>NC_062279.1:66873009-71873009 GCF_902655055.1 Lutra lutra | reverse complement strand
AAATTTTTAGAAAATAGAATAAAAAAAGATTTAAAAAGATTTAACTTCGAAAGACTGAAGAATCATGGGGAAAAATCATGAATTCTATATGTGGTATTTCCATAGTTCTGAAGTTTTGCAGTTCTCATTGATTGGTGAACTTGGTCTTGGCAGAATGTTTTTGTTGATCTTCTAGGGGAAGGGCCTGTTGCAGTGAATTTCAAATGTCTTTGCCCGAGGGGGAATTGCACCACCCTTGCTAGGGGCCAGGCTAAGTAATCTGCTCAGTTTTGCTCTTAGGAGCTTTTGTTCCATGAATGCTTTCATACAGCTTTGGAGGCAGAGAATAAAGATGGTGGCTTCCCAATATCCAGCTGCTGTGTAGAAGTTGAGGGCTCAGGGCTGCACTCCTCAGTGCATCCTCAGAGAAATGCAGTCAATCCCTCCAGGCTCCCTGGTCTCTGGCTGTGCTCCTTGCTCACCCAGCCTGTTACCAGCATTTCTATCTCTGATGCATGGCCTTGTTCGGAGTCTCCAAACCCAGCCAATTCCTGTAACATGCTCCCCAGCCACTAGATCTGCCACTTGTGGGTTCCCTGCTGGAAAAAGAGTGGCCTGACTGTGCCTTGGGTCATGGCTTAAGGTAACTATGAGCTGACAGCCTATCTCTTCAGCTGGCTTCCCCACTCTGATACCTGGCAGCTCTGTCACACTCAGATACCTCTGGTCTTTTCATGACCCCATGGGTCCTGTGACCACACTGTCCCAGCAAGTGTTCCATCCCCTGCTTAGCCTCTAGAGTGACATCCCCCAGTGGATCAGACTTCTAAAAGTTCTGCTGCTCTACCTCTTTCCAGGAGTTGGCCCCTGCCCCCCGTTGTTCTATCCTCCTCTGTATCGCCTTGGATTCTCTTCCCTGCACTTCCTACTTTCCAAAAAGTGGTCAGTTTCCTGTTCCTAGAATTGCTCCTCTTATTCTCTTCAATCTCCTGTTGAGTTTGTAGGTGTTCAAAATCCTTTGATAACTATTTATCTGAACTCCAGGTACCCTATGATATTTATGCCTCCTATTTCTCTGCAATCTTTCTAATCCCCTATTTGTTGTATTTTGATGTGTGGACTTTGCAAATAAAGTACTGGCTCTAGAATAATAGAAATATATAAACAAACAAACAAATAAATAAATAAGAAATCAACAAAACAGAAAAATAATACAGTAGACAATTTACCTTTAGCTAGTAAATGGCATTCAAGGTCAGTGTTTGCAACATCAATTATTATTAAATAGGAAATATTTTAAATTATTCCTTAATGATTCTGATCAGGACAATATCTGATAATAATACATATATCCATTTTTATTGACTAGTATATGTGTAAAAACATGGTAGTACAGGGAACAAAAAGGAAATATATAATTTTCATAAAAGTGGCAAAGTCATGTTTAATTTATTAAAATATAAAATGGGAATGAAGTAACTAGAGATAGATTTGCAGTAACAAAGAACTGAAGAGGATCACTTCAGAAATTGTCAGCTAGTGAACGATGTTTTGTGTCTAGCGTTAAACAAATACTCTGTACAAGAAACAGTTCTGGGTGATGGGGAAACTGTGAACAATACAGATAGATCCCTGCTTTCTTGAATTTCATATTCTTAAGGAGGGATGACAGATAATAAGCAGGCAAACAAGAAAATACCATATAATCAGGACAGAGAAGTGTTTTACTAATCCAGTAGATGAGCAATGTAATATAGATACTGGACTAGATATCAGAAATACTTCTGAAATAAAAGTGATAGGATTTTGTACATAGATATATACAAATTCAAACAAATAGGGTCACAGAATGTGGTATGTTTATGTGTATTTTATAGACATAAGTAAAGAGACATCATTGAGTGCTTAAATTGCTATTTATATCCTCCTTCAAGCATTATAGACAGATAAAACATGTGATACAGCTTGTAGAGTGGTTCTTTGCATGTACCTAAGGATTTAGATGCTGCCATACCTCATTGTCCAAGCAATTTTTTTCCTTATTCCAATAGAAAAGCATATTCTTTGTGATCATGATAAAAAAGGGTGGAGAATTCTCTTTAGTACATGAAGTAAAAAGGAAAATACGAGAAAGAGAATGCTTAAGAGTCACTTCATGATTAATTTAAATTCAGGAAATTAGCAATATCATTAATTATTTGCTGATATCCCAGCCATGCAGGAATAGTTTAATTTTAAAAAACCAACTAAGAGGACTTATGATCACCTAAACAGTGGTCAGTGTAGCAACTTAACTTTTCTCTTTCTCTTTTTCACCATAATATCTACCTCTGCTTCATTCCTGTCTCTTTCACTCTTCCTCAATATATGTTTTCTTCCTCTTTGTGTGTGTATGAGTATATGTATATCTCTCCCTTTATATCTCCTCTCTCCATTTTTTATCTTTCTCTTCTTTATCACCTCTTCTCTGTATTCCTTAACATCATTAACTTCATTATTTTGGTCATCCTATACTCATTTATTTCTTCACTCCCCATCCTGCTTCCTCCCAACTTCCATCTCTCATATACCTGTCTATGTCATCCGTGTATGTGTGTATATAAATGTCCTTAGCGTTATTAATAAAGAAACAACATCTGACTCAATCATTGTGCAATAACTAAATAACCCAATGTATATAGTTCCTAATGTTTATACATGCAAATGTACAAACAGAAAATGTGCATGTATACACTTAGCCATAGATGTTCTGCTTGATACTAACTTTTGTGTGAATGTTTACTTTTCACAGTGGTTTTTACAGTACCACTTGCTAATGTATAATAATGGGAAAGTGATCTACATATCTGAAGTAGTCACCTTGTCATTCCTAGAATGTAAAGTCTCATTCTATTTCCATTCCCACAATCCACTCATGTGCTTATATGAAACAATTATGTGATTTTTCTTTTGTCTGAGTGTGCTATACCTGTGTTCATAACCCATTCTGATGTGTTGTGCCCTTTTTTTTCCATGCAGAATTATGTTTTACGTTTGTTGAACCTGAGTTTGCCTGAGGAATTTCATCAAGGATGGTTATATAGGGAGAAAATTGCCTTAATTTCATCCCTAGGAACAAGCAAGGAATCAAAGGTCCTGATCTAGAAGAGGCCACTGAGAGGTTCTGGACAGGGAACAATTCCAAGCCACCCTCTTGGGGGTAGACACGGAGCTAAGGAAAGGGGTTTTTAGGAAACAAAGATAAATTTCAGAAGCAAATAAAATGTAAATTACCATCACTTCAGTAGACATAAGAGAAAATACAGGAGTTTTTCCTGTTACCATAGTGAACCTGGTCTATCTATCTAGTAAAGCAAAGACTCTGGGAAGCAAGCCTAGAGAGGTGCTGGAAGTAGAATGTAAAATCTGAATGCTAATTAGTTGGTGTTCAGGATCCTCTGATCCCCTTATTCATTCATAAGTGGGAAGGGATTGGAAAGGACAATGAGCTTGTTTAGATGGAAGTGACATTTGCAAGGGAGTAGACATATGATAAAAGTTTGCTTTATGACCCCAACAGTGATGACAAAGAATGTCTCACATCACATCACTGGGAGTTGCAGAGGGGTCAAAAACAATCCTACTAACAAAACATGAAAGGCAACAAACAGAGTTCAAGTGAAAATTTACTTCAGCTGAAACAGAACATGTAAATAAAAGTCGTCACCAGTCATCAGCTCAAATTACAAGCAATTTCAACAAATATCTAGCATCAGTGAAGGTAATGAAAACACTTTTACTCATATAGCACAGACATGTAGTATTTGAAATCTTTATTTGAATTTTTTGAAATTTTTGATTTTTTTGAAATATTTGACATCTTTATTTTGAAATTAGGAGAAAAATAAATTCCATATGAGTGTACCTTTTAGCAATTACTACCAATAAAATTTTGTATTCTTACCTAAACTTTTAGACTTTAGGAAACAGTAGATAATTTGTTTAGAAATAACTGAATGCTAACTGAAATACAAAGTTTATGTAAAAATGTAATTAAAAAACCATTTCCATGACACACACATAAATGTTAATGAAAAATCTGGCTTGGTTTAACTGTTATTTAGGTTTTGTCAGAAATTCCTATGATTAGCTGTTAATCATAGAATTTTACCTAATTTTCTTTTAAAAACACACAGTATTTTTCATGGTGTATTCTTTGTCATTCATGCCAAAGAAAAAAAAGAACAATTATGAATAGCATTAGGGACTGATTATAGTTTGTCCAACCACTACAGGACTTGGATATCTGCCAGTAACACAAAGTACTTTTATACCTATGGTTTTTACCATAGGATCCCTAATGTACTTTATGACCCAAAGAAATAGTGTGATACTCCATCCAGTTATTCACCCCTGAGCCCTACTGGTGTACACATTTATGAGGGTGCAAATTGCACATTGGCAGACAATGCCTGGAAAATACATTCGGACCAGTAGGCATTTAGACACCTGAGTCCTAAAAGCAAAAATTACCTAGTAAATGCCGTTGAGAAAGCTACTGCCTACATTTTAAGTAGAATTGATTCACATAAATACAAAACAATCTCATTTCAAGTTATTGATATACAATTTAAGAAGTTTAAGTCCTAAATGGTTTAGGACAAAAATCCTCATTTTCGATTTTAGCAGCTTTAAGTGCATGGACCATGTCTTTTGCTAACTGTAATTCTCTGTGGTGTGGAGATTGGCAACCAGGGTATAAATTGATGAAACTAGATCTTCCTGTAGCTAAGACCTGATAAAAGTTTCAGGCTTTTGATTTTTGGATTTAACGGGAGAGGTTTCCTAATAAAGAATTGTAGCTCTGGTTAACTGTGGAAGTCTAAGATTGATGGTCATGAGGAAACAGTGTAAACTTTGTTGACATTTGGTTAATTTGATTTGAAGTTGGTGAATCGGCATTATTTGCATATCAGCAAATGTTCTCAATAGGTTAAATTATAGAATAAGAAATAGCTGTTATAATGTTGTTTTCCCCCTAATTTATTTCTCACCTATAAATGAAATATTATAGCTAAAATATGTATTAATGCAAAAGAATAATCTATAGTCAGTTTTATTTTAGTAAGAATACAAATATGATAAAATTAATGGAAGAATCCTTACCTCTCTTTCTCAAACCTCAGATCCTAATACTTACTGTCTTCAGTCATAAGAGATGATTATTTTTTAATTCTCAGAGGTGATAGAATCCACAGCACTAGAACTTTAACAACTTGCTGCTGCCCACAGACCCTATAATCTTTTTAAAAACTTTCCAAATTGTGGCAAAATATATGCAACATAAAATTTATCATCTTAGCCATTTTAAAATGTGTAGTTCACTAATATTGGTACATTTGCATTATTGTGCAATTATCACCACCATCCATCTCCAAATTTCTTCTCATCTTAAAAAACTAAAACTCTACCCTTTATTTTATTTTTTTTTAATTTTATTTTTTATAAATGTATAATATATTTTTATCCCCAGGGGTACAGGTCTGTGAATCGCCAAGTTTACACACTTCACAGCACTCACCATAGCACATACCCTCCCCACTGTCCATAATCCCACCCCCCTCCCAACCTCCCTCCCCCCATCAACCCTTAGTTTGTTTTGTGAGATTAAGAGTCACTTATGGTTTGTCTGCCTCCCAATTCCATCTTGTTTCATTTACTCTTCTCCTACCCCCTTAACCCCCCATGTTGCATCTCCTCTCCCTCATATCAGGGAGATCATATGATAGTTGTCTTTCTCTGATTGACTTATTTCGCTAAGCATGATACCCTCTAGTTCCATCCACGTCGTCGCAAATGGCAAGATTTCATTTCTTTTGATGGCTGCTTAGTATTCCATTGTGTATATATACCACATCTTCTTTATCCATTTGTCTGTTGATGGACATCTAGGTTCTTTCCATAGTTTGGCTATTGTAGACATTGCTGCTATAAACATTCGGGTGCATGTGCCCTTTCGGATCACTACGTTTGTATCTTTAGGGTAAATACCCAGCAGTGCAATTGCTGGGTCATAGGGTAGTTCTATTTTCAACATTTTGAGGAACCTCCATGCTCTTTTCCAGAGTGGTTGCACCAGCTTGCATTCCCACCGACAGTGTAGGAGGGTTCCCCTTTCTCCGCATCCTCACCAGCATCTGTCATTTCCTGACTTGTTAATTTTAGCCACTCTGACTGGTGTGAGGTGATATCTCATTGTGGTTTTGATTTGTATTTCCCTGATGCCAAGTGATGTGGAGCACTTTTTCATGTGTCTGTTGGCCATCTGGATGTCGTCTTTGCAGAAATGTCTGTTCATGTCCTCTGCCCATTTCTTGATTGGATTATTTGTTCTTTGGGTGTTGAGTTTGCTAAGTTCTTTATAGATTTTGGACACTAGCCCTTTATCTGATATGTCATTTGCAAATATCTTCTCCCATTCTGTCAGTTGTCTTTTGGTTTTGTTAACTGTTTCCTTTGCTGTGCAAAAGCTTTTGATCTTGATAAAATCCCAATAGTTCATTTTTGCCCTTGCTTCCATTGCCTTTGGCGAAGTTCCTAGGAAGATGTTGCTGCGGCTGAGGTCAAAGAGGTTGCTGCCTGTGTTCTCCTCAAGGATTTTGATGGATTCCTTTCTCACATTGAGGTCCTTCATCCATGTTGAGTCTATTTTCGTGTGTGGTGTAAGGAAATGATCCAATTTCATTTTTCTGCATGTGGCTGTCCAATTTTCCCAACACCATTTATTGAAGAGGCACTTTTTTCCATTGGACATTCTTTCCTGCTTTGTCGAAGATGAGTTGACCATAGAGTTGAGGGTCTATTTCTGGGCTCTCTATTCTGTTCCATTGATCTATGTGTCTGTTTTTGTGCCAGTACCATGCTGTCTTGATGATGACAGCTTTGTAATAGAGCTTGAAGTCCGGAATTGTGATGCGACCAACGTTGGCTTTCTTTTTCAATATTCCTTCGGCTGTCTGAGGTCTTCTCTGGTTCCATATAAATTTTAGGATTATTTGTTCCATTTCTTTGAAAAAAATGGATGGTAATTTGATAGGAATTGCATTAAATGTGTAGATTGCTTTAGGTAGCATAGACATTTTCACAATATTTATTCTTCCAATCCAGGAGCATGGAACATTTTTCCATTTCTTTGTGTCTTCCTCAATTTCTTTCATGAGTACTTTATAGTTTTCTGTGTATAGATTCTTAGCCTCTTTGGTTAGGTTTCTTCCTAGGTATCTTATAGTTTTGGGTGCAATTGTAAAAGGGATTGACTCCTTAATTTCTCTTTCTTCTGTCTTGTTGTTGGTGTAGAGAAATGCAACTGATTTCTGTGCATTGATTTTATATCCTGACACTTTACTGAATTCCTGTACAAGTTCTAGCAGTTTTGGAGTGGAGTCTTTTGGGTTTTCCACATATAGTATCATATCATCTGCAAAGAGTGATAGTTTGACTTCTTCTTTGCCAATTCAGAAGCCTTTAATTTCCTTTTGTTGTCTGATTGCTGAGGCTAGGACTTCTAGTACTATGTTGAATAGCAGTGGTGATAACGGACATCCCTGTCGTGTTCCTGACCTTAGCGGAAAAGCTTTCAGTTTTCCCCATTGAGAATGATATTTGCCGTGGGTTTTTCATAGATGGCTTTGATAATATTGAGGTATGTGCCCTCTATCCCTACACTTTGAAGAGTTTTGATCAGAAAGGGATGCTGTACTTTGTCAAATGCTTTTTCAGCATCTATGGAGAGTATCATATGGTTCTTGTTCTTTCTTTTATTAATGTGTTGTATCACATTGATTGATTTGTGGAAGTTGAACCAAACTTGCAGCCCTGGAATAAATCCCACTTGGTCGTGGTGAATAATCCTTTTAATGTACTGTTGAATCCTATTGGCTAGTATTTTGGCGAGAATTTTTGCATCTGTGTTCATCAAGGATATTGGTCTGTAGTTCTCTTTTTTGATGGGATCCTTGTAGGTTTTAGGATCAAGGTGATGCTGGCCTCATAAAATGAGTTTGGAAGTTTTCCTTCCATTTCTATTTTTTGGAACAGTTTCAGGAGAATAGGAATTAGTTCTTCTTTAAATGTTTGGTAGAATTCCCCTGGGAAGCCATCTGGCCCTGGGCTTTTGTTTGTTTGGAGATTTTTGATGACTGTTTCAATCTCCTTACTGGTTATGGGTCTGTTCAGGGTTTCTATTTCTTCCTGGTTGAGTTGTGGTAGTTTATATGTCTCTAGGAATGCATCCATTTCTTCCAGATTGTCAAATTTGTTGGCGTAGAGTTGCTCATAGTATGTTCTTATAATTGTCTGTATTTCTTTGGTGTTCGTTGTGATCTCTCCTCTTTCATTCATGATTTTATTTATTTGGGTCCTTTCTCTTTTCTTTTTGATAAGTCTGGCCAGGGGTTTATCGATCTTATTAATTCTTTCAAAGAACCAGCTCCTAGTTTCATTGATTTGTTCTATTGTTTTTTTGGTTTCTATTTCATTGGTTTCTGCTCTGATCTTTATGATTTCTCTTCTCCTGCTGGGTTTAGGGTTTCTTTCTTGTTCTTTCTCCAGCTCCTTTAGGGGTAGGGTTAGGTTGTGTACCTGAGACCTTTCTTGTTTCTTGAGAAAGGCTTGTACCGCTATATATTTTCCTCTCAGGACTGCCTTTGTTGTGTCCCACAGATTTTGAACCGTTGTGTTTTCATTATTATTTGTTTCCATGAATTTTTTCAATTCTTCTTTAATTTCCTGGTTGACCCATTCATTCTTTAGAAGGATGCGGTTTAGCCTCCATGTATTTGGGTTCTTTCCAAATTTCCTCTTGTGATTGAGTTCTAGCTTCAGAGCATTGTGGTCTGAAAATATGCAGGGAATGATTCCAATCTTTTGATACCAGTTGAGACCTGATTTAGGACCGAGGATGTGATCTATTCTGGAGAATGTTCCATGTGAACTAGAGAAGAATGTGTATTCTGTTGCTTTGGGATGAAATGTTCTGAATATATCTGTGATGTCCATCTGGTCCAGTGTGTCATTTAAGGCCTTTATTTCCTTGTTGATCTTTTGCTTGGATGATCTGTCCATTTCAGTGAGGGGAGTGTTAAAGTCCCCTACTATTATTGTATTATTGTCGATGTGTTTCTTTGATTTTGTTATTAATTGGTTTATATAGTTGGCTTCTCCCATGTTAGGGGCATAGATATTTAAAATTGTTAGATCTTCTTGTTGGACAGTTCCTTTGAGTATGATATAGTGTCCTTCCTCATCTCTTATAGTCTTTGGCTTAAAATCTAATTGATCTGATATAAGGATTGCCACTCCTGCTTTCTTCTGATGTCCATTAACATGGTAAATTCTTTTCCACCCCCTCACTTTAAATCTGGAGGTGTCTTTGGGTTTAAAATGAGTTTCTTGTAGGCAACATATAGATGGTTTTTGTTTTTTTATCCATTCTGATACCCTGTGTCTTTTGATTGGGGCATTTAGCCCATTAACATTCAGGGTAAGTATTGAGAGATATGAATTTAGTGCCATTGTATTGCCTATAAGGTGACTGTTCCTGTATATTGTCTCTGTTTCTTTCTGATCTACTACTTTTAGGGTCTCTCTTTGCTTAGAGGACCCCTTTCAATATTTCCTGTAGAGCTGGTTTGGTATTTGCAAATTTCTTTCAGTTTTGTCCTGGAAGCTTTTAATCTCTCCTTCTATTTTCAATGATAGCCTAGCTGGATATAGTATTCTTGGCTGCATGTTTTTCTCGTTTAGTACTCTGAATATATCATGCCAGCTCTTTCTGGCCTGCCAGGTCTCTGTGGATAAGTCTGCTGCCAATCTAATATTTTTACCATTGTATGTTACAGACTTCTTTTCCCGGGCTGCTTTCAGGATCTTCTCTTTGTCACCAAGACTTGTAAATTTTACTATTAGGTGACGGGGTGTGGACCTATTCTTATTGATCTTAAGGGGGCTTCTCTGAACCTCCTGGATTTTGATGCTTGTTCCCTTTGCCATATTGGGGAAATTCTCTCCAATAATTCTCTCCAATATAATTTCTGCTCCCCTCTCTGTTTCCTCTTCTTCTGGAATCCCAATTATTCTAATGTTGTTTCATCTTATGGTGTCACTTATCTCTCGAATTCTCCCCTCGTGGTCCAGTAGCTGTTTGTCCCTCTTTTGCTCAGCTTCTTTATTCTCTGTCATTTGGTCTTCTATATCACTAATTCTTTCTTCTGCCTCATTTATCCTAGCAGTGAGAGCCTCCATTTTTGATTGCACCTCATTAATAGCTTTTTTTATTTCAACTTGGTTACATTTTAGTTCTTTTATTTCTCAAGAAAGGGCTTTTATCTCTCCTGATAGGGTTTCTCTAATATCTTCCATGCCTTTTTCGAGCCCGGCTAGAACCTTGAGAATCGTCATTCTGAACTCTAGATCTGACATATTACCAATGTCTGTATTGATTAGGTCCCTAGCCTTTGGTACTGCCTCTTGTTCTTTTTTTTGTGGTGAATTTTTCCGCCCTGTCATTTTGTCCAGATAAGAGTATATGAAGGAGCAAGTAAAATACTAAAAGGGTGGCAACAACCCCAGGAAAATATGCTTTAGCCAAATCAGAAGAGATCCCAAATCGTGAGGGGGGAGAAAGGGGATAAAAAGAGTTTCAGAAAGAAAAAAAAAAGAGAAAAAATAAAAGAAAAAAATGAAACAATTAAAAAAAGAAAACCAATAAAGAAAAAATATAAAAAGGAAATATATATATATATATATATATATATATATATATATATATATATATTAGATAAACTAGTTAGAAAACGTTAAAAAAGAAAGGGTAAAAGTTAAAAAAATTTAGCAGAAGAAGAAAAAAAAAATTGAAAAACAAAAGAAAAAAATATTAACTGCAAGGCTAAAGAATCATGGGGAGAAAGCCATGAGTTCCGTGCTTTGCTTTCTCCTTCTCTGGAATTCCAATGCTCTCCTTGGTATTGAAACTGTACTCCTTGGTAGGTGAACTTGGTCCTGGCTGGGTTTCTTGTTGATCTTCTGGGGAAGGGGCCTGTTGTAGTGATTCTCAAGTGTCTTTGCCCCAGGCGGAGTTGCACCGCCCTTACCCGGGGCCTGTCTGAGTAATCCGCTCGGGTTTGCTTTCGGGAGCTTTTGTTCCCTGAGTGCTTTCCGTAGAGTTCTGGAGGATGGGAATGAAGATGGCGGCCTCCCGGCCTCTGGCCCAGAGGAGCTGAGAGCCCGGGGCCCCACTCCTCAGTGCGCCCTCAGAGAACAGCACCCAATTACTCCCGTCATCCTGGCCTCCGGCTGCGCTCCGAGCTGACTGAGCCTGCAACCGGTTCAAGGTAACCCCGAGCTTAGAGCTTACTCCTCGGCTCTGTCTCTGTAGCCAGCTTCCCTGTCCTAATACCTGTAAGCTCTGCGACACTCAGATACCCCCGATCCTTCTGTGACCCTGCAGGACCTGAGGCCACGCTGACCCGCGTGGGCTTCACCCCAGTTAAGCCTCTGGAGCGATGTCCCTCAGCGGAACAGACTTTTAAAAGTCCTGATTTTGTGCTCCATTGCTCCGCCGCTTGCCAGGAGCCGGCCCCTCCCCCCACGGTCTATCTTCCCGTCGCTTTGGATTCACTTCTCCGCCAGTCCTACCTTTCAGAGAGTGGTTGATTTTGTTTCTAGAGTTGCTGTTCTTCTTCTCTTTGATCTCCCATTGGATTTGTAGGTGTTTGCAATCTTTAGATGAGCTATCTAGCTGATCTCCCGCTACCTGAAGTAGTCTCAGCCTGCTACTTCTCCGCCATCTTGACTCCCCCCCAAACTCTACCCTTTAAACAGTAATGCCCGACTACCACCTTCCCCAGTCTCTAGCAACTGCAATTCTATTTTCTGACTCTGAATTTGTCTACTACAGGCATCTTACATAAGTGGAATCATAGAATACTGACTTATTTCGTTTAGCACAAGATCGTCAAGGTTAATCCAGGGTGTATATAGCATGTGTCAGATTTTTCTTCCTTTCTAAAGCTGAATTGTATGTATATACCCCCTTTTTTAAATCCATCATCCACTGTAGAACTTTGGTTGCTTCCACCTTTTTGACTTTTGTGATCAATGTTTCTATAAACATGGGTGTACAAAATATCAGTTCAAAACTCTGTTTTCAATTCTTTGGAGTATATGCCCAGAATTGAAATTGCAAGGTCATAAGGTAATTCTATTTTTAATATTTTTGAGAGAACTGCCATACTATTTTCCATTGCAGCCACATAATTTTATATACCCACCAACAGTGTATAAGGATTCCAATTTCTATACATCCTCCTGTACCCTTTTGATTTTCCATTTACTAATAACCATTATAATAGGTGTGAGGTGGTATCTCATTGTGGTTTTGACCTTTGACATTAGGGACAACATCCCTAATGATGTTGAACATCTTATTTCAAGTACTTATTGGTTTGTATACCTTTACAATCCTAAAAATATATCCAACTATCCATTCACTTGTTGATATTGTTGTTTTATTTCAGTTGTTAATATTGTAATAACAATAACAATAAAAATATTTTGGAAGTTTACTATGTAATAGACATGGTTTGAGTGCATTACAAGTATTGGCCCACTTGATCTTTCCCAAAACCCTTTGAAGTAAATAACATTTTCTTCATTTTTCAAATGAAGAAACTGGAACACAGACAGATTAAATTATTTAAACCAGGTCACACAGCTCATAAATCTTATAAATCTGTCTTCCAGATTCTAAGCCACTGAGGTGTCCCTCCCATTGGCTTTAGTTAATTCCTTTACGTGAGTTTAGAATCCCATCTTTTCACACATATGTAGGCTATTAATTCATAAATTATTTCTTTTCTCTTTTTATTTAATATTTTATTGGTACTTATATCACCTACTACTGGTACATTTAAGTAGAGGCAATTTTATCTCATTTTACCTTACGTTAACTTAGCTCACCTTACCTCACTTCATCTTATCAAAACTAAAAAGCCTCTCTGACCCTGTATTTAAGTGCAACCCATTCAAGCTTCTCTTCATAATCAAATTCCTTTGATTACTGTTATTTTCTTTGCCTCCCGATTTCCCATCAACTCACTGCATTCTGGTATCTACATATACTAGTCCTCTGACTCTGATTTTAATGAAATCTCTTTGCTCAATATAGTGGGCATTTTTCATCTTTCTTGAACTTTTAGCAGCTTCTGACCCTTTAACTGCTCCTTCCTGAAATTCTTTTTGGCTCAGATGAGAATGCACTCCTTTGGTTTCCTCCACTTCTCTGACAGACTTCCCAATCGCCATTTCATCTTTTTTTTTTTTCCTTATCCCTTAAATGTAGTAGTTTTTTTCTTTTCTTTCTTTTTTTTTTTTCATTATGTTCAGTTAGCCACTGTATAATGCATTGTTAATTTTTGATGTAGTGTTCAGTGATTCATTATTTGGTATAACACCCAGTGCTCATTACAAGTGCTTTCCTCAATACCCGTCACCCTGTTACCACAAACCCCACTTCCCTACCTGCCAAAACCTTCATTTGTTTCCTGCTGTCCATAGTCTCTCATTGTTCATCTCCCTCTCTGATTTCTCCCCCTTTAGAAAATGCTGAAGTTCTTCAGGGTTTGCCCTTTCTAATCAGTCTTGTGTCTTCTTATACCATTAATTATAATATATGTGCTGGTGATTCCCAAATTTGAAGACCTATACATAGTTTCTCTGTGACTCATATGAAACTCAGGTCCCATATCTTACTGCTCACTGGTCTTCCTTTTGCTTGTCCTTTAATATTTATAATATTTTCTCCAAAAATCATTAATCTCCTCTCTGTTTCCTATCTAATTAATGTGTTAAAATTACCTACACAGTTGCTCAAGCTTGAACTCAATCCTATTTTTTCTCAACACCTAATTTTAATCAGTCATCAGTTTCTGCTAATTTTAGGTAATTCTCCTATCTGCTCATCTTCTGCAGAAAGAAGAAACATTGTGTAATGCTTTTGTTCTGTTCACATTGGCCCATTTACTGGATCCTGAATATACCAAACTAGGTTCATTCCTGAGGTGTTAGCAGCAACAGTTTCTATTCAAAATATATTTCTCTCCTATCCCATAGAAGAACCTCTTTTTAAAATTTCCTTTTAAATATACCAGATTTTTATCTTTTATTTTTATTTTAAATACAACTTATAAAAATATCTAAAATATTTATATAGTCATATTTAATTTGTCATTCTTTAACTGAAATACAATCTATTGAACAATAAAAATCTTTTATTCTAAAAGTGGTCTCAATAGAAAACTAGTGTATTAGATAATAAGGCTTTATTACACCATCTTTTTATTATCAGATTAAAAAAAACTTACCATGCCTTTGAGATTTATCTTCATATATCACTGCTGCAACAGGCTTCTCTGCCACAAAGTTACACATTTCTTCCAAAAAGCAAATTTTTGTTTAGGATTGTTTAAATAAGCAAGATCTCTTTTTTATCTGTATGAGTTTTACTTGCTAGGTATTCATTTCCTCCTAATGTTCTGTCACAAAAGTTATAAAACATATAATTTAACTTAGTGGAATTTTTTTTTTTCCTTTAGGGATACAGAAAACATTTTATTAGCTATTTTTCAGCCCTTAATGCCTAAACACAAAATCTATAGACCTACCCAAAATGGTTTCTGCTCTTAAAGTTTGCTTTTAATGCAATAAAAAGACAATATTAAGAAGTAATATATTTTAACAATTATAAACCAATTTAGGTATAAAATAAGTGGAAGATGGAAGAAAATATATTAAAATTTAAAGCCACACATAAGTACCATTGAAAATATAACTGCAATCTGGGAAATGGTTTTTAGAAATAGTAAGGACTTTAAATTTTACCTAATTTGGAAAATTAACATAAATTTTACACATTTTGAGTGTATTTGTTTTTGTTTCTGTTTTTTATTCTTTATGTAAGTTCAATTTAGTTAACATACACTGTATTTTTTATGTCAGGGATAGAATTTATTGATTCATCAATTGCATATAAGTACCCTCCTTAATGCCCTTCACCTAATTATCTTTTCCACCAACCCATACCCCCTCCAGCAACCCTCAATTTGTTTCCTGTAGTTAAGACTCTTTTATGGTTTGCCTCCTTACTTTCATCTTATTTTATTTTTTTCCTTCCATTCCTCTATATTCATCTCTTTTGTTTCTCAAATTCTACATATGAGTGAAATCATATGGGATTTGTCTTTCTTATTTCTCTTAGGATAACATCCTCTAGTTCTAACCATGTCATTGCAAATGGCAAGACTTTATTCTTCCTGATGACTGAGCAATATTCCATTATATATGGGATATATATGACCTCTTCTTTATCCATTCATCTGTTAATGAACATCTGGGCTTCTTTGATAGTTTGGCCATTGTGGACACTGCTGCCAAACATTAGGGTACATGTGTCCCTTTGAATCACTTTTTGTATCCTTTAGATAAATACCTAGTACTGCAGTTGCTGGGTCCTAGTGTAGCTCTATTTTTAACTTTTTGTGGGAACTCAATACGTTTTCCAGAATGGCTGCACCAGTTTGCACTCTCACAGTGTAGAAGTGTTCCCCTTTCTCTGCATCATCTTCAATATCCTTTGTTTCCTGAGTTGTTAATTTCAGCCATTCTACTGGCGTTTTGATTTGTATTTCCCTGATGCTGAGTAATATTGAGCATTTTTTTCTGTTAGCCATTTGTATGTCTTCTTTGGATAAATGTATGTTCATGTCTTCTGCCCATTTCTTCACTGTTTTGTTTGTTTGGTTGTTTGTTTGTTTGTTTGGATGTTGAGTTTGATAAGTTGTTTATAGATTTTGGATGCTAACCCTTTATCTCTTAAGACATTTGCCAGATATCTTCTTCCATTCCGTAAGTCACCTTTAGTTTTGTTGACTGTTTCCTTTACTGTGCAAAAGTTTTTTATCCTGATGAAGTCCCATTAGTTCATTTTAAACTTTTGTTTCTCTTGCTTTTGGAGACATATCTAGTAAGAAGTTGCTGTGATTGAAGTCGGACAGGTTGTTGCCTGTGTTCTTTAGGACTTTGATGGTTTCCTGTCTCACACTGAGGTCTTCCACTCATTTTGAATTTATCTTTGTGTATGGTGTAAGGAACTGTTCCAGTTTCATTCTTCCACATGTAGCTGTCCAATTTTCCCAAAGCCATTTGTTGAAGAAGCTTTTTTCCATTGGATATTCTTTCTTGCTTTGTCAAAGATAGTTGAGGGTCCATTTCTGGTTCTCTATTCTGTTCCATTGATCTATGCATCTGTCATTGTGCCAGTCCCATACTATCTTGATGATCACAGCTTTGAAATACAGCTTGAAGTCTGGAATTGTGATGTCACCAGCTTTGGTTTTCTTTTCCAAAAGTCCTTTGACTATTTGGGGTCTTTTCTTGTTCCATACAAATTTTAGGATTGTTCCAGTTATGTGAAAGTGTTGATGGTATTTTGATAGAGATTGAATTAAATGTGTGAAATTGCTTTGGGTAGCATACACATATTATTAATATTTTTTCTTCCAATCCATGTTTTCCCATTTCTTTGTGTTTTTTTTTTTTTTTCCAATTTCTTTCACAAAATTTTCAGAGTATAGATTCTTTACCTCTTTGGTTGTCTTTATGCCTAGGTATTTCATGGGTTTGGAGTGACTGCAAATGAGATCAATTTCTTAACTTCTCTTTCTTCTGCTTCATTGTTAATGTATAGAAATGCAACTGACTTCTGTGCATTGATTTTATATCCTGAGACTGCTGAAGTCCTGTATCAGTTCTAGCAATTTTGGAATGAGGTCTTTGGAGTTTTTTACATAATACTTCATGCTATCTGCAGAAAGTGAAAGTTTGACTCCTTCTTTGCTGATTTAGATGCCTTTTATTTCTTTGTGTTGTCTGCTGAGGCTAGAACTTCCAATACTGTGTTGAATAATAGTGATAGCAGTGGACATACCTGTCATATTCCTGACCTTAAGGGAAAAGTTCCCAGTTTTTCCCCATTGAGGATGATATTCACTGGTTTTTCATAAATGGCTTTTATGGTATTGAGGTATGTTCCCTCAATCCCTAAACAGCAGAGATATTTTTTTTAATCAAGAAAGGAAGTTGTATTTTGTCAAATGCTTTTTCTACATCTATGCAGAGGATCATACGGTTCTTGTCCTTTCTTTTATTAATGCGGTGTATCACTGGATTGATTTATGGATGTTGAACTACGCTTGCACCCCAGAAATAAATCCCACTTGCTCATCCTGAATAATCCTTTTAATGCACTTTTGGATCCTATTAGCTAGTATCTTGTTGAGCACTTTTACATCATGTTCATCAGGGATATTAGTCTGTAATTCTCCTTTTAGTGGGGTCATTATCTGGTTTTATGATCAATGAGATCAATGCTGATCTCATAGAATGAGTTTAGAAGTTTTCCTTCCAAATCTTCTTTTTTGAAATGATTTCAGAAAAATTGGCATTAATTCTTCTTTAAATCTTTGATAGGATTCCCCTGGGAAGACATCTAGCCCCGGACTCTTGTTTGTTGGGAGATTTTTGATTACTGCTTCAATTTGCTTGGTGGTTATGGACCTGTGCAAATTTTTCTGTTTTTTGCTGTTTCAGATTTGGTAGTTTATATGTTTCTAGGAATGCATCCATTTTTTCCAATTTGTTGACATAAAATTGCTCATAATTCATTCATAATTTTATTATTTGACTCCTTTTTTTTCTCCTTTTGATAAGTCTGGCTAGGGGTGTATCAATCTTATTAGTTCTTTTAAAGAAGGAGCTCCTAGTTTTGTTGATCCATTCTACTCATTTTTTTTGTTTTGATTTGTTTTGTTTTGTTTTTTTGTATATCATTGATTTCTGCTCTCATCTTTATTATTTCTTTTCTCCTGCAGATTTAGGATTTATTTGCTGTTCTTTTTCCAGCTCCTTTAGGTACAAAGTTAGGTTGTGTATTTGAGATTGTTTCTTGAGGAAATCCTGTATTTGTATATACTTCCCTCTTTGGACCGTCTTTGCTACATTCCAAAGATTCTGAACTGTTGTATCTTTATTTGCTTCCATGCATTTTTTTTTAATTCTTTAATTTCATGGTGGCCCATTAATTCTTTAGTAGTTTGCACTTTAACCACCATGTATTTGTGGTCCTTCCAAATTTTTTCTTGTGGTTGACTTTGAGTTTTAAGCATTGTGGTCTGAAAATATGGATGGTATAATATCAGTATTTTTGACCTGGTTGAGACCTGATTTGTGACCCAGTAAGTGATCAGTCCTGGAGAATGTTCCATGTATGCTTGAGAAGAATTTGTATTCTGTTTCTCTAGGATAAAATGCTCTGAATATACCTGTTAAGTCCATCTGGTCCAGTGTGCCATTAAAAACCCTTGTTTTTGAGGAAGATCTTTGTTGATCTTCTGCTTAGATGATTTGTCTGTTGTTAGAATCCCCTTCCATTATTATTATTCATGATTTTCTTTAATTTTGTTTTTAATTGTTTTATATATTTGGCCACACCCAAATTACTGGTATATTTACAAATGTTAGATCTTCTTATTGGAGAAACCCTTTTAATATGATGTAGTGTTCTTCATCTCTTATTACAGTCTTTAGTTTAAAAATGTACTTTGTCTGATATAAGGATGGCTAATCCAGCTTTTGTTTGATATCCTTTAGCATGATAAATGGATCTCTATTTTATCCTCAGTTTCAATCTAGAGGTGAGTTTGGGTCTAAAATGAGGCTCTTGTAAGCTGTTTGTTTATCAATGGGTCTCATTTTTTTATACATGCTGATACCCTTGTGTTTTGTTTGGAGCATTTAGTCCATTTACATTCAGAGTAAATATGAAAGATATGAAATTTAGTTTTAGTGAAATTTTAGTGAAAGATATGAATTTAGTATCATTGTATTACCTGTACTGTTCCTGTAGATGTCTCTTTTCTTTTCTGGTCTTTGTTACTTTTGGGCTCTCTCTCCTCTCAAAGACTTCCTTTTAATGTTTCTTACAGAGCTGGTTTAGTGATCTCAAATTCCCTTAGTTTTTGTTTGTCCTGGAAGCTCTTTATCTCTCCTATTCTTAATGATAACTTTGTTAAATAAAGTATTCTTCACTGCATATTTTTCCTATTTAACATGCTGAATATATCATGCCAGTCCTTTCTGACCTGGAGTGTATTTTTTAAAATGTTTATTCATTTATTTATTTATGCACAGTATTTGGATTCCAGTAGAATGTGGTGGAAACTACAGAGATTTCTTGAATTATGCAGAGTCCACTCTGCATAAATTTTTCATTATAAACATCCTCTATCAAAATTATAAATTTGTTACAATTGATGAGCTTACACTGACTGTTATCACCCAAATTCCATATTTTACATTAGAATTCACTCTTGGTATAATATGGTATAATATATTCTTTCATTTGAACAAATGAATAAGGACATATAGCCATCATTGTTGTATCATGCACAATATGTATCCTGCACACTTTGAATGTGTATCATGCACACTTTGCCTATTCATTCCTTTCTCCCCTTTAACTCCTGGAAGCTACTGATCTTTTTATTGTATTTATAGTTTTACCTTCTCCAGAAAGTCATAATTTGCCATCATACAGTATGTAGCTTTTTCAGACTGACTTCTTCTACTTGGTAATATGTATTTAAGTTTCCTTCATGTCTTTTCATGACTTGGTTGGTCATTTTATTTTAGTGCCAAATAATATTCCATTGTCTGGATGTACCATAGTTTATTTATCCATTCACCTACTGAAGGGCATCTCGGTTGCTTCCAAGTTTTAGCAATTATTTAAAAAATAACAAACAAACAAATAAAAAAATCAAACTTCTATAAACATCCATGTGCAGATTTTTGTGAGGACACTTTTCAACTCCTTTGGGTAAATACCAAGAAGAATGGTTGCTGAGTTGTAAGGTAAGAGTAAGTTTAGTTTTTTTAAGAAACCACTGAACTATCTTCCAAACTGATTGTATCATTTTGCATTCCTATGACCAAGGAATGAAAATTCCTGTTGTTCCACATCCTCATCAGCAATTGCCTTTGTCAGTGTTCCAGATTTTGTCCATTCTAATAGGTGTCTAGTGGTATTTCATTGTTGTTTTCTTTGCACTCTCCTATTGATATATGATATAGAGCATCTTTTCATATACTTATTTGCCATTTTAATATTTCCTTTGGTAAGGTATATGTTAAAGTCTTTGAGCCATTTTTAAATCAGACTATTTGTTATTGTTGAGTTTTAAGAGTTCTTTGTATATTTGGGATAAAAGTCCTTTATCAGTTATGACAGTTATTTCTTCAAATACTATTAGCTAAGGAGAATGCAAATGAACTGCAAAGAAAAACAAATACTAACTACTCAGTGATTTATTTTCAGGGGTGTTATAAGGAATGCTGTCCTTAAAAATATTGAAAAATTGGGGTGCCTGGGTGGCTCAGTGGGTTAAAGCCTCTGCCTTCGGCTCAGATCATGATCCCGGGGTCCTGGAATCGATCCTCACATCGGGCTCTCTGCTCAGCGGAGAGCCTGCTTCCTCCTCTCTCTCTCTCTCTCTCTGCCTCCCTGTCTGCCTAATTGTGATCTCTGTCAAATAAATAAATAAAATCTTTAAAAAAATATTGAAAAATTGAATTAAGTTGCATTTTAATGGGGAATATACTCTTTATACATTAAGTATGTCTAATCACTTAGCACTTTGGTTGGATTTAAAGTTTATATTAATTCCAGAAAAATATTTTTCATATTATTCACAGGGAAAAAAATGTGTTACTTCTGTTTACTATTTGAGAAAAAGTTAGGAAGTACTATATAGCAGTATAAGCCTGATTTTAACGTTTCTTTGTGGTGGTTAGTAGCATGCAGAACTTCTCTGTGTGTAGCTGTTACAGTTTGCTTCTCTGAATTTCTGAGATAATTTAGGGCTCTTAGAAATCAGTTCTCTTTGATTTCTGTGTGATCTTTTGAGTGATATTCTCATTAATTTGGGCATAACCTTACTGAGTTGAGAATCAATGAAAACCAAGTAGGACGATTTGATTCTCTGTGGCTTCAAACAAAATCCTGTGGAGTTCAGATAAAGCACAGAAGGAATGATCCAACAGGACACACTTGGAATCGCAAATTCAGTTCCTCAGCACTGGGGAAAATTTTTTTCTACCTAACAATAGAGTGTTTTCTGTAATTGACCAATAGGGAAAGAGATACATTAATTTATGCGTTTTGCAGAAGGCAGGCACTAAATTCATGGGGACATCAACTTGCCAGGCACTTACTTTTGTAAATTAGGCGATACTTTTATTATTGAGAGCCTTAAAAGACAACTGAATTCTTATATGCTGCAAACCTAAGTATAATCTGTTTGAATGGATGAAAAATTTCCCCCTAAAATAATGCTATGAATTATTTGTTCAAAATATCTATTCTCATGGCTTTATTGATCTTTGAAATGGTTACAATTGATAGAATATGAACAAATCAGTTCGCTGGATTTTCTGAGTAAAGTTTCCCTTTTAAAGAAAGGAATTACCTTTTCCTCAATGATGATGAAATTTATTTAAGCAAAAAATGAACAATGAAGATTCCTGATGAGGTGGTTCCTGCCCATTGAGGTGTCATGATGGTTGATGTTTTAGATCCTGATTAATTCATTCTGAACTTAAACCAGGCATGTTTGTCCACATAATTGGCTTAGAAAGTTAATTTGATGAGTTAACCACTATAGAATGAAATATTTCCAAACTGCTTAGATGCTGTGTGTGTATGTTTAACATGAGAAAAATCACAGTATGTCCCAACTACAGAGAATTGAGAGGAAGGATTCTTAGCCTTCTAGTCACAAAATAAAATTCAATCATCAGTATCACTGGGTGCCTGCCATTCATACATAGCTATGACTCCTGTCTGAGTATATTTTCTCAGACTTTTATATTTATTTGCTTGCTGTGATTGTTTTGATATTCAGTTGACAAACTATACCAAATGATTGACATGAGCAAATGCCAGGGAATGTCAAGAGTGAAATAAGATGACAATCGAGTTTATTACCATTTTGAATGGACTGTCTTACTCTGTTGAATTTTTTTTTCCTTTGTTTTACCTACTTGTCATTCTTGATTAGCTGAATCCTGCCTTAGATGTACTGTGTTTCAAGTTATACTCAGTCCTCTCTATTTAGGAAAATGCAACTTCTGTGATTATGAAAACATTAAGATTCACTTCCCCTTCATTCTCTAGCTCCATAAGTAAAGAAGGCCAATGGGATATGGGAAACTACCTCTGACCAAATTCTGGGAATTGTTTTTTTTTGGTAAAATGCTTATGAATTTGGAAAATAATAAGCACATATAAGACTGCCGATACTGTGGATTTTTTTTAAATGATATACAGACAAATAATTGTTGTCATCAGAATCAAATGAAGATATATTAGAATAAAATGTTCAGATACAGTAGGTATAATTATGATCTATTATTATTAAAAGAATTTTAATAATAATTGATCCAAATATGCCTTTCACTAATAAAATGGAAAACTAAAATTAATTTTAAGAAAATTCTTGAAAGCTCAAAATTTCTATATCCTTTTACTTTGAATTGTTAACTTTCACTTCCTTCATTTTGCTTTTGTTCATACCCATAACTAACCCCAAGTTTTTATAGTTGGTTGCCCTAAGCTTTTATGAAATTTCTAGAAGATATGAAAGAGGAAAATGGATTTGATTGAATTAGGGATTTAGGCCTTAAAAGTAAAACATGCAGAGGTGTGTATGTGTATGTGTGTGCATGTGCAGAGGGTACTTAGGACTGCTGTTCTGTTTTTGAGATCCCACTGTTGTTTATTTTGGCTTTTGGGCTGTGTTCTAAGCTTCAGAGTTTGCCTGGGGAAAAGAGCTCCCAATAAGTGAGGTATTATGAAAAAGTTTGCTTTTTATTCCTTAAATAATTTTCTAGAATAAGAGACAAGCCACAATAAAGATACACAACAGTTTTCATTGGGATTTACATATCAGGCTTGAAAATCAAAATACTGCCTAGAGCAAAAGCAAAGATATTCCTTTACTTTGCATTTAAAATTCATGAAATGACAGAGAAATTAAATAGCACCATAAATCAAATAATATATAAACATAGTTTAAGCTCACATTCTGACTTTTTAAGTCTTTTAAAATTTAACTGATTTTATAACAGCCGATTTTCTATAAGGTTATTCCAAAGTGGCATTTTCATGTAAAACTTGAAAGAAAATAGGAGTGTGGATGGGGTAATGGAGTGATCTGTATTAAGGAGGGCACATGTTGGAATGAACACTGGGTGTTATGCACAACTAATGAGTTCTTGAATGCTACAACAAAAACTTATGATGTACTATATGCTGGCTAACTGAACATAATTAAAAAATAATAATTTTTTTATTTAAAAAATAAAGAAAATTCAATCCAAAGAGAAAATGCTTTCTAGATCTGCGCAGATCCAAGTTATTTAGGCATGTGCTAGTTCTCAAATATTGTTATACGTGAGAATCACATTGATACTTATTTAAAGGCAGATTCTTTTTTTTTAAAGATTTTTAAACACTTTATTTATTTATTTGATAGAGAGAGGGAGAACAAGCAGGGGGAAGATGCAGGCAGAGGGAGAAGTTGGCTCCCCACTGAGCAGGGAGCTTGATGTGGTACTCAATTCCAGGACCCTGGGATCATGACATGAGTCAAAGGCAGACGCTTAACTGACTGAGCCACCCAGGTGTTCCAAAAGGCAGATTCTGATATAACTCAGTAGGTCTTATGCCCTAGAATCTATATTTTCATGACCACCACAGACAATTCTAGTGTAGCTTATTCTTAGACTATACTTTGAAAAATTTGGTCAAAAGCATTATAGAGGTATTGTCCTCCTATTGGCAGTACTAGCCACTCCTGGGAGGTCATTAGAAATTTAGAAATCTCAGACTCCACTTAAGAATTTGTATTTTAACAAGATTCTCAACTCATTCGCAGACGCGTTATAGCATTGGATTAGAGCCTATTTATTGTGAAATGAATTAACTTTGTAAATTTTAAAGTAAATTTAAGGGTTTAATGGATGAAGGGTAGCAAGAGGTACAGACTTACAGTTATGGAATGTATAAGTCATGAGGATGAAAGTTATAGCATAATGAATATAGTCAATGATGTGGTAATATTGTTGCATGGTGACGGATTGGGTAAGGATACCATAAGATATAGCATAGTTGAATCACAATGTTATAAATTTGAAACTAATGTAACATTGTGTTTCAACTACAATTCTTTTTTTTTTTAATTAACTTGGAAGTTTATGTTAAGAGCAAAAATATGTATTTAGATCTAACTAGCTTCCTCAGGAAGTGGAAAACTGCATCAGTCATAAAGAAGATGCTAGTTGCTGTGAGTTCAGGTGTTTATGTCAGCGCTACTGCTGGAATTTCTTCCAACGTGCATTGTGCAAGTCCTCCTATTTACAGGTCTACTGAAACATTTGCTCATGGACTGCCAAGGGAAAGAATTAGAGATGTGTATTCTGGCAAGAGAAATATTCTCTCCTTGTTAGGAATATTTGTTAGCCCCAACAGTGTTTGTAACTTGTGAATTCTCTTTGAAGGAATGGATCGTGGTTTTCATGACTCTCATACATGGAAAAAGACATTAGATAATGCAGGAAATTCTGTTTTTGTTTTGCTTTTTTTTCTTTTTTTGTATATAGAAGTTCCAATTCAATTTCTTTAGTTAAAAAACTTTATTTTTTATGACCAGTTTTAGGTTCACAGAAAAATTGATTGAAAAGTACCTGAAGTTGCCATATAACACCTGCATCCCATACCACTTTCCTGGGAACCATACAACCTCTCCCACTATCAATATTCTGCAACAGTTGTACGTTTGTGACAATTGATAAAACTGCACTCACATTATTATCACCCAAAGTCCATAGTTTACATTAGGGTTCACTCTTGATGTTGCACATTCAATGGGTTTTAAAAAAGTATGATATGTATCAACCACATTAAACTATAATATAGAATAGGTGTCCTCTGTTCTCTGACTACTTATGCCTCCATCCACCTTCCCCCTGGCAACCAACTGATCTTTATTACTGTCTCCATAGTTTTACCTTTTCCAGAATGTATATTTGGAATTACATAGTAGGTAGCATTTTTAGACTGGCTTTTTTCACTTTGTAATAGAATTTCTATTTAAGATTTCTCCATGTTTTTGCATGGTTTGATAGATTATTTGCTTTTAGCACTAATAATCCATTGACGGGATATATCAATTTATACATTCACCTGTGAAAAAACAGCCTTGTTTTTCCCAAGTTTGGCAATTATGAATAAAGCTGCTGAAAATACCCATATGTAGGTTTTTGTATTGACACGTTTCCAGTTCCTCTGGGTAAATACCAAGGGATGTGATTGCTTGGTCATATGCTAAGAGTACGTTTAGTTTTATAATAAACTGCCAAACTGTATTCCAATGTAGCTCTACCCTATTGCATTCTGACAGCTAATTAATGAGAATTCCTATTGTTCTACTTCCTTCCCGATTTTGTTGCCAGTGTTTTGGATTTTGACCATTTTGACCATTTGGATTTTGGCCATTTGGATATTGACCATTGGATTTTGACCATTGTAGCATACTCTTCATTGTTGCTTTAATTTGTAAATTCATAATGATTGTTACACGTTTTTAAATTTAATTTGTTAATATTTTGATTTTTTTAAATCTGTGTTCATAAGGGATTTTTTTTAAAGATTTTATTTATTTATTTGACAGACAGAGATCACAAGTAGGCAGAGAGGCAGGCAGAGAGAGAGAGAGAGAGAGAGAGAGGAGGAAGCAGGCTCCCTGCTGAGCAGACAGCCCAACTCGGGGCTCGATCCCAGGACCCTGGGATCATGACCTGAGCTGAAGGCAGAGGCTTTAACCTGCTGAGCCACCCAGGCACCCCCTACAAGGGATATTGATCTGTTTTTACTCCTGTAATATCTTTGTGTGATTTTGGAATCATGGTAATATTGGCCTTAACAATGAATTAGGAAATATTTCTTCTCTCTTTTGGATGAGATTATAGATATTTAGCATAGATTATTCCTTAAATATTTTTTAGAATTCCTCAGCAAACTTGTTTGGGCCTCGTACTCTCTTCTGGAAGATTTTATTAATTATTGATTTAATTCCATTGATAGATACAGGCCTGTTCATTTGATTTATTTTGTCTTGTTTGAATTGGGAAAGATTGTGTCTTTTATCCAATTGGTCCCTTTCATCTAAATTATCAAATTTGTGGGCATAAATTTTATAATATCCCTTTGTTATCCTTTCAATGTCCATGGGATCTGTAGTAATGGCACCTCTATTATTTCTAATATTATTTGTGTCTTTCTCTATTTTTCTCAGATAGCATTTCTATAGACTTACTACTTTTATTGCTCTTTTATTTATTTATTTTATGGTTTAAGTTTTTATTTTGGAGCTTCAACCCTCTGAGAAATATGTGTCTTTTTTAAAAATTTAATTTTAGGGGCGCCTGGGTGGCTCAGTGGGTTAAAGCTTCTGCCTTCGGCTCAGGTCATGATCTCAGGGTTCTGGGATGGAGCCCCGCATCGGGCTCTCTGCTCCGTGGGGAGCCTGCTTCCTCCTCTCTCTCTGCCTGCCTCTCTGCTTGTGATCTCTGTCTGTCAAATAAATAAATAAATAAAATCTTTTAAAAATTTTAATTTTATTTTTTTCAGTATCCCAAGAATCACTGTTTATGCACCACACCCAATGCTCCATGTAATATGTGCCCTCCTTAATAATTACCACCAGCTCACCCAACCGCCCACCTTACTGCCCTCCAAAACCCTCAGTTTGTTTCTCAGAGTCCACAGTCTCTCATGGTTCATCTCCCCAAACTCACTTCTCCCCTCCATCTCCCAATGTCCTCCATGTTATTCCTTATGCTTCACAAGTAAGTGAACCCATATGATAATTGACTCTCTCTGCTTGATTTATTTCACTCAGTATTACTCCCCCAGTCCCGTCCATATTGATACAAAAGTTGGGTATTCATCCTTTCTGATAGAGGCATAATACTCCATTGTATATATGAACCATATCTTTTTTATCCATTCTTCTGTTGAATGGGGCCTTGGCTCTTTCCACAGTTTGGCAACTATGGCCATTGCTACTATGAACATTGGGGTACAGATGGCCCTTCTTTTCACTACATCTGTATTTTTGGGGTAAATACCCAGTAGTGCAATTGCAGGGTCAGATGGTAGCCCTATTTTTAATTTCTTAAGGAATCTCCACACTGTTTTCCAAAGTGTCTTCACCAACCTGCATTTCCACCAAGGGTGTAATAGGGTTCCCTTTTCTCCACATCCTCTCCAAACCTTGTTGTTTACTGTCTTGTTAGTTTTGGCCATTCTAACTGGTGTAAGAAGGTATCTCAATGTGGTTTTGATTTGAATTTCCCTGATGGCTAATGATGATGAACTTTTTTTCATGTGTCTGTTAGCCACTTATACGTCTTCTTTGCAGAAGTGTCTGTTCACATCTTCTGACTATTTTTTTGATGTGATTATCCATTTTTGGGGTGTTAGTTTGAGAAGTTCTTTATAGATCTGGGATATCAGCCCTTTGTAGTGTCATTTGTGAACATCTTCTCCCATTCCGTGAGTTGCCTCTTTGTTTTGTTAACTGTTTCCTTTGCTGTGCAGAAGCTTTTGATCTTGATGAAGTCCCAAAAGTTCATTTTTGCTTTTATTTCCTTTGCCTTTGGAGATATATCTTGGAAGAAGTTGCTGTGGCCAATGTTGAAGAGGTTACTGCTTATGTTCTCCTCTAGGATTTTGATAGAGTCCTGCCTCACGTTGAGGTCTTTTATCCATTTTGAGTCAAACTTCTTTAATTTATTAAGACTGGTTTTTTGGCCTACTATATAACCTATTCTGAAGAATGTTTTATGTACACTTGAAAAGAATGAGTATTCTCTTGCTTTAAAATTGAATGTTCTGCATATTTCTCTTTATTCCAGATGGTCTGATGTGTCATTTAAGGCCAATGTTGCCTTATTGATTTTTCTGTCTAAAAGTCTATCCATAATGTAAGTGGGGTATTAAAGTCCCCCACTATTATTGTATCACTCTCTATGTCTCCTTTTAGATATGTTAATATGTGTGCTCAGTATATTTATGTATTCCTCTGTTGACTGAATAAAGATTTGCAAATGTTATATCTTCTTGTTGGCTTGACCCCTCTATCATTATGTAATACCTTTTTACAGTATTTGTTTTAAAGTCCGTTTTTTTTTTCTGATGTAAGTATAACTCCCCCAGCCTTCTAGTATATTTCCATATTTTTACCTCCCATGTGACAGTAAGAGACCTGGCTTTCATTTTCCTGAATATATTTAACTATTTGATTAATTACCCTGTATGTAAACTGCATAGGTAGCTCTTGTTGTGTAACAGTCTTACTACAAATTTAACATCTTTAAACATTACATATTTATTGTGTTCCATTTTCTGTGGATCAGAAGTCCAGACACAGGTTAGCTGGGTCTTCTGTGAGGCTGCAATCAAGGTGCAATCTAGTTAAACATTGGAATGGTGGTCTCATCTAAATTCTTAAGTGAGGAAGGATCTACTTCCAAGCTCATTCATGTTGTTGGAGAAATTATTTTTCTTATACTTGTCAGACTGAAAAACTCATTTTCTTGCTGGATGTTGTCTACAAGCCATCCTTAATTTTTACCCTGAAGTTCCTTATTATATGGGTTTTGCTTTCTTCCTCAAAGTTAGAAAGCAAGATAGAAATATCAGCAAGATGAGTACCACATTCTTATGATAAATTATAAATAATCATACACATCTTGCACCTTTTCAGTATTATACTTGTTAGAAGCAAGTCACAGTTTCCAGTGACATTCGAAGTAAAGGAATCACACAATAGCATAAACACTACGAGTCAGGGATCACATTGTTGTGCCACAGTAACTGTTTCCTATTTCTACCATCTGCTCTGTCTTGAGAATATGTCCTCCTACTCCAATTAGAATCTAACACCTTGAACCAGTCTGTTGCCTCTCCCATTAGACTCAAATCATGTAACTCTTTTCTCAACCTACCCATGCTTCAACAACCCACTCCATGTTGCCACTGTCCTCCCACCACATATACCCTGTGTGTGGATTTGGGCATCTCATTTAATTCTACCTGCTATGTAGATACTTTTTTCATTCTGCTTTGGTTCTCATACTTCATGCAAGGGAAATCATGCCTGAGGATACCCTCCTTAATCCATTCAGATTCTGACACCCTTTGCTAGGTTGTACTTCTGATAAGACATCCTCCTCACTCTACTTAGGTCCTAACAAACTTACCTGGAGCACTAAAGCTCCCCTTCATCTAGTTAAAAACAGATTATTGAACAACTAATGTATGTATAACTGATTTTTCTGGAAGGAGAAGGGTAGAGTAGGAATCTGAATTTCTGAATGACCTTTCTTACTCCCTCACTATCACCAAGCTAGGTTGGAGTTTTACATAAGCAAGAAATAAATGCTGTTAGTTGGCTTAAGCCATGGATATTTTAGAATTATGTATTAATGTAATTAACTTACCTAATACTGCTCTTTAGTATTCATCTGAAACATAATATGTTGTAAACAAAATTGTTCATTTCTGTATGCCAAACTTACTTTCTCAAATATTCTCCATTTTATTGTAGGGTACATCAATCACCTAGCTTTACAAGCCTTAAATCTGAAATAATTTTTGAACCTTTTCTATTAATCACATGCCACATGGAATTTGTGAACAATTCCTTTCCAAAAATATTTTTTATAATAGATTTCTTTTTTTTTTAAGATTTTATTTATTTATTTGATAGACAGAGATTACAAGTAGTCAGAGAGGCAGGCAGGGAGACAGGAGGAAGCAGATTCCCCACTGAGCAGAGATCCCGATGCAGGGCTTGATCCCAGGACCCAGAGACCATGACCTGAGCCAAAGGCAGAGGCTTTAACCCACTGAGCCACCCAGGTGCCCTCCAAAAATATTTTAATTCTGATCATTTCTCATTACTTCTATGGGTAGTTTATCCTGCCACTACATCTTGCCTGGTTTACTATAATACTACCTAACTCTTCTCCCAGTTTCTCTTCTTATATACCCACAGTGGTTCTGAACAAGCCAGAATAATGATTTCTAAATATAAATGTGATTATGTCACTTCTTCATTCTAATGGTTTCCTAACACTTCAGAAATCCTAAATCATAGAAACACCTGCATGATCTGACTCTTTGCTAACTGCCTGACTTTTTTCTTTACCAAATTTATTCTTGCTCATAAATACTCAAAACTACAGAAGCTTCCTTTCTTTCCTGGAACCTGGTCAGCATTACTCATTCTGTCTGAAGCAATCTCTCAGTTATCCATATAGGTTCTTTTCTCACAGAATTTAGATCTCTGCTCAAATAGTACCTCATCAAAATAGAAATTATTTTTCTTTTTCCCTTTTCTCCCTCTTACCCTGCCTTATTTGTTCTTCACAGATCATAATAGTGTCTATTATTATATTGTGTTTTTATTTATTGGCGGTAATAGTTGACAGTTTTCTACCTAATAATCCAAAGGCCCACAAAAGTACTTTTTACTCAAATGCCAATTAAGTAAATATTTGTTGAGTGAGAGAATGGGGTGGAAAATTAAGTAGATTGCTCTCCTTAAGTCAAAAGCCCTTACTCTTAAATTAATTCCCCAACCTTTATTCTGGGCATCTGTACATGCAACACAAAGTTGTGAATGATTAGAGAAACCCCAGATTTATTAGAGAGATTTTCTAAACACAAGGAATTTTAAAATCTAATTGGATAATACAATAAATATTTAAACTTCAATACAAATTTAAAATGTATATAGGTCATAAAGGAAAAAAAAGTTATATCATGAGACAGTAGGTGATTAATAGTTTTAATTGTTTCATTATGCAGAACATAATTGCTATAATATTTTAGAAAGGGAACTAAGTATTTTAATTTGAAAGGAAGATTTAATAGAGAAATTACAATTGAAAGAAAAGCTAAGAAATATCTACACAAAACAAACCTCGGGCATTTTCCCCAATTACTTTACTGAAGAAGCTATATGAAAATTAACAAAATTCCAACTTGGTCACAATCCCAAAGCAAAATCAAATTAATGTTATTTTTTCCTTTTTGCTTTCTGGTATTTTCATATTATTTAATCTTTCTTATTGTGTTTTCATACAAAGAAACATATTTTCTGTTAATATATATAATATATAATTAATATAAATTTATATTATATTATATTTATTTTATTTATATTATATTTATTTTATAATATACATTTATATTATAAATAATATAAAATATATATTTTCTATTAATACACTGTGCGATTTTATTTCTATTTTACAAAGTATTTTTCTTTTTTTCTCTTCATGGCAACTCTTACTGATAAAATAGGATAAAAGTTTGGCATGTATCTTTCCACCCTATTTTCTATGATTATACAATTATATATGAATATAAAGGTGACTTTCTTTGCTTGTTTTCTGAAAAGTGGGATCACCCTCCAATAACTCTCTACATCTTTCTTTTATTTCAAATGCAGTGTAAAATTTCCTTCAGATTCATAGATCTTGATCTACATTATTTTAAGAGTAGCATAAATATTTCATTGTGCCAATTCAACCATTTAGTCAGTTATCCTCCAGTTTAGTAAATTCAGGTAATTTCCAGTTTATGTTGTTTTGTTTTTGCCATACCCTTGCATATCAGACACTATAAACTATGTTTTTTTTTTTTAAGATTTTATTTATTTATTTGACAGAGAGAAATCACAAGTAAGCAGAGAGGCAGGCAGAGAGAGAGGAGGAAGCAGGCTCCCTGCCGAGCAGAAAGCCCGATGTGGGGCTCGAACCCAGGACCTGGGATCATGACCTGAGCCGAAGGCAGCGGCTTAACCCACTGAGCCACCCAGGCGCCCCTGTTGGTTTTTTTTTTTAAGATTTTATTTATTTATTTGATAGACAGAGATCACAAGTAGGCAGAGAGGCAGGCAGAGGGGAGGTTGGGAAGCAGGCTCCCTGCTGAGCAGAGAACCCAATATGGGGCTTGATCCCAGGACCCTGGGATCATGACCTGAGCCAAAGGCAGAGGCTTTAATCCACTGAGCCACCCAGGCACCCCTAAACTGTGTTTTTATTTATGCAATTATTACATCAAAATAAATGCACATGTGACTAGATGTTGAATTTTTCCTTTTGATTTTTTCTAAGAAAGTTGAAAATCACTATTTATGTTAGTTTCAGCTATACAACACACTGATTCAACATTTATATACATTATAAAATAATCACCACAGTAAGTCTCATTACTGTCACCATATGTTTATTACAATAGCATTGACTACTTCACAGCTCTGTGACTTATTTATTTCATAACTAGAAGTTTATGCTTCTTCACCCCTTTACCTATTTTGCCCATCCTCTCACCTCCCTTTTGTCTGGCAACTACCACCCATCTGTCTGTTTATGTATTTACAGGTCTGTTTCTGCTTTTTTTTGTTTTAGATTCCACATATATGTGAAATGATAAGGTATTTGTCTTTCTCTAATTTCATTTAGCATAATATCTTCTAGGTCCATCCATGTTGTCTCAAATGGCAAGCTTTAATTCTTTTTTATGGCTGAGTAATATTCTAAGTGTGTGTGTGTGTGTGTGTGTGTGTGTGTGTGTGTTCACATTTTCTTTTCAATTCATCAACTGATGGAAAGTTAGGCTGCTTTCATATCTTGGCTATTATAAATAAGGTTACAAAGAACATAGTAAGTCATATAATTTCTTTTTTCAGATTAGTGTTTTTGGGTTTCTTTGGATATATAACCAGAATTGAAATTGCTGGATCATGTGTTACTTCTGTTTTTAATTTTCTGAGGAAACTCCATACTGCTTCTATAGTGACTTCAATAATTTACATACCTACAAACAATACCCAAGCATTCCTTTTTCTTCACATTTTTACCAATTGTTATTTTTTGTCTTTTTGATATTAACCATTCTGACAGATATGAGGTGATATCCCATTGAGGTTCTGATTTGCATTTGCCTGATGATTAATGATTTTGAGCATCTTTTCATGTGTCTGATGGCAATCTGTATGTTTTTAAAACTATCTATTCAAGTGTTCTCCCCAGTTCTCAATTAGACTTTTTGTGTGTGTGTTTTTGCTTATCAGAGTGATTTGACAATCTCTGTCCCATTCAATACATTACCTTTTCATTTTGTTGATCTTTTCCCTCATTGGGCAAAAGCTTTTTAGTTTAATGTAGTCTCAATTCTATATATTTGTTTTTGTTGCCCTTGTTTGAGAAGACAGATCCCTAAAAATATTACTAAGCCTAATGTTTAAGAGTTTACTGCCAATGTTTACTTCTAGGGGTTTTATGATTTCAGGTCTTATATTTAGGTCTCTAACCCATTTGGGTTTACATTTGCATATGGTGTAAGAAACTGGTCCAGTTTAATTATTTTTGCATGTAGCTGTCCAGTTTTCCAAGCACCATTTATTGAAGAGATTTTCCTTTTTTTAATTCCATATTCTTGCCTGTTTTGTGGTTAATTGACAACATAATGACATAATTAATTACATAATGATTAATCAATATGTGTGGGTTTATTTCTGGGCTATTTTGTTTCAGTGGCCATGTGTCTTTTTTTGTGTCAATACAAAACTGTTTGGTAACATAACTTTGTAGTATAGTTTAATATATTGGAGTGTGATATTTCCAGCTTTGTTCTTCTTTTTCAAGATTGCTTCAGCTATGCAGTCTTATATGTAGATCCATACAGATTTTAGGTTACTTGTTCTACTTCTTTGAAAAATGCCATTGGTATTTTGGTAAGGATTGCACTGAATTTATATGAATTGTTCTGGGTAATATGTACATTATAACAATATTAATTCTTCTAGTCCATGAGCAAGGTATATCTTTCCATTTATTGGTGTCATCTTCAATTTTTTTCATCAATATTTTATAGTTTTTAGAGTATAGGTCTTTCATCTCCTTGGCTAAATTTATGCTTAGGTATTTTATTCTTTTTGGTGCAATTGTAACTGGGATTTTTTTCTTAATTTCTGTCTCTGATAGTACACTGAAAAACAACACAACAAAGTTAAGTATATTAATTTTATATCCTGCAACTTTACTGAATTCATTATTGTTAATAGTATTTTGGTGGAGTCTTTAGGATTTTCTGTATATATTATGTCATCTCAAAATAGTGACACTTTTACTTCTTTCTTACCAATTTGGATGACTTTTACTTTTTCTCATTTGATTGGTGTGACTAGAAATCCAATACTGTGCTGAATAAGTGGTAGAATTGAGCATTCTTGTCTTATTCCTTTTCTTAGAGGAAAAGTTTTCAGCTTTTCACCATTGAGGATGATGTTAGCTGTGGGTTTGTCAGATGGCCTTTATTATATTATATTATATTATATTATATTATATTATATTGAGGTTTGTTACCTCTCTACCCACTTTTCTGGGAGCTTTATTATGAGTGGGTGTTGGGTATTTTTTCAAGTGCATTTGCTGCATTTATTGTGATAATTGTAAAATTTTTATCCTTAACTCTGTTAATATGATGTATGACACTGTTTAATTTGTGGATATTGAAACATCCTTGAATTCTTTTAATAGATCCTACCTGATTGTGGCAAATGATCCTTTCAACATATTTTTGAATTCAATTTGCTGATATTTTGATGATAATTTTCTGTATCTATGTTCATCAGAGATACTAGATTTCAATATTTTTGTTGCTTTGGTGACTTTTTCTGATTTTGGTATCAGGGTAATTCATGCTTCTTAGAATGAACTTGGAAGCATTCTTTTTCATCATTTTTTAAGAGTAATTTGAGAAGGATGAGTGTTAATTCTTACTTAAATATTCGAAATAATTCACCTGTAAAGCCCTCTGGTCCTGGGCTTTTGTTTGCTCAGAAGTTTTTGATTACTGATTGAATTTTATTACTAGTAATTGACCTGTTCAGAATTTAATTTTCTTCTTTATTCAGTCTTGGAAGATTGTATGTTTCTAGTAATTTATGTGTTTTATTTTAGGTTGTCCAATTTGTTGACATAAATTTTTCATAGTTGTCTCTTGAATCGTCTGTATTTCTGTGATGTCAGTTATAACTTCTCTTTCATTAATGATTTTATTTATTTTAGATCCCCCCCCATATTTTGCTTGATGAATCTGAGGGTATATCAATTTTATTTATCTTTTCAAAGAATTATCTCTTATTCATTTATATTTTGTATTTTTTTATTCTCTTCTATTAATTTCTACTCTGAACTTTATTATTTCCTTTCTTCTAGTAAACTTCAGAATTCTTTTGCATTTCTTTTTCTACCTTATTTTCTACTTTCTTAGGCTAGATTGGGAATCTTCTTTCTTCTTGAGCTGGATCACTTTGAATGTCCCTCTTAGAAATGCTTTTGTTGCATCCCACAGATTATGGAATATTATGTTTTCATTGTAATTTATCTCAAGGGTTTTTGTTTTTCATTTTCTCTTTTGTTTGGCAACCCAATTATTATTTGGTACTATGTTGTTTTGCTCCATGTATTTGTGGGATTTTTCCTCCTTTTTTATTTTAAATTGGTTTCTATTTTCATACCATTATGGCTGGAAAAATGCCTAACAGGATTTCAATTTTCTTAAATTTAATGGGGCTTATCATATGATTTATTCTGAAGGATGTGCACTTAAAATATTTGGTATTGATTTTTTACTTTGGTCCAAAATCTAAAAAAAATATAATTGTTAAGTATACTCCCATGTTTCAGAAAGCATGCAGAAAATTCCAGATACTCCCTCCAGGGATTTTCAGAATATAACATTCCAGTGCTGTGATGATTAGCCACCATTCTAAAATAGTCAATATAAAGAGAAAGCTGAAAATGTGAGAGTTTTAAGGAGTCCTGGCAGAGGTTGGGATTAGTATTATAACTTTTCCCTTTTCTCATTCATGGAGTTGTTCTTTCACTGAGCCAAATAAGAGAGCTCCTTAAGTTTAGTGGTGGCCACCAGATTGAGACTTGAATCACCTTCTTGACAACTGGATATTTAAAAGTACGCTGAAGCATATGTGCCCATTAAATGTGGCTTATGAAGTGAAATGTAATGATGATTCTTGAGAAAACTTGAAAAAAAAATTCTGAGAGTTTGGGGGGATATACAGATATAGAGAATGATCCCTGTTCCTCACCTTGAGAATCTAGAAAGTAGGAGTCTAGGTGGAACAATCTGGATGGAGACTGATAAGTATAATAATGTTGCAGCCTACCCCATTACTTTCTCATATTTTAAGATGTGTTAGATTGTCAAAAGAGAAGAAGGCAAATCACAAGAGACTCTTAACTATTAGGAAAAAACTGAGGCTTGATGGAGGGGAGGTGGGAAGTGGGCTAAATGGGTGATGGGTATTAAGGAGAGTACTTGTTGTGATGAGCTCTGGGAGCTATATGTAAGTGATAAATCAGTAAATTTTGTTCTGAAACCAGTATTATACTATATGTTACCTAACTAGAATTTAAATAAAAACTTGAAAGAAAAAAAAAATTCCCATGGAGCACATAGGTTCTCAAGGGACAAATTAGTCTGAGCCATTTCAAAACTTGCCTTCTGGGAACAGGGATCTTCATAGTAATAAGCAGAGTGTAAATGTAGGTGCAAATCTTAGGTCATTTGAAGCTATTATTCAAAATTTGTTGGGTACAAATGCTGCAAGTCTTAGATATATTTCCTGCAAGGTCGGAAAAAAGTTCAAATTACTGAAATCACAGATGATGGTTAGAATTTTTAGCAATAAAGTATTTTTAAGTTAAGGTATGTATGTTGTTTTTTAGATATAATGTTATTGTATACTTAATAGAATAGCACAGTATAAACATAACTTCCATATGCACTTGGAAACCAAAAACTATCAGTTTGTATATACATCCTGACTATTGTATTAATTTATTTTTTATTGTTCATTGTTGATGTAGAGAAAGTGTCTTGTACCTTGTAACTTTGATGACTTTATTAGGGTTAGTATTTTTCTTGTGGATTTGGGAAAATTTTCTATGTACAGGATCTTGTAGTCTGCAAATAGATATGGTTTAACTTATTCTTTACAATGTGGATATATTTTATTTCTATTCTAATAACTGTGGCTAGAATTTTGTGGGCACCTAGGTAGCTCAGTCAGTTAAGCATCTGATTCTTGATTTCAGCTCAGGTCATGATCCCAGGGTTGTGAGATGGAACCCCACAGCTGGCTTTGAGCTCAGTGGGGAGTCTGCTTTATATTTTCTCTCTTCCTCTCCCTTTGCCCCTCCCCGTTCCCACTATCTCTCTCTCTCTCAAATAAACAAATGAATAAAATGTATTTTTTTTAAAGTGTTTTCCCTTCTTCAGTTTGTTGTTGTTGCTGTTGTTGTTTTGTTTGTTTTTTAAGTGTTTGAGAAGGACTGATGTTAATTCTTTAACTGTTTGGTATAACTCACAAATAAAACTACCTGTTCCAGGACATTTCCATTTTGGAACTTTTTATTACTGATTCATTCTTTTTATTTGTTATGGGTCTGTTGAGATTTTCTATTTCATTTGAGTCATTTTAGGTAATTTGTTTCAAGGAATTTTTCCACTTCTGGGTTATCTAACTTGGTATACAATAGTTCATATTATTATTTATAATATATGTATATATATTATATATAATATATAATTATATTACTATATATTATTATATATATTATATAATATATTATTATTATTATACTTTTTATATCTAAAGTTGGTGGTTATGTCTCTATTTTCATTTCTGATTTCAGTTATTTGCATCTTCTCTATTTTATCATTACTTAAGCTAGCTAGTTAATTTTGTTGATCTTTCAATTAACCAAATTTTGGGTTCATTGATAGTCTCATAGTCTCTATTTTTTTATTGTCTGTTTTGTTTATCTCTATTACATCTATTGTTTTCTTCCTTCCACTAGCTTTGATTTTAGTATGATGTTATTTAGTTACTTCAAGTATAAAATTAGGTTATTAAATTTTTTTAACGTAATCATTTACAGTTTTAAGTTTTGCTCTAAACCCTACTTTCACTGCATCCCATAAGTTTGAAGATGTGTTTTTATTTATTTATATTTTATTTTTTTAAAGATTTATTTGAGGAGGGAGAGAGGAGGGGGAGGAGCAGAGGGAAAAAGAAAGAAATCCTAAAGCAGACTCCCCACAGAGCCCCTTTCCTGGGGCTCAATCCCAGGACCCTGAGATTGTGACTTAAGTTGAAACCAAGAGTTGGAGGCTTAACTGACTGGGTGCCCCAAGATGTGTTTTTATTTTAATTCATCTGTAATCAGTCTAATTTTCCTCTTGATTTTTCTTTGACCCATTGATTTAGGAGGCTGTGTGTGTGTGAATTCCAAGTTTCATTCTGTTACTTTTTCTAACTTCATCCCTTTGTGCTCTGAGATAATAGTTTGTATATAATATATGTAATATATGTATATATGTAATATGTATATATGTATATATGTAATAATATATGTATTGGGAGTTGTTTATGGTCTAATATATATTCTAATGTGGAGAATGTCCCATGTGAACTTAAAAGGGACCTGTATTCTTCTTCAGTTGGGTAGAGTGTTCCATATGTGTCTGTTAACCCTTCATATGTTATTAAAGTCCTCTATTTCTTTATCTATCTTTATCTATCTTATCTTTGTCTGGTCTGGTTGATCTCTCTCTTTTCAGAGTTTATTTATTTGACAGGGTGAGAAAGAGTGCATAAGCAAGTGGGGGAGGGTGGTGGTGGTGGAGCACGCTGAGCAGGCTGAGGCTTACCACTGAGCAGGAGCCCAACATGGGGCTCAATCTTTGGACACTGGGATCATGACCTGAGCTAAAAGCAGGTGCTTAAATGACTGAACCACCCAGATTCCTCAGGTTGATCTATCAATTGTTGAAAGTAGGGAATTGAAGACTTGAATTCCATTTTTATTTCACATATTTTGAAGTTTTTTTTTGATTTGTCATGTTTATTACTAATATTATCTTGTTAAATTAATATTAAGTAATATCTTCTCTCTTCTGTTTTGGATTTAAACCTTAATTTGTCTAATGTTAGGATAGCCACTCCAATTCTCTTTTGGTTGCTCTTTGCTTGGAATATTTCTTCTGTACTTTCTCTTTCAATTTTCTTTGTATCTTTGGGTGTAAAGTGAATCTCTCGTAGGCAGCATATAGTTGGATCTTTTCCTTTTATTATAACTCATTTTTCCAATCTGTCTCTTACTTGGAGAGTGTAATCCATTTATATTTAAAGAAACTACTGACAAAGAGGAACTTTTTTTTTTCATTATGCCTTATAGCTTTCTTGTTGCTCATTTACTCCACTACTGCTTACTTTTGTTTTTAGGTTTTTGTTTGTTTGTGTGTTTTATGGTGAAACATTTTAATTGCCATCTATTTCCTATTGGGTATAATGTCAGGTTTAGTCAGCAAATCCTGAGATGGAAAATTAACCCTGAGGTGTCAAAACAGCAACAACAACAAAGCTAGACACCTAAGTAGAAGAAAGGAGAGGGCCTGAGGACCAGGTACTCTAGTGGGGAAAGACCTCAAACTAAGCTTTGCCTCTACTTTTATTGTGAATGTTATCAAAACAACAAGGGAATAAGAAAAACAAAAAGGAGCAATAAGCCTTAATAATCAGGACAGTGACGCAGTGAGTATGGTATGATTAGAGCAAACTCTGCTTGTGAGGTGGGTGCAGACAGGGAGTACATGGGGTGCATGTCTGTAATGCACATGTAGGCAGGGTGTACATGGAGTGTGTGACCACCAAAGATAAATGCTTTTCCTAATGCTCCCTGGATGAATGTATTGAGTTGCAATAAGGATCTAGCTGTTTTCAGTCCAGAAAATTTAAAGGAGGCTCATTTTCTTGTACACTCCTTCTTTGCTTTTCAGCTAGTCTCATTCAGGGAGGCATGCGTTTATTAAATATTATCTTGTCAGACAATATGGTTCCCTACAGTATAAACTACAGATATTTTCTTATCGGTTAACATGAGGATTACAATTACATCTTTATGTTAAAACAAATTAATTGAATTTATATCAACTTAATTTAAATAGGACCTTTCTGTAACTGATGTCACAGATTATGACTAGACATTGGATTCATAATAATAGATTTATATATATGTTTTTAATTTCCATAGATGATGTAGAAAATAAAAAGTGGAGTTATATATTCAAAACTACAATAAAATTAATTTTAACTGTCCATGTACCTACCTTTAATGTACATTTTTAATTCTTTCTATGACTTAAATTTACTGTTTTTAGTTTTCTTTCATTTTAACCTGAAAGACTCCTCTTAGCATTTCTTTCAGGATAGATAAAATTGCAGTGAACTCTTTTAGCTTTTATCTACAACTGTCTTAATATATTCCACATTTTTGAAAGATAATTTTGATGGATATAGAATCCTCCTTTGATAGTTTTTGTTTTTGTTTTTGTCTGTGAAGAACTGTTAATATATCAAACCTTTTGGCTTCCAGGGTTTCTAATGATAAATTGATAAATTTAATGATGACCCTTTATATATAATTTTTCTTCATTTTTATTCTATTTTCTGACTCAATAATTAAAAATTTCCTATCTTTAAGTTTGCTGACTCCTTCTGTTGCTTGTTAAATCTGTTTTTGAATCCCTCTAGTGCATTTTTAATTTTAATTATTGTGCTTTTAAGATCCAGAATTTCTTTCTGGTGCCTTTTATAACTTTTATTTTTTTTTCATTTCCTTCATATATCTTTTCCTATTATGTCTTCCTTTATCTCTTTGAGCAATTTAAAGACAGTTGCTTGAAATTTTGTCCATTAAGTCTGATGTCTTCTTCAGGTATGTTCTCTGTCAACTTATTTTGTTCTTTTGACTAAGCCATGCTTTTCTGTTTCCTTGTATGTCTTGTGGTGTTGTTTAAAAAAAAATGTATTTCAGTCTTATAATGTGGTAACTCAAACTTGTATTATTTCCCTCCCAGTGGGTTTTCTGTTTATTTCAGTGTTGGAAAGTTTGTGGGTTTTTTTAAGATTTTATTTATTTATTTGAGAGAGAGTGAGAGCATAAGCAGGGGGAGTAGCAGAGGGAGGAGGAGAAACAGGCTTCCTGCCAAGTAGGAGCCCTATGCAGGGCTCAATCCCAGGACCCTGGGATCATGACCTGGGCCAAAAGCAGGCACTTAATGACTGAGCCACCCAGGTGCCCCTGAAAAGTTCTGGGGGTTTTTTTGTTTGTTTGGGTTCTTTGTTTGTTTTGTTTCCAGCTAGTAACCAGACTGAGGTGAAAGCTCACAGTCTTCTCAGATCTTTTCTAAGACTGACCCTCTCTTTGGGAATGTACAGGGTCTTTCAAAATATCCCTACATACCTTGTTGTTTTTGAATGTCTAAACAAAACAAAACAAAAAGCAAAACAAACAAACAAAAATATGGCTCCTTCAGATCTCCTGGAGACTGCTTCAGCTGGTAGGGTGACACAATGATGGCCAGACTCTGTACCTACATCTTGGTAATAAGAAGCAGCTATCAGCAAACAGAACTCATAAGCCCAGTATTTGGAAGACAAAGCCCTTATTGCCCACAGTGGCTCCAAAAAGCCATTCGAGAAAGACAAGTTGTCCTCACCACAACTGCCTGTTACAGGGATGAGGGATGTTGAATGGATATCCACTGCCATATTGAAGACTTAAATCCACCAATAGTCAGTGTAACTTTCCCTGGTAACTATAAGCATTCATACAGAGCCCTGTGTTTCAGAATAGTCACTTCAGCCAATTTGTGACATATAATTATTTTCTAGGTGAAGAAGCAGATTCCTGGTACTTCCTTCCCCATCATATTTTTTTTATTTTTTATTTTATTTTATCTTATTTTTAGTAAACTCTATGTTCAACATGGGGCTCAAATTCACCACTTCAAGATCAAGAGTCATTTGTTCTACTAATAAGCCAGCCCAGTATCCCTCCACCATATTTTTTTCATGTCACTCTGCTGATCTGATATTTTTGTCATATGGTTATACAATAATATTTTAATCAGTAAGTGATCAACATAGGGTTGTGTCTTGGTCTATGTAATGTTAAAAATAATGTTACTTTTCCACTTATTGTCCATTTTTAAAACTTTCTATTACTATAACCTCAATATTTTCTGTATAATGAGAAATGCTGCAATATGTGTTTGTATTTAGAGCTGTTACATAGCAACTGAATAACATGGTCAACAAATTATAAGGAGGAAAAAAACAAACTGTGACTGCAAAAAAATATATTTCAGCACCTGATAGACACAGTCATTTGTTTCTTTGGGTTCATTTATTTAATAGCATTTTTTTTTTTACTTTAGGATTTTATAAAGATAAAGTGTTATTGGTCATTTGAGCATAAAAATTGTTCTTAACAACTAAATTTATAAAGTTTACTAGAATGCTTGCCTAACTGTCCCTTCATTTTGCATGCAATGTAACCAACTTGAGAATTTAATGATTTGCGTAGATTGCCTGAACAAGTGAGTGCCAAAATATATTAAAGATACATTGCTAGAACATTCTGAATTTCATAGATAAAATAAACTGAGACCCAAAAAGGAAATTGATTAACATTGATACAGGTACTCTTTCTACCAGTTCTTCCTGGGAAAATATAGTTATATTTATTTACTTATTATAGTTGCATGATTTGTCATTTTTTATATTGTTTAGTGTCATGAAACATGCTAAGATAAAAAGGAGCTGCCAAATATACATGTTTGTATATATTTTCCTAAAGAAACTTTATTTTTAATAGACAGTAAATATTTATAAACATTAAGCTAAATGTAATTTTAAACTGTGATAGTTTGCTGTAACATATTTTTGCCTCCTGGGCTTTTACAACATTAAGAGTTTGCATTTTTCTACAAGGATATTTTTGAAATCTCTAAAGGACCAAATGTATTATGATCCAGAGGTTGCCATGGAAATATCTTGTTATTGTTTTCGTTATTTTGAATACCTTATCTATAATGTATTCACAAGGTTTGCATAATTACAAAAACATTTTATTTCCACATTTTCAGTAATTTGGTCATCATCTCATCCTAAAATTTGTTCAAATTTTTATCGTAGGCTATTTTTATCATTAACTTACTAAATTGGGTCTTTGGCTAACTGCTCTTTCTGATAATGTATATATTTTTTTCCTTCAGTTACTTTTATATAAGAAAAAAGTTATGTTCAGGTGTTGGAGGAGGAAGGTCAATAGAATCTATGGAATCTGAATGTAAGCAAAGAGTAAAAGAAAGTGTTATTTGTAGTAAAATTTTGCTAATAATTTTTTACAATTATATTACTCCTATACATGAACTGAAACACCCTTAAAACTCTTCTCTAATATCAGAATCTCCCAGGTAAGAAAGTGCTTCAGAATACATTGTTTTGGTAGAGCAACAGATACTCATTTCTAAGTAAGGGCATTAACACAATAATAATATGCCTGTTTTTTTTTAATTCTTAAGGGCTCTTAATCCAGCTTCATAACATGCTTTGTACTATCTGAAAATAGCTACTATTCACAGGCACATTGGTATTTTATATACATTAATATTCATATATATGCAAATTACATAAAATTTATACTACAAATGAGTAGCAGGAAAAGTGGTAATAGGAATGATTTAAAGAAATCAGTGGTTAATTGATCATTATAATGAAAATCATCAGCCAAGTAGTAAAATCTTAGTTTACACAATTAAATGCTTCAGTTAGATGACTTGAATCTTATCATGAGTCACCAAAATGGAGATTAAACAGCTCTCACTCATTTTTCAGATCATAGTCCCTTCAGAGATCAGAGTTGATTTCAGGGTCCCCTTAATTCAAGGTTAAGCCATGTCCCTCAGAAGAAGAATCATACATCACTTACAAATATATACATGGGGATAAACTCCTTCCTCCAGTGCAGCTGTAGAAATATTCTAGGGTGACAATCTTGTTGGGAAAAATACCCCAAAATAGAAAGGAATAATAGATACTAACTAGATCTGAATTTGCAGCCTGAATTTGACAGACTACAGATTACAACACTAATTTTTGAACATCTTTAGATACAAATTAACAGGCTTTTTAAAAGATTTTATTTATTTATTTGTGTATGTGAGAGAGAGAGAGAGAAAGAGGGAGGAGTGAGAGAGCACACAAACAAGGGGAGCAGGAGACAGAAGCAGGCTCCTTGCTGAGCAAGGAGCCCAGTGTGGGACTGAATCCCAGGACCCTAGGATCATGACCTGAGCCAAAGGCAGACATTTAACCAACTGAGCCATACTAGGCATCCCAGTATGCTTAGGTTAAAATTTAGTTATCACCTAATATTCATTCTTTTTTTTTCTTTCTTTTCTTTCCTTCCTTCCATCTTTCCTTCCTTCCTTTTCTCCTTTCCTTTCCCTTCCTTTCCTTCCATTCTTTTTTTTCTTCTTTCTTTGAGAAAGCAAGTGAACAAGCCCAGAGGGAGAGGGAGAAGCAGACTCCCCACTGAGCAGGGAATCAGACATCCCAGGACCCTGAGATCATTACCTGAGCTGAAGGCAGATGCATAACTGACTGAGCCACCCAGGCATCCCATCACCTAATATTCTAAGTATTCACATAATGTGTCAATCATGCTATCCATTTTTATTTTTTAAATGAACACATATACACCAGTATGGTCTGCAAGTTGAATCAAAAAGTTATATTTTACTAATGGGAATTCATTTTATTAGTTCTGTCAAAATATAATTTTCAAAAAAACTAAAAAATGAACTTCTGGATTCTGCCTAGAGAAAGCTAGAGAGGGCATGTTGCCTGCTTTAGCAACAAGAAAAAAAAATTTAAGATTTTATCTATTTATTTGTCAGAGAGAGAGAGAGAGAGAGCACATAAACAGGGGGATTGGCAGGCAGAGAGACAAGCAGGCTCCCCACTAAGCAAGAAGGCTGATGTGGGACTCAACACAATGAGAGTATGAGCTCACTAGTTCTTCTGCATGGACTTCACTATGTGCTCATGAGAAAGATTAAAAACAGGACAATGCCTTAGTAATTTTGAGTAAAAGTGATATTCAAGATAGAAATCCATATTAAGGCAAACATTAATTAAATATAATCAGGTAGTAAAAATATTGGGATATGACAAAAGGTCTTTTGACATTTTTTTTTTAAGAAGAAACTGAAGACACTGTTTCATTGAAATGGAAAATAGTCCAAGAATGTAGACAGCAAGTAACAGAAGATCTGATAAAGAGATAAAAGGAAATTCCTATGCCAGACCAAGGACCAATAAGTATAGCTATGACTGGGGAAATGCACATTTTTAAGACCCTTGGCACCAAGACCAAAATAAAGCTGACTTTCCTATTTTGAGATTTATGATCTAAGAGTTTGACAACAAATTACCAATAAATACATACAAACTAAGCAAATAATTTTTTAAAGACAATTCTAACTGAAGATAGAAAAACAAGTTGTAGAAAGCAAATTTAGTTATGAAATACATTATGGCTCAAATGAAAATGACATTTACATAGATATGAGGCTGCAAAAACTGAATATTGAGTCAACCTAATATTACATCAGTTCTATATTTTTTTATATTGGAGACATGCAAAATTGGAGTCATGGTACAAGATAGCTAAACTTCCATCCTTTCCATGAAAAAGTCAATAGATAATATCTAAAATGTGTAAGTGTCAGCAGGCATTTGGAGAATGGAAGTAAAAACCATGATAAACAGGTAATAGAACAGATAATGCAATTCTCTAGAGCATCTATGTGGTTTTGTTGGTGAAGCCTCCAACTCTTGGGTTTTGGCTCAGGTCATGATCTCATCTGTAGTGAGATGGAACCCTGTGGGGAATCTGCTTGAAGATTCTCTCCTTCTGCCCATCCCCAACTGGCTCACTCTCTCTCTCTCTCTCAAATAAATAAATCTTTAAAAAAAAAAGAGAGAAAATTATATTTTCTGAAGATGTTTTTTATTAAAAGAGGTAAGGAAGTAGTTGATGTTTTGTTTTTATTAGCACTTTGACTTATGACTATAAATTAATAATTTAAGTAAAAATCACATTTTAAAAAATCAGTAAAAAAAGTGAAGCTTCTTTGATACACTCAAAAGTTAGAAATTATGGTCATTTGTTTGGGTGAAGAGAGTAGTAGTTCTGTCCAAATTTCTTTCTTTTTTTTTTTTTTTTAAATGTCCCCCTTCCATTCCCACTAGCTCAAGTTGAGGAGGAAAAGTTACAAACCTAATTGATAAGAATCTGAGGTATTGGTTGGGTCCTGTTAGACTAGTGGGTGAGACACAGATCATAGAAATAAGAGTTTGTCCTGCCAATTTTATTTCCCACTCCAATGCCATAAAACACACTTGGTCAAGACAAAATGGACCTTGTTCCTCAAGTGTGTGAGATCAGCTCTCCATCCCTTTCCATGTTGAAAGTTTACAGACTGCCCCAAAGTTTCCAGATTACAGGAAAGAGAACACTGTTAAGTGCTTTAGCTTATAATTTCATTTAGTTTTTCTTTCAAAAAGTTTCTAAAGTTAGTTAATATTACATGTTTTTCCAGGTTTTTAAATCCTATTCAGCAAATATTACTTGCATACATAACTCTCTTAAACAAAAATTCCACAGATTAGATGTGAACATATTTTTTAGTCAGCAATACTCCAAATCAAAACATAATGTATGGCTACAATTTGTAGTGTGATGCCAGCCTCAACAACTGACTTTTGAATTTTCTTTAGCTGCATTGTGCAGAAAAAGTCCTTATTAATATAAAGAGTTGCAAATATAAATAGTTTCTCTCCCTTTCATATTCTACCCCTTTATCCATTGCTTTATCTCCCTATCTTTTTATATCTGTTTTTGTCCTTACAAATTCTCTATGAAATTTCAAAAATGCATTTCAATTCAATTGATTTGGAAGTTTGATAAAAAATACAGTAAGCTTGCTTTTCTTTTTTGAAAATTATACTCTTTATTTTTTAAAATTTTGACTCTTTTCTATACATAATATGGCCAAACCTACTTATCTCCTCCTTCCAAATTTTATTATTATTAAAGTATATTTGACATGCAAAATTTTATTAGTTTCTGGTATATAACATAGTTATACATGACTTATGCTGGCAATTCTATACATCACTTATGCTCATAAAGATAAATGTAGTAACTGTCACCATAAAATATTATAACATTATTGACTATATTTCTTATGCTATACTTTTCATCTCCATAACTTATTGTGTAACTGGAAGCTTGTACCTCTTAATCCCTCTCAGTTATTTCACCTATCCCTCACTCCCTATGCTCTGGCAACCACCAGTTTGTTCTCTGTAGTTACGAGTCTGTATCTGTTCTGTTGTTGTTGTTGTTTTTCAATTCCCTATTTAAATGAAATCATATGGTATTTGTCTTTCTCTGTGTTATCTATTTCACTTAGCATAATACCCTGTAGATCCATTCATGTTGTTGAAAATGGCATGATCCCATTCATATAAATGGCTAGGTAATATTCCACTGCATATATATACCACAACTTTATCTATTCATCTATAAATGGATATCTAGGTTGCTTCCAATACTTGGCTATTGTAAATAATACTCTAATAAACATAGGGGTGGATTTTTCCCTCCAAATTGGTGTTTTCATTTTCCTTGGGTATATACCCAGTAGTGGAATGACAGCATTATAGGATATTTGTATTTTCACTTTTTTAGAAACTTCCATACTGCTTTCCAGAGATGCTACACCAATTTACATCCTCACCAACAGTGATTAAGAGTTTCCTTTCCTCCACATCCCAGCTGACATTTGTTATATTTGCCCTTTTGATACTAGCCATTGTAATTTTGATTTGCCTTTCCCTGATGATTAGTGATATTGAGCATCTTTTCATGTGTCTGTTGGACATCTGTATGTCTTGTTTGGACAAATGTCTATTCAGGTCCTCTGCCCATTTTTTAGTCAGGTTCTTTGTATTTTGTTGTTGTATAAGTTCTTTATAGATTTTGGATACTAACTCTTTATCAGATATATCATTTGTAAAAATCTTCTCCCATTGAGTAGGTTACCTTTCCATATTGTTGATGGTTTCCTTTGCTGTGCAAAGTATTTTTATTTTGGTATAGTTCCAAGAGTTTAATTTTCCTTTGTTTTCCTTGCCTAAAGAGACATATCCATAAGTATGCTGCTAAGGTTGATGATAGCCAAGAGATTATTGCCTATGTTTTCCTTCAGGAGTTTAATAATTTCAGGTTTCATGATTGGGTCTTGAATCCATTTTGAGTTTATTTTGGTGTGTGGTATAAGAAAGTGGTTGGTTGTATTCTTTTGCATGTAGCTATCAGGTTTTCCCAATATCATTTATTGAATAGGCAGTATTTTCCCCATTGTATATTCTTGTTTCTTTGTCACAGATTAATTGACTATATAAACATAAGTTTATTTTGGGTCTCACTATTCTGATCCATTGATCTTATGTCTCTTTTTGTGTTAGTACTGTACTATTTTCATTACCATATCTTTGTAGTATATCCAGAAATCTGGGATTGTGATATCTTCAATTTTATTCTTCTTTTTCAAGATTGTTTTGGCAATTCAGGGTCTTTTGTGGTTCTATACAATTTTTTTAAAGTTATTTGCTCTAGTTCTGTGAAAAATACTATTGATAGTTTGATAGGGATTGCATTGAATCTGTGGATTGCTTTGGGTAGTCTGAACATTTTAATAATATTTCTGCCCACTCCTCTGAGAACTGCTTTTGCTGTGTTCCAATGATTTTTGACCACTGTGCATTTTCATTTGCCTCCATGTATATATTTTAAATTTCCTCTTAGATTTCTTTGTTGACACACCGGTTTTTTAAAGTTTTAAAGTAGCAAGTTTTAACCTCCATGTGTTTATGTTCTTTACATTTTTTTCCTTGTAATTGATTTCTAGTTTCAGGTCTTTATGTTCAAAAAAGACACCTAATATCATTTTAGTTTTCTTAAATTTCCTGAGACTTTTTGTATGGCCTAACATGTGATCGCTCCTGAAGAACATTCCACATGCACTTGAAAAGAGTGTTTATTTTACTATTATTAGATAGACTTAACAGATATATAGAAAACATCTACTTCATCTGTCATTCAAAGCTACTGTTTTCTTATTGATTTTCTGTCTAACAATCTATTGATGCAAATTGAGGGTTAAAGTTCCCCACTAGTATTGCATTACTATAAATATCTCCCTTCATGTTTGTTAATATTTGCTTTATGTATTTGAATGCTTCTACGTTGAGTCCACAGAGATTTACAATTATATCATCTGATTGGATTGATCCCTTTCGTCATAAGGTAATGCCCTTCTTTTTATTCTTGCTATAGTCTGTTTTAAAGTCTACTTTGTCTGTAGGAATTGCAATTCTGGCTTGTTTGTTTTTGCTTTAATTTGCATATAATAAATTTTCCCACCATTTCACTTTCATCTGTATGTATAGCTTTCTCTCCATGACTAGCTGTGGAAAATCTGTTCTGCTAGTCTTCAAGTCATTTTCAGAGTTAGATGCAATGCATACAGTTGTGCTTCAGTGAGTCCCTGGGACAAGGTGCACTTAGGATCCACCTACTTTGCCATTTCCCTGGCTTTCCTCTGTCTTTTTTTTTTTTTTAAGATTTTTTTTTTTTTTATTTGACAGAGATCACAGGTAGGCAGCGAGGCAGGCAGAGAGAGAGAGGAGGAAGCGGGCTCCCCGCCGAGCAGAGAGCCCGATGCGGGGCTCGATCCCAGGACCCTGGAATCATGACCTGAGCTGAAGGCAGAGGCTTTAACCCACTGAGCCACCCAGGCACCCCTCCTCTGTCTTTTTAATAGCAGAATCCCTAGGTATCAAATGGCTGATATTTACTTTTTCACCAGTTGAAAGTTAGATAAGAATGTTTTACTACTATTTTATAGTTATTTAACATTATAACTACTATCATCTGATTACATACTGTTTGCAACTGTATATTTTGGTTTGATGAAAGCAAAAATATAGCTTATGCACTTTCCTAGAAGTCACACAAGTGTAGCACATGTGTGTTTACAACACTGCACTGGCTTGTTTTGCACTAAGCAAATTTGCAGGTTTGGCTTTTAAAAAGAAAACAAATTCCAAACCCCTACCTCTAAAATCAAGGACACATTTATAGGATTTTCAATATGTACACTAGGGTGTTTTATTTTGAAGTCTAACCATAAGGTTAATATGAACATGTAGTTAGTTAGTCTCCCATTGGTCTAGTAACTTATTAAAGTGTTAATTGAAGTAGTTTAATTTCATTTGAAATGCAAATAAGGTGTTGGTGAAACATTAAATTTCTTTTGAATTTTGTGGTTTGGGGGAACCCAGTTTTAAATCACTAGTATAATCCTTCTGCTTTTTTCAACTGATGAGCAAAACGTGGCCTAGATAAATGAAATGAACTATCTAAGGGACTTAAAGATTGGTTAAGATGGATTTGATCAAGAACTAATCAACAGGGAAATTAAAAATTATTTGGTTATCAAATTAAACTTTGAAATACAACTACAAAAGAGGTAATTTTTTTTAAAAAGTTATAATCTATATTTCAGTGAACTCTTTATTTAATAAACACATATTTGTTCTTAATTATTTTAAGCTTCTTTAAAGTGTTGCCTTTATTTCAAAATATCAAAGACATCTAAATTTTATAATTATATGATACCTACTCTCAGGAAAATTAATTGTTCAAAATGAACATGATACTTTTCAATGGCTCATATTAAAATTAAAGCAGTAGAGAGGAGTGACATCACCAAGATGGTAATAAAGGTCATTCCCAACTTTAGTCCTCCTCACAAAGACAAGAAGTATTCATGGACAAGACGTCACTGTTAAAATCCTAGAACACTGGTGAAGCTGAAGGATCCTCCCTCCAACCCAGAGACTAAGATGGACAGCATTAAGAAATAAGAACAGTAGTTGCAAACTGACTGCCCCTCTTCCAGACCAAGACATCACCACATGGAGAGGTCTCAGTGGCGTAAAAGAGCCCAATGTGGACATCCAGCTTCCCCAGCATTTTAAGCCCCTTCTCAATAGATCCAATGTGTTCTCACCTCATAGATCATAGGGGACTCTGCAGGGCTTGATCACTAGGAATTGGATTATGACAAAGATGGGGCAGAGATTTATAGCAAATAGCTCTCAGATCTTGGTAGACCAAGTTCCTATCTGTGATATTCAAAAAAGGCCCAACCAAAAGTTTCCTCAATTGCAGAGCCAAAACAATAGTTTGACCAAGGAATTCAGCATGATGTAGGTCTAATTTCAGAAATCAAAGATCCTGACTGAATCTGAAACCTTAGGCTGCCCCTCTGCTAAGGAAGATAACTAGGTCATGACCTCCACCATTGCTGAATGTGGATCATAGCCCCAACTAACCAGAAAGCTGGGCCTGGAAGCTTCTTAACACCACTTGAGCAGAGAGACTGGCAGGCAGTGCTGTCTGCAGAGCAAACCCAGTGACTCTGTTTGCCTAGGGAATATAGGGCTTGATTCCACTCAAGTAAACACCCCAAAAAAGATCCTTCCTGGCCTGGAAGCTAGTTCTGCAAATTAACCTAGGCAGCTTTGCTAATTCACAGCCACAAACTGCAGAGTGTAACTCACAGGCTCTTTCAAACAGAAAGCCGACCCTGAGAACAAGCAACAAAGCCAAATGAGCAACTCCAATTGGCCAGAGAGTAATGTACAATTCTGCCTGATTAATTTTTCGAAAGTCTTGCCAGCCCTGAGGCCTATTCTGTGTGCCTGTCCCCAACTTCCTGGAAGAGGCACAAATCTGTGTCCCTTCCTGCTGCTGAATACAATGTCCAACTCTGCCTCCAAGGAAACCTAACCAGAGATCCCAGGAATCTCGGTAGCTTGCCCTGTCTCTCTGATTATAGTGGCACTTGAGCAAGGATCCTGATGAGAATCACTGCATCCACAAAAATGCCTATTTTCCAGGGAGGTTAGCATTTGATTCTGTCTGATTTTATCCTCTAAATAACAGCCTAGTTTGCTCTCCCCAGGACCAGTTCTGAAGCCCTGCCAAAAGCTGAACACAGACTCCAGCCCAGTCTGACAAGAAAGCCTAATGAGAGTTCCCAACACATGGCCCTACACATCTGCAAAGCTAAGATATTGACCCATCAGATCAGGAAAATTGGTGCACAGTTCTGCCTAATTTGATCTCCAAACAAGATTTAGTGGCCTTGAGCCTGTAGAGGAGCCCCGGTTGAACAGGGAAACTAATTTGTAGCCCTGCCACTGCTGAGTTAGCCTTCAGCTGGTCCAACTAGACAACATAACCAGAGAGCATGGGAAACTGTGTAGCCCATCCTATATTCCGTTTATAGTGGCACCTGAAAGGAGAGATTAGCTTGTGATCTTCCCTGTTTGCGGAATGAAACTGGTGAGCCTGTCCAGCCAGGTATTCAGAGCTTCTGCAAGGGAGGAAGAGGGGGCCTCTCTCTCTCTCACATTTGCACCCTGTTAAGTTTTCCAAAGAGAGGCAGACAAGATGATGTTACAGAAGATCCTAAGGGATGATCATGAACCCACAGCCATTTTTCTCCATCCCTCAGCATGTGGTGAGCTTCTAGTTGCTGCGTGGTTCACCCTTCCCCATCTTAGTGGGTACCTCTTGGCAGGTTCCAGTTCCTCTGTCCCTTCTGTCACTATTACCCCTACAGGTGTCCAGGTCCCAACCCCCTTCCCCCACCTATAGTCTATACATGTCCTAAAGAAAAAAAAAAAAAAAAGCCTTTTTTATTTTTTTTTGAGGCTTTTGGGCCCATTCTGCTGTCTCATCATTGCAGAGAAACTAATTCATAGCCCTCTCTACTATTGGGCATAATGCCCAGTACCAACTATCTAAAAAGCTTGACCAGAAAACCTAGGTAACTGTGGAGCCCATGCTACAGCCATGCTTGAACAGAGAACCAAATTATTAGTCTATCCAACTGTACTCATCTCATGGCACTCTTCCACTAACCTCACTGTTTGGGCAGTGCCCTCACCCAAAAACAGACCCACCTGTCCAAGGGCAATACCAGCTGATGTGTCAAGAGCTCCAAGATGAGCAGACTGGTGAAAAACTGTCTCTGCCAAAGCAAATTTGTAAAGCTTGGAAGAGAAGACCATTTAATCAAATACACTGATACCAATGTAAGAAATCAGGAATCATGAAAAATCAGTTAAACATAACACCACCTAACAAAACTAATCTCCAATAATTGACTCTAAATAGAGATCTATGAACTGTCAAATAATTTAGAATCTTCTTAAATAAGTTTAGCCAATATAAGACCATACAGATAGACAAAATGAATAATACATGAATAAAATGAGAAGTCCAACAAGAAATAAAAACCATTAAAAAAACAGAAATCTAAGAGCTCTAAAATACAATGACTGAAATAAAGAATTTAATAGAGAGCTTCAATACCATAACAATCATACAGAAGAATCAGAAGCCTAGAAGGAAAAACATTTAAAATTATTCAGAAGAGCAAAAAGATTATGATGAAGAATTCAAAGAATATGGATGGAAAGTCATTGAATCACAAAATATGTCTGTAGGATAAGAAGCAAGGAACAATGGTTCTACTAAGTTTGTTAAAAGACAACACATAAAATAGCATTAGTAAGTCTTTACCTATTAGTAATTACTTAATTTAAATGGATTTAATTATCCAACTGAAAGACAGAATATCTGACCAGACTTTTTTTTTTTTTTTAAATCCGATGGGGTGCAGACATAATAAACTCATTTTAGCTTTAAGGACACACAGACGGAGAGTGAAGGGAAGGGATGGACGTATTTCAAACAAAGGTAACCAAACAAAAGAGGGATAGCTGTACTTAAATGAGTCAAAATAAACATCAAAGTAAAAATGGTAAAGAGAGACAAAACAAAGGTCATTATATAATATAAAATGGCCAATCCATCAAGATTTAACAATTGTCAATATTCATATACCTAACATTGAAGCATACAAATATAACATACAAAGCAAACACAGAAATAAAAGGAGAAATAAACACAATACAATAATAGTTGGGGACTACAATATCCCAACTTAATAATGATAGATCATCCAGAGAGAAAATCAATAACGATACAGGAAATCTGAACAACATTATACAGAACATTTTATCCAACAAAAGCAGAATACCCAGCTCCCGAAGTTTTCATAGAACATATTTCAGAACAGACCATATATCAGGTCACAAGATCCAACTAATTCAAAAAGATTAAGATCATGACAGTATCTTCTTTGACCACAAGGATATTAAATTATAAGTCAATAATGGGAGAAAAACTGAAAAACTCAACAATACTTAGAAATTATACAACACTCTCTTGAACAACCAATGTATGAAAGGGGAAATAAAAAAGTATGAGGAGCACCTGGGTGGCTCAGTCAGTTAAGCACCTGCCTTTGGCTCAGGACATGACCTCTGGGTAATTGAGAGAAAATATATGCAAAATCTGTGTCAGTGTTTAACAAGAGAAGCAGAATCAGTATTTTATAGTTTTAGAAGAGAGTATATATTATTTTATTACAAAAAAATGACTTACACAATTGTTGAGACTGATAAAGCTAGTCCAAAATCCAAAGAGTTGTCAGAAAAAATCACATTCAGGATTCAATTCCACAAACACAAGCCAGAGATAATACACCCAAAAGGAATTTATTTTTTTGTACCTCAGGGAGGTGGAGTTCAACAAAGCAGAGTGTCACTGAACTATGAAATATGGACAAAATTTATGTAAGCTATTTTCAAGTTTGGCACACAAAACTTCTTTTACTATGGCATTGGGAAGTAAGTTAAAATCTTAAAGACTGGAAAAGAAGAAGTAAGAATTTATGAACAGATAGCATGATTGCTTAGATAGAAAAATCACAAAGAATCTAGAAATACCTCTTTGAATAAATATGTAATATTAGCAGGCTGTAAAATATAAAATCAATATGAAAAAATAATTTGTAATTCTATCTTTTGTCAACAAAAATTATAAAATGAAGTTAAAGCCATTCATTATAGCACAAATAACATAAAATATTTAATGATACATTAATGAAAATATGCAAATATCTATATGAAAAATTGTTCATTTTGAGAGAAAGCAAAGAAACTGAAATAAATGGAAAGACATGTAGTAGTTATAGACTAGACTACTGGCTAGAAGACCCAATACTGTTAAGTTGTCCATTTCATTATATTGTTATATAAACTTATTAGAATTATCTTCAAAATTCCAGTAGATTTTTTTGGTAGAAAATGAGAGATTAACTGTAAAATTGATATGGAAATGCAAGGAACTTAAAATAGTCAGACAAAAGAATGATGTTGAAGAACCTTTACTACCTGACTGCAGGATTTACTATAAATACACAGCAATTAAGACAGTGTAGTATTAATGAAAGGATAGACAAATCAATACAACAGAATAAGGACTTCAGAAATGTTCAGCTAATATTTCTTCAACAACTGAAAACACACATAAAAAAACAACAAAAATATAAACTATTTCACCAAATACATGAAAATTTGTTTGAGATAGATGATAGGCCTCAATGTAGAAGCTAAAATTATAATATTTTTGAAAAAAAAGCTTGAGATTATATTTAATGTGCTAGATAGGCAAAGATCTCTTATCATAAAAGATAAAATGTTGATAAACTGGGAGATTGGGAGATGGAAAGGAGAAGTGAGATGGGGGAAATCAGAGGGGGAGACAAACCATGAGAGACTATGGACTCTGTGAAACAAACTTGAGGGTTTTGGAGGGGAGAGGGGTAGGGTTTAGGTTAGCCTGGTGGTGGGTATTATGGAGGGCATGTATTGCATGGAGCACTGGGTGTGGTGCATAAACAATGAATTTTGGAACCCTGAAAAGAAATGAAATAAAATAAAATGGAAGAAAATATTGATAAATTGTACCTCAATAAGAATATAAACTTTGATTCATGAAATATATATCATCAAAACAAGTGAAAAGGCCAGCTATAGAATGGAAGATTTGTACTTCCTTGGTACTACTTTAACCAGAATACATAAAGAACTAGTACAAGTAACAAAAGAACTTAGCCAATTAAAATGAACACTTTGACCTTTTCAAAAGTATATATACAAATGGCCAATAAACACACACAAAAAAACTGTTCAACATTATAAGTTACCAGATCAATGCATATTAAAGCAATAATGACTATTTCCAAATAACTGAAATGATAACATCAAATGTTTCTGAGAGGGGTGCCTGGGTGGCTCAGTGGGTTAAGCCTCTGTCTTCAGCTTAAGTCATGATTTCAAGGTTCTTGGATCAATCCCTGCATCAGGCTCTCTTTACAGAAGGTAACTTGCTTCCCCCTTTCTCTCTGCCTGCCTCTCTGCCTACTTGTGATCTCTCTGTCAAATAAATAAGTGAAATCTTTTAAAAAACATGTTGCTGAGAGGGGTGCCTGGGTGGCTCAGTGGGTTAAAGCCTCTGCCTTCAGTTCAAGTCATGGTCTCAGGGTCCTAGGACCGAGCCCCACATTGGGCTTGCTGCTCAGCAGGGAGCCTGCTTCCCCTCCTCTCTCTCTGCCTGCCTCTCTGCCTACTTGTGATCTCTGATGTCAAATAAATAAATAAATAAAATCTTTCAAAAAAAATGACTTAAAAAATGTTGCTGAGAATATAATGCAATTTTGTTACTCAGACATTAATACCGGTTATGTAAAACTGTACAACTTTTTCTGGAAACTAGCATTTTCTTTTCAAGTTAAATATATATCAAACCTGTGACCCAGAGTATTTCCTCTCAATTTTTAACTAATAGGAATGAAAACATATTTGCACAGAAAGATTTCCAAAATAGTTCCCAGCAGCTTTACTCATAATAGTCCAAAACTGGACAAAAGATGCAGATAAAACCAACAAAAAAATGGATTTTAAAAAATTATTATAAGGGTTATGTCAGCAAAAGGGCTAAGAGGTTTCACCACTTTTTCTTCCCATTTTGCCATCCGCCCCCACCCCCATTCCACTGCCAACACACATACAAGTAGTAAACAAATACAACCTGAAGAAAAGAACTTAGCGAAAACTCAGGATTACAAATGAGCAGCAGTAAAAATGGTGCAGAGTTCAAAAATCAAGCATGGCTATACAGAACAGCACAGGAAGCATTTTGCTTGTGTCACTTCATCCCTAGTCAAGACCAGCACTGCACTGGGAGGACTCTCTTGGGAGGTAGTTCATCACACAAGGAGAAGAACAGGTGAACACCAGCAAACTTCATCATTGTGAATGTTTTTATGCATTACAATGGAGGTCCGCCACAGTCTTCACTGACATTGATCTCAACTGAAAGAGCAGCCCAGAACAAACCCCCTTCCTGCTTCTACACCCAGAGGCTGGAGCTGTTTCTATGGTGACACTTGGCTTCTGGGGCCATAGGGACTTCTGATCTCAGGGATCAGGTACCACAGTACCTTATTATAGCTGAGATGGAGCTTCTGCTGCTCTTTTCCCATTCCTGGCCCTATGTTATATCTTTGTATCATCATCAGGGCAACCTCCACTGCCCAAAGCCCTGCCCCCATGGTCCCACATCATTCTTTGGCTGCCATTATGAGGCTGTATTTCAGGTCACAGCCCTGAGTTATTATTGCCAGGGGCACTGCCACTACTCTGAATCCTATACATTGTTTCTAAGTCACAACTCTGAATAGCCAGTATTAGGGTTGCTTCCACTACCTCAAGCCCCACCCATTCTGATAGGGAAGGTTTTAAATCATTCTTACTGGGACTGGACTGCTAGTGCCCTGATGTATACCTTCATTCACATCAATGCTTTGAACCACCATTGCCAGGGCTGCTACCACTGCCCTGAGCCCTGGCCCCAGAGTTTCTGTTTGTGGCTCTGTCCCATCATTCCTGGAAACTGGCTACCATTGCTCTGAGACTACCCCTGCATCCCAGACCACATTTCTGCCTCCTTCTTGCTGAGATTTTGCTGTAACTGCCTTGAACCCACTTCCTGGGTCCTAAGTTGAGGTTTTTATGATTCATTTCTGGAGCTGCCCCTCAGTTCCAAGGATATGGTTCTGACCCATCATTCACAGGGTCATACTGCCACTGCTCTCATCCAGTCTTCCCAGGTTCCAACATATGGCTTTAATAGACTACTACTAGAATTATACTGCTGCTATCTTGTGATGGCTCCTTGGGGCCAGAATTGAGACCTTGACCCACAATTTACAGGCTATGCAACCTCTGTCTCCTGAGCCAGGCCAGTGCTACACCTCGTTATCCTAAGCCCAATGCCACTGTTGGTTCACCCAACCCTAGCTAGCTGGAGTCTCAGTAAGCCCTGGTCTCCCAGGGTACTGGTTCCATAGAGATCTGCACACCCACACACTTGGCCAGAGAAGAACCCTGAAGTCTGGCCAGCATTAAACTTAGTTGAAAGAGCAGCATGGAATGCACCATCATACCTTCATTTGAACCAAAGATGTTGCATCCTGCCCAGCCGGCATACTTACAACCACCTCCAGGTAAAAGTCTTTTCTCGCTGAAGCCAGTTCTCACTGACAGAGGTGTCTTTGTCCTCAAATGTGTAGGCATCAATGCAAAACAACGTGGAAAATACTCTAAAAGAAAGCATCACACATTCAAAGGCACACAATATTCCAGTAACTGACCCAAAGAAATGGAGATCTTCAAGTTATCTGATAAGAATTCAAAAGAATTATATTCAGGAAGCTCAGCAAAATTAAAGAGAATACAGATAGACCACATGAATAAAACAATAAAAGAACCTCACAGAGATTCTGGAGATGAAGAATACAATGGATGAATTTTTAAAAAATATAATAGATAGCTTCAACATCACATTTAACCTGGCAGAAGAATAGTGAGCTTGAAGACAGTTCTCTTGATATTATCTAGTCAGAGGAGAATTTTAAAAAATAAAATAAAAAAGAGAGAAGAAAGCCTATGTGAATTATAGGATATGATCAAAAGAAACAATATATCTATTATAAGTGTTCTAGAAGGGAGAAGAGAGAGGAAAAGGGGAAGAAACCTCATTTACAGAAATAATGCATGAAAACTTCCCAAATCTAGAGAGAGAGATGTCTACTCACACATGGGAAACTTAAAGATCCAGGTTTATTTGAAGAGATCTTCACTGAGAAATTATAATCTCAAAGTTAAAAGACAAGAAAAATCTGAAAGCACCAAAAGAAAAAAGAACTGTCACATACAAGGGAATTCTCATAAGTCTACCAGCATTTTCGAGCAGAAACATTAGACCAGAAGAAAGTGGGATGGTATATTCAAAGTACTTAAAGTAAAAACAAAAACAAAAAACTGTTAGTCAAGAATACTTGACCCAGGAATGTTGTCATTAAGAAGTAAAGAAGAAATAAAAAGATTCCTAAACTAACTAACAAAACCTAAGAAAATTACCGTGAGATCTGCTTTGCAGGAAATGCTAAAGTGAGTTCTTCAAGCTGAAAAAAAGAATGCTATTTAGCAACATATAAACATGAAAGTATAAAATTCACTGGTAAAGTTAACTATATAGTCAAATTTAAAATATCTTAATAATTCGGGGCGCCTGGGTGGCTCAGTGGTTTAAGCCGCTGCCTTCGGCTCAGGTCATGATCTCAGGGTCCTGGAATCGAGTCCCGCATCGGGCTCTCTGCTCAGCAGGGAGCCTGCTTCCCTCTCTCTCTCTCTCTCTGCCTGCCTCCCGTCTACTTGTGATCTCTCTCTGTCAAATAAATAAATAAAATCTTAAAAAAAAAATAAAATAAAATATCTTAATAATTCAATAATGTGGAAATCACTATGAAATCTAGCATTTAGGTCATGAGACAAAAGTGTTAAAAATAACTGTGGAGAGATATAGTTTGGAACATCAACAAAAATTGGGGTATAAGTAAATGGATAGAACTTTCTAATGTAATAGTAGTTGTCAGCTTAAATAGATAGGTATAACTATAAGATGCATTAGAAATCCTCATGGTAACCATAGAGCAAAAATATATAATATAAACACAATAATAAAGAGACAAGAATCAAGGCAAACCACACAAAAATCAACAAAGCAAGAGAAAAAGAAAGTAATTAAAGAAACACAAAACAATTATAAAGCTGTCAGGAAAATGATCCTGATAAGTCCTTACATACTAGTAATTACTTTAAATATAAATGGTTTAAGTTCTCCAATTTAAAGACAAGAGTGGCTAAATGAATTTAGGGGAAAAAAGCCAACTACATTCTGACTACAGTAGACTACTTAAGCTTTAAGGACATTCACAGGCTGAAAGTGAAGAAATTTAAAAATGTTATTTCAAACATATGGAAACCAAAAGAGATCGGGGTACCTCTACTTATATAAGACAAAATAGACTAAGTCAAAAATTCACCCAATATCGGAGCACCTAAGTGTATTTAATAATTATTAACATCATATTTGCTTTATATATAAAGGCTCCAATATTATGTGTATTTATATTTACAATTATTATATTCTCTTGATGAATTGACCCTTTTATCATTATATAATACCCTCCTTTTTGGTTACAGTTTTTATAAAAAATTAAAAAATATGTGGAGGTTAAACAAGATGATCCTGAATAGCCAACACGTCAAAAAAGAACTCAAAAGGGAAATCAAGAAATAATTTGAATCAAAAGACAATAGAAAGACAACATTTCAAAACCTATGAGATGCTACAAAAGCAGTTCTAAGAGGGAAATTTATACTTATAAATGTGTACATTAGATAAGAAAGATCTCAAACAATCTGGCCTTACATCTAAAGGAAGCAGAAAAAGGGCAAATTAAGCTCAAAGTTAGCAGCAGGGAAGGAAATAACAAAAATTAGAGCAGAAATAAGTAAAATATAGACCAGAAAATCAAGCAAAAAGATCAATGAAAGTAAGACCCAGTTATTTCTAAAGATAAACAAAATTGACAAAACTTTAGCTATATTAACTATGAAAAAATGGTTCAAATAAATCATAAATAAGAGACATTACAACTGATACCACAGAAATAGAAAGTATTAGATTGTAGAAATGCAAAGGAGATACTACTATTAACAATTATATTCCAAACTAGATAACATAGAAAAAAAAGAATAGTTTCATAGAAATGTATGCCCTACAAAGACTGAATCATGAAAAACTAGAAAATCTAGGGGAGCCTCTGTGGTTCAGTCAGTTAAGTGTCTGCCCTCTGGTCAAGTCATGATTTTTGCGTCCTGGGATCAAGCCCTGTGTCTGACTCCCTGTTCGGTAAGGATTCTGCTTCTCCCTCTCCCTCTGCCCCTCCTCCCTCTGTGCTCTCTCTCTCTCTCTCAAGTAAATAAATAAAATCTTAGGAAAAAAGAAGAACTAGAAAATCTAAACAAACTGGTATTGAATAAAGAAACTAATCATTAATCCAAATTTGCCTACACAGAAAAGCCCAGGACCAGATGGTTTCATTGGAGACTTCTACCAACATTTAAAGAAGAATTAAGGCCAATCCTTTCCAAGGTCATTCAAAAAAATGAAGAGGAGGAGAAACTCCAAACTCACTTCTCATGACCAGCATTACCCTGATACAAAAGCCAGATTAAAATAAATGTATATAGAACTATATCCCTGATGAATATAGATTCAAAAATTATCAAAATATTAGCAAACAAAATTAAACACATATTAAAAGAATCATTCACCACAATTCAGTGGAACTTATCTCTGGGTTGCAGTCATTGTTCAACAAATAAACAAATTAAAAAATATGATACACCAAATAAATAAAAAGAAAAAGAAAAATATGATACACCATATTAGTAGAATGAAAGATAAAAATCATATGCTTATCTCAAAAGATGCCTAAAAAACATTTGACAAAATATATCTTTTTATGATAAAAATGCACAGCAAATTGGGTATGGAAGGAAATTCCTTAGCATAAGAAAGGGTGTATATGACAAACCCAGAGCTATCATCATACTCAATGGTGTAAAGTTAAAATCCTTAACTCCAAGATCAGGAAAAGGTCAGGGATGTCCCCTCTCACCATTTTTATTCAACATAGCACTGGAAGTCCTAGCCATAGCAATTAGGCAAAATAAAGAAACAAAAAGCATTTATATCAGAAAGGAAAACATAAAATTATCTCTGTTTGCTGATGACATGATCTTTTATATATAAACTCTAAAGATTCCATTAAAAAAGCTGTTAGCAAAGTTATATGATTCACAATAAACATACAGAAATCAGTCATATTTCTAGACACTTAACAATTAACTATCTGAAAAACAAATTAAGAAAGCAATCCCAGGGGCGCCTGGGTGGCTCAGTGGGTTAAGCCACTGCCTTCGGCTCAGGTCATGATCTCAGGGTCCTGGGATCGAGCCCCACATCGGGCTCTCTGCTCAGCCGAGAGCCTGTTTTCCCCTCTCTGCCTGCCTCTCTGCCTACTTGTGATCTCTCTCTCTGTCACATAAAAAAATAAAATAAAAAAAATTTAAAAAATTTAAAAAAAAGAAAGCAATCCCATTATGATCGCACCAAAAAACAATAAAACATTTAGGAATAAATTTAACCAAGTAGGTGAAAGACCTGTACACTGAAAACTGTAAGATATTGATGAAATAAATTAAAGAATATGTAAGTAAATGAAAAGTATTCCTGTGTTCCTGGATTGGAAGAATTAATATCATGAAAATGTTCATAGTACTGAAAAGGATCTACAAATTCAATGCAATTCTGAGCAAAATTCCAAAGGCATTTTTTCAAAGAGATTGTAAAATCTACCCTAAAATTTGTTTGGAACTACAAAAGACCCTGAATAACAAAAGTCTTCCTGAAAAAAGAATAAAGCTAAAGGCATTATAACATCTGATTTCAAACTACATTACAAAGCTGTAGTTGTTAAACAAAAGTGTATTATCATAAATACAGGCACATGTATCAGTGAAACAGAATAGCAATCCCAGACATAAAGCCTTATATTTATCATCAACTAATTTTTAACAAGGGTTTCAAGAACACAAAATGGGGAAAAGGATGGTCTCTTTGATAAATGATGTTGGGAAAACTGGATATCCTCCTGCAAGAAAAAGAAAATAGACCCCTATATTATGCCATTTGCAAAAACTAATTTGAAATAGATCAAAGATGTAAAAGTAAGACATAAAACTGTAAAACTCCTTGAAGAGAACATAAGGAAAAAAGATCTTGACATTGGTCTAGGCATTGATTTTTTTGGATAAGTTACCAAAAGCACAGAAAACAAAAACTAGAATTAGTGGGACTACATAAAACTAAAGAGTTTATTCACAGTAAATGAAGTAATAAATTGAAAAGACAATATACAGAATGGAAGAAAATATTTACAAGGCATATATATGATAAGGGACTAATATATTCAATATATATAAATACTTCATACAACTCAATATCAAAAATCACCTAACTAGAAAATGATCAGAGAAACTAAATATTTTTCCAAAGAAGACATATAAATGGCCAACATGTATATGAAAAGATTCTCATCACTAATCATCAGGGAAATGCAAATCAAAACCACCAACGAGATATTCCTTCATATGTGTTGGAATGGCTTTTATCAAAAAGAAAAGAGATAACAAATGTTGGCAAAGAACACTGTTGTTAGGAATATAAATTGGCACAGCCATTATAGAAAATAGGATAGATATTCCTCAAAAAATTAAAAATAGAACTTTGTAATCTAGCAATCTCACTCCTTAGTATATATCTGAAGAAACTGAAATCAGCATCTTGATATCTGCATACCTATGTACACCACAGCATTATTCACAGCAGTCAAAATATGGAAACCACCTGTGTTTATCAATGGATGAATGGATAAAGATGTGGTGTATATAAATGCAATGGAATATCATTCTACCTTGAGTAGGGAGGAAATCTGCCATTTGCAACAATATGGATGGCCCTAAGGGCATTATGTGAAGTGAGATAAGTCAGAGAAAGACAAATACTATAAAATATTTCTTATATGTGGAATCTAATAATCTGAATTTCTAAAAACAAACGGTAGTATGGTGGTTATCAGGAGTCAGGAACTGAGATGCTGTGAAGAATACTTGCAAACAGTAGGTAAATAAGTTCTGGAGATCTAACACACAACGTAGTGATTATAGTTGGTATTACTATATTATAAATTTTAAACTAAGAGACTAGATCATTTTAATTGTTAACACAAAATAGAAATAGTTATGTGACATGATAAAGGTATTAACTAATGCTAGTGTATTAATCACATTGTAATATATAAATCTATCAAACCAACACATTGTACACTTCAAGCTTATGAATGTTATATTTCAATTTAGGTCAATAAAAATATACAAATGAAAACTGTTATATCTATGTAATAAAATAATTTTCATCAGTATACAATGTAAGTGCTGATGCATAGGACATGATGAATATTTTTAAAAATGTCAAGGAGAAATAAAGTGACACAAAAGGGTACAAACTGCGTAATTCTATCAACATGAAGTCTAAAAACAAAATTCATCTATGGTAATGGAAATCAGGTTGCTGGTTGTCAGTGGAGGCTGGGTATTGTCTGAAAATGGGCTTGAAGTTTTCTGGAGTAATATTTTGCAGTGTGATCATACAAGGTTATACATTTCCTAAATCTTACCCAATTTTATAACTTATAACTTTGCATTTTACTCAATAACTTTTTTAACTCAAACATGTAAACAAATAACTTAAGCCTGTAATTTTAAGTTCTTTTATAATGGAGAGAGAGGAGTAGCTTCTGATATAGTTTATTTGGGGGCAGGTGAACTGTGGTGAGAGACTGAGTCTATTCCCAGGTCAGTTTGGCAAAACTGTTCATTTTGCTTCTTTGTTTATAGCTGTTTGAGTCTAAGATTTAAGGCTAATTTCAACCATTCTGTGAGAGAACAACCAAACTATCCAAGTATTCTACTTTGAACTAAATGAGAAATATGGGAAAATGATTATTGTCCAAGTATTAATAAGGTTCACTGGATCCTTCGCTTTAATATCTCTATACCCATATTACCTGCTTAAAGTCTCTTCCTATCCATACTACTGAAATTATTCACCAATCAAGGTATAAGAAAGCAGGGATTTGCTGCTGTTTATGATGCTTCTCCTGTGTTGATAACAATACCTGACACATACTAGGTGCTCAACAAATATTTGTTGAATTTATATGTAAATGATAATAATTCAAATTTCTACTTTCCATCTGACCCATGATAAATAATTTCCTATTTAAAGACTTAGATTTTAGAAATATTCATTTTTTTAAGGATTAGGCAATAACTGATATATTGCCAAGGCTGAAGGAGGTGTTCTCATGAATTCAATACCACACCTAGTACATAAACTATGAAGCACACACACACACACACACACACACTAAACAACAGAGGTCAGGCTTACCACCATGATTCTATTGTTAATATTAAAGTTTGTAAAGTCTGCTAAGATCAACAGTTAGCAAACTTTTCATGTAGAGGGCCTGAAAGAAAATACTTTAGGTTTAGTGTGCAATGATGTCTCAGTTACAACTAAACAACTCTGAATGAAGCAGCAGTAGACATACATATGTAAAGAAATATTCAACATGGTTGGGAAGTAGAGAGAGGAACTAAAATGTTTCCAATGCGGAACAGACTTTTACATGACCAAAGACTTCTTTGTGTCTCATGTAGATTTTGCAGTCTTTCAGAACTTTCAGAAAATGGAATATGCTTCAGGACTTTGAGTTACTGATACTGTTCCATTCAGAAACACTACTCTCATTCCTACACTTGTAACCATCTGCAATATGATGATATGAGAGAGCTCAGATATGAGATACACACTGTACCTGCTCCTGGACCATGTTTTGTCATCTGTACTTTCTCTGTCTTGTCTATTTAGTCCTCTACTGGTACAGACACCTAACATTTATATGTTTTCAAGGTTAGTACATGCAATCAAAACAATCACACAACTAAAATATTTCCTTGAACTCAATTCCTCCATTAGATATACAGTTTTTATTACCCTTTTCACAGTTCATCTTTTAGAAATTTAACTCATATTCAACATCATTAATTTATTGCCTAAGTTTATCCCTCAAATTGCTGGAGGCTAGTTTTGGCCCCCACAACTCTATCAAACTGTTCTGGAGCAATTAGTAGACTTCACTACCTGAGTCCATGGATATTTAGGGCTCCCATTCTTGACTCTTTACAAAATCTGCCACTATCAACTACCACTTTCTTCTTAACACATTATCTTCCTTAGCGATGTGCCCACCTTCTCAGTTGGCCCTACTAAGGTCAGATGACTTTTTCAGTCTTGTTTCCAGAAGCTTCCTCGGTTTACCCCTTAATAATTATTTCCTGTGATTTCATATTTAATATTCTTTTCATCTTATTCTATGCACTCTACTTATTCAATTACTTCCACAACTATGACTTTGAAAACTTTTCTGCATTAATAATCCCCAAATCTCTTTTCATCGCAGGCCTTGCTCCTAAACTCCAAGCTTTTAGCGTGCATTTACCTGGCAATCTGACAAAAACCTGGTATTTCACAAGTGTATGTCTCTATAACCATATGTATGAGACATCTTCATCAAGTTTGATTTCCTAAATGCCTGATACATACTTGGTATCTAGTAGAGATTTCTAAAAGTTTAGCAAAACATAGAAAATAATAAGGCAATGCAGAACTGAAATAAATGGTTAAAAACACATGGTAATAATTAAATCATCCCAAACTTATCTTCAAATGGAAGATAGGTGTTCTAAATTTGTGAATATGTCTTATACTCCCCTGGGGACCTATGATCCTAGCTCATTGTTTTTGTCACTTTTACACTTCACAGGAGTTCTTTCTAAGATTATCTTGCAGATTGTGCAACTTACATGCTTTTGGATGTAGATCCACTTTTTAAAAAATATTTTTATTTATTTATTTGAGAGAGAGAGAAAGAGAACAAACAGTAGAGAGGGGCCATGGGGGAGAAAGAGAGAGTGAGAGAAGCAGACTCCCTGCTGAGTAGGAAGCCTGATGTAGGGCTCCATCCCAGGACCTGGAGATTATAACCTGAGCTGAAGGTAGCCGCTTAACCAACTGAGCCACCCAGGCATCCCATGCAGATCTACTTCTAAATCTAATTATACATAAGATTAATAATTCCCAAATGTAACTCTGAAAAACAATTTGGTTTATAAACCTATTAAAAGGCAATATTTACACACACAATAATACTTTAGGAGAATCCATGGTCAATGATAAGGTGAAACACATTTCTGGTCCTAAATCAATTACTTATTTTTTATTTATTTTTTTTTTTTTAGAAAACACTCATTTGAAGATTAAAGGTTTCAAGAGACATTTTATAATAAAAATGTTATAAAGGACATTGTAAAATTTCTTTTAATTTTCAATTAAGAAATTATTCTGCTGGTTCTGGTTCAAGATGGTGATATAGGAGGATCCTGAATTCACCCCCTCACGTTAAGTACATACACACTGAATTCATAGTTATGTTTGAAATAATTTTCTCTGAAAGAAACCCAAAACTAGCTGAGTAACTCTGACACATGGACCAAATAAGAAAAACCCATATCAAAATGGACAGGAAAGGCTGAGACACAATCTCATCACAAACCTCACTGTATAGTGACTACCCCCTTACCCCCTACATAGTGACCCACAATCAGGAAGAAATTCACAATTTCAAGATTCTCCCTGAGGAGTGAAGGGTTTGAATCCCACATTAGCATCCCAACTTTTAAGTCCTACCTCTGAGAGATGAGCCCTTAAAACATCTAGCTTTGAATGCTAGCTTTGTATCATCAAGATCCATAAGGCTATAGCAAACAGAAACAGTTCTTAAAGGACCCATGCAAACTTACCTGGCTATACCCCAGAGCCCAGCCCAAAGGAAGCCACTGAAAAGTGCAAAGTCTTTCTGTGACAGAGGTCTTTTTGTTAATTTTAAGTCTTCAGCCTGAGGGGCAGGCATCTAATTTAACACAAATCTAGCCTTCTGAAATATTCCCAAAGATTGAATCTGGCAGGTGTATTCTTCATGCTCTCCCTGTCATGCTTCAGGTTACTGGTATCTCCTGAAAAGGAGCTTCTGCACTCAACTGACAACCACAGTTTTTAAGCTGCCACCCAGGGGACAACACTTGATCACCAGACTCTGGTGGCTGGGCTTATGTTCAAAGGTCCAATAGGACTATAACCAATGAAAAAAGAATCCTTAACCAGCTATATTTCAGAGGAAAGTCAGCAAACTAAAATGCCCAGTTTTTTAAATTTTGTTTTGTTTTGTTTTTGTTTTTGTTTTGTTTTGTTTTTGTGAAAGAGGCCTATTAGCTTATTTCATAGCTATGGCCTGAGGGGCAGACTTCTAATTAAACACACATCTAAGGGTCAAATATAATCCTACCAAGAAATCTTCATGTTCTCCCCTGACTCTTCCCAAGTTGTTGGTTTCTCCTGGAAAGCAGCTTGCACACACGTTTCATGAACTGATTTTTGTGACTACCCCCAAGGGACACTCAGATTTCATGGCTCTTGAGGCCAGGGGGATTATGATCACGGATCCCATATGACTGTAACAAATGAAGAAATCGTTTCTAACTGGTTACACCCCAGGGCCCAGCGGGGAGGCAGGCAGACTGAAACAGTCTATGAAAGAAGCCTGTCAGCTTATTTTTAAAGCTTCAGACTATAGGGCAGGCTTCTAATTAAACACAAATGTAGGGGCTAACTGCAATTTTCTCCAGAGATCAGAGAAGTCAGCTGGCACCACCTTGGTGCTTTCCGTCTGCCCAAACTTAGCTTGTCTTTATCTCTGAGAAATAAGCTCATGTATAAGTCTGGCACTCCAACTTTTGTAGCAGCCACCCAAAGGACACATTCCTTGATAGCCTAACTCTGGTAGACAGCAGATCTTCTGTTCAAGGTTTGATAGGATGGGAATAAACAGTCCTTTACTGGTTATCACCCCAGGGTTCAATGCAGAAGGAGTAGATAGAAGTGTCCATCTCTACTCTTCTCCTGAAAGGTGTTTATCAGCATACTTTAAAATCTGCTGTCCTGAGGTTCTGGTTCCAAACAACTCTAATCTAGGTGCTGACTGAAATCCTACCCTATGGGACACGGACAGATCTTGACAAACCCCCCACTGTTGGGAATCATTAAGAATAACTGGTTGGGAAATTGCAGATACTTGAACCAAGAGCTAGGGCACGGTTGAGCAATAAGATTTATCTTCCTGTGAGGCCACTCCTTCAAGACTGGGAAAGGGGGCTCTTTAATGCACAGAAACCAGCTCAGAGATTCAAGGAAAAATAGAGAAATAAAAGCATTATTGCAAATGAAGGTACAAGATAAAACCTCAGAAAAGGACTTTAATAAAATGAAGATCAGTGATTTTCCTGATAAAGTGTCAAAATAATGGTCGTAAATATGCTTACCAAACTTGAGAAAAGAATCGATGAATATAGTGATAATTTCAAAAAAGTAAAACTATAAGAAAGTACCAAAGGAAAATCACAAAGCTGAAAAATACAATAACAGAAAGATACAATGGAAAAGTTCAAGAGTAGACAAAATAAAACCTAATTAAAGGGTGAGTTAATTCAAAAGACAAGGAAGTGTAACTCGCCCAATCAGAGCAACAAAAGGAAGAAAAAAGGAACAAGAGTAAGGGTGACTTAAAAGACTAAATGGATGTAAAACCAAAAAAAATAGTCTATATGCTGCTTACTGAACTCATTTCAGATGTAAGAACACTAACAGACTGAAAGTAAAAGGATGAAAAAGACATTCCATGCAAATGGAGACTAAAAGAAAGCTGGGATAGTTATACAGACATCAGTCAAAATAGATTTTAAGACAAAGACTGTAATAAGAGACCAAAAAAAAAGGTTATTACCAAAAAAATCATTACAAATGATAAAAGTGTTAGTCGAACAAGAAGATATAACATTTGTAAGTATTTAAAAACAAACACAGAAGAATCAAAATATATAAAGCAAACCTAAAGGAGCAAATACATGTGATGAAGTAATAGTAGAAGATTTTTTTAAAATTTTATTTTTTATAAACATATATTTTTATCCCCAGGGGTACAAGTCTGTGAATCGCCAGGTTTACACACTTCACAGCACTCACCATAGCACATACCCTCCCCAAAGCCCATAAACCCACCCACCCCCCCACCCCCCTCCCTCCATCAACCCTCAGTTTGTTTTGTGAGATTGAGAGTCGCTTATGGAATAGTAGAAGATTTTAATGTCCCACTTTCATCAGTGAATAGATCAACCAGACAGGAAATCAATGAGGAAACACTGGCTTTAAACATTTGAGATGGACTTAAAAGACATGCAAAACATATCATTCAAAAGCAATGGAACACACATTCTTCTCAAGTGCACTTAGAACATTCTCCAGGAAAGATTATTTGGCAGGCCATAAAACAAATCTTAATAAATTTAAGAAAATTGAAATCATATCAAACATCTTTCCAAACATAGTGGTGTGAACTAGAAATCAATTATACGAAAAAAACCTGCAAAATTCAAATATATGTGGAGATTAAACAATATGCTATGATTAACCAATGGGTCAATGAAAAAATTAAAAGATTAAAAAAAAGTTGAAGCAGATGAAAATAAAATAGAACATACCAAAATGTATGGGATGTAGATAAAGCAATTCTAAGAGGAAAGTTCATAGTGATTAATTCCTATCTCAAAAAACAACAAAATCTCAAACAAGATAACTTTGCACTTTAAGGAACTAGGGATAGGAAACAAAGTCAGCAAAAAAGAAAGAAATAACAGTTTAGAGTGTGAATAATACGATGGAGACTAAAAAACTAGAGACTAAAGGAAACAACAGAAAATATCAATGACACTAAGAGCTATTTCTTTGGAAAAAAAATTTTAAAAACCTTATAAACCTTTAGCTAGAGTCACCAAGAAAAAAAGAGAACTCAAGTCAAATGAAAAACTAAATAAAGAGGAGATGTTACAGCTGATACCATAGAAATATAAAGATCATTAGGGACTTGTAAACAATTTTATGTCAACAAATTAAACAACTTAGAAAAGACAAATTCCTAGAAATATATTATCTATCAAGACTGAATCATGAAGAAAAAAAAAAGAATCTGACAGAGGGATTATTAATAAAGATATTTAAAAAGTAATCAAAAGCATTCCCAACAAATAGAAGTTCAGGCCCAGATAGTTTCAGTGGTGAATTCTACCAAACATATAAAAAAGAAAATAATACCAATCCTTCCCAAACTCTTCAAAAATAGAAAAGGATGGAACACTTCAAAACTCATTTTATGTGTCCAGCATTATCCTGATACCAAAGCTAGACAAGGACAGTATTAAAAAAGAGAAAATTACAGAATCCTTGATGAACATAGATGCAGAAATTCTCAACAAAGCATTAGCAAACCAAATTAAAGAATATATTAAAAAGAGCATACACCATAATCAAGTAGGATTTATTCTAGTGGTGTACAAATGGTTCAACATCCACAAATAAATGTGATATACTACATTAACAAAATGAAGGTAAAAAAATTGTATGATCATGTCAATAGAGGCAAGAAAGCATTTAACAAAATTCAGCATCCATTTATAATAAAATCTCTCAACCAACTGCATATAAAGGGAACATATATAATAAAGGCCATACACAACAAACCCACCACTAACATCATACTTAATGACGATAAGCTGAAGAATTTTCCTCTAATATCATCAAGACAACAATGATCAAGACAAGACAACTTCCACTACTTTTATTTAACATAATATTGAAAGGGCTAGCCAGAGTAATTAGGAATAAAATTTGAGCAATCAAGCCAATGTCAATACAATTTAGTTGTCCAATCAGCCTTAAAAGTGTAGCATCTTGGAGTGCCTGCCTGGTTCAGTTGACAGAGCATTTGACTCTTCATCTTGGGGTTGTGATTTCAAGCCCCACATTGGATGCAGAGATCACTTAAATAAGTAAACAAACAAACAAAGGAACAACCCCCCCCCCAAAAAAAACCCCAAAACCCAAAAACCAAAAAAAAAAAAAAAAACCTTTAAAAAAGGGGTAGTATCTTGGTCTTGATGGGGATCACATGTTAGAATGTTAGAGACTACCAGGGATTTGAGGTCCATACTTTGACAAACATTGTCATGGACAGCTATAACAGGAAAGGTAGAGAATGGAAATGCCAGGGGTGTGAGCTTCAAAATTAGAAGGACTTGTAAGGGAAGGAAGAGTAATGGCTTGGAACTAATGATGGATAACCAGAAGAAGGCAGTATCAAGCCTCTTGAGTTACGAGCTGTGGAGAAGAAACATTTCCTTTGGAGTTACTATAACAGAAGCAGTATTGGGAGCTAAGTTTCAATTACATCTTATAGATGAAGAATTCTGTGAAAAACGTCAGACTAAAGACAATTTATGGCATAAATGAAAGCATGAAACATGATAGCATGAAAGCATGATAACACGGGTGAACTGGAAAAAAAAAACAAGAATGAGTGAATAAGAAAGAAAGATAAAAAATTTATAATTTTAGATGCAATATTTTCTTTTCTTTTTTTGACCAAGTTTAGGTTGGAATTGCTTTCCTCCTGTCTCTTCTGCCACAATCATCATGCAGCTCTTGCCTTGAATCATTACAACTACTATCTACCTGGCCTCTTTACCTCCAGGTTTATCTTCTTCAATCTCCTTCTCCAAAGAATAAGCAAGTTATCTACACTAATTGTAAACATGATTATCTTCCTTTTTTCCCCCTTTTTAAAGTTTTTTTTTAATCATTTTCTTCAGGATTAAGTGTAAGACATTTACCAAAGTATAAGACTTCTACAATCATTCCTTCCTTCTCATTCACAATTATTACTCCTGAAATTTATGAACCATGATGTCTAATCCTTGATGTTTCATACCTCTACACATTGCTCATGCTGTTTCCTCAGTCATTGGGGAACTGTTATTTGTTGACAACTAATGTGTAGGAGAGAATACAGAATTATTTAATAGCATAGTAGACAGCACCAACTTATTTTTTAAAAGTCATCATTTTTTTAAAAGACTTTATTTCATACAGAGAGTGAGAAAGAGAGAGCATGAGTGTTTTGTGAGGGAGGGAGGGAGGGAGAAGCAGACTCCACACTGAGCAGGGATCCTGACATGGGGTCTCATCTCAGGACCCTATTCATCATGACCTGAGCTGAAGGCAGACACTTAATCAACTGAGCCACCCAGATACCCCAAAATTTGTCATATTTTTAAAGAAATGGTTTAAAATACATTGATTAAATCTGCAAATTGTGCAGATGGATGGATCCTGTAGTTTCTCTTTAGCAAACCTTGATTCTACTGTGCTTTATTATCATCTGTCTAACTTAAATTGGTCACTTGACCTTTTCTTAAAATCGATTTCCTCAAATATAAGTTGGAAATAATATTTTAATGCATATTTCTTAGAGTAATTAAGATAACCGATTAAGTAAAACACATTAAGAAGTTTAAAAGAAGTTACTCAATTAAGGAAAAGTAACATTTTTACAAGGTCCTATGCAAATAATGATTTTTATTTCTTTGTCTGCCATAGTTTTATTTTGTACTCACATATTATTCGGAAATGCAATATTCCTAAAATAATTGTATAAAAGAAGTAAAACGTATCTTCATCTTCTGTTTAGGTCTTTCTCAAAATCAGGATTTATAATCCTGCTGCCATATTTAGGGTTTTCTTAACAGGTCAGGAAATGAGTCTTATATAAGTATAGGTTTTTCAGTGTGAATCTCACTGCTCTTCAGAGTAGTAGAAGCCTGACATTTATCAATGAGGACAACCAAAACAAAGATTTCCTCAGACTCACACTGTGCACATAAGTAAGAATGCCAAAGGTAGGGGATAGCCATAATGATGGTGACCACTTCTGAGGCAGCATAATTCCAGAAAATTAGCATTCTTAAGGACATGGGAATTCACACACACACTTATGCAGTACAGAGTTTGAAAGCAAGTATTCTTGGTTATGGTACAGGAAACCAAGACTGAAAAGAGAGAAATGTCCAGAGTTTTCTTTAGGAGGGGTGACTCTGATTATTTGGCAATAGTACACCAGAAATTTTCCACCCATATGATTCCTAAAATGCAACTGGTATATTTTTAAGAGCCAAAATAATGTTAATGCTTATGGTTGAAGAATGCAGGGTTTGTTTACATAAAATGGATTTAAGAAATCATCTGAAGAGGTAGAATGAGATAGTGCTGCTTTTACTGTTCAGATCATTTTGCATCAAAGTCTCTTAAAACTGTGTGTTTGTAAGTCATAGGATAATTTAGTAATCTTGAATCAACTATATAGCTCCATTTTCTCTGAGTAGAAATAACTGCTGTCTTCTCAGTGTTCTAATGGTCTTAGAAACCCAAAATAGCTTATCATGCATTTGAATCCTAGAACGGTTGATGGTGGTTACCTAAACTAATCATAGAAAATAAATATTTATGGTTTTCCATTTGTTTTCACCAAAACCATTTCTGGGTAGACATCGTTTAGCAAGATAATAATCTACCACTTTCTTTTCATTCAATTTTGCTAGAATGCTGATATCTCTCCCTACACATGGACAAAACTGTTACTAATTATAACCCAAAATCCCCATCTAGGGACTTATCTTTTATTTATTATAATTTAATCATAGAGATGAATTATACTGGTACTGAATTAATTATTTAAGAGGAGAAACATTTCTATGTCAACTATGGAAATCTTAAAGTCCATCCCCTAATTTCCACATGTAAATATTTTTAATATTGATTTTCATGGGTAAATCATGTAAATTCAGAAATTTTATTTTGATATCCTATAATTTCTAATGTTAAAAAAAAGCATTATTTACTTCACTGACATTATGGGCCTTTGATATCACAAGGTAAAAATTTAATGTCTGTACGGTGCAAATTATGCATAGTCAGAATACAAAAGGCAAAAACTTTAACTATTGCAAAGCTAAAAGAGAAGGAAAACAATTTTGTTTCTAATGGGTTTTTGATTGCCAGTCGCAATATTTTGCTTTCCATTTTCCTTCTGAAGTAAATGCTACTTTCTCATTGGGACACATGCATAGCTATGAGCAATAACAGTAATGTTATATCCAATAATTACTTGACACAAGTTCCCTGACTAGTAGAATTGAATTTTGGTTTCTAATATGACTAATGTATGCTAATATGACTTAAATTGCACAGAACTGAAAAATGATTGCTTTTATGCTTTTAGAAAGAACTATTGGTCTTAATTTCATAGAAGGAATTACTCCCATGTTCAAAAAATTCTGCACCAAAGGTGTTTACATGCTAAAAAATTTTTGTTTAAAAGGTAGCAATTTAAATATCAGATTTCAAGCTGATATTTTAAGTCACATTTGCTGGAATCTCTAAAATATAATCACTCCTATTTTGCTGAATTAGTATATCAAATGAGGACTTGGAGGTTTAATTCTATTTGGAAGATTTGTCTTGTTGTTTACTCCTAGCTAATGTTTTTCTGCTTAAAATACCAATCTTAAAAAAAAGTTTATTAAATATTTATTAGAAAGTTGTCCAGTTTATCTTTTAAGGATGATTTCTTTGAATCATATTAATAAGAAAAAATTTATTTCATAGAGACTTCCAGAGTAAATTCCAGAACATTCCTTGATAAATATTCCTTGATAACATCCTAGGATTTAATAACTCTCCACTTACAGGAAAGTCTAACTTATATTATCTACAAATCATTTGTGTTCCAACCTAAACACATGTACCATGATTGCATCCTCTGCCGAAATTGAGAATTGCTGGCCCCTAGCCTTTTGAAGAATAACTTTTTGAATTTCTTTGCTAAATTTATTGTAAGTCAATGAAAAAAATCTGTTTGTAAAAGTTCCATGTTGGGGCCTCCTAGGCCACCCAATGTTATTAAAATAACAATTTTTTCCTGTATATACAACAGAAATATACTTAACTTCAAAATATGCATGAAAGCCTATATTTTTGCCATTGTTCAAATGCTTGTTACATATATCCATGAATTTTACCTTAAAAATAATGACTTCCAATTTATTTGTGTAGTTTTGTTGTGGACATTTGTTCTATCTGTATTAGCCATTGTCATCTTCTTGTTATTACATGTTTCTTTTTCTCTTTTTTTTTTAAGATTTTATTTATTTATTTGACAGAGATCACAAGTAGGCAGAGAGGAAGGCAGAAGGGGGTGGGGGGAAGCAGGTTCCCTGCTGAGCAGAGAGCCCAATGAGGGGCTCCATCCCAGGACCCTGGGATCATGACCTGAGTTGAATGCAGGGGCTTTAACCACTGAGCCACCCAGGCACCCCTACTCCATGTTTCTTTGAGAATGCTCTACTCTCCCATGCTTAGCCTTATGTTTCCAGTGGAACGAACTCTAGGATTAAGCTCAGGGGTGCCTCAAATTAATCTTTCACTCCTTCACACCCCACCATAACATTAACATATTAATTAATTGGTGAAAATAAGGCTACATGGCTCAACTTGGGTTTGTGACACATGAGGATATATTTGCTGGGGCTTTGTAAAAAAGCATTTTCTCTGTCTCCGTAATAGGACCAGAACAGATGCTCTCTTTTCTAAATGGTATGGAGTGAGCAGATGAAATAGGGCCCAACACTATTGCTTCTAAGAGTTTAGCTACCCTGGGCATGAAATGATAAAAGGGAGGACATGATCTAGAGAAGAATATCACGAATCTCTTGATAGAGGTGCATTTAAGTCCTGCCCTCCCCTGGGCTATTCTGTTAAATTAAAACATGGGTATAGCTTTGTTTATATATATTATTCATACACATATTTTTGTTTGTTTAGGTCAATATCAGTTGATGTTTCTATCACTTGAATAAAAGACTATTAATTCATAAATATTCTGGTTAAACTTTTCTGGTTTTTCAAATTGTTTGACTGGCAAACCAGAGCCACCAAATAAATGTTTGGGAAAATAAATATTAAAAAATATATGTGTTCTCAAGATTAACTTCTCTAAATGCTAATAGTATTCATTATCTCTGGGAACATTGTTTTTCTCTTCTAACTACAAATTTCTCAAAATAACAGATGACTATGATAGAGTTCTTCAAAAGAACAAACTTTAATCCTCCAAACATGCCAACCTCAAACTGTTTGATATACTGAAGATCTTTATATGATTAGATGCAAATAAGAAAGCAATTAAGTCATTATTCATTAGTACTAATGAGCATGTTATTTGGGCTTATTTTTTAAGTAAAAGAAAATAAGTGACTAGGAGAAAAAGGTGACGACAGGATTAGAATCTTAAAGACCAGTCATACTGCAGTGCATGATGGGTGTGGAAGGATATACAAAAAAAGCTATCTGGGGCCCTGAGGCTCCTGGGGAAGGCAAAGAAGCAGCCAAGGAATGGGGTGGGTAGGAGACAATGTTTCACTCTATATTTTCATATACCTTCTAAATTTGAACAGGTGAACTTATTATCTATAAGTAAATACTTTAAATAAAGTAAATACTTTAAAACGACAAAAAATAACAATAGTTATATGTCGATTATATTTCAAAAAAGCTGTGGGAAGAATCACCTGCCACTTGCCATCACTTTGGGGTTATAAATTATTGAGAGAGGTTTGTATTTTATAAGTTAATGCATTCTTCATACCATTTTCTCTTTTATAAATATTTTAAGTCTTCTTCTCCTTCGTTCTCTCAAAGATGTTCTATTATCCGTAAAAGTATTTTTTCCTATTTTTCTCTAATTATGTTATTTCTGCAACAATTCTTTATTCCAGACATAATCTTCTGCTTTAAGCATTGTCTACCCAAACTTCAGCTTCCTTTTTCTTTATAAGACCTAGAGATAATTCCATGCTTTAAACATACACACATGAATATTTTTGTGCATTCATAAAAATAATTTTTGTGCATTCATAAAAATAATAAATCTGGGACTATTCAATCTGCTGACACATTTGATGGCCTACATTCATGCAATTGACTTTGACCAGTTTATTTCAAATATCACAAATATGTTTTGTCATTTATTTATCTAGCAAACATATATTATCTCCTTTGTTACTGGCGTTGTCTTTGACATTGCAGACACAATTAACAATGAGAAACTTTGAATAATTTGCTCTCGTTAACATTTAATTAATTTACATATTACATGGAAACATTCTTAAGAGCTTTTGACATGAAACCAGGGTGTATCAATTCCAAACCAGTGATAATACCCTTTATTTCATTCACGTCCTTGTAGTAAAAATCTAGAAGACCAGTTTGAAAAAAATATTTTAGAATATTTAGAATTGCTTGAAAAAATGTTGCATCCTGATGTTGTATAATTGGAGGTATACTTTTTTGCTTGAACTTTAAGTAGTAAATTATTAAAGGGCAATTATTCCCATGGGAAAGTATTCCATCCCATTGTCTCATCTTTTATGAAAGATTGTTTTTGTATTAAAAATGTTGTCACCAAAGAAATGGGTTTTCAGGTTAAAAAAGACATTTAAGTAGTGTGTTCAATTTACTTGATCATTATTTGTACATGGTATGGTTTGTGGAAAATAGAGATATACCAAGCACCCCACATGATTCTTATGGTCAGACAGTTTGGGAAATATCATGCTGGAGAAGTGTATAAGAGGGACTAGACCAGGATGCCTGATGGCTCAGTGTTTAAGTATCTACCTTTGGCTCAGGTCATGATCCCAGGGTCCTGGGATAAAGTCCCACATCAGGCTCTTTGCACAGCAGGGAGCCTGTTTCTCCCTCTGCCTGCCACCCCCCTGCTTGTGCTCTCTCTGACAAACAAATGCACAAAATCTTTAAAAAAAAAAAAAAAGACTGACTAGTCTAACTACCTCCAGTGTCTTATTAAACATATCAACTTGAGATCTACTTATTTTAAAAATTGAAATGATAATTTTCAAGATTCCCCTATCATTTACATTTCTTTAGCTCCATTTCAAAAAATAAAATAAAATTATATCTTAATTATATCTTAAATTATAAACTTAATTTATAACTGCAACTTAAATTATAAACAATTATCATGTATGAGAAAATCCAGGATACTAAATACTACTTTATAGATAGTACTTTTCTTTATAAGTGCAGTATCTCAGATATCATTAAATTTAGGCCTTATATCCATGCATTTGACAAATTCATCCATCAGCTTCATTATTATGCTTTCTGGTTTCACTGATCTTTTATAATTATGTTCCTTAAGAGTACTTTTCACATATCATATCAACCTTACACAAGCATCAATATTCCCAATTTCCATATAGTATATTTCCAGAAATATCTTATATTAAAATTAACCTTGTCTCACTGAACTCTCTTTTTTACTCTTATATATGTTATCTGGCATATTTCTACTTCTGAATTTAATAAAGTGCAAATATCTTTTTTTTTTTAAATTGAAGGCTATTTCAAACTTTTTCAATAGTCTCTTATTTTTCTATATCAAAGACTCTGCTTTTCTTTCTATGTAAAGCTTTACACCCTAGATTTAAAGGCCACCTCTGAAATTCCTGGGAAAATTCTGACAGACTCACAAATTTGGTAAATAAAATTATGAATATTATAACATTTCACAATTCTTTTTTTTAAGATTTTATTTATTTTGACAGAGAGAGATCACAAGTAGGGAAAGAGGCAGGCAGAGAGAGAAGGGAAAGCAGGCTCCCTGCTGAGCAGAGAGCCTGATTCAGGGCTTGATCCAGAGCTCGATTCCTGGACCCTGAGATCATGACCTAAGCCGAAGGCAGAGCTTAACCCACTGAGTCACCCAGGCATCCCATATTTCACCATTCTTATAGTCAAATAAATCTTTCAGATTCTTTGCACATAGTAGCCCCTCAATATGTTTTTGCAGAAAGAATAAAATATAGGTCTATATAAATTCCAGTATCTTTTTATTTTTTTCTCCTATGGTTAATCTTCACTCTATCAATAAATAATACCTGAGCTTTATCTTTTCTTTCTTTTAAGATTTACTTATTTGAAAGAGAAAGTGAGATAGAGAGACCACAAGCATGTAGGAGGAGCAGAGGAAGAGCAAGAAGGAGAGAAGTAGAATCCCCACTGAACAGGAAGCCTGATGTTGGGCTTGTTCCCAGGACCCTGAGATCATGACTTGAGCTGAAACCAAGTGCTGACTGCTTAACTGACTGAGCCACCCAGGAAACCAAAGGCCTATCTTTTCTTTTCTTTTATTTATATATATATATATACACATATATACATATATACATATATATATATATATATACACACACATATATACACACACACACACATATATATATATATATATATTTAATTTATTTGTCACAGACAGAGCACAAACAGGGGGAGCAGCAGGCAGAGGGAGAAGCAGGGTCCCCAATGAGCAAGGAGCCACATGAGGGACTGGATCCCAGGACCCTAGGATCATGACCTGACCTGAAGGCAAACAACTGACTGAGCCACCCAGGCATCCCTCTAGACTTTCTTAATTTCTTATTTGCTTAAGTGTTTTTACAGATACCCTATTTCTTTCCTTTTTTTTTCTTTTCTTTTTTTCTTTTCTTTTCTCCTTTCTTTTCTTTCTCTTGTTTGCTTTCTTTCTCTCTTTCTTTCTTTCTCTTAGATAGAGTAGGCACAGAGGGAGAGGGAGAGGGAATCTTAGGCAAACTCCATGCTCAGTGCAGAGCCAGACATGGGGCTCAATCACACAACCCTGATATTATGACCTGAGCTGAAATAAAAATCAGACACCTAACTGACTGAGCCATCTAAGTGCCACCCAAATACCCTGACTTTTAGTTTATTTGACTTCCATGATTTCAGAAAAACTTATTTATCATAAAAAAATGCCATGATTTTGAAAATGTCAATTGGATATAATTGTGTTAAATAATAAAAACCAGCAATAAAGAATTTAAATGCTCTTAATATCCTTATATAAATGGAGCTAATACACTTTCAGGATATATATAAATATAATCTTTAAATGCTTTCAGAGTGAAGAAACTCAAAACTTAGTAGTTGCACTCATTAAATGGGTTGGTCTTTGATGTATTGAAAAAAATTAGCAAACATTTTATTTGAGAAAACAATTTTTGAATATGTAATGAAGGAAAGAGATTGTTAAGAAATTCACTAAATCATTAGGTTTTGTAATATAACCCACATAAAAGACATTAAATGCTTCAAGTTTGCAGTGATCTGAATGTTTATGCTATCCTCCCTCAAATTTATATATTGAGATCTTCACCCCCCAAAATCGTGGTACATGTAGTTGGAGCTTTTGTGAGGTGTTTATGCAATGAGAGTGGAATCCTTATGAAAGTGATTAGTGCTCTCGCAAAAGAGAATCCACAGAACCCCTGGCCCTTGCTACCATGTGAGAACATAGCAAAAAGATGTGACCTGTGACCAGGAAACAGGCCCTCACCTGACCACACTGGTACACTTGCTTTCAGACTTTAAAGCTCCAAAACTGTGAGAAACAGTTTCTATTTTCTATACACTGCCTAGTCTGTGATATTTTCTTATAGCAACCCAGTGGATTAAGAAAAGGTGAGAACTATATTTGCTTCATATTTAATGTCTCAGTAGACTTTAATTATGCTATTTAAGTATGGTGGTGGTTGTTTTTCATCATGTATGCTAAAAAATTTAGACTTGTAATATATTCTTTTCTATATAGATAACAAGACCTAAAGCCTGAGCCAAAATCTACTACCAGTTCATGCCTACTATGTATTCCAGATCTTAAAATCTTTGCAATAACTTTCTGATAGTTTTGTAGCAAATTGTGATTCCCAGACAATTAAGAGAAAAACAAAAAAAGACTAAATCGCTTTTAATGATGATGACTTCCTCCTATGGCACTTGTGACTCTCCATCTGAGGGCTCCCTAGTGATCCACATGAGGGGTAATGAGTGCTAGAGATTCAACACTCCCATAGGCAGCCATCAGTTAATTTTAAGTGGAAGAAGATACATACATCCTAGATTTCTCACATCTTATTCAGAACAATTCTGAGGCAAGACTGAATCCCAGATTTTCCAGGAAGAAGTTCTAGTTGCTCACAGTAGTACAACTTTATAGTAGCATGAGTTTCTGGACAAAAGTTAAAGACTTTCCTTTTTAGACTTCATGTTAACAGTTAAAGTCATATATCTTTGTGTCCAAGTTTTCCTTATATGTTTTTTTTTAAGATTTTATTTATTTATTTGACAGAGAGAGAGATCACAAGTAGGCAGAGAGGCAGGCAGAGAGAGTGGAGGAAGCAGGCTGCCCACTGAGTAGAGAGCCCGATGCAGGCCCCGATCCCAGGACCCTGGGACCATGACCTGAGCCGAAGGCAGAGGCCCCAACCCACTGAGCCACCCAGGCACCCTCCTTATATGATTTTTAAGCCTTTTACATTTTGGGTGATTTCCACTCAAAACTTATTTTATTAAATGAAATTCTGTATGTGAAAGGCTATTAATAATTTTCAATGATAGAAATCTATATTTAAAGCATTATTTTACTATTATTTTATCATGATAGGCTGTTATTTCCTTCTTATGCCAACTTATAAAATGTATATACTCGTGTAGAAAGTACAAACACTACAGATTTAAAAACATTTTTGTGTTGTTTTAACATGAATTGTTATTGAAATTTGCTTTTAAATATTATACTCTGTTTATTATGTGAATGTAAATTTATTTTTCCTTTTAGAAATTTAGCTATATATTTTGTCCAAATAAGAAATAAGTCACATATCACTTTTTTTTTTTTACATTGTAAAGATTCATTGTGCTAAGTTGAAATTGTTGAAGATTCATTGTGCTAAGTTGAAAATGTACATATTCCTCAATGAGACTTAGAAAGACAGGCATGGAAGCTGCTTCTCCAAATTAAACTTGAAATAAGTTTTTAAAAAATTTTATCAGTTTTTCAGTCTTATAATTGAAATTAATCTGAATAAGGCTCATTATGGCACTGTCTATATTAACTTTAATTACAGAATGCATTAGTTTTACCAAAAGACAGTTTCAAGATAAAATAAGATCTTATTAATAGTATATACTGAATTAAAATTTTAAGTCTTAAATCTAAGTGTTGAATATTGTCTAAGTTTTGAGTGTTAGTGTATTGAATCTAGAAGTATTAAGATGCCATGGTGAGGTTCAGTAAATCTGGTGAATCATTGTAATTTGCCACAAAATTGCTTTGCACATAAAGGTGCTTATTCCAAAATGTCTAGTTTTACTTTTGACATTTGTTATTTCCCACATCACATCCATTAGCAGATATCACTGACTACATATCCCAAGTGTATCCCAAATGTATCCTTTTCTTTTCATTTCCAGTCCTACCACCCTAAAAAGAGTTACAATCTTCTTCTGCTGAAACAATAGCTTCACAACTGCTGTCCTTGCCTTTATCATTTATTCTCTATTCATCTATTTACTATAGAAAAGATTTAAAGTTACTTTTTCCAAGTCTCCAGTGATTTTCTATCACACTTAAACACAACTGCCTCACTTTCCATCCCAACTTTGGCATTCTCATTTTGTATCTCTCTCCTGACCACCAATTACATGTCAGGTACCTCAGTTTTCTGGTGATTCTTTTAATGCACCTTGTTTGCTCCTGCCTTAAAGCCTTTGCTCCAGGTATTTCTTCTTTCTAGAATGTTTTGTCTCCTTGGCACATATAATCCTTCTGACGATTCAGATCTCACTCATATGCTATCACCTAAAACAAGAAGACAAATGTTCCTTAACCTCTGAATCTAAAATAGTCATTAAGTCACTTTCTAAAGCATCACTGAATTTTACTACTTTGCATATAATGTATTAATATCTGATAATTTTCTTATTACATATTTAATATGTTTATTTACCTCTGTAACAGAACATTCACTCCCTGAAGGCAAGATGCTAGTCTCTATACAGGGCATTGTATTCTCAACATCTAAGACCATAAATTAATTAATGAAGAAAATCAGTAAATATATATGAGAGTAAAATGAAAACAATTTAAAACTGTTACATGGTGCATCAATATTACTATCTTTCAGTGCATTTTATGTAATGAAGATTAATAAAATGTGAAAACTGAAATACTAAATTTCCTCAGTGGAAATAATTAAAGAAAAATATCTCATGTTTAAATAGCTTATAGTATGATAAAGACCCTTCCTGGAGGAATAAGATGGCGGAGGAGTATGAGACCTAAATAACACCAGGTTCCAGGAGTTCAGTTAGTTATCAAACAATTCTGAACACCTACAAACTCAACAGGAGATCAGAGAAGAGCAGCAATCCTAGGAATAGAACAGCAACCACTTTCTGGAAGGTAGGACATGTGGAGAAGTGAATCCGAGGCAATGCAAGGGAAGAGAGGCCACAGTGGGGAGGGGCAGCTCCTGGCAAGTGATAGAGCAGTGGAGCACAAAATCTGAACTTTTAGAAGTCTGCTCCACTGAGGTACATTGTTCCAGAGGCTAAGTGGGGGGTGGAGCCTTCACAGGGACAGTATAGTCTCAGAAGACCCATGGGGTCACAGAAAGACCAGGGGTGCCTGAGTGTGGCAGAGCTCCCAGGTATTAGAGCAGGGACACTGGCTGCAGAGGAAGACTGTGGAGTCAGCTCTCAGCTCAGGGTTAGCTTAAACTGTGATCCAAGGCACAGTTGGGCCACTACTTTTTGGGCAGGGACCCAACGAGACTCACCTTCCTCCTCTGGGAGGAGTGGTGTGGGAGTGCACTGAGGAATTGGCTGGGTTTGAAGCTCCAAATGGGACTGTGCACCAGATATAGAAATGCTTGGTCACAGGTCAGGTGAGCACAGCACAGCCAGAGACCAGGGAGATAGGTGGGAAGGATTCATTGCTTTTTTCACAGGGCACAGTAAGGAGTGAGGCCCCAAGCTCTCAGCTCCTATGGGGCCAGAAATGAGGAGGCCACCATTTTAATTCTCCTCCTTTAAAGCTGTAGAGAAAGTGTTCAGGGAACAAAAGCTACCAAGAGCAAAATCAAGCAGATTACTTAGCCTGGCCCCTGGAAAGGATGATACAATTCCACCTTGAGCAAAGACATTTGAGAATCACTGCAACAGGCCCCTCCCCCAGAAGACCAACAAGAACATCCAGCCAAGACCAAGTTCACCAATCAATGAGAACTGCAAAATTCAGAGCTATGGGAATATAACACATAGAATTAATGGCTTCTTTTCCCACAATTCTTTAGACTTTCAAAGTTAAATTTTTTTAATTTTATTTTTCTTATTCTATTTTTTAAAAAAAATTTCCTCTTTCCTATTTTAACCTTTTTAAACTATTTTATCTTATCAATACCTTTTAAAAAATCTTTTTTTAAAATTTTCATTGTTATAGTCATATTCTATCTTTTCATTGTATTTAACCTTATTTTTTTGTATACATATAGGTTTTTCTTTCGTTAAAATTTTGGGATACAGTTTCTTCTAACAGATGAAAATATACTCTGAATCTACTGCATGGCTTTGTTCTAGACTCCTTATCACATTCTTTCCTCTTAGTAATTAACAATTCCTTTTTAAGAGTCTTTTGAAATTTTTATCTTTAAATTATATTCCATCCCTTCATCGTGTTTATGCTTATATTTGTGTGTGTATATATATATAAAACTTCTTTCTTTAAAATTTTGACAGGCAGTTTCTTCCAACAGACCAAAATACACCCAAATTTCAAGTGTGTGGCCCTTTTCTATTCTATATATATATATATAGAATATGTATATTCTATATATTTTGTATTATATGTATTCATATGTATATTCTATATGTATATATATTCTATATGTATATTCTATACATACATATATATTCATACATATATTCTATATGTATATATTCTATATGTATATTCTATATATATTCTATGTATATTATATATATATATATATATAGAATTAACTATTATTAACTATTAACTATTAACTATTATAAATTAACTATATATATGTAGTTGTTTGTTTTTTCCTTTTTTCTTCCCCCCTGGTTTTGGGTCTCTTCCAATTTGGTTAGTATACATTTTCCTGGGGTCATTGCTACCTTTTTAGTATTTTGTTCTCTCATTCATCTATTATTATCTGAATAAAATGACAAGATGGGAAAACTCACCCTAAAAAAGAAAAAAAAAGAAAAGAAAAAGAAGCAATACGAACGGCTAGGGACCTAATCACTATGGACATTAGTAAGAAGTCAGAACTAGAGTTCAGAATGAAGATTATCAAGGTGCTAGCTGGGCTCAAAAAAAAGCATGGAAAATAATAGAGAATCCCTTTCTGGAGAAATAAAATCCCTTTCTGGAGAAATTTAAAAAAAAAATAAAAAACTAAAATCTAACCAAGTTGAAATTTAAGAAAAGCTATTAATGAGGTGTATCAGAAATGGAGGTACTTACTGTTAGGATAAATGAGGCAGAAGAGAGAATTAGTGATATAGAAGACTAAATTATGGAGAATAAAGAAGTTGAGAAAAAGATAAACAACTACTGGACCATGAGGGGAGAATATGAGAGATAAGTAATACCATGAGATGAAACAGTATTAGAATAAATGGAAACCCAGAAGAAGAAGAAAGGGGGGGGGCAGAAGGTATATTGGAGCAAATTACAGCAGATCAGAGCAGAAATCAATGAAATAGAAATCAAAAGAACATTAGAACAAATCAACAAAACTAGGAACTGGTTCTTTTGTCTTGGGTTCTCTTTTGCTGTGTCCCAAAGATTTTGAACAGTTGTATTTTCATTTTCATTTGTTTCCATGATTTTTTCAATTCTTCTTTAATGTCCTAGTTGACCAATTTATTCTTTAGTAGGATGCTCTTTAGCCTCCATGTATTTGAGCTTTTTTCAACTTTCCTCCTGTGATTGAGTTCTAGTTTCAAAGCATTATACGAAGCATTATGCCAGGAATGATCCTAGTCTTTTGATACAGGTTGACACGATATTTGTGACCTAGGATGTAATCTATTCCAGAGAATGTTTCATGTGCACTAGAGAAGAATGTATATTCTGTTAGAACTCATACAGGAATTCAGTAAAGTGTTAGGATATAAAATCAATGCACAGAAATCAGTTGCATTTCAATACACCAATAGCAGGACAGAAGAAAGAGAAATTAAGGACTCTATTCTATTTACAATTGCACCCTAAACCATAAGATACCTTGAAAAAAAGCCTAACCAAAGAGGCAAAGAATTTGTACTCAGAAAACTATAAAGTACTCATGAATGAAATTGAGGAAGACACAAAGACATGGAAAACACCCCATGGATTTCTCATGGATTGGAAGGACAAATATTGTGAAAATGTCTTTGCTACCTAGAGTAATCTACACATGTAATGTAATCCCTAGCAAAATACCATCATTTTTTTTCGAAAGAAATGGAACAAATAATCCTAAAATTTAAATGGAACCAGAAAAGACCACGAAGAGCCAGAGGAATGTTGACAAAAAAAACAAAGTTGGCAGCATCACTATTCTTGACTTCAAGCTCTATTACAAAGCTGTCATCATCAAGACGGTATGGTAATGGCACAAAAACAGACACATAGATCAATGGAACAGAATAGAGAGCCCAGAAATAGACCCTCAACTTTAAGGTCAACTAATCTTTGACAAAGCAAGAAAGAATGTCCAATAGAAAAAAGACAGTCTCTTCAACAAATGGTATTGGGAACATTGGACAGGCACATACAGAAGAATGAAACTGGACCATTTTCTTACACCACACACAAAAAGAGACTCAAAATGGATGAAAGGCCTCAATGTGAGAAAGGAATCCATCAAAATCCTTGAGAAGAACACAGGCAGCAATCTCTTTGACCTCAGCTGCAGCAACTTTTTCCTAGAAACATGGCCAAAGGCAAGGAAAGCAAGGGCAAAAATGAACTATCAGGGCTTCATCAAGATCAAAACTTTTTGCACAGCAAAGGAAATAGTCATCAAAACCAAAAGACAACCAACAGAATAGGAAAAGATATTTGCGAATGATATAACAGATAAAGGGCTAATATCCAAAATCTATAAAGAACGTATCAAACTCAACACCCAAAGAACAAATAATCCAATCAAGAAGTGGGCAGAAGACATGAACAGACATTTTTGCAAAGAAGACATGCAGGTGGCCAACAGACACATGAAAGAGTGCTCCACATCACTGGGCATCAGGAAAATATAAATCAAAACCACAATGGGATACACTTCACATCAGTCAGGAATGGCTACATTTAACAAGTCAGGAACAACAGATGTTGGTGAGGATGCCAAGAAAGAGGAACCCTCCTACACTGTTGGTGGGAATGCAAGCTGGTGCAGACACTCTGGAAAACAGTATGGAGGATCCTCAAAAAGTTGAAAATAGACCTACCCAGGGCACCTCGGTGGCTCAGTGGGTTAAGCCTCTGCCTTTGGCTCAGATCATGATCTCAGGGCCCTGGGATCGAGCCCCACATCAGGCTCTCTGCTTGACAGGGAGCCTTTTTCCCCCTCTCTCTGCCTGCCTTTCTGCCTACTTGTGATCTCTGTCAAATGAATAAATGGAATCTTTAAAAAAAAAAAAAAAGAAAAGAAAAGAAAATAGACCTACCCTATGATTCAGCAATCGCACTACTGGGTATTACCCTAAAGATACAAATGTATCTTTACATGCACCCGAATGTTTATAGCAGCAATGTCCACAATAGCCAAACTATGGAAAGAACCTAGATGTCCATCAACAGATGAATGGATAAAGAAGATGTGGTGTATAAATACAATGGAATATCATGCAGCCATCAAAAATAACCCAAAATCTTGCCATTTGCAATGACTTGGTGGAACTAAAGGGTAATATGCTAAGTGAAATAAGTTAGTTAGAGAAAGACAATTATCATATAATCTCTCTGATATGAAGAATTTGAGGCAGGCAGGAATTTGACATGGGGGTGTAGGGGGAAGGGAGGGGAAAAATGAAACAAGATGGGCCTGGGGAGGAAGACAACCCATAAGAGACTCTTAATGTCAGGAAACAAACTGAGGGTTGCTAGGGTGTGGTGGGGAGGGAAGGGAGGCTGGGTTATGGACATTGGGGAGGGTATGTGCTATGGTGAGTGCTGTGAATTGTATAAGATGAATGACCCACAGACCTGTACCCTTGAAGCAAATAATATATGTTAATTAAAAACAAGAAACCTTCCTGTTACTGTGCTTTTCAAAGTGCTAATTAGATCTCAGATTTGGATGAATATGTTAGTTAAGAGTCTCCAGCTCATTTCTGAAGGAAATAATTTTCAGAAGTACAGAATATGTAAAACAATTAGAAACAATTGCTATTATGCATTGCTTTAAATATTAAGGATTCTTTGAATTTGTCCCTTAGGAAAAAAGTTTGTATCTTCAAACATAAAAAGATATTTCAAAGGCTCATCTTTTCTGTCTACAATAACATCAAGGTACTTCTTATTTGAAGAGTTGTAGTCACATTCCCCTGCTTCATAATATTTATGTTACAAAGATACATGCTCAAACAGCAAAATTTTCAGAATATTCACTAGAAGCCCTGTGTCCATTAGCATTTTATGGATGACATGATGTGTAGAATTATTATTCCATCTGACAGTAGATATACTGACAGCATTATTATTAGGGCTCAGAAACAGGGCATTGTCTAAACAAGTGCTCCATTTAAAGCATGTCCCTTGTCTGTAAGGAAATACTAGAATCAACTCTAATATGTAGGCATGAAAAATAAAAATTTCTGCAAATCATAGGTGAGAAGTATAGTACCTAATGTAAGATGAAACATACCCAGACATTTCTATTTTAGAATAGCCTTTGTTCAGAGCAGGAAATAGAAAAATAAAATTTATGTGAGCGAAAACATTTGAAAATATGTAGATAAGTATCTATGACAGGAAAGACCAACAATGTTTCCTTTCTACTATTTTAATTAATTAAATTATATTTTGTGAAGTTCAATAAATAATTAGCTAGTTGTAGCTAACATTATTCCTACTATCTTAATTACACATGTTTTGTAATGATCCCACTACTGTAAAAGCAAGAGAAGTATATGATTCAAGAAGGAATTGGCCCTCCTAATTGGTGTTTAAAAATGGTTGTCATTCAAAATTATAAACCTCTTGTCAATTTTACCAATTCAGAATACTTAGAACCATTTTTCTTTTCTTTTTTACTCCTATAACACAGCTTTTAGTTACATGTTTCCTATTAGTTGTTGCTCTTCAGGCTTCCTTTTTGTTCTTTTACCCCAATTTTATTCATGAATAGAGGAAAGGAGACATGCTGTATGATTTTCCTAAAAGGCAATTTTCTTCTTCCTTCATGAGAATACTTTTATATACACACACACACACACACACATAGATAGATAGATGATAGATGATAAATAGATGATAGCAAAGCCAGAATTTCTTCTAGCTCTTTTATTTCACATCAGAAGAAACTCACTGCCCACTGATCACATGGTAAAAACTTGATAAAGTTTTCTCAGTTTACATGGAGATAGAGGCATCAGTATGGCTTCATCCACTCATCATTCTTAAATAATATTTCCATGCATGTATAATGTTTTTTCCCCCAGGGAAATCACAATGAGTTTGGTAAATATTATGTCAATTCCTAATGGTCAAGAGGTGATATACATTAACATACTCCCCTGTAAATGGGTAATCTCAAAAAGGTTACTCAAGAATAATTGCCTCCTTTAGACAAGCTGCAGAGACTGATTTTTACTGCCATTGTCTAAGTCAGGTCTTTTCTAGGCTTATTTCAGCTCTATTTTATGTACTGTAGTTCTATAGCCTGATTTTCCATTTACTAGGTTCATATAAAATCAATATTTATTTTATATAGCACCTTGCACTTCAAAAGACTCAAAGTAAATCAATATGTAGGAGTCATTCTACAAGAAGAGTAATTAAGCAGTCCCCCAAACATTGCAGTTACTGCAAATTTGAAAACTATAAATTGTCCAAATCAAAGGAAAAGTCAACGAGGTTATGCTAGTACCTTTCTAAAATACAACTAAAGGTGATTTTATTGCTAAACTCTTGCAATAAAGAAAAATAATTGCTAAAAAGATCTCAGTTTTTATTTTTGTTTTTAAGTGTGTCTTTAGGTGAACAGAAAATTTAAAAAAAGAAAGAATATCTAAAACATCCACTCAAAATTATTTAATTAACACATTTAATACCAAAAGGTTGTCTGTAGTAGAGACATGAAATAGAATGTTAATTTTTATTTAGTTCTTTGAGTGTAAAATTATCACAATATAATTTCTTAAACCTAACATTTAGCCTGTCAAATAACCAAGAGATAATTACTGTATTTTGTAAGGACTATTTCTGAGAACAGAATAAAACATTATAAGAGCTGACTCAAGTTGAGAGAATATTAAAGAAATCACAGCTTCAAAACAGAGAATGTGTACTAAAAATATTACTGTTCTATACTCTAATACAAACATATCTAATACAAACATATCACCATCTATATCTGGAGGAATCCAGTCCATCCTTCAGCTTTTCTTTTTAACAAACTACTATTGAATTATTGACGTTGGATCAAGTCTTTCCAAGACAAATCCAAGTCAAATGCAATAATCTCTCATTTTTTAATATCTGCTCCACTGGATTTCCAGAAGTTAAATTGTTCCTACCCTATCTTTTACTTCAAAATCCTTGTTTTTCTGATTTCCTGTGTATATACTCATTAGGTCCTTATCATTCAGTCATATAGCATACACTTTATCTTCATTGTGCTCATTATAGTGGGATGGAAGTATTATGAGCACATGGGTTCCAGGATGTGTATATTGAAATGTTCAGTAACAATTTTTGGTAAATCCAAGTGTACAACCCCTTACACAAAATGTATGTAGTCAAATTTTTTGGGAATTAAATTTTTTTCAGATTTTAGAAAGGTGATCTGATGCATAGGCTTTTAATTATGTTATGCCCCTTACAAGAGTACTTGTAATCAAATATATCATCAATATAAAGAAAAGTAAGGTTATGAATAGTTAATAAAGAATAAGTGGTGTTAAGTCAATTCAGGTCAAGTTTTGTCACAAAATTAACTCAAATCAGGATGTTTTTCAAAGTTTTTTGAATTATGAAGTGGAAATTAGGGACTGTTTATCTCTGAGCAAATCGCTCTATACTAGCTGTCACTGTAGATCATTCTTACCCAATACTATTTCATCCACAAGTGTTTTGCTCCAGCCTCAGTAATCCATCTACTCTTCATGAATTTAGGACTGAATATTAGTAATTCCCCCAAAAGTTCTGTATAGAAGGAGAAGAGGAATGGAATTACATTTATTTGTGTGTTAGAAAATGTAATGGTGTTTATAGTGGTGCAATTTAACTTTTGTTCTAAGTCATTAAAAATTTGATATTCTCTAGATGACAATAACTTAGGCTCAGTTAAATAAGATAGCTAGAAAAGGAAAAACAAATCTATCTTGGTATTAAAAATTAAATGTAAATAGAACAAAAGACATCTGTCCTGAAAATAAATATTATCTTTCTCTTAAGAACATGAAAACCTGTATTACCCATTATTTCTCAAACTGACAAATGTAAAAATGTTTGGGATTTGAATGAAAAAGCTAAAACAAAACTAAGATAAATATATTGAAGGTAGAAAATCAGCCTAAATCCCAGTGTTATCAACTTATTAACAGAACATAGAATAATCACTATCATAGTAATTACAACAACAACAACAAATCCAGGAATTTTAGTTTCTGAATTTTCTTTTAAGGGACATAGATCACAAGTTATGAGAATAAATAGTGGTGTATTGGGGAATTTAGAGACAAATTGTTATTCAGAATTTAGGAAAACTTTATGCAGCACCAGTATAAACTTTTGGAAACTCTTTCCTCTGTGAATTTCTTTCTATAAATCAAGGATCTGAGATCACCTTCAAAAATCTAAATAACTAAATATGCAAAAAGGCTTTTTTATGCTATCTGGAGTATAGCAAAAACATTTTTGTCTAAAACAAACATTTTGGGATGCTTGGGTGGCTCAGTGGATTAAGCCTCTGCCTTCGGTTCAGGTCATGGTCTCAGGGTCCTGGGATTGAGCCCTGCATCAGGCTCTCTGCTCAGCAGGAAGCCTGCTTCCCCCTCTATCTCTGCCTGCCTCTCTGTCTACTTGTGATTTCTGTCAAATAAATAAATGAAATCTTTAAAAAATTATAAAATAAAACAAACATTTTGTCAAAAACATTTGAGCTAGTTATAGCTCATTATGAGTAATTGGCTGTAATGGAAAGGAGATCAGAATTCTTGTTTCTTTCTAACCAATATATGATTAATACAATTTTCCATATTATAAAATATTTAGCTGATTTTAACAAAATGTTAAGAAAAATTACAATGAGAAATTAGGAGCACAACTCAGCCTGCAATCTCCTCTAATAACGGTTAGGTCTTAGTGCCAAGTTACTCATAATACCCATGGTACAGGGGGAACAGTCTGGAAATACTTAAGCAAGTGTTACTCCTTTATTTTATTTAAAGTTTAATTCTGACTGGATTCATTAGATTTTGCCTGAAGGATACATTTATCAATTCACACAAAATAAGTTTCTTGGATGTCTTTTGTACAAAAAATTTAAAAATTTAAAAAAACGTGTCTCTTACTGTGGGGAATATAATAAGAAACTTAAATACTAATACTATAATGCAGAATTGCATCAAATAAATGGTATAAACTATTTTAATAGTTGTAGTTGACAAAGTTCCCTAATTTGAGAAATATGGGAAAGGTCTAACATAGGAAGGTAGACATTTAAGACATACCTTGTTTGAATTTGAGAAGAAAAATGTTTATAAGAAATTTAGTTATTACTTACATGAAGGCAAAGCAATGCTTTAATATAAATCTATAGCTTTCATTAAGAGTAGATCAACTATAAATTTATATATACACACATATACATATATACACATTTTAATATATACATATGCATGTTTATGTACTTGTATGCATATATATTTGTATGTATCTATATATTTTTTCAGATTAAAAATAATTGCTAGATTCTTTAGGTCAGGGAATTATAACACAGATAAACTGCCTGATACCTGATGCCAGTTTATAGCTACCTTAAATTATTGTATAAAAGTATCACAATTACATTAATTATAAAAAAATTTATAACAACAATAGCAAATTGGTTAGGACTCACAGAGTGATTACATTTAGAATAAAAATATGTTCCATTTTTAATATTACTGGAAAAAATTCTTTGGCTCAATCTTTTGTCTAAAAACATGAAAAAAATTGTTTAAAGACACTGAATTGTTACTAATGAAAAGAGGGTTTGTAGCATAAGAGTATTGTAAAGAAGAGAAGCTTAAATACTTCAGCCAAGAACTTCAAATGACTTTTTGCTTTTTCTGGGAGATAATCTGTAAACTGTATCTGAAGAATTGGGAAGCTGAGCAGAACTTTCAGTAGACTAAGATCATTGTACCATGGATTTCAGAGATTGCCAAAGAGCAAGAGCCCTGTTATATATCTTAGGTTTTATCTGGCATTCCAAAATGTATTCCTTAAAATAAACTGCAGACTAGCCATCAAAAACCCAAGGGTAGCACTCAACACAAATTAGATTAAGTTGACCATAACCCCTAGTCTAGTTGCCTAGCAGAGAGAATTGTAGTCTTTCTAAAGAAGATGACGTTATCATTGCATTTTTAAAAAATTAAGGTGCCTGAAATTCCATCAAAAATAACCAGGTGGGGCACCTGGATGGCTCAGTGGGTTAAAGCCTCTGCCTTCAGCTCAGGTCATGATCTCAGGGTCCTGGGATGGAGCCCTGGATCAAGCCCCACTCAGCAGGAAGCCTACTTCCTCCTCTCTTTCTGTCTGCTTCTCTGCCTGCTTGTGATCTCTATTTCAAAAAAATAAATAAAATACTTAAGAAAAATAAATAACCAGACATATAAGATTTCAAATTTTGACAGAAAACAAAAGAAAAAAAGAAAAGAAAAAAATTATAAAAGATTCAAATAATAAAATTATTAGCCATGGGCTTTAGTATAATTTTATATTTAAGAAATTAAAAACAAGATGGAAATTTCATGTATCATAACAAAGTAAGAACTCAACAGATAGTTATTGTGGCACATTAGATACAACTGGTGAAAGAATTTATGAATTCAATAATAAGTTAAAATACCCAGAATGAAGTATGAAAAAGCTAAAGATAGAAAATACAGCAGGAAATTTGCACATTACATATGATGAAAAAGTGTTAAGTAAGACTGGTTCGATTCTCAAAAGACAAGGTGAAGGAATGGGGTGCCTGGGTGGTGCGGTAAGATAAGATTCCAACTCTTGATCTCAGCTCTGATTGTGACTTCAGGGTCTTGGGATTAGCCCTGTGTCAGGCTCAGTGCTCAGCATGGAATCAGCCTGAGATTCTCTTTCCCTCTCCCCACCCTACTCCTGCTCTCTCTCCAGGATGAATAAATAAATCTTTTTTAAAAAAAAATAGAAAAGAAAAGGCAAAAAAATGAAATATTATCATTATCTAAAAGAGATAACGACATGGGGCACTTGGGTGACTCAGTCAGTGAAGTGTCTGCCTTTGGCTCAAGTCATGATCCAGAGTCCTGGGATTGAGTCACACATTTGGCTCCTTGCTCAGTGGGGATAGTGCTTATTCCCCTGCCTGCCCCTCCTCTGATTATGCATTCTCTCTCTCTCAAATAAATGAATAAAATCTTTAAAAAAAAAATGACATAGAACTTTCTAAAATTGCCTAAAGATACGAAAACAGATATTAAAAGTGATACAAAGCCCAAGAAAAATTAAAACTACTAAAGTATAACCTAGGCAAAATATAATAAAACTTCTTACAATTAAAATCTTTAAAAATTCCAAGATGGACCAAAGACTCTTTTCACAGAAGCAGCAAAAAGACTGACATTTAACTTCTAAGTGGAAACAATGAAAACCTAGAGCAATTGAATATATCTTTGAATTGAAAAAAACAAAATAAAAATATGTAGCAAGTGGAACTATCCTTCAATATTGAAGAGGAAATAAACTTATTTCAGAAAAATATTAAAATATTTCATAATAAACAGACCTGCACTGAATAAATACAAAATAGGTTTAACAATGGAAAATTATACCAGATGGAAACACAGACTTATAGGAAAAATTAAGACCAGTGGGAAAGTCAAATAAGTTAATTTGATAGTATAGACCAATAAGAAATGCAATATATGTCAGTAATCTTAATTTTTTTTTAAAGATTTTATTTATTTGAGAGAGAGAGAGAGACAGAGTGAGAGAGCATGAGAGGAGAGGTCAGAGGGAGAAGCGGACTGCCCATGGAGCTGGGAGCCCGATGTGGGACTCGATCCCGGGACTCCAGGATCATGACCTGAGCCGAAGGCAGTTGCTTAACCAACTGAGCCACCCAGGCGCCCCAGTAATCTTAAATTTAAACATAATAACTAAACCAATTAAATGACTGACCCTGTCAAAAAAGATTTTTTTTAAAAACTGTATACTACTTATAAAAGATACACATTTAATATAAGGATATAAAATAGAAATAAATAATAGGAAATATTTTCTATAAAATTAAAGAAAATATATATACTATTTAGAAATAGAAGCCAAGGAAAATCTGATATGGCAATACTGCCAGATAAAACTTTCATGGAAGCATTATTAGAGTTGAAGATGGATAGTCTATGCTCTCCACTATCCTCATCATACAGGAGTTCAGAAATATGAAGAAGAATTTCTTATCTTGACTTCTCCCCAGAAAGTAGAACTTGACCCAAGGACTTGAGTACCAGTGGTCTGTTTTCCTCTCTGAGGAATCAGGTGTCTCAGAGAGACAGGGAAATAGGAAAGCCAAATGATAGTGGATTATTAGGCTAGTTATCACTGTAGGCAGATGGAGCTAAATGGACAGGCATCCTCTGAGAAGCCACAAAGAATCAATTCAGCATTATTTGCTCAAGATACCAAAGAAGGGGGGAACCTGGGTGGCTCAGTGGGTTAAAGCCTCTGTCTTCAGCTCAGGTCATGATCTCAGGGTCCTGGGATCGAGCCCTGCATCGGGCTCTCTGCTCAGCAGGGAGCCTGCTTCTCCTCTGTCTCTGCCTGCTGCTCTGCCTACTTGTGATCTCTCTCTCTGTGTCAAATAAATAAATAAAATCTTAAAAAAAAAAGATACCAAAGAAGAGAATATGCATTCAGAGGTGCCCATCCTCCACCACCAAGGATAACCACAAGTGCTGTAAACTCCCTTGCACCTTTGACTGTCCTGTGAGGGACAGACCTGGATGTTCAGGAAGTAGTGTGATGAATGGAGCAATAAGAATCAAATGAGGTCAGGTTATACTTTCAGGAAACAGTTGATTCAGTAACATCTTGAGCATGCGTAGGCCAGAGGATGAGACATGGTATAAGGGGTATTTAAAACATGGGGTACCAGGATTTGAAATTTTTGAAGGCAGCTAGAAAAAGAAATGGTGGAAATATTTTACAGAAATTTACGGACTGATGGCTCAGTTTACATCTTGAAAGACTTCTGAAAATTTTGATTTCTCAGGTCTTTGGTGACTCACATGATTTTACCATATTATTATTTGAACATTCTGAACATAAGACTGTTAGAAAGACTATTGAAAAGTTTTCAAAGCAAGCACAAATACTAAACTCAAACTGAGCATGTAGATTAAATATATAGCATCTGAATTTTATCTTTTATTCCCATACCAATTTCAGAAATGTCTATTCAATAAAATAACAGAAATGTTATTCAATAAAATAACAGAATTGAAAAAAAACAGCATTTTTTGGTGGACATAGGAGTGTGATTTCAGAGGAATCTCATAGATTGTAAATAGCATGAGCTATTATTTAAAGTTGTCAGTCTGTGCTTTAATAGCAAATCTCATTTACTGTATGAATCATAAATAACTTTATCTGTCACTAAGGGTTAGTATCAAAAGGAAATTTTTTTTTAAAGATTTTATTTATTTATTTGACAGAGAGAAATCACAAGTAAGCAGAGAGGCAGACAGAGAGAGAGGAGGAAGCAGGTTCCCTGCTGAGCAGAAAGCCCGATGTGGGGCTAGAACCCAGGACCCGGGATCATGACCTGAGCCGAAGGCAGCGGCTTAACCCACTGAGCCACCCAGGTGCCCCTCAAAAGGAAATTTTTGAGCTGAAAGTGAAGTATGACTATAAGAAAACACAATATCCCTAGAACTGTAAAGTAAACATATGACTCTCAAACATACTCGACAGCACTTCTTTGTGGCTAAACCTTGAAAAGGTTTGGATTTAACTAGACCTATTGGGATGTACTCTTTTAAACAATTCTGTACTTGAAGCTGTAATTAAGACTCAGAATTAAATATGCTTCTCAGTGAAAATATTCCATGGTTCTATAAGAAAGTCCCATTGGCCCAATATCACTATTCTCATTTACTTGACAAAAAATTAAGTTCTGATAATAATATACCCATATGTGTGCATGTAAACTAGATTGCTACGTAGAATACAAACTGTTTATTAACAATCTAGATTAAAATACTTTAACTGGCTTTAGTTAGTAATTGTTAACAAACTAACCACTGTTATCTATTAAAAAACAATCTTGCATTCTCCATGTGTACATTTTTGACAAGTATTCCATGGATTTTTTACTCTAAATAAACTGATGGCTGAGTCAATATACTTTTGTTTGAACATTTTATTTTAATGACAAGAGACTAAGCAGTGAAATAGCAAAGTTTAAAGCACCGATATATTGGTCCAGTTAATGAAATACCAAGCTGATAAGGATAAATTATTACCCATGTTTATGCTTAGCTAAGTTAAAACTATTTGTGTAAAGATGGGTTTATTCACTGAAATAAACAAAACATATGACGAGAAAAACTTTTAGAAACATGGGATTAGCTTCATATCACAAACTTCAAAAAACTCTTTCTTAAAAACATAATATTTTGTATCATAATTAAACAAAAAATTACATTAGAGGTTAAAATGAAACTACCCTTCCAAGAAGTGTGGTAAATGATTTTAAATTATTAGTAAAGGACTTCATGGAAAACTGAAAAGTAGCACTAAGTTCCTCGGTAAAGTGCTGCAACAAAGAGCAGGCAATGGAATGGCATAGATGGTGACAATTTAAATCCCAGTTGACCTGCGAAGTAGCAGTAGTAGTAGCAGGAATGATATAAAAACGTGGGCCTCATGCTACATCTTTTTTCTTAGACATGGTTTTTAATACTGGTACAATTTTGGTCCGACATGAAATAGAAGAAAATCACCCAAGGTCTGGAGGCTGTAGTAGATTTCAAAATGATAGAGAACTATTTATATAAATCTGAATAACAATATGATTAAAAGAAAGAAAGTGGTTTGGACCCATACAACCAAACTTAGGTGCTTCTTTCTAACTCCTAATGAAAGTTTGTGGAACATCTCAAAGTAAAAAGTAAAACGAGAAAACATCCATTCTCCAACTTCAGTGGGGAAAATACCTCTAACTGAGCAGATGCACCATTTTTTTTTTTGCTTGTTTGTTTATTTATTATGTTCAGTTGGCCAACATACAGTTTTTTGTTTTGTTTTGTTTTGTTTTGTTTTAATGTTTTATTTGTTTATTTGACAGAGAGCACAAGTAAGCAGAGCGGCAGGGAGAGGGGGAGAGAGAGAAGCAAGCTCTCTGCTGAGCAGGGAGCCCGATGCGGGGCTCTATCCCAGGACCCTGGAATCATGACCCCAGCCGAAGGCAGCCACTTAACCAACTGAGCCACCCAGGCACCCCACATCATTAGTTTTTGATGTAGTGTTCAATGATTCAGTAGTTGCATGTAACACCCAGTGCTCATCACATGTGTCCTCCTTAATAACCGTCACCTGGTAAAAACCATCCCATCTGCAACCCTGTTTGTTTCCCAGAGTCCAGGGTCTCTCATGTTTGTCTCCCTCTCTGATTTTGTCCCATTCAGTCTTCTTTCCCTTCCCCTGTGGTCCTATGCTCTATTCCTTATGCTCCACATATGAATGAATAGATATGAGCGCAAAATGTTGTGATTGTGAAATCAAATGTACTCACTGTAATTGTTACTTTTCTAAGTTATTTCCTGTTATTTTCTACCCCCCCACCACAACACCAATCTCACTCTATTGCATAGAAGCTAAAATAATATTCATTTTTACAATATACTCCCATCTTTACTTCCAGCTTAAGTTTTATGGTATAAGAATTTTAATGATGTTTAGAGACAGATGGAAGAGGAGAGCAAGAGAAAGGGGTAATTAAAGAGAACCACATATAAAAACCACCCAAAGATAAGTAAACAGAATACCTTATGGGCTTTATGCCATATTTCCTCAATGATAAGAAAATTAACATAAAATTAAGGGAATAAAGAGATGATATAGTTTCTTTCAATTTTATTATTTTTTTTGAGATGATAGTTTTTAATTTTTATTATCTTTGGAGATGATATAGTTTATTTATTTTTTATTATTATTTTTTAAGTTCTTGAACTCAGAAAGCTGAGATTCTGAGATGGAGATGTGAGCTGAAATCAAGAGCTGGAAATTCAACTGACTGAGCCAACTAGGCAATCCTGAGATGATATAGTTTTTAAAAAGATATACCTTAGGAAAACTTGACCAAAAAGCTCATAACTTAAAAAAATAAAAATTTGTTATGAAATGATGCGATAAGATAAGGAAGCAATATAAAAGATTTATTGTAACTAAAGGTGGCAGAACTAAGGAAAGAATTAACTGAGGCAAATAATGTTATTATATATTATTAAAATGACACTAGAAAGAGCAAAGATCAGAATTGAAACATTAAAATTCTATATCTGTGATATGGAATACAGGCTTGAGAAAATTCTCTAAAATGTAGTGAAAGGGAATGAAAAGAGGAAAGCAGTTGTAGGGAAAACAGTAGGTATAGAATTACAAATCATGGTGAGGAAACATGATAATAACTGATCTTCCTAAGTAAATTAAGGTAAAAAAAAACATAAAAATGGAGTAAAGATCTTATTCAAAGATATAATGGAAATTAAGTGTCTGAATCTATGGAATAAAAATGCTCACTATATACATGGCACTACTTTTAAAAATTAATTTTGATAAGTAAATTGGTAAAGTGATCAAACCCCAAAGTTAAGGAAAAAACTATCCATATACTCAGATATCAGACATAACTTACCCACACACACACACACACAAAATCAACTCAGTTTCAGACTTTTTTCTTAATAACTTTAAACATAACAGAAGATATGGGAGCAATGTTTACAAAGGTTTGGTATGAAAAAGTACACAGCTCAAATCTCTATACAAAACCAAGCTGAAATTCATGTGCAAAAGAGAACCAAGAGTTTCTTTTCATGTGCATGATGATGTCAACCAATGGATAAATTAGAAAAAATAGGATAGAAATGGTCCCATAGACAAGCCCTTGGTAATATTCAAATTTCTTCTTTTGAAGGTCACAATATCACCCCTGCTCAACTACTAAATTGGCAGTGAAGATAACTACTTAAGAGTAAGGATTTTAAAGTGGAAGAACATTGTTTTTATGGGGTTGCTTAACATTTATTTCTTCCCTTTCCTTCATAAGGATTGAAATCAAGACACCTTATCCTGAAGGAACACTGTGTTGCTCAAATTTGAGCATGTTGAATTGTTCATGTTTACTAGGAACATGCTTGCTAAAATGTTTGCATTACATATGAGAATAACCTTTCCCCTTTTACCCTTTTCTAGACCCACTAAAAGGGGAGAAAGGCATGGCTTGATCGCTTGGGATCTCCTTTATCTTAATTTCAATTTTCTTTTTCTTTGTCTATTTTCCCCTTTCTTTTAATGTTCTATTTTCTTCCTCTTTTATCCATGAGGTCTTCTCATGACTGAGAGACCTCTGAATAAAAAAGCCTTACATTAACGAATATAATGTAAAACAACTTTCATGTCTAACTTTCAATGTTAGTTATCATTTAAAAAAAAATTTGAACCCATCTATTAAACCTTAATATTTAAAACAAGAGAAAAGATTGAAATTCGTTTTAGTAGGATGATTACATTCACATAAAAGAAGTTAAAGCACAAAAAAATTATTAAAGTAATACTATAATAAAATTAATAATTTTCTAGGTAATAAAATAATAAATGAGCTTTCCATACAGGCAATTCTTGCTTTGCACAATTCCAATGTGCATAAGTTTCAGTCACCATGGTTTAAGTAAATAGAATGAATCTCTTTAAAGTACAGCTTTTGTTTATGTTCTTCAAAAATTGCTATGTAAATAACAGATATACAACCTGATCAATGATCAATTAAATTATATTATTTCTTTCAAAGTATGTTGATTACTGGCCACTGTACATTCGTTACTCAGTTCATGCCCAGACGGTAAAGCATATAGTTGTCTACCTGAATAAACCTATGTTTATTTTTCAAAATATGTTTAATTTTCTTTTTTTTTAATTTTATTTTTTATAAACATATATTTTTATCCCCAGGGGTACAGGTCTGTGAATCGCCAGGTTTACACACTTCACAGCACTCACCATAGCACATACCCTCCCCAATATCCATAACCCCACCCCCCTCTCCCAACCCCCCTCCCCCCATCAACCCTCAGTTTGTTTTGTGAGATTAAGAGTCACTTATGGTTTGTCTCCCTCCCAATCCCATCTTGTTACATTTATTCTTCTCCTACCCCCTTAACCCCCCCATGTTGCATCTCCTCTCCCTCATATCAGGGAGATCATATGATAGTTGTCTTTCTCCGATTGACTTATTTCGCTAAGCATGATACCCTCTAGTTCCATCCACGTTGTCACAAATGGCAAGATTTAATTTCTTTTGATGGCTGCCTAGTATTCCATTGTGTATATATACCACATCTTCTTTATCCATTCGTCTGTTGATGGACATCTAGGTTCTTTCCATAGTTTGGCTATTGTAGACATTGCTGCTATAAACATTTGGGTGCACGTGCCCCTTCAGATCACTACGTTTGTATCTTTAGGGCAAATACCCAGCAGTGTAATTGCTGGGTCATAGGGTAGTTCTATTTTCAACATTTTGAGGAACCTCCATGCTGTTTTCCAGAGTGGTTGCACCAGCTTGCATTCCCACCAACAGTGTAGGAGGGTTCCCCTTTCTCCTCATCCTCGCCAGCATCTGTCATTTCCTGACTTGTTAATTTTAGCCATTCTGACTGGGGTGAGGTGATATCTCATTGTGGTTTTGATTTGTATTTCCCTGATGCCGAGTGATATGGAGCACTTTTTCATGTGTCTGTTGGCCATCTGGATGTCTTCTTTGCAGAAATGTCTGTTCATGTCCTCTGCCCATTTCTTGATTGGATTATTTGTTCTTTGGGTGTTGAGTTTGCTAAGTTCTTTATAGATTTTGGACACTAGCCCTTTATCTGATATGTCATTTGCAAATATCTTCTCCCATTCTGTCAGTTGTCTTTTGGTTTTGTTCACTGTTTCCTTTGCTGTGCAAAAGCTTTTGATCTTGATGAAATCCAAATAGTTCATTTTTGCCCTTGCTTCCCTTGCCTTTGGCGATGTTCCTAGGAAGATGTTGCTGCGGCTGACGTCGAAGAGGTTGCTGCCTGTGTTCTCCTCAAGGATTTTGATGGATTCCTTTCTCACATTGAGATCCTTCATCCATTTTGAGTCTATTTTCGTGTGTGGTGTAAGGAAATGATCCCATTTCATTTTTCTGCATGTGGCTGTCCAATTTTCCCAACACCATTTATTGAAGAGGCTGTCTTTTTTCCATAAAAATGTTTAATTTTCAAATTAATTTTCAAAACTGGATAATTGGAAAAGGGAATTAGCCAACAAAAATGAAACTGCAACAACAACAACAAAAAAAACAAAAAGTTATAATGTAAGAAGCACAATTTACATTAGAAATAAATAGAATCACAGAAAAAAAGAGTAGACTCTGGGAATGTTAATACTGCCTTCATTTGTATTACTTTAGATATATAGCCAGAGGAATTTAGTGAAGATGAATGAAGAAACTCATTGTAACCAAAAACAAACAAACAAAAAACAGAGCAATATGTGCCAGAGAAAGTAAGGCCTGCAAATCATCAACCCTCAAGGAATCCTTGCAGATATTTCATAACATTGGAAGCACAAGCTGCAAAATGTTGGAAACTGATCTACAATTAGAAAAGATTATTATGATTTACCAAAGCCTAGAAAAGATGTCTGTGCCTTATTATATGTTACATGGAAAGAGAATAATGTTCAAACTACATAGAGAGAGAGAGAGAGAGAGCACGCACGTGTGAGAGAGAGATTTTATTTATTTGACAGAGAAATAAAGAGACCACAAGTAGGCAGAGTGGCAGGCAATGGGAGAGGAAGAAACAGAACCTCTCTTGAGATAGCCTGAACACTCCCTAAAGAAAGGTAGGCTACTTCCCCACCTCGAACCAGGTGGGAAGAATGGTCCAAAATAAGAGTTGAGCTGAACCAAATTTCTACCTGTTACAGCTTCCCTAAAACATTTATTGCTACTAATAGATGCAAACTAATTCTTCATGTCCATAATAAAGGTTTGTCAATGAGCCAAGAGAAAAAAAAAAATCAATTACCACTCTGTGTCATGAAGGTGACAAGTATAGTGCCTAAATGCAAGTGTCTCATGAACAAGTCACATCTTAAAAGGATGAAGATCCAACTCTATGTTGAGAACACAAACAAGGAAATTTTCTGCCATCTGTGAATCATCAGACATTCAAGTTTACAAACAATTTCAAAGTAGTCAGAGTCAGGGACCTTATTTGACTTTGGGGTAATTTTCTTTTACAAAATTAATGTAAGATTTTGTTATAGAAATTCCCCTGTAGCCTAGCATTAATCACATCCTTTTCCCCCCATATCCAAGTATTAGTAAGATTTCTAAACAGAGGAGGAAGTATAATTAGATTTTGTGTCTCTTTCATTATCTAGGACTAGAACCTCACAACAGAATAATTACCAGTACCAGAAAACAGCATTCTACCTATTTTAAAAAAATCACATTTATGACTATTTTTTCCTAGAGGTTTCAAATCTTCTGTCTAGTAAGCATCATAGAGAATTAGACTCAAAAGGAAAATTAAAAAAAAAAAAAAAAGACCTGGAACTTTCTCTAGCCTTCTTTAATAATAAAATATAGCATTGTTAAACTCATAAAATTTATTTAAATATGTATAATCATCCTGTTAGATAATAGCAGGGCATGTTAAAATAATTTTTTTTAATTTATTTCTAAAGACAGCCATCATGTTGGAAGTTACATCAGCATTATGGCAGCATAAGATTTCCCTCCAGTTTAGAAAACAACTAAAATGTAGTTGTTTTCCCCTCTAACAACTAAAATTTAGTATTCATCCATGAATAAAAGTGCCTCTGTGCAAGTTGTGGTATCTAGAAACATAAGCCAAGGGGCTGGACAGGAGTCTTGCAAACCTGTGCATCTGTATTAAGCAGATAGACCTCCGCATGGCTGTACAACTAGGAGAAGCCAGTGAACCCATCCTAGCCCCTCTTTTGGCCAAGGTTAAGAAGTGCTGACTTAGGCAGACACCCAAAGATGACAGAGCCTTTGTAGAAGTCCAGAATTCCTGAGGAGAGATTGAATATAGAAATATAGTACTATATATGAGTTTGGATGCACTGAGAAAGTTAGAGAAACTTTGCCAGTGCCAAGTCCACCCCAAGGTGGCAGAGAACAGGGATGAATTAGCTAGGACAATTCCCATGAGGGAAAGGAAAAGGGAAAGTGGTGAGTGAGTGCCCAGCTTCCGCAGATATGAAGGATGCCGCTGGAGAAACTTGTTTCTCTTCCTCAACATCCAGAGTATTGAGACAGGCATTCTATGGCTGGGGAAGGAAAGGGATTGAAAAAGAGCTGACGAGAACATCAAAGGACAGTTAAAGTGAACTGATTCCTGCTGACTATACTCAGAACTCCAAGAGGAAGCCCACCCACAAGCCACTGCAAAAACTTCATCCAAGTATCTACCTGACCCAATGTGTGGGCACCCCAATGCCATAAATATTAAATCTATACCTCCAACCACTTTATGGCTGGGATATTATGCATCCTCCTTAGTGTAGTGGTAGGAGTGATCTCCAGAGACAAGAATTGCATGCAGTTAACAGGTCAGGGTCTGCAGAAAAGGAGAAACCATAAACCTGAGCTGTAGTTCCACCTCATAAAAACCAAAACATAGGTCCCCAGAAGTCAACTTGGTGAGTTATAAGATCTGGAGAAGACATACAAACTTAAGAATTCTCAAAAGACTGAAGAAGTGGTGTGGAGGAACTGTATTTGTACAAGGCTGAAGAAAGCCCCTAAGATATAAATAGTGCCAACTAAAAGTAACCCTGGCCTGAAGGCAACTAGTAAATATTGGAAGAGGTGACTGCTACCTCAAATATGGTACAGCAACACAAAACCCCCAACAAATATGAAGAATCAAGAACACATGATATCAAAACTAGAATATATTATGCTAACCAAAATAATTCAGTCAGAGCAAGATAAACATATGATTTCATTCAAATGTGGAAATTAAGAAACAAAATAAATGAACATAGGGGAAGGGAAGGAAAAAATAAAATAAAAACAGAGAGAAAGGAAAACCATAAGATACTCTTAACTATAGAGAACAAACTGAGGGTTACTAGAGGGAAGGTGCAGGGGGTTGGGCTAAATGGGTGATGGGCATTAAGGAGAGCACTTGTTGGGATGAGCAATGGGTGCTATATGTAAGAAATGAATCACTAAATTTTACTCCTAAAACCAATACTATCCTATAGGTTAACTAATTTGAATTAAAAATAAATAAATAAATAAATAAGTTTAAAAAAAAATACTACACTGTATGTTAACTAACTTGAATTTAAAAAAATTTAAAAAATAAAAAAAACATACATAACATCACCAAAGAAATATCAGTGGTACTTAAGTAATCAAACTCAAATACATAAAATCCTGTCAGTTGCTTGACAAAGAATTCAAAACAGCTATTTTGGGGAAACTCAACAAGCTACAGTGAAACACAGAAAGATAATTCATGAAATCAGGAAAACAATATATGAACAAAATGAGATATTTAACAAAAGGTAGTTAATCATAAAATAGATGAACAGAAATTCTGGAGTTGAGGAACTCAATAAGTGCAATGACAAATAGACTAGAGAGCTTCAACAGCAAAACAGAACAAACAGAAAATGGAATTAGTGAGCTAGAAGAGAGAAACTTGAAATAACCCTGTCTGTAGGAAAAAAAAAGATAATAGATAATTAAGAAATAAATAAAAATTAAGCAGTAGTGAAGAAAGACTATAATCTATGGGACAGAGTCAAGTGACCAACTATCAGAATCATTAGAGTTCCAGAGTAAAAGGAGAAAAGAGGAGAGATAAAAATCAAAGATGAAGAAAGAATACTAAAAGCAGCAAGTAAAAAATGAGTGTAACCTACAAAGGAAACTCCTTTAAACCAACAGTGGATTTATCGAGAAAGCTTAACTGTTGAAAGAAAAAAAAAAAAATCCAACTCAGAACACTCTAGTAGTTATCCTTCAGAAATAAAGGAGAAATAACAATCTTCACAGATAAAGAAAAGTGAGGAATTTCATTACCACCAGACCTTCCTTGAGAAAGGCTGACAGGAGTTGCTCAAACTGAAATGAAAAGATTTTAATTATTAACATGAAAACATATGATAACATACAACACAATGATAAAAGTAATTCTAGTCAGTAAATTCTGTTTCTGTAATATAATGGTGTTTTAGCCACTTAATTATAGTATAAAAAAAGTATTGAAAATAACTATATTTACTATAATTTCTTATCAAATATATAAGAGGTCAATTATAATATCAAAATATAATTGGGAGGGAGGTAAAAGAGTAGAGATAAAGACTTAAAAAACAGAAAAGATCAATGAAACCAGACGGGTTTTATGAAAAGATAAAATTGATAAACTTTAAGCCAGACTCGTCAAGAAAAAGAGAAGACTCAAAAATCAGCAACGAAGGGGTGCCTGGGTGGCTCAGTGGGTTAAAGCCTCTGCCTTCAGCTAAGGTCATGATCCCAGCGTCCTGGGATTGAGCCCTGAATCGGGCTCTCTGCTCAGTGGGGAGCCTGCTTCCCCCTCTCTCTCTGCCTGCCTCTCTGCCTACTTGTGATCTGTCTGTCAAATAAATAAATAAAATCTTAAAAGTAAATTAATTAGTTAATTAATTTAAAAAAATCAGCAATGAAGGAGGAGAGATAGCAATTTGCACCACAGAAACACAGAGGATTATAAGAGAGTATTATGAAAAATTACATGCCAGTAAACTGGACAACCTTGAAGAAATGGACAAATTCCTAAAAACATATAACCTCCCAAAACTAAATCAGGAATAGAAAATCTGAATAGACTAATTATTAGGAATAAAATTAAATCAAAAAACAAAAACAAAAAACCCTTCCAGCAAACAAAAGTTTAGGACTAGATGGCTTCACAGGTGAATTCTACCTAACATTTCAAAAAAATGGTACCAATTCCTCTCAAACTATTTCAAAAAATAGAAGAGGAAGGAAAGTTTCCACATTTATTCTCTAAAGCTTTGACCAAAACCAGACAAAAACATTACAGGAAAAAAAAAGTTACAGGCCAAAATTTCTGATGAACATAGATGCAAAATTCCTCAACATAATATTAACAAACTGAATTCAGCAATACATTAAAAAAAAATCATTCACCACAATCACATGGGATTTATTATAGGGATACAAAGAAGTTTCAGTAATCACAAATCAATCAAAGTAATACATCATATTAACAAGAGAAAGAATAAAAATATGACCATTTCAATAGATGCAGAAAAATCACCTCATAAAATATAACATTAATTCATGATAAATACTCTCAAAAAAGTGGTTTTAGGGGCACCTGGGTGGCTCAGTGGGTTAAGCCTCTGCCTTCAGCTCAGGTCATGATCTCAGGGTCCTGGGATCCAGCCCCGCATCGGGCTCTCTGCTCAGCAGTGAGCCTGCTTCTCCCTCTCTCTGCCTGCCTCTCTGCCTACTTGTGATCTCTCTCTCTCTCTGTCAAATAAATAAATAAATAAATAAAGTGGTTTTAAAGGAACATACTTCAACACAATGAAGGTCATATATGCAAACCCACAGCTAGCATCAGACTTGATGGTAAAAAACTGAAAGCTTTTTCTCTAAGATCAGGAATAAGATAAGGATGTCCATTCTCAACACTTTTATTCAACATGGCACTGGAAGTCCTAGCTGCAGCAATTAAACAAGAAAAAGAAATAAAATGCACCCAAATTGGTACAGAAGTAAAACTTAACTATTTGCAGAGGATATGATATCATATATTGAAAACCCTGAAGGTCCACCAAAATACTACTAGAATGATAAATAAATTCAGTAGTCACAAGGTGCAAAATTAATATACAGGAATCTGTTGCATTTCTATAGACTAAAAATGAAATAGCAGAAAGAGATATTAAGAAATAATCCCATTGGGGCGCCTGGGTGGCTCAGTGGGTTGAAGCCTTTGCCTTCAGCTCAGGTCATGATTTCAGGTCCTGGGATCGAGCCCCGCATCCGACTCTCTGCTCAGCAGGGAGGCTGCTTCCTCCTCTCTCTCTGCCTGCCTCTCTGCCTGCTTGTGACCTCTCTCTCTGTCAAATAAATAAATAAAATCTTAAAAAAAAAAAAAGAAAGAAAGAATCCCATTTACAATCACACCAAAAAAATAAATAAATAAAATAAGTAAATAAAATACTAGGGAATAAACTTAACCACTGAAGTGAAAGACCTGTACTCTGAAAACTATAAAACATCAATGAGAATAATTTAAGACAACACAAACAGATGGATAACTATTCCATGCCGATGGGTTGGAACAACCAATATTGTTAAAATATCCATACTACCCAAATCAATCTACAGAATTAAAGCAAACCCTAGCAATACATTACAGCATTTTTCACAGAACTGGAACAAATAATACTAAATTTAATGGAACCACAAAAGATCCCAAATAGCCAAAGCAATCTTGAGAAAGAACAAAGCTAGAGGTATCACAAGCCCAGATTTCTAGATATATTACTAAACTGTATAATTATTACAGTATGGTACTGGCACAAAAACAGACACATAGCTCAACAGAACAAAATAAAGAGCCCCAGATAAACCCACAGTTATATGGTCAATTAATTTATGACAATGGAGATGGGAATTTGTGATGGGGAAGAGTCTCTTCAACAAAAGGTGCTGAGAAAACTGGATAGCTATCCGCAAAAGAATGAAACTGGACTACTTTTTAACATCATACACAAAAATAAACTCAAAATGGATTAAAGTCCTAAATGTGAGACCTGAAACCATACAATTTCTGGAAGAAAACAGGCAGTAGTCTCTTAAACATGAACTATAGTCACATTTTTCTAGATATGCCTCCTGAGTCAAGAGAAACAAAAGCAAAGATTGTATGATTAGGACTACATCAAAATAAAAGGTTTTGCATAGCAAAGGAAGCCATCAACAAATAAAAAGTAACGTACTGAATGGGAAAAAAATTTGTAAATGATATATCTGATAAGGGGTTAATATCTAAAATATATAAAGAACTTAGACAACACCAAAAATAAAATAAAATAAAAAATAAAACCCCTACAAATAAGGCAATTAAAATATAGGCAGAGAACCTGAAAACATTTTTCCAAAGAAAACATGCAGAGGGCCAATAGGCACATGAAAAGATGCTCAACATCACTAATTCAGGGAAATGCAAATCGAAACACAACAGAGAATCAAAAAGACAATAACAATGATTGGCAAGGATATAGAGAAAAAAGAACCCCAGTGAACTATTGGAGGGAAAGCAAATTGGTGTAGCCACAGTGGACAACAGTATGGAGTTGCCTCAAAAAGTTAAAAATAGAAATACCATATTGTCCAATAACTCCACTACTGGGTATCTCAGAAAAAAAATGAAAACACTCATTTGAAAAGACATGCACCCCTACATTTATGGAAACATTATTTATAATAGCAAAGATATGGTAGCAACTCACATGTACATCAACAGATGAATAAAGAAGATAAGATGTGGGGTGTGTGTGTGTGTGTGTGTGTGTGTGTGAAATGTGTGTGTATATATAAAAGATAATGCCAACTGCAATAATGTGGGTGACCTAGAAGGTATTAGGTTGAGCACAGTAAGTCAGAGAAAGGCAAGTACAGCATGATTTCACCCATATATAGATTTAAGAAACAACACAATGAACAAAGAAAAAAAGAGACAAACATAAACAGACTCTTAAATACAGAGAACAGGTTGATAGTTTCCAGAGAAGTAGGTGGGAAGAGAGGTGAAATCAATAAAGGTGATTAAAAGATAGAAATTTCTATTTACAAAATAAAGAAATCACAGAGGTGAAAAGAATAGCACAGGAAATAAAGTCAATAAAATTATAATAATGTTTGGTGACAGATGGTAACTACATTTAACATGATGAGCACTGAGTAATATATAGAATTGTTGAATCATTAGGTTGTATACCTGAAACTAATATAACACTGCATGCTAATTATACATCAATAAAATATCCATCATCTCATATAGTTACAAAAATTAAAAGATGTTTCCCCTTGTGATGAGAATTGGAATCTGGTCTTAACAGCTTTCAAATATAGCATAGTTAATATAATTAGTAGAAAATTTTTAACTGTAGTAAATGTTATAGTCTATGCTATGACATAGATTGATGATGATGACAGATGATAGAAAGATGATAGATAGATAATAGATGAAAGATAGATAATAGATGATGACAGATTAGATAGATGACAGATAGATGATATATCCTTTATACTACCCTGATGAGGATGCATTGCCCCATTTCATGTAATGAAATAAAAAGGATCAGATGTGCTAAATAAAGTATCCCCATTTCTTTCTCTGGAAAAGCATTTTTGCTATCTGATGCCACAGCCTACAAACAATACAGTCTTGTTCACTGACTGACCCAGGCTAAAATGAGCTGGCTTCATACAAGTGGGTCAGGAAGAACTTTCTATGAAGGCATTTCTCTCCTAGAGTATTCCATATTCATTATAATAGTACACAAAGTAAAAAGTCTTTATTGAGACACGTTATAAAACTATTTTTTCTACTAAAAGAAAAATTGTTCTACATCTTCTATTGTTTCACGGCTGAGATTAAAACTAGAGAAATTGGATAGACTTAAATATGTAGAAAGCTATTAGGGAGACCAATGCTTTTCTGATTTCAGAGTTTCTTTAAACCAGAAGGACTTACGTCTAGGTTTCCTTCGAAAATATCCCAGAAGAACTTTCACAAGCATGGCTCCTGTGAAACCAAAGGAATATAGTAAACATGAATAAACCAGAGAATAAGCAAATTTAAATAAAATTTGAAATATAATGTATAGTGAAGCAGTTAAGAAGAATTAAAACATCTTATTTTTAATATTTCAGATTCTTTGTGAAATCCTTGAGTCCTTGATTGCTCCACTAATGAATGTTTCTATATCCCCAGTTTGGAAAGTGTATAAAACTCTCTAGTGGTATCTCTCATTAAAATATCTATAAAACATACTGTAGATGCCCATGAAATGGGGCTCATTCAACTGACCCCTTTATGGGATTTATGACATCAGAGTCACATCCAATTCCAGCTGATTAAAGAAGTTTTATAGAAGCAGAACCAGAAGAAAATGGGACTATCTGAGCTGTGCCTACAAATATAGTGTGCAGTGACAAGCCTTTCAGAAGTGTTTATTAAATGAAAAACGGTTTTTTCACCCTGACTGCTGTATTTCATCAGAGGCCCAGAGCTCTCTGTCAATATCCTTTCACACATTTAATTGTCACAGGGTAGGCACTCAAACTAGCAAAGGCACCTTAGCCTCAATCATTTTTTATCCTTAAAAACTTTGTGGGAAACTATGAATCAATAATATATTTGTAGTAGAAGAGTGGGTTTTACTAGTGATAATCACCTTGATCTTTAACTGCTTAAAGTAGAAAAGAGAGAGAACAGAAGGTTTACAAGGTTCATGACCCATTCAGTGGTAAGCCCAACATGGATGGATGACTTATTATGACCCAATTATTTCTTCTCCACCAAAGCCTGTCACAACAAAGAGCATTTATTTTAAAACTATCCTGTTTTGGTGTTCTTTTAGTTTTCTTTTCAGAGGTAGCTTAAAGAGAATTGCAATGGGTTTTATACCCTGAAAATTCTAAGCTCAGATTTTCAATTAATAAAAAAATTTGAACATAATTTTAACTCTTTAAAGAGCTAAGAGAAATATATTAAATATAAATTGGATTTTCAGAGTTTCTTAACATTTTCTGCAATATTTATGGTGCATCTTTGCACAATGCCAGTTTTATGACTTAAATATTTTTATGCAACATTTTAAGTTCCCCGCAAATATTTGCAATTAGAAACTAAATACCATTTAAAAGTCAAAATGAATACAGTAAAGAACATAGTGGATATCTTGTTCATGTTTCTGTGCCCAAGTCAAAACTGATATTTGACATTTGAATTTTTGCTTCCTTGTTCTTTTTATTTTCTGAGTATCACAAAACTGTCTCTGGCACATTTTTCTCAATATATACAGCCATGACTTATAAGACTATTTTGTTGATATACAATTGTACTGCTGTAATGTAAATAATAGCAATATAAAGTTAATCAAAAAAATAGGGTAGACCTATTTTGTGATTGCATAGTTCTGTAATACAAAAAATAACAGCAACAAGTGATTGTTTTTAAAGACTTATAGGATTTTAAAGACTTACAGGATTCAAACTTATTTGAATTAGAAGTTCTTGGTAGTTCTACTTGTTTCCTATGGCTGCTGTAACAAAGTATGACAACCTGCACAGCTTAGAAACAACAGGAATGAAAGAAAAACCCAGAAGTGTATTGTTTCACAGTTGCAGATGTGAAAAGTTAGAAATCAATGTGTGGGCAAGACCATAGTCCCTCTAAAACCTGCAAGGGACAATTCTCCTATGCTTCTATTTTCTGATGACTGTGGATAATTCTCGACACTCTTTGGCTTGCAACTGCAACACTTCAGTTTCTGCCTTGGTATTTATATAGCCTTCTCACTTGTGTTTGTGTCTCTGTGTTTTCTCATAAGGATACCAGCCACACTGAATTAAGTGTGACCTCATCTACTTCAGTATGAATTTATTTTAACTAATTACATATACAGTGACCCTATTTACAAATAAGTTTGCATTCTGAAGTCTGTATTCAATGTAGAATTCTCTACAGAATTCTGAAATTTAGGACTTCAATATCTTTTTGGGGGACACAATTTGACCTTTAATATGAATCATCTATCAAACAACTTTCTTCAAGGACAAAAAAAATTAATTCATGTCAGAGAAACAGTTTTATATACTAAGATTTGTTTAATTTATTCTTAATAAGGCAAAATTTGAACTAAAAAGACATGAAGAACATATATTTTCATTAATCTCTTGATATACATTTTTCAATGTTTATTAATATAGCAGACTCATGTGAAGAGTTTCTAGGATCCCTTCTTTTTATTTCCAAGAGACAGAATGCATAGAAGTGATTCTCTTTCAGTCTTAGTGCCCTCATTAATAATTTAGGCTTTTGAGGAGTTCTACATTATCTCTTTTAGGACATCAGGAAAACCTTTAATGGCAAAGGGGAATTTTCAGGTGTCTGTCCTCTTGGATGCTCAAAGCTTACAGCAGCAAAGGTGTTATTACTTTATACTGCAGGATATAGCTTCCACATTGTAGCACAAGATTGCAAAGCAAATTAGGAAATAAGCTATTTCTAAGGACTATTACTGAAATCATGTTAAATCATTGGTACCATCATCTCTGGTCTAATGTTTTCAAATAAAATCTTCATGCTTAGAAAGAAATAAAGGAAGCTGGGCACTTTATTTCAATATCTTACTCCACATAGGTAGAAGAATGATATGCAGGTAGAAGACAGTTTCCTCCACAGAGGCCTTGTTAGCCAAACCAGGCAATGACCTTCTGTCACGGGCTGCTTATCTGTAGTGGAAGAGTTGGTATCTGAATTTTAATACCTTGAAGGTTCTATCTGATTTTGAAATAACTGTTTAATTCCTAAGAATAGTGTTACTAATTCAGGGGATCATGGGCCCCTTAGGGAATCTGATGAAAACCAAGAACACTCTTTGTTAAAAATTATGCATGTCATAATCATATAAAAGTTTGTCAAAAAATTTCATTGAGTTAATGGGATGCCTGTTTCATACCCCTTCTTCTATGGGATGGTCCAGGAAGGATCATTATTAGAATACATATGATGAGATGGTAGTACCATTTTTGGAATCACTAGACATTGAACATAACTGCTTCATTGTCCACTGGAAATTGTCCACTGGAAATGTCCATTGTCCATAACTGCTTCTTCACAGGAAACTATGTTGAGAGATCTGGACTCCTTTCAAAATTAAATTTTTTCACAATGACCCTGTTATACTTTAAGAATTTCCTTTTTGGAAATTACTCAATGTAATATTTAGTGATTTAGAACAAATACCTTATTTATTGAAGTCTATTAAATCAAGTACTGAGTTTTTAACCAGTCTGAAATTATCTGCAAAATAATATAGTGAACAATCATTTTTAATATATATATATATATTTGTCCACCATTTCATACATATATGAATATATATGCTATATATATTGCTTACCATATGGAATAAAGGTAAGAGTTTTAAAGTGTGAGGAAGCAAGGTTATTGGTTAGATGTAAAAGGCCTAGATTAGGGGAAAAAAAAAGGCCTAGATTAGTACAATAGCACAGTCACTCATATTCTATCACACCTTTAGAAATGAAACATCAGCTCACTTAAAGCAGACTTTGAGCTATGGTCTTTTATAGAACCAGCTAAATAGTTTTAATACTTCTTGGAGCTCTGATAACAAAATCTAATTTGATTTATCACTACTGGTCCCTCTTACCCAGGTGTGGATTGTCACATTAGCCTTTGTCTTACTGTACTGAGCTCAGTTTATGACTTTTTTGCCATATGCTTTAGAGAAAGATTAGATTATTTGGTATATGTATGATAAGATTCAAGGTGAGAAACTTAGGTTTAAATATAGATACATATATATTTATATGTCATGCAAACCATGGGGCAATCTACTCAACCTTCAGTACTTAAGAAGTGAGAAAACTCAGATACTGTTTGAGAAAGAAAGGAAAGACAGAAAGACAAAGAAAGGAAAAAAAAAAAAGAAGAAGAAGAAGAAAACCAAGCCTTACTGAAAGTTGGAGAAATTGAGTATGCAGTTTGATATATATTCACAAATTTCTGAAAAAAACTGTTATTTTTCCTACATAAGTATTTATAGTCTATGCAAAAGAACATGTAAACAACGTTTAATTCTTTGCAAATACATGGCATCTTTTGCTTCTGGTTCTTAGCGTAATTTAACTTTTTCTCTTGTTTTCTTTGCCTGGGACACACTCTCATGATCATTACACTCAAAATTTGATGCTCCTCTATTGAGTTTTCACTGTAGCCATCCTAGCCTAAGCTCTAAGACAGGCTCTCTCTTGTTCCTCATTGTTCCCATGTCCAGAACAAATGCTGAATGCTTGACATTATGCTTCCTGAATGAATGGATGGATCAATGACTAAATACATCAATATTCATTTACCTTTTGTTTTAACTACAATCGTGGTATACCATAATGAAGTCATAGTTTCATCTGATCTTACTTTTTTTTAATTTCTTTTTTTTTAAGATTTTATTTATTTATTTGACAGACAGAGATCACAAGTCGGCAGAGAAGCAGATGGGGGTAGGTGGGTGGGGGGGAAGCAGGCTCCCTGCTGAGCAGAGAGCCTGATCAGGACTCCATCCCCGGACCCTGAGATCATGACCTGAGCCAAAGGTAGAGGCTTAACCCACCGAGCCACACAGGTGCCCCACTTTTTTTTTTTATTCTATTTCCTCTAGATTCTCTTCCTCATTTCTGATTTTCCTTTATATCTCTCTCAAATTTGGAACCTTAAATTGATGCATTATCTATAATATTACAAATATTGTTTAGAAATTACAAACTAATCAAATAATTGATAGCTCTAAAACTTTATGGAGCCCACCTTAGACATTTGCTTATAATTCCTAAAAAGTAATGACTTCTGAGGCTCTACATAATTTTGAAAATCAACCTAAATCCAAAGTATGCATGTTTTTATTCAATAATTACTTATGCAGTGTAAAGTGTGTGACAATAACTATGCCAGGTGCTGAAAAAATAGATAAATGAAACATAGTTCTTACAATCTTGTGAGAGAATACTATAAATAAATGAACAATATTCTTTATACATGTGCTCTTTCATTTGTTAATATTCTATGTGTTCTGTTTACAAAGAACTAAAGTCGTGACTATAATAATGTGATAAATGATGTCTAAACGACAACAACAACAACACCCAGAGCACTGTGTGGGAGCAGAAAGAAAATACAGACCACTGCTTAAGCTTATGTGGAGACTAACATCCCCCACACCCAGGCTTTCAGGTCAATATTTTCTTCCTGTTAGTTTACAAAACAATGCAACTAAAACAATGAATTTTAATTGCTTCATTTTTTTTTTAATTTTTTATTTTTTTGTAAACATATAATGTATTTTTATCCCCAGGGGTACAGGTCTGTGAATCTCCAGGTTTACACATTTCACAGCACTCACCATAGCACATACCCTCCCCAATGTCCATAACCCCATCCCCCTCTCCTGACCCCCCTCCCCCTGGCAACACTCAGTTTGTTTTGTGAGATTAAGAGTCACTTATGGTTTGTCTCCCTCTCAATCCCATCTTGTTTCATTTATTCTTTTCCTACCCCCTTAACCCCCCATGTTGCATCTCCTCTCCCTCATATCAGGGAGATCATATGATAGTTTTCTTTCTCCAATTGACTTATTTCACTAAGCATGATACCCTCTAGTTCCATCCACGTCATCGCAAATGGCAAGATTTCATTTCTTTGGATGGCTGCATAGTATTCCATTGTGTATATACCACATCTTCTTTATCCATTTATCTGTTGGTTCTTTCCATAGTTTGAAAAGAACCATCTAGGTTCTTTCCATAGTTTGGCTATTGTAAACATTGCTGCTATAAACATTCGGGTGCACGCGTCCCTTCAGATCACTACGTTTGTATCTTTAGGGTAAATACCCAGCAGTGCAATTGCTGGGTCATAGGGTAGTTCTATTTTCAACATTTTGAGGAACCTCCATGCTGTTTTCCAGAGTGGTTGCACCAGCTTGCATCCCCACCAACAGCGTAGGAGGGTTCCCCTTTCTCCACATCCTTGCCAGCATCTGTCATTTCCTGACTTGTTAATTTTAGCCATTCTGACTGGGGTGAGGTGATATCTCATTGTGGTTTTGATTTGTATTTCCCTGATGCCGAGTGATATGGAGCACTTTTTCATGTGTCTGTTGGCCATCTGGATGTCTTCTCTGCAGAAATGTCTGTTCATGTCCTCTGCCCATTTCTTGATTGGATTATTTGTTCTTTGGGTGTTGAGTTTGCTAAGTTCTTTATAGATTTTGGACACTAGCCCTTTATTTGATATGTCATTTGCAAATATCTTTCCCATCCTGTCAATTGTCTTTTGGTTTTATTAACTGTTTCCTTTGCTGTGCAAAAGCTTTTGATCTTGATAACATCCCAATAGTTCATTTTTGCCCTTGTTTCCCTTGCCTTTGGTGATGTTCTTAGGAAGAAGTTGCTGCAGCTGAGGTCGAAGAGGTTGCTGCCTGTGTTCTCCTCAAGGATTTTTATGGATTCCTTTCTTACATTGAGGTCCTTCATCCATTTTGAGTCTATTTTCATGTGTGGTGTAAGGAAATGGTCCAATTTCATTTTTCTGCATGTGGCTGTCCAATTTTCCCAATACCTTTTATTGAAGAGGCTTTTTTCCATTGGACATTCTTTCCTGCTTTGTCAAAGATTAGTTGACCATAGAGTTGAGGGTCTATTTCTGGGCTCTCTATTCTGTTCCATTGATCTATGTGTCTGTTTTAGTGCCAGTACCATACTGTCTTGATGATGACAGCTTTGTAATAGAGCTTGAAGTCCGGAATTGTGATGCCACCAACTTTGGCTTTCTTTTTCAATATTCCTATAGCTATTCGAGGTCTTTTCTGGTTCCATATAAATTTTAGGATTATTTGTTCCATTTCTTTGAAAAAAATGGGTGGGATTTTGATAGGAATTGCATTAAATGTGTAGATTGCTTTAGGTAGCATAGATATTTTCACAGTATTTATTCTTCCAATCCAGGAGCATGGGACATTTTTCCATTTCTTTGTGTCTTCCTCAATTTCTTTCATGAGTACTTTATAGTTTTCTGTGTATAGATTCTTAGCCTCTTTGGTTAGGTTTCTTCCTAGGTATCTTATAGTTTTGGGTGCAATTGTAAAAGGGATTGACTCCTTAATTTCTCTTTCTTCTGTCTTGTTGTTGGTGTAGAGAAATGCAACTGATTTCTGTGCATTGATTTTATATCCTGACACTTTACTGAATTCCTGTACAAGTTCTAGCAGTTTTGGAGTGGAGTCTTTTGGGTTTTCCACATATAGTATCATATCATCTGCAAAGAGTGATAGTTTGACTTCTTCTTTGCCAATTTGGATGCCTTTAATTTCCTTTTGTTGTCTGATTGCTGAGGCTAGGACTTCTAGTACTATGTTGAATAGCAGTGGTGATAACGGACATCCCTGCCATGTTCCTGACCTTAGCGGAAAAGCTTTCAGTTTTTCTCCATTGAGAATGATATTTGTGGTGGGTTTTTCATAGATGGCTTTGATAATATTGAGGTATGTGCCCTCTATCCCTATGCTTTGAAGAGTTTTGATCAGGAAGGGATGCTGTACTTTGTCAAATGCTTTTTCAGCATCTATTGAGAGTATCATATGGTTCTTGTTCTTTCTTTTATTAATGTGTTGTATCACATTAATTGTATCACATTTGCTGATGTTGAACCAACCTTGCAGCCCTGGAATAAATCCCACTTGGTCGTGGTGAATAATCCTTTTAATGTACTGTTGAATCCTATTGGCTAGTACTTTGGTGAGAATTTTCACATCTGTGTTCATCAAGGATATTGTTCTGTAATTCTCTTTTTTGATGGGATCCTTGTCTGGCTTTGGGATCAAGGTGATGCTGGCCTCATAAAATGAGTTTGGAAGTTTTCCTTCCATTTCTATTTTTTGGAACAGTTTCAGGAGAATAGGAATCAATTCCTCTTTAAATGTTTGGTAGAATTCCCCCGGGAAGCCATCTGGCCCTGGGCTTTAGTTTGTTTGGAGATTTTTGATGACTCTTTCAATCTCCTTACTGGTTATGGGTCTGTCCAGGTTTTCTATTTCTTCCTGGTTCAGTTGTGGTCATTTATATGTCTCTAGCAATGCATTCATTTCCTCCAGATTGTCAAATTTGTTTGCGTAGAGTTGCTCATAGTATATTCTTATAATTGTTTGTATTTCTTTGGTGTTGGTTGTGATCTCTCCTCTTTCATTCATGATTTTATTTATTTGGGTCCTTTTTCTTTTCTTTTTGATAAGTCTGGCCAAGGGTTTATCAATCTTATTAATTCTTTCAAAGAACCAGCTCCTAGTTTCATTGATTTGTTCTATTGTTTTTTCCATTTCTATTTCATTGATTTCTGCTCTGATCTTTATGATTTCTCTTCTCCTGCTGGGTTTAGGCTTTCTTTCTTGTTCTTTCTCCAGCTCCTTTAGGTACAGGGTTAGGTCATGTATTTGAGACCTTTCTTGTTTCTTGCGAAAGGCTTGTACTGCTATATATTTTCCTCTCAGGACTGCCGTTGCTGTGTCCCACAGAGTTTGAACCATTGTGTTTTCATTATCATTTGTTTCCATGAATATTTTCAATTCTTCTTTAATTTCCTGGTTGACCCATTCATTCTTTTATTAATTGGTTTATATAGTTGGCTGATCCCATGTTAGGGGCATAGATATTTAAAATTATTAGATCTTCTTGTTGGACAGATCCTTTGAGTATGATATATTGGCCCTCCTCATCTCTTATTATAGTCTTTGGCTTAAAATCTTATTGATCTGATATAAGGATTGCCATGCCAGCTTTCTTCTGATGTCCATTAGCATGGTAAATTGTTTTCCACCCCCTCACTTTAAATCTGGAGGTGTCTTGGGTCTAAAATGAGTTTCTTGTAGGCAACATATAGATGGGTTTTGTTTTTTTATCCATTCTGATACCCTGTGTCTTTTGATTGGGGCATTTAGCCCATTAACATTCAGGGTAACTATTGAGAGATATGAATTTAGTGCCATTGTATTGCCTGTAAGGTGACTGTTCCTGTATATTGTCTCTGTTCCTTTCTGATCTACTACTTTTAGGCTCTCTCTTTTCTTAGAGGACCCCTTTCAATATTTCCTGTAGAGCTGGTTTGGTGTTTGCAAATTCTTTCAGTTTTTGTTTGTCCTGGAAGCTTTTAATCTCTCCTTCTATTTTCAATGATAGCCTAGCTGGATATAGTATTCTTGGCTGCATGTTTTTCTCATTTAGTCCTCTGAATATATCATGCCAGCTCTTTCTGGCCTGCCAGGTCTCTGTGGATAAGTCTGCTGCCAATCGAATATTTTTACCATTGCATGTTACAGACTTCTTTTCCAGGGCTGCTTTCAGGATTTTCTCTTTGTCACTAAGACTTGTAAATTTTACTATTAGGTGATGGGGTGTGGACCTATTCTTGTTGATTTTGAGGGGGGATTCTCTGCACCTCCTGGATTTTGATGCTTGTTCCCTTTGCCATATTAGGGAAATTTTCTCCAATAATTCTCTCCAATATACCTTCTGCTCCCCTCTCTGTTTCTTCTTCTTCTGGAATCCCAATTATTCTAATGTTGTTTCGTCTTACAGTGTCACTTATCTCTCAAATTCTCCCCTCATGGTCCAGTAGCTGTTTGTCCCTCTTTTGCTCAGCTTCTTTATTCTCTGTCATTTGGTCTTCTATATTGCTAATTCTTTCTTCAGCCTCATTTATCCTAGCAGTAAGGGCCTCCATTTTTTTTTGCACCTCATTAATAGCTTTTTTAATTTCAACTTGGTTAGATTTTAGTTCTTTTATTTCTCCAGAAAGGGCTGTTATATCTCCAGAGAGGGTTTCTCTAATATCTTCCATGCTTTTTTCGAGCCTGGCTAGAACCTTGAGAATCATCATTCTGAACTGTAGATCTGATATATTACCAATGTATTAATTAGTTCCCTAGCCTTCGGTAGTGCCTTTTTTTTTTTTTTTTTGGTGAGTTTTTCCGCCTTGTCTTTTTGTCCAGTAAGAGTATATGAAGGAGTAAATAAAATACTAAAAGGGTGGCAAAGACCCCAGGAAAATGCACTTTAACCAAATCAGAAGAGACCCCAAATTTTGGAGGGGAGAAAGGGGATAAAAAGAAGTTCAGGAAAAAAAAAAAAAAACTAAAAAAAGAAAACAAAGAAAAAATATAAAAAAGAAAAAAATTTATATATATTAGACTGGTGACTAGAACAGGGTCACCCACTTAATTTTAGGAGTATTTTGGTCTCTTAGAAGAAACTACCTCCCAAAATTTTAAGGAATGAAAAATGTATATAAGGGTAAACACAATGAAGGAATGGAATATGCCTATAAAGATGAGAAAAAAAATTTTTTTTAATTTTTAAAAAAGGAGTTGATAAAGTAAGTTTGTTGGGAGAATAAAGAAAAAGAAAGTGTAGAGAATTTGCTCAGGCTGGAGACTAGAACAAGCCCAGAGCTAGATTTAGGGTATATTTTGATCTATTAGAAGAAGTTGTACCCCAAATTTTTTAGATGAAAAAACCCTATGTGTATACAAAAAATAAAGTTAAATACAATGAAGGATAAAATATGACTATAATAATGAAGGTTCAAAAAAGATTATTATTTTTTATGAAAGGTATTGTTAAGATAAACTAGTTAAAAAACATTTAAAAAGAAAAGGGTAAAAGTTTTTAAAAAAATTAACAGAAGAAAAAAGAATAAAATTTAAAAAAAAATTAAATTAACTGCAAGACTAAAGATTCTTGGGGAGAAAGCCATGAGTTCCATGCTTTGCTTTTTCCTCCTCTGGAATTCCACTTCTCCCCTTGATAAGTGAATTTGGTCTTGGCTGGATTTCTTGTTGATCTTCTGGGGGAGGAGCCTGTTGTAGTGATTCTCAAGTGTCTTTGCCAGAGTTGGAATTGCCCTGCCCTTACCAGGGGCGGGGATAAGTAATCCGCTCGGGTTCGCTTTCAGGAGCTTTTGTTCCCTGAACACTTTCCGTAGAGTTCTGGAGGACGGGAATGAAAATGGAGACCTCCCGATCTCTGGCCCAGAGGAGCCGAGAGCTCGGGGCCCCACTCCTCAGTGTGCCCTCAGAGAAAAGCTCTCAATCACTCCCGTCTCCCTGGCCTCCGGCTGGGCTCTGAGCTCACCCAGGCTATGACTGGTTCAAGGTAAAACCGAGCTGAGAGCTCACTCCTTGGCTCTGTCTCTATAGCTGGCTTCCCCACTCTAATACCTGTGAGCTCTGTGACACTCAGACACCCCTGATCTTTCTGTGACCCTGTGGGACCTGGAGCCACGCTGACCCCACGTAGGCTTCACCCCGGTTAAGCCTCTGGAGTGATGTCCCTCCATGGAGCAGACTTTTAAAAGTCCTGATTTTTGCTCTGTTGCGCAGCTGCTTGCTGGGAGCCACCCCCCGCCCCAGGGTCTCTCTTCCTGTCGCTTTGGATTCACTTCTCACTTCTCTGCCGGTCCTACCTTCCAGAAAGTGGTCGATTTTCTGATTCTAGAATTGCTGTTCTTCTTCTCTTTGATCTCCCATTGGATTTGTAGGTGTTTGCAATGGTTTGATAAGCTATCTAGCTGATCTCCTGCTACCTGATGTAGTCTCAACCTGCTACTTCTCTGCCATCTTGACTCCTCCTCCTATCTGCTTCATCTTGACTATATCCTTGTATATTAAGTTTTCAGAGGGTAGCAATGCCTACCTTAAGAAACTAGATTATCCACTTCAATTAAAATATATAGTGTGTCAGGTGTATAAAAAATAAAACCCATCTATGTGCTGCCTACAAGAGACCCATTTTAGATCTAAAGATAGCTGCAGATTTAAAGTGAGGGGCTGGATTGCATGGAGCATTGGGTGTGGTGCATAAACAATGCAAAAAAATAAAATTAAAAAATAAAATTAAAAAATTTTAATTTAATAAATAAATAAATAAATAAAAAGTTTCCCTAAGCCAGAGTAACAATACTTATATCAGACAAACTAGATTTTAAATGAAAAACTACCAGGAGATGAAGAAAGGCACTATGTCATAGTAAAGGTGACTATTCAAAGAGAAGGTCAAACAATCATAAATACTCATGCCCTCAACTTGAAAGCACTCAGATATATAAAACAATTAATAATAAACATAAAGAAACTAATCAATAATAATACAAAATGGTAGAAGACTCTAACACCCCTCTTATATCAGTGGATAGATCATCTAAGTAAAAAGTCAACAAGGAAACAATGGCTTTGAGTGACAAATGGATCAGATGGATTTAACAAATAAATTCAGAACATTTCATCCTAGAGCAGCAGAATATAAATTCTTTTTAAGTGCACATGAGGCATTCTCCAAAATAGATTACACACTGGATCACAAATCTGGCCTCAATAAGTACAAAAAGATTGATATCATACCATACATAGTTTCTGAACACAACACCATGAAACTTGAAGTTAACCACAAGAAAAAAACTGGAAAGACCACAAATACATGGAGATTAAAGAGCATCTCACTAAACAATGGATGGGTCAGGAAATCAAAGAAGTTTTTCTAAAAAAATACATGAAAACAAATGAAAATGAAAACACAATGGTCTAAAACCTTTGGGATGCAGCAAAAACAGTTCTATGAGGGAAGTATATAACAATACAGGCTTACCTTAAGAAGCAAGAAAAATCTCAAATAAACCTACAGAAGCTAGAAAAAGAACAAATGAACACTAAGGTTATCAGAAAGAGGGAAATAATAAAGATTATAACAGAAACAAATGGTATAAGAATTAAAAAGTCAATGGAATGGATCAATGAAACCAAGAGTTGGTTCTTTGAAAAAAAAAAATCAATAAAATGGAAAAACCCCTAGCCAGATATCAAAAAGAAAAGAGAAAGGGCACAAATAAATAAAATCATAAATAAGAGAAGAGAGGTTACAACCAACACCACAGAAATGCAAACAATTATATGAGAACATTATGAAAACTATATGCCAATGAATTGGACAACCTGAAAGAAATGGATAACTTTCTAGAAACATAAAACTTAAAAATTGAAACAGGAAAAATAAAAGAAACTTGGACAGACTGAAAACCAGCAAAGAGATTGTATCAGAAATCAAAAATCTTCCAATAAACAAAATTCCAAGGCCAGATGGCCTCACAGGTGAATTCTACCACAAATTGAAGGAAGTGTGAATACCCAATTCTTCTGGAAATATTCCAAAAAACTGAAAAGGAAGGAAAATGTCTAAATTCATTCTATGAGACCAGCATTACCCTGAAAACCAAAACCAGAAAAAGACTCCACTAAGAAAGGGAACTATAGGCCAATATAAATATATTAAGAATCATCATTCACCATGATCAAGTGGGATTTATTCCTGGGCTGCAAGGATGATTAAACATTCACAAATCAATGTGATATACCATATTAATAAAAGAAAGCATAAGAGCCATGTGATCCTCTCAATATATGCAGAAAAAGCACTTGACAAAGTAGAAAATTCACTCATGATAAAAACCCTTAACGATGTAGGGTTAGATAGAAACATACCTCAATAAAGGCCTATATAAAAAATCCATAGGTAGTACAATCCTCAATATGGAAAAACCAAGATCTTTTCTTGTACATCTTGTACATCCAGGAATAAAACAGGGAAGTTTACTCTCACTGCTGTTATTTAACATAGTACTAGAAGTCCTGGCTTCAGCAATCAGGCAACAAAAAGAAGAAAAGCCATCCAAATCAGCAAGGAAGAAGTAAAACTTTCACTATTGCAGATGACATGATACTCTGCACAGAAACCCCAGAAGACTCCACCAAAAAATTGCTAGAACTGATACACAAATTCAGTAAAGTTATAGGATACAACAGAAATCTGTTGCAATTCCATACATCAGTAATGAAACTGCAAAAAGAGAAACCAAGGAATCAGTCCCATTTGCAATTGCATCAAAACCCTAAAGATAACTAAGAATAAGCCTAACCAAAGAGGTGAATGATCTGTACTCTGAAAACTAGAAAACACAGATGAAAGAAATTGAAGGTAATGCAAAGAAATGGAAAGACATTCCGTACTCATGGATTGGAAGAACAAATATTGTTACAATGTCTATACTACCCAAAACAATCTACACATTTAATGCAATCCTTATCAAAATGCCAACAGCATTTTTTCACAGAGCTAGAACAAACAATTGTAAAATTTGTATGGAACCACAAAGGACCCTGAATAGCCAAAGCAACCCTGAAAAAGAAAAGCAAAGTTGGAGGCATCACAATTCCATACTTCAAGTTATATCACAAACCTGAGGTGATCAAAACAGTATGGGACTGGCATAAAGATAGACACATAGATCAACAGAACAGAATAGAGAACCTGAACCCATAACTATATGGTCAATTTTTAACAAAGCAGGAAAGAATATCCAAAGGAAAAAAGACAGTCTCTTCAACAAATGGTGCTGGGATAATTGGACAGCAACACCTAAAGGAAAAAACTGGACCACTTTCTTACATCATACACAAAAATAAATTCAAAATTAATGAAAGAGCTAAATGTGAGAAGGGAAACCATTAAAATCCTAGGGAAGAACACAGGCAGTAATCTCTTTGACCTTGGCCATAGCAATGTCTTACTAGTAAGTCTCCTGAGGCAATGGAAACAAAAGTAAAGATGAACTATTGGAACTTCATCAAGATAAAACCTACTGTAGAGTGAAGGAAACAATAAACAAAACTAAAAGGCAACCTACAGAATGGGAGGAGATATTGCAAAAGACATATCTGATAAAGTGTTAGTATCCATAATCTATAAAGAAGTTATTAATCTCGGGGTGCCCGGGTGGTCAGTGGGTTAAGCTGCTGCCTTCGGCTCAGGTCATGATCTCAGGGTCCTGGGATCGAGCCCCGCATCGGGCTCTCTGCTCGGCAGGGAGCCTGCTTCCTCCTCTCTCTCTCTCTCTACCTGCCTCTCTGCCTGCTTGTGATCTCTCTCTGTCAAATAAATAAATAAAATCTTAAAAAAAAAAAGAAGTTATTAATCTCAACATCCAAAAAACAAATATTCCAGTTAAAAAATGGGCAGGAGACATGGATAGACATTTTTCCAAAGAAGACATCCGGATGGCTCACAGATACATGAAAAGATGCTCAATATTATTCATCATCAGGGAAGTGCAAATCAAAACTACAATGAGATGTCACCTCACACTTAACAGAATGGCTAAAATTAACAACACAAGAAACAGTGGGTATTGGTGAGGATGTGGAGAAAAGGAACCCTTTTGCCCTGTTGGGAATACAAACTGGTGCAGCCACTCTGGAAAACAGTATGGAGATTCCTCAAAAAGTTAAAAATAGAACTACCCTATAATACAGCAATTGCCCTACTAGGTATTTTTCCAAGGAATACAAAAATACTCATTTGAAGGGATACATGCATTTCCATGTTTATAGCAGCATTTTGAACAATATCCAAATTATAGAAAGAGCTCAATTGTCCATTGACTGTTGAAAAGATAATGTAGTGTGTGTCTATATATATAGACACACACAATGGAATGTTACTTGGCCATAGAGAAGAATGAAATCTTGCCATTTGCAACTATGTGGATAGAGCTAGAGAGTATTATACTAAGTGAAATAAGTCAGAGAAAGGCAAATACCCTATGATTTAACTCATGTGGAATTTAAGAAACAAAACAGACAAACATGGGAGGAAAATGGGGAAAAAAAATGAAACAAACTATTAAGGGTAGAAAACAAACTGAGGTTACTGGAGGGGGTTGGGCAGAGTGGGGGATGTGTTAAATGGGTGATGGGTATCCAGAGGGCACTCATTGTGATGAGCACTGGGTTTTGTCTGTAAGTGTTGAATCACTAAACTCTACAACTGAATCTAATATTACTATTATTAAGTAAATATAATTTAAATAAAAATTTGGGGGAAAAGACAAAAGGGTAATAGTTTTAGGGTCTTGCTTCAATGGGACCTCAACTTAAAACTGTGCATGAAAATGGCTGCTTTCCAGGTATATTTAAAGCATCATGCTGAGAGTGTGACAACATGCCCAGGAGAGACTGATTTTTGAGGACAGTGGTTTCACAGTCCAGAAAATATTTCTTCTTTAATTAGGAAAGCTAAATTTATTGTTTGTAATCTCTAAGTCACTTTTAGGTTATTTTTCCACCTCTAAAATATGTAGTGTCAACCCGTTCCCAACTTTTCTCTTTACTGTTTATTTCAACTTGATCATTTTATATTACTCATGAATGATACATTTCTGCTATCATTACAAATTTTTGTTGTTTTGACTACTTTATTCCTGTTCTTATCTCATTTGCCAGATGATCTCCAGAGAAGCAATGGCATTCTGTTGGCTTATTAATATTGGGATTTTTCTAAAAGATTTGATTTTTTCCCTTTTATTTTCCTATGTTTCAACAGCTTTTGTAACAACAGAAATGCTTTTCTCGCTTAAATTGGTTATTATAAGGTACAAGGTGCTATGAGAGTGAGTGAACATTTCTCTTGTGCAAATTAGAGAGTGTTCACAGCCACCTTGTGCCCCATCATTAAATCAAAGGAGAGAACAGTCTGAAATGAGCACCGGCTGTGCACTGTCAGTCCTATGATTCCCTTAACCTGTCAGCTTTCATTACTTTACAGAAGATGAGAAATTACTTTGAATGGCAAGATGAGTGTGATGATACTGTGTTTGGGGATGCACACATTCCAGAAATTGAAAATGACATTTTCCTCTGCACAGAGCTGGACAGAGAGCATCATTGCTTACCTCTAGTCCACCCAAAGTTCAAATGAACCATGACTTATGAGCTATTTTATTTCCAGAACACTGCCACATAAATATATAAGACACACTATATTGATAAAGCCACAGTCTATCTAATGCAGTGTGCCATTTCATATGGTGGCACAAAAGGATTTTATGGGAGCAGGCTGGGTGAATCTCTCTTCCTAAAAAGTTTAAAATGTATCATTAAATAAATGTGCCTTCATTTAACAGTTATTCAGTCTTAATGAACAGGTTTTTTTGTTTATTTGTTTTTTTTTTTTTTTTATTTACTTGACAGAGAGCACAAGCAAGGGGAATAGCAGAGGGAAAGGGAGAAGCAGACTCCCTGTGGAGTGGGGAGCCCAATGTAGGACTCGAACCCAGGACCCTGGGATCATGACCTGAGCCGAAGGCAGATGCTTAACTGATTCACTGACTAGTGAACAGTTTTAAAACCTCTTAAAACTACTTTCTTGTTCATCTTAACTTCATTTGGATTTTTATTGGACTCATGAGTTTTTCTTATTCTAATTTGTAAACCTTTTTTTTTTTTTAAAGATTTTTTTTATTTACTTATTTGACAGAGAGATCACAAGCAGGCAGAGAGGCAGGCAGAGAGAGAGGAGGAAGCAGGCTCCCCGCTGAGCAGAGAGCCATGCGGGGGCTCGATCCCAGGACTCCGACATCATGACCCGAGCTGAAGGCAGCGGCTTAACCCACTGAGCCACCCAGGCGCCCCCATCTAATTTGTAAACCTTTTTAATTTATATTAAAAACTACCTCTTTCAAGCTTTCAGGGATTTGCAAGTATCCCATTTTTTTAATAAAAAAATGGAATGCTCTATCCACTTCCTTCTTTTTTTTTTTTTAAGATTTTATTTATTTATTTGACAGAGATTACAAGTAGGCAGAGAGGCAGGCAGAGAGAGAGAGAGAGAGGAAGCAGGCTCCCCGCTGAGCAGAGAGCCCAACGTGGGGCTCGATCCCAGAACCCTGGGATCATGACCCGAGCCGAAGGCAGAGGCTTTAACCCACTGAGCCACCCAGGCGCCCCAATGTCCACTTCCTTCTTAATATTACATAATTTGATCATGTCGATCCCAGCCATTATTTCCCAATAATTTTTACTTTTAATTAACAAAAATTATGAGAGTTTATATTAGGTATTCGTCTCTGGTTTGCTCAAGCTCCATTAGGCCTTGCTTGTGTTATGGCAATGAGATTTATAATTAATGGTCCAAATGCTGTACCATGGAATTGTGAGAAAATAAGACAAGAGTTTGTTTTGATCTTTGGTTTATAACAGTTATTATCCTTAGGAAACTATTCCTAGTTCTCTTTTATGAATCATGATTCCCGCATTATAGCTCACATTTTATACAATATAGTTAATGAAATAGCTTTCATTTTGCTTAATATTTAATTGCCCAGAAGACTTTAACATTGTAACTTAAATAGCTTAGACATTCTGATAATTGCATTTTGTCATTCAGGGAATTATTCTTCAGATTATTTATTTCCTAATAATCTACTGCCCAAGGGCTTTTGAAAGTATGGATACATTCTATCCATACGATTATTCAGTAAATACTTATTTTTCTATGGGAAAGTCTTAGGGCCTAGGGTCGTGAACGGAGAGAAAGTCACTATTGGTGTTCTCACTTGAAAGTTCAGTGTGTGAGAAGAAACAGAACAAGTAAAATATAGTTATAGTAAAACCAGGTAAACAATATGTTCAAGCTTTGTGCCAGGCTCTCCAATCCCATATGAGAATGATTTTGCTGGGGAGTGTTTAGGAATGTTTCACATCAAAAGGCCATCAACACAGGACATTTGATTAAACCATAAAAACAACAAGAGAGCAACAAAATGTACTCATTGCCAGAACTGTGTGGTGCTTATAACAAAACACATCAAATCTTTATGTTCATCTAATGAAAATACACCAAGTATTAGACCATCTATTTTTACAGACAATTTTCCGATGGTAATGAAGAAAATAACAAAAAGAACACTGATCATTCTAAGATTCATCAGTCTGTGAATGCTTATGAATTTGCCACCATAATCAATATTTGCCAGAGTTTTAGTCTGTTGATGTTGTTGAATTTTATAGTGAAGTCAGTGAACAGAATCATTACAAGTGGGCGCCTGGGTGGCTCAGTGGGTTAAGCCGCTGCCTTCGGCTCAGGTCATGATCTCAGGGTCCTGGGATCGAGTCCCACATTGGGCTCTCTGCTCAGCAAGAAGCCTGCTTCCCTCTCTCTCTCTCTCTCTGCCTGCCTCTCCGTCTACTTGTGATCTCTCTCTGTCAAATAAATAAATTTAAAAAATCTTTAAAAAAAATCATTACAAGTAATTTTTTTTAAATATTTTATTTATTTGATAGAAAGAGAGATCACAAGTAGGCAGAGAGGCAGGCAGAGTGGGGGGGGGAGCAGGCTTCCTGCTGATCAGAGAGCCCGATGTGGGGCTCGATCCCAGGACCCTGAGATCATAACCCTGGCTGAAGGTAGAGACTTAACCTACTGAGCCACCCAGGTGCCCCACAAGTAATTTTTATTGTATGAAGTTTTGATCCAGAAGCCACAATATAATTTTAGAGGAGTATATAAGCAAGTTCAAGTTCTGATTCTTGATATGGAGAGAAAGTAAGCATCTCTGAAATCTCTATGGTAAACCCTTTACACTTTTTTTAAAAAAATATTATTCAAACCAGGTAACTTTGCATTTATAAATATATACATATTTATATAAAATATATTTATATGTAATCATAAGCATTATATATTATAACACTTATATAATTAATATAGATTGAGTAATGTAATAAAAACATGAAATATTCTTTTTTTCCATGTTCTTTCATAATGGGAATTGAAACTCCTAGCAACTAGGAATACCCTGAGTGGTGTCGTGGCAGACTGAAGCTTGGGAGAGAATTCATCTCTTTAAAAATAAACTAATTACAAAATTTCTGGTGTCAGGTTGAACAAAATTTGAATGATTTGCTAAATTTTAATGTGTTATATTACTGTTGTTTTGTTATTTGATTAAAGTATTTTAATAAAACCTTAATTAGTAGAAATTATTTCTCAAATACCAGGTTGTACATAGAGGGCTCACCATGGCATTATGTCCTTGTTAGTCAGAACCTAAGAACAAAACAAAACTGTAAGATTATTTCTTAAATATTGTGCCATTCTTCCATTCGTATGACTTTCTTGCTTAGACTCACGTTCTAAATCTCCTTTGTGTGTTTATTTCTGCCTCCCACTCAATTCTTTCTTCACCTTGTGGTCAAAGTGATCTTCCTGGGGTGCAAATCATATCATGCCATTACCCATTCTAGAAATCCTCAGTGGTTCTTGTTTCTGTAAATGGTAATTCTAAGCTCCCTTTGGCATGTCAGTGTCCTGGATTTCTTTTCCAATTTGCCTCCCACCTGCACCCCTTACTGAGGCAATCTGAACTGCAATAATTGCGTTTCCTAATTCTGCATAGTCTTTTTCCTCTTCTCGAAAAGTTGTGTTGGTAATTTCTTCATCCATGTTATATTGGGAACTTCATCAATACTGAAATTAATCTCCGTTTCTTCTCTTCTAGGAAGTCTTTTCTCTCTTCTCCCAGAAAATATTAGCATCTTCTTTTCTGTCTTCATAAAGTAATGCATTTTATCTCTAATTTGGAATTTATAGCATTGTTGTAGTACTTTGCTTACATAATTTATTTCTTATAGGAATGTGGGCACCTCAAAGGTCCTGCTGTGTACTATTCCTATTTTCATTTTTAATTATTAGCATAACGATTGGCACAGAGAAGATATTTGAGGTTATATTTGTGGAATGAACAAATGAACTAATAAATTTGTGATATTGGACTGTAACATTATCATTTATTTTGACTGTATGCTTCCCTTTTCCTCATCACTGGCAATCCCCATGTGGACACATAGACCACCTTTCCCTCCACCCCTGCCGACAATTCCTTTAGTGTTCACTGTTTAGGAAGAAAACTCAACATCTTTCACTGAATTTTAGAATGTATTACATAAAAAGGTATGAAGTTTAACCAAATCGTTACACAGTTTGTCAGGAAAAACTTAACATTAAATTGTGGCACATTTTTCTGAGTTTTATTTATGCTCTAGAAAATGGTTTCCTCCTGTCCTAACCATGACTAAAAAAGAAACATTGTTACTTAAAATGTCACCAATAAATTTAACAGAGTGATATTAAGTATTTTTGGGAGAAACCCAAACCAATACAAGAAAAAATCCATGGAGCATTAGCTAGCATTTTCCTGAACCTCATTCTTGCTAAAAATGTAAAGACTAATTACTTTAAAGCAACTAATATGTTTGATTGATAAAGAATCTTCAAACTGAGTTATGCAACGCCCATTAAGACTTGAGGAAATAGGAGGAAAAATAGGTTTTATCCCCATAACCCTTTTACTGAGATTATTTTTACAAGGTTTAATTCAAAATTGTTTTCTACCTAGATTCAAGATGGATTTTGCTTTGGAATATTACTATCCTATGGATTGTCTCGCTTGTTGGCATCATTACAAGCTATCTTTAGATCACAATTCAGTTAATTTATCTTCTAAGCATCTTGTGGCAGGGCCATTATTAAGCGGATGCAGGGATGTGATACAGTTCAGTTCAAGTTAACCTTGCTTCACAATAGTGACACGAGTTAATTTAATTCCTGTCACCAGACTTCACACAGGCTATATTGCACATTACCTCTTGTTATTGCAGCCACAAGTCATTATCTCCAGATAGCCCCTTGTAAAATCTATGTGTGACCCTTCTTACATAGACTCCATATAGATAAATAGACACAACATAATCAAATACCCATAAAGAAATATACTACAAAAAATGAACCTCATAGGAAATTTAGGACAAATGTACAAAAAGTTTAGACACTCTGTTCCAGTCAATCCCTTCCTTCCATCTTTCCTCCTTTATTTCCTTTTTGCCACAATTGCTTATTGAGCACTTACTATGTGCTAAGCACTATTTTAGGTATTAGGGGTATACCAGTATAAAAATTGACAAAGTCTTGGGACGCCTGGGTGGCTCAGTTGGTTGGACGACTGCCTTCGGCTCAGGTCATGATCCCGGAGTCCCGGGATCGAGTCCCTTATCGGGCTCCCAGCTCCATGGGGAGTCTGCTTCTCCCTCTGACCTTCTCCTCGCTCATGCTCTCTCTCACTGTCTCTCTCTCAAATAAATAAATAAAATCTTTAAAAAAAAATTGACAAAGTCCATGATCTATAATTTTTTTCTCATTGTACATTATCTCTAGTCACAAAAACCATTTATTGAATGCCTGCTATATGCATAATATTCAAGAGTGAATCTCACCTAACATCTTAATGATAAAATCTCTCTCTGAAAGGGATATAAAAACTTCACAATGAGTACAGATTATAAACATAGATTTGTTTAGAAAACTGATGATGAGTTATAAACTTCAATACAAATTCATACAGCTCAGGGGATAAGTACTTTAAGAAAATTAAAGTAACTCATCTTTATGAGCTTTAATTGTCCTAATTTCAAAGTAGTGACTCAGAGAACCTGTGGAAGATCCAGTTATAATGCTATCCCCTTTTCAAATCCTGGCACAAGAACAAGGAGACATGTGAGGGAAATAATCTTTAACCACCACCCCCCATCCTGACAATGTTATTTTCTTCATGTTTGAGAGAAAAAGGTAACAGCTAAGGCTGCCATAGCCATCTAAGGGACTGAGTCTTTTAGGAACATAATTGCATCAGTCTGCGTCTCTATTCTAAGCTGGAAAATCAACTGTGAAAAAGAAAACCTGTCCAATAATTACTGACATTGAAACAATAACTATATATCTGTGACAGGTTCATTCCTTTCTCTTTGGAAAAGAAGATCTTTGCTCTCTATGCAATCTATAAGGTCAACCACAGAAAAAAGTATAATATAAACTAGACTTAGACTCACTAAAAATGCCTCTATACCTAAAATCTATTTCTATATTGCTTTTATACTTTTCTACAATGGTATCTTTGTATTTATTCATGTCTACTAATGTACAACTATTCTAATAAGTAAATAAAACGGTACCACAAATCCTCTGAAATGCAGTAAATACCTACAGAAACACGAAAGGTAATCACAACAGCAGTGAGCACAGTACAATGACTTTAAGAATGAATAAAGATTCTTACTGTACATAAATAATCAGAATAGACTGAATAATTTTGGTTTCCTAGAACTGGATAGGAAAGCTTCTTTCCCTATATTAGGTTAGACATGCAAAATCTCTACCACAAGGAAAATGATGGAGTCTTACCTCTGATGGAGTGTTAATATTTGCATTTCTTCAGAACCGTGTGTCCATGTGTGTGTAATTTCCTTAAAATTACTATAGCCCATGTAAAGACAAAAGCAAATAGGCATTTGCTTGGGCAATGTTGTAGTGTTTTAGATCAGGGTTTTGCTGGGTTTTATTGTTGTTGTTGTTGTTGTTGTTGTTTTTGATGTTCTTATTCCTCAATCTGTATATCATATCCAAGTGGTTATTAACATGTCAGCATTACCATTAATCCTCATCCTAAATTATTCATATCTTATCCTTACTACTTTTTTTTCTTTAAAACCATTTTCAAAGTGCTCAAGTTTGTGATTATTTTCTTCTTTGACATAATTTTCCTGAATAGGAAACGTCATCTTAATTTTTTTAATAAATTATTGAAATAATTTAAAATGATAATCCATGTGATCCACTTCCACTGAGATTCCTCAGCTCCACGTTCTTTACTTCAGCTTTCTCTTTTCAATAACTGAACACAAAATTGACTTCAACCTTACAGAAGTTTCTCTTCTCCCTTTCTCCCCTTGGTGGGGTTGGGAGGGGGTCTTTTCTTCTGAAAGTAAATGTTTGTTGGACATTTGTGAGACCTGCCACTGAAAGTTTTCTTTCTCCTCCTGGTATTTTCCTGTAACATTATTGTAATTTTATATTCAGGCTTTCTGTTCATACCTACCCTTGGCAGCATTTATATATAATTTGAACTCTGGATTTTCTCAGAGTTTCCTAATAATATAACCTGTGGAGTTGTTAATGTCATCAATTCTTCACATGCACTGACAGTAAACATATTTCTAAGTTCCTCTTCTATGCTCATAATTCTAAATAATCAGGATTAATTCAAATTTTATACAAACATTTAATCAAATTTGTTACGTAGAGAGAGAATACACAAAAATATTTGTCAGAGGCCCCCACACCTTAAAGATGGCCTTGAAGAAGAATACTATCTTTTTATTCTTATTCCCATTGCCTGCCATACCTCTTTCTTCATATTAGTTATATTTAGACTCCTAGAAAATAAGATCCTAGCCCACAGATGTTCCACCACTGATTTATGAACTTAAGCTGCATATATGTTCCAACCATAGTGCCACCTCTGGGCTTTAGGACCCAAGGAGGTGGAGGTGATGGCGGATTTTCTCTATGTCTTTCCCATTCTATCACTCAGGGTCATTCACCCCATCTATAGACTCCAAGGTCACACAGGCCTCAGGGGTGTCCCTAAGTATTTTGGCTTGAATAACCAGCAAACAAATATTGGAGGCAAATACTGTTAAGTAAATCACAGAATTCAGTTAGAATTAAGAATAATTTTCATTATACTTTATGTTTAAAAATAACCTGTAATAGCTAACTTTTATTAAGTTATCTCCATGCTTCATACACAGTTCTAGACTCTTTTTATATTCATTACATTTAACCTTCAAAAATGTGTGTGTTGTAATCCCCATTTCATGAATAAGGAAAATGAAGTTCAACATGGTGACAAAAATTGCACATATCCATAGATAACAAATGTCAGACCCGGGAGTTTTTCTAGTTCTAAAGTATATCATCTTAGCCATTACTATAACTATTAGAACTGGTGAAACCGACAAACACTAGAGAAAGCAGTATTATATCTCTGAACACCCATATATGATTTCTTATTACAGGGGAGATTTATAAAATAGAAAATATGACAAAAATCCTTTTCAGGAATGAAGCATTTTGTTTTACAGGAGTGAATGGAAATAAAGTGAATTTAAAAATCAAGGAGAAGATGGATACCACCATACTTTGTAGAGGTATGGAGAAGATACCACACATAAATTTGCTAGAATTCAAATATTTGAGGTCTGTTATGGAAAGATGTACATATGATCATTAGGATTTATAAATCTCTTCAAATATTTAATGAGCACTATTGTTCATATTTCATTGGGCCTGTATGTGTGTGTGTGTGTGTGTGTGTGTGTGTGTACAGAGGTTAAGTATCAGGGTGTGGTCCTGGTGAGGAGTCTCCTGATTTTGATAAGAGAACTTTAATATTTAACAGATAAGAATTATGGTCTTCCAAAAAGGACATTTTAAAATTACATCTCCTATTATACTAGAGCATAAAACAATAAGTCATCTTAACAAATATAGATTATTGATCTTACATATATTATTCACTTAATATGGGAACATACTTATGAAACTTTAATTCCATACTATATTTTTAATTAAAACTTTATTTTTTAGAGCAATCTTAAAGGTAAGTAAAACTGAGTGGAAGACACATGTTCCCACATGTGCATAAACTACCCCATTATCCATGTCACCCACCAGAGTAGCATATTTTTTTTTATAATTTATGAATCTACATTGACGTATTATTATCACCCAAAGTCAAAAGTTTATATTATGGTCTACTCTTGCTGTTGTGCATTCTATGGGTTCAGACAAGTGTTTAGTGATACATATGCATTATTATTGTATCATAAACAGTATTCTCACTGCCCTAAAATTCCTCTGTGGTCTATTCATCTCACCCTTGCTACAACCTCTAACACTGGCAACCACATATCTTTTTGCTATCTCCTTGGTTTTCCTTTTACAGGAAATCAGTTGGAATTAATAGAAACTGAGCTTTTTTAGACTTTGTTCTCTCATTTAATAATATGAATTCATGGTTTCTCAGTGTCTTTTTATGGCCCAATAGGACATTTTTCTTTAGCACTGAATAATATTCCATTATCTATTTGTACCACAGCTGCTTTACCCATATACCAACAAAAGAATATTTTGGTTCTTCCAAATATTTTCAATTATGAATAAAGCTGCTATAAAAAACTATAAGATTTTTGTGCAGATATAAGTTTTGAATTCCTTTGCATAAATACCAAGGAATCCAACTGGTGGATCTTAAGAGTATGTTTACTTTTGTAAGACACTGCCAGACTGTCTTCTAAAGTGGCTTTATCATTTTGCATTTCCACCAGCAATGGATGGGAGTTCCTGCTCTACCATATTCTCACCAGCATTTCTTATTATCATTGTTCCAAATTTTGGGCATTCTAATAAGTGTGTAATGGTATCACACTGTTGTTTGAATTTGCATTTCTCTGGTGACATTTGGTGTGAAGCATGTTTTCACATGTTTATTTGTCATCTGTGTATCTTCTATGATAAATGTCTGTTAAGGATGTTGGCCCATTATTTAATCAGGTTGTTTTCTTTTTGAGTTTTCAGTTATTGGTATGTCCTAAATAACAACAGTCCTTTGTCAGATAGGTCTTTTGTAAATACCTTCCCCTCATATGCAGCTTGTATTCTTGTTCTCTTGACAATGTTTTTCACAATACAGAAGTTTTTAAAGGTAACTAAGCCCAACTAATCAATTATGTCCTTTATGGGTCATACTAACAGTGTCATGTCTAAAAAGCCATCACTATACCCAAGATTATTTAGATAGCCTCTTATTTTATCTTCTAGGAATTTTACAGTTTTTTGTTTTATACCTATGTGTATGAGCCATTTTGTGTTAATTTTTTGTGAAGTGTAAAGGTCTGCATCTAAACCACTATTTTGCATATAAAAGGCTAGTTTTTCTAGCATGGTTTGTTGAAGAGACTTTGTTCTGTTGTGCTCCCTTTGCACATTTGCTAAAGACCAGTTTGCTATATTTATTTAGGTCTATTTCTGGGCTATCTATTCTGTTCCATTAGTCAGTTTGTCTAAGTTTTATCGATATCACATGGTCTTGATAACTATACCTTTATATTAAGTCTCAGGTTGGGGTGCATCAGTCCTCCAAATTTGTTCTTTACCTTCAATATTATTTTGTTTTGACTATTCTGTGTCTTTTACCTATTTTTAATTTTATTATGTTATGTTAGTCTTTAAAATCACTGTCTTGTTATCCACAATGCTTTTCAGTTGGATTTTATTGGGATTACATTGACTCTATAGATCAACTTGGGACAAATTGACACCTTCACAATATTGAGTATTCCTATCCACCAACATGGAATAGCTCTTCATTTGTTTAATTCTTTTATTTCTTTCATCAGAATTTTGTAGTTTTCCTCACAATGATCTTGTGCATATTTTGTTATATTTATAACTAGGAGTATTTCATTTGGGGGGGGGCGGGATACTAATGCAAATGGTATTGTGTATTTAATTTCAAATTCCACATGTTTATTACTATTATATAGAAAAATGGTTGTTTTTGTATATTGTATGTTGCAACATTGGTGTAACTACTTATTAGCTCCAAGATGGTTTGACAATTATTTTGGATTTTCTACATGGATGATCATTTCAGCTATGGATGAAGACAGTTTTAGTTCTTCTTTTTTACTTTCTATATCGCTTGTTTCCTGTTTTTGTCTTGTAGCTAGAACTTCCAGTATGATCCTGAAAGGACTGGTGGAAGGGAGTGTTCTTGCCTTGTTCCTGATCTAGTGGGAAAGGTTCAAGTTTCTCACCATTAAGTATGATGTTAGCTGTAGGTCTTTTATAGATAGTCTTTATCAAGTTGAGGAAGTCCCCTTTTCCCAGTTTACTGAGGATTTTTATAATTTTTATTAAATAAATTTTTTTTAAAGATTTTTATTTACTTATTTGACAGACAAGTAGGCAGAGAGGCAGGCAGAGACTGAGAGAGGAGGAAGCAGGCTCCCCGCCGAGCAGAGAGCCGGATGCGCGGCTCCATCCCAGGACTCTGGGATCATGACCTGCGCTGAAGGCAGGGGCTTTAACCCACTGAGCCACCCAGGCGCCCCTTGAATAAATTTTTATCATGGTTTATTAAAATGATTTTTTGCATCATTGATATGATTATGTATTTTTTTCTTTCCTAGCCTATTAGGAATGTGTCTTTGTGTACATTGATGCACATTTTGGCAATATGTCCAAAGATCAATGTTACTATTGTTGAAGTATGTTAAATATGTTAAATTGTTGAAATGTGTTAAAAAAAGGTTTAATAATGTTAAAATTTTGGAAAGTCTTGCATGTTTGAATAATTTAAAATCACGCATATAATTACACTAAATATTTTTTATTTAAACCACATCATTTTCATGAATCATTTTGTATACCCTGTCAAATAAGGATGAAATAAAGGGACAATATACTTTGCAGATGTATTTTGAAGTTAAATATTTTTTTAGGCAGTGTAACAAAAGTATATGTAATTTTATGTTTATATATCTTCCTTTTAATAACCAGGATTATACAAGTATGTAATGATTGTAACAGCTCATTATTTCCTATGAAAATCTCAAACTGCAAAAATGATTCATAATAATTGTGTAGTATTTTGATGACCATAATAGAGGAATTTCTTTATTGCTCTTATTTTGATGCAAAATAACACCTATACTTTTATTTAGCTCTATTGACCATTTCTTTAGAGATCCTGTATTTCTTTAGAATATATATAATCTTTTGATATTAATTTTAAGGACATTAAATGTCAAAGTATAATATTGTTACAAATACTCTTGGGAAAATAATTTCCAACATATCTCAAAAGAATCTTCATATTTTATCATGATACTGTTTTAGTTGGATATTGAATAAAATGGCACAATAATACTATAATTTAAATGTATAACTGATTTTCAAAAATATTGTTAGTAACTATTACCAATGTATGATCATGAATATACATTTTAAATGTGAAATATTAGTAACAAGTTTCTCATGGAATTTTATTATCACACTATATATCTGTATCTCCCCTAACAATGCATTATTTACCATGGACACATACCACTTTCTACTTCAGAATTTCTAATTTATCTTTTATCTTTTCCTTCAATCATAAAAACAAACTCCCTAAATAAAAACAATGAACATGCATTTCCAATCAATGTTGTCAATAGTATGCATATTCAATAAATAAGATATAGACAGATATATAGATGATTTATCTTTCCATAGTGTCAAAATTGGTGTTGTACACTTAATGTATTGGCTTTTCTTAGCAATAATTTCTAACCTTAATCCAATAAAATTCTAACCTTAATTCAATATACTTCAAGTTAAAAGAGAAGTTAAAGTAAAAATTACCAAAGAACATTTTAGGTTATTCTCCTTGGCCCTTCTCTCATGAAAGTTTTGACCATCAATTTTTTAAAATTTTTTAATTTTTTAAAATTAATTAATTTTTTAAAAATTTAAGTTCAACTACTTAATATATAATGTATTATTGGTTTCAGAGGTACAGGTCAGTGATTTATCAGTCTTATGTAATAATACCAGTGCTCATTACATCTCATGCCTTCCTTAATGTCTATCAACCAGTTACCCTATCTCCTTACCTATCTTCCCTCCAGCAACCCTCAGTTTGTTTCAGAGTTTGATTAAGAGTTTCTTATGGTTTATCTACCCCTCTTATTTTGTCTTATTTTTTCCACTATTCCCCTATGTTTCTCTGTTTTATTTCTTAAATTTCTTAAATTCCACATACTAATCATATGATAATTATCCTTATCAGACTTATTTCACATAGCATAATCCCTTCTAGTTCCATCCACATCATTGCAAATGGCAAGATTTCATTTTTTTATGGCTGAGTAATATTCCTGTGTGTGTGTGTGTGTATACACACACTGCAACTTCTTTATCCATTCATCTGTTATTGGGCACCAGGGCTCTTTCCATAGTTTGGCTATTGTGGACATTGCTGTTATAAACATAGGGTGCAGGTGCCCCTTCGGATCACTACATTTGTATCTTTGGGGTAAATACCCAGTAGTGCAATTGCTGGGTCATAAGGTAGCTCTATTTTTCAGCTTTTTGAGGAACCTCCATACTGTTTTCCAGAGTGGCTATACCAGCTTGCATTCCCACCAACACTGTAAGAGGGTTACCCTTCCCTTTTTTTTTTTTTTTTTAAGATTTTATTTATTTATTTGACTGAGAGAAAGAGATCACAAGTAGGCAGAGAGGCAGGCAGAGAAAGAGGGGGAAGCAGGGTCCCTGCTGAGCATAGAGCCTGATGCGGGCTCAATCCCAGGACCCTGAGATCATGACCTGAGCCGAAGGCAGAGGCTTAACCCTCTGAGCCACTCAGGCACCCCGAAGGTTCCCCTCTCTCTGAATCCTCACTAATGTTTGTCATTTCCTGACTTGTTTATTTTAGCCATTTTGACTAGTGTGAGGTAGTATCTTGTTGTGGTTTCGATTTGTATTTCCTCAGTGCCAAGTGATGTTGAGCACTTTTCATGTGTCTGTTGGCCATTTGTCTGTCTTCTTTGGAGAAATGTCTGTTCATGTCTTCTGCCCATTTCTTAGATTATTTGTTCTTTGGGTGTTGAGTTTGATAAGTTCTTTATAGAATTTGGATACTAGCCCTTTATCTCATAAGACATTTACAAATATCTTCTCCCATTCTGTTGGTTGTCTTTTGTTTTTGTTGACTGTTCCCTTTTTTGTGCAAAAGCTATTTATCTTGATGAAGTCCCAATAATTTGTTTTGGTTTTGTTTCTCTTACCTTTGGAGATGTGTCTAGCAAGAAGTTACTGTGGCTAACATCAAAGAGGTTGCTGCCTGTGATCACCTCTATGATTTTGATGGATTCCTGTCTCACATTTCAGTCTTTCATCAATTTTGAGTCTATTTTTGTGTGTGGTGTAAGGAAATGTCCAGTTTCATTCTTCTGCATGTGACTGTCCAATTTTCCGAACACCATTCATTGAATAGACTGTCATTTTTCCATTGGATAGTCTTTCCTGCTTTGTTAGTTTAGAGATCTCCTTTTCCCACTAGTGAAAATTAAGAGATGGAAAGTACATTTTGCCCCTTTAATACTATCATTTCTTATGGGTTTGGGGGTCAAATATTAAACATTTACTTTGTAGCTACAATCTGAAAGGTTTTATATAAATCATTAAGAAGAATATATGGAATCCTACAAGATAAGGCTATGGCCTCAGAAAGAGGAAATTCTACACTCACATCCTGTTAACAACAATTTAAGTGTTTTAAGATTTTATCTATTTGTTTGAGAGAGAGAGAACATGAGCAATAGAGGAAGGGACAGAGGGAGGGAGCCTTACTCGGGGCTCAATTCTAGGACCATGGGATCATGATCTAAGCTAAAGGCAGACGCTTAACCAACTGAGCCACCCAAGTGCCCTAGTTAAATGTCTTAAAGGACAAATGTATATATGAAAATATGAGAATATTGAAGAAGCCAAAAGTATTTTGCGACAGCAATTTCTACCCTCAAACTGTGTATGTACATGTTAATCTATTCTGTCCCATGTACAGAGTTACACAGATTATTAAAACAAAATTCCTATTTTTTTTTAGGTGTATCATCCCATTTGGGGAGAGAACAACTAACTGCATGAAGTCTATACAATATAGCATAATATATAATATTTGGAGTCTTGAGAGGTAGGAAAGAAAATGACAATCAAGTCTATATGAAGATGACGTACAGAATGGTCAGCAAATATTTCATATAGGATGAAATATTTTAGTATATGGAAATAATAGGAAAAGAAAATTAATTATCTGTGCATCCAACAGATAAACAAAGATAGTCAAGTGTGGTGTGTGTTTCTTTAAGTTTGATACCTAAACAGAAAGATCAACATACAAACTAGTGCCTAAATCTAGGCCTCTTGGAAATTAAGCAGTCTAGATTGGGGCAAACGGGATGATGCAAGATGTAAACCTTCAGCCTTGACATAGTCAGGATTGATCCAAATAACTGGATTGTTAGATATTCACTTGCAGATCTCTACCCTACAGGTCTAATTTGCTACCACTTTTTCTTTTCCAGATCTATACACAGATATAAACAATCTTCTCCTATTACTACTACAATCGCTGTACTCTGATTATTTTGTCTTTATCTGGAGAGAGTAACCTCTGCCTCTTTCTACACACACACACACACACACGCACGCACGCACACCACACACACACATTTCTATTCAGTACTCTGAAAATAGGAAAGACATTTGGACATTTTTTATGAAATATCTGGAAGTATATTTTATTCCCAAGCTTCCACGATAACCAAATACACCATAAGTATGCTTAAGTCCTATAGTGGACTCAGAAATATATTTGGCAGTCTTTCTGGACCATGGGAATTCTGACTCAAAAGCTTCTTTGAGTGATATTGTTTAAAAATTTTATTTATTTATTTATTTATTTATTTATTTATTTATGAGAGAGAGAGAGAGTACATAAGTGGGGGGAACAGCAGGGAGAGAGAGGAGCAGTCTCCCTGCTGAGTAAGGAGCCTGATGCTGGACCGTGACCTGAGCTGAAGGGCAGACACTTCACTGACTGAGCAACCCAGGTGCTCCTGAGTCATATTATTTAATCAACAGTGTATTGAACTCAGTATTTGGAGGCTGAATCAGAAAACACATCAATTTTATGTTGAATATGAGAAATTTCATTTATGAAATATTTAGTCATTGTACACACTCATCCTAATTACCCACAACAATGCACTTTAAAAAAAATCTGTATCAGTTTCTTATTTACAATAAGTTAAACAGATCATTACCTTTGTCACAGAAAGTTTCATGCTCAAAATCCTTTTCCAATATCAGGTATGTTAACCTAAAATAAAAGAAAGGCAATCTCTATTCTAATATATAGGCCAGCTGGATTTCAGGAATATAAACACTATTTCATCTGGAACCTCAGATCTAGTGGTGAGATTTAGTCCTATTGCTCATTGTTACCCAAAAGCTTATCCTAGGGTCTGAGACATGTAAAGTCACCAATAAATATTCGTTAATGTTTACTGTAAATCACAAGTTAATTAAAAATTAAAATATTACTGGGGTGCCTGGGTGGCTCAGTGATTAAAAGCCTCTTCCTTCGGCTCAGGTCATGATCTCAGGGTCCTGGGATCGAGTCCTGCATCGGGCTCTCTGCTCAGCGGGGAGCCTGCCTCCTCCTCCTGTCTCTCTCTCTGCCTGCCTCTCTGCCTGCTTGTGATCTGTCAAATAAAAAAAAAAAAAAATTAAAATATTACTGAGTTTATAATTGATAAATACAGAGTTGGGTGTATGTGTGGGAATTAACTTCAAACATGTAGCACTACTTTAACAATAGACATTAAAGTACATTAATAAAATCCAAACTTTAAAAAGACAATATCTATCCTATTTTAGGAACTAAATAATTTTTATATATACACATATAAATATTCATGTGCATTTAAAAATAGGCCTAATATTTATTTTTATATGAATTTTTAAATGTGGTAGCTGTTTATTTTCATGTAACTAGTATCTACTGATTCTAAAATTGCTTACTTTTTCCATCTCACGTCCCATTTTCTCATTCTTAACTATTTATCATTCTGTTAGCATGATGCTGAATTTTCCACATGACTTTATGTAATTTTTTAAAATATTTGTGCCTCCTACATTAATTTCCATTTCCATGTATCCAAATCTACCCATCTTTAAGACACATCAAAAATTCCTCTCTCATAAACCCTTTTCTGATCTCTTTATTTATCTTTGTTGTCTCACTTCACTAAATTCCCACCAAACTTTATACTTCTTATCATTGTCTACTTCTTTGTAGTCATGTAAAGTGCTATCAGCATGGGTTTCATTCCTTTCCAATAGCTTCCTTAAAGGCCTTGACAGGAGTAACTGTATTAGTAACCTTTGTTCTCCTTGGATCACCAGCACAGTGACTTGTACTGAATAGGCAGTTGACACTATGTATATTTATTTATCCCCAGCTTTGTTGCAAACTGTATTTAGAAAATATTTCACCAAATTTTTTAGCTTAATTGAACTGAATTGAGAATAAAATTGCCAGACATTATAATCTGTTCTATGAGGACAACTGCAATTGCATTTACAAATACCCTGAAAATTGAAAATAATTGTAAATTATGTTTTAATAGGCTACTTCAGATTCAAAATTTGATCGCTATTGCTAATTTTAAATATTCAGAAATGTATACCTTTTTGCTTACGTTGAATAGTTTACATTTGTTTACATTGAATAGTTCATTTGCTTATCATAGATACAAATGCACATGGACTGAAAAGTTGTTTTTTTTTAATAAAACCCAGGGGCACCTGGCTGGCTCAGTGGGTTAAAGCCTCTGCCTTTGGCTCAGGTCATGATCCCAGGGTCCTGGGATCAAGCCCCACATCAGGCTCTCTGCTTGGTGGGAGCTTGCTTCCCCTTCTCTCTCTGCCTGCCTCTCTGCATACTTGTGATCTCTGTCTGTCACATAAATAAAAAATCTTAAAAAATAAATAAATAAAAATAAAACCCAACTCTAAAGCCCATGCCAGTGAAATGCTATAACTAAAATTCCAAAGAGAACCAATAGGAGTGAAATAGTTAATTCCATTTTAATATTATAGAAGAATATAGTTTCTATAAATAAAGCACCCAAACTAATCATTGAACAGACTGACCTTCAGAGTCCTATACCAAATTTAATCCTCAAATTTGGTAAATTCTAATCATTAGCATGTATAGTTTGGTCCACGATAGGATTTTAATGCCAACAGTGATATCAGTTTCTCACAGAAATGTGTAGATTGTATTGTCAGCCACTTTGAAAGACAATGTGGAGATTCCTTAAGAAATTAAAAATAGAGCTATCCTATGACCCTGCAATTGCACTACTGGTAATTTACCCCAAAGATACAGATGTAATGAAAAGAAGGGCCATCTGTACCCCAATGTTCATAGCAGCAATGGCCACAGTTGCCAAACTGAGGAAGGAGCCAAGATGCCCTTCAAGTGATGAATGGATAAAGAAGATGTGGTCTGTATATATAATGGAGTATTATGCCTCCATCAGAAAGGATGAATACCCAACTTTTGTATCAATATGGTCAGGACTGGAGGAGATTATGCTGAGTGAAATAAGTCAAGCAGAGAGAGTCAATTATCATATGGCTTCACTTACTTGTGGAGCATAAGGAATAACATGGAGAACATAGGGAGGAGAGAAGTGAGTTGGGGGAAATTGGAGGGGGAGATACAAACCATGAGAGACTGTGTACACTGAGAAACAAAATGAGGGTTTCAGAGGGGAGGGGAGTGGCAGGTTGGGTGAGTCTGGTGGTGGGTATTAAGGAGGACACGTATTGAATAGAGTACTGGGTGTGGTGCATAAACAATGAATCTTGGAACACTGAAAAAAACTTAAAAAGATATGTATTTGAAAAGACATTTACTTTTCTACAAAGTCTTACTTTTCTAGCATCTAACTGCAGGAGGCAGTCTGGGGTGCACTGAATCACATGAAGTTCTACACACATTACATCTTGTGCCAAAATTAAAAATATTTAATGTGTTACCTAGTTCTATGATAGTTGTCTGGTTCTGGACATGATAATATGGTAAACTAAGACATAATTTATGTACATCTATTATAATTCGGTGAACATGAAAAACCAGGATGAGGCTATGTTTCAAAAAAATGTTATCCAAACATTTGGACTATGAGAAGATATACTATCCATACATGACCATAATAGATCACACAGTGGCCCTTTCCATGGATTCTCTTGCAATCCAAGGCTCTTATATGATTAAGTACATTGACTGTATCTGTGGAAAGAGAGAAGCCACTATAGTGTCATAGGAGAAGATAATCAAATACATCTATGAAATATTTCCAAACACTATCATTTACATAGCTTCATAGACATTTATCATGAAAGTCATATAGTTGATTATTTTTCATCTTTTTTAATTTTTGAAATGTAATCCTTTCTAGAAAAGGCACCTCTACTCCCACAAGTCATAGTCTACAAATGAATAATAGTGTCTGCCTATACCTTTATCCATGGATAGACAATATGTGCCTGGCAATTTTCCACCAATTTCAGAGTTCCACAAGATCATTACACTGACCATGGACATCTTCACATAAAGTAATAGGACATCAAATCTTTTTTTGTGAGTCTTAAAATTTCCTTTTTGTGTGTGTGTTTTTTTTAGCATATAGTTCAACTTGATTTCCATTAAACTATTTAGTCTTAACTAAAATCAGCTGTTCAAACAATTCATCCTGCACCTTCATGCCCAACAACTATACTATCAACTGTACAACTTGTATTTCCTGCTAGTAATCTTCCATTCATTTAGCACATCAATCCCATCCAGTGCAGACCCTTCTTTCCAGATACCACTACCCCTGACCTTCAAGTGAAAGAACTCTCCAGTCTTTTGAAATAGGTTTTATATTACTCAATTATAGGAATATAAAGAATTGTCATACAGAATTATTTTAAATTAATCTTTCATTTGGAAAATAAGTTTATATAAATAAGAATTTTGTAATATCATTCAAGAGAAGCACTACTAAAATTATCTGGATTTTTAGATTTCAGAAATTAGAAAGTATCTAAGAGACTTTGACACAATCAAATGTTATTCCCTGTATTTAACCCATTTAAATTAACTAATATTAAAATATTATAGTTTGCAGAGTCTCCATACTGTCAAACACCTAAAGAAAACACATGTAATCCAAAATCTTTTTAAAAAGAAAGCAAATCAAATTATGTCAATTTTTTATGTAGGTAAACATAGAACATAGTAATGATTTATTTAACCAATCAAGACCACTCTGCAATGAGAAGAATCCCACTATTTCCAAATCAATATGGCTGTTAGCCATTAAGATTGGTACTCTGGTTCAAATTAGAACTCGGACTGCACATTTGCATTATCTGTGAAGGGAGAAAGCTGGAAAGACAATTTACACATGATGTGTACCTACCAATGTCCTTATCCCCAGTTGAGCTCATTTTTATTGGAATAGGCATAATACTGAATGCAGAGAATTTTATACTTTTTTTCCTGTTTATGTTTTGTGTCAATCTGTTTCCTTCCACTTCACATTCACTTTTCCATGCTTATATTTGTCTGTTTTTATGATATCCTTTTAATCTATTTTTCCCCTTAAAAACACAATTCAGAAACAGGAAGAAATATCTTTATCCTAGACAAATGCCTATAAAATTGTTCAATTAGTCTCTTAAAAATTTAGATACTAATGAATATTGAGTTAAAATATGTGTGCTAAACCTACATAAATTCCTTTTCTTTCTTGGACACTTTTTACTTAACATTTTTCCTTATTTCAGTTAATGCAAATCACTGATATTTCATCCATCTGTCAGTACACTTCTATAGAAACTATTTCCTATGACAGTGTTTTGGAGAAAGTGTTAGATTAGTAAAAAGAAACAGGTTGTTCTTTTTTTCTGTCCTTTTGTTTTAAGTGCAGGTTTTCAAGTCAAATAGGAGCACTGTTGAGTCTTTTATAGTCTTGTTTTGTGTTCACTTACTGGGGACTGAGGAAAAATATGGAGGTTGGCCTTCCACAGATTTGTGACTGTGTGCTATTGACGGATCCCTTAGGGTATCCACACTTTTGTTTTTCTGAAACTGAATTGCATCATCATCAACAAAGTTAAAAGAATCTTGTATATTGCCATCATCAAAGTTACTAGTCACTGACAACTGTGCTAATAGGTATTAACGGAGGCAGAACTAACTAAGCACATTTGCAAGCCAAGCCACAAAATTAGAATCAAAAATTGTGTGAAAAGAAAACCACAGACCCAAAATAGAGTCATTTATGCTAAATGGAATCTCTGATGCTGGGCCAAGTCACCAAACAGTATTTAATACCTCATCTAATTATAGTTTCAACCTGCCAGCAGAGATGTAATCTTAACTAATCAGGAATTTCCTAGTCAGAACCAAATAAATAATCTGTCCCACTGGCCCTTCTAACCCCAAAAGAAAGATGGGGTAATCTACCTAAGAGAAACCCCTGATTATTCCCCTAAAAGGAAGTGACTTTGCCTGAAACAATCTGTTCTTTTCTTTTGCAAATTGTCCCACCCCATTTCTGTCTACAAAATCCATCCATTTTGTACAGCTCTTTAGCTTCCCTCTGCTTACAAATTGGGATGCCACACAATTTATGAATCAATTAGATCTTTAAAATTTACTTGGTTGAATTTTTTTTTTAATTTAACAGATTTAGTAGTAATGTAAGGATCTGAAGGAAACTTTTAATGGCATTCAGGGATAGTAAGAAACACAGGTATGGCACCCATGAACCTTTTGAGTTCTCTGCATTTCTTGTCATTCCAAAGGGTCTTTAGTAAGTTCCTCTCAGTTCTGAGCTCCACTCTCTGACTGTGGAACTCCACTTGCTGTGTGTAGCTTTCACAGTTTCCCATTCTGAATGGAAAATCCCAATTCTTTCCCTGGTTCCCAGATACTATATCGCACACTATTGGCAGTTACCAGCCAGAGTTGAACTGGGTCCAGCTTAAAACCAGACCGGGATTGAACTGGGTTGAAGAACTAGTTTGTGTTTAGGATCAGACTGAGTCTGATTTAAGCTGGGCTGATTCTAATGTGAAGACTTGGGTGAATAAAATTTTGTTTTAAATAAAGGCAAGTTGCTAATGAGAATCTCGTAAGCTGAAAAAAAAAAGTCATAAATATTGGTGAGCATGGGTCAAGCATTTAAAGACTGAACATTTAAAATCACTTGCCACCTCAAGAGTACTCTCGTGATAAATTGGTCAAAGAATGGGTTAGAGTGACACTTCGTCACCAGCTTCAAGAAAATTTTCATGCAGTCAGTATACTGTAAAACTCTCCACAATTGTCAACCCCATAGCACATCTCTCTTAGGTACCAGTTTGGCTCTGAAAATACAGAAGTCTAGTCAAAAGCGGGGGGGTGGTGAGAGGGCGGATTCAGATCTTTTATATTCAGAGTTGAGCATGCCACCTTTCAGAACACTGCTTATTTTATGCTTAAGAACTATAGCCCTGAGAGTTGAATATATCTAACAATATGGCAAAATATTACTAAAAGCAACTTAGAATTGCAATGGCCATTGTGGGGAACATCGCAGTTAGATAAGATCATTTAAGAAGTACACTTGAAAAGCAAGTTTCCAAATTAACCAAAAAGAATGGAATACCTATTTAAATTGTCATGTGAAGGCCTCTAAAAGTTTTCAAAATTCCAAAATAGCTTCATTTGAAGATTCATCACAAAAGGCTAATAAAAAAGAGATAAAATGTACCTGAATGAAAAGACTATAAAACTGACAAAACTTATACTGCTCCCCTCTATCTTCCCTTATTTGGGTACCCTTATTTGGGTACTCATTCTGGTTACTCTTTGGCTGAAGTGCCTTTCCATTCTGAAAAGACTATTAAACAGTTACCTTTTAAAATAATACCATCCAAAACTATAGGCAAACCTCTTCAAGGCACCAGTCACTCCTTAGTTAAAGGCCAAACTAAGGGCCATAGTTAAAGAATTTCTTAAACTCCAGAAGATCCTCAGGTTTTTTTGGTAAATAGATTACCTTCTGAGCTCAATCAAGAGAGAGATACAAAATTCCATGTTTTCCCTTCCATTCCAAATCCAGATCAATTGGTTAATGATCCCTTGTCTCCCATAGACAGCTATTGACTTCTTGCTTTTCTCTTTTTATGGCCTAAGAACTTGACTTGGCCTTCTGCCTGTCATCTTTTTTCTATTTTTGAAAGTAACTCTAGATCTTGTGAAGATAGTATCTCTTACACCCTCTTTTGAGGACACTTCTTGCATCCACAAGGTTGTTTAATACTGCCAGAAATACTGTTTGTCCCTGTTGAAACCTGACATGATATTTGAAAGGATTTAATAACTTTATGATCAGAAACTTGGCCAAAGTGGAAGCTGATGTTTGAAGCCTGATGGGATATTTTTTTTATAAGGATTTTGTTTATTTGTTTGGCAGAGAGAGAGATCACAAGTAGGCAGAGAGGCAGGCAGAGAGAGGGGGAAGCAGGCTCCCCTCTGGGCAGAGAGCCCGATGCGGGGCTCAATCCCAGGACCCTGAGACCATGACCTGAGCTGAAGGCAGAGGCTTAACCCACTGAGCCACCCAGGAACCCCCGATGGGATATTTTTAAGCTTTCTCCCTTAAGCTGAAAGTACCCAGAGGGAAAGAAAAAACATCCCAGTGTAGGTGGATGGGTGGGATAGTCTATGATATCATTTAGGAGGCAACATAATTTTTGATGAATTAAAAATAGCCATCTTTGGGGCATCTGGGTGGCTCAGTGGTTAAGCCTCTGCCTTCAGCTCAGGTCATGATCTCGGGGTCCTGGGATCGAGTTCCACGTCGGGCTCTCTGCTCTGTGGGGAGCCTGCTTCCTCCTCTCTCTCTCTCTCTCTCTGCTTGCCTCTCTGCCCACTTGTGATCTCTGTCAAATAAAATCTTTACAAAAAAAAAAAATAGCCATCTTTGTTTGGCAAATCTAGTTTTTATACAACCAGAGGGGTGGCTTTAGAAACAATTCGAAGTCCTCCAAATCTTTTTACCAGTCCCCAATCTCTCTTATTTTTCTCAAAGACTTGAAAGGTTTTTTTTTTTTGTTTTTTTTTTGTTTTTGTTTTTGTTTTTTTTAAATTCTGGCCTTGAGGGAATAAAAGTCTTAGGAAGAGCTTGCACTCTTCCTCTGTGCATTAGATATATAAATATTCTGCCTTTGTCTTCTCCAGAATTCTTATCTAGATGATATTTTGGATATGCAAACTTCAGGAAAGTAATTCTTTTCAAAAGACAAAACAGGAAAAAAATCAACTGGAATTTGACTTGTCAAGGACAAATACAAATCTATAAATGTGTCTTTTCTACAATTTAGATGATGAAAAAGCTTTCATCATCTAAGCAGATAACCTTATTTCATCTACCAAACCAAACTTGGAACCATCTTCTTATACAAACTAGTGAGTTTTGTATTATCACACCCATTTCAAATCAGTAATTTAAAAAATAGAATTTGTAAGAACTCTTTTTGTATCTATGTCGCTGTCTCTTTCTTTCTCTCTTTCTACACACACACACAAGTTGCAGATATGTGGTATTTTCTACTTCCAGACAATTTTGCCAAAACTAATTTATTTGTGAAGTGCTCTTTTTAGTTAGCTTAAAAGCAAATGCTTGCATAAAGATTGAGTATTCTAAAACTCTCAGAAAATAATAGAAATTAATCCAAATGAATTTCAAATTCACATAATTTTGAAAAATACTCAGTATTAAAACCAGGTGAAGTTTGTTGGCTTAACTAAAATGGGCATGTCTGTAGAATTATTAGCATTAAATATAATACTTTTATTCTACCTAAGCTTACCAAAGGTCAAATGGAATTCATGTCATCACTTACAAAGTATGTCAGCAAAAAAGATAACTTAAGATAGTGGTTAGCTCTGTAATGTACCATGAAATTTTTATGACTAATGCCACTTCCTGATGGCACTGGGGAAAAGAATGAAGCACAGTCAGCTGCAAGAGAAAGGAAGCAGCACTTGAAAGGGGTCAGCACTTGAGAAGACTGCGGCCTTGAACAACTCCTCAGGCCCATCTTTATTAGATATAAGATAACAATCGACAAAGGGGTAGAAGGAGATTATAGATAAGCAAGAAGAAAAGCAAGATACTCTTGATCAAGCAGTATAGGATTTGTGGTTGAGTAAACACATTTAAAGGAATCATCTAACTTTGGTGGTCTCGGTGGAAGGGGAGATAACAGAAAAAAGAAGCAGGCTGTGGTCCACCCCGAGGGTCCGGGTGTTGCCAGCCGCCTGGCTTCAAACACACAGATCTTCCTCTCCCCAAGAGGCTTGCTGCTAGTACATGTTTAAGCCTGTTTGGTCAGGGGCACCTGGGTGGCTCAGTCCTTACACGTCTGCCTTTGGCTCAGGTCACGATCCCAGGGTCCTAGGATCAAAGTCCCACATCAGGCTCCCTGATTGGTGGGAAGCCTGCTTCTCCCTCTCCCACTCCCCCTGCTTATGTTCCATCCCTTGTTATCTTCTCTGTCTGTCAAATAAATAAATGAAATCTTAGAACTAAAATACACAACCACGCTTGATCTGTATGTTGTTCTGAGGGACAATTAAAACTAATAAAAACAAGAAGATGTAGACTAAAAAGCTATAAGAAAAAATTTATAAACTTTTCAGTAGTATTCGTCTACTTAAGAAGTTCCCCCAAGTCTTTTTAGTAACTTCAAACCTTTGAGTTTTGCTAAGTTCGTCATTAAATACCTAGATCATTTCCAAATAAGATAAAATTCTGAAACATTAGTTACTAAACACTGGTTTATCCATTGCCTTTTTTTTATTTCAGAAAAACTAAAAGATATATGGATTTGGATTTGTTAGAACTACATTGGAAAACTGAAAAAAAGACATATGCTTCTAGAAATTATGAAATGTATTTGTGGGTTTGCCAATCTAATGAATGATGACGGTGTAACAGGAAGTGTAAACAATTGTGTACTTCATTTTTACTGGAAACTGAGGTTTCTAATTAACACATGTAATTAAAAACTACTAGAAATAATAAAGGAAATATCTTTACATGAAAGAAAAGTAAAATACATTTTTTAGGCTTATGGAAAAAAATCTTTGGAAAGAAATTTGTGTGTGTGTGCATGAGAGAGAGAGACAGAAAGATATCAGGGCTGGCTAAAACTGGAATAAATTCGATTAAGTGAGTGAGATTTAATATCAAAAGTATGTTGGTGCAAAATCAAAATTTGGTTTCTGTCTGTTAAAAGGGTAAAGTTTTCTTGGATTATTGATCTGCTTTTTTTTTAAATCTGCTTTTGATAATAAGAGGCTGTGAATGGCTTTTCTTTGCCTTAAAATAATTTGTCTAAACAAATTCTGTTTTTTACTAAAATGTTGTCCTGACTTTATGTTTCTTAATCAGGTCTTTGATCATTTAAGAAAACCGAATCTTCTCAATATTAAAAGAGCCAAGTATTTCTAACAACTATGCAAACTTCTGCATTTGTCTTTCAAAAATCTTATTACTTTGGTTAAATAAGTGCTGTTTCATAATGATCTCTACTCCTATTTAATCATATGCTCAAATCTTTTGCTATTTTTGACCAACTTCCCAAAATTTAAATTCTAATTTTTTTTTTTTTTTTTTTTTTTTTTTTTTTTACTTAGACTAACTTAAATGTAAAATATTACAGAGGACTCCTGGACCATCACAAAAGATTTGTTTTCTCTTCTTACAAAAGAGAAATAATAAATAAACTTATTTTATATGTTAAATTACATGGGACGCATTCTCAAACAAATGATGATAAACCTTAGACTATATTGTTTGGATGAGTGTTAATATGTGTTTTAAACATTGTATAAAATTCCTAAATTTTTGTCATGTCCTGGTATAATGTTATTGGTCATAATTCTACTTATTATCTTAAAATGTTGTATGTTACAGAAATAACTAAATTTCCTTGTCAGTTCCATTATAAAAAATTGTCATCAGACCTTTAACAATGAGCATCTTTAAGCATTTTCACAGTTATTGTTTTACTTTGATGCTTTTTTTTTTTTTTAAGATTTTATTTATTTGTCAGAGAGAGAGGGAGAGAGAGCGAGCACAGGCGGACAGAATGGCAGGCAGAGGCAGAGGGAGAAGCAGGCTACCCGCCAAGCAAGGAGCCGATGTGGGACTCGATCCCAGGGCACTGGGATCATGACCTGAGCCGAAGGCAGCTGCTCAACCAACTGAGCCACCCAGGCGTCCCTACTTTTATGCTTTTATAAAAGTATTTCTGGGGCGCCTGGGTGGCTCAGTGGGGTTAAAGCCTCTGCCTTCGGCTCAAGTCATGATCCCAGGTTCCTGGGATGGAGTCCTGCTCCCAGTTCCTGGGATGGAGCATCAGGCTCTCTGCTCAGTGGAGAGTCTGCTTCTCCCTCTCCCTCTGCCTGCTCCTCTGCCTATTTGTGCTCTCTATCTCTGTGTCAAATAAATTTTTTTAAAAAATGTATTTCTGAAAAGGAAAATGCAGCCACACCTGCAAATGAATCCCTTAATAGTGCAACTTTAGTGGAAGTAGCTTCTGCTCTGACAGGATTTAGCTTTGTCTGTGGTGGTTGTCATTCTCCTTGGGTTTATGAATCCCTAGATGGCTGGCACATAAGGAGATGATGCCCCTTAGGTTACCAAAGTGTGCCCCTAACTGTTCTGACAGACTGAGATACCTCCCTAATCAACACTTCTGAATTTATATCACTGACTTATAAAGGATCTACGAGGAGGCTTTCATGACTCAGGATTCTCAGGACCATATTCCTTAAGTTAGGAGTAAATTCAAAGAAAATACGATCAGGAACCTCGTAACTCGAAATACTGAAAACTTTAACAATACTTGCCTAACAAAGATTCCTGGACTCTCTGTCCAAAGTTGTTCTTGATAATAGGATAGCCCTTGATTATCTTCTAGCTAGGCAAGGAAGTGTCTGTGCTGTGGCTAGAACTACCTGCTGCAACTGGATTAATACTTCTGGGGAAGCTGAAACTCAGATAGGATCACTGAGCAAGCCATTTGGGTTAAAAGGGTGACTCCTTCAATGAGATCTTTGGCTTGGGTTTTGGGAACCATGACTTTGAAATACACTCCAAACATTCAGGAATTACCCTGCTTATAATAAACATAATGATCTCCCTGGTATGTTGTATTCTCTCAAAAACTTGAAATGCATATACATAGGCACTAACCACCAAGCAAATGATCTAAGACTGGAATGTCAAAAAAGAACCAAGAGAATAATGACTCAAATTGTCTCACTTCATAACCTGAGGCCATAACCTGTGAATACAATAGGGGTTAAGTAAAAATGTCATGACATATGGATACTACATAAAAGAAACAGCAAAAAACTAGAAACTTCAGAGCAGTAGCTGAGAGTGCCTCTAATTACTTAAATTTTGGTCACATCTTTCAGTTGTGATCTGAGAGTAAGATCACTGAGTGTCTGATCTCAGAGTCTGATCACAAGGGGGATGTTATTAAAAAGAAAAACACAGGCCCAAAATGGAGTCACATATGCTAGGCCATGTCACTGAACCAGGCTTTATACCTAAGCTAATCACAGTTTCATTTTCCCCCAGACTTGTAGTCTTACCCGGTCAGGAATTTTCTGATCAGCAGCAATGAGATAATCTATTACATTTCTACAACATGAAAATTTGGTAATCCACCTGGTAAGATGTCTTGTTCTTTCCTCTAAGAGAAGGTGAACTTCTCTCAAACAATCCTCCTCCCTGCCTCTGAGAGAGCATGCACATACAAGCAAGGGAGAGGGTAGAGAATCTCAAACAGGCTTCACACTTAACATGGAGCCTGATGTGGGGCTGGACCTCACAACCCTGAGATCACAGCCTGAGCTGAAATCAAGAGTCAGACACTTGACCAACTGAGCCACCCAGGTTCTTCAATCCTTTATTTTCTTTTGCTACTTGTCCTCCTCATTTCTCCCTATAAACTTCATCCATTTTGTACAACTCCTCAGAGTTCTCTACTTGCCAGATGAGATGCTGCACAGTTCATAAATTAATAAGGCCAATTAGATCCTTAAAGTTTACTCAGTTGAGTTTTTATTGTTTAACAATTGTAATAGCATTTACTGCATGAAATAAGATTGAGACTTCATTTAGCATTTAAAGGAGTTAATACATGGCATCTGGTAATTGCTCAAGGGGTGTTCACTGTTTTTATAATTCTCTTTATAAAGAGAATGCCCATGTTCTTTCCTGTATGTATTGGTGTTAATATTATGTTGTGATCATGGCTCCCTACTGTAATATCAAATGAGAATCTGACTTCTCTAAATCCAAACTCTTTCTGCCTTCCTCAGTCTAATGTTCTTTGAAACTGAGACAACCAGTGGCTGCCTAGCTTTTTAAAATTTCTCGAAAACATTAATGTGTGGCATTAATATACACAAGCATTAACTTTTTTTAAAAATATTTTATGTATTTATTTAACAGACAGAGATCACAAGTAGGCAGAGAGGCAGGCAGAGAGAGAGGAGGAAGCAGGTTCCCTGCTAAGCAGAGAGCCCGATGTAGGGCTTGATCCCAGGACCCTGGGATCATGACCTGAGCTGAAGGCAAAGGCTTTAACCCACTGAGCCATCCAGGCACCCCCACAAGCCTTAACTTTTTAAAGAAGACTTAATGTTCACACCCAAGGAGTTACTAATATTAAATGACCTTTTGTACTATAGTGACCATTAAACAAATAATACATTGTATGTTAATAAAAAATAATTTTTTAAAAAAGATACTATCAGGGAAGAATAGCTATTTGGTACCTCTAAAAATTATACTTTATGGGTGCCTGGGTGGCTCAGTGGGTTAATCTGCTGCCTTCGGCTCAGGTCGTGATCCCTGGGTCCTAGGATTGAGTCCTGCATCGGGCTCTCTGCTTCAGCGGGGAGCCTGCTTCCCCCTCTCTCTCTGCCTGCCTCTCTGCCTACTAGTGCTCTCTGTCTGTCAAATAAATAAATAAATTTAAAAATAAATAAATAAAAATAAAAATTATACTTTAACTTATTAAAATATTTCAAGTTAGGTTTGTGATCTTAGTTATTACAAACTCTTTCCAAGGATTGGGTTTTGACTATATTTAATTAATTTCCACTAATTTCATAACCAGTTGTCAATATCTTGCTTAAGTGCCTCCTATCAAGTAGGTGTTGTGCTGAAAAGTGGAGATATAAAAATGACAGTCACTGACCTCAAAGAGTTCATAGTCAAGGAGAATAGGGTGTGTAAGCAAATCATTTCCTATGATAAAAGCTGTAAGAAAAGTTTCAAATGAGCACAATAGTTAAAATACTGGAAGCAATTAATTTAGTGTGAGCATGTCAGAGGCAGCTTCTTAGAAGAGGGTATTTCTGAGTAAGTCTTGACAGATGCCTTCAGTTTGCCAGAATGATAAGGGGCCAAGGGCATTCTAGGCACTGGTAGAATTCTAAAAAGGTGTATATGACAGATGTATATGAAAACATGCTATTTTTGAGAATCTAACTAACTTGAAATTACTTAATTGGATAGCGGAGAGAGAACCAACAGAAGATGAGTTGTTATGCTCTGTAAGACCATTGAAAGAGTTTAAGCAAAACAGGTGAATTGCAAAAAATGCGGGGAAAAAAAGAACGGTATAAGGGGTTAGATGTCTAGACTTAAAAAACATTTGAGGGGGGCGCCTGGGTGGCTCAGTGGTTAAAGCCTCTGCCTTTGGCTCAGGTCATAATCTCAGGGTCCTGGGATCGAGTCCCGCATCGGGCTCTCTGCTCAGCAAGAAGCCTGCTTCCCTCTCTCTCTCTGCTTGCCTCTCTGTCTACTTGTGATCTCTGTCAAATAAATAAATAAAATCTTTAAAAAAATAAAAAGAATTGTGATGATGATTTTAGGAAACTTATATGAAATTTCTGATATGGAGTTAGCGCCAATAAAGAGAAGGAGTCACTAGTCATTAATTTCAAGATTTCTGTAGCTGGGTATCAATTATATCAAACCTTGTCCAGCCTCTGTCTTTTATACATAGGGATCCTTGACGAAAATGTTAAATTGCTTGTATTTATGGATTGTATTTTTTAAATGTTGCCATTATTCCCAAATTTCTAGAGCTATTACTATTGTAGAATCAGAAATATAAAATTTAAAGTTAGCAAGATATCTTGTCTAACATCTTAACATTTTTAAAAAATTTTTCATGTGTAAACAATGAAAAGTAGTCAAATTACTTAATAATAGGGAAAAAAAAAGTGTCCATGACGCATACTCTCCTTGTATAGATCATAACCAGTAGATGCCATTGTATTCAGTATGGAATAGAATATATCTATGTGAATAGGATATAGCTGCATTGTCTATACAGGGACATTATTTATGAAAAGGAGTTAGTTTTATACTCTAATTGTTTTAATTATTGACTAGTGATTCCCATTTTATACTTTAAATTCCCAACACAACTGAAGTAGATTGTGGTTTCTATTTCATTTTTGAGCAATGAATGTCAAAATTCTATTCATATACCCAATAAACTGTATTAATTTAGGCTTACACAGCTTGGGACAAAATATTACACAAATTTGACCTGGTTGTCAAATTCTGTCCTGTTGAGTGTTAATGATCATGATGTTATACCTTGCTTGATGAGAGTCTGACTGAAAGGGAACAGCATGTATTTTCCTATTAAACTAAGATGTATGAGTTTATTATTGCTGCTGTAATCAAGTACCCTAAACTGTGAGTCTTAAAACACAAATTCATTATCTTACAGTTCTGGATGTTGGAGTCCCCAAATCAAGGTGTTTGTAGGTCTGTGTTCTTTCTGGAGACTCTAGGGAAGAATCTGTTTTCTCTACATTTTCCCGAATTTCTGGAGTCATGACTTCCTCCTCCCTCTTCCAAGCCAGCAGTGTTAATCTTCACACCTTCCTACATCTACCCTCTGTTTCCATTGCTACATCTCCTTCTCTGGCTCTTGACTTTTCCCTCTTGCAAAGGCCTTTGTATTTATAATGTGACCGCAAGAATAATCACCTTATATTATTGCGATAATTCAGCACCATTAATTTTCTATCAGGTTTTGGAAAAAAAAGTAGTTGCTTCAAATTTATTTCAAAAGATCTTTCCAATATTAATAGGATTTTAATAGAGAAAATATTCTGTGCATAAATGCTTCTCCTTCATGGTTTTGTAATTACTCTTCCTGTGAATATCTAATATTAAACAAAATGAAAAGAACTTTAGATATTACTGGGGTAGAAATGTTATGTGTATAACCATGGAGGAATGATTAACATTTTTTTTTTAAGAGAACTTTAAGGAATTTATTTTTGGTTCAGCATGAAGGAAGTGGCAGGAAATGAAACTGGAAATTTAAATACAAGGTAGTTAACCCACTAGAATTTAGGTTATGAGTTCCATGTCACAGTGGTAAAGCTATATGACAGATTTCATTTGGGATTTATATTGCTACCTTATATGGCTTCCCCCACCCCTGCATATGTCTTTAAAAAAAAAAAAAGAAGGGGCGCCTGGGTGACTCAGTGGGTTAAGCCGCTGCCTTCGGCTCAGGTCATGATCTCGGAGTCCTGGAATCGAGTCCCGCATCGGGCTCTCTGCTCAGCAGGGAGCCTGCTTCCTCCTGTCTCTCTGCCTGCCTCTCTGCCTGCTTGTGATCTCTCTCTGTCAAATAAATAAATAAAATCTTTAAAAAAAAAAAAGAAAAAGGTTGGGAAAACAGATGTCTGTGCTCAGAGAGGACACCTGATAACATGAAGATGTGGGGCAGAAGATTAGTCTGAGGGTAAAGTGGTGCATTAAGTGAGGCAGTTTGAAGTGGTTCTTTATAGAGAGATTTGCAACATCAAAGTGTTTTGTCTCCACATTTATTGAATAATGTCATCTTCAGCTAGCACCTTATTATTTTGGCAATTTGGCCATCACTGTTAGGACAATGTAGGCTTCAATGTTATAGTAAGCTAGCTCATCAGCTAAGCCACAATCAAGAAAGTCATCCCTAATATCACTCTATGCTTTAAGTCCCTTATAGTATTAAGAATTAATGTTATCTACATAGCTCTTTTTTAGAAGACTGTTCATTTTTGTCATTATACTGGTTTTTTTTTTTTTTTTTGGACACCCTCAAATGTTTTGTTTTTTTTTGAAGATTTTTTTTTTTTTTTGACAGATCATGAGTAGGTAGAGAGGCAGGCAGAGAGAGAGAGGAGGAGGAGGCAGGCTCCCTGCTGAGCAGGGAGCCCGATGCGGGACTCGAGCCACCCAGGCGCCCCCATCATCACAATTCTTTTTTTTTTCATCATCACAATTCTTAATAGTGGATAATATCATTACATATTTTCATAGATGACACAAAATTTTGCCCAGAATTACACAGCAAATTAGTGGCAGAGAAAGGGATCAAATACAGTTTTGTTTGATAATAAGGCTTACACTTTCTTATCCCTTCACTTCACCTCTCTGCTAACTTTGTCATCAAGGAAAAAGAAACTTTTCCACTGCTACCACTGATCATGTATAACCCATCCTTGACCAACAAATCTCCCCCTACTGTAAGTTCTCTTGTGCAGAAGAGTCATATTCTGCTTGGTACTTTTTTTCCATAGCTTGGAATAGTGTCTATTACAGTGTATTTTTTTTGTATTTTTAATAGATTTTTAATTTTTTTAAAAAGATTTTATGTATTTATTTGAGAGAGAGACAGAGGTAACAACAGAGATAGTGAAAGAGAGCAAGAGTGAGGAGACAAGGAGAAGCAGGCTCCCCACTAAGCAGGGAGCTCCATCCATGACCTGAGCTGAAGGCGGATGCTTGACTGACTGAACCACCAGGGCACCCCTCATGTCACTGTTTGTAATGGATAATTTGCTGCTGACCCATCCATGCCCCCCAATAAAATATGTATTATAGTGTATTCAGTGTAAGTTTGAATAAGTGAATAGGTTCCATTCATTCTGTTTAAGTTCCGTGGAAACTAGTTAATTCTCTGTAAGGCCTAATTTCAATCAGAAATGTAGGAGAAAGCATGAAATTTCACATGCTTATTTCTTAATGACTTTATAAAAAATACCATTTTTAAGGTAAAGCTATATTGATACACACAAAATAACATTTCAGAGGTTTTATATCCTTGAACAGGGTGGAAAAAAGGATAAAGGAATGAATGACTATTGTGTTTCATCACTAAAATATTTGATTTATATGTTATGCTTACTACTCTACTCCTCCTTTTTCTTTTCTTTTAGATCCTTTCTAGGCAGCTCATATTCACATACAAGAAAATAAAATCTAATATTTAAGTGATCAGCTTTTGGATTTATATTTCTCCTAGCATGTAGGACTAGTCTTTAGTGAAATGCAAGAAAATAGTTTCTCTTTCTTCTCTCAGCACCCCTCTCTCCCTTTCTGTAAGATTTTGTGTAACCTGCCTTTCATGGTGATATTCTGTCAGAAAGACATTTTATCTCCTTTTGAGAACTGATCAAAAGCCTAGACTCAAAAATGCTGAAATTGCTTCATTTATCTGTCAGGACATTCAAACCTCTCCAAGGCCAGAAGCCAAAAGAGGATCTGAAAGGGAAAATGGTATCAGAAATAGATCAACTTGACAGGATTCACAACATTAAATTTTTTGGTTGCTGCAGAAAGGTCTAGGGTCTGTGAACCCCAATTAGTCCTATAGAACCAAGAGCTAGAAAACACAGATGGTGAAAGCAATCTATGAGAAATCCAATCTACTTTGTCACTGAAAATAAATCATGTCCTTTTTGCTTTTATTTCCTGTAAACACTTATTTATAAATCATATATGATTAATTGAATCATGGTGACCATGCAAGGAAGGGTTTTTGCAATAATCTGACCATTGTTTGCCAGATCATCATCCATGTTCCAATTTTCAACCAATCATCCTGAGATCCATTTTATTACTACACCTAGGCAACCATGAATGAGGTCATCCAACTAAAGGAGGAGGATTGCCAAGGAAGGGAACCCTCATAAAATCATTCCACATCTAACCTCAGAGCTTCAAAGAACTCTTCTATCAATCAAATGCAGCTTTATGCATAACTCTCTCTTCAAATGTCTTATATCCCCTCTCTCAAATGTTGATTTTCTCTTAAGTGGATATTTAAGAAAGCTAATTTGTTATTCATATAATCATAATGGTTTCAATTATATATTATTTCAATAATTTCTCTAAGATTTGGAAAGGTCACAACTAAATTCATTTATGTCTGAGATTTTTCTTGTGGAAATATATTCTATAAATGGTTAAATACTTTAATAGCAATTAAATTATTCAGATTTTACTTTTTGTCAGATTTATGTCAAGTTGCAATTATTGAGAAGTGTCTATTTCTTATAATTAAACTGAATCAAAATTTTTCAAAATATCTTATTTAAATATCTTAGACATGTAGTGATTTTTTTTCTGTTATTGATAATAGTAATGTATGTTTTCTATCCTTATTTTCTATGATCAGATTAATTTATTGTTTTACAATGTTATTAATATTTTCATTATAAAGATTTTATCTTAGTTGATTTCTTTTGCTATATGTTTACATTTTTTCATCAACTATGGCTCTTTTGTTAATGTTTTCTATTTTTGTTTCTTGAGGTGACTGATATTCCATTTTTTCCTATGTGCCTAAAATATGAACATAGATAATTGGCAAATATGTAAATTAAATGCTCTACATTTCCCTTTGATTATATTTTGTTGAATACCAGATATTTTATTTCATTTTTATATTTTCTTTTGTATTTCTTTTGTATTTCATATATTAGTTATAAGTGGTTTAATTAATTTGTAGGCTTTTATGGATTATGTAATTATCATTCTTTAATTTCTAACCAAATGCCTCTGAAGTCAATAGACATACCCTAAGTAATTCCAATTCTTTAAAAAACCATTGTGGCTTTCTTTGATGGTCACTTTCAACAAGTGCTTTATGTGTATTTGAAAGAATGTGAATTCTATATCTGTACCTATAAGGTTGAGCTTAATTATGTTGCTCAGAATTTCTAAGTCCTAAGTGAAAATTATTTCTGCCTACTTTATCGGCTGTTTAGACAGACATAGTGGTTATTAAAAGGTTACTTGTTATATAGAAATTTAGAAACGTGATATTGTCCTAGTGTTTCGACACCTTTATCCTTTAGGATGTATCCCTCTTTATCTCTAGTAAAGCTTCTTGCCTGAAAAGCAGTGTCTGATGTTCGTAAGGCTTATCCCAGTTTTTCTTTGGCTAGTATTTTCAGAGAGGGCCAATTTTTAAAAATTTATTCTATTTTTAACCATGCTATGCTCTTTATTTCATATATTTCTGTGTTTCCATCTGGGATCATTCTTCTACCTGAAAAATGCTTTAATATTTTCCAACACAGTTATATATTCTATTATTCACTGTTTGAATAATTCATTTCATCTTCATTCATGGGGGATATTCTCACTGAGTTTAGAGTCTTATGAATGCAGTTTTTGTTTTGTGTTGGGTAGCCTGATAGATACTATTTCATTTTTTTCTAGTTTCCATTGGTGACTCTCATTGTTTCTCCTTTTAAGGTAATGTCCCCCACCTCATGAATATTTTAAAAAAATATTTTCTTTTTGTCTGTAGTTTCTACATTCAAGGATGATATACCTAACTTGGTTTTCTTATGCTTATTCTGTTTGGACTTCACTGAGATATTTAAATTAACAGGATCATGTCTTTCATAATGTTTGTAAAATTATCAGTCATATATCTTTAAGTACTCCTTTTGGCCCATTCTCTACGCTCCATATGAAACTCCAGTTATACATGTAATTTGACATCAGACATGCCTCTTATGCACTTTCTTTTTTCTTTCCATCTTTTCAATCAACTCTGAAAATTACCTGAAGCCTGGCAAAACATCATCAACAGCTAGTCCTAGAAAGAAGACGACATTTAAAGGGTAGGAAAGATGAAGACTTGGTTTGGAATCAAACCTCTGCTGTAATTAACCACAAATAGGAAGGACATCACAAGCACAGAGAAGCAAGAGGATCAGATCCCAAATTGGCCACCCCTGGCACTAGGAAGACAAGTCCCTATAACCTCTGGTTTTGAAAACCTAACTCCAGGAGAACTGGAAGGTTATAGGAGACCAAGTCCCTAACCATAAAGAGCCAGCATAATAAATAACTCAACAGAAACCACAAACAGCAATAGCAGTTTTAAAGGCACCTGGGGTATAAATTAAGGAGATTTATTGACTAATCTTAGGACATGTGTCAAAGGCACAGAGGTCTACAGGAGAGTTCTCTGGGAAAAAAAAAAAAAAATCCTGGCAGGAACAATTTAGCTTCCCCTCTTCTGGCCTAGATTGCTGAATGCTCTTGGGAGCCAATTCCAAAATTCTACCTATACCTTACTAGCACCATGTGCACTACCTTGGGATTCCCCTGCACACCCACCTCACCCAAACTGCCTTCCTTGGCAAGCATCCATCTCAGGGTGTTTCTGCCACACTTTACCATCTAGCAGGTAGTCCTGGCTGGAATTAATGCCACTCCAAAGTAAGACCCGCCCCAAGAAGGGGAGAAGATAACACCACATACCAGTGTGGCCTCACTGGGCATCTTAGCTGGCTGCTCAGGAAGCAAGTCCTTTTTTCAGTGCTACTTGGCTATGGCAGAGAGAGACTTCAGACAGCTAGGCTGACTGCCAGTCCTACCCACTAGAGAGCCCATGGACTGTAGCCAGGCCTCTCAACGCTATGAGGAATAAATTATGCCCAGTGTGCACACAGCAGCAAAGCAGTCATTGTAGCTGGATGGACTGAAAGGTAAGCCCCATCCACCAACATGTCCACAGCAATAGCAGCTTATCCAGAAAAGGAGGGTATATATAGCTCAAACAGCGGACACCCTTAGACACCTGGTTCTGGTGAACAGGGGATTCTGCTATAAGGTGTCACAGTGACTCCTCTATACCAGGCCACTATTTTTAAGTCTAACACACATAGCTGAGTTACCTACATAGAAACAAACACAGAGTTAAACAAACGAGACTATGACCCAATTGAAAGAACAAGACAAAATTGCAGGAAAAGAGCTAAATGAAATGAAGATAAACAATATGTCTAATGAAGATACCAAGTAACAGTCATTAAGATACTCAACTGTGCCTGAGAGAAAAGTGAAAAAACTTAGTAAGAACTTCAATAAAGAGATAGAAATTAAAAAAAAAAAAAAGCTGAAGAATGGCAATAACTGGAATAAAAAAATATACTAGAATCAACAGCAGAACACAGGATGCAGAATTGATCAGTGATCTGGAAGAAAGGATAATGGAAAGCAACCAAATTGAATAGCAAAAAGGATATATTAGAATAGGTTAAAGAAACTCTGTGACACCATCAAACATAATTACATTCACCAGAAAGAGACAAGGGAGCAGAAACCTTATCTGAAGAAATAATACCTGAAAACTTCCCTAATCTGGGAAAGAAAATATCCAGGTCCAAGAAGCACTAAGAGCACCTAATAAGAACACAGTGAAGTCCAGTCCAAGACACATAATGTGTTGGAAAAATGTAATGGCCAAGAGTATTTTAAAGGCAGCAATTAAAAAGAAAACTGTTACATACAAGGGAAATGCCAGAAGGCTATCATGTGATTTTTTAGCAGAAATTTTGACAGACAGAAGAAAGGGCCATGATATATTAAAGTGCTGGGAGGGGAAAACAAAAAATAAAACAAAACCAAAAAATACCTACAACAAAGAATATTCCATTTTAAAATGTTATCATTCAGAATTGAAGAGAGTTTCCCAGAAAAGCTGAAGATAAAGAAATCCATCACCACTAAACCCATCTTACCAGAAATGCTAAAGAAATTTTTTAGGTGGGGGGAAAAAGTCCCCCATTAGAAGAAAATTATGAAAGAGAAAAAATTTCACCAGTAAAGCAAACATATAGTAAAAATAGTAGATTAATCACTTACGAAGCCCGTATAGAGGCTAAAACACAAAAATAGTAAAATCAATTATATCTACAAAATTTAGTTAATACACAAAATAAAAAGGCATAAAATATCACATAATACACATAAAATGTGGAGGTGAGAGTAAATATTTAGTGCCTTTAGGATGTAGTCAATGTGGACAATTAGAATGTGGTCAACCATCAATTTAATTTAGACTGCTATATACATGTAATGTTATATATAAACCCCATGGTAACCACCAATCAAAAACCTAGCTATACATAAAATAAGAGAAAGGAATCAAAGCATAACAGTACAGAAAGCCATCAAGCCACAAAAGAACAAGAAAGAACAGAAAAACTACAAAAACAAGTAACAAAATGGCAATGAGTACATACATAACAGTAACTTTAAAGGTAAATGAACTAAATGCTCCTATCAAAATAAACAGGTGGCTAAATGGATTAAAACAAAGACCCATCAGTCTGCTGCCCACAAGACACTCACTTCAGACCTACAGACACATAGCCCGAAATAGAAAGAATGGGAAAAAAAGGTGTTCCACACAAATGGAAGGGGAAAAAAAAGCTGAGATAGCAATACTTACATCAAAAACAATAGACTTTAAAACAGAGAATAGCAAAATACAAAGAAGTGTGTTATATAAAGATAAAGGGATCAATCCAACAAGAGGATGTAACAATTACAAATACCCATGCATTCAATATAGGAGCACCTAAATACATAAAGCAAATATTAACAGACATAAAAGGAGAAATTGACAGTAATCTTTAATAGGGGATTTTGACACTTTATATACATCAATAGACAGATAATCCAGACAGAAAATCAACAAGGAAACAGTGGCTTTCGATGACACACTAGACCAGATGGCATTAACAGATTTATGCAGAACATTTCACCCAAAACCAGCAGAATACTATTGTTTTCAAATGTATACAAAATCCAGAATAGATCATATGTTAAGCCACACAACCAATCTTAATAAGTTTAAGAAGATAAAATCATATCAGGTATTTTTCCTACCACAAAAATATGAAATTCGAAATCGATTATAAGATAAAAATGGGGGGGGGGGACCCCAAACATGCAGAGGCTATAAAACATACGACCAAATAATGGGCCAACGAAGAAATCAGAAAGAAAAAAATTTTTTTTTAAATGAAGGCAAATAAAATTGAAAACACAATGGAATGAGGCCTTTGGGATGCAGCAAAAGCAGTTCTAAGAGGGGAATTTATAGTGATGCAGGTTTTCCTCAAGAAATAAGAAAAATCTCAAACAACATAACGTTACACCTAAAGGAACTAGAAAAAGTTCAAAGTGAGTTGAAAAAAGGAAATAGAGATTACAATGGAAATAAAAGACAAAAAACAACAACAAAAAACAATGTTGATAAACATTTATCCAGACTCCTTAAGGAAAAAGGTGGACTCAAATAAAAATTCAGAAATGAAGGAGAAATAACTACCACAGAAACACAAGAATTATAAGAGATTATGAAAAATTATATGTAAATAAATTGAACAACCTAGAAGAAATGAATAAATTCCTAGAAACACAAAATCTCCCAAACTGAATTAGGAAAAGTAGAAAATTTGAACAAACCCTATTACTAGTAAGAAAATTGAATTTCTAATAGAAAAAAATCCCCCTCAAAAAAAGTTCTTTTCCAATGGTTTCACAGGTGAATTCAATTAAAAATAAAGAGTTAATATCTGTTGTTAAACTATTGTCAAACTACTCCAAAAATTAAGAGGAAAGAAAATTACCGATTTCATTCTATAAGACTGGCATTACCCTGATACCAAAACCAAAGAAACCACAAAAAAGAAAGAAAATGAATACTACAGACCAATATCCCTGATGAACATAGACACAAAAATCTTCAACAAAATATCAACAAACAGAATTCATGAATATTTTAAAGGATCATTCACCCAATTAAGTAGGATTTATTCCAGGGATGTAATGGTGGTTCATTATTCACAAGTCAACCAATCTGATACATCACATTAATAAGTGGAATGATGATGGAGCACCTGAGTAGCTCAGCAGTTAAATGTCTGCCTTCAGCTCAGGTCACGATCCCAGTGTCATGGATCAACCCCACATTGGGCTCCCTGCTTAGTGGGAAGTCTGCTTCTGCCTCTGCCCTCCCTGCCCCCCAACTCATGCAATCTCCCTGGTTCATTCTCTCTCTCTCAAATAAATAAACAAAATATTTTTAAAAAGGAGGAGTGCCTGGGAATTCATTCGTTAAGCATGATTCTGGAATCCTGGGATCCATCCCACATTGGGCTCCCTGCTCAGTGGGAAGCCTGTTTCTCCCTCTCTACTCCCCCTGCTTGCATTCCCTCTCTTGCTGTCTCTCTGTCAAATAAATAAATAAAATATTTTTTTAATTAAAAAATAAAAAATAAATAAAAGGAATGATGAAAAACATATATAATCACCTCAACACATGCAGAGAAAGCGTTTGACAAAATATAACATCTATGCGTGACAAAAACGCTCAATCAACAAAGTGGGTTTAGAAAACCATGCCTCAGTTAAAAAAAAGGCCATATATGAAAAACACAGAGCTAACATCATACTCCATAGGAAAAACTAAAAAGTTTCCTCTAAAATCAGGAAAAAGACAACGTCTAATCCCACCACTTTTATTCAACATAATAGTGAAAATCCTAGCTGTAGCAATAAGACAAGAAATAAAACACACATGTGGAATATAAGAAATAGGGCACAGGATCATAGGGGAAGGAAGGGAAAACTGAATGAGAAGAAATCAGAGAGGAAGACAAACCATGAGAGAATCTTGACTCTGGAAAACAAACTAAGGGTTGTGGAAAGGGTGAGTGGGAGGATGTGGTAACAGGGTCATGGGCATTAAGGAGGACAAGAGATGTGATGAGCACTGGGTGTTGTATGCAACTAATGAATCATCGAACACTACTTCAAACACTAATGGTGATACGTTGGTTGAATTTAATTTAAAAACGTGTGGCAAAATGGTTAGAAAGAAAGAAAGAAAGGAAGAAAGAAAGAAAGAAAGAAAGAAAGAAAGAAAGAAAGAAAGAAAGAAAGAAAACACATCCAAATTGGTAAGGAGAAAGTAAAACCTCACTATTTGCAGATAACATGATACTATATATGGAAAACCCTAAAACTCCACCAAAAAGCCAATTAGAATAAATGAATTCCATAAAGTTGCAGGATACAAAATTAACATACAGAAATCTGTTGCATTTCTATACACTAATGAGGTAGTAGAACGCGAAACTAAGGAAACAATGCTATTTGCACATGCACCAAAACAAAACAAAAAATACTTAGAAATAAATTTAACCAAGGAGGTGAAATACTGTGAAAACTAACACTGACGGGGCGCCTGGGTGGCTCAGTGGGTTAAGCCGCTGCCTCAGGTCATGATCTCAGGGTCCTGGGATCGAGTCCCGCATCGGGCTCTCTGCTCAGCAGGGAGCCTGCTTCCCTCTCTCTCTCTCCGCCTGCCTCTCCGTCTACTTGTGATCTCTCTCTGTCAAATAAATAAATAAAATCTTTAAAAAAAAAAAAAACTAACACTGACGAAAACAATTATAAATTATACAAACAAATGGAAAGATACACCCTGCTTGTAGATAGGATGAATATTGTTAAAATGTCAAAACAATCTCCAGACTCAGTGCAAGTCCTATCAAAATACAAATAATATTTTTCATAGAAAACCTCAAATGGCTAAAGCAATGTTGAGTAAGAGGAACAAAGCTGGAGATAGAAAAATCCAACATTTTGAAATAAACTATAACACTATAATAATCAAAATGGTATAGTACTGGCACAATAACAGACACATAAATCGGTGGAACAGGATAGGGAGCTGAGAAATAAACCCATGTCTTTATAGTTAATTAACGTATGACAAAGAAGGCAAGAATATACAGTGGGGAGAGATACTGGACCACTTTTCTATATCATACACAAAAATAAACTCAAAATGGATTAAAGACCTAAATGTGGGATCTGAAACTATAAAACTCCTAAAAGAAAATGCAGGTAGTAGTCTTTTGGAGATCAACCTTAGTAACATAGTTATGGATATGTCTCCTCGGGTAAAGAAAATAAAAGTAAAAATAAACTATTGGAACTATACCAAAATTAAATTTTAGCACAGAAAAAAATTTAAAATGAGAAGGCAACCTACTAAATACATTTTCAAACAATATATCCAGTAAGTTACATGGTATTGAGGTTTTAATTTTTCAAGATCTATAATTATAAAATAAATTACCCAATATTCAAAACCATATATACATGTACATATATAATAGAAAAATAAATATGTGAATATATAAAAGAATATAATGGACCAGTGTAATTAAGTGTAGTTGGGGGCCTCTGCTTTTGTTTTGAAAGCCATCTCATAAGCAAGGGTTTTTTTTAGTAATTTGAATCAAGAGAAAGTCTGTTAAAATTTTTTTCAAGCACGACTATTAAAATGACAAGAGAAACAGCAGAGTATGTATTATTTGTGTTTTAAAGACCTCTGCTAAAAATTCTTGGTTACTACTGCTAACTCTGTAAAAGAGACTACATCATCTCTTAGTGCAGGGCAGTAAATACTATTGTTAAATCCATATCCAAAATAAAAAAATCTCTATTAAAAATAATGAAATTGATTCTAATGTTTGACATATGTGGTTTAATCTACAACATGGGTCAAAAAGTAAATAGCAGGGAGCTTCTTTTCCCCCTTCTCTCTCTCTGCCTGCCTCTCTGCCTACTTGTGATTTCTGTCAAATAAATGAATAGAATCTTAAAATAATAAAACTCCTTTAAAAATAGTAAATAACACACTGTCATTAAATATAAAAACTCATATTTTATAAGGCTACATTATTTAGTTCAGAAGATAAATGGAAAGTTACAACTTTCTAGGAATTTCAGTGCAAATGAATGTGTTACAGAACTACATGCATCCTCCATCCCACAGATGTGCTACTTTATGGCACACACATTTTAAACAGCAATACATTTTATAGTTACAATAGAAATGGTGTTTTATCCTCATAACATTTTCACTTTTTACTCTGCAGATATTTGTCTTTGTGCAAATGTTTCTGCAAAGGCATATGGAACTTGAAAAGCTCATCTCTATTTTTCATTCCAAATGTATCGTGTTAAAATACATGACACAAAGATCTATTGTGAATCTAAATGAATCTCATTTATCTAATCCATTTTAGGTTTCCTTACATGCAAAATAGAGAAATCGGTTCTGATTTATAAGGTGTTATAAGAATAGAGTATTTGTATATAGGATATAAAATATATAATTCACAGCTTGTATTTATAACTACATACACACATATATATAATACATATACACACAACCATATACATATATGGTGGACATTTCTTTTAATATTCAGTCATTATTTACCATATTTATGTATTTTCTTGAGTAAGTTTATGTGGATGTCTTTGGATTTCAATCTATATTCTATTCTATGCTTGATGCAAAACCATCATCTTGGAATGGAACTTCCTCTTCACTTTCAGGCTTCCTTCCTTTTTTTCTAATTTATATTTCCAGTACCCCATTTTTTTCCATTTTCTTACTTTATTCCATTTATTACGAAGAGAATGAGAACTTTTTTAGGACTCACATGTTTAAAAATGATTTTCTTGGGACGCCTGGGTGGCTCAGTTGGTTAAGCAGCTGCCTTCGGCTCAGGTCATGATCCCAGCGTCCTGGGATCGAGTCCCACATCGGGCTCCTTGTTTGGCGGGGAGCCTGCTTCTCCCTCTGCCTGCCATTCTGTCTGCCTGTGCTCGCTCGCTCTCCTCTCTCTCTGACAAATAAATAAAATCTTTAAAAAAATAAAATAAAATAAAAAATAAAAATGATTTTCTTCTATCTTATATATGATTGATATAATTCCTGTTCATAAAACCTGGGTTTAACAGTTCAACTTTACCAGGTTTTAATACACTTCTTTCTTCTGAAATTCAGGTCCTTAAGTTCTTGGAATTTAAAAAATTAGTTTATTGTATACTATTTCTTCTCTACTTTCTCCATTCAATCTGTCTGAAATCATTTAGGGAGCTACACTGCTAGACTGGCACCCTAATTTAATTGTTCTACTTTCCATCTTCTTTTAAGGTTTACTAAGACATTTTCTTAATCTTTTATTCCAAACTTTTAGAAAATTGTAGTTTTGTTACTATAGTTTTAATTCCAAGATCTTTTTGTTCCCTGCATATTCCTTTGCATAGTGTTTTACTCTTGTTTCATTATTACAATATATTCTTTCTCTGTGGTGATATTAATGATTTAATTCCCTTCTCCTTCATTGATTTATTTCATACAGTTTTTTCTATTTCCCCAATTTAGCTCATATCTTTCATAATATTTATTGTTTTTCTGTTCATAATCAACAGTGGTAAATTACAAAAAATAAATCACAAATATAAATTGTAGAATATGATATGCTACAACAAAGAAAGTAGAAGAAAGTGAATAAAGGGATAAGAAAAGGAGGAATTAAGGAAAAAATGGAAAATTACTTATGATGCAATATGAGTCTTCATCGCAATGTCCCAAATCTTCAAAAATATGTATAAATAATAAATTTTGGTTCTCTGAAAACTGAGGAAAAATGAGTTTTACCCTGGTTGCTGGAACAAAGAAATGTAAACATGATCAGACAGCTGCAAGGAGTCAAAGGAAAACAGACAAAATAAACTGATCTAAACCTCTAATAAGAGTATTCCAGTTTGGGGGCACCTGGGTGGCTCAGTGGGTTAATTGTCTGCCTTCTGATCCAGTCATGATCTCAGAGTCCTGGGATTGATCCCTACATCAAGCTCCTTGCTCAGCAGGGAGTCTGCTTATCCTTCTGTCCCTCACCCCCTCTCTCTCTTTCTCTGAAATAAATAAAATCTTTAAAGAAAAACAAAAAACAAACAAACCCAAAAAACAAGTTTGGTTTTGGAGTATCATAGTTAATAGAATTAGAGTTGAAGCAAATAAAACCAAATTTCCAGAACACAAGGGGCCTCAAACTAGCATCTGGATTATATTCACATGGAGTAATCATTCTTCATCACAATAGTAGCAACAATGATTTAATTATTCTTCACAGCTTATTCAGTAGTCATTATGAAAGAAATATTAGTGGTTTCTTTTTATATTTCATTTCAATGCTAAAACTACAAACTTCTCTTTCTAATACATGTGCAATTATTAATGGAAACTTTTAATTTTTATTGCACAGCATTGTAAGGTGTTCTTCATTGTTTTAAATGGATACAGTTGTATTTTTTTAATTACTCTATTCTGCATGGCCATAAGAATATTAAAATATTTCTTTCTCCTAGAAAATTATGATCTTTGAAGAAATCAGGGACTCAAGAAATTAAGGTAGTCTCTTACATGATAAATATCTGCCTCTATAATTGAAAAACTTTCATATGTGTTCATTTGTGTATATGCACATAAAGTTCTGTAAAACCTTTAATAATTATACTAATAGATAATTTACTAAGATCATAAAAATTTCAAGCATTTAGCCATATTTCTGAAAGTGCTCCTTTGTTATCATAAAATGAACATACCAAAGAGCTTATTTCAATACACTTTGCATCTGTTTTCTATATTAAACTAAGAAACAAAAGTGTTTCTGAAAATTATTTTTTAACATGAAGATTCACTTATTATTACATTAATGGTATCTTGTATTTGTATGAGTATAAACTTAATTCCTAATTCCAATTTAATCACTTTTTAAAAAAATCCCAAATCAGAAAAAAAGTCTGCATTTGACTTCCACAATTTAAAAAGACATTGAGAAAATGAAAATCATTGAGCAAACCCCCCAAAACTGATTAACTTTTACATTTAGACATAGTTAATTGAGACCAGATTAGTATGTTAACAGATCAACTTAAAGAATTAGTTTTCACGTGGGACCAGTTAATATTTATTTTCTCTAAGGATTAAATTAGAAAAAAAAATGGAGTATAACATGAGGGTTCAAATTAGAAAGAACAGAATTTCCTAAAATTTCAGAGTTATAAATATCACAAAAGACATTCTTGAGGCTGAAAATTGCCTTTGAAGATGCTAAGACTAACCTTTACCTATAATCTAAGTAGGATAATAAATGTGGCTTTACCTGCCAAAAATTGTACAGTAAAGGTAGCTGTATCTTAACATTGTGATATAATAACAAACTATAGCTGAGGATTCTTTATGTATTTTTGTTGTTAATAAAGAAGATTAGAAATTATTATCATGAAATTAAAAGATTTATTGAGTCCCCTAGTCCAGGCTCTTGCCACAAGATGCTTGTTCTCTTTGTTATAGAATGGGCTGAAAATAAATTTTAATCTTGAAAAATAGTTCAATGGTTTCTGTTAAATAATTCAAAATTCACATAAGAGCACAATTTCTCTTTTTTAATAATTTAAATGGTATTTGTCCAATTTATTTTTAAAATAAAAATTTTTAAATTAATATTCATAAAATTTTTATACATTAAATTAGTTCATATTTTATCTTCTGATTATTTCTTCCCCAATACAATCAGTTCATTTATTAGAAGTAAATCTAGGTATCATTAATTCCATTTGTTTTACAGGGAGTCCTTATAGGAATACAAATTATCATAAGAATTATTAAAAACTGTAAGACTGTGAATAGGGAAGAGGAAAATATTTGAATAAGACATTGTGATCCGAGGAATGAAAATATATGTTTATATTGGATTTTCTTATCTTCTCAATCACTTATTTGCTCCTGGGAATTGCCTGCCACATAATTTCTAATACTTCTCAGAAGTTTAAAGATGACACCTATGTGTTTTTATTTTTCTTTTACTTCAGTTCTAAGTATTATTTGTGGTTGCTGAGATTTACCTGTTTATATTTTATAGCCTACTACTGTGAAATGTACTACTAGGATATTAGTTAATATTTTGGCAATATATCCAAGTGACAATAGCCAAATAAAATTTTTTCTTCATTAACTTATAACACCTTTTCCTATATTCAGAATTATATCAGGTCTTTCATATATTTGGTACCTTAATCATTCCTATAATCTCAAAGTCTTTTATATAATAATATCTATAAAAATACATTTAAGGCATCAGCAAAATTTCAATCCATTCTTAAGCAGTCTGCAAGTTTTTTTTTTAATTTAATTTTATTTTTTTATTTGCCAGAGAGAGAGATCACAAGTAGGCAGAGAGGCAGGCAGAGAGAGAGGGGGAAGCAGGCTCCCCGCTGAGCAGAGAGCCCGATGTGGGGCTCAATCCCAGGACCCTGAGATCATGACCTGAGCCAAAGGCAGTGGCTCAACCCACTGAGCCACCCAGGCGCCCCTAGTCTGCAGTTCTTAATGAAGGATTGGGTTTATGTTTAGAAGACATGTGCAAAAAATTAAAATATAAGAATAGTATTATATTACTGGGATTCTGTTACATATACCTACATTTAGTTATAGTATTCTTATATTATCAGATAGGTAAACCTTGAAATTAATCAAGCATATGTCAAAAAAAATGTGAAATGATACTTTTCCTTTCTGTAGGATTTGAAGGTTTTCTCTTTGTTTAGATCATCACAGGATTTTTTTGTTCTTTATTTTGGGACATGGTGAATCACATGAATTGATGTTAAAATCTTAAACCCAACTTGCCTTTCTGAGATAAACTCTACTTCATCATCATGTACTATCTTTCATATTTATTGCTACTTTTCATATATTAAAATTTTGTTAAAGATATTTGCATTTAGATTACTGAGTTATACTGATATAAATTTTTCTTGTTATGTCTTTGGTTTTACCATAGGGCAATGCTATCCTCAAAATAAACTTTTTCTTCCTTTAACAAAATTTTTATCAAGGATTGGTATATTTTTGATACTATTTGATGTATGTCAGCGGTGAAGCCAAATTGTTTTCAGATTTTATTTGTGGAAAGTTTTTAATTATTAATTTAAATGTTTTACCTTTACCTAATTAATTTAAATATACTAGATAGTAATTTGAATTCAAATGATGAAATAAGGGCTGCTAATCAAGGAAACTACATAGTAAAATATAAAGACAATGTAAATGTATTTTGTGTATTTTTATCTGATTTAAAAGAAACCTATATAAAGCAAAATTATAAAACATTGTTTTTAATATATATTACACCTGGTTTATAATACACAAAAAGTAATTTGTGTGATAATAGTACAAAATAGTGGAAAGGCAACAGAGCTGCATAAAAGCAAAGTTTTTGTATAATATTGAAATTAAGTTGGTATTAAACTAAAGTAGGTTGTTGTAAATAAAGAGATTAATTTATATCCCAGAAAAAACATAAAAAATATACCCTAAAAATTTTTGGCAAAATAAATAAAAAGCAAATTAAAATAGGTTACTAGAAAATATGTACTTAATGTAAAAAAAAAGGAAATAGAATGATATACAAATAAAAATTTTAAATAGAAAATATATTAAAATGGCAGAAATAAATCATACTTTACTAGTAATTAGATTGAGTGTCATTAGTTTAAACAAACATTCAAAAGTCATGGACTAGCATAATGGAAAATTAAAACAAAAACCAAAAAACACGAACCAACTATAGGCACACCTCTGAGATACTGCAGTTTCAATTCCAAACCACTGGAATAAAGTGAATAGTGCAGTAAAGTAAGTTTAATTAATTTTCTAACTTCTCAGTGCCTATAATAATTATGTTTATAATACACTGTATTCTATGAAGTATAAAATAGCAGTACGTGTAAATACACAATGTTCATACCTTAATTTAAAATAATTTATTTCAGAGATCCTGGGTGGCTCAGTCATTTAACTTAGTCCAATTCTTGGTTTCAGCTCATGTCATGATCTTGAGGTAGTGGAATTAAGCCCTGCACTGGGCTCCCGGTTCAGTGGCGAGTCTACTTCCCATTTCTCTATCTGTTCCCCTCCACTCCTGTACTTTCTCTCACTCTAAAATGAATTAATAAATCTCTCAAAAATATCAAAATTTAAAAGTTAATGCTAAAAAATGTTAACTATCATCTGACTTTCAGTAAATTATAATCATTAATCATACACCACCATAACAAATATAATAATAAAAAGTTTGAAATATTGTGAGAATTACCAAAATGTGACACAGAGACACAATGTAAGCAAATGCTATCAAAATAATGGCACCATTAGACTTGCTCAATGCAAGGTTGCCATATATCTTCAATTTGTAAAAAATGCAGTATCTGTGAAGTACAATAAAGCAAAGCATAATAAAATGAGGTATGGTTGTTTTTACTATTTACAGAGACTCTCAAAGACAAAAACAAGTTGAAATTAAAATGACAAAAAGTATACCATGCAAATCATGACTAAAATAGTCATGTGATATCTACACTATTGTCAAAATAGACCTTACAGCAAAAATTACTGAGATAAGGAAAAACAATTTATAATGATCAAAAGGCCAATCCATCAAGAAACCTTAAAATTTATAAACATATACATGCCAAAAAATAGAGCCCTATAGTTATAGAACAATTTACTCAACAAACAGAATATATGTCCTTTTCAAATGTATATGAAACTTTGTCCAAGATAAAGTTAGATAGCACATAAAACAAATTTCAGTAATTTTAAAATGTGTAAAATGATATAAATATGATTTCCTACCATAATGGAATAAAAATGGAAATAAAGAGAAGAAAATTTTAGAAATTCACAAGTATGTACAAGTTAAACAACAAACTCCCAAATAATAAATGGGTCAAAGAAAAAAATTAAGAAAAATTGGAAAATGCTCTAAGGTAAATGAAAATGAAAACATCCCAAAATTTTTGGCAAGAAGATAAGACAATGTTTAAATGGAAATTTATAGCTATAAATGTTTACAGTAAAAAGAAGATAGACATCAAATAAAAAATCTAATCTTCCACTTAAAGAAACAGGAAAAACAATGGCACACTAAACATATCATGAGCAAAATGAAGGAAACAATAAAAGATGGAAAGAGATGAGTATAACAGAACAATAAAGATATTTAACAAAAACAAAAGGTGGTTCTTTGAAAAAATCAACATATTTAGTAAACTATTAGGTAGACAAACCATGGGGGAAAAAAAATAAAAACAGAGAGAGAGAGAGAAAGAGAGAGAGAGAAGCCTGAAATTTTAAAATCAGAAATGAGAGAGGGAGCATTACTATCAACCTTGTAGAAATAAAAAGAATTATAAGGAAATACTATCAACAATTTTCTGTATTTCTAGAATGACAAAATTAACCTTTAAAAATAAATAAATATATCTCTAGAGAAACAAAAACTACCCAAAAAAATCAAGAAAAAAAATGTTTGGGGCTTTAACATGTAAAGAGATTTAATTTGTAATCAACTAATTATCCATGACTAGATGGCTTTACTGCTGAGTTCTGTGAAGGATTTACACAATTTGTTAAAAGAGAGAGAGAGAGAAATTAACACTTTTCAAACTGATTCTGTAAAACTAATATTACCCTGATGCTAAAATCAGATAAAGGCATCACAAGAAATGAAAGCTACAAATCCCTTATAAATATGGATGCAGAAATTCTAAAAAAATACAAACCTAATTCACAAACATTTAAAAATGATTAAATAGTATATCCAAGTGGGATTTATCCCAGGAATATAAAACTGGTTCAATTTAATGAAAATCAATCAATCAAATATGACATATTAATAAAGGAGACAAACCACATAGTAATTGCAACACATTAAAAAAAATTGAAAAAAACCAACATTTTTTTTCTATTTTCTATTCTATTCTATTTTCTATTCTTATCCTATTTCTAGGAAGGAACTTCCTACACTTTGTAAAAGCTATTTATAAAACAAAACAAAAACAACAACAAAAAACGCATCTTAAGTTATACTTAATGACTGAAAGACTTAAAAAATGAGAACTTTCTCCCTGAGATAATAAGACAAATTATTCTTAACAATTCTTGTCCATTTTATAATGAAGACTTAAAAGACATCCAGAATGCAAAGAAAGAAGTAAAATTATCTCTATAAATAACATAATCTTTTATATAGAAAATCCCAAGAAATCCACAAACAAAATTCTATTAAAACTAATGAAAAGATAAGCAAATTTCAGGATATAAGATTAATATACAAAAACCAATTTTACTTCTTTACATTATCAATGATAAATCTTAAAACCTTTAATAGGTTCTAAGAGAATAAAATAGGAATAAAGTTAATAATAAGTAGTACAGAACTTGTATTCTAGAAACTACAAAATGTTATTGAAATTAATTATAGGTAAGTTAAGTTAAAAATTTCCATTTTTTTGGATTAGTAGATTTAAAATTGTTAAGATAACAATATTCCCCAAATTGAGCTATGGCTTCTGTGCAATCCTTATCAAATTTCTAATTTCCCTTTGAATATAACTTGAAAAACAAATCCTGAAATTCATATCAAAATCCAAGGGATATAGAAAAATCAAAATAAACTTGAAAAGGAAGAGCAAAGTTAGAGAACTCACACTTCCAAATTCAAAATTTACTTCAAAACTGCAGTGATCAAGGTTATGTGCTACTATATATTTTGTATAATATAAAGAGTAATTGGTGGAATTGAGAAACCAAAAATAAATTTACATTTGTGGTCAATTTTGTAATAAAAGGTTTGTGGCAAGAGTGTCAAAACAGTCAATAGTTAAAGACAGATATCAACAAATGGTGCTTGGAAAACTGGATATCCACATGAAAACAACAACAAAAAAAAAAAGGTTGGAACCCTGGATCACACCATATACAAAAAAATAACTCAAAATGGATTAAAAATGAAATGTAAGAATCAAAACTGTAAAATTTTAGGAAAAAAATAGTAACTCATATGTTTTCATATTTGGCAGTTATTTTTTACATATAATACCAAAAATGCAGGTGGAAGGAAAAAAAACATACAGGTTAATTAGACTTTATTAAATTTAAAAACATCTGTACTTTGAAGGAAATGATCAAGAAAATAAAAGCACTACCCACAATGGGAGAAAATGTTTGCAAATTGTGTATCTGATAAGCAATTTGTATTTATCACTAAGAAATTTAATGACTAACAATAAAAGACAACTCATAAAAATTATAGCTGAAGGGAATAAACATTTGTTTAGTAAGAATATAGAAATTGCTAACAGACACAAAAAAAGATTCTAAAGTAGTCATTAGGAAAATGCTATCCAAAACCACAATAAGATACCACTTTACACCCATTTGGATAAAAAAAAAAAAGACAATATTAAGTTTTGGCAAGAATGTGGGGAAATTGTCAGACATTGCTTGTGAGACTGTAAAAGATGTAGCCACTTTTGAAAATTCTCTAAAAAGCTGAATACACTGCTACCATATAACCAGGAATTCCATGTCTAGGAATATATCAAAGAGAAATAAAATCATTTTCACACAAAATCTTATAAATTAATATTTATAACATTATTCGTAATATCCTTAAAGTGGAAACAACTCAAAATATCTATTAATTGCTCAATGGATATACATAATGTTGCATAGCCATTTGATGGAATATTCAGCCATTAAAAAAAAAAAAGATAATACAGGTTACAACATAGATGAACCTTGAAACAATATGCTAAGTGAAAGAAGCCTGACACAGAAAGTTACATACTGTATAATTTCAGTTATATAAAAATTTTCAGAACATACAAATCCCTAAAGACTGAATACATGCTAGTTGTTGTTAAGAGTTTGGAAAGGAAGGAGAGAATGTAAAGTGACTGTTAATGTATGGGGTTCCTTCCTTCTTTCCCTACTAACTTCCCTCATTTCCTTCTTCCCTCCACAAACATTCATTTAGGGCAAGAATAAACAAATCACTCACTGTACAAAGTATGAGAACACATTTGCGACCAAAACATTTTCTCTGGCTATGAGAAACTTAGATTCTAATAAACAGAAATTTCTTTTAACACTATTATTGGATATTTATTGTAACTTCTACAGTCCCTTAGATTTGAATCAGCAGAATACTAAACTGCTCAATAACAATCCTCTATTTCTTACACTATTTGTTTTAACAGTAACAAGATACCCGCCTTCCCCAGAGAGTTTGTCAATAGTTTAGCTTCTAGATTCTACCTTTATTTTTATACCAATCCACTCAACATTATTGAGCACTTCCTATGATTTAGGTACTGGGCTGAGCATTGAGTGAATGGTGGAAGTCTGTAGCGGACATGCAAATTACAGGAGGTAAAAGGGTAAAGAGAAATAGAGTTAACCCTTGGAAAACACGGGTTTGAACTGTGCATGTCCACTTATACACAGATTTTTTTTCCTTTTACATTTTAGTTCTGTAAATGAATTTTTTTCCTTATGATTTTTTAGTAACATTTTCTTTTCTCTCATGCATTTTAAGAATACAATAAATTTAATACACGCAACAGAAAAATGTGTTGATTGACTGTTTATGTTATTGGTAAGGTTTCCAGTCAAGAGTAGGCTATTAGATATGAGGTAGGTAGTTGTTTTGAGAGAGTCAAAAGTTTTGTGCAGATTTTCAAATGTATAAGTATTTGACACCCCTAACTCTTGCTTTGTTCAAGGGTCAACTGCACACTATAGAAAATTTATGGTTTGTGTACAAATATCTCACCACAAAGGGAACATGCAATACTGTAAGGAATGTATTGATGAATGTATAGCTCAAGAGCCAAATTCCCCACTAGCAGCTAAATGATGTTATTCTATTATCTGATGTCTAGATTACTACTAAGAAAGATAATAATTAGCAAAAATATTCACTTACAGAGATAAAAAAATCACATTTATGCAAATCAAACAGTAATATAATTCAGAATATAAAAGGGCAGTATCTAACTTGTGATGATAGCTTTCTTTTAATAAGAGTGAAGTGGGTATGAGAATAGCATTCTGAGAAATAAAACAGAAATTACTATTTTCTGGTATTTTCAGTATTTAAGATAACTTACCACATGTGTTCATTCAAGAACTAATTTTAAACTTCAACAGTCATCACATTATCTATGTAAACTAGTAAAAGAACAAAGTTATTTGTTCCCAATTATTTTCCAATTTATAAATATGTAACAAGTTTCTGTGTTTTCCCATATTAAGAAATTGCTTATAGGCCTACACAATATCTTTTCTGGAAGAGATTTTAATTAAGATTAAAGCAATTTTATTAAGACAAAGTCATACTGTTATTTTTATAAATAGTTAAAAAATGTCAATGACATTTCCTGCATAGTTTGGATAATGAGAAGATAAGCTCTAAATATCTTTATAATGAAACAATTGATTTAATTAAACAGAGTTTTAAAATTATAGAGCACCAAAATAACTCAAAGTAAATATAGGAAATTCATAATCAATATCTAAATGTGGATATTATATATAACAATTTCAATTTAGTAGTACTAAATTTGTTTGTGTATACGGCACTTTTAAACTAGAACTTCAAGCAAACAAAAAAGAGGTAAATCTTTCCCTAGTGTCCACATAAATGAGTTCCAATCAGCAATTAGTATTTCCCTTCATCTTTTTTTAAAAATTTTATTTACTTATTTGTCTGAGAAAGACAAAGAGAGAGAGAGAGAGGAAGCACACAAGCAGACTGAGGGAGAAGCAGGTTCCCTGCTGAGCAAGGAGCCCAAACCAGGACTTGAATCACAGGACCCAGGTTTCATGACCTGAGCCGAAGGCAGATGCTTAACTGACTGAGCTACCCAGGCATCCCAGTATTTCTCTTTCTTTCTCTCTACCCAATTTCTACTGGAAGATTCTCTCTTCTTGAGCTAAACTTCATCTAACAATCCACTAGTACTATCTGAAATTGAACTTATGGGAGAAATCCAGATATAGTTATTTTCATTTCTCAGATCAATGCTAGTAATTACTCAAAAGAAATATAATTTTGAGGCAGCTGGATGGCTCAGTGGATTAAATGTCTGACTCTTGATTTCAGGTCAGGTCATGATCTCAGGGTCATGAGACTGAGTCCTGACTCAGACTTCACATGGGACATGGAGCCTGCTTAAGATTCTCACTTTCCTCTCTCCCTCTGCCTGTCCCTCTCCCCCTGCTCATGCACACGATCACTCTCTCTCTCTCTCTCTCTCTCTATATATATATATGTATGTATGTGTGTATACATATATACATATGTCTACATATATATACACACATATACATATATTTAGTTTCAATAGAGACTAGATTATCTACTTACAAGGCACTAATTTTTTAAAGTCAGAAAATATAAATATTCAATAAGTGGGGGGAGGCCAAAACATAAGAACAAGTAACTCACAAAACTTAATGCAAGCTGGTAACACAAGCAGATGAAAATAAGATACATTTAGTAGATCAAATTGTTCAATATTAAGAGTGATAATAGGATCGGGAAGAATAAGACAAATAAGACTCTTCAATATGTATCACTGGCAAAAGTGTAAATTGATACATTTTGGAAGGAATTTAACATCTTATGCACAATTCATCTGAGCAATGTAATTTGGGAATTACCAATTGGGAATTCCCAATTTCCTTCCAATTATCTGGAAGGAAAAAATTGATAGAGATGGCTAAAGAATTTGCCAAAGGGGCTCATTCCATTTGACTCAAATTCCAGATTGATCTCAAATGAAAAATAACAGTTAAAATTTAACTTCAATGACAATCAAGCTATAATAGTGTCAGAAGCTACTGAGATAAATGAGGAATAACATAATTAAAGAGCTTAATTTTTTAAATAAAATAAGACTAATACTTGAGAAATGTTTACATTTAATGACCAAATGGGAGGTGGTAAGCATGTGATATAAACTTAAAGGAATGGTCAAAAATCTGAAGAATGGGTAACAGAGATAAGACAGTGCTTCAGAAATAATGAGCGACCAACCTTGTCAAAAATTTTGCTGAGATGTCAAGTCAAGGCTAAGACTGAAATATGTCCTGCCCATTTGATTTATGATGTTAACGTCATTAGGGAACTTAGAACTGGTTTGTTCAGCTACACCCAATAAAAATATTTTTCACAAATAATGCTTTGTTTCAATAACTTATTTCCTTTTTACACTAAACATAACCCCTCCTCCACCAATCAATTTATTTCCAACTTAAAGTTTGTTTGTTTGTTTGTTTTATTTGACAGAGAGAGACACAGTGAGAGAGGGAACACAAGCAGGGGGAGTGAGAGAGAGAGAGAAGCAGGCTTCCTCTGAGCAGGGAGCCCAGTGCAGGGCTGGATCCCAGGACCCTGGGATCATGACCTGAGCTGAAGGCAGACGCTTAATGACTGAGCCACCCAGGCACCCCAACAACTTTAGTCTTCTTAATTTAAAGATATTGTTTGAGAATCAACTACCATGATTTGGAAAAGGCAAGAGAAATTTCCTTATCACCCAAACTTAGAGGTAAGAGTAGGATTGCACAGCTAAAGTGGATGTCAATACCAAATTCCCAATCTTATCTACCCATTCTAACTTTTTATACCCACAGCCTCCCTTATCTCAAATAGTTAAAACTATTTTCAACTTCTCAGGCCAAAATGGACAGAATCATCTTTACTTATTTCACATTCCATTTCCATGTCAGCAAATCCTGTGGACTCTACTTCCAGACGAGATCGAGCACGTTCAGGATGGTGTGACCATAGATTCTACTTCCAAATGTAACTAGAATGCCATTATTTACCACTCCATGCTGCTACTATTTATTCCAAATTATTGTCTTCTTATACCTGAATTATTGCAATAACCTACCAATTTTTCACTCTTCCACCTCGCTTCTCCAGATTGTGTTCTTAAAACAAGAGCCAAATTGATCTCTATATATTTGAAATTAGTGTATTCTAAATTTTTGACTTTGATCTCTCTAATGTCTGTTTTAACACAAAATAATATACAAGTCCTTATAAAGACCTTCGGTAATTTACTACCTTCATTCCCTCCTCTCACCCAGCCACACAAATTGCCTTGTTTTCATAGAGCATCCTATACATGCTTTCTCAAAACCTTTGTTAGTCATTTTCCTTTATGAACTCTTTTTGTCTTGCCTTAAATTTACCTTTCTAATTGAGACATTTCCCTACCCTTACTTACCATTGCTCATCCCAAATCCAGCTTTCCCTATTCCCCCCCCCCTTTTTTCCCAGTCATTTCCACTGTTATCTAATGTCCTATATTTCACTCCTTGCTGCACACCTAGCACCTAGAATAATATTATTGCACAGTAGCTACTCAATTAGTATTTGATGACTTAATGAAATATCCACCGAAATATTCACCATTATGTTTGATCCCTAATAAGAGGTTTCTTTTTCTTTTCTGCCTGTCCTTCATGTCCAGAATTACTTTCCCTCTTATGTGTTTTCGGGAGGTAGAAATTATTCTGTTGCTTCATACTTATCAAAATTTCTGTATGACATCCGGAGTTCTATTACTCATATTCACTATAAGCCATACTTTTGATGGGGTCTTGCAGTCATTCTGATTTTTCTTTCTGACCTTGAAAACTTATGTGACATATTTTACTTCCACAGAGATTCAAAAGAAAATAGAGTACAGAACATTTTTCTCCAGACTGCTCAATACTGCTTCTCCTCTGTCTTCCTTTGCCTACCTGCCCTCACCTTTTCTATGTAAGTTTTTATTTGACTTACAGTTAGTTAACACACAGTATACTATTAATTTCAGTTGTAGAATTTAGTGATTCACATTTACATATTATATGTAATGCTCCAATTTCTTCCTTACTTCACAAGCAAACAAGCATTTATACTTGATCCTACATTTCCCATTTCCCTTATTTTTCTATGCCCCTACACAACAAGAATTCTCAAAGGTAAAAAATAAAAAAACCCAACTACGACCTGCACTTTTAGTTACAAATTATTCTAAAATTTTGGTAAACTAAATTGGACTGTATGATCTAGCTAACAGACTCAAAATCTTAAGTGTTACCACTTGGTAAGGAAAGTCCATCACAGTGATAAGATCATCCAATAAATGACAAAGGAAATGGAATAATGACCCATTTAACCCTCATGCCTACAGTGAGTAGTGAAGGTAGAATCTAAAGTCTAGCTGAGCTCTGGAGAAGAATAACTGGAAGGAAGAGGCAGGAAGTTGAATGGGGAGGAGGCTGATGAGAGTGTGGATACCAGATGGTCCCTCAGGCCACATTGGAGGTAAAACAGAAGAGAGACCCAGAGAGCTGTCTTAAAGCTCAAGCAAGAAGGAGGAGAAGGAGACGGGGAGGGGGTGGGGGGGGGGAGGAGAAGAAGGAGGAGGGGGAGGAAGGGAGGAGGAGAGGAAGAGGAAGAAACAGCAGAGAGGAGGAGGAAGTGGAAGAAGAGAAGGAGGAGGGAAGGGTGAGAGTGGGGAGGAGGGGTGAGGAGGAAGAAAATAAGCCTTCATGTTTATAGAACTGTCAATGAAAGTGACTCACCTTTGCCTAAACTTTCAAATGGGATAAATTTTACCTTAAAATGTCTCCCCTTCAATTACATCTCTTTTTTGTTTAAGATTTTATTTATTTATTTGACAGAGAGAAAGAGAAAGGGAGTGAGTGCACAAGCCAAAGGAACATAGGGAAAGGGAGTAGCAGACTCCCGACTGAACAAGGAGACTAACATGGGGCTGGATCCCAGGACAAGGAAATCATGACCTGAGCTGAAGGCAGATGCTTAATTGACTGAGCCCATTCAGTTAACTACTGAGCCACCCAGATGCCCCCCACTCCCCCTTCAAATACATTTCTTAAGGAATACTGATTATGTGTCTTTGGCTTAGAAGTCAAGGGCATAAAATTATCCAGATTTTTTGTATACCTTCTTTGCAACTAAAAATATTTCAATTATAAGGGCACCTGGGTGGCTAAGTAGATCAGGCATTTGACTCTTGATTTCAGCTCAAGTCATGATCTCATGATTGTGGGATCATGACCCATGTCAGGATCCACATTCAGCATGGAGTCTGCTTGAGTTTTTCTCTCTCCCTCTGCCCCTGACCCTTCTCCTGAACACTCTCTCCCTCTCTCTCTCAAAATAAATCAAATCTTTAAAAAAGGGGGAAAAATCAATTATAAAAATATATGTAGGGGGCACCTGGGTGGCTCAGTGGGTAAAGTCTCTGCCTTCGACTGAGTTTATGATCTCAGGGTCCTGGGATTGAGCCCCACTCTGCTCTGCTCTGCACGGAGCCTGCTTCCCCCTCTCTCTGCTTGCCTCTCTGCCTATTTGTGATCTCTGTCTCTCTCTCTCTCTCTCTGTCAAATAAATAATTAATTTAAAAAAATGAATGCTATTGAAAATATATGTAACTTCTAATATTTTCCTTTTCTCTAAGTAACAGTCTTTTGGTTGCCTATCTTCAAGCAGGGGGAGTGGGAGAGGGAGAAGCAGGCTTCCCTTTAAGCAGGGAGCCTGATGAGGGGCTCAATCCCAGGACCCAGGGATCATGACCTGAGCTGAAGGCAGATGCTTAAAGACTGAGCTACCCACGTACCCAAGAGTGGGTATTTAAATGCCAAATCCTCATTCATCCCTGCTGGAGGTCTGCTTTCAGGGTCATGGACTCCAAAGCAATTTCAGATTGCCTCTTTTGTGCTGAGGCTGCTCCTGCCATCCAGAAAAAGCCTTGAAGCAGAGATTAGCAGGCTACACCAGAAAGCATCCTTGTGAAGGTAAGTTTTGAAGACAGATCACAAACAGCCAAAGCTAAATTTCCCTTACACAATAGAACAGTAATTTTGTTTGGATTTCTTTATTTCATACTTCTGTGAATTTGCTTATAGTTTTTCTCTTTTGCTAATTTGTGTTTTTGTTAGTTTTTAAAATCTTCCCTATACCTCCTGACATCACTTAGAATTTCTGCGGATTTTTATTTTTTTAAATTTTTACCTTTATCAGAAAATCTGTTGAGAGGACCTGGCTATACAAACCTGAGGATTCCAACTGAAAGAAAATACATTCAATGTTACCCATATGGGTTTTCTAGATTTGTCTTCTACAATTAAGTTACTACTGCCAACTGTCAGTTGATGCCACACTCCATCTTGGAGCAAACTGACTACAAAGAACAAACCAAGCATGCCACTCTATTCTCCAAGGAATCCATCTGTATAGGCTGTAAGTGACTTGTGTAAGTATAACCATATGTTCTCACATATTCTATTTTCTAGACCTCTGAAGTTTATACTGTGGATAAACTTGATAAAATTGATAATTGGTTCTGGAATGTTTGAAATGTGAAATGGTTAGTAAGAAAATGCTAATGATATTTCCTTTCACCCATGTTATGGGTTTGATAGCTCTATGGACTGACAATTTAATAAAATTATTTTAGGTATGTAGATGGCAGAAAAATAGGATATATAATATTATTTCTGAATTTGAAAGAATGTGAAGAACTAAAAAACTATCCAACTAGATTTAAGAGGAAAAGAAAGAAATTGATTATCAAGAAAAAAGTTTTAGTCTAACTATATTTTCAAACAAATTTTTTATTGTATAAGTGAATATTAACATATGCATTATTCCTCAAAGATGAAAAAGATTTAATTAAATTTAATAGATGTAAAAGATTAAGAAGACTTCTATGCTGGCATTTTAAGTCAAATCTGTAGAGGTAAAATTTAAATTATACCTAATTTGAGTGTACAATTTTATGAGTTATGACAAATTTATTTATCCATATCTTTACCCTTCAAACAAGATATAGAACATTAGCACCCCAGAAAAATCCCCTGAGACCATCAGTAGTCAATTCAGCATTTCTCATCAGCCTCTTCCCCCAGGGAACCACTAGTCTAATTTTCATTACTAGAGAGTATTTTGCTGATTCTTGAAATTCGTATAAGAGAAAACAGTAATTTGCCTCTGTGTTTTGTTTGCTCAGCGTAATGTTTTTGAGGTTTATTCCTATAGCTGGAGCAGTAGTGTATCTCCCCCACCCCACCCCCACCTTTTTTCCCCCTGGATTGTACTCCATTGCATGAAATTGCATAAAATTGATTACTTCCTTTGGACCATTTCTGATTTTTACTTATATAATAAATACAGCCACTGTAAATATTCATCTACATAGTTTGTGTGTTTTCATATATATATATATATATATATATATATATATATATATATTTTTTTTTTTTTTTTTTTTTTTTTGAGAGGCTCCTGGGTGGCTCAGTCCTCAAGCATCTTGCTGCAGCTCAGGTCATGATCCCAGGGTCCTGGGATCAAAACCCTCATTGGGCTCCCTGCTCAGTGGGAGGTCTACTTCTCTCTCTCCCACAGCCCCTGCTTGTGTTCCCTCTCCCACTTTCATTCTCTGTCAAATAAATAAATAAAATCTTTAAAAAAAAATAAAAATACATACATTTTTTCAATTCTTTTTTTTTTTTTCCCAGTTACGTCAGAGTAGAATTACTGGATCATATATGGTGAACCTTATGACAAACTGTCAAACACTTTTGAACATGTTTTATTATTTTGCAATCCTACAAGGCAAGGGTGAAATTTTCATTTAATCCACTTCTTCATTATTATTTGGTATTATTAGTTATGTTAATTTTAGTCATTGTAGTGGATATAAAATGTGAACTCATTTTGTTTTTATTTGCCTTTCCATGGTTAATATGCTGAACATCTCTTTTGTATGTTCATTAAGCACTTATGCATAAAAAGATGTTTAAATTAAATAATTTTGCCTTTTATTTCTATTGACCTTCTATCTTGCAACATTGTAAAATTTGTTTATTCATTTTAGTTGTCTTATTTTTAAATTCAATACATTTTATATAAACATTGTGTCATCTGTGGATAAGGACAGTATTACTTCTTACTTTCTAGTCTTAAGGCCTTTTTTTTTTTTTTAAAGATTTTATTTACTTATTTGACAAAGGGGGAGATCAGAATAGGCGGTGGGGGGGAAGCAGGCACCCTGCTGAGCAGAGAGCCCTATGCAGGGCTTGATCCCAGCACCCTAAGATCATGGCCAGAGCCCAAGGGTTAACCCACTGAGTCACCCAGGTGCCTCTAGGCCTTTTTTTTTTTTTTTTAACTTCCCCTTCTACCCTGACCAATACATTCAGTAAAGTATGGGATGAATATGATGAGAGCAAGCTTTTTTTCTAGACTTCGGAGGAAAACATTAAGTCTTTCATTATTATCTTGATATTAGCTTTACATTTGTCATAATAACTTTGTCAAGATGAGGATGTTTTCCTCTATTGATAGTGAACTGAGAATAGTTATCAGAATGAGTATTGAATTTTTCCAACTCTTTTTCTTCATCTATTAATAATTATAGCACTTTTTTGTATGTTGGCTCATTTTTCTCCAGTACTTTAAAAATGGCACTCCACTGTCTTCTAGTTTGCATGTTTTCTAATGAAACATGAGCTGTAATTCTTATCTTTTTATTTATTTATTTTTTCCTTCTGTACTATATCCTTTTTCTATGGCTGCCTACAAGATTGTCTATTTTTGGTATTGTAACAACTGATGAGGACTTCTAAGTATTAATGGGTTCATCCAGTTAGGGATCCTTTTCCATTTTTGGATCTGTAATTTGATGACTTTTATAAAATTCTTCAGCCATTATTACTTCAAACGATTTTTTTTCCTGTTATTTTTCACTTTCTCTTTTTTTTCTTAACTTTCTCTAGGATTCCAATTGTCTGTAATTCGAACTGTTTGATATTGCCAATATGACCCCACAACTTTTAGATTCTCGGTTATTTTATTTGTATGTTTATTTTCTTATTTTAGTCTTTCTACATTTTGTGTTTTAATTTGAATATTTCTTGAACCATGTTCAAGTTCATTAATTCTTTCTTCAGCTGTATAGAGTTGACTCATAAGTACCAAATAAAGGTATCTTTGGCATATTTTATACTTCTACTATTTCTTGGCTCTTATTACTGAGATTTCTCATTAGGTTCTGCATATTGTCCCTCTTTTCCATTAAATTTTTATCATATTAACTAATATCTTCATAAAATCCTTATCTGATCATTTGCAAACTGGGGTCACAACTCAGCCCAAATCTGTTGAATGATTTCTTGGTAATGGGCATTTTTTCTAGGCATCCTTGTTTTTGCTATTGTTTGTGGAAATGCGTGCCTTGGAATTTTTAATCAGATACCAGACATTGTGTTCATAGTAGAGACTAAGGTAAACTGTATTACACCTGAAAATAAGGATCATTCTATTTTTAGAAGATTAGTATTGGCAGTTAAGTAAACCTAGTCTAGACTTGAACTGACTTTTAATTTTGGTAATGCTGTGGATACTATCAGTGCACTTTAAGAGTATTTACTTAAAATTGTGTACAATAAAAAAAAATCCATGAAGAAAGATACAATTTTAAAGATAAATATCAATTTTTGTACTTTTTTTTTCCAGAAAGGGGAGAAGGGACAGAAGGAGAGGGAGAGAAAGAATCCTAAACAGGCTCCACACCTAGCACACAACCCGATGTGGTGCTTGATTCTCATGACCCTGAGATCGTGACCTGAGTCAAAATCTAGAGTCAGACCCTTAACCAACTGAGCCACCCAGGCACCCCTCAATTTTTGTACTATTTAAAAAATAAGTTCCTCCCATTGATATTTCTAGTGTTAAATGGGTTAAAAAAAGAAAAAGCAATAGAAATAACTGATGCTCAAAATAAAAAGCAATTACAGGGGCACCTGGGTGGCTCAGTGGGTTAAGCCTCTGCCTTCAGCTCAGGTTATGATCTCCGGGTCCTGGGATCGAGGCCCACGTTGGGCTCTCTGCTCAGCGGAGAGCCTGCTTCCCCCTCTCTTTCTCTGCCTGCCTCTCTGCCTAATTGTGATCTCTGTCTGTCAAATAAATAAATAAATAAATCTTAAAAAAATAAAAAAAATAAAAAATAAAAAGCGATTACACTTTAGAATAAGGAAAAGAAATATCAAATACATCAGAATAACCAGATATGCTCTGAAATAATAATAATATAAAATTTAGGTATTATTGACAAATATCTTTCATGAAGCCAAAATTTTGAAGTTTTCTGAGAAAAAGTAAGTAATTATATTAGGTAAAGTAGCAACATGAAATAGGACATTTAGAGAAAGAACGTACTACATCCTCTCATCTCTAATGCTCAAAAAATAGGTCTAAACATTGGGAAAGGAGGAAAGAACTAGGGCAAATAATTATTCAAATGGAGTCATTTGCCATAAGAACAAAAGATAATTGAAAAATTGTACTTTAGGATTTTTTAATTAAAAAAATCAAAATGCTTGAAGCCTATTCTTTTTTATTGTGACTGTACATCCTTGTTCTACAAATGGGCAGACTATGATTGTTATTAGTTTTATATTCAGCACTGTCCCAATTATAAAAGTTAAAATCATGCTCTCCAACAAATATCATAACACTAGTTTCTACTACATATCCTTTAGACTGAATTTAAGTTCTCCCAGTTCTGCCACAGGTTACTGTGTGACTTTTAAAGTCATTTGACTTGTTACTTTACAGGTAATTGAAGAGACGAATGAAATTAAAAAAATAGCTTTTAATTAAAATGCTATTATTTGATTAATAAATGTTCATTTAAAAAACTGATCAACTCTTGCTGTCAAGGATGCATTAAGAATACATAATGCTTTTTCTTTGGCATGGTGATCAATACTATTCTTTATTTTCACCAATCCTTAACATAACAGAGAAAATACCATTTCCTTGCATTGTATGATTTCTACTTTTTTTTCACTAGAAAATAATTTTGCTTCATCCTCCTCTAAAGCCAAAATTTTTTTAGAAGTTCCTCCTGAATTTCTAGCCCACTTCTCCCTTTCATCTGTATCTTAGAGTTTCAAATCGTATTTTGCTTGTATCAAATTAGAACAGTTTTCAAAAATTATTTTGTTCATAGAGTATTATTTTTTCTATCCCTCTAATAGAAAAATAAAATCAGCACAAAATCAAATTACAAAGTAATCTCTTCAGAACTTTCCTCTTCTTTACTACCAAAGACTCCTTGGGCACAATATAGAAGTTTCATATTTCTGAGACTTGGAGATAGAAGTAAGCCTTATACTTGCTTAACAGTTCCTAAAGAAAGAGGTTACTTAGAAGCTTAATTAAGGTGATCTAATTAATCAACATCAAAGAGGAGGAAATTTTCAAATTTTCTGAATGTTATTACATTAATTTTCCCTATTACATTTAACTTCAATTCATTCAGACTGGAAGGAAGAAAATGCTTAGTGTTTAATCAAGCACTTCAGGATAGAATGTACTTGAAAGTATTAATCACTGTGAGAGGATTGTCTGGACAAATCATCCAGAAGAATATGTTCTTTTTGAAATGCCAGATAAATGACTTATTTGGTGAAATGGTATAATCAGATATTTTCTTGACATAATCACTTAATGGTGATATCTTGTTTATCCAGTCATTGATGATTAATCAGGTTGAAGTAAATTTAACTGATCTTTACTGAATACAGTTCGAGAAATTTGTGTTTACAAATTACCAAAAATATATAAAGAAAAAATTCCAGGAAACTCTTATACACCTGCATTAGCTAAAAATGAATGCAGAAAAGGCACATTCCCTTATGACTTTATAAAATTCTGAGTGACATCAAGAAAATTAAAGTAACCAATATTTCATTATTTTTAGGACTTCTACTGTGCTCTTTCTACCTTAATATTTCTTCTGAAGTACTTGAAAGGTGTATATCCAAAGGAATTTAATAGAATATGGGAAGATTTCAGTTATGGGTAGTAAGGAGATAGGAGGTAGAAACATTTTGAACAATGAGAAGCCTTGATCTCTTTTCACTAGGATTTGAGTGCAATATTAATATCAATATTGGTCCTAAATTCCCTCTCTTTCTTCCTACACAAATGGATTATTAATTTTTTTAAAGACTTTTTTATTTATTTGACAGAGAGAGAGCACAAACAGAGGAAATGGCAGGCAGAGGGAGAGGAAGAAGCAGGCTCCCATTGAGCACAGAGCCTGATGTGGGACTTGACCCCAGAACCCTAGGACCAGGACCTGAGCTGAAAAAGGCTTAACCCTCTGAGCCACCCAGGTGCTCCCACAAATGGATTATTAACATGTATTTTTCTCTCCAGTTTATACCATGTACTTCTATTTTTAGAAGACATCAGTTCATGCCTGAAACATAATAAAACAGAGTTTAAAGATTATAAGTAAATAATTAAATGTATAAATGTGTGAAGATCATTATTATTAAAATATAGTCACCTCTGTAATATACAACTTAGGTTTGAATAAGGTATCTCTAAATGTAATAATATACATGTTCTAATAAACTCTTCATTGAAAATAATGCTACTTTACAGTAACAAATCATTATGATGGGAATTATATTAAAATTATTTAAGTTCCACACTGAAAAAAGTAAAATAAAATTTTAAAAAACTATTAAAAATTATTAAATTTCCTACTTATCTTTACCATAATATAGTTTAGAAGAATTATAAAATAAAAATTCCAATTATAAAAAAGAATTCTAAAATTTATGATATTGTAAAATTAAAAAATAAAAATGTTTATAGCTTGTGTACATGTAACTTAAAAAGTGTTGGCAATAAATATGATATTGAAAAATTACCAACATTGAGACATTTTTAAATCACTTAACTCATTGCGTGGGGGGGGTTATTCTCAAAACAACACTATCGACTTTTGGTTTCTGGTCAGCATGTAAGATGCTTAGAAGTTGTCAATCTATCCTAACAAGAAAAAGCTGAATGAACGAAACATCAACTTCTTCTTAGATCCACTAAAGGTCACAGGAAAAACTATTGCCCCCCAAATAGGAAACATAGTGGTTGGGATATTCATCATTGTGACTTTTACCCTCCATCTTGAGTGGGTTCTCAGAGTGAATAATAGAGAAAAATTCCCTTGGTCTTCTGGCAAAAGTAAACATTTTGAAGTATGCCAGAGCATTCTATTCTTACCAAGGTCTTCCCTTGAGATAAAGTATTTTACCAGAGGATAAATGATTGCAATTTTTCTTTGGATTCTAACCAGTCTAGTCAAAGGAAAATACCAGACACCAGCCCAAACTAGGACCCTCTCCTACTGTGGCAAGGGAAAACAAAATGAGAAACACTGTGAACTTTACAGCCAAGAGGTACAACTCACTAAGAGACTGAGACCTAATCACAGAACCATTGAATGCTTCCACTGTCCCCACCTCTCATCATCACATTACCAAACACTTATTTATAGCATTTTATTTTACCTGTTACATCATATCCCGTTTTTGTAAAACAAATTCCAAGGTACACTAGGAGGTAAAAACAAACAAACAAACAACAACAACAACAAAAACAGTTCAAAGAGACAGAAAAAAACACCAGTACTAGATATAGCAGAGATGTTAGAACTATCAGACTCAGACTAGGAATCCAAAACAACTATGATTAATATGCTAAGGTCTCTAATGGATAAATTAGCAGGGGTGCCTGGGTGGCTCAGTGGGTTAAAGCCTCTGCCTTCGGCTCGGGTCATGATCCCAGGGTTCTGGGATCGAGTCCCACATCGGGCTCTCTGCTCAGCAGGGAGCCTGCTTCCAACTCTCTCTCTCTGCCTGCCTCTCAGCCTACTTGTGATCTCTGTCAAATAAATAAATAAAATCTTAAAAAAAAAGAAAAAAGAAAAACAGAAAAAATCCTAAAAGCAGCCAGAGGTGAAAAAATATGTTACCTATAGAGAAAGAAATATAAGAATTACATCGACTATTCCTCAGAAACCATGCAAACAAAAAAAAAGGGGGGGATATTTAAAGTATTGTGAGGAACAAAAACAAAAACCGAAAACTCTACCCTAGAATTCTGTACTCCACAAAATTGTCTTTCAAAAGAAGAAATAAAACTTCTATGTTTATTGCAGCTTTATTTATAATAGCCAAGATATGGAAATGACCCAAGTGTCCCCAGATAGATCAAGGGATAAAGATGTGATGTTTGTGTGTATATAAACACAAAATGAAATATTATTCAGGCATAAAAAAGAATGAAATCTTGCTGGGATGCCTGATGGCTCAGTTGCTTAAGCATCTGCTTTTGGGTCAAGTCATGAACTCAGGTTCCTGGAATTGAGTCCCACCATCAGGCTTCTTGCTCAGCAAGGAGACTTCTTCTGCCTCTGCCTGCCTCTCCCCCTACTTATACACTCTGTCTCCCTGACAAATAAATTCTTAAGGAAAAAGAAATGAAATCTTGCCATTTGCAACAACATGGACAGATCTAGAGGGGATAATGCTAAGTGAAATAAGTCAGTCAGAGAAAGGAAAATACCATATGCTTTCATTCATATGTGTAATTTAAGGAATAAAGAAAATAACCAAAGAGACAAAAAACAGATTCTTAAATACAGAGAACAAACTGGTGATTTCCAAAGGAGATTTTAGTAGAGAGATGGGTGAAATCGGTGAAGGAGATGAAAACTGCACTTATTGTGATGAGGACTAAGGAATGTATAGATTATTGAATCACTATATTTTATACCTAAAATTAAAATAACATTGTATGAGGGTACCTACGTAGCTCAGTCATTTAAGTGTCTGCCCTTGACTTAAGTCATGATCCCAGGGTCCTGGAATTGAGTCCTGAATTGGTCTCCTTAATCAGCTGGGAGCCTGTTTCTCCCTCTCCCTCTGCGTGCTGCTCCTGCTCCTTGTACTCAAGCTGTCTGTGTCAAATAAATAAAATCTTTTAAATAAAATAGCATTGTATGTTAATTATACTGAATTTTTTTTTAAAAATGAAAGGACAAAGAAATAGACTTTGATAGACAAACAAAAATTAAAGGAATTTGTTGCCAGTAAACATAAGACATGTCTTGTTAATACTAACATGTTAAATTTTTTTAGAAGGTAAAAGTGATATGGATAAGAAATCTAAGTCTGCATAAAGACAAGAAAAACTACAGAGAAATAATAAGTAAATATAGAATAATTTTATTCTTTTTATTATTTTATTAACATAAAGTGTATTATTTGCTTCAGGGGTACAGGTCTGTGAATCATCAGTCTTAGACAATTCACAGCACTCACCATAGCACATACATTCCCCAATGTCCATAACCCAGCCACCCTACCCCTCCCTACTCCCTATGATCCCCACCCTACCTCTCAAATCAAAAAGTATCAGAGAGATCATATGATAATTGTCTTTCTCTGATTGGAACCCCCCTATACTGTTGGTGGGAATGCAAGCTGGTGCAGTCACTCTGGAAAACAGTATGGAGATTACTCAAAAAGTTGAAAATAGACCCAGCATTACTGGGTATTTACCCTAAAGATACAAAGGCAGTGATCCAAATTTGTGAAATCATGAAAGTTCCCAAATATCCAAAGCAATCTTAAGAAAAACAAAGCTGAGGGCCCCTGGGTGGTTCAGCAGGTTAAGCCTCTGCCTTCAGCTCAGGTCATGATCTCAGGTCATGTAGTCACATACACCCAAATGTTTATAGCAGCAATGTCCACAATAGCCAAACTATGGAAAGAACCTAGATGTCCATCAACAGATGAATGGATAAAGAAGAGTGGTATGTTTATATGTATATATGTGTGTGTGTGTATATATATACACATATATATATATAGAATAGAATACTATGCAGCCATCAAAAAACCCAAAATCCTGCCATTTGCCATGACATGGATGGAACTAGAGGGTATTATGTTAAGCGAAATAAGTCATTCTTTTTATTATTCTTAATTGATTTCAGGTATAACAGTTTGTTTAAAATGGCAACACTGTATTCAACATTGACTTATATATAATATATGCACATATTCTTATGTATCCTTAGGTATTTTCCAATTTCTGTCACTTTAATGAGTGACAGAAATTATGCAAAGGAAGGAAGGAATAGGATTATTTTTGTTTTTATCAGGTATTCACATCACCTGTGAAGGAATATAAAGCATACTGATATATGAAAGTGAATTTGGATAAGTTGTAAATACAATTTGCAAATTTTGTTGAAATTACTAAAAAAGGCATTAAAGATGTACACCTAATTTTAAGAATGGAAAATGGAATTATATATTCAATTAAAACCAAAAAAGGCAAAACAATGACAACAAAAGAGTATAAGACAAAAATAGGAACAAAGAACATAGGTAATAAGGAGAAAATATTAATATAAATGATTGATATTAATCAAGCTATATCATTAATCATGTTACATATCAAGAGGTCTAACTATACTAATTAGAATATAGATAATGTCAACCCACATTTCTCACACACTTCCAGAAAAATTAAAGAGACCAAAAGCTTCCAAACACATTTTATGATGCCAGCATTACCCTAACACCAAAACCAGAGTAGGACACCAGACACATGCAAAAAAATAATATAAGTCAATATTCTTGAGAAACATAGAAGCCAAAGTTTTCAGCAAAGTATATAACAAATCTAATCCCACAATAAAATCCAATATATTAAAATGATTATATACTACAATTAAGGATTTATTTCAGGATGCATCACATTAACAAACATAAAAATCATATGGTAATCTTAGTAGGTGCAGAAAAAGCACTTGATAAAATTTAACATTCATTTAGGATAAAAACTCTCAACAAAATGGTATAGAAGAAACATATCTCAATATTATTAAGGTCATATAGGAAATCCTACAAGTTAACATCATATTCAATGATAAAAAGATGAAAGTTTTTCCTTTCAGTTTCAGAACAGAAATAAGAAAGTTTCGGAACAGAAACAAGACAAGGATGCCCATTCTTGCCACTTTAATTCAATTAGTATTAGAAATTAATTCAAATTAGTATTAGCCACAGCAATTACAAGAGGGTGGGGGGGAGGAAGGAAGGACATCCAAATTGGAAAGGAAGAGCTGGCACTCTTTGAAGGTGACATGATACTGTATATAGAAAATTCTAAAGAACCCACCAACAAACTGTTGAAATAAATTCTAAAATGGCAGGACACAAAATCAATATACAGAAATGTGTCATATTTCTATCACTAATAACAAAATATCAGAAAGAGAAATTAAGAAAACAGTCCCATTTACAAATTCACCAAAAAGAATAAAATACATAGGAATAAATTTAACCAAAAAGGTGAAAGACCTATACAGTGGAAACTATGAAACACTGTGAAAGACTTTGAGAAAATCTAAACAAGTGGCAAAATGTTCTGTACCTGTGAATTAGAAGAATATTGTTAACATGTTCATACTAGCCTGAGAAATTTACAGATTCAATGTAATTCCAATACAATTTCAATGACATACTCTATAGAACTAGAACAAATAATTCTAAAATTTGTGAAATCATAAAAGTTCCCAAATATCCAAAGCAATCTTAAGAGAAACAAAGTTGAGGGGCTCCCCGGTGGCTCAGCAGGTTAAGCTTCTGCCTTCAGCTCAGGTCATGATCTCAGAGTCCTGGGATGGAGCCCCACATCCAGCTCTCTGATCAGCAGGGAGCCTGCTTCTCCTTCTTTCTCTCTGCCTGCCTCTCTGCCTACTTGTGATTTCTGTCAAATAAATTAAAAAAAAAAAAGAAAAACAAAGTTGATTTCAAACTATACCTATATCTACCTATCCCTAAAGTTATAGTAATCAAAACAATATGATTTTGGTGCACTATTATGTAGAACAATAGAAAACATACAGATTGGGGCACCTGGGTGGCTCAGTCAGTTAAGTGGCTGCCTACAGCTCAGGTCATGACCTCAGGGTCCTGGGATCAAGCCCTGCATCAGGCTTTCTGCTCAGCAGGGAGCCTGCTTCACCCACCTCTGCCTGCCTCCCTGCCTGCTTGTGATCTCTCTCTCAGTCAAATAAATAAATAAAATTTAAAAAAAAAAAAGAAAAGATACAGATCAATGGAACAGAACTGAGATCCTAGAAATAAACATACACAAATATAGACTATTAATGTACAACAAGGGAACTAAGAACATAGAATGGAAAAAGACAGTCTCCTTAATAAATTGAATTAGAAAAACTGGACAGCCACATACAAAAGCACAAAACTAGAACACTATATTACACCATACTCAAAAATTAACTCAAAATGAAGTAAAGACTTTATTTAGACTTGAAACCATAAAATTCCTAGAAGAAAACATGGGTGGTAAACTCCTTGATATCTGTCTTTGGAAGGTTTTTGCAGATCTGACTCCAAAGGCAAAATAAGCAAAAGCAAAAGAAACAAATGTGACTATATCAAAATAAAAAGCTTCTGTATGAGAAAGGAAACCATCATCAAATGAAAAGGTAAGCTATTGAATGGATGAAGATATTTACAAACCATGTATTTAATAAAGGTCAATATCCAAAATATAAAAGGAACTTATACAACTCAACAGCAAAACAACCAACCTGATTAAAAATAAATAAAGGATATGAATAGACATTTCTCCAAAGAAGACATACAGCTGGCCAAAAAGGCATATAAAGATGTTCCATATCACTAATTATTAAGGAAATGCCTATCAAACCCACAATGAGTTATCACTTAACATCTGTTACAATGGTTATTTTCAAAAATGACAAGAAATAACAAGTGTTGGAGAGGATGTGGAGGAGAAGGAACACTTGTATACTGTTGATAGAATTGTAAATTGGTACAACCACTTTGGAAAACAGTGTGAAGATTCCTCAAAAATTAAGAATGAAACTCATATGTGACTGAGATATTCATAGTTATTTCAACATTCCACTATCAGAAATGGACAGGTTCAGAAGACAAAAAATCAGTAAGGACATCAACAAATTCAACAACACCATTGATCAACTGGAAATAATTAACGTCTATCAATTACTTCATTCAATAAGAGCAGACTACACATTCTCCTCATGCTCACATGGCACATTAGGTAAGACAAGTCATATTCAAGGCCATATAACATATCATAACAAATTTAAAAGAATAAAAGTCATATGTTTTTTCAAACCACATTAGAATTAGAATATAAATCAATAACAAACTAAATGAGAATTAAAATATAACTTTTCAATTTTTAAGGGATGTAGTACATGCAGTATATAGAGGGAAACTTACAGCATTGAATACATACATTAGAAAAAAAATAGATATAAAATTAATCATCTAAGCTTGCATCTTGGAAAATAAATGACAAAATTAAATTGAAACTAAAGATAATAAAAGACGTAAAGCTAGAGTGGAAATAAATGAAACTGCAGATAGAAAATCAATAGAGAATAAAACCAAAGGCTAACTAAGAAAAAAAAAAATGAAACAAGCTGATAATATCAGAATTTAAAGAGAGGACATCACTACAGATCACATGGACATTCAACAGATATTAAAGAAATAATATTACCAACTCTATGCCCATAAACTTTATAAACCAGTTGAAATGGATTATCTGGGGTTTTTTTTTTTTAAGATTTTATTTATTTGTTTGACAGACAGAGATCACAAGTAGGTAGAAATGCAGGCAGAGAGAGAGGGGAAAGCAGGCTCTCTGCTAAGCAGAGAGCACAATGTGGGGCTTGATCCCAGGACCCTGGGAACACGAGAGCTGAAGGCAGAGGAATTAACCCACTGAAGAGCACAGGTGCCCCTGGATAAGCTCTTTAAAAGACACATTCTGCCAAACTCATACAAGAATAGACAATATTAGAATATTAAAAAGTTGAATCAAAAATAACCTTAAAAAATAGAAAGCACCAAGTCCAGATGGGTTCACTGATGAATCCTACCAAACACTGAAAGAAGAATTATGCCAAATTTCTATTTAATCTCTTCCAGAAGATACATGAAAAGGAGATGCTTCATATGAATTCTAGGAAACTGGCATTACTCTAATACCAAAACTAGGAGCACCTATGTAGCTCAGTCATTAAGAGTTTGCCTTTTGTTCAGGTCATGATCCCAGAGTCCTGGGATCGAACCCCACACTGGGCTCTTTTCTTGGCAGGAAGCCTGCTTCTCCCTCTAACAGATACAAAAACAGATACTGACAGTAATAAAACAAGGGTAAAGCACTTTAACATTGCACTTACATCAATGGATAATTTATCCAGATAGGAAAAGGGTACATTGACCTTAACAAACACTAGACCTAATCAGTTTAAGAGATATAACAGCACTTTTATAAAAAACAAACCAAAACAGAAACAAAAACAAAACCCCCAGCAGATTACACATTCTTCTTTTTTTTTAATTGTGTTGTTATGTTAGTCATCCTTAGTTTTGATGTAATGTTCCATGATCCATTGTTTGCATATATCACCCAATGCACATTCTTCACAAATGTGCATGAAACATTCTCCAGGATAGATCATTTGTTAGGTCAGAAAACAAGTCTCAATGAATTTAAGAAGACAAATCAAATCAAGCATCTTTTCTGAACACAATGAAACTAGAAACCAATTATAAGAAATCTGCGGGGGGGAGTCATATATCTAAACAACATGCTACAAAAGAACCACTAGGTCAATGAAGAAATCCAAGAGGAAATCAAAGAATACCTTAAGACAAATGAAAATAAAAACAACACTTGAAAATCTATGAGATGCCGTAAAAGCAGTTCTAAGGGGAAAATGTAAAGCAATACAGGCCTATTTCAAAAAACAAATCTCAAATACACTATCTAATCTTACATCTGTAAGAAGTAGAAAAAGAGTAAACACAGCTCAAAGTTAGTAGAAGGAAGGAAATAATAAAGATTATATATTACAATCAACCCTACAGAAAAACAAAGGATTATAAGAGTCTACCATGAGAAGTTACACACCAACAAATTGGACAACCTAGGAGAAATTGACAGATTCCTAAAAAATACAATATTCCAAAACTAAACCAAGAAGAAATAGAAAATTTGAACAGACCAGTTACAAGCAATGAAATTGAATTAGTAATGAAAAATTTCCCAAAAAACAAAAGTCCAGAAACAGACAACTTCACAGGTGAATTCTGCCAAATGTTTAAAGAAGAGTTACTCATTCTTATCAAACTATTTCAAAAAATTTTTGATCATTCAAAAAAGAAAGAATGATCCCAAGGGCAGCTATACTTTGATATCAAAACCACACAAAGACATTAGAAAAAAAGAAAATTGAGGGCAATAACATTCAAGAATATGGTTGTTAAAATAAACAAAATATTAGCAAGCCTAACTCAATAATACGCACACACACACAATTATACACCATGATCAACTGGGATCTATTCAAGGGATGTAAGGATAGCTCAATATTTTTAAATCAATGGGATATTTCACATTGACAAAAAAAAGGATAAAATTACATGATCATCTCAACAGATGCAGAAAAAACATTTGACAAAATTCAACATCCATTTATGATTAAAACTCAGCAAAGTAGGTATAGAGGAAATGTAACATAATAAAGAACATATATGACAAACCCACAGTTAAAATCATACTTAATGGTGAAAAGTTGAAAGCTTTTCCTGTATGATAAGGAACAATACAAAGATAACTCTTGCTATTTTTTTTAAATCTTTTTTTTTTTTTTAAGATTTTATTTATTTATTTGTCCAAGAGAGAGAGGGAGAGAGAGCAAGCACAGGCAGACAGAGAGGGAGAAGCAGGCTCCCTGCCGAGCAAGGAGCCCGATGCGGGACTCGATCCCAGGACGCTGGGATCATGACCTGAGCCCAAGGCAGCTGCTTAACCAACCGAGCCACCCAGGCGTCCCTCTTGCTATTTTTTTAAATATAGTATTAAAAGTTCTAGCCACAGCAATCCAAATTGGAAAGGAAGAAGTAGAACAGTCACTAGTCACAGATGACATGATACTATATGCAGAAAATCCTAAGCTTCCACTCAAAAACTATTAGAAGTAATGAGTGAACTCAGGATGCCTGGGTGACTAAGTCAGTTAAGCATCTGACTTCAACTCAGGTCAAGATCTGAGAGTCCTGGGGTTGAGTCCCCTGTTAGGCTCCGCACTCAGTGGGGAATCTGCTTGTTCTTCTGGCCCTCCTCTCCACTCTCTCTCTTTCTCTCTAATAAATAAATAAAATCTTAAAAAAAAAAAAGTAATGAGCGAACTCAGTAAAGTTGCAGTATACAACATCAAAATAAAAAAAAATTATTACATTTCTATACACTAAAAATGAAGTAGCAGAAAGAGATTATGAAAACAATCCCATTTATAATTGCACCAAAAGGATTACGATACATAGGAATATATTTAACTGAAAAGGTACAAGACTTCTACCCTGAAAACTATAAAACCCTGATGAAAGAAATTGACTATGACACAAACAATGGAAAGATACTCCATGTTCATGGATTCAAATTATTACTGTTCGTTAACACATCCATACCACCCAAAACAATCTGTAGATTCAGTACAATCCTTATCAAAGTAGCAACAGTATTTTTCACAAAACTAGAAAAAATATTAAAATTCATATGGAACCAAAAAAGACCCTGAAGAGCCAAAACAATCTTGAGAAAGAAGAATGAAACTGAACATATCACAATTCCAGGTTTCAAGGTATACTATAAAGCTGTAGGCATCAAAATGGCATCATACTGGCACAAAAGCAGACACATATATCAATGGAACAAAGTAGAATAGAAATGAGCCCACATTTATGTGGTCAATTAATCCATGACAAAGAGGGCAAGATTATACAATGGAGAAAAGACAGTCTCTTCAGTAAATGGTGCTGGCAACATTTACTGGATAGCCACATTTAAATTAATGAAGCTAGACTGCTTTCTAACCCCATCCATAAAAATTAATTCAAAATGGATTAAAGATCTAAATATGAAACCTAAAACCATAAAAATCTTAGAAGAGAATGCAGGCAGTAATTTCTCTAACATCATTCATTGCAACATTTTTCTAGATAGGTCTCCTGAGGCAGGGTAACAAAAATAAACTAAACTGCTAAAGCTTTTCCACAGCAAAGGAAACCATCAAAAAAACAAAAAGACTGAATGGGAGATGATATTTTCAAATGATATATCTGATAAGGGTTTGATATCCAAAATATATGAGGAACTTATATGACTCAACATCAAAAACAAAATTAAAAAAAAAAAACACCAAAAACAAGAAAAACAACCAATGGACAGAGGACCTGAATAGATATTTTGAAAGGAAACATCATATGGCCAACAGACATGAAAAGATCTTCAACGTCACTATCATCAGGGAAATGCAAATAAGAGCCACAATGGGATATTACTTCATGCCTGTTAGAATGGCTAAAATTAAGAAAAGAAACAAGTGTTGGTGAAGATGTGGAGAAAAAGGAACCCTTATGTACTATTGCATGGGAATGTAATTTGGTATAGCCATTGTGAAAAACAGCATGAACACTCCTCAAAAAATTAAAATAGAGATTATGCTGAGTGAAAGAAGTCAAGCAGAGAAAGCCAATTATCATATGGTTTCACTTATTTGTGGAGCATAACAAATAGAATGGAGGACAAGGGGAGATGGAGAGGAGAAGGGAGTTGAGGGAAATTGGAAGGGGAGGTGAACCATGAGAGACTATGGACTGTGAAAAACAATCTGAGGGTTTTGAAGGGGCGGGGTGTAGGAGGTTGGGGGATCCAGGTGGTGGGTATTGGAGAGGGCACGGATTGCATGGAGCACTGGGTGTGGTGCAAAAATAATGAATACTGGGGCGCCTGGGTGGCTCAGTGGATTAAGCCGCTGCCTTCGGCTCAGGTCATGATCCCAGGTCCTGGGTTCGAGCCCCACATCGGGCTTTCTGCTCAGCAGGGAGCCTGCTTCCTCCTCTCTCTCTGCCTGCCTCTCTGCCTACTTGTGATTTCTCTCTGTCAAATAAATAAATAAAATCTTTAAAAAAAAATAATGAATACTGTTATGCTGAAAAAATAAAAAATTTTAAAAAATTAAAATAGAATTAAATTAATAGAATTAAAAAATTGGATATGATCCAATAATTCCACTATTGGGTATTTGCCCAGAGAAAATAAAAACACTAATTCAAAAACACATATGCACCTGTATGTTTATTACAGTATTATTTACAATAGACAAGACATGGAAGCAACCTAGGTGCCTATCAATAAATAAATGCATTTTATTGATTGATTGATTGATTGATTTATAATTGGCCAGACTCAGAAGCAACCAAATATTCTTCACTAGATGAATAGATAAGTAACATTACTTAGTGAAAAAAGCCAGGCTGAGAAGTCTATACACTCCCATGATTCCAACTATATGGTATTTTAACAATGATGAAGTATAGAAATAATGAAAATATTAATAGCTTAGCAGGAGTTAGAGGCATGGGAGGGATAAGAAGGCAAAGCACAGAGAATTTTTAGGGCAGTGAAACTATTCTCTATGATACTGCAATGATGGCTACATATCATTATATGAGTTGTCCAAACTCATAAAATGTACAGAAACAAGAGTGAACCTTAAAATAAACTATGAACTTTGGTTGATTATAATGTATCAATGTAGGTCTATCAGTTGTAATAAATGATATCAGTCTGGTAGGGGATGCTACCATAATGGGGGTTGCTATGCATGTGTATGGGCAAGAGTTTTATGGGAATCTCTGTGCCTTCCTCCTAAATTTTCTGTGAACCTAAACTTGCTCATTATGCTGAGTGAAATAGGTCAAGCAGAGTCAATTATCATATGGTTTCACTTACTTGTGGAGCATAAGGAATAACATGGAGGACATTGGGAGATGGAGCAGAGAAGTGAGTTGGGGGAAACTGGAGGGGCAGAAAAACCATGAGAGACTGTGAACTCAGAAACAAACTGAGGGTTTTGGAGGGGAAGGGGTTGGGCAGTTCGGTGAGCCTGGTGGTGAGTATTAAGGAGGGCAAGTATTGCATGGAGCACTGGGTGTGGTGCACAAACAATGAATTCTGGAACACTGAAAAGAAATAATAAAATAAAATTAAATTAAATTAAAAAAAAAAAAAAGCAAGAGGTGAGGCAATCTACCTGGCATATAAACTTATGACTGGGAGGAAAACACAATTTTATTATTCAAAAATAGTATGCATTTCCTCTTGTTTTCTATCCATCAAGAATAAGGTATAATAAAAAGTAAGACAAACATATTAATAGTGATCTCTACATTTTCTTTGTGCTACCACCACCAGTTGGGTTAATTCCTTCATAATGAATGAGTAAACCTTGCCTGCCTATAAGGTATGTCTAAAGTACTCATTGTCACAATTTCTGTAATTGCACAGCAGGGCAAAAATGAAACATCCAAAAAAACTAGAAACTAAAGTAGATACTAATTATACTTAAGATGCCAAAATTGTCATTGTGAGCAGAGAAGTGGTTTAGCAGTACGTCCTCACCATCACCCACATGTAGTCCCTATGATGTTTGAGTGGGCCTGTAGTATCTCAAGTCCACATGTTTTACTTGTATACTGAGGCTATATATAACTGAAAGAATGTTAGCAGTAAAAACTCAACTTGTTCTGAAATTTATGAGAGGGTAATAAATTGTATTATACAGTGATCTCTCCTAGCAGTAAATTGTAGTTTACTCTTTATCATTTGTTTCTCTGCCCCAACATGGTAACATATTTCCTTATCAGTTTTTAGAAATAAATCTATGAAAGTTTTACAACAAAAGCTCATGAGCCATGATGAGTTTTCCATCATTCTTGATTTTCTTCTTCACTCAGCCCCTTGTATCATGCCATATAGATAGATAAATTTCATAATAGCTTATTAGATATAATTCTTCATATTTTTTATGTTTTATTTTATGGATACATTTTCTGCTTTCCTTTTTCTCTTTAGTACCATGACTTTAAGGTCAGATGTATAAAAGCTATGAAAAAAAATTTGATGTGGTATATATCATTCAAAATCTTACAATGCTATGTAAATTTAACACTGCCTTGAAATGCTCTAAGTGACCTTGGATACAAGCCCAATTGTGCTGAAAATAATGATAAACCTTAATTTACAATATATAGCATCTTCCTATTTTTTATCTTGAATCTTGAGGAATTTTTTTTTTAAGATTTTATTTATTTATTTGACAAGAAAGAGACAGCAAGAGAGGGAACACAAGCAGGGAGAGTGGGAGAGGGAGAAGCAGGCCTTCCACAGAGGAGGAAGCCCAATGTGGGGCTCAATCCTAGGACCCTGGGATCATGACCTGAGCTGAAGGCAGACACTTAACAACTGAGCCATCTAGGTACCCCAAATCTTGAGGAATTTCTAATGAAACTTCAACATAGAAAATCTTGAACCTAATTGAAAAAAAAAAAAGTGACACACTCTTTTAGGCACTCTATTTTTGAGTGGTTTTATTTCATCTCCCTTTATATTAAGGAGAATGGCTTAAATAACTTTTACCATCATGATGTAACCACATTTTTCCAAGTAGCCATATTTATTAAGTCATCTATCAGAAATGTGGTAGGCATAATTCTATTCCTTAGATTTCACTTGCTGGTCCACAAAGACTATTCATCAACTGTCTTTTACACAGATGTGTGTTTATGCATTACGTGTCTCTGATAGATGTATGAAGTTTGAGGTACTCTCAGTGGGAATAGAAATCAGTAAACATAGCTAAAATTGTTTGAGAAAGGAAGATAATATCTTAAAAGATGAAAATATAACATTGAAAAGGTTTTAAAATCCACCAGTTATATTTGTTATTTGAATGATGTAATGGAGGAATGCTGTTACTTTTTATAGTTTTGAATTAGGTAGTCATTGCCTTAAAAGATCAAGTCACAATTGAGATCACAGGAAAATTTTAATGTAAGATTTTAATATTTTTGATTTAGTGACTATGTCCTTGACTTAGTAATGAAAGTTTTCTGCAAAGTAGTAAGGTAAACTTTCATTTTTGAAAATGAGTATCCTGATTTTGTTTAGTGTCAAGTTAAGAAAAATGAAATATGGATTTCAATGTTGTTATCCTTGTGTTAAGTCAGCATTTTTCACATTTCAGTTTTTGTTTCATTATTTGACTTTTAATACATTTTGTAAAATAAGCATTTTTCTTAGAGTATCTTACTAGTTCATTACCTAGTTTAGGACTATAGCTGCTTATGAGAAACTGTTTTTTCTGGCCAAGTAATCTATATAAAGTTAAAATTTTCAAATTGATTATTAGTAACACTTTTATGTATTAATAATGAAGATGAATGAATTTAGAAGGGACCAAGGCTTAAACAATATATTACTCTTTATACTACAGGAATTGCATTTTTGGAATCCTCTCTAGTACAAAAATATAAATAATTACCCAATGAAATTTTTGATCTGTCAACATATTTATGAACAGATTGCTTGTGTGAATATATAAATAATTTAATAATTATTTCCCCAAACATGATATGTTCCTTCTTAAACTCTGCTACCATATTTTAAAAGTAGTTTTATTTCTTTGGTCTATTTCATTGATTTTGGCTCTTAATTTTTTAAATGGCATTTATTTGCTAACCACCTACAGTTACTCTTCCAGGAATGAGACTTATGTCCATGTGCCAAGAGGCAGTATCTATATTTATTATGGTCCTTTTGGATCATTATCTGAAAAGTAAGGAACAGTCCCTAGATACTGAAGGAAAATTAAGTGTATTCTCTTGTCTATTCTCTCTTAAGACAGTTTTCTTCAGTTACACCCAGATGTCCTTAATACTTTGTAATTCCCACCAGTATGGAACCATGATGATTACATCTTTGGTTCCTGATTGAAATCCAGGCACTCTGATGACATTATTCCCACAGTTTACTCCAAAATATTGTTTAGCTTTCTTCTGGATATTAATTTGTTCCATCCACTTATCCTTATTGACCAATAGTCGAATGCTATAGTCATAGTCAGATATTTGACTATGGGTTCTCTTTGAAGGCATATGAATTACATATTTCCTCTCTTCTTTACTGATATAGGCAAATGGTAATTTTATAAAGTCATTAATGCATATTTGAAATTCTAACAGAGATTTGGCATAATTTGGAGGGACAACTGGGTTAATTTTTTTGTTGTTGTCAGCATGTAGGCTGATTTATATACTTCAAATTTACTTAAACATATTCTCATCTTTAAGGTTCCAAGAGTTTAGAAATAAGATTGCCTCTGCAATAAAGACTCCTGTTTGCTCCTTTGTAAGATCACTACTATAGCAGAATGCTTTGTTTTAATCACTAATACTCCCACATTAACATCAGACAAAAACAGGTGATATTGAGATATGAGGAAAATTAAGGGGGTTTGAGAAATAGATTGTGGCTACAATGGAGGAATAATCATAAACTGGAGAGTGGTTAGTTTGTCCAAGGGAAAAAAGACAAAGATGAATGGAAAGAGAAAGATAGGCTTAGATGGGTCTGCCCACATTATACTGAAGATTGGATTAAGATAGTAAGTCATTTATTGAAAACAAGGGAAAGATTTTAATAAACGTGAAAAGTTACCAGCTATAGAAAAGGGAAGTATAACTAGGACTAAGAAAAACTTACAGATTTGGTATTAAGAAAAGGTATGGGAGATCAGTTTCACCATTTTCAAAGAATTTGTTATAAGCATAAGAGACAAAATGTAGGTAATATACGCTATTTATTCATTTAAGTATCTTATAGGGAATAATTGAGGAAAATAGAATTTTAATTGGATGAATTTTAAGATTAAAAGTGTTTTTTTCTTAAAGAAAATGAAATAATTTAGTAGATATTAAAACCCACTTAAGGTGTAATAAGTAGACAATATAATTAACAGAACAGGATATGCTAGAAAGAACAAGGGAATGTAATAAAAACAAATGGCAATAGAGTTGGCAAGATGAAATTGGTGTTCAGAAAAGAATAAATGAGAAACATATTTTTGCATTGCTGGAATGTCTAAATATGTCATTTAAAATTAATTTTGTTCTCTCAATTTTTGACACAGTAACCTGACAAACAGTACATAAATCAAATTTAGAACTATCCAGTGAATCTTCAAATTAGACATAGGAAAACAAACATTCTAATGTTTAATTTCTTCAAATCACCTGAAAAAGCAAATATGGGATAGAAAAGCCAAGGAACATTAGAAAAATTGGCTTTTTAACCTCATCTGCCACTTGCCAGTTACAGTATTCTGAGAACCTTGAACTAATGTATAGAAAACATATTTTATCTGCCCTGGGTCTTACATAAAAGAGAATACTTCCATGTGATTACTATTAGTTGTATATATTTATAAACAGTAGTTAAATATACTTCCAAGCAACATAAAAATAAGATGAATGTGAATGAATCCACTAACAAAAATAAGTAATGAATAATTAGCAATGCCACTGAAGTCTTCTGAATCTCTCTCCTTGGTGACATTCCTTCACTCTTACTGAGATATAATTATATATCATATGTTTATCATTCCCTTGCCTTTATATAGTTTAACATATATGTGTGAATTGCTAAAATAAGCATAAGTGTGTATGTATTCTTAAACCATGTGACCAGAATTTCCCATTGTATTTAACAGTTATTCACTTAAAAAGCAACTTAGAGAATAATTTAACACTCAATATTATGTTTTTAGTATGCATTCATGTTAATGTCTGTTGCTGTAGGTCATACTATGATCATTCAATGTTATGTATATGTTAGTTACTATCCATTCTTTTTCGGACATTTGGGAATTTCTTATATTTGGTTTTATGAGCAATATTAATATGCACATTTTAAAAACAAGTCTCCATGTTCTCCAGTATAAGTGTATTTAGTCTGTATACCTTACGAAGCAGTTGCTGGGACATGAAATTTTAACAGCTTTATGATTCCTTAATTTCTTCTAAGTTATTTTTTTGTATTCGGAAGAATATAATTTTTCCTTGTCCTTTGCTCTTCTATGTACATTTTTTAATGACTTTGCAAATTCCACAAAATTTCTACTGCAATTATAGTTAGAATTTTATCAAATGGGTGTATCTATTTAGGAAAAAACTAACATCTTCACTTTGATATTTCCTTTATATGAAGGTAGCCTATATTTTCTATATTTATGTACTTTCACAATATATATTCAAAGGCATGCTCCAAGTTATTTATTTTACTGATTCACTGAAGGCAGAATTCTCCCTTCAAACAACTTGGAAGCTCTAAGTTCAATAATGTGTAAAGCAAAGACTGAGACCTCTAAAAGAATGGGCCTAATGCTACTTAGATTCAGACTGTCTGGCTCTACCACTCACCATTTTGTCATACTTGCCCATTTCACCTCCAATAACCCCAAATGATGACCTAGGGAAATTCCAGCCCCACTACCCATCTTTCTGTGATTCCTTATAGAATGTTGTTTGCAATACCTTAATTGATCTCTGTGATGACCAGGTGAATATGATGATGCTGAACTTCTGCAGTAAACTGAGAACATCCCAATGTTAAAGTCTTGATTATTTTGTGATTTAAAGTGCCAGTATTCAGTAGTCAGGTGTTCTCTAGATTTTTGAGATACTGTCAATTCAGATTTTGCTAAAAATAAATTCAAATTGGAATCTTCCCAAAATTTGTAAATTGACCATACACTATATGATGACAAATTTTCTTTAATATATTTCATACTTCCCTAGTTATCTTTCAAGTAAGTTTGTTTCTTTTCCTAGTCTAGTATTTAGACTTTTGTTTACTACTCTAAAAATTTTTAAATGATCCCCGGAATATCTGTGTCTGTTTTTACAAACTCAGGGAGAAATCTCATTATTGCAAAGAGCAAGAAAGAAATATTAAATGTTCTCCCTACTTTGAATCACCTTAGTGTTAAGGGTAGAAGAATTACCTGTCAAGTAATGCTAAATCAAGTTGGGAGAAAACCTGTAATAACTTCTGTTTTCTCCTTGTGGTCATTATGTCCATGTTATCCTCAAAATTTTTCTTGCATTTTCTCCTTATCTGGACTCTTAATTATTATTAATGAAATTATATTTTTACTTTTATTACCTCTTCATCCCATTTAATATTATTATGTTTTATGTATTATATATGTATTTTAACATTTATGATTAAATTTGGATTTTCTTCTGTGGTATTTAAACAACTAAGTGTGTTTAGTTTAGTTTTGTTTGTTTGTTTTTAAGATTTTATTTATTTGAAAAAGAGAGTGCAAGTGAACATAAGCAGGGGGAGGAGCAAAGGAAGAGGGACAAGCAGAGAACGCGAGCAGAGGCTGGGCTAGATCCCACAACTCCAAGACAAGTGAGTCAAAAGCAAGAGTCGGACACTAAACTGACAGAGCCACCAAAGTGCCCCTAAGTATGATTTATAGGTAAATAATTTAATAAGAAAAAAAGCAAGAACTGTAATTTATCTCAAGACTTGTGTTATTACTCTAAAGAGATTTTATTCTGATTTGTAATGTTACTTTTTAATAAGTAATAAGTTTCAAGTATTCTAAATCTATTTTGAACATCTTGTAAACACATCTTAATTCTAATTCTAGTTATTTGGGTTTTCTGTCAAAATTCACTAGAAATGAAAATAGATTAACAAGAGGTAGATTGTAAATTTGAGAATCATCTCACGCCTTCTATAGTATCAGAATTCTGAATGGAAAAATACTTTTTATAATGTATTGATTAATGTTTTTTCAGTAGTTGGCATTCCTCTATGCTTATGGGGAGACACAGATCTCTTGTCACTAGAGGCAGACAGAATCGCAGGTGGTCATTTTCCCTGCTGCTTGTAACTGTCAGCACTTGACTTTTGGGCTATAAGTCTACTCCAAATGTTTGTGAAGGATTAGAAATACTGTTTCCAAGCTGTGATCGGGGTAGTCTGTTTTTATTTTGTTTGTTTTTTCTAATGGCAACTACAGCTATGTGTATAGTAGATGAAAGAAGTATACTATATTCTTACAAATCATGAAATTTGCTTTTTACTACAGAACGAGCACTTATCTCTCATTCATTGCTTTATGATTCCCCAACTTAGAACTCCACATTCATTTTATAACAAAAATTAAACATAAAAATGTAATATTTTGGGCAAAGTTCTTCAAGAAAATATTAGTAACAGGAAGCAAGCATCTTACATAAAAGAAAAATACATCTATCACAGCCCAAATGAAATAAATATCTATGCATGATAGGGAGAGGTGATCTTCAAACTGAAAGCTGATAATAAAGAAAATTTAAGATCCTAAACTAACTTCCTCTGCAAGGTCGGCACCACAAAGAATTAGAGAAGAATGGGAAACAAGGAAAAATGAGAAAAAAAATTCCTTTATGTGGTTTGCAATGGATTTAATAAATAATCTAGGTGATGATGACAAATAGAAAATCAACAGCAAGTACTGGTGCTACTACTCACCACAAGTGAATGTTGGCTTCTTCAACTGAATAATGAAATAGCAGAGGCTATCTACAGAGAATTCGCAGCAAAAATAGAAACAGCATATTTATTATGAATAATATATACTGCCTGAAATAAGAAGAAACCTTTCTGGAGTGACTAAGAATTCCCTGAGCCCTCATTACTTTAGTCAACATGAAGAAAAGAGGAAAACTGGATGAGCATTTCTTCCCATTTGAATGAAAAAGTTAAAAAAAAAAAAAAAGAAAAGAAAAAACATGATTTGGCCTTTTTGAGATTCTCTGCTTTTTAAAGGATGTTTTCAATTCATCAACCCTAAGAGCATATTATGAAAAGCTCTGCATTTTTATCTTCAATTTATGATCCCATGTTGACTTTCATTTATGAATGTCCCCATGTGTTATTGTAGATTTGACATAGCCATTTGAGACCTGGCAAGCTTTCGACAGGGCATTACAGGAGCAAAGAAGCAGGTAAAGATCACGCTTTTGGTATAATCTATCCTACATATTTAATAGATACATGGATATAGTTTCCAATAATAAGTAATTTTCAAAAATTCACTCTGATGGGCAAATGGGTTAATATGTATATGGCTCCCAATTCCAGACCAATGTAACTCCCATATTGCTTCTACTCACATGTTTCATATTAATTTTGAATTCTAAGGATCTGGAGATACTATTTTCTTATTAATGGCCTTCAATTTGGACTTACATAAACTTTAAATGTGATTTTGTACTACTCTTTCTTTTTTTTTTTTTTTTTAAAGATTTTATTTATTTATTTGACAGAGAGAGATCACAAGTAGATGGAGAGGCAGGCAGAGAGAGAGAGAGAGGGAAGCAGGCACCCTGCTGAGCAGAGAGCCCGATGCGGGACTCGATCCCAGGACCCTGAGATCATGACCTGAGCCGAAGGCAGCGGCTTAACCCACTGAGCCACCCAGGCGCCCTGTACTACTCTTTCAAGATACTCAGGTGTTTAAGAGTTTATTGGCTAACTGAGCTGTAAGAACTGCATGCCATTGGGACATTCCACTCTCAAGTTTTGTTTTCAGCCTGAAAAACAAGTCTCTTCCTTTTACTATCTTGAACTTTTCTGTTCTTCAGAAGTAATTCACTCTTTGTGAACAATAGACAAAGCAGTGAGTTATTTGAGTTAACAGGTTTGTGGTTGACAAAATAAACACAGTATGGGTAGTATTGGTTTGAGTAGTTAAGCATGTGTATTTCAAAGCATGGAAAGCTACTCACTTTCAATCGACTTACAAACTTTTTTCATATTTATACACACACACACACACACACACACTTCTATGCACACAGCATTTCTTTTACACACAGCATTTCTATAAGCAGGGAGGGCTGTTGAGGAAGAAAGCATAAATATTGACATCAATTATAGAAATAGATGTAGGGTAATTTATACTCTCCATCCTGTGGACTTGAATTTCTTTGCTAAATTTAGTGAGAAATTTAGTGAGAAATAAATTTAGACCAGTCCCAAGGAAATACTGACACTTTTCCTAAAAGTCTTCCATAGATTGTAAACTACTCACAGAATTTTAATGATAGAGCTAAAGTACAACAATTCTACTATCAAAATTTCCAGTATTCCAATCTGTTTGTGAAACAGAGAAAAGCCCAAGTTCTTTTTGCTGTTGTTTAATATTATAAGTTATTTATGTTTATTCACTTAAAGTATAGAGACACAGTCATGGTTTCTGTTCTGGACAAAAATAAGATGTGCTATTTTACCTCTGTTACATAACAATGCAATTAAGACTAGAATACATTTGCAACTAGATCTGACATCAGGCAAAATGATGAGGTCTAAAAAGTAGTCATTGCTTTTTCTAAAATTCAGTTTTGTCCCAGGTATTTATCGCCATCATGGATCAACATTTCAGCAATTAAATGTAACTTTTCCAAGCAATTGACCATACTCCCCATACTCCAGACCTTATCAAATTCTCACCCTTAATAAACTTTATCTTTCTTATGCCTTATTGTCTTTGATAGTCTTTCCAAATTTTACCTAGAGGGTAATCTTATACTTTGTACATTTAAAAAACTAAGACACGGAAGATAAGTAACTCACATAAGACAACTACAGGTGATGGCAGAACTGGGACTAGAAACTCGGACTGTATTGTTACTAGTCCACTCGAGGCATTCAGAAAACTTCTAAGTAAAATACTTTTTACCAAAGAATCATTGATGATGCTGATGGTTCCAGACTGTAAAAAAGGTAGGGCTGATCATCTGCAACAAGAAAACCTCAAGTTTCTACTGTCCAACAGGTTAGCATCATTTTTTCCCTTGTAATAACCAGTCATCTGCACTGACTTAAGGGAAGAATGTGGTAGGGACAGGATATCACAGTTTTGTTTGGCACTTGTGAGAGTTCATACTATAGTCCACCAAGTAAAAATGACATGTTGAATTTGGAAACATTTACTAAAATTATCATGATAATCAGTTTCCAGGGTTTTTTTTTTCCTTTAAATAATTTATATTGATTATGTTCAGATTCAATATATACAAAATTAATGGTGAGTAGGAATTTTATTCTATATAAGGAATTCTTTTTTTTTTTTAATTGTATTTATTTGAGAGAGAGAAAGAGCAAGGGAGAGAGCATGAACAGGGGGGAAGGGGCAGAGGGAGAGGGAGAAGTAGACTCCCTGCTGAGAAGGAGCCCGATGTGGAACTCAATCCCAGGACCCTGGGATCATGACTTGAACCGAAGGCAGACACTTAACTGATTGAGCCACCCGGGCACTTGTGAATAGGAATTTTTATGTTGAATTGATCAGCACCTAAACAATGCAGATATGGATATTATCCTACTTAAATTATTCCTGTTCCCATTGTCCTTACTACTCTTTAACACCGAATAGTGTGTGTGTGTATATATATATATATATATATATATTTTTTTTTTTTAAGATTTTATTTATTTGACACAGAGAGAGAGAGAGAGAACACAAGCAGGAAGAGTGGCAGGCAGAGGGAGAGCGAGAAGCAGGCTCTCTGCTGAGCTAGGAGCCTGATGCGGGACTCAATCCCAGGACTGTGGGATCATGACCTGAGCCGTAAGCAGCCACTTAACTGACTGAGCCACCCAGGCATCCCAGTATATATATATTTATTTTTGAAAGAAATTTTAAGCCTGGTAGATGTATCTCTCCTAATTTGTATAAGAACTTTTTTTTTTAATTCAAAAAGCACACATTGTTATTTGTCAACTTTGAAAAATAGACTATTTAAAAAAAATACTACTGCTACTATGTTTCTAAAGTTCTAGTTTCCTTTTTTTAGGACAAACTACTGATCTAGCAAAAATTAGACACATGTTAGCTATAACTGACACATTAAATTGTTAGTGATCTGAGCAGTGAATAAAATGTTTTTGGCATTCTTTGACTATTTAACCTAATTACTTTATTAATCACTCTCTCTTTAGTTATTCATATTTTGTTGGCATTCTATTTCATTACAAAATAATTTTAGTTTGAGAAAAATGTTTACAATCTCTCAGTGTTAATTGTTTATATTGTTGATAAATATGAGGAATTTGTGAAGTATAGAGGAATGGGTAGCTGATAAAAATTTATGACTTGAATTTTAACTCTGTACTTGATAGTAGAATAAATCAGTTCTAATAGCAAAATATCCTCAGGATTATAACCCCAAAATTTAAAAAAATGTAACTGAAGAGGTATTATAAGGTAGAAAAATAGGTATAAATCGGTGTTGAATATTAGGATATAGCTGGCAAACACTCTGTCAAAAACAGAAGTGTAGAGATAAGCAGGTCATGAACATTTCAAGAAGTTACTATTAATATTGATTACATTTTCCTTATACTGGAATATATTTTGCCTATAATTAGATACCAATTGCAGAAATTTTCTCAGTAGGAAAACTTTCCTCAAATAATAATAGATTTCTTGAGGGGGTAAAGGGAAGATGGTGGAGTAAAAGGATCCTGACCTCACCTCTTCCCAAGACAGTTGTAGATCCATACCAAGACACGTAATAATTAAAATGGCAACAATTAAGAAAAAAAGAAAAAAATACTAAAAGCCACAAGAGAAAAACAAATAGTTACATACAAGAAAACCTCTTAAGTTTATCAACTGATTTTTTTTCTTAGCAGAAACTTCGCATTACAGAAAAAAGTGGCATGATATATTCAAACTGCTGAAAGGAAGGAAACTATAACCAATAATACTCTACCTGCTAAGGTTATTCAGAATTGAAGGAGAAAGAAAGAGTTTTCTAGGTAAACAAAAATTAAAGGAGTTCATTACCACTAAAATGACCTTATGAAAAATGTTAAAAGGACTTCTCCAAATGGAAAAGAAAGGACCATAACTAGAAGTAGGAAAATTATGAAAGGAAAAAAATTTTATCAGTAAAGTCAAATATATTAATCACTTACAAACTGAGGGTTAAAAAAAAAGTGAAATAAATTATCTCTACAGAAATTAAGAAACATACAAAAATATGTAAAATATGACATTATATACATTTAAAAGGAGAGGAGAGTTAAAATATAACACTTTAGGAATGTGTTTGAACTTAAGTGACCATCAACTTGATATAGACTGCTATAAACATAGGGAGGATGTTCTATATAGACCTCAAGGTAGTCACAGACCAAAAGCCTATAATAGATAAACAAAATTAAGAGAAAGGAATCCAATCATAACACAAAATGACAAGAAAGGAAGAAGGAAGGAACAGGGAGTAAGTACAAAAACAACCAGAAAACAATAAACAAAATGACAAAAAGCAGATACCTATCAGTAATTACTATAAATGTGAATTGATTAAATGTCCCAATCAGAAAACAGGATGATTGAATGGATGAAAAATCCATTTATATGCTTTCTACAAGAGATTTATAGACCAAAAGAAACATGCAGACTGAAAATCGAGGGGTGAGAAAAGATAATAGCTGCAAATGAAATGAAATAAAAAAAAAAAAAGGAGAGGTAAGCAGTACTTATATGAGTCAACATAGACTTTAAAGATTCTAACAAGAGACAAAGAAAAGGGCATTGCATAATGATAAAGGTAACAATCCAACAAGAGGATATAATAATTGTAAATACTTATTTTGTACCCATTATAGGAACACCTAAATATATAAGGTGAATACTAACAGAGGAAAAAGGACAAATTAATAGTAACAGTAATTCTAGTGGACTTCAACACACTACTTAAATCAATGGATATACTATCCAGATTGAATAAAATCATTAAGGAAACAGTGGTTTTGAGTAACATTAAACCAGATAGACCTAACAGATATAAACAGAACATTCCATCCCTAAACAGCCATATATATTACTTTCAAGTATACTTAAACTTTCTCCAACATATGAACTGTCCTAGACTACAAAACATCTTAACAAATTCAAGAAGACTGGAATCATATCAAGCATCTTCACTAACCACAATAATATGAAACTAGAAATCAACTAAAAGAAGAATTTGAAAGAACTTGAAAGAACACAAACATGAGAAGAAAAAAAAATGTTATTAAACAACCATGGGTCAATAAGAAATCAAAGAAGAAATACAAAAATATATGGAGACAAATAAAAATGGAAACACATCTGTTCAAAATCTTTGAGAAATAGAAAAAACAGTTCTAGGAAGTAAGTTTGTAACTGTATAGGTCTACCTAAAGAACAAAGAAAATTCTCAATCTAACCTTTTACCTAAAGGAACTAGGAAATGAATAAAGCCCAAAGTTTGTAGAAGGAAGAAAATACTAAGTTATAATAATCAAAACAGTATGATACTAATATAAATATAAACCCATAGATCAATGGAACAAACTAGAGAACACAGAAATAATCACACACATATGATCAATTAATTTACAATAAAAGCGCCAAGAATATAAAGTAGAAAAAGAACAGTCTCTTCAATAAAAAGCACTGGGAAAAACGGACCACTATCCTATACCATATACAAAAATCAACTCAAAATGGATTAAAGACCTGAACAGAAGGCCTGAAACAGTAAGACTACTAGGAAAAAACACAAGCAATAAGCTTCTCAATATACACCTGCGGGATGAATTTTTGGATTTAACACCAAAAATAAAGGCAGAAAAAGAAAAGATTAGCAAATGTAACTACATTAAAACTAAAACTCTTCTGCACAGCAAAGGAAACAACCAACAAAATGAAAATATAACCAATGAATGAGAGAAAATATTTGTAAATCATATATATAATACAGGGCTAATACCCAAAATATATAAAGAATCTGCATAACTCAACAACAAAACAAAAAGTGTATATAATTTCAAAAATAAACAGACACTCTAAATAGACATTTTACCAAAGAAAATATATAGATGGCCAACAAGTACATGAAGTATTGCTCAAAATCACTAATCACCAGAGAACTACAAATCAAAATCACAATGAGATATGACTTAATCCCTATTAGAATGGCTATTATCAAAAAGTAATAATAAGTGTTGGACTGCATGTGGAGAACAGGGAACCTTTCATTCTGTTGGTGGGAATATAAATTGGAGCAGTCACTAGGGAGAATAGCATGGAAGTTCTCGAGAAAAAAAAATCAAAAATAGAAATATCATATAATCCAGCAAGTCCACATCTAGGTATTTATTCAAAGAGAACAAAACACTAATTCAAAAAGATATTTTAAATTGTTTCAAGAATGCCAAAGACTACATTCCCATGTTCTGCAACTTTATCTTATAAAGTATATAAAGAGGCATTATATGGGGTAAATAAGGTTTTTTTCCTCATTCCATGGAGTTATGCAGTTATAAAATCACTAGCTTACACTAGGCAGAGTATTTCTTATTTTATTAGAAAAACAAATAGCATATACTAAAAGCTGAACTGGGAAAAAAACACCTTTATAGAGAGTGAAAGAAGAACATTTAGCTAATTACAGATACCCACAATTAGAAAATTGTGGGTAGAAAATTACTGTTTGAAAATTTATCTTAGGGATTATATAACTACTCTCAGGAATACCTGGTTAGATGATTTATAGCTCATTATTTTCTTTTGGTCTCCAAATTATATTTCAATTTAGTGGTAATATACTTAAGCCTACATGATTTTATTAGAAATGTACAATTACACAGTTAAATTAGAAATTTAACTCCCTATTTTAAATGTATACCTTGATGACTATAAAAGATTTTCTTCATAATTATTGCACAAATAATTCATACAGGCTAAATGTATAATAAAGTGCATTTGTGGACATCAGAGTACCTAATAACTTTCCTGCAGCATCACTATATTAAATCTCTTATAGGTCATATTAATATATAACCAGAAACTATTGGGAAATAAGAAATTTGACAACATTATATAACTTGTTTAGTTTAGAACATTTCAAACACCAGCAATTATGCACATATGCTTAATTCTCTGATTTGAGCAATTCCTGTTAAAGATCAACTATCCTCATCCTAGTAAGTGGTCATAGAACTATATAAGTAACAATTACCAAATGATTTCTAATAACTAAATTTCTTCGCATTGACACCAACTGCTGGAGAGAAAGGCACATTCTTCTTACTATCTTGTAAGAAACTTCCCATTCCTAGGATTCCTCCCTCTGGAAGCACAGAAGCAGATAGGAAGTGTTGCAAGAAATTCATGCTTTTGTATGACCACTGTCACAGCTACTACAAACTCTACCTTTTCCCAGAAACCCCCACATAGAACACCTTGGTCTGGGCTCTGCAGCAGAGGCCAGTGGACTCCTCAGAAGCATGAAAAGCTGTGGAATGTACACATTTCTCCCTCACAAGGGTTCAGTCTGCATCAAGGGATAATGCTGAACTGATCCCGCAGGTTGTCCTTCCTCATAGTTTTGTTTTGTTTTTAAGATTTTTAATTTATTTGACAGACAGAGATCACAAGTAGGCAGAGAGCAGGCAGAGAGAGAGGAGGAAGCAGGCTCCCTGCTGAGCAAAGAGCCTAATGTGGGGCTCGATCCCAGAACCCTGGGATCATGACCTGAGGCGAAGGCAGAGGCTTTAAACCACTGAGCCACCCAGGAAACCCGTCCTCATAGTTTTTTTAGGAACGGGACAATGGTCCACTGAAGGAAGTGTGGGGAAGAGAAAAATAGGACACAGCTGCCCCAGTCCCTCCAATTCACAACCATTCCCTATCAAATCAAACTCAGATTTGATGGTGTGGTAATCAGGAAGAGAACTTCTTTAAAATTCACCTAGAAATTCATAGAAAGGAAGAAAGGGAGTATAAAAATAAATTCATTTGAAAACAGGAAGTAAAATAACGTAAGAAATTTAAAGATTTTATTTGTTTATTTATTTGACAAAGATCACAAGTAGGCAGAGCAGCAGACAGAGAGAGGAGAAAGCAGGCTCCCTGCTGAGCAGAGAGCCTGATGCGGGGCTTAATCCCAGGACCCTGGAATCATGACCTGAGCCGAAGGCAGAGGCCTTAACCCACTGAGCCACCCAGGCGCCCCAAGAAATTTAAAGAAAAGGGAGTGTGAGAGACCAAATGAGCTAGAATGATCTTTGATATGCAAAATATACTTAAGTTTTGTGAATTATAAAGCTCCAAACTAGGCCTTCTCATACTAAAAATAAACAAAGAGAAAGACTGGTGTCTTCCTCTCTGAGTCAGTTAAGATCCTGGCTGAAAAGAGAATCCAACAAAAGTTGTTCAAGAGAATTAATAAAGATGCTCTGTACAGAGGGTACTGACACACCAGCAAAGTTGAGAAACTTCAGCATCTTCAGGCTTAAAGGGCCATGGAAAGAACTTAGTGCCTGTGAAGAGGATGGCTTCTATGTAATGCATTCGTGTGTCAGAAATGATAATGAATTCCTAGAATTTTTCTTGGAGTTTAAGGCAAAGGAGACTGCTAAGAAAATGTGGCAATATTGGCAGATGGCTTCTGTCTAATTTAAATCCTGCTTCTATTATGATAAGAAGGCTGCATTGTGTGTTCTATAAAATCATGTTCAAAGGTTTTTTTTTTTGGCATGAAAACAAAAACTTAAAAAAACAGTATATGGTTAGAGGAATAAAAACACAATGCTCTCAGAAACCAGAAAATAAGTAAATAGAATGAGTAGAGAGGCATGGAGGAGGGTCATCTGCTCAGTGCCATAAAACAAGAATAGGAATTTGACTTACAGATACAAATATAAATATAGAGGACTCTAAAATGCCAAATACATTTGGGAACAGTTAGCAGTTGGAATCCTCGGTGTGATTCCTAAGAACTGCTGATCCAGAGGACAACTGTCTAATTTATCAAATTAATTTTAGCTTAAACCGTTTCTGGTATATCTTGATTATCAAGTGAAGAACAGGAAAACTCTAAATGCAGTAAAAATAATCTATATGTGTACATTAACTCTCATAGAGACCACAAAGTATTTCTTGGCAAACGTTTAGGTGACTGCAAGAGGGAAAAATGAACTACGAACCTCAACACTATCTTGACGTTAAATGTCAAATGTGTTAAATATCAAAAATTCCTGTTTTTCTTTTCAACTTCTAAAGAAGAGTTTGCTGACACTCTGAATTAACTAATCTCTAAATGATTACAGCAGAACTTTAGCTGCATGAATGCATCTTTTCCTGACTCTGGTGTTACATTATGAACAAATATTTCCCTTTGCTGCATTCTAATTGCATCCTCCCTTCCCCCCGCCATTAGATAATTAAGATTTAACTATAGAACTGAAGATTTTCTTCCCGTTTGCCAATAAACTTACTAAATACATTCAAAAGATAACTTGGTGCAACTGGCCATCATGAAGGACATATAAAAGTCTAATAAATATATTAACTGTCCACCCGGTACAGCTTTGCATGTTCTTCCCTCTTTCAAACCAGGGACTTCTAAACGTCTCTAACAACCATGGTGGCTCTGAGCTACCAGAAAACAAATTCTGGAAAGCTAAGCATATGGCCTAGCATAGGAAATTCATTTTCACTTTCTATGCGCTCTTACATCACTTTTAGGGCCAAATTTTGCTCTGGGATACTCAGCTCTTATGGAATTTAAAGGCTGTTGCCTGCTGTGAGGTAAATGTGACTGTAATTTTTAGAAAGTTTTATTTCTTAATCATCAAATAGCTTGAAGAACTCAAGAATGATCTGCTATATAGACTAAAATGGTGATAAAAATTCCAGGGACACGTTTTCTATTTTACAGGCTTTGTTTCATTTTGACTTATATTTGCAAGATGGGAAGCAAGTGATTATCTGGACAAGTTCAAGTTTTCAAATCTTGTTTGAAATTTCAGAAAAGAAAGTCAATTTTTTTTATTTTATTTTTCTTTAAGAAAGAGAACTACCTAATTATGTACCTGTCATGTGGAGAAATACCCCAATACTTAATTGATACTTCACTGATAAACTTCAATAAAATTTCTTAAACTCACAGATGTTACAGGTTCTGTGCTTGGGGAAGGTGGGAGCAAATAGGCAAGATTGGGGACTGTATGGTCGATCAGGCTTTAGAGTGCTGTGATAAATGAATCTATTTACACATAATGTTCCTATTTACTCTGGAATTATCTTGAGACTAAATTTTAGGCCCAAACTATCTTCATTAACCCTCCAAAGATCAGTTTGTAAAATAATGCTGCTCACCATAAAATTAGTAGAAATAGGGGCGCCTGGGTGGCTCAGTGGGTTAAAGCCTCTGCCTTCGGCTCAGGTCATGATCCCAGGGTCCTGGGATCGAGCCCCGCATCGGGCTCTCTGCTCTGCAGGGAGCCTGCTTCCTCCTCTCTCTCTCTCTCTGCCTGCCTCTCTGCCTACTTGTGATCTCTCTCTGTCAAATAAATAAATAAAATCTTAAAAAAAAAAAATAGTAGAAATATCCAAAAGATGAGCATCTATTCAGGTTGTTGGGTATTTTGGTTTGGTTTAGTTTTGTTTGCTTGTTTTTGTTTTTTGTTTTTTCAAATTTTCTAAACATGCACCCGGTCTTTAATGCTCAACATGCAAGTGCTATCCTTCAAATCTAAGAAAACTGTATCTTATTTTTTTTGGTCCAAAGATTAATACAAGTAAAACTTTAACTTATTAAAGTTTCCTACAGGAGGGACCAGTTGTTGATAAAGCAAGTTGATTGAGACTCTAATTGCATTAGGCTTATTGCTTACCTTTCAACAGTAAGTTAATGGAATCAAGCTGGCAGGATACAAAATCTCACTTTTCCAGTATTAAATGTGGGCCACTCAGCCACTCTTTCCTTCATTTACCTCAATGTGCAAAGCCAAAGTAAAATGGCATCAACTTCAAAGTGTTACAAGTTTTAAATGAAGGAATTACATAAAGAGCTTAGAACAAAGTCTGGTAAAACTGCAGTTTTGTTTCATAAATCATGCAAGTTTTAATAAACATATATTAACTTTTTTGCAACTCTTCCATTGATTGATGTTTGTGTGTAAATACAAGCAAAGTTCAGCACGAGTACTGTGGTTTCTCTACGACTCTATCAAAGGAACTTGTGAAATGTTTTTGTAAGTGGTGGAAACATGGAGACTGAGGCAGGGGAGGCCCCATGAAACCATAGCAAATCTCCACTGAAGCTGTAAATAGAAACTGGAGTTCTATCTTCCAGTCCATTGCTCAGACTAATAGGATAGACTTGCTTCCTCTTAGATAGGAGCATTCCAGTTTCCCTTAAAGCAAATATATTCTTCACAAGGTTTAGAATTGCCTAGAATTATTCACATGGGAACTCTTAGCAAAGACGTGATAAAGTTTCCATCTACGTGGCCTCATTTTAAGGGCCTGAAGCTTTGTACTTCTTCAGAAATAGACTGCCAAAGACAATTTGTCTTCTTATATTCTTTGCAAAATTAAAAAAAAATGCATCCTGCCTTCTTTTTTTGTTACTCTCAAAAAAATAAAATCAGTTTCTCTCTTGAAGGACACAACTGGAGAAATGGCCCTAAGGATGCTTTGTTAATAGAAAAAAATTGGTCAGAATACATAAGAGATGTTAAGTGAAAAGGTCAGACTTTTCCTGAGCCATGTACCATGTGGGTAATAGTGATGGTGAAGAAATCTCCTCACCCTTTTGTGCTCCTCAGACAGTAACTACTAAGAATGACCATTTCCCATTCAAACTAGGTAAGTCATGGATACTCCTTTTGTTTACCTATGGCAAGGCCAGATACAGACCTCCAGATTCCCCTTCTTTGTAACCATTGACCAAACTGGACAAAATTCTTACATCTGTGACTTGTTAAACTTAAGTGAATCTCTTTCTTTCCAACAGGCCCCTGAACTTTGGCTCGCTCTCGGCCAAAGCCAGCATCAACATCTGATATGGAGTTACCCTTCCTTAACAAACTCTCCCCACCAACGAACATTTCCTGCTCAGATGTCAGATCACTCTATCCTGTTGGCATGCACACCTACTAGGTTCTTTCTAGTCTTATTTACTCCTGCCAGTAAAAGAAAATTTCCTTCTGCCTGACCTTTGTGAAGCTTGTACATCTTATTATCAGGACATTCTCCCTATTGCAATAGCCTCCTCCACTTATTGCAATAATCCTTTTGAATGAAGTCTCTCTTGAGTACAGGTGTCTGTCCTTTGCTCATAGGGCACATATGAAAACATGGAAATTAAAGTTATATTGTTATATTACATTTCCCCCATAACTAAGATGTGAAAGTGAAACTCTTCCAGTCTCGGTTTCCACAATGCATTAAAATCATAGAATATGTATTTATGTCAGATTAATATGCAGAGAGAAGGCCAGATTTGTAAACTTAACCTATCCATCTCCTGCTAATAAGGATTGCAAAGGCCAAGGAAGGGCAAAGTGAAGAATGGAAGAAAGACAGACTCTTTTTTTTAGGGGGGAATTGTTGGTGTTCTGAGTTTCCCTCCTTCCCATCCCACCTAATATATCCCCCAAACACACCACAGAGTACCTAAGAGTAGGACTTAACCAGGAATATTAGCTCGTATTGGCTTGTGACTCCTGCAGTATGGACATACATATGTCTGAACCCCATCTGACTAACATAAAGGGTGAGACATCAGTGTGCAAGCCACTTTTACAAACACTGAAATTAAGGCAGTGTCGCAGGGAGGGCTAGATTCCCAAAGTTTGTTAAAGCAAAAAATTGAGTTATGCTTCCCATGAATCAGACGTGGGCCCTATGAAAGAGATGGCAGGAGTTGCCTTAGAACCTACTCAAGAGATATGGTGGTAAAATCTCAACAAAGAGAAGTTGGGGTTATTTTCCAGATAACCAGAAAATAACTCTCTTTTCTGGAGATAGACCAGAGAAATCTATGATTCAGAGAATGATATATCACCTCATTAAAGAAATTGCTCTGACAGGTCTCAGAAATTAGAACCTCCAGAGAATTCATAAAGGTGCTCTCACAAGAGTTTTGTTTTGCTTTAAAGATTTCATTTTTTTGACACAGAGGCGGGGGAGAGAGCACGAGCAGGGGGAGCGGCAGGCAGAGAGAGAAACAGGCACCCCAGTGAGGAAGGAGGCCTATGTGGGGGTGGATCCCAAGATGCTGGGATCACGACCAGAGCCAAAGGCAGCTGCTTAGCCAACTGAGCCACCCAGGTGCCCCCAAGAGAGTATTTAAGTGTTTTTCTGGGTTAGAGAACCTGCCATTAACTGAAAACAGTATCAGTCAAGTAAAAACTCCCCAGTTCCTTCTACATCTTTATCCTTTCTATGCAATGTATCTGAAGAGTGAGCCAGGTGGGCAAAGAAGGTAAAGAAAAATTGTCAGATACTGCAATTTTGTGGATGTCCTGGTAGCTCATCCATCTAGGTTATTCCCCCTTTTTTGTTCACCTTTGATTACGCTAGTTTGCAACTCCATTGAGGTTAAAAGTTAACATATAGAAAAATTAAAGCAATGCAAATAATTTTTGTCCAAAGAAATGCACATTGTGTCTGGTAGGATATCACTGATATTGGCATCAATCATTTTGCCAGTTTTTCACTATACTGTAAAATTCAACATTTCTACAAGATATTATCTCCATGATTACAGACATTTCAATATAGAAATCTCTCAATTTTCAGTCCTCTTGGATCAACTTTCATAATTTTAAATGTTGATATTTGAATCAAACATCACACATAAATAAAAATTTGAAGATAACTTATATTGCATGTTGGAGGCTACGGCACGGTTGGAGTCGTGGATCAAACCAGGCCCTGACTTGTGTCTCCTTTAAAGTCCAGATGCCTCGATAAGGGGTTATGGACGGGAAAGTTGAGTAACACTGAGAAAGGGTCTGTACCATGTGTTGTGCACTCGCCTACGTGACTTCCCACACACTCTCCCTACAGAAGGGAACAATGTGGTCAGGGTCATGAATTCTTAGTTGGTCCTTGTTGTTCCTGTACCTCCCATAACCCACTCCCTGGTTGATTGTCTTGCTAATGGCTTTAACTGAGACTACCTGGCATCACGAGGTTTGCTTGTAGTTGATGTAAACTTGTTATAGAAACTTGTGGTCATCTGACTAGGTACTGATGTATTACTCCTTCTATTGTGGTCTGCCTTATAAATGCTTGTAAGATGTGGAATAAAATCAGCACTGTTGGACATCCTCCTCAGTGTCCCTCCTGCCCTCATCTCTTTGTCTCTTAATTTCTTTTCACCACCCTCTTACCCTCGCGTTTCCTGGTCGATTTGTCACGCCGGCCGCGACAATTGCAGATCATATGGCTAGATGGAGAATAAACTTACTCCATATATTCTTTGTTCTTGAAACAGAATAGAGATTAGTTACCTTTATGCACATTACCATCTACTAAAAAATAAATATGAACATCACTATTACTTTTGCTAAGTGTGTCTACTCTGTATACAAGTGAAAGATGAAAATAAGAGCTCCAAAGAGAAACTCAAAATGGGTATTATTCTCTGGGTGGCACAGTCAGTTAAGGGTCTCTCTCAGGTCATGCTCTCAGGGGCCTGGGATCAAGCCCTGCATTCAGCTCCAAGTTTAGCACTGAGTCGGCTTCAGGATTCTCTCTCTCCCTCTGCCCCTCCACCAACTCGCTTGTGCTCTTTATCTCTCTCTAAAATAAATAAATAAATAAATCTTTAAAAAAATTTCTTATTCTCCAACAAGTTCTGCCTTAAATGAAACTTCAGCATATACATTGATTAATAACCAATAGCTAAGAATTCAAACCCCACTTTCTTGTAAAAATTGACTCAGGCCAAATCAAACAGGTACCATTTGATTACAAATTCATGGAGAGAAAATAAAATAGCAGACATGACCAAGGCATTTGAGAACTCAATTTCTACATTGTACTGCTTTCCAAAGATACTTATGCTTTCTAACATGTATTAAGGCTTTATTCTTTACATTCCCAGATAATCTTTGTCTGCTTCTTAATATTTCAGTGCCTCAAACTTATCATATCTATCATAAGATGATATCTGTGAAATATTCTACACATAAAGAACATTATATAGAAAGGGACTTTCCATAAGAGAATTTATCTTACTTCTGTATTCAGGTAGGATAACATTTAGTATAAGAACAAAAAAAAAAAATCTTAAAAATTTAAGTGAAGAATGTACTAAGGAGCCTTATTTTAAATTTGAATATCTAGTAGATAGATGTGCTATGAAATCTAATATTAGAGCATATTACATACGTCTGGTAGTATAGTCTAGCCTGGTGTAGATAAATTGCACCAGAAACTCACATATTTTTGTTCACAAATACAAAAAAATAGAATCCAAATGTAAAGTAATAACCACAGAAAATACAATTTTTAACATATAAAAAAATTGATATCCTATATAGACTGATATCCTATATAACTTTAAATAAAAAGAGCAAAAAAACATTTTTGACAGTATTTTAGAACTATAGGCAAAAGATTTTTTAAAAGAATATGGCATAAAACTAAATACACAAATTTACAGAAAAGTAAATAAAAAGATACACAAACTTGGTGTTTAGTGACAACCTGATTAATTTATTCCCTCAACAAATATTTGTTGCAGTACTTAAAGGCCTGAGGGAGTCAGCAATGAATAAAATAAAATAAAAATACCATTGAGTTTACATTAGGTTAGGGGAAGATAGTCAATAGACAGATACAACTATAGGGGAAGATAGTCAATAGACAGATACAACTATATATGTATATGTATATACGCATGTATATAGTTATGTATATGTATATATGTACATGTATATATATATTTATTATATATATTTTATATTATATATATAATTGTATATATAAGTGTTAAATAAAATGGAAAAAGCTTACAATGGGAGGTGAAGGTCAGTGGTATGTTAGAGTTGCTATTTGGAAGAGAGTATGTAGGGACACTTCGTGGAAAAAAGATTTGTTTAGCTATTTAAAAGTTGTAAGCCATGTGGATGTCTAAAGAAACACATTGCAGATAAGAGTGCTGTTTGGTGTGTGAATGCAGGAATCTGCCAGAAGAACTTGAGATAGAATACAGGTGGAATGGAAGGAATAAGAAAGTTAAGAAGTGTTGAACTGGAGAAGTAAGGAAGAACTTGATTACTTAAATCCCTATCTGTTATTCAAATCAATTTTATTTGTATAAGATGAGGACACTGCACAGCTTTGTTGTTTTTTAATACACTATTGGTCATATTTGTGCATACATTTTTAAAAACTCTTGTCATGGAAAGTTTCAAATATCTAACAAAGAGAATATTCTAATTAACTCCCATGTATTCATCACGTGACTACAACAATCAATTCAAGACCATTCTTGTGTCATTTATATCCTTAATTTCTAAATTGGTTATATTGAAACAAATCTCAGATGTAACATATTTATGACTATTTTAGTCTGCATCTCTAAAATACAAGGATCTATTTTAACATAACCACAATATTATTCTAACTTTAAAAATCTTTAAAAAATAATCACTTAATATCAAATATCTAGTTGGCATTAAAATACTGAATTTTTAAAAATTTTTAACATTGACTTGTTGGATAAGAATCCAAACAAGTTCTACATATTGCATTTTCTGACATATATCTTGGTTTGTAAATACCTAAAATACACACACACACACAGACATACACACAAATAGCATCTTCTTTTGCAATTCTGTTATTGATCTGAATTCTGTATATGAGACATTATGCAACATGATGGTTTATAACACAATAAGAATTACAGAGTCCCTATTCTCATGGTTGTCTACCTCCTGCCCCACTCCCAAAGGCCAGACTGGTAAACAGATTCCTAATCTTTTTATTTCTGGATAGGAAAGTAAAAAACTGAACAAACTGAATACTTAGTATTAAATGGCACCTGACAAAGTTCGTGTCTTACACAGTTACTTTAGGGGAAGACTCTTTAGACTGGTGGAAAACTTAATTGAAGCCAGAAAGTTCTGTACCCTGACCTAGCAGAATTCTGACAAAATATTTTATTATAACATAAACAACAAAACTTGAGTAGAAAACATGTTATTTTACTGCGTTCTCTGTGTCTAAATCAACTTCAGTGATTTGGAACACAAAGGCACACTAGAGAAGAAAAGCCAAGAAAAAAATCAAACACAGAGATTTCCCCTTCTGTAGGTATAGATATCAGAGTTCAGGAGGAAGTAGAATCGATCATGTTTGCTGTATACTTCCAAAGTGATGGCAAAGTAGCTGTAATTTTTTAAATTTTGTTAAGAAAATTAACTTCCATGTTTTAGAATGTTGCATTCTTCAATTATTAAATATCATTCAGTTTTTACAATAGCACTTTTTATCATGGGTATTAAAGTATCTGTTGGATACTTTATCTCTCTCAAAGACTGGCCACATCTAAAAGAGGGCAAGAGAAATCTGTAAAGTATCAAATAAACTGGATGATGGGATGTTAATAAAGAAATAGAAGAGGACAGAAAAACAAATATATATTTTATCTGTAAGTGGCAATATTTTGGAATTAATAAGATCCTTTACAGATATCAATACATTAGAATGACAAAAAAATATAAAATTTAAGAAAAATACATTTGAAGACTTTAAAGTTTTTAAAAAAGTCAATCGTATAGGTGGGAGGAGAAAGAGCACTGATCTAAAACAACAACAACAACTAAAAACCTCTTTGTTGCCTCATACCCCCTCCCCTCTGTTCAACTCTGAGTTTAGCTGCAGCTGTGATGGTCACTTGCCTGGGAATGAAGACTTTGAAGTGTGATGTGGTTAGCCCTCATTTGAACCTAATCAGGGAATGTGGGAGAGTTACTTTGTCTAATAGGTTCCAGGAGAATAGAGTCCCCATGGCTTAGAACAGTAAATCAATCATGTACTTGTAAGGGCTTTTCCTCTTTTCCTATCTTTCTCTGTTGTCATCCCTGCTCTCTGGATCACATTCCAAATCAACCACCTGTGCCCAAGTCCTTGTGTTCTGTTTCCAGAGAAACATACACTAAAGTACTAATTCAAATTAAAAACATCTGATTTCAATTGAACAGCGGCAACATTAGGACACGCTAAAACAAAATCGAAAGACAAAAGTGTATTACTACCCTAATATGTATAGAGTTCAGAATAGGCAGGAATGATAATTTTCCGTAGTTCTGATGTGAAAGAAACACTAAAAAATTACAGAATTTTAAGAGACAAAGACATCCTCAATCTTGTTTTTGAAATCCTCCTTTACTATTTGTTTCACTCACAGGTAAAGTGGATTTAGATAATTTGACCAGAAAATAAAAACACTATTCTCTTTTGTTTATGGATGCTTTCTTGTACTCACAATGAACTTGAGAAACAATACAATAAAATTATCATTCACGGAGGCGCCTGGGTGGCTCATTGGATTGAAGCCTCTGCCTTCAGCTCAGGTCATGATCCCAGAGTCCTGGGATCGAGTCCCACATCGGGCTCTCTGCTCGGCAGGGAGCCTGCTTCCCTCTCTCTCTGCCTGCCTACTTGTGATCTCTCTGTCAAATAAATAAATAAATAAAAATCTTTAAAAAAAAATTATCATTCACGTATTTTCAGAAAGGACAGCTCAATATCAATATTCTGCAATATCCTGTTACTTTTATCATAATTTTCTGATGACCTGCCCCAACTACTCTTCATAATGGGTTTACCTGTATAGACCTTAGCGTGTGCATTGAACTATTACCAATAAATTCCCCTCAGAACCTTTTTAAAAAATAACTGAGGTCAGATAACTGATAACTCCTATCTGTATTACAGCTAAACCAAAGTATGTACCAGTCTTTCATTGTGATGGATGAGAAATCTGTTGCTTCAATCAATGCTTTCTCTAAGTTTTTTATCAAGTCCAAATTTTCTTCCTACAAAATATTTCAACTTGCCTATTACTGTGGTGATTCTCTATGAACAGATCCTTTACAAAAATAAAGTTGCAATCCAGATTATTTAATTTTTACATTTAGGTCAAGTGTATCTCCAGCCAGCTGGTATCTGTAGATACTCTTTCAATACTCTTTCAATTAATTCTAAAATAGCTAGAATTCAGGGTCTAAACACATAATTATAGATTCAAATTATCCAGTTCCTGCAAAACTCACTTAAAGCAATAGCTTCTGGAGGAATTTGTCTGGAGAATAGGCTAATAAGTGTTTTTCTATCCTCTCACCCTCTGTAAATTCTATACAAAATAGATCAAGCTACCAGAAAGACCAAAGGCATTCTGAATTTAGTTCCCTAGAAAAATAAATTCAGAGTTTCTGGCTCTTCTTATAAGGAGCTTGAAATCACCACTCCATCCTCACAGCAGGTAAAAAACTGAACAGACTGGAAAATCAACAATCTTTGGATCCATAAGGGAGGAGAACACACAGAGCAAAAGGCTGCTGCCCCTGAGACAGGGGAAACCAACAAAAGGAGCTGTGTTTTACCAAAGTAGTATCAGGAAGCTGCCAGTTCTTGAAGAAAATCTGGACTGTAATTGATAAATTGCTGATAACAACTTAGTTGAAGAGTCCAGGAGGATCCAGTTATGGGTGGGAGGGTGACACAATATTGTAAGTTTTACCCCCAGGAGCTCAACAACATCTCCACAAAAAAATATTGCAGAAAAGTCCTCTCCTGCTTCCAGCAGTGCCAGGGGAAAAGGAACCATTTGAAAATACTTCCCAGCACTCTGTGCTCCTTAAAAAGGTCTACCTTCGGGTAAAACTAATTAAGCAATTAGAACCAGCTGATCATGAGAAAAGAAATATATAGTCCCAGTCAGCTCTAGTGTTCCTCATGGGAGATGGGGAATATTCAAAATCAGTCTAATCTAGCCATCCTGTCCCACCTAAGGGGGGAGGAAAAAAACTCAGAAACGCTTGTGGTGTTATAATCCAGAAGCACAGATTCATTAAAAGACTAAAACCTAATCCTAGGAGCAGGGAATGCTTCCCCTCCCTCCAAACCTCATTACCACATGACTAAAGGTCATTTATTACACTTGCTTTTATCTAGCACATTATGTCCAAGTATCAAGAAAAAATTACAAGGCATACCAAAAGAAAAAACGTAATTTGAAAAGATAGAACAAGCATCAGAAACTGAGATGGCAGGGGTGTTGGAATGATCAGATCAGGAATTTAAATATATACATAAAAATATGCTAAGGGCTCCAATAGATAAATTAGACAGAATGCAAAAACAGATGAGCAACGTAAGCAGAGATGGAAATCCTAAGAAAGAACAAAAAGAAGAAATGCCAAGGAAAAAATCCAATTTAACAGAAACCGAGAATGCCTTTGATGGACTTATTAGTAGACTGAACACAGCCAAGAGAAGAATCCCAGAGCTATAAAATATATGAATACAATCCTCAAAGGGTAAAAAAATTCATATATATATATATGACTATATATATATAGTCATATATAAAAAATATATGAATACAATCCTTTAAATCCTCAAAGGATATAAAAATAGGTCTCAGTCTTTTAATGAGTCTATGCTTCTGGATTATAACACCACTCTTCAACAAAGAGTGGAAAAAACTTAACAGAATATCTAAGGTCTATGGGACAACTACAAAAGGTGTAACATACATAAAATGGGAATACCAGAAGGACAAGAAAGAGAGAAAGAAATAGAAGAAATATTTGAAGCAAAAATGACTGGGAGTTTTCTCAAATTAATGTCAGATATCAAACTGGGTCCAGGAAGCTCAGAAAACACCAAGCAAGATAAATGCCAAAGAAAACTACATACAAGCATATCATTTTTAAACTACAGAAAATCAAATATAAAGTAAAAGATCCTGTGAGAAGCCAGAGGGAAAAAAATCTCCTTACTTATAAAGGAACAAAGATAAGAATTATAATTGACAAGCTAGATTTCATCAATATTAAAAACCTCTGTTTTACAAAAGACACTATCAAGAGAATAAGAAGAGAAGCAACACACTGTGAGGAAATATTTGCAAACGGCACATATGATAAAGGACTGTTATCCAAAATATACAAAGAACTCTTAAAATTCAACAGTAAGGAAAATCACTTGATTAGAAGATGGACCAAATACCTTCACAGACACCCCACCAAAGAAGATATAGCAAATAAACACATGAAAATATACTCCACATCATATGTTGTCAGGGAAATACAAATTGCAAAACAAGATGTCAGAAGATGCTTATAGAATGGCCCAAATCCAGAACACTGAAAATACTTAATGCTACTGAAGATGGGGAGCAATAGGAACTTCATACATTGTTGGTAGGGATGCAAAATTATATAGCTACTTCGGAAGACAGTTTGGTGGTTTCTTTAAAAATTAAACATACTGTATATGGACCACATCTTCCTTATCCATTTGTATACACTATGGAGTATTATGCCTCCATCAGAAAGGATGAATACCCAACTTTTGTAGCAACATGGATGGGACTGGAAGAGATGATGCTGAGTGAAATAAGTCAAGCAGAGAGAGTCAATTATCATATGGTTTCACTGATTTGTGGAGCATAACAAATAGCATGGAGGACAATGGGAGTTAGAGAGGAGTAGGGAGTTGAGGGAAATTGGAAGGGGAGGTGAACGATGAGAGACTATGGACTCTGAAAAACAATCTGAGGGTTTTGAAGGGGCCGGGGGTGGGAGATTGGGGGAGCCAGGTGGTGGGTATTGGAGAGGCGATGGATTGCATGCAGCACTGGGTGTGCTGCAAAAACAATGAATACTGTTACGCTGAAAATAAATTTTAAAAATTTAAAAAAAATTTTTAAAAATTAAACATACTTTTACCATATTCTACAACTTTCGCAGCCCTTGGTATTTCCCCCAAAGAGCTGAAAACATGTACACACAAAAACCTGAACATCAATGTTAATAGGAGCTTTATGCATAATTGCCAACATTTGGAAACAACCAAGATGTCCATCAGTTAGGTAAATGGAGAAACTTTGTTACAGCCAGACGATGAAATATTTATTCAGCACTAAAAAGAATTGAGTTGGGGTGCCGGGGTGGCTCAGTGGGTTAAAGCCTCTGCCTTCTGCTCAGTTCATGATCCCAGGATCCTGGGATCAAGCCCTGCATTGGGCTCTCTGCTCAGCAGGGAGCCTGCTTCCTCCTCTCTCCTCTGCCTGCCTCTCTGCCTACTTGTGATCTCTATCTGTCAAATAAAATAAATAAATAATAAATAAATAAATAAATAAATAAATAAATAAATAAATAAATAAATAAAATCTCTAAATAAAACAAAATAAAATAAAATAAAAAAGAACTGAGTTATCATACTTTTGAAAAGATGTGGAGAAACCTTAAATGCACATTACTAAGTGAACAAAGCCAGTCTAAAAAGGCTACATACTGTTTGATTCCAACTACATGATGTTCTAGGAAAGGCAAAATGATGGAAACAGTAAAAAGATTAATGGTTGTCTGGGAATGGGAGTAGTGAATAGACAGAGCACAGAAGATTTTTAAGGCAGAGAAACTACTCTGTTATTATAATGACAGATATATGTCTTTATACATTTGTCCAAACTCATGGCAGATACAGCACCAAGACTCAGCCCTAAGGTGAACTTGGACTCTCAGTGATTATAATGTGTTAACCTAGGTTCAGTCATTGTAAAAAAAAAAAAAAAAAAAAAAAATGTGTGCTCTACCATTCTGGTGAGTGATGTGGATGATGGAGGAGGCTACCCATGTGTGGGGGTAAAAGTATATGGGAAATCTCTGTGTTTCTCTCTCAACTTTGTTGTAAGCTTAAAATTCTCTCAAAAATAAAGTCCTTTAAAAAAGAAAAACATATTCTTAAAACTACAATCCCTTCTTATGATTTGAATTAAGGATTAACTGCTCTAAGAAGATATTTTACCATCTTTAGTGATACTTCTTTTTCACATTGTATTTTTCAGGCTATCTACATAATATTCTATAAAAAGGACACAAGCTAAGTTTATTTTAGCTATCATGTATATATATAAATATATATATAAACATCTAAATATAGATGTATGTTATTTTATCATGTAAAACATACTTTCACATGAAAAAAATAGTATTTCTTTAATTAGATTAAAAACTCTTCTCTTTATTACCATGACTAACAGATAACTAGATTTTCCAACACTTCTTCCCCACTAATTCCTATTATTGCCTCCCTTCTGTTCTTTTGCTCTTGCTTTAGAAATACGTTGTAAGAAGCAAATTTTATCTAACAGAAGAAAATGCTTGCAGCATTTATATACGCTCAAATTTGGAAACAGGCTGCCATACACACACACACACACACACACATAAAGAATGAGTATTTAGACTCTGAAAGTATAGAAGAAATGGTGGAAACAATTTATCATGATTTTGTGGAAGAAATTTGTACAGTTGGGTAAAGAAAAAAGAGAAGCCTAATGTTAAAATATCTTCCATGCAGACGGTACTAGGCTAGATGTTTGACATGAATTATCCCATCATATTTTCATATATGAGAGGCATCATTTTTTCATTTATACATAAAATAATGAGGATCAAATATCTCAAATGGTTTTCTCAAGGTCATACAGAAAGTAAATTGAAGAATTGGGACCCCAAAGTTTATGCTTATTTAACTCTTTTTTTTTTTTTTTAGATTTTATTTATTCATTTGACAGACAGAAATCACAAGTAGGCAGAGAGCAAGGAGAGAGAGAGAAAGGGAAGCAGGTTCCCTGCTGAGCAGAGAGCCCAGATGTGGAATCATGACCTGAAAGAAAGGCAGAGACTTTAATCCACTGAGCCACCCAGGTGCCCCCTTATTTAACTCTTTGTAACTGGAAGATTTCTGTGAAAAAAATACACATATGAATTCATACATAATTCTTAGCATCTAATGCAATGTATTGTTTTCCCAAAGTATTTCTGTTCCAAATTATACTTTTCATTCAATAGAAGAGCTAGATTCTGATGATTACCAAAACCTCTACAACTTCAATCTATAATGCTAGACTTCTTTGGGATACATTCTAAACCTTTGGCAGCTAGTTTATGCAAGGAATCTATGTCTTCATTTCTGCATTCATCAGATGGAAAAAATTGACCCTGATGAATTATTAAGCAGTTTTACAGTCTGTATGTCCTTTTTATGGCTACATTCTACTCTTTTTTATTAATTTCTTTTTAAAAGACACTGAGCTTTTTGGAGGTAATTTTTAACATAATTTTATAGCAATTTTGGCAACACTTCATTTTTCCTTTTAAAATTTCAGAGCACATTTATTACCACACAAAGAGTTGTTTTTGTTTAAGATATTTTGGAAAGCATATATATGCTTCTGATTCAAAATAAAATGTATTGTTGATAGGGAATTTGATGTGCTAAAGTAGAATAAATGACAAACTGAAGGAAAATTGTTATGTTTTTATAAATTTGGGGGATATGTAACATAATATTTATATATATATATCACACTTTTAAATTACATTTAATTTAATATAAACTATGGTGGCCTTGTCATTGAATGAAATAACTTCAAAACTTTTAATTAGGAATGTTTGTCCTAAATTATTTTACAATGCTCTTATTTCCTCAGTTTACAATTATGTATAACCCAGCTTTATCAAAGTGGCTACGGTGAGACATTTTTTTAAAAGGTTTATTTATTTATTTATTTATTTATTTATTTATTTATTGAGATAGAGAGAGAGAGAGAGAGAGAGCAAGGGGAGGGTATAGGGAGAGGGAGACAGAGAACCCTGAGATCATGACCGGACCTGAAATCAAATTACAGACATTTAAGTGATTGAGCCCCCAGGCACCCCATGGTAAGACTTTTAAAACAACACTAATCAACCAGGAGAATGAAAACAATTCACTGGCCAAGGGCATATTTCTAATATCACATTACCTCATCCATTGGAAGAAGCTTTGAGTGTTTATTATGTATCCATCCATGTACTAGACTGATGTAATCCTGCATTTCTTAGAATAAATATCCTAGTGTGGGTGATAAACATTATACAATCACACCAATACACAATTAAAAATGGAGATCTGTGTTGTCAAGGAAATAGAGGATCCTAGAAAGACACATTAAGAGTCATCATCTCCTTTTGCGGGGCAGAGGCCACACAGAGAAAGTGATGTATACTGAATCACACCCAAATCGGGGAGGCTGATCCAGGTGGCTGACTGCTCAGAACCTTTGTCCTCCCCAAGGATGAGTATGACACTTGTGTTATGAGAACCCTTGGTAAACTGTATCTTTCTTCATGGAACTAGAGGGAAGCATTTCTTTTAATACTATTATTTTTAATCTTATGTTTTCTTATAACTGCTTAGAAATTTCAATATTTTCGCTCTTCTCTCTGAAACCAAGACTGCTATTCTCTCTTTTCCTATAATCAGTTTTAAGGTTGGGTTTTGCGTCACTGTAAAAAAAAAAAAAAATACATATACTGCTTTTAAAATTTCTTCTAAGATAACAAATATGTGAACATTCTTTTATCATCACGAAGTAGATGAGAAATTAAATTTATGTAATTCTTTAAGCCAGGTCTCCATGTCAAGGCCTGTTCTTAAGATGATTTAAAGTAGGCAGAGAGGCAGGCAGAGAAGGCAGAGAGCCTGATGTGGGGCTCAATCCCAGGACCCCATGGATCTCATGACCTGGGCTGAAGGCAGAGGCAAAATCCACTGAGCCACCCAGGTGCCCCATCTGCCCTGTCTTTAAACTCCCATTGCTCCTTTTGCATCCAACTAATCCCAATATTGGCAGAGTAATTCCAGAAGCCGTGGATACAGAGGAAAAATTAAAATTGCCTGTCACTTCTACTGAAAACCTGTGCTGCCCTGTGCTTCACAACTGAGTGATAAGCTCAGTGCCATTTAGATGAGTAGAAGGCAAACTGAGACTTCTTCTTCTTTATTGTTATTTGTGAATCTTGACAAAATGCTAATACTAATACTAATTGTTATTCTATAATCTTCACTTCATTTTGCCAAGACAGGCAAATAATTGAGCATCAGCTTTACCATGTACCAGTAAGGATTTTGCAATGTAAATCAGATAAATTTAAGAAAAATGAATTTCTAAAACTGCAAATAGTGTTTAAAATAAAAAAGAGAAAACAAAGCTTTCTCTTTGTTTGTACATAATAGAAATCATTGGTTATCTCTTTAGAATTATTGAAAGATCACGGACTTAAACCATGTATCAAATTTACCTAAATCTAAATTACACAGAACATAGAAAGATAAATAGAAATTCAGCAATGTAAAAAGAAGTCCAGTAAAAAGGAGGATTAAAAGAACCATATAATTAAATGGAGTTATATCAGAAAAAATAAACCATAAAATAAGTTGCAACTGGTAGGATATATTTAAAATAAACAAAAACAATTTTAATTATGTGATACAGAAATGATAAACAGTACTGTCTTTTCTAAATTGATTGAATAGGTAATGGTAATGGTTAAAGGCAGAAGTTTTTATCCTTTTTTGGCTTCATCCTAAATTCAAGAATACTCAATTAACAAAAACAAGTGTCTCCTCAAATAAGAAAGAAAAAGGAAATTGAATATGAAAGAAACACAGGGGTAGACAAAAATCCTTAAAGACATAGTAAATTATTTCATGGAGCACTTTTCCATAAAGAAAGATTTTTAGTAATGTATAGAATACAGAAATAACAATTACCGGCTTTAAGGAAAATATAGTAAAATTACCCATTAAGAAATACCAACAACAGAGCCTTGATGAAATAAAACAAAATCTATGTCATTTTATAGTTCAGGAGACTGCTGTTCAAGGAAAATATATAACTTTTCCAAGGTCATATTATATTCTTGTGAATTTAACTTAGGTAAGTAAAGATCCTTGTTTTCTGATCTATCAGAAAAGTCAGATTCAATTTTACTTGTGATAAATATAGATCTGAAATTTCCATGCATGTAAACAATTGAACACTTGGACAAATACAGAATTAGCATATTAGAAGGGTTTGACTCATTGCAGGAGTTTCACAATAAGCATATCCACATGACAAAAGTCATGAATCTTCTATAATTGATAATTGCAATTTGAATTATTTCCTTGCTTTAATTTTTAAATCAGTTACTTAACACTTTCCTAAAGTTTTAATTATGATTTCATTTGTTTAACATATTTTAATAAGTTCCATCTATGTGCTGAGAATCATGCTAGATTGTGGTCCAAGTAGATTCCAGTAAAGACAAGTCTGTATTTTAAGTGGTCTATTTTGGACTTAGTGATTATATAAAATTGTTTGCTCTAAGAATGACAAAAATTGAATAAATTCAGATTTATAGATATACATATTTATAACACATATTACTGGTCATTGTATTGAAGAACTTGATAATCACTAGGATCTCTATATGATTACATTTCATGATTTTTTAAGAATTATTAAAGATACCCTGCATTTCTAGAGACCTTAAGGTGAAGATGTATTCATTAATACTTCTCAATTTTTGAGGGCTGAACTCAAATCCACATCATTTGGGGGATCTTCTCTAACTAGACAGTCTCTCCCAGGTTGAAACTTCATTTACACTTTAAGTTCTGCTTTTCTTGTTGCATATCTATATTTTGTTGTTTTAAGTGCATGATCAAACTATTGGCTTCTTGAGATCAACATTTCTGCATTTGATAGAAGAGTATGAAATGACTTGTGATTTTTACCAAATTCAGAGAAATTTTCAAAATAAGTTAAATATTTATTTTATATTTTGTCTCAGACTTTTATGTCAATTGTAGTCTAAATCCTAAATTTATTTCTGGATTGTAAATATAACATAGTTTCTTTTTGGTTACATCCACTCTCATCCATAACTTATTTTATGGAATCAATATTCAGGAATTATCGTAAATCAAAAATTCTGTCAAATATTGACTTACTTATAGTTTTTTGTTCTTTTGGTTTTATTGAAATCTGCTCTGATTGCTTCTGAAAATATAAACTTACCAATGAACTTTTTTTACCTACTTAAATAATTCATCTTATACGGGCATACCTCAGAGATATTGCAGGCCTTGTCCCAGACCATCTTAATTAAGTGAATATCACAATAAAGCAAATCAAAGGAGTTTTTGGTTTCCCAGTGCATATAAAAGTTATGTTTACACTATATTAGACAAATAAGTGTGCAATAACATTATGTCTAAAAAAGCAATGTCCATACTTTAACCAAAAAATACCTCATTACTAGGGGCACTTGGGTGGCTCAGTGGGTTAAAGCCTCTGCCTTTGGCTCAGGTCATGATCTCAAGGTTCTGGGATCGAGCCTCGAGTCAGGCTCTTTGCTTGGCGGGGAGTCTGCTTCCTCCTCTCTCTCTGCCTACTTGTGTTCTCTGTCTGTCAAAGAAGTAAATGAGATATTTAAAAAAAGAAAAATACCTAATTGCTAAAAAATGCTAACCATCATCTGAGCTTTTAGCAAATTATAATCAGTTTTTGCAGATCACCATAACATAAAAAAATTTGAAATATTGTGAGAATTACCAAATATGTTACAGAGACAGAAAGAGAACAGATGCTGTTGAGAAAATGGCACTAGTAGACTATTTCAACACAGGGTTGCCACAAACCTTTAACCCACAATATCTGGAATGCAATAAAATGAAATGCAATAAAATGAATTATGCCTGTATGTAAACAAAGAGGCAAACTTTCCTTCTCTTTGAATGAACTCTGCTATTGTGAACACAGTGGCAAACCTAAATCTTCAGATCAAGAACAGTGACTACTATCCTCCAATGTTGGTAATGACCTCAGAAAGAGATCATGTTTTTTTCTTCCTGCCTGACTTATGAAGGTACCTTGTTTTGTCATTTTCATTCTGTTCAGAGAATTTCCTTGAGTCATTATTTCAATCTTGCTCTGCTGGTTACAAATTCTCTTAATTTTCCTTTATCTGACATATAGTGTCTTCACTGTCCCTTTATTATTGAAAAATATTTTTGGTGGTTATAGATTTCTGTCTTGATAGTTTGTCTCTTTTAGTACTTAAAAATTATTGTACTACTTCTGTCTAGCTTCTGTCATCTCTGTTGAGGGATCCAAAGTCATTGTAATTGATTTTCCCCTCCAGGTAAAATTGTCTTTTCTCTCATTGTTTCTCTTCTTTAATCCTCAAAGTTTGATGATGATGCATCTTGATGTGTATTTCTTTGAGTTTATCCTCTTTGGATTTTAGCTAGTTTCCTGAATCTGTAGGTTTATATCTTTTGACAAATTTGAATATTTTGAGCCATTACTTTTCCAAGTCACTGAGGCCCTGTTCTTGTTTTCTCTCCCTTAGTCTATTTTCTCCATGTTGATCAGATTAGGTAATTTCTACTCTACTATCTTTCAGTTCACTGATTTGTTCTGCTGTCCCCTCTCTTATGCTTTTGGGCCCATTCACTGAGTTTTTAATTTAGGTTATATTATTTTTTAAGTCAAAAATTCTCATTTGGTTCATTTTATAACTTTCATATCTTGATTGAGACTTTCTATTTTTTCAAGTATACTTATAATTACTAGTTGAAGCATTTTTATGAAGGCCGCTTAAAAAAATCACTGTAAGATATTTTTAATATTGATTTCATCTGAGTGTTAGACTCTATTGATTATCCCTTTTTCTTGAACTTGAGGTCTTCCTCTTTTTTGATATCATGAGTGACCTTTTTTTAAATTTTTTTTCAGTGTTCCAAGATTCATTGTTTATACAAATGACTTTCAGTTGTAACTTGGACATTTGGAATATTATGTTTTGAGACTCTAGATCATATTTAAATGTGTTTTAGCTGGTTTTCTCTGACACCATTTTAGCAAGAGGGGGCAGAAAGGGGTGCCACCTTATTATTGTTAGCTGGAAATAGACATCCAGATTCCTCATTTTCTTCACTCAGCACTGTTTCATTACAGTTCCCCATGTGGTCTCTACTGACACCTCAGGGGGATATCCTCGTCACTGCTTGGAAATAGTAAAAGTACTGACTTTTCATTAGCTCTTTTTTTTTTTAAGTTTTATAGTTGATTTTAATAGCATAATTGACCACAAAACCTGTACATATTTAATGTGTACAATTTGATGAGTTTACACATATAGCAACACTCATGATACCATCTCCACAATTAAGATAATTGATATCTCCAACACCTCCCAGGGTTTTCTGTGTCTCTTTTTTCTGTTTGCTTTTTGTGGTAAGAACACTTAATATGAGATCTAGCTTCTTAATGAATTTTAAAGTTCACAATATGTAGACACGAGACACACAATATTATAGACACAAGATATGAAAACCTCAAATATTATTATTTATTATTATTATTATTATTACCTTTCACATTACAAAAATACAATAAGTATCCATGAGGATACTCCCTACATGAGGATGTAGGGAAATTGGAACCCTTACACACTGTGGGAATGTCAAATGGTGCAACCACTACGGAAAATAGTATGGAGATTCTTCAAAAAATTAAAAATATAGCTACCAAATGACCTAGATTCCTACTTTGGGGTATACATCTAAAGAAATTGAAATCAAGAACCTTGAAGAGTTATTTTCAACCCCATGGTTTGTTATGGTACTATTCATAATAGCTAAAATATGGAAACAATCCAGTGTCCATCAATAGATGAGTAAAGAAAATGTGGTATATCCATATACAGAATATTATTCAGCTTTAAGAAAAAGAAAGAAAACCCTGCCATTTTCAAAACATGAATAAACCTGGAAAACATTATGCTAATTGAAATAATGCAGTCACAGAAGGCCAAATACTACATGATTCCACATATATGAGGTATTGAAGGTGGTTAGACTGATAGAAGCAGAGAATGCAATAGTGGTTTCCAGGGGTCAGGAAATAGAAGAAATGAGGAGTTATTATTCAATGATCATAAAGTTTTAGTTATGCTAGATAGATAAATTTTATAGATCTGCTTCACTAGATTTCTCCTGACACCAAGAGGAGGGACAAAGTTATCTCATTACTGCAAGGTGGGTGTAGAAATCCAGGCTTTAATGTGGTCTCTACTGACACTATAGGACTACTGGTAATGAAGGTTTCATTTTCATCTGGTAGTAATAAAAGCCTCAGCTTTCTGCTTGACTTCCTCTAATACTATCCTGGCAGAGGGGTTTCAGTGGCTCACTACAGCTTGAAGAAGGTGCCTTTGTTGGAATGGATTGAAGTGAGGCCATAGTTTTTCTGTGCTGTTTGGCTGGAGTAAGGTGATAATTGTGCAAAAGATTTCTGTCTTGCTAGATTGACCTTCTCATGAACTTTTGGCCATAGAATACAGGCTTTTTGGAGGTGTGTATGTGTGTGTGTGTAGTCTGTGTGTGTGTGTTTAAACCCATTGGCATTTCTAAGTTGTCAGCTTCTTTAACGTCAAGTATATTATATATGAAGCAAAATGAAAACACAAGGAACCCACTGCCCTGTCATTCCTTGAATTCCAAGGACGCTAACCAGTCTCTTATCTCTTGGCTTTTCAGTCTTCATATGTTTTATATCTATATCTATATATAGATATATTCCAATACTTTTAGTTGTACTTAATGTGAAAAAAAGGGGAAAGTACATGTATTTGATCTTCCCAGAAGCAGAACTCCTTTTACTCACTTAACACGGGAACTTACTGGCAGTAATTGTGTTGAAAATTCATTCCACATAATTCAAATTAATGTTAAATGAAGCAAAAATTAAAACTCTGCTGGCACCTGGATCTCAGAAACAACCTGACTATCTGATAAAGAGAGGTTTTTATTGGCTGGGGAGAGGTGGTGGTGTGCAGGCATTCCACTCTTACTGTCTATAGTTTTATTTATTTATTTATTTACTATTTATTTATTTATTTAACTAAAGGAAAGATATACAAAACAAAAACTGAGACAATTGTCTCACTTTTTGCATCATTTGGGCATCCTACCAGGTCCCCAAGACTTCTGAAATATCATTCAGAGCAATTAAGTAATCTCATCTATCACTTCCCTTGATTCCTGTGATGTACCTCATCTGTCTCATGAGACCTGAATTCACTTAGAACATTTTGGTGCTAGCTTTTAATGCATTTACTTATTTTGAACTATAATGCCCTCTATCCTGTATATAAACTCTTCTTTCCATTATACCTTGGGCAAAACTATCAAAGTAATGTTCCCTGATGTTCTGCATTCATTGTGACTTTTCTGTCCATAAAGATTTGATGACTGGTCATTACTTACAAAATGAAGTTCAAGTCCTTTAGCCCAGTTTGAAATGGTAATACACTGGGGCACCTGGGTGGCTCAGTTTGTTAAGCGACCACCTTCGCTCAGGTCATGATCCTCGAGTCCTGGGATCAAGTCCCACATCGGGCTCCCAGCTCCATGGGGAGTCTGCTTCTCCCTCTGATATTCTCCCCTCTCATGCTCTCTCTCTCTCTCAAATAAATAAAATCTTAAAGACCTGAATGGCTTGAATTAGCCACTCAAAAAAAAAAAAAAAAAGTCATATTCTGATCCTAATTCTCGCATGATCAATTCTCTATACAAATTTTTCACCTGACAAAAAAGTGGTTCATTGCCTCAATGTTTTGTCTTACATCTTTGATCATCAGATTCTTTTCCATTAAAGTATCTCCATTAATCCCTTGTAACTATGTTAATTTATGTTAAATAATTTAGTTAGTTCAAACTCTACAGAAGATAACTAGTGATAATTGCCATATTCACAACCAAGTTATCCTTCTAAATGTCAATTATATTTCTTCCACCTATGCATTCTTCTATAGACATTCTGTAAACAAAAAAGCTTATATGATTTATACTCTTTCTTGATACAGAAATTGTGGCTTATAATATGCATAGTTCTTCACTTTATTTAAAACATGTAATTTAGAGGAACACCTGGGTGGCTCAGTCATTAGGCATCTGCATTCAGCTTGGGTCATGATCCCCAGGTCCTATGAGGGTTCATGCTCGGCAGGAAGCCTGTTTCTCTCTCTGCCTGCCTCTCCCCTGTTTGTGTTCCTTCTCTCACTGTGTATCTCTCTGTCAAATAAATAAATAAAATCTTGGAAAGAAAAACATGTAATTTAGAAATCCACCCTCTATCAATACTTGAAAAGGTAGTCTCATTTATTTTTATTACTGTATAGAATTTAACTGTATGGATTTACCAAATTTTATGTAAGTTTTTTCTATTATTATAAAAGAGGATGATACATTTCTTCTGTCATTGCATGCATGCCCCTTTGATTATAATTTTACCACCTCCCCTCAGGAAGTGGACACTACTTCTCCAACACCATAATTTTAGCTGCCCCTTTGAATTTCTTTGAGCTAGAACCTTGAGAAGCTTTGCAGTTTCTGCTCCCAAACCTGTGGAAATCTGAGACTGTCAGTATAAAAGCCCAGGAAGTCTGTCTGTCTCTTTCTTTCTCTCTCTTTCTTTTTAAATGGTTATTTAGATATGTCTTCTGGTTTCCTAATTCTCTTTTCTAGCTAATCAGTCATTAATCCATCCATTATGCTATCAGTTTTAATTCTGTATCATTCAGTTTTTATAATTTTTCTTTAATTCTTTTAAAGTGTCAGTTTTATGCCAAAATAGACTTTGTCATATTTATAAATATATTAGACATAATTATATTTTGGCATGCATGTCATAATTTATCTGTATCCTTTATGAATCTGTTTCTATAATCTGTTTATTCTCTTATTCTTTTGTGTTTGTGTGCATGTGTGTGTGTGTGTGTGTGTGCTTCTTTCTTTCTTTGTTTCTTTTTTTTTTTTTGATCCTGCTTTTTCTTTCTTACCTCCATGTATGCTTGGCTATTTTATTATTAAAAGTCAGAAATTGTGTAGAAACAATTTAAAATAATACAAAGAGGCATTGATTTCTTTTTTCCATCAGAGAGATAATTTACTTTGCCTCTAACAGGTATCTATCTAGAGGCATCAGCATTTCAGATTCTCCTCAATCTAATTGAAATGAAAGTAGAAATCTAGCTTTGGTCTCTGCAAGAATCTATTACAGATACACTCTCAATGATATGGTAAAATCTCAGGCTCCAGTTCCTAAAATCAATCTACTTTTCTAACCAACTCTTTTACACACACACAGGCAAACACTGCAAGTGGACTCATTCTATCTTTTGCCTTTCTCACTTCATGAGTCTATTTAAAGGTTATCTAAATTTCTTGTCAATTTCTCATCCTCTCAAACTTTTCAGCTACTTTTTATAGCATTATTACAGGGGAACACTGCAAACCTTTCAAACAAATTCTTTAAATTTTATTTTTATTTTCATATCATTCTTAGTAAGGAGATTGACCCAGATTATCCAGTTAACTATTAACCCAAAACCCAAATTCTTGACAACATTTTTTTTCTGTTTTTTGTAACCATCACAAACACATCTCTATAATCTTACATATATGTTCGCAGTTGGGAATATGTATGTATGTGTATGTGTGTGTGTGAGTGGCCTTTTTCAGTTTTGTTTCAGGAATGACATTTGAGATTATAACTTTATATAATTTATTAATCCACTATTTCTTTAGACACTATTGATTTCCTATTTTACAAAATGATAAGTAGAACCTGTTTACTTTCTTTCATCTCCCATCATTAATTTTCAATATTTGACTTCTTTAAATTCTATATTTTCAGTATTCCCTATTTATCTTTTCAACATATGTATATTGGTATACTTGATTGAGCTCAAATGATAAATTAGTTCAAGTTATAGATTTTTACTCATGGTTTGTAAGGATTTTTTTTTTAATTGTGCTTATATGTCTATGATGCTTTTCAACCTTTCCTCACAACTATGCTTAGTTAAAATTTCTGTATTACCGGGGTTACAAACTGCCTTCAATTGTGACAGCAATTCTAAGTTCAGGGGTTCCTATAACCACATTTAGTTTAAATAATTCATAACAAGAATTTTTTTTAATTTTTATATATTTTTAAAGATTTTATTTACTTATTTGGCAGAGAGAGAGATCACAAGCAGGAGGAACAGCAGAGGAAGAGGGAAAAGCAGGTTCCCTACTGAGCTGGGAGCCTGACATGGGCTTGATCAGGACCCCGGGATCATGACCTGAGCCTATGGCATACACTTAACAACTGGGCCAACCATGCACCCCCACTCCAAAGATTTATTGAACTCACTGAAAGCTATTATATACATTGTTATAATTTATTACAGGTAAAGGACACAGATTAAAATTAGAGAGCAGCCAAAGTCCAGGAAACTTCCAAACATGGAGTTTCCAGTTGTCCTCTCCTCATAGTCATAAACTGTTACTTTTCTTATATTTATGTGACAGTATCCGTGACAATATTGCCAAACAGAGAAGCCCACCAAGTCTTGGTGTCAGAAGTCTTGTTGGAGCTCATTCCTATATGCCCAGTTGGCCATCCAGTTTGCTGAGCTCCATCTCCAGTCTCTCTGGAGTTAGAGTGATACTGCATGATACTGCATGACTCAAAGCCCCTACCCTAAACCACATTGTTGGTATCTCCCAAAGCACCCAGGTAAATAAAGAAACTTTTATCATGCATGAAATTCCAAAATTTGAGAAATAATCTCCTAAAAGTAGAAGGCAAAGGGCAGATCTCTTTTTGTGCAGTGTTAAATTCTTTACTACACAGTTCTTCTCAAACATAATCAATCTCAAAATTTATTTTTGTTTTGTCAAAGTCCATGAATTTTTTTCAGCAGTCATTTTACTATAGATATTCCACTTATAGTTTATTTGGCTTCATATCATCACCTTAACAACTCTTTAAGAAAATATAATTTAGAGCTGGGGTCAGGGCTAGGGTTCCATTCCAGCTGTGCCACTTCCACTCTGGGCTGCTGCCCCAGCTGATAAATACATACTTATCAGAAGAGGTCCTGCACATCCGCACCTTTGAGAAGAAACCCCTGACCCCAGAGCAGTGGGCCATGAGCAGCAGAAATAAGGGACTGGGACCTGCACAGCCATTACATTGTGAATCAGGGCCAAAATATATACATATGTATTTTATACATATACTTAAACGATACTCTTAAGTTGTATACTTTTATAATTATTGTGTCAGTTTCTTATGGATATTACAGAAAATAGTCATTACCTTCTAGTGTTAAATATTGCTGTAGCAAAAGTCTGTTTTCTCCTTATAAATTATTTGACCTCTTTGTCTAATTTATAAAGATTTCATCTTTAGGGGCACCTGGGTGGCTCAGTCGGTTAAGCATCTGCCTCCAGCTGAGGTCATGATCCCAGGGTCCCGGGATGGAGCCCCACATCAGGTTCCCTGCTGAGCGGGAAGCCTGCTTCTCCCTTTCCCACTCTCCCTGCTTGTGTTCCCTCTCTCTCTGTGTCTCTCTCTGTCAAATAAATAAATAAATAAAATCTTTAAAAAAATGATTTCATCTTTAAATTTTAAATCTAGTAAAATTATTAACACATATATAAGAATTAATAGAACTTTGTCAATGATTTCTTTGGATGGAATGGAACTTTTAACCTATAGATTTAAATCTTTTATTATTGGACTTTTTTTCTTTATTGAGAGAGAGAATGTGCATGTGCATGAGCAAGGTAGAGGGGTAGAGAGGGAAGAAAGTGGTTTGAAGCAGACTCCACAGCCAGCACAGAGACTAATGTTGGGCTCAATCTCACAACCCTGAGATCATGACCTGAGCTAAAATCAAAAGTTGGACGCTTAACCAACTGAGACACCCAGGTGCCCAGACCGTTTTTCTTATTGATAACCAGTATATGAATTTCTTAGCTGGGGACTTCAGCTATGTGTATATTCACTGTATTTTGATAATCTTTGTTGATTATGTTCTCAAAATCCCTTTTCACATTTTGTTCATTTTCTATATGTATATTAACTTTATTTTGATAATCTTTGTCAATTATAACCCCCAAATCCCTTTTTACTTTTTGTTCATTTCTTTTAATTTTTGTTCAATTGTCTCATTCTTATTTTTACTATATCTTCATGAGTTCATAAATTTGATATGCATTATTGCCATGTTTTACTTTAGCACTTCTTATTTTATAAGATCTTCAAAGTTCACTTCTTTATAATTTTCTGATAAATTACTTCTGAGCTTCTTTGTGTTCTTTGATGAAGAAAATTCTTGTGTTACATTTTTTTTAAAGATTTTATTTATTATTTATTTGACAGAGAGAGATCACAAGTAGACAGAGAGGCAGGCAGAGAGAGAGAGAGAGGGAAGCAGGCTCCCTGTCGAGCAGAGAGCCCGATGCGGGACTCGATCCCAGGACCCTGAGATCATGACCTGAGCCGAAGGCAGTGGCTTAACCCACTGAGCCACCCAGGCGCCCCTTGTGTTACATTTTTTAAGAAAAAATTTAAATAGGGATGCCTGGGTGGCTCTGTCAGTTAAGCATCTACCTTCAGCTCAGATCATGCTCCCAGGGTCCCGGGATCAAGCCCCACATTGGGCTCTCTGTTCAGCAGGGAGCCTGCTTCTACCTCTCCCTCTCTCTCTCTTTCTGTCAAATAAATAAAGAAAGAAATCTTCAAAAAAGAGAAATTCTTTATAAAAAAGAGTAAATTTAAATAAATGCATTTGGTCACACTTTTCATCTGTTCCTCAGCAAACTTCATTGCCAATTTTTCTTCTACTACAGTTTGTTTTTCATATGCGGTTATGCATTTATCTGTATTTTGAGGGAAATATCTGAATATTGTTTATGATTGAATAATGTATGTTCTTGCTTGACCAGCTACCTTCAGAAGGTTCTTGTCAGTTAAGAATGAGGACTCTAGTTCAGATTAATTAGAATTCCCTTCATGCCTTCATGTATATGTATACACAAAAAATACTTTTGTCTTTTCTTTCTTCTCAGTCATCCAAGACCAGCGCTCTAAGTATGTTGCTGACATGAAATTTCCCTCTATCCTCTTGTACTCACTCTCTTCATTTGGAATTATGGATTTTTAAATTTCATGTTAAACCCTGCCTTTTTAACTTTATGTTACATGGGTCTACAAAAGTTCCTTATACTAGTCCCCTTTTCTTCTTGATGTCCTAAAAACAAGCAAATAAACAAACAAAACTTTAGTTTTACCTACCAGAAGTTCTAATCTGGCACTCTTCTGCCATACTTTCTGTTCAGTATTATCTGTGCAATCTTCCCACTACCTTTTCATGTATCCATGACCACAATAGTAAGTGGTTTTCATTTAGTTTGATTTTAGTTTTTTTCAAATTTAATCAATTTTAGTTTGATTAATTTTGAGCAATGCATACAACTATTTAACTATCAAAATATACAGTAAGCCCATAACTCCAGCTACTTTCCCCATGTTTTCTTATAACCAGCCCAGCCACCTTCCCCAAATCTTAATCCAGGGCAGCTACTAATTCCCTTTCTACTATAATAGAAACATTTTGACTATTCTAGAATTTCATGTAAATGGAATCATGAAATGACCACTTGTCTTTTTTTAGTTTTTAAATATCTCCTTGTTATTATGTTTATTATTTATTGATTTCTTTTTATTACTCGGTAGCATTTCATTGTAGCAATACATTATAATTTGTTTATTCTGCATTTGATAGCCATTTGAATTATTTACCTTTTATATTTTATGTATATATATATATATGTATATATATATTTTATTTTTCTTGGATAAATATCTAGAAGTACAATTGCTTGGTTGTGTTTTAAGTGTATGTATGCTTGCCTTTAAAACAAACCTCCAAATATCCAAAAACATTGTACTACTTTCTCTACTGTCAGTTGCTCTGCATCTTTGCAAATATTTAATATATCAATCTTTTTATTTAGTCTTTTTGGTAGTATACAGGGGTATCTCATTTTGTTTTGTAGTTATTTGATGAATAAAGATATCAATAATCTTTTCTGTGCTCATTAAACTGTCATATTTTCTGTCATGTATAAATAAAAAGTTGCAAATTTTCTTCCCCAAATTGAAGCCTTTTTATTTCTCATCCTTGCCTTATTATTTAACAAGGGCCTCCATGAAAATTAAAATAGCAATAAAAGATTTCCAGGTATGATGACAAAGTAGGAGGACCCTAAGCTCACCTTTTCCTATGGATACAGCTAGATAACAAACACATCAATGTAAATAACCCAGAAAGTCACCCAAAGACTGGCAGAACAAACTCTCCACAGATAAATGTAGAAAGGAGGTCACATTGAAGATGTTAGGAAGGGCAGAGACTCATTCAGGAACTAAATAGACCCATAGGACTACCCATGGGAGAAAGGGACAAAACAGGCATGGAGAAGGGAGAGAAACATATTCTCACATCAGAAAGCCCACAAAGGGGAAGATGAATTTCATAGTATTTGGCTTGGAAAACTGGAAGGGCTGAATTTCAAGAGTTTTTACAATCAGCAGTCCTTAACACCTAGAGCTCTAAAAATCTGCTGGGAGAGCCAGGGGAGCAATGGGAAACTGAGTTCTTACTCTTAAAGAGACAGCACAATAAACAGCCCCACAAAGATATAGCATAGAAACAGCAGTTTGAAAAATGCCTCAGGTATATGAGAGAGAGATTTGGTAACTAATCCGAGAGTGTGTGCTGGTGGGGTAGGGACTTTTGGGAGATTTCTTCAGGAATAAAGATGATAGCAGGCACCATTTGTCTCCCCTACACCACAGCCTAGACACATGGACACCTACAGGAACAAGTGCAGTGCCAGCACTTGATATCCAACTTGCTAACACCACCCGCCCTGCCCATAAGTTCTACTGTGAACATGCTCCCTCCAGTCAGGCCTTCACTCCAGGTCCCTTCATTCAGTGGACCTTTGCAAACCTTGCTAATACTGCATGCCCCACACCTATGTTCTCCTTCTGACCTGCTGCATCTAATATGCTCTTGGCCAGGGTGCATCCATCTTAAGTGATGCCAAAAACCTAAGAGTGTGCAAGCAGTTCCAGTAGGGGCCAACACCACCCCAAAGTGACTCCTGCTCCAGAAAGAGGGGAAGATAATCATACACATCAGTCCCACTGGAACCCCCACAATGACCTAAATGGCCTAATGGCAGGCTCCACTCACCAATGAAAATGTCTCAGGGGACAAAATAGGGAAAGTACCCTATAGGTTCAGTGCTACTATATCTCTGGTAAATGCTTGGTCTGACACAATTCAAGCCCAAGGCAGACCCATACTAGTCCACTAACATAGAATGACCAAACCCCACCTACATTAGGCAAAGTAAGCCATTACAGACAGTTAGACTAAAGGCAAACCTGTCTCAGCAACAACAGTAAAGTGGCCATACACACACACAGGAGACAATCCTGAACTGCAGGTTCTGGTGAATGGGGACACTGCACTCCAGGGCACTATAGGATCTCTTTTTTAAATCCACTACCTTCAAGACCAGGAGATTTAGCTGACTTTCCTTTCCTAACACACAAAAACAGATTCAGAGAACTAGACAAAATGAGGAGAAAAAGTATTATGTCCTGAATGAAAAAGAACAGGACAAAAACCATAGCAAGAGACCTAAAAGGAATGGAGATAAGTAATAAGACATAGAGAACTCAAAGTAATGATCATAAAGATATTCACAGGACTTGAGAAAAGATTAGAGGAACTCAGTGAGACCTTCAACAAAGAGACAGAGAACATAGAAAGAAATCAGAGAGGAAGTCAATAACTGAAATTAAAAATACACTAGATGGAATTAATAGTGGACTAGTGGAAGCAGAATGGGTCAATGACCTATAACAGAGTAAGGGAAAGTAATCAAGCTGAGAGGAAGAGAGAAAAAAAAATAATGATAACTGACTTGGGTAACTCAGCAATGCCACCAAGCATAATAACATTCAGATTATAAGGATTCCAGAAGGAGAAGAGAAAGAAAAGGGGGCAGAATAATTATTTGAAGAAATAATAGCTGAAAACTTCCTGAATCTGGGGAAGGAAACAGAAATCCAGATCAAGGAGGCACAGAAAACCCCTAACAAAATCAACCCAAGGAGGTCCACACCAAGACATATAGTAATTAAAATGGCATAAAGTAGTGATAAAGAAATGATTTTAAAATCAGGAAGAGAAAACAGTTATACAAAAGGGAAACCCCATAAGGCTATCACTTGATGTTTCAACAGAAACTTTGCAGGGCTGGAGAGAGTGGTATAACATGTTCAAAGTGCTGAGTGGAAAACAAACAAACAACAACAACAACAAAAACCTGTAACCAAGAATACTCTATCCAATGAGAATATCATTCAGAATAGAAGGAGAGATAAAGAGTTGCCCAGACAAACAATAGTTAAAGGAATTTATGACAACCAAAACAGGCTTAGAAGAAATTTTAAAGGGGGAAAGAGTAAGGAATAGGTTCAAATTCAAGCAATCATCAACTTACTATAGACTCCAAAATACAGAAAATGTTATACATAGACCTAATGATAACCACAAATCCCAAACCAGTAACAGATATGCAAAAAAATAAGAGAAAGGAATCCAAGAATATTACTAAGAAAACAAACTATGAGAGAAGAGAGCAAGAGAAGAAAGGAAGGGATAACTACAAAAACAACCATTAACAAGTAATAAAATAATAATAAGCACATACCTATCAAAAATTACTTTGTATATAAATGGACTAAATGTTCTAATCAAAAGACATAGGATGACAAAACATAAAAAAAAAATACAAAAACCCAAAAACAAAAAACAAAAAAAAACAAAGACCCATCTATATGCTGCCTACAATAGATTCATTTCAGACATGAAACACATGCAGATTGAAGATCGAAAGTGAGGAGATGAAAAAGCATTAATCATGCAAATGGAGGTGAAAAGAAAGCCAGGGTAACTATACTTACACTGAACAAAATCAACTTTAAAGTAAAGACTACAAGAGACAGACAGTGAAGGACACTATATAATAATAAAGAGAACAATTCAACAAGAAGATACAATAATTAAAAATATTTATACACCTAACACGGAAGCACCCAAATACACAGAGCAGCTAATAAGAAACATAAAGGAAGTAATCAATAATAATAAAATAATAGTAGGGGGATTTAATATCCCATTTATATCAATGGATAAATCATCCAAACAGAAAATCAACAAAGAAAGAGTTTTGGGTGTTTTTTTTTAATTTTTATTATTATTATTTTTTATTTTTTAAGATTTTATTTATTTATTTGACAGAGATCACAAGTAGGCAGAGAGGCAGGCAGAGAGAGAGAGGAGGAAACAGGCTCCCTGCTGAGCAGAGAGCCCGATGTGGGGCTCGATCCCAGGACCCTGGGATCATGACCTGAGCTGAAGGCAGTGGCTTAACCCACTGAGCCACCCAGGCGCCCCAAGAAAGAGTTGTTTTAAATGACACATTGAACCAGATGGATCTAACATATATTCAGAACACACTATCCTAAAACAGCAGAATACATGTTCTTTTCAAGTGCATATGAAGCATTCTATACAACAGATCATATATTAGGCCACAAAATAAGACTCAACAAGTTCAAAAATATTGAAGTCAAAATATGCATTTTTTTCTGACCATAATACTGTAAAACTAGAAATCAACCACAAGAAAAAAAATCTGGAAATAATACAAATACATGGAGGTGAAATAACATGCTACTAAATAATGAATAGCTCAAACACGAAATCTAAGAGGAAATCAAAAAATACATGAAGACAAATGAAAATGAAAATACAATGGTCCAAAATCTTTGGGATTCAGCAAAAGCTATTTTCAGAGACAAGTTTATAGCAGTATAGGTCTATCTCAAGAGGCAAGAAAAATCTCAAATAAACAATGTCACCTTACACCTAAAGGAACTAGAAAAATAACAAACAAACCCAAAAGTAGAAGGAAGGAAATAATAGAGATTAGAGCAGAAATAAATAAAATAGAAACTAAAATAAGTAATAGAACAGATCAATGAAACCAGGAGCTGGTTTTTGAAAAATTCAAAAAAATTGATAAAGCTTTAGCCAGACTCATCAAAAAAAGGAAAAAAAAAAAAAAGACTCAAAATCAGAACTGAAAGAGGAGGAATAACAATCAATAGCACAAAATACAGAGGATTGTAAGAGAATATTATGAAAAATTACATGCTAACAAATTAAACAACCTAGAAGAAATGTACAAATTCCTAGAAACAAATAATGTCCCAAACAGAATCAGAAAGAAGTAGAAAATTTGAACAGACTGATTACCAGCAATGAAATTGAATTAGTAATAAAAAACAAACTAACTGGGCGCCTGGGTGGCTCAGTGGGTTAAGCCGCTGCCTTCGGCTCAGGTCATGATCCCAGAGTCCTGGGATCGAGTCCCGCATCGGGCTCGCTGCTCAGCGGGAAGCCTGCTTCCCTTCCTCTCTCTCTGCCTGCCTCTCTGCCTACTTGTGATCTCTCTCTGTCAAATAAATAAATAAAAAACCTTAAAAAAAAAAAACTAACTAACAAAACAGAACAAAAACTCCCAAGAAATACAAGTTCAGGACCAGATTGTTTCACGGTTGAATTCTACCAAACATTCAAAGAAGAGTTAATACCTATTCTTCCCAATGTGCACCTGCACCCTCAAAAAAAAAAAAAAAAAAAAAAAAAGAAGAGGGAACCTTCTAAATTCATACTATGAGGCCAGTATTACATTTGATAACAAAATCAGATAAAGACACTACAAAAAAAAGAGAGAGAGAGAGAGAGAGAAAACTCTGAGGCCAATATCCCTGGTGAACATAGATGCAAAAATCCTCAACAAAATATTAGCAAACCAAATCCAACAGTTACATGCAAAAAAATATTCACCATGATCAAGTAGGACTTATTCCTGGGATTCAAATGTACTTCATTATTCACAAATCAATGAACATGGTATATCATCTCAACAAGGAAAAAGATAAAAATTATAGGATCATTTCAGTAGGTTCAGAAAAACATCTGACAAGTACAACATGCATGATTAAAAACACTCAACAAGTAGTTTTATAGGGAATGCATTTCAACATAATAATGGCTATATATGAAAAACCCACAGCCAACATCATCCTCCATGTTAAAGTCAGTAATAAGACAAGGATATCCACCCTCACAAATTTTGTTCAACGTTTAATACTTGAAGTCCAAGCCATACCAATCAGACAACAAAAAGAAATGAAGGTGACAAAACTGGTAAGGCAATTTTGTAGGCAAATTTGTAGATGAAAATGAAACTATATATAGAAAACCCTAAATATTCCACCAAAAGGCTACTAGAACTGATAAATAAATTCAATAAGGTCTCAGGATACAAAATCAATATACAGAAATCCATTACATTTCTATACACTAATAATGAAGTAACAGAACAAGAAATTAAGAAAACAATCCTATTTTCAATTGCACCAGAAAAAATAAATACTTAGGAATAAATTTAACGAAGGAGGTAAAAGAGCTATACTCTGAAAACTACAAAACACTGACGAAAAAAGCTGAAGATGACACAAACAAATTGAAAGATAGTTCATACTCATGGACTGGAAAAACAATACTGATATAATGTCCATACTACCCAAAACAATCTATAGATATAATGCAATTTTTATCAAAATATCAACATCATTTTTCACAGAAGTAGAACAGATAATATTCAAATTTGTATTTGAACCACAAAAGAACCTGAAGAGTCAAAGCAAACTCTAAAAAAGTAAAATAAAACTGGTGGTATCAAAATCCCAGATTTCAAGACATACTACAAATCTCTAGTAATCAAGACAGTATGGTAGTGGCACAAAAATAGACACACAGATCAAAGAAACAGGATAGGGAGACCAGAAATAAACTGACAATTATATGTTCAATTAAACTTTGACCAAAAAGGCAAGAAAATGCAATGGGGAAAAAAACAGTCTCTTCAATAAATGTTATTGGGAAAACTGGACAATAATAAACATAAGAATGAAACTGGACCACTTTCTTACACCATACACAAAAATAAACTCAAAATGAATTAAGGGCCTAAATGTGGAACCTGAAACTGTAAAATCTTAGAATAGAGCACAGGTAGTAATTTTTCTGACATCTGCTATAGCAACTTTTTTCTAGCTATGTCTGCTGAAGCAAGGAAAACAAAAGCAAATATAAACTTTGAGACTACATCAAAATAAAAAAAGCTTCTACACAGGAAAGAAAGTTATCAACAAAACAAAAAGACAACGTACTGAGTGCAAAAAGACATTTGCAAATGACATATCTGATAAAGAGATAGTATACAAAATATATAAAGAACTTATACAAATCAACACACACACACACAAATAATCCAATCAAAATTGGCAGAAGACATGAACAGACATTTCTCCAAAGAAGACATCCAGTTGGCCAATGGACATATGAGAAGATGCACAACATCACTCATCATCATCATCACGAAAATGCAAGTCAAAACTACAATGAAATACCACCTCATACCTGTCAAAATGGCTAAAGTCAAAAACACAAGAAATAACAAGTATTGGCTAGGAGGCAGAGAAAAAAGGAACCCTCGTGCACTGTTGGTGGGAATGCAAACTGGTGTAGCTACTGCAGAAAACAGTATGGAGGGTCCTCAAAAAATTAAAAATAGAAACAGCATAGACCCAATAATTCCACTATGGGCATTTACAGAAAGAACACAAAAATACGAATTCAAAATGTATATGCACCCCTGTGTTTATTGCAGCATTATTTTTAAAAGCCAAATTATGGAAGCAGCCTATGTCCATCAATGGATGAATGGATAAAGCAAATGTGGTACACACACACACACACATACAGAATGGAATAATAAGCCTTAAGAAAGCCTTAAGAAAGAATGAAATCTTACTATTTGCCACAACATGAATGGATCTAAAGCTCTTAAAATCTTTTTTTTTTAATTTTATTTATTTATTTATTTGACAGACAGAGATCACAAGTAGGCAGAGAGGCAGGCAGAGAGAGAGAGGAAGGGAAGCAGGCTCCCCGCTGAGCAGAGAGCCCGATGCGGGACTCGATCCCAGGACCCTGAGATCACGACCTGAGCCGAAGGCAGAGGCTTTAACCCACTGAGCCACCCAGGTGCCCCTAGAGCTCTTAACTCTAAGTGAAATGAGTTCAGTCAGAGAAAGACAAATACCATATGATTTCACTTATATGTGGAATTTTAAAAAATGAACAAAGAAAATAGAGATGAACCAAGAAACCCGCTCTTCACTATAGAGAACAAATTGATGGTAACCAGAGGGGAGGTGGCACAATAGGTAAAGAAGATTAAGAGTACACTTATGATAAGCACTGAGTAATGTAGGGAATTATTGAATCACCATACTGTACACCTGAAACTAATATAACAATGTATGTCAACCATACTGCAATTAAAACAGAACAAAATAAAACAAAACAAAACAGTAGTAAAAAGAGTGGATAAAACTGCATTTTTCCAATTTTAGGGGAACTTTTCAGTTCCCCTATTCTTTAATCATGAATGAATATTAAATTTAATCATATATGATTTCTGCAACTATTGGGATAATCATATGGTTTTTGACCCTGTTAATGTGAAGTACATTGTTTGATTTTTAAATATTGTCAGCCCACTATTTCTGGAATAAATACATTAATTCATAAGGTATTATATTTTTAATAAGGTGTTGGATTTAAATTGCCAACCTTTTATTAAGCATCTTCTTATTAAGCATTTGTTTTTAATCCATGTTCATAAAGGACATTAGTCTGCAGTCTTCTTTTGTATTTGTATAACTTTAGTGTCAGTAAAATCTTGGCCTCATAAATGAATTGTAAGTTGTTCCCACTCCTCCATTTCTCTAAATGAGCTTGTGTAGGATTGGTATTAGTTTTTCTTGAGTATTTCATAGAATTCACCAGTGAAGCCATCTAAACCAAGAGATTTCTTTGTTGGCTAATTTGTAATGATGAGTTCATTCTTTAAGTTGATATATTTCTATTCAAATTGTCTGCCAGAAAAATTTCCTCTACTTCTTTTAATGCAAGTCTGCTAATGTCAAAATTTGGGGGCTTCTGTTTAGCTGAAAAAGACTTTATGTTCAGTTTTCAATGACATTTTTGATGGAAAAGGAATGTTAACCCCATGGTTGTTTCCCCACTATGCCTGCATTATAAAATATCACTCCTTTATCTTCTGGTTTTACCTGCTTCTGGCTGGAAATGCTCAGTTATTCCTTTGTTGTTGTTGTCCCTGTATTCTAACGTGTCTTTTTCCATCACTACCTTTAGGATTTTTCTCTAAAACTGACTTTCATCAATATGATTCAGTGTGCCTTGAGGTAGTTTTCTTTGTATTGATCCTGGTTGGATTCTATTAAGCTTCCTCAGGCTTTGGCTTTACTTTTTTCATCAAATTAAAAAAAAAAAGACTTCAAATATTCTTCTGCAGCCCTGTAATTTTCTTCTGTTTTTGAAAATGTAATTATACATATGTAAGAATGATTGATATTCTTCCACAGGTCAGTATATCTTTATTTATTTATGTATTTATTTTTGGCATTAAACAAATATTTCTCCATGTGGCTCAATTTCAGTAATTTTTATTGCTATGTCTTTAGGTTCACTTAGTGTCTAATTTACTATTAAACCAATTCAGTGCATTTCATGTTGGCTATCATATTTTTTGCTTTTAAAACACCAGTTTTTCATCCTTTATTTTTTTCATAATGTTCATGTTTTTCTTCATGTCTACAGATATATTTACATAGCTGTTTTAAGTCCTTATGTGATAATTCCATTATCTTGTTCATTGCTGAATTTTTCTGCTGTTTGAATGTTATTTTCTTCTGGTTACAGCCACATTTTCTTGCTTTGATTTTCTAACAGTATTTTATTAGATACCAAACATTCAGAACATTACAATTTTGAGCAATTTGATATTTTGCCTATAGTAAAGAGTGTTGAAGTTTGTTCTTGCAAACAGGTTACTTAGAAATTAGCTGTATCGTTTAGAGATTTTTATTTCTCCAATTTTTTGGAGAATAAATAAATAAATAAATCTTTTTTATTTAAATTCCAGCTAGTTAACATGGACTGCAATGCTAGTTTTAGATGTAGAACTTAGTGATTCATCACTGACACACAACACTGGATGCTCATCCCCATCACATGTTTAAACCCCCACCCACCTCCCGTCCATAACCATCAGCTTGTTCTCTATAGTCAAGGGTCTGTTTCTCGGTTTGTGAAGTTTATATTTAAGGTTTGTTAGGATGAGTCAAGAGCAAACTCTATTCCAAGGGTATCTTAGCCCTCTACCAAGATGAAACCATATGAAGTGTCTACCACATGCATCTCAAAGTGTTCTCCACACTGAATGTCTTCCAGGAATGATACAGTTTGCAGTCCCCTGGTTTTGTTTTTGCTCAGCCTTGTGGATTTTCATGTTCTTTGCAAAGCCTAGTGTTATTTCCTATATAGATTTCTTATTCTTTTCCACCTAGCAGCCCCCATCTTCTCTGGAACACACTCTCTGGTTAATTTCTTTGTGTCAGCTTCCTTAAACTCTGATCTCTGCCCTTTCTACCCAACAAAACTTTCATATTCTGCTTGAGTTTTCTCTCCCATTGGAGCATAGCAGAATGCACCTCAAGGCAGAAAACAGGGACAATTATAGAGCTCACCTCATTTGTTTCCCTTCTCTCAGGAATCACAGTTATGCTCAATGATTGTCAAAAATCCATAAACAGTTCTTTCATATATTTTGTTCAGTTTTCTAGTTATCTATGCAATAAGGCAATCATTGTACAAGTTAACCTGTCATGGCTTGAAGCAGAAGCATGCCTTATATTTGTAATTATGTATTATTAAAAAGCTAAATGTGAAACAATTTTTATAAAGTCACAAACAACAAAATTAAAATAAAATGAGAATGAGGGGCGCCTGGGTGGCTCAGTGGGTTAAAGGCTCTGCCTTCGGCTCAGGTCATGATCCCAGGGTCCTGGGATCAAGCCCCACATCGGGTTCTCTGCTCAGCGGGGAGCCTGCTTCCTCCTCTCTCTCTCTTTGCCTGCCTCTCTGCCTACTTGTGATCTCTGTCTGTCAAATAAATAAATAAATAAATAAATAAATAAATAAATAAATAAAATAGTTTGAATATAACCTAAGCCAAATAGATTTTCATTTTTCTTTTAACCACAAGAGAGTATAATAAATCCTGGTGTGCAGAAATTAGTATCTTTTGTCTCCCAAATTAATTAGATCTTTAAAGATTTCTTTTCAGTGTTCTTGAAATAATTAGGCTACTCTAATCTGCACAGCTTTGCTGTTACACAAGCAAATTTTCACTTATAGCTTGCCTCAAATCCCCCCTTATTTCTAAATATTCTTTTCTAATATAGATATTTTAATCACAGATTGTTTTTATTTACCTCACTTGGAGGTTTAGTTCTTTCTTACAAAGATTTCTGTCAATTCTAGAAAACCGTCGTTGTTTTATAAAAAATAATTTGCTGCAACTCTTACTGAGGATTTTACAACACTAACCCAGTGGAAATAGTGTTAATATTATTACACTTAAATTTAGTTTTTTGTTGATCAGGAGTCATTGAAACTCAGTTGTATTGGGGGCGGAAATAAAACCTAAGAAGCTTAAAACAAAAGGCATTACTTTCTTTTTTTTTTTTTTTTTTTTTTTTTTTTTAAATTTTAAATGTTCTTTTTACCTGCTCTTTTTTTTTAAAGGTTTTATTTATTTATTTGACAGGCAGAGATCACAAGTAGGGAGAGAGGCAGGCAGAGAGAGAGGGGGAAGCAGGCTCCCTGCAGAGCAGAGAGCCCGATGTGGGGCTCGATGTGGGGCTCGATCCCAGGACCCTGGGATCATAACCTGAGCCGAAGGCAGAGGCCTAACCCACTGAGCCACACAGGCGCCCCAAGGCATTACTTTCTGATTCTTAGGTTGGGCATTTTTGTTGTGAAGTTTTAATTCTGTACAACAAACATAAATCATGAAACAAAAGATGTGCTTAGATAGCATATTCTAGAAACCAACCGTAAATGATGAGACAGCACTCTGAGGTGTCTTTTTCTTATGGGTATAAGAGCTAATTAGTTAGAACTGACAAAAGGAATTAAAGGGAATTTTACATGATAAATGAATAAATAAAATACTGAATTGATGAAAATGCTATAATGTTTAAATGTCAACATCTGTTGTTGAATTCAGTATTCCTTTGCTGCTTTGTAAATGGGATGGACTCCTTAATTTCTCTTTCTTCTGTCTTGTTGGTGTAGAGAAATGCAACTGATTTCTGTGCATTATACAACTTCTAGCAGTTTTGGAGTGGAGTCTTTTGGGTTTTCCACATATAGTATCATATCAACTGCAAAGAGTGATAGTGTGATTTTTCTTTGCCGATTTGGATGCCTTTAATTTCCTTTTGTTGTCTGATTGCTGAGGCTAGGACTTCTAGTACTATGTTGAATAGCAGTGGTGATAACGGACATCCCTGCCGTATTCCTGACCTTAGCGGAAAGGCTTTCAGTTTTTCTCCATTGAGAATGATATTTGCAGTGGGTTTTTCATAGATGGCTTTGATAATATTGAGGTATGTGCCCTCTATCCCTACACTTTGAAGAGTTCTGATCAGGAAGGGATGTTGTACTTTGTCAAATGCTTTTTCAGCATCTATGGAGAGGATCATATGGTTCTTGTTCGTTCTTTTATTAATGTGTTGTATCACATTGATTGATTTGTGGATGTTGAACCAACCTTGCAGCCCTGGAATAAATCCCACTTGGTCGTGGTGAATAATCCTTTTAATGTACTGTTGAATCCTATTGGCTAGTATTTTGGTGAGAATTTTTGCATCTGTGTTCATCAAGGATATTGGTTGGTAGTTCTCTTTTTTGTTGGGATCCTTGTCTGGTTTTGGGATCAAGGTGATGCTGGCCTCATAAAATGAGTTTGGAAGTTTTCCTTCCATTTCTATTTTTTGGAACAGTTTCAGGAGAATAGGAATTAGTTCTTCTTTAAATGTTTGGTAGAATTCCTCCGAGAAGCCACCTGGCCCTGGGCTTTTGTTTGTTTGGAGATTTTTGATGACTGTTTCAATCTCCTTACTGGTTAAGGGTCTGTTGAGGCTTTCTATTTCTTCCTGGATCTGTTGTGGTAGTTTATACGTCTCTAGGAATGCATCCATTTCTTCCAGATTGTCAAATTTGTTGGCGTAGAGTTGCTCATAGTATGTTCTTATAATTGTCTGAATTTCATTGATGTTAGTGTAATCTCTCCTCTTTCATTCATGATTTTATTTATTTGGGTTCTTCCTCTTTTCTTTTTGATAAGTCTGGCCAGGGGCTTATCAATCTTATTAATTCTTTCAAAGAACCAGCTCCTTCTTTCGTTGATTTGTTCTATTGTTTTTTTTGGTTTCTAGTTCATTGATTTCTGCTCTGATCTTTATGATTTCTCTTCTCCTGCTGGGTTTAGGCTTTCTTTCTTGTTCTTTCTCCAGCTCCTTTAGGTGTAGGGTTAGGTTGTGTACCTGAGACCTTTCTTATTTCTTGAGAAAGGCTTGTACCGCTATATATTTTCCTCTCAGGACTGCCTTTGTTGTGTCCCACAGATTTTGAACCATTGTGTTTTCATTATCATTTGTTTCCATGAATTTTTTCAATTCTTCTTTAATTTCCTGGTTGATCCATTCATTCTTTAGAAGGATGCTGTTTAGTCTCCATGTATTTGGGTTCTTTCCAAATTTCCTCTTGTGATTGAGTTCTAGCTTCAGAGCGTTGTGGTCTGAAAATATGCAGGGAATGATCCCAATTTTTTTTTTTAAAGATTTTATTTACTTATTTGTCAGAGAGAGAGAGAGGGAGAGAGAGCAAGCACAGGCAGACAGAATGGCAGGCAGAGGCAGAGGGAGAAGCAGGCTCCCTGATGAGCAAGGAGCCCGATGTGGGACTCGATCCCAGGACGCTGGGATCATGACCTGAGCCGAAGGCAGCTGCTTAACCAACTGAGCCACCCAGGCATCCCTGATCCCAATTTTTTGATACCGGTTGAGACCTGATTTAGGACCAAGGATGTGATCTATTCTGGAGAATGTTCCATGTGCACTAGAGAAGAATGTGTATTCTGTTGCTTTGGGATGAAATGTTCTGAATATATCTGTGATGTCCATCTGGTCCAGTGTGTCATTTAAGGCCTTGATTTCCTTGTTGATCTTTTGCTTGGATGATCTGTCCATTTTAGTGAGGGGAGTGTTAAAGTCCCCTACTATTATTGTATTACTGTTGATGTGTTTCTTTGATTTTGTTATTAATTGATTTATATAGTTGGCTCCTCCCACGTTAGGGGCATAGATATTTAAAATTGTTAGATCTTCTTGTTGGACAGATCCTTTGAGTATGATATAGTGTCCTTCCTCATCTCTTATTATAGTCTTCCTGATAAAGCCTCCCCAACAAAATTGATCAAAATTTGGTGGATGTGAGCCCAGTGCTGTAGTATATTGGTGTATAAACCGTTGGGTGCTTTGAAGTATGGCCCACCAGAGGCTGGACCTTGACTAACATAAATCCCTATTGAATCTACACTCATTCTAGTGTGAGGTGCCAATGAAAAACCGGTGAGGTTCTTCAACCACATAAAGAAACTCAACTCTTCCACAGCATCTAGAATGCATCAAAGAAAAAATTCAGTAATATATGAAATTAGGTGGAATAAATTTTGGATTTTAATTTCCTTGAATATTGGGGTGCCTGGGTGGCTCAGTCATTGAGAGTCTGCCTTTGTCTCAGGTCCTGGTCCCAGGGTCCTGAGATCAATCCCCACATCAGGCATCCTGCTCAGTGGGAAGCCTGTCTCTCTCTCTCCCACTGCCCCGGCTTGTGTTCCCTCTCTCCCAGTGTCTCTCTCTGTCAATTAAAGAAATAAAATATTTTTTTCAAATATTTATTTATTTATTTGACAGAGAGAGAGAAATCCCAAGTAAGCAGAAGTAGGCAGAGAGGCAGGCAGAGAGAAAGGGAGAAGCAGACTCCCCGATGAGCAAAGAGCCTGATGTAGGACTGGATCCCAGGACCCTGGATCACGACCTGAGCTGAAGGCAGAGGCTTAACCCACTGAGGCACCCAGGTACCCCAAGGAATAAAATCTTTATAAAAACCTCTTTGAATATTAACTCAAAAAAAGCAGAAGAATTAAAATTTGAATTTAATTTCTGTGGATTTGGAGTTATAAAGCAATCTACATTTTTTACATTAACTCCTCCTAGAAAGTTGATAGAAGGTAACTAATTAAATGTGTGACATCGTATTACCAGAAACTTATTATTAAATTAGCTTAATGTAATTTAACTTTATTTCAAAACCTCTAATAGATCATATTTTACATGATTGCTGATAATTTGAGATAAGAATGCAAGTAGAGAATTATTTTTGAGGCCTGAATACAAATAATTCTATGAAGTATAATAAATATACTCTTATGAACCTTTCCATGGAATTCTGGGCTCAAAATCAATACTGCCTACTGTTTCAAGTTATAGCCTTCTCCCTTTCATATTTTTTATTATAAGATAAACTCTTTTGTTTTAAAACATGAGGTTGCTCGTGTTGGGGAAATATAACTAAAATTAAATCTTCTCCCAACCAAGAAAAATTTCTTCACAAAGGTAGTAAAGGAAGAAAACAGTTTTACTATCATTGAATAAACATTAAATTAGAATGAGATGCTTGTTGGGGTTAATGTAGAGCATTAAATCAGCCATAATACCTGACTTTCTACAATGTAACACAGAGGCTGGTGCAGGCAAAGGAAGGTTTTAGACAAGGGTGTGGGCCTTTGGAATGTGGAGGCCTGCTGGCCACTCTGCTGTTGGAATGCTGAAGCTTTCTTAGCCCAAAAAGCCACCCTGTGATCTAAGAGATAAACATATTGTCCCTTAGGCTGTGTTTAGTAGAACACACAGATTAGCATATCAGATATTTCTCCTAAACAGATCCTCCTAGTTTCAGTGAGAAACAGTGATAAGGACTTATGATTATCCTGAAGGACCAATAAAAGCTGGAGCAAAGAAGATCAAAAGGTCTTTGCCTCCCAGCGTTGACCCCCTTGCCCTTTCCTCTCTTTCACAGCAAAGTTTGGAGTAATCCTCCAGCATAGGGATGGATTGCTGACCATTCCTAGCAGATGCTCATCACTGATAGTCCACTAAGAAATCCCGGAAAGAAATTTTACTTTTTATATAGCCAACAACTACAATTCATTCATGCTTTCAGGAAAAACAATACTAGTCCTCAACTAAGGAGGACTTGACTGCACTATTTGTCCCATATAATTCATTCTAAATTTACCTGGTAAATTTAGGTAGTAATTATGTTACCACCAATGTGTTACCATCTAGGTTAGTTAAGTGGCTTTATCCAGTGGAAAAATAAACATCTCCTTCCTATCTTTATGACAGAGGTAGCTTTGCAACTTTGAGTAAGTCTATCATTGAAACTGGGCTCTTACCCTCCCACAGAAACTGGGAGTTAGGGGCATTATCTCCCAAGGTGTTTATATTTCAAAGAGATGGCTCCAGGTCCTTGAAATAGACATTCTTGGGTTATAAAATTGACAAAAGACCTATGTAGTATTCAAAAAGATTTATATGTGTTTTAAATAAGAAAATGTTTAATGTTACAAATGGTCTAAGGTAAATGTTCTGAGAGAAAAGAGGAGGGAAATCTGTTCCCTTATTTTCTCTCTTTCTTTTTTTTTTTTTCTAAAGATTTTAATTTATTTATTTGTCGGGGGTGGGGGGAGCAGTAGGCAGAGGGAGAAGCAGGCTCCTCACTGAGCAGGGAGCCCACTCTGGGGCTCCATCCCAGGACCCTGGGATCATGACCTGAGCCAAAGGCATACCCTTAACTGACTGAGCCACCCAGGTGTCCTTTTTCCCTTATTTTCAACAGGGTGAATTAAGTTTCTTATTTTAAATTTGTATTTGTTTTTAATGTAGTGATTTTCATGTATATATATATATATATATACACATACATCTATTCCTGAATATCGTTTTCTTTATAAAAGTTTTATTGTGTAAAGATAGCCACAATCTCAAATCTATAGCTATTTTGTCTCAGGGACTTTTACTTTCAGGAGTATTTTGAACTTTGTAAGACTGAATGGTTAGTGACCTCCCTCTGAATGGCAGTGGGGAGTAATATCTAATACATAGCAATGCTTCCAGGAGGCTCAAAAACAGCAAACCAAAAGGTGTTTGTGTGGGGTAACAACCAGGTGAAATTCAGGACTGTGCTAATAACTGTTGATCCTTTTCTGCTAAGGAATAGCCTCAATCCTGGTTGGCAAGAGCTCAATACATTAAGAGGCTAGTAAGGTGGAAAGTATTAGAAGGTAATGCTTTGATATTCCATCACTTTTGATATTTCCATTTATGTGTGTGTCTGTACTGAGACTTTCATCCCTGCCACCCTGAGATGGTATCATATTTGATGTAGAGTTTGGAGAAGACACAGCTCACATGGTTCATCTTCACCTTTGTTTACACTCTGGGATGCAGCTGCTCCTAGAAACTGTGTGCTACACTTCGTTACAAAGCATCTACCCTCATCCCATGGCAATTTTAATGATGACTGGCTGTGTAAATCTATCTAATCCTGGAGTCCTTTACTGAGAATCTCATTGCTGATATATAATTATGCTCACAGCATACTCAACCAAGTCTTTATTAGGAAAAGCTGATTTTTATTCATCTCTATCTGCCTGCTACATTTACCTTAATTGGTTTTAAACTCAGGAAGAAGAAAGAAAAAACTGCATCCCTAAAATAACAATAAATAATATTATCGTTAGGTACCAAAGTAGACATTATATAATTTAAATGTCATACAAATCTATAGAACTGTTATACTAGTCTGTTTTGCAAATGGGAAACCAAAGTTCCAAAAAGTATAAATAATTTGTATAAGGTTTTGCATCTGTTATGTTCTTTTCTGACTCCAAAGATCATGATTTTTTAATGTTGTTGTTATTTTAAACATCTTTCAAGGAATGTCTCATTAATTATTTCCTGATTTCTCTTCGACAGGTTGGATTCTCTTTCCTTCTTTTTTGAAAATATATTGGTCTTAGATTACCTTCTAACATTATTACCAAAGAGAACCAGAATCAGACTGTAGTTAAGATAGTAAAGATAGATTTTATTCAGAAACTATTATAATAGGAGTAAAAAGACTTCATAATAGAACTGGGATTGTTTCCAAATAGAGTAAGGACAAGTAGGAATTTATAGCCAAGGAGAACAGTGAGGTATCATGGATGGACACATTACAAAGAGGAAAATAAATGGTAGGGAGGTTCTTGCTAAACTGATCTACCAGGATTCTTACTGAAGAGAGGGCAAGGTGATCAGATATCAAGGATTCTCACTAAACTGACTTAGCAGTACTATACACTGAATGTTTGTTTCCTCCTTAATTTCCTACATTGAACCTAATTCCCAGTGTGACAGTTTTGTGAGGTAGGGTTTGTGGGAGGTAATTAGGTCACAAGGGCAGAACCTTCATGAATGGATTAGTGTCCTTTTAAGAGAGAGCGCAGAGGACTGCCTCTATTCTTCTACCATATGAGGATACAGCAAGAACATGGCCATCAGTGAACCAGAAAGGAGGCACTCACCAGACACCAACCTATTGGCATCTTCATCTTGTACTTCCCATCCACCAGAATTGTGAGAAATAAATTTTTGTTGTATTAAATCTCCCAGTCCATGGTACTCTGTTATAGCAGCCTAAATGGACTAAGAGAGCAGAATTCTGGCTACAACCCGGTTAGGCAGGTTTACATACAAGGCCCAAGGATGAGGCCTAATTGAAAAGAGGGCTTGGAGGATCCTGTCAAAAATTTTGTCAAGTTCACTATATTTATTACTCTGATTTTTATTTAACAACATATTCAATTATAAGATACTCCAAACCCCTATCAGCCCTGCAACTCCAATAGCAGAAAATAATAGTAAATTGCACATTGCTGTGCCCTTGGTGGGTAGTCAAAGCATGATCCTAAAATTAAATCATCCAAAATCTAGACTAAGCCAAACAATATGCTTGGCACATGGTTATCAGCTTGAGTGTTAGACCAACTCCCTAATGATTATCAAAGAATGTAGAGCAAAACCTCCCCAGGGATCAGCAATGGTCCTATCTAATAAAACACATAACAGTGACATACAGATATATTTTATCAATTTGAAAATATTCATTCCTAGAAGTCATATATAGAGGTACCTGTTGAGATTTGAAATTTGTCAGCAAATAATTTACAAACTAAAATTTTATAATTTGATGATACTAATTCCATAGAAGTAAATAGATAATTAAAGAACTGATAAGCTTTCTGAAATATTACCTAGTATAGAAAAACAGCACTAGGGTAGATCAGTGAAGGTCTGAATAGCTCTGATACCATGGATATTGGCATGTTACCTGATCAGCACAGAAAGAGAAAGAACAATCATTCTTGTGTTTCTACTTCATGCCAAACAGCATAATGGATTTTAAGCACTTTAATTTATTTAATTATTTCAACATATTTTAGAAATGAACAAACACCACTTATAGAAGAGGAAACTGAAAGACCCCCCCCCAAAAAAAAATAGTTTTTGAAATGCTATATACTATTAAATAGCAGAGCCCAAATTAAAAATAGTCTGGTTAACTGCAAAATTTTCACTATTGAAAGTATCAAAAGAATTGTGTTCATCTTTTCATTCTTGTGACTAGGGCAGACTTGGGCCCTGTCCTAATGGAACTCACATTCTAGATATTTTTAAATAAATATATAATTAAATTACTTTACACCAAAATCTTGGAATTATCATAAATACTTAATAATACAGGAATTATAAGAGTATATAATCTAGTGCATTAAGGAAGTTCTTATTGAGGCTGATACGGGAAAGATAAATTAGAATTAACGGGTAAATTTGAATGGTCAAGGAGACAGGGAAAGCGTTTCTGAAAAAAGGGAAAATGTTATGATTTACCAAAAATATAAAGGCACTTGGTACATTCTTTGTGTCAGATTGGCCATGCTGGAGAATAAAGAGAAAAACAAATTTAATCCTTGAATCTCAGTAAAATGACAAATATTTATTTCCCACACTCCATAGTTTCTTATATCCTCCATCATCTAGATCATTAGTGATAAAAGAATGACACAGTCTATGATGCTTTTTAAAGTGCCTGAAAGTGACAAGCCTCACTTAGTATTACATTTTGTAGTTCAAAAAAAGTCATGGACCATGTCTAACTTCATGGGGACCAGAAAATGTGATCCTTACATGAGTTCAGAAGGAGAACTTAAAATAGTGGTTAAGTAGAACCAATGACTACAATAATGGCAGAGAAAAACAGGAGGTGAATGTGGAGTTTGAGTCAGGAAACCAGATGCACCGTGCTTTGTAGGTACCATTGTAGAGACATACTGTTAAAAAATTTCATCTTAGAAGATAAATTTGGTTGTTGCAGTGTGAATAGATTAGAAAGTACAAGAATGGAATCAGAGAGACCACTGAGTTAGATATATAATGACAATATGGAAAGATAATGTTGGATAATGGTGCATATAAGAAAAGCAAGCAGTTCAGTAGTCTTTTTAGAGGTTGGGTGGGGTACTATGATTCACTAAGCACACACAGGGAATGAGAAAGAGAGGTCCATGCTTGTTTAAGTCTCTGTCATGAACTATGGGCCGAATGGTCATGATATTTACTTAGACGAACAATATAAATATACAAAAAAGTCTATAGAGAGTAATTAAGATTTCAGAACCAGATGTGTTTCTTGGGCTTTTCCTAGGAGACATCTAAGTTGAGATATCAAGTAGACAGGCAGATCTGTGTGTCTGAAATAGAGCTTAGAAGAGAGCTCTAGAACAAATACATGGATCTGGGAGTTGTTTACAAATGGACAGTATTTTGAGTAATAAATAATTTTCTATTTAGATAAAAAACATATAAAGGAGGGCAAATTCCACCATCACCACTAACATCCCCCCGAGCCCTCACTGGGAAAAAAAAAAAAAAAAAACCTTTGGAAATCTTATACAAAAAGGTCAGTTTGAGAAGATGAGCCAGCAAAGGAATACTAAAAGCAGCACTCAGGAAGGAGAAGTTGAGCCTGGAGAAAATTATCTCCAGTTCTCCACCCTAGTCATCAAATTTTAGAAGTCTTATGTTAACCCATAAACTGAAATATGCACATTTATTTAGGGAAGGATGAGAATTCAACCATTCCTTTTATGTTATACTGTGTGGTACTTTTAAAAATAGGCATACAGTACTGTTGGGGAGATGGAAATATGCTGAGCAGAGTGGAAGAACGTTAGATTTTTTTTTTCTTCCCTAGTCCTCTACCCCACCCTAGTCACACATGCTCATGCTTATATACAGATTTAGGTGATTATTTGTGTTAATTGTCTGCATGCAGTAACTGCAATGGAAGAGTCAAACAAATTCAGCACACTGAGTGTTTCCCTCAGAGCTTAGATACAGCACTATTTACAAAATTCAATTATAAAAGAGAAAGGATATGAAAATGTTAAATGCTCTAATGGTCCTCTTTCTAAGGCATTGATGGTGTGGTTGGCAAGATAACAGAAGAAGAATGGTAGTCAAGAGCTGTATTTGAAGTTCTATAAAAATGTCCACGGTACAGTATTAAAAACTGCTTATGTGATCATTTGATTTATTTATTTTTATTTTTTTTAAGATTTTATTATTTATTTGACAGAGAGAGAGATCACAAGTAGGCAGAGAGGCAGGCAGAGAGAGAGAGGGGGAAGCAGACTCCCCACCAAGCGGAGAGCCGGATGTGGGGCTCGATCCCAGGACCCTGGGATCATGACCTGAGCTGAAGGCAGAGGATTTAACCCACTGAGCCACCCAGGCGCCCCGATCATTTGATTTATTTTGATGTAAAGCTAAAACTACCCTGAGCAGAATGGTTGATATTATTTTTTTATTCTCTTTCCCTGACTTAGAATTCTGAGGAGACCTGAAATTTAATTTACTGTCACCAATAGAGACTTGGCTATGGATCGATGTCCAGTGACAGCTTTGGGTTCCCCATACTTAACAGGCTTTATTATTTCTTCCATAAAGAAAAAGAAAACAGAGCAATGCACTGTGTGTTCAGAAAGAGTAAAAGTAGTGCAATTAGAGTTGTAACGTGCAACAAACCTCATAAACCAGAACTCTGAAGCACACTGACAAAGAGAGGTTAATCTTTCACATAATTGGTTACTGTGTATCTCAAATGAATTCCCAGCTTTTATAGTTAAGGAAAGTTGCACTGTTAGTTCCCAAGAAATTGCCAGTAAAAGGTAGTATCTAAGATTTCTAACTTAGCTAGGTTCCAAATACCTTGAACATGTTTGGGACCAGTAGATCAGCTTGCTAAATTTTTGTTTGCTTTATCAGAAATTAAATTGTTCCTTTATTCACAATATTACACATTGTATACTTGAACACAGCTAATTTAATAGGTCAGCCCCCCCACCCCCGGAAAAAAGCAAATTTTGATGTCCTTTGCCCTGTGCTGCCTTGAGCAGTGAGTAAGGGATAATTCCTGGATGTATTAGTTTTCTAGGGCTGCCGTAACAAAATACCACAGATTAGATGGCTTAATCAGAGAATTTTCTCACAGTTCTGGAGCTTAGAAGGCCAAGATCAATATGCTGGCAAATTTGTTTTCTTCTGAGTCCTCTCCTCAGCTTTCATGTGGCTGCCTTCCCACTGTGTCCTTGCATGGCCTTTTCTCTATTCACACACATCCTAGGTGTCACCCTCTTCATGCAAAGAACATCAGTCATTTTTTTTTTTAATTTTTTATTTTTTCCGCGTAACAGTATTCATTATTTTTACACCACACCCAGTGCTCCATGCAATCCATGCCCTCTACAATACCCACCACCTGGATCCCCCAACCTCCCACCCCCACCTCTTCAAAACCCTCAGATTATTTTTCAGAGTCCATAGTCTCTCATGGTTCACCTCCCCTTCCAATTTCCCTCAACTCCCTTCTCCTCTCCATCTCCCCCTTGTCTTCCATGCTATTTGTCATGCTCCACAAATAACTGAAACCATATGATAATTGACTTTCTGTGCTTGACTTATTTCACTCAGCATAATCTCTTCCAGTCCTGTCCATGTTGCTACAAAAGTTGGGTATTCATCCTTTCTGATGGAGGCAAAAAAACAAAGAGGCAACCCACGGAATGGGAGAAGATATTTGCAAATGACAGTACATACAAAAGGTTGATATCCAGGATCTATAAAGGACTCCTCAAACTCAACACACACAAAACAGACAATTATATCAAAAAATGGGCAGAAGATATGAACAGACACTTCTCCAATGAAGACATACAAATGGCTATCAGACACATGAAAAAGTGTTCATCATCACTAGCCATCAGGAAGATTCAAATTAAAACCACATTGAGATACCACTTTACACCAGTTAGAATGGCCAAAATTAGCAAGACAGGAAACAACACGTGTTGGAGAGGCTGTGGAGAAAGGGGAACCCTCTTACACTGTTGGTGGGAATGCAAGTTGGTGCAGCCACTTTGGAGAACAGTGTGGAGATTCCTCAAGAAATTTAAAAAAGAGCTTCCCTATGACCCTGCATTGCACATCAGTCACTTTTGATTAAGAATATTAGTCATATCTTACTGAACCCTACTCTTTGCCTTAAAGGCTTTTATCTTCAAATATAGTCACATTTTCAGGTGTACTGGGGGTTAGATTTCAATCCATGGATTTGTGGAGACACAATTTAGTCCACACACTCTGCTTTCTGCCTCCCCTCCCCCCAAGTTCATGTTTTTCTCCAATGAAGAATACATTTGCCCCCATTGTAACAGCCCCAAAAGTCTTAATTTTTCTAGCATCAACTCTGGATGATCAAGCCAAGATTTCATCTAAATATCACCTAACAAGATGGGAGGTATGATTCAGCCTGAGGCAAAATTTCTCTCAAGTTGTAAATCTTGAAACCAGACAAATTATGTAGTTCTAAAATATGATGCTGGGACAGGTAAAGAATAGACATTCACATTTTAAAAGGGAGAAATTGGAATGAAGAAAGGAATGGTGGGTCCCTAGCAAATCTAAAACCCGGCAAGGCAAATGCATTAGATCTTAAATTGTAAAGCTGGAGAATAATATTCTTAGAACAAAATAATATTTTGTTCTCTAGGACAACTGTGGGAGTAGCCCTGCCTGGCAGTGACCCTTGCTGGCTGTAGCTTGGCCCACTGAGCCCAAAATGGTGGCTTCATCCTCTGGAGCTGCAGGGACAGCCCTATGCTCTGGGCCTATGACTCAGGGGCAGCTGGGACAACCTCTGCATGGTATTCTCTGTCAGTCTTCCCTGTTCTTGAAGGATAACACATGTTTGCAGCTAGATAGTTCCATTATTCCATCCTGTAGAATTCCAGAAGTACAACAGCCTTCATTTATTGTATCTTGTCTCTGTTCCCTTTAATCCAAACTGGCAGAGTTCCTGCTGACATAACCCCATCTCTATCCTTAGCTTCTGCTAAGATGACTAGTTAGAGCCGTGAGTCACGGCCATATAACCTCTTTATCAAATGCTTTTCTAGCCTCACCTTTGGTGTTCTCTCTGGAACATGCTTCTTCTTCTTTTTTTTTTTTTTTTTTTTTTTTTCAATATGGATAGGCTGACAATTTTCCAAATCTTCAAGTCTAGTCTGAGTGGTTTTGTTTTGTTTTGCTTTGCAGTTCTTTGAATTTATCTCTAATTCTCTCCTGTTTTACTATAAGCAGCAAGGAAAAACCATTTTTAACAATTAGAAATCTCTTCTGATAGATACCTAAGTTCGTCACTCACAAGTTGTACCTTCCACAAAACACTAGAACATACTTCAGCCAAGTTCTTTGCCACTTTATAGCAAGGGTCACCTTTCCTCTGGTTTCTAATAACATGTTTCTCCTTTTCATCTGACACCTCATTAGAATCGCCTTTAAATTCCTATTTCTATCAATAATCTCTCTAAAGGCAGTCTAGGCTTTCTTTAACAAGCATTTTGAAACTTCTCCAGCCTATCCCTTTTGCCGGGTTCCAAAGTGGTTTCTACAGTTTTGGGCTTGGCAGCAGTCCAACAGTAAAATGGACAAAGGTCATGAACAAACATTTCACATGAGAGGATTTATAAATGACACTTAAAACATATGCAAAGATGCTTAACCTAAGCCATGGTAAGACAAATGAAAAATGCAGCTACACTGAGATGTCATGTTTCACCTAGGATACTGGTAAAGATCCAAAAACTTGACAAAGTACTCATTTAGTGAGCCTGTAGGGAAACACTCTTTCTCACACAATGTTCGTGGGGGTTCAAAATGATGCAACTCCATATGGAGAGCCATTTTGCAATATCTAACAAAATTACAAAAGCATTTGTACATTTTCTCAGCAATCCCACTTCTGGGAACCTAGCCAGCAGATATATCTGCACACCTGCAAAATAATGTATGTAAAAGCTAATTCATGTACCATTTTTTTTTAATAGCCGAAAATGAAAACCACTGGAGTGTTCATCAATAAGAGATGTTAAATTACTAGAGCATAGCCTTTTACTTCTAATCAGTCATTAATCTTGAATTTCCTTGAGACTCTCCCTAAACAATTTTTTAAAGTCCAGACTTCTCTGTCCACCTACCAACTTGGCATCTTCTCTTGAATTAAAAGTGGTAGCTCAATGCTGATATGCCCTGAACTGAACCCATTGTTTAGCCAAATCCTTCACCCTGCCCATCAAACCTTTTCTTTCTCCTCTGTCCTCAGTCTCGTTAATTCACAAGTATCCGGCTTAACTCCCAGAATTTCCTCTGTCTCTATTAATGCAATTACGAAATTCTGTTAATCAAATTTACTCCTCCCCTAAGTTTATTTCCTTCTCAAAAATATCATCATTTTAGACTTAGCTATCATCATTTTTCACTTGGACTATTTCAACATGCTCTTAACTGCTACCTGTGTACACTTTCTTATCATTTATGATTCTTTCTTAACACAATTGCCAAAATATACATGTTGAATAATACATAACTATTTACTCAATGATATACCTATACCATAATGTACATGTATGTATGTTATAAAAATATAACATGTGTAATAATATGTGATATGTAAAAATAATGTATAATAATATCCAAATCTATGGTTATAATTTTCCTGATCTAAACCTTTCTAATCACTTCCTAGTATTCTAGGAATAGAATAGAAATAGAATAGAAATCATGGATATGCATGATTTGGGCTTTACTTATTATGATTCTAGCATCATCTCAGAAAATTTTTTTTTCTGTCACTCTTCCCTGCCTTTTCTCTATGTCTCAAAACATGTTATGTTCTGTCTCATTTCAGGGTTTTTTTTTTAATTTTTTTATTTTTTTTTAGCATAACAGTATTCATTATTTTTGCACCACACCCAGTGCTCCATGCAATCAGTGCCCTCTACAATACCCATCACCTGGTGCCCCCAACCTCCCACCCCCCACCCCTTCAAAATTCTCAGATCGTTTTTCAGAGTCTCATTTCAGGTTTTTATATATGAAGTTGTTTTTGCCCAGAATATACCTTTTTCTTTATTGTAAAACCAAATTCTACTATTTTGACTGTGTCAGATACAGTTTTCCTGCATCCTCACCACGACTTAATATTATAGGTATTTTCTATTGCAGGTATCTGAAAGCTATGTAGTGATATTCCATTGTGTTTTTAATTTGCATTTTCATAAAGGCTAATAATGTTGAACATCTCTTTGTGTGCTTGTACTGTTACCTCATAAGTCTGAAAACTTATAGGAAATGGATCAATTGCTCAAAAACTGCAAACTACCAACCAAATTCAACTAACATAAAATATATAATCCTAATGTGCCTAAAGCCATCAAAGAAATAAAAGTTGTAATAAAAAATTTCCCACAAGGAATTCCCAAGCCCAGATGGTTTTACTGGAGAATGGTGCCAAATATTTATAGAATAATTAACACCAATTAACATGAATAACTAACACCAATTCAGAAAATAGAAAAGAATGGAATACTTCCATCCTAATTTTATGAGGCTGATAATACCTTAGTACCAAAAAAAAAAAAAAAAAAAAAAAAAAAAAAAAGGAAACCTACAGATCCATCTATTTTAACTTAGATGCAAAAATTCTCAAAAAGGTATTACTTAACATCTTGAGTTTTCATTTGTGTAATGATTCTTAGTATGAATGTACCACAGTTTGTTTATCCCTTCCTCTGTTGGTGAATGTTTGAGTTGTTTCTAGATTTTAACCATCACAAATAAAGCAATTAAGTTTCTTCACATACATATCTTTCTATTGTTCTATTGATAGTTTCTTTTCTCTTAGATAAATGCCAAAGAGCAAAATTGTTCAGATATATGCTGGGGATGTATTTAACTTTTAGAGAAATAGCTAAGCAGTTTCCCAAAGTACGTGAACATACTAATTTAAATACTCACCAGTACTGGGTTTTCTGGTGCCTCTGCATTGTCACCAATATATAATAGAGTTAACTTTTAAAATTTTAGACATTCAAATATGTGTGTAGTGGAATCTTATTGTAGTTTTAAGTTGACTTCCATAATGCCTATTTTGTTTATCTTTTTGTTTTCTTGTTATCTTAAGACTTAGATCTTAAGACTTAGTTCTTGCTTTTTCATCCAATTTTTCTCTGCTTTTTTATAGAAGTATATTGACCATATGTTTCCTATATGTTCCATCGGTTCTTTGTTTCTTCTGTCTTTTTTCTCAGACTTTCTTTGGATTAAGAAATTTTTGTGACTCCATTTTATCCCCAGTGTTGGTTTATTAGCTTTTATTTATTTATTAACTTCTTTACTTATTTAGCTAGTTTGTACTTTGTTTATTGTTAAAAAGTTCATAGCATACATATTTAACTTAGCAGTCTACATTCAAGTGAAATGATACCCCTTCATATAGGTAAGTACTTTATAATAACACAATCACTATTTTTAACTTACATCTTTATGCTATTTTTATCATACCTTTTACTTATGCATATGTTATAAATTCCATGTTCTTAATATTATATTTTCAACAGTTAGATATCTTTGAAGCTTATATAATAAGAAAAATTTCTTACAAAATTATACCAGTAGCCATATTTATCCATATCCAGTGTTCTTTATTCTGTTTTTGTAGACTCATATTTCCATATGGATTATTTTTATTTCAACATTTCAATATTTCATATATTCTAGACCTGTTCATGATGAATTATTTCAATTTTTATATTTCCAAAGGTATTTTATATTTCCTTTGTTTGTGAAAGATAGTTTTCCTAGATATAAATTCTAGGTTGTTTTGTTGATATCTTTGTGTTTTTTCCAGTATTTTAAAGATGTGGTTCCAATGTCGTCTTTAATATTTTTGTTGGAAACTTTGCTGACATTCTTATCTTTGTTTCTACCTATCCCGTCTTTCTTTCTCTTATTGCTTTTAAGTTTTTCTCTTTATTCCTATTTCTGAGCAATTTGATAATGTTATCCCTTGATGCAGTTGTCTTTATGTTTTTTTATGTTTAGTGTTTATGAGCTTCTTAGGTCTGTAGGTTTATTGTTTTCATCAAATATGGAAGAAAAAATGCCCATTATGTCTTCCTATGGTTCTTATCTCTCCTTTTTTTCCAAGGATGACTTTAATCACTGCTGTTTCAAATTTTCTTAATTGTTTATCTTTTCTGTATTTCTTTTTTGATAGATTCCCTTGTTTTCTCTTCAAATTCACCAATGTTGGGGCACCTGGGTGGCTCAGTGGGTTAAAGCCTCTGCCTTCGGCTCAGGTCATGATCCCGGGGTCCTGGGATCAAGCCCCGCATCGGGTTCTCTGCTCAACGGGGAGCCTGCTTCCTCCTCTCTCTCTGCTTGCCTCTCTGCCTACTGGTGATCTCTGTCTATCAAATAAATAAAATCTAAAAAAAAAAAAAAACCACATTCACTAATGTCTTGCAATATCCTACCAATGTCTAATTCCATCCAGTGCTGTTTTCATGTAACACATTGTAGTTTTTATTTCTAGTTCAACTTGTCCTTTTTGATATAAACTTTTTCTACCTAACTGCACTTGAAGTGCAGTTATAATAACAATTTTAATATTATAGTAAGCTAATTCTAATATATCTGTCAGTATAATATTGGTTTTGCCAAATTTTTCTCACCATTCTGGGTAATAATTCTTCCATTTTTTAATATCTGGCAAACTTTGATTTTACACCACGTATGTATCTTAACTTGTTGAGTACAATACATTTTTATTCTATAAATTTTCTGTTTTGTTTTGGGTCCCAGTTTAGCTACTTGGAAATAGTTTGATCCTTCATGTCTTGCTTTTAAGATTTGTTAGACAAGACCAGAGCCATGTTTAGTCTAAGATTAATTTTTTCCCCTGTTGAGGCAGGTCGATTCTTGGTACTTTACCCAATATGCTATGAATTATGAGATTTTCTTTTTTTTCCAATCTGGCTGATAAAACAGGCATTCTTCCTTCCCCTCTATCAGCGTCAGTTACTGGTACTTTAATCTTTTCCAATATATCTTTCTCTGTTCTCTGATGGTTCCATTTCTGCGTTGTTGACAAATACTCCACTAAATATGGGACTGGGTATTTTCAGATCTTGATAATCTTTATCCATGCCGTTCTCTCTGATACACTGTCTTGCCAACAGTAGCTACCTTATTCTCTCTGGAGTCCCAGCAACATCTTCTCAACTCACGGAGTCTGACAGGTTCTACCTGGGTAGCCTCTTTATGTACCGCTGCCCCGAAAGTCTCACAGGCATAGACCCTGACTTGTTTCCTCTCTGTTAGGGGTCACTGTGTTCTTACCTAATGTGCAGAGATTTAAAAACGTTAATTTCAAATATTTTTCTTTCTTCCTTTTTTTTTCCTTTGGTTGTTTCAAGTGGGAGGGAGAATCTAGTTCCCATTACTCTGTCTCTGTTGGAAGTCAAATAGCTATTCTTTTTTTTTTTTTTAAGATTTTTAATTTATTCATTTGATAGAGAATGTGAACACAAGCAGGATTGAGGGTCAGAGGGAGAGGGAGAAGCAGACTCCCAGCTAAGCAGGATACCCAATGAATGGCTTGATCCCAGGATGCTGGGATCATGAGCTGGGCCAAAATCAGACCCTTAACTGTCTAAGCCACCCAAACACCCCTCAAATAACTATTTCTGATACTACAACATAAACCTATTGAAGATCTTTGAATTTTAGTTGTAGGAAAAAAATACTCTGTCACTGTACCTAGAATTAGCACATGGATCTTTAAAACACACCAACACTATAAGTGATCTATAATTTCTTTTTTTTTTAAAGATTTTATTTATTTATTTGACAGACAGAGATCGCAAGTAGACAGAGAGGCAGGCAGAGAGAGAGGAGGAAGCAGGCTCTCCGCGGAGCAGAGAGCCCTATGAGGGACTCGATCCCAGGACCCTGGGATCGAGCCCTATGAGGGACTCGATCCCAGGATCCTAGGATCATGACCTGAGCCGAAGGCAGAGGCTTTAACCCACCGAGCCACCCAGGTGCCCTTATCTATAATTTCTAATAGCTAAAATAGAAAAATCACACCGTTGGTAATATTAGGGGCATCTGAGAATTGCTCTTTAACAAAGTTAAAGTTACATGCCAAATCAGATAATATTTGGTTAATCTAATTCCTACATGAAAAGAGATACTTCGGAGAGTAATCATTTCAAATTAATTAATAAATGTAACTGCATTTAATAGATTTGTATAACATTATTAATTTTATAAAAACAGAATTAGTAAATTTTAATACAAAATCTGTACAAGAAAATAAAATTTTAAGCTGACTTTTATGTGTGTGCTACATATATTTAGTTTTTTTTCCATTGATAGAAAAATATTATCACACCTGAAAATTGTAGTAAGATCTTTCTTATACCTTTTATTCAGAGCTCCTCAATTTTTTTTTCCCTCTCTAGATGAAGAGATCCAGATTCCATTATTGATATCTCTAAACCACCTTTCATCTCTTTGATCATCTCTTTTTTCTCTGATGTTGTACTGTTTTCATATCTCAATGTTAAAAGTAAAAACAATTTTATATATTTATTTCCTGCCCTTCATGATTTCAAATGCATATATTATATTTTGCAAGGGATAGTATTTATGACAGAACAAAGCAAACAAAATTAAAAACAGATGTGAGATTAAAAAAAAACAAGGCAATGAAGCCCTGGTAAATGAAAAAAGAACAACTGTACATTTAAGATTTTAGGAAAATTGAAATTTTAATTTTATTTACAAATTTAGGGAAATAATTATTATAAACCTAGGTGACTCATCTAGTGAAGCATCTTGCTTTTAAATACCATGGTCAGCAAGTTTTCTAGAGGCTCCTAATTCATTCTGAACCAGGTTGGAATTAAATTACTCAAACATAAACAAAGGTTTTTATTAATCCCTCTGTGTCCATGCTTATGTTTCTATTTTCAAATCCAGATAGCAAAGTAAGATAGTGCAAAACCCAAGAATTCCCAAGTCTGTAGCACCGTCTGCTGAATGCAAAAGGATACCAAGCTTTTAACCATTTCTAGATTTCTGCAACCTAGATCATAGCGAAATTTCTTATGATTTCTGGGGTTCTTCATTTTTCTTGAGACAATCTATGACCCACATCACTTGTTTGTCTTAGTTAAGCTAAATCTGTATATTGTAAGAAATAAATTCTGGTATTTCAGTGGTGTAATACAATGGTTTTTTGCTCATTCCCATAAAGTTTCATGAATAGTAAGGAAATGACTCTGATCTGTGCAGTCATTCAGATACCCAAGTTGATAGGGGCCCTGCCATGACATGTCATGTCCCATGACATCCAATGTTGGAAGATAGAGATAAGAGAAAAACTACAATTATGTACAACATATGTATATGTATGATGGTTATAGGGTAAGTCTAAAAGTTGTAATACCACTCCCAGCCACATTCCATTAGTCAGAACTCAATTATAGAATTACACAAAATGTAGACTAGCCTGTACTCAGGAGAGGGAACAGTTTGATGAAAACCTAGCAGTACTGACAACTACATTTATATGAGATGTGGAGTCATAATGCACAAGGCCCAGTACTTAAATGTTCTCAGTGGTTAAAACACCATCTAGTTACTTTGGTGGAGAGATAGTGAGAAAGCACCTGAAATTTGAAGTCAGAGGCAACCAGATTTAAATGTCAGGTCTTCAATTCACTTGCTACATGATTTTGAGGAATGATATTGACTCTGTAACTCAAATTCCTCATTTATAAAATGGAAATTATACTACCTGTTATGGGCTGAATTATGTTCTCCCAAAATTCATTTGCTGAAGTCTTAACCCTCAGTGCCTCAGAATGTGACTACATTTGCATGTCTTATGTGTGGGCCTTAATCCAAAATGGCTGGTACCCTTTTATGAAAAGGAGTTAAGACACAAACATATACTGGAAGGCCACGTGAAGACACAGAGGGAGGACGGTCATCTACAAGCCAAAGAGAGGGTCTACAAGAAAATCAACTCAGCCAATACCTTGATCTTGGATTTCTAGCCTCCAGAACTATGAGAAAATAAATTTGTGCTATTTCATTCACCTATGCTTTGCTATGGCAGCTAGCAAACTAATATAGTACCTGACTCTAAACATGCTTTCAATAATAAAATTGAATATTTAAACTGTTAAGTAAATTGCTTACTACTCAGAAATCATTCAATAGTTGATAGTCCTTTTTACTCTAAGTCAGACATGTATGTTTAGTTGAAGTTTTGTGATTTGCTTTAAAAATTTCTGAGAATGGGGGACACCCGGGTGGCTCAGTGGGTTAAGCCTCTGCCTTCAGCTCGGGTCATGATCTCAGGGTCCTGGGATCGAGTCCCATATTGGGCTCTCTGCTTGGCAGGGAGACTGCCTCCTTCTCTCTCTTTCTCTGCTTCCTCTCTGCCTACTTGTGATCTCTCTCTGTCAAATAAATAAAATCTTTAAAAAAAATTTTCTGAGAATGGCAGTCATTTAAGTGATTAGCATCTCAAAACAAAAGAACAAAAGTTCTGATGACATTCAATATGAAAGTTAATTACTATTTTAATTATAATATCAATGGCTAAAATTTACTGACTGCTTAATAAATGTCAAGGACCTCATTCATGTTCATAACCAAACTCTCACAATGACTATATATGGGCTTTGTTATTGTTGGGACAGAGCTAATTAGGCTTCAGACCAGGTCCAACTAGTTCAAGAATCCCAAAGTCAATGAATTTTGCCTCATTCAGTCTCTCAAAAAAGGAAAGTGCTGAGGTTTTACATCAGTTTCTTGCAAATGAGCAAGATGAGCAGAAACACACAAATCCAGTATCTAAAGCAATGACTATAGGCTAGGAGTATGTAAATTATTGGAGAATAGGAGGGAGGTGAGTTTTTGGAAGATTTAATGGGGGGGCACCTGGGTGGCTCAGTTGGTTAAGCATCCAGCTCTTAACTTCAGGTCATGATGTTAGGGTCATGAGATAGAGCCCCACTTTTTTCTCCATGCTGGGTGTGAAGCCCACTTAAGATTCTCTGTCTCTCTCCATCTTCATCTGCCTCCTCCCCTCTGCTCATAAGCCCCCCATCTCTCTTAAAAAAAAAAAAAAGGAGGGAGAGAGAGATCTTATAGAATCTATTTCTCTAAAATCTTTATCACAGGCAGGAAGCTGCTATTGTTAATATGCCTTGAGAGCCAGGAAATCTAACCCTGTCAATAGGTCATGCTATTCTATGGCCCCTGCTTTATTCAGTCATCTGTGAACAGGCAATTTCTTGCATTATTTAATCACTGTAAAAGGACAAGTATTCTCTAACAAAGACTCTCTTTCTCCATCAATCATTGTCACACTCATGACACCTATACAGTTATTACTTTCGTTTTACAAATGGGAAAACAGACAGACAGGGTTTAAATGATTTGGCCAGAGTCACACAGATGGTAAGTGATGTAATCAAGGCTGGAATTCAAGCATTCCAGCCTGTGTTTCCTTAGCTACTGCACAAAGCTGACATACAAGGTAGGCAACAGTATAATAACTCAGCGAAAGCTAGAGTTTGCAAATGACCAGGAGACAGACCAAGAGAGAAAGAAAGAGAGAGCAAGAGAGGAGATTAGATAGATAGATAAATAATATATATTTTACATTTATATATAGCAAATTCATAAAACATATACAAGACTTTGAAGAGACTATAAGGTCAAAGGTTATCACTAGTTTTGAAGTATATTTTAAGGTTGAATACTTAAAGGATCAAGTTAAAGAATGGTCATTGGGAAATTTGCCAAAAATTAATAATTTTTGGCCTAGAACTATACAACTTGCTTAGCTTGGGTGTCACAAAAATGGGAATAAGTTGCTTTGGGAAATGAGCAGGATGTCCAGCATGAGGTAATTTGGGGAAAGACAATTCCTTTTTTTTTTTCCTGAGGACTTTATTTATTTGACAGAGAAAGGGACAGTGAAAGAGGGAGCACAAGCAGGGGGAGTGGGAGAGTGAGAAGCAGGGTTCCCACAGAGCCAGATGCGGGGCTCAATCCCAGGACCTGGGATCGTGACCTGAGCTGAGGGCAGATGATTAAGGACTGAGATGCAGCACCCCAGAAAGACAATTCCTACTCTTGTGATGTAATCTATGCCCTTAATGTATATATACACAAACATTTAGAAAACATGTTCATTTACATAGAATGTTAATTTTTGCCCATATCTCTTTTGTGAGTCCATGTGAAATACCTGATTTATTGCATTTAGTATGTCTTTTGCTTGTTTATCACCTGCTGGTAATCTGGAAATATAATAAAGGTGATGTTTATAGAGGACCCTGAATATCATCAGATATATATATTTCTATTTTAGAGAATTTGAGAGTTATGCAGAAAAATATATTTGCCTCTACCACTGAGATACTAACACTTATGTTTCCTAAATTCTTAAGAAGGAGTTTGGGATTCATAGATTTAAGTATGTTAGAAAGTCTTTTCCATGTGTTCAACTATAGTTCAGCCCATTTTTCCTGAGTCTTTAGGCTACTAAGCAAAAATATCAACAACCACTTATTTGCCCCATTGTTCTATAATACTTCATCCAGATAGTTTTCATTCTTGTAAGCAAAATCCCATTAGGAAAGTGGGCTGGACAAAGAAAAAAAAATTTTGAGAGAAAATTTGCTCCATAAACACAATAGTTATAAGCAGTATGTTTTAAACACCTTCATTCTGTTCTCTGTGTATAAAAAATGTTTTCCTCCTACATCAATGTAGAATTAGTTCACACTCTTAGTAAACTCTGTGTGTGTGTGTTGTGGTGTGCCTGTCATTTTTCTCAGTGCTTTCTCATAAGCTAGGATTGCCATGGTTCTCCCTACTTTCAAGATAATGTGTTTTAAGTAACAGCAGCCTCTCTCTTATATCTTTATGAGCATCAGTGTGATTTCTTTCCCCTGATATATTGACAGTACAGGAAGAATTGGAGTGCAGCAGCATCCTTCTGAATCTTCCAAATAAGATTAAGTAGAAAGAAAGCATTTAAAGCTAGTGGAAAAACTTTGCCTAACCAGGGGCTTGCCTGATGTGCCTTTGAACACTTTTTATACTTTAACTATCAGCTTCAAAAAAATGTTTCCTACAATTTAACATCTCCATCACGGTGATACCCTCTTAATACAATTACTGTCTTAGTTTTATTACTACACTTCCCTTAGTGTTGAGAGTTCAAAAAATCCTTCTGAATATCCTTAATATTTTTAAATCTGTCTTTTTAATTCATTAAGCCCCTATTTTTATCCTCCATTGGTTTTCTCCATCTTGTTCTTATACAAGCAGATTAAATTCTTATAGAGCAGATTCAGTTTCTGTTAGTGACTTTTATTTCCATTGGGCTCATGGAATTTAGTGAAATTCAGCTGTAGCTTATCCTAGTATACTTTTTTTTACATTATTAATTATGCTAATGATTAACTACCACTATTATGAAAATATTCTTTGTACTATTTAAACGTACATGTTAAGTGAAGCAACTTTTTAATCTCTGTTAATCTAATGAGATTTTCGGCTTGTATGTTTCACATTTTTAATTTTTCCCACAGACCATTTGTTTACTTTCTAGTTGCTTTCAAAAACAGAAGTGTTCATAGTTTCTTTCAATGAGCCAAACTTTTCCTTCATGTCCTTAGATTTTGTAACAATAAGTAATAATATTAAATTATTATCAATGAATGTTCCCACCCCTTTCCTAGAATCTTCCCATCTTTGTGTTATTACCCAAGAAAAGAAAGTAAAACTGAAAGAGAACAAAGGCCTTTATTCAGGGTCTCAGAATTAAAATTTGGGAAGCACAGATTCTGAAATACCCAGAAAGACCTGTTTCTTTGAGTAAAGCAGGGGTTCATTTGAGAAAGAAGAAAGGGGCCATTACAGGACATAGATAAAGAAGAGAAGAGAAAATAGCCGCCAACTTGGTGCTGACCAGTTGAGCTGCTTCTCATTACTATCTTCTTATTTTATAGGGGCTATCAAATGAAACTATCCCTTCCATGCAGTAATTAATTTACTGTTCTCATAAGATCTGAATGTGAGTTGCTCTGTTGAAATTTTACGAGCAACTGCTTGTGAAACAATTGCCTCTTGTGGCCTAGTTCAAGAGTTTATTATTTGGAAAGTGAAATGGAGCTTCAAAATGGAGTCTCTTATGTCCAGAAAATGTACACAGTCCCACAGTGTTCATCTTTATGTTTTATCATTTCCAATTTCCTATGACTTTTACTTAATTCTCTCCCTCCCTCCCCCATTAAGGCATAAAGGTCGCCTTTCCTGTCATGTCTTTCATAGTAGCATAGGATTTAGAGACATCTAAAACTGCATTACCTGCAAATAAAATTTGACGAAAAAATAAGACCCTTGTTTACATACATCACCCACCACTTTGCAAACTTAAAAAAAATCATTGAATATTTTAATGCTTTTTTTTAATCCACAAAAGAGATGTACTTTAGAATTCTTGCTCTGCCAGATATGCCTATGTCACCATGACCAAGTTTCTTCTTGAAAACCAATCATTTTATCCTTTGCTTATCATGTTCTCCCTGACATGTATTTTTCTATTATCTAATTTTCTAGTCAATAAGAATTTCTTCCACTAATGTCTCAGAATATTTGGCTTTTCCTAGTATGTTGGCATTTATTTTATGTTATTTTATGTTTTTACTAATTTAGTTTACTTAGGTCTAATAATTTTTGATATCTTATTACTCAGCACTAAAACTTACACATAGATGGTGATCAGACAAAGCTAATGCATGATGTTGGCATATTCCATTAAAATTACATTTTCCTTTATAATATAAAATGTTCATTCACAATTGAAGCTGTCTTGGTTTCAGCAAAAGGAAGTCAGAATTTTATTTTTTATTATTTTTTATGCCTGAAGTTTAGATTACTCAAGATATCAATTTAGATACTGAAGACAGTCTTTAAAAAAAAAGGTTTCAATACATTTTTAAAATAAAAATGTATCTCCTATATTTCTCTTCAGTTCATGTATTTAAATGAATTTTAATAATAATTTAAATAAAGTGAATTTAAATCTCACTGTAATCTAACTAATGCCTTCTTTGCTGGATAGGATTCACTCTTTTATAAAATATACATTTCAATAATTCAATGGAGCTTGACTGATGTTTTAATGGCACATTTTTAGATGCTAAATTCATTTGCATTTACATTCAATATAATATCTACAATCATTTTCCCATGTAGGTTTCATGATTCTTTACTCTTTTATCTTCAACTCTGAATTGTGCTACTTATGTGCCATCTCATGGAGTGTTACAACTGCAGTCTAAGCAGTTGTAGGCTAGAGTAGGCTAGAGTAAAAGAGATGTTTCTTAATGATAGCTCCCAAGAATCCAAGAAGTGGGAAAATAATACAAGGTTGGGAAGAATGTGTCTCAGAAAAAAAAACACAAGTGGCTTTGTCATTGGAGTAGTAGACCAATATAGACTCTAACCAAATCTCACACAACCAGTTCTAAGACTGACAATCTCTTGTACAAAATTATGGAGGAATTTCATATTTTTATGAAGAATAATATTTTATTAAAACAATATGATATGCTTTAGTATTAATATAAATATTTCTAATCCATCTAAAGCTGATTGTATCACAGATGAAAAACTATTGCTGAAGACTGAGTCTTAGTTTTACACCAAATGAATATACTGTTTCAGAACTAAAAGCATAAGTAAGAAATATTTATTATTCGTATAATATTTTGGAAATATGTCTTGGTCTCTATAAATGGCTCTCTTAAAGTTATAAGGACAGATTTGTTATTGTTGTAAAGCAGTAGCTTCGAATTAACCAAGCATATCTTTAGATCTCAAAATTGAAAAACAATTTATATACTCATACTGTATGTGATATAAATAAATGATATCACATATATGAGAAAATAAATGCAAAACTACTAGCAGAAAGTATAGGCTTCTAATATTAACATATATGCTTATTTAATGAAATGATATTTAAACAGTGTCAATACCATGGTAGTAAAAGAAAAAGCACTTAGAGTATAAATAAATATTGCTTATGCAATAGCTACTTTTCTCATGAGCAAGATAAACTATTATGTATGGATAGGTATGTTGATGAAGAATAGGGAAGGGATCATTCTGATGGCAAGATTTGGACAACCTAAAATATAAGGTTCCAAAAGATTCTTCCTATAATTTCTACAGGTCTTATAAAATCATTTCTATTCTATACTAGTCGAGAAGCAAAGATTTATAAATAGCAACTAAAGCATATAAGAAATGATGTCCAAATTATTAACAAATTATATTGTGAACTAAAATAAACCACTTACACTTTCTATGACCTGCATATTTTAATATAATGATAAAGCAGGATTGATTATGTAGCTCCTTATATTTTTGTGGATTTTACTCCAAACAGCAACTTGCTTGATTCTCTGCTCCAGAGAAGGAAAACGTAACCTACAAATAATATGGTAATTGTGCATTAGCTCTATGATCCTAATCCATATAATTCTTTGTTTGCTTGGCTTTTTTTTTTTCTTTAATGAAGGCAATAAATCCCTGTTGTTCAAAGGCAAAAAGTCCCATATACTGCAGCTGAAATCCATATTGTTTCATATTGTTAACCTCAAACCATCTAAAAATGGTGATTTGTGACAATTTTTTTTAACTGATGGAAAAATAGAAGCAAACAAAGATTTCAACAAGCTTTCATCAATATGAAAATGGCTATGAACATGGTTAACTAACTGGAGTTACCTCATCAGTCTGGTTTTATGGTATTTTTTTATGATGCACATATTCCAAAATTATGCTCACATTAAAAATAAACATCTGGTATACATCATTTTATGAAATAGGCAAATAAATCTACTTACTGCAATATAGTAAAATATATTGATCTATAAACTATAATACTGAACAACAAATCAACCATAAACTAAAATCCCAAGCATCTTCAACACTAAAACTCCCATTTCTAGGCTTCCTCCTGAGCAGTGTGAGCTATCACTGGATCCCCAGGCCCTGAGGTATAATAACGATCACAAATAACTCCTGCATGACAATACAGTCAATTTCACATCTAAGACAACACTTTCAGAAAAAAGCCATGAGCTAATATATCCTATATTATCCTATGTGTTTAATATTGTATTTCTCAAGAGTTATAGTTGAATATTTCCCAATCTTTGCTTAAGGAAAAATCAAAACAAAACGCTGATGGAAATCACTAACAGTTGAACAATTACAATTCTTTGTATATCATGCAGCCCTTTCTAGATTTTATATAAACAAGTCACTTGGTTTAATGGATGAACAACTCAAAGATATGAGATATTAATTCTACCCCTAGTTTCAATATATTTTGGAAATATACAATAAGAATTTTAAATACAAATAAATAAAAGAATATAAGATCTCCCATAAAAGTATCAGCAATTAAAAAAATTATATTGGTACAGGGTCAGCTAAACAACTATATATATATATATGAAGGCATTACACAAATTATGCAATATTATCTCACCCAGAGGGTCTTCCCTTTCACTTCACTTTATACCTGACTTTCTCCAATTTGGCCTGGAAACAGTCCATTATTGGCTTCAAGAGGGATGTCATTATTGGGGAAGACAATTAGAACAAAGAGATCAAATGCTTGGCTGCATGATGAAGCCATGTATTTTAGCTTGTTCAATTATTTTACCACAGGGTTTTTTCTACTTTTTAGGATACTTTCGGATAATATATGGTTGTGTTTTTAAATAGATGAAATTTACCTGCACACATTTTCATGATTACAGACAGGTTTGAAATTTATGTGTTATATTATTTGCATTTTCAATTTACCTTAACTTAAAGATATATAGAGACAGATAGATATAGATACATATTTTATTAGCACTAATTTTCTATTAGTCAATGTTCTCCAAAGAAACAGAATCAATTGGATTTATTTACTTATTATTGGAATTGGCTTACACATTTATGATGACTGACAAGTCCACAGAACTGCAGTCAGTAAGCTGGAAAGCCAAATAGTCATTGATGTAGATCTAGTGCCAAAGCTGGCATCTGAGACCCAGGAAGAAGAGATAATTCCATTTCAGTCTGAAGGCAGGAGAAAGTCTATAGCCCACCTCAAAGGTAGTCAGGCAGGAGGAATTGCATTTTATTGGGAGGAAAGTCAGCCATTAAGTTTTACTCAGACCTCTGATTTCTCTCCTTAATGTGGATGGACCCCATCCAATCAGCTTTATTCAGTCCCTCAGTTTAAGTGTTAAGCTCATCTAAAATGTCCTCACAGAAACACCCAGGATTATATTTGATCAAATATTGGGCAGTCTGTGTCCTAGTTAAGAAAATTTAATATCACATGGGGTGCCTGGGTGGCTCAGTGGGTTAAGCCTCTGTCTTTGGCTCAGGTCATGATCTCAGGGTCCTGAGATGGAGCTCCACATCAGGCTCTCTGCTCAGCAGGGAGCCTTCTTCCCCCCTCTCTCTGCCTGCTTCTCTGCCTACTCGTGATCTCTCTCTCTCTGTGTCAAATAAATAAATAAAATCTTAAAAAAAAAAAGAAAATTTACCATCACAACTTGGATTGACTGAGATTTCTTTGTTAAAGATCCCCCCGCTTTAATGGACTAAAAATTATTCATCCTGTCTTTGTTTTTAACTTTATATTTCTAAGACTTTGTTCACTTCCTTCCTTTAATTTTTTGCTTCTTTGTTCTTACCTATCATGCCTTTTCTTTTTTATTCCTCCAAATAATCATTCGAGTATTATTAAAGAAGTCATTTATTCTAAGAAGCCTTATTTTAATATTTCTCTCCTCCACCAAAGGCCAAGTATTTCTCCTATGTTTCTCTTTCCATCTTTAAAACAAATACACAAAAGATTTACTATTTATCACAAAAAATAAAATTGCTTGAAGATATATCTGCCCCAAAGTATAATACTTTGGAGACTGGCATTATGTATCTTACAAAATTTTATGTCCAATATAACACAGTGTTTGGCAAACTGTGGTCAAATATTTAGTACATGAAGAAAGGCATGGATAAACATGAGTCATGAAGATCTTCTGGAAATCGTGAATAACTGCTATATAAAATAGATATGTGAGTCCAACAGATTAGTCTGTGTTCCTTCAGTTCTCTGCATTTGCAGTTGTTCTGAGACAATTTTATCCCCATCTTTTTATTGTTTATGATAGTGATGACATTCAAATTTGCTATTTTCACACAAGTTTTTTGTTGTTGTTTTAATTCAGTGTCTCCTATTTTTCTTTCTTATGGTGAATATAAGCAAGATCTGATATGAGGTTAAGGGCATCAAAAGATAATTATTTCTTGAGATTTTAGCTCAGAGTTATGAGCCTAAATTATATACTTTACTTTTATAGTAAAATATTTATAGTTTCTTCCGTCTACTCAAACATATTACTCTAAAATTTGACTCTATTTTAGAGTTCACTGAAAATATAAGTAGTGAGACAATTTATTTCACTTTCCAGGCTATAATTTCTACAGGGGGCATCTCTTCTCACTTCAATAAATGAGCATTAAAACCATTGCTTTCTTAAATTCCTCAGGCTTTACACAGTTATTTAAAGTAAGGATGTTTTCCCATAAAATCCTGTTAGGTCTGTTGTTCATGTGCTTTAAGGAAACTCTGCAGCTGAAGTTTCATTGTAACCATTTACGTTTTCAAGACAATTTTCTAATAAGTGATATATTTGGGTTTTTTTTTTTTTTTTGAACTGCTAACCATAAGCCACAGTGTTTTTCTGAGAATTCATCTGCAAAGCCATGGCCAGCATATGCGATGAGGAGCAATAGGAATCTTTCCTAATTGGACGTATGGAAGTGGCGAATCACTATATTGTACACCTGAAACTAATATTACACTGTATGTCAACTCTACTGGAATTAAAATTTTAAAAAAATAATAATAATCTTTCCCAAATGGGATATAACCAACCATTTCCACATATAAGACAGTAAGTCTCCCTAGTATCCAAATCTATGTATCCTCCTAATTCCCTTAAGTTTTGCTTTGATGATGAGGACAAGATATGCATTTTCACTAGACTCAGAATGTCCTGGCCTGAAGCCATAAATACCCATGATTAGAAGCAGAAGCAGAGGAAACTGGTTAAGATTGAAATCAGAGAACTATCCTGGGAAGAACAAAACTGTAATTGCAGGAGAAGAGCTACTTGTGAATAGTAAGGAAAATAAGAGTGTAGGTTCAAAGGAAATCATGCATATTCATATTCCACTTTAGGGTATCATATTTAAAAATTGCAAAAATGTATATGTCACAGACCATTAAGCTGAACTAATTTTAGGCAAAGTTATTAAAAAAAAGGAAATTCATCTTTTTCTTCCCTAATCTTTCAATATCTGCCCACCTCAGAAAGGACCCCTCTGTTACCAACTCTGGTCCAAGTTTCTCTACAGTACCACTTCTGTTCTGGACTGGGACACTGTTTTAACATCTGTCCTGCTAATTATTATAATTTATCCATTATAAGTCTTAAACTGTAAGAAGCTTCTACCAGTAAGCTCTCACACTGAGGAGGTCAGAAACTAATATGAAATAAGGGGTTATATCTTTGCACAGGATTATTTCTATGTAGTATTTAATAGATAACTGCATATTTAACATTTCTGACATTCTGAAATTGTCATCCTCTAAAACAGTTTAATCATTGAATTCCATTGTTTAAAATAAAAGTTCACCTGCAATACAGTACTTTTGTACAGAATTTATAGATATCTAATAAGAATCATAGAAGTTTAGAATTACAATTGTTTTTGCAATGTTCATTTTGAAATAACTAGGTATGGAATCAGATTTACAGAGGTGAAAGGGTTGAAGAGAGTTGTTCAGATTTTTTTAAAAGGATCTTCTTTATTAATTTGACACAGAGAGAGAAAAAGAGAGAGAGAGATCACAAGCGGGGAAAGTGGCAAGGGGACTCCTGCTGAGCAGAGAGCCAGATGCTGGGTTCCTGATCAGACGCTTAATGGACTGAGCCACCCAAGGCGCCCCTGAAGAAAGATGGTTTATTAATGAATGGATCTTTACAGGGAGAGGGTCAAGGGAGGGAGTAGAATTAGCTGTCCTGGATCCATTATTATATATAATCAAATATATGTTAGTTAGCATAGCTAGAGTCCATACCAAACCTTTGAATCTTTTTTTTTTAACAGTTTATGCCACATTTTTGGAATTTATGCACATAAGTTTCCTGTGGCAACAGTTTTCTCTGGACTTCCCATTTTTCTTGAAGGTGTAGAAAGCTGAAAAGAGCATCACACTCACCCTTATAATAGGAATAAATGCTGAACAATTTGATGTTTTTTCTTCAGCCCATCAGAGAAATAGATTCATTCAGTAAACAAGTCACCTAAAATTTGGAGAGAAAAAGGAACCTGCAGAGAGAAACAGGACCTGAACACTTGCTTACATGGGGTAGAGGTCACCAAAGGCCAGATAAGCTAGTGAGAAGATTCAGCTAAGTCTTTATAACCAACTAAAGAAGCAAAATGAACAGTATTCTAAGAGTGTGAAGATCCTGGTGGGGACACAAAAAAGGGGATTTTTCACACTCGTGGAGGCATTTCCTCCAGGAATCTTACCACACCCTACAGAGAAGTGGGGGAGAACCTTGAGAAAGCTTCCCCAAGGGAGTTGAGTGGGGAAGGAGAGAGTATCCACTGCTCAAAACCTGCTGGACTCCCCTTCAGTGCTATCGACCTTGGAAGATCCTCCTGGCAGTATTCTTAGACATTTACAGGGCTCACTGCACTTGTTCCACATCTCTCAAGGGCCAGTATTCTTTCTTTTTTCTTTGTATTGTTTTTTATTAACATATAATGTATTATTAGCCCCAGGAGTACAGGTCTGTGAATTGCCAGGTTTATGCACTTCACAGCACTCACCATAGACATACCTTCCCCAATGTCCATAACCCCACCACCCTCTCCCGAATCCCCTCCCCCAAGCAACCCTCAGTTTGTTTTGTGAGATTAAGAGTCTCTTATGGTTTGTCTCCATCCTGATCCCATCTTGTTTCATTTATTCTTTTCCTACCCCTCAAACCCCCCACATTGCATCTCCACTTCCTCATATCAGGGAGATCATATGATAATTGTCTTTCTCCAATTGACTTATTTCGCTAAGCATAATACCCTCTAGTTCCATCCACGTCATCGCAAGTGGTAAGATTTCATTTCTTTTGATGGCTGCATAGTATTCCATTGTATATACACACCACATCTTCTTTATCCATTCGTCTGTTGATGGACATCTAGGTTTTTTCCATAGTTTGGTTATCGTGGACATTGCTGCTATAAACATTCGGGTGCACGCGCCCCTTCAGATCACTACATTTGTATCTTTAGGGTAAATACCCAGTGGAGCAATTGCTGGGTCATAGGGTAGCTCTATTTTCAACTTTTTGAGGAACCTCCATGCTGTTTTCCAGAGTGGTTGCACCAGCTTGCATTCCCACCAACAGTATAGGAGGGTTCCCCTTTCTCCACATCCTCACCAGCATCTGTTATTTCCTGACTTGTTAATTTTAGTGAGGTGGTATCTTGTTGTGGTTTTGATTTGTATTTCCCTGATGCCGAGTGATGTGGAGCACTTTTTCATGTGTCTGTTGGCCATCTGGATGTCTTCTTTGCAGAAATGTCTGTTCATGTCCTCTGAAGGGCCAGTATTCTTTATTGGATGATGTCCAATACCTTGAAAACCATTGTTTCATATAGCTTAGTTTTTTTTGAGGACAAAGGTGAAAAATCAACCTTCTTTACTCCATCTTACTTAGAAGTAAAAAATTTACTGATGGATATTGATTCAAAAAGAATATTTGAAGGCAGAACCCAACACTTCTTCAATACACTGATAAATCATGACCTATGGAATTTATTCCAGAAATACAAAGCTAGTTCAATATAGGAAATCCTTTAATACTATACACCATATTAATAGATCTAATAAAAAAATCTGACTGTCTTCCAGATGTGGACAAAATATGCCAATATTCATGTACAATAATGGGTAAAACTGTCAGGAATATTTGACTTGACAGATAATATACTGAAATATATGATTATATAGAGAGAGACACACATGTGTGAATGCACAGGTTCTATATTTGAAAAGCCAGTAATATACTTACTGAGAAAGACAAGAAGCCTTTTCACAGAGATTCAAAATAAAGCAAAGATGTTCAGTATCTTCATTAATATTCAATATTATACTGATGCTAACTGCCAATAAAGTTAGGCAAAATAATCCTATTAGAAGCATTAGAAGTATTAGAAATAAAAAGATATATAAAATTCAAAATATTGTTTGTAAATATGCTGTTACATCCCAAAAGCCCCAGGGAACAAGTAAAACTAATTCAAACAATAAAAAATTCAATTATAAAATTCACATAAATAGCCTTCATATACACAAAATACAATAGAGAATTTCTTGTTTATAATAGTAAAAAAGAAATTAAATAATCAGGAATAGATTTAAGAAGACATGTACAAAACCCTTACAATGAGAACTATAAAACTCTCCTGAAAGACAAAGAAGTAGACTGAACAAATAGAAAAGACATCCCCTCTTTTTGGATAGGAAAATTCTACAACATAAAATGTCAGTCCTCCTTAAGTGAATTTACAAATGCAATATAATCTCTATAAAATCCACGGAAGCTTATTGAGTCCGAGAAAGTGATTACTACAGTTTCTAATGGATAAAGAAACATGAGAGAGTGGCAAAGAAAACTCTGAAATAGAAAATCTATAATGAGGGGATAATTTATCAATGTCAAAGTTGCATAACCCAAAAAAAGCATAAAAGTCAAAAGATAACTGACAACTGGGAGAGAATATTTACAGTATACACCACAGACAATGGCTTATGTATATGCACAAAATGTCCTTATAAATCAAGAAATAAAAGACCAAATATCCAATAGAAAAATGGGAATAAAACCATGGGCAGACAATTCTGAAAAACAAAAACAAAACAAAATAAAAACTTTATAAATCTGTGCCTTAAAAAATATATAAATATTTAAAATAATTTGTATTAGAGGGGTGCCTGGGTGTCTCAGCGGGTTAAAGCCTCTGCTTTCAGCTCAGGTCATGATCCCAGGGTCCTGGGATCAGGCCCCATATCGGGCTCTCTGCTCACCAGGGAGCCTGGTTCCTCCTCTCTCTCTGCCTGCTTCTCTGCCTACTTGTGATCTCCATCTGTCAAATAAATAAATAAAATCTTTAAATAATAATAATAATAACTTGCATTAGACATGTAAATTAAATAACACTGATAAACCTATTTTTACTTATTAGTTTGTTGCAAATTTTGAAAATGAAAATATGGGGTGCCTGGGTGGCTTAGTTGGTTAAGCATCTGACTTTATTTCAGCTCCAGTGGTGATCTCAGGGTCTTGGGATCAAGCCCTGTATCAGGTTCCTCACTCAGTGGGGAGTCTACCGGAGATTCTCCTTTGCCCCTCCCTCACTCCACCCATCCCCCACCCCTCCCTTTTTCCCTCTCCCCCTGCCTCTGCCCTTCCTCCTCACATTCTCTCTCTCTCCAAAAGAAATAAATAAATCTTTAAAATAAAATAAAAATGACAATATATTTGGGATTAGATTCAGGGTTAACAATAAATGACAATATATTTTGTTTACATTGCTACAGGTAAAAGAAACAAACTTCCAAACATGAGGAACTGAGAAGGATACAGCACCTTTGTGGTATTCTTGCCAAAAATTCATCACCTGAACTGAATCTAGAAGAAACACCAGGCAAACTCCAATTGACATTTTATAAAATAACTCTACCCAAGTATCACGTTCTGAAGGGCAAAGAAAGATGAGCAACTATTTCAGATTGGAAGACATTAGGACATATGACAAAATATGCAATGTGGGTTAGTGGACCAGTAAAAGGACATTGGTGGGCCAACTGTTGGAATTTGAATATGACACATAGATTAGCTGAAGGTATTTTTTTCAAGTTAACTTCCCAGCTTTGGTAATTTTGCTATGGTTAATTTAAAATGTTAACATTAAGAGAATCTGGGTGAAGGATATATAAAAACTATTCACAGCATTTGGGGAACGTTTTTAATGTCTGAAATTACTTCAAAAAGTTATAGTGACAAGAATAAAAGACATTGCCTCCATATTAAAACAAAATCTAATTTGAAAATCTGCACACATTATTAATTAAATGGCTATTTATTTCTACCTTGGATTAAAACAAAAGGCATCAATGACACAGCCAGAAGAGTAACATATACCTTTGGGTTCCATTAACTTTCCACTGCATAAGCAATGCAGAATCACAAACAATTCTTGAAAAGATAGTTCAGTTATGTCAACATCAAAGACATCATATAGTGCTCTATATCTTCCATTGTCTGCCTTTTAGGTAAACATGTACTATGAAGCTATTTCAATCAGGTCACTAATTTTAATGATACCATTTGGGCTTCTGATTTCATCATTGGTGCTAACTCCCCAAGATTATGTTTAAGATGTGGGTGGCAGTGAGAGTATTACAGATACATTTCTAGATATATTCCCTCCTTCGTTGCCAGCAGATGACAAATGGTTAAACAATTTAACATTTAGAATAGTGCCAGTCTTAGCTATTTTGTTGTCTTTGCTGTTATTACTATCATTAGTGTTATCACACTTTCCAATTTTTAGTAAAAATAACTTAGCAGATAAGTACTAGCCTACCTTTAATCTAGTCAACCCTGAACTACTAAAGGGCATTAAATAATTTATTACTAGCAAGTAGAAACAATACCATTGAATAATTCAAAAATTAACTTTCATAGCACTCAAGCCAAGCATCAAAATAGGCCAGCTTAAACTGGCAGCTCTCAGTCTTTGTACCTCTCCTCTTGATGACCTTTGAGAAGGCAATGATTTTTAAGTCATCTGGTTCTGCTTCATGTTCTGCTTTGCGTTTGACACATAAAATCGTCTAAAATTATCACCACCCATGAATGTCAGTGGAACTGTGCTATGCTCTTTTATATACTTGGTTTGTACTGTGTAAGACAAAAAAAAATGTGCAAAGAGTGTTTGGACATTTCACTAAAGTGTGAGAGATGTTCATATTAAAAACAGATTAAGCTTGTCTTCAACTTGTCTCCAAGATGTCAAATATCAGCATAAACTTTGAATAGGCATCATGAAATGCTTTGAAGACATTGATGAAAAACTTACATTGGCATGTTTATAATAGAGGATATTTTCTGTAGACGTAATGAAAAACATTTCTATTTGCAATCCTGAAGATGAATTAACTCAAAACTATTCCTGTGTAAAAATGCTATGAAAGTTGAAGAAAGGGAGAAGTCAGTTATGAAAGGCCTTTTTATAGATTCCTACAGATTCTTGTCTCAAGACAGCAATTCTTTAATAAAATGTACAACAATAAACCTAACAAAATATAGGGTCTCTATGCAATTCATTTTATTGTATAAGTTTTAGGGTTACATTTCAAATGCCCACATTTATAATAAAAAGTTTTGAATCTATTTTGTGTTGTCTCTCAGCTCATTCTTTAAATTACAGGGAAAAAAGTAAAGGAAAAACTAATTTTTGGATGTGGGAACAATGAAGTATGTATAAAAACTTTTAATATTTTGATCTGTTTTCTCTCATTTTGAATCATAAAAGTAATGTTCTCAGTTTGAGCTGAATGGGATCTCTAGGGACACCTGGTCACATGCCTTTGTTTTAGTGAGCAAAAAGGCCAGAAACTAAGAATTATCTGTTGAGCTCACTAATAAGGACAGGGAAATTGTACTTTAATTCACCTGTTGTTAATTAAGCAAGCATTTATTATTATCCTATTCTGCAAAAGTGCAATGGAAAATATGAAAGGAAAAGAGAATAAAATCTGTCTTCACAAAACTTACTGCATGACTAGTTTAGTAATCAACTAAAATCCATGATCACGTAATATATAGAAGAGCAACTACAGTGCAGCACCACTACCACAAACTTAGCAGCTTAACACAGCACACATTTGTAACCTTACAGTTCTGAAGGTCAGACATCTGGTGTGGGTCTCAATGGACTAAAAGCAAGGTGTTATCAGGGCTGCATTCCTTCTGGAGGCTCTAGGGTAGATCGTCCAGAGTCCTTGCCTTTTCCAGCTTCTTGAGGCCTCTTGCTTTCTTTGGCACCATGACAACTTCCCTAATCTTCCTTCCATTAGGCTAAGACCTTCCTTACCTGCTTCCTTACCGGGCTCTTCCTTACCTGCGTTCCTTTTCAACTTTTAAGGACTCTTGTGGTTATTGGACCCACCTGGGCAATTCAGGACAATATCCCACCCTCAAGATCAGCTGATTAACAGATTTAATTCCACCTGCAGCCTTAATTCCTCTTGCCCATGTAACTTAACGGACTCACAGGTTTTAGAGATGAGGGTATGGACATCTTTTGAGGGAGGCATTATTCTGCCGACCACATCAATGCAATATTTGTGTTTTCTAAAACATGTTAAACTGTCTTCTCTTGTGCAGCACATTTTGTGTTAGTTTTCTTAGCAAGTCCTTTTAAAATGAGTGAAGTATTCATATTAGTTAATGACATTTTAGTTTTTTTATGATTCTGTGGCTTATCTCCCAGGCTAGAATAAAGTAAAAACATAATGCAGTTGAGTGATTTATTATTTTTCCCCTCCCAGGAAACAGGGTCCAGATGCCTAACACAAATGTTCCATGGGCAGTTTGAAGTGAACATATTTCCTTCTCCTTCCCCATCTCCTCCAATCCTTATTGTTAATATCTCTGCTTTCCCTTTCTGAGCTTCTTCCAAACATGCTTTTATAACTTTTTCCTCTTATTTTTCACCTCTATTCATTGCCCATAATTATCTTGTTTATCTCTTTTACTGTATTATATCCACACTTGAGTAGTAAGTAAAGCTGTGTTCTCTTAGATTTTAAAACTTGATGATTACTCCTTACCTGAATCTCTCTTTCCTGGTAAAAATCTTCATTTGGAAGTCTCCCTAAAGAATGTAAAACCTCAGAATGACCTATGTAAACTAAAGCAAAAATATCTACCATCTTTTGGGGAACCACCTTGTTGGTTCAAATGTTTAGAATCTGTTTGATTAAAATTTTTTAAATACAAAAAGTGCAAATAAATGATAAAGAACAAATTCATACAACATATGGGGATTCTAGATAGAAGACATTTCATAAGTATCAGTCTTTTTGTCTTTACTAGCAACAATTCTTGGGAAGTTAAGTACATAGTCCTATATTTCATTATGCAAAGTTTGTAAGGAAATTTTCTTGAAAAATTCTCTCCAAAAGAGATCAATGTTTTGTTTTTGTCAAAATATTATCAGCTTTGTTACTATATCAGGTTTATTGCAGGGATGGATCCAGGATTTGGGGGACCTGACATTTTTATAAGTTTTGGAGGTCATTTTAAGAAAAAGAATATAAACATTATGAATACCAGGTATATATTTGAGTATTTTTAGAATGGGAGGTCTCACATTACTCATTTTAAATAGTTAAAATACATCATAAATGAAACAAAATTCTGAAAAAATAAATTTAATAATTAATCAACGGAGACCTCAACAGTCCTTTCATTTCCATTTGCATTCAACATAATAACTCTAAAAAATTTGTAACTCCACCCTTTCAAAATAAATGTACATTCAAGAGAAATTGATCCTAACCTTACAACTGTATACAGTTAATGAATGGAAAAATAGATCTGACTAGCTTCAGAGTCTGTAGGTTTCCAGTTGTGTTTTTCCTCCACTACCCACATATTTCTGGTACCATGTACCAAAGGGCATATGTAAGTAACAAAATGAGCTGTGGCTTGACATTTTCAATTCATGACACAAAATAAGTCAGCAAGGGGGAATTAAGAATACTCTGGAAAGCAATTCTTACATAGGGATGTCTAACAATAAACCTTGTACACATAGGAGTGTGCCATTTATTGCCTCTCACCTCCAAAATGAACCTTCATTGCCTGTGCTACAAAAACTGATCTAGACCCTTTACCTATGATTTTTTGGTAACTGCCACATTGTTAAACTTTTTAAGTACAGGGCACAAATGAGACATGCAAAGGGGAAGGGGTTTCATTTCTTGATTTCAGCTGCTATGCTTTTGTGCTTTCCCTCCCTGCCCCCATCTTTCCTTCATAACTAATATTCCATAGCCTTCCCAACAATAACACCACATGCTCCAGGCCTTTGAAACATCCTTGACTCCTGAACACACATCCACAAGCCAATAATTACCTGCACTTTGAATTATTTCTTTGTGCCTACCTTGTGACTGTGACCTGGCTCTGGCTTAAGTAACCCAGAGAAATTTTCCACCATCCAGGAGCTACAAACACACTTTCTCCAAAAATATCCAAACCCAACTTGAAGAAGTAGCCCCCCAATTCCAAGTTTATCCTTCTGTGGGTTCTCTCTCCTTCAACCTAGGGATACCATTGGATTTCTGTCAATGTTTTCATATTTACTCTTCTATTTTGTAACTTAAAATTTCTTTATGTTAAATTTCCCCCTTTAAATTACAGTGTGGATTCTCTCTTGATTGGATGCAGACTAATACATAGGAGTTACTGAAAACCATGTAAGTATATGCCATAAAATCCAAATTACATTCTCCTTTGCTTGGACCCAAAAATGTCTGTAGCCTGTAAAAGACCATTCAACATTATGAAAAGAGTGAAGTCAACTCAAAATTGAAAGAGACAGCAGTTTTAATCAGTGCATTTAACCCCTTCAACCTCTATACCTCTCTTCTTCCCTTTCTTCTCCACCCCTCATATGTGTGTGTGTATGGATGTGTGTGTGTATATAATAATAGATAAATATAAATATAATATATACATATAATACATAATATAAATATAAATAACATATATAAATAATATATAATATATAAAATGTTATATATTATATACATAATATATATATTTATTATAAATAGGAGTTTTGGCCTTGGAAAGGGGCCATGCAAATTAGCTTAGTAAAAAAAAATTTCAGTTCTAGGAAGTCAGTCTCTGTCTAGAGAGTAATTTCACAATGAAAACTCTGTCTCAGAACTGGCAAAATACTGCAAGCAGGACAAATCCAGTTTGCCATTTGCTTTTGTAAATAAAGTTTTACCTATTTCTTTAAATATTGCCTATGGCTGCTTTCATGCTGCAAGGGCATATCTGGGTAGTTGCAACAGAGATCATATGGCTCACAAAACCTAAAATATTTGCTACTTAGTTTTTTTATAAAGTTTGCTGATGGTTGCTCTTTGGATTGAGTGGCACTGAAGACTTTAATAGGAAGCTAGTTTTATGTTACATACATATGAAAATATGTGAGCACTTTGAAGTCAGCCATTAGTTTCTGATCTAAGAACCCAAGATCTGCTCGCTCTGTGTTCTATGTGAAGTCAAAAGGTTGATGGCAACTATTTTCCTTGCCACTCAGAAACTTTTACATTTTACATTCAATTCCTCTACTATGCTATGAATTAATGTCAGAAATATGAACATGAGATTATATGCTATCTTTTGAAACTATTTTTAAAAAACCAAAAGTTAATATATTTAAAGGAATGTTATAGTGGGACCGAAGAGAAAATGGATATGAGTACCACTAAAAATTAAAAAAGAATTGTTATCAAAGCACAAAGATCCATGATTAGGAAGTCATATCAGAAGCATGTTGGAGAAAAAGAGTAGAAATTTAAGATGAGACTGGAAAAAAGTGATTATCCAGACATTTACAAAACTTCAGTGCATAATTTCTCTCCTTTTAAATGTTTAACATATATAAATGACAACTAAGGAAGGTTTATATAAGAATTGGAACATAACATAAAGGTCACTTATTTAGTGAGATTTGTCAGAATATCTTCCTTTCGAAGTCTACAAAGTCCAACTTAGCAATAACATAATTCTAAAAATAAATGAGAATCTTAGTAAGATGGAAATGCATGCATGAACTAGAATTCAATTTGGTTTTACTTTGTTTTGAGAACAATATGGGAGAAATAAATCTGAGATGCCAGCTGCTCTCCTAAGTAGACCAAAAAATAATAAAATATAAAAAATAAAAACTGATGTGAAAAAAACAGGCATATCATTCTCAAATAATGAAAAATTAAAGGATACTAATTATTTGGCATCACTCTGTTCTTAAATACATCTTGGAGAAATATTTAAATGTATATCCAATTATGTGCAAATATTTAGAATCAATCCTTTATCTATCAATTTAAGTATAATCGGTTTTGAAATCAAGTTCCTTACTGTGAGCCCCTAAAGGAAAACAGATGTACTTAATTTAATAGTGAAATGTTTTTAACTGTGGAGTCTGCCTACAGAAGAGCTAGTTTTCATGCTCCATTATTTCATCTATATCCTGATGTATACACTGAATTGCCATAAAACACTATATGCCACATCAAAAACGAGAAGTTGCCTAGCTGATAAGTATTTGAAATATGATAGGAAAATAACAAAACATGGTACTTTGAATAAAGAAGTTAAATCACAGTGTACCAGGCATTGCATTTTGTATGAATAACCTTTCTTTTGAGTTTGTATTTAGATGCACAACAGCTGGCAAAAGTTGTTTTTTAATGTTTTGGCCATTAAAGTAACTTGATCCATGCAGTTCTATTAGTCCTCAATGCACAGAGGTTTTGCTTATTATAGATATGTTTCACTACTGCTATGTCAGTAACCACACGAACACTGTATTTAGGAACTATTCACTGATCTCACAAGGCAGAATGGAAATCAACTTATTCACATGTGCATTGATTATAGCCCTTCTCAGTACTGCCATATGGTGCCAGTCTACTGATTTTCTAAAGAAGGAAACATGGGAGGAGGTTAACGCTATGCTCCAAGAGTAGTATTTTTTTTTTTTTGATGTGGTTCTCTAGGTCAGAATATGACTTGTTTCCATAAGTTGAGAAACATTTTTATTAATTTAGGCTCAGAGAAGTTACCCCTACAAGATAGGGGAAGAAAAGGAATTCCAACTAATTAATTATAAAATGAATCACCATCATTTTTTGATGTAGAAACTCAAGTCCCTCTTCTTAGTATCAAGGCACCCAGTAAAACCAAAAGATTTATAAAATATTTACTTAGCATATGAGTTGAGCAAAGAAAATGAATATTGCTTCCAGATTCTTTCTCTCCCACAGTAGATTTTGCTCATTTAGAGACTAGGGTACTTTTATCTCACTATCCTATGGATAGTGCTAAACATTAACCAATTCTTTCTTTTTTTTTTCTTTTTTAAGATTTCTTTCTTTCTTACCCTTTCTCTCTCTCTGTCTCTGTCTCTGTCTCTCTCTCTCTCTTCTTCCTTCCTTCCTTCTTTCAGAAAGAGAGAAAAAGGGAGAGCATGCAGTGGGGTGGGGGGAGCAGAGGGTATGGGAGAGTCTGAAGCAGCTTGCACCAAGCAGAGTCCGAGGCGAAGCTCCCTCTCATGACCCTGAGTTCATGACCTGAGCCGAAACCAAGAGTCAGATGCTTAGCTGACTCTGCCTCTGAGATGCCCCTGGACATTAACTGATTCTAAATATGTTTTCTTTTCCTATTTTTGTCTCCATTTAGATCACTACTTTTGGGCTAAGACATGCTATCTTCATATGGCTTCAAAGAAGAGACTATTTCCCAGCACTTTTTAGTACCATTTCAAACCTTAGTCTTGTTTATTCCAAATCTCTATCAATAACATATTTAACCATCATGATTTAGGATAGATTTTTTTCCATAACTGGTTCATCTCATTTTGGGGGCTTCAATTTATCTAGTTTTACGTCAGAGAAGTCAACTCAGTATCTGTCCCAGAAAAGGAAAAGGAACCCCAGGGAGGAGGAAGATGGGGAAGAAAAGGTAGGAGAGGAAGAAGAAAAACATCTGTGGACTTAGCAAAGAGTCATTGTGCAGAAATTATTCGAAGTGCTTATTTATGTGCACTTAACCAACAACCCAAAAACATAACAAAAATGGAAAAGGAATTGTCAGTCTAAGATTCCCAAGTCAAAACATAGAACAACCCGAATTAGGAAATTAGATAACATTTTCACAATATAGTGGGCATACAGATTTTCTATTAAAAAATTTAAAAATCTCATGCTTTTGTTTACTTGGCAAATTTGTGTTGCAGGACTACTCTGTACAAGTACTATTCTAGGCACTGAGAATACAGAGTTGGACAAGGAAGGTAAGGTCCCTAATCTTCTGGAATTTGCAATCTAGTTAGGGAAAGTGAGAAAAAGAGAACAACTATACCCCGTTTTTATATAATGCGAGTTCTTCAATTGAAATAAAAATAACATTGCAGAATGCTAGGACCTGGTTGTTTTGTGTTATCCTTTACCAATAGTTAGAAGCAAGTAACACTATAGAAAACTGAGTCCCCACTTCCAAAGTAGAAGTATTAAGAGTTGGTAAATCAATGGAAACGTTCATTTTGATTATGTACTTATCAGAACTTTGTAATTACCTTAGGCTGTTAAGAATTAACAATAATAACAACAACAACAAAATCTATCTAAAATTTTCTTCCTTGGAGATAGGTCACATCTTTTTGCATTGCTATAGAAACTGCTAGCATCCTGCCTTCCAGCACAGAGTTGAACAAACATTCTCTGCAAAGGGTCAGACATTAAATATTCTTGGTTTTGTAGGCCAAGAGACAAAATTGAGGATATTATGTAAGTACTTATTTTATTAAAAAGAAAATAATTCACAGATTTTTACTGATGCAATTAAAATTTAATAATAACAATAGTGGAAAATAATTTTTTGGTAATACAGGTCTACTTATGAGAATGGAATTTTGTAGGGAAAGATTACATTTCCCTTACTTGGGATTCAATGGATTTTGATAAAAGTCCATTGCAAATGTTTATCTGTTAATGCTAATCTGTAATGATATTTTACACACATCATCTTTGAAAATGTCTTTTCATAGGGCACCTGGTGGCAGTCAGTTAAACTTCAGACTCTTGGTTTAGGCTCAAGTCATGATCCCAGTCATGAAATTGGGCCCTGTGTCTGTTCTTTCCTTTGTGCCCTACATGGAGCCTGCTTAAGAGCCTCTCTCCCTCTCTCTCTGCTCCTCCCCACTCTTGTGCACCCACTTTCTCGCTCTAAAATAAATAAATAAATCTTTTTTAAAAAAAGAAAGAAAATATCTTTTTACATAGAGCCTGCCAAATAGTCAATAGGCAAAGGCTCTTAATTGAACATATTAATCTTTTAGAAGGCATTTACAGAATTGTACTAGATTCTGTTCTTGAGATTTGCCTTGAAGCAGATCACTACATGGCAGATCGTCACTTCCCAGTGAAAGCTAGGCGGGAGCTCCTCAATTACATAAATAAATAGATTTTAAGATATGAGTATTTTCTCTGTGCTTACATTGAGCTTTGAAAATACATCGCTGGAGATGTAGTTTGAGTTTGGAAAACCTGACAAATTTGCAATGGAATGAGGACCCTGTTTCTTGTTTTAATTTTTGATGGAACACAAAATGTGTGAAGTAGCCTGACGTCACTCATGATTCAAATGTTAGCTGTCAACAGTGAGTTACACCAAGTGTGTAAGTTTCACATTTAAAGTACTATTTGCCTTGTAATTTTAGGCTGAACTCATTATGAAACATTATCAAGTCTGTAGCAAAAGCTAATTCAATGCTATTTAGTGTCTGATAATAGTGATTGGAGGAAGTTCTTCCCCTCCAGAAAAATTTCAGTTCAAGTCTGCCACCATGATAAAATACTCTAATGAAACTTTACCACTGCTAAACTGAACTACTGTGTGGTATGGTAAGTCAGAATAACCAGCTTCTAATAAACAATTCTAATTCATCCTAACTGGGTGATTGGGTTTATGAGAGGCAATGAAGTTCACTGTTGACACTACTGATTCAATAAAACACAATAAATTCAGGTATTTTCCTCAAAGTACCTGCCGATAAACAATAAAATGGAAAACCATAGGCTGTAAGCATCTTGCATTTTCATAAGTTTTGTAAATTGGTCTGAATAATTCTTTTTTTGCTCCATATACATTTTTATCACTATCACTTGTACCCAGTAGATTCCACTAAAGGTTGAACTAAGTTAGTGTTTTCTCAGCTTCTTAAAAAAATATCCTTACTTCTTATTGTTCCATGCACACCATTCTTAGTGGCTAATTCTTCAGTCACTTAAATCTTGATATCGACTCACGAAATAAACAACTACTGAGGAGTGTTAATAATATCCAGAAACTCATCAAGAGCAAAGAAGAACAACTTGGAGTCATTTTCCTTGTTAAAAATAGGGCAAATTGATTATTGATATTGCTTTCAATTCCTCAACTCTTCATGCAGCTGTTTATGCTGAAGGCTAATCATCTTTAAAAAGTTTTTCTCTAAACACTTTTTTCAACTGCAGCAATCAAATATGATTTAACTAGCTCACCATTGGTAAATGGTTTTTCTTAGCTGTAAATGAAACAATTGGAAATTTATTTTGATTGTAGCCGCATTTTTTTTATTTTTGTGAAAAAATTCTGCTATGACTGTTTTAAATGTTCTAATTGTTCTGAACATTGCTTGTCTGTGAGTAGGGAACATTGCAATGAATGCTGAATCTACTGTCAAAATGTATTCTTTAAGCATAAGTAGTCATCACATAATAAACAATGATTTTCTATCTAATTTGGTGCAAAATAATCCATGCCTCACTGTGCCTTAAAAATGCAGCATTTAAAGTCCACCCTTCTTCTTGGTTTGAACTTTATGAGTATGCATTGGTATAAAAGTAAATGAAATGTGTTATGATGACACGTGGCATTGAAAATTCTGCCGTTGTAACTGTGTTACCCTAATCTGTAAGTCCCAAGCAGCAGTATGCAGCAATGAGACCGCCATATCTATACATTCTTTTTCACACTGCTCACCTTCTCTGCTGCCATATTACAAAACAGCCATAGACAATACATAAGTGAATGAATGCGGCTGCCTTCCAAAAAATTTTGACAGAATTTTTCGTGTGACATAAAATATTACTCTTCTGATATTTTCAACCAACTCACAGGCCATAAGAAATAAATGGTGGGGGCGCCTGGGTGGCTCAGTGGGTGGCTCAGAGCCTCTACCTTCGGCTCAGGTCATGATCCCAGAGTCCTGGGATCAAGCCCCACCTCCAGCTCTCTGCTCAGCAGGGAGCCTGCTTCCCTTCCTCTCTCTCTGCCTGCCTCTCTGACTACTTGTGATGTCTGTCTGTCAAATAAATAAATAAAATCTTAAAAAAAGAAAAAGAAATAAATGGTGGTCCCAGTGTGGCCTGCAGGCTGTAATTTGTTAACGTTTTGTCTCTGAGTTAGAGAATAAAAATACAAGTATCTGATGTTTATAAGACACACAGTTTAAATGTAAGAATACTAAAAGCTGGATAGTGAAGTGTAAAAGATATCAAAGAATAACCAACGAAAGCAGTAGCATTATATGCTATTTGTTTTTCACCATTGACTCTAATGTGCCTCAGTTTATCTTCACTTGGGTTTGTTAAGTTTCCAGAGTCAGTGATTTGATATATTTCTTCAATTTTGGAAAATTGGAAAGTTCCCAGTCTTAGCTCTTCTTTCTTTTCTCCCCTCTTAAGACTATAATACGTATGTAATGTGTATAATTTGCATATGATGTATATAGTATATATAATGTGTATAATTATGTATATATATATATATATATATAAAACAAGCCCACCCAGTGATTTTTCATTTCTGATATTTCATTTTTCATTCCCAGTATTTACATTTGGTTATTTTTATCATTGTGATATATGTACTAAAAATTCCCCCTTCTGTTCATGCATTTTTCCATGTTTTATTTAACATAGTTATTATGGTTTAAGTCCTGGTCTGATGCTACCAGTATCTGGGAAATACCTGGGCTTTCTTCTCTTCTTGAATATGGGTCATATTTCTTTGCTTCTTCATATGTCTTACAATTTTTTATTTTATGTTGGACCCTAGGTTTAAAAGAAAAATGGAAATAAATAACATTCAACCCCAGAAAAATACACGTTCTATTACAAAATTACTAGTATAGGAGACCTAATCTGTGATTTAACTGAGCATGACCTTCCATTGAATTTTAGGCTCTGAGCACTGGTGAAAAGGAGGTGTTCTCATTATGTTAAAGCCAAGTCACCAGGTTTTAAAATTTAGGAATCCCTTGGGATCTCTCTCTTCCTCTGTCTCTCTGCCCCTACACCCTCCCCTTCCTCCCCTGCCCATTCCTTCTGTTCCTTCTCCTCACTCCCCACTCTGGACCACATCTCCTAGTTTTTCAGGTTTCATGGGGTTCCCTTTAATTCATCATCCTCTGTGTGTCTACAGAGATTTCTGGGTGTCTTTGCTGTTGCCTAACTTCTAGCCTATACACCTAATGAAAGGTAGCATACCTAGGAAAGATTTTTCTCAGCTCTTCTGCCCACCCCAATTTTTTAGTAGCCTTAGATGCACTCCAGTAATAGCCCTGGAAGACTTTTTCTTGGTTCTCTTGCCCTAGTCCTAGACTTTATTGAATACTACTGCCCACACTCAGCAGAAGACCCATGTTCTAACATGGTTAGATATGCTTAATTGCTGGAATTTCTTTGGATTCTAATTGGTCCTGCCAACCCATACATGGCAGGAAAATGTTGTTTAAAAGTTTAGCTAGTTTCTCCTTAATTCCATCTATAAAAAAAGTTATCCTTCTCCTGTTATTCTGTGCAGGATAATAGCAGTTGTGGATCTCTTCTGTTTTAGGAAAGGCTTGTTACTCCCTGAAATTTTGTTCATTTCAAATTCTTCCCGACCCAGCTCTCTGATATAGTTTTTTTCCATTTTTTTAAATTTAATTTAATTATTATTATTATTTTTATAATTATGTTCAATTAGCCAGCTTATAGTACATCATTAGTATTTGATGTTGTGTTCAATGATTTATTAGTTGTGTATAACACACAGTGCTCATTATCACAGGTGTCCTCTTTAATATGTATCACCCGCTTACCCCATCCCCCTACACCCTTCCCTTCTGTAACCCTCAGTTTGTTTCCCCAAGTCCAGAGCCTCTCATGCTTTGTCTCCCTCTCTGATTTCTTCCCATTCAGTTTTCCTTTCCTTCCCCTATGGTCCTCTCTGATATATTTTTTAAAAAGAAACAATTTCTTGCTTATCTAGCTTGTTCACGTTGTTAGGATAAAAGCAATTATCTTTTGAAACTTTGACAAACCAGAAATGAAATGAACTAGATATTTTATCATTCAAATATTACATGAAGTGGATATTTCTTTTTTTTTAATATATTTATTTATTTGACAGAGAGAGGGATCACAAGTAAGCAGAGAGACAGGCAGAGAGAGGGGGAGGGAGGGCAGGGAGGCTGCCCTCCCTGGGCAGGGAGCCTGATGTGGGGCTGGATCTCAGCACCTTGAGATCATGACCTGAGCCAAAGGCAGAGGCTTAAACCACTGAGCCACGTGGGTGCCCAGAAGTGAATATTTCTAAGATTTTTTTCACCATAGTTCCTAACTTTACTAAATTCACATCTTCTTTAGTCACTTACATACCTAAACGTATTTCATAGAGTATAATAGTATGCAAGTATATTTATTAATTACTTATGTCTCAGACATTGATAAGATGTGTAAATTATCTCTTTTTCTCATTACAACAACCCAGGAACAAAGTAGTGTTACTGTTCTCATTTTGAAGATGAGGAAATTGAGGCACAGGAATGTTAAGTCACATGAATAAGGTTATTTTTCTAATAGTTCGTGGAGTTAGTATTTGAATCACAAACAATGTGTTACGAGAACCCATTTTATTAAGCACTACACGGCACTGGTAAATAAATACTTGTAAAGCAAAAAGATAATATAATCCAAATGCTTAAGAAATTTTTAAAAATTGTTCCTTCAGGGACGTCTGAGTGTCTCAGACAGTTTGGCAGTTGCCTTAGGCTCAGGTCATGACCCCAGGGTCCTGGGATTGAGACCCACATTGGCCTCCCTGCTCAGTGGAGAGTCTACTTCTCCCTCTTCCTGCCACGCTACCCCTTCTTGTGTGCTCTCTCTCTCTTTCTCTGACAAATAAATCTTTTATAAAATAAATAAAAATAAAATAAATAAAAATTGTTCCTTCAGTCTAAGACATCGCACTGAATTCTGAAGTTATCCATAATTGATTGTATAATTACATCGGAATTATTAGTGAAAGAATTCTTCATTTGGCCTGCTGTCTAGAACTTTGAAATGAATTGATGCTGGGCTAACTCAGTGTTGTTTGTATAGCTCCTTACCTTTGTCTTATTTCTTCTTCCTCTTATGAATCTTGTTGCAAATGTACTCATGCTCTTATTCATATTTTAAATTCTTATTATTGACAAAATATCTAATTATATGAGGAAATCTGAAAATTGTTTTGTATTATTCTCTTGACTGAATATACATAAATTATTATGCCTTTTCTTTCCATTTTATCAATTTTTAGAATACAAAAGAAACTGTTTTACTATGAGATGAAATAGTAGGAGTACTAATAGGATGCATTTTATGGATTGAGGTGATACTAGATTCTGGAATAATGGTATGTGGATGAGACCTTTAGTTATATTTGACTTAATAATACCCATTAGGCAATAATTATTTGTACCACTGCAAAAATCATTACCTATGTACCAGGTTGTGAAGCAAGCTCTAACTTGAATCTAAATTCATTCCATCTCAGGTACCTGTAGCTAGAATCACAGACAAGAAGCCAGTAAATTGGTGTTTTAATATTATATCCCTAGTGAAATTCTTACAAGTCTAGAACAAAAACATACATACAAAAGATCAAAGATTATTTTACCAAAGAATTACTAAATTAGATACTAACAACAAACCTCATAAAAGTGAGATGTTTTACCTAATTATACAAAGGATATGCTACACAGTATTAAATATGTTTATTAAAGACCTGGATTTATAAACTCTAAGAATTCTGCTAGTTTCTTGTTTTTATATTGAATTTCTACATTAAATTGACAAATGATACAGACAACTTGCAAGTATCTTGAATGCAGATATCTTAATCAATTTTTCTCAAATTTTGTTAAACACTTAAATAGTAGTATCACTAATAACCTCAGTATTCTATAACATGGGTGTTTGAAAAATCACCTTAAATTTCACACATACTTTTTATTAAGCTTTATTTATTTGAGAAAGAAAGCACATGGCATGTGTGAGGGTGGGAGGGTGAGCAGAGGGAGAGAATCTCCAAGCAGACTCCCTCTGAGCATGGAGTGCAATGTGGGGCTTGATTTTGTGATGCATGCGATCATGACCTGAGCTAAAACAAAAAGCTGGATGCGTAACTAACTGAACCATCCAGGTGCCCCTCACATGTACTTTTAAAATTTGTATTTCTTATATTATCATACAGTAAAACCACCTTTTTCTCCTACTGGTGTACACTTCAATGAAGTATAATACATGTCTTGATTTATTTCACTCTGACATCAATCAGGATACAAACCAGTTCAATAAATAAATAAATAATCAAATAAATAAATAAATCTCTCCACTTTGATTTTTATAACCACATCTTCCTCTGTCCCCATTCTACTATATTCAACTACTGAGTGTTTTCCCATAGTTTTGTTTCCATTGTCTTTCTAAGAATGTCATATATATGGAATTATATTGTAGGTACCCTTTTGAGACCATCTTCTTTCACTCAAAAAAATGCCTTTGGGGTTCATCCAAACATCCAAATCGTGAGTGTATCAATAATCTCTCTCTCTCTCTCTCTTTTTTTCTTTTTTGTTACATTTCTGGGTAGAATTTTATTGTATAGCTATAGCAGAGTTTGTTTATCCATTTTTTTGTTGAAGAATATTTGGATTGTTTTAGTTTGTGGCAATTATGAATAAAGCTTCTATAAACATTTGTCTATGGAATTTTAGTAAACACAAGTTTTTATTTCCCTAGGGTAAATACCCAGTACTGAGACTGCTGGTTCATATGACAAGTGCATTTTTATTTATTTTTTCAATGCTCTTCGCAGCTTTATTCATAATAACCCCAAACTGGAAATAACCCAAATGTTAATCAACAGAGGATGGGGAACATGCTGTGATGCATTCACTCAGTGGAATATTTCTCAGTAATAGAAAGGGACATACTTCTGATACCTTCAACATCCATGATTTACAGCCTTTGAGCACAAGAAGCCATTCACAAAGGATCTATCCTTCATGACAAGTGTATTTTTTAAATCTATGAGAAAGCAAACCCATTTTCCAGTTTGGTTATCTCACTTTGCATACTTTCCAGCCATACATGGGAATTCCAGGTGCTCTACTTCCTCATTAGCACTTGATATTATCAGTACTTTTTATTTCAACCATTCTAACAAGTGTGTATTGGTAGGTCATTATGGCTTTCATATTAACTTCTTAATGGCTAACAATGTTGAACATAGTTTCATGGGCTTATTTGCCATCCTTTTGGTGAGGTATCTATTAAAGTTCTTTTCTCATTTAAAGTTTTTAAAATTTTTGTATTGTTGAGTATTGAAAGTTCTTAATATATTCTGGATACAATGCTTTAGACAATATGTGTTTTTTCAAATATCCCCCATTGTAGAGATTGTTTTTTCATTCTTCTGGTAATCCTGATTAAGAATTCTTAATTTGTACTTAGGTCAAATTGTGTTTTCTTTTCTAGGTTTTCTTAAAAATATTATAGTTTTACAATTTTATACATCTATGACTCATTTGGAGTTAATTTTTGTGTAGGTAAAAGATGTAAGTTGAGTTCCACTTTTTGTGTAAGGATGGGAATACTGAGGTGTGCAAGATCTGAATGAACCTCAAAAGCATTATACAAACTGAAAGAATATATGCTGTATAATCTACAATTCCATTTATAGAAAATTCTAGAAAAAGGTAAAGTGGTAATAATAGAAAGCTTCTCAGTGTTTGTCACAGGCCAAGATAGGGAGGGAGTTGACTGAATGTTCTATATTATGAATATGCATGAAGGTATATAACCATGAATATTTACTAATGTTGGAAAAAAAAATATATATATATACACACATATATATACACACACACATATATATACACACACTATGTAAATATATATTCATGTTATATAAATATATATTTAAATATTATAATTTAAAGCAATAGGGATATGTGGCATTTCCAATATAATTCCATAGTGTGGAGTAACCAAAAGCTATGTGAATATTAATGCACCTTATAAAGGATATTTAAAAAGAAATGGAATTTTAAAAATAACATAACATTCCTGTAGTGAAAATATAACCAGCATGCATTTGAAGTCATGTGTGCTCACCATGTATTAATGTATATATGAATCTAATTGCAATAGAGGTGTTCAAACAGTGAAGGACTCTGTTTTCAAGTCATTAGGTTTATGTTAAGCAGTAGATGATTGGAGAATACTGCTAAAAAAATTGGTTATTATGAAATGAATTCAATGACTTATCAACTATAATCTTAAAAATCACTTTTAAGTAACACATTTATCGGATATGTGATTTATCATTCTTGGAAAAAACTTATGTATTTTTTTTTATCCAGTTGACTTTTATTAGATAATGGAAGGATAAAGAGAACAAATCTTTATTCATTGAATAAAACATTCCAATATATTTAAAACAGCTTGAACCCCTTTATAGTTGGAAGTATCTATAGTCTGTAAAAGTTTACTACAGATTCTATTGAATTCCTTCGTTCAACAGTAAGAGTTTCAAGACACCCATATAAGTTTATGAATCTTAGACCCCTTCCCCTTCCTACTTTTTATCTGTAACCCATTACTAGGTCTGGCACCTTCATGTTCTTTCCTTATACCTCAATTTCTAGTAACTGGGAACTTACTTTATTGACCATGCCAGAGGCTTTATCTTGATACATTGGTCAGTTCCTACAAGGTGCTGAAGTTATTGTGAACCTCAGCCCCCATGACTGAGATCCAAAAACTCACTGTCAGATCTCTTTGATGTCTTTCTACATCTGTTATTTTCTTGACTCCGTTGTGTACTTTTGCCAGCCAAGAAAACCTCTTGTCTTTCTGCCTTGAATTTTCTTCATGTACCACCTATTTCTCTATTTTTCAAATATCCTTGCTTCTTTACCAATCTAGTCCATTATGAAGCAGAAATACCCTTATAGCCACTGCTTTAAAAGCTTCCAAGATTTATCAATGCTCTGAATAAAGAACAGTAGCCCATCTGTACAGGCAAGTCTTCCAACCAAATGCTATGCAATACATTTTCAACCTCTTTCCAACGTCATCTCTTACTAAATCTTAAATCTTCATCTACACTGGAGAATTCACTACTTCCCAAACATACCCTGATTTTCTTGCCTGATCACCTTGCAATGATATGCATCCCCACCCCTTCACATTGGTTAGCAAGGCCCTCTTACCCTTGGAGTCTTATCTCATTCAATTTCTCCATGAAATTATTCTAGTCTCCATGAAATGGAGATTCTCTCCTCTTACACTGAACTTACCTAACATTTTGTCTGAAATTTTATGATAGCATATTTATTCTACATGGGTGTAGAATTTCTTATTATATAATTATATGTACTCATATACTATTATGAGTAAAATTTATATACTCATTCCCCAACCTCCATTAGATTGGATACTTCTTAAAAGTAAGGAGTGTATTGCCTCACATCTGACTCATCTCTCTAAGATTTCAATAATCTAGGTGACATATGCTCTTATATTTTTTATTTTAATTACTCTAAATAACTAAGAGTAATAAACATTTATTAAGGGCCTATTCATTATACACTAAATACTGGCATAGGCATCAGATGTAAAGACATAAAAGATAACCACACCATAAAAAATTTACACTATGATGGGAAAGATAAACAAATGAGCACAATTACTATGCAGGGTTAGAAATACACCTGCGGTGCATAAGAGCAGAGGAACTTACTGATAATGGAGAAGTGATATTATGATGGTATGTAAAGCTTCCAAGAGAAAGTAGTATCTGAGTTTAATTTTGAATGGGTCATATGTTAAAACAGAGAGCAGGAAGAGAGGAAGAAGATATTCTAAGAACAGTGAGCAAAGTATGTAAAGTGATTGGTATGTGAGAAACTAAGTTTGGTGTCACTGAAACAAAATAGGAGTCATGGCAAGAAAAGAATCTGACACATTAAAGGGCATTATTTTCACTGACATGGATTTGGATTTCGATTTAAGGGTTTTAAGGGGGGTAGTAGCAAGGTCAGATTTACTGCCTAGAAATGAATTGACAGAAAAATAACTGTAGGCAAGAAACCCAATTTTAATGGCATTCCACATTAATATAAGTCACAAATGATAAGAACATGAACTAACAAGAAACAATTCCATATTGGACAAGTATTAGAAGGTGGAGGAGGGATAATAAAACATCTCCTAGACTGAGAAGGCATTTGATACCAAAAAACAAAGCAACCCACTCCATACTATTTACACAGAGATTTTGTTTATTTTTTGTTTTGTTTTTAGGATTTTATTCATTTATTTGAGAGAGAAGAGAATACAGTGGGTGGGGAGGGGCAGAGTGAGAAAAAGCAGCAGACTCCTCCCTGAGCAGGGAGACAAGATGCAGGGCTCCACCCCAGGACCCTGGGATCATGACATGAACTGAAGGCAGATGCTTAACCAATTGAACCCCCCCAGGTGTTCCACGATTTACAGAGTGTTTTGTTTGTTTGTTTGTTTGTTTTTGTTTTTATAAAGATTTTTATTTATTTATTTGACAGATCACAAGTAAGCAGAGACGCAGCCAGAGAGAGGAAGGGAAGCAGGCTCCCCGCTGAGCAGAGAGCCGGATGTGGGACTTGATCCCAGGCCCCTGGGATCATGACCTGAGCCGAAAGCAGAGGCTTTAACCCACTGAGCCACCCAGGTGCCCCCCATTTACAGAGTTTTATTCAGAACAACTAAGAGGGGATATCAGGTGACAGATGATCCAGGTGCTATGCAGCTATTCTCTACCCCTATTCAGAGCTTAATCCACAGGTTTTGTACAGCAAGAGGCATTGTGGTTTGGTTCAAAGAGTAGTTATCTCAAGTGGTGCTACCTGTATGCCAGTCATCTCTACTAGTTATCTAGAGTGATACCTTCCATGTACCACTTTAGAGATCAGAACAAATATTCCTGCACTTGGGATAGGGTACACATTAACCTCCCAGGAACCAAGAACATGTAACCCTGAGGGAGATCATTACACGGGCATGAACAAGATGGACTCAGTGTTGTTGGTGCTCCTTCAAGAAAGGGGACATTCTTCACTTAGAGGTGTATAATTTTCTCTCAGAAATCAGGTGGCAGGAATAATATAGTATGACCCTCAGATTACTGTATTTAGTGACTAAGATAGGAAATAAAAAAAGAAAAAGAATTTAGAGAGAAGACAATGAGTTGTCCTTTGAACACACTAAATTTTAAGAGAACTGCTTCATAAATACCTGGGGATAGTTGAGTTTATTACACTAGATTTTGAGCAAGACAGCCTAAGGTGCTTAAGAATGATCCCATGTTGCCATTTTCCCAGGCAAATAAAGCAGAAAAATTGGACAAAGTGTTAGAGAGTATTGGCCAAATCGTTGTTGAATATATAAAATAACAGTCCAAGTTAATGTCTCTCAAACTTTTAACACATCTTCCTAATTATAAGATGTCCACTGTCCTTGGACTGCATCTGTTCTCATATTACAGTGGAAAAATCACTTCAGTGATAAAGACTCAGAGTAATATTAATCATTTGGTAAGAGAAGATAACCATGGTTATGTATTTGATTGTAAAGTAATAGAAATCCCTAAAATGTACTCAATTATTCTATTAAACTAAAATGTATCATATACCACAATTTTTTTTAAGATTTTATTTATTTATCTGACAAACAGAGATCACAAGTAGGCAGAGAGGCAGGCAGAGAGAGGGGGAAGCAGGCTCCCCGCTGAGCAGGGAGCCTGACCCGGGGCTCGATCCCAAGACCCCAGGATCATGACCTGAGCCGAAGGCAGAGGCTTTAACCCACTGAGCCACCCAGGTGCCCCAACCACAAATATTTTAAATACTACAGAACTCTCAGGTAGCATAATGCTTATAAAATTCACTTTGAGGGTCACCTGGGTGGCTCAGGTAGTTAAGTATCTGTCTTCTGCCCAGGTCATGATCCCAGGGTTTGGGGATCAAGTCCCATGTTGGGCTCCCTGATCAGTGGGGAGCCTGCTCCCTCTCCCTCTGCTCCACCTGCTTATGCTCTCTCTCTCTCTCTCTCCTTCTGTCAAATAAATAAAATCTTTTAAAAAGTGTCACTTTGGGGGCACCTGGGTGGCTCAGTGGGTTAAAGCCTCTGCCTTCGGCTCAGGTCATGATCCCAGGGTTCTGGGATTGAGTCCCGACTCAGACTCTCTCCTCAGCAGGGAGCCTGCTTCCCCTCCTCTCTCTCTGCCTGCCTCTCTGCCTACCTGTGATCTCTGTCTGTCAAATAAATATATAAAATTTAAAAAAAAAGTGTCACTTTGATACAATCTTTGTGGGATTCTTATATATCTGAAATTGAGTTCTGATAGGAACATAAAAATATGCATATCCTTATCCCACAATTGACATGGTCAGTAACAATTAAGAACAAAATGATTTGATCTTTATGAGCCAAACCTGCAGGCTATTTTTTCATCATAAGTAAGTATAGCTTAGAAAATATATAGATAGATTATTTCATGTTTTTTCAATACATAATTCAGGAGAGTGAGAAATTCTTGAGGTTGAAGTCATTATAGGGTATCAGGAAGCATTAATTTCAAAATTCAGTTCTAACTGGTTGGGTGCATTTTCTGTTCTCTCTGTGTTCTTGTGGCACAATCTTCGTTATTACCTCCAATCTTCTAGTAAAAATTCTACAAACATGCCATTGACTCACATTGGTTATTGCTTTGTAAAATTAAATACACAAGTTCTGTGTCCTAATTTACGTCGGTACATGGTAGAGAGAGGAAATTAATCACAAGTGCAGCAAGAGATATTAAGAAAAAAAAGAAGAAGAAGAAAATCAGAGCAAGAGATAATTAGTAGAAATATAAATCCCTTGAGGGTATTTACATGTCGGCTGAGAGGAAATGACTCTATAAAGCTAGAAGTTGGGAGAAACATACAAATTACTGCTTGGTTACATTAATAGAATAAGGCATCATTTACACATATGATTGTTCCATTGCTATTTTTTCCCCTTTATTCTCTAGTCTTACATTATTAGTAAATTCCTGAAAACTGTTATAATCTTAGTTATATTTTAACGTTATCTACTTTCTTTATGTGAGCTCTAATATGCTTTATTAATTCTTGTTAAAAGTCAATTCGTGTTTTTCAAATAACCATAAACGGTTCACTAAACCGAGTACATTTATGCATTTGGAATAAATAAAGTAAGCAGGAATTAGCTTGATATTTCCCATATAGTCTTATAACATATCTTTTTGTCATTATGTACTGAAAATAAATTGCTGGTATTTATGCCCCAATAGCAGTAGTTACTAAGAATACACAAATGGTTCAGAAAACTTAATCATAGATGTCTAATTGTGTTCTTTGGTTTGTAGAGTGCTTATCTATCTGTCAGTGGTAGGGCCTTGTGGATAAACTATAATTCCAAGGAGATGATTCTGAAAGTCAGTAAAATCTAGTAATCACTGCGCTTTCAATGGAGATGTACAGAAAAATAGATTTGCTTGGTGATTGTTTGCAGACGTGATGGCCGGTATGAAAGTGCAGGCTCTCTTTTTCTTAAAAGAGTAATAAACCTGAATATTATCTGTATTGAATGGATGTGACTTGATATTACTTCCATTATACAACACAGGACAATTTGAGCAATGCAAAACCTACTTTAAAAGAGAAAAATATTCCAACATATTACTTTCATGCAGGGTCTCTGTTCAATGAAATTCTGGTTTACTCTGATTCTGAAGAGAGACTTGTAGGGATGGAATAATGTTAAAATGTATAGAATTTTAGTTTAGATGTGCCCATTTGAATTCACAGCATGTGACAGATTAAGTACTTGATTGCCAATGTAGCATAGGAAATTGGTTTGTAAAAGCCATACTGGATTTTCAAGCTAAAACCAAGTGAGGATATTACCATTTGGATTATTTCAAAAGGACTGAATATATACATTTTCTTTGTTTTCCTGGGGTTTCTTTAGCCATTTTCTGTTTCGCTCTCCCCATACCACCCCTGCACAAATACACACATTCCGAGAGACAGCAACAAAGAATTGAGATGACAAGCCTTCAATTTGGGGTCAGGCAAATATCAGTTTAAGCCTAATCCAAATGCTGCTCTTTAGACTCTATTTACTAGTTTCCTTAAGTACAAAATAGGACAATAAAGCATTTTATTTCATTTATTTATTTATTTCCTATTTCTTGCCTGAATAATATGCTCCAGGCACCAGAAATACCTAGAGAAGTAAGTAGAAAGAAGGTCCTAGAATGTGTACAGCCAATAATAAAATGCTTGAACTATGCATTTGACTGGAAACTAATAATCCACTCATCAGGTTTGTCCTTCTGACTCTCTTCAGACAAACATGAGGGGGGATTAGTAAAACCACCTTTCTTACAGGTTATTAAGAGATGCTATGTGTGAAAGTGATTTGCAAACTCAAAAAGACAAACACAAGAGACAGAAAATTGAACATAAATTATCAGAATCTTTATGTCATTTTTAAAAGATTTTATTTATTTATTTGATAGAAAAAGAAAGAGCACAAGCAGGGGGAGCAGCAGACAGAGAAGCAGGGAGAAGCAGGCTTCCAATGGAGCAGGGAACCCAATGTGGGGCTTGATCCCAGGACTCCAGGATCATGATACAAGCTGAAGGCAGATGCTTAACCAACTGAGCCACCCAGGCATCCCTCTTTATGTCTTTGTTAATGTTACCAAAGAAAAGGGATTAAAGCTGTGAGATTTCATCTGGAAATTACCTACCAGCTAGCCTTTCAAATACCTCTAAGTCCCTAATTTTATTTCAGTAATAATATTTTTCCTTTACCAGTATACATGTCCTTGAATCCAAATGAAATTTAGTTGTTTCTATTTTACTTTTCAAATTACATGATGTACTAGAGGAAAGCCCCAGTCTTCCTATTCTTGCCTCCTATTTTTCTTCTCTCCTGTGTGTCTCTTTCACTACTCACTCAGAACATTTCACCTCTGACACTTCTAGTTATTAAATGTATAGAAGTTTATCCTTCATACCAAGCAATTCTCCATGATGCTAATAGGATGTTTTATAATTTGACTCAATTCTAGCACTAAATACCTAGAGATGGAATCAGATCCCATGAGGTGGGGCTCCATTCCACAAGACTACTTCCACTCTAACTCAGATACCAATAACAAGTAGTGGGATCCTAGATTACTCACATCTTCTGTCCAATTTGGCTACAATTTGGAAGTTCCTATGACTCCCTCTTCAGGTTTGATTAATTTTCTAGAGTGGCTCGCAGAACTCAGGGAAACACGCTTAACAGTTTATTAAAGGATATAATAAAGGATACAGACAAATAACCAGATGAAGAGATGCATAAGGTAAGGTTTGGGAAGGTCCCAAACACAAGGGCTTCAGTCCCTGTGGAGTTGGGGTAAGTAACCCTTCCTATGTGGAGGCGTTCACCAGCCTGGACCCTGCACTTTGGGGATTTTTATGGAAGCTTCTTCACATAAGCATGATCAATGATCAACTCCAATCTTAGCCCTTCTTTCTTTTCTGGTAGATGGGATATGGGGATAAAAGTTTCAAACTTCTAATCATGGATTGGTCTTTGTGGTGACCAGTCCCCATTCAGGAGGCATCCAGGAGCTCATCCAGTGTCACCTCAACAGAACAACAGAAGCTCCTAGGGCTCTTATCACTTAGGAATTTACAAGGATTCTAGAAGCTCTGTGCCAGGAACTGGGGACAGAAACCAATATATATTTTCTATTATTTGACACATAGGGCTCAGAAAAATTAATATTTTTCAGGAAGTTAAACTCAATAAAGGTAATGCTATTTTATATTTTCCTTTTTATATATTTCCTTCTAGGAATATATAGTGATGGCTCTGCTTGTTTCTTCTGATTATAAATTAATATATATTGATTTTTGAGAAGTTGGGTAATATGAAAATTATTTAAAAAAATGAAGATCTTGATACTCTAAGGTACTTATAAAGCAATAAACATTGTCTGTATTGCTGTTCAAGATTTTTGCATTTTAAAAATTTATCACAGAGTTTAAGTTAATTACTATATAATTTGCCATTAATCATTATCATTATAATGAAATGATTTAAAAAAACAATTTATAATTTCTAAAGCCAATTACCTAATATTTACATATCATAAGTTATTTAATGCTTCCCTCAAAGTATTTTATTTTTGTCTATTTATTTTTGCAATACACTTGTACCTAAAGAATATATAAATAAGGTAATAATAATAAAAGATACTAATAATTAGAAAAAAAGAGAAATGATTATTGGAAAGTAAATCTGCCCACAGATTTTAAATTACAATTATATTTTGTTAAATTCTGCAAAGAATTTTGAGAATTTGACTCACTTTTCCACTTTGAAAGCATTAACTGCCTATTAAATGTCAGATACTATTCTAAGAAATAGGTATCCTCATTTAGATTACCCTCGGGTAGAGAATTTAGTCAATAAATAAGTAACACAAGAGCTATAGCTTATTTAATAAGATCTATGTGAAAAACAAAGTGAGGTGTGAGGTGTACAGAGTGAGAGAGTTTCCTGGTATTATTTCAATTAGTGTAGTCATAAAGACCTTTCTGAGCAGCTGGCTGGTGAACAGAAAACTAATTGAAGATATCAGATGGACTAAGAGGCAGCCCTTAGAATGGGAGAAGATATTGCAAATGACATTACAGATAAAGGGCTGATATCCAAAATCTATAAAGAACTTCTCAAACTCAACATCCAAAAAACCAATAACCCAGTCAAAAAAAATGGGCAGAAGACATGAACAGACACTTCTCCAAAGAAGACATACAAATGGCTAACAACAGACTCATGAAAAAATACTCAACATTACTAGCCATCAGGAAAATACAAATCAAAACCACAATGAGATACCACCTTACACCTGTTAGAATGGCAAAAATTAACAAGACAGGAAATAACAGATGTTGGTGTGGATATGGAGAAAGGGGAACCCTCTTACATTGTTGGTGGGAATGCAAGTGGTGCAACTACTCTGGAAAACAGAATTCCTCAAGATGTTAAGAATAGAGCTACCCTATGGCCCAGCAATTGCACTACTAAATATTTACCCTAAAGATACAGATGAAAAGAAAAGGCATATGCACCCTAATGTTCATAGCAGCAATGTCCACAATAGCCAAACTGTGGAATGAGCTGAGATGCCCTTCAATAGATGAATGGATAAAGAAGATGCAGTTCATATATACAATGGAATATTACTCAGCCATCAGAAATGATGAATACCCACCATTTGCAACAACATGAATGGAACTGGAGGGGATTATGTTAATTGAAGTAAGTAAAGCAGAGAAAGACAATTATCATATGGTTTTACTCATATGTGGAACATAAGCAATAGCATGGAGGACCATAGGGGAAGGGAGGGAAATCCAAAGGGGAGAAATCAAAGAGGGAGATGAACCATAAGAGACTATGGACCCCAGGAAACAATCTGAGGGTCTCAGAGGGGAGATATGTGGGGAAGGGGGAGTAAAAGCATGATGAGTATTAAGGAGGGCATGTGTTCTGATGGGCACTGGGTGTTATATGTAACTAATGAATCACTGAACACTATATCAAAAACTAATTATGTAGTATACAGTGGTTAACTGAATGTAATAAATAAATAAATAAATAGATAGATAGATAAACATTCCTGGGGGAAAGAAAAAAAATATATCAGATGGAAAGAATTTGTGGTATGATTGTCCCAATTCACACGTGTATGTGTGTGTGTGTGTGTGTATGTGCACTCCATGTAAAAGTGTTTGGCTTTCACAGCACATTTATCATGGTAAACTCATTGGAGGGCTTTGAGCCAGCAGGGAAATAATGTGGTGTAGCTTTTAATCAGGTTTATTTCTGGCTTCTGTGTAGACTGGAGTGTAGAAGGCAAGAATGGACCCAGAAGGCCTTTTTTCAGTTGCTTACATAAAAAACAGTGATTGGACATGGTATTAATAACAGAAATGATGGGAAGCTTAGGACAATAAATATAATTTTTAAATAAAGCCAAATTTAATGATACAAAAAATAAGACTGAGCTTTCCCCTAATGGCTGACAAGTTTTAGGTTAGTGCAACTTTGGTAGTAATGGTATCATTTTATGACAAAAGGAAGACCAAAAGAGACACATGTAAAGGGTGAAATTAAAATATTCCTTCTAATTTGAAGAAGCTATTGATATACCAAAGTTGAGATGTTCAGCAGGCAGTTGACTATGTGAAGTTAGAGAACCAAAGTGCAAGGATGAGGTCTGAAGATATAAATTTGCAATCATCAGCCTGTAGTATTTAAAGGCAAAGGAAGAGAAAAGGTCACCAAGTGAGAGGCCACAGATAATGAATAAAAGAAACCAGAAGGCCAGGTTTTGGAACACTCAGACATAGAAAGGTTGGTAAGTGAATTGATCAAAAGGCGCTAAGAAAGAAAGACAGTTAACGAGAAGTTAAGATATGAAATGTATTTTAGCAAAGAAGGAACTAACTTTCTTAAATACTGCTAAGATGTCATTTAAGATAAATACTGAAAATTGGCCATGAATATAGAAAGATGGAGATAATTTATGAATTTAACAAGAGACTCAAGAAAATACAGGTTACAAAAAGTGAATACGGAAATATGTTTTTGTATAGACATGTTTAGTAGCTCAAATTGAGGAAGAGATTGAGAAAAAACATCAATCTTTTTGTCAGTTAGGATTGAATTTGATGGTAAGTAACCAAAAACTGTATCACAGTGGCTTAAACAAATATGGTATTATTTTCCTCATGTAGCAAGTCTATTCCTCACATAGCAAGTTTATAGAAAGTTTGGGGAGTTGGTTCAACAGCTTAAACAACATTAGGACTGCAATTCTCTTGACATTTCCTTTATGCTCCTAATCTGAGAGTAGCTGCAACAGTGGAGGGGCAGAAAGGAGGGGCAGGGGGAAGAGGCAATAAATAATGCATTCTTAGAATGCTTTATTTTTTTAATTAGTTAAGAAAAAATTTTCCCAATAACTTTCCTGAATTCTCTCTCTTTCACAGAATCAGGTCACATGCTCCACACCCCAGCTGAAGTGTGAAAAGGAAAATAATTTTGTTTTTCATCTTCTGTAATACTCTAAATTGTAACCTTTTCATTTCATACTGACTTCTTACCTGGTCATCTTGATATATTTCAGATTACAAATTTCTACTCAACTGATATATTCATAGATTTTTTTTTTAAGACTTATTTATTTTAAATGGTTTTTTAAAGATTTTATTTATTTATTTGAGAGAGAGAGAATGAGAGTGAGCGTGCATGAGAGAGGGAAGGTCAGAGGGAAAAGTAGACTCCCTGCTCAGTGCGGGACTTGATCCTGAGACTCAAGGATCATGACCTGAGCTGAAGGCAGTCGTTCAACCAACTGAGCCATCCAGGCACCTCTGATTTATTTATTTTAGAAAAAGAAGGGGAAGAGCAGAGGAAGAGACTCAGAGAATCTTTTTTTTTTTTTGAGACTCAGAGAATCTTAAGCAGACTTCCTGCTGAGCAGGGTGCCCAATGCTGGTCTGTCTCATGACCCCAAGATCATGACCTGAGTGGAAATCAAAAGTCAGTCGCTTAACAGACTGAGACACCAAATGCCCCTACTCTAGTCATAGGTGGCTTTTCTTCCTTGCATAGTTAATGAGGAACAACTAAGTACCAGACACAGCTCTAACTTCCAGGAGTAATGTTACACTAAAAAACAAAGCAAAACAAAACTGCTGTCATCATGTTAACAATGGAGAAGACAGACGACAAAATAAGGGAATAGCGAGATATGAGAAGTTCTATGTTAACAAGAATGGTCAGTCTTCTCTAAAGAGTTGATACTCTTACAGAGAGATGATTAGAATAAAACATATCTGCAAAGGCACTAAAGTAGACTATGTTTCACATATTTAAAAAATAGCAAGTGAAGTAGAGCTAAAATAAATGACCAGATGAGGAATGGTAGGAAATAAGAACAGATACCTATTTTTATACGAGGCTAAATCATACAGATCTTCTTAAGACATGGTAAAAATCCTACAGATCTTCTTAAGACGCGGTAAGTCTCCAGAGCCTGCATCTGTCATTACACTGGTATTCTCCATGCGTGTCTGTGTTTGCGTCTATATATAGAGAGAGACACAAAAAGATGGCTCTTATAAGAGTCCATCATATTGGGTTAAGGCTCAGCCTACTCCACTATGATCTCATCATAACTAATTACATCTGAAATGACCCTATTTACAAATAAGGTCACATTTTGAGATACAGGGGGTTAGGACTTCAACATATATTTTGGGAAGACACAATGCAACCCATAAAAATTATATTATAAATGAATTAACATACGGTCCATTTTTTATTTGTTCTAACAATCATCACTTAGCTACTATTATAGCATAATTTTTGTATGTGAGATAAGAGTGTGTTCATAATGTTTAGTATCATTTTCAAGATAAAGTTTCATTGCAAATTTTATGTCATTTGAATTTTTCTATATTTAGTTGGGTTTACTGTCTATTTGCCTTAGATTTATTTTTAATGACATTTATAGTGTACCAGTTACTCTTAGATATTAAGGACAAATTATTACCTGACTCGATATATTTTATCTCACTCTTTAAATGAATACCAAGTCTGTAACTAAAGTAGATAAAATAAACCTAACATAACAATAAATTACTTTCATTCTCAGGCAGTTAACTATCAGGGTTAAAAATAACATTAGCTTTTCAGAAATAGAGACTGAAATTAATGTTTCTCTACCAAAAATAAAAAATAAATGGCCTAAAGAGATTAACAAAAGTATCAGTTCCCCCACTGCCTTAGGCTTATCACTTTGGAAAGACAGTTTCTAATTACACCTTGAAATTAATTTGAATTGCACCGTCAGATATATCAACCTCCCACAAACAACAACATGTATACATTGTCTTCAGATTAGAACAACTAAGTATTTCATCTGGGCTAAAGAAACATTAGTGTTAGAGTATAATGAGCTTATTTACTGGTTCTTACACCTACATAAAGTATACCCAGTGCTACTTCTTTATACCCCTAGGCTATAAATGTGTACTTATTCTTTAATAATCCTACACAATTGGAAAACCAGAATGCAGTATTAGTACGAGTTAAAAATAAAATGGTCAATTATTAAAACTCACTTAGAGATGAGAAAGACCATAGTTCAACATATTAATATTTTAATGAAATCTTAAAATGAAAACAGCCAAGAGCCAGATTGAAAAAGTCATCCAAAAAAAGTGGCACTAGTATGATGAATTTCTTTAATCCTGGATTGGGGAAATGAGGAGTGTCACTTAGCAAGCTTCATTTATGACGAATGTTACTTCAACACAACAGGAGTATGTCAGAAGACTCAGTCCCCTTTTCTCCAGAGGAGTTCAATTATCTACTGGGGAAAAACATTATCTTCTGCATTGGCACTCAGTGAATTCCGTACTTACATTTTACCTGTCATATCAGTCAATCTTTAATCACTCCAAAAGTGCCTACTTTAAATATATACTACCTTTTCTTGTGTTGTTTTTAAATAGGTTTACTGTTGCCATTTGATAAAGTAAACCGCAGATGCAGGTACGTATTGGTCTTAATGGTTAACTTCTAAAGCCTCGTTTTGGAAACACAACCAGGGATGACGGGAACAATACTTTCAGATGAAGTGAAGACTATAGCTATATTTAACATTTGGAGCAAACTGCCTTAATTAAGCAATCTTTGCATTTGAGGAAAATAACCATTAGCTGAAGATGCAAAATGCACCAACAATGAGTTGCACAGGCAGTGTCATCCCAATGTATACTTTCAATAATTCCATAGATAGTTGCCTTAAAAATAGGCAGGTTTTCATAGTATTTCTTATAGGTGGAGATGGGTCAAAATAACAAGCATCACAAAAGCTCTCTTAAATTACATTCTCTGTTTTATGAAAAACTGCTGTGAGCTTTCAATATTTTTTAGTGTTTAAATGAAATGCAGTATCTTCTTGAAACTTCAGAGTAAAGAGAATAGTGACAGGTTGCTTGCACAAGTAATCACAGATGCTTGAGCCAAATCTTTCTCTTTGCTGTCTAACCTTGACTACTTATATTACTATTGTACTTACATTATTATTGTATTACTCAATACGCTGTCCCAGCATAATCTGAAGCACACAAGCTAGGGAAGAGGCAGCTGATTATGAAACCCAGGCAATACATTGTAGAGTTTCAAAGGTAGCTTTTTCTTTCTTTATTTTTTTATTCTTTTTCTTTCTTCTCAAAGGCATAAGTAGGTCCTTGACCCGTCAAAAGAAGTTAACAAACAAAGGTCTATCATCTCTAAGATCAAATATGAACAGAGTGGGCCTTAGAAGGTGCTCCTGAGCTGTGTTGCACCAAGACATAGACATAAAATAATGATAATTATTATTATTATAGTTATAATATAATAATATATATTTTAATATAATTATATAATAAATATAATAGTAATAAAATTTTATTATTGTTGTTGTTGTTGTTGTTATTATTATTTCCCTTTTGCTAGACCCTAGTGGGATAATATTGGGGGAAGTCATCTAGAAGATGTGCCCACTGGTTGACCCTTGAGCTAAACATGGGCAGTTGGAGGCCCCATCTCCTTCCCTGATTAATGTGCATTCAGCTTGCCTTCCCTGCTCCCAGAAACTGCCCCGAAGATCTAGCCATGAGATAGAGATGTGGGGTTGAGACTATTTGGATGGTATACACATCCCTACAATATGGTATGAACATAATTAAGGCTCCAATATAAACTTTTGAGATTTTGGTGGACAGATACAGAGATCTACTCATCTTGTGGCCACGCCAGACAAGCCTGGTACATAAGTTCCCTGTTTATTAAAACTGCCACCTCCCAATCTTGAAGGGCGTGCCTCTTCCCCCAGTCAGTCTTTCCTCACCCTCCCTGTTCAGGATTGATTTCAGATTATACCTAAGGAGATCCTAAGGAAGTTGAGACCCAACAGATGAACAAAAATGAAGATGCTCCTTACTTGTTCTCCTTATTTTTCTTTTATGTATTTAGAGTAGTGCTTTAAATTTATAGTTATCTGTTTGTAGTAAAGCTTCATTCATTCTTCACTGTGGCAAATAAGCCATTTCATTTGTGGCAGTTTTCTAGATACATGGAATGTGCTTCTGTAAATAACAAATGTAAACATTAAAAATGTATTTTGATAGAAATGCTTTTAAACATTATACACTAGTCTGTCTTTGAAAACAGTATGTAATTTAAGGAGATCTCAGAAATTTTGGGAGCAGTAATAGCCTACCATCTTGAAAATTCTTCTGTTTCTTGCTTAAATTATTACCATATATAACAAGGATAGGTGGAGCTCCTGGGTGACCCAGTCAGTTAAGCATCTGACTCTTGCTTTCAGCTCAGATCATGATCTCAGGGTTGTGAGATCAAGCCCCAGGTCAGACTCTGCATTTAACATGGAGTCTGCTTGAACTTCTCTCTTCCTCTCCTTCTGCCCCTCCCTCTCATGCTCTCTCTCTCCCTCTCCCTTCCTCTCTGTCCAATAAATAAATAAATATTTAAAAAATAAAATAAAAACAAGGATAGGGAATTGCTGTGACTTGTCTGTGACAGTTTTCTCTGCCTAATTACAGCCTTGTTGGAGATAAGAGCTCTCACTGTTGTGTGGGCTTATTATGCATGATGGAGTTGGGGATGAGGAGGATGGAAGCCTGATATGAAATGAGAAGCCATATGCAATTCTACTTGAGCAAAGGAGAAAGATAATTGCCTTCTCCCACATGCAAATCTGAAGAAACAAGAGCATGAATAGGGATTTTCAGACACAGAAGCTTAAGTGAGAATTCTGTGAATAAATGATCATAAGCCATTTCCTGCCTTAAACCCCAAGGGAGCTTAACTCATTCCTGTGAAAGTATATCTCCCCCAAACCAATGAACCCATCAGTGGCATACAAACTAATACAAAGAAGGACTGTTGAAAAAGAAGCAGATGTGGCACTTGCAGACTCTCATATTACTATCAATAGCAAGGTAAGACAATGTGATGTGGCCCATTCAAAAACCACAAGGAAGAAATAATGGGTACAAAGTTTTACTCATTTTATTTTGTTAATCTTAGAAGCATTCACATCTTTTTTTTTTTCACTATTTTAGAATGAGGCACAAATCTGAATAAGGACTTTTTCTATGTGACAGTTGAACATCGTTAGGAGGCAGAGCAAGAAGAGGGAAGAAAATAATTGCATACTTAGTGAAAAAATAAATTGAATATAAAATACTTCAGGACCCAGGGACAAATTGGAAACCTCTAAATTCTTAACTGAGCCTGTCTTTCCTTCATAATCTACCCCAGCACTTCAAGTTCAGCTCTTGTGATCAAGCCCTCTTTCCCATACTATCTCTGATTCCATTTGCCTTTTTTTTTTTTGGACATATAACATTATGTCAGTTCCAGACTTACAACATAATAATTCAATGTATGCATATATTGTAAAACGATCTCCACAGTAGTCTACTTAATATCCACCACCACATATAATTTTTTTTTCGTGATAAGAACTTTTAAGTTCTGCTCTCTTGGAAATTTTCAAATATGCAATACAGTATTATTACCTATAGTGATGTTGTATATTACATCCCATTTGTTTTTAGTTTCTATATAGAAAAATAAGCTTTAAAACCCAATAGCCTAATGTACTTGCCCACAGCAAAAGAGGATTTTAATTTAAAGAGAATTCCAAGGCAACCATTAGTAAGAGAATTATTTCAATCATGTTGTCTTCAAAATAAACACACAGCACTACAAAATGAGTTGTCTTTATATCACACATGCTGCTGGGAAAAAAATTTGTCACTGGATGCCTATCATTTAAAGGCCATATTCTTTGCTCAAATGAAAGAAAATGAAATAATTTGGAGTTTGAAAGAACAAGAGATAATTTGACAATAAAAATTTAGAATTGAGTTTGTTCTGAAATGTCCTTATCACACTTGAGAATAATCCTCTCTATCCACTTGAGGTAAAAACTTCCTTCCACACAAAGAAAAGAAATAGATTTTAAATAAGAGGATTTTCAGACTCTGCTATATCCCATTCTTAGAGAGAACTAAGCAACTACATCAACACAGATTTGGTTAGTTCAAACCAAAGTACATAAAAAGAGAACAAATAAACAATTTAAATTTAATTTAATAGATATTTAATTTAATATAATTTAATTTAAATAGATTTCTTAAATAGAAACAACATATTTGTATAGCTAATTTATTAAAAACAGACATACAATAAAAACAGGTAAATGACACATTGTTCCTTCAAAACAACACTCGTAAAAATAAAATGAAAGAAAAAGCCCAATAGACACACCTGAATCCAGATTTCTTTAATCTCATGGCCTTTGACTTTATAAAACTTTTATTTCAGAGCAACTTTATCTTTTCCAATCTATACACTTTAAGTCACAAAGCCATAGGTTTAGACTAAACAGGTCCTCAAACATTGTCTGTTTAACACAAATAGAGAAAATGTCATTTCTCAGTGTTTTAGACACTACTATTTCATTAATCATATGCAACCAAAAAAATAATGAGCTTCTTCTATGTATAAATGACTGTTTTCAGTGTAGAAATTGTCTTGGTTTAAATGAGTTTTATTTTTATACTCAAAAAGCTATATGTATAACTAAATATAATTCAAAATTAAACAAACACGTGCTGTCATAAAACCATGCATGACTATGGAAGGACAAAGGAGAGGAAGTCATTTAAGATAAAATTTTTAAACTAAATTGAGCACTTTTCTATGTCTTGGTCCACTTTGTTTTGCAGTTATATAAATTCTAAGTGTGAACCATTTCATAGATACCTCCCAACACTTAATAGCATTAGGAATGGCCAATTTATCTTTAAAACAACACTAGGGACCTAGAGCATCACTCATTTGAACCTCCCTAGCACAATTTCTTCTACTAGATCTTACTATTTCTTAATCTCTTACTTCAGTGTTTGAAAGCTTAGCTGAGAGTATATCACGATTAATCCTAGTAGACAAATCTCAGAAAAGATATCATAAATAAAATGCCTATATATACTTACAGAAATATGTTATGGACTTCCATTTTAGAAATGGAACAATATAAAATAACAAATTAGCTTTTTCTCTTCTAGAAAAAATCACTTTTATTTGTAATTATAATAAAACCTGTCTTTTTTGGAGACCTAGAGGCCCTATATGCTCATAATCAAGCATCTAAAAATCTCCAAAATTTCCTTTTTTTTTTTCCCCAAGAAGGAAAATCACTCTTTCTCTGCCTCTGTTTCTCCCCATGTTCTCCTGTGAATTTAAACTTTGTTGTCTCTCAAATTCTAGAAGAATTTTATTGGGAACCTCTCTTGTGAAATTTTTTTTAACTGAACATTTATTAAATACCTGTAATTTGCCAGTAATGTGTTATAGACAGAAATGTCTGTCAGAAAATTTTGAATTTCGTTTTCATAGCTCCCCTTTACTAGGATGAAATAAAGCTCAGACACAGTTTAAGTAATTTACTACAAGTTACACAGATAGCAAGCAAAAGACCCAACTATTTAGACATATCTAACACATCTTGTGCTCTTCAAAATTCTATTTAGGAAAAAAAATATGTATCTCCTGAAACATTTGTATATGTTGATATCAAAGAGACCAAAGCCTATGAAGATCACCACCTATAAAAAGTATCCTCTCTGTAGGACAAAAGATTCTGAAAGAGAGCCTGAGGACCAGACTGTGTTTTACTTAACCACTCTCCCCAAGAAATAAGCTTTTACTTCAAAGGTAAGAAGGAATTAGAAATCAAAAATCAGAGTTAGGGTTGCCTGGGTAGCTTGGTTGGTTAAGCATCCACCTTCAGCTCAGGTTATGATCCCAGAGGCCTGGAATCAAGTCCCTGTTGGGCTCTCTTCTCCCTCTACCTTCCCCCATTCCTGCTTTCCATCTCTCTCATCCCCACCCCACCCCCGCCTCTCTCAAATGAATAAATAAAAAAAATTTTTTTTTTTAATCATAGTAATGGGGCACCTGTTTGGTTCAGTCAGTTAAGCCTCTCCCTTCTGCTCAGGTCATGATCCCAGGGTCTTGGAATTGAGCCACACATCAGGCCTCCGCTCAGCTGGGAGCCTGCTTCTCTCTTTCCTTCTGCTTCTCCCTGCTGCTTGTGCTCTCTCTCTCTCTCTCAAATAAATGAAATCTTTTAGAAAAAATGTTTAAAAATCACAATGAGTATAAAAGGTATATGTGTGTGTATTTGACTTAAACCTAACCCACAGGTCATTCATAAAAGCCTAGAACCATCCAAATGCTATAGATTCAGTATTGATTAAAATAATTCTAGCCCTAAAGCTTAAACTACAAGTATGTTTACCAATGAAAGGCACTGAATATAATCAATGTATAGTGAGTGTTACAGCCAATGTACCCAGAACTGGGTTTGGTATTTCAAGTACTCAATAGATAGGTTTTGCATTCAGTTGAATTCAATGGAATTAAACTTAATATCATAGTCTTTTCTCCACAACAGATGTTAAAAAGCACCATATTAAATATTTTATTTCTATCATAACACCAAGGTATTCCCTATTTTATCATGATGACAGAAAGTTATAATTTAGTTTGCAGCTGAATACATAGCTGTTTTTACTTTTGATGAGGGAAGGAACTGCACTGCTAGGTATGCTAAAAAATAAAGCAATAATAAGTAACAGAGAATTTTGTTTCTAATCGCAACACCTGATTCTTCCCATGCTGAATTTCATTCCATTGGTCTAATATGTAAATACTTCTAGTAATGAGAATTCCATTACATAAATTCCTTTTTTTCTGAGAATAATTTAATATGCTAACTTCAACCTACAACTATATTCTAATATAATTATTTTCAATGTAAAGAAAGGGATCCTCACTCTGATTCAATGGGATCTACATCGTATAAATGGGGTATATTTATATGATAATAAGCCACACCCCATGAGGTTGGTTTTGACTCTTCTTTTGTTTAAACAAATGTGCACCACAATGGTTCAACAAGTAAGGCAAATGCCATGAATATGAAAGCTGCAGGGTGCCTGGGTGGCTCAGTTGGTTAAGGGTTTGCATTTGGCTCAGGTCATGATGCTGGGGTCCTGGGATCCAGTCCCTCATGGGCTCCCTGCTTAGACGGAAGCCTGCTTCTCCCTCTGCTTCTGGCCTTTCCCCCACTTTTACATGTGCATGCTCTTTCTCTCTCTCTCTCTAAAATAAATCAAATCAAAGAAAGAAAGAAAGAAAGAAAGAAAGAAAGAAAGAAAGAAAGAAAGAAAGAAAGAAAGAGAAAACAAGCTACCATAGATTTGTCGTGGTGATTTTTAACATTAAAATCTTCTGTAAGCCATATAACCAACTGCAGCTGTCCTGACAGCAATGTTAACTGCCTTGTGATCCATTCCCAGGCTGGAAGTCAGTCTCAGTGTACCATCAATCGCTTGTAAGATCTGTGCACAGGACTCTCGCAAGGGGCCAGAGTGAAGGTGTAAGAAACATCTGATGTGCACCAACTCCAGCCTGCCCTCCATTACGTAAATTCTTGCTCGTGTGTCTGAGGCTACTATCAGAGAGGTAACGTGGCTAGAGAAAATAAAATTCTTTGAAGTCAGGGAGTTGACTATGAGTCTCAGCTGTGTCAATTACATTCTTCTGGGCTAATATTCTTTGGGATTGTTCTTATTTTATAAGTTACTTCTCAGTGCTGACCCTTCTTGAGACTGGTGAAATTGGACAGAACTGACAATGAGGTGACTTAAGACAAAAACAACCAATGGAAATGCAACAGGAAGAAAAGGCTCCCTGTCATGGAAATCAAGGACTCAGACACACCTTGTGTGAAACGATCACTAACATTCGAGACAATGGTGTATCACTGTCATGGGAATGCTACTGAGCTCATCCCAGTATTTACTCACACTGAGACAACACTGATGATGTCCTTGGGGATAATACATATTAAATTCCATCCTCACAGTTCATAGTGAATGTATAAGAAATATACCCCATTTAGGGGCGCCTGGGTGGCTCAGTGGGTTAAAGCCTCTGCCTTGGCTCAGATCATGATCTCGGGGTCCTGAGATCGAGCCCCACATCGGGCTCTGGGCTCAGCGGGGAGCCTGCTTTCCCCCGCCCCCGCTCTCTCTGCCTGCCTCTCTGCCTACTTGTGATCTCTCTGTCAAATAAATAAATAAAAATTTTAAAAAAAAAAAGAAAAAAGAAATATACCCCATTTATATGATGTAGATCTCATTGAATCAGAGAGATTGTTTTCTTATACACCAAGCTCCTGTTTATATAGTGCCCTTCAGTGCAGATTCTATGAATAGAACTTAGAGAAAGAGACATGATTATTTCCTGTGCTTTCTTTACTTTTAAGAGGCCATAAATTCCTTTATGGAGGGTTATATTTTCAAAAGAACATTTGTTTCATCTTTTTCTTTACTGTACGGTGTATTATTTGAGAGCATATCTGTTCATGAAAGAAAGCTTCTCAGACAATCATATACCCTTTTAGCCACAGAAATGGATTTGAGTTGTAAAATCCACATATACTACATATATTTCATAGCATTTTTATGTTTCTTTTTTTCTCAGTTCTCATTTGAGTCATTCCTTCTGATAACTGAATATTCCTCCTTTGCTTTACTTTCTGATTAATGTAATTGTAACACTTTTCTTGAGTAACAGTGAAGCTGGGCAGGACATAGATGTTTTCACTTCAGCTTTTGAAAGGTAGAAATCTGTGAAGAAATTTCTTCCCAAATACTAATATGTATTTTCCAGATGTTCTTTGTTCTGTTGTTCTATTGCTTAAAACCTGTATAGCTCAATGTGTAACCTTTTCCCCTGTGTTCTATTATTTTTAAATGACAGCCTTGTTTTAGGACTGATGTCAATCTGCATCTGGCCCGGAAGGATCACAATAATTCAAAATACTTTTGGTGGCTCCTTGTGTCTTGGTATAATTGTGATTTGATTAAGTTGAGGATAAAGCAAGTAAGCACCCTGCTGCTTAACCTCTCAGCCTCCTATCTGCTGCCCAAATGCGCAACTGACCCTAAATAACAGGCCTAATCTCTCTGGAAGCAAAATGAACTTCCAAAGAGGCATACATTTTATTTCATTATATGTCTTATAAAATAAAAGGCTAATATGTGGGAATAATATTTTGTGCAATGAACAATTCTAGGTACGTATCTCACATTTTGCACAATAATGTAAATTAGAACTCAAAATCCTGTGCATATTTTTATGCATGTAAGAACACTGAAGTTAGGGGTGCCTGGGTGGCTCAGTAGGTTAAGCCTCTACCTTGGGCTCAGATCATGGTCTCAGGGTCCTGGGATCAAGCCCCACATTGGGCTCTCTGCTCAGCAGGGAGTCTGCTTCCCCCTCTCTCTCTTTCGGCCTCTTTGCCTACTTGTGATCTCTCTCTCTCTCTGTGTGTCATATAAATACATAAAATCTTAAAAAAAAAAAAAACACTGAAGTTCATGAAATTTAAATAATACAAAATCACATAGTATGAATGATGCAAAAAAAAGTTAGATTTAAACCGGGACTGGTGGGAAGTCAAGGCCTCACCACTTCCTGTTATCTTCCAGTGAAACCTGAAGAGAAATTTTAAAAGGAAGTAATGTTTTTATAAATGTTCTCATGGCAGACGCCTGTGTGGCTCAGTTGGCTAAGCATCTGCCTTCAGCTCGGGTCATGATCCCAGAGTGCTGGGACTGAGCCCCAGGTCAGGCTCCCTGCTCAGCATGGAGTCAGCTTCTCCGCCCCTCCCCTCACTGCTATCACTAACAGGAAATCTAATAACGACAATATTGATATCTGGCTATTCTCCTAATAGGTCCCCCAATAATGGGTCCATGATCAAAGGAGTGAGACTGATACAAAGCGAAGGTCAAGCAAAGCTTTATTTCACGCCAAGCATCGAGAATCAAACCAACCGGCCAGGGCCATCTCTTACGAAGAGGTGACCCCTTCCAGCCTCACAGACTAACTTTTATAGAGCAAAGGCCATGTGGTTGAGTCTGGCCACACACAGGTGGTCAATGAGATTGCAACACACAGAGAAAGCTGCACAGTCATGCTAGGTCACACACGGTGGCCAATTGAATTTCAATTTACCCTAGTAGATATTTGAACTAGCCTATCACCTTGGTCAGAATTGGTGCCCAAAAGGCGGGGCCCACTCTCCTTGGTAGCTAGGGAGACAGTATGCATGCCCCACTGATTGGATGTCTCCACCTGGCCTGACCTGCCCTTGTATCTGGGCTTTGCTACCTGGGACTGGTTTCCTGGACTTGCTTTTAAGTAAGTTCCTCTGGGAGGGGCAGGGTCAATCTAAGTTTACTGCATAAACAACAAAATGGCTCCCCCTAGCTAAGTAGGCCCTTACACTCCCACTGCTGTAAGCTTCTGTTCTAGTCTCACACACTCTAAGGCCTTGATGAGCCTTGGAGATGAGGGTTGATTCAAATTGAAAGTGGAACTTAAGGTTTATTCATTTTTTCTACAAGTGAGCCCTAGTGTTGTCCAGTTTTAAGTCCACATAGTGAGTACACAGAGCATAGAGGATCAATGGTGGAAGTAAGCTTCATGATTCTGTTCATGGTGGGGAAATAGAACGTCTATTTAAAAAAAAATGTAACCATGACTATTAACACATGACATATGCTCAAAATTAATTCAGGTACATAAATGTTGAAAGACAGGCTAATTTGGCCATAACATCAGGAGATACTTAAGGGGTAAGATCCTTTCTTTTAGTAACATGGGGACTGGAATCATTGTCCAGGGCTCTGTGAGACATGCAATTTAATTAACTATACAATTGAACTTAAGGTTAAACCTGGCCTGAACCTAAAAACGAGCCAGGATCAAATGGAACCATTAGGTTATTTCAAAGGGGCAATCAATAGAAGAGAATGCATCTTTCAAAACCAAGGTTCAGTTTTGAAACTAATCTGTTTCTAGTGATTGATAAATTAGAAACTGGAAAGGCAAAGTTCCATTTCACAGTAGGAAAAACAGTAATTTGGAAAATATTGATGACTTTTATAGTTTTTTTTCTTTGTTTTTTAATTTAAATTTTATTTTTTATAAACATATAATATATTTTTATCCCCAGGGGTACAGGTCTGTGAACCGCCAGACTTTTATAGTTTTATAGATTAAAACCCTGAAATTTTAAGCTGTTTTACGTCGCTACCCTTAAGTAAACACCATGTGACATTTGTGATATTCTAAGTATATCTAAAGATGGAAGTCATAAAACCAAGATAAAAACACAGGTTTTGTTCATCATTTTTAAAAAAATGAAATAGAGCAAGTATGCTTTTACCTATTAATAGAAAGTAGAAACACTGCAATATTAGAGAACAATGATCAGTATTTTAAAAGCACAAAAAGGAATCAATTATCACTTTTTTATAGTTTAGAGTAGTAAATTCAAGCTTATACAATATAAAACAATAATTATCCCACAGTATCAAATGAAAAATAGGTCAAATTGCAGTTAAAATTTACCTTAGGATTTAGGTGTTTTGTTAGTATAACTATATTATAAGTAACATAGTTTATTGTTAACCTGAATAAGATCTAGTTAGCTAAAGAACACTATTTAATTTTTAATACATTTACAGTTTTATCTTAATAGGCAATATTAAGAATATGCTATTTAACTAATTTATTTTCTTAAGATTTTATTTATTTATTTGTCAGAGAGAGAGAGAGCACAAGCAGGGGGGAGCTGCAGGCAGAGGGGGAAGCAGGCTCCCCACTGAGCAAGGAACCCCTCAATGCAGGACTCAATCCCAGGATCCCAGGATCATGACCTGAGCTGAAGGCAGATGCTTAACCAACTGAACCACCCAGGAATCCCTAAATAATTTATTTTTTAACCCCTTATCTAGCCTTGAGGTATTGAAATTTTGATACCATCAAAAATAATGTCTATAGGAATAATTGTGCAAGAATTAAAAGCTGTTTAAAAACTCAGTTTGGGGGACGCCTGGGTGGCTCAGTTGGTTGGACGACTGCCTTCGGCTCAGGTCATGATCCCGGAGTCCCGGGATCGAGTCCCGCATCGGGCTCCCAGCTCCATGGGGAGTCTGCTTCTCCCTCTGACCTTCTCGCTCATGCTCTCTCTCACTGCCTCTCTCTCAAATAAATAAAGAAAAAAAAATCTTTAAAAAAAAAAAAAACTCAGTTTGGGGGCACCTGGGTGGCTCAGTGGGTTAAACCTCTGCCTTCGGCTCAGGTCATGATCTCAGGGTCCTGGGATCGAGCCCCGCATCGGGTTCTCTGCTCAGTAGGGAGCCTGCTTCCTCCTCTCTCTCTCTCTCTCTCTCTCTGCCTGCCTCTCCACCTACTTGAGATTGAAATAAATAATATCTTAAAAAAAAAAAAACTCAGTTTGAATTTACTAAAATTTGCTCAAACATCTATGACCCGGGTTCTCCTAGAGGATAGTCTTCTCTGTCTCAAAAAGTCAGCATGTTAGATGATTTCCTCTTCTTTCTATTTTTTTTTTCCTGCTCCTCCCTCAGCTATGTCAACAGTGCCAGACTATGAGTCTTTCTTTAGAAATTTAAAATTACCAACATTTGTATTTCTAACAGTACTTCAAAATTTTATACATTTTTTTTCACTGGTTACTACCAACATTTAGGTTAATGAATGCCCTCTGCTAATGTAAATTCAAGATTCATTCATTAAAAGTCTCTTGTTTACAAGGGATAAGCAATCAACTAATACAGGCTTAAGGAAAAAGGAAATATTTTTCCCCAAAATTAAAAAGCCAAGATCTAGATTGAGCCCCTTGCTGGATTCAAGACTCAGTCAAGTTCATCAGAAATTTTTCTGTTCAACCTTCAGCTGCATTAATTTCTCTGATTTACTTTAATTTTTAAGCCTGCTCTCCTTTGTTGATGGCAAGATGGCTGTATGTATGCAAAGACTCACATCACAAAAGCTTACTAACACTCATGGTAAGATATATGTCCCTTTCCAAGAGTTGCAGAAAATGCCCAGAATTTAATCCCTTGCATGGCTTAGATCATTTGCTTCCTTTGAAACTAAGGCCAAATGCATGCCCATAGTCTGAGTATGAGGAGGAACATTCTTTCAATACAAAATAAAGTTTATTTTAGAAGAATTAGAGGAATCAGAGGCAAGGCAGGTACAACATACTTGGTGCTTTTTTTGTGTTTCTAAAAGGGTTACATAAACTTCCAAAAGTTTGCTTCCTGGGCATTACCGACATCTAGGTCTTCCAAAGGACCACCGCTGTCCTTAAATTGAGAAACACACACTATATAAGACTCCTGTCCAATCTTCTTCTTACACATGTGTTTTGCAAAGAAAACATCCATCAAGTTCTACTATCTTTTCTCTTTTAATACCACTTAAATTCTAGAGCAGAGGACTGAGGGCTTCAATCTATAATTCTTCTCATAAGAAAATGAAATTTTTTTCTTGTCAATCAGACAGTTTTTTCCCCCAAGATCCTCAGTCTTCTCCCAAGTCTTCAAATCTCATCCTACTTTGCTGCAAATCAGTAAAGGACATGATAAATTGATTCTCACCTCAACCATCAGTATTTGTTTTTTAAAATACAAGTTAATAGATAAATCAAGAAAATGGATCTCTAGCTATGGAATGTCAACCTTCAGCGAGCAGGGAGAGGAGGTACACTGGGGGATAAGAGTGTATGACATTTATTTTTGCATAACAAAAACTTCTAACAGTGGCTTAAAAACCAATCATATAGTATCTCTGATATAAATATAGTTTGCTTGGACAGTTCCTCTGGTCTGGGCCAAGTTTGACATATTTAAGAGAGGTTTGTTCATGTGTCTATAATCAGTTTGTGGGTAGGCTAGGAGTGACTATTCCAAAATAACCTCATTCAGTGATTTGGTGATTGACTGGTTTTGTTAGTAATGGGTAGACCACATGTCTCAACACCCAGCTGGCTAGCAAAGCTCTATTTACATGGTGGCATCAAGGTTACAAAAGGGAGGACAGAAGAATCAAGGCCTTTGAGGTCTGGGCTCAGAACTGGCAGACCCTCATTTCTTCCCTTTTTATTGGCCAAAGCAATTCACAGACCAGACTCTATCCCATGATGGCTGAAAAGTCACACTGCTTGTGGATGTGGAATATAAGGGAGAGAGCTGGGCCACTTTTATAAACAAAGGAGCACAGTCCTTTTTTTTTTTAAGACTTACATTTTTTTATTTGAGAGAGAGAAAGAGAGCGGTGGGACAGGGAGAGAGAGAGAAACCCGAAGTATACTCCCTGCTTAAGCATAGAGCCCCACACAAGATTCCATCCCAGGACCCTGAGATCATGACCTGAGCCTAGAGCCAGCTGCTTAACCAACTGAGCCACCCCACCCAGGTGCCCCAAACACAGTCTTCCTTCTTAACCAGCCAACACCTTCAATATTCTTCCTTGAGATATTCTTTTAGCCAAATCCAGAGTACATGAGATCTGTTTTCTATCTTCCTAGTTATTGTTTGCAATTGTTTTGACAATTGCTTTATAACTATATAATACTAACATTTCCCTAGCCTCTAAGAACAATTTCTTCACTGTGTCTCAAACTCTGCTAAAAATTTCTTCTCCATTTTTCCAGCCTCAACTGGCTCCTCAGTTCAAGGTTTTTTATTATTGCAATTACCCATTTCAGGAACCAGTTTCTATATCCCTTATCTATTGTTGTGTAACAGACTATACAAACAATAGTAACTTAAAAAAATATTTACATTATTTATAAATATTTATTGCTCACATGTTTATGTATCACATGGTTGTACTAATCTGGGTTAAGCTCTGCTAATCTCAGCTGGGACTCTGTCATGTGCTGTGATCACATGACAGGTAGGCTGGGGACTGGCTGTCCAAGAAAAGCCACATTCACATGCTTGTTGACTGGCTGGCTGATAGTGGAGGCAACGGTGGAGGTGGTGCCATATGACTCATGTCATGCAGACCCTATTCATAAGGTGGTAGCAGAGTTCCAAGAAAAGCAGTCAAAGCACAAAGGTCTTTGGAAGCTTAGACTCCAGAGAGGTAGATCTTCAGTTCTGCCACATTCTATCAATAAAAGGAAGTGACAGTGTCAGATCAGATTCATGGGGGAATCAATTATACTTTACCTTCTGGTGAGAAGAACTGTGAAGTCATTTTTCAAAGGGTGAATACTAAGATGTGAAGAGTCAGGGCTATTTTTATAAGCTGACTATTGCTAAGATTACCAACATTTGGAAATTGAATTGCCATAAACGTTTATTTTATAGCTATTTCTTTTTTTTTTTTGTCATTATTTTGCGGGTATTTTGTGTTTGGTTGTTTGTTTATTTTGTTGGTTTTCTTTTTTGTATTTGAGTATAGTTGACATGGTGTTACATTAATTTCAGGTCTACAACATAATGATTCAACTTCTCTATACATTACGTTCATGCTACCACCTGCCACCATACAACATTATTAAAGCATTACTGATTATATTACTCATGCTGTCCCTTTTATTCCCGTGATTTATTCATTCCAAAACTGGAAGCAGTGTCTGTTTTAATGAATAAGTCTTTAAAACGTTTTGTAGTTAATGCTCAACTTGTCATTTAGGATTTGAGAATAAAACCTAATGGGTTTTAGATATTCCAAACTTTGTCACGAAGTTAAAATTAAAAGTAGGCACTCGGGGCACCTGGGTGGCTCAGTGGGTTAAGCCTCTGTCTTGGGCTCACGTCATGATCTCAGCGTCCTGGGATCCAGCTCCGCATTGGTCTCTCTGCTTGTCGGGGAGCCTGTTTCCCCCTTTCTCTCTGCCTGCCTCTCTGCCTCTTTGTGATCTCTCTCTCTCTGTGTCAAATAAATAAAATCTTAAAAAATAAATAAATAAATAATAAAAATAAAAGTAGGCACTCAAAAACAATATTCAAAACGTGAACTCAAAAACAAGAGTGATAATATAAAAAAATATTTTTTATCTTCTTTTTTTGGGTGACCTTAAAGAAGTCAGAAAAGTCATAATTCTATTATTTGTTCAAAATATATGATGTAGTGAAATTAAGGATTATCAGTATTTATCTTCAAAACTAACAAACTATCATAATCATTATTAGAACAAATTGATCATGGATAGAAATAAATAGTCTAGACCTGGTAAACCTACCCTTTATTTTGGATTTTATTGTTGGACCAGAGAGGAAAGGCAGTGGGTCCTTGCTCTATCAGTTACTCTAGGACATGGTCAGTCCTATGGCAGAATGTGTAGTGAGACCTTTGGTCAGTTTCAGAGTCCCTCCATCCCAGCATCAAGATTTTTATCTGTGGTCTACCGAAGAAAGAATATGGAACTGGAGAGTTCCTTTTTTAAGTACAGGAGGATACAATGCAAACTCCTGACTCTGGCAGACAGCATTGTTTCAGACAATTGGTCTTTTCTGCTGCCCTCAAAAGGTTGCACATCAGTACCTCTGAGATAAATAAATAAATAAATAAATAAGCCTTCTCCCAAATTGTGCAGTGAGGCAGGGATGAAACTTAGTGGATCATAGAGGAGTCATCTGGGAGGGGTAAAGGACAACAGCCTTCTATCACCGGTCAGTAATAAAGGGGCCTGGAAAACTGCAAGTTTCCCAACAGAGACGACATGTAAAAAAAGAACTAGAATAAATCATCAAAGTTTTTGCAATTCTTGAGTGTTATAATTTCTTGGGACAGAATCTCAAGAGAAGAGTAGATTTGCTGGGGATGCAAAATCATACCACATATATTTTAAAGATTAAAACAGTAGTGACTTTTTTTTTTATAGATCCCAAGGAGTTGCAAGGGGTCATATCAGTAAAAACAGATAATGGACTATTTAACACTAAAGTCATTTTCTTGTCTGCAAGGCTCTCATTCCTAAATGGGAATGCCAAGTGGAAGAAGAATGAAGTAAACACAATAGTCTATCAACAGTGAGTGCAAGACAAGATACAAACACCTAAACAGCTAAGAATACTTTGAAATATGGAAACTTTACCTCATGATAGTGTACTTATTTAATAAAACAATTTGTAAGTAAAAATTTTTTAAAATAATCCATAATTTGCTATTAACTGAAATACCAAGATGAGTTCAAAGTAAGTACTCTTCCCATAATGACACATAATGCCAAATTAAGCACCCTCCTCTAGGGTCGGACATCATAATACAATTTGCTTTTCCCTGCCCAGAGCAGAACTTGGTCTGAAAAGCGTTGTTGTCCAAGATTGCTCACACTGTAAAAATCGAGCAAGAAAATAGAGTTAAACTTTGTGGGCAGCAATTATTCTTGCTGTCAGCAGGAGCAAAATTTACCACCAAAGGAAAATCTGAGGAGTCAAATGGACTGTCATGTAGAAGTCAAACAGCCCTCCTGAGTTTTTCTCAGATTCCTAATAAAAGTCTTTGGCAAGAACTGCCATAGTGTATGGTTTAATGAAAGTAGGTGAAAACAGATCCAAGTAGCAGCTTTTGTGTGGGAAATCCAGCTTGGGGGAGCCGTGAGGATTCATCTATTCCTGAGCTATACTTCTGGGATATCTACTCCCATTCAGACACATTTTGAGGGGAGACATGGCATCCTACTGACTCCTGTATGCCATATATCTATTTGTGTGTGTGTGTGGGGGGGGGGTGTGTGTGACCTATAACTATACTCTAGCCATTTACCTTCTGTCACACCTATTAATGAGGGGACTACCTTCCTTTTGAGAGAAATTCCTCTCTAGCCACATATCTTTGGTATATTCAGTCTTTCTTCTCAATTTCCACATCCTTAGTAGCTGCCGCACAGGGAACTAGGAAGATGTAACGAAGAACATCTACTGATCAACAACTAAGCCAGCTTATTAGCAATGATTATGGCAGGAGATGTCCCGGCAGCTACTTCTAGCTGGGCGCTTTCCGCCTCAAGATGGCCACATGGCAATATGGTCATTCGCTTTGCTTCCTCACTCATACTGTAGTTCTCACCTTCAGAAGTCAGAAACTGTCCTCTCTATTTCTACGCAGTCAATGCCACAGATCCTCTTTGGAAGGATATCCCCTTGCGCCTTTCAAAAAGCATGAAGATTGTGGCTTTTATACAAAAGTGTGTCAATTCTCTTATTATTAAGGAGAGGTATTTGCCTTATTTCCCTGAAACTGGAGATTTTGTTGGCATACCATTTCTTTCTAGTTTAATTTTGCTCTTTGCACTTTATAATTAGGTGCAAAAATTACACAGAGTTCATTGGGCACAGGATACACTCAAATTAAAATCTGTTATTATTCAGCGCACATCAGTGGTGCTCATTTGGAGACTATCCCATATACACTTTAGAAGGTTTGGCATTTGCTAAACAAGACTTCAGTCAGCAGGGGCAGGAAGTCGGCACTACAGAAAGCCCCAGATCAAGAAGCATCTGTAGTAGAAGGGAGGGACTAACAGGCACTAAGTGAGGGGACTGGGGATGGTGCAGCCCCTGCATTCACCTTGAGAGGCAAGGCTCCAAGGGACTGTCAAAGACAGATAAGCAAGCATGCATGGAATTCAATTTGTGCTGGTCCAGAAGTCAGCGGGTGCAGTGAATGACACCCCCTAAGAGCGTCCTTGAATAGTTTGGAAATTAAACCTCCCTTTCAGACCCTCTGATAAATAGCAGGCAGGGCAGCTCTGCTATGGAAAAGAGGAGGAAGAACAGAAAGTGTGGGATCTCAAGGGAAACTTCTATTTTGGGCATAAAAAGTACATTCAATATATAAGTCAGGATACTGAATTATAACTACTAGAAAACCTGTCTTGGGCCAGGGTGATGCCATCAACGCTCTAGTTACTGCAGTTTGGGAATCCATGAAGCGACACCCTCAGAAGGAGCAGGCAAGTGCCTGTTTAGATAAAGGAATTCTGAAGGATTAGACATGCACAAATGCTCTAAGTACTCTAGTTTCCTGCAAGTAAAATATTCCTCCTCCCATTTGCTCCCCACCCCACCCCTGGCCTTCCTGCCAGGAACAGGAAATAGTTGCATTTTGGCCACTAAGAATGCTCCCACTGCACTCCCTCACTGATGCATACATAGAATATTAAAGACAGGACAAATTATAGCAATTATACAGCTTCCTACCCCAAAGGAATTTGTGTTCTTCTTAGGATGACAATATAGTACAATGAGCCTGATCTCTACAAGGATCCTTCCTCCTGAACCAGTCTCCGGTCCCTACAGGCTAGATCAATTCAGACTCCTAGCCAAGCCACGTTCTCTGTCACTGTTCTTACGTCTGCCTGAACTTTCCCTTCTCTCCCCACTGTCTCTAACCAACCCAAACTCCTCCTTCATTTTGGACCTTAAATCCTCCAGAGCTCTTTTGTGATTGCTTTAATTAGAATAAGACGTGCACCCTCCCTTAACCATGCAAATATTCACCTGTGTCCTGCTCCTACCATGATATCTACTGCATTATATTCTATTTCCAAGATTACTTCTCTGTAAACCATCCCCTAGATTATACATCTGGTGGCTGAAGGGACCACATTAATCTTGTTCACTATTACATCTGAGAAAACAGGTTTGCACCTGGCATATAGTGGGAATTCCGAAATAATCTGTGCCTAAATGAATTAAAATTATGGTAAAGAGTTTAAAATGTTTTTATTTTTTTTTCCTATTTGAGTAATACCAGTAGTTGACTATTTTCAAATGTCCAGAGAAGTAGTAAAGATTCATTCATTCCAGTTGTCCCAAGAGAGGAAAAAAGGATTGTGATACCAATAAACCGAAACAAGGTTCTTGTCATGATCTTCATCATCTCTTTCCCGCATTCTTGCACTGACCAGCAAACAGTCCTTCCTTTCATCTGCTCTCTGTCTCATACACCTGCCTAACCCATCCTCCGTTCTGTAGATAGAGTAGTCTTCCTAAAACAGAAACCTGAACATATTCCTCTCTACCTAACATCCTTCACTGGTCATCTAACTCAAATCTACAAGAGAGATTTGAAACTACTCCATGCAGAACATAAGTTCTTGTACTATTTGTGCCCTGCACACCTTTCAGCCTCTTCTGTTATCAATCAAAATTTACACTCCAGCAAGGCCAGACACTTCTTGTATTGCTGTGACTGATTACAAATAAATAAAAGTACAATAAAGTCAAATAAAATAAAGGAAAAGAGCAGACATAATGTGGAGTTATATCTTTACCAAAACTATAAACTCTACCACCAAAGCAAAAGTACAAGAAATTATACTCCTTCTTTCCATATTCTTCTCAGTTTACAGGCAGTCCTAAAGTTGATCTTTTTCTCACTTTTAAAGCTACTCTACTCGATGTTCATTTCACACTTATGTCATCTCCGTAGGATCTCTTAAAGCTTACTTCAGCTGTGCAGAATGTTAGTCAAGGAAGAAGTCAGTGTTTAGTGCTTCAGTCTCCAGTACACGAGGGATTAACCTAATTTAAAGGATGAGGAATTCACAGCACAGTCTTTGCATATAATGAACTGAGTTAGACTGTGCATGGCCAGAAGGTTGCAACCCTTCCCTATGAGCAACAGTTTGTCCTGTATTCACAGGACTGACAACCTGCATCCCACAGGCTATGCTAGCATACAGATCCTATTTGCACCTTGATTGCATACCTCCAGTAGAGAATATAATAAAGAGCATTGTTTTGTGCAATTGCTGTATATTTCAATCAAAACGACACTGAAATAAAAACCTACCCAGAATCGTCATATCTCAATGCATGTTTAGAGAATTGCATACATTTTCTGAAATGATGCACAATGGAAAAAGACCAGCCACTGGTAATGCAGATTTGAATCAAAGGTGTGCATGATGTATAAATGCATTACTTCTAACTACATTAGGTAAATATTGCTAAATAATGCAGATGTGCCCCCAGATGTGCTACTAGAGGATTTCATCACCTTCTACATAAAAGCTGTTTATTTCTAAGGGTGTCTTACTTGACTTAGGTTGCAGTTATCATGATAACAACAAATAGATCTTGTTAACTGAGATCCTTACATTATTTCAGTTTAAATTTAGCCATTACACTTTAAAACATACTAAATTATCAATAATTTTAAGAAATGAATACTTCTCCCACTTGACATTCTATCTTCCACTTAACATATTCAAATATCCCTTTTAATATTATGTCAAGTATACTAGAACTTATCTCAGATCCCTTTTCAACTAATTTATATGAACTGGAGATCCCCATACAAGAAGTCCAAAGGCAGATAATGATTTTCATAAGTTCAAATTTAAAGATTAATTTTTTTCCTCCCTCTATAAGACAAGCTCAAACATCAACACATCCACATATCATTTGCTTCACATTGAGCTGTTTGCCTGGTATTCACAAATTCAATTACTTTTCAGCAGCATCAAACAAGACTGTTACATGATTTTATTCTGCAACTCTGAATTTCCTTCCTGATGCTTTTTGCTTTGCTTGTTTTTTAAAAAAAAATAATCTGCCAGTTTTTGGTGATCTATCAGTAGGTTTCATCCTCATCAAAGCTGAAACAAATACTCATCCAAGAGGTGAAGAGCAGTCTGGCCTCATACCTTGAATCCAGTTAAGATGAGATACACTGTGTCGTCATTTTTATGCCAAAGATAACATTTAGTTTATGACAGATATGAAACACAATTACCCTCTTTACAGTTTATTTTTGCCAAGCACCTGAATCTAGATTTTCTTAAAAATTAAGATTTCTGGGGTGCCTCGATGGCTCAGTGGGTTAAGCCTCTGCCTTCGGCCAAGTCATGATCTCAGGGTCCTGGGATCGAGCCCTGTGTCTGGCTCTCTTTTCAGCAGGGAGCCTGCTTCCCACCCCTCTGCCTGCTGCTCTGCCTACTTGTGATCTCTCTCTCTCTCTCCGTCAAATAAATAAATAATTAATTAATTTTAAAAAATTAACACTTCCTCACCTTCAAACTCTTCCCCTCCCCCACTTTACATCATATTTTATGCTTATTATATTCACAGAATGCATATATGTAAAAATCACCCTTTCTCTCATTTTTAAAGAAAAGATACCTGGGTCATTGCTTCAATCTGAAAGTGAATTTTTGCATCCATTGCTTGTCATTGGTCACAAAGCAAATATAATGAAAGGAGAGAATAGGGATAGATTAACTCAAGGCACATTTAGAATAGCAACTCATCCGTGTTTGAGTTCTCTCACAATTATGTCTGTGTATCAGTCAGTGTTCTCCAGAAAAACAAAAGCAAACCTCTTACATATGGGACTTATTAGCTTACCTGATTATTAAAGCTAAGAAGTCTTACAAGGCCCTCCCATCTTCAAGCTGAATAACCAGGAAAGCTGGTGGTATACTTCAGTCAGAGTCTGAAGCCCTAAGAAAAGAGAAGCCAGATATCTGAGGGTAAGGAAAAAAATATATGTCCCAGCTCAAACAGAACATACCTGCCTTTCCTCCACCATTTTTTTTTCCTACTCAGGATCTCAAAAGATAGGGTGATGCCCACTTTCACTGGTGAGAGCAATCTTTTTTTCTCAGTCAACCTATTAAATGCTAATCTCCTCCAGAAACACCCACACAAATGTACTTAGAGATTATGTTTTACCACCTCTCTGACCAGTATATCCATTAGTCCAGTCAGGTTGACACATAAAGCTAACCATCACGGTGTACCTTTGTAGGTTTTTCCTATAATTGAGGCTACTATTATTGCAGAAATGCCGAAGTTGAGTATCTTCAAACAAATGGATACTGATGGGAAATGCAGAGACTTAACAACATCATTTCTAAATCACCTCTCTTAATGCTTGTGGAACATGAGCCATGTATACTGGGCCACTCTGTGACAGTAGCAATGCACTCAATGGCCAAGGAACAAAGATTAAACTAGGAATAAAGCTATTCTTTCTTCCAGATGAAGTTAAAAAAAAAAAAACAACTTTAAAGTGGCCTATATTTTGTGGTCTAGTCCATCATGCATCCCTTTTGTATTACTCTTTCTGTGAACTTAACTGACAAAAATTTGGTGCCATGATATCAGTGTGTTAACAAAATAGCAACCTGTAACACTTATACTTGGTATTACCCTTCCACAAATATTACTTCAATTGATTTTCTTAACAACCTTATAGGCAATACCAATATGTATTTAGAACTGTGGCTATGGGATCAGAAAGGTTAAAAAAAAACTTTAGAATACTCACATTATTAACTGGTTGAACCATAGACAAACTTGGGTGTTCTGACTCCATATCACACGATTTTTCCACTCTGTTACTGCTATCCCACTATAAGCATCGTGACTATACCACTTCCTGTAGGAGACAGTCCTGCCTTTTCCTTATCTAGTTCTTCTGAACATACCTTGTTCTTATAGTAGTACCTGTTTTTAGGTTTAGGAGATTTTGATCCATGGGTTCTGACTTACATTTAATCACATTTCTGCATGTTTTCCTAGCCTCAATGATTAATTATTTCTATGCCCGACACCACCAGAGCCAGCCACCCAGAAATTTTGAATATGAAGCTCTGCAGCCTATTTAATAATGGTAGTCCGCCTCAGGTGGTACATTGTAAGGACAGTAGAATTCTTTATTTCCCTTGTTAACTTCAGAAGGATAGCAATTGAGAAAATGTTATGTAATTAGGCTCCTTCCTGCCTTAGAAACAAATTTTTCTTTGAGATGCCTGAGATAACTGGCTGATTATTTGCCTGTGCGTCCTAGAATTACATTTTATAGAGGTAGAAGCAGACTCTTTTTAAAAAACAAAAAAAATTTTTTTCAAGTTTCAGACATGTTTATTAGAGGATTGGGCAGGCCTGCTAGCAGATGCAGGTGATGCTCCCAGCTGGTGAGGCTGTGTGATGAGCCCTTCCCAGTGCCAGGAATCCTCAGGCTGAGTTGGATGCACCATCCCCATGCCCAGCTGTCTACAGCAGTACAGGAAAAAGACCCTGCTGCATGAAGCTGGAGGCAGTGATGGCAGAGCAAAGTGGTGACTGAAAATGGCTCTTGACTCCCCTCTCCAGGACTCAGTGGTTTGTGTACCTTGCACCAAACCTCAACTGGTGACATTTTTTTTTTCTGCCTAATGTCTTTCTGTTATTAAAATGGTTTTCTTTTGTCCTTCTTGCATTAAATTATAAACAGTTTGAGACCAGTGACTCTGGTAAATTGCATTAAATTTCTAATTCTCTGTTGCAGTTTGAAATCCTTTCACTGCCCATCCCTAACCCTTGGTAGGGGTATAGTTCCTCACACCTTGATTTGGCCATGGCACTTATTTTCACTGATAGGATGTCAGCAGATGTAGAGCAAGCAGAGGTTTGAAAATTTCTCGCTCGACACGGCTTCCGTCTCTTGACTCACTGCCATCATTATGCTCACTGGTCACACAAGGAGATAAATACATGGAGCATAGCTGAACCTTCCCTGCTGAGCCCAAACTAGATTAGCCAAACCCTAGACAACCCTCAGATTTCTGATTAAATTAATCCTTGTTTAAAGCCACTGAGTTTGGGTTGGTTTTCTAGGAAACCTTTTTTGTGGCATTGGCTAACTGGCACATACTGTCTTTTTTACTATTCTGTCACAGTTTAAAAAATGAATATACCACCATTACTAAGAGAAATGTTGATTACGTTGAGTTTCACACTTTGATAAAACATTATATATTATATAATATCCACTATAATGCTGAGTTAATTATCTTGATTTTACTAATAAGGAAACCAAAACTCAAAAGTATGGCACTCTTTGCAAAACTAGAAAGAGAATAAGATGGAATTATTATCTCAGAATGAAACCTTTTACAATATGTTGTCTCTGGTTTGAAGTTGATTTGCCAAAATCTAGGATTCTTGCTAGCCAACTAGCCCATCATAAACAACACCATAAAATGCATAAGTATAATAAATCCATTAGAATTTTAGTCACACTCTTAGGGTTCATGATCCTAAACTGAATGATACCTGCAATTATGATATAATAAGCTTTACAGATAGGTGGATTACTGTCATATTTTCCATTTCTATTCCCCCTAATCATTATAAACATAAGAGTGACTCAGCAGTAATGCATTTATAGCTGTCAAAAAGTCATCACTATTGATATCATGACTTAAAAATCTAGCTATATATAATTAAACTTTAATTTCCATGTTCTCTAATTCATTTATATTTAAGTCAGCAGAAATTTCTAATTGCCCAGGTATCATAGTTTCAAACTTTTCATATATACCTACATATATGAGTGAGAGAGAGATTAAGAGAGAAAGAGAGTTATATGTACTTTATGAATCAATGACAAATTCAGATTAAGAAGTTTCAAGAAAAAATTAAAAATGATAAAGGAAGGTATGCCTGATTTGAATTTTGGTATTTTTCATTACTGAAATCATTTCACATATAAAGAGCAAGAATAAATTTCTATCATACATTGGAAGATTTCTGGAATACAGTTTACTGTCTGTCATGAAGATTTTAAAATTCAAATGGATCCCTAGATTACATAATCTTGAATTTCCTAAAAATTCAGCAATATAATTCATGTGAATAGCTTTTCTCTAGAAATTTCTGTGGCTCTTTGTTAATCACTGGCAAACATTTTTCAGGCATATATATATAGAGAGAGAGATACATGTAGATATATAAATCTTTTTTTATTGGCCCAGGCACTTGGTTCTTTTTTTCTTTTCTTTTCAAAAAAAAATAAGGGAAAAGTCTCAAAAGTACATTTCTGAAACACATGAACTATTTATATTGATTGAAGTCCCTAAAGCTGATAAAGCTATAAGCATAGGAGGCTGTGACTTTGTTTTTGTTTTTTGGGTTTGTTTGTTTTTTTTTAATATTTATTTAGTTATTTGAGAGACAGAGAGAGCATGAGAATGAGCAAGAGGAGCAAAGCGAGAAGAGAGAGAATCTCAAGCAGAATCCATGCTGAGTGTGGAGCCTGACTGACATGGGGCTCAATCTCATGACTCTGAGATCACAGCCCTGAGATGAAACCAAGAGTCAGATGCTTAAACTAGTGAACCACCCAGGTGCTCCAGGAAGCTGTGACTTTGAAGCAGTTCATCAGATTTAGATTTGCAGTCAGTAAATTTATATGGTTCCACATCAATGCTGGAAACAGGGCCTTAGAAAGGTTTCTGTGGTGTCTAGTTAAGACTCAGAATATAGTGCCCTTCACTTCCTTTCCTTGAGCTGTTCTTTCTCCTCCTCTTATCCTCAAAACTATTCCAGTGAAACAATCAAGAGAAATGGATACTCATGATACTCACAGCAAAGTCTTTGTGTCTGGTGCTATGATAGGAAGCCCTCTCATCCTCTAGAGCAGGGCTTCTTAATTCATGGATCCATGGGTCCAAGGAGAATTCACAGATGGGGATCTCAGGTCTGCAAACCCTTAAAGCTATATGTGGCATTATAAGTGTGGTGTGTATATATATATTTACAATGGAATATTACTCAGCCATAAATAAGAATGAAATCTTGACATTTGTAATGACATGGATGGAGCTAGAGAGCTTTATGCTAAGTGAAATAAGTTAGTCAGAGAAAGACAAATACCATATGAATTCACTCATATATGGAATTTAAGAGACAAAACAAATTAACAAAAGGAGGGGTGGAGAGAGAGGCAAATCAAAAAAATATATTCTTTTTTTTTTAGTTTTTTTTTTTTTTATTTGACAGATAGAGATCACAGGTAGGCAGCGAGGCAGGCAGAGAGAGAGAGGAGGAAGCGGGCTCCCTGCCGAGCAGAGAGCCCGAAGGGCTCGATCCCAGGACCCTGGGATCATGACCCGAGCTGAAGGCAGAGGCTTTAACCCACTGAGCCACCCAGGTGCCCCAAAATATATTCTTAACTATAAAGAACAAACTGGGAGGAGAGGCAAGATGTGGAGAAGTAGGAGACCCTGTTTCAACCAGTCCCCTGAAGTGAGCTAAATATCTACCAGAAGACTCTGAACACTCATGAAATCAGCCTAAGATGTAAGATTATACACTTCTGGATCACTACAGGGGCAAGAGATCATCTGTGGAGGTGACTGGATTGTGGTTGATATATTCAGCATATATCCCCTCACCATCTCTCACCAAAATGACCAAGAGGAAGAACACCCAACAAAGGAAAAATTCAGAGACTGCGACCTCTGCCACAGAACTATTGGACATGGACATAAACAATACGTTGGAAATGAATTCAGGGTAAAAATTTTCCAGGCAATGGCTAGGTTGGAGAAGACCATTAGAGGCAAAATAGAATCTCTAAGGGTAGAAGTGAGAGCAATCTGGCAAAAGTAAAAAATGCTATTAATGAGATCCAATCTAATCTAAATACTCTAACAGCTAGGGTAGCCAAGGCAGAAGATCGAATTAGTGATCTAGAAGACAAACTATAGAAAGGCAGGATCAGGAGGAGGCCTGGAACAAACAACTTAGAAGCCATGAAAACAGAAGTAGGGAAATAAATGGTATAAATAACTAAATAATCAGGGAAATAAATTCTAACATCAGAATTATTGGGACCCCTGAAGGGGTGGAAAAAAGAGAAGACTAGAAGATATAGTTGAACAAATACTGGATAAAATTTCCCTAATCCAGGAAATGGAACAAGTGTTCATGTCCTAGAGGCAGAAAGGGCATCACCCAAGATCGATGAGTCTAGAAAGACATCCATACACTTAATTGTAAAATTCATGAATCATAATTTCAGACAAGATGTCTTCAGGGCAGCTAGGGGAAGAGATTCCTTGCATACAGAGGAAGGACCATCAGAATAACATCAGACCTGTCCACAGAAACCTGGAAGCCAGAAAGGGCTGGCAAGACATATTCAGGGCACTAAATGAGAAGAACATGCAGTCAAGAATACTTTATCCAGGAAGGCTGACATTCAAAATGGATGAAGAGATAAATAGCTTCCAAGACTGGCAAGGTCTAAAAGATTATGTGACCACCAAGCAGCACTAAAAAAATACTAAGGGGCATTTTATAAAAGAAGAAAGAACCCAACCCAAGAGTGACATAGACCAGAAAGGTACAGAGATGATGTATAGAAACAAGGACTTCGCAGGCAACATGATGTCAATAAGAACATATCTTTCAATAATCACTCTCATCATAAATGACCTAAATGCTCCCCAAAAATGTCCCAGGGTTGCAAACTGGATAAAGCAACAGGACCCATCCATATGCTGTCTACAAGAGACACATCTGGAACCTAAAGATACATCCAGACTGAAAGTGAAGGGATGGAGAAGCATCTTTCATGCCAACGGGCCTCAAAAGAAAGATGGGGTAGAAATTGTCATATCAGATAAATTAGATTTTAAGCTAAAGACTGTAGTTAGAGATATAGAAGTACACTACATAATTCTTATAGGGTCTATCCACCAAGATCTAACAATTGTAAATATTTATGCCCCCAACATGGGAGCAGCCAACTACATAAGTAAACTGTTAAACAAAATAAAGAGTCATTCTGATATAAATACATTAAGAGTAGGGGATGTGAACATGCCATTCTCAGCAATAGAGAGATCATCCAAGCAGAAAATCAATAAAGAAACAAGAGCTTTAAATGACACATTGGACCAGGTGGACCTCATAGATATATACAGAACATTCCACCCTAAAACAACAGAATACTCATTCTTCTCAAGCACACATGGAACTTTCTCCAGAAGAGACAACATACTGGGTCACAAATCAGGGCTCAATTGATACCAAAAGATTGAGATTATTCCTTGCATACTTTCAGACCACAGTGCTTTGAAACTAGAACTCAATCACAAGGAAAAGTTTGGAAGGAATTCAAACACATGTAAACTAAAGTCCATCCAGCTAAAGAATGTTTGGATCAACCAGGAAATCAAAGAAGAACTTAAACAATTCATAGAAACCAATGAGAATGAAGACACATTGGTCCAAATCCTATGGGATACAGCAAAGGCAGTCCTAAGTGGAAAATACATAGCCATCCAAGCCTCACTCAAAAAAACTGAAAATCCAGAATACACCAATTCTCTTCATACCTTAAAGAACTGGAAAATCGGGCTGCCTGGGTGGCTCAGTGGGTTAAAAGCCTCTGCCGTCAGCTCAGGTCATGATCTCAGGGTCCTGGGATCGAGTCACACATCGGGCTCTCTGCTAGGCAGGGAGCCTGCTTCCTCCTCTCTCTCTCTACTTGTGATCTCTCTCTGTCAAATAAATAAAATCTTAAAAAAAAAGAACTGGAAAATCAACAACATATTAAGCCAACCTCACACACAAGGAGGGAAATAATTAAGATTAGAGCAGAGATCAATGAGTTAGAAACAAGAGATACAGTAGAACACATCAACAAAACTAGAAGCTATTTTTTGAAAGAATAAATAAGATCGATGACACTGGCCAAACTAATCCAAAAGAAAAGATAGAGGACCCAAATAAATAAAATTATGAGTGAAAAGGGAAAGATCATCAGAAATTATTATCAACAGTTGCATGCCAATAAGTTAAGCAACCTAGAAGAAATGGATACATTTCCTGGAAACATATAAACTTCCATGACTGGAACAGGAAAATATTGACAACCTGAATGGACCAATATCTAGTAATGAAATTGAAGCAGTGATCAAAAACCTCCCAAAAAACAAGAGTCCAGGATCTGATGGATTCCCTGGAGAATTCAACCAAACATTCAAAGAAGAAATAATACCTATTCTCCTGAAGCTGTTTCAAAAAATAAAAACAGAAGGAAAACTTCCAGACTTTTTTTATGAAGCCAGCATTACCCTGATCCACAAACCAGGCAACAGGCCCACCAAAAGGGAGAATTTCAGACCAATATCCTTGATAAATATGGATGCTAATATTCTCAACAAGATCCTAGCTAATAGGATCCAACAGTACATTAAAAAGATTATCCATCATGACCAGGTGGGATTTATTCATGGGATGCAAGGTGGTTCAACATTCACAAATCAATCAATGTGATAGAACAAATCAATAAGAGAAGAGAGAAGAACCACATGGTCCTCTCAATTGATGGAGAAAAAAAAATCATTTGACAAGATACAGCATCCATTCCTGAATAAAACGTTTCAAAGTATAGGGATAGAGGGAACATTCCTCAACTTCATAAAAGCTATCTATGAAAAATCCACAGCGAATAACATCCTCAATGGGGAAAAGCTGCAGCCTTCCCTTTGATATCAGAAACATGACAAGGATGTCCACTCTTGCCGCTGTTAATCAACATAGTACTAGAAGTCCTAGCAACCGCAATCAGACAACAAAAAGAAATAAAGGTATTCAAATTGGCAAAGAAGATGTCAAACTCTCTCTCTTCACAGAGGACATGATACTTTATATAAAAAACCCAAAAGACTCCACCCCCAAACTACTAGAACTCATACAGCAATTTAGTAATGTGACAGGATACAAAATCAATGTACAGAAATCAGTTGCTTTCTTTTACACTAGCAGTGAGAACATAGGAAGGAGTTAGAGAATCAATTCCATTTAATATAGCACCAAGAACCATAAGATAACTGGGAATAAACCTAACCTAAAAGGTAAAGGATCTGTACTCGAGAAACTACAGAACATTCATGAAAGAAATTGAAGAGGACACAAAAAGATGGAAAAACATCCCATGCTCATGGATCAGAATAATAAACATTGTTAAAATGTCTATGCCAGGGGTGCCTGCGTGGCTCAGTGGGGTAAAGCCTCTGCCTTTGGCTCAGGTCATGATCTCAGGGTCCTGGGATCAAGCCGCGCATCGGGCTCTCTGCTCAGCAGGGAGCCTGCTTCCCCCACTCTCTCTGCCTACCTGTGATCTCTGTCAGTCAAATAAGTAAATAAATTAAAATCTTTAAAAAAAAATCTTTAAAAAAAAATCATAAAAAAAATGTCTGTGCTGCCCAGAGCAATCTATACTTCCAATGCCATCCCAATCAAAATTCCACCAGCATTTTTCAAAGAGCTGGAACAAACAATCCTAAAATTTCTATGGAACCAGAAGAGACCCCGAATTGCTAAGGAAATGTTGAAAAAGAAAAACGAAGCTGAAGACATCACATTGCCTGATTTCAAGCTTTACTACAAAGCTATGAACACCAAGACAGCATGGTACTGGCACAAAAACAGACACATAGACCAAAGGAACAGAGTAGAGAGTCCAGATATGGGCCCTCAACGCTATGGTCAACTAATTTTTGACAAAGCAGGAAAAAATATACAGTGGAAAGACAGTTTCTTCAATAAATGGTGCTGGGAAAATTGGACAGCTATGTATAGAAGAATGAAACTGGACCTTTCTCTCAATCATACACAAAAATAAACTCGAAATGGACGAAAGACCACAATGTGAAGCAGAAATATATCAAAATCCTAGAGGAAAACATAGGTAGTAACCTCTTCAACATTGGCCATAGCAACTTCTTCCAAGACACGCTTCCAAAGACAAAAGAAACAAAAGTGAAAATGAACTTTTGGGACTTCATCAAGATTAAAAGCTTCTGCACAGCAAAGGAAGCAGTCAACAAAACAAAGTGGCAACCCACAGAATGGGAGAAGATATTCACAAATGACACTACAAATGGCTGATACCCAAGATCTATAAAGAGCTTCTCAAACTCAACACCCAAAAAACAGGTAGTCATGTCAAAAAATGGGCAGAAGACATAAACAGACACTACTCTAAAGAAGATATAGAAATGACTAACAGATCCATGAAAAAGTGTTCATCACTAGCAATCAGGGAAAGTCAAATCAAAACCACACTGAGATACCACCTTACACCAGTTAGAATGGCCAAAATCAGTTGGAGAGGATGTGGAAAAAGGGGAACCCTCTTACACTGTTGGTGGGAATGCAAGTTGGTGCAGCCACTTTGGAAAACAGTGTGGAGATTCCTCAAAAAATTAAAAATAGAGCTACCCAATGTCCCCGCAATTGCACTACTGGGTATTTACCCCAAAGATACAGATGTAGTGAAAAGAAGGGCAATCTGTGCCCCAATGTTCATAGCAGCAATGACCACCACTGCCAAATTGTGGAAAGAGCTGAGATGCCCTTCAACAGATGAATGGATAGAGAAGATGTGGCCCATATATACAATGGAATATTATGCAGCCATCAGAAAGGACGAATCCCCAACTTTTGAATCAACATGGACAGACTGGAGGCGATTATGCTGAGTGAAATAAGCCAAGCAGAGAGAGTCAATTATCATACGGTTTCACTTGCTTATGGAGCATAAGGAATAACATGAAGGACATTGGGAGAAGGAAAGGAAAAGTAAATTGGGGGAAATTGGAGAGGGCAACAAACCGTGAGAGACTATGGACTCTGAGAAACAAAATGAGGGGTTTGGAAGGGAGGGGGTCGGGGGGATGGGTGAGCCTGGTGGTGGGTATTAAGTAGGACACATATTAATTACATGGAGCACTGGGTGTGGTGCATAATCAATGAATCTTGGAACACTGAAAAAAAATTAAATTAAGATGTTAAAAAAAAAAAAAAAAGAACAAACTGATGGTCACCAGATGGGAGGTGGGTGAGTGGACGGAGGAAATAGATGATGGGGAATAAGGAGGATAGTTGTGTTGAGTACTTGGTGGTGTACAGAAATGTTGAATCACTACCTTGTACACCTGAAACTAATGTCACACTGTATGTTAACTAACTGAATTTAAATAAAAACTTAAAAAATTAAGTGTGATAAATTATTAAAGTCATTATTGCATATTTAAATAGAGAACATAAGGAAATATGTACTTTGCCTCATGCAAAATATAGCAAAACCCAAAAATAATTTCCCAGGTAACATAAAGATGTAAAAATCTCTCTTGTATTTTTAAGGCATCTATACTTGCATACAAAGTTTGGTTTCTAACTCCTGTGGATTTAAGAAAGTCAAGAATCTTTGAAATACCAGGGTGGACTTTGAGCTTAATCTATTCTCTGGCTCAAAGCATCAAACTGAAGTATCTCCAAGGGAGGTCTGCAGTGGAATCTACAATTAACCTACTTACAAGATCATTAATGTCATGCTATAATGAAATCTTTAAGCATATTATAGCTATTTTTTTTTAGATTTTATTTATTTATCTGACAGACAGAGATCACAAGCAGACAGAGAGGCAGGCAGAGAGAGGAAGGGAAGCAGGCTCCCTGCTGAGCAGAGAGCCCGATGCGGGACTCGATCCCAGGACCCTGAGATCATGACCTGAGCCGAAGGCAGAGGCTTAACCCACTGAGCCACCCAGGCGCCCTATTATAGCTATTTTTAAAAAGTTTCTAAAATCATGCTATGGATGCAGAAAGAGAAGGAAATTGAAATTCAATTTTCCTCTACTTTTAGAACTCTTTTAATTATCAGGTTGGAAACCTGCACCAATTGAATTCCCATTCATTAGGGACATGAATTTTCAGGACTCCCCTAAACTTAACATGTACAAATAAAACCTTTTTGCTGGGAAACCCTTGGAAGTATTATTTCACAAATGGAAAATAACTGGGGCAATGTGAGTAGGCAATGTAAAAGTGGTAATTTTCAGGCAGATATTGTACTAACTCACCCTGCAGATACTTGGATTTCATTTCCCCCCATCACCTGCAGAGTACATATGTTCCATGCAGCTCTCAGGAGCTGCTGAAGACTAGATTGGCAGGGAGAGACATGTGACCAGTCATGAAGGCAAAAGCTGATCACACACTTTGGCCATGAGTCTGCACTGATGTGGACTAGGTCGTGTTTCGCTAAGTGGAATAAAACACTACGTGAGACACTTTTGCATCTGATTCACAGCTTCTTTCCTTCACCAACCTTTTCTTTTTCAAACAGAATCTGATGAAAGACTGCTTCCAAAATGCATAAGGAAACCCTACGAGTCAATTTTTAAAAGTCAAGCAACTCTTGAGCTCATGGGTGGCTCAGTTGGTTAAGTGTCCAACTCTTGATTTCAGCTCAGATCTTGATCTCAGGGTCATGAGTTCAAGCCCCATTTTGGGCTTGATGTTGGGTTTGGAGCTACTTTAAGAAAAAAAATGCCAAGCAATCCAATTTAAGAAGCTGAGAAAAATATTTGAACAGTCACTTCACAAAACAGTTTACCAAAGTGTGCAGTAAGAAAATGAAATCATCGAGAATACAAATTAAAGCCAGAAGTACATTCTACTACAATCTCATCCAAATAACAAAAACAAATCTGGAAAGGATAAGGAGCAACCATATCTTTCAAGCAACATGCTTGATAAAACCATTTTGAAAATCTCCTTAACAGTTTCTAATAAATTTGAATATAATATATATCCTATCACAAAATGATTGCATTCTTAAATATATACCCAACATTAATTAATATATATTTGAACCAAGAGACACATATAAGAATGTTTTTAGCAATGTTATTTACAACTCAAAACCAGAAACAACCAATATGCCCATCCAAAAAATACAAAATTATACAGTGATACCTAAGTTGTTGAAATGTGCCACCACACTGATAAATTTCATGTGCATGGTGCTGACACAAAGACATCCAGATCCCAAATATGTACTTTTTTCTTCTGCTTTATTGAGGTATAATTGACAAATAAAATTGTAATATATTTAAAGTATACAACATGATGATTTGATATACATTGTTAAATGACTCCAACAGTTGACTTACTGAACACATCTATCACCTCACATATTTACTTTTATTTTTTTAATTTTATTTTTTATAAACATATAATATATTTTTATCCCCAGGGGTACAGGTCTGTGAATCGCCAGGATTACACACTTCACAGCACTCACCATAGCACATACCCTCCCCAATGTCCATAATCCCACCCCCCCTCTCCCAATCCCCCTCCCCCCATCAACCCTCAGTTTGTTTTGTGAGATTAAGAGTCACATATGGTTTATCTCCTCCTCCCAATCCCATCTTGTTTCATTTACTCTTCTCCTACCCCCTTAAACCCCCATGTTGCATCTCCTCTCCCTCATATCAGGGAGATCATATGATAGTTGTCTTTCTCCAATTGACTTATTTCGCTAAGCATGATACCCTCTAGTTCCATCCACGTCGTCGCAAATGGCAAGATTTCATTTCTTTTGATGGCTGCATAGTATTCCATTGTGTATATATACCAAATCTTCTTTATCCATTGGTCTGTTGATGGACATCTAGGTTCTTTCCATAGTTTGGCTATTGTAGACATTGCTGCTATAAACATTCGGGTGCACGTGCCCCTTCGGATCACTACGTTTGTATCTTTAGGGTAAATACCTAGCAGTGCAATTGCTGGGTCATAGGGTAGTTCTATTTTCAACATTTTGAGGAACCTCCATGCTGTTTTCCAGAGTGGTTGCACCAGCTTGCATTCCCACCAACAGTGTAGGAGGGTTCCCCTTTCTCCACATCCTCGCCAGCATCTGTCATTTCCTGACTTGTTCATTTTAGCCATTCTGACTGGTGTGAGGTGATATCTCATTGTGGTTTTGATTTGTATTTCCCTGATGCCGAGTGATTTGGAGCACTTTTTCATGTGTCTGTTGGCCATCTGGATGTCTTCTTTGCAGAAATGCCTGTTCATATCTTCTGCCCATTTCTTGATTGGATTATTTGTTCTTTCGGTGTTGAGTTTGTTAAGTTCTTTATAGATTTTGACACTAGCCCTTTATCTGATATGTCATTTACAAATATCTTCTCCCATTCTGTCAGTGGTCTTTTGGTTTTGTTAACTGTTTCCTTTGCTGTGCAAAAGCTTTTGAACTTGATAAAATACCAATAGTTCATTTTTGCCCTTGATTCCCTTGACTTTGGCAATGTTCCTAGGAAGATGTTGCTGTGGCTGAGGTCGAAGAGGTTGTTGCCTGTGTTCTCCTCAAGGATTTTGACGGATTCCTTTCTCACATTGAGATCCTTCATCCATGTTGAATCTATTTTCATGTGTGGTGTAAGGAAATGATCCAATTTCATTTTTCTGCATGTGGCTGTCCAATTTTCCCAACACCATTTATTGAAGAGGCTGTCTTTTTTCCATTGGACATTCTTTCCTGCTTTGTCGAAGATTAGTTGACCATAGACTTGAGGGTCTATTTCTGGGCTCTCTATTCTGTTCCATTGATCTATGTGTCTGTTTTTGTGCCAGTACCATGCTGTCTTGATGATGACAGCTTTGTAATAGAGCTTGAAGTCCGGAATTGTGATGCCACCAACTTTGGCTTTCTTTTTCAATATTCCTTTGGCTATTCGAGGTCTTTGCTGGTTCCATATAAATTGTAGGATTATTTGTTCCATTTCTTTGAAAAAAATGGATGGTACTTTGATAGGAATTACATTAAAAGTGTAGATTGCTTTAGGTAGCATAGACATTTTCACAGTATTTATTCTTCCAATCCAGGAGCATGGAACATTTTTCCATTTCTTTGTGTCTTCCTCAATTTCTTTCATGAAGAAATTGTGTATAGATTCTTAGTCTCTTTGGTTAGGTTTATTCATAGGTATCTTATAGTTCTGGGTGCAATTGTAAATGGGATGGACTCCTTAATTTCTCTTTCTTCTGTCTTGTTGTTGGTGTAGAGAAATGCAACTGATTTCTGTGCATTGATTTTATATCCTGACACTTTACTGAATTCCTGTACAAGTTCTAGCAGTTTTGGAGTGGAGTCTTTTGGGTTTTCCACATAGAGAATCATATCATCTACAAAGAGTGATAGTTTGACTTCTTCTTTGCCGATTTGGATGCCTTTAATTTCCTTTTGTTGTCTGATTGCTGAGGCTAGGACTTCTAGTAATATGTTGAATAGCAGGGGTGATAACGGACACCCCTGCCGTGTTCCTGACCTTAGTGGAAAAGCTTTCAGTTTTTCTCCATTGAGAATGATATTTGCAGTGGGTTTTTCATAGATGGCTTTGATAATATTGAGGTATGTGCCCTCTATCCCTACACTTTGAAGAGTTTTGATCAGGAAGGGATGCTGTACTTTGTCAAATGCTTTTTCAGCATCTATGGAGAGTATCATATGGTTCTTGTTCTTTCTTTTATTAATGTGTTGTATCACATTGATTGATTTGTGGATGTTGAACCAACCTTGCAGCCCTGGAATAAATCCCACTTGGTCGTGGTGAATAATCCTTTTAATGTACTGTTGAATCCTATTGGCTAGTACTTTGGTGAGAATTTTTGCATCTGTGTTCATCAAGGATGTTGGTCTGTAGTTCTCTTTTTTGATGGGATCCTTGTCTGGTTTTGGGATCAAGGTAATGCTGGCCTCATAAAATGAGTTTGGAAGTTTTCCTTCCATTTCTATTTTTTGGAACAGTTTCAGGAGAATAGGAATTAGTTCTTCTTTAAATGTTTGGTAGAATTCCCCTGGGAAGCCATCTGGCCCTGGGCTTTTGTTTGTTTGGAGATTTTTGATGACTGTTTCAATCTCCTTACTGGTTATGGGTCTGTTCAGGCTTTCTATTTCTTCCTGGTTCTGTTGTGGTAGTTTATATGTCTCTAGGAATGCATCCATTTCTTCCAGATTGTCAAATTTGTTGGCGTAGAGTTGCTCAGAGTATGTTCTTATACTTGTCTGTATTTCTTTGGTGTTAGTTGTGATCTCTCCTCTTTCATTCATGATTTTATTTATTTGGGTCCTTTCTCTTTTCTTTTTGATAAATCTGGCCAGGGGTTTATCGATCTTATTAAGTCTTTCACAGAACTAGCTCCTACTTACGTTGATTTGTTCTATTGTTTTTTTTGTTTCTATTTCATTGATTTCTGCTCTGATCTTTATGATTTCTCTTCTCCTGCTGGGTTTAGCGTTTCTTTCTTGTTCTTTCTCCAGCTCCTTTAGGTATAGGGTTATGTTGTGTACCTGAGACCTTTCTTGTTTCTTGAGAAAGGATTGTACCGCTATATATTTTCCTCTCAGGACTGCTTTTGTTGTGTCCCACAGATTCGGAACCGTTGTGTTTTCATTATCATTTGTTTCCATGAATTTTTTCAATTCTTCTTTACTTTCCTGGTTGACCCATTCATTCTTTAGAAGGATGCTGTTTAGTCTCCATGTATTTGGGTTCTTTCCAAATTTCCTCTTGTGATTGAGTTCTAGCTTCAGAGCATTGTGGTCTGAAAATATGCAGGGAATGATTCCAGTCTTTTGATAACGGTTGAGACCTGATTTAGGACCAAGAATGTGATCTATTCTAGAGAATGTTCCATGTGCACTAGAGAAGAATGTGTATTCTGTTGCTTTGGGATGAGATGTTCTGAATATATCTGTGATGTCCATCTGGTCCAATGTGTCATTTAAGTCCTTTATTTCCTTGTTGATCTTTTGCTTGGATGATCTGTCCATTTCATTGAGGGGAGTGTTAAAGTCCCCTACTATTATTGTATTATTGTCGATGGGTTTCTTTGATTTTGTTATTAATTGGTTTATATAGTTGGCTGCTCCCACATTAGGGGCATAGATATTTAAAATTGTTAAATCTTTATGTTGGACAGTTCCTTTGAGTATGATATAGTGTCCTTTCTCATCTCTTATTATAGTCTTTGGCTTAAAATCTAATTGATCTGATATACGGATTGCCACTCCTGCTTTCTTTTGATGTCCATTAACATGGTAAATTCTTTTCCACCCCCTCACTTTAAATCTGGAGGTGTCTTCGGGTTTAAGATGAGTTTCTTGTAGGCAACACATAGATGGGTTTTGTTTTTTTATCCATTCTGATACCCTGTGTCTTTTGATTGGGGCATTTAGCCCATTAACCTTCAGGGTAAGTATTGAGAGATATGAATTTAGTGCCATTGTATTGCCTGTAAGGTGACTGTTATTGCATATTATCTCTGTTTCTTTCTGATCTACTACTTTTAGGGTCTCTCTTTGCTTAGAGGACCCCTTTCAATATTTCCTGTAGAGCTGGTTTGGTATTTGCAAATTCTTTCAGTTTTTGTTTGTCCTGGAAGCTTTTAATCTCTCCTTCTATTTTCAATGATAGCCTAGCTGGATATAGTATTCTTGGCTGCATGTTTTTCTCGTTTAGTGCTCTGAATATATCATGCCAGCTCTTTCTAACCTGCCAGGTCTCTGTGGATAAGTCTGCTGACAATCTAATATTTTTACCATTGTACGTTACAGACTTCTTTACCCAGGCTGCTTTCAGGATTTTCTCTTTGTCACTAAGACTTGTAAATTTTACTATTAGGTGATGGGGTGTGGACCTATTCTTATTGATTTTGAGGGGGGTTCTCTGAACCTCCTGGATTTTGATGCTTGTTCCCTTTGCCATATTGGGGAAATTCTCTCCAATAATTCTCTCCAATATACCTTCTGCTCCCCTCTCTGTTTCCTCTTCTTCTGGAATCCCAATTATTCTAATGTTGTTTCGTCTTATGGTGTCACTTATCTCTTGAATTCTCCCCTCGTGGTCCAGTAGCTGTTTGTCCCTCTTTTGCTCAGCTTCTTTATTCTCTGTCATTTGGTCTTCTATATCGCTAATTCTTTCTTCTGCCTCATTTATCCTAGCAGTGAGAGCCTCCATTTTTTATTGCACCTCATTAATAGCTTTTTTGATTTCCACTTGGTTAGATTTTAGTTCTTTTATTTCTCCAGAAAGGGCTTTTATATCTCCCGAGAGGGTTTCTCTAATATCTTCCATGCCTTTTTCGAGCCCGGCTAGAACCTTGAGAATCGTCATTCTGAACTCTGGATCTGACATATTACCAATGTCTGTATTGATTAGGTCCCTAGCCTTTGGTACTGCCTCTTGTTCTTTTTGTTGTGGTGAATTTTTCCGCCCTGTCATTTTATCCAGATAAGTGTATATGAAGGAGCCAGTAAAATACTAAAAGGGTGGCAACAACCCCAGGAAAATATGCTTTAGCCAAATCAGAAGAGATCCCAAATCGTGAGGGGGGAGAAAGGGGATAAAAAGAGGGTCATAAAGAAAAAAAAAAAGAAACAATTAAAAAAAGAAAACCAATAAAGAAATAATATAAACAGGAAAATATATATATATGTATATACATATATACATATATATATATATTAGATAAACTAGTTAAAAAACGTTAAAAAAGAAAAGGGTAAAAGTTAAAAAAAATTGGCAGAAGAAGAGAAAAGAAAATTGAAAAAGAAAAAAAAATTAAATTAACTGCAAGGCTAAAGAATCATGGGGAGAAAGCCATGAGTTCCATGCTTTGCTTTCTCCTTCTCTGGAATTCTGATGCTCTCCTTGGTATTGAAACTGCACTCCTTGGTAGGTGAACTTGTTCCTGGCTGGATTTCTTGTTGTTCTTCTTCTGAGGGAGGGGCCTGTTGTAGTGATTCTCAAGTGTCTTTGCCCCAGGCGGAGTTGCACTGCCCTTACCAGGGGCCGTTCTGAGAATCCGATCGGGTTTGCTTTCGGGAGCTTTTGTTCCCTGAGCCCTTTCTGTAGAGTTCTGGAGGGCGGGAATGAAGATGGCAGCTTCCCGGTCTCCGGCCCGGAAGATCCGAGACCCCGGGGTCCCACTCCTCAGTGCGTCCTCAGAGAACAGCGCCCAATTACTCCCGTCACCCTGGCCTCTGGCCGCGCTCCAAGCTGACAGAGCCTGCGACCAGTTCAAGGTAACCCTGAGCTTAGAGCTCACTCCTCGGCTCTGTCTCTGTAGCCGGCTTCCCCGTTCTAATACCTGTAAGCTCTGTGACACTCAGACACCCCCGATCCTTCTGTGACCCTGCGGGACCTGAGGCCATGCTGACCCTGCGTGGGCTTCACCCCGGTTAAGCCTCTGGAGCGATGTCCCTCAGTGGAACAGACTTCTAAAAGTCCTGATTTTGTGCTCCGTTTCTCCGCCACTTGCCGGGACCCGGCCCCTCCCCCCGCGTCTATCTTCCCGTCGCTATGGATTCACTTCTCCGCCAGTCCTACCTTTCAGAAAGTGGTTGATTTTCTGTTTCTAGAATTGCTGTTCTTCTTCTCTTTGATCTCCCATTGGATTTGTAGGTGTTTGCAATCTTTAGATAATCTATCTAGCTGATCTCCTGCTACCTGAAGTAGTCTCAGCCTGCTACTTCTCCGCCATCTTGACTCCTCATCCCTCACATATTTACTTTTATGAGAACTCTTAAGTTCTACTTTTAGCCAATTGCAACTGTACAATACAGTATGATTAATTATAGTCACCATGTTATACATTAGATCCTCAGGCTTTATCTTATAATTAAAAGTTTGCACCCTTTTACCAAACTCTTGCTATTTTCCTCACCCCTTAACCTCTGAAAACCGCCATTATACTCTCCTTGTTTCTATCAGTTTGACTTGTTTTTTCGGTTTATTTTTGATTCCACATGTAAGTGATACTGTGCAGTATTTGCCTTTCCTGTCTGCATTACTTCACCCGGTATAATTTTTTCTAGGTTCATCCACATTGTTGCTTATGGCAGGATTTTCTTTTTTAAAGCTGGATAATATTCAATCATTCCATAATAATATGCCATATATATGTATATGGCTTTTATCTATGCATTCATCTGGTTGATGGAGACTTAGGTTGTTGCCATACCTTGGTTTTTGTGAATAATGCTGCAATGAACATAGGAGTATATGTCTTTGAGATCCTGGTTTTATTTCCTGGATATATAACTAGAGGTGGGTTTGCTGGGTTATACGGTATTTCTATTTGTAATTTCTTGAGGAGCTTCCATATCATTTTCCATAGTGGCTAGAGCAGTTTTGTATCCCCACCAACAGTGTACAAAGCTTCTCTTTTCTCTGTTTTCTACCAATGCTTGTTAACTGTTCTCTTTTTGATAACAGAGACAGGTGTGAAGTGATATATTTTTGTGATTCGATTTGCATTTCTGTGATGATCAGTGATGTTGAACATATTTTCATGTACTTACTGGCTGTTTGTATGTCTTCTTTGGAAAATGTCTTTTTTGGAATCATGTCTATTCAAAGTCCTTTGCCCTTTTTTGTGTGTTTTTCATTTTTTGTTGTTGTTTTGTTTTGAGAGAGAGAGCACATGCACACATACACAAGCATGGGGATGAGGGGAGCAAAGTGAGACAGAATTTCAAGCAGGGTACATGCCCAGTGCTGAGCTCAACATGGGACTCAATTGCACAACCCTGAGATTGTGACCTGAGCTGAAATCAAGAGTCAGATGCTTAGCTGACTGAGCCACCCAAGAACCCCCTTTTGCCCATTTTTAATTGGATTATTTGGGGGATTTGCTACTCTGTTCTATGAGTTTCTTATATATTTTGGCTATTAACTCCTTATCAGGTATGTGGTTTGTGAATATTTTCTTCTATTACACGGGATGCCTTTCCATTTTGTTGGTGGTTTTCTTTGCTGCGTGGAATCTTTTTTAGTTTGATGCAGTCCCACTTGTTTATTTTTGCTTTTGTTGTCTTTGCTTTGGATGTCAAATCCAAAAATATCATTGCTAAAACCAATGTAAAAGAGCTTAACTTACACCTCTGTTTTTTCTAGAAGCTTTATGGTTTCAGGTCTTACATTCAAATCTTTAATCCATTTTGAGTTAATTTTTGTGTATGGTATAAGATAGGGGTTGGGGTGCCTGGGTGGCTCAGTCAGTTAAGCAACTGACACTTGATTTTGGCTCAACTCTTTTTTTTTTTTTTTTAAGATTTTATTTATTTATTTGACAGAGAGATAGATCACAAGTAGGCAGAAGCAGTCAGAGAGAGAGGAGGAAGCAGGCTCCCTGCTGAGCAGAGAGCCCGATGCGGGCCTCAATCCCAGGACTCTGGGACCATGACCTGAGCCAAAGGCAAAGGCTTTAACCCACTGAGCCACCCAGGTGCCCGGCTCAACTCTTGATCTCAAGGTCAGGAGGTCAAGCTCTAAGTCTAGTTCTGAGTTGGGGGTGGAGCCTGCTTAATATTCTCTCTCTCCCTCTCACTCTGCCCCATCCCACCCCCACTCTCTCTCTCCCCCCCCTTTTTTTTTTCTTAAAGATGGAGGTCTAGTTCTCTTCTTTTGCAAGTGGCTGTCCAGTTTTCCCATCACCATTTAGAGCTGATTCTTTTGCCATTATAAATTCTTGGCACCTCTGTCAAAAGTTAATTGACCACATATGTGTAAATTTATTTCTGAATTTTCTATTCTATTTCATTGATCTATGTTTTTGTTTTTATGCCAGCACCATACTTTTTTTTTTAAGATTTTATTTATTTATTTGAGAGAGAGACAGCAAGAAAGAGCATGAGCAAGGAGAAGGTCAGAGAGAGAAGCAGACACCCCGTGGAGCTGGGAGCCCGATGCAGGACTCGATCCCGGGACTCCAGGATCATGACCTGAGCGGAAGGCACTCATACAACCAACTGAGCCATCCAGGCATCCCAGCACCATACTTTTTGATTACCATAGCTTTTTAATATAGTTTGAATTCAAGAAATATAATGTCTCCAACTTTGTTCTTCTTTCTCAGGATTACTTTGGCTATTCTGGGTCTTTTGTGGTTCTATACAAATTTTAAAATTGTTTATTCTAGTTCTGTGAAAAATGCCATTGATATTTTTATAGCGATTATACTGAATCTGTCAATTGCTTTGGATAATATAACATTTTAACAATATTAATTCTCCCAATCCATAAACACAGATTATCTGTTCATTTATTTGTGTCTTCTTTAATTTCTTGCATGATTTATAGTTTTCAGTGTAAAGATCTGTTACTTCCTTGGTTAAATTTATTGTTAGGTATTTTATTCTCTTGATGCAATTGTGAATGGGATAAATTAGATTATTTTCTTAATTTCTCTTTTTCATACCTTGTTGTTAGTGAACAGAAATACAAATGATTTTTACATTTTGTATTTTGCAACTTTACTGAGTTTATTAGTTCTCACAGTTCTTTGGTAGAGTCTGCAGGATTTTATATATGCATATAATATATGTAATATGTAATTTGCCAACAGACCATATAGTTCTTCACTTCTGATTTGGATGTATTTTATTTCTTTCTTTTTCCTAATTTCTCTGGTTATGACTTTTAAGTACTATGTTGAATAAACATGGTGAGAGTGGACATCCTTGTCTCATTCCTGATCTTAGAGGAAAACCTTTCAGCTTTTTATTGTAGAGTATATTAGCTCTGGGTTCTTCTTATATGCCCTTTATTATATCTAAGTACATTCCCTTCGTACCTCATTTGTTTAGATTTTCTGTCACAAAGGGATGTTGAATTTTGTCAAATGCATTTGCTGCATCTATTGAGATGATCATTTGATTTTTATTCTTTATTTCATTTATGTGCTATATCACATTGATGAATTTGTGTATGTTGAGATATCCTTGTAACCCAAAAAATCCTACTTTATCATGAAGTACAATCCTTTTTGTGTATTGTTAAGTTTGGTTTGCCACATTTACATCTATGTTCATCAAGGATGTTAGTTTATAATTCTCTTTTCATTAATATTTTTGTTTGACTTTTGGCATTAGGGTAATGCTTGCCTTCAAAAATGAGTTTGAAGAACTCCTTCCTTCTCATTCTCTTCAATTTTGAGAGGAGTTTGTGATAATTGGTATTGAGTCTTCTTTAAATGTTTTGTAGAATTCACCAGTGAAGACCTCTGGCCCTGGGCCTTTGTTGTTGGGAGGTTTTTGATTAACTGATTCGATCTCCAGAGGGAGAGAGCAGGGTACATGCCCACCAGCTCTATTAGGCTCCTGGGGGATTCCAGTCAGCTCCCACAAACAGGCTGATTACAAGGTGGAACCTCAAGCAGCAGCTGAGAAAGTATGCAGTCAGATCTCTCCCAGGGAGGGGCTGGGAGATGGGCAGTTTTGCCTGTTTCCTCTGTGTTGATCATGGGGGTTGGGGCAGGAGGGTTGTAGAGCCACAGCAGGTGGTCAGGTGTCCATTTAACAACTCCTTGTTTGTTCTCTGAAGTTCTGTGGGATTCCTAAATGAAAGCCTTGTCAGCTATCAGTAATCAGTGATTTGGGACTCATCTCTGGAGAGGCAGTTGTAAAAGTTGAGGTGCCAGATTGTGGACAAGCTCCTTCTTTTTTTTTTTTAAGATTTTATTTATTTATTTGACAGAGAGATCACAAGCAGGCAGAGAGAGAGGAGGAAGCAGGCTCCCTGCTGCACAGAGAGCCCAATGCGGGGCTCGATCCCAGGACCCTGAGATCATGACCCGAGCCGAAGGCAGCGGCTTAACCCACTGAGCCACCCAGGCGCCCCGACAAGCTCCTTCTTGGGTGAGGCTGGTGACTTGGTTTTATTGTTGGAGCAAGAGACAACAAGAAGTGGAGAAGCACCCACCAACTCTTTGGAGTTCTGGGGAGATTCCCAGTTAGCATCTAGATGTGAGCTAATTAGAAACCTGACCTCAGCCAGCAACTGGTAAATATGTGGCCAAATACCTTCCAAGGAAAAATCCAGATATGGGTATTTTCCCAGCAACCTCTGTGCTGAGCTCAAGGAAGCAGCCACCAGAAGTATTTCAATGCTGATATAACAGCAGATTCTTTAGTTGCTATAGTCCAATGGGACTTCTGAATGCAAGCCCACTAGCTTTCAGAGCTAGGTGATTTGGGGCGCCCATCCCTCAGGTGGTAGCCTTGAAAGTTCAGGTGTTATATGTGGTGTCCAAACACTTTACTCCTCAGGGAGAAGCTGAGAGTTGGGGCTCACTATTGATTTTAAGGTGCTATGCCAGGGTAAGGGTCATAACAAGAGTATATCTCAGCCTATCTTACCCATTTTGGTATATTTTCTTAGATGTCCAATGTAGGAGTCAGGCAACTAGTTTCTGGATATCTCTCAGAGGGAATTAATATATGTGTAACTATTCAGTTTATCTGTGGGAGGAGGAAAACTCAGGAGTCTCCTATTTTGCCATTTTGTCGACATCCCCAAATAGTTTAAAATTCCATTTAAAAGCATTCAAGGATGTGCAAAACTCATTTTTGGTGAGAGAGTGAAATAGTGGTTACCAGTGGAGTTATTGACTGGAAGGGGCCCCCAGGAAGACTTCCATGATGCTGAAAATGTTCTATATCCTTGGTGGTAACACGGGTATGCAATATGTAATATGCAATATTGTGTATGTAAAATTTATATATAAAATTCATCAATTTGGGGTGTCTGGGTGGCTCAGTGGGTTAGGCCTCTGCCTTCAGCTCAGGTCATGATCTCAGGGTCCTGGGATTGAGCCCCACATCAGGGTCTCTGCTCATCAGGGAGCCTGCTTCCCCGCTCTCTCTCTCTGCCTGCCTCTCTGGCTATTTGTGATCTCTGTCTGTCAAATAAATAAACAAAATCTTAAAAAAAAATCATCAATTTGTACATTCAAAATTTGTTTTAAATACATATACATATATGTGTATACATATGCATATGCACATTATGCTTCAACCAAATATTCTGCATGTGTATTTCAGGCAAATTTTTGGGTGCTGTATATAGTACTTAGTAATGTAGCAAAGAATTTTAGGTGACTAGTCATTATTATCCTCTCTTCCAGTATGTGATGGGATGAATATTCTGAAATAACCCCTAATTATGAAGATAAGATACTGAATAAATTAAAATTTTAAATAGACATACTTTTTAATTCTTTACTATTTCTGCACAAAGAAAGGAAAATATATTTTTAAAATAATTACAGAAAGCGAACAAGGAATTGTGACATAAACAAACAGCAATCAAGACCTCAAAGGAGCAACTGGCCACATTTGCCTAGGATATGTGGACAAGTACTTGGATGTACATGTAAAATTCCTACATTAAACCAGGATCATCAAAAAGCCTAATATGGTCCCTGGTTGCTATCACTCAAGCTCACAAAGTAGCAAGTACAAATCATCTTAGTAAAAAATTCCAACTTTAGACCCCCAGATCTGCCACAAATTGAAATAACTAAAATATGAGCTCACAATAAAAAATTACCAAATAGATAAGGAAAGGAAAAGCAGATGCAGAACAAAGAGTAGATCTTCTCCAAAATCTTTTGATATTAAACTTATACACAAGTTCTACTCTGCCTACTCTAAAATGTGTAGAGAAAGAAATAAACTCAAGAAAATGAGAGATCTAAAAGTAAATAAAAAAATGACTTGGCTTATTTGAAAAAGAACCAGATTGCACTCTAGAAATGAAAAGTATAATCATTGAAATTTAAAAAAAAAATCAGTAGATTGGCCGAAAAACAAGTTTAACACAGCAAAAAGATAATTAGTGATCTAAAGATAGATCTGAAGAAATTACTTTACATGAAGAACAGAGAGAAAAAAAATACAAAAGAGTATGTTTCTTAACTACTCTACTACATAGAGGAAATGGGGCACCTGGGTTGCTCAGTAAGTTAAGTGTCTGCCTTCGGCTCAGGTCATGATCCCAGGGTCCTGGGATCAAGCCCTGAGCAGGGAGCCTGCTTATCCCTTTCCCTCTGCCTGCCACTCTGCCTACTTGGGCTCACTCTCTCTCCTCTATCTCTTTCAAATAAATAAATAAAATATTAAAAAGAGAGAAAACAAACAAACAAAAGAAACATAAAGGAAGATAGAGATTTTAAAAAGAATACATATAGGGGTACCTAGCCAGTTCAGTTGGAAGAACATGCAACAGTTGATCTCGGGGTTGTGAGTTTGAGCCCCATGTTGGAGGTACAGATTACTTAATAAATAAGAATTTTTTTAAAAAAGTATATATACACATACATACTTAGAAGAGAGACAGATCCCAAGATTTAAGACTTTAAACATGCTTTTAAACATGAAGTTCTTCCTTACCAATGATCAGAGGTTAGTTTCAATGAAAAGTTAATTATCTGACTCTACCTTTGAAGTATTAGACACTAGCGATGGATTGAGTTTAACATTGCCAATATCCCTATAAAACAAGTCAGTATCACCTGCACTGAAAACCTGTAATTAATAATATGCTTTTCTGAATAACTCTTCTGGAGCCTTAGCCTCCAGATCTTCAGAACTCACCTTCACCTGCACATGTTTTTCACGCAATATTGTGTTTTGAAATGTGTGAGAGAGCCTGAACTAGCTGAAAAGGGTTTTAACATTTTCCCAGTCCCATCCCTGGATGATGTGACTGTAAATTTCTTTGGCCTTTACCCTCACCACAATGCTGTCACTACACTTTTTCATTACTGGTTATTTTACAAATTTACAAATTTAGCTGCTTTTCCATAGCTTTCTCACACATCATAGATGTTACTTTCTGGAGTGGCCTCAAGTACAGATTGGAGACTTTCCTCTCCCATTATCTGGATGCATCATATTGTTAATTTATTAACACTGAACTCACTGCCAACAGCCCTATAACTCATGCCCGAAAGAGCTGATCTAACACATGTATTTTCTCTGTAAGGCACATCACAGCCTTCCCTCACTTAAAAACACCAGATAACACTTCAGCACTGTGCTGGGGGTACATTCCAAACAGCAAACTCACCAACAAAAAGCACAAAAATGAGAAACACGTGATGAAATAGACTGACAAAAGGATACTTATTTATAGTATGAGAGCTGAAACAAGAAGACGGACTGTAGCCTGATTTGACCTCTGCTGGGACTGTGCTCATTAGGCCATTCAAGTGTTTCCTTTCTTTGTGCATTTCCATCAATGACCACGAAAAGTACCAGGGCAACAAACATGTTTAGCAGGTAAGTGAATTTGCACAAATGAAATCTGCAAAGAGTGAAGATACACTGCACCTCTTGCATTTTCTACTCATTTACTACGGAGGTGGCAAAAAGTGTACCTCGAAGTTCACAGCTTAAAACAACGTGCCTTTATTCTGTCACATTTCCATGGGTCAGAAATCTAATCACAGTATATCTTATCCGGGCCCTCTGCTCAGAACCTAACTAGACTGAAATAAAGATGTTACCTGGACCAGGCCTTTTTCTTGAAGCTCTGGGTACAATTCTGCTTGCAAGCTCATTCAGGTTGTTGGTAGAATTCATTTCCTTCCCATGCTTTCCACATGGTCATCTCCATCTTCAAGCACCAACTGTATGCCAATCCCTAGCAGCCCTAATAAGCCCTCTAACTTAACTTTCTTCTAGCCAGAGAACAATCTCTACTTTTTAGGGCTCATAGGATTAGATTAGATTAAACCCACCTGGAGAATCCAGCCTAATTCCAGCCTATTTCAAGGTTAGATGATTAATAACATTAAATAAATCAGCAAAGCCCCTTTCATCATGGGATGTAATGTATTGAGAGTAACGTCACCAGGGCAAAGTGTGGCCTACCACATAGTTTTTCAAAAATAGAGAACAAGGGGCGCCTGGGTGGCTCAGTGGGTTAAAGCCTCTGCCTTCAGCTGAGGTCATGGTCCCAGTGTCCTGGGATCCAGCCCCACATCGGGGCTCTCTGCTCAGCAGGGAACCTGCCTCCTCCTCTCTCTCTCTGCCTGCCTCTCTGCCTACTTGTGATCTCTATCTGTCAAATAAATAAATAAAATCTTAAAAAAAAAATAGAGAACAAGATACTAGACAGAAAGAGCCTGTAGGTTTGAAAGTTTGTACGACTTAAAACTATATGTTAAAGAGCTTTGGGGGGAATGTTAAGCTAGTAATTAACTTTAAACTTTATTAAGTTTAATATTAAATGTATAGATTATCATGTCAAATGTAAGTGATAAAAATTTAAAAAAAAAAAAAAAAAGCATAAACTGGGGCACCTGTGTGGCTCAGTCATCATGCATCTGCCTTCAGCTCAGGTCATGATCCCAGGCTCCTGGGATTGAGCCCCTCCTCGGGCTCCCTGCTCAAAGGGAAGCCTGTTTCTCCCTCTCCCACTCCCCCTGCTTGTGTTCCCTCTCTCTCTGTCTCTCTCTGTCAAATGGTTAAATAAAATCTTTAAAAAACAATAAAAAAATTAAAAATAGCATAAGAAAACACAAAAAAAAATCAATTCTAACCTTCAAAAAAGTAAAAAAGAATTAAAACATCAGGGCTTTATAAAGTACAAAATAAGATTTTAGAGAAAAGTCACAATCACAGATTTACCAATTAAAAGAAACAGGATTGATAAGAAGAACAATATAGCCATATACTATTTTCAAAAGATAAACCTAAGAGCTAAGGTTACAGAAAATTTCAAAGTAAAGGACAGGAAAAGAAATTTCAGGCTAAGATAAAAACCTCTTCAGGGATAAATTTAAAAGCCTTTATTCACAAGGACTATGCAACTATCCTAAATGTGTATACACTAACAACATAACTACGTATTTTACAAAGAAAAAAAAAGTGTTGCCAGGGTGAAACCAATAGATAAAACAATTCAATGTAAGAATTCAAGACAAATTTTTCTGCTACTGATAGTAAAAACAAAGTAACAAATATATGGCTTGAGGTGATACACAGACATTTGCCCCAAGTTATTTTAAACCGAAACATTGTATTCAAGGGAACATTTATAAAAATTGACCATGTACAGGATCATGAAGCAAGGTGAAACAGACATCAAAGAATTGATAGAATATATCTATGCAATTAAGAGACTCAATAGAAAAAAAATAATTTAAAAATGTCATTAATCTAAAAGTTTAAAAACATGCCTTTATTATTTTTGTTTGTTTCAAGTTTTATTTAAATTCTAGTTAGTTAACGTATCGGCTAATACTGGTTTTTGGAGTAGAATTTAGTGCTTCATCGCTTACACATAAGTGCTCATCACAACAATGCTCTCCTTAATGCCGGTGACCCATTTAGCCCTTCCCCCCACCTCCTTCCATAACCCTGCTTGTTCTCTGTAATTAGTCATCAACAAAAAGAATGAAATCTTGCCATTCGCAATGATGTGGATGGAGCTAAAAATATGCCTTTAAATAAAAAATTGAAGACATCAAAGTAGAAATGAAAATGCATTTTAATTTCAGATATTCTCAGAAATGTTTGCAAATCTCAGAAAATTAGAGTGGTGATGTCATTTTTATAAAGCTCAAAACCAAACCAAAACAACATATTGTGTAGAAAGCATAAGAGTGCAAAAATTGAAGGAAAGAAAACCAAATACGTAAAGTAGCAGTTTCCTCTGTGGAGGTGGCAGGGTCAGCGAGAAACTCAAATAGTGTACCACTGGTGTACTATCAGCAGCTTTACAATTGGTGGTAACCTCAAGAATGTTTTATTGTTATGTTTCTCTCACAACTTAAATATTCATTATAAATATCTCCATGGATCTGTTAAATAATACATAAAGTTAAAATGACCAGAAATATAAGAATAGATGTTATTTTCTGACAGAAATAAGCATTGAAACCTGCCATGTATGCATTTAGCAGAATTTTAAAAGCTGTAACATGAGCTACAGAAACAAATGATAATGTGAAATGTTCTAAACAGTGTTGGGTTGTGAAGGGCTTTGGAGAGCAGCCTTTTCTGTCTCCTCCTCCAGAAACACACTCCAGTCTTCTTCCATGGTCTGTGTAGACACGCTATGAGAATTTTTCCATCTTGCAATAGTGCTGCTCAAAAGAAACACGGACAGGTTTGTATCTCACACTTACTCTTGTTTACCGGAGTTCCTATCTACTATATTCCTATGATGTGGTGGGCTTTGTCAGGTAATCTAAGGCATTCCTCTTTGAGATTCCTGATCTTTTTTCCTCTCCCTTGAAAGCTTTGTGCGTGCACAATACCTCATAGCAGCTGATACCAACATGGGACCCCACTCCCTTTCACCTTCACCCTAAGCTCTCCATTTATTGTTTTGTTTTTATCTGTTTTCTGGAATGATGCAGAAGTACCGTTTCCTTTTTACTCGAGGCACTAAGGAAAGTGTTTTGTGGCTTCCGGCAAAGCAGCTGACCTTCTGTGTTTATCAGTCTTCATTACATACCTTGGGAAAACCCAAGTTTTAAGTTTTAAGTTTAAGTTATCAGCAATGGTGCCTGGTGGGACTACCTGCGTGACTCTCCAGTTAGGACAATCATGAAAATACTGAGGCAGTGCTCAGTAGAGACCAAAGCTACCCCAAATGCTACTTAGAGATCCCCCTTATACCACTCTGGGTTTTGTCAAAGCATTTGATTAAAATGGTTTCTGGTTTTCCTTACTCTCTCTCTCTTAACCTGAAAAGAAGGGAAAACTCATTTGAGTGAACTATAGACACACAGACACACACATAGACTCAGTATCAAATATGATTTCACAATTCATATTTGTACATAAAGTTTTTTAAAATACACATTATTTTTTAAAAATGTTTTATTTACCATGGATTTAGTGGCTTAATGTTCATTATCTCACAGCTTCTGTCAGGAGTCCAGGCCTGGCTTAACTAGGTCCTCACAGCTCATAGCCATTCTCTCCTCACAGCTATATTCATGACGGCCTCAGCTTCTCACTGGCTCTTTGCTGGAGCCCACCTGCAGGTCCTGGAAGCCACTTCCAGCTCCCTCTCATGCGACTGGCCATCATGGGCAGTCAAGACAAGGCTGTATGCTTTATCAACAGGAGATTCACAGTAGGTGAAGATGGAAATTTCATATACCATAAAATAATAATCACAGGAGTGGCATTCCATTATCTTTGTCCTATTGTATAACCTAGCCAAAAAGTGATATCCCATCACCACATTCTAATGGTAAGAAGCAAGTCATAGACTCCACCTGAACTCAAGGTGATAAAATTGCACAAAAGCTTGGCTACTTCAGTGGCAGGAGTTACCAGGAAGCAACCCTAGGATCTGTCTGCCACTCCACAGATATGTAGTGAAATACTACCTATTACAAAGGAGTTACATCATGTGTTTTGAAAATATTTTGTAAAAAACTATTGCCTATTCTTAATCATCTAAGTGCAAATCAGAAAGTTACTATTATATTAAAAGCACAATATACGAAATAGTTATGCTTCCTTATTTTCCTTATATGCTTCTTTATTTATTACTTATTTTCCCCTTTACCTTCTTTGGAAGAATGTGACCACAGTTTTTGTTATTTTCTTTGCCCCCCCCAAAAGATTCATTATAGCAAATGCTTTTTTATGTATCTCATTAAAAATACAATCTTCATAAGCTCGTATAATTGAAGTATAAATGAAATTTTAACTATCCCACTCTTATAAAATGTAAAAGTAGAGTCTTTTCAACAAATAAAATCTAATAAACAGAGAACAGAGGAGGCGCATCTGCCTTCTTCTACTTTTTTTCCCCACATCCCTAAAAGTTTTTCCACTGTGTGTGTTATAATATGTTACTTACAAAAGATAACCTCAAGTATTCACTCAGAGGTGAATCTGCCCACACATATGAAGAATGAATGGTACTTTTAAATTTTTCTAGTCCTTCTTACAAGTTCCAGGTCTATATAATGGTTCTTTCCTGAATGTGATTTCCACTACAGAAAGAAAGACCATCAGATAACACATTGGAATATGCCTGACTTTGCTATATGAGTCTCCATGGGAGTACTTTTGCCTCACACAAAGAGACAGACAAAAATGACATACTTCGGCACGGTGTCCCTTTCATTGTTACAAGTTACTCCCTCCTGACAAAGCGATACTTTGTAAATCAGATAAAAACTGAAGGTGTCACATATATATGGTTTTCACATAAACGTATATTCAGTAAATAGGGGTTATGGCTTATATACTGACTCCGGTGGTTTGAAAGACTAAACAGCTTTTTAAATTAGCCTTTCCAAGAAGTAGAATTGCTCTATTTAAGCAGCTAAACCTATGCCATCATTATAAGACGATTTCTCTCTTTTGTTTCCTCAGTTAAAACATGTCCTAACACTGCTCAAATCCTAGGAAAGAAGGCTGAGAATTGATATTAAGATATTAACATAGGTGGAGGGGTAAATTTTTTCTGGTTGTCACTAGTTTTGAGTATATAAAATGGGAATAATAATAATAATGCTTCTTTTGTGGGGTAATTGTGAGGAATAAATACGTCATTACCTAGAAAGTAGTTGGACCAGTGTTCCTTGTATAGTAAGCACTCAGTAGTTGCTAATATTATTGTAAACAATGAATTTGAGGACTCAAATATTTTAAATACCACAAAATTCCAATTGTAGAATCCTAAGGATAAGAACTGAAATGAAAATAGGAAGGGAATTTAAGTTGATTTGTGCAAGAGCAACTATAAACAGATTAAATTCTATCCATCATCTCTAGATTTTAATTTACTAATGTGGAATGCAAGGCAAAGAAAAATCCCTAGACCATTTCAAGGAAGAGAATATGTCCCAGGCTATGATCACAAACTGTTGAAACAGGGTTCTAGTCAATATAGTTGTAAATCAAAAGTAAGTATCTTTCAGTGCCTTCTGCTTTGTCAGGTGAAAACTCAAACCTATCACAGATAGATGTAGTTCCATCTTTCTGATGATTGTTAAAGGTGACAAGTGAAATGACTTCTGGCAATTTCACTCTGATCCCTAGAGAGCAAGAGTCAAATTCAAGATACAAGCAGTAAAAGAATGTTGTATGAACATGATACGGGCTTGATGGATTGAAACTCAGTCCACTGGGACTAGAAGGAGAGAATAAAGCAAGTTCAAGTTCTATTAAATTGTCTACAGGGCTCAAAGATTATATTATTCAGGTGGGAAAAGTGATAGAGCATTGGCTCTTTATATCAAAAGTTCAGTTAATTTTTTTGATGTTGGGTACCTTAAGGTCTCTAGTCTTGCAGCAGTTGTGGCAACTGCTAGCTGAATAATAGTCAACAACATTAAACAAACAAACAACATGAAATTTATTTTGTTTGCCCACCATTTGTGTGTGTGTGTGTGTGTGTGTGTGCGTGTTTGTGCAAATTTTACTTCTTAAGGGCCAGATTCCAAATTAAGAGTTTTCTGAGAAATTAAAAGACAAATGCTTTTGTTTGAAGGAGAGCACATTTCCTATGTAGATTTTTATTATTATTATTATTTAAGCAGCACAAATTAAACTGAGAAGAAAAACACAAGTCTTTTATTGTGGGGATTATTGTAATTTTATGTATATGTGTATATTTCTAAGCTTATTTGGTACTTTAGTGTCTTCTCTTTTCACCATTAAAGGTTGTTTTTTGTTTGTTTGTTTTGCTGGTTTTTTTTTTTTCCTTTTCGGAGGGGAGGGAGAAATTCAGATTGTGCACAGACCACATTGACATTCAGTAGAAACTGCCCCAGTTATAAAGCTGACTTTTGAGAATATTCCATAAACAATTTCTGCAGATAAGCATCCATTCTCTCACTTGGAGGTCAACAACAAAGCTTTTTTGGTGCACATAATTGTCTATTCTTATGTTATTTCAGAGGAGAAACTGTTGTTCCAGTTTGATATTAGACTCTGCAGTCCAACCGCCTTTATTTTATAGGTCTGCCTCTGTAGCTATTCTAACAGGCTTTAGGGAGCAGGGAAGAGGAGTAAACTGTACAACCAAAGAGCCATTTACCACAGGTGAACATGTAATTAGTCCCTTGTTCAACAGGATTGACCCTCACGATGAATCTGCTGTAAAAATTTCCCTGTAATAAAAACTGCATTTGATACTGTTCATTTTTGTTTCAGGGAAGTGCTTCAGAATATACACAACAGACATCTCTTGGGGATCAGAGGCAAACAGTCTACAGTGCAATAAATTACTGAGACATTGACATTTCTTTTATTAATTACAGTTTCTGGTTCTCAATCTGTATGTTAACCTTATGCAGTAAACTACATAAGATAACTTTTCCTGTGTTTAGGCACTAAGAAAATGGTATTTAAAAGAGATGATAATTCTTAGCAGGACAAGTTTAAAGAATTAAAAAATACTATAATAAGATAGATAATGATCAAATGCTTGATATATATACTCTTTGACTTCATTTTTCACACATATATTTTGTTAGTTGACAATAACAATACAACTTGTAAGATATCCATACTTAATTAATTATAATCAGCTATACATTTGACAATATAGATGTTGGAGATTAAGAGAAAGACTTCTGAAATTTGGCATCTCCTTGGTCGTTCTATTCTTCTGAGTCCTCTGAGAAACTGATCCCAAGATGATATTGTATGTGCAAATATTTGGGGCACCTGGGTGGTTCTGTCAGTTAAGCGTCCAACTCTTCATCTCAGCTCAGGTCTTGAACTCAGGTTTGTGAGTTCAAGCCCCACACTGGACTCCACGCTGGGCATAGAGATTACTTAAAAAAAAAAAAAGTGCAAATATTTCATCAGGTAAAATGCCTATATGAGAGAAAATAGGGACAAAGCCAGTAAAAAACAGGAAAGCCATCAGACCATCATGCAAGTCTGACTCTGTTTGAAGGAAACTATTAAACACTAGACTATTGTGCATTCTGAGATCAGGATGTCAACGTCATGGTGGAGTCCCCATGCCAAGGTCTGCAGCCAGTTTTAAGATCTTAGGTAAATTACAGCCTTCTCTACTCAGTGCTTTCATTTATAGAATAAGCAAATTATCTGTTACCTGCTAAATATAATGGTATCTACATAGTTTCTTACATAATTTACAATTTTTACATAAAATTCTATGTTCAAGGGCGCCTGGGTGGCTCAGTGGGTTAGGCCTCTGCCTTCGTCTCAGGTCCTGGGGGTCCTGGGATGGAGTCCGGCATCGGGCTCCCTGCTCAATAAGGAGCCTGCTTTCCCCTCTCTCTCTGCCTACTTATGATCTCTCTCTCTGTCAAATAAATAAATAAAATCTTTTTTTAAAAATCCCATGTTCTATTACTACAATTAGCATAGAAAAAATGTAAAGGATCCTGCCCATAACCTCCATCTGCACCTGCTCCTGGGGCTTAAAGACAAAATTGGTTAGTAGTGTGCACCCCCTAGTGTCCTGATCCCCTCCCACAATGAGGTTTGTGTCTGGCTCACACTCGTGTTCCCTCACTTACTATTTTTGAGTTTCCTACATTGTTCCTTATTTAAGACACTCATTCATAGAGAAAAGTGGCCAGTTTTCAAATTTAAGTTTTAAAAATGTGTCTTTATATGAAGTAAGGGTGCATGATGTTGAAGCTGAGGTAATTAAAAAAGAAGGTAGACATCTTCCTTATGGCAGATAGGTACAACAGGCAGCATATTTTATAAGAAGTTCCAAGATTTTATTTTTTTTAATTAATTTTTTATTTTTTCAGCATAACAGTATTCATTATTTTTGCACCACAACCAGTGCTCCATGCAATCCGTGCCCTCTACCATACCCACCACCTGGTGCCCCCAACCTCCCACCCCCCACCCCTTCAAAATTCTCAGATCGTTTTTCAGAGTCCATAGTCTCTCATGGTTCACCTCCCCTTCCAATTTCCCTCAACTCCCTTCTCCTCTCCATCTCCCCTTGTCCTCCATGCTATTTGTTATGCTCCACAAATAAGTGAAACCATATGATAATTGACTCTCTCTGCTTGACTTATTTCACTCAGCATCATCTCTTCCAGTCCCGTCCATGTTGCTACAAAACTTGGATATTCATCCTTTCTTTTTTCTTTTTCTTTTTTTTTTTTTTTACAGCTTTATAAACATATATTTTTATCCCCAGGGGTACAGGTCTGCGAATCGCCAGGTTTACACACTTCACAGCACTCACCATAGCACATACCCTCCCCAATATCCATAACCCCACCCCCCTCTCCCAACCCCCTCCCCCCATCAACCCTCAGTTTGTTTTGTGAATTAAGAGTCACTTAGGTTTGTCTCCCTCCCAATCCCATCTTGTTTCATTTACTCTTCTCCTACCCCCTCAACCCCCCATGTTGCATCTCCTCTCCCTCATATCAGGGAGATCATATGATAGTTGTCTTTCTCCAATTGACTTATTTCGCTAAGCATGATACCCTCTAGTTCCATCCACGTCGTCGCAAATGGCAAGATTTCATTTCTTTTGATGGCTGCATAGTATTCCATTGTGTATATATACCACATCTTCTTTATCCATTCGTCTGTTGATGGACATCTAGGTTCTTTCCATAGTTTGGCTATTGTAGACATTGCTGCTATAAACATTCGGGTGCACGTGCCCCTTCGGATCACTACGTTTGTATCTTTAGGGTAAATACCCAGCAGTGCAATTGCTAGGTCATAGGGTAGTTCTATTTTCAACATTTTGAGGAACCTCCATGCTGTTTTCCAGAGTGGTTGCACCAGCTTGCATTCCCACCAACAGTGTAGGAGGGTTCCCCTTTCTCCGCATCCTCGCCAGCATCTGTCATTTCCTGACTTGTTAATTTTAGCCATTCTGACTGGTGTCCAAGATTTTAATACCCATAACCCAGTTACCTCATCCTCCCACCCCCTGCCCCTCTGAAAGCCGGGAGGGCACATGTTGTGATGAGCACTGGGTGTTACATACAACTAATGAGTCATTGAACACTGAACATAATTAAAGAAGAAGAAGAAGTGGGGGGAGGGGAAGGAGAAGGGGAAGGGAGAACAGGGGGAGGAAGAGAAGAAGAAGTTGTTCCAAGATTTTTTTGAGAAAACCCAGAACAGAAGCAATCATATCTTAAGAGCTAACAAGGGCCATGATAAGAATAACTTGACAGGGAGAGGATCACTGCCCTTTTAAGTGAACCTTCTGTAATCAAGATTCCTAAATGCAAGCATCCCAGTGTGTGAAGCCCGCAGTAGTTGGGCAAGTCCTCCCTCAACTAAACATAAACCTCGTTTCAGAAGAGAAGCTGGCCACAACAAGCAAAAGTACCAGGTTTTGTTTCTCTGTTTGATCACAGTCAAAGAAGCACAGCATGATGCAGAAGAAAGAATACGTATTGAGTTTTATTTCCAGGTCTTCTAAGGAAGCTCTCTGTTTTTGAGCAAGTCACGAAATGTTTCTGAGTCTTGGACATTTCAACTACAAAGTTAGAATGATAAAAGCTGTCTTATAAATAAGACATTCTATGAAAGGTCTGATAACAATAAAACTTTGGGCAGTTATAATGAGGCCTTCTAGCATTTCATTTCTGAAAAAATGAAAAAATATTTTCATTTTCACAAAAGAAAAAAATCCAGCTATTAGTCAATATCAGTAAGTAATAATATATTTTTCTTTTCCTTTCTTATAATCATTATTGTACATACATTTACTAGCAAATAGCACAAATTCAGGGCTACTGCTTCCTTGTTGAGAAAAGTGGTCAAAATATATTGTGTGTCAGCAATTAAAAATCACCAAAATTAATTCATTTTCTGGAGTGTTTATAAGTCTACCTTTTTCATTTTTTTTTAATTTTATTTATTTATTTGACAGAGAGAGGTCACAAGTAGGCAGAGAGACAGGCAGAGAGAGGGGGGAAGCAGGCTCCCCGCTGAGCAGAGAGCCCGATGCGGGGCTTGATCCCAGGACCCTGAGATCATGACCTGAGCTGAAGGCAGAGGCTTAATCCACTGAGCCACCCAGGGGCCCCTACCTTTTTCATTTTGAGCATCTTCTCTACCATTCATTCCTTCTTCAGTGCTGTATCTATAGCAATTCCACTTGACATTCTCAAGGCTTAAGGTAATGTTTTTTATTTGAAGACTGTCATTGACATAACACAGCTCTGGTGCCATCTGCCTTATGTGACAGATTTGCACTAAACAGTTTTATTGAGGTCTCATCTATCCCTGAACATACCATATATTATTTTCATCCAGGTGCACTTTAAAATGCCTAAGGTGGAGTATAAATATTTCTACTAGCTCATCAGGTTATATAAATGAGTTGAATCTTATGCTCAAACATGTCATGCACTAGAAACAGATGAGAAATTGAATGAAAACACACACATAACTTGGTATTTATAAAGATTAACAGATACATTGTCTAATAATTTTCTGTTTCTTTGCAAACATCTTTAGTATGATTGTGGCGTCCGTGCAGGTATGTCATCTGGCAGGTAGGGGACTATTTATTTGTTCTATGGAGGAAGCTTAAGTGTTTGAGTTTTGCCCTTTTATTCTTGTAACTGGAGCAAAAGTCCTTTACTGCCATCAACTGGAATAAACAAAATCAAAAAAAAAAAAAAAGGAAAAATAATGGGAGAGTATTGTATTTAAATTCCAAGTTTGTTCATTCAGTATACATTTATCAAGTGACAATCAGCCGTGCACTGTCATAGAGCATGGAATACAGACAGATAAAGAAAGAAAGGGAGAGATATAATCTCTGGGTATAAGAACTTGTGATCTTAAATACAAAATATATAAGCTACTATGTAGAAATAAATATATCTCATAATCCTGGTGAAACATTAACTAGTAGAAGCCATGCTTTTACTGAATAACTTCCTTTTCTGGACCAATATATAAAGAGTATTTTTCAAAAATCTGACTACACATGGAAATGGAGCTGGAAAGAGCAAGAAGCAAATACAGAAGTAATCATGTATTATGAGAGAGTTATTTTCTAGCTCTGATATGAGGTCCACAATTCACTTTTTTTCCTAATGTATAAAAAATTCTAATTGTGGAAGACCCATATTAATTGACATACAAATATGGAATAAAGTTATAGTTTTGGGGGAGAAAAAAGCAACGCTGCAAAGATATTGTATGTAATACTTTCAGTTTTAGCCAATCTCCATTTGTACAAATAATAGGCCGAATCCTTTATCCCTTACTTTTGAACCCCCAGAACATTAATTTTTGGAAGCTAGATGTAAAGAGCTATAGAGATCTATTGTAAATTTTAGTAATATCACAAACTGGATGATTTCTTAAGTAGCCTCAGAAATACATTACAGAGGACTATGCCAGTTGTCTTTTTCAGTAATTCTGCAATAACAATATTAAAAATAATCTCCTGGATGAATGCTATATTTGGTATGTGGATCAAAATGAAGCATTATAATTTATTTCTCTACATTTGATAATACTAATTAAAGGTCCAGTTCCCTCCTTCTGTTCCCATAAAAGTATTATAATGAAAAAAATGCCTCACTAGGAATTTTAAAATGTTATTTGAAATAAACAAAAAGTAATAGTTAGATTGAAGCTGTTAGAGTTTACATGATATTTTAGAGTAAATATTTCTCCAAAGAACTGAAATTTTATGAGTGGATATTTTGATACTAAAAAATACAAGAGAAAACTTCTTGATTTTTATAAGTATTTGGAAAACACATAATTTTGAATAAATACTCATTTTTGTTATTTTTGTTAGACAACTCTGAAAAAAATATTTAAAATGCATATGTCTACATGCTAAAGCCAAAATATATCATTCTGATTATACTTTCAAGAAAACAAACTTGGCCCCATAATGTGAAACACTGGAAGAGGAAAAGCTATGGGGGGAGTATTGAAATATTCTAAGAAGTAGGGACTCAGTTATGTTGTTAAAGTAAGAAGACTTAGATATAGGGAAAATTATGGGTAAAGGAATAATGAGATTCGTATTCAGTTGGATGTGGGAATGGACCCAGAGCAGGCCACTAAGATAAAGTTAAGGTTTTAATAACTTAGGAAATAGTGGAAATTAGAAGTATCGATGTCAAAAAAAAAAAAATAGTGGGACATGGAGATCTAAAAGAAAAACTTATTTTATGGTAAAGATAATAAAAATGGTTTTTACATGAAACATTACTAATAAACACTTCATGTTGAACTAGTCAGCAGGCCTTTACAAATATGGTAATAAGAATTAGGATTGACAACTACAGGTAGGGAATAAGATATCTACAAAGAGGCGATGGTTAAAGTCCTAGGACAACATGAGATTTTCCCAGAGACAGGAGAGGAAAGAATGGGAAGTAAAGGGAAGGGAAGGGAAGGAAAGGGAAGGGAAAGAAAAACTGAAAGCAGAAACAGAAAAAGGGAAAATCTTCTTAAATAAGGATTAAATATGGACCATTTCAAATGACAAGAGGGAAAAATTGGCAACAAAGAGGGGCGAAAAACTAAATGAAGAGAGTTTTGGGGGGTTTTTGTTTGTTTGTTTGTTTTTAAATATTAAGACCGACAAAAGGATCTGAGGACTAGGAAGACATTTATGACTTTAAAAAAAATGCAGTTTGGACAGATAAAGAAAAGAAAGAAGAGAAAAAAAAGGAAAGAAGAGAGGAGAGGAGAGCAGGGGAGGGGAGGAGAGGAGACAAAGAGAGAGAGGGAGAGAGAGAGAGGGAGGAAGAAAGGGAGAGAGGGAGGAAGGGAGGAGGAAAGAGAGAAATGAAGTAAGAAAGGAAGGAAGGAAAGAAAGAATGGTCTGGAGTAAATAAAAGATAAGTGATACAAAGTGTGAATCATCTTTTTGGGAAACTTCATAATAAAGGGAAGGAAATAATTGAAACAGTTATCTAGAAAACTCAACAGAATTATGAAAAACATTTTTGAAAGAAGTTTTACATATTTTTACAGATGAAAATGAAAAATTGAAGTTGGAAAAAATTAACAGTAATTGATGGAGCAAAATCTTGCAGAACCCCCAAATTAACCTTTCCCCAGAGGACAAAATGATGACAGTCTAAGATTGCTAATGTTCATTGTCTTACTCTTCATCTTGAAATGAGGATTAATTGAGAAAGTAATCTGACTGTACAAAGTGAGGGCTAAATTTTGAAACTTTGCTTTTAGCATTTAAATTGAGAATTTATATCATATAAGGAGGCTGTGGTTCTGGATTATTAATACTTACTATCTATTAGACATTTTTTATTTAAAAAAAGAAAAATAAATTACATCGACATTTCTACTCAATTTTCATATGAACTTTATAGAAAATTCAAAACTGAAAAATATATGTTTTCTCTAATGTAGAATGTTTTTGTTTTTAAAAAGCTCTCTGAAGCAGCAAGAGAATAGTTGAGAAAAGGACTATAGTACATATTACCAATAATCACCCCCACATCCTGAAATAAATGTTAAAACATCACATTGAAATCTCCGCGTTGACATTTTTACTGAATTTGTAAGAATTGATGTTTGTCTGAGGTTAATTGTCTCGGATATTACTGAAGGTCATAAACAGTCAGCAAATCATTAATTACAACAAATTGTCTTGGGAATCCATCATTACTGTTTGGACATTTAAAATTAGTTTCTGGGTTGATTATCTTCAATAATTTTTAAAGACTGGGAAGAACAGGCAGTGAAGGTTATGGAACATACTTGACAGGCAAATAGCTAACCCCGACCCACAAGCAATATACCAGACATCCACAATTCCTCTACTACAGCAGCTTACAGATTCTAGTTTTAAGTCAGCAGGGTAAGCCAAGTGACAGTAAATGAGGAGACCACTGGCTTTGAGGGGCTGATCTCATGGGAAAAAAGCACAGTTAGAGGAGAAAATGCAACAGAGAACAAAAGAGATTTTATACTTTGGTTCTGATCTCATTCTGGTTGGAGCATCTACTAGGTTATTTTTATTTTTTCAATTCAGTTAAAGCTCTTATAAATTAATTCTGCATCGGAGCACCAATAAAGTACATGTGAAAATGACATATTTTATCCTTGAGCACCCTTGGTGGCAGAAAATATAAAAGTTCCTTTTCAGGATAGTAAAAAGAGCAAGATAGAGGAGATTTTCTATTACGTAATGTGTAGCAAAGACTATAAATGATTCTTAACAGAACTTTGTTTTCCATAAGAGAAATCCCATGCCTTTGAGTTTCAACAAATCATAACTGGACAATATTAATCTGGTGAAAGTATTTTTGAAATTTTTATTACCATTTGGGTGATTTGCTATTTTTTAAGGTAATGATAACATAATGTCTTACTCTATATTGTTGAGGGTTTCCAAAGCAAATTCACATAAATTTTCCCTTTGATTCTTGCAAATTATGTCCATTATTGTATGATCCAAATCAGCTAAATTATGAGATATGATATTTATTGAGGCTGAGTTCACATAACTGAAGGGAAGAAACTGATTAGGATTTCTGTTTACATGGAGTGTGTTAAATAATCAACCAGAAAGTTAAGATCAAATATCCACTTTAGTGCTTGAATTATTAAATTATTAAATGACCACTGAATGTTGGTCAAAAAAAAAATCTCTCTCCAGTTTAGACATTTCAGTTTGCTTTCAATGAATAAAGTATCACTATGCACTGTATGAATATGAGTAAAATGCTATAATCTGCCCAAGAAGCAGTTACATTCGTGCTGGAGATACATGTATACATACATCATGGAAGGCAGCAACCATTATGGCTAAGGCTGAACTCTGAAATCATGCTACTTCAAATACTGGCACCTAGCAGGTTTCAATAAATGTTCCTCGAGTGAATTAACTAAATTGTCAGAACTAGAAGAAAGGAATGCAACAGTAACTGGTTAATACTTAAACACTCAATGTGTGTGTGGGGGGGTGTGTATACATATATTTTTTTGACATAAAATTTTGTTTCATCTAAAAAATCTTTAGTTTACCTCCTTTAACCAATAGTTCTTTTTTCCCAACATCTTACATAAGACCAGAGTTCATTTCCTCTTATTTGCTTCTCACTTATCTTTCTTTTACACTTTCGATCTTAGAGAGATGAGGAAAGATAATGAGAGGAGACCAATAACCTTGTATTTTAGTGTACTGTATAGAATGGTAGGGGAAAAAGAAGGAAGAGAAATGAGTTTAACTTTAAAGAAATGGAAAGCATCCTAGAATCTAGAGAGGACACGTTAATATAAACCCTATCATCAAATCCTGGAAATGATGAAAGTCTACAGGTTGTAGGGTCAGAGTGAGACTGGGAAGATTTGAGTGAAAAACTTTTTTACTTATGAACAACATTAAGAGAGCTATTTGCAGAAGAGATTTCCATTTCTGTCTGCAAACTACATATTAGAAGTATACAAGCATGTTCTATCTTATGTTAGCAAGTCCTTTTCTTTCCATTAATGCTGCTATTTTGTTGACAATTTTTTTGTTGCTTCTACCTGATGTTCACATAGAAACTGCTAGAATGTTGCTTTCTAATTTTACATTTACAGATGCTAAGATATTATTTATTTATTTTTACTCAAAAATTTATCCTGAATTTTGTACACAACCAACAAATACATTTTATCTCATCTGGACAGAGGACATTTACCAGTTTAAAATGTCAAAGAAATGTATTATGTTCCAGAAAGGAGAGGGAAGTGAACTCCTCAGTATCAGTAATCAAATCATACACATATCTGGCAACCACTGAACAGCTTCAGGTAAACATCCTCCAAGGAAGAGAGAAGAGGAGAAAACTACCTTCCCTGAGCAAAGACCTTGCATCCATTACTCCACGGAGTCAATTACATGTGTTATCCATTTCAAACATCACAACAGCCCTGTGAGGAAATTTGCATCATAGGCCCCATTTTATTTCTGAGGAACCAGGAGTACTGACAAGGTAATTGATGTGCTCAAAGTATCACATTCTGCAAGTGGCAAAGGCTAATAATTGTAATTAAAACAAAAGCAGTGACAATGACAATGATGTTACTAGTTGCAGGAATGTCTACAATTTATAGAGTTGTTACTATGAGAAAAAAAATGTGCCAACATTTCACACATGCTGTTTAAGCCTTATAACCTCTAAGACCACAGTAGGAAACAGTGGTTTAAATAAATAAGACATTAGATAAACAGGGGTTGACTTGTATCATTGGAGCTAATACCTGATGATAAAGGCTTCTTTTTTTTTTAAGATTTTATTTATTTATTTGACACAGAGAGAAAAATCACAACTAGATAGAGAGGCAGGCAGAGAGAGAGAAAGAGAGAGAGAGAGAAGCAGGCCCCCTACTGAGCAGAGAGCCCAATGCGGGGTTCCATACCAGGACCCTGTGATCATGACCTGAGCCGAAGGCAGAGGTTTAACCCACTGAGCCACCCAGGCACCCAATAAAGCCTTCTTGCATAGTGACCAGTCATATCGTTCCTCCCCTTAGAAATGGTTCTTACATGAATACTGGAAAAATGTGTTATAATCATCTAGCATAATTCGAAAAACATGGGCTTTAGACCATGCAGAGTAAGCTAAAATCCCAAATATACCAACCACAAATTTTTAAATTCTGGATAAATAAGTTAAATATTCAGAACCTGTTTTACATTTTTGCAAAATATACATAATATCTTACAATTCTCAGGGTCACTATAAAGATTAGGTAACTAAATATGTAATCTGTATTAATACAGCACCTGTGGTGTAGGAGATAATAAATGGTAGCCATCAGTATCACCAAGCAGCCTGAAAGAGCAAAGGCATCACTCCTCTAGTTTCTAGTGGGGCATGTAAAAGAGAAAGCCCAAAACACTAAATATACTTCATCACTTCATTTTAAAGAGGACTTATTGTTAATTGAAGTCAAATGTGTATGAGTATAGACTGTGCAAAATAAAAATCAGTAAATAAATGCAAAGTATTATATTTTAAAATTATATTTAATTATTTAAAACTCACAAATTTAGACAATGATCAAGTCACAGATTTGCAGAAAGTATTTGCAAAATATATGTCTGAAAAAGGACTTGTATCCAAGATATTAAAATAATTAAAGCTTGACAAACAACAAAAACTAAAAACAAAGAGCATAAATTTAAAAAATGGACAAAGGATCTAAATAGACACTTCACAAAAGAAGATATACAGATGGAAATAAATATATCAAAGATGTTCCAGATCATATATAATTAGGTAATTGCAAGTCAAAACAATGAAATACTACCACACGCTTATCAGAATGTCTAAATTTCAAAATGTTAATACACCAAACGCTGGCCAAGACATAGGGTAAGGGGAACTCTCATTCACTGCCAGTAGGAAATGCAACATGGTACAGCTTTGGAACAGTTTGAGTTTCTTACAAAGTTAAACATGGTCTTACCAAGCAATCTGGCTGTTGCTCCCCTAAGTATTTACCCAGATGAGCTGAAAACATATTCCCACACAAAAACCTCATGACTGCCAGAAACTAGAAATAACCAAGATGTTTTTCAATAGTTGAAAGGATAAACTGTTTATTCAGGCAATGGAATATTACCGAATTTTTTTTAATTAAAAAAAAAACTATCAAACAAAAAGAAAAAGAAGACATTGACATCTAGAAATGCATTTTGCTAAATGAAAGAATTCATTCTGAAAAGGCTACATATTGTATAACTTCAATATGTGACCTTCTGGAAATTTGAAATTATAGACAGTAAAAAGATTAGTGGAAAAGATCAGTGAATCAGGAATTGCAGGGGAGAGAGAAGGGATGAACAGGTGTGGCAAAGGGGATATTCAAGTCAGTGAAAGTGTTCTGTATGAGATGGTAATAGCATGATACTTTTTATTTGTCGAATTCACAGAACTGCACAATATTGAAAGGGAATACTAATGTAAACTATAGACTTGGTTAATAATAACGTATCAACAATAAGTTATCAATTGTAATAAATGTACCATACTAATGCACAATGATATTAATAGGGGAGGTGAGGAGTGGAGGTGAAGGGAAAAGTAGGTTATGCAGGAAATCTCTCTACTTCCCATTCAATTATTTTTGTAAAACTTAAAGTACTCTAAAAATAGTATTAATAGACTATTTTAATTTTTAAAATATCACAAAAACAAAAAATCAACAATGAAGATGGTCTTTCCAATTGAGGTGAAAGATTTAGAAGGTCTATGTATTACAGGCATACCTAGTTTTATTGTGATTCATAGACATTGTCTTTTTTATAAATTGAAGTTTTGTGGCAACCCTGTTTACAGCAAGTCTATTGGTGCCATTTTTTCCAATAGCATTTGCTTACATCATATTCTCCTGTCACATTTTGATAATTTTCACAATATTTCAAACTTTAAATTTTCGTTATAGTGATCTTTGAGCAGTAATTATGACTTACTGAATGCTCGGATGATAGCACTTTTTAGCAACAAAGTATTTTTAACTAAATTATGTAAATGTTTCGATAATGTTATTGCACCCTTAATGGACTATAGTAAATAGTGTAATGTAAATGTAACCTTTATATGCACTGGGAAACCAAAATGACCTCCTTTATTGGGATAGTCACTTTCTTGTGGTGGCCTGGAATTAAACCTGGAAAACACCTGATGTATATAGTAAGTATTCCCCGCTTAGAGATCAAAATTGCACTCGTATATTCAATATGATATGACCTGAAGAAAAGAGATATGTAATTTTTAGTCCCATGTCTCCCACCTTTTTTGATTACTGAACCCCACTTTCTACAAAAAATATCTGTAAGCTATATGGCACACTTTAGAAACAGGTTGGACTAGACATTTTAAAGACATTTTTATTTTCCTTAAAGACATTTTAATACCAGTCTACTTGTATTCACATCCCAGTTTTGTTGCTTTCCAGCAGTGTAATCCTATAGCATTTTTTAAAAGATTTTTTAAAAATCTTTAAAAGATTTTTAAATCTTTTAAAATCTTGTGATCTCTTTAAAAGAGATCACAAGCAGGCAGAGCAGCAGGCAGAGAAAGAGGGGGAAGCAGACTCCCTGCGGAGCAGAGAACCCCATGCGGGGCTCTCTCCAGGACCCTGGGATCATGACCTGAGCCAAAGGCAGAGGCTTAACCCACTGAGCCACCCAGGTGCACTTCCTATAGCATTTTAAATAGAAATAGTAAGTACTCATAAATATTAGCAGTTTCACTATTATTTTTATTTTTCACAACTGTCAAATTTATTCTGATGGTGTGACCTTAAAAAGGGATAGACTCTGAATGCTAGGGCAAAGCTGTAGCTACCATACAAGTTGTATTGTCCAATGTGAAAACAACTGGTTAAAAATGGAAAATCTCAGTAAAGGATATTTTACTTTGCCGCCTGGGGCCCTCTTCATTCTTTAGTTCCTTCACCTACTGCCCCCAGTCAACACCATATATGCAATGACTTTATGGTTTTGTGCATATGCATTACTATCATTTCTAAATTGCTTTCAATGTGTGAGTATCCGTGGTTCCCTAAGACATAACTTAATGCCTATTTAGAAAAAATAACTAGAAATGTTGGGCTCTATTCTGAAATGATGTTTACTCTTCAGCTGATTCCTTCACATAATATTTAATTATATGCTGAAATATTAATGTTTCACTGAACTGAAAATTTTCCTCTTCTAAAACCTGAAAATATCATAAAGATAGATTTATAATAATAATAATTAGATCTATGTAATACATATCTATAATAATAAAAAGTTTGTGCTAAACACTAAAAAATTCAGTATTAATTATGGTCTGCTTTATCCAACTAGTACTAATTCTAATGAAATAAAGTGTACAAGAGTCTGTCATATGTTCTTTAATAATTTTTGTAATTATTTAATGATAATGCATCATTAAAATGTGTGACTGATATCAGTTTGAGGTAAATTGTCAGTTATTATTAATTAATCTGGTACTCATTACACTTGCATTAATCATATTATTGTGGATGTAAAATATTCTTTCAGAGATAGTCATTGGTAAATATGAATTAATTAAAAGACTTTAACATCTCCATTCTATAAAGCACATAATTAATAATTTTCTTCTCTTGGAATATATGCGCACTTCAGTGAATGGGCATAAATTTTTTATTGCCTTGTGTCTCCTTAAGTATTCTTACAGGAGGACTGACATTAGCATTCATTAACTTGCAGTTGATTCTTTATGATGGTCCTGCTGAGAATGAAATTTCCTTCACACATTTAGACAATTTGTGCTTTTTTCATTGGAAGATATAACTGCACCCTAAATTTGCTGTAGGCATTTCATGGTGATTGCAAGTAAGCTTGACGCCATCCTTAAAATGTGTTGCATATCACTTAAATATGCTTCTATTATGTATTTTTGTGTATTATTTATTTATTATTATATATTTTATAGTTCACAATGTTTTTGATAATTATAATTGGAGATGACTTTTGTTGTCCACAAACCAGGAGGCTAAATCACTACATGATTTCAAATGTAAGGTTTTTAAATTTTTATCTCATAAATAGTTTTACATTAGAAACTCAGCATATTTTTCAAGATTTTATTTATTTTTTTGAGATACAGCAAGAGAAAGAGAGCACAAGTGGCAGGTGGTGGGGAGGGGCAGAGCAAGAGGGAGAAGCTGGGTCCCCACTGCTCAGGGAGCCTGATGCAGGACTCAACCTCAGGACACTGAGAGCATGACCTGAACTCAAGGCAGACACTTTACCAACTGAGCTAGCCAGGTATCTCTCAGCATATTATTCATAAAGCATAAAAACAACACTATGTATTCTATAATAATGCATGAACTTACAGAACTTTAGGAATTGGGGAATAGGGATTAAAATGGAAAAAAATAAAGACACTCTACAAGATCTTCCAATGATTGTATGCCATGAAATACCTTGTGGGAGACACAATCATAATCCCTAGGATTCATTAACATTTAAATTTACACAGCTTCTGGGGCGCCTGGGTGGCTCAGTGGTTAAGCCGCTGCCTTCGGCTCGGGTCATGATCTCAGGGTCCTGGGATTGAGCCCCGCGTCGGGCTCTCTGCTCTGCGGGGAGCCTGCTTCCTCTCCTCTCTCTGCCTGCCTCTCCGCCTGCTTGTGCTCTCTCTCTCTCTGTCAAATAAATAAATAAAAAAAAATCTTAAAATAAATAAATAAATAAATAAATAAATAAATAAATTTACACAGCTTCTCCATTTAATAATTTAAACTTTCATATCAGAAGCTAAAAGCCTGAATGTTGGATATGTTAAACTTCGGTAGACACAGACCCATATTGGATCTACTATTGTTAGATCAAGCATTGTTTGATGATTAAAAACAATCTTCATATGCCAGCCAGAGAAGAAACTAGGTAACTCAATTAATTTTATAATATCCTCGAACCAAGAGTCACTAACAAGCAATTCCCAAAATGAAAATTTGAATAGTGTGGTACTTTTCATGGATCTGTATCTAGTGAAGACATTCAAAAAATAAATAAATTCACCAAAGTAAGGTACCAGTAGTGCTGGGAGCTATGGTAGCATGTCACTGGCCTTCATCTGCAAGTTTCACAAGTACCACCTGCTTTGTTCACATGCCCAAGGCTGGATCACTCCCAATTTTCTATAGGCAAGCAATTGAGCCCTGTTTGACTGAAGTTTACAGTGCCAGCATTCCTCACAGAGTCCCTCCAATGCTAACTTAATACTGTTTTCTCTCCATCTACTGGATTACCTATGGATGAATCTGTATCTATGCCCCCTGCCAGGAGAAGATGCCAGATTTAGATAACAAATATCTGTTTTCCTGTAGCTTAAGAAAAATCCCTTGTATTTGCTTGACACACATAATTTCTAATCAGAGTGACTCTAACATAAGGGTCAAGGTTGTTTGCACAAAAGCCTTAGCTTGTTTGGAGAGCCCTTTCCTACTCCAAACTCTACCCAGCAGTGGCAGATCTCCATGCCACCTGGTATCTGGGCTACAGCAGTATTCATATGTGTGAAATGTTTTACCCCCAGAACACAAAGAGGCATTCCACGCACCATGCTTCCTTTTTGTTGTTATTATTGTGGCACAGATTATAAGATGGAGCAATTTCCTCTTTTGTCTAGAGGATACCTTAGAATGCTCCTGAACATTGAACCCCTACAAACTTCACTGAACAGGTAGACCCCCGAATCTTCCTAATATGCATCTCCCATCCTCTGGAACATAAGGTCTCCAGTGTAGTAGCCAATATCCTTAGGAACATCCATCTAGATGTCCCTATCCCATATTTCTGCATCTCAGGTTTTCTCAGCCAGAGTCGTAAACTTAGCACTACAGGCCCATCTTAGCTGAGCCTTTAAACTTCTCTGGAGCTCTTCAAATTTTCACAACTCAGCTGTTTCCATTGTATCATTGCAGGAGATATAGGCTTCCTCGCAAGTCACAAAAGAAATTTTGACTCTTACAGTCTTTAGCTGCTTTTTAATGGCTCTCAGTATTTTTTTATTCTTGGGCAGCATATCAATGAAATAGAAACCAAATACCTCTACAACTTTCATAGGATTTGTTCCTCCATATCTTTCAATCATTGCACCTGCAAGGGCATTCTTCTCCACCGTGACATTTTCCCAGATTACTCCAGTGAAATCTTCAGCAAGTAGACAACAAAAAGGTGCTAGGGATTTCCTTTATCCCAAATACCACTCAGGATAGTGTGTTTTTTCCTATCAGGCAGTGAGTAAGCTGATCATAGAATTTCATTATACTTTCTGTTTTCTTGGATCATTTCTGCAAATTCAGTTCATCTAGAAAGGAGGTGCCAATAGAATTTGATATACAAGTGATTCATTGAGCAAATACCTGTGAAAGAAAAGAGGGAAAGAGCCAGAAGAGACTAAAGAACCATCAGGACTGTCAAGGGGCAGACCTGTAAAGAAGGGAGGGAGGGAGGGAAAAGAGGATAGAGGCAGGAAGAGGCTTAGACAACAGTGAATTTTTTTAGGAGTTTAGCCAAGGTCAATGGAGAGTCCTTGAACCCAAGTCACTTGTCAAAGGAATCTCATGTCTCACAGGAATAGACTGTCTTAATCTCTCTGCCATGCTCTTTCAGTGACTCAGAGAAGCTTGATTTTAGAAGTTTGGCCACTTCATAAGCTTGGTGGTATATTCAGAGACATCAGCTATTAGGCTTCCCAAAGTAAGAGATCTGCGGGGCTCATTTCATGGCAACCAAAGCCAGGGACTTAGAAAGAGTGCTTAGTGAAAAACATGCACACAGAGAATCATTTTGTGTCTTTTTTTTTTTTTTTCTGAACAAAGGAGGATTATGAATATGTAGGTTTTTCTGAGTAATTTTTCTTTCAAAACTCTTAATGTTATATTCTACGCCTGCAGCTGCAGAAACTGCATTCCTCTTGCTTACTACTAAGCAATATTCTCTATGTTAAATGGATGTATCAGAAGGAATGAAAGCTGTTTCATCTATTCAAAGTTATATTTGTGAGATTACATATTCAGTGTTACCTTAAGAATCCAATCCTTCTCTTCAAAGTTTTAACTTTTAATTATACAGTTCCAAGGAGAAATGAAAAGGATTTCCTTACTGAACTACCATTTTCTGCCCACATGTCACCTTTATTTACCCCTCAATTCCCATTAATCTGGTCCAGTTCCTTTATGTGTGTGCAGTCATGCATGGCAGTGAAAGGATATGAAAGGATAGAATAATGAAATATGTTGTCACAGAGCAGCAGTAAATTCTGTCTCCCTCCTCATCATTTTGCCTACACTTTGCAAAATTGGGTTTAATAATATTAGAGATCTAGAGTTCTATAATGTACTAATTTCTATACTACCTTTCTCCAATCTTCTCTACCTTTTCTAGGTATATTGAGTACCCCTCCCATCTCCTCTTAGCATCATCATTATTAGTGAGATATTAACCAGAATTTTTGTGCCTGATTTTTTTAAATATCCTTTAAAATGTTTACTGAGGAATTATCATTGATTAAAATTTAGAAGTTTCAACTGATTTTCCTCCTTAAGTACTCTTACTAAGTATATACCACATCCATAACTGGGGATAGTCTTTATTTTATTATGATATATGAAATAATTTACTTAATCTAATTATAAGTATAAATATATGGATATAATATAAAATATATAAGCAGAATTTGCTTCTTCATCAATATATCTATTGAGATTTAAAGTCTAGTGAATATATAAGCTGATCATTTGATGTTAAACATACATTAGATTTTACATAGAGATTTTACATGGAGATTTAATATTTTACATAGAGATTTTAATATTCTCTAAAAAACAAAAAGAAGAAAATGAAAGGTGTAGATAATGGTTTTAGCAAGTTCACCATTGTAGAAAATCTAAAGAGAGAAAGATCAGCTTTCCTCGTTTCTCCCAGACTGAAAGGAAAAGAAGCAGAACAATTTCAATAAAGGAATATTTGAGAGTTATGAATATGTGAAAATTATACAGTGAGACTTCAGTTCTCTTACCAACTGACCTTTTCTCCATAGCTGCTATTATGTGATTATGGGACTAAACTCTCCCACACATCTATAGATGAATGAATAAGTAAGATGTGGGAGATATAGATATAGATATAGATAAAAGTATATTATGCAGCCATAAAAAAGGCTGAGATTCTGCCATCTGCAACAACATCAATGGACCTATAGGGTATCTTGCTAAATGAAATAAATCAGACTGAGAAAGATGAATACCGTATGATTTCACTCACATGTCAATCTTTAAAGGAAATTAATAAAGAAACAAAAAACAGAATCAGATCTACAAATACAGAGAACAAAAGGGAGGGGCAGAGCAATGGGAAAAGTGGGCTAAGAGGAGTGGGAGGTACAGGCTTCCAGTTATGGAATGAATAAGTTGTGAGAATAAAAGACCCAGCATAAAGAATAGAGTCAATGACATTGTATTAGTATTGGATGGTGACAATAGCTGCACTTGCAGTGAGCACAGCATAACATACAAACTTGTCAAATCCCTACACTGAATATCTAAAAATAATGTTACATTATGCACCAACTATACTTAAACAAAAGAATTTTAAAATAAAGCTCTTGACATTTGGAATATGCCACCACTGACATTAAAACTTTTGCTATACAGGCTAGGATCTAGGGAAGTTGCTGGAATAGGAGGACCCTGAGCTAAGGGTCCCATCCCACGTTTACAACTAGATATCCACATCCAAGTCAGTAAAGTGGAGAATAATCCAAAGACTGGAAGGAAAAAAAAAAAAACACACGCCACAACTAAATATAGAGAAGAAGCCATATGGAAAGGTTAAGAGGGTCAGAAAAGTGGAGGAAGACTGCCCACAGGAGGAAGGAAACTGCGTGCATGGAAAGGGCAGAGAAAAGAGCCCTCACATCAGAGATCTCACACAGGGAAGATTCAACCCCGTGATGTTTGGTTTTAAAAACCAGAGAGGCCACTGCTCAGCAGTGAGCCTGCTTCCTCCTCTCTCTGCCTGCCTCTCTGCCTACTTGTGATCTCTCTCTCTCTGTCAAATAAGTAAAAAAAAAAAAAAAAAAAAAAAAAAAAAAAACCCAGAGAGGCCAAATTCTGTGTTGGTAAAACCAGTGGGACTTGGACCCTGAAGATTTAGAAGTCAGCTGACTCAGCATTGGGTGAGGCTGGAGGGGGAGTGACAGCTGGATGGCAGCCATTAAAGACACAGAAGCCTGCACTGATAGGCAGCATAAAAATGGCAGTTTACACAGTGCTGGAGGCAAACAGGAGACCGATCTGTTCATACTGATTTCAGAGCATACTGCGGGACTTCTACAAAAAAGAGGGCATTTTCCTTCACTGCATCCCCCCTCAAAAGTACCCCCTCCTGCCCCTCCTAAACACAGAGCCAACTGCGGGAGGCAAGACTTCACAAACACTCCCAGCCTCATGCCAAGCATCAGGGCAAATTTTATTAAAGCTGTTCCCGCACTCCACCCAGTTGCTGGGTGCGCTGGAACAGAAGAGAAAATTCAGACATGGACCCACAGCTCTATGGCCCATTACTCTTGGACAAAGGAGGGAAGAAGTTCCAGTGAGAAAAAGACAGTCTCTTCAACAAATGTTGTTGGGAAAACTGGACAGCATATGCAAAAGAAAGAACTGGACCGATTTCTTACACCATAAATAAAAATAAACTCAAAATGGGTTAAAGACCTAAATGTGACACCTGAAGCAATAAAAATCCTAGACGAGAACACAGGCAGTAATCTCTTTGACATTGGACATAGCAACTTCTTTTTAGGTATGTTTTCTGAGGCAGAGGAAACAAGAGCAAAGTATAAACTACTGGGACTACATCAAAATGAAAAGCTTCTGCACAGTGAAGGGAATAATCAGGAAACCTAAAAGACAACCTACAGAATGAGAGAATATATATGCAAATATATGACATATCTGACAAAGGGTTAATATCCAAAATATATAAAGAACTTACAAAGTTCAATATCCAAAAAACAAATAATCCAATGAAACTTGGACAGAAGGTATGAACAGATATTTTTCCAAAGAAGATCTCCAGATGGCCAACAGACACATGAAAAGATGTTCCTCATCACTTACCATCAGGGAAATGTAAGTCAAAATTACAATCTCACCTCACACCTGTCTGAATGGTACAATCAATAACACTAGAGAAAACAGATGTTGGGGAGGATGTAGACAAAAACGAACACTCATTCAACATTGGTAAGAATGCAAACTGGTGTAGTCACGTGGAAAACAGTATGAAGGTTCCTCAAAAAGTTAAAATAGAGCTACAGTACAATGTAACAATTGCACTACTTATGCGCCCCAAGGAATATAAAAACACTAATTCAAAGGGATACATGCGCTTCTATGTTTATAGCAGCATTTTCTACAATAGCCTATTTATGGAAACAACCCAAGTGTCCACCGGCTAATGAATGGATTAAAAGGAGGTGTGTGTGTGTGTGTGTGTGTGTGTGTGTGTGTGTGTGTATAAATATATATTTATACATAAATATATATTATTTATATATATAAATTTATATATAATTTATAAAATTTATATATATAATTTATATATAAAAATTTATATATAAAAATAAAAATATAGGGTGCCTGGTGGCTCAGTGGATTAAAGCCTCTACCTTCAGCTCAGGTCATGATCCCAGGGTCCTGGGATCGAGTCCTGCATTGGGCTCTCTGCTCAGCAGGGAGCCTGCTTCTCCATCTCTCTCTGCCTACCTCTCTACCTACTTGTGATCTCTTTCTGTCAAATAAATAAATAAAATCTTTTAAAAAAATAAAAATTAAAAAAATATATATACATATATATAACATATATATATAAAATTTAAAGTGGAATATTATTCAGCCATAAAAAGGAATGAAATCTTGCCTTGCAACTACATGGATGGGACTAAAGAGTATAATCTTAGCAAAATAAATCAATCAGAGACAAATACCACATGATTTCATTCATGTGTGGAATTTAAGAAACAAATGAGCAAAGGGAAAAAAGGAGAGAGAGCTAAACCAAGAAATAGACTCTTAACTATAGACAACAAACTAATGGTTACCAGAGGGGAGAGTGTGGGTCTTGTGTTAATAGATGATGGGGATTAAGGAGTGTACTTGTCATAATGAGCAAGGGTGATGTATGGAATTATTGAATCATTTTATTTTATACTTGAAACTAACATAACACTGTAGCTTAACTAATTGGAATTAATTTTTTTTTAAATTTTACTATGAGTAATTCCTTCTCTCAAAACTTCTAGAAACTCCATTTAAAAAGTGGAGGAAATAATTTATATTTCAGACTCCCAATTTTCCTGAGCCCAAAGTGACATTCAGTTCAACATATAGTAACTACCACCAGTGAAATCCTCTGTGTGGCCTGAGAAAGACAAGCTTCTTAATTTTCACAAAGTATTCAGGGTCATGTAAACAGGGGTCTACCATGTAAACCATGTAAACAGGGGTCTAACCACATTCTCTAATTCATCTGGAGTCCATTGTAACTATTGGGAAATAGTTATTTTTTATATTTTAAATATGACCTCAACAGAGGTTAGAAAATCCATAAGCATTTCTGTTGGGTCATGCAATGGAATGGCCTTAGGGAAGCCATGAGCCAAGTCTCTGATAATAGCAGCAAAAAAATAAGGCAGGTGTGGGAGGACCAAATTCAGCAGGGCATTATGAGTGAATATAGGATATTGTGAGACTGTGCTTGAACACTATAAACCCAGTGCTTCCCCAACTCCACATACCATCACCATCACCACCATTGTTGCCATTAGTGCCTGAGTTTTGGTATGGACAAACTACAACAGAAATATAAGAAATGCTTGTCTGTAAGTCCAACTCAGAAATAAATGAGCTTGCTCAAGTAAGAAGAGAATTTTCTCTGACCAAGAGGCAGATTCTGAAGATATGGAAGCCACTAGTGAAAAGGGATAAGAGAGATAGGAATCCAAAAGAATATTCTTGGGTAAGCAGGTCCAGTTGGTCCATAACCAAGGGTGCAACCCACAGATCAGATGCTCAAAAATAAAGGATAAATGTGTCCTATTGTCATGATATCCCAAGACCAACTAATTCACCCTTGCCAAGTATAAGAGTTGCTTAAAGTGACAAATTACTTAGCTCTTATTGGTGAATTAGAACTAAATAGTTTTTAAATATATTTTATAAAATGTCAACACTTCTGAAATTAAGGTCTAGTTTGCTTTTTTATTTTCAGTTTCTATTTTATGAGATTATGACTTTAAGGATAATACTGGAAATTAAGATTTGTCCAATTTGTTTCTTCTCTTGCCTTTGCTGCGAACCTTAAAAATCCATTTGTATTTATATTATCAAGAGGACAGGCTCTAAATATAAACTTCTTGAGTTTAAAACCTTCTTATTTAGTTTATTTGTTCGTTGTTTTACCTTGGACAAATTTTATATTTCTCAGACTGCATTTCTTCATCTGTAAAATCAGAGCATTACTGTTTACCATCTCCTCGGACTCCTGAGAAGACAAAATGGATTAACACAACTGAAGCCCTTAGAACATTACCTGAAGCCAAATAAATATTCAATAAATATTGGATATCACTTTTATCATTACATTCTTTTAAGGACATCTGATATTATGACTTTTGTTCCAAAGACAGAAAGGAACAACTCTATGCAAACTGCATCTCAGGAAGCAAAAGAGAGATAATAGAAGAAAAACCACCTGAGGCAAGACACTTTCAAGTCACTTTTTTAATTACAACTTACATAAAATAAAAGTCACTAATTTTTAAATAAACAGTTTAATAAGTTTTAACAGATACCAAAATGTATAACCACAAGCAAGATCAAGATAAAGAACAATGTCATCATGCCAGAAAGTTCCCTAAAGTCCCTCAACAATCATCCCCACCCAGTTAGAGCCCCAGGCATCACAGATGTGCCTTCTTTCACTATAGATTACTTGTGCCTTTTCTAGAATCTCATTAAAAGGGAATCTCACATTATTTATTTATTTTTTGTTCAGACTATATTGCTCAGAATAATCTTCTCCATATTAATTCATGTTGTTTCTTTTACCAGTAGCTTATTCCTTTCTAATGCCAAGTAGTACTCTATTGTGTTAATATACTATAGTTTATAACATATGCACTATACTATATATAGTTAACTATATATATCTCAACAAATGAATGAATAAACTATAGACGTCTATAGTATATTAACTATAAATGTATATAGTTACTTAACTATATATGTCTATAGTTAATTCATTCATTTGTTGAGATACATTTAGCTCTCTCCAGTTTAGGGCTATTAGTAATAAAGATGTTATGAGTATTTGTGCACATGTCTGGGTGGATACATGCTTTCATAGCTCCAGGAACATGGAACTGCTGTCATAAGGTATTTAACTTTGTCAGAAGTTAAAAATTTAGAAAACTGTTGTTTAAAATAGTTTTACATTTCATCCAGCAATGTATGAGAATTTCAGTAATCTACATTCTACACTGCACTTGCTACTTTCAGGTATTTTTAGTTTTAATTCTATTTTATGCTATATAAAATGTCTCATTGGTTTTATATTTCCCTAATGAATAAAGTTGTTCAACATCTCTTGACATGCATATTGGACTTTTGAATATCTTCAATTGTGAAAACCTGGTATGGTTATTTTGCCTATTTGTAACTGAGTTGTTTGTATTATTATATAATATCGAGCAGTTTTTATGTGTTCAATATACAATTTTTTTCCTGCTGTATGTGTGGCAAATATTTCCTCCCATTATGTGGGTTCTCTTTTCATTTTTTTAACAATGTCTTTTGATAATAAGAAAGCTTTCATTTTGATAAACAAAACTCTATGTGTGTATATGTATACATATACAACTTGGGTATACATATCATGCATGCACACACATACACACATGCCCACATATATAGATGTTTTTGTGATTTATGCATTTTTATGCCTTACCTGAGAAATCTGTTCCCAACTCAAAATCACAAAGATACTCTTCTGTTTTCTCATTGGAAGTATTTTAGTTTCCACATTTAGTTTTCTGATCTATTTTAAGTTATTTTTCTATGTGTGTATAGAGCAAAGAAATGGCTGAGAGTTTTGTTTTGTTTTGTTTTAATGGATGAAAAGGTTGAAGGTTTTTTTATTTTGGTTTAATGGATATCAGTTTTTCCAGCACCATTTTTGAAATTGAAGAACCATCCTTTCTGCATCAAGTTACCATGGTGCCTTTGTTGAAAAGCAACTTACCATATTTATGGGTCCATTTCTGTACTATATTCTATATTATTCCTCTGAAGCTCCATCCTTATGCCAATGCCACATTGTCTTGATTACTGTACCTTTATAGTATTATTTGATGTCAAAGAAAATAAATATTCCCAGTTTGTTCTTTTTTTTTCCCAAATTGTATACTTTTTCATTTAACATTTTCTTTTAAATATTAGAATAAACTTTTTAATTTCTACCTTTCCCAAAAACAAAACCTGCTGAGATTTTGAAAATTATTGCATTGACTCTAGATCAATTTGGGAAGAGCTGACATCTAAAAATGAAAAATCCTGACAATATGGAAACCATGTAACATGATTTTAAGTGACAACAAAATTAAAACATTACAAAGAAAATTTTAATAAATATTTCAATTCAAACAAAGAGAAACAGAACATATGATAATTCCTGGGATAATCTAGCACAATATTTAGAAAGAACTTGGTGGTTTTAAATGTTTAAATTAGAGGGGTGCCTGGTAACTCCTCTTATTTATTTAATTCCATTAGGGTTACAAACATATTTGTATGAATTGCATCATTTGAAATTTGTTGAAACTTTATGTAGCTCAGTATAAGGTTTATCTTGGTCAACATTTCATGTACACTTATAAAATACAGTTGTTCTGTAGTTGTTCAGTCTAGTTTTCAATTTATGGAGGAATTTTTAAATTTTCTTTATTCTAAAGGATTTTAGACTACTTTATTAAACGGAATATTGAAAGAAGAATGTTGAAATCTTTCATCATAATGATGCATGTACTTATATATTTCCTTTTAATTCTATTAGATATATTTCATGTGTTACTCTTGAGTTAGTCACATTCATGTATAGGATTATTATGTTTTATTAACAACTTGCTATTTCATTATAACTGATGTGAATAGAGTCATTCTAGCTTTCTATATTTGGTAGTCTTTCAGAATATACTTTGCATTTTTTGCCTTTAATTTATGACAATTCTCTCAGTTTTAATTTGTCTTAAATGTATTTATTTTGCATTCTTTTTTGCTCTTATTTTAGTTTAGTTTAGTTTAGTTCTATTTAAATTCCAGTTAGTTAACATACAGTGTAATATTAGCATACAATATAATGATTCAACACTTCCATACAACACCCCATGTTCATCACAATAACAGCATTCCTCAATTCCAATCAACCACTTAACTCATTCCCCCACCCACCTTCCCTGTGGTAATCATTAGTTTGTTCTCTATATTTAAAAGTCTGTTTCATAGTTTCACTCTCTCTTTTTTTCTCATTGCTCATTTGTTTTGTTTCCTAAATTCTACACATGAGTGAAATCATATGCTATTTCTCTTCTCTTATTTTGCTTAGCATAATACTCTTTAGCTACTTGTCATTGCAAATGACAAGATTTCATTCTTTTTTATGGCTGAATAATATTCCATTTTAAGTATAAATAACTTTTCTATCCATTCCTTAGTTCGTGGACATTTGGGTTGCTTCCATGAATAGGCTATTTTCCTTAGTGGACACATGGGCTGCTTCCATAAATAGGCTATTATAGAAAATGCTGCTATAAACAGAGAGGTGCATGCATCCCTTTGAATTAGTGTTTTTATATTCCTTGGGTACATCAGTAGTGCTATTGCTCCATTGTGCTATAGGTCTATTTTAACTTTTTGAGGAACCTTCATACTGTTTTCCACAATGACTACACCAGTTTGCATTCCTACTAATGTTGCATGAATGTTCATTTTTGTCCACATCCTCCCTAACACCTGTTTTCTCTTGTGTTGTTGATTGTACCATTCAGACAGGTGTGAGGTGATATCTCATTGTAATTTTGGTTTACATTTCCCTGATGGTAAGTGATGAGGAACATCTTTTCATGTGTCTGTTGGCCATCTGGAGATCTTCTTTGGAAAAATGTCTGTTCATACTTTCTGCCCACTTTTTCATTGGATTATTTGTTTTTTGGATATTGAACTTTGTAAGTTCTTTATATATTTTGGATATTAACCTTTTGTCATATATGTCATTTGCACATAAATTCTCCCATTCTGTAGGTTGTCTTTTAGTTTCCTGATTGTTCCCTTCACTGTGCAGACGCTTTTCATTTTGATGTAGTCCCAGCACTTTATTTTGCTCCTGTTTCCCCTGCCTCAGGAAACATACCTAGAAAGAAGTTACTATGGCCAATGTCAAAGTGATTACTGCCTGTATTCTATTCTAGGATTTTTATGGCTTCAGGTCTCACATTTAGGCCTTTAATCCATTTTGAATTTATTTTTGTTTATGGTCTAAGAAAGTGGCCCAGTTTCATTCTTTTGCATATGCTATCCTGTTTTCCCAATATCATTTGTTGAAAAGATTGTCTTTTACCCATTAGATGTTCTTTCCTGCTTTGTTGAAGAGTAATTGACCAAAGAGTTATGGATCCATGTCTGGGTTTTCTATTCTGTTCCATTGACCTATGTGTCTGTTTTTGTGCCAATAGCATACAGTTTTACTACAGCTTTGTAAAACTCCTAAAGTCTGGAATTGTAATGCCTCCAGCTTTGCTTTTCTTTTAAAAACTATTTGGCTATTCAAGGTATTTTGTGGTTCCATACAAATTTTAGAATTTTTGTTCTAGTTCTGTGAAAGATGGTATTTTGATATCTTGGTATTTTGATAAAGATTGCTTTAAATGTGTAGATTGATTTGAGTAGTACAGATGTTTTAATAATATTTGTTCTTCCAATCGATGAGTATGGAATGTCTTTCCATTCCTTTGTGTCATCTTTAATTCTTTCATCAGTGTTTTATAGTTTTCAGAGTACAGGTCTTTTATTTCTGGTCAGTTTTATTCCTTCGTTTTTGGTGTAAATGTAAATGGGATTGATTCCTTAATTTCTCTCTCTGCTGCTTCATTGTTGGTGTATTGGTATGAAATGCAAGAGATTTCTGTACATTGATTTTGTATCCTGCAACTTTTCTGAATTTGTCTATCAGTTACAGCAGTTTTTTAGTAGTCTTTCAGATTTCCTATATATGGTATCATGTCATCTGCAAATAGTGAAAAATTTACTTCTTTGCTACCTGGGTGCCTTTTATTTGTTTTTGTTGTCTGATGCTGTGGCTAAGACTTCCCATATTATGTTGAATAAAAATAGTGAGAATGGACATCCTTGTCTTGTTCCTGACCTTAGGAGGAAAGCTCTCAGTTTTTCCCAATTGAGGATGATGTTAGTTGTGGGTTTTTCATATACAGACCCTACTGTGTTGAGGTATGGTCCCTCTAAACCTAGTTTGTTGAGAGTTTTTATCATAAATGATGTTGTACTTTGTCAGGCGCTTTTTCTGCATCTATTAAAATGATCATTCATTGTTATCATTTATTTTATTGATGGAATATGTCATATTGGTTGATTTGTGAATACTGAATCACCCTGGTAACACAAGAATAAATCCTGCTTGATCATGGTGAATGATTTTTTTAATTTATTTTTGGATTCAGTTTGCTATTAAAATATTGAGAAAAATTTTTTTTAAATATTGAGAAATTTTGCATCTCTGGTCATCAGGGATATTGGCCTGTAGTTCTCTTTCTGAGTGGAGTCTTTATCTGGTTTTGGTATCATGATAATACTGACCTCATAGAATGAATTGGAGGTTTTCCTTCCTTTTCTATTTTTTAGAACAGTTTGAGAAGAATAGCTTTAACTCTCTGGTCCTGGACTTTTTTTTGGATGGGGGGAGTTTTTTGATTGCTGATTTCATTTCTTTGGGGGTTATTGCTATGTCCGAGTTTTCTATTTCTTCCTGTTTTGGTTTTGATACTAGTTATTGAGTTGTATGTTTCTAGGAATTTATCCATTTCTTTCAGTTTGTCCAAAGTGTTAGCGTATAGTTTTTCATAATATGATCTTATAAACATTTTTATTTCTGTGATGTTGGTTGTTATTTCTCCTCTCTCATTTGTGATGTTATTTATTTGGGTTTTTCCTCTTTTCTCTTTGATAAGTCTGGCTAGAGCTCTATCAAATTTTATATTTTTTAAAAAACTAGTACCTGTTTCACTGATCTCTTCCATTGTTCTTTTTTTTTTTTTTTTAGGTTATATACCATTTATTTCTGCTCTAATCTTTATTATTTCCTTCTTTCTGCTGGCTTTAGGCTTATTCTGTAGTTTTTTTCTACCTCTACAAAGTATAAGGTTAAGATTTTTATTTGGATTTTTCTTACTTCTTGAGGTAGGCCTGTATTGCTATATACTTCTCTCTTAGGACTGTTTGTGCTTCATCCCAAAGGTTTTGGACCAATGTATTTTCATTTTCATTTGTTTCCATGTATTTTTTTTATTTATTCTTTGATTTCCTGGTTGAACCATTCATTGTTCAATATCATGTTATTTAACCTCTCTGTATTTGTGGTCTTTCCAGATTTTATCTTGGGATTCACTTCTAATTTCATAGTGTTGTGGTTGAAAAGCTGCATGGTATGATTTCATTTTTTTTTTATTTGTTGAAGCCTATTTTGTGACCTAATATGTGATCTATTCTGGGGGATGTCCCATGTGTGTTTGAAAAGAATGTGTATTCTGCTGTTTTAGGATGGAATGTTCTGAATATATCTGTTAAGTCTGTATGGTCCACTGTGTCATTCAAAGCTGTTATTTCCTTGTTGATTTTATGTTCAGATGATCTGTCCATTGATGGAAGTAAGATATTAAAATCTCCTACTATTATTGTATTAGTATCAAATAGTTTCTTTCTGTTTGTTATTGCTTCACATATTTGGGTGCTCCCATGTTAGGTGCATAAATATTTATAGTTATTATAACCTCTTATTTGATTTTCCCCTTGATTATGATAATAGTGCCTTTTTTCCCCTTTAGTTACTGTCTTTGTCTTAAAGTCTACTTTATCCAATATAAATATTGCTACTTTCGCTTTCTTCTGACAACTATTTGCATGATAAACATTTCTCCATCCCTTCACTTTCAATCTGAAGGAGACTTTAGGTCTGAAAGCAATCCCTTGTAGGCAGCATATACTTGGGTCTTGTTCTTTCATCCATTATGTAACCCTGTATCTTGATTAAAGTATTTAGTCCATTTACATTCAACATCATTATTGATAGATACATATTTATTTCCATTTTATTACTGGTTTTGTGGTTATTTCTGAAGATTTTCTCCATTTGGTCCATTCTTGCCTTTGTCACTTTTGGTCTTTTCTTTCCATTTGAAGAGTCACTAATATTTCTTGCAGGGCTGGTATAGTGATCATGAACTCCCTTATTTTTTTGTTTTTCTTGGAAACTATGTCTCCATCTATTCTGAATGATATTCTTGTTGGATGGAGTATTCTTGGTTTCAGTTTTTTCCTAAAGAGCACTTTAAATGTATTATGGCACTCTCTTCTGGCTTGCCACATTTCTGTTGAAAAATCTCCAACTAGCCTTATGGGTTTTCCTTTGTAAGTTAAGGACATTTTTTGTCTTGCAGCTTTTAGGATTTTTTCATTATCATCACATTTTGCAAATTTAATTACAGTATGTCTTCTATGGGTCTGCTTTTGTTTGATTTTGACGGGAGATCTCTGTGCCTTCTGGATCTGGATATCTGTTTCCTTCTTCAGATTAGAAAATTTTTCATCTATTATTTCTTCAAATAATTTTTTTGCCCCCTTTCTTTCTGTTCTCCTTGGACTCCTATAATATAAATGTTAACACATTTGATGGAGTCACTGAGTTCCCTCAGTCCATTTTTGTGTTGCATAATTCTTCCTTCTCTCTTTTGTTCAGTTCATTATTTTTCCATTATTTTGTCTTCTATGTCAATATTCCTCTGCTTCTTCTACCCTGCTGTTCATTGCATCAAGCCTGTTTCCAATCCTGTTTATTGCATTCTCCACCTCTGATTATTTTTTAACTCTTTCATCACTGTGGTAAGGGTCTTACTGATGTTTTCTATTCTTTTCCTGAGCCCAATGTATATCCTTATTATTGGTACTTTACATTCTCCATCAGACATGTTACTTACATCTATTTCATTTAGATCTCTGACCTTGTCCCTTCTTGTTGTTTCATTTGGAATGAATTCTTCCATCTTAGTATTTTGTCTGTCTCTTGCCTTCTTCTGTGTCTTAAAAGAGCCAGGCATGTCTCCTGCTCCCAAAAGAAATGACTTATGAAGAAGTCATGGAGTGCCAAAGACCTGGTGCTTCAGGGACTGTCTCCCATGTGTGCTGTGTGCACTCTGCTGCTGTGCTTTGGCTGCTCTATCCTTCAGGCCAGTTGTCTTCAAAGGCTCTCCTTGCTTGCTATGGACAGTATTTTTTCTCTGGCCTGAATATGATGAATTTTAACTAGGTGTGTTTTAGTCTTCTTGTGAAATAAGACCTGAGAGGAACTCCATCAGAACTGAAGCACTCTGGTCAAGAGATGTGTGCTGTTCTTCTGGGGGGAGAGGCCTCACTGGGACTGAAGCAAGCTTGACTGAGAAAGGCAGTCACACCACAGTGCAACAAGGTGGGGCCTGATGTAAGCAAGTTAGGCAGCCAATGTTCATGCTGTGCTGCATCCACCTAGTGTCTCTGTGTTTACGGTGACAGGTTTGGGGGTAGAAATGGTGTCTAGGAGCCTCACTGTGAATGTTGCCTCTCAGGGTCATGCATAGAGAAGAATTAATAATTTCCCACTCTGTGCCCCATGCATTTTTTCAGAATGCTGTGTCCATGATGTCTTCCCCTGGAGTTGTTTGCCTGCCCTCTGTCCAGGACCAAGTAAGTGCCCTCTGGTCTCTATGTCAGTCATACCTGTAGACTTTTAAAACTCTAGGCTTTAGGGACAAGGTGTAGGCAGGGGTTTGTACTGGTCATTTGGGTAAGGAGCCTGCCATGCTGGGACTGAGGCAAGCTTGACTGAGTCACATTCATTTTAAATGGTAGTTATACTGTGCAGGAATTTATAGTTTGGCACCTTTTTTTTCTCCTTTCAGCACTTTAAAGATGTTCTTCCACTATTCTTTTTGTTGTTGCTTAGTTTTTATTTCATAATCATAATCTTTTTTTTTTTTAAGCAATTCTTTTTTTTTTTTTTTAAGATTTTTATTTATTTGTCAGAGAGAGAGGGAGAGAGAGCGAGCACAGGCAGACAGAATGGCAGGCAGAGGCAGAGGGAGAAGCAGGCTCCCTGCTGAGCAAGGAGCCCGATGCGGGACTCGATCCCAGGACGCTGGGATCATGACCTGAGCCGAAGGCAGCTGCTTAACCAACTGAGCCACCCAGGCGTCCCTCATAATCATAATCTTAACTCTTCAATCCAGCAAGACTTAGAAGGAATAAGGAAAATATGGAAGCCACAGAACTGCAGTGAGAGCACAAAGATTATAGGATATTTCAAGCAGGTGGGCATAAAAAGGTGCCCTCCTGGACTATAGAAAGAGTGGTCTAGTGGTTAAGACAAAACACAGTCAAATTTATTAGATTTGTCCACAGTCAGCAATGGTGATTTTCTTGCTGGTCTTGCCATTCCTGGACCCAAGGCACTCCATGGTTTCCACAATATTTATGCCCTCTTTCACCCTGCCAAAGACCACATGCTTGCCATCCAACTACTCAGTCTTGGCAGTGCAGATAAAAAAGTGGGAACACTCTGTGTTGGGTTTATCTTTTGCTATGACTAGATGCCAGGATCTGTATGCTTTGGGTGAAATTCTCATCATCAAATTTCTCCCCACAGATGGACTTGTTGCCAGTACCATCAAGGCACATGAAGTCACCACCTTTGCACTTAAATCCCAGGATAATCCTGTGAAATCAGGAACATTTATAGTCAAATCCTTTCTTCCCAGTGCCAATAGCAGGAAAGTTTTCTGATGTCTTTGGAAATTTGTCTGCAAACAGTTCAAAGGAGATGCAAGCCAGGCGCTCACCATCCAAGGCTATGTCAAAGAACACAGAGGGGTTGACCATGGCTGGGCAGCATGATGGCTCTGAAGTAGCAGCCAATAATAATTCCACTATTATTTGGGTCAAATTATTTTTAATGAGATAGCTGTGTATATTTTTTTTCCTAACTATATTGTGTTTCTTTTCTCTCTGGCTGCTTTTATAATAAAACTTAAATTTCATTATCCCTGGATTTCAGAAAATTTATTAAAATGTTTCTTGCTGTGGTCATATGTGTGATTATTTTACAGGAGATTCACTGAGCTTTTCTTTTTCTTTTTTCTCTCTTTTTTTTTTGATATGTGGATTAATGACATCTATCAAATTTGGAAATATTATTCCTTGAAATCATTTTCTGTTCCTCTCTCCTCTTTTCCTAGAACTGCAGTTCAACATATGCTAGACTATATGATAATGCTTTACAAGTAACTAATAGGGTTCATTTTCTTTCAGTATTTTTTTTAATCTTTATACTTTGATCTAAATAGTCCTTTAAGTTCTCCCTGTCTCCATTTTTTTTCTCCAATATTTTACATTATTTTATGTTCACCCAGTGAATTCTGCATCTCAGCTATTACATTTTTCATCTGGAAAAAAATTCTTTTTGTTCTTTTCTATGAATGCCATTTCTCTCCTAATTATGTTCTTTTTCCCTCTATGTCCTTAAGCATATTTATTATACATACAATAAATATTTTAAGTCTTGTCTCAAATCCCATGATCTCTATTATTTCTAGGTCTTTTTCTGTTAACTGATTTTCTTCCTTGATTGTGGGTCACATTAGAAACTTTCCATATGTCTAGTAATTTTGTATTGGATGCTTGACTTTGCATGCTTAATTCAGAATCCTATTTGGCTGAAAGAAATGCAAATAATTCCCAGCTCTGTGTGAGCACTAGGGATTATTCAATTTATAGTTCCTTGAGAGTTGTCTTGCTTGGATTCCTGGAGTCACACATTGTGTAGGTATAGATCAGTAAATAGCCAAAGACTCAATAGAATTTTCCTGCTGATTTTTTTAGTTCTTTTTACTTTATACTTACCTCACTATATTATTCTGTCCTGCAAATTTCAGCTGCCTCAGACTCTAACAACTCCTGTCTTTTTCTCCCCATCTTGAAAAATGGCCAGTTCTGCTTGTATTCTTCCTTCTTGTACTGTGGTCTAAAAAGTACATCTAGTTAAGAAGTACAGTGAAATTTTAGTTCTCATATCATTTATATCTTCTCTCAAGGTTTGCAGTCAGTGTTTCCTGTTGTGCCAATGACTGGACACAGATGTTTCATATATTTTATCTAGCTTTTTTAGCAGACAATAAGGTCTCCCCCCAAAATTTACATGGACAGAAACAGAAGTCAAGCATGGCATGGTGTTTTGTTTTGTTTTGTTTTGTTTTTAAAGATTTTATTTATTTATTTGACAGACATAGATCACAAGTAGGCAGAGAGACCCACAGAGAGAGAGGAAGGGAAGCAGGCTCCCTGCTGAGCAGAGATCCCTAAGCAGGACTCGATCCCAGGACCCTGAGATCATTACCTGAGCTGAAGGCAGAGGCTTTAACCCACTGAGCCACCCAGGTGCCCCCATGGCATGGTTTTTAATTACAGATTTTATCTGTCCGTTATCCTAACTTACCATCAAATAAAAGTAGTTACTCATATATTAACTGCCTCTCCCAACTGATGCTGTGAGGCATCATTCTAATAACAACAGACAGCTGTATTTGAAGCAACAGAGAAGCACTAATAATTTCTTATTTCCAACTTATTTCTGGTATGTAAGTATCTTGCAGATTATTCTTATTATTTCCATCATGTCCTTCATGAATCAAACCCAACTGACAGTTAAAATTCATTACTGAATCCACAAACATGCAAACTTTGTTCCTAAGGCTTTTTTTTTTTTCAAACAGGTATAATAATGCCAACTTCATACATTTATGAAAAAAAAGATGTAAAATATGCCAAATTTAAATATTCTTTTAGGTGCAATATAAGGAATCATTAGGAACAACAAAACAGTAAAAAAGACAGTAGACTGGGATCTTTAAAAAACAAATAGGCAAAGTTCTTATGTCACAGGAAGTAATAAATCCCCTATAATACAATACAATAAATCATTCATGTCCCAGCTATTGCCACAATATATCTTAATATCAAAGAGAAATAGCAAATAATATACAACAGAGATCAGAAAATGCATTTAAAAGTATCTCAACAATGATTTTCATATGAATTTATGGAATGAATTTATGGGAGCCACAAAGGATACTAAGATGCTCTTTATTAAAGAAAAATTAGAGGGACGCCTGCCCGGCTCAGTTGGTTGAGCGGCTGCCTTCGGCTCAGGTCATAATCCCAGCGTCCTGGGATCGAGTCCCGCATCGGGCTCCTTGCTCCGCAGGGAGCCTGCTTCTCCCTCTGCCACTCTGCCTGCCTGTGCTCACTCTCTCTCTCTCTCTCTCTCTCTGACAAATAAATAAATAAAATCTTAAAAAAAAAAAAAGAAAAGAAAAAAGAAAAATTAGAGTCATGATAAGTACTAAAGGGAATCCTTGGAAGGAAACTGGGTATTGCTATACCAATAGGATGCAGTGATGACAATTCTAATTTTGCCAGTAACAGCTTTTATTTGTCTCGGGAAAAAAATTAAGTATGAAGTTTTAATGTTCAAGCAAATTTGTGGCAAACAGAAAGACTGCAGAATACCTCATAAGGAACATCTTCAATGTTGACAACATAGGTAATTTTTCATGCATATTTTATTTTTAAAAAAGATTCTTAGAAAACTGACACTATTGTGTTTTTCATTAGTTGAATATGTATTTTAAAAATGAGAGGGAGTTTGAGTTATTCACATTTTAAAGGCCATTTTCATTAGCAAACATTTATGACAAATGTTGAAATATTTTGTCTTCACTTGTACATATCTCCATAAGCATTCACAATCTGGCAATAATTTCATTAAACATCTAAGACTACTTTGTCAGTTTGCATTTAAAAGCAAAAACGTATTTAAAAAAAAATAACAGCCAAAACATGTGTTCAGGCACATAATCTGTGCTATTGTTAAGAAAAGAAACTCAAATATGAGTTACAGCATTCAAAGTGCAGAGAGAGAGAAAGAAAAAGTCAATATCAAAAAATAAAATTTTCCTAGCACATTTTTTAGTACATCCTACCTATCTCCAGATTAGTAATGGAGTACTTACAGTAGGCAGGACTGGGGAAGTAGTTAACTTTTAGTGAACTGAAATACTGAGTCATAAAAATAAGCTTTCTAATACTAAGAAAAACAGTTGAGGGTTGCCTAGGTGGCTCAGTCATTAAGTGTCTGCCTTCGGCTCAGGTCATGATCATGGAGTCCTGGGATCAAGCTTAGCATCAGGCTACCTGCTCAGCAGGAAGCCTGCTTCTCCCTCTCACTTTCCCAGCTTGTGTTTCCTCTCTTGTTGTTTCTCTCTGTCAAATAAATAAATAAAATATAAAAAAAAAGGAAAAAGAAAAACAATTAAGTGTATTAATGTGCAAGCTATCTTGAAACTTGAAGTTGATGGACTTTAGTCAATTTAAAAAATAAATTATTAAATTCAATTTAAAGTTGACTTTAATTTAAATAATCAGAACTCAATATTGCTAAAGTCTCTTATGATTTGATTTTCAAGTACGAAATGATAAAAAATTGTGTGTCATGCTAGTGCATGAACAATAATCCAGAAAGGTGAACCTAAGCAAAGGCAAATATCGGTAGAGGGTAACCCTATCTATCCATGCAATACCACCTGTAGTAGTTCAGAGTATTTCACTTTGCAGAGTACAAGAAGAGTAGTAAAGAGAAAATACACTGCTCCTTATTTCTAGTTTTGAGAGCATTGGAGGAATAATTTTGCAAACTCTTGCAAGTCATAAATTTAGTTTTCTCACCTACAAAGCAAAAAGTGTTCATCTAATCTAATTTTTAGGATCCTTTCTAACTGTAAAAATTCCATTACATTTTAAAATGAAGGGAAAATGGATGGAATCAATAGAAAGTCCAGCAGTTCATCCTAAACAGAAATAAAATAATTTCAAATTCTTTCTTTCAGTAGAAAACTTAAAATTTTGTCCAATTACATCAAATATTACATATACTTGTACAAAGTGTTATATTAGTTATTGCTTTGTTTCAAGTAAAATTTAGGTGTTAGGGATAGAATTAAAAATAGTAGTTGAGATCATAAATAATATATAACCTTAACATTCCCTTTCATCTACATTACTAACTAACCTATGTTTATTACCAAGTGAAATTACTTCTTGGCTCTACCTTTCTAATTAAAATTTTAAAATTATGGCAAAGATATTTTATTTCTACATTATTTCACAGAATTAAAAATAATAATAGTGTATGGTCACAAATTCATCTTATCGAGGACAAATATCAATAAATCTAGAAGAAAATTAAAAGTTCCTTTATGCTTGAGAATAGTCTGAACAGAATTGAAGCTGAATATATAAACTATTATAACCTCTAATCAGTTTGAATGAGGCTCACTAAATTGTATAGCTGAAAATGTTATAAAGAAGGAGTTAAAATGACGTTTTTAAACATTTCTGTAGTAGTCCCATCTGTGTACTTATTGAAGCACTTCCAACATCAAGGAACTTATTTCTTTATAATAAAAATTGTCAGTGCCAAGTTCAACACCCAAAGAACAAATAACCTCATCAAGAAATAGGCAGAAGACATGAACAGACACTTCTCTGAAGAAGACATACAAATGGCCAACAGACACATGAAAAAGTGCTCAACATCACTCAGCATCAGGGAAATACAATTCAAAACCACAGTAAGATACCAACTCACACAGTTAGAATGGCTAAAATGACAGATGTTGGAGAAGATGAGGAGAAAGGGGAACCCTCCTACACTGTTGGTGGGAATGCAGGCTGGTTCAGCCACTCTGGAAAACAGCATGGAGGTTCCCCAGAAAGTTGAATACTGGGTATTTAGCTCAAAGAAACAAATGCTGTAATCCAAGGGTACATTTGCACCCTAAACTTTATAGCAGCAATGTCCACAATAGTAGTCACACTATGCAAAGAGTCCAGATGTCCATTGACAGATGAATGGGTAAAGGAGATCTATATATATATTCCGTATATATGGAATATATATGAAGTACACACACACACACACACACACACACACACACACACACAATGGAATACTTCTCAGCCATCAAAAAATGAAATCTTGCTATTTATAATGATGTGGATGGAACTAGAGGGTATTATGCTAAGCAAAATAAGTCACTCAGACTTTTATTTTAGAGAGAGAGAGTGTGTGTGTGTGTGAGAGGTGGAAGAGGGGGCTGAAAGAGAGAGATACTCTCAGGCAGACTCATGTTGAGCGCAGAGCTTGACTTGTAGCTTGATCCCAAACCCTGAGATCACAACCTGAGCTGAAATCAAGGGTCAGATGCTTAACTGACTGAGCCATCCAGGATCTCCAAGAAACAAATTTTTAATTATAGAGAACAAATTGATGATTACCACAGGGGACATGGGCGAGGTGTTGGGTGAAATATGTGATGGGGATTAAGGAGTGCACTTGCTGTGATGAGCATTGGGTGTTGTATGGAAGTGTTGAATCATTATATATACACCAGAAACTAATATTACACTGTATGTTAAATAACTGGAATTTAAATAAAAAACTAAAGTAAAACAGACACATAGGTCAATGGAACAGAACAGAGAGCCCCAGAAAAAAGCCACACATATATGGTAACTAATTTGTGACAAAGGAGCCAAGAGTATAAATGGCAAAAGCACAGTCTCTTCAGTAAATAGTGTTAGAAATACTGGACAGCCACATACAAAAGAATGAAACTGAACCACTACCTCATACCATGCACAAAAATTAATAATTAAGTACTTGACTGCAAAACCTGAAACTATAAAACTTCTAGAAGAAAATACAAGAGTAAGCTTCTTTATATTGGTCTTGGCAATGATTTTTGGATTTGGCAACAAAGCCAGGGAAATGAAAGCATAAATACACAAGTGAGACAACATGAAACTAAAATGCTCCTGCATGGCACAGAAAACCATAAACAAAATGAAAACATAACCAACAAGGGAGATAAAATATGTGCCCAGGATTTGGCATTGAGTAGTGAGGTGGGGAGAAGGCTGAGATGGCAAGGCATTAGGGAAACTATCAATGAAAGCCAAAAGGACCTCAGGGAGAGTGTTAGCAAAAACCTTAAACACCTTTATAAGGACACTAGTAAGGGCTTAAAGGACAGTGATGAAAATTGTATTGGAACCTGGAAGAAAGGTAACTCTTCTTATGTGGTGACACAACATTTAGAAAAGCTATTTCCCATAGTAATGTAGAAAATACAAAATATATTAATGAACTTGATAGTATGATTGAGATTTCCAGGCAAAATATTTAGGGCATTATCAGGTTTTGTTGTTGTTGTTGTTGTTGTTGTTTTTTTCCAATCTATAATGAAATGGGAGAGGAGAGATAAATGAAATAATGACTAGGGTTTTTTTAGTGGAATTATGGGAAAATATAAAGGATCTGACAAGTGTTTTCAGCCAGCAAAAAGTTCTTGAATTAAAAAATGGCTTTGAGCATAGATTAAATTCAGGGTGAGGCTGTAAAATTCTTACTAAGAACTCAGAAAGATCTAAGGTAGTATCATAGACCATAGACCATAAGGTAGCATTATAGACCATTTAAAACTGACAAAGGTTGGTTTAGGGTCTTAAAGAAATGCCAGATCTACTCCATTAAACAATTGAGCTTAAAAAAAAAAAAATTAAGGGTACTACACCACAATATACTCACAGGAAATCCAGTAAGGAGGACTTATCTCAAAAGGACTGTCAATATACTTTTTGCCTAAATTCATGGATGATAAATTGATATCCATATTTTTTTTGATATCCATAATTTTTAATCCCATACTATTTTACAGGAATTGAATCAGATTATACTGAAAGAGAGAGAAACAGTACAAAAAAAAAATACTCTTGTATCCCTGGGTTTGTTTGGTTTGTTTGTTTGTTTGTTTTCTAGCAGGTAATAGGCTGAGAAACTCAATTGCACACACAAGTCATTCGTTACAAAGAAAGGATAATTAAAGGAGTAGGCCAAAATTCCAATAGACACAAATGAAAGCTACAGAAAACAGCTCTCTGTAAGGAAGACTGAGCTCTAACCAAGGAATTGAGAACAGTCCCTGACTTGATTTCACAATTACTGTGGACCAATAGCTGTTTCGTACCTCCTATTTTTCTGAGTTTTGAAAAGTACATACTATTTATCCTAAGTCTATCCTTCTGTTGTATGTTTGGTGTGGGCAGATAATGTGCCTCTTTAGTTTATGAGTCTTCAGATTTAATATCAAGAGGAGTATTCAAAGAGCTATACCTAAGATAATATATCTAAGGAGACTTATACAAGCCTAGATGTTATATAAATAATATTTTGGAACTCAAGCCTGAGCCTGATGCAGTGAAAGAAAAAATTCTTGCGTTTTGCTAGGAGGAAGAACATGTATTTTACATGTGGTAGGAATGTGAACTGTGATGGCCAGCCAGCAGACTACAGATTTATTTTCCAAGGAGGGGTGCAACAATATTATTTATCTAATATACTCTTCTAGAAACTTGTCATTATTTCATCTGTGGAGGTGTATAATTCCCTTTGTGAATCTGGGCAGGATTAAGACTCAATTGTAACCAATAGAATGTGGCAGAAATGTGTGACTTCTGAGGCTGGGTCAGTAGACAGTCTGACTACACTTAAAGAGACTAGACAACACAAAGAGGCCACAGACAGTCTGGTCAACAGCCCCAGTTAAGGTTACAGTCAACACCAAGTCACCCACAGAACATGTGTGTGAAGGAAGCTGCAAATTATTCTAGACCTAGTCATTGAGTCACCCCAGTATTCAAGGTTTCCCAATTAGAGATTTAGAAATCAAGGAATATTTCCACTGTGTCCTGTCTGAATTTTTGACCCACAGAGTCTATAAAATTAATAAAATGGAATTTTATGCCACTGTTATTTGGGTATTGTTTTTAAAGTCAGCAACACTAGTTGGAACAGTATGTTAACTTTCCATTAGAAATAAGGATAATTAACATAGAATACTAAACAGACACAAATGAACCACACAACATTTCAGATAAATACATTTACTACACTTAAAGGGGTAAAAAGAACAAACTTGGAGAGGAGCAACACAGTGGAGGAGTAGGAGACCTAAATTTTGTCTGGTCCCAGGAACTCAGCCAAACTCAGTATCAAACCATTCTGAACACGTACAAAATCAACAGGAGATCAAAGAAAAGAATAGCAGCAATTCTAGGATCAGAAAAGTGACAATTTTCTGGAAGATAGGACATGCCAATGGGATACATGAGAAGATAGACCACAGGGGAAGGCACTGGCTCCCAGCAAGATGTAGAGCAGTGGAGCACAAAATTGGAAATTTTGGAAGTCTGTTTCACTGAGGGACGTCACTCCAGAGGCGAAGCGGGGGGTGGAGCCCTCACAGGGACAGTGTGGTCTCGGGTCCCTTGGGGTCACAGAAAGACCAGGAGTGCCTGAGTGCAACAGAGCTCCCAGGTATTAGAGCTGGGAAGCTGGCAGCAGAGAGAGAGCCAAGGAGTGGGCTCTCACCTCAGAATTGACAAAACTGTGATCCACAGCAGTCGGGCCACTGCTCAAGCAGGGACCCAACAAGCTGTAGATCCAGAGAGACTCACCTTCCTCTCCTGGGAGGAGAGGTGTGGGAGCATGCTGCAGGAATCGGCTGAGTTTGGAGATTCCAAACAGGATTCTGCACCAGAGATAGAAATGCTGGGTCACAGGCCAGGTGAGCACGGAGTGTGGCCAGAGACCAGAGAGATAGGAAGGATGGACTGCACTGAGGAGTGGGGCCCTAAGCTCTCAGCTTCTATGGGTTCCGAGATTGGGAGGCTGCCATCTTCATTCCTGTCCTCCAAAGCTGTAGGGAAAGCATTCAGGGAACAAAAGCTACTGAGAGCAAAACCAACCCAGCAGATTGCTTAGCCTGGCCCCTGGCAAAGGCTGTGAAATTCTGCCTCAGGCAAAGACATTTGAGAATCACTGCAACAGGCCCCTCCCCCAGAAGATCAGCAAGAACATCCAGCCAAGACCGAGTTTAACAATCAATGAGAACTGCAAACTCCAGCGCTATGGAAATAAAGCTCATAGAATTCATAGCTTTGTTCCCATGATTCTTTAGTCTTTCAAAGTTAAATTTTTTAAATTTATTTTTTTCTATTTTTTTTTAAATTTTTTCCTCTTTCCTATATTAACCAACATCTTATCTTATAATACCTTTTTAAAAATCTTTTAATTTTCATTTTTATAGTCATACTCTATCCCTCCATTGTATTTAACCTTATTTTTTGTATACATATAAGTTCTTCTTTCTTGGAAATTTTGGGATTCAGTTTCTTCTAACAGACCAAAATATACCCAAAATCTAGTGTATAACTTAGTTCTAGTCTCTGGCCTGATCATATTCTCCACATTCTCTCCTCCTTTTTTCTTTCTTTTAATTTTTTTTTTCATTTTTTAACCAACTTCTTATCAATTCTTTTTTAAAAATCTTTTAATTTTCATCTTTACAGTCATATTCCATCCCTTCATTGTGTTTACCCTTATTTTTGTATTATATATATATATAAGTTTTTCTTTATTTAAAATTTTGGGAGACCGTTTCTTCTAACAGAGCAAAATATACCCAAAATCAAGTGTGTGGCTCTGTTCTATTCATTAGCTTAATTATATATATATATATATATTTTTTTTTTTCCTTTATTCTCCCCTGGTTTTGGGTCTCTTCTTACTTGGTTAGGGTATATGTTTCTGAAGTCATTGTTTACCCTTTTAGCATTTTGTTCTTTCATTCATCTATTCTTCTCTGAACAAAGACAAGGCAGAAAAAATCAGCTTAAAAAAAAAAAAAAAAAGAACAAGAGGCAGTACCAATTGCTAGGGACCTAACCAATACAGACATTAGTAAGATATCAGAACTAGAGTTCAGAATGACAATTTTAAAGATGTTAGCTGGGCTTGAAAAAGCATAGAAGATACTAGAGAATCCCTTTCTGGAGAGTAAAAGAACTAAAATCTAACCAACTTGAAATTTAAAAAGCTATTAATGAGGTACAATAAAAAAATGGAAGCTCTTACAGTTGGGATAAATGAGGCATAAGAGAGAATTAGTGATAGAGAAGAGCAAAGGATGGAAAATAAAGACACTGCAAAAAAGAGAGATAAACAACTACTGGACTATGAGGGGAGAATTAGAGAGATAAGTGACACCATAAGATGAAACATTAGAATAATTGGGACACCAGAAGAAGGAGAAAGAGAGAGGGGGGCAGAAGATGTATTGAAACAAATTATAGCAGAGAATTTCCCTAATTTGGGGAAGGGAAGAAAATTATCATACGATCTCACTGATATGAGGAATCTGAAAAAGAGGACAGTGGATCATAGAGTAAGGGAAGGAAAAATGAAACAATATGAAACCATGGAGGTAGACAAACCATAAAAGACTCTAAATCTCAGGAAATAAAGTGAGGGTTGCTGGAGGGAAGGCAGTGGGGTGGATGGGGTGATTGGATGCTGGACACTGGAGAGTGTATGTGCTTGGTGAGTGCTGTGAATTGTGTAATACTGATGAATCATAGACCTGTACCCCTGAAATAATACATTACATGTTAATTTAAAAAAAGAGAGAGAGAACAAACTCAAGTAACATAATTTGCCCAAAGTCAAAACATAGCCAAAAAGAAGTATTGACCTTTATTAGTAAGTATCTTTTTCACAGTGTGGGCTAACATTTCTGAACTACTTTGCATTTCTGTAAGATTAATCAAATGATTAATATATTGGATGACAGAGACAATTTCTCACTGTTAGAAAAAGAAGTTACAAATACAGAAAATGTGGAAACTAATTATCAATCATGAAGTGTTACATTGGAATTAAAAGTGTCACTGTGGAATCATTTTTTAATATAATGAAAGATTGATAGAAAAATAGATGATAGATAAAAGTTTTATATGTACAATATTGGTATATAGAAGAAGGAGGAGGGAGGGAAAAGGGGGAGGGAGGAGGGAGGAAGAGGAAGATAGATGATAGATATAGACAGATAGATATAGATAAATGATAGATTAGATAGATAAATGATAGATAATAGATAGATAAATGGTTTCCTAAGCCTGTCTGCTAAGAAAGCCTAAAAGTAATGAAACCTTAGTGTCACGGGTATAGCTCTTGTCTCCTAAATACAATTTTCTAGTCAAAAGAACTAAATGTCTTTGGAGAAGTCTAAGTAGAGCAAGTACAAGATAAGATGATTCTTAATTACTTAATTACTTTATAAAGTAATGTAATTACTTACAATATTATTATTTACAACTACTTTATGAATTAAAGTACAGGTGTTCTCAAAAAAATGATGGGATAGGGGCACCTGGGTGGCTCAGTGGGTTAATCCTCTGCCTTCAGCTGAGGTCATGATCCCAGGGTCCTGGGATCGAGCGCCACATCGGGCTCTCTGCTCATCAGGGAGCCTGCTTCCCCCTCTCTCTGCCTGCCTCTCTGCCTACTTGTGACCTCTCTCTCTATGTGTCAAATAAATAAATAAAATCTTTAAAAAGAAAAATGATGGAATATTGTCCAAAGGATACAGAAATCAGCTTCAAGGCGCTCCTACTGGCCAAATCTGAGATAACTGAAGCATTGAAGTACACAAAATGTGAGTAAAATAATCTGGAGTCTGTATTGATATAAATAAATGACAACATTTATTTAAAAAGAAAGGGTTGGGGAGCTCTTCCTTACTCTGTGGAATTTCAACTTATAAATGTAGAACAAATCATGGAGTTAGAAAATGAGTTTGGAAAAAAAAAAAAAAAAAAAGGGGGCGCCTGGGTGGCTCAGTGGGTTAAGCCGCTGCCTTCAGCTCAGGTCATGATCTCAGAGTCCTGGGATCGAGTCCCGCATCGGGTTCTCTGCTTGGCAGAGATCCTGCTTCCCTCTCTCTCTCTCTCTGCCTGCCTCTCCATCTACTTGTGATCTCTCTCTGTCAAATAAATAAATAAAATCTTTAAAAAAAAAAAAAAGAAAATGAGTTTGGCCACACAGTAATTATTTCAGGGAAGAATCATCAATGAAGGCTAAACCTAAAGGATAAATGTTTCTATGAGGAATAAGCTATTTACACAGTTTTAGACTCATGTCCCCACAAATTACTTATTGATTAAAATGGGAACAATAATAACTTGGCAGTGAAGAAATCCAGCAAAAACTACCAAGTGACCAAATTTAACATCACAAGTAATAGGACAAACTGAAACCGTGCACCTCCTGACATGCAGTGTATAGGAAATAGTATCACAGGATCTTGTATTCCTAATAAAAATGCTTAACTTTGGTATAATAATGAAAAAACTTCAGACAAACATATGCCAAAAAGTATTTAGAAAATAAACTGGCCTGTGTCTTCAAAATGTCAAGGTCCTAAAACACAAAGAAAATCTTAAGAACTTTTCTCAGGTTAAAGGAGACTAAAAAGACATTACAATAGAAACCAATGTATATTTTACTAAATCCTGAGTTAAAAACAAAAACAGCCATAAATGGCTTTAATGAGACAATTGGCAACATTCTAATATAAGCTGCAGATTAAATAATAGCATTGTATAATATTAAATTTCCCGATTTAGATACCTGTGTTATGGTTCTGAAAGAAAAACTTTCTTTGTCCTTAGGTAATACTGAGTAAAATATTTAAGGATAAAATACATATTTAGTGCCTGTAATTTGCCCTCAAATGACTCAATATTTTACTCCCAATTTATTTACACTCTACTCAAGTGACACAAATTTACACTCTGTTTACTCAAATGACACAATGTGCTTATGTGTGTGGCAGAGTAGAAATAGAGAAATGGAGAGAACAAAGAAAGATCATGAAAGAGAAAATGAAGAAAGAGTGACAGTGAGCAAGAGTGAACAGACGAAAAGCAAATAAAGAGAATGTTAACAAATTGTCTAGCTGAGCAAGGGTTATTGGGATTTCTTTGTACTGTTCTTACACTTTTCTGTAAGTATGAAATTATAAAATAAATTCATCCCTCAATTAACAAAAAAACGGTATCGGTGACAACCTGAAATGTTCAGGCCAGTCAGACCACACACACTGCCAACTCGAAAGAACAGACTTTTCTATGTATGCTTAATTATTATAGGACAATTACCTTTACCCTCACATTTAAACTATGATAATCATAAACTTATAGTCTCAAAAATTCTGTTTTACTGTAGAAGTCACCTTAAGACTAAGTAATCAGTTTAAAACTAAAGTATACAACAAAAGATGTGCCTTTTTAAAAAAATATTCTACATAACTTCTTAAATTACTAAAAGAAACTTGTCCATATTATAAATGTAATCATGTTAACAAAACATTATTTATGATCATTGATATACTGCAAGAATGTTTTTCATTTTCTCTAATAATACAGTTTTTCATTTTCTCTAATAATAATTAGATAATAGATAATAATTTAAGTGCCAGTGGTTAATTTTATGTATTCAATTATCTAAGTCCCTTTGAAATACAATATTGACAGTGAAGTGTTGAAAATTGCTAATTAAACATTGCATCATTCAGAAATAAAAGAATGTGAGAACTATAGAATATAAATTTTACAACATACTTCTAAGTAAGACAATCAAACTAATTGGTATTGTCTTATTAAAGATGAATATTGGGATAATTTACTACAGAAACAAAGAACATCAGCAGAAACACTGACAAAATATAATGAGAAATTAATATTATCACATGAAATTTATATTAGCTAGATAGCATACTTAATGTTTTATTTAATGATGATGACTTTCACTAGAATTTAAAAAGTTATAATCATTTTACAGATATTATACAAAATAACTTCTGAAACAAAATACTTTTAATAATAAAATTTATATTTCTTATTTCTTTTTTTGTTAAAGATTTTATATATTTATTTGACAGACAGAGATCACAAGTAGGCAGAGAGGCAGGCAGAGAGAGAGGAGGAAGCAGGCTCCCTGTTGAGCAGAGAGCCTGTGGGGCTCGATCCCAGGATTCTGGGATAATGACCTGAGCCGAAGGCAGAGGCTTTAACGCACTGAGCCATCCAGGTGCCCCATGTATTTCTTATTTCTTGATAGATCAAATCTCCTATTTATTTTCAAAATTTTTCTTGTTGATGTTTAATCTACCCCACAGGAAAAACCTATTGACATATAGCTAAGTCTTGAGAATGAGCAGGTGCCTGGAAAGTGAAAAGAGAGAAATGTCCTTTTGGGGTTATAGATCTGGCATAGTTAGAGTGGCTCAATGTAGACAAGACATAAAGCAGAAGGAAGGAGAGAAAATTGGATTATGACTGGAGACAACCCTGGAGTGATGGATTAGAGTTAAATTCTAAATGAGGGTGCCTGGGTGGCTCAGTGGGTTAGGCCGCTGCCTTCGGCTCAGGTCATGATCTCAGGGTCCTGGGATCGAGGCCCGCATCGGGCTCTCTGCTCAGCAGGGAGCCTGCTTCCCTCTCTCTCTCTCTCTGCCTGCCTCTCAGTCTACTTGTGATCTCTCTCTCTGTCAAATAAAAAAAAAAAAAAGAAAAGAAAAGAAAAAAAATTCTAAATGACCTCATAAAATCAAGATAAGAAATTTAGATTTTATCTTACAGGCAAGAAAAACATTAACCAGTTTAAAAATTGATTTTTTTGTAGAAAAGTATATTTAGAAAGAAAACCCTGGCAGCCATATGAAAATAGTGGTATGTATTAGTTATAAAAAGGAATTTAGTAATGAGATAAATTAGGTTTCTTCCTTGAAATATAGTTGACACACAATTTTAGATTAGTTTTCAGTGTACAAAAGTGATTTGACAACTATTTACATTATGCTATGCTCACCACAAGTGTAGCTAACATATAGTCTTTGCCATAAAGGAGACTGTTGTAATAGATCAAACAAGGGTCATAAACTACATGACAATAATAAAGGGGGAAGAATCTTTAGTTTTGGGTGATTTTTTGGATGTTTTATATATCTCATGGATTTCTGGCTTTGGAGACCAGGTAAATAGCAGAACTAAGAATGTGTCTGAAATGTGTAGTTTGGAGCGTGTACAGGTGATATTGGTCACTAAATACAGTAGACAATTAGAAATACACCCATATTCATACCTCCTCTGGCAGAAGCCAAAGCAAGAAAATTACACTAGCTCAGCAAACTATGTAATCTACATGGACAAAGCCAAGCAGACAACATAACAGGCTTCATTTCTGACCTAGTTTTGAGAGTTCTATGCAAGCATTGCTACACAAAATGCTAGATAAAATGCTATGTGATCAGTGGGGCTACTACGTGCAAAGCTATACAAAAAGATGCTCCCAGAATACAGGGGCAGAGTTACTTTCTATAACAGTACAGTCAGCATTCCTAGATTTGTTAATTCTATTAACAAATATATATTGAGTCTCTATGATATATCAAGCAATATTCCAAAAACCATATAAAGCAGTAAAGAAAACAGAGGGAAAAAAAAAAAAAAAAAAAAAAAAAAAAAAACCTTTGACTGCCTATAGTTGGCATTGTAATGGATGACTTTATTCATTTATAAAATTAACTTACGCTAAGAAATTATTTGTGTATATGCCGGTGATAAGAATTTGAGAAAGATACAAATCTAAGTTGTAAATAGGGAACATATACAAGAAAAGATACACTTAATGTGGTTAAAGCAAAATAACATCAATTTGGGGATCCTGGGTGGCTCAGTGGGTTAAGCCTCTGCCTTCAGCTCAGGTCATGATCTCAGGGTCCTGGGATTGAGCCCCACATTGGGCTCTCTGCTCAGCAGAGAGCCTGCTTCCCTCTCTCTCTCTCTCTCTGCCTGCCTCTCTGCCTACTTGTGATCTGTCAAATGAATAAATAAAATCTTAAAAAAAAAACCATCAATTTGACTGTTATGCAACCTGTCTGAAATGGTGGGAATACATTTTTAGTAAATGTGTACTTTTTATGTTTAAGGGAAGCTGGAGACTGAAAATCTGTAGCTGTACAGTGCAATAATGTGTGCAAAAGGACAGTGATCTGAAGCACCCACAGTTACTGTGTAGGCAAAAATATCACAAATTTCATTTTGTCAGGTTTAATAAAATATTCTTCAGGACCATCTAACTCATCCCATTATATTTGTTGCTCCAAAGCATGTTTTTAACATGATTGTCTGACCACAAGTTCTCAGAAAGAGGATGTACACTCTAAGAATGACTGATAATTGATTTTTGTATATCAATCCATTGGCATTCTAATTCATAATTCCATCTTCAGCGAATTTAACTAGGTTGTGTTAATTTTGCCAGAGTAGCTTAATCTGTCAGTTTTATAGATCTTTGAAAAAAGTCTCCATCCAAGCAAGATATTGCACCATAACAAGCTAACTTTCATAAGAAGAGGGTATGTAGGGGCACCTGGGTGGCTCAGTGGGTTAAAGCCTCTGCCTTCGGCTCAGGTCATGATCCCAGGGTCCTGGGATCGAGCACCACATTGGGCTCTCTGCTGTGCAGGGAGCCTGCTTCCTCCTCTCTCTCTGCTTGCCTCTCTGCCTACTTGTGATTTCTCTCTGTCAAATAAATAAATAAAATCTTAAAAAAAAAAAAGAAGAGGGTATGTATTTTGTTGAAGCTCCTATTCAATGCCATAGTGCTTATAGCATATCACCAGTTACGTCTTGAAGAAATATCCATCCAGTTCCCTGACACCTCTTTACCATCGATGCCTCACAATTGTGGCAGAATACTGTAAGACATTGGTCTAGACTATTTCCCAAGGCAGTTTCTACACCCCATGGTCTCTTCCTCAACCCAGGCAGTGAGGATATTCATTTGCATCAGGAGAGGGAAGGCAGAAGAATGCAGAAGAATGCAGAAATCAAATCTGAGTCTTAACTTTCATATATGATACATATAACCAAATATTTGGGGAAATGTAGGATATACACCATCATGTGGGATCTCAGGACCTTGATGAGACTGAGATTTCCTGAGCATAAGGAAAGTAAATATAAAAGGAATACTTGAGAACCTAGCAGATCCCTGGGAAATTGAGATACAACCTTGTATCAAGACTGGGAATGTGGTTGAAAATGGATAAGAAAAGCAGCTTCAGGAGTATAAGAGAAAGGGCATTGTCCCATGATAAAGCCTACTTACCCAGTAAGATCCAAGTCTTTCTTTCCCTCAACCATCATGGTATAAGGGGGGGGGATATATATATATATATTCCATGTCAAAAATATCTCAGAGAATTCCCCACATGAAACAATTGAGACCAACAAGGGAAAGGCCCAGCTTGTGTTTAGAAATAATGAAGAGTTTTACTGTCTCCCTTATTTTGGCCAACAACCTAAAACAAGGATGAACCAAGTACAAGGCTGAACCAGCGGAAACTTGTGTCAATGGCTGATAACTCCAGAACAGCATGCTCCATCCCAACATCTTTGACCTTAGAAAGCCTTTCCTGACTTCCAAAATTTAGGCACAGTCTCTGGATAAGATGTCTCAGGGACACAAATATATTTTTTATTAAGTTTTTAATTTTAATTCCAGCATAGTACAAATAGGAGTTCCTGTGTCCCCAGGGACCATGACTCAGAACCTGCTCTGCCAGCAGCTGAGGGGGAATTTATGTGCTCTGCGAAACCCAGAGGGGAACAGACTGAGGCTTCTCTCTGAGAGGGAGGTCCAGGTGCAGTTTGCTTTCCTCTAAACCTCCAAAAACCATCAAAAGCTGTCAAGGCAAGAGGGGGAAAAAAAAATGAACAAACAAACATAAAAACCTCCAGAGAACAAAAGCCTGAAAAACCAGTTTCCTCAGAGCCCACCCCCTTGAGGGGGGCGGGAGGACTTAACTCAGGGAACATTGCCTGAAAACCCACGTGGCAAGCCAACCTTGCCCTTCCCCAGTAAACCAACCAGGACAAAAAAAAAGAAAAAAAAAAAAGATGACAGGAGAACAATCACCACTACTTCATAGATACAACTTTTATTTTTAATAAGTTCCCACAATTATGGTTCATTTTTTTATATATAGATAATTTTTAACCTATTTACCATCACAGTGAGATGTCCAGTACATCATAATCCATAATAACCTTTTAACTTGAATTTTTTGATACATATACCCATTTTTCATATGCTTTTCTATTTTTTAATCTTTTTTAAATTTTGTTTTCTTTAGATTATTATATTTTTATTTTTATTAGTTTTTTAATATTAAATAGATTTAAACTTATTTTTAAACTTTAATTTTAAAAAAATTGAAGTTTAAAAATTTTAAAATTTTTTTAAATATTTTTTAAAAAATTTTTAAACTTCAATTTTTTATTGAATAGAGTTAAATATTAAATATTAAATAGAGTTAAACTTCAACATAATCCCCTTACCCCAATCAATGCTACCCCTATAGGTAAACCAATTTTTTTTTTAAGATTTTATTTATTTATTTGACAGACAGAGATCACAAGTAGGCAGAGAGGCAGGCAGAGAGAGAGGAGAAAGCAGGCTCCCCGCCGAGCAGGGATCCCGATGCAGGGCTCAATCCCAGGACCCTGGGATCATGACCTGAGCTGAAGGCAGAGGCTTTAACCCACTGAGCCACCCAGGCGCCCCGGTAAACCAATTTTTAATCCCCCTTTTTCTTAGGAAAGTTGAGTCCTTTAACAAAGATATCAAGATACATCCAGGAAGAATCAAAACAACCTTCCTCGCCCACACTGAGAATTTATAACCACTCTCCCATCTTTTTCTTCTGCCAGTGTTTCTGTGTATTTGTGTTTGTCCTGATAGTATATAAATCTTATACTTGGGGTTCTTTTTGACGATGTTCTTTTTTTTCTCTTGTCATCTCCTCTTATCAGTCTTATTTGTCTGTTTTTGTTTGTATACTTCATAAATCTTACGTTGGGGCCCATTTGGGCTGGGCCTACTCTTTTATTTATTTATTTATTTATTTATTTATTTATTTATTTATTTGACAGAGAGAGATCACAAGTAGACGGAGAGGAAGGCAGAGAGAGAGGGAAGCAGGCTTCTTGCTGAGCAGAGAGCCCGATGTGGGACTCGATCCCAGGACCCTGAGATCATGACCTGAGCCGAAGGCAGCGGCTTAACCCACTGAGCCACCCAGGCGCCCCTGGGCTGGGCCTACTCTTTTATCGTCCCTTTTTTTCCTTTCTCTCTCTCTCTCTTTTTTTTCTTTTTCTTTTCTTTTTTCTCTCATTTGGGTGGGGACTCCTGATTGCTCAGAAGTGTTCCAGGGTGCACCTTGACTGCACCACAGTCGATACATCCAGCTACATCCATTCAGCCATCACTCACCAAAATGACTAGGAGGAGGAATGCCTAAGAGAAGAAAAATACAGAGGATGGGCCTTCTGCAACAGAGCTAATGGCTATCGACATAGACAGTATGTCGGAAAGGGAATTCATGTTAACAATTATCCAGGCAATAGCTAGGTTGGAGAAAGCCATGGATGACCAAACGGAAATGATTAGGGCAGAACTGAAAGCCACCAGGGATGAGGTTCACAATGCTCTCAATGAGTTCCAATCTAATCTAAATTCTCTAAAAGCTAGGGTAACTGAGACAGAAGATAGAATTAGTGATGTGGAGGACAAACAGATAGAGAGAAAGGATCAGGAGGAAGCCTGGAACAAATAGCTTAGAAGCCACGAAAACAGAATCAGGGAAGTAAATGATGCCATGAAACATTCCAATGTCAGAATTATTGGAATCCCTGAAGGGGAGGAGAAAGAAAGAAGTCTAGAAGATAGAGTGGAACAAGTTTTTCATGAAAATTTTCCCAATCTCGTGAATGGAACCAGTGTTCATGTACTAGAGGCAGAACAGTTTCCCCCCAAGATTATAGATTCTCAAAAGTCCTCGAGACACCTAATAGTGAGAATGAAAAATTATAATTGTAGGCAGGCCCTCTTGAAGGTACCTAGGACAAAGAAGCTCCTTACGTACAGAGGAAAACCCATCAGAATTAAGTCAGACCTGTCCACAGGAACCTGGCAAGCCAGAAAGGGCTGGCAAGATATATTCAGGGCACTAAATGAGAAGAACATGCAGCCAAGAATACTTTATCCAGCAAGACATCCATTCAAAATGGATGGAGAAATAAAGAGTTTCCAAGAGCAGCAAGGCTTAAAAGAGTATGCGACCACCAAGCTGACATTGCAGGAAATAATAAGGGGGGTTTCTATTAAAGAGGAAAAATCCTAAGAGTAGCATTGAACAGAAATATAGAGACAATCTACAGAAAGAAAGACTTCAAAGGTAACACGATGTCAATAAAATGTATCTATCAATAATCACTCTCAATGTGAATGGCCTAAATGCACCCATAAAACGACACAGGGTTTTGGATTGGATAAAATGACAGGACCCATCCAAATGTTGTCTACAAGAGACCCATTTTGAACCTAAAGATACACCCAGACTAAAAGTGAAGGGATGGAGAAGCATCTTTCATGCCAATGGCCTCAAAAAGGCCGGGGTGGTGATTCTTATATCAGATAAAGTAGATTTTAAACTAAGACTGCAGTCAGAGATACAGAAAGACACTACATAATTCTTAAAGGGACTATCCACCAAGATGATCTAACAATTGTAAATATCTATGCCCCCAATATGGGAGCAGCCAATTACATAAGAAAACTACTAATCATGATAAAGAGTCATATTGATATGAATACATTAATAGTAGGAGATCTTAACACGCCTCTCTCAGTAATAGAACATTGAAGCAGAAAATCAATAAAGAAACAAGAGCTTTAAATGACACATTGGACCAGGTGGACCTCATAGATATATACAGAACATTCCACCTTAAAACAACAGAATACTCATTCTTCTCAAACACACATGGAACCTTCTCCAGAATAGACCACATACTGGGTCACAAATCAGGACTCAACTGATACCAAAAGACTGAGATTATTCCCTGCATATTCTCAGATCACAATGCTTTGAAACTGGAGCTCAATTACAAGGAAAAGTTTGGAAGGAACTCAAACACCTGGAAGCTAAAGACCACCTTGCTTAAGAATGTTTGGATCAACCAGGAGATCAAAGAAGAACTGAAACAATTCATGGAAACCAACGAGAATGAAGACATTTCGGTCCAAAACCTATGGGATACAGCAAAGGCGGTCCTAAGGGGGAAATACATAGCCATCCAAGCCTCCCTCAAAAAAATTGAAAAATCCAGAATACACCAGCTGTCTCTACACCTTAAAGAACTAGAGAATCAACAACAAATCAAACCAACTCCACACATAAGAAGGGAAATAATCAAGATTAGAGCAGAGATCAATGAGGTAGAAACCAGAGATACAGTAGAACGTATCAATGAAACTAGAAGCTGGTTTTTTGAAAGAATCAATAAGATCGATAAACCATTGGCCACACTAATCCAAAAAAAAAGAGAGAAAGCTCAAATTAATAAAATTATGAATGAAAAGGGAGAGATCACAACTAACACCAAGGAAGTAGAAACAATCATCAGAAGTTATTATCAACAGTTATATGCCAATAAGCTAAGCAACCTAGATGAAATGGATGCATTCCTGGAAAACCATAAACTCCCAAAACTGAACCAGGAAGAAATCGACAACCTGAATAGACCGATATCTAGTAACGAGATTGAAGCAGTGATCAAAAACCTCCCAAAAAACAAGAGCCCAGGACCTGACGGACTCCCTGGGGAATTCTACCAAACTTTCAAAAAACAAATAACACCTATTCTCCTGAAGCTGTTTCAAAAAAGTGAAGCAGAAGGAAAACTTCCAGACTCTTTCTCTGTAGCCAGCATTACCCTGATCCCCAAACCAGGCAAAGACCACACCAAAAAGGAGAATTTCAGACCAATATCACTGATGAATATGGATGCTAAGGTTCTCAACAAGATCCTAGCCAACAGGATCCAACAGCACATTACAAAGATCATCCACCATGACCAGGTGGGATTCATCCCTGGGCTACAAGGATGGTTCAACATTTGCAAATCAATCAATGTGATAGAACAAATTAATAAGAGAAGAGAGAAGAACCACATGGTCCTCTCAATTGATGCAGAAAAAGCATTTGACAATATCCAGCATCTGTTCCTGATTAAAACGCTTCAAAGTATAGGGATAGAGGGAACATTACTGAACTTCATGAAATCTATCTATGAAAGACCCACAGAAAATATCATCCTCAATGGGAAAAATCTCACAGCCTTCCTGTTGAGATCAGGGACATGACAAGGATGTACACTCTCACCACTCTTGTTCAACATAGTATTAGAAGCCCTAGCAACAGCAATCAGACAACAAAGAGAAATAAAAGGTATCCAAATTGGGAATGAAGAAATCAAACTCTCTCTCTTCACAGATGACATGATTCTGTATATGGAAAACCCAAAAAAACTCCACCCCCAAACTACTAGAACTCATACAGCAATTCAGTAATGTGGCAGGATACAAAGTCAGTGTACAGAAATCAGTGGCTTTCTTATACGCTAACAATGAAAATACAGAAAGGGAAATGAGGGAATCGATTCCATTTACTATAGCACCAAGAACCATAAGATACCTGGGAATAAACCTAACCAAAGAGGTAAAGGATCTGTACTCGAGGAACTACAGAACACTCATGAAAGAAATTGAAGAAGACACAAAGAGATGGAAGACCATTCCATGCTCTTGGATTGGAAGAATAAACATTGTTAAAATGTCTATACTGCCTAGAGCAATCTATAGTTTTAATGCCATTCCAATCAAAATTCCACCGGTACTTTTCAAAGAGCTGGAGCAAATAATCCTAAAATTTGTATGGAATCAGAAGAGACCCCGAAATGCTAAGGAAATGTTGAAAAACAAAAACAAAACTGGTGGCATCATGTTACCTGATTTCAAGCTTTACTACAAAGCTGTGATCACTAAGACAGCATGGTACTGGCATAAAAACAGACACATAGACCAGTGGAACAGCATAGAGAGCCCAGATATGGACCCTCAACTCTATGGTCAAATCATCTTCGACAAAGCAGGAAAAAATATACAGTGGAAAAAAGACAGTCTCTTCAATAGATGGTGCTGGGAAAACTGGACAGCTATATGTAGAAGAATGAAACTCGACCATTCTCTTACACCATACACAAAGACAAACTTGAAATGGATAAAAGACCTCAATGTGAGACAGGAATCCATCAGAATCCTAGAGGAGAGCATAGGCAGTAACCTCTTTGATATCAGCCACAGCAACTTCTTTCAAGATATGTCTCCAAAGGCAAAGGAAACAAAAGCGAAAATGAACTTTTGGGACTTCATCAAGATCAAAAGCTTCTGCACAGCAAAGGAAACAGTCAACAAAACAAGAGGCAACTCACGGAATGGGAGAAGATATTTGCAAATGACAGTACAGACAAAAGGTTGATATCCAGGATCTATAAAGAACTTCTCAAACTCAACACACACAAAACAGACAATCATGTCAAAAAATGGGCAGAAGGCATGAACAGACACTTCTCCAATGAAGACATACAAATGGCTATCAGACACATGAAAAAATGTTCATCATCACTACCCATTAGGGAGATTCAAATTAAAACCACATTGAGATACCACCTTACACCAGTTAGAATGGCCAAAATTAACCAGACAGGAAACAACATGTGTTGGAGAGGATGTGGAGAAAGGGGAACCCTCTTACACTGTTGCTGGGTATGCAAGTTGGTTTAGCCACTTTGGAAAACAGTGTGGAGATTCCTCAAGAAATTAAAAATAGAGCTTCCCTATGACCCTGCAATTGCACTACTGGGTATTTAGCCCAATGATACAGATGTAGTGAAAAGAAGGGCCATCTGTACCCCAATGTTTATAGCAGCAATGGCCACGGTTGCCAAACTGTGGAAAGAACCAAGATGCCCTTCATTGGACGAATGGATAAGGAAGATGTGGTCCATATACACTATGGAGTATTATGCCTCCATCAGAAAGGATGAATACCCAACTTTTGTGTCAACATGGACGGGACTGGAAGAGATTATGCTGAGTGAAATAAGTCAAGCAGAGAGAGTCAAGTATCATATGGTTTCACTTATTTGTGGAGCATAACAAATAGCATGGAGGACAAGGGGAGATGGAGAGGAGAAGGGAGTTGAGGGAAATTGGGAGGGGAGGTGAACCATGAGAGACTGTGGACTCTGAAAAACAATCTGAGGGTTTTGAAGGGGCAGGGGGTTGGAGGTTGGGGGATCTGGGTGGTGGGAATTAAGGAGGGTACGTATTGCATGGAGCACTGGGTGTGGTGCAAAAACAATGAATACTATTACGCTGAAAAGTTAAAATAAACTTAAAAAAAAGAAAATTCACATAAAAAATATTATTTTTTATTTTGATGCATACTTCAGAATAAAGACATATATATAAATATATATATATTTATATATATCAAATATTTCATTTCATTTCATCCAAGAAGAGAATACACATTTTTCTCAAATGCACACAGAAGAATCTTTTGGTTAAGGTACATAAAAAGAGGTATAACACTGATACTAATTTTTGAGTTTTATGGGAAATGGGAAATGAAAATGACATCTAATTATCAGAAGACAATAATAATGTTCTTGAACAATATTGTGCCTATTAGAAAATTATCACATATGCATTAAATGTTATCATGTATGAATTTCAAGTATAATAATCTCAATTTACATAATTAGATATGAGAAATAAAGTTTCATTTTTCAAATCCATTTACACACTGATCAAAAATATGCTTTAAGGAAAAATAAGCATTTTATTAATGAATTATCTTACAAACTCCAAATGATCATTTCTTTAACACACCATGCTAAGCTCTCAGTCAGCATCAAAGTTAGAAGCCATCATTTAGTCCAAAACTATGCCAAGTTAACACAGGAAGCCAGTTAGATAATAAGAAATAATGTTTATAAGTGAGTGACAGATAATGGTTTATAGGAGTTGGTCTTAATTTGGAATTTTTTTTTAAGTATGAAATAATAAAGAAAAAAATAACAACTTGAGGCATAGCATAGTGAGGGTTATACAGAATTTAATGACAGATAAGAAAAAAAAGAAAAACTCTCATCAAAGACACAGGAGCTAAATCTTGTGGGCAGAAGCATTAGAAAAGGAGATGGTCCAGGTTTGTTAAACACCATCATGTCCTCTCAAAGCCCTACTCGGGCTAGAAGCATTAGTTGAGCTTCACCATTGGCTGAATTCAGAAAGTAGAAATGGGTCATATATTGTCAAGGTCAAATATTCACCAGATCATTTCTCTGCCCCGTCTGAGTTAATACCCTAGATATGGTTGGTCTAGTTCCCTTTCCTGGTCTTGACTGTTTGCTCTTTGCCAACGCAAAGAACCTCAAAAATTATGCCATATAGTTAGCAATTCCAAACACAAGGGAGCCTATCTTGTGCATGGTCATTAATCAGGAGGAAATTCCTTTATTAAAATAACAACTTCAGAGAATCAACTGACATTTTATTTCAGTTCAGAGTTGTGATGCAGATTGGTATAATTGAGATATTTTCATAACAAACAGTCCCTTTATGGAATTCTGTTTTATAGCCCTAGGTTATATCGACATTTTCTTTGTCACAACTAGTCAACCATATTCAACCACTAACTTATTAGAACAAATAAAAATAGTGAAAGCAGCTTAGCTTTAGTAATCTGATTGAAACTTATCCTCTTAGTAGGGGGGAAATAGTCTATTCATTTAGTTGGGAGTGAGACTGATCACAATATTTAAAAAAATAACTTAAACCCTCCATTGTTTTTCTTTCCACATAATTTTGGAGCTCTTGAACAAAGGATACTTCAAATGGAATTTATATACACAGTTAATGTATAAGAAAGAATTTTTGTACTGTTCTTAAGAGATTAAAATTCAAATTTTACACTGTAATTTTGGACTAAAGTATATAAGTTTTATTTATTTGATATGGCTTGACCAAAAAAGAAAAAGCCTAAATATTATATCCCAATTAGTTTTATATTATAATAATTAAAAATTCCTCTATGATCTTTTTTTACTTTCCATCATGCATTTTACTAGAATAGACAGTAAAAAGAAAAAATTAAATAAATTTTAATTATAAAGAAACACACCAAGAATTTCATATTAATTGACAACCACTTATATCACATCCACAAGATAGAAATTCCAATGATTAATAAAATCTCCTTATGGATCATTTCTCTTAGGAAAATCCATAAGCCATGAGATGTGTGTGTGTGTGTGTGTGTGTGTGTGTGTTTAATTTAGCTCTTAAAACTTCATCACAAGATCTTAGATCAATAGGCAGGTATATTCTTTAGGAATTCTCTTTTATTGATCTAAATATTATTATAGAAGTCATCTTTCAATTTATCATTTAGTAAACCAGAAGTAATTTTAAATTAGTTTCTTTTTTTTTTAAGATTTTATTTATTTACTTATTTGAGAGAGTGAGTCAGAGATAGCAAGAGAGAGCATGAGTAGGGAGGAGAGGGAGAAGTAGGCTTCCCAGTGAGCTGGGAGCCCAACACAGGGCTTAATTCCAGGACCCTAGGATAATGACCTGAGCCAAAAACAGAAGCCTGACTGAGCCACCCAGGTGCCCCTTAAATTAGTTTCTAAAAGTATAAATAAAGTAAACATTGAAAATCCCATGTTTCCCTTAAGAAACAGTTACCTCTTTCACATACTGGTCAACCAAATACATGAAAAAAAAAAGCTCGTTTCATTACTAGTGTATATGAAATAAAATAAATTTAGTCTAAGTATTTTGCTAGAACATAAGGACTTTTCTGGACACTACTATTATAATATCCCCCTTGTAAGTCTGTGAAATCAAAGTCAAGATTCTTCATAGACCATTCAACATTCCAAAGGCATAGTCACTGGTCAGCATCAGGGCAGTGTAAGCTGTTACCTTTGTCTTTCCCCTTTAAATGACAAACAGCAGGACACAGACCAACAAAGGCCCCTCTGCCAGCAAAACAGATGCCTAAGAGAGCCATACATCTGTACACCTGAAGGTGGATGGATTTGACCTGGTGGAGGTGGTAGAACCAGTGTCGGACCAGTGGTGGGCACCCATGATTGGCAGCTCCAGAAGCAAGGACAGCACCTGAATCCCAGGCAACCCTGGCAGCAATACCCATTACTCAGAAACCCTGGCAGCACTGAGGACACTGGCAACCCCAACAGCAAGAGCAGCAGTGCCAGTCACTCCTCTGGCAGAGGGGATGGAGGGCAGAAAGTGTGCACTTCCAAACATAGCTGTAAGGCAGTGCAGGTAAAAGAAACAAAAATTTGTGCTATATCACCACCTGCTGGAAAACAAAAGAAAGGCCACTAATTGTGTACCTGTTTAATTTAAAATCACAAAAAAATAAAATTTAAAATCAAAGTAAAGAAAGTTTACATAAAAAAGGCAGTCCATATTTCTAATGTGCTGACAGAAGCACATCTCATCAAACACCATTACAAAGTCATGTTATGGACAAACCATAAGAGACTCTTAATCTCATGAAACAAACTGAGGGTTGCTGGAGGGAGAGATGAGGTGGCTGGGTTATGGACTTTGGGGAGGGTATGTGCTATGGTGAGTTCTGTGAATTGTGTGTAAGATGGGTGATTCACAGATCTGTACCCCTGGGGCAAATAATACATTATGTTAATTTTTTTTTTTTAAGTCATGCTAAGTGGGTCACATGGCTGCCTCAGTCAGGTAAGCATCTGACTTCAGCTCAGGTCATGATACCAGAGTCCTGGGATCAAGCCCCACATTGGGCTCTCTGTTCAGCAGAGAGCTGGCTTCTCCACCTCCCTCTGCCTACTGCTCAACCTGCTTGTGCTCATACTCCCTCTCTCTGTGTCAAATAAATAAATAAAATCTTGGGGGAAAAAATCATGCTAACATGTATAATAAAAGAAAATAAAAATTTTCCAACCACCTCAAAGTCAATATTGGGATCTGATAAAGAACTCACAGGGCACCTGGATGGCTCAGTTGGTTAAGCAATTGTCTTTGATTTCAGGTCAGATCATGATTTCAGTGTCATGGGATTGAGCTCCATGTCATGCTCTATACCCAGAGAAAAGTCTGCTTGTCCCTCTCCTTCTGCTCCTCCTTTCATTATTCTTTTTCTTCTCTCTCTATAATAAGTAAGTACAATCTTTTTTTTTTTTTAAAGTAAATCAATCAGTATGCACTTTATTTCCAGCCAAGGTTTTACATTGTCTTAAGACCAACAAACTATGTGTGGGCAAACTGCTGATTCACGTTTGAGAAATTACATGGTTTCTACTTAGGTTCTGAAAATGTAGTTCGTTGCCGTAACATAAGACTTTATTTAATCTGAAAACCACCTGAAGGTGTTTAGAAGTGTATCTTAAGAGATACACTTGTTGACAGGAAATATACAGTGTTATGAAAGTATACACAATTCATGACCACAGTGTAGAGCTATTCATGGTGAATAGGTAATGTTTATCTGTTCTCCAAAAGTAGTGAAAAACATTAAGTCACTAAATAAAAGCTCAGAATTACCAAGGAACAGTTAAAAACGACCAGGATCCAAACAGGTTACTTATATATTTATCTATAAAGAAGTGACAACACTAAAAAACACATTGAAAACCAGTGTTTTGAACTTTAAGTGTGGGATTTAAAAATACTCCATTAACTTGAGAGTGCAATAATTTTTTCCAAATAACATTTGACGGGCAATTCTGATATATTTTACAGCTGAAATATTCCTAAAAGGAATATCTACATACTATGGCCTATCAAATATAATCTGCATTTTGCAAATCAGTACAAAAATTTATTCATCATTTATATTTCATATTTATATACTTTTTAAAAATTAGATTTTATTGCTAAATGAATTTAGAATTCATATTAAATTTGGAAACCTAATATAATGCTTTCATACCTTATTCCCCAATTGATTTTTTAGAAACACTGGAAGCAAATGATTATGAAAATGAGACTGCAACAGAAGGCATTTTGAAAAGAAAAATAATTAGGTGCCATTTGCCATTTTATTTCAAAAGCCCATTTTGTCCCACTTTTTTCACTAGCAAGAGACTAAAACATGAACCTTTTTTTTTTTAATAAATATGACTACAGTAATCCGAACACAAAAAAGAATCGTCAGCATTGCTTAGATATCTAAAACAAGGGAAACACTTTCCCACTCACCTAAAAGAAAAATACTTTTTGATTACCAGTTTACAAACATCAGATTCACTGGCCATGTTAAAAGGTCCAGCAAAATTTTAATCCAACAATACTTGAGAATGAATACACACACACACACACACACAGGACATCTGTGTGTGTGTATATATAGTCATTATAAATATATATACACACGTGTGTATATATATACATATATATGTACGTGTGTATATATATACATATATATATGTATATATATATATATAGTCAATGTATTCAATAGGCATTCCCCCACAAAATTAATTCATACTTAATTGCCACTTTTAATAAACACTTGTTCACAGATCATCCATTTGTCTTATATGAAGTTAGGCAATATCAAATGTTCTGTTATGGTCTCCATCTTCTTCGGAATCATCCTCTGAAGTTTCGAGATCTTCCATATGTGCCTGAAGAGTTCTTGCAAGGTTAATAAATCGGACACGCGTGCTTGGTTCATTTGTATTTCCCATCATATCAGAAAAGCTTTGTTCGCACAAGTGCAATAACACAACTAGGTAGAGACCAGAGCTGATAAACTCATACTCAGCTTGTTCATTTGCATGAGCTCTATGTAGTTCATGAATATAAAAATCCTCCAGGTTAAGCTGCAACTTCTCTTTACAGAGTTCACAGGTGGTTACGGCCTCTAAGGAAGAACCAGAGTTAATTTTGGCCTGTAACCACTTTTTCATACACTCTTGGTGGACATACTGCAAACTTCCTGTGCACTTGCATGGCTCTATCAACAAGTTAGATGATGATGCAGCTGCCATCTGACAAATTCTACATAAGTCACCTTCTTCTTCTTCAGAATCCTCTAAAAGGAGGCTCTCTTTTATTTTCTGCAGTCTTTCTGGGTCTCTTGAAGGTGCACTTTTAGTTTTATCACTTTTTCCATCAGAAGAACTCCAACCTGAAGGAATAATATCTACAGTGATCATGACATTGTTGGTTAAATTATTTCCAAGTGCTGGGGGGACTGCAAATCGAAATAAGGAACCAGGAAGGATCCCTGTTATTCCTGTATTTCTTCCACTGTGGGCTGAATCTGATGTGGAGCCACCAGTAGCAGCATTACTCGAAGCTGCAGATGCCTGTGATCTGCTGGCAGTAGCCCCAACAGGATCACTCTGTGCTTCAAGGTGAACCACTTCATTTGATTCTCTTCTAAACATATGATGAGATCTAGGTGGTATATCAGAGGTAGGTATCCTTGAAGATTCATCTCGTCCCTCTCGTCTCCTTCTAGAGAACAAAGGTGTGCATCTATTTCTAAGTGAGGAAGATAACCATGGTCCTGTATTTCTACCTTCAGGTTCCTGGTTAAAATTTTCTGAATGTGGCTCAGAGCTATGATTTTGGCTAAGAGAGGACAAACCCCATCTTCGCCTAAGAAATCGAAATCCCTGAGAAGCTTCAGATGCCCTATTATCGGGGACATCAGAAGATGATGCTGCATTGCTACGAGACTGTGAAGCTGTCAAGATTCTTGGAGACACATAGGAATTTTCAGAACTCAACGATCTTGTATTCAAGGAATCCTGGCTAGATCTTCGTGAAAAAAAGGTAGATGACATACTAGAAGCTATACGCAACAGCAATCTCCTGGTTGAACGTCTACCTTCATTGTCAGAAGATTCTTGAAATGATCTTTGAGATGAACCAACCCTATCTGAACTGCTTATGGTTGAAGTTTCATCTCTATTTGAAATATAAGAAAATCCAGGTTGTGTACTGCTTTGGGGAGATTCCAATTCTCTTGGAGAAAAATTTGATCTTAGAGAATTTCTACTAGAGTCCCTAGAACATGGTATGGTCTGATGTTCAGAAGGCATTTGGTGGTTTGTAGATGATGTATTCAACTGTAAAGTGCTCCGGAGTGATCTTTTGGTCTTGCTCCCTGTGAATATGAAGAAGGAACTCTGTCTTGAACATAGGACGAAGCTGTGAAATCACCACTTCGGTGACTATAATCCATAAGATTACTAATGGAAGAATCTGCTCTTCTCTCTAAATCTCTTCTCTCTCTCATTAAGTCAGTTCCAAATGATCCAAGTACCATTGATGAAGATCTGGGAACCTGATTATGTCTCCACGAAGAATCTGACACTGCATTTAAACCATGTCCAATATTTCTCCCAACTGAGGTAGATGTACAGTTTGTGCAGGAAAGTTTAGGTCTTTTTGAATCATGATCCCGTTGCTGGTTTTGTGATCTTGATCGTGCTCCCTGAGTTATCTCAGATTCACTATACCATGTAAACTGAAATGGTGATGCAGATGCTGATGCTGATGTAGACTGATATTCAGAATCCAGTCTAAATGAAGAGTCTCTTGAGTGATAGGTATCATTTAAATTATTCCCTCTACTTCCAGACATCATCCTAGCACTTAAAGAGGTGGGGGGTTGGACTGAAATTCTTCTTGGAATCCTTGACGGTTTAGAATCCATTCTTGAGGTTTCCCCTGCTCCCGAGCTGGCACTGTACAGGGCGCGTCCTCCTCGAAGCGACCACCGCCTTCTTCCTCGGAGATCAAGGCCCCTAAATAAACCAGAGCACTCCACAGAGAAGCACAATGGCGTCCGCCCCTCGCCCAGATCCAGCGCAGAACTGGCCGCCACCGTTGAAAGCCAGTAAGTACAATCTTTTAAAAAAAATTCAAAATAGCAGTTATGAAGAAATTCAATGAGCTATAAGAAAACTCAGAAAGGCAATTCATTGAAATCAGGAATAAAATTAATGAACAGAAGGAGTACTTTACCAAAGAGATTGAAATTCAAAAAAGAACCAAAGAGAAATTCTAGAACTGATATACTCTATAAATGAGATGAACAATTCATTATAAAGCAGTGGTAATAGATTAGATTATATAGAACAAAGAATAAACAATCTGGAAGACAGAAATTTAGAAATGATTTGGGTAGAAGAAGGAGGGAACTAAGATTTTTTTAAAAACTTAAAACCTTATGAAATCTATCAGATCCTATCAGAAGAGCCAACATAAGAATAATGGGTATACCAGAATGTAAAGAAAAGGAGAATGGAACAGAGAGTTAATTAAAGAAATAATAACAGAACTTCTCAAGCATGAGGAAGGAAGTAGGCATACAACTGCACAAAGCTAATAGATTACTTTGCTATTTCAATGCAATAATACCATTTTCAAGACATACTACAATAAAGCTGTCAAAATTTAATGATAGAGAAACAATCCTAAAGGCAGCCAGGCTAAAAAAAAAAAAAAAAAAAAGGAAAGAAAGAAAGAAAAAAAAAGGAACTTACAAAGGAAATTCAATTAGAACATTAGCAGATTTCTCAGCAGAAACTCTATGGGCAGAAGAGAGTGGAATATATTCAAAATATTAAAAGATAAAAATTGACAGCCAATAATACTCTAACCATCAAAGTTATCCTTCAGATATAAAGGAGAAATAAAGGCTTTCCCAAACAAAAACCAAAGTTCATTACTACTAGATCTGTCTTATAAGAAATTTTGAAAGTTCTTCTAAAAAAAACTAGTGCATAAAACTGAGTAAGGTGCTAGACAGACAAAATAAAAAATTATAACTTATTTTTAAATGCAGTATTAAACATTTAATTATAGCATACAGTTTAAAGGGAAAAGGCATTAAAAACAACCAGTATCATTTGGCAACAAACGTCACAAAAAGGTATAATTTGTGACAACAAAAATATAATAGGGGAGGAGAAAATGATGAAACCTATATAGGCAAATGCAGATAAGTTACTATCAGCAAAGAATATACTGTTTTTATTGATGAGAAATTTTATGTAAACCTAATGGTAACCACAAAACAAAAATCCAGAGGAAAGATGCAAAACAAAAAAGACAGAAATGAGGAAGTCATTATAGAAAATTACCAACTTGAGAAGGTAGATTAAAAACAGAAGAAAAAAATAACAAAAATATAGAACCACCAGAAAAAAATAAAATGGCAGTAGTCCGTCCTCTATAATCACTCTAAATGTAAATGTAACAGATTGAACTCACCAATCAATATGCACAATGTCTGGATTAATTAAAAAGCAAGACTCAACTATATGCTCCCTTCAGGAGACTCATTTAAGCTCCAAAGACAAATATGTTTCAAAGTCAATGGGTAGAAGGTAATATTCCAAGCAAATGATAAGTAAAAGAAAGTTGGTGTATTCCCACTTACATCAGATAAAACAGACTTCAAGGCAACAATTGTAACAAGAGAAAAAGGTCATTATATAACAACAAGGAGTCAATATATCAAGAAAATATAATAGTCATAACTGTATATGCTTCTAACATTTCAACACTAAAATATAATAAGCAAATATTAACAATTTTTAAAGGAGAATTAAATAACAATATAATAGGAGGGGATCTAATGTCTATCAGCAATGGCTACACTGTCCAGACAGAAAATTAAGAATCATAGAAGTGAACAACATGTTAGAACAAATGGACTTAACAGACATATATGGAACATTCCATACAACAATAGAATACACTTTCTACTCTAGTACACATGGAACATTCTCCAGGATAGATCACAAGATACATTATAGAACTAATCCTAGTAAAGTTAAGATTTAAATTATACCAACAATCTTTTCTGATCTCAATGGAATAAGAGGAAAGTAAATAGATCTTCAAATATATGGAAATTAAGCAACACATTTCTAAACCAAGAAGTCAAAGAAGAAATCAAAAGGAAAATAAAAATTATCCTGAAACAAATGAAGATGAAAATACAACATACCAATCTTGTGGAATGCAGGAAAAGCAGTTCTGAGAGGCAAGTTTATAACAAAAAAACACATATATTGAGAAATTAGAAAGACTTCAAATCAATAACCAATTTGATGCCTCAAAGAACCATAAAAATAGGAACAAATTGCATTCAATGTTAACAGAAGAAAATAATAAAAATCAGAGCAAAATAGGTGAAATACAGACCAGGAGCTTGGGAGTCCAAGATGGCAGAAGAGTAGGAGACCTTAATTTTTTCTGGTCCCAGGAATTCAGCTATATAGCTATCAAATCATACTGAACACCTGTGAACTCATCTGGAGATCTAAGAAAAGAATAGCTGCAACTCTACAAATAGAAAAGCAGCCACTTTCTGCAAGAATGAAAAGGCAGAAAAACTCACCTCAAAAAAAAAAAAAAAAAAGAGGATAAGAGGCAGTACTGACAGCCAGGGGCCTAATCAGTATGGACATAAGTAAGATGTTGGAACTAAAGTTCAGAATAATAATTATAAAGATAATATCTGGGCTTGAAAAAAAGCATTGACAACACTAGAGAATCCCTTTCTGGAGAAATAAAAGAACTAAAATCTAACCAAGTCAAAATCAAAAAGGTTATTAATGAGATGTAATAAAAAATAGAGGCTCTAACTCCTAGGATAAATGAGGAAGAGAGAATTAGTTATATAGAAGACCAAATGTTGGGGAATAAAGAAGCTGAGAAAAAGAGATAAACAATTATTGGATCATGAGGGGAGAATTCAAGAGAAAAGTGATACCATAAAGTAAAACAATTTTAGAATAATTGGATGCCAGAAGAGGAAAGAGAGAGAGGGGCAGAAGACATATTGGAGCAAATTATAGCAGAGAAACTCCATAATCTGGGGAAAGAAACAAGCATCCAAGTACAGGAGGCACAGAGAACTTCCCTCAAAATCAATAAAAATAGGTCAACACCTTGACATCTAATAGTGAAACTGGCAAATTTTAGAGACAAAGAGAAAATCCTGAAAGCAGATCAAGACAAGTGGTCTGTAACCTACAAGGGAAGAAACATTAGATTGGGCACCAGGCCTATCTATGAAGACCTTACAGGCCAGAAAGTACTGGCATGCTATATACAGGGTGCAAAATGAGAAAAACATGCAACCAATAATACTTTATCCAGCTAGGATATCATTCAAATTAGAAGGAATGATAAAAAGCTTCAAGGACAAGAAGAAACTAAAAGAATGTGTGTCCACCAAACTAGCCCTATAGGAAATACTACAAGGGATCCTCTAAGCAAAGAGAGAGCACAAAAATAACATAAACCAGAAAAGAATAGAGACAATAAAGTGACAGAAACAGTCACTTTACAGGAAATACAATGACAATAATTAATATCTTTCAATCGTCATTCTGAATGTAAATGGGCTAAGCGCCCCAGTCAAAAGACAAGGATATCAGAATGGTTAAAAAAAAACAAGACCCATCAACATGCTGTCTGGAAGAGACTCGTTTAGGATCCAAAGACACCTTCAGATTTAAAGTCACAGGGTGTAAAACCATTTATCATGCTAATGGACATCAAAAGAAATCTGGGGTAGCAATCCCTATATCAGACAAATTAGATTTTAACCAAAGACTGTAATAAGAGACAGAATTATATGGTCTATCCAACAACAAGGTTTAAAAATTGTAAACATTTACGCCCCTAACATGGGAGCAGCCAATTATATAAACCAAATAATAACAAAACTAAAGAAACACATCAATAATAATCCAATAGTGTTTTGGATTTTATCACCCCCCCCTCACTGCAATTGACAGATCATCTAAGCAAAAGATTAACAAGGAAAGAAGGGCTTTGAATGACACACTGGACCACATGGACTTCACAGATATATTCAGAACATTCTATTCTAAAGTAACAGAATACACATTCTTCTCCACTGCACATGGAACAGTCTCTAGCACAGGTCACATACTGGGACAAAAATCAGGTCTTGGCCTGTTACCAAAAGATTGGGATCATTCTCTGCATATTTTTGGACCATAATGCTTTGAAACAGGGACTCAATCACAAGAGGAAATATGAAAAGACCTCGAATACATGGAGGCTAAAGAGCATCCTACTAAACAATGAATGGGTCAACCAGGAAATTAAAGAGAAAATTTTTTAAAAATTCAAAGAAACAAATGAAAATGAAAACAATTGCTCAAAATCTTTTGGATGCAACAGAGGCGGTCCTAAGAAGGAATTATATAGCAATACAAGCTTTTCTCAACAAACAAGAAAGGTCTCAAATACATAACCTAACAAAACACCTAAAGGAGCTGGAAAAAGAACAGCAAATAAGAACTAAAGCCAGCAAGAGAAAAGAAATAATACATATTAGAGCAGAAATCAATGACATAGAAACCAAAAGAACAGGAGAATAGATCAACGAAACTAGGAGCTCATTCTTTAAAAGAATTAATAAGATTGATAAATCCCTGGCCAGAGTAATCAAAAAGAAAAGAGAAAAGACCCAAATAGTTAAAGTCATGAATAAAAGAGAAGAGATCACAACCAACACCAAAGAGATATAAACAAATACAAGAACATATTATGAGTAAATATATGCAAACAAATCAGGCAATCTGGAAGAAATAGATACATTCTTAGAGACTATAAACTACCAAAACTTAAACAGGAAGAAATAGAAAACATGAACAGAACCATAACAAGCAAGGAAATTGAAGCAGTAATCAAAAATCTCCCAAAAAAAACCAAGAGCCCAGAGCCAGATGTCTTCCCTGGGGGAATTCAACCAAACATTCTTCTTTTTAAAGAAGAACTAATACCTATTCTTCTGAAGCTGTTTCAAAAAATTAGAAATGTAAGGAAAACTTCCAAACTCTTTCTGTGGGGCCAACATTGCTTTGATCCCAAAACCAAAGACCCACCAAAAAGGAATTACAGACCAAAATCCCTGATCAACATGAATGCAAAAATTCCCACCAAAATACTATCCAATAAGATACAGAAGTACCATTAAAAGGATTATTCACCTCTCCCAAGTGAGATTTATTCTTGGGCAGCAATGGTGTTTCAACATCTGCAAATCAATCAATGAGATACAATATATTAATAAAAGAAAGACAAGAACCATAGGATCCTCTCAGTAGATGCAGAAAAAGGATTTGACAAAGTGCAGCATCCTTTCTTGATTAAAACTGTTCACAGTGCAGGGATAGAGGAAACACAACCTAATATCATAAAAGCCACCTACAAAAAGCCCCCTGCAAATATCATTCTCAATGGGGAAAAACTGAGATCTTTTCCACTAAGGTCAGGAACATGGTAGGAATGTCCATTATCACCACTGCTGTTCAACATAGTATTAGAAGTCCTAGTCTCAGCAATCAGACAACACAAGGAAATAAAAGAAGAGGTCAAACTCTCACTTTTTGGAGATGACATGATACTTTATGTGGAAAACCCAAGAGACTCAACCCCCAAATTGTGAGAGCTCATAAAGGAATTCAGCAAAGTGGCAGGATACAAAATCAATGCACATAAATCAGGTGCATTTCTATACACTAACAATAAGACAGAAGAAAGAGAAATTAAGGAGTCGATCTGATTTATAATTGCACTGAAAACCATAAGATACCTAGGAATAAACCTAACCAAAGAGGCAAAAGATCTGTACGCAGAAAACCATAGAACATTCAGGAAAGAAATTGAGGAATACACAGAAAAGTGGAAAAATGTTCCATGCCCATGAATTGGAAGAACAAATTTGTTAAATTTCTATGCTAGCTAGAGCAATCTACACATTCAATGCAATCCCTATAAAAATACCATCAACTTTTTTGCACCAAAATGGAATAAATAATCCTAAAATTCATATGTAACCAGAAAAGACCCTGAATAGCCAAAGGAATATTGAAAGAAAAAAAAAAAAACTGGTGGCATCGCAATTCTGGACTTCAAACTCTTTTATAAAACTGTAATCATCATGACAGTATGGTACTGGAACAAAAACAGACAGACAGATGAATGGAACAGAATAGATAACTGAGAAATGGATCCTCAACTCTATGGTCAACTAATCTTCAACAAAGCAGAAAAGAATGTCCAATGGACAAAAAGACAGTCTCTTCAATAAATGGTGCTGGAAAAACTGAAGAAAGACATACAGAACAATAAAACTAGACCCCTACTCACACCATTCACAAAAAATAAATCATAATGGATCAAATAATTAAACATAAAACCTGATTCCATAAAACACCTAGAAGAAAACATAGGAAAGAAGCTCATTAGTATTGGTCTTAGCAATGATTTTTTGGACATGACACCAAAAGAAAAAAAAAAAAAAAACAAAAGCAAAATCAACAAATGGGACTACATCAAACTCAAAAGCTTATACAGAGCAAAAGAAACAGTCAACAAAATAAAATGGCAGTCTACAGAATGATAGACCATTTTTGCAAACCATATATACCAGATAAGTAGTCAATATCCAAAATATTAAGAATTAACACAACTTAGGAACAAAAATGCAATAAAAAATGGGCAGAACTAAATAGACCTTTTTCCAAACAGGAAATTAAAAAGGCCAACAGGCACATAAAAAAATGTTCAACATTGCTAATCATCAGGGAAATGCAAATCAGAACCACAAGGAGATACCACCTAATGCATATTAGAATGGTTATTATCAAGAAGAAAATAGACAACAGGTGTTGGTAAGCATGTGGTATAAAAGGAACCCTTATATACTGTTGGTGAGAATGTAAATTAGTCCAACCCCTATGGAAAACAATACACAGTTTCCCCAAAAAACTAAAAAAACAGATCTACCATACAGTGTAATAATTCCATTTCAGGGAATATATACCCAAAGTAAATGAAAACAGGATTTCAATGAGATATATACACACCCATGCTTATGACCATATTATTCACAATAACCAAGACATGGGAAGACCCAAATATCCATCAATGAGTGAATGGATAGAAAACATCTGGTACATATAAAAATAGAATATTATTCAGCCACAAAAAGGGAAATAACATGCCATTTGTGGCAAAATGGATGGACCCTGAGCACATTAAGCTAACTGAAATAAATCAGAGGAAGTCAAGTATTGTATAATATCACTTGTATGTGGATTCTAAGAAATAGTCAAACCTATAGAGAAAAAAAAAAACAAAGTAAAATGGTGGTTACCAGAGGATGGATAGGGGGGATAAGACTGATGGTGATTAAGGATACAAACCTGTAGTGAGTAGTAAATATGAGATAGAGGTTTAGTGTACAGTGAGATGAATGTGATCAATAATACTGTAATATAATGATGGAATGTGAGAATGATAAATACTTCTTCAATAGCAATCATATTACAATTTATAAATGTATCAAATCAATACACTTTAAAATTATAATTGTAACATGTCGTTTATCAAAGAAATAAGTAATAAAGTCTAATAAAATGCAAAAAATTTATTTCCATTGCACCAAATTTAACTTTTATTAAAAATAACTTAAAAATAATATCCAAGTTGTATAAAATAAATAAGTTCTAGAATCTGATGTATAATATCATACCTATAATTAATAATATTGTGTTGTATACTTAAATATTTGTTAAGGGTAGATCTCATGTTAAAATGTTCTTTGCATAAAAATATATGTATTAAATATCCATGTATATACAGCAAAATAAAAATTTTTTTCATATGGATTACCTAAATAAAAAAATATAAGTAGAATAATAAAAAACATAATAACCAAATTATAGAAATAAAAGATAAATAATTATAAAAGAGAATTATAACTATCATAGATGTAAAACAAATAGTTTGTAAAGTCAAATGAATACAGAAACTTGGAGAATAAAATCTCAAAGATAAAACTGATATATTATGATTTCAACAAAAAACACAATATGGGGGAAATAAGTATCAAAACAATAGGTTTAAGACTACATTGCTTTATATGGAATGGTTTATACTACTTTTTAATTTCACAGTTAAACACTGTTTTTAGCAACAAACTAAAGTAATGACAGTTTTGGAATCTGTCCAACCAAAAGCACCCTCTGTATTTGAAAGTACTTGAATTATAAACCATATCTCCTAAACGTTATTACTGCAAAACAGATGTAATTAACTCCATTGTTTAAAAAAAGAGACAAAAATCACTACATCCTGAATTGCCTCCAAACTTTACAAAAATTAAACATATTCTATAATAAAAAAGATATTTGTAATATTTTACCATCAGATTTAACATAATTAAATTATGTATATATTCAGCCTTTGCTCTCTATATGACTAACAACATAGTGTTACGATGTTAAGAGTGAAAAATCACTACACCATCAAATTTTAAAGAAAAAAATAGTATTTGAAATGAAAGAAAATGTGCTTTTATGAAATAAAAAATATAGCAGTAAAATCTCTAAGTATTCAATTAGTTATTTGCTGATCTGGAAACTACCTACAATTTTATTACAACTAATGAAGAATTTCTGCCAAAAGAAAAAAAGATAACAAAATAACCAGCCTAGCTTCTGCCTCAATAATAATCAAGAAAAACATGATTGAAGCATGTTGAAATGAAGCATTTTTCAAGGTTTTTACATAATGAGTCTCTCTGCAGGTTTTCTTACCAGATTTTTTCCTCTGATGAGTTCATGCTACTCACACAAGCAACAATTGAGAAAAATAGTAAAAGAAAATGTACTCAAGACAATATTTTAAACAAATCTCCTAGAAAAAAATAATAATTGTACTTTTTCCCTCCCATTATGCCCTCATGCCCTCTCTCTACCCACCATCCGTCTGTCTACACCTGCCACACACACCCCCAAAATACACACACACACACACACACACACACACACACACACATTTGTAGCAACCAGGTTCTTTTTGTCAGAGGGTTCAGATGGAAAAAAGAAAACATTTGTTCCTACAAATTATCAAAATTATTCTAAATATTTTTAGCAATTCTTTTAGCACTAAATGAATTTAAAATCATTACCCTTAATTCATTTATTTATACTATTAAATGCCAATGGTTTTCTCAAAATCTTTATTGGGGTGAGTCATAGTAGCCAACTGTGCTATCCAGATAAAGAGATTATTTAAATATATTAATTTATCAACTATATACATATGATGGTCAAGAGGTCTACAAAGTGGTTTTCAGTTCAGTGAATTTCTAAAGCCAGATAAAATTTGCATTAAATATGTTTCTCTGTGTTACATATATCTACAGCTATGTTTAAGAGAAACACCTTTCCCTTTAAAATTCTTAAATAACTTCTATAATAGTAATGCTCACAGAATTCTGTTTTGATTTTTGTTTGCTGTGGAATGTAATGAAGGAAAAGAAATATCCCTTCCTTCTCTTAACTTTTACTGTCTCTGATTTTTAACTGCATTTAAGCCAATAAGTAATGTATACAACTGAATGCTCTTTAATAAATTTACAGGGTTGCGGGCGCCTGGGTGGCTCAGTGGGTTAAGCCGCTGCCTTCGGCTCAGGTCATGATCTCAGGGTCCTTGGATTGAGGCCCGCATCGGGCTCTCTGCTCAGCAGGGAGCCTGCTTCCCTCTCTCTCTCTCTCTCTCTCTGCCTGCCTCTCTGTCTACTTGTGATCTCTCTCTGTCAAATAAATAAATAAAATCTTTAAATAAATAAATAAATAAATAAATTTACAGGGTTGCATAACTATCAACAGAATTCAGTTTTAAAACATTTCCATCACTACAAAGAGATCCCATATGTATACATAATCCTCAAAAATATTATGTTATGTGAAAAAAATCTAATTCAAAATTATACATTGTCTGATTTTACATATACAGAAACAGAAGATTGGGTTTTGCGTGGGCGTGTATTGGGGTGTGTGTGTGTGTGTATTCCTTACTTTGGAAGAGATACCTAGGTGTACAATTGCTGAGTTGTAAGGTAAAATTATATTTCACATTTTAAGAAACTGCTAAAGTCTTTCCAAAGTGGTTATACCATTTCACATTCCCACTAGCAATGTAAAAGAGTTCTAATTTCCCCACATCTTTCCCAACATTTGCTATTTTCCATTTTTTTAAATTATGATGGGTGTGAAGTGATATCTCATTGGGGTTTTAATTTGTACTTTCCTAACAAATAATGATGGATGAGTATCTTCTGATGTGTTTATTGACATATCTTCTTTGTATTGCATAACTTCTTTGGTGAAATGGCTCTATAAATCTTTTGCCCATTTGTAAAATACATTGTCCTTTTATTATTGAGTTCTCAGATTTCATTTGTTCTGTATACATATCCTTTATAGGAAATTTAATTTTGAAGTATTTTCTCTGCAGTCTGTGGCTTTTCTTTTCATTTTCTTTATAGCATATTTTTAAGGTTAAGTGCTGTTAATTTTTATGAAGTTTAATTAATCATTTTTTATTGTGCTTCTAGAGCTCTATCTTAGAACATTTTGCCTAACTCGGGTTTTGAAGATTTTCTCTTACATTTTTCTTAAAAGTTTATAATTTTGTCTCTTATTTTTAAGTCAACAATCCACTGTTATTTTTAGGTGAATGTGTGTTTTATGAAGTTGGGTCTAAATTCATCAGTGTGTACATGAATATTTATTGGTCCCAGAAGTATTTATTAAAAAGGCCATCTTCTTTTCATTGAATTTCCCCTTGTTTCATCAAAAATCAACTGATTATAAATGTAAAATTTTATATAGACAATTCTAGTCTATAGATTTAAATCCTTATGTTGATAGAAATGCCATATTTTGATCACTGCTGGTTTATAAATAGATTTTGAAACCAGGAAGTGTTAAGTACGTTTTGTTCATTCTTTTCTTTAAAAACTATTGTGGCTATAGTGGATCCTTTCCCTTTCCATGTAAATTTTAAGATTAACATGTCAGTTTCTGGTAAGTGTCTGTTGAGATTTTTATGGAGATAAGCATTCTCATCAATATTAAATCTTCCAATCCATGAACACGTCTCAATTTATTTAAATCTTTAATGTCTCCCAAGGCACCAGGTGGCTCACTCAGTTGTGTCCGATTCTTGATTTTGGCTCAGGTCATGATCTCAGTGTCGTGAGATCAAACCCCATGTCAAGTTCCACACCTAGAATGGAGCCTGCTTAAGATTCTTTTTCTCCCTCTCCCTCCACCCCCCCAATCAATCAACCAATATTTAATATCTCTTTACAATATTATGTAGCTTTCAGTGTACAAATTTTGCACCTTTTGTTAAAGTCATTTCTATGCATTTTACTCTTTCAGTGCCAATGTGTACTGAGTTCTGAATGTCATTCTAGTCTTGTACATTGCTAGAATATAGAAATGTAGTTGATATTTGCACATTGTTTTTATAGCCTGTGAACTTGCTAAACTTGTTTATTAGCTCTAGATGTGATTTTTTTTTTTATTCCTTGGGACTTTCTACATGTATAGTCATGTTATCTATAAATAAAGACAGATTTATTTCTCCCTTTCCAATACAGATTCCTTTAGTTTCTTTTTCTTCCCTTATTGCATAGATAGAACCCCAGTTCAATGTGGAATAGGCACAATAAGGTTAAATATTTTTCTCCTGTTCCCAAACTTGAGGGGAAAGCATTCACTCTCTCCATAAATATGATTTTGCCTCTAGTTTCTTCATAAATGCCCAATATCATATTGAAAGGGCTCATTTTTATTCCTAGTTTATTGATAGTTTTTATCAAAAATATTGTCAAATATTGTCATTTTTTTAATTTTTACTGAGATGATCATGTAGTTTTGTCCTTTTTCTACTAATATGGTGTATTTGCATTAATTAATGTTCTGATGATAAATCAATCTTGAATTACTGGAATAAATTCTACTTGATCATAGTATAGAACCTTTTTTATATGTTGCTGGATTTGATTTACTGATATTTTGTTAAGAAATTTTGCATCTATATGCATTAGTAATGTTGGCTTCCAGTTTTCTTATATCTTTGTCTGTCTTTGGCATTACTGGTTTCATAAAGTAAGTTAAGACACGGTTTCTCCATTTTCTGGAAGATTTTATGGGGTACTGGTATTATATCTTCCTTAAGTATTTGATAGAATGTTTTTTCTTTTAATTCCTCTCAAATATTGATTCCCCCCCCCCGCCAGGTATTTGCTCCAAATCTGTTCTAGCATTATTTCATCTATCCTCCTTCAATGATCTAATCCACACACATACGGTCAGCCTGCAGCTTGTAGGCTAAAGTCTTCCCAATGTTTCTTCAAATCAAATTTCCCTCTTGAGTTCTATATTTCTCTTTTCAACTGCATTTTGGCTATTTGTATCTAATTGTTGACTGGCAATTCAAATACCCAAATTGTCCTGTGTTGATGGAGTAAAAGCCCCCTATGTGCAGTCAGAGCCATAGACCTATGTACACCTAGTTTTCACCACTACATATTTAATGAATACCAAATCTTATAACACTACTTCCAAAATATCCCTTGAACTTTTCTTCTATTATTCTTCTCTGATTAGAGTCATTATTTCTCACTTGGAGTAAACTGTTCACTCAACTACTTTCTTTGTTTTTATTTTGGGGCCTCTTTTGATTATGTGTTTCAACTGGAAGGCATTATTTGAGTATTAGAGGTGAAAGCAAGAATGCCCATCAACTTCTAAGTGAAATTTTCAATCAATAGAAAGGCAATTATCTGCCAAAGCAGCCTGGCTTTTAGAGCCCTCAGTATCATAGTCATAAAGGAGAGTAGCATGTACTTAATTGGTATTTGCTCTTTTTCTTTTCCTTATCCCTTGATAATGTAAAAGCTCTGCCTAAGGTTAATACTATCCTTTTCTCAATTAAGAACGCATCTTCTCCTTAATTATTTCCTGCAGTAATGGTGTAAAACTTCAGGCTTTTCATGCAAAGCCTTAGATCCACAAGGAAAATTATCAGGTGAAAATTAAGATTAGAAACTTAAACTGTTAATAACATTATCGTAACATAATTTTCTTTATTCTTTTGAATTTCTACTCACACCATATCCCTAAAATCTATAGTCTGCAAAAGTAGTTTTTTAAAAAATGAAAAACCAAGCACAAGTATATATGTGTGAAAGATAGACGATAGATAGGTAGATAGATAATCAAACTTGCTAGGGGTAGAAAAACAGGACAAATAAGAAAAAGAAATTATTTTCATACCCTAACCCTTAGAAAGTTAAAATGCAATACATTTGCTTGATAAATGAATATTATAGTTAAAATCATAAAAAGCAATTACAGTGACATTTTCAGCCATCTGCATGTACAATGCCAATTATGTTGAGATGTCCACAATTATATATTTAAACTAACTCCAGTTAATAAAAGTGCCTATTTAAAAAATCAGTTCACTTTACAAATGAAACAGCAGTTAATACCAATTATCAGTTGTCAAGGAAACAGCTGAATACTAAAAGGAGGGTATTTTGCTCCTTTAGTTTATGCAATCTGCTTCTTAGATGGGTGCATAGGATATAAAGTCAAACATCTATGAGATTACAATGGTTAGGTCAGATATTCTTCCTTTGACATTTAAACACTACCATTAAAGTTATATTGAAACACTATTAATTATGCTTGATTGTATCCTTGTCTAGGTTTTAAAGCAAATAATTACAGAGTGTTTATATCCTAAAACATTTCTATATTACTAGTTAGAAAAATATGCTTTAGAATATTGTGAGATTTCTCCTCCTTTTGAAACAAACACTTTATGGAAAATTAAAAAGGGTTGTATATCCATTTCACTTTCACATAAATCATATACCAAAAAAGTTACATATTAGACTTTAAAAGAATCACTTGATCATAATTTTTTTCTGATTTGTATTTTTTAAACTTTAAAAATTTATTTATTTAGAGAATTTTTGTGCAAACTACTTTTCATAGTCTGGTGTTATTCTTCCATAGAGTCTTATTTTTTAATTGTGTAAGGACTGCATAATTTGTAGCAACTACAGATAATAAAGTAATACTTGAGTTCAAATTTTCTCATATTAACTATAAGTTGAACACATTATATAAATTAGTTTTTAAAATTTTGATATTTAAAATGATATATCTTATAAGGAATTAATATTCAAAATATATAATAACTTATACAACTCAACACCAATAATAATAATAATAATAATAATTTAATTAAATATGGGCAGAAGACCTAAATAGGCATTTTTCAAAAGGAGACATACAGATGGCCAATAGACACATGAAAAGACGTCCAACATCATTCATCATCAGAGAAATGCAAATTAAAACCACTATGAGATATAATTTACACCTGTCAGAATGGCTAAATCAAAACCACAAGAAATAACAAATGGTGAGGATGTGGAGAAAAAGGAAGCACTGTGCACTGTTGGTGGGAATGCAAATTGGTGCAGCCACTGTGGAAAACAGCATGGAGGTTCCTCAAAGTTAAAAATAGAATTACCATATGATCCAGTAATCCACTACTGGGTATTTACCCAAAGAAAATGAAAACACTAGTTCAAAAAGATTACGCACCCCTATGTTTATGGCAATATTATTTACAATAGCCAAGATATAGAAGCAGCCCAATTGTTCATTGATGGATAAATGAATAAAGAAGATGTGTGTGTATGTATACATATGTGTATACATGTATACACACACATAATTAACACATAATGGATATTGCTCAGACATTAAAAAGAATGAATTTTGTCATTTACAACAACATGGATAGATCTAGAGGGTATAATACTAAGTGAAATAATTAAGTCAGAGAAAAACAAATACTATATGATTTCATTCACATATGGAATTTAAGAAACAAATCAAACCAAACAAAACAAAACAGAGAAACAAGCAAACAAACAAACAAACAAACAAAAAAACCCTGACTCCTAAAGACAGAGACCAAACTGATGGTTGCCAGAGGAAAGATGGGTGGGCAAATGGGTGACACAGATAAAAGGAATTAAGAATATACTTATCTTGATGCACTGAAAATTCTACAGAATTGTTGAATCATTATATTATACAGCTGAAACTAATGTAACACTATATGTTAATTATACTTCAATAAAATTTTGATGTTTAAAATCTTTGGTAGGTGGAAAATATATATTTAGTCATGATAACTTCTGCCTTATCTCTGATTTGCTTATGGTTAGTTATAAAAGAATCAGCACAATCATAAAAGTTAGCACACTGAGGATATTACAAATTATCAGGACTTGTGGTTTCTGAAGTATAGTCCTGGATAAGTTAACATCAGCATCACCAGAGCACATAACAGAAGTGCAAATTATCAGGCCTCAATCCAGCACTATTGAATCAAAGATTTTGTGGGTGACCCCAGTAATTTGTTCCAACTTGTCCTGCTGGTTACACTGATGTATGCACAAGCTTGAGAACCACTGGACTAGACTAGTGTTTCCCGAACACTTGTCTATAGACTGATGTTGATTAATGACAAAATCATACCACTTGACATCAGGGAAAAAATTACAACCAGCAGCACTTTTTTTCCTAAGATGTCATCGTAGAGTATTTGCTGGTATTAGGCTGTATTTGCCTTATTAAAATATTGGTGATAGTCTCTTATAAAGGTGCTTTCTAGTAAAATTAAAAACTTGGAACTCCGTATCCATTCTTAATATTTTTCTTTTCTGTTGTTGGTAAGGGGTGAATATTGGGTTTACGGTGAGTAAATTACTAATTGATGTCCACTCCCTCTATTCATTGATGTGAAAGTGACATAGCAAAATTAAAACCTCTCTAAGTTAACTAACTAACTATATGTAGAGCTGGACAAAACTCCAAATCTGTGTCAATAAATTTTTTAAATAGCACATCATTCCTATGTGTTGTTAATTGTTGTCTTTCCCAAATATCCCCCTTTAAAAATTCAATTTGTCCTAGATCTTAACCGATCACTATAGTAAGGCTGTTTTTAATAGGTTACCTGTTGTCTTCCAATATCAATGAGATCAGCACAAGAGCACAACGATTCTGAATATAGAAAAGGTGGAGTTCACTGAAGAAATATTGTTCGCTACAATATGGTCAGGGCTTGCCTTCTAAACATCTTTCCTGAGTTTTATGGGATTTGCTATTAACATCAAGCCTTACAGGTTATAAATCCACTGAAACTGGCCTTCACTTTTTCAACTTACAGAAAGTGCTTTTATTGAGGACATTAATTATCTCCCTCAAAATCCAATGATAAGACACTGATCCTTTTTATAGACCTATCCACAGCATTTAAGGAAGAAAAAATAACCTCATAATTGAGTTCAAACACTTCTTCACTTGATTTTCTAATTTTACTCCTACTCACTAACTACTTTTTTTCCCTTTTCCCAGCCCTCTTAAACTTATTTGTATCAAGTCTCAATATTTAAACAACTACTTCATACCAGTGCCCTTGGTGAATGCATCAAGTCTCATGTCTGTAAATAAGATCTTGTATGCTGAAGTTTTCCAAATACATACCTCTGATCTTGACCTCACATCAGAAACCAGTTAATACAACACATATATTTTATCTCTACATCAAGGTGTAGCAGGATCTAACTCAATATATCCCAAAAAAAGAAGCACTCATTCCTCCCCAAAATCAACTCTCAAATTTTCCATATCATTTATTAGAAGTTAAATCCATTCAACTACTGAAGCCAAAAAATGTGAAGCCATTTTTCACTCATCTTTTTTCTCACATCTTTAATTTATCAAGAAATCAAGTTGGCTCTACCTTCAAACTCTAAGTATCTCTCACTGTATTTGTGCTATATCCCTGTCTTACATCATGACTGTTTTTACATTTTAGCCTCCTAAGTACCCTACTTGCTTGCTCTCTTACCCCCTTTGGTCTATCATCAACCCAGTAATCAGAGTTATTTAGTCAGATCACGTCACTTCTCAGGCCAAAACCTCCATTGTCTTCTGATCTCTCCTAAAACAATAGCCAAAGGTCCTATTTTTGTCTATGAGTCCCTAGATGAGTTCAGAAATCGTTTCCTCCTTCTAGCTTATTCCCTGCTACTTTTCCCTGTATCCTCAACTGCATAAACACTAGCCTCCTGTTGTTTTGTTTTGTTTTGTTTTGTTTTTTGTTTTGTTTTGTTTTGTTAAACATGCCAGGGACAGGGGCACCTGGGTGGCTCACTTGGTTAAGCATCTGCCTTCGGCTCAGGTCATGATTCAGGGGTCCTGGGATTGAGCCCCCCACACACACTCTGCTCAGTGGGAAGCCTGTTTCTTCCTCCCCCTCTGCCTACTGCTCCCCCTGCTTGTCCTCTTTCTCTCTCTCTCTGTGTCAGATAAATAGATAAAATCCTTGAAAACAAACAAACAAACAAAAAACATACCAGGGACATTTTAGGTTTGGAAACTTTATGTTGTTTTATTGACTTATTTTTTTTAAGTTTGGAGAATTTGACCTTATTCTTTTCTAAGCCTGAAACACATTTCTCAACATCTTCATGGTATGGTCCCTTACCTCCTATAAGTCTTTGCCCAAAAGACATTTTCTCTCCATGAACCTAATCTACCTATTTAGAATGGAAACTTCCACCAATCATAGCACTCGCTATTTCCCTTCCTACCATTTTTCTCTATGGCACTTATAGCATCTAACACTCTTTATATTTTACAATTTATTTTATTGTTACTCTCCTTCTTTCAGTGTTTAACCTTGTGATAGTAATGAGGTAGTGATTTTTGTCCGTTTTGTTCATAGCTGTAACCTTAACACTCATAAAAAAGCCTGGCACAGAGGAATTGTCCATAAATACTTTTGAATTAATTTGTGAATAAATTATCAGGATGTTTTTGTAAAAGAATACTCTTCAGGCAGTTTTCCATAGAAAGAACAGAGGAGGGAAAGTCCCTCTACAGCTAGACTCAAAGGCTTAGAGTAAGGTCACATGTCTGTGGTTTTCCTCTCACACTATCATCTTCATTTCTCACTGTTTTGATAATATAAATATTTTGAAAAACACTGTATCAATAATTTCTTATCCCTTTAAATTTCATTTAAAATCTATCATATCATATCTGGAAGATCATTTTAGTTTCTTTCCAATAATAACTAGTCAATGACATTATGTCCACTGCTTGTTTAGTATATGCTATATACAATGTACTCTCAACACTTTTCATCTACCCCCCATCCTCCTCCATTCCCCTTTTCTCTTTCTCTCACCTTACTGCATTTTTCTCTCCTTAGGGGCTCCTGCAACTCTACAAAAAGTTTAGACACACATACATATTAATTTATTTTTCCAATGATCCTTCTTTTATGCAACAGTGTCTCACTTATCCTGACTGCTTTTAATCAAGATTACATTGTGGTGATTCTTGCTATAAGGACTCCTGCTGTATTTTAACTTAGAGCGTCTGAAATCTATGGCAGAATTATATCCCCATGTATAATTACTCCCAGCAGTCTCAAATAGCATCAGGCTTTCAGAAATCTGTGAGTGGGAATTCCTGAAGTCTCACCCTCATTTACTACTATTGTTTTGATTTGTAAGTATAAACAACTCAAGATGAGTCAATCCTAGCAGGTGTCAAGATTTAGAGCTTTGAGTTGTATTTAATTTTCAATTGATTCTTCATGGACTGGTTTTGGAAATAAAATGAACAGCCTTTTGTGGAGTTTGCAGAAGGATTTCTGTATTAGCCTGCTAGAGCTATCATTAAAAAATACCTCAGACTGGGTAACTTAAACAACAGAAATTTATTTTCTCACAGGTGGGGAAACTAGACATCCGGACCAAGGTAACAGCAGGTATTGTATCTTTTGCAGAGTCTCTCTTTGGCTTGCAGATGGCCTCTTGCTGGGTCCTCACATGATCTTATTTCTGTGCATGCATCATGGCATCTCTCTCTGTGTCCCCAATCTCCTCATTTTATAAAGACACCAGGCAGATTGGATTAGGATCCATTTAATGGTCTCAATTTACTCATCACTTTAAAGATCCCATCTGCAAATGCAGTCATATTCTGAGGTACTGGGGATTAGGATGTCATTTCTTTTTTTTTTTTTCTTTTTTTTTTTTAAGATTTTATTTATTTATTTGACAGAGAGGGATCACAAGTAGGCAGAGAGGCAAGCAGAGAGAGAGGGGGAAGCTGAGTCCCTGCCAAGCAGAGAGCCCAATGTGGGACTCAATCCCAGGACCCTGAGATCATGACCTGAGCTAAAGGCAGAGGCTTAACCCACTGAGCCACCCAGGTGCCCCTCGGGATCAGGACTTCAACATATGAACTTTGCAGAGACAAAATTCAGTCCACAACAATCCTTCAGAAGTCAGTGATCTTGGTTTGAACTCATCTTTTAGCTCCACTGCCTTTACTCTGTCTCATACTTTCTCTCATATACATAATAAGAAATAATATTTGCCTCAAATTAGAATTATGCTAATTCTTTAATATAAATATAGAGTTCACTACTTAGATTTCGATATATTACTCTTGCTTTTTACCCTAAAATAGTACCACATTTGGTGAGAAAACAAGGCATCACATACTGAAAATTAGATTAACTTATATTACATTTACATATTCATTCACTTGAAAATATTTATTCATTAATATGAGAAGATCTATGGAATGTCTATTATTTCTGTAAAGATTATAAAACATATATGTTAAGGTCCATTAAACATATGAAAATCTAGTAAGCAAAAATAATGATTAAAAATTAAACTTAACCAAAGAGAAACCTGGATGTGCCTCAACTCCTGGGAGGTGTCTTTATATGTTTGGAATGTCCCGCCAAAGAGAGTATGTGGAGGCCTTGACCACTGAACAAACTAACAATGTGGTTTATGACAGGAGATATGTGCCACACAGTATATGCTTTACAAACCCTGGAAGGGTTGGAGTCTAAAGATTAGCTACATAATATCTTTTCCATCTCAGGAGGGGTTGGTGATTGAAGGTCAGTTTTGCAGACAGTCCACAATAAATCTCCAATAAAATTTCTAGATAGCAAGAGTCAAGTGAGCTTTTCTGGTTAGCAATATTCCATGTGTATCATTACACATCAGTACCAGAAAAAGTAAGGCTGTCCATGACTCCACAGGGAGGGGACAACTGAAAGCCCATTTAGATATTTCCGGTACTTTGCCCCTTGCACATTTTCCCTTGTCTGGTTTCAATATGCATCCTTTAGCTTTAATAAACCATACCTGTGAGTTTAACAGCTTTCAGTGGATTTTGTGAGTCCTCCCAGCAAATTACCAAATCTGAAACTAATCTTGTCGACTGTGTTCCCTCCAACTTTACAATGGTGTATATAAGTAATTAAAGGAATATAAATGGTATTTACAAAAGGCATAAAATGTAACAGGTAAACACAGAGTGAGGATGTGATCTTTACCTAAGGGAATCGAAGTAGAGTTTCCCAGAAGAGAGGAAAGCTAATTAGAAATTTGGTGAACAATGGAAATGTCATTTCAAGTATATGGAATAGCATGTTAATAGACAGTGAGTGGCAAGAAAGTGAGAAACAGAGTGTTTTGAAGAACGGACAGTAGTATGCTGCACATGCTAAGAATCTGCTCATTTTTAAATGAATATAATTATAAGTGGCCCCATGTCTTCAGTCTAGTGATACTAATTTTAGACTTCTAGTGTCCAGAACTGTGAGGGAATAAATTTCTGTTGTTTTAAGCCATCATGTCTGTAGTAATTGTTCCAGTCATAGGAAGCTAAAGAGTCTAAGAAACTTACACAAGTTTCTTCTTAAGTCCTTGTCTGAAAACTAAACTGTACTGCATAGAATGAAAATCCACAAGATCAAGCAAAGAAAATCTGTATGCAAGCTATCAGCTGAAAAATCCCTAGAGGTTGGACAGGGGTAGGAGATGATCAATTTCCAACCTTAAAACAATTATTGCAAAAATATCCAGGAAATTGAAACCAGTAATAAAAAGGAAAAGGGCAGGGAAAAATACAAAACATATATACATAAACATACAGAAAAACAAACTTGAAAATTATGAAATAAAAAATTCACTGTTTGAGATGAAAAGCAAATTAAACACTATAGAAAGAAAGATCAGCAAACTTGAGGCTATAGTAATATCAACTATACAAATTGAAGCAAAAAAAGAAAAAATGGCAGTTAACAAATTCTGAGTAGTTTATGGAATATCACCCTAACAGACATGTCATTGAAGTTCCAGAACAGAGGAGGAAAAAGTCAAGAACTAGGAAAAAATATTTCAAGAAAAGTGGCAAAAATTTTTCCAAACAACATAAAAATTATAAACCTACAGATTCAAAAACTTCAACAAACCCTGAGCAAAATAACTGTAAAGAAAGAAATCTAAAAGTCTATCTATAAGAAAAATTAAATAAAAATTATGTATGAACAAATTTTTCCTGTCTGATGAAAACATACCACGAATCAAGTGCTATTCTTCATTATTTGTCCTTTCCTATTTATTTTAGAATAGGAAGTGATAAATAAACAACAAAATGTCTTTTCCAGTTTGCAAAGTCAGTCTACAGCAAATGAAAATCATCAATTTTTAATATCACAATAATATCACAAATTTCAGTTTGGGAAATAGTCAACATTCAGAGTAATTCAGGAACAACATAAGAGATTTTCATGCAGAATGCATGTAGAAAATATACTGTGTTTTATCAAAATTGTGTTCTTGTTTTATTGGTGTGCCCATTTAATTTCAGCCAAATTAGTAAAAGGTGAATGCTTGATATATTTTCCACATTTTCTCCAAGGTTCAGAATTTAATGTGATTGAAAGGACCATTTTTTTTAATTTTAAGTATATATTTTAATAAATGAAGATTTAATAAATGATGAGGGGAAAGATTAAATATACTTAAATAAAGGAAATTCATGTTCCTAAAGATTCCTAAAGATTTCCCAGAACAAAAAGGTAAAGCAAGGTATAAATTAAAAAGCAAAAAGTCAATTCAGGTTGATTACAATTCAAAGTGGAAGCTACATTATTTTCACTCATCCCAAAACAAATTTGTCTTTGGCCTAACCTCTAGTTCTCAAAGCCATAACACAACTTTAGTACCATCATGTTTTGGCCACGTTAAGGATAAGAAGAAGGCTATGAAGAAAGATTTAACATTTGGAGAATAGTAGAAATCAGAAACAAAGAGCAGATTCACTTAAATTATAAATCCTACTCCTTGACAATTTATGGGAAAAATAATCATCCTTTAAAGCTATGGTTCTCAAACTAGTATTTATCAGAATTATTTGCTTAAAACAAACATTGCAGGTTTCTTCCTCAGAACTTCTGATTCATTAAGTCTGGGGTAAGGCCAAAAAAAATTTGCATTTCCTAGTTTTTCAAGTGAAATATCCCTGCTGGTCTAACAAGCAGTTTGGGGGAACCATTGTATTAAGCTGATATTTACCTTGTTAGTAATTTCTGTGCCTATGATGCATTTTAACAGAATTTGTGCACTGGGCTAGAAATAAATGCATCATTCTTACCTTTATGTGGCTGCTATAAATTTCCTATATTTTCTTATAAAGATAGCTTCCAATAGACTTAGAAATTATTGAGGAAATAGACTTGACCATATATTCATATAAATAAAACTATTAATATTGTTCCTGTTGATCTATTTTAAGATAGCTTAATACCTTGACATCATTGGCCTTGTTTTATTTTTTTGTTCTTTTTAAAGATTTTATTTATTTATTTATTTATTTGAGAGAGTGTGCAAGAAGGGGAAGCAGGCTCCCTGCTGAGCAAGGAGCCTGATTTGGGGCTTGATCCAAAACTCCTAGATCATGACCTAAGCTGAAGACAGAAGCTTAACTGACTGAGCCATTCATGCACCCCTCATTAGGCTTGTTTTAAAAACATAAAGAACAATGGGGTGCTTAGTGGCTCCTTTGGTTGAGCATCTGACTGATGGTTCTGGCTCAGGTCATGATCTCAGGGTCATGAGATCAAGCTCTGTGTCAGCTTTTGTGCTGAGTGTGGAGCCTCCTTAAGACACTTGCTCTGTCTCTGTTCTTCCACCCTCACTCCCTGCTTTCAGCCTCTCTCTCTTAGAAAGGAAGGAAGGGAGGGAGGGATAGGGAGAGAGAGAAAGAACCTTGCATTAAGCTAAACTTGCATAATAACGGATCTAGCCTCAAGAAGTTAATCAAATTATAATAATTAACAATCATATATTTATATCTCATCATATTTAAGTAAGTACATAGAAAGTAATAATTTTTTTGAGGAATACAAAACAAAAACACCATTTTTTAAAAATTTTAACAATTTACATTGACTTGGAGTTAGTTACTGGACTAAGTTTCTACACAAGTGAAAGTAGAAAATTAATTGGTTAATACAAAAGGTTTACATAAAAATTTTTAAAAGGTGCTTAAAACTGAAAAATAATTGAGGTCCATCTTATTGGGAGACATAAATGGTCTGAGCCACTTTTCTTGGGACTCACTTTGAAGCACAGACAGCTATTTGCTGCTTCTGATGAATGGCACCTTGCAAGTAGCTGCAGGTAATAGTTCTAAGTGATCTACTTCAAGTAGCATGTAGCTTCACTGTGTCCTGGGCTGGGATTAACACATAAATCTGGTGAAAAGTTAAACAAGAGCACAGATCAAGGGAGGTTCGCAAGACCCCACATCTTCCTTTCTCTCCTCTCCTATGAGTTCATTGAAAGTTGAAATCCCAATTCAGTGTTTTGGAATCTGTATACAATATTAAATCTCATTAATACACTTTTAATAATTCAATAATCATATAGAGCACTTCAGTTGTTTACTAGTAGCTGTTGATTTTAGTGACTTTTGTCTTCTGACTCTCCAAATGACTCTATAGTAATTACAAAATACTACTGAAAAGCTTCCAAAGACTTAGGGCTTAGTGTAGGCCTTCTGAGTCAGGAAGCTTCAGTTCAAATTCTTGTTCTATCCCCTATTAACTGAGTAAATTTTGGCCAGGACTCCTGTGCCTAGTAGGCCTGGGGAAAAGAGTTATTTTACAGATGAAACAAGAACTTGTACTTTTTTTTAACTTTTTATTTCTTTTCATCTCATCGTAACAGTGTTCATTGTTTTTGCACCACACCCAGTGCTCCATGCAATCCATGCCCTCTATAATACCCACCATGTGGTTCCCCCAACCTCCCACTCCCTGCCCCTTCAAAACCTTCAGATTGTTTTTCAGAGTCCATAGTCTCTCATGGTTCACCTCCCCTTCCAACTTCCCTCAACTCCCTTCTCCTCTCCATCTCCCCTTGTCCTCCATGCTATTTGTTATGCTCCACAAATAAGTGAAACCATATGATACTTGACTCTCTCTGCTTGACTTATTTCACTCAGCATAATCTCTTCCAGTCCCGTCCATGTTGACACAAAAGTTGGGTATTCATCCTTTCTGATGGAGGCATAATACTCCATAGTGTATATGGACCACATCTTCCTTATCCATTCGTCCAATGAAGGGCATCTTGGTTCTTTCCACAGTTTGGCGACCGTGGCCATTGCTGCTATAAACATTGGGGTACAGATGGCCCTTCTTTTCACTACATCTGTATCATTGGGCTAAATACCCAGTAGTGCAATTGCAGGGTCATAGGGAAGCTCTATTTTTAATTTCTTGAGGAATCTCCACACTGTTTTCCAAAGTGGCTAAACCAACTTGCATACCCAGCAACAGTGTAAGAGGGTTCCCCTTTCTCCACATCCTCTCCAACACATGTTGTTTCCTGTCTGGTTAATTTTGGCCATTCTAACTGGTGTAAGGTGGTATCTCAATGTGGTTTTAATTTGAATCTCCCTAATGGGTAGTGATGATGAACATTTTTTCATGTGTCTGATAGCCATTTGTATGTCTTCATTGGAGAAGTGTCTGTTCATGCCTTCTGCCCATTTTTTGACATGATTGTCTGTTTTGTGTGTGTTGAGTTTGAGAAGTTCTTTATAGATCCTGGATATCAACCTTTTGTCTGTACTGTCATTTGCAAATATCTTCTCCCATTCCGTGAGTTGCCTCTTGTTTTGTTGACTGTTTCCTTTGCTGTGCAGAAGCTTTTGATCTTGATGAAGTCCCAAAAGTTCATTTTCGCTTTTGTTTCCTTTGCCTTTGGAGACATATCTTGAAAGAAGTTGCTGTGGCTGATATCAAAGAGGTTACTGCCTATGCTCTCCTCTAGGATTCTGATGGATTCCTGTCTCACATTGAGGTCTTTTATCCATTTCAAGTTTGTCTTTGTGTATGGTGTAAGAGAATGGTCGAGTTTCATTCTTCTACATATAGCTGTCCAGTTTTCCCAGCACCATCTATTGAAGAGACTGTCTTTTTTCCACTGTATATTTTTTCCTGCTTTGTCGAAGATGATTTGACCATAGAGTTGAGGGTCCATATCTGGGCTCTCTATGCTGTTCCACTGGTCTATGTGTCTGTTTTTATGCCAGTACCATGCTGTCTTAGTGATCACAGCTTTGTAGTAAAGCTTGAAATCAGGTAACATGATGCCACCAGTTTTGTTTTTGTTTTTCAACATTTCCTTAGCATTTCGGGGTCTCTTCTGATTCCATACAAATTTTAGGATTATTTGCTCCAGCTCTTTGAAAAGTACCGGTGGAATTTTGATTGGAATGGCATTAAAACTATAGATTGCTCTAGGCAGTATAGACATTTTAACAATGTTTATTCTTCCAATCCAAGAGCATGGAATGGTCTTCCATCTCTTTGTGTCTTCTTCAATTTCTTTCATGAGTGTTCTGTAGTTCCTCGAGTACAGATCCTTTACCTCTTTGGTTAGGTTTATTCCCAGGTATCTTATGGTTCTTGGTGCTATAGTAAATGGAATCGATTCCCTCATTTCCCTTTCTGTATTTTCATTGTTAGCGTATAAGAAAGCCACTGATTTCTGTACACTGACTTTGTATCCTGCCACATTACTGAATTGCTGTATGAGTTCTAGTAGTTTGGGGGTGGAGTTTTTTTGGGTTTTCCATATACAGAATCATGTCATCTGTGAAGAGAGAGAGTTTGATTTCTTCATTCCCAATTTGGATACCTTTTATTTCTCTTTGTTGTCTGATTGCTGTTGCTAGGGCTTCTAATACTATGTTGAACAAGAGTGGTGAGAGTGTACATCCTTGTCATGTCCCTGATCTCAACAGGAAGGCTGTGAGATTTTTCCCATTGAGGATGATATTTTCTGTGGGTCTTTCATAGATAGATTTCATGAAGTTCAGTAATGTTCCCTCTATCCCTATACTTTGAAGCGTTTTAATCAGGAACAGATGCTGGATATTGTCAAATGCTTTTTCTGCATCAATTGAGAGGACCATGTGGTTCTTCTCTCTTCTCTTATTAATTTGTTCTATCACATTGATTGATTTGCAAATGTTGAACCATCCTTGTAGCCCAGGGATGAATCCCACCTGGTCATGGTGGATGATCTTTGTAATGTGCTGTTGGATCCTGTTGGCTAGGATCTTGTTGAGAACCTTAGCATCCATATTCATCAGTGATATTGGTCTGAAATTCTCCTTTTTGGTGTGGTCTTTGCCTGGTTTGGGGATCAGGGTAATGCTGGCTACAGAGAAAGAGTCTGGAAGTTTTCCTTCTGCTTCACTTTTTTGAAACAGCTTCAGGAGAATAGGTGTTATTTGTTTTTTGAAAGTTTGGTAGAATTCCCCAGGGAGTCCGTCAGGTCCTGGGCTCTTGTTTTTTGGGAGGTTTTTGATCACTGCTTCAATCTCGTTACTAGATATCGGTCTATTCAGGTTGTCGATTTCTTCCTGGTTCAGTTTTGGGAGTTTATGGTTTTCCAGGAATGCATCCATTTCATCTAGGTTGCTTAGCTTATTGGCATATAACTGTTGATAATAACTTCTGATGATTGTTTCTACTTCCTTGGTGTTAGTTGTGATCTCTCCCTTTTCATTCATAATTTTATTAATTTGAGCTTTCTCTCTTTTTTTTTGGATTAGTGTGGCCAATGGTTTATCGATCTTATTGATTCTTTCAAAAAACCAGCTTCTAGTTTCATTGATACGTTCTACTGTATCTCTGGTTTCTACCTCATTGATCTCTGCTCTAATCTTGATTATTTCCCTTCTTATGTGTAGAGTTGGTTTGATTTGTTGTTGATTCTCTAGTTCTTTAAGGTGTAGAGACAGCTGGTGTATTCTGGATTTTTCAATTTTTTTGAGGGAGGCTTGGATGGCTATGTATTTCCCCCTTAGGACCGCCTTTGCTTTATCCCATAGGTTTTGGACTGCAGTGTCTTCATTCTCATTGGTTTCCATGAATTGTTTCAGTTCTTCTTTGATCTCCTGGTTGATCCAAGCATTCTTAAGTAAGGTGGTCTTTAACTTCCAGGTGTTTGAGTTCCTTCCAAACTTTTCCTTGTAATTGAGCTCCAGTTTCAAAGCATTGTGATCTGAGAATATGCATGGAATAATCTCAGTCTTTTGGTATCAGTTGAGTCCTGATTTGTGACACAGTATGTAGTCTATTCTGGAGAAGGTTCCATGTGCACTTGAAAAGAATGAGTATTCTGTTGTTTTAGGGTGGAGTGTTCTATATATATAAATGAGGTCCATCTGGTCCAATGTGATATTCAATGCTCTTGTTTCTTTATTGATTTCCTGCTTTGATGATCTGTCTATTACTGAGAGAGGCGTGTTAAGATCTCCTACTATTAATGTATTCATATCAATATGACTCTTTATCTTGATTAACAGTTTTCTTATGTAATTGGCTGCTCCCATATTGGGGGCATAGATATTTATAGTTGTTAGATCATCTTGGTGGATAGTCCCTTTAAGAATTATGTAGTGTCCTTCTGTATCTCTGACCACAGTCTTTAGTTTAAAATCTAATTTATTGGGATGCCTGGGTGGCTCAGTTGGTTAAGCAGCTGCCTTCGGCTCAGGTCATGATCCCAGCATCCTGGGATCGAGTCCCGCATCGGGCTCCTTGCTCGTCAGGGAGCCTGCTTCTTCCTCTGCCTCTGCCTGCCATTCTGTCTGCCTGTGCTCGCTCTCTCTCCCTCTCTCTCTCTGACAAATAAATAAATAAAATCTTTTTAAAAAAATTTAAAAAAAATAAAATCTAATTTATCTGATATGAGAATCGCTACCCTGGCCTTCTTTTGAGGACCATTGGAATGAAAGAGCTTCTCCATCCCTTCACTTTCAGTCTGGATGTATCTTTAGGTTCAAAATGGGTCTCTTGTAGACAACATATGGATGGGTCCTGTCGTTTTATTCAATCAGAAACCCTGTGTCACTTTATGGGCGCATTTAGGCAATTCACATTGAGAGTGATTATGGGTTTTTTTTTTTTTAAGATTTTATTTATTTATTTGACAGACAGAGATCACAGGTAGGTGGAGAGGCAGTCAGAGAGAGAGGAAGGGAAGCAGGCTCCCTGCTGAGCAGAGAGCCCAATGCGGGGCTCGATCCCAGGACCCTGGGATCATGACCTGAGCCAAAGGCAGAGGCTTTAACCCACTGAGCCACCCAGGCGCCCCGGTAGATATGTTTTTATTGACATCGTATTACCTTTGAAGTCTTTCTTTCTGTAGATTGTCTCTATATTTCTGTTCAATGCTACTCTTAGGATTTTTCCTCTTTTATAGAACCCCCCTTAATATTTCCTGCAGTGTCAGCTTGGTGGTCACATACTCTTTTAAGCCTTGCCGGTCTTGGAAACTATCTCTCCCTCCATTTTGAATGGATGTCTTGCTGGATAAAGTATTCTTGGCTGCATGTTCTTCTCATTTAGTGCCCTGAATATATCTTGCCAGCCCTTTCTGGCTTGCCAGGTTCCTGTGGACAGGTCTGACTTAATTCTGATGGGTTTTCCTCTGTACGTAAGGAGCTTCTTTGTCCTAGGTACCTTCAAGAGGGCCTGCCTACAATTATAATTTTTCATTCTCACTATTAGGTGTCTCGAGGACTTTTGAGAATCTATAATCTTGGGGGGAAACTGTTCTGCCTCTAGTACATGAACACTGGTTCCATTCACGAGATTGGGAAAATTTTCATGAAAAACTTGTTCCACTCTATCTTCTAGACTTCTTTCTTTCTCCTCCCCTTCAGGGATTCCAATAATTCTGACATTGGAATGTTTCATGGCATCATTTACTTCCCTGATTCTGTTTTCGTGGCTTCTAAGCTATTTGTTCCAGGCTTCCTCCTGATCCTTTCTCTCTATCTGTTTGTCCTCCACATCACTAATTCTATCTTCTGTCTCAGTTACCCTAGCTTTTAGAGAATTTAGATTAGATTGGAACTCATTGAGAGCATTGTGAACCTCATCCCTGGTGGCTTTCAGTTCTGCCCTAATCATTTCCGTTTGGTCATCCATGGCTTTCTCCAACCTAGCTATTGCCTGGATAATTGTTAGCATGAATTCCCTTTCCAACATACTGTCTATGTCGATAGCCATTAGCTCTGTTGCAGAAGGCCCATCCTCTGTATTTTTCTTCTCTTGGGCATTCCTGCTCCTAGTCATTTTGGTGAGTGATGGCTGAACAGATGTAGCTGGATGTATCGACCGTGGTGCAGTCAAGGTGCACCCTGGAACGCTTCTGAGCAATCTGCAGTCCCCACCCAAATGAGAGGAAAAAGAAAAGAAAAAGAAAAAAAGAGAGAGAGAGACAGGAAAAAAAGGGAAGATAAAAGAGTAGGCCCAGCCCAAATGGGCCCCAATGTAAGATTTATGAAGTATACAAACAAAAACAGACAAATAAAAAGACTGATAAGAGGAGATGACAAGAGAAAAAAAAAAAAAAAAGAACCTCGTCAAAAAGAACCCCAAGTATAAGATTTATATACTATCAGGACAAACACAAATACACAGAAACACTGGCGGAAGAAAAAGATGGGAGAGTGGTTATACATTCTCAGTGTGGGTGAGGAAGGTTGTTTTGATTCTTCCTGGATGTAACTTGATATCTTTGTTAAAGGACTCAACTCTCCTAAGAAAAAGGGGGATTAAAAATCGGTTTACCTACAGGGGTAGCACTGATTGGGGAAAAGGGATTATCTTGAAGTTTAACTCTATATGAATATTAGAAATAATAATTAAAAAGGAATAAACTAGACTAAACTAAACTAAAATTTTAAAGAAAATTTAAAAAATAGAAATGCAAAAGAACAACACAGGTGTATGTATCAAAAAGTTCAGGTTAGAAGGTTATTATGGAATTTGATATACTGGACATCTCACTGTGGTGGTAAATAGGTTAAAAATTTATCCATATTAAAAAAATGAACCAGAATAGTGGGAACTTACTAAAAATAAAAGTTGTATCTATGAAGTAGTGCCAGTTGTTCTCTTGTAGTCTTTTTTTTTTTCCTTTCCTGGTTGGTTTTCTGGGGGAGGGGCCTGCCACGTGGGTTTTCAGGCAATGATGTTCCCTGAGTTAAGTCCTCCCGCCCCTCTCAAGGGGGTGGGCTCTGAGGAAACTGGTTTTTTCAGGCTTTTGTTCTCTTGAGGTTTTTATGTTTGTTCACTTTTTTTCTCTCACCTTGACTGCTTTTCATGGTTTTTGGAGGTTTAGAGGAAAGCAAACTGTACCTGACCTCCCTCTCAGAAAGAAGCCTCAGTCTGCTCCCCTGTGGGTGCTCCAGAGCCCATATAAATTCCCCCTTGGCCGCTGGCAGAGCAGGTTCCAAGTTGCGGTCCTGGGGGACACAGGATCTCCTGCTTGTACCCAAAATCACTGCAGGGGCAGCTGTCTGGGCAGCTCCAGACCACCAGAGAGGTTCCAAGCAGCGATCTCACACTATTTTCCCGCTGGCCCGGACTGGGAGTGCCTGGTCTTTCTGGGTCTAAGAGCACCGGGCTTGCATGCACCTCTCTCAGGGGAGGGTGTGGGTTGCAAGCATCTCAGGCTCTAACAGCAGGGTGCAGGTCCGAGAGCACCAGGCTGGGCCTTCACGCACCTCTCTCAGGGGAGTGTGTGGGGCGTGCGCACATCTCAGGCTCTGATAGTATGGCGCAGGTCTAAAAGCGCTGGGCTGGGCCTTCATGCACCTCTCTCAGGGGAGAGTGAGGGGCGCGTGCATCTCAGGCTCTGTTAGCACAGCTCAGCGTACTGCCATCTGGCGAGGCTCCCAGCCCCCCACGCATTCTCGGGCGTGTTGGCGGCTCAGGGACCAAGACCTGGTTTCTCCGCTGTACTCTCTCTGGCTCAGCGCCAGGGGAGGCTGTCCTCGGTCTGGGAACTTAAGTCCCTGTCCTTAGCCACCCGATTCCCACAATTTCCCCCCATGATCCTTTGCTCTTTTTGAGTGCTTTCAACCAGACTCCAAGTTAATGCTGGTCCCCAGTCGCAGGACACTCTCATATTGGGGTATTACTTTCCAATTGGTCGCCTCTGGTGGCTCCCTCCCCCTTTTGTTTATCTTTTGATATCAGTCTGTCATTCCCACTCCACTTTACCTGCCCACTGGCATCTTCTGCCCCTGTAGAGATCCAGACGTGTATAATTCTGATCTCAGGCTGATTTCATGGGTGATCGGAGTTCTTTGGTAGGTAATCAGCTCACTTTAGGGTACAGGTTGAAACAGCACCTCCTCCTACTTCCCCGCCATCTTGTCTTCTCAAGAACTTGTATGTTTATCTCTGGGGACAACTAGAAGTCTAGAACTGACCCATAATCCAAATAAGGGAAAAAAGTGTTATAACTAATAACTTACTATGTATTATTTAAAGTTTAAAAATTCCTCCCTGGTGGCACCAAACTGGTGAAGTTATTTATGGCATATACTGGTATTTTCAGTTAGACACCTTTAATTAAGTAAGTGATTAGGAGCATTAAAAATCCCACTGGAAACTTTTAGGAATGTCTCTCAACACTAAGGTTTATCATACATATCATGATAGTTCAATCTGGACATGCAGTGTGTTCTGTGCAAATAAGAAAGATTTTGAGAAGTTGAACCTGGAAATCTCTCCTGGATCTTGGCACTTCCCCACACTCTATCTACTGCTCTACTGCCTTTTAAAACCTTCCAGTGTATGTTCTATGGAATCTTTGTAGTCCTTTCAATTATGTGACTCATTGCAATCTGTGCAGATGGAAAAATAAAGAAAAGAGGAAAGGTAAGGAACCATTGTTACCAGATGACTTCACGCCCATTCCTGGCATGAAGTTGCACAAATGTTGTAATAATTTTTATGAGGAATGCCTACCAATGGATTTTGGAGAGATGGATCCCTGGCTAAGGCAAAGAGCTAAATAAACTTAGGGAAGAAATTCAAAAAGAAGGCAAGCCAACCAAGCATATTGTACTTTGGTTGCTCTTGTCTTTTCTAGAGAAGAGTATAGCAACAGAAACAGCTGGTGGCTTCAGGGCCATAGACTTGCTGCATGCGATTCAGCCAGTAATGCCCAATGACAGTTTGGAAAGTGACTATCTTTGCCAAAATATAATCCCTGTATGAATAAAATTACTAAAAGCTTACAAATGTGGGGAAAAAATCAGAGATTACAGAAACACCAACATATTCAGTTCAATCATTAAGCTACTTTACAGATTATTCCAAACTCATTTCTGAACTTCTACTTAAATCAGCCATTGTGCTTGGGAAATCAGAGCTATCTCCCTTGTATCAGATACTGTTAAATGGACAAGTATGTTAGTTTTTACTCAGGACTCTCACTTACCGAAGCTTTTGCAGAAATATAGATATATATAGGGGCAAACACCTAATTTGTTAAGCTCTATGAAGGTGAAAGTAAATAACACACCTAAAAAGAACTGTCCAAATCTATCCTTAAATATTAAAGCATACTTCTCCTAAGGCCACTGAGATGTAGCGAATATAAGTAACTTTGATAAACTGTAATAATTCTAAAACTTCTCCTAACTCTGCACTTTTGTTCAAGATATGGTTGATGCAGGGACGCCTGGGTGGCTCAGTTGGTTGAGCAGCTGCCTTCGGCTCGGGTCATGATCCCGGCGTCCTGGGATCGAGTCCCACATCGGGCTCCTTGCTTGGCAGGGAGCCTGCTTCTCCCTCTGCCTCTGCCTGCCACTCTGTCTGCCTGTGCTCACTCTCGCTTCTCTCTCTATGACAAATAAATAAATAAAATCTTTAAAAAAAAAAAAAAAAAAAGATATGGTTGATGCTTTGGTAGAAGAGGCTCCAGCTGCTTGAACTCCTGATACGACTAAATTGTTGTAGAGACAAGATGAAATTAGAGGAACTATGGGGAACTCCTTGCCTGGTTACGACAAATGGAAACTCATGATGGAAAAATAGTTATAATTATTCAAAAGAAAGAAAATAAGAATAAAAGGAGTTTTAAAAAAACCCAAAAAAGATTACACTGAATGTTAAGTATTCAGAAGACTGATTTAAAATAGCACTAAAAAGGAGGCAATAGATGCTATAACTCTAAAATTTTAATGAATCACCATATAAAGGTTAGGTGTTCTGACTGCCCCAGCAACTCTTCAAACTATGAAAACACTGTGACAGCTTTGCTCAATTTTCCCTAGCCTTAAAAGATTTTTTTTTAAGATTTTATTTATTTATTTGACAGAGAGAGATCACAAGTAGATGGAGAGGCAGGCAGAGAGAGAGAGAGGGAAGCAGGATCTCTGCCGAGCAGAGAACCCGATGCGGGACTCGATCCCAGGACCCCGAGATCATGACCTGAGCCGAAGGCAGCGGCTCAACCCACTGAGCCACCCAGGCGCCCAATTTTCCCTAGCCTTAATAATTTTTGAAAACTCTGATTACTATAAAACAAGGAATTTATAATCCTTGAGTCAATGGCATTTAAAACTGAGTGGAACAAAAGTGAAGACTATGATGAGTCTGGGTGAGAGGATGGCTGAAGTCACTTAGATCAACCCCCTAGCAAGGGAGGCAAAGCTGTTAAAATTAATATGAGTAAAATGTCCTGAGGATGGTGAAGCAGTTTTAGATTGCTGGACACTGGTACCCAATATAACGTCATACTAAAACTTGGTAACGAAAAGTTAACAGGCAGTATAATACACCTGGGAAGATGTAATGAACAACTGTGAGGATACAGGTAAAATTATGGCTTAAGATATAGGAATTTACTAACAAGTTTTTGTATGGTTGTCTTACCCGGCCAGAATATATCACAGGAACAGGGGTAATGTTCAAATGGGAGACTCTTAACTTACCCAAATTATTGGGGGAAAAAGTTGTCTTGAAAATCTGTGTTTCATTATCTTCTAATGGTACATGGTAGATGGAAACATTTAAAATTATCTAAGCCCAGTCAAGTGGCTAATTTAAAACAATGAAGATAGACTAGGGTTGGATACCTGAGGCGCATAAAGAAATTCTAATTTTAATTAAAGTTCTTTTAGATGCAGGTATATCAATATCCACAAATTCCTTACGTAATGACCTGTGAGAAAAGCTGATGAATCCTGGAGAGATTCACTGTATATTATAGAAACCTTAATAAATTACAGCCCCATGCCATAAGCAGTACACAATATGATATTACATATTTAAACTGTGCAATAAAATAAGGGAATCTCTAATTTTGTGATCAACTTAACTAATGCTTTCTTTTCTATTTCTACTCATAAAGAAATTCAAGGCCAATTTGCATTCATGTGACATGGATGAAAAAATATGCTTTTACTGTGTTTTCAGAAAGACATTTAAATTCTTCTGCTATCCCTATACCTAATGAGATAAAGACTTTTTTTGTTTGTTTTGTTTTTTTTTTTTTGCTATAAACTAAATCCCCAAAAAACTTACTCATCATACTGGAAATGTAAACCTCTGACCAACATCTATCTTTCCATTTCCCCTACCTTACACCAGCCCTAGTAATCTCCATTCTACTCTCTGTTTCTGTGGCTCTAGCATGAAAGTCATATAAATGAGAGCATACAAGACAGTGTATTTGTTTTCCTCTGACTTATATTACTTAGCATAATACCAATAAAGGCCATCCATATTGCCACAAATGGCAGAATTTACTTTTTTCTCATGGATGAAAAATATCCCATTGTATAAATAAAACACATCTATACCCATTCATACACTGGTAGATACTTAGATTGTTTCCATACTTTAGCTATTGTGAATAATCCTACAGTGATCACGGGAGTGCAGACAACTCTTCAATATCTTGTTTTCATTTCCTTTGGATATATACCCAGAAGTAGAATTACTAGATAATATCATAGGTAGTTCCATTTTTAATTTTTTTAGGAAACTCCATATTATTTTCTATACTGACTTCACCAATTTACATTCCTACCAACAGTGAAGAAGAATTCCCTTTCTCTAAACCCTTGCCAAAACTTGTTATCTCCTGTCTTTTTTATAATATCCATTCCAACAGGTTAGGTGATATCTCATGATTTTGTTTTGCATTTCCCTGATAAGTAGTAATATCAAGTACATTTTCATGTACCTTATGGCCATTTGTATAATTATTTTTCTTTGGAAAAATGTCACTCAGTTCCAACCCCATTTTTAATTGGATTGTTTTATTTGCTATTGAGTTGTACATGTTCTTTATCTATTGTGGGTATTAGAGATAAACTTGGACTTGATTCAGTTGGAAAGTACAGTTACTTACTATACTAGTGATATATTATTTATATATCAATCTGAACCCTACGCTAAAACTTAATTATAAAAGTTTGTTAGTCATGGGGCGCCTGGGTGGCTTAGTGGGTTAAAGCCTCTGCCTTCAGCTCAGGTCATGATCCCGGGGTCCTGGGATCGAGACCCGCATCAGGGTCTCTGCTCAGCGGGGAGCCTGCTTCCTCCTCTCTCTCTGCCTGCCTCTCTGCCTGCTTGTGATCTCTCTGTCAAAAAAAGAAAAAGTTTGTTAGTCACATGACCCCAGAGGATGGCTGATTAACCCAACAGGGTTCAACAACTATTTTTCTGAAAACACAGTAAAAGCATATTTCTGCATTTCTGAACAGAGTTCAACAAAAATGGTAAAATACCTAAACATCTCTTGGACGGGGTGACCAGGCATTCCTCAGACAACCAAAAACAAGTTGCTATTCCTGTGAATTCCAAAATCAAAGTAAAATGCACTAAAATTTATTAAGTTTTTCAGTTTCCATAGAAATCACATATACTGTCTGAGAAATTTATTAGCTCCTATTCATAAAATTAAGAAAGAAAAAGAAAGAAAGAAGAAAGAAAAAAAAAGAAAGAAAGAAAGAGCCAAATTTGAGTGGGACTTTGAGAAGTAGTAGGGTATTCTTTTTTTCTTTTGGGGGGGGTCTAAAAAACATAGCATAATCAATCCCTTTATAACCTGATTTCCCCACACTCATCATGAAACAAAACTCTCTCCCCCCATGTTCACCCGAATGATTTGGGAAATGTTCCTTAAAGGTCCATTATTGCCATCCAGAAGTAACTGATTGTATTTTGGACTACAAAGTAACCTGGTGCAATTTCATCACTTGAAAACAACTCAGCTTTTATTGTTATTGGGGCTTTAATTGAAACTCTTTCTATTATGGGAGATAACTTATTTTAAGACTTCAGATAGCCACTTTTGTGGATTATGTCATATCATGGAGGAAAATAGAAAGAAAATTTTCCTCTTTGAGTGAAAATAGTATACTCAAGAATACACAAGAGTAAGGACCACTAGGGGTACTCATCACATATACAAATAGGAAGCCCTTGTCCCTTTGGGTCCTACACCTTCCTGTGGAGTTACATTAGGATGTAACAGAATGGCTCCCTCCCTATGACATATTATCAAAGTGTGACAAAAAACTGCATGGTTTGTAGATGGACATCAAGGCAAAAGACAAGCCCAAACTGCATTGTACCTAGAAAGCAGCTACCCTGATATTGTTGATGGCATTATAGTAATTAAATAGGTAAAAGATAAATCTGTTCAATGGGCAGAATTGAATGTTCCTTGAGACATTAGAGGAACTAGGTAACAGCAAAGTTGCCTTTTGCCCGTTCCTGGGCAATAACCAATGGTGTTGCAATATGGTCCAGAAAATGAGCCCAAGATAACTGGAAAAAGCAAGTGTTTACAACAAAGCTATAACAATAGGTGCTTAAAAATATTCTTTTATCACTGGAACAATAGCATCATTAGCATAGTCAGATATATAATCTCCCAAGGTGAATAATCATACATACTTGGATGTATGAATTCTAGTGTTATTTTTAAATTACCTCATAGTCAAACATCATAACAGAACCTGTTATTTAACCAAAAACATATTTATTTCAATGGAAAAGATTAGCATACGTATATGTTGGAAACAATATTTTCATACTATGATATGAGCTTTATTTTCTATTTCAAGAGAAGTTAAATCAAGTTTAAGTAAGGCTCTACTTTGGCCATATTTGCTCTATAAAAACCCATGTTTTTCCCTATTACCAGGTTAAACATGCCAAAGATGAATAGGATGCATCTTGTGTTTTATTTCAAAACAGAAAAAGCATTTATAAACCAAAAGCTAAATATGATCCAGAAATATTTGACACTGCTTTTTAATATACTTTGCTTTTAATAATAATTTCAGATGAGTCCGATTTAGCAGCACAAATATTTCTTCTTCATTAATGATAATGATTCTCTGAATTCTAATCTCTGTGAAATATATAGAATTATTATTCCAGGAATATGAACTTTGTTTCAAATTAATATACATGACTAATGTGCTAGAATCTAATTTTCAAAGTGATGAAAATAATTTTATATTTATGTTACTTTTTTCCTCAACTTTTAATTAAATTTCTTCTATAAGGATTTGGAGATCTGATTTGAAAAATAATTAAAAATGGGTTATTTTTATTCATGAATTCTGTTGCTAAAAAATGGAAAGGGTTACCAATTAGAGTGAAATTTAAATGGACTTTAGAATATCACAATAAGTCCAAAGTGTGCAGATAAAGATAACTTTTAAAATCACATTTTGTTCACTTATCCATGACATAGATATATGTTATTACTTATATGTGGATTCACTTAAAGAACTGCTTTAAATTTCAACATCAATTACCTTCACCAATTTATAAAAATTGACATGGCATTTTGAATAGGACACATGTGATATGCTAAGTAAAAATCTATTATTATAAATGAGAAGCAATATAATTCAGGAAAGATAATTCTTGCTATTCTGTATCAGAAAGAACTCTGAAGTAAACAAAAAGTGAGATTATACAGATCACTAGCTAGGAAAACCAATAATCATATTTCTAAAGTTCTAGGACAAGAAATTTTTTTTTTAAATAGTACATGGATCTGGGTGACATTTAATTTTGGTATTTAAGCTAACACATCATTTGTATGTGCATTAGAAATTAAGAGAACTGTCTTAGAGGATGGCCACCAGGGAAAGTCCAATGGCCTCACCAACATGATTACTGATCTTGCCCTCAGCTCCTTTTTTTTTTTTAAGATTTTAACTTATTTGAGAGGAAGAAAATGAGGGAAAGAGAGAGAGCACGAGAGGGGGATGGTCAAAGAAAGAAGCAGAATCCCCTCCAAGCAGGGAGCACGATTCAAGACTCAATCCCAAGACTCCAGGATCATGAGCCGAGCCAAAGGCAGTCACTTAACCAACTGAGCCACCCAGATGCCCTTGCTCTCAGCTCTTAATTTTGAGAAAATTGAATTCATTCATTCAAAAAATATTTTTGTGGTATTTTCTATATTTTATATACTTTTTTATGTACTTTGAGTATGCTAGTAAGACCAAGGAATTGTCCTCCCCCTAGGGCTTAATTAGTGGTAGGGACATATATTTTTTTAAGAAAGGAAAAAATATCATTTTCATTACAGATGAGATGAAGTAAACAAAGGTAGAAACAGTGCTGTAAGTGGAAGGATCTATTAAAAATAGGGCAAGTAAGATATTTCTAAGGAGGCAATATTTAAGCAAAGGTCTAGACAAGAGAAAGAGCCACCCTTGCCAAAACATGGAGATAGGGATCTACATAAATGAAAAGCGAGTTAAATGTCAATTGCTAAGGTTTTGAGTATGAGGTAAACTTGGTGTCTCCAAGACACCAAGAAGATGGAATTCAGTCTGTAGTAGAATGAGCCATTGGAGAAGAGGTTGGAGAAGAGGGCAGAAAGATAGGGTTAGATCATGGATGATCCTGTATGACTTGGGAAGGTGTTTGATGAGTTTTCAGAAGCCACTGAAGGATTTTGAAAAAATGAATAATATATCCAATTTTCTCTGTTTCCTGTGTGGAGGATCACTCTATATAGTAGAGCAAGTTGTCATAGAATCTCTGTGAGGAGGATTTTGCAGCAGTCTCAGCTTGGATTAAGACAGTTGTGGTGGAAGGGATGAAAATGAATGACCATATTCAGGATATATAATAAAGACAGCATTAGTAGAACTTGCTGATGCTTACTACAAAGGTAGTAAAAGATGAGACCTAGATTTTTGGCTTAAGCAACTCAGTGGATGGTAATGACATTGACAAGGAAGAGCAAATTTGTGGTGTAAGACAAAAATGTATAGTTTTTTTAATATAGTTTCAGACATTTAAATGAAGGTGTTGAAATAGTATTTTGGAGCTCAGAGATAAGACATGAAATTTAGATCCATAAATACATGGATGGTTTTAAATTTCAGGGATTAAATTTGATAATAAAGGGCAAGTGTTTACATTTAAGAAAAAAAAAAAAACAGAAAAAGATTAAAGACCAATCCCTGGAAATGTTCTAAATATGGAAATTGGTAAGAGGAATTTACAATAAAGGAGGTTGAAAAGTTGCACAATGAAGTCAAAGTAAAAAACCAGAAGAGAGAGATGTGTTCCAAAAGCCAAGTGAACAACATCCAAATAAGATGAAAACAGAGATTTAACCACAGATTTACAAAGATTGCCATCATTCATGACAAAAGAAATTTCTGGGTAGTAGGAAAACCTGATTGAAATGATGTGAAGCATGAATAGTTAAAGTAGAAAGAGGGAGGACAGCTAATTCTGTGAAGGACCTTTCCCTATGTAAAGGAAAAGAAAAATGGAGTTGTAGCTGGTCGAGAATGTAGAGTCAAGGGAATTTCTTTTCTGTTTTGTTGGTTGCTTGCTTTTTAAAATGACAGTTGCTATGACACATTTTGGGGCTAATGGAAATATTAAAAGAATAAAATGATAATGATAAAAAATGGGATAATTTCAACTTGCTTGTACAAGTTAAGCAAGAATGCTTAAGTCAAGTGCTTGGATACAGATAGGAAAAGAGCCTAAGTTAGGATCAATTACCATTATTACAGGGGGTGAGGAAGAATATAATCATATAGATATACATGATGGATGAAAACTTCATGATTTTTATTAATGTATATTTTCTCAATGAAACAATAAGAGAGGCATCTGCCATAAATTAGAAGTGTGGAAGAGTGTAGGGGGTTGAGGTTTGTGAAAATTAATATGTGAAATAGACCTTCAAGAGACTGGAAAAGATGAACAGGACTTTCAGACCCAGTTATCACACACTTGATATTTTCTGTCATATATTTAGTTGTACTCAACTAATCTAGTGATTTTAGTATTTATATGTTCTCCTTATTGATTGTGATGTGATCATATATAGTTCTCTCCTTCTATAAATATTTTGGCCACATACTTATTAGATTTAGATCGACCAACATAACACAACATGTGAATTTTATCGTAAACAACTGACTTAGCAAGAATTATTAGTGTAATTTGTAAGCCCTGCACTTTTTTTTTTTTCGCCCTGCACTTTTTAATGGTCCAATAGTTACTCACTTCATTAGTGTTAATGTCTGCAAAGTACACAAATCTGCATTCTAAAAAGAACATCAACCTAACTATGTTTATAGGACAAAATATCCTTCACTCCAGTCTGAGACATAGGACTTTGGAAAACCATCATCATTTAAAATTAGAGTAGTTACTTTTTCTCAGATGTTTATTGCTGCTCTAACTCTGTTGAAGTCAAAATTATAGACTTAATTATTTTCAGACACAATATGAAATCATTAATATATCTTCTTTTCATTTGTTGTTTTTTTAAGGGACTTAGAGATAATTAAACAATAAGAAAAATTTAAACATCAGAATAAATATATAGGTCTCTGTTACCAGGTAACAAAGTTTGACCAAAATTTTTCCTATTTGTAGAGTTGCTTTTTCCCAGTTAAGTTTATTTTTAACTATGATAACAAGATGTATGTAAGAAAAGAATAAGAGCAAAATCGAGAGTTATTTAAAGGTCTTGCTTTTTGGTGTATTTACTAGAAATTGAAATGAATGATTATTATGACTGACTAGCAAATCCTTCTGAAACAAATATATTTGTTGACTAATAAACTGATAAATATTTTGATAATAAATTACAATGTTCAAATCACTCACCTTTATAGAATTGAGTTACATTCTTTTTTTAAAAAAAGATTTGTTTATTTTAAAGAGACAGAGAGAGAGTGAACAGAGGGAGAGAAGCAGAGGGAGGAGAGAGAAAATCTCAGGAAGACTCCCCACTAAGCACAGAGCTCAAAGTGGGGCTGGATCTCATGACTCTGAGATCATGGCCTGAATGAAAAAAAAAAAAAAAATCAAGAGTTGGATGCCTAACCAAATGAGCCACCCAGGTGCCCTGAGTTACATTACTCTTCTTATTTTTTTAGTTTTTGATGTGATATTCAATGATTCAGTAGTTGCATATATAATGTCCAGTGCTCATCACATCTCATGCCCTCCTTAATACCCATCACCAAGTTACCCCATCCCCCCAACAACCTTCCCTTCCACAACCCTCAGTTTGTTTCTGAGAGTCAAGAGTCTGTCATGGTTTGTCTCCCTCTCTGATTTCTTCCCATTCAGTTTTCCCTCCCTGCCTCTCTGATCCTCTGCAATATTTCCTAGGTTCCACATATGAGTGAAACCATATGATAATTGTCTTTCTCTAATTGGCTTATTTCACTTAGCATAATCCCTCCAGGTCCACCCATGTTGATATAAATGGTAGATATTCCAAGTTACATCTTGTTGTTTTTTTGTTTACTTAAATATTTTATTTATTCATTTGACAGAGAGAGAGAGCACAAGCAGGGGGAGTGGCAGAGGGAGCAGTAGAATCAGGCTCTCTGCTGAGCAGGGAGCCCAATGCAAGTCTCCATCCCAGGATCCTGGGATCATTACCTGAGCCAAAAATAGATGCTTAACCAACTGAGCCACCCAGGCACCCCCAAGTTACATTCTTGTAATAAAACTACCATTCCCACCAAAATACATATTCAAATACACTTCTCAGAGTTTATAGTTATTAAAAAAGTAAAACTAGAATGTGTATTATACTCTCTCTCATTCTGGCTGCAGCAACATTCATCCTTGGATACATGGACTCATGTATCCAATTACTTTAATGAAAAGTAATTTATCTATTTCATTACATTACAATATATTTTAAAGACATTTATGTTTTTGGCAAAATGTGCACCATTACTCCAAGGAAATCTATCAAGAAGAAACAATTTTAACACTAAGAGGCTTATGTTCACAGGATATTTTTAAGATTTATTTATTTACTTTGGAAAGAGAGAAAGAGAGAGAGCGCATAAGCAGGAGGAGGGGCAGAAGGAGAGGGAGAGAATCCCAAGCAGGCTTGAACTCTTTGTTGAGTGCAGAACCCAGTTCAGGGCTCAATCTTACCACCTGAGATCATCAACTGAGCTGAAATCAAGAGTATGCCACTTAACCAACCAAGCCACATAGGTGCCCCAAATGTTCACAGAATTTTTTAAAATAAAATTTCAATGTATAAAGTAAGAATTTCTAGTAATGGTGTCCAAGTGAAGTAGTTGTGTAGACTCAACCACTTTAAATAAATAATAATTATATTAAATGACACAACAACTGCATAAAATAAAAAATCGACTATGTAAATATTCTAGAAGTTGCTCCAAAATCAGCCAGAAGCCATAGGAAATTGTACTCTCAAAATTCAGCTCAAAAACAATAAGAAATTTACGTTTGAGAATTTGGAGCTTGAGTTTGTAGCTTTGGGATTACTAGTCCTCTTAAGTCCCACAGCTACAATGAGGCAAACAGGTAGGAAAAAAAAAAACATAGTCTTACATGGTCAGAGTACCAGAATTGAGTTTAGGATTGAAAGACGAAATAACAATTTAACAAAAATATTGGACATTCAAAAAAAAAATAGCCAAGTGTGACACATGTCTAGTAGATTGTTAGTAGAAGCTAATTCTAAGTGAGCCCACATGTGGATTTAGGAGAAGACCTCAAAGCCCCAACCATAAACATTTGGACATAAGAAGAAATGGAAATTTGAGTAGCTATTAACATTAAATCCATAATAGTAATAAACTTTACCAAGAACTCCAGACAAGTTTGGCTTCACTATTGAAATCAATCAACTACTACAGAAAGAAATAATATTAATATAGCAAAAATTCTTTTAAAACTAGATGAAAAAGAAATATTTCATAACTAATTTTATAAAGTCATGATTCCTCTGATAACAAAGCTAGACAAATCTTTTATGAAAAAGAAAATATCATCATATCCTTTATGAATATTAGATATAATTTTTAAAGAAAAGATTAGCAAGCCAAATTCAACAATATATTAAAAATATAAAAGGTAAAATCCAAAAACAGTTTTCTCCAGGAATACAGGTTAACTTAACATTCAAAATAAATTAATATAACTCAACATTTTGATAGAATAAAGGAAATAGTTCATTTAATAATCTTAATAGTTTCAGAAAAAGAAACTTTAAAAATCCAGTAATCATTCATGATGAAAAAAAGAAATTCTTAGTAAACTATGAATAGATGATGCCCTCAAATTGAAAATATATCTTTTAAGGACCCATAGTTAATAATGTAATAATTTAATGGTGAAAAATTGAATACTCCCCTCTAGGATTCATAAAAGGCCAGGATGCCTACTTTCCCATTTATTCAAAGTTACACTGAATTCCTAGCCAAGAAAATAAAGAAAAATAAATGTTAAAAAATATAGATTGGAAAGTAAGGGGTAAAACTATCTTTTTTCCTCAAACTGGCCTATTAATGTGGAACATCCTAAAGATTTGCAAAAACTGACAAGTTAACTTAGCAAGAACACAGAAAACAATGTAAATATGTACAAATCAATGGCATACCCATTTATTAGTACTAATAAACTATAAAATAACAAATACAATATGATTTTCAATGGTTAAGAAAATGTGAGATAAAATTAAAATTAATTCACTGAAAACAACAAAATACTTACGTAAAAATAGACTTCAATAAATTGAGAAATACACTATGGTCATGAATCATGAGATTAAATGTTGTATAAAGAGCATTTTTCCTCAAAATGAACCTATGAATTCAGTACAATCTCAATTAAAAGAAACTGGCAAACTGTTTTAAAACCCAAAAAATAATGGAAATAATCTCAGGAGCCAAAGAAATTAAATAAAGGAGGAGGCAGCGAAAGAGGAGAAGGAGCAGGAGGAAGAGAATGTCAAGTTTGGAAAATTCACATTACTTGATTTTCACGCTTATTATAAAGCTACTGTTATTAATTAAGACAATATAATACTGGTGAAAGGGAAGATATTCAGGTCAAGGAAGCATCATGTAAAGTCCACTAATAGACCCATACATACATGATATAATAATTTTTGACTCAAGTACCAGTATAAATTAATGGACAAAAGAAAACCTTTTAAACAAATAGTGCTGTAAGATGGAGTTTTCCTATGGGAAAAAATAAAGCATGACTCTTACTTTATGCCATACAAAATATGAGTATTGGCAATATATCTTGTAAAAGGTGTAACTATAAACTTCTAAAAGAAACATTGTGACACTGGAGTAGGCAAAAATCTTTTAAAACACAAAGAGCAGAAACCTAAAAATTATTAAGTGGACTTTGTCCAATTATTAATTACAAATAAATGAAGAAAATTTTCCCATTCATAGGACTCCATTTCAAAAACAAAAAGACAAGGCACACACTGAAAGCATAAATTTGTGAATCAAAGAAGATAAAGAATATGTTTCTTAAATGTACAAAGATCTCATACAACTCAGTACTAAAACCATCAACTCAGTTGCAAAATGGATAAACAATTTGAACAATTTACATAAGAAGACATAAAAATGGCCATTTAGTATATGAAATGATACTCTGTATTCTTAGTAATAATGGAATTGCAAATTAGAAGCATAATGTGATATAACCACAGTTATAAAACTAAAATTTTAAAAGGTGATAATGTCAAATGTTGGCTTAAAACCGTCCTTATTTATGCAACAGCCAGGTGATCAACAGGTAAATGAGTAAATAATAAATAGTCTATCCATACAATGGAATACTACTTAGCAATAGAAGGAATGAACTCTTGATATACACATAAATCAATCTCAAAAATATTCTACTGAAAAAGTCCCGACAGAAGAGAATACATATCATACAATCCCATTTATATGAAATTCTAGATAAAGCAAATGAATTTACAGTTGCAAAAAACAGATCAGTGATTGCCTTGGGCAAGAGATGGATGGAAGAAGAAACTACAGAGGAATATGGGAACACATTTGTGGGTGATGGAAGTACTTTGAATCTTGATTGTGGTTTCAGTTTCACAGATATGTATACCTCCAAAAATTAGCAAATAATATACCTTAAATGGATGCAGTTAATTGTAGAAAATTTGAAGTTGTTTATAAAAATAACAAAGATTAGTAGAAAAGAACTAGTGGCTTAGAGATTTATTTTTTTTAAGATTTTTTTTTTATTTATTTATTTGACAGAGAGAGATCACAAGCAGGCAGAGAGGTAGGCAGAGAGACAGGAGGAAGCAGGCTCCCCGCTGAGCAGAGAGCCCGATGCGGGACTTGATCCCAGGACTCCGAGATCATGACCTGAGCCGAAGGCAGCGGCTTAACCCACTGAGCCACCCAGGCGCCCCTGGCTTAGAGATTTAAATGAAAACCTTTACAAGCAAGCTTAGAAAAAATATATATACACATAATTTAATACTATGACCTCTCCAAAAAATATACAATCATAAATTACCTCGTGATAAACATCTAAAAGGGAAGTAGAATAGAAATAGGAGCTCAGAGAGACAGAGGAAGGACACAGAATATTCAACTGTTATATAAGAACTAATTATGTGTTTTTTAAATGATAGTGGGAATGGAATTGCTATGGTATTTGGATATCAGTGGATGCTTTTAGAAGAATAGAAAGCTAAAATAAAACTATCTAATCTTGAATAAAAATATTTATATGACACCTTTAAAAAGGATAAAGAGGTACATAGTTCTTCAAAATTCACTAGAGAAGGGACACCTGGGTGACTCAGTCAGTTAAGTGTCTGCCTTCAGCTCAGGTCATGATCTCAGTGTCCTGGGATCCATCCCTGCCTCCAGCTTACCTTGAGCACCCCCCTTCTTAGGCTCCCTGCTCAGTGGGAGTCTGTTCCCACCTCTCTGCCCTCTGCCCCTCTCTGCCCTCTGCCCCTCCCACCTCCTCTCTCCTCTCCTCTCCTCTCCCACCTCTCTGCCCTCTGCCCCTCCCACCTCCTCTGCCCCTCCCCCTGCTCATGTGCTTTCTCCCTCTCTCTCTCTCAAATAAATAAATAAGAATTTTAAAAATATTCAATAGTGGGACATCTGGGTGGCTCGGTCATTTAAGCATCTGCCCTCAGCTCAGGTCATGATCTCAGGGTCCTGAGATTGAGTCCTGCATTGGACTCCTTGCTGAGTGGAGCACCTGCTTATTCCTCTACCAGCAACTCCCCTGCTTTGTGCTCTCTCTCTCTCTCTGTCTTGACAAATAAATAAAATCTTAAAAAATTTTTTTAAATCTTCATTAGGGAATACTGAGACAAAATCATTGTCGAACTGGAAGGAAATTTGTTCTGTTTATAGCCACCTTCTTACAATTGTTGTTTTTAGGTATCTTGTGGTGCTCAAGGAGGCAGTGTTATTATACAAGTATATAAAATTTATATTAAACAAGTTTTGTTAATAACTCATTTTTAGAATAATGTATAAAATAACAATTCCAAATTATTAATAAATATAAACACCACAAGACAAGAATCTTTGTCTTGTTCAGTGAAATACCCCAAGCACCTAGTACATTTCCAGGCACATATTAGTTGCCTAATAAATATTTGTGAATAAATCAAATAAATGGTATAAAATTTGACTCCTAGGAGGATTAAATGATTGTTTGGTATAGCCTACTACACAGGAATTCAAATTTTATCTAGAAGATTGCCTGGTGAATAGTTTTCAAATATAAAAAATCAGAACATTACTGTTGAATGTCTTCCAGCCAGAATAGCCTGAACTGGGATTGCTTTAGTTAGCTACTGCAAATCTGAGGTTGCAGATTTCCTATGATCTACATCCACTGGCTTCTCATTTAAGCTCCTACAATTCTGGCAGAGAATGGTGCCAGAGAGCAGAAGCAACAGAAAAGACTAACAGATATCTAAAAGCTTATGCTCAGATATACCATATCACCACTTGGTCATATTCCATTGGTTGAAGCAAGTCGCATGACTAAATCCAAAATCAAAGGCACATAAAAGTATATACATAAACATAAATGAAGAAAGTGAATGATCATGAACGATAGCATAACCTACAATGTACCTCATATTCAGGTCAATGTACCTCTAACTTAAGCAACTATTAGTGTGTACTACCAATATTTGGCACACTCTTCTATGCTTTGAGAACTAATCCATCTGCCTTTGGATACATCCACTTTTTTTTTTTGTTTTAAGATTTTTCATTTATTTATTTAACAGACAGAGATCACAAGTAGGCAGAGAGGCAGGCAGAGAGGCAGGCAGAGAGAGAGAGGAGGAAGCAGGCTCCCTGCTAAGCAGAGAGCCCAATGTGGGGCTCGATCCCAGGACCCTGAGATCGTGACCTGAGCCGAAGGCAGAAGCTTAACCCACTGAGCCACCCAGGTGCCCCACATCTTTTTTAATTATTAACTTACATGGCTGGTGGGAATGCAAGCTGGTATAGCCATTCTGGAAAACAGCATGGAGTTTCCTCAAGATGTTAAAAGTAGAACTACCCTACAACCCAGCAATTGCACTACTAGGTATTTACCCTGTAGATAACAGATGTAATGAAAAAAAGGGGCACCTACACCCCATTGTTCATAGCAGCAATGTCCACAATAGCCAAACCACGGAAGGAGCCAAGATGTCCTTCAACCGATGAATGGATAAAGAAGACATGGTCCATATATACAATGGAGTATTACTCAGCCATCAGGATGAATACCTACCATTTGCATCGACATGGATGGAACTGGAGGGTAGTATGCTAAGTGAAGTAAGTCCAGCAGAGAAAGACAATTATCATATGGTTTCACTCAGATGTGGAATATAAGCAATAGCACAGAGGACCATAGGGGAAGGGAGGAAAATCTGAAGGGGGAGAAATCTGAGAGGGAGACAAACCATGAGAGACTATGGAACCTGGGAAACAAACCGAGGGTTTCAGAGGGGAGGGGGTTGGGGGCTGGCGTAACAAAGTGATGAGTACTAAGGAGGGCACATGTGATAAGCACTGGATATTATAAGCAACTAATGAATCATTGAGACTACATCAAATCTAATGATGTGCTATACAGTGGCTAACTGAACATAATTAAAAAATTAAAATAAAAATAAAATAAATAAATTATTAACTTTGACAGGTACAAACACATCTTTTTGGCCTAGAAGTCTTTCTGTCTTTTCAGACTATTTTAGCATATCTCCTCTCCTATCCAGTATGTGCTGATTTATGACAAGGTGACAATATTAATTCCAAGACACTGAATGCTGCTAATATTTTTCCTTTGTACCTATAAGGCTGAATTTTTATTCAAATAAATGCAGAAGAAAAAAATTTTATATAGGCCATATAGAATTATTCAAAGTCCAATTTAGAATTAATACAATTAAAGTACACACTTCAGACCTCCCAGCTTCATACTCTAACCCTGAGTGTTTGTTTCTTGGTTTCTCTACTGGAGGACTCTTTCTGTACTTCTAAGCCACATTTCAAAAGCTATTTCTTGCTTTACTCACAGCCTATAGTAATTTGCTTCTTATGAAATTGTCCATAATATATTCCGTAACTTGCTTATGGTACTTATCATTTCTCATCTTGTAGTCTATGAATTTTGCCTATCCACCTAAATATAAATACCTTCGAATCAAGAAATGTGCCTTTAAATTTTATACTATGTATTTGTTGTCTTGTTTCTTAATAGAATACCTGCATAGCATAGAGATTGAGGTTATAGGTTCTGATATTGGACTACCTAGGCTGAAATTTCCACTGAAGCACTGCTTAGGGTATCATTTTGGGCATGTTTTCTGACTACAGCATTGAGTACCTCAATGTTCTCCTCATGAAAATATGGGTAATAGTACCTAGCCTATAGATGTTTTTTAAGAATTAAATTCAGTTACATGGGTAAATTTGTTTGAAACAGTGCCTAATATAGAATAAAAGCTCAATGGTTATTGTCATTTCTTACTTTCCATATATTACATACTCAAATCATATTTAAATGAGTAAATGAGTTAAATTCAAACTTCAAAAAATTATTATGAAAATCTTCAAATATAAACAAAAATAGAATTATTTAATGGACTGCCATCTCCTCAACAACTTTCAAAGTTTTGTCCTACTGAATTAATATGTCTCATGCCTTTTTTGCCTGAAGTGTTATAAAGCAAATCCCAGACATCATAGTATTAATTGAGTCCATTTTTAAAAAGCTAACTCATAAACTAATGATGAGTAAAAATAAAGTAACCATTGTCTGGAAGGAAATCAGGAAATATTACCAAATCTCTTTTTTCTCAATTATGTGGTAATAGAAAAATATGTTTGCCTCAAATATTTTGAAAATTTTCATTTCACATTAACATACTTAGTCTATAATTAGAGCCAAAAATCAAACAACTTTTGAAAATAATCATAAGAAAGAAAATGGGAGAACCTGGGTGGATCAGTCAGTTAAGTGGCCGATTCTGGATTTCTGCTCAGGTCATAATCCCAGGGGTTCCTGGGATTGAGTCCCATGTCAGGCTCCATTCTCAGCACAGAGTCTGCTTGAGAATTCTCTCCCTGTGACTCTCCCCCTGCCTCTCTCTCTCTCTCAAATAAATTAAACCTTTTTTAAAAAGAAAGAAAATGATGCTTTTAGTTGAAAAACAAATTTTCCTTTGTTTTTAATTTTGAATCTTATACATACAAGTATAAAGTTATTTAGTAATTACTATATGCTCTTTAAATATATGCAGAGAAACAAGACAAATTCAGACACAAATACAGACACAGGCACAGATATACATACATACATGCGTATTCGCATGTATGTAGAATAATTTATTAGATTATAACTTCTTCAAAAGCAGGCAAAATTCTTCTTTACATGTTATATGGTACAAGTACATTATTAAGTTAATCAGAATCTTATGAATTAAGTGTTAATTCACATCAGATATTTTTCTGCTCAGTGTATATGTTATATTAAGATATCCTATTTAACGATTTTTTAAAATTTATTTATTTGAGGGGCACCTGGGTTAAGCCGCTGCCTTCGGCTCAGGTCATGATCTCAGGGTCCTGGGATCAAGTCCCGCATCGGGCTCTCTGCTCAGCAGGAAGCCTGCTTCCCTCTCTCTCTCTGCCTGCCTCTCTGTCTACTTGTGATCTCTCTCTGTCAAATAAATGGATAAAATCTTTAGAAAAAAAAATTTATTTATTTGACAGACAGATCACAAGTAGGTGGAGAGGTAGGCAGAGAGAGAGAAGGAAGCAGGCTCCCAGCTGCACAGAGAGCCCAATGCGGGGCTCAATCCCAGGACTCTGGGATCATGACCTGAGCCTAAGGCAGAGGCTTTAACCCACTGAGCCACCCAGGCGCCCCCTATTTAATGATTTTTATCCATATTTTAACATCAGATTGATTTGGGGCAAAGTAGTTATGGATGCTGATCCACTGATACCTACTGTAATTTTATGTTCTTTCAACCAAAAGTTGTTTATCTGTAATTTATTTTCAAAATCTTTTAAAATTTTTATAGACCACTGAACACTGCATTGTTCACTAAATGGAAGTAAAATGATGTAACACACATTTATTTTGTGATACCTGGAACAATGCATGAAACTTATGGGGACAGATATATCCAAACAATTTATTAGAATTTGAAGTTATTTTTTAAATTGTTTCCTTAAAATGTAATAAAATTAAATATTAAGATTAAAAAATATATATGAAGTGTGAAAATGATAGTGAATATATATATGGTTTATTGCTGGGTATTCAATTCTGACCTAGACACATTATTTTTTTTTATATTTAAAATCAGATAGTAGTTAAAAATACTACTGAATAGTATAGATGCACCAAGAACTTAGCAATTTGAAACATGAAGCTAGGGGCCAGAGTACCTGAAAGAGTATCTAAAAATGATAAAGCAGAAAATAAATCATTAATTTTGTGTTTAATCAACTTACCTTTCCATAAGTCCTTTTCTGAAGATTACACTTCTTTCATTGGTTGGCTAATGTATGTTTCTTAAATCAACACAGGACCAGGGGTTCTATTTATTTTATGCAACAATTTTACCTGCACACCTATGACTCATAGCTCAGTGTAAATACTGTATCTTGAGACATGCTGTATCCAGAGTTGACCCTACTTTTTCTTTCCTGAGAAACTGAGGTGAACAGTAGACATAAAAATCTGACTGAACAGGGAACTTCAGTTCTTTCTCGCTACATAGGAAAAAAGCCTATGCAATTGGTAACTTACTAAAACTCCTTTGTTCTACTCTGAAGTTAACCACCATCATCAAAATGTTCTGTGGAGACTATGTAAGTAAAATGGCTATTTCTAGAAAGCTTTTCCAGTCTTTTGAGATTTGAACCTTATTTATAAAATTTCGTGTGTGGTGCTTGACATTTTCATCAGGAAATATTAATGTTTTAATTTATTTTCATTACATTTTTAATTAATAGATGTTCAATACAACTATTAAAGTTATATTGTTAAATATAAACCTATGCTAATTTTGAAATCTATACTAATTTTATTATTCCATAAAGGCAATTTAGACTGCCTTTACTTTCATGAGTAATCTGACTTTTTCACTTTTTTCACTTTTTTCACTAAAGTTATAAGATTTTTCCCCATATGTGTTTCTATCAAAACTAAAAATAGGGGCACCTGGGTGGCTTAGTCAGCTGGGCATCTGCCTTTAGCTTAGATTGTGACCCCAGAGTCCTGGGATTGAACCCCATGTTGGGCTCCCTGCTCAGCCAGAAGCCTGCTTCTCCCTGTCCCTCTGCCTGCTGCTATGCCTCTTTGTGGGTCTCTGTCAGATAAAATCTTCAAAAAAAAAAAAAGAGAGAGAGAGAGAGAGACTAAAAGTAAATGTGATTGTTAATTTTTTTTTAAGGATTTTATTTATTTATTTATTTGACAGACAGAGATCACAAGTAGGCAGAGAGGCAAGCAGAGAGAGAGAGAGAGAGGAGGAAGCAGGCTCCCCGCTGAGCAGAGAGCCCGATGTGGGGTTCGATCCCAGAACCCTGGGATCATGACCTGAGCTGAAGGCAGAGGCTTTAACCCACTGAGCCACCCAGGTGCCCCTAATTGTTAATTTTTATTTTAAATCTATGATCTTTCAGAAAAGAGTTTATTTTTGAATGATTATCTGTTGAATTTAAACAATGTATAACTCAGTTTAGTATTTGTTTTTCTTATTTGAATCATTTCAATGCAACTACTCTTAGTCCTCTAACATTTGAAGAGCTAACATAGACACTGAGCTATCTAAATATACATTTTAAAAAAGATATCCATTACACATGGTCTTGGAAATTATATGTAATTGTGCTCTGTGTTGATGACAATTTTTTGAATCTATATAATAAAAAATGCTTTCAGGAAGCTTTTTATTTTTACTGCAATTTTTTAAGTAAAAAAGTCACAACATAATTATTTGGTTAAACTTTGGCACACAAATAATATTATCTAATTTTAAAAAGTATTAATTTCCAAGAAAATTTTATTTATTTTTTCAAATCAAATATTGAATAAGGATCAAAAAAGGGGCCAATTTCAAAATTAGCAAGACAGGAAACAACATGTGTTGGAGGGGATGTGGAGAAAGGGGAACCCTCTTACACTGTTGGTGGGAATGCAAGTTGGTGCAGCCACTTTGGAGAACAGTGTGGAGATTCCTCAAGAAATTAAAAATAGAGTTTCCCTATAACCCTGCAATTTCACTACTGGGTATTTAGCCCAAAGATACAGATGTAGTGAAAAGAAGGGCCATCTGTACCCCAATGTTTATAGCAGCAATGGCCACGGTCGTCAAACTGTGGAAAGAACCAAGATGCCCTTCAACGGACGAATGGATAAGGAAGATGTGGTCCATATACACTATGGAGTATTATGCCTCCATCAGAAAGGATGAATACACAACTTTTGTATCAACATGGATGGGACTGGAAGAGATTATGCTGAGTGAAATACGTCAAGCAGAGAGAGTCAATTATCTTAGGGTTTCACTTATTTGTGGAGCATAACAAATAGCATGGAGCACAAGGGGAGATGGAGAGGAGAAGGGAGTTGAGGGAAATTGGAAGGGGAGGTGAACCATGAGAGACTATGGACTCTGAAAAACAACCTGAGGGTTTTGAAGGGGCAGGGGATGGAGGTTGGGGGAGCCTGGTGGTGGGTATTAAGGAGGGCATAGATTGCATGGAGCACTGGGTGTGGTGCAAAAACAATGAATACTGTTACGCTGAAAAGAAATTTAAAAAAAGGGGGGGGCGCCAATTTCCATCATTGTTGCCTTAAGAAGCTTAATTTTATCTTGAGATTCTAGGATTCATAAGCAGTTGAAATTTATCATTACTATTTTGTTAATCATGCAACAGTTACATTTCACTACAGAGAAATGAATCATGAAGTAATTCAGACCAGCATGGTAAAATGATTTAATTCATAAACAGCTACTGTTTTCTCCCTTTTTGTTCATTCAAGGGTAATCATTTGGAAATATTATATCCTATATACTGTGTATGCCAATTTATCAAAGGAACATTTAGAAAATATTTAAGTTATATTTCAGAGAATATTAAAAGTTATGATGATGACAAGATTTTAAAAAAATGAAATGATTGGCTATCATTCTGGAGCTGATAAAGAATATCAGAGACTAAAGAGGTGGATTTGAGCATGCTTAAATATGCATTTTAAGTATTTTTTTTATCATTTAAGAGATAAATGTTAGGTTTTATGTATTATCTCAGCACATTTTGATGATAAAATAGTTTTACATAATCAAAGTCATATTTTAAGGTAATTGTTTATTAATTTGAAATATATGGCCTAAGTGATTAGAATTTGGTATTAAAGGGGCACCTGGGTGGCTCAGTGAGTTAAACCTCTGCCTTTGGCTAGGGTCATGATCCCAGGGTCCTGGGATCAAGCCCTGCATTGGGCTCTCTGCTCAGTGGGGAGCCTACTTCCTCCTCTCTCTCTCTCTCTGCCTGCCTCTCTGCCTACTTGTGATCTCTGTCAGATAAATAAATAAAATCTTTAAAAAAAAAAAGAATTTGGTATTAAAGAGACAGACAGTCAATGTTAAATTAATCTGTTTAATCTCCATTTTGAGTCTGGTGTTCTCAAGCAAAAGATAAGCTCTTCCATAGGCAATAAAACAGAAATTTCCATATTATGGTGTGGATGATTACTGACTGGATTGCTGCTTAAAAATACACTTGTAGGTCCTCCACTGAGCAGTTTCTATTCAATATATGACATCTGAACTTATATGCTTGATAAAAATAGTTGAGCATTTTTGAGAGCCATTGAGGTAATTCATTAGTAGCAATTAAAAATATAGAAAAATTTTTTTTCAGATTTTATTTATTTATTTGACAGAGAGGAAGATCACAAGTAGGCAGAGAAGCAGGCAGAGAGATGGGGGAAGCAGGCTCCCTGCTGAGCAGAGAGCTCAATGCGGGGGCTCAATCCCAGGATACTGGGATCATGACCTGAGCCAAAGGCAGAGGCTTAACCCACTGAGCCACCCAGGTGCCCCCAAAATATAGAAAATTTAAGTATAAGTCAAGCAAGAGGCAAGAGTCATAGAAAAGTAGCTGCATTTCTGCAAGAAATAATCATATGTAGTCCTTTAAAATTATTTTCTATAATTATGGTGGTAGATAACACTTAATTATTGAAGTAATTTCAGTGGGTTAGTTACATTAAGAAGGTAAATTTACCTCAATGCAATAAGTGTATTTTACTTATGTGCTTGACCATAAGACTGTCTATTGAAAGCAAGATTTAATTAAGTCATTATGACAAAACAAATATGTTTTATTAATTTGTCAGATATAAATCACCTTTCAGGAAGATGTTGTTATATTATCCCTCCTACATTGAGGGAAATTGCACTGTAGAATATTAGATAAATATAAATATGTATTTTATATAATAGATAATCTATAAATTATTAAATTTGTGAATATTATTAATTATATTTATAATTATTTAATTGTGCTTATATAACTCTTAAATATTAATAATAAATATATTTACTTAATTAGTAAATACATAAATTATATTATATATATATTTGCCAAAGCCAGGATCCAAACCCAGTTATCACTGTGTCCTTATAATTTGAACTTTTGTCCACTATAATATACTGCCTCATTCAAATATATTGGCCTGATTCTTCTAACGAAAATTGTTGGCTATTTTTGTCCTGTTTTGTCATAACTGATCCCCTTTTTATATAGTAGCATTTTATTTACTACAGATTGATTTATTTGATTATACTCTTGCTTCTTGACTCAAAGTAAACTTTAATCCTCTTCTTTTTCCAAACCTTTTGATAACTTTCCTATTTCTACCATATTTATTGACTGATAGAAAAATATTAATTGTTGGAGTTTTACAAGCAATATAACATACTGATATCATAGTCCATATCTGAATTAACTATGTATTATACCTACAGTAGAGAAACAATTATTAAAATTACTTGAATCTCTACTATACATCAGGAGCTTTGCACACTTGTCTAATTTAACTGTCACACCAAATCTTTTCACAAAAGTATCATTTAACATGCTAAATTTTTAACACTCCTTTTGGAAACACCAAATATTCTATTTAGCGGTTCTATAATATATTATTTTTAGTCTTCACAACCTTCAAGGAAAGTATTTCTGTTTTCCACACGAATATACTGAGGATTAGAGAAGGTCAATACTTTCCTCCAAGTGAAAAACCAGGAAGTGGTCATGCAGGAGGATCCTGTCTAACTCCAAAACCATTTCTAATACACAAAAAAAGTAAAAATACCTAAGTGCAATTATCGTACATAATTACTGGCTTCATGTTACAAAGCAAAAAGTGGGTCCTTTGGGAACCCAATTAAGAGGCAGAAAATTAGCAGCAGTAACTTTACAAAGATGCTTTTCCTCATAAATCCATCCCTAGAATGGCTCCCCAAAGAGTGCCAAAGCCAAACAACAGCAATTTAGGTAATATCTAGTGTGTACAACACGATTGCCTGCATTTTAGCCCAACTAATATGGAGTAAATGCATTGGTACTTAGCAGTGAATTATATGTAATGAAGGAAGAGCCCTCAGTAAATCAGAAACAAATTCAGGGCATTCTATCCAAGAGTGATTGCAAGCTGAGAAGACCTCCCATGGGAGCAGAAGCTGTTGATTATGCAAGATTATTTTTAAAGCAGGCTTTTCCTATTGAAGGGTATTCCTGAGAGAAGTATTTCCATCCAAGAAATCTGACTTTGATTATTTATCTGTAATATGACTTACTGAACAAATATTAATAAAAGGTTATTCATACTTTAGATTGCTTTCTACTATCACAAGACTACATTGTCTGAACTTTACACACTTTGATTCAACAAAAGTTATGAATCATGCTGGTTATGCTTCAGCTTTTACTGAAGCCTCTGTTGAATTGGACTGGAAAAATTAAATGTATTTTTTCCTTGAAGAGATATATGAGCATGCTGTTAATTTTTTAAGCCCTCTTGTAATAGCTATAATGGCTTTTAAAGGTAAAGGCTGAGCAAATAGAACTGTAGAATAGAAATAAAACATAAGGTCAGAACCAGCTTTACTCCACAGGATCCATATGACAGAACAATTTACTTCATCTTTCTGCATCTCAGTTTTCCTATCTGTGAAATGGATGTGATAATGCACCTATGTTATAAGAACCTCTTAAGAATTAAGTGGCAAATAAAGCACTAAGAAGACTTGAAACATAAACACTACTCCAAAAATGTATGCTAGATTAGTGTTTATTTAGTAGCAGTTCCTATGTTTTAACCCTACTCTAACTCAAAAGCCCTGGCCTTCTACAACCCAACGCACTATTTCTAGAGATGAAGTTAAGTTTGTTGCCAAGTTTGTTTTCATACACACACACACATATACGTGTTCAATCATTCACATACATACACACAAACACACACACATACATACACACATATATGTATGTAACTATTCATAAAATTTATTAATGTTTGAATAACATCAGAAGTTTCAGGAATAGAAATAGAGTCTCAAACTCAGCATAATCTTTATTTGTAAATAGCTTCTCCCATACTAAAATTTTCATAATCCCACTTCCTCCCTCACCAGTTACTACCACAATCTCTTTATGGCAAAGTTCCTCAGAAGTGCATTACATTCATTATATTCCATTCCTCTCTTCCAGTTCTCCAAATCTACTTTAATTCAGTTTTCACCCAAATCCACTTCACCTAAAAAGTCCTATGAACATCAACAGTGACCTCCATGTGCCTGAATCCCTTGCTCTGGTCTCATTCTTCATCTTATATGTGTTTTCTGACACAGTCTCCTTTGCCAAGAATGTTCCAGGTTTCAATTCTTGAAACTTTCCTGTTTCCTATTCATAGCCACTCCTTTTGTCATTTTATCCAATATAATGGTTTAACTGCAATGTATACACACACAGTCTTCCTTGAAATTGTATGTCAACCCAGCATCCGTGCTTCAATCTCAGAGTCATATAACTAGGTGTCTACTCAGTGAGTGGAAACTATATTATCTTAACAGCTCAGGCCAAAATAAATAAATACATTAAAATTTTGTTTAAAAAATGAAGTTATCTCTGACTCCTCTCTCTCACACCTTAAAAACAGTCCACTTATCAAAATCTTTTGGTTCTACATTCACAATATATTCATTATCTGACCACCTCTCACCAGTTCCACTACAAGTACCCTGGTCCAAGCTACTATTATCTCATTTACCAACTTTACGAAATAGCTTCCTACCTGGTCTCCCTACTTCTATCTCTGCACTCAATTCTAGGTACTAAGAATACAACAGTGAATATGATTGTTAAAACCTCTGCATTATTGAAATCTGTATTCCACTGCTGTATAGTAACTATCATTATTTCAGAATTAAACAGACATGAAGTAGGAAGTAAAAACATTAAAGAGGAGATTGTAAGAAAGATTTTGGTCCAGGTTTACAAATTCTTAGAGCATTCACCATAATAGCAAGAACAATAATAATACTTAAATTTGTAGAATCATTCCATTTTCAAAAGTGCTTATAGTATACAGAACATAGAGCCTGTGGAAGATATACCACCTTTTCCTCTCTAGATCTGTTGACTTCATTTAAATTCTGGAGTGTCTAGATGATTTAAAGTTATTCAAAAAGTTATTTTGACATTATATTTCTACTATTAACACTAATACCATACATTCACTTAAATAAACATTAGGTCAAACCCAAACCCTCTTCAAGTTTATTAGAAGCTGTAAAAGCCACAACAGAAAAAAATGACCAACTATATTTTTATTTTTTCTAATTCATCAACCTATTTAACAAACAGCACAGGAAAAAAGTCATCAGATTATCAAAAATCACTTTTTAAAGCTATTCTCTTGCTAAATCACAAGATTAAAGTCTTAAGAAATTATGTTTGAGCAATAAAGACTCATAGTTATTTTAATGAGTCAGATATTTCCGGGACTAGGTGGAATGGAGAAAGCAAATAGAAAGACACTATTTAGAGGTCATTACTTACTGATTTTTCCTTTTATATTACCACCTCCCAGACCAACACCCCAGACCTCTATCTACCATAGATTTCTTCTATCAGCAGAAACTCCTTGTAATCAGGAAAAGCCTAGCCTGGGTCATCAAAAAAGAATGGACTGCAGGATTTTTTTAGAAAGTATTTCAGAGTTCATGCTATTAATCTCCCTGACTCAGTCTCTTTTGAATCATTTCCAAAGATTCTTAAAATTCTTCTTATAGAGGTGCCTGTGTGGCTCAGTTGGTTAAACGTTTGCCTTCAGCTTGGTCATGATCTTGGGGTCCTCGGATCCAGTCCTGCATTGGGTTCCCTGCTCACTGGGGAGCCTGCTTCCCCCTCTCCCTCTGCTGATCCACCTGCTTGTGCCTTCTCTCTCTGTCAAATAAATAATTAAAATCTTGGGGGAAAAAAAAACTCTGCTTATAATTTGTGGACATGCTTTTCTCATTTGGGCACTTTAAAAAATTGCCTCTTAAGACCCATTTTCTTTGCCAACATCCCATCTTATCACAATACATAATTATGAATGTATTCTTTCTAAATTACCCTTCTATTTAGGTCCTTAAGACATTCTGGTAATTATGCTAGAAGGAACCAGAAAAAAAATATTAACAGTATGATAAGTATTAAGTATGAAACATAAAAATAATTACAGGTTATTTGTACATAAGATGTGTTTCATGTATTATTATGGAATAATGGGAATCAATCTCACTCAGAGTGAGTGCTTTGGATGGACTTTTCTTCTTTATTTTGAGGCAATTTATAATAAAGCGACAGGATGTCTTTTTTAAATTTTTTTTTCAGTGTTCCAAAATTCATTGTTTATGCACCATACCCAGTGCTCCATGAAATACATGCCCTCCTTAATACCCACCACCAGGCTCACCCAACCCTCTAACCCCCTCCCCTCCAAAACCCCCAGTTTGTTTCTCAGAGTCCACAGTCTCTCATGATTTGTCTCCCCACTCCGATTTCTCCCCAACTCACCTCTCCTCCCCATCTCCCAACGTCCTCCATGTTATTCCTTAAGCTCCACAAGTAAGTGAAACCATATGATACTTAACTCTCTCTGCTTGATGTATTTCACTCAGCATAATCTCCTCCAGTCCCGTCCGTGTTGATACAAAAGTTGGGCATTCGGGGCGCCTGGGTGGCTCAGTGGATTAAAGCCTCTGCCTTCGGCTCAGGTCATGATCCCGGGGTCCTGGGATCGAGCCCCGAATCGGGCTCTCTGCTCGGCAGGGAGCCTGCTTCCTCCTCTCTCTTTCTCTGCCTGCCTCTCTGCCTACTTGTGATCTCTATCTGTCAAAAAAAAAAAAAAAAAAAAAAAGTTGGGCATTCATCCTTTCTGATGGAGGCATAGTACTCCATTGTATATATGGACCATATCTTTTTTATCCATTCGTCTGTTGAAGGGCATCTTGATTCTTTCCACAGTTTGGCGACTGTGGCCATTGCTGCTATGAACATTGGGGTACAGATGGCCCTTCTTTTCACTACATCTGTATCTTTGGGGTAAATACCCAGTAGTGCAATTGCAGGGTCATAGGGAAGCTCTATTTTTAAATTCTTAAGGAATCTCCATGCTGTTTACCAAAGTGGCTGCACCAACTTGTATTCCCACCAACAGTGTAAGAGGGTTCCCCTTTCTCCACATCCTCTCCAACACCTGTTGTTTACAGTCTTGTTGATTTTGGCCATTCTAACTGGTGTAAGGTGGTATCTCGATGTGGTTTTGATTTGAATCTCCCTGATGGCTAATGATGATGAACATTTTTTCATGTGTCTGTTAACGATTTGTATGTCCTCTTTGGAGAAGTGTCTGTTCATATCTTCTGCCCATTTTTTGACATGATTATGTGTTTTGTGTGTGTTGAGTTTGAGGAGTTCTTTTTATAGATCTTGGATATCAGCCCTTTGTCTGTAGTGTCATTTGCGAATATCTTCTCCCATTCCGTGGGTTGCCTCTTTGTTTTTTTGACTGCTTCCTTTGCTGTACAGAAACTTTTTATTTTGATGAAGTCCCAAAAGTTCATTTTTGCTTTTGTTTCCCTTGCCTTTCGAGACATGTCTTGAAAGAAGGTGCTGTGGCCAATGTCGAAGAGGTTACTGCCTATGTTCTCCTCTAGAAGTTTGATAGATTCCTGCCTCACATTGAGGTCTTTTATCTATTTCAAGTTTATCTTTCTGTATGGTATAAGAGAATGGTCAAGTTTCATTCTTTTACACATAGCTGTCCAATTTTCCCAGCACCATTTATTGAAGAGACTCTTGTTTTCCACTGGATATTCTTTCCTGCTTTGTCAAAGATTATTTGACCATAGATTTGTGGGCCCATATCCGGACTCTCTACTCTGTTCCATTGGTCTACGTGTCTGTTTTTGTGCCAGTACCATGCTGTCTTGGTGTTCATAGCTTTGTAGTAAAGCTTGAAATCAGGCAATGTGATGCCGTCAGCTTCGTTTTTCTTTTTCAACATTTCCTTAGCAATTCGGGGTCTCTTCTGGTTCCATAGAAATTTTAGGATTGTTTGTTTTAGCTCTTTGAAAAATGCTGGTGGAATTTTGATTGGGGTGGCACTGAAAGTATAGATGGCTCTAGGTAGTATAGACACTTTAACAATGTTTATTCTTTTGATCCATGAGCATGGAGTGTTCCTCCATCTTTTTGTGTCTTCAATTTCTTTCATGAGTGTTCTGTAGTTCCTCAAGTACAGATCCCTTACCTCTTTGATTAGGTTTATTCCTAGGTATCTTATGCTTCTTGGTGCTATAGTAAATGGAGTCGATTCTCTAATTTCCCTTTCTATATTTTCACTGTTAGTGTATAAGAAAGCAACTGATTTCTGTGCATTGATTTTGTATCCTGTCACATTACTGAATTGCTGTATGAGTTCTAGTAGTTTGGGGGTGGAGTCTTTTGGGTTTTCCATATAAAGTATCATGTCATCTATGAAGAGAGAGAGTTTGACATCTTCTTTGCCAATTTGAATACCTTTTATTTCTTTTTGTTTTCTGATTGCCATTGCTAGGACTGATAGTACTATGTTGGACAAAAGTGGTGAGAGTGGGCATCCTTGTCATGTTCCTGATCTCAAAGGGAAGGCTGTCAGTTTTTCCCCCATTGAGAATGATATTCACTGTGGGGTTTTCATAAATAGATTTTATGAGTTTGAGGAATGCTCCCTCTACTCCTATACTTTGAAGAGTTTTAATCAGGAATGGATGCTGTATCTTGTCAAATGCTTTCTCTGCATTAATTGAGAGGACCATGTGGTTCTTCTCTCTTCTTTTATTGATTTGTTCTATCACATTGATTGATTTGTGAAAATTCAATCACCCTTGCATCCCAGGGATAAATCCCACCTAGTCATGGGTGGATAAACTTTTTAATGTACTGTTGGATCCTATTAGCTAGGATCTTGTTGAGAATCTTGGCATCCATATTTATCAAGGATATTGGTTTGAAATCATCCTTTCTGGTGGGGTCTTTGCCCGGTTTGGGGATCAGGGTAATGCTGGCTTCATAAAAAGAGTATGGAAGTTTTCCATCTGTTTCTATTTTTTGAAACAGCTTCAGGAGAATAGGTATTATTTTTTTTCTTTGAATGTTTGGTAAAATTCTCCAGGGACTCCGTCAGGTGCTAGGCTCTTGTTTTCTTGGGACGTTTTTGATCACTGCTTCAATCTCGTTACTAGATATTGGTCTACTCAGGTTGTCAATTTCTTCCTGTTTCAGTCTTGGGAGTTTATAGATTTCTAGGAATGCATCCATTTTGTCTAGGTTGCTTAACTTATTGGCATATAACTATTGATGATAATTTCTGATGATTGTTTCTATTTCCTTGGTGTTAGTCATGATCTCTCCCTTTTCATTCATAATTAATTTGGGTCCTCTCACTTTTCTTTTGGATTAGTTTGGCCAGTGGTTTATTGATCTTATTGATTCTTTCAAAAAACCAGCTTCTAGTTTTAATGATGTGTTCTACTGTATCTCTAGTTTCTATCTCATTGATCTCTGGTCTAATCTTGATTATTTCCCTTCTTGTGTGTGGGGTTGGCTTAACTTGTTATTGACTCTCCAGTTCTTTAAGGTGTAAGAGAACTGGTGTTCTGGATTTTTCAATTTTTTTGAGAGAGGCTTGGATGGCTATGTATTTTGCCCTTAGGACCACCTTTGCCATATCCCATAGGTTTTGGACCAAAGTATCTCCATTTTCATTGGTTTCTATGAGTTGTTTAAGTTCTACTTTGATTTCCTGATTGATCCATACATTCTTAATCATGGTGGTGTTTAGCTTCCAAGTGTTTGAATTCCTTCCAAATTTTTCCTGCAACAGGATGTCTTCATGTATTTATCATCCTATTTCTTTTTTAAAAAAAGATTTTATGTATTTATTTGACAGAGAGAGATCATAAGTAGGCAGAGGCAGGCGAGGGCGTGGGGAGGAGAGCAGGCTCCTTGCACAGATAGCCCGATGCAGGGCTTGATCCCAGGACTGTGAGATCATGACCTGAGCTGAAGGCAGAGGCTTAAACCACTGAGCAACCCAAGGACCCTTATCATCCTATTTCTTGATTGCAACATTTGTGTTATATTATTTTTAAATAAGCCAGAAGTGGAAGCATTGTAGAAATATTGTTTCAAGTTAAAATAAAAGACACTCTAACCCAATTAGACACATAGTTCTAAGTAATGTGTATTAGTAATGGGTTTTTTTTGTTTGTTTGTTTGTTTTTGTTTTTTTAAGTTGAACATTTTTTAATTTTATTTTTTATAAACATATAATATATTTTTATCCCCAGGGGTACAGGTCTGTGAATCGCCAGGTTTCCACACTTCACAGCACTCACCATAGCACATACCCTCCCCAATGTCCATAAGCCAACCCCCCTCTCCCAACCCCTCTCCCCCCATCAACCCTCAGTTTGTTTTGTGAGATAAAGAGTCACTTATGGTTTGTCTCCCTCCCAATCCCATCTTGTTTCATTTACTCTTCTCCTACCCCCTTAACCCCCCATGTTGCATCTCCTCTCCCTCATATCAGGGAGATCATATGATAGTTGTCTTTCTTCGATTGACTTATTTCACTAAGCATGATACCCTCTAGTTCCATCCACGTCATCGCAAATGGCAAGATTTCATTTCTTTTGATGGCTGCATAGTTTTCCATTGTGTATATATACCACATCTTCTTTATCCATTCGTCTGTTGATGGACATCTAGGTTCTTTCCATAGTTTGGCTATTGTAGACATTGCTGCTATAAACATTCGGGTGCACGTGCCCCTTCGGATCACTACGTTTGTATCTTTAGGGTAAATACCCAGCAGTATAATTGCTGGGTCATAGGGTAGTTCTATTTTCAACATTTTGAGGAACCTCCATGCTGTTTTCCAGTGTGGTTGCACCAACTTGCATTCCCACCAACAGTGTAGGAGGGTTCCCCTTTCTCCGCATCCTCGCCAGCATCTGTCATTTCCTGACTTGTTAATTTTAGCCATTCTGACTGGTGTGAGGTGATATCTCATTGTGGTTTTGATTTGTATTTACCTGATGCCGAGTGATGTGGCGCACTTTTTCATGTGTCTATTGGCCATCTGAATGTCTTCTTTGCAGAAATGTCTGTTCATGTCCTCTGCCCATTTCTTGATTGGATTATTTGTTCTTTGGGTGTTGAGTTTGCTAAGTTCTTTATCGATTTTGGACACTAGCCCTTTATCTGATAATGTCATTTGCAAATATCTTCTCCCATTCTGTCAGTTGTCTTTTGGTTTTGTTAACTGTTTCCTTTGCTGTGCAAAAGCTTTTGATCTTGATGAAATCCCAATAGTTCATTTTTGCCCTTGCTTCCCTTGCCTTTGGCGATGTTCCTAGGAAGATGTTGCTGCGGCTGAGGTCGAAGAGGTTGCTGCCTGTGTTCTCCTCAAGGATTTTGATGGATTCCTTTCTCACATTGAGGTCGTTCATCCATTTTGAGTCTATTTTCGTGTGTGGTGTAAGGAAATGATCCAATTTCATTTTTCTGCATGTGGCTGTCCAATTTTCCCAACACCATTTATTGAAGAGGCTGTCTTTTTTCCATTGGACATTCTTTCCTGCTTTGTCGAAGATTAGTTGACTATAGAGTTGATGGTCTATTTCTGGGCTCTCTATTCTGTTTCATTGATCTATGTGTCTGTTTTTGTGCCAGTACCATGCTGTCTTGATGATGACAGCTTTGTAATAGAGCTTGAAGTCCGGAATTGTGATGCCACCAACTTTGGCTTTCTTTTTCAATATTCCTTTGGCTATTTGAGGTCTTTTCTGGTTCCATGTAAATTCTAGGATTATTTGTTCCATTTCTTTGAAAAAAATGGATGGTACTTTGATAGGAATTGCATTAAATGTGTAGATTGCTTTAGGTAGCATAGACATTTTCACAGTATTTATTCTTCCAATCCAGGAGCATGGAACATTTTTCCATTTCTTTGTGTTTTCCTCAATTTCTTTCATGAGTACTTTATAGTTTTCTGTGTATAGATTCTTAGTCTCTTTGGTTAAGTTTATTCCTAGGTATCTTATGGTTTTGGGTGCAATTGTAAATGGGATGGACTCCTTAATTTCTCTTTCTTCTGTCTCATTGTTGATGTAGAGAAATGCAACTGATTTCTGTGCATTGATTTTATATCCTGACACTTTACTGAATTCCTGTACAAGTTCTAGCAGTTTTGGAGTGGAGTCTTTTGGGTTTTCCACATATAGTATCATATCATCTGCAAAGAGTGATAGTTTGACTTCTTCTTTGCCGATTTGGATGCCTTTAATTTCCTTTTGTTGTCTGAATGCTGAGGCTAGGACTTCTAATACTATGTTGAATACCAGTGGTGATAACGGACATCCCTGCCGTGTTCCTGACCTTAGCAGAAAAGCTTTCAATTTTTCTCCATTGAGAATGATATTTGAGGTGGGTTTTTCATAGATGGCTTTGATAATATTGAGGTATGTGCCCTCTATCCCTACACTTTGAAGAGTTTTGATCAGGAAGGGATGCTGTACTTTGTCAAATGCTTTTTCAGCATCTATGGAGAGTATCATATGGTTCTTGTTCTTTCTTTTATTAATGTGTTGTATCACATTGATTGATTTGTGGATGTTGAACCAACCTTGCAGCCCTGGAATAAATCCCACTTGGTCGTGGTGAATAATCCTTTTAATGTACTGTTGAATCCTATTGGCTAGTATTTTGGCGAGAATTTTTGCATCTGTGTTTATCAAGGATATTGGTCTGTAGTTCTCTTTTTTGATGGGATCCTTGTCTGGTTTTGGGATCAAGGTGATACTGGCCTCATAAAATGAGTTTGGAAGTTTTCCTTCCATTTCTATTTTTTGGAACAGTTTCAGGAGAATAGGAATTAGTTCTTCTTTAAATGTTTGGTAGAATTCCCCGGGAAGCCATCTGGCCCTGGGCTTTTGTTTGTTTGGAGATTTTTGATGACTATTTCAATCTCCTTACTGGTTATGGGTCTGTTGAGGCTTTCTATTTCTTCCTGGTTCAGTTGTGGTAGTTTATATGTCTCTAGGAATGCATCCATTTCTTCCAGATTGTCAAATTTGTTGGCGTAGAGTTGCTCATAGTATGTTCTTATAATTGTCTGTATTTCTTTGGTGTTAGTTGTGGTCTCTCCTCTTTCATTCATGATTTTATTTATTTGGGTCCTTTCTCTTTTCTTTTTGATAAGTCTGGCCAGGGGTTTATCGATCTTATTAATTCTTTCAAAGAACCAGCTCCTAGTTTCGTTGATTTGTTCTATTGTTTTTTTGGTTTCTATTTCATTGATTTCTACTCTGATCTTTATGATTTCTCTTCTCCTGCTGGGTTTAGGGTTTCTTTCTTGTTCTTTCTCCAGCTCCTTTAGGTGTAGCATTAGGTTGTGTACCTGAGACTTTTCTTGCTTCTTGAGAAAGGCTTGTACCACTATATATTTTCCTCTCAGGACTGCCTTTGTTGTGTCCCACAGATTCGGAACCGTTGTGTTTTCATTATCATTTGTTTCCATGAATTTTTTCAATTCTTCTTTAATTTCCTGGTTGACCCATTCATTCTTTAGAAGGATGCTGTTTAGTCTCCATGTATTTGGGTTCTTTCGAAATTTCCTCTTGTAATTGAGTTCTAGCTTCAGATCATTGTGGTCTGAAAATATGCAGGGAATGATTCCAATCTTTTGATAACGGTTGAGACCTGATTTAGGACCAAGAATGTGATCTATTCTGGAGTATGTTCCATGTGCACTAGAGAAGAATGTGTATTCTGTTGCTTTGGGATGAAATGTTCTGAATATATATGTGATGTCCATCTGGTCCAGTGTGTCATTTAAGGCCTTGATTTCCTTGTTGATCTTTTGCTTGGATGATCTGTCCATTTCAGTGAGGGGAGTGTTAAAGTCCCCTACTATATTTGTATTATTGTCGATGTGTTTCTTTGATTTTGTTATTAATTGGTTTATATATTTGGCTGCTCCCACGTTAGGGGCATAGATATTTAAAATTGTTAGATCTTTATGTTGGACAGTTCTTTTGAGTATGATATAGTGTCCTTCCTCATCTCTTATTATAGTCTTTGGCTTAAAATCTAATTGATCTGATATAAGGATTGCCACTCCTGCCTTCTTCCGATTTCCATTAGCATGGTAAATTCTTTTCCACCCCCTCACTTTAAATCTGGAGGTGTCTTCGGGTTTAAGATGAGTTTCTTGTAGGCAACATATAGATGGGTTTTGTTTTTTTATCCATTCTGATACCCTGTGTCTTTTGATTGGGGCATTTAGCCCATTAACATTCAGGGTAAGTATTGAGAGATATGAATTTAGTGCCATTGTATTGCCTGTAAGGTGACTGTTATTGTATATTGTCTCTGTTTCTTTCTGATCTACTACTTTTAGGGTTTCTCTTTGCTTAGAGAGACCTTTCAATATTTCCTATAGAGTTGGTTTGGTATTTTCAAATTCTTTCAGTTTTTGTTTGTCCTGGAAGCTTTTAATCTCTCCTTCTATTTTCAATGATAGCCTAGCTGGATATAGTATTCTTCGCTGCATGCTTTTCTCGTTTAGTACTCTGAATATATCATGCCAGCTCTTTCTGACCTGCCAGGTCTCTGTGGATAAGTCTGCTGCCAATCTAATATTTTTACCATTGTACGTTACAGACTTCTTTTCCCAGGCTGCTTTCAGGATCTTCTCTTTGTCACTAAGACTCGTAAATTTTACTATTAGGTGGCGGGTGTGGACCTATTCTTAATGATTTTGAGGGGGGTTCTCTGAACCTCCTGTATTTTGATGCTTGTTCCCTTTGCCATATTGGGGAAATTCTCTCCAATAATTCTCTCCAATATACCTTCTGCTCCCCTCTCTGTTTCCTCTTCTTCTGGAATCCCAATTATTCTAATGTTGTTTCGTCTTATGGTGTCACTTATCTCTTGAATTCTCCCCTCGTGGTCCAGTAGCTGTTTGTCCCTCTTTTGCTCAGCTTCTTTATTCTCTGTCATTTGGTCTTCTATATCGCTAATTCTTTCTTCCTCATTTATCCTAGCAGTGAGAGCCTCCATTTTTTATTGCACCTCATTAATAGCTTTTTTTATTTCAACTTGGTTAGATTTTAGTTCTTTTATTTCTCCAGAAAGGGCTTTTATCTCTCCGGAGAGGGTTTCTCTAATATCTTCCATGCCTTTTTCAAGCCTGGCTAGAACCTTGAGAATCGTCATTCTGAACTCTAGATCTGACATATTACCAATGTCTGTATTGATTAGGTCCCTAGCCTTCAGTACTGCCTCTTGTTCTTTTTTTTGTTGTGAATTTTTCCGCCTTGTCATTTTGTCCAGATAAGAGTATATGAAGGAGCAAGTAAAATACTAAAAGGGTGGCAACAACCCCAGGAAAATATGCTTTAGCCAAATCAGAAGAGATCCCAAATTGTGAGGGGGGAGAAAGGGGATAAAAAGAGGGTTTTTTTGTGTGCAACCAAGTTCACAACTGAACCTATCACAACATAATGTCCACCAGAAACTCTTCAAGATCTCACACCCCTCCAGTTCTCATTTTGATTCATCCCAGATATTGTGAATAGTAGGATGGTAGTAATTTTATAATTTAGGGGATGAAACATAATATTTGAGAGGGAGACTGATTCACCTGTTTCTTGGCTGTTGTTGGCAGACAAGTTATATATAACATGTGATTACAAGAAGTGGTATTTTTTAATATTTACTTCCCTTTGCTAAATAAGTTAAATAACATTTTCTAAAACCATTTCCATCTCTGAAGCATTCGAATTAGTCCAAATCAGTATTATACATAAGAAAAAGACCATTTCACTAAATGGTAATGTAGGAACTAATTGTTACAGTAGGTATAATGTAGGCTAATGTGTTAAATGGTCTACTGTAGTTTTTCCTGTCCCAGCTCTGGAATTAACCACTTCTCCATGGAGCCCTGATTCTCTCAGTTGAATAATAATATTTAAAAACTGAGATATGAATGCTGAGTGTGCTCATTTCTACAGTGGAATCACTCTTTATAACCTCTCTGAGATGACAGAGAAATGAAGTCTATAAAAATACCCATATTTCTGCACACATCTATATTTATTTCTGTACATATGTATATGTTTAGGTCTACCTACCTACCCACCTATCTATTCATCTATCTACTATTTATCTTTCTTTCTTTCTTTCTCTCTCTCTCTCTCTGGCTATTATCTATCTCCATATTGATAACTTCAATCTAACCCTGCACCAAAATTTTATCCTCTTCTATTATTTGTAATTTCTCACACAGTAAAAATCATGACTACCATTATCTAAAACATGCTCATTTGTTCAACACTAGCATACACACAGTTTAAAATGTGCTAAGCCACAGCCTGTGAGAAACAATTTTGCTGAAAACAGGACATTGTTTGGGTTCTTTTCATCTTTAGCTCTACGATATCCAGTTAAATGCTATTTACCAAAGTTAGGACATGTCCCTTCTCCCAAGCTGCTTTACTATGATTATAAGATTCATTTGTAATTTAGTTGTTTGCTACAATCTTTATTCTTTGTTGGATTCCCTGTATATTATAGTTGATCTTGTTAAATTTACATTTATGAGTAACAGAATATGTTCTTTGTGGTATACAGTTGTACAAGTATTGAGTCATGTATCCAGTACTACCTTTCCTTATAGAAGACCTTAATCATCCAAAAATCCCTCCTCAGCTCCCATTTATAGTCAGCTACATCCCCAAACCCTCAAATTTGGGCAAATATTCCTCTATTTTCCATTCCTCTAGTTCTACCTTTTCTAGATAGTCATATAAATAGAATCAAAGACTATGGAATCTCACAAATATAGCTTCTCTTTTTATTGCTGAATAGCAGTCTGTTGTATGAATGTACCACAATCTGTTTATTCATTCAGTTTGAAGGACATCTGGGTTGTTTCCAATCTTTACCAATTTCAAAGTAGGCTTCTATGAAAACTCAGTTTTTTGTGTGAAGATAAGTTTCTACTTCTTTTAGATAATTATCTAGGAGTGGGATTGCCAGGTTATATGGTAATAGTATGTTTAACTTTGTAAGAATCTGCCAAACTGTTTCTCCAAAATGGCTGTACAATTTTGCATTCCAGTGACAACGTATTGTAGTAGGATCTCATTACAGTTTTACTTTGTATTTCTTTATGTATAATGATATTAGTAGTTTTTCATATACTTATTTACCATAACTTCACTGAGAATATGTCTGCTTATAATGTTTACCTATTTTTTAATTCAGTTTTTCTTTTTATTTCTTATTGTTCTTTATATATTTTGAATAAAAGGTCTTCATAAGAAACGTGATTTATGAATATTTTCTCTAATTCTGTGACTTGTCTTCTCATTCTTTTAACAGTGTTTTTCACAGATTAAAAGTTTTCAATTTTGACAAAGCCCAATTTATTTCTACTTTACAAATTATACTTTTACTGTCATATCTAAAAATTCTTTTACTCACCCAAGGTCATGCAGAATTTCTCCTATATTTTCTTCCAGATATTTTATACAATTACATTTCTATTTAGGGCTATGATCAATTTTGGGTTAATTTTTGTGTAAGGTGTGAGCTATAGTTCAAGCATAATTTTTTTTTCATGTGAACATCCAGCTTTTATAATGCCATTTCTTGGAAAAACTATTATTTCTCCATGGAGTTGCTCCACAACTTTGTCAAAAGCTATTTGTCTATATATATGCAGCTCTATTGCCAGACTCCCTTTTCTACTCCATTGATCGATTTTTCTAGAGCACTGATCAGTAGCACATTATTATATTGTGGCTTCACAACAATTCTTAAAATTAGTTAGCATTATTCTTCTATTTTTTTTTTCTCAAATCTGTTTCAGTTGTTCTAGGTTCTTTGCATTTCCATGGGTATTTTAGAATGAAATTGTTCAAATCCACATAAAATGCTGCTGGGATTGTGATTGGGATTCTGTTAAATCCACAGATCAACTTGGGGAGAACTGACATCTTAACAATATTTTTTCAGCCGTGAAAATATATAGATAGATAGATAGATATAGATATATATAGTCTCCTTTAATTTTTGTCAAGACTGTTTTGTTTCTTCTCTTCCATTATACATGCCTTTTTAAAAAATATTTTGATTTTATGGGATGCCTGAGTGGCTTAGTCAGTTAAGCATCTCACTTAATTTGGATTCAAGTCATGATCTCAGAGTCCTGAGATTTAGGCCTTGATGGTCTCCCCACTCAGTGCAGTGTCTGCTTCCCCTCTTTCTCTACCTCTACCCCTCCTCCCACTCATGCATTCTCTCTCTCTCTCTCTCTCTCTCAAACAAATCTTCAAAAAAAAATATTTTGATTCTGGTGTAGTTAATATACAGTGTTATATTAGTTTCAGGTGTACAATATGGTGATTTAACAATTCCATATATTACTCAGTGTTCATCAAGATAAATGTACACTTAATCCCTTTACCTATTTCACCAGTCTTTTCATCCACCATGTCACTGGTAACCCTCATTTTGTTTTCTATAGTTGAGTCTGTTTTTTTGTTTCTTTCTCTCTCTCTCTTTTTTTTTCTGTGTTCATTTATTTTGTTTCTAAAATTCCAAATATGAATGAAACCACATTGTATTTGTCTTTCTCTGAATGGCTTATTTTGCTTAGCATTATATTCTCTAGATCCAACCATGTTGTTGCAAATAATAAAATTTCATTCTTTTTATGGTTAAATAATATTCATATACCACATCTTCTTTAACCATTCATCTATTGATGGACACTTGGTCTCTTTCCATAATTTGGCTATTGTAAACAATGCTGCAATAAATATAGGGGGTGCATATGTCCCTTTGAATTAGTGTTTTGTATTCTTTGGGGCAAATAACCAATATGCTGATTTCTGGATCATAGGGTAGTTCTAGTTTTAATTTTTTAAGGAACCTTCCTACTCTCTACCACAATGACTGCATCCGTTTGCACACCACCAACATTGCATGAGGGTTCCTTTTTCTCCACATCCTGACCAACACTTGTTGTTTCTTGTGTTGCTAATTTTAGCAATTCTGACAGGTGTGAGGTGATATCTCATATGGTTTTGATTGGTATTTTCCTTATGATGAGTGATGCTAAGTATCTTTTCATGTGTCTCTTGGTCATCTGGACATATTCTTTGGAGAAATATCTGTTCATGTCTTCTGCCCACTTTTTTAACTGGGTTATTTGTTCTTCTGGTGTTGACTTGTATATGGTCCTTATATATTTTAGATACTAACCTTTATTGGATACATCATTTGCAAATATCTCCTTCCATTCAGTACATTGTCTTTTAGTTTTGTTTGATCTTTCCTTTGCTATGCAGAAGCTTTCATTTTGACGTAGTCCCAATACTTTATTTTTGCTTTTGTTTCCCTTATCTTAGGAGACATATCTAAAAAGATACTATTACAGCTGATGTCAGAGAAATTACTGCCTCTGCTCTCGTCTGGAATTTTTATGGTTTCAGGTCTCACATTTAGGTGTTGAAACCATTCTGAGTTTACTTTTGTGTATGGTTTCAGGAAGTGGTCCAGTTTCATTCTTTTGCATGTAGCTGTCTAGTTTTCCCAACACCATTTGTTAAAGAGACTTTTTCTTATTGCATAGTCTACCTTCCTTTGTGAAAGAGTAATTGATTTTAAATCATGGTTTATGCCTGGGCTTTCAATTCTGTTCTGTTGATCTATTCTATTTTTGTGCCAGTACCATACTGTTTTGATTACTATAGCTTTGCAATATAACTTGAAATCTGGAATTGTGATACCTCCAACTTTGTTTTTCTTTCTTAAAATCACTTGGGCTATTTGGGGTCTTTTTTGGTTTCATACAAATTTTAGGATTGTTTGTTCTATTTCTGTGAAATATCCTGTTGGTATTTTGATAGAGATTGCATTACACATATATATTGCTTTGGGTAGTACAGAGCTTTTAATATTTGTTCCTCCAATCAATGAACATGGAATATCTTCCCATTTGTTCATGTTGTCTTCAATTTCTTTCATCAGTGTTTTATAGTTTTCACAGCTAACATCATAATTGATGTTGAAAAACTGAGAACTTTTCCTCTATGGTCAGGAATAAGACAAAGATGTCTACTCTCACCACTTTTATTCAACATAGTACTAGAAATCCTAGCCATAGCAATTAGAAAAGAAAAAGGAAAGAAGGCATCTAGATTGGTAAAGAAGAAGTAAAATTTTTACTACTTGCAAATGACATGATAATATATGTATAGAAAAGTCTAAAGACTCTACTAAAAAACTACTAGGACTAATAACTGAATTCAGCAAGGTTGCAGAATGTAAAAATCAATGTACAGAAATCCAATGCATTTCTCTATGCTAATAATGAAGCAGCAAAAAGAGAAATTAAAATAATAATTTAAAAAATAATAATACCTAGGAATAAATTCAACAAAATAGGTAAAAGCTGTATAATATATATGGGTTTTTTTTTTTATTTTCTTCCTGCACTATGATTTTCTGTAGGATGTTGAAGAAGTGATGAGAAAAGACATCTTTCCTTTGTTTCCAATATGGGCAGGGCAGTGATGGAGGCAAGTGGGTAGAGTACCTTTATATTTCACCATTATGTATAAGCTAGCTTGCAAAGTTTTTTTAGATGTCTTTAATCAGATTAAATAAGTTGTCTTCTAAAAAATAACAAAATAAATAAAAAATTAAATTTAAAAATAAATTGCTGGGGCACCTGGGTGGCTCAGTGGGTTAAGCCTCTACTTTCGGCTCAGGTCATGATCCCAGGGTCCTGGGATAGAGCCCTGAATTGGGCTCCCTGCTCAGCAGGAAGCCTGCTTCCCCTCTCTCTCTGCCTGCCTCTCTGCCTACTTGTGATCTCTCTCTCTCTGTCAAATGCATAAATATAATCTTTTAAAAAATTTAAAAATTAAAAAAAATAAATTGCCTTCTTTTTCAAGTCTGCTGAGATTTTTTAAACATGAATGAATGCTATCCCTGAGTTTTTATAGCATATTTTGATGATAATATGAGTTTTCTTCTTAATTAATACGATGAAATAAATTGAATAGTTTTTTAATGTAAAATCAGCTTTGCATACTTGGAATAAACCTCACTTAGTCATGCTACATTATTCTTTTTATACATTTTTGTGTTGGATTTTCTTATATGAGGTTGTGTGTTTTTGCATCTTTGTCCATAAAGATTACTGTTTTTTAAGTTTTCTTTCTTGTAATGTTGGTTTTGTTTTGGTATAAGTGTAATTATGGCTCCATAAAATGAGTAAGAAAGTATTACCTTCTATCTTCTATAAGAGATTTGGTAACTCTGGTTATTATTTATTCTTTGAATGGTTGGTAGACATCTCCAGTGAAACTATGTCCCTGAAGTTCTCTTTGTTGTTTAACTATGAATTCAGCACCCTCAACAGATATTAGGCATATCATGTTATTTGTTTTTCTTGAGTGAGTTTTGATAGTTTTTTTCTTCTAAGGAATTCAAATTTTCTTATTTATGTATATAGAATTTTTCATAGCATTCCTTTTGATAATGATTTCCTCAGCTATTTTCATATTTATGTTCTGTATCTTCTAATTTTCTTTGTTGGTCTAGCTAGAGTTTATCAATTTTATTGTTGTTCAAAGAATAAGCTTATGATTTCATCTATTTTCTTTGTTTTTCTTGTTTTATTTATTTTTATTCTTGTCTTTGTTACTTCCAACTTCCTGCTTGCTTTGAATATAATTTTCTATTATTTTTCTAATTTCTTATGGTAAAAGCTTAAATTTTTTATTTGAAAACTTTCTTTTGTTTTAACACGCATTTATGCTATAAATTTTCCTTTAAATACTGTAGACACCAAACTCACAGGAAGAATGTAGATGGTTGACTTTGTTTCTCTCATCTGTTTTTGATCACAAAAAGTCCATATAGTCTTGAAAGCTGCTAGAATCTGTGATCAACTTCTTAATGTTGCACAGTATTAACAATTTTAGATCAATAATATTTTAAAGCATTTATTATGGATTTACAAATTTCTAAAATACATAAGAAATGAAAAAACAGCTGTGAAGTGTGTAAACCTGGCGATTCACAGACCTGTACCCCTGGGGATAAAAATATATTATATGTTTATAAAAAATAAAAATTTTTAATAAAAAGAAATGAAAAAATATTATAAATATATGCGGTTATCTAAAAGACTGCAAGCTCTTATTTTATAACTCGTTATTATTTCTAATTTTATATTGAAATGATTTTTGAAAATGATATTGTCCCATGGAACTCTCATAAGAACAATTAAAACCTAAGTGGAATTATAAATTGAAGCTAATGATAATGAGGAAGAGGAAGAGGAGGAATAGGATTAATAAAAACTACTACTTACTGGAATACATATCCCATTAATCTCTCTAACAACTCAGGTGTACAAAGTGTCCACAAAATGTGAATCAGGAGAGTTTAGGTAACTTGTTACATTGTCCAACAAAAGATAATGATTATTTCAAACTAACCCAATCTTATTCTAGTGAGATACATGTGTTCATCAACAAGGGAAATGGAGAGAAGGCCTTAACTTTTACTAGCTACTCTTTATTATTATTTTTTTTACAATATCCAGAAAAGGTAATTATCAGATGTTTCCTAGCTATATGCTACATCATATTTGCTGTTTTTTTTTACTTACTTGTAGAGTTTCTCTTCATATCCACCTCCTCTACTCAGGAATATGATAAGCCATAGAAAATAAACCTGCATTAGATATAGAAGTGGAGGTATTTATATTAGTGGCAGAAAGCACTGACAACTTCATGAAGTTTCTAGTATAGCTAACACTCCACGTTAGATGGGGGACCTCATAACTTTTCATAACTTTTTCTGGGGAGTCATCAAAAGACCAAAATATACCATGAAATCATTGCTATGTCAGTATTCTTTTCACTGGCAATGGTATAAGCAGACCAATCAAAAAGAGAAAGTATGGATTTACTTGATAACAAATCAAGGACTGAATAATTCATATAAAATAAAAACAGGAAGAACAAAACTTCGTGATTTGTAGTCAAATGGCTATTAATTGGCTTCACTTCTCACTGTTAAATATTTCTTTAGGAATGAAATATAGACTGAGAAAGCCAATTAAGAGGGGTAATGGAGTGAAGCAGAACAAAGAATTTCAGTGAAAGTTACAAAGCAATTTAGCTTTAGAGTTTTTTTTAAATGAGCATCTCTGACACATTGCTAATTTAACCTTCTGATTATACAAATTAAATCACTATTATATTATTTATCTTTTATTTAACAGGCATTTTTGGAAAACAAAAATAATTTTTCAGGTAGTTAAGTTTGGGCTATTAATTAGAAAGAAAAATATATGTTTGTTTGTTTTTTTTAATCTTACACTGTCCATTTAAATTCTAAGGCTAGTTTCCCAGAGGTCCTGTCTTAGCTCATGTTGCTGTAAGAAAATGTATTAAATTTGGTAGCTTAACCAAGAGACATTTATTTCTCACAGTTCTAAAGAATAGAAAGTTCAAGATGAAGGTGACAGTAGATTCACTTTCTGGTGAGAGCCCTTTTTCCTGTTTGCAGAAAGCTTTCTTCTCCCTGGGTCTTCACATGGCAGAGAGAGACTCTGTTCTCGTCTCTTCTTCTTAGAAGGATATTAATCCTGTCATGAGGGACCCACACTTATTACCTTATCTAAATCTATACCTTTCAAAGCCTTCACCTCCAAATCCATTACCTTGGGAATTAGGGCTTCATCATATGAATTTGAGAGACACAAATATTCAGTTCATTGGGGATATCATGACTTGATTACTTTTACCTAATTAAATATTAATAAGTCACTTCCACTCACAAAAATTTACAGAAATTTAAAAAATGTCTATGTTTGTGGAGGTAAAAATTTTGAACATTTTTAAAGCTTCTCCCCCTCACCTGCTCCTGCCAGCTTCAGGCCAAACTCACATTATAAAGAGAGCAAGATTGACTTTTTTTATCCTTACATGGGTGAGTCCTTCACACCTAAAAGCAGTCTGACAGGTTTTCAATACTTTCAGGTTTAGGGAAGGGTAAGTATGTGGGAAAATGTTCAGGAATGTCTTTGGTCTTATTTAACAGGTATTTTAGTCACACAGCACTGATGCTTTCTGGCCAAAGAAGATGTTTCTTTGGAACCACAGTCGGTTTTTAGGATACCTCTCATTGCTGGGACTCTTATCAGTCTGTTCCTTTCCTATTAGTCTTTCTGAAAGATTTGGAGCCAGATCCTTCAAAATGACTTATGACTAACTCTTCGTATTTTGTGGTTCTCAACTGGCCCCACTCAAGACATCTTATGTCCCAAGAAGTTCTAGGAGTGTGACAAATTCTGGAGGTATATAAATTCTTGGGAGTTCAGGCATTCATTGTGAAGTCATGCCTCTTCACTTAAGGCAGCTAGTTATCCCTTCAGTCGCACCTTTAGCCTTTCCCAGCATGAGTCTACTGTGTTCCTCAACATGCATCGGGTTCTCTATGTGGTCTCCTTGATGGTGATATTATCATCCTTCAGATTTCACCTCCCTTACCATGATACAGTAGAAAGGTCTCACAGAACACTACGATTTCTACCAAAATAAATTCCATCTATAATTTTAAGCAGACCCTCTTGAATCCTCTAGGTTTGGTGAATGGCTAAGAGTTAGAAAACTGGTATCTAGAGATTTCTTTGCAAGACCCACCCAGATGGTTTATCCTTCACTTTGGAATGTGGATGCACTTGTCAGTTACTGCCAGCAGGTTAGAGCCTTGATGAAAACTGATTCTGAAGGGAGCAAAGTTAAATCCTGTTATAATATTATATAAACATATTGATTTTTTGCCCTTTTGTCTGGTATCTGTATATCAAATAGAATATTTCTATCAACCTTCACTTTCCAAAAAGCAGATTAATATAGATCTTGTGTGGAGCAACCCATAACTGATTCTTATTCAACACACCATATTTATTTGGCAGAGATTTTCCCTTAAAATATGATACCAGGGACGCCTGGGTGGCTCAGTGGGTTAAGCCGCTGCCTTCGGCTCAGGTCATGATCTCAGGGTCCTGGGATCGAGTCCCGCATCGGGTTCTCTGCTCGGCAGAGATCCTGCTTCCCTCTCTCTCTCTCTCTGCCTGCCTCTCCATCTGCTTGTGATCTCTCTCTGTCAAATAAATAAATAAAATCTTTAAAAAAAAAATGATACCATATGAACATTGATGGATTTTAGCATATGTTTTCAATTTTTGTAAATTATCTAAATACTATTACTGCTTTAACTCTTACATTTAACTGTTACATTTTTAAATGAAGAAAAGGAATGTAGAAACATTGCAAATGCAATTTAGAACAGAAAATGGAATTGTACTTGAGTACATAATACAAGTATACGCTTAGAAGTATAAAAATAATCAATTGAGTATTACTTTTAAAAGTAAAATAACAAGACTGGGTTCCCTCTTTATGTGGACAACTATCATTTCCTGAATTGATCCTCGTATCATTTGTGTGATTTGGCAAATGGTTAACAGATTACTTCAAAATTTAAAAAAAAAAAAAGTTGAGGGACACCTTACCATATAATTGTGATCATCAATATTTTCTGAATCATCTTTCACTTCCTAAACATTTGATGACTTCTGAGATTTATACTTCACAATGAAATCACACTATTTATCAGAAGATTAATGAAATTTTACAAGGAAAAGGATAATAAAATTTAGGTCCAATGTCCTTATAAAACCAGATGCTCTTAAGAAATTCAAAATTGCATTCAAATACTTTTAAATTATTTTAGCTATTAATAAAATTAAGATATCTCTTATCCTAGATTCTTTACTACAATTCCATCAATGCATTTTATTAAAGAAGTAGAAAGCGATGAACCAATTGGCACTAAACCAATCAAGATATAATGTGCTTCTTTTGTTTCCTTCATCCCCAGAACAAATTATGGCTAGATGTACAACTAATGTCTATAACGAAAACTTCTAGGAATGAATATTTTCCCCCTTTATTATAATACCCTTTTTTTTCATTTTTTTTTTAATATTTGTACATCTTCACTCACCAAACATAATAAAATCCCATGTAGGTCATTTATTTAAAATAGTTCAAAACAGGGGTGCCTGGGTGGCTCAGTGGGTTAGGCCTCTGCCTTCAGCTCAGGTCATGATCTCAGGGTCCTGGGATCGAGTCCCGCATTGGGCTCTCTGCTCTGCGGGGAGCCTGCTTCCTCCCCTCTCTCTCTGCCTGCCTCTCTGCCTACTTGTGATCTCTCTCTCTGTCAAATAGATTTAAAAAAATATTTAAAAAAATATTTAAAACAGTTCAAAGAAAATGTTACCCTAAACAAACTGGCCATTACTTTAATTCTGCAATATATATTAGTCATATGTGTATCAAGATTAATTCCAAAGTTCTAAAACTTGTTTGGGTTAAATTTCCTTTAATTCAGAAATTTAAAATTTCCTTATTATATAAAAGTTCCTTATTATGTAGGTAACCACCTTATTTATGGATTACCCAAGCAAGATTTTATTTAGCTGCAAACCAGCTTTTCTTTAAAATCATATTCTCTTACTTTAGTTAATACTAACTCAGAAAAACTAAAAAACATAAAGCCAGCTAAAACCAAGAATTATTATAAAAGTAAAATTGGGTGGAAATAGAATACTATATTTTCCATAGTTGTCTTCCACTGTCCTAAAAGGAACTAAATGGTAGGCAAAAGAGGCCATTTTTTTCTCATTATCATTTCAAAATACACAGTTCACTAGAAAATGTTATCTTTGATTTCTGTATTAAAAGCTAAAGAAATTTTCATTACTAGGAGGCTGATTCTATTTGTGAAATAGATTACTGTGTTTTGAGAGTACAGGTTACTAACCTCTCTAAAAATATCAAACTAGAGGAAAGTTGCTCAAATTTTAGAATCACTATTTATCTAAGAATTGCAACACCACTTTATAGAAATTATTTTAATAAATCCATGAAATTCAATTCTTCACATATTAAATATCAGCATAATCTCTGTCTTAAGTAGGAAATCTAAGACAGCATGTGTTTATGAGTACGAGCAATCACTTAGAACCTACACTGAATGTGCTTCTCATTTAACCTTCCTAAAATGTTATTATATGTTTTATGCCCTCTAGATTACATTACATGCATTAGAAAATTTCAACCACTTTATGAGACATAAGCAAATATGAAAGCAGCATTAATGTTTTGAAATATGAGAATAATAATCAACAAAGAATAAAAAAACAAATAGAAAGCATTGGATTTAAAGTCAGAACTCTACTATTCTGAGTTGCCAGTTATGAAGCCAATGGGTTTGTATAAATACTGAGTCACTTTTATATGTAATATAGAAATAAGACACTTATCTTGCCATATACAGTCTTGTAGATAACTGCAAATTAAATAAAGAAAGTAAAAGTACTGTTTAAACTATGAAGTAGCTATATAAATAGTAAGAAGAAAAATGTCTCCTTCACCTCTAGAATGCTATGGTTTGCAAAATACATTTACACATTATTTTATTTTAGTGCATGGATATGTTCATTAGACATAAATGTTCTTTTATTTCTTTTTAAATAATATATTATTGGGCGCCTGGGTGGCTCAGTGGGTTAAGCCGCTGCCTTCGGCTCAGGTCATGATCTCAGGGTCCTGGGATCGAGTCCCACATCGGGCTCTCTGCTCAGCAGGGAGCCTGCTTCCCTCTCTCTCTCTCTCTGCCTGCCTCTCTGTCTACTTGTGATCTCTTTCTGTCAAATAAATAAATAAAATCTTTAAAATAAATAAATAAATAAATAATATATTATTAATGATATTAAAAGAGTGCTATAAGAACTTATTAATTAGGCCATTCATAGGAAAGGTCAAGTAGTATTTTTAGATCTGCTCCACGATATTTTTATCTCCAAAGATAAGAAAATAGCAGAATAGACTTTAATAACTACGGAGTGGTACAAAATGAAAAGACAGATTACCACATGATATGTAATATATGATTCCATTTAGAAAAATGTAGCTATATGCAAACATATGAAAGAGTACTTGGCAGAAGTTTCTATTTATTACAACCATTAAAATATTTAACAATAATTTGTAGGCAAGAAGATCACAAATTATTTTTAACCTTTTTTTGTCAGTGATTTCCTTATTTGCCAAATCGATTATGTTGAGTCCATGTTAATTTTTTAATGATACAATTTTTTCATTTGTATTTCTTCTATTTATGGAGTCTAGTCTAGCAATTAAGAACACAGGCTTTAAAATCAGACAGAATCTGGGTCTGAATCTGAGAACCATTATTTACTAATCATGTAACCTAGAAACAGAAATTAACCTCTCAAAATCCCAGTTTATTTATCTGTGGCAATAGTATCAACCTCACTTCTTCGCATATTTGTTTGTTTAATTTCTAGGAGTTAAATAGGTAACATAAATTAATTTATCACAGTTCTTGGTACACATTGAAAATCCTATGAAATTTTTGAATTGTGGTATTAATAGTATTAAACTACTTCTTTTGTTCACTTCCTGTATTAACACTGATTCAGATTTCACCAGCTTGGAATCATTCTTGAGTATTATAAGGACATTTAGGACATTTATGACCTAACCAGGTAATCCAGGATAATCTCTCCATCTCAATTCCTTAACTAAATTACACCTCAAAGTCCCTTTTGCCAAATAAGGTAACATTCACAAACCTCAGGGATTAGGAATTAGCTATCCTGAGCCTTAAAGAGTAAGTAGTCATTCAATGCTCTCAATTTCACTCTAATTAGGTTAATTTTAGTAGTCTATTACATATTATTAGGATAAAGTTAATACTACCTGTTTCAAAGATAAGTTATTTTCAATCATATCTTCCTAGGAAATTGTTTTATAAAAAAGGAAAGTCATGTTAATGAAAAAACTCTCAGGTCTTAGATATAAGAGGCTGTGTGGGTGAATTCAATTCTCTCTTTCTTAAACTACTTGACATCTATTCATTAAGTTGTTAAGACTTTTCAGTGACTAATTTAGTAATTAATTCATATTTATAAATACTTCTGCATCAATTTGAAAAAAATAATGTAACTAAGTCTATCCTAATATCATTATCTGTATTAGTCATCTGATCATTAGGTTTTATTTTAATTATACAATATATACAAGTTTTCTTTGCAAGCATAACCTAGAAGTAAACTGAAGTCATACTGTCTTTTAAGATTTAAACTAAGTTCACAAAAAATATTATCTCTGTGACTCTGTCTCCCTAAAGATACTTGTCTGAGTCTAGAGGAACACAGGGAATAAAGATTAACAAGTCTCTCATTTCAAGCTATGTTTCTATTTCTTTTTAGTCTAGCCCATGCATGCTATTCCCTCTCTACGGTTGATAACCCTATCATGGACACAACCCTAATTCATTCACTCTCTCAAAATACCATCAACTAAAAGCCATCACAACCAACATTTATTGGGGATTTATGATAACAGGTGGGTTATTTTGGGCGTTCCATAAATACTTTGAAGTTAAATATTACACATTCTGTTCTTAAATGCATTTTGGTGATCCAGCCAATGGAAATATATTTTTGGCTATTTTTTCATATTCTCTCAATCCCTCCTTCTAACACACACATGTACACACACACCTTTCTTTTTCTCTTAGAACCGACTTAAGGGCAAGAGCTTATGCTTTTAGAGTTTTATTTTTACCTGCAAGATCCTTTGCAAATAGAATTTTTTTCTTGCAAAGAGGAAAAAAAAAAGGCCTCAATAGTACATGTTATTTTATTTTACATCAATTACAGCTATAATGGAAAGGGCACTAGCCATGAAGTTAAATTTGGATTTGAGTGTTGGCTTCATGACACACTACCTGTATGGCTTTAGACAACTTACTCAGCCTCATAGTCTCATCATCTGTGAAATAAGATTAGTATTATCAGTCTCACAAGACTGCTGAGGTGATTACCAAGGAAGTGAAAGTGAAAATACATAGAGCATAGCCTGCTTATATGAATAATGAATTTTAAAAATCACTGGGTAAACTAAAGATGCCACTATGGTACATGTATTTTTATATTTTGTAAACATTCCAAGAGCTTGTATCTAAAGCACTAGCCCAATGCTTTACAAAACAAGAAAAAAAAATGTACCTGCCATCCAGAAGTTTAAAATTTAGAGGAAAAAACAAATGCAAAAACTTGCAAGGCCATGTATAATAGAGATATAAAGTAAATGATAAATAATACTTGATACAATCTGAAAAGAATTCACATAATCGGCAGAATTTGAGATGACTCTAGCATTTGGGTAAGATATAATCCATGTAGATGGAGCAAGTGGAAAGTTCTGTTTTTTAAATCCAAATCTGAGAAGTATGCGGTCATTGAATATTAAACAGTCTACTGACAAGTATGAATGAAACCCAAAGACTGAGATTAGAGGTTGACTAGTTTGGAGATTTTGCACAAAATCATTTATTCCAGCTTTCTTTCTCTGCAACTATCCCTCTAAGGACAAACTATTTTCAGTTTCCCTCCAAGCCAATTATATTGCACATGGTAAAAGGTCAGTGATCATTTACTTTTACAAAAGTGAAGGTGTGATGTTTACCACTGCCTTCTCTATCACCAGAATAATAGAGCAAAAGAAGAATTAGTATACTCTAAAATAAAAGAAATAAAATAAAAGAATTCACTTTCTCTGACTAAACTACTAGATCTGATAGGTCTCAGAGTTACTATAAATTAACAAAAGGAACTATTTTTACATTTCATATGTTTACTATATCGAGAAAATTTTATTGATTTGCAAATCTAAAATATTCTAATAACTAAGAAAAGATTCTTTATAATAAAATGGAACTGCTAGAAATTTGTGTCATTCCTCCTAGAGGATGACTACCAGAGCTCAGTAAGGCAAATATTTTTCTAGAAGTTGGGATAGGTTTAAGCTAATTCCATTCACATTTTTTAATCCATTCATTTTGTGACCCCACCAGCTAAGTGAAGTTTTGTTTATTGAAGCATAGGATAATGAAACACTACGCAACTTATTGTCAAAGTTTTATTTTCTATTTAATTTTAATAACTGCCTCGAGGTTCACTAATTTCACAGTGTATTTTTCACTAAAGGAAAAAAAGGGGAATTATCAATTATCCAGCTATATTACTTTTTATATCATTAGTCCTGCTTTCAGCTAATTAGAAATACCAAATCCATCATTAACTGATGAATATTCAAATAGTTCTAAAAGCAATACGGAAATAGGTGCTCCCATAAGGATACTTGAACTAGAATAATAGTGTGTACTCCAAAATAACTTCTTTTTAAAATGTACCACACTATTAAATAATAAATATATGTTGCAGTCTTCCAGTTTTTAGCAGGAATAAATCATATCATTCCAGGTTTCTTATAATCTTTGTCTTCCCAGCTAAGTACCAAGCTTCTGGTGAACAAGAGACTCACCAACATGTAGCTGTGCCTTTGTATTAAGGGTTGGGGAGTGTTGTAAAGCTATAAAAGAAAAGGGGAAAATGCACATTTAGTCTTATTGGCATGGGACGTTAAACAATAGAGCTTTCAAACAGATCATATAATCATATAAAAACCCAAGTTCCTCTCTTTCAGCTGAAATAGTTACGAAGAGTACCATCTAATGATTAGTCTCACAGTGGTCCCAGCCTGTGTTTCTATTTTGGGGAGGAAGCTATTGTAACCCTGCAGGTTCTTCTTACTCACTTTGATTTATGCTGTGCTTTCAGGTGCTGAAAAATCCTTTAGACCAAACAGAAGGCAAAGTGATTGTAATGTGATTGCTCTCTTAGAGCAGAAGGGATTGCATGATGGCACCAGTATTCTGTCTTTTCTAATAAGTCAAACTAATGAATGGGGAGTTTTTGCCTAAATTATTCAGAATCCTTCCGGTATTTCACTCAGAGAAAGATATTAAGCCTTATAGATCATATTCTGTTCTATGGAGAATTTCTCCCTCAAAACCATTTCATGATGTGGAAGGAGGTTTTCAGAGATTTACTTAAAAGAAAGAAAGAAAATATATATTAGGTGAGAAAAAAACAATTCTGAAGATATTGTTGAAATGCATAATGATACCTTTATGATATATTCTTTGTTTGGAGAAAAAGATAATATAAGAAATAAAAATGATTATCCATTTTTTTTAATTCTCTAAATTTCATACTATTAATTCTAAACTATCTGGATAATATAAAATATTTGTGCACACAATAAAAGATAATTAAAACTCCACTAGTTGAATACATTTAATCCTTATAATGCTTGTTTTTATATTTAATTATGAATGGCTTTATTTTTATCTAATATTTTCCTTAGAAACATTATATATAATATAAATGTATGGTAAGGTGTATATTTTTCCCTGATGTGTAAGAATATCTTATACATCTTTTGTTCTCTTAGTTTCAAGCATTTAATATTATTTATAATTATGAGGAGAAAATTGGGCTAGAAATCATATGAAATAGCAAAAAATGAATAATGTCAGCCCATAAAACTATCTAAGGAGATGAGGTAGAACCTCATGAAAAAACATGAGACTTCCAAACAACACATTTCCACTTCTCAAAATCTAATCAAACATGAGATTTTTTGACTCAAAACTTCTTCAAGAAAACTTCCTTTTACCCTTTCCTATCTTCACAGTTTATCTCTTTCCTCCAAACTCTGTGGTATTTTATTAGATTTTTATGATAGGTTATCATCTGCCTTGAATCAGTTGTGTATATGCATTATATTTACAGTAGTAAAACTAATTATAATATGTAGCACAATCTATTACACATATTGTTGCTTATTTTAACTTTCTTTAAAGAAAAACTGGATAAATTGATAGGGGATATGATAAGTTATTATATGTAAAGCTAAAATAAGTATTTAAAGTACCTTTAATTATGTAGTTAAAATCTGCATAAAAATAAATTATTTTACCTTTGAACACAAAATAATTTATCTAATTCTTCAATATAAGGCATAGAATATTTAAATTCTATAATACTACAATAAGTATGACCTGTAATTTTGTATATCAATATACACACTTCTTCAAGCTAATTGTCTTGTTCTATTTATGATAATGTCAAGCTTAACTCCAAAAGTTGATTTAAAACACATTACTATACACTAAATACTTAGAGTTAAAAGTTGAGAACATTTGCTCTGCTACTCAACTGAATTCCAGGTTTAAGCCTTTTAGGATATTAAAGATCACATTCTTATATTCTAGAGTATACACTAAAAATATTTTTATTTCCCATATAATCTCAATTTTTCCCCTTGAGTATGTCTTTTTAATTCACATTCATTCTCTTTTAGTTGCTCAACTTTTTATCCTCCATTTTTACCCTGTACTAGTAAGACTCATTCTCTAAAGTCCATGTGAATTGCAAGTCTCTTTGGATCAGTGACCTTGTTTGGATCTTTGGATTTTGGGATCTTAACCTTGTTCCAAGCCTCTTAATCTCATTAAAAATGTAAGGGTAATAAGAGGAGGGAGAGGGTGCTTCTGACTGAGATAAGGTGATTAGGAAAGAATTACTTTTCTATTAGATTGCCTAGTAAGTAATTTTTTTTCAAGATTTATTTTAGAGAGAGAGAGTAGGAATGGGAGGGGTAGGAGAGGGAAGAAGAGAATCTCAAGCAGACTCCCCCTGAGCAAAAAGCCCCACGTGGGGCTCAATCTTATGACCCTGAGATCATGATCTGAACCAAAATCAAGAGTCAGATGCTTAACCACCTGAGTCACTCAGGAACCCTGCCTTGTAAGCAATTTAACTGGGAATTTGCACATAAACTTGAAGTCCAGTCCATCACATTACATAGTGTAAAACTAAATTCCAGTTGTGAATTTTAAAGATTTTATTTATTTATTTGTCAGAGAGAGAGAGGGAGAGAGAGCAAGCACAGGCAGACAGAATGGCAGGCAGAGGCAGAGGGAGAAGCAGGCTCCCTGATGAGCAAGGAGCCCGATGTGGGACTCGATCCCAGGACGCTGGGATCATGACCTGAGCCGAAGGCAGCTGCTTAACCAACTGAGCCACCCAGGCGTCCCCTAGTTGTGAATTTTAAATGCTGAGAGGCAACACTTCGAATCAAATATAGTATTATATATTTGAATTATATATTCGAATCAAATATATAATATAGTTTGCCAAATTTTAAGTCAATTTGGTGATATCAAAATTCTTACAGTCTATTGAAAACTTAGAAGAAGCTAACATCAGCAATGATGTCAAATCATATATAGCATCTCTAATAAAATACACCATACAATCTGTTTTGGGGGACTTAAAAGTCTTGAAGGAGCAGAGAGACAACATAAGCCAGCATCTGTGTGGAGGGTGTACACATGATACTGCCTTAAATACCCTGATTATGTGAGGTAAATTCTAAAGCCTTCCTTAGGCTTCAAATTCTTAGCATCTTATATTGTCAAGATATGAACCTGTACAACAACATATTACTTTTTTTCACCCAGACTGAACCCAAAGCCTCATCCTTTTCCCTAGTCTAAAAGGAAAAAATCCATATACAATACCTTTTAACAACTATTAATGAAAAATTGTGAATATCAGGGAGAAATCACAGAAAGTAATTCTTCCTCACTATCCATGCTTGCTGCTTATCACATCTCTTCCCAAATTGTTTCCTAGAAATCCAAATATTCTTCCTTTATTCATAAGAACAGCTCAATCTCCAAATTTGCACAACCACTCACATTAAGGTTCATTTTCAACAAAACAAAGGAAGCCGAGTTAATTCGACTCCTTATTCTTAGAAACCTGGTAAAAATAGAAATGAGTATTTTCTGCCGATATACTACTGGTGCTCTAACAGGATATACTACCGCTCTGGCATAGGATAAATTGTAGGCACCAGGGAAGGAGTAGACCATTCTACCAGAAATATCAGGAAGGGCTCCCTATGAAAGATGACACTGGAACTAAAGCTTGAAAGTTAAGTCTTGAATAGATGTTTACCAGAATCATAAGATGGAATCAAGAGATGAGTATATGTGTTTGATGAAGTACATGTGGGATGAAGGGGGACTATTCCACAAACACAGAACAGAACAATGATACAGATGTCCCTTTTAGCAGCAGTGTGTAGCTGTGTGTGTATGGTATAGGAATTGAGAGGTTCAGGAGAGAGAAAATAAAACACAAACCCATACAGACAGTGAAGGACCAGGTCATAAAGAACCTTGTTTATTCTATTAAAATATTTGAATCGAATCCCACAAGTCATCTATGTTCAGACATAGGAATGAGTTGCAGTAAGCACTGAAAATAAATATTGCCATTAATACTAATAAGCCAAAGTATGAGTGTATTTTTCTATTCTTTCATGTTTTGAGAGTCTCATTCAGCATTACAGTATACTGTCTGTTGAATAGGCAAAAATAAAATGTCATTAAGGCTAGCATAACTGGTATGTGTTCATAACCCTAGATGTTCCCAGGGATGTTTCTTTCATGTGAAAATCATCCATTCTGTGCACCACAGTAGAAAACAAATATTGAGAAGTAATGTTTTGTATATCAAGAATTTTTGGCATGGAAAGACAAATGATGTGTTTGATCTTTTTGAAGGATCATTCTAGCAGTGAAGGAAAACTGGACCTACTTAGCAGCATATTGAAATAAATTTAAAAGAAAAGTGGTAAAAGCTAAGGTAGTAGTAACAGAAATTTTATAAAGGTGAAACACATGAAAGCTATTGTGAGGAAAGGGCTGATAGAACTGGACTGAAGGGCAGATTAGTTGTGGAAAGGTAAGAGAGGAACAGTATGTTTTTTTAATCCATCTTTTGGTGTTGTGTTTAAAGCCACTGAAACCCCATCGGCACAACTCTTTTCAGATATGAGTCAGGGATTAGGTGGCTGAAGACCTTCAGTAGAGTTTAAGGCATTAGGGACTGAGCTAATGGAGATCCAAGGATCAATTCCCCAAAGATGAATAAATGCCTGGTTCAAGGAAAGTTCTCTATGAAAAGGGAATCCTAAGATTGCTGTAGATTCTCCTTTCATGGCTCCAAAAATCCTAAATATCACTGGATATCTAGTCATCTCAGCAATACCAAAAACAAGGTATTTCAATGATGCTGGATTATACATTGAAACCTGTACTCTGGGACACCTGGGTGGCTCAGTCAGTTAAGCATCTGCTTCAGCTCAGGTCATGATCCCAGGATCCTGGTATTCATTCCCCACTGGGCTCCTTGATCAAGGGGGAGTCTACTTCTCTCTCTGCCTGCTGCTCCCCTGCTTGTACACTATCTGTGTCTCTCTCTGCCAAATAAATACATAACATCTTTTTTTAAAAAGAAAAAAAAAAAACTGTACTCTAACCAGCATCCAGTCAGTAAAATTGTCAATCTGCATGGCTAATATTTCAGAGTCTAAAAGTCTTTAAGATTTTATTTACTTATTTGACAGAGAGAGAGAGAGATCATAAATAGGCAGAAAGGCAGGTAGAGAGAAAGGGGGGAAAGCAGGCTCCCTGCTGAGCAGAGAGCCCAATGCGTGCCTTGATCCCAGAACCATAAGATCATGACCTGAATTGAAGGCAGGGGCTTAACCCACTGAGCCACCCAGGTGCCCCAAAGTCTAAAAGTCTTAAGACATTTAGATTCTCAATATGAATGTGACTTAAAAGCCACATGAGAAAAAGGATTAAAATTGGGGTAGCTTATCAGTGTTGACTTTGGAGGGATATGGTTTTATGGATCCTAGCCCTTGGATTAGCTGTGAATAAATGAAATATGATGTACTTACTGATATACCTATTGATATGATGCAAATAATTTTTTCAATTTCATGAGAAAAATATGTGTGAATTTTTTGTCAGTTTGTATTCTGTTTCAGATAATAATTTAAAATTTTTTCTGTCAGTTAAAGAAATCTATTCATTATTTATTCAGGGTAGATTCTAGAACCAACTTTAAATCTATAAATTACTCATTCTCTTCAGCTTAGGGACTTTATGAGGCAGTTTATTCTGTCTTTTAAAAAGGGAGTATTTTGTATTCCTCTGTCAAAACCTAAATTCATAAATGACTAGAAGCAAAGATTATATTTTGATTACCTTGTGGTAAGAATTTAAATTAAAATGACAGACATTAGAATTTATTTTGCCTTAGACAAGTGATACTACTTCTAAATCTGTCAATTTTCAGAGCAAGAAAAAGAAAATAATTTTACCATATGCACATTATTTTTCATGTCACACCAGAAAGTGTCAAATTTTTCAAAATATCCAATTTGCTTTAAAATGTGAAAGATTAAGAACACGTATATAAAAAGTAACACTGCTTTAAAAGGTTTATATGCTCAAAAACACCTGAAACTAAAGTCTCTGCCTCTTTCAAAAAATTTAACTGCTGTTACTGTGTTAAGTTAAAATAAATCTTAAAAATTAGTAAGTTAAATTACATTCAGTTAACTAAGCAATCTATATTTATTAAGAACATGCTATTTGTCTCAGTTCAGGGATGCACTGAATTTCAACTGGGTTTCCAAATTAGCTACCTATGCTGCCCATATCACTCCTTTTTATTTCATCCTTCATGTTGCTTTAGGATATTAATACTGGAACTCAAATCAGATTAATTTACTCTTGCAAGAGAGTCTTGAGACACTGAGCTCCCATCTTCCAGATCACTTACTTGCTCATATGTAAGGCTGGGAAAAAATTTTGCCCTATCAAATTAGGAATACCTCCCTCCCCTGCATCCTCTTCTCCAGCCTAATTTTTGTTTGTCCATCTCATTTATTTGTCTCTGTTCAGTTTTCGTAACATAAAACAACAAATATGATAAGTATAACAAATTTTTAAAAATCTGCTTAATTCATGTATATACTATATTTGTAAAAAACAAGTTTTATCATGTTTATTGTGTATAAAACCAGGTCATTCAGCCAAAAATCTCATTTTTTAAAGAAATCATTTAACTTAAGTAACATCACCAGTAGATGTAAACATTTTGAAAAGAAGTCTCACATTGAAAATCACAGTATAGATTTGATATACCATAGTCAAGGGATATAGAATCAAATTAGAGGGACACTATGTTATAAAACATGTACCATGTATTACATAGTAAAATTATCAGTTTTAAGAATAGGTAGCAAATGGGAAAATATAAGGTACTGATTTTAAATAAAAATGCAGTAAGTTCTAAGGGGTTAGTAAAAGAAGAGGTCAGAATAGATTCATTTCATCAGAGAGACTGGTGTTGGATATTAAGGAATGCATAGACTATGGTTGAGCACAAATTTTGGGGAAAATATCCAAAGGAAAGATCAAATAACTTTAAAAATAGATGAATATATACCTACAGGTATATATCATAGTCATTAGAAAAAGTTTTATGGCCCAAAATAATTAATCAATTATTTTTCAAATAACTGTTTAATTCAGGAGACAACACTAAAAACTAATAATTGACTATTTCAATAGATTTAACTGGTCAGTTTAGTCAAAATGATCATTAAAATAATGGTGATTGCCAGAGCTTTGGAGGACTGTATGTGCTTGGTGGGTGGAGTGGGATTGGGAAATGTTGGTAACAGAGTACAAACTTCCAGTTATAAGGAAAATAAGTTTGGGGATCTAATGTACAGCATGGTGATTTTAGTTAACAATACTATATTATGTACTTGAAAGTTTCTAAGAGTAGCTCTTAAATGTTTTCATAAGGAAAAAAAAGGCAACTGTGAGGTGGTAGATGTGTTAATCAACCTTACTGTGGTAATCATTTCATAATATATCCATATATTATATCATGTTATACAACTTAAACTTATACAATGTTATATATCAATGACCTCTTAATAAAGCTGGAAAAATATTATCATCAATAGATAAAATCAATATTCCAGTGACAAAATAAATAAAAAGAACATTAAAATGTACCATATATAGAATAGTGTTGCTGACCTGAGCTTAAATGAAACATAATAATTGGTATAAAGATAACATAATGGTTTACTACTATATTTAAATAGTAAATACATTCAAATGCGTTATTATTATATTAAAAACAAATATAATAGTTTGCAATATAAATGGGCATAAATGACAAATGCTTCCTAGAAAAACTATGTTTTGTGAATTACTAAGCATTTATAATTTTCTTTACTTGTCTTAAATTTTTTTCTGAAACATCTTTAGTGTATTATTTTAATGCCAGTTGACAAGGAAATAAGGATTTGAAATGGCAAAAAAGTTGAGAACTGTAATAAAAACAGAAAAAAGTAATTTTTACATTATATTGTAAAAATATGTTGCACTAGTAATCTGTATAAAGATTAATGACAAAAACTCCAAAGGAAAAAATCCATGGACTTTTTCCTTTCACTTACAGATTGTGTCTAATAAATCACTGTAAATATTTACAATCTCCTTTATCTATAAATTTTAGAGCTTTTTTCTTTTTTCCCTATAAAAGTATATGCTTTTATTTTATAGCACTTACTCCAATGAAATTCTGGAAAATCCTAGTCTAGCCCATAATGAAATGCTTTATAGTAAACGCCTAGATAACTTACACATATTTAACAATACATCTTATTATTTCAAAAATATTCTCTCTTTTATAGCTTTTTTAAATATTTTATTTATTTATCTGAGAGAGAGAGAGTACAGAGGGAGAGTGAGAGGGAGAAGCAGGCTCCCTACTGAGCAGGGAGCCCAATGTGGGACTCAATCAGGACCCGGAGATCATGACCTAAGCCAAAGGCAAATGTTTAACTGACTGAGCCACCCAGGCACCCCTTTTCTATAGTTTAAAACAGATTTTGGCTGATAGCAGTCAGTAAAATTAAGGTCACCAGGCAAAAAATGGTATTATCCATGCAAGATTTGTCCAAACAAATCTTTCAAGTCCTAAAATAGGGGAAATAAACTATCTCTTTTTCCATGCCTAAAAAAGAAAAAAAAATTATTTTCCCAGTGGGGAAAATTTTTGAGAAAGAGCTATGTAGACAAAAAGGCAGTGACAAATAGCAGAAAACAATTTTCACATTCAATATATAGCTGTTCTTTCAAAAGTTTACAGCATTCATTTTTCTAGGATAACAAGATTCAAGGGAAAATGCTTCAGGTAAGGAGATCTCAACTTAAGAATTTACATTAGACCCTACTATTTAAAATTAATTTAATAAATAAAAGAAGAACCAAAGTTTATCTTCTTAATAGAGTCCCAGTGAAACAGGTTAGTGGATAAAAGAGATAACACTCATATTGGTTCCTAATATATAGCACACAGAATTGCGGATTGGCTCAAGAGAATTTAGTCTCTAGTTCATCTCCAATAAATTTGAATATCAGAAGCAAATTGCATGCACCTTAGCAATGTAAGATGCAGACCATATTCTTATTTTAATTACATATATCTGTCCATACAGGCATTTAAAAAGACATTAAAAATATTATTAACATGGTTGTACTTAAGAATAGATACCACCTCACACCAGTCAGAATGGTTAAAATTAACTAGTCAGGAAACAACAGGTGTTGGTGAGGATGTGGAGAAAGGGGAACCCTCCTACAATGTTGGTGGGAATGCAAGCTGGTGCGGCCACTCTGGGAAGACAGTATGGAGGTTCCTCAAAAAGTTGAAAATAGAACTACCCTATGACACAGTAATAGCACTACTAGGTATTTACACTAAAGATAGAAATGCAGTGATCCGAAGGAGCATGTGTACCCCAATGTTTATAGCAACAATGTCCACAAAAGCCAAACCAATGAAAGAACCTAGATGTCCATCAACAGATGAATGGTTAAAGAAGATACATTATATATATACACAATGGAATACTATGCAGCCATCAAAGGAAAGGAAATTTTGCCATTTGCAACAACGTGGATGGAACTAGAGGATAATATGCTGAGTGAAATAAGTCAATCAGAGAAAGACAATTATCATATGATCTCTCTGATATGAGGAATTTGAAAGGCAGGGTAGAGGTTCGTGGCAGGGGGAGGGAAAAATGAAACAAGATGAAACCGGAGAGGGAGACAAACCATAAGAGACTCTTAATCTCACAAAACAAACTGAGAGTTGTTGGGGGTTGACAGGTTTAGGGATAGGGTGATTGGGTTATGGACATTGGGGATAGTATGTGCTATGGTGAGTGCTGTGAATTGTTTAAGAGTGATAAATCCCAGACCTGTACCCCTGGGGTAAATAATACATTATATGTTAATAAAAAAGAAAAAAAGATAATATAGCCATATCACAATTATTATGTGGTTTCCAGTCTACTTCAAATAAACAACTTCATCATCATTAATATTAATCAAATGAAATTCAAACTGAATTTTTTTTCTTTTTTAGTTTTCACTCAAGTGAACAATATTCTTAGTCACTCAAAATCTTTTCATAAATATTTTGGTATAAGTATATGTATATTTCTTGGGCTAGATATTATGGTGCAATCTTAATTAATTCTCTACTGTTAGAAAATGGGCACTAGAAAACTTCACCTTCTGTTAAGATACCATTCTTATAGAAGAGCTTCATTAATGCCAGAGTTCTCGAGGGCTAGTAGACCCATTTGCTATGGGAAGGCATTTTTTCCCAATGTTCCTGGACACACTGACAACAAACAGGGAGAGGCCTCATTCTTAATAAATTTTGACTGATGGTTCTCCTGTGCTGAGTGTGATGTTATGGTGCCTAGTCCTGACTGGCTCTGTCTGAAATAATAGACCATGTGGATTCAAAGCCTAACATAAATGTGCTGCCATTTTTATTATTAGCAAGAAAGAAAATTTAAATGGAATGTCAATCAGGTTTTTATGTTTTTCTTTGCAGCTGCAAATTCCAACTAAAAAATCTCGGCCCTATCTATAATACCCAGATTTTCATGAATCTCATAATCCAAATTCAAACATTTCAATTTTCTCTAGTATGATTTTAGGGCCCCTGATGTGGAAAAAAGCTGTGGTGGCAAGTGCTACTTCTGATCCATATAAATGTCATGAATTCCCCCAATAGAGCTCTCCCATTCAGTTTCTTTAAATAGCCCCCAATTCCTAAGAAAATGTTCATTACTTATTACAAAGATTTATATTTATTTGATTCTCACATTTTCTACTGTTGGCTATAGTATTTCAAATTCCTAGATGGAATAGAGCCAATATAATAGAGGTCATTGGATTTTTAAAAATTCTATCAATGGGACGCCTGGGTGGCTCAGTTGGTTAAGCAGCTGCCTTCGGCTCAGGTCATGATCCCAGCGTCCTGGCTCCTTGCTCAGCAGGAGCCTGCTTCTCCCTCTGCCTCTGCCTGCCATTCTGTCTGCCTGTGCTCGCTCTCTCTCCCTCTCTCTCTGACAAATAAATAAAAAAATAATAATAATAAAAAATAAAAATAAATAAATAAATAAATAAAATTCTAGCAATTTGCTCCATGTTATTAACATACAATTAACACATTTGTTTGATAGACTTGTGTGTCTTAGAGTAATTTAAACATATAGATTGTTTTTGTTTTCATCTATCTGCAAAAAAAAAAAAATATTCAAGTATTTCTTATAAAAAATACTGTTATCTCTTTCTTATTGACTCTTCCCATTAGGTTCAAGGAACCATCTTCCCAGCTCCAAATTTCAATCCCATAATGGATGCCCAAATGCTAGGGGGAGCACTCCAAGGATTTGGTAAGCCTGATCATTTCCATCATCTTTTATTGTAATTTTTTTCACTCTACCTTGTTTTAAGATTGTAATACGGGTGTAAAAATTTGATGTGTAACAGAAGGCAAAAGCAGATTAAAACAAAAAGCTGGGCAAGGAACTAGAATAATAATAAGAAAAATAATAGAAAAGGACAATCATGGTGAACCTATTTGCTCTCTCAATTGCAAGTATGATCTTGACATGTTTTTCCCTTAAATCCTTAAATGTCTCATCACTAACTACATTAAATGAAATCCCAAACCAAAAATCATCCTAGGAAAAAACATCTTTCCTTGCCCTTGTTTACTAGCCATTTATTTACTTGTTTGTTCATTCGTTTGTTTGTTTATTTATTTATTTATTTGGAGGGGGTACTTCCATTTCCAGCCAAATCAAACTTTCTGCTTTTCCCCAAGTTGGATCTGTGTTTCCTCATCTCTATAAAACTAGTCCAATAATCCCCGGCCTGGAATGCCATTTTCTTCTCCTTTTACTTTGCATCCAAATTATTTTCAAGATTCCGTTCAAATAATTCTTCCTTTTTGAATTATACTTTGGGCACTCCAAACTCAACCAGCCGTGCCAACGCCCAAGGCACCCTCCCCTGCACTCCTGTGTCACTGATCTCATTTTCGTTGTGCTTGTCCTTTTGTGTCACCGCAGACTTCAGGGTGCTCCCGGAGCATGGAGTCTGGCATGCAGGTGCTTAATAAATGGATGTTCAATGAATAAAACTAGAGTTCAGAAAAGGAATGTAGAGATAAGGGAGGAAAACTGTTGAGTTCTTAAAAAAAAAAAAAAAGATTTAATCTTTAGGAAATGAAATGGAGCTGGTAAGCATCCATATGTTTTCCTAAACTAAAACTTGTTAGAAGACTTCTGGTGAGCATGAAGATAAACACTGAAATTTTGCATAAAGCATGCAAACCCTTTTATAAGAAAGCAAGCTCTTAACTTTGAAGACAAGATCGCCTTTATGAGAACTATACTGGGTATGCCTGTGTATGTGTGTATGTAAGCACGAACACATGTATGCATGCTCATTTTCATGTTTTATTCACTAACAGAATCTCACAGGAAAACAGTAAAGGACTTTAAACATGCTCTCTAAAGCTGACTTTAGGAGTTTGTGATGCTTTCATGCCTTTTAAAATCTAGTCACCACTAGAAAAATAGAGGCAAGTTAACCAAAAGTTATGGATTAACTTTGACTTCAGGAGAATAATTTTTGCTTTAAAACTATACATCAATCTATTCACTGAAAAAAAATTTCTTTGCTCCAGTTTCAATTCTCCCGTCATAGCAACTTTAGGGTCCGAATGTGGATTCATTTTGACAATTGTAAGTTTTTGCTTGTCAGTGTTTTAGACTGAAGAATTTCAGGGGGGTTAGGGCTTGATTGCATACTGTCTACTCCAGCATTGCAGAGCCAGAACACATCTCAAAATGCTTTGAAGTCTATCCATCCTGATGACCCTGGCGAAGTGTAACTTAAAAAAATAATTGTTAATGTTTCCCTTGGCTACTATGAGGGATTTTTTTTATAGTTTTAGTGAGATATAATGGATATCTAACATTGTATAAGTTTAAAATGTACAATGCGATAATAGGACGGGTGTGTGTGTGTGTGTGTGTGTGTATACAGTGAAGTTATTAACACAATAAAGCTAGTAACATCTCTTTACTTGACAAAATGATAATTGTTGTTGTTGTTATGGTAAGGATATTTAAGATTTACTCTCTTAGCAACTTTCAAGAATACAACACAGTATTGTTAACTACAGTCACCATGCTGTGTATTATTAGATCCCCAGAACTTATTCCTCTTACAATTGAAAGCTTGTACCTTTTGACCAGCATATCCTCATTTCCCCACCCCTCAGCCCCTAGCTGTTTCTATGAGTTCAGCTGTTTTAAATTCTACATATAAGTGATATCATACAATATTTGCCTTTCTCTGACTCATTTCACTTAACATAATGCCCTTGGGATTTATCCATGTTTTCTCAAATAGCAGGGTTTTCTTCTTTTTTATGACTGAATAATATTCCACTGTATGTATATGTGTGTGAGAGAGTCACATTTTCTTTATCCATTCATCTGTTGATGGAACTTTAGTGGTTTTCACTACAGTGAATATGGAGGTGCAGATATCTTTACGAGATAATTAATTCATTTCCTTTAGATAAATACCCAGAAGTAGAATTGCTATATCATTCTGTTTTTAATTTTTTGAAACACTTCCACACTGTTTCCCATTGTGGCTATACCAATTTACATTCCTACCAACGGGAATTCCCCTTTCTTCATATTTCTTGTTTTTTTGATAATAATCATTCTAACAGGTATAAAGTGATATTTCATTATAGTTTTGATTTGCTTTCCCCTAACAATTAGTGATGTTGAGCACATTTTCATGTACTTATGGGCCATTTGTATGTCTTCTTTAGAAAAATGTCTATTCAGGTTCTTCACCATTTTTAATTAGATTATTTGTTTTCTGCTATTGAGTTGTATGAGATTCTTATGTATTTTAGATATTAATCCCTTGTCAGGTATATGATTTGCAAGCATTTTCTCCCTTTCTGTAGCTTGCTTTTTCTTTCTATTGTTTCTTTTCTTTTTTTAAGATTTTCTTTATTTAACAGACAGATAACAAGTAGTCAGAGAGACAGACAGAGAGAGAGGAGGATGCAGGCTCCCTGCTGAGCAGAGAGCTTGATGTGGGGCTCGATCCCAGGACCCTGAGCTGAGCTGAAGGTAGAGGCTTAACCGGCTGAGCCACCCAGGCGCCCCTCTTTCTATTGTTCCTTTTTCTCTTCAGAAGCTTTCTAGTTTGATGCTGTAGTTCCACTTGTTGATTTTTTTGACTTAGCTGCTGTATTTTTCTTACAAAAATCAGAAAGCAAAAAAATACTCTAAAGCAAATGAAAATGAGTAGTTTTAATATTAGTTGTCTTACGTTGTATAAAAACTCACCAATCACTCTAAAAGGGAATAACCTTCAGTTATAGTCCTTAATAGTTCAGTCCAATATCTAATTCCTTACCATTAAAAGCTACTTTCTCAATCTGTGCAGACTTAGAATAACTGTGTTTATTTTGTCTCAATTAACATTTGTAATTTCCAAGTCATCTGTGTGAGATGCTGGACAACTGGAACTATTTTTAACCTACCTTCCTAATTCTTGACAAAGCTACATACAAGTCAAAATTAATTTTTTTGGAACATTCAGTGCTATTTAGAATGGACATTTTTGCTTTGTTCCTGATCTTTGTCCCCTTTAAGTAAAGTTCCCTATAAGTTTTGCTGAGAGTTTTCATCTTGAACTGGTGTTAGATTTTGTAAAATGCTTTTTCTCCATCTGTTGATACAGTCAACAGTTTCTCTTTTATATTCTACTGATGTGATGAATTATGTTAACTGATTTTTCAAATGCTGAGATAAGACTTGCACATCTGAAATAAACACCACTTGGTCATAATGCACGATTCTTTCTATACAGTGTTGAATTCAATTTGCAATATTTTGGAAGAATTTTTATATCTGTGTTCATGACAGATATTGGTCTATAGTTTTCTTTTCTTGTAATGCTTTCTCTGATTTTAGTATTAGAATAATAATAACTTCATAGAATGATTTAGGAAGTATTCCCTCTGCTTCTATCTTCTGGAAGAGACCATAAAGAAACAAACAAAAGAATCATATAATTCTATTCTTTAAAAGTTTGGTAGAGTTCACCAGTGAACCTGACAGGGCCAGGTGTTTTCTGTTTTGACAAGTTTAACTTGTGTTTAACTTCTTTAATAGATATAAGCCTACTCATATGTTTATTTCTCTTTGTGTAAGTTTGGGTAGATTGTGTTTTTGAAGAAATTAATCCATTTCATCTATAGTATCAAATTTATGAGTACAGAGTTTTTCTTAGTATTCCTTTCTTATCCTTTCATATCCATAGTATCTGCAGTAACATACCCTCTTTTATTTCTGATATTAGTAATTGTATCTTCTCTCTCTCTCTCTCTTTTAGTTAACTTGACTAGGGACTTATCAATTTTATTGATTTTTTTCAAAGAATAAGTTTTCAGGTAAATTGATTTTTATTAATTTATTGCTTTCAGTTGAATTAATTTCTACTCTAATTTTCACTGTTTACTTCCTTCTGCTTACTTCAGACTTACTTTGTTCTTTTATTCTAATTTCCTAAGGTGGAAGTTTATATTAGTTAATTTAGGTCTTTATTTCCCACATATTTATTCAAGGACATAAATTTTCCTCTACTTATTTCATTGCCTCATTTAATAAATTTTAATAGCTTATATTTTCATTTTCATTTAATTTTTTTTTAATTCTCTTGAGCCTTCTTTGACCCATGTATTATTTACAAATGTGTTTTTCAATCCCCAAGAATTTTAGGGTTTTCCAGCTATCTTTCTGTTATTGATTTCTGGTTTAATGACACTCCAGTCTAAGAACATAATTTGCATGGCTTCTATTATTTTAAACTGGTTAAGTGCTGCCTCCTGATGGTGCATGGGAGAAGAATGAGGCATAAACAAGTCAGCTGAAAGAGAATGGGAGCAGGGGATGACAGTCTTTTCTACTCCCATTCTCTTGCAGCTGACTTGTTTGTGCCTCATTCTTCTCCCGTGCACCATCAGGAGGCGGCAGTTAAAGAGTATTTTATATGAAGTCTATCTTAGTGTTACATGTAAGTTTGAGAACAATAGATAATCTGTTGTTTTTGGATGAAATAGTCTATAGATATGAATGATATTAAGTTGACTGATGATGGATGATGATGTTGACCAACCATATTCTTATAAGTTTTCTGCCTGCTGGATCTGTCCATTTATGAGAAAGAGGTATTAAACTCCAGATAAAATATTGGATTCATCCATTTCTCCTAGCAGTTCTATCAGTTTTGGCCTCATGTGTTTTGATGCTTTTTTTGTTGGGCTCACACATATGAAGATTTATATCATCCTGGAGAATTGACCCATTTACCATTATGTGATGGTTCTTTTTATCCCTGATAATTTTCCTTCTTCTGAAGTCTTTTGTGTTAAAATTAATAAAGCAGCTCTGTTTTTTTCCAATATGTTAGCATAGTATATCTTCCTCTATCCCATTATCATCTATCTCAGTGCTATTCAGATATAATTTGAAATTTTAGAAATAATTATTTCTTGCTTAGTAAACCCCTTTTACCTATTTGACCATATAGTCAATGTTTATTATTCACAGATTCCACACTTGTCAATTTGTCTACTTGTTAATTCATTCATAACACCAAAATCAACATTTGCCTTGCTTTCATGGTCATTAACAGATGTATGGAGAGACATGTAAACTTTGAGTTACCAGAGTGCATATTCCAGCTGAGATTAGACAAGATGATGTTCTGTCTTCTTGTTTCAGTTCTCATACTATAAATGTATCCTTTTTGTGGTCAATTTAATGCTATATATTTTTTTTGTAGGTCTATATTTTTTGTTGATGATTATGTTCTTTAAAATGCCTCCCAAATGTTGTGCTGAAGTGCTGTCAAGAGTTCCCAAGCACAAGAAGAAATATTATTGAGAAGATATGTACATCAGCTAAGCTTCATTCAGAAATAAGTTCTAGTGCTATTGGCGATGTTAATATAGTACATAGTACATCCAGAAAAAAAGATAAAATTTACTGATCTATAGATGAAGCTGTCCAGAAAAATGCTAAAGTAACATCTGTTCTATGTTATAAAGCTATGGAAAAGCAGCTAAATTTGTGAGTTCATGAGATAATAATTGATAATATAAAAAGTAGTGAACAGCTCTCTTTTGAAAGTAGTGATAGATGGCTTGCATGTTTCAAAAGGTGATACAGCATAAAAACTGTTAAACTTTTAGCTGAACAAGTTCTGTTGATCAGTAGGATATAGAATACCTCCTTAAGATTATTCTTTAAAAACATCTCCTAAATTTTATACAGGAAAAAAACATGTGAGAAAAAGACAGAATTCAATGCTGAGGAGAGAGGCTTGTTTTTATAAGGACATTGGCAAACAAACATACATGTTGTAAATGGCATTTCTATTGACAAAAATATTGTGACCAGAGGTTACAGAAATCTAACTGTATATTCCCCTGCAGAGCAAAGTTCAATATCTATTAATTCAATGTTCATAACAACTTTGTAGAAAACTACTACAAATAACAAGAATCAACTGTGTATCAAAGAAGCCTATAATATTGCTACGGTTTGTTATACCAGGCTTTTCTGTTAAACCGGGTAATAAAAATTATCTAGAAATTCTTGTCAGAATACAACAGGATAGGAAAGAAAAATGTAAAACGATTGTAAAGAAGAAATCAAAATTTCTATTATGTGCAGAGTATATCATTTGTATCTAGAAATCTAAGCTAATCAAATAAAATGTTATTAAAAATTGTGAGTACAATATTTTTTCTGAATAGAAGGTAATTTTATGTTTATAAATTTTTTTACAAATTCAATATCATTTATTTAATTTAGCAATTATGTGTGAAGAAACAAAATAAAAACAAAGTAAATGTCAACATACATGAAAATATGAGTATTTTTTAAAAAAATTAAGTCTCTTGCCATTTATGAAAACTCCACAAACCTTTACTAACTCTTTCAGAAAAGGAAAACACAAATAATTTAGCAGATAGTGACAAAAAAACAACTTTTGAAAATTGATTCCTAAATTTAGTTATTTTAATTAAAAGTTCTTAACAAAGTTTTGAGATCCATATCAAATTAATCTGAAATATCCTGGTAGAATAAATGAGCAAGAATTGCTATGAACACTGAAAAATAGAGATTCAGTCAGAGAGGTAAATTGTAGATAATCTCAACAGAACAACACAAAAAACAGGAGAGTGTAGTAATTACATAAATGTGAAGACAGTAAAAATGACAATGGATATAACTGAAAAATCTTCTGCTTATTTTTTTTTTAAATCTACTGTTTATTATTAAAAATGTCTTCCCTTTGGAATTCCCATCATGCAGTTAACAGACTCCATAGAACTATTTAGTGTCCTTTGTGTCCAGGCCATTAACCAGCTAGCTCCAGGGCAATACATTGCTCTATGCCTCTCACAAACCATAAATCTCAGTGTTTGGAGCCAACTCTATCCTCCTTCCTTCCATTTTATACCTACAGATCATTCCTCTCACCTATGTAAAACATCCTGCTCTCCCTTTTGTTTCATAGGGCATAGTTATGTATGTAAATCCTGGTGACTAGCCTTCATTCACTGGATATTTCAGTACCTGACTCAGCTTTCCTAAGAACCTAAGGGCATCCAGGATAGCTTTAATTTCCAAAAAGATGATCTGCTTAATATCCTAGCCATTCAATTCCTTTTTCTCTACATTAAATATCTACTTTTGTCAAAGAAAATTGTACTATACAGAATTAAACAGGCAAGGAAGACTTTATTCAAGACAATTGCAACAGAAATCAAGACTTTACAATAGAGGAAAGAACTCAGTTCCTCTGAAACAAATGGCAAGAGAGTTTTTAAGGACAGAGGGAGGTGGGGGACTAGTTGAAAAGTACTGGAGAATACCGGGAGTTGGGGGTGTTTGTCAATGCGATTAGGACATCTGTGTTTGCTAATTAGTTCTTAAGAAAGTTGGGATCCTATCCTCCCACAGAGACTAGGAGGTAGGGATTCTATCTTTCTTGATGATTATATTTCAAAGAGATGGCTCCCAATCTTTGGGGAAAGACATTTCTGGATTGTAAAACTGGCAAGTGATTGGCAGATTTATATCCCAAAAGAGTAAAGAAAAATTTACACTTGCAAGTTCTCCAAAGTAAATGCTCTCAGAAAAGGGGGATCAAAGGCATTCAGTCAGAAAGAAACCTGTCTAAATTTTAGTCAAGTTGAGGGAAATGTTAAGGCCTTCTTGGTCAATCTACTATGACTATAATTAGAGCTAAATTTGTTTAAACTTGTTGCATATTTCAGTGTTATACCAGTACAGTGTGTTGGCATATAAGGAAATAAAGGCCTCATACATCCAGAATTAGCCTTGGTTATAGGAAAAAGAGTCCACATTCGACGCCAATAAGAGGTTCACACAGTCCCTCAGAAGGTTACACACCCCTTGTACTTTTATACTTTCCTTCTCCATTACTCTTCCTTCTTCTGGAGGTTTTGAACTCTAGCTGTTGTTTTTGTCTTAATTTATGTTCATTATAATTTACATCTCCTTAACTGTAAAATAAGAAAGATGTTGTACCCATTTAAATACTAATCAGCTTGAAGGTCAAGGAAGCCTTTTCTGGTGGGTTGGAGAGGTGGTTGAAGAAAGACCATATTTTTTATTCTTCCGTATTTTTTAGTTGGATCTTTTTAAAGGAAAATCTGTGCATAGCACCAAAATGAGAGATAGGAGGAAACTAGCCTTCATCAAGTGTTGCTCTGTGATTTCCAATTTTAGTTAAAATTGCTCACTGCTTTAAAGTACCATCAGGGATAATGCTTGCACCATAGTTTTTGATCCTTAGATAATGGCTTCTTCCAAACTACAGAGTAGCAACTTTACTAATCTTCAAATATTATTCTTTTCCAGGCTGTGACAAAGACATGCTGATCGACATTCTAACTCAACGCTGTAATGCACAAAGGCTGATGATTGCGGAGGCATACCAGAGCATGTATGGCCGGGTAGGGTCTCTTCATCGTGACCTGTTCTAGGGCAAACTCCTGGGAAATCACAACGCTTTCAGAAAACAGATACTGTTATTCTTTTCAGTCTCATAGATTACAAAGATCTCAGACTCTAATGTATGTCAGAAACAGTTCCTATGCCTCTAACATGTTCCAAGGAATATAAGAAAGACGTATCTATGTGTGAGGCATGTTCACACTTACAGTTACTCCATCAGTCCTTTCTCAAAAGTCATTCAGCTTCATAAAATGAAAGTTCTGATAGTCTTACACTGCTAGTTGGTCCAATTAGGCTAAAAATGTTGCTCTGGAAACACCCGTGTCAAGCTTTAGGGAAGGAATAGAAAGGGCTAATGATCACTAGGTCAAAAAAATAAGATCTTTCCTGCAATTCTCCACAGGCCTTCACCTAACTCTCAACCAAAGTGAATTCTGTACTAGCTTTTCTTCTCACAGCATGCTGTTATAGAGACCATTAAAAAAGAATGGCAGTTAAAAATAGTTTAAGGCAATAAAACTATCCATAGTGCTTTAAAGTAATCACATTCTAATTTCAAAGCAAGTACCATTAAAGATTCCTTTCTTTTGTTATGCATTTAAACCACAGATTCAGAACAAAATCTCTTCAGGCCAAAAGGGCTTGAAATAGCAATTACTTTGTCAACTGAGCATTATTGATGAAACACTATCATAAAACTTTCTCTGTAGAGTTAGCTCTTATAAATTCACTCCATCTCTAAACCTCAGTCTTTGAACAGCTATAATACATGAAATAAAGGGTAGTCCTCTGTTGTAGAATAAATTAATAATTGAAGATACCACTACTGGTTATATTAGTTGAATTTAGGCATAGAATGAAACCAGTTTGTTTGTTTGTTTGTTTGTTTTTCAGGTAAACTGCTACCGTAGCTTATGTTCCCATGATAACAGTGCTAGTTTTCTTTTGAAAGAGAACATAAAAACTATAAAAGTTCTAGCATCAGTAATCTAATATTGTCTAATATACATATTGTTACAAGAGTGGTCATTTTTCAGTATTTTTTAACTCAAAGGTTTGCATACATCTTTGCATTTTATACATTAGGTTAATTTAGGTTGAAGGCATTACTTTATTTTAGTCTACAAAATTACACTAAAGCAGGTTAAAGCATTAAGAAATGAAGTACTTAAACTCAAGGAATAAAAAATCTATTGAACAATTTATACCCTCAAAGGTTTCAAAGTTTGTTAAACTCTACCTCTGCTGAATAACCCATATTGTGTGGAAAAGTTTGACTAATAACACTATCACACCAATGGAAGAAAATGAGTCATGCTGGCCCCTTTCCTCTAAAATACCTTTGTCATACAGTCTTCAAGCCTTGAAAGTTATCTTTCCTCTCACATTTCTCTCTTTTTCCCTCACTTATACCATCTTGATTCATTTGGTACCCAGACTAACGTGAAACTTGTAACTGGTACCTCCTACTTCGTGCTTTCCCGTTCTCATCTATCCCCACACTGAAGCCAGAATGATTCCAAATCTAGATTTCTACTTTCCTCACTCGGTCCCTGAATGTTTATCATATTTTTGCCTCACAAATATCCACAAGTCCATGGAATAAACCAATACCTTCCCAGCGCATACAAAGCTTACCTTGTTTCTGTTCTCCATTTTATTCCCTTTCCCCCTTCTTCACACAGTTCTGAACTACCTGTACTTCTACAAATTAATTGTATCTGCTCCCTTACCTTTAATCAGCGTGTTCCATCTACTACCATGTCCTGACTCTCCCCTCCGCAAGCTGCATACCTGCTCATCTTCCCAGACACTGTACACTTCCTCACACCACTAACCCTAAACAGAATGGAATGGACTTGGGCTGCTACTGCATTCTTTACGTAACTTCCCCCTCAGTGCCTAATGACACATTAGTGAGCTTGTTTATATGTGCTTCCCTTACCAGAACATAAATCCTCAAAAGGTGGACTGCATTTCATCCAGAAAGTTTAGCACAAGTATCTATCTAACATGCCAAGATTGTTTAATTATGTTTGTTGAATGACACTGTGAAGGTATAGTTTTGGTTGCTCTTATGAACCTTTTCTGCTGTCACACTCACCCTCTGCCCTGGGCTAGGTACTTTCTGCTGGGGTCCCAGAATCCCCTGTGCATACTGCTACCATGGCCTTGACACACTAGGTTGTATTGGTTTACTTTTTTCTCTTGATGACTAGACCGTAATCCCCTAGAAAATCAGGGACCAGATTATTTGCTACTATCCCTCCAGAGCTCAGTCCAGGGTCTAACATAGAAGACAAATTTCATTATAGAATAACGGAATCTAAGAAATTATATCTTGTCTATTTAAATTTTTGTTTTAAAAAGTGGAGGGGACATCCACTTATATATACTCAAGTATTATCTACTTTATACTTCTGTTATCTTCTGCTATTTTTCCCTTTCTGTGGTGAGAGTTTATAGATTTCCTATAAGTTAGTCTTTGATATTTTTTATTTTTTTTTCATATGGATAATTAAGATTTGACAGAATTTATTTATGTATTTATTTTTTTGGTTGCTGAGCAAAGTGCAAGTCTAGGCATGCTTCTTAAATACTTATTTCTCGGTATTTTACATTAACGGAGAGCTGCTAAATGTCATCAACTTTTCCTCACCCAAAGCACACTAATCCCTACACTAAAATGAAAAACCTTTTGGAATGCCTCTGACTGACATATTTATCAACCTAATTAACGAGGTCATTCCTGATCTTCCTCACCAAAGTAAAGTACTTTACTGTAGCCTTGCAGTGAAACCAAGGGAACAATGAAACACCTCTGGGGCTAGGCGGGGAAACTACATATCTGATAAGTTTAGCAATTAGACAATGATTCCTGAATGGGGTTCAAATTCAACCTTGCAGTAATTTATTCTCTCAGTGTTCATCCAAAACAGGGATAATCAGCTCTGAAATATTCTAGCATCTGGAATTCATTAAAATTGTAGTGTTGGTTATATAATTTAGTGCAGCAGCTAAGTTGCCCTGAGTCACACGAAGTTAGAACTTGAACCAAGGTTATCTGACTCTAAATTATGTCTTTCAAAGTTTCTCAATATCTTAACTGAATAAATACCAGATATAACAAAAGCAGATACCTATCTATACTGTTAACTCTCTCATATTCTTCAAGGCTTTACTCAATGTCAGCTACTCAGGAGGACCTAATCTGATTGCCCTGTTTAAAACTGTCACCCACCCCAAAGCCTATGCCAGCATCCCAGATCCCTTCCCCCGTTCTTTACTTTTTCCTATAACACTCACTGCCTTCTAACATACTACATAATTTATTTATATATAATTATTATTTATTTTTCGCCACCTCTCCCTAACATAAGCCCCATGAGGAGAATAATCTTTGTTTTGTTCACTAGCATGTCCAAAGCTCTCGTGACAGTGGCAGGCACATAGTTGATGTACCCCCTCAAAATTTAAATGTTGAAGCCCTAATCTCCCAAAGTAACTGTGTTTAAAGATAAGGCATTGAAGGAGATGATTAAGGTTAAATGAGGTCATAAAGGTGGGGCCCTAATTCTATAGGACTGGTGTGTTCTTAAATGAAAAAACAGCAGAGTGTATGAACAAAGGAAAGACCATGTGACCATATAAGAAGACAGCCATCTGTAAGCCAAAAAAAGATGCCTCATTCGATAGCAGCCCTGCCAGTACCTTGATCTGGGACTCCCAGACCTCAGACTGTAAGAAAATAAATTTCTTTGTTTAAACCACCCAGTATGGTCAGCTGTTAGGGCAACCTGAGCAGGCTAATGCAGCTGACACTCAATACAGAGATGTGGGGAGAAGTTTAGATGGCAGAAGAGTACGGGTACCCTAAGCTTGCCTCATCCCTCAAACACAGCTAGTTAAATATCAAATCATTTTGAATACCTAAGAAATTGATCTGAGGACTGAGAGAGCAAAACTACACAACTAGAGATAGAAAATCAGCCAGAGATAGAAAATCGTGGAAGGCAGGAACAGAGGAGAGTTGATTTGGGGGAGAAGAGAATCATAGGTATTGTGAAGGGGAGAGAGCCCTGATCACAGAGAAGTGAGAGAGAGAGAGAGAGAGAGCACATGCAGGGGTTGCACAAGAAAAATTCTTCCCTGAAACCATTGACTGGAAAAAGGAGACTGACTATCTACCACAAGTTTTTATAAACAGTGGAACACAAAGTCTGAAGTCTTGGTGGTCCACCCCATTTCTAGAGTCATGCCCCATAGGCTTGGCTGTGCTCTGGTGGGAAAGGAATGTGGAGACCTGCAGTTTCTCTGCTTGGAATGCATTTGGGAGTAGTGGCATAGCCTCTCTAGGGACAAAAACACTGGTGGTGCCAACATGCCCAGTTCCTTAGCAGAGGAACAAAAACACCAACTGGGACAACAAACCCTGGTGCTGGCTTTTGGCTACACTTTACCATAAACTTAGAATGGTTGAGGGCTGCCTGGGTGGCTCAGTTGGTTAAGCATCTGCCTTTGGCTTAGGTCGTGATCCCAGGGTCTTGGGATTGAGCCCCACCTCTGGCTCCCTGATTACTGGGGATTCTGTTTCTCCTTCTCCCTCTGCCTCCCCCAACTCATGCACTCATGCTCTCTCTCTCTCTCAAATAAGTAAATAAAATATTAAAAAAACAAAACACAAAAACTTTGACAGTTGCATGGTTGCACAACCGAGTTCTGGGACAAACCGGCACCAGCTACAGTGGAACAAGACCTTCCCCCCAGGGGATCAGCATGGGTCCCTACCCCACAGATCTCTAAAATTTGGAGTTGTGAAACTCAGCTGTGTGCCCGAGATAAAACACAGAAGTACTGTGTGACTTGGCGGGTACGTAGACAGCTCCGATGCAGGCAGGGTGAAGGCAGGGGTCTGACAGAAGCCAGAGACACTGAGAGGTACTTGTTTGATCTTCTGTGAGGGCATTCTGAAGAACAGCAGATGCAAACTCCCTGCTCTGTGGACAAGAGAGCAAGAGACTGGCACCATCATTTCCCAACATTTCCCCCCAACTGACTGACTTCAGTGAGCAAAACAGTGCCACCCAGTGGAGGCTGGAGTCATTTACATCAGCCCCACCCCCCACCCCCATGCCCTTCAGGTGTATCTCCACAGGGCAAGTCCACCTGAGAATCAGCACAACATGACCCACCTGCAGAAGAGTAGCACAAACTTCTTGCAAGCACCAAGTCTACTGATCATAGAGTGCTGCAAAAGTTCAACCCTAGGGAAAATAGAATCTAGCTGTCTTTTTTTGGTGGGGAGCAGGGGGGAATGGGATCTAGGTTTTTTTAACAAGCAGACCAAAACACACCTAGGATCTAGCTTTTATTTTCTTTTTCTCTTTCTTTCTTTCTTTCTTTCTCTCTTTCTTCTTACCTCTTAATACAGCTATTACTCATAGGAGCCAATATAAAACAGACTTCCCTAATAATCACACACACACACACAAAACAGTGACCCAAACAAAATGACAAGATGGAGGAATTCACCCCAAAGAAAGAACAGGAAGTCATGGCCAGGGATTCAACCAATACAGATACAAGTAAGATGTCTGAACCAGAATTTAAAACAATAATTATAAGAATACTAGCTGGGCTTGAAAAAAGCAAAAAAGACCCTAGAGAATCCCTTATTAAAAAGATAAGAGAACTAAAAACTAGTCAAAATAAATAAATAAATGTTATAAATAAATGTTATAACTGAGATGTAAAACTGAATGGATGCAATGATGAGAATGGACAAAGCAGAGGAATGAATCAGTTATTATAAATTACGAAAAATAATGAAGCTGAAAAAAAGAGGAAAGGAAGGTATTGGATCACAAATCTAGACTTAGGGAACTCAGTGACTCTTTAAAGCACAATAACATTCATATCATAGGAGTTCCAGAAAAAGAAGAGAAAGAAAAGGGAGCATCAGGTTAGCTTATAGCTAATACAGCTTATAGTTCAGCATATATCTGAAAACATCCCTAATCTTGGGAAGGAAACAGACATTGAAATCCAAGCAGCATGGAGAACTCCCATTAAATTCAAAAAAAGCCAGCCATCATTAAGACATATTATAATCAAATTCACAAAATTCACAGATAAGGAAAGAATCCTGGAAGCAGCAAGGGGGGAAAGCCCTTAACCTACAATGGAAGACAGATTACGTTTGCAGTAGATCTGTCCACAGAAATTTGGCAGGCCAGAAGAGAGTGACATGATATATTCAATGTGCTGAATGGGAAAAATATGCAGCCAAGAATACTTTATACAGCAAGGCTGTCATTCAGAATAGAGAGAGAGATAAAGAGTTTTCTACATAAACAAAAACTAAAGGAGTTCATGACCACTAAACCAGCCCTGCAAGAAATATTAAAGAAGGCTTTTCAAGTTGTGGGGGGAGGGGAGAGACCAAAAGCAACAAAGACTACAAAGGAAGAGAGAACAGCATCAGAAACACCAACTTTACAGTTAACACAATGGCACTACATTCATATCTTTCAATAATCACTCTGAATGTAAACAGACTAAATGCTCCAATCAAAAGACATAGAGTATCAGAATGGATTAAAAAAAAAAAACAAGACCCATCTATATGCTGCCTAGAAGAGACATTGTATCGTAATTAAGGGGGACTATCTATCAAGGAGATCTAACAATTATAAATACTTATGCCCCTAATTTGGGAGCACCCAAATATATAAATCAATTAATAACAAACAAAGAAGCTCATTAAAAACAATATGATAGTATTAGGGTACTTTAACACCCCATTTACAGCAATGGACAGATATCTAAGCAGAAAATCAACAAAGAAATATGGCTTTGGATGACACACTGAACCATATGAGATCTATTCAGAACATTTCATCCTAAAACAGCAGAATACACTTTTTTTTTTTTTTGAGTGCACATGGAACATTCCCCAGAATAGATCACATACTGGGTCACAAATCAGTCCTCAACAATCCCTCAAGAAGACTGAGATCATACCATGCACATTTTCAGACCATAATGCTATGAAACTTGAAGTAAATCACAAGAAAAATTTTGGAAGGACCAAAAATACATGGATGTTAAAGAATATCCTACTGAGGAATAAATGGGTTAACCAGGAAATGAAAAAAGAAATTTAAAAATACATTCACACAAATGAAAATGAAAGCACCAAGTCCAAAACCTCAGGAATACCGCAGTTGTGAGAGGGAAATGTATTGTAATACAGGCCTACTTCAAAAAGCAAGAAAAGTCTCAAATACACAACCTGACCTTATTCCTTTAGGAGCTAGTAAAGGAACATCAAATAAAGCCTAAAGCCAGCAGAAGACAGGAAATAATAAAGATTAGAAAGAAATAAATATATAGAAACAAACAAACAAAAATAGTAGAATAGATCAATGAAACTAAGAGCTGGTTCTTTGAAAGAATTAATGAAATTGATGAATCCCTAGCCAGATTTATCAAAAGGAAGAGAGAAAGGAGCCAAATAAATAAAATCACGAATGAAAGAGGAGAGATCACAACCAACACAACAGAAATACAAACAATTACAAGAGAATATTATGAAAAATTATATGCCAACAAACTAGGCAATCTAGAAAAAATGGACAATTTCCTAGAAACATACAAACTACCAAAACTGAAATAGGAAGACATGGAAAACCTGAACGGACCTATAATCAGCAAAAAAATTGAGTCAGTAATAAAAATCTACCAACAAACAAAAGTCCAAGGCCAGATGTTTTCCCAGGGAGATTCCATCACTTAAAAAAGAGTTAATACCTATTCTTCTCAAACTGTTCCAAAAAACTGAAATGGAAGGAAAACTTCCAAACTCAATCTAGGAGGCCAGCATTACCTTGATTCCAAAACCTGATAACAAGCCCACTAAAAAAAGGAATTAAAGACCAATATTCCTGATGAACATGGATGCAAAAATTCTCAATAAGACACTAGCAAGTAAAATCCAACAGTACACTAAAAGGATTATTCACCACAACCAAGTGGGATTGATTCCTGGGCTGCAAGGGTAGTTCAATATTCACAAGTCAATCATTGTGATATACAACATTAATAAAAGAAAAGTTAAGAACCATATGATCCTTCAATAGATAAAGAAAAAGCATTTGACAAAATACAGGATCCTTTCTTGATAAAAATCCTCAATAAAGTCAGTATAGATGGAATATATTTCAACATCATAAAAGCCATATCAAAAAAACCCAGAGCTAACATCATCTTCAATGGGGAAAAACTAAGAGCTTTTCCTCTATGGTCAGGAACAAAAGAGGGATCTCCACTCTCACCATTACTATTTAACGTAATACTGGAAGTCCTAGCCTTAGCAATTAGACAACACAAAGAAATAAAAGGCATCCAAATCATGAGGAAGAAGTCAAACTTTTACTATTTGTAGATGACATGATACTCTCTATAGAAAACCCAGAAGACTCCACCAAAAAATTGCTAGAACTAATACATAAATATGACAAATTCACAGGATATAAAATCAATGTACAGATACCTGTTGCATTTCTATACAACAATAATGAAGCAGCAGAAAAAGAAATCAAGGAATCAATCCCATTTACAATTGCACCAAAAACAATATAACTACAAATAAACCTAGCTAAAGAGGTAAAAGATCTATATCCTGAAAACTATAAAAACACTTAAGAAAAAAATTGAGGAAGACACAAAGGAATGGGAATACATTCCATATTCATGGATGAAAGAATAAACATCATAAAATGTCTTTATTACCCAAAGCAACCTATACATTTAAAGCAAGCCCTATCAAAATACCAATAGCATTTTTCAGAGAGCTAGAACAAAAAATCCTAAAATTTGTATGGAACCACAAAAGACACTAAACAGTCAAAACAATCCTGAAAAAAAAACCAAAGCTGGAGGCATCAAAATTCCCAGACCTCAAGTTACAGACTGTAAAGCTGTAGGGATCAAGACAGGTATGGTACTGGCACAAAAACAGACACATGGATCAATGGAACAGAATAGAAAATCCAGAAATGGACCCACAACTCTATGGCCAACTAATCTTTGACAAAGCAGGAAAGAATATACAATGGAAAAAAAAAAAAATACAGTCTCCTTAACAATTGGTGCTGGGAAAACTGGACAGCAAAATGCAGAAAAATGAAACTGGACTACTTTCTTACACCACACACAAAAATTAATTCAAAATGGATGAGAGACGTAAATGTGAGACAGGAAACCATCAAAATACTAGGAGAACACAGGCAGCAAACTCTCTGACCTTGGCCCTAGTAGCTTCTTACTAGACACATCACTGGAGGCAAGGAAAACAAACACAAAAATGAACTATTGAGACTTAGTGAAGATAAAAAGCCTCTGCACAGTGAAGGAAACAATCAACAAAACTAAAAGACAATCTATGGAATGGGAGAAGATATTTTAAAATAATATCTAATAAAGGGTTAGTATCCAAAATCTATAAAGAACTTATCAAACTCAACACCCAAAATACAAATAATCCAATTAAGAAATGGACAGAAGACATGAATAAACACTTTTCCAAAGAAGACATCCAGATGGCTAACAGACACATGAAAAGATGCTCAACATCACTCATCATCTGGGAAATATAAATCAAAACCAAGATGAGATCCCACCTCACACATGTCAGAATGGCCAAAATTGACAACACAGGAAACAACAAATGTTGGTAAGGATGCAGAGAAAGAGGAGTCCTCTTGTACTTTTGGTGGAAACGCAAACTAGTTCTGTCACTATGGAAAAAAGTTTGGAGGTTTCTCAAAGAGTTAAAAAATAGAGCTACCCTATCACCCAGGAATTGCACTACTAGGTATTTACCCAAAGGATACAAAAATGCGTATTCAAAGAAGTACATGTGTCCTGATGTTCATAGCGGCATTATTGACAATAACCAAACTGTGGAAAGAGCTCAAAGGGTCCATTGGATAAACAGATATTGGATTAATGGATAAAGTAGAAGTGGTATATATACACAAAGGACTATTACTCAGCCATCAAAAAGACTGAAATCTTGCCATTTGCAATAATATGGATGGAGCTAGAGTGTGTTATGCTAAGCAAAATGAGCCAGTCAGAGAAAGAAAAATGCCATATGATTTCACTCATATGAGATAAACAAAAGAGAAGGGGAAAAAAGAGAGAAAGAGGGAAGGAAACCATAAGAGACTCTTAGCCATCGTGAACAAATTGAGGGCTGATGGAGGATGGGCATCAATGAGGGTACTTGTTATCATGAGCATTGGGAGTTATATGTAAGTAATGAATTACTAAATTCTACTCCTGAAACCAATATTACACTGTATGTTAACTAATTAGAATTTAAATAAAATTTGGGGGAAAAAAAACAGACATGTGAATGTGTGAAGAGTTCAAGTTCACTCTTCAGACCCATCTTGTTCTCATAATACTTTTTTTCCCTATTATGTCTCAGTTTCATGGTTAAAAATATTGACCTTGAGCTATCAACATACCTAGGAAGTAGCTGGCTAGAAAATTACCTTAGCTACTTACAAGTAGCATTATGATGTCACTAGCACCAGTAATAGGTGTGACATCTTTTCATCTATCCTCACTTTTACTTTAGAAGTGAGGGGTGGATATAGTTTTAGTCTCAAAAGTTTAAATTCATTATACAATTTATCACAGATCAATTAAGCATGAAATAAGTAGTTTAAAATGGTACAATTACCTTATCTTTCAAATAAATAATGGATTAGATATACTCCTTTTGGTGAACCTTTACTACCAGGAAAATAATTTATAATTTTAAGAAAATTTTCTATAGAATCAATCAAAATTTTATAAGTTTAGAAAAACCTCTGTATATGTTTGTTACAGCCTGAACAATTATTTATCTTTAAAATAACATACAATGTCTGCCAGAGAGGGATGGAGGAACAGGGAACTGGAGGGAGGAAAAAAGGGAGGGAAGGAGGAAGAGAGGAAGTAAGAATAATGGAAAAAGAAAATTAGATACTCCTAAAGCCAGGCCTAATTAGTCTTCAAAACTCTCTCTAAAACAGTTCCGTAAATTTATACTCCCACCTGCAATAAATATATAATGGTTCCCATTTCCCTTAAATCTTCATAAAACTTCTGAAGTTGTGACCAATTTTATAGATATAAATGGGATCTCATTATGGTTTTAACTTGCATTTTTCCCTGATAAAATGTAATGTTGAGCATCTTTTCATGTTTTTTTTTTAACCTCTTGGTTTCTTCCTTTTTTTTTTTGTTTTGAAAATTGTCTTTTATTGATAATTAACGAGGAGTAGAAAATGAAACAATCTTTTTTTTTTTTTTTTTTTTTTTTTTTTATTTGACAGAGAGAGATCACAAGCAGACAGAGAGGCAGGCAGAGAGAGAGAGGGAAGCAGGCTCCCTGCCGAGCAGAGAGCCCGATGCGGGACTCGATCCCAGGACCCTGAGATCATGACCTGAGCCGAAGGCAGCGGCTTAACCCACTGAGCCACCCAGGCGCCCCGAAAATGAAACAATCTTTTAAGGGAAATGATTTTTGTCCAAAGTATGAAGTATAAGTTGAATCTTAGAAAATGGCAATGCTAGAATTCTTTCAAGGTTTCTCCCTTTTTTATTTTATTTTTTTTAAGATTTTATTTATTTGACAGAGATCACAAGTAGGCAGAGAGGCAATCAGAGAGAGAGAGAGGAGGAAGCAGGCTCCCTGCTGAGCAGAGAGCCGGATGTGGGGCTCGATCCCAGGACTCTGGGATCATGACCTGAGCTGAAGGCAGAGGCTTTAACCCACTGAGCCACCCCCGCGCCCCTCGCCCTTTTTTAAATTAACTCTACATTGTCTTATTTTCCTTTCAGTAGCTTGCCATTTATTGATTTGTATTTATTTACATAATTTGGATATCAGTTATTTCTTGTGTATGTAGACTATAAATATTTTCTCCAAATATATGGATTAATTTCAAATTGTGTTGTTGTACAATCTTCCGTCAAAAACTGTGAAAGGTAATGAGCCTTTGACATACAAGATAGCAAGCTAACCAGCCAAGATAATCACAGATATTATTAGAAGACAGAAGACTCCTGAATCAAAGACAAAATACAGTTTATCATTCACAGTCATAGTGATTGCCAAAATGTCAGAATTTTTACACCAGTTCCCTGAGCCTCAATCCCAAAATTCAAGGCAAAAATGACCAAATAACACCTGCACATGCAGTAGGTTCTACTGCAGAAGAGAAACCATGAGATTAGAAACTTCAGCCAGAATGGATGGCTGCCCATCACTCATCTCTGTTTTATGATGCTAATTACTATATAAACATCCTTGGAAAACTAGTCTAGAACAAAGGCTGTCAGTGCCTCACTCTGTGTAACATTCAGAAACGAGATCTACAGAAAATTGTCTTCCAACAACATCACCTCTTGTTTCATTTCACCACATTCTATTTTCACTATTGGCTTTTTTTACCTGTGAGCACACCAGTCCCCAGGCCACTCTTATCATTCTGACTAACAAAGGCTGAGACTAAATCCATCAATTTGTCTCATACAGTATTTAATTATCAAAGAATTCCAAGCAGCAGGGGAGGTCAATTGGCAGTATTGATTCCAACCATGCCCCCACAGGGACCTGGACCCAATGAATTCAACTAATCCCATAAATCATCAAGCCTATCTTAAGAAGCTGAGTGGCTTATTCTGAAGTTTTAGTAATGACCTTTCTACTTGGTTTGAAGTTTTCATCTAGATACAGCAAGATGTATTAGTGATGGCAGAGACTTCAACTTTGCCCACAAGGAGGAAGTCTAGAACAAGTCTATCATCCATAGCAACCTTGGCTAGTGAGTTGAAATTGTCCTAAATACCTTCTAGAGCCAAAGAGGCGTGATTATGTATTCCTTTCCCAGGTGCCAAGAACAAGGTTCTTGTTCCACCATTAGAATATTGACACTTTTCTAGTAGTTGTAACTTCATCATTTTTCTTCTTTTTTCCAACTCACACCCAAAACTTTCTTTTGGAAGGCTCAGATGCAGGAGGGACAAATGTATTTTTATAAAACTTCAAAAAAGCCATTATGTCACACAAGTAGTGTACTAACTAAATAGTCATTACCCTTATGATCTAGGACCATGAAAGTCCAGAGGTACTCTGGTGGCTTAACCAGAATTGTTTGAAATCCTGAGCCCACTTTTCCTTAGACTTCCAACCACAGAGTAGACCAACAAGTATACCCTGAGGCTGACAATGTTAGGAGAAGGAAAAGAATCATCATGACCAGGAATGGTCAGGATAGAATCCCAAATTTTCAAAATAGGTCTACATAGAGGAAAACTCCTATTTCTCTCTACACCACTCAACACTTCACTTCTGACACCAAATGTACGGATTATTTTCCTCAAACTAAATAATTCTCATACTAACTACCCAGAGTTACCACAGATCCTACAGGTTAAAGGCTGTCTCCCAAAATTTTCTCTCACTTCAGACATCCTAGATTGTCACCTGTACTTCTGAATGACTGGCTATAAACTGGAGGCTCCCACATCTTCCTCCTTGAGTTCAATAATTTGCTAGAATGGCTCACAGAACTCAGGAAAGTGCTGTACTTATGATTCTTAGTTTATTATAAAGGATATAACTCAGGAACACAAAAATGGCTGAGATGTGTATAACAAGACATGTGGGACAGGATGATGGATTTTCATGCCTTCTCTGGGCATGTCACTCTCCCAGAACATTGATGTGTCCACCAACCTGAAAGCACTTCAAACCTCTGTAGTTAGAGTTCTTATAGCGTCTTCATTATATAACCACAATTGATTGAATTACTGGTCATTGGTGAATAAGCCAGTCTCCAGCCCTTCTTTCTTCCCTAGAGATCAGTAGGGCTGAGGATTCCAATCCAATCCTCTAGCAATCAGCCCCTTTCCTCAAGATCACCTCATTAGCAAAAACTCAGATGTGACTGAAAAGGGATTATTATGAACAGCAAAAGATTATCCTCTCATTCCTATCAAAAAAAGGACAAAGTTTTAGTAGTTCGGTGCCAGACATGGGGGTTGGAGCTCAAATATATATATATATATTTTTATTATATCACAATAACGGTCTCCCACACTTCATTATGATTATCCAGGAGAGAAAACTGCATTCAGTGACCAACTGCCCTACTAAGCTGTGTATATCAGAAGGAGGTAAAGAAGACAGAGCCAGAAATTTTATTGACTCAATCAATTATCACCAATATCAGAAGCCTATGGATGGTAGAGACTATGGAAGTTCAATCAAATAGCTTAACTGTCAGTCTATTGTTGAGTGACTTTTGTAATATGCACTGAACCATGGTGAGACTGCAAATAGACTGGAAAGTCAAACACATGACACAGATTAAATTCAAGGACCAAGCAGTGCTATAACTTGAAAAAGTGTTAACAATTTCCAGGACTTCTAGGAACCTCAAGAGGGGATCAAGTCTGATGCATTCCATTTGCCAAGGCTGTGCAGGAGCCATGCCCTCTGAATGATGATTTCTCTCGCAATGAGTAAGGCAAGTCAGGTTTTGATTCAACTCACAAACCTGGGCAAGAAATGCTAACCTTCACCTCAGACACATAAAATACTTCACTACATGTTCAGTTTATGATGGTATATGTGTTGTGATGTCCAGTGTGATGATGGATCCATTATACTGTAGCAACAGTATAATCTGGGCAAATGCAGACTTGATCAGTAGCTGAATTCTAGTTGGTCTCACCAGGGAATAAGTCCTTAGTATGGACATCTGTGAGAGTGTGACACCAAAGTTCCTATCAGCAGCCACAGTTTGTTTCAAAAGTCTACTGTCCTAAAGAAACTCCTTCTTCATATGGAAACTGTACTTTTCCAAGTGTTAAACCCTAGATAGGTCTAAGAGCCCAATAGTGAATAAAAAGATTAGAAAATTTATCAAGGGGAACACTGGCCAGAACTATGAAAACAACCTTGATTTCTACCCATTGAACAAAAATAGTCCATTTTGGATCCTCACAGCTATTACTGATTTGAAAAACCACAGCAGCCCTGTGGACATCATTTGGTTTTAGCATATCTGAACCATCAATAACCCAAGTCAAGGTTTTCAGGGCAACTGACTGAAGTCTCTGTTGATTCCTCAGCTTGTTTCAAGAAGCAGAGTGGGGTTAAAGTTTCCCAAAAAGGAACAGCTGCCATTTTTTCATGTAAAATCGTGATACTCCTGGGGGTAGGCCAGTTGTTTTCTTCAGGGTGCCATTTCCATTTGATGAGACTTGTTGATATCTTCCCACCTTGCTAGTCATTGAGTCCCAATTGGCCCACCAAATGAGACTATCAGCCATTCAGTTTCTAAGTCCAGCAGCAGCCAATACTGCTTTTCAAAAGTGGTGTACCCAGAAGTTGTATGAGGAAAGCAGCAAGTTTAAGACACCAAGAGGCACCTGTGGTATGCTGCCTCTTTTTGCTAGAGGTTCCAATCAACAAACCATCTGTCACAGAGATGTGTAGCAAATAGTAGTTATTGGGGTTATGAGACCTTCCCCATTTGTGCTATAGGCAGAAGCACTTCCCTATACATGGCTCTTTTCTTATCAAGAGGATCTCTTTGGTACTTACAAGCATTCCCAGAAGAGAAAAATAAACATAAATTCCAACTATATTCAATAACGGAAGTTATTATAAGAGTACAGTGGAACCCCAAAGGGCTTGATCACAGGTTCCTTTAGCTTCCCTGTTTCCACAGAAAACCTTGCCCACACCCACCATTTGAGTTTGGGGAAGACCCAAATTCAACCAACAGGTCTGCTAGAATGATGACTTGGCAGCTGTATCCAACAAATTCATAAAAAATTGAATCCTTCCTCCCCCAAAGTCCCCCAGCATACTCAGACATCATGACTGTGTTAGTCTGCAATGGGACAGGAACACCTCGGTCCCACTTCTAATTATTTCTCTTCTGAAAGCAGTAGAGCCTGGGGTAGAAGGGAGGGGAAAAAAGGGGGCACATGAGGAAATAAAGAGGATCTGCATCAGTAAGCAAGATATTTACTTTCTGTGTGTCATATGTACCCACCTCAATCAAATGCACTTCAAAGTTTTGGGCCCACACAAAGTTCTACATCGAGTGGTAAGTTCATCACTGCTGACACCATGTTTCAACTTTGTACACTCTTGACTCAGTACTGAGAGCCACATTTCATTCTGGCCACAGGCACAGGGTTTGGTCCTTTTGACTTACTTGGAGTTGGCTAACATTTAAAGAATGTTTTAATGAGTCCATCTTAGAAATGGATTCTCTAGCAATACTGCTGTGTCTTTGCAATAACATCTCATGTTTGACTGGTGTTAACGTAAGAGCTAGGGGACTTTTCCAGGCAGTATACTATTATTGTTTAATATTTTTATTCTACCTTATTTTATACTCCCCCAAATTAAACATTATTATGTTTTTGACAAGTTATTGCTTAGTTTTATTCATAATTTTCTATTTCCTTATTCAGTTTTCTTCTAATATCCAATGCCATGTTTCTGATCTCAATGTCATTTTTCCTAAGGCATTTCTTAGCATTTTTTTTTTCCAGAAACAACAAATGACTGTTAAATTACTTCAGTCTTCTGCTTAAGAATACCTTTATCTTTTTTCTTCTTTGCTGGATATTAGTTTAGATGGCTATAACATTCTTGGCTGAATTCCAGTTACTATTTCTTAGGTCTTTACAGATATAATTTTAATTTTTTTGGTAAATTTTGAGAAATCCCTTCTTTCATTAATAGCTCTCCTTTGTAGATTACCTTTTATTCTCTGCTTTTAAGATTTTTTTTAATCTTTGGTATTCTGTAGTTTCACATTATTAGTCAACAGGTTCATGTACTTTAATCTATAAAACTGAGGATTCACATATTATATGATACTTGAAATACTATCTCCCTGATATTGTCCACATTCTCTCCTGCTGCAAATCCTATTCAACAAAAGTTTGTTCTTGCCATTCAGTCTTCGTAGTCTCTTACCTTATATCCTTATCTATTTCTTGTCTGTTTCTGTGGGATTTTTTACAGTTTTTTCAGGTAGTTTTATTAATTCCAACTCAGTTATTTATTAGCTACTCTTTAAAGTATATATTTTTCAATTCCAGAAGTTTTTCATTTCTGAAGTTTTATTTGCTTTCTTTTTAAGTGTCATTTTTTTTCATAGTGTTCTTTCTATTTTTATCAATTGTCTCAAATTGAGGTTTTAATTCAGCTGTTTGTAGAGTCCACTGTCTATCCTTCAGAAAAGTTGATTCTAAGCGCATACTATATTTTTATTGTGAGAACTTTTAAAGTGATTGTTCATGTTTTCAGTGCGAATTTTTTCTTCCTGGAAAGTAAGAGAATCTCTCTAGAATTGTTTGGCATTTTCTTCTTCCTGGTGTCCCAGGAGAATCGCCAGCCCTGGATCAACTTTCGTGATGATTTCTCTTCATGGAGGTCTCAGTTCACATGGGTACAGTAGAATAAATTTAAAAGTCATGCCCAAGGGAGACACAGCTCTATTACTTTGAATTCGCAGGGAAAATATCCTTCTACTTAAAACTCAGACAATGAAGGGTGAGCTTTCTGCTCGTTTTCCAATGCTGAATTTTTTTTCTAGTTCATACTTTTACTGACGGTATAATTCTTTGAGGATCCCAACCTCATAGAGGTTTCAGACTTCATTCCTTGTATTACACCAGCCCCATAAATTCTCTCTTGTCCTCATCTAATGTCCCACACTGGACATTGAAACCCAATTCAAATAGTTCTCAAAACCAATCCCCACTCTCCCCAGTCACCTGCAAGGTCATCTTCAAGGTTAGCTCCTTTGCTTATCCTCTGATTTTCATTTATGCCCTGGTTTTTACACCCAGGGGTTTCTCTTTATTCTGAGATCAAGCATACTTTTAAAAGAATGTTATTGTTATTGTGGTATTAGAGGCGGGGAGCAGGACTTTGGCTTTGAAATACTATGTTTCTCTGGAAGACCAAAGTATTATCATCATCACACGACAAAAATTAGCTCAAATTTCCACTGAAAATTGAATCATTAAGTAAACTGCGAAAACATCTATAAAGTGGAGCTATTCAAAAGAATATTCACTTACCACTGAGATGACAATGCAGCTTACATAAGTGTTTTTATGATAGAATATAAAATCATGTGAGTATTTATACAATGAATATTAGGGTAGGCAGAATTAAGAGAAATTCTAAGGCACACTTTATATGGGCCTACATCACTGAGTGTTTAAAGAGCAAGTATTATTTTTTATGATAATAGAAAAAGGCATATAAGTTAAAAGCATATAAAAATGTTCCCCTGAGCATATTCAGAAAAGCAAAATATCAGTCATATGTCTACTTCCTGCCCCTGATTACATATAATTATATAGGTAAGAGGAATAAGGAAGAAGAAACTACCATTTTACTTTTCGTTTAAATGGAGTGGTCAGAAGAGCTGCACCATGGGTAATCAACAGTTTCATCAGCAGCATAGAACAGCTCAATTTGAAAAGAAAGTACTCATTAACTTAATGCAAGGCCAAGCTGTGATTCCCACAGAGTCCCTTTAGGGCAAATCTTTGGCAAACAAGAAAGCAGAGGCAGTCAGGCTGGGGAAAATAACACTCCAAAGGTTCCATCCACAAAGTTATTTATATAACTCCAAGTGAAAATTTAAGGTTTTAATTAGAGCACCCATTTGAAGGCTCCTCTTTGAACATGCAGAGTTATTTAAACACATTATTCAATATTTATCTTCCCCACAGAAAGTAATATCTCCTTCCAGATGCGCTGATAATATCACACTATTTCCACTAGATAGCACTTAGCACATTTTGCATTGCAAGGTAATTGTAATTCCTGTGCTTTCTGGCCCCTCCACTAAATAAAACTGCTTGAGGATAGGGACCTTCTCTTTTTCATCTTTGAATAGCCAAGAATGACTCCAAACAAGTAATTGTTGAATTATAAGTAGTCTTCATTCATTTATTTATTGTATACCAATTTTGTAGGTGCTTACTATGCAGCAGGTAAAGTCCTATGGGCTGGTGAAATAGCCATGAATAAAATGGACCTGCTATGCTGGAGCTTACCTCCTACCTTTGCAAGACAGATTTAAAAAAAATAAAATAAAATTAGTAAAATGTGTCATGTTAGAAAGTAAGTAGCGCTATGGAAAACAAATAAAGCCTGGTGAGAAATAGAGCTAGTACTAGGGAACCAGGTATAATTTCAAAGGGTGTGACAAAAGCAAGCTTTATTAAGGCAGGGAGGGGTGACCCATGTGAATACCTAGAGAAAGAACATTCAAGGAAGAGTGAGAGGCAAAAAGAAAGGCCGAGAGGTGGAAATAGGTCTGCTTTTCCAGGATCTGTAAGAAGCCGTCCGTAGGTGGTTAGAGGAATCAGGGACATGGAGAAGATGAGTAGGAGCGGAGGGCAGAGAAGTGCCCAAGAACATACCTTGTACCTTATGAGTCACTGTAAAGACACCGGTATTTGCACGGAATGAAATAGCTGGCACGTTTGCTTAATCTGAGATCAACTACATGAAAGCAGTTGTACTTTATCTTGGAGCGTAGAGCGGGAAAGGACACTTTGAGCAGAGGAGTGACTGATCTGATTTGTATTCTTAGAGGATCACACTGTCAGGGTGTGTTGAGGGGAGGCTGTAAGGCGCAAAGACAGAAAGGAAACTCTTTGGAGGCTATTACATTAACACAGGGGAGTGACAGCGGTGGCCTGGATGAGGGTTGTAGCAGTGAAAGTGGTAAGAAATCCTCAGTTTCTGGATATATTTCTAGTTAGAGAGAACAGAATTTACTGACAATTGGATAATATAAAAGTTGTGAGAAATACAATATAATAGACAAAATTCTGATGTGGAGGGAGAGAGATAGAAAGAGAGGAGAGAGAGGGAGACAGTCCAGTATCAGCCATTTTTGATCTGCCGCAAATTAGTAGTTTTTGAAGAAAATAAAAACACATTTTTGAGTACCTAATATGTGCCAGAAAATATTTTAAGAATTTCACCAGAGTTAAATATTTTTATACTTAGATCAAACCGTGAAGTAGATGCTTTTATGTTCACTTTAGAGCTAGGGAAGCAGACACAAAGAGGTTAAGTGACCTGCTTGCAATCTCACAGCTGCTCTTTTACACAGCCAGGATTCAAACCTAAATACTTTACCTCCAGAATCTGTACACTCTAATGGCATTAGCTGATATCTGATACTGCTTCTTTCACAGAAATTACATAATTTTATTGACATCTTTTATAAAATCGGTTTACCACAGCCAGTTGTGTGTTGTGTGACTGTGTGCGCGCATTTGCGCACACACACTTGAGTTACAAAACAAAGATATTATACCAGCGCCATCTAGTGGTACTACTCATCTCAGTCTGCAGTGGAATACATAGATCCAGGTTCAGTATCCCAATACATAGGATGGCATAATACGCAGAGTAATTGAAGATGTCATTATAAACATTTGGGAGGAATGGTCATCACAGATATGTAACTAAAGATAAGTAAACGACTTGCAATGCCCAGGTGGTTGTCAGCTTGAACACTGACTTCATCCTTTACATATAATCCGTAAAATAGGGGTTTTCTCTAAATGAATGAACACTCATTGATTTATTCTTGCACTTGTTTATATATTCATTTATACATTGTATATACTACATACTTTGCACATTCTATACTCAGCACTGTGCTAGAGATCGATGATCAATTTAGTAAAATCTATGTGAAAATCTCTGTCCTGATAGACTTTTGGGGGGGAAAAATGCATATAATATAGTCATGAAAATCTAGTACAATAAATGCAAAGACAGAGCAATGGTGGCAAAGAAATAATCAGCTTCACTTAGAGTTAAAGGAAAGCTCATAAGAAATGATAATTCTAATGCTTCTACTTTTCCATCCACTGCCAGCTACCATTATCTTCTCACAATAAAAGTATATTACATTGGTCTGTCTGCATTTAAAGCTTTGATCCCCTGCCACTAGATTTAAAAGTGCATAAATACACATTTACCACCTATATGTTATGTTCGTCACCTTGCTGATAAATCACTAGTGGCTTTTTATGGCCATAACAGGAAAAAGAGACCAGAAAGCCAGAATCCTGGCTCCATCACTTAACTTGTTTAGTTACATGGAACTTGCTACTTAAGCTCTATGTGCCACAATTTTCTCACCTATATCATGGGATGTTTATAGTTTCATGTTGTAAAGAACTATCACAGTTATTCTAATACACAGAATCCTGTATAACAGATACTAAACATTAAATCTTAGTAGTTAATGTTATCATCACACTCTTCTGCTTAAATGTTTTTCTCCAGCTCAGTAATGTTCAGTTGGAATGAAAGAATAAGCACCCTACCTCCAAACAGGATGTTATATTACTCATCTGAATAACTTTACAAACTGTTCCTCTCACCTAAGATTCTCATATGGGCCTCCAGCCCAGCCCAATTAAAGAATCATTGCTTTATGGCACCAATGTTATGATGGGTGTATAATTCTAGTGTGGAAAAAAATGCTAAAAACTACTAAATTATATGATAATCTGAAACTGGGTATTAACTAGTACAGCACATAAATACAGTAAAGTAACTTTGTTTTCACAAATATGACAGTTCCAAACCATCCATGTCCTTGCCAATACCTGATATTATCAGTCTTTGTAATTTTAGCCATGCTAAAGAACATGTGGTGTTATCTCATTGTGGCTTTAACTCCTATTACTCTAATGACAAATGACATCGTTTCGTGGGCTTATTTCCCATTGGCTTATTTTCTCAGGTTAACTGTCAGTTCAAATCCCTTGTCCATATTTTCATCAGATTGTTTTCTTATTATTGAGTTTTAAGAAATTTTTATACCTTCTGGGCACAAGTCTTTTGTCAGACATGTGAAATGACACCTGCGGTTTCCTTAGAAGAACTGAAGTTTTTATCTTGATAAAGTCAAATTTATCATTTTTTTCATTTACGTATTTTACTTTTATGTACTATCCAAGAATTCTTTGCCACATCAAGACTCAAAGATTTGTTCCTATGCTTTCTTCTACAAGGTTTACAGTTTTAGCTTTTCTTTTTGGTATATACCTCTCACACAACATTAAATACAAATAGTAAGAGCAGGTCTTTGCCTTGTTCCCAATCTTAGGGCAGGAGTATTCACTATCACTACTAGGTATCATCTCATCTGTAGAGTTTTTTTTTTTTTTTTAAGATTTTATTTATTTATTTGACAGAGAGAAATCACAAGTAGGCAGAGAGGCAGGCAGAGAGAGAGGAGGAAGCAGGCTCCCTGCTGAGCAGAAAGCCCGACGTGGGGCTCGAACCCAGGACCTGGGATCATGACCTGAGCCGAAGGCAGCGGCTTAACCCACTGAGCCACCCAGGCGCCCCTCATCTGTAGAGTTTTTATAAATGCCCTCTATCAGCGTGAAGGAGATTCCTTCTGTTCATTCTTTCCTACGAGTTTTTACTATGTTTATTATTAACCTTTTTCAAATGCTTTTGCTATATCTATTGATATCATGCAGCTTTTCTCCTTTACTGCTAAAATGAGGAATTGTACTGACTGATTTTCTATTGTAAATTGACTTTGCATTCCTGGTCATTACAAGTCATTCCTTGACATATTTTATATATTGATGGCTTTGATTTATAAATATTGGACACACTTTTTTTAATCTGCATTCATAAGGAATATCAATATGAAATTTTCTTTGCATGTGCAGTTGGTTTTTTAATTTTGTTGTTAGGGCAATACTGGCCACATAAAATAGATTGAGAAGTCATCTTTCATCTACAGTTTTCTATAAGATTTTGTATAGAGTTGATTTTATTTCTACCTTAAATGTTTGATGGATTTTATCAGTGATTCCACTGGGGTCTAGAGATTGGCAATGTGGGGTTAATTATGACTTCAACTTCTTTAATTAATATAAGGAAATTCATATTGAGTGTAAAATTCTGCTTGAGCTTTCTTTCATAATTTGTATCTTTCAAGAAATTGGCCCATTTTAACTAAATATTTAATGCTTAGTGGCATTTATGTATTCATGGCATTTCTTTTTGTTTTAATGTCTGTAGTATTTTTACACACCACTCTTACATTCCCAATATTGATATTTTGTATTTTCTTTCTTTTTTTCTTAATCAATCTAATTAGAATTTTATTAACATTACTGATCTTTTTAGGGAACCAGACTTTTCCTTTATTGACAGTTTCTAGTATTTATCAATTTTCTATTTTATTGGTTTCTGATCCTCTTTTCTTCCTTCTTATTCTGAATTTAATTTGCTTTCTAGTTTTTTTATATGGAAACTTAGGTCATTTATTTCATATGTTTTTCTTTTTTTTTTTTTTTTTTTTTTTTTTTTTTTAATTTTTTTATTTTTTTTTCAGCATAACAGTATTCATTATTTTTGCACCACACCCAGTGCTCCATGCAATCCGTGCCCTCTACAATACCCACCACCTGGTGCCCCCAACCTCCCACCCCCCACCCCTTCAAAATTCTCAGATCGATTTTCAGAGTCCATAGTCTCTCATGGTTCACCTCCCCTTCCAATTCATATGTTTTTCTTATAAATATTTATTTATTTATTTTAAAATTTTTATTTATTTATTTGACAGAAGAGATCACAAGTAGGCAGAGAGTCAGGCAGAGAGAGTGGGAGAAGCAGGCTCCCCACTGAGCAGAGAGCCCGATGTGGGACTCGATCCCAGGACCCTGAGATCATGACCTGAGCGGAAGGCAGAGGCTTAACCCACTGAGCCACCCAGGCGTCCCTCTTATACATATTTAAAGCTAAAGATTTATCTTCAAAAACTGTCTTCACTGCATCCCACAATTGTAACATATTGTATTTTCACCTTCAGTAAATTGAAAGTATTTCCTAATTTCCTTGTGATTTATTATTTTATCTTTAGATCCTGCAGAAATACACTTTTAACTTCCAAATATTTGAGGTTCTCCAGATATATTTTTATCATTAGTTTTGAAGTTAATTGTGTTGTAGTGAAAGAACAAATTCACAAAGAGGTACATTACAACCATATTGAAGGAAACATCTCAATCATGGATTATTCCAAATATGTAAGGACCTCACTACTGGGAAGGAGCTGCAGGTGGGTATGGGAAAGAGTGAAGGGGCAGAGAGGATTGAGAAAGCAAAGAAAACCCAGTCGGGACAGCAGAAGTCCTTTATTTCCAGGTCTAGGACAGAAAGCAGAATCCTAAGGACAAAGCTGAAGTTTGAGTTCAAGAGCCAAGTACCACACCTACTTGACTTTACCCTCAAAACACCTATGCAAAATACAACTGACTTAGAGATGAGGAAGAGTAAGGGAGATTAAAATTATTTTGTAATTTTTAAATAAAAGATAGTTACTAGATCTATTGCAGACTTTGGTAGATTCCCTACATGAATATGTGATTCCTTTTAAAAAACTATTTTCTTAAAATTTTATCTGGGAGAGACCATTAAGAAAAGAAGTAAGTATTGTATCCTAGATGTTTAAAACAACTAAATAATGGAAAATTATTTGTGGAAATTATTCCAAGGGCACATTTGTTTTTATTTTTACATAAAAGATATGACATTTAAAATTTTTAAGGATTAGAAATTGAAGTTAAAATAACTAATATTAATTAAGATTCTTCTCTCTTGATAATGCATATTGAGAAAAATATCATTATTTTTGGGGTGCTACTGCAGCTCAGTCAGTTAACCATCTGCCTTCACCTTAGGTCATGATCTCAGGGTCCTGTGATGGAACCCCACACTGGGGTCCCCGCTCTATGGGAAGCCTGCTTCTCCCTCTCCTTTTGCCCCTCTCCCTGCTCATGTGTTCTCTCTCCCCGTCTCTCAAGTAAATAAATAAAATTTTTAAAAATCATCATTTTAAGAGCATAATTACTTGGTGAATTAAAGGAACATAGGCTTAGAGTTCCTTTGTCACCAAAAGCTGCCCTGCTTCCTGAGCTCCCACAGGAGCAAAGATCTAATCATCACATAATTCTGTGCTATAAGTCTTACTTAATACCCATCTTCTCTTCAAGTGGATCTTTCAGTCCCTTCAGATTGACTTATTCACATCGCATATGAAAACACACATATGCAGACGCAAGGATTACCCCCGGCTGCCCACTTCTTCTTTTACTGACTCACTTACCTTTACGAATGTGGATCAGTCAGGGTTCTCCAGAGAAACAGAACTAACATAATATGCATACATGTGCACATCTGCTTGCTAGGTGGCGGGAGCCAGACTCCTTACGGACAAGCCTGGAAAGGGGGTCTCTGGCACCTGCGGCACGCAGCTGTTTCTCATTCCAGGAATCCCTGGCAGGCGCTGGGCTCCTGTGAAGGAGCTCCGAGATCCCGCGAGATGAGGCTCCCTCCTGGAGAGTGGTTCACCTGCGCAGCCCAGAGGCTGGTTCAGTTGGGCTCTGAGCCACCTTTGAGGCTCAGCACATCCCAGCCCATCCTGGCCCAGCCCTGCCATCTAGACCCACACCTACTCCTCCTACGTATCAAATAAAAGAAAAAAGAAAAAAAACAAACTCTGTCCCTTAATCCCTCTCTCTCACTCGCTCTCTCCCTGTTCAAATCATGGAGGACCTTATAGCAAGGATATAATAAGGAGCTCAAAATTTCTTGTAAGAGCAATGGCAAGCAGTTCAAGGAGGGCGGCATGACCTATCTCTAACTAGAGAGAGAGATTTTAAGGAATTAGCTCATGTGGTCCAGGTGACTGGCAGGCTCAAAATCTACAGGTAGGCCTGCAAGCTGAAGACTGGGGGAGGAACTACAGTTCAATTCCAAGGGTGGTCTGTTGGCAGAATTCTCTCTTCTTCAGGGGAGGTTAGCATTTTTCTATTAAAGTTATTAACTGGCTGGATGACAGCCATATGGGATGACCCATATTTTGAAGAATAATGCTTTACTCAAAGCCTACTGATTTAAATGTTAATCTTGTCTACAAAATAACTGTCACAGAAACATCTAGAATCATGTGTGATCTAATTAATACCTGGGTACTGTGACCCAACCAGGTTGACATATAACATTAACCATACAAATGGCTTCTCCATCTCCTGTCACAGTGCTACTCGTCTTTTCTGGTCTAAAAGTGACCTGGTTCCCTAATCCTATAAATTCATTCTGATCTTTTATCTTAATTCTTCTGTTTTGTACTACTGCTTTTGGATCTGATGCTGTGAAAAATGATATTGAAAGCCCTAGAAAGTGTTTCAGCTCACTTTTTACTTGTTATCTCTGGGTTTGTGGAATGTGAATGTCCTTAAAAACAGAGACTCTTGGGGCACCTGGGTGGCTCAATGGGTTAAAGCCTCTGCCTTTGGCTCAGGTCATGATCCCAGGGTCCTGGGATCAAGCGCCACATTGGGCTCTCTGCTAGGCAGGGAGCCTGCTTCCCTTCCTCTCTCTCTCTGCCTCTCTCTGCCTACTTGTGATCTCTCTCTCTTTGTCAAATAAATTAAAACCTTAAAAAAAAAAAAAAAAGAGACTCCGTTGCTTTTCTCCAGCACCTACCACTATGTGTTGGAAACAGTTTTAAATCAAACAGTATTGAAAAACTGCGATCTCGGGGCGCCTGGGTGGCTCAGTGGGTTAAGCCGCTGCCTTCGGCTCAGGTCATGATCTCGGAGTCCTGGGATCGAGCCCCGCATCGGGCTCTCTGCTCTCTCGGGGAGCCTGCTTCCTCCTCTCTCTCTGCCTGCCTCTCTGCCTGCTTGTGATCTCTCTGTCAAATAAAAAAGAAAAAAAAAGAAAAAGAAAAACTGCGATCTTTCACTCAGGAAAATTTTTGGACTCCCACATGAGAATATGTTTCACAAGCTAATATATTTATATGTGTATATATAACATAAAAACATATATATGTGTTTTTTAAAACATATATATATGTTTTATTCATTGATATCAACCCCAATACCTAGAAGAGTGCCTGGATCATATTACCTTAACAACCATCTGGTAAAGAAATTTGAGTCAACGGTGCATAAGGAGGGAATTAAATACAATATAAATTCTATGGAAGAGAGGATCTTATGCTTCTTGTATATACTCAAAGCACACACAACTCTAGACATTATTAATTGCTCATTTAATGAGTACACTGACCTTAGCAAAAATTCAACAGATTCTCTGTATTACCAGTTACCACCTTATTAGATAAGTGCTTTTATTTGCTAAAAAGAAAATCCACAATATAGGAATGGTATTGTCAGATTATACTAAATAAAATAAAAATTATGACTCTTTCATTTTTGTCCTAATAAAACTTGTGCCTCATTGGCATCTTTCACTTGAATTCTATCATTGAATCACCTCAGAACTAAAATACTATATTTTTTAAAGTAAAATTTAATATACTATATGTTTTAGCAAGAAATGTTAAGTTTTCAACATCTTTTAGATACCTTTGTAACCTTATAAAAAACACATCTAACATATATATGTAGATACATATTACATATATATATATAATATATATATATTTTTTTTAAGATTTTATTTATTTATTTGAGATAGAGAGAGCACGAGCAGGGAGAGGGGCAGAAGGAGAAGAAGAGTGGAGGGAGAGAGAGAAGTAGATCTCCCACTGAGCAGGGAGCCTGACTTGGAGCTCCATCCCAGGCTCCATCCCAGGACACCTGGATTATGACTTGAGCCAAAGGCAGATGCTTAACTACTGAACCACCCAGGAACCCCTAACATGTATGTTTTTAAAATATCTATTCTACACTAGTAAAATAAAAGTCAAAATTAAAATGATCATCTGTAATATGTATTCCAAGAACAAACATTTAGCATGCTTCTTCTTTTTTTTAACTGTTTAATTTTTAATATTTATAAAATATACATATTAATGTGGCTATTTGATGAAAGTTCTTAGATTACTCAACTCATTTATACAAGCTTTTTGGCAATAGGGTAACCAGAAACTCCTGCTAAAAGACCCTGTTGCAATGATAAAATAAAATGCATATTTTATTTAAGGTCTAATATTTCATTAATTCCACACAAGAAAACTAAGAATTCCCAACAACAATGTTTTTAGGTTACAATTTTTACTTATTTTCATAATGAGATCAACAGAGAAGTTGTAGAAGTATAGGGATTAGGAAAAGAAGATCATTTTATTTTTACATGACTAGAATGTCCATGTAGATGACCTCTCATGCAGAGATGTGATTACATTAATCATTTTCAAGTCCAGCATTCCTATAATCCATGTATGTGCATATATGTGCATCTAAACCTGGCTTTTTACTACATAAAATGACATAGAAAAGAAAATCCTAGTAGAAGACTTTCTGTAATTATCCCATTTCTTCTGTAAAATTGGTAACTAATGTAATAAAAGTATTTACTTTTCCATTCATAGGACCTAATTGGTGACCTGAAGGAGAAGCTTTCAGATCACTTCAAAGACGTCATGGTTGGCCTCATGTACCCACCGTCATCTTATGATGCTCATGAACTCTGGCATGCCATGAAGGTAGTGGTCTAACACAAAAATATACCTGTAATAATTACAAGGCAGTATTTCAGTAGAAAGGGAACTGTCCTGTGATGTTACTGTGTGATCAGGGGTAGGGAGGGGAATATCTGAGCAAAAATTAAACAACGAAAATGCTGCACTCAGGAGAAGTAACCATGTTAGGAAGAGGGACCTCTGCACCCTAGTAGCTGGGATCAGCCTGTTCTTTCGCCGTACAAACTCAACTCCACTGACCCAGCTCGATGCCAAACTACCAAAAGAAAAACCTGAATTAGTTTCCAGGGCTATTCATATTCATCTCCCCCTGGTATGTACTCATATAGTAAGCAAAAATGTTCTAAATCATGTGAACCTCTTTAAATTATTTGTAAAAACTGGACTCGCTAAGTAAAAATAGATAGTGAGGGGCACCTGGGTGGCTCAGTGGGTTAAGCCTCTGCCTTCGGCTCAGGTCACAATCTCAGGGTTCTGAGATCGAGCCCCACATCGGGCTCTCTGCTTGGCAGGGAGCCTGCTTCCTCCTCTCTCTCTGCCTGCCTCTCTGCCTACTTGTGATCTCTCTCTCTCTCTCTGTCCAATAAATAAATAAAATCTTAAAAAAAAAATAGTGAGTCAGAGACAAAATATAGATGGTATCTTTGCTTATTTTTGTGACCTTAAGTTACTCCTTTACAAAAACTATTGCTCAAGTGTATAAAAATTTTACTTCTGAAGAATTTAATTCTTCTTTACAGAAAAGTCATTTCCATGAAATAAATTGACTACAGATTTGTTAGAGACTTTGTTGGCTAGGGATGGGGTACAAAAGACTTTTTACATCTTTGCAAATGCCGATATTAAACACCTGCAGAACTATTGCAATCATTCCAATACAATGCCTGCCAATGACCAGATTACTCAATCTGTGAACAATGTGTGACAGAAAAGAGGAAAGGGGAACAAATTAAGGGAACCTGGATTTTGGCCATCATGTTTGCAGATGAGAATAATCATTGTATAAAATTGATATACATTTCAACCAATTGCTTTTTTCTAAGTTGTATATGGCAATTCCTACCTCTTGCAAAATTATGTGACTACAAACTATAAGAAGGAAGTCTTAGGTTACGGTTTAGATAAACTGTTGTATTTTATCAGTATCACATGGAATGGTAAGGATTTATGAAACTTTCTGGAAGATGTGTTGTCTTTATAATCACTAGAGCAAAATAATGGATGCATATAGATGTAAGAGACTGTAGAAAGTACCCAGTCCAATGCTTAGACAAATGGTACACAAATCCACATTTAGAGGAGGAGCAAGATAGTGGAGGAGAAGGAGGCCTAAAGATCATCAGGTCCCAGGAATTCAGCTAGATAGATATCAAATGATTCTGAACACCTACAAACTCAACAGAAGAAAGAAGAAGAGAAGCAATTCTAGGAACCGAAAATTGACCACTTTCTGGAAGGTAGGAAATGTGAAGTGAATCTGAGGCAACATTCAGGAAGATAGGCTCTGGGGGGAGGGGCCGGATCCTGGCAAGGGAGAGCACAGTAGAAGTCTGCTCCACTGAGGGAGGTTGCTCCAGAGGCTAAGAGGGAGGTGGAGCCCTCATGGAGACAGCGTGTTCTCAGGATCTGCAGGGTCACAAAAAGATCAGGAGTGTCAGAGTATGGCAGAGCTCCCATGTATGGGAATGGGGAAGCCGGCTACAGAGAGAGAGCTGAGCTGTGGGCTCTCAGCTCGTTGTTACCCTAAACCATGATCCAAGGCACAGTCAGGCCACTGCTTTTTGGGCAGGGACACAATAAGCAGCAGATCCAGGGAGACTCACATCCCTCCTCTGGGAGGAGTGGTGTGGAAGTGCATTGCAGAAATCTGCTGGGTTTGGAGACTCCAAAGAGGGCCATGCACCAGAGATAGAAATAGTCACAGGCTAGGTGAGCTCAGAGTGTAGCTGGAGACGAGGGAGACAGGAGGGATTGACTGTTTTTCTCTGAGGGTGCACTGAGGAGTGGTGCCCTGAGCTCTTGGCTCCTATGGGACCGGAGATTGGGAGGCCACCATCTTCATTCCCTTACAGAAAGTGTTGAGGGACCAAAACCTACCAAGAGCAAAACAGAGCAGATTACTTAGCCTGACCCCTAGGAAGGTCGGTGCAATTCCACCTCAAGCAAAGACATTTGAGAATCACTGCAACAGGCCCCTCCCCAAGAAGATCAGCAAAAGCATCCAGCCAAGACCAAGTTCACTTATTAGTGATAACTGCAGAACTCCAGAACTAGGGGAAAGAAACACATAGAATTCATGACTTTTTTCCCATGATCCTTTAGTCTTTCAAAGTTAATTTTTTTTAATTTTATTGTTTTCTTATTCTATTTTTTTAATTTTTCCTCTTTCCTATTTTAATGTTTTTAAACTATTTTATCTTATCAATACTTTTTAAAAATATTTTAAAATTCTCATTGTTATAGTCATATTTTATCCCTTCGTTGATTTTTATTTTTTTGCATTTTATTGCATTTTATTTTTTGTATACATACAGGTTTTTTTTTTCCTTTATAGTTTTGGGATAAAATTTCTTCTAGTAAATGAAAATATAGTGCATGACTTTGTTCTAGTCTCCAGTCTGATCACATTTTTTTTAATTTTCTTTTTTCAATAAACTTATCAATTCCTTTTTTAGAATCTTTTTTAATTTCCATCTTTACAGTTGTATTCCTTCCCATCATCATGTTTACCCTTATTTTTGTATATATATAAGTTTGTCTTTCTTTAAAATTTTGGGAGGTAGTTTCTTCTAACAGACCAAAATACAACCAAAATCAAGTGTGTGGCTCTGTTCTATTCACCAATCTAATATATATATTTTTTTGTTTCTTTTCTCTCCTTTCTTCTGCCCCCAGTTCTTGGTCTCTTCCAAGTTGGTTTAGTGAATATTTTTCTGGGGTCAATGCTACCCTTTTAGTGTTTTGTTCTCTCATTCATCTATTCTTATCTAGATAAAATGACAAGGTGGAAAAACTCACCACCAAAAAAAAAAAAAAAAAAAGAGGCAATACTGATGGGTAGGGACCTAATCAATACAGACATTAGTAACATGTCAGAACTAGAGTTCAGAATGATGATTATCAAGGTACTAGCTGGACTTGAAAAAAAGCATAGAAGATACTACAGAATCCCTTTCTGGAGAAGTTAAAGAACTAAAACCTAACCAAGTCAAAATCAAAAGGGCTATTACTGAGGTGTAATCAAAAATGGAGGCTCTAACTGCTAGGATAAATGAGGCATAAGAGAGAATTAATGATATAGAAGACCAGATGATGGAAAATAAAGAAGCTGAGAAAAAAGAGAGGTAAACAACTACTGGATCATGAGGGGAGAATTCAAGAGAGAAGTGTCAATTACATAAACCAATTAATAACAAATCAAAGGAACACATCAACAATAATACAATAATAACTTTATTATTTATTATATATATTATTACTTATTATTAACATTCCCCTCACCAAAATGGACAGATCATCTAAACAAAAGATCAACAAGGAAATAAAGGCTTTAAATAACACAGTGGATCAGATAGACATCAGAGATATATTTAGAACATTCCATCCCCCAAAAAAAACAGAATACACATTCTTCTCTATTGCACATGGAACAGTCTTCAGAATAGATCACATCCTGGGTCACAAATCAGGTCTCGACCAGTACCAAAAGATTGGGATTATTCCCTGCATATTTTCAGACCACAATGCTCTGAAGCTAGAACTCAATCACAAGAAGAAAGTTGGAAAGAACGCAAATACATGGAAGCTAAAGAGCATCCTACTAAATAATGATTGGGTCAACCAGGACATTAAAGAAGAATTGAAAAATTCATGGAAACAAATGAAAATGAAAACACAAGTGTTCAAAAATCTTTGGGACACAGCAAATGTAGTCCTGAGAGGAAAGTACATTGGAATACAGTCCTTTCTCAAGAAACAAGAAAGGTCTCAAGTGCACAACCTAACCCTACACCTAAAGGAGCTGGAGAAAGAACAGCAAAGAAAGCCTAAACCCAGCACAAGAAAAGAAATAATAAAAATCAGAGCAGAAATCAATGGAAGAGAAACCTAAAGTACAGTAAAACAAATCAACAAAACTAGGAGCTGGTCCTTTGAAAGATTGACAAACCTTTGGCCAGGCTTATAAAAAAGAAAAAAGAAACGACCCAAATTAATAAAGTCATGAGTGGAAAAAAAGAAATCACAAGCAACAACAAAGAAAAACAAACAATTATAAGAACATACAATGAGCAACTATACACCAACAAATTTGAAAATCTGGAAGAAATGGATCCATTCCTAGAGAGGTATAAACTACCAAAACTGAACCAGAAAGAAATAGAAAACCTGAACAGACCCATAACCAGTAAGGAGATTGAACCAGCCATCAAAAATCTCCCAACAAACATGAGCCTAGGGCCAGATGGCTTCCCAGGGGAATTCTACCAAACATTTAAAGAAGAATTAATTCCTATTCTTCTGAAACTCTTCCAAAAAATAGAAATGGAAGGTAAACTTCCAAACTCATTTTATGAGGCCAGCATTACCTTGATCCTAAAACCAGACAAAGACCCCATCAAAAAGGAGAATTACAGACCTATATACTTGTTGAACATGGATGCAAAAATTCTCACCAAAATACTAGCCAATAGCATCCAACAGTATATTAAAAGGATTATTCACCACGACCTAGTGGGATTTATTCCTGGGCTGCAAGTTTGGTTCAACATCTGCAAATTAATCAATGTGATATAATACATTAATAAAAGAAAAACAAGAACAATAGGATACTCTCAATAGATGCAGAAAAAGCATTTGACAAAGTATAGCATCCTTTCTTGATCAAAACTCTTCAGAGTGTAGGGATAGAGGGCACATACCTCAATATCATCAAAGCCATCTATGAAAAACCCACAACAAATATCATTCTCAGTGGAAAAACTGAGAGCTTTTCCCCTAAGGTCAGGAACATGGCAGGGCTATCCACTATGACTACTGCTATTCAACATAGTACTAGAAGTCCTAGCCTCAGCCATTAGACAACAAAAAGAAATAAAAGGCATCCAAATTGGCAAGGAAGAAGTCAAACTCTCACTCTTTGCAGATGATATGATACTTTATGTGGAAAACCCAAAAGACTCCCTGTCAAAACTGCTAGAACTCATACAGAAATTCAGTGAAGTGTCAGGATATAAAATCAATGCACAAAAATCAGTTTAATTTCAATATACCAAAAGCAAGACAGAAGAAAGAAATTAAGGAGTCAATCCCATTTACAATTGCACCCAAAACCATAAGATACCTAGGAATAAACTTAACCAAAGAGGCAAAGAATCTGTACTCAGAAAATTAAAGTATTCATGAAAAAAATTGAGGAAGACACAAAGAAATGGAAAAACGTTCCATGCTCATGGATTGGAAGAACAAATATTGTGAAAATGTTTATGCTACCTAAAACAATCTACACATTTAATGCAATCTTTATCAAAATAACATCATTTTTCTTCAAAGAAATGGAACAAGTAATCTTAAAATTTATATGGAACCAGAAAAGACCCCGAAGAGCCAGAGGAATATTGAAAAAGAAAACAAAAGTTGGCAGCATCACAATTCCACCTCAACCTCTATTACAAAGCTGTAATCATCAAAACAGTATATGGCACAAAAACAGACACATAGATCAATGGAACAGAATAGAGAACCCAGAAATGGACCCTCAGGTCTATGGTCAACTAATCTTCAACGATGCAGGAAAGAATGTCCAATGGAAAAAAGACAGTCTCTTCAACAAATGGTGTTGGGAACATTGGACAGCCACACGCCGAAGAATGAAACTGGACCATTTCCTTACACCACACAAAAAGAGACTCAAAATGGATGAAAGAACTCCATATGAAACAGGAATCCATCAAATTCCTTGAGGAAAACACAGGCAGCAACCTCTTCGACCTCAGCCTCAGCAACTTCTTCCTAGAAACATCACCAAAGACAAGGAAAGCAAGGGCAAAAATGAACTATTGGGATTTCATCAAGACAAAAAACTTTCACACAGCAGAGGAAATAGTCAACAGAACCAAAAGACAACTGACAGAATGGGAGAAGATATTTGCAAATGACACATCAGATAAAGGGCTAGTATCCAAAATCTATAAAGACCCTATCAAACTCAACACCCACAGAACAAATAATCCAATCACAAAATGTGCAGAAGACATGGATATACATTTCTGCAAAGAAGACATCCAGATGGCCAACAGACACATTAAAAAGTGCTGAACATCACTCAGCATCAGGGAAATGCAAATCAAAATCATAGTGAGATACCACTTCACACCAGTCAGAACGGCTAAAATTAACAAGTCAGGAGAGGACAAATGTTGGTGAGGATGTGGAGAAAGGAGAACTCTCCTACACTGTTGGTGAGAATGCAAGCTGGTGCAGCCACTCTGGAAAACAGTATGGAGGTTCCTCAAAAAGTTGAATATAGAGCTACCCTACAACCCAGCAATCACACTACCAGGTATTTACTCTAAAAATACAAATGTAGTGATCCAAAGGGGCACGTGCACCCCAATGTTTATAGCAGCAATGTCCACAATAGCCAAACTATGGAAAGAGACTAGATGTCCATCAACAGAAGAATGCATAAAGAAGATGTGAGATACACACACACACACACACACACACACACACACACACACACACACAGGAACACTATGCAGCCATCAAAAAATGGAATCTTTCCATTTGCAATGACATGGATGGAGCTAGAGGGCATTATGCTAAGCAAAATGAGTCAATAAGAGAGAGACAATTAACATATTATCTCTCTGATACAAGGAATTTAAGTAGCAGGGCGGGTGTTCATGGGGGGTAGGGAGAGAAAAAAATGGAACAAGATGGGGTCGGGAGGGAGACAAACCATAAGAGACTCTTAATCTCATGAAACAAACTGAGGGTTGCTGGGGGATGGGGGGTAGGGATAGGGTGTCTGGGTTATGGACATTGGGAAGGGTATGTGCTATAGTGAGTGCTATGAAACCTGTAAGACTGATAATTCACAGGCCTGTACCCCTGGGGCAAATAATACATTATATGTTAATATAAAAAAATTCACATTTAGGGAGAGGCAGGGAGCGGGCCCTGAAATATCTTTAGAAAACTCAGAGACCCTGATTCTAATTTCAATTTTCCAAAGACTAATATTCTAGCAGAAGGAAAAAAAAAAAGATGAACGTTATGAGCCTTGTTCAAATATCTTTTACCATTTTATTTAGAAATGTCCATGTTGTTTTATTCTAAATGAAGGAACAGATTTTTAGAAAATAGTATCAGGGCGCCTGGGTGGCTCAGTGGGTTAAGCCTCTGCCTTTGGCTCAGGTCATGATCTTAGGGTCCTGGGGTAGAGTTCCGCCTCAGGCTCTCTGCTGAGCAGGGAGCCTGCATCCCCCTCTCTCTGCCTACTTGTGATCTCTGTCTGTCAAGTAAATAAACAAAATCTTTAAAAAAAAAAAAAAAGAAAAAGAAAGAAAGAAAATAGTATCTTCCGAGGTTCAAGTGACTAGTAAATAGCAGAGCCAGAACTAAACTGGGACTATCTTTATCCCAAACACATTTTCTTTCTCTTCTGTCGCCTCTCAGAATACCAGGAATGTTGTAAATCCCTATTATATGTAAGATGCACTATTATTCCCAGCACAACTGCCTTTATATTTCTCCATTTCTCTGTATTACAGGGAGCAGGCACTGAAGAAAATTGTCTCATTGATATTTTAGCTTCAAGAACAAATGGAGAAATTTTCCAAATGCAAGAAGCCTACTGTTTGCGTAAGAAACTATATTTTACACACATATAAACTTCATATTTCTCAAATAACACACAAAATATTTTACACACATATAAACTTTATATTTTTCAAATAACACACAAAATATTTCAGTTTATGTGTTTTTAAATTTTTTCTAAGACACTTTTATGTTTGAAATATCACTCACTCGAGACCAATTAACTCAGTAAGTTAAATTGATGATTAGATTATCAAAACTGAAACAATTCTCTAGACAATCAAGTTAAGCAAAGTTTCCAGGAAAGTAATTGCAAGTTTCTGTGAGGTGAGTGTTTATATTAATGTAGGCAAATTTGCAACACCGAGCTTCAGGAGCATTTTATTTCTGACCCAGGAGAGACCAGGTAATATAGAAAAAACAGAGCAAAGGACAATAACCGCTCAGCAAATTCTACAAATATGGGTAACTACTTCACTTTAAATCTCCTAATCACTATGATCTATCTTAAAATCTGATTTTTACATATTTTAAAAGTAGAAAAGTTAACTATCTTCATTTTCAAAAAAGTTTAAAGCCTTAAGCGGCTTTGCAGTGTGTATTACCTCTCACCGAATGTCAAGAAACTATTCTAGACAGTTAGCCCTGTTGCATTTGAACAAGAACAATGGGAATTTCCCAAAGGGAATGAAGTAAGAACCTTCGTGTAAAATATTAAAAGGAGACAAAGCACTTGGGGAAAGTGCTGGTATGGGTAGCAGTCTATGGAAATAGAATGCAGAATTTCAAATTTTGAGAATTAGAGAACTTGAAATGACTTTCCGTGCTGTTTTTCAATTTTGGAATAAATATAATAGCTTTTTAAGAAAGAAGACTTATCCTATGTTACTGTTAGGTGTCCACATGTCTTTGGTGAAATCTTTAGGAGATTGACTTCTTCTGAGTAGAAGGCAGTAAGTGACAAAGGAATGTCAATAGCTTGTATTTCCTGTGCTTCCCACTCACAACTGGGGAAATAATATTAACTTATCCAAAGTATGTTGATATGTGATTCTTTAGTAAATCTCACCTTTAACATGGAAGTTTTTTTAATTTTGTTTTGTTTTGTTTTACTAGAATACAGCAGCAACCTTCAAGAAGACATTTACTCAGAAACCTCAGGACACTTCAGAGATACACTCATGAATCTGGCCCAGGTACGAAATTCAAAAATCCACGTCATTTTGCATTACTAAGAAAACATATGTTTCATTTTCAAAAACTAGGACAGAAAACTCCAGTTTAACAGTAAATTCTGTATAATAATATTTACTGAATACCAGCTAACTACTGAACGCTATAATAGAAACTTGCCTTGGATATAGAAACAAATGAATATGAATAATACACCAGTTCTATTCTAAAAAAATCTACTATATATAAGATGATGATGATTACAGAAATATACATAAATAATTATATATTATAAGGAAGTTAAAAGATTAAATTATTTTAAAAGATTAGAAATTAGAATTCTATTTTTTAAAACTACTAAAAAGGTAGGGTTCATACTAGCTCCTGAGATCCTAGTATGGCCTAGTACCATGGGAGGAGAGAACTACAAAATGCTGTAATATAAATATTCTTAGAAACATTTTAGAAAAAAAAAACACAGAGAATCGGGGTCCTGGGTGTCTCAGTTGGTTAAGCAACTGCCTTCAGCTCACATCATGATCCCAGGGTCCTGGGATTGATCCCCACATGGAGCTTCCTGCTCAGCAGGAAGCCTGCTTCTCCCTCTGCCTGCCCCTCCCCCTGCTTGTGCTCTATCTCTCTTTCAAATAAATATAGAAAATCTTTAAAAAAAAAAACAGAAAATCAAAACTATTAGGTTCTAGCTTTCTGTCTAAAGAACTAATAAGTAGAAATCCAGAATTTGAACTGACCTATAGACTCCCAAGTGGCAGCATATGATCCTCAGCCCTGCCTCTGAAAATTCTGCGGGGCCATACCTTACCAAACATAAACAATGAATTCTGGAACACTGCAAAGAAATTTTTAAAAAATAACAATTTTTTAAAAAGTCTGAGTGAATAAAGTTCAATGCTTGCTGAAGTAAGAGGCTTCATATACAATGGGTTTGTACCAAGGTTCTGGAGAGTGAGCGTCATTTGCACATCTGGAGAGGAGGAGGGAAGGTGGTTCAGGGTGAATGGAGAGGTCCCCGCATGAGCATACTGGCTGGCTTGAATGACTCCTGCTGAATAGGAAAAATTTGTCTGATTAAATTGCTGGCTGAGATGCCAGGCTGACAAGGTTCCTGTAAGCAGTGGAGAACCACAGGGACATATTTTTGGCAGCATGTGAGATGATGGGGAAGATTTTATCTATTATCATCTCTGTGTAAGCAGGAAAAAAAAATTAAGTTGCATATGTCATGATAATTTACTACAACAAACAGAAAGAAACTTACAGTGAGAGCCTCTCACTTATGACTTAATTTAAGAGAATCTGACTTATTAAAAATAAAACTAGCTTCCCCTTCTTATCATCTTTAAGTATTAATTCCATTCTCTTTGAGTTCATACTGATCAAATCAAACAGATGTACCCCAAATATATGCTGAAGTGAGACAAGAAACAACGAGAAGTCTCAGCAGGAAGCAAGCAACATGTATTTAGGCAAGAAAAAGCTATTAACAATTCCTCTCTTTTATGACTCAGATTGTCTTACTGGCCATCTTCCAGCAGGAAGCAAAGTTAGAATTCTTGATATTCCAGCTAAGATTAAAGAATAAAAAGAAAGAAAGAAGCATTCAGTTTAGGAAAAAAATACAGAATACTGGGTGTGGTGCATAAACAACGAATGCTGGAACACCGAAAAGAAATAAAATAAAGTAAAAATAAAATAAAATGGGGGGGGGGAGAATATTCCCCAGCTTTTCAGGAAAATAGACCCACAGCCATATGCTGATTTTTTCCCAAAATTACAAATTCAAGTAATTTTTAAAGATTTTACTTATTTATTTGATGAGCGGTACACAAATAGGGGGATGGGAGAGGGAGAAGCAGGAGTCTCTGACAAGCAGAGAGCTCAATGTGGGGTTCAATCCCAGGACCCTGAGATCATGACCCGAGCTGAAGGCAGAAACTTTAGTATTGAGCCACCCAGGCACCCCTACAAATTCAAATATTTACAGAGATTTCTATATTTTTAATTCTATAACAAAACAAAGTTTTTTAAACTTTTCTGAAGTTAAAGTATTGTATTACTACACACAAGAGAGATAAAAATTAAGAATTGGCTCTACCTTGTCTAGAACTAATATACAAAAGTACAAAACTAGTATACAAAAACTAGTATACAAAAGTAGTTAAACTGAGAGCAACACTATTATTAAAGAATTTCTCCTTTAAGGTTTCAATAGCAGTGAATTACTGCTTCGTTTTCCTTCTTTTCTTGTTATGTTATTTTGCTGTCTTCCTCATTCAGGGTGGATTAACAGGTCTATCAAATACAGGTGGTATGGTTTCCTTTAATATGTATTTGTTGTGATTAAAAATTTCATTGTTGTACTTCACACATATTTTGTGTGATTGAATTCAAGAATTAATAAATATATTAGATTGGAACACTAACTCTCCATTCATTGCCAGACAACATGGATTTTAATTATTTTTTATTCTTTTTATGTGGTATGGGTGTGTGTGCCCAAGTTATTCTCAGTTTTGAATTAGGAATAAAAATTCCTCAGGAAAACATTGCTGAGGAAGCCAAGTATTAACTGCGCCAGATCAAGGAGAGAATGGTAATTTGGACTAATTGGATTTCTTCAAATTGTTCACTTGAAAAAGGTGATATAGTACTAAGCAAATCCACTTTCAGTTAAATTTAAAATTTTCAGGAGCTCCTGGAGGGCTTAGTTGGTTAAGTGTCTGCCTTCAGCTTGGGTCATGGTCCCAGGGTTCTTGTGATGAGCCCCCAGTATATTATCAAAGTGCTGAATCATTGTGTTATTACACTAATATTATACTGTGTATTAACTAACTGGAATTTAAACAAAAATTTCTTTAAAATTCTCTCACTTTAAAAAGGTCATAATTTTTTTTAAATTTTCAACAGATAATGCTACAAAATATAAATTAAAAGAACAATTTCCCAGTCAGAAATTCATATTGGCATAGGCATTGCCCCTAATAAAGGAAAGCCAACAGTCCCATTGTAAATCCATAAGTTGCATCCTATTATCAAACAAGTTTTTATTTTCTTAATATCCAAATAGAAAATCTTTTCAATTTATTGATGAAAAATATACATTGTCTGGTAGGAAATAAAATGTATTTTATTAGGATAACTTTGTATTCCATTGAAGCTATATCATAGTCCAGTTTCTGCTCTCAAATCCTGCTTCCTTCCTCTCCCTTCCATAAGTGTTTCTCCCAAGCACACTCCATAATAAATAAGACACGTGCTGATCTCCATCTCAGAGTCAGCTTTCCAAGGAACCCAAAGGCTATATCCCCACCATGTAGAGACAAAGAGACCCAGGCTTAGAGGGATTATGTTTACACATCTACTGAATGAGAGGGACAAGATGAAAACAGGCCTAAGTACACTATCACCCCATTGTTTAAATCTAATTTCTATCTTCAACCCCATTTGACTCCACTCCAGTTCTACTTACTTCTAGTTGATAAAATGTCAAGGACCAATACCCAATAACCTCTTAAAATTTCTATATCTCTTAAAGAGTTGAGCTATAAATCACTTAGAAGTACTGACATCTCAGAATCAGGATTGCAGTGGATTTTTTAAAAACAAAGATTCTTATATTCCAGGAAAAAAAAAAACAGTTCTGAAAATTAAGCATGACAGAAAATAAGTCATGAGGGAAATAATCAGTGAACAATGTTTTCTCAATGTAATAAGGCAATCAATCTTATTCATAATTGCGGTTCTTTTCCATGAAATTAAAAAATAATGCTTTATTATTGATAAAGTGTATATGTGAGTATGCATATTTATATATATAGTAATATTATCTATATAGACATACATATTTTAAAACAATGCACTAATTTGTGTTAACATGGTTTTACCTAATTTGGATTATGACTTTATACTATAAAGTATTATTAATTAATTTCAATTTCTAGAGTTAGAATATTAAATTGTGTTTGTGTGTTTAACTTTGAAATAGCTTTTCAATGTAGTAAAGTTTTCCTTCCAATAGAGAACAACAAAAAATGAGGGTGAATAGAAACCTAGATTTTATAAGAAGCCAAGGAAAAATAATTAAGTTTACTTAAGGATTAAATACTTATAAGGTTACATAGTACATGTCTCTTAAAATGTAAAACAAACTTTACAAGTATAAAACAATATGCATTTCATAGAAATTACTTATATTACAATAGAAAAATGGAAGTAAAAAGAGGTATATTAGTATAATTTCCTCTAATAATAATCTTCTTGAACGTCAGAAGTCTCATGTTAATCCATACTTCTTATGTATAAATAATTATACATATAATTATATGTATAATTTCTCTTAGATTTTTTAATATTTTAAAGACTTCCCATTGACTCCCAACTTCTACATTAATGGTTCTTCTGTTTGGAGCTTCTGATTTACCATTTGGATTAGTAAATCTAGAAGATTGGGAAAAGATAAAAAGTGAATTAGGGAACTGAAAAGTTTATCATTTCCCCTCACCACTATCTGTGGTGTAAATCACTTCAGAGAGAATCTGTCTAGACATTTTACAAAAAGGAAATGGAATTCCTTTCTAAAGGTTGTGCAATTTAGACCGATGGTTCCAGCCAGATAACTGAGGGTTACTTCAGTGTGAACAAATCTCTTCTACCCTATAGTTGGAATCATTATTCTCTCTCTCAATCTCTCTATGTCTGTCTTTGTCTTTCTCTTTCTCAATCTCCCCTTTTCTCTGTATATAGATGATTTTCCTCTTAGCCATGGTTGTATGTCCTTATATTTATTATTTACCTTCTTGAGATTCAGATGAGATTTACTTTGTACATTAAGGAATGTGAACCATTCTTCTCTCAATTCTCTCCCAATACAAATATTCTAAAATTCAATTATTGTAATTACATCCACTACTTCCATCTACATTTTATTTGATTCTCAGAATCCAAGTAAAGACTGTCTGTGGCTTTCAACTTCTTAACATCATAAAAATCAGGCACATCTCTTTTGTGAATTAATAGAGACTGAGGGAATTGGAGCATAGGGACCTTAAGATATTCATGAAATGGAAAGTGTTGAAAATTATTGTCATATTTTTCTGGGAGAGAAGATTTTTTACTTAATCTTTAAAGTATTTTCCAAAAGGGATATTTCTAATAAGGAAACAACTCAGCTGGAACACCTTCTTCTTGAAAACTAATGCCAATCATTAAATGGGCTTACAACATTCCATGCTTGCTTTTATTAACTAGATTTACGGGAGATATAATTATCTGTCAAATAGTAAAAAATCAATCACTTGAAGATTAATTAATCAGTATGTGCAAATCACACAGGAGATGATAAATGTTCTCAAGGAATGAGTGGAAATGACCCAACTGAATGCTTACTCATCATAGCTGTTAGGATTTTCCTTACGATGGTTTCTCAAACTTGGACAGCGAGACTTCTGGGGATGTTATTGCCATCAGATTTCAGTAATCATCTGTAGTCAACTTACCCATTTCAAATATTTTCAGCTAGATTCTCATTCCCTTAACATCTTTTTTTCACAGTTTTATTTTGCCTCAACCCAAATTCTGTATTTATATATACCATTTCTCTGTTAACATACCATGCTGCTATCTTAGGCTTTTTACATGACAGCTTGACTCTGACAGTGGAAAAAGCTAAATCACAAACTTACCTATTCACATTTTTAAATCTACCAGTCTGCTTAAAGTTCTTTTGGTAATTAACTGCACAAAAAATTAAACAGACAAGCACCACTTCAAGTTCAATGTCACAACTTACATTTCAAAAATATTTCAGAAACAGAGAACTGCAGAAATTTCTCAAAGATTTATCACAAACTTTGTAAGGGTAGGTGTTTACTTAGCCATGTAGTTTGATCAGAAATCACTAAGAAAATTTCAATGATCCATAAAATTTTCCTACCTCTACTAACTGACCTTTTTTATTACTCTTTTTTAATTCCAGTGTGGTTAACATACAGTGTTATATTAGTTTCAGCTCTGCAATATAGTGATTCAACAATTTCATGTATTGACTCATCAAGATAAATGTACTCTTAATCCCCTTCAACTATTTCACACATCCTCCACCCCAGTATCTCCTCTGGTAACCATCCATTTGTTCTCTATATTTAAAAGTCTGTTTTTTGGTTTGTCCCTTTTTTTCCCTTTGTTCATTTGTTTTGTTTCTTAAATCCCATGTGTGAGTGAAATTGTGTGGTATTTGTCTTTCTCTGACTGGCTGATTTTGCTTAGCATTATATTCTCTGGCTAGATTCATATCTTCGCAAACAGTAAGATCTCATTATTTTTATGAATGAGTAATATCCCATTGTGTATATATAGCACATCTTCTTTATCCATTCATCTACTGATGAACACTTGGACTGCTTCTATAGTTTGGCTGTTGTAAATAATGCTGCAATAAGCATAGGAGTGTTTACATCCCTCCAAATTAATGTTTTCATATTCTTTAGCTAAATACCCAGAGTAGTGCAACTAATGGGTCATAGGGTAGCTTTATTTTTAATTTTTTGAGGAACCACTATATTATTTCACAGTGGCTACACCAGTTAGCATTCTTGATGCATTCTGTGCATCAAGGTTTCTTTTTCTCCACATCCTTGCCAACACTTGTTTCTTGAAGGTTTTATTTTAGCCATTCTGACAAGTGTGAGATGATATCTAATTGTGGTTTTGATTTTCATTTCCCTGATGATGAGTGATGCTGAGTAGTATCTCCTCACGCCTCTGTTGGTCATATGGATGTCTTCTTTGGAGAAGTGTCTGTTCCTGTCTTCTGCCCATTTTTAAATTGGATTTACTTGGGGTTTTTTTGGTGTTGAGTTGTATAAGTTCTTTACATGTCTTAGATACTAACCCTTCATTGGATATGTCATTTGGAAATATCTTCTCCCATTCAGTGGGTTGTCTTTTGGCTTAGTTGGTTGTTTTCTTCAGTGTGCAGAAGCATTTAACTTTGATGTAGTCCTAGTACTTTATTTTTTGCTTTCGCTTCCCTTGCCTCAGGAGACATATCTAGAAGGATGTTGTTATGACCAATATCAGAAAAATTACTATTTTTGTTCTCTTCTGGAGTGTTTAAGGTTTCAGGTCTCACATTTATGTCCTTAATTCATTTTGAGTGTATTTTTGTTTATGGTGCAAGAAAGCAGTTCAGTTTCAGTTTTTTCAAATGCAGCTGTCCAGTTTTCCCAATACCATTTGTCGAAGAGACTGTCTTTTTCCCATTGGATATTCTTTCCTGCTTTGTTGAAGTTTAATTGACCATATAATTGTGGGCTGATCTCTGGACTTTCTATTCTGGTCCATTGATCTATAAAAATCTGTTGTATTTCTATACACTAATATTGAAGCAGGAGAAAGAGAAATGGAAACAATGACATTCACAATTGCACAAAAATAATAAGATACCTAGGAATAAACTTCACCACAGAAGCGAATGACCTGTAGTCTGAAAAATGTAAAATACTGATGAAAGAGATTGAAGATAACATAAAGAAATGGGAAGACATTCCATGCTTGTGGAGTGCAAATATCGTTAAAATGTCTACACTACCCAAAGCAATCTACAGATTTAATAGAATGCTTATCAAAATACCAACCACATTTTTCATAGAACTAGAACAGACAATCTTAAAATTTGTGTGGAACCAGAAAAGACCCCAAATAGTGAAAGCACTCTCGAGGAAGAAAAACAAGAGTGGAAGTATCATAATTCCAGACTTCAAGTTATATTACAAAGCTGTATTAATATAACTGATCTTTGAATTCTGTTATCTAAAAGTTATTTCTTTAGCTTTCCTGCATTCATTTAGTATTGATTCAATTAGTATTTGTCAAGTGCCTACAATGTGCCAAGCATGATTCCAGGCAACAGAGAATTGTCAGTGAATAAGAGACAAAGACCTCATCAGTGTTTGAGAAGCTTACATTCTAATGGGGAATAGGAAAAATTCAAGAGAAATCTAATAAACAGGTACATTATATAGAATTTTAGAAGGCAGTGAGAGATATGGTAGAGGAGAAAAATGGAAATAGAAATTTTGGGGCTGGGCATAGTAGGTAGGTTGCAGTATTACATAGAATGGTCAGATAAATCTCATTGAGAAGAGGTTATATGAGCAAACATTTGGAAAGAATGTGTTGACAAATGAATGGTGATGATAGGACATTCCAGGCAAAGGGAAAAGTTATGGGAAAGTTCTAAGACAAGGGAATGGCTGCCAGTTGTGAAGAATAGCAAGAAGAGCAGCTGGTGCCATCTGAGCAAGCCAAGGAAATGTTCTATAATAGTGGCAATGTTAGACAGGTGACAGGTGATGAAATTTGGTCAAATCTGTAGCCTCGTAAGGATTTTTACTTCTGTTCTGAATGAAATGGGGAGAGGAGAATCATTACTGGATTTTGAGGAAAACAATGATATGATCTTATGCTTTAAAGTGTTCACACTAGATGCAATGTTGAGGAAAAAGTAGGGAGACAGGATAGAAACAAGCCTGTAAGGATGCTACCAGCAAAGAATTTTGTCAATATTAATTTGGACCCATAGGAGAGCTCTGGCAGTGATTAAAAGTGCCCAGATTCTGCATGTATTTTGAAGGTAGTGTCTATATTATTTCCTGAGAAATTAGATGTAAGATATGTAAAAAAGAAGGAATAAAATGTTATTCAATTCTGAAGTCTGAGCAGTAGGAAAGATGGAGTTGTCATAAACCAAGATGTGGAAGTTTGTGGATATAAGAGGTTTTTGAGTTCAAGGGAGACCAGGAAATAGATTTTGAACATGTTTTGTCTAATATGTATATTAGAAATCCAAGTGAAGATGTTCGGTTGGCAACTGGAATATATGCACCTGAGATTCAGATGGTAGATCTAAGCTAGTAATGTAAAATTGGATATCATTACAACATAGGTGGAATATAAAGCCACAAGAACAGTTAGGATTAACAAGGGAAGGACTGTAGATGCAAACAAGAGCAGTACCCAAAACTGAGTACTAAAACTTTCCAGTATTAAGAGATTAAAAGGTAAAAAGGGGACCAATACACAAGATTGAGAAGGAAGTAGAAGGAAGAAAAATGAGAGTGCAGATTCTGGAAGCCCAGTGATGAAGACATAGCAAGGAGGAGAGTGAGCAATTACATCAAATCCCACTGATGGTCAAATAAGATGAAGACTATGAATTACCATGATAAGTTTATGTTATTAAAGAAATGGCATATATCCATAGAAGATATAACATATTTATTGCTTTTAGTCATTTGTTGCTTGAGCAAATTACAACCTTAAGGGACTGACCAAAGGATATTTTCTGAAAATACTGAGTTCTTTAGGCTTAGGGGAGATTATAGTAACCAAACATCAGGCCAGAAATGGTACTGAAATTTAAAAGTTTGTATCAACTTTTCCTTAGCTGGACACCTCTAAGTGATACACAACTTCCAAGTTATGATTAAACACATTAAATTTTCCAGGGCTACAAATTTAGTTACAAAGGTTTGTAGTCTATTTATTTCTCTATGAATAATTTGATCTTTCTTATATGCTTCCAGATTTGGGTTAGCAAGGGGAAAAGCCTAGTATTTAATTTAATATAACAAATTTAATCCATACAATACTTTGAATAGTCAATGAAAGTGTATGTTCAATATTATTTACACAGTTGGTGATTAAATACACAACTCTCAGATTTCTGGCCCTCCCCTCTCCTTCTCACCAAGAGAACACTTGGTGGAGAGAAATATGAATATTTAGGAGCTAGTTTATAAGAGTGATAGTGCCTCAGATCATGAAGATATTTTCTGCATCCTTGCTCATCTTGGTTTTGGAATGGTAGTTCTGGACAACTCTGGACATGTAGCTGATGAGATATAGAAGTCCACAGTATGAGCATTTTTTCAAAATCAGCTGCCAAACCATACAGCTGGTTAATTTACTACCTTTTTTGTCTCATTTTTGTCAGAGCCAAGTAAACATCTATAATGCTTTAGCCTCATCTTTACTCTCATTGGAACTGAAGAATCCCCCTAAGTTCTTGGTCTCACAGAGTCTATCAATGTGGTCTACTTTATAGCTCCTGGCTACTAGAACAATCTGTCCCTGCTATGGTCCTAAACAACTCCATCTGTCAAACTTCCCAACCAGGTTCTAGCTAACATGCAAGTTCCTCTGTTAGGAGCAGATAAGAAATTTGGGGCCCATTAATGCTACTTAGGGATTGAGATCAATTCAAGAGAGTTGTATTTAGAAATTCCCCCTCTGCCTGATCTTGCTATATCACTGAGTTCCTAGCAATGTGGTTATTTCAAGAGTCCAAAAAGATGATAGGAGCAGAAGCCACTGTATTCTCAATGTTCTCTCAGCGTAGCTAAAAAGGAAAGAAAGAGGAAGAGAAGGAAAGAAAAGAAAGAAAGAGAAAAAGGGAGAGAGGGAGGGAGGGATGGAGGAGAAAAAATAAAGAAGAGAAGAGAAGAGGAGAGGAGGGGAGGAGAGGGGAGGGGAAAGAAGGGGAGGGAAGGGGAGAGAAAAGAAAAGAAAAGAAAAGAAAAGAAAAGAAAAGAAAAGAAAAGAAAAGAAAAGAAAAGAAGAAAAGAAAAAGCCTTCCCTCCAGATCTCAACCCAAGGGAAATAGCAAATGAACTGTCTAATCATATGTCTCTCTGAACTCTTCCCCTCAGACCGTATAGTCATAATCCTTGGAGATCAGAAGCTCCTGCACTGGCTAGCCCTCCTTCCTTCCTGTTTGTAATAGAATCTCTAATCAACTTGGCCATATTTATTCTTTATATGATAAATGGGTGGGAGTGGTGGGCATGATACAAATTTGTAAAATATTCTTACTCTACAAAATCTGGATTTCATTATTATTTTGTTGCATGTATCCTATTTGACAAGTCAGAGACTGATATTAACTCATTCTTTCTCTCTGCATTTTCACTCCAAAAATGTTAAATCCAATAGTACTACCCACTACCAGGCCTTGGATGATGCCCAGTTTGATGGGAAGAAGATACTATATAGAGAGTCATCAGAGTAAAAACACTTCAATGCCTTTGAAAGATTACCACTGATGCAAAGAAAAGATAAAACCCCCCATTTTTTAAAAGGACCTATGTTTCATATAATATTCAACAAATGTAGACTAATTTCAAATAATGATAGAATTTTTTAAGGAATTACCAATGTTTTCGGTGGTTCAAAGATTTTTGTCCCTATAATCCTATATGGGTTGTTAATCAAGAAAATTTACAAAGGAAAACCTGTGCTTATTTTACAGGGAACCAGAGAGGAAGGATACACAGACCCTGCTATGGCTGCTCAGGATGCAATGGTAACTAGAACCAGATCTCAAAGTGACTATGAAAAACCTTTGTTAAAATGGTCTGTGGTGGTTATGAAGCTACTTCCTAGCGATATGATGTTTCAGGTCCTGTGGGAAGCCTGTCAGCAGAAGACAGGGGAACACAAAACCATGCTGCAAATGATCCTGTGCAACAAAAGCTATCAACAACTGTGGCTCGGTAATTATTAATCAGGTTTCTTTTCAGCTACTTAACTGATAGTTTAATAGAAAGCAAGTAGTTAACTAGAAGGGCAAAAAAGGGAAATGTTACATATAGAGGAAAGTCACTGATCACAAAGGTACTTATTTTGAATTATATTTATACAGACTGTCTTATCTAATGACATTACTAAGGAATAAATTTTTCTTATAATTTTATTTTTTCCAAAAATTGAATTATATAAACTTTAAATATTGAATCTTTCAAAATCATCTCTGTTTCTGATGGAGAACTCACTCAAATAAATTAGCTATTTTCTATTAGGCCTATTAGATGTTTTCTTGAAGAGAATATAGTAATCATGGTTTAACTTACAAGTCAAGGAGATTATCATTAATGTCATGATTTATGTGAAGCTGTCATATTTGTCTTAGAAGTGCATTCATATTAGTTTGCATATTGTTTGGCTTCTATACTTTTCTGTTTCTTTTAGTTAAAAAATTGTTTTATTTTTTTCTACATATATAAAACACTATAAAATTGTGAAAGATAGCCTACTCCAACTCAACCTGTACCCCTATACTTTATTTACTTTCATTATGTGTAACAAGCTAACCAATATTTATATTTTAAATTTATAATATTTATATTTTAAAACCATAATATGAACAAAATCTCCTTTGAATTATATCAATTTGTTGAAGTTTTCCAGGAATTTCAAAATATTTCTGGGCAAGACATAGTAGATGCCATTAATGAATGCTATGATGGATACTTCCAAGAGTTGCTAGTTGCAATTGGTAAGTAATGATTTATTTGGTGTACAGCAGACCTTCGATTCCACAATAAGTGCTGATTAACTCTGATTGAATTAAACATGCATGACTTTGCTCTTCATTGAGTTACTTTCCCTGAATTTAATTATTTAGTGAAGATGTTAACTCTATAGAGGAAAAGTACATTAGCTACTCATACAATGCACTAAACTGGCAACTTGATAACTTTAATGAACTAATACCCTTCCATAATAGCTGGTTCAACTTTCATACTGGGAAACATTGAAATCTCACTCTCTCAGGTAACTGGGATCTCATACCTTTGAACTCATTTATATGTACTGATTTCCATTCCCTTGTTAAAAAGCAGATAAATGCTAGAAATCTGGCTTCCTTTTCTCCAAGTGAAAGAGTCTTTTTGTCATCATCTTTAATATTTTGCCTTTAGGAGTAAGTTCTACCATAAACAAAAATTTACCAAGTTGTTACTCAATAGTGATTTCTCCATGCTACTGTGAAAGGGACATACTTCCATCTCTTTCTTAAGAAAAGATATCTTCCCATAGAGAAGAAAACAGTGGTAGTTATCCATAACAACTACTATGAAACCACTATGCTGTACCTTGTTCTGTGCTGTGACTTGACAGCATACATTGTAGGAACTACAAATGAAATGTCTTTGTGAAATGTCCCCATAAAGAACACACATCAAGTAACAATTTACATTTGTTGAATAAATGTATATTATGATTTTCCATTCTTAGAATGGCACAAACATACATGGGCATTTGAGATGGCAAGGAACATAATTTTTATACCTTAGCTTCTAAAGGAGTTTCAAGCTAGGGTTCCATTAAAAAGGTTTGGTGGGGTCTATGAAATCCTTAAAATAGTATACAATATATGAGTATGTGTGTGTTTTTCTGAGAATATGGGACATTTGTTTTGGCTAATTTTCAAAATAGTTTAATAATATATCACATTGCAACTCATTTAACAAGGCCAAGGAGGTTAATTGACTACTTCAAAGTCCATCAACTAATGAGCAACAAAGTTATGACTAGAACCTATGTCATTTGAATTCCAAGATTGCTCTCTTTCCACTATATACCATACCACAAACAAAGCAGTAGGTAAGAGGAAATAGTGGACATGAGAAATAGCAGAAAACAATTTAACTGATTCATTCATTTATTCAATAAACATTTATTGAATCATCCACTATTGTGGCCTTTGATTTAGGCTGTGCAAATGGAACAGTAAAACAACAACAAAAGCAATGAAAGTGTCCACATTCTAGCAGAGACTCAAGAGTGTTCTATGAAGTTCACAGTTATAAATAAATGTAAAAGATGAAGGCATGGTCTTACAAACTAAAATTATTATTTGAACTGTAGAGAAAACACTGTTGTGATGACTTTATTTTGCCTAGAAGTTATAGCCTCACATATGTTACTCATTTGTTTATTAATTTATTTACTTATTCAAATAAACATTATTGAATGTCAATAATAATCAAATGACCTCCATTAAGGACAACTGTTCACAGGTTCTAAATGGTTCTAATGTCATAATGGTTTTGATTAGATGACTCCTAACAGTACTCCAGGCCCCTTATCACCCATCCAGGTTTTTGTTTGTTTGTTTTTAAGAGATCTCAGATTTGGGACGCCTGGGTTGTTCAACTGGTTGAGCATGTGACTCTTGATTTTGGCTCAGGTCATGATCTCAGAGTCGGAGATTCAGTCCCATGGGGGAGGCTCCACATTCAGTGGGGAGTCTGCTTGAGATTCACTTTTTCTCTCCTATTCCCCACCCACTCTCGGTCTCTGTCTCTCCTTCTCTCTCTCACATAAATTAAAAAATCTTTAAAAGGAAGAGAGAAAGACCTCAGATCTATTCACAAGTCTATGAGGGACTAAAAATAGTGTTTGGGAAAATGAATCAATTGTATATTGAGTTTTATAATAATAAAAATCTATAATAGTGGTGATAACCTGGGTCTCTTTAAAGCTTTATTTAATTTTCAGGTAAAAGGGACACATTTTTCTTCACTAGACACTGTGAAAGAACTAAGAGATCTCCAAGAGAAAGACATAGACTAAATGAAAACCTGAATGAGTCATTATAATATTGTTGCTTTACATTTTTTATAGGTTATAGTTTTACCACTATTTTAAATATTGAAATTTTCCTACAATGTACAATGAGGTTTCCCACATCGGACTCAAAAAGTTTCACTCTCCCAGGATTTTAACAGAAAAAAAAGAAGTGTTTTCATTGTTTCCCAAATTCTGAAGAATATATATGTTGTCATTTTCAAATTTTCTTTTCTTTCCTCTGATTTTTCCTAGTTCTCTGTATTCGAGATAAACCAGCCTATTTTGCTTATAGACTATATAGTGCAATCCATGTAAGTATGACCCACATATTTTTAAAATTTTCCCAGATAATCATGTTTACGTTCTCAAAGCATTAGGTTTACTTTTATTATTTAAACATTTTTGAACTTGTATACAAACATATTCATTTCAAACAAAATATGCTCAAGTGGGGAAAAAATGTATTATACACCAAAATGAGAACAACCAAATAAATAATGCTCTGCTTTCTGTATCAAATTGAGTTACTTGAGAAGTATGACTCCATGGGAGCTATCTCCCCCATATGCTTTAACAGTTCTTAGCATATGAAGAAGCTGGCAAACCCAAAAGCTTTTGTGTTTTGCCAAAGACCCCTACTTCACACTTAAGCACAAAACATATAGTATCAAGCAGGAAATGTCAAAACATTATAAACCCTTAGTAAGAAATTGCTACATTTCTGAAATTAAAAAAAAAAAAAACATGAAATAATGCCAGTGGTTATTTTTAAACTTAAAGTGTTATTTTAGAAAGTACTTTAAGAAAAGATGGCTAGATAACAATAATTTATTTTGTAATTAAATGAGAATGTTGTTCATATTTAGTGTGATAGTTGATCACACTTCCTTTGGTGCATTTATTTTCAAAGAAACAAAAACTTAAATGCATGAGACAATGCACATTTTATCCATAATGTGCATAACACATTCTTAGAAAAAGAAAAGTTCTGATACAAATCATTATACATATATCATATCTCAAAAACTTTGTGAAAATTATTTTTTTAAGTCGGTAGTTTTAAAAGTCTGTTTTATCCTCAAAGTTGTTTTTATAGACCAACTTCTTAAAAGTAGCTAGCACGCTGGGATAATACGATAATAGTTGAGAATATTTCTATTATATATCTTTTGTAAAGAGTATTTTTTATTTACATACAAGAACCAACCTATGTATCCTCAGAACACATGTATCCTATGCTCATAGCTCTCTGCTTCTATTTTATTTCCAAGCAGAAAAAAAATTGACTTGAATTAAAAAAATTTTTAAATAATGTATTGGGCAATGCTATGGAATGATTTCAACAATGTCCTTCTCTAAAAAGAGAATGAAGTTTCACTTGTGAATGACCATGGGAAAATAAGCATAATTAGTTTGATTCCAAATCTGTCCAAGTTGAGGGCTACTTATTCTAATAATAAATAAAAATTCTTTCTCTGTGTGTTTCAATGAAAAAATGAAAATGCATGTACTTACAACTGGTTTAGAGGTAAAGAGGAGGATTATATATTCAAATAATTTAATTTTCGACATATGATGACCTCAAATGTAAAATGTTGGTCAAAGCTGTTTACACTACTCCTAACCAAAGAAAATTGCAGGTATTTTTCTCTAGTGCACTCTAAGTGAATGATATACAATTTAAATATGGAAATTTGGGTAAATAATTTATTTACCTCAAATTATGAAAAGATTGCTTAGAGGTCTATAGCCAAAACATTCAGACATCAAAAATTTTATTATGCCAAATATATATATATGTATATATATACATATATATATATATATGTATATATATATGTGTGTATATATATATATGTATATATATATGTGTGTATATATATATATGTATATACACACACACACACATATATATGTGTATCTCTACACACATATATATATTATGCTCCTTGGCCACTGGATGTCCCCATTATTCCATTTGAAAAGACAAATTGAACTTGGTTTATAAAGCAATATTCTTTCTGGAGCTAGTATACAGGAATTGATTTTTTATTTTTCAGTATTTGAGTTTAAATCCAAAAATATTTCAAATACCTGGATTTTTTTTTACAATTTTTAGTAATAAACTGTAAAATAAAAATGTAATTGCTGTCTCACTCAGACATATCAATGTTCCTCTAACATAATTCAAAACCCCCTCCCTCACTGGCCTAGAACTTTTACCTAGAAAGAGCAAATGATCAGATTTGTATTTTATAATGCAGTGTGGGGGAGACAGTGTGAAGGTTGACCAGGCTCAAAGGAAAGAACTATTGCAGAATCAGGAAGGAGAGAATGTGAAGGTTGGCCGGGTGGTGAAAGAAAGGAACTATTGCAGGATCAGGGTGAAATGATAAGGGCTAGCATCAAGGTAGTGACAATGGAAATAGATATTACGGGACATCTAAGAAGTAAAATAGGAAGGGGGCCCGAATGCTAATGTAGGAAGATCCTGAACTCACTTCCTCCCACTGACACACCAAATCTACACCTACATATGGAACAATTCTTCCTGAAGAACAATTGAAAGCTGAGCAGCTTCTGCACAACAAATAATGAAGGGTCCACACAGAGAAGGATAGGAGAGTTGGAGACAGAGTCACCTCTACACAAAGACCTATAGTAGGGAGGGATATCACTGAGGTGCCTGTGCACAGATCACTATGCACCAGATTCACTGGGCACAGTGATGAAACAGCAGTATAAAGGGCAAATATACTGTAAGTAAAGGAAATTCATTCATTAACCGTAAAACATCCACCAAATGGGTGAGGAACTATTGGAAGTCTCTCCAGAGTCAGAGGTGTGAACAAGTACCAATTTTCACATTTCTCCTCCACCTTGATAGCAGAGACAGAAACAGGGTCCAGATGCTCTACCCGGCCTGCTAGGGCAGCCCCAGCATGCCCGAGGCCCCTGACCCACACCACTCCAGCAGTTCCACTACAGGCAATATACAGATGGCCAACTGGTCAATGGGCTCATGAAAAGATGCTCGATATCTCTAATCATCAGGGAAATACACATCAAAACCACAATGAGATATCACCTTGTACCTGCCAGATTAGCTATTATCAAAAAGACAAAAAATAACATGCATTGGCAAGGATGTGGAGAAAAGAGAATCCTCATACAGAGTCGGTGTGAGTGTAAATTCGTGCAGCCAATATGGAAAACAGTATTGAGTTTCCTGAAAAACTTAAAAAATAGAACTACCATCCCATTCAGCTATTCTACTTCTGAGAATTTATTCAAAGAAAATAAAAACACCAATTTGAAGAGATATAAGTGACCCTATGTTCATTGTGGTATTATGTACAATAGCCAAGAAATAACCTATGTTCCCATCAATAAAGAATGTTTCACACACACACAAATACACACACACACACACACACACACACATGCATGCACACAGACACAGGAATATTACTCAGCCATTAAAAAGAATGAAATCTTCCCATTTGCAACAACATGGATGGACCTAGAGGGTATTATGCTAAGTTAAATAAGTCAGAGAAAGACAAATACCATATTATTTCATTTATGTGTAGAATCTAAAAAACAAAACAGATGAATAAACAAAACAGAAACAGATTCACAGATACAAGAAACAAACTGCTGGTCACCAAGGGAGAGGGGCCGGGGAACAGGTGATATAGCTAATGGGAATTCAGAGGTACAAACTTCCAGTTATAAGATAAATAACACTCTGATTTAGCATACAGTTTTGGGAATGCAATAACTGTAAAGCAAAAAACTGTATGGTGAAAAATTAGATTGATGGGAAACATTTTGTAATGTATAAAAATACTGAATCACTATGACATACATCTGGAATTAATAGGCAAAATTATGTCAATTATACTTCAACAAAATAAATAAATAAAGCAAAGGAAAGAAGTCAAACAGGTAGAATACTTCACTGTGTGTACACCGTATGAGAGAAGGCAAAGTCTCAGAGGATATGGGAGTCAGAGGTGGCCACTCCCCCGATCCCCTGTAGTGTTTGAGGACTACAGAATGAATAAACAGCCATAGAAAAGAGGTTGAATCTATATTAGACAGGTTAACTTTAAGGTACCATTTTCCAATTTTTTTCTTTCCTTCTCTGTATCTTTTAGGACTTCGGGTTCCATAATAAAACTGTAATCAGGATCCTAATCGCCAGAAGTGAAATAGATCTGATGACCATCAGGAAACGATACAAAGAGAGATACGGAAAATCGCTGTTTCATGACATCAAAGTAAATCTCCTACACGTGATTTATTTTCACCCAGATTTTATCATTTTTAAAACTGATATAAGAGCTTTAAGTAACTTTGTGTTAGAATCTAAAAAGTTAACTATTCTGACAAGATGACCTACTTTAGTCCATTTGTGCATCAACAAGGGCTAAATGAGGAACTCCCTTCATCTCAGTAAGGGAATTTTTTATGTGTTTCAAACAAAAATTGTTGATGGAGTCATGTAAAGTATTCATCCCTTAATTGTGTAATTGGGCTTTGTGAGTTAAATTTTGAGCATGATCAGTATCAGGAAAGGTACGATTTACAACAAGGCCACACTAACTGTGAAAAGGCTTCTTAGATCAGTGCAGTTCTCCTCTCACATTGTCATAGAAGGCAGGGCAGCCAGTGGAATCCTATAAACTGGTAACGTGCAGGAATTTAACTTTGATAGTTATGTAAAATTCTATGCACCCCTCTAGCTGTTGAAGGGCAAAGCAGCAATGATTCTGAAGTAAACAAACAAATTTGTCCATTTTAATATGTCTAAGCTTTAGTCTGGATTTTGATAAAACCTAGCAAAGAATTATTAGGATATACAGGGCTACACATGTAATTTTTGGCACCCAATCTAAAATTAAAATATTTAACCTCTCATTCAAATAATTATAAAGAATTTTGGGATGGCATCACCAGGGTATTAAACCAACAAGGCCCTGAGAATATATCTTACCTTATACTTTGCGTGTAGCTGAGTGCTGTTACCTGTTCACATTGCTTTACACTGAAATTTTCAATTGCACAAAATAGCTTTTTAGTTTATTAAAAGTGATCCAGAAGCAACTTGACAACCTAAGGATCAAAAGACCATTAAAAACAACAGAAGACCCTGTAAGCCTTTGCATAACCAAAGTTGCTCCAAAAAAGACATTGCAGGAGTTAAGAGACATTTTATTCCTTTATTTTGATAAAACTGCCCTTGCACCTACCTTCAAAACCCTAAACTTTAAAGGGTGATGAACATTTCTCATTGAGAAATGTCAAAACTCATTTTCTAAATGAATAAGTGAATTCTAACATATATACTTCAATTAACCGAGCCACCTCAAAGTCTACATGTAATTAATGTAACTTTACTAAATGCATTTAAAACAGTGAATTACAATTGCATGACTTTTTTAAGAGAACATTAATATGATAGTTGATCTTTAACATAGTTTTTATAATCCCATTTATTTCTTACTATTATTGTTTTAAAAAACTTAGAAACTATAGAAGATCATAAAAAGGAGATAAAAATTGCCCTTATTCTTCACCACAGACAATCAGTAATGAAATGTTGTAGGTGCTGCTTTTAAAAATATATATAAAATTAATATGCTTTACTACAAAAAGGAATACTTTTATTGAATCATGGTATTCCACTGTATAAGTTATAAAATACATAAACTATCCCATATTTTAAATATTGATTTTTACTTTTTCACTATTATGCATAATGTTGTCTATATTTTTTAGTGTAAATTTTTGTGCTCATCAATAATTGATCATTATTTCCTTAGGATACATTTCTTGAAGTAGAATTACTGCATTGGTGAGTGTAAATGTTTTTAAGTCTTTGGAGGCATATTGTCAATTTGCCCTCCAGACTCTAAGCTGATTTATAACAACAATATTAGTACACCTCTTTTAAAGTTGAGGAGATTTAATTCTACTGTGAGTTATTCTTTTCATAAATACACATTAGAGTTCAATCAACTTTATATAAACCCTATTCTATTGACTATAACCAGGCTATTATTTTCCAATAAGTTCCACTGGGAGTAGTTCTCAGAACATATTAAATTTTTAGATGAAAAGAGTGAACAGTTTTGGAAACGGTAACGGCCCATGGATCTTTCTCGTTGTAATTCAGAGGAATCATGCTTCTTTTTGGAAATACTATGACATTTTATTTCAAATACATTGGTTTTTTGTTCGGTTGTTTCAGAATTTTGCTTCAGGGCATTATGAAAAATCTCTGCTTGCCATCTGTGCTGGTGATGCTGAAGACTACTGAGTCAAAAGAAGGAGGCAGAGGACGGCACTCCTATTTACAGACCTGTCTAAATAAAGAGTTTGTGAGAAGTTTGCCTTGTTAGAAGCATCATAGCTAAATTATAGAATCAATTTTCTCTTCGATCTTTAAAATCATTCTAAGCCAAAGAAAAATCTATTGATAAAATATATGACAGTGGATATGTACTTATCACCCAAATCAGCAATTTACTAAATGGAATAATACAATAATGGAATAATAAAAATAATTTCATTGAAATATATTTTATCTAAATGCAAACTGTCAGTTGCCTACAAGAAAATCTGCTTATTCCTGTCCTTAGCATGCTTGGGGAGAGGAAAACATGGTGTGGGGCCAACCCCCTTAGAGAAATTTTCAAGATTTTTGTACAAATGCAATAAAGCTAAAGTTAACATCTAAAGCTGTGTCCATTTAAAAGAAAATGAAGTTACATAACAGCAAAGTGCAGCCATACAGATCTTTGTCAGGCTTTGATATGTAAGAGACCTGGATGTAAAAATGGGTGCATGTGTCTGTGTGTGAGTGTAGATGTGTGTGTGGCTGGTGGGTGCATTTGACAACCATTCTAATAAAGCCAGTTTATCGCTACCTAACTTTTTTTTTTTTTAATACGAATGCCTAACCAACCCAGTATTTGCCCGTGCAGTGTCAGAAAAGTCATTGCTCATTGCTTTTGTCTTCCCTGCTTAACATCAACATCAAAGCCATTTGGAAGCTATTATGTGCTTTGTACCATCAGTAAAGCCTGGCTCCTTACGTGTCTGAAAATTCAGTAAATTAGGAACAGCAAAGGAAAAACATTGAAGTAGATTTGGGAGAGATTCTAGATTGATGCTACAAACTAGCTAAGACTAAAAGCAGAAACAGAAATGGATGAATCCACAAGAGAGGGCTCCCGATATTTACAAGGGAAAACACAAAACCCAAGATCACAGGAAGTAGCAGTAAATGAAGTCAAGCAAGGAAAATGAGGACACATGCAATAAATCTAGATGACCTGGCAAAGTTGATGGGAGTGCTCTGTTCCACATGGAAAGTTTTTTTTCAATAGCTTATAACCCAGTCCCTGTAGATCTGTCTTCACCAGTCTCAGGAGAAGTGAAAGCTGTATTCAGAGCCTGTTTTCTTACAGGCAAAATGATATAGGACATTTAGAACACAGTGACTGGGCACAACATGAAACATTTAAGAATAATTAGACTTCTGAAATCACTTTTGAGGTTTTAACTTACTGCTGTGACATATGATGTCATATCATTTTAAAGTGGCTTTGATTTTTATCTTTTAAAAAACTTTAACATTTCAGTCAAAAGTAGTAATTATTTGAGATATTTAGCATAGCTATTCTTCCAGATAATTTTTTTAGATAAGAGTTTTAATGCAAGAAAAATATTAGAATTCCTATTGAGAATTTAGATATTTAAATGAAATTTTTCCTCACTAGGACATTTTTGTGTAAGTAGTTCAATAAATTCTGAAATTTATACTTTTGCTAGGTAATACCTTTTATTTCTTTGGTAAGGCATGGTGTTGTTAAATCAAAAACAAATCTGGACTTATATAGGAAGGGGTTTTATTCAAAAAGATATTGCAGTAAGTGGGGAGAAGAGCTACAATAGGGAAAGAGGGATTACTACTGCCACAAAGAGGGTGTTCTGACTGTGAGATTTACAGGGGTCTCAAGGGTCAGCCAGAAAAGGATTTTTAAGTTATAGGGATGAATAAACATGGCTAGAAAAAATCAGTTATGGGAGAAGGGATGAATTTGTGGTGTGATTGGACAATTCATCTGGGAATGTCTTTGGTTAACATTGCCAGTCATTGATCTGAGATTGGACAGTGGATCTGGGACAGTTCTTCTGGGAAAGCCTCCAGTTACTTTTCAGCAGGAGCTAAAGGGTGGATTAAAGTCCAGGGACCTATGGGGAAGGAAGAAACCTGAGTAAAGTTTAGTCAAGTTATGTATTTTGTCCAGATTGGTCAGTAGGGGAAAACAGTTCAGCTAATCATTTATGAGGCAAAATATAGGAATTTGATGGGTGTGTTGAGGACTATTATTGGTAAACAGGGGATCATAAGCAAGTCTTGTCTGAGTCATATGAGAAAGAATGGTTCTAAGTTATAAGCCATTTTCTGAAATACAAATGGGTGGGAACATTTCTGGATCATCTCTATTTTCCAGGATCACAGTGCTTAAAGATTAACAATGTCAATGTCTTTTTTTTTTTTCCAAAGTTTTGTCTTGAATGCTTCACTTTGGTTGTTTAAATGCCAATACAACATTATCATCTTCACCATCATATAATTCACTTAGTGAAGTCCTACAAAAAAATCAAGTATTTAATTATTATCACTGTTATTTGTGATAAATGATATTTGGCTGTTTATATCATCTTCAAATGTTTACTACACCTGATGGACTGTATAACAAGTGAAATACATTTGATTTAATTAAAAACTTCTCCCATATTTAACCTATAGAGAAAAAAATTTTAAGGAATAAATTTGCTTTTGGTGTGTTACCAGTCTACAGTAAAGGAAAGTAAATTACCAATGAATTGCTGGCCATTCCAGAGACAAAATAAAATCAGATATGGAAAGACTGCAGAGAGGTGTTTATGTCCACTGCATTCAGTATTTTACTATGCTCAGTTTAGCTCTAAATCAGTTAAACCTGTAGTGTTCTTATATAATAGCATATTGTTATTACCAAAGTTAAATATTTCACATATGTTAACAACAGTGCCAAATATGTGATGTCACTGAAAATGGCACAGTAGTTTCCTATAAGGGCCCATCTCTCCACAGAAGCATCTCTCCACAGAGGCATCAAAAATAATCATGCAACAACTGTCAGTATTAAATTTGCCAGAACTCTGGAAAATAGTAACTAACTCTAAATCAAGAAAAAAGTTACAGAAGGTAAGAAAAGTTTGTGACATTTTTATTCGTTTTCCCCATTCTCCTTCTAACTAAGTGGCAGTCTTGAGGCCAGCAACTTGTCCCCAAGGTAGACCTCTGGTTCCTTCTTCTAGAATGAGCAGATTTGGCTTATTAACAAAGAATATGTTTGTCTCTTCTGTCTGGGAGCTCCCTAAAGGACCAAGGTGAGGCACTTGTCTTTGTTTTGTCCAATTCAGAATTCACTCAAGAAGGAAAAATCTTAATTCAAATGAACCACTTGCAGCTGTCTAGAGCAAAAGATTACAGTTGAAGCAGTACAATTAAGTAATGAAAACCTGTGAAGAAAATTTGGGAGATCTATACATTCCCCATATATAGGGGATTTAGAAAGCCATACACATGCCTAAGGCAGGACTCATGACTAAAAACACTTGAAAAAATACTAAGATTTCAACTGACTGGTCTCTAGAATTAGTCCAAGTGGAAAGTGAAGGGCAAGGCAGAGTTGTAAATGGTCTAAATGTTGAAAGGGGTAACCCAGCACAGAGCCAATCTACAAAACATGGAAGAATTTTTTTTTTAATTCCTCCTCCCCCACCTCTTCTTCTCTCTTTCTTGTTCATTCCTGTGTTCAAAGAAATATCTGTCAAAACAGTGGCTGAATATAAGCTAAAGAAACAAGGGCTTCAGAGACCACATAGGATGAAAAATATAGACACTATAAAAATTGTTTATAAAAGTCACTAAATAAAACTACAGCTACAGTGAACAGCTAGAAACAAAAACAAATGTTAAGAAGAAAAAAAATTCTAGAATTACCACATCATAATATTCAAAACATACAGTTCTCAAAAAATTTTATAAGCATGAAAAAACACAAAAGTATACTCATTAACAAATGAAATTACTAGAAACTATCCCCAAGAAACAACACAAAGGCATAAAACATATAAATATCAAATATTAAAAAAACAAAAGTAAGTTCTTCATTATCAGTAATTATTTTAAATATAAAATGGATTAAATGTAAATGGATCAAATGATAAAGATTGTAGAATGGATTTAAAAAAACACAATTCAACTATATGTTGACTGTAAGAGACTCACTTTTGATCCAAAGACAAAAGGTGTTAAAAGTGAAATGATGGGAAAAGACATTGCCCACAAATAACAAATGAGAGCGAGCTGAGTAGCTTATACTAATATCAGACAGAATCGACTTAAGTCAAAAACTGTAACAAGAGGGGGTGCCTAGGTGGCTCAGTCAGTTAAGCATCTGATTCTTGATTTTGACTCAGGTCATGATCTCAGAATTGTGAGATCAAGCCCCATGTTGAGCTCTGCACTCAGTGAGGAGTCTGCTTGGGACTCTTTCTGTCCCTCTCCCTCCATCCTTTCCCCCATCTATCTATCTATCTATCTATCTATCTATCTCTCTGGAATAGATAAATAAATCTTAAAAAAAAGTTACAAGAGATTTTAAAAAGACTATATATTAATAAAAGTTTTAATTCATCTGGAAGATATAACAATTAAAAATATGTAAACCCCAAACAAAGGAACCTTCAAATATATGAGGTAAACATTACAAAATGGAAGGAAGAAACTGGCAGTTCTAAAATAATAGACTTCAATACCCTGCTTCCAATAATAGATAGAACATTTAGACAGAAGATCAATAAGGAAATAACTAACTTAAACAATACCATAACCAAGTAAACCAAATGGACAATATACCCAATAACAGCAGAACATACATTCTTCTCATGTACAAACATTATCCAGAAGAGACTGTCTGTTAGGCTACAAAACAAGTTTCAATATATTTAAAAATACTTAAGTCATACAAAGTATCTTTTCAGGCCATAAAGGAGTGAAGCTAAAAATCGTTAACAGAAGGGTCATTGGAGAACTGACAAATACATGGAAATTAAACAGCACACAAACAATAGGTCAGAGAAAAAAATCACAGGAAAATTAGGAAAAAAATCATATAAATGACAGTAAAAGCACAACATACCAAAACTTATGGGACACAAGGAAAAAAGTGCTCAGAGGAAATTTATACCAGTTAATGCCTTTTTCATTGAAAAGAATGAAAGATCTCAACAACCTAATTTTATACACCAAAGAACTAGAAAAAAGGACAGTAATCTAAAACTTAAGTAGCAGAAAGAAATAAATAAAAAATATTAGTTGGTGATAAATAAAACAGAGAATAGGAAAACAATAGAGAGCTCAATAAAACAAAAGTTGGATCTCAGAAAAAAAAAAACCTGACATTTAACTAGATTGACAGAGAAAATAAAAATGATGTAAATAAAATCAGATAATAAAATCAAATAAATAAATCAGAAATGAACATGGGGACATTACTACTAATGCTACAGGAATACAAAATATGAAATACAACTAACAGTACACCAAAAAAATGATATAATCCAGGCAAAATGGACAAATTCCTAGAAATACGTAAATTATCAAAGCCAACTCAAAAGAAATAGAAAATCTAGTAAAACTTATAATAAGTAAAGAAATTGAATCAGTTATCAAAAGCCTCCCAACAAAGAAAAGACCAGACCAGCTGGCTTCACTGGCAAATACTACTAAACATTTAAAGAATTAGTACCAAACTTTTTCAAACTCTTCCAAAAAAGAGAAGAAGAAGAAATAGGTCATAACTCATCTTACTATTAGCTCTGTATTGCCTGATACTAAAATCATACTGACACATCACAAGAAAAGAAAAGTACACACCAATATACCTTATTTTAGACTATTTTTAAAACATAAAATAGTTGAGGACGCAAAATCCTCAACAAATACCAACAGGGAGTCCAACAGCATGTTTAAAAGACTATACACTATGACTCAGTGGGATTCATTCAAGAATGCATGAGTGATTCAACATAAGACAATCAATCAATATGATATACTGCATTAATAGAATGAAGGTGAAAAAAAAAGCCATAGGATCACCTGAGTTAATGCAGGATAAGCACTTGAAAACAGTCTTTTTCACAATAAAAACACTTTTCATACTAGGAATACTAGAGAACTTCCTCAATATAAGAAAGAACATTTATGAAGAGCTCACAGCTAATATAATGTTAAAAGACTAAAAGACATTTCCTAAAATCAGCAACAAAACAAGGATGTCTGCTTTCACCATTGCTATTCAACATTTTACCAACAGTACAAGCCAGAGCAATTAGAGAAGAAAAAAAGAAGGCATCCAAATTAGAAAGGAGAAAGCTACTCATCTCACAGATTACATGATCCCATGTATAGAAAATCCTGAAGAGTCCACAAAATAAGTATCAGAGCTAGTAAATTTCCTAGTTGTAGAGTTCAATATCAACACTCAAAAATCCGTTATATTTCTATGCACAAGCAAGGTATTTCCTGAAAAGGATACTAGAGAAAAATATCCAATGACAATAGCATCCAAAAAATAAAATACCTAAGGATAAATTTATCCAAGGCTAAAGACTTGTATGCTGAAAACTACAGCATTGCTGAAAAAAATTACAGAAGAGCTAAAGATGGAAGTACACATTTTGTTTATGGATTGGGGGAGTTAATATTGATAAAACAACAATGCTTACCAAGTGATCTACAGATTCATTACAATCCCTATCAGAATTCCCACACTCCCTTTTGAAGAAGTAGAAAAGACAATCCTTAAATTAAATAGAACACCAAAGGACGTTGAATACCCGAAACAATATTGAATACAAAGAACAAATTTGGAAGAGAACTCCCCTGGTTTAAAAGCCATACACACACATACATACACACACACACATATATATATGCATAAACACATACGTGTGTGTGTGCGCGTGTGTATATATACATACATCAGTGATACGTATCAAACTTATTCAAATGGATTCAATAGCTAAACCTTAACATTCCTATAGGAAAATATAGGTAGAGGGGCACCTGGGTAGCTCAGTGGGTTGAAGCCTCTGCCTTCCGCTCCAGTCACAATCCCAGCGTCCTGGGATCGAGCCCCATGTCGGGCTTTCTGCTTTGCGGGGAGCCTGCTTCCTCCTCTCTCTCTCTGCCTGCCTCTCTGCCTACTTGTGATCTCTCTCTGCAAATAAATGAATAAAATCTTTAAAAAAAAAAAAGAAAACATAGGTAGAGGGGTGGCTGCATGGCTCAGCTGGTTAAGCATCCAGCTCTTAATTTCAGCTTAGGTCATGATCTCAGGGTAGTGAGATTGAGCCCTGTTTAGGCCTTTGTACTCAGCAGGGTGTCTGCTTGAGATTCTCTCTTTTTCTCCCCTGCCCCCCTTGCTCCTCCCACTCTCCCTTGCTTTCTTTCTTTCTTTCTCTCAAAATAAACAAATAAATCTTTTTTTTAAAAAAGAAAGAAAACATAGGGATAAATCTTCATTAACTTGGATTTGTAAGTGAATTCTTAGATGTAACACCAAAAGCATGAACAACAAAAGAAAAAAATAGACTGGGCTTCATCAAAATTAAAAATGTTTGTGTACCAAAGAACATTATCAAGAAAAGAAAAAGATACCTTCTAGGAGAAAATATTTGCAAATCATGTATCTGGTAAGGGTTTTTTTTATAAAATATACAAAGAATATCTACAAATCAAGAACAAATAGAACAACATAATTGGAATTTGGTAAAGAATTTCAGTAGACATTTTTCCAAAGAGAATATATACATTGTGTCATAACATGAAAGGGTGTTCAACATCAATGCAAATAAAAGCCACAATGAGATATATATCACTTCATATCCCCTGGAATAGCTATTTTTTTAAAGGAAAATTATAGATGTGGTGAGATTTCTTAGAAAGTTAAGCACACAGTTACTATATGACCCAGCCATTCTATTCCTAGGCATATACCCAAGGAATTGAAAGCAGGCACTCAAATAAATATATGTACATGTTCATAGAAGTACTATTCACTATGGCCCAAAATTGAAACAACCCAAACAGTCATCAACTAGATAAGCAAATTGTATATAACATACAAAAGAATAGTATTCAGCTATAGAAAGAAGTACAGTACTGTTAATGCTATGACAGGTATGAACCTTGAAATATTATAGTGAAAGAAATCAGACACAAAATGTTACCTATATTGTATGATTCCATTCATATTAAATATCCCCAGTTAGTCAAGCCATACAGACAGAGAACAGATTGGTAGTTGCCAAGGTCATGTCAATGAAGAAAGAGAGAATGGGAGTTACCACATAATGGGCACAAACTTTCCCCTTGGGTTAATGAAAATGTTTAGTGACTACATAGAGTTGGTTGTTGCACAACATTATGAATGTACCAAATGTTGTTAAATAATTCTCTTCAGAGTGGTTTATTTTATTTAATGTTTATGTAAACTTTACCACAATAATAACAATAGTAAATCACGTTTTAAAAATAGTTTAAAATAATTTGGATTTTAGACTTTTACATTATTGCACCTTAAAATTATTCTCATGTTATAATGTCCCAGCATATTAAACATTAATTACACAAATACATCTCCAAAGAATGTTAAGATAGAAGAGGTTATACCAATTACCCCCAATCAGTGAGAACAGGGAATCATGTTTGTAGAAGTCCAATACATAAGCATTCAGTTGACACCTTGCTTACATTCACATCAACTGTTTGTAATATGGCCTGTGGATATGCAGAAATTTTAGCTTGGTTAGCATATTTCTTTTGAGATATAACTTCATCTATATAAAATTAGCTTATTGTGGTTCATTACATGTAGAGAACTAAAGCAATAACCCAATACACTTTAATGAAATATTGTCAAATGTTCAGTGTATTAGGATGCTCCAAACTTTAAATGACCAAGTAAAATTAGTAAAAATGCTAGTACTTAAGATATTAAAACTATTTTTGAAACCACAGAAAAAATGTCTCCAATTTATTCAAAATTTGAAGCTACATAGTTAACTTTTATAACCTCAGAAATATACTGCATTTTAAAAAATCATTTTTCTTGAAAAAATATTTGTTAGCCCACAAACTTATATTGGCATCAGATGCACATAACAGTAATAGTGTTTGTTCTTCCCCTACCCATACGCACCTATTTTTTCTTAAACTGCTTTTCAGGTATAACTGTCTGATTTTGGCAAATGATATGAGTACAGTCATGGAATTTATTTCCTATCGATGTGCTATGGGTACATTGTCAGAAGTCCCGCTAAGGCTGGCAGTGTCATTACTTCCAACCACATGGGGCAGTAAACAAAGTGGTTATTATGATAGTTTAAAAAATTAAAGTATTTTATATATGTTTATTTAGTTTCTTTTTTTTTATTTTATTTATTTATTTTTTACAGACAGAGATCACAAGGAGGCAGAGAGGCAGGCAGAGAGAGAGGAAAGGAAGCAGGCTCCCTGCCAAGCAGAGAGCCCAATACGGGGCTCGATCCCAGGACCCTGAGATGATGACCTGAGCCGAAGGCAGAGGCTTTAACCCACTGAGCCACCCAGGTGCCCCTGTTTATTGAGTTTCTACTCTGCACCATACACCATGTTTAGGTGCAAGCATCATAAAAATAAACAAACGCAAACTGCCCTCAAAAGCCTTATGACAGAGCTTCTCAAATGTTTGTGCATTTTGGACTCACTAGTTTTGCAATGGCTCCCAAATTCATTTCTAGCAGGTGACACTGATGTTTTTGGTCTTTGGTTCACACCTGGAGTGGCAAGGACTTACGGTATAGAGATTCACATAGTAAGACATAATTCTTACATGATGACTAATTGAGAAACTAACATTCTTTTATCTATATCAATTCTTTTTATTCTAAAACTACTCAAGTAGTTTAAAAAAAATTTTTTTTCCATTTCAGTGCAAAGTACTACTATTCTGGAATGAGCAAGATGCCTTTGTTTTACTTCACACTTGGCTATTACAATGACATAAAAATAATTTTCCTTAAATGAATAAACAGCATAAAATAAAGTTAGATGCCAAGATTCATATACATCATTTACTACATTTATATTGAATAAATCTTGATCAGTTATATTAGACAGGCAAGCAAACAGGAGGACAGCCTTTCTATTTTCAGTCCCAGGGAGCAAATGAGAAACCAGTTTGGAGTCTTCACATTCTTTACCTAAAGAGTCTAATAAGAAATTAATTAGAAAATCAAATAAATAAATTGAAAACAGTTCTATTAAACACAAATTACTTAAAACAATTTATACTTTTTATGCCACTTTTACTAGGAAAATTATTGACTTTTTTTAAGAAATAAAATGTTTAAGGTGAAAATTTAAGAATTATGTTGCTGGATCATCATGGGGAAACCTTTTTTTTTTACACTAAGCTCATTCTGGCATGTGCTAGTGACATTATTATTTGTAGTCATCAGTTGGTCCTGTTGGATAATTCCATGTCTATCCACTCAGAAATTAAATAGATGCCATTTGCAATGTAGGAAACACCCTTCGTTGGACACTAGAATGAGCACTATCCATTTGTCCTTTAAATATGTTTCATTGCCAGCTAATTCTTCTCAAGATCCTATGAAACTACAAAAACTGCAAATTTTCACCTAATAGAGTTAAAACTGACATCATTACCCACTTTCTTATGTTAACTTTCATATTCTATAAGAAGGGAAGAAATTCCTGCTAGCCACCAGGAGGCAAAAGCCATAGCGGAACATTTCTCGCTCTTGTCAAATTCACTCCTGCCACTTCAGGCCTGAGTGGTGAGTTTGGGAGAAGGAGCTGCTATTGTCATTTGACTCATATCATTCCCTCTGTCTTCCTCCCTCTTTTCCTCCCTCCACTTCCTTTCTCTTCTCTGACTTCTTTGACACCTGGCTCTGTGTGTTTCGTTGTTTCTCTTTGAATAACATATTGCCTCTCTTCTGTTGCCTCTCTTTTTTCTGCTCATTCTCTTTATCTTTCTATTAATGTCTATGTCTTTCTCACTCCATCTGTCTTTTTGCCCGTATTTTCATCTCTATTTCTATTTTGTCCATCTCTCTTTCTGTGTTTGTGTCTCATTTTTTTAAAGATTTATTTGTCAGAGTAGGGAGGGCACAAGCAGGGGGAGGGGTGGGCAAAGGGAGAAGCAGGCTCTCCTCTGAGCAGGAAGCCCAATGTGGGACCCCATCCCAGGACTCTGGGATCATGACCTGAGCAGAAGGCAGAAGCTTAACTGAATGAGACACCCAGGCGTCCCACTGTGTCTCATTTCTTTATCTCTCCCTACTTCTCCTCTCCCTGATGGTCTGTCTTGTATCTGTTTTTGTTTCTCTCATTATGTAGCTCTGCCTTTCCTGCACACATTTCTTTGTGTCTTCTCCTGTCAGTCTTTCCGTCTGCCCCTTTCTCTTAGTCTCTATTTCAGATCCACCTCCTACTAAGAAGATACACGCTTGTATTTTCCCTATTATGTAGTAATGTAGATGACAGAATTTAGGGAGGAGGATATTGCTGTTTTATTTAGGAGACAGGTAATTGCAATTTCACTCAGGACTATGCTTTATAAACCACATTTGACTGAGAATGAAAATCATGTTAATTCAGCTTCATCCATATCACTTCCACATTAATTGTTCTGTCAATCCCAACTTTAGAAGAGAAACACAAGGTTTGAAGTTTGACCCTTAAGCCCCCAAATTAAATACATGACTTGGATTTATTAATAAGAAACTCTAAATTTGTAACCGTTACAATCATATGATCCTGTTAAGCTGGAATTAACAGAAAAAATAACTTAAAAAAAAAAGAACAACTAATCATTGGATTGTATTTGTTTTAATTAGATAAATTAGATAGAATTAATTAGATAGAAGGGTGATCACACAACATTTTTACCATACGAAATGTCCATAGAATTATACACTTTAAAATGATTAATTGTATGTTATATGAATGTTACCTCAAGAGCTTGTGTTGGCTCCTTCCAGAGGCCAGTGGGGAGAATATACTTCCTTGCCTTTCCCAGCTTCTACAGGCTGCTGCACAGTCCTTGGCTTATGGACCCTTCCACATTCATAGCCAGCAAGGATCAGTTAAATTTCTCTGGCTCTCACATCTCTCTGACTCTGACTCTCCTGCTACTCTCTTTCACTTATGAGGACCCTTGTGATTCCATTGGATCAATCCAGAAAATCCAATCTGCAATATTAGTTCCCCCTTTGCTACATAACATAATCACAGGTTCCCAAGATTAGGATCCAGACATTTTTTTAGGGGACAGGGATTATTTTGCCTACCACAGAAATCATTCCAGAGGAAAAATAATTATACTCACCCCTCTAAGTCCCAAATTGCTCTGGAACACTTAAGTTCTTTTCCATGAAGTTGATTCATTATTAGTTAATTTCTATTCCATGATTGAATAAACTGACAATTTTCTCTTGTCCTTCATAAGCTTCTACATTCCAACATAATAATCTACCCAGAAATATGAATAAACCAAAGCAGACCTTACTGCCCCATTTTTTTTTCCTGCTTCTGGAAGTGAGGGAAGGGAAATTCTGCCACCTTTTCATTTTCCCTTTGTGTTCTCTCTCCTCTCCTTTTTACATTGGGGTGCTAAGCATATCCTCTACTTCTAATTCCTTTACTCTACCTGGCATACATTACAGAATTATCCCTCTATTTTTGTTATTTTCTTTGTCTTTTATTCTATCCTTTACTCAAAGACATGGGAAATACTTTCTTTGCTTCCCCCCCCCCATAATACTCAGGGAAATATAAGACACTAATGACCCTTAATAAATACACCAAAATTCCTTTTCATTTATTTTCAACATTATCCAGATTTAAAAGTTTAACTAGTTAAGAATGTCAATATCTACTAAAAGGCAAAAGCATCAACTGGAGAGGAGATATTCTAGAATAAACTGAGACCTTGCAACAGTCTGTTAGCCTATAATGACACTAGAAAATACAGATATATTTTACACATTTAGTGTCAAGTCAAATCCATCGTGATTTAACTAATTCCAAATAATATAAGACCTTCCTGGTATAAAATTTCTAGAAAATAGATCTGAAAGATTGTTTGTTTCCTGTGTACTTTATTTGCAATGGATTTATCCTCATTTTCTAAAGTTTAGTTTTATCTCAAAATGTTTACATTTTTTTTTATTGACTTCATGTTCTGTTCATGCACAGTCTTACCAGTTTTTGACAGAGGTAGTTGGTATGCTTTTTTCATTCAGACAACTTAGAAATTGTTAGGAAGAAGGAATCAAAATTCTTTTGAACTCTGTCGTTGTGTTCCTCACCCACTATAGCAAAGTCCTTGACAATATCATCTAGAATTACCTGGGAACAATGAAATGGATGAATGTAAACATTCAAAACAAAAGCAGAGGATTACCGGAGTCTGTGAAACACAGAGTCAAAATATTTTTTTTAAGTCTGGATGGAAATATATCTCTAAGTATGAATTTTATTATTTATGAGAAAGTATAATATAAAAATTAAAGAGATACAGAGGCATAGAGATTTTGGTATATAGTATTCCCTTCCAGTCTTGTATATACAAATTTATGATGTAGTATTCTAATATTTATGCTTAACACCATATCAGGAGCATTTGCCATGTCACAGAATATTATTTGCAAAGATGAATTTTAGTGGCCATAAAATAGAGCCACATACAGGTATGTTAAAATTTTTCTAACCTTTCCTTTATTGTTGGATATATAGGTAGCACCAGTTTTTAATTATAGATAAGTATGATATGTTATAGACTGATCTGTGTTCCCCAAAAAATCATGTTGAAATCCTAAGCCCTAGTATCTTAGAATGTAACTGCATTAGGAAAAAGGGTCACTGTAGTTGTAATTCATCAAGATGAGGTCATATTAGAGTAGGATGGACCCCTAATCTGATATGACTGGTATCCTTATAAAAAGAAACTTGGACACAGAGACATGTATACAGGGAGAACACCATGAACATGAAGGCAGAGATTGGGATGATGTGACTCCAAGCAAAGGAATGTCAATAACTGCCAGCAAACCACCAGCACTAGGAGAGAGGCAGGGATTATTCTCCCTCAGTCTTCGGGGAGAATGAATCCTGCCTGGACATTTGGCCTCCAGAACTGAGAGCTTACAAATTTTTGTTGTTTAAGCCACCAGTCTGTGGTGCTTCGTTACAGCAGCCTTAGGAAACTAGTAAAATATTTTTTTAAATTTCTTTTCAGTGTTCCAGAATTCATTGTTTATGCACCACACCCAGCACTCCATGCAATACATGCCCTCCATGATACCCACCACTAGGCTCACCCAACCTCCCACCCCTCTCCCCTCCAAAATCCTCAGTTAGTTCCTCAGAGTCCACAGTCTCTCATGGTTCATCTCCCCCTCCAATTTCCTCCAACTCCCTTCTCCTCTCCATCTCCCCATGTCCTCTGTGTAAATTTTTACATCATTTTTGTATCTTTGATTATATAATTATATACTTCAATATATATATACTTCTATATATATATAATTATATACTTCAAAATTCTTTGAAGTAGAATTACTATGTTAAAAATATTTTTAAAGGATATTTCTATTTATAGTCCTATCAATATAACTGGTAATTGCAATCTTTGCCAAATTAACAAATGAACTGTAGTATATTTTGAATTTCCATATTTTGCTGTTAGATTATTTCACATTTTATTTTCTCTGTAACTTTACAATATAGGAAAACTATACAATTTATTATACCTATTTTGCATTTGAATACTTAATAAACTGTCATTAATTTAATCATTTTTCTGTTGCTTCTTTTGGCTTTTTTAGTGGCCAGTAGCTTCATCTGAAAATAACACTAGTTATGAAAATAAGAGCTAACAGTACCAATTACCTATGTTAATTATTTTAATCTTCACAACAATTCTTTGAAGCACATAGTACTATGATTCCCAGTTTATAGATAAGAAATAACCCCAGATCCTACTTGTTAAGAGACAGAGCTGGAGTTCACAAATCTGGCCTTTTTTTTCTAATCTTTTTCTGTCTTTCTGCTTCTCCTTTTTTTTTTTTTTTAATTTAAATTCAAGTTAGTTAACATGCACTATATTATTAGTTTCAGGGGTAGAATTTAGTGATTCATAGTGTAACACCCAGTGCTCATTACATAATGTGCCCCTCTTAATGTCTATCACCCAATTACCCCATCCCCTCAACCCCCCTCCCTCCAGCAACCCTTAGTTTGTTTCTAGTTAAGTGTTTCTTATGGTTTGCCTCTCTCTCTGTTTTTAGGTTATGTTATTTTTCCTTCTCATCCCCTGTGCTCATCAGTTTTGCTTCTTTTTTTTTTTTTTTAAAGATTTTATTTATTTATTTGACAGAGAGAAATCACAAGTAGGCAGAGAGGTAGGCAGAGAGAGATGAGGAAGCAGGCTCCCTGCTGAGCAGAAAGCCCGACGCGGGGCTCGAACCCAGGACCCGGGATCATGACCTGAGCCGAAGGCAGCGGCTTAACCCACTGAGCCACCCAGGCGCCCCCAGTTTTGCTTCTTGAATTCCACATATTAGTGAAATCATATGGTATATGTCTCTCTGACTGACTTATTTCACTTAGCATAATACACTCTAGTTCTAGTTATCTGCATCATTGCAAATGGCAAGATTTCGTTCTTTTTGATGGTTGAGTAATAGTCCATTATATAAAAATTATTAAAAATAATATCATATCATTAATATCATTAAAATAATATTATATCAATATTATATCCTTAGTAACTACTAGATCACACCATAAAAACTTTCATCTATATGAGTCTATATTTTTCTATGAAAGTATCATAAAAAGTAGTCATGATTGAATTATACTTATTTCATAAATATTGTATGTATTGTATTACAACATTAAAGGAATAAAGAACTAAAAACACTTTGCTATAATCCTATCAGTATAAGCACACTGTCTAATGAATGGAAATTTGAGAAAGGAAAACTTGTTTACCATGTATGTTTCAGAATACACAACCTGTGGAAAAAAACCTTTCACTAGAAAGCTTACTAAAACAAAATTCACAGGTTCATGGTAGTATAAATGGGACACAAGTCTAGAATATCCAATGGGAATACATTCCTGAAACACATACTCCTAGAAATCAATTTTTTTTAAGACTTTATTTATTCATTTGACAGAGAGAGATCACAAGTAGGCAGAGAGGCAGGCAGAGAGAGAGGAAGGGAAGCAGGCTCCCTGCTGAGCAGAGAGCTCGACGTGGGACTCGATCCCAGGACCCTGAGATCATGACCCGAGCCGAAGGCAGCGGCCTAACTCACTGAGCCACCCAGGTGCCCCCTAGAAATCAATTTTAACATATTACTCTCAGTCTCTTGATCTCAGAAATATCAAACAAATCAGAAATATCAAACAAATAAACTAATCAGGGAGATGTTAGTATAGTAGAGGTACATACAGGTACTAACATTTTGACTTAGTGAAAAATAGGTTTAAGTCTTACCTCTGTGACCAAGAATTGCAAAGAATATATAAAATAAAATTTTAACATGCATTTGAATGTTGGAGAACTGATAATGTCTATACGACAAATACTGAAATATCAAGTTGGATATTAAGCAAATTCTGTAAAGGGTCTTCCAAATGTAATATCCAAAATGACAATTAAAACATTTCTATCATAGAACATGTTATTATATATACTTATGTACGCTATACAACGTATGGTATATTTTTACACTTTATTTTTTTTCATTTTATTTTATTTCTTTTCAGTATTCCAACATTCATTGTTTATGAACCACACCCAGTGCTCCATGCAATACGTGCCCACCTTAATACCCACCACCAGGCTCACCCCACCCCCCACACTCCCCCCAAAACCCTCAGTTTGTTTCTCAGAGTCCACAGTCTCTCATGGTTTGTCACCCTCTCCAATTTTCCCCAACTCACTTCTCCACTCCATCTCTCAATGTCCTCTGTGTTATTCCTTATGCTCCACAAGTAAGTGAAACCATATGATAATTGACTCTCTCTGCTTGACTTATTTCACTCAGCATAATCTTTTCCAGTCCCATCCATGTTGATATAAAAGTTGGGTATTCATCCTTTCTGATGGAGGCACAATACTCCATTGTATATATGGACCATACATTCTTTATCCATTCATCCATTGAAGGGAATCTAGGGTCTTTGCAGTTTGGTGACTGTGGCCATTGTTGCTATGAACATTTTAAATGCAGCATTGCATACTGTTTTTTAATATTACTTATTATATTATTATAACTTATTATAATTAGATATTTCATAATGTTTTATATTAAATATATGTGTGTATAAACAGAAAATGGTAAGAAAAATTCAGGGGGAGAGAGGAATAATTACAATTGCATGACACGTGAGAAGTAAACATGAAAATTTGGAACCAAGAATTATGAACATTTCAGTATTTTGTAAATTTTTTGAACCATTATTCCTTTGAAATTTGATTTTTTAAATGTTTAGACTGTATATATTTGCAGAAAAATGTTTCTTATTTAATATATGCAGAGCTCAGGGATAATTATAACAGAAAAATCATGGGCTTAATTTTCCATATGTTTGAATGCATGAAAGTTAAAAGCATTAAAATTAAATTAAATTTAAGTTAATTTAAAAGCATTAAAATTTAATTAAATTAAAATTTAAAAAATTAAGAGTTAAAAGTTAAATAAGAATACAGTAAAATAGAAACAAATGTTACAGTGAGTTTATTTACAGCACTTTGCCATTTTACTCCCTTCATGTTATATAACTTATAAAGTTGAGCTGAAATAATTATATTCATTAAAATAATTTAGATAATATGAAACAGTTTATCTTTGCTTTGGCATCCTCTTTGTCATTTGCTTTAGCAACTAACAGCATAAATCGGAGAACCAAAGATATTCTTAGAGGAAATTGACCCTTCCATTTGGGCACATTAGACTTTAAGAGCCTATCATAGGTACTGGAATATCACAGAGGAACACATTTCCTATAAGATCATCTCCACGTCTTCCTGCATGACTGGACATCTAAAGAGATGATCACATAAATTTTAAATAATTTCATGTCTTATCTCTTTAACTGGTTGATGTCTAACTTATCTCTATCACATGGAATACTAAACTTTCAAAAATCTTGAAAGAGTTTTTTGTTGGTTGGTATGCTAATTTTAGCAAAGTTTAAAATATTTTGTTTTACAAATATATTATTAAAATTTGGTTGCTCTTTTAGTAATACCTGTTCAAAGATCATGATTTTTAAGCAAGACAATTTTCATCTTATTTATTTATTTATTTCTAGAAACCAGTCTGAACTGAACATTGTAGACAGTCCATTTATTTATTTATTTATTTTAAAGATTTTATTTATTTATTTGACAAAGAGAAACACAGTGAGAGAAGGAACACAAGCAGAGGGAGTGGGAGAGGGAGAAGCAGGTTTCCCTCTGAGCAAGGAACCGGAAGCGTGGCTTGATCCCAGGACCCTGAGATCATGACGAGTTGAAGGCAGATGCTTAACTGACTGAGCTGCCCAGGCACCCATAGACAGTCCTTTTATACTCACTGGTGCCTAGAACCAATCGAGTACTCCAAAGATGTGGTTATCTCTCCTTCATACTACTTTTGTTCAAGTTCAATATTTACCAAAGCAAGAATATTCTAAAGGAAACTAATCTGTTTAGCCACTCAATGATTGCTTAAAACATCTTTTTTTTAATTATGTTCAGTTAGCCACCATATAGTACATTAGTCTTTTATGTAGTGTTCAATGATTCATTAGTTACATATAGTTATAGATATAGATATAGATATATAAGACATGAAAATGATGTAGCTACCATTTTATATTGTGCTTTCTATTTGTGCTTTAAATCTTTTTGTCTGCTTTCTTGATTACTTTTTGATTGATTTAGATGTTTATCATGCTATTTATTTTTCCTTCTGCAGTTTGGATATTATACATTCAAATTCTGTTCTCTTGGTGGGTACTGACAAAATTACATAATCTGTATTTATCTTATAAAAGTAAAAAACTAGGATGCCTGGGTGGTTCAGTTGGTTAAGTACCCCAGTCTTTGTTTTGGCTCAGGTCCTGATCTCATGGGTCATGACACTGAGCCCTGAGTCAGGCTCTGTGCTCAGCATGGAATCTGCTTGAGTTTCTCTCTCCCTCTCCCTCTGTTCCTCCCCACAACCCCTGCTCTCTCTCTCTCTCTGAAATAAATAAATAAGTCTTTAAAAGAAAAAAGTCCAAAATTGATCAATAATTTATTTTTTCTTTGAACATTACTTCAAACAACTCCCATTTCTGAAACATACACTACTGTAACATATTTTATCTATTTATTTTGATGTTATTTTAAATTTTTTTATTTAGATAATAATAGTTTTAATTTATCTCCACTTACCATTTTCTAGACTCTTTCTTTTCTGTATGTTTGACCAACTTTTATTTTCCTGAAATCATCTTTATTTTGCCTGAATTGTTTAGAGTTTTATTTTGGTAAACAGGTGAGATGACGAACTCTCTCAGTTTTTATTAGTTCAAAATTTTCCACTTGCCCTCATTCTTGAAGGACAGCTTTGCTTTGTATAAAAATCTAAGTGGACAATTACTTTCTTCCAGTTTTTATGGATAAATTTTTACTTATATCTGAATTTAATTTTTCTTTTCAGGAAGTCAGATGTCACTCTGTTTCAGTAATCTATTTTTCTCAGGGAGCTTTCAATGTTTTGTCCCTAAGGCTATATCCTTATACAATATAATTTATGTTAAAACATAAACTAAAACTGACAGAACTACAAAAGGAAATAGAAAAATTTATAGTAAGAATGAGAGATTTTAAAACTTTCTATTCTCAATGATTCTACTCTCAGTAACTGATAGAAGACTATATATATATATATATATATATATATATATATATATATATATATGACTAAAACAGATTTAAATTAAGAACCCTGATAGGACACTACAGCCAGTACGTGTAGAACACATCTTTTAATTCATGTATGGAACACATTTCTAAATAAACTCTACTTTTAGAACCTTTTTAGATTTACAAAGATAGCACAAAGTTCCTAAATACTCTGTATCCAGTTTCCCCTATTACTAACATTTTAAATTTGTACTTATATTTGTTACAATTAATGAAAACTATTGGATTATTAACTAAAGTCCATACATTTTTCCCAATTATCATAGTTTTTACGTAATGTCCTTTCCCTGGATCCATCCAGATATCACTTTACATTTAGTACATATTGGTCACTAGGCTCTTCTCAATTGTAACAGTTTCTCAGACTTGCCTTAAAAAAAAAAATCAGGTCTCTTCGGAAAAATGACCAATTCTAAGACTGGGACAAGAAATATACAAGGTGAGCTTGCAACATTTTATTTTGCTAGAAAGTAAGAAATTGTTCAACAACAATGACAACAACAACACACAATAATGGAAACATGCTGAAGAAATGCAGTATGCAGGTGAAAGGGCTCCTGATGGTCAAAATTGGAGTAATTTGAGCAATATAAACAGTAAAATAGCACTGAACTATAATCCAAAGCATAAAATAAATACCTATATGTCCATACTGATATAAATAAATGTTGGATACATAAATAAATGGAGGAGAAAAGAAATATCACTTATACAAAGGAATTCCAAACAATTTATTTGGATACTCCAACTATAAAGAGGTAAAACCACCTACTCCTTAAGTGGGGGCTACACAGAGTGACTTCCTTTCAAAGAAGAAAGTATGGAAAGCCGGAATAAAAGGTAACTTTATAGTGGAAAAATACAACAAATATTATCTTTGCCAGGTGCCCAAAATTAACATCAATAGTGGTAAGTCACATCAGTCGTCTTATTCTTGATTTGATATGGTAAGAGTGGGACATTACCCCTGTGGTCTTCCCATAAGAAATATGTAACCTTAGCCTAATGCTGAGAAAAATACCAGAGAAATTCCAATTGAGGCATGTTCTACAAAACACCTAGCCATTAATCCTTAAAACCACCAAGATCTTCAAGAACAAGGCAAATCTGAAAAAGTGTCTCAGCCAAGAGGCACCAAGGGGATCCAACAACTAAATGTAATGTGGTATCCTGGATGGGATCTTGGAACTTTCAGAAAAAAGACATTAGGGGGAATAACTTAGGAAATATGAATAAAGAATGAACTTCAGTTAATCATAAATAACCTGTATTATTCATTAATTGTAGTGAATGTACCCATACTAATGTAAGATATTTATAATATGGGAAATTGGGTATGTGTTATATAGGATACTCTCTGTATTATAAATACAACTCCACTTTTTAACCATAATACTCAAAATTTGTCAAGGTGAAGTAAACAGTCATTCTGGAAAGCCATTTGGCAATATATTCTCAGAGACTTAAACTTACTTTTGCCCTCTGAAGTGTTACTTCACTTTTCAGAATCAATTGATTTTTAAGTCCAAAATCAGAAATGCTGATATATGTTTATAGTTTCAACTTTAGCAGAATGTTTAAGTAAATTTTATATGTGTATATTTTAATGCAATCCTAAAATGTTTACTATGTAATGCCAATTAAAAATATTGTTAGTTATTTACTATTGGGCAACTAGACAGTATACCAAATTGTACACACATTACATATTAAGTATGTATAAATGTATTTAAAAGAATGGAATAAAATATACTAAAACCTTACCAAAGCATCCCTCTAAGTGGAAGGATTATGGAGAAGGTAGATAGGATGACTTTCCTATAAGCCACCAGGGTACATTTCTTTCCCCTACTTAGTCCAAAGGAATGAAAGCAGTGCTTTTAGGACAATGATCAACAAACTTTACCAACCTTGATGTGTCTCAGTCTGGAAAGCATCTCTACAATTTATTTTGTTTATATTCCATTGATCTCTGATGATATCCAATGTTTCATTGTAACAGACAATGTAATTTGTAGCATTGTCTTATTCCTCTAAGTCTACTAAGATCTTCCTTAAAGTCTGAAATACCCAGAGAGTACACAATATCAAATTAAAGCATTTATTCTTCAACTTAACAATTGTGTCATATGGTAGGGATGGGGTAATTGGGTGATGGCATTAAAGAGGGCACTTGAAGTAATGAATGAGAACTGAGTATACTATGCAACTGATGAATCACTAAATTCTAACTCAGAAACTAATAATACAGGATGTGATAATTCAATTGAATTTAAATACAAAATTTTTAAGAATAATGTTTAGAAATCAGTACAGAATTAAACACACTTCTAAAAAGAGTAATTGTGTTTTGGGCTAGAACCCAAAGCCTATTTTTTTTTAATTTCTTTTCAGCATAACTATTCATTGTTTTTGCACCACACCCAGTGCTCCATGCAATCCATGCCCACTCTAATACCCACCACCTGGTTCCCCCAACCTCCCACTCCCTGCCCCTTCAAAACCCTCAGATTGTTTTTCAGAGTCCACAGTCTCTCATGGTTCACCACCCCTTCCAATTTCCCTCAACTCCCTTCTCTTCTCCATCTCCCCTTGTCCTCCATGCTATTTGTTATGCTCCACAAATAAGTGGAACCATATGATAATTGACTCTCTTTGCTTGACTTATTTCACTCAGCATAATCTCTTCCAACCCCGTCCATGTTGCTATAAAAGTTGGGTATTCGTCCTTTCTGATGAAGGCATAATACTCCATAGTGTATATGGACCACATCTTCCTTATCCATTCATCCGTTGAAGGGCATCTTGGTTCTTTCCACAGTTTGGCGACCATGGCCATTGCTGCTATAAACATTGGGGTACAGATGGCCCTTCTTTTCACTACATCTGTATCTTTGGGCTAAATACCCAGTAGTGCAATTGCAGGGTCATAGGGAAGCTCTATTTTTAATTTCTTGAGGAATCTCCACACTGTTCTCCAAAGTGGCTAAACCAACTTGCATTCCCACCAACAGTGTAAGAGGGTTCCCCTTTCTCCACATCCTCTCCAACACATGTTGTTTCCTGTCTTGCTAATTTTGGTCATTCTAACTGGTGTAAGATGGAATCTCAATGTGATTTTAATTTGAATCTCTCTGATGGCTAGTGATGATGAACATTTTTTCATGTGTCTGATAGCCATTTGTATGTCTTCATTGGAGAAGTGTCTGTTCATATGTTCTGCCCATTTTTTTATATGATTGTCTGTTTTGTGTGTGTTGAGTTTGAGGACTTCTTTATAGATCCTGAATATCAACCTTTTGTCTGTACTGTCATTTGCAAATATCTTCTCTCATTCCGTGGGTTGCTTCTTTGTTTTGTTGTCTGTTTCCTTTGCTGTGCAGAAGCTTTTGATCTTGATGAAGTCCCAAAATTTCATCTTCGCTTTTGTTTCCTTTGCCTTTGGAGACATATCTTGAAAGAAGTTGCTGTGGCTGATATCGAAGAGGTTACTGCCTATGTTCTCCTCTAGGATTCTGATGGATTCCAGTCTTACTTGAGGTCTTTTATCCATTTCGAGTTTATCTTTGTGTACGGTGTAAGAGAATGGTCGAGTTTCATTCTTCTACATATAGCTGTCCAGTTTTCCCAGCACCATTTATTGAAGAGACTGTCTTTTTTCCACTGTATATTTTTTCCTGTTTTGTCGAAGATTATTTGCCCATAGAGTTGAAGGTCCATATCTGGGCTCTCTACTCTGTTCCACTGGTCTATGTGTCTGTTTTTATGCCAGTACCATGCTGTCTTGATGATCACAGCTTTGTGGTAAAGCTTGAAATCAGGTAACGTGATGCCCCGTTTTATTTTTGTTTTTCAACATTCCCAAAGCCTATTTAACCTATAAAATATCTGATACATGGTATTTAAGTAGAACAGTTCTATAGTACCCCACATTCAAGCTTGAAATCTGATACCAGTGAACAGACACAGATACAAAAAGGGAGTGATGTGAAGATAGAGAAAAAAGACAGCCACCTATAAGCCAAGAAAAGAGAAATGGAATAGAATCTTCTTTTATGACTCTCAGAAGGCACCAACCCTGCTGAGAGATTCATCTCAGAATTCTACCCTGCAGAACTAAGAGAAAATAAATTTCTGTTGTTGAAGCCCTTGGTCTGTGGTACTTGTCTCAACAGTGTTAGCAAACCAAATGTATCCCCATTTCTTTTCTCTTACCTGATTATCCACAACTGCACAGTAAGTATGAATATAGTGCAGAGAAATTTCACAATGCTTCTTAAGGTTTTTCTTCATTTCCTTTATTTCAGCCACCTATGAAATTATTCGTTGAATTCAAATCACTGAAACTGATTTTAAAAACTGAATATGAAATTATGTTCAGAAAAAATAGTAGACATATTGATTATAATATGTCCCTTTATTTTTAAACTTTAAGGTTCTGTCTACATATCCCAGGTCAAAAGAATGCCAGATAATTAAAGCCCAAAACATAACCGCCCCTATTAAAAGATATTAATCAGGCATTACCTATGTTGTCTGTTTATCACTTTACCATTTAATTAATTTGCATTAATTTGTATTAATATATATTTAACAAGGAATTTAAAAACCTCTGCACATCTCTCACTTCTCCTATCTACCAAATTTTTGTTTATTTTCTATATCCAGTGGAATTACATTTTTAACAATAAATTTGATGAAAATTATTAATTTTCTTAACAATTACATACAAATTCAAATGCTTTATAGCTGGATAAGTATAGAAAAATTTTATCTGCCAGAATTTCTTCTTTCCAACTTGCACTGTAATTGATTTTCTATAGGTGCCAAAATTAGCCTTGAGATATGTTGGGGTATTTCTCAATCAAAATTCATTGTTTGGGTGGAATGATATACAGAAGAAGGGAGAAGAGCCTACTGAGTTATTAGAACAAGACTGTATCAGCCATCCTGTAAAAGATCAACTGGCCTCTGAGTCACTGAAACCTGGGTGCACAGATGTGTGCCATCTCACTCTTTCCAGACCCAAGTCCATTCTATACGAATATCCCCTTTTTAGAAATACACCCAAAAGAGTCAGAAGAGAATAATTTATTTATGGTCATTTCTTTCAACAGTAGGTAAGGACAACTACCAGGAAAGAAGGTGGGTTTGGGGAGGTGGAGAGGGAGGAACAGGCTCCCCATTGAGCAGGCTCCATCCCAGGACCCTGAGATCATGACCGGAGCTGAAAGCAGACATTTCACTGACTGAGACATCCAGGCACTGCTGTCTGCCCTCTTAAATCATGTTATCCTGGCACAGACATCAGATGGTTTCCTTTAGCAAAATTCTCAAAAGTGTCAAATCCGGTCTTTTTTTTGTTTTTAATTTTTAATTTTTAATTTTTTTAAACATATATTTTTATCCCCAGGGGTACAGGTATGTGAATCACCAGGTTTACACACTTCACAGCACTCACCATAGCACATACCCTCCCCAGTGTCCATAACCCCACCCCCTTCCCAACCCCCCTCCTCCCAGCAACCCTCAGTTTGTTTTGTGAGATTAAGAGTCACTTATGGTTTGTCTCCCTCCCAATCCCATCTTGTTTCATTTACTCTTCTCCTACCCCCTTAACCCCCATGTTGCATCTCCACTCCCTCATATTAGGGAGATCATATGATAGTTGTCTTTCTCCAATTGACTTATTTCGCTAAGCATGATACCCTCTAGAACCATCCACGTCGTCGCAAATGGCAAGATTTCATTTCTTTTGATGGCTGCATAGTTTTCCATTGTGTATATATACCACATCTTCTTTATCCATTCGTCTGTTGATGGACATCTAGGTTCTTTCCATAGTTTGGCTATTGTAGACATTGCTGCTATAAACATTCGGGTTCATGTGCCCCTTCGGATCACTACGTTTGTACCTTTAGGGTAAATACCCAGTAGTGCAATTTCTGGGTCATAGGGTAGCTCTATTTTCAACATTTTGAGGAACCTCATGCTGTTTTCCAGAGTGGTTGCACCAGCTTGCATTCCCACCAACAGTGTAGGAGGGTTCCCCTTTCTCCGCATCCTCGCCAGCATCTGTCATTTCCTGACTTGTTAATTTTGGCCATTCTGACTGGTGTGAGGTGATATCTCATTGTGGTTTTGATTTGTATTTCCCTGATGCCGAGTGATATGGAGCACTTTTTCATGTGTCTGTTGGCCATCTGGATGTCTTCTTTGCAGAAATGTCTGTTCATGTCCTCTGCCCATTTCTTGATTGGATTATTTGTTCTTTGGGTGTTGAGTTTGCTAAGTTCTTTATAGATTTTGGACACTAGCCCTTTATCTGATATGTCATATGCAAATATCTTCTCCCATTCAGTCAGTTGTCTTTTGGTTTTGTTAATGGTTTCCTTTGCTGTGCAAAAGCTTTTGATCTTGATGAAATCCCAATAGTTCATTTTTGCCCTTGCTTCCCTTGCCTTTGGTGATGTTCCTAGGAAGATGTTGCTGCGGCTGAGGTCGAAGAGGTTGCTGCCTGTGTTCTCCTCAAGGATTTTGATGGATTCCTTTCTCACATTGAGGTCCTTCATCCATTTTGAGTCTATTTTCGTGTGTGGTGTAAGGAAATGATCCAATTTCATTTTTCTGCATGTGGCTGTCCAATTTTCCCAACACCATTTATTGAAGAGGCTGTCTTTTTTCCATTGGACATTCTTTCCTGCTTTGTCGAAGATGAGTTGACCATAGAGTTGAGGGTCTATTTCTGGGCTCTCTATTCTGTTCCATTGATCTATGTGTCTGTTTTTGTGCCAGTACCATGCTGTCTTGATGATGACAGCTTTGTAATAGAGCTTGAAGTCCGGAATTGTGATGCCACCAACTTTGGCTTTCTTTTTCAATATTCCTTTGGCTATTCGAGGTCTTTTCTGGTTCCATATAAATTTTAGGATTATTTGTTCCATTTCTCTGAAAAAAATGGATGGTACTTTGATAGGAATTGCATTAAATGTGTAGATTGCTTTAGGTAGCATAGACATTTTCACAATATTTATTTTTCCTATCCAGGAGCATGGAACATTTTTCCATTTTTTTGTGTCTTCCTCAATTTCTTTCATCAGTACTTTATAGTTTTCTGTGTATAGATTTTTAGTCTCTTTGGTTAGGCTTATTCCTAGGTATCTTATAGTTCTGGGTGCAATTGTAAATGGGATGGACTCCTTAATTTCTCTTTCTTCTGTCTTGTTGTTGGTGTAGAGAAATGCAACTGATTTCTATGCATTGATTTTATATCCTGACACTTTACTGAATTCCTGTACAAGTTCTAGCAGTTTTGGAGTGGAGTCTTTTGGGTTTTCCACATATAGTATCATATCATCTGCAAAGAGTGATAGTTTGACTTCTTCTTTGCCAATTTGGATGCCTTTAATTTCCTTTTGTTGTCTGATTGCTGAGGCTAGGACTTCTAGTACTATGTTGAATAGCAGTGGTGATAATGGACATCCCTGCCGTGTTCCTGACCTTAGCAGAAAAGCTTTTAGTTTTTCTCCATTGAGAATGATATTTGTGGTGGGTTTTTCATAGATGGCTTTGATAATATTGAGGTATGTGCCATCTATCCCTACACTTTGAAGAGTTTTGATCAGGAAGGGATGCTGTACTTTGTCAAATGCTTTTTCAGCATCTATGGAGAATATCATATGGTTCTTATTCTTTCTCTTATTAATGTGTTGTATCACATTGATTGATTTGTGGATGTTGAACCAAACTTGCAGCCCTGCAATAAATCCCACTTGGTCGTGGTGAATAATCCTTTTAATGTACTGTTGAATCCTATTGGCTAGTATTTTGGTGAGAATTTTTCCATCTGTGTTCATCAAAGATATTTGTCTGTAGTTCTCTTTTTTGATGGGATCCTTGTCTGGTTTTGGGATCAAGGTGATGCTGGCCTCATAAAATGAGTTTGGAAGTTTTCCTTCCATTTCTATTTTTTGGAACAGTTTCAGGAGAATAGGAATTAGTTCTTCTTTAAATGTTTGGTAGAAATCCCCCGGGAAGCCGTCTGGTTCTGGGCTTTTGTTTGTTTGGAGATTTTTGATGACTGTTTCATCTCCTTACTGGTTATGGGTCTGTCAGGTTTTCTACTTCCTGGTTCAGTTGTGGTAGTTTATATGTCTCTAGGAATGCATCCATTTCTTCCAGATTGTCCAATTTGTTGGCGTAGAGTTGCTCATAGTATGTTCTTATAATTGTCTGTATTTCTTTGGTGTTCGTTGTGATCTCTCCTCTTTCATTCATGATTTTATTTATTTGAGTCTTTTCTCTTTTCTTCTTGATAAGTCTGGCCAGGGGTTTATCTATCTTATTAATTCTTTCAAAGAAACAGCTCCTAGATTCGTTGATTTGTTCTATTTTTTTTTTTGGTTTCTATTTCATTGATTTCTACTCTGATATTTATGATTTCTCTTCTCCTGCTGGGTTTAGGCTTTTCTTTCTTTCTTTCTTTCTTTTTTTTTTTTTTTTTTTTTTTTTTTTTTTGGCTTTCTTTCTTGTTCTTTCTCCAGCTCCTTTAGGTGTAGGGTTAGGTTGTGTACCTGAGACCTTTCTTGTTTCTTGAGAAAGGCTTGTACCGCTATATATTTTCCTCTCAGGACTGCCTTTGTTGTGTCCCACAGATTTTGAACCGTTGTGTTTTCATTATCATTTGTTTCCATGAATTTTTTCAATTCTTCTTTAATTTCCTGGTTGACCCATTCATTCTTTAGAAGGATGCTGTTTAGTCTCCATGTATTTGGGTTCTTTCCAAATTTCCTCTTGTGATTGCGTTCTAGCTTCAGAGCATTGTGGTCTGAAAATATGCAGGGAATGATTCCAATCTTTTGATAACAGTTGAGACCTGATTTGGGACCGAGGATGTGATCTATTCTGGAGAATGTTCCATGTGCACTAGAGAAGAATGTGTATTCTGTTGCTTTGGGATGAAATGTTCTGAATATATCTGTGATGTCCATCTGGTCCAGTGTGTCATTTAAGGCCTTGATTTCCTTGTTGATCTTTTGCTTGGATGATCTGTCCATTTCAGTGAGGGGAGTGTTAAAGTCCCCTACTATTATTGTATTATTGTCGATATGTTTCTTTGATTTTGTTATTAATTGGTTTATATAGTTGGCTGCTCCCACGTTAGGGGCATAGATATTTAAAATTGCTAGATCTTCTAGTTGGACAGTTCCTTTGAGTATGATATAGTGTCCTTCCTCATCTCTTATTATAGTCTTTGGCTTAAAATCTAATTGATCTGATATAAGGATTGCCACTCCTGCTTTCTTCTGATGTCCATTAGCATGGTAAATTCTTTTCCACCCCCTCACTTTAAATCTGGAGGTGTCTTCGGGTTTAAGATGAGTTTCTTGTAGGCAACATATAGATGGGTTTTGTTTTTTTATCCATTCTGATACCCTGTGTCTTTTGATTGGGGCATTTAGCCCATTAACATTCAGGGTAAGTATTGAGAGATATGAATTTAGTGCCATTGTATTGCCTGTAAGGTGACTGTTATTGTATATTGTCTCTGTTTCTTTCTGATCTACTACTTTTAGGGTCTCTCTTTGCTTAGAGGACCCCTTTCAATATTTCCTGTAGAGCTGGTTTGGTATTTGCAAATTCTTTCAGTTTTTGTTTGTCCTGGAAGCTTTTAATCTCTCCTTCTATTTTCAATGATAGCCTAGCTGGATATAGTATTCTTGGCTGCATGTTTTTCTCGTTTAGTACTCTGAATATATCATGCCAGCTCTTTCTGGCCTGCCAGGTCTCTGTGGATAAGTCTGCTGCCAACCTAATATTTTTACCATTGTACGTTACAGACTTCTTTTCCTGGGCTGCTTTCAGGATCTTCTCTTTGTCATTAAGACTTGTAAATTTTACTCTTAGGTGACGAGGTGTGGACCTATTCTTATTGATTTTGAGAGGGGTTCTCTGAACCTCCTGGATTTTGATGCTTGTCCCCTTTGCCATATTGGGGAAATTCTCTCCAATAATTCTCTCCAATATACCTTCTGCTCCCCTCTCTGTTTCTTCTTCTTCTGGAATCCCAATTATTCTAATGTTGTTTCATCTTATGGTGTCACTTATCTCTCGAATTTTCCCCTCTTGGTCCAGTACCTGTTTGTCCCTCTTTTGCTCAGCTTCTTTATTCTTTGTCATTTTGTCTTCTATATCACTAATTCTTTCTTCTGCCTCATTTATCCTAGCAGTGAGAGCCTCCATTTTTTATTGCACCTCATTAATAGCTTTTTTTATTTCAACTTGGTTAGATTTTAGTTCTTTTATTTCTCCAGAAAGGGCTTTTATCTCTCCAGAGAGGGTTTCTCTAATATCTTCCATGCCTTTTTCAAGCCTGGCTAGAACCTTGAGAATCATCATTCTGAACTCTAGATCTGACATATTACCAATGTCTGTATTGATTAGGTCCCTAGCCTTCAGTACTGCCTCTTGTTCTTTTTTATGTGGTGAATTTTTCCACCTTGTCATTTTGTCCAGATAAGAGTATATGAAGGAGCAAGTAAAATACTAAAAGGGTGGCAACAACACCAGGAAAATATGCTTTAGCCAAATCAGAAGAGATCCCAAATCGTGATGGGGGAGAAAGGGGACAAAAAGAGGTTCAGAAAGAAAAAGAAAAAAGAGAAAAAAGAAAAGAAACAATTAAAAAAGAAAACGAATAAAGAAAAAATATAAAAAAGAAAAAAAAATAAATATATATTAGATAAACTAGTTAAAAAACGTTAAAAAATAAAGGGGTGAAAGTTTATAAAAAATAGCAGAAGAAGAGAAAAAAATTGAAAACGAAAAAAAAATTAAATTAACCGCAAGGCTAAAAGAATCATGGGGAGAAAGCCATGAGTTCTGTGCTTTGCTTTCTCCTCCTCTGGAATTCCGCTGCTCTCCTTGGGATTGAAACTCCACTCCTTGGTAGGTGAACTTAGTCCTGGCTGAATTTCTTGTTGTTCTTCTGGGGGAGGGGCCTGTTGTACTGATTTTCAAGTGTCTTTGCTCCAGGCGGAATTGCACAGCCGTTACCAGGGGACAGGCTGATTAATCCGCTCGCTCGGGTTTGCTTTTGGGAGCTTTTGTTCCCTGAACGCTTTCCGTAGATTTCCGGAGGACGGGAATGAAGATGGCGGCTTCCCAGTCTCCGGCCCACAGGAGCTGAGAGCCCAGGGCCCCACTCTTCAGTGCGCCCTCAAAGAACAGCGCCCAATTACTCCCGTCTGCCTGGCCTCCGGGCGAGCTCCGAGCTCACTGAGCCTGTGACCGGTTCAAGGTAACCCCGAGCTGTGAGCTCACTCCTCGGCTCCGTCTCTGTAGCCAGCTTCCCCGTTCTAATACCTGTAAGCTCTGCGACCCTCAGACACCCCCGATCCTTCTGTGACCCTGCGGGACCTGAGGCCACGCTGACCCCACGTGGGCTTCACCCCAGTTAAGCCTCTGGAGCGATGTCCCTCAGCAGAACAGACTTTTAAAAGTCCTGATTTTGTGCTCCGTTGCTCCGCCGCTTGCCGGGAGCCGGCCCCTCCCCCCGCGGTCTATCTTCCCGTCGCTTTGGATTCACTTCTCTGCCAGTCCTACCTTTCAGAAAGTGGTTGATTTTCTGTTTCTAGAATTACTCTTCTTCTCTTTGATCTCCTGTTGGATTTGTAGGTGTTTGCAATCTTTAGATAAGCTATCTAGCTGATCTCCTGCTACCTGAAGTAGTCTCAGCCTGCTACTTCTCCGCCATCTTGACTCCTCCCCCTCAAATCCTGTCTTTTAATAACTGCTGGAGCTCGAGAGTTTTAAGCAATAAGACGAATAAAAAATCAAGTGTGAATGGTTCCAATTATTGATCATTGTTTATATCCAGACAATATATGAGATGTTTTACATATATCATTTCACTTAATACTTAGAACAACAGTAGCAGTTAAGAGAGTGGGCTCCTGAGTTAGAGATGTAATGCCAGCTTTTGCATCAAAATATAGAAGACCCAGTTTGGGATATATATTATTGGATGACAAAAACCTACATTTAAAAAATTCACTGTTTATCTGAAATTCAAATTTAACTTGCCTGTGCTTGATTTAGGAAGTTCAAAAGTTACATCTCCAAGCCCTATTTTCTTTATGCATATAGTGAAGATATTAATCATAGGTCTCACCTCATGTGGCTATTATACAATTTAAGCAAATTAATCCACATGAAATGATATAATGACAGTAGTTATTATTAATTATAAGGATTAATATAGAGTATGGACTGAATTAACATTTTCTTTAAGAAGATGGTCTTTCCATGTTTCACTCTTTTAATATTTACCTTCTTGTGACCATAATTAAGGGATAAATATATTTCATCTTCCCTCCAATTAAAAATGAACATTTTTAATGAACATTAGAAATGTTCATTTTTAATTGGAACATCCATTTAAATGTTTTAATTTCATTTAAAAATGAACATTATCTAGCCCTAATCTACAACCCAGTTGTGCCCCATTTTGCCAATTATTTAATTTGTGCATATCCTTGGAGTGAGAGTATTATATTAAAATCCTTGCTCTTCTACTGACATTTGGGCATAATTTGTTCTCCTAGAAACTTGATTTCTTATATATAATATCAGGGTAATGGAAGCTACTGTAAGTAATTATGAGAAATAAATAAGAATGTATACATTTATAATATATTGCTAAAATATCAAATATTATTTTATACTATAAATGATAATGTATATAAACAATGAATTGTATATAATAAAATTCTTTATAATTTATATATAAATTATTATGTTTTTATAAATGCATAAAAATTAAATACATATAAATATATACATATGGTTGTGGTTACTGCATTACATTGTGGTTAGTTAAGCATGTGCCTGAGTCCCTTGAGAGACTGATCATGAACCACCTTCAGAGCAGAGCAAGTGCTCTTCTCTTCAGAAGCCCCATGGTCACTTAACAAGATACTCAGCTCATGATTGATCTTGAAGAACTGTTTCCTGAATTGAATTTCAAGCTGAATCCATCCACCAACACTTATACACAAATAGCCATGCTGTTATTATTGGATTAAACAAGAGAAAATCTTATTCTTTAGACATCAAAAAGTTTCCCAAAGTCATACAAGACTGATGAATGAGAATGATGTGGCCAGTACCAATTCTTTTGACCTTTTATTTCAAAAACATTTCTAAAATTAACATACTTATATACCTGGTTTTGAACAGTGTTCTATCCATAATTTGAAGCAGGCATCCGATCCTACCACTTCTGCAGTAAATTTTGTAGATTTAACAGAGCATGTCTGGAGAAAATCTTCTAGTCTTTTTATTCCAGAACTATGATTTTCTTTAATTTATTTTTCAAAATATAGGGACAAATTATTCCATCTTTCTTCTCTTTTCTCTAGTTTAGCTGTCTCTTGATTTTCTTCAATAACTCCTTCTGCATTTGCCTTCTAAAACACAAAGAAATAGAACAAAAATTACCAGAAAAATAAATGTTTTGGGGATAATACATTTGATATTTTTGAGACAAATCTTTAATATCTCAGGCCATTAGTTTACCATTTAGGACATTCAAGTAGTACATCAAATTGGATGTTGGGGTTCCCAAATAAAGCGCAAACATCTACACATTATATAAGCATGATAATTTGCCATTCCCTTCTCTGTCTCCTCAGCTATTATTTCCTTAATCCATTATGCTGAAAATCAGTGGTCTGGCATTTCAAGTCTTTGGGGTTGAGTTTTAAGAAAAAAGTCTATTTCAAAATAACATTCAATTGACATAGATATCATTTTTAAGACTAGAAAAATTGTGGTATAATCACAAAAACTGCCCAGCCATGTTGCATGCTGCACTTCATAAAAGAAGAAATAGAACTTTTGCCCAGTGATTCCCAGAAGAAATCTAATGAGTCTGAATGTGGTACAATAGAAGCAGACATACAGTCTAATATTTTAATATCTAGACTACCATATGCAATAGAGAATGCTGTCAGAGCTAATCTCTGTGACAAACTTTCCTTTCCAGAACTCAGGGCATGTCCTTCTTTAGTTCTCCTTCACCATCTACCTCCTCAGTATGGAAACAATGGACGCAAGGACTCCTGAGTTACCAATGAAGTAATGTTAGCTCCTGGGAAGGAGCACAGACTTAACCAGGGGTAAAAAGATATCCTTGAAGAGTGTGGTAGCAACTAGAAACATGATCTTCCTTAAGCACAAAATAGAGAATGGAGAGAAAGAAAATATGTTCATCCTATACAACAAGGAATATTAAGTTTTAAATATGTATAGCTGCAAGTAATGAATAAGCAAAAAGAAAATACTGCAGCAATAGCGGATAAAGGACGTGCAAGAGAAATTAATAAGGAAGAGACACAAACGAACTCTAAATTTTGAAAAGATACCCATGTCACTGGTGTTCAAAGAATCGAGATTAAAAACCCTTGTTGGAGAGGAATTCAGGAAGAAAAAGCAGGAACTCTCATACACTTGTGATGGTAATTAGAGCTGACTGGTCAAAAGGCAGGTTCAAGAGTCAAGCCTGGGTCAGCGACTCACTAAGTAACTTAGCATAGTGTTCTTCACATAAGAGTTAGATAAACTGGTAACATGTTACTATTATTACATGTATTAGTAATAAAATAAGGACAGAAATTGTTAAGTCTTTGAAATAAGAATGTATCAGCATACATGAAAAAAAATCTTAAAATTTTTGATCCAGCAATTACTTCTTTAAGTAATTAGAAAATGTAGGAAGATTCATAGCACAAGCTATCATAGTAAAACAATGAAAACATAATATTATTATTGGATTAAACAAGAGAACATCTTATTTTTCAGGTATCAAAAAGTTTCCCTAATATAAATATACAATAAATAAATAAATATTTATTTTTTATAAATATAAATTATATAAATAAATACATCATAGAATATAATGCAAATACTAAAAGGAAAATTTTATTTCTAGTTCATTGAAACAGAAGGTTCTTCAAAATACATTGTGTAATGGGGAAAATAATAAAACCACATATACATTTTAAAATTTTGTATATATTTATAAATATGTACAGATTGAAATATTGGAAGGACAATCACCAGAAAGTTGATAGACATAACTTTAGGGGGGTAAAATTTTAGTGATTTCTCATTTTTTGATAGGTCTCCAGATAATCTAAATTTACTAGATGTGTTTGGCTTGTATAATCTTTTTTTTTTTTAAAGCTATCTAAAATTTGGGAAACAATGTGCTATTATGGAAGTATATTTAATAACAGAAAAATGTCCATTATATGTTGATAGGTGGGGGAATATGTTAAAAATATGTAGGGGGTTTTCTTGTAAAAAAATAAACCATATGAATAAAAATGACTGAACACTTATATGTCAAAATGTTAATAATGATTATCTGTGAGATGGGAGCATGGACTGTTCCTTTTTGTTCTTACTATTTTTCCATATTTCAAAAGGAAATAAGCAAATAGTAGCATGGCCATATTATAAATTATACACTACAAAATTGTGTTTCAAAAGATTTTTAATAATATGAAAGGGAAAATGACCACAAAGAAATGCACCAAAATGTTAACAGCATTTAACTCTGAGGGAGATCCTATTAGGATGTTTCTCTTCACTATGTTTCTTCATTTTAAAATTATTCTAAAAGGAGAATAAATTATTTTATCTTTTGTAATTCATGGTTAGTATTTAGAGTATACTTGATTTGCAGCTATTACTTTTTTTTAGAAAAATGATTTTTTTCTTCTCTAATAACCCAAGATTATCAATGTTACAGTCCTGGATATTGTTTGTTTGTTTTTTTAAGATTTTATTTATTTATTTGACAGAGATCACAAGTAGTCAGAGAGGAGGCAGAGAGGAGGGGAAGCAGGCTCCCTGCTGAGGAGGGGAAGCAAGCTCCCTGCTGAGCAGGGAGCCCGATGTGGGGCTCAACCTCAGCTCTCCGAGATCATGACCTGAGCTGAAGGCAGAGGCCTAACCCACTGAGCCACCCAGGTGCCCCAGTCCTGGATATTGTTAAGGAGGATCTCACATGTCAAGAGTAGAGCCTGAGGACCCCCGCATGACTAAGTCCCGCTAGTCAAGAATGTACCTGGTATTTTCTTTCCTTCTGCACAAAATTTTCTGGAGGTGGCAGAGATATTTCTCTTAAAATCCTTACTGATCTGTTACCTCGTACCAAAGAGTTTCCAAAGATGTGATAAAATGATGTAATTTCTGTACTTCTTTTCTTTCTTTGGCATCATTGGATTTAGCTGTAGGAAATAAAGCAATTATTAAAATATGCTGACAATGCTATTTATGAGCCTCATTAATGAGAAAGACTTTGACAGATACCCTTACAACTCACATTAATCTAATTATAAACCTCTTAGAGACAAAGATATAGAAACTCAAATTATTTGAGCCATATTTAAGTATCTTGGAGGGATCCAAATCAACATCTGGTATTTGCATTATCACTTTATTACAATCTACTAAGCATTATGGGTATACCCCATAGAAAAGTTGATGTGTGTTTATGCCCTTCTTTTCTTCCAGGCCATCAAAAACATGAGAGAAAACACCGGCTCTTTGGCATTGTTGATGGCAATAGCACAAGCTCAAGAACAAAGCATGTGAACACTCTGTAAGAGTACTATATATGGAAACAAGAGTCTCTGAAAACTACCCCAGAATTAAGTCAGAAATAACTGGTTAAAACAATTAAATCAGATTCCAGGTGATATCATAGAATAGACTTTGGAAACCAGGTATTATCAATTTTCAGACTTCCCTTAGTCCTCAGGAGTACTGCACACAACTAAAATAGATATCCCTTTTCCATATGATGCCAAAGCAAATCTTTTAAAATGTAAACTTGATCATGTCTCTCATGTGGTTTGAACATTTCAGTGGCTTCCTGTTGCTCTGATGTTATTCAAAATCTTTGTTAAGGCCTACAGAAGTCTGCATGATCCAGACTCCTCTCACATCACTCTCTACTCTGAACTCATTGGCCACTTCCTGTCATGGCGTCCCTCTACTGACTGCATCACACCATGCCCCTACTACCCAGGCCCAGATAATTACCCTCATCTTTCAGATTTGGTTTAAAAATTTCCCAACCCTTCTAGCTTACCCTCTTCAAACCCTTTACACCTAATTGTAGTTATCTTTAATTTTAAAGAAGTATCTCTGTAATGGTTTGCCTACTATCTGCTCTGCTAGACTGTGAGCACTGCAAGATCAGAAACATCTTTCACATTCCCAGTTCTATTCCCAGAACCTGACACAAAGCTGTGCACATAGTAGGTCTCAGTTCATAGGACAGATGTTGACTGAGTGTGTCAGAGATCTGCAATACCAATCTGGCTGCCTCTTCCCAAGCTGTAAGAAATCCTAATTGTGTGCAACTGATTTTTAATTTTTCCTACACTGATTTTCCTGTACCAGTTTGAAATCCAAGAAGACAACAAGATTACCAAACTATACTGGCCCATAATATCTTATTGCCAAAATAATTACTAGGTTATTTGAACATTTAAACCTTATTTCACTTAATAAATACAATTATTAAACAATATTTTAGAGCAAATAACTAATGTAGTTAGTAATTTGGGAAATAATGACAATATAACATGATTAATGAGGACGAAGTCCTTGGATCTTACGAGATAATGCAACAGGAATTTTTAACCAAGAAAAAAGAACTAAAGAAATTTCAATAATAACATGTAAATTTATGGTAGCAACCTAAGACTAATAAAAGGTTAAAAATCCTGTCTAGACAAAACAGCTTTTTACCCCAATAGATCAATCGAAATCTCATTTTTCATATTATGGAAACTAGCTTCTTCCCAGTTCTACTATGAAACACTGGGAATTTGCATGGTGGCAGAGAGAAAGGAGAGCATAGACTTCATTCATCTCAGAGGAGTCATTTTTTTTTCTTATATGTATGATATAATTCTTTAATAAATAAGAATGTTGAAAATGTTCACTAGATATTAGTTATATTTTCATTACTGTTGCACCTAGTCCTTTCAAAATCATCACTGAGGGGTCTGAAAGAATGCCATTGTGTGAGTTCATCAGATTCTTTCATCTCAAAAAGAGATAAAATAGCTCGATCATCACTGGGAAAAAAAGGCATACAGTATAATATGCGCATATATATATATATTTTTAGTTTCTACTTTAAAAAGTTCTAGCCATGAACTTATGTAATGATTTTATATTTTATAACTATGAATAAGCAAAATAGGTTTTAATAAACAATATATTTCCTGAAGAAATAGTCAAGAATGGGACAGGAATATCTGTAAAATTGTCTCTATGGTGATGAAGAGGACATACTAAGAATTTATTTGTATGTGGGATTGAATTAGTACCAAATAATGTTGAAGGATATATAACCTCACTGATATAGATTGATATTTATGAAACTGAGATCCCTTCTGGATTATTTTAGCTTGTTTATTTGTGTGTATTTATAAATTATTTCAAACACAGAGAAAAGATTAGAGAATAGAAGATACCTACAAACGTACTATTCATTGATTCCAAGCTATTCATTGAATGTCTGCTATGTCCAGGTTCTCTTCCAGATTCTGAGGCTATGTGAGTGAATAACGCAGACTTAAAAAATTCAAAAAACTATCTCTTTGAGTTATATACTAAAAGAAGTTTACAGAAAACAAAGAAATATAAAGATAAAATATACACTATGCCTGATGATAAAAAGGGCATAAAGGAAAAAAATAAGGCAGAGATGGTCTCATTCTAAGCAAGATGGTCAGGAAGAGCCTGCTGAGAAGGTATTTGAGCAATAGGTTAAAGGTTGTTTGAGTCAGAACATTCTGAACAAATAGAACAGCAAGAAGAAAAGTTGAGTAGTGGGAGAGCAACTATTGTTTAAAAGAAACACAATGGCCAAGACATGGAAAAAACTTAGGTGCCCATCAATAAGATCAATGAATAAAGAAAATATGGGGCATATATATAGTAGAATATTACTCAGTCATAAAAAGCAAAGGAAAGTCTACCATTTATGACAACATGGCTAGACCTTGAGGGTATTGTGCTAAGTTAAATAAGCCAGACAAAGAAAGGACACCCCAAAAAAAACAAAAACAAACAAACAAAAAGCAAGCTCATAGAAACAGGGTAGTTTGGTGGTTACCAGGAGCTAAGGGATGGAGAAAGTGGAAAGATGTTGGTCAAAGAATACAAACATCCAGTTTTAAGATGAGTAAGTTCTAGAGATCTAATATACACTATGCTAACTACAGTTAACAGTATATACTTGAAAGTTCCTAAAATAATAGGTCTTTTTTTTTTTGGAAGATTTTATTTATTTATTTGTGAGAGAGAGAATGGGAGAGAGAGAGAGCACATAACGGGGGAGGGTCAGAGTGAGAAGCAGACTGCTGGGAGCCCAATGCTGGCCTCAATCCCAGGACTGCCAGCATAATGACCTAAGCCGAAAGGAGCCCTTCAACCAAATGAGCCACCGAGGCACCCCAAAAGAGTAGGTCTTAGATGTTCTTACCACAAAAGGCAATTATGTAAGGTGATGGGTGTGTTCATTAACCTTACTATTGTGATCATTTTGCAATATATACATGTATCACAACATCATGTTTTATATCTAAAATTTATACAATGTTATATGTCAATTATACCTTAAGATGCTGGGGGAGGGGGGTTTGTGGGTAGAAACAGAAAGGAGGCCAACATGGGCAGAGCAGGAGACCTTGGGAGAGATTAGTACGGAATGAGGTCAAAGAGGAAAGAGAGAGGGATGCCTGTCTGGCTCAGGCAGTTAAGGGTCTGCCTTCGGCTCAGGTCATGAGGGGTTCTACATCAGTTTCCTTGCTCAGAAGGAAGTCTGCTTCTCCCTCTCCCACTCCCCATGCTTGCACTCTCTCTCTGACAAAAAATAAAGTCTTCAAAAAAAAAAAAAGTGAGGTAGTAGTTTTTGGAAGATAGAAAGCAGTAAATCCCAATAGTTCTTTTAATCTGAGTGAGTTGAAACTCCTTAGAAGGCTTTGAGCAAAGAAGAGAAATTATCTGATTTTCCCCCCACAATATCACTCTGGCTGCTATGTTGAAAACATAGTGAAGGAGGCAAAGGCAAAAGTAAGAGAGCAGTAAGGGGCTACTGCAATAATGAAGAGGTGATGGTAGGTTGGCCAGGATATGCACGGTATACAGAAGCAAGAAAAGGAAATATTCTCCATGTATTTTGGAGGAGGAGAAATGAAGTTGACTAAAAGGATGTGATATGAGAAATACAAAAAGAAGTCAAGGATGATTCCAAGAATTTTGACCTGAGAAACTAGAAGAAAAGAGAAGTAGAGGTAGAGGGAAGACCAGGTTCCCATGAGATCAGGAGCTGTCAATTCCACAGAGTTTAGAATGTATATGAAACATCCAATTAGAATCAGAAGTTTAGAGACTTGAATCAAGGTACAATTTTGGGAATTTATGGCAAAAATGCTGGAGATATTAATTCAAGACTTGATATTATAGAAAAAAAAAAAGATTTAAAACCATGACACTAGGTGATCAAAGGAATGACCACTTAGTCAAATGTTAATGGTTTTCTAGGTTTGCTTCATTTGTTAAAAAAAAAAAAGTGGACAAAAATTAAAAAATTTTTTAAAAAAAGTAGAGCACTGCAGATAGATTTTAAGCCTCCTAGTTAACTCTGAGAAACCTTTTCTTCTCTCTTGGGAAAGTAACTGCTACTTTGTATTCATCATGCCCAGGCATATTTATATACTATTGCTAAACAGACTGCACATAAATGACCTCATAATAGTTATATCATTTTCTAACTTTCTGTGTTACATTAACAATATGCTTTTGAGATTCATACATGTTGATGTGTGTGTGTTTGTGTGCAGTTACTTCTTTTTACTGAGAAGTGTTACATTATTTTAATTTCCCAAAATTTACTTCTCATTATCCTACAGCTGGATATTTAGCATACTACAACAAACAATGCTACTACAATGATCATTAATGCAATTTTTCCTTGTGCAAATATACAAGAGTTTCTCTACTTAAACTGCAGTTTCAGTTTCTAGAGAAAGCATACCTTGAATTTCACTAGGTTTTTACCAATTTCTATTTCCAGGTCAATGTTTAAACAATGTTTCCATTGCTTCCCTAGATTTTTTTCCATTGCCACACATCTCTGGCATGGTTCAGTCTTGTAAATTTTACCAAAATGAAGGGTGTGGAATAATGGCCAATTGTAGTTTTAATCCTAATTAAATCTTCATTTCCTTGAGTAACAGCAAAGTTAAACATCTTTTCACAGTTTTATTGGCAATTACCACACTTGCTCATCTATAATTAATTGCTTCTATTCTTTTGCTCTTTTTATTCTGTCTCATTCATCATTTTCTTATGAATTTTAGGAATTCTTTATACTAAATTTTTTATACTAATTCTCTGCTGGTTATATACATTTTAAACATGTCCACAATTTTTCTCTTACAGCACTTAAATTTAATATTGTCTAATGTATCACATGTTTCTTAAAGACATAAATTTTATATAGCAATTGAATGCTCTAAGTCATAAAACCCTGAGGTTTATGACCCTGAGGTCATAAAAATATTTTCCTATATTTTTTTCTGTGAGTGCAACAGTTGTCTTTCACATTTAGATCTCTACCAATTTAAAACTTATTTTGGTGCATTGTGTCATCTAGAGATAGACTTTCATTTTTTTTTAAATGTAATATTCGCAGAATAATTTGTTATTTTCATAATGATCTGTTTTGTCACATCGGCCATATATGCAATTGGTAGGATCACCTTTGCTTCCAAATTCACCAATCTTCTTGTGAGACCACTATAATTCACATTCTCCCCACCACACACATTTCAGCATTCCTTGTCTCATCACCATTAACTGCCTAAAAGACCCATCCCTAAAATGATGGTTAGTATTTGGACTACTTAAACCATCTTTAGAACTAGTTTCTTCAAGCCAGACTCCTCTGGTTATCTCATTCTTCTATCCAACTTCTATACTTACAAGGTCACTATCCATTATTACCAGACTCTAATGTTCCTTTGAATCTACTTCTATAACCTCACTAAACCCTTTCACTGTATCTTCTAGACCTTAGGGACTGTCATCAATAATTCCCTATATCTATAAACCCTGAATATTCCTTTTACCCAACTGCTCTTCCCTGAGGATTTTTCTCCTTCCTTTGCTTCTTCTTCAAGTCTGGCTAATTTTTCTTCATTTTCTTTATCCCTTACGATCGGCCCAGAAACAATTTAATACACTCCTTGCTCCTTTTTGCTGTTTTAAGACCTCTTTTTCCCTTTCTACTCCATTGAAATACATGCTTCTGATATAAAACTAATAGACTTGGAAAATAAAAATGTAAGATATATTTGAATTTCAGATAAACAGTGGATACATTTCAACATTAATATCCTTCATGTAGCCTTACTTCAGTGTCAGTTCCAAAAATGCTCCCCTGCTGAATTATCCTCCTTGCTATTCCATTTCATTGAAGATATAAAAATGTCTTTCCCTTAATTATTTTCTTCTCTCATTGCTTCTGATGATTTCAAAATCCACACTGTTGATTCATTCCACATTTGCCCTTTAAAATTCTGTACCTTGGCTACCACCACACACTTACTGTCTTTAATTATACCCTTAATTTATCATGCCCATTATAGAGAATAAAGGTGAAAGAGACAACTCTACATGCAAGGGATGAAGGAAAGTTGTTTGAAGAAATTTTTTAATGTTTTTAAAATCATAATAGTCAATTATGTATAAAGTAAAATCACCAAAATTCTCATTAAAATTTATCATCCAGTATGAATTTTAATTATGCATGTACAACATATACAATAATAAATCCAGCTCATTATACCTGATACAGAAAATAAATACCACAAACAACACAATGTTTTTCTATAAATATTTCCTTAGAAAAAGTAGTTTTGACAAAATATCTCCAGCATAATATCTATAATCTCAGTTTTCAGGGGAATGAGTACCAATTTATGATTTTCTTGATTTGATTCTGGTAGTATTTAGGAATACACTTAATATTTGAACACAAAACTCTAAAGAATTTACCATTGTGTGGACGCCTGGGTGGTTCGGTCGGTTAAGTGTCTGCCTTCAGCTCAGGTCATGATCTCAGGGTCCTGGGATAAAGCCCCACTTCAGGCTCTCCACTCAGCCGCAAGTCTGCTTCTCCCTCTGCCTCTGTGATCCCTCTCCCTCTGTTACTGCTTTTGCTTTCTATAAAATAAATAAAATCTTTTAAAAAAAAAGTCATGAATGTTGTCTTAAAAAAAAAAAAAGGAATTTACCATCATGATGCAAGTGTTTCTAAAAGAGCAAAGCTAAACATTTTCAGTTTTTATTGCAAAATAAACAATACTTCAATAGAATTGTTACAAATCAGAATGTTTTAATAAAATTTGTATCACACCTATTAAATCACAATGTAAAAATATATTGAGTGAACTGATGTAGAAATTTCCTTTCAGGGCACCTTGTTGGCTCAGTGGGTTAAACCTCGCCTTCAGCTTAGGTCATGATCTCAGGGTCCTGGGATCGAGTACCTCATCGGGCTCTCTGCTCAGCAGGGAGCCTGTTTCCCTCTCTCTCTCTCTGCCTGCCTCTCTGCCTGCTTGTGATCTCTCTCTGTCAAATAAACAAATAAAATCTTTAAAAAAAAAAAAAAGAAATTTCCTTTCAACTACAGTTGAACACATTTGAGAAATATCAAAAGGTCAATATGCAACCTGGAAAAGACAAGTATTTATTCTGAACCACAGTAAGAAATATACCTATTTTTCCATAGACCAAAGGAAGCAAGCTGTAAAGTTTATAAATTTTTTCTGAATTTAATCATCAGTACTAAAAAATGAAATAGTAACAAAGTTAATTCTATATCTCTGAATAGTTGAAGCTTAAAGAACCTTTATATATTTCCTTTAAATCCCAAATTAAGTTTTCCTGCATAAATAGGCTGGTCTAATCTGTCAACCACAATCCCCTAAGACCTACTTAAATATAAGCTGGTTTCTGTAAATATGCTTTAGTAAAACTATTACATTTTGTAGAAAAACACTAAAGATATTACTATAAGGTATCTTCTCTGCCTGGCTACGAAGACAGACAGACATGAATTCCAATCTTCTCTCTACCATGAATTTGCTCTGCGATTTAAGACAACTTCCCAAGATCTTATCTGTAAATAGAGAATGACACTAATATGAGTAGGGCTGTTTTGAAAACCCAATTCAACAATCATGTGAAGGGCAAAGAACAATACCTGACAGAATGGGTGCTTATTAAATGTTAGCTTCCTGGGGCACCTGGGTGGCTCAGTAGGTTAAGCCTCTGCCTTTGGCTCAGGTCGTGATCTCTGGGTCCTGGCATTGAGCCCCTCATCAGGCTCTCTGCTCAGAGGGGAGCCTGCTTCTCCCCCCACCCACCTGCCTCTCTGCCTACTTGTGATCTCTGTCAAATAAATAAATAAAAATCTTAAAAAAAAATGTTAGCCTCCCTTCTCATGTTCTCAAACAAATAAAACAGGAAGGCAAAGAAGGTGCTATAGGTATGGCAGCTAATCAGCAGGACCAGTGCTGCAAAATGACAAAACTTCAAAGGGCAAGATCTATTTTCTACACAAGGATTATACTGCTAATCTTTTTCTGTCCTGAATGAGATCAACTTGAAAACATTGTCAGCACTTCTTGGTGACATGGGTCTTCCTGTGTAAGAAATGGTCTGGATGTTGTCCTCAAGGGCATGGGTCTTCCAAAGTTATCATTCCCTGATAGTGTTAAGATTGTGTTCCCCAGCTTCAGATATTCCTGCATCAAACTGTCACTCAATCCTAAATTTAGCCCTGTAGGGAGGAAGAAAATATATTCAAAGTCTGAGTGATAGTCACCATGTTTTATGTTTTATGAGTATATAAATTATTTCACAAGTTTATGTCCATATCTCATTTTGGATGCTTAAAATAAAATGGAATCGGTACTTGCATATTTTTCATGTTGGAACTAGTGTTATAAGACAGTAAAATATCTTTGAAGTTAGTTACTGGTGTTGCTCTATTTTTCTCTCACTCAGAAAACAAAATCAGATGGGACAATGAGAAGGCAACCCATGGTTCCAATATGGTAGGTGATGGAGTCAGGAATCAATCTAATTCTGAAGGTCATGCTGGATGAAGTATGGCAAGGCTCTTGAACTGTCCATCTCTTCCTTTAGATAATCGTCCTTCAGATAATACTCCAACCTGACACTCCTCTTCAATTTTCAAGAAACAACACCTTTTCTAAGATGATCAACAGCAAATTTTAATTTTATATGCAAAATATCTGATTTAGGAAAGGCAACACGATGAATGGTAACACCTGTCTGGTATTCTAGGGCTAGCCCTTATAGTAGCCCTTATAGCCCTTTTCCTCCAATTTAACCTCCTATGTCTTTTTTCTCAAATAGCTGGCATTACTCATAGTTACTAGACCTTCAATAGAACCATTTATCCCCTGTAAGAATACAGATTTTCCACAGAAAATATCTGTGAAGAAAGCTTCTTACCAACTTCTAACCAACCAACTGAAGTTAAGTTATTCATAGTCCACTATAATTATTTGCCAAATACAATCCTGACCCACTCACCAAAAAAAGAATAAAAGGCTTCATTATACAGTCATCTAAAACATACTTCCATAGTATTAAATTTAATAATAATAAGCAATATATTTTCCACAAAATGTTATCAGTTAAGTCAGGCAGGCCAGTGAAATTCACATTCCAATTATGTCTAGCCTCTCCTTATTTTAAGATGAAAAATTTACATTTCTTTAACTGAGAAAAATAAAACAAAAATGTAACCTGCTAAATGGGAGAAGGCATTTGAAAATGATATATTAGATAGAGGTTAATACCCCAAATATATAAAGAACTTATTCAACTCAACACTAAAGAAACAAATCTGCTTTTAAAAAATGGAAAATGAGAAGTGAACCTGAATAGACATTTATCCAAAGAAGATACACAGATATAAAGAAGATATACAAGCCAACAGACACATGAAAAGATGCTCAACATCACTAATCACCAAGGATATGCATATCAAAACCAAAATAAGATATCACCTCATACCAGTTAGCATGACTAGTATTGAAAAGACAAGAAAAAACAAGTGTTGGACAAGATAAAGAGAAAATGAAACAGTCAGTGCACTGTTGGTGGGAATGTAAAGTGGTGCAGCCACTTGGAAAACAGAATGGAGGTTCCTCAAAAAATTAAAAATAGAAAAACCATACAATTCAGTAATTCTATTGCTGAATATTTACCCCAAGAATATCAAAACACTAATTCAAAAAGGTATAGACCCTTATGTTTACTTCAGCATTATTTGCAGCAGCCAAGATATAGAAGCAGCCCAAGCATTCACCAACTGATGAATGGATAAAGAAGATGTGGTATACATCTACAACAAAGTATTACTCAGCCATAGAAAAGAATGAAATCTTGCCATGTGCAATGACGTGGATGGAGTTAGAGTATTGTGCTAAGCAAAATAAGTCAGTTGGAGAAAGACAAATAACATGTGATTTCACTCATATGTGGAATTTAAGAATCAAAACAAATGAATATTGGGAGGTGGGGAGAGAGGAAAATCAAGAAGCAGATTCTTTTTTTTTTTTTAAAGATTTTATTTATTTATTTGACAGAGAGAGATCACAAGTAGATGGAGAGGCAGGCAGAGAGAGAGAGAGAGAGGGAAGCAGGCTCCCTGCTGAGCAGAGAGCCCGATGCAGGACCCGATCCCAGGACCCTGAGATCATGACCTGAGCCAAAGGCAGTGGCTTAACCCACTGAGCCACCCAGGCACCCCAAGAAGCAGGTTCTTAATATTGAACAATAAACATGGTTACCAGAGAGGAGGTGGGTGGGGGATGGGTTAAACAGGTGATGGGGATTAAGGAAGGCACTTGTAATGAGCACCAGGTGTTGTATAAAAGTGATGAATCACTAAATTCTAACCCTGTGACTAAAATCGCACTGCATATTAACTAACAGGAATTTAAATAAATTGGAAAGGAAAAAAAGAAGTCAGACAAAGACAAATGCCATATGATTTCACTTACTTGTGAAATTGAAAAAACAAAACAGAAGCAGTCAAATATAGAGAACAAACTAGTGATTGTTATGCCCGAGTTTTCGCATCTGAGAGGCCACCAAGGAGCCAACACCAATGTAATCACACGAGGGTTTATTTGACAAGCTTAAGCTTGGGCCCAAGTATACCCGACACAGCGGAGTAGGGACTTGGACCCCGAACCAAATTACAGTCAGAGTTTTTAAAGGCAGAGTAGGGGTGGACTCGGTGGTGGGTGAGGACAAAGGGGATCGGGGATGATGTAAGTCTCTAAGGAATTTTGGAAGCAAGGTCTCCAGGACCTTGAGGGGCTAGCTATTGTTGGGAGAAAGTTTATTTATTACCAGTAGTAAAAATCTTCTTGTGTGACCCTTTAGATATATATCAGTGGGGCATATGCTTGGGAATGATTCTCATTCTTGGAGGTTTAGAGATGAAGTTTCCTAAAGGAATTGTTAAAGTAGACACAGGATCCTGGTTGGACCTGTCGGACTAGGGGGTTGGTCAGGCTAGGATTGTCCTTAGCAAAACCTCAAGGTGAGGGCAGTTAAGTCCCTAGAGGAGAGCCACTCTGCCTGTTTCAAGAGCTTGTCAGTAGGTAAGGAATTTTAATGATTTTCTTCTGCCTCTGTGTCCCACATCAGTGATGGCTGGAATGGGATAGGAGAATAGGCAAAATAGGTAAAGGGAAATAAGAGGTACAAACTTCCAGTTATAAAGTGACTAAGTCATGGGGATGAAAAGTACAGCATAGGGAATATTGCCAATAGTATTGTAATAACATGTGATGACAGATGGTAACTACACTTTTCCTGATAAGCACTGAGCGATGTACAGAATTGTTGCTTCATTATGGCATACACCTAAAACTCACACTGTTGTGGAAAAAATAAAAGTGAGACCTTCAAGAGGTGAAGTGACACTCGGAGAAATAGGAGAATGCACATTTATTTTATGACCACGGACCCAGATGAGCTCATGCTGGAAGGTCTGGGCCCTGGGCAACACAGTTATAGGGCTTTTACAAGGGACTGTAGGCAGTCAAGTTCCAAAGGCTTTGAGGACTTTGGTAGGTGGGTTTAAACAGGGGGAGCAGAGGCTGCTTTAGGCAGGAAGGGTACAGCAGGAAGCCTGTGTCACGAAGCCTGTTTACAGAAGCAGAAACAGCTGGTTATCTCTTGTTCCCAGTAGGGCTTCTGGTTATCTCTAGCTTATTGTTAGTAATTTTCCATCTTCTGGGGCCTCCTGGCCTGGGCCTGCTCTGGGTAGTTTTCCCCTTCAACATAACATTGTATGTCAACTATATATAAAGAAAAAAATAGTAAAATTTTAAAAATAAATGAATTTTTAAAATGTTGTTTATGGCATCAATTCATTAGTTAGGACTTAAATAAAACACAAGTAAATATCAGATGGGATTTCTTAAGTATACAGTGGAATGTCCTCTGCATGCAGAGTGATACTGTACTGACAGAAACAATGTAGTTTTACAACTACACCACTTTAATGTATTGTATTATGTGGGTTTCTCAACATTTCACAAAGGCATTGCTTTAGTTTCATGTAACTTAGTGTCCTTTTATACTGTGCTAAGGCAATGGGAATAATTCTCTTACCAGGCTTCAGTCATTATAAAACGTATTATGCTATGTTTGAGGAAGGGACAGGCAGGGAGGGGTGCTAGGTAGAGAGAGGTAGCTGTGGGATCAGGCTCACAAAAATTCAAAAAATGTGGAGGTGTAAGGAAACCAGGGAAAAGGAAATAAACCAGACCATCTGGGTCTAGGTGTCAGAGGTGGGGGGACTTGTTATAACAGCTATTTGTGACCAACCAAGAATTACTGGACCCTAAAAAGGAAGTAAGCCATTGAAGGTGTTATCACTAGTCCTTACTCCAAGGTGTTATCAATAGAGATGTTAAAAGGATTTAGGTTCCCCTGTCAGCTTTCTATAAAAGACCAACATTAAAAGCCCTCCCTGGCAACCCTGTTGGGACCCCTCTCCCTCCTGAAAGCTTTTTCTGTATCTTCCCTTAATAAAACTCTATTGCTTTACTCACTCTCCTTTGTCCATGAGATCCAAGATTTATTCTTTGACCCCATGAGAAAACAACCTCTCTCTCTCACTTCATATTCCCTTTGGTTGAAGTCAGCTCCAAAATGTATCCTTTTTTTTCAGCTAAGGTGTCAATCCAAAATGAGATTGCAATGAACTACACAAAAATAATAGCAAACTGGGAAGCACTATGCTAAATATAGAAACTAAGTTTCTTCAGTTTCACAATAGCTGACAAATGACTTTGACATTCCTTTTTCTGTTTTAATTAATAAAGTATAAACACAAAATTTATGTAAATTATTACTTTAATGTAAATATATATCAATAGTATTGTTTCTTCAAAGAAATTATATGATTATCTAGAATTCTTGGGAATATGTATCATTTTATATGTGCTTAAAATAGTTTCTCTTGTTGAGTACATTTATATATGATGGAACTATTTTTCCTAGAAACATGCATTGTTTGCTGGTAGCAATTTTTAAGATGCATAATAAAAAAAAAGTAGTATCTGGAAAACCAAAGTATTATGCCTTTAAATTTTTGCCTTATTGAATTTAAAATGTTTGCAAATATCCATGTGGTTGACCTGCCATTTTTAGAAATGGTGTAAGTGTTCTGTACCAAATAGAAGTAGTAATTTTATTCTTAGCTCTTTGAAACAGAGGTTAAGTATTGAAGGATAATCACACTAAGGCAGTACATTCTGCAAAGATCTACTACCTCATTTAGTGTTGGTGATTCCTAAGTCCTAGAAAAACATAAATTTAAGGAAGTATCAACCTACAGATAGACAATGTAAAAATTCAGATATGCAAAGTTTTCCCATATGACAGATGTATTTTTTTCAGAGTCATTTTAAGAAAAAATTTAACAAGTGTATAATTTATTTTTCTAAGCAGTATAACTAGTCATTTTGCCTGAGTGAAGATTTTTCAGAATAAGTAGAGCCTCAGCATTCACTGTATCTAATACTTGCATTTTTTTAAAATGGTAGAGGATGGTCACACATTGAAGGTATGTCTGCTATGTATTTATTTACAATCTCAAAGCAGCAATACAAGGAAGCTGATAAAGTTTCATATTGTTATACCTGTTCCTATGTGGAAGACCAGGGCTGAGTAGGAGATATGCTCTGTATACCAGCAGAAACAAACAAAAACTTGGATTTGTATCCCAACCCTGCCTATCACTCTTATTCACCTATAAAGCAGGATAACAAGAATATCTAATGTGCCAAATGGCTGTGAAGATTAATGATAATGTGAATAATGTACCTGGTATGAGCACATAATAAAGACGCACTAAAACTTAACTGCTATTAATAGAATATCACCATTATTATTGGTCTTAACAGAACACATGGGTTCTAAGCAACAGAGGAGACAGCTAGATATCTTGATCACCACCATAATCACTGCCACCAGTAACACCATTCCTAAGAGCTTTTATAAAAGCTAAATCTCCTGTGTGATATTGCCACCTAGGCCTTGAAATTGGCCCATGAAATTTCAGCAGCAGTGATGAACAGCTGAGTCAAGAATAAAATAGTTATTTATTCTTTGGTCAGGGAAGAAAGAGGTGACAAGCTCACCATAAGAGGAAAAAAAAATCTCAACTTGTTTTGAAAAGAATCCTATATGCTTTCGTAAAAATATGATCAATACACTTATATTAATGTTTATTGAGCAAACACATAACAAATACATATTTTCTGTTTGATGCTGAGGTTACACCTTTGGCTACTACTCATAAGCAGTGTCGCAGGTTTAAAAGTAAAATTAAATATTAATTTTTGAAGGAATCTCACCTGTGTGTTATGATTTTTGGTGCATGTATTTAGGCTTTCACAGTCTTATGCATCATGTAACTTTTTTTTAGAGTTTTAGTATCACAGAGCATGAAACAGAGCAAAGGACACTTCTGCTATCAGCTCCTAGCCACGGATTCTGAAGCAAACAAGGTTTGATGTACCTACAGTAAAGTTTTTTTTATAAAAAGTCTAGTGATTACTAGAGTTGATATTCAAAGCCTAGGTGACATTTAACCCTAGAAAAAGGAGTTTCTTTTTTCCCATTAACAATATTTATATTAAAATTTAATCTTTCGGGGCGCCTGGGTGGCTCAGTGGGTTAAGCCGCTGCCTTCGGCTCAGGTCATGATCTCAGGGTCCTGGGATCGAGCCCCGCATCGGGCTCTCTGCTCAGCGGGGAGCCTGCTTCCTCCTCTCTCTGTATCTGCCTGCCTCTCTGCCTACTTGTGATCTCTGTCTGTCAAATAAATAAATAAAATCTTAAAAAAAAATAAAATAAAATAAAATAAAATAAAATAAAATTTAATCTTTCAAAAAATTAAAGAAGAATGTCAAAGAAATGCCTAAGAAGTGAAAAGAACAGTTAGAATATGTCTAGTGAAAAATAAGAATGCACTGTATCTCATTAAGTTCAAAGTATATTGAGGAATTTATGATATATTATCATATATATAGTACATATATATCATATATATAATATATTTAGGAATTATGATTAACAGACTACTCTTCAAGCAGAATCATTTTGGACCTGCTTTTAAATTTATAGTCCTATAATCAGAATTGTGTGTGAACCTTGTTAAATTTTTGATTGCCAGTCCCTATCCTGAAAGAATTACTGATTCAATAGGACTGATGAAAAGTCTAAGAATCTATGCTAGAATGGAATTTAACAGATCCATATTTAGCTTAAATAAAATCAACACATACTCTCATAAAATTTCTAAACACTTTTTTTGTTTTGTTTTTTTGTTTTGTTTTTCACAATATAGATTCCAGTAAAAGCAAACTATTCAAACCAGCAAGTCAACTAAAGAATAACAAGAAAAAAATCTTGTCTAATATTAGAGGGGAAAATGATGGAAGGCATCAGTGTTTTTGAGAGAGAGAAAGATAGAGGGCAGACAGGAAGAAGAGGGAGAATGAGAGGAGGAGGGGGAGGAGGAAGGGGGGAGAAAAATTTATCTATAGGTAATGCTTCATCTGATCTTTCTGAATCACAATGTTAACCTCTGTAGCTTCAGCTTTTGAAAGTTTCTCTTCATTGATTTCAAATTCACGTGTCAGTTGCCCAGAAGCTGGTTCCCCCAGTATGTCTTCTAAGATTAGATGTTTTCTTCTTCAGACACATCAAATGATGACAAACTCTCTGTGGTCTCACTGACATTACAGCTATCACTTCCAGTATCAATGCCGTTGTCACTGTTACTAGATCTTGATTTCTCATCTGACATACTAGGTGTAGAAGCCATGATCTATGAAAACAAAGCCACTTTGGTAACTTTATTTAAAATAACATATCCCAATGTAGTTTACTCCTTCCAAAGGTAAAATGTGTTTGATTTCTTTTCTCTCTCTAAATCTCTTCAATCCCTAGTTTCCTAATGAGGACAACTTTTCACAATCTTCTCCCCAAACACTTTTTTTTTTTTTAAGATTTTATTTATTTATTTGACAGAGAGAAATCACAAGTAGGCAGAGAGGCAGGCAGAGAGAGAGGAGGAAGCAGGCTCCCTGCTGAGCAGAAAGCCCGATGTGGGGCTCGAACCCAGGACCTGGGATCATGACCTGAGCCGAAGGCAGCGGCTTAACCCACTGAGCCACCCAGGCGCCCCTCCCCAAACACTTTTGCAGTGAGGTCACTCAAAAGGGAAGATAAAATATCACAGTTGTACAAAACATATTCCTGAAAAAAAATAAATCTGAAAGTCACATTTCCAAAGACAAAAAGAATGTATATGTTTAAAGGAGGAATTGATCCAAGAAAAGTAAGAAAACAGTAAAAATTTCTATGACGCCTTAACTTTGGAAGTCTTCATGGGTAACTTTCCCACATTTCAAATATTATTTCAATTTTATGCCTTTCTTTCCCAGTTGAGCACATAGTTAATCAGATTACATTGAATTAGCACCAAGTTAAAGCTAAAAATCTGCTGGTTTCTAGGTGCCCAATGACATCCATCATTTCCTTATGTGAGTTTACAAACTATATGTTCTATCAATGTATCAATATGCATACTCTTTATTTGTTCTTTTTCCAATAGTAAAATATTTAAGTGGTTCACCAAGAAATATCCCAACAACTGAGGACAGTGTCTTGTTGGTTGGCAGAGAGCATAACTTCATATTACATCAAAATGTTTATTCTTCAGCTTGTGGAGGAAAAGGTCACTGTGGTTCCTCAGAAATCAAACTCATAAAGGGCCACTGTAAACCTAAGGGAAGTAGATACAACCATAAGTACTATAGGTACTTAGATTCATAGCACAGTTACACACAGATCTCTCTAAATAAACTCTAATCAACAGTAGCATTATTAGTGTCACCAAGATATTTTAACAGTGTCTCTTTAGGAGAAATCACATTATATCAAATTATATGAAAAGAAACTATACAGATGTCACAAAATTGAATGATTTATTTTTGCAAAAAGAGCATCTGAGAGTCATTTGACTATAGTATCTCTCAAGTCCCTAGATAATAAAATTGTTAGAAGGGTTAAAATGTGCACTTTTTACTTTTTACATATTTTATATTGATTAATAAATTGCTTACCTTAATTGTGTCAGAAAACTCTTACATAGCACTTCAGATCTTTCTTAGCCTCATCCATCTCCAGGGCCCTTGGCCCTTGTTTTGTTCCAGCCACCACTGCGGCAAACATTTCTGCATGAGCATCAGTCAGATTCAGGAAGGCAAAATTCAACAGCATTTTGCCTCTTGGCCACATCATATGTCTCTTGCTCCTTGTTTGGGGATTGTCCTGCTGCCATTGAGGCATGAACACTACATCCATACGAACACTTTATATCCAATAGTATGATGCCCTATGTGGCAAATATTTGACAAATGATTGTAGCAATCAGAGCCTAGGTCCTCCCATCCTTCCCTGTATGGATTGTCCTGGAATGCATTACTGTAAGTGGTCTCTTAGAAGATTGCGCCAAGGGAATGAATCATTAGTTGTATGATACTAAGCCGTAGACAACTCACCAACGTACTCTTATATTGGCTCTTCTTCTTTCTCTTCTTCATTCCTCCTCTTTTCTTTTACCTTTGACTTCCTCAGTTTGCATGCCTTAATAACTTATTAGCACATACTTTTTACTTTTTTTGTCTTGAGCTCTGCTTTGTTATAACTCAAAAAAGAGTTGATAATCAGAGTGGTGCTTGGAAGAATATTCTCAAGATAGGATTTTGCAGTTGGATTATTCCTTAGTGTGATGTCAACAGTGATTCCATTGCTGGTAAAAAGAGAGGCACTAATAACCCTGGCACATAGAGAACGACAATTACTAAGGCTTTCCTCTATGCTTCATTCTAATGAAGTGGTGGTAGTTAAGACATTGAGAATACTTATTAGACTTGGCACTTGAAAATAGGGGAGCAATGTTAATTTTAAGAGTGGGGTGAACTGGGGCACCTGGGTAGCTCAGAGGGTTAAGCCTCTGCCTTTGGCTCAGGTCATGATCTCAGGGTCCTGAGATCAAGCCCCATGTCAGGCTCTCTGCTCAGCAGGGAGCGTGCTTCCCCCCTCTCTCTGCCTGCCTCTCTGCCTACTTGTGATCTCTCTCTCTGTCAAATAAATAAATAAAATCTTTAAAAAAAAAAAAAAAGAGTGGGGTGACTTATATTCTCCTAAGCACTAAAAACACTCTCATACAGAAAATGATAGATTGAACCATTGAAACTAAGTAAAATTAAAGCATGCTATGGAAATCAGAATGTCTCAGCGACAGTTTTTAAAGCGATGCTCATCTCCTATTGTCTTGGGGCAAACTGTGCTGAAGATCTTACTTAAATCTCATTGTAAAAACAGCATCACTGAAAGGAGAATACACAATCTTGACAGGTCTTCATGTCAAAAACCCTAATAGGAGAAAACCCTGGTGTAGGATGTTTGGGTGGATAAGCTTAAGAATCTTAAATCCCCAGCTCCCCTAAATCTTTTAGGCATGGAAAGCAGTGCTTTACCCCTTGCTAGAGGAAAACAGCCTCTGCTTGTTTAGACACTACACAAAAACTTCACCTGAAGTACATATGTCACAAAATGTTTATTTTCCTCAAGATCGATCCCTACCCCTTTATTGACTCAAGGCAGTTAACCAGAGCCCATGAGTAAGAAGCCCATGTGCTCAGGGAGGAATAGTGTTATGCCAAAAGAACTGAAGAGTTAGCTAAAATGTATATTCAGGGATGGAGGGAATATGTATGGAAATGGATTTTGAAGTTATTAAAGTCTCTTGAAGAATCAAATAAAAAGCTGAAGAGTAGAATTTATTGACACGAGAAAAGAGAAGGATGACCTACCAAGAAACTTAACCAAGTGGTCTCCCCATTTAATCATACCTATTTTCCCAACTGAGTATCTTTACTGAGAGAGATGATTATAGTCTCTGGCACTTGCATGGTGCTATTACACTCATAAATGCATTTGTTTTCAATCTCTATCAATAAAGAAGATCAAAAGCAGATCACATTTTCCTAAGAATACCATTTTGTCTCAGATTTCTGTTAAATTTCCTGCCATCTATCATAATATAGTCTGTACTCTAATCAACATGACATTCCAAAGATTATCACACTGATTTTCTATACTGTTAAGATGCCAGTCTTTAGGCTCAATTTCCTGCCACTGCCCTCATATATAACTATTTGTGCTCCAGCCACCTCTTCTTTCTTCTGTATCTAAAACTGAATTATAGTTATATATATATAAATTATTTTATCTATAAATTATATATAAAATATATATATTATTTATACTTTTATTTATATATAAATTATTTTATCGGTGCTCCAATCCACTCCCATTCTCTCCTGGACCCTCTAAATGTTACTTCCCTTTAGCCCATTTTCTCCTCCCTCATCTCTCTCTCCTGGCTTTTCTCCTTCAGTGTATAAACATAGCCATGTCTTTTGTATCCTAAAATAATCATACTGCTATCTCTGTTATACTCTTCATTCAATTTCAGGTCTTTTTTTAAAACTTTCTTCTAACTATTTTGATCCATTATCACATTCCTCAAAATATCTAAACAACTCTTCCTTTTTCTACACATAATCATGCATCATCAAACTTCCAAGAAGAGTATTCTTAAATCTTTATGATTCATCACCTATCACTACTATCATCAGCAAAATACAATAACTACATAGTTATAATTGTATATTAATTTGATTTCAGTTCCATTTATTTAAAATGGGAGTAAAGGGGCACCTGGGTGGCTTAGTCGGTTAAGTGTCTGCCTTTGGCCGGGGTCGTGATCCTGGGGTTCTAAAGGATTGAGCTCTGCATCAACCTCCCTGCTCAGCAGGGAGCCGTTTCTCCCTCTGCTTGCCACTCCCCCACTTGTACTCTCTCTCTGACAAATAATTAAATAAAATCTTCGAAAAAAATAAAATAAGGGTGCCTGGGTGGCTCAGGGAGTTAAACCTCTGCCTTCGGCTCAGGTCATAATCCCAGGGTCCGGGGATCGAGTCCCACATCAGGCTCTCTGCTTGGCAGGGAGCCTGCTTCCCCCCCTCTCTCTGCCTGCCTCTCTGCCTACTTGTGATCTCTCTCTGTCAAATGAATAAATAAAATCTTTTTTTTTTTAACATGTAGGCAGAGAGGCAGGCAGAGAGAGAGAGGAGGAAGCAGGCTCCCCACCAAGGAAGAACCGGATGCGGGGCTCGATCCCAAGACCCCGGGACCATGACCCCAGCCAAAGGCAGAGGCGTTAACCCACTAAGCCACCCAGGTGCCAAAATAAATAAAATATTTTAAAAAATGAAATAAAATATGAGTAAAAAAGTACTTCCTTTAAAAAGCATAAAAGTATAAAAAGAGAAATAGAAAATCTGAACAAATTATTAGTAGTGAAATTATATTCAGATTCAAAAAGTAAGTCTAGAAATAGAAGGACTCACAAGTGAATTTTAGTGAACATTTAAAGAAGAGTTAATACCTATTCTACTCAAACTATTTCAAAAAATAGAAGAGGAAGGAAACTTTCAAAATGCATTCTTTGAGGACAGCATTATCCTGATACCAAAACCAGACAAAGATACCACAAAAAAAAAGAAAATTATAGGCCAATATCACTGATAAACATAGATGCAAAAATCCTCAAAAAAAATTAGAAAACTGCATTCAACAATACACTAGGAGAAGAATTCATTATAATTAACTGGAACTTATACCTAGGAGGCAAGGGTGGTTCAATATTCACAAATCAATCAGGGTGATATAACACATCAATAAAACAAAGAATAAAAATCACATGGTAATCTTAATAGGTGAAAGAAAAGCATTTGAGAAAGTGCAACATCCATTCATGATAAATAGCCTCAACCAAGTAGGTTTAGAGAGAACAAACCTCAACATAATAAAGGCCATATATGAAAAACCTACAGCTAACATCATCCTTAATAGGGAAAACCTGAGAACTTTTCCTCTAGATAAGGAACAAGACAAGGATGTCCACCATCACCACATTTATTCAACATAGTAGTGGAAGTCCTAGTCACAGGAACCAGACAAGAAAAAGAAACATGAGGCATTCATATTGGGAAAGAAGAAGTTAAACGGTCACTATTTGCAGATGAAATGATACTGTACATAGAAACCTAAAGGCTACATCAAAAAACTAGAAGCAACAAATCAGTGAAGTTGCAAAATATAAAATGAATACCTGGAAATCAGTAGTGTTTTTATACACTAATAATGAAATAGTAGCAAGAGAAATTGAGAAAATAACTCCACTTACAATTATACCAAAAAGAATATAATACCTAGGGATAAACTTAAACAAAGAGGTCAAAGATCTATACTCTGAAAACTGTAATAGACTGAGGAAGGAAATTGAGGGTGACACAAATCAATGGAAAGATTTTCCAACCTCATGGATTGGAAGAATTATTATTGTTAAAATGTCCATACTACCCAAAGCAATCCACAGATTTAATGCATTCCCTATCAAAATACTAATAACATTTTCCACAGAACTATAATAAATAATACTAAAATGTGTATGGAATCACCAAACAAACAAACAAACAAAAAACCCCAAATAACCAAAAAAAAAAATCTTGAGACAGAAAAACAAAGCTGGAAATATCACAATTCCAGATTTAAGATTTACTACAAAGCTGTAGTAATCAAAACAGTAGGGTAGTAGCAAAAATAGACCAGAGATCAATAGAACAGAAAAGAAAGCCCACAAATAAACCCACACTTATATGGTCAATTAATCTATGACATAGCAGGCAGAAATATACAATGGGGTAAAGATAGTCTCAAAATGGTGTTGGAAAAACTGGACAGCTACGTGCAAAAAAATGAGACTGGACAACTTTCTTATATCATACACAAAAATAAATTCAAAATGGATTAAAGACCTAAATGTGAGACCTGAAACCACAAAAATTCTAGAAGGGAGCACAAGTTGTAATTTCTTTGGCATTGCTCTGTTGTAGCAACATTTTTCTAGGTATGTCTCCTAAGACAAGGGGGAAAAAAACCAAAATTTATTATTGGGACTATATCAAAATAAAAAACTTTTGCACATCAAAGGAAACCATTGGTATAACAAAAAGGCAACCTACTAAATGAGAGAAGATATTTTCAATTGATATCTCTAATAAGGGGTTAATATCCAAAATACATAAAGAATGTATACAAACCAATACAAAAAAAAAAAAAATAATCTGACTAAAATAGGCAGAGGACCTGAATAGACATTTTCCCGAAGAAGATATACAGATGGCCAACAGACACATGAAAAGACATTTGACATCATTAATCATCAAGGAAATGCAAATCACAACCACAACGACATACCACCTTATACCTGTCCAAATGGCTAAAATTTTAAAAAGTAAAAAGAAATAACAAGTGTTGGTGAGGACGTGAAGAAAAAGGAGCCCCTGTACACTATTGGTGGGAGTGTAAATTGGTACAGCCACTGTAGAGGTTCCTTAAAAATTTTAAAAATATATATATACCATATGATCCAATAATCCTACTGGTGGGTATTTACCCAAAGAATGCAAAAACACTAATTTCAAAAGGTATATACACCCCTGTGTTTATTGCAGCATTATTTATAGTAGCTAATAGAAGCAAACAAAGTATCCATCAATAGATTAGTGAATACGGAGGATAATATTCCATTATGTATTATATACATAATGGAATATTATTAACTATAAAAAGGATGAGGTTGTGCCATTTACAATAACACTGATGGACCTAGAGGGTATTTGCTAAGCAAAATAAGTCATACTGAACAAAAATACCATATTATTTTGCTCATATGTGGAATCTAAAAAAAACAAATGAATAAACATAAAGCAGAATGAGACTTATAAACTCAGAGAAGAAACTGATGGTTGCCAGAGGGAATGGGGGTGGAGGAATAACCAAAATGCATGAAGGGCAGTGGGAGATACAGGCTTCCAGTTATGGAATGAATAAATCATGGGAATAAAAGGCACACTGTAAGGAATATAGTCAATGACATCATAATAATGTTGTGTGGTGACAAATGGTACTTACGTTTGTGGTGAACATAGCATAATATATAAACTTGCCTAATAACTATGTGTACACCTGAAACTACTATAATAGTATGTGTCAACTATGCTTAAAAAAAAAGAAGAAAAGAAAATAAGTGTAAGTATAAAATGAAATGATGTAAAAATGTTGACCACTCTGCGGCACCTGCGTGACTCAGTAGGGTAAGTATCTGACCCTTGATTTTGGCTCGGGTCATGATCTCAGGGTCCTGGGACAGAGCCCCACCTCAGGCTCAACACTCAGGAGGGCATCTGCTTGAGGATTCTCTCTCTCTCTCTCTATGCCTTGGACCTCCCCCTGCTTGCACACTCTCTCTTCTCTCTAAAATAAATAAACATGTCTTAAAAAAATAAATGTTGACCACTCTGCCGCAAATTCTCACGTTTTCAACACTTCCTGGTTCTGGATTTTTTCAGCAAATAAAATTTCCCACAAATATAACTTAATTTTGATAAATATGTAACTAATTAATCCAGTCAATCATCTTTTCTGGGGAATTTACTATAGTATTAGACACTATTTTAGACAGTATCCCCAAGACAATTAGCCTCAAGAAGCACACAGGCTAGAGAAAGAGAGAGATAAGTTAGCAGGTTAAAGGTGATGTGCTGAAGGTGGTATTATAGTTAGTAAATAAATTCAGCAGGATAAAACACAAAGGAGTGCCTAGGAGAACTGAAAATGCTTCTCAAATGAGATAATATTTGAACTTGGTTTTGATGGATTATCAGGAGTTTGTCAGATAAAGAAAAGGTAAGAGCATTCTAGAAAAACAAAACAGCATGTTCAGTGGCCAACAGCAGGTCTGAGAAAGCAAAGTTCAAATGGATCTCTTCCACAAATTTGCTCAGAGTGTACCTCTTAAAGAAAGTATCTTCCTGGGGAGCATGGGTGGCTCAGTCAACTAGGCATCTGCCTTCCACTCAGGCCATGATCCCAGGGTCCTAGAACTGAGTCCTGTGTTGGGCTCCCTGCTCAGCTGGGAGTCTGCTTCTCTTTCTGCCTTTCCCCCTGCTTGTGCTCATGCTCTCTCTCTCTAATAAATAAGTAAAATCTTTTTTTTTTTTCTAAAAAGAGAGAATATTTTTCCTAGTCTACAGATAGAATATGTATAAATCTTATTTGATTAAGCCCACTGGTCAAATGTATCACAAAATAATTGGAATCATATCCAAGACAATCATGCTTGTCTTAATGATTGACACAATACCATTTTTCCACAAACATTTCCCCTGAAATACCCAACAAAGACCCAGAGAATTATCTAAATAGCAACCCTGGAAAGACACAATTTCATTGATGTCTCATTCTTTTTTTTTTCTTCAGTTCTAGTAGATTTTTGGTGGCATTTTGGGTCTTCTATATATATTATCATGTCATTCTTTGCTTTCTTTTGTAAAAATTATGTATTCTACCACATGTAATATAAAAATACATGGGTTTTTTTTAAATCCTATACATTCTTCTATAGCCTTCTGAATAATTCCATATTGTTGGAATTATTATCTCTAATTTTACAGATGAGTAATCAGAGGATCAGAGAGGGTTCAAAAAGTCATGTAGCTAATAGATTGAAAAATTTGAATTTATCTGATTCAAGTCCTCTGTCTTTTTCAGTAGACCAACAATACTATTGGGGTCATTAAAAAGCAAGTGGGTACTCCTGTGAGTGTCATAATTAAGTTTAGAAATAACCTTCGAGATAATAACTTTCCCTTTGATTTTCAGTTTTATTGAAATATTGCAGAAACTTAGCCTTAATAGTTCAGAAAAACTCAACTTAGTCGATTCATATATCACCTCCATCCTAAAGTAAAATGCAATTCCCAACCATTAAACTTACAGATATATTCAAGACTTAACTATGTTAATAGTATTTTAAAATCTAAGATTACAAACCACCATTTAAGGTAGATTTCTCACTTATTAGCACTACTGTTTCTCTACAATCCTGCTAAGTTCCTTACTTCCCAGCATTTGACTTAACAAAACAGAAATATTCACTTATATATATAAGTGTGTGTGTGTGTGTGTGTGTGTGTGTGTGTGTGGCTGTGGCTGTGCCCTTTGTATGCTTCTTTTATCAATTACATTAAGCCTAAAGCTTACTGTAAATTTTTATATCACATTCTTTTTAAATAATGGAGCTGGTACTGAGAAGTCTTATCATATTTAAAAAATATAAATTTAATATAAAAGGACCATTTTAACATTAATCTCAAATGGATCTTAGAGTTAAATTTTTTTCACTTGTATGTCTTCTTTGGAGAAATGTCTGCAAATGGCTAACAGACACATGAAAAAATGTTCATCATCATTAGCCATCAGGGAAATTCCAGTCAAAGCCACATTGAGATACTACCTTACACCAGTTAGAATGACCAAAATTAACAAGACAAGAAACAACAAGTGTTGGAGAGGATGTGGAGAAAGGGGAACCCTCTTACACTGTTGGTGGAATGCAAGTTGGTGCAGCCACTTTGGAAAACAGTATGGAGATTTCTCAAAAAATTAAAAACAGCTACCCTGTGATCCTGCAATTGCACTACTGGGTATTTACCCCAAAGGTACAGATGGAGTGAAAAGAAGGGCCATCTGTACCCCAATGTTCATAGCAGAAATGGCCACAATTGCCAAACTGTGGAAAGAGCCAAGATGGACGAATGGATAGAGAAGATGTGGTCCATATATATAATGGAGTATTATGCCTCCATCAGAAAGGATGAATACCCAACTATTGTATCAACACAGACAGGACTGGAGATGATGCTGAGTGAAATAAGTCAAGCAGAGAAAGTTAATTATCATATGGTTTCACTTACCTGGGGAACATAAGGGATGACATGGAGGACATTAGGAGAAGGAAAGTAAAAGTGAATTGGGGAAAATCAGAGGGGGAGATGAACCATGAGAGACTGTGGACTTGGAGAAACAAACTGAGGGTTTTAGAAGTGGGGGAATGGGTAAGGCTGGTGGTGGGTATTAAGGAGGGCACATATTGTATGGAGCACTGGGTGTGATGCATAAACAATGAATCTTGGAACACTGAAAAAATAAAATTAAATTAAAAAAATAAGATATTTATTTTCAAATCAGATATTTTGTCTTGGGACACAAACCACCACCACTATTCTGTCCTCTGTAGAACATTCAAGTTTAACTCAACTCTTTGTAGTCAGTTTTTTTTTTCTTAAACGGTCCCTACACATATCCACTCTTTTTTTTTTTCCTCACCACTTCATCTATACACAAGGCATCAAACCCTCTTCTACCTGTGGTCTGTAATTTCCTTCTTACGGACCAACCACCAGCAGCAGGCACAAGATGGTAGAGTGAGTTCCCAAGCGTTTCATGAGAAGACCTAGAAAGGAAGACAGAGCTACCGTACTCCTCCAACTGCATCAATGGCAGCACCTTCAGCACCATCTAAGTCCCCCAGCATTCAGTTTCACTTCTTTCAGATGTTGAGAAAAGAGGAAAGCACAATAGCTTATTACAGATTCTCAGTGTTATATTCCACTTCTTCAGGCCACATCCTCTAGGAAAATATATATAGAGAACACTAAAGGCAAAGGTTGAAAGTGTACACATACCTGCCTCACTTCCTCACTGCCCTGGCATAGCCCCAGCTACCAACTATTCCAAGAAATAAGCTCAACTCACACTTACAACCTCCTTCTTCTCTTATTTGCTTCTTTAATTCTACAGAATTCAAAGCAATGAGAAAGGAAGTCATGGGATAATTAACTGGGGTCTTGAGAGTCACTAAAAATTTTTATCACCTCAAAAGCCAGAACCAAGGGGGGAGGAGGCAAGATGGTGGAGAAGTAGCATGCTGAAACTACTTCAGGTAGCGGGAGATCAGCTAGATAGCTTATCTAAAGATTGCAAACACCTACAAATCCAATGGGAGATTGAAAAGAAGAACAGCAATTCTAGAAACAGAAAATCAACCACTTTCTGAAAGGTAGGATTGGCAGAGCAGTGAATCCAAAGCGACGGGAAGATAGACCACGGGGGGAAGGGGCCGGCTCCCGGCAAGCAGCGGAGCAACGGAGCACAAAATCAGGACTTTTAAAAGTCTGTTCCGCTGAGGGACATCGCTCCAGAGGCTTAACCAGGGTGAAGCCCACACGGGGTCAGCGTGGCCTCAGGTCCCGCAGGGTCACAGAAGGATCAGGGGTGTCTGAGTGTCGCAGAGGTTACAGGTATTAGAATGGGGAAGCCGGCTACAGAGACAGAGCCGAGGAGTGAGCTCTAAGTTCGGGGTTACCTTGAACCGGTCGCAGGCTCAGTCAGCTCGGAACGCGGCCGGAGGCAGGGTGACGGGAGTAATTGGGTGATGTTTTCTGAGGGCGCACTGAGGAGTGGGGCCCTGGGCTCTCGGCTCCTCTGGGCCGGAGACCGGGAGGCCGCCATCTTCATTCCCGCCCTCCAGAACTCTACGGAAAGCGCTCAGGGAACAAGAGCTCCCGAAAGCAAACCCGATCAGATTACTCAGACCGGCCCAGGTAAGGGCGGTGCAACTCCACCTGGGGCAAAGACACTTGAGAATCACTACAACAGGCCCCTCCCCCAGAAGATCAACAAGAAACCCAGCCAGGACCAAGTTTACCTACCAAGGAGTGCAGTTTCAATACTAAGGAGAGCAGTGGAATTCCAGAGAAGGAGAAAGCACAGCACGGAACTCATGGCTTTCTCCCCATGATTCTTTAGACTTGCAGATAATTTAATTTTTTTTTCTTTTTCAATTTTTTTTCTTCTGCTAAACTTTTTTAACTTTTACCCTTTTCTTTTTTAACGTTTTTTAACTAGTTTATCTAATATATATATTTTTTTTTCCTTTTTATATTTTTCTTCATTGGTTTTCTTTTTTTAATTGTCTTTCTCTTTTTTTTTTCTTTCTGAACCTCTTTTTAATCCCATTTTTCCCCCCTCACGATTTGGGATCTCTTCTGATTTGGCTAAAGCATATTTTCCTGGGGTTGTTGCCACACTTTTAGTATTTTACTTGCTCCTTCATATACACTTATCTGGACAAAATGACAAGGCGGAAAAATTCACCACAAAAAAAAAGAACAAGAGGCAGTACCAAAGGCTAGGGACCTAATCAATACAGACATTGGTAATATGTCAGATCTAGAGTTCAGAATGACGATTCTCAAGGTTCTAGCCGGGCTCGAAAAAGGCATGGAAGATATTAGAGAAACCCTCTCGGGAGCTATAAAAGCCCATTCTGGAGACATAAAAGAACTAAAAATCTAACCAAGTTGAAATAAAAAAAGCTATTAATGAGGTGCAATCAAAAATGGAGGCTCTCACTGCTAGGATAAATGAGGCAGAAGAAAGAATTAGTGATATAGAAGACCAAATGACAGAGAATAAAGAAGCTGAACAAAAGAGGGGCAAACAGCTACTGGACCACGAGGGGAGAATTCGAGAGATAAGTGACACCATAAGACGAAACAACATTAGAATAATTGGGATCCCAGAAGAAGAAGAAACAGAGAGGGGAGCAGAAGGTATATTGGAGAGAATTATTGGAGAGAATTTCCCCAATATGGCAAAGGGAATCAAACGCATCAAAATCCAGGAGGTTCAGAGAACCCCCCTCAAAATCAATAAGAATAGGTCCACACCCCGTGACCTAAGAGTAAAATTTACAAGTCTTAATGACAAAGAGAAGATCCTGAAAGCAGCCCAGGAAAAGAAGTCTGTAACGTAAAATGGTAAAAATGTTAGGTTGGCAGCAGACTTATCCACAGAGACCTGGCAGGCCAGAAAGAGCTGGCATGATATATTCAGAGTACTAATCGAGAAAAGCATGCAGCCAAGAATACTATATCCAGCTAGGCTATCATTGAAAATAGAAGGAGAGATTAAAAGCTTCCAGGACAAACAAAAACTGAAAGAATTTGCAAATACCAAACCAGCTCTACAGGAAATATTGAAAGGGGTCCTCTAAGCAAAGAGAGACCCTAAAAGTAGTAGATCAGAAAGAAACAGAGACAATATACAATAACAGTCACCTTACAGGCAATACAATGGCACTAAATTCATATCTCTCAATACTTACCCTGAATGTTAATGGGCTAATGCCCCAATCAAAAGACACAGGGTATCAGAATGGATAAAAAAACAAAACCCATCTATATGTTGCCTACAAGAAACTCAGCTTAAACCCGAAGACACCTCCAGATTTAAAGTGAGGGGGTGGAAAAGAATTTACCATGCTAATGGACATCAGAAGAAAGCAGGAGTGGCAATCCTTATATCAGATCAATTAGATTTTAAGCCAAAGACTATAATAAGAGATGAGGAAGGACACTATATCATACTCAAAGGAACTGTCCAACTAGAAGATCTAGCAATTTTAAATATCTATGCCCCTAACGTGGGAGCAGCCAACTATATAAACCAATTAATAACAAAATCAAAGAAACATATCGACAATAATACAATAATAGTAGGGGACTTTAACACTCCCCTCACTGAAATGGACAGATCATCCAAGCAAAAGATCAACAAGGAAATCAAGGCCTTAAATGACACATTGGACCAGATGGACATCACAGATATATTCAGAACATTTCATCCCAAAGCAACAGAATACACATTCTTCTCTAGTGCACATGGAACATTCTCCAGAATAGATCACATCCTCGGTCCCAAATCAGGTCTCAACTGTTATCAAAAGATTGGAATCATTCCCTGCATATTTTCAGGCCACAATGCTCTGAAGCTAGAACGCAATCACAAGAGGAAATTTGGAAAGAACCCAAATACATGGAGACTAAACAGCATCCTTCTAAAGAATGAATGGGTCAACCAGGAAATTAAAGAAGAATTGAAAAAATTCATGGAAACAAATGATAATGAAAACACAACGGTTCAAAATCTGTGGGACACAACAAAGGCAGTCCTGAGAGGAAAATATATAGCGGTACAAGCCTTTCTCAAGAAACAAGAAAGGTCTCAGGTACACAACCTAACCCTACACCTAAAGGAGCTGGAGAAAGAACAAGAAAGAAACCCTAAACCCAGCAGGAAAAGAGAAATCATAAAGATCAGAGTAGAAATCAATGAAATAGACACCAAAAAAACAATAGAACAAATCAACAAAACTAGGAGCTGGTTCTTTGAAAGAATTAATAAGATCGATAAACCCCTGGCCAGACTTATCAAAAAGAAAAGAGAAAGGACCCAAATAAATAAAATCATGAATGAAAGAGGAGAGATCACAACGAACACCAAAGAAATACAGACAATTATAAGAACATACTATGAGGAACTCTACACCAACAAATTTGACTATCTGGAAGAAATGGATGCATTCCTAGAGACATATAAACTACCACAACTGAACCAGGAAGAAATAGAAAGCCTCAACAGACCCATAAGCAGTAAGGAGATTGAAACAGTCATCAAAAATCTCCAAACAAACAAAAGCCCAGGGCCAGATGGCTTCCCGGGGGAATTCTACCAAACATTTAAAGAAGAACTAATTCCTATTCTCCTGAAACTGTTCCGAAAAATAGAAATGGAAGGAAAACTTCCAAACTCATTTTATGAGGCCAGCATCACCTTGATCCCAAAACCAGACAAGGATCCCATCAAAAAAGAGAACTACAGACCAATATCCTTGATGAACACAGATGCAAAAATTCTCACCAAAATACTAGCCAATAGGATTCAACAGTACATTAAAAGGATTATTCACCACGACCAAGTGGGATTTATTGCAGGGCTGCAAGATTGGTTCAACATCCGCAAATCAATGTGATACAACACATTAATAAAAGAACGAACAAGAACCATATGATACTCTCCATAGATGCTGAAAAAGCATTTGACAAAGTACAGCATCCCTTCCTGATCAAAACTCTTCAAAGTGTAGGGATAGACGGCACATACCTCAATATTATCAAAGCCATCTATGAAAAACCCACCGCAAATATCATTCTCAATGGAGAAAAACTGAAAGCTTTTCCGCGAAGGTGAGGAACATGGCAGGGATGTCCGTTATCACCACTGCTATTCAACATAGTACTAGAAGTCCTAGCCTCAGCAATCAGACAACAAAAGGAAATTAAAGGCATCCAAATCGGCAAAGAAGAAGTCAAACTATCACTCTTCGCAGATGATATGATATATATGTGGAAAACCCAAAAGACTCCACTCCAAAACTGCTAGAACTTGTACAGGAATTCAGTAAAGTGTCAGGATATAAAATCAATGCACAGAAATCAGTTGCATTTCTCTACACCAACAACAAGACAGAAGAAAGAGAAATTAAGGAGTCCATCCCATTTACAATTGCACCCAAAACTATAAGATACCTAGGAATAAACCTAACCAAAGAGACTAAGAATCTATACACAGAAAACTATAAAGTACTCATGAAAGAAATTGAGGAAGACACAAAGAAATGGAAAACTGTTCCATGCTCCTGGATTGGAAGAATAAATATTGTGAAAATGTCTATGCTACCTAAAGCAATCTACACATTTAATGCAATTCCTATCAAAGTACCATCCATTTTTTTCAAAGAAATGGAACAAATAATCCTAAAATTTATATGGAACCAGAAAAGACCTCGAATAGTCAAAGGAATATTGAAAAAGAAAGCCAAAGTTGGTGGCATCACAATTCTGGACTTCAAGCTCTATTACAAAGCTGTCATCATCAAGACAGCATGGTACTGGCACAAAAACAGACACATAGATCAATGGAACAGAATAGAGAGCCCAGAAATAGACCCTCAACTCTATGGTCAACTCATCTTCGACAAAGCAGGTAAGAATGTCCAATGGAAAAAAGACAGCCTCTTCAATAAATGGTGTTGGGAAAATTGGACAGCCACATGCAGAAAAATGAAATTGGATCATTTCCTTACACCACACACGAAAATAGACTCAAAGTGGATGAAGGATCTCAATGTGAGAAAGGAATCCATCAAAATCCTTGAGGAGAACACAGGCAGCAACCTCTTCGACCTCAGCCGCAGCAATATCTTCCTAGGAACATCGCCAAAGGCAAGGGAAGCAAGGGTAAAAATGAACTATTGGGATTTCATCAAGATCAAAAGCTTTTGCACAGCAAAGGAAACAGTTAACAAAACCAAAAGACAACCAACAGAATGGGAGAAGATATTTGCAAACGACATATCAGATAAAGGGCTAGTGTCCAAAATCTATAAAGAACTTAGCAAACTCAACACCCAAAGAACAAATAATCCAATCAAGAAATGGGCAGAGGACATGAACAGACATTTCTGCAAAGAAGACATCCAGATGGCCAACAGACACATGAAAAAGTGCTCCATATCACTCGGCATCAGGGAAATACAAATCAAAACCACAATGAGATATCACCTCACACCAGTCAGAATGGCTAAAATGAACAAGTCAGGAAATGACAGATGCTGGCGAGGATGCGGAGAAAGGGGAACCCTCCTACACTGTTGGTGGGAATGCAAGCTGGTGCAACCACTCTGGAAAACAGCATGGAGGTTCCTCAAAATGTTGAAAATAGAACTACCCTATGACCCAGCAATTGCACTGCTGGGTATTTACCCTAAAGATACAAACGTAGTGATCCGAAGGGGCACGCGCACCCGAATGTTTATAGCAGCAATGTCTACAATAGCCAAACTATGGAAAGAACCTAGATGTCCATCAACAGACGAATGGATAAAGAAGATGTGGTATATATACACAATGGAATACTATGCAGCCATCAAAAGAAATGAAATCTTGCCATTTGCGACGACGTGGATGGAACTAGAGGGTATCATGCTTAGCGAAATAAGTCAATCGGAGAAAGACAACTATCATATGATCTCCCTGATATGAGGGAGAGGAGATGCAACATGGGGGGTTAAGGGGGTAGGAGAAGAGTAAATGAAACAAGATGGAATTGGGAGGGAGACAAACCATAAGTGACTCTTAATCTCACAAAACAAACTGAGGGTTGATGGGGGGAGGGTGGTTGGGAGGGAGGGGTGGGGTTATGGATATTGGGGAGGGTATGTGCTATGGTGAGTGCTGTGAAGTGTGTAAACCTGGCGATTCGCAGACCTGTATCCCTGGGGATAAAAATATATGTTTATAAAAAATAAAATTAAAAAAAAAAGGCAGAATCAGTGTGCACTAGAACCTAACACTTGATATATGCTCAAAACTGATCTGCTGAACGGAGTTTAATATCCAATGCAAGATAAAACCACACAGTGGGGAATATTTTTTCTGCAACAGTGCTATGTGAAGAGCTAGCACAATGAATCTCTCTCAATGTTTCTTTTTTTTTTTTTTTAATTTAAATAAAGTTGACATAGAATATATTAGGTCCAGGTGTACAACAATAGTGATTTGAAATTCATATACATTTCAAATTGCTTCCATGATTAAAGCTTAGTTATCATCTGTCATCATACAAATACTGCAATATTTTAAGACTATTAACTATGTGCCTATGCTTTACTTTTCAATCCTGTGACTTATTTTATAGCTGGAAATTTGTACCACTTAATCCTCTTCTCCTATTTTACCCATTCCCTTACCTCTTTCCTTTGGCAACCATCAGAACAGAAGCCTCCAAATCCAGTTACCCTTTCTGGTGCCCTCTTTTTTCACAAATGATCTGCATATTATCTTTCATGTGTGTTCTCTTTCTCTCTCTCTTTTTAAGTTTTATTTATTTTAGAGTGGGCAGGGGAAAGGGCAGAGAGAGATACAGAGAATCTCCAGAAGACTCCTTGCTGAGTGTGACCTGATGCAGGGCTCAATCCCAGGACCTGAGAACACCTGAGCCAAAATCAAGAGCAGGAGGCTCAACTGACCAAGCCACTCGGTCTCCCCTCATATGCTCTTTTTAACTAGGTTTTTAGCATTTGCTTCACAGCAGCTTTAGACACTATCTCAGTGAAGAGTTTTGCTTGCGCATTCTACAGAAAAGATTTTGACTCTTTTTTTTTTTAAAGATTTTATTTATTTGACAGAGAGAGATCACAAGTAGACAGAGAGGCAGGCAGAGAGAGAGAGAGAGGGAAGCAGGCTTCCTGCTGAGCAGAGAGCCCGATGTGGGACTCGATCCCAGGACCCTGAGATCATGACCTGAGCCGAAGGCAGCGGCTTAACCCCCTGAGCCACCCAGGCACCCCAGATTTTGACTCTTGATATAACTTTGGTGAATGTATCTAATTACAGACATTAGATTTTGAGTTAACTGGTAAAGACTCAGAGTTAAATATTGGAAGAGGTACTTTTATGTTTCACCATTCTAATAGATCTAAAAAGGAGAAAAAAAATCATCTGGTAGGGAAGCTGCACAGAGAGGATGATATTTGAGGAGAGTTGTAAAGTACGGTTAAGACTTAGATAAAAAGGGAGAAATTCAGGGCCAAAGAATTGGTCTTAAAAAGAGAAAAATACAATTTTTTGTATTACATTAAATGTAGTGATATATTATCATATGTTACATGGTCATTAAAGATATAACATGTTGACAAAAAGTACACAATATAACTTGAAGGACAGGTTAATGCCAGATTAAAGAGGTCTTAAACAACATTCCAAAGAGTTTGGATTTTACCTTTGATAAAGTCAACTTACGATTTTATGATTAAATGTCATGAGGTTTTGAGCATAAGATATGCCTCTAAGACTCCAAATATTAAATATTCACTGATGACTATTGTATTCCTAACTTTTACCTTCAACTTGACTATCTCTCCTGAACCTCAGATCCTTATCAGAAATGTTAATGAGGAAATTCAGTCTCAATATCTTCCAAATTAAATCATTATGTTTAGTTCCTAAAATGTTTGCCCTATATACCTGGCTTAGTTTAATGGCATCCTAAATTCTTCCTTTTTTTTTTTTATCATGTCCAGTTATCCAGCATATAGTACATCATTAGTTTTTGATGGAGTGTTCAAGGATTCATTAGTTGAGTATAACACCCAGTGCTCATCATATCGTGTGCCCTCCTTAATGCCTTCACCCTATTACCCCTCCCCAACCCTCCCCTTTTGTAACCCTTAGTTTGTTTCCCAGAGTCCAGATTCTCTTTTGGTTTGTCTCCCTTTCCGATTTCTTCCCATTTGATTTTCCCTCCCTTCCCCTGTGGTCCTCCACACCATTCCTTATGTTCCATTCTTTCATCCAAATGAGAAGCCTATCTCCTCTCCTACAAGACCCATACTGAAGTCATGATCAGATCTTGTCAGTTGTATTTCCCCTAAATATCTTTCATATCCATCCCTTCTTTCTATGCCTAGCATCACTGCCTTTGATAAGGTAAGGATCTTGTTTTATAACTTCTCACTTGACTATTTTAAAGGGATCCTAACTGGTCTATGTCTCCAGTATTACTGTTTATTTCAGCCACTACACAGCTGCTAGAGTTTCATCCCAAAAGAGAAATCTGAACTTTTTACCCACTTGCTTTACTGCCTCCAATGTATCTCCACTAAGTGTTTAATAAAGTCTAACTTTCTATGTGATGTCTTCCTCAATAATTCCAAGTACCTATAACTGTGCTCACAAAAAGTATGGTATTATAGATATTTCTCTCCCAAAGATGCTTTAATTAAATGATATATTACCTGTAAGACATTTAGCACAGTACCTAGAATATTGTCAGTTCTCAATAAAAATTAATTGTTATTATCATTATTGTCAGCTGGGAGTATACTATGGCAGCTAAGAGAGTACCTTTTCAGGCCAGACTACTTCAGTTCAAATTCCCCCAAAAGAAGTGAGCTTTACATTTAATAGCTGCATGATCTTGGACAAGTTATCTGACTGCTCTGCATCTAATTTCTGCATCTATCCAATGCAAATTACAATTAGATCTATCTCAAGGCTTATTTTAAGGATTAAAGGAAATAATTTCTGTAAATTACTTAGCACATACCAATTATAAAATTATGACTACATTTTATTGCACCCTTCCTTTAATGTAAATATCTACTTACTTCAGTCTTCCTACTTGATCAGTGTCTCCTGCTGTGCATGACATACAGTAAGCATGTAACCAAGATGTACTGAATTCAAGTATGAATATATAAAAGAATATATAGGAAGGAAGAAAGGAAAGTTGTATTCAGGAAGCTCAACTGGGCAGTGATATATACATTTGTTCATTAGACAAGAACTTGAAATGTAAATTAATAAATGTATCCTAATAATTTAATAGCATAGACCTGTGCAGACATGATAAATAGAAATAGAAATTTGAGAGACCCTATGAAGGCTACATCAATAATACATTGGTACTAATTGCATCAAGAGTTAGAAAATTCACTCACAGATAACAACTCTTTTATAACAAAGACATATAAAAGTTTTACAGAAAATATCATGCTTTCATTTCCTTCTATTATTATATCATACATGAATTATCTTGAAAACAGTGGGACAGCTCAGGCCTTTCAGTACTATGCTCTAGAAACACTAGTGGCAGTTTACTTATAAAACTCCTATTTTCCAATGAAGGAAGAATTGTTACATAGTGCAGAGCCAACACACCTTATGCACGCACACAGACATACACACATCATATACTCTCTCTCTCTCCTTGCAATGTACCAAGGAAATACTCCCACATATCTTCTTTTTTTCTTCAGCTTTATATTTTTTATTTTACTTCATAACAAACCCTAAAAATAGTGTGGCAATTTCTTTCATGGGAAAATATTGGAAGCTGTGGAGGCTAAGGAGAAAAGAAGCCAGCGTTGATGACTATAGCAACTTGTGGTTCAGAGGCTATAAGAAAAACCATAAAAATCTGAAATATTTGTTATAGGAACCTTGCATTAAAAAAAGTGCTAACTAAATATACCATTTGTTAAACTGAGTTTTATTTTAGTTTAAGTGTTAACTAACCTCATATCCAACCAGCATAAAATATGCTAAGGTCAGGGTACAATCATACATTCTTTCAGAGGGGACTAAATATCTGTGTAGAATTGTGTCAACCAGCAAATCATTGCAATTAAAAGAGTCTGCCTTCTTTGGTTTCTAGGACATTGTTCAGCAGCCGTAGCTACACTAAAGGCTTGTTATCAAATCCAGGATCACAAGGATGTGTGGTACAAGCATTTTTGACCTATTTATTAAGTAGGAAGTTAGTTTTGGTTTTATATTGGCACATCCACATAACAAGGGCTAATTTGTCTTTACATTGATAAGATATCACTTCCCCTAATAAGTTCTGGAGCTAGTAAGTACTTTGACTCTCTGCAATATCATGAAGATGATAGAATGGGCCTTCATTCAAAGGGAAGATGTAAAACAGGATCAAAAGGGATATTGAGAAAAGCAAAAATTGGCTTTCAGAAAATTCTCAGGCCATGGAAGCATTGCCCGCCTACTGTAAGATTTCCTGAACCACACACAAATTACTGCTGAAATCATAACATTAAGTTATAAAGAGGTGAAGCTTTCCCTTGATTCAGTTATTGATTCATGTAAAAAATAGAGACTCATGGGGCGCCTGGGTGGCTCAGTGGTTTAGGCCTCTGCCTTTTGCTCGGGTCGTGATCTCGGGGTCCTGGGATCGAGCCCCACATTGGGCTCTCTGATCAGCGGGGAGCCTGCTTCCTCCTCTCTCTCTGCCTGCCTCTCTGCCTACTTGTGATCTCTGCCTGTCAAATAAATAAATAAAATCTTTAAAAAAAAATAGAGACTCAAACTTTTTCCAACAAGTCCTTTCAACACCTTCCTTTCTTTCAATAAAAATGTAAGAGTAATCTCATTCCTCCTAGGTCTTCCTTTTTGGAGCAAAATTTACCTAGACATAACACAAAAACAATAGGAACCTTGAGACTTGAGAAACAACATGATAATGAGTTCTCTGAGTTTTCTGTCTCTTGTATATCCAAAGCAGTACGAAGAGGGACTAATCACCACTACACTTCACCCTCTCCAGATGTCATTGGAGCCATCTAGCCATCCCCTGACCTAGCATCAATGAGATTAAACAAGACAGTGTGAGGTGGAATTAATCAGAAACCTGCTTTTACCCCCTCCCCTGGTGTGTGTGTATTGGGGTGGGAGGGTGCTGAACCTCTACCTTCAACTAATATTAGTAAGAAAGAATGAGTTGGTGCAAAGCCAGACTAATCAATACTGTCCTACATATATTCCCTGCGACAGCTGAGCTTCCATCCGCACCCTAAAACAACAGAGCAGTGTGAATCAGCCCTGTTTCCCTCTTCCCTGGTGTCAGCAAGGGCCAAAGAGAAGCTCTATATATATTCCAGAAGAAACATAAATATTAATAGCAGCTTTACTTGTAAACAAATAACAGCCAAAAGTTAGAAACAACCCAATGTCCTTCACTGTGTTGAATGGTTAAACAAACTGTGGTACAACCATACTGTGGCATATTATTCAACAATAAAAAGGGACACACTACTGGTACATGTAACAACCTGGATCAATCTTGATGGAATTATGCTGAGTGAAAGGAAAAATTTCAGAAGGTTATGTACTGTATAATTCCATTTATTTAGGTCTTGAAATGACAATATTACAGAAATAGAGAATATCTAGAGGTTGGTGGAGGTTAAAGTTGGGGGTAGGGGTATAAAAGGGTTTACTCTGAAAAAACTAGACTCCCCTAACATGGTACATGCAATAATGGGTCAGTTCCAGATAACAGAATATTCTTTTATCTCCAGACAAAATGAACCATGGGTGTTTTTCTAAGCCAATGTAATATTATGTATAAATAATGTCATACAAAAGATCACCTTCAGTAAGACATCTAGATAGAAGGAGAGAGATTTCTCTGAGGATAAAATGTTCTACTCAATTTTAGGGTCTAAAATAGATTCCAAAACTGTGATCTGAGGCTTAGACTAGGAAGGGAAAGCGATTAGACATAAACTATTTATTACATATAAAATGCATAAGTATGTGCAAATGCAGAGAGATGTATAGACTTTACACAAAGAGACAAATGGAAAATTGTTTATACCCATTTATTTCTTTGTGTTTTTTCAATCATTTACATACAATTAAAATCAAGCCAAATCACCAGCTATATGTTACCTTAGAGCATCATAGGATTTATGCCAAAACTCTCATTTATATTTTTTTAAAAAGTAATTCAAGTTTACTAGAAGTTGTCATTTTTAAAAACCATTTATCAAAATCAGATAATCACATTTAGGTTAATAGAGAAAACATATTTCAACTTCAGGATATTGAGTATATTCTACCCTTGATAGACTTTTACAAATTATAACATCCAGGAGAAAAGTGCTGAGAATGTAATATTTGTTTAGGCTTCACAGAGTAAAAATTGTTCTTTAATTACATAAAAAAATCTTTGCATTTTTTTCAATCAGTCCACAAACCAGCTGAAACATAGGCATTATTATTCAATTATATACAGAACCTAAGACTCCAAAGATATTAAAAAACTTGTCCAAGGGTACTCATGAGAGAACATGGCAGGTTTGATCACAATTCAGACTCCCAAGTTGTTTGCCCTTTCCACTTCATCATGTATATATTTCTGATTAGTATGCAGATCACAAAATATGACTTAAAAATGCCAGTGGCAATATTTTAAGTGGTCTGGATAGTCTTTATTTTTAAACTCCTTCAAGTTTTTCATAAAAGGTGTTACTCAATTGTTCAAATGCTAAGACCACGTTGTCATCTTCATTTTCACAGAGTTCACGCAAGGAAACACTGTAAATGGAAATACACACACACACACACACACACACACACACACACACAGAGAACACATATATTAGTGAGAGTCAGCATTATAAGAAGTACTTTCCCCCAGGCAGGAAGAATTAAGTAAATCCTACTAGATGATGAAATGTTAGCAAAATATGAAGAATACTGATAAGAAATATTTTGATCTAAAAAAAAGTGTGTAAAAAAACAAAATAAAGATAACAAAACAATCCCCATGAAGCTCTTCTTCATGTCAGTTACCAAGAGAATTTTTTTTTAATTTTTAAGATTTTATTTATTTATTTGACAGACAGAAATCACAAGTAGGCAGAGAGGCTGGCAGAGAGAGAGAGAGGAGGAAGCAGGCTCCCTGCCGAGCAGAGATCCCGATGCCGGGCTTGATCCCAGGACCCTGGGGCTTGATCCCAGGACCCTGGGATCATGACCCGAGCTGAAGGCAGAGGCTTTAACCCGCTGAGCCACCCAGGCACCCCAGTTACCAAGAGAATTTTAAAGGCCACCAAATTCCATGTAAACTTATCACTTCTCCCTTCAACAAGAGCAAAACAAAGTCCCTTCCTTCTTGCCACACATGTCTTTGGAGGCTATTTTGTGTTTTTTGTTTTGTTTGTTTTTGGTTTTTTTGGCTATCATGTCTAGTATATACTGAACTCCACAAGCAAGTACCTCTATGAAGAGCAAAATATTACTTCCTTTACCTAGATATGTGAGAAAATTTTAAAAAACAGGAGTAATAAACAGAATAGTGACCTTTATTTGTGTTCTAATCCTCAGAAATCTAGGACTATGTTAGTTTACACGGCAAAGAGAATTAAGGTTGCAGATGGAATTCAAGCTGCTGATCAGCTAACTTTGTGATAGAAAAATTATTCTGTATTATCTGGGTGGGCCCAATATAGTCTAAAAGATTTTTGTGAGGGAGTCAGGAGAGAGTTCATCTCAGAGTAATGCAATGTAAGACTTTCCCCACCATTGCTGGCCTTGAAGATGAAAGGGGACCATAAGCAAAATAATGCCAGCAGCATCTAAAAGCTAGAAAAGACAATAAAATAGATGGCCCTCAAGTCTCCAGAAAGAAATGAGCTTTGCCAACATCTTGATTTTAATGCAGTTAGACTTATTTGGGACACCAGGCTTCCAGAACTGTAAGATAATAAATTTGTGTTGGTTTAAACCACTAAGTTTGTGGTAATTTGTTACAGCAGCAACAAGAAATGCATAAGCAAGTGAAAAGAAAGGAGAGAGGAAATCCAAGAATGAACAGTGCAGATGGGCTGATAAAAGTACTGACCACAATCAGCATCTGACATTTTATCAGCCTTTTGTAATTCCTTATCTACCTTGGTTGCACTAGAGTTCCAGAATTTTTCCTAGTGTCTTCATTGACCTACCACAAAGAATGACCAGATCTGTATCTATAACACTGAATATACTCCTAATCATAGACTTATAATTATAACACTGACCATTTCCTCTTGAATTATACCCCACAGATATTATGGGACATGTATAAATTCTAACTCATTATTTTTGGTTCTTAGTCCTCCTCAAACTTCATCCTCACTTCTATATTTCTTAGGTATCCTTAACTAAGATAGGAACTTATTATCATCACCAACCACATGAACTTTATTGAAACTTTCTCTGAATTCTATCCTATAAGTATTTCTCTAACCACTCCTTTACATCATTACTTCTCTTTCCTTAATTCAGACTCACACTCACTCTCACTTGCATGGCTCTTATAGTCTTTGAGTCTCTGTCACATATATAAACATATATAAACCTTATACATCTCTGTCAGATATATAAACCACAGATCCATATCATACCCATGCCTATACACTATCTACACATTATTCGTAATATTAAGCCCACTCCATAATATGAGACTTAAGACCCTTTCCAATACATATCCTAATTGCCTTTAAAGCTGCTTTAAGCAACTCAGTATCTTCCCCATCTCTATCACATCTCCCATATTCCCCATGCCACTAGAGTGAGATTGAAGCCTATCCCTGACATATCAGACCCTTTTTCATTCCTGTACTTTAAAAACACTATTTCCTCTGCCCTAACCCTTAAGATCCTTTAAGACTTAGTGAAAAAATTACTTCATTTGAAAATCCTTCTCTGAATCCAAGGTTGCCTCATTATCTATCATCCTAGCACTTACTGCCTTTTTAGTAGCTACAAGTCAGTTTCCTCACACTACACTGTAAGATTACATTTAAAGCAGGAAAAGATTTACTGATTCTCTATATATCAAATACTTAGAAGTATGTCTCAAACCAATAATATTCAATACTTTTCAGATGAATGAATGATATTTCTAGGATGAGATTTTGAGATGGTTCCAAAGTCTCAGGGGTTTCCTGGGATACTCTTGAATAACCATGAACCACTCAAGAAATACACTGTCTGGATACACTCAAGAAAATATCTAGAGCAGTTTCCTCTGTTCTAGAATCCCCAAAGTTTCATTCTTTGTATAAAACATCCAAACAGGTCTAATTAATCTCAAATCAAAAAATTAAAAACCAGTGACCTGATTAGCAAGAAATTCATGAAGAGATTCATGGCTAATTGCATGTATACATATATGTGAAGATATGTAATTTTTTAAAGTACGTGATATAAAAGGGAAAACCCATAAAATATTGAAGTGCACACAAACAGGAGGCTTTAAGAAGATGTTTATTTAACCAGGCAACACTAGATGGGCCTAAGGGTGGACCTTGTAATAAACCCTTAGGCTGGGTATATCCATAGAAAGTTTAGAGTTGTTTGAATCCCCACTGTACTCTGCTAAAGATGGAAACAGAAAGCCAACATGAGAGACCAGAGTCAGATAAAACCTGGAAAAAAACACTATATAAAATAAAGCAAGAAAATCCAGAATATGTAAGTTGATATAAACCAGGGACTCCATGGAGCCCTAAGGGATCTTCTGAAGTATCATGTATCTGACAAACACTGGTTGTGAAAACTGAGAATACTAGGATCTAGGAATTCTTGAGGCTTTTGAATATTGTCCTGTTGTTATGCAGTGCTTGAGGCTGAGGTTCTGGTCTGAATAAAACCTTATGTCAAATGGGCTTTGGAATTAATTCTATTATAGAACCAATGCAACAGGGTGTTGAAAAGAAACTCTGTAAAGTGTTTGGGGAGTTGAAATGTGTGACATCTCAGAAGCTCAAGGGCATTTTTAAGTATAAGGTCAACATTTTTCAAATTACCATTAAATTTTTGGAAAATTTGAAATCAATATTTAAAATACATAACATACCTGATAGATTTAATGGTGAGTGCAAAATCTTTCAATAACTGATAAGCAGCTCCTTCATGTATCCTAAACAAAAATATTTGAAATTTAATAGTATAAAAACATTAAAGAACTTATGTCATACTGAAATGCTGGATTTGTCAATAATAAATTACTTTTGTCTGTCATGACATATTTACTAGAAACTTTTTGTCACACATCTTAGATGATGATTCAATCAACAGCAATGATGATTCTGAATTCAAAAATGTCATAAGTATTACAACCACACATAATCAATACACATAGAAGACTGACCATCTCAGAAGAAATCCAAAATAGGAAAGTTAAGCTCAGGAGAGTGAATAGGAGCTGGAGAATCAAAATGGAAGAATCAAATGAATTATTTACTAATGCCACAACTTAATTCACAATAATGAGTTATATTTTTAAAAATGATCAGAAATACCTACGAAGACCCTAGGTTTGCTTCATCCCATGAACACATCTATATAACTATCAAAATATCCTAAATACCCCAGAAATCAACCTGAAGACTGACAGAACAAAGTCCACAACTGAAGGTAGATAAAAAACTGCATTGAAGAAAGTAGGAAGTTCAGAGATGTGGTTTGGGAGAGAACTGCCCATTGCAGTGGGATGGGAGCCATAGAGGTGGAGCAGGGTAAAGACAGACTAGAACACAGTGGAGCATAAAGGGAAGATGATTCACCATAGCAACTGGCTTGGAAAATGAGAGGGGCTGAATATCATGAGTTCTTGCAACCAATGAGGCTTAAAGGCTAGAATTTTAAAGGTCAGTGGGCTTGGCTTGGATATAGCCCAGGGGTATCGGGACTGCTTTTGGAGAAAAGGCAGGGCAAACAACCCATGGATGTATAGTGTGGAAACAGCAATTGAAGGGTGCCTGTGGCATACAGGGCTCCAGGTGGTTATTTGTTCTTCTCAGAAAATGTCCCAGAGAGGTAGTGTTCACAAAAGACCTCTCTGTGAACAAAGAAACTGACCAGCACCACTTCCCTCCCCCACCACAACTAGCACAGGGCTAGTTGTAGGAACCAGTACCATGCCAACTGTCAGTACCTAACTTGTTTATGCCAAGCTTGGTACCTGCCATGCTCTGGTGTATCCACCCTTCCAAGTTATGCTTGCCTCAGTCCCAGCACTGTGAAAACTCCCGCCTGAGGACAGACCAGCTCAAACCCCTCCCAGACAGCAACTCCCAACAAGGAGTTCTTTTTTTTTTTTTTAAAGATTTTATTTATTTGACAGACAGAGATGACAAGTAGGCAGAGAGGCAGGCAGAGAGAGAGGGGGAAGCGGGCTCCCTGCCGAGCAGAGAGCCCGATATGGGGCTGGATCCCAGGACCCTGGGATCATGACCCAAGCTGAAGGCAGAGGCTTTAACCCACTGAGCCACCCAGGCGCCCCCCAACAAGGAGTTCTATGTAAGACCATTACCCTCAAAAACAGCAGAGGTACCTGACTTTCCTAATACACAGTAGCTGACACAGAGACAGACAAAATGAGAAGACAGAGGAATTTGTCCCAAATGAAAGAACAGGATAAGGCCATGTCCAGGGATCTCAGTGAAACAGAATTTAAAGTAATGATTATAAAGACACTCACTGGACTTAAGAATGGAAGACCTGAGTGAGAACCTTAACACAGAGATAAGGAATAACATACCAGGAATAAAGGGCTCAGTAAATGAAATGACAAACACACTTGATGGAATGAACAGCAGGATGGAAAATCAGTTGAACAAATTAATGACCTAGAACTCATGGTAATAGAAAGTAACCAAACTAAACAAAAGTAAAAAAGGAATTATGCAAAATAAGAAAAGACTTAGGGAATTCAGTGACTCTATCAAACGTAATAACATTTACATTATAGAGGCACCTGGGTGGGTCAGTCAGCTAAGTGTCTGTCTTCAGCTCAGATCACAATCTCAGGGTCCTGGGATTAAGCCCCACATCAGGTTCCCTGATCAGTGGGGAGGCTGCTTCTTCCTCTCCCCATCCCCTCCACTTGTGCACATTCTCTCTCTCACTGTCTCAAATAAGTAAATAAAATCTTTATTTAAAAATTCACATTATTTAAAAATTCACATTATAAAAGTCCTAGAGGAAGAAGGGTAAGAAAAGGGGACAGAAAACTTATTTGAAGAATAATAGATGAAAACTTTCCTAACAGGGGAAGGAAAAAGATATCCATATCCAGGGGGCACAGAAAACTCCCAACAAAATCAACAAAAGCAGATCCACACCAAGACATAATTAAAATGGCAAAATATAGTGATAAAGAAAAAAAATTAAGAGCAGCAAGACAAAATAAGGCAGTTACCTACAAGGGAAACTCCATAAGGCTATCAGGGGCTTTTTCAGCAGAAACTCTCCAAGCAAAAGAAAAAGGCATGACATATTTAAAGTGCTGAATGGGAAAAATATACAGCCAAGAATACTCTATCCAGCAATTCTATCATTCAGAATAGAAGAAGAGATAAAGAGTTTCCCAGGCAAAAAAAAAAAAAAAAAAATTAGAGCAGTTCATCACCAACACACTAGCCCTCCAAGAAATATTAAAGGGGATTCTTTGAGTGGAAATGAAAGACCAAAAGTGACAGTATGAAGGTAGGAAACACAAAAACAGTAAAAATGAATTCTTTTTGTAAAAGACCACCCAAGGTACTCACAAAATAGAAATATGTAAAAGAAGGTATCTTATATCTAAAACATGGGGAGAAGAGGAGTAAAGAATGGTTCAAACCTAAATGACCACTAGCTTAATATAGACCAACAGCTAAATATGCAGAGGATGTAACCTAATGGTAACCAAAAATCAAAAACAACTAATAAACTGCAAAAATAAAGAAAAGAAATCCAAATATATCACTAAAGAAAACCAGCAAACCATGAAAGAGAGAAAGACAAGAAAGGATCAGAGAAAATCTTTAGGAACAACCACAAAACAAGTAATGAAACAGCAATAAATGTATATATCCACCAATAATTACATTGTATGAAAATGGATGAGACACTTGAATCAAAAGATACAGGGTGACAGAATGGATTAAAAGAAAAAAAAAAAGATTCATCTATATGCTGCCTATAAGAGCATTGTAGCCCTGAAGACACCTACAGATTGAAAGTGAGGGGATGAAGAAACATTTATCATGCAAATGGTTGTCAAAAGAAAGCCAACTAGCAATACTTATATTGGACAAATTAGATTTTAAAGCAGACGGTAACAAAAGACAAAGAAGAGCACTTTATAATCATAAAGGGGAGAATCCAACCAGAAGATATAACAATTGTAAATATTTATGCACCCAAAATGAGAGCACCTAAATATGTAAAACAGTTAACAACAAGCATAAAGGAACTAACGGATAATAACACAATGATAGTGGGGACTTTAACATTACACTTACATCAATGGCCAGATCATCTAAACAGAAAATCAACAAGGAAACAGTGACTTTGAATGACACACTGGACCAGACGAATTTAACAGATATATTCAGAACATTCCACCTTAAAACAGTAGAATACACATTATTTTCAAGTACACATGATACATTCTCCAGAATAGATGACATATTAGGCCACGAAACAAGCCTCAAGAATTCAGAAAAATCAAAACCACACCATACATCCTTTCTGACCACAACCTCAAGAAACTAGAAGTCAGGGGCACCTGGGTGAGTCAGTGGGTTAAACCTCTACCTTCTGCTCAGGTTGTGATCTCAGCATCCTGGGATCGAGCCCCACATCGGACTCTCTGTTCAGCAGAGACCCTGCTTCCCCCTCTCTCTGCCTGCCTCTCTGCCTACTTGTGATATCTCTCTCTTTCTGCCAGATAAATAAATAAATAATCTTAAAAAAAAAAAAAGAAAAAAGAAAGAAACTAGAAGTCAATCACAAGAAAAAATCTGGAAGAACCACAAATACATGAAGGTTAAATAACATGCTACAACACAATGAATGGGTAAATGAGGAACTCAAAGAATAAATTAAAAAGATATATGGGGGCACCTGGGTGGCTCAGTGGGTTAAGCCTCTGCCTTCAGCTCAGGTCAATATCTCAGGGTCCTGGGATCTAGTCCCGCATTGGGCTCTCTGCTCAGCAGGGAGCCTGCTTCCCCCTCTCTCTCTGCCTACTTGTGATCTCTCTGTCAAATAAATAAATAAATAAAATCTTTAAAAATATATATATGTACATGGAAACAAATGAAAATGAAAACACAATGGTCCACAATCTTTGGGATGCAGCAAAAGTGGTTCTAAGAGGAATATTTATAGCAATACAGTCCCACTTCAATAAGTAAGAAGACTCTCAAATAAAAAAAACCCAACCTTACACCCAAAAGAGTTAAAAATAACAAACAAAACCTAAAACCAGCAGAAGGAAAGAAATAAATGAAGATTAGAGCAGAAATAAGTGATATAAGAACTAAACAAACAAACAATAGAACAGATCAATGTACCCAGAAGGTGGCTTTTTGAAAAAAATCAATAAAACTGATAAACCTCTAATCATAAATTAGAGGGGAGAAATAACTACCAACACCAACAGAAATACAAACAATTATAAGAGGATATTATGAAAACTATATGTCAACAAATTAGACAACCTGGAAGAAAAAACTAAATTCCTAGAAACATAAAACCTACCAAAACTGAAACAGGAAGAAATAGAAAATTTGAACAGACTGAATACCAGTAAAGAAATTAAATTGCTAATCAAAAAACTCCCCCAAAACAAAAGTCTAAGACCAGATGGCTTCATAGGAAAATTGTCCCAAACACTTACCAAAGAGTTAATTACTATTCTTCTCAAACTATTCCGAAACATAGAAGAGGAAGGAAAACTTCCAAATTCATTCTGTGAGGCCAGCATTACCCTGATACCAAAACCAGATAAAGACACTACAAAAAAGAGACCTACAGGCCAATATCTCTGATGAATGTAGATGCAAATATCTTCAACAAAATACTGGCAAACTAAATCCAACAATACATTTAAAAACTCATTTATCTTAGTCAACTGGGATTTATTCCTGAGTTGCATGGTTGTTCAATATTCACAAAGTAACCAATGTGATATATCACATAAATACAAGAAAGGCTAAGAACCATATGATCATTTCAATAGATGCAGAAAAAAAGCATTTGATAAAGTACAACATGCATTCATGATTAAAAAAACCCTCAACAAAACAGGCTTAGAGGGAACATACCTCAATATAATAAAGGCCATACATGAAAAACCCACAACTAATAAATCATCCTCATTGTGGACAAACTGAGAGTTTTCCCCTAAGGTCATAGCCACAGTAATCGGACAACGAAAACAAATAAAAGGCATCTAAATGTGTAAAGAAGAAGTAAATTTCACTATTTGCGGATGACATGATGCTATGTATAGAAAACCAGAAAGACCACTAAAAATCTGCTAGCACTGAAATATGAATTCAGTACAGTCACAGGATACAAAATCACTGTACAGAAATCTGTTGCATTTCTATACATCAATAATGAAGCAGCAGAAAGAGAAATTAAGGAATCAATCCCATTTACAATTGCATCAAAAACAAAAGATACCTAGGAATAAATCTAACCAAAAAGGTGAAAGATCTGCACCCTGAAAACTATAAAATGCTGATGAAAGAAATGAAAGACGACACCAAGAAATGGAAAGACATTCCATACTCATGGAATGGTAGAACAAATATTGTTAAAATGTTTATACTACACAGAGCAATCTACAGATTCAATGAAATCCCTATCAAAATACAACCAGCATTTTTCACAGAGCTATAACAATCCTAAAATTTGTATGAACCACAAGAGACCCTGAATAGCCAAAGCAACTAGAAGAAGAAGAAGAAAAAAAAAAAGAAGTAAAGCTGGAGGCATCACAATTCCAAACTTCAAGTTATATTACAAAGCTGTAATGATCAAGATGGTATGGTACTGGCAGAAAAGAGACCCATAGATCAATAGAACAGAACAGAAAACCCAGCAAAGGACCCACGATTATATGACCAATTAATCCTTGACAAAGCTAGGAAGAATATCCAATAGAAAAAAGACCCATCACTTCAACAAATGATTTTGGGAAAACTGGACAACAACATGCAAAAAGAATGAAACTGGAAGTGGTGCCTGGGAGGCTCCTTCAGATAAGCCGCTGCCTTGGGCTCAGATCATGATCCCAGAGTCCTGGAATAGAGCCCCATGTCAGGCTTCCTGCTCAGTGGAGAGTCTGCTTCTCCCTCTCCCTCTGCCCCTCTCCCTCCTCCTCTCTCTCTCTCTCACTTTCCCTCTCTCTCTAAATGAATAAATAAAATCTTTAAAAAAAAAAAGAAAAGTATGAAACTGGACAACCTTTTTTATACCTTATATAAAAATAAATTAAAAATGGATTAAAGACCTAAATGTGAGACCTGAAACCACAAAAATGCCAGAAGAGAACACAAGCAATAACTTCTTTGACATTGAATATAGTAACTACTTTCTAGATAGATCCCGAGGCAAGGAAAACAAAAGCAAACAAACTATTTGGACTATGAAATAAGTAGCTTCAGGGGCACCTGGCTGGCTCAGTTGGTAGGATGCAGGACTCTTAATCTCAGGGTTGTGAGTTTAAGCCTCATGTTGGGTGTGGAGCCTACTTAAAAAATAATAATAATAACTTCTGCAGTGAAGGAAACAGTCAACAAAACTAAAAGACAACCTAGGGAATAGAAGAAGATATTTCCAAATGACATATCTGATAAAGGACTCTATGCACAATATATAAAGAATTTATAAATCTCAACACCCAAAAAGCAGATAGTCCAATTAAAAAATGGCAGAAAACCTGAATGGACATTTCTCCAAGAAGGACATACAGATGGCCCACAGACACATGAGGAGATGATCATCATTACTTTCCATCAGGGAAATGCAAATCAAAACTACAATGAGATATCACCTCATCCCTGTCAGAATGACTAAAATAAAAAAACACAAGAACACCAGTAGGTGTTCATGAGGACATGGATAAAGGGTAACCTTCCTGCACTGTTAGTAGAGTGCAGACTGGTTCAGCCACTATGAAAAACTGTATGGAGGTTCCTCAAAAAGTTACAATTAGAACTACCCTACTATCTAGCAATCACACTACTGGATATTTATCCAAAGAATACAAAAACATTAATTCAAAGAGCTATATGCACCCTTTTGTTATAGAAGGATTATTTACAATAGCCAAGATATGGAAGCAGCCCATTATCAAGTGTCCATCAACTGACAAATGTGTATATATATATATATATATATGTGTGTGTGTGTGTGTGTGTGTATATATATTTCAGCCATAAAAAAAGAATGAAATCTCGCTATTTGCAATAACAAGGATGGAGCAGGAGAGTATAATGCTAAGTGAAATAAGTCGTCCAAAGAAAGATAAATACTGAAGGATTTCACTCACCTGTGTAATTTAAGAATAAAACAAACAAGCAAAGAGAAAGAGAGAGAGGGAAACCAAGAAATGGACTCTTAACTATAGAGGACAAGCAGATGTTTACCAGAGGGGATGGGGGAGGGAGATGGGTGAAATATATGATGGAGATTAAGGAGTGCACTTGTCATAATGAACACAAGGTGATTAAAATAAAAAACTTTAAAAAGGAATAAAATACATCTGCATCAGTGAGCTATGAAATTTTTAAAAAATCAATATTTATCTAGTGTCCCAAGTTTTAAATCCTTTAACTCAATAAAAACTGCTCAAAATTTTATGCAAATTTTCTACTGAATTACTTATTAGTGTGACAGAATGCCCCTATCACATCTATGTGCTCAGTGCCTGGACCAATTTCTCTACTTTCAGTGCCTGGACGAATTTCTCTACTTTCAGTAAATCCAAGAGGGTTTACCCTTCCTTACTGTTTTTGAAAATGATTTCCTTGCCAAAGAGCTAAAACAATTGTACTATGCTCAGTCTTCAGAAGTGTGAGTTATATACCTTTTTATATACTTCTTGCAGATAATGGTGAGTTTTTAAAATAAGTTATCAATAAATAGGATAGTAATAAATAAAAACACATCTGTGAAAGTATGCAAATATATCTGCAGGGTACATCTTTAGGTCAAGTGAGTCACCTTAAATTCCAAGATTTTGCTGGTAAACCACAGGTAGAAGTAGAAATGAAAGAGAAAGATGGAGACACAGACATGAATACAGAAAGGTAGAAGTTGAAAAATTAGGGGGGGTGGATAGGTGAAGATAGATAAAACATACCTGTTGTCCTGGACTAGTCCTGTCAAGGAACCATGTTTATAGAAATCAAGTGCATAAGCATTAAGTGGCATTCTTCTTCCTTGGTTATCAAATACCTGTGACCACAACACAGGAGCCTGATTGTGATTGATACCAATTGTGCGTAGAATGACCTAAAGAAACACAAATCTTTTTGTTATTTATGTGTAAAGAAAGTTTATGATTTCTTACATTGTGCTTTATATAGTTCCTTTCTTTATCCAACTTTTTTGAAGCACACTGCTCATGATGAAGTAAGAGGGTGTCTTTCATACACACTGGGTTGGTGCTATCCTAAGCAAGTCTAGAAAATGACTTGGTACCACCTACGAACATTATTGCCTCACAGCGTACTCGGCAATTTCAACTATCCAGCCATGAGAATAACAAGAGTCACTAGGAAAGAAAAGCTAATTTTAATTTTTTTTCATTATCCTCATTGGTATAAGAGATATCTTGTAAACTGAGTATCAGAGATCTGGTGCCTTCTTTGTCTCAAGAGAAGAATTCAACTCTAACAACTGCAAGAACCCAATCACCAGAATAAAAAGGAAGGGGAGAGAGATATACAAGGAAAGAGAAGAAAAGTAAGAATAGCAAGTTAACAAGTCAATAGCCTTTCATGTCTGGTCATTTTATGAAAACTATACAGGGTCAATAGGAACTACTCTAATACACTAATCAGTTCAACTACTTTCTCAAATGATTTGGTGGTAGCATGGAAAGTTCTTTTATCACTATAAGTTCTTGGAATATTCTTATTCCATTATGATCCAGAAACCTGTTTGACCTCAAAAATCCAGAATATTTACATTCCAGGGAAACTATTATACATGGGCACTAGATATTTGTAGCAGCCCTTTTTGTAACAGTAAAGAATAAAAACAAACACAAACAGTTTTTAAGAGGAAACTAGATCAATGGCTTGTTTTATATCCACACTCTGAAATATTATGAAGCAGTGAAAATAAAATAGAGTTTCAACTGATAATATGAATCTTGTGCAAAGAGCAAAACAAAACAAAATAAAAAAACAACATCCAGAAGACTAGAGTAAGTATTCTTTTACTTTCTATAAAAATCAAAAGCAGCAAATATAAAAAGGAACTTTGGAATATGATGTTTTTTAAAGGAGAATTAAAAACACAAAATTCAGGATAATTTATATCCTAGGGAAAGAGGAGAGATAAGGGAGTAAGATAGAGGAGGAGTACATGGGTCCTGAGTCCATGGGTTTTCATTTTAGTTTAATGCTTTACAGCTTATCTATATGTTATTTAAAGATTATATGAATATCTATGTAGCATTACATTAAAATGTAACAAACAATAAAAGCAAAATAAGATTTGATAGGTTATAACTTATATTAGTAAAGTAAAATTGCATAAAGTGAGTTGGGTAAGGCAAAGGACATGTTGCCATCAAGGCGTACTCTAGAAATACTCATCCGTGCAGGATGCTTCAAAATAAATGATATAGAACCTGCTTCTTCTAACACACCAGCAGGAACAATGAATAGTCTGTATTAGTTCCTGCTTTATACCTTAAAGATCTCTTCTAATTGATGGTGACTAGGTGGCAATAAGACACAGACACTATATCATATTATAACTGTATTAGTGTTCCTCAAAAACTTCACGGAAAGATGTGCACATGGAAGGGAAACAAAAGTTAATGGTACCTACTAACCATAAGTTGAATTAATTGTGAAATAGAAAAAAAAGGTAAATTATAATACTTAATAATTAATGTCTTGTTTTCAACGTGATCAGCTACAAACTTCTTACATAAGGAATTAATTATAATTATAGAAATAAAATACAGGAAAAAAGCTTCATAAAAATTTTTTTAAAGATTTTATTTATTTGACAGAGATCACAAGTAGGCAGAGAAGCAGGCAGAGAGAGAGGAGGAAGCAGGCTCCCCACTGAGCAGAGAGCGCAATGCAGGGCTCGATCCCAGAACCCTGGGATCATGACCTGAGCCTAAGGCAGAGGCTTTAACCCACCGAGCCACCCAGGCGCCCCAAGCTTCATAAAATTATTGATCTTATAAGCTAATTTCAGTCCTCTATTATTTCTATGCCAGAATTCCACACTCTCCCACATTCTGTTAACATACAACTCACATGAGAGTAAAGACCTGGAGCAGTGGTCTCTAAGTAATTTTTAAACCATGTACATTATCAATTTTTTTTAAAGATTTTATTTATTTATTTGACAGAGAGAGATCACAAGTAGACGGAGAGGCAGGCAGAGAGAGAGAGAGAGAGAGAGGGAAGCAGGCTCCCTGCTGAGCAGAGAGCCCGATGCGGGACTCGATCCCAGGACCCTGAGATCATGACCTGAGCCGAAGGCAGCGGCTTAACCCACTGAGCCACCCAGGCGCCCCTACATTATCAATTTTTTTAAAAAGTCCTTTCTCATCTCTTTTTTCATGAATGCTTTTTTCTCATCTTATAAAACAAAAAGCTTCCTCAAATTTACTTGGGGTTTAAAAATATACAGAGTAGCAACAAAGAGCCATATTGTTTTCCTATTAAGAAAATGGGTGACTTAAGGACTAAGCAAAAAAATAACTTTTTTTCTTTTAAATTAGGTTGTTTCCAATTACTTGAATTCAACAAAATTACAGTGGATCTAATTAAGTTGTTAATTAAGAGATCATTAAAAAATGTTTGTGATAATAGACTGGTAAGTGATTTGGGGCAAACCCTCAGAAAGAATTAGAATTACATATCACTGTCATAAAAGTTGTTCCATTCTGAGCTACTTCTCTATTTGAATAAGGCTTCTCAACATTCAAATTAAAATTTGAAGCTGGAACTGTCTCATTCTAAAAATAAGTAAATATTCATTCTTAGTTATTGTACTAATTTAAAAAGAAATAGTTTCATCCATTCCATTAATACATTTCTAATATAACATTAATTTTATTTTTGGTAATTACTTCTCAAAATTTGTATTATATTTAAGTTTCTGCAATTAACAGGAAATAACCTGTTGTATACTATTGAAATTGCATTCTTGTTTAAATTGAAATTGCATACTATTTAAGCTAAGAAATGTGATAGACAGGGTAGCTTAATGTTTAAAAATATATTACATTAAGGTAAAATTATGTGGCGGAATGTATAATCTAAATACAAGAGAAAAAAACTTTACCAAATTTTAAATCATTAGAAATTTTATTCTTGACTGTTTTTAACTTCATAATTATGAGTATTCAAATGCCTCAGCATTCAGATTCCATTTTATACATTAAAATGATATGGTGGCTTTATTTTAACATATCAAAGTTTATCTGAAGCTGGAAATTATATCATCAGAAATTAATAGATTTTGTGATAAAAATGTAAGTGTCCATTTAAAATGCACAAAGCGGGGCACCTGGGTGGCTCAGTGGGTTGAAGGCTCTGCATTCAGCTCAGGTCATGATCCCAGGGTCCTGGGATCGAGCCCTGCATCCCGCTCTCTGCTCAGCAGGGAGCCTGCTTCCCTTCCTCTCTCTCTGCCTGCCTCTCTGCCTACTTGTTATCTCTGTCTGTTAAATAAATAAATTTAAAAAAAAATGCACAAAGGTCTATTTAGTTTTTCAAAATTCTTCTAAGTGATACTGGACTAAAATATTTAACATAATAGAGGACTGTCTAGGATTTTGGGCTAGAATAGAGTTGAAACCCTAGTGTCAAACCATAACATCAAATATATTTTGAAATTTATTTTCTTTCTCAAACTTTGTGTTAAAATATAAATTAAATTTCTGTAAGTTTATTCCAACATTCAGTGAATTATCCAACATATTCCCAATGTGTCTAGTTCTTTGTACATCATTTTGGACATCAGTGATCCAGAATACATATGGAATTTACAACATCTATTGCAAAACCAGGAAGGCCTCAAGATAGTTTTATGTGCTCTTTTCACAGCAAACTTGCATCAGCCTACAAAGACAGAAGAAAAGTGGTGATACTTGGGAATTCTGTATAATGGAGCAGGGTCCCTCATGTCAACACTGAAAAACTGAAATCATATTGGCCTCAAGAGTACCATTTCCTGGATATTTCTGTTCATACACCTGGATTTTTTTTTCAATTTGGGAAATTTGAACTCTTTCTAAACAGCATAGAAGTATGCATTCAATTCTTTCTTAAAGATCTTTAATGTATAAACCCCATTTCCACTTACATGGTTTGGAGTATTTGGTTGAAGCAAATCACCATCAGAGTTCCCAGAGAGACAAACAAATGGAGAAATAGCTACTCTTCCTTCTTTGCAGTTCATCAAGTGAGACACAAGTTCAGAGTCCTCACATTCTTTCCCTGTGAAATCTGGCCACAATAAGTTGGAATAGTTAAGCTTTTAAAATATTGGCCAAATTGTTATAATTTATGCACATTCTCTAGACCATGCTACAATGGAGTAATTCAACTTTCCAGGACCTATGACAGACTGGATGAGTATATCACATAGCATGAGTAGCATGGGGCACCTGGGTGGCTCAGTCAGTTAAGCCTCTGCCTTTGGCTCAGGTCATGATCCCGGGGACCTGGGATCAAGGCCCACATTGGACTCCTGGCCTAGTGGGGAGCCTGCTTCTCCCTCTGCCTCCAGCTCCCCCTGCTTGTGCTCTCTCTCTCTCTCTCTGAAAAATAAATAAAATATTTTTTTAAGTGAGTTGCACATCTTGGCACAGCATATATTCAATAAATGTTAGCTGTTAATGTTATCAATATTATGAAATTTGGTATTATGTTTTAGTTCCTTGATCAACAGGTAATAAAAGACTACCTTTAAATTGCATGCTCTTTTAACACAGAATTATTGTTATTACCTTGAAGCTTTTCCCACCAAACTTAGATCTGGCCTCACAATCATTCCAGCGAGGGTATCCCAAGAGGCCACTGTCAAAGGGTTTGGAAATGGCATATGAGAAGAAATATTTTTTCCATTCCCATTCTTTTTTTAAAAGATTTTATTTATGTATTAGAGAGAGAGAGAGAGTGCATGCACACAAGCAGGAGGAGGGGTAGAGGGAGAAGCAGGCTCCACACTAAGCAGGGAGCCCAACATGGGACTCCATCCCTGAACTCTAGGATCATAATCTGAGCGAAAGGCAGATACTTAACCAACTGAGCCACCCAGGCATCTCCTCTATTCCTGCTCTCAAAAAGCACCAGATTGGGCATTCAAAGGTGACTCTAATTTGTAATGAAGGCACTCCTATTTTGCCTCCTTTGGGATGCTCACAATGATCCACTATTAGTGTTTGCTTTTGTTCATGCTGCTTCTCACTTTAATAGGCCCAGGAAGTAATAGGCTCTGCTTCTTTTTTCCAACTGAAGATGTTAGGGTATAATAAAATTAGGAAATTGCTACCTGTGACTCAACCCTTTCCATTTATCCCAGTCAGCTTTTCCTGTTTATTTTCCCCTCAATTTCTATCCAATGGCTTATGAAAAATAAGAGCAAAGATTAATGTGTTTACTATGTGCTAGATACTGTTCTAAGATATTCACATATATTAACTGAATTATTTAAAGCTCACCCAAACTAGGTTTGTAATGCTATTCTCTTTTTTATATAACTTTTGAGAAAATTGAGGCATGAATATGGATTATTGAAATAATATGGAATCTTGCCCAATGTCTCCCTTCTAAGAATAGCAGAACCTGTGTTTGGGTCCAGTTAATCTTCCAAGTCTATACATATTTCCTCAAGAAAATGAGTGATAGAATGGTTTCTCATTTCTCTTCATTTCATAAATGTCCTTACTGCACTTTCCAGGCTTGCCCCAAAAGCAATCTTTAATCAAGATGGTTTATAAATGACTCTATTTATTTTTATTCTCCATTGCCCTTTTGGCTTCTAAAAATCAAGAGTTTCATTCTTTGGAAAGCAGATTTTTTTAAGGCATACTGATCCTTCCCAGGCTCTTCTCTTCCTCTGGAAAAAATATTCTTTTATTTTTTCTTTAAATTGTTCCACAGTGGAACTAAAATATACTTACTTATTTTTGACAATGGGAGTTGATATTCCTGTTTCATATCAGCCAATTTGGAAACATTTAGTAGGAAGGAGGCAAAGGCTTTTGTAACGTCCATGTTATACTCATGTAAAGCATCGTTAAAATCCTCAGGGAGATCATCAAGGAACACCTAAATCATCAGGGAGATCATTAAGAACAATGGAAAGCCAAATAGTTTTTTTAGAGAGATCTATATACTTCCTTGAAAACTAAAACTTTGGAAGAATGGCAAAGAACACTGCAATATAATTCTGTAGTCACCTATTTATTCAATAATATAATTGTTACATTCTTTCATCTGTGAAATTGAAGTAAAATTCATTTTTTGTTTCTATCTGCATTTATAAAAACTACTACGCTCACTTAAAATTTTGCTTTCACACTACTTAATCAACACCATCTTTTTCCTTTTTTAAAATTTTTTATTTAAATTCCAGTATGGTTAACATCCAGTGTAATATTAATTCCAAGTGTACAGTATAGTGATTCAACAATTCCATACAACACTGACCACATTTCTTTAATAGATACCAGACACAGGACTTTTTATATCTTCCTTGGTTAGTTTTGGAAGGTTGCATTTTCTAAGAATATGCCCATTTTGTCCAAATAACAAAATGTAATGGCATAAATTATTTGTAATACCCTCTTTTATTCTTCTCAATGTCCAAAGTAAGATCTGTAGTAATATCCCATTTTCTGTCCCGATATTTGTAAAATTTTTTTACAAATTAATTAGATTTTCTATTTGTTTTATTTTCTGAGCTTAAGCTGAAAAATTAAATCATTGATTTTTTCACCCTTTAATCTAAGATATAATTATAAGCCTATAAATTTTGCTCTAAACATTGTGAGTTACATCTTGTATTTGTATATTTATTATTGTTTAATTAAAATATTTAATGATTTCATTTTATTTTCATCCTATTTATTTTTGTCCAATGTATTTTCTTAATTTTTTACTTTATTTTTTCAGTGTTCCAAGATTCATTGTTTATGCACCACACCCAGTGCTCCATGCAATACATGCCATCCATAATACCCACCACCAAACTCACTCAGCCTCCCACCCCCCTCCCCTCCAAGACCCTCAGTTTGTTTCTCAGAGTCCACAGTCTCTCATGGTTTGTCTCCCCCTCCAATTTCCCCCAACTCACTTCTCCTCTCCATCTCCCCATGTCCTCTGTGTTATTCCTTATGCTCCACAAATAAGTGAAACCATATGATAATTGACTCTCTCTGCTTGACTTATTTCACTCAGCATAATCTCTTCCAGTCCCATCCATGTTGATACAAAAGTTGGGTATTCATCCTTTCTGATGGAGGCATAATATTCCATTGTATATATGGACTATATCTTCTTTATCCATTCATCTGTTGAAGGGCATCTTGGCTCTTTCCACAGTTTGGCAACCGTGGCCATTGCTGCTATGAACACTGGGGTATATCTGGCCCTTCTTTTCACTACATTTGTATCTTTGGGGTAAATACCCAGTAGTGCAATAGCAGGGTCATAGGGTAGCTATATTTTTAATTTTTTGAGGAATCTCTGCACTGTTTTCCAAAGTGGCTGTAGCAGCTTGCATCCCCACCAATAGTGTAAGAGGGTTCCCTTTCTTCACATCCTCTCCAACACTTGTTCCTTGCCTTGTTAATTTTGGCCATTCTAACTGGTCTCAATGTGGTTTTGTTTGAATCTCCCTGATGGCTAATGATAATAAACATTTTCTCATTTGTCTGTTAAATATTTGTATGTCTTCTTTGGAGAAATGTCTGTTCATGCCTTCTGCCCATTTTTTGATGTGATTATCTGCTTTTTGAGCGTTCAGTTGAGTAGTTCTTTATAGATCTTGGATATCAGCCCTTTGTCTGTAGTGTCATTTGTGAATATCTTCTCCCATTCCGTGAGTTGTCACTTTGCTTTATTGACTATTTCCTTTGCTGTGCAGAAGCTTTTCAGATACTTAATTGTGAAATTCACGAATCATAATTTCAGACAGAAGTTCTTAAGGGCAGCAAGGGGGAAGATATGCCTTATGTACAGAGGAAAGACCATCAGAATAACATCAGACCTGTCCATAGAGACCTGGCAAGCCAGAAAAGGCTGGCAAGACATATTCAGGATACTAAATAAGAAGAACATGGAACCAAGAATACTCTATCCAGCAAGGCTGACATTCAAAATGGTTGGAGAGATAGGACCAGCAAGGTTTAAAAGAGTAGGTGGCACTACAAGAAATATTGAGGGGGATTCTATAAAAGAAAAAAGAACCCAAGAGTGACATAGAACAGAAATTTATAGAGACAATCTATAGAAACAAGGACTTCACAGGCAACATTATGTCAATAAAAACTTATCTTTCAATAATCACTCTCATCATAAACAACCTAAATGCTCCCAAAAAATGGCCCAGGGTTGCAGACTGGATAAAAGGACAGGACCCATCCATATGCTGTCTACAAGAGACACATTTGGAACCTAAAGATACATCCAGACTGAAAGTGAAGGGATGGAGAACGATCTTACATGCCAACGGGCCTCAAAAGAAAGCTGGGGTAGTGATTCTCTTATCAGATAAATTAGATTTTAAACTAAAGATAGTAGTCAGAGATATAGAAGGACACTACATCATTATTAAAGGGTCTATCCATCAAGAAGATCTAACAGTTTATAAATATTTATGCCCCCAATATGGGAGCAGTCAACTACATAAGTCAACTGTTAACCAAAATAAAGAGTCATACTGGTATGACTACATTAATTGTAGGGGACCTTACCATGCCACTCTCAGTAATAGATCATCCAAGCAGAAAATCAATAAAGAAACAAGAGCTTTGAATGAAACATTGGACCAGATGGACCTCATAGATATATATATCCAGAACTCTCCACCCTAAAACAACAGAATACTCATCCTTCTCGAGCACACATGGAATTTTCTCCAGGATAGACCACATACTGGGTCACAAATCAGGGCTCAACCAATACCAAAAGATTGAGATTATTCCCTGCTTATTCTCACAATGCTTTGGAACTGAACCTCAACCACAAGAAAAATTTGGGGAGGAATTCAAACACCTGGAAGCTAAAGACCATCCTGCTCAAGAATGTTTGGATCAACCAGGAAATCAAAGAAGAACTTAAACAATTCATGGAAACCAATGAGAATGAAGACACATCAGTCCAAAACCTATGAGATATGGCAAAGGCAGTCCTGGGCTGGGGGAATATATAGCCATCCAAGCCTCACTCAAAAAAACTGAAAAATCCTGAATACACCAACACTCTTTACACCTAAAGAACTGGAAAAATCAACCCCAAATTAAGCCAACCCCCTACCCAAGAAGGGAAATAATCAAGATTAGAGCAGAGTCAATGAGTTAGAAACTAGAGATACAGCAGAACACATCAACGAAACTAGAAGCTGGTTCTTTAGAAGAATCAAGAAGAACAATAAACCAGGGGAGTCTGGGTGGCTCAGTGGGTTAAGCCTCTGCCTTGGGCTCAGGTCATGATCTCAGGGTCCTGGGATCGAGCCCCATATCAGGCTCTCTGCTCAGCTGTGAGCCTGCTTCCCTCTCTCTCTGCCTCTCTGCCTACTTGTGATTTTTGTCAAGTAAATAAATAAAATCTTAAAAAAAAAAGAAAAAGAAAAAAGAACAATAAACCACTGGCCAAACTAATCCAAAAAAAAAGAGAGAACACCCAAATTAATAAATTATGAATGAAAGGGGCAGAGATCACGACTAACACCAAGATAATAGAAACAATCATCAGAAATTATTATCAACATTTATATGTCAGTAAGTTAAGCAACCTAGATGAAATGGATGCATTCCTGGAAACCTATAAATTTCTAAAACTGAATCAGAAAGAAATTGACAGCCTAAATAGACCAATATCTAGTAATGAGACTGAGGCAGTGATCAAAAACCTCCCAACAAACAAGAGTCCAGGACCTGATGGATTCCGTGGAGAATTCTACCAAACATCCAAAAAACAGATAATACCTATTCTCCTGAAGCTGTTTCAAAAAATAGAAACAGAAAGAAAACTTCCAGACTCTTTCTATGAATCCAGAATTACCTTGATCCCCAAACCAGGCAAAGACCCCACCAAAAAGGAGAATTTCTGACCAATATTCCTGATGAATATGGATGCCAAGATTCTCAGCAAGATCCTAACCAATATGATCCAACAGTACATTAAAAAGATTATCCATCAAGACCAGGTGGGATTTATCCATGGCATGCAAAGGTGGTTCAACATTCGCAAATCAATGTGATAGAACAAATCAATAAGAGAAGAGAGAAGAACCACATGGTCCTCTCAATTGATGCAGAAAAAGCATTTGACAAAATACAGCATCCATTCCTGATTAAAACTCTTCAAAACATAGGGACAGAGGGAACATTCCTCAACTTCATAAAACCTATGAAAAACCCACAGTGAATATCATTCTCAATAAGGAAAAGCTGACAGCCTTCCCTTTGAGATCAGGAACATGACAAGGATGCCCACTCTCACCACTGTTGTTCAACATAGTACTAGAAGTCCTAGCAACAGCAATCAGAAAACAAAAAGAAATAAAAGGTATTCAAATTGGCAAAGAAGTCAAACTCTCTCTATTCACAGATGACATGATACTTTATATAGAAAGCCCAAAGTCTCCACCCCCCAACTACTAGAACTCATACAGCAATTCAGTAATGTGGCAGGATACAAAATCAATGCACAGAAATCAGTTGCTTTCTTATACATTCTAACAATGTATTTGTATCAATGTATATGTATCAGTGTAATTATTCTAACAATGAAAATATAAAAGGGAAATTAGAGAATCGATTCTGTTTACTCTAGCACCAAGAAGCATAAGATACCTGGGAATAAACCTAACCAAAGAGGTAAAGGATCTGTACTTGAGGAACTACAGAACACTCATGAAAGAAATTGAAGAAGACACAAAAAGATGGAAAAACATTCCATGTTCATGGATCAAAAGAATAAACACTGTTAAAATGTCTGTGCTGTCTAGAGCAATGTATACTTTCAATGCCATCCTGATCAAAATTCCACTGGCATTTTTCAGAGTGCTGGAACAAACAATCCTAAAATTTGTATGGAACCGGAAGAGACCCCGAATTGCTAAGGAAATGTTGAAAAATAAAAACAAAGCTGACGACATCACGTTGCCTGATTTCAAGCTTTACTACAAAGCTGTGATTACCAAGACATCATGGTACTGGCATAAAAACAGACACACAGACGAGTGGAACAGAGTAGAGAGTCCAGATATGGATCCGCAACTCTGTGGTCAATTAATCTTTGACAAAGCAGGAAAAAATATCCAGTGGAAAAAAGACTCTTCAATAAATGGTGCTGGGAAAATTGGACAGCTATGTATAGAAGAATGAAACTCGACCATTCTCTCACACCATACACAAAGATAAACTCAAAATGGATAAAAGACCTCAATGTGAGGCAGGAATCTATCAAAATCCTAGAGGAGAACATAGGCAGTAACCTCTTCAACATCAACCACAGCAACTTCTTTTAAGACATGTCTCCAAAGGCAAAGGAAACAAAAGTGAAAATGAACTTTTGAGACTTCATTAAGATAAGAATTTTATTTATATTCAAAAGGTATTTTATCACAGTAAGCACTACAAGTACAAATTTTTTTAAATCAGTGTTACAAGGCTTATAAGCAACTAATTAGGACTCTGTCATACCACCCACACCCTCAGTCCCAGAACCGTGTTAAACTCTCTTGCTATTTCTTTTGTTGACCTATGTATTTAGAAATGCATCTATCTAATTTTCAGGCAACTCAGGAATTTCAGATTCTTCTGGTAAGTATTTACTTGGCATATCTATTCTTCTATCATTTTACCTTCAACCTTTCTGGGACCATATAGCTAAAATGTGATTTGTATAAACAGCGTATACTTGTGGTTTTTTTCTTAATAATATCTAAAAATGTTAGTATTTTACCTGAAGTATTTAGTACATATATATCCAATGCAGCTACTTATACAGTTGAGTTTGTATATACAACTTTAATATTTAGTTTCTATCCAGACCATATATTATATAATATTTTTCTCTGTTCTTGCCTTTTTTTTAAATCAGGTTTTCTTCTATTAACACTTGTGCACTATTTTGCTAGTCTTTATCCCAGAGAATACAAAATACATTTTTAATTTTCACAACTCTTAATAGTGTAAGAACCTTAAAATATTCAAATATATTTACCCTTCCCAACACTTATGTTATGATTATCATGCATTTTAGTTTATATATATAAAATAGATTTTATAATTATTTTTAGATACAGTAGATATTTATTTATATCTACCCACACATTATCCTTTCTAGTATACTTCATGACCTGTTACATCTTCAAGTCTCCCAAGTTTAGATTTTTTGTCTGCCTAAAATATATGATATTTCTTTTAACACATAAACAAGAAACTATTAGAACTAACAAATGGTAACAGCAAAGTTGGAGGATAGAAGATCAACATAAATAGCTGTGTTTCAAAAAAAATGTATTTCTATACATTAAGTATCTGAAAAGAAAATTAGGACAATCTCATTTGTGATAGCATTCAAAAAGAATAAAATATTTAGGTATAAACTTAACCAAGGAGGTGAAAGATCTCTTCACTAAAAAGTATAAAACACTCATAGCATAGAGGACATTAGGAGAAGGAAGGGGAAAATGAAGGGCAGGAAATGAGAGGGAGAGAGGAACCATGACAGACTATGGACTCCAGGAATCAAACTGAGAGTTTTGGGGAGGGTGGGGGATGGGTGAGCCCAGTGATGAGTATTAAGGAGGGCATGTATTGCATGGAGCGCTGGGTATTATATGCAAACAATGAATCAAGGAACACTACATCAAAAACTAATGATGTACTGTATGGTGACTAGCATAACCTTAAAAAGGAAAAGAAATAAAATTTTAAATAAACATCCAAAATAAATAAATAAATAAAATGATAGTCCAGGTTAAAGTTAAAAAAAGAAAAAACATTCATGAACAAAATTACAGCAGACACAAATAATGCAAAGGAATGCCATGTTCATAGATTAAAATAATAATTACTAATAAGATATCAAAAATATCCAAAGTGATCTATAGGTTCATTGCAATTCCTATCAAAATCTCATGGCATTTTTTACAGAAACAAAAATCAATCCCAGAATTCATATGGAATCACAAAATACCCTGAATCATCAAGATAATCTGGGGGGGGGGGGGAATAAAGCCAGAGGCATCACATTTTGTAATTTTAGAACACATTATAAGGGTACAGTAATTAAAACAGTATTGTATTAGTATCGTGAAAGACATATAGACTAATGGAACAAAATAGAGTCCAGAAATAAATCCAAGTATATATGGTCAAAAGATCTTTGACAAGGGTGTCAAGAACATACAGTGGGAAAAGGATGATCTCTTCAATAAATGGTGTTGGCAAAATTTGATAAACACATGTAAAAAAATGAAATTGACCCTTACCATACACTACATAAAAACAAACTCAAATGCATTAAAGAATTAAATGTAAGACCTGAAACTATAAAATTCATAGAAGAAAATATAAGGACATTGGTCTTAGAAATGATTTTTTATATGACACTAGAAGCACAGGCAACAAAAATGAAAATAAATAAGTAGGACTAAATCAAACTAAAACATTATGCATAGCAAAGGAAATAATAAAGTGAAAAGGCATTTCCAGAATGGGAGAAAATATTTCTAAGTCAACTACCTGGTAAGGGGATAATATCCAAATATATATATAAATCTTCTACAACTCTATAGCAAAAAAGTAAAAAAAAAATGGGCAAAGGACTTGATTAGACATTTTTCCAAAGAAGTCATGCAAATGACCACTACGTGTATTAAAAGTTGCTCAACTGCACTAATCATTAGGGAAATGCAGATGAAGCCCACATTAGATATTGTCTCCTACTGTTAGTATGGATATTACCAAAAAATCAAAAAGGTAAGTGTTAAGGAGAACATAGAAAAATTAGAATCCCTGTACACTCTTGGTAAAAATGTACACTGATGCAGCCACTATGAAGAACATTTAGAGTTTTCCTCAAAAAATTAAAAATAGAACTACCATATGATCCAGCAATCCCATTGTCATGTATATAGCAAAAGAATTGAAATAAGGATCTTGAAGAGATATCTGTACCCCCTTGTTCACTTCAAAACTGTTCACAATTAGCTAGATATGGAAACAACCCAAATGTCCATCAAGAGATGAATGGATACGGTAATGTGGTATATACAAACAATAGAATATTATACTACATTTAAAAGGAAGGAAATCTTTCCATTAGCAAAAACATGGATGAACCTAGAGGATATTATGCTAAGTAAAATAAGCCAGTCACAGAAGGACAAGTAATTCATGATTTCATGTAACGGAATTTATATTTTATAAATTCTACTTATATTCCACTTATATCATAAATAGTTAAACTCATAGATGCAGACTAGAATGGTGACTCCCAGGGCCTGGGTGGAGGAAGAAAGGTGGAATTGCTTTTCATTGGATATAAAGTTTCTGTTATGCAAGATAAATAAATTCTAGAGATCTACTGTACAACAAACAGAGTACCGATAGTTAACAATACAATATTCTTAAGTTTAAAATACATGAAGAGGATAAATCTCATGTTAAGTGCTCCTACCAAAAAAAAAAAAAGAAAGAAAGAAAGAAAGCCATCCTACACACAAGGTATATGGGATATGATGAATATATGTCATACCTGGGTTGTAGTGATGATATCATGGATATATGCACATGTCCAAACTCATTAAGACGTAAATATTAAATGTGTGCAATTCCTTATATATCAGTTATACCTCAGTAATAATAAAGTTAAAAAAGTAAAGTAGATTTATGCATACCTTCCTGATGTATTATTAAATCAATTACAATATATTTAGCCTATTTTAAATTATGTTTAAAACATGCAAAATATACATACATACTTATGTATGAAAATAGAGTAGGAGGAAATTTTTGAACATTTTCTTCTAGCTTCAACTATTTTGGTTAAAAAGTCAGCTATGAATATCATTGCTTTTTTCAAGGAAATGCTTGTTTCAGCTCTAGCTGGTTTATAATTTTCTCTTTGTTTTTGACTTTCAGTAGTTTTAGTTTAACATTTATATTTATCCTTCTTTAAGTTGACTAATAAGCTTTTGGAACTATGGAGTGCTGCCTTTTATCAGCTTTAGAAAATTCCCAACTAGAAGAGTTGTGAATACTCTTCTGCCATTTTCTTCCCTTCTTTTCTTAATAGACTACCATTACATAACATTAAACCTTTTGACTGTAATCCATATTTCTCTTATGCTATCTGCCTTCAATTTTTTTCTCTCTGTGGTACAGTTTGGGTACTTTCTGTTGAGCTGTCAGCTCATTGATTCTGACTTCTGATAGGTATATTCTGATCAGATATTATATTTTTCAATTCTGACATTTCCATTTAATTATGTGGTAAAATTCTAATTATTGGGTGAAATTCTCTAACCTTCCATGAATTTTTTCTATCTATCACTATCTCCTATTTTCTAACACTTCTCCTATTTATCTATCATTTTTCCTATTTTCTTGAACATATTAATCATACTTAAATTCTTTGTCTCTTAACTCTAATATCTGAATCATCGGTGTGTCTACTACTATTGCCTGCATTTCTTTCTGCCAATTGGTCATATATTCTTGCTTATTCACTTTTTTAGTTCTGGGATTTTTTTTCCCACCATAAATTGTTTACAAAAGGACCTGATAGGCTTCAAATGATATTATCTTCCACCAGAGTGAGTTTTCCCATTTTTGTGCCTGGTTATATGATTGAAGATGTGATCACTTCAGTCCAAATAGAGATTAAAGTGGTATTGCTGGTATTGCTGGTATAGTTTTGCAGTTTTATTAAGTTTCCATCTATACCTGACTTAACTCTGTTCTTGAGTCATGATTCTCTTGGGACTTTGTGTATGAGGCTGGTGGGACTTGTTTTCTCAGTCCTAAAAGACTGCCAAAGATCTACCTCTTTCCTACAGAGCTTCCTAACCTTCCACATCTTCCAGTTCTAAAAGCCTTCAAAAATGTCTTGAGGGGCATACAAGCCTATGAATAAGTGCATAGTGGGTTTTTACTTAATAAATGCCACAAGACTGCAAAAATTTGGTGTAGTAATCCAGCATTTCATGCAGACCTGGTACTCAGTAAACATTCTCAATAAACTCATAGAAACACTATGTCTCCCACGTTTCTGTCACTCTAGCCTCATGTGGTCACTAAAAGCTTTAATAATTGTTTTAATCTCAGAAGCAGCTCTCTGTATATGCTAAGTAATATTTTTACAACATGTTCAGAATCAACAAATTCTTTGGTAGAAAGCCATGATTAAAGATTCCCATTACATCATTAGTAAGTTTTTGTCATTTTACAATTTTAGACAGTCAAATCCTCATTGTTTCCACAGCTCTCTGTTGCAACACAAGTGATAACCATCTACTACATCCTACCTGAAAGTGCACAAATTTCCAATAACCTTTAAAAAAGAGAAAAAAAAAGAGACTGGCAGACAGTGAGAAAGACAGGAGGTCTCCATGCAAAACCTTCCTTTAGTGTATATCTTTATGATGTCTTTTCTTTGTGAGAATGTAGATACTGAATTCTTAAGTTAAATATAAATTGTTTAAACAAAACAAACACTACTTCAAGAGTGTACATGTGATAAAAAAAATGTGAAGATGATAGGTCAATGACTAAAGTTATGTTCACTGGTCAAGAGAACATTCTGTGAGGGCTAAGATTTGTAATTTGACATTGTGGAGTTAGACAATATAGATTAACTCATCTCTTTTTGTTCCTTGTCACCTTTTACTAAGGTTATTAAGTATAACCCACCTATCCCACTTTCTCAGATTCCAGTGGGGTATATTAGTAACAGTATTTGATGTTGATTTAATAATAGCAAATCCTGATCAAAGAATATGTTTCAGGGGCGCCTGGGTGGCTCAGTGGGTTAAAGCCTCTGCTTTTGGCTCAGGTCATGATCCCAGGGTCCTGGGATCGAGCCCCGCATCGGGCTCTCTGCTCGGCAGGGAGCCTGCTTCCTCCTCTCTCTCTCTCTCTGCCTGCCTCTCTGCCTACTTGTGATCTCTGTCTGTCAAATGAAATGAATAAAATCTTAAAAAAAAAAAAAAGAATATGTTGCAAATAAAATTGGAAAAGAGTTTTCCTGCTTTTATTCTACATGAGTCAAGGAATTATTTCTTTAATGACTATTCTAATGTTTCTTCATTGAGGACTTTCGAGTTCACAACATACACTTCTTGCTTGTAGCCCTACCTCCCAAGGTAAAAAGACCCTAAGGGAACTACAGATTCAATGATAGGAACAATTTGTTCATTTACTGTGTAATTATCTACATTTATTTCTTTAGCCACTGAATGCTATAATTTGACAGAGTCATACAATCAAATGGAAAACACAGGCAAAATTTTTTACCTTACTTTTTCTCAAGAAATTTAGTCTTTTGATATATTGATATGGAGAGGCTTATGAATTAGAGGTTAAATATAACAGCGATTACAGAAAGAACAAACTATTATTCTATAAAACAAGTGAACCTTATATTGATAAAATCCTACTGCTGCTGAATCATTTATGGTAGGAACTACTTAATTACATTAATTATTTAATGTTACCAGAAGCATAAATTTTACCTTTGATTGATAAAACTTGACAGTAGTATCCTGGAACTTTGCCGGAAGAAGTCTTCTTCCAAACAGATTTGCCAATACTAACACTAGCTTTTCCATAACATCTTGAGAAAAATGTTTTGAATCTATACAATACAAAGCGTCTTGTTATAAAGGTAAAAAAAAAAAAGTGCCAATACCATTTTTAACATTTAAATTGGATATTATATTGCATTTCATTTCATGAAAACTGAAAATAATGTAACAAATATAGCAACCAAGGAATGATTATATCTGCTGACAGTTTACATCTGTGTCTTCTTTTTCATTCTTGCTACCCCCACACTAGTTTGTACCAAAATCATTCCAACCACAAATTGCCTCATCTCCTTACCTGGATTCTACCCATCCCCCTCCCTTAACTTCAGGCCATGATCAATTTTCCTAAAGCATTTTATGATCCTGTCTCTCACCCATTCAAAAATCCCTGTTTGCATGTCAATGCCTCATAAACAAAATCCAATCTCCTTAGCTTAGCATTTAAGGCTTTCTAAAATTCAGCTTACAAATAACCTCCCAGCCTTATCTTCCTTCTTTACCTTATTGCCATTCATATTAAGGTACAATCAACTTGACTTACTTTCTATCCTTCATAACACATGAGCAGTGATTAAAAAGGTTCTACCTTTAATAAGTTGGGGTCTAGAGTCAGACTACTTATGTTTGAATCTTGGCTCTCGCACTTATCTAAAATTGTGTGACCATGGTAATTTATTTAACTTCTCTTTATCCATTTCCTTACTTACAAAAGAGTGATAGCCATATCATATGCCTCATAAAGTTATCAAATTTTCTATCTCCATGATTATAATAGCATACACCCTCACACCCCACCCATACCCATACAGCAATGAACACAACTGTACTTCCTGTTGCAGGAAATTATTTCTTCTCTGACAGAGCTTTTGCAGGGACAGAATTCCCTGAATAAACTTGTTTCACAGAACAATGCATGTTCAGAGCATAATGAACTGGATTATTGCACAAAGTAAAATTTTGCTATCCATTTAAGACAGAAATAAAGCAATGCTGTGAAAGGCATTGCATTTGCAAAGCATTAGGAAATGTAATAAATTTAAGCACCAAAAAGAAAACATGTCTTTTAGGGACACTGTTTAAGGGTCTAGGCCTTAATTATAGAAATAAAATGTTTTTAATTTTTAAAAAAATGTATTAAATGGAATATTAGGTGGGCATAAAAATGGAATTCACAAAAAATTTATATGATACTGGCATAACTATATTTCAAGGAACATAAGATTCTAGATTGTACAATTAATACATCAGTTATTTAAATATACAGTTATATTCTATGAGAATATAATTGGAAGAGAATATTCATAAATATTAATTGTGAATATTATATTTAACATAATGCCTGCCTATATCCCTTTTCTATGATGAGCACATATTACATTTTAATTAGGAAAAATATTTATTAAAAAATCACATATTATTTAATTTGTTCTGAGTCTTAGAGTCCAGAAATCACTAAAGTTCATAAGAAACTGACATTTTAAAATAGGTGTCACAAAATATGGCTATATTCCATATGATCTATATTAGTAGGTATACAAAACTTTATCTAATTTTGTATCTCTAAATTATCTAAATATTAACTTGTGTTTTCTATGTAGAAAAAATTTTCCTGAAGTGCTAGCTTCACTATGGTCTCTGTTACTATTTCAAGATTATACACACAAACATCAAGCTTACCTTTCCTAGTTGGCTGACAGAGATTGTGGAAAAGGCCTTTTACAAGAAAACTGACAAAAACAAGATTAGAAGGCTCATGATAATGCAAATGTGATACAAGTCCAGCAAACCCCATTGGTTTACCTTCTTGATCTAAATAGCCCTAAAGAACAAAAACAATTTATTAGTTTGACTCAACGCACCACATCCATTAATTAATAACTAACATTAAGTGCTAGTTAAAACAGTATTTAATGCCAATATAAGAGAGATTAATAATCATTACCTGGGCCAAGTGTGATAATTATATTAAGCAAAGAAATATTAGTCATTGGATATAATCTTCTAAAGACCACAATTCAGCAGGATAAAAAGTAAAGATAGCACCATTCCTATTTCACAAAAAGGCAAAAAGCAATCATACCTGTTTCACAAGGAATTGCAAAGAAAACAAGAAATAAAGTTTTAACATCTCCATGACTCTGGGTTTTTTGAAGGACAGCAATGAATGCTTTAGCACTGACAGCACCTTTAAAAAAGAATATGTTAATTCACAACATGTTAGTTTTATGAAATATATTTGTAAATAATGATACAAATATATTGTAATTTAAAATTTTTTCTAATGATGTTTTGACATCTTAAAAAACCTTTCTGAAAAAAGAAACAAACAAAAAAATCTTTCTGGTCGGGGAGAGACTGTCCCTTTGTGGGCTAGCTGACTCCTAAAGATAACAACTTGCCTAAAAGCATGCCTATCATATACAAACCAACCAAACCTAAGTTTATACCCCTAACTACTTCCTTCCCTAATTCTCAGACATCTAGCCAATACTTCTGGTGTCCTAAATCATCCTAGAGGCAGGTACAAGGTGACAAGAGGTCACCTGCTCAGCCCAAAACCCAGCAGAATTATTCAAACTAGCCAGTCCTAAACTGCTTATTCTGCCGTCTTGCCTTTTCCACAGAAACTTACAAAGGCAGTCACCTAAATTTTCATGCTGCTCCTATCTCTCGCCTCCTGACCAGCTTGGTATCTTTCATATATAGTCCCACATAGTGTGCCCTAACTCCTGTCTCTGAGGCTTATATTTTATTCTCCTGAGCCTTACCTCTGTCTCCTCTTGTCACTGCACCTATCTATCACATAAAAGAATATATAACAATAGGATAGATATTACCCATATCTATTATATCACACAGATTCCTGCAATATATAAGATTCAGTTAAATTTCACATTATTTGCTTTATCATCTTCTTACATGGCACATCCTTCCTTTAACAAATAGAACATATAAAACAGAATCATCAGAAATGAAATATTGCCAAAAGACCCCGTTTACAAGCTTACAGCTCTTGGCTCATTCTGGTGGAAAACGAGATTTCCTATTATATTCACTTCAGTGTTGTGGCAAAAATAATAGAATAAGGGTGCCTGGGTGGCTCAGGGGGTTAAGCCTCTGCCTTTGGCTCAGGTCATGATCTCAGGGTCCTGGGATCGATCTCGCTCAGCAGGGAGCCTGCTTCCCCCTCTCCCTCTGCCTGTCTTTCTGCCTACTTGTGATCTCTCTCTCTCTCTCTCTCTGTCAAAAAATAAGTAAAATCTTTAAAAAAATAGAATAGGTTGATTAAAACAAAAATATTAAAAATATTGTTTTGTTTCTGGTGTAAAACAGCCCTGAGGTAGCAGTTCAGATAACTTTGAGCTGCCCACTAAAACATCTATGAGGTTCCAATAAAAGGAAAATTTCCTGACATCACCAAATTTAAGCCTGGTTACCATTAGGCCTGAGAGTTTATAGAGCCTAGGAAGAGTCTGTCCTCACTGTAAGTGCAGTGGACTATGTGAAAGGAAGCTGGGAGGATACAGATGAGAGAAAGAAGGGAGATAGGAAGGGGGATATAATGCACATCACTTTTATTTTAGGATGTCTTTTTGAGAGTTTCCCAAATGCCCTTTCCTACTTCCTCTCTCTGTTGCTTTGCATTTAGCCATAGATGGCAACAGCAAGAAAACAGCTGAGTAGTAGGAGAGTGAGCAACTCATGGTGATTCACTGTAATCTTAGAGATCTAGACACATAACTAAAGTCATACTAAGATAGTAAGGCCCCTGACAGAAATGTATACCATAGTTTGTAGTGATGAGTGGCATCCATATGATAAATGTGGCAGTGAGACTGGCAAGAGTAGATCAAGGAACTTTCAGTCCAGAAAAGCTACGTAAGTTTAAAATCTACCAAACACTAACGTTTGAGACAAAAGCTATTCAGCTACCCTCACATTTAATAGGGTATTTGAATAGCACTTAGATGGCCAGAGAGAAGCCAGAGTGAAATCATATATCGTATTTTTTGGCAGCCCATCCGACTTAAACAAATGTACCTATATCCAAGTGAGAAAATAGAAAAACCCACAAGAGATCAACTCTTTATAAGAAAACTGATCACCCTGCTAAGATACTAAAATATACTAAAAGTATTTATTAAATGTCTGTACCAGGGACTAAGACAAGCATCTTTGGCCACAGAGTGCTTATATTCCAGTGAAAAATATAGAGAAAATAAATAAAAACATGATAGATAGATAGATAGATAGATAGATAGATAGATAGATATTTGATGCTATGTAAGGAGTGATACATGTTATGTATAAATGAATACAGATCATGGTGCAGCAGACAGGAGATACATTTACAAATTTAGGAAGAGCAGTGACAGTAGGCTTCACTGAGAGTAATATTAGAGAAAAAACTTGAATGAGGTAAAGGAGTGAGGCTATGCACATATCCGAGAGAAGATATTACAAGCAAAAGAAACAGCAAAGCCATGGTCCTCAGACTGTAATGTGGAGTCCATGGAGCAGGTACTAGGCTCGTGTGGGAAATCAGGAAGAGGTTAGTTCAACAAGATGATGAGGGATCAGTTTCTGCAGAACCATCATAAGAACACTGACTCTTACTCTTAAAAAAAAAAAAAAAAGGAAGGAAGATAAGAAAGAAAGAAGAAAAAAGGGCTGGGGGAAAGCTGACCTGTAAAAATTGCTTTCTTTAGGCAGCAAAAAGATTTTTTGAAAAATTATTTGGCATCCTTAATGGATACCATAAGGTATGTCCTCTACAAGACAAGGCAAAACAGCATAAGGTAAATGGGCAATTAAAAACTGACACTAAAAAATACTTTATTAATATGTAAAAGAGTGATATAAGAAATAGTGAAGAATTTCAGGAAAATTAAAATTCCAGTAGCAGACTTAAAATCCACATGTGTATTACTAAAGAGCAGAACAAACTCTGGACAGCAGCTTCAGCAATGTGAAAGATAAACTTCACAGGTTCTCTTATAATTAAGAAAAACATAGCAATGGAGTACAGAAAAAGAATTTTTGATTTAAAAATATAACCCTTCCTGATAAGAAACTAAACAAATTAAAATAGAAGCAAATAGTAAATATCTAATTTAAGATATCTCTTCTTAGTTCTAAAACTACTTGAGCATTGTCCAATGCAAATGTATGTAACATAAATTTTATGTTATTTTTGTTTTACCACAATTTTAAAAACTGAACCTGAAGCTTCCTATGAGCATGCTTTATGTAAACATAAAGATTAAAAATTCTTAGCATATAACTAAAAGGTCAATTTAAAAAATAACCCTCAAAACAGAAAATCCTGGGGAAAAGAATTTGAAATATAAGGATTTTTTTAAAATTCATATAAATACATAGGCAGAAAAAAATCAACTACAAGAAAATAGGAATTACATGGCTCTACTAGGGGATACTAAAAGAGTCTACTCCAGGGACGCCTGGGTGGCTCAGTTGGTTAAGCAGCTGCCTTCGGCTCAGGTCATGATCCCAGCGTCCTGGGATCGAGTCCCACATCGGGCTCCTTGCTTGGCAGGGAGCCTGCTTCTCCCTCTGCCTCTGCCTGCCACTCTGTCTGCCTGTGCTCACTCTCGCTTCTCTCTCTATGACAAATAAATAAATAAAATCTTAAAAAAAAAAAAAAAGAGTCTACTCCACTGTAACAGTATATGCCAGAGGAAATGAAACTCTCTTACTTTGATGTGAAGAGTAAAGGGAATATTCTAAAAATTTTATGTCCATATTTGAGCCTTTCATGTGTGAAGATTACAGACAGATTTTCTCAAATACGCCAAGGCAAAGAAAATAAACCACTCTAATAAACTTTCTTTAAAAATCTTTGAAAGCTTGCTAAAAGATGTATTCTTCTCTCCTACACAGAAGCAAAAATTAAGAATGCAGAAATGGGGAAGTTTTGGTCTAAAATGATATGTGCCTGCTCTGTAAGACATCAGCAACATAAGAGCCAACTCATCAAGGAAGTCCTGAAAGACTTCTCACATCAACAAACAGTATCTGGTTTAATTGGACATATTAATCAATATACAAAAACAATGTATCTTCATAAGGATGAAAACCAAATTGTTTCATTATGAATTTTAAATCTTTCATTGTGAGATTAGACACAAAATATTTATCTCAGGAAAAACTTCAGGAAAAGTTTATAGTCATATCAATCAATGTCTAATCAAATATATCAGTGTTTGAAAACCAAAGGTACCCCTATGGCAAAAGATAACATGACTGTCTTTGGATGATGAGACTAGTATGATTTTGCTTTCTTTCAACCTTGTGCATTAATTAAATATTCCTTCATGAATTTGGGTTACTGTGGTTTTTTTACAAAAAATAAACTCTATTATTATGAATTGGTCACAAGAAATTGTGTTCCTTTTGAAAATAGAATCTAACCCAGATCTTTTAAAATCTATAGCCAGGGGTGCCAAGGTGGTTCAGTGGGTTGAACATCTGACTCTTGATTTCAGCTCAGGTCATGATCTCAGGGTCATGAGATCAAGTCCCACATCGGGCTCTGTGCTCATCAGGGAGTCTGCTTAAGACTGTCTCCCTCTCCCTCTGCCCCTTCTCCCACTCATGCTCTCTGCCTCTTTCTCTCCGAGTAAATAAATAAAATCTTTAAAAAATAAAATAAAATATAATCAATAGCCAGCACCCTTACCTACTATAGGACAATACCAATCACACATGAAAAAAGTAATCTTTAATTCCAAATGCCCAACTAACACAAATTCTATGATTAATAGAGGAGACAAACAAAACTAATTATTATTCTCCCACTCTGCCCCAACCCTATACTATGCAAGACATTGCAAAGCATAAAAACCCGTGAAACTTAAAAGTTATTGCTACAGACTTCTAAGAAAGAGCAAACCTAACCACAGCCAAGCCAGCAGTGAAGACTTCACCTCAGAAAATGTCAAGCTCAGTACCTTTGCTTTAGCATCCTCTGGGTCGTCTCCCTTGGAAGCCAGCAGCATGAGTCGCAGGACCAGGGTAATGCTGAGAGGGAACTGTCCTCTCAGTTCAGGAACATTGGATTTAATGAGTTTTTCTATTTTGGGCAATGGAATATCAAAAAAATATACATCTCCCAGCAGGTCTTGACCTCGTCTTCCAGCACGTCCAGACATCTGGAAACAGAAGAGAATCACAAAGTAAAACTTCCCTAGATACTTTCTCCATCACAGTATAAGAATTGAGCCTTTTACATAGGGTTGGAGCAAGTACATTGTACATATGTCCAACCATCATATGAACAGAACTTAAAATCCAACTGTGTAGCACTTGGGAAATTTACCATGGCTAAGACAGAGTTGAGAATGAGAAATTTATCATTATTATGTAATCATTTCATGCCAAAAATTATGTTATATATTTATATCATGATATACAGATGGAACAGAGCACAACAAGAAGACTAGACCCTAATTTCAAATTCACTTATAGCTGAAGCAATTACACCAATTCTCTCCTTTCCCACTTTCTCTCCCTTGTTCCTTTCTTACACACCAGTGTGTTGCATCACAAGTCACCATAAAAATTGTGCACAAATTGAGGAATACATGAATCAGATAAAATTCTGAAATTCTACTTGTAGAAAACAAACTCTTTAGAGAAGAGGTATTAGTTCTCATATATTAAGTGCTTAGAAAGTGCTAAATCCTTTGAACTGTTTTTATATAGACCTCACAACAACAACCATATGAGGTAAATATAATCATTATCTCCATTTTACAAAGTAGAAATAGGGGCATGAGGGAGAGAAGAAACTTGTCTGTAGTCAAATCCCAGAAAGTGGAAGATCCAACTCACACCCTGGCATTTTGACTCCCAAGTCTATCATCTGAAACATCATAACACATAGTGGAAAACGCTATGTCACTCCCAAAGATGGTATAGGAGAGGAGAGCTCATGCAGAACACAGCCCCAGGAGGAGAGATCAGAAAGACAGGGGTTAGTAAAGTAGTGAGAAATAAGAGGGGTGTTATATTGGATAGGAACAAAGCCTATAAGAATAAGAAGTGTTTAGAGAGAAAAGGAGGAGGGCATTTTGATAAAAACTTGAATGTTGGCCCATACCTTAAAAAATAATCCTGCTAGCAGAAATAGTCATCAAATATTCTAAGTGAAATAAGGCAAGCAGAGAAAGTCAATTATCATATGGTTTCACTTATTTGTGGAACATAAGGAATAGCATGGAGGACATTAGGAGAAGGAAAGGCAAAATCGGAGGTGGAGATGAACCATGTGAGACTATAGACTCCGAGAAACAAACTGAGAGTTTGTTAGAGGGGAGGGGATTGGGGGGGGTGGGTGAGCCTAGTGGTGGGTATTGTGGAGGGCACATATTGCATGGAGTACTGGGTGTGATGCATAAACAATGAATCTTGGAACACTACATCAAAAACTAACGATGTACTGTATGGTGACTAACAGAACATAATAAAAATATAATAAAAAAATTAGGGTGCCTGGGTGGCTCAGTGGTTTAAGCCTCTGCCTTTAGCTCAGGTCATGATCTCAGAGTCCTGGGATTGAGCCCTGCATCAGGCTCTCTGCTCAGCCGGGAGCCTGCTTCCCCCCTCCTCTCTCTGCCTGCCTCTCTGTCTAATTGTGATCTCTCTCTTTGTCAAATAAATAAAATCTTTAAAAAAAAATAAATTATTCTTGAGCAGGGAAGCCATATGAAGACAAACTAAACTGTGTATGGGACATAGAAGAGTAAGGAGAATTGAAAATCAAGAGAACTGTTTTAATAATACAAGGCCAAGAATGTATGATGAGAGATAGTGAGGACAGAAATTGCAAGGCAAAAGCCAAATACATGTAGGAGAATAACGAAGTGGGCTTGGTAATAGGCTGTGTATTGGGAGCAAAGAAGAGAGAAGTATTAACTCCAGAGTGCAAAAACACGTGCACAGGAAATGAATGAGTAAATGTTTATCTAGCACCTTTGATATGTATCTTTCTTACAAATAACTTCATTTAATTCTTGCAAATGCTGTGGGGTAGTAATTATCACCCTTATTCTGAAGACAGGAAGAAAAGGGCCAGGCGGTTAAGATCTATCTCACCCAAAGTCACATATCTGGTCAATGATGGCCACATAATTCTACACTCATGTACCTACCACTATACCACAGCTAAACCAGACAGTTAGGCATGAATGAATGTGAGGGTGTGCTAGCACATGAATTGCAATATGTTCTTAAACTAACAGCTCACATTTTTTACCATTTTATGGCCATATTTTCATAAGGCAATAGTGAGCATATGCATACTGCAATACCTGTCTGTAATTTAAAGCATCCAGATAGATCGAGTTTTGAGCAAAAACCACAGATTTGCAAGGCATGTTGATTCCTAAAGCAAGTGTCCCAGTAGCTGTCACCACCTAGAAAGAGAATAAAACAATTCTTCATGAAATAGTATTTCAGTAGAATGCCATGTACTTACTGAAACTCTCTGCTATTCAATTGAACCCCAGTGGGAGAGCCAGAGATGGCCTACTTGCTATTGTTCCTCCACACTGACAAGAGTACCTGGCACATGACAGGTGTTCAGTAACTATTTCTTAATGAATGACTAAAAAAGGGAATTTCCTCATGGCAGGGTAATAATACTTTTACAAACCCCCTTCTGGGATACTGCCCACTTCATCCACTCCAGCTTATTTGTGAAGGTTATTTCAATGGAGATAACATATGTTGTAATAAGGGCAAAAAACACAGTTTCATCGCCGCCCCCCTCAATTGCCTTGACAACTGACCAAAAAGGAGCAGGACAAACTTTAAGTTTCTTAAATGTTCCAACTTTTGCTCATTTTCTCATATAATTTTGGGTATTTCTATTGGTCCTCTCTTTCTCTTTACATTGTCATGTATTCCATGTCTTAAAGGTAATATTTAAGTATATGGAATAATTTTCTCTAACTATTCTATAACTGAGGTCTACATTTGTGAAAATGAAACACATGATTTATTAACTATTTTTCTAAAGTTCTTTAATAAAAACAAAAATGGAAAAGTAAGAACATTAAATTTATATTATAAGTAGAATAAATACCTTTTTTTAAAAATGTGTTTTCTATAACAAAGCTATCACTATTTCCATATTGCCTTTCTAGAGTGATCTAATTATTCATTCATTAAACTAATAGTAATTAAGGTACTACTACTTAGCATATACTATTTTAGACATAAGATATGCTGATCAAAATACATGTGCCTCTTTTCCTCAATTTATAAGCATGTAGAAATTTTTCTCTAGTTATTGACCTTTTTGTTTAAAGATTAAATTTATTTATTTGAGAGAGAGAGAGAGTTCAAGCAGGGAGGAGACCAGAAGGAGAGGGAGAAGCAGACTCCCTGCCAAGCAGGGTGCCTGACTCAGGGCTCAATTCCAGGATCCTGGGATCAGGACCTGAGCTGAAGGCAAAATGTTGAGGAAAGTTAAAAGGTAATTTTTTAACCTGTAAAAAACCAAAATATATTATTAACAACATTGCTTAGCTTTTCTCTTAACTAATAACAAGCTACTTATTTATTTTAAAAGTCAATAACTAGAGGGGTGCCTGGGTGGCTTAGTTGGTTAAGCGGCTGCCTTCGGCTCAGGTGCTGATCCCAGGGTCCTGGGATTGAGCACCACGTCAGGCTCTCTGCTCAGCAGGAAGTCAGCTTCCCCCACTGCCTCTCCCTCTGTGCTCGCTCTCTCTCTCTCTCTGAAACAAATAAAGTCTTAAAAAAAAATACTACATAGAGTAATATCCTCTCATTCTCTCCTCTCCTTCCCCCTGCTTTTGTACTCTCTCTCACTTTCTTTCTCTCACATACACAAATATAATATACATCATACAAAAAATCTGATACAGAAAATTTAAAAAAACTCAGAGGCTATTCTTAAATACTGCTCAAGATTTAAACTAAGAAATTATGTTAATCCTTCCTATAGATTTATCCAGACTATCCCCATGCATCCTCATGTAACATACTAAATAACACATAGTAAGGGTTGGGTTTTCAAGCTATTTAAAGTAATCTTCCTCTTGTCCATCAGTGATGGGAGAGAGAGCATTTAGTAGTGACTCATCTAAAACCTGCCAAAATATGAAGTGGGCCCTAAGGAAGTGATACATTCTTATTCTTACTTCAGCTATTACACTGAAAAAAGATTTGACCAAAACCTATTATAAGTGTCCTCTAAGCCCATGAAAGAATATCTGTAACCAAAATTATACAAACAGCTGACAACATTCCCTAGATACTATAAATGAAAAAGCAAGAGATTGTTATTCCAAGATCATAATAGTTACACTTCATTGAAGAAATATTTGAAAAAGTTATCTGTTTAGGGGAATAGTTAAATTCTTGAAAAAGAGATAAACTAAATGATAAACTTCAAACCCCCTCCCTCAATTAGATGAGATGGAAGGATATGCAATGATATCATGTGTTGTAAAAAAATAAAGGATATAATTAGATGAGAAAAAAAGTTACTATTTTTCCCTTTCGTGAACATTCACTTTCATATAGACACAGCTTCAATTTTTAAAATGAAAAAATTTACCTACCCTAATAAATCCTTTCCTAAAAAGAATCTCAACTAACTGTTTTTCTTTGAAGCTTAAAGAGCTGTGATGATAGCCAATACCCCTTTCTGCCAAAGCCTTCAGCTCTGCACCTTTTCTTGTGAATTTTACTCGATCAAACACCATCTGCAAAGTCTGAGAGAAATAAGAGTATTAGCGATTTTGATCATTTATCTAAGTTTAATTTAAATCAGAAAAAAATATTTAAAAGAAGTAACAGTCATACTTTGTCGTAGTTTTAAAGAAACACCGCTGCTTGAAATTGACTATACATGAGCAAAAAAAACATTTTACGGCAGCAACAGTAACTATAGGAAATATTCCCAAATCTTTGAACAGACGGTCTCTCACTGTTTGACCCTACTTCAGGGGTGAATAGTACGGACAAAACAGTAGATGAAATACCCCAGAGGGGGTGTGAGTGTATGACCAGCTTTTGCCTGGGGGGGGAAGTCAGTTCTCTATATGAGCCTTACAAGTTCTCCCTACGGACTGAGAGAGAGAGAGAGGGAGAGAGTGACTTCTTCAGGAAGGCAGAGCGGGCTTCTTACCCCATATAGTCTGGGAGTGCTTACTTCTCTCTGTAAATCATTCACAAATGACCTAAAAAACAACCATTCCTTAAGGGGGAAATCCACTTGTGTAGAGAGTTATATGTACAAAGATAAACACTGTTTATGAGGGGGAGATAAAAGAAAGAAAAACAAACAAACAAACCCTGAGTATCCAAAAGCAAAAGATGCTTCAGTTGTATAGTCATCCATGCAATGGAATATTGAGGAGCTATTCAAATGATGATGTAAATTCATGGTTATTAAAAAGTTTTCAAAAAAAAAGTATACAATAGAACTGTGTGTGTGTGTGTGTGTGTGCATGTGTGTGTATATGTGGTCATAAATGAAAAAGATATAAAAGGTTCATTCAGAAGGGCAGTGATTACTTCTGATTGATGGCATTGTTTTTATTGTTGCTAATTTGTATTTTCAAATTCATCTACCTTAAGCATGAATTGTTTGCATTAAAAAAAGTTTTAAGGAAAAAATGGCATAGCACTTTTATATATTTCAATGTCTTTTGGTAGAATGTTTTAACTATAATATAGACAGCTTCTGATTTTGACAAATTCTGTGTACATTGTACATTATTTAAAGAGTATTGAACCACATGTACCCAAATCTTCAAATGAGGCATGTGGAATTAAAGTTTAGAATTCAGGCTGTGAAAAAAGCCCTTCTGTGATGGAAAAAAAGTAATAAAAAGACAGACCCTCTCAAGAGTTCATTGTTAACAAGAAAGAAATAATCTCTAAAACCTCTCCTCTCCTTTTTAGACATGCTCTGCAGAGCCCTAAAGAGTTATGTGTAACTAGAAGGTCACACAGAGAGAATTCTATTCTACTAGAGATTGCATTTAGTTATACATTCAACACTGTCTATAACTGAGAAATAATGGCTGATGAGTAAAGTCATTTCCTAGAGGAGTATTTCATTCCAAGAGCTGACCTCCGTGTCTATCGCTTTTTGATTAGCATAAGTGCACTCTTGAGGGATTTCCAGGTTCTTCTCCAAAATCTTGAGTAGATTATTATGTTCAGCTTCATGTATTAGCCTTTGATCCATTTTCCTGGGATTTTTCTGGCTTTTTTCATCTCTGTTTGTAAAAATAAATTTTAAGTAATGAATAGTCAGATTTGGCTACCATAGTGAGCTGGAGACCTCCTCGATCCCCTCATCGCCCAGACATTCACTCCCATATACATCTGTACTATTTTGACTCAGACTTCCTTTTCCATGTCCTCATTAGCCTCTGGGACTTGGGGTTGTTCAGTAAACATTTTCTAGTGCACCCATATTTTCCCTGAATGTTCCCTCCCCTCCCTGCTGCAAGTAGCACTCTTACCAAAGTCAGTTCTCCCCAGATGACCTCACTTCCCCTTACTAAAGTGGTAATCATTTTCTCTTTTTCAGCCTTCATGACACCAAGCATGGAGGTAAGGTAGGTGTCCCCCTTGCTCCACATTGCCAATTTCAGGCTATTGTCCTTCTCTCCTTGTGGTAGAGGCTACAACAGCTTTGAGTTTGGTTGCTAAGGAAGGGCTCTCAGCTACCCTGTTCCCTGGAAAATTGTCCTTAACTGACAAGAGCTTCCTAGAAATGCCTGTGAGGTTACAACCTCTCTTGGGAGAGAGGAAGAGGCCTAAGGCCAGTAATTAACTAATATAAGGTACAAAATTCACCCACGTGGACCCAAGCTGGGACAATTCTGTGATGCTCCCAGATCTCCCTATTGGATGAGACTCAGGCATGCACATCCACACATATTTTCTTTACTTTCTCCCCCTCCTCTTTTATTGTTGCTTCTTTCACTTTCCTATAGGTCCCTCATGAGCACAAACTTTCAATAAATCACCTACATAGATGTCCCCATCTCAGAGTGTGCTAGTGAAGAATCTTACCTCAGGCATAGTTGGATAAACCCTGGCTATGTCATCAGACTGTATTATCCATTACCTCTCAATGTAATGGCCTTTTATAGACACCCAGATCACTTACCCCTTCTTTAATTGTTTTCACTTTGTCTCTTAGCTGTGAGTATAAGACATCTCCAAATATAAGAAGATGAGCTCACCGGTATCCCATTGCTAAGAGTTCCCTCCTCCAACTAACATTACCCTTAACTCAAGAAAGAATGATATGACTATGGAAAGGCCTGGCATTAATGCTTGCAGAGCATGGGGCAGAGTGCTAATGGAGGCCCACATATTGATGTTTAACTAAAGTTTTAAATCAAGGTAACAAACTGCCAAATAAAATATATTCTCTCCTACCTCGATAAATATACCTCCATGATAATGGGGCATTTAAAAGGGTGAGAAGGAGCTTCAGGGGGCTGTGCCTCCTAAGATCCACTGACTCATAACAGTATAGGAATAGATATAGATAGAAGAGGGCCAGAGTGGTACTCTCCAAAACACAGGGTCTCTTCCATATAATGACAATACTGAACAAGGTATTAAAACATCCTTTATATTTTTATAGTTTGAATTGCTGGTCACTAATCCAATTTGAAATGATGCTCTGAAGAAAAATTGTCTAAAGATCAGTTACTGAAAAGGATTATAATTCCTATTCTGTCCCTGTCTGGGCTCTTCACCTCCTACTACTTCCAAGGAAACAGCACAACAGGCAGAGAGAAGTTAAGAAGAAAGGTCAGCAGCAAATTATAACTTGCTCTAGAATGTGAGAAATCTGAATCAGAGAAGCTCTAAAAACTTTGTCTACTTTGAAGAAATATCTGAGTTTGATTATTCAGATTCATTTAAAAATATTTATCAAATGACTATTACCTGCCAAGCAATGTGCTGAGCACTGCAGATAAAAAGAGGAAAATATTAATAATGTAGGAAAAAGAAAGACAAGTGAAAAATAACAGTAATGCATTATAGTAACTGATCTACTAAATACTGAAAATGTAACAAGAATACTGAAAAAAAAAGAGTACTAAATTTAACAGGGGAATTCTAGCAAGATTCAGAGAAGAGATAGCAAAACTATGAGTGTAAGCTTTGGGGGCAATCCAAAAGGAGTATACTTAAGGCAGATGGGTCAGATCATGGAAGAACATAGAAGTAGAAGAGGTCATGTAAGGAGAACGATAAATGTTGAATATTATTAGAGAAGAGTGGTAGGAAGTAAAACTGGAAAAGTTAGGGCAAAGCCCAAAACTTGTTGGCATGCCAACAACATCCAAAAAATGTAGACTTTATCATTGAAGCAAGGAAGAATATCGAACATTGAATAATTTAATCAATTTGAAAGTTAACAAGAGCAATTGTTAGCTACCCTGGAGAGCAGTGAACCTGAGCCTCTGGAATCTAAAAAGAAGACCCTTGCAGTCATTCAAGAAAGACATAATGAGCATGAACACCAAGTGGCAAATAAGGTGGAGAGAATAATAGGAAGACAGTAAACATCTTGAATTAGAGTTGTCATGGATTAGGCATAAGAACAAAGAGGAGGAGTCAAAAGCAAAATTCTATCAAGCATAAAACTGGCATTTCAATCAATTTTCCAATTCATTCGACGTTCACTTATGGGACCGTGAGGATAAATCAGTGACACCTCCATGCTGTGGCCCAAGACAATGTGTCTTGACTTTGGTCGGAGGACTAATTCCTCAGAGACTGCGCTCTGAGAGTTGGAGTCACATACGCTTATTTTGAGGGATGATTATGTCAGGTACATAATCTACCAATGCTCATATGCTGTGGTCCCGCCTCTCTGAAGTCCTAAATGAGACCCATCTATGCAACTAAAGAATATATATATATAAGTATTATGACCACTTATCTTTACCCATTCTCCCACCCAAATTTACACAATTTGCAAATAAGTTCAAGCAATAACTAGAATTTCTTTGTAACACATTCAATGTATGTTTCCAATTCGACTTGTGGAGTATTTTAACCCTTAACCACTAATTTGTTTCATTAAGTACTTACATTGTCCTTTGTTTCTCAATGGATTTTTTAACTTTTCGAAGTTTGTTAGTCATATCATGGGCTTCTTTATCAGCTTTGGGAGGCCTTTGACTCTCTTGCTTTTTCTCCAGGGAACTTCTCACCCATTTAGCTGTTTCTTCTACATCTTTTAAGCTGAATCTACAAGCAAATGAAAAGACCATTTGCCCTGAAAATTGTATCATAAATAAAATTTAAATCATATTTCCATCTACTGTTAACATCCTGACATATACCTATAGAGCTTTTAATATCCATCTATAGGAGTTTTATCCTGAATATGCAAACAAGGTATTCTGGGTCAGCAGACTCCTTATTAACTACCTTATAGTAAATAGTAAGTTCCCCTCCTTGTGCAGACCTTACCCCTGAGGCAACAACAATGAGATCCCATGGAAATTTTTCCCATAAGAGTAGGTAAGATACTCCACAAGTAACGGACATAGAACAATGGATTTTCTCTATTTATACACAGAAAAGGGATTGCCCCCCCCAAAAAAAATATAAGATGAGAAAAATAAGTTTATTCATTTTTTTAAAAAAGATTTTATTGATTTATTTGACAGAGAGAAGGAGATCACAAGTTGGCAGAGAGGCAGGCAGAGCGGGAGGGGAAAGCAGGCTCCCTGCTGAGCAGAAAGCCCAATGTGGCTAGATCCCAGGACCCTGAGATCATGACCTAAGTCAAAGGCAGAGGCTTTAACCCACTGAGCCACCCAGGTACCCCACAAAAAAGAAGTTTAAAAACAGAAAACAATTATGGTCTTTATTTATTTGTATTGTTGTAGTTGCTCTTGTATTTAATTCCACTCATATTGAGATCTGCCTCCTAACAGAATCAAAGGCCCTTAGCATTATATAAATATGTGTAATTTCAGATTTCACAAATCTTTTGTGAATTTTAGAGGCTCCTTTGTTTTTTTCCAGTTTTATTGAAATATAATTGACATGTAACATGTGTAAGTTTAAGGTGTACAACGTAATGATTTGATACATCTGCATATCACAAAGTGATTACCATAAAAAGGTTAGTTAACACATCCAGCACCTCCTGTGGTTGCCTTTTGTGTGTTAGTCTGAAAAGATTTAAGATCTACTCTTTTAACAACTTTTAAGTATACAATACAGTATTGTCAGCTATAGTCACCATGCTATACATTATATGAGACCCTGAGACCCTGGTAACCACCAATCTACTCTCTGTTTCCATGAGTTTAGGTTTTTTACATCTTATATATAAGTGAGATCATACAGTAAAAATTTTGCTCTTAGGCAGGAATGGAGACAATGTTAAGTTCTCGCCCTAACTTTTTGGATTATGACTATTTCTTTCCAGAGACCAGATACGGAGTAAAAAAAAGTTGGTATACTAGTGAAGTGAGGATTAAATAAATGGCAGTCTATGCCACATGGCAAGAAATTTTATACAGTAGACAATAAAATAATAAAGTTAGTAAACACTTAAACATGTTATCTTCAGATATTACTCTAAGTATCATAAATACATTTACCCATTTGCACTCACCATCACCCTATGAGGAAAACACTATTATTATCCCTATTTCATAGATGAGAAAATGGATATATAAAGAGATTAAGTGATCTGCCCAGGATTCCACAGCTTGAATGTGACAGAGTCTGGCCTCTAAGCCCATATTCTTAGTCATGAAATCATGTTGCTTCTTTTTTTATTTTAATGTGATTTACTTTGTTTAGGTGTACATTCTGCATGAAATGGCATCATTTTCATCATCATACATCAAGTTTTAAAATCTAGATCACTTGGAAATACTTTTTCCTCTTAAATCTCTCTGATAACCTATTTAGAATGAATGTGATCAAAATTGGACTTCCATCAATATCATTTTGTCATACTGCACTAAGGGCTTTCATGATTTATTTGTATTTAATTCTCACCCCAACCCTACACATTACTATTTTTATCACCTCATTTTGCAAATAAGGAAACTAAGGCTCAAAGCCATTAAATAGCTGTCTAGAAGTACCATACTAATTGAGAGCAGAAGTAGGATACAAACTTGGGACTGACCATGAAATGTGAGTTCTTTTTTTTTTTTTTAAAGATTTTATTTATTTATTTGACAGAGAGAGATCACAAGCAGGCAGAGAGGCAGGCAGAGAGAGAGGAGGAAGCAGGCTCCCTGCTGAGCAGAGAGCCCGATGCGGGGCTCGATCCCAGGACCCTGAGATCATGACCCGAGCCGAAGGCAGCGGCTTAACCCACTGAGCCACCCAGGCGCCCCGGAATGTGAGTTCTTAAGCACACACTAATACCATCACTAAACATTAAACGTGCTCCACACATTTCTTTCTAGAGACCAAACTGGAGAAATTTGACAGGGATGACGATTACTTGATAAATTCTCAGACGTACAGATTGAACCCTAAAAAATTGTGATTTATTGATGATCTAGAGTTACTTAGGATTAAATCAAATTGTGTAAGACCAAGGATTTTCATAGTATGTTCTGCAGAGAGCCCAAAATTTCATAGACATGCCAAGATTCAATTCCTCAAGAAAATTAAATCTATGAGGCTTTTGTGAAACACTTTCCTTTTTTTAAGCATAGATGAATTTTAATACATCAAAATTAAACATAACTGTTTAACAAAAGATAGCGTAGACAAAGTTGAAGGACAGGTGCTAGACTCAGAGAAGATAACTGCCAAATTGATAACTGACAAAGAATTAGAATTCCTGAAAAAAACAACAAAATAAACAAAACAAAGCTGTGAAACCCAAAAGAAAAGTTATTTGAATAGCACATGAGGAAAAAATTAAAAGACTACTTACTTGAAAGAAATGCTCAACTTTAATACTGATCAGAGTAATGTAAATTATAACAGTAGCAAGACATGATTTTACACAATCAGAATAATAACATTTAGAAAAACCAATCCCACAAGCTTGTGATGACAGGTCAAAATGGAAACCTTATGAACTACTAATGGGACATAAGTTAAGAAACCACGTTAGAAAAAAAAGTCATGTTCCATTTATCTCATTAGCTTGCCCATACTACAAAATATAGTGATTGTGCTTCTAAGTAGTTTCCAAAGAAGCCTTTATAGGTGCACAAAATGCTATGTATTCTGTCATACTCTGCCTTTTTTTTTAATTGCAGTAAAATTAACATACAATATTATATTAATTTCAGGTATATAACATAATGATTCAATATTTGCATATGTTATGAAATGATCACAACAATCAGTCTAATTAACATGTTACTACACACAGCTACAGAATTTGTTTTCTGGGGACAAGAACTTTTAAGAACTAATCTCTTAGCAACCTTCAAATATAAAATACACCATTATTAACTAGATTATCTATGTTGTACCTTACATTCCCATGACTTATCTATTTTTTACCTGGAAGTTTAACTCTTGACTTCCTTCACACATTGGGTGAAAATATTTTACTTCTTAAATGTTTTAAGTATGTATGTGTGCATGAAAAATAAGTAGTTATTTTTGGATTTCTATATTGTAGTTAGGCTTTCAGGAATATCTCAGGTGCACAAAATTGTGTTTGTTTCTAACTAAATCTGTAGCCATGCTCTAAAGTAAAGTAGGTGAGCTTTGTAACTTCTTGGTAGTTCAGAAATTTATTTTCCTTGTCCCAACAACACAGGTAAGAGGAGCAATTATACTGCAACCTCCCAAATTCCAAACACAACCATGCATTTAATTATCATCATTATTTTAAATATATACCACCAATAAATGATTAATTACTGTATGTCTATTTATGTGTAAACAAATTTCATTAAACTTTGCCAGCTGAACAAGATTCGTAGCTTTGTTTATTTGTCTATTTGTTTATTTGTTTGTTTATATATGTGGCCTGCTTAAACTTCCATGGCTGAAAGTAGTTTGAAATTGTCAAAAGTAAAGAAAGCATTTTATTCTGATCCCAAACTATGTGATCAAAATTAATCCAGGATACAGAGTATTACCCATTTAATGAATATATTTTGGTATAACTTATACCTCACCAAAACTGGATAATTACATTCAACTTTAAGCTATTTTCATGCTATAGCATATAAACTTCAGCAAGACAGCAGTGTCTCTGTTACAGTTCTCAGAACTATAAATTAAAAACAATAAAATGCCACACCAATAAATATGCTAGTATGTTGTAAGGATACTTTAATTTTATGTGGGATGCCTGTGTGTGTAAACATTCAATTTATTTTGCAAAATACCTTGATATTTACTGGAAATTTACAAGACATAAATAAATATAATAGTTTACAGTAAAAAGACAAAAAATGGAGTAGGAGACTTCAAAGATGGTAATTTGTAATAGCACAAGTAAAAATATTTTTTTAAGAACTGGTGTTTTTAAGAACTAAATATTTGGGGCGGGTACTTTGGTGTTTCAGTTGTTAAGACTCGGCCTTCCACTCAGGTCATGATCCCAGGGTCCTGGGATCAAGCCCCCCATCGGGCTCCCTGATGGGAGCCTGCTGGGTAGGAAGCCTGCTTTTCCCTCTCCCACTCCCTCTGCTTCTGTTTCCTCTCTTGCTGGGTCTGTCTCTGTCAAGTAAATAATTAAAAAAAAAAAACAAACTAAATTTTTTTTTTTTAACTAGAAAGGTCTATTTTTTTAAAGATTTTGTTTATTTATTTGACAGAGAGAGATCACAAGTAGATGGAGAGGCAGGCAGAGAGAGAGAGAGGGAAGCAGGATCTCTGCCGAGCAGAGAACCCGATGTGGGACTCGATCCCAGGACGCTGAGATCATGACATGAGCCGAAGGCAGTGGCTTAACCCACTGAGCCACCCAGGCGCCCCGAAAGGTCTATTTTTTATATATGCCTTCTGATAACAAATGAGCACCAAAAATAGTTATGAGTACCTAATTACTACAGTAAAGTTTGTGTAATTTTCCTCAACTTAAAAGAATAAGCCTGATACAAATTACAAACAAAAACTAATTAAATTAAATGACTTACAAAAAAAATAATGCCGGTAACTTTTCCATTTTCCTTAGCTTTTCAACGAGAAGTGGAAACATTCTTATCATGTTTTCTGAACTAAAAACTGAATCAGGACTAAGATTCCTCAGAACCATTTTGGCCTGTAGCAATGAATAAAAAATTATTAGTTTTAAATTCTGCACAATAAAAAAAGGAATTACTACTTTTGGCTAAAATATTTTCATATTGTCTAATCTCTATTTCTGTGCTTCTTTAAAATAAAATATAATAAAATATTTATGAAAATATAACATTTTATAAAGAACCATCAAAGAAATACACAAATCAATACACCAAAGAACAACAACAACAAAAAGACATATATACAATTTAACATGCAATTATGTAAGACAACAAAAGTCAGTCAGAAAGAGGTTGTTAGCAAATGATGCTGGTACCACTACGGCAGAAGGTGGGGTAAATCAGTTTCTCTCCATATCCTGTACGAAAACCACTTTTAAATACCTTTTGAAAGTTTTTAAATGACAAAATGAATGGGAGAAAATATAAATTAATTATGTTTCTGAGTGGGAGGAGATTACCTGAGTTAAAATGTAATGGAAAAAACTCAAATGGGAAAAGTCTAATATAAATCACTCACCAAAAATGAGAAACCCTTAATGTATGACAATAAAACAAACTTCAAAATATAAAGACCATCAACTTATTTAATATAAATATGAAAACTTACATGACCCCAGGTGAATATTTTAATACACAATTAGTTCCTATAAATTGAAATAAAGATCATAAAAGAAAAAAAAATCCCAAGACAAAAATGATGAAAAGTATAAAGGCTTCTTCTGAGCTACTGTTACTATGATTTCAATCTCTCTGCTGCCACCGTATCAAAAACACTGACTGTAGATAGTGACACTGCTGTTCTTGTCCTATTGTAACACTGAACAGGAACCCATGGCTTCTGGGATGTGTTTAAGAAAGCACAAAGGATTAAACAAAAAGAAATGTCCTTTTCCTCTTTCTATTCTACCTCAGAATCATTAGACTTCTGTTCTGCCTAGAGTCATAAAATGAACATTGAAGACTAAAATAATAGTAATAGTAATAATAATAATAATAATAATAATGAAAACAATGTAATTCAAGAAAACAAGGAACATAGGGTTTTGCCAAAAACATGTGTGATTACCTCCTCAGCATGGCCATTTTTGATCCAGCTTGTTAATTCTGCCTTTAAGCTCTCTTCATATTTTCTAGCATCCAACTTTTTAATGACTATTTTATTTTTTAAATGGATGAATTTTTCTGGATCAAATTCCTTGAAAAGAAACAGCACAAAATTAAATAAAATTATGCAAAATAATCCAAAGATGTTTCTCAATTATGCATTTCATTTAACAGAATTATAAACTTCTTGGGAGTACAGACTATTGAATGTCTTTTTATCCCCTCAAAGTTTCCAGTATATAAACCTAATAGGATGGACTAGGAATATTTTGAAGAGTTCTCTTCAAAGAAACAATGCAGATCACAACCACATAGAACATGAAAACAGACAGCAATTAGTGTATAAAGGGAAAAGGGAAGTACAATGAGAAAATGAAGGAGTACGAATCCAAGATGTAAAAGGAGACTAAAATATCAAAAACATCCCAGAAACTGAAAGAAGAAATATCTTCTGGAATTCAATGGCATTACATACCATTAAAGTAAAAACAATATGTTAGCAGGAAGAATGTCTGAGGAGGGATGATTTGTTTTGGAAACTGTCTGTCTATAATTTTAAAAGATTAGATGCACATGATCAGATAGGGTTAGAATTTGTCTTTCTGAACATCAGTGTTACCATCCACTGTAATAAAATCAATTCAAATCAAATATGTAATTATTACTTACCTGGGCCCTGGGCCAGCTTTCCCAGAATTGAAACATGGTATCATAAAGCTGGATCGTTTCTCGAGGGGAAAGGGTAAGATCAGAAGGAAATCCATACTTTTCAATCTACATTTAAAATAAAATTAAAAATTTTAATATTCTTTCATTTTGTCTTATATTCTGTCCTTTGCCCTGTGAACCTGTGTAAAATCCCTGAACATGAGGCTGCATTTTGTCAACACAGTAACTGATTATGTTATTTTTGGAATGTAAGCATTGTGTTCTCTTATTAATACTACTTGAAAGTGGTATATTATTTTGCCTAACTAAAAAACATATATGTAAGATAAATCCAAAAGCTATCACAATTTTTAAAATATAAATCTTATTTCTGTCACTAAAATGCTTGTGATTTCTTAAGTCTCTCAGTCTTTTATAGAAGCCTGAGTTTCTCAGTTTCTAAAATGGACAATTCCGCCTGTGCCATAGATTTGTTGCAAGAATCAAGTCAGATAATGTATGTAACAAGTCCAGTGAAATATCTGACAGTTGGTGTCTCGACTGTCAATGATCAACTTACAAGTCTTAATTTTTAAAATCAGTTTAATAATTCTGTGGCTAAAAGCTGGGAATTCAATTCAGTTGTTCTCCACTACCTAGTAACTAAAGAGCGGGCAAAACCTGAGCCAGTCTTCATTGAGAAATAAAAGGAAGAGAAATAAAAGGAAGAGAAATAAAAGGTCATAAATTTGTACCATCCTACATTCGTAAACACAATAGTGTCATATGATGACGCGATTTTGCAAACCACATTGTCCCTAATGCCCCAAGTGATGGTAAGAATTGATCTGTGCTGAGCAGAAAGAGGCAACAGTTCCTTCCGACTTCCTGGGGCTGACAGCTCTCCAGGAGTGAGCAGCTACTCCTCTGTGGCATGGTAATTGGTCGCAAAGGCCAAGCTCTGTTTTTTGTTTTTTGTTTTTTCTTTTTCCAGAAATGAGCCTCATATGATTGAAGGGCAGTCCTTCACCTCAGTTGGATTAAGGCCACCCTACTCATCCTGTTTCACTCCTTCCCTTCTCAAACTATTTCTGTGACTAAGCTGAGGGGCAACAGTAGGGTGGATGGTTCTTCTCTTTAGGTTACAACAATTTATTATGCTTTTTCGTGACACTGAGTTCTTTCACATTAATCTGAAGTATACTATACAACATCAGGAATAATTTACTCATTTGGGAAGGTCTGCTTGCTTTGTATTGCTGCTACTTTAAGAAACACACTATATAAACACATGCTACACACACAGCTATCAAAACACATTTAATAATGCCCTTTGAGTTTATCCTCCATTCCTTCTGCAAACGTCCAGAAGTCTTAAGAAGACTCATACAACAGCGTGACCTTTGCAGAAGTCATATGGGGTCAGAGCATACTGTAGCAATTCTGTTGCTTTCCAGTGACTCCACTAATAGCTAGTGAAAATAGAGGAAAGGCACTTGGACTAAAATGTCAATCTTGCTAGGTACTCCAAATCACTGCACTCATTGTTACTTAAAGATAACCTGCCTGGAACCATCCTACACAAAATAAATAATTTTTTAAATACTATGCTGTTTTAGTTTTGTTAACTGTTTCCTTTGCTGTGCAAAAGCTTTTGATCTTGATAAAATCCCAATAGTTCATTTTTGCCCTTGCTTCCCTTGCCTTTGGCGATATTCCTAGGAAGATGTTGCTGCGGCTGAGGTCGAAGAGGTTGCTGCCTGTGTTCTCCTCAAGGATTTTGATGGATTCCTTTCTCACATTGAGATCCTTCATCCATTTTGAGTCTATTTTCATGTGTGGTGTAAGGAAATGATCCAATTTCATTTTTCTGCATGTGGCTGTCCAATTTTCCCAACACCATTTATTGAAGAGGCTGTCTTTTTTCCATTGGACATTCTTTCCTGCTTTGTCGAAGATGAGTTGACCATAGAGTTGAGGGTCTATTTCTGGGCTCTCTATTCTGTTCCATTGATCTATGTGTCTGTTTTTGTGCCAGTACCATGCTGTCTTGATGATGACAGCTTTGTAATAGAGCTTGAAGTCCGGAATTGTGATGCCACCAACTTTGGCTTTCTTTTTCAATATTCCTTTGGCTATTCGAGGTCTTTTCTGGTTCAATATAAATTTTAGGATTATTTGTTCCATTTCTCTGAAAAAAATGGATGGTACTTTGATAGGAATTGCATTAAATGTGTAGATTGCTTTAGGTAGCATAGACATTTTCACAATATTTATTCTTCCAATCCAGGAGCATGGAACATTTTTCCATTTCTTTGTGTCTTCCTCAATTTCTTTCATGAGTACTTTATAGTTTTCTGTGTATAGATTCTTAGTCTCTTTGGTTAGGTTTATTCCTAGGTATCTTATAGTTTTGGGTGCAATTGTTAATGGGATGGACTCCTTCATTTCTCTTTCTTCTGTCTTGTTGTTGGTGTAGAGAAATGCAACTGATTTCTGTGCATTGATTTTATATCCTGACACTTTACTGAATTCCTGTACAAGTTCTAGCAGTTTTGGAGTGGAGTCTTTTGGGTTTTCCACATAGAGTATCATATCATCTGCGAAGAGTGATAGTTTGACTTCTTCTTTGCCGATTTGGATGCCTTTAATTTCCTTTTGTTGTCTGATTGCTGAGGCTAGGACTTCTAGTACTATGTTGAATAGCAGTGGTGATAACGGACATCCCTGCCATGTTCCTGACCTTAGCAGAAAAGCTTTCAGTTTTTCTCCATTGAGAATGATATTTGCGGTGGGTTTTTCATAGATGGCTTTGATAATATTGAGGTATGTGCCGTCTATCCCTACACTTTGAAGAATTTTGATCAGGAAGGGATGCTGTACTTTGTCAAATGCTTTTTCAGCATCTATGGAGACTGACAGAATGGGAGAAGATATTTTCATACGACATATCAGATAAAGGGCTAGTGTCCAAAATCTATAAAGAACTTAGCAAACTCAACACCCAAAGAACAAATAATCCAATCAAGAAATGGGCAGAGGACATGAACAGACATTTCTGCAAAGAAGACATCCAGATGGCCAACAGACACATGAAAAAGTGCTCCATATCACTCGGCATCAGGGAAATACAAATCAAAACCACAATGAGATATCACCTCACACCAGTCAGAATGGCCAAAATTAACAAGTCAGGAAATGACAGATGCTGGCGAGGATGCGGAGAAAGGGGAACCCTCCTACACTGTTGGTGGGAATACAAGCTGATGCAACCACTCTGGAAAACAGCATGGAGGTTCCTCAAAATGTTGAAAATAGAACTACCCTATGACCCAGCAATTGCACTGCTGGGTATTTACCCTAAAGATACAAACGTAGTGATCCGAAGGGGCACGTGCACCCGAATGTTTATAGCAGCAATGCCTACAATAGCCAAACTATGGAAAGAACCTAGATGTCCATCAACAGACGAATGGATAAAGAAGATGTGGTATATATACACAATGGAACACTATGCAGCCATCAAAAGAAATGAAATCTTGCCATTTGCGACGACGTGGATGGAACTAGAGGGTATCATGCTTAGTGAAATAAGTCAATCGGAGAAAGACAACTATCATATGATCTCCCTGATATGAGGGAGAGGAGATGCAACATGGGGGGTTAAGGGGGTAGGAGAAGAGTAAATGAAACAAGATGGGATTGGGAGGGAGGCAAACCATAAGTGACTCTTAATCTCACAAAACAAACTGAGGGTTGATGGGGGGAGGGGGTTTGGGAGAGGGGCGGTGGGGTTATGGATATTGGGGAGGGTATGTGCTATGGTGAGTGCTGTGAAGTGTGTAAACCTGGCGATTCGCAGACCTGTACCCCTGGGGATAAAAATATATGTTTATAAGAAATAAAATTTAAAAAAAAACTATGCTGTTTTAAAAATGTCAGGTGACAGTGGGTAAAGAAAGGAGACAGAAAATGAAGACTTATTTATGTGTGGGTTATCATCCATATTCTAAATCTAAGGTGTGTGAGGTCACAGGGATTTTGTCCATATTTTAGTTTTATTTAGGGTTTGGATTGGGCCATTGCCAATAAATAAAATCTTATTAGAAAATTACCATGATGACATGGGGAGATGGAGAGGAGAAGGGAGTTGAGGGAAATTGGAGGGTGAGATGCACCGTAAGAGACTATGGACTCTGAAAAACAATCTGAGGGTTTTGAAGGGGTGGGGGGTGGGAGGTTGGGGGAGCCTGGTGGTGGGTATTATGGAGGCCACATATTGCATGGAGCACTGGGTGTGGTGCATAAACAATGAATTCTGTTATACTGAAAAGAAATTAAATTTAAAAAAAATTACCATGATTAAGATTCATTTGGTTGCTTTTAGAAGCCATTGCATCATAGCCCAAAGGCTATAAAGTGATTCTCATTCATTCAATCATTTAGGTATTTGTTCAATGGATCATTCAGAAAACTGTGATGATAGGGCAAACTCTGAAGTCGATCTTGGTTGCATCCTGGCCCCACCACTTACTTTTGGCTCAATAATGAGTTAGTTAAACGCTCTGTGCCTCACTGTTCTCATTTGTAAAATGGGAGTATCAACAACACATCCATCCTAAAACTGTTGTGATCATTAAAAGAGATAAAATACATAAAATTCTTAGAAATAAAGGAAATGATCAATTTAAGTTGGCTGTCTTTACTTAACATATATTTATTAAGCATCTTTTATATACACAGTTTTTAGGAACTCATAAGGACATAAAATTTGTCTTCAAGGAGTTATTCTAGTAAGATAAAGGAGACATGTATATCAACAACTTTAGCAGTAACCTGATCATGATTGGTGTCATACAAGAAATACAGACAAGGTGCTATGGAGAGATTACATCCAGCTAACAAAGTCACAGAAGGACTCTGAAGATGTTTCACATTAGAAGAGTCATACAAGGGCGCCTGTGTGGCTCAGTGGGTTAAGCCTCTACCTTCGGCTCAGGTCATAATCCCAGAGTCCTAGGATCGAGCCCCACATCGGGCTCTCTGCTCAGCAGGTAGCCTGCTTCCCTTCCTCTCTCTCTGCCTGCCTCCCTGCCTACCCGTGATCTTTGTCTGTCAAATAAATAAATAAAATCTTTAAATATATATATATATATATATATATATATATATATATAAACAGGATCTGAACAACTGGCATTTGGCATCTGCTGGTGGAGTCCAGGAGCAATATAAATCATGAGGACGTCCACATAAGATACATCCGGTTTTGGGGCCAGGTCAGAGAAGACCTAGGAAGCCAAGCCATGGAGCTATGGATTTAATCACTTCCAAAGGAAAGCCATTAAACTTGGCAAGATCATAATTATGTGTTAGGAGTTTTACCTGACAACAGAATTTAGGATATATTCTACTTGGTAGGTTTTGAAAGGAAGGCAAATAATGACTAATTATCACTTTGAGAGGCAATGAGAGCTTGAATGGGTTATTCCTAAGAATAGTATGAGAAAGGAAGAGAATTATGCCTGGAAAATTAAGAAGTCTTCCCCACAGACACCTCGATGCTCCAAATAATATCCTAAGACCTCCACTGTATTGATTCACTACCAAAAAATCATGTTACAATTGTTACCTTAGTGAAATGTCTTTTCCTTATTTAACCTAACTGACAGTGATCAGATTCTCACATGTTCTAGGAGCTGTCCACATATAGTTGTGCACTAAGGGTTAGTGTCACAAAGGTAGACAGAGAGACATGGGTACTGAGAAGGACAATGGGCAAAGATAATGTCCAAGAATAAGTAAATTAACCAAAAAAACTTCAGTCAAAAAAATGACTAAAATTTTTAGTCATTTTTAAGCCTTGTGGATCCAAACATCACTGAGGGTTCATTGAAGACTACAAAGTTATTTTTGTTACTTTTAAAAAACCGATGTTAATAAATATTCTTCAACCATGAGAAAAGACAATATTCTGCCATTTGAAACAACATAAATGTACCAAGCACACTATGCTAAGTTATACAGAGATAAGTCAGACAGAGAAATACAAGTGTCAGCATAATATCACTTATACGTGGAATCTAAAAAAGTCAAACTCGTAAAAAACACAGTAAAACGATAGTTACCAGGGGATGTGAGGTAGGGGAGTTAAGATCAGTGTTGTTTAAAGGCACAAATTTGCCTTTAAACAAATGACATAGAGATTTAATGCACATAATTTAATCCATAATTTAATCCATATAATAAATATGGACAATAATATTGTAGTATAATTATATAATGTGATAGAAGTGCTAATATTGCGATCACAATTATTTTACAATATATAAATATATCAAATTAACATGTTATACACCGTAAATTTATACTTACATGTCAAATATATTCAATAAACTAAATAAAAAATAAAACTAACGTTAAATATCTGTCACAAAGTATCTATTCTACAGTTCTCCTAGAATCAACTAGGCAGCTTTTCAATTTTAACATATATACAACTAATTTATATTAGTCAGGACAAATATGGCTAAAGTATTACTTACATGATCTGTTGTTAGTGCGGCACATGGGTGAAAATGATCGAAACAGATGTCGTGATGTTTTATTGAACATATATGCTTCTCTAAATCATTGTATCTCTCACCGTAGAGCACTAACAATGAAGAGGAAGAATTTCCAAATCAGTGGACACATAAGGACTGCAATTATTTTGAAGTAAAAGAAAAATTCCAAACATACCAAGTCTAACTTTATATGATTCCTTTATTTGGAAGTAATCTTTGGGAGAATTGGCACAACAGACAGCATTTTTTTTAAAAGCAGTATTTTTTCTCAATGTATTGTCTTCTTGTTTCCAGTAGTGCTTTACTGATTGTAACCACCTTAAAAAATAAATTTACATATTATGCAGACAGCAATATAATACTACTTCTTGTGACATTAAATATTTTAAATAAAGATGCCTTAAAAATTATAATTAAAGGAATAGGCCTTAGAGGCAGACTACCTGAGACTGAATCCCAGCCTCCTTATTGCTGTCTGTTGCTCTTGGTTGAATCACTTACATTGTTTGTACTTCATTTTCCACATTCTACATTCCATAAAAATGGAAATAATAATAGTAGTAGAAATACGAATCAATAGTAGTAATGGAAATAGTAAATCATAAGGGTTGTTGGGTATTAATAAATTATTAATGTTAATTATCAATATTAATTATTAAATTAATATTATTGAAATACTAATTATTAATATTAATAATGTGCTATTTGCAAAACACTTAGAATAGTGTATGACACACAGTAGCCTTTGCTATAATTGTTATAGCAATGAGGCAAAAATCTAGCCCAAAATGATATGGACTTTTTAACTAGTAAGGTTTTGCTATCTTTCTAAACATCTACAAAGTGGGACAACAGAAGAAATCTCAAGGTCTGTGGCAGGGGATGTCATTATACTATTTCATTTTTTCTTTCTTGCTAAAGGACAGAAAAAAAAAGGAACATAAATCTATCACTGCCGGTGGACTTTTTTTGACATAGGGAAGAAATTTTCTACTCAACAGCAGATCTGGCTGGGACAGTCCTTGATTTTCCTTTACTGAGTGTGGCCTTTCTCAGCACCTGCCAAGAAGTGTGGTAGATGCTCTGTTGCTTGAACAGCCAGAGATAAGTTAATAAACTCACCAGAAAGTTAGGAAAGTCTCCAGAACCTATATAGAAAGTATAAAATTTAAAACTGAAACGCATTTATCCAAATTGGAACATAATACCTACTCAGTGAGATGCTGAGGGTTACTTATGGTAGCTGAAAGAGCCAGAAAAGGGCATCGGATCATGACAAGGAGATGCTCCCAGACTTCTGCTCCAATTTCTCCACCAAGACAATGGACCTATTAAAAAAAAAATTATCCTTTAAAGGGCTGATTTTAAAATAGCAAATGAAAATAAGACACAGAAGCTCAAATCACCATATACAGTTTCATGTTCCTTCTATTGATGATGCCAAGTTTATATAAATATCCACAAATCAGGTAATAGAAAATCTTGACACAAATTTTCTTCAATCCCCATAACCAATCCATCAATAATTCCTATTTCTCTTACTTTCAAAAATTTTTTCAAATCTATGCATTTCTCTCCAATGTGTACTCACCCAAGTCACCATCATGTCTCAGCTACACCACTACAATATCCTCCTGACTACCACCTAGTTTTCCTTGATGTCCCCTAATTCTTCTATCACAGCCAAAACGATATGTCTTAAAGACAAATTAGATCAGTCCATGTCCCTAATTAAATTTCTTCAATATCTTCCTTTGCAAATGGAACTGAATGTTAACTCCTTAACAGGTTGTACATTATACTTAACTTGTCCCCCTCTTGCCTCTCTAGCTTCGTTATTAAGTCATTCTGTCCCATCCTGCTGCCCCTCTGCTTAGGACATATTAGACTTTCCGGTGTTCCTTGAACACACCTTTCCTACCCCAGAGCTTTTACATGTATCATTCCTTCTGCTTAACATGCTTTTACCCCTCTTTTCTGCTTGCACAGTTCAGGCTAATGTCACATCATTAGAAGGACTTTGTTGACTGCCACTCCAGAGTTGCTCTCTTATGGCCTTCCTGCCATTATCGGTCATGCCAGCGTGCTCTTTCCCTTTACAGTATGTACCAATATGGGCTTGGCATAGTCACATGTGTACTTGTTTGTGTGCTTACTTGTTTAATTCTCTTTTCTTCAATTACTCTGTGACTCTAGACCTGGGCATTCCCAACACCAACAGTGCCTGGCATGGGAGGGGCACCCCTTAAATATTTGCTAAATTAATGAATGAATGTCTTTTAATCAAATAAGGCAAACTGAACTCAATTCAGAGAAGATTCTCAAAGGTAGTCTTCTTTAAACAGATTAAATTATGAAGCCTAGCAATTAGCTGGAAAGGACCACCTGAGACAGAGATTAAAAGTTTTTTTTTTCCACTGCCCATTTGGTTTTGGCCTGGTCAGATAATATACAACTCTGCTGAACACTTTGTAAAAGCAGATAGTACTTTCCTCTGACCCTGCCAGAATTGGCATTAGCCTTCAAAACCCCTCAGCTTTATCTTATATAAAACTGGGGATGTTAAGGTACCCAATACCATACCATTTCAGAGTTTTGAAATTAGAGTACAATTCAAGTTCTTGATTACAGAGAATTGTTGAATTTTTATTTTGAACAGAAATATTCAAAGCCTTCAAGATGCAATATATACAGAGTAACTAAAAATAAGCACCAAAAAATCAGTATCAAACAAATAAAACATATAGCCTACTTAGTAGCTCCAAGTTTACAACAAGAATAGTTAAGTTAAATACAAGCTTATCATCTTTTTCCACTTCAGGTTGAAATTCCTTGGAGCAAAGGAATATATCCTTTTATAATATTTTAAATATCTTTCAATATATATCCTTAATATAAATATTAAATAAATAAATAAAAATATACATATTTTATATATTACATATAAAATTATATTTAAACATATAAATAAATATATATAGCATGTTATATATAAATGAATACATAAATATAATAAATATTTAATAAATATATATTTTATATGTATTATATAAATCATAAATATAATACATAATTTTTTTTACCTTAGGCAACAGGTATTTAATTAAGAGAATTAAATAACATTATATATATATGACAGTTCATGATTACTCAATGCTCAATGAGTGGTCTGCTTCCTTAATGTTTTGACCCCAACTTTTTTTCTTAATTTCAGCTATATTTTATGGAAAATTAGTAAGTTGATTTTTTAAATTGAATGATGCATTCAATACTACAGAAAAATCTATTTTAAGAAATCCTATAATGAAACTTTTTATTAAAAGAAAAATCCTTTTGTAAAGCAATTGAGAGCCTCCTAATTTTTATATTTTGATGTTTTGCTTAAATCGTGATATAATTTTTTTGATTAAATATTTTCAGTTAATGCTATTTGTATCTTCACCTCATAACTCAATGAAATTTTTTCATTTTCCCTCCAAACATGTAATAAAATGAATAACATAATAATTTCTTTATCTCTATAACCTTTTCTTTGTTATATGTTCTCCTAAACTACTTATACATTTTTTTAGTCTCTCACATATTTTGACTATTGCTGATTTTTAATTTTTAATTTTAATTTTTAATTAATTTTTGTCAGTCTATATGAATTTCTGGTAATCACATGAGGCTGAGGAGCTATGAGATAAAGCTGAGCATCTTCCCATATCTAAACATATATATTTTAGTCGTAGAATCTTTAAATTATTTTTATTATAGGAGACTATATTCTTCATACAGGCAATTTAAACTATAATTTTTCTCTTACAGCTTTTTTGCTTTAAACTATATTTTTTCTCTGTTATACCTTTCTTGCTTTCTATTCTTTTATTTATCTCAAGTAATCAGAAAAATTAAGTTTATTGTGATTACCTAATCAACTCTGTTATGCATCCATAGAGTCTGGTACAAGCTTTCCACTACATGTTCAGAGAAATAACACTTAAAAGGCTTCCATAATCTGAATATATACTGATTCTTATTAACCAAGATCTTTAATATATGAGTTTTTTTTATTTCTAACAATGTCAACTGCAATAAGAATAGAATTTTCTTTCAGTTAATAAATAGTACATACTTGTCTTTACCAATTTTTATATTTCTAGTTTCTAATCCTCATTCCTAAACAAGCAAAAAAATAAGAACAAGGGGACTAGTATTCTTTCTCTTTTTACATAATACTTCAGACTCTATGTCAACAGGTATCTGCTCTCCTGTTCCTCAGTGACTTGAATTATTTTTTACCCACTTAAAAGTGAATTTAGCTTTTAAATTATTTTTTAAAATGTTACCAATTTGACTGAACTGTGTTTTTAATAGGAATTCTTTTCTGTGGCTTCCTTCTTCCTCTTCATTTACCACCTCATTTCCCTGATTAAGTCTTTCTTTACTGTCTTTGACAAATCTTAGAATGTGAATGCATCCCGTGTCTAGCTACCCTTATCCTTCTTTGCAGTGTAATACATAATTATATATTATATAAATATATACTATATATAAATTAGATATTATAACATATATAATATAAATAAAATATATATAATATACACAAATAAAATATATGACTATAATAAACATTTAATAAACAGATAGCATATAATATTTAATAAATATATATTTATATATTTAATAGATAATACATTAAACATGTATTTTATATTATATAAATATATTTTAAGTATATATATAAAATATGTATTTATAAAAATAAAAAATAAAATATAAGGATAAAATGTTATAAATATTTATAAATGCTATAAAATTTTATAACATTTATAAATACTATAAAAATGCTATAAATATCTTCCATTTTCTCTATAAACTTCCATTATTTTCCATCCTAGTCTCTTTAGCCAGGGAGATCACTTCAAAGACTCCAATGCTCTCTGGTTCCCTTGGACTTGGCCAATGGAGAGCCTTGGCAAGGGATCAAGAGCAGGAAGGAAAATGGCATCTTTATTTCATTGGATCCCTTCCTGAAAGGTTATCTTGAACTAGCTATGTCCCTCAAATAAGATAAGTACTCACAATACGGCTACCTCAATCAATCTCCTTCTGCGTATCAGTAACTGCTTCTTTGACTTGTCCCTTTAAGCATAGGGGTAAGTTCCTAGCTCTGAATTAACACACTAAACTTTATAGTTTCCCTCACACACACTTTTGGAAAACTCTCTGTTGCGTTTTGACTGGACATTTGTTTTCTGTTGTGTTTGATGACTGACAAAATAATTCACATAACTGCTATCATTGTTAGAGACCAAAATGCTTTGCTCTAGAAGTCAAAGACTGGATTTTGAACTCTCTACCAGGAAAACTTATGTCATGGTGGTTAATTCTGCCTTGTTAGCATATACCAACATCCCCTATTGAGTCACAACAGCAAAATGCAGCCAAAAGACAGTATGATTCACTGAGGAAACCATTCAGAAGGAAGTACCCCCCACAACCTGAACTCTGTACAAAAGGATAAATGTCTTAAAGCACCAAATATCTTCATTATAGCACTTATGTACACTAGGAAATCAACCTAGAGAAATAATACCAAACCTACCTCATCAAATATAACATATCTGATCCTTTTCACCCACGTTTGGCGATGAGGAGCTAATAGCAGAATTTCAAAGCAGACAGGAACTGTAATAAGTACCTAAAAATAACATTGTATAAACAAAAATTTTGAGTACTTTACTATGTGCAGACTTTGTAGACAGGAACTGTAATAAGTACCTAAAAATAACATTGTATAAACAAAAATTTTGAGTACTTTACTATGTGCAGACTTTGTTATAAGAATGTGAAAAACAGAGTTAAGACTCCTGAATACACCTGCTAATAATTATGATATAATATCACTTCTGAGAATATTTCATTAAAATTATGATATATTAGGTTAAACCTTATGAAACTGTAATTCTTATGAGTCAAAGTGGTAAAATACCAGATTTGAAGTTTAAATTCTTATTTATAAGCAAAATAATACAAATAGAGTTAATTATCACAGGTTTATTTCTCCAATCTGACCCTGAGATAGTTTTGTTTAAAAAATGTCTAAATAGGATCAACAACTATGGATGTGGGGAGAAGAAGAATTGGGCTGAGGGAGAAGTTATACTTCAAAACAGGCCTGATGAAATCTTGGTGAACCTGGCACAGAATTCTGGAGTGAATACTGGTCAGAGCTATTCCACATGAGACTGACATGTCCCAGCATTTATACCCCTGCCTAGCTCAACCACAGGATAGGGACTGTGGAGGCAGAACCAGAGGAACTGACAGCTGGCATTTGTCTTGACCACTCTCCCAACATCTGGGCAGCAAGTCCATCCTTGAAAGGCAATCTGGGTAACAGATCTTCATGTTTTCCCTGCAATGTACTATAATCATCTTTTCACTTTTTGTTCAGTCTTAATTATGTATTTATGGAATTTGTTAAGGAGGAAAACTATCTATGGCTTACTTAGCATCAGGTATTCTATCAATAATACATTTTTTAAATTATGTATATTACTCATCAAGAAAAGTGAGAATATCCTGATTATCAAGAAAAAGTCATTCTGATTAGAAATTGTTTATTTATTTTTTATAGCATTGGGTTCTTCAGATCATTTTTAATCCATTTATAAACCAAGAAAATGTAATAAACTATAACTGAAATCTGAAGTTCAAACCTAAGTGTTCTTAGAGAAAGATGAGTGCTATTTCTCAACTCTTTGGAATGTAACAATATTAAATTTTCTGTAAAGCCATTTCATCTTTTGCAAATTCAAAAAATTATTTCCATGAAGCTTTGTGACAACGCTGAATTTCGTGAAAGAGAAATATATTAGTACTATTATATAATTTGATAACAAATGCATTAATTAATATAACCTACCTGACAGTTTAGGGCATCGTGACGATAGTCCCTTGTAAAAACACCACATAGAGCTTCCCCATTTGGCAGATTTTTGGTGAAACGATTCTGAACAGTTGCTGCCACTTGATTAACAAGAGCCTGATTGACAAGGGAAGAAATTCAATAATCACATAATAAAGCACAGATGAAACCTCAGAGAATGACAGGAACTGTCTAAAAATATGTACAGTTAAAAGTCAGAAAGCTTGGGGTGTCCAGGTGGCTCAGTTGGTTGAGCAACTGCCTTTGACTCAGGTCATGATCCTGGACACGTGGGACTGAGTCCTGCATCAGGCTCCCTGCTTCATGGGGAGTCTTCTTCTCGCCCTGATCTTCTCCCCTCTCCCCTCTCCCCTCTCCCTTCTCCCCTCTTGCACTCTCTCTCTCTCAAATAAAATTTTTTAAAAATCTTTAAAAAAAAGTCAGAAAGCTTAACAGAACCTTTCTTACACCCATCTACTCTAAATACACTAACATGCTCTCTTTGAGATATTTGACTAAGCATGTGAACCACATTGATAAACCTCAACTTTAAAGTAAAATGGGGGGAAATATGGCTTAATCAGAAGGAAAAAACTGGAAATGTTACTCATGTATCAGAAAAAAATAGCTGAATACCTGTATGACCAAGGCTTAGAAAGAAGCTGTGAGTCTACTATAGAAGAAAGACCAAGTGAAGGATTGTCAGATAGATATGTGGTTCTTCTATTTGGGAACTACCTTCAGACATCTGAAGTTTGAAGACATACATGAATACTTTGGATCAGGTGACTAGTGGAATCTGAGTATGTGGAATCTATGAACATCTATTTTATACTTTATGCCCGCCTCAAAGTAACACATAGATTAGAACATAAATTTTAGGGGCGCCTGGGTGGCTCAGGGGGTTAAGCCTTTGCCTTCAGTTCAGTTCATGATCTCAGGGTCTTGGGATCAAGTTCTGCATCGGGCTCTCTGCTCAGCGGGGAGCCTGCTTCCCTCTCTCTCTCTTTCTCTCTGCCTGCCTCTCTGCCTACTTGTGATCGCTGTCTCTCTGTCAAATAAATAAATAAAATCTTTAAAAAAAACCCATAAAACATAAATTTTAAAGCATAAGCATAAAGACACTAAAAAGTGAACATTTTCACATATCTGAGCACACACGGAAACATTAAATGAAAATACTGACCTGAGTACACAAAGATATTAACAAAACATTATCATTAATATGACTCAACATAGTAAAAAGACAAAATAACCAATAAAAGTATATGCTAGGCTACATAAAGATAAATGTACTTAGTATACCAAACAAATCAATGAAAAGACATTCTCACTTCCCTCAAAGTAAAAGACAAACGGGCAAATGCATCTATAAGTAGTTCATGAATAAAAAAATGTCAGTGCCCAAAACCACATAAAGATACCCAAATGACTAGTGATCACAGAAAAGCAAATTTAAATATGAGATAGCAGTTTTCACCTGTTAGTATGGCAAAACATTTTTTTTAATATTTTATTTATTTGGCAGAGAGAGATCACAAGTAGGCAGAGAGGCAGGCAGAGAGAGAAGGAAGCAGGCTCCCCGCAGAGCAGAGAGCCCAATGCGGGGCTCGATCCCAGTACCCTGGGATCATGACCTGAGTCGAAGGCAGAGGCTTAACCCACTGAGCCACCCAGGCGCCCCTGGCAAAACATTTTAATAACAAGAGAAATGTTAGAGAAGATAAGAGAATACACACTGGCATATCTGTCAGTGGGAATAAAAATGGATTTAAACTTTTAAAAGAGTAATTTGGCAAAAAGTAACCATGTTGTTACTAAAATTCTACTTCTAGCTAGGTTAATTTTTTATATATATTACTAATTTCCAGCAATGAGCACTATTAAGCCATGAAAAACAAAAAAGCTACAATAAAAAATAGAGTGCTCATTTCAACTAATCATATTGATCAATCTGGTTCTGAGGCTGACCACAATTCACTAAATTTTTCCTAGAAGCTTAAATGGAGTCTAAATTCATTTTAATCTATAGAATTAAAGTTACTTAAACTAAATGTGTCTTTTCTAAGAGTAATCACTTTACAAGGGTTATGAGTGAGGATAGGCAAACTTACACTTTCTGAAAGTCAAACTTTCTCCTTAATGACAAAGATCATATTTTCTGTTTTTAAATTTAACATTAAGCAGTAATAGACTTAAAAGAAATATGACAAAACAAATTGGCTTGAGAAACAGGCCAGTCACGAATGCCCAAGAGCAAATCAAATAAATTCCATAAACCCTGCAAAGCCAATATTAGATTCCTAAGTGACTCAATATTGCCCAGCAAAGTGTGAGTGCTTCTCTCAAAGTAAGCATAATGCTGAATGACAAAATCACAAGACCAGACCTTTTCCTCACAATGGTTCTGAGAAAAGTGTTACATTGGCCTATAAAACTGGAAGGAGAAAATATATAGGTCACAAAATAAAGTGAAAGTTATAGAAACAGAACAAATTGATGGATGCCAGAGGTAGGAGTTGGAGATAGTGGGTGAAATGGGTGAAGGTGGACAAAAGGTACAAACTTCCAGTTACAATATATATAAATAGTACATATGTAATGTACAGCATGGAAACTATAGTTAACAATACCGCATTGAATATTTGAAAGTTGCTGAGTATAGATCTTAAAAGTTCTTATCATAAGGAAAAAAGTTTGTAAGTATATGAGGTGATGGATGTTAACTAACCTTACTGTGGCAATCATTTCACAATATACATATATCAAATTATGTGTGGTACACCTTAAATAATACAATGTTATATGTCAATTATAGATCAATAAAACTAGAAAATAAACAATAAAAAGTGAAATAGATTCACTGTGTGAGTACATATATTATTTTAAAAGAGAAGTTTAGGAATGAAAGAAAATTCGAGTCACTTGAGGGCTACCTTTGTTGGTGCAACATACACAACCACCCCTTCACTGCTCTCCTTCAGCACCTTCTCCATGCAGTAGTAGGAAGCATAGGTTTTGCCTGAGGACGTTGGGGCAACAATCACTGCTGACTCATTATTATCCACAACATCAAGGAGCTCTCGCTGCAGGGTTCAGAGCACCATTCACATCAATAATATGAACAGCATGTTACCAAAGCAAATCGATGAATACACTTCTATTATAATTTTCTGAATTTCATATGGAATGATGGGGAGTTGAAAACGCATGAAGAAACGCATAGGAAAATCTGAAGAACTCATGGCATTCTCTCAGAAGACAGGATTGCTATGCTTTTGAGCATTTGGAGGTGAGTTTGTGTGTGAAAAATGGAAAATTAGCCTGAATAAAATATCTCGTCACTGAGAAGATTTCTTTTTATCTAAGTATTTGTCATTGATTCAGTAGAGTGCTTCTCTAAAGGCTTTGAGAAATTAAGTTCTAAGAAGTAGCCAGAGTGTATTTTTGTAATAGTGAAATGATAGCTAAGGAGAAAGAAAATCAATCCTTCATAATTTCACTACTTATCTTTTCTTTACATACAAAAGAATGTCAGGTACCTACTTTGGAGGACACAAGAAACTTCAAATCCTCAGTTTATGCTTTTAATCATCAAAATGATGACTAATCAAAGAATCAAAAATATCTATGATGGGCAGAAGATGGATAAATATCCCCAAACCTGTCTGCACACTCTTAATGTAGGTCGACTCTGGGCCACATCTCAAAATTAGATGGACACAGAATAATTGAAATATGTGTGGAATTAATAAAGAACACTTGACAGCTTTGTGTCCTACACTAAAGTAAGAAACAGGTCCTCCCATTCCTGAAAAGGAGGCAGGAATTTTTAAAGATCTTACACTATCATCAACATAAGAAAGATAAAGTCATATTCCGAATTTGAAGTCTAGTAGACTGAACCTATGAAATTGCATGTTTGTAGGTAAATACATTCATTTATTAGCAATTTTATATGGTTTAATCTATGCAGAAACATACCATTTTATCCCAAGTTTTATATCCATCAATTTTACATGTATGTATAGAAGAATGGCTATGATGGTGACAGGTATAGCATGTGAATATCTAAAAAAATTGCTATATTGTTTAAACTACCAAAACTGCTTTGTGTGCATTTACGTATGAAATCTCCTATTGACACAGGAAAAACATGGAGGTTGTTCCACAATGATATAACTGGATGACACAGACAGAACTTTAAAAATGTATGTGAATTCATCAAAGTACCTCCATTTATAAAAAATGAACAAAATGAAAATTTCACTTCCTTTAAACAGAAAAGACTTTCCATTTCATCATTTCCAATGATAAAATAATTTTACATAACATGACTCAATATGAAGTTCATGCCAAATATAATATGTAAAACCACAATAATGAGAAGCTCCTGCTATTACATTTAATGATAAAATACAAATAAAATAAGATTTTTGTTTCATTCAGTTCTTACCTGCCATGTGTCAGGAATAAAATCCTGAACTCTGGGATCTGGATCTTTTCTCTCATCTCGTATCAAATAATGGCCCATGTACTGTAGTTGAAACCGAACTGGCCCAATGCCAATTGAGTATTTATCTATTTTCTTCTTTATGTCATCTCTTGCAACCTACATTATTTCAAAAGTCCATTTGGAGAGTGATTTTAAACTACATTATTTAAGTAGTTAAGTAATTAATTTAATGTATTACTGAGTACTTTTTACAAGAAAAGCATTTTACCATCTTTTCAATTTCGTAGTATTTATTGATGAAGTTCTTTACCACCTCAATCACCATCTTAACTGTGAGTACATTGACAGACATCAAGATTTTCAAATATCCATTATGGTATTTGTAGCTACAGTCTAATACACTTAAAGACAACTAAACAATCACAATATAGTTTTTAAATTGTTTGCTAGAATTAAATACAGTATTAGTTTAAAGGGTCTGCAGAAATTATCTGGCATCTGTTTGTTCAGACAAGTATTGGTATCAGTTTTCTAATTCTAGTTTATTTCAAGTTTGGGCAGCTGAATTACTAGTAATGATTGAACATAGGAGTAAATATTGTCAGTTAAAAAAAGAAAAAATCTTGAAGAAGTGACTGCATTTGCAAGACACTTTATGTACACCCCATAATTATTCTATTAAAATGGAGCTATTCTGAAAATTACCTGGGTTGGATATAAAGAACTTGCCAATTCATCAAATCCTAAATACTTCAGGCATCTGGCTATGAGTTGCTGATCTGCCTCCTGCAAAAGTTCTGGGTATTTTTCCATCAAGGAATGGATCCTTTTCATCATTTGAACAGCTATATTTAAATCTTTTGTGGTTTCACCTTGGCAAATAATAAACAATATAATTTTTATAAAGACCATCAAAAATAATGTTTGATTATCCAAGATTAGTCATCCAGGCTATCAATCTGACCTAATTATTTTATTTTTTTAAAGATTTTATTTATTTATTTGACAGAGATCACAAGTAGGCAGAGAATCAGGCAGAGAGAGAGGAGGAAGCAGGCTCCCTGCTGAGCAGAGAACCTGATGCAGGACTCAATCCCAGGACTGTGGGACCATGACCTGAGCTGAAGGCAGAGGTTTAACCCACTGAGCCACCCAGGCGCCCCTGACTTAATTATTTTATTTAACATTTATAAAGTTTTTGGAATACAGATGACTAGGTAAAATATAATTAAAGTGCACCTATACCTACTTCATCATTTCTATGGATAACTGGGAAGTAGCTGTGCAAATAAAGGAGACAGAGAAAAGTCTTATAGTTCATGATAGTAATAAGATTATTAAAGCTCAAAGTTGTATTAAGTGTTCTGGGGAACAGCAAATATTTTCTTACCTATTATTTTCATGCCATCTCTACTATCATCAAAAAAAAATATTTAGATGAATTTAAATATCTGGTTAAAAACTTTGCAAAACTTATTGAGTCCTACTGTTGACCATAGATAACTATTTCATACAATCATTGGAGGTTTTCAATTAGTCTATTACAACTGACAAATACAGAGTTTGCTAATTCTTCTTCATTTCTGCATGGTTATTACATTCTTTTTATTCTTCCTAACTGCTAACCTTTCCATACTTACCATGTTAGGGCTGTTCTTAATTTCAAATTTCTTCCTATAAACCTATGTTTTAGCTATCTAACAAATATTACCAAACACCCGCTGAATACTACAAGAGACTAAAAAAAAAATTTTAATATAGAATTTTTCCCCTCAGGAGAGTAAACCATTTAATTCTGATCTTTCTTAGTAGGAGTCAGCTGCAAATTCTGATACAACATCTTGTTTGGGGAGAAATATATAAGCCAGATCTTATGCTTCTCACTGTGAAAAAATCCACAGTGAAAGGCTGATGGTTTTTGAAGTTAACACAATGAGAGTAGGGGGGGGGAAGGATCCAGTGACCATGTATTAAATGGATTCAAGTGTGGAGATGCCAGAGACAGACAGATCAACTAGGTTACTGGGAAGAATTGTCAGTTTGGAGTTCTTATGGCACATATCATTTATCTGTTACTAATTTATGCATCTTTACCGAGGTTTATTTCCCCTTATCTTCTTCTTCCTGTCTCTTCTTTTTTATTCTACTATGTGTTATAGAAATTGCAAAGAATAGCACATGGGTGTCATGGCAACATTTAGAAGAATTCAACATGGCTGGCAAACATAATCTTTAGTTTTACCCAGAAAGAAAATGTTTGCACTTCAGATTTCAAAAATGAGAGACCGATCTCCCAGAGTGCCTCACCATCTTTGCTGGTTCCTTTGACTATGCCCACAGTTTTATAAGAAGTTATTCTTAAGCCTATCTTTGACTGATTTGATTTGAATTTGCTTAGGAATGTGCTATATATTAGCTACTTTGATATTTCACTGCTCACTGATAAAAGAAGTAATCTTTAGAGGAATTCTGTGAGGATAAAATCGCATAATGAATCTAAGGCTTCTATCACAAACTTCCAGTTAATAAATGACAGCTATCATATTACATCCTTTGATTAATTCTCCAGTTCAACAAAACAAAAAACACAAAATCACATAAATTTACCTCGGCAATGTTCTTTCCATGCTTTCAAGCAGGCAGTCAATGCTACCATTTCAACTCGAAATTTCACTGAGTTACTTTTACATGATTTCAAAAAATCTTCCAGATTCTTTATTCCAGAGTTTAAGTTCTCTTTCATTTCCTCTTCAATAGAAAATGACAGAACACTCCATTTTTTCTCCTCTTTTTCCTCTTCCTTAGCAAATAATCTCTTTTTATTCTCTCTAGTAATTATTTCAGCCTTGGTCTCCTGCCCAAAAAAGGGGGAAAAGAAGAAAATCATGAAACAAGTTGGAAATATTCCAAGATTAAATTTCATGTATGAGACAATATTTTTAAGTGTATATTGGTTATTTTGACCATCATTCTGTTCTTGAATATGAACAATTTTAGGTTCAGTATTTATTTCTTAAAATTAAACCCTCTCTTAATTAAAAACTTATGACAATTAAATTTAATCACTATAAAGCCTCTCTGCAGATAACTGTGTAGATTTCTGAGTTGTATAGATTAGATTATAAATCAAAGAGTAAATTAATAAAATTGGAAATATTAGGCCACTGTTTTCTCATGTCTCCTGCATTGCTTCCTGCTGCTCTCTCTGGATTGGATTTTCCTCTTCCATTTTTCCATTGTCATTTCCCTGTCTCCTACTTGTCCTTCAAGATATTTCCTCTATGAGGCCTTTCCTAACTCCCAAGCTTAACTTATATATTTCTTCTCTGCCAGGGCATCTCTCTATCAAAGTACTCATTACATATACTGTAGTTATGATTTTACTTGTCATACTTCCTATCTAGATTAACTTTCTTGAAACAGGAATATGTCATTGTTGTCTGTATTTTTCAAGCACAAAACATTTAGCTTATAATATTTGATAAGTGAATGAGGAAAAGCGAAAGCAGATGAAGGAAAGGAGTGGATAGAAAGAAACAACATAAATACAACTGATTTGCTTTATCTGGATAAGCTTTTCCAGTTGACTTAAACTCAATATGGATCCTCTTTACTAGACTTTTACCAATCTGATTTATTAATCTACAAAAACAAATTAAAGAATTGTATTCACAAGAGAATTCTATAAATCTTCCATTATTCTGATTAGTCATAAAATTAACATATAAATTTGCCTACAATTAAGTCAATATTATTCGTCATCATTTTCTCAATAATTCTAATCAACATTATTTGAGGATTCCTAATGTTTTAATCTGCCAAATATTTGGTTCTAGGTTAACTCAGCATGATTCTTTCTCAGTACAAAAAGGGTGACCCTTGGCCCTTTGCCATGCACAATGCTTATCATATCTTGAAAATGCAGACTTATTAAATGGTTGCTAGAAGAGCACTTTATATAGTGCTGAGAGTGTTTATCTTCAATAAGATAATTTACTTAATTTCTAATAATGTAAAAGAAAAAATGTTTTATTTTCAGTCTTCATAACTTATACCATATAATGAGAATTTTTGCTGCAAACTTTCTATTTTATAACATCCCCCTTGAAAAAAAAAAAGAAAAGAAACTTCTTCGTAGCCCTAAATGAAAAAGGAAAAGTAATTGGATGATTTCACCAACAATAAAATTGGCTATGAAAATAAAAAGGGGGTTGTCACCACAAGGAGAAAAACAATGACCACATATATGGGCTTGGGAAAGGCTGCTTTTTAACTATTAAAGCAAAAGTCCCCATTTCTGCTTGGACTTTTTGAAAAATGTCAGCTTTACTGAGTTATTATGGAAAAATATAACTGTAAAATATTTAAAGTATACATCATGGTGATTTGATATATGAATATATGTAGTTGAACTTTCCCCATTGGGTTAAATAATCCATCCATTACCTCACACATTTATCTTTTTTGGGAGTGAGAACATTGAAAATCTACTCTCTTAGTAAATTTTAATGATGCATTACAGTGTTATCAACTACAGTCACTGTATTTTACATTAGGTTCTCAGACACTAATCACTGTATAGCTGAAAGTTTGCACCTTTTTACCAACCTCTACCTATTGCCCCCACCCACCCAGTCTGTGGCAACCATCTTTTTTTTTTTATTCCACATATAAATGATAACATGCAGTATTTATCTTTGTCTTGTGTACTTCACTGAGCATTGCCAGGTTATCCATGTTGTCAGAAATGGCAGGAATTCCTTCCTATAGCTAAATAATATTCCATTCTATGCATAGATACCCCATCATCTTTATTCATCCATCCACTGATAAATGTTTACACTGTTTCCATATCTTGGCTATTATAAATAATGCTGTCATGAACATGGGAGTGCAGATATATTTTCCATAGCCTATTTTCATTTCCTTGGATAAATGCCCAGAAGTGGATTGCTAGCTCCTATGGTAGTTCTGTTTTTAATTTTTTGAGTAATCTCCATATTGTTTCATAGTAGCTGCACCATTTACATTTCCATGTACGGTGCATAAGGGTTCTCTTTTCTCCAAATCCTTGCCAGCACTTGTTACCTTCTGTCTTTTTCATGACAGCCATTCTGACACCTCTGAAATAATATTTCATTGTGGTTTTGACTTATATTTCCCTGATGACTGATGATGTTGAGTACCTTTGCATATACCTGTTGGCCATTCATATATCTTCTTGAAAAAAAATTCTATTCAGTACTCAGTCCACTTTTAAAACCAGATTGTTTGGTTTGGGGGGCGTTGTTATTAAGTAACATGACTGCTTTATATATTTTAGATATTAGCCCCTAATCAGGTATACAATTCGCAAATATCTTCTCCCATAGAGTAGACTGCTTTTTCATTTCATTGATGGCTTCCTCTGCTGTACAGAGTTTTTAGTTTGATGTAGTCTCATTTATTTTTGCTTTTGTTACCTTTACTTTTGATGTCAAATTAAAAAAAATCATTGATGAGACCAATGTCAAGGTACTTACCCCCGTTTTCTTCTGGGAGTTCTATGGTTTCAGGTCTTTTATTCAAGTCTTTATTTTGAGTTGATTTTTATGTATGCTAGTTTCATTCTTTTGCAGGTGGCTGTCCAATTTTCCCAACACCACTTATAAACTGTCTTTTCCCCTCATTGCATATTCTTGCCTCCTTTTTCTTGAATTAAGCATATATGCGAGTTTGTTTCTGGGCTCTTTATTCTGTTCTATTGATTTGCATGTCTGTTTTTGTGCCAGTACCGTACTCTTTTGATTATTACAGCTTTGTATTATATCTTGAAATCTGAGATTGTGATACTTCCAGTTTTGTTCATCTTTTTCAAGATTGCTTTGACTATTCAGGGTCTTTTGTGGTTCCATACACATTTTAGAATTATTTCTTCTAATTCTGTGAAAAATGTTATTGGTAGTTTTATAGGGATTGAATTAAATTTGTAGATTGCTTTGGGTACCATGGACATTTTGAGAATAATAATTCTTCCAATCCATGAGCACAGAATATCTCTCCTTTTTTTGTGTGTCATCTTCAGTTTCTTTCATTGATGTTTTATAGTTTTCACTAAGTAAAGTACAGGTCTTTCACCTCCTTGATAAAATTTATTTTAAGTATTTTGATACAATTGTAAATAGAATTGTTATCTTAATTTCTCTTTCTGCTAGTGTGCTATTTGTGAATAGAAGCACAACAGATTTCTGTACATTAATTTTATATTCTGCAACTTTACTGAATTCATTTATTCGTTCTAATTTTTTTGGTAAAGTTTTAAGAATGTTTTTATATATAATATCATGTCATCAACAAATAGTGAAAGTTTTACTACTTCCTTACCAATTTGGAGAACTTGTATTTATTTTTCTTGCCTAATTGCTCTGACTAGGATTTCCAGACCATTCTGAATAAAAGTGGTGAGAGGGCATCATTGTCTTGTTCCTGATCTTAGAGAAAATGTTTTCAGGTTTTCACCTTTTTCATTATATAATAACTTTCCTTGTCTCTTATGACAGTCTTCGCCTTAATGTCTATTTTCTCTAATATAAATATAGCTACCCCTGCATTTTTTGGTTTCTGTTTGCATGGAATATCTTCTTCCATCCCTTTACTTTCAGTTTGTGTGTCCTTAAAGCTGAATAAAGCTGAAGTGAGTCTCTTTTAAACATTATATAGTAGGGTATTATTATTATTATTATTATTATTAATTCAGCCCCTCTATGTCTTTTGATTGGAGAATTTAGTCCATTAACATTTAAATTAATTATTAATATGTATTGGCTTACTATGACCATTAATTTTTTTCTGACTGATTTACAATTCCTTTGTTTTTCTCTTTTTTCTCTTGCTTTGTGACTTGATAGCTTTCTGTAGTGGTATGCTCAGATTCTTTTTGTTACTTTTAAAGTATGCAAATCGGTCTCTTTCTGGGAAAGACTGGGAATAAGCATTTCAGTCTGCTGCTTCTATGCCCTGGGTGGGGATAATCAAGCTACAGTCTTGTGGGTCCTGTGGATGCAAGCTTTGTTGGCATTCAAAGCTAGATGTTTTGAGAGGTCCTTTCCTCAAGTGGAACTCAAAAGTTGGGGTGCCAGACCAAAAATTTGGTCCCAATCTTTTCCTCCTGAGGGCAAAATTAGGACTTTTGAGTTTTCTCCCAATTGCATGTCTCTGTACCAGGGATGGGGTTTATAGTGAGAGTATGTCTCAGCCTCTTCTTCTACCTGTTTCATTGTGGGATTTTTCTCATTTGTTTCTCATTTTCTCACTAGTTCTCTAGTTTCTGGATTGCCTTCAGAGAAAATTTTCCTATATTTATCTGTAAATTCTGTATGTCCATGGGAGGAGATGATTTCAGGAACCTCCTATATTGCCATCTTAGACCAGAACTCAAAAGAACTATATTATTAATTTTATTTCAACATTGCTGAATCCAAGCCTTTAGTAACCTATTGTCTTATATTCTTTTTCAAATACATATACATTTTATTATGTATAGAGGACCATATATAACCTTGTATATGGAGGTTAGACTTTCTTACCAAATAAATAAAATAATCTAAGTGATCATATATAAAAAGAAAAAGCATAGAATGAAAAGAAACTACCAGAGGAATTTAACAAATAGCAACTTAAGAAAAGTCAAAAGACAGTTCTAAAATTTGATATAGATATAGATAGAATTAATAGAACTTACGTGTGCCTTTTTCTTCTTGGGTTCACTGAAATTATTCTTTGGCTTGACAGCTTGAGTTACAACCAATTTTGGAGAGACTGATTCTAATGAATTCCCATAAAATCGTTGAAAAACATGATACTTCTGCACAGACCTAAGATAACGAGGATCTCTAGATTTTTCTGAAAAATAAAAGACTTCAAATGTAAAACTACTTGATTTTTTTCAGAAGCATTCTCACTAAACCATCATACCATCCCACCCACACATGTACTTTTTAGTTTGGAATAATAGTTTAGTCTGATTTACTTTTGTTAAAGAGGGAATCAAGTCAGACAAATACTTATCTATAGAATAACTCTTTTCCTTATTTAAAAGATGGAAGTAAAAATAAATAAATAAATAAAATAAAAGATGGAAGTGACAAAACACTCTTTCACTATCTACTTCCTAAAGCAAATATCATGCCACAAAGAATGATAGATTCTGCATATTACCTCTTTATTTGCTCTATGAGTGAGTTTAAGAAGAAGAAGATAGAGGCAAAATCAAGAAGATATCCATCTCGGATATCCTGGCTTCTGGCACTGCTGAGTGAAATAAGTCAAGCAGAGAGAGTCAATTATCATATGGTTTCACTTATTTGTGGAGCATAACAAATAGCATGGAGGACAAGGGGAGATGGAGAGGAGAAGGGAGTTGAGGGAAATTGGAAGGGGAGGTGAACCATGAGAGACTATGGACTCTGAAAAACGATCTGAGAATTTTGAAGGGGTGGGGGGTGGGAGGTTGGGGGCACCAGGTGGTGGGTATTGTAGAGGGCACGGATTGCATGGAGCACTGGGTGTGGTGCAAAAATAATGAATACTGTTATGCTGAAAAAAAAAATAAAATTAAAAAAAAAAAACTATTAAAAAAAAAAAAAAAGAAAAATCCTTACTCTCAATCATAGCCACAGAGCCAAGAGCTTGGCAGCTGAAAAACACTTACACTATGGAAAAATCCAAAGACACAGGAAATTCCAACAATCAAGGTATGATTTACTTTCATACCCAAAGAAAACTACAATTAAGGGGATAATTAAGCTGGTTGATTTTTCTATGTCTGTATCTACATATATCTAATTAAATTGTTTTGAAGGATATTAATGGTTAATCTAAAAGGTCCCCTCACATCTTGCAGGGTCTTAGTAGCTATTTATGTAAACAGGCTGATAAGCATAAGCAAGCCTACTATGCATCCTCCTAGATTCTTCTGAAAGTTAAGTTTTATCATCTTGAAGAAGGGTGGAGGTAAGATAGGGGTAGACAAAGATGAGATGAAGACAAGGGATAAACCAAGGGGACAAGATACCTAATTCAATCTCTATTGATCTACTTTTCGTGGTTTCATGGGCCTCCTTTTGCAGTTCCAAACATACCAAGCTTGAAAGCACATAAAATACTGGCACTTGTTATATGTAATCAACTGGGTGGTGTGAAAGTAGCTGAAATTGCTCGAAAGACTAGGGCCTTAGTATTATGAATGTCAAGGAATACACAGATATTTTAAACTGCAAACCATATTTATTTAAAACAGCTCCAAAATTTTGTGGGGACAAATGCAGTATTGGTGCACTTCCTCCGACATCTGCATTCCTGTGTTCCTATGACTATCAGTAAACAGAGTGGGACTTTTTCTTTACCATCTTTACTGACATACATCTAAATATCTTGTAGACTATTATTATTCAAGAAATATAACTTGTGGCTCATGATATGATAATTTTTTACAAAATAAAAAGAGAATGAAATTGATTTTAATTTATTTCACCAGAGACACATAACTCACCATCAAATTGACACTTTGTCCTATCATAATCATCACTAAGGGGTCTGTGAGAATGCCAATGCACAAGTTCATCAAATTCCTTTTGTTTAACTAGTGAAGTCACAATAGGATCATCGCTATGAGACAAAAGAAATATGTGCACATTTTAAATTTCATGCCTCTAAATAGAACACAGCACAGGTTTCATTTTTTAATATTTTAAAAAATCATAGCCACCCTTCTTCTTTCTATAATACGATGTGGGTGTTAGAATCCCCAAAGCAGTTTATTAGGTGCTTAAGAACCCAGAATCTACCCCACATCTCTAGCAATCCCAACAACATCAACAAATATTCATTAATTAACCTACTAATTAAAAACATCCAACTGGAATAATTTTACTCTAAAATTAAAACCATGTTGATTTTAACCTAGCTAAAACAAAAGACATTGATAAATTTGCTATTAAACTCATTATGTGTTACAAACACATATTGCATTTAATATACTCCATTTAATTTGTTTCATTTCGTAAAATCTTTAATGAGTAAGTCATCCATTCTACCCATTTACTGAGACATTTTTTGTCTTATACCTCTTTAAGAAAGGCAAATCTTTCAAATGATCACCAACAAACTTATCAACCAGTTCACATGACATTGAAATAAATCCCAAATTAGGAATCTTTTCATTGGAGGTATCTGTAAACAATTAAAAAAAAATTAAGACAGTGTCAAAAGTGAGACTTTCACATAGGAACATTACACATCATTTTCTAAAGCCTTAAAATAAAAAACATTTTTCATTGATTTTATTTACATTTATTAATTCCAGATCTTCCCATAAAGCTATTGCCCACATTAAAACATTTTGGAACGTAGCAGAGTATGAAGAAATAGGCAGTATTTAGGCATGTAGGTATGTAGGTAGGTAGAAAAATAACTATTTACTGTTTTTAAATATCTATTTCCTTCATTATCCCTTATTACAAGGAAGTTGAACATGGAACTTGCACTCAGATTTCCCACATAAATACTTTTATGGAAATAAATATTTAAAAAATAAGGGAAAATATATAGATAATAATGAAATAACTTGCTATCATTACAGTATTTTCTTACATTCTCTTTGATATTATATATATATGTATACATATATGTATCTGCACATATACACATACATGTGATAGATACCATACATATCACACATATATCCTATCTATAATAGTTGGTTAATGAATGCCTTTTTATTTATACCTGGTTCATAATTATAGGTAAGCTGCCATTGCTCTGCCCATCTCCTTCATGTTCAGTTTCTGTTTGCCTGACACCTTCTTACTGCAGGTCTCTGCAACTCTCTGCCTGAGTACTTTTCTTCTTACAGCCATGTGAAGGCCAGAAGTGCTAAGGATCCCATGCCCTATATATAGATAGCCCTCAGCCAAAAATGTAACAGGAGTTGCAGGTAAATGCCGCAGCTATCTTGCTCTTCAGGTAAGATATCACTGAGGTGGTCTGAATGACATTCTAAGATTCCCAGTAAAATCGCCTGTACTTGTCCACAGTGGAAACCTACTCATTAACATGTCCTACACTGGTTTTGTTCTCTTCCTGATCTTACCTAACCACTCCCTTATTTGATCTTTCTGTGATCAATAAACCCCTTATTTGATCTTCCTCAAGAGTCTTTGTCTGATAGAACTCATCTGGACAAAAGAGTGTGTATATATATATATATATATATATATATATATATAATACATATATATATATGTGTGTGTATGTGTGTGTGTGTGTATATATATATATATATATACACACATAAAGAGTATATATATTCTTTCCCCATATTCTGAAAAATATATTTGTATTGATACATCCCAAATTCACATTATATTTCCTTCTCACATTCCTTAGGAGGACATTTTATTCTTCCTGAAATTCATCAAATGGAAACATCTTCTATGATGTTATGATGACAGCTAAATCATATTTCTCTTTTTTTTAAGATTTTATTTTTATTAACTTATTTGTCAGAGAGGGAGAGCACAAGGAGGAGGAATGGCTGGCAATGGGAGAAGCAGGATCCCTGCTGAGAAAGAGCCTTATGTGGGACGAGATCCCAGGACCCTGGGATCATGACCTGAGCTGAAGGCAGACGCTTAACTGACTGAGCCACCCAGGCATTCCCAGGGTTTATGATGTTTTTCATCTACAAAGAATGTACTAGATTCTTCTGATCACTTTAAGCTAATTTTCCAGCTTAGAGTTGTCTTGACACTACTAACAGAATAACTGAAACCCCAAATTCTTGGGAAGATGGACCTATAATTAGAAATCAACCTAGTAATTCATTTTGTATTAGCCAGAGATCAATCTCCCTTTATTCTTGTCTCCTGGAATTGCATTTCTATTGTTTTGAGCTTAGCTATGATAATACTAAAAGATGTTTGGTGTGTCTTACCAGCATTTCAATTGTTTCCCAAAAGAGATTTTCCCCCTAACCTATACTGCCATATTGATAGAAATGAAAGTCACATATATCTGGCTTTTTTTTAATTGGCAACAACATTAGCTATAAGCAAAACATATAACTCTTCAAAACTATAGTCATAGCATGTCATCCCAATGAAACAGCAAAAGGTTATTTTTATTTATTATTATTATTAATTTATTATTATTTATTATTTAAATGCATAGTGCCAGAAAAAAAATCAGATATACAACACTTAGTAGTGTTTTCGAAAAAAATCTTCAGAGATCTGAACTGTTACTTCAAATTAATTTGGAGATTTATTACCTTTGATTGGTGATGGATTCTTTTCAAGAAAATAAAGCTTTGTTGTTCTCAGAGGAAATGGCTTTCCAACAGCAAACTTTCCAACCAACTTTGACACAGTATCCCAAAGATATTCATAATCTTTCATAATGATATCTCCCAAATTCAAATGTAAGCCTGTATGATAGTTAAAAGTAGTAAATATTAAAAGTCATTACTATATATACAGAAGCATACACTTTGACAAAATTCATAGCGTTCTGAATTATTTGTCAAACTGTAAAATTTTCAGTGAGTTCCACACTGCACCTAAATAAATAATTTACAGCTATCATAACAGCAGATTTTGGATATCTATTTTATAAGGTAAAAAATGTTATGCCACATCTAACTTTACAACCAATAAAACTGAATATAACTTATTTTTCAGAGATAAGAACATTTGTAGAGAGCTGCTACATTTATATGTTGCTAACTCATTTCAATGTTTGCCATGTGTAGGAACCAAATTCTAGAGGTCAAAGAAGATTCAAAAATGCTCAATGAGTTATAGCTCTCTTAAAACATGTTTTCTTTTTCTTTGACTATTAAGAAATAGCAGAAAATTTATTCTAACAAAATAATTCAAAGAGAAAAACAAATTACATATAACATATAAATCAGCTTCATCTTTGGAAAAAAACTGAAATTCCATAAATATCTCATAGTAGTCGGATGATTACCTTAATTTGAATAAATATTTTGAAATATAATGCATATATTTAAGTGAAAAAAATTCAACTGTTAAAATTATCTAAAAATGCCAAATACCCAAACGTGTATTTTTTCAAGAATACTTGAGTATATTAATTTAAAAATTTTTTAAAATATAACTCACTCTGATTGCAACTAAATAAAACATATACATATATAAACAAAGATTGAAAGGAAAATAATTGCTATGTTTTATGTTGGACATATAAGAAAATGATTTTGAAGTTTTAAATTCTTTATAATGTTTATCTCTGGATGAAAGTACAATTATTAAAATATACTGAGGTGGTACCTTCAATATTTTCATTTTCATAGTAAAAAGCAATATTCTTCAACAAAAGCTCATCACTTAAGTCTGAAAGGTGAATTAAATTCAGATTCCAGAATTCACAAATGTTTATATTACTTAGGATGAAATATTCACACCACTTTTTCTGCAAATCAGAAATAAAACCAAGTTATTGATGATTGTTATATTAGCAATAAACTATAATATAACTTCAAATGCATCAGTAATCCAATGAAAGGCAAGTTGGCAAGGTTCTTCCAATTCTTATTAAGTTCTTTCAGGCTGGATAACGCTGAATGCTTTTATCTTAAAAGGTTAGATCATAAAATAAAACCAAACTGACCAAAAAATTAATTCAGCAATAGTTCTTTATTCTGAATCATAGAAATCTGTGTTTGACTCAATACAATTCTTTCCTCACACAAATTCATAGATTTGTCCCAATGCTACAGAAATACTTCGGTTTTCAAATGTGCCTCTGTTCTTTACTGAGGTTTTAATGTTTTCCAATTCTACTTTCAGGTCAAAAGAGGATTTAAGAAATAGCATTTGATTGTTAAGTGGTCTAGAAGATGATGAATCCTTCAAACTCAGATTCCCTTCCATCTACACCTGCTGAGTTTATGATAGTGAGGCCATGTTCACACCTAACACAGAGAGAATGTCTTCACTGGCCACACTTAGTTCAGAGTTGAGTAGACATGAGTAAACAACCTTAGCAAGTGAGAGCCTAGTCATTTTTTCAGTCAATAATAGTGTTTGGGGAATTAAATTCATTGGGGGAAAACCAAGCCTTCTCTGCCCCACCCTCCCTCAATAATAAAATCAAATGCTTTCCATATGTGAACAATTTACTTATCTATATTGATGTTGAAAGAGAATTCAGAATTGTCCAACAAAAATAACATGGGCATGCTGCATATTTTATCCTAAATTTCCAAAAGTCACATTAAAAAAATTATTTTAATTAACTCAACACATCCAAAGAATTATTTTCTTTTTAGGATTTTATTTATTTAGTTGAAAGAGAGAATGAGAGTGAGTGAGCATGAAAGGAGAAAGGTCAGAGGGAGAAGCAGACTGGCTGCCGAGCAGGGAGCCTGATGCGGAACTCGATCCCAGGACACCAGGATCATGACCTGAGCCATAGGCAGCCAGCCACTCAACCAACTGAGCCACCCAGGCACCCTCAAAATATTATTTCAATGTGTAATCAATATAAAAATTATAATAGAATAGTTTACATGTTTTTCATACTAAGTTTTTTTTGAAATCTGGTGTTTCCTTTAAGTTTAGAGCACATCTCATTTCAGACTACCCACATTCCACATGTTTAATATCCACTTGTGGCTATGGGCTACTGTTTTGGACAACCTAGCTCTAAACAGATATCAGGGAGATTGACCAAGTTTCAAAAGAAGTCATAAATATCAACGTAGGAACCTCCTACCTACAGTGCAGTTTTAACTACAATAAAATGCTAAAGAGATCTCCACAAAACCATAGAGCCAAGATTCTGTAGCCTCAACAGGAGCCTCACCTGAAAAGATTGTCAAATAAAACACAGATTGCTAGGCATCATACCAACATTGATTTAGTAGCTCTGGGATGGAGCCAAAGAATTTGCATTTTTAACAAGTTCCCAGGTGATGCTGATGCTGTTGTTCAAGGGAACCATACTTGGAGAACCACAGACATGTAAAGTTCTCCCCACCCAATCTTATCCCATAATACCACTGAGTAAACAAATGGTAATATGTGAATACAGTACAGCACACATTCCTCATTTTATTCACTTCACGTAAGGGCCTCCATATGGTCTCCAAGGGTCAAGATTTGAGTAAACATGAAACTCTCCCTTCAGAGTTTGCTTAGTTGCTTTTTCCACAGACCTCAGAATATGCCTTTTATTGTGAAATTTCAGAAGCTACCTGAATTACATTTCCAGCTACTGGGTGTTACCAAAATGAAGTACGGATGATAGAAAAGACCAGAGGAGTGCTTGACTCTGGAGTAATCAGCTGTTTCCCTTTATCAAGGGAGCAAAGGATGATGAAAAGGGCACAGATTTGGAAACTGGACAGAGAGGAACTTATCTCCCACCTTGATCATTTATTAGTTGCGCTAAGGGGCCACTTAGACTTTCTGAGCCCAAGTTCCTCACCTGTAAAATGATGACATAAGAAGTGTATTGTTATGTCTTAATGAGGTAATATAGGTAAAGTACACACATAAAGCTGGTGCAAAATACCTAGAAGCTATTCCTATCATGTCCTCAATCCATGCCATCCTAATTGAAGAGTGATTTTTTTTCATCAGCTAAAACCACAAAGAATGTCCTGCAGAACCATCTTAGAACATTCCATAATTTAGAAAGACTTTGTAATATCCTTGTACCTAATTACTACTGTCCATAAAAATTGTTTATAAAACTGTCTGTAAGTGAAAACTATACACACAGAGCATTTATCTAAATCTGTAAATCAATACTACAATTATTATATTCATACCCTACAGTAACTGAGTATATGTAATTCAACCTATAAAAAGTTGACAAAAAATCAATTATCTGAGAAATAACTTTAGCACAAAATTTGTAACACAATAATATTGATATAATAATGTATTATTTCAACATCTGATGCGTCATGTCAATAGATTTAATGTATTAACCTGACATGATTTTATTGAAATGTCTAAAGTAAATCAGGGGTGCCTGGGTTGCTTAGTTGGTTAAGTACCTGCCTTAGGCTCAGGTCATGATCCCAAGGTCTTGGAATGGAGCTCTCTCTCTGGCTACCCTGCTAAATGGGGAGTCTGTGTCTCCCTCTCCCTTCTCCCTCTCGTCACTCATGCATGCACTCTCTGTCTTTCTTTCTCTCTCAAATAAATAAGTAAAATATTTAAAATTAAATAAATAAACTAAAAGAAGCTGGAAATATAGTCTTCCTATTCCTTTAATTAACCATAGTCAGTCTCTTCCTAACAGACTATCAAAATGCCTAGAGGAAAGTTCCTCAATGGGAATTGGGATATAGGAAAATATTTTTGCCGCTGAGCATCAGCAGAACCACATGGTATTGTGTATACCACATCATAAAACCTTCAACACTTCTGTTAGAGCAGTTCTAAATGCTCACAAATATAAACCTAGATACACGATGTATTTTTCTGTTTCTGAACTTTGTTGATCCTACATATGCATTATGCCATTTCAGTAAATATAATGTAAGCACTACAAAGTAAAATCAGTCCGATTTAATTACTTCCTAATCACACTCAGATCAATTCTTTTCATGAGTCCCCCATGCCAGGCTTTGACAGGAGTGTTTATATATTTGTGGTAAAACAACAACAACAACAACAAAATGTGTATAAAAAAATTTATACATTTTGGTAAAAAACAGTGCCCATTACTCAGTATGGTTGTCTCCAGTTATACCTCACTCTTCAGTATTCTACATGGGCAATAGACCCAGGTCCCTTGAATAGAGATTAAATGGTCAGTGGCTGTGGAGTGGCTTCCATTTGGTCCCATGGAGTTTATAGTCTACTGAAATACAGTCCTCAGACTTAAAGATGTCTTTTCCCACTTATCCCCTCATCTGGTTTCTGAAAATTCTGTAAAGACTAGCAGATTTCCCTTCCCTTTCAATCAACTAGCATGACTCATTCAGAACCTACAAGAACTTTCAGACCCTCCCTCAGGAAGTTCAGGCACCATTTCCCATACTTTCATGGATAGACACCACACTGCATTTTCTAGTCCAGTTCCCTGGCACATATAGCCACAGGTATTCTAGGTGAGACCAGGTATCTCCCAGTCTGTGTCCCAAAAATTAATCACAGGTTCTCTCTATGCACATAACCCTGAAACTTTATGGGGATTCTATCATGCCCTTCCAACCCCACTCATGGTGACTTCATTTATTCTCCACCTCTCTGCCCTCCTCAATTCATGGACACTTTATGAGGAAGGTTCAGTACAGGCAGAAGAAGGTAATTGTATTTTTCAATAATATTTGTTATATACAGACCAATATTATTCTTTCAAAGGGCAGGAAATTTGACTATTTTCCTCCAATCCCTAAAGAGCACATGCTGGTCCAACTGGAAGGTGGGGTTGTGAGGAGAGAGGTCATGCAAAAAAGATCTTATCACGGGAGTATTTTTACCTGATAGAATTTAGGGAGTTAATGAATTTAGATCAGAAAATTATATTTTAATTTTTGCTAACTTGTAGCAAAAATGTTTATTTTCAGTTATAAACCTGGATGACATGCCATACTCCTATGCCTTAGCTGGGATTTAGCACCAGTAGAAATAACATATCTTCACATTACATTGCAAGTGCTACAAACATCTAGAGATACTGTTTATATTTACCATACATTGAAAGCATGGTAGTTATAGGACTGTCTAACGTAGTAACAAGTAAACACATATATTACTACATCACAAATGTGTGTTTTTAATATATTTTTTTATGATTTTATTTATTTATCAGATAGAGATCACATGTAGGCAGAGAGGCAGGCAGAGAGAGAGGGGAGAAGCAGGCTCCCTGCTGAACAGAAAGCCCCAGGACACTGGGATCATGACCTGAGCTGAAGGCAGAGACTTTAACCCACTGAGCCACCCAGGTGCCCCCGTTTTTAATATTTTAATAGCTATTTCAATGTAACTGATACCCTTATAATCCTAAATATCTTATTTTATGCATTTATATTATCCTGAGGAAGGGAGAATTCCCTTCATAGAATTCATCAGACAGCCATAGGAGACCCTAGAGGAAATAAAAAGGCAAGAAACCCTAAATGATTCTTCTTGGGTTGTTCTGATACCCTTGTTTGCTGAGAATGAAAAAGTGAGAAGATAGGGACTTGGATGAAATTCTGATTTCATCTGACTCAACTTCAACTAACAGAGTGATCACAAGAAACACCAGCCAGGGAATGCAGAAGTAAGACAGGAAAGAAAAGAAACCAATAAAGGATACATTATCCAGTCCATGACCACTGGGAACAACTGGAACTTAATTTCACTAGGGAATTCTAGGAGACAGTGTAGAATACATTTCACAACTTATATACAAGGAAGCTGGGGTCTTCATCCACCAATTCCTCATCTGTCATTGGTGGAGGGCGTGAGAATTAATACTTCAGCATTTCAGATCAAGCAAATAAATCCTCCAGGTGTGGAGTTGCAGGCATTTATAGGAAGATGAAAAAGTAAGTGAGTGGTAGACTCAGACAAGAAAATATTAAGTGTATGCCACACTCCCTGATGAATAATTCCTTACTCCCACCTGTTGACCCATCCATCTAACTTTGTGTAATGATCATTCACACTTCTTTATTAATCATATCAGGACCTCAGTTCTGGATAGGACCTATCCAATAGAGTTCATTTGGTTTACCTCATGCAACCTTGTTTTCTCGTCTATCATTTTTACCATCTTCTTGTGAAGATACTAAAATCTCTTTTCCTTTTTTCTTTTCCATAAAATTATGTAAATCTACTAATAGCTTTTTTAATAGCCTAAATTATCATGTCCCTTTTTTCCTTTCTTGTGCTTGTAGGCATGTTGTTGAGACTACTAGAAAAAGAAAATCATGCAATAAAACATACTGATGCCACTATAATTGTGTTGTCAAAAACTTCAAATAAACCTTCCAAAGTGCTAGGTAGGACAGAGTGATATATAGTTTACCCCCCATATATACCCCCTATATATATATAGTATAGGGGGTATATAGATATATCTATATCTATATAGATATATATCTAGATATATAGATAGATAGATGATAGATAGATATACTATAGATATATCTAGTATAGGGGGTATATAGATATATCTAGATCGATCTAGATATATCTAGTATAGGGGGTATATATATATATATCTAGTATAGGGGGTATCTAGATATATCTAGATACCCCCTATACTAGATATATATATATATCTAGTATACCCCCCTCAATATAGTTTGACCCCTAAGATCCTTGGTAAATATTTCCCAAATATTTCACCATTCTTAAACTTCTGGGCTTGTTTCCTCACCACAGCATTCAGCATTTGACTTTGATTCCTACTTCATAAAGAACCTTAAACTAGACACAGAAACAAAGTTATCTTACAATTTCCATCACAGCCAATGCCGCACCATTCTTTCTTTATTCTCTCCTATGAGAATGGCAATATCCTTTCCTCTGTATAAGAACACATGCTAGACCCCATCCCCTCTCACCTTACTTTCCCTGATTTTCATCCTATCCTCTCTTTTAATTTAAACATGCTCAGTCTTTGCCATTTTAAAAACATTCCTAATTGACCCACCTTCCTATCACATTTTATCCTGTCACTTTCTTTATTCTCAACTCCTTACATATAAACTTCTCTTCACCTTTATCTTCTCCCTTCCACTCACTACTGAATCCACTCTGCCATAGATTTTTGCTTCTAACATTTCCATTAATATTTCTCTTTTAAAAAAATATTTTTAAATATTTCTCTTAATTACAATAAGCAGTGAGTCCTATGCCATTAAACCCAAAGTACTATTTTCAGTCCTCAACCTCCTATAGTTCTCCATGGCATTTGGTAGTATTAACCCACCTTTTGAAAAGCCCAGTTCCTTTGACCTTCACAATAGTCTATTCTCTAAGCTTTCAACACTATTTATCTAAGTAGCTCCTTCTCAGTGTCCCTTGCCAGCGTCTCAATCTATTCCTAACCATTTTAAATTGGAGGATCTCAGGTCTCTGTCCTATGCCCTCTTGTCTTTCCAAAAATCATTCTATCCACTGCCTTGGCATAAATTAACATCCATTGCCTAGTGATTTCCAAATCTTGATCCCCAATTCATTCCACTCTGTTAAGCTTCAACCAGTATTTCAAATTGCCTACTAGATATCTCCATTTGAGTATTTCACTGGCACCTCAAACTCAGGTTTGAACTTGTGATCTTCCTCCACAACTATACTTCATACAATAGCATCATCCCCACAAATGCTCCAGCCAGAGATTTGAATCACTTGACTTCTCCCTTTCTCTCATGCCCATAGTTAACTTGTTAAATAATTGTTGAAATTGTCTATTGGCATTCATTCTTACTTACCATTTCCTTAGTCCCTAATATAATTAACACTTACATGAACTGAGGTAACAGTCACCTAACTGGTTTCCCTAAATCCAGTTTTGCCACTACAATGCACTCTCTGCATTGCAAGCCAAAGAAAAAAAAATTTTTTTAAATGAAAGTGTCATTCATTTGCATGAAATCATTCAGTTGGTTCTCATTGTGCTTATGATCAAGTTAAATCTCCATTCTCTTTACAGGATCAATACTGTCCTTCCTATATGATTTGTCTCTTACCCATCTCTTCAGCTTTATCACTTTCCCATATTCTTTATATTCCAGTTACACAAGTTGTGTTCCAGTTCCTTGATCATGCCATTCTCGGGGTGATCCCACATGCCGTTTCATCTCCTGTAATCCAGTATCCATCCTCTCTCCAACTTGCAAATCCTTCAAGATTTGCATTGCTTCATTTCTCTTCATCTCTTAAAAGAAGCCGTCCTTTTCTAACTGAATCGAATCTTTTTATTATCAGACTTTAAAGTATCTTATAATTCCTCCTTAATAATAATTTTAAAAATTTAACACTTGTCTTCCTGCAAAATGTAGTTTTATGAAAGTAATGGGGTGATGGGTAAATATATTATTTTTCTCACTGTATCCTCAGTGGCTCTCACAATGTACATACATTAGATAAATATTTGTGGACTAGCTTACGAATTGATTGGTTCTAAAATACTTTCCTTGAACATTTTGACTGCAAGTATCAAGATTTTTTAAAATTTTGTGTTTAAATTTATCCACTAATCCCACTTCTGAGCATGAAGTCTAAGTCAATATCCCCAAATTAAAGGAAAAGTCTTACACTCAAAGAACCTGGAAAATAGCAGCATTTATAATATAATAATTAAAATCTCTTATTATCTTATAATAGAAGATGGGGTGAGTAAACTGTGGTATACCCATTAAAAAATAGTGGCCATTAAAAAATGAGGTTAACCAAGAGTATGAAAGAAAATTTAAAAATATGTGAAAAGAAAAATATTTATATATATATGTTCATATATAATATAATATATTCCAATGTAATATATGAATTGATTTGAATAGTGGGTCACCACTATTTCTTTTGTTTTTACTATTTTCCTAAAGTCTACAAATTTTCTCTAACTAACATCTATAATGGATAAAAATAACCAATACATTTATACCTTCAATTTCTCTCAAGAGCAGAACAAAATGGTCACAAATCTCTTATAATTAATGACACATAAACCTGATCTTGACCACAATTAGAAGGAAAGTAGGTTTTTTTGGTTTTGTTTTATTCTTAGATTGGATATATATCATGCTGTTTGTTATTACTACCAGAGTTTTTGAAATCAGGAAGAAATTGACTTAGGCCCTTAAATCTTTAAGGTCTCCAAACAGTTGACAATATCCCCTTATAAATGTTTTTCTCTTTTTTTTTAATAGACTCTTTGTCCAGCATGGAGCCCAACATGAGGCTTGAACTCACAACCCTGAGATCATGACCTGAGCCAAGACCAAGTCAGATGCTTAACCAACTGAGCTACCCAGGTGCCCCCTTATGAATCTATTTTTGAAGGTGACTGTGGCTTCTTTATACAAACAATGGAAACAAAAAAATAAATAAATAAACTAATAAGGAGCATATTTACCATTTCTAAGAAAGTGTGAATGTTCTTAGTCCAATGAGAAGTGATGAATCTAGTGCAGGCTCTTTGAGAAAGAGGTAAGTGGAGTAGGAAAACCACACTGAGACAATGCAGTTTACACAAATCTTCCATCTCTTGTAGAGCTAAACAATTACTTTCCACCTGAGTAAAATAAAGAAGGTAAAATAGAGATCAGCAGACTATGAAATTGCATGATACACATGCAACACCACAAAGGTCAGCAGCCACGTTTTGCTTTGTTACATTCTTTATTCAATAAGGCTTTTGAGTTTTTTTTCTTCATACATAAATTTAACTGCATACAAAACACAGATGTCAGGTAAGGAGATGGGGAACTGCCAGCTCAATACTAGTTTACATAGAGAATATTTTTAGTATTTTTAGTTAAGCTTAACTTTACATGAGCTGATCCAACAGTTAATGAAGTTATCTGTTCCTGTGGGAACAGGACTTTGCAAGGATGGAGCCATGCTTTAAATGTCCTATTCTGTCCAAAGCATTGTATTTTAAAAGTTACACTGAATACTATTAGAGTGAAGAAACCAGGACACATCTAAAAGAACTTATCCAATTTAAAAAAAGGGTAAAGAAATGGGTATATTTAACATGATGAGACAAGGACCTCCTAGCCATCTTCAAATGTTTGCAGTGTTGTCAGTGAAACAAAACTATGATTTATTTCGGAGTGCCTCCACAGGGCCAAATAGGGTATAATGCCTAGAAGTTCCAGCAAGAAACACTTGGTTTGGTACCATTTTTGTGATAATAATTTAAAATGTCATATCTAATGACATAAAAGATGTTTTACTAAGAATGTATTCAAGTAGAACTATAATTAACAAAAAAAAAGAATATATTCAAGTAGATATTGGAAAACCAAATATAAATGAAGCTAGGTAAAAGGTAGTAAACCCTATTCATTTCTAAGAATGTACAAAAAGTTACAAAAGGCTTCATTTTACTTTAATAAAAATTCAGGCAAGAATCCCCCAGGAGTCAGATGGTATAACAAAATAGTATGTGTACATGTGTGTGTGTATGTGTGTGCATAGGAACACATATATATAGGGATGACTGTTTAGCAGGCCAGCAAACCCATACTGACCAACAGATTCTTAATGAACTCTATCAACCATAAAGAAGGTTAAGAGCTTTAGTATTTCCTCCAGCTAGGATGGCACTAAGACACTACAGCAAGAATGTTCTTTCTAAAGACAGCTTGGTGTTAACGGAATTTCAACAAGACAGATACAGGTTCAATCGTCATTCCACACCACAATTTAATTAAGGAATGTTACCTGGAGAACCATGAGTGACTGTGGACTCTGAGAAACAAACTGAGGGTTTTAGGGGGCGGGGGGTTGGATGAGTGACCCTGGTGATGGGTATTAAGGAGGGCATATATTGCATGGAGTGCTGTATTGCACTGGGTGTTATACATAAACAATGAATCTTGGAACACTACATCAAAAAGTAATGATGTACTGTATGGAGACTAACATAACACAATTAAAAAAAAATGTTACCTGGACTTTCTGAAACTCAGGTGTTTCCATATGTGAAATGCGAATAAATACCTCCCTTAAAATGCTGTTGTGAGAATATAAGACACAAGGCATATAAAGAACACAGAACATTATAATGTAAGCTCTCATCAAGAGCTAATTTCCTTTCTTATTACCCCTTCTTCTAGATGATTGGATAAATTTGACTAAATGTGTACTGGGGGAAACGTCTGTATAGTAAAACACTAAATCATATAACAGCATCATAAATATTTCTGATAAGCAAATTCCAGGTTTTCCATCTTTGGGGAGAAATTTATATAAGTTGGGGAAATAAATAAAGTACCAAATGGAAGAAAAGGTAGATGAAAATCAGTAAAATTTCAAAAGTGGAAAGCAATGGTGTTTCCCAGTAAAGCTACAACAATCACACCTCTTGGATGTTAGTTTTCTCATCAGATGTAGTCTTCTTTCTGTTTTCTAAAAAGTGATGGTACATTCTCAAAGACAATGAGCATGAAGTAACACAAAGAACACGTCGAATGTCAGATCCTTCTGGCCAGAGTTGCTTAAGCTGAGAAATAGTTTCACGTGCCTGTGACAAAAGAAAACTGTAAATGTCAGGATATTTTAAAAATATTTTTATTCATAAGTAATCTCACTAGAAGAAATCATACAAAGATAGGTATGACTACATAAAACTATAAAATTTCTGTTAAAAATGATAAAATTTTAAGATGGGAAGACACATGTTTTAGTAAAATTAAAATGTAACTATGTAAAGAGCTGTAAATTATTGTAAATTATTATAAATCAATAATAAAACATCTTGGCCTTTAATAAGACATGAGCAGATAATTCACAGAAGAAATATAAATATTAACAAAATAGAAAAAATATTTGAACTCTCTAGTAATATGTGAACAATTAAATAGCATATTTTTATTTACAAATTAATAAATATTAGAATATTCTAATGATAACAGCACTGGAAATCAAGTGATGTGTCATTTCTTTTATGCTTTGCTAGAGATAGGTATATTTAGCAACACATATGATTACTATTAAATATATTGATACATTGTGACTGTCTATTCAAGTTCTAGGTATCCAGGCTAGGTAAATAACACAAACTGTGCACCAAGATTTATGCACCAAGATGTTCATATAGAATTATTTTTAGAAATCAATTCTCAGATAATTTAGGTGTTTAGCATTAGGGAAATATTATGCATCAAGTAAAAATAAAATATGTGAAGAATTTTCAATGACTCAAATACATGTGGTGTGCAAGAAACACAACTTAAATAAAGTGACTCAGAAGGACTAAAAATAAAGGGTTGGATAAAAGTATACCAGGCAAATGGTGGGGGAGGAGAGAAGAGAGGCTAGCAATTTTTACAGCAGTATAGGGAGAATTCAAGTTCAAAAGCACTAAATGTTAAAAAAAAAAAGAAAGAAGAAAGAAAGAAAGAAAGGGGCATTAAATGTGAAAAAGAAAAGCACTCTTTTATTCTATAAGCCATCCATAATGGCGACAGAACCTTTATGAATGATTCATCTTATATGAATAATTATGCAACATATAATGTCATAACTGACTTTATGATACAAAAATTACAGGAGATTAAAGGAGCTATGTTTATAAACATATTATTAATAACAGAATTTAATACACTACTTTCATTACAAGAGAAATCAAGTAGACAAAAAATAAGATGACTTAAAAGAATAATCAATAGTGTAGATCCTATGAATTAAACTCTGGTGATACAGAATATGTATTCCTCTTAAGTGCCCCCAGCACATCCATAAAAATTGGTCATATGTTAAGTCAAAAAGAAAACATCAGTAACTTCCATAGTGTAGAAACACTACAAACAGCTCTCTGATCAAAATATAATAAAGGTAGAATTTAGTTTCTTTTAAAAAGGCACAAAGACCCTTCAATCTAAAGCCTAAAAACATTTTTTATAAAGCTACTCATAAGTGAAAAGGAAATACAAATACAATTTATAAAAATGATAATAAAAACACTACATATCATAATTTATGGGATAAATTTAAGGAAGTGACCAAAACAAAATTCATTGTATTAAACATATTTAACAATAAATATTAAAGAATAAAAAAATGAGTTTAATTCTCAGCTCCAAAAAGAAAATCTAAAAAAGAAAAACAAACTGGACTAAAGGGAAGTAAAAGAGGTGAAAAATAAAGATAAAAGTTAGCAAAATTAAGAAGAGAAAATTGGTAGATATATCTAATTAATAAATCAGAATTCCAGGGATTTTTTTAAAAACTAAAAAACAGACAATCCACCAGCAAATTTGATCAATAAATAGGAGAAATAAAAAATGAGCAGAATAAAAATGTAAAGAAAAATAACTACTAAAATAGAAACAATTTTTGGGGCGCCTGGGTGGCTCAGTGGGTTAAGCCACTGCCTTCGGCTCAGGTCATGATCTCAGGGTCCTGGGATCGAGCCCCGCATCGGGCTCTCTGCTCAGCAGGAGGCCTGCTTCTGTTCCTCTCTCTCTGCCTGCCTCTCTGCCTACTTGTGATCTCTTTCTGTCAAATAAATAAATAAAATCTTTTAAAAAAAATAGAAACAATTTTTACAAAGTCATATGCCCTACTTTGTAAACTTCTATGCAAATAAATTTGAAATGTAAATAAATGGATAACTTCATTATAAGGATTAATTATAAAAATTGATCCCACTGGAGTTACTAAGCTTAAATAAACCAATTTCTATAGGACAAATAGAGAAAATTAAGAAACTGCCCCACAAAAAATCACCAGTTCCATATGGCTTTATAGAGAAATTCTATTTTAATCTTCAAAAACCACATAATCCCAGTGATCCATAAATTATTTTGGAATACTTAAAAGAAAAAGAAAATATTCTAATCTTTTTTTATGAAGCATCAATGACACTGATACACAACCAAATAATTATAGTGCACAGAAAGAAAACTATAGAAAAGCATCACTCACGCATACTGATGTAAAAATTCTAAACAAAATATTAGCAACCAGAACCCACACCACATCAAGAGAATAATACATGATCAAATGGGATGTATTCCAGGAATAGATTTGCTTCAATATTTAAAAATCTATTATATCAAAATACCATATTAATAAAGCTAATATTTAAAAATCATAATTGTATCTATACTTTCAATACACATTCATGATAAAAACAGTTAAAAAATCCAAGTTGAGGGATACAATCTTAACATCAGAATGAATACACATATATGCCAAAACACTAGAGACATTCCCACTAAAATTAGGAAAAAGGCAAAAATGCTCACTATATCTGCTACTATCCACTACTGTACCAAGTTTGTTACCTAAAGCACCTAAACAAGAAAAGGTAATTTCAGGCATAGGAATGGATAAAGAAGATTTAATACTATCACTGTTCACAGATTATATGATAGTATATGTGGATGACCCCAAAGAATAATTAATTAAAAAATTAAAATACCAATGAGACATCAGCACATAGAATTGACACAAAAATCAATAGACTTCATATGTATAAACAACAAAGGATCAAAGAACACAATAGTAGATAAAATCTTGGAATAAGAGCAAAATTTACTTAATAACAGCAAAACATTTAATGCTTAGGAAGAAAATTTAAAAAGAAATATACAAAACATATAAGAGAAAATTTTTTGACTCACAAAAATAGATTTGAACAAACGTAAAAACACCCCTTCTTCTTGCATGAAATAAGTCAACATTATAAAAATGCCAATTCTCTCCAGTTTAACTTATAAGTTCAATATACTCCAACAAAAATAACAAGATTTTTTTTAACTTAGACAAGTTGATAACAAAAGTTCAGATAGCAAAATAAAAATGCAAAATGAATGTAAGAGAAGAACTATACCTGGAAAACCCAGCTAAACAATACATTAAAAATGTATTGCAGGTAGTATTAAATAGTATTAAATATACTATTATATATTAGTATTAGTATATATAAATATTATATATTTATATAATATATAATATATATAATATAATATAATAATATAATTTTGTTTTTGTTTTTAAGAGCACTTTATTATTGTTCTTAAGGCTACTTTTAAGTATAAAAAAAAGATGGCCTCCCAAACCGTTTTTTTTTCTTCTTCTTCTTCCAGGAAAAACAGGCCACAGAGAATGGTATATTACAGATTTACAAACATGGAGAGAGAATGGTCAGAACGCACTGCGACGGCGTGGCTCTGTGAAGAACTCACTGTGCTCCTCCCGAGGCCAGGGAGTGTGTCCTTTCCCAGTGAAATGTTTGGTTTTCTGCTTCCCTGTGTGCCCGGGGCCCCTCCAGGGGCCCACCTATCCCAAATAGGTCAGTGCCGGGCGCCGACAGGGCACTGCCGGAGGAGCCCGCCCTCCCCAGAGCCCGCCATACATTTTTAATGTATTATAAATACATTAGTATTTATAATAGTATTAAAAATATATAATATTTTATATATTTATATATATAATAAATATATAAAAATCTATATATACTGTAATATATAAAATATTATAAGATATTATAGTATATATAGTTTATATATTATATAAATAGTCTACATTTATATAGAAATAGTATTAAAAATACTATTAAGTCTTTCTAATCAAAAGAGTATAAAATTTGTAAATAAACCAGAGGAACAGAGTGGAAAGTCCAGATTTATTTCCAAAAACATATAGAAATTTAATAAATGTTGCATCTGAAATCACTGAGATAAAAATGGACTTTCTAATAAATGTTACTGAGCATCCCTTTGAAAAAATAAAAATTATATCTATACCTGACACTATCTATAAGAATGAATTACAAATAGATTAGGAATCTAAGTTTTTAAAAATTTTAAGTATAGGAAGAAACCACAGGCAAATCCTCTTTCATGTATGTATGTAGGGCAAGTCTTTCTGACTATGACTCAAAGTCTAGAGGCAACAACACAACAAAAAAATTAATAAATTTGACATTAAAAATTTTAAAAATGTACACAACAAAAAATCATAAACAAAGTAAAAACCAACTGACAAGTTGGAAGAAAATATTCATAATATATATCACAAAGTGCTAATATCTGTAATATAGAGAGAAGACTTAAAATTGAAAGATAAAAAAAGATATAATCCTTCTAGAATGAAAATTAACAAAACCTAAGTAAGCAACATATACATTTATCTTTTTTATGTTTATTATTATTTATTATTCTTAGTCATATTACTTTGCAGAGAGATTTACAACTCTCAAAATACTTTCATTGTCTCCATAAAACTCAACAATTTCAAATCCTTTTAACAAAGAAACAGTTTACAGCATAACATTTTTTTTAATTTTTTTAAAAGATTTTTATTTATTTGTTTGACACAGAAAGAGAGATCATAAGTAGGCAGAGAGGCAGGCAGAGAAAGAGGGGGAAGCAGGCTCTGGCTGAGCAGAGAGCCCGATGCAGGGCTCGATTTCAGGACCCTAGGATCATGCCCAAGCCAAAGGCAGAGGCTTAAACCACTGAGCCACCCAGATGCCCCAGCAGCATAACATTATTAAGTGATGATAATACCTTAACTTTATATATATTTATCATCCTATTTTTTTCTATTTAATTTTATTTTTTCAGTGTTCCAAGATTCATTCTTTTTTGCACCACACCCAGTGCTCCATGCAATACGTGCCCTCTTTAATACCCACCATCAGGCTCACCTAAGCCCCCACACCCCTCCCCTCCAAAACCCTCAGTTTGTTTCTCAGAGTCCAGTCTCTCATGGTTCATCTCTATCTTTTGACTCATTGATTCCATTTTTAAAATCTACTCTGAAGCTATACCTCCAATAATAAAAAAATTGCATATGTTACAAATGATTATTTATTACAGCATTGATTATAATTGCAAAATGTTAAAAGCAAGTATAAATTGCATAATAGAAAACTGGTTAAACAAATTACAGTACATCCACATGAGGGAGTGCTATGCAGCTATATAACATAATGAAGAAGATATCTATAAATTGTTTTAAAATGATTGCTAAATATGCTGTTAAGTATAAAAAGAAAGGTACTGAAAAATATCTATATATATGATCCTTTATTTAAGAAAGAAGATATAAGAAAATACACACATCTGCTTTTTTGTACAAAAAATAATAACAATAATAATACAAGAAAGATAAACCTGAAACTAAAGAGACAAATCACTTACGAAAAGTATTTAGGAAAGGGGTAACTGTAGAGGAGAATGGGATCAGAGCAGCAGGGATAAGAACAAAGTATCGCTTCTTTGAACCTATCTTTTTTTATATCTCTGATTCTTAGAATCATAAGTATGCTTCTTACACCTTTCACATACCCTCCAAAATAAACAGATAATTAAAAACAAACTGTAAATGGGTGGCAGGGACCCAAAGTGAAAAACAAACACTATCCAATGAACCTAACTGTATTAGTAATGAATAACAACCAAACTGAATGGGGCCTGCAAGAAAAGAACTAACCTAAATAACTTTGGAAAGCAGTATTTTATGTATTCTATGACTAAAGATAAAAAGAACTGCACATAAATCCTGTAACCATTTAGTAAATATGTTTCTCACAAGATATGGTTAGCAATCCTAAAACAACTTTATATACATATAGTGCATAATGAGAGCTAAATTTCTCATAAATTGAAGAAAAATTACAAATAAGGAAAGGGGAAGGGTAAAATGAAGCATAGGAAGTTGGATTAAAGTAGAAGTTACTGGTATAAATATGTGATATTTACGATAGATGATAGATTAAAAAACAGACAGGTGGGGGCGCCAGGGTGGCTCAGTGGGTTAAGGCCTTTGGCTCGGGTCATGATCCCAGGGTCCTGGGATCGAGCCCCGCATCGGGCTCTCTGCTCAGCGGGAAGCCTGCTTTCTCCTCTCTCTCTGCCTGCTTCTCTGCCTACTTATGATCGCTATCTGTCAAATGAATAAATAAAATCTTAAAAAAAAAAAAACAGACAGGTGTAGATGCATGGCTTAGCATATATACATATATTTCCTAGCTGTGTCTGCTGAAAAATCCTCATTGCAATGATACCCCAGTAGAAATGAACAAACAGGGGCACCTGGATGACTCAGTCAGTTAAGCATCTGCCTTCGGCTCAGGTCATGATCCCAGAGTTCTGGGATCAAGCACCACATCAGGCTCCCTGCTCAGTGAGGAGCCTGCTTCTCCCTCTCCCTCTCCCTCTGATGCTTCCCCTGTTTGTGCTCTGTGTCAAATAAATAAATTTAAAAATAAAAAAGAAATGAACAAACATATTTCCCAGATCATGGCTTCTAAATAGTTTTCCACAAAAGCAACCAGAACTCCTTGGAGAAGTGGTTGATTTCAAGGTTGAAGCAGAGAAATTAAGAGTTGTGGTTTCAAAAAGTAAAACAGTGCTCAAAAAGATGGGGCCTGATGAATTTGAAGATAAATATACAGCCATGTAACCATCACCACAAGGTATGTCATATGTCATCAAACCTCAATAAAGTGGTTTTAGAAGAGAAAAAGATGGGAAGGGGGGTGGGGCATGCAAAAGAACATAGGTGCAAACTTGAAGGAGTCTCTAATGTTCAAATCTAGAATTATTTGGGCACCAAAACTATTGTAATATTGGACTTTGATCCATAGTGTAAAATGTCCACTAGTCTATGCTGATATAAGTAAATAAACAAGTAAAGAGCAGAGATATAGGAGCTTTCCCTTACAGAATTCTAAGTAAGAAAAGTAGAAGGAAAGAGTGAAATACAAAATACCTATTGGGCAAACATACCTAGCAATAATTGTTGCAGACAAGATCCATTGATGGGTTCTAAAATTAATTAGCAAAAGTCTGAGAAAAAACAGGATTTACATAGTCAGGAAAGATAGCAACTTTACGGTGGAGAAGGCTAGAAGGCACCAGCTTAATCAGTGTTAAGACATATCAATATCATGAACCCTTTGACGTATTATTGTCCACAATACCAACTCATTGGCATTCTTGCCAAAAATATATAACTTCATCCCAGTCATTAGAAACACCACAGACAAACCCAAATTGAGGAATAGTAAAAAAATAAATAACTGATCAATACCTTTCAAAAACATCAAAAGCACAGAAGACAAGGAAACTACTACAGATTGAATGAGACTAGAGAGTAAAAAATAAATGGATGTGGGATGCTGGACAGAATCCTGGAACAGAAAAAGAACATTTGTGGAAAAGTAAGTGAAACTCAAATAATGTGTGAAGCTTAGTTAATAGTATTATGCTGATGTTCATTTCCTAGTTTTGAAAAATGTACCATGGTCACATCAGATGCTAATATTAGGGGAATCTGGGTGAAAAGTCTATGGGAAATCAGTACTATTTCTGCAACTTTTTCATAATCAAAAAATTAACTCAAATAAAAAGGGTTTTTTTTAAGGTTTCAGTACCTCTTTCATCATATTTTTCCATTTTAATTTTCCAAAAAGAGATTCTAGTGCTGAAATTCTATACTCTTCCAATTGTTTAATCAGGGTTTTATAAGCACTCTCAATCTTCTTTTTATTCTGTAAAAGGAAGGCAAGTCAGATAAATTGTCATAAATAAAGTATATAATCACTTTCCAACTACAGATAATCATATACTGAAGATACAATCGTTAAAATGTATTTCCCAGTTTAAAAAAAATACACTAATGTAATTACAGATCATCAATTCTTTTAAAGCCTGCCAAGCAGCACAATTTTGTTTTTGCTGAATTAATTTTTGTCTGGGAATTTAGTGCATTTTTAACAACTCTATGAAAAGTATAATTAACATAATATAAAATTCACTCACTTTTTAAGGGGACAATTCAATGGCTTTTAGTGAAGTTACAGTTGTGCAGCCACCATTACAATTTAATTTTAGAACATTTCCAATATCTCAAAGAGTGTGCCCACTTAATACACTGTATTTTATTATGAAAAATTTCACACACACACACATAAATAAGGAATAGCATAATCTTCCCCCAGGTACCTATCATCCAGCAACAAGCACTATCAACATACACCACATTTTTATTTTGAGCACATAACATCCGTAAAGAGATAAATGAAATAACCTCTTTAAAATGAGTTTTCAATAAACAAGGAAATACATTATTATACTAAAGATAAAATTTAACACTTAAAAAAAACTTCTTAAGGAGAGATTGGGAAGCATGTTTGTTAAGGCACCCCTCAAACTCAGATTCAGAAACTGCTCCACTAGAATAAAAGGAGTTCAAGTGATTATAGTACCTCTTCCCAATATAAAAATCAATCCCAGGGCTGTTCCTACTCACAGTAGGCAACTAGAGTTGGAAAGAGTTTAATGACTGGAGTCATTAAATTTTATAAAATTCTAGAAGAAATTTGTCTTTAGGTATCGGTTACCTCTTTGAAAAATTTTTGGTTTTTCTGCATGCTTGGCATAAGATATGCATAAAGTCGAAGAATATCAGATTTTTGCCCTGAGGAAAGCACAACGTTGACCTTCATCGCCCAAGACTGAGTAATTAAAAAGTTGAAAAGGTATGTTTGTAGATGGTTCAGGCCTTCATCTGCAACTATTAGGTAATATGGGTAAGTGTCTTCCAAGAAAGCCTCCCACTCCTGTGACAGGCATCCAGAAAATTTTGTTCGAACATCAATGGTGGTATTATGCTGAAGATGAAGAATTAAAGCAGTTCTCAATGGAAGAAGTTCTGGAAAGTTGAAATATGCATACTCAGCATCCTGTGGGGATGGGATAAAGTATATTCTTTTGAAATTATCATTTAATTGGTTTATATATATCATTAAAGTCACTAAAGGAATGTGTTCCATTAGTTTTGTTTTGTTCAGCTTTAGTCATGGAATAGAACCTTAAGCCTTGACAGTCATTTCTCAAATACAAGCCATAAATCACAACTTGGACTTAAATACATATGTCCCCTTTAAGCAGGCACATAATAGTCAAGGTTTATCCTACTTTCCCTTTGTGTTCTGATTCTTTTTCTCTCCAATGTCACTTCAGAAAGAAAAAGGACAGAAAAACATGCAAAAGCAAATGGTGGATATAAATTATGCAGAACAGGAAGCCAAGGTGAACCACTTTGAGAGGACTTTTCCAATTTAGAATGATCTTCCTGAAGCAGCAGAGTTTTTTCTCAACAGATCAGAATTAGTACAGTTAACCAGACTGTCAACATTAGACTAGAATCCTGGCTCTTTATTTAAAACATTGCTTGCAAGAAGTCAGCAATGTTTAAAAATCTAGCAATAATGTAGATTGCAAAGTGACTGAACAGACATACTCCAAAATCCTTAAGAGAAACACAGTGGTTACCTTTAGGGACAGAATAAGGAAGGGGTGGTAGTGGTTATACCTACCTGTATTTGAAACTCTTAATATTTTACTAATTATATTCATAATTGGAAAAGGAAGATCAAATATATTCCCTCAGAAGTATTCATTATAGGGCAAATAATAAGCAAAGCAGTATTAAAGAGTTTGACATTTTCAAGGGTCAAATAAATTGCTGAGTTCTGAAGACAGACGCAGTTTTCAGAGTTGGAAAAGTAGAATCCAGAGATCAACTGAGTTTTGGTTGAGAGGATAGCTCATCCTCCTTCATGATCCTGTGTGTCTTTACATGAAATTTAATTACTGAGAATAAAATGTACTCTTTTTTTAAAAAGATTTATTTATTTATTTGACAGAAAGAGAGAGAGTGTGTACAAGCAGAGGGAATGACAGGAAGAACAGGCAGAGAGAGAAGCAGGCTCCCTGAAGAGCAAGGGGCCAGACTCAGGCCTCAATCCCAGGACCCTAGGATCATGACCTCAGCCAGTCACTTAACCGACTGAGTCACCCAAGCATCACTAAAATATAATCTTAAATATGGTAATTTCTGAATACTGAGATTTTAAGTATTTTTTTCTGTTGTTCCCTTTAACTTTTCTGAATTGTTTTAGATATATTTAACTTTGTAATAAGGGGGAAAATTACAAAATAGTAAGGAATTTTAGTTTTAGCTCTTAAATCATAGTAAAGAACTCTACTGTCACATTACCTTGAAGAAAACTATGGCAAATTGTCCTCCTTTATTGGCAAGATCCATAAGATAGTATTCAACCAGATAAAAGAAGTGGAGCTCCTGCCCCGGTTTTAATGATTTCTCACATATGTATGTAGTAAGTAATGAATCTCCATCAATCAGAAAAAATTCAGATTCAACAAAATCATTGAATAAACTGGAATATCTGAAATGAAAAAAGTTAAAACAAAAATTACATATTGACTAAATAAAGCCCGAAAAAGGCATTAGCATTGTTATTATTATCCATTATCATTATTATCAGCAAGTGATTTGTGGAGTAATTATTTTATGTCAGGCTGTATGCTAAGACTTTTCAAATATATCCATATGCATGACTATCCTTCATAGGGAAAAGACAGGATCATTATCATTCTATAGATACAGAAACTGAGGCTCAAAGAGATAAGAGCAAATTATGTAAGATCACGTATCAAAATCTGGATTGGAATCAGAATTTAACACCTCTATTCTGCATATAGACTGGTATTAAATGCTTCCCACTTAATCAACCTTATTTCTTTATATAACAATGGGTTCATTGACAGTTGTGCACAAATAAAGCAAGAGAAAACTGTGTCCATTCAGCATCAAAAAGCTCTCAAAGTTCTATTAATCATATAAATATGTATATATATAATTATATTTAAAATATACTATGACAGATATATTGAGATAGATATGCATTACTTTTTTATTATGCTATGTTAGTTACTATACAGTACATCATTAGTTTTTGATGTGGTGTTCCATGATTCATTGTTTGCATATAACACCCAGCACTCCAAGCAATGCGTGCCCTCCTTAATACCCATCACCAGACTCACCCATTCCCCCACTCCCCTCCCTTCTAAAACCCTCAGATTTTTTCCCAGGTTCCATAGTCTTTCATGGTTCATCTCCCACTCCAATTTCTCCCCGTTCATTTTTCCCTTCCTTCTCCTAATGTCCTCCATGTTATTATGTTCCACAAGTGAAGCCATATGATAACTGACTTTCTCTGCTTGACTTATTTCACTTAGCATAATCTCTAGTCCCATCCATTTTGATGCAAAAGTTGGGTATTCATCATTTCTGATAGCTGAGTAATATTCCATTGTGTGTATGAACCACATCATCTTTATCCATTCATCTGTTGAAGGGCATCGCAGCTCTTTCCACAGTTTGGCTATTGTGGATATTGCTGCTATGAACATTGGGGTGCATATGGCCCTTCTTTTCACTACATCTGTGTCTTTGGGGTAAATACCCAGTAGTGTAATTGCTGGGTCATAGGGTTGTTCAATTTTTAATTTTTTGAGGAATCTCCACACTGTTTTCCAAAGTGGCTGCACCAACTTGCATTCCGACCAACAGTGTAAGGGGGTTCCCCTTTCTCCACAATTTCTCCAACATTTGTCCTTTCTTGCCTTATCAATTTTTGCCGTTCTAACTGGCATAAGATAGTATCTCAATGTGGTTTTGATTTAAATCTCCCTGATGGCTAATGATAATGAACTTTTTTGTGTTTCATTTAACAGACACTTTTTCATATGTCTGTTAGCCATTTGTAGTTCTTCTTAGGAGAAGTGTCTATTCATATCTTCTACCCATTTTTTGACTTGATTATTTGCTTTTTGGATGTTGAGTTTGAGAAGTTCTTTATAGATCTTGGATATCAGCCCTTTGTCTAATATGTCATTTGTAAATACCTTCTCCCATTCTTGGGGTTATCTCTTTGATTTGTTGACTGTTTCCTTTGCTGTGCAGAAGATTTTTATATTGATGAAGTCCCAAAAGTTCATATTTGCTTTTGTTTCCCTTTGCCTTTGGAGATGTGTTTTGAAAGGAGTTGCTGTGACTGCTGTAGAAGAGATTCCTGCCTATGTTCTCCTCTAGGACTCTGACGGATTCCTGTCTCACATCTTTAATCCGTTTTGAGTTTATCTTTGTGTATGGTGTAAGAGATTGGTCGGGTTTCATTCTTCTGTATATAGCTGTCCAATTTTCCCAGCACCATTTATTGAAGAGACTGTCTTTTTTCCATTGAATATTTTTTCCTGCTTTGTTGAAGATTAGTTGACCATAGAGTTGAGAGTCCATATCTGGGCTCTCTATTTTGTTCCATTGGTCTATGTGTCTGGTTTGTTTTTGTTTTGTTTTGTTTTTTTCAGTACCATGCTATTTTGTAATATAGCTGTGAATATATAGCTTGAAATCAGGCAATGTGATGGCCCCAGCTGTATTTTTCTTTTTCAACATTTCTTTGGCAACCTGGGGTCTTTTCTGGTTCCATACAAATTTTAGGATAGTTTGTTCCAGCACTTTGAAAAATGCCATTGGTATTTTGATCAGGATGGCATTGAAAGTATAGATTGCTCTGGGCAGCACAAACATTTTAACAATTTTTATTCTTTTGATCCATGAGCATGCAATGTTTCTCCATCTTTTTGTGTCTTCTTCAATTTCTTTCATGACTGTTTTATAGTTCCTAGAGTATAGACCCTTTGCCTCTTCGGTTAGGTTTATTCCAGGTATCTTATGGTTTTGGGTGCTATTGTAAATGGAAATGATTCTCTGACTTCTCTTTCCACAGTTACTTTGCTAGCGTATAAGAAGGTAACTGATTTCTATGCACTAGATTTTGTATTCTGCCACATTACTGAATTGCTGTATGAGTTCTAGTAATTTGGGGGTGGAGTCTTTGGGGTTTTCCATAGAGTATCATGTCATCTGCGAAGAGAGAGAGACTGACTTCTTTGTCAATTTGAATACCTTTTATTTCTTTTTGTTGTCTGATTGTTGTTGCTAAGACTTCTAGTACTATGTTGAACAAAGTGGTGAGAGTGGGCATCCTTGTGTTCCTGATCTCAGTGGAAAGGCTCTCAGCTTTTCCCCATTGAGAAAGATACTCACTGTGGGTTTTCATAGATGGATTTTATGAAGTTGAGGAATGTTTCTTCTATCTCTGTACTCTGAAGAGTTTTAATCAGGAACAGATGCTGTATTTTGTCAAATGCTTTTTCTGCATCAATTGAGAGGACAATGTGGTTCTTATCTCTTCTTTATATGTTCTGTCACTTTGATTGATTTGCGGATGTTGAACAAACCTTGCATTTCAGGGATAAATCCCACCTAGTCATGACAGATAATCCTTTTAAAATACTGTTGGATCCTATTAGCTAAGATCTTGTCGAGAATTTTGGTGTCCACATTCATCAGGGATATTGGTTTGGAATTCTGCTTTTTGATAGGGTCTTTGCCTGGTTTGGGGATCAAGGTAATGCTGGCTTTATAGAAATAGTCTGGAAGTTTTCCGTCTGTTTCTATTTTTTGAAACACTTTCAGGAGAATAGGTGTTATTTCTTCTTTGAAAGTTTGGTAGAATTCCCCAGGGAATCCATCAGGCCCTGGACTCTTATTTTTTTTTTTTTGGGGGGGGGGGTTAAGATTTTTATTTATTTGACAGAGAGAAATCACAAGTAAGCAGAGAGGCAGGCAGAGAGAGAGGAGGAAGCAGGTTCCCCGCTGAGCAGAAAGCCCGACATGGGGCTCGAACCCAGGACCTGGGATCATGACCTGAGCCGAAGGCAGGGGCTTAACCCACTGAGCCACCCAGGCGCCCCTGGGGAGGTTTTTTTTTAATCACTGCTTCAATCTTGTTACTGGTTATGAGTCTATTCATGTTGTTGATTCCTTCCTGTTTCAGTCTTGGTAGTTTTCTCCAGCCTGATTACATAGGCTTCATAGGCTACCCTGAAATCTAGTTCTGACAACTTGCTTAGATCCATATCCATTAGATCTGTGGGAGAGGCCATTGTCTCTGGGTCTTTTCTTTGTTGGGAGTTCCTCCTCCTAGTCATTCTGTTGAGTTGTGGTTGAGGGGGTGTACAGCCAAAAATATCAACCACTATCTAGGCAAGGTGCTTCCTGGGAAGGTTCAGAGCTATTAGTCACCACCAAAAAGAAACAAACAAACAAACAAAAAACAGCCAAAATGAGCCCCAAGAGTAAGATTTATAAAGTACAAAAACAAAGACCAACCGAAAAAGAAAGGAAGAAAGAAAGAAAGAGAAAAGGCACCCAAAATAAAACAATGGGAGTGAGGGGAAGGTGGTTATAATCCCTCTGTTAGGGATTAGGAAAGTGTGGGCTAGGAAAGGTATTTCAGTTCTTCCTGGTGTATTTTGAGTTCTCTGTTAGAGAACTCTACTTCCCAGAAATACAGGGAAATTAAAACTGGCATACACACACACACACACACACACACACACACACACACACACGGTATATATATATATATATATATATATATATATATATATATATGGTATTGAATAGGGGAGAAAAGGACTACAGTGAAGCTTATATCTATATATATTTGAAAAAGAAAAAGAAAAAAGCATATGCATGAAAAAGTTTAAGTTTTACTATGGAATATGTTGTATTAAACATGTAGTTGAAATGATAAGAAGGTTAAAACAAAACAAAACAACAACAACAAAAAACACCAAGAATCATTAGAAAGAATTAAAAAGAAAGAGAGAGAAAAAAATTGTATCTAAGCAATATACAGGCTGTGGGACAATACCAGGAGTTTGATATACTGCTTTACCCTGGTGTCCAGGTTTTACAGTTTTATGGGGACCCTGTGGTGGTTGTCCTCTTATTCTTTCAGCTTGTCTTCTGGGGGAGGGGCCTGCTGCATTGTTTTTCAGTCAATCCCGTTTGGGCAGAGTTGCCCTGCCCACTATCAAGGGGCTGGGCTCCATGGAAATCTGTTTTTCAGGCTTTTTTAAATCTGGAGGCTTTTGTTCTCTGGCAGTTTTTTGTACCTTTTTGTGGGTCAGAGCAAAGTAAACTGTCCACACCCTGACTTTGGCCTCAGAGAGAAGCCACACAGTCTGTTCCTCTCTGAATCTTCCACAACACAGACTCCCCCTCTAGAAGCACCACTGAATACCACAGCCTCCCACAGGCAATGCGCATCCCCAGCAACCCTCCCAATTGTCGACTGAGGCCCCCACTTGTCTCTACACCTCTGTGGACCAAAACTGTGAGCAATACTTGTCCAGGCAAGCCCAGCCCTGGTGACTGCTGCTCCTGGGACTGTGGCCTCCAATCCAAGCTGGGTCCTCTTAGGCACGGGTGGGCAGCCGCTGCAGCCAGTCCCAGGACCATGAGCTTAGGTACGCCCCTGTGGCCAACCAGTCCCAGCAATTATCCCTTAAGCCCCTTTGTTCTGTTTGAATACTGTTATTAGTCCCTTCCCTCTCATAGCCACCAGTCTCCAAGTTATCGCTGGTCCCCAAGTGCAGGGCACTTTTGCTTTGGGGTATTACTTTCTAATGGCTGGCTTCTGGTAGCTCCCTCCCCCTTCTGTTTATCCTCCAGTACCTGTCTATGCAATCCCAACTATGTCTTTTGTACCTCTTAACATGAGCCTCTGCCCCCATAGAGATCCAGATGTGTATAATCTTAAATCTCAGGCTGAATTCATGTGGTATTCAGAGTGTCCTGGTAGATTTCTAGCTAAATTCAGGGGGCTGGTTGAAATGGAGTCCTCTACTCCTCTGCCACTTGATGGAACCAGGCATTACTTTTTTTAGACAGACATTACTTTAATGTCAAATAGACAATAGGAAATATGTCAAATTGTACATCTCTTTATTTCTTATAATACTCACTCAGCTTTTGGTACTGCACTCAAAATTAGCTGTGACATTCTCTCTAAAAACATCATGTGTTCTTCTAAGCCTATAAAAAAAGATTGCTTATTATTTGAAAAAGAAATAACAGTTATTTTAATTCTATTAAATCCGTAAAAAAAATAAATCTGTATAGCTTAAAGAATCATTATTTTATAATTTATAAAAACTTTCAATTGAAAATTACCCATTGTTGCTGCTACCTGGGCCTTGAACTGGAAATGGAAAATATTAAATATAGCAAATATCCTTTACTTTGGTACCTCTAAGCAGCAGTTATTAATGAAAATGACAGACCTGCAAAGAAAGAAGAAAAATTAGAAATTCATTTATTCCATCAACAAATAGTATTGAATAACTACTGTATGTTAAGCAAAACATCAGGCAGTGAGAATACAAAAATGAACAAAAGACAACATGCTGTCAGTTCTCATGGAGCTTAAAGTCCATCAGGAAAGATGAATATTAATGGATAATTACATAAACAGTGGAAAATTACAAATGTGACAAAGTCAAAGAGAATAGAGGAAGCTTCCCTAAGTAATGCTTGAGCTGATTTTTGAAAAATGAACCAAGAATTAATTAAACAAATGAGTAGGGAAGAGTAGCATTCCAGGCAGAGGGCATATCCAAACACCATGTACAAAAGTCTTAGAGCATGAAGGAACGTGGGTGGTACTAGATCCAAAATAGAAGCCAGCAAGGCTGGAAATGGAGAGGGTGATGGAAAAGCTAGCTGTGCTACAGGGTTCCAGAAACAGAAGAGCATGCAGAGCCTTTGAGGTCATGTTTTCATCTTAAAATCCACTGATGGATTTTAAGCAGGTAGTGTTATGATGGCTTTACATTTTGAAAGATTACTCTGGCTATAGTAATATATAGTAATATAGAGAGAAGAGATAGGATAGGAACAAATTTCCTGTTACTGGAGCAGAGAGAAAAACCATTGTTTAGAAGGGTAATGATCATAATTTGATGTAATACAGTTTGTTGGTAGTTTGGGCACTTATAGATATTAAATATTTAGAAGATAAGTTTGCCATAATTTGGTAATGGATCTGATATGGATGGAGAAGAGGGGAGATTGAGGGCTGTCAAGGATGATTCTTAGGATTCTGCCTGATGCAGCAGGATGAAGGACTAGGACATTCCCATGGCAGGAAACCTTGGAACAAGCCCACATTTCAGGGAAAGATCATGAATTCAAATTTGTGGCAAGTCTGAGTTTGACTTGATTTCAAGACCTATTATAGGATAGGTAACAAGAGTTATTAAATATACAGGTTTATGGAACACCTGGGTGGCTCAGTCGGTTAAGCATCTGCCTTTGACTCAGTTCATGATCCCAGGGTCCTGGGATCAAGTCCCACATCGGGATCTTTGCTAAGCAGGGAACATGCTTCTCCCTCTGCCTGCTGTTCCCCCTGCTTGTGCTCTCCCCTCTTCTCTCTCTCTCCCTCTCTGGCATAATAAATAAATAAAAACTTTAAAATATATATATAGGTGGGGTGCCTGAGTGACTCAGTCATTGGGCATGTGCCTTTGACTCAGGTCATGACCCCAGGGTCATGGGATCGAGCCCCTCATTGGGCTCCCTGCTCAGCAGGAGGCCTGCTTCTCCCTCTCCCACTCCCCCTGCTTATGTTCTCTCTCTATCAAATAAATAAGTAAAATCTTAAAAAAATAAAAATAAAAAAATGAAATGTATATATAGGTCTAGAGGTCAAACACAAGGTCTGGGCTAGACCTGAATATGTGAGTAATTTTAATATTATTGCAAACAAGTCCATTGACGTAGATAAGCTTGCTTGGACAAAGAGACACAGTATCATGGAAGAAAAAAGGACTAAAAATCCAGTTATGTAGATCACTAATACATAATAAATGCCAAGAGAGAAGAGGAAGCATCTGCAAAGGTACCTGAGAACGAACTGTCAAAGAGGCAGAAGAGAATGAACTTGAGCATTCTGTCAGAAAAACCAAATAACAATAATCACTGATGAGACATGTTGGACATGTTGGACACTATACAAGTTTTCAACAAGAGCCATCGTAGCAGAATAAAACCTTTCTCAATTTGACAGTTAAGGGGCTCCACAGCCTGACTGCCTACTCTCCTGTCACACAGCCTACAGGAAACTCCTTATGAAATTTCACTCTGAATTCATGCCCCACTTAACATTTACACAGAATTTATATCACTATGTGCAGTTCTTTCTTATTTAAGGGAGAGGCACATTAGGGAAAATAAAGCCAATTACTCATCATAATAACCATTAAATATGTGTAAATTTAAAAACTAGAATCATTAGACTTTGGGGGTTATTAAGAATAAGCCAGATGAATAAACATGATTCAAGGACAGAATAGTTCAAATTAGCTTTCCAATAATTACAATATTATCTAATGCAATAATAACAAACTGCTACAGAAAAAAAAAGTGCTTGGGGCACCTGCGTGACTCAGTGGGTTAAGCCTCTGCCTCATCTCAGATCATGATCTCGGGGTACTAGGAGCAAGCCCTGCATTGGGCTCTCTGCTGAGCAGGGAGCCTGCTTCCCACTCTCTCTCTGCCTGCCTCTCTGCCTATTTGTGATCTCTCTCTCTGTCAGATAAATAAATAAAAACCTTTAAAAAATGCTCATAAAAATTTAAATGTTCATAAATGCTTATAAAAATTTTAAATATAATTTCAGGAAAAAATCATGTGCAGAACAATAAAATAGACATGTTGATATCTTTTTTTTAAAGATTTTATTTATTTATTTGACAGACAGAGATTACAAGCAGGCAGAGAGACAGTCAGAGAGAGGAGGAAGCAGGCTCCCCACTGAGCAGAGAGCCCAATGTGGGGCTTGATCCCAGGACCCTGGGATCATGACCTGAGCTGAAGGCAGAGGCTTTAACCCACTGAGCCACCCAGGCGCCCCGACATGTTGATATCTTAAGCCGGAAATATAAAATCCAGGAAATTTTTTAAAGATTTATTTATTTATTTAGAGACGTAGAGAGCACTAGTGGTAGGAGGGGCAGAGGGAGAGGGATAAGCAAACTCCCCTCTCAGTGGGGAGTCCAATGTGGGGCTCCATCCCAGGACCCTGAGATCATGATATAAGCTGAAGTCAGACACTTAACCAACTGAGGCACCCCCAGGAAATTCAGAAGACAGAAGAAAAAAACAAGGAGATGAAAAATAGAAAAAATACCAAGAAACACAAAGGATAGATTTAAAAGTTTTAAGATCATCCCATAGTAATACCAGATGGAGAAAACTAAGATTCTAAATGGAGTGCAGATAAAAATAACCAAAGATATAACTTTAAAGTCATACAATAATATGGAACCACAGTTAAAGTACACATTTTTAGACTGAAAAGTTCTTCCAAGTACTAAGAAGAAATAATGACAAAAGAGAAACACACACTTAGAAATAGCAACTTTAAATTGCAGAGCTCCAAGAGCAAAGAGAAAGATGGTGATATGCTATGAAGAAATGTAAGTCAGAGAGTCCATAAGTAAAGTGGTTAAAGGCATAAGCATTATTGGCAGAATGCCTAGGTTTTAATCCTAGTTCTGACACATACTATAGTTTTATAATATTAGACAAGTTATTTACTTTCCCTATATCAGTCTACTTATCTATGAAACTGAGACAGACAATAATGTTACTTTCCTCCGTTTGTGTTTTCTAGCTAATAAAATGTATGACCTGATGTATACAAATTGATGAATATAGCACGTGACACACAGAACTGACTAAAACAAGGAGCATCACTGGATGTTTTGGTAAAAGAAAGCAATATTTGCAAAGTTCCCAGGGGAAAATATTTTGAACTTAGAACTCCATATCTAGTCATTCAATCCATTAAGAGGGCAGAAAGAGAGTATCACCAAACATTCAAGAAGTCAGAAATTTCACCAACCACCTATCCTAAATGATAATTTTATTTAAGGAGGTAATACAGAAAATTGGGGGTGAGGGTGGACAAGCATAGGACAATCAAGAAACAGTGAAACTACACATGACCCAGAAAAATTAAAGGAAGCCATAAAGAAAAATAGGAGGATCCATAATACTTTGAATTTAGAAAAGTATCCATTTCAAACAGCAGTCTTTTTTTTAATGATATTATTTATTTATTTGACAGACAGAGATTACAAGTAGGCAGAGAAGCAGGCAGAGAGAGAGGAGGAAGCAGGCTCCCTGCCGAGCAGAGAGCCCGATGTGGGGCTTGATCCCAGGACCCTGGGATCATGACCTGAGCCGAAGGCAGAGGTTTTAACCCACTGAGCCACCCAGGTGACCCTCAAATAGCAGTCTTACTGATAACTACATTTCCAAAGCAAATATATAGATTGCTTCTACAATAAATAACATAATAAGTAATGTTGTAACTTGTTTACTTGGCCTTCCATTTGTGATTCAAATAGAAATAAATCACAAGAATTAGAGTTTTAAAATACTGTAAACTATGATAAACCCTGACAGTATAAAAATAATGTAATAACAAAATAGGGAGGTTCAGAAAGGGATGAATAGTGGAAAAAGAAGAGGATATATTAGGTTCTTTGTTTTTCATAGAAGAGAGTCCAGGGATTGTATCCAAAGATAATATACCAAAAATTAAGGGTTTCTGGAATCAAGAAGTTAAATTGCCTTTCTTATATAGGTACTGAATCAATGGGATACCAAATAATATAAATGGGAGAATTTCATTTATATTTATATTATAACTAATGAATTAATAGATCTTGCTATTTTTAGATGATAGCACAACAAAAATATAGGCAAATATTTACTTCCATATAGAACTATACCATTATTGAAATACTCTAACCAAAAAAATATTTTAACCTGAATTTGATCAAAACTACAATAGCAACAATTAATTGACAAGACATTTATAAGCTAGAAGAACCTATTAAATAGCACCAGGAAGACTAGGAGACTCTATACAAGACCAAAAAGGGTAAGGGAAAGGGAAGGAGAAAGGGATAGGGAAGGGAAGGGAAGGGAAGGGGAAAGGAAGGGAAGGAAAGGAAAGGTAAAGGGAAGGGAGAAAAGGAAAGAGAAGGGAAGGGACCCCAATTTATTAATAAATAAATTACCAGAGGATAAGAGATTAAAACAAACTTAAAAACATACCATCTAATCATAGTAGTGCCAGAACCTTATTTTGGATTCTTATTTAAACACTCTTTAATAGGAAGAAGAGAAGGGTAAAAAAGAGAAATCATAGATTATTGGAATAGATAAAAGTCCAATCCAGAGAATAAGGCCCAGGGAATGATGGAACCACTCGATGGAAAAACTCTAGTTCCTGAAACACTGTCTGGAGAAGAGCTGACCAGCAACAGACAGAATCCTAGATGGTCTTCAAGACACCAGCAAGAAAACAGGGAACTTCGACCTTCTAGGTGCAAGGAATTGGATTCTTCCAACAATCTGAATGAGCACCCAAAGCCTGGACAAAATGTCAAACTCAGCAGACACATTCATTTCAGTCTGGTGAGATGCTGAGTAAAAGGATTCAGTTAATCAGTGCCTGGATTTCTGATTCATGGAAACTTATTACACTCGTATTGACTTATGCCACTAAATTTGTGGTAACTGGGGTGCCTGGGTGGCTCAGTGGGTTAAAGCCTCTGCCTTCAGCTCAGGTCATGATCCCAGGGTCCTGGGATCGAGCCCCACATCGGGCTCTCTGCTCCGCGGGGAGCCTGCTTCGTCCTCTCTCTCTACCTGCTTCTCTGCCTACTTGTGATCTCTGTCTGTCAAATAAATAAATAAAATCTTTAATAAATAAATAAATAAATAAATTTGTGGTAACTGGTTATGCAGCAGTAGAAAACTAATGCGTGCCCCTTGACCATGAATACATTATTTTAATTGTTTTTAAGAAATAAATTATTATTGTATGAAACCACTGAAATGTAGGGATACGTAGGAATCACCTGTGAGATATTAAAATGCAGATTCTGATTCCGCAAGTTTATAATTGGGCATCAGATTCTGCGTGGAGTAGGAAGCTGCTTGCTGCTGTCCACATCTAGATTTTATTGTTCGTGCTCAGATCTGACCTCTCTTAGTTTCTCCTCAAGGCCCCAGATCCCCTGCACCCTTTCTTTCAAGAGGATCCCTTAAATGCCTGAATACTTGGCGCTCTCCTTCAGACTTTAGACCCTGGCGCTCCTAACCGGCGTCCCTTCCCACTATCTCTCCCTAGGCTTTGCCTCCCGAAGCCAACAAAAAGACCTGTCTGGCACCGTTTGGGGGTTCCTGGTGGCGCCTGCAGCGCCCTGCACCATGAGCACCGCGTGCCCAGAGTGACTCTGGACCTCCTCCCGCTCGGACCGGAGAGCTTGACCCCCTGCGGGGCATCTCCATTTCAAGTCTCTCCCTTAGTTACACCTGTCATCTAGGAGCCGGCTCCGCAGGCCCCATCACAACCCTCCCCCCACCCCCATCCCCATCCCAGCTGGGTCCTGCGTTGGAGCACCTGTCAATCCCCACACCTCCTCCCCCTGGAGTCCGGCCCCCACCTGCTGCGTCTGAGGAGCGCTGACAGGGGCTGGCCGCCCGCCGACAGGGAAGAAGTAACAGAGAGAGGACGAACCTGGAGCTGGAGTGTAAGCTGGACACATAGCCTAAACTGGGGCTTCGGTCTAGCGGAGCCTGCGCAGCCAGTCTTTTATAACCTGGAAGGGAGTTTCGGTTTCATTTCTCCTCTCAGGGATGGGTAAGTTTCATTTTCCTTCAGGAAATATGTAAGAAGACAGTTTCCAGAAAAGTGAATTTTAGCATCCTTCTCTTCAATCTGAACCTTAAGAGATAGCAAAAACAATAATAAAGGCTTTGGAATTTGGACATAAAATAGAGGAAACACGAATCTGAGAGCTCTAAACATAAATTCGAGAAGCAGCTGTTTAGAAATAGATGAATTGTAACAGTGTGGAATCTGAAGTTCTCCCGTGAGAGGTGAAGACTTGCAGTTCCATCTTTATGCAGAAACAAAAACAGAAACCGTATGGAAGAATACGTGAACTCCCGATTTCCATTATGAGAAGCGAATGATTAGTTATGTGTGAACTATATTTGGAGATTTCCTGGGCCAAAAACACCATTAAAAATTAAATGAAAATGCAACATGCTCACTTTTATTTCTGCCTTAATGTTATTTCCACAAAATTTCTGCCTAGTGATATCTGCAGTTTGGGTTTTAACACTAGCCTCTTTTTCTTTTAAGCCTTTTGGTGTGCTTAATTTCAATGTGCAAATATACTGGAATTCTAGGAGGAGGCAAGTGGAGGTGGCGGTGGATTTGGGTAATCTTAGCAACAATAGGAAGCCACAGCTGCTTTGTCTGCAAGGAGAGTTAAGAGCAGATGTGCAGGCACTGTTCCACAGAGAAAACAAAGAACGGAAAGCAGTGAATGACATATTTTCTGGTCATAAATTGGAGAGTCAAGTTGTTAAAGAAAAAGGTTGGGATAGAGAGGGTGAACATTTCTCACATCCATCAGGTGTCCATTCATTCATTCACTTATTTGCAAATTTGTGATGTGTTTGTTGATGATGAAACTGAGAAAGAAAATTTAAAAGTTTGGAACTTGATACATGACTGGTCTAAAGTTATACTATATTCGTATCTGTCCTTCACTAACATCTCTAATAATAGTAATACCCCTCTTTCCTCCTGCCAAGAAGTCAGTGTTCTAATTCCTGCAACCTGTGAACATATTAAATTCTCTAGCAAAAGTTACTCTGCGGACTAAACTAAATAAAGGATTGTGAGCTGAGGAATTACGCAGAATAACTCTGGTGGGCTCAAAGCATCCTTAAAAGAGGGAGGTATGACTTTAACTTTGTGAAGCTGATTTTGGACCTCTGACCTTCAGAACTGTAAAAGAATAAATTGTGTTGTGTCAGGCCACTGAGTTTATTGTAATCTTTTACAGTACCAATAGGAAACTGATACACTACTGTAAACTCATAAGGAACTGATAAAGAAGAAAGAAAGAAAGAGAGGGAGGGAGGGAGGGGGAGGGGGGAGGGGAGGAAAGAAGGGAAAGGAAAAAGGGAAGGGAAGGGAAGAGAAGCATGGGGAAGGGAAAGAAGGAAGGAAGGAAAGGAGGGAAAGAAAGGAAAGCATCTGATTTGCTAGGAGCAGAAATAATGGATTTTGTTTAAAGAGGCAGCATTAACTGAGGAGTCTACTGTGTGCTAAGCAATATGCTAGTATCTTTATATTTATACTTACATTAATTCTCACAATTTCATGAGCTCTGTGCTATTATTTTTGTCATTTTATAGATGAAATAAATAAGGCTTAGAGAGATAACACAGCTAGTAAATGATGCCAACATTGAAAATCTGGTCTAACCCAAAGGTCTACCCTATATTCTTCTCTATTACATGATCTCAGACTAATTCACATTCTGCAGCCGAAAGCCTTGCACTAATAGACGAATGATTTCATTTTGCTTTCTGTTTTGGTTAAATTATTGAGATAAGTTTTTTAGTGTATATAATACTTTACAATTTTTTTTATTAACTTTAAATTTATCAAGTGAGAACTCAATAAATTACGACCCAATCATTTTCAGTATTTCACCCCTGTGTATTTAAACAACACACAAAAACTCCAGTTTTCCTTTTCAACTTCAACGACCTACTGCCACCTACTCCCATGCACACCCTGGACTTTGTCCAGAATCTTAATCATCTTAATCACAAACTACATTTCTAATTTTCAGACCCCTCCCTTTTATTTCCTGCATTTAAGCTTCCTGGGACTCCTGAATTCTTGTCTTACCAGGATGACCCTGTAAGTAAACACTTCAGTTTTCCCTTAATTAACATGTACAGCTGCTTGAGCTTATTTATTTTCCCCTACACTTGTGCCTGCAACTGAGTAATCTGGAAAACTCAAAAATTTGTTTGTTTGTCTCTGGATACTGAGGAAAATGACCAAGTTTGTACCCCATCAAACTGTTCACAAACACAGCCAGTGCATTTTACTTTTACCCCCAAGGCTTTTGTATATTTTACAATGATGGTTACAATCCTACATACAATCCTATATTCTCCTCAAGTTCTTTTTAATGACAGGGTATCTCTTTTTTCAATTATCTCTCAGGGATAACTCCATACCCCCAGCTTAGAGTCTGAGAAGAATACACCAGGCACCACCCATAGCCAACAAAATTAACTCTCTATGATCTGGATTCGGTTCCCTACTCAAGCATCTCAGTCCATTTTTCTTCAGACTGATGTATCCACAACTTCACCAGGTGACTAAAATGCACCATTCATTCCACTAATAGACTCAGGTCTATTTTTAAATAACAAAAATGATCTCCTGCTCTGTCTCATACCTCCTCTTTTTGTCACAGTACCCTTTAGTGATCTACACTTTAGTGGTCTATACTTCTTCCCACTTTCCCAAATCCTCAGGCTCCTTTAGTCCAGAAAAGATGAAATTGCTCTGTCAAAGATCACCAATGATGATCCAATCATTGAGAAATCTAAACCTAAAAAATGTTTATTTAGTCCATGATCCATTTACTTCTCTCTCTCTCTCTCTGAAATACCGGAAAGATTTTTAACCAATCTCTGTTTTCCAAAGAGCCTCTTTTCTTTTAGTTTACGGTATTCTTTTTCAAATCTATTTCTCTTCCTACCTTCCCTATCAAAATCGGTGGAATTATCTCCTAACAACTGTTCAAGTGAGAAGCCTGGGAATCATTGCTGCATCTTCACCTTCCTCAAATCTTAGTGAACTGGAACGCTGCTAACATTTACAGAATCTGAGATCTCTTCTCGCTCTCATTTTCCGAAGGCTAGAGTAAGCAACACCATTTCTCATCTGGGTAACTGGAAGAGCCTATTTCCTCCCTGATTCTAGTCTGTCCCTCTGTTAAATAATTTTTTTGGCTGGGGCATCTGAGTGGCTCAGTCAGTTAAGCATCTGACTCTTGATTTTGGTTCAGGTCATGATCTCAGGGTCTTGAGCTCAAGCCCCACATCAGGTTCTGTGCTGAGCATTGAGTCTGCTTGAGACTCTCTCTCTCCCTTTCACTTTGCTCCTCTGCCATAGTCTCTCTCTCTCTCAAATTAAAAAAAATCTTTAAAAAAAATAAATAAAATAAAATTATTTTGCTGGCCGACAAGAAAATGGAACTATTAGGTAAATGTAGCTAATTTGGCTGATAGAGGAACTAGCCTCTATCAAGTGGGGAACCCTTCTCACCAGATATGGCCCAGAGAGAGGAGATATGCCTGGCTGGAGGAACTCATGTAGCCCTGGGAGGTACAAAGAAGTCAAGATAGTGATGAGGCTCAGGACATGAAACCCAAAGATATGGCACCTTGGCATACTGAATATATTAGCTGAAAGAGCTGAGAAGCACAGTTGAAACAAGATCACTCTGACCTCCCCCACAACCTTCTTCCCTGAAAGCAGGAGACAGATCTCCTGTGAAAGGTATTTCCCCCATCTCCCAGTACCAGGAAGAAAGAAGATATAGTTATTATCAAACACAAGAAATTTAGGGCCAGAAAGGCTGTATAAACTAACTTTTTACTTTTTCACCATTTCTTACCCATAGCCCAAACACCTTCAACTTGTCAATTCTTGACACATTTATTGTTGGTTTGTCTAGAAGGTATAAAAACTTCCTGCTCTGGTCACTCCTTTGAGTCTCTATTCTCTTGTGAAGGTTTCCATGTATGTAAAAATTCAGTAAGATTTGTATGCTTTTCTCGTATTAATCTGTCTTATGTCAATTTAATTCTTAAGCCCAGCCAGAGACCCAAAGAGGGTAAAAGAGAATTTTTCTTCCCCTACAAGGGCACAAGATAATCTAGGCCTTACAATAAAATGCCTTGACATCAATTTAAGCTGTGGTGATGACTGAGACTTTAAGGAAGCGAAGAAATTCCTCCCAGGAAGCAAAGTAGGTACCTGACTGACCATGAGGGAGAAAACCAAATAGAGAGGTGATCCCTGAAAACATAAATTTTAGAGGTGCCCCTCTTTATGGTCATCAAAGACAGCTGAGGACTCTGTGTGGCACTGATGGAGGAAGTGCATGTCCCCAGGAGGTATGAATTTAGTTTAATAAATGCCTGTGGCCATGGATCCCACTGGGAAATCCATTTGCCAATGTTTAATTAAATAAGAGCTCTTGGAAGAATTCATTGGACTTCTGAATGAAACCAATTAAATTGACCGCAGAGGGCACATAAGGAAGGTAGAAATTCCAACGGATGCTTTTTTTAAAGAGCCCAGCACTATGCTTTCTAATAAGTGAAATGAGTCTTCAGTCACTATCAGTAATGACTGGAACTCCAAATGTATAATGAATATTGAGGTATTGTAGTGTGGCTTTAATGTATGCAGAGATACCTGTTACATTAATTTATATTTTGGGTATCTGTGAAGCAAGAGATTTCCAGAGTTCTTTATCAAAGGGAGAAACTCTTAGGCCACAACCCAAGAATATGTAAAAATGTATAGATGGACCAATTAATGCTCTGAGCATCCATGATGAGATAACCATCTAAAGTTTGGTCAAATAGGCTAACCCTTGGGTCTTCTCCTTTAGCAGGGACAACTTAGTTAAGATATGGGAAAGCAGCAGCATTCCACTGAGCTCCATCACATACAGTGATGGAGTCCATCTGTAAAACCTACAAATTTCCAATTCTGTTTACTCAGTTTTGTTCTCCAGGTAGCCAGAGTGTCTGGGAGATAGGTGACCTCCTCCAACACAATGGCATCTGGCAAGGGACTAAGAAAAAGAGATAAGGAGGACGTGTACAAGTGGGATGTGCCAGAAAACCCATGTTTGGCTCCATCCTATAGCAGGGAGGCCTTGGTTGCAATTCCAAGTTTGCGAGGTATTGCTTCCATGACCCAAAGTATAATGGGCAATTGAGTACATAAGGTCATATGCTCTGGGTCTAAAAAAGTCTCTATTTCCAGGAGATCCCAGTGCGTGGCCAGTAAATGCCACTCTAATAGTATATAGTACAGAGCTAGGGAAGGGTAGTATTTTGTAGCAGAAGTTCATGGGCAATTCATGGACCTCATAGATGGTCCAAAGACTCTGGGAGTTATAAGAGGAGGTTGTTAAAGCATTTACAGTAGGGAGTCTCTGAAGACACTTATGGGGTGCCTCCTGATTTCAGTTTAGATAGGTTTTAAAACATTTGTTGGAGGGGACCCCATTTAAGGTGGACTGACTTGCAAGTTAAAAACAAAGTAGAATATGCTGCATCCAGACCCCCCAAAAAACTAAAAGTTTTTAGACTTGTATTAATATTGTGGGTGCTATGAGGGACAATAGCTGGGTCATGACATTGCCTGAGATAGAGCAGCCCTCAAAGCTCACAAAATAATTTTCAAGAATGTCATCTGTGTATCAGGACCTTGCACTATGTGTGGAGCAATGGCCCATCCCCATTTTTGTAAGCCACATTGCTAGTATTTGTATGTCCTGAATAAACATATAAAATGAATAAATTAATCTCCCCATAGCTGTACATAGATAAGATCTAGCCTTCAAAGACCGTGTGCAATGTCAAGGCTACTGAGGTACCCCCTGGGTACCCTGATAGAGAGTATTGTGACTAAGAGACTTTTTAAATAGGCACTGAACAGAACATAATTAACTATTTCTATAATGCCAAGTTATTTAGTGGCTGTTGATTGGATGGAAGGAGTAATTTTAACAATACTGAGTATTGATTATGAAGGCCTTAATGAGGAGGACCTTAATGCTGTGGACCTCACTAAGGTTGTGGTAATCCACTGTGAGGAGCCATTCCTTCTTTTCAAGTTTAGGAATATGCCAAACTAGGCTGTTACATGGAGAAACAGTGAGAATGATCATTCCTTCATTCCTTAAGTCACATATAATTATGTCTTATGCTTAAATTCCTGAAAATTATTTGTCAAAGGTATAACAGTTAATACTATATTGTTTTGTTTTTAATTTTTTTCTCTGATAATGATGTGATTGTTGTTTCTGAAGCTTATCTGACATGTGACATTTTAAGGAATTTCAATATTATTTTCCCAGATATAATAGATTATTTTTAACATCAATGCTTTCTTAAAATCATAATGCCAGCATCTTTCATTACAAAGAGAATTTATTCTCTACGAAATTTGTTTAGGTTTGAATTGTGTGATCATACCCTCAATATTAAATTTACAAATCATAAATAAACATATGATATTAATAAATTCATATGTATGCCTATGGAAAAGCATCATGTCAACAATAATTTATTTGCTTCTTTATCCTGCGGAAATAAAACATTCCAACAAAACCAGAGACGCAGGTATGAAATTAAAACGAGCTTACTGGGTCTGTGATATTTCTTTTTAACACCTGTTGATGAGTCAATGAGAGGAAATACTGGGGGCTAAAGATATGCCAGCTCTGTAGAAATTCTTTCCCAAAATAGTGCTGAGCAAATTGTTCGTTCTACAGAAGCAGACAATGAACAGACCTCAGGATTTTGTGTGGCAGAGCAACTGTCTTCAATGATTGGAATTTTTTTAATACTTAATTCCTTCTTTGGTCCAACAGCTGACTTCCTCCTTTACCATGCTTTTCCTTCCTTTCTGTTTTCCCAAGGAGTGACAGCCACATTCTTTTACATTAGAATTTCTTTGGTAAACAGCTCCAGAAATTGTTATACAGCTGTCCCTAGTTGTCTGGCAGAGACAATTCCACTTGTGCGTTTGACATTTCCTTACTAAGTATCTCCATGAGGCATGTACAATGCAAATTTTAAGAGAAAATGAAGCCTATCAGTTTTTATTTAGATCAGATAAGTTTGAAAGCCATTTTTAAATATCCAGTTACTGTGATAGTTGTGCCTTTCTCCTCTAGTGAAGAAAAAAAATTAAAAAGCCTCATTCAGGGGGCACCTGGGTGGCTCAGTGGGTTAAGGCCTCTGCCTTCGGCTCAGGTCATGGTCCCAGGGTCCTGGGATCGAGCCCCGCATGGGGCTCTCTGCTCAGCGGGGAGCCTGCTTCCTCCTTTCTCTCTGTCTGCCACTCTGCCTACTTGTGGTCTCTCTGTCAAATGGATAGATAAAATCTTTAAAAAAAAAAAAAAGCCTCATTCAGTCAAGTTTTTTGTTTCTCTTTATATCAACTCAATTTAAAACATTAAAATCTTCAGTCATAAAAAGGTCTACATTTTTTAATCATGTGCTCACATTGTAAGTACATGTGATTTTCTTCTATTTTCCATTAGTATTCTATGAGTTTTTTCTATGCTATTACAAACACTTCAAAAATATCACTTCCTATAACCACTTTAAAATTCCATGAGTTTATTTAGCCATTCCATAAATTAGGGATTTAGGTTGTCACCCATTTTTGCTATTATAAATAATGTTCAGATAAACATGATATCATATAGGTCCTCAAAATAGAGTAAGATGGGGTGAATCAAAAGATAAAAACTTTTTAAAGTGGGAGCACTTAAAATGTGTGAAAGCTGATCTATTTATAGAAGGACCTAAAGATTTGCAATTCCACAGACAAAGCTGGCATAGAGTAGAGGACACTTTCTTTCAGGGATTTAAAATCAATAAGGGTAATTTTTAATGTTCTAGATGAAAACATACTAAATTCACGTGAACTTATTTCCCCCTCTATAATCCAGTTCCCCCAGACTTTCTAGTGATTCATCTGCTATCTTCTGGATTTGTGTCACTAGGTGGAAGCCTTTCTGGTTTAGTTTTTATGAACAAAGTGGGGAATGGGAAGGTAGACTTTATGTGTGCCTTAGACATTCTTTCAACCCTGTTTTCAGCTTCTATCTCATTCCCACATATATCCATAGTTTGCCAAAATTAAAAGTACTTACAAAGAAGTGCCTGGTGCCTTCGATTTCTGGATTTCTCTGGGGTTCCATAGACAATTCATTTGCTTCTCATCAGCATCTCTTTGCACAGGGCTTTAAGTTTTTCCCTTCTCTTCTCTCTGATTGGTTGATTAATCAGCTGACTAATGTTCTGCTCTCTAATTTAATTAGACCACTCCTTCATCTGTTTATCATTTCCAACAATTTTGTTGGTTTCTGGAATCCTCTACTATCTCCTACTTCCAACTTTATCCTTATAGGTTTGTATTACTATATGTGGGGAGTTCAGGAGGGAAAATCATGTGTTCAACCAGCCAAGCTCACCATGAAACTACTTTACATAAGAAATTCAATCACCTAGATGTCCATCAACAGATGAATGGATAAAGAAGATGTGATACACACACACACACACACACACACACACACACACACACACACACACAAAATGAAATACTATGCAACCATAAAAAAAAAAAAAAAAACAAAATCTTGCCATTTGCAAGGAAATGGATGGACTAGAGGGTATTATGCCAAGCAAAATAAGTCAGTCAGAGAAAGACAATTATCATATGATCTCTCTGATATGAGGAATTTTTTTCCCTACCTACCCCCCTACCTACCCCCCCAAAGGGAGGTCGTGGGGGGTAGGTAGGGAAAAAAATGAAACAAGAAGGGATCATAAGAGACTCTTAATCTCAGGAAACAAACTGAGGGTTGCTGGAGGATGAGAAGTAGGGACAGGTGGCTGGGTTATGGACATTAGGGAGGGTATGTGCTATGGTGAGTGCTGTGAATTGTTTGTGTAAAACTGATGATTCACAGACCTGTACCTCTGTAGCAAATAATACAATATATGTTAATAAAAAATGTTTTTTAAAGAAATCCAATCAAATGTGAGTATGAAGTATTTAAATAAAGAAAGCCTCTGTAATTAATTCTAAGTTAACATAACAGAGTCTTTTTAACACACGACTACCTTGGAGACACTGCAGGTTCAGTTTCAGACCACTATAATAAAGCAAATATTGCAATAAAGTGAGTCAAATAATTTTTTAGTTTTCCTAGTACATAAAAAAGTTATGTTTACGCTATGCTGTAGTCTATTAAGTGTGTGAGAGCTTTATTTCTAAAAAAAATGTATATGCTTTATTTTAAAAATACATTATTGCTAAAAAAAAAAATGCTAACCATCCTCTGAGCTTCCTAGTGAGTTGTAATATTTTTGCTGGTGGAGGGTCTTCCCTAGTGTTGATGGCTATTGACTAATTGGAGTGGTGGTTGTTGAAGGCTAAGGTAGCTGTGGCAATTTCTTTAAAAAGAAACAAAAACAATGAAGTTTCCTGCATCAGCTGATTCTTCTTTTCATGGATGATTTCTTCCAAAATTGGGGTCAGTCCTCTCAAACCTTGCTGCTGCTTTATGAACTAAGTTTATGAAATATTATAAAGCCTTTGCTGTCATTTCAACAATCTTCATAGCATCTTCACCAGGAGCAGATTCCTTCTCAAGAAACTACTTTCTTTCTTCATCCATAATAAGCAACTCCTCATCTGCTTGTTTTATCATGAGATTGCAGCAATTTAGCTACATCTTCAGGCTCTATTTCAATTCTAGTTCTCTTGCTGTTTGCAGTTCCTTCCTCTATTGAAATCTTGAAACCCTCAAAGTTCAGAGTTCAAAGTTCAACTTCTTCCAAATTCCTGTGAATGTTGACATTTGACCTCTTTCCATTAATCATGAATATTCTTAATGACATCTAAAATGGTGAATCCTTTTCAGAATTTTCAATTTACTTTGTCCAGACCCATCAGAGGAATCACTGTTTATGGCAGCTATTGCCTTACCAAATGTACTTCTTAAGTAATAAGACTTGAGAGTCAGAAGGGCTCCTTGATCCATAACCTGTAGAATGAATGTTGTGTTAGCAGGCATGAAAACATTAGTCTCACTGTCCATCCCCATCAGAGCTCTTGGGTGATCAGGTGCATTATCAATAAGCATTCAAATTTTGAAAGCAATCTTTTTTCTGAATATTAGGTCTCAACAGTGGGATTAAAATATTCAGTGAATCATGCTGATAACAGATGTGCTATCATTCAGGCCTTGTTATTCCATTTATATATAATATATATCTATATATAATTATATTATATTATATTAATATTATAATATATATATTATATATATATATATATATATAGTGGCTGATTTGATCTTCTATCCAGACCACTAAAATTTTCTCCATCTCAACAATAAAGCTATTTGACTTTCTTATCATTTGTGTGTTCACTGAAGTAGAACTTTTAATTTTCTTCAATAACTTTCTTCTTTGCATTCACAACTTGGATGTTTGCTTGAAGAGGCCTAGCTTTAGGCCTATCTTGTCTTTCAACATGCCTTTCTCACTAAGCTTAATTGTTTTAGCTTCTGTTTTAATGTAAGAGACATGACCTTTCCTTTCATTTATACCTAAGGACCATTGTAGGGTTATGAACTGGCCTAATTTTGATATTGTTGTATCACAGGGAAAGGGAGAACCAAAGAGAGAGACAGGGGAATGGCTCATCAGTGGGACAGAACACACAACTTATTAAGTTTGCCATCTTATATGGGGCAGGGTACATGGTGCCCCAAAACAATTATAATAGCAACACCAAAGATCACTGGTCACAGATCACCAAAACAAATATAATAATAATGAAAAAGTTCAAAATATTACAAAGAATTACCAAAATGTGATATAGGGTACTACTGGAAAAATGGCACCAATAAACTGGCATGATCCAAGGTTGTTATTACTCTTCAATTTGCAAAAGATGCAGTGTCTTGGAAGTGCAATAAAGTTAAGTGCAATAAAACGAGGTATGCCTGTGTATTTCTGCCTCTTAGATATGGTTCTGCTACCAGATGTCAAGACAGAATTGTTTTTGTTTTTATTGCCTATATTTGCTACTTGAGGTATTAAAATATTAGACTACATTACAAGGAGATGCTACAGAATAGGTGAGATATTGGTTGTGGAGCATTTTTACAACTACAAGAAGGTTTGTACTTATCATGAACAGGTCTTACCTGACAGAATATATTTAATTGGACACCCTCTGCTGGCTTATGACCTCACATTTATTAGCTATATAAAGAGATCTTTGACCACACTAATCTTAAATTTATGTTATTTATAAGTATTTGTAATCTCATTTAAGATATTGTTAATAGATGAAGTAAAATGGAAAGATGAGTTGTTACAAACAGAATTACATCAATTAGAGAATTCCTTCAGCTTTTTATCTTGACCCTTTTTATCTAAGACAGAATCTTAGAAAGCACAAATTTAAAGAGTAAATAGTTTCCTGTAAAAAATATGCAAGTTGGGTTTATCTACTCACTCAATCATTGATTCTTTCAACAAACATTATTTGGATGCTCTTGATGTGCAGGCTACAATGTAGCAAAATGGTTTAAAAGTTCCATGCCTCTATGATTCCTGTTTCATCACCTTGTTATAGACTGTGTCCATAATAATCATCATCATTATATGATCATTTTTATGTTGATGTGAGTAAAATGGGTAGCTATTTTTAAATAGCTACAGAATTACCATTTTAAGGCAATCTGCCACTTGAGTTAAATTTATAAGCAGATAGCAGTAGATTATAAGAGCATTCCTTATAAGTGTCACTTTTTCTACTTGAAATTAGCCATTGTACTTTTAATTGTTTAAGAACAGGTTAGAAGTTTAGAAGGGCACGTTTCCTAGGAACTCAAAATAATCAACCAATTGTTTTTTGGAAAATTTGAAAAAGAAGAAATTTTCTCTGCAGAAAACTTTACTTAAAAATATTGCATCAAATACAAATTTAAATAACTACTTTATAAATTAAACAAGAATCCCTTGATTGCAAATGACAGAAGCCCACTCAAAATAAGTTAGACATGAAAGGAAAATTTGTTATTAAGATTTTGCAGTGTCTCACAAAATCCAGGGACTGGAATTTATCTGGGTTTCAAGAGCAAATAGTACCATCTTTGCACTGATAATTATATCAGACTATCAGCATCAGTACCTAAGACACTGTTACAAAGAGTAAAATATTCTCATTCCTATCCATACCTAAACTGTCTCGATGGCCAGGGATATTGCTTCTTTCACTCAGTAATATGCACTTAAGTTTCCTCCTTGTCTTTTCAAGGCTTCATAGCTCATTTCTTTTTAGTGCTAAGAATATTCAATTATCTAGATATACTGTAGTTTATTTATCCATTAATCTACTGAAGGAAGGACATCCTGGTTGTTTCCAAGTTTTGACAATCATGAACAAGCTGCTATAAACATCCATGTGTAGGTTTTTATTGTATATAAGTTTTCAGCTCCTTTGGATAAATACCAAGGAGTATGATGGTGGGGTCTTCTGCTAAGAGTATTTTTAGTTTTATAAAAAATTGCCAAACTGGGTGGCTCAGTCGGCTAAGCGACAGACTCTTGATTTTGGCTCAGTTCATGATCACAGGGTCCTGAGACTGAGATCCAGGTTGGGCTCCATGCTTAACGGGGAGTCTGGCTGAGATTCTCTCTCTCCTTTTCCCTCATTGTCCCTTCCCCCACTCATGTTCACTCAATCTCTATAAATAAACAAATAAATAGATAAAATCTAAAAAAAAAAGTTGTCAAACTGTCTTCCAAAGTGATATACCATTTTGCATTTCCACTAGAAAAGAACGAGTGTTCCTATTGCTCCACATATTTGCCAGCATTGGACATCCTTAGCATTCAAGATTTGAGCCATTCTAATATGTGTTTAGTATATCTCATTATTGTTTTAATTTGCAGTTCTTTCATGTCATATGATGTTGAGCATCTTTTCATATGCTTACTTGCCATTTGGATATCTCCTTTGGTGTGTTGTCTGTTCAGGTCTTAATTTATTTTTTAAAGATTTATTTGTCTGAGAGAGAGAGTGCACCAGTGGGGAAGGGACAGCAAGAGGAGAGGCAGAGAATCCTCAAGCAAACTCCCAGCTGAGGGCAGAGCCCAAAGCAGGGCTCCATCCCATGACCCTGAGATCACAACCTGAGCCAAATCCAGAGTTGGGCACTCAAAGAAACAAATCATCATTAAAACTACACTGGATGTTTCATTTAAAGACTGTCTATAAATACTGATTATAGTACTATAAGCAACAGAAGAAAATATAAAAGCAACATGGAAAATTGCCATTTAAACTCTTAATCTCAGAATTTGTAAATGTCAAAAATAGTTTAGGCAATATAGTATTTATAATTTATATTTAGTCTAATTAATTATTATTTAATTTAATTAATAATTAATTTATATAACATATTATGTAATTTATATATTATTATAATTTATATTTATAATTTAAACAATATATTAGGCCAGACTTAGGTTGGTAGAATTATTTATCTGATCATTATCTTTAGCAAAGCTCCCATTACTTCATTCTATTTATTTATTTTTAAAATTTATGTAACATCTTTGTAGAAAAACAATTTATAGATACTTTAGAACTTTACTGAATGTCCATGTCACTCATTTTAACACATTTTTGGCTCTCTTTGGAGGAATCAAATCTCAGAAGGAATGTATAAATCTGCTGGCAGAACTAACATTACCACTACTCAACAAATTAATATTTGCTTAATCCCTGTTTCTCTGTGTCTAGAATAACTAACATTTAATTTATATTTTATATATGAAGAAAGTTGACAATCAATTGGTATATATAATATAAATGCCAAGAAATAAGGATCAAATTTTTCCATTAATGGACATGTCTATAATATATTTATTTCTATGATTTTTGTGGCAAAAACACAAAAGATCTATATACTTAAGTTTTAAAGGCATAGTAAAGTATGTTAACTAAGCACAAAATTGTACAGAGATCTCTAGAACTCTCTCATCATTCATGACTGAAATTTGAAATCCATTTTCTATATAGCTTTTTTGCCCATTTTTTAATTGAGTTGTTTCTTATTGTTGAGTTTTAAGAGGATATTTTTTTTCTTTTTGGTGTATTTTGGGTAATAGTTTAGCAGATGCATCTTTTTGCAAAATTTTGCAAGGCTGTGGTTTGTTTGCCTTTACTTTCTCTTGCTGGTATCTTTCACAGAGCTTAAATTTTTAATTTTAATGAAGTCCAATTTGTCAAGTATTTCTTTCACAGATTGTGCTGTTAATGCCATATCTAAAAAGTCATCACAAAACCAAGGTTATCCAGATCTTCTGTTATTTTCTAGTAGTTTTATAGTTACAGGGTTTACATTTAGGTCTATAATCCATTTTGAGTCAATTTTGTGAAGGGCATAAGGTCTGTATCCAGATTCATTTTTTACATGTGGATGTCCAGTTGTTCCAGCACCACATGTTGAAAAGACTATCTTTGCTCCATTGTATTTCCTTTGCTCCTTTATCAAAAATTAGTTAACTATATTTGTGGGCATTAATTTATGGGAACTCTACTTGGTTCCACCATTCTATTTGTCTATTCTTGTCAATACCACTTCTTAATTAGAATAGTTTTATAGTAAGTCTTGAAGGTAAGTAGTGTCTGTCCTCCAATTTTATTTTTCTCCTTCAATATATTAATTCCTATTCTGGGTCTTTTACCCTCTTTATATAATCTTTAGAATCAGTTTGTCAAAATCCACAAACTTTCTGGGATTTTAATTGGGATAGTTTTAAATCTATAGATGAAGTTGGAAAGAACTGACATCTTAATAATATTGAGTCTTCTTATCCATGACCATGGACTATCTCTCTATTTATTTATTCTTTCATTTCTTTCAACTTAGTGTTGTAGTTTTTTTCATTGCAGATCTTGGGCATATTTTATTAGATTTATACCTAAGCATTTAATTTAGAGGGGCACCAATGTAAATGATATTGTGTTTTTCATTTCAAATTCCTTTTTTTTTTTTTTTTTTTTTTTTTGCAGGTATATAGGAATTAGATTGACTGGCTTTTAGATTGACTTTTTATATTAACTATATATCCTGCAGCCTTTCTATAATTGCTCATCAGTTTTCAGCTGACTCATATTTTCTACATAGAGAGTTGTCATCTGTGAACAGGTCTTCCTTCTCAATCAGTTTACATTTTATTTCCTTTTCTTGTATTATTTTATTGGATTGTACTTCCACTATGATGTTGGAAGAGAGTGGTGAGACATGCTTTCTCTGTACCTATTGAGATAATCAAGGGATTTGTCTTCTTTAGCCTGCTGATATGATGAAGTACATCAACAGATTTTCAAATGCTGAACCAGCCTTGTTTAATGGTATAAAATCCATTTGCTCATAGAATATAATTATTTTTATACATTGTTGAACTTCCTACTATTTAGTTGAGGATTCTGTCATCTATGCTCATGAGAGATATTAATTTGTAGTTTTCTTTTTTTATAAGGTTTTCCTGTTTGGTATTAGGGTAATGTTGGCCTCACAGAATGAGTCAGGAAGTATTCTCCCTGCTCTGTCTTCTGACAAGGATTTTAAAGAATTGGTATGGTTTCTTTCATAAATGTTAGAATTCACCAATGAACCCATCTGTACCTGGGGCTTTTTGTCTTGGGAAGTTATTACTTATAGATTCAATATATTTCAGAGATAAAAGCCTATCCGAGTACCTATTTCTTCTTGTGTAAATTTTTTAAAGATTTATTTATATATTTTAGAAAAAAGAGAAAAAGAATAGGGGAAGGGGCAGAAGGAGAGAGAGAGAATCTTGAGCAGACTTCCCACTGACACAGAGCCTGATGAAGGGTTCTACCTCATGACCATGAGATCATGACCTGAGCCAAAATCAAAAGTTGGACACCTAACCAAGTGAGACACTGAGGTGTCCCTCTTTCATTTCTAATGTTAGTAACTTTTCCTCTCTTTCATTTTTACTTAGCCTGGCTAGAAACTTATTGATTTCATTGGACTTTTCAAAGAACTAGTTTTTGATGTCATTGATTTTCTCCATTAATTTCCTGATTTCAGTTTCATTGGTTTCTGTTCTAATTTTTATTCTTTCTTTTCTACTGATTTCTTTGGATTTAATTTGTTCCTGCTTTTTATAGTTTCCTAAGGTAGAACATTAGAAAATTGATTTTAGAAATTTATTTTGGAAAAAAAAAGAAATTTTTTTATTTTGCAATGTAGGCATTCAATATTATAGATTTCCTTCTGAATCAATGGCTTTACCGCTGCATCTCATCATTTTTGATGATTAGTGTTTTCATTCTCATTTAGTTCAGAATATTTCTTAATTTCTCCCGAAATTTCTTTTTGGACTTTTGTATTATTTAGAAGTGTGTCACTTACACATATATTGGGATCTTTTAGGTATTTTTATTACTGATTTCTAGTTTAATTCCACTGCAATCTGAAAACAGACTTTATTTCTATTCTTTTAAATTCATTAAAGCATGTAAGTGGCCCAGAATGTAGTCTACCTTGGTGGATGTTCCATGTGAGCTCAAGAAGGGTATGTTCCATGTGAGCTGTTGTTGAATGAAGTAGTCTATAAAGATTAATTTCATTCATTTGACTGATGGCATTTTTGAGTTCACATATGTCCTTACTTATTTTCTGCCTACAGGATCTGTCCACTTTTAATAGAGGGATATTGAAGTCTCCAACTTTAAGAGTGGATTTTCTATTTCTCCTTACAGTTCTGTCAGTTTTTGCCTCACATATTTTGATTATCTGTTTTTAGACACATACACATTAAGGATTGTTATATCTCCTTGAAAAATTGACCCCTTTCTCATTATGTCATGCTCTTCCTTATTCCTGATGACTTTGCTTGCTTTAAAGTTTGCTTTATATGAAATTAATATGGCTACTCTTGCTTTCTTTTAATTAGTGTTAGTGAGATATATATTTTTTCCATTCCCTTACTTTTAATCTATGTGTCTTTATATTTAAATTGGGTTTCTTGCAGACAACATATACTTGAGTGTTATATCTTACAATATACTGTCTTTTACTATTGTATTTTGACTATTGACATTCAACATGATTATTCAAATAGCTGGATTACTATCTACCATATTTGTTACTGTTTTCTGTTTGTTCCCCTTGTTCTTTGTAGCTATTTTTGTCTTTCACTCTCTTTTTGCCTTTTGTGATTTTAATTGAGCATTTTATGATTCCATTTTTTCTCCTTTCTTTATTTTATTATTTACTATTTACTATTTACTATTATTTATTATTTACTATTATGTTTATTAGTTATATCTCTCCTTTTGCTTCTTTCATTGGTTGCCCTTGAGTTTGAAATACATATTTATAACTATTCCAAGCCCAATTCCAAATAACATTATGCAGCCTATGCATTATGAATACCTAATAATAACAAAATAATCCCAATTCCTCCCTTCTGTTCCTGTGTCATCATTGTTGTGCATCTCACTTATATATAAGCACACCTATATAGTCATACATAATTGAATACATTGTTACTATTATTATTTTAAACAAAGCATTACCTGTTAAATCAATCAGGAATAAGAAAATTTTATTTTTTAAATATATTTTGATATATTCTACTTCTAGAAAATTATTCCAAGTAAATAATCAAGTTTATGGAAACTATTGTTGTACAAGGTAAATATTAATTTATTATTTAGGATTCTCTCAATTGTGATAATAATAATTACCTCGACTTTGTTTAAGAGGAAAAGAACAAAACATTATGTTGGAAAGGACTGACAAAGATTCTCTTTTTTCGCAAACTCTAGCCAGGCTCCCTTGAGCACTCTTCTCGACTAGACTTAAGCTTGGTCTATAAACACTTGAACAAACTCTAACATAGTTCCTTTTTTTTTTTAAGGAAAATTTCATATTTTTAATTAAAATATAATGTATTATTTCAGGGGTACAGGTCTGTGATTCATCAGTCTTACATAATCACCACAACATGTTCCCTCCCCAATATCCATCACCCAGCCACCCCATCCCCCAGCCTCCTCCCCATCAGTAACCCTCAGTTTGTTTCCTAAGATTAAGAGTCTCTTATGGTTTGTCTCCCTCTCTGGTTTCATCTTGTTTCATTTTTCTCTCTCTTCCTCTATGATCCTCTGCCTTGTTTCTTAAATTCCATTTATCAGTGACATTATATAATTGTCTTTCTCTGATTGACTTATTTTGCTTAGCATAATACCCTCTAGTTCCATTCACATCATTGCAAATGGCAAGATTTCATTTATGATGGCTGCATAATATTCCTGTGTGTGTCACAAAATAATTTTATAACCTCATTTATTTCTTCCTCAAAGCTATTCCTTTTTCTATGTAGTTCTAAGGTTTTTACCTGTATTATTTTCTAAAAACTTATTTTAACACCTCTCATTGTCTACTGACAAATTACCTCAACTTTTGTTTATCTAAGAAAATCTTTATTTCTCCTTCACCTCTGAAGGATAATTTTGCAAGGAACAGAATTTTAGGTCAGTGGGTATTTTCTCTCAACAATGTAAATATTTCATATCACTCTCTTCTTGTTTGCATAGTTTCTGAGATATAATTCTTATTTTTATCCCTCTATAGACAAAATGTTGCTTTTTTTACTCCTGCTGGCTTCTTTCAGGATTTTCTATATATATTTGCTTTTCTATCATTGAAAATTATATGCCTAGGTATTGGGGTTTTTTTTTTTAAAGATTTTATTTATTTATTTGACAGAGAGAGATCACAAGTAGACGGAGAGGCAGGCAGAGAGAGAGAGAGAGAGAGGGAAGCAGGCTCCCCGCTGAGCAGAGAGCCCAATGCGGGACTCGATCCCAGGACCCTGAGATCATGACCTGAGCCGAAGGCAGCGGCTTAACCCACTGAGCCACCCAGGCGCCCCTATTGGGGTTTTTTAAAATGTTTTAGCTGCTTGCTGTTCTCAAAGCTTCCCAGATCTGGGCTTTGCCATCTGACATTAATTTGGGGAAACTCTCAGTCATTATTGTTTCATATATTCTTCTGTTCCTTTATTGCTTTCTTGACCTGGTGTTCCCATTTTGCATATGTTACAGCATTGGTAGTTGTCCCTCACTTCTTGGATATTCTGGTGGGTTTGTATATTTTTTTTCAGTGTTTGTTCTTTTCGCTTTTCAGTTCTGGAGACATCTATTGATATATCGTCAAGCTCAGAGATTCTTCCTTAGTTGTATCCAGTCTACTAATAAACAGATCAAAGTCATTCTTCATTTCTGTCACCATGTTTCTTATCTCTAGCATTTCTTAGCAGTACCTTCTTTGGATTGTCATCGCTCTGCTTACACTGCCCCTCTGCTCTTGCATGTTGTCTACTTTACAGCTTTTAGCATATTAATCATAGTTGTTTTAAATTCTCGGATTGATAATTCCAACACTGCCACCAATTTTGGTTCTGTTCCTTGCTCTGGCATGTTAATTGTTTTTGTTTGTTGTTGTTGTTGTTGTTGTTGTTGTTTGAGTTTTTTGTTTCTGTGGGGAGGTTTGTTTTATTTTGTTTTGCCTTTTAGTATGCCTTGTAATTCTTTCTTGGTAGCTGGAGTGATGTAACAGCTAAAAGGAACTATTCTAGATAGGTCTTTAGTAATGTGGTGGTAAAGTGCAAGGGGAAGAAAAGCATTGTACAGGCCGATGATTAAGTCTCAGTATTTTTGAGATCCTAGATTAGGTCTCAGTATTTTTGAGATCCTAAGCATCTGGACTGTGCTCTGCACAAGCATTTTTTTTCTTCCTCCCATAGGCAAAACAAGATGGCTTAAGTGGGCTAGAGTAAAGTATTTCCTTTCCTTCAGATAAGTTACACTCTGATAACACCCTTAGCAGGTCAGGCTATGGATAACTAATTTCTCCTGAGGGCAAACCTTGTTAAAAACTGAATGCTCTGATCTATTTCAAAAATGGTTCCTTTTCTTCACATCCTGCCAGAAACATTGGAGATTTTCCTCTAATATATACTATAAGACCCTAGTCAAGCTCCTGGATAGAAGACTTACAAAAGCATGGAGGAATCATCCTATTCCTGAGTCCCTCTGGATTTTTTTTTTTAAGAGTTTATTTATTTGACAGAGAGAGAGAGATCACAAGTAGGCAGAGAGGCAGGCAGAGAAAGGAGGAAGCAGGCTCAGTGCTGAGCAGAGAGCCCGATGCGGGGCTCGATCCCAGGACCCTGAGATCATGACCTGAGCCGAAGGCAGAGGCTTAACCCACTGAGCCACCCAGGCGCCCCCCCTCTGGATTTTAAACTCAAACTTTCTCACACCACCAGTCTTCAGCAATCTGTTGTCACAATGAAGGTTCTCTTACCCACTCTCCAGAAATTTGTAGTCACAATAAAGGTTTTCTTACCCCAGTATCATTTCCCACTGAGGTTTCTGCTTTGGTAGTTGGGTTTGTTGTAATTCTCTGTATTTGTCTGACTGTTCAGTTTGGGAGACAACACTTTTGCCTGTAGCCTTACTATTCTTAGATATCCAAAAAGAGTGGTCAATTTTTCAGTTTATTGTTTTTTATTTGTTGTTAAGATAGAGTGGAAGCTTCCAAGCTCCTTACAGGGGGGAATAGGAAACTGAAAGTTTCCATCCATTTACTCTTAATCTATATGTATTTAAAATGGGTTTCATATAGAAAATTCATATATGATTCTTGGTTTTGATCCACTCTGACAAACTCTGTCTTTTAATTGATGTATGTAGACCATTGATTGTTTATTTATTTATTGGAATGGGGGTGGGGAAAGGCAGAGAGAGGGAGACAAAGTCTTTTTTTTTTAAGATTTAATTTATTCATTTGACAGACAGAGATCACAAGTAGGCAGAGAGGCAGGCAGAGAGAGAGGGGGAAGCAGGCTCCCTGCTGAGCAGAGAGCCCGACGTGGGGCTCGATCCCAGGACTCTGGGATCATGATCTGAGCCGAAGGCAGAGGCTTTAACCCACTGAGCCACCCAGGCGCCCCAGGGAGAAAAATTCTTAAGCAGACTTCTCTGCACTGAGCAATGAACTTAATGTGGGTCTCCATCCCATGACACTGGGATCACAATCTGAGCCAAACCAAAAATCAGATGCTCAGCCAAATGCACCACCCAGGCACTCCTAGACCACGGATGTTTAAAGTGATTATAGATATAGTTGGATTGATATTTACCACATTTGTTACAAAGGGTTTATTTCAAGAAAAAAATTAAGATTAGCCAAAAGAATAGTCACAGCAAATTTTGGCAAATGCCTAATATAAACCAATTATGGATAAGTTTTTAATAATTATAGGTTTTCTACTTCTAAACAGGGTGAAACACTGGTGTTTCTCTAAGCCTATGTAATGTAAGTAATCTCATACTATAGGTGTTGTCTTGGTAAGATATCCTGGATCATAGGAGAGGTTATTTCTTTCTCCCAGAGAAACAAATGTTCTTTGTTCATGGTCTGGGTCTAAAACATATTTTGTAGTCTGTAGCTTAAGACTAAGGTGCAGACAGATCATAATGAAAACTAAATACCTAATGCATACATGTATACAAATTAGCTAACAAATTTAGCACAAAAAGCCTAAAAGTAAATAAATTAAGCATTCTTTATCCCTTTATGAGTATCCAGTCCGTTATTATATAAAGTACAATAATATCAAGTTATAATTTAATTATTTTCTTATATATAAGAATATATAGAGATATATAATAGCTATGACAGATATAATAGATACAAGCATAGAATTTGTATCAACAACCTCATTTACATAAAAAATTCACTTAATGATGGAAATTAGGGAGAGTACATGCTATGGTGAGTACCATGAATTGTCTAAGACTGATGAATCACAGGCCTATACCCTGAAACAAATAATACATCATATGTTAGTAAAAAATTTTAAAAATTAGCAAAACAAGAAATTCACTTGAAGTTTGCTACTTAAAACTGTCTTAAAACTGTTTTTTATATTTTTAAGAATCATATTTCCTAATTTATAAATCAACTGCTTATAAGGCTCACTGGAGAGATTTCTTCTCCTTCATACCTTCAGGGTACTATATTCATTTGTCACAGCCTTAGTAGTATTTAAATATTCATCTGTTTATGTTATGGTTATAATTTCCTCCTCCTCCTCCTTCTTCTTTCTTTTTATTTTTTAATTATGACACTACTGACAAAGTAAAAATCCTTTCTCAGTGGCATATAAATCCTTCACTACCAGGATATAGAAAAGTATACTTTTGTCTCTATGAGAAGAACAAATAAATGTAGAAACTAAAAAAAAAAAAAAAAAAACCTCTGTCAAAGTTATTAGAGAACCAGTTGAATCCACATGTTCTGCCTTCAATAGGAAAGGAGTTTATAATTATGCTAAGCAGCTGTTTTAGTTCAGGCTACTATAAGTGAATACAACAGATGGGTGACTTGAATAACAAATATTTATTTCTCATGATTCTGAAGGCTAGGAAGTCCAAGGTCAGGGTGATTAGGTTTGGTGAAGGCCTGCTTCCTGATTTACAGATGGCTCTCTTCTTACTGTAACTTCACATGATAGAGAACAGAAAGAAGATAGTGAGCTCTTATGTCTCCTATCCTAAAGGTACTAGTCCCATTCTGAGGACACCACTCTCATTATCTAATTAACTCCCAAGACCCACCTCCTAATAACCTCATATTGGAAGTTAAGATTTAAACATATAAAATTTGAGTGAACACAAACATTTTGTCCATAGCAGTGGCTTTCTTATAATCTCAGATGTCTTCCTACATAACTAAATTACTATTCAGAATTGATATGGGTCTTTTGTGATTTATGGATTATTAATAAAAAAATTTAGTAGGTTAGAAACATACTCAAAACTTGACATTGTGGAACTAAATTCTGCTAGACATTAAACATAAAATTCTGCTAAATGTAATATTACCATTTCCTGAGTCACTACTCTATCCCAATCATTTTTCATACATTATATGTTGTCATTTAATCTCAAAACAACTAGAGGTTGGGGCGCCTGGGTGGCTCAGTGGGTTAAAGCCTCTGCCTTCGGCTCAGGTCATGATCCCAGGGTCCTGGTATCGAGCCCCGCATCGGGCTCTCTGCTCAGCGGGGAGCCTGCTTCCTCCTCTCTCTCTGCCTGCTTCTCTGCCTACTTGTGATCTCTATCTGTCAAATAAATAAATAAAATCTTTAAAAAAAAAAAAAAAAAACAACTAGAGGTATGCATTTTTACTCCTATTTTGCCAAAAAGGAAGCTAAGTTATATTTCATAACTTAGCCAACATCTTTCAGCTGGATAGTCAAGTTAATATTGAATTCAATTCTGTTTGACTATAAAATGAAACACTTTTCCATTTTATTGTATACATTCAAATATATCTTTCTAGCAAAGGGATGAAGACCACATAATTGGGCTTAAAAATTCCCACAATGAAATTCTGAGTGATTTGGACAGATTTTAGTTTAAGCGTGTTGAAGTTTTTCACAGAAGATTTTGACTATTTAAATGCTAAGAGCACAGTGTCTTATTAATCATCACATAGTTCATTCAAGTAATCACTATACAGTAGAAAAAAATAATAAAACCCCTACATTTTGATTGACATTCATTATAAGGAGGTTGACAGAATTAATTACCCAGAAAGCCATCCAATGTAAATATGTAAGGAAAATGCATAATATGATAATAAGATGTATATTTAACCTATAAAACCCTTACAGAATACAACACAGGTGTTAAGAAAATATAGAAATTCTCTTTCATGCAGTTCCCAAGTTTACTTCCTCTAAACTTGCACTATACATTTGAAAGACCACAGAATCCATGCTGTAGCAGAAATTATTCTACTCCTATTTTTCTTTGCATACATATATCCTTCAAGTCATCTTTTGGATTTCCTAAAACTGACCACTATTTTTGAAATTCATCATCAATTAAATGAAAGAAATTTCTGTCCTTATCCATATTTTAGAACTAGGAAGTTGATGTGAACAAGAATGGAGACAGAAGTAAACAAGAATGGCTCTCTTGTCCACCTGACATTATTCAAGCATTGAAAGCAATTGTGATTTGGTTTTGTTATCATACTCTGCTTAAAACACTCTCTTACCATTCCATTTTTAACCTGTTTAATACACTCTTACTTATTCTTTAAGATCTGGTTGGAAAATTACTTCTTCTATAATGCTTTCTCTGATTCTAAGTATGAGCCTTAAAGTTATTTGTGTTAACATAGTACTTTGTGTGGTACTTATCACACATGGTTGCCTATAAGATAGTTTCTGATACTGAAGTATTTGGAAGACTGCCCCAACATAGACATACTTTAATAATTTAATGGCAAATAAAAATAATACTGACTAAACAAGTTATTCACCCTGTTCCAACTCCTAAAATATGTTTAAAGCCTTTGGAGCTTCTCAGGCTGCTCAAAGTGATTGTAGCTTTGTAAACTATGAGCCATTCAGTAATCTACTAAGGAGAAATACCCCTAGTGGGCAAAGCAAGGCCTTCCTAAGACTCTTACTCTCTATAGAGAGTTTTCCAAAGGCTCTGACTTAACTCAGGACAATGAAAGCCACAAACATATTTTCACAAGCAAGGCCTCAAAATAAAGGTTCTCAAAAAAGTTGAATTTACTCAGAGTTCCAACTCTAAGATCGTGAAAAAGGAAGATCCTGAACTCATGTCCTCCAAGGACATACCAAATCTATACCTATTTATGAAGGAACTCCTCCTATGAACTGAGGGCTGAGATAGAGCGACCACATGGAGTATGGCAAGAGAGATGGAAACATGATTATGAAGGGAACAACCCCCACTACTATTGCTGTGAATTGCAGTGGGAGAATTAATACTGAAAGACCATGAGCAGATCCGTCTGCTGTGGGACACACACACACACACAAAGATGAAGTTTAAAAAAGCAGCACGCATATAAAAGAGCCAATCCTAGAACTCCACCAAACAGCAGGAGATCCATTGGAACTCTCTCTGGGTAAGAGGGGCTGGTGAGCACCACAGTTCATTTTCCCTCCACCTTGATAGTATGAACATACCAAGGTGACAGACGCACAAAGCACCCTGGTATACTCCAGGCCCAAACCACATCAGTACCAGATAACTTGCTAGGATACCCACAGCACACACAACTCTGGGATCTCCTGGCTCATGCATGATTCAACTACAGCCAACCCTCAAGGATGTCCCCTGCACGGAGCACCCTGGGAACCCCTGGCCCATGCCCACCTCAGTTTCAGCTGTTCCACCAAGGTACACCCTGTGTAAGCAAACAAGACTGCCCCAGTCCCACACCTACTTCAGCTTCACCTGTCCTGCTAGGGTGTTTTCTGCTCAGAGAGCCCTAGGACCACCCCAGCCCATGACAACTTTGGCTACAGCCACCCCATGAGGTCAGCCCCAGCCATCCTATGAAGTCACCTCCAACATATGCCAGCCACAGCTCTAGCCAACCACCCTAAGTTAAAAGACCAACACAGTCTACACAGGGAACAACCATACATGAGACCATTCCTTCAAGTTTAGAAAAAGTAACTGTCCCACCTAATTCATACAAACAACACAAAAAGAAAGCAAACCACAAAGACAGAGGAATATGTTGCAAATGAAAAACAAAGACAAAACCTCAGAAAAAGAACTAAACAAAACAGAGATAAGCAATATGTCTAATAAAGAGTTTAAAGTATTGATCATGAAGATGCTCACTGGAAGGGAGAGAAGAGTTGAAAAATTACATGAGAACTTCAACAGAAATATAGAAAAAAATAAAAACAAACCATTCAGAGTTGAAGAATACAACAACTGCAATGAAAAATACACTAGAGGGAATCAACAGTAGTTGATGCAGAAGAACAAATCTGGAAAACAGGGTAATGGAAAGCACCCAAGCTGAATAGGATAAAGAAAAATGAATTTTAAGAACTGAGGATAGAGCAAAATGGCAGAGGAGTAGGAGACCTAAATTTTGTCTGGTCCCAGGAATTCAGCTAGATAGTTATCAAACCATTATGAACACCTACAAACTGAATAGGAAAGTAAACAAACGAATAGCAGCAATTCTATGAACAGAAAAGCAAACACTTTCTGGAAGGTATGATGTGTGGAAAAGTGAATCTGAGGTGATATTTGGGAAGATAGACCACAGGAGGAGGGAGCCTCTGTCAGCTGGCTACTGGGAAATGACAGCTACATAGCACAAAATCAGAAGTTTTAGAAGTTGGCTCCCCTGTGGAACATTGCTCCGGTGACTGAGCTTAGGGGGGAGAGTGGAATCGGCACTGCGACAGTGTGGTCTCAGGACCCTTGGGGTCACAGAAAGATCAGGGGTGCCTAAGTGTGACAGAGCTCCCAAGTATTGGAACAGGGAAGACAGAACCAAAAACAGAGCCAAAGACAGAGCCAAAGAATGGGGTCTCAGTTCAGGGTTCCCATAAACCATGATCTGTGGCAGTCAGGCTACTGCTCTTTGAGCAGGGACCCAAAAAGCAGCATATCCAGGGAGACCCCCCCCCTTGCTCCCAGGGAGGAGCAGCATGGGAGTGCACCACAGGAATCAAATGGGATTCGAAATTCCAAATGGGGTCGTGTGCCAGAGATAGAAATATTTGGTAACAGGCTGGGTGAGCAGAGAATGCAGCCAGAGACCAGGGAGATAGAAGTGACTGACAGCTTATCTCTGAGGGCTCACTGAGGAGTGGAGCCCTGAGGAGTTCTTGGCTTCTCCAGGGCCAGAGATTCGAAGGCCACCATTTTCATTCTTGTCCTCCAAAGCTGTACGGAAAGCTTTTAGGGGGAAAAAAGCTACTGAGAGCAAACCAGAGCAGATTACTTAGCCTGGCCCCAGCAAGGGCTGTGCAATTCTGCCTCAGGCAAAGACATTTGAGAATCACACAACAGGCCCCTTCCCCCAGAAGACCAGCAAGAACATCCAGCCAAGACCAAGTTTATCAATCAATGAGAACTGCAGAACGCCAGGACTAGGGGAATACAGCACATAGAATTCATGGCTTTTTCCCCATGATTCTTTAGTCTTTCAAAGTTAATTTTTTTAATTTTCTTGATTTTTTCTTTTTCTATGTTTTTAAAATTTTTTCTTCTTTCCTTTTCAACCAAAATCTTATTATCAATTCCTTTTTTAAAATCTTCTTTAATTTTCATTTTTACAGTCATATTCTAACCCTTCATTATATTTAACTTGACTTTTGTGTATATATATATAATGTTTTTCTTTCTTTAAAATTTTGGGACACAGTTTCTTCTAACAGACCAAAATATACCCTAAATGTAGTGTATGTTTTGGTTCTAGTCTCCAAACTATGATCACATTCTCTCCTCTTTTTTTTTTAATTTTTTTCTCTTTTTTCAACAAATTTCTCATCTTATCAATTCCTTTTTAAAAATCTTGTTCACTTTTCATCTTTACAGGCATAGTCCTTCCCTTCATCATATTTACCCTTATTTTTGTATCTATATAAGTTTTTCCTTTTATAAATTTTGGGAAGAAGTTTCTTCTAACAGACCAAAATACACACAAAATCTAGTGTGTGGCTTTGTTCCATTCACCAGCCTGATCATATTCCTTTTCTTTTTTCTTTTTCCTTTCTTTTCCCCCAGTTTCAGGTCTCTTCTGATTTGTTTAGCATATATTTTTCTGGAGTCGTTAGAACCCTTTTAGCATTTTGTTCTCCCATTCATCTATTCTTCACTGGACAAAAATGACAAAATGGAAAAAACTCATCTCAAAAAAAAAAAAAGAACAAGAGGTAGTAACAACTGCCAGGGACTTAATCAATATGGACATTAGTAAGTTGTCAGAAATAGAGTTCAGAATGACGATTATAAAGACACTACCTGGGCTTGAAAAAAGCATAGACGATACTAGAGAATCCCTTTCGGGAGAAATAAAAGAACTAAAACCTAACCAAGTCAAAATCAAAAAGGCTATGACTAGATGCAATAAAAAATGGAGGCTCTAACTGCTAGGATAAATGAGGCAGAAGAGAAAATTAGTGATATAGAAAACCAAATGATGGAGAATAAAGAAGCTGGAAAAAAGAGAGATAAACAACTACTGGATCAGGAGGGGAGAATTCAAAAGATAAGTGATACCATATGACAAAACAATACTAGAATAATTAGGATCCCAGAAGAAGAAGAGAGAGAGGAACAGAAGGTATTTTGAAGCAAATTATAGCATAGAACTTCCCTAACTTGGGGAAGGAAACAGGCATCAAATTCCAGGAGGCACAGCGAACCAATCTCAAAATCAGTAAAAAGGGCTCAATACCCCATCATCTAATAGTAAAACTTACAAGTCTCAGTGACAAAGAGAAAATCCTGAAAACAGCTCAGGACAAGAGGTCTGTAACCTACAATGGTAAAAACATTAGATTGGCTGCAAACCTATCCATGGAGACCTGGCAGGCCAGAAAGGACTGGCACGATATATTCAGAGCACTAAATGAGAAAAATATGCACCCAAGAATACTATATCTAGCTAGGCTGTTACTGAAAATAGAAGGAGAGATTAAAAAAAAAAAAAAAAACTTCCGGTATAAACAAAAACTAATAGAGGGACACCTGGGTGGCTCAGTTGGTTGAGCGGCTGCCTTCGGCTCAGGTCATGATCCCAGCGTCCTGGGATCGAGTCCCACATCGGGCTCCTTGCTGGGTGGGGAGCCTGCTTCTCCCTCTGCCTCTGCCTACCACTCTGTCTGCCTGTGCTCATGCGCTCTCTCTCTCTTTCTCTCTCTCACAAATAAATAAATAAAAAATCTTTAAAAAAAAAATTAGATTGGCTGCAAACCTATCCATGGAGACCTGGCAGGCCAGAAAGGACTGGCACGATATATTCAGAGCACTAAATGAGAAAAATATGCAGCCAAGAATACTATATCTAGCTAGGCTGTTACTGAAAATAGAAGGAGAGATTAAAAAAAAAAAAAAAAACTTCCGGTATAAACAAAAACTAATAGAAGGACACCTGGGTGGCTCAGTTGGTTGAGCGGCTGCCTTCAGCTCAGGTCGTGATCCCACCATCCTGGGATCGAGTCCCACATCAGGCTCCTTGCTCAACAGGGAGCCTGCTTCTCCCTCTGCCTCTGCCTGTGCTCACTCTCTCTGACAAATAAATAAAATCTTTAAAAAAAAAAAACTAATAGAATTGGTGAACACCAATCCAGTCCTACAGGAAATATTGAAAGGCGCCCTCTAAGCAAAGGGAGAGCCTAAAAGTAATAGACCAGAAAGGAACAGAGACAATATACAGGAACAGCCACCTTACAGGCAATACAATGGCACTAAATTCATATCTTTCCATAGTTACCCTCAAAGTAAATGGGCTAAATGCCCCAATCAAAAGACACAGGGTATCAGAATGGATTTAAAAAACAAAAACAAAACAAGACCCAATGATATGCTGTCTACAAGAAACTCCTTTTGGACCCAAAGACACCTCCAGAATTAAAATGAGGGGGTAGAAAAGAATTTATCATGCTAATGGACAACAAAAGAAAGCTGGGATGGCCCTATACCAGATAAATTAGATTTTAAGCCAAAGACTATAATAAGAGATGAAGAAGGAAATTATATCATACTTACAGCGTCTGTCCAACAAGAAGATCTAACAATTTTAAATATCTATGCCCCTAACATTGGAGTAGCCAGTTATATAATCCAATAAATAACAAAAGGAAAGAAACACATTGACAATAATACAATAATAGTAGAGGACGTTAACACCCCCCTCACCAAAATGGACAGATCATCTTAAGCAAAAGATCAACAAGGAAATAAAGGCTTTAAATGACACACTGGACTAGATAGACTTCACAGATACATTCAGAACATTCTATCCCAAAGCAACAGAATACACATTCTTCTCTAGTACACATGGAACATTCTCCAGAATAGATCACATCCTGGGTCACAAATCAGGTCTCAACCAGTACCAAGAGATTGGGATCATTCTCTGCATATTTTCAGACCACCCTTGAAACTCGAACTCAGTCACAAGAAGAAAGCTGCAAAGAACTCAAATACATGGAGACTAAAGAGCACCCTACTAAAGAATGAAGGGGTCAACCAGGAAATTAAAGAAAATTTTAAAAAATTCATGAAAACAAATGAAAATGAAAACACAACTATTCAAAATCTTTGAGATGCAGCACAGAGGAAATTATACAGAGGAAATTATATAGCAATACAAGCCTTTCTCCAGACACAAGAAAGGTCTCAAGTACACAACCTAACCCTACACCTAAAGGAGCTGGAGAAAGAACAGCAAAGAAAGCCTAAACCCAGCAGGAGAAGAGAAATAATAAAGATCAGAGCAGAAATCAATGAAAGAGAAACCAAAAAAAACAGTAGAACAGATCAACAAAACTAGGAGCTAGTTCTTTGAAAGCATTAAGATTGATAACACCCTGGCCAGACTTATCAGAAAGAAAAGAAAAAGGACCCAAATACATACAATCATGAATGAAAGAGGAGAGATCACACCAATACCAAAGAAAAACAATTATAAGAACATGTATGAGCAACTATACACCAGCAAATTTGACAATCTGGAAGAAATTGATCCATTCCTAGAGACACATAAACTACCACAACTGAACCAGGAAGAAATAGAAAACCTGAACAGACCCATAACCAGCAAGGAAATTGAAGCAGTCATCAAAAATCTCCCAACAAACAAGAGTCCAGGGCCAGATGGCTTCCCAGGGGAATTCTACCAAACATTTAAAGAAGAATTAATACCAATTCTTCTGAAACTGTTCCCAAAAATATAAATGGGAGGTAAACTTCCAAACTCATTTTATGAGGCCAGCATTACCTTGATCCTAAAACCAGACAAAGACCCCATCAAAAAGGAGAATTACAGACCAATATCCCTGTTGAACATGGATGCAAAAATTCTCACCAAAATACTAACCAATAGGATCCAACAGTACATTATTCACCATGACCTAGTGGGATTTATTTCTGGGCTGCAAGTTGGTTCAACATCTGTAAATTAATCAATGTGATACAATACATTAATAAAAGAAAGAACAAGAACCATGGGATGCTCTCAATAGGTGCAAAAAAAGAATTTCACAAAGTATAGCATCCTTTCTTGACCAAAACACTTCGAAGTGTAGGGATAAAAGGTACATACCTCAACATCATCAATGCCATCTATGAAAAACCCACAGTGAGTATCATTCTCAATGCGGAAAAACTGAGAGCTTTTCCCCTAAGGTCAGGAACACAGCAGAATGTCCACCAACACCATCATTATTCTACACAGTACTAGAAGTCCTAGCCTCAGCTATCAGATAATACAAAGAAATAAAAGGCATCTGAATCAGCAAAGAAGTCAAACTCTCACTCTTTGCAAATGATATGATACTTTATATAGAAAGCTTGAAAGAATCCACTCTAAAACTGCTAGAACTCATACAGAAATTCAGTGAGGTGTCAGGATATAAAATCAATTTACAGAAATTAGCTGCATTTCTATACACTAACAATGAAACAGAAGAAAGAGAAATTAAGGAGTTGATCCCATTTACAATTGTATCCAAAACCGTAAGATACTTAGGAATACTCTCTCTCACTGTCTCTCTCTCAAATAAATAAATAAAAGGAATTAACCCTACCAAAGAGGCAACGAATCTATAATCTACTGTCTATTGCTACCTGGAGAAATCTACACATTTAAAGAAATCCCTATCAAAATACCATCAACTTTTTTCACAGAAATGGAACAAATAATCCTAAAATTTGTATGGAACCAGAAAAGACCCCTAGTAGCCAGAGGAATGTTGAAAAAGAAAACCAAAGTTGGCAACATCACAATTCCAAACCTCAAGCTCTATTACAAAGCTGTAATATCAAGACACTATGGTACTGGCACAAAAACAAACACATAGATCAATGGAACAGAATAAAGAACCCAGAAATGGACCCTCAACTCTATGGTCAACTAATCTTTGACAAAGCAGTTAAGAATGTCCACCGGAAAAAAGACAGTCTCTTCAACAAATGGTGTTGGGAACATTGGACAGCAACACACAGAAGAATCAAACTGGACCATTTCCTTACACCACACACAAAAATAGACTCAACATGAATGAACAACCTCAATGTGAGAGTGGAATCCATCAAAATCCTTGAGGATGACACAGGCAGCCATCTCTTTGACCTCAACTGCAGCAACTTCTTCCTAGATACATCGCCAAAGGCAAGGGAAGCTAGGGCAAAAATGAACTATTGGGACTTCATCAAGATAAAAAGCTTTTGCCAGCAAAAGAAAGTCAGCAAAACCAAAAGACAACTGACAGAATGGGAGAAGATAATTGCAAATGACATATCAGATAAAGGTCTAGTATCCAAAATCTATAAAGAATTTATCAAACTCAATACCCAAAGAACAAATAATCCAATCAAGAAATGGGCAGAAGACATGAACAGACATTTCTGCAAATAAGACATCCAAATGGCCAATAGACACACGAAAAAGTGTTCCACATCCCTCGGCATCAGGGAAATATAAATCAAAACCATAGTGTGATACCACCAGTCAGAATGGCTAAAATTAATATGACAGGAAACAACAAATGTTGGCAAGGAGATGGAGAAAGGGGAACCCTCTTATGCTGTTGGTGGGAATGCAAGCTGGTGTAGCCACTCTGGGAAACAGTATGGAGGTTCTTCAAAAAAGTTGAAAATAGACCTACCCTACAACCCAGCAATTGCACTACTAGGTATTTATCCCAAAGACACAAATGTAGTGATCTGAAGGGTCACACGCACTGGAATGTTTATAGCAGCAATGTCCACAATACCCAAACTATAGAAAGAGCTTAGATGTCCATCAACAGATGAATGGATAAAAAAGATGTGGTATATATATACAATGGCATATTATGGAGCCATTGAAAAAATGAAATCTTGCCATCTGCAATGACGTAGATAGAACTAGAGAGTATTATACTAAGCTAAATAAGTCAATCAGAGAAAGACAATTATCATATGATCTCACTGATATGAAGAATTTGAGAAATAAGGAAGAGGAGCATAGGGAAAGGAAGGCAAAATGAAATGCGACAAAACCAGAGAGGGAAACAAACCATAAGAAGACTCTTAATCTCAGGAAATAAACTGAGGGTTGTTGTACTGGAGGGGGGTGGGAGGGATGGGGTGACTGGGTGATGGACATTGGGGAGGGTATAGCTATAGTAAGTGCTGTGAATTGTGAATTGTGTAAGATAAATCACAGACCAGTACCCTTGATATAAATAATTCATTATATGCTAATTAAAGAAAGAATTGAGGATAAGTTAAGGGATATCTTGGACAACATCAAGTAAACAAACATTCACATTATAGGGATACCAGAAGGAAAAGAGAGAAAGGGGCAGAAAACTTATTTGAAGAGTAATAGCTGAGAACTTCCCTAACTTTGGGAAGAAAAGAGATATCCAGGTTTAGGAAGTACAGAGAATTCCAAACAAGATAAATTCTAGGTGGTTAGATGCAATAAATGAATACTACTTAAGTTGCAGTTGCAGGATACAAAATTAATACACAGAAATTGATTGTTTCTATACCCTAATCACAAAGTAACAGAAAGAGAAGTCAAGAAAAACAATTCCATTTACAATTTCACCAAAAAGAATAAAATATCTAGGAATAAACTTAACCAAGGAAGTGAAAGACGCTTATTCTGAAAACTATAAAACACTGATGAAAGAAAATGAAGATGACACAAATAAATAGAAAAATATTCCATGCTCATGAATTGGAAGAATTGGTATTTTTAAAATAACTATATTAAACAAAACAATCTACAGATTCAATGCAATCCCTATCAAAATACCAACAACATTTTTCACAGAACAGAAACAAATAATACCAAAATTTATATGGAACCACAAAAGACCCCAAATACCAACAGTAGTCTTGAGAAAGAACACAGCTGGGGGTATAACAATCTCAGATTTCAAGCTATACTACAAAGCTGTAATAACCAAAAGATACTGGCACAAATACAAACACACAGACAGTGGAACAAAACAGAGAGCCCAGAAACAAATCCACACTTATATAGTCAATTAATCTCTGAGGGCAAAGGATGCAAAAATATAGAACAGGGATAAGACAGTCTCTTCTATAATGGTACTGGGAAAAGTAGAAAGCTATCCAAAAGAATGAAACTGGACTACCTTTTAGCACCACATATAAAAATGCACTAAAAATGGAATAAATGCCTTAATTTAAGACCTGAAACCATTAAATTCCTGGAAGAAAACTTAGGCAGTAGTTTCTTTGCATGAGCCTTAGCAATATTTTTTCTAGATATATCTCCTCAAGCAAGGGAAACAAAAGCAAAAATACACCAAAATAAGAAATTTTGCACAGTGAAGGAAATTATTAGCAAACAATAATGTAACATACTAAGTAGAAGATATTTGCAAATGATATATCTGATAAGGTGTTACTATCTAAATTATATAAAGAACTCATACAACTCAACATCAAAAAAGCCAACTGATTAAAAAATGGGCAGAGAAACTGAATAAACATTTTCCCAAAGACGTACAAATGACCAAAAGACACAAGAAAAGATGCTGAACATTACTAATCATCAAGAAAATGCAAATTGAAATAACAACATGCTGTCACCTTACACCTGTCAAAATGGCTAGAATCAAAAAGACAAGAAAAAACAAGTGTTGGCAAGAATGTGGAGAAAAAGGAATCCTCATGCACTGTTGATAAGAATGCAAAGTGGTGCAGCCACTGTGGGAAATCTTATGAACGTTCCTCAAAGAATTAAAAAATAGAAATATCATAGGATGCAGTAATTCCACCACTGTGTATTTGTTCAAGGAAAACAGAAACAATAATTTGGAAAGCTATATGCATCCTTTTATTCATTGTGGCATTATTTAAAATAGCCAAAATATAGAAGCAATCCACGTCCATTGATAGATGAAAGGATAAAGATGTGATATATATCTATATCTATATATATGAGAATATTAGCCTTAAAAAAGGTTAAGATTTTGCCATTTGTGCAACATGGATATACCTAGAGAGTATCATGCTAAGTGAAATAAGTCAGACAGAGAAAGACAAATGCCATATGATTTCACTTATATGTGTGAAATCTAAAAAACAAAGCAATAAACAAATACAAAGCAGATATAGAACCATAAATACAGGGAATAAACTAATGGTTGCCATGAGGGAGGAAAGTGGGAGGGATGGGCAAAATTGGTAAAAGGGAGTAGGAGATACAGGTTAAGTTACAGAATGAATAAGTAACAGAGATAAAAGGTACAGCATAGGGAATATAGTCATTGGTATAATGGCATATGGTGACACATGATAGCTACACTTGGGGTAAGCATAGCATAACATATAGATTTGTTGAATCACTATATCATACACCTGAAACTAACATAACATTGTGTGTGAACTATACTTCAACTAAAAAAAAAAATTAGACAAATTTAATTTTGGATTCAAGTGTGATGAATAAGTTATATTATCAAATTAAACAACTGTGTGCAAAAACTGTAAGAATAGTTCTAAGGGGGCGCCTGGGTGGCTCAGTGGGTTAAGCCGCTGCCTTCGGCTCAGGTCATGATCTCAGGGTCCTGGGATCGAGTCCCGCATCGGGCTCTCTGCTCAGCGGGGAGCCTGCTTCCCTCTCTCTCTGCCTGCCTCTCCGTCTACTTGTGATCTCTCTCTATCAAATAAATAAATTAAAAAATCTTAAAAAAAAAAGAATAGTTCTAAGAAGATGCTTGTTGTTGTTAAGGGTTGATTGTGTCCTCTCCTCCCCAAAATGCATTAAAGTCCTAATCCCCAGTATGTCAGAAAGTGACCCTATTTAGAAATATGGTCATTGAAGATCCATTAAAATTAAGTTGTACTCTAGTAGGTTGAATCCTTAATCCACTATGACTGGCACCTTTGTTAAGAGAAAGTCTTGCAAACACAGACATGCACAGAGAAAAAACAATGTGAAAACACAGAGGAACAGACAGCCATGCTCCTGGAGTGATGTGTCTGTAAGGCAGGGAACACCAAGGACCACCAGGAAACACTAGAAGCTAGAAGAGGAAAAAAGGATTCTTCCTTAGAGCTGTTAGAGAGAGCATCACCATACTCACATCTTGATTTTGGACTTCTAGTTTCCAGATAATAAATTTCTGTTGTTTTAAGCCACTTCAAAAATAAATAAACATTCTTTTAGATGTTACATAAGCAGACACTTGAGCATCACTGCTTTACATGAGATGTGACTATGTGCCCTAGAAATGAAATGAGAGCACAAGTGTCAATCTGTATTGTTAGATATTATCAAAATGGAATTTATTGCTCACAGTTCTGATTAACCCTAAACCCTTCTGACACTCTAACATTTTATCCAGAACCTCTCAGAGTTTCGAGTGATTTGTACTCTACCCCATAGACTCCTGTCCAGAGGACTCATTGGGGACTTGAGTGGTAGCACTATGAAGTCTATAATCAATATAGGAGAAATGTGAACTAATTCCTCTTGCTCTTCTCACAGCAAACGTGGAGTGCTCAAAATGAGAGAAAAGGGGGTGTCTGGAAATTTTCTACAAAGGAACAGCGTCCCTCAAGCCAACATAAATGAAAAAAGAACGAAATCACTCTGGCTTCCAGGCCATCATTCTCATGGACACTGCTACTAATATGCCTGAACATGTGCCATGTTTGGTGGCTGAGGTCTTACAGAGGCTAAATAGCAGAGGAACTCCATTCTCTCATAAACATGTTTTATCCATCAGATGCATTCTCCACTTACATGGTAGACAGTGTCAGGCTAAAGCAAATCACTGTTTGTATTCCCTGAGAGACAAATGGTGAAATGACCAGTCTTCCTTCTTTGCAATTCATTAAATGAGGCACAGTTGGGAGTCTTCACATCTTTTAACCTGTTAAGTCTCTCTATATTGGATGAGTCACATTAGATCTTAAAATCAAAATGGTTAATCCTGTAAAACTTACTCTAGGTCATGCCACAGTGGATGACATTCATCATGTTTTCTCTGTCATGTTCTCATTGCTCCACATAATTGACTACTTTTGTTCACGCTGTTTCTTATATCCATAACTCTTAGGGAAGTACAAGGCTCACCTTTGTCCTTTACTCCAATTAAGAATATAGTAACCCATAGGGGAATCCACGAATCATTTCCATGACTCAACTATTTACATTATTCTAGCTTTTTCTCTATATTTATTTTTCCTAGAAGATTCTGATCTAAATTTCTAGAAAAGGAAAATAATAATAGAAGAAGACAGTGATATCTGTATTAATAGAACTTCCTGCAAAAAATGTTCTACTCTGCTATGTCCAAAATATAAATCATTAGCACATATAGCTTTTGAGCACTTAAAATGTGGCTAGTGCCACTGAAGAATTTTTTTATTTATAATGAAATTTAAATAGTGACTACTATAAGAGTGACTACTATAAAATGGTCTCTTATAATGTTATACAGTATTATAGCTTAGACTTATATAGTGTTTACCATATGCCATGTACTGTTTTAAGAACTTAACACTAATACTCTCACTTAATTCTCCAGTGGGGAGAAGTAATGTTATTCCCTTTCATCTCACGGAAAATGAAATTGAAACACAAAAGTTTCAGTAACTGACAAAAGATAGCATAGCCAATAATTAGCAGAGATTTAGACCCTGTACTCTGCTTTCAGAGTCTACATTTGTAACCATAAGCTACCCTACCAGGAAAAAAAAAAAAACAGTGACAGAAATAGTATCTATTTTTTTAGGGTTTCTTTTTTTTTAATTTTTAAATTTTTTTATAAATATATATTATTAGCCCCAGGGGTACAGGTCTATGAATCACCAGGTTTACACACTTCACAGCACTCACCATAGCACATACCCTCCCCAATGTCCATAACCCTCTCCCTACCCCCCTCCCCCGGCCACCCTCACTCAGTTTGTTTTGTGACATTAAGAGTCTCTTATGGTTTGTCTCCCTCCCGTTCCCATCTTGTTTCATTTATTCTTTTCCTACCCCCTAAACCCCCCACATTGCATATCCACTTCCTCCTATCAGGGAGATCACAGTTGTCTTTTTCTGATTGACTTACTTTGCTAAGCATAATAACCTCTAGTTCCATCCACGTCATCGCAAATGGCAAGATTTCATTTCTTTTGATGGCTGCATAGTATTCCATTGTATATATATACCACATCTTCTTTTCCATTCATCTGTTGATGGACATCTAGGCTCTTCATAGTTTGGCTATTGTGGACATTGCTGCTATAAACATTTGGGCGCACATGCCCCTTCGGGTCACTACGTTTGTATCTTTAAGGTAAATACCCAGTAGTGCAATTGCTGGGTCATAACGTAGTTCTATTTTCAACTTTTTGAGGAACCTCCATGCTGTTTTCCAGAGTGGCTGCACCGCTTGCATTCCCACCAACAGTGTAGGAGGGCTCCCCTTTCTCTGCATCCTTGCCAAGAAATAGTATCTACTTTTACAGTGTCCATTTTCTCCTTCATCTCCCACATTTGCTGATCTAATTTTCTAGCCTTAATATGTAGGCAACCTTCACTCAAAATGGTTCATGAATGACTTATTTTCCTCTTCCACTATCAAGTTAATGTTTGGTAATCATAAAGTTCCTTTCTTTGGAAAACAAAAAGCATTGTCACACTCTGCAGAGGGTCTGAGCATTAAATACTCAAGGTAATAGAGCTATTCTGTAATAAGCTCCTTCTACCAGAGACTCTCTAAAGCAAAGTTATTTACTTTTTAAATTATTCCAAACTGGAACTAAATTTTCCTTACTGATTCTTGACAAAGGAAGTCTATGTTCATTTCTCATGTTCACCGACTTGGAAGCAATAGTAGGAAAAAAGCAAAGTCTTCTAACACTTTTCAGTTATACACATGCAAAGAAAGCAGCCTTAAAATCCTCCAGGAGCTCATCAAGGGTCAACTACAGGCAAAATATTTCTCAGAAAGACCTCTCCTTTTTTTTTTAATTCATTTGAGAGAGAGAGATAGAGCATGCAAGAGCACAAGCAGGGAGAAGGGTCAGAAGGAGAGGGAGAAGCAGACATCCCCCTAAGCAGGGAGGACAATGTGGACTCAATCCCAGGACCTCAGGATCACAACCTAAGCTGAAGGCAGACACTCAACCCATTGAGCTACCCAGGCGCCCCAGAAAGTTCTTGGTTTTTTTTAATTTATTTAAACAATTAACTGCTTAGTAAAATGATTGATTGCATCATTGTTTTATAGGTTAATACTCATTTACTGAAATGAGCAGTTACTTTATTCATTTGTGAAATTAAGGTAAAATTCTATTTGGTTTCAACCAACATCTATAAATACAGGTAACTTTCCTCTTAAAAATCTACCTTGATTCTATCTAATCAAAATCACCATTTAACTAGGATGCATGCCCTAAACTCATTTTAAACTTTATCTACCGCAAAAACTTGAGGGGCATATTTAGAGAACAAGTAACAAGTTATTACAGCACTAAGAGTATTACCTCATTATTTAGTTCTGATTATGCGCCAGTGCTGTGCTGCACGTTTTCAAGCACTTGTATTTTACTGCAATTAGTATTTAGAACAACCTATGGAGGTGGCATTTCATCTACATTTTATAGAAGAAAGATCTAAATCCCAGAGGTAAACTTGCTTTAAGTTAGGCAAGGAGTAGGTAAAGAAATAGATGTAGCTTGTACTGTAATCTAGATTAGCTTCCAAATTTCATACCTAAGCAAATTCTTTCAGAATCAAAAGCAGTAGTTTCTTTAATTGAAATAGCATAAATGGAAAACTATGACATTAGAAATATTGTTTTTTTCTGCTACAAGTACTGTTTTTATTATTCACTTGGTATTTTCTTTAATTTATTCACACCCTGCACTACTCCAAGAATTAAGGTATTTTATATAGGTGAAGATAACATAAGATAAAATAAATCAAAATATGGTAAAAAGAAAAAAAAAGAAAGAAAAAGAGCATAAAACAGGCCACAAATTGTACTCAAATATTCCTAGCAGCCACATGTGGAAAGAAAACCTCATCAGTTAACATACACATTTCACATTGTTTATGAAATAAACAGTTATTTCAGCAAAAAAACCACTAAGAATCTCTCAGTAAACTCACAAAAAGCACCATGTGAGGGGTGCCTGGGTGGCTCAGTGGGTTAAAGCCTCTGCCTTCAGCTCAGGTCATGATCCCAGAGTCCTGGGTTCAAGCCCCTCATAGGCTCTCTGCTCAGCAGGGAGTCTGCTTCCCCCACCACCCACCTCTGCCTCTCTGCTTACTTGTGATCTCTGTCTGTCAAATAAATAAATAAAATCTTTAAAAAATTAAAAAAAAAGAAAAGAAAACACTGTGTGAGTATGACGAATAAAGCCTCTGGCCAAATCCTTACATTGACAGTGTGACAATTTTCCTAGGGCTCTTTTTCATCTGTTTCTCTCTATCCATGCATGAACAAAGGCCAAAGAAAAGGACACTAAATTCAATTCTGCAGTAGGGCCAAAGTAATCTGTCGATGTGTAATTACTCAGTATTACACAAATATTACTGTTATACCTTCCATTTTCCTGTTTCTGTGCCAGTGCTGAGCACTGTACTAGGGGTACGTGTGCTACTTATCATGGACAACCTTGTGCTGTGAGCCATCTTCTCCCACGTGCGTGCCACACATTCCAAGCTAGGGGGTAAGCTCTTTGAAGGCAGCAATCATGTCTTCTAACTTTGATTTTTACACACAGTTTTCACATAGTCATTACTCAATAAATCTTTGTTAACTGACAGATATAAAAGTTATTCCCAAATTGTGGCACATGAAACAAATAAGTACACAAGAGGATTTAATATGACACATAAAGCATTAAATAATATTGTCAGTTTTAAAAAATAAAAATTCCCCCTTCCCAAATCTCTTTAAGGCTTTAGTATCCCATTTGTAAAGGTTATTAGTTATCAACTTACAGATATTCTTTTTCATTTTATCAACACTATCACTAAAAGAGTATCAAACGCAGTTGTTCATTAGCTATTATACTTTAAACCAACCAAAATGATATATAAGGTGATACAGAACAATGATATATAAAAGATCACTAGTTTCTACTACATCTTCATTCATAAACACATTTTCTTCATACACAATGCTCTCATTATACTTTCCAAAAATAAGATAATGAGTCAAAAGCTATAGGTGCTGGTAAAAAAATTACCTGAACTCAGTGGAAAGAGACTGACAGCAGTTCTTTCTAGGACCACCTGGTGCTAACATCCTCTGGGGGAGCCAAGAAACATCATAGTGAAGACCATTCAGCTCTTCTTTTCGCCTAGGAACAAGCAACATATGGATTGAATGCAATCCCTCACCACCGCCAGATGAAAGCTCACTGATCTTGTTCCATCTCCATGAGAAATCATCTCCATGAGATGGTAACAGAAGATCAAGGTTAGATGGCCCCCTTTCCTTCTTCTCTTGTTGCCTCAGACTATTCTACTTCCTGTCATGGTTGAGCAATTTCAGTTTCATATGATATAAGCTACACTAGAACAGAAATAAATTGTTCAATTGCACAGGTCAACTTGCTGTTGTTATTGCTACCTTAAGAGCACAAAGAAAGTCTAATGTAAATGCACAGCTCAGAAACTTAATCCTAGTCGTCTAAAAACTTTAAAAAGCCTAAGTCTTTATATCTATCCCCAGACATGAGTCAAGATTTAAGAAGATTTCAGAGGTAGAGCCTTGCAGAAGTCATATGGGGTCAGAGCACACTGTAGTGGTTATGTTGCTTTCCAGTTACTCCATTAATAGCTACTGAGAACAGAGGAAGGCATGTACCCAAAATGATACTTTTGCCAAGTACTCCTAGCCACTGTACTCACAGCCTGTTAAAGTTAACCTGTCTAGGGAGCACCTGGCTGGCTCAATCAGTAAAGGATATGACTCCTGATCTCAGGGTTGTGAGTTCAAGCCCCATGTTTGGCAAGAGGCCTTGTTTACAACAACAGCAGCAACAAAAAGATAATCTGTCTGGAACCTCCCTAAGAAGAGTAAATCATTAAAAAAAAATTTACAAAATACTATGCAATTAGAAAGTGATTGGGAAATCTATGTTGAAAACATCAGAAAATCTAGAAAGTTTTAAAAATTATGTGTCTTCATAGTGTATCTATTCTCTAGGCTTGGAGTCAGGTATGGAGAGAGGCCTGAAGGGCAGGAATGTGTACTATAACATTTAGTTTGAGTCAGTGCAAAGCACATGAAAAGTTACGTAATAAATTTCTATTTGAAAACTTCCATGAAATAGAATCACTTCAGCTAGGTTTTACACCCCCTTGATCATCACAGCTCAGAGTCTATGAAATCATTTCCATTTAGCCACTCACTCGGGCACTCAATCTACAAATTTTTCAGTGAAACACTACAGCTAAAAGCATTAAGCTTTGCAATCAGACCATCTGAATTTGTATCCTAGCCAGACAATTACTAACTATGAGTTCTTTGGCTATTTAACCTCTCTCTCCCTCTCTTTCCTCATCTATAAATTGAGGATAATCATAGTATACTTATTATCAAGATGTTATGAAAATTAAAAAAGAACTTTTTAGTAGCAAGTACTGTCTACAGTGTTAAATGCTCAGCATATAATCGTCATAGTTATTCTACAAAGGTATATATTGAGCAGCTTTTAGATCTAAGGCACTGTGAGCTAGCTATTAGATAATCCAGAGGTGAAAAAGCACAAAATTTTCCATCATAAAATTTGGAATCTAATTTTTTACAAAAAGATAAAGAAAAAACAAAACAAAACAAAACAATAACAGCAGGCTAACCATCATTGGTGTTGTTTTTTAAAACACGAGTCATATATAAGCATATATAAGATTACTTCCAGAAAGAGAGATCATAGAAAGACTTTCGAATTCCCTCATTAGCAGAGACATGGAAGATGAATAAGATCTATAAATCTATAGTTTAGCATCTGGGGTGAAGCATTCTAAGTACAACATACAATACATATTGTGAGGATGTCTTCCAGGTGAAGAAAGTGAATCTAGGCTAGATAAGACCTTGAATGCCAATGTAAGAAGTATGAAATGTATTTGTTTCCAGTAAAAACACATTGAAGGCTGTTGAATAGAAGATGGAGAGGATGAGAATTATATTTTAGGAAAATGAATGGAAGAGTAGAATCTTGAACACAGCATAATGAAAAAACCACCCATTGGCTAATGTCTTTGTACCTTTGAGAAGCAAGTTGAACCTAATCATCATCATCATCACCATCATCATCATCATCCAGTCAGGGAACAGGATGGAAAAGGAGGAGAGAAAAGCAAAAGAAATTAATAAATCCTCATACATTCACAATTCAGTGTCCCAACTAGGATATCATAAATCTTCCAACTTATCAATCAAGCATGAAAAAAAGTTATGTCAATATTTTCATGTTAGTAAGGGGTGTCTCTTCCTGGGGCGCCTGGGTGGCTCAGTCATTGAGTGTCTGCCTTTGATTCAGGTCATGATCTTGGGGTCCTGGGACTGAGCCCCGCATCAGGCTACCTGCTCAGCAGAAAGCCTGCTTCTCCCTCTCCCACTCCCCCTGCTTATGTTCCTTCTCTCGCTGTCTCTCTGTCTGTCAAATAAATAAATAAAATCTTTAAAAAAAAAAAAGAGGTGTCTCTTCCTTATTTAGACTATTTGGCAACCATTAGATTCTGACATGAACAAGGGGTGTCCATACAGTTGTAGTTGCTCTATTAGTCATGGAGAAGCTAAGAACAAGCAAAGTAGGTAAAGACAAATGTCTAGGAAAAACATAATAATTAGCTAACCAAAGAACCCAAATTAGAATTCTCCATTACTTTCTCTCTAGAGGTAATTACTAAACTTTGAATGTCACAGATAACATTGAGATTCTAATGCAATCTAGAAAAAAGTATACACTCAAAATTGTTAGGGAGAATTGCAGTCTCCCATGAATGTTTAGCATCCATGCTTAGCATGAATGATTACCATCTTCATGTCCACTGACCCAAGATTATTGTAAAAAACATATGTTGAATTCTATGAAGATTAATTGAACCACTTTCCAGTTGTGAAATACATTAATCCCTCTAATAGGTAAATATGGCTTTATACTTAAAATATGTAGTGCAGCACATGAATGAAAATGATCAAAATAAACATCATGTTTTATAGAACCCATATGCTTCTCTAAATCACTGTATCTCTCTTTGTAGAGCACTGAGAGAATGTCCAAATTAATGGACACATAACGATTGGAATATAGATAACTTTAAAGGAAAATATAAAAACCCTTATACTTCTTCTATATCAAGCTTACCAAGTCTAACTTCATATGACTGACTTGTGTGTAAGTAGTTATTAAAAAATTGGAGACACAGACTTTATTTCAGAAATAAATTTTCTTTTATAATTTTGTCTGCCTGTTTCTAATACTGTTCTACTGATTGTAGCCACCTTAAAGAATAAATATGCAGATTATTTAAGCAAAAAAATGGAGCCAGTTACCAATAATTTAGACACCTTAAGCAAAGGTAATTCCTCAGGTCTAAAAATTTATGCTTAAGCACCTGTGCTTAGGATTTAAATTATAGGAGCTTGAATTCTAGCATCGTCACTTCCTAGCCATGGACTCTGGACAAGCTTCTTAACCTATCACTAGGAGGTCTGCCTCCCCTCTCAGACTTCATCCCTAAATGAATAATCATCCATGAACTCACAAAAAATAATATAATTGTTACATCAACATTTATAACAATTACGGCCCTACTAAACCTATACTTTTACACACGACTAACATACGCAAGAGCGCTAACCATATTCCCCTCAACAAATAACATAAAAATAAAATCACAATTTGAAAACACAAAAAACATAATTCTTTTATTCCCACTCATTTCTTCATTTTAAAATGGAGGATAATAACAGTACCTTCCTCATAAGGTTGTTAAGAATTAAGGGAATTAATATATCTGCCATGAAGGAAACACTATATAAGTATTTGTTGTCATTGTTGTGATTATTGTGATTGTTATGTGCTAGGAAAAGCCAAGTCTGGTAGAAAAAAATACTTGATATCCAAATAATATAGCTTTGTTGTTCTTATGACCACCATCTATAGGGTGGAACTATGTTAAGAAGCCTCAAGGTCAATGGCTGTGTCCAGTTATTTCCCGTGGCTTTACTTCTTGGATAAGAACAAAGAAAAATGAAAACAATATCACTTCAGATGACACTTGAGAATTTTTAGAAATTTTTATACACAGTTTCAGACCTGGCTGTGTGAGATCTTGATTTTCTTTTGGGGAAGAGGTGGTCCTTCTCTCTTCCAGGAAATATATATTCAAAAAAAATTTTAGAGAAGTGATAGTTGCTGAACTTTCAAAGACAAGGTAATAAATTTATCTGAAATTTATAAATGCTATAGAAATAATCCTTAAAACCTCAGACCATATAGATAGTATATAATTTATTCAAATCATAATAACCATTCTGTCCAAAATGAAACCTACACTTACTTAATGAGAAGCTTAGGATTTCTTACAGTAGCTGAAAAAAAAACAAAGGAATACTGGATCATGATAAAGAAATGCTCCCCAAATTTTCCTCCAATCTCTCTGCCAAGAATTATGAACCTAGTAAAGAAAAAAAAAAATCTATCAGTTGAAAAGTTGATTTGCAAATGGTAAAAGGAAAAATCACAGAAGAATGAAATAGTCAGGCAGTTTCATATGATTGCTCAAGCCTAAATAAAGTGCATGGTGATTCAGGCAATACAGACCACTGATATTTAACTCTTCTTCAATCTCAACTAATATATCATTAATTCATATAAATTCCAATTCTGGAAACTGAGGAAACTGAGGCCATGTTTCCCTCTCCATTCCTACTGGCATTCAATCTACCACCACCTGGATTTCTACAATAGCCTCCTGACTGTTTTCTTTGGTTCCACTCTTCCTCTATACATGTCATATTGTAGCCATAGAGGATTTTTACCATAAAATCAGGCCATGTCATTAATTGAAGCCCTACAGTGTCTTTCTAAGCATATAGAGCAAACTGCAAACCACTTAGCTGGAATGTGTTTCACTCTGACACTCTTTGGCTTCTACTGGCTGTGGCCACTGGAAAGCCCAGGCATGACAGGGGTAGGACAGAAAACAGGTAAAGGTCTTTATTCTATTATCTCACTCCCTAGGAGGTCAAACTTGGCTGTCTATGTTCTCCCATAAAGAGCACTGCCCTTACCAAAGAGGCCATATTTACAAACCCTCTCTCTTTTTGAGTTCCATACTGCTTCCTCCTCTCTTTACTACACAGTAACAGCAAGGGGCTGGTACTATTTCTGGATTACCACATTTCCCTTGTGGTTTTCCTCACACAAACATCTGTAAACAACCTGTATAAAAACACCTCTCTAAATACTATGCAATTTGCAATATGCAATCTGTTTTCTGTTGATACACTGGCTGACACAACAAAATAGTGTTAGCAGATAGTTACTAGATAGTTTCAATCACACAGCCCCACAGTTTTCAAATTAGAAATTACTGGGCATATGAACACTAGGACATCGACCCAGAGACTTAATACTGAACCTATCTCATCAAATATAACATATCTAATTTTTTTCATTCACTTTTAGCAATGAAGAGTAAGCAGCAGAATTTCAAAGCAAGCAGGCACCATAATAAGTATCTAAAAATATAAACAATTAGGGTAGCTAACTATGCTGAGCATTTATTTTGTCAGGCACAGTAAAAAGAAACTAAAAACTACAAGCTGATGACCCACTATATATACTTATAGATAATTAGGATAGACTATTGCCACTGAGGAAAGTTTCATTTGGATCCAGTATATCTCTGATATTTATAATTTACGTCCTTCTATTTGTGAGCATTTAGATTAATGATACTGGAAAAGTGTATGCTCTATAATGGTTGCTTTACAATTTGCTTAGTCTTAATTGTTTACCTACAAGTCCAGTAAGGGGGAAAAAAAATCTCTATGATTTACCCAACAACAGAAATGCCATTATTTTTAAAACAAGTTTATTATGAATATTCTTAAATATTATTTATAAGAACAAGAATTGTAAATGGAAAAAAAGAACCTAGGTAGTGGGGAGGAGTCAAGTTGGCGGAGAAGTAGCAGGCTGAGACTACTTCAGGTAGTGGGAGATCAGCTAGATAGCTTATCTAAAGATTACAAACACCTACAAATCCAACGGGAGATCGAAGAGAAGAAGAACAGCAACTCTAGAAACAGAAAATCAACCACTTTCTGAAAGGTAGGACTGGCGGAGAAGTGAATCCAAAGCGACGGGAAGATAGACCGCAGGGGGAGGGGCTGGCTCCCGGCAAGGAGCGGAGCAACGGAGCACAAAATCGGGACTTTTAAAAGTCTGTTCCACTGAGGGACATCGCTCCAGAGGCTTAACCGGGGTGAAGCCCAGGCGGGGTCAGCGTGGCCTCAGGTCCCGCAGGGTCACAGAAGGATCGGGGGTGGCTGAGTGTCGCAGAGCTCACAGGTATCAGAACGGGGAAGCCGGCTACAGAGACAGAGCCGAGGAGTGACTCTCAGCTCGGGGTTACCTTGAACCGGTCGCAAGCTCGGTCAGCTCGGAGCGCGGCCGGAGGCCAGGGTGGCCGGAGTCATTGGGCGCTGTTCTCTGGGGGCGTGCTGAGGAGTGGGGCCCCAGGCTCTTGGCTCCTCCAGGCTGGAGACCGGGAGGCCGCCATCTTCATTCCCGCCCTCCGGAACTCTACGGAAAGCGCTCAGGGAACAAAAGCTCCCGAAAGCAAACCCGAGCGGATTACTCAGCCCGGCCCCGGGTAAGGGCGGTGCAACTCCGCCTGGGGCAAAGACGCTTGAGAATCACTACAACAGGCCCCTCCCCCAGAAGATCAGCAAGAAACCCAGCCAGGACCAAGTTCACCTACCAAGGAGTGTAGTTTCAATACCAAGGAGAGCGGCAGAATTCCAGAGGAGGAGAAAGCAAAGCACGGAACTCATGGCTTTCTCCCCATGATTCTTTACCCTTGCAGTTAAATTAATTTTTTTTCTTTTCTTTTTCAATTTTTATTCTTCTGCTGCTAAATTTTCTTAACTTTTACCCTTTTCTTTTTTAACATTTTTAACTACTTTATCTAATATATATATTTTTTTTTTCCTTTTTATACTTTTTCTTTATTGGTTTTCTTTTTTTAATTTTTTTTCTTTCTTTCTGAACCTCTTTTTATCCCCTTTCTCCCCCCCCCCCATGATTTGGGATCTCTTCTGATTTGGCTAAAGCATATTTTCCTGGGGTTCTTGCCACCCTTTTAGTATTTTACTTGCTCCTTCATATACTCTTATCTGGACAAAATGACAAGGCGGAAAAATTCACCAACAAAAAAAAAAAAAAAACAAGAGGCAGTACCAAAGGCTAGGGACCTAATCAATACAGACATTGGTAATATGTCAGATCCAGAGTTCAGAATGACGATTCTCAAGGTTCTAGCCGGGCTCGAAAAAGGCATGGAAGATATTAGAGAAACCCTCTCGGGAGACATAAAGGCCCTTTCTGGAGAAATAAAAGAACTAAAATCTAACCAAGTTGAAATGAAAAAAGCTATTAATGAGGTGCAAACAAAAATGGAGGCTCTGACGGCTAGGATAAATGAGGCAGAAGAAAGAATTAGCGATATAGAGGACCAAATGACAGAGAATAAAGAAGCTGAGCAAAAGAGGGACAAACAGCTACTGGATCACGAGGGGAGAATTCGAGAGATAAGTGATACCATAAGACGAAACAACATTAGAATAATTGGGATTCCAGAAGAAGAAGAAACAGAGAGGGGAGCAAAAGGTATATTGGAGAGAATTATTGGAGAGAATTTCCCCAATATGGCAAAGGGAACAAGCATCAAAATCCAGGAGGTTCAGAGAACCCCCCTCAAGATCAATAAGAATAGGTCCACACCCCGTCACCTAATAGTAAAATTGACAAGTCTTAGTGACAAAGAGAAGATCCTGAAAGCAGCCCAGGAAAAGAAGTCTGTAACGTACAATGGCAAAAATATTAGATTGGCAGCAGACTTATCCACAGAGACCTGGCAGGCCAGAAAGAGCTGGCATGATATATTCAGAGTACTAATCGAGAAAAGCATGCAGCGAAGAATACTATATCCAGCTAGGCTATCATTGAAAATAGAAGGAGAGATTAAAAGCTTCCAGGACAAACAAAAACTGAAAGAATTTGCAAATACCAAACCAGCTCTACAGGAAATATTGAAAGGGGTCCTCTAAGCAAAGAGAGACCCTAAAAGAAGTAGATCAGAAAGAAACAGAGACAATATACAATAACAGTCACCTTACAGGCAATACAATGGCACTAAATTCATATCTCTCAATAGTTACCCTGAATGTGAATGGGCTAAATGCCCCAATCAAAAGACACAGGGTATCAGAATGGATAAAAAAACAAAACCCATCTATATGTTGCCTACAAGAAACTCATCTTAAACCCGAAGACACCTCCAGATTTAAAGTGAGGGGGTGGAAAAGAATTTACCATGCTAATGGACATCAGAAGAAAGCAGGAGTGGCAATCCTTATATCAGATCAATTAGATTTTAAGCCAAAGACTACAATAAGAGATGAGGAAGGACACTATATCATACTCAAAGGAACTATCCAACAAGAGGATCTAACAATTTTAAATATCTATGCCCCTAACGTGGGAGCAGCCAACTATATAAACCAATTAATAACAAAATCAAAGAAACATATCGACAATAATACAATAATAGTAGGGGACTTTAACACTCCCCTCACTGAAATGGACAGATCATCCAAGCAAAAGATCAACAAGGAAATAAAGGCCTTAAATGACACACTGGACCAGATGGACATCACAGATATATTCAGAACTTTTCATCCCAAAGCAACAGAATACACATTCTTCTCTAGTGCACATGGAACATTCTCCAGAATAGATCACATTCTTGGTCCTAAATCAGGTCTCAATCGGTATCAAAAGATTGGAATCATTCCCTGCATATTTTCAGACCACAATGCTCTGAAGCTAGAACTCAATCACAAGAGGAAATTTGGAAAGAACCCAAATACATGGAGACTAAACAGCATCCTTCTAAAGAATGAATGGGTCAACCAGGAAATTAAAGAAGAATTGAAAAAATTCATGGAAACAAATGATAATGAAAACACAATGGTTCAAAATCTGTGGGACACAACAAAGGCAGTCCTGAGAGGAAAATATATAGCGGTACAAGCCTTTCTCAAGAAACAAGAAAGGTCTCAGGTACATAACCTAACCCTACACCTAAAGGAGCTGGAGAAAGAACAAGAAAGAAACCCTAAACCCAGCAGGAGAAGAGAAATCATAAAGATCAGAGCAGAAATCAATGAAATAGAAACCAAAAATCAATAGAACAAATCAACGAAACTAGGAGCTGGTTCTTTGAAAGAATTAATAAGATTGATAAACCCCTGGCCAGACTTATCAAAAAGAAAAGAGAGAGGACCCAAATAAATAAAATCATGAATGAAAGAGGAGAGATTACAACGAACACCAAAGAAATACAGACAATTATAAGAACATACTATGAGCAACTCTACGTCAACAAATTTGACAATCTGGAAGAAATGGATGCATTCCTAGAGACATATAAACTACCACAACTGAACCAGGAAGAAATAGTAAGCCTCAACAGACACATAAGCAGTAAGGAGATTGAAACAGTCATCAAAAATCTCCAAACAAACAAAAGCCCAGGGCGATGGCTTCCCGGGGGAATTCTACCAAACATTTAAAGAAGAACTAATTCCTATTCTCCTGAAACTGTTCCAAAAAATAGAAATGGAAGGAAAACTTCCAAACTCATTTTATGAGGCCAGCATCACCTTGATCCCAAAACCAGACAAGGATCCCATCAAAAAAGAGAACTACAGACCAATATCCTTGATGAACACAGATGCAAAAATTCTCACCAAAATACTAGCCAATAGGATTCAACAGTACATTAAAAGGATTATTCACCACGACCAAGTGGGATTTATTCCAGGGCTGCAAGGTTGGTTCAACATCCGCAAATCAATGTGATACAACACATTAATAAAAGAAAGAACAAGAATCATATGATACTCTCCATAGATGCTGAAAAAGCATTTGACAAAGTACAGCATCCCTTCCTGATCAAAACTCTTCAAAGTGTAGGGATAGACGGCACATACCTCAATATTATCAAAGCCATCTATGAAAAACCCACTGCAAATATCATTCTCAATGGAGAAAAACTGAAAGCTTTTCTGCTAAGGTCAGGAACACGGCAGGGATGTCCGTTATCACCACTGCTATTCAACATAGTACTAGAAGTCCTAGCCTCAGCAATCAGACAACAAAAGGAAATTAAAGGCATCCAAATCAGCAAAGAAGAAGTCAAACTATCACTCTTCGCAGATGATATGATACTATATGTGGAAAACCCAAAAGACTCCACTCCAAAACTGCTAGAACTTGTACAGGAATTCAGTAAAGTGTCAGGATATAAAATCAATGCACAGAAATCAGTTGCATTTCTCTACACCAACAACAAGACAGAAGAAAGAGAAATTAAGGAGTCCATCCCATTTGCAATTGCACCCAAAACTATAAGATACCTAGGAATAAACCTAACCAAAGAGACTAAGAATCTATACACAGAAAACTATAAAGTACTCATGAAAGAAATTGAGGAAGACACAAAGAAATGGAAAAATGTTCCATGCTCCTGGATTGGAAGAATAAATATTGTGAAAATGTCTATGCTACCTAAAGCAATCTACACATTTAATGCAATTCCTATCAAAGTACCATCCATTTTTTTCAGAGAAATGGAACAAATAATCCTAAAATTTATATGGAACCAGAAAAGACCTCGAATAGCCAAAGGAATATTGAAAAAGAAAGCCAAAGTTGGTGGCATCACAATTCCGGACTTCAAGCTCTATTACAAAGCTGTCATCCTCAAGACAGCATGGTACTGGCACAAAAACAGACACATAGATCAATGGAACAGAATAGAGAGCCCAGAAATAGACCGTCAACTCTATGGTCAACTCATCTTCGACAAAGCAGGAAAGAATGTCCAATGGAAAAAGGACAGCCTCTTCAATAAATGGTGTTGGGAAAATTGGACAGCCACATGCAGAAAAATGAAATTGGATCATTTCCTTACACCACACACGAAAATAGACTCAAAGTGGATGAAGGATCTCAATGTGAGAAAGGAATCCATCAAAATCCTTGAGGAGAACACAGGCAGCAACCTCTTCGACCTCAGCCGCAGCAACATCTTCCTAGGAACATCGCCAAAAGCAAGGGAAGCAAGGGCAAAAATGAACTATTGGGATTTTATCAAGATCAAAAGCTTTTGCACAGCAAAGGAAACAGTTAAAAAAACCAAAAGACAGCTGACAGAATGGGAGAAGATATTTGCAAATGACATTATCAGATAAAGGGCTAGTGTCCAAAATCTATAAAGAACTTAGCAAACTCAACACCCAAAGAACAAATAATCCAATCAAGAAATGGGCAGAAGACATGAACAGACATTTCTGCAAAGAAGACAACCAGATGGCCAACAGACACATGAAAAAGTGCTCCACATCACTCGGCATCAGGGAAATACAAATCAAAACCACAATGAGATATCACCTCACACCAGTCAGAATGGCTAAGATGAACAAGTCAGGAAATGACAGATGCTGGCGAGGATGCGGAGAAAGGGGAACCCTCCTACACTGTTGGTGGGAATGCAAGCTGGTGCAACCACTCTGGAAAACAGCATGGAGGTTCCTCAAAATGTTGAAAATAGAACTACCCTATGAGCCAGCAATTGCACTGCTGGGTATTTACCCTAAAGATACAAACGTAGTGATCCGAAGGGGCACGTGCACCCGAATGTTTATAGCAGCAATGCCTACAATAGCCAAACTATGGAAAGAACCTAGATGTCCATCAACAGACGAATGGATAAAGAAGATGTGGTATATATACACAATGGAATACTATGCAGCCATCAAAAGAAATGAAATCTTGCCATTTGCGACGACGTGGATGGAACTAGAGGGTATCATGCTTAGTGAAATAAGTCAATCGGAGAAAGACAACTATCATATGATCCTCCTGATATGAGGGAGAGGAGATGCAACATGGGGGGTTAAGGGGGTAGGAGAAGAGTAAATGAAACAAGATGGAATTGGGAGGGAGGCAAACCATAAGTGACTCTTAATCTCACAAAACAAACTGAGGGTTGATGGGGGGAGGGGCTTTGGGAGGGGGGTGGGATTATGGACACTGGGGAGGGTATGTGCTATGGTGAGTGCTGTGAAGTGTGTAAACCTGGTGATTCACAGACCTGTACCCCTGGGGATAAAAATATATGTTTATAAAAAATAAAATTAATAAAAAAAAATGAAGGAAAAAAAAAAAGAACCTAGGTAGTTATTGTATAATGTTTCAGGTTTATTAAATCTATTTGAATCCCTTTACAAATTAGAATGCGATATAATAACCTATCACTTGAAATTTCATGTAAGTGTCCTTAGGGAATGATGATCCTAGTTCTCACTCTTTAGAGTAGAACAACTTTAACTCTTCCCTGTAACAATTACATTTCTTATAAATTCAATGAAAGTATTTCCACAAGGATTTGTGACTCTGCAGATCCCCAATAAAAGATAGATATAGATATATGTGTGTGTGTGTGTGTGTGTGTACTGATAATAATAATTTAATTATAAATTCATTAATATGCCATACCTGACAGTTTAAGGTATTATAATGGTAATCTCTTGTGAAAATACCACATAGAGCTCTGCCACAAGGTTAACTTTTTGGTAAAATGATTCTCAACAGTGCTGCTACTTGACCAAGGGTCTGACCAACAAGAAAAAAGACCCATTAGTCACTTAAGAGGAAACAGACATAAAAACCTCAAACAACAATAGACTTTGTCTGCCAGTGTATTGTTCGATGAGTCTCAAAAGCTTAGTCCTTTTCTTGTCCCTCAGTATTAAATAGCTATATTTGAGTTACTTGACTAAACAAATAAGCTTAAGTGATAACACTCAGTGAACAGTAAAATAGAGATAAACAAGGCTTTATCCAAAGGAAAATCCAGGAAAAGATCCCCACACATCAGGAAAACCTTCCCACAAGATCAAGCATAGAAAGGTGTGAGTCAGTAAAGGCAGATGCTTCTGAATCTAAGCATAAAGCCTAATCTGAGAGGAGACATCAAGATCTGAAGACCTTTCTCTTGCCCCTAGTTCTAAGGAAAGTGATATTACAGCCTTTGAAACTGAAAAAAGAAAATGCAACTTAAAAAATAAAGTGACCTAAATCTACCACATGACCATATGAATTATTTTTAAAGGAGAGATTGAGGAATGAAAGAAAATTCAAGTCACTTCAGTGCTACCTTTAATAGTGTAACATACACAACTATCCCTTCATTGCTCTCCTTCAGTACTTTCTCCATGCAGTAGTAGGAAGCACAGGCTTTGCCTAAAGACCTTGAGCAACAATCACTGCTGCTCATTCATAATTACCCACAACATCAGGGAGCTCACTGCAGGATTCAGAGCACCATCTTTTGTCAAGAACGTGAAGAGGATTTTACCAAAACAAAGAGGATATCATTTGTATTCTTCTCTTCTTCACCTAGATTATGCTTTATCCAGAACTTTGAATCTCTGAAGATAGGTGTGGTAATCATTCAGAGAAATGATTGAGGAGAATGCCTGATTCCTGAAGTCATCACTTCAGAAAAGAAAGTTTGTTTTACATTTTGGCCTGGAGGGGGGGTTTTCTTTCTGAAAAATGGAAAGTGAGGCTGTGTGAATCATCCTTTTTAGTTTTCTAATTATTTGGTATTTCATAAGTACAGAAAAAGTTTTGCAAAATTAAATTCCAATTAGTAAGGCCATGTTAGTCTAGCTTCACATATAGATAGATATCAGTATATCTTTTCCTGATGATGGAAATAAAAAGGCCAAGAAGGAAAAAAGTCAGTGATTCATCATTCTCTAGTTACACTCTTTGGACACAGAAGAAAACCATCTTCTACCTTTGAGGACATGTGAGAATGTTTCACCAGACATTCATCACTAGGACCCATGCTTATACCATATCAAAATGATGATGACTTGTCAAAGAATCTTAATACTATCTGATTGCTGTATGATACGCAGAAGATGGAAAAACATACCTACCCATCCACCCCCTTTGCTCAGTCCCCTTCCAGAGACATGCTAGAGTGAACTGATTAGAAAAATTATAATGTATGTAGGCATAATGAAGAATGTGTGAGTGTCTTGTGATCCATAGTGAAATGAGGAACTGTTCCTCCTGCTTTAGGAAAAACAGAAAAGTAGTTTCTGACCTCCTACATGGATACATTTTATTCTCATTTGCTAATCAATATTTTTCAATTTTAAATAAATGTGTTTAAAAACAACTAAGATAGTGGGAGTCCAGCATACAACTGTCTATGGAGCCTGCACATCTTTCTCTTCGGTTTAAATGTTTTAGCCATTTTCCCACAACTCTTCTATGTAAATCCATGACAAAATTGATCACTTTAGAAAAAGTTTTCTTTCTAAAAAATGCCTAAATTGGATGATGATAGTTTGTATCACTAGCAATCAAAAAGCAAAGAATGCACAATCAGAATTATCTTTCTTATCCATTCATAGACAATATTTTTGAACCTAGATATGAACTCCCAGTTTAGACCACCCAATTTGCCTGTACATATGTACACCTACATAAAAGTTTTTCTGTTATTATCGGCAATATTTGGAAGCTCCTCTAGGCTGATGCAACTCAAAGATGTCTATGTGACTCAATCAAAGAAACCAGAGGTGGTTTTTTTTTTTCCCTTAAAGCCTTTACTTTGAGACATGATGGAAAAATCTTACATGCACACATAGAAAAGTAAGACATGATCACAGTTAAAAGTGAAGACAATGTAGGAGCACCTGGTGGCTCAGTCAGTTCAGTGGCCAACTCTTTATTTGGCTCAGTCATGATCTCAGGATCCTGGAATCAAGCCCCACGTCAGGCTCCATAATGAGCAGGGAGTCTGCTTGGGGATTCTGTCTCTCTAACCCTCTCCCTCTGTTCCTCCCCCCACTCATGCGTGATAAAGACAATCTAACCAGGGACGCCTGGGTGGCTCAGTTGGTTGGACGACTGTCTTCGGCTCAGGTCATGATCCCGGGGTTCCAGGATTGAGTCCCACATCGGGCTCCCAGCTCCATGGAGAGTATGCTTCTCCCTCTGACCTTCTCCTTGCTCATGCTCTCTCTCACTGTCTCTCTCTCAAATAAATAAATAAAATCTTTAAAAAAAAAAAAAAGACAATCTAACCAGAAAGCTTTAATGCCTGTAAGATAAAAGCTTAAGTTCTGAGTATGACGTGCTATGAGAATGAAAGGAATAGTAATTAGTATTCCTTGCCTTCTTCACTCTCTTCTCAACAGAATCCACACCAACTTCCTCATAGTCCTGCTCAAGGGTATCCATGTCCACCCAGTTCTCAGAAAACAGTTCCTCCATGCCCTCACCCACATACAAGTGAACAAGGGCATATCTGGCATATGCAGGTCAAAGTTATGAGCCAGGACAGCCCAGGCCCCAGCAATGGTGGAGGTGGTGCTCAGCATGCACCCAGCTCACTGTACTTTGGCCAGGCCTCCACCAGATACCATAGTGTGAGGCTGAAAATTAATGCCAACTTCGAAGCTAGTGGGGTACCAGTCCATAAACTGGATGCTGCACTTGGTTTTGATGGTAGCAGTGGTGGCACTAACATCTTTGAGAACGATATCACCACAATACAACATGCAGTAAGCCATGTATTTACCATGGCAAGAGTCACATTTCACCATCTGGTTGGCTGGTTCAAAGCATGCATTGGTGATCTCTGTTACAAAAAGCTGTTCATGGTAGGCTTTCTCAGCAGAGATGATGGGCATATGTGAGCAGAGGGAAGTGAATGTGGGGATAGGATACCAGGTTGATCTGGAATTTTGTCAGGGCTCCACCAAATCTGAGGGAGGCAGTAATGGTTTATATATTAGATGAAAATTCATGGGCACCTGGGTGGCTCAGTTAGTTAAGCATCAGCCGTCAGCTCAGGTCATGATCCCAGGGTCTTAAGATCAAGCCCCACATCAGACTCCCTGATCAGTGGAGTCTGCTTCTCCCTCTCCCACTGCCCCTCCCTCCCCAGTTCATGCTCTCTCTCACTCACTTTCTCTCAAGTATATAAACAAAATCTTAAAAAAAAAAAAGAAAGAAAGAAAGAAAAAGAAAGGTCATATTCCACAAGCTTGTAATTGACCTTCTTGATGAAAGTTTCAAATGACATTACACGAAATATAAAATTTTATGTAAATACAACATGTAAAGACACAGTAAAAAGAAGCTGAAAAATCACACTAATTTGAAAACACAATGATTGTTGTCATTACCTGCCACATGTCAGAAATAAAACCCAGGACCTTGGAATCTCGGTTTTTTTCTCTCGTCTCACATCAAGTAATGGCCCATATATCATAGTGTAAACCAAGCTGGTCCAGTATCACTTCAATATTTATTCTTCATCTCTTGTTATCTGCTATTATTTTAACATAGAGTTTTATCTGAAATCATCTTAAACCAAAATGGAAAAAACATTTAATATTTTCTGAGCATACCCACACATAACAAATTTTTACCATGTTGTCAAATGGTGTAATATTTAAGTAAGATGAGTTTTATCACCTAAAACATCATTTTGGGATAAATAAAAAAGCAGATATTAATGTTAAAAACAAAGTACATCTGGAATTGGAAGCTAGTAGCCTATTAAAGACTATTCTTAGTTCTCACAATTTGTAGATATAGTGCCATAATCGAGTAGAGGATTCATTCTTATTACTAAGAGGCTTCAAAGTGTCATCTTGAAATCATTTGATATTTAAACTCTGATTCCACAAAGTGTCCATACAAATTTTCTAATTCTAATATGCTTCAAATTTTGGTAAATAGGTTACCAATGAATAGTCTCAAATCTGCTATATTATAAATTAGAATCAGTAAATATGTTCAGTTGCTAACTACATATAAGATACTTCATTAACACCAATTAATTTTTCTACTGTATTAAAATTGATTAAAAATTAAAAGTAATGAGACTTTACATTTACCCTCACGGTTGGATTTAAAGAGTCAAAGCATTAAAACCTAAATTCTTTTTTTTTTTTTAAGATTTTATTTATTTACTTGACAGACAGAGATCACAAGTAGGCAGAGAGGCAGGCAGAGAGAGAGAGGGGGGAAGCAGGCTCCACACCAAGCAGAGAGCCGGATGCGGGGCTCGATCCCAAGACCCCGAGATCACGACCTGAGCGGAAGGCAGAGGCTTTAACCCACTGAGCCACCGAGGCGCCCCTAAAACCTAAATTCTTAAGGCTTTGGCTACAAATTGATTATGTTCCTCTTCTAAAATCTCTGGGTATTTCTCCAGGAGCAAATAGATCCTTTTTATCATTTGAACAGCTAGAGTTAACCTTTTCAAATTTTGTCTTGTTAAAAAAACAATAAAATTATCATAAAGAGCATCAGTAATAATTGCTTTATCACTTATGTCAATAATCTAGTCAACCAATCAACTTAATCTGATTAAATTCAATTCTGCTTGCCTTTAGCAGAGGTTTTAGAGCATTAAAAAAATAAAAAAATAAAAAAAATAAAAACAAACTTGGAGTGCTTACGTGGCTCAGTCAGTTAAGCATCCAAATCTTGATCTCAGCTCAGGTCTTGATCTGAGGGTGGTGAGTTTGGGTCTACATGGAACCCACTTTAAAAAAAAAAAAAACAACTCATGATTAAATAAAATTAATATTCAATCTACCCACACTTCCCCATCATCTTAAATAACTTTGAAATGGCTGTGTAAATGTACGCCAAAAAAAAGGAACAAATTTTGTGATTCATAGCAGAAATAAGAATCACTTGCACTCAGCTCTAAATAGGTTTCTACAGGAAAATAACATAATAACCTGCACATAACATGCATATCTTCTTTTCTACATGCACAGAAAAAAATCTTTTGACTTTAGTTATCTGATCAAAATAGAGCAACATTTTCCAAGGCCTATTCTTGGCCATATACAGTATTTGCTTTTAAGGAACAATCAGCAGAAATTCTGAATCATGGAGGGATAAGATAGAAACTCACCATATCCCAATCATTCTGTACAAACTCTCATGTTCCTATACAGCCTCTTTATTTCTATACAACTACTAAGTATTTAATATAAAGTCAGGGATGTTGTAATGCCCTCTCTCTTCAACAAGTATTCCTGGAATATCTGCTTATGCAGAAGGTGGATGTATGCTTTAAGAAGGTACAAAGGCATTTAACATAGTTCCTATGTCCAGGGACTTTCAGTCTAGTGGGTGAAACAAGGGATTGCTCTTGACCTAGATAATTATGAACTAAATTTATAATTCAAAGTCCAACAAGGGATAGAGGCAGGAGGGTTCCACAACTGAAGTAGTTGAGAAGCCTTCATGAAAAAAGATGAACCATAAACTGAATTTGGAGGATGGATAGAATTTAGGCAGCTGAAGACAAGGAAAAAGGTATCTATAAAAGAGACTGATAATTGCTACCTCCATATCTCCATATCCATTAACCCATTCTTCCCTATCACTGCCTATATTAAAGGACAGGGTAATGGGCCCAACAAAAAGCCTGTATTTTCTAACAACCCTGTGGGTATGTATGGCTTTGTAACAAGTTTGGCCATTGAGACATAAGCAGAAATGGGTGGAATTTCTAAGAAAGCTCCTTAAACAGAAAATACAACTGAAATTGTACACATTTGCCTTTTTTTTCCTCTTCTAATTTTATTCTGAAATATGGTCATAATGGCTGGAGCATCAGCAGCCAATGAAATAACCTTAAGAATGAAAATTCATCTATGGATTAGCCTTAAGAATAAAACCACACACCAGCTGTGGTGGAGCATGATAGAGGAGCCTATGTCCCTTGTGACACAAAGAGTGGCCACAGCAGCAATAAACTCCCTATCTCTAGACTTCCTTTTCCTAAGAGAGAAAAAAAAAAATTCTCTTTTTAAAGCCATTGTCAACTCTCTGTTAGTTACAGTCAATGCCAATTCCTTATATAACATTATGGATAAGTAAAAGTACATAGGGTAAGGCTTGGAGACGGAAATTAGCATGGTACACGTGGACTGAGGGACCAGCTTTGCTGGATAACAAAATGATGAGCTTCAAGGGTGAATACTGTGAAGAGTCATGTGGCCCTACATACATCCTTGAAAAAGTAGGTACTACTCAAGTAGGAACTACTCAAGACAGGATGATTAAGTAGAATTACTTGAAAAAGAATTGTCAAGTTTGGAAATGAAATGACATGTGGTAACTTCAACTACTATCAAAATTACCTCTCTATTCAGTCCCATTTTTCTCTAAATTTTCCCTTAGCTGTCACTTTCACATTTCAATCTTCAGGAAAATAAAGAATAAAAGCACAGGCTATCTGAGTCACATGAGTAAATAATACCTGAAAATAGTATGCACACACTTCTCATATATATTTCACAAAAAATGGCTCTACTACCTGTTGGACACATTGATAAAATAGGTCATGGGGAATCACAGAAACTTTAGGGAGCATGTAGAAGCAGGCCAGGACCCATTTCTGCTCAACTCTCTCTGCTAGACCATAGTTTGTAAATGTTTGTTAATAGACATCTACTGTCCAGTAGCTACAGCTCTCAAAGGGTTCTGAAAACCATTCCCTTTCCCTATTCCTATCAAGAACTATAAAAGGGCTGAGATTTCCACCTATCTGCAATCTACTCTGACTTAGTCTCATGGATGCTGGAAAAAAGACACGAGACGCTCAGGTCAGAAACAAATAACTTTATTATTCACACTATAACCAGCATAGCATAAACACTGTGTGTGTTAATTCCCTGAGTCTATGTTCCACAAGGGAGATACAGGGCCCACGTACAAGCTATATTCATAGAGTGGGTTTATGTCACAACTAAGAAAGGTACTTAAAAAAAAGCTTTAAAAAAACTCAAGTCTTTTATAATGGGCTGCAAGAAAACCTACACCTTTGCCCTGGAGGAAGACATTATTTTTATTACACTGGAGACAAAACAAACCTGGTCTTTACTCTAGAAGACAAAATTTCTATTTCTCAAGGCTGTTCACTATACAAGACCCTTAAAATCATAATCTAAAACAAAAGCTGTCAGTGCTTTTGCTCTCGGTGCATGCAGAACAATAAGAGACATATGGAGAATCACTTCTCAATAGCAAATTTCACATCTCCCAGGTAGTGATGGCTTCTGTTCATTGATGCACCCCGTTGCCATTGCTGTGCCTCACCTGCTTTGATGGTCCCCTGAATGCTGTCCACAACTTTGGAAAGAGTCCTTTTTTCACACCTTCTTCAATTTCTTTTTGAATGTGCCATTTTTTCCCCATTGAGATCCCCTCTCTTAACCTCTGTGTAATTCTATTATCCATCTGCAAAACAGGGACAATAATATCTTAGAGGTTAGTACTTTGAATAAAATGAGATGATATATGTAGTTTTAGCATAATCTTGCATTCCATAAATATACTAGAGTCATTTTTAAAAACTTTTTCCCTTTGAGTCAGACTTTGCATTTTGTTTTGTGATTTTATCTTTTTTAAATTTTAAATCCAATATAATTAACATACAGTGTTATATTATTTTCAGGTGTACAATATACTGATTCAACAAGTCTCTATATTAGTCAGTACTCATTGCAATAAGTGCACTCTTATTTCCTATACCTATTTCTCCCACCCACCTACCTACTTTCCCTCTGGTAACCACCAGTGTGTTCTCTGTATTTCAGAGTCTGTTTTCCAGTTTGTTTTTTCTTTGTCTATTTGTTTTGTTTTAAATTCTACATATGAGATGGAATCACATGGTATTTGTCTTTCTCTGTTTCACTTAACATTATCTCTACATCCATGTTGTTACAAATGGTTAAGATCTCTTTCTTTTTTATAGCTGAGTAATATTCCTTTATACATATACCACATCTTCTTTATCCTTTCATCTATTGATGGACATGGGTTGCTTCCATAATTTGGCTATTAAAAATAATGCTGAAGTAAACATAGTGTGCACAAATCTTTTCAAATTAATGTTTTTTGCTTTCTTTGAGTAAAAACCCACTAGTGGGATATAATTCTAATTTTAATTTTTTGAGAAATCTCTATACTGTTTTCCAGTGGCTGCACCAATTCACACTCCCACCAAGAGTGCATGACTGTTCCCTTTTCTCCACATCCTCACCAACACTTGTTTCTTGTGTTTTTGATTTTAGCTATTCTGACAGGTGTGAGGTGATATCTCATTGCGGTTTTGATTTGTATTTTCTCTGACAATGAGTGATGCTGAGCATCTTTTCATGTGTCTGTTGGTCTTCTGTATGTCTTCTTTGGAAAAATGTCTAGTCGTGTCTTCTGCCCATTTTTCAATTGGATTATTTGGGATTTGTGAGTGTTGATTTTTAGAAGTTCCTTATGTATTTTGGATACTAACTCTATATCAGATATGCCATTTGAAAATAATTCTCCAATTCAGTAGCTTGTCTTTTAGTTTTGTTGGTTATTTCCTTTTCTATGCAGAAACTTTTTATTTTGATGAAGTCACAATAGTTTTGCTTTTGTTTCCCCTGCCTCAGGAGACATATCTAGGGAAAAAAAAAAAAAAAAAAACCTGCTACAGCCAAAGTCAGAGAAATTACTGCTTATGCTCTCCTCTAGGATTTTTATAGATTCAAATCTTCCATTTAGGTCTTTGAGTTTATTTTTGTGTATGGTATAAAAAAAACTGGTCCGTTTTCATTCTTTTGCATGTAGCTATCCAGTTTTCCCAACACCATTGTTGAAAACACTGTCTTCTTCCCATTGCATAGTCATTCCTTTTTTGTCAAAGATTAACTGACCGTATAATCATAGAATTGTTTCTGGGCTCTCTATTTTGTTCCATTACTCTGTGTCTATTTTTGTGCCAGTACCACACTGTTTTGATTACTACAACTTTGTACTATAATTTGATATATGAGATTGGGATACCTCCAGTTTTGTTCATTTACAAGGCTGCTTGACTATTTGGGGGTCTTTTGTGGTTCCATGCAAATTTGAGGATTGTTTGTTCTAGCTCTGTGAAAAATGCTGTTGGTATTTTGATAAAGATTGCATTAAATCTGTAGAGTACTTTGGGTGGTAGCGATATTTTAACAATATGTGTACTCCCAATCCAGGAGCATGGAGTATCTTTCCATTTGCTGTTTTATAGTTTTCACATGTTAAGTCCCTTCATCTCCTTGATTAAGTTTATTCCTAGGTATTTTATTATTTTGGGTGCAACTGTAAATGGGACTGTTTTCCTGATTTCTCTTTCTGCTACTTCATTAATAGTGTATAGAAGTGTAACAGATTTCTGTACATTGATTTTGGTTTTTTTTTGTTTTTTTTTTTTTAAGATTTTATTTATTTATTTGACAGAGAGAAATCACAAGTAAGCAGAGAGGCAGGCAGAGAGAGAGGAGGAAGCAGGCTCCCTGCTGAGCAGAAAGCCCAATGTGGGGCTCGAACCCAGGACCTGGGATCATGACCTGAGCCGAAGGCAGCGGCTTAACCCACTGAGCCACCCAGGCGCCCCTGTACATTGATTTTGAATCCTGTGACCTTACTGAATTCATTCATCAGTTCTAGTATTTTTTGGTAGAGTCATTAGGATTTTCTATATATAGATCATGTCATCTGCAAATAGTGAAAGTTTTACTTCTTCCTTACCAATTTGGATGCATTTTTTTAAGATTTATTTATTTGACAGAGAGAGAGAGAGAGAGAGAGCTTAAGCAGGGGGAGTGGCAGGCAGAAGGAGAGGAGAAGGAGGCTCCTTGCTGAGCAAGAAGCCTGATACAGGCTTTCATTCCAGCACCCTGGGATCACGACCTGAGCTAAAGGCAAATGCTTAACCTACTGAGCCACCTAGGTGGCTACAATTCCAGTACTATGTTGAATAAAAGAGGTGAGAATGGACATCCTTGTCTTATTACTGATCTTAAGGGAAAAGTTCTCAGTTTTCCACCATTGAGTATGACATTTACTGTGGGTTTTCATATTTGGTCTTGATTGTGTGAGGTATATTCCCTCTAAACCTACTTTGTTGAGGGTTTTTATCATGACTGGATGTTGTACTTTGTCAAATGCTTTTTCTCTACCTATTGAAATGATCATGTTGTATTTATCCTTTCTCTTATTGATGTAATGTAACATGTTGATTGATTTGTGAATACTGAATACCATTGCATACCTGGAATAAACCCCACCTGTTCACAGTGAATTTTTTTAATGTATTGTTAGATTCAGTTTGCTAATGTTATGTTGAAGATCTTTGCATCTATATTCTTCAGAGATATTGGCCTTTGGTTCCCTTTTTTGGCAGTGTCTTTAACTGTTCTTGGTTTCAAGGTAATGCTGGCTTCATGGAATGAATTTGGAAGCTTTCCTTCCCCTTCTATTTTTTGGAATAGTTTGAGAAGAATAGGTATTAAGTTTTCTTTAAATGTTTGATAGAACTCACTGTCTGGTGACAGTCTCTCATGCCATCTGGTCCTGGACTTTTATTTGTTCTGAGTTTTTTTATTATTGATTCAAATTCATTTATGGTAATTGGTCTGTTCAAATTTTCTATTTCTTCCTGATCAGTTTTGAGAAGTTATATGTTTCTAGGTATTTTTCCATTTCTTCAAGGTTGTCCAATTTGTTAGCATACAATTTTCCATACTGTTCTCTCATATCCTTTGTATTTCTGTGGTGTCATTTATTTCTCCTCTTCCTTTTTTTTTTTAAGATTTTACTTATTTATTTGACAGAAAGGACACAATGAGAGAGGGAACACATGGAGGGGGACTGAGAGGGGGAGAAGCAAGCTTCCTGCTGAGCAGGGAGCCTGATGTGGGGCTCAATCCCAGGACCCTGGGATCGTGTCCTGAGCCAAAGGCAGACGCTTAAGGACTGAGCCCCCAGGCACCCTTATTTCTCCTCTTTCATTTGTGATTTTGTATTTGAGTCCTTTCCCTCTTCCTCTCTCTTATGAATATGGCTAAAGGTTTATCATTTTTTTTAATCTTTTCATAGAAACAGTTCCTGTTTCCTTGATTTGTTATAGTGTTTTTTTAATTTCTCTTTTATTTCTGCTCTAATCTTATTTCCTTCCTTCTACTAGTTTGTTCTTTATTTTTCTTTTTCTAGCTCCTTTAGGTGTAAGGTTAGGTTGGCTTACTAAAGTTTTTTTTGCTTTTTTCTTTTAAAGATTTTATTTATTTATTGGACAGAGAGAGATCACAAGAAGGCAGAAAGTTAGGCAGAGTGGGAAAGCAGGCTCCCCACTGAGCAGAGAGCCTGATGTGGGGCTCCATCCCAGGACCCTGAGATCATGACCCGAGCTGAAGGCAGAGACTTTAACCTACTGAGTATCCAGGTGCCCCAAGATTATTTTGCTTCTTAAGGTAAACTTGTATTGGTATAAACTTCCCTCTCAGAAGCACTTTTGCTGTATCCCAAAGATTTTGATCCATTGTGTTCTCATTTTCACTTGTCTTCACATATTTTTTTTTTTTTAATTTCCTGTTTGCTTTCTTGGTTAGCCCTTTCATTGTTTAGTAGCATGTTATGTAACCTCCATGTGTTTGTGTTCTTTCCAAACTTTTTTCCTGTGATTGATTTATATTTCCATAGCATTGTGATCAGAAAAAAATGCATGGTATGACATTGATCTTTTTGAATTCGTTGAGACTTGCTTTGTGGCCTAATATGTGATCACTTTTGGAGAACGTTCCATGTGTACTTAAAAAGAATGCGTTTTTCTGCTGTTTTAGGATGGAATGTTCCAAACATATCTGTTAGATCCATGTGGTCACAAGTGTCACTCAAGGCTACTGTTTCCTCGTTGATTACCTGTTCAGATGATCTGTCCATTGATGTAAGTAGGATGTTAAAAGTCTGCTTCTGTTCTTGAAATTCTTTCAATTACTTCGTTATCAGCTTATGTTTTTAGGTGTTCCCATGGTGGGTGCATAAATACTTACAATCATTATATCTCCTTGTTAGAGAAGTCCCTTTATGATTTAGACTTTATTATAAAGTCTATTTTGTCTGATATAAGTATCGCTACTTTCCACTTTCTATGCAATTCCATTTGCATAATAAATGCTTTCCCATCCCTTCACTTTCAATCTGCATGTGTCTTTAAATCTAAAATGATTCTCTTGTAGGCAGCACATAGTTAAGTCTTGCTTTTTTCCATTCCATCATCCTATGTCTCCTGATTTGAGTGTTTAATCTATTTACATTCAAAGTAATTATTGGGGCGGCTGGGTGGCTCAGTGGGTTAAAGCCTCTGCCTTCAGCTCAGGTCATGATCCCAGGGTCCTGGGATCGAGCCCCACATCGGGCTCTCTGCTTGGCAGGGAGCCCGCTTCCTCCTCTCTCTCTCTCTGCCTGCCTCGCTGCCTACCTGTGATCTCTATCTTTCAAATAAATTTAAAAAAAAAGTAATTATTGATGTGTACTTTTTTTTTCTTAAAGATTTTATTTATTTATTTGAGAGAGAGGCAGTGAGAGAGAGCATGAGCAAGGAGAAGGTCAGAGGGAGAAGCAGACTCCCGTGGAGCTGGGAGCCCGATGCAGGACTCAATCCCAGGACTTCGGGATCATGACCTGAGCCGAAAGCAGTCATCCAACCAACTGAGCCACCCAGGCATCCCTACTATTATATGTACTTCTTGCCACAAAGTGTTTTGAGCCCTTCATTCCCTGGTGATAGAGACTCAACACCAACAATCTCTAAGCAGACATCAGACAAAGAAGTGGGATAAAATTTTCTATTTAAAAAACAGAAATCCCTCACTAGATGTGGAATTTAAGAAATAAAACAAATAAGCAAAGGGGAAAAAAGAGAAAGAGACAAAACAAGAAACAGACTCAACTACAGAGAACAAACTGATGGTTACTAGAAGGGAAGTGGGTGGGGGATGGGTTAAATAGGTGATAGGTATTAAGGTGTGCACTTGAGATGAGCACCAGCTGATGTATGGAATGTTGAATCACTATATTGTACACCTGGAACTGATACTGCATTGTAAGTTAACTAATTGGAATTTAAATACTTAAAAATACTCAACATTCCAAAACAGAAGAGAGAAAGAAGAGAAAGGAAAGGAAAAGACAAGACAAGACAAGATCCCAATAGGCAATGGATGACCCACATACTCTTGGAGGAGTTGTAATTTATTCCATCTCCCCCAAAACTGGACCTACCATTTAATTCCCATTTTGCCTGAATTGCAGTGTATACAGCACTTCATGAGAAGGAGGAGAGGCAGGGTGGCCTGTGCCCTCAAACCACATGTCAGGAGCCAGCCTCCGGGGTAGGTGGAAGCTAAGCAAGGTCTCTAAAGATGACTGCAGATGGGGGTGACTTCTGAACACTCTTTTCACTCTGGTCCTTCTGCTTAAAGTAAAGCCTGAAACTCTGCCCCAAAACGTCCCATCTGGTCACCCTCAGCCAGGAAGAGGTGAGATCTGTGGGATGAGGTAGAGCCTCTACAGCCAAAAAAGCAGGTGTTCCGGGGAAACACAGCTTGACGGACCTTTGAAACAGTTCTAGGAGACAGACCTCACAGCAGTGCCAAGAACCTTTTAGGGTAATTGGTGGATGATTTACCAATGTTATCTAGAAAACCTTTTGCAAAAGTCCTCTATCTCTAAATGACATGCACTTCCTTGGAGTCTTTTTGCTCTTAGTTTTTTTGTTGTTGTTGTTAGATTCAGATCTGGTAAGGAAAAGGAAAAGTCCAGTGCTCCATTAAGAATTTCCTGAAATTGAGGCGCCTAGGTGGCTGAGTCAATTAAGCATCTGCCTTTGGCTCAGGTCATGACACCAGTGTCCTGGGCTTGAGTCCTGCATCAGGCTCCCTGCTAAGCATGGAGTCTGCTTCTCCCCTGCTGCTCTCTATCTCTCACTCATTCTCTCTCTCTCAAATAAATAAAATCTTAAAAAAAAAAAATTCCTGAAACTGGCAGAAAGGGGAAATATTTTCATATTGGGGGGGGGTTCCTTTCCTAATAATAAAATTTCCTTTATTTTAGACTTTATTTTTCATTCCCCAAAATATTTCCATACCCATTCAAATTTGGTAAGGCAGCTATGATAAATGCCTTTAGTCATCAGTTTGGTATGTGCTCTCTCAAATATTTAGCATTGCCGACCTCAGAAGGGAGTTTTAATGAAACAAATGTCTTTCTTTAATTCCCAACCATGAGACCAGGAAAAATGTACTGAAGCCTAATGAAATCCTGTCAGTGAATGGATTGCCAACTGGTATCTTCACAAGCAGCATCATCTAACAATTTGTTCAATTATAAACATAGTTATATTACCTGATCCTTTTCTGCATGATCTTTTTAATTTTTTTTCTAATTACAGGCATTTTATGTGTGCCCACAAGTATATCCCTGGGTAGGGGACAGAAAGAATATTCCCTTAAAAAGGAAGAAAATAGGTATAGAGGAGACTCATTCTTACAGAAAGGAGACTGTTCTTATATCTTCAATCTAAAATAAATCCCCAATAGATCAATGGTATAAATAATTTAAAAATGTTTAGACACCTTTCAAAGTTCATGCAAAATAACAAAGCTGATGAGTTCATTAGACCAATTTTTACCAACTATATGTAAAAAGACTTCCATTGAAGTAAACAAATGTTTCTTTTAACTTAAATTCAACATTTCTTATTAATTCTTTTTATATTTTCTATTTGTTTATTTGACAGAGGGAGAGGGAGAACACAAGCAGGAGGAGTGGCAGGGAGAGGGAGAGGAAGAAACAAACTGCTGAGCAGGGAGCCCGATGTAGGGCTCAATCCCAAAACCCTGGGATAATGACCTGAGCCAAAGGCAGATGCTTAACTGGCTGAGCCACCCAGGTGCCCCAAAATTCAACATTTCTATTTTTTTAATTTAAAGATTTTTATTTATTTGTCAGAGAGAGAGAGAGGGAGAGAGCGAGCACAAGCAGGGGGGACAGAAGGCAGAGGGAGAAGTAGGTTGCCTGCTGAGCAAGGAGCCCAATATGGGAGGGACTCTCTTCCAGGTCCCTGGGATCGTGACCTGAGCAGAAGGCGGCCACTTAACAGACTGAGCCACCCAGATGTCCCTCAACATTTCTATCCATGCTCCTAATCCTCTCATGCCTTAGATTCTTTATCAGATAAGTCTATCTTCTAATATCACAAGGAGGATAAAATTACTAAATTCCATATAATTTTCTCAGAATTTCTAATGTCAAATAAGTAAAATAAAAACTCATTTACGGGGCGCCTGGCTGGCTCAGTGGGTTAAAGCCTCTGCCTTCGGCTCGGGTCATGATCCCAGAGTCTTGGGATTGAGCCCCACATCGGGCTCTCTGCTCCACAGGGAGCCTGCTTCCTCCTCTCTCTCTGCCTGCCTCTCTGCCTACTTGTGATCTCTGTCAAATAAATAAATAAAATATTTTAAAAATTAGAAAATAAAAACTCATTTATAAGCAAACATAAGAAAGAAAAGCAGGGGGAAAAAAGCTCCAAGGAGACAAACATACATCAGGTTAAGGAAAGTAAAACGATTTTTAAAAATTAGGTAAAATATATAGAAACTACCTGTAATATTTCAGTTAGCTCTACTAGAGTCCTCTTTTCACTGGGTAGTTTGAGTTACAATGATTTTTGAAGAGATTGATTCTAATAATTTTCCATAAAATTGCTCATTACTCTTATTCTTTTTCACAAAATCACGAATGTATTGGTCTCTAGATTTTTCTGAAATAGAAAGACTCAAAATACAGAAAGTACTTAAAATCATTACAATTATGGATATATCTTCACTATCCCACACCAAATCACCTTCTTTTATTATTATTATTATTATTATTATTATCATCATCATCATCATTATTATAACTCCAAAACAGTAATTTAGTCTACCTTTGCTAATGAAGTCAGATTATAATATGTTAAAAAATAATTCTTTATCTAAGGAAGAGAGACATCTGCTCTGATAAAGTCCCACACCAAGAATACCAGCACATGCAAGTTCACTGAGCTGAAGGAAAAGATAAATCGTCATGCTGGATAAAAGCTGGAAGGTGGTCCCAAGTTCTTGAAATCTGGCGATGCTGCCATCATTGATATGGTTCCTGGGAAGCTTATGTGTGTTGACAGCTTCTCTGACTATCCTCCTCTGGGCCATTTTTGCTGTTCTTGATATGAGACAGATGGTTGCTGTGGGTGTCATCAAAGCAATAGACAAGAAGGCAGCTGTAACTGGCAAGGTCACCCAGTCCACCCAGAAAGCTCAGAAGGCTAAATAAATATTATGCCCCAGGACCCGCCACCCCATTCTTATCAGTGGTGGAAGAACAATCTCAGAACTGTTTGTGTCAATTGGCCATTTAAGTTAAAAGTAAAAGACTAGTTAATGATAACCAATGCATGATAAAACCTTCAGAAGGAAAGGAGAATGTTTTGTGGCCCATGTTTTGTGTTGTGTATGTTGACTGAAGTTTTATTAGTTTTTAAAATCAGCACATTTTAATGGAAACAAATTTACCAAAAATCTGTTACAGAATTTTAAGATCTATTAAAACAAAAGTTTAATGAGGAAAAAAAAAAAAAGAAACCCTGGACATTACCTCTATCATTTGGTAATGATAAGGCAGGTAGGGGCAGAATCAAATAATTTATCCATTTAGAACAAAGATCAATAAACTAAGACCCACAAGGTCAGGGTTCAAAAACACCTATATTGGTGGGGGGGGGGTTCCCCTCTTTGGCATCCTAGCTGGTTACATCTTAGATGGTTATATAAGTACCTATATCATAGTCTCAATTTTGTCTCTCGGCTTGCAAAGCCTAAAATACTAAAACAACCTTGCCCTTAGAAAAAGTTTGTCAACCTTGATCTAGAATATTCTGATTACTATCAGCATTCCCAAAAAGAAAAACCACCACTCTGGATATAGCCAGAGGTTTAGGAGCTTACAGCTAAGAGAAGCTACTATCAATTATCTTTCACCATGTAGAAATTCAAATGGCATAGAAAATTTCAGCAAGCAAGATTAAACTCACTCTAGACCTAAGGAACACTTTTTACAAACAAAAGATACAAATGAGCTTGAGTTATTGTTCCTTTGTTTTTTTTTTTTTCTGTACCTATATCTATATGATCACAAAGCAAACCTTTTTAGAAACATACAAAATCTTGATAGCTAGTTATATAAGTGGGTATTTATATATTCAATTAGTATGCTCACTATATGTATTTATAGATTTTTTTGGAAAGAGGTTGTATCAGCCCTGAGAAAAGTGAGAATAAACATGTGATTGGAAAAAGATATACTAAAAATAAAGAACAAACTAGAAAGAAAAGACTCCCTAATCTATTTTCTAAAGGCACATTTTTAACGGCTTCATAGGCTTCTCTTTTTGCAGGTTAAGTCCCTCCTTATTATTGAGTTTCGGTGGGCACAATTATGCTGGTATTTATCAGCACCCAATCAACTAGACAACCGTTAGCATGAAAACAGCTGAAATGTCTAAGAAAGCTATGGTTGTATCAGCATTATTTACTTCTGGGAATAGACAGACTCCTAAAAGCATAAATTATCTTTCTTACTTATAACAACATCTGATATTGTTAGTGGAAATACGATGTATGTGTACTTTCTAATAAAATGAATACTGTTGTATTTGAAATAATAGATAGATCTTCATGCAGACACAATACACACTAGGCAATACAGTGTGATTTTCTTCCAGATCATATACTTTCTGAAGTACTTCTATTATATATATACTAATCTCATTCAAAATATAATTTTTATTTATGATATAATACTTTTTCACTGTTCAATGAAGAGCTGAAAAGGAAATTTATTTAAGCTCGATTTTAATATGGTCACAGAACTCACCATTAAAATGACACAGTCATAGTCATGGCCAGGTCATCACTAAGGGGTCTGTAAGCAAGCCAGTTCAAAAGTCCATCGCAGTCCTTTTGTATAACCAGTAAAGTAAAAACTGGATCATCACAAAAGATGTATGTATGTATGTATGTAATAAATTTATATATTATTAACTCTATTAACTCTAACCCATTTCTCAAACAGTCCCAACAGTATTCAGTATTTATGAAACTGAATATAGGTGGAGTATTTTTATTATAAGTTTAAAAATATACAGACTTTTACCTGGTCATGTTCAAATCATATTGAAATATTAGATATTATATTCACTTCAATATATTATATATTATAGTCACATTATTGTATCTAATTTGCTATATCCAGATATATAATACACAGGCATTCTGATGAGACATTCATTGCACAAGTTTAGTTTATAGCACTAAATTCGGCACTTCGTTAACTCTCTCTCTTAAGAAAAGGGAAATCCTTCATCATGTCTCCAATAAACTTTTAACTACAGGAGACATCACTGGAATAAAACCGAAATGAGTCATCTTTCCCAAGAAGATTTTTGTAAACAATTATAAAATTAAATTAGGAGGAAATACACAACTATCCTTTAAAAAATTTTAATGTTATTTTCAAATCTCACAAACACAATATTTTACATGCATTTGATTGATGTTTACCAAGTTAGATCTTCCCAATGATGCATTCCTTACACCAAAAATTCTGGAGCAAGGCAGAATATAAAGAAGTAGGATAAAGCCATACAGATAGGTAGGTATGTAGATAGTTGCAGATGGATCAACAGATAGACAGAAAAACACATGGGTTTTTCATTTCCAAATACTTGTTTTTATTGTTTCCTATGTCATGGTAAAGAAATAATAGCACTTGAAAAGAGTTGCTCAGAACTGACCCATACACAGGCCACCAAGAAAGTAAAATGACAAAATAAATAGAAAAAGATTAATAAATTGTTTCATCCATCATAGAATACTCTTCAAGGCCTCCTTGAATTTTTAGTTTCATGTTTCCTATATATGGCTTATATGAGAATATGATGATGGATTAATGGGATTTTTTGTACATATCAAAATTATAAACACAAATTTTAATCTTTCTCCTCCCTCATTCCTAAAATTCTGGACAATACCCTTCTATCAACATATCTGAATTTTCCATTTGTTTTTCTCTTACATCTCTGATATTCCTCTGGGACCATTTACTTCCTTCTAAATTACAACCTATACAAATACCTTTAATGAGAGGGTGATGCTCATTAACTCAGTTACTGAGTTGTGGTGTCTGAAAATATCTGTTATCCCACCTTCTTAAATTGGACTTTTTCTGAGTACACTATCTGCCAAAAACGGACTTTTATTTTGTTTTGTTACTTAAAAGACATTACTTCATTTTCTTCGTTTCTACTGTTGCTGTTAAGTCAACTAACAGTTTAACTTTTTTTTTTTTTTTTTTATTTCACAGAGAGAGAGAGATCACAAGTAAGCAGAGAGGCAGGCAGAGAGGGGGCGGGAAAGCAGGCTGCCTACTGAGCAGAGAGCCCGATGCAGGGCTCAATCCCAGGACCCTGAAATCATGACCGGAGCTGAAGGCAGAGGCTTAACCCACTGAGCCACCCAGGTGCCCCAACAGTCTAACTTTTATTCCTTTATAGGTAACTGTTTTCTGATTCTTTGAAGAACTTTGTTTTGCCGCTATTGTATAAAATGTCTTATTACATGTTTGTGTATGTGTTTGCATATTTAATGTGAGATTGACTAAGCATCTTGAATTCAAATAATCATGTCTTCCAATAAGTCAAAAAAACTTTCAGTCATTATCTTTTTGAATATTGCTCACCCTAATACTGCCTCTGTCTTCTGCTTCTGAAACTCCAGTCAGACATGCGACTGACTCTAGATATCCAAAGACTTAGGGATATTAGAATGTTAGAGTTGCTTTATCACATAAGATCTGTTCACCCTCCCATGAAGATGCAGAGGACACACCTTTTACTCCAGCTGAGAAATAAAATTGTGAGGGTAGCCCCAGCTATCTTGAATAGCTGCAGTTATTCTTCTCTGAACGTCAGAAATTATTATGGAAAATGCTTACTAGAACCGGAATCCCTAAATGGAATGAGGATAATTGTATCCTGGGTGGCAGGGGCTTATTGGCAGCATTTAATCCCCACAGACAAGGTAATCATGGGTACCAAAATAGACAGTGGAGTCAAAGCAGTAATCTAAATAGTCTTATTCACAGAAACCTGTGACACAACCAGTTGATCACGGTGTTCCTAAATAAGATGGGCAGTCTACTAAATTCTAAATTGATCTGTGTAAGTTTCACCAGTTTCAGGATGCAACTTGGAACAGACTCAGCAACTGGCAGAATACCTACCATTGGTTCCCTGACCTGTGGAATGAAGTATATTATGAAGTCACTAAAAAATGCCTATACTTAGAAAAACAGTGAACCAAAAACAATACCACATTCCTACAGAGATTGCAGAGAGGAATGCCTCCATCAAAGACTTGAAAGATAAGGACGGGATTTTCATCACATTTCCATTCGGCTTGACTACCTTGCCTATACAGAAAACAGAAGAATTTTGAAGACTGATGCTGCCTTATCATAAATTTATTCACGAGGTGACTGAATGAAGCTGCTGTTCCAGATGTGGCTTTACTAGTTAAACTTATACAACCTTGGTAACTTATATGTTCCTATCGATCCGGCAAATGATTTTTGTTCTCAATCCTGTTAATAAAGACCACCAAAAGCAGTTTGCTTTCAGCTGGCAAAGCCAGCAATACTCCCTTACTGTCCTACCTCAGGGATATATCAACATTCCAGTTCTATGCCATAATTTACTCCCTAGGGAATTTGATAACTTTTCTCATCTATGAGACTTCATACTGGTCCATTACATTGATGCTATTATGCACATTGGACCTAATGAGTAAGAAATAGAAGGTATCTGACATACTGATAAGCTGTTTTCATATCAAAAGTGGAAGATAAATCCAACAAAAATCTAGGGACTTTCCATCTCCGTGAAATTTCTAGGTGTCCAACAATGCAGGGAATATCTAGGTGTCCTTTCTAAGATGAAAGGTAAGTTGTTGCATCTAGCCCCTGCTACAACCCAAAAAGAGGCACAATGCTACTGAGCCTCTTTAGATTTGGGAGGCCACATATTCTTCATTTCTGTGTGCTACACTGACCTGAAAAGCTGCTAGCTCTGATTGGGGTCCAGAATTTAAAAAGGCTCTAAAACATGTCCAAGCTGCCAAGCAAACTGCTCTACCAATGAGACCATAGGGTCCAGTAGATCTGATGGCACTTGAAATATCACTGAGACATACAGACACCATTAAAGCCTTCAGCAGGTCCCTATAGGTTAATTACAGCACAGAACCTTAATATTTTGGGAGAAAGATTTGCTACTACACCTTACTAAAAATTAAGTACTTAATTTTGGGCCACCAAGTTACCATACAACTTGAGTTTCCCATCATGAACTAGCTGACACAGGAAGCCACAAAATTGAGCATGCGCAGCAGCACTCCTTCCTCAAATTAAAGTGGTATATATAGGATTAAGTTACAAAAGGACCTGAAGGTACACGTAAAATGCATTTAAAAATGGCTGAAATGGCCACTACAAAAGCCCCTACTCTGTTGTATTTACTTGTCCCTGCCCGCCTGCAGCAGTGACCACATCGGTCATTCCCTACAACCAGCTGGCTGAGGAAGACAGAAATCAGGTTTGGTTTAGAAATGGTCCTGCATGGCACACCTGGGTGGCTCAGTGGGTTAAAGCCTCTGCCTTTGGCTTAGGTCATGATCTCAGGGTCCTGGGATCGAGCCCCACATCAGCTCTCTGCTCAGCGGGGAGCCTGCTTCCCTTCCTCATCTCTCTGCTTGCCTGCCTACTTGTGATCTGTCTGTCAAATGAATAAATAAAATCCTTTAAAAAAAAATAGAAATGGTCCTGCACAATAAGCAGGCACTACCTGAAAGTGAACAAAAAAACATGAAGATATTTGTGTCCCATGTGAATGTTCGCCAACAGGTGACCTCAGCAGAGAAGGATTTTAAAATCAAGTAGATAAAATGACCCATTTTGTAGATCCCAGTCAGCTTCTTTCTTTTGCTACTTCTGTCATTGCCCAATGAGCTCATTAACAAAGCACTGTGCTGACAGAGATGGAAGTTTATATATAAACTCATCAACATGGACTTCTACTAACCACAGCCATTTGGCTATAGCCACTGCTAAATGCCCTATCTTCCAGGAGGAGAGACCAACACTGTCTCTGATATGGCACCATTCCCTGATGGCAGGTAGCTGATTACACTGAACTGCTTCCACGATTGAAGTAGAAATCGTCTGTTCTCACTGGAATAGACACTTATTCTGGATATAGATTTACATTCCCTGCACATAAAGCTTTTTCCAAAACTACCATCCTTCAACCTAAAAAATTCCTTATCCACCATTCTGGTATTTGACACAGCATTGCTTCTGATCAAGGAACTCACTTTGCAGCAAATTAAGTGCAGCAATAAGCCCATAACATGGAATTCACTGGTCTCACCACGTTCTCCGTCATCCTGAGGCAGCTGGTTCAATAAAATGGTCAAATCGTCTTTTGAAACTCAGCTACCACACCAGCGAGGTAACAATACCTCGCAGCTCTAGGGCAAGGCTCTGCAAGAAGCTGTATAAGCTCGAAATCAGCGTCCAGTACATGGTACTATTCTCCCATAAGCAGGATTAACAAATTCAGAATTGAAGGAATAGAAAGAGAATAGCTCCTCTAACTATTACCCCTAGTAGTCCCCTAGCAAACCTTTTGCTCCCTATTGTGGCAGCCCTGTGCTCTGTTTGTCTAGAGGTCTTAGTTCCGAAGGGAGGAATTCTTCTACCAGGTTTGGTAGAAGAATTCAATGATTCCATGACTCCATTGAAATTAAGACTGCTATCCTGCCACTTTGGGTTCCTAATGCCTCTGAATCAACTGAAAAAGAAGGAATGTATTGTGCTGGGTGCTTCAACTGATTATGATTACAAAGGAAAAATTGGACTGCTACTACACAATAGAGGTAATAAAGAGTATGTCTGGAATATAGGAGATCCCTTAAAGTATCTCTTAATGCTATCCTGCCATGTGATTAAAGTCAAAGGGAAACTGTAACAACTCAAAAGATGGGTCTCTAATAATCCAAGCCCTTCAGGAATAAAGGTTTGGGTTACCCCCATGTTGTATACTGACTTGTGTTCTGGAACAAGACACATTACGTCCTAACCCCCAGTACCTGTGAACATGATGTTATTGTGAAATAGGGTCTTTGCAGATATAATCAAGTTAAGATGAGGTCAATCTGGATTGGAGTGGGCCCTAATCCAATGAGTATTGTCCTTTTAAGGAGAGAGAAATTTGGACACAGAGGAAACACACAGAAATAGGAAAAATAACATCCAAATATGGAGGCAAAGACAAGAGTGATGAATCTATAAACCAAGAAAGCCAGGGATGCTAGCAATAACTAGAAGCTAAGAGAAAGGTATAGAACAGTTTTTACTTCAGAAGCTTCAGGAAGTGGGGCGCCTGGGTGGCTCAGTGGGTTAAGCCTCTGCCTTCAGCTCAGGTCATGACCTCAGGGTCATGGGATCGAGTCCCACATCAGGCTCTCTGCTTAGCAGGGAGCCTGCTTCCTCCTCTCTCTCTTCCTGCCTCTCTGCCTACTTGTGATTTCTGTCTGTCAAATAAAAAAAATAAAATTAAATTTAAAAAAAAAAAAAGAAGCTTCAGGAAGAAACAAACCTGCAGGTGCTTTGGTTTCAGACTTTTTCCTCCAGAACTGTAGAGAATAAACTCCTCTTGATTTAAGCCACCAAGTCTGGGGTATCTTGTTTTAGTAGCCCTAGGAAACTAATACCTCCCACCTGGCAAAGAATCTTAACCAGCTGAAGCACCTTCTGAGAGCAAAGGGAACATGGATTAAGTAGTAGAAGATTATGTAGGTAGTAGAAGAATGTAGTCATAAATACCAGCTATAATCATGTCATGTCATCAGAAATGAGGACAGCAATAGTTATGAATATTTTTTCCATATTTTGTTATAAACATGTATATATATTAAGTAAATATATTTTTTTATTTTCTTATTGGTTTATATATGCTATATTAATAGTTAACTTTGTATCACAGTATTTAAGTTGCAGTATATCAAAGCAGAAGAGTGAAAATCTATCTACTATAATTAAATTTATTTCATTTTTTAGGTCTACCTATAACAGGTTCCATAAAAAAAGATGGAAAAATATTGAATTAAGTCATTTTGAGAATTAAAATGAAAAACTAAGACAAAGCAAGCTCAAGTTTTAATCTTAGGGTAATGAGTTCAGACCCCACTTTGAATGGAGCCTACTTTAAAAAAAAAAAAAAAAAGATGGTACATTCACAATCACCAAAACATGCCATATATTGGGCCATAAACAGAGTCCTAATATTTTTTTGAAGATTATTTATTTATTTATTTATTTAAGAGAAAGAGAGTGTGTGTGCACAGAAGTGGGGATGGGGGCAGAGAGGCAGGGAGAGGGAAAGAATCTCAAGCAGACTCTGCTGAGCACAGAGCCCAATGTGGGGCTTGATCCCATTACCATGAGATCATGACCTGAGCTGAAACCAAGAGTCTGATGCTGACTGAGCCACCCAAGCACCCCATAAGTCCTAATATTTTTAAATAATTGAAACTATAAAGAAATAGTTTTTCTGTCCACAAGGTAATTATATTAGATATAAGAATAACATACTTAGGAAAAAAAATATAAATTAAAATAACACACCTCAAACCTGGCGATTCACAGACCTGTACCCCTGGGGATAAAAATATATTATATGTTTATAAAAAATAAAATTAAAAAAATTAAAAAAATAACACACCTCTAAATAATTCATTGTCATGGGGCGCCTGGGTGGCTCAGTGGTTTAAAGCCTCTGCCTTTGGCTCAGGTCATGATCCCGGGGTCCTGGGATTGAACCCCGCATCAGGCTCTCTGCTTAGCGGGGAGCCTGCTTCCTCCTCCCTCCCTCTCTGCCTGCCTCTCTGCCTACTTGTGATCTCTGTCTGTCAAATAAATAAATAAAATCTTTTAAAAATAAATAAATAAATAAATAATTCATTGTCAAAGAGAAATCACAAGAGATGTTACAAAATATTTCTAATGAAGTAGTGAAGAAAAAACAGATGCAAATTTGTAGTGTGCAGCTAAAGCAATGCTTAGAAAGAAATTTTAACTATTCATAATAGTGAAGAAAACAGGACTTGACTTAAGCTTCCAATCTAATAAGTCAGGGGAAGAAAGAGTAAAGAAATTCCAAGAGAAAGAAATAATAAAGATGAGAGGAAATCAATAAAACTTTTCAAAAACCAGACAAACAATAGAGAAAACAACAAAGGCAAAATTGGGTCTTTGAAAATATCAACAAAATTAACAAACCTCTAAGTAAATAAATCAACAAGAGAGAAGCCACAAATTAGTAACACAAAGAATAATGGGGCACCTGGGTGGCTCAGTTGGTTAAGCATCAGCCTTCAGGGTTGAGCCCTGTATTAGGCTCCCTGCTCCATGGGGAGCAGACTTCTCCCTCTTCCTCTGACCATCCCCTTCCCCCTGGCTCATACTCTCTCCCTCTCTCTCACACTCTCGATCTCAAAAAAATAAATAAAATCTTAAAAACAAAAACAAAGAATGAAAAAGAGAACATCACTAAAATCTTCAAACACTAAAAGGAAAATGTGATAATATTGCAAACCAATTTTGTGCCAAAATAATAGACAATTTAGATAAGATGAACAAATTTCTTGACATGGACACAAGGTGAAAAAGAAAGTTTAAATGGCCCTGTATCTATCAAAGAAATTGACTTTGTTATCAAAAATCTTCACACAAAGGAAATTCCAAGCCCAGATGGTTTCACAGGAAATTTTATCAAATATATCTGAGAAAATAATAACAATGTTACAAAGGCTCTTTAAGAAAAAAGAGAAGGAATGACTTCCCAATATATTTTACTAGCTCAGCATGATGCTGCTACCAAAACCAAAGACAATATAAAAAAAGAAAATTACAGATCAATGTCCCTCATGAATAATATATATTAATATTAACAAAGTATTAGGGGACACCTGAGTGGCTCAGTTGGTTAAGCGACCAACTCTTGATTTGGGCTTGGGTCATGATCTCAGGGTTGTGAGATCAAGCCTTACACTGGGTAGGCAGAGAGCTTGCTTAAATTCTCTCTCTCTCTCTCTCTGCTCCTCCCTCCCCTTTAAAATATACATATACCATATATCATATATGTGTGTGTGTGTATGTATACATATATATGTGTGTGTGTATATATACACACACACAAGTATGTATATAAATAAAATATTAGGAACCCTAATGTTAACAATGAACAATTAATATATTAGGAAATCAAATCTAGCCATTATAAAAATTAAATAAAAATTTAATAATTTATTAGTTAAATAATTTTTATTTTAATTTACTATTTATTAGTTAATAATAATTTAATAATTAAATAAAATCTAATAATTAAATAAAATTCATGAACATATATACATATTAATATTTTTTAAATATTAGGAATCCGAAAATTAACAAAATATTAGGAAATCAAATCCAGCCATGTATTTTTAAAAAATTGAATGTCATAACCAGGTAGGATTTTCTCAAGAATAAAAGATTAAATCAATTCAAAAATCAGTCAATGGATTTCACCAAATTTTTAAAAAAGGAAGAAAAACAACAATTTTAATACATGTAGAGAAATCATTTGAAAAAATTTAATACTTGTTTATGAAAAAACTCATAGAAACCTAGAAATAGAAAAGGATTTCCTCCTTCTGATAAATGATATCTACAAAATAACTACAGGTAGCATAATACCTAATGGGGAAATATTGAATGCTTTACTTTTAATATCAAGAATGAAGTAAAGATGTCTACTCACTCTACGTCAGCCATTAGAGCTTCCAGCAGTGGAATAAGGCAAGAAAAAGGAAAAAAACATAAAATCAAAACAAGAAAAAATAAGAAAATATTTGTTCACTGAAAACATGTAGAAAATCCTAACAAATGTACAAATGAGTGACTAAAATTAATAAACTGGATTAACAAAATCGCAGAATATGAAGTCAATAAACAAAAATCAATTATATTTCTACATATTAACAGCAAAAGAAGGAATTATTTTTAGAAATTTAATAGATAATAATATCAAGAACATTAAATATTTATTAATACATTTAACCAAAGATTTGTAAGACTTCCTTACTAAAAACTGCAAAACAAGAAAAATTCGAGATCTAATAAATGGAAGTGTATAACCTGTTTATGAATTGAAAAACTCTATACTGACCTAAGATTTAATGAATATCAATTATAATCCTATCAACCTTTTATAAAAATAGAAATTGGCAATTTGATTGTAAAATTCATGTGAAAGTACACAGAACCTAAAATAGCCACACCTGAATAAAAAGTACAAAACTGATCTTAAGACTTTGTATAAAGTGATATTGATTAGGACACTGTAGTACTAGTAAAAAAAAAATAATATCAAATCTCTTGTTGAAACAGAGTAGGGAGGCCAGAAATGGACTCATGCATGTAGCTATTTGAATTTTGACAAAGAAACCAAAGAAATCCACTGAAGGGAGAAAAATTTTTTCATCAGTTGATGCTGCAATAACTCAACCTCAATCTCTAACTCAAACCACATTTAAAAAAAAACTAATTCATCGGGGCGCCTGGGTGGCTCAGTGGGTTAAGCCGCTGCCTTCGGCTCAGGTCATGATCTCAGGGTCCTGGGATCGAGTCCCACATTGGGTTCTCTGCTCAGCGGAGATCCTGCTTCCCTCTCTCTCTCTCTGCCTGCCTCTCCGTCTACTTGTGATCTCTCTCTGTCAAATAAATAAATAAAATCTTTAAAAAAAAAATTAATTCAAAAAAATCACAGATTCAAATACAAAGTTAAAACTATATATTTCTAGAACCAAATATAGGAGAATATTTTTAGGATTAAGATATAGGCAATGATTTCTTAAGCAGAAATACAGGAGCAATAACTATTAAAGCATGACAACTTAGATTTCATCAAAATAAAGATGTCTGATCATCTGAAGATGGCATTAAGAAAATGAAGTGGCAAGCCACAGACCAAAATGCATGAGCTTTACAGAGAAGCAGAACTAGGACTAGAATTAGAACAAAAAGTTACAGGAGCATTGAGCAGAAGTGTCATTATCACACCAGAAGCATTGGAGGGCAGGTTTGGGATGCTAATTTTTAAAGAGAAAGTTGCAATGATGAGGAAGAGCTTCAAAGAAGTATTGGGAAATTGGGAGAAGTTAGGGAATACCATAAAGGAGGAAGTTGTTGGTATTGACCTAATTACCACTGCATTTTTTTTAACCATGGCATATCAAATGACTATGCAATGAGAGACACCTATGACTGAATAGGACACCTAAGACTGAATGTCATCAGATGTTCCAAATCACAGGAAGGCACTACAGTATCCACTGAATGATGGAAATGAAACATTAAAGATCATGGCCAAACATATCTAATGGGCATAAGTTACACAAACAGATACCACATGTCACCTCTGTTGTTCTGATGCCTCTCTCTCAGCTCATACCTATGGCCTAATATGGGGTCCCCTACTCCTAATGGAAAGGGGAAGGGAAAAAGCCTGAGCTTGCTTCTTAGTTTGTCAAATCAGTATGCTGTTGTAAACCAAAATGAATGTTGCTGCATAACAGGCTCGAGTAGGAGTAACCATGACAGAGGAAAAATCCTCCTGGTGGGCATGGCTCTGGCAGTACTTCTGGTCATCAATTGAGTACGTAAGGAAAAGTGTTTGGATATAAAGATATACACATATTCTTAAGCAGCAGCAAATCATTTGGCTGGTTGGTCAGGGCCCAGAGAAAGCAAGGTTGAAAAATTGGAGAAAAAAACAATCTGGAAGAGAAGTGTGTGGCTCAAACTATGCAAGTGGATACAAACTGTGCAGCTCTTTGTGTCTCAGACACACCCTTAAAAGATCATTCCCTAGTCAGGAGCCTAAACAACTAAGTAGACAGGATGATACATCCAGTAGATAGCAGCCAGTCTCTGTCTTCTGCCTTCTCGAGATTGCAAAATGGACCATGAACAAAGTAGTTATAGTAGCAATGATGGAGCTATGCAGGTGCCCAACAGAATGAGGACACTTCCACCACAGTGATTTGGTTACTTCCACTGCTGCATATCAAACCTAATAGCAGCAGAGACCTAAGAGCCCTTGACAGCAGGGGAGTCTGCTTCTCCCTTTCCCTTTCCCTGTTCATGCTCTCTTTCTCACTCTCTCTCATTCAATAAATATATAAAATCCTTTTTTAAAAATGAGATGGGATTATTGGGAAAGATACCTCCAAGGAAATGACATTTCAGATAAGACCCGAAGAATGAAGCAGCCATGAAAAGGGCAAAGACAGAGCATTTCAGGAAGAAACTCAAAACAGCACCTAAGCAGGGATAAGGCTTGGTACACTCTAGGAAATGACAGAAGTCGGCTGTGACTGGTGCAGAGGGAAATAAGTAGAGTGACATGGCTGAAGTTGAAGAGTTAGGCCAGGGCTGACTCATCATGACAGGACATGGAGTAGGAATTTCATTCTAAGTATAATCAAAGTTCAGTGTACAATGAAAAGGGGAAGTGACATAATCTGATCGTCATCTTCAAAAGATGACTTTGGCTGTTCTTTGAAGGACCACTGTATGGAGGGCAAAAGTGACAGTAAAAGAGAGAGGTTTTAAAGAGAAAAAAAGAGAAAAGACAGAGATGGTAAACATAATCTACCATTTCAAGAAGCTTGTTCCTTTTAGGAAAGTATAGAAATAGAAAAGTAGGTAGAGGAGAGTACAAAACCCATGCCAGTCTTTTTTAACATGGAAAAGACTTGAGCATGTTTGAGGCTTGGGCAGACAGCAGAGAGAGGGAAGTTTAAGGAAGAACAGAAAATAGATGAAGACTTTCAGTTCAAGACCGTAGGATGAAGGACACTTCTGCATCTCTTCCTCCCAAGATGTCATTGAAATTTCAGAAAATGTACTCATGTTAAATATATATATCCATAATTTTATAGAAAATAAAGAATTCCTGGACTATAGAAATAAAATGGAGTAAGACTGGTAGAGAAATAGGAGGAGAGAAAATTATAGTGCCATAGTACCCAAAAGTGGAAACACTCTACCAGCGACATTCTAGAATATTCTGCAAGCGACGCTGGTATTTAATGCTGGGGAAATACTATACAAATCATAGATAGTTTCAACTGTGAAGAATTTCCCTGTACCTTGTACATGTTTTGTGTGCCTTGCTGGACATTGATGTAGATTACAAATAGACTTATAATTTTCTAAGCCTAGAATTAAAACCTGCATTACTTATAAATACAAAGTTTGTTCATACATTTTTGATATAATGGAGTTTATACAATCTTATGTACATCAAAGAATATTATCCTTTTTTTAAGATTCATTTGAAAGAGAGAGAAAGAGAGCACGTGGTGGACTGGGAGGGGCAGAGGGAGAGGGAGAGACAGAATCACAAGCAAATTCCCCTTGAGTGTGGAGCCAACAGGGGCTCTATCCCACGACCCGGAAATCATGACCTGAGCCAAAATCAAGAGTCAGACACTTAACCAACAGAGCCACCCAAGCACTCCTACTGTTTGTTTTATTCAAAACAGCAAGAGTTATTCATCATTTCAAAATATTATGGCATCCACTGTAAGAGTACCCACAGTATTTGAAACACCAATATGGTCCATTTGTAGCTGTTAAATTCATGGTGATTCTAATAGAAGTATAGCATATGAATACATACTATTCTTTTTTTTTAATCATTTTTTTATTTTTTTTTCAGCATAACAGTATTCATTGTTTTTGTACCACACCCAGTGCTCCATACAATCCGTGCCCTCTCTAATACCCACCACCTGGTTACCCCAACCTCCCACCCCCCTACCTCTTCAAACCCTTCAGATTGTTTTTCAGAGTCCATAGTCTCTCATTGTTCACCTCCCCTTCCAATTTCCACCAAATGCCTTCTCCTAACTCCCCATGTCCTCCATGCTATTTGTTATGCTCCACAAATAAGTGAAACCATATGATAATTGACTTTCTCTGCTTGACTTATTTTACTCAGCATAATCCTCCAGTCCCGTCCATGTTGCTACAAAAGTTGGGTATTCATCCTTTCTGATGGAGGCATAATACTCCATAGTGTATATGGACCACATCTTCCTTATCCATTCGTCTGCTGAAGGGCATCTTGGTTCTTTCCACAGTTTGGCAACCGTGGCCATTGCTGCTAGAATACATACTATTCTTGATTAGTCATGCTCAAAGATTTCCATTATAAAAATTTATGTTATAAATTACTTTTCAGATATTTCTGCTAATTTTTAAATTATGTATGAGGATATGGGGTCCTAAACACAATCTACCAGGAGACTTTCCCTAAAACACACATTTAAGAGTCCACAATTAGAAAACACTAATTTAAGAGTCCATAATTAGCTTTCACTCCTATTTAAGGGAGAAACAGGTTAGGGAAACCCAAATCAGTCATTTTACTAACCACTGCATTTATTTATACTATGAATATAAAAGTAAGGATCATCAGACAGAAAATAAACGCCAAATATGAAGAGAAACAAATAAGCAGACAGAAATACACCTAATTTGTAAGAAGAGAGATGATTTAGAGTCAGAAAAGAACTATAAAAAATCCCAACTAGCAGTCACATAAAGAAACAAAAAGATACTGAATTTATGAACAGAATCTTATTGCTATTGAAAAGAAAAAATACAGGAACAAAAAAGTGCTCTTGAAAATTAAAAGTATGACTACAGATATAAAATAAATTAGTTTGATGAACAATAAAATTGAGTCCCAAGACGGTAAGCTAATCTCCCAAAACAAAGAGGAAAAGACAAAGAGGTAGAAACCAGGGAAATATTCAGACTTTGAAAGGTAGATTGAAGTGTATAATCCACTTAACAGGAAATCCAGGAGGAAATAACTGGGATACCAAAACGAGTGATAAAAATAATCAAAAATATGGGGCACCTGCCTGGGTAGCTCAGTGGGTTAAAACCTCTGCCTTCGGCTCAGGTCATGATCTCAGGGTCTTGGGATCGAGTTCCACATCGGGCTTTCTGCCCAGCAGGGAGCCTGTTTCCCTCCTCCATCCTCTGCCTGCCTCTCTGCCTACTTGTGATCTGTCTGTCAAATAAATAAATAAAATCTTTTAAAAAATAAAAATAAAATAATCAAAAATATAATGAGAAAATGTAATTTTAGAAGACTGATCTAGGGCTATAGAAAGATACGAGTCCCTAGGTTTTAAAGGTTCTTCAAAAACGAAGTAAATTTGATTATGAAAAAGAAACCCACAACTAGACACATCCTGGTAAAATTTCAGTGCACCAAAGATAAAATCTAAAATCTGCCAGACATTTTAGCTACAACAGAATGGAAATAAGAAGCAGTATGCAAGGCAAATGAGCGCATGAGTCTGAAGCCAGGATGCCTGAACTGAACTGAAATCTTAATTCTCCATCTATTAGGTTGTATGAACTGAGGCAAGTTGCTTATTCTCTCTTTGCTTCAGTTCTCTCATCGGTAAATTCGGAATAATATTACTATCCTAGAGTAATTACCAAGATAAAATGTGCTAATACATAAATTGCTTAAAGTATAGTTTGAACTGATTTAAGTAAGCTCTTCTATCATCATGATCAACACTGAATGCTCTGACACATGACGAATGTCTTTTATGTTCTCTAATGCTTTGAAAAGTCTACAGTAAGCAAGATTTAATAATAGAGGATATATTTCCTACTATTCAGGTCTAATCACAACACTTAACTCCCTAATGAATATATATATATATTTAAAACTTAACAAAAAATCTATAACATTATATATAACTATATATACTATATATTACTAGTATATACACTAGTTATATATAGTATATATAGTTATATATAATGTTAATTTTTTTTGTTAAATTTTAAATTCAATATATAGGCAAATAACAATGAACTTAATTTATTCAGAGAATGCAATGTAAATATTTTAAACACTGACAATATAAAAGGACCAATATAACCAACCAATTTGGGAAAAATAAAAGAGAACATGGTAGAAAAAGAACTAAATAAGTTATTTCTATCATTTTTTTTTTTACAACAGGGAGTCCAGACATAGCATCCAAAGAGGATGTTAAAGATTGAATGCTTATATCTCCCCCAAATTCATATGTTGAAGCCCTAACCCCCACATGATGGCATTTGGAGATGGGGCTGATGGGAGAGATAACAAGGGTTAGATAAGGTCATGAGGGTGGGGTCCTCACAAAAGGATTAGTGGCCTTATAAGAAAGAGACAGCAGGGGGCGCCTGAGTGGCTTAGTGGGTTAAAGCCTCTGCCTTCCGCTCAGGTCATGATCCCAGGGTCCTGGGATCCAGCCCGCATAGTGCTCTCTGCTCAGCAGGGAACCTGCTTCCCGTTCTCTCTCTGCCTGCCTCTCTGCCTACTTGTGATCTCTGTCAAATAAATAAATAAAATCTTAAAAAAAAGAGAGAGAGAGACAGCAGAAAGCTCTCCTCATGCTACACCCCCACCTTCACCCTACCTCCTGTGAGGACACAGTGTGAAGGTAGCCATCCACAAGTCGGGAAGAGAACTTTCACCAGAAACTGAATCAGCTGGAGCCTTGATATAGACTTCTTGGACTTCTCAAGAGAAATATTTTTCTGTTGTTCAAACCCACATGGTCTATGGGATCTGTTATCGCAGCTATGGTAGACTAAGACAAATGACAAATAAAAAAAATAAAGATTTAAAGAATCAAATATCTATCCCGTATTTCCCATACAAATTGTATCTCTGATTAAGCAAATAGTATGAGGGGCAGTTTGTCTTTATAGAAATAACCCAGTTAAAAAAAAAACCTATGAAAAATGAATGAGAAATTTATATTATCCTCATTTTGAAATGCCTAATGACTAATAGATTTAGATATTGAGCACCAGGTGCTAATATCACAAAAGTAGAGAAAGCATGACACCTGTCTCTGAATGGAACAAAACTCCATCTATTAAGAACCATTGAAAAAAAAAAAACTGATCAGGCCTCCAATGACAAGAATAAGAGAAAGACAGAAAGGGAAAGAGAAGAAAGGAAACCCGCAGATTAAAAAACACTTAAGAGTCCTATCCACTAATTGCAATGGGAGAACTTTATTTAGATTCTGATTGAAGTAAAAAGAAAAAATAGAAAAAGGATCTTTTGGGTAGTGAGTCCACCAAAATTCATATTTCCCTTTTCACAATTTAGAGCTGTCACTAAGAAGTAGTTATCTGGCCAACAACTACATTTTCTGACACTTTTGTATCTGGAGGTGGCCATAAAATTATTCTCACTAACGGCATGTAAATGGAAATTATGGAAATTAGGACTCCTGAAAAGTAGATATGCCTTGTCTACTGTCATTTCCCTTCTAAAAAGCTAACTGCAGAGAACATTAAGACTTGGGAGGAAAATGGAACCACAACATGGGAGTCGAGCTACTAAATTACCATCAAAGGTTGTCCACTAACTAAGAAACTCTGCTTTGAACCCTAAGAAGAACATGATATAAGTTTCTATTATGTTTTGCCACTGAAATGTAGAGGTTCTAATTGTTACAAAAGTTAGTATTCCCTTAGCTATTACAGAAAGTGACACAGAAGTAAGGTACTGCTGTTATATAATTGTACAATATTATAGTTCTTCTAAGAAGTCATGAATTACAAGATGTAGCATTATTTTATGTACCACTAAATTGTAATACAGTTAAACTACAACATATCATAGAGTTGTATAGGCATCCTCTTTTCAGAGATGTGTTAGAAGAGATGGAGACATGGACAACAAAAATCAGTGAAACATGGTATGTAACTTGGGCCTCAATGGACAAATAATAGGCAGTGAAAAACCAGGCATCTCAGACTCTAAAGGTGAAACCCATGTGATTCAAAGCAAAATACTTGGTAAAAGCTATCTTACAAAACTGGGACAACAATCACAGTCCAACTGAGCCTAACACTCTAAGGAAAGAGATTGGAAAAGTTTATCAGTATCCATTGTCTTTTATTTTCTGAGTTTAGAAAGCTAGCACCAAAGAAGAAAGGGGGGAAAATGTCTTAGGAAAGAACTGGCAAGTTGGAAAGCAGAGTTAGAAGGAAGAGTTGAGAAGTTTGGGGTTTTTCAAAGCAACTATTTCTGTATCTCAAATAAAAAGTGATAAGACTCGGGGGCTGGGGGGCCTCACTCAACAAAGGCCATAAAGAGTGGGTTAAACAAAAGACTTAGGCTTACTACAGAGATCAGATGAAGATGTTTTCCCAGTTAAGATATCATTTCAAATAAGATAGACTCCACTAATTTGAGAGAGATGCATGGGAAATAAGAGAATAAATGTAAGACCTCTGAATATAAAGAGAACTAACTACAACAAATGAAATCAGAAGCCTGATACTTTTCTGAAAGAATTGTATTCCCAAATACAATGAAGATATATTTAGAAGATGACCTAAGAAGGGTCACGTCAGTAAAACAAACATCAGACCTCCTTACTCACAGGAGTGAGAAGTGACCATGTGGCAGCCAGGAAGGTAGACTTCAACACCTTCATCAATGTAGCCATGGAAAATAACACACACATATTGTTTGAAGTCATAAAGCTAACCATGGAAAGAATTTTTAAGATATAACTCATATTGGAAAACAGACTGGTAGCTGTGTTTGTGTGTGTGTGTGTTTTCACAGCAGTAAGTTAGTAGACTCTACCCAAAGCCAATAAACCAAGAAACAGAGTTATAAGTATATAATTGACAAGTAACAAAGCAATAGAGTTATAAATAACATCTTTATGGTGGTAGCCTTCAGAAGAATTAAAACTGTGAGACTAAATATGGTGAGGGAAGTAATAGAGAAGGGCATTTACTTTTTGTTTTATGTCCTCTTCTGCTAGAAATAAAACTAATCAGTTAGGATACAGCATAAATGAGATATCATAGAGCAATTACTAAATGAGAGTAATATGTGCCAATAAATCATTAAGTGAGAAAAGCATGTGCACAGCAGGACGACAGCCAAATATGTTTTAAAATTGTATAGGTCTAGAGATGGACAGATGGAAGAAAATGAATGGATGGATAGATGACTGATAGATAAGACAGATAGATGATAGATAGATAAAAGCTATAGAAACATAAACTTCTTTCTGATAGCTCTGGATTCCCAATAGCTTTGGATATAGGGGAGAGGCAGAGACCTTGGAGGCTGAAACCCATCCTGGAATTAATTTAGCAGGCTCAACTACCAGCATCTATATTCTTTTACTAAACTTTAAAATGCAAACCTAAGGTTCATTGAATGACAGGCTACTGCTTTCAGGAGAACTACTCAAAACCATGAAGATTTGCGTTACCTCGATGTTATCTTTTGAACCTCTAATTCTGCCTTTGAAGGAACTTCTTCCTCCTAGCAATATCCTTTGCCTGGCTACTTCTAGAAGAGATTGTTAGGAACTGTTAGGATTCTCAAGGCCCCATCGCAGCTGATGTCACATACCTTGAGAAATTAAATTTGAATTTACAAATGCAACTTGTAAACAAAAGAGAAACGAGAGAGCGAGAACACGGGATAAAAGCAGGTTTCTGCGATTAAAAGGGTCTATGTCCAGTACAGGAAGAGGAAGCGGCTTGCTGCTGTCAACGTCTAGATTTTACTGTTCATGCTCAGATCTGACCTCACTTCGTTTCTCCTCAAGACGCCAGATCCCCAGTGCCCTTTCTTTCAAGAAGACCCCTTAAATGCCTGAACACTCCACTGGGCCCTCTCCTTCAGACGTCAGACTCCTCGAATCCCCACCCCCAACCCTTCACACGCTCCTCACGGGTGTCCCTTTTCCTTGCCTCTCCCTATACCCCACCTCCTGGGGCGTCCAGTTGCCTAGTGGGCACCTTCAGCTCCCCACCTCGTGCCCTGAGGGCCCGAGAACAGCCCCAAGCACCTCCATGTTCAATCTGTCCAGATGTCAAAGAAGACCTAGAACCCGCATGGGGCATCCCTGCTCCAGCCCCATCCCTATACCTTGACCCCCTTCAGCTCCCAATCTCACCAAGATCCCCGGAGCACCTCCCACTCTTCACCTGGGAACCCGGGAACCAGGGAACCGGAGCCGAACCCAAGGCACAGCCACTGAAGTGCAGCAGCAGGGTGCTGCCTTCCCAGTGCCTTCCAGGGAGGAAGTGACGTAGGAGTCTGAAAGCAGAGCGGAAGTGGAGGCTCCAGGGTGAGCCTGAATGTGGGCTTCTGACAAGCAGAGCTGCTCAGCCACCGTTTTGTACCTAGGAAAGCGGAGCTGCTCAGCCACCCTTTTGTACCTAGGAAAGCGGTTTCTGTTTTCCGTCTCCGGGCTGGAACTTTTGGGGTTTCTTTTTTCCCAGTTTTCATGCCCAGAATAGTGGTGCAGGATTGAAAGTTCCCCCCACTCATCGGGTTACACTGAGAATTTCAAAGAGGAAATAGAGGCAATAGTGATCTTTAGGACATGGATGTAATTAGAAAAGGAATGTAGACAGAAATATCTGGAAATCTAAACAAGATTGGTCGAAGAAAATGAAGAGGCTGAGAAATTAAATGCTGGACACTGAACTGTGAAATTTCACGGTAAGATGTGGCATTCTTATGTGGGTGCTGGGCACTTAAAAATGGAGTAAAAGAGGACAAGGACTTTGAGTTTCTGTCATAAGAATTTCATTTTTATGAAAAATTTCACATAGTCTTACTGTGCACTGGGAACATTTGTAACGCCAATAATTAATCACAAAGACTTTAAATTGAGGGGGCAAATGCCTTTTATTTTTGTTATGACACTTATTCATGTTTGCTTTGGGGGTTTCAACCCCAGCCTGGTTTTGCCTTTTAGTGCTCCAGACACTTAATTCCATGATGTTGTGCATGTGCTGGGATTCAGGGTGGTAGTGAGGGCCGCCCTACCAGAGTTGGGTAGTAAATGGAAAGAATTGGAAGCCAGCAGTTTTATCTTAAAAGAAAAGGTAACTTGTCCACAATAGTAAGAGCCCAGAAAAAGGTTTCTTCTCAAAGCCTAAAGATCAAGTTAGTTTTAAAAGGCAGTGGAGGCATTGATCACTTCTGTTTGGTTTTGGGTTTTTTGATTGAAATTGTTGTTTATTTTTCAATGATGATATCGAGAAAACAAAAGAATCTGAAACTTGACCAGTGACTAAGTCATGAGTTCATCTTATGTCAGATCACTAGTATCTGGGGCTTACTGGACTTACGTATCATATGAACACATTTGCTAGTAGCAGAAAATTGGGCTTTATCGTAAAAACATTTGCTGAGCTCTTTTGAATGCTAGGCAATATGGTAAGCCCTTACTATGTATTATTATCACATTTAATCATCACAAAAATAACCATGAGGTGCACACTATTATTGTTTCCATTTAATAGATGAGGTAAATAGTCTTAAAGAGGTTAAATTATAGATGCATAGTCCTACAGCGGATTAACGGTAGCCAAGATCTTGAAATCTGATCTAACTCTAAATATCTTTGCTTAAGCACAATATTCTCTGTGTCTGTTAAATTATCTCATAAAGTGCTTTAAATGTTACAGTATTAGTGCTCCACCCCAAAGCACATAGGATTTAATTTTTATTTCTTTTCTTCACTATTATTGAAATCAGTCCCACAGGTTCTTAATGTATTTTGTGTTTTATGATACAAATTTATCAAGTGGGGATTCCATGAACGTTAGCTACTCCACCCCAAAATATGTACGCAAGACACATAAACTGAGAATTTGGACCTTTTTAAAATTTTCTTTTTATTGTAACTTAGAATGACTCATGTACCTGTATTTCTTTTGCTCTAAATTTTAAAGAAAAACCAAATGAAATTTAGTATAAAAATGATGTAACCGGGGCAGCTGGGTGGCTCAGTCAGTTAAGGGTCTGATACTCAATTTCAGCTCAGGTCCTAGGATCAAGTTCTGCACTGGACATGGAGCTTACTTACGATTCTCTCTCCCTCCCTCTCTCCCTCTCTCTACCCCTCCCCCTTCTCTCTAAAAAAAGAAAAGTTCATTCTATATCATATTTATTTAGATTTCAGGTGTATAACCATCAGTACAATATTTAATTTATAAATTATAAATACATATGGTATTAACAAATATATATGTTGTCTCTGTGCTGTAAGGGCCTATTCAGCCAGAGCGGCCCCACCCTGGTTGAACTGCCATTTTGTTGTAAAACTTAAATTGACCGCCCCCCCCCATCCAGGGGAACTTATTTAAAAGCAAGTCCGGGGAACCAGTCCCAGGTAACAAAGTCCAAATACAAGGGTGGGTCAGGCCACGTGGAGGTATTCAATCAGTGGGGACGCATACTGTCTCCTAGCTATGAAGGAGTATTGGCCCCGCCCTTTGGGCACCTTTTGGGCGCCAATTCTGAACTAGGTGATAGGCTGGTTCAAATGTCTACTAGGGTAAATTGTAATTCAATTGGTCGCCTAGCATCACTGTGGAGTTTCCTGTGTGTGTTACAATCTCATTGGCCACCTGTGTGTGGCCAGGCCCAACCACATGGCCTCTGCTCTATAAAAGTTAGTCTGGAAAGCAGGGAGGGGTCATCCTCTCTATAAGGAGCGGCCCCGACCGGTCTGTTTGATGGTCGGTCTGATTCCTGATGCTTGGCGCAAAATAAAGCTTTGCTTGACCTTCGCTTTGTATCAGTCTCGCTCCTTTAATCACGGACCCATTATTGGAGTACCCAATTTTGGGGGACCCAACAGTGGAAAAGCAATTACCTATAAATGTCATAAATAATGTGTTTAGGTTTTCTCTTATAGGAAGTCTCCTTGATTATGAAATGATAATCAAGTAAAACTATAGTCACACAGTTACAGAAGTCAAATGAGCACACTGTGTCTGTGATATTTCTGCCACAGCCTTTTTCAACACCTGTTGATCAGTCAATCAGAGGAAACCTCAGGGGCTGAAGATAGGCCAGCTCGGTGGAAATTCCTTCCCAAAATAGCAATAGCTGAGCAAATTGCTAGGCCAACAGAAGTAGACCATGGACAGGCCTCAGGATTTTGTATGATAGAACAACTGTCTTCAACGGTTGGCATTTTTTCAATGTTTAAATCCTTCTTTGGTCTAACAGCTGATTTCCTCCTTTGTCATAGTCTTCCTTCCTTTCTGTTTTCCCCAGGGAAAACAGCCACACCCTTCCACATTAGACTTTCTTTGGTAAGCAGCTCCTGAAATTGTCATACAGCTGTCCCTAGTTGTCTGGCAGTGACCACTTTCAAGTTTAATATTCCCTCATTAAATATCTCCATGAGGCATTTAAAATGCAAACTTTAAGAGAAACAGAAGGTTGCCAGTTTTTATTTAGATCAAATGAGTCTCAAAGCCAGTTTTAAATAGCCAATTATTTTGGTAGCTTTGTCTTTCCCTTCTAATGGAGGAAAAAAAACCCAAATGACTTCAGTTTAGTGAAGTCTTCTTCTTTTATTTTTTTTTAAATATCAAACCAACTCAATTTAAAACATTAAAATTTTCAACCATGCAAAGGTCCTTAAATTTTTTTAAGTTATAGTCAAACTATAAAAACTATTGGTTTTCTTTCTTTTCCCCAGCATAATATAATGAGCATTTTCTATGTTAATGTAAACATTGCAGAAAAATCAGTTTTTATGGCCACTTCAAAATTCCATGAGTTGACCAAGCTGTCCATATATTGCATTTAAGTTGCTTCAGTCTTTTGCTATTATAAACAGTGCAGAGTTTAATGTATTTTTACATAAAGCTTTTCCTGTAGTTAGGGCTACATTCTCAAAGCAGATCTAGGAAAGAGTGGGTCAAAGACTGACTTTTTTTAAAATTATAGTTGAAACTCAATATTACATTAGTTTCAGGTGTAAAATACAGTGACTCAACAAGTTTATACTTTATGCTATGCTCACCACAAGTGTAGCTACCATCTAAAGGCCATGACATTTAAAATTAGCCAGATGGGGCGCCTGGGTGGCTCAGTGGGTTAAGCTGCTGCCTTCGGCTCAGGTCATGATCTCAGGGTCCTGGGATCGAGTCCCACATCGGGCTCTCTGCTCAGCAGGGAGCTTGCTTCCCTCTCTCTCTCTCTCTGCCTGCCTCTCCATCTACTTGTGATCTCTCTCTGTCAAATAAATAAATAAAATCTTTAAAAAAAAAAATAAAAAAAAATAAAATTAGCCAGATGAAGATGAATGTTCATATATGCAGAATACAGTCCACTTATAAAGAGATCTGATGATTTGCCAATCAGCAGGCAAAAGCTAACCGAGGTTAGAAGAAACCATTTTTCTTTAAAATCAATGAAGTTTATTTGTAATTCTCTGAATTAAGATATACTGGATTCAAAATTTCTTTAATTAGTTACGCTCTATTTTATATGCAAAGATTTCAAAAACTTTTACTTTGTAGTAGATGCATCAGTCAAGAGAGGATTTTAAAAGATTAAAATGACTTTAAGCTCATTATGTGGTTAATTTTTTTTCAGCATTTTTTAATGATAAGGTAATGATAAGTTATCCTTCTATGTTGGATAAGTGTAATGGAAGCACATACAAATTTGAAATACAAAAAAGATAATTGAAGGTTTCCTTTAATTTTACCTTCCAGTTACAATACTAACGTACACTGTGCTTGTCTCGCTTAATACTATATTTAGGATCTCTTTTCCATATTACTTCTTATTATACTATATTAGAAAATACATTTTAAAAATTAGTAGTAGTAGCAAGGAAAAACATAAGATGTAAAACAGTAACCATCAAGATTATCTGATGCCATTTTTAAAAGTAACAGCACATGCACATTGGAGTAACGTCTCCCACGGAACTCTATTCACTATCCCAGTCAGAGTGCCTTTACTCCCCTGGATTAAACACTGTTAACCTTGCAGGAAAACTTTAGAATTGTTCTTTCATAGGCCAAGAAAGCAGGAGAAATTATAGACATAGATATAGTTATACAGATGTAATTACAAGTAGATATGTTTGATGATAATACACACAGATAGGTATACTGTTTTTATCCTAATTCTATCTCCAATATAGTCTCATAACTGCACACTTAATTATTCATTCCATTCTTTTTTTTCCAACTTGTGTGAGCTTTGACAATAGTTATTTTTCTTTTTTTTTTTTTAAAGATATTTATTTATTTGACAGAGAGAGAGATCACAAGTAGGCAGTGAGGCAGTCAGAGAGAGAGAGGAGGAAGCAGGCTCCCCGCTGAGCAGAGAGCCCGATGCGGGCCTCGATCCCAGGACCCTGGGACCATGACCTGAGCCGAAGGCAGAGGCTTTAACCCACTGAGCCACCCAGGCGCCCAGTTATTTTTCTGAATGAAGAAAAATAGCAGTCCAGTTTCTTAAACTATAATGAGGAACAGATCTATGGAATTGAACAAGGCCAAGAAATTGACATGTAATTATTTAATATGCGCTCCTATTTGAATGTAATGTTCTTCATATACAGGAATAAGATATATCATTCCATTTAAACCCTTGTTCCATTCCTTATTGTTCATCCATAAGGAATCTGTTAGTACTCCAGCGGTCTTGAAAGGCTCCTCCTCTAATACTGTTTCTTTTCTCACAATCATCCTGGATATTTCACCATGCTAATTCCTCTAGATAATCTCTGTATCTGCTTTTCTTTTTCCACAAAAAAAAAAAAAAATTCTGTTTTAATTGAAATTATATGACATTTGTAGATTATTTTTAAGAATTTTGTTACAAGGGCGCCTGGGTGGCTCAGTGGGTTAAGCCGCTGCCTTCGGCTCAGGTCATGATCCCAGGTCCTGGGTTCGAGCCCCACATCGGGCTTTCTGCTCCGCGCAGAGAGCCTGCTTCCTCCTCTCTCTCTGCCTGCCTCTCTGCCTACTTGTGATCTCTCTCTGTCAAATAAATAAATAAAATCTTTAAAAGAAAAAAAAGAATTTTGTTACAAAATAAATTCTTCCCATTCTTTTCCCATCCCACAAAGTTTTGGTGTTTGTTTTTTTTTTTTTTTTTTAATTGAGAGTGGTTGTTAAATTTTGTCCAAAGACCCATTAGCAATCTATGGAAATGGCCATATAGCTTTTGTCTTTTGACTTATTAATATGAGAATTAAGTGTTAGATCTTTGGATGTTAATATAAAACCTAGTTGGTCATTCTATATTCTTCTTTAATATTGACTATTGACTTCTATTTACTAATAAGTTTCCAGATTTTATATTGCTATTCAAAACATCAACCTGTATTTCCTTCTTAGTTCATTTTGATATCCATATTATTCTGTCTTTATAAAGAAATGTTAAAATTATTTTGCTTAAGTTCAACAAAAGCTGCTTTGGAATTTATGATACTGGCTTTCAAGCCCAGAAGTATAAAACTTTTATACTTAGACCCTATAAACCAAGTTGAAAATGAGATTATTTCAGATTAAGGGTCATATCTAACTGTGCCCAAATATCCTTATAGAAACATGGCTTATGGAATCTATTCCTGTACTTCAACTCTACTTTTATTACTGTTATGATAAAATTTATTTTTCTCTATTCATTTTTGTGCACATACACAAATTGGCAAATATCTCAAGTAGCAGAAGCATATGATCAAAAGACCACCCACAGGCTTGGGCTACACATGTGCAGCACATCCACAGCTTATAAAATAAAACTCATGAGGGACAAATCTGAAGTTTGCTGTTTGATAGAGGTGAAAATAATGTTTAATCAAACAAGTCTTTGGGGGCATACCTGATTCTGTGGCATGTATCCAAGTCAGATACAAAGTAAGAGAAAGAAGTAGGAAGACACCGTGGTTTGAAGCACACTTGCTCCTAAGATCACCAGGTAGGCCAACAAGTGGCTCAATAGGATAAATTTGCATTAAATTGAACATTTTCTGCCTCAATTTTTAGTTTGCTTCTTGATCAGATTTCTCAGTTACTATTTTATTTGCTGCCACATAATCTCTGTTTGCTGGTAGAGAGTGCCAGAAATGAGGGGGAGTAAAATATTCAGAAGTGGGGGTAAGTAGGCCAGCTCCTTGAGAGTTGGAGAATTTTTCAGAACTTCTGGGGCCTCCAGGAGAGAAAATTTTAAAGAAGGGTGCAGGAGCAAGTCTGCACACTCCTTTTTACACCCCTTCCATCAGAGACGTTTTGATTATCTTCACCTATTGTTTGTCTGAACAACAAAGGTCTGTGTCTTTTAAAAGGAAACTCATAAACCAGTGTACTAAAATACACTTTGTCCTTAATTAACCTGAAACGTAAGACAGACGTATAGATAACATGAAAGTAGAGTGATTTATAGCCTGGAAGTTTCAGTAAAGAAGAAAAGCCAGTATAGTCACTGAGGGATAGGTCTGGAGGATTGAAGTTTACAGTTTTGAAATTGTAGCCTGTCCAAGTATAGCTAACGGAATAAAGGTATGTTAGAGAACCTCCAAGATGACCCCCAATGATCTCATTAGCTGGTATACCCCTGTGAAGTTCATTCTATGTTGGATAGTGCTGACTTGCATAACCAAGGAATATTGCAGAAAAGATGGAATGTGATCTCCAAGGCTAGGTCATAAAAGACATTGTAGTTTACATCTTGCTCTTTGTCGAATCATTAACTCTAGAGGAATCTAGCTGTCATGACATAAGGAAACTCAAACTATGATACACAGATGTCCACAGGGCTCCTGCCAACAATAGCATTAACTTTCTAGACACATGAGTGAGCCACCCTGGAAGTAGATCATCCAGGTCTTTCTACACTTTCAGACAAAAGTAGCTATGAGCAACATCTTAATTGCAATCTCTTGATACTCTGATCCAGAATCACCCAGCTGAGACCCCACTGGTTCCTGATGCACAGAAACTGTGTGAAACAATAAATAGTTGTTGTTTTAGGACACTAGTTTTTTTCAACAATTTGTCATGAAAGAGTAGATAACTAATAATCTCTTAAACTAATGGTTTAAGAGATGGAGCAGGTCCATTTATGCCATCTGTAAGTAGAAGAACAGACCCGAAGATCGTGAAAGATAAGCAGGTCAAAGAACCAATATGCCACTTGTGGAGTAAATAAACAAATAGATGCTGACAACACCGGGAGTGATGGAAGCACTTGGAGTGCAAAGAATCAAGAGCCCAACTAGATCCAAAGTCGTAATTTAAAAAAAAAAAAAAAAGTGGGTGCAAGATGCGCTTCAAATCAAGCACTTCAAAAGAGCAGGAATTTTTATAACAAAAGAAGGTAATCATTGGAAAGCTGAACTGAGACCCACTAAAGGGGTCACTGATCCCACTGCCCAACCTTGGTACCCACAGAAATGGGCTCTAGGGGTAAATAATAAAAGTGCCTGAGAAACTGTATTACTGTGTATGAGCTAATCTCATCCATAATATTAATTAAACCTCATTATAATAACTCAAGTGCCTTTGCCAGGAGTCTTTCCTAAGCAAAAGAAGGGTTTGGTTCTCAGATTCTTACAATATGTTTAAAACAAGCGTAGTTGGAGCACCTGGGTGGCTCAGTGGGTTAAAGCCTCTGCTTTCGGCTCAGGTCATGATCCCAGGGTCCTGGGATAGAGCCCAGCATCGGGCTCTCTGCTCAGCAGGAAGCCTGCTTTCCTTCCTCTCTCTCTGCCTGCCTCTCTGCCTACCTGTGATCTCTGTCTGTCAAATAAATTTTAAAAAAAATTAAAAAAAAAAAAAAACAAGCGTGGTTTGCTACACTCCTCATGATATACAAGAAGAAATCTATTTCTGTACCTTTTTGAATAAAATCCTATCTAACTTGAAAGCCTCTCTCAGGACCATAAGCTACCTTTTTGTACTTTTTCCTTCTTATGACTTTCATCACTTCTCTGTTGGTATAGCAGTATCGAACAACCAGGCAGTCCAGCGACATGTAGAAGAGGCCCTCCCTCTGGTCGGTAGACCAATACGCTCACCACTGAGATACATCGTGAGAGTTATTGTTCTAGCTCCCATTAGAAAGAAACCTCTACCTCTTTCACTGCAGTCCCTAAGGCCGTGATGTTTAATGCTCAGTTCCTGCTGTGAACAGGTGTTTGTCCCAACCTGCATGAGGATGACCACCAACCGCAGAACCCACCACCACTCTGTCCTCCTAGGTTCTGAGAACCCAACTCTCTCTAAGTCTGGAACCTTCTTAGATTCTAAGATTCTAAGTCAGAATCTTTTCCTAGAAGCAACAACCCCCATTTCCCTGCAGATAATCCAACAGGCTTGTCTTTTTGTTTTGTTTATTTTATTTTATTTTTTTCAGTGTTCCAAAATTCATTGTTTATCACCACACTCAGTGCTCCATGCAATACGTGCCCTACACAATACCTACCACCAGGCTCTCGCCACCCACCAGCCCCCTTCCAAAACCCGTAGCTTGTCTCTCAGAGACCATAGTCTCTCATGGTTTGTCTCCCCCTCCGATTTCCCCCAACTCACTTCTATCTCCCCATGTCATCTATGTTATTCCTTATGCTCCACAAGTAAGTGAAACCATATGATAATCGACTCTCTTGCTTGACTTATTTCACTCAGCATAATCTCTTCCAGTCCCATCCATGTTGATAAAAAAGTTGGGTATTCATCCTTTCTGACGGAGGCATAATATTCCATTGTATATATGGGCCATATCTTCTTTATCCATTCATCCATTAAAGGGTGTCTTGGTTCTTTCCACAGTTTGGCGACTGTGGCCATTGCTGCTATCAACATTAGGGTACAGATGGCCCTTGTTTTCACTACATCTGTATCTTTGGGGTAAATACCCAGTAGTGCAATTGCAAGGTCATACAGTAGCTCTATTTTTAATTTCTTAAGGAATCTCCACACTGTTTTCCGAAGTGGCTGCACCAACTTGCCTTCCCACCAACAACAGTGTAAGAGGGTTCCCCTTTCTCCACATCCTCTCCAACACTTGTTGTTTACTGTCTTATTGATTTTGGCCATTCTAACTGGTATAAGGTAGTATCTCAATGTGGTTTTGATTTGAATCTCCCTGATGGCTAATGATGATGAACATTTTTTCATGTGTCTGTTAGCCATTTGTATGTCTTCTTTGGAGAAGTGTCTGTTCATGTCTTCTGCCTATTTTTTGATGTGATTATCTATTTTGCTTGTTTTAATAATACATGTAAATCAATATCACCTTAAGAGATTTTACACCTGCAACTTTTAACTTTCTATGTCTATAAAAAGTTTCCTGTGGCAAAGTAACACTAAATATAACAAAATTTGGCTATACTTCCTTGAAAAAGGGAAGGGAAACTTATATTTTCTTTTATTTGTGAATGACCCCACAACAACAAAAAAGATTGAGTCACTATAACTCATAATTTTTATTCTGGACCTTACCATTTAATGCATTGCATGCCTATCTCTTCTCTTTTTAAGAACTGCAAGAATGTTTATCTTTCTGTTATTTTTTTTAAGTTTTTATTTATTTATTTGACAGAGAGAGATCACAAGTAGGCAGAGAGGCAGGCAGAGAGAGAGGAAGGGATGCAGGCTTCCTGTTAAGCAGAGAACCCGATGCGGGCTCAATCCCAGGACCCTGAGATCATGACCTCATGAGCCGAAGGCAGAGGCTTAACCCACTGAGCCACCCAGGCACCCCTCTGGTATTTTTTTTTTTAAGATTTTGTTTATTTGACACAGAGAGAGAGAGATCACAAGTAGGCAGAGAGAGAGGCAGAGAGAGAGGAAGGGAAGCAGGCTCCCTGCCTAGCAGAGAGCCCGATGTGGGGCTCGATCCCAGGACCCTGGGATCATGACCTGAACTGAAGGCAGAGGCTTTAACCCACTGAGCCACCCAGGTGCCCCTCCTCTGGTATTTTTTAATTGAAATATAATTGACATAAAACATTATATTAATTTTTTAAGGGGTACAACCTAGTGATTTGATATATGTATATATTGTGAAATGATCACCATAACAAATCTAGTTAACATTCATCATCACACATAGTCCCAATTTTTTTCTTGTGATAAGAACTTTTAAAATCAAATTTCTTAGCAATTTTCAAATATACAGTCTTTCAATAAGAGAAAAATACTAACATGAATGTGCCTGTCCTCAGCATACTCTTTAGACGAGGTTATAAAATTAACCTGGGATATACAGAACTTATTGCTAGATACATTCTGGTGTAGAGAAGAAATATATTTGGTTACTCCTGCATAGTTTACTATTACTACAACAATAAAATCTTTTAAAACATTGAGATGAAGTGTGAGTTATATATCTAGCATCCATTTATCCTAAAATTAATAATACCATTATATATTCATTGTACATATGTCATTTTTAACAACTTGCCTAGTTAGTTTCAGCAGTTCCTTCCATAACTAAGGTAATGTCGTGAAGAGGTTACAACACTTTGATTCCTACAATCTCTTTATATTCAGTTTGCCTTAGGACACAACAGAGATTTTTGTTTAATTTTTGATTAAACACAAAAAGTACAGATATTAATGTAACTGACACCCACACTAAGATATATCAAATGTTACCATTTTTTCATATTCCCATCATTGCTATTTTTTAGAAATGTACCACTAGATACACTGGAAACCTCTGTCCCTTCTCTAATCCAACCCCCAGAAATTTCTTCAAGAGCCTCATCCTTTTCATCTGTGTTTTGTATTCCTGAGACTGGAGATTGTATGTTTTTAATTTCCCAGAGACTATTCCTCCCATCTTCTCCAGGCATAGGAAAGGCTAGTCTCTTGGCTGCCCGAAATGTAAATGAGAAAATAGGGTCTAACTGCTTCTTGGGGATTCTTTGAACCAATTACCTATTTTTAGATCCTGCCTCACTCCCAGAAATAGTTAAAATTGTCAATTAAAATTTTCAGGGAGGGGCCTGGTGCCTACAATTCCTGAGCCTTTCTGGGACTTTGTGGGGCTAATTATTGCTTCTCATAAGCATGTCCTGCAGACATTTAGGTTTTCTAATGTAATTAGATCCCTCATTTTTATGTTAACCATTTGCCAACAGTTTTTTCCATTTCCATCATCTCCTGTCTTCTTTACCAATATTTATCCTTTTGGATTTTTACTATTATCTTATGGGATTTTAGTAAAAAGAAGACAAATTCATCAGTCAGAGGGTTTTTCCCGAGAAATATAAATTTTGAAAACACTTATTAATAAATATAATGGCTGAAACAGCCCACAACAGTACCCAGTTTCAAGAATCGTTTATAAAGGACCAGTTTTGCCTGTAAAAAAAAAGCTTAAGAGCAGACCTTCATAAGTTTTCTGCCATCAGAAAAAGAAAAAAACCTATTTAGATAAGAAACTGGATCAAGTGTGATGGTATTATTTAGACATATGAAGACTCAGAGCTTCATTTCCAAATTAACTTAACTGGGAGGTTTTGTGATTATTTTTCCCCCTTAGATTTTGCTTTGCTACCTGACCTCAGAACAGAAACACGTTCTTTTCTTCTTAGTTCTATTTGTTATTTGGAAGTTCAGAATATTAGAATATGTTACAATGAGATGCTATAAAATAAGTAATAAAATGGTCATGAAACATTTTATTACAACTGTAAGAGGGTTCCTATTTGTGCTGAAAAATACTCATTCAACACTTATTTCTTCCACAAATCTTTGTTAGATACTCATAACGTGCTAGGCCTTGAGCTTAGAACTCAGTGTTGTAGTGTTTATAAGATTCAGTCCCTATATGTTTATGCCTATTTAATCCTACCATGGACTATGTCTTTAATACACATGATAGTCCTATAATAACTTTTTTTTTAAATATTTTATTTATTTGTCGGAGAGAGGGAGAGAGAGTGAGCACAGGCAGACAGAATGGCAGGCAGAGGCAGAGGGAGAAGCAGGCTCCCCGCCGAGCAAGGAGCCCTATGTAGGACTCGATCCCAGGACACTGGTATCATGACCTGAGCCGAAGGCAGCTGCTTAACCAACTGAGCCACCCAGGTGTCCCAGTCCTATAATAACTTTTTTTTTCTTTTTTTTTTTTTTAAGATTTTATTTATTTATTTGACAGAGAGAGATCACAAGTAGACGGAGAGGCAGGCAGAGAGAGAGAGAGAGAGGGAAGCAGGCTCCCTGCTGAGCAGAGAGCCCGATGCGGAACTCGATCCCAGGACCCCGAGATCATGACCTGAGCCGAAGGCAGCGGCTTAACCCACTGAACCACCCAGGTGCCCCTGTTATAACTTTTAATTAACAACTTGAAGTAAGACAATAGTGGAACTCTCCACTCAATTTGGCAGGTGGCTAAATTTTTAAATAGTTAACTGGATTTACTATTTGAGAATAATCTATCATATGACTAAAAGTTAAATATACAGAGCAGAAGTTTATAATAAAGAAGAGCATTTCTTATGAAGGTCCCTTTTTCTACTTGGAATCACGTACTGTACTTTTAATTGATTAAGAATATGTTAAAAGGACAGGTGGTGGTTTTGAGCCACAAGGTCAGAGTGTAGAGGGATATGTGTAAATCCTATGTTTATTATATCTATAAATATAGTTCTTTCTACACTTAGTGCCTTTAATTTCTAAGAACCCAGTCCTCAGACCTAGGGTTGCTTCCCAGCCCACTGCTGGAATTCCTGATCGTGGCAGTCTGCTGAAACATGAGTTCAGTTACCAAATATAGTTGAGTGGAGTAAGAGGACAGATGCAAGTCTGAGGCCACAGTTGCCTCAAAGTGACCAAGGACCAAGCTGTCTTTAATGAATAGGCAAGACCAACCTCCACTCCCCAGAAAAGAAGAAATGCTCATCTGAAACCCATCACCTTTTCAGAGTCTTCAGAGTAACCAAGGACTGAAAAAGGTTTGTAAGATAGTTCTTAATATACTAACTACTAGGGCAACATTCTTTCAACTTTTTCTTAAAGATGAAAATATAACAGTTTGCCTGAAATTGTAATAGTATTTAGAAGATGACTTAATTTTTTTTGTTGTTGTTTGGAGAGAAGAACTAATGGGGATTTTGTAGTCTTTCCAAAAGCAGATAATACGTAAGATTTACCTTTATTTCTAACTCTGCCATCAAGGAACTGAACTTTCTCTTATAATCTTAATCATGCTAAATTGTGCTATCAATTCAAAAAGGATTAAATGTAGTTATGGAGCAACATTTGTCAAGATTTTTATGTGTTATGTTTCATAGAAAATACAAGCACAGTTAATTTGAACCTCACCCATACTTAGGCTAAATCCTGAGGGCTTAAAGTCAGGTACTTTAGTTTTTAGTAACATTTTAAGTTGTTAACTATACTTCCAACTTTACTAAAAATCCAAAGATTTTTAAAATCTTTGTTGTGATCGTAATAGATATATTAAATTATAATAGATATTTTAAATTATATCTATGCATAAAGGTTACATGCTTATTTATAAAATAGAGCTTACTAAGGGAAACTACAGTCAAATTTAAATATCACAGTATGATTTTATATCGTGTTTTAAGTTACACGTGAAATTGTCTTGAATCCAATATATGAGGTTAATACAGAATGATTGGAGGCTCATATTACTTTTTTTTAACATTTGCTAAAAATACAAATCACCTTCTAATTTGAATAATGTGACTACATATCAAGTCCATTGCCTGACGATAACTATGCAAAATCTGTTTCAACATGTATGTATAGAAATTACATAATAAATATCCTTTCAAATATTTTTTCTCAAATAACTTGAAAGCTCACCTTGATTATTCAGATTTTAAATATCAGAGACTATTTGACAAATTAGTAACAATGGACAAGATGTAAGAGATTTAGTTAGCCAATAAATGCTCTCTAAATATGTAATTACATATTCCTAGAATACAAATTAGTCCTCTCACATTCTATTGTAATATGGAGTAGGGTCTATATCTTAGGGGCCTTGTCTCAGTTCTGTTTGAGCTTCTCTGTTTTATTGCTAAAACTGAACATTGAAGGGGTCCTATAGCATCCTTCATAATAGAGTATGTATCTAGATTATACTGGACATAATAACCACTTTAATTTCTTTACTTCATTGAAAAAAAATTTAGAGGGAAAACATTAGTCAAGTTTCAAAAAACATGATGTATTCCTAAAGATATACCAACTGAAATATGTAAGGACAAGACAAAAGACTCCACTTCGTTATTAATATGTGTGTGGAGGATATCAAAGGGTATTGTGATAACTGAGTTCCAGTCAGGAATTTCAGCTATCTGGAGTTAATGGCTATGCCCTAGCTAAATTCTAGCAAAGAAAACAAATATTGAGCAAAGTAACTCTGACTATAATTTGTAACTGTTACATTAGAGAATAGTGAAATAAATTTGGTAAATAATATTTGACCTGCATACATTTGATATTAAAACTCATTTTTTAAATCCATTTCAACCTAAACCAGTTTGACTACACATAATATTCCTTTCCCAAGATTTCCTTTCCACAAATCTTCTACAACTGTATATATTCATTCAGATTTTGTCCTTTTTTTCTTTCTTTCTTATTCTGAAACAATCAGTAGTTTTACTTTAGGACAAAATTATTTTTTTCCCCTTAACAATCTGTATACCTCATACCTTTTCTTACTAAATACACATCCTAGTTTGCTTGTGTAGAGATGTTTGTCTTAATATTTCTAGTGGCTTTAATGACATATGCTAATTAGAATTCTTAACCCTTAGAATTCTTATTTCTAGTAAAAACTAAGGAGTAAGCAATTGTGGACTGTCTATTATGCTAGCATTCTGTGGATTGACAAATTTATAAATAGATTTTATGATTTCCCGAAGTATATTCTTCCTCATAGTAAATTTTTCAGTGTGGCACAAAACATGTTTACTAATAGACCCAAATATTTTTAGTTTCTCTGTAAAAGGAAGCCAAAAGTGGATAAGCTTATGTTCAGTTATTCATGTTTCAGTATTTTATTTTATTTGGAAATGATTTGATATTCAGTGCATATTCATTATTTAATTTATTTCAGTGTAATTTTAAGGTTTTAAGTTACAAAAAGGTTTTTGGAAACTATCTTTTTTAAAATTTTTTAGAGGGGTGGGGAAAAGGACAGGGAGAGAGAATCTTAAACAGTCCCCACACCCAGCACTAGCCTAATGCACTGAGACAATCCTGAGATCATGACCTAAGCCAAAATCAAGAGCCAGATGCTTAACCGACGAGCCACCCAGGTACCCCTTTCGAAACTATTCTTAGGTAGACACACCATAAAGCAAAATTATTGTTTAAAATTAAATACACACTCCATAAAACATAATGATTGTTTAAAATTCATTTATAAACTTTTATCTTTTTTTTTTTTTTAAGATTTTATTTATTTGACAGAGAGAGATCACAAGTAGACGGAGAGGCAGGCAGAGAGAGAGAGGGAAGCAGGCTTCCTGCTGAGCAGAGAGCCCGATGTGGGACTCGATCCCAGGACCCTGAGATCATGACCTGAGCCGAAGGCAGCGGCTTAACCCACTGAGCCACCCAGGCGCCCCTATAAACTTTTATCTTATGTCTAATTAATTTACTTGTTGACAATTATGTTTAGATTATTCATGAAAATTTCATGAGTCATTAAGTAGGTAACCATCATGTTATCATTCTTGCTTTCAAATTATATAACAGAGATAACATGAGATTATTTGACTTTTTTGTAAATCTAGGTTAAATAAAAGTTGTATGTCCCATTACATGTAATGCTGATACTCCTAAAGACATTCCTATTTTAATTAAGCCAACGAACTTAAACTAGCTTTTTTCTTTTTTTTTCTGAAGATTGTCCTCAATCATAAGAACTTGAAAAATATTGCGGTTAGCTTATTTGTATCTGACAATATAGTTGATTTATAAAAACAGTTAATTTTCTTTAAGCCAGTTAAATAGAGCTCTTTACAAATTAATTTTGGTGGGGTGCCTGGGTGGCTCAATGGGTTAAGCCTCTGCCTTCGTCTCTGGTCATGGTCTCAGGGTCCTGGGATCAGGCCTCATCTGGCTTCCTGCTCAGCAGGGAGCCTGCTTTCCCTTCTCTCTCTGCCTGTCTCTCTGCCTATTTGTGATCTCTCCCTCTCTATGTATCAAATAAATACATAAAATCTTTTTTTAAAATTTAATTTTGGCACTGCTATCTGGAGGTAAAAAATTTCATCTGCAACATACCTACAAGAACATGCATATACACAGAGATATATGCAAACAGAGCTCTTAATAGCTTTTGCATTAAAATTCTTAGCTATGAGACAGGTACAATAATACAAAACTCACCAGTTTATAAAAGAACAATTTGGATCTAAATTGTGTTTCTAGAAGATAAAATAAGTTAAAGTTACCCGCTCAGATGGCTTAAACTTTTTACTAATATTTGTGGAGAAAGCTCTTAAGATTTTTTATTTGCCTCCTTTCCAGTTTCCCTTTTTTGTTTGTTTGTTTGTTTGTTTGTTTTTTCTCTTCTGATAAGAATTACCTCCCTGAATTTTGTGTTTCAAAGAGATGGCCTCAGTTTCTAGAGATCAGACAGAACATTTTTATCTCAAAGGTACAGAGAAAAAATACAAATTCCTCCAAGAAGGACTTTTGTTTCCTAAGTACGAATTTTTATAATATCTACAAGGGTTTTGAGATGAATAGGGGAGGTTTAGAGATTGGTAAAAAGGGTAAGTGGGCTTTTTTCTGTTCTTGCAAAGACTGAATTTGTAAGACCAGTTGTACAAGTTGCCCTCAATTGGTAGTACAGCTGTTTTCAATTCCTCAAAGAGTCTGAATTTATCAAGGCACTGATTCACCCATCCAATTTTATTGTCCTCAGTTTCCTTCTCTATAATAGGGAATCTTTAAGATACAAATCAGAAGTTTCTCATGTTCTGGATTTAGAGCTGTTTGTCTTTGGAATATTTTTCTTTCCCTCTGGGTACATAGTTTTATTTATCTTAGGAGAAAAGGCCTTTGAAAACGTTCTTATTGGGCTCTAAATATCAGCTTTCAGTTTGGCCAACTTTTCAGCATAGAACTACTTTAAAAATCCTCCCAAATATCTTGTTGGGTTTCAACTTGGACAAACAGAAAATATTGCTGGCAGTATTGAACAACTTTATGGACCCAAGAGGTGTCCTCAAAGAGGGTGCAAAAGATACGATAGATCCAAGATCCACAGCCACTCCTAAAGATAGCCCAAGGAAAGTAAGACTTACACAACAGTGTTGAGAGCTGGTTACTGTCAGTAAGGTCCCTGCTGCAAATTGAAGTACAGCCCAAATTTCTGTTGGACCATATTTTTGGTGCCCCAAAATTGACAGTTGCCAAGCCAAATTCTCAGAACACAGGAAAAAACAAACAAAAAGCAATAGTTGTCCTTGGGAGAGAAAGGGTCAATAACCAATGGGTCTGGATTTGGAAGTAAGAAACTGTACCAGTCAGAGAGGAATTTTACCTTCCTCTCTGACTGGCACTATAGAGTACCAGGGAAGCTGATTCTGGTGATAATTTTCACCCTTCACCAGCTTCTGCCAGTTTTCCCAGAATCCTTTCTGTGGCTCCAGAGTGAGTACATTTAAAGTGGAAATTGTAGCCCAGTATTTACCAGAATTTTGCAAGGTTTTCTATTGATTTTAGTTTTAGTTTCCCCTTGGTGGTTTAAGGGATAACTAGTAGCAGTTGACTGGAAAATCTCTTAGAGACCATCAACCGTGGGAGGGGCCCATATGGAAGCCCTCTTGGGGGTATTTGGGTTGGTGTCAAGAACTTGTCAAAACCTTCGGGGGCAATAATTTTTCCAGTGTCCCAGTTAATTGCATCAATTTCTAGACATCAATTTGAGACATCTGAGACATCAATTTCTAGACCAGAGTTTTGATTATGGTAAGAATACAACAGGAAAGGCCCAAAGTGCAAAGCCTTGGGTCTATTGCACTTACAAGGCCAATAATTTGGACTTTTGTTTACACTCTTGTGGTCTCTTTAGAGTAGAAAAGTGGTTCAGATGGAGGATTAATAGACTGAGTACTCAGATTAAGTAGGATAATTTTTCATCAGCCTTTTGCAATGAATCTTTCAATGAAACCATTTGGAATCCTGAACCATTTTGGAGACTTCTTCATGCCAATTACAATAGGTATCTTATTCTGTTTGTTGATTTTGGGGTCCTTGCTTTCAAGGACACTTCTTATATGAAAGATCTTGTCTAATTGGAATGTTCCCCATAATGGCCATTGTAATTCTAAGTTGTTTTAGTAAGATTTTACTTTTTTTTTTTTAAGATATCTACAGTTTCCAAGACTATAGTTCTTAGACATTAAATAAGCAGGTGTGCCAAAATGTAGTGTGTTCAATTCTTTGAATATTGATAATCCTATTTCTTTAGCTAAGTCTTGGTTCTCTCAGAGACAAATTAAAACCGAAGAGGTATATGCCACTGGGTTGGGAGTTTTGTGGTGTTTTCAAATTGCCTCATTTCACAAAATTTTCTTGAGGTTGGTGGGTGAACGAGTATCAATCTAACTCATTTCATGACCAATTTATCTTAGTCTGGGAGTCCTAGAATTAGGATCTAAGTGTCAATAACAGCTTTTAAGTGCTCTACTCCTCCCTACCACTTTCGAGACTTTGGCTTATTAGGTTGTCATTAACAATAGATATATTATTCATTACACAAACTATCTTTATAATGGCAGATACCCTGATTTTGTTCCTACTTAGATTTTGGTTTTGATGGTCTAAACAGTCTAATTTCTTAACTTATTTTCCCAAGAACCCAAGTAATTTATACTGTAGACTCACATTAGGCTTTGTGAGTCCCCTAATGACTGTCACCCATTGTAGACTCCCAATATAACTATCCCAGAACCTTTACAGGACTTCCAGAACCTTTCTGGGATTTATTTGTTTGTTTACATATGCTTTTTCTGTGTGTATGTGTGCATGTTTGTGTGTATGTGTGTGTATACTTTTTTTTTAAGATTTATTTTTATTTATTTGACAGACAGAAATCACAAGTAGGCAGAGGCAGGCAGAGAGAGAGGGGGGAAGCAGGCTCCCCGCTGAGCAGAGAGCCCGATGTGGGGCTCGATCTCAGGACCCTGAGATCATGACCTGAGCCGAAGGCAGAGGCATTAACCCACTGAGCCACCCAGGTGCCCCTGTATACTTTTTTTAAATAAACATTTTAAAAATAAAGTTTGGATCAGAGAGCTGAACACAAGGGACAACTGAACACTGTCAGAGTTCAAATCTGACAGTGACTTACCCACAGCCCTCAGTAACAATGAGAGGAACAGAGAATTCAAAGGGTTCAGAAGGCACCTATGCAGCATCTTGTTGTCCTATAGGCCATTACCTACACTTTTAGTTTCCATCCTTGTCACAAAAACTGTTAAAAAATGATTAAACTAGATAATTTAGGTAATAAAACAAGTTTTCTTTAAACACTTTAGTAAGTGGACAGTTTCCTTTTGGAGAACTGCAAAATGGGGTAGAGAGCCAGAAAACTTTTATAGGATAAAAAATGAAGAACAAGGAAGAGAAAAATAGAAAATATCTTGGCAAGAGACACTTAGTCATCCCTGTTTGAGTAAGAAAGAGTAAAGAAATACAAATAAAACACAGAGTTGGTTTGACATTTGGGGACTGACTGATCATGTTTCTAGTTAAGCAGAACATTTACAAGTCTCAAAAGTTATCTAAGTTTCAATATGCTAGTGGGGAACCCCAGGCAGGAGTGGCTCCACCTTGGGCCTAGAAAGTTATTTTAATAAAAGGAAGAAATTGGGGCACCTGGGTGGCTCAGTGGGTTAAGCTGCTGCCTTCGGCTCAGGTCAGGATCTCAGGGTCCTGGGATCGAGTCCCGCATCGGGCTCTCTGCTCAGCAGGGAGCTTGCTTCCCTCTCTCTCTCTGCCTGCCTCTCTGTCTACTTGTGATCTCTCTCTCTCTGTCAAATAAATAAATAAATAAATAAATAAATAAATAAATAAATAAAAATTTTAAAAAAATAAAATAAAAGGAAGAAATTATCAATAATAACTTTGAAAGCAAATGGACTAAATGCTCCAATCAAAAGACACTTCTTTCTGCTGGTTTCAGGTGGGTTTTTGTTTTGCTTTGTTTTGTTTTTCCTTTTCTAGCTCCTTTAGGGTAAGATGAGGTTATTTATTTGAGATTTTTTTGCTTCTTGGTAAACAGGTATTGTTATAAACTTTGCTCTTAGAACCACTCTTGCTGCATCCCAAAGATTTTGGACCATTGTGTTTTCATTTATCTCCATGTACTTTTTGATTTCTTCTTTGATTTCTTGTTTGGCCCATTCATTGTTTAGTAGCATGTTATATAACCTCCATATATTTGTGGTCTTTCCAGATTGTGTGTGTGTGTGTGTGTAGTTGTTTTCTAGTTTCATAGCACTGTGGTCATAAAAGATGGATGATATGACTTCGATCTTTTTTAATTTGTTGAGACTTGCTTTGTGGCCTAATATGTGATCTATTCTGGAAAATGTTCCTTGTGCACTTGAAAAGAATGTGTGTTCTGCTGTTTTAGAATGGAATGTTCTCAATTTATCTGTTAAATCTATCTGTTCTAGTCTGTCATTCAGAGTCACTGTTTCCTTACGGGTTTTCTGTTTGGTGATCTGTCCATCAATGTAAGTGAGGGGTTAAAGTCCCCTACTATTTGTGTTACTATCAAATAGTTCCTTTATATTTGTTAGTAGTTTATGTATTCAGGTGTTCCCATGTTGGGTGCTTAAATATTTACAATTGTTATATCTTCTTGTGGGGTTGTCCTTTTTGCTATTATATAGTGTCCTTCTTTCCTTTTTTTACAGTCTTTATTTTAAAGTCTGTTTTATCTGATGTAATTGTTGCTTCTCTGGCTTTCTTTTGACATCCACTTGAATGATAAATATTTCTCCATCCCTTCACTTTCAATCTGCAAGTGTCTTCAGGTCTGAAATGAGTCTCTTGCAGGCAACATGTGAATGGACCTTGTTTTTTATCCGTTTTATCACCCTGTGTCTTTTGATTGGAACATTTGGTCCATTTATATTCAAAGTAATATTGATAGATATTTATTGCCATTTTCTTACTGGTTTTGTGGTTGTTTATATGGTTTTTCCAAAAAACCCAGACTCTTAACTATAGAGAACAAACAGATGGTTACCAGAGGGGAGGTGGTGGGGGATGGGTAAAATAAGTGATGGGGATTAAGAGTACACTTACTGTGAATGAACACTGAAAAAGTAAGGAATTGTTGAATCACTATATTTTATACTTTAAACTAATATGACACCATATGTTCATTATATGGAATTTAAAAATAAATAAATGAAAGTTTTATAAAAATTTTTAAAAAAAATGAAAGGAAGAAGTTTGGTCTAGGAATTGCCTGTGATTCCAAAACAACAAAACAAAACAGTTTTAAGTATTTTTAACTTTTGTTTTCATAGTGTAGATTTTATTTTGAAATATCTTTAGTTTTGAACCTTTGTACCAAAGTTTTTATACTTTTTTAGAAATTGTTTAATTATGAAAATAAACAGAAATTAAAATGCTTAATTTAAATTGTAAAATCACTCAATTTAACTGGTTTTTTAAATTTTTTCAAAGAATATGGAATAAACAACAAAAAATTTTCTTAAATGTCCCACCCCTCAACCCTATTTCTGCCCAAGCCCTACCACAAGATAATCAACATTATCTGGTACATGTTCTTCCAACCTTTTCATGTATTTATTCCTAACTACATATCCATTTTTTAACAACTTTATTGAGGTATAATTGATACACAAAAAACTTCACCTATTTAATGTAAACAACTTCATGAGTTTGGACATACACATGCACCTGTGAAACCAGTACCACAATTAAGGTAACAGACATATCTATCATCTCTAAAGTTTCATTATGCCTCTTTAATAGGGTCAGATATTAGCTGACTAATACTCTACTTTAACATAAACATAAAACAGAGCTAAATGCTTATGTCAAATTTCAAGTTCAAGCACAAAAATTTCCTCCACTAGGCAGCTGCTCTCCAAATCCCTATATGATGAACTAATAAATTCTTTAATATTACATTTATGTTTTTATTTTTTTAATTATCATATACTGTATTGTTTCAGGGGTAGAGGTCTGTGATTCATCAGTCTTACACAACACACAGTGCTTACCACAATACACCCTCCCCAATGTCCATCACCCAGTCACCCCCTCCCCCCTTCCCCATCCCCTCCAACAACCTTCAGTTTGTTTCCTAAGATTAAGAGTCTCTTACGGTTTGTCTCGCTCTCTGGTTTCATCTTGTTTCATCTTTTCCTCTCTTCCCCTGTGATCCTCTGCCTTGTTTTTAAGATTCTCTGTATCAGTGAGATCATGATAATTATCTTTCTCTGATTGACTTATTTTACTTAGCATAATACCGTCTAGTTCTATCCATGTCATTGCAAATGGCAAGATTCCATTTTTTTTTGATGTCTGTGTAATATTCCATTGTTATCCATTCATCTGTTGGTGGACATCTAGGTTCTTTCCATAGTTTGGCTATTGTGGACATTGCTGCTATAAACATCGGGGTGCAGGTGCCCTTTGGATCACTACATTTGTATCTTTGAGGTAATACATAGGCATTTTTATTTTTTTTTTAAAGATTTTATTTATTTATTTGACAGAGAGATCACAAGTAGGCAGAGAGGCAGGCAGAGAGAGAGAGGAGGAAGCAGGCTCCCTGTCGAGCAGAGAGCCCGATGCGGGGCTCGATCCCAGGACTCTGAGATCATGACCTGAGCCGAAGGCAGCGGCTTAACCCACTGAGCCACCCAGACGCCCCCATAGGCATTTTTAAATGCCTGTTGAAATGTTACTACACCCAGGTGCCAGGGTGACTCAGTCAGTTAAGCATCTGACTCTTTGATTTCAACTCAGGTCATGATCTCAGGGTCGTGAGATCTAGCCCATCTCCCCAGACCTACAGCACCACCACCACCACCACCACCCACCCACCCACCCACCGTGACCCGGGTCAGGCCTCACACTGAGCATGGAGCCTGCCTAAGATTCTGTCTCTTTCTCTCCTTCTGACCTTTCCCACCTCCCCTCTCCCCCACCACACACTCTCTCCTTCTCTAAATAAATAAAGTACCTGGCTCATGTGGTATGAGATACTGACTGACCCTTAGTGCCTGTCAGCCTTTTTCTAGCATCAAACAGTTTTTCTTTCAAAATCACGGTAGCTTGTCTATGTCTCTACAAGGAATTGCATAAACAGATTGCATATGCTCTCCCCTTATCTAAATTCTTAAAGTAAATAGCCATAATATCCCCAACAGAAAAAGGAAACTTTGTGGTTAAATACAGGTTTTAACCCTAAAACTGCCATTTCCTGACAGTTCACCTTTAGCCAAATAATTGAATGTTTTTATGCTGAAGTTTTGGGTGCAGAAATAATAAAAATAAGAAGAAAAATAATGATAACCCCATCAGTTATTCTGAGGATCAGATGGTTCATTCTGTGAAAGTAGGCAATGTACAACACTCGGAAGCTGTTGTATAAGAAATTCTCGGGGCTGGCTTGTATTGTTTGTAATTGAATTCTTTCTACTAGACTCTGCTCTTTCTCATGCATATGCCAAGTCTTCCTCCTCTCTAGCCAGGGAGATCTTTACTGTCAACAACCTAGAGTGCCTTGCCTCACAGGGATCCTGCAGGGGGTATCCCACAAGAATTTTTTTGCTGGCAAAAAAGAGGATTTTCCTAGTTACCATAGATCTGGTTTTCACATAATTATCCCCAAAAGTCAGCAACTCAAAATACAAATATTATTTATAATTTCTAAATTTGTCTCTCTTTTCTCTTTTCTATTATTTATACATTCATGTATGTTGTAAATCATATATATTTATATTTATATTCAGGAACTCAACAATAAATATTTTCCCAAATACTAGGAAAGTAATTCCAAGACATTTTAATGATAAAATTGCTTGTGTTAAAATGTGTGATAGACAAATGAAATTTTAAAAGTTCAATGAAAACTCATATTTCATAGTAGATCTTGAGAGTCTGACAGAATTCAAACGATATTAACTCAGGGAAAAGCTGTAAACCATAAAATTACACTTAAAATAATCTATAAATTAAGTAGGATCAAATTCCTTAGAATGAATGAAATATGCCACAGGGGTTTAACAAAATAGGTGACCATGGACGTTTACAATAGAAAGCAATATTTGCTTGGGAAAGTCAAGATGCTGATAAGCTGTCACTGAATTTCAAGGTGGAAGGAAATCTGTAATGCCTCATAGTATTTGCTAACCTTCCTAAACCTTGCTTCACCAAATATTTCCTTAAGTTTAGCATAAATGTCATGCATAAATGTCAGAGTTCACCTGGAAGAATCTGCCTTCAGAGCACCGTGAAGAGACCTGCCGCTGCCTGCATGGTACAAATTGAAAGAACTTAAAGCACAGCAAGCCTGAGGGTATCCTCCTCCTGTGAGTGCCACCCTCCCGCCAGCAGCATGCCTTCCATGACAGGTCTGAAAAACACCAATATTAACATACAACTATGCATTTTATTGTATTTACTGGTTTATTTTGTTCTGTTTCATTTGTACCTTAACTTTCAAATATAATTTGAGACTGCATACAATAAAAGAACTATGCAGTTGTCCAAAATCAATTATAAGGTTTAAGACCAAACCAAGACCAAATTGAGAATCTGACGTTATCTCAATTTCCTACTTTTGCCTTTTCTCCTTTAGCAGGTTAACTCCTTAGGGCAGAGGAGTTTTACAGCTATGTCCCCAACCTGTAGAAGAGGAGCCTAATACAGTAGGCACTCAACAAAAAATATGTTGACTGAATAAGTAAAGAGAGAAAGAGAGCTTAAAAAAGTGGGGGGAGGACTAAAAATATTCATATTTCTATGATCCAAAATTTAACTCTGAGCTTGGTAACATCCATGCCAAGGAGCATCATCAAAGGTTACAGAATTGTGATTGTCTAATAGTAGGAATGCCAAGAAAACAAAATAAATGTTTTTCTGGTTCTGAATTTTTTCATGAGAAACTTTCTTGGCAGGAACTGAGAAACATAAAAATCGATGTCTTTATAGATAAGGTTTTTATTAATGCAGTGTCAGACCTACCACTGTCTTATATTAGTGAAATGAGCATGTAATGTGCATTTTATGTTTTCCACATTAACAGCTATTAATATGTAGCACTGATTACGTTATCAAGTTCTTACTAGAAAACAGAACCCAGGGGATGAGTAACTATTGGTAAGACAGATGAAACAGCAGGGTAAAGAGCAGAACAATGTTCCACTGAGGACAGCAGGTCCCAGAGAAATGCTGCAGTGAGGTCGGAATGGCTGAGAGCAAGCAGGGAATGAGACATTTGTGCCTCATGTCTTTGTTTGTATGGCTCTATTTCCTATCAAATCCTAGTTAGGGTTCGATCTATGTTTCAAGTACTAGGCAGTTTCTCTCCATCATGTGCCATGACCCAGACACTGTGCCAAGCATTAGCCATTCAAAGACTGTCAGTTACATCTTTTTCAAGCAGTTCACAGTCTAATGGATGAAGAGTTCTCTAACTCATATTAGTAATTCAGTAAGATGAATGTTATAGGAGAATGCTATGTAAAGTGTCATGTTTGGAAGAAAGAGAGAATTACACTGACTGAGGAATCAGAAAGCACCAAAAGAAAGTGAGATTACATAATGTTTTTAAGGATAAACTGGAGTTTGAAACAGAAAAACAGAAAGAGTAAACTATAAAATATGCAGGGCCAACAAAGAGCCATTTCTCCCATGGGGAGGAAGCTAGGCCTATGCAAATTTCAAAAAATTAGAAAATGGCTCTGGTTTATCAGAGTTTAAAGTCAAATTATTAATAATGGATGAAGAATGTACAAAAGAGAAAAAGATGAAAAGGAGAATTTCCAAGCAATTCAAATTTCTTCCGAGGACGGAGACAGGGGACAGAGAAAATTTAAAGATGTAGGAAAATACTTTATTCCTCAGAATTTCAAAAATCTTTCAATTCTACCTGCTAAATTGGAACTTGTTAATGTTTAATGGAACTTGATAATGTTTATCTCACTTCTTCATTCATTAAAGACAATATAATTGGGGCACCTGGGTGGCTCAGTGAGTTAAGCCTCTGCCTTCAGCCCAGGTCATGATCTCAGGGTCCTGAGATCAAGCCCCACATCGGGCTCTCTGCTCAGCAGGGAGCCTGCTTCCTCCTCTCTCTCTTCTGCTGCTCTGCATACTTGTGATCTCTCTCCCTCTGTCAAATAAATAAATAAAATCTTTAAAAAAAAAAAGACAGTATAATTAGTTCTTTTCACTGTATTTCACTTTCTGTGTCTATTACACCAGCATAGAATCACCAAAAGCGCTGTTTTGAAATAAAACATTAAATCTCAGGGAAATAATGGAGATGTTTGTAATTATATTTCTTTTGATTACAACATTTTAATTATGGGCTGTTGACTGACATGAAAATCTCTGAAGCATGATTTTCCCGTGAGTTGGGCCACCTGGAAACCTCCCCTGTTCATCCACGTTGAATGAGCATTTTCCCTAGACCATGTGCATGTTCTAGCAGCAATAACTGGGTTGCAGATTAAACCCAAACCATATATGCTATAGAACTATTGTTTTCTTTTTCACTGTATAAGCAGTTTTTAAGCTACACTTAATCCTCACAACTGGATCCTGTCAGATGGCGCCTCTTTAAAACCAAAATATAAGTTAATAAGCAGGTGATTTAATCTGCCTCCAGCAAACACTCCCTGTTTTAAAAAATGAACTAAAAAGTGTTTCATCATTCAGAAGTTTAGTTTAAGCTTCCTCATATAATGTTTTTTACGAAGTTTTGAAATTTATCCTATTATGTTCACTTTGCACTAAGTGTAGTTAAATTAATAGCAGAACTCTGATATTAGCAGAAATAGCAGAAAACTAATCCAAAATTTTATTAGCCTGATATATTGCTTAGGACTCTTGGTTGTGGAAACTATAATATATTGTATTTAAGTCTATGGTTAAAATAATAAGTTCTGAAGTTGTTGTCTGGATTTGAATCTCGGCTCTTCTATTCACATTTTCTGCCTCAGTTTCCTTCTTTGTAAACTGGGGCCTGTTGTGAGAATTTTAAATGAAATCATCGACTTAATGGCACTTGACACAATGCCTGCCTCAGTGAGCAGTATGTTGTTAACCATTATCATTATCAGGATTACTATTAGTAGTGCTCATGCTAGATGAAGTTATTAGGTAGCTGATGTTCTACAGCTGTCAAACTTTTCCTGTAAAAGTCTGGATAAATATTTTAGGTTTTGTCAATCATAAAGTCTCTGTTGCAGCTACTAAACTCTCTCATTGTTCTTCAGAGACAGTCGAAGACATTCACACGGCCACACTCTAAGTGTAGTTGGGAATCAAAAGGCTCTGCCTCTGAAATGATCAATTCAAACATTTCACTATCTTGATACATCCTTCCAGATTCTCATTCACCCATTCCCACTATACCTCCCCTTTAATTTCATTGAGCCGTCAGTCCCTTAAGCTCTTTATAATCAAACTCCTACCCATGAATCCAAATCCAGCATAGATTTTAGAATCCACCCCCCATCTCGCTGATATTCTCAAAAACCTTGTCCATTTCCCTTCCATCTTACCTGTGTGTCAAAACCTAAAACATCTTATCTCCACATCTTCACCTGGACGGCTGAGCTCTGGTGAAGAGAAGTGTGCAATCACACTGATTAATGATACTATAAATATATCACATTTAACTTCAACTAAGTTCTCACCTCTGCCCACAAATCTTTTTTTTCCTTTTTTTTTTTTTTTGAGATTTTATTTATTTATTTGAGAGAGAGAGAGAGCGTGCATGCCCAAGTTGGGAAGGAGGACATGACAGAGGGAGAGGGTGAAGCAGATTCCCACTGAGCAGAAGCCCAATGCAGGGCTCTATTCCAGGACCCTAAGATCATTATCTGAGCTGAAGGCAGGCGCTTAACCAACTAAGCCACCCAGGGGCCCTGCCCATAAATCCTTCTTAAGGAAATTTTTCCTTTCTCTACATCAGCTATTTCAAATTGTCTTCTGTCCTCAAAAACTTCCAAATCCTCAGAAATCTCAAGATAGGACCTCCCCTTTCTTTCAATAACAAATTTATGCAGATTCCCCCTTATCCCTTCTTTCTTACACACACACAGGCACACACACTTTAATTATTTCTCTCCTTTGACAATGGGAAAACTGTTCCTTTCCAACCGGAAGTTGTTTGTACCATAGTAACTCATTTAATCTCACATCCTGGAAGACCCAGTCTATTCATCTTCCTCACTTTTTTACATGGATCTTCTGCTTCTCCCTCTCTGCTGTCTAATTCCATTGGCACTGAAATACATTCCTGAGCCACACTGTAAACAAATAAACCCACCAGAAATTTATACTTTTGTCCACCAACTACCTCTGTCTCTCCTCCTTTCTATAAACTTCTCAAAATAGTCAATAGCATGTGCAATCTACATTTTCTTTCCTTTCATAATTTCTCAGCATATCTTGAATCTGGCTTCAATCTTTGTCACATACACCAAAATTGCTATTGGTAATGGTGCTAAATGTTCCCAGTTGTTAAATCAAAAGGATACTTCCTCCTTCATGAGACATTTCCTTGCCCAGCTTCCATAACACCCCAGTCTCCTCGTTTTCCCCCAAACCTCTAGAGGATTGTTTCCTTTTTTTCTCTCTCTCTTCCTTGATGATCTTATTCACCATCTTGTATTACATTGCCACCCATGGGTTAATAATTCCCAATCAAGTTTTGTTCTCTTTACTCATGTACTCTGGACCAGTATCTCAAATTGCCTTCAGACATCAATACCAGAGTTCCCTGTTGCAGAAGGTGTAAATCAAAATTAAGATTTTTTTCTCAAAACTTGTCCCCTCACTTGTGGCATGTGAGTTAATGGCACCTTCCATCCCACTGTTTGAATAAGAAATCTATAATCCTGTCTCTGCATCATCTCTTCGATTACTTAAAGATTTCTGTCCTAGCATCTATCTGTTGTCCACTGTTGTCCATCTCAATGTCACTTATTCAGGCTTCTGTCTTATTTTCTTAATCTACTATCAGTTGTGTTCCTTAGTGGCAAGTGACAGAAATATTCTTTGGTCAACTTGAGTGCAAAGCGAATTATTGGTAGGAGTTACAGCAATTCACAGAATGAGGCCCAGAGTGTATGCTGGAGGCAAGACCAAAAGGCCAACAAAAGGTTCATGTGTGACCACCACTGCCGTGACAGCTCAATAGCCCACGGCACAGCTTCCACCTCCCACCTCTGCACAGCCATCACTGCTGCCCCTCATACTCCATGCTGCTACATCTTTGCTACAACCAGAAACAAAAATGCTTTCTCCATGGAACCTGCCTCAAAGGCCAAAGATGGATGCATATAATTGTCATGTGCCAAGACTTGTGTCCAGGCTCCAAGGGGCTGGGAAAGCAAATCTTTGGAGATTCCACATTCTATTATGATAAGTAAGTTTAGTTTCTCACGGAGGCACATAACATGAGGAATTATCCAGAACTAATAAGGAGGCTCAGATGATGGGGATCCAAAGATAAAGCAATGATAAATATACACAACCCCAAGAATAGAACACAAGCCTTCCCACCGACTTTCTTCTTTCATCTTGCCTTTCTCTTCCTCTGACTCAGCTCCTGAGCTAGGCTACAATCAGTTATCTTTCTAAAATGCAACTCTGGAGCACCTGGCTGGCTCAGTTGGTTAAGTATCTACCTTTGGCTCAGGTCATGATCTCAGGGTCCTGGGATCAAGCCTCAAGTCCCCAGCTCAGCAGGGAGTCTCTTTGTCCCTCTCCTTCTGCCCCTCCCCCTGCTCTTGCTCGCTCTCTCACTCTCTTGCTCTCTCTCTCTCAAATAAATAAATAAAAACTTTCTTAAATAACAAAAAAATAAAACACAACTCTGGTGATGTTTCTCACATACTTAACAGTCTTCCTTGTCCTCTAGCTGCACCTAAGATAAAATTCAAGTTCTTCACATGGTTCCAGGCTCTCTGACCCCACTCCTGCTTTCTAACTTTTTCTCTGGTGATTTTCCCCGTCTCCAGATACATTTCTGTTTCACTAAACCTCTCTAAGTTACCTGAGTCTGCCAGTACTCTCCTTAGGATCCAAAACTTTGTCTGTGCTTCTGCAAGTGTCCTCTTTACCTGCCTAACTCTTCCTCCTCCTTCACATATCATCCTATAGGCTTCAACTTCCATAAATTTTTTCTTGATCCTAACCCTGTTATCCCTTCTAGGTGCTAACGTAGCACTTTGTTTTCTTACCATAGCACTCAACATACTAAATTATATATATGCTTATTCCTTTTTATATCACCCATAGACTAAGTTCCATGACGGCAGAAACCCATCTTTTTCAAAACTATACTTCCCAGGAGCCTAGGTGGCTCAGTCGGTTAAGTGGCTGCCTTTGGCTCAGGTCATGATCCCAGGGTCCTGGAATCGAGCCCCATGTCAGGCTCCCTGCTCACTGGGAAGTCTGCTTCTCCCTCTGTTTCTCCCCACCTCCCCCAACTTGTGTATTCTCTCTCTTGCTTGCTCTCTCTTTCTCTCTTGAAAAAATAAATACAATCTCATAAAATAAAGCATATTTCTCAATTTCCCTCTCACACAGAGTTCAGTGCAAAAAATTAATTTCTCTAAGGCCCACAACAAACAAACCAATAGCCTCTCTTCCAAAGAAAAATATATGTTGTAAGAAATGGAAATGCAGTCTGTTTTACCTTCAGTATACAAACATACTTTTGGCCCAAGCATCTCTCTCTTCCAGTTTTCATGTCTTCTGAATTAATGCTGCCTGGTGATTTATATCCTCACACATTTTAAGAGTTGACCTTGACCTTGACTTCTAAACCATCTACCATGTTTGCTGGCTGAAGGGTCAAATGTAATTAAGGGCTCTGTTCTGGGAGAAACCAATCTGCCTTCTCAGGACAAACTATGAAAGACTTTGAAATAAGCAATAGAGAACTGATGTTTTTCCAATGGAATACTGGGTGGGGTCTGGTAGACCTTCCAGGGTCATCTGATTCTAATGTGGTCTGTGCCTTTTACTGTCTTTTATTAGGCAATGTTATACCTTTGTAAATTGTAGAAATCTAATAGCAATGCAAATTATACTTGAGCACAGATACACAAATAAATTTTTTCCAGTAGAAATACTGTTAGTTTGTACTCCATAGAAATGACTCCAAACATTACATTTTATTGCTCTCTATATACTAACCAGTTTCAAATTTATTAGTAAATTCATTTTAGCATTCTTGATTGTCTGTATATATACTTACATAACTATATATGTACATATATATTATACTTACATATATATATATATATATATATATATTCATTGACTTTAGAATCTTCTTTGAAATAGTTGTACATCTTACCAGTTTCCTCATTAAGTAGTTAAATAAAATCTTGCATGAATGTTTATTTTGACACTTGTTATATTTGCCATGACTTTGCCTTTTTTTTTCTTCTTTTGCTGTGGCCAGAAACAAACTCCAAACTTTTGACTACCAGTCCACAGATTTGGCTTCCCACTGAGAACCACAACTACTAGAACACTAGTATGTGGTCTCTCCTTTCACGTTCATAAACTTCCAAGCTCCCACCCACATTTCTGGATTTTGAGCTTCAATAAGCTTTGATCCTGAGGGAAAATGGCACATGAGAAGTGCAGAATGTCCTACTGTAGTCTTAGTGCCTAATGCAGATATTTTCTTTTTGGATTATTCTGCGCTGGTTAGTAAAATACTTAATATTCACTCCCAGGGAAAATATTAAATTAAAATGAGATAATAAACACAAGTATACTTGATGTTTCTTCCAACTTGAAGAATAGAGAAAAATGATTTTTCCATTTGTTCATTTTAATGTTTCTCCCAAGCTGTAAATTAATAATACTGTGACAACACACACATATACACACATACCCATTACTACTAATGGCAACTCTCTCTACATTGTCTTTCAGAACACAAGAAGTAAATTGGTTTCCAGTGCCTCTGGCCTTCCTGTTGAGAGCAAACAAAAAGTATATGAAGACTATTGAACTATGTCAGAGACTTCCTCCCATGACTCGTTCTATGATTCCCTATCAGACATGCAGGAAGAAAGCAAGAATGCTGACTTCTTCCCTGAGCTATCTGCTTTTCTCAGCCAGGAAGAGATAAACAAGAGTCTTGACCTAGCCCGGAGAGCTATAGCCAGCTCTGAAACGGAAGATTTTGACTCAGAAAAGGAGATCTCACAGATTTTCAACACCTCTCCTGTAAGTGTCTGTGAAAATCCTTCCCGTAAGGAGACCAAATTTGGTGAGCCATCCTCCTTAGGAAGACCTTGTGATAACAGGCCAACACCTGTCCAACCTCTACCAGAACAAACTGACCGTATCTCTTCACCTGCTTCAAAGAGGAAACCTGCCAAATCACCCCTGCTTGCCAGCCCCAGCTATATCCGGAGCCTCCGAAAGGCTGAAAAACGTGGTGCAAAAACTCCCAACACAAGTGTGAAGCCCAAACCAGCGTATCAAGGTAAGACTGGCCCGCAGAGCCAGCTATGCGACAAGGCAGCTAATCTCATTGAGGAGCTGACATCCATATTTAAAGAAGCTGCAAAGCCGAGAAATAGAAGCCCGAATGGGGAGTCCTCATCGCCAGACAGTGGCTACTTGTCTCCTAAAAATCAGCGGTCAGCCCTGATGAGTGCCTCAGTCAGCCAGAGCCCCACTGGAGACCAACAGGAGACAGAAGCAGAGGTCAAGTTACCCGAAGCCCAGCACTGCTACCAGGCAGACCAGGACAAGGCAGTGCCATGCAGTAACATCTCTCACCCACAGCCCCAGAATGCATTCCACTTCCCCTCAGCTCCACGGTTCATCCAGAAGCTTCGGAGCCAAGAAGTGGCAGAAGGAAGTAGAGTTTACTTGGAGTGTAGAGTCACTGGAAACCCAACTCCTCGAGTCAGGTAAGAACTTTTTGTTATGAATAGCAAATGATTTGTGTTGACTTTTGGTTTTACTCTAATGTGGGACAAGAAGAGATTTCCTGTAGAGTTAGCCCTCTGGGGCCTGAAGTGGTGTTTTCAAATATCTGCAAGGCAAAAGCATCCCAGAATTGCAAATACTAATTGTGCTAGTTATTACTGGTGGGATATGTCTGTTATCATGAACCATGTGCTCCTAAGGGGAAGGCAAAGGACCAGACAGGGATAGAGGAACACAAATGGGTTATTAAATAGGACTCTGGAATTAATAGCATCTAAGGAAACTTAAAATGTGCAACTGATTCATTCAAAACACTGTGAAAATGTGTGCATCATTTGAATATGAGGTGCTGAAGGTGGTTGAAAGTATGGTTAAAACTGGACATTGTTTGGCAGTACAGAGATGAAAGGCATGAGTGCACAGAGGCCAACCACAAGATTAACCCCCAAATATATACTCTGATCTAAGGGCTGAGCTAAGTGGCCACGTAGTCACTGAAAAAAGCACACCCACACACCTTCAATGTGATGCAACCAAGGAAACACATAAAGATAAACCAAACTGAAACAATGAAGATAAAACAAACTGAAACAATATAGGTCTGTTGCTTATACAAAGGCTCTGGCCACTACAGCATGGGTATAGCAAATAAATAAATAAATAAATATAACAACAATTAGGTAAGCTTGTGATTAGTTGGAGTCAATATACATGCTGCACAACCAAGACCATTCTTATATCTAGAGTTCTCCCTCCTTAACTGCAGATTTCATACTTTCTGTACAAAAAGGTTAAGAGAAGTGACTTGGGAGTCAGACTGCAGGGTTTCCAATCATGGCTCCACCTTTTACCAATTGTGTCACCGAGGCAAGTTTCTTTGTGACTTAGTTTCTTCATCTGTGTAATGGGAATTAAAATAATGCTTACTTCATTCAGTTTTCTGATGATGAAAATAATGTGTGGAAAAATAAAACAGTGCCTTGCAGCTCGTGACTACAGCATTAGTACTACCTATTACTTTTATTATTTCTCATTTCTTAATTTTATATGCTAAAATGAAAATAACATTGCAAGCTGGATTATACTATAAAAATAAGCCATACATTTATTTATTTTTAAAGTTTTGCTTTCATTAATGAAGGATGTTTTACCTGGGTTAAATAAATATTAAAAAGTAAATTCAAAATGACATATCAGATAAAGGGCTAGTATCCAAAATCTATAAAAAACTTATAAAACTCAACACCCAAAAAACAAATAATCTAATCAAGAAATGGGAAGAAGACATGAACAGACATCTCTGCAAAGACATCCAAATGGCCAACAGACACATAAAAAAGAGTTCAGCATCACTCAGCATCAGGAAGATACAAATTAAAACCACAATGAGATACCACCACACCAGTCAGAATGGCTAAAATTAACAAGTCAGGAAACAATAGATGTTGGCGAGGATGCGGAAAAAGGGGAACCCTCCTACACTGTTGGTGGGAATGCAAGCTGATGCAGACACTCTGGAAAACAGCATGGAGGTTCCTCAAAAAGTTGAAAATAGAGCTACCCTATGACCCAGCAATCACACTACTGGGTATTTACCCTAAAGATACAAATGTAGTGATCCGAAAGGGCATGTGCACCCAAATGTTTATAGCAGCAATGTCCATAACAGCCAAACTATGGAAAGAACCTAGATTTCCATCACAGACGAATGGATAAAGAAGATGTGGTATATATATATACACAATGGAATACTATGCAGCCATCAAAAGAAATGAAATCTTGCTATTTGCGACAATGTGGATGGAACTAGAGGGTATTACGCTGAGCAAAATAAGTCAGTCAGAGAAAGAATTATCTTATGAGCTCTCTGATATGAGGAATTTGAGAGGCAGGGCAGGGGGTTTTCGGTTAGGGAAGGAAAAAATGAAACAAGATGGGATCAGGAGGGAGACAAACCATAAGAGGCTCTTAATCTTACAAAACAAACTGTAGGGGGTAGGGAGAGGGTGGTTGGGTTATGGACACTGAAGAGGGTATGTGCTATGGTGAATGCTGTGAAATGTTAAGCCTAATGATTCACAGATCTGTACCCCTGGGGTAAATAATACATTATGTTAATAAAAATAATTTAAAAAATAATAATAATAAAAAATAAAAAGCTGGAAGTATTAAAAAAGTAAATTCAAAATTGTGAAATTTGGCAAAATAGTAAGCTAGACATCATTGGCTAAAAATTGCAATGCTGGTATATTCTTATTAATACAGCATTTCACAAGCCATGAACTTGACCTCTCACCTTACATCCACCAAGACACACTTTGCTAGAGTTGGTCTCTTAGTTTGGCAGTTTATTGCTAACAAACATGAAGTAAGCATTAGCACAACTGGCTAAAAAATAGTGCAATTAAAGGCAGGGAATTTTTTTTCCTACCAATTTGTTCAACTAATTCCTCGAGTCCGTTTTTACAGTAATTTTGCTATATTTCTTTTAAGAAACTGACAGCAGGGGGCAGTCAAAAACTTCTTAATGGGTTCATTTCATTAAAGCTGTCCTAAATTCTGCATTTATGTATCTTTTCCATAAAGAACTTTTATTATTTTGCCTATGATGGAAATGAAATTACCTGATTCTTTTGTATTCTGATTAGATTGTTTTTAACCCACCAATCTTGGGAACAAATAATTCTCTATGATACTTTCACATGTCATTCAAAACAGTTCCACAGGTTCTCATATGGCATATGACTCCGCTTACATTTACCTCCAAAATAAGCCCCTTTCAAATGTATTACCGCGGCAAGTAAAAATACCATACCCTTTCAAAAATGATCCCAAAAAATCAATTTAACATCAAAGGATTAATTCAGGTGAGCAGACCGTAATTAGTACATTAAAGTTCACTTAAACATTGAATAATTTGGGGGATATCAAATTCATACTTCTGCCTCCTTTCTTTTTACTGGGGTTAAGGGGGCATTAATTTGGTTGGTAACCAAAGAATTGTTAACTCAGTTTCCTGATGTCATCTCCTGGTCTACCAAAGTTTATGACAAATGTCCATGAGACATTACAAATTATACCCTTCTAGAGTAATTAAGTCTTTGATGAAATGTTCCATTGTTTAAAGTTAGATGGTCTTTTTTTTTTTTAGTCTTTTTGGAGTTCTTGTTTGTTTTTTGTTTTGTATTTTGACAGGTGAGTGTGCTGGATTTTCTTAATTTCTGTTCCAAAGATCTTCATACTCTCTTTCATACATTTGTAGATATAACATATACCTAGGAACACTGAGTTCCTTTCCCACATGAGACATGAGAGTCTAAAGAGATCATCTTCTTTGAAGGAAATTTCATACGAAGAAGAAAACCTTTAATAAAATGTATCCTAGGGGCACCTGGGTGGCTCAGTGGGTTAAAGCCTCTGCCTTCAGCTCAGGTCATGGTCCCAGTGTCCTGGGATCGAGCCCCACATCGGGCTCTGTGCTCTGCAGGGAGCCTGCTTCCCCCTCTCTATCTGTCTGCCTCTCTGCCTACTTGTGATCTCTGTCTGTCAAATAAATAAAATCTTTGGGAAAAAAAAAAATGTATCCTACCGTGGGGCACTTTAGAGCCTGGCTTGACGCAGTCAGTCCAGGGGACTCTAAACCCAGAGATTGTATGGATCTATTGATTGTTAGGCTACCTCCTAAGGTCCCAGAAGCAGGTAACAGGATCCTCAGAGAGCAGAGGATGTCAGGGGAACCCGAAGCAAGCGATAAGCGGAGGCCTGACAGATGCTGACTAGTAAGCACAGAGACATTCATTCAGTTATTGAAAAGTCAGCAGCTATTGGACAGGGGGGTGAGATGTGGTACAATAGGCAATGGTAAGGTCCAGACTTACTTAAAAGGCCTGCATGGGGCGCCTGGGTGGCTCAGTGGGTTAAGCCGCTGCCTTTGGCTCGGGTCATGATCTCAGAGTCCTGGGATCGAGCCCCGCATCGGGCTCTCTGCTCAGCAGGGAGCCTGCTTCCTCCTCTCTCTCTGTCTGCCTCTCTGCCTGCTTGTGATCTCTCTGTCAAATAAATAAATAAAATCTTTTAAAAAAAAAAGGCCTGCATCACAGGAAAATATGGCAGCAGGTGTCAGCATCCAGGTACAGTGTCTGGAACACAGGGAGAAAGTTCGGCCCTTCAGGAGTTTAGTTAAGGAAAAAGCAATGCTGTTGCTCCAAAGGACAATAGGACAGGGACAGTTCTGAAGTAGAGACTCAGGTATGATTAAATGAGGCAGGACTTCAGTGCTGGGTCCAGAACAGGAAAATAAATTGTTAGACTGACAAGGCTGGACTACTAAGCTGCTGGCCTGGAGCTTCTTAAGTTTGGCCTCAATAGAAACCACTTTGGGGTGCCTGGGTGGCTCAGTGGGTTAAAGCCTCTGCCTTTGGCTCTGGTAATGATCCAAGGGTCCTGGGATTGAGGCCCGCATTGGGCTCTCTGCTCAGCAGGGAGCCTGCTTCCTCCTCTCTCTCTGCCTGCCTCTCTGCCTACTTGTGATCTCTGTCAAATAAATAAATAAAATATTTTTTTTAAAAAGAAAAAAGAAACCACTTGGTCTGAGAACCTGGACATAGTGAAACTTAGATAAAGTGGTCCCAGCTAAAGGGAAGATTGGTGAAAATAGTAGGATCAAAGCCAGGCTAGTCATTTCAAGGCTTTTTTACTTCATCCTTCCACAAATATAACTGGCATAGATACCAGTTACTCCACAAAGAGGACTGGGGGAAAAAATCTCTTTTCCTTCTTTATTCTTGCATAGTTCCAACAAAACCTCAACAAAAGAGAAAAAGGCTGGTGGAAGAAAGCTTATGCATAGTAACTGAGGTCATATATAATTTAGACACTACTCAAATTACACACAAATTATTTGTTAATAATTTGAATTATTACATTAAATAAAATCAAGTCAGAATTTGTTAATTTTTCTGATTATGTCCCCGTATTTCATATTTCTGATGTACTACTTTATAACAGTATAAAAACATGTTCCCTTACATCACTCACCTTTCCTGTTCCCTCCACTCTCAACTTTTGTGAGTTGGAGGAAAATTCATGAAGAATTTTAGTTCAAAGGTATCTTTAGTACTATAAAAATGAGATCTCATATTTTCACGTTATAGTTTTAAAAATATTTTATTATGGCAACCATATATTCAAACCACTTAAATATAAGGAAACCAAGAAAACTAGGAAATTATTTGCCTAGGAACAGAAAAATTATTAATTAACCATAGAGACCATATAACCATATAACTCATGTCTTCTGATTCCTAATCAGGTACTGAGTGACCCACGAGAAGATTTAGCCACTGTCACTGCTGCTTTGCTTGTTGTGCATGGCTTACTGACAAGTTCCAGAAATGGAGATGAGCAGAACTGCCATCTGGAATTCATATTTCAAATATCTTTAAAGAAAATGTTATCCTGATAATTTCCACAGTGTTTTTCTATGTTAACAATACAAAACAAAATATGGCCATTCACAGTTACTCGCTTTCTTTGCTGTAAGTTAATACTACAAAGTAAATCAATCAACATAAACCAAAAAATGTTTGGGCATGGGGGAAAGGCGATATTCTCCATCAAGTAACTACAAACAAAATAAATTATTTCCACTTTATGAGCAGAAGTCCAAACGATCCTCGTATTCACTTTGTATTGTGAGGTAAATGTGTACATACTCATAAGGGGGAAAAACAATTTTAAACATCCACTTACTGCAATAAAAGTGAATCCAACAATGGTCCAAGCATATTTAATATTCTAAGTATAATTACTCACATCTAATCATAAGATGCCTACTAGGTCATCATTATTAGCCTAGTAAAGTTTCAATCAATATATGTGATTAAAAGTAATTAAATTCGTTGCTATTAAAATCAAAACTCAGTACCTTCAGTGCTTCCAATTAGTTTACATTAGTGAGACTTTGATCATCATCAAAAGCCAAAACAAGAGAATTATCCATACCAAATCTATGCAATGCTGTCTATGGAAATTTCCATCTCCTCAAAAGAAAATAGAAACAAACCACCAATTCACTTTTCTTCCTAGGGCTATCAGTATATCCCGATTATTGACTACTTTGGTAGGAAAATGTGGCAACTGCACCACTAGCCAGTAGGTTATGACACGTAGTGCTTGTTAGGATCTAGATGGCTCGAGGCTCCTGAGTGACTCAGTCAGTTAAGCATCTGCCTTTGGCTCAGGTCATGATTCCAGGATCCAGGATCAAGCCCCATGTCATTGGGCTCCCTGCTCAGCAGAGAATCTGTTTCCCCATCTCATCTCCCTTTGCACCACCACCCCCACAACTTGTGCACTCTCTCTCTCTCTCTCTCAAATAAATGAAAACAAAAAGAAGAAAAAGATCCTGATGGCTTAGTTCCAGGAGTATTGCTTGTTTTTGTTACAGAATATTGTCACAATGCAATACCAGATAGTACCATTAGATTATCAGTATGAAAAATCAACCACACAAGTATTATTACAGCAACATGAAATGTAATTAGGTACAAATAATTTGGGAAGCAATTTTGTGATACCCAATAAAGTTAAAGGTGTACATACCCTAAACTAACCAATTGCGTACTTGACCTCTCTCCTTAGATCTAATAGGTTTATCAAATTTCATATATCCAAGACTGAACCTCTCATTCTCCACTCCTCCAAAAACCTTCTCTTTCCTAAATCTTTTCCATGTCAACAAGTGGCAATTCTCCTTCCAGCTGTTTAAGGGAAAAACCTTGGAGTCATCCTTGGCTACTCTTTTTCTCACATCTCACATCATCCAGTCCGGCCAGCAAATCCAGTTGGCTCAACCTTTAATATATCTAGAATCTGATCACTTTTTAACAGCTCCACTAATCAGGCTTTCATCATTGGCTGGACCAAGCCATCATCATCTTCCCCTGGGATATTTGCATTAAGTTCCTAATCTGTCTCTTTGTTTCCATCCTTGCTCATTACACTCTATGTTAGCACCTAGCATGATTCTTTTTAATGAAATTGTGATCACAACACAATGCAAAGCTTTCCAGTACCCTCTGTCCAATTCAGAGTAAACTCTGTAGGCCCTATAAACATTGGTAAGGCACCATCTCTCTGACGTCATCCCCTACTATGCTCCTGTTTGGTCCACTCCAGCCACAATGGTGTTCTTGCTGCACTCCTGACATGCCAGATATGTTCCTGTCTCAGGCCTGTGCACATGCTATTCCCTCTATGTAAAGTACTCTTCCTCCAGATGTATGTAGAATTAGATCCTTCATCTTCTTCATATATCTCCTCAAATGTCACCTTCAGAGTGTGGCCTTCCAAAACTACTTGATGTAAAAGAACAGGTCCTCCCCACCTTACTCTCTATTCTAGTCATTTTGTTTTTCTCCACAGAACTTACCTGATACACTCTGCATTTTACTTGTTTAATTTTTTTCATTGTCTGTCTCCCTAAGTAAAATATAAAACCCTTGAATATAGGGACTACCATCTGATTCTTATTGTTGTATCCCTAGAGCCTAGAATGGTGCCTGGCACATAGTAGGTGCTCAATGAATATGAATTAAATAAATAAATGAGTAAGTTTCACTCCTAGCTATATATCTGAAAGGATCTTTTGCTCCTGTGTACAAGGATGCATATATAAGAATGTGCATTACAGCACTGTTTCAAAATACTGTAAAGAAACTAAATACTAATCAAAAAGAAAATGGATACCACTTTGACATAGTGATTTTTTTTTTATTTTATTTTTTATAAACGTATAATATATTTTTATCCCCAGGGGTACAGGTCTGTGAATCACCAGGTTTACACACTTCACAGCACTCACCATAGCACATACCCTCCCAAGTGTCCATAATCCCACCCCCCTCCCAACCCCCCTCCCCCCATCAACCCTCAGTTTGTTTTGTGAGATTAAGAGTCACTTATGGTTTGTCTCCCTCCCAATTCCATCTTGTTTCATTTACTCTTCTCCTACCCCCTTAACCCCACATGTTGCATCTCCTCTCCCTCATATCAGGGAGATCATATGATAGTTGTCTTTCTCCGATTGACTTATTTCGCTAAGCATGATACCCTCTAGTTCCATCCACGTCGTCGCAAATGGCAAGATTTCATTTCTTTTGATGGCTGCATAGTATTCCATTGTGTATATATACCACATCTTCTTTATCCATTCGTCTGTTGATGGACATCTAGGTTCTTTCCATAGTTTGGCTATTGTAGACATTGCTGCTATAAACATTCGGGTGCGCGTGCCCCTTCGGATCACTACGTTTGTATCTTTAGGGTAAATACCCAGCAGTGCAATTGCTGGGTCATAGGGTAGTTCTATTTTCAACATTTTGAGGAACCTCCATGCTGTTTTCCAGAGTGGTTGCACCAGCTTGCATTCCCACCAACAGTGTAGGAGGGTTCCCCTTTCTCCGCATCCTCGCCAGCATCTGTCATTTCCTGACTTGTTCATCTTAGCCATTCTGACTGGTGTGAGGTGATATCTCATTGTGGTTTTGATTTGTATTTCCCTGATGCCGAGTGATGTGGAGCACTTTTTCATGTGTCTGTTGGCCATCTGGATGTCTTCTTTGCAGAAATGTCTGTTCATGTCTTCTGCCCATTTCTTGATTGGATTATTTGTTCTTTGGGTGTTGAGTTTGCTAAGTTCTTTATAGATTTTGGACACTAGCCCTTTATCTGATAATGTCATTTGCAAATATCTTCTCCCATTCTGTCAGTTGTCTTTTGGTTTTGTTAACTGTTTCCTTTGCTGTGCAAAAGCTTTTGATCTTGATAAAATCCCAATAGTTCATTTTTGCCCTTGCTTCCCTTGCTTTTGGCGATGTTCCTAGGAAGATGTTGCTGCGGCTGAGGTCGAAGAGGTTGCTGCCTGTGTTCTCCTCAAGGATTTTGATGGATTCCTTTCTCACATTGAGATCCTTCATCCACTTTGAGTCTATTTTCGTGTGTGGTGTAAGGAAATGATCCAATTTCATTTTTCTGCATGTGGCTGTCCAATTTTCCCAACACCATTTATTGAAGAGGCTGTCTTTTTTCCATTGGACATTCTTTCCTGCTTTGTCGAAGATGAGTTGACCATAGAGTTGAGGGTCTATTTCTGGGCTCTCTATTCTGTTCCATTGATCTATGTGTCTGTTTTTGTGCCAGTACCATGCTGTCTTGATGATGACAGCTTTGTAATAGAGCTTGAAGTCCGGAATTGTGATGCCACCAACTTTGGCTTTCTTTTTCAATATTCCTTTGGCTATTCGAGGTCTTTTCTGGTTCCATATAAATTTTAGGATTATTTGTTCCATTTCTCTGAAAAAAATGGATGGTACTTTGATAGGAATTGCATTAAATGTGTAGATTGCTTTAGGTAGCATAGACATTTTCACAATATTTATTCTTCCAATCCAGGAGCATGGAACATTTTTCCATTTCTTTGTGTCTTCCTCAATTTCTTTCATGAGTACTTTATAGTTTTCTGTGTATAGATTCTTAGTCTCTTTGGTTAGGTTTATTCCTAGGTATCTTATAGTTTTGGGTGCAATTGCAAATGGGATGGACTCCTTAATTTCTCTTTCTTCTGTCTTGTTGTTGGTGTAGAGAAATGCAACTGATTTCTGTGCATTGATTCTATATCCTGACACTTTACTGAATTCCTGTACAAGTTCTAGCAGTTTTGGAGTGGAGTCTTTTGGGTTTTCCACATATAGTATCATATCATCTGCGAAGAGTGATAGTTTGACTTCTTCTTTGCCGATTTGGATGCCTTTAATTTCCTTTTGTTGTCTGATTGCTGAGGCTAGGACTTCTAGTACTATGTTGAATAGCAGTGGTGATAACGGACATCCCTGCCGTGTTCCTGACCTTAGCGGAAAAGCTTTCAGTTTTTCTCCATTGAGAATGATATTTGCGGTGGGTTTTTCATAGATGGCTTTGATAATATTGAGGTATGTGCCCTCTATCCCTACACTTTGAAGAGTTTTGATCAGGAAGGGATGCTGTACTTTGACATAGTGATTTTATTGGCTTCGGATATATATCCAGAGTGGGATTGCTGGATCATATGGCAGCTCTATTTTTAATTTTTTGAGGACTCTCCATACTATTTTCCATAGCATCTCTTCCAACTTAAATTCCCACCAGTATGTACAAGGGTTCCCTTTTCTCTACATCCTCACCAGTGGTCATTATCTCTTGTCTTTTTGATAATAGCTATTTTAACACAACCTATGTGTCCATTGTCCTATGAATAAAGAATATGTGGCATGTGTATACTATGGAATATTGTTCAACTATGAAAAAGAAGGAAATCCGACCACTTACAACATGGATGGAACTTGAGGGCATTATCCTAAGTGAAATAAGCCAGAAAAAGACAAACACTGTATCATCTCAGTTATATGTTAAAACTTTAAAAGGACAAACTCACAGAAGCAGAGCATAAAATGGTGGTTGCCAGGGGCTAGAGGACAGGGGAAATGGGGAGATGTGGGTCAAAGGATACGAATTTCCAGTTATAACTGAGTAAGTTTGAGGGAACTGATTAATGAAATTGTAGCCATAATTACAGTGAGCAATACCGTATTGTATACTTCAAAACTGCTAAGAGAATAGATCTTAACTGTTCTTACTATACACATAAAAAACTTATAATCATGTAAGATGATGGATATATTAACTAATTTTATTGTGGTAATCATTTCATAGTATATAGATGTATCAAATCATCACATTGCATACTTCAAACTTACTCAGTGTTTATGTCTATGATGTCTCAATACGGCTGAAAAAAAGGAAAGGAAATGGATAAGTTGTGATTTATATTCATACAATGAATGAACTAGAGTGTCATGAATCAGTATGTCTGAAACTCAAAAACATAACAGCAATCTAAAAAAAGTTGCAAAAACATGCATACAGATTGCATTAATAAATTTATCCATATGAAGTTAAAATTGCAAAACAGTCTTATTCCAAGTTTAAGGATATGATAAAAGCATAGAAGAATGCCTGAGAATGACAAATACTGAATTCCAGACAACAATCACTGTTGAGATAAAGAAGAATGTAATTAGTAAGGAGTGCACAGAGGACATCCATTGTGCTTGCATCATTTCACATCTTAAGATGGGTACTAGAGACACAGATGCAAATAACGCTGATTTTATACTCACTGAAAAATAATGACTTTTTATTTTACTCTACTATCCCATTTATGTATCTGGTACATTCTGCAGCAATGTTTCTAGTGAATGGCATGATTTACTCTATAAATACCACCTAGAAAATGAGTGGTAAGCAATACAAATTGGCTAAGTTGGCTCTTAGGTGTTTGCCCTCATGAGTTCAATCAATTTTCTGAGTTGTTTTAGTTATGTTTTAGAGCTTTAAAACTTCTTCTCATTTTAAATTAATGGTGTTCTTAATAGAATGGTATATGTACTCAGTCTTCTGCCAAAGATTTTTTATGGTATAGTCTACCCAATTTATTGACTGCAGAGATTAGAAAAATGTATTTATGAGTCTCTCATTGCTAGGACAAAATGCCTGCATTTAGACACACACAAACATGCTCACACACATGGTACCTTTTCAGAAGTAGTGAAAAATCCGAAGATTAATAAGAGTTGCATATGCATATCTCACCAATCCAATTACCTTCCCCATATCATCACATCTGGCAAATAGGAGAAAGTAAAATGGGGCAGAATCCAAAGGAAACAATACCAGTTAATGTTATAGGTTTCTATTTTTCTTATTCTTTTATCATTTCCTTTGATTTATTTCTAAGTCTTTTAATTTTTTTTTCTTTTTCTGTACATTTGCATTGACTTGAAAAGCTAATAAGTCTTTTATATTTTACAGAGGATAAAAGTGTTCCCTAGGACTTCAAAATACCATTGAACTAGAAACCAAAGGAGATTAAACAGCATAGTAGTACCTTTATTTTCACAAAAATGAAGAAATAAACTTATCTCTGATTCCCCCTCACAGGTGCTTTTTGTGAGTTAATAAATTAAGGTGATATGACCTAGCATTGCTATTTTAGTCCTGCTTCCTATTCCTTTCCATTCTTTCTCAAAACCTATTTCTATCCAGTATCTACCCACTTGTAATTCCCACATGAAAAATGACCTCTGCCTGTACAATGCTTTAACTGCCCAAACACCATCATTAATCCAAATATTGAATCTGTTTCTTTTTTTTTTTTAAGATTTTTTTTTTATTTGTTTATTTGACAGAGAGAGATCACAAGTAGACAGAGAGGCAGGCAGAGAGAGAGGGAGAGAGAGAGAGAGGGAAGCAGGCTCCCTGCTGAGCAGAGAGCCCGATGCGGGACTCGATCCCAGGACCCTGAGATCATGACCTGAGCTGAAGGCAGCGGCTTAACCCACTGAGCCACCCAGGCGCCCCTTGAATCTGTTTCTGTAGACCAGTGAGTGAAATGGGATAACTCTGTACCAATGAGCCCAGGAAATATTGCCTCTGTTTTTTGTGGGTTTTTTTAAGGTTTTATTTATTTATTTGACAGAGAGCGAGAGAGACAGCGAGAGCAGGAACACAAGCAGGGGAGTGGGAGAGGGAAAACGGGTTTCCCACCAAGCAGGGAGCCCGATGTAGTTCGACATGGTGCTCGATCCCAGGACCCTGGGATCATGACCTGAGCCGAAAGCAGACGCTTAACAACTGAGCCACCCAGGTGCCCCAATATTGTTTCTGTTTTGTGGAGTTGTTGTTTAATGATTTGAACATTACAGAGTGACAGCAACTTCCCTATCACCTGTTCTTGGCCAAACCATGACACTGTGATGCTGTGACAGGCCACTGTGATGTTATGTGACAGTACATAATGCTACTCATAGGATAGCTCAGTAAATCAAGAAGCGGACTGATTAAAAAAAAAAAAACAACAACAACAAACTGATAATCAAGGCAAATCTAGAGTATTACTATAGTTAGGAATCTGAATTGGTTATAACAGCCTTTCGCATATAGTCATGAAATAGCAGCAGCCAAATCAGACAGTAGCATTTGTTAGAAAAATTGATTTCATCATTTTAATTTACATCTCCATGGCCAAGTTTCTGGATTTAACAAGAAAACCAATCAATAAACAAACATCAACATAAATTTCCCCAGGAAATAAAGGTGGTCAGAGAATCCCTCTAGAATTAATAAAAAAAAAAAAAAAAATGCTTGTGCAGTACCAAAAAAAAGATGCTTGCAGAACAAACAGCAAAAGTGTTTAGTAGCTGACCACATATATTCTGAAACAAGAGTGTGAATCTTGCCTCTATCACTTATCAGTCCAGTCACCGTGGCAAGTTATTTCACCTTTCTATGCCTCAGTTTCCTTGTCAGTAAAATGAAAATAATAAAACTACTTACCTCTAGTGTTACTATGAGTGTTAAGTCATTTAACACAAGAAGAGTGTTAGAACTTTGCTAGCACATAGTAATAGCTTAATAAATATTAAGGTATTATTTGGAAGTTACTTAATATTATTATAAAGTGTTTACTTTTATCATTTATTGTCATTGATTTAGTATACACTCCATATACTCTACCATCTCAAAAATCTTTGAATCTGTTCCCTTTCTTTAAAATCTTCATGCTACAGCTCTTTTTTGCATTGCTATGCATTCCCAATGCATTGGTATAAGGTTTATAGAGAAGGAACTCTTCAACTTTATAGGCTAAACACAATTTAAAAGGAATACAGTATGTGTTTCTGATCCTGTTTGGACAGTGAGTCTTAAATTTGTATCTCAAGGTCAGAATCAATACCCAGGCTGCCATGAGGTGTTGGAATATTGTCCCCTGGTCTCATTGTCATTGTCTAGTAACTTTTACCTCACTTGGCCTTCTGTTCCTTCACAGCCTCAGGGGAGGGGATCAATGCCAAAGATTTCCTTTCCATTTTCACCCCTCCCTCCTATAACTAATTATCTCCCCATCCTCTATTCCTAAACCTCAAAGCTGTGAAGGTCAGCCTTATTGTGGACTACCAACTACTTGGAAAGCCTTCTAAAAATCAAGTCTGACTATTGTTTTCTTGCTGCCTTTTAAATTGTTTAGCAATTTTCCTGAGTTAACTTCATGGCTCCTTGTTAAATATTTGCTAAAGCCAATTGAAAGTGCTTCCCCAACACTTTAACCACTCCCTGTTTTTGTATTCCAATAATTTCAGCAGGAAGAAAACTCTAAAAATAATTGGAGTAACAAATGCAGGCTTTTCCCCCAGCTAGATAAATTGGCTATGATTTTGTATTTTCTTCCTACTAAGTATTATACCATACAGCAAAGCTCTCAAAAGAAAAAGAAAAAGAATGTACTTTCTGAAAGTTAATTTACTATTATGCAAACTACTGTGAAATAGTTGTTTTGAAAGAATTTGACTCTGAAGTGGGATGGATACTTTCACAGTCAAAACTACTCAATGTCTCAAGTCTTTTCTGGGGAGTTGCTTAAAGAACTTCTTGACATGTTTCTTCATTTGCCTTGGGGCAGTGCCGCATCACGGATCACTGAACCTGCTTAGGCATAATTAAAGCAATTCAAGAACTCTGCTTCGATGGTGCATTCTTTTGACGGTTAAAAGGAGTTACTTTATAAATACAACTGTAGCAAATACAATTATAAGTCTGAAACCTGATGCAGCTTTCTATGCTGACCCAGATGTAAATATTTTCTGCTAGTTGATGTGTTCAAGGGTTGTGTAGCAATAGAACTGATTCTTTCCTGTTTAATTTTAATTTCTTTGAGCCAAGAAATAGTGTCATATTTAATATCTGCTGGAATAGGAGTAAAGTGCTAGTCACATGAGCACTGATAGTGAAACCCAATCAAAAGCCTGTCCTGGGGGCGCCTGGGTGGCTCAGTCAGTTAAGCAGCTGCCTTCAGCTCAGGTCATGATCCCAATGTCCTGGGATCGAGCCCCACTTTGGGCTCCCTGCTTGGCAGAGAGCCTGCTTCTTCCTCTCCCTCTGCCTGCTGCTCTGCCTACTTGTGCTCTATCTCTCTGTCAAATAAAATCTTAAAAAAAAAAAAAAAAAAAAAAAAAGCCTGTCCTGACAGAAACATGACTAATTCCAAGTGGAAACTTTGTTCTGTTGATCATGAGTTCTAACAGTGAAGTCTAGTTCTATATAATAGCATAGAGAAAATTAGGCCACAGAAACATTTTCCAATCAGTGGTTATATGGTCCACATGTAGGCTAGAAAACTTAAATTTTTTAGCCTTGGTTCCTGGAATTGGGTAAGTACTTCCTAATGGAAAAATAGAAAACAAGTCTGGTGGAAAGGATTTCCAAGTATTGGAGGAGAATCTTTGAAGTAGGAAAATGAGGAGGAGGGTGAGGAGATGGGGGAGGAAGGAGCAGAAAGATGAAAAAGGAAAGAAAGAAGGAAGGGAGAGAGGGAGCAAGGAAGTAGGGAAGGAGAGAAAAAAAATTTACATTTGAAGTTAATTGGTTCTTTCTTTAAAAGCCAGAGAGATCTTCAAAATCCTTTTTTGCCATCGTATTCTGTACCTGTTTAAGTTCGTGCGCACGCACACACACACACACACACACACATACATACACACATACACACACACACACATTTTTTTAAGAAGGCTCCATACCCAGCATGGTGCGCAACGCAGGACTTGGACTCATGAGCCTGAGATCAACATCAGAGCTGAGATCAAGAGTCAGATGCCTAACCAACTGAGCTATCCAGGTGCCCCAGCAAACACTTATATCTTTATGAAAGAAGATATTATTTGAAACCTTGAAAGATGGTTGATACACAATATATCAGTGAGTTAAGCATAGGAATTTTCTAATATACTTCTACATATAAGTTTACAAACATTTATATATTAATGAAACAAGATGTTACTTGAAAGACTCATTATATACAGTGTAGTTAAAAAAAAAAAAAAACGAACGTTTTTACCACCACAAGTTATCACAGGCCAATTTCATTAACAGAGAATATTCCAATTGTGCCTATGCATAGAGAGGGCAATAGATACACAGTTGATGAAGGCTAGGGAGAAGAGATAGAAAGTATTTGTTTCAGTTTTGGATCTTGAACCACCACAGGCAAAGATTAAGAATTTTCTACATCATTGGAGCACCTGGCTGGCTCAGATGGTTAAGCGTATGACTCTTGATTTCAGATCAGGTCTTGATCTCAGGGTCATGAGTTCAAGCCCCACATTAGGCTTCACGCTGGGCATGGATCCTACTTTAAAAAAAAAAAAAAAAGGTAAGACTTTTCTACATCATTATATGAATTTTATTACAATGAAGGAAACACCACGGACCAGTAAGCTTTCTAGAAAAATACTGAAAATGTATTAATCACAAATAAGAGGTTTTGGTCAAGGGTAAGCTCTTAGCTAGGCCTAGTCACTCCTATTTAGAACCTTTATCATGCCCTCATTAGGAAACTTTTAAAGTTAACACCAGAAATTTACTATAGCATTCAACTACATCAGACATGTCTGTGCAGTCATTGTGAAGAATTACATATGCCAGTATGTTGTAGGAAGTTTATGCTAGAATGTCATTTCCGTTCTTCTCAACCCTTTATTTATCATTCTTAAGTCACAATAATTTCTCTTTGTTTTCCTTAGAGCTACAGAATTGAAACCTCACTACTGTTGTTGTCATTCTCCTACTAATGATAATAGGTATTGGGCACCTGGATGGCTCAGTCAGTTGAGCATCTGACTTGATTTTGGCTCAGGTCATGGTTTTGGGGTGCTGAGATCAGGCCCTGTGTGGAGCTCCATTCTGGGCATGGAGCCTCCTTGGGATTCTCTCTTTCATTCTCCCTCTGCCCCTCCCATCCTCCCTCTTGTGCTCAATCTCTCTTCTCTTTAAAAAATAATAATAATAGTAATAATAGATATAATAATATTAATAGCCAACATTTCTTGAGTACTTAGCACATGCCAGACATTCTTACACATATAAACTCACTATTCCCACAAGGTAGATATTTTATAGGTACTAAAACATATATTTTGTCACATTTTAACATGTCTATAATCCGAGTGCATCTTGCAGAAGAGAGCATTTTACAATCATTATCAGACCATAGGCGTGATATGTTTGCCTGTACACACACAATTTTGGTCAGAACTATTTATTTTGCCATTTTAATTGAGCTATTTGCCTTTTGGGACTGCATAAACTGTTTTTTTTCCTTCCTTAATAGCGCATAAAATAATGGTGTCTTATAATGAGTAGTATATTAAGTTCAGTGAACTATAATATTATTATCTCCATTTTAAAAACAAGAAACAAAAGCCTGAACATCTTATGAAAATTGTCCAATTGCCCAGAGTCTTTACTTTTTTACTGTTACACTTTACTATCCAAAAAGTCAGAGTGAAACACAGAGTCCTTCTTACAGAATGGAGCCCCAACAAAGTTTGGGTGAACCCTAGCTTACCATTAGAAACACCTGACACAGTAGTCATTATTTCTTGAAAATATCCATGAATTGCTTCCTTCCATTGGTCTCAAAGGAAGACTTGGAAAAGAAAGGCATGACTAATGATGTCCTGGTCCTCATGAGAGAACCTTCCCTTGTGTATACTTCTCTCCAGTCTGTAGTGTCCCTGTGAGGGAGCCTCAGCATCTTGATGAGTAGAAACGCTCCACTGCTACAGTTTGGGAGGCCACGGGTTATAACTTCTATCAAAGCCAGTTAACCAAGGTCTCTCTCTCTCTCTCTCATGAACAGAGCAGTAATCCCACACGGAACATAACAGATATGATTTGTAATCCGGTGTGGTACTTTTTAATTCTTATGTGGAGTGGCCAGCATTTTAATTAAGAATGTGTTGGCATATGTTGGCCAGAATCCTGATACATGGACTCATTCCATGCTCCGAGAACAAGGACAAATTATCACTGCCTGAAATAAAGAAAGAATGGGCCCCAACAACACCAGCAACATGTTGGCTCAACTGATTTCCGATAGACTTTTTCTACAAAAGGCCATTGTAACATACAATACAATAAGGGTTTTTTATTTATTTATTTATTTATTTATTTATTTATTTATTTTTACCGAATAAATAGCTTCAACTTTAAACAGGCAGCTATTAAGAAATAAGTATCAGTATTGAAGAAATCAAATAGACGCTTGGACCGTATATAGGATGAGTGTTGTTATAGCATTAAAAGTCAAAATGACAGCTAGCCAGCTCACCATAAAATTCTTCGGGGCCATATGGTGTGGTGATTATAGAGGGGTGGGTGTTATGTGTGTTGTCAGGGAAGTTCTCTAGGAAAGCACCATTTGACCTCAGGGTAGGTTAGTTCCATTTATAGGAAATACATCTATACACTCAGTTCCACAAATATCTTGACCAATTCATTTCTATCCTGGGGCCTAATATTTGAGAAAAAAAATTTTAATTGGAGGGAATTGGGGCATATGTTTTAAGTACCCATTTGTTTAACTGTTGGCAAATGGAACTTGCCAATGTGCTACCTCAAATTAGAGATGCCATCACTCTGTTAATAGCAGATAGTCCACAGAAAAACAACAAGTAAAATCACTCTAGTATGAGACTTGTGTTTGGATTATATATTTTTTTTCCAATTCCTAACAGGCCAATGCAGGTAGAATGATGAATCCATTAACAAGGTGTGTCTATCCTACTCCAAATCAAAGTAACTTTACTACCACTGTATAATAGATAATGTATACCTGTAACTTACATTGCCAATTAAAAACTTTCATACTTACCTAGTCCCTTTCATCTGTAAATCTTAAAATCTTAACATTTATTCATCTAGGATACTATGTAAAATGGCTTTAGCTCTTTGGAATTTAAAGGTGTGTCTGTCTTCTAACATGACTTAGAAGCAGCCCATTGCCTTCCAGCAGAGTTCAGCTTCCCACACCTACCTCAAGAGCTCACAAAGGCATATTTTTCCTCAGGACACAACACTAGCTCTTAGCTTCCTCCAATTCAGAATATACTATGTGTTCTCAGTAGTTTCTTGAGGGGAGGTTCATCCTCAAGTCTTCAACTGCCTACATGTGTTTCTTCTCTTCTTTTGATGTTTTTCTGACTTTCACATTTTGACAAATCAGGAAAAGATCAAACCCAGCCAAAACCTGTCTTTCATTACAGTTTGTTATAGTTAAAATGTTCAATTTTCTCACTTGCATTGAATTAAATTATGATCCAAACTGAAAGTTGAGTTTGGTTCGTCTTCTCTCTCACTTCTATCCACATTGCAAATAACTCCTTTTTCACCTGCCTTACCTAATGTATCTTGTGCCCTCCTGCCTCACCTTCGTCCAGGCAGACTGCTCACCCCTCAGATGGATTTATTAGAGACACAACTTAGTTTGCCTTCCAGCATTCACCCAAAATGCCATCCCTGCACTAATCACTTCTAGTTAATGTCCAGGGGATAATGGGTGATGACTCTTAGAAATGACCTGAGGCTGTTGGCATGTATTTCTCAAACGCTCCCCTGCATGGCTATGTTTGGTCAGCCAAATACAGTGAGCAGATCTTAGACTATGAAAGCGGGCACCAAGCTTGAAGTTAGGGGTTAAAACACTACAGAGAGGCAAATGAAGGTTCAACAAAGAGAGCTGGAGAAAGAGGAAAGGTTGAAGGATTTGAGACAGATGATGTCTGAAACTGTTGAGGAAGAAATGAGAAAAGGCAGAGCCGGAGGTGGCTGAGTGCTAGAGACTATCAAGATAGCCATATATGAAACATGCCCAGATCAAACCTCTAGGGGAAATAAATTAGTAAGCAAGAGTCCCCCGCTTTGCTGACCAGTTGTGGCATTTGTCTCAGTTGTTTGTGAACAAATAGCTGTTTGCTCACTTTTCTGACAGCAATCCTGAAGTGACATGAGTCACTGCTGAAAAGAGTAACACTCACAGATTGCTTCCTAATGACTTAGAGTGTCAGGTATAGAAGGAAATGAAGGCAATACCTCTTTTGGGTTCCCTAGGTCTTCTTAATGGATAAGAGAAACTCAAAAATATTCCTTTGGTCCAAGCTGCCACAAAATTGTATTAAGGTTATGAATATATGAGTACTTAAATGTGAGTATCCATTAGTCTGCTCTTGCCACTTTATCCCCCCAGTATCCTCTGACTGGTTCTTTCATAGACCCCTATATTCTCTTTCCACTGTCCACCACCCCACTCTTGCCCTAGGAAGCTAACCTGAGTGGACTACAACAGATTCCTTCAAGCTCTGTTTGGGTTCAGCCTGGGGAGCACGGCAGGTCAGAGGAATTAAAGGTACTTAGTCCCCTGGCTTCCTCCCAGTGGGCTTATGTTGGCTCTCCCCATCCAAGGAAGGTCTTCACTCAAAATGGCTCTCTTCTGTGTTCAGGAATCTGCTGCCTCCCTTCTGCCTCACTTCTGCAGACTCAAGAGTGGAAACACGGCTTTACAACCCCAGGGTGATGCATCATCCTTTGTGGTTTCCTATACCTTGACACCTTTAGATCTAGTCCTTTCATGAAATCTTCCATGAGTCATCTGGGATTTAGTGTATCCTCTCTTTCTAGTTGGCACCACGACTGATAACTTCTTCTGATTCGTCTGTAGCTTTTTTATAAAACCCATAACCCTTATAATATAGATGAGAGAGCATGACCAATTCCCGAAGTCTTTTACCCTGAAATTGCTGAGGTAAATTCTAGATTACTCACTGGCAAATTATCTGCCTTGGGAATTATTTTTCCAGTTCTATCCTCCCTTTTACTCCTCATTGTTTGCTTTTAGGATTTTTTAAGTGAGCCAATTCCAAGTCTGTAAGCTTCATAAAAGAATCACATTGATGCGAAGATGCAAAAATACATTTTGTGTCATCAGTAGAATTTCCTTATTTATGCATTCTCTGTCAAAGAGAGAAATGACTGATACTTCATAGAGTGTTGTATATGGCTGGCATATTTCTAAGGATTTTATACCCATTCTCTCATCCAATCCTTGCAAGAGCTCTAAAAAATAGGACTATATTATTATTATATCACCATTTTACATGTGAGAAACTAAGGCTCATGGATGTAAGTAAAATACCCAAGGACATACCCCTGGTTAGTTGTGTATGTGTGATTACCAATTGCAAAAGCTGGCTATTTGGCAGACTTCCTAACTGTTCGTGGTTTATGTATTTGAAGTGGTGCTTTATGTATTTAATGGTGCATAACAAACCACTCCAAAACTTAGTGACTTAAAACAACAATCTATTATTTCCTTCCACACACTAGTCTATCTGATGAGTAGCTACCACAGGTGTACTCTCAGGTATTTTTTTGTGTGTCAGTTATCCTGGACTGAGTAAACTCTAAGGAGAGTACAGAACACAGGATACTGTAGGGGGAGGGGGAGGAGGGGTGGTTGGTACAACAGGGTTACAGTTTGAACTAGGACTCAAGATTGGAGGTAAGAAGAGGAGTCCAGATTAATGATAAGGAGGAAGTGTCCAGCATAAGAATCAGGAGTGCCATTAAGAATTGTTCTCTCTGTGGAGCCTCGGTGGCTCAGTGGGTTTAGCCTCTGCCTTCGGCTCAGGTCATGATCTCAGGCATTGGGCTCTCTGCTCAGCAGGGAGCCTGCTTCCCGCCCGCCCCCATCTCTGCCTGCCTCTCTGCCTCTTTGTGATCTCTCTTTCTCTAATAAAAATAAATTTTTTAAAAAATCTTTAAAAAAATGTTCTTAAAAAAAAATTGTTCTCTGCTCTTTGAGCTCAGACTCCCTTCTTCAGTCACGTAACCTGCAGCACAGTATGAACACAAGTGTGAGAGCCAGAGGAAAAAGGAGAGCAGAACATCACACAGTTAAAAAAGGCATGGCCTCCTCAGACTCTCACTGAATTCCTTACCTAGATGCAGATGGAAAAGACATAGCTACTTTTCCCCTCCAAAAAATTAAACTTGTAAATTGCTGTTTTGAAGTTGTATCTGCTTTATGAAAACTTGAGAATGATCATTTAATATAAAAAAATGTTTTGAGACATTTCATTTTTAAAACTTATCTAAGATCCAGTTCAACCACAGCTTCTCTGGTGGGAGGTCTCAGGGGACAGTAGAAGATAAAAAATTGAATAATTACATACAGAATTATTGAGTGTTGATATTTTTGTTTTTCAAAATAAACATCAGATTAAATAAGTGAAAATAATGTTTAAAGAAATATATACTTTCTTCACCTAAAATATTGCCTTAAATGTTTATTTTGGTTTAAATGAAAACTTCAAGCTGATTTTATGCTTTTCAGCCAGGTTTCCCACCTATCTAGATGGCATGCATTTTAGCAATACTTTATTTCATCAACCTGCTGTGGTCCTCAGGTTCTGTGTAAGAATAATTACATACTGCATAGAATTAGAACAAGTCCTTGATGATGATTTATTCTCTGGAATAGTGAAGGTATATAATTTGACAGAAACAGAGTAGCAACAGCTAACTCTAATTTATTCCCTGTAACTGGCAACAAAAGAAGATAGTTAATTAAGATCTCGATGACTGGAAGTCCAGTATTTTAATCAATAATCTCAACCTTCTCACTACACAAAATATTTCATTGCAAGTAGGTCCTCTGCCCTTTTATTCCCGTATTGTCATTGAATGTCTATTGCATGAATTTCACATGCATGTCAAGCTCTGTCAGGTGTCAGGGTATCACAGTTTGGTCCATCACTTCAGTAAATCCAGAATTTGGGGAGGAAGACAGACAATGCAGAGAGTAATGGGAAATTTCTGCCTCTCAAGATATGGATATAATTGTCTTCTACTCTTGCCAAGTTTATGATCTGTAAGAGTTTAAAATGTACCCTAGATATCTTCCATTTCCTTCCTTCCTCACCAGCAGGGCTCCCATTTATGCACGTGCTGCTTCCATGATGCACTGAGTGGACTCAGATATGAAAATTCAGCCTCTCTTTAAGTCCCACGTTTAAAATATTTTCATTCACATTCATTAGCATAATGAACCTCACAGAAAATGGTATGAAAGGAGACAAGTGAGAGATCACAGAAATGTCCACATTATATACAAGGGAGCTAAGGGGGGGGGGGGCAGATCATCCAGAGAGCATACTGTCATTTTAAGACGTTTATGTTCACTAGTAACCATCAGTAACCACCATGCCATTGTGAGATTTCACCACATTACTTGCCTCTTTCCATCTTGCTCTCACCTGTCTCCCTAATCACCTCCACTTCTCAACTTTCCCTTCTCTTCTACATTGCAACAGAAGCTCCAAACTATCCTCTGCTAGACAGGGCAATGTTCCCCTCCTGTGAAGTCTTGGCAACATCTGGCACCTAGATATTTTCAACAGAGAATTCTCTTCCTGGAAATTCTTGTGCAAACTATAAATCATATTTTTAAATTTTTCTTTCTCTTATCACATACCCCTAATTTAAGGCAAAGGAAAATAATACATTATAGTATTAGTGATTGCTTATAGAAGTGAAATTTATATATCTTTATGTAGATATATAGAAATGAATATGTATAATTTTGGAACTATATGATTTTTTTTTCTTTTTCTACTGTTTGTCAGAATATTGGGTAATAAGACTGTTTTGGAGTAACAAAAAACATCACTTAAAAAGACTAGATATAGGGGCTCTTGGGTGGCTGAGTCTGTTAAGGATCTGACTCTTGACTTCAGCTTAGGTCATGATCTCAGAGTCATGAGATCATTCCCCATGTCAGTCTCCCCGCTCAGCAGGGAGTCTGCTTGAGATTCTCGGATTCTCTCTCTTCCTCTCCCTAACTTTCCCCACTGCACATCTTCTTCCTCTCAAATAAATAAATCAATCTTTAAAAAAAGACTAGATAATAATTCTTAAGTTGATGACGATAAATCTGAAATCAATGATCAGAATCTTATGATTATATTGCTTGAACAAATTATAGGGACTAAAAGGCTGTCTCCAAATCTCTGGAGAAAATGTCTCAGGTATGGATGCAATTCCTCTTAAAGCAGAGGAATGATAAAGCACCAAGGTTCTAATCTGGAGCAAAGCCCCAAAATCAGAAGGAGTGAACAACTTGGTGTGATAATGGGTGATGCCACATAACACATATCTTCTGTCTCAGTTCCAGTGAACTTGGCCTAAGAAACTCAGGAAATGAAGCATATAAGTGAACCAAAAATCCAGGCCACACTTGGGAAACACCTACAAAAAAAAAAAAAAAAAAAAGATAGATAGATGAGATATAGATAGATAGATAGATAGATAGAAATCCTAATACAGTGCAGATAAAGGCAGGTATGAACACTGGTGCTGGCCGTCAGATCAACAGAAGCAGCTGTGCTACTGAAGGAATGTGTAACAGAAAAGCACTCTATCACTGGAATGAATCTTTTCCTAACTTGACAATTTGGGCATAGGGGTCGGGTGTCTTACAGGGGAATCCTCCTATTCACAAGCCATACTATTATTACAAAGAACCCATGAGGCAATAAGATCTTTACTACTCAGAAGAAACATAACACATTACTTATACCAGTCATCCTAGGTCTTTATTCATAAATAGTATCTAACAACCAAGAATCACCAGGTGTGACAGGAACATAAATAGCATGAAAGAGCTTCCCTTCTCTGTTTTCATCAAGATGAACAAATAAGACCAATCCCAAGAGGAAGCCAAGGTATCTAAAGAGAAATCTAAAATCAGATTCTATTTTTTTTACTTCTAATCAACAGTAGAAAGATACAGTACTGATAAAATAAAAATGTGTAATTTTGGAAAAAGAAAAAAGAAGACAGTGAAATTTAAAATAGAATGGCAAAGGGGTGCCTGTCTGGCTCAATTGGTAGAGCATGTGACTCTTGACCTTGGGGTTGTGAGTTTGAACCCCACGTTTGATGTAGAGATTACTTAAAAATAAAATCTTTAAATAGATCAATTGATCAGTCAATAGATAAAATGACAAAAATAAAAACTCCAGTGGATAGTCTGAAAAATCAAAAGATAGGACCAATTGTATGGGAGGAAAAGTTATGAATCTTAGAACACAGATCACAAAGAAGAAGATATAATAAATATGAGGGAAAAGATAGAGACTAGAAGGAGATTCAGAGGCCAATATCTACCCAATAGAACTACCATCAAGAGAAAGAGATAATGGAGGGGAAGGAAATTATAGAAGGAAATAATAGGAGAAAATTAGTCTTAGCTGAAGAAATACAGGCATCTTTAGATTGAAAGACACATCCAAGAAGCATTGGATAGAATATATGTTAAAAGACTTAGAGAATTCTTGATGAAATCTCAAGATGAAAGAGAAAATTCTAAAAGCTTCTAAAGAATCAAAATAGGTTACCCACAATGAAGAATCTGACCAACACCTGACATTTCACCAGAGGCACTGAACCCTTGAGGGCAATAATGTAAATCCTATTTGTGTGCATATGTTTTTTGTTTGTTTACTTGTTTGGTGGGCAGCAAAGCAAGGTATATTGAGCTATAGTACAAAGCTCCCAAGGAGGGAGGGGACCCAAGAAGGTTACCCGTGTGCATATGTTTTAGAATGATGTCTGGAAGAATATAAATCAAACCTTTGGGAATTGAGGGAAGTAGAGAGGAAGACTCGCAGTTCCTTTCTACCCTGCTGTTGTTTTGTTGTTGTTGTTTTTCCTTTTAATATTTATTTATTAATTTATTTATTAGAGAGAGAGAAAGCACAAGCAGGGGAAGGGGTTTGAAGGAAAGGGAGAGTAAAAAGCAGACTCCCTGCTGAGCAAGGAGCCTGCCCCAGGGCAGAGCTAAATTCCAGGATCAGGACCAGAGCCGGAAGGCAGACATTTAACCGACTGAGCCACCCAGGTGCCCCTGCCCTGCTGTTGTTTTAATTTTTAGAATCATATTTTATTACTTTCATAATGAAATTAATTTAAAAGAAAATATTAATTCTGTAGCAATGAATAAAATTGCCTGGGGAGAAGACTAGAAGCTATTAATTCAATTAGATGGTTGTTATGATAGTTGCCAGCAAGAAACAGGGAGAAAAAATCTACAACAAAAGAAATCAGAGGTCAGATTCAAAGAGCATTTTGAAGATATTTCTGATGATTTGGTCAGTTACTGGAAATTAAGTAGAAAGAACTGATGAAGATGATTCTTAAAATTCTTAGCCTGACTGAGTAACTGAATGACTATTCAGTTAGGAAAGACAAAGGAGGAAAGGATTTATATTGGATATTAAGGAAAAATTGATCACATGTTCGAGTTTGAGCTATAGGTAGAGCATTCATATAAAAGGTCTTGAGGCGCCTGGTTGGCTCAGTGGGTTAAAGCCTCTGCCTTCAGCTCAGGTCGTGATCCCAGGGTCCTGGGATGGAGCCCCGCATCGGGGCTCTCTGCTCAGCAGGGAGCCTGCTTCCTCCTCTTTCTCTGCCTGCTTCTCTGCTTACTTGTGACCTCTCTGTCAAATAAATAAATAAAATCTTTAAAAAAAAAAAAAAAAAAAAGGTCTTGCCTGTAGCCTGAAATAGAGGCTGGAGCTAAAGCCAACTATCTGGTGTGGAGATAGCTGGGCCATGGGATATACAAACAAGAGAAACAGAGACTGATGTCAGAGTCTTGTGGGAAGCCCTGCACTTAAGGTAGCTGAGGAAAAAAAGCCAGTGCCACCTGAGAAGGAGCACTCAGAAAGAAAGAGGAATCTGGAGAGTTTAATGTCAAAGCTAAAGAAGGACATTTTCAACAAAGAGGGAAAGGGTTCGCCACATCAGAGAATAAAGAATGAAGAATAGAAGTGCACGTTTTGGCAACTGACAATGTCATTTGAGAGATTTCAGATTAATAAATATTTGAATAGTCAAATAATCTTGTATAGAATATTAAATGCTTCATCAGGTTGTTCCCATATGGGGTATCTCTTTATTACTGAGCGGCTTTTAACATCTTAACAAGACAAAGGTAGACAGTCTCTTTCTTGGGTGCATAGTAACTAGATTTCAAGAGGAAACTTGAAATCAAAGACTACCCCTCAGAGATGGGTTTCCAGGATTTCAAGCTGAGGTCAAACTACATATCTGGGAAACCAAGTCCAAGGAAAAGGCTAGGACTGATTCTAGGGCAGAGATCAAAGCCAGTAAGAGCAAGACAAGAGCCAGAGGAAGGACAGAGAATACAAGGACACCAAAAGCAACAAAACTGTCTAAAAGTCAGTCAGAAGACATTTTATCTGTTGCCCTATGTGTTTGAGACTACCATATATCCTCTCTTCAACCACTCCTCTATTTTATTAAAGTTGACAGGCAAATTAGTTATCTGATAGTGTTTCCTATAGAAGAAAGTTTTAATCATTTCTATCCCCAAGATCTACAATCCATACAAATATCTGCATGGAAAATATCGATACTTTCTTAATGTATATTATGATGAAAAAGATCATAAGTCTCCTTATTTTAATAGAGGAGGTGGTTCCTTCACAATTTTCACATCTTTCACTGACCATATTTTCTGTCTTGTATTTCTGTCTACGTATTGTTAAATCATGCCTGGCTCTACCTTTGTATTATTATCTTTTTAACCATGTACATTCTATCTTCTCAGTGGTTTAAGAGATACACACATGACACATGCTTTATTCTCCTTTTAATTCTACATTCCCAGAACAATGTCTAAAACATTATATGTTCATTATGTAAGTTTTTTTTATCATTTATTACATTACCCAAAGATAATGACTGCTAAGGATTATTCATAATATTTCCTTATATAGGTTTTTATACTTTTAAAAGTGTTTTAATGTATATAAGATCTCTTGATTTTTATGAGAATTTATTATATAAGAAAGTTGATTACCATTTAATAGATAGGCAAACTGAGGTTCAAGGAATTCAATGATTTTCCAAAAGATTCATTATTAAAACTAAAGTCCAGATTTCTTGATGCTTAATTGGGTTTTCCTCTACTATCAGAGCTGCCATTAATTGTCTATAGTAATTGAGATTTGAAGAACTAAACCTATCCTATGTCAGTGGTTTTTACGTGGTGGTAGGTGGCAGGGAGAGTGGGGTGGGGGGTGGGGGTGGGGGCCAGGTGCTGGAGTATGTATGCATATACTACTCTTCAAGGAACAGTTGGAAATGTATGGTGTCATCACACTGTGCATTATCACATGGGTGGGAAAATGTTTGTGGCATTTAATGAAATGGAATGTTAAACATCTTGCAATACTGACTACAGCACAATGAGAATTAAGCCATCTGAATACCAATTGCTCTCCTGTTGAGAAACTCGGCAAGTTTAGGCAAACAAAGTGAATTATAATAACCTCTTCAAATTATAATCTTCCCTGATGATAGCCATATCAAAAATCTACAAAATAAAGGTCAAAACTTTTAGTCATTATTCTTAAAAGAAGGTGAATATATGAATGTCAAGTGTCCAAAAATTTGTGTTACGGGAGGTAACTAAGTAAAAGCAGGAATTCAGCACACAATCCAGGCTCATTCTTTCTACATAAAAATACAACTACTATTGCATCACATAAATAATCACATACGCAGCATGGTGTGTGATTTACAGAAAGATTTCAAGAACTCTAAGCACCAGTTAGAGGCTTCACTGAAATTGAACCTTGTCAATCACCCTTTACTTGTCTTAATAGTAAAGAGAGTTAAGTAGAACTGCCTGGAACCTTTTCTTAAAGTTAGAAGCTTTCTGCTCCTCTTCCTTTAAGCATTAGCTTTAATAATTGAATTACCTCAGACTTATGACTCTCTCCTGCTCCAGGCTTTCACAGAAGATGCCTGATTTCTGATGCTTCACAGAGCATCCCTCCCCACCTCCCTCGCCCCCACACATACATACACTCATGTGCAGGCTCTCTCTCCCTCTCTTTAAATAATAAATCTTTTAAAAATGTATTTCGTATTGAACAAAGTTTCCTATACTTTAACATTTACAGACACATTTTTTAAAAGGATATGCAGTTGGGATTTTTGTTATGGTTTTTTAGGGGGAGACTGGAACTGAAGGAACATTTTAGGTAAAAAAAAAAAAATAGCCTCACTTATAGTCTTTAAAGTGTTAATTGTGACAACAAATAAATGTTTCAGTCAATCAATAAATTAAATCTTTCTAAAGATTGGAGTGGTGCAATTACATAATTGTGGCTTAGTTCTAAGAATGTGTTAATTTGTTTTCTGTTCATCTGGTATACTGGAGCAAATTGTCTCACTGTGATGCTTTATAAACTAACATGTATCACTTTGTATTTCCAATTAAATTTCAATTAAGAAACCTTATAATTATCTTATATCAACCAGCCAAGAACAGAAATACCTCATATTGGATCATACTTACACTAATAATGAGACCCTCAAGGTTTGGCATTTATGTTTACCTCAGATAGGCGTCCAAAAATTGTGATGATTATCCAAACTCTCCAAACATCTTGAGTCTGCAAAATTTGGCTGGCAATCTTGTGGGAACAAGCTTTTCGCAAGAGCCCAGTATGTTTGTTTCAAGTCCTGGCTCAAAGTCAGACGACAAAGACAGATGGAAATGAGAGAGAAAAGTTTATCTAAATATTTCAAAGCTTCAAATGGGTGAAGGTTCATGGGAAGGAACAGTTTATTTTCTTTAAAACCAGTTTAACATAATTTATACCTATTGCCACATTCATGTTTAACTTTTTACTATAGTTGTAAATTGGACTTCTCTCCCTTAAAATGAGAATGGGAGAGAATAATCATTCAAGAAACTTTACGTGAGATATTTTATATTCTTGGATCCTTTCCCTGTTTTAACACACAAGAATGACAATACCCAAATAAGCTGTTTTTATTTGAATTGTCTAATATATAGACACAGTAAGTAAATACTTACTGAAGTATTTACTTAAGGAAATAAGGTGTCAAATAAGATAAAGAAAAAACTATGAGTCGAAAAAAATGAGAGTGAATATATTGATACTGTATATAATTATAAAATGTGCCTCATAATTGAAAGCATAGACCAGTCAATTATTCTAAGGTAAAAATCCACTCCCTTTTTTCTATCTGGAATATAATAAGATGGATTAGAGCCTTTACCTTTAAAACAAAAAGGTAAGCAAACAAATAATAAGAAGAAGAATCTAATAGAATAAGAAACTGCTAAAATCATGACATTCCAAGTTCAGGCCAGATTTGTTCTAAATTTATATATAATTATGAAATGAAATGAAATTTAGCTCTCAACACTTTTTCAAATTACCTTGTTTCATTTCTACCTGTATTCATTCTGTTACAGCCCATTCTCATTCTCCAGAACAGAGGCAATTACATAAAGTTCAACATAAAATAAAACTTGGTTTCCTAGTGAATTTCAAATTACATGGAGAATACTTTTGGAATAATGCCAGACCTTTGGGGGAAACCTTCCCAACTCTAAAGTTTCTCCTCTGTCTTCACCACAGTCTCCCAAGTTTGGGATGCTATGATTTCATGCTCACATTGTTCAGAATTTGGCCCTCCCTCCAACCCCACAAAAAAAGATTCATCTTATGTACTGTTAAAAAAAAAAGAGGGGCGCCTGGGTGGCTCAGTGGGTTAGGGCCTCTGCCTTCGGCTCAGGTCATGATCCCGGGGTCCTGGGATGGAGCCCCGCATCGGGCTCTCTGCTCCGCGGGGAGCCTGCTTCCTCCCCTCTCTCTCTGCCTGCCTCTCTGCCTGCTTGTGATCTCTCTCTCTCTGTCAAATAAATAAAATCTTAAAAAAAAAAAAAAAAAGACATTTCACAGATAGAAATAAATTTATAATGTGCAATAAAGCTAGCTTCCAGAATTATAATTTGGAATTTGTCTTTTTAAACATCTGAGTACCTATAACATGGGAGATGAGTTTTAATACTTTATTTCATTCTCACAACTGTGCTATCCCATTTTACAAATGAGGAAAACTGAAACTTAGAGAAATAAGGTAACTTTTCCACAGTTTGTCAGCTAGAAAATGAGAAAATCTGAGTTCAAATCTAAGTCTTCAGTCAAGTTGTTTCACTGTTCCAGTTTGAAATTAGGATTCACTGGGGTGCACCTGGCTGGCTCAATCATTAGAGCATGTAACCTTTGATCTCAGGTTGTACATTAGAGCTCCACGTTGGATATAGAGATTACTTTTAAAAATCAATCAATCAATAATTAAAATTTTTAAAATCAGGGTTCACTGAGAAAACTAAAGTTTCCACAAAGGCTACAGTTTCTTTTCACAGCTAATTTATGTGACATGCAGTACTCAATGTCATCCACTAATGGCTTGAAATTAACTTTGTCATCCTTGTTGATTCCCTGTTAAGTCTTCTGAATTAAAACACAGCTGCATATACTCAGATTTGTCAAACTTTTTATGAAGGAAACCATGTTGTACTCCAAGAACCTTAAAGACACCTGAAGCTTAAAAAACAACATTAATTGTGACACTGTATTATGACCAGGTCATTCCAGTCTGTGCAGAAACATGAGCCCTTACGATTTTCTCTTTAGCAGATGCTTTCGCTGGTTTCCATGAAGCCTTTCCACTGTTACTGACCTTAATAGGCTGCTGCTATCGGCAGGCGAGAATTCTACCACTGAACCACCAATGCCCAGGCTGCTGCTATCGGGTTCCTTCTCAACTTTTCACTTTCACAGGCAGAGACTCCAAGGATAAATTACAGGCGAGCTTAAAAGATCAGAAAGGCTTTCACATTATATGAGTGGGTGATTAAGTTTGATTTGTGTCTGTTACAGTAATTCTGCCTTTCTCCAGGCTTCCTTCTCTGCTTCTGAAACACAAAACTTCAGAAAGCACCCCACACCCTTCATATGCTTGAACATGACCCTAATGATGTTTTCATCCTGAAACAGGCTTTAAGAGTGAAGGGCGATGTCAAATGATGACAATTTTACTTCAGTTAGCCAAGAGCTTAGTTCTGGCCAAAGTTAAAATGCATTTAGGTTTTTACTTAGTATATGCATTTTTGACAAAAAAACAGTACAAGGTATGTTTGTGTTTGTTTTTGTATTCTTCAATCTCTTTTTGTCTTCTTGTTTGACCTTGTTATGACTCGGTAACATTGAAAGGATAAACAAATTCCTTCCTGGCCAAGAAACACTGTGGTTATCACACATTCTTCTGTATCTCTAATGCCTCTCCCTGGAAATTTCCCGCAGGTTGGAAGAGAAAATCCCTTGCTGCTGAAATGATAAAGGGTCCTTTTGTACCATAATATTATTGAATTAACCACTAGGAGCTGGAGTTTTTCTTCGGCATTTCTCCCCACCCCTCGCGCCCACCTCAGCCTTCATCTCCCAGTACATTTTTGTGAAATGTCTATAGATGTACTCTAAATTGTTGACTGCTCTTGAAGACTGTAGTTTGTTTCAGAATTCCCTAGGGACAAAGTTGATTGCATGGTCTCCACTAATGAGTACAGTTCATTTCAGTGAAAATTATACTTGAAAGAAAACAATGGACAGTGTGGTACAAACATACTGCAGTGTTTATGCAAATATGTTGACTCACTGTTACTTTAGGAGTCAATGAACTGAGCAGTTCAGTCCTGAATTCCGTAGGACTTAAGATGGGGATAATAATCAGGGAGGCAACTGTGTTCCATCTTCATCCATTTTTCTCGTATTTAGGTTTTTACTTTTTTTCTTTATTTTCGCTTTTCTCTCATATATATGAGAATTGTTCAGACTACAGCATTTCTTGCAACAAAATCCAGACTCATGTCATAGAAAAATGTCCTCTCTTCATTGTCTTATTAGTTGTGATACAAATTGTCTTATAAACCTAAAATGCCTAGGAATTGGATTTTTATTTACTTTGTTCTTTTTCTCACATGTTTAATAGGAGATACAGGTTTCGGAAAAAATATAAACTGCTTGATTACCCAATTCATTTGCTGCAAAAATCTTGAAAAGTGACCCTTACAAGCCACACATATTTACTGAGCAACTACTATGTGCAGACACTGTGCAAGAGGCCTAGAATATAGCAGTGAACAAAACAGATGAAAATTTCTGTCCCTGAAACTGACATTTTAGTTGCAGGGGTCGGTGGGGGGGGGGTAGATGGTGGTGGATAGAACTTAACGCATCTGTGTCATTACCATATGCTCAAACTCTTCAACTCATTGAATCATTCTGCACACAACTACACGTGCATACACACCTTTAAATTATACTGTAATTATCCATGTTGTACAAATGAGAAAACTGAGGCACAGAGGGTAAGTAATGTGTCCAACATCACACAGGTAGTGAGTGACAAGGCCAGGATTCCAGCCCAATGGCTTAACTCCGTAGGCTGTGTTCTTACACTAAATAAAACTGCCCTTCCCCCAATTAATCACTACTCCGGCAGATTTTTAGTGGCATAGAATTCTGAAGCAGTTTGTTAAGTGCGCTTGCCTGGGAAACTAGTCTTTTACTTACCTGGATATTTAACATCAAACACAATCCAGTAGTTTCTATAAATAAAGGAATTAAACCTGTGGCTGTGTAAAACTAATTCTTTCGGCTTATGTAAGAAAAACTTATGTAGGGGCGCCTGGGTGGCTCAGTGGTTTAAGCCTCTGCCTTCCACTCGGGTCATGGTCTCAGGGTCCTGGGATCAAGCCCCACATCGGGCTCTCTGCTCAGCAGGGTGCCTGCTTCCTTTCCTCTCTCTGCCTGCCTCTCTGCCTACTTGTGATCTCTGTCAAATAACTAAATAAAATCTTAAAAAAAAAAAAAAGAAAAGAAAAACTTACATAGACACCAACATTGGGTGAGAATCTTTCACATTTTTAGAGAAGTCTGGACCAATATAACAGCCTCCCAAATTTACATCCTTACCCTCCCCACCCCCTACACCCCCTCACCCAAGACATGACCTGGCCCAGACTCAGGCCACAACCTTGATACTTCTGGAAACAAGGGAAGCCTTCCCCACCCCCCCAATCTGGGAAACAGTAAAAAAATACCTCTGGGTGTTCTTTTGTTTATCAAATGAAATTTCAAATTTTTATTTTCATGAAAATTTTACTTCAGTGAAATGATATAGCAAAAGCAAGTTGCACTCCACATAAGGGAAGGTAAATGTCTTCAATGCCTCCTGAACACATTCAGCAAGTCGAATGGCCGAGATGCAGCTTTACCCTTCCTTCTTCAGGACAGAGAACAAGAACCATTTCCATTAAACTTCTCCACCAGCCCCCCTTGCTTCACTTATCTCCTCACACCTCTGGCTTCTTTCTCCTTTCTCTCCAATGTAATTATATGCTGTCTTTTGTTATGCTAAGACTTTGTGCCACTTCTAGTGAATAAACCTTAAAGTCCTTCTGAGCCAGCAGTACATCAACTCCCTCTAAAAGAAAGAATAACATAGTAGTTAATAGCACGGCCTCTGAAAACTGTCAGCTGGGACTCAGTTCCCAGGCCCAGCATTTACTAGCCCTGTGACACTGGAAAATCACTTGTCCTGTCTGTGCCTCATTTTCCTCATTTGTAAAATGGATACAATGTGGGGCGACCTGCTTGGGTGGAGGTCGGAGGTACCTTGCAGGCCATGAAAGAATTCCCCCCAAGGCAGAACAAAGGAGACAGAAGTTCATCAAGTACAGTGCAGGGGAGCAGCGGGCAAGACAGCAGAGGAAAGGCTGTTTTGGGGAGGCAGAGGTGGGGTGCTGTAGTTAAGGGGGGGATGTAAGGAGGTATGAGATTGAATAGAAGTTTCCTTTTTTGGTACCTGTGCCTGTTGTAAGCAGCCCCTTGGTCAGGTAGGGCTTAGGGTATTTTGAGGTGGGTCGCCTGATGGGCATGTTTGCCTTCAGCCCAGTGGGTGCTGTGGGCCCTTCTACCTTACTCAGGCTTCCAGGGCTCAAGTTGGTTGCCTGCAGGTCTCAAGTTGGTTGGGCTCAAGATGACAATATTGTTGAGAGGAATAGTGGGTTAATACATGAAAGCTTTTCAGGATGACATCTGATCATGGTATGTGCAATGTAAAATCATCTTTCTTCTTCTTCTTTTTTACGTCTTCCTTTTCCATATAGTCTTGTCTCCACTGTCCAGGGGCTGTGGTTGGACTGGGCAAGATGTGCTACTAAATGGAACATCTAGTTTAAGATATAAAATATGATTTCAGGAACTTTTCTTACTCTGCCTCTGCTCTGTTATAAGGAACAAGTATTACCGCCAACATAATGAGGTAGATGAGGTGAGCTAAAGCACTAATTGTATTAGTCATTGTATATGGTACTTATTATACTCTGTCCCAAGAGACTGAGTCATTATTTGAAGGGTGCCTTCCCACACCCAAATGAGCTGGGGAAAGTTGCCCTGCCTCACAGAACAGTTGGTTTCCTCTAATCTTTCATGTGGTCTGAACAAACACTAAATCTGCAGATCATATTTCATTGCAAATGTCTCATAAACTTTTAGTTCTCATCAGATATGCTAGCATCTTTGGGAAAAAATCCACCATCTTTAGAGAGAAAACAAAGTCCCTGAAGGCCATTAATGTTTACTCATTAAAAATGTGGTAAACTAATGAATGAACTTGGTATGTACATGTAGCTACATAGAGATATATTCATATATAGTCATATATTTGGAATTTGAACAATATTTTAGTGATAATTGCTTTATATACATAACATTCTATTTTTACTGCTTAAATAGGAAAACAAGTCCTTGATTTATTTGTATAACAAGACAGAGACTATATAATCTGCTATTCCAAATGTCTTTGACAGATATGTCCTAGATCTAATCCATCTGTACAACTACTGCACTATTCTTTTCCCAACCTAAAGCTGATATTGTCTTAACTACCATTATTCATTATAATGACAAAACAACTGAGTTTACATAATATGCATTTTCTGTGGTCAAAAAGAATAGTTTCTGTTCATATATGATTATAATGGGAAAGGGGAAGAATCCCTCAAGCAGCAATTTTAAATGAGCTAATTATTTTAAATTAGTTAAAATAAGGGCTAGGACGCTACTATTTTCATACTTTTTATTTTTCTTGATTTAACAGAGGAATAAAATGCTACTTAACTGCACAATTCTATTATAGAAAGAATGGCTTCTGTTAGGGAAGAAATCTTGCAGTGGCCCTTTTGTTTAACTGAACATCTTAGTAGTCTTTGCATATGCCCAGGTTGCCTGGAACTGAATTAAAAGTAAGAAATGGAGAAAGGTGAATTGGTGTATGTAGTAATATGGAATATGGAATCCTAGCATATGGAATTGCTGCAGGAAATCTGAGAGGAAGTGAATGAAGGACAAAAATGAGAGGGAGCGAGAGCACCCAGTAAGAACAGAGTGCTAAAAACATACAGCAGACAGTAAGAAATTTCCAGAAGCAGGATGACATAAGAGGGAGGGAGGGAGGGAAGGAAGTAGGAAGGAAGGGAAGGAGGGAGGGAGGAAGGGAAGGAGGAGGGGAGGAAGGGAAGAGAGGGAGGGAAGGACAAAGGGAGAGAGGGAGGGAAGGAAAAAGGGAGAGAGGGAGGGAAGGAGGAAGGAAGGAAGGAAGGAAAGAAAGACGGACTTTTAATAAAGGGAATATTTGCTTTTTAATCTACAGTTTTTATTGTTTCTGCTCCATAAACCTTCGTTGTCTCCCCAAATTACAAGTAAATCTCTTAGCACCCAAAAGCCTTGTGTGAGTGGGATTCTGTGGAAATGAAAAAAAGAAGATGAGCTAGCCGGGTCCACAAAGAAATAGAGAAGTATAGTCCAGGCAAAATAGTGTCATTTATATCTCAAGAATCAGGAACTTAGAACCAGAAGTTCCCAAGAGAATTTAAGCCCTTGTGAATTCATAGATGTTTCTTTCTTTCTTTCTCTCTTTATTTATTTATTTATTTATTTATTTATTTATTTTTTAAAGAGTTTAATTTATTTGTCAGAGAAAGAGAGCACAAGCAGGGGGAGCAGCAGGCAGAGGGAGAAGCAGGCTCTCCGCTAAGCAAGAAGCCCAATGCAGGTCTGGATCCTGCATACACTTAACCAACTGAGCCACCATGCTGCCCCATCAGAGAGGTTTTTAAGGTCATTAAACTGCCTCCAAATCCTGGAATGGAAGGGGGTGGTCCAGGGTGATCTGTATGTTGGGGATGCTAGCTAATGTGTGGGTGACAGTGGTCACCTTTCTCCAAACAAACATCAATTTGCCACTATTTTGCTTAAAATGTGGTGGCCAAAACAAGTACAAATTCTAAATGGTTTATTTCCAGCACAGAGAAGAACATGGGTCCTTCTCATTTTGTAGAACATACTATAATTTTGACGATGCTATAAAACTTTGTCTTATGCATTTCCGCTCACCGCAGGCTTATCTCATAATCATAGAGGTTTTTTCACATGAACAAGCTAGGTCCCCTGCTCTCCTCCCAAATCTGCACTTCAGAATTTCCTTTTATAATCTAAGCTTAAGACCTTATATCTTCCCTATTAAATTTCATCTTTTGGGTTTTCTTGGCCAGCAGTCTGACCTGTTGAAGTATTTTAAAGTTCTGATTCTGTCATCCCTTGGGCCAGCTACAGATTTGATCCATATGCCTTCACCCTGCAAGGGGTTGTAAGGTGTTATGGGAAAAGAAAAGGAATAGTAATCTCAACCTCTAAATTGTCGACCCTTATTTACCACTAGCTGGGTAAGTTACTTAACCTGTCACTGGGTTAGTTACTTAACCTTTCTGAACCTCGGTTTCCCCACTTATAAAATTTAAAAAAAAAAAACAATCTCTGGCAAATTTGCCTCAGATTATTATGAAAATCAAGTGATAGGTGCAGGAACATACACACATATTTGCAAAATCTTTTCAATTAAAATAGCTTTTCAGTTAAAATAATTGTCATGTAAACGTATGTATTCTTAACATGTTTATCATCCCTGTATTCTGTGAAGACAAGGCGACACTGTCAAAGGCTAGGAAGAATTTAGAGCCCTCTGGAATACCTATAAATATCTCCTTTCAGGGTGCCTGATTGGTTCAGTCAGAAGAGCATGTGACTCTTGATCTTGGGATCCTGGGTTAGAGCCCCACACTGCATGTAGACATTACTTAAAATAAATAAATAAAATTTTTTAAAAATTTCCTTCCAATTGAATGCTTGATATACACAATTATCCAGCATTTGCTTCTTAGATATCTACTGTATACCAAACAAAATGCACCCGGTGTTTGACATGCAAAAAGTAGCAAGACACAGGTGCTCAGCTCAAACCAGTGATAAGAAATTCTACAAGATGGGGGTGCCTGGGTGGCTCAGTCAGTTAAGTGTCTGACTCTTGGTTTAAGTTCAGGTCATTATCTCCAGGTTGTGGGATCGAACCCCATGCTGGGCTCTGTGCTCAGTGCAGAGTCTGCTTCAGATTCTCTCTCCATCTCCTTCTCCCCTGGTTTGCGCTCGCTCGCTCGTGCGCTCTCTCTCTCTCTCTCTCAAATAGATAGATGAAATCTTTAAAAAAATAAAAAAAAATCCTAAAAGATGAAAGGGGAGGGGAGAGTTCAGCCACTAAGAACTAATGTTTACTATTATTGCTGTGACTTAAAGAGGGAAAAGGTTGTTTCTCTGCTCTTATCACATAAAAAAGGGAGAAGGAATCATTTCCTTCAGACTAAAAAAAAAAAACAAACAAAAGCAAAGCGGGAAAAACTAATGCTATCAGTAGATCTTATTACTTCTAAACTATCTTTACAGTTCTTCGGGCTTTTTTGTTGTATACCAAGAAAAGAAGAAGAAAGAAAAGAAAGAAAGAAAGAAAGAAAGAAAGAAAGAAAGAAAGAAAGAAAGAAAGAAAGAAAGAAAGAAAGAAAGAAAGAGGAAGGAAAGAGGGAGGGAGGGAGGGAGGAAAAGGGAAGAAAGAAAGAAATCATTTGACATGATTTTTGAAGACTAAGTTCTTCCCACTCAGTGATTAATTTCATCTAAAGAGATTCCCTAAGGCTGGGTCTCAGAAGAGGCAAATAAAATACTGATGCAGGATTCCCATGCCTGGATACTCTGAAATGATATGGTATGGGGCCTGGGCATCAGCAGGGAAATCTAATGTGAGATCCCAGTTGAGAATCACTGCAGAAGAGCTAAAGCCCTAGCAAAAGTTTAAGTTGGAAGCTCTATGGAGGTGAGTCCGGTGATGTGAGCTAATAAAGATATAATAAAATTCTTATAAAACACAGTCTTACATATTGGTTTCTTTTAAAGGTTCTTTAAAATTATTACCCTGAATATTTTTATTATTGGAGTTAACTGTTTAAATATAATTTGAGGAAGGTGGTAAGTAAAATGAAAGTTACTATTAAAGCTTGAGAAAGTAACTATCCTGGAAAAAAACGCCCACCTGATGATTTAAACCACATGAATAATTCTTACTATCTGTTTAATTAAACTGCCATGTAGTACGCTTCTTGAGTCCTGAATTTTCCTCTTGCACAAAGATGTTACTATAATAATGAAAATTGTCAAGTGATTGCAGTGTCACACCTCTTTTAAAAAAAAGTCAGTGTGGGGCATCTGGGTGGCTCAGTGGGTTAAAGCCTCTGCCTTCAGCTCAGGTCATAATCCCAGGGTCCTGGGATCCAGCCCCGCATCGGGCTCTCTGCTCAGCGGGGAGCCTGCTTCCTCCTCTCTCTCTCTGCCTGCCTCTCAGCCTACTTGTGATCTCTGTCTGTCAAATAAATAAATAAAATCTTAAAAAAAAAAAAAGTCAGTGTTACAGCATCTTAACCAAAAGCATAAGAGCAGTCAATGGAAAACAGATGTTCATCCTGGTGGGTGTTCAAAACAATTTTTTTTAGGTCAGATGTCTGTGTAAGTGTTTGCACAGTCTCAAAACACAGACACAAACTAGCAGTTTATATATTTAATGCTCACTTGTTTGATATGAGAATGAATGTTAATTAGGTAAGCAACATATTGTTAAAATCAACTACTTAATTAATTTTGATCTTTTCCAGGATTTGTTCCTATGGATTTTTCAAAAATCTAATACCACAGAATCTTGATGTTTTTAACCCAGACCAACCAATCCCTCCCTCTTATTTAGACTTCACCCAACTATTTCCAAAAAAAAAAAAAAAAAAAAAAAGGAGTATCCTGTTTCTAGGGAAAAATATATCCCACAATTTATTCCAATAGTCTGGTAAGAGATGCAAAACTGAGATATCCATCAAATGGCTATTCAATTTTAGAGAAGGTAACTATTAGACATTTGTGGCCATTCGTTCAAGGAAAAAAACGAGACTTGGAATTTAAAAAACAACCTCTAACCCTCAGAAAACCAAGAGATTTTTAAATATCTTATTTTATAGTGGCACTTGGCAAAAGACAATGAAATTCTATCCCCTAAATGAAGTCGATGATGCTGATAATAATCCATTTATGTGAAATTATATTATTTACAAAACACTTTCATACATTTATTCCTTCCAACATCCTTGTATAATCATTTCATGAATAGAGAAAATAAATCTGAGTAATTAAATAACACATCCGTTAGCCACAAAGAATATAAATCTTTGGAGATTAAAATTCAAGTTCGTTTCTCTCAAAACACAGTACCATTTCTCTGGTATCGAGACATATTATTAAATGCCTCAGATGAATGAAGACCCAGGATTCCAGAGGGATTGGGAAAAGGGTTTAGATGAGAAAAGGGAAAGAAGAGGTCCTCCAGAGATAATCCTAATTTTAAAAGGACGACGTTCCTTTGTGTGAGACAGTATGAAACCACAAAATCTTCATCAGAATAGAAAATGAAAACAAAAACATTAAGTATGTCAATCACACCATCCAATGGGGAGAATTACCAAATCCAAATCTTGTGAGCTCCCAAAAGCCTACAAATATTTCAGTTATTGTAGTTCTATGTTCCTCTGAGATAAAGTAGAATAAAATCTTGCAAGATTCACTGGGGAAACCAAATGTGGCACTGGAGTAAAGCTGGCTTCTTTGGCAAAATGACAAAGCACAGTAAGTCCCTAGAATCAATCTTGACTTCAAGCTAGAGATTATTTATGAATTTCTGTAGAGCCGCTTAAAAAGTCTCTCTGTGTCATACACTCACTTGGACTTCTGAGTTTACATTCATCATTCATTATGTGGGTATATACTCTTTTGTAACTTTACTAATCACACTGAGCTCTCAGAATCAAATTTTGTTCTACAAACAATTTATTCTCATTTATAGGAAGAAGTCAGTATTTTGTTAGCTTAAGGGCACAAGACATGAATTCTTCAATTATTAATTTAGTTTTGTTTTTCAGTTGGATATTCTGTTTCCAGTTCATGTTCTTTCATTGCACTGTAATGTTATACCTACATGCCGCCATTATTTTGTGGGGAGAAAATGTTTTCTAACTATGTATCTTGCTACTAGTGCTAATGTGCAATTTTAAATTAATGAGCATTCCCCAACCCTGGTGTAGAGCTCTTACAAAGTTCCTGAATGCTTCAGAAGGTTTAGTAAGTCAAGTGACAAAGGTGCAGAGTTATCTATGCACTATAATTTGTGTCTTTGTAACATATTACAAATTTTTGTAACTATTGCAAACATTGTTTTCCAAAAGGTTATTCAAATGTGTTCTTACACAGGCCTAAATAAGAGAAAATGTAGTCATTGGATTTTTGTCTGAATTGGATAATCTATTTTTTCCATCTCTATTAATTTGGTAGATAAAATACAAGTCTATTTCTACTTTCATTCTTTGAATATTAATTACATTTTAAATTTGAATCAGTTTTTTGATTCTTCTCTTTTGCGCGTTACTTGTTCACATATTCTGCCCTTTACTTCAGTAATTTAAAGAAACTCAAGGCCAAAATTAGGAAGCTGTTAACCACATTTTTTTAACTTGCTTAAGAATTGGCAACATGACCTCATTCCTAAGAAGGATTCCATTAGTATACCTCATAATTGCAAACTCGGGACTCACAATGTTTTATGCTCATGTAGTAAAATCCTTGAGTACTTTGTATATGAGTTATTAAGAGAAATACAGTAAAATTTCAAAAATAGGAACTATGACTAATTTATTACCTACTCTTTGTGGGAGGAGATATGCATGTGGATGAAAGTAAAATGAAGATAAATTTATTAAGACTTTCAAAGGCCTTTGACAAGAATAAATCAATAAATGACTCAGAATAAAAATGGTTTGGTTTCTTTTTATTGCCTTTTTTCTTTTCTTTTAATTGGATGAGGTGGTTGTGAGCTACACTGTATAACTTGCTAAGAAAGAGGCAATATGAATCATGGATTTCAAGCCGCCTTTCCACAGATAACAAATTGATTAAAAGTAGGAAGCCAAGGATCACCTCTAGAAACATAGGATTTAATACTGTAATAATGATTTGGAAGAAGAAGTATGCAGTGATATTTCTAATTTACAGCTGACATTAAGGTCCCATGAGCTTTCTTTTTGAGTGGGAAAGATAAGAGAAGTTTGATTTGTTTGGTTGTTTGAGCTGGCAGAAGAGAGGCAGGTGGATATAAATGTGGGCAAATATAAGATTATGTGTTTAAGGAAGGTTAATACTGCAAAACAATGAATTCCTTAAACCCTTGAGCTATCTCACACCACCCAGTTAGGTTCATGAGCTCTGAATGCTAACTGGCCAGCAAAAATCTGTGCACTTTATTAGCTAAGTTTTCCTCTTTGGAAACCCAGGGGCACACAATATCCTAGCCAGTACAAAATCACAACACATCTGTAGTAAGAAAGCTGTGAAATCTTAAGGGAAATTTTTTAAGCTAATTAGATATTTAATATGTTTTAGGAATCATGCTAACAATCTTGCATCTGTGAGGAATTATTAAATCCATACAACATCCTTCTGAGATAAGTCTCTAGTATCATTGGTCCATTTTAAAGACGGGAAAACTGAGGCTCAAAGATATTAGGTAAGCCATCACGTTTACCCATACAGCAAGTGAGGAGTTTGGAATTGAAACCAGACTAAGTCTATCTTTTGCTGTGCTTGTGTGTGATAGAAGGAAGAACCACATTCATGAAGGGACTTGAAGGGACTATGAGGAAGGCAAGTCAATATGGAAAGAGAAAGCCTCACCAGGCCTCTTGCAAAAGACTACAAAAAGTAGAGATGGATAAAGCTCAGGCAAATAAAGTACACTAACTCCAGAAAGTGATGCCTTTATGAGAGCCATTAATGCAGGTGATACAACAATTAAATGTATTAAAATGTAAAATGTTCAGATAAACTAATAAGTGACAGGTTCGAAGTCAAGGGAATAAGGAAAACCAGATTACTTGAGAGAATATTTTATGTTTGGGCTGGCCGGGAAAGAAAGGTAACTATGTCTGCCCACAACAGAACCCTTGGTGTTGCTGTCAGGAAAAGAGGACTAGGGTGAATAAAACTAAGTTTCTGTATGGTGATTCGTAATCTATACTTTTAAAAAAATGTCACTAGGTATTTTTACCCCAATTTTTCCACCTGGCTTTGTTTCTCAGGTTTGTTTGTTTGTTTGTTTTTCCCTTTTATTTAACTTAGATTTCTATATACACGAAACTGCCTCCCACACTGGATGCCTTGGAATATGCATTTCTGTCTGCCTAAAACACCCTCCCCTCTTCCTCCTCCTCCCCCGCCCCCGCTATCATTCAGTGGAGAGGTCTTCTGGGTAGGGTAGGCCATCCTGTATTTTCATTTGTGAAATCAGGCAACCCTAAATTCTGGGAATAATCTCTGTTGAGTGTATTTCTCCTTCTGCTATTTACGACCATGGTGATTTTTAAAAACTATTCATTTCACGTGACTCCGCATATGAGTCCTCATGACAGCGCAACTCATGCCCAGCACAGCACCTGGAACACAGTATCTGTCATTAAAACCTTGCTAAGTGCACAAAACCCTTCAGCTTGCAGAAAAAGCCCATCAGCTCCATTTTATGGGGATGGGTAACATTAAGTCACTATCCTTCATGAAATATCTGATACTTGAACACCCATTATTAGGTTATTCCTTGTTCCTTGCTTTATTTTTGTGACTTCCTTCTCTATATTAAGAAAATGTTCCTTCGGGCATCTGGGTGGCTCAATGGGTTAAGCAGCTGCTTTCGGCTCAGGTCATAATCCTGGAGTCCCAGGATCAAGTCCCGCATCAGGCTCCCTGATCCACTGGGAGTCTGCTTCTCCCTCTGACCTTCTCCCCTCTCATGCTCTCACTCACTGCTCTCTCTCTCTCAAATAAATAAAATCTTAAAAAAAAAAAAAAGAAGAAGAAGAAAAGAAAACGTTGCTTCTTGTAATTCCGTATTGGCAAGAAAAGCTGGCTCACTTCTCATGTTCTCCAGGACCTTTTCAGTATCTCTTATTCGGCAAGTCACTAACAGTTAGTGGGAAAATCAACACTGCAACAAAGACCTTATTCCCAACTCCATGTGGAGAAACCCGTACTATAAATCCACAGCAAAAGACTTAAAGACCTCTGTGTCTCCCACTCCATTGTCAACACAGATATTCATGGCCTCATAGTAATGAGTGTTACCTAGGAGATACCTTTAGTATTTTTTAAAATAAAATTAATCAGAGGTGCCTGGGTGGCTCATTCGGCAAAGTGTCTGCCTTTAGTTCAGGTCATGATCCCAGGGTCCTGGGATCGAGTCCCACATCGGGCTCCCTACTCAGTGGGGAACCTGCTTCTTCCTCTGCCTGCAATCCCCTTCTTGCACTTGCTCACTCTCTCTCTCTGTCAAATAAAAAATCTTTACAATAAAATAAAATAAAAGTAACCATTATCATTTAACAAATCATAAGACAGACTCGATCTATTATTACATCTCTGTTGCAAAACATTTTCTAACTTTGCCAGGAGATGGGGAATATATAAATACATTGAAATCTTTAAGGCTAAGTAAGCCCTTAATTAATTTTTTTCAAAGATTTGTATTATGTAGCAATTTGAGTGCCTCAATATTCTACATGTAAGGAAATTTTTTTTATATTTTGCTTTTATATCTTTTTAATAATACCCTGATTCCAAAAAGTACCAGAATTTAATCCTTAAGCTTCTCAAAATAAATCAACATTCAGATTATCTCAAAAGCTTCAGTGCAATTTAAAGGACAAACTTATCAATCAATCCAACTCCTTTTTATGCAGTATGATTTCTATTAAGTAAAATATAAATGGTAAACACTGGACGAAAATACAACATGAAAATAGTGTTTGCCCCTAGGTAGCATGATTTTCAGTGATTTTTCTACAAATGTGTTTTGTTTGTTTTTGAGGAAGCTTTAGCCCACTGTGGGGCTTGAACTCACTGACCCTGAGATCAAGAGTCATGTGCTCTACTGACTGAGCTGGCTGGGCTCCCCTCTGCATAGGTTTATATATATATATAATTTATTTATTTATTTGACAGAGAGAGTTCAGAAGTAGGCAGAGAGGCAGGCAGAGAGAGAGAGAGAGGGAAGCAGGCTCCCTGCTAAGCAGAGAGCCTGATGTGGGACCCAACCCCAGGACCCTGAGATCATGACCTGAGCCGAAGGCAGAGGCTTAACCCATTGAGCCTCCCAATGAGCCCCGGTTTTTATATTTTTTAATTAATGCAATACGATACATTTATCATGAGAAACACATACAAAAATATTTAGTTCAGTTTACGGGGGTCCAGTCTTCTAATGAAGATAAGGGAGAAAATATAGATTTACCATTATTAAGGATCTCACCTGTATTTTCCCCAGTGAATTGAATTTGCTGGTAAGTTCTGAATACCTGCAGTAATTGCTAGGTGGAGATATGTCAGTGCAACTTAGGAACGGAGCATAAGGGATGGAGCCACAGAAACCAAGACTGACACCCTGCCAGAGGCCTGAGGCCTGAGAAGAGCCCTCACCTGGGTGCAGCCTTCCCCTCACTGTGCAGGAAGAAAATGCCACCATCTGCCTAGTGCGTAGGGGGATCTCCTGCTGCTTTTGGAGCCACTGTATTCAGGCCGGTGCATTGCAACCAGCCTTCTGTGGACTCTGCTTGCTCTGAAATGTTGCTGCTCTCTGGCTTTCTTCCAGAGAAGCCGCAAGGCTATGTTCAAATTTTTTTTAGATGTCTGGGTCTGAGTATTGGAAGGAAGGATTCGATGTTACCAGATCAATCATCTCTTCCTCTGCTTTCTGTTATACAATTAAACCAGGGGGTGAGGTAGATCACCACAAGAGTAAGTAGGGCAGCTGTTCCATTTCTGGTACTCCTGCCAAGTATAACAGATTTGGAAACAAAATGCAGTTCATTCCAAGGCAGTTGATTTAATCCCTCATTATCCATCTATGTATTCAGCATCATGGCCTGTCTTGACACCTTATTAATAATTTATTCAAAAGCTTAGCTCTGTATAACATAGCTGTTAAGAGCTGGGAATCCAGTCAAAAAGACAGGATCAATTCCAGGCTCAGAGGCAAACAAGTCCTGTGACTGAGGACACATGGTTTAACCTTCTTAAACCTCCATTTCCTCCTTTGTAAAATGTAGCCAGAACAACCTTAAAGATCCCATCAAAGAGAAAATGCTTAAAACCTCTTAGCACAGTTCCTAACACATATTATGTGCTTATAGATGGTAGCTTGTTTTATTAATACTTTTCAAAATAGGGAATTTCTAAGAAGGTGAAGTACTTTCCCTCTTCTATGTACATATATTTTCCATTTCTTAAAAGTGGGCTTTCTGAAAGTAAAATTCCTGGACTAGAGTGGGCAAGCAGAGCAGGATGCTTTCAATGTGTGCAAATTAGCCTCTTGGTAGCCTGAATTCAAAAAGCCAAAAATATCCACCACCACCACCCTCCTGACAAGCCTAAAACTTTTGCTCTGTATAACAGGGTCATGTAAATCATATCTAAGAGGAATGTTAATATCAGTCTTCACATCCTAATTCAAAATAACTGAGAAAAAAAGACTAAGAAAACTAAAAAGTATGAAAATTAAAAAGTATTTTTCTCCACCATACAAAAATGTATGGTGGAGAAAAAGGTGTGCAGAAAAGTTCCAAAGCATGAGGCACTCTTACTCCTAAAGTATGAGTGCTCCATACTCAATTTTGTGACTGAGGTGTGAAGTCTACAGAAATGAGCCACTCCTGCCTAAAATTTACAGCCCTATCCTATTCTGAAGGCACCTACCACTCACAGCTTGGAAGGCAGCAGGACACATGTTTCTGCAACCATCCTCCCCAGGAAGTGTCAATATTCAGCCAGCTCTCAACTCATAGTTGCACTTGCTATTTGTTTAATATATGTTGCCCTAAAGTGTTCCATGAGTCTGACGATGCTTCAATAGATCTGAGTCCATTCCAAACAAATTTGGACTCTCTATCTTTAATGTTTTTCTATGTGATGCTATCTTTGAAACCATAACCATTTAATTATATCCACATTTGTTCTAGACACAATCAGTAGGTTAAACTAGCACAACACGGGATGTAAACGTGTCACAATTTACTCTTCTCTTACACTGTCCCTTAAAGTCATTCCATTGTACGGAAGTAATCTTCCCTTGTCCCTGGATGAAAACTCCAAAGACACTGTCCACTCTTAGGTAAGACCCCTTACATTTGCTTGAAGTCACAAGCACAGTTGCCATTGCTAACAAGAAGGCCTAATCTGATGTAACTATCAAACTTCTGAGTTTGACACAGTGTGACATCTTCTCCCTTGCCCCATTTAGGACCTAGTCCAGGCCGTTAACAGGTAACAGGGAAGGAGACTCCCACCTGCTCCTTAATCTCTCCTTGTTCACCTCTTCCCTCCTACAGATCATACTTCCTGGCAGGGCGGAAGTAGAAAAGGCAGGAGCTGTGAGGGGACAGGATAGTCCTTACTTGGTTGGGCGGCTTTGCTCTTCCTGGACCTATAGATAGCTGTAAGTCAGTTTGTTTTCTCATGGGGAGTTCTGTGAGCTCCAGAGTTTTTCTGCTGAGCCTCTCTTCTCCAGTTTCAACCATCAGGCAGATGCAGCCTCATGCCCACTGGCCATATGTGACTCCTTCCTTACCCCTGCAAACCAGTTCCTCATCTCCAGCCCCTTTCTGGTGAGATTTCCACTCACCCCTCCAGGCTGAGGCGGGACCTCCTGCAGCTCCATTCTATGCGTCCCTTGTGCACACACTCCACATCTCTAGGCCCACAGACTGGGAGGAAAGAACATGAGCAGCTCTTCCCTAGCTCCTCCGTAAACAGGAACTTGGACGTCCTCTTTCCATAAAATTTTCCAGGACACAGCAGGCCCCCGTCCACAGTATACTTCAGCTTCCTCGGGCACAAGTCAGGGACCAATCCCTCTGTATCCCAAAGGTAAGGAGACATTTCAGAGTTCTAGAGGTGGCACCTTTCCCCATCACTAGGTTCGTGGTTTGGAGGTGGCATCCCTCCCTTGCCCCTTTCACAAAGGGAGACACATCTGGCAACAGTCCTATTTAAATGGATCTCTTCACTGCTCTTCTCTCTCCCCAGACCCTGAGCGCTTTTGATATCCCTGATTACTGGAAGGGCCTAAGAGTCTCAAAACTAGTTCTTAATTATTTTAAATAATAATTTAAGTAAATATAGTTATTTACTATTCATATTTATTTAAATATAATGCATGTTCATTTAAATACAATTATTTCATTTTAATTATTTTAAATAAAATTTACATATGTGGATTTATCTCATATGCACGTGAGTATCTGATATCTACCACATTTGTGCTTCAATTGAGGCAGGGGCCGGAAGAGCCCCATTCTGGACATCCTATTACATAAGTGAACATGGAATTTCTTTGGAATGGCATTTATTGTCACGGTGCCAGAAGCTCATCATAATCAGCGTTACAAAGGAAATAGCAAAGGAAGCAATAATGATCTGCCATTTATTGGAAAACATGACCTAGGTGTGCCTTCTTTCTGTGTTTATAAAATGACAAGGTTCGCATTGTAATGTAACTTTCCACAGGGCAATTGAAATCACAGGCTAAGAGGTTGCAACAGGACTAGGTTAGAGTGGAGGAGCTCTCCATGTGACTGATTTACTCTGAAATAGCTCCTCAGAGTTCCAACATGAAGCCAGAAACTCCCCCTTTAACTCATTCTCAATCGCCAATGCCTTTGACAGCAAACACAGAAATATTTTGTCCGGAAGAATGCAGTCAAGGACAAAAGGAACCCCGGATGTTTCACTATTGCAAGGTTTTCACAGCACTTTCTCTTTGCCCATAGAGTATTTGCCTTAAGGTTCTGCTCATACTGAGTTTTTAATACCTAAAACTCAAATTAGTCTGACAAGTTAACCAACCAATACCATAGCAAGACTACAAGAAAATGTTCAGGAGAGTTTTGCTGAAAAAAAGGGTTATTAAGGGAACAGAGCATGGGATATTGACCCAACCCTTCTGATAAATGACGCAAAAATCATTTGCTTTCCAACTGTGTAAACTATGCTCCTATCTTGACACTGGGTTTTTTTTTTTTTTTTTTTTATCCCTAGGAAACAGAATTATATCAAATCTCAAACATAGCTGAAATACTTTAAGATAGCATGTTTAAACATGCATGTTTCTAACAAGGAAATATTATTGCAATGGTAATAGTAGAGCCTCTTGTAAAGAACTAGTTAAGTGCCTTGAAAGTGATCTGTAAACCGGTGTATTTTATCTGACACTTATTAAAATTATATTTGAGTTCATAAAAAATTTAAATAGCATCTTTTACGAACTTCAACATACATTTCGTATATAAAAGTTGTCCTCAAATAGTGTTAAGTGGAATATGGAGGAACGTGATAATCATGTAACTTCATGATAAACATGAACTGAAACAGGTTATAGAATATTCCTTCAGAAGACCAATAACTAGATTTGTAGCCTGCTTTGTTAGGTATCCTGAAAGAAATACCTGACCTCTAAAAACTTGTCCTCTCATTCTATAAAGCCATTCACTTGCTCTCCACTATGACACCCATCACCTTATATTATCCTTTAAGAATGAAGTCCTTCTCATCCAGTAAAACTGCAGCTGGAAAGCAGGCAGACAGTAGAAAGCACTAGAACTGTACACAGTGTTGACAGTGTAATCTGAAACTACTCAGCAGTTTCTAGTATCGGGTTCACACATAATTTGAAACAGACAGATTTCTTTTGAAACTTTCTCTAAAAGGTTTTACTTGACCTGGAAGACAAAGAGTGCAATTATCAGGAAAGAAACCATTCTTACTAATCAAAATGAATTAAATGATACTAAAATGTGTTAAGGGATTCACAGTACCTCCCCAAGTAGTGTCTGTCCCCAGGTACCTGTTTCTGTGATCAAGGCATCAGGGGATCAGAGAAAGAAGCTCATTAAACCATTTAGACATCCATTCAATCACCACCACTTACCCTAGTAAGTGCCGGGTACTTTGTGAAGCACCGGGCATATTAGCGCTGTCCTAATGGAACTTGAACACTTGAATACATTTCTGCAGAAAGCTGATTTGCCATTTGGATATCCATCTAGAAATGGACAAAGATTTTCTTCTATTGAAAAAGTGTATATACACACAAAAATATTCTAGTGTAACTAGGCTGTCGGATATTATGATGATTAATTGTGTCAGCTTGACTGGGCTAAGGGACACCCAGATAGCTGGTAAAACTTTGCTTCTGGCTGCGTCTCCTGAAGGTGTTGCCAGAAGAGACTAGCATTTGAATCAGGTGACGAGTAAAGAAGATCTGCCCTGACCACTGTGGGCTGGGATCATCCAATCCGTTTAATTTTCTCATGTATCTACATATATCCTACTGGCTCTGGTTCTCAGGAGAACCCTGACTGAGGCATACAGAACGCTGTGGTCCAAACGTTTGTGTCCCCCCAAAATTCAGATGCTGAAATCCTAATGCCCAAGGTGACCGTATCAGAAGGTGGGGCTTTTAGAAAGTGATTAGGTCATGAGGGTGGAGCCCTCATGAATGGGATTTAGTGCCCTTGTAAAAGAGACCCCAGAGAGACACCCTTGCCCTTCTGCCATGTGAAGACATAGCAAGAAATCTGCAGTCTGCAACCTGGAAAAAGGCTTTCACCAGAACCTGACCACACTGGCACCCTGACCTTGGACTTCCAGCTTCTGGAACTATAAGAATAAATGTGTTTATAAGCTACCCAGTGTAGAGTAACTTCTTACAGTAGCCCAAACTGACTAAGACACTTGGGATTCGTTTGCTTTGGAAAGCAGAGTTACCTGTAATGACAGAGGAAGCATTGTCAGTAGGAAAGCAGGAAAACACATTTACCATCTAGAAGGAAGTATCTCAGGTACTTACTATTCCGTCCAGGAGCCAGGAAGATCACAGTGAGACCCATGCATGCCCTGCTGTGTGACCTGTCCTTCAGAGTCCTGTGCACCCTCTACTCCCTGGATGCAGTAGAGGGTGAGCCAATGGAGCCCAAAGCACTTCCAGGACCCTTTTTCCCAAAGTTACCACAGGCAAGTGCTGGAGTCTAAAAAACAAACAAACAAAAAAAACAAAAAAAAAAAGCTGACCACATGTTATGGGCTGATAAACAAATGACAAATTTCAAAAATCTTTTTTAAGTTAGAAAAAGGGAATTCAAAACACATTCAGAAGCTTTTTCTTAACTTATTCAAACCTTTAATTCATGCTTACAACTCAGAGATCACTCAAACTTTTATTATTTTTCCAATCCCTTAAAGGGGATTACCAAAGCTTCCCTTCGTTTGACCCAGATAAAATTCCATCCTCTGGTTTTTGGATGGACTGTTTCATCAGACACGGGATCAGTTTTGAGATTCAACATAGATACACTTAACTACTTCAGGAGAAATGTCACTAGAAGGAATAAGGGCTACCACACCTCTTTCCTTCCATTAATCTGTATACATTTCCCCATAATAATATTTAAAGTGCATGTCTTTACTCAACTCTTTACAATTTATAAACCACTTTTATAGGCACTGCCTAAGCACTTATCCTCATTAGAACTAGGTTATTATTTTACAGATGAAGAGAATGAGACTTGGAAAAGTTAACAGATTGGCTCGAAGGTCACATAGACAATAAAATAAACAGGAATTTAAACCCAATACTTATAACTCCAAGTATCTTTTCAAAATTTTTTTATTTAAATTCAATTTAATTAACATATAATGTACTGTTGGTTTCAGAGGTAGTATTTAGAGATTTATCAGTTGCATATAATACTCAGTGCTTGTTCCATCAGGTGCCCTCCTTAATGCCCATCACCCAGTTGCCCCAGCCTTTCAACCCCTTCCCCTCCAGCAACCCTTGGTTTGTTTTCTATAGTTAAGAGTGTCCTATGGTTTGTCTCCCTCTCTGTTTCCATCTTATGTATTTTTCCTTCCCTTTCCCTATGTTCGTCAGTTTTGTTTCTTAAATTCCACATATAAGTGACATCATAATACCCTCTAGTTCCATCCACATCTTTGCAAATGGCAAAATTTTATTCTTTTTGATAGCTGAGTAATATTCCATTATATATATTATATATATCTTCTTTATCTATTCATCTGTTGATGGACATCTGGGCTCTTTCCATAGTTTAGCTGTTATGGACATTGCTGCTATAAACATTGGGGTTCAGATACCCCTTTGGATCACTATGTTTATATCCTTTGGATAAATACCTATTAGTTCAATTGCTGCATCATAGGGTAATTCTATTTTCAACTTTTTGAGGAACCTCCATACTGTTTTCTAGAGTGGCTGTACCACCTGGCATTCCCACCAACAGTGTGGGACGGTTCCCCTTTCTCCGCATCCTCGCCAACACGTGTCATTTTCTGACTTGTTAATTTTAGCCATTCTGACTGGTGTGAGGTGGTATCTCATCACTGTGGTTTTGATTTGTCTTTCCCTGATGCCAGGTGATGTTGAGCACTCTTTCATGTGTCTGTTGGTCGTTTGGATGTCCTCTTGGCAGAAATGTCCGTTTCTTGTCTTCTGCCCATTTCTTGACTGGATTTTTTGTTTTTTGCATGTTGAGTTTGGTAAGTGCTTTATAGATTTATACCAGCCCTTTATCTGATAAGACATTTGCAAATATCTTCTACCATTCAATAGGTTGCCTTTTAGTTTTGTTGACTATTTCTTTTGCTGTGCAAAAGCTTTTTATCTTGATCAAGTCCCAATAGTTCCTTTTTTTCCTTTTTTTAAACTTTATTTCATTTTTTCAGTGTTCCAAGATTCAGTTTATGCATCACACCCAGTGATCCATGCAATACATGCCCTCCTTAATACCCACCACCAGGCTCACCCAAACCCCCTTGCCCTTCCCCTCCAAAGCCCTCAGTTTGTTTTTCAGAGTTCACAGTTTTTCATGGTTCATGGTTCATCCCCCTCTGATTATCTTTTGTTTCTCTTGCCTTTGAAGACATGTCTAGCAAGAAGTTGCTGCAGCCGAGGTAAGAGAGGGTGCTGCCTATGTTCTACTCTAGGATTTTGATGGATTCCTCTCTCACAGTTAGGTCTTTCATCCATTTCAAATTTATTTTTGTGTATGGTGGAAGAAAGGGTCCAGTTTCATTCTTCTGCATGTGGCTGTCCAATTTTCCCAGCATTAATTGTTGAAGAGATTATCTTTATCCCATTGGATTCTTTCCTGCTTTGTCAAAGACTAGTTTACCATAGAGTTGAGGGTCCGTTTCTGGGCTTTCTGTTCTCTTCCATTGATCTATGTGTGTGTTTTTGTGCTAGTACCACACTGTCTTGATGATTAAAGCTTGTAATATAGCTTCAAGTCTGGGATCGTGATGCCTCCAGCTTTGGTTTTCTTGTTCAACATACCTTCAGCTATTCAGGGTCTTTTCTGGTTCCATAAAAATTTTAAGATTATTTGTTCCAGCTCTGTGAAAAAATGTTGATAGTATTTTGATAGGGATTGCATTGAATGTGTAGATTAGTTTGGATAGCATAGACATTTTAACAATATTTGTTCTTCCAAACCATGAGCATAGAATGTTTTCCATTTCTTTGTGTCTTCCTCAATTTCTTTCTAAAGCATTCTATAGTTTTCAGAGTACAGATCCTTTACGTCTGATTAGGTTTATTCCTAGGTATCTTATGGGTTTGGGTGTAATTGTAAATGGGATAGATTCCTTGGTTTCTCTTTCTTCTGCCTTATTGTTAGTGTATAGAAATGCAACTGACTTCTGTGTGTTGATTTTATATCCCGTGACTGCTGAATTCCTGTATTAGTTCTAGCAATTTTGGGGTGGAGTCTTTTGGGTTTTCTACATAGAGTATCATGTCATCTGCTAAGAGTGAGAGTTTGACCTCTTCTTTGCCAATTTGGTTGCCTTTTATTTCTCTGCTGAGGCTAGGACTTCTAGTACTATGTTGAACAACAGTAGTGAGAGTGGACATCCCTGCCGTATTCCTGACCTTGGGGAAAAGCTCTCAGTCTTTCCGCATTGAGGATGATATTTGCTGTGTGTTTTTTGTATATAGCTTTTATGATACTGAGGTATGTTCCTTCTAGCCCTACACTGCAGAGTTTTTATCAAGAAAGTATGCTGTATTCTGTCAAATGGTTTTTCTGGATCTGTTGAGAGGATCATATGGTTCTTGTCCTTTCTTTTACTATGGTGGTGTATCCCACTCATTGATTTGTGGATAGTGAACTACCATCCAAGTGTCTTTTTCACCTAACAACTTATCTCCCAGTATGTGTTAAGTATTATGGGAAAAGCACTCTTACCACTACAGTCACCAAATTTCTGTTCAAGGTTTTTTATGTTCCTGGCACTATACAAGGTGATTTTTATATATTATTTCTAAAATTTACAATACTTAAAGTAGGAAACAGAGGTACAGAGGACACAAATAATGTCTGAGATTCATCCATTCATTATTAAAGAGGTTTAGGAATAAGTTGGTATTCTAGGCACTGGGGATATGGGTATTAACAAGATGAGTTAAGTTCTTGCCTTCAGGGAGCTTATGCTCTGGCAAGAGGAAGAAAGTAACAAATAAATAAATATGTAAGCACCATATTTTAAATGGTTTTAAGCTTGAGGAAAATAAAGATGTATATTAGAGAGTAACAAGGGACACAGGGTTTTTTTAGATGGTGTGGTCAGGAGAGAGCTCCCTGAGAACAATTTAGCAGGGGAAAGATTTATGGAAGAGGAAGCCAGTGGAGAAAGGTCCTGAGGTGGGAATGAGAGTGGCATGTTTGAAGAGTGGAAAGGCCAGTGCTGCTAGAGGGTAGAATGAACCCAACCATGTGGGGCCCTAAGCCATCCATGGAAAAGGAGTGGGACTCTTAATTGCAACAGGAAGCCATTAGATGATTCTAAGAAAAAAAGTGTTCTTAGTTTTGCTTACAGAAGATGCCTGTGGCTCCATACTCTGTGTATGGACTATATATAGGAGAGTATGTGAAGGAAGATAGATGAGGGAGTTCAACAGGAAAATAAAATGGCTTGTTGTAGTCACGGAGATGGTGAGCAGAAGTGGAATTTACAATATATGTAAGGTAAGTTACAGCTGAAAGAACTTTCTGGCAGGTTGATTGACAGATGAAAAAAATAAAAGTGAATTTGGAGCCTGTGCAATTGAGTGGATAGTGGATCTACTAACAGAAATGTGAACAGCTGGTGGGTGGGCAGGTATCACAGGTGAGTGACCAAGAAAAGAGTTGGTATCAAGATTTTCTGCATGTTGAACTGGAAATACAGATCAGTTTTCTGACCAGTGATCTCAGAACGGTTGAACATAAGAATCTGGAGCTCAGTGGAAAGGATAAAGCCAGAAATAAAAGATTGGGAGGTGGCATTTAAAGGCATTTAAAGTCATAGCATCCCGTGAATCTAATCTGCTAGAAAATGAAATTAGAGTTTGAGGGTCTCTATCATTTAGGGGCACAGAGAAAAAACTGAGCCATCATGAAATTATTCAGCTATCTTCCACCAACCACCTCAAGGATTAAAGCCAAATCTCAGTGTAACTGGGCATATTGAGAAACCTGCAAAGTGTTACATAAAAATCCCCCCCCCCAGCTTTTCTTTATGTTAGTAATTTTAATACATGTATCTTTTAAATGAGTGGATTGGGGCGCCTGGGTGGCTCAGTGGGTTAAAGCCTCTGCCTTCAGCTCAGGTCATGATCTCAGGGTCCTGAGATCGAGCCCCGCATTGGGCTTTCTGCTCGGCGGAGAGCCTGCTTCCCTCTCTCTCTCTCTCTGCCTGCCTCTTTGCCTACTTGTGATCTCTGTCTGTCAAATAAATAAATAAAATCTTTAAAAAAAAATAAATAAAAAATAAATGAGTGGAGATTTTGAGGTGTAACATTTTAGTAGGAAAAACCATTGTATATGTGTACAATGTACATGTACCTGTGAAGAAGGGGAGGTATTCCCTATTTATAGATACAATACATTAAAAAAAAAATTGTGTAGTGTGATGTGGATTACAAACTAAGATCTTCCAGGAACTAGGCAGCTCCCTTTATGGCATCTCTTTCAGTCTGTGTTCCATGAAAGCAAAAGATTTGTGAAACAATTCTAGAAGCACTACCAAAGAAAATTTATCTGAGCTTCACCAAAGTGGAGAGGATGAAAGCCCCATTCTAAGCCTTGTTGTCCTTTACTAGGGCATTATCATAGTTCACACTATTCAAACGTGACTCAAGGGGAATTCACTCAAGGTTTACTGAGATACCTGAATTAGCATTTCCAGGTCTCTTGTTCAAATGTTAATAAAGCCAGTGTTTCTTACTAAAGTGAGATTAGATAAGGCCTTGTAGATTCCAATATAACCAGGGTTCCAGGGGAGGAGACCTACTCCCCTTCCATCTACTGTGAGTTTTAACATTTCGTCTCCTTATATTTCTTTCTAGACAAATATAACTGCTTTTTATTCATTCATTTGTTTAGCAAGAATCTGAGGCATTTCTATAGAATAACACTGTGTTAGGCACAGACAGAAATACAAGTGAAACACACTGCTCTTCAAGAGCTTATTGAAAAGATGAAATAATCTAAAATTATGGGTAAACATAGCGAGATATTATCTATATAAGACCAAGGAGGGAATATACCTTGCCTTTAAAATTCATGACTGAGATTAATGACAGAAATCCATGGAGGAATTCAAAGTTTGAGGGGCTGACCCTAGAAATGGAAATAAATGAAAACAGCAGCCTAGATAATGATGTATATACTACATATACAACATTAATCTCCCCAAGATTCCAGGAGGACTTACACAGTTATTAACTTTAGGTCTGTAGCTGCGTGTTTTTAGAGAAAATCACTGCAGATTAAGATTTGATCCAAATGGATCAAAAGCAGATCCACCCTCATCTTTGCTCCCAATAAGAAGCCATGCATTTTCCTCAAACCAATATATTACCCTTGAGAAAACTTTAGCCCTTCACTTTTTCCCCTAACCAGTGCTACCAAAATAAGCATCCATTCCTGTTCAAACTCATGGTCATTAAACAAATATTTATTGAGTGTTGACTACTACTAGTAGTAGGATCTGAGGATATGGAAGGGGATGTTTAGAGCCAATTCCTTTGTGCAAAAGTACTTACATATGTGACCTGTGCTACAAAAAGGAATACCCGAGTGCTGTGGCAATATAGAACAAGGGGAAAATACATCACCCCACTGAGACCTTGGGAGGCTTAGAGATAAGTCAAGGAAAAAGCAGGGAAGGAAGATGTTTCAGGTCAAGAGAATCTGGTGTGAAAGCTGGAGGTGAGGAAGAATGCCACATGTTCATTCATCCAAAACCACTCCAACTTGACTGAAGCAGGGTGAGCTCCAGAGAGAGGGATAGGATAAGACTGGAAGAGATAGAGTGGCCAGTTCGAATGTCATCTAGAGGGAAAGGGAAAACCCTGGCCGCCTAGAAAAAAGCTCATGGTCAGACTTATGCCCTGAAAAGATCTTTCCTAGATGCAAGATGCTGTTGTGTCACCTCATTTCTTATTTGTTACTGAATAATGTATATTTACCTTGTCACCATCAGTCCACCTTATGGGAAAAAAACAAAAGCTCATAGAAGAGAACCTGTTTTGAATTGAAAGGAAAAGCTGTCATAATTGAAAAGCTGAATCGTCTTTATATATTTTTTATGTTCCATGAAACTTTATAGCCTTGACAAAATTTTATCTTCTAAATCTAGCCAAATAAGCTGGTGTCTATCACAGAATTAGTATGCTTTATGTTGTATAGTGCTTTTTTTTCTTCTTCCTCAAAATACCCATGGAACTTTTGACCTGTCCTATAACCAAATTGTGGACACAAAGGGAGTATTTTGATTATAATAGTGTGAAATAGATCAGAGATAATGTAAGAGAAAGGATATGGTCTCTTAGCATTTAGCTAATCTCTTTGGCCATCATCGAACAGAAAATTTCCTCTGGGAGTCCTAGAGTATCAGTTACTAAAAACTAATATATTTTTAGAGACACCAACTTCAGCTTACACTCTTCTCTGGATTTAGACCTTACTATAAAGAACAGAATTCTTTGTTTTTAGAGGAAGACTCTCACCTATAATTACCAATTCTAGGTGCCTATATTTTAGAAACTGTATTGATTTATGAGTCCATGAAAATATAAACATGTTCTGGTTCATAAACATATTGCTACTTAGCATGTTTCTTCTCACAGTGACATGAGGATTATCAATCTCGGTCATTTCTTCTAGCTTTGGTGTTCATCAGATACTGCAGTGAAATGCTAAGCAAAAGAAATCTATATATTAATATAAACATTGGGATCATTTACATGTTTGTTTTTCATGGACACAAAATGAAGGGTTTTTACATAGAGACCCTATGGATTGGCCAGTCTCAGCAGAGACCAGCAAATGCAGTGAACCCCGGGATTCACCAGATTGTTCCTTCGAAACATTTTGTCTTCACTGGGGAGCAACTCAGGAAAACAACTGGAACCGTATTCTGCAACACGCTTTCTAGCTATAAGCATATCCTCTCACTTGCCCTGTCAGTTGTCCCTAGAGCTCCATCTTAGAAATAGCTGAATTTTAGTAGTATTACATGATCTTCATAATTGAGTTCAAGAAACTTTTTTTTTTTTTTAGATGCCAGAAACGTGTTGATTTGTCCATTGAGGTTATTTTTCAGTTATTTAAATTTTTCATTTTAATTTTGAAAAATACTCAAGATGAAAATGGAAGTTCCTCAGTATTGTAGGGCAGAATTTAAAGTACTATGGTCCCTTCTAGTTCTCTGAAAAATTTTATCAGTCTCGTCTATGAACTTATTATTAGTTTTTATTTCTATTAATAATAACCAAATATATAGCAAAAAATCCATTGTGTTTTACTTACCTTATTGATAAAGAGTAAATTAGAGGGACGTAGAGAATTTCCATCATAGTTAATAATACTCTCGAGAAATTGTACAAAAGAGCACTAGAAAACATCTTCTTTTTTTTGTTTGTTTGTTTGTTTGTTTTTTAAGGGTTTTGTTTTTTAAAATAATTGCTCTACCCAACATGGGGCTTAAACTCACAACCCCGAGATCAAGAGTTGCATGCTTTACCAGCTGAGCCTACCAGGTGCCCCAAACATCTTACCTGCTAAGATAAATTATTTATTCCATTTTTCTCTTAGTATTTGGCACATGAAAATCATTACTAAAAATTGTATCTTAAGGCATATCAATACATTTCTTTTCATGAACCTCTGTTCATTACATGAAGTTAAATTCAGTCTAAATAGTCTTTACTAACTGAGGATTTTGGAGGGAAGGTGGGTCGGGGGTTAGGTGAGCCTGGTGGTGGGTATTAAGGAAGGGACGTATTGCATGGAGCACTGGGTCTGGTGCATAAACAATGAATTCTGGAACACTGAAAAGAAATTTTAAAAATAAATAAAAATTTTAAAATAAATAAATAGTCTTTACACAATCTCACAAAAAATTCACTCACATTCAATATATATTGGAAAAATAATAGGGTATTTCTTTAAATGCAAAAAGAAAATCCTCTACCTTGGAATTTTTATCTAAACCCTGCACAAATTGACATGTGCTTTACCTTAGTCCTGTGCTGTTCAAACTGGCACACATATGTGTGCATTATGTGTGCTCACAGTTCAGTGATGGGGGGTGTGTGTGCATATCTGTCAAATCCAAACTGCTTCACCTGAAATTTGGGAAATTTTCCCTAATGTAAACCTCCACTAAAAATAACAATAATTATTATATTGTATATGGGTATACACACAGACACACACACACGAAGGCAACATGGAATGCTTTAATTATATTTTAATGCATTTTACACTTGCAGTGGGTGAGTTATTCTCACATATTTCAGGTGTAGTGTCCTTTTTTCTTTTTTTTTTTTTTTAAGATTTTATTTATTTGACAGAGATTACAAGCAGGCAAAGAGGCAGGCGGGAGAGAGAGAGGAGGAAGCAGGCTCCCCGCAGAGCAGAGAGCCGGATGCGGGGCTCAATCCCAGCACCCTGGGATCACAACCCGAGCCAAAGGCAGAGGCTTTAACCTACTGAGCCACCCAGGCCCCCCTGTAGCGTCCTTTTAAAGAAAATATTTAAATGTGATCTTTTTAGATGTTCATTCCTGAAAGCGGAAAGTCTAATTAAAACACACACACACACACACACATAAATCATCTCTGATGTTGGTTTACTCTTTTGCAACAGCTGTTAGAATTCGGAGGGCAGCCGAGAAATGTCTGTAATAGTTCTGCAGTTCGCCACAAAGAAAAGTATCTCTTTTACCTTCATTGGTGAGCATCTTATCAGGAAACACATTAACTCAAACAATAACTGCTCTTATCTGCAAAGGCCAGGTTCAGGCTTATTAGTGAAGTGAATTGGCAGCCGCCCCTCTCTACATAGCAACTGGGCAAATATTGTTCCAGGCCACTGAGTGACCAATGAGAACCAAGACAGTGCCGTCGAATCTTTTCAATACAAGTAGTGTTAGTGTGAACAACTTCTCTTTCACTCTCGTTCTCCTCTCATTTAATCTCTACCATTTCAAGAGTGTGATCTCATCTACAGACTGTAAATACTTGGGGACTTTTATGAAAGGAAAATATTACAGAGTGCTGAAGTTTGCTTCAAGAACAACCTAGGTAGGCACTTCAGTTTAATTACTACCAATTTGTGTATGTTGTGGTATTTGAAAATTATTGTAGTGTTAGTGTATTCATTATGGATATAACTAAATGTTAGTATATGAATCAAGAAGAACGATGATTTTTATTATTCTAGAAAGATCTAAAATAACTGAAATTAAGCATACGGCATGTTTTCTAATCACGTAATGAATGAACCAGGCACACACAATAGTACATACTCTGGAGCAGGTTAATGGGTTAGAGTGCCATATGGTGAATCAGGATCAGACTGGATCTCTCCTGCTTTGTAATTGAAAATCTGTGTAGATTGACCACACCTTTCATTAACTCTTCTGCTGCCAAGCCTTTATATTACAGAAGAGAAAAATTAATAGCAATTATGAAGTGAGAGTCACTGCACAGATGAGCTTTTAAAAAACACAACTGGGAGCTGGCTTTTCTTTGCAATTCTAACTGAAATGTCACCGGATTTAAGTCCATACGGTATAATATGGACCATGTTTCCTGTGTCTTTCCTTCTGCTTGTGCTTTTTGCTTTGTTTTTATGACACTGGCAAGCATGGAAGCTTCTATCGCCTGTGTAAATGTATATTGTTAGACCTCAGCAGGGAATCAGGGCTTCAGATTACCTCCTCAGGGTGCAATAACCTTGGTTATTTACTGAGTGCAAAGTAAACAACTTGCTTTAATGTTGAAGTTTTAAGCAAGGAAGGTTTTAATGCAACATGTCGCAGGGTTTCCTAGTAGGGAAAAAATTCAATAATTGTCTCTCTATTCAACTCGTGAGTTTTGTTTCAACCAAACTGATACTATCTTTGTAAATGCTGAGATGTTTGGTTTTGTTTTTAGTCCAGAAGAAACTTCCCACAAATGCAAACTCATTCTGGCCACCTAAGAATTCTGTCATAGAAGCAGCATGCTTTCTTTCCCTTGTGGGTTTTGAAATTTGGCCACATGGTATTTTTTAGTATTTTGAGGCAGGGCTTTAGGATTCTGCTTAATTGAGTACAGCAGGTTAACAAAAGTGCCAATATTCCCTAAAAACAAAAACCAAAATGCTCTGTGGACCTAAAGCTAATGTTAAACATTAGATTAAATTGCCAATTGCATTTTTCCATGTTTATCTTCTTAGATAGGAATAAAATTAAAGTGTGTTACCATAGCAGCATCTGTAACATTTTATGAGACAAAAGATCCTTTTTTCCACACAAAGGTCCAAGCCAGAAGCATTATCCATTAAGGAAAGCAAATAAGGCTAGAGGGACATATTTTTTACAGTCATATTATGGAAATACTAAAGATCCAATGTCCTGAGGTCAGATTGTGGAACACAGCTGTTCACATTCATTTTTGTCCTGGATTGACACTCTCAGTTAATTCCTGAATATTGATTAGTTCTTACTCTCCAATATACCTAAAATTAAAAGTGTTTTCTCTTATCCACATTTCTTCTCAAATCACATTTTAGGGATAACAAAGAGGTGAGCATAAATGTATGCCTTGGACACATTAAATAAATGCCTCTGTTAGGCTTTTTGTCCTACTCAGTTTTGTAATCTTCATTTTTTTATTCTCTGGAGCTTATTTCTTTGGCTCTATTCTTTGAAAATGATCGCAGGATTCCTATATGAAGAAAGAAGCATAGAGATCTTAAAACATTTTGGGCCATGGATCGACTTTGCACTTCATCTTATCCACCCTTCCTGTTTTTGCCATTTCTCTCTCATTTCTCCTTCTGTTTATTACCACTGCTGTCTTTTTTTTCCTTTTACTTCATTTTCTGGTTTTGTGGGGCAGAATGCAAGATTCTTTGAGGCAGATTTCATGCCATGCACGACATCAATCTTCAGAAATTGCTTGCTGAGTGGATTGCCAAACCAAAAGATCTTTAAAGTTTCCTCTGCAGTTTTTAAACATGGAGATAAATTAGTGTTCTGAATAATTCTAGTGCCTCTTGAGAATACTGCAAACAACTAATGGAGTTACTTTCACATATAAGTATGATCAGTGCTAGCCTCGGTAAGCCTTCAGGAAATAGTTGGTGGGGGGAAAATGAGTAAATGAATTAATAAGTAACTGAGTATTTATACTGTCTCATAAAACCTTCCATATAGTACACCCATATCCATAAGAGTGTTACTCACAATAACTAAAAGGTGGAAGTAACCCAAGTGCCCACTGAAAAATGAATGGATAAACATAATGGGGTATAGGCACACAATGGAATATTATTTGGCCATGAAAAAAAAAAAGAAATTCTGACACGTGCCACAACATGGATGACCCTGGAAGATCTGATGCAAAGTGAAATAAGCCAGTCACAAAAGGACTGATGCTGTAAGACTCCATCCATACGAGTTACCTAGAGTAGTCAATTCATAGAAACACAAAGTAGTTAGTGGTTGCAGGGGGTCTGGGAGAGGCAGGAATGGGGAGTTACTACTAAATGGCTAGAGTTTCAGCTTGGGAAGATGAAATGAGCTCTGAAGACAGATGCTGGTGACAGCCGCACAACCATTTGAAGGCACATAATGCCACTGAACTATATACTTAAGTATGGTTAAGATGGTATAGTTTTTGTTAAGTATATTTCAGTAAAATTTTTTTAAATCTTGTGTACAAAAAACATTTTGTTCATGACCAGAGAACACATTATACATAGAGCGTGGTAACTAGGGGGAATCAGTGCAGTCCTCCTAAGAACTGAAATAAGAGAACCTTAAAGCTTGAGGGGAAAGGCCCTGCTGACTGACAAATACACTTCCTGTCCTTCCTGACACCAGTCGCAGTGGGGTGACCACAAGTCTCTCTCTACTTGCTGATGGAGTTCCCCACTGTGTTTGTCCCTTTAGCCAGTTCGTCCCCACCATGATTATAATCACCAGTTTGGGGTATCACTGTTGAACACTTGCTATGATCCAAACATTCCTCAAAACATTTCACATACATAATCTAATTTAATCTTCACAGCAACCCCATGAGGTACATGTTTGCCAGATATGAAAACTAAGACTCAAGTTGATTATCCAAGATGGCATATTTGATTTTTTTTTTAAGATTTTATTTATTCATTTGAGAGAGAGAGAGACCGAGAGCAAGCAGTGGGGGCAGAGAGAGAAGCAGACTCCCTGCTGAGCTGGGAGCCTGACGATATGGGATTCCATCCCAGGACCGGGAGATCATGACCTGAGCCAAAGGCAGACCATCTGAGCCCCCCAGGTGTCATGGCATATTTGATTTAATAGGAAAACTGGGGTACAGATTCAGGTCTATTTTCCTTCAAAGCTCAGGATCTTAACCACTTTTCTGTTGTGTTAAAAACTACAAAGGGGGGACGCCTGGGTGGCTCAGTTGGTTGGGCCCCTGCCTTCGGCTCAGGTCATGATCCCAGAGTCCTGGGATCGAGTCCCACATCGGGCTCCCAGCTCCATGGGGAGTCTGCTTCTCCCTCTGCCTCTGCCTGCCGCTCTGTCTGCCTGTGCTCGCTCTCTCTCTCTGACAAATAAATAAATAAAATCTTAAAAAAAAAAAAAAAAACTACAAAGGGGACTGTGCACATTTGATTTGGCTCTGGAATCCTTTCAGAAGATATGGGTATCTAACAGCTCTCTCAAACTCAGTTTGTCCAAAAACAAAAACACTCGAGTTGCCATGCACTTCCCAGTGCCTTCCTCATACAGTCTCAGTAAGTAGCACGACCCTCTCTACCTGGATGCTTAACCGAAGCCTTGGGCTCAGGCTGTCCCAAAGGCCTATAGGCATAACCTCCAAATCTAAACATTCCACTGCTCTACCCTGGTCCAAGTCATCATTTCTTCTCTGGACCTCAACAGCTACCTCCTATATTATAGCCCTCCTTTTGTCTTCCGAAAACAGCCAGAGTGTTCTTCTAAATATATAAATCTGATCATGACTTCCCCTGATTATAACCCACCAGAAACTTTTTATTGCTTTTAGCACAAAACCCACTTTCCTCAATGCCATGTACAAGTAAAGCCAGTGAGAGCCTATCCACCTCTCCAAACTCATCTAACAACACCCTTTTCCCCATCTTACTCCTATAGCTATGCTCTGAATAAATTGCCTTTCTTTTCATTTCCAAACTCAGGAAATCTCAGGAGCTGTGCATTTATACCTTCTTTTGCCAGGGAACTTCTTTAAAGTCCTTCTTTATCTTCTCGTGATCCAAAGTCTCAACTCAGAAGTCACCATCTCAGGAAGCCCTGCTCTGAACACTCTCGCTAAAGGATCCCTCTTCCACCCCATTTCTTTTCATCCTGGTTGCCTTATTCTATTAATCATGTATTACACATCATCATTTAGAATTACTTATTTACTTCCCCGTGTATGTGTTTCTCCATCTCCCTCCGCTAGACCTCTAGCTCCTTAAGAACTGGTAGTTTGTCTTTTCCTATGCTATACCCCCAGTACCTAAAACATCACCTAAAATATAGAATGAGTGAATGAATGAAAGTAAATAGAACCCAAATACCCTTCTGGGTTTTATCTGTGGGGAAAAGGACAATAGATCAGTCACTACAGTTCAGTAGGATGAGTGCTATGATGGAGGGATGGGAAGAGTCCTAAGAACAAATGGCAAATGGGGAGGAACTGCCTCAGGCTGGAATAGACAGCACTCTCTGGAGAAAGTAATGAGTGTAGGAGGCCCTTTTTCCTGAGATCTGTTTGTTTTGTAACAAGAAAGCATTAGAGTATCTTTAAAATGTATGAGGCAGCGTAACATCATTGGTGTGGAATATAAACCTTGATACTATGTTTCTAAATGCTGGAGACTAGTAACATCATCATGATCACTATGCTCAATTATCCTTGGAATATAACCTCTTATTTTTAGATCTTTTAGTTAAAGGGAAAACAATTTCTGGGAAGCGTCTCCCGTTTTTTTGTAAGGTTTATCCTTAGCTTGCCAGGGTAACTGCATTTTTGGATGGTCTGTGTTGCATCTTGCTTTCTGACTCTTTATGCTTAATTTATGCTTAATTTATGCTTAATTAAGCATAATACTGGCATAAACAATATAATCACAGAGTGCTGGAGATAATAAAAAGAGCAAGTTGAAAGTATCAGACATTTGTTGGATAGTTTAAAATATGGTTTTTATAAAACCTTCCGAAGTCAGAGATGAAAAAAAAATTTTTTTTAAATCACTTACTTCCTACCCCTCATGGATCAATACCCCTAATGGATCAATAGCTGATTGTAAGTCATCGTGTTTTAGAAAACGCTTGTATGGATTCCTTCTACATTTTGCCACTGCTCAGCCTCCTGCTTAAACTCATACAGTAGCATCTTCTGATCTCTCGCCTTGTTATAGCCACCTTCCCCGAATCCATATTCAAACTGCTGTTAGGCCAGTGCTTATAAAAAATGATCACTCCATGCCTCCATTACACCACACATCATATTAAAACAAAATGATTTAGTTGCTGTGTCTGTCTCCCTAATAGACTGTAGGCTCTTTGAAGAAAGGAATTGCCTTTTTATCTTTGAATTCTTAGTATCCAGTATCATCTGTCTTACGGTTGGTATCCAGTAATCAGTTGAATGATGAATCCTTTCCCAAAGGCTTCATATCGTCAACTTTCCCCTTTATGTAGGTTGGGAAATATTCAGTACCGGATCTTTTCCACTGAATTTGAGTAGAAGGCTTGCAGCATTTGAAAGCAGAACTCATTAGATACAACAGAGAACTTACAATATGATGTCTTTGTCAATAGACGCCCTGAATAGTCAAGGGAAAAAATGATAAAGTAAAAGATTAGAGCTAGAAAAATTTCTCGGGCTTAGAGTGTATTTATCATTCTCTGACTCATTTAAAAATGAGATACTGACATTCACCAGTATTTTATTACCTGGCTTTTCCCAATTGTTATGTCTGCTATTATTTTAACATTTGGGATTAATGGCTTACTTAGCCCTTGAGACGCTAGTTAATGTCTCTTAATCACCATGACTGCAAAACAGGTATCTGCCCCCAGCTGAAACTCTGCGCCTTGAGTTAACATAATGAGCACTTGCCTTTACCTGTGTTTAAGGAAAGAATAGGTTATAGCAGAGGTTCCCTCATTTTAGCATAGATCAGAATCACCTCTAGGCTTATTAAAACACAGATAACTTGAGTTCCACCCCACCCTATTCCCCATGTTTCTGATTGACTAAATCTGGGTTGAGGCTTCTGAATTTGCATTTTGAATAAGTTCCTAGGCGATAATGCTGCTGCTGATCCAGAAATCACACTTGGAGAAACCCCGGTGTACAATGCTTTTCTAACTTTAATGTAACAATAATGAATCACCTGGGCATATAGTCAATATGCAGATTTTGCTTCAATGGGACAGAAAGCTGGGGTGAGATTTGAGATTCTGTATTTCTAAGAAGCATTCAAGTGATGTCATTGCTATTGGCCCGGGTACCACTTTTGAGAAGTTCTCTTCTCTGTCTGCATACTAAAATCATCTGAATAGTTAAAAATATATTGCAGTCCAGGTACTGTCTCAACATTCTGTTTCAATAGACCTGACCTAGGGTCCAGTATTTTAAATGAGCAACCCCAGGTAATTCTATTATAGCAAATCTATGGTCTGTATTTGGAGGAAAACTGGTCTAGAAAGAAAAAACTCACTTGTGAAATTTTTATACAAATACAAGTCTGAAAAATAGATAAACTACTTACAGAATATATAAGGAAATACATTATATTTAATTATTTTAAGACACTTTTTTTTTTTTTTTAAGGCTGCCTGGGTGGTTCAGTCAGTTAAGTGTCTGACTCTTAATTTTAACTCAGGTCATGAACTCAGAATCTTGAGATTGAGTCCTGAATCGGGCTCTATGCTGCGTGTAGAGCCTGCTTAAGATTCTCTCCCTTTTCCTCTCCCTGCTCTCCCCCCCAAAAAGATGGTTTTTTTAAATATTTTAATATCTTTAAAATTGGAAGACCTCCTACAGTCAGTAGCGCTTACAAAACTTGGCAGCATTTTATTTCTCTGTGGTACACAAAATGGTTGGTAGATAAACTATAGGAGCTCTTTCTACAAAATTCAGTAGTTTTAAATGATCTGAAGAAACACAAATAAGCAGATCTTACACATAATACAGCAACATCTTTTAGTATAGTTAAATTCAGATTTTCCTTCTTTGAGAAAATTTAAATATATCAAAAGCATTTGCAATTCTTCTCTTTCTACGGAAGAGGGTATTTGTGGTGTTAGGGACAGGAGTGAAGGGTAAAGAAGCAGTATGGAAAATGAGAGAGAGGTGACAGGTGACGCTGATCTTTATAAAAGAATGACATTCAGTTCCAGGACCTCTTGAAGTAGCCTTGACCAAAAGAGGAGAAGGGAAGTAAACAGAGAAAGCCGGCTAGAGGCCAGGGGCAATAGGAAAGCAGCTGCCTGGGAAGTGGAACTTAGGGAAGAAGGGAGCTGTGAATGAGGAAGTTCAGGAATGCCTGTGAGGCGCTGTGAATCCCCTCCCTTCCTGGAGGATCTTTTACAAAGACCCCTGGTTTTCAAAGCTATTTGAATGTCCTGTGTACTTCCTTTAGATCTTTAGATGGAGCACACACTGAGACAAGGCGGTCTGAAATATTCACAAATGACTTGTTAACTGAACATTTAAAAACTTTTGTTGTTGTTGTTGTTGTTGTTGTTGTTCTCTGAGATCTTCTAGGGTAAGCAGTGTCCCTGGACTTATCGCTCTGTTAATTTAGGGCATCAGAAAATGCAACTCTGGATCTAATAGCCTTTATAAGGGCTTCCCAAATCAGTGTTCCAGATAGTCAGGGCATGGACAATGTTTGTGGATATGAGGAAAATTACACATGTAGCTAATAGATGATTGACAGACGACAGAGATAGATAGATAGATAGATAGGTACAGATCCCTAGTGTTAAGGGGGAAAAAAACATATATGGTAGAGAGAGTTCCTTATGTTTTCAAACCCAGAATTTTCCCAAACATTTAAGCAGAGAATATCGAGGCACACTCATTAACATTCAGTGGAGCACTGTTTACAGTTCCAGTTGGGGCTGTATGTTTATCTCGATTTCCAGTGATAACAAACTCCTAGCAGTATTCTATTTGTCAAATTAGGGAAAGGGTTTTTATTGGAAAAGAAGAACATATGGAGACCAGAGAAAGGGATAAAGGGGAAAAAAAGAATCTAAAAATAAGCTTCAGCTCTATACTTTTGCCTGAGGCAGACCTTGCTTTCAATCCCTTGGAAGTCCCATTAAATCTCCCACAGTGGGAGGTCAAAATAGTTTAACAGGATAGTTAATAACACAGCTTTGGTCATACCATGTAAAGTCCAGCTGTTTGAGAATTACTTAATCTCCTGAAAGCTCAGTTTTTATTTTCATATAATATAGGTAAGAATGATGTCTTCCCCCGAAGGGACACTGAATATTAACTGAAATGGCATATTGAAGCACAGAGTGAGTAATCATGACTGTCAGCTTTCGCTGTCAAATGCAACCAATGGCTAAGTTTCAATCTATGATAATTTGAAAAACTGAATCTGAAAAACATGGGAATACTCAGATATTACAGCAATCCCTTTTACACGAGACAATATGTATATGCACAAGCAGATTTAAATCGATGTATGTCAAGGTAAGTAGACGTGAATATAATATTGGATACTTAAAGATATAGTTCATTGTTCCTAAACTAAATACCAGAAAACAAAACAAAACAAAACAAAACAAAACACCACAACAACACATTTTTTTTAAAACACCAGAATTATGTTTATACCCCTGGTGTGAAAAAGAACATTTGGTAGCTTAACAAGGCTTTTTTTTTTTTTTACATAGAAAATTATTTCAAAATACCTTTACTTGTTTAAAACATAATGTTATACTCATTGTTGCCTCCAACCCAAGCCAGTTGCCTGTACATGGAAGATTTCCACTCTTGAGAGATTTCATTCTACTCGGTTCCAGTACTTTCCCATTCATTGAAAGCCAGAATGGACTGGAACAAACAAATGCCTAGAGTCGATAGTGAAACAGTCATCACTGGTGAACTTTCTCTTTTTTCCTCTCTGTTAGGATTTGAACCTAAGGTTGTATATTGCAACCTTAATGTACTTATCAGCTAGCCTGAGGGACAAGAGAAAAGACAGGTAGGATATGTCCAAAACTAAAATAAATATAGAGACTTGTTTCTTTGCATTCTTTTAGGAAAAAGCAGGAGGATGAGAAGCAGTGAAGCCTGAGACTTTATTCCTAGGATATTTTGCTCAGTTTATGTTGTTGATGAGTCAACTGAGGTTTCACTTAAAGTTATAAAAAAAAAAAAATGTGAAAGTACATAGATGATGCTGAAACTAAGAAATTATCTCCTAGATCTGTGTTTCTACAAATGTAGCTTGCATACAAAATCACCAAAGGTTCTTGTCGAAGCAGAATCTGACTCAGTAGGTCTGGGCTGGGGACTGAGATTCTGCATTCCTGACAAGACCCCCCATGATACCGATGCTGATGGTCTGCAGACCACACTGGGAATAGTGAGGCCCTGAACCATACAAACAGCTATCTTTTGCTGGCCGGTTATTTCCTAGACAGGTTTATCTAGTTAGATCTTCAATCTACCAATCAGTTTGACTAAGTTGAATAAAGGAGAGTCTAGATTGTACCAGCTTAGCTTAGGTAGTACCTTAAGACCATGTTTTTTTACCTCTTTTCTTCAATTTTAATGTGCAGCAATTAATATTATTAATTTCCACACACCTTATAAGCATCTCCCTGCTGAGCCACTATAATGTTATAGTCTAAGTTGATTTGAACACCAGCAGACATGGATCTAATGTCAAATAACAAAGGTGATACCTTTACTGGGCCTCTCACATTAAACAAATATAATTTTAAAGAAACATGATCATGAATCATCTTCTCGGGATCTCAACCAAAAATAATTATTTTGTATTTTGTCATCTTTTCATTTAGGTTTCAACTTAATCCTTCATTAGGATATGTGTTAACACTCTTAATTTGTATGATTTGCTTAATGAAAAGTGGGATATATAAAATAAAGTCACTTTTAAGGCATCTAAAGGATTGTTTTCTATCTTAATCACCAAAGCATGTCAGGGACATTGTTTAAGTGCCTTCTATTTCAATCTGTGATTTGTCTCTGCCATCCAAAAACGAGTAAACTTAAAGAACACCCAGCTGTGTTCTGAATATGAACATTCAAATGTGGACCATGTGTAATGGAAAATTCTCTCATAGACGAGAATATGGATAGACTTGAGGGGGGATAGTTTGATGGAAAGTTATTGTGTATTTTCATTCATTTATTTAACATTTATTCTGGCTCAGGTACTGAGAATATGGTGGTAACCAAAATATTCCCTCAACAAAGTACCACACACACTAAGTACATTTGTTTGGAATGTCTACTGGAGTCCCCCCGCCCCATTATAATTTTAAACCAGTTCCAACATAACTGTTAAGTTGTTTTTTTTTTAAGATTTTATTTATTTATTTGACAGAGAGAGATCACAAGTAGGCAGAGAGGCAGGCAGAGAGAGGGGGAAGCAGGCTCACTGCTGAGCAGAGAGACCGATGCGGGGCTCGATCCCAGGACCCTGAGATCATGATCTGAGCGGAAGGCAGAGGCTTAACCCACTGAGCCACCCAGGCGCCCCAACTGTAAAGTTTTTTATAGTGAAAATTCAAATTAGTTAATATGGTAGGAATTCTAACCAACAAGAATACAGACATTCATATTTCTAATAACAGATGTAACAGCAACCCCAGTGTGTTGAGAAGCCTCCGAAAGACATAAGGAGTGCAGGATATACCATCCATTGTGCATAATAAATATAATCCTGCGTTTATAGCCCATTGCAGTTTTCCAGGTGGTTTCATGACCAGTATCCAGTTTCATTTCTTACAATATCCTTGTGAGTGGTCTGTATTATCAGTATAAGTAGAATATGTGAGTGAGTGTGAATGTGTGAGGATGTGTTCTGTCATATGCATGCATGCAGGAGAAGAAAGGGGGAAAAATACTATTAAGGCATTTCACAGATGAGGACATGAGAGGTGTGACCAACAATACAACTTTGATAATATTGGTAAGTCCCAGAAAAAAAGATTTTGAAACCAGTCTTGCATTTCCACCCCCCAGTTTTCTCTACTAACCCAACAGCTCTAAGATTCTTTATTAGGGACTAGAGCCAGCCCACACGTCACTTCCCACTAAGGACTACATGTGCAAGTACCCCTTCCATAGAATAGGAAAGGGAGAGGAACTGGGAATCCAGTCCCGAGTGTAGGGACCACGTGTGTCCCTGACCTGGGCATTTTAACTCCAAGAGCTCAGGGCCAGTCTGATGAACAGCCTGTTGTTTTTTGAGACACCAGCTGAGGGAGCATTGTGGACACAATAACTGGTGAAAAGCTCCCCGGCAGAGGGTGGAACCAAGCAGCCTACCCACTCACTACCTATGTGAGCAGAGTTTTCAGAACAATTTCAGAGTCAACTTGGGGAATCCTCTTAGCACTCTTAGGAGACCAGATCTGTGATTTTCACACAGTGACATACTATGTATAGGCAAAATGTCAGGAAAACAACATTGGTTCGATAAACTCCTTTCCCTAAAACCCAATAAAGAAATGTTGCTAACTATTGTAGGTGTATCTGCATTAAAGCTGTGTTTAGATGTTACCAATTAGCTTATATTCTGGTCATTTTGAGGTTGGGAAGAAATGTCTGAAATTTTTTGGTTTAGCCAGAATGTTCGAGCACTTTAAGATACCAGCAGTACACTGCATCACCTCTCAGGTCCTTAAGAGACCTGAAAGAAAAGATGGCTTTCTATCCCAGCAGTGCCGATCAGGATCCAAACCCCATGAAAAAGAAAGCTGAGATTCTCCACTCCCTGATAACCAGTATATGCCGCACTCATGGCAAACCATTAAGGACTGGAAATACCCCATATTTATGTAACTACTCCCTTTTTAGAATACAGAGCCCACTTTTTGCACACCTCGCTAGACGTCTCAACTGAGCTTCAACTAGAGGTTTCTCCACCCAGCACAGCTCAGAACTGACTATTACCTAGGCACTGGCCCTGACATCTTAGCAATAGTTTATTAATTTAGGAATTGTGAAGAGGAGAGGAGAGGGACACCGCTCTATCTTTACTCCAGAACTGGTAAAACTGAGGTAGCTAGAAATTCATAGACTTAGCAAACTAAAATGTCAGTTGAGTCAATGTCCAAGTACAGATTAGAATCCAGAATTGGGTTCTAATCATAAACGTAGTTTCTGATCATTAGCCAGCTCAGTGGTCCTAACAGTGGAGTTTAGTGCTACCTGGGTTCAAAGGGGTTATGCTTCAGAGGGTAACCCAGACATCTGTGAAATGGGCCTAATGCTAAAACACCAGGAATCTTTAAAACCCTAACATACCAAATCATCAGTTCAGGTCTTTATTCTCCATTAATTCTTTTGTAAACTTTAAAGATATTTCCCCCTGGGTTTCTTTTTGAAAAATCAAATGTTTCCTCTGGGCAAGGAGACATGGCCAGGAGCACCTTGTGACAAGAGGGTAGGTGAAAAGCCCAAGCACCAGGTCCTGGATGGTATCTGTATAGAGCAGTGCTTCTTGGGGGCAGGGAGATTCTGTTTCCCAGAGATTCTGTTTCCCTGTCAACGTCAGGCGATATTCTTGGTTGTCACAACTGGGAAAGGAGGCCGCTACTGTCAGCCAGAGGGTAGAGGCTGGACATGCTGCTGACTGACAGTATACTGGGAAGTTCCCCCACAACAAAGGATTTTCCATCCCAAAATGTCAACAGTGCTAAACTTGAGAAACCCTGTTGTGTAGATAAAAACAGCAATCTGCTCATCTTTCAAGTGGTGGCAGCTGGAGCCGTCTTCGAGAATTTAGGAATTCAGAAAATTCCAGAGTGATGATAATGTATCAACAAATGAAACATTTTTTGAAGGCTGTAGAGTCAAGTGATTGGTCAAGTGATTGCATATAAATTAAAATAGTTTTCATCTTTTCCTTAGTTTTCTAGAATACACCCTTTGCCCTTGAAGAACAGGTACTGCTTACATCATCCAGTAGCAGCCCTGCTTGGCTAAAGCAGCAGACAGCTCACCACATTTCTCAGGCAAGACTGCCCAGCACAGGCTCTGCCAGCACCTCCAAAGAGCACAAAGGCTTTGGTGCTGGGGAGGGTGGAGGTGAAGATGATTGCCAGGGGCGGTTTTGCCAATTCCTCCAACTCAGGTTGCCTAGTGCGTAGCTTAGGTTAGCCCTCACTGCTGCCTTCTTCCCTATTCTCTCTTAAGTGTCCACTGAGGAGTAGGAATTTCACTGCCTCCCGCCTTTCCCTCCACGGGAGAACCTACTATTTTCAGCTGGGGGAACTCTCCTGCCATTCTCCATAGCCAAAGAACAGTCACCACTTGGCCTGATTGTATACCGAAGACTCCTTACAAGACCTTGGAGAGCACAGAGAGGGTGTGGTATGTGAGGGAAGATTCAGATGAGAGGGGGAGCTTGAAGGGGGGAGAAGATAACACTGTGAGGATTGTCATAGGCAGTTCGTTTCCTGCTGCTCATCTGCAGAGCCAAATTCATTTATTCGGAAACTTGGTTGAGTCATTCTTAAGATTAATCTGGTGCTCACTGTTGGATTTGGGTCAGTCTTGAGTATGGTCTGAAAATGCTGTAGAGTGTCCATTCCTAACAGAGGTGATCTCATACATTTGTGCAATTCTGAGTCACTGATTTGCTTTTTTCTCCCCTGACCCCATTCCCAGTTTCCTACCAGGATCATTGGTCACCCTGGGAGTTTGGGAATTTGTATTTGTGAAAAATCCCTGGAGCCAAACCCCATAAGCTATAAAACTGGCCCATTATTCTGAGACTCTTCAAAGGTTAAAGACTTATTAGACAAGGGAAGACAGGAGCTTCTTGTTTTTTTTTGTTTTTTTTTGTTTTTTTAAGATTTTATTTATTTGTCAGAGAGAGAGGAGAGCGAGCGAACACAGGCAGACAGAATGGCAGGCAGAGGCAGAGGGAGAAGCAGGCTCCCCGCCAAGCAAGGAGCCCGATGTGGGACTCGATAGACAGGAGCTTCTTAAAGTCTATTTGCCCACCTCATCAACCCCAGATGGCTTGTCTGCAGATTCTTATGGAAAAAAGGAAATTGTTTCAGACCCCCCTTTTTTTTTTTTTAGCAGACTCTGGTTAATAATCCCTCTCAGGTTATTTTACTAAATTAAAACTTTTTAATGTAGGCAGAAAAAGATATATTAAGGAAAAGCCTGTTCAATCTCTATCAAATACTCCTTCAAGTAAAATTATTTTCCTCCAGCCAATTTCTTCTTTCAAGTATTTCCTATGAAAGACCTGATTTACAATCTTACATAAAATTTATTTCTTAGCTTGTGGAACTTTCATTTTTTTTTCTTGACAGTGAGTTTTCATATTTGGATCAGAATTTGAACTTGAAACAAGGGTTTCTGTAAAACTCTAGATAATAGGACAGCTATTATAGCTAACTATTGTCGAACACAAACTTACTGAGCTCCCTAAACAAGGAAAGTTTGCATCATTTTAAAAGCACTTTAATGTGCCTTAATTTGTCATTCATGACTAAAATAGATGGTAAATTATGCCTCTAGAAAAGTTATCACTCTGATCCGTGTCTGATATAATGGGAGCAGCTGCATCGTACTGAGGAGGGTTCCTGTCAGCTCATTCCCTCAGGGCCAAACAGGTGTGGCCTAAGCCCCAGTCTAGGTACAAGACCTCCAAGGAAAGCCCAGGTGCTTTAGGAAGCTCCACGATGAGATCAGAAATTGGCCCAAACGCCTCTGAGTCAGAATTCTGAGTCATTTTTTAAAGGCGATTCCTTATTCATTTCCTCCTGCGACTACCTGTGTCCATGCTTTGCAGTCAAGTGTTCTACAGCGATGAGATCTTCTTTCCTTCTTTCCTGATCCCGCTCCCCTCACTCCCATTATCAAAAAAAAAAAAAAAAAAAGTATTGCTGAACCAATCCCTTCATATCTGAAAGCTCAAGACTGAAGAGAACAAGTTGAAAATTCTGTTCAGAACTGACACTCCATATTAAAGATAGGAAAGAGAGGTTGAGGGGGTTACTGAGGATGACAGGTTTAGTTGTTAAATTATATTGAAATCCAAACATTAGCTGAGCCTTCTTGAAACAAAAGAAAGAAATGGACTCCTTTGCCCAGTGCCATGCCTGGGAAAGACTTAAACCCCTGAAGTTCTCTAAGGATTCCTGACTGCTTTTTCTCTCATGATCTCCTTTGCTTCTGTTCTGCATACATGTGTGCTGCCTCTGTTTGAGTCCAGGTCATCCTAAGTGTAAAACTCAGTCCTTCGCCAGTTTCTACAGGGAAGTCACTTTGCACCAAATGTCCCATGGTGATAGAAATTGCTAAAGTCCCCAGGATGGCATACTTAGCCCCACGGTTTTTCCCCAGGTTGATCACAAGTCTTAAGCCCTCTGCAGAGGTCTTAATGTCAGCTAACTTCTAGTATATGTCTCAAATTTTTTCCAGCGTATAGCTCTCTTCCTCAGAGATATTTTGAGACCAGTTAGTATCACCCTGGTTACAATATCATTAGGAATTCACAAGGAGAGCACTGGGGCTTTCCATACAACAATGATACAAGTCTAATTCATGTCATCTATTTAACGATCAAATATTTAGTGCCTTCTAAGTATCAGGACATATGGCTTTGAATTTTATTTTTTTAAATAGGAGTAAGGAATGTTTCTTGATAACTACCCTAGACCACTAGGAAGAAGATGCGCAAGGGACTGGTTGGGCTTATAGGGGATGTTTATACCACATTGTAGTCTTGGTAATAACTGATCTAACTGATGACTAAGCACACCTATACTTCAGTGTGGAAGGACAGAACATCATGGAGTAAAGAGTGGGATGAAATAGGTGATGAAGAGTGTTCTCTTCACCCAGAAGGGGATCTAGAACGCATCTATTTTCCATTCTATCATTGTCTAAGCACCTTCCAGCTTCTTGCCAGCAGAGTTACTGCAACGTCTCCTCCTACGCAGGGAATGGCATTAAAGAAGTTTTAGAATACTGGGAGTCTGCATCAAGATGCGCTTCTATACAAGAAAGATGGAGCTCTATAGTCAGGTGTTGGGTTCAAAACTCAGCGAGCCAGTTGCATACCATTTAATTCTAAGTCGGTTCTTGTTCTCCCTAGGCTTGGACTTCTCAGTTTATGATGAGATTATGATATCTCCCTACAAAATTGGTGTGAGAATTAGAGATGGAGGTGTATAACAGCTTGGGGTATAGCGGACACTCCATAAAAGATTATCACAATTTTTACTACTACAGATTCTTTCTCATCAACAGTACAAATAACCTTCCTTGGAAATCTCACCTCCAACCCTAAGTGTAACCTGGGAAATTCACTCAATAAAATCAACTCTACATTTATGTGTAGTTACTGTTATTTCTATGTAATGTTAGCTTGTCTTTTTAAACAGTGTTTTGAGAAAATCCAAAATGGCATGACTTTTGGTGTAAAACTCCTGGCCAAAATTGTTATTACATCTTCCTTCCTAAAAAAATAAAAAAATAAATAATAATAATTTAAAATTCTTTTTCTGTTAGTGACAGAAAATACTATCCTTCATTTTGCCTTAAAGCTGTTGAATGTTTTCCCTCAAGAATGAGAAGGGGGTAAGAGATAAGGATTTAAAGTAATAAAAATAAAGTCCCAATATGTTATTTGTTTGAGAGATAATTTCCAAAATGTGGATGAATGAAATAAGCCACAGAAATACTACTTTTAGTAACATTATTATGGATTATTGTGAACTTGAAGAGAGGAGTCCCAAACTACCACAGGAAAAGTATATGAGACACAAGTTCACAGGAGAAGGAAATTGTACTATCTAAAAACAAAAGAAACTTTACTCAGAACCTAAAGTACCTGGAAGTGTTTTTGTTTTGACACCTCAACTGGTTGGGTCATGCTAAGATGTGCCTTAAAAACGAACTGTTAGAAAAGGAGTACACAATTGAATAAATTGATCTGTTCCAAAAATTCAGGAACTCCATTGCAAGGGTCAGGTTAAAATCTCTTATTTGATTTTGCCACTTGACACTTATTCTTCTTCTATTGTAGTTAACTCCTTAGATACCAAATCACTACTGTAGAGGTAGAGATTTGAGGTATTTCTTTTAAATTCATCTTAATCAACAACACGTCTTTACTAACTTAGTCTGATCTGGCTAGAAGCCAAGGCACAGAGAATAGTGCTATTATCCTGCATGAGGCAACGAGCCCTACAGGACCAAACTTGAAGAAGAATCTAGGTCATTGTCCTGGCAGATCTGAGCTTTAAAATTTAAAGACACCTACATGTCTAGAACTATGCCAAATAGTCACATGACTTGAGGCTTTGCTTCTGAGATTTACAGTTGAATAAAATGCAGTATAATTGACCCCTTCCTTTAAAAAACAGCCAACTATGCAAAGATGACTAGAAGAGATTTAATGAAGTATAACACACAATGAAATTATTGATTCCCAAATAATGTTCTCTGTAAGGTTTATTTTATAGATGCCTGGATTTTTTAAACCATGATATGCATTTTAAAATTGTTTATGGTTAATTTAATTTAATACCATCTTAAGATTTTCCCTCTCCACTCATAAATTCTCGTCTCTTTTTCTTAAGCTTTGTTTTCAACTAGAGTTAAAGGTTCTTGGAATCTTTCTAACATAGTGGGCCATTCACTCCAACTTTCCTCTGCTGGGTCTGCTCTAATTAAAGGGAGGAAGAGAAATCCCTCAGCTTACTCTTCCTACTCAGTATATGTCTAGGCAGCCAAGAAAAGTACTTTGTTTAATAAAGCGATTACCAATCACCAAGCAAAAGGAAGGGGAAGATGGTACAGACAAAACCATGGATAATCAAAAGTTTAGATTTGAAATGTACACCAAAAGCACATGTTCTCTTCCACGTGCAAGTTCAGCCTTTCCCAGCTTTGTCTCTTTTGCCAAAGTTACTATCTACTCAGAGACTAGGAGAGGAGAAGGCCAGAAGACAGAAGGATCATGAAAGCAATTTGGTCATCCACAGATAATCAAAATGGAAATATGCATCACTAATGAAAGAGACTACAAGGAGTCTCCGTTTGTTTGTTTTAAAGATTTTTAAAATTTATTTATTTAACAGAGAAAGGGAGACAGTGAGAGAGGGAATACAGGCAGGGGGAGTGGGAGAGGGAGAAGCAGACTTCCTACTGAGCAGGGAGCCCGATTAGAAGCTCGATCCCAGGACCCTGGGATCATGACCTGAGCCAAAGGCAGACACTGAACTGACTGGGCCACCCAGGCACCACAAGGAGTCCCCATTTTAAAAAATAACATATTACCATTTACCCTCCAGTCAGTTGTTTGGAATCAGAATATATTTTCCATCAGAAATAATGTTACAAAGCAGGCATGCCCCCAAATCCCATCTAATTTGTTTGGTTGAGTACTCTGTAGATATCCAAGTTTGAAACAAGAAGAAGAAGAAGAAGAAGAAGAAGAAGAAGAAGAAGAAGAAGAAGAAGAAGAAGAAGAAGAAGAAGAAAACAGTGCTATGGCAGTAATAGTCATTAAAAAATGTTAAGACATAAAAGTGATGTTTTTTATTCTTATTTCTCGTAAACACTGGGCTTGTGGAAAGATACTGGGTTAGAGAAGTTTCCTGGAGGCGTGCAGGAAGGGACCATCTGGGCAGTTTCAGAGCGTTGGACAGTAACAGCCCTTCTTGGTTTTAGGTGTGTTGTTATTGGCTCTCCTGTATTTGTCAGTCACAATTAGGAAAACTTGTGAAGTAACAAGTTAAATAATACAAAGTAGAGGTTACAGGAAAGGGGGTTGTTTGATTATTTTTAAAGAACTCAGCAAGCTTTGAAAAAAGAGGGACAGTAAGGACTTGTTTATTAATGATGTAAGTGGAAGTGAAAGAGACTGGGGCGGACTTCACCTATGGCTTCCTGGTGAACGGCTGAAGACAGGCACAGGAGTGTAGGCAAGGCAAGGAGCGTGAAGAGTTAGGAAAAGAGAAAGACAATTCCTTACCCAGGTTCCCAGGTGACACCATCATTCCGGACTATTGAGTTACTAGACAGAATAAGCAGGATGGTATTGAAGGAGTCACCTTTCAAAAGCAGAGGTGTGGAAGGGGAAATGGTGTCCTATACAATATTCACAAATCAGATGTTTATAGCACAGGAAGTGAATTTTTTTTCTGACAAGCTTATACAAACACAACTCAATGAAACCAGCATAGTAGAAAGGGCATGTATTTGCAGTCAGACCAGCTTGGATTTGAGTTCCAGCTCTGTTACTTGATCTTGAATGAATGGTCTGCTCTCTGTGGTCCTCAGGTGGGATATATTACAGATCAGTATCCACTGTTATGGTGAGGATTTTATGTCAGCTGGTGTCAACTAGATATTCAGTAACTGACACATAAGCTTTCTGAAATTTGCCAGTAGTCTCTGACAGGTTTTATGTTCAGTGATATACCTGTGGTGTTTGAACCTGTACCAAATTCAGTATATTTTTACCCTGTAATATACTTAAATAGATAGTAGATCAAGAACAGGATAAACAGGGGCACCTGGGTGGCTCAGTGGGTTAAAGCCTCTGCCTTCAGCTCAGGTCATGATCCCAGGGTCCTGGGATCGAGCCCCACATCCGGCTCTCTGCTCAGCAGAAAGCCTGCTCCCTGCTCTCTCTCTGCCTGCTTCTCTGCCTACTTGTGATCCCTCTTTCTGTCAAATAAATAAAATCTTTAAAAAAAAAAAGAACAGGATAAACATAATTAATGATGTGTGGAATTGTTAGAGTTGCTATGGAAACTTTGCTAGGCTTATGACTTTCAGAAGGAATCCCAATTAATAGACTCTTTTTGGAGAGTTATCTACTCCAAGTAAATCAGTTATCTCTTTTACAACTAGAGGTCAAATGCATTTGAACTTGTCATTGTGAGACTCGTTTTCCCAAGTGAATGATAAATGAGCATAAGTGTGTGGATTAGATAAATTGACTAGATATCATTAAAGACCCAAAATGAGTCTGTATCTGTCCTTGACCTCCATGAGGATGAATTCTGGTGGGGCCTGAGGTTATTTGCTCTCTTTATTGAATCAGTAATTGGGGTTTGTTAATAATACCTGTCAGTGTGCACTTCTAGAATCAATTAAATACCAGGCTGTTATAACTTTCCCAAATCTGTTGTACTTTGGCAAGTGTGGAAGAATGAATGAGAAACTTACACTTCCAAAGCACAATGATTTATTGAGAAGATCTGTACTACATAATAAACAGATGGGATGACGCCAGGAGCACATGGTATGGTGGTCCCCCAGAGACCTCCTTTCCTCCATAGATCACATCATTTACTACAAATGCTTAAAAGCCTTTGAAGTCTTTGTCCAAGATATTTATTATGTATAATTAAATAAACGCATATTTATTAAAGTAAGTGTGCCATCGTTTTCATGCCAAAATCATGCCTCTCTATAGATGTTAGCAGTTTTCTCTTAATGTAAAGTGTGGTTGTATTAGAGCAAATGTGTTAAGCCATTTATAATGAAGATCGATGGTGACTCCAGATTCCTGTGGACATGTCCTTGGAGCTTGAGACTAAGTGTAGACTTGTACTCAGGCATGAGGGTGCAGGATCTGAGAAAACTAAGAATAAAAATCTGTCCTGCAGTGCATGATTTTTGCCTACTCAACAGAGTATCCTACTTTTGCTTATCACCAGAGCAATCCACGCGACAGTTCTGTTATAAATACAGCTGCAGTAAGATTTTTTTGGCGGTTGGGAAATACATTATTTCATTCCCCATTGAAATCGTACTTGTAGATTTCGTACCTATTATGTGACAAACCCTGTTCTGGGTTCCATGAATTTAAAGATAAATGAGACACACTTCTACCTACAAACAGCTCATGGTCTGATGGTGAAAAAAATATGTGCATAATATGCATTACATTGTAACACATCTTATGTGCTGCAGGAATACTGTCAACCAAATGCTATAAAAACATCAATGAGAGAGGGATTCTTTAGTCCTTGGGGGTCCAGAAAAGTTTTATTGAGGTGAAATTTGAAGTGGGCCTTAAAGGTGAGAAGTAGCTTGCAATTCAGGAAAGCAACAAACATTTGTCATCCTGGGGTAGGTACTAAATAACAGAATGTGTTTCCATGTGGGGCACTCTTGTCTTTTCTATGAGATTGGCATTGTTCTTCATCAAAATTCATACAGAGCTAAGAGCCTGCAAAAGTGACCTCTGGACATTTCAGTCCAGGAAGAATAAAGACAGGGATACTTCCCCTGGAGGATGGCAGCATGAGTAGCTTAGGCTTGCATTTTCAGGTTCCCCTCTTAGCTGTGAAAGTGCAAGTCCTATAGGTTGGGTCTATTCTCAGAGCCATTCCACGTATAGAGTAACTTGACCTTATAGAGAAAGGAAAGGTGAAAAAATACCTGCAATCCTTGATTTCTAAGGAAGTACATTTAACCATCTCTCTGCCTGGAGAAAGTAAACCAAAGTACTGAGGTTTTTGAGGTTTCTTAAATTATACTTACCTCACTTAACATTGAAGGTGTTTAAATGAGTCAACCCCTATCTGAGCCTCAGCATATTAAATGCAGCACTTCTACTGTTTTCAAATGCTGCTGACAATTGGTATTTCTAATAAAAATTAAATGTTTTTGAATGAGAGAATAAAATTACACCATCAGCAAAGATAAAAGCCCAACATAACTGGGGAAATAGATCTGGGGAATAACTGGGGAAAGGATCTGCAGTATAATTGACAGAGTGGAGAACTGTGCTATACCCAGAGTTCTCAAAGATAACATTAAAAAAAATACAGACAAGTGATGGGCAAAGATAGTGAACAGGAAATTCTAGAGAAAATAATCATAATTTAAAAATTCTCAGTTTAACTCATAATTAAATGTAAGTTAGAACAACAACCATAATTTTGGTGTATACTATATATTACTTAGATTGGCAAGAACAAAAGTTTTAATACTACCTAATATTGGCAAGAACATGGGGAAACAGTATCTCTCAAAAACTCAGAGGCAGATCCAACATTTGTGCCTGAAGCTCATGCAATTTTGGAGGCCTCTTTAAGAAAAATAATATACTACGAAGAACAGCCTTGAAATTGAGCTTAGAATGAGAAAAATTCCAATGAACTATAACCTTCCCAAAAGATGACAACACCACAAACATTGCAAAATCTAGAAAAATGACAATGTTTGTGTTAATTAGCCTGGCATACCTCTATACCTTTTTACCTGCATTTTTTATTGCATACTTTCTGATTGTCATTTCATGTGACAATTTTATAATTTACAAAGAGAAAATAGAAATAGAAGTGATGGTTGATCAAATTTTTTTTCATTTTTGCTAGTTCAGAAAAGTTTCTTTCAGACTCACAACTTATTGAAAATGTCATATAAATTTTTAAGAGACCCAAATTTGGAAATTTGGGAAAAATCTAAAAGCTTCTTTCACACAAGATCTGTAATATTTCAGGGAATTTCAAATGTAGTTCCATAGTGACTAATCACCCTAATGACTTTTGAATTGATGGCACTCTCTTGATAGTTGATACCCTTTTCATGGTGGCATACTCTGAACTTTGTTATTGTCCATGCCATTATTTCCTGTCAAGGCAAAACAAAACTGAATCATTTTTAATGTATTTATATGATTCACTGCTCTTCATAAATCCAATCATCACATAAGTCAATAGTCTATTCACAACTCCTAATTAAAATTTATTGTATCCTCTTAATGAATTACTGCTTTGGAGTGATTTGAATGTCTCCTCCTTTTTTTTTTTTTTTTTAACAGTTCACTTATTATTTCAAAATAACTTTCATTGGTTTCACCACTCATCTATATTGCTTTGTTTTCATCTTCCATTAATTTTTAATCTGAATTTTTATATTATTTCTTTAATAAATAACTTTAAAGATGACCAAAATAAGGACTTTTCCTATCAAAATCAGGAGTCTATAATTTATCGTTTATCATATTGAAACCTTCTGAAAGGTCTTTACAACTTGCAGTTAAAATGGTGTATTCCCAGGAGTGCCTGGGTGGCTCAGTCAGTTGAGAATCTGACTCTTGATTTCAGCTCAGGTCTTGATTTCAGAGTCCATGAGTTAAAGCCCCACATTGGGCTCCAGCTGGGATGGAGGCTACTTAAAAAAAAAATCATTTAAAATGATGTATTCCCGGGGCGCCTGGGTGGCTCAGCGGGGAGCCTGCTTCCTCCTCTCTCTCTGCCTGCCTCTCTGCCTACTTGTGATTTCTCTCTGTCAAATAAATGAATAAAATCTTTAAAAAAAAAAATAAAATAAAATGATGTATTCCCAACTCAATCTTCCCTAAGCCTGATCCCCAAAATACACAAGAGTCAATCTAGCTCCACCAAGCATGGGAGGGGTATGACAGCAAAGAAGTCAAAGTAAAGAGACAGTAGTCATAAGCGATTATAGTTATAATATCTTACTTTTGCTTATTTTATAAAAATATTAGAAACATCGGTACATTTCAAGTTTCCAGTTCTTGGAAGAAGCCCATGGAAGTAAGGAATCTGAAGCTGAAGATTAATTAGCTCACTGTAAATACTCTTCAGCACACTCTTACGGTAAAAGTAGAAATTCTAATCATATATTTATAGAACAATTTAGCAGTATTGCCAAAATTTAGAATCACATATCCTTTGGTCCCACACTTCCATGTCTAATAATTCAGTCTACATAGGCTCTCATAAATGAACAAAATTTTATGTTACAAAAATATTCCTTGAAGGATTGCTTGTATCAGAGGGAAAAAATTTGAAATACTCTTAAGTATTAATTGATTAGTAAAATTAATTATAGATATCTATGCTATGATATACTGTATAGTTATTAGATGAATAAGTTAAGGATAATATATATATATATACATACTATATATTACATATATATGGATATCCAAATTATATTGTAAATGAAAAAGGTAAATTATAAAATGGTATATATAGTTCAGCCCCAAATGAGTTCCTATATAGTTATATTTATGTAGAAAAATTCTGGATAGGCACATATCCTACTATTTATAATGGCTACTTCTAGGGATTGAACTAAGGGGACAGAGAGCTTCTAATTATAAATCTTCATATATTTTAATACTATTCCCTCCCTTTTAAACAAAATGTTTTGTTTTTATAATAAAAAATATTTACAAAAGCTGCCCAAACTTCTCATGTATCAATTACTACTTTCTCTCTTTAGGGTACCTGCGTGGTTCAGTTGGTTAAGCATCTGCCTTTGGCTCAGGTCATGATCTCAGGGTCCTAAGATTGAGACCATTCTGGCTCCCTGCTCAGTGGGGAGTCTGCTTCTCCCTCTCCCTCTGTGCTTGTTCTCTCCCTCTCTCTCTTTCTCAAGTAAATAAACAAAACCTTAAAAAAAAAAAAGAAAAAAAAACTCATCTTATTTAAAACATTAAATAAAAGGGTACCCCTTGGAGAATCCTTGCTGTGGAATGACCTAATGGATTTTTAGCTATTCTCTTTTATTTTGGGTTTTGTTTCTGATTGCCTCTGTATTATTAATCTCAATCTTGCTGCCAGAACTTTAGGATAAAAGTAAACCCAGAATTTGTCAAGATTTCTTAAATAATGCCTTAGTAGAATAAAATATGATGTTTGGGTGAACAGAACTACTTAAGAATTTTGTTCTGAAACCAGAATTGTTATTATTTGGAGGAGAAGCCATCGTAGTCAAATAGAGTATAGAAAGAAATTCTAGCCTTCAAGTGGTTGCTAAGGGAGTACGAGAAACCCGAAGACGTCTAGTCATCTCGGGAAAGAGTGATGATTATATGCAAGAACATTTTCAAGAGTGTCTTCCTTAAATAGAAAAAGACAACTCCTAAAAAAGGATATAATATCTATAACACTATAACATAATGTCAGCTTTGCCTGGGGAGAGAGGGGGACGTGCAGGCTTGCCTGTGAGCTGTCTTTAGCATACTTTACTAAATGATGCCAGGATATTAAGAAATCAGTGATTTATCACTATTTCCTTATGTCTCAATGTTTTCTGTTCTGCAAGTTTGGATTTGCCATAGTCCTTTTTTTTCCCCCCCTTAATCTTAGCTAGCTACAACCTAGGTCCAAAAATTCTAGCTTTTTGACCAGTTTATTTAAATCCAATACATAATAGGTCTGTAGCTTGACAGAATAAGAGAGACTGAACAGCTCGTTTCAGAGCAGAATTGTTTGGGCATGAATGACTCTCAGGGGAACAAGACTAGTTGTTGGTCACTTTGGGGCATTAGATCAATGCATCTGTCATCAGAGAACAGTGATTCTGAAACTTCACGTGTGTAAGAATGCCACACAGAACTTGTTAGAACCACCCCCACCACCTGATTCAGAGCCACTCTGTGAAATGTGCCTTCAAGGAGCGCCTGGGTGGCTCAGTTGGTTGAGGGTCTGACTCTTGATTTCAGCTCCCGTCATGATCTCAGTGTCCTGGGGTGGAGCCCCGAGTCACCCTCTGCTCCCAGTGGCGGGAAGTTTGCTTGAGGATTCTGTCTCCCTCTCCCTCTGCCCCTCCTCCTGCTTGCATTTTTCCTCTCTCTAAAATAAACAAATAAATCTTTAAAGGAAAAAGAAGAAATGAGCCTTAGAGCTTTAGGTGTTCTTCAGGAAAAGGCAGTGCATACAAAGCTGCGTCTCATCCTTGCTCTCTGGTCTGTAAAAGTAGGAAGAACGATGCATTGCCAGGTAATATAAAGTGCTTAAGTCAGCTTAAAAGATAGAAATGTAACGCAAGGGCACAAAGGGATAGAAAAGAAAACAAAGCCTTGGAAATTGCACAACCCGGTTTGGAGAAGTGGGAATTCATTCCTTGCTGGAAAAGAACACATGGGGGTTATTGGGACCAGTGGTAGCTCTCTACTTAGTGTCCGCAACATAACTTCTGCCCTCTTTGGGAGCGTCTCCAGTTCTGCCTGTGTGCCCTCTGTACTTCTGTGTGCCTCCCACTGAATCAAACCAAAACAGGAGGGGACAAATGGATAAGAAAGTCACAATTCAGAAGACAGCATTCTTGTAGCTACTGGCAAGACTGTAGAGGTCAATGTTTGGGTCAGAGAGTTGGTCTAGCCAGTGGGGCAAGGGTGACAAGAGTCATCAGATACAAAGTATGGCACCTAAGCGTTGGAAGCCCTTGGGAATGAGGTTTCGGGAAAGATGAGTATCTGTCAAAAGAGGACAATGTGCTTTCCTGGTGGGCACGCTACAGAGCACTCACTCACTTGGCCATTTCGTCCTTACATTGAATGTTTACCGAGTGTTAAACACAGGGCCACATACTAGACATAAATGCACATTAACACACAGCCTCTGACCTCAAGTTGCTTAGCATCTAGTGATGGTGGTAAGCGGTGAATAAACAGGTATCATCCAGTGTGACAACTGCTAGAGAGAAATGTATTCAGGTTTGTGGGAACCCAGAGAACCAAGGAATCCAGATTTCAGTAGCATGGGAACGTCGAGCTACATTCCAGTAATTAGACAGAATGAAGTGGGAAGGGAACACTCATAGAAGTACTACAGGGGTGTGAAGGCATAAATACATTTACCCTGTGCTGGCTGAAATCCAGCAATTTTCTCCCCGTGTCCTCACCCCAACTATACTGTGTCCAGACTCCTTTCCAGCGATTTCAGAAGCTGTAATGAAAATAAAAATATAAACTGCCTTGAAAAATAAGGAACTATTATGATCCCTGGAACTGCCCAAAAAATGTGGTTCCTGGAGGGCAGCTTTGGGGAGAAATGTACCCAGCTGAATGTATTAAAACTCTTCAGTGATATCCCAGACATGGATTAACCCCACTCTAAATAGAAACTCTGCTCCTATCAAGTCCACATTTATTTCTTTTTTTTAATAATTTTATTTATTTATTTATTTGTTAGAGAGAGAGAGAGAGAGCATGAGCACAGGCAGACAGAGTGGTAGGCAGAGGCAGAGGGAGAAGCAGGCTCCCCGCTGAGCAAGGAGCCCGATGTGGGACTCGATCCCAGGACGCTGGGATCATGACCTGAGCCGAAGGCAGCCGCTTAACCAACTGAGCCACCCAGGCGTCCCTAGTCCACATTTATTTCTAACTTATGGACTGACTGTAGAGGATCTCTGAAAGACCTGGTGCAACCCAGTGCCATCTGGAAACTTCCAGTGTTTATCAACATTTTAATAGGCCGGTTAAACATTCTTGACCTAAGTTGCAATTCAAAATGTCTCAGAATTTATTCTCCCAAGGGAAAAAAAAAAATACAGCCGTTTTCTTCTTCATCTGAGAATATTTAATAGTAAACTTTATACCCTGAAGTATTTTTAAAGCTATTGATTTGCTTCTGACTAGACTTACAGAAGAGTAATCAAATGAAAATGCATCTTGTTAATTATGAATGTATAATTTTATCAATAACATTTTATTACATCTTATCAGTAACTACAGGAAAGAACTATTTTTCAAAACACACAAAAAAATCTTCATCTTAACTCTGCTTAAGTTTGCTCATTATGTTTTGCTCAGGCTGGTTCTTACTATTTTTATAGTAATCCTCAGGTTAGAAAGTGTTTTCACAAGCTGCTAGGGACAGATATTATTCCTTTCTTTACAAAGGAGGCAAGTAAGTTTGGAGGGATTTTAAGGTTTTGTTTTTTTTTTTCCCTAAAACTGAGGGGATAGTGTGGGTTGGCCCAATTTCAAATAATGCTACATCATTTGAATGTAGCACATACACGGGGCTCCCCGAAGAGGAAATCACTCCCTCAGTGTTTAGATAGGAGCGCCTCAGAGTGGTTCCCACCCTCAGGGGAGTGCACACACTTGGTGGGAGGGTGTGTGCCCGTAGCCTGGTGCCTTGGGTTCAGTACCTATAGGCCTCCTGGTACTGCACAGAATCAGTGAGGGCAGGCCAGTTAACTGCCTCAGAACAATGAGGGCTGGGCCAAAGTGGCAGAGTTTTACAAGATGTGCAGTGAGGACTGGAGACCATGCTCAGTCAGAGGCTTAGCTGAAAACTAGCTGACTGTGATAATGGGGGCTTACAGTGCACATGTGGGCTTCAAAGGGGTTTTCATGTGTGTGTACATGTGGATTTCCGTATGCATATATGCATACATGTGTACATACACACGCACATGTGCACACACAGCTACACACATACACACTAGACGTGAGGCAAGTAAGTTTTAAAAAGTTGAGTGACTTGCTAATGTTGTGTAGCTGGTAAAAGTTGACCTGGTCTGCTCCTTCAGGATTTCCCAAAATGTTCACAGCATGTAAAAAAAGGGGGGTGGGGTGGTAGGTTCTATGGTCAAAGCAGTTCGGGAAATGTTAGAATTAAACAAAACTAAAGAGTTTGGGGGATTGTTTTCAATTGCAGACATTTCAGAGAATGGATATAGGCTAATGTGCTTCGTAAATCTCCAAGAGGAGAGAATCTGCAGCATTTTCAAACATGCTTAAGCATGAAATCTTTGATATCCAGAAGTAGCTTATGGGATTAATCATGGAAGATAATCTGGTCATGCTACCCTACATTAGGCTCCTTATCTTATAGTAATTCAAGAAAATAACTGAAAAACCCTCTGTTAAGAAATGAGTTTGAGAGCCACGATGAGAAACAAGGAGAGAAAAGAAGGTAAGCAAGATTGACAAATACCACAGAGGCTGGGGCTCAGACAGGATCTTCAGGAGCGTCACATAAACCAAGAAGAGCAAAAAGACACTTGATCCCAAGCCAAAGTTCTCTCTCGGTCGAGGCCTGTCACAGGGACTGAGTGGAAACCATACATCCATCCCCTGAGTTCTCATTTAGTTTAAACAAGATAAGAAGCCCATCGAAGGAGGTGTCTCAGTATTCCGTGAGAAGCAACCAACACCCAGAAAAATGTCCTGAAATCTTATAAATGGAAAACTTAACATGGCCAGTTTAACAGCAAGCCCAACGAGTGGAAAAAAAATGATAAAATAGTGTCTGAATTTGAGCATCTCTAGACATAACAAATAAAGAAAGTTACATTTGCAGACTAATAATGCTTGATTAAGCACAGAGAAATTAGAGGAAATGAAGAGAATAGTTCTATGAAGTATAAGTTTATTATGTTGCAATATGAGAATTAACAGCAAAAGGGTTGAGTAAAGTGCATGTCTCTGAGAATTGCTGTTGTGAGAGACTGGAAAGGACTTTGCTGGGGAAACGCTTGCTACCTAACAATGCCATTGGTGGTGAATCATCCGAAATTCAGACACAGGCCTAATGAGTCTCTGGGAGAATGCCTGGCAGACTCAGTCCTATTTAGTGAGGCAAACAGGAGGTAAAAAACAAAAGTTCTCAACTGATACAGTTTTCTGCAATGCGGTGTTGTTCCTGCAGGTCAAGATACAGCATACATTGGTCAAATGATGATTTGACTGCCATCGACCATTTTGGTCATCGGAAGACAGAGAAACACTAACCAAGGAGGGGTTTTGTTATTTTCTTTATTATCATTATTATTAAAACCCTTCCTTTGGACACTTCTAAAAGTATGCTGTTGTTGAAAACTGCTCCTCCAGTTCAGGAGCCTGATCAAGCAGGTAATTACCCACCTTAATGGGATGTTTCCGGCAGTCACTCCAGATGATTCTCATCTGTGCTTGGACTTGGGCTGTGTTTTTAGCCCCTGTCGTGGAGGTTCTCAAGCCTGGCTGCTCATCATGTTCACTGGAGAGATTTTTTAAATTACCCATGCCTAGACCCCCCTCCTAGATCAGTAAGATAGGCTCTCTGGGGATGGAACTGTAAATCAATTAGAAGTTCTTTAGGTGATTCTAAATAAAAGTTGAAAGTCTCCAAAAACTGCTGTTACATTCATGACTAGTGACGACGTAAGCTGTCTAGTCTCCAATGAATGAGCCAAAAATTTTTGAAAGAATTAAGCCTGAAGAAAATGTGGCCAGTTAATGGTTGGTATACAGTCACTTGCTTGGGAACGGGCACCAGTGTTGAAGCAAGATAACCTGCGGGCTATGACGAATGTTAGTCACTAGAATCCAAGAAAATGATCCACAGACTAGACAACAGAGCCTGGATCAAGGAAGGGCCCCACAGAGCTTTCTGGACACTAGGCTTCACATATCCGGGGGACTGTAATGGGTATTTTTGTGCCCCTCCCCATCTCTGTAGCTGCTACCAACTATGTTTTCGTCACCATCATTACCCCCCAAGATGAAAGATAATCTTTCTTGTCTGATAAACAATTTTAGATAGCATAAAATTTTTGCAACCAGAGGAATTTACTGTTCATACTTTTGTGTTCAGACATTCTGCTGTGCAAATGTAATATAGGGTTTTATACATTTTTTTTAAAGTTTGCCTAATTATCTTCATAGAATAAATTTCCAGAAATGTAATTTTTTAAATATTTTTTAAATTTAAATTTAAATTCAATGGATTAACATATAATTTATTATTGATTTCAGAGGTAGAGGGCAGTGATTCATCAGTCTTATATAATACCCAGTGCTGATTACATCACCTGCCCTCCTTAATGTCCATCGCCCAGTTACCCCATCCTATTCTCAGAACAAATTTCTGGAAACGTAATTTTTTTAAACTACTGAGTGTATTCTAATTCCTATAGTAATGGCCAAAATGCCTTTCATAATCATTGTATCAGCCTTATATTCCTGTCAGTACTGCTATTTCTCCATGGTTTTGCCTATAGAGTAGAAGCTGTCTTAATCCTTACCAGCGAAAGAGGCAAAAATAAAAACCTGTTTTCATCTGTAGTTCTTTGATTATCAGGCAAGTTGAGCATCCTTGGATGTCATTTGGGGCCATTTCTCTGTTACTTGCCAGTAGATGTCTCTTACGAGTTCCAGTATTATTGGTGGCTATTGCTGCTCTCGGATCCCAACTAGCCAAGGTGGCCATCTCGGCTGTGCCCTATATGCTCTGGGTCAGCTGGAGTGGAAGAGGCTTCCATCATTCCAAATGTGGCCCCTCAAAGTCTCTTTTCTCACAAAAACTATTTGTTCTAAGAAAAAGATGAGAGCTTGGGGTTGAGCCTAGGTCGGGAGTATTGACTACAGACACTGGAAGGACCTGACACCCACCTGTAAAACCTATAGCGCTGAGGCCAGGGGGAAGGATTAAAGGAACGATCTTAGGGGAAAGCTGAGATTTTCCCCTTGCTTCTAACCTTCAGTTCCAAAGATATAAATCAGGCACGAGAAGATGCTGAACTAGTTGCTGCTCCCAAGTTTGTATGTTATACCATTTAAAGGATGGGCTCCTTCATGTGGGTCTTATGTCTACAACCATAGAAGACTCTGGTTGGTCCATCTCACCAGGTGCCCATCCCTCAATTAACTATCTGTGGCCTTAAAGCAGATCACGCTGCATCAGGAGCAGTGGGATCCATCACCATCACTGCAGGGTCTAGAGGAAGCCCTGGAGTGAACAACTAGGGGCCCGTCACTTACCAGTAATGGTTTATAGCCAAAGTGGTCTGCAGTTTTTCATAGGCACAAGTCTGAGGCGTGCCTGTGTCAAGCTTCACCACTCAAACTGGTAAGCCCACTTCTGCATCTCAACATGGCCTAATTTTCTCCTCTCAGACGCTCTAATGTCAACGGAAGATTACTTTGTTAATCTGCACAAGACTGAGACCTCATGGCCTGTATCAGCGTGATATTGCTTCCCAGACACAAATCCATAATCAAAAATCCTTGAAATAGAATTAATAGCTTACTGAGGTTTCTCAGCGCGGCTAAGAGGAGGAATGCCATTATATGATACACATCAAAACTTTCAAAAATCTTCATTAGATAGTTCTCTCTCTCTCTCTCTCTTTTTTTTTTCCCTCTCCCAACCTCCCTCTTTCCTCTTGGTCCTTCCATATCCAGAGCTCTTTGTTGCTGTTCTTGTTCTGGTTCCTCGTTTGTTTTTTTCTATGCCCCAATTTCTATGAATCACTCTGGCATTTTTTGGTGTCTTTCATTTCTCTCCGCCCACGGTTCTGATCAGTATAACAGGCATGGGATAGTAGAAGATGAGGAAGGGGAAAAGCTGGAAATACTTTGTGCCTTACCCAATTTTGTCTCGCTGAAATCATTGCAGTTTTCCACAAAGGGGCCATCCCCATGAGGCACCCAGGGTTTCTTCCAGTTCATGCCTCAACACCCACCCCCTCTTCCTTCCTGTCTTCTGCTGAGCTGAGTAAAATTCTTTCCAAGACACCGGGGAGTATTGTGTCTCCATAAAGCTGGGGGAGCAAGAATCATTCTGAACTTAAACACTCAGCAACAGGGTCCAGCTTCCTCCACTCAGGCCTTCGCTGTGTCTCCTGTCACATATCTAGTAGCTACCATTGTGTTCACTTGTGAATAACAGAAAACCCAGTCTACAGTGACTTAAATCATTAGGGGGTCTTGTTTTTTCAAAGAACAAGAAGTAATGCCTGAAGGAGCTACTGGTGGTGGATCCACAGCAGCTTGACTTATCAGTGACCCCAGGAAATAGGAATGGAGGACTAAGGGGCACCAGTCGCATGACCAGAGGCTCTGTCCCCAATGGGACCCCTTGAGGACATCTGAACATCTTCCTTCAGCTGTCCAGCCAGCTCTGAAGAAAGGTACATTCTTCCATCAGTCCCCGCTTACCCATCAGACAAAGGTTGTTCAGTGGGTGTGATCGGGTATTTCCAGGTGCTGAAGGGGGTCCTGCATGCCCTCAAGCCATGCATCAGAGCAACCTGGAACAGAAAGCAAGAGGTACTTAGGGCGGCTTAGGGAACATCTGTCCAGTTATACTTGCAAGGAGCTACAAGCAATGGCTGGAGTAAAAACTGGGCTGCGAGACTATGATGCGGGACCCAAGACCTGTCTCAAGCAGCTTGGAACCTTCTGAATCTGAGATTTTTACATGCTTCCCTAAATCTGGGAAATTCTCTGTTACCGTTTCTTTAAATGTGCCATCCCCTCTGTTTATCCCCTTCTCATCTTCTGGGATTGCTTCTGTATCAGTGTGGTTTATCCTCTCCTGCATAATGTTTCACTGGGGGTAGAGGGCAAGGGAGAGAGAGAATCTTAAGCAGACTCCCTGCTGAGCAGGGAGCCCGAGGCAGAGCTCAATCCTAGGACCCTGAGATCATGACCTGAGCCAAAATCAAGAGTTGACACAACCAACTGAGCCACCCAGGCATCCCTCATTTCTTTTATAGATTCTATTTCCTTATTCCTTTCCAGTTCCTTATTTTTTTTAACTATCTGCTCATTTTTTATTAATTATTTTTATTAACATAGAATGTATTATTTACCCCAGGGGTACAGGTCTGTGAATTGCCAGGTTTACACACTTCACAGCACTCACCATAGCACATACCCTCCCCAATGTCCACAACCCAACCACCCTCTCCCTACACCCCCACCCCCCAGCACCCTCAGTTTGTTTTGTGAGATTAAGAGTCTCTTATGGTTTCTCTCCCTCCCAATCCCATCTTGTTTCATTTTTTCCTTCCCTACCCCTCAAACCACCCCCGCCTCTCAAATTCCTCATGTAAGAGAGATCATATGATAATTGTCTTTCTCTGATTAACTTATTTCCCTCCGCAAATACCCTCTTATACCCTCTAGTTCCATCCACATCATTGCAAACGGCAAGATTTCATTTCTTTTGATGGCTGCATAGTATTCCATCGTGTGTGTGCATGTGTGTGTGTGTGTGTGTGTGTGTATTTATATTTATACACACCACACTCTTTATCCATTCATCTGTGATGGAAATCTAGGTTCTTTCTGTAGTTTAGTTATTGTGGACATTGCTGCTATAAACATTTGGGTGCACGTGTCTCTTTGTATCTTTAGGATAAATACCCAGTAGTGCAATTGCTGGGTCGTAGGGTAGCTCTATTTTCAACTTTTTGAGGAACCTCCATACTGTTTTCCAGAGTGGCTGCACCAGCTTGCATTCCCACCAACAGTGTGGGACAGTTCCCCTTTCTCCGCATCCTCGCCAACACCTGTCACTTCCTGACTTGTTAATTTTAGCTATTCTGACTGGTGTGAGGTGATATCTCACTGTGGTTTTGGTTTGTATTTCCCTGATACCGAGTAATGTGGAGCACCTTCCTTTGAACAAGCTCTGCACCCCAACCTCCTGTACACTGATTAATTTTTATCTATGTCCAATTTGTCAATGGATTCATTCACAATATTAACTTAAACTAGCATATTTTCCTATTTAATATCTCCAACTGGTTATGTGTAACTGCTTGTTTCTGTTTCATGTCTTAATATCTTCCTTCGCCTCTGACAATATTTGATGTGTCCTTATTCTAAACTCTTTAATTTCTCCAGTGCATCAAGTATGCTTCATCTGGGATGGTTCTCCCCCTAGAGATTTTTCTTTTTATTTTCTTCAGCAGTCTCCACATTTTTCCTAAGAGTGTTTATTCTTCTGAGGACATTAGTTTCCTTGGTGGATGAAAGTATCTCTGGGAAGAGAGGTGGAAGCCAGGGCCTCAGAGAGTTGCCTGAGGGCTGGGAATTCCTAACTGTTACTCTCTGGGCACTGTCACTTTGCGTTTAGCATTCCCTCTTTCTCAAACAGGTATGTCCCCTGGGGACTCTCCCCACACTGTGGAAACTTCCTTGTGTTGGGTGGTGGAGGAAGCAATGTCCCGGAGCAGGCCAGATGGCCTGAACATTTAGATATCAACTTCCTACCCCAGCAGGTTTCACCTCACTGACGGTTCTTTACCTGCCTGGCAGACGCAATCCCAGCTATGCACAAGACTAAAAGGGGGCAAAGATAAAATTGTTCCCTGAACCTAAACCCTCCTTAGGGGGTCCAGCCCTTCCTCCATACTGGGTCAACATTTTCACACATATATTGCAATCCAACTACCTTTAGTCTCCTCAGGGTTTTCTCCCAGTTTTTATGTTAACTTTGGGTTCATCACCTTCCCTCCCAGTTCTTTTTCTTTTTAAGATTTTATTTATTTGTTTGAGAGAGAGAGAGAATGAGTGGGGTGAGGGGCAGAGGGAGAGAGAGAAGCAGGCTCCCCACTGAGCAGGGAGCCCGACACAGGGCTCCATCCCTGGACCCCGAGAGCATGACCTGAACCTAACCAGCTGAACCACCCAGGGACCTCATCCCTCTCACTTCTATGCACTTCCAGAGTCAGGTTCCAGAGTGGCCATGAACAGCCTAGATTAGTTTCTGTTCTGACAGTCTGTAAGGAAAGGAAGACCATGTATCACAGAGTTCTTTTTTTCATGGGTACATCATGAAACCCCCTGAACACAAGTAAGGTGACTATGTGTGTGACTCTATATCCCCAAATCTTGTGCAATCACAGCTTTATTGTTCTATCTGTCTCCCACCTGCTAATGCCTAGAGTTCAGGCTCTGACCAATGGGGGATCAATCCTGGGAGCTGTCTGCGACCAGGTGCAGATGACTCTGGCTGGCTCCTTGGTTATCAGTGACCAGGCTCTTGCTGGTCTAGATCTGATACAGCAAACTGAGTTCCATTCTAGTTCTCAAGTTTACACCAGGAGCCTTAGCCAAACTCTACCATTTGACCTTGTTTCCTTAGGGCTGCCATAGTCACTTCTTTCTCTTTCTTCCCTTTCATGAGCTCCACCAACTGTGAAAATTCAGGTTGTTTTACCAGTTGGTGGTGAAGTCCGAGCTTGTCCAGAAGTTCCTTGCTATAAATCACTCCCCACTGACCTGAATTGGGTGTCTCTGATCCTATAAACTACATTCTATCATACCTTTCCAGGGGACCACCTTCCAGAGACCCTGAAATCCAAATGTGAAAGTAGGACCTTTCTCTCTCCTTCCTGTTAATCAATGACAAAATGACAGCAAAGCCAATACACCAAAAAACCTTCAACATAGGAATCTCATCAACCCTTCAACTTAATATGTATATTTTGCAGGACTATTAAATTGCCTATAACCAAAATTGAGGTCTGTGAAGTCTCATTCTATGCCCAAATCCTAATGACCAAGTTTATAGACTACACTTAATTTCTGGCATTTATCTCTTTTAAGGTTTTTGCCTTTCCAGCACCAATGCGTGATCACCTGGACTTGGTCTGATACTCTTTGCAGATTTTTCTAGTTTCTGGTAGCATATAGCCTTCACCAGTGGCTTCAAAGGCTGCTTGATTCTTTGTCTTACCAAAAGAACTCAGAAGATGCTGTCTCATTTAATGAAATTAGATAAACCAGTCTAAACACGTCTACCACAAACTTCACTTCCTGAAATGGCTCGATTTTGTTAAGAAATAAGGGGTCTATTCACAGACCTGTACCCCTGGGGATAAAAATATGTTATATGTTTATTAAAAAAATTTTTTTAAAAAGAATTCATTTTTACATGAAGACATATAAGTTTCCAAAAAAGTGATTTTAAAAGTAAAATAAATAGGTGAAACACAAAAACATGTATGTTTGTATACAAAGAGAAAAATGTTAGATGATGGGCATCGACCTATTAAAGATGACAATGTCTATGTGATAGAGTATATTTTTTGTCATTTTTGTCATTTTCTGGAATTATTTGTGATGATCACACATTACTTTTTGTAATAAACATTAAAGCTATCCCATTTGAAAGATTAAAAAAAAAAGAAAGATAAGAAATAAGGCGTCTGTGTGCTCAGGCTTGCTATAATGACTTACCACAGACTGGGTGGCTTAAACAGCAGACATTTCTTTCTTGCAGTTCTAGAGGCTGGAAGTCCACTATTAAGATGCCAATTAGCCAGTTCCTGGTAAGGGCACTCTTCCTGGTTTGTCGACAGCTGCCTTCTTGCTATGTCCCCATGTCCCATAGAGAGCATAGAGAGAAGAAGCAAGCTCTCTCCTGTCTCTTCTTATAAGAGCATGAATTCCTTCATGGAAGTTTCACCTCTGTGACCTTGTTGTCTCCCAAAGGTCGTATTGGGGATTAAGGTTTCTGTATATGAATTTTGGAAGGACCCTAGCAGAGACTTTGAAGTCTGGGGTTAAAAACAAACAAACAAACAAACCTCAGTTTGTAATTTCTAAAATTATCTCTTCAACCCCTCCTAATCAAGGGAATTCATAGTTGATAAACTACATGTGATGGTTCCCGTGATCTCTCCAGCCTCGGCACACAATTTCCCCAATAGTGATAACTGTGATCCCAGAGAAGTCTCCATCATTTTCTCTGATTTCAAAATGATACTCCAGAACCATCACAGCTTGTGTCAAGTTGACCCTCCACTCCCTTGCTCCATATTTTCAGCAGCTGAACAATGGTGAAAGTATTCTTTGGCTGCATTCTGGTGTAATGATTTTATGCAAGGTGCAGCTGTGCATTATTCTTTGGGTCCCATATGCAAAGCATTTGTTCCCAAATGTGAGCTGAATTAAAGCAGACTGCCTTGCACCTGTTTCAAAGTCTGTCTCAACATGGTGACCCATCCAAGAGAAAAAGAGGTGTGTCACCAAAAAATCTTAATGGAAAAATATTTTCCTATTTTACTGGAAGCTCTTTGGAGATGGAGCGGAGGGGTTTGCACAGTACTTCATAAAGTTGAATTTTCTAGAATTCTTCTTCTAGGACCCTTGAGATGAACAGCATAGCACAGAATCCTCCCTAAAAAGGGGAGTTCGGAGGGGCACCTGGGTGGGCGCCTGGATGGTTCCGTTGGTTAAGCGTCTGCCTTCGGCTTTCTAGGTCATGATCTCCGCGTCCTGGGATTGAGGCCAACATCAGGCTCTCTGCTCAGCGGGAAGTCTACTGCTCTCTCCCTCTGACACTCGCCCTGTTTGTGCTCTCTCTCTCTCTCTCTCTCAAATAAATAAATAAAATATTTTTTAAGAAGAGGGGTATGGAAAATATTGCTTATACTTTAGGACTGATTTCTCTGAAACCATGAAATTCAAAAAGCCCTCTGCACAATTCTCTCATAATAAACACAACTACTGGGCTTAAGTCATAAAGAAGTCCATCTTACTAGTGTAATGTCTGAAGGTTCTACTTTTTTTTTTCCTTTTAAGGTTCTACTTCTTGAATGCCCCTTTCTTGCTAGCTTCCTTCAGTAACAAGTGGAGGATAGTGAAAATATTCTGAGAAGTGACATGACAGAAATGACTAATTTCTAATTTCATTCTGAAATGCATTGTATGCACGTGCATCTCTCAAACACCTATGTCTCTATTTCTTGTCTGGTGACCAGTTGTCCCAATTTGGACTAGGACTATGATGTTTCCTAGGATGCAGAATGTTCAGAACTCAAGCCAAGAGAGTCCAGAGCGAACTCAGATGAGCTGGTCAGCCTAGTTCCAAGCAATATGAAATATTGCTAAGATAAATTCCGTGACAGAAACATCATATGTTTTTGATGGTGACACTGCATCAAAGAGCACGTACCGTAAATCTCTTCAGAACAGCCCCAGCACCGTATCCTGTCCTGGTCTTTACCTAGCCTCATCTTCTTTTCCTCATCTTTTGGATATGTGTCCATACTCTCTAGAGTTAATTGTGCTACATCCTGAATTCCAGATCACAATGCCAGAAATTGATGCAGGTTTTTGCTTTTGGCTGCAAGGGTCTGGTTGTGAAACATACATATTTATAATTGAGAGGAGAGTGGTAGAGAAAAGAATCCTACCTCCTTTGGCTGATTTGTGGAGTGAGCTCAGCCCTACACATTCAGATATGAAGTAATTAGAAATAATGAGCCCCTGGGATTACCCCCGAGTCTTCCAGGAGATACACAGCAAGCCCAAGTCAAGCTGGCTATGAAGGCTAGAACTCATTATGGATAAAAGCGGGAGAATTAGATGAAACTAATTCATGGGCATGTGTCCAGCGGTTATTTAAAAACATGGTAATGGTGCCACATAAATAAAACATGGATCCCACAAAGTCATGCCAACACTGTGCAAAGAAACCTGAGCTGTAGAGCTCCACTTCTGCCCTGAAGACCTAATAGTGTTACTCTTCTGGTTTGTAGCTGGGAATTTAGTTGGAGGCTGGAGAATTGGGTTTCGGCTGTTTTTTCTCTGCTTAAGCAATGTCATAAGTAATGTCCATCAGATGTAACTGTCTGCGTGGATGGCGCCTTTACTTTAGTGGAGAATCTCCAGTCTCATGAAGAAAATGAAAAGTCTCTTTACCTCTTGGCTTGGTTTCTGCTTCTTGATGTCTTTTGTTTTTTCTCTCTATTATCTGAGCACTGCACTGGTCTTAATCATTTTTTTTCTTAAAAGCCCTGAGCTTTACTATTATTAGAAAAGACACTGTGGACTCTGTTGCTCATATTTAAAAAGTAATAATAGCAATAAATTAACGGAAGGCATGCTGCACTGGGGAGAACCCTGAAGCCCCCCAAAACAGCCCTCAGACCAAGAGAGAAAGCAGCTTCCCTGGCTGGCTGCTAGATGGTTCTTGGCAAGGATTTCTTCTCTGGAAATTGCTCATATGTGTATCATACATGTTTGAAATAGCTTTCTCCAATTTGGAAAACCATAAAGCAGCCATAAACAAATGGAACTCTGGTGAAAAACCCTTTATAAGTATCGCGCATGCTTTTACAAGTGTTTATTAAATGGCCTCATTTCGCCTTGCCTTTGAATAGTGAATTCTCACTGCTCATCTACACTTCCAGATGTGGTTGGTCCTATTCTGTCTGCTTACTTGGGCATATTTTTCATTATTAATTATTTTTTTAAAAAAAATCATAAAAACCTAGTGCTGAAAAAGGAGCCAAAAGTACAATGAAATGAAATCAATCCTAATAACAAAGGCTTCTCTTCTTTACAAAAACATGTGTTCCTCCATAGCTCTGCAACCACATCCGCGGGGGACAGTGCTGTTTCAATGAGCTGTTTGAATTGTCCAAAACTGCATATATGAATAAAAACCAAAGCAGCAATATTGCCAATAGGCTGTGGGTCTTTAAAATACAATGGCAGCGGATACCTCAAAGTGAGAGACGGCTGGAGCCAATAAACTCTAATGCAGGAATGTTAAGAAGTTGATAGATTAGGGTTCCATGATTAAAGGAGTAGGCCAAGAGAATGAACTGTTACATATAGGGTTTGGCACATATTTCTTGCACTGTGTATTTTGGATAGCTTTGCCCTAATTCCTAAGGAAGATACTAAAAAAAAATAATAACTTTTATAGGACATTACTTTTTAAAAACTCATAAAAGACATTGATAATACAAATCATATTCATGCTTTAGTTTTACACACTTCCTGCCCAATCATCATGGAAATGAATGTATGATTTTTTTTTTTTTTTAAACTCCGTTGTGATCTATACCACAAAGGGCTTGGGTATCACACAAGGAAAAAATGATTGATCTTCACTACCACCTATCCACACATACTTTGGTAATCATGAAGACATTCTTCTTACTGCTTCACAAAGAAAATAACAGAAAATGGGGTTATAGTGTCAGTATCTGGCCTGAGTCCATTTAGTGGCAAAAAAAATTCTTAAGTACTGACATTATATTTCAACGGGGCAGGAGAAAACAGGATTTACATTCCTTCTTGGATTGGGTTTTGTTTTTTATATTCATTCTCTTTAGATAATCAAAGGCATGTGTAACCTCATCTTGCCACCCCCACCAACAACAGATTGGTGACGCACGGTGATGGTAGTGTTCAATCCTCAGGGCAGGCGAATCTCATAGATGTCTGAGGTGATATTTGAAAGACCACCTTGCTGTGTCCCCAGCCAAAGGGGTGCTTGTGATTCTTCTCACATTGTCTTTGAGGTATCCATCACCAAAGCAATCAATGTCAACTGTTCTCAGTCCCACCAGTGACTTGCTCTGAAAAACATACCAATGGGAGCCTACAGTTTCAAATAATCACTGCTTTGTGGTCAAACAAGGGAAGAATATCCCAGTCAATTTATGAGGTCTCTGCCTTCCAATTATGGATAAAAGAGTTTGTTGCTAGCTGGGGAAGGTTATTTATGATGTGATTGTAAAGGGAGGAATGATAATGTTACCATTTTTCCTCAATCTTTTTTTTTTTTTTTACGAATTCTTATGTTTTGATGACTGCCACAGTATTTTTTGCCTATTCTTTACACACTCTTTTTGGCTGTGAGTTTAAACTGGGTTGTGTTTCAAGGACTCAACCTTAATTTTGTGACCAAAGAATCTGTAACTATAGATACCCTGTCTTCTTTATAACTTGCTTTATTTTAAGTCATGTAGACTCTAATAGCCGCATTCATCTTTTGAGGTGGTTAAAGTTTTACTCACTTCAAGCCTTAAGGATAAGGCCTTATCTACCTTAGATTATTTTTAAAGAACGAATCCTAAATTTGAAAAATATCCTAAATTAATTCAGAGTAGGGTAGCTCACAGAATCAAAAGAATATTTTATTGATGTCATCCTCTTTTCCTACAAAGGAGAATTTACCGGCATTTCTTCAGTTTGGAAATGCCATTGCAGCTACTAGAGGAGCAGGTTAGATAATGTGTATCATTTTAATACAGAGACACAATGGGGTTTATTTTCTTTTTCTTTTTTTTTTTTTTTTGTGGCATGAGTTGTTTTTAATTTGTTGTACTATTACTAAAGTAAAGTTCTGAGGGGGGGGTTTATTTTCTTAACTGAGTTCACCAGATTACATCATACCCTCTACTCTCTATTTCTGGTTTCTAATTGAACCTCATGATATTTCTCAAGAGGCAGAGACAGGTGTATCCCTGACTCTCTGCATCAAGATCACCTGAATGAAGAGGTAGGCTTCTTGAGGAAAATGAGGATTACTGGGCCCCATTCCAAATCTACTGTCAGAATCTTTAACAGTGGATCCAAGAATTTGAGTTTTTAACAAGTTTCCCAGGTGATTCTGAAGACTCTAAGTTTTGGGAATGACTGCCATGGGATGTCATAGGAGACTCTAGCATGGAGACTGTGGCAGGATCCCTGGTTGCTTACCCTAGCAAGACCTCAAATAATAGAACCCCTGTGTCTTAGCCAGGTCCATTGCACCATCACCACTAGATGTGGCAATTTGAGTAAGTCCAGGCCATCACAGAGATGGAAGCGGAAGTGCTTGAAAGACAGCTCACATGTGCCCTTACCTCTTCTTCCTGGCTGGAATGGAGATATGACAATGGCACTCCGGCCACATGAGGCCACATACTAATAAGGGTGAAACAGTAAAATAGAAGGACACTTGCATCCCTGAAAATCATGAGCAAATAATAATGCACACACAAGCAGGGGGAGGGGGAAGGGCAAGGAGAGGGACAGAGGGAAAAAAAGAAGCAGACTCTGCCCTGAGCATGGAGCCCATGAGGGGCTCAATGCCAGGACCTGAGACCATGACCTGAACAAAAGTCAGGTACTTAACCGACTGAGCCACCCAGGCGCCCCTTAAATCACTCATTTTTGTGTCTAATTTTTGTTTCTAGTGGAAGGTGTGGTGGGATTGATACTGTATGCAGCTGAACCTAATCTTAAATGAAACAGACACCAAGAAAAATAGTCTTCTTTCCCTCCACAGTCCTAGAGCCTGACTAGTACTGAAAAGCTGATTTCTATTTTTTAAGAGAGGGAAGGTGGGAGGTGGCATAGAGGGAGAGAGAGGGAGAATCTTAAGCAGGCTCTATGCCCGATGTGGGGCTCAACACAGGGCTCAATCTCAGAACCCTGAGATCATGACCTAAGCCAAGTTTCAGAGTCTGACTCTTAACCAACTGAGCTACCCAGGCCCCCAGAAGCTGGTTTCTCATAAACAAGCATCTGTTGCAGGAGAATGAGTTTTGGAGATGGGTTCCCTCACTTGGGATTCACTGCTTTAGCAGCTACCGGGTCCCAGAGTGGAAGCAGGGGCTGATTAAAGGTTGGGGAAGTTCCACAACATTATACAAACCATCAGAGTCCAAGAAAGAGTATAATGAAGTGCAGGAGCAAAGCCTACGTGTCAGGTCAGATTGCCATACCCCTTGGGTCTGGATCCTGTCCCCTCAGTAATTTTCTATGGGCTCTTCAGCAAGTGATCCAACTCCTCAGACTTGAGTGTCCTGCACTATAAAATGAGAACATATATAAAAATAACCTGACAATGTTATTATGACAATTAAATGATATATATACAGTTTGGCAAATCAATAATAATTTCTCTCAATAAGTATTATGGTTCTTTTTTTTAAAACAGTAAGAAGAAAAATGAAGCATCAGGAAGTATAGTTATGAAATTATGAAGTAAAGTTCCCTCTACCACCCCACAGCTTGACTTTCTTCCAACTTGAGAAATAAATATTGTAAGGGGTTGGGTTTTGGAGGGAGAAACTGATGTTTGAATAAGATTTTGAAGTCCCTACTACTGCAACGCAAAGAAAACATTAGTCCAGTTCTGGATTGCTCTTAGGGAAGAAGAGAAAGTATTTCTAATGAGAACAGGGGAGGGAAATGAGAGGCGATACAAAAAGAGAGACGAGCACTCCACTTCTTTGATGAGCTGGATGTTCTCAACCAAGTCACTTATACTCCAAGCCTCAGTTTCCTTTTCTGTAGGATGGAGATCACTATATCTGTCTCACAGGATAATTGGGATAAGCCAATGAAATAACCATGTAAACATGCCTTGTAAATTATAAAAAATGGTAGATATGTATGGTCTTTTGACATATCCATATTCTATGCTACATTCCTAGGGTGGCAGGAACTCTTTAAAGTCTACATCTGGGGACAACTGGGTGGCTCATTTGGTTAAGGCAGGCACCTTTGGCTCAGGTCATGGTCCCAGCATCCTGGGATCAAGCCCCACATCAGGCTCCCTGCTCAGTGAGGAGCCTGCCACTCCCTCTCCTTCTGCCCCTCCCCTTACTTGTGTGTTCTCTCTCTGTGTCAAATAAATAAATAAAATCTTTCTTTAAAAAAATGAAGCGTCTGTTCTGTGCAAACTAACCTGTGCTTCTGGCATAGCTTATTAACAGAGACTTTGGTCATCTCAGCTGCTGGCTTCCCAAGACGGTACTGGCCATACTCTTACAGGTAACCTACCAGAATCTTATGTCACTGCATCTCGAAAGTCTTTCAGTGACACGGTCATCTTAGCCACTATTTTACTCCTTTCATTGCACAGGAAGAGTTTTGAAAGGCCAGCCATATTCAAATATTAGGAGGAGATGCAGAAATCTCTTCTAAATATGGTAGAAGGACATGGCAGGGTGTTCACTCCATCGTGATTGGGAGCTCTTAATGTCAGGGCTCAAAAATGCTACCTGTCACCTTTGCCCAGCTGCAAGAATGAACTCTTTCTTCCAAGGTAAATATTGGCTGCTATGAAATATGCATTTGCTTATTCATGAGCTTCCCTCCTCCTTTGTTCCTCAGTTGCCTTATCTATGAGGTCTCTATAAATTTGTGTGCACATTTTTTTTTTCACACGGATGTGTTCTTTTGGATTCATTTCCGGGTTTCTAGAAGGCAACAAAAATTTTTATCCTACTCTTAATTCAACACCCTATGTATCTGGATGTTTGGTACACTATTTGTAGTTTTTAATGAGGTGGGTGCCCAGCCATGGCCAGGCCATGACTGACCCTTCCTCTGAGCTTCTGTTATGTGCCATGTCTCCACCAGGTGCTGAGCTACGGGTATTAACATGCTCATGGAGCCCACCCTTCTGCAAGAGAGTCACTTTATACAAACAAAGTCACAAAATATCTTTGATGAGTGGAGGAAAAGCAAAGTCTAATGATGGAGGAAGACTTTCTGAATGGGTGACTTAAGAACTAAGACTTGAAGGGTGCGTAGAAACTGGAGCAAAGGCTGTTAGTGTAAAAGCCGTTGCAATGGACCAGGAGCTGAAGGGAAACCAGCAGACTGTACTGTAGACAGGACGTGGAGGATCTGGAGAAGTAGGCAGCAGCTGCAACCCGCATGTCCTCTGGAGCACTTTAAGGACTTTTGTTTTACTGGAATCAAAACAGGCAGCCACTTAGTTGTTCTAAGCAGGGAAATGACCTAACTCCGTCTGCATGTTAAGGTGATATACTGGCTGTTGTGGGGGTAACTAATTTGGAGGGTCTCCAGTTGTCTGGGCTGGGAAAAAATGTGGCTTAGACTGGACTAGCAAAGTAGAGCTGGAGAAGTTGGGGTCTGCTAGTTCTCATAGTGCAGTGGGAGATCTTCCAGTAGAACCATCTCGATCTATGGTGCTTAATAGTGAGGGATGAAAATGACTACGGAATGTGTCTTTATAACAAGCTCCAGGGTTAGCTTATACATACAATATTTGAGAAGTCTGATTGGGTTGAACAGATACTTCTGAAGCTCCTGTTGCCAATGCATTTCTTAAAAGGACAAAAACAACAAAAAAGAACAGAATCCAGGGGTCCAAGCCCACCCCAGGCCTCACCTTCTACAGGTTTTCAAGAACATCAGATGTACCTGTAACCAAAGTTAGTCTCAAACAAAAATATGGTGAAATATAGTTCTTCTAACCAACAGGCAGATGATATTGTGCAAATCCATCCACACATTTTCCTGACTCTAATTATGAATGTTCCAGAATGCCAGTGGATGAAACACACGGCCTGCTGCCCTGAAAGAGAGCAAAATTAACTGAATCTAAGACATAAACCACCCCAGCTCCCTGCTAGCAATGTAGTCAATAGACTTAACTGATACTTCTAAATTGCTTTTTTACCCTGATAGCAGTTCCAAAAAATGTCCTCCAATGGGCCAAAATTCAGGGAACCCAAACAAAAAGCTGTTTAATTATACTGCTCAATGAAAAAAGTAAACCACAGTGTAATAAAGATAGTGTAATGTTATGCCATGGCAAGATTTGCATTTGCTAGATCATGGGGGCCATGTGGAGGCCGGTTTAGGGGAGGCAGGCTGAGACAAGAAACACCACACCCAGGCTGTGTAGTCCACCCCTGCACACCCTGACTTTCTCCCAACTGTGGAAGAAGCAACCACATGCTTGCCAACAGAAGAGTCCAGACTTCAGATGCAGACCCCAACTAAATTCCTGACTAAATTGTCCTCACAGAATTTTTTTTTGTTAGAATTCAATGACATGGGGTTTCTAAAAAACCACAGCTAGGAAGAACTCAACAAATGCTATTTTACTTCTACCTCTGTTTTAATAAGGTAACACAATATTCCAAATTAGCGATTCTCAAAGTAAGTTCTGATGTTCATTTGCATCAAGTCACTGAGCATTCTGGTTTAAAATCCAAATCCTTGGCCCGGGCCCTGACCCTCTGAATCCAAGTGGTGGAGCCAGGAATCTGCATTTTATCAAGAACCATTTGATTCTGATCCACATAACTTGAGAGCCACATTCCAGACCAGCAGATTCAGGCGAAGTTTTACTGACCTTTCTCTCTTGTACTTCTGCAGATACTGCTTTTCATACAAATTGAAGTTTGTGGCAACCCTATGTTGAGCAAGTCTATGGGCACCGTTTTCCCAACGTCATTTGCCCACCACTCTGTATTTCTGTGTCACATTTTGGTAATTCTTGCCATATTTCAGATTATTCTCATTCCTATTTCACTTGAATTGCTGCAATCTCATGATAAAAGTTTAATAGATGAGTAGTTGTTTCTTATGGGTAAGCAAAGAAAGTGACTTCTTGAGATGGAAACTTCTCCATCTCAATGAAGATACTGTGGAGATTGTTAAAAGGACAACAAAGGATTCAGAATATTACAAGCACGTAGTTGATAAAGCAGTGGCAGGGGTTGAGAGGATTGACTCCAATTTCCAAAGAAGTTCTACTGTGGATAAAATGCTATCAAACAGCATTGCATGCTGCAGAGAAATCATTCATGGAAGGAAGAGTCCATCAGTGTGGCAAACTTCACTGCTGTCTTATTTTAAGAAATTGCTAGCGCCCCTGCAACCTTCAGTAACCACCACCCTGATCAGTCAGTAGCCATCAACATCAAGGCAAGATCCTCCACCAGCAAAAAGATCATAACTTGCTAAAAGCTCAGATGATGGTGAGCTCTGTTTTAGCAATAAGAATTTTTAAATTAAGGTATATCTATTGGGTTTTTAGACATAATGCCACTGCACACTTATTAGACGATAGTATAACGTAAACATAAATTTTACATACACTAGGAAACCAAACATTTCATTCGACTTGCTTTATTGTGATACACATTTTATTGCAGTGGTCTGGAACTGAACCCGAGGTATGTCTATACATACTTAATTATTCTGCAGCTGTTTCTAATGCATATGGGTTTGTTTTGTTTTGTTTTGTTTTGTTTTTCTCTTCCCCAGCCATTGATAAACCTCCTGAAAGTTTAGCTCTGGGCCTTCCCTCAGATAATCCAGGCCCAGGCTGGGTCCAATAAACACTTGATTTATCTAATGGCATGCAAATAACATTGTTCTGTGAAACTTCTCTCATCACTACCAATGTTTTTTTTTTTTTTCAAGCCTTACAGTTTATTCATTGTTGTTAATTGTCCTATAAATCCTTATCTAAAGTGTATTTCTGGGGAAAGTGAGAAAACCCCTGGCCTCCAGGTAGAGAGCCTCAGAACCTCACCTGGGGGTAATGATACTACACAAAGCAGAAGGAGGAAGGCGGGACGTCTGGCTTCATTTTCAACTCCTCAGCCTCCCAGCCTCCACCCTCCATCTCAGCTTGATGTTTTGGTACTAGACGTTTTTCTCTTGTTCACTTACTTTATCCTTTGCTGCTTACGGAAACATGCCTTTTTATCTGGAACTGAGGTCCAATTTTAGCAATTATGCAAAGACTATATTTCCATATTCCCTTGTTTTGGTGTCTAAGTCCCTATCCCAAATGTATAAGAATCCCATGACAGTCGTGAAAGGGATGGCTCTTTTGCCACTTGCCAACCTCTCTCCTGGCAAGTGTGACCCAAGAGGTCCATCATTTTGTTCGGTGGCAGATGAGCTGCCGGGGCTGTGAATTGCAGTGACCTATGACCCACCTTTGCTTCTCAGAAGCTTATCATCTTGAATTTATGCAGGGATAAGATGCTGCGTAAATCTACCATGAAAGCCCTGTGCAGGCAAGGGAGAGTGATTCTTCAGGTCTGTGAACACATGCTTTATCCGTTTGACTTATATGGGCACCCTAGGGCTTTTATTTGGGCCAAAACGTAGAAGCCAAGCTTTCATTGTAAACACATGGTGCTGCTAACAAGGAAAGTAAAAAATTCTTTCAGTCATTCTCCCACACTAGAGACCCGAAGAAGATTCTGCTTTAAAAACAAACGAAACTATCAAACACTCCCTCTCCCCGTGCCCCATAGGCTCTAGGTCAACACATACACCCATGCAAACAGACAAAAACCTGGTCTCCATTTCTCACTTTTCTCCCATCCTCTCCCCGTGCCAAATTCTACATTCCTTTGGTGTGGGTACTATAAATATAAAATGAACCAACTCAATTCCAGATCACGAGGGGGCTTTTCTTTGCATGACCACAACATAAGCATTTGTCCATCATTTTGGGATTTTTATGAAGCCTCTAAGAATGTTCAGAATTCCAGTCTTGCTCAAACAATGTCTCACTAGTCAGCATGATTCAGATGTTGAATCTTAGGACAACTTGGGAATTTCTGGTTAGAAGAAAAGGTAATCCTGAAATATCTCAATGTGAAAAGATTTTCATGTATTTTCCTCCTTTACCATGTTTCTTTCAGTCCAGAAAAGGAAATGTGGAAATTCTCATGTTTCCTTTAACATAAGGCAATTTGAAGTTGATTGTAATCTCCCTGTCCCTAACCCCCAAAGAGAAGTGGCATTATTGTGCTATCCTGGGTCCTTACTTAAATTTCTCCATTAGGTAGCCTCTTGTTACATAAATAATTTATGCTTTTAAATCTGAATATAATTGATAACAATCTCCTGACAGATCATACTTCTGGGGCTTGAAAATGAATCATCCAGGCCCCTGAGATACTCTTGGTGAGTTTTCTGGAGGAAGAGGACACCAGAGGCTTATCCAGTCACCCATGGCTTGGGGCAGGACCACACTCAAACTGCCCAAAAGAGAGAATTTTTAAAATTTCCCCAGAAAGGTACATTCCATGACCTCCCCAAGTAAACCCTCTGGTGTTTCAATAACATTAGCATTTTTAGAAGAGAATTAAACCTACCATCACTTTACTTACTATTAACTTGAAACTTTGTCCTTTGGGTGCTAGGAAACATCCCTCCCACATTAAGGTCTTTCAGTAGTGTCTCGGAAGCTGAATTGTCTACTTGGGTAAGAAATGATGAGAAAAAAAAATTTTGAGAAACCTCATCTCAGTTATCTCCTATCTTTTTAATAGAGATACCTGCTCTTCCAAACCCAGTATCACTAAGATTATCAAGAGATATCATGGGTCAGGCTGCCCAAGGAAGGTATTATTTGTATCACCACCAAAATTACCATTATAAGGCTGAATCTGAAAGTAGTTGCTTAAATTTACTCTCTTATAGAAATAAAAGGAACGGGCACCTGGGTGGCTCAGTGGGTTAAGCCGCTGCCTTCGGCTCAGGTCATGATCTCGGGGTCCTGGGATCGAGCCCCGCATCGGGCTCTCTGCTTTCTCGGGGAGCCTGCTTCCTCCTCTCTCTCTGCCTGCCTCTCTGCCTGCTTGTGATCTCTCTGTCAAATTAAAAAAAAAAAGAAAGAAAGAAAAGGAACTCCTAAGAAATTATTGTGAATATAAGCCTAAATTAGTGAATACAAACATTCTGTCCATGAACTAGCCTGTAAGCACTCACGTAAGCAAACTGGGTGTGGGGGGTCTCACAAAGCACCAAGAAATACTCTGTCCCTAAAGATGAAGGACTCACCTGAGAAGGACAGAGCCAAGCAGCTCTATCACTGTTGGGCAATGCCTGGCCCAGGTCCCGAGGGAACAAAGATAGAGGCAGCGGACTGCATCACAAAAGGGAGCCCTGTACCTAAGGTACAGAGTACACCAAAGTGATTCAGAGAGTATGAGTATCAAAGAGTAAGGAAGGACTCACCAGGCAAAGGCAACTGAAAACAAACTATGGTTATGACCCTGTTAGCAGATGACGTAGAATTTGAGCCAGCAAATAAATAAGAAAAAGGGCACTTTGCAATGCAAAGCAATAAAACTGAAAATGAAGCTGTAACAATTATGAACATAGGGTCATCAAATAACAAAAGAGCCATCATTCGAAGCAGAAATTACAGATGATGCAAGGAAAAATATACAAAATATAACCCTCTCGGTCTATGACAAAGTCAAAATACCCGAAGTTCAAAGAAGATATTAATATCAAAACTGTTAATAAAATATATTATTCAACTCTGTATCCTGAAAACATAGACACCACTATTTTTTTAGGTGACTAAGGAACAGTCATGAAAATGACTGTAAGTTAGGCCACAAAGTAAAAGTCCATTGATTCCAAAAATAGAAATATTATGGAAAATATTCTCTGATCACAATGTAATGAAACAAAAAATTGTTATAAAAATCTCACTTATGGATATCAGTGGAAAAATTATAAATAAAATATTAGCAAATAGCATCTACCTTTGCGTTAGGAAAATCACCATGACAAAGTGGGGTTTATTTATTCATTTATTTATTTATTTTTAAAGATTTTATTTATTTATTTGACAGAGAGAGAGAGAGAGAGCGAGAGAGGGAACACAAGCAGGGGGAGTGGGAGAAGGAGAAGCAGGCTCCCCGCAGAGCAGGGAGCCGATGCAGGGCTCCACCGCAGGACCCTGGGATCATGACCTGAGCCAAACGCTTAACGATTGAACCATGCAGGTGCTCCCAAAGGGGAGTTTATTACCGGAATGCAAGATAATTCATTACTAAGGAATTCATTATATTCCATTAAATTAACAGATCTAAGGAGAAAAATTATAGGATCATTTCCAAATACTAGATACTAGAAAGAAGCATATGGACAAGAGCCAATAATCATACTCAACCCCAGAAAAAGGCCTCAACGAAATAAGGATAGAGTAACAGTGCCTTAGTGTAATAAAATATATCATTCCAAGCCCAAAGTTCATACCATGCCAACTGGGAAAACACTGGTGGAGTTTCCATTAAAATCAACTATAAGACAAGGATGCCTACAATCATTACTGTTATTTAATATTGAACTAAATTTAATAGTGAATGAGAAAACAGAAGCATAAACACTGGAAAGCAGAAAGTTAATCTTTACTCTTAGGTGATATTATCGTGTAGTTAGAAATTATTATATAGTTAGAGAATTGGGAAATATTTATAAACAAGAGAATTTAGTTAGATAAAAGGGTGCAGAATGAATATACTATAACTAGTTGATTATATCCACTAAGAAGTTGTAATGAGAGAAAAGACCCCATTTACAATAATTATAAAAGGATAAAGCACCTAAGAATAATTGTAACAATAAATGTTGCAGAACACATATCAATAAAACCATAAAACATTGCTGAAGGACACAGAATGATACTTGAACAAACAAAGATCTTTTTCTTGGCTAGGAAAAGTTGACAACATAAAGATGTTGATTCTCTCTTAATAATCTAAATGCAAGTCTAGTAATAAAAATAGCAATAAGGACTTCTATCATTGTTAGTTTACTCTGAAGTTCATGTGGGAAAATAAATAAAAAAAGGAAAGAAAGGAAAATGAGAGAGAAGAACACTGAGAGGATTAGGCTCACTGGATATTAAAGTTAAAAGCCTCAGTGATTAAAACAGTGTGGTAGTGACACTGAAACTAAAAGATCAACCAAGAAAATACAATAAAATGTCCAGAAATAGACCCAACTATATATAGGAATTTAACACGTTAAAAATGTACATCTCAAAAAATAAATAAATAAAATAAAATAAAAAATGTACATCTCAAAACAGTAGGTAGAAGATTACTATTGCAAAGTGATAGTAAGGCAAAGCATAGGCAACAGAAATAAAAATAGACAAATGGGACTACCTCAGACTTAAAAACCTCTGTGCATCAAAGGATACAACCCATAGAATGAAAAGCCAGCCTATGGAATAGGAGAAATTACTTGCAAATCATATATCTGACAATGGGCTAATATCCAACATATAAAAGATTCTTTAAAATTTTTAAAAAATTTTTAAAAGATTTTATTTATTTGTCAGAGAGAGAGAGGGAGAGAGAGTGAGCCTAAGCAGGGGGACTGGCAGGCAAAGAGAGAAGAGGCTCCCCACTGAGCAGGGAGCCTGATGTGGGACTCAGTTCCAGGACCCTGGAATCATGACCTGAGCTGAAGGTAGACGCTTAACCCACTGAGCCACCCTGGCCTCCCTGTATAAAAAATTCTTACAGGTCAACAACAAAAAACCCCCACAAATAACCTGATTTAAAAATGGGCAAAGGACTTGAATAGACATTTCTCCAAAGATGATATTCAAATGGCTAATAAGCATATGAAAAGATGTTCAACACTATTAATAATTAGAGAAATTCTTGGAGGGAGGGAGGTGGGAGGATGAGCTAGATGGGTGATGGGTATCAAGGAGGACAGTTGTTGTGATGAGCACTGGGTTGATGAATCACTAAATTCTACCCCTGAAACTAATATATTATATGTTAACTAACTAGAATTTAAATAAAAATTTGAAAAAAATAATTAGAGGAATTCAAATCAAAACCATGAGATACCACCTCATACCCATTAGAGAGCCACTAAGAAGGAAACCAAGGAAGGAAGGAAAGAAGGAAGAAAGGAAAAAAGAGAGAAAGGGAGGGAGGGAGGAAGGAAGAAAATTAAAGAAAAGAAAGAAAAAAACATGTTAATAAAGTCTTGGTGAGAATGTGGAAAAATTGGAATCTGCCTACAGTATTGGTAGGAACATAAAATGGTACAGCTTCTACGGAAAACAGTATGATTCCTTAAAAAAAAAAAAGATAGATTTACTATATAATGCAACAATTCCACTTAGGGGTACATATACAAAAGAATTGAAAGCAAGACCTCAAATAGGTATTTACTCACTGATGTTCACAGCAGCATTTTTCACAATAACCAAGAGGTATAAGCAATCCAAATGTATCAACGAATGCAAGGATAAAGAAAATGTGCTTTATATATGTGGTGGAATATTATTTAGCCTTTCAAAGCAAGGAAATATTGTCACATGGCCCAACACGCATGAATTTTGAGGACATTATGCTAAGTGAAGTAAACCAGTCACATTAATGATTCCATTTATAGGAGGTGTCTAATGTACTCAAGTTCATAGAAACAGAAAGCCCAGAGGCTGGGGAGAGGGGGAAATAGGGAGTTATTGCTCATAGGGTATAGAATTTCAATGCTATAAAATGAAAAGTTCTAGAAATCTGCTCCACAACATGAGTATACTTGCTATCTCTAAACTGAACACTTAAAAATAGTCTAGATGGTCAATTTTATGTTATCTGCCTTTTATCACAATTGCATTTTTTTTTAAAGATTTTATTTATTTATTTGTCATAGAGAGAGAAGCGAGAGTGAGCACAGGCAGACAGAGTGGCAGGCAGAGGCAGAGGGAGAAGCAGGCTCCCCGCCAAGCAAGGAGCCCGATGTGGGACTCGATCCCAGGACGCTGGGATCATGACCTGAGCCGAAGGCAGCTGCTTAACCAACTGAGCCACCCAGGCGTCCTAACAATTGCATTTTTTAAAATTATTATTTTAAAAAGTGGTAGTGGAACAAACTGATCATTACTTGGAGCAAAATTAAGTAGGGTCCATACCTTAATACTTCATAAACTAAACCAAGAGAAAATACAATCTGCCAAATATCTAAAGGTCAAAAAATAAAATTATCAGAGTAGATGATATAGAAAAGACCTTCCTATATACTTTCTCCTGCTACATAAAAATTAGAAATCATTGCATGTTAAAGGATACCATAAGCTAAGTCAAAAGCCAAATGACAAGAGAAAACAGTCTCCAACTCATAACCCAAAGAGATGATCTCCTTCATATGTATGAACTTTAAATAAATCTGTCAAGAAAAGGGCCAGGAACCTCATAGAATATGGGCAAAGTATAACAGAGAGGCCACAACAAAGGAAATAGAATTGGCTCCTAAATGAAAAAGTTGCTCAACCTCACTCAAAATCAGAGAAATGCAAGTCAAACTATCTTGAGACATCATTTCCACCTATCAGATTGGCAAACACCCAGGAGTTTGATTATACACTCTGTTGGCAAGCCTGTGGGAAAACAAAAACTAGCCAACATTGTTAGTGGGAGTGCCAATTGGTTTAGGCTTTTGGAGGGCAATTTGACTATATCTTTCAAAATTAGAAATATGCAATTCAGTAATCCCACTTGTGGAAGTTAATACCATAGATATACTTGCACAAGTGTAAACTGTCATTCATGGAAGTTTATTTAGTTGCAAAATATTGGAAATAACCCAAATCTCTATCAGTTGCATCCTGATTAAATAAAATTGCAATGTATTTATCCAAGGGAATACTATACAACATTAAACATGAGCATGTTTTCTGTGTGCTGATGTATATGTAAATCATATCACTTTTCTCCTCCTCTTAAGACCCTCCAAGAGTCTTAATTTAATTTAATTTAATTAATTTTTTTTTAATGTGACAGAGAGAGATCACAAGTAGGCAGAGAGGCAGGCAGAGAGAGGGGGGAAGCAGGCTCCCAGCTGAGCAGAGAGCCCGATGTGGGGCTCGATCCCAGGACCCTGAGATCATGACCTGAGCCGAAGGCAGTGGCTTAACCCACTGAGCCACCCAGGTGCCCCAAGACCCTCCAAGAGTCTTAAGGGTAAAACCCAAAATCTTTTCACTGGCTTATAAGATCCTATGGGATCTGCTCCCCTCTTGCCTTTCTGACCCCCTATGATAGTCGGCCTCATTTTCTCTGCTCCACTTAGCACTGGCCTCTTTGCCTTAAATATGCTAGTCATACTCCCACCCCAGGGCCTTTGCACTAGTTGATCCCTGTCTGGATCACACACTCCCCACATAATTCCAAAGCTCACTCTCTCACTGACATCAAGTCTCTGCTTACATGTCATTTTCTCAATAAGGCCACCTCTGACCATTCCATTTAAAATTAAAACTGCCACCTGAAATTCCCAATCCCTACTATCCTGCTCTAGTTTTTCAACTGCTCTAATTATATTCTAACACAATATATAATTTACTTGTTATGTTTATTGTCTGCTTGATGTACCCTCCTCCAAGATATAAAGGCTATGGGGCAGAAATGTTAATTTTGTCCATTATCTGTATCCCTAGCATATACAACAGTACTTGGCATATAGTAGGTGCATAATAACTGCTTGTCTCTAAATGAATGAATAACTGAATGTATGATATAGAAAAAGGTCCTAAAGTGTCTTTAAGTGAAGGAGCAAAGTAAAAGACAGTAACAGTTCTGCATACAGTATTTTTTAGAAATAAAAGGAAAAAGTAAGAATTTATATCTGCAGGTATGGGCATAAAGAAACCCGAAATTCTCCAGAAAAAAGTAATATCAACGGTTGCTTTGGAAGAGTTGTATGGACTGGACATATGGGAAACAGCGGTAGGGAGATAGTACGGTATATACCTTTTTTCAAATTATATGAATATATTACTTATTTAAAACATTCAATTACACACACACACACACACACACAGGCACACACACAAGGTAATGTCATAGCCCCCAGACACAAAGATCTCAATTCAATAGCTCTGAGTAGGGGCCAGGAAATTTACATTTCCAACAATCTCCCCTCCCCCACTTCTGGGGCAGGTGCTCTATGGACCACACACAGTGAGAATGCTGTCACCACTCCCTCTCCTGACCCAAGAAACTCTACAGAACATTCAACACTGCAATATTTCTCACATTTGGGACATAAGCAAGTGGGCAGATCCTAGAAACAAAAAGGAATTTCCAGGAACATTTGGCACCACTAATAGGTGCAACCTCAAAGGTAGCCTCCTTTTGGATATTAGGTGAAAGGACTGCAGAAAATTCATCTTTCCTTCAGTCTCATCTGCACACACAGAGCCACGAGAAAGGGATGTTGTCTTTGAGTAAGGTATTTATGCATGTTGGATAAAGTAAATTTCAGACTTCAAAAAAGTTCAGAGTTTTCGCAAAGGCAGTTGAAAGGGATGCTCAAATCTTTGTGCTCATGGTGATCACATACTGAATCCTACCCCCACTCCCCTTTCTCCTTCCACTTTTGCCTTGGCATTGTAATCAATAAAATGTTTCCCGTAATTCACAGAGGATTGTTCTAACACCCCTGCTGGAGAGGAGAAGGGTGGTTAGGACTTGAAATGTATTTTAGAGACACCCACCCAATAAGGCCACCCTGCTTTACAGTGATGCCTTTTAGACAAACAGAAGTATTTAACTGTTATTCAGCAACTCCAGCAGAACTCAATAAATGTAGTTAACAAAAAAAGGACCTAAAGACACACAAGAAGGGACTGAACTTGCCAAATCCAAAATATTTTCAGTTTGAAAAGCAAACTCATCCTTACTAACTTTATACTGATTCTCAAAGGAAGGAGGAAACTTAATATGTGAGAGAGAAAAAATTCAGTATTTCATGATCTATCACTTCCTCAGGATAATAAAAACAAACTGAGGGTTTTGGGGGAGAGGGGGGTAGGGGGTTGGGTGAGCTTGGTGGTGTGTATTAAGGAGGGCACGTATTGCATGGAGCACTGGGTGTGGTGCATAAACAATGAATCTTGGAACACTGAAAAAAAATAAAATTACCAAAAAAAGAGATATAAACTCTCAACATTTTATTTCCATTTCAAAAAATTATTTGTTGCACTTCCTCTATTTTGGACCTCAAGATTATTCTATTTCTGGAACACACTTTCTGATGTTTTCTAATTGACTTAAAGAATCTGTCATGCCTTTGACATTTTACATGCTATGTTAAAATTAATAGTTTCATGGGTCCCTTATGAGTTTCTTCCTTAAATTTCCAAATACAATCCTGGGTTTCTGTTTCCCAGACCAATGACCAGCAGTTCTGTGATTCCAAAATGGGGAAACAATGGAAATGGTGAAACAATCTTTAAAAATGTTTAAAATTTAGGCCCTGTCTGACAATCTGTTACAGTTGGCAAGCAGGTAGGTCTTTATTAAATAGTTGGTTTTGTTTCTCCTATTGTTTCTCCATTATATCTGTCTGTGTGGTAACTGAGTCACTATGACATAATGCTGCAAAGAAAGACTGTAGAACAACCAGACACATGCACATGTTCATCTCTCAATGAGTCGGGATCTTGGGTCTGTTCCCTAGATGTTGGTGGAAAGACTTGATTAATGGCAGACTTGTTCAACATAAAAAAAGTACAAAAACCAGATTTATCCTCAGCATTCCTTTCCTAGGGGCTTCATGTGTAATGCAGTAATTAATTTACAGCTTTACAGTAAGGCAGCTTCAGAGAAGTAAATTCAATTCACCAAGATGCAGATAGAGACTAACTGAAAGATACCTCCTGAGTGAAAGGGTATATAAGGAAGAGTAAGATGGAAATTGATTTCCTTTATAGCCACTACAAATGCACTACTGGTTACCACCTAGATTTCACCCCCACCCCCACCCCCCAAAGGTGGACTCAGAGACTGGCTGCTGAGTAAATGAGCAGAGGTCTTCGGGAAATACTTCAAACCACAGCTGAAGGGGCGTTAGAAATCGTGGGTGGAACTTATTACCTTCTCCACGGGTGGTTGCAATCCCTGGCCAAAGTCAGAGCCTTCCTAAGCGGGATCAGGGCTGGGAGAGAAGGGAACTGCGTCGCCCTCCATCCCCGCTCCTGTTATTTGTGGAGGTTAGCGGCATTCCGCCCCAGGACACACCCTCTCCCCCTCCCCAGCAGCCCCTCTCTGACACACGCGCACGGCGCACACGCGGGCCCTCGGCGAGACGCGGCGCACTCGGCGCGGCTGCAGTCGGGCCGCGTCGCACGGACCCTGCTCCTGGGGGCCTGGCCGCCCCGAGGCTTCTCCGGAGCCCCAGCTCGCCAGGACCTCCTCCCCGCTGCCTGCGAGGGCCCGGGCTTTGGGGAGCTCGGCTGCGCGTTCGGCCTCTTCGTGGCACTCGTCGCACTCTGCACACCAGACTGAATGCAGAGCCCCGAAGTTGCAAGCTGGGAATAGCCGAGATCAGGAAGACCCCCGAGGGGAGCTGCTTTTTGGGGGGCAGAGCGTGTCTCCTGCTCAACTGGTAAGTGAGAGCATTAAATTCATGTAGGGGGCAGGAAATACTGCTTGGCAGCGTTTCCAGGTAGCGGCAAGCAGGTACTCCTGTGAAACGGACTGTTCCGGGTGTTTGCTGGTCGTGGGCTCGGAGCACCGTCTTCCGCCACGGTTTTCCTAATTCTTCCTCGGACCTCTCTTAGGGGGCGGGAGTGTTGGGTCCCGCTCCGCGCGACTTCTGTTGTTAGAGTTGGGGTGGGGGAGGGGCGGGAGGAGGGAGGTGGAATTCCCCTCCCCCCTACCGCCTTTTATCCATTAAAAAATGATACTTTGAGAGGAGCTTCTCTTTGGGGCGTTTATATGCCTGGAGCAGTTTGCGCCGAGTTTGGGTTCCTTCTCATGTCTTTGTAATCTGCTCCATCCCTGGTTGAAGTCGAAAGAAAACTTTCCCGGAACGAGCTATCTCGGACAGCTTCATCGCTCATCAGTTGATGAATGAATTTTAGCTGGAAACACTTTAACGGAAGGTTTCGGTGATTTTTCCCAAGAGAAATCTGGGCGTTTTCACACCTGTTGCTTTTCCGTTGCCGGAAAGTTCGTTTGTTTCTTTGTTTTCTTGGGTTTCCTTTGATTGCAGTCCTTTGTCTAACAAAATCAAATGCTGCATTTTCCTTGTTCTCCTCGAAGACCTTTGGATGGGGTCTCTGCCTTCGTTAGCATTCAGTTGGTTGTGGTTCTCCGGGAACAAGTGGCAGGCAGAATACAATAGGGAAGAATGCATTCCTGATGACTCGTCTACCATGGAAAGACTGAAGTGCAAAACTGACGTTGCCCATTAGTTATTATGGAAAACATTGCTGTTACAGTTCTATAAATATTCGGTTTGGTGAACTCTTGAAATGAGCGAATGCAGAGGTCACCAGAGTGACTTTTACAGAGATTCCCCCCAGTCCACTCGCAGCACAGACATAAAGACCCTGCCTGCCACCTGTGCTCTCCGGGGATGCTTAAGTCCCCTCTCACTTGACGGGTAGGCTACTGATGAAAGAGGGGTGATGGTGGTATGTGGCAGGGGCCCAGGAGGAGGACCACCTCAGAAGGGGGCTGAAGTTTGTTTCCAGCTTTCTGGTGATGAAGAAAATCATCACAATACTGGAATGCGGCTTAGCATCCTGGTAGGTTAAGTTGAATTCTTGCCACCTGATGAAAAAGACTTTCAGTAACCCTTCTCACACTTCCAAGTGGAGCTCAGTGGAAGGCTTATTTATTTCTGTTGCTGATAAATCCATGGGAAATCTCTGCTGAACCCAGCAATTTTGAAAAGCAAATCCTAGCTTATAATTGCCCACATAATGGCAAACAGGTTATTTTCAGTAACCCAAGAGCCTCGAATTTTCTCCGGCCATTGTTTTAGAGGTTACATGAAAATATTCGGAGCATACATTTGAGTTTTCCTCTCACCCACAACTGAAACGGGAAGTTATCCTTGGGTGTCTGATGAAAAAGATTATTGCCAGATATGTTACCAGGCTATTAAAAAGTGTGTTTCTGAAAAGATTATGGCTATTAGATGTAAGTGGTCAGTAGCTACTCTAATTTTTCATTGTTCCTTTAGGGACGAGACCTACTTTGATCACCAAAGTGTTTACATTTGTGTTTATTTGCTGTGTGGTTTTGCTGGGTCTTTTCTCTTTGCTGTTGAAAATCTCCTTTGACTTAGGTGAAATCACAGACTAGAATTAGCAGCAATGATAGCTCTCTGAGGCTAAAATTAGACAAGTCCATGGGACTTTTCAGGTATATCCCTCTTGTCTCACACAGACTCTGCAGTCTCCTTTCAAACTCCTACTTTAGTGATTATTGTAAGATGATGCTTAAGTACTCTTTTTAAAGAATTTCATTTGGACAGTTTATTTTCTCGTGAGCTTTAATCATACTTTATTGGTGCATGCTGAACTTTGTTTCTCTGAGATGCCTAAAGGCACACCCGGTGCATTTGCCATCCCTTCAAAGTCTATATACTTAACTCTTTGAACAGTTCCTTTAAAATAAATAAATAAATAAAAGTTCCATTGGCACTTGCAAAATACAAGACTGGGTCCTCTGATGTGATGGCAGATGGCAGTCGTTTGGGCTTTGTTTATGCCCAGGACAAGCTCAGTGTCTCTTAAATTAATCATGAATTGAATAATTGATTTCTCACACCTTGGGCTGCTCTTAATCTCCAGCTGTAAATTTAGAGAAAGGTTACTATTAAGGTCTCATTCACTTGGAAACCCTTTCAAAGCCTATCAAACGATTTTACAGCTGGGTCAAATCTAGTCGAAATACATAGTATGAAATGCAGTGACATAAACTTCAAGCTCTCCTGGCTTTCTCATTTTGAAGACGGGCTTCGGCGACCTTCCCATTTGTTGGTCAGCTCCAAAGATGGTGGGGTTGATGGATACAATGGGTTTCTGTAAATGTAATTAAACAGGTCTCTGCCAGCTGCCTGTGGTATTCATGAATGTTTTCATAAGAAAAGCTGTTCTTCGGCTTTATCTGCCCACTGTGGTTTGTGGCATGTTGTGCTATTCTGCAGCCGTTGCAGTTTTTTCCTGAATGATTGAGCTATGATGTCATGTGCTATCTCAGCGCGGAACCCTTTCAGGGCTTTGCTGGGGTCTGTGTGCCTGAGCAGGGGGAGTGGAAGCTCCCTCTGAGCACTCGTGGTAGCGACTCCCCGTCTACTCCAGCACATTCCATTGCCTGGAGACCAAAGCCACCAAATGATTTGCGGTCAGAGTGATTTGGGGCTGGTTAGAGATGATTTAAAAGGAAGGTTATGGGCACATGAAGCATAGGGTAAAGAAAATATATTTTACTACTTTATTGAGACCACATGGCTCCAACTTGAACTTTTTTAACATGAAAATTGTTGGCTGAAGTGGCCCACAGTATTCTCCCCGCTTTTTCCCTTTTTTTAATTGCCTAGTGCAAAGAACTATACTTTCTATTTATTATAGGCTTGATCTCACCATTAATTCTGAAGGTTTGAAACATTTTTTTTATGCCTAAGAAAAGAGTAAAAAGTAGGCTTTCTCTGTTGTGCTCTTAAAGGGCCAAAGACTATTGTCTGAGAAGAGACTCAACTCTTCAATAACTGAAAGAAAGATATCCCATGTCAAGCTAGGGGAGGTATTGGTTATGAAAGCCACAGGCCAGTCAACCCCATTGTGCCAGAGTGCTACCAGTTATCAGTACCGGCAGGGTATGCCTATCTCTTAATGAGTAAGATGATTTTTATACCTGAGGACGCCTTTTCCCCTGTGATTAATAATGCAGCCACATAAAATGTAGTCGATCTTTTCTAATGCGCTAATCATGATGACTGAGCTCAGAGCCCAGTGGCCCTTGCCATTAGTAATTCATGGAAACCCATAACCCTTGGGCCCACACTTTTTGTGAAACTAAGCTGCCATCCCCTGTCTCTTCTCTGTGGACTACACGAACTGGCACAGCACATTAGTCATTGCTTCCCACTGAACAAATTCCTGAATCTCTGTCTAGTGTGAACTTTACATATTTATTATCACTTTGCTTTGAGGCTTGCTCTCCTACTTCAGCCTTCAGGGTATGTGCTGTAGCCAGATAGTCTATTACAAACCATCCAATAGCCATCTCCAGTGTCCAATTTGGTGTTATGAAACTGGCCAGTAGAGCTACAGGGAATGGTAGCTCATGAATTTCCCCAGTCCCTCGTAAGCTATCAGTCCAGGGTCTCAGGGTTGTAACTGTGATGTCATGGAAGGCTGCTGAGGCCTCCCCAACAAGTCTTCAGAGTTGCTGGTCTGTAATCCATCTGAGCCTGTCTGGATTCCCATAGTTTGAGTCTGTGCATATCCAGGGGTTTAAAGGAAAGCATGTGGAGATCAAATTAGTGTGGTGGCTTATGAGAAAAATCTTATAACTGTAGAATTGGAAAAATGTCAAGAAGGCAGTGTTGTATGAAGGATCTTGAACTACATTGGAATCGAAGATCCTGGTTTTGCCACCTTGTGACCTTGAACAAGCTACTTAATAGTGCAACATATCGATACAGCAGTTGGCTACGTTTATCATGTCCTTCATAAGTGTGATGCCATAGGGGGCTCAGAATGACACTCGGGAGCAGATAGAGTAGGTAGTGTTCTTTCTGTTTTCAACTGTGGGAACTGAATCTCTAGAGGTTAATGACTTGCTCAAGGTCACACAGTATGTGACTGTGTAAAGACTATGTAAAGTCTGGCCTCCTATCCAAACTTCTAACTTCAAATGCGTGCTTTTTCCACCACAGCAAGCCGCCTCCACAACTCTTAACCTCTATGGACCTCTCCTTATTTGCAAAAATGAGGCCTTGGCCCAGGATATAATGGTCTAGTCCAGCTTAAAATTCTGGGTCTGATGAATCACTGGCTGGAAGGGACTTGAAGAAATTACTTAGTCATACTCCTTGCTTCCAGGAGGACACTGTATAAACGATTTTGAGAAGAAAATATCAGAACTTTGGTTTGTTTTTGTTTGTTGTTGTTTTGTTGCTGTTGGTGGTGGTATGTCTGTGTGTCTTAGACCAGGAACAGGCCCTGGAAGGTGTCTGAATGTATTCTGGGGTAAGATAGGAAAGAAGAGCTACAGCATCAATACCTGGTGGGGAGTGCCCTTCTCTCTGACTCCTTGCCTCACTAGAAGTGAATGTCTAGTCCTGGGATCAATGTCTAAAGAATAGATGAGAGTCACAGGCGTGCTTTGCTGGTTGGAAGGGAATTCTGTAAGGAGAGATCAGAGAGATGGTTACTCTACTACAAGGAAAAAAGAGCTAAGTGACTCAGTAATGATCTTAAAGTTTATTAAAAGCTCCTGGAGAGAGTGACTGCAGATCAATGGTCATGGTTCTATTTAAAGATACAAACAGAAGAATCCTCTTCATTCAGTAAGTGTGACAAACGGAAAGCTGTGTTGATCTAGTTCTGACTGGCTTGTATTGGCAGGGTTGGCAGCAGAACGGGGGTGGGAGGCTTCTCTGGAAGGTTGGTGCCCTTGAGCCTGTGAGTCCAGAACTGACTCTCAGGTCCCTCCTTTCCTCACAGCACTGCTCTCTGCAGGCTGGAGCACCAGGGAGGGTGGGACAGCCTTCCAAAGACAAAGGACTGTCAATGGACAATGACCAGCAATTAGACCAGATGGTAAGTCCGGGCTCACGTTACTCAGCTAACCTGATCATGATATTAAAACACGCGTCAATTTCTCAGTGTTCTTCCTGTTTCTTTCTCATGAAATTAGGTGTTAGGAAAAAGAGCAATGACTCTGGAGCCAGAAGACCTAAGTCACTACCACAAGTCTACAGTTTACTAATTGAGCTTAGACAGGCATGATCTACTCTAAGCCTCAATTTCTTATCTTTGAAATGGGGTAGTAATAATAATACTTAATTTAAAGTTAATGATTCCTATGTTCGATGGAGGAACATAGGTGAACATGCTATGAAAGTTAGTCTGGATCATTCGTAGCCGGCAGCCCCTTTCTGTAAATCATGAGGTCACTGAGATTTCTTTTTACTCTGCCTTGATTCCATTCCCAGGCCCAAGTCTAAATTATAGAATTTCCTCCCGACCTGCTATGTGTCAGGCATATAATCGTGTACTGAATCTTCACAAAATATTATAAAGTAGATCTCTTATTCCTGTTTTATTATCTGGCAAATTATGTTCTAACAAGAATAAGCATCTTGCCCAGGATCACATAGCTAATAAGTAGCAGAGGTAAAATGGAAGCCATGTTTGTTTGTCTCCAAAGCCTATGTGCTTTCAGACCTTTAGAACTGGGGCTTTTCCTACCCAATACAGACCCAGTGTTCTTGGTTTCAGGTTGCATTGATCTGGCAGTTGCTTGATTGGCCTCCTCAGTAGTTGACTCCAGACCAGGTCCTTGGGTTTGGCTGGGCCTGAAACCTAAGGCTTCCTCTTCATTAGCTTGTCCTGATTTGCACCCCAGTCTTCTGTCCTTTTCATGTTCTTATTCCTAGGTGGCTTATAGGTATCTCTCATGCTCTCCTGCTTCAGGCATGTTCTTCCTTAGGAGTATCCTACATTCTCTTCAGCTTTCCTTCAGAACCAGAGTACCCCATAAGGACCCTATAGCTCTCCACACTTTGCCCCATCCCAACCTGTGACATGAGCCCAGATCAAATGCCCAACTCCTTAGCACATTTATTGTTTTCACTTCACTGGAAGGAAACCTTTAACCTGTTAAAATCACCTACCACATTACTCTAGAACATCACAGAATGTGAATTGTGACCATTGAGAAAGAAAGCAACTGAGATCGCTTTATAAATGCAGAAACCGAGGTCTGGAGAATTGCATCCCTCAAATCACAGCTCTGGGCCAGAACCAGGGCTGATGCCAAATCTAGTCAGTGTTATCTTTCCTTCCAACTTATAAAAATAGTATAAATTAGGGGCACCTGAGTGGCTCAGTGGGTTAGGCCTCTGCCTTTGGCTCAGATCATGATCCCAGGGTCCTGGAATCGAGCCCTGCATTGGGCTATCTGATCAGCGGGAAGCCTGCTTCCCCCCACCCCCCTCGGCCTGCCTCTCTGCCTACTTGTGATCTTCCTCTTTCAAATAAATAATAAATAAAAATTAAAAAATTAAAAATAGTATAAATTAGCATTTTGCCACCTCCACATACCTTAGTCTGCTGGGGTCCCTTGATCAGTGTTTGGAAATGAGTCTTTGTCTTTCTGCAACACTTGTCCAGACCCTCAACATTCATCACAAGGAAGGTTTTCCTTTACTTAACAAACATCTCTTCTGCTGAACTGAAGCCTGTTTACTCCTCAACAGGATGCAAAGAACAATTGGTCACTCTCAGCCATAATTCATGGATGGGAAGAGTTAAGTCTCCCCTTAGCTTTCCTTCCCTAGGTTAAATAATACCAGATCTTTCTGCTTTTTCTCATAGTTCTTGTTCTCCAACAATTTCATCATCTTTATTTCTATCTGTTGAACTATGTCCAAGGACTCCTTGCCTCTCAAACTGTGAAGTCCAGAAATGGACAAAGACGCCTCATAAAGGTATGATAAGGTGACGATTACCTCACAGTTCCTTCAAACTGTGCTTCCGTTAGTGTGGCCAACTTTCATGCTCTTGTTTTAAGTGACAGCCAGCCCTCGCTGGATTGTTCTCAGCTTATTATCTTCATTTGGCTGGACATTGCATAGCTAGCCTGTGTTTGTGATGATAATCATTTCCTCCAAGTATCATTCGGAACTTTTCCTATTGAATGTTTTTTTCCTTTGTTCTTGACTATTTCTCCAATTCATCAACTCATTTGGGACTCTAATCCTATTCTTCTACCCTTAATTCTTAACCCAGCTACTGTCCCAAGTAGCTTAGCACATTAAATGTCCCTGGAATTCACCCATATAGAAGTAGACCCCTGAAACATCTGGCTCCTCAAAGCTCTTCTCCCTCATGACTCCAGGATCTGAAAAGCAAACGGTCTACCTCTTGACACCAGACCCTAAACTAACCATCAGACGGTGTTATAAGTGCTGGCTATAGTAAGAGATCATTGGAGAGCCTTCCAGGAAACACACAGCTAAGGCCAAAACACTGGCCAATTCACAGATAACTAACCAAGCCCAGATCTGTCTTGTGTACAATGGTGGGGATCTCCAAGATTTCACTTTGGCTCAGAAATGTGATAATTACAAACATTTGCATTTACAGACCACTTTCTTCTCATTAGCTTCAACAACTCTGGAGAAATACATTATCTGCATTTTACAGATGAAGAGACAAAGTCTCAATAGAGTCAAGTGACTCCCAAGATCATACAGCCAAAATTGGAACTTAAGTTTCCGGTCTTTAAATTCTTTATACTTTACCATATTTTAGTGTTTTAAAAACCTTAGAATTCTTAAAAATCCTATGAGTGGGTAGGGTGGAGGAATGCTTATAAAAATGCAGATTCTGGGGCCCTGGCTCCCAAGTCTTTTTGGTTTGTGAAGCCTGAGTGGGGCCTTGGAATCTGCATTTTAACCAGCACCTCACAGGTTTCTGAGGTGTCAGTACAATATATTTGAATAAACCCCTCTCTTAAACTGTACTTTCTCGAATAGACTTTTTTAAAGATTTTATTTATTTCTTTGACAAAGAGCACAAAACAGGGAGTGGCAGGAGAGGGAGAAGCAGGCTCTCCACTGAGGCAGGAGCCTGGTGCAGGGCTGAATCCCAGGACCCTGGGGTCATGACCTGAGCCAAGGGCAGACACTTAACCGAGTGAACTACCCAGGCACCCCAGAATAGACTCTCTAAATGTATCAGATCTGCCTTTGTTCTGTGACAAAGCTGGTGCATGAAAACGAACCACAGACCTCTCCTACTCTACATAGTGCCTCAAGAAGCCACCCTGTTTACCCTGAACCCATGGCTATGGCTCTCAGAACCTGCCTGCAGCCCTGGTTCAGTCCTGCTTTTGACCCCTTTATCTTGCCAACCTCTTTACCTCCCTTCTTCTGAGTAATCTGCCTTGGCTCCCCACTCAGTTTTCTATAATTTCTGGCCCCTGATTTTGTCAGTCTCTGCAGCTCCAGATCAGAAAACCTATCTCCCTGAGGTCTTTCCAGATGCAGCAATATGAAGGACCTGAGCCCTGAATCACAAGAGGGAGTCTGGTAACTCTCCAGGAGGTCTTTATCTGGGGAACCTTCTAATCACATGCACCCCAACTGGGCATCACTTACAAACTTTTCTAGGAGAAAGATTCACAGCCAGTTCTCTCAAAGAGAAACATTGTGGTTCTTGAAGACTTACCACTTAATAAAGCTCACAGTTCTTTGTTACTTGAAAACCCAGACACTCCAGTGGGTTAATAGGTGATGAGGGAATGGGTGGCTATCACTGTTTGTTGATCACCCCCATCACACCAGGCACAGTGTTGTCCCTTTTCTTTCTTTTCTTTTTTTTTTTTTTAGATTTTATTTATTTATTTAGCAGAGATAGAGCAAGAGAGCCCTACTATGTACAAGTCCCTCAAGTCTTTGAGGCTCACCAAACGTATGAGAGATCCCTGGTAGATTCTTTAATGCATGTTTTATTGAGGAAGAAGTACAGTTCTGAAGAAAAAAGTTTCTGGGGTCAAAGCAGACTAATAGTCGTTGAAAATTTAGGTGGAACCCAACTGGACTCCTATTCATGGTAGGTAAGTTCCACCCACTGCCTCTTCTGTATTCCCTTTCTCAAGTGCAGGCATCTCCAACACAATAGGCTTTACTCTCACCACCCTTCTTAAGAAATGTATCCAGATTGTGATAGTGGGACAGGAAAAAATAACCTACTGCGTGACAGCAAATAACACAGTGAGAAGAAATGTGTTTTTCCTCCAACTTGGTCTCTGCTATCTTGTGACACCCTGAAGAGAAATTTCCAAACAGAAGCCTCCTGAGTGATTGTCAGATGTATTCCTTGCCTTATCTTTAGCAGATGTGAGAACGTAGCAAAATATTTGGGTAAAGGGTTGCTTGGAGCCTTGTTGGAGCCCAGGCTTAGAGCGCTAGAATATTGACCCTCCATGAAAGCTGAGGTTTTCCTGAAATAAACCGTTACTTTTATGTCATAACCAGGCAAGTTACAGATAACACTGATGTTAAATGACTTGTTAAAGGATCTCAGCATATTATGGGAAAAATTCTACCCCCATCCTTAATTAGGTCAAGTTAAACTCAAAAGGAAAAGCAGTCTGGTTTGCTAACCACAGTGGAAGTATTGCTTTCAGGTAGAATTCATATCCAGATTGTGTTGTCTGACTCGAGGATAATGCACAGGAAACAATTGGGGATTTTTGTTTCTTTTGGTTTTGATATTTAAGCTACAAGGAACTTGCAATCCAGAAACTGGTATTTGTAGTATCAACGGTTATCACAGCACACTATGCAGAATGTCCCTGTTTAAGATCTCACTGCCGTTTGTTGTATTGTGAGTGTACAGTATGCCACATCTGATTTCCAATACACCCATGCTCGTTACTACTACCGTTATGGATCAACATGAATATCTGCTGAGCTATTGATCGAGGGGCCAGCACATCCTGCCAGTGCGCTCTGAAACCTGATCTGCTGAAAAAGCAAAATTGCCCTACACTAATGAACACTTTTAGGAAAGCAGGCTAGTTACAAGTGTCTGAAGCAACAGGATGACAACATAAGTGAACTCCCATTTCTAGATTGTGGGTGATCTCACAAAACCTGGGAGGAAAAAGCAGAGTTTTACATTGTAATTTCTCATGAAGATCTTCACTTTAACAGTAATGGGAGTTAGCCTTTACTAAGGTCTGCTTGGGGCACCTGGGTGGCTCAGTCAGTTAAGCATCTGCTTTCGGCTCAGGTCATGATACCAGGGTCCTGGGATTAAGTCCCATGTCAGCCTCCCTGCCCAGCAGGAAGCCTGTTTCTCTCTCTTCCTCTGCCTCTATCCCTACTCCTGCTCACATGCATGGGCATGCACTCTGCCTCTCTCTCTCTCTCAAATAAATAAATCTTTTTTTTTTTTTTTTAAAGAAGCAGACCTATTTCTTTTCTAATACTGGCTCTTCCAGCTGAATATCACTATTCAAATTACTTATGTCTCTCTGACCCTCAGTGTCTTGGTCTGTAAAACGGAGGCAGTTGTACCCATCTCTAACTGTTTCTATAAAGATTAAATGAGACCCACGCCTGTGGTGTGCATAGCACAGCACCCAAGGCGTAGTGTTAGTACTACCCTATAGACGTTCGCTGTGTCCCTTTCCTCAGCTCCCCACCTGGTCCTCTGTATTACTCAGTTGTGTTTGATATACTGATATGATGAGGAATTTGTGCTCTGAGTTGTGCCATCCACAGTGTCGCTTCTATAGAGGCAGTATGGAGTAATGTGGTTAAGAGTATGATCCCTGTAAGCAGACGGATGAAGTTAAAATCCCTATCCTGCCATTTCCTGTGTGACCTTGAGCAAGTTACTGATCTTCCCTAGGCCTCCGTTTCCTCTTCTTTTTTTTTTTTTTTTTAAGATTTTATTTATTTATTTGACAGAGATCACAAGTAGGCAGAGAGGCAGGCAGAGAGAGAGGAGGAAGCAGGCTCCCTGCTGAGCAGAGAGCCCGATGTGGGGCTCCATCTCAGAATCCTGAGATCATGACCTGAGCCGAAGGCAGAGGCTTTAACCCACTGAGCCACCCAGGCTCCCCCTGTTTCCTCTTCTTTAAAATGGGTCTACCAATGGGTACTTTCCTCTAGGGGTTTTTGGGAGAGCTGAATTAGTTAATATATAACAAGCACATATCACATAGAAAATCACTGGCACAGAGTGAGCACTCCTTCAATGTTGTTATTACTGTTACTTGTTATCGTTGTGGCCTCTTGTAAGCTTTTTAAAATAATTGGTTATGGTTAGTTGTGCAGTGCGAGACCATGAAACAGATTTTCTCTGTGCAAATGGGGCTGCTCACAGGGGACTCGTGAGAGACTGAGTGCTGACCTTGGCCCCATTAGCACCGTTTTCTAACCAACTCAGGCACGGGGCTATAATGAGGATTATTGAAGTAACATATGGAAAACTCTTAGAGTTAGCTCTGGGGAGAGGAAAAGGCACTAAATAAATACAAGGAATTATTAAAAACTAGGAGACGACCTCACAGGGATGCTGAGCCTTGTATGTTATTTGCTATTCTAAGAAGAAACTGGGGCAGCAAGCCAACTTCATCACCAAGTGACAGAGTAGTCTCCTGGCCGCTGTTCAAGGGATGGCAGCATGTAGCTTCACCTAAGTAGACCCTAGGTCCTGCACAACATCTCCCTGACGGTAGGCACCACAGCCTTCCTACACATACTTAGGAAGAAGGAAAAGGGCCAGGGTCCCGGGCCAGATGTTATGCCTGCACCCCTCCTGCACCCACTCGACCTCCTAGTTGCCCTGGGGCTTCCTTGCAGAGAGCTGGGAGGTGATATTCTAAGGTAGGACCCACAGACTGGAGTACTGGTGCTCAATTCCTTTTGGTACCGATGCACATGACGCCGGGGCCACCAGCAATCTGCTTCCACAGCAGGACTCCAGTCCCAGTCTGGGCCAAGCCCAGGGCTCTGTTGCCAAGCTTTGACAAGTGTGTGGAGAGCACACAGCTCTAATTTTGGAGATAGCAGTCCATCAGTCCCTATTTACGACTTTACCACCCACCCCTGACATATTATTCTCTGCAGAACCAATACTAACACCAAAATGAAATATACTTAAAGTGGTCTCCAGGTATCACTTGTGAAATGGTATATATGAGGCTTCCAAGAATGAATCAAGATCTGGCCCACCGCCACTACATAGCTTAAGGCCTCTGCTTTCCCCTTGATAGAAGTGGCATAAGATTAATTTCCATGGCTCCAAGCGAAGATTATAGAAACAGCCCATTTCCTTTTGCCACAAAATAAATAGTATGGCAGCCATGATGTCTTACCGTTAGGAAGTCTCAGAACATCAGGATACCTCTGTAAGTCTCATCATTCAAGAATTCAGAGCACTGAACAACACATAATTTTTATTTATACTTTTCTGATAACAATACCATTTAAAAATATAGGGGACTTCTCCACCTAATATAAATATGCTGGAGTCTCGGTCCTTAACGCTACTAAATCAAGGTATTTATGGTAATAACACATAAAAGAATACTTATGCATAAAATATTGTGAAAACATAGCCTGCCCTCAATTTGCAGAGCAAGAACAGCTTGAGAAAGGAAAAACAGAATGGAAAGGCCCACCACTCAAAGAAACAGTATCCATTCTATCGTGCATTCCTTCAACCAGCTTCAAAGGTGCCTCACTGATCATCCAATATGAAAAGAATTGCACTCCGTAGCCTTTTAAACCTAGAAGTCTTGAAAAGTAAAGATCAGAGTTATTTTCTCTGACATTTAAGATTTTAGAAGGATCTGGTTCACTGAGCGAAGTTCCTCAGATAAGTTTGACAGACTGTGTTGACTGCAATGCAGAAGATAATGGAAAAGGTACTCTGGCTCAGTTACTATGGTGGAATATATTTTTCTCTTTTTTTCTTCAGATCAGGATTACTTATTAAAATATTTTTTTTTTTAAAGATTTTATTTATTTATTTGACAGAGAGAAATCACAAGTAAGCATAGAGGCAGGCAGAGAGAGAGGAGGAAGCAGGCTCCCTGCTGAGCAGAGAGCCCTATGTGGGGCTCGAACCCAGGACCTGGGATCATGACCTGAGCCGAAGGCAGCGGCTTAACCCACTGAGCCACCCAGGCGCCCCTTATTAAAATATTTTTTAAAAAGATGTTCCTAAGGCTGCTGTGAGGCAAATCATAACAGCAGATCCCAATAATAATAAACCTGTGTGTGAACTGACCTCTTGAACAGGGAACAGGGGAGGGGGACACACGGCCTCAGAAGTAGCTGGGGGAAAAAAGCTCAGGCAGGTTTTTGAGTCCCTTCCCCCACTCCATGTAATCACTCTATTCCTGTGTACTCCTCAGATAAAGGAATTTCCATGCATTTAGCACTTATTTTAAAAAATGATGTATTATTTATTGAGATTGTACACTTAGAACAAGGTGTATCATTCCCCCTTTTGCTCATCTCCCTTTCTGTCCCTTCAGGTCCTTCTCTGCAGTTGTTGACAGCTTCTGAAGGTGACTGAATGTGAATGCTCTCCTGTTTTTTGGTTTGTCTGCTTCTTATAAAGAGCTCATATGCTCCAGAGAGTACCAGAGGCTATTCTTAACCAACAATCCTATAAGCTACTTCTCTTCTGCTTTTCCTATTCACCAGAGCCCCCCCCGACATTTCAGATGAAGGTGAATGCTCAACAGTTTGTAAAAACTACTCCAAAATGCTTACAATGTAATAGCCGCTTAAACTTGAAATCTGTCCATAGGCATTAGAAACAGCTGCTTTACAGCCGGAGAGAGAAAAATTAGAACTCTGTGGCATAATGGTGGGAGAAAATGGGCCATTTCACTGTAGAGAGAGACTTGAATTCTAAAGTAAGTCTTAAGTGAACATTTTGGGGGGGGGGCTCTTTATGGGTATAAAGTTAATCTGAGAGAATGTTTCAGGAAAGAAAGTATAAATTCTATTTGTCCAGAAGGTGAGAGATTTGTCAGTTAGTCCTAATAAATCCAGCATGGGGAAGGAGCCCCTTTAGAGCTAGGTGACGCAGTGCCCATTATTAGTGAATGTCTTGGCATGAACACTTTTGCATCAAGGATCTGCTTCCGAGGTCTCTTCGTGAATGTTCTTTTTAGGTACTCTACACATTCAGAGAAACTTCTCTAGTAACAAACTATAGAAATGATCCCTGAAAGTATAGTCTTGTGAATGTTCTTTTTATGTGCTATCTTTTTTCTTGCACAGTCTTGGTGAAGAACGCTGGACTGTCGTAGCATGAAATGACCTCACTCTCTTCCGGAGCTACCCTACCTAACGTAGTTCAGATCGCTCTGGCTGTGTTCTGCTGTCTTCATGGTGCCACCCTCTCTGAAATTATCTTATTTCTGTGGTAGTTTAAGTGATTATTGTCCCTCCCCCCAGTGGAGTAAACCCTGCCTGTGTGTAGGCACACTGTTTTCTCCTCCATAGGCACGTCTTCATTTTGCTTCATAAGGCCAAGATTTTTCAAGATCCAACTCAGAGGATGCTAGGGAGATGAACTTAGGTTCATTTGACCTTTGCAAGCATCACTTCATCTTTAAAAGACACTTTGTTATTGGGACACTGAATCAGCAGAGCCAAGAACTTTCCTATAAGCTATTGCTTGGTCGTTAAGGAAACACAACAGAATACAACCCTAACATGTCACTTTCTACAGATCCTCGTTTATGATACACTGTGGCATTTTTCACCCACTGTCTGAAGCAAGATGAGATAATCCCTGGCAGATGTGAATTTGGTTTTTTTGGCATCTTTTTGCATTAATCGATTGAGCTTTAGGATTAAATACTTAAGTGTAGAGGACAACATGCTAACATTTCTGTTCTTTAATCAAGTCCATTTAATTCTTAGTGTGACTATGATTTTAGATAGTGCACAGTGGCTCTCAGCCGTGGGAAGCTTTATAGATAGATTGAAGAATAAAGGCAGATGTTACAAACATTTCTAATCCAGATCGAGTGGAAGGCTCTCAAATAAGAACAAAAGGAACAAAAGTACACTGATAGCAGTTGCATACATCCAGAGACTTTTTTTTTAAGACTTTATTTATTTGAGAGAAAGCATTGGGGAGAGGGGTGTAGGGGGAGGAGGGGGGACAAGCAGACTCCACACTGAGTGCAGAGCCAGGCTTAATCTCTGGACCCTGAGATGAGGACCTGAGCCAAAAACCAAGAGTCAGAGGCTTAACGGACTGTGTGACCCAGGTGCCCCCATGCAGAGACCTCTCTTAATTTGTTTTCTGTGCCCTCACAATGTACATTTCCCTTAGCTTTTGTACGAAATAACAGCTGGCTAACCTTTTTGAGTAAAATGAATCAAGCCTTGAGCCAAATGTTAGCCATGCGTCACTGTGTTTAATCCTCCTAACAACTTTATGCAGTGGTACAAATAAAATAGGGGTAAAAAGACCCCAGTAGTTGACAAATGATAAAATAATAATGCAAGCATCTTTTAATAGAGCATAATTGTCCTAAAAGGCATATCTTTTTTTTTTCTTCAGCTTTTAAAATGCTGCCTAGATTGGGTATTCAAATATCATGTATTTCTGTAGGTTTATTTTTTGTACATTATAATAAATTTAACATCTATAGAGTAATATTTGTAGAGTAATATTTGCTTGTGGTTTTAAAAAGAATCTACAAGAAGCTCCAATATGAAAAGTGAAACTTCTTTATCTTCCCTCAGCTACTGTCCCTCCTCTTAGTATAACTTCAAAGTTGTAAGTTCCTTAAATAAGTAACTCTCCAGAGGTTTACTGTTCATCAAACACTGTGGTGGTGTTACTGGACAACATAATTTTTGACATCCTCACCCAATGTTCGTTTTAACGGCTGCGTAGTATTTCCTTTTGTGGAATACTGGAATGGAATTGTTGTTTTTATCCTCCTTGATGGATATTTAGGGCAAGATGAGTGTTTTTCTATTACTTAAAAAGTGCAGAAATGAAATCCCTATTTTTGCATGTTTCGTGTATTTTGTGCCCTCGTATGGACATAGAAAAGCATAACTTTCCAGTGGGAAACTGCTGGGTCAAATGCATGTGTATTCTAAATGTTAGTGGTGCCAGATCCTCTTCTTAAAAGATCATAACAGTTCATATTCCCTTATTAATTTCAACAGTTTTCAATATATAGGAGTCTTAGCTTGTGTTTTAAAATGTATTCATTTTCCTTTTAGATGTTCATATAGCTTGCACTTGGAAAACTCCTTCCCCCACCTCCACTAAGAAGCCTACAAACTCTGCATAATCATATGTGTAGAACAATGCTGTCTGAGTATCCTTTTCTTTCCTCCTTTATGTAAAGTATATGCATTTTGTTGGGGGTGAGTGGTGGCGGAAGGCCTTTTCGGGATCACTATTTAACTTAGCTAATTGCAATTCAAAGGTTGATGCAAGAAGGCAAAGGGTTCAAGAGTGAAGTCAGTTTTTCCTGAAGGTAGGAATAAATCTATAAATTCTGGTTCTGTGAATTGCTGAAGAATTATTGTGCAGGGATCAATAAATCACTTCTAAAGCAGTGTTAGAAGACCGTTCCTTCTCCTCAGTATACTAGTTCCAATTACATTATTAGACCCCAGGGTACTGGGCAAACTGATTCTTGTAGCTTTTAACGTTGCAGTAAATGACCTGGCAACAGATTTAAGATTTTCTTTGTAATGTCCACAATTAACTCTCTAGTTACTGGTGAGAAAATCTCTAATTCCACCAGAATCTTATGGCTATTTAATATTTCATTTCTTAGTTACTTAGAAATCCTAGTGATACTTTCTTTACAAGAAGAAGAGGTGGGGGGAGTGGGAGGAACTTCTCCTCCTCCTCGGGGACAGGAGGGTAAATTAGAAAAATGGGAGGTCATGATTATCAAGTATCTACATATTATGTATATTGACATCTTATTCAGGAGAGTTGCTTTTGGACAAACGTAAAGAGCTAAAAACAGTGATTCTGCACAACCAGTTCAAGGGCTGGTTTTCTCTCAGTGTCTGGTTTTGTTGTTCTTTCTCAACACCAAGAATAGACAATATGTGATGGGACAGAGGCAGATGAAACACCGCACAGAGGCTAGAAGGCCGGCACCCCTTCCAGAGGCTTGGGTCTGAGGGTGGCAATGTTGACGAAGCTGGTGGAGCTTGTGAAGTCTCCTACATGGCATGAGCATGGCAGGGAGCTCCTTGTTCAGAGAACAGTTTTCTCTCCCAACACATACTTTTACATGTGCCAGCCCCACACAGAAGTCATGTTTTTTCTGCCCTCTTTGGGTGGTATGTGATTCTTCCTCAAGAAGAATGTTGAAAACTACAAAAGGATATTAAAACATGGGGGGAAGTGGAGGATGTTCAGAAAACTGTCAAAATGTATTTGCAAAATTTCATGAAAATAATTCTTCAGTTAAATGGCAGGATTTAAAAGGTTTCTTTGAAAGTTCTCAAATGTGCTTTTGGAAACCTTATGGCTCATTGGATTAGAATTTTAGACATTTTTAGAGGTTCTACAATCAATAAAATAAGACTAAAATGTGAACTTGAGCAAAGAAGAAGTAGAAACTTTACTACAAAGCAAGTGAGTGATGAAGATGATTAATTTTAGAGAGTCTTTCTTTTAGAGGAAATACTCTAATGTCATCTGTTGACCCAGATTTTTGTATAAGGTATGAATCAGTTTTTAAAAATGTATTTTGTGGGGTGCCTGGCTGACACAGTTGGCTAAGTGTCCAACTCTTAGTTTGACTCAGGTCGTGATCTCAGGGTCAAAGGATCGAGCCTTGCATTGGGCTCCATGCTGAGTGTGGAGTCTGCTTGGGATTCTCTCCATCTCCCCGCTGTGCTCATGCACTCTCTCTCTCTCTCTCTCTCTCTCTAAAACAGATAAATATTTTTTAAAATATACGTAAATCTTATGACCATTTGCAAACATGAAAATGTAGCATTTTGTGTGGACATGAGTTCCATTAAAAGCTAATATATCCCCAGTAAACTATCCTAATTAAAAAGCCCTTGGAAGCCTGGAGAGTTATATTGATTAAATTAGGCTAATCTAGTAAATGCATCATAATTAAGAGGATTATGCCATTCTTTAGCTTTCAGCACACCAGGCATTAGATGTTTTGTCCCACTTTCAAGTATCAGCTGTCAGTTGCTTGCTAAAAGAAAGATCATGGCACCAGCCCTCATAGACTCTGAATCACTTATCCATCCAGTTCTTGAATTCTCCCTACAAGGTTCCTGCCTATTTTCCTCCATCTTCAATATAACTAGTGACAGGGAACTCACTCATTCCAATCTCTTCCACCTTTGGGCATAGGGAATAATTTTAGCCATAAGAATCCACAGGGGATTTTTTTTAGATCCTTCAAAATTGACTTAACACAGTACCTGGACAAGTAAGTATTTTTAAGCCTACCTTCAAATAACCTGGAGAAACTATGGACCAGTAGAACATTAAAATCTGAAGGGACACTAGGATATTCTTGCCCAAAAGAATTGAGAAAAAGCATTAAGTGTGGAACAGTGTTTATGTGTAGCATGAACTCCCTCCACCTCTTTCTAGCACAGTGATTGTTTATTTTCCCAACATCTACAAATTGCCAGAGTGATAAGGCAGTTCAGAAGGGCTTTCTCCCAGTGTACCCGGGCTGAAAGGAAAGCGTCACTTTTCCTTGTCACAAGCAATTCTTGAGGAGCCCCAAGAGAGAAGTGGCTGAGGAAGAGATCATGGTCTCTAGGTGTCCTGATATACGTGGGCTGAGCTCTGAGAATGAAAATCCTGCTCCACAAGACACATTTTGGACATACTGTTCTTTTCAGGCACAGCAAACTCACGTAGCCATTATTATGGATGACATACTAAAATGACGAAAAGATGCATTTTTATTTGCTGTGCAAGTATAAAGGAACTATTGTAAGTTCCTCTAACTAGTGAATATCCTATGCTAAAGCCTTCCCACCCCCTTTCCCTACCACAAAATAGTTTTAGAGCTTTGTTTGGTTTTGTCTTTTGCCGAGTCTCTAAGTGCCTCTGAAGCCAATTTCTGGAAGTTTTGTGTTGTGCCATCAAGGGAACTTTGGGGAATGTAGGGTATAAACACTAACTGATGAAATGTGGGCAGGTGCTGGGTGCTCGGATTCTAATCAGAAAAGAGATTTTTTTCATCACAACAAATCCCTATTTTTCAAAGAAAAATATTTACGTCTGTATGCAATCATAACATTAATTTTAATGCTTTAAAAAATCAAGTCTAATTAGAATGCAATGCCAGCCTGAGGTGATTTGCTCTGAAAAACCAACCGAAATGAAACATGCCAGTTTATTTGTTATTCAAATAGCCAAATAAAACAAGGTATAATTAGCCCAGACTTCCTGTTCTTGCTCATACACCTGAGGCCCCTCCCTGCTCCAGCTCCAGCTCCACACACCCAGGATCTCAGGGGAAGCAGTGGAGACTACTTTCTGGGGAAATGCCTCACTGTTCTACACACTTGCAAGTATGTATTTGATCCACCTTGTGGAGAGGAAGATGGATGCTGTTTAGAGAATTAACGTGTGTGAATCAGAATCAGGAAGGCGGTTTGCAAAGCAACATTTGCAGGGTGTTTGAGACTCTCTCAGGAAGTTGATTCAAGGAGCAGGTCAGATGTTTAATTCAGCTTCGTGTGTGTGGGTGAATCGTAGGCGGTGTGTGTGTGTTATGTGTAAAATGTGACTCAACATTTTGATGGAAACATTGACTTTTTAGTTGATAGGATAGTTGGCATGGGGCACACAGCCCTGCCTGCTTGCAGGAGGGTTTGACCTAATTTTTCGTTGTCTAACATGAAGAGTTCTTTCCTTCCTTCCTTACTGGGTCTTTCATTTATTATAGCTCTTCTTGGAAAGCTGGCCTCTAAGCATGGTCATCTAGAAGGAACACAGCATGAGAATGAGGGAAAAGCACTGAGAACAGGGGGTGGCTTTGACCTGAGTTAGCTGGGAAAATCTTGGAAAAAGAAAGGAAACAAGTTTCTGTATGTTGTTACTGACTGACAAGGCCTGTGGATGGTTGAACTTGGCTTGCACTCACACTCTGTTTTTCATGTTTGTTCTGCGGTTCCTAGGGGACCACACTAGCCATGCTTGAACATCGTTAGACTAGACTGGGGCCAGAACATGGTGTGAGGAGCCACCAAGCTCCCCTACGCCTCAGTCAGATGCTCCAGCAAATCTGATGGGAGGCTGAAGCAGTCACCCTTGCCTGCTGAGCTTGGTTCAGCTGATGGGACCTCGTCAACCAGCGTAGTGTTAGCTGAAGGCTCCTTTGGAGAGGAGAGAGAGAGAGAGAGAAAGAAAGAGAGAAGCAAAGCCCTTTGCATTCTGAAGTTGCTACTTTTTCAGAAAGGGGAATACTCTCCCTTCATCTTCTATCCCCACTTTCATCGGTTTTTTTCCTCCACTACCCCTCATTGTGATTAGCTGGTAGCAAAACTAAGGCAAGAAATTAAGGTTCTAATGAACTAAGAAAAATTGTAGGTGAAACCCTCTGTACTTTGATTTGGGGGAAAGATGTTCCACGATTGAGGAAAAAATGGCATTCAATGAAGTTATTTGTCAAGTGCGAGGAAATCACTACCAGCCTTGCTAGTGGTCTGTACATGACCTGTTTCACATGGGTTTCTGTATTTATGTAGTGTTGAAGACACCAAGAGGACTTTGTTCCCTTTCCCTACTTTGGTTTTAGTCCTCTTTAGTCCTCTTTGGTTTTGTAATTCTGAGGTAATCATTGTATCTCAATGGATAAGTTCCAAAAGCCTAGGAGACTGACAGCATTGTCTAATAAAACATCTCCCATTTTATTTCCTTTGGAATGCACTCCAAGTTACAACAATAGCTAGTAATTACCTGCCATAACTGTAACAACAAAGTAGCTGAATACGCACGTCTCGCTGTTTTATGTATGCAGTTTCTCTTTCTCAGGCTCTCTCTCTAATCCGTTCTTTCCCTCAACGCTTTGAAGGCTTGGAAACATGCAGTACAGATTTTCACAGTATAGGTAACTTTGAAGTGTGACTTGTCAGGTCATGCTGACTTAGTTGTGTGCCTGCATAGAGGGTTGGTAAGGATGAATCTATTTAACAGGTGTAACGAGAATCTGTGAAAGAGTGACAGGAAAGTTGGGAACCTCTTTTTCCCCTCTAGACTGTGGAATTTACTTTTGTCTGCTCCTGGGAATGAATCACACTGCAGAGAGTCAAAATACCCACTAAAGCCAAAAATCAGGTTTTTAAGGCATTCTTGCAGTTAAGTAAGACAACCATACATTCTGGCTTAACCTGGCACAGTCCCCGTGGGTTCTTGTAATTATGGTAGCCTCTTTCTTTCTCAGCAGTGACCTGACTTGAACGTCATCTTAAACATTGACACTGAGCATTCTCCAAAAGGTGGGGGCGGGGGGGGGGGATCCCAGTAATTCCATGTGCCATGGCTGCTTGTCCAAAAAAGAAAGACAAAGAGAAAATTCTCAGAGTTAACAGCCAAGGATAGATGGGAGGTTAGCAGTCAGTATTTTACATTGATTGCTGTCTAAGAAAATAGTTCATAAACATAGATAATTAAATCAAGCTTGGCAAATATGTTTCAACTCAAGGGCCAGTTTATCTAAACAATGGGGAGTGGTTCCCCAGAACACCATTGAGAAGGACTCTGAAATTAAGTCTGGAGCCAGTGGGAAAGAAGGTTTTGCCTTATTACTGACGTCTGTCATGAACGCTGGAAGAGGTAGTTGTAAAATGTAGACCAGGTATTAAATTTCACTACTGTAGAGTTAAATGGAATCCTAGTGATAATTCAACCCAGTTTTTCTCAAAATGTGTTCCATGCAACATTAACCCTTCAACATGGTTCTCAAAACATGTGTTCCATAGTCAAATAAGATTGAGAATGATGTCTGCCATTTTTCTCTCTTGGAAATTTAGTGTATATCATCATGGTCAAAGTTCTAGAAAGTTCTGTAGTAAAGGCAGATATCTAACTTTGTTTAACCCGTTGCTCCATAAACCTCTTGGACACCAAAACCCTTTATCTGTGTTATCTGTCAAGTTGCAGTGAAACTAGTTTCTTGGGGCACATTTGAGGAAACACTGGTCTAATTCTTTCCTCACATTTCACAAATAAACTCAAGCCCTGAAAGAGAGAACAACTGGATTACATTCAGTTTAACTGCTCTGTTGACCAGGTAAAACCAGAACCGTGGATACTGATTCCCAGCCCCAAGGTCCTTTCTACTACATCACCAGTGTGGACACTACTGAAAGCAATCTAAGATTTTAACAGATCCGCAGCACAAATACTTGGTTGTAGACTCGACTTGTCTACGTTTATAGTTGTTTTTTAGGCATACTGATTAAACACTACGTGCTCTTAGTGTCCAAATACGAAGCTACCCCTTATGGCCAAAACAAGATAAAGTCATTTTGGAAGTTCCATTTTATTTGGGCTGCTTTTTCTCTCCTCCCACCCTGTTTTATCTTTCTTTCTTAGGAGATAAAATGATTATGAGAAGAAAGAATTGGTAGACATGAGTCTGGTTTTGGTTCAAAGGCTATTTTATCATTTCCTGGGCTTTGAATTTCAAAAAGTCAATCTATTTATTGGTCTCTTTTTGACTAAAAGGTTAAAGTACATCTGCTGTCCTCACAAATTTAGCTATTGGCCTTCAAGCTAAGCAGTCATAAAATTATAGCCATAGTAAATTTAGACGAGGACTAATTTCACTTTGGTCTGCCTATAAATCCACATGACAGAATAAACATGGTGTGTCTTGTGGTTAACATGAACACATGTAAAAAATTAAGACATACTTGGTGACAAGACAAAAAATACTCCATAAAAATTAATTGGTGTTTAATTGAGGATGTATGAAATGCAATATTTACAGATGGCCTGACTTCAAGCTTAGGCATAAATACAATTCACCTTGGGGATAAATTCCCAATTTTGGTGATTCTCCGTTTCATGGCAGAGCACTGCTATTCCTTTGGGAGGAAGGAACACCTGGAAAATATAACCCTTGCTGAACCACTGATGTCTTTGGGTTTTTTTGTTTTTTCCTCTACCCCCTTGATTTCCATTATAACAGCAGTTAAAAAAAACTAGTTCCCTCAGTTTTCTTCGATCTTGTGCTTCTGTAAAGTCAGATGGCTGCTTGCACTTAGGAAGGGGGCAGCAGTCGGCTAAGTTTGCCTTCCTGTAATCATTGATATCCCTTTGAAGATAATTTTTCTAGGAAGTACAAATCAGTGGAGCTGGGCAGCAAACATAGAGCTTCATCTTTCAGTGTAACTTTGTTTCTCTACGAGGATAAGGAAAGTGAGGTGTAGGGAAAAATAGAAACTCAGCTGTTCTTTAAAGTTTTATTTAATAAGCACCTCATTGTGTATTAACGGACTCCCAAGATTTACCGTTTTCCTTAGAGTGGGAAAATATCAGCCAAGATTCATTGATGAAGCTTTATACATTTGATAAATTGATTTTTTTCATTTTAAAATTTTGTTCATGTTTAAAATACAGGACACAGAAAATTTCTATGATACATAGTTGTGATTCAAAAAGAGAAAGATACTGAAACCATCAGTTGTAAAATCTGTATTTCTGTTTACATGACAGTATTCAAGTAGATAGTACCAGTCAAACTTTAAACCAAGCAATGCCATACGTGATTTTTAAAAAACTTTTAAAGTATTTGTACACCATGGTGGGTAGTGTATATTCTGCTTTGTCAGTGGCTGTGTTAGCTCCTTTCATTTCGCAGTTGAATTTATTGTCCTAAAAATCAACAATCTTGCCCTGTCTTGGAGAACCAGAGTGTTCTGAGCTTTCCCAGAATTACATCCCCCTTCAAAATACAGTTACTGAGCCCCACGGCCAGTTGCCAGGGCCATAAGAGAAGGAAAAAAGTAAGGTCACATCAGGGAGGTCACTGCCTCTTACACTGCCCAAGAATGGAAACGATTGTTAGTTTTCAAAGGCAGCCACTTGTTCAAAAGCAGCTGCGATCCCTCTGATTTTAGTTAGTTACTCTCGTGACCCCTTTTGATCCACAACTCAGCTGTTGTGACTGCAGTCAGATGGAGCCTCTCTCCTCCAGCAGGGGAGCTCTGACCACATCAGAGGTTACATTTAACCTCACCTTGAAATGTAGAAAGTGAACAATTAAATATTGAACTTTTCTATGTAAAACACCTTCTTGAATTTCAATCCTACCGTATCCTGCTGGTGCCATAATATGATCCTTGAATTTTTGGCATCATCTCATTTTTAGGCTAGGATGTTTGAAAGATCCCGAGAAAAAGACATTATGCAACAGGAAGAAATACATACATTAAAGCAATGCGGATTTCAAAATCCCAGCACAGGGTAATACATAGAAATGGGCCATCTTACAGAGCTTTAAATATGACAGTCCTCTTTTTTCCCTGTTATCTTCTATGAACAAAAAAAAATTTTAAGGCTTGTGAAGTTCATCAACATTATCCCCTCTCCAACAAATTAAGTTCAACCTAAGTATTCTATCCAAAGCAAGCTTAATCTGTAAGGATAAAGGCATAACCAACCAACTCAAAAGATTTTTTTTTAAGATTATTTATTTATTTATTTGATAGAGATCACAAGTAGACAGAGAGGTAGGCAGAGAGAGAGGTGGGGAAGCAGGCTCCCCACTGAGCAGAGAGCCCAATGCGGGGCTCAATCCCAGGATCCTGAGATCATGACCTGAGCTCAAGGCAGAGGCTTAACCCACTGAGCCACCCAGGAACCCCTCAAAAGATTTTTAAAAACACTACATCCTTCCATGTGAACGAAGAGCTTCCATTCATTAAATGAAGTATATTCAGCATTTCCTAGGTCTGTAGTTGGGTTTTCCTCTCTTTGCCCCACTACTCGTCTCATGAAATAAACCCAGTTGAGCTGACATCTGTACCACCAGTCAGTTTCTGAATTCAAGTCAAAGTACAATAAGCACCATGAAGAATGAATTAAGTGATTGATTGATGAATATGACTATATCTCCTAACCCTTTTACATTTTATTTATAATTAATACAAGATTATGTTCATGCCCTGTTTATGACCTTGTAATCTGACAACCAGTCTCAACTGGCTTACTCCTATATGAGCAGCTCTTAAGTTCTTTTGAATGAGGAGGGTTTGCTACGGTAATTTTTCAGTGTTTGAGTCTCAGCTCCCCATTGCTTGGAAATCTCATAGTTGCTTACCAGCTCCACCAGATTAGAGAGGAAGAATCAGTAAACCTTATTAAAATCTGTTTATATCCATAATAAAACATTTAATAGAAGATGAAGCTAAATGTATTAAAGGAAATGAAATTGTGAAATTGTGAAAGTTATCTGGATTTAATTGTTCACGCTTTTTTTTAAATTTGTACATAAATGAGAACAGCCTATATTTAAAGGTAAAATGAAAACTATTTCATAAGGTTTTTGGGAAATAATGCCGTATTTGCAAAGTACAAGGCATATAATGGGCATTGAATATATATATTCACTCTCTTGATTTAAATTTATGTAAGTCCTTATGGTTATCATAGTTCCCAAATACTATGCCCTCGTCCTAACTATGAGATTGTAGTTATATATTTTAACCATTTTTATTGTTAAAATGAAGTATGGTCAAGGTCTCCTTGAAGTTGAATTCATTAGAAGTACAAAATGGGAATGTAGTTAATTGGATTTTGACTTTCCAATACACTGGCTGCTGTTTTACCCACTAGATCGATGGCTTCTAGGTATAATAAATGGAATGAAAAAAGTTCAGGGATGTCCTCGAGTGGAATCTTACCTATGTAGCCTTTCTCAGCTATATTATGTACTTCTACACATGTTCTCTCTCAACCAAATTCTCTCCCCACTCCTATACTAGAAAGAGCTTCCAGGATCTGGAGGAAAGGGAGAACATATCTTCCAAGAAGAGACCACATTGAGCATGGCAAATTTATTTCATTAGACTTCAACTTCATTTGCTTTGTACCCTGCCCAAACAGCCATGCTGAGAATTCTGAGACATCCGGTTTCATTAGCAAAGACTATTCAGATCAGCTAGTGATATCTGTCACAGGATATGCAAAGGGGACAATGTCATTACCTGTTCCGTGCATTTAACCAAACCTGTGTTTTGTCCTATTTTTATAGACCTAACATTGTAGCTTGTCACACCAGTATTGCTTTTCCTAAGCAGTGCTGGCAACCAGAATTTGTTATTTATTTATTTAATTTAAATTTTTTAGTTAACAGTGCAATATTAGTTTCAGGAATAGAATTCAGTGATGTGTCACTTACAGACAACACCCAGTGCTCATTACAACAAGTGCACTCTGAATATCCACCACTCATCTAGAATATCGGCCAACCACCTCTCCTCCACCAACCCTCATTTTGTTCCTATTGTTAAGCATTCCTTGTGGCTTGTTTCCCTCTCTCCTTTTTTTCTTTTCCTCCTTCCCGTATGTTCATGTTTCTTTCTTAAATTCCACGTGAGTAAGATCATAACGGTATTTTCTTCCTCTGACTTACTTCACTTAGCTTAAAACACTAATTCCATCCACATTGTTGCAGATGGCAAGATTTCTCTTTTTTGATGGCCAGGTAATATTCGTGTGTGTGTGTGTGTGTGTGTGTGTATGTTTGTGTGTATCATATCTTTATCAACGAGAATTTAATACAGGAAAAACTTCAGATCAAAATGTAATCAACAAACCTGAGGTTTACCTTTTCTTTGAAGAATAGTGAAAGTTTTGAATTCTTTCCAGGAAACTGATGGAAATACGACCTTAAAGAAATCTAGCAAAACAAACATGCCCTGAGTACATCTCATCCATCTGCTTTGCTGCATCAAAACTTTAAATCTCCGATTAGACTTTAAATCTTAGGTTAGACAAGAAAGAATGGACAAAGCTGATTTCGTCTTTTGAAGTAGATTATTTTGAGTTTAATTTTATGCTTTTTAAATGCACTTCAGTATGAGTAGGCGAGTAGATACATTTCTCTCTGTATATGCCTCAAGGCAAAAACTGTAATAGGTACTATTTCAACTATCTGTTCAATCTTTTTTTCTTCATTTGTAAGCTAATTCTTCTTGATTAGTTCAGTGCTTTAAAATGTAGGTTTTATTATTATTCAGGTATGGTGAGGCCAACAGATTAGGACTGGACTGCCATTGAAAGGTAGTTTGTTATTCACGGTTCCAAGTGTAAAGAGCTTGCTATGCCAGGTGGGACCCCAAGGGGGACCTCCAGGGGCCTCCTGCAAAGGGTTGGGGAGGTGGGAGGAGTGGGCATGGGCAAGAGCTTTATGTAGTTTCCATAGGAAGGAATGGGTGAAGCAGGGTAAGCACATTTAAGATCCACTGGTTTGATTAATTGCAGTAAACTCCGCAGCCTAGGGGCTGCTGTCCCTTGGTGTTTTGCCTCTGGTTCTGGGGTGATTAGAGCAGGACAGGAGTGGCCCTGAGTGGAGAGCCCAATACAAGAGGTAGTGGGAATGTGGCTCCAGAGTCCAGCTTTCATTTGAAAGGTATGCCCAGAGGAGCTATTTACTATATCCAAGAACTGCCTAGCCCTGGGAGAGGCAGACTTTCTGGGATCAGCAAGGCTCAGATGTCTAAAGCCTCAGAAATACAGAAGATAAAAAAGCATGGTTATTATATTCTATGTACCAAACATTGTGCTGGAACATATAGCACACTTATTAAGTTAGTGAATTAAGTCAAAAACACCAGGTCTCTACCCTGGAAAAAGTTACAAGATAGAGAGGCAGATGAAGAACGGATTTCAACAGAAGGTGGAAAGCTAAGTAGCATTGTGTAGTGATAAAGACAAGGGGCTAAGTCCACTGATGCACTTAGGGACCCAACATGGGGTCCTTACAATCTTAGAAGCTCTATCATATTTAGTATATTTCATACAAGAGAGGTCATTAATTACTTGGATCTTTCATCAAAGAAGTTTCTGTATCATTTCTAGAAATGCTTTAAGTGCAGTCCTGAATATAAAACCCTTCCATTTCACCAAGAACCTTAGAATCATGCAATTTTGATGGCTGTAGTATCTCGTGTCCTCATATATGTGAAGGACCTGAACCAGGAAAGATAGCCGACTTTCCTGAAGTCACTCACAGTTGAGCCTCATTGCTCGGCCACTGCTAGCTCCAACGTGCAAATGGTTCCAATCATAAATTACATGCACACTTATCTAAATATTGGCCAGGAACCATGCTGCCCTTTTGGTTGCTACAGGGAGTCTGCCATCTAAATATTTGCGGTTTTCCCCCGTCTTGAGTCACACCCTGTCTTACAACATTTTAACAACATAGAAATGGTCACTTGACAGGTACTTCTATCAGGAACAGTCTGATTTTCCCTAAGAGTGTCAGTGCAATAGAAATGACTCATAGTAATTGTTTGATGTATTGCTGAATATGGACAAATTTCATCTTTTCTCTGCACTATGTTTTCTGTATGTTACAATCTGAGAGGCTTTTTAAATATTATTCATGGAGCTGGAGAACAAATAGCATGAGTACTTAGAAAGCAAACACCACATCCATCTCATGGTCTGTAAGCACCAACCTGTTCCACCATATGCAGTTGTGGAAGACTGGATGAACCATATCGGAAGACAAAATAGGTATTAGACTGTCTCAGAAAATGCAGTTGTTGCCTTAGTCTTTCTGACATTTTAAAAGTCTATTTCAAGTATTTTATTGCACTTACTGATTAGTTTCTTCAACCTTTTGTGTATCATCATTGCTTAGATTATATTTGGTCTTAATTCATTTTTTAGAAAACTGCAGGTTCTGTGGGAAAAGTCTGCTAGAAAAGCATTCTGCAACATTCACATGACTGAACAAAATGTCAGTAGATGCTCAATTAGAATCTCATGGTCAAATAAGTTGAGTAAATACTAGACTAGACAGTGTTTAATTTCTTCTCTGCAGGACTTTCAGGGCCTTTAATAAGAAAATGTGAATTGCAAACATCAAGAAGTAAGACCTATAGCATCTTCCAAATCTGTCTGTCTACAGATCCTTCACTATTTGGTTTTTCATGGGAAGCATATTCTGAAGTAACAAGGAGCAGATCACATTTTTATTTTTTTTAAGATTTTATTTATGTATTTGACAGAGATCACAAGTAGGCAGAGGCAGACAGAGAGAGGGAAGCAGGCTCCCCGCTGAGCAGAGAGCCCAACGCGGGACTCGATCCCAGGGCCTGATCATGACCTGAGCCGAAGGCAGAGGCTTAACCCGCTGAACCACCCAGGCAGCCCGCAGATCACATTTTTAGAGTATCGAATATACAATACACTGGGGTTCAATTAAAAAAAAAGTTTAGAAGTTTTTTCTGCAATTAAGAAGTCTGTTTCCTAGGTGGGAAAATAAGGTGTAAATACAGTAGGCCTCAAGTAATGGTGTGAGGAAATAATACAGAAGCTGTCACAAAGGGCTGTGTGATCAATGGTCAAATGAAAGATGTTAAAATTTGTTCAGGACAGAGGTAAGAGAAACAGAACATAATTTTACATGCAGTTAGGTGCAAGGGACCAGAGGCACAATGCATAAGATCTGGTTGCTATGCTAAAGAAGTGAGTAGCTTGGAGGAAGAGCCAGGCCTCAGTGACACGGGATGGTATGGTCCACGCCTCATAGACCCAGCCAGACTGCTTACCCTTTGTGTGCCCGTGAGTCTCCTGGAGGGTCTGAACTGATTGAGCAGATTTGGGATGAGGATCAAGAATCTGCAAAACAATCTGAGGGTTTTGAAGGGGCGGGGGGTGGGAGGTTGGGTGAGCCTGGTGGAGGGTATTAAGGAGGGCACGTATTGCGTGGAGCACTGGGTGTGGTGCATAAACAATGACTTCTGGTACACTGAAACACTGAAAAGAAACTTAAACAATTAAAAATAAAAAAAAAAAAATCTGCATTTCTGGTAAACTCCCCAGTGATGCTGATGCTGCTGGTCCAAGGATTCCCACTTTGAGGAAGAGCAGGGGTTGGCAAACTTTTTCTCTGAAGTCCAGATAGAAAATATTTTAGGATTTGTGGGCCCTATACTGTGACGCAGCTGCTCACCTCTGTCACTATAATGCAAAAGGAGCCAGAAACAATATGTCAATGAATGAGCATGGCAGGGTTCCAAAAAAAAACCTTGATAGACTCTGATATTTGAACTTTATGTAACTTTCATATGTCACGAGTTCTTTTTTGATTTTTTTTTGCCAAAAAAAATATGAACACCTTTCTTGCTTGGCTCACAGGCCATATGAAAACAGGTGATGGGGCTGCAGGCCTGGGAGTTAGAGGACAGGACACCATACTCCCTTGGGTGGCTGGCAGTGGTTTCCTTACGAAGCACATCTAAGCAAAGCAATTACTCTTGCCCTCTTTGAAACCTTTCTTGTATTTGTCATGCTTTATTTTCCCACCAAATGTTACTTTGTATCTTTTCCATGGAAGATAAAGTCCATCCTTAAGTAGTTGCCCAGTTTACCAGGCTTTATTCTATTACCTGTAATATGTAATCATACCTTCTACATAGAAGGTGCCCAGCAAGCATATGTTCAGTTGGATTTAATCTGTTGAAGGAGCCTTTAGCTTGGCTATAAGGAAGAGCGGTTCCTAAGTGGCTTTAATGAAGAGGGCGGGAGAGAATACCAAGGAAGAGAAAGGATAGGCAAAGGAAGGTCAGCAAGGGCTACATCGGGACTATGTTGGAAATAATAAATCCATGCAAATATTTTATAGAAACAGAGGATTCATATAGGAAAATGATAAATAGAATCAGGGCCAGGTATATAAATGGCTTCAATGACAGATCTGAAGTTTAGAGACTGATGTATGTAGGGAAGAGCTTTAATCTGATACAGAATCAAGAAGGAATCTCTAGCTCACCGCGACGGAAACATCCATTAACTTAATCCACAGTCGGTTCTCGTGGGTGAAGATCTGGTCTATGACTATGGAAAGAGAACAGTAAAGAAGGAACTGGAAGATGATTCTAGGCTGGAATGTTCTGTGCAACTTTATGTAGATGAATGAAAAAAAAAGTGATAAAAAGGGCACCTGGGTGACTCAGTCAGTTAAGCATCTGCCTTCCGCTCAGGTCGTGATCCCAGGGTCCTGGGATCGAGTCCTGCATCGGGCGCCCTGCTCAGTGGGGAGTTGGTTTCTTCTTTTCCCTCTACTTCTCCCCCTGCTCCTTCTCCTCTCTCTTGCCCTTTCCCTCTCTCACTCTCTCACTCTCTCGCTCTCCCTCTCTCTCAAATAAATAAAATCTTAAAAAAGACAAAGGAAATTACAAAATTCCCCAGAGTTAAGAAATACTGCCCTTTTCTTCCATCTCAGAAGTAATATGTGTGTGTTGCAGAGGCCAGGTGGTGGTGGTAATTATCTTTTAATACCCAAAGTCTTACCTGTTCTTTGATGAGTAACCCATATTTAATTTTTAATACAGTTTCTCAAGTTAATACTCGGAGTGTTAGCAAACTAGTTTTATTTTCAGGTTAAATATGAATATATATTTAAACTATGCTATATAAGTACAGAAAAAAGTTAGCCTCCGATGCCATATTTTTACAAAAGGATGCAAAGTCCAGAGAATTTTATAGAATAGGGGACTCAGGAAATCCGAGTGCCGATTAAGAGGTAAATAGACAATACCATCCCAGAGACCTCAGTGCTTTAGTTGTAAGTGGCACATTCCTACATATTTCTTTAAAAATAAATCACATTCAGGGGAGGTTTTAGGGCAGCTTCATGTTTTTTTGTGAAAATCCTGTTGAGAGTCTGAGGTGCTCGGGGAATAAGGAAAGCGTGAGAGAAAGCGCGGGCTAAAACTGTCTGGCAGTTGGCAGCCTCCTACACCGCAGTCCTGGTTGTTTGGGAACGGAAAAGTGCTGACCAGCAAGAATGAATTATAGCGCAGCCTCCATCTCCCTACCTCACGGAGGCCGGGCGGGCTGCTACAAAGTATTGTAAATATCAGAAATGTGGAAATCATTACATCTGTTACTGCTCAGCTGATCAAAAGTCTCAGGGTCAACAAAAATATTGCTGCCTATGATTTTTTAACATAATGACTTGTTCCCCTTGATACGTGAGGTGTTTTGACCATAATGTTTATATTTCCTATTTTTCTTAAGGTCCGAATGATCAAGTTGTAAGGGGCATTTGCGATAAAACATTTTATAAGACACTTTGAATTTCTGTTCCTTTTGTTTTGTAACTAAAAAGGTTTTTCCACGTTTCACGATATCCCTTATTTCAAGGTTGATAAAATGTACAAGATGCTTTACAAAGAAAACCTGGGGGAATTGTCTAGTCATTAATTTCACGGTCTAAAATGTAGCATTTCCTTCAGTAACATTGACACAGATCTTTTTTTTTTTTTTTTTTTAAATCAAATGAGCATCTTATTACAGGGCATTAGCCTCTTGCTTCTGCTTTATTATTTTAAACATCACCATTTCCTTTCTTTCTCTCCTGTCCTTTGACCTCCATTTGGCCTGCAGATGGTTCTGTGAGGGGAAGGAGCTACACAACACTCCTGATATTCAGATCCGCAGTGAGGGTGGGGACCTCCACACTCTGATCATAGCCGAGGCCTTCGAGGACGACACAGGTCGTTATACCTGTCTGGCTACAAACCCCGGTGGCTCAGACACCACATCTGCGGAGGTGTTCATTGAAGGTAACGGGGGGCGGGCTGAGTGATTTAAAGGGGTAGATGGGGCCTGAGAGCTTGAGTCAGGCTTCACTGGGAATGTGCTTTTCCAATACAAGCAACATAATGGCGTTGTGACTCCAACCTCTTTTCTCCTGAAGATTTTATATGAATCGAACAGTTCTGACACTTGGGCATACATCAACTATGTCTAATGTCAATATTTGTTCCTTTTAATTGAAAACATTTCAGCTACATGAACTATGAACTTGAATTTATTGAAAATATAAAGTCTCTTATTTTGGTTTCTTTAGTGACGAAAGAAAGGGGAACATATTGAAATACGATGTCTATCAGCCAGAGAGAGTCTAATTATAAATGATTTAGGAAATCATTCATGGAAGTGCTAAATGATTGAATATTTGTAAATGTTCTCATTTGTATTCTAGAATTTTCCTCTTTATTAAGATTGTGTTTTTCCTCCTAAATGTACTATGAACTTGGAATCACTAGGTGGAAAAAACCTCAAGAATCATTGTTGTATTGAAAAGGGTTAGATAGTGGAATATTTCTTTGGTTCTTGACAAGACTCAGCCTGTGGGAAATTAGTAGGAAACTTGATGTGAAAATATCCAGTTTTAAAGTATTATTGCATTTTGATCAATACCAATAATTTGAGTTGGAAATGCTTTAAGCGCCACAGTGCACATACTGCTTCTAAATCCATAAATTGGTGAATACTCTATTAATTGCTTGCTTTTCAAAATAGTAGTTAAAATACAAAAAAATTCAAATCCTTGAGGTCTCCACTACCTTACTCTTCATCTTTTTGTTTTTTTTAACCATTTAATTCCAACAAATTTCTTTATTATTTAAGGTAGAAGAAAGCAAGGTATGAATCATAATTCATAGCTCTTTAAGAATTGACAAAAAAACGTAGTTTCAGAGGAATTACTATCACTGACTGAAAGTATGTACCTATACTTTTAATAAAAGGATCCTCTAAGTTGTCTTTGAATGTAAACCTCTGTGAGCTCCTCAAGGGACCTTGTCCTGTTAATGAAAGCAAATATTTTTTATAGAACAATAAGTAATACTTACATGGCACTTATAAGTGTATGCATACTTATGCATAATGATTTAAACTTCCCCGTACGGCTGTGAGGTGTTAATAGTATCTCCTTCTATATGTGGGTTAACTGAGGCCCAGAGGTTAAAGCAGCTCTTTCAAAGTCACCCCAGGGATTTGAGCCCAGGTCTTGCTCCAAGACCCATATTCTTAACTACTGTGTCATACATTTTAGAGTGCTAAACGAATGACTAAAAAGACTTAAAATTTAGTAAGTTAGCAGTATTAGTCATGGGGTGGGAGGCTGGGTGACAAACATCTTAAAGCATTTTAGAATACAATGAAAGGACTTAAGATGAAAGAACTTAAACTTGCATAAGAAAACTGTTTGCTAATGATGATCAGATAGGTCTCCGAAATCCAAATTCAGATAGAGCCTCTTAAAATTAAATGCTTTATTTGCTTTCAGCTTTGCTGGAAATGTGGTGAGTTTTAGTATGCATTGCTTTTATACTACAGATGTTATGTGAAATCACATTCAATTTAATAGCCTACCAAATGAGTTCAGCCTGTGTTTATTAAGGCCCTAATACGTGCCAGATAATGTAGGCACAAATCTGATTAAGAGCCATTCCTGGTATCCAGGAGTTCCCAGTCTAACAGCAGAGATGGACACATAGAAAAAAAACAAAAACAAAACAACAACCAGAATACAAGTGATGTTATAAGTGACATAATAGAAATATATAAAGTGTTACAAGATACAAATTCACTTAAAAGGTTAACTGAAATATATATATATGAGATATACCTACTTTTCACATAATAAAAGAAAATATTTCTCTACCTCTTGAAACCAGTTTCAGTATCTAACTCTGGTAAAGCCGCAACATTCAGACCACGGTCTTTAATTATTTCAGTGAGTTTGCTTCTTCTGTATAGAAGTTCCTGAACTCTCAGTGCTTTCCTGCCTTTGAAATCCTCCAGATGAGTTATCAGCCGGCAAAAACTAATTACTGGTTCCTGGTGTGCGTGGGTGGCTCAGTTGCTGAAGTGCTCAACTCTTGATTTAAGTTCAGGTCATGATCTTGGGGTTCTGGGATCCAGCCCCATGTTGGGCTCTGCGCTCAGTGGTGAGTCTGCTTAGGGATTCTCTCTCTCCCTCTCCCCTAGCTCGTGCTCTTTCCCACTCTAAAATAAATAGATCAGTAAACATATATATCTATTTTTTTAATAAACATATATTTTTATAAACATATATTTTTAATTACTGGTTTTTTATACCATACACATTTCATGCCAGAACTTCAACAAAGATAATGGATATTTCTCAGTGTACAGTTTTCCACATGACAACACTGGATTTACTTAGGTAGCCAACTAGCAATGGGGTGTCTGTGAGTTTAGAGTGAGTTTAAGAGTCCGTTTCCTGGGGTGCCTGGAAGGCTCAGTCGGTTAAGTGTCTGCCTTCTGCTCAGGGTTCTGGGACTGAGCCTGACTTTGGGTTCCCTGTTCAGCGGGGAGCCTGCTTCTCCCTCCCCTTATGCCTCTCCTTGCCAGGCACTCGTGTTCTTGCTCACTCGGCTCTCTCTCTCTCTCAAATAAATAAATAAGCTTTAAAAAAAAGAAAAGAAAGAAAGAAAAGAGTCAGTCTCCTAAGCCTGAAGTAAGTGGCTTTAGAAAACTGGCTCATTAGTCTATGAAGTATAGATCACAATTTAAAAAACAACCCCACAAATTTTAGTGTATTTTTTATCCCAAAGAATAATTACATGTAAGAAATTTTTATTTTTACTTCTGTTATTATATTTTTAGAGAGTATGTGCATGCGGGGCTTGGGGGGTTGTGGCAGAGTCAGGGAGAAAGAGAATCTATGCTCAGTGCAGGGCCTGACACAGGGCTGGATCTCACAAGGCTGAGACCATGATCTGGCTGAAATCAGGAGTCTGGCGCTCAGCTGAGCGAGCCACCCAGGTGCCCCAGGAAATTTTTATACTTACTCATTCCAGCACTGAATTAGACTCGCACAAATCTCTATGGAGTTGGATCCTAACCATGTTGCTGTTATTGTGTGAGCAGGCAGTCAACGGTGGGGTCTATCAAGGGTAGGAAGTTTTTTATAGAACTTCAAAATCTCAATAAAACCTTAGCTAAAAATGTAATCTGCTGGTTGAATCCTAGATTTCACTGTCTTATGCATCAAGTTTTAGAAGGATACTAAATAAACTGTATCTTGGGAACAGCAGCCAGCGCTTATTTAGCCTTCACTAGGAGCCAAGGGCTGTTCTTCATTCTCACATGCATTATCCTACTTAACCCTGACAAAAATCACCTCTGTTTTCTGGTTGAGGAAGCGGAAACTCAGAGAGGCTGAGGATGTCCATGACCTCTCTCACACACACCTAGGATTCAAGGATTGAAAGCCAGGAGTCTGACTCCGGAGTCTGCCCTCTTAACCACAGAGCTAAATGCACATGAACTCATGATGATGGCGGCATTGAGGAACTTGTGTGTTCAAGGAGCAGAAGGAAGTCTGGGGAGGGGATGGCTTGGAGGGTTGGGCCATGGTCAGCACACGTGTGACCTAGAGCCCTGTGGTTACTGTTAGCAGTTTGGCCTTTATGCTAAATAAAATCCCTAATGATGGAGAGTTTAAACTGAAAGGTCACATTATCTGACCTGTATTTTTCAACTGTTGCTCTGGTGTATCGTCAGACACCAGCTAGAAGCCTTCTGCAGCAGTATGGAGGAGAAGCAATGGGACTTCAGGAGTACTGTCCTAAATGGAAGGGGAGAGTCCGACTTGAGTTATGAGTTCAGAGGTAGACCCCAGAAGTCATGCGGTGGTCTAGATGTGTGTGAAAGGGATCAGGGACAACTCGGTGGACTTCAGCTTTACCATTTGTGCAGACTGTGTTGCTAGTCTCTGAAACATGGAGGACTGGCGAGGAACAGGTTTAGGGGCAGAGGAAAGTAAGAGCTTTGTTTTGAACATGCCAAGTTTGGAATCCCTATTTAGAGAAGTCAGTAAGTAGACCTAAGAATATAGCCTAGCACACAGGATGAGAAAGATATTTTAGGGAGCATCAGGATGTGGGTGGTAATGAAAGTTATGGGGCTGGGCATATTACTGGTCAGACTCATGAGGGAGAAAGATGTGATGGGAAAGAATAAGGGGGACCAAGTCAGAGCTGGGGATGATCCTTCCCACCATGTTGAATTTCCAAGAGGAGGAGATGCCAGCAGAGGAGAATAAGAAGGAGCCCCTGGGATGGGGGAGAACCAGTCAGAGTGGCATAAGAAGGGGCAGAAGACAGTGTTTTAGGAAGGATGATGATGCCAGCTCTGTCCACTGCTGCCTCAGAATCCAGTCAAAGGAAGACAAAGAGGAAACCACTGGGGTCCGCAGCTGTGGATGTTGCCCGTGATTTTAACAAGAAGGGTTTGGGGAATTTGGAGAGCACCAAGAATGACATGGGATGAATTGAGAAAAGTTTGCAAAATATGGGAGGAGAAGCAACAAATAATCATGACAGGAAAGTTTTGTTCAACCACCAGCAGAGATATGGGGTATCTAGGAAGGAGTATGAGGTTAAGAAAGATGGTTTTTTGCACTTTATTTGCTTATTTGTTTTTATACTGGAATTACTAGAGTATGTTTCTATGTTAATGCAAATAATCCTTCTGGACCATGCAGAAGGGAAGAGAGTAAGAATGAGACCAAAGTCTTGGAAAAGGAGAAAGGGAATGGAATCTGACCCACATGTTTGCTAGATGGAGGTGGGGGGGTTACTCTCCAGGACTTGATGGCGAATAATCTTAAATTCATGATAGAAAAGGTAAATGTAAGCATGTGAAATAAATACAGACATCTCAAGTTTCCATCACTGCCAACTTCTCCTGATTATAAAATGGTTTACACAGATTATGACAGCTTTAGGAGCTCCCGAGAGGGCAGGGTGATCCTGAAATGTGGGCTGAAGAGGTGGGATTAAAACTGACCTTGTAGGAATTGGATGGAGAGGAGGGCAAGGCAGCATGAAAGATGTGGGGAAGGGACAGGAATCCTTGAGCATAATTCAGGGAGGCAGACCCTGTGTGACATTTATTTGTAGGTTCTCAGTGCTTTGAATCATCAGATAAAATATGTGCCCCTTTAAGGGACATTTGGAAGCATGAAGAGATATTGTAGAGAACCCCACCAGGGGAGAGCCCCTCTGAGTATATGGTTTCTTTTACGGATTTTAAAGATACACTACGAGAAGCTAAAGGAGTCAAAACACAGCTTTGGGGGTTTCTTACCTCATTTATTTTGAAATAACTTTTATAATATTTTCTGGCTAGCTTAGTTCTTAACTCCATGACCTTGAACAGTTACTCAGTGGCTCTGTGCTTCATTTTCTCCATCTCTGCATGGAGAAAATTAGATTATTATAAGGATGGAGAGCAGTGCCTGGCATACACTATGAGCTATGATTGCTGTTCTAAAAATAGGAATTTTTTAAGCAACTTAAAACATACAGGTAGAAGGAAGGTATAAAAACCATGTGTAATGTGATACCTCTGTGACAGTTACTCTTCATATTTTGATCTTTGCAGTCTTTATCCTGTGTGTGTACATTTTACTCTGCATACTCTTTTGTACCTTGTTTTAGACTTAACTGTCACAACTACATGGCATTAACTTTTTTTTTTTTTTTTTTTTTTTTAAGAAATAGAAAGCAAGCAGGGGAGGGGGACAGGCAGAGAGAGAGAGAGAATCTTAAGCGGTCTCCATGCCAAACGTGGAGCCCCATGTAGGGCTTGATCCCACAACCCCAAGTTCATGACCTGACCTGAAACCAAGAGCTGGAGGCTCAACTAGCTGAGCTACCCAGGTGCTCTATGTTAAAACATTCTTTAAAACTCACTTTACATCCTTTTCATCCTTACAGTCATTCATCATTTATAAAATTGTATATTGTATAATTGTATAAAATTGTATAAAATCATTCATCATTTATAAAATTGTAAATTGTTGGCATTGCTTCATTAGTTTTATCTGAGTCTTAAATGATTCTTGCTGCACTGGTGGTTATAGCAACTGAGAGAGAAGGGAGGGAGAGGATGAGTAATTCGAATGGGGGCAGAGTATGTTTACTCCTTAAATTTTGAAAAGCAATGTATGTGCAAAGGATGAACTCCATGACCAGTTTCACTAAAGTCCCTCAAGGTCGCAAATACATATTTAATATATACATACATTTTAAATGGTTGATTACGGTAAAGTTGCACACATGTATCTGAAGCAGCCACTAGAATATTACAAACTACATGTCTCATGTCACGGAAAGGCATTTTACAATGTATTGAGTGAGTAGGGAAAAACAATAATTTAACAATAGGCATAATATCATCTTCTTAAAACATTTATATATGTACACAGGGATAAAATACAGAAGGATATGCTCTGAAGTTATCAGAGTTGTGGTATCCCAAATGATTTTTTTAAAAAATTTTTTACTATTGTAACATTTTCTGGGTCTTTTCCTACAAGGAAGTATTAAATGGGGTATGTATTTTAAATGAAAAGGGAACACCTTTTAAAGGCAAGATAGCAGGTGCATTTTTGTGACATTTCCACTGGTACTGCATTTCCAGAATAGAGCAGAGTTCATGGCATTTTGTTCCTTCACTGTGTGTGGGGAACAATGTAGAAATAGCATTTAGGCAGGTGAACATTGGATAAACAGTAGATGGATAGTAATTGCAAGACTGGAGCCTCCATCAAAAACTGAAAAGTGATGGGCGGTTTTTGTTTTTTTAACTTTTTCTAATTTTAATTTTTTATTAACATATAATATATTATTTGTTTCAGGGTACAGGTCTGTGATTCATCAGTCTTACACAATTCACAGCACTCACCATAGCACAGTGTCCATCACCCAGCCACCCCATCTCTCCCACCCCCTCCCCTCCGGCAACCCTCAGTTTGTTTGCTGAGATTAGAGTCTCTCATGGTTTGTGATGTTTTGATAAATACAAAAATGTTAACCAGAGACAGGAATGTCCTTTCCTGACCAGGAGGTGCCGGGCAGATGACCAAAGGGAGGAGACAGAAGGAGAGAGGGGGGGAAAGTCATCTTGAAGGGGGAGGGAACTTGCTGGCACAGATAAGGAGATTTGATCTGCTCCCTCGTCCGCAAGAGCTGCTCTGACACCTGAGACAGAAGGTGACATTGAGATTTCACAAGGGTTGAACAGCTGTGCAAAAACTAGCAAACGTGTTCTTATCCAGGGGTTACCCACCTTTTTGGCCCTTTACCTTTTTCTGAAAATCAGCTGGAAAAAAAATTGGAGGAAATTGGAGGGGAAGACGAACCAGGAGAGACTGTGGACTCTGAGAAACAAACTGAGGGTTTTGGAGGGGAGGGGGGTGAGGCAGTAGGTGAGCCTGGTGGTGGGTATTAAGGAGGGCACGTATTGCATGGAGCACTGGGGGTGTGAATAAACAATGAATCTTGGAACACTGAAAAAAAAAATAAAATTTTAAAGAATATTTTAAAAATTGGGAAAAAATTTATTTTTTTTGAAAAAAGGAAAGGTTTTCTAACTAGATAATCAGAGGGGATTTTATTTTTAAGATGTAATATGGGGCACCTGGGTGGCTCAGTGGGTTAAGCCTCTGCCTTTGGCTCAGGTCATGATCTCAGGGTCCTGGGATCGAGCCCCGCATTGGGCTCTCTGCTAGGCAGGGAGCCTGCTTCCTCCCCTCTCTGACTGCTGCTCTGCCTACTTGTGATCTCTGTCTCTCTCTGTTAAATAAATAAATTAAATCTTTAAAAAAAAAAAAAAAGATGTAATATGTTTGGAATCACATGAAAACCAGTTATTTGTCTCCCCAGTTTCTGGCCACTTTGAGAGCATCTGTGATAACTTCTGTGGGGTTTTTGTTCCCCTGCCCTTTCTCTTTAATGCTCCTGTGATTCCAGTAAAACTGAGCTGTCTCAGGTTACCCATGATTTTCTGGTAACCGAGGCTACTGAGCTTTACTCCTGTTTCCTCTGCTCACATCCCATACCTCCTCTCATGGTTAAAATTTTCTCTATCACCTATTTTTGATGGTTTGCTGGTTCTGCTGCTCTTTTATTTTGCTACTCCCCCCAGTTCATCCTGCATGGTTCATTTTCCCAGTTACAACTCTCAGTGCCTGGGCATAAAGTCCAAACACTTTGGCCCTCTCATTCTTCAACCCACACCTTTCTTGACTTGCCTGCCACTGCTGCCCCCTCCCCAGCATGCTGCTCTTCTGTGGTTGCTCAGTTCACTTTCCCCAAATAAGCATTTGCAGTCCCCAAGGTTCCATTCATTGATCCTCCCAGCAGTTGAAGGCCTGCCATTAGTGAAGCATGAAGCTGAGGCCTGGGAGGACTAGATATCCACAGCATGTGAAGGTCATACCGCATGGGGGGACGTCACAGACCGCAAGTTCAAAACTCCTCTCACTGCTGCTTTCTAGTTAGGTGACCTTATGCAAATTACTTAATCTCTTGGTTCCTCAATTTTCTAATGTGTAATTGGACATTTCACCTTTTAGTGAAGTGAGTTATTACAATAATTAAATGTTATACAGTACCTAGCAGATTACCAGGCAAAATAGTAAGTACTCAAAAATTGGTAGTTCCCTTCCTAACCCTTCCTCAATTTTCCAAAGAACTTACAGTTTTCAAGCAGATATGGTGTTATAAGTGACCTGAGTAGTATAAGCAAAAACACAGGGAGTTCAGAGAAAACAGAGCACAGAAAACACTATTGGGCTTATCTTCTTTTTTTTTTTTTAATACTTCATTTATATGATAGAGACATGGCAAGAGAATACAAGCAGGGGAAGTGGGAGAGGGAGAAGCAGGCTTCCCACCAAACACAGAGCCTGATGTAGGGCTTGATCCCAGGACCCTGGAATCATGACCTGAGCCAAAGGCAGACACTTAACCACTGCCCAGGCGCCCCTATTTGGCTTATTTTAAAAGAATATCGAGAGAAGACTAGCTAAGACTTTCCTGTGAGAGTGAATAATATAACTAAATGTACAAACATGGGAAAAGACCAAGAAAGGAAAGCCCCCACCTCCTTTGGGTCTTTACTCAAAGTCCCCAACTTGATGGAGCCTTCCTTGCCACCCCACATAACACTGCATCCCAGGCCAGTCCCCCCTCTTCCCTAGATCCCTGCTCTGATGTGCTTTCTCATTTCACCCACTGCCATCCATGTCTTCTATTTATTTAGTCTGTGGTCTCTGTCTTCAGAAGAATGTAAACTCCACGAGGGCAGGCATGTGGGGGCTGTATGTGTATAGTTCTTCACTGCTGCATTCCCCTTACCTAGTGAATGGACACCAGTGAGTATGTTCAGCTCTCTGGCTCAGGGTTATAAGACATGGAAGTTCTGGCTGATAGAGCTACAAAATCTGGCTGGAAATCACGAAAGTCACTAAATAGCAGATTTTAGATTTTTAAATTAATTGAGTTGAAACTCCTTATCTTAGTTTTTGTTTTTCATTGTTTTTTTTTTTTAAAAGGGAAAGGTGTGCTATAGTAAAAAATGACATAGGTTGAAGATTGACAAAGAGAGGAAGACAAGATAAGAATCTATTGTGGAGTCTAGGAACTAACTGAAGAAAGCCTATACTAAGCGGTACTTAGAGAAATAAATAGGAAGGGACAGTAGACATTCCAGCAGAGTTACCTAAACCTGACTGTTAAAACATTAATAAAGGATGGGAGAAATGGAGTCATGGAAAGGAACACTAGGCAGCCATCCAAGAAATTGAGGAAATGCGCATATTCTGAATGTATTTATAAGCAACAATAACTAATTGCAAAGAGTCCATATGGTGTGATTCCGTTTGTAGAGCTATGTACATAAGTATATGTTAATACATTAAATTTATCTGACAAATAGACATCAGACTATTAACATGTGCAGAATGGCATTAAGGAAGGTACCCACTGGTCTGTAGTATTATGTCACACAATTCTGTGCTGTTTGGTTGCTTTTCTATAAGCACGTATTATTTTATATTAAAGTGTCTTAAAATAATGTAACTCACTTTAAATATATCTCATAAAAGAAATGTCAAGAGTATACTTCTAATCATTATAATTATTTTAAATCTATCACTTAAATCTGTGACAAAACATATGAGCATTAAAGCATAAGTACAGTTTGCATTTTGACTAAAAACCTGATAAAGTCACCCTTAATTCAAAAACAATAATGGGGGTGCCTGGGTGGCTCAGTTGGTTAAACGACTGCCTTCAGCTCAGGTCATGATCCTGGAGTCCTAGGATCGAGTCCCACATCGGGCTCCCAGCTCCACAAGGAGTCTGCTTCTCCCTCTGACCTTCTCCTCGCTCATGCTCTCTCTGTCTCTCTCTCTCAAATAAATAAATAAAAATAAAATATTAAAAAAAAATAATGAAGCGAATGAATTTGGGAAAGCATAATCCAAAATCAGAGACCTTCTAACTCATGAGTGAAGCCACTATTTTGTTGTAATTTATCAGAGAGTCAGAAAGCATCTCCTAATTAATGAGTAATGAAGACATTAATAATCTACAGAGTGTAATCTCCCGGGAAAGGGTTAAAGTTTAAAATCATAAATGCTTTGCACACACACACACACACACACAGACACACACACACATTTATTTCATAGTTTATAAGCCATTTTAAAATATGGTTGTGAGGACCAAAGTGATAAAAATTAAACTAATAGGAAATCTGGCATTAAAAGCATATGGCTTTCAAGAAAGCTTTTTACAGTAGATCTTTGCTCTAAGTGGTTTTCCAGAAAAACAGTTCAAGGAAAAATGGTCTAAACCATTCCCTAATTGAACATAAGACTTTGTATGTTATTATTTAAAAATGAACTGTTTTGCTTTTTGAAGCAGTTATAGGTGCTTACTCAAATCTTAAATTTATCATTATTTCTCATTGTCTTAGGTGCCAGTTCAACAGATTCTGAGAGTGAAAATTTAGCTTTCAAATCAAACCCTGGAATCATGCCGCAGTAAGTGCCTACAATCCCATCAATTCTCTGCACAACAAAGAATGTGGACAGAATCATTGGGGGGAGAAGCAGAGTGCCTTGTGCTGTGAAGGAAGAGGTCAGCTGATGTCAGCTAAAGATCAAACATTTGAATGTGGAACGCAATTTTTAACTTAGGAATTTAGATTTTGAAGTCTGCATTTCATCATCGAGATTCCAAAGTCAAACCATAGACAATCTTAAGTTTCAAGGACAACTAACTGGTTATAAATATATGAGAACAACATCAGCATCGAGAGGAAGCTAGTTAAATCATAACCAAAATGTGAATGAGGACCAGTCTAATTATACCAATTGCAAAGTGTGTAATTAGCCCAGAAATACTTGGATAAAGACTATTGCTAGTTAGATCTTACCAGGAAAATTGTAAAATTTAGTTCTTCTTACAAAGACAAATGGATTATTTTCCAAAATATTATGTAAATTGATGGTAATAATTAATTGTTTGCGAAAATAAAATCAAACCTACTGGGATTTTTGTAAAAAACTCCATGAGTATTGAGACTGTGCTAATAAATTCCTTTGATCTGTTAGCAGATATGTAATAATTTTATCTACTCAGTATCAAATAATCCCTGAGTATTAATGCTAAAGGAACCTTATGAGATGATATGCTCTGGCACTCCTGATTTCAGATAAGGATCTCAAGTTTCAAGAAGCTACTCGACTCGCTTGAGATTGCACAGCCAGCCTCTTAGCAAAATGGGGCCTAGAAACCAACTCTTCTTAACCTTCCTCTACACCTCACTAACTTTTATGCAGTAAGAAAAGACTAAAAGGCCAAGACATTCTCAACAAAATTGGAAACCAGAACAAAGAACACCTGCTAGACTTAAAAGAGACCATTAAAACTTTGAATTAAATACGGAACCCTAACCCTAAAGATTTCAAGTGTCTGCTTATTGCTAAAGATTGGACCTTTTCAAGTTCAATATTTTAGGTTCTCTGATACTAGCTAAGCTATATATAGTTATTTTTCTTTTCCCTGTGTGTTTATTTTGCTATCTATAAGGTCTAGTCTATGCATATGTTGACCACAGCTATTCTAACTGTAGGTTATGACTTCCCATTTCTGAAGCACTTACAACAGAAATGGATTGAATGCACGAAAAGAAACTGAGCTCTTGTGGGGAAATCTTTCAAAGAGTAATTCCTGCTTTAAAAAAAAATTGATGGAACATACTTGTCTCCTTATTTTCTAGAGCTCAAAAGAAAACAACTTCTGTCTCCTTGACAATAGGATCATCCTCTCCAAAGACAGGAGTGACCACAGCTGTGATTCAACCATTGTCTGTCCCCGTTCAACAGGTAAGTGCACCTTGGACCAGAGACCACAGTGAGTCAAACTCATTGGCAAACTTCTTGGTTTAAAGATTACGGCTTTGATTCCAACTCGGTATACTCCCTGCAGTATTTTTTAAGTGGAAACACAACTGAGAGGAAAAAAAATGGTAGGTAAAGCTGTCCCTTTCGAGCCACTAAAAACATCTTTAATCAAAAACATATCACCGATTAGTAAGTGCTTGCATTTCCATTAGGAATGTCCCTAACAGCTCATAACCTGAGAAAATGGTATCTCTTTTAGCTATGACTATTTGATTTTTCTTCCACCTATAAATCCTCTTCTGTTTCACCACATTTATTAGCTTATTTAAAACAATTTAGAAGCAAGAAAAGCCCACATACCAACAAAAGTTTTTCCAAGAGATAAACAATTAAAAAAATACAAATTCCTTGACTTAACCAAGCATTTTTATCCTGCTTTTTTTTTTCCATTATGAGACTACCATATCCAAGAAAGAACAGCAATACAAACTACTGGAAAGTAATAGTTTACTTTGCAAACACTACAGGAAATGTTTTTAAAAACAGTAAAAACAAAAATTAGAACAGAAATGTTTTAATCAGATGTATGTTACTTTGCCTTTGTGCCGTGATGCATACGTTTAACTAGGACACTCACAAAAGGCTTCTCTACTCCTGCCCTTGAAATGTAAATGAATTCCTAACTGGTAAATCTGTTGTGTGACCATCACCAGCCGTCCATCTACTGAGCACCCAGGTATTTTAGTATTTGTAGTATGTGACATATACTCTTGGATATGTGGAATAGGGAAACAGTAAAGATATTTGAGTTTGTAAACTTGAAAAGAGCCAACCAGTATAATTCATTCAAAGGTGGCGTAGATGTTTCCTTTAAATCCCTAAACTAGAGTGGTACTTATAAAAATATTTCTGATTAAATCAGTGGATCTTTTTTGTTTAATATTTAAGTATTGATGAGTGGTGAGTGTTTATTAGCACCATGTTAGACTTTTCATTGGGGAAAAAAAAATACATCACCAGCCTCATTCCCAAACACTTTATAGAACTATGCATGGGAAACATGAAACATGTCATGAATGTAACACTTTATAGAACTATGCATGGGAAATGTGAAACATGTCATGAATGTGGCAGAATATGTTAAAGTATAACACAGAAGCCTAAGAGCAAGAAATATTTAAATACGTAAGCACCATAATAATGTAAACGGTACATTTAATTGGTTTAAATTCTCCAGGGACACTAAATGGAAGGACACACATTCCAGTTGTACAGGTAGGATGAGGGGCTCAGAGAAACTCTGTTGCTTTATTACTGTAAGCAATGTCATGTGAAGTTGAACACTGGGAGCCAGATTGCCTGGGTGCAAATCCCAGCTCTGCCACTTGATGTAACCTCTCTATGCCACGTTTCTTCATCTGTAAAATGAAGATAATACCATGCATCTCCCCGGACTATCCTGAGGATTCAGTGTGTGAGTGAATCCCCATATAACGCTTAGAACCGTGTCTGGCACAGACTAAACACTACGTAAGTGTTCCAATAGTCCTTGGACATATAAAGACAACAAAAATGAAACCCAGTCCTGAATCACAAACCAGTGAGAAGTTACATTACAAGGATAATGAATAACGCCCTTTACTATCCTAACATCTCTGCAACTCTGCCAACATTCTCGATGATAACTTGTGACATATTTAGACCCATGATATCAGATCACCATCATCTGGGGTTAAGAAGCTAACAATTGCTTACATAGAAGGGCATAAATCCAAAGTGTTGGAAAATAAATGATTGGAGAAAGAGACGTATTTTCCATTCACTACTCTGGAATCTTTATATTTCCCCGGAGATGAGTGCCATACAGTAAGTATTTTAGCATCTTTGTTTTTTGCACATCAAGAAAGAACAATATATTCCTTTTTAAGTTGTTTCCTGTAATCCCTTATATCAAGAAAGAATGCAGGTTAAACATAAGGTAGATGGTTGATAATTTACCCTGCACTGCCAGTAACTTGTGCTTTTAATTCCATGAATCCAGACTGTATTTAAAAATAAAATGTCTGTGAGAACTTTTGAAAAGATCCCTGTGGAAGTCCCACACACAGAAATCCATTTGGTAAGAGAATTTACAAGCTCATGGATCCCCAAGGAACTGAGGAACTTTTACCTTGAATATCCTTTTGAATAGAGAAGAGGAACAGCTGTGAAAGGAGGATGGGGAACAATGTCTGTACTGTACGTGAGCTTAGACCAGCAAAATGACAGATGGCACTATTTGCGTTCCCTCATTGCATTCAAGTGGAGCGATCCCAATAATGAAAGATTTCTTTAGCCCATCTTTTCAACAATTTATATATTGGGAATTTGATCCCTGTGTCTCTGCATTTTCAGGTCCACAGTCCAACCTCGTATCTCTGCCGACCAGATGGAGCTGCTCCTGCCTACTTTCCTCCTATTTTTACCAAGGTCTGACATCTCACGTCTCGTTCTCTCTGTTTGCTTTGGTCCTTAAGGTCCCTTCACATGGGCCTTCATGCAGCGGTCTTTAAAAATTAAAATGAACAGATCCACAGACTCTTATGGTTACCTTTGGGGCTAAATAGGTATTTATGCAACAACTGTTTTGTGAGTATCATCTGGTCAAGGGTCTGAATGGTGTGGGCGTGGTCCGTGACCTGGTAGAGCTTACTATAGAATGGGAAAGCCAAGACAGGTAGAAAAAAATGAGACAAAGAGCTGTGTAGGAAATTGCTTGGGAGAACCAGCACGTTTTAGAGAAAAAAAAAAAAAAAAAAGACAATATTCAATTTGTTCTCCAAGTTTGTGTTTTGCCTTGCCAAAGTAAATGACATCCATTTCGATAGTCAACTGCTCAACTCAGAAATGGCTCCATGTGGTGTATCTTTTTTTTTTTTTTTTTTTTTTTTGAGAAAATTACAAACCTTGATTGAAATACATCTAAAAAGGCCCAAATAAGTAAAGAGAGATTCCATGTGTGTGGACTGGAAAATCGTGAAGTCATGAGCCCCATATTAATCTCTAAATTTAATGGAGATCCAGCTGAAATTCTAATTGGTTCCTTGTTTTATTTGTTTAACGTAGAACTTAGTAAATTTGATTCTAAGAAAAAAAAGGTCTAAAAATAGCCAAGGTACTTCTGAAGAGGAAAATTAAATGCTGGTAAGGAAGGCAAGGGATTTGTCATCAGAGATGTTAAGACTTTGTAGAGTAGTTAGGATAGTATCATGCTGAACAAGACCAAACAAATGGGCAGGTGATCAGAATAGAACCCACAGACACTCCAGTATCTCCAGAAACCTGCAGATTGCTGGGTAAAGAATGAGTTCTTCAGTAGAGGTTTAAAAAAAAAAAATTAAATTGGACTCCTACTTCACACTTTTTACAAAAATCTAGGCAAAGTAAATGAAAGACAAACGAGAAAAAGCAAATCCATAAAATTTTGCAAGGCAGTAGGGAAGAGCATCTTGTTTTTCTTCTTGTAGGGGATGATTTTTTTTCCTTCCAAGCCAGACTGGATCCCGCTTTATTAAAGGTCATTTTGTAAGCAGGGTATTTAGTGTAAGACACTGGCAACAAATGATAACATTTGAGAACAACTTTCAAGCACCAAAAAAACCAAACCCCCAAAAAACAATAAAACCTGACAGAATGTGATACCACTGTAGTTGTCCATGAAGTTCTCCTCTAATCTGCTGAGAACAGCAGATGTCCCCACAGTGTGGGTAATTCAGCTGTTGTGTGGTTTTAGAGCTTCTCAAAGACCACTTCACCAGATCATTACCAGGAAGTCTGTGCTACGTGAAGGTGATTTGGGGGTACGGTACCAATACACCTCTTGATTTAAGCAAATCGAGAGGTCGTGAGATTTTGCTTTCCCTCCCCTCAGGGCTTCCCCACAGTGGCCTGGCAGATGGTGATATTACAGAACTCCTCCTGGGCACTAAGAGAAAGCCTCAAAACTAGACCTAAAACCTCTTTCCTCCATTGCATCCCAGCTCCTGAGGCATTGATATTCAATTAGCGGTATATCCCTTCCCCCAGAAGAAAACCGTGAAACATAGTGTGTGCAAACTCCACAGCTTAGTAAAAAGAAAAGTGAAACATAATTCTGTATTTTTATAAAGGTTGATTTAAAAAAAAAAGAATCACAAACTGTAGAGTGATGGGCAGCACAGAGCATATCTCACTGGGCATTTCCAGTGCCTTCTACCTTCTGTGTCTAGACCGTAGATCATCTCTGATCTCCGCAGAATTGCTTCCTTCCTTCCTGGCCTTGGCTTTCCCCTTTGTCCTGTGGGCCTCTTCCCTCCCTGCTTTGCTGGGTCCTTTTGGGCCTGGACTTTGGTTTTGGAGGGGCAGGTTTAGAAGATAAATCTGCTCATCTCCTTTGTAACTCAAAGTAGCCTTCACTTTGTCACCCTTAGCATCTTTTATTTGGTCTTTCTCTCGGGCATGATGGTGACAGTGAATGTCAGTCAGGTGGGCATTGCTGGTCTAATAGGTACCCTCACCTGTTTCCTCATACTACTCTGTAAAGATTTCCCGGTTTCACAGCTGGTCAGAGGCAGAGCCCGCGCCTCTGTCTGTGGGCCATGAGGCTTAGCTGGGGCAGCAGAGCTGGTATGGGACTGTGGGACTAGGGGCAGTAGGGACACATGGGAGATGAGAGAGCAACTAGTCTTATATGGCCTTTCTTTCTAAGTAGTTCAGCCCCTTAAAGGAATCACAATATCAGGTGGGCTTGATATATGGATCCTAAAACCCTCAGGGTCCCCCAGTTCTGCCCTGAGTGGATGATGTAGATTGCTAAGCGCAACTTCTGTAGGTTGGCTCTTAGTCTCCTTCAGGGTTCCGCCTTGTGTCCCTGAAGATTCTCCTAATGGCTCATTCCACTTAGCTGTGGCTTCTCTCAAGATGAAAAAGTTTGCTCTGGGTGGAGTCCTATTTTAATCCTGTGAAGTTTTGCTTCAGATCCTTGGTATCTACCCATTTTCTCTCTGACTTTCAAGCCTTTGAACAAAACACACAATCCTAAGAATAAATCAAACTTCCTGGCTTGTCTAGGAAGTGTTTAATAATTAATCTACACAACCTGGGCCCTGTGAGTGACACTTTTCCTGCTCTGATCCACTAAGTTAGCTCTTCTCTAGACCCAGTCACAAAATAAAAAAGTCAATTTAGAACCAGAGATTTTCTACATTTAAAAATAAGGAGACAATGTAATCAGAAGTAGTTAATAAATCTTAACCTTTTCACTTAAAAAAAGGCATTTTGTTAACTACCCAGCTTATTATCAAATGCCTTCTCAGACTTAACATTAGCCTTTCATAGTTCTTCCGCCAACAGCACTGACTGAGAATTTCCTTAGTGCTCTGCCACACTCACTGCAGATCATTTGCTCTGACATTTGTTTTTTCCCAGCACACGTTTGTTGTCCCTTCAGATAATCTTAAATAACTGAACAAAACCAGTAAAGACCACACACTTCTTAATGTGGATTTGTTTGCTTTTGGTTGACATGTAGGTGAATGACTCTGTCATATCTGAATTACTTTAAGAGTTCTCCATCCACCTAGGTAAGATCTCATACTCTCAAGTCAGAAGTTGAAAAAGTCAAAAAGTTGAAGTCAGCCCCATTGCTAAGTAATCCCGGAGGAGGAAGGTAGGGGGAGGATAACTGTGAGGGGACTATTAATCTTTTGATATTTAATAACAAGTATTAAAGCTTTACCTCTTTGCATCTGTGCAGACAAATTAATTTCTAATCTGTTGCCCTGTAAAAATTTACTGGTCTGGACTTGGAATAGGGTCAGGGGTAACAAGGGTAATTGCAAGGGAAGAGGAAATGAAGGTCACGAAGGGAGAAGTACTGTGGGTTTTATTATTTTACTCAGAACTTCAAAATGAGAAAGTCCCCAAGCTTCTTATCTTAATAAACCTGACATAGGAAGCTCATTGGCAGAAGTGGGGGTGAGGGAGTACATGAAAAGGTTGGGGCATGTACAAACAAATTATGCCTTTTTTCCTCTTCCTGTCTGGTTTTCCCAGGAATCTACGTTCATATGGAATATAATTGTTTTAGGAAGTCTGCATTCCACCAGCTAACTCTTCAGTGTAGATAGAGAAAGGCAACAGGCATTGCCATAAAATTCCATAAATATGAAAGTGTCAGTAAATTTGCAGACAGACCCAAAAGGTCCACAGGCCCAGTGGTAGCCCTTACTGATCTCATTACAGGGAGATTATGGAAAGCTAACGATTGATGGATTTCAAGGTGTCTATTTTTACTTGACTTAGTGGTAATTATTTTATGATGCAAGTTTTGCATTTTTTTTTTCCCTCTAAGATTTGCAAGCTTTACTTTCTGTTGTGAAATTGTGTAAGAGTGAACCAAAGTCTAATGGGGAGTGTCTTCCTTGAATTTTTAGGAACTGCAAAACATAGCAGCATCCGAGGGTCAGGTGGTGGTCCTGGAGTGCCGGGTCCGAGGAGCACCCCCTTTGCAGGTCAAGTGGTTCCGACAAGGGAGTGAAATTCAAGACTCTCCAGATTTCAGAATTCTACAGAAAAGTAAGGAGAGGTGCCCATTCTCCCACATCCATCCATTTTCTTCTCTCAAGCTTCAGGAAAACCAAGAAGGACTTAGTCTTTCAAGATGAATTGATTTTTTAAAAAAGACTTTTATTTATTTGCCAGAGAGTGAGAGAGGGAACACAAGCAGAGGGAGTGAGAGAGGGAGAAGCAGGCTTCCTACTGAGCAGGGAGCCTGACGTGGGGCTCGATCCCAGGACCTTGGGATCATAACCTGCCCCAAAGCTAGATGCTTAATGACTGAGTCACCCAGGGGCCCTTAGCAGAAATGATTTTTATTTTCGAAGAGAGGTGAGACTGGGTAATCGGCAGATAAGTGGGGTCCGGCAAATTAAAGCCATGGTGGTCACTTGTTAACCCCTTTGAAAGTTTGATAAGAGCTCTATGTTCCTTCTTCAGGAAGAAATGTTACATACATTTGAACTCAAAGTTGGCCAAATGATCTTAGGAGGTTTACAAGCCTCCTATAAGCCCTTCTATGAATCATGGTTTAAAACACTTTCCAGTGTAAGCTGTAACTGGAATTTGGGTTTCTGTATTTATAGCAATATAAATGGATCTATTATCACTCTATCTTTTGTATTATGGAGTTCCCTATATCCTGCAGACATGTCCTGGACAAAGTAAGAGAGAAAGATAGGTAGGTTTCTTATTAATGGAACCCCATTCTAATACTCCGTTTTGATTTATTTTTTTTTTTTTCTCATGTGGCAAAAAGAACCTAGATCTACAGCTGAACCTGGTAAGATACTCTTTTTTTTTCCCCCTTTGGTAGTGTATCTTTTGGGTTTCAATACTTCTTTGTTTCAATTTTAAAGCCATAAGCAGAACAATGTTTTTGCAGTTCCCTGGAAATACAAAACCCCCTTAAAGACAATATCTTCTTTATCATGGGGTCTGTACACTCCATTTTATACCAGCTTCTTTATTAGTAAAACATTAAGTTTCATTCAGACAAGAAGGTCAACCTCAGTGACTTAAGGCTTTTTTAAAATGTAGTCTTTTCTGTTCAGAAAGCAAACCAAGCTCATGATGAAAAAACATGCTCCTAAAATTCTAGTAGAAAAGAACCATCTGCCACATACTTCTGCTGACCAAAACCTACTAATGTCTCGACCCTCCAGTTTAGAAATGTGTCTTACATGAGAGCGTTCCAAAGATGTAAGCAAGGCTGACCACTGGCGTTTCTCATTTATGTCCCCTGCGCTGCAACCTTGGACTATTCTACAAGCATGAAGAAAGTCGTCTTGCCCTAGGAGCTCTCTTAATGACCAGGTCACATGGCGTCATCAAAGAGCTATGTTATCTAGGAGCCCCAGGTCTGACTGGTCCCCTGCTCCAGACTTCTTGTATACTTGTGACTCCCCATGAACTACAACAGTGTTTGCAAAAGAAACAAAAATTTTTGTCTGTGCATTTCATAGGACATCCTCCTCGAGACTCACTTCCTTTGCGTTTCTCCCATCAGGAAAATGACCAGTTTCACAGACTCCTTAGCAAAAGATAGAAAAACTGATTTGTGCCTCTGCCTCGGGGTTGAGCAGGCTCTGCCATTACGTCTCTTAGGAGCCAAGGTTCTGCTCTGTCCCTTCTTGGGGAACTTAAAGGTTCTCTGTGAGCTACTGCAGGTCTGATGACCATAGTTCGTCCTGAACTTTCATAGCTGAGCATTGGGCCATTAAAAGTAGGGTGTGATCCTTTTAGGATCCTAAGTTTAAAAGATGCTGAGTAGCATCCTCAAAGAACAATGGGGTTTGATCTACTGCCTTCTTGTCATGATTAAAACTAGAACATGTTGTCCCATCTAATGTGTTAGTCACCACATTGAATACTGTAGTCACTTTCCAAAATATGGAAATAGACAATTTCATATTTTGTCTGTGATAGGTCTTCACATAAAATTGCATAATCCTAGCTCCCTTATAACATGGAACTTCAGAAATTTCAGTCTACTGCATGAGCCCACAGGAGGGTAGCAATATAAAAGCACCTGCATATCTTAGCAATATGAAAGTTTCTCCTCCCAGTGTTTGCTGAATTTTCTTATTTTTTTCCTTTCAGTTCGATCTGAAAGCATTTAAGAAAACAGACTCTTCCTTTCCAACTATAATAGTAGAATATGCTGAAAACACATATTTCTTGGTACAGAACTATGTCAACCAAATCTGTCAATATGGGGCAGGGGCGGGGAAATTTGTATACGGGCAGGAGCTATTACAAACAAAACACAGCTAGTTTTCTCTGATCTTTGATGATTACTCTATAATTATATTTACCATAATACTAGAATTGGTTCTTTGTCTTTAATAATGGAGCATCAAAATTCTCTCTTTCAGGAAATCTACAATTGGCATGTAGTGTTAAAGTTCTAGATCATATTTCTTAAAAGTTTAAACACATGAATGGCTATTTGAGTGACTGCTTATGTGAACTGTTATGAGTGAGAATTTCAGAACAAGCCAATGTTAAAACATATTTGTATTAAAACAATGTCTTGGCATGCCTGATTATTATTATACTAGATAGGATTATGATTTCTTTTATTAGTAGCCAGATGTTTTCCTTACATTGACCTTGAAGTTGACTGTTGACATGATTGGGGGAAAAAACAAGATATATTTTGAACTGTGTACTTTCCTTAAGTGACCTGATTGACTATTTTATCCATTAGGCCACTGAACTTATTCAGCCATATAAAATGGATCTGGCTTCCCTGAAAGCTTCCCTGGTAGTTTTTTAGCCACTGTTAAGTGGAAAGGACAAAAACAGACATGACTATAATACATCGGAGGAAAGAGATAAATTTTATAAGACTAGGCCAAGTGATGTTTTCCAATGCTAAAACATAAATAGCTTTTGAAATTCAGGAACATATTTAAGCATTCGGATTTCATTACCCTCTCTTCCTACTCTCTTCTAGTCCTCTGACACTTTCACTCTTGTTCTCTCCTCACTGCCTGGTGCTCACTTGGCCGCTCTCTCCCCACCTCCTCTCTCTCTTAATCTCTCTTTTCATCTCTCCTTTCCCCTCCTTCCTTCTTTTTATCTCTTTACTCTTCTTCCTTTTTTAAAAATGTGTAAGATGTGTTGAAGCTCTAGAAATAAAGTTGAAATTCACTAGTACCTAGCTGTAGCCCCATTAGGGATTAGATATTAAGATAAAGAAGGACCTAGCTGATTCTCTCCTAATGCATTTGAGAAACTGAAACAGGTTTTTCTTGTTACTGCTGTGTTGTATCTGTCTAATGTGTTTTACACTCCCTTCTCTGTCTAGACAGAAGTCAGCTTGCATCACAAATCTTTTCAGACTGTTTTGTGAATTAATAGCTAGTCAGCTTACTTAAGACCAACATCCGTTTGTCATATTACCTGCTCTGGCCTCTTTCTTTGACGTTCTGACTTTATACTGATTGAATCCTTCAAAGACTAGTCTGGGGCGGGGGTGGTACGGAGGCACAGAACACTCATTTGACAGCTGTTAATACTCAGTCCCTTACTCAGCTGTCTGGAAGCAGCCACAAACTGTATTGAGTTACTTCTATAGCATTGTCTAATGGCGTACAAAATTAAAAATACTGTGTCTTGCTGACCGGGAAATTATACATATAAAAATACAGTGCCTTGTACTTTCAGTATGAATCTCTGCTAACCAGTGCCGCCCGTCATCTTAGATCTTAGATCCCCGAGTCAATGTTCTGATTCTTTGATTCAGAACGTGAAGTTAATTATACTTGTTAAACGCAGTAAGGTGCCAAGTTGTAGGAGAGCGATGGTAAGGATGCTTGAGATCCCAATAGACTGTCCGTAGCTCAAAGCGTAATGCAAGTCCAGGTTCAGAGGGTAGGCTAAACAAACATGGGTTGTGTGAAGCCTGCGGTTCTCGAACCTGGGGCAGCACACCAAATCGACAGACGTGCTGTCGTGTTTGATGTTTTTGATGCAAACACAGTGATACTCAACATCTGATGGATACAACTACTAACTTGGAAACAGTTCAGAGTTTCAACTTCAGAGCACTCTACATTCTTCTCTATGACATCTTATTTTGAAATTGAGTTTTTGATGTGTATGTGTTGATAAAAATCAAGTGCCATGTGAAAATCAATGTGGAACGTGACATGATGCTGGCTGGGCTCCATCTGATCTCGAGTTCTGCAGTAAGCACAGATGTGTGTGTTCATTAGTTAGTAATTGTGGTTATTTAATTTATTTTATTTATATTTATATATATAATATATATTATTATTTATTATTTAATTTATTACTTAATTTAAGAATAAAATAACTTTAATTTATATTTTTGTTTTGCAAATAGTAACTAACTTGTTAAGATCTAAAAACTTACACGTTCTTTCAAAATAACTAAATACATGAAGCTCTTGGGTCTATCTTTTGACTGAGGAGCATCACAAACTATTACTGAGATGCTTAGGGTCCCGCAGACTAAGAAACTTTGGTTTGATCTCTGGGGAGAGAGGGGACGCCTCAAGACCCATTTGAGAGTATACAAAAAAGAAAATTGAGTGACTCTTATAATTCCAAATTCTCAGTGCTCCTACTCCCAGGCATCTTCTGAACTGACCTTTTGTAGTGCAGGCCTCGGAACATTTCCTCGCCTGCCAGAGCCTGAAGGACTCCTTTCTGGGCAATCTGAACATCCTAGGAGAAAGAAAAATCGATACATGTGATACGGGAGTTTCTCCAATAAAGAGGCCATCCACATTACCATAGTGGGAAGGCCAGAGTTGGCAAGCTCCTCTGTCTTGCTCAGAGCTTCCAGTTAACTCAGAACCATGTCAGACAAAAAGAGAGAAAAGACCTCTGAAGAAACATCTGTCATGGGTGATCCAGAAGAAAAGAAGCAACTCCCTTGAAAAGCAACTTGGATAAAACAGACTTGCAGAGAGAAGAAAATGTAAAAGCAAAACAACACTCCTCACAGATAAGAGAATTAGAACATCCAAGAAGTAAAAATTAAAAAGATTTCAGAAGAGGGGAGGAATATTTGGAAAACAAAAAGTTCTTCGAATGAAAAGTTGGTAGCAGAAATAAAAGCTGAGGAACTGTCCCACAAAATAGGGCAGAAAGACAAAAAGGAATATAAGAGGACAAAGGTAAAAAAAAAATTAGACTATGCTGGAAAACCTGCTTAAGTAGACTACACATGTATAATTGGGATTCCAGGAGAGAGAACAAAGGAGGGGGAGAGATTATCAATGAAATAATATTTTTAATTCTCCAAACTGAAAGATACCCAGTTTCCAAATTGAAAGGATTCACTGCATACACAGTGGGTGAAAATAAATTCACAGCAGTGTACGTTGTGAAATTCAGAATATGCAGGACAAGGAGATGATTCTGCCAGTGTCCAAGGGAGAAAACATCAAGTCACATAAAACCACCAAGATCAGAATGACTTAGAACTTCTCAGTAGTCAGGCTAGACACAAAGAGATGGTGAAGCAAAGCCTTTAAAATTCTGAAGTGAAATTACTTCCAACTAAGAATCCTATACCCTGCTGGGCGCCTGGGTGGCTCAGTGGATTAGGCCTCTGCCTTAGGCTCAGGTCGTGATCTCCGGGTCCTGGGATCGAGTCCCTTAGGCTCAGGTCGTGATCTCTGGGTCCTGGGATCGAGTCCTGCGTCGGGCTCTCTGCTAGACAGGGAGCCTGCTTCCTCCTCTCTCTCTCTCTTTCTCTCTCTCTCTCTCTCTCTCTGCCTGCCTCTCTGCCTGCTTGTCATCTCTCTCTGTCAAATAAAGAAAATCTTAAAAAAAAAAAAGAAAGAAAATGAGAATCCTATACCCTGCTAAACCTTCCATTCTATATGAAGATGTAGTCAGTAGTTTGGTGACTTGCAAGGTCTTGGAGGTTTTCCTTCACAACTCTTTATATAGGATGTGCTCGACCACTGGTGAAGAATTCACCTAGGAAGAGCCGCATTCACCTAGAATTCACCTAGAAAGAGGTACAAGAAGCAGGAGATCCAGTACAGGCAAGAGCCAAAGGGAGCCCGCAGGAGGGTAACAGCTGTGCATCGGGGTGGAGTAGTGTGTTGCAAGAGACAGACACATGGACATTTTCATCACGAAGAGCTCATTGCCACTGCTTTGTCCTTTACCCTGATGACGGAATGGCAGTGTAGTAAGCCTGACCCAAATTCTCTTTTCTCTTGGCCTTTCATGCTCTCTGCTCCCTGCCCTGCCTCCTGACTCAGCTAAGAACTTTAATTTCATCCCCCCACCCCATTCTGACTTGATCTGGTGCTGAGATTTGGAGGCTGGCCACACTGAACTAAACAAAGCATGGGGACCTACTCCACCAGCTATTCCTGCTGCCTGTGCAGTTCCTGCCCACACTTGGCCCAGCCAGACCTCCCCACCGAGGTGAGCCCTAGGCTTCCCAGACTTGCTCATGACCCTGTCTGCTGATTACTTCTGTGGGGGCTTTTGTGAACTCACAGGGAAGCTGAAGCCCATTTATACCCCAAGATAGTTCCTGTGAACTTTCTCAAACAGTGACAAGTTTGTCTTTTCTTTATGCTTATGACTCAATTTTTTTTTTAAAAGATTTTATTTATTTATTTATTTATTTGAAAGGCAGAGATCACAAGGAGGCAGAGAGGCAGGCAGAGAGAGAGAGAGGGAAGCCGGCTCCCTGCTGAGCAGAGAACCTGATGCGGGACTCGATCCCAGGACCCCGAGATCTTGACCTGAGCTGAAGGCAGCGGCTTAACCCACTGAGCCACCCAGGCGCCCCTATGACTCAATGTTTTAAAACTAAACACATTTTTATTTTATTTTATTTTTATTTATTTGTCAGAGAGAGAGAGGGAGAGAGAGCAAGCACAGGCAGACAGAATGGCAGGCAGAGGCAGAGGGAGAAGCAGGCTCCCTGACGAGCAAGGAGCCTGATGTGGGACTCGATCCCAGGACTCTGGGATCATGACCTGAGCCGAAGGCAGCTGCTTAACCAACTGAGCCACCCAGGCGTCCCGAAACTAAACACATTTTTTTGAAGAATACATATGTAGTAAACATAATGAAAATCAGAAAACTGGTTATCTCAAAAGGAGAAGAGGAAAAAAGATTAAATTGGGGGCATTTCTAAAGCTTTGGTAATATTTTATTTCTTAGACTTGATGGCTGCACAGTAGTTTGTTTTACTCCTTTAACTGTGCATTTAAAATATCTTCTATATAAGATAGTTAGCAACTGTAAAAAAATCCTTCTGAAAATTTATGCAAACATTATATTTGCCCATACTGAATCTCATTTTATTGATTTTAATCTTTTTTTTAAAAGATTTTATTTATTTATTTGACAGAGAGAGGGATCACAAGTCGGCAGAGAGGCAAAGAGAGAGGGGGAAGCAGGCTCCCTGCTGAGCAGAGAGCCCTATCTGGGTCTCCATCCCAGGACACTGAGATCATGACCTGAGCCAAACGCAGAGGCTTTAACCCACTGAGCCACCCAGGCACCCCTCATTTTATTGATTTTAGTCCAGATTCTTTTTTTATCAGTGGTGTTAGACAAACCATGCGGTTTGGGAGGTAAAAGCTGAATTTCTTTTTAGTTAGGCTAGACCCCAAAGAGGGGAAAAAAAAATAAGGGCTGTGAAGAAAAGCATTTATAAAAATGTTCCCTTATTACCCAAAGGACCTACTAGTATTATCCTTGCTGCCTCATCATTTTATGAGGTTTGGCAAACGAAATTATTTATATTTAACCAAGTGTTAAATACATAAAAACTTTGAATGAAACTCAAGGTTGAATTCTGAGATATATTTATATGATTAAGTAATTTTTAAGTAAATATTAAAAAAACAACTTATCACCAGCAAAAATAGTTCATAATTTATTAACTTATTACATGCCATCAAAACTTTTCACTTAGGAAAAAAGTGGATTAAAATGTATCATAGAGTTATTGATAACTTTAAATATTTTCCATTTTCTAAAACGGACAGTTTTTAAATATAGATAAGTCTCTAACTGCCTTTATTTGACATAAGCAGTCATCCCTTGGTTTCCATTTCTCACCAAAATGCATTTTACAGATGTCTTAAAGGGCTTTGTTCAAATAAGATGCTACCGGATGAGAATGTATTATTACAACCTAGCTCATCTCTTTTCCTCGTGGCTGTCTTCATTTTTATAATGTCAGAACCATATGAGCCATGGTGGAAGCTACTGTCAGTTTGTGATGACATTTTCCCAGAGAAGAAGAGCTGAACAACCCTTGGGGCACTCTATCTGGAACAGATTTTATCTAGTACAAATCCCTGAGACGTAGCAGTGCATGGGGACCACTAGAACAGCCCAGTGCTTTGCTTTTCTTTTGTTGTTCTGAGAGTTTGTAGCCTTTTCTACATGTTTCGTCAGCCATAGACTCTGTACATGACTGTGCTTTTATGCAATAAGAGTATTTCTGGGGCGCCTGGGTGGCTCAGTGGGTTAAGCCGCTGCCTTCGGCTCAGGTCATGATCTCAGGGTCCTGGGATCGAGGCCCGCATCGGGCTCTCTGCTCAGCAGGGAGCCTGCTTCCCTCTCTCTCTTTCTCTGCCTGCCTCTCCATCTGCTTGTGATCTCTCTCTGTCAAATAAATAAATAAAATATTGGAAAAAAAAAAAGAGTATTTCTGAAAACTCATATAAAATGAGTTTTGCTCAATCAAATTGGAAAAATCTTTTTGTAAAGCTAATGTTTACTTTTTCCCTGCATTCTGAATTTCATCCATACATTTCTTCAAAAGTATTTATGGGGAGCCTGTGGTGTAAGAGAGGCTGACAGCATACCCATGAACAGAACAAATGCTTCCTGCTTTCACAGAGGCCAGAGTTGAGGGCCCAGAACTGAACAGACATTATACAATAAATTATTTATAGGTGTGAGTGCTGTCTCCAAGCAAAGTCTGCCATCCTAAGATTACAGTACAGGTAGTGGATCTGACCAAGTCTAACCAAAAAAGACTTCTCTGAGGAAGTCACATTCGGGTGGACATGTCAGGTGGAAGGCTTAGAGACAGAAAGGTCTGTGGCTTTGCAAGGAGCAGCCCAAGAGCCAGAGTGCCCAAAGCTCCAAATGAAAGAAGGAGAGAGGCACAAAAGGAACCTGGCAAGTAGCAGCCACCTGATCATTGGCTGTGGTTCTGTGACCATGGTGAGGATTTGTAATCTCTCCTCAGAGTCAAGGAAGGATGTGGCCATGAAAAAATTTCCATTCTCAAAGGGGCCTTCTGGTTTAGAAGGGGCAACTGTATATATAAGCTCAGGGTTTTTAAAAATGGCATAACCAGGAATCCCCAAATCATAGATAACATAAGAAGGAACTTTAAGATTGTCAAGATTATCACTCCAAAACTGCTTTACGCCATCCCTGCTACATAAGGGTTTATCCTTTTTCTGAATGTAGGTTTCAAGGCACAGAATTCGGTCTGTGTCTACAGTTAGGGCATCCTCAGGTACTGAAGTGGTGATGATTTCTCCAAGTGTCTCCAGAAACTCCATCTTTTCAGGTATGGAGGATCCAAGGTTGGGAGACCTTTCCTGAGAGAGAGCACCAGGCGCTGGGGAGAGATTGAGGGACTCAGACAGGAAGCACCTAGGTGCTGCTGAAAGCCAGGAAGGCTTCCTGGCTCCCAGCAGCATCTGCTACAGGGAACAGTGGTGACCAGCCTCTGCCTGGAGCCCATCTCTCAGAGGACAGCCAGGATATAAGGGTCTGTTTCCCCAAATCTCAAAAGATTAGGCTGTTCATTCCTTCTGATACCAATATGTCCACATTTCAAGCCCTATTCCAGGATATCTTGTATCTCTGAGGACGCACAGCACATCTCCTCTGCAGATGTATTTCCTATTAAATTACTTGGATAGTGAGAGTAATTAAAATTTTCAGATTCAGGAAACTCATTGTTTGTCATCTTAAATCTTTCTTTGCCTCATTTCACACTGAGTTCCTTGTGTCTTGAACTAGAAAAAAATACATAACAACTAGAGCGGCTTTGTCCTTTGGATGGGGGTATGGAGAAGAAAAGCTTGCTCATGGGAGGCAGGATGACTATTTCAGCATTTTGACTTTATCATTAATTATTCATGACCTTGAGAGAACCACTTTGGATCTCACCTGAAGAAAGGTGAGATTTGGGCTAGTCAGTCTCTAAAATCCCTTACAGTAGTGATGTTCTAAGTTTTGCCCTTCTCTGGTTAAATACACTTAACTCCTCCTATAACTATATGTACTCAATTAAAAAATTCCCAGTCCCTTGTCCCTTTCCAGATAATCCTCACTTTCCAATGGTTTAATCTTACGTGAAGCTCCAACATGAATTATTTCCACACTTTTATCTTCCTCTTCAGTTGGAAGGCCAAGAGCTGTGTACAGTACAGTCAAGAACACACAGGATAACCTCATGCTCTCTATTATCCTATTGTTTTCCTTCTGGTCAGTGAACTTTTTAAGCACATAATAATTGTGTACTTCAAATGTATCCGTGTCTCTCGGAAGAATAAACATTGTTAAAATGTCTATACTGCCTAGAGCAATCTATACTTTTAATGCCATTCCGATCAAAATTCCACTGGTATTTTTCAAAGAGCTGGAGCAAATAATCCTAAAATTTGTATGGAATCAGAAGAGACCCTGAATTGCTAAGGAAATGTTGAAAAACAAAAATAAAACTGGTGGCATCATGTTACCTGATTTCAAGCTTTACTACAAAGCTGTGATCACCAAGACAGCATGGTACTGGCATAAAAACAGACACATAGACCAGTGGAACAGAGTAGAAAACCCAGATATGGACCATCAACTCTATGGTCAAATCATCTTCGACAAAGCAGGGGAAAATATACAGTGGAAAAAAGTCTCTTCAATACATGGTGCTGGGAAAACTGGACAGCTATATGTAGAAGAATGAAACTCGACCATTCTCTTTCACCATACACAAAGATAAACTCGAAATGGATAAAAGACCTCAATGTGAGGCAGGAATCCATCAAAATCCTAGAGAGAACATAGGCAGTAACCTCTTTGATATCAGCTGCAGCAACTTCTTTCAAGATACGTCTCCAAAGGCAAAGGAAACAAAAGCGAAAATGAACTTTTGGGACTTCATCAAGATCAAAAGTTTCTGCACAGCAAAGGAAACAGTCAATAAAACAAAGAGGCAACCCACAGGATGGGAGAAGATATTTGCAAATGACAGCACAGACAAAAGGTTGATATCCAGGATCTATAAAGAACTTCTCAAACTCAACACACACAAAACAGATAATCATATCAAAAAAATGGGCAGAAGATATGAACAGACACTTCTCCAATGAAGACATACAAATGGCTATCAGACACATGAAAAAATGTTCATCATCACTAGCCATCAGGGAGATTCAAATTAAAACCACATTGAGATGCCATCTTACACCAGTTAGAATGGCCAAAATTAGCAAGACAGGAAACAACGTGTGTTGGAGAGGATGTGGAGAAAGGGGAACCCTCTTACACCGTTGGTGGGAATGCAAGTTGGTGCAGCCACTTTGGAGTACAGTGTGGAGATTCCTCAAGAAATTAAAAATAGAGCTTCCCTATGACCCTGCCATTGCACTACTGGGTATTTACCCCAAAGATACAGATGTAGTGAAAAGAAGGGCCATCTGTACCCCAATGTTTATAGCAGCAATGGCCACAGTCGCCAAACTGTGGAAAGAACCAAGATGCCCTTCAACGTATGAATGGATAAGGAAGATGTGGTCTGTATATACTATGGAGTATTATGCCTCCCTCAGAATGACGAATACCCAACTTTTGTAGCAACATGGACAGGACTGGAAGAGATTATGCCGAGTGAAATAAGTCAAGCAGAGAGAGTCAATTATCATATGGTTTCACTTATTTGTGGAGCGTAACAAATAACATGGAGGACATGGGGAGATGGAGAGGAGAAGGGAGTTGGGGGAAATTGGAAGGGGAGGTGAACCATAAGAGACTATGGACTCTGAAAAACAACCTGAGGGTGTTGAAGGGGCGGGGGGTGGGAGGTTGGGGGAACCAGGTAGTGGGTATTTAGGGAGGGCATGGATTGCATGGAGCACTGGGTGTGGTGCAAAAACAATGAATACTATTAACGCTGAAAAGAAAAAAAAAAGTATCCATGTCTCTCAAATCTTCACTGATTGAGATGAGGGTGAGCAGAGGTGACCATGCCCCATTACACCACAGCTCATTTTATAGGACATAGTCATAATTTGAGCATGATTTCTAAAATACATTATTGAAATGATAAAACATAGTATATAACCTATGTTTGGAATTTGAATAAATAATTTTTTCCTTGTGCTACTATTAACACTATAGCATTGGAAGTAAATATTCTGCTAATATTGAACCCAGTTGGCTTTTGTTTTTACCTGGGTAAAAACTGAGAAAGCCAGAAAACTCTGTAGTGTTATCCATATAAATCTACGTTTACACTGGGTATACCAAATGTGTCTTTTAAAGGTCTGCTTTGATTGCAAAATTTCAAAAATGTATATTACTCAGTGGTGAGACATAAAATGAGCCATCAAAGTCAGCTTGTCTTGGGTCTTAGGAGGCCAGATGTCACCATATATAAAGCTACCTGCTATAGTTTAACCAAGTGTGGTCACATTATATTACTCCCAAAAGTATTCCAGTGAATTGTGGAAAAGCTAGAGTCAAATATTAGCCAATATTTTTCACAATTTCCAGCACAGGAAGTCTTCAGGGATCCCATATATTCAAAAAGAGAAAATAATGTTATTTGAAACAAAGTGACAACATTATTAAGAACTTAAAGTAACTTGTAATTAAATAAGTGCCAATGAATGGAATTCACAAAGGGAGTATAAAGGAAGACTTTTCATTTTATACTTTATGGTGCATTTATGTTTATTACTTTTATTTGCATTTTAAAAATGAGATATTTAAAGATTCTTTTAATAAAAACTTTTTCTTTTATAAGGTAGCACTTTTAACCCACAGCTGGTACATTTTCTTCTAGTGTTTAAACCATAAAATATGCTTTGAGACAAATTTAACAATTTTGGTTACTGATAGTTGAATTGAAGGAAGAGACATTATTGTACAAATCTGGAAAGTTTGCCCTCAGCAGCTGTCAGAGAAGGAGGTTGGTAGAGAAGCATTTTCTCTTCTCCATTTGTATCAGTTTTTGCTGCACAATACAGCTCCCCCTAAATGAGTGGCAGTAGCCATTTGTTCCTGTTCTGTGGATCAGCCATTTGGTTTGGCCTCATCTGGGCAGTTCTATGGTCTGTGTCAGGTTTAGCCAACCTCAGCTGGACTAACAATGTGGCTGAGGTCAACCTCGAGGTTGGCTGGGAATGAGTTAATCTAGGCTGCTCTCTGTTGGAACCGTTGACCTCTGCTCTATGTAGCTCTTCCTCCAGTGACCAGCACAGCCTTATTCACCTTTGAGCTCAGGATCCCAAGAGGTGGACCAGGAGTGAGCAAGGTCCTTTGAGGACCCCTGACCAGCCTCATTTCTACTGCATTCTAGGTTAAAGCAACTTACAAGGCCAATGAGCTAAACTTCAGGGGATGGGGTAATAGATTGTGCCACTTGATGGAAGGAGTTGCCAAGTCACATTACACACATCCCTACTCTGTGGATGCCATTTTGCAAAAAGTCTACAATGCAAAATCCTTATGCTGTCCACATAATATGGGAGTAATCAATAGAGTGTCTTTATGGGAATCAAAAATATACATCACTTCTCTTAACATTTGCTAATATCTATTTTACTGGCAAGATATAGATAATTATTCAATGTAAAAATAGTACACTCTAGATCTAGATTTTTAATGCTAACAGTTTCTATTTACTGGCAACAAAGCATTTACTATGTGCCAGGCAGTGTCTCCAAACAGTGTCTAACCTATCACAAAAAGAGGTGGTTGTTAGGAGTGTGGAGTCGGGAGGTTGACTTGGCTTAAATTCTGCTCTTACCACTTGTTAGCTATGTCACTTGTGAAAACAATTAGCCTTATTGCACTGCAGTTTCCTGTCTATGAGATGGGCTAATAATAATACATCTAAATTTTAAGGTTAACAAAAGGATTCAGTCTATTTTCAGTGCTGGTAACTGTACTCAGTGCCTGATGAGAGCTTTCTAAGAACCAGCTATTATCACGGTCATGGCCATCGTCCCCCACTGTGACCCTGTGATGGCTAATTTTATGAGGCATGAGTAATACAAACCCTATAGGTAGGTTCTGTTATTTTCTCCATTTTACAGATAAGAACACTGATGTTCGGGGAGCTTGACTAAAGTCACAGAAGCACAATGTGGCAGGACCCTTACTCAAGCTGGTTCTGGAGACTGGGCTTTCCACGCTCTATAGCACACCATGGCTACACTGTAACGGTAGCTTCCACAATAGTGGCCTGCAGCCCCAGCACTGACGTGTTTTGTTCTTTCCCCCACCACTGTCAGCATTTCAGAGAAGGTTGCTTTTCCCTGTTCATTGCTTTTCACTTGAGCAGACATAAAAGGCAGCTGCATTGTAGTTGAACGAACTTCCACATGGGCTCAACTGAATGAGGCCAGAGGAGAAGGGAGCTGGTGTCTACTGAGCAACTTTCCCATGCCAGGTCCCAAGATACACACTTGGCAAACATCTCTTTTCATCTTCATAGATAACCCCATTAGGTACCTATTGTCGTCATTCTATAGATGAGGAAGCCAGGGTTGAGCTCACCTCAGGCGGGAAGGACAGGTCTGACGCCAAAGCTTTGGCCACTATGCTGAACTGCTAATTCAGTGTAAAGAAAGTCTATTGTGAATACTTTGTAAAGAGACTGCATAGTAATTGTTACCTGATTTGCCTGTTTTAGAAAGACAGAGGCTCTGACCTCTTCAAGGTGACCTCGTGCATGGTGTCACTCTGATGAGTTATTCTGTTCTCTTCCCTTCCAGAGGAGATCTGTACCCTAGTTATCGCTGAGACCTTCCCCGAAGATGCGGGGATCTTTACGTGCTCAGCAAGAAATGACTATGGATCAGTAACCAGCACCGCCCAGCTGATTGTCACCTCAGGTATGTGAAGAGTATAAAAATGGACTGGGTTCTGTTCCCTAGCACTCAGCGTGTGGTTCATCCCAGCACACAGAACTACCTTAGAGTAGAGCTCAGCCTTTAGGAATGCTTGCTGCCCCTCTAGGAGTTATCCTAACAACCAGCGTCTCCTCATGAAACAAAGGCTTTGGGGGAGGGAGAGTGGAAGTGGAGATGAAAAACAGCAAGATAATGACAGTGTAGCAGCGGAACACACATGGGGCTATTTTCTAAGGCATGTGACTTGGTCTTGGAAACAATGGATCCGGTTTCCTAACATCATGCTAACCCAGAATCATGCTGCCAGCAGAGAGCCCCTCTGCACCAGAGGAGCGGTCGCTGTTCTCAGCAGTGCCAGCTGAAGCACTGGGACTTGTACAAATAAGTCCTCGTTTAAGCCACGATGGAAACTTCTGAAAAAGTAATACAAGATAAACTAATGTAACTTGGAGAAGCCAAAAAAGCCTTAGAAATCAAATTTCATTGAAAATGGGATGTAGGGGCGCCTGGGTGGCTCAGTGGGTTAAGCTACTACCTTCGGCTCAGGTCATGATCTCAGGGTCCTGGGATCGAGTCCCGCATCAGGCTCTCTGCTCAGCAGGGAACCTGCTTCCCTCTCTCTCTCTCTCTCTGCCTGCCTCTCTGCCTACTTGTGATCTCTCTCTGTCAAATAAATAAATAAAATCTTTAAAAAAAAAAAAGAAAATGGGATGTAACTCTGATATGAAAAACTAAAGCAGTATAAGCAGTGTATTATACTATTAAAGCCAATATTCATAACTATTTGGATTTTTTTTAAAGATTTTTTATTTACTTGAGAGAGAGAGACAGAGCTTAATTTTGGGGGTGGGCAGAGGGAGAGAATCTCAAGCAGACTCCCCGCTGAGCAGGGAGCCTACTCTCAGGACCCTGAGATCATGACCTGAGCTGAAATCAAGAGTCAGACGTTTAACTGACTGAGCCACCCAGGCCCCACTGGATTTTTTTTTTTTTTTTTTTTTTTTTTTTAGCTCAGAAATGTACCACTAGCAAGCACAACCTGAAACAGCTTTTTCCCTTTATTTTCTTTTAACTTTAGTTGACTATTTTCTGCTATTACTAATTAGCTTTACTTGAGCTTACTTTTATTGACTCATCACTATTATTTACTTGAGAATAGTTCTTAAAATAGTGCTTGGACCATTATGTGCCTGGCACATAATGCTTACAGTGGGGAATCAAGACATGGGATGGGCCGTGGCTGCATGAGACAGTCTTGGGGAGAACAACCGAACTGTACTTTCATCTCTCTGGGAGAGTGAGAAGTTGGTGCTAGGTGGCAGCAGAGGCACAAACAAGACTGGCTTAAGGACATTAGAATGGACATTGTAAATGCTTTTTCGTCTTAATTAAGAAAAGAAAGGTAAAGTTCCCTGGATTGCTGATATGAATTAGATGCTCTGGTGCCATGACTGGAGCTGAAGGGCAGCAAGGATCCCATGTTCAATTCAGAGGTGGCTGAGACCGTCCCATCAAATGAGCATCATGGTAGTGGGGTGCTTCAACAATGCAGCCAAAACTCTGTGCTCTAAACATCGATGTGGCCAAGACTGGCATGCAGTATTTACCATTTTCATCTGCGGTACCTCTGCTGTGGGCCCGGCGTAATCAACAAGTAGTCTTTGAGTTTTCAGTTGACCTCAGTAAGCATTTTTTAGTACATTCCAGGAGCTCTGTTGGGCTCTGGGCAAGGTGAGGAATCCAGGGACGACAGGATCTTTTTTTTTTTTTTTTTTTTTTTAAAGATTTTATTTATTTGTCAGAGAGAGAGAGGAGAGCGAGCGAGCACAGGCAGACAGAATGGCAGGCAGAGGCAGAGGGAGAAGCAGGCTCCCCACCAAGCAAGGAGCCCGATGTGGGACTCGATCCCAGGACGCTGGGATCATGACCTGAGCCGAAGGGGGACGACAGGATCTTATCTCAAGATGCTTTCAGTTTGTTGAGAATTAACGAGTCAGTTTCCTTTGTACTGAATTACAGCCATGACAGTTATCTGAATTGGAAAAACATTATAGATGAGATCATAAGACATTTTACTTAAGTTCAGAATTCTTTCTTAGATTTAAATAGAATTAATATCCACTGCCTACCCCATAAAGTGTGTATCCTTTGATCAATGAGGCACAGGTAGGAGGTTCATTCGGATCCACGGGATGCAATGTGAGCAAATAAAGCAATATTGGTTGATACTATCTGTGTGGTCATTTTTTTTTTTTTAAACCAACTTCTGTGTTTAGATCTTATGTGAAATTTTTTTTTTTTTAAAGGCCAGAGCAGAATTTATTTATTTATTTGACAGACAGAGATACAAGTACGTAGAGAGGCAGACAGAGAGAAGAGGAAGCAGGCTCCCTGCTGAGCAGAGAGCCCAACATGGGGCTTGATCCCAGGACCCTGGGATCATGACCTGAGCCGAAGGCAGAGGCTTTAACCCACTGAGCCACCCAGGCACCCCTTATGTGAAATTTTTTAATGAATTGGTAGCTGGTCTCCCTGTTTGTGGGCCCAATCAGGAAATGAAATAGGTAGAAACTAGTTTGGGACAACCAGACCTTTCAGCCGGCTTTGCTTGTGCATCATATGAGAGAGCAAAGAGTTCCCTTTTCTTTAACAACTTAAACTGTGTTTAACAAGAAGAGGGCACAAGGGATTCTCAGGTAGTCTTTGGCAGCATGAAAATAACAGTTGAACTATAACATCTTATTATTTTTTCCTTTCCCCCGCCTTCCTTAGCCAACACTGAAAACTGTAACTATGACTCAGTGGGAGAATCCAACAATGATAACTTCCAGCACTTTCCACCTCCCCCTCCAATCTTGGAGGCGAACTCCTTTGAGTTGGCATCAAAGAAACCGTCTGAGGTCCAGCAGGTGAATAGCCCTGAGTTAGGGCTCAACATGGCAGCCCTTCAAATGCAGTTCAGTTCTGCTGAGCGGGAAACAAACGGAGTCCATCCCAGCCATGGAGTAAACGGACTGATTAATGGCAAAGCTAACAGTAATCAATCTCTTCCAACACCAGCTGTCCTACTTTCACCCATTAAGGAGCCACCCCCTCTGCTTGCCAAGCCAAAACTGTGAGTACTTCTGCATGGTTTTATAATACTTTCCATACCCCTGCTAAATTGCCTTTCCGGCCAGGGAAAACCTGCCTGGACTCAGCTGCATGTCAGGTTTCCTTTTCTGCGGGCAAGCCATCCCCGGTGGGTGTGACCTTGTTAACAAGGTGGGGGTGGGTGTCCTTCAAAAATATAAAAGATGCCTAGAAATAAAGAAGGAAAATGAGAAGCTTGGTTAAATCTACCCTTTGCTAAAGGCTCTAACTGGTTTCATCTGTACAAATACCTGTTCATGGTGTGGCCTTCCAATGTATAGCAAGGATGTAGCCACTCCCCAGAGGTGATGGGAAAGGAAACCAACTTTGAGCTCACTCTTAATGTTTTAAATATATGTCATATATCTAAATATTTTATATCTAAATGTTTTAAATATAAGAATAAATAAGATTTAACTGTATCTAAAGGTTTTAAATATAAGAATCAGTAGGGAAATCTGATAGAGGTAATCCTGGGAAGACGGAAAGGCTGAGGATGGAAATTCAGTGTGCACAACCTGAGGAGGGCAGTGAAACCAGAGATAACCAGGCCCCTCAGGAAGAAGAGCGCCCCTCACCACACAGCCTACTTGGCTTTGGAATTCCATAGAACTACTTATTTCCATGAATACCACCTTCGTATTTGATACCCATTATTTTCTTAGGATGATAAACCTCACATGAGCGGTTTCCGTTGGCACCACACAGCCGGGAGTTGTTATGAATGGAACCATTACAATGTCAGAGCGCGGCAGAAATCAGTTAACTCAATAGGTTCTATCATAGCACAACAGACCTTGAATTACTGCCCTGACAGAGGTCGGTGGAGATGTCAGAGTCCTATAAAATGTATACATACTCCATGAGGTCACGTTTCCATGAGCATGAATTTGCCAGAATCTAGGAGTTATTGTTTCCCCAGGATTGAACAGCCTACTCTCGTCTCTCTGTCATCAGCTTGTTTGTTAGAAATGTTAGAATGTGGAAGATATTTTCAATTAGAATATCTTGCATTTGTACGTCACTTTGTTTACTAAGGATTTCATGAGCCTGATTAGACTAATCAAATAAATCAGCCTCACGAATGTCTTCAGTTAGCGAATGGGCAGACAGTTTTAGAAGAATAAACTTTTGGACAATCTTGTGTTGTAGTTTCCAAATCTATTTCTTAATACCCTGCACTTAATTTTACTTATCAGTCAAGCTTGGTTTTCAGGCAGCGGGGTTCCTGGGTATGTATCCAGTGGTCTGAGAGATACCAGGTGAACACTGAACACCTGTGCCCAGCTCCACTGAGACACTTGGGCAGGTAAAACGAGCGAAGAAGTGGCAGCCTTACAAGACAATTATACCCTAGTAGCTCCAATTCATAAAATTAATTACCCCTGCTGACTCCTTTTAGCTTTGTATTTTGAATATGTATTTGTAGTGCTTTTATTGAAACGAGGGACCTGCTCTCCCCTCTCCCCTGGAGGACTTTTAATGATGAGGACTTGACTATGCTCTTGATTAAATGAAGTGTATCCACCGTAATGGCTGTCATAAATTGGATATAAATCACAGGAGAGCAAACACGAGGAGCTGTGAACAGGCATTTACCGCCCTTCTTATCTCGGGACTTTCAGCAGCTCGTCAGCTCATGGCTGTGCTTTGCGGAGATGCTGGTGTGTGTGTGATAGAGGCTGGGTGTGTCTGCAAAAGAGAACAGTTCTGTGTTTAATGAGGAGGAGGAGCTTCAGGGTACCTGGTGGCTGAGCCGGTTGAGCGTCTGACTCTTGATTTCGGCTGAGGTCATGATCTCAGGGCTGTGAGATCAAGCCCCCAAGTCAGCAGGCTCCTCGCTCAGCAGGAATCTGCTTGAGATTTTCTCTCTCCTCTCTTTGCATCTCCCCCAGCTTATGCTCCCACCCCACACTCTCTCACTCTCTCTCAAATAAATCAACCTTAAGAAAGAAAAAAAAGATGAGTAACTTAAGTACAAATTTAAAGAGTAACACTGTGATTTTCAATACAATATAATATAAGGTAGAGGAAAAATGGACCTTGGTGTTTAATGTCCATATAAAGGGGTTACTCCCTGCTTCATGAGAAAATTTAGGGAAAGGAAAAGCACCTAATTGCAAAATCTGATAGCTCAGAAATAACATTACTTGTACCACTGTTTTACCACTGTTTTTTTTTTTCCCAAGTCTTTATGTGCTTAAATATATCAGTAGAGCATCACTTAATTTTTTTTTATATTCTATTATTATCTGCTGTTTACTAGGTGGAAAATAAAATATGTGATGATGCTTTCAAAATACATATTTTAAAGTGTTCTTACTGGTTTGGTCTGATTTTCACTCCTTTACTCTGTTCTCATGGTCTTTTCTGAAGAGGTTTTTCATTATTTTAAAAATGGTATCCATTGATAGAGGAGTGCTCTATCATTCCATGGAATGAAATCTGCAGTAATTCAGGATGGCCTTGAAGTTACGGGCGAGGACCGCAGGCAACTGCCAGGTACAATTCTTACACGTGTCTATTTCTTTTCTGACGTTGGGGAGAAAATGAGATTTTGCCTCTTATTGTTGGCAGTGAAAAAGTATGCATCGCTCTAATCTTTCTGCATGAGCCTGTGATTTTATTCCCTTTCATGAAAGGAGAGGCTTATATTTGGGGAATTTATGATGTTTCATTCTTCTGAATCATTTGTAATCAAACAAATAGGAAACAATTAGGAGGGGGAAAATCGTGGGAATTAAAACACTTACTCCTAGAATAAATTGACCCAAAAATCATATTTGACTTGTCAGATTCCTGAGGAAAAATCTCTTTGCATTTTTTGTCTCAATAGTTCCAATACTGATTGTGAGAAGAAAAAAAAAAAAATCAAAGACTAAAGTGGAAAGATAGAAATGTCATGAATTCTTTTATTTAGCAAAGTCCCGCACTGATCCCTTGTAACCCAACTGAAGTCCTCACCAAGAGCCTTGCAGACCCTCCCAGACCTCCAGCTGAGTCTGCCCTACCTGCCTGAGGGTAGGTTTCCTGGCGTGGTGTCTTGTCCGCATCCACTTCAGTTTCTGCATCTCTGTGTCTTTGTCTCAGATCCTGTCCCTCAACTGTAAGTTTAACACGTTTCAATATAGGCCATTCAGTAAGTGCCAGATGCTAGGCACCCTGGATTTGTGGCATAACTTTACCACTTGCCGTGGGAGCAGAAGTGCGCTTAGAACACTACCCAGGAAGAAAAATTCATAAATGAGAGTTATTTGTGTGGCTTAGTGTCTGATACTCAAAATCTTTTAGCACAGTGTGAAGAAAAGAAGCAACATGGTGCTTGAGTCATATTTCTTATCAGAGAAAAAGAGAAAGGAATAAGTATAAACCTAGCTTATAAACTATTTGTAACATTATTTTCCTCGTTTGGAGTGCACCAGATAAGTCTGTTGCCTCCCACTCTCTGCAAATTATGTCTGAAGATTCAAAATAAACAGAGCTCAGTTTGTTAATAGGAAACAAAATCCCCGCTTCTCTTTATTCCTGCCAAAACACAGTCCTTCAAAGGCATGGGATATGCATGGGATCCCTGGGAATGAACCCTGGAGGGAAACGTGGGAATGCCAAATGTAGTAGGTGATTCGCAAAGCATATAGGAAAGCATGGTCATGTTTTTCCCCTGAGCTCACCTCCTGAATTAGACCAAACAATATCTAAATAACATGCTGTTTTCAGATCTCATTTACTTCTTTGTTTTTTAATGTTCTTCCAATCTTGTGGGAGGGAGGTAGAATATAAACCTGTGGAAGAAGCAGAATGAGAAGTCCAAAGGGAGTTTTCTGAAGGGTGACTCAACAGGCAAGTCCTTGCCCCCAAGAACAGGAGAAGTCGGCCGGTAAGATGAAGCATGTTTGTCTCCGCCTAGTGCTGCTAATACACACTTGAGCCTGAAAGTCACTACCCTTTGACTAGAAGGATGATAATGAAAGGTTTTCAGAATTTTTTTTTTTTTTTTTCAAACGCCTCACATTTATTACCAAACCAACCGACTGGTGCAGAGCTATAGTAACAGAAAAATCTTTCGCTGATAAGTGGTATCTATTGGCCAGGCAGAAAGGTGTTTACAGGGTGATGGAATAGAACACATGATCTTCAAGTAGCTTAATTAAATACGTGGTGCCCATTAGGTGTGACATCGCGTGATGTGGGACGCCTTAGAGACCCAGCTTGGTTCTCCTCCAGTGCCTCCTCTTGGAGTTGTACCTGATTTTATTACCAGTTTTCATCCGAATCCACTGGGGAATGGGACGATTCTGCTTTTGTTTCTTGGCCAGGAATCGCTTGATTCTGAAAGTCTTGTGAGAAGACATGGTCAATTAACAGCGAGCGGCACACAACAGGATGGCGGCGAAAAGGAGAAAGGTTTTCAGAATTTTTAACACGCTTAATCAATAGCTAAGCTAGATAGAGATTTAAGTCTCCTTGCTCCTATGCTTACTGCTTTCTCCTCCCCTGGCCTCTAAAGAGAAAACAGCATCATCATATCCTATCTGAAAAGGGTAAAACGATTTTGGGCTAAATCAGGCTTTTTGAAATAGTGGCATTTCACTACCTGTGTTTCTGTCTTTGTCCCTTTTCTCAGTCCCACCCTTAGACACCTACTTGCTCCTGCTGTTCTTGTCCCAAGAGAGCGGGGCATGTCCTATAAACTCCTTCATAGGAAGGTCCTGGGGATTCTGTGCATCCCGGCAGCGAGGTCGTGGACTGACAAAGTGAAGCCGCATCTTTGTAATAATAAGTGATGATAAGTGGTGTGTGCAGTCAGAGACCCGTCCTTTCACTGCGTGTGTGGGACTGTGGATGGTGTGTCGGAGAGATCGAAGAGGAGGAAAGAGCAGCCTGTGTTTATCAGTGATGGAACTGTGTCTGGCTTGCCATATTTGGAAGTTCCTTAAGGTTTCCTCCACACTTCAAGCACAAGTTGTTCCCTTGCTGGAATGTTCTACCCCCCAGAATGTTCTGCTACTAATAGCGGCTCCTTCTTGCTTTCGACTCCCAGCTGCATGTACCACCTCCCCTGACCATCCGACCTAAAGCTAGTTCTCCAGCTGTTCTCCAATAAATCATCCTCTTTAGTGACCGCATAACGTGGAACTCTTTCTCATAGCTTCCTATTGACTTCTTGTTAGTGTGTGCCCTGCTTTTGCCCCACTATTATAATACAAGCTTTTTTTTTTTTTTTTTTTTTAAGATTTTATTTATTTATTTGTTAGAGAGAGCGCGAGCACAGGCTGACAGAGTGGTAGGCAGAGGCAGAGGGAGAAGCAGGCTCCCGCCGAGCAAGGAGCCCCGATGTGGGACTCGATCCCAGGATGCTGGGATCATGACCTGAGCCGAAGGCAGCCACTTAACCAACTGAGCCACCCAGGCGTCCCTAATACAAGCTTTTTGAGAGGAGGGACCTTAACCATTTTTCACCAGGACCTAAATCAGGGCCTGACATGCTCAAAAACATTTTTAAGTGCATGAAGCAGGAACAGACCGACAAAAAGGAAGAGCAGGGCCTCCCATGATTAGAGCAGGCCTGTTCTGTTTAACTTCACACCTACATGTGCTGTGAGACTTTTGTTTTCAAACCTTACTAGTTCCGAGGGTTTTCCCATTTAATGATACTTTTCCAGCTGACCTTTTTCACCTTATACACAGTGATATGAAGAACTAAATAAGAATCCTCTGGGATAGAATGACATTGGAAAAGTTTGTCTAACCAAGTTACTCAGTTTGGGGACCCTTTCAGCTCCTCTTTCTTTTCTCCTGTGTTCTCATTTCATTAACATCTTTTTTTTTTTTTTTTTTTCCAATTGACATCTTGCTTTAAAACATCCTGGAGAAAGTAAGACATCTGGAAGGTCTTAGAGGATGTTTTCCCCTCTCGTACCTACTTGGCAGTGTCCCTTGGTCACAACACAATGAAACTGTTAGTTCAAGGTGTATGTACTTGACATGTTAACACCCCCATCAGATGCCAGACTTTTGATGAAAGGCTGAGAGCTTCTGTGCTACTCCCTTCCTGTCCTGTTGATGTTGGACTGCTGCTCAAACTCCAATGTGTGGCTTCGTCAGTATAACTTAGAAAGTGGAACATTTTTCCATCCTTTAACTTCTAATTGGGATACAAGAACTCACTATATCCCTGACTTTAGAATATGAATGTTTCCTAGGTTCTATTCTATTTTACATGCAGGCAAGGAGAAGATAAACACAATAGTTTGGGACAAAATAAGCCACAAAGGTCAAAGAGATGGAATAATCGAACAATTGTGAAGAGGTCCTTAAACGTACATAAATGTATTTAGGAATCTAGCACTTTTTGTTTTCTCCCTATTAATTGAGCATTTGCAAAGTGTTGGATAAAGCTGGGTGCTGAGGACACAAAGATGAGAAAGACAAAAGCATTGCCTTTGAATAATCTTTAATGATCTCGACGATCCTATTGGCAAGAACACACACACAAGAATTCTACACATCTTTTAACATTATGTAAATGTAGACAAATGACTGATTCCTAAGTAAATTTCAGTGCAATGCAATTACCTTCTCTTCCCAATTTGATGTTTAGAAGATAAGCTATTCTGCTTTTGAGGCTGAAAACTTAATAGGCACTGGCTTCTATTTCTAGTTAAATGGTTTTTGTTATCTACTGAGTCTGGTCAAATAACAAAGCAATTTAGTAGTAGCGAAAGTGCAAACTATAGAGCCGGCAGGGTCTTCAAAATAATATTAGGGGAAAAAATTGGGCAGAAAGTAGTGTTTTCAATTTGTTATAAAATCACGTGTGCACGTGTATGCGTGCCCCTACCCACCCCCCACCACACACACATTCACCAGGCACATTGGAGAATGGTGAATAAGGAATGTAGGCAAGATCATGGCCCCGATGTTGTAGCGCCTTGCTACGCATGCAGATACGGTCTCTTCATAAATACAGTGTGATGATGACTTTGCATGAACAGTGTTGGTGTTGGATCACTTTAAAACAACCCCTCCCTGAAATGGAAAACTCAATCAAGGAACTTCCTGAAGTGTGAAACTTTTAACCAAGGGATAACATTTTGATGTATTCTTCCTCGTGGTTTTTTTCATGTAAAAATTGGCTCTGACACAGTGTCACGTTCTTAGATATTAGAATAACAGTTCTTCGTCATGCTAGTGTTTTGGTGAATGTAACGTTTTAATTACATTTCCAAAAGGAGGTTGAGTCCTTAATTTTATGGCTAACAGTCTTATTTCATATCTAAAATATAGTTGGAAATACTGACAGAGACCCAATGTACAAAGCAGTACTCAGCCACCCATAAGAAATACTGTATATACATCTCAAATATTAGATGCTATCCAAGAAGGAGTAACATGAAAGTCCAATATTTCTTCAACATTTCCATCTCATCTTGCCTCAGTATGTATGAGAGCTCCTTTAGTGATTACAAAGTAAGTTGAAGAAAGTCCCTGCTGGTTAGGGACCTTTCTGAAGGGAGAGGACTTAGCTCAGAGATCAGACGGAGCCACATATGAACAGTGCGCTCAGACATGATGCCTTGGATCTATGTCAAAATAACAATGTAGTGCTAAGCACTGCCCGCCCCCCAAACTAGGAACAGTTATATATGTAGCTTAAATTTATTAGAAGGAAATACATCAAATAATGCCATTGGTTCTTTGGTGGAGTTTTGAGCAGGTTATCTTTTCTTGTTAACCATAGTTTTCTAACTTTTTTTTTTCAAAGATTTTATTTATTTGAGAGAGAGAGAGACAGAGATAGAGAGAGAGAGCAAGAGAGGGGAAGAGAGAGAGAAGCAGGCTCTCCACTGAGCAGGGAGCCTGATGCAGGGATCTGTCCTAGGACTCTGGATTCATGACCTGAGCTGAAGGCCGATGCTTAACTGACTGAGCCACCCAGGTGCCCCTGATGCTCCAGCTTTTCAACAATAAGGTTTATTACATTTGTAATTACATAGTATTCTTTTGAAGGAAATAAGCACTTCCTATTCTGCCTCCTCCATCCTCCTTTCTGCATTTAATCTCAGCTCATTCTCCTCTTCATCAGAGATGTTCCCTGCTCGTAAGAATAACCAAGCTCAATTTTGAACACAGTTGGAAACAGAATGTTCTGCCACTGAATGCTCCCACCTTCCCTTTGGAGCTTCTGTCTTCTAGAAGCTAATTCCTTCAGCATTCCATCTGGGTTTCTAGAACCCACCTTAGAAAGCCCTCCCCATAAAATGTCCTAAACTCCAAAATGACTTTGCTCTTCCATGAACACTTTCTGTAACACCCCACCCTGACCAAAAATCCCATTCTTTCGATTTCACATCTCAAAAGTGACAGGAATAAGATAATTTTCACCTTAAAGCCAAAAATAAGCCAACTGTTTTGAAGACCGACATTTAATATATTGTCCATACAAGACCTTCCACAGAAATGAGGACGAAAACTTTTCCCCAGAAGCAGCGGTGAAGGAGAAAAGATGTGGGAATGGAAAAACTGAGATTCCAAGTCAAATAACACTATTACCAGTAAGATAAGTGATGAAGGCATCTGCTAAAATAGGAAGGGTCATTGTGGTAAGCATGACATTAAGAACAGTGAAAAAGGCTGACGACAACTCTGCGAAGAGATCAGGCACACCAAGAAAGGAGTCATACATTTCCTAGCAAGAGTGAGAAACCTGTATTAGACTCTATGAGCATGTTTGTGACTTTATTTCAGTCATAATCTATACTCTGAAGGGAGAAATTGGCAAGATAGGGATGCTGTAATATTTAAGGTGATGGTCCTTGGGGTGCTTGGGTGGCTCAGTGGGTTAAGGCTCTACCTTCAGCTTGGGTCATGGTCTCAGGGTCCTGGGATCGAGCCCCACATTGGGCTCTCTGCTCGGTGGGGAGCCTGCTTCCACCTCTCTCTCTGCCTGCCTCTCTGTCTACTTGTGATCTCTCTTTCTCTGTGTCAAATAAATAAAATCTTTTAAAAAAAAAAAAGTGATGATCCTTGAGAAGTGTCATTGAAATCCTCATTCAAGCAGTATGTGGCATCAGAAAGGAAATGGTAAGCCAAATCAGGACTTAAGGGGGAAAGAGATACTAATCAAGAAAATGGAAGTAATGGCAAGAGAGAAAATGACTCAAAGAGAGGGTGAGATGGGAAGATAGTTGTGATCTGGGGAGTCCGAAGGTTCAAAAATCTTAAAGAACAAACCTCCAAGTGATGAAGGAGTTTCAGAGATTATCTGTGTGAGTGGCTAGTTGTGGTAGAGATTAAGGTCACAGCGGTAAAGGAAGTGGCCGAGGAACCGTGAAGTCAAGATGTTAGAAGGAACTGAATGTTGGGTGATGGCCAGAGGTGATGGTGGGAAATGAAAGGCTGAACGGTAAAGTCATTGAGAAAAGTGAGGAAATGTCTGAGGCTGTTGGTGACAAGCAAGGAAGAGAGAGTGATTATAGGTGGAGCATAGACTTCAAAAGAGAAGCAGATGTTGGGCGATGATGGCAAAACTGTTGTAAGAATAGCATTGGGAGGGTGCGCCTGGGTGGCTCATTTGGGTAAGCATCTGCCTTCAGCTCAGGTCATGATCCCAGGATCTTGCAATTGAGCCCCATGTCGGGCTCCCTGCTCCACAGTCTGCTTCTCCTTCTACCTGTTGCCACCCCTGCTTGTGTGTGCTTTCTCTCTCTGTCAAATAAATAAATATAAATCTTAAATAATAATAAAAAGAATAGCATTGGGAAACAGGGGGCATACAAGGCCCTCCATGCTCAAAGACAATCCTGAGGAAGTTAGTAACATCATCAAGGAAGGAGATTTCAGTTAAGACAAAAGCATTTCTGATGAGAATGGAAAATGGAGATGTTGGTTAGAAATAGTCAAAGAATCTCATAGACAATAGAAGGAATCCGGAGAAGGATCTAGAGAAGGAAGAACAAGGACAGCTCTGGGGGAGAAGTTTACATCCAAGGAGGTGAGCAAGAGAGAGTAAGAGAATAGGGATATCCTGGGGGATCACTTGCTGTTATTTCATGAGGATTATTTGTAGTTGAAAGCTGATAGAGCCATTTCCAGTATAATTCATACTTCGTTTTAGTGCCCTATGTCAGTTACATTTCAGAACCATGATCCATTTTATGGTTCCTAACCTTTTCTATCCAAGGCAGACCTTGAGTTGGGTTTTTTTGAACAGCCTATTTCCTATATTTGAATATTTCGAAACAATTGTTCTCAATTAACGAGTCTCTTATCCATATATATTGAATTTCACTTCGTGTCTTCAACTTTTACTACTAGAGAATTTATTTCTGTACACTTAGGGTCAAAATATGTTAGGTTGCCAATTTTTTACCATTGATTTATTTTTTCTGTGAATGTGTACGTTTTTCATTCAAGCTAGTACATCACCTAATGGTGAGAACATTAGTAATAGGGAAGTTTATTTTAGTTGGTTTCTATTACATGTGTAAAAGCATACGGTTCATTTTCTCAACAAACCTAAGAATGACTGCTTCCTTACTTGACTCAAGTTATGATTATACAGACCTTGTGGATAACACTGGAATCGATGTAGATTCTTAAAAACCTTTTCCATATGTGGCAAGGAATTAGATACTCTTTCATTTGGATTTAAGAATAATTCATATATTAAGCTAATTTGATAAACTATGCAGATTTCTGTGAAACAGGTTGGCTGGAGAAATCTCATTTAAGTTGAGCACATGAATTTGCTTCATTATTCAGAAGGGAACTGTAAATTAATTGTAGTCTCAAGCTTTGCTACACTAGGTTCATGTCTTCTGACCTCGGGATGTGAAGGTTCCCACTGGTATAATACCGTCTGCTCTGTTTCTGAAGGCTTCTTTAGTATGCACATTGATTGTAAAGGTTTTTAATGTTGCTCAGAGGAAATGCGCCAATAAATCCATCCATCTCCTTAATTTCCATATCCACATTCCCACTGTGTTTGCCCTACTCCACTCAACTTAACAACCTTGAAAATGTGTTTGCTCTGTGCCCTGCTTCATTTCACAGTATTCTTTAGGTCTGTTTTTTTATTTAAGTGGAATGAGGGAGGTATCTACAGTGTGTAGCATTCCAGGCACTCAGGCTGGGAGCCTCCTGATACGAAGCTAGTAAAACAATGGAAGCACTATCACGCTATTTAACTACTTTTACTTTACCATGTATGTCAGGAACCAAAAAGAGTTAGGTGCAGCTATCTGCTCTTCTTTTTTCTCAGAAGAGTTTATAAATAGGTCAAATGTGGGTAATTATATGCCTCAACTATAATTTTGAACTTGCTGCTTTCCTAGTAATTGGGACTAAATGTGAAGGTTGTGAAAGATTTCTGGAAAGACCACAAATATTTTCTTGTCCTCGTTTCTTTCTTTGTTGCAATAATTCATATGCCATCTGGTTTCAGGAATGTATCATTATATGCAATGTTTCTAGCAAAAAAAAAAAAAAAAAAAAAGCCGTAACAGATGGCCCAAGTACAATGCAGTGAGAAGTAAAGATGTCCTTTGTTCTCTGTGCTTTCTAAAATCAAGTTTATAGTTTGGACTTCCAAACAGTTCTAGCCATGGGGTAAATCCTTGCTCTGGGTGATTGTGTTTTCACGACTCACGCCCTCCACTCCTTCATGGATCTTGCTTTCTTCAAAGAGCATCCTTTAAAACAAATGTGAAATGTTCACATTTATTTGCATTCTATCACAAAGCACTTTTACCCAGAGAGGAGAGGATTATTCATAATGAAGCATTCTAGAATACCATCAAGAGTTCCACTGTTTTCATCCAATTACTCTACCATAAAGAGCAGAATCATATTTGGTTGTGTCATTATTAAAACTTCCTGATACTAAGCAGCTGCCTTACTAGAGAGAAGTATAATAAAGAATGTTTTGCTTTTACCAAAAATTGCCAGAGGGGAGTTTCTAAAACCAATTGCATGGCTCCAGAGCATCCTTTTGCTTGAAAAGCTGATTTACACTGAGGACCCTTGTCCCCATTTCACCACTGTAGCAGCTAGAGAGAAATTTGCATTTTGTTATTTTGCATTATAACCAATAGACAAAAGCTGCCTTTGTTGACTTTGAAGTTCTGCCTGGTGCTACACCATGAGCTGCAGTTCTGCTTTTGCTTTGTTATCTGGTGCTGTATTAGTCTGCTGTCTTCTCAGACTGGAAGATCTTGGGGTGGATGAAATGCAGGCAGGCAAATATACACGCTTGAACCTGGATCCAGCTCAGGCTCCAGACCTAGAAATCTGGATTTGGATGGAAGGCAGAGAATGCGAAGGGTCCATGCTAGCAGGAGGCATCTAAGACAATCTGCCGGTTTGGAGTGTTTGGGGACTACATTGGTGTCAGGGGGCTGAGCGGGAGGTTGGTTTGAGTGGACATTTTCATAAGAGCATACATAACCTCTGAAAGGTGACCAGAAGTTACCCCAACTTCGCTGATGTCTGTAGATGTATAAATGAAAGCCTTGAATTGATGTCCTCCCAGATCCGTATCAGTTGGAATTATACTGTCTGAGTAGACCAGAATGAATTAGTTTTGGATGATATGAGAAAATAACCAGGCTCCTCTGGATAACTACATTCCACCTGGTTATGAGCAAATCTGTCAGATACAATCCCAGATAGGTCTTTTTCCTCCTTGTGTCATATTTCTTCCATGATCTAGTTTCATATGAAATTTATAAACATCAACATTTCTTATTCTAGAAAGCTATTCATTTCTGGGTTCATGGTGAATTTAGCATGTACTACAGTTCACTGTTTAAAGGTAAAACAGGATTATCATGGAATTCATAAAAATTAAAAACCATTAGATACAGTGATAAGCCAAGAGACTTCCACCTTGCATCAGGCACTCCACCCCTAGTAAAGGCAAGGGAGAGTTTGGATATTTATTCTGATAGAAGCCTTGTTGTCATCCTGTACTTAGAATAAGTAGACATTTTTGTTCCTCCAGAAACTCTTCTTACTACTAGTTATGTAACCTGAACCTGTTTCATATTGATAGGACATTTCAAAACAAAGAATTATTCCACCACAAGAAAATATGTCAGTGACTTTGTACAAATATGAGCAATCAGTATTATTGAAATATTTGGAAAATGATGCTGTGGCACATTTGCACTTTGTGTTTCCAGTCTTGGTCATGGATTTTTTTTTTTTTTTTTTAAACACTGAACTATATATATATTTTTTTTGTCAGGTCTCATTGGGACCATCAGTGCAGCTAGTCAACATCTTCTTTTTGTTTTTCTCATGACATCTTTCTGCTGTAAAAGTAGTGTCCCTGAAATGCAGAAGACCTCCCTCCTGGAATTCCCCACCCTTTTCTCCATTCTTGACTAGCTCTCCAGGCCTAACCCACAGCCATTCCCCTGAAACTTCCTTCAACATCATCCTGGAAGTGCTTTTCACCTTTTTCCCTCGCTGCCTTCCTCAATTCCTAAAAGCTCTCTGTTTCACTTTCTTGTTTTATTCTCTGATTTACCAGAAGCACACCCTCTAGAAGCTTTCCAAGGAAGAGTGTAGGACAAATTGTTCCTAGACCCTACTTCTCTGATATCCTCACACTGTATTGATAAGTTCGGAGGCTGGGTTTAGAATTGTAGACTTTACCTAAGATTTTTGAAGGAATTGCTTCAGATCCTTCTGGTTTCTTGTGTTAATGTAGAGGAATCCAATGAGAATCTGCCTTTGTGTGTGACTTTTGTTTTCATTCTAGAATACATAGAATCTCCTCTTTATCCCTAGTACTCTGATACTTCTTTGATGATATACAGTATTTTTCTGACACTATAGAGGATATTTAGTGGCCTTTTTAATCTTAAAACTCATGGGTATATGTTCTGGAAAATTTTCCTGTATTATTCTTATGTCCTTTACATTTTGTCTGTTCTCTTTCTGCAACTTGTATTATCATGATGTTAGAACTCCTAAACCAATGTTCTAATTTTCTTGCCAATTTTCACTGAACTTCCTGTAGATCTCTTCACCTTTGTCTTCCAAATGTTCTGCTGAACTTATTTCTATCATATTTTTATTTCCCAAGACTTTTTTTGTTTGTTGTTCTCTAATTTTTAATGGCATCCAATTCTGTTTCATGGATGCCATGATGGCCTTTATCTCCTTACAGATATGAATCATTTTAGTTTCCGTTTTGGGGGGTAGGGTGACTGTTGTTATAATTTAGCTACCCTGAATTTTCTCTATTCCTCTATTCCTTCAAGTTCCTTTTCTTCTCTGCATTTATTGGGACTTATCTCATGTTTGAGGGTTTTGTTAAATGTCTCTTTGGCACCAACAACTTGACTGGGAACTGTGATTGGTTGGGATTTGTGAGCTGGTTGGCATTATGCTAGGATTGAGCAAGGACCCCCAGATGCCAGTATCTGTAGGTCTTTTCTTATTCGTTAGTCAGTTTTTCCAGAAAGAAGGGCACTCAGTTCCTTCCTGGGGCAAAGGTAGACAGGACTGGTATTTGGTTGGCAGACTGCATTTGGGAGCCGAACAGGGATAAGGGGATATCTTTCATCATTTAGTAGATACATTCATTTAATTCCATATCCCCATCTTCATCCTCTTGTCTTACTCCTTCATTCTGCTGTTCTAGGTGTTTCTGGATCTGTTTCATGTGGACTGTGTGTCTCAATAATGGAAGCCTCCTCTCTCCTGACGTGATGGAGGAGGAATGGTTTGACTAGCAACAGGAGCAGCAGAGTGGGGACAGCTGGTCTCCTACAGTCTTTCAACCAATCCTCTTACAGCCCCAGCCCTCTCTCCTACCTTCTGGGGATTCTAGTGGACAGGTTTTCTGTTGCTCAAATTAGCTTCCTTCTTGTTTGCTTCACCTCCTATAGCACTTAGACTTCCACTTTCCTGTCCTGCTAACTTGGTGACAACATATCCATTCACTTTTTATTTCTACAAACTTAAATTTTTTTTACTTTTCTCTGTCTTCACCTCCCTCCCCCTCTCCCTGACCTCTTCCATCTCCCTTTCCCCTTCCCTCTCTCCCTTTTTTCAGGATTTAAGGGAAGGAGCAAAACTAAATATATCCATTCATTCCATTCATTCCTGTTTAAATAAATGCCAATTTATGGCTTCAGATCTTCTTTTTTAATTTATGTTCTGGTATAGTTAACACACAGTGTTATGATGGGTTCAGGTGTACAATATAGTGATTCAACAATGCCATTTACCACCTAATGTGCATCACAACAAGTGCACACTCCTTGATCCCCATCTCCTATTTCACCCATCCCACTTCCCCTGTGGTAAGCATCAGTTTGTCCTCTCTAGTCAAGAGTGTGTTGCTTGGTTTATCTCTATCTCTGTCATTCTCCCACTCTTCCGTAGCTCATTTGTTTCTTAAATTCCACATATGAGTGAAATCATTCTGTATTTGTCTTTCTGTGACTTATTTTGCTTAATATTATACTCTCTAACCTCATCCACATCATTGCAAATGGCAAGATTTCATTCTTTTTTATGGCTGAATAATGCTGTTATAAACATAGGGGTGCATGTATCCCTTTGAATTTGTTTTTGTAATCTTTGGGTAAATAGCCAGTAGTGTGACTGCCACATCAGAAGGAAGTTCTATTATTAACTTGTTTTTTGTTTTTTTTTGTTTGTTTGTTTGTTTGTTTTTTAAGAGAGAGAGTGCAAGCGTGGGAGTGGGCAGAGGGAGAGAGAAACTTTAGCAGACTCTTTGCTGAGCTCGGAGCCCAATGCAGGGCTTGATTTCACCACCCTGAGATCATGACCTGAGCCAAAATCAAAAGTTGGACACTTAACGAACTGAGTCATCCAGGTGCCCCTAATTTTTTTAAACTTTTTGAGGAACCTCCATACTATTTACCAGAACAACTGTACCAGTTTACGTTCCCACTAACAGTGCAAGAGGGTTCCCTTTTCTCTGCATCCTAGCCAACCTGTTGTTTCTATGTTAATTTTAGCCATTCTGACAGGTGTGAGGTGTTATCTTTTTGTAGTTTTGATTTGCATTTCCCTGATGTTAAACATCTTTTCATGTGTCTGTTAGTCATCCATACATCTTGTTTGGAGAAAAGTCTGTTCCTGTCTTCTGCCCATTTTTAAATTGGATTAGATTTTTGGGTGTTGAGTTCTATAAGTTCTTTATATATTTTGGATAGTAACCCTTATGGAATATGTCATTTGCAAATATCTTCACCCATTCCATAGGTTACCTTTCAGTTTTATGGATGCTGTGCAGAATAAACCCTCTTTTTAGAGGAGGATTTTTTTTTTTTTTTCCCTAAGAAGGCAGCATAGGACAGAGACAGAAATTCCACCACTGATAAACTGGGTCACCTTGGGTAAGCATCCCACTGCCCCTAAGTCTAAGTTTCTTTTTCAGTAAAAGGGAATTCTAGTAGTACCTAACCAGTGCCACAGGATTTTGGTCACATGAAATAATGTGTTGTCACAGAACATGCCGCAGGACAAGTACTAAGCTGAAATGGCTTGTCATTGCTTTATTATTATAAGAGCATGTTAACAATGAAGCCTTTGTTACTTGACCATACATACAGAAAGTTTCTGAAATAAACAACTTATAAAACTTGTAAAAAAAAAAAACAAACTACAAGTGAGTTCTTTATTATGTTCCTTTTTTCTTCCTCTACCCTGAAAAGGTGGTGAGGAAAAAAAAATATATTAATTGAAAAGTCACTGGCCAATAAGGAGTTTTTGTTTTCATTCAAATTACCCCAGGGTTCCTAAAAATTAAACATATTATATATATCTATACAGGTAAGCATATATTCCACAGTGGGCTAAATATCAGAAATGGGGGTAGTGATGATGGAGGGCTACAGATGTTGGGCTACAAAACATTGATAGACACCTTGTTCTTTTGTAGAAGCTTAGATATATCATCATGCAGAAAACAGTGTTGACAGAACATTTTGTGCAACATATTACACATCCCTGGCTAAAAGCTAAAAATTCATACTCACCATGCTTTCTGTTTTGAAATGTTGGAGCCTTCAAATCACTGTATTTTAATAACCAGCTGAGATGTCATTAGGGAGTTGTTTCTAAATTTGGGAAACATCTTCTCCTATGAAAAAGAACTGTGCAAAATAAAATATACCTAGAACTTCCATCCGAGACTTTTGGCATCCAAGAGATCCCTGTTCTACAATGTCATGTGTACAAAATTTCCCAAGAACTTCTGACACTTTTCTTCCCCATTCTCTTAAAGTTCCCTCTTGTCCTTTTCCCATACTGTTACTATGTAATTGACTAGCTTAGAGTCAGAGATAACCAGTCAATAACTTGATAATAAAATCTAGAGATGGTTTAGAGAAGACATGAATCATTATATGCAAAAAGAAAATGGATATGTATTGTTTGGGATAAGCCCAGAACAACCTGAATTGACAAAGAAGGAATCTGATAGGCTTTTCTAAGAAAAAGCCAAGCACTCCTCTACTCTTCTCTTCTCCCAAGCCAACCAGCATCACCAGAAGTTGAGAATCATGCAGGAAAGGTTACTTTTAAGGCCAGGGAATATGACCAGAAAATTTAAAAAAAACCATAGGGTGTTTAAGAACGGTTCTAAAAGAGGGGCGCCTGGGTGGCTCAGTGGGTTAAGCCTCTGCCTTCAGCTCAGGTCATGATCCCGGGGTCCTGGGATCGAGCCCCGCATCGGGCTCTCTGCTCAGCAGGAAGCCTGCTTCCTCCTCTCTGCCAGCCTCTCTGCCTACTGTGATCTCTCTCTGTCTGTCAAATAAATAAATAAAATCTTAAAAAAAAAAAGAACGGTTCTAAAAGAAAACACGAGCACAAAGTGCAATCCTTCCCTTTCCTTAATTTTAAATGAAATCAGTTCTTAAGCAGAAACTATCTAAGACAGATCAAAGTGTTAGATGGATTTAGAATGTAATTCATCAGAACATTAAATGCATATTATATAGATTTGTTTATCCTAATCTAACAGTCCAGGCATACCCTAGAGATATTGTGGGGTCAGTTCCAGACCACTGCAATAAGGCAAATACCACAAGTAAAACAACTCAAATTAATTTTTTGGTTTCAAAGTGCATATAAAAGTTATATTTACATTATAGTCTATTAAGAGTAAAATAGCATTATGTCTAAAAAAGAAACCCAATGTATATACCTTAATTAAAAAAAAACCTTATTGCTAAAAATTGATGGATATTAAGGAGGGCATAGTATTGCAATGAGCACTAGGTGTTATTCGCAAATATGCAAATAACAAATCATGGAACACCTCAAAAATTAATGAAGTACAGTATGGTGATGAACATCACATAAAAATTTTTTTAAAAATTAACAAAAATGCTAAGCACCTTGTGAGCTTTCAGAGTCATAATCCTTTTGCTGGGGGTTTTGCCTTGATATTGATAGTGGCTGACTGATCAGGGCGGTGGTTGTTGAGGTTTGGGGTGGCAGTGGCCATTTCTTCAGAAAACATCATGAAGTTTGCCTCATGGATTGACTCCTCCTTTAATGAGCGATTTCTCTGTAGTACTTGATGCTGTTTGATAACATTTTACCCACAGTCGAACTTTTCAAAATTGGAGTTAATCTACTCAAGCCTTGCTACTGCTTTATTAAGTTTATGTAATATTCTAAGTTCTTTGTTATCATTTCAACAATCTTCACAGCATCTTCGCCAGGAGTAGATTCCACCTCAAGAACCATTTTCTTTGCTTATCCTTTAAAATCAGTTTGTTATCTGTTCAAGTTCGATCATGAGATTGCAACAATTCAGCCACATCTTCAGCCTCCAACACTAACTCTATTTCTCTTGCTTTGCCCACCACATTTATGCAATTATTTCTTGCATTGAAACCTTCAAAGTCATCCATGAGGGTTGGAATCAGCTTCTACCAAACTTCTTATTAATGTTGATATTCTGACCTCTTCCCATTTATCAAGAATGTTCCTAATAGCATCTAGAATGGTGAGTCCTTTCCAGGAGGTTTTCAGCTTACTTTGCCCAGATCCATCAGAGGATTCCTTATCTAAGGAAGGTATAGCTTTGCAAAGTGTACTTCTTGAATAACATAACTTGAAAGTAAAAAAATACTCCTTGATCTGTAAACTGCAGAATGGATATTATGTTAGCAGGCATGAAAACAATGCTGATCTCACTGTCCATCTCCACCGGAGCTCTTGGGTGACCGAGCGCATTGTTAATGAGCAGTCGTATTTTGAAAGGTGGTCCTATTTGAAAGGCCCTTTTTTTTCTAAGCAGTTCTCAAATAGATATCAACAATCGATTTAAAATATTTAGTAATCCATGTGGTAAACAGGTGTGCCATCGTCTAGGCCTTGTTGTTCCAATCCTAGCTCTCAGGCAGAATAGATTTCCTGTCATTCTTGAGAGCCCTAGGATTTTCTGAATGGTAATGAGCAGTGGCTTCAACTTCAAGTCACCAGCTGCATGAGCCGCTAACAAGAAAGTCAGCCTGTCTTTTGAAGCTTTGAAAACAGGCATTGAGTTCTCCTCTCTAGCTATGAAAGTCCTAGATGGCATCTTCTTCCTATAGAAGGCTATTTTGTCTACACTGAAACTGTTGCTTAGTGTAGCCACCTTTGTGAAGTATCTGAGCTGGCTATTCTGGAAAACTCGCTGCAGCTTCTACATCAGCACTTGCTGCTCCACCTTGCACTTCTTGATGTTAAGGAAATGGCTTCATTCCTTGAATCTTATAAACCGACATCTGCAGGCTTCACACTTTTCTTCTACAACTTCCTTACCTCTCCCAGCCTTCCTAGAATTGAAGAGAGGGAGGGCCTTGCTCTGGATCAGGCTTTGATTTAAGAGAATGTTGTTGCTGGTTTGCTCTTCAACCCAGACCACTCAAACGTTCTCCGCATCAGCAGTAAGACTGGCTTTCTTATCATTGCTGTATTCTCTGGAGTAGCACTTTTAATTTCCTTCAAGGACTTTTCCTTTGCCTTCACAGTTTAGCTAACTTTTTGGTGCAAGAGACCCATTTTTCAACCTATCTCAAGTTGATGTGCCATCCTACTAAGCTTAATCATTTCTAGCTTTTGATTTAAAGTGAGAGACGTGTGACTCTACCTTTCCCTTGAACACGTAGAGACCATTGTAGTGTTGTTTATTGATCTAATTTCAATATTGTTGTCTCTCAGAATATGGAAGCCTGAAGAGAGGGAAAGAGTTGGAGAAATGGCTGGTGGGTGAAGCAGTGGAAACACATTTATCAATTAAGCTCACTGTCTTCTATGAGTGTGGTTCGTGGCACCCTAAAATGGTTATAGTAGTAGTAACCTCAAAGATCACTGATCACAGATCACCATAACGAATATGAAAATATATGAATATGTGATGAACAAGTTTGACATATTGCAAGATTTACCAAAATGTGACACAGAGACATGAAGTGAACAGATGCCGTTGATAAAAATGGCACTGGGGCACCTGGGTGGCTCAGTGGGTTAAGGTCTCTGCCTTTGGCTCAGGTCATGATCTCAGGGTCCTGGGATCGAGTCCCACATCGGGCTCTCTGCTCAGCGGGGAGCCTTCCCCTTCTCTCTGCCTGCCTTTCTGCCTACTTGTGTTTTCTGTCAAGTAAATAAATAAAATCTTTTTTAAAAAATGGCACCAATAAGGGGGTAGGAGAAGAGTAAATGAAACAAGATGGGATTGGGTGGGAGACAAACCATAAGTGACTCTTAATCTCACAAAACAAACTGAGGGTTGATGGGGGGAGGGGGGTTGGGGGAGTGGGGTTATGGACATTGGGGAGGGTATGTGCTATGGTGAGTGCTGTGAAGTGTGTAAACCTGTGTAAACCTGGCGATTCACAGACCTGTACCCCTGGGGATAAAAATATATGTTTATTAAAAAAAAAAAGATTTTACCATTTGAAAAAAAAATGGCACCAATAGACTTGCTCAATAGGGGGTTACCACAGACCTTTAAGTTGCAAAAAATGCAGTATCTGCAAAGTGCAAGAAAGCAAAGCACAATAAAACAAGGTGTACCATATACTCTTCACAACTCATTATTTGCTTTTTTAAGCTATTTCACAAAAAAGAAAGGTCCTAACTGGAACATTGTCATATAACAAGATGCTCCCATTTCAGTGGTGGAATAGGTTAGAAAGCTTTACATAGACATTCCTTAGTCTTAGAGAAAATGGATTTTGTGCACATAAAACATATAAAATAGAAACTATGGTTAAAAGAGTTTTTAGAACCTCATATAGATATAGGTTCTTGGTCTCCTTAGTTTAACTCTTTTTTTAATTGAGGTATAATTGACATTTGACATATTTCTTTCAGATGTGCAATATAATTATTCAATATTTATATATTGCAAAATGATCACATTAAGTCTTGTTAACATCTGTCACCATAAAGTTAGAAAAAATGTTTTTCTTGTGATAAAAGCTTCTAAGTTTTATTGTCTTAGAAAATTTCAAATACGCAATAGTGTTATTATCAATAGCCATAATGCTGTATGTTACATCTTCATTTATTTTATAACCGAAAGGTTGCATCTTTTGACCACCTCCACCCATTTTGTCCACCATCCAGACTCTACATCTGGCAACTACCAATCTGTTCTCTGTATCTATAAGCTCAGTTTGCGGTCTTGGTTTTTCTTGCTTGTTTAGTTTCTATATATAACTGGGATCACGTGGCATTTGTCTTTCTTTGATACATTTCATTTACATTTCATTATGGCTGGAAAGTGTGTGTGTGTGTGTGTGTGTGTGTGACATTTTCTTTATCCATTCATTGATAGACACTTAAGTTGTTTACATATCTTGGCTATTGTAAATAATGCTACAATGAATGTGAGAGTGCATATATCTTTTTGATTTAGTGCTACCATTTTCTTCATATGAACACCCAGGAGTGGAATTGCTGCATAATGGTGATCATTCAAGTTTTAATTTGGGGGAAGAACCTCCATACTGATTTTCATGGTGGCTATAGCAATTTACATTTCCCATCAACATTGTCCAAGGATTCTCTTTTCCCCACATCCTCACCAACACTTGTTACTTCTTGCCTTTTTGATAATGACCATTCTAACAGGTGTGAGGTGCTACTCATTATGGTTGAGAGTTGCATTTCTCTGATGATTGGTATTATTGAGCACTTTTTCAGGTACCTATTGGCTATCTTTATGTCGTCCTTGAAAAATGTCTATTTAGATCTTCTGCCTGTTTTTTTTTTTCATCATATTGGTTCTTTTGCTATTGAGTTATGTAATTTCTTTATATATTTAGAGTATTAACCCCTTATCAGATACAAGATTTGAAAGCATTTAATCCCATTCAGTAGATTACCTTTTCGTTTTGTTGATAGTTTTTTTTTACTGTGCAGAAGCATTTTAGTTTGATATAGTCCCATTTGTTTATTTTCATTTCTGTTGCTTTAGCTTTTGGTGTCAAATCCGAAAAAATCATTGCCAAGATGTCAAGTAGCTTCCCACTTACATGTTCTTCTCAGAGCTTTATAGTTCTAGGTCATACAGTCACATCTTTAATCCTGAGTTAGTTTTTGTGTATGGTGTAAGACAGTGCATGTGACTGTCCAGTTTTCCCAACACCACTTATTGAAGAGCTTGTCTTGTATATTCTTGGCTCCTTTGTCATAAATTGTCTGTATATGCATGGGTTTATTTCTGGGCTCTCTATTCTGTGCCATATCTATGTGTCTTTTTTTTTTTATGCCAATACCATACTACTTTGATTACAATAGCTTTGTAGTACAATTTGAAGTTAGGGAGTATGATTCCTCCTGCTTTGTTCTTATTTCTCAAGATTGCTTTGGCTGTTTGGGGTCTTGTTTGGTTCTATAAAGTATTTTAGGGTTATTTGTTCTAATTCTGTGAAAAATGCCATTGGAATTTTGACAGTGATTACACTGAATCTGTAGATTGCTTTCAGTAACATAACATTTTTTTAAATAAATTTTTAAAATTTTTTATAAACATATAATGTATTATTAGCCCCAGGGGTACAGGTCTGTGAATCACCAGGTTTACACACTTCACAGCACTCACCATAGCACATACCCTCCCCAATGTCCATAACCCACCACCCTCTCCCTACTCCCCTACCCCCGGCCTTCCTCAGTTTGTTTTGTGAGATTAAGAGTCTCCTATGGTTTGTCTCCCGATCCCATCTTGTTTCGTTTATTCTTTTTCTATCCCCTAAACTCCCCACGTTGCATCTCCACTTCTTCATATCAGGGAGAGCATATGATAGTTGTCTTTCTCTGATCGAATTATTTTGCTAAGCATAATACCCTCTAGTTCCATCCATGTCGTCACAGATGGCTTCATAGTATTCCATTGTATATATATACCACGTCTTCTTTATCCATTCATCTGTTGGTGGACATCTAGGTTCTTTCCATAGTTTGGCTATTATGGACACGTGCCCCTTCGGATCACTACGTTTGTATCCTTAGGTTAAATACCCAGTAGTGCAATTTCTGGGTCTTAGGGTAGCTCTATTTTCAACTTTTTGAGGAACCTCCATGCTGTTTTCCAGAGTGGTTGCACTAGCTTGCATACCCACCAACAGTGTAAGAGGGTACCCCTTTCTCTGCATCCTCGCCAGCATCTGTCATTTCCTGACTTGTTCATTTTAGCCATTCTGACTGGTGTGAGGTGGTATCTCATTGTGGTTTTGATTTGTATTTCCCTGATGCCGAGTGATGTGGAGAACTTTTTCGTGTGTCTGTTGGCCATCTGGGTGTCTTCTTTGCAGAAATGTCTGTTCATGTCCTCTGCCCATTTCTTGATTGAATTATTTGTTCTTTGGGTGTTGAGTTTGATAAGCTCTTTATAGATTTTTGGATACTAGCCCTTTTATCTGATATGTCATTTGCAAATATCTTCTCCTGTTCTGTCAGTTGTCTTTTGGTTTTGTTAACAGTTTCCTTTGCTGTGCAAAAGCTTTTGATCTTGATGAAGTCCCAATCGTTCATTTTTGCCCTTGCTTCCCTTGCCTTTGGTGAAGTAACATAACAATTTTAATGATATTATTCTTCCCCTCCATGAACATAGTATATCTTTCCATTTGTTTTCTTCAATTTTTTCATCAGTGTCTTATAGTTTTCAGTGTACAAGACTTTTACATCCTTAGAAGTTTATTCCTAGGTATTTTAGTCTTTTTGATTCACTTGTAAATGGGACTGTTTTCTTAATTTCTCTTTCTGACAGTTTGTTAGTGGTGTATAGAAATGTAATGGATTTTTGTATGTTGATTTTGTATCCTTTGGCTTTAATGAATTTATTAGTTCTGACACTTTTTTTGGTGGAGTCTTTATGATTCTTTCTGTATAATAGCATTCAATCTACAAAGAGTGAAAGTTTTAGTTTTTCTTCCCCAATTTGGATGCCATTTTTTGTTTTTCTTGCCTAATTGCTGTAGCTAGGAATTCTAATAGTATGTTGGATAAAAGTGGCAAGAGTGAGAATCTTCCTTGATCCTGATTGTTCACCTGTGATTATGATGTTAGCTGTGGACTTGGCATATATGACCTTTATTATGTTAAGGTACCTCCTTCTCTACCACTCTGTTGAGAGTTTTTATCATAAATGGATGTTGAATTTTACCAAATGCTTTTCTGTATCTGTTGAGATGATCATATGAGTTTTATCCTTTATTTTGTTAATATGGTATATCACATTGATTTGTGGATGTTAAGTTATCTTGCACCCCTGGAATGAATTCCACTTGATCATAGAGTATAATCAATCCTTCTAAGATATTGTTGAATTTGGTTTGCTAATTTTGTTGAAGATTTTCACATTTATGTTTTTCAGAAATATTGGCCTGTGAAATTCTTTTCTTGGAGTGTCGTTGTCTGGTTTCAGTATGAGGGTAATGTTGGCCTCATAAAATAAGCTTGGAAGTCTTCCCTTCTTTCTGTTTTTTGGAAAAGTTTAGGAAGGATTGATACTAGTTCTTCTTTAAGTGTTTGATAGAATTCATCAGCAAAGCCATCTGGTTCTAAACTTTTGTTTATTGGGAGGTTTTGATTGCTGATTCACTTTCCTTATTAGCATTTGGTTTATTCAAATTTTCTATTTCTTTCTGATTCATTCTTAGTAGGTTGTGTGTTTCTATGATTTTATCCATCTCTGCTAGATTGTCAAATTTTGTTTGTATTTTGTGGTATCAATTTTAATGTCCCCTCTTTTATTTCCTATTTGAGTTTTCTCTTTATGTTCCTGGTGAGTCTCACTAAAAATTTATCTCTTTTTCTTTTTTTTTTTAAGATTTTGTTTACTTATTTGACAGAGAGAGCACATAAGCAGGGGGAGCAGCATGTAGAGAGAGAGGCAGAAGCAGATTCCCCACAGAGTGGGGAGCCCAACATGGGACTCAATCCCAAGACCCTGGGATCATGACCTGAGCCAAAAACAGGTGCTTAACTGACTGAGCCAACTAGGTGCCCCTATCTCTCTTTATTTTCCAAAGAAACTACTCATAGTTTCTTAAATCATTTTACTGTCATTGTATTCTCTGTATCATTTATTTCCTCCTTTTTCTTTGTTATTTCCTTCCCTCATTAACTGTGGCTTCATTTATTCTTTTTTGTTGTTGTTGTTCCTTGAGATGTAAAGTTAGGAAATTGGAGATTTTTTGTTTATTTTTTAATGTATGTATTTATCTTCTATGACCTTCTCTTAGAATTGCTTTTGCTGCAACCCATAAGTTTGGTGTGTGTTTCTTTTCACTCATCTCAAGGTATTTTTTTTATATCTCTTTTGATTTCTTCTATGATACAGTGGTTGTTCACTAGCATTATATTTAATCTCCACATATTTGTGAATTTTCAAGTTTTCTTATAATTTATTTCTAGTTTTATATCATTATGATTGGAAAAGAGGCAGTTTCAGTCTTCTTAAATTTATTAAAACTAGTTTTGTTGTCTGACATGTTTTTTATCAGTAGAGGAGAATGTTCTATGTGTGCTTGAAAAAAAATGTGTTTTCTGTTGCTTTTAAGTGGAATATTCTGTATGTGTCTATTAAGTCTATCTGGTCTAACATATCATTTGAGGCTGATATCTGCGTATTCATTTTCTGTCTAGACCTATCCATTGATGTGAGGGAGGTATTAAAGTCCCCTACTATTATTGTATTGCTACTTATTTCTCCTGTTAGATCTGTTAATATTTGTTTTATATATTAGTTCTTCCTATGTTGGATACATAAATATTTATCAATGTTATATCTTCTTGTTGGATTGGCCCCTTTATTATTATGGAATGCCCTTCTTTGTCTCTTATTACAGTCTTTGTTTAAAAGCCTACTTTTTCTTATATAAGTATAACCTCTCCAGGTATCTTTTAGTTTCCATTTTCCATGGTTTTCACTTTCAATATTTTTTTCCATCCCTTCACTTTGAGTCTGTATGTGTCCTTGGACCTGCAGTTAATCTCTTGTAGGCAGCATATAGATAGGTCTTGTTTTTTAGCTACTGTGTGTATCTTGTTTGGACAACTCAGTCCATTTATATTTAATTAATTATTGATAAGTATGGATGTATTGCCATTTTGTTAATTGTTTTCTGGCTATTTCATAGTTTCTCAGTTCCTTTCTTATTCTACTCCTTTATTATTTCAGGATTTTCTGGAGTAGTGTGCTTAGATCCCATTCTTTTTATCTTTTGTATATCTACTATAGGTTTTTGTTTTGTGATTACCATGAGGCTTACATAAAATAATTTATATTTATAATAGTCTATTTTAAGTTGATAAACTTGAATGTATTTTAAAGCTCCACATTTTTACTACCCCATGTTTTATGTTTTTGTTTTTGTTTTGTTTTTACATCTATTGTGTATTCCTTAACTAATTATTGTATACTTATTTTTACTAAATCTGTCTTTTAAAATTCATGCTAGCTTTGTACATGATTAATCTATCACCTTTGCAACAGTAGATTATCTGAATTTTACTGTATATTTACCTTTACCAACTTATATGCAAGAAGTTGTTTTTCTCTTGCTGTTTGTAAGATTCTTTACTTTAAGTTTTGACAGTTAATTATAATGTGTCTTGGTGGGTTTCTTTGGATTCTTCTTTTTTGGAACTCTCTGGTTTCTTGGAGCTGAGTATCTGTTTCCTTTCCCAGGTTAGGGAAGTTTTTAGCCATTATTTCCTCAAATAAATTTTCTTCTTTTTCTCTTCTCCTTCTGGAATCCGTATAATTTGACTATTCATCCACTTGATGTTTTTCCATTGGTCCCCTAAGCTATTTTCACTCTTTTTCATTATTTTTTTCTTTTTGCTACCCTGGTTAAGTTCTGCTGTCCTATTTTTGAGTTCACTGATCCTGTCTTCAGCTTCATCTAGTCCACTGTTGAACCTCTTTAGTGTATTTTTCGGTTCAGTTACTGTATTATTCAGCTTTGACTTTTTTGTGGTACTTTCTCTCTCTCTCTCTCTTTTTTTTTTAAGATTCCATTTATTTACTTGACAGAGAGAGATCACAAGTAGGCAGAGGGAGAGGAAGAAAGCAGGCTCCCCGCTGAACAGAGAACCTGATGTGGGGCTTGATCCCAGAACCCTGAGATCGTAACCTGAGCTGAAGGCAGAGGCTTAAACCACAGCCACCGAGGTGCCCTGTGGTACTTTCTTATATATTCTCTTTGTTGAAGTTCTCGCTGCATTCATCCATTCCTCTCCTGAGTTTGGTGAGCATCGTTATGACAGTTATCTTGAACTCTTTATCGGGTAAATCATTCATTTATCTCTATTTCATTAAGGACTTTTTCAGAGATTTTATATTGTGCTTTTGTTTAGAAGTATTCTTCTGTTTCTTCATTTTTTTTGTCTCTCTGTAGGTTTTTATTCATTAGACAAAGTAGTCACTGTTCCCATTCTTGAAGGAATGGCCTCATGTAGATGAACCTTATTATTAACCCCACCCTAGCTCTTGGTTGTCTCTTAAGCCTTTGTTTTTGTCCAAGCCTATTTTATTTTAGTGCCCCCCACCCAAGTAGTTGAGAGTATCCAAGACCTGTCAGTGTCCCAAAAGAATGGATATTCATCAGCACCCAGATTCAGGCTGATTAGAAGCCAGAACCTCAGGCAGCAACTTTTAAAATATGGAAATCTATTTACAGTACTGTGGGACTTCAAGAATAGGTCACACCGGCCATGATAACTAAGTGTTCTAGAGGTGTTTTCTGGGCAGCAGTCACAAAAAACTCAGGATGCCAGATAAGTGTATAAGCTCCTTTTCAGGAGATTCCAGTGACCTGTGTAAGACAGGGAGAGAACACAAAGAAGCATTCACCAGCCTCTGTCTCTGAGTGTTTCTCAGCAGCCCTTAGATGTATACTAAACCATAAGCCTACTCCTCGGGCCAAAGCTCCAGGGACAAGTAGATCTCTTTCACAGAAAGACTAGGGATGTTTTTAAGTCTACTGTGTGTTAGTAGCCTGGGAGTGGCAGCTGGCCAAGAACTGTCTCTCCATTTGTTACAGTTCTGTGGGACTAAGGAACGCAAACTCTGTTGGCCACCAGAACTAGGCAGTCAAGATGCATTCCCTGGTTGGCAGTCACAGAAACTGGGGCACCAGACACATATAAAAGTTCCTCTCTGGGAGATACTGGCACTTTGGAGCATGGCAGAGGGAGAATGACAAGATAGCAGCTGCCCTCTGAAGTCTCTATAGAGGATTATAGTAGGCCCTTAGTTGTGTGTTTAATTAAAAGCCTGCCCCTCAAGCTGCAGCTATAAAGATAAGCCAATCAGCCCCTTTCATGGACAGACTGAGCTTCTCAGTCTGTTGCCTGTTGTTGTGCCTTGGGGCTGGTGACCAGTTAAGAACTCTCTTTATATCATTCTGTGGGAATCACAAATGTAAGTCTCCCTGGCCAGCAGACTGGGTGATCAAGAGATCTCCCCTGGTAGCAGCCATAAAAATGAAGCACCAGAGTGTACAAGCTCCTTTTGGGGAGATCCTAGCAAGCTGGAGTGAGGCAGAGGGAGAATTCAAAGATGGCACCCACCAGCCTTCATCTCTGGAGAATATGGTAACAGGCCCCTAGAGGTGTGTCCCTGAGAGAGCCCTTTTGGTGTTGTTTCTCAGTTCACTGTAGCCTTGGAGATCTCATGGATGTGAATCCCACTGGTTTTCAAAACTAGTTTTTGTGGGGCTCTTTCTCTGAAGTACAAGTCTTAAAGTTGGGGAGCCTGACATGGGGTTGAAGCTCTTGTCTCCTCAGGGAGAAGCTCCTGGTTTTGAGTTCCTTCCCAATCATGGTCACTGGACTTGGGGCTGGGCTTTATGGTGAAATTATGTCTCATCCTCTCCTACCTGCTTCAGTGTGGGTTTTTTCTCATTTGTCTGATGTATAGGAGTTCCTGAGCTAGTTTTTGGGCTTTTCTCAGAGGAAATTGTTCCATATGTGGCTGTACATTCAGTGTGTCCATGGGAGGTTGTAAGTTCAGGATCTTCCTTTATCACCATCTTGAGCCAGACCGTGTTAATTCAACCTGTTAAATTATTTAACTCAAATACAAAATATTTTTGTTCCTGATCCTAAAACTTGATAAATTTATTACTTATTGATCATTACTATATATTTTCTCTTCCTTTTCAGTAGGCAAGTGCTGAATATTAGCTGACTGCTATTAACTATTTGACTAATTCATTTATAAAAATTTTTGAGATTTGTTGAAAAATTTGACTAATGAGATGAGTACATGTAGTCATAATTTTAACTATAAAATATTAGTGTTCTTCAGTCATTAGCAATTAAACAAAAGTGAAATATTTTAGTCAGTGATACTTTTGTTGTTAGCAAAAATCTTAAATCCTCATTCTCTGAAATACTAGTTTCATGCTTAGAAAATCATGAGCTCTGGAAACATTTCTCAAACTTGTGGCTAGGATTTGAATTCAAATCTTAATGAGGAAGACCAACATGAACTATAGCAGCTCATGTATTTCTGAAAACTATTTTAAGGTTAAATATTAAACAATAGTATAAGTCCTGGGATTTGATTTATTTTTTTAGCTGAGAAAGTTATCTGTGTTCAGTATGTGGAGGGAACCAACTGGACATCCTGCTTACACAAAGCTAATCAGTAGCTTGACAGCCCCAATCAAACATCCAACACAGAGTGTCTAGAGGTCATAATCTGCGTGTCTCCTGCATTGTTTTTGTTTTAAGAGGTTTGAGGGGATGAAGGAAGGATGGTACAGTGTTAGGTTGTACATAGTTGCCAATTTCCTTTTTTTCTAGTTAGAGCATATTACTAGTTTGACCTTCTTTCATCTCAAAGGAACCATTTTCTTATATTATTTCATCTCTGTCTTCAAGCTCATTAGCTTTAATTATGGATAAGCTAATGTGAAGGTTTTTAAAAATCAACCTCACAAAATATAATATTCTACAAAAGTGAACTTTCCAGAGAACTGACACTGTTCCTTTAAACACCAAAATAATTAGAAGAGGAAAGATGAAGTGGGCAGAAGGGGGTAGAGGGTAATCATAGTAGTAATAATGTAATTGTAATAGAAAAGTTCTGGAACACCTGAGTGGCTCCATCAATTAAAGGTCTGACTTGTGATTTCAACTCAGGTTATGATCTTAGGGTCATGAGATCGAGCCCCGTGTCAGGCTCCATACTGGGCACAGAATCTGCTTGAGATTCTTACCCCTTCCCCCTCCCTCTGCCTCTCTCCCCACTTGTGCTTGCTTGCTCTCGCTCTCACTAAAATAAATAAATAAAATCTTAAAAAATAATAATAAAAAAGTTCTGAAATGTCTACCTTTCTATGTAACTGAAACTTTTCTTGGAGGCTTGGGTTCATTTCCATGAATACCAAAGATTAATCCTGTTTTCTGTTGAAGAGCTCTGGCAATATAATATTTAGATCTGTTGGCTCCTAAACATTATGTTGCTCTTACACAATCCGCATACCCACTGAGTTCAAAAGATGGGTTGAAACAATTGTGTGCTTCTCTCATTAACAGACAAACATCCACTTCCCATCAGGAAGCCCTCTTGTCCCTCCCTTACTGTCCTGCTCCCCTGCCCTTCTTTCCAGGATCCTGGCTCTCACTTTATCAATTCCATTTAGTATGTCCCCCCAGGATGCCAGGTAAGGAAGGTATTTAGAAGAGGTCACTCACTTTCTTCTGAGAGCCAAAGAAGAGAAGACCTCTCTTAATCATACTAACCACCTATTATAGTAAAATTAAAATATGTTACTATGCTGACTGAGTCTGACTCTTTTGATCTAACCATTTCAATCATGTTCTGATGTGAGTTAGGGTGTCAGAGGTGGGGTCAGGGCAAATACCCATTCGTACTTTATTATTTTTTATTATTATTTTTTAGAAAGAGAATGTGCAAGTGGGGGGAGGGGCAGAGGGAGAGGGAAAGAATCTCAAGCAGGGTCCATGCCCAGCATGGAGCCCGATGCGGGGCTAAATCTCATGACCCTGAGATCATGACCTGAGCCAAAAATCAAGAGTTGGATGCTTCACTGACTGAGCAACCTAGGCACTCCTCTATTCATAATTTAAAACTCCTTTTCTCTAATTATTAAAAATCCTCTGTCCCTTCTTTCCACCAGGTAGTTTTGTTTTGGGTGCTTCTAGGAGACTGCCTTGCTGTATACACAGTCAAGAGTCATGTTGGTGAAAATATTTTGGAGAGGGCTAGAAGCAGTAAGTTTCAGCTTTAGGTCTTTGCTCCTGCTGGTTGTTGGAAGTATCTTCTAGAAAAGCTGGGGCTCATTGTTATCATTTTTGACTCTAATTTTCTTTCCCTGCACCTTTATCACCTACATTTGTGATTAGTTTTACTGCTACTATGTGAAAAATAGAGTTATTCCTACTAATAGCTCTTCATTTGACTAATATCCCATAGGTCAACATAAACTTTACTGAAAGGAAACAGCAGAGAATGACCCACAAATGCTCTCGCACTTTAGTATCAGTGGATGAGCTCTGCTGTGGAACGTCTGCCTCTGACTACTTTTTAATCTGGCTCTATTCATTGCTGCAATTTTTCTTTCTTTTCACCTTCCTCAAAAATAGCATCATTTTGAGAGCATGAATTTTTTGCCTTAAAAATTATATGCCTTAATTCTGCCATATATACACACTTGGGTATACATTGCAGACACACACACAGTATATACATATTGGCAGCATAGGCCCATTTTAGAAGCTCTGACTTGTCAGAGTACATTTGGATTCTTGGCCTTTCCCTCATGGTTCTAAGATGGCTGTGGCAGCTCAAGTGCCATGTCCTCACCATTCTCCAGACCAGGAAGTATGGGGAAGAGGCAAGAACTTTTGTGCATCTCTGTTTATTTTATTCCAAAGAAAATCCTTTGCAGCTAACTTTCCCTTGAGCGTCATTGACCACAACTATGTCTTGGGTCTACTTTTGGTTCCAAGAAAGGATGGAAAAGTGAGTATATGGCAAAGGGAAATGGAATCATCATGGCTGGCTAAGACTGACCCATTCTTGGGGCTATGTCCTGTCTGAAAACATCAGAATTCAACTTGGGTGGAACAGGATGGCCATTAGGGAGCTAACAAACAGGGGAACATCATCTGCCACAACATGTTTAAGAACATTCACTAAACTTGTCCTCAAGTTCATACTTCCGTTTGCCAGTGACCTTGGTGTCAATAATGTGCTGCCAGTTATGATGAAGAGACCGAGAGGGAAGAGCAGAACATTAGAAGAAATAGCAGTAGTGGGGGGGATGGAGTTGTTAGTAACATGAAGTGTGAAACATGCCAAAGTAGGAAACAGGGAATTTAATCTGACTATGTTCAGTAGAGTAAAGAGCATTTTTATGTGTTGTGTTGTTCTAAACTTCATTCTTTCAGAAGGCAGCTTTATGTGCTTTTGGGAGCACAAGTGGCTTAGGCAAATTGATGACCGAGTGTCCTGTTTGTTATATAGGATACTGTGCATGTAAACAGGAATACCAGCTTTTATTCTCTTTTCAACACTTAATCTGACCTATGAAACGAATAGGGTTACACATTGAGTGTACTTATCAGTAGTCCTCAAATAGTGGAATGGAGGCTAATTAACCAGATGCTCAACTCTCTAAGATTAATTCAAAGATTGTTGCTATGAAACATATTTGGGAATTTTTTTAAATAAAGTTGTATGTAAGAAACAGTATTTTTGAGTGCCAGATGGAGAAGACATCTGTAGAGTGAGAAACTAAAGAAAACACACTTGCAAGATTAAGGCACATTAGAAGAAAATTGTTGGCTCTGTTAGTAATGAGGAGTTTGGAAAATATTTTCTCTATGTATAGAAGGTTCACTTTACTTGATGGATCACACAAATGGCAGATGCCAATTTTTTTTTTTTTTCCCAAGGATTTTCTTCACTAACAAGGTGTTCTGTAGTAAAACAAAAGCACACTACTTGGTTTTCCCTTACCTTCTTTCTCCATTCCTCAGTGAGATTCTGGTTATTTCCACTCATGTGGGGCAGTTTTGTCAATCCCCAGATGTACTCCCAGCTTTACAAAGAACATGTTTGGTAGAAATCTTTGTTCCCTGTGTCTACAGTGACCCTCCCTTGGTCATGAAACAGACCAAGACCAAGTAAGAGAAAGAAGGAATGATTCCGCCCATAGGCCTAAACGTTCAAAAGAACATAACTTACTGGAAGTTTATTAGTCTCACTTCAAAGACCAAGGACAGCATAATTTTCTGAGATTCTGTGGCAGTGGTTTGGGGCTGAGCAAAACACGCAGAGCATGCTGACCAGAGACAGCAAGAGCTCTGGGTCTCCTCTGTTTCCCAGTGCATTTCCTGACCATGCAGTCTGCTTGGAGAGTGAACTCCAGGCATGGAAAGAATCTGACTGTTCTTTCTCATTTTTAAACCATATTACCTTTGTCCTTTTCCTCAACTTTCAAGGCCATTTCACTTGCATTTTTCATTGATATGTGGCCAGAAACTGATTAGGAAAAGGAAAACTTAGAACTCGCTATTAGTGAGGGTTTGGAATTAAGTATGCTCCAAAAGTCCCTTTCTGTAACTAAGATCTCATTCTCAAAAGACACACACACATAGAACAAAGACATGACCATGGGGGGTTGTAGTTGGCAGGGTTGCCTCAAGAACGCAAGATGACTGAGGGAGCCCCTGTGGAGGACAGAGGACATTCATGAGACTTGTAGGTGACAGTTATCATGAGCAGTCCACAGTGTTTGGTCATTTTAATTTTGCTTCTTTTTTTTTTTTTTTTTTAAAGATTTTATTTATTTATTTGACAGAGAGAAATCACAAGTAGGCAGAGAGGCAGGCAGAGAGAGAGGAGGAAGCAGGCTCCCCGCCGAGCAGAAAGCCCGATGCGGGGCTCGAACCCAGGACCTGGGATCATGACCTGAGCCGAAGGCAGCGGCTCAAGCCACTGAGCCACCCAGGCGCCCCTAATTTTGCTTCTTTAATGTATGTTTTCCAGCTATTCCATTTCTGCTGCCTTCACGTCTCATTTCCTAGTATTCCCACAATATCCAAACTGATCTTTCTGCTTCCAGTCTCTCCCCATGGGGACCCCCCCCCCTTACCCCACACGCTTGCACCTACCCCAGCTAATTGCAGAGCAGTTCCTTCAGCTTTCATCATTTACTCTTATTTTTTGGTGAATAATACTTAGGATATTGCAGGTTATTAATGGCAACAGTAATGGGTATATGGTTTATTGAACAAAAAGCTTGAATTACATAGTTTCCTTAGAAAATAAGTAGGAAGCCTTCAAGCATAAAGTCCAGGCAGGAAAAATGGCCCATTTTGAAGATAATTAATACAGAAGGCGCAGGCCTCCCCACCACACATGTGAAAGGCATCACCAGAAGCAAGCCCAAGATAAGTGTCCCCACCTGTTGTGTGAATTTTTGATTCAGGTCTACGTTATTCCTGCAGTCATTAGAATTCTTCTCTGTCCTTTTGCTTCAGATTTGTAGCATTTATTGACGTCATCTCTTCCCTGATTTAATGGAGAGCATTGTTTCAATTTAAAGCAGCTGCTGGTTTGAAGTTGCATGAAGATGCTTATATAAACAGCAAGACAGCATGATATTTCATTGCTTCCTCATAATTACCATGTCTGTAGGAACTTCAAAAACGGTGCATGCCATTTATAGTAGATGGGGCTTACTGTATAAAAAGTATTTGTAAATTTTGTCATTTTACTTGGGACATATGTCAATAATCATCAGATGGTCTCAAACTCTGGGAAACATCCCAAAAGATGTTTTAAAAGCAAAATTAGAAGAAAAATAGTGACAAGACCCTCAAGAACCCCTATTTGGTCACTCCTACATTTCTCTTTTATGAATGCACTTTTTAAGATCATAAACCTTCACTTCTTCATACTAATTTGAAATTTTGGTTATTTCGAGGGAACTTTGTAATTTTGAGTTTTGGGTGTCATGTTCTGAAGATACACTGAAAGTCTAATCGTAGATGTCTGTACTTGAGTTAACTGTGACTTTCATCTTGAAAAATTCCACCCTGCTATGTTTTTTCCTGAGCTGGAATTGACAGATATTAAGTTTCTTAGTTAACCTTGCAGGTGCTTTCAAGATAATTGAACATGAGACTACCGGAAAGGATCATAAAAAAGCGAGAGTCAGAGCTGATGGTATGGAAAGTTCTTTTGAAAGATGGAAAACATTAATTTAAGAGAGTTCAAGAGTTTAAGCCAAAAGAGCTGGTTAGGTTGTATAGGGAAAGGAAAAAAAACCAAAAACCCTCTGCAAAACTCCCCCAACTGTACTTCTCTTTGAATCGCTTCTCTACTGCCATTTATATGAAATTGATACGAATCCTCCCATTCCAGCAACTCATGAACTTAAGTATAAGGAATGATAGCAACTGCTAATGTGTTTAAGAAAACAGCCTGAATGTCATTAAAATCTTTTTAAAATGTTCTGTGACATCTGGTTTCCATTTTTGCTATGCTGTTTAATTAACTTCAGTCTTGCAGAATTGCAGAAATCTTCTTTTGCTCAAAATAGTATCTTGAAGGAAGTGACCTTTATTTAATACAGAAGAATGTTAAGTATAATATGGGCCTGATTAACTTCATCCCAAGTTTCACATTTTTCCCATTGCCTTCAAGATCTCTTCCCCTGTACAGCTCATTTCTGTATGACCCAATCCAACTTTGGGCGGTGGATAGCTCTGATCTGACTGGTGCCAGTGTCCTATTTCTAAGATAGCAAAAGTGGAAGAAACTGTAAAGGGAATAGGGATAGTTCAGAAACTGTTCTCGTCCACGTCCCTGGCTTCTGAGCTAGTGAGGGAGTCGAATTCTGAAAAAGATTCCTTCCTTATAATGATGGGGGTGTGTGATCTTTTTGATAAGAATAAATGTCTTGAGAGAGAAAGGAGGGGCAGAAAGGTCAGTACATCCTGTAAAACCCTGGAATGGGTTTTACTGAACTTTTGCCAAAGTTCAGTGGTCCTAGAAAGCTCAAATTGGCCATGTCTTAGAGGGTGGACAGGAACATTGTGGACTAGCAGCAGAATGGAGAGAACCAAACTGCATCAACAGCTGACCGTATTTTTCTGTTTGCCAGAACACACAAAAGCCCAGTGCCCTGAGAGCAGGACACAGAAGGAAATGGCTGCATTTCAACATGTCACAGCTTCACTAGAGAAAGCCTACTGGGTTTCTGGCTTCCCAAAGTGGACAGAAGCTGGCAGATCCGCTGCCTTCGTTATATTATTATACCGCAGGCCAATGTGCTGAGCTATTCTGAGTCGTTTCTGAGAAAGCATTGGGGATTGTGCTAGATGTGATTTTTCTATTCAGGGGAATTAACGGGCTTTAATTAGCCACATTTTACATGGCTTCTCTGCTTCCATCTGGCAAGTGTTGCTGGTTCCTTTATCCTCCTTGAGTTCCATAGCTTGTGTCACTTGAACAAATCTGTCTTTTCTATCGGTCTGACCTAGACTGGTTCCACTCTCCCAGCTCCTACTTAACCCTCAGATGAGGTGAGGGTTTCTTAGCTCTCTGACCTCTGGCTCAATACTGAGGCAGAATTTGTGCCAGAGTAGGAAAAAGTAAATTCAAAAGAAGTCACTTGGAGGAGAAGACAAGTGTGTTTTAAAGAAAGGTTAATGTATTACGGTAGTATTTCGATGTTCCCTTAATATCTTACAAATAAGTCCTTTGGCAAGAAGGTCACATGTGTGACGCTTGAGGACAAGAACACTTTCTGCTCAGTGAACATACCTGACCCAACATTCTCATGCTCCAGGACAGTGTTTCCCAACTATGGTTTCAAAAAAATCAGTGATGGTAGTTTTTAAATAGCTTTCAGTATTTCAGAACATCTTGTAGTTTGCACAGATCACCTGAAATGACGGATTTATTTCTATTTAGCTGTACTCCTATTAATGCGTTATGGTAACCCACATATGCTGATCGTGACCTCTGATTGGTAGTTGTATAGCCTGTTTAGCACTAAATGAGAAAACGAGTAATTTATTGAATGTAGTTCGACTTCCTTTAAACTATAAAGAATGCTTTGCCAATTTCATTCCCTCCTTTCTGTTTTCAATGATTCGTTTTCTTTTTCTGGATTCCCAACTTCCTACCTACAAATTTCTCCTCTGTTCTTCATTTGCCTGACCATTTCCTTTCATGTCAGCACTATGCTTGGCCTTTCAGGAGGCACAGACTACATTAGGTCACCCCATGTGGCCTCCCCAGGCATTGAGGACTTCCCCCATGATAACCTTCATATCATTACTCTCTAGGGGTTGTCTCCCCCACAAGAGTATAGGATCTCTGACATCAGGCTTATATCTCTCTTGTTCTTCACCTTGCTCTAGCCCCTACCCCAGTGCCTGGCACATAATAAAGACTTAATAAATATTTGTGGGTTTAATGGACAGATTATATTCATTGTCAAACTGAGTGATAATTATCTATTTGCATGCTTGGCTGAATGCATCACTAGGCTATCACATTCTGCAAGAATATGATATCTGTGGAGCTATCAGCCATTTTTTGATCCCCAACAACTGGCACTGTATCTAGGACAGAGATTTAATTCAATTCAACTACAGTTGAGATTTTTAAAAATGGGAACACTGTAGATTCTGGTAAAGATGTTAATGATCATGTTTCTTATCTTACTTACCATTAGGCATTCCTATAAAAAAGCAATCCTTTGCTCAGAATTCCACTCAACTTGTAATGAAAGATTCTCTGGTTTTAATTTCTAGTGAGTGAGTAATACCATGGTTTTAGGTATGCAAGTAGCTTAAAGTTAAACTTAGAATTTTGATTGAAGATGGTCCTCCCAATCTGCTGTAGATAAAGAGTTTGAATGAGATTGCTGACTGGACCTTTTAACTTGCTGCTCTTGTTTATTTTCTGCTTGTTTTGTTTGTTGAGGTCTGGCATGGAGCCTAAAAATAAAACCTTGCTTGCAGTTTGACTTTCGCTGTGATTCAGTTTTGCAATCTTTTCAAAATACCCTTCAGGAGACCTCCATATATCTGTGGACATCTCCTGGGTTTTCCAAAACAAACATAAATGGGGGGAATTTGGAAATTTCCAAATTGTAACAGATGGGAACTTGCTTTCTTTGTCTGAGAAGTATTTGCTCCAGATAGAGGGGAATCCCAGAGGAAAACATAAAGCTCCACAGGGTTCTCTGCCTTTGCTTTCCCTGGCCAAGGGGGTGTGGGGAGCCACCAGATGTCAGATGCCAGCAAAGACCTCTCCATCCTGATAGCTCTCCACTCAGAGAATACAACCCTGGGAGCAGCCTTAGTCACAGTATGTTTCCCTAGGAAATCAGCACTTTCCTCTTCAGAAAACCAAGGAGAAAAACTAACTTCTCAGATGAGAGAGTGGTGTCTAATGAAAGTTTGAGAGTCCTTCATGTCCAGGAAAAGAGTACTGCTATGGAATGACTCCTGGGGGTCCTCTTTCCTTTCTGGTCCTGCTTATTTACTGGGTCAGCTTATACAGGAGTATGGATCAATGAGACCAAAGTATTCCTGTCACAGCCACTTCCTTTCTCTCTTCCTCAGTCAGTCTACAGCTCCAGCACAATGGCCACAACCTTAAGGTTACGGACCTACTACCCCAATTTCTCCAGGGTATAGAACAGGACAAAACAGCCAAAATGCGACCTTGGGAAATACAGAGCTCTAATCTCATGGTCTCACAGCAGTGAATCAAAGGATTCATAACATTTTAACACCAAAGGGAACCCCAGAGGTCACTTGGTCCAGCCCCTCCATTTTTCTAGGAAACAAAAGGAGACCACCGAAGTTCACTGACTTGATAGATATAGTCCACTGGTGATAAAAAAAGGATAGTATAGACTTTGGGGTCAGGCATGAGCATGAATCCTGACTCTACCTCATTAGTCTGGCTATAACCTTGAATAAATCACTGACACTCTTTAAGTTTCAGGTTCATCATCTATAAAATGATGTAATGATGGGTTTTATAGGGTTGTTGAGATTACATTAGAGAAAAGTGATGTAAAACACTTAGCATAAGACCTAGCACTCAGTGAGTGACTATAGGTTGGAAGCAACTATTTATCTTCGTCATTGTTACCATCATTATCGACATCAGAGCCAGAGCCCAAGACCCAGGTTCCCTGGTTCACCATTTCCGTTACTACAGATCTTGAATCATCTTCCTATATTGTTAATACTGTACTGGATGACTCTACTCTGTATTGGTTGAAGCACAAATAGTGGTGATGTCATTAGTTTAGGACTCTGAAATGCTAAACAAATAATGATATACTTTTTTTTTTTAAAAGATTTTATTTATTGATTTGACAGAGAGATCACAAGTAGACAGAGAGGCAGGCAGAGAGAGAGGGAGAGAGGGAAGCAGGCTCCCCGCTGAGCAGAGAGCCCGACGCGGGACTCGATCCCAGGACCCCGAGATCACGACCTGAGCCGAAGGCAGCGGCTTAACCCACTGAGCCACCCAGGCTCCCATGATATACTTTTTTAAAAAAGGAAGTAGCACTTAAAGACCTGGGATAATAGAGTAGATAACCAGAATTTTATTTCGAATTATGTTTCCATATTGTATTCTATTTTTTTTTTTTAAGATTTTATTTGTTTATTTGTCAGAGAGAGAGAGGGAGAGAGAGCAAGCACAGGCAGACAGAATGGCAGGCAGAGGTAGAGGGAGAAGCAGGCTCCCCGATGAGCAAGGAGCCCGATGTGGGACTCGATCCCAGGACGCTGGGATCATGACCTGAGCCGAAGGCAGCTGCTTAACCAACTGAGCCACCCAGGCGTCCCTCCATATTGTATTCTAATTATAGTTTAATAATGTTTCCTTTTAAAGACATATTCTCTATTGTATTCAGAAGAGTTCTGTCCCACTTGTTGTTTTCATTCGTCTCTCATTTCGATGTTGTTTCAATAAACTTCTAAAATGGAATACATTACACTAACCAAATTCCAAGTGATTGTTTTGGTAATGAAAGCATCATTGGTGTAGGAGCTACCCATGCTGTTCTGCATGTCATCTAAACAATCCCAAGAAACTGGTTACTTTTGGGAAATGCTAAGGACTATGTGCAGGAGAGAGAAGGATAGTTGAATGAAACCTCTCCAGCTGTACATTTTTTACTGCCACATGTGCTCAGAAATGTTGAATCTTTGCCCTCAGATTATTTAATTAAGTTTTGCTTTATCATAATGACAGGTCAGGAAATCATGGGTCCAAGTAAAATTAGTTTTTGAGTTCCACCTTGTTCTAGCCTGTTACATGTTTCTGCTTTTATCCATTTTCTCTCTTTCACCAGCTTGGATTAAGTCCCGTAGTCTGACATCGCTTCTTTTTTTTCCTCTCTTCTCCTTTTAAGTATAATGTATGCATATGTGAATTCTAAAAAGTCTGCTTGGATTATCAGATTACCCTAACCAAACTGTTGCCTTCATCAAAAGGAAGGATTTCAAATTCTACCATTGGCAGTAAAACCTGAAAAGGAAAACCCCTGTAACATCAAATGTAAAACTTTAAAGGCAAGAACAGTGTTTTATTTGTTGATGTATTTCCACACTAGCACAGTGGTTGGCACATAATACATTTCAATATATATTTGAATGAATAACAAGCTGTTCTTAATTTCCAATCAGTTCATGAGTTGTGGCAATTCTCTTCCCAGGACAGAAAATAATTATGAATCTATGGATCTTGTGAAAGTTGTTTTCTTAACTGAGGGAGAGTTGACATATATTAATTTTTGATGTACAGCATAATGATGACATTTATATATTTTGCAAAATGATCACCACAGTGAGCCTAGTTAACATCATCACTGTGTGTAGTTACATTTTTCTGGTGATGAGAACTTCTAAAACACATTCTTGTAGCAGCTTTAAGATATGCAGCATAGTATTATGAACTGTAGTGACCATGCTGTACATTACATCCCCATGACTTACTTATTTTATAACTGGAAGTTTGTCCTTTTGGCCCCTACCCCATCCATTTCACATCCACTCCAATCTCCTACCTCTGGCAACCATCAGTCTCTTCTCTGTTTCTAAAAATTCAGTGTTTTTGTTTTTTTTTAAATTTCACATAAAAGTGATATATGGTATTTTTTTTTCTCTGTCTGACTTACTTCACTTAGCATAGTGCCCCCAAGTTTCATCTGTGTTGTTGCAGATGGCAAGATGTCATTCTTTCTTATGGCTGAAAAATAATCCATTCTCTCTCTCTCTCTCTCTCTCTATATATATATATATACGTATATATGTATATATATATATACATAATAATCCATTCTATATATATATATATATATATATACATATATATACACACACACATATGGGTGTGTGTGTGTATCACATTTTTTATTCATTCAGCCATCAATGGACTGTTTAGGTTGCTTCCATTTTTGGCTATTATAAATAATGCTTCAATGAATATAGGGATGCAGATATATTTTTGAATTAGTATTTTCATTTTCTTTGAGTAAATACCCAGAAGTGGAATTGCTGGATCATCTGGTGGTTCTATTTTTAATTTTTTTTTAAAGATTTTATTTATTTATTTGTCAGAGAGAGAGAGGGAGAGAGAGCAAGCACAGGCAGACAGAATGGCAGGCAGAGGCAGAGGGAGAAGCAGGCTCCCTGATGAGCAAGGAGCCCGATGTGGGACTCGATCCCAGGACGCTGGGATCATGACCTGAGCCGAAGGCAGCTGCTTAACCAACTGAGCCACCCAGGCGTCCCTCTATTTTTAATTTTTTGAGGAGCCTCCGTACTGCTTTCCACAGTGTCTGTACTAGTTTGCATTCCCAACAACAGTGCATGAAGGTCCCTTTTCTCCACATCCTCACCAACACTTTGTGACTCTTGTGTTTTTTATGATAGCCATTCTAATAGGTGTGAGATGATACCTCATTGTGGTTTGATTTGCATTTCCCTGATGACTGTTAGTGATGTTGAACACCTTTTCATGTCCCTGTTTGTTATTTGTGTTTTCTTTGAAGAAGTGCCTATTCAGTTCCTCTGCCCATTTTTTAATCAGTTTGATTTTTGCCACCACTGAGTTGTATGAGAATTTTTTAAAATTTTTAATGGCTTATACATTAACTCCCAGAATTAACAAGTTATGGTGCATCCAGGCTATAGACTATTACTCAGCACTAAGAAGAAATGAACCATCAGGCCAGGAAAGGACATACAAAAACCTTAAATGCATATTACTAAGTGAAAGAAGACAGTATGAAAAGTCTATATACCGCATGATTCCACCCATATGACGTTCTAGAAAAGGCATGGAGAAGGTAAAAAGAACAGTGGCAGTCAGGATTTGGAGAAGGGAGTGAGATGAAACAGAATTTTTACGGCAGTGGAGCTACTCCGTACAATACTATAACGGTAGATCCACATCATTATACACTTACCAAACTTATAGAATGTATACCACCAAGAGTGAACACTAGTGGAAACGATGGACTCTGGGTAATAATGATGCATTAATTCAGGTTCATCAGTTGTAACAAATGTAGCACTCTGGTGAAAGATGAGGACAGTGGAGGAAGCTATACATGTGTTGGGGTAGTGGGTGTATGGGACAGCTCTGTGCCTGCTGTTTTATTTTCCTATGAACTTAAAACTTCTCTAAAAATTGGGGTTTGTTAAGAAAAAAGAAACTAGTTGATATGTCAAGAGTCCAAACAATATGAATGATAACAACTGGAAAAGATTAAAAAGATCCTACCTACAAGAGGAAAACAGCCCAAAAATGTAGAAATGATAATTGAATACCAGGGAAGCCAGTAATGAAAGTAAGGTAGGAGAAGGATCTACAAAAAGGTACTTTCGCCATTTTTGCAAGAAATCTGCATGATCAAGTAACCATACCCAGGTTGGAGATGTCTCCAGAGAAAACAATTTACATCTGGAAGCCAGCCATTAGGTACCAAGGCTAATTAGAGTTTATCTGATAAGTAGAGACCTTAGAGCTAAGACTGAAATGAATCAGATTTTAGATCAACCTGGACTCCATTTGCTATAAATTGCAGCAGCATGTAAGTAGAGAGAGACACACAGTAGATACTCATTAACAGAGAGCTGTTATTATTACTATTTATCTTTTGAATCCTGTGGTTTCTTATATTTTCCTGTATAGTAGTGCTAGTGTTCCACTCTAACCAGCCAGACAAATGAATAAATAACAAAGGGACAAGTGGTCAGAGACCCATGGGAGAGGACATGTCAGGACCCTACCCTGAGGTTGAGGCTTTGCGTGAGAAGGCTTCACCTTCAGTTTGAGGGTTGGTTCCCATTCCTGTGTAAAAGTATGCCCAACGCTCAGCAAAGCCACGGAAATTGAAAGGGGGCTGTAAAGGCAGAGGATGTGCAGCCTAGTTTCAACCATAGTTATTATTCTTCATAGTGGAAAAGGGTACAGATGGGGGCGCCTGGGTGGCTCAGTGGGTTAAAGCCTCTGCCTTCGGCTCAGGTCATGATCCCAGGGTCCTGGGATCGAGCCCCGCTTCGGGCTCTCTGCTCAGCGGGAAGCCTGCTTCTCCCTCTCTCTCTCTGCCTGCCTCTCTGCCTACTTGTGATTTCTGTCTGTCAAATAAATAAATAAAATCTTTAAAAAAAAAAGAAAAGGGTACAGATGATGGATGACCATATTTTCAAGTTAAAAATTACTATATCTGAGGAAATTGAGGCTATATGGTCACCATATGTAGAAAAGACAGGGAAATTCAATTGTGTGTGGAAAAAGAGGCCAAAATGTCCATTTTATTAAGCCAAGGGATAAAGAGTTGCAAAGGCCTGCAGGTCATCCTATCTGTTCCCTTAATTTTAGAGACACCAAGCAACTTTCCCAAGCTAAATTTTAGCTTGCTGTTAGAGGCTTTCTAGGGAGTATTGACATCTTGCAGTTGAGATACTATAAATATCATCAAAGAAATTCCAGCATTTTGACAGATTATAACTGTTAGAATGAGAGTAACAATTTTACCACAGATATTTTGCCCCTACTTTAGTAGTAGTCTGGGTTCTTTACTACCAAGTTGCAAGTCAAATGTTGGGAAAAGTTGGATCCCTTTTCTTATCAATTCCCATTTTGTGTTCCCATTGTGTTTTGTTTTCTATTTATTTGTGATTGTTTCTTTAGAAGAAAAATATAGATGATGGATGGAGGGACAGGAGAAAATGTTAACATAATGTTGACATAGACTTCACTATTTTAGATTATATTTGAAAAGTACATATTGTAGTCTTTTTGCTTTAGAGAGGTGTGAATTGACACAAAATATTTAGAAAATAAATTGGTATAGACCAGGGTTTTGAAAATGCAGTTCCCCCAAATCAGCAATATCAGTATCAGCAAGAAACTTGTGGGAAATGCAAATTCTGAGGCTCTGAATCTCCTGAATCAGAAACTCTGGTCGGGGGGTGGGGCAGAGAGGGAAGAGGAAGCAAGCAGTCTGTAATTTAACAAGCTTACCAGATGATTTTAACCACCAGTATAGATGAATCTTTCAGACAAGCACAGCTGATTTAGAATATAGTTCTGTGGGAGACTGGAGTGAATGCATCAAATCCTTCAAAAAAAATTCCTTTTGTGCATTTCTGCAATATATTAGTTTTATATTGCTGTGTAAAAAGTTACCACAAACTTAGTGGCTTAAAATAGCATGTAGTTATTAGCCTGTGATTTCTGTGGGTCAAGTGTCCGAGTATAGGTCAACTGAGTCATCTGGTTGGGGTCTAAAAGGCTGTAATCAGGGGGGCAGTGGGTTGCATTCTCATCTGAAGGCTCACCTGTGGAAGAATTTGTTTCCAAACTCTTTCAGGTTGTTGCCATAATTCATTTCTTTTCAGTGGTAGGACTGAGGACCTTAATTTCTTATCATTGAGTGGAGGCTGCCTGAAATGTCTGCCATGCAGATGTCCTCAGAAGCACTTCACCGTATGACAGTTTGCTTCTTCAAAGTCTTCCAGGCCAGCAGTGGAGTCTCTATCTAGTCTGCTAAGACAGTGTCATATATAGGGAAACATAATCATGGGAGTAATAGCCCATCACCTTTGCCATAGACTGTAACCTAATCAAGTGGCTCTATCACCTTTCCCATATTCTGTTGGTGAGAAGCAAGTTACAGGTTCTGCCTATACTCAAGGGCAGGGATATGTGACTTGTGGTTGACCTTAGTGTATATTCATCACCTGTAGAAATTACACTTTATGTATTTGTTTGTTTATTTTTTACAAAGTTGAGCACCACTTTTTAAGTGTATTTTTTACTTAAAGCACATTTGAAAAAGTTCACCTTTTTCAAAAAAAAAAAAGGCCATCTCATAACTCACTACAGTTTTAGCAGGTTGAGGTCAAAGACTGATATTCTTCCAAGTACAAGAAAAATTTAATGTTAAAAAAAATCATCCTACTTAACTGGCTTTAATATAAACACTCTTCCCCCTATTCTCCTATACCCATCTCCTGGTGGTTCTTCAGGGCCCCATTCAAATACCTTTTCTTCATAAAGCCTTTCCTCATGCTTCCAACTGGAATTCTTCTTCATTTTTTTTTTTAAAGATTTTATTTATTTATTTGTCAGAGAGAGAGAGAGAGATCACAAGTAGGCAGAGAGGCAGGCAGAGACAGAGGGAGAAGCAGGTTCCCTGCCGAGCAAGGAGCCCGATATGGGACTCGATCCCAGGACACTGGGATCATGACCTGAGCCGAAGGCAGCTGCTTAACCAACTGAGCCACCCAGGCATCCCGAATTCTTCTTCATTTTATTTTTTTTATTTTTATTTTTTTTTAAAGATTTTATTTATTTGACAGAGAGAGATCACAAGTAGGCAGAAAGACAGGCGGAGAGAGAGGAAGGGAAGCAGGCTCCCTGCTGAGCAGAGAGCCCAATGCGGGGTTCGATCCCAGGACCCTGAGATCATGACCTGAGCCGAAGGCAGCAGCTTAACCCACTGAGCCACCCAGACGCCCCTCTTCTTCATTTTAATCCCCACCATTTTATTGTACTTCTTTGGTTGACTAAATAGTTACTTGGGTCGGTGATTTATCTCTCTCTGTTTCTTGTGTCATTGAAGCCTCACTCAGTAAGTGGGCATAAGGGAAACTTACCAAATAGATGTTAAGTTAATAAGATCATATTTTACATCTTTGGAGCTCCTCAAACAACATAATATATGCTATTAGTAAGGTTTGTTGAATTAGAAAAGCAAACAATTTTCTGTTTGACTTACTAAAATCTAGTCAGTGTAAATTACTACATTATGGGTATAGTATAATAATATGTAATAGCTGCTTTGGAGTCAAATACACCTGAGCTCCTCTCCTGGCTTCCCCAGTTAATGACTGTGTGCATGATACTTAATGTCTCTAAATCTCACTTTCTTTAATATAGTCCTTTTTAATAAATATCAACCCATTATTAATATTGAATTGGAGGCCTTAAAATTTCATAACAATATCAGCATAGTTCACGCAAGGGCAAGGACTCCAGAATTTCCGCTCAGCACCGGAAGGATAGCATGCATACGTATCATGTTCATTTGAGAGGATAGTGACTTTCTGGAAAACAGACTAAATAGACATTGTATCATTCCTATGGTTATTTATAAATATTCTCCATCTTTGGTGGTGATTTTAGTGGTTAGAATAACAGAAAAGAGTGGGTGGTGTGCTAGGACATAGGAACTCTGTTTCAGTCAAGAGCATGGGAAGCCTGGTCCTGTTCACAGAGCTGACAGAGATGAAATAAGCACTTTTTCCTAAATGGTGCTGTGAGGATTACACAGAACATTAGCAGCCGCTTCCAGTGAGTCAGGGCTGGAATGTTCCACAGATCAGTGCTCTGTTGAACGCTGAGTCTCACTGCCTTACCCAGCAGCTTTGCCAAAGGTAGGAATTCCCAAGGTCAGGCTCAGACTTAACAGTCCTTTGCTTAAGGATCATGCTGAAGTTATTTGCATTCTTTGCAGTAATCTAATCAGTTTCTGTAACTTTCTCAATGAAAAGGCGAAGGTCAGTGTGCTTTTCCCTAGAATGGAGGAATTGTTTTCCTGGCCAAATGGTATATGTGAGGGTGTGGGTACTAAAAGAACTCTGAATTTGTACCTTTTAAAAATCTGTTCTACAGTTCTGTGCTGGTAGGTTGATGAGATTGTGCTCACCACCACTCCCCCGTTTTTTTTTCTGTTTTCACAGGACAGGGCTATTTAGACCCTTATAAATGATCCCTGCTAGCTATTAAATAAATATATTAGCATCAGCATCTATATGGTTTGAAAAGAGGGATATATATATGCACATATATATGTAAATTTATATTACATATATAACATATATTACATAACATATTATGTAATATAATACAAAGTTAGATAACAAATATGTATAAAATACAATACAATATTACATAATAAATATTATGTAATTTAATATGTAGAATATATTACATACAATAATATACACATATATATGTGAATTTTTTCATCATTTGTATCTGCTGGTAACCTCCATAACACAAAAGTACTTTTTAATGACTACAAAACTTACTTAAATTCCCAGTGTATATTGACTGTCTTTGCTTCCAGTGTCTAAAATCTTCTAAGACTTACAGTGTAAATAATTATAGAATAATTCAGTGAGTGAGAAGAGAAGGAAGTGGAGAGGGGGAAAGAGAAAGTCACCTAAACTTGTTACCAAAGCTTTTGTTGTGAGGATAAAAACCCTAAAATATATTAATAATGTGGGGCACCTGGGTGGCTCAGTGGGTGAGCCTCTGCCTTCGGCTTGGGTCGTGATCTCGGGGTCCTGGGATTGAGCCCCGCATCGGACTCTCTGCTCGGTGGGGAACCTGCTTCCCCCTCTCTCTCTGCCTGCCTCTCTACTTTGTGATCTCTCTCTCTCTGTCAAATAAATAAATAAAATCTTTAAAAAAATACACACACACACACACACACACACACACATAAATAATGCAGTTATGTAACAATGGGAAAAGTGAGCAAGCAAGAGAGTTTTGATAAATCTCAGTTGAAATTAAGAATATTTTTATCGGTTATCTCTGGAAGCCATATAAGCAACCACTTGACTACTAAAAAGCAGCTAATGTTAGACTCTCCCGACTTCTCCTTTTAATATTAATAACTTAATCCTTAATTCATCATGCCATTTTGAGTGGAAGGAGAAAGTATGGATTATGCATATAGTTAATTTAGCATTTGAAGGTCCATTTTGGTCCCAAATTCAGATACCTCAGCATTTCCACCACTAAACTTCTCCCCCACCACCAACCAGAGAAAGATCTCTCTCTGTTCCTATATTCCTCACTTAGTTTCCAGTTGGAAGGAATTTGAAAGAAATGAGCTCATACGAGCTCTGTTATAGACAGCATTCAGGATGGACCCCTATCAGTTTTGCCTGTTGTTGTCTTCTGTCCTCTCCTCCCATGTTGACTCAGAGTTGGTCTATGTGACCAATAGCATGTGGTGGAAGTGACATTGCATCACTTCCTGGCTTATAAAAAGGCATCATGGCCTCTTGCTTCGCACCTCCATGTCAGCCTCACTTTGTGAGAACACTCACAGCACGGTTGGAGGAGCCCACATAGACAGGGATGGGGGCGTCCCCCCCAACAACCAGCACCAACTGACCAGCAGTGTGAGCGAACCACCTTGGGAGTGTATCCAGCAGTCCTAGCCAGGCTGACTACAACCCTGTAGAGAAGCTGAGCCCAAACCAACCAGCTAGAACACTGCCAAATTCCTGCCCCACAGAAACCGTGAGACAATATATGTTTATTGTTGTTTTAAGCTAGTACATTTTGGGGAAATGTTATACAACACATCTATATTATACGACATGTATACTCACATAAGCAGTAATAAAAATACTTTAAAGGGAAGGAAAATTCAGAAACTTAAGGATTAAAAAGTCCAAAGCTTGTTTTGTTTGACAAGAATATTATCTCCCTTGAATGTTTGGAGCCTATAGTAATTGTCTTTGTATAAATTTAAGAAGACAGCATCAGTGTTTTCCTTCAATCTTTGATGATTAGAGGAAGCTGAAATGTATACAAACCCTATTAAGAAATCACAGCTCATCTGTATCTGAGAAGCCTCTCCACTACTAACTTTTTTTTTTTTTTGGCAAGTTATCAGTGCTGATCTCTTCTGTGTTTTTGAAGTTTTAGTCATCCTTACATAGTTAAGATTATTATGAGTACACCGTTTAGCGTACTTCCTTTGTCATATTGCTTATTTCCTCTGCCTAAGTAATGACTGCATTTATGTTTATTCAAATGAGTTGATCTGAATGCAAATTCCTCCATGCTCTGAAGTAAAATGACTATTAATGTCTTCCAGAACAAATCTGAGATAAGATCATAATTGTGGTTTTCCAAATATTGCTTTCCAAATACTGTTAAATTATGCTGACTATTATTTTCCGTTCTGGTGTTTCTTAAGCTTATTACATGGTGGTGATTTTTATATGAGAACAGTCTGAAGAACAACAGTTGTATGATTTTTAGACAGGATCAAAAATCAGGATTCAACCAAAATATCATGGAGTATCTCAGAGTAATATGTGTTATAACCATCTCACTGACTCACTCCCATCATCCTAAACAATGTTTGGCTCAAAGTCATCCATGCTTTCTTTGACGTACACAGTACAAATGTTCAGTGAGGACCCAGTGTGCACGACTCACTGCTTGGCTGCACCAAGCACTGTTCCGGGCATGTTGCGTAGAACTGTGCACAAGACAGACAAAGCCTCTGCCCTAATGAAGCTTCCATTTTAGTCAGAGAGACTGTAGATAAACAACCACTATACAATATAATTTTGAGTATTGACAGGTACTAAGGAAAAAAAGGCAGAGTAGAGGGTTAGAGAGAGAATGACACAGGGGGTTTATTTGCTCCCTGAGGAAATAAATACTGAGCTAAGATTGGATGCTGTGAAAAGAGCAGACCAAGCAAGAATCTCAAGGAAGAAGATTAGCAGCAGAGAAAGACCAAGTTTAAAAGCTCTGGGGTGAAAGAGAGCTTGATGTGTGGGAGCTGAGAGTAAGAGAGATTACAGAAAGGCCCTCAGAGTGGGTAGAGCATGTCAGGAAAGAGGCATGGAGGTGGAAGATGAAATTGGCAGGCCCAGGGAAGGAGTCGCATGTTTATTCAAAGTGTGATGGGAAGCTACAGAAAAATTTTAAGCAAGGAAGGTATATGATCTAATTTAATTTTTAAGATCTCTTTCAGGCAGCTTCATGGAGAATAGGCTGGACATAGCAAGGAAGAAAAGCAAGACCACTTGATAGATCATTGTAGTTGGGACAAACAATGATGCTGGCTTGTGAGGGTGATGGTAGTCATTGGAGGGCATGGATGTGAAAGGGGTTCAGGAAATAGGCAGTAGGATTTTCTGATGGATAATGTTTGGTATGGAAGGGAAAGAAAAGAAGAATGACTCCTGGGTTTTGTTCTAAGAATAGGGTGAAAAGTTATATTTATGGATATGGTGAACAGTAAAGGGGGAACAGTTTGGGAGGTAGGAGGGAATCAAGGATTCTGTTTTGCTGTGTTAACTTTGGGGCATTATTATAAATTTTCACATAGAAATGGGAAGTAGGCAGTAGGAAATAAAAATCACAAAGACATGGAACTAGAGCTAAAAATCTGAGAGCTACCACCAGAAAGGCAGCACGTAAAGCTATGAGATCACGTGTTGTCTTATAAGGGAATGAATGTGTATGGAGAGGAAGTGTAAGAACTGAGCCTTGATACACTTCAGTTTAAAGGTCTGTAAGGAAATGTGAAGAAACACCCACTAAGACAGGAGAAATCCAGGAGAATGGGGTGTCAAGTGAGGAATTGTTTCAAGAAGAAAAGAAGTGAGTGATAACTCTTGTCAATGCACTAAATGGCTTAAAAAAACAATAGAGGACTGAGAATTATCTTTTGGATTGGGCAAGATGGAAGTCCTTATTGACATTGGCAACTGAAACTTCCAAGGAGAGTGGAGACAGAAACCTGAGTGAAGTGTGTTGAGGAAAGAAAAGGGAAGGTAAGAAGCTAGACACGGAGAGCCTATACAAGTCTCTTACAGGATGTGCTTTGAGGACACACAGGAAAATAATGTAATACGTAGCTGGAAAGGTTGAGTTCCTCAGATTTTTTATCGGCAAGGTGAGACCTTCAAACTCCAAAGTACTGTGTTTCCAAGTTAGAGAAATATCTTGGAATAAAAGCCTTAAAGGCTTAAATAGTGTTTTAGTTTACCAAGTTCTTTACTGTATCTATGATGGCCCAGATTCAATAGCATCACCATTGCCATGGGGTCGTGTTAGCCTCATTTGCATCAGATGCCCATGTAATGATTTGGAATAATAATGCAAAACTTAACAAATGATTCGAGGATCACCTGGGTGTCTCATTCAGTTAATTATCTGTCTCTTGATTTCAGCTCAGGTCATGATCTTAGGGTTACGAGATCAAGCCTCTTGTTGGACTCCAAGCTGAGCATGGAGCCTGCTTGGGATTCTCTTTCTCCCTCTCCCCCATGCGCATACACATGCGTGCTTTCTTTCTCTCTCTCTAAACAAAAAAGAAACAAGAAAAATGATTTGAATATTCTATTAGGATAACTTACATCCATTACTTGACTTATAGCCATTTCTGTGATTCAAGTAAGTATCTTGCCATTTTCTGATAAAACTAAGTCAGTCTCGGAGCACAGCCATGTATTAGCTGTCAGACCTCAAAGCCTCCGCATTCCCCCATAGCCAGATGGACCGCAGCAGGTGGATGTGTGACCAATGATCTCTGGCTTGTTGTAGCTGCTGATAACTGACCATGAAAATAATAGCAATATTAACTGCTAATACCATACCACTTTGTGAAACATTTTCACAAAATTATTTCTGCAATCATATGGACCATTTAAAATGCTTTTCCATATACATTATATTCTCTAACTCTGACACCTTTGAGCGTGGCTCTGCTATTGTGATGACTTTCCCCTGACTTTTACCTTATTGGAAATCAAGTTTGCAACTCATGTTTTCAGCCTCAAGAACTGTTGCTTCAGAGAGGATGTGAATAAGCATCTGAAATTGTTGGCCCTGAGACTGATCTCACTCTCAAATTCCTGAAGCTGCCACCAGAATGCTTTTCTCATGCAGATCAAAAGTGAATGTGAAATACTGCCCATTCTCTTGCTGTTGTCTCCCTTTCCAAAGTGACTCCACTTTCTCAACAGGGACCCCTCTTGGGTCAGGCAGCCTTTGTGAGGAACCCTGGGCTGTGGTATGTGTTCCATACGTTGCATTCAGAAGGCATATCATGCATCTCGGCGTGCAAGCTGTTCAGCATGAATCATACAAACTTGGTGAACCATAAACCTCTCCCTGTGGATATGAATTTGTTGGTATTCTAGTCTGCCTGGAAACAGTCTGAGAAACATTAAATGCAGCTTTTTTGAGGTTGGTCCAAATTATTTTTTTAGACGAGAGAAAAAAAAAATATTATGTCTCCTAAGGAAACTTGTAACCACGAACAGTAAATTTAAGAGGTTTTAGAATTTTTTTTTCCTCCCACATACCCCACTTGTGCATAGTTTAAATCCCTAGTTTCTCTCGCCAAAAAATAAATGCTAGACTGTAGATCAATGGACTAGGCCCACGCAAATGGGTTTCTTAGATTAAAAATCTAAAAACAACGTGTGCTGGTTATACTGACCCCACCAGCCTTATCCTTTCTCCAATTCTCCAATTCAGTAACCCAATAGATAATCATATGGAGTAGGTTTTAAAATCTACAACCATCCATTGGTAGAAATGTACCTTTATTTATAACATATAAATGAACTCAACTTGCTCTACTCGACAAAAAGGGGCTTAGACCAGAGCTCCCCTATTCAAAGAGTCACTTCCTGTTTCACATTTAGGCTTTTGCAGGGTAACTCCATCTCTCTGGGGTAAATACTCCATCTCACAGGACTGCACCCACCCATCCTGTCCTCTTTTCTGTGAGGAAGGAGGAACCTGCCACGAGAGGAAAGCCATGAATGTTGTGGCTGCAGGGGAAGACCCGTCTGGTCTGACCTGACTTTCACTCAGATGGCTTTTCCCTCTGTGTGTTTCCTCTGGCTGTTAGCCTCTGTCCCTGTTGGAAACCTACTTTGCCTTCTAGCCTCAAACTCTGCACATCTTTTGCCCTCCTCAGCTTGATTCCAGGATCTTCAGGATCTTTGGCCTTCTCATCTCACATCCACTGGATCATCTAGAAACTTCTGATTCTCCCTCATGCCATGCTCTGGCTCTGGGCATTGAGGGAGTTGGTGGACGGCCTAAACACACCCATCCCTTTTGCTACTCGACTGTGACTAATTCCTTTTGGCTTGAGGCTGGGTGATCTACTTCCAAGTACCAAACTGCAATGTTGGGCCTTTCTGATTTTGGATTTCCCCTCAACCTAAGATTTTTAGATCTCTTTCCCGTACCTCCTCCCCTCTCACATGAGGCCTAGGAAAAGGGGTATGGAGATTGTGAAAAGGGACCCAAGTAGCAAATTAACCTTAGTCTGATCCCCTCAAAATTTCTTCAGAAAAATATTCCCCCTGCCCAGGAGGGACTTTTACCACCTCCCTCTAAGGAGAGGAGCTACTCCCTACACCAGGTCTAACATCTGCCTCAGTCATAAGCACACTTGAAAGTTCTCAGTCCTTTGTGTCCCAAGATTGAGTCTGGATATTCATTGCCTACCTATAGGAGACCAAAAAAGACTTCTCTTCTCTCCATCAGGTGCCTTGGTTCTTGAACCTGAAATCCAGAACACTCACGCCTATTGTTTTTCTTGTAACTTTAAAAATCTCGAAAGTCAGAGCTGAGCATTTTTTATCATCCACTGAGTTCTGTCTTTCTTGAGAAGTGTGCATGGTTCAACCTCAGTAGGGCAAGAGGAATTACCAAGGAGGGGAAATATGCCAATGATCTTCAGAATAATATCTGATGCATTTTTAATGGTCAGACATTCTTTCAACCAAAGAACAAATTAGAAGTCCAAGGATTCACAAAGGTCAAGCTTGGACTTAAACATAAAGTCTCTCAGAAGTTCTTCCCTCTCATTCTTTTTTTTTTTTTTTAAAGATTTTATTTATTTATTTGACAGAGGGAGATCACAAGTAGACGGAGAGGCAGGCAGAGAGAGAGAGAGAGAGAGAGAGGGAAGCAGGCTCCCTGCTGAGCAGAGAGCCCGATGCGGGACTCGATCCCAGGACCCCGAGATCATGACCTGAGCCGAAGGCAGCGGCTTAACCCACTGAGCCACCCAGGCGCCCCTTCCCTCTCATTCTTAAGCTATTTATATGTTAGATCCTTGCTGGGTAAGAAGGAATACTTTTCCTTTTTATACAGAAAAGTTTTAGGACACATATTTCCATGGAATATGTTTTTCCCACAGTGTTTTCCAAAGACTGTGTCTTTGGCTTTCAAGCCACAGCATTTCTCCAACTGGAAGTCTTACCAACAAGTCCCCCGGGTTCTGATGCTTCTCTGTAGGGACACTCTGGAGTCTCTGCTTTATCCTCATATAAGACTGTGAGATTCTTTCTCTTCAGTTAAAATCATATTTACTTGATTTACATGAATTACAGTTTCATATGAGCCACCTTTCTTCGTAAGATAGCTTAGTAAACAGCCTAAGGAAATAGTCTGCCCTAGTGTCGGGAGAGGAATATGGTATTCTTTTTGTTTCTCTCATCATGCTGAACCTGCAAAGGATTAGAATTCTAGTCATTCTTTCTTAATGAACCATGTTTAGGGTTTATTACTTTGTAATGCTCTTTTAATCCATTCTCTAAAAGTCTTATTTTCCCCGTGATTTTTATTTAGAGAGGAGAGAGAGTGTGTGTGAGAAAAAGAGAGATAGAAAAGTCTATTTTAATGATTCAATAAAATTTTCATTTTATACTAATTGCAAGCATGGAGATAAGACTCAAATACATACACTTACAAATTTTGATGATTTAAAACTGCTTCTTAATACAATAATCACTAATATTTATTGAGAATTTAAATATAAAACACATTAAAAATGCCATTCTTCGCAGGTAGATTTTGATCTACTTTTCATCTCGGAGCTTGAAATCCATAGCTATGTTGTTTTAATATATAAAGTTGATTACTTCATTGTTTTTCCTGGGAATTTAGACCCAATCCCCAGACACTGTGGATTCCTATTATGTGTGCCAGATACTCTAAGTGGTTTCCTTCATCAGTCAAATTCTCCCTAGAACCTTGCAATCTGCACACATTCTCTCCTTTCCACATCTGAGGAGACTCGGGGTCAGAGCTATCACATGGTCCCAGGTCACACACTTTGGATGGGGGCTCACTTAAGTCTCACTACGTATAAAATATTTGAGTAAACAAGCAGTAGATGATGGACTTTATTTTTTCTTTCAACAATCACATTCTTTCAGAAAAAACACTAGTAGATGAGCTGAAGATCTTGTATCCCTCGGGGAGTTCTATTGGTACCCCATTAGTAAGCCTTGGGACAGGCCATGTTCTCCAGGGAGTCAAGACCTGAGGGCTACTCAGATTAGAATGATTGCTGGCACAGGGAGTCTTTCTATGTGCAGAGTTTTTGTTCTAGGTCAGTACGAGTTACAGAAATGCAGAACCAAAGAGAAAACAACTCAGCTCAAGTTCTTCACGTCAGGGCACTGTCATGTTCTCAAAGCTCTTTGCCTTCCCCTTTCCCTGAAGGCTAGCCCGGAGCCTCAGAGCCCTTATCAGATACACGTCTCTGTTATGCTTTGATATCCTCAGGTGACAGCTGTCCTACTGGGGGAAGGGAGGAAGGAGATGCTGCAAATTTTCCATTTAAGGAATATATTTACTACATATCTTCTTATGGATAAGAAGATATGTAGAAAGAGATATATCTGCTTTATAGATAAGACACTTTATAAATAGTAAGATTGTATTCAATAAATATCTGGGAATAAGTTAATAGAGGAGTGAGTGACTAATTCTTGTTACTTGACCCAAAACAACATGATTTATAATAGGACCAATTTTTTCTGTGTCATTTTCCCATAGGTAATTTATTTCTACAGTATATATGACAGTTAATATAAAATATATTTTATAAATAGATCATCTCTGGGCTAGAAACCTCTTTCTATATATTGACCCTTAGGAACATTTTGTGCTTTTTTTTTTCCTGCAACAAAAAATTCCCCCTCAGAATGCTACCTCAAACCCTTTCTAACTGACCTCCATGTGTCAGGCAAAAGACTCCTTCCAGACAATCCCATGTGGCCTGAATCAAACCATACCATCTCTAAACAAGTTCCCCTTTCTCTCTAACTGCTTCTGGGATCCCCACGTCTCTCCTGTCCTCCACTCTTAACAAAAAGTACCTTCTGCCATGTCTTCCACTTGCACGCATCCTGGTCAGACCAGGCTCCAACTTTACTTCCTATCAAGCCTCATTTTTGCATCAAGCCTCACTGTTCCTCATTGGAACAGGGGTTTATACAATGTCTAATATACAGTTTCCAGTAGAAATCAGAGAAAAGACTATTCATGGTTGGCAGGCTTCTCTCCAAGTCCTCTTGTGTGGGGTGGGGGTTAACAGACCTGGGAGTCAGAAAAAGCTTGCTTGAATCCCACCTCCAGCTCTTAATAATTCTGACTTGGGTGAGTAATTTCAATGATCCAAAAGATGAGGATTTTTTTTTTAAAGATTTTATTTATTTATTTGACAGACAGAGATCACAAGTAGGCAGAGAGACAGGCAGAGAGAGAGAGGAGGAAGCAGGATCTCTGCTGAGCAGAGAGCCCGATGTGGGGCTCGATCCCAGGACCCTGAGATCATGACCCGAGCCTAAGGCAGAGGCTTTAACCCACTTAAAGGCCACCCAGGTGCCCCAAAGATGAGGATTTTTAAAAAGTAATGAATTAATGAGATGAGACCTGTAGAAATACCTAGCACCCTATTTGATAACTAGAGGGTGTTCAGTACATAGAAGCAGTTGATGATGTTTGTGATGAAGATAGAGGAGAACATTGATTTCAGTCACTGGTAGCCATCGTGAAAGGCTAAGGGCATGGTCTTTATGACGTGACATTAGGAATGGCTCCATCTTAGTAGAGAACGGGAACGTACTAAAAGTCATCTCCAAAAAAGGCTCAAGGTGATGCAAATGTGAATGGTTGCTCTGGGCACACAGTGAACTCAGAGTGAAGAGGATATCTTTTTTTTTTTTTTTTTAAGATTTTATTTATTTATTTATTTGACAGAGAAAGAGATCACAAGTAGGCAGAGAGGCAGGCAGAGAGAGAGGGGGAAGAAGGCTCCCCGCTGAGCAGAGAGCCCAATGTGGGGTTCAGTCCCAGGACCTTGAGATCATGACCTGAGCCGAAGGCAGAGGCTTAACCCACTGAGCCACCCAGGCGCCTCGCGAAGAGGATATCTTATCACAAGAGCATCGATTAACAATTTCGTCTTAGATTAATTTAGGCACATGCTTATGGACATTATATTTGGAGCCAGCTTGCATTGCAGAAGTCGGTTCCGGTTTTGTAGGCCAGCTTACTCTGCGCCACAGATCTTAATCTCTTTCCCAAAGAACAGACATACCAGGAGCCAGCAAATAGCTTTTAATTAATGAATTTGTCGTCTACAGTTCACTGGTAATGAGGGAAATCCTGTACTGAACATTCTTTTAAGTATAGATTCAGGATCTGGATATGCAACTAGTGAGGTAAGCAATTCAGCCCTTTTCCTATGATTGTGAGCCAAATAAATGGCTGAGTTACTAATGGGTATGTGGATTTGTTTTAAGTGTGGTGGGTGGAGGTGGGGAGCAGAAGAGGGTGAGTCTTTTCTTGGCATAGGTCAAAATGAATGAAAATGCTTTGAGTGTTTTTATAGTCTGTTCTGTGACGATTTCCAGGTGGCATTCTGCCATCACTCAGGGCACACCCATATGGACTCAATCCCTTTCTGTAGGGATATCACGCTTTCTAGTAGGCAGGGTAGGGACCAAAGCAAAAAGATAGTTTTCTCCCCACTCACACACCCCTGGCTCCTGCCAAATGTGGGGTGTGGGAATTATGTACCAATATAATGAGAATAATAATAACCTTGGTGGGCCCTGCTAAGAAACTGGAAAACTACTAAGAAGTTTCTTCCACCTCTGTTTTCTAGCTGTTCTTCCAAAGTTTTAGACTTCTTTTTACTGAATATTAGAGCTCCTTTTCACACAACCCTAACCTTCAGGCTATTTCCCCAAATTGAAATGATAGCAGCTTAAACTGGAGAGCAGTCTTACAGATTATCCATTCCAACATCCTGCCTATCACAGACATTCCTGGAAGCAGCCTAAATAGGTGGTCGTCCAGCCTGTGCTCAGATACATGTAGCAACTGGGAGCCCACTTCCTGGGAAAGCCAAACCATTGCTGGGCCATCTGCTGTCACTGGGAGACAGCATGGTGGTTGGGGGTGGGGTTGGAGGGGAGAGTATTGAACTTGGAGGCATGAGAGATGAGTCTGGCCCTTGTTCTTCCACTGACCAGCTCAAGGGTCTTGGGAGTAAGTCACTGTGCCTCAAAATGAGTCACTTGTGTCAGCTATGAAGCTGTTGGATAGAACTCGGTCACTTCTAGCCATAATGCTGCAACTGAAATTGTTTTTTTCTATGTCCAGTCAAAACTGACCTCCCTGTAGCTTCCAGCTATTGGTATTAGTTCTGGCTTTGAGAACTCTAGGGGATGTGTTATCTCTCATTGACATGGCAGCTCATCAAGTGTTTGAAGATGGCGGCAGTGACCCTCCTCAGTTATCTCTTCTTTAGTATAAACATCTCAAGGAATCATAAATCTTTCTTTTATGACTTGGCTTTCAGACATCCCTCTCATTCTGACAGCCCTCTTCCAGATGAACTCAATTTTAGCTCTTTAAATTTGGTCCCCAGAACTGGATGTAACATTTCAGAACTGTTCTAATAAACACAGGAAGTATTAAGACTATAACAACCAGCTCATCTGTGTCCTTAATCTAGGCCCTGTGCTGCTTTTAGTTAAGTTTGCATTTAACACAGGTGTTTGAGCCACCAGAGCCATTCCTGAGCACAGACTGTGTGTGTGGTCAGCTAAAGAAAGCCACTGGGTTCTTTCCACAGGAACTACTCTTCGGCCTGTTCTTTTCTCATCTTGTACACATGCACACTGAATGATTCTCCTCCTTTTATTATACGAGTAATACGTACTCCTAGCAGTGTTAAAAAAAATTGAGACATAATCTCTGAAATTGCGATACTCAGATAACATTGTTAACTTTTCTTATGTTGATATATATAAAGTACTTTTTACAAAAATATTAGCACTTATGGTTTTCCTTAACATGCTGATGTTTCTGTCACTCCTTGTGTCTGATTTTGTCATATCATTCTGCTTCTGAATATTCCTGTATCCCAATGAAGAAGTGACCTCAATATGAAGCTGGTTTTTACCCTACTGGTGCATATTTCTAGCCTTGTTCTCCAGCCATTGCCCAGCTGTCACCCATCCCCACCATGGTTCAGACTTTCAGGTGCACTGGAATCTCCTAGAATCTTTCCCATCCTCTTCCTCCCCGCCATCAGCCCGGTCCCCATTTGTCCTTTTGGAAAATGCCTATTCATCATTTGAGACACAGCTCAAATATTACCTCCTCCGTGAAGTTTACCTGACTTCTTCTCCCATCTCCATTCCAAGAGAACTCCCTGTTCTCTTATCGGTATCTCTGTTCATCTTTGACACAACTCTTTCATAATACGTGAGGATGTATAGTTGGAGATCCCTGACTAAGATCATGTCCTACCCTGGGAGCACGTATAAGCTGTCCACACCTTAGTGTCAGAAAACTCTGTCAGAAGAGGAAGGACTAAGACAACTCCTCAGCCTGTGATGGCTGCTCTTTTGATGTTCACATTAAGGACCCTCCCTATTCCCTGGGACACTTTGTTCTCAGACGTGGCAGGTTTGATATTGGAATAGAGATCAAGGTTAAAATTAGAGGAAAGAAAGAAAGATATGTTCTATGTAATAGACTCGAGACAATGGGTTTCAAAAAATTCCTTCTTACAAATGTTTATATTCTTGTATGTTCATGATTCACATGCATACAGTCTGTTTATTAAAATTGTTTTCATTAGGAATGTGTAACATAGACTCAGTTTATTTTTGGAGAGCACAGATTAAATTAATATAAAAATAAGTTTAGCCAAGGCAGCTAATTTGAATGGTATGTGTTTTGTTTGAGTGTGCATTGGTGACTTTTCCAGTGAGGAACGTCTATTTTAACATCTATTTTAATGTAGTCAGTTATTAAAAACGAGCTGTTCTCCTTGCTTATATAAATCAGATTTTCAAGCACACTTAATCTTAGAAGAGTGTGTATGTGCATATGTCTGCCCACGAGCAGAAATCCAAAGATATTTGTTAAAACTGTCCTCATAGTGACATTTAAAAATTGGCTTTGTCTGTGTAAGTTCCCATCTTTAGGGAGAGGAAAAATGATTGGGAATCACAGGCTTGAATCCCTCAAAGGGCAAAACTTGTAAGGTGAAGATGAAGTGTGGAGTCTGGGAACGCTCCCTCCGTCTGTGAGAGACAGACTGGTCTCAAAGCTGCTGCCTAGGATTTAACTCTAGGCCGGCGTTGCCCTTTTGAACTCCCCCTGCCTGCTGCAATTCTGGTGTCTACTCTATCATGGGTCCCAAGACAGTTTCTGCTCCAGACTGTCTGAAGAGCCTGGGGAACGCTGAGAGGAAACCTTTCAAGTCTGCTTTTCTTGAGAATGTGAGATCTGCGAAACTTGGCCAGACATCGCATTGGGTCTCCCTCTGTGGTGACTCAGAAATCTCAAGGAGAGCAGGGAAATCTAGAGGAACACTAATAGCGTTAAGAGGGCCAGAGGGCAAAAGGGATGAAATTTGTGTTTCCATTGAGTGGGTGATATTTTTCATCTCAAAGCCTGATGTAAAATCTTGCTGGTTTTTGGTTATCTATAGACTGAGAACATAAACACTGCTATTAAAATATTTCATCTCTCCCAAATGAAGCCCTGCGCAAACTTCCTTCTATGTGCAAAGCTTTCAGCAACGTCCATACAAAGCCCAGGCAGGCATCCAAAATCTACTCTTGTTTTGTTTGAAGTTAAATGGCACTATCTCTGTGGGAGAGGGTGGTGGTCAGGGAGGAGGGGACCTAGAAGAAGGTCAAGGATGAGTCCAGGGAGAGCGAGATGTTAATACATTGCCAAACCAATCACAGTGTTTCCTTTCTATCACTAAGAGCGTAGTATCCTGGACGGGTTGTTTAAAGTTAGGCCCTTTCTGACAATATTCAGACTTGGGTTACCCACAAGCTTAGTTCAAGGATTTGGTATGATTTCAAACGTTTAATTGCCAGTTAGAACAGGAAAGTCTATATCCCTTCAGGTGGGACCATGCTCTGCGCTTCCTGTGAGCATTCCTCAGTGCTCATGGCTGAGCTGTAGTGGGTTCGAGATCAGTAATCATTGAGCCGCACACCCCGGCAGCTTTCCCACGTGGCCTACCGACCTGACAGGACCTTACAGAAATGCACCAGGACCCATGCACTGTGTGGATCCCCAGAGCTAATCCACTTAAGACCAAAGGTTCAGCTTGGCCTGTGAGAAAGGATCTCCGGTTTTCATGGAGCACTAAAACTTCTCTGTATTTTCATGCCTTCTCTGCCTGTTGAAACAGATCTTTCTACTGTTCCCTAAATCAGGTGGTTCTCCATGACTTTAGACAAACATCTCCAAAGTGCTACAAAAGCTCCATTTTTTATAAACTCAGATCTAGCCAGGGCATCCGCAAACAATTAAAAAGCACCTAAGAATCAAAACTTAGTCTCTGAACCCAAGAGTGCATGCAGATCAATATTCCTCCAAAGGTCTCAGAATTCTTAGCTCAAAAATACATGTTTTATTTCAAGCACATTATTTGCATATCCCTTTGGCAAACATTTTCATGAGTCTCTAGACAAAAGTTTGTAAAATACGATAGAAACACATCTGAGTACCCCCCTCCCACAGAGGTAGTTGAGCCTAACATTCAAAGCATGACAGATTCAATATTATGACATACTTTAGAGGCAGAATAAGAACGTGAAGACACGTAGAGTCTCTTGCCTGAACTTCAAAAACTTACATTTGCCCAGAGTCTGGAAGAGACCTTCAGGAGCTGGGCTCGACTCCTTGCTGTTGTGTGGTCCTGCTTACCTGATTTTTGCTCAACAGTATCTGTTCCCAGGGCAGGTAAATGGCACGAACCCATATGTTCACATCCAACATTTACTGCCCTGTTCTCCAAAGATCATCAGGCCCAGCACTGGCCTCCTGTGAGTCAATACGGTGCAGTCCAGTTCTTAGCAATGGCATCGTTCCTAACTCTGGATGCACTTGTTCTCAGCTGTCACCTGCCCCCCCCACCCCCCAACCAAAGACCCCAGCTAGGGTTCTTTACCATCTGGTGCCAGAGGCTACCATCTTTCCCTCTGCTAATTCCCCTTGTTGTAGGTTCAGTGACCTCTACCCAGAAGCACATCCCTGGACACTTTGAAGTTTCTTCTGTCATCCAATCTCTGGCATCCACTCAGCATCCTTGGGAGGCTAGGGAAGGTAGCAGCACGTCATTGTCACTTGCTGATCAAGAGCAACCCTCTGAAAAGTGGTGTTTAGGATATGTTGTGGGGGGAGGGTAGAGGCAGTATATATATATATACACACACACACACATATTTATTTTTAAAGATTTTATTTATTTATTTGACAGAGATTACAAGTAGGCAGAGAGGCAGGCAGAGAAAGAGAGAGAAGGAAGCACACTCCCTGCTGAGCAGAGAGCCCAATGCGGGGCTCAATCCCAGGACCCTGGGACCATGACCCGAGCCGAAGGGAGAGGCTTTAACCAACTGAGCCACCCAGGTGCCCCAGTATATATTTTTATAAAGAGAAATCTATTTCCCATCTATAAACATTCTGCTGAGAGCAGAAATATTGGCACAGGCATACTCTGTCAGTTTTTGGTTGACTGACATATAGAATCTCTTCTTCTTGAACTATATTACAAATCATAGTGTGTGCCTAGCATTTAGCCCTCATGGAAGCCCTAGGACTCAGGCCTATTTTTAATACCCATTTTACAGATAATGAAATAGAGATGCCCAGTTACCGAGTTAGCAGGTGACAGGGCTGGGATTTGAATGCAGGCTATGGTGCTTCCGAGTCTAGGCTCCTAACGCCACGTAGCGTTACATGCTACCAGGTCAGCACCAAAGTCATCCCCTACAAATGACACCACTTCTTCCCTCTTTCCATTTTCTTCTTATCTCTGCTCTTATTTTCATCTTTATTGTACACCTCCTCTCACGGGTCTTTTTCAAGTCTTTCATTTTGCCAAATGGACCTGATCATTATGAAATATCCTCAAAACACGAACAGTAGTAGACTGATGATGCCCAAGACCAAAAGGAGCACACGCGAAGAGTTTGGGGACTGGGGTTTGATCTTCTCTCTAGAAGCTTTTAAGTTGCAAGTATATAAATAGAGAGTTCCTGTATTCTGAGAGTGATACACGCACACGGTTCAGATTGTATTCTCCGCAGCCTGTCTGCACCCTCATTGTATAAATAGGCTTGACGCCCCAGTGGTGGCAGGCTGCTTAAAAGCAGGAAATGTGCATGCCATTCATCTTTGTCTTTCCTGGGCTTAGCACTAGAAGGTGTTCACTAAACATGCTGAATGAATGAGTAAAAGAACTAACGAAAGACCGATAGGTGTCATACCCCAACAAAAAGAGAAGAGAAAAAAAAAAAAAGGCAGGGGGAGGAGGGAATGCAGGATGGAGGGCGAGTCTCCATAGCTGGAGGGCACACTCGAGTGTGGGGACTCTCACTAGCTGCACGTGGAATGGGTTTGCATTATTCCTTAGAGGTGATTGTTTCAAAATGAGGCATCCTGTCTCTGAGGGCTCCATGCTGGTTTGGCTGACAGTCTCCTAAGAATTTTAGAGTATGAGTATTATTTGGAAATATGACAGTAACAAATGAAATTAGTATGTTTAATTTCCAAAATCCAAGTACCAGAAATTATCGCTTTGAGATGAAGAGCCGTTTAGGAAGCCATATATGATTTGGACACCTCAGCCTGCCTACTGTCTCTCAAAGTCTTGGGGTCTGAGGAATCCCAAAATGAAACATACTTTAAATGGGCTTCCTGGCAGGAGCTTCTCATAGGTTTTTATCATGGCAAGCCCTGTAAATAGCCCTAGAAAAGCTATTTTTAAAATCAAGTTCCTTTAGTTAACTACTAAGATTTGATATGTATAAGTTTAAAAATTCAGTTGTAACAATAGGTAACCTGCTTACTGAATGTCAGACACAATTTCTAAGTGCTGTGCAGGCATTATCTCCTTTAAATTTCACCACATTTCACATCCTTGTCGCTACTTTACAAATGAGGAAAGGAAGGCAGACAGCAGGCATGTTACCAGTCTCAGTGGCAGAATGAAAATAGGAATCCAACCAGCTTAACTCCAGAACCCGCACTATGGACCATGGTCCTCTACTACCCCATGGTGAGTTTCATCTAAAACATGCCAAGACCTGCTGATCTCTTGGCCCTTGCCTTTCTTTCTTACCAACGCCTGTTCCTTAGCTTCCAGGCCATGTGCTGGACCCCACCCTGCCCCCCTGCCCACCTCCCTGCCTGTTCTCCCACTCAGGTCTGAAAGGTCACAGGTACACACCCAACTCCAGATAGCATTTAGCCGGCTTCCCCTCTAACATTTAGGAAATGTTCGTTAAATGCTCCAGCCATTTAACAAGTCTATTTAACTTCATTTTCAATTTAACCACGTATCATTTCAATTTCCTTTTCCTCAGTATTGTATAGCCCTGGGAATAAAAGTTGGAAATGTGCCTATCGTCAACTGAGTCATATTTTATGGGTCCCTTCCTCTCAAGTCACTATTTCCTTAACTTTTTTTTAGGATTAAAAATTTTTTATTGTAAAATATAACAGGTATAGAATATATGGCACACAAAACGAATATGTGGCTTAGTAATTATTTAGAAAAATAGCTTATTAAATAACTTATATATGTAATGAATTCTTTTGTAATGTCTATAAAGCAAGCACCCTGATAACCCCACCCAGGTCAAGAAATCGAATTTTGCCACTTGCTCAGGAACCCCCTTCCGTGTGATCTACCCAATTTACTACCGCTCCACAAAGATTTTTGCTCTAGTCTAACTATGGTATTCACATTCCAGGTGATTTTTTCATTCCATATAATTTTTAACATTTTGTAGGCTTAACTACACATAATTAATGGGCAAAATTTGATAAATTTTGACATATGTCTATATATCCATACAACAAAGATAAGGAATATGTCCATCACTCTCAAAATTTTCTTGTTATCCCCTTGAAACTACCCTCCCTGCTCCTCACTCCTTTGAGGTAGCTACTGATCTTCCTGTCACTATGCATTTATTTGCATTTTCTTGGGATTTATGTAAATGGAATCATACAGTATGTACTCTTTTTTTTTTTTTTTTTTTGACCTGGCTTCTTTCACTCAGCATTATTAAAAACATATCCATGTTGCATTGCATGAATAATAGTTTATTTCTTTTTATTGATGAATAGGATTCCATTACATATATATGTGTATATATGCACACATATACACATATATATGACACGTATCTATAGATATGTGCACTATATATGGCATATCTATACATGTGATATAGATCACAATTTGTGCATTCAGTCAATATTTAAATTGTTTCTAGTTTTTTATCATTACAAAGCTGCTTGTGTCCAAGTCTTTGGATGGACTTATACTTTTCTCTTAAATAAAACACTAGGAATAGGACTAGATTATATGATAGATGAATGTTTAGCTTTTAAAGAAACTACCAAATTGCCTTCCAAGGTGGTGTATCATTTTACTTTCCCACCATCAGTGTACAAGTGTTCCAGTACTGCTACATCCTAGCCAGTATTTGGTATCACCAGTTTTTCTATATTTTAATCATTTTGATAGGTGTGTGGTGGTATTTATTATGATTTTAATTGGCATTTCCCTAATTACTAATGAGTAGAGCATCTTTTCCTGAGCTTATTTGCCATCAGTATATCTTCTTTAATTAACTCTCTGTTAAAATCTTTGGCCCATTTTTTTTTTAAAGATTTTATTTATTTATTTGACAGAGAGAAATCACAAGTAGGCAGAGAGGCAGGCAGAGAGAGAGGAGGAAGCAAGCTCCCTGCTGAGCAGAAAGCCCGATGTGGGGCTCGAACCCAGGACCTGGGATCATGACCTGAGCCGAAGGCAGCGGCTTAACCCACTGAGCCACCCAGGCGCCCCTCTTTGGCCCATTTTTAAAATTAGGTTTTTTTCTTATTATTTTACTATTGAGTTTATTATATTATTTATATATTCTAGCTAAAGACCCTTATCAGATATATGCTTTGCAAACATTTTCTCCTTATCTATGGATTGTCTTTTAATTCTCTCAACAGCGACAACTGAAGTTTTCAATTTTCATGAAGTCATATTTATTGGCTTCTTTAATGGATCATTCTTTTGATGTTATATGTAAGGAATTCTTGCCTAATTCAAGCTCACAAAGATTTTCTCCTATTTTCTTCTAGGCATACACATTATACTTTTATGTTATGGGTTCAGATCTATGATCTATTTTGTTTTTTTTTTAAAGAGTTTATTTTTTTTTTAATTAAGTAAGCTCTATGCCTAACATGGGGCTCGAACCCATGACCCTCAAATCAAGAGTTGCATGCTCTGGGGCACCTGGATGACTCAGTCTGTTAAGGGTGGGTTTAGGTCATGATCTTGGGGTCTTGGGGTTGAGCCCCTTGTCAGACTCTGTGCTCTGTAGGGAATCTGCTTCTACTTCTCCCTTCCCCTCTACTTGTGCATGGGTGTGTGCTCTCTTTCAAAAAAAAAAAAAAAAGAAAAGTCATATGATCTATCCGCTGAGAAAGCCAGGTGCTCCCTATGATCTATTTTGAATTAATTTTTTTAAAGATTTTATTTATTTATTTGACAGAGATCACAAGTAGGCAGAGAGGCAGGCAGAGAGAGAGAGAGAGGAGGAGGAAGCAGGTTCCCTGCTGAGCAGAGAGTCCGATGTGGGACTCGATCCCAGGACCCTGGAATCATGACCTGAGCCGAAGGCAGAGGCTTTAACCCACTGAGCCACCCAGGTGCCCTTGAATTAATGTTTATATATGGTGTAAGGTATAAATTGAGTTTCTTTCTTTTTCTTTTTCTTTTTTTTTTGGGGGGGGGGCCGCGACTTATGGCTATCCAGGTGTTTCAGCACCATTTAAGAAGATTGTCCTTTTCCCACTAAATTGCCTAAGTAACTTTGTCAAAAATTGGTTGCCTGTATATAAATAGATCTCTTTCTGAACTCATTATTCTCTTCTTTTAGTCTATTTGCCTGCCTTAATGCCTGTACTACACTGTTTTGACTACTGTAGCTTTATAGTACATCGGAAACCACATCATTTTGGTCCTTTACTTTTGTTGTTTCACCATTGTTTGGCTATTGTATAGCCAATCTTTACATTTCTATCTGAATTTTAGAATCAGCTTGTCATTTCTATCAAAAAAGCCTGCTGCGATTTGAATTGAGATTGTGTTGAATCAATAGATTAATTTCAGAGAATCAACTTCTTTAAGAAACATTGAGTCTTCTGACTGATGAGGAAAGTATATCTGTCCATTTACTAGGTCTTCTTTAATTTCTCTGAGCTGCGTTTGTAGTTTTCAGTAGATTTTGTTAGATTTATTCTTAAGTGGTTTATATTTTTATTACAAATTGCTTTTATTTTTATTTATTTTTTTAAGGATTTTATTTATTTATTTGATAGAGATCACAAGTAGGCAGAGAGGCAGCAGAGAGAAAGGAGGAAGCAGGCTCCCCACTGAGCAGAGAGCCCGATGTGGGGCTCGATCCCAGGACCCGGGGATCATGACCTGAGCTGAAGGCAGAGGCTTTAACCCACTGAGCCACCCAGGTGCCCCTACAAATTGCTTTTTTTTTTTTAAAGATTTTATTTATTTATTTGACAGAGAGAGATCACAAGCAGGCAGAGAGGCAGGCAGAGAGACAGGAGGAAGCAGGCTCCCTGCTGAGCAGAGAGCCCGATGCGGGACTCGATCCCAGGACCCCGAGATCATGACCTGAGCCGAAGGCAGTGGCTTAACCCACTGAGCCACCCAGGCGCCCCCAAATTGCTTTTAAATTTCAATTTCTGATTGTTCATTTTGATCTACAGAAATAAAATTGACTTTTGTATATTGATCCAATAAGCTGCAACCTTGCTAAACTTATTCTATAGCTTTTTTAAAATTTCATAAGATTTATTACATGCACTCTCATGTTTTTTAAAAAAAAAGACAGTTTTATTTCTCCTTACAAACTATATGCCCACTATTTTATTTTCTTGCCACATTCCAGTGGTAGAACTTTTAATAAAATGTTGAATAGAAGTGGTGAGAATGGACATTTTTGCCTTGTTCTTGATGTTAAGGAGAAGGCATTCAGTCTTTCACTGTTGGGTATGATACTAGCTGTGGTTTTTCAGAGATATCCTTTATCAGGTTGAAGAAGTTTCCTCCTTTCCTAGTTTACTGAGAATTTTTATCGGGATGTTGGATTTTGTAACTTACTATATCTGCTTCTCCTGAGATGATCATATGGTTCTAAAATACAGTACATTGCTTGATTTTCATATGTTGAACCACCCCCACTTCATCATGATATATAATCCTTTATATGTATGATTGGATTGGATTTGCTAAAAATTTTGCTCGGTGTCTTTATGTTTTAAATATTCCCATATACTGGTAATTTGGGGCCTCTACCTGGCTTATTAGATTTAGTCTCTGTGCACTAAATACCACCTAAGCCAGCCAGAGCTTATTTACTGACATAAGTAATGGTTTTTTCCTCCACTTTAAATATTTATGTGCTTCTGACTGAGGACCATTGAAAATCAAAGAGGAGACCCCCCCCCCTACACACACCCACATTGTTTCTGCAACACACACAATACACACACATTGTTTCTGCAACCTCATGTAAGAGAGTCTGATTTGAGTTTCACCAAGAAAATAGTAGAAGAGAAAGGAGACAGGCTAAGGGTCTTTTCAACCTTCCTGAGTAAAGTTAACATAAGACTAAGCTTATTGAGTAACTCTCAGTGTGGCCAAAGAAGATGGATATGGAAGAGAAGCATAAGTATTTGGGGGAGCACTGTAAATACTATGCTCTCCCATTTATTGCTCTCTATGTCAGCCTTGACACAAAGCTTCCTGCTGCCTTGCACTGAAATAGAGTCCCTGTTCGAAGATAAATGTGATGGGGGAGACTGGGCTTTGGAAAAATGTACAAATGCTACCTTGGACTAGATGGGTGCCCTCTGGCCTCCTTCTTTAGCATATCAACAAACACCAGTGTATTTCAGTATGACTTAGGCTCTATGTGTAGGAGAACTAGACTCAAGATTTATAGATTTACGTAGGGTGTGGTAAGTGATAGCAAGATATCTGTGTGACAGTAGAAGTTGGAGCGTGAAAATAAGAAGACGAGGAGGACACAAACTCAGTGGGTCCCAATAGGTTTTATGCATAGTTTCAGAGAGTATCCCTGGGAACAATGACTTTGGAGATCTTCAAGGCTACCCCACTTAGTTCACAGAAGAGATTGTTAATCCCAGAACATCCTTTTCTTTTCTCCTCTTGATGTGATCAGAATATACTCCCTCCCACCCAAGTTTAGCAAAAATTTATTTCCTTGGGAAACAATGCCTCATAACATGTGTTCAGGCCTTAGGTCAGCATACACAGTGATACTTTGCACTTCCTGGGATTTCCACCACCTTGTTCATTCAACGCTGTCTAATTTCGCCCTCACCTGTCCTTTGAATCACCAACTGGATTGAGGAAAAGAAGATACCTCTGCCAACAGCTCATAATAATCTCAGACGATTTTATAATCAGCCCCAAAGAACACAGAGCAGGTACCAGATTCACCTCAACCTGAGACTATCCCTTTGTATCCATTTTTCTCCCTCTGGATGAACTTCGTGTCTTTGAGGAAGGGCACCAGGAGGGATGAAGAAGGAAAAGGAAATGACTAGGAAAGTCATAGTCAAGAAAACTCTTCCTTCCTCTTACCTCTTTTGTATTTTTTTTTTCTCTAGAGAAATCTATAAATGCTCTGGTCTCTGCTTTTTAAGAGAATGATTAGTAGGATCTCTTTGTTTCTAACTCACAGAATCTTAACATTGGAAGACAGAGGGAGGCTGGACACATTTTAGCAGATGTTCATTACCGAGCCATCTCCTAAAGAACATCCCAGTCTCTAAGGAAGTGGTCCAAATCGTTCATATACTTATTGTTTAAAATAGATAAAGTATTCAACATATATGGCACATTTATGGGAACTAGAATATAAATTTTAAAAATCAAAATAGACACTTAAACTTATCTTTGTGTATCTTGTAACTATGATTGAGCTGTTAGTGAATCCTTTTAGGGCAGTAGATAGTCGATTAGTGTTTACACATTAAGCCTTCACATAGTACTGATTATATACTAAACATTGCTCTAAATACCTCAAAAATATGAGTTCATTTATTCCTCACTCATTATAAGAAAGATGCCATTTTTACCTTCATTTTACAGATGAGAAAATGGCATCCAGAGAGCAAGGACAATTTGAGGTCACCCAACTAGTAAAGGGAGGAGCTAGCATTTATTTGGTTCCAAGCAGACTGAGGCTCTTAACATTTGCTAAGAATATATTAATACTGAATTTTTAAGTATTTAGTATTTTTGATGCTTATGAGATTGTGATATGATTCAGCATGAAAAATGAAGATCATATGAAGTTTTCATTGATCTAAAAGAATTAAACACCAGATGTCAGAATATGTCTTCTCTTCCAAAATTACCTGCTGGCTATTGGCTCCATTTGGATTGATCCATAGTAGTTGTGTTATTGCGGTGTAACCCTTACCCCAGATTACCTTTGGAGTTAAACGAGCATCATTGCTTTTCTTGCTATAATGGAAGTAAAAGAATCCTATACCCATTTTGTCAATATACGTCTTGTATATTTCATTACAAATCTGAAATCCCTCATTTTTCTTCAGAAACTGTTAATTTTGAATTCTATGAAAAGAATACTGGAAAGGACATTCTTTTATTTTCATGGTGGAATATTGTCTAGTTTTACAGTTTGCAGGTGCAAATTCAGTTTGAATACCTTATACACACACTTCATTGCATTGAACTTATGGATTCTGGGATAGCCATGAACACACATTATTAGATTGTGTGCTTTATTTGGATTCTAATGCACCATGCAGGAAAACTTTTGCTAATCTGTCATGTTTTTCTAGTTCCTATCCACTTAATGGAGCCGCTGCAACATTCTTCACCAAGAATTCGATTCCAGTAGTTCCACATAATATTCTGTGGTAATGACTTGACTACCAGTCAATTTGTTTCTCTTTTAATACCCTTATCACTTTATGGGCGCCTGGGTGGCTCAGTGGGTTAAGCCTCTGCCTTCGGCTCAGGTCATGATCTCAGGGTCCTGGCATCCAGCCCCGCATCAGGCTCTCTGCTCAGCGGAGAGCCTGCTTCCTCCTCTCTCTCTCTCTGCCTCCCTCTCTGCCTACTTGTGATCTCTCTCTCTCTCTGTCAAATAAATAAATAAATAAATTCTTTGAAAAAAATACCCTTATCACTTTATCTTCACATTTCTTCTGTAATTATTTTGCTATACATTTTGCTGTGCCTCCTTTTCGTCATTTCTAATGTACTATAAATTCTCAATATGGTTTTGTTAGTCGATCTGTCAGAGTAGAACCTTTTCATAGTAACTGTCTCCCCGACCCACCAAGTTGTCACTGAAGAGCTGCAGTCCCTGACTAAAGCTCTTGCTCCAACTTTCCTCTTCCATATGTACCTTTAAGGACTATTAGAAACTAGATAAATACTTGCTTTCTCTTGTTAAGGTTTATATTACTCATAGTTAACCTGTTTTAGTACTCTGGAATTTTCCCTTTCACACAAAATTGTACAGCATTCTCTCCTACCCTACCTCATCCTTTTCTTTTCTGTGGCCAGTTCTTAAGCAAGGATGGGCCATGGATAAACCCAAGGCTTAGCTGTAAGAATCACCCCCAGGCTAATGCCAAAGATTATGTGTATTATGTGCTGTACACACAAATGTATATACTATTTTAAAAAGAGCCATAGACAACAGTCTGTATATGAAAACATTCAAAATGAACTATTTTAAAGATGCCAATGTAGAGACCCCTGGGTGGCTCAGTCCATTAAGTGTCTGCCTTTGGCTCAGGTTGTGATCTCAGGGACCTGGGATTGAGCCCCGCATTGGGCTCTCTACTTAGTGGGGAGTGCTCTTGTTCCTCTCCCTCTGCGTGTTCTCTCTCACTCTCAAATATATAAAATCTTTTTTTTTTTAAATGCTTAAAGATGCCAACATAATATTTACTCAAAAAAAAAACAAACAAACAAACAAAAAAAACAAACCACACATATTTATTGGCTTGTTTCTAGCTTTTGTGCTGAGAAAATTGTTGGATGTCATTTCTGAGTGGTAAGTTTGTCCTTAGGGCCTTTAATAACTGGAATAAAAAGTAGGGAAAGTACTGAACTCTGGCTATATATGCAGCAGGCTTATGACTATTGTACAGTGTGGTATTTGAGAAGACTTAGGAGGGTTTGGAATTATCTTCCTTGCCTTCGTCTCGTCCAGTCTCCAGTCAACACTGGGTGGACCCCAGCTGAGCACAGTGGGAGGGGCGGATGGGGACCTGTTGGGGGAGAACCCTGCTGTGCACTGGGCAGATATGCTGCAGGTGCTGCGCGTGGCTGGTGTGGCAGGCAGGATAAGCACAACATGGTGCAGGGCCAAAGGCAGAGGCCAGGTGGGCCATCATAGTGCACTGTGGTGACATGATGACAGGAAGTCTGGGAGCAGATGCTGCTTCAAGGTTCAAGGGAGTTGAGTAGGCTGTCAACATTGAAGAAACCTGTCAGCAGGCAGTAGAGACCCAGCCACTGGGTTGCTGGTCAGAGTCAGAACTCCCAAGGACTATGAGAATCACATAGTCAAAGGAGCAGTGGTAACTAGGCAAGCTCCTAGGAGAGAGGTTCAAAAATGAGGCACACAGGCAGGGTTCCCAGAAGCCACAAATGAGGCTAGACTAAAATTCAAGTAAAAAGTTGAAGTCATATCATCACCAGATGGAAAATATATGATTTTAATTCATCAACTGACTGCTTTGCATTATTGTTTATGAATAGTGGGAAGGCCCACTCTTGCTGTCATTGCTTTGATTTAAAAAATTTAAAAATAAGCAAAACAAATAAAAACAGACAAAAAAAAAAAAATCCTGGCATCCATTAGAGCTAGATGCTGTCTATCTCTCCCAACCTTCTGAAACCGGATAAAATTGGCTTGGGGATTGCCAAATTTTATTACCCATGTCTCATTTTTCCTCCACCGGCATGGAAAATCTAGGCAACAACAAGCAAATTTGACCAGACCGCTAACCATCACTGGGATTTCATGTTTTCCTACAACTGTGTGAAACGCTGAAAGGCGTGGATGAGAGCAGAATGCTGAGGGTCAAGAGAAACCTGGGAAAAGGGGAAGAAACTTTCCAGGGCACACTACCCCAGCAAACTCTTTTTTTAATGTACTTACAACTGTGTTGTGATGCAGAGCAAATTATGCTTACTCCGATTTTTATCCCAAACCATAAGTAGATGCTAATTTGAAAACTATACCGAGAGTGTCAAGAAAATAGGGGAAAATCAATTCAAATTAAAAACAGCAGAAGTATTTCCTATTCAGATGCTTTTGTTTAGTTTTTGTCTAAAACAAGGATCAGCAAACTTTTTTGGTAAGGAGCCAAATAATAAATATTTGGGATTTCATAGGCCATTTGATCTCTATAGAAAAATATTCAGTTATGTCCTTGAGCTGTGCAAGTAGCAACAGACAGCCCATTAAGAACATGGCATTATGCCATCAACACGTTGTCTACAGAAATAGGCAGCACGACAGATGTGGACACTGGGTCATAATTTGTTGACTCCTGTTCTAATAAAAATAAGAAAACAGCATTTCTAGCCACACAGGTGTGTGATATACTACTCTCATTGAACAGTGAAGAATGTATATTGTATAGTAACTACAAAAAGCCAAAGACACCTTTAGGTAATTTGTATTTTTCATAGAGGCAATATTTATCATTTTGATTCAGTTAAATAATAAATGCTGAGTACCAGTTATATTTTTACTCAGTACTAGAGGAACATAAAAGAATATCTTGATGGCCTCTGACCTCCAGGAACTTTTAGTGTACTTGGGAAACGAGACAGGTAATTTTGCTAAGCAACACAGACATCATACAGAGAATGAGTGGAGACCTTCAGAGGGGACAGGATGAATGTGAACTGGAACATCTGGGTCTTCAGGAGGCGGCATGGTTCTGAGTCTGGAGGCCAGCATTCATTTGCACAAAGTGGGAAGAGAAGAGCATTTTGGGGAAGAGGTATGGAGACCAGGAGGAGAATGAACAAAGTCTTTGTGTTCAGAAAATAAATATTTAAAGTAAAGCAAGGTAGCCAGGCTAGCCAAGGCAAGGAGATTGTGCTTCCCGTGCTTTCTAACCTTCATCCATAAGAAGGGAGTAACAGTCGTAGGTACCTAAGAGGGCTGCCAGGAGGATTTCAGACATGAGGGGCAAATGTTATAGTATTTGTCCAATAAATTAGTACTAGAGTGAGTGACTGGTTGCCAAGATATGATAGGACACCATATGCTCGAAAACAGAATAATTTTCCAAAAGACATTTATCATGCAGTCACACAGGCAAGCATCTGCAGTGTCCACTACTTTCTGGACATGCCCAAGCTGCTCGGCTGGGCATCGGTAATTGTTCTCTGATCCCAAATGACGATGAGTAAGGGAGGGATGTAAAGGGTAACTCAGTTTCCAGCCTCCCATGCCACTAAAGCTGAAAGGAAGCCAAGCAGGAGAGTTGCTTCATGGGAGAAAATGGGGAACGATTTTGCACACGTTGTCTTAGAAGTGCTGGTGAAAACACCCAAGTGGAGACGGCCTGGCAGCAGCAGGTTGCTTAAGCTGGGGCTGGAGACAACTGCAAGCCATCAGCCTAGGGCGACCACTGAGGTCTTGAGACAAGGAAACCAGATCAAGGGGAACACCAGGGCATTGACTCTTGAACTGACACACACCTTCATTTATTTGGGAGAAATAAACGGCTTCTGTTAACTCAGATTTGTGGGGGAGGTAAAGAGCTCTCCCCACCTCCCCTGGACTTTGTGTGAGTCAAATGTGAGTTTCATAGTAGGCTGGGGTGTGAAGTTGTAAAGTGCGCAATAGTCTATGTGAACAGATTTTTCCCATCTCGAGTGGACCCTGCAGAGCCGCAAACAATGCTGCCTTATGAGCTCTGGTCAGTCTGGTCATGGGATACCTGCGGGGATTTCTTTCCTGCCTCAGAGAAACAGCTTCCCCAGGACTTGGCAGGGAGACCGGGCTGCGGAATGCGCCTGGCTGTGGGTGCATTCCAGCTCAGGATGATGTCTCAGACGTTTTTCTTTTAATGAACCACAAGCACTTTTCTCCCTCTTATTTTTTTTTTTGTTTGTTTTGTTTTCATTTTCGTTTTTTTTAAGAAAGGTTGTTACAAGTGAAATATAATGGAGTCCAGACTGTGTTTCATTAACTTTTAATTTAAGCTGTTAGTATGGAGTTAGCAGACTTGTGAATCAATTAGCTAGCCAGTGGGATTCCATTTTAACAAGGGGAGTACTGTATGTTTTCAAATGATTGCTCTGTGTGTGAATGTGCGGGACAAGGAACTTTGTTCCTTGTCCAAAAGATGAAAGTGAATCCCAGTCCTTGCTCCTGCCTTCTGGTTCCAAGTTGGTGACTTGGCTGGAACAAACTGCCTCACCAAACCCTTATCTTCTATGCAAGTATGGGTGGGTTACTGAATAAACCTAGTAGAAACTCATTTTTTCATGCCGATGAACTCAAAAGACTTTCAGAGTCAGATCAAAAAAATTCACCATGAATGATAGTGAGCATTTTGAACATTGACTCTTTGATGCAGAGATTCCTCATATCCTGGGAAGCAGTAACCCCTTGGAAATGCTATAGGAGTCTTACCAGAGTTCCCGTGTAGCTCCAGGGATGAAACTGTTTTCCTCTCCCTTCCCAAATCCTGCCTCTAGGTTGGGAAATCTGACCTCTGATGTTCTAGATCTTGCTTACCAGACCCCTACTGGTAGGGAGAAAACCCTGTAAGCAACTGCAGTCTCAAGTCTGAAATCCTGTAATCTCACCGGAACACGGTAACCTAACAGAAATCATGGGGAAAAAGGTAGATCAATCCCAATAAATTGTAGAGAATAATGTAAAGTTTTAAAACCAGTTTGAATAGACAAAGTTGTTGAAGTAGCATCAGAAAAAAACACATAGAAAAACGCACAGAAGGAAAAGATAGGATCGTGATTCACGTTAAGATTTTGGCAGTGGACAGCCATCAGAAAGGATGAATACCCAGTTTTGGCATCAACATTGATGGGACTGGAGGAGATTATGCTAAGTGAAATAAGCCAAGAAGAGAAAGTCAATAATTGTATGGTTTCACTTATTTGTGGAACATAAGGAATAACATGGAGGACATTAGGAGAAGGAAGGGGAAAATGAAGAAGAAGGGAATTGGAGGAGGAGATGAACTATGAGAGACTGTGGACTCGGAGAAACAAACTGAGGCTTTTAGAGGGGAGGGGGGTGGGGGATGGGCTCGAAGGCTGATGGGTATTAAGGAGGGCCCAGATTGCAGTGTTATATACATAAACAATGAATCTTGGAACATCAAAAACTAATGATGTACTTTATGGTAACTAACATAACAAAATAAAATAGATTATGGCAAAGGAATACTATACAGACAATAAAATTGATTAAAATAGTATACTGACTGGCATAGAAATATGTTCACCAGTATTGGAACATTTGAAAAACAAGTTAAATATACCGTTAAGTACAGTCCAGTTTTTACTTTAGAATATTACATGCACATGTATGTATAGTCAGCAAAGAAAAAAAAACAATGGATAGGCCACAAATTATCACCACAGTTATCTCTGGGTCTTGGTAGTGTGGGTGGTTTTATTTTCCTTTTGAGGGTTTTAAAATTAACTTGTATCATTTTAAAATTGTTATATAAAATGGACTCCTTTCTCCTGAAGCAGAAAAAATAACTTAGGGGTTGAAAGAACATGAAAAAGCTTGGCTTGCAGTCTTTAATCGGGTCCGAAAGCAAGACCGAGACATCCCAGTGGGAGTTTCAACATTTAAAAATCATTTACAAGGTCCATCTATCAAACTAATTAACTGTCATTCTATCTAGCTAACTTTCCATCCATCCAACTCTATTACCATTGAACATTTAAAAAAAAAAAATGAGAGGGGCGCCTGGGTGGCTCAGTGGGTTAAAGCCGCTGCCTTCGGCTCGGGTCATGGTCCCAGGGTCCTGGGATCGAGCCCCACGTTGGACTCTCTGCTCAGCAGGGAGCCTGCTTCCTCCTCTCTCTCTCTGCCTGCCTCTCTGCCTACTTGTGATCTCTGTCTGTAAAATGAATAAATAAAAAATCTAAAAAAAAAAAATGAGAGATAATGATCCTAAATTTCAAAGAAATGCTTACCCTTTGCCATAAACTTCCCCATACCCCAATCAAGGGGGGGGGGGAGTAAGTTGCCTGCCGATTCATTCATGAACTTAGTTATTAATTTTCCCACAAAGATTCATCAAGAACTTACTCTTATACTGCATGATAATAATCCTAAAATGAAACAGCTAGAATACATCTCCTTGTTCAAGTTTTCTGTTTGGGATCATCTTTTTTGTGTTCCTCTAGAGTACAAGATGTCAAGGGAGACTACCTACAATCTTGATTTATAATACTTGTGATTTCTTCAGAAGTCATTTTAAAATGTAGTATTTTTTCAGTAGAGGAAGTTCACACCTGTGCTATCTAACACAGGAACTACTAACTACATGAGTTTATTTAAATCTAAATTAATCGGGGCACCTGGGTGGCTCAGTTGTTAAGTATCTGCCTTCAGCTCAGGTCATGATCTGGGGGCGGGGGGCTGAGATCGAGCCCCGCATCGGGCTCCCTGCTCTGCGGGAAGCCTGCTTCTCCCTCTCCCAGTCCCCCTGCTTGTGGACAGCGCTGGCTTAAATTTAGTTGGTGGGACCCTTGTGTATAGGGAGGCATTTTTCACCATTTTCCTCTTCATTGATTAAGAATTTAAATGTTTATTTGTAGTTAGCTACTTTTGTTTATTCCTTTATTCTTTATGCTCTTGGTCTAAGCGCTCTAAGCAATAAACTTTTGAGCATTTCAGCGTTTGTTAGCACTTGTTCCCGAGAGCAAGCCTCAAAAGCCAAATCAGTCATTTACACACATACGTGTGTAGATATACTTTGGATTAAATAGTAACTTGAAATGATTGCAAATGACATTTGAGGTTTAAAGGAACAACAAAAAAATCTGTATAACTTTAATTAAAAACATGTTTAGTAATGTTAAAACCGTTCAGCTGTAATCTGGCATCTTTGTTAAGTAGCTAGCTTTCGCTGGGTTTTGCTGTGTAGCAAACAGTTTTTAAAATTTCACTGACTTGCAAGAAATATTGCTCACTCCCATAGACAGAAGACGAAATGACCTAATTCCTACTTTTTCTTTGAGTAGTAGCTTAAAGATGAAATCACATTCCAGGAATTTTCACAAGTTCAGTATGATTACATTGAACTGGATCTTTCTTAGGAAAATGCCTAGAAAGGCAGAATATATGACAGTTATTACTTTCTGCTTAACCAGAGCATGATTTTTTTAAGTAGAAAATCTGTTTACTTGTTTTTTGTTTTTTTTATTTTTTATGTTTACTTGTTTTTAATGTGAAAAAAATTATGTCTGCAGTGAGTGAAATATGAATGTTCAGTTTACTGAGTCATTACAAAGTGAAGACCCATTGTGTTTTTTTAAATGTAGGTGTCAGAGGACATGGGGAGATGGAGAGGAGAAGGGAGTTGGGGGAAATTGGAGGGGGAGACAAACCATGAGAGACTGTGGACTGTGAAAAACAATCTGAGGGTTTTGGAGGGGTGGGGAGGTGAGAGGTTGGGTGAGCCTGGTGGTGGGTATTATGGAGGGCACGAATCGCATGGAGCACTGGGTGTGGTGCATAAACAATGAATTCTGGAACACTGAAAAGAAATTTTAAAAATAAATTAAAAATTTAAATAAATAAATAAATAAATAAACAAATAAATAAATGCAGGTGTTGTTATTATCCAGGTGTAGTGAGGCCAGTGGATCAGGAGATCAGAAGATGACCACTGTTTGGAAGGGAGTTTGTTACACACCATTTCCGAGAGGAGGGACTTGCCACTCCATGCACAGCCACAGTGGGCAGCACCAGGGTTGGTCGGGGGGCAGAGGGAGCCAGGGGGAAGCGTGGGCAAGAGCCTTTATCACGGTTCCACCTTAAGGAATGGACGAAGGAAAAGGTCAGACAATTTAGGGTTGTCCAGTCTGAATAATTTCAGCAGGCTCTGGGGCCTGTGTTGCTATCTGCTGTCTGACTCTGGGGTGGCTGGAGCTCGGGAACAGTGCCCTGAGTGTGAAAGCCCAGTCCAGAAGGAGGCTGTGGTTTGGACCTTGTATGGAAGGTGTGCCAGAAGGAGAGTCATCTAATATCTCTAGAAACTGGCTAGCCCTGGGGGGGCAGGGGCAATCTCTCCAGGGTCACCAAGATTCAGGTATCAAAGCTTTAGGAATACAGAAATTAAAAAGGCATGATTACCTTACCAAAAATGAGATATAGATGACAGATAAGCATAGGAAAAGAAGCTCAACATCATGGGTCATGAGGACTTGCCAATTGTGCAATAAGGACACACAGACTACACACCTATGAGAATGACCCAAATCCGGAACACCGACACCACCAAATGCTGGAGAGAATATGGATTAGCAGGAACTTTCTTCCTCTGGTGTTTTTTCCTTTCCTTTTGAGGGTTCAAAAAATTAAGCTGCATAATTTTTAAATTGTTATGTAAAAGGCACTGCCTTCTCATAAGTAAATGTTATCTGTCCTTGAAGAGGTGTGATTCTTGAAATATGTAAACTTGGATGATAAATTTAAATATTTAAATATCATATTATTGATGGGTAGCTTCTGGCTAAGGGTATAAAAAGATTTTTGGAAAATAACCCAGAGCATGGCTCTCTCCAGTTTTGGGAGGACCAGGAATGTGAAAGCCTCAAAATTATGCTACTGCTCTAAATCGAGATTTTGTGGTTTAATTTTTTTTAACGTTAAGAATTTAAACCATCTGGAATTTATGTTGTCATATAGTGTGAGGTACAGATTGAAATTTATTATTTCCTGTGGTTTATTGAATAATCCATACTTTCTCACTGATTTGAAACGGCAGCTTTATCATTCTCTAAATTCTGCGTGTTTGTGGATGTTTCTGGTTTTCTCTTCCATTCCATTGACCTGTGTCTACCCTTGAGCCAGTATCACACTGTTTTCATTACTGTGCCTTTAAAATCTGTTTGTATCTGTTAGTATGAATATATCAACATGCATACACACACACATACACTGAGTACTCCTCTCTCTCTCCTCTTTATTCCCAGATCAACTTTCGCACACACATGTCACTTTCAGAAGAGAATTTCATTACGATTCTGAGGCACTGACTTAAAATTTTAAAACTGACTTTTGTGGAGAACCGACATCTTTAGGTCGCTGAATCTTACCATCCACAAAGATGACTCTCTCCATTAATTCTAACTCCCTCTGGGGCGCCTGGGTGGCTCAGTTGCTTAAGTGTCTGCCGTCAGCTCCTGTCATGATCCCAGGGTCCTGGGATCCAGTCCCACATCGGGCTCCTTATTCAGTGGGGAGTCTGCTTCTGCCTCTGCCTGCTGATCCCCATGCTTATGCCTGCTCTCTCTCTCTCAAAAACAAATACAATCTTAAAAAAAGAGAGAGAGAGAGAAATATCTTCAGAACAGGGTTGCAAAAAAAAAATGGTAAGAATAATTTTACATGATAGCTAATGAGTTAAGGGAAACTATTAGAATAAGGAATATTTCCAAGTGAAAGAAATTTATTTTCAGTTGACAGCTCCCTCCCCTGCCCCCACCAGTATCTGAGTCTTTCTTGTGGTCCTTCTTCCTCACCCCTCCTGCCCCCAATTCTGGTATTCTTAAAGTACACCTATGTTCTCTCTACTCCAAGAAACTTTCCTTCATCCTTTAATTTAAACTTCTTGGTTATCACGTTTTCCCAGAAAAGTAACCCAAACAGAGAGGAGGGGTAAACCCTCATACCCCAGGACAGGGGACAGAGTTTAAAGGGGTCTGCCACAGTCAAGGAATTCTACTCCAAGATCTCTCCGAGTACACTGAGTGTGTGTATCCAATGGAAAAAAATATAGATTTGATCTTATTATTCCAAACTGTATAATGTGGGGGCATATTTTTTAATGTACAAAATAGTACGGTATATATATAAAATTTATATATTTATATACATTTATAATTTATATACATTATAAGTAAAAAAAATAAGTATATAGAATGGACACTAGTACTTTCACTGTATACAAATTAAAATTTTTAACTTTCCCTTCCTGCTCCTTCCCACCCCACCCATATTGCTGCAGAAAGAAGGGTCAGGGAATATTTAAGTGCCACTGCCTGGGTTTGAATCCTGGCAGAAGAATGAACCCACTACTCATTAGAAACTATGACTAGGGACGCCTGGGTGGCTCAGTTGGTTAAGCAGCTGCCTTCGGCTCAGGTCATGATCCCAGCGTCCTGGGATCGAGTCCCGCATCGGGCTCCTTGCTCATTGGGGAGCCTGCTTCTCCCTCTGCCTCTGCCTGCCATTCTGTCTGCCTGTGCTCGCTCTCTCTACCTCTCTCTCTGACAAAAAAAAAAAAAAATTAAATTAAAAAAAAAAAAGAAACTATGACTAGATTACTTCACCTTTCTGTGAGCATCAGTTTCCCTACTCACAGAAAGTGGGTGGCAGAGTACTTATGTCATGGAGTTGCTGGAAAGATTAAAAGTAGAATGTGTTTGATAAACATTGCATGTGTCGAACACAAGGAGGGTCCGTTCAGTAAGGACATAACTAACCTTTCCCTCCTCAACTGTAAGTTGTTTTTCTGTTCTTTACCTCCACTGGATGGAATCCCAGAAGATCCTGTAGCTTTTCAATGCAAGTTTTCTCATCATGAACTAGAATGTTCTCATTACAGTAATTAATTATTAATTCTTGTCTGTTACAATAATCCAAGGCTGGGTCGAGGCCTCCATAAATGTCTCCTACCCCCACCCTATCCCAAGAATGGCCCAGCTCCGCCTGGGACACCGGCAGTCCAGGAGGCGCAGGGTTGGTGTCCCTTTTCTGGGTCTCCCTCCCTTACCTGCTCCCTAACTTTCTAGCTGCTGTTGCTCCTCCAGACACTGGAGGCTCCTTTCCTCAGGCTTTATCCTCTGGGCCTCTAGCGGCCCATTCCACCCAGCTGCCATCTCAGGTTCTTTCACTCTGCCCAACAGTCCTCTTGAAGGGGGTTCTTTTTATAATGATTTAGGCAAGCTCACTTGGACCAAGGAGGGACTAGGACATGAGTTCCAGTGGTCAGTGGGAGTGCCATCCTCTTCCACCACAGTCTGAAATTCCAGGAGACTTAACTCAAGCCCTTTTAGAGAACCTCTTGAGGCCCCTCTCATTTACCTGAAGGTGAGGGGAATGTGACCCTCCCCTCTCTCAGGGTGGGAGTCTGAAGACAACACACACACACACACACACACACACACACACACACACACACAGTTCTTCCAAAGCCTCGATCCCAGTCTTTCATTGGCTGGAGGGGGCAGTCAATGAATGGCTAAGGGTGGCAGAACTGGTTTTTTTCAGTCTCCAGACATCTCCTACACTTGGCTTTTGGTTTCTTAGCTGGTGATTTAGCACTTAACTTCAGGGTGTTGGGATCTATCTGGCATCTGTTATTTAGAAGCCGTGAGGCCTCCATCAAAAGTGAGGCTCACAGGTTTGCCATCTAACATCCTGTAATAAATGTGATGGCACTTAACCCCCAGGGTTTGATATGTAGTAAATACTCAATAAATGTTAGCTGTCATTATTATTAGCAGTAGAAGAATGTTTTTCTTTTGGTCTTGTGAAATCTCTAATATATATATATGTATATAGTTTACCATAGTTTGAGAAGATCTGTGGTAGTGTTTTATATAACCAGTGTTGTGAAATCAATTTAAATGTTCTTTTTTTTTTTAAGATTTTATTTATTTATTTGACAGACAGAGATCACAAGTAGGCAGAGAGGCAGGCAGAGAGAGAGGAGGAAGCAGGCTCTCCGCGCAGAGCAGAGAGCCCAATGTGGGGCTCGATCCCAGGACCCTGGGATCATGACCTGAGCTGAAGACAGAGGCTTTAATCCACTGAGCCACCCAGGCACCCCAATTTAAATGTTCTTAAATGGCATTTTTAATTGAAAGTGTAGGAAAAAGAATAGAAAAGTCAAGACTACAGTTGTCCAAATAGGCATAATTTTGTGAAATTCTTGTTTTTACAAAAACAAATGTGTTTTATCATATGTATGTATGCATATACATGCTCATGTATGTATACATTGTAATTAAAAAAGGTATTCTTGTAGGTGTCCATCAGAAACGTTTGGAACCATCAGGCTGTAGGACAGCATCTGAAGTTTTCCTCCACAATAATTAACAAGACACTATCATTGTGGTCTTAGACAAGTTTGTGTGTTGATGAACACTAAGAATATAGAGCATTTTGTTCCTCACAGGTCTCTAGTGAGTATAGTTACTCTGTGGATAATATTGAATCGCTTTATTGTTCTAATTGCTTCTTTAAGACCAGCTGTTGTATCCCACAAAACGGGAGGAGCAAAGTCTATGTCCTATATTTCTGATGGATTCCTCACAGGGCCCAGAGAAGGAGAACATCAGTCAGTGTTGACTAATGTCTGACATTCAGTTTGGTTATTTTACCTGTCCTCTGGTAGTTTTTGGAGGAGTTAACTTATTTAGCTACTTTGGCATATGTGATTTGTGCTATTAGTAGTTACAAAGATATACTAGGTTAGAAGGGACTCTAGGGCCTGAACCATAACCTCTGCTCACTAAATATTTGCAGAGGGGGTACTGTTTTCATCAGAATGGGTACTGGTTTTGTTCTGTTTTGTTTTGTTTTGTTTTTTACTGTGAACATTTCCTTTTATTATATATTCTTTCTAAAACTTCACATTTTATTTTGAAATAATTACAGATTCACGGGGTGTTGCAAAAACAGTATGAAGTCCCATATAATTTGCACCCCATTTCCCAGACAGGGTTGCATCCTCTGGATTACAGTACATCAAAACCAAGAAACTGACATTGGGACGCATGTGTACCATTTTAGGTCACCTTATCACATGTGTAGATTCATGTAACAACCACCACAATCAAGATTAGATTTCATCAACACAAAACGTTCCCTCTCAGTACCCCTTTCCAGTCACAACCACCCCCCACCCCCACCTCATCAGCCCTAACCCTTGGTGACTGCTAATCTAACTTTGTGATAACAAAAACGTGAGTGGCCGCCTACAGTGTGTGACCTGCACAGACTGGCTTTTTTCACTCAGCATCATGCCCTTGAAATCCACACCAGTTGTTGTATGCATCCAGAGTTTGTTCCTTCTTAATTGCTGATAAAATCGTTGGTGACTGATAAGTTTTCAAATGGCATATCTTCTGTAAATTTTAAATAATTTCAATACAGTTTCGTACTTGAAGTTTCAAAATATTCATAGGCCAGGAAATGAGATCACAGAATTTCTCATAAAAATGCAATTTAACCAAGTTGAGGGGACACCCATTCACCTTTTGATAGTATATTTACTGGGGCGCCTGGGTGGCTCAGTGGGTTAAGCCTCTGCCTTCGGCTCAGGTCATGATCTCAGGGTCCTGGGATCGAGCCCCGCATCGGGCTCTCTGCTCAGAAGGGAGCCTGCTTCCTCTTCTCTCTCTGCCTGCCTCTCTGCCTACTTGTGATCTCTGTCTGTCAAATAAATAAATAAAATCTTTTTAAAAAAATAGTATATTTACTGTAGAAAATCCATTTTGCTTTCCCTGTCTTATAATTCATGGTCATGTGAAGCTGAGCCACAGACAACAAAGCGTATTTTGTTCTACGTGAGGGGTCTGTAGTGAATAAGTACAGTTAACCTGGACCTAATTACAAATACTTGGCCTATTCTATAAAATCAAAGGATACCACTTTAAGAGAAAAAACTTTACATCCCAAGAAACTCACTAGAACAAGTTTGGGTTGTCTTCACATTTCTTACCAAAATATAACTAAGTACAGTAGTAATGTCAGTTTGCTTGGGATTTTGACTTATTCAAATCTGGGGCTATTTTCAGCATTTTTATCTCTCTGAAAAAAAATCACAGGTATTAAAAAAGACAGTGGCGAATGAGCCAAGAAAAAAGAAATAATTAGATGACTTTCACATACATACTTTTTTTTTTTTAAGATTTTATTTATTTACTTGACAGAGATCGCAAGTAGGCAGAGAGGCAGGCAGAGAGAGAGGAGGAAGCAGGCTCCCCGCTGAGCAGAGAGCCTGGTGCGGGGCTCAATCCCAGAATCCTGGGATCATGACCCGAGCTGAAGGCAGAGGCTCAACCCCCTGAGCCACCCAGGCACCCCTCACATATATACTTATGAATAAGCGAACGTTTGTTTTAAAATCCCTGTGTGTGTACCATACCGATCCTGTCTCTGGGTTATAATCTTCTTTACCAAATGCTGTGTAGCAAGATTTTTTGTGACTCACCCCAAAATCGAGTATATTTAGACTGCTGGCCAATCCAGCAGGATAAACAGAACTGCTCATCGGCCTGCTCATTGTCATCCTTTCCAGGAAATTGTGTGATTCCTTATAAAGGAGTTTATCAGATCCACCCTGAATTCTGTTTCCTTGCAATAACTTCCCAACCTAAGGAGATTTGGGGCATTTTTACCTTGGGATAGAATGGGTGCCTTAAGGAGAGAAAGAATATTTGTGAGAATTGGATTGGCGCTTCAAATTTATGCTCCCAGCTTCACACTGAGGAAGTGGAAGAAACTGCAGTAATACAGATAGAATTGCCAGTTTCTGTGGTCTGGTAAAATGACTCCTCATGTTAGCTCACCCAAAAAAGGTTAATTTAGGGGCTCCTGGATGGCTCAGTGGGTTAAGCCTCTGCCTTCGGCTCAGGTCATGATCTCAGGGTCCTGGGATCGAGTCCCGCATCGGGCTCTCTGCTCCATGGGGGGCCTGCTTCCTCTCTCTCTCTCTCCTTCTCTCTCTGCCTGCCTCTCTGCCTACTTGTGATCTTTCTGTCAAATAAATAAATAAAATCTGTTTTTTTAAAAAAAGGTTAATTTAAAAGAAAACCAGAGAACATATTAACAATTGAATGTACAACCAAATTGCAGGTTTGGCTGCAATCAGATTCTCTTGTTGTTTTACTGAGAACCGTATTTAGCACCCTTCTGCCTACCACCACAGCTGCAGCCTTGTTAATTACAGAGCATATTCCCCTTGTTTGTTCATCACACATTTGGTAACTCTCTCATGGTATTTTACAGCATAACGAGTTAGTCTAGCTATTTTTCTTTAGTTCAGTGTCATAACGTCAGAACAGAGGACTTTTATTAAGAACGTCACATTTACACAGACCTGTACCCCTGGGGCTAATAATACATTGTATGTTAATTAAAAAAATTAAAATAAAAATAAAAAAGAATGTCACATTTAGACAAAAAATTTATTACACAAAAAACCTCTACCTTATTTTTATGAAAAGGCTACTCAGTTACCTACTCTGTCACTACCCTAAATAGAGTCAAAGGTGAATGATTTGAAGTTTAAGGCAATGTGGGGTATATTCCAGAATATGAAATCTGTCCTTCCTCAGGCAGGGAACCTTTTGTTGATATCTAAATAGTTCCCCCATTTAAAGATAAGGATACTATTTGGTAAACTTCTCTGAGTAAAAATGCCATTAGAAGAAATGTAACTTATTTAAAGGGATGAAAGATTGGGCGCCTGGGTGGCTCAGTGGGTTAAAGCCTCTGCCTTCGGCTCAGATCATGGTCCTGGGGTCCTGGGATCGAGCCCAGCCCCGCATCAGGCTCTCTGCTCAGCAGGGAGCCTGCTTCCCTCTCTCTCTCTTCCTGTCTCTCTGCCTACTTGTGATCTCTGTCTGTCAAATAAATAAATAAACTCTTTAAAAAAATAAAATAAAGGGATGAAAGATTAAAAATGAAGTGGTTTTAAGTTGGTTTAGAACTTATAAATTTGCAATCTTCTAAATTACCAAAATACAATAAAATTCACTCATATCTTATAAAAATATTAGAAACAAGAGCTTTTGACTATAAGGTATTTGTTAAAATTTTCATATTACTTCTACCATAATATCTATCAATAGATAAAGGTATAAATTTGCAAAAACTGAAAAGTACTAAAAAAAAAAAAAGCCAGAAAATTATAAATTTCCTGTAACCTACCTCTATAGAGGTAATCACTGTTAACTTTTTAAATGCATAATTTTACATATTTTAATGGGACCAAATTATATATACTGATTTCTTTCCTACTAAATCTTATAGTAAATATTTGCTGAAATGTTTAAAGCTTTTAAAAAGTATATATATTCTGACTATTACTACAGTTATAAAATACTTAAAGTAACTCAGTGCTTTCTATGGTTTACCAAACTTGAAGTAAAAGGGCTTATTTCTTAAAGGATGAAAAAATCATAGTTCCTGGTACAGCTAAATTTTAGTTCAGAAAATGTAGACAGAAGAAAAAGAGAAAACCCTTCTTCTTTGGTTCAGCCAGAATAGTCAGTTGATTGAAAGATAATCATAGTCCCTTAACCTTAAAACATTTCTAACAAATCCTTTAAACCGTAGTATTCCTTCTCACCGTGAACATACAAGCAAATTCCTTGTCACTTGCACTGGCCTATCTTTTTTTTTCTTTTCAGTGTAATAGAATTCATTGTTTTTGCACCACACCCAGTGCTCCATGCAATGCATGCCCTCCAAAATACCCACCACCTGGATCCCCCAACCTCCTACCCCCACCCCTTCAAAACCCTCAAGTTCTTTTTCAGAGTCCATAGTCTCTAATGGTTCATCTCCCCCTCCAATTTCCCTCAACTCCCTTCTCCTCTCCATCCTCCCATGTCCTCCGTGTTATTTGTTATGCTCCGCAAATAAGTGGAACCATATGATAATTGACTCTCTCTGCTTGACTTATTTCACTCAGCATAATCTCTTCCAGTCCCATCCATGTTGATACAAAAGTTGCGCATTCATCCTTCATCCATCCATCATCTGATGGAGGCATAATACTCCATAGTGTATATGGACCACATCTTCCTTATCCATTCGTCCGTTGAAGGGCATCTTGGTTCTTTCCACAGTTTGGTGACCGTGGCCATTGCCGCTATGAACATTGGGGTACACATGGCCCTTCTTTTCACTACATCTGTATCTTTGGGGTAAATACCCAGTGCACTGGCCTCTCTTTTATGTTGATAATGAATTTGGGAATAGTGTTTGGAATTCAGGTTCTCTCTCTTAAGGGACTCAGTGTAGTTCTGTACTTGTTAAGTAAACAGTACTTTGTGTGGTGGAAAAGGCACAAATGAAATAATTGGAAATCTGTTTGGTAGGTGAATTCCTGAAAGAGCATATGTAAATAAATTTTGCCATATCTGATGCAATTTTCCTATTATATTACCTAGGCAATTTATCTTAAATATCATATTCTTTTCCCCTAAGCACAAGATTTAAAAATACATCCCCCATAGGTAGCTGCTGTTATTGCTTCCTGTGCATCTTTCAAAAATTTGTGAATTTATAAGCATTTGTGTAGTGTGTACATGTGTGTATTAATGCATTTCTATAGAGTACCCTTGGGTATATTCCCTACATGGAGCCTAGGACACGTATATACTCCTTCTTCTTAAGGGAATTAGCAAATTGACCCTTTGTTGTCCCTAAACAAGATATATGATCTCTTTGCCTCTTAACAGAGTCAGGTTGCATGTGTGTGATAAAGGAAGAAAATATAAAGTTCCTCTTTTTATAAATATTAGCTGCTAACTTTTGTGCTTCTATTTTTAAGATGAATTTCTTCCTTATATCATATACAGAAATTAATTCCAGATTGATTAAACAAGACCTAAAAGGAAAAGTTTGATAAATTCAAATATATGAAAATAAAAAACTTGTGAACATCAAAGACATCCTAAAGGGAGTAAAAAGACAAGCCACAGCGTGGAAAATATTTCCAACTCCTGTAGACAATACTGGACCTCCCCCACAATGTGTAGATAACAAAATAAAGAACTCCTACAAAAGGAAGAGGCAGCCAATCAATTAAGCAAGCAAGCAAGCAAACAAACAAAAGGCAAAAGATGTGAGCAGCCACTTCCCCAAAGAGGGAATGGGAATTCAAATCACCAATAAACATGAAAAGATGTTCAACCTCCTGCATAATAAGGAAAATATGAACTCAAACAACAGTGATATATCATTACACTCCCACCTGATTGGCAAAAAATTCAGAAGTCTGACAATACCACGTTCTGGCAAGGATGTGAAGTAACAGGGTATTTCGTACACTGCCAGTAGGAGTATAAATTGGTAAAATCCACATCGGAAAAGAGTTTGGCATCATTTGATTAACCCAATGTTATACAAACCCTATGACCTAGCAGTTAAGCTGTTAAGTATATCCTCCAAGAAATGCTCACATGTGTGTACCCAGGGACTTGTCAAAATGCTCAGAGCAGCCCTGTGCATAACAGTCAGAAGCTGGCAGTGTCCCAGACGTCCATCAACAGCAGAACAAATAAGGTGATTGTGGTAGAGTCGTTCAGTTCAGTATTATTCGGTGATTCAAATAAATGAACTATAGCTAACAAAACAACATGGATCCATTTTACCGACATAATGTAGAACAAAAGAAGCAAGACAGTGCATACAGTATGGCTGTACTTTTAAAAAGCTCAAAACGGGGAGGGACAAAGTATATTGTTTAGAGATGCGTGTGTGGAATAGTGAAACTATAAAAATCAAGTACAAGGAAAATCTTGCAAGTCAGGATTGTAGGTACTCTGGGAGGCCAAGGATCTGACGGGATAGCACACGCAGGACATTTCTCCAGTGTCTGAGTGCCTGTCTAGTTCTATTTTTTGACTTGGGCAAAGGTTACATGAGTGTTTTGCCTTATAAATCTTTAAGCTGTAAATGATTTTTTTTAAAAGACATGTAGATAGAAAAAAAAAATTTTTTTTAATACTTAAAAGATGGCAAGAGAGAGAGAGAGAGCGAGAGCGAGTGCTAGCCTGAAATGCCCCAGGTAGATTAGGCTACGCTAAGTCTCTGCACCCGAAGGAAAATCATCAAAGGAGTTAGAATCCCTCTCCTTTTGTTACTAGTAAGTCCCAGTTGTGCTCGCAGAGGCTGGTTCTCTGGTGAACCCTCTGTTGCTGTTCCCATCACTACGCCAGTAACACCGGCTGTGAATGGGTCCAGTTGAGCAAATGAAGACTTTCTCGGGCAATGAGAGGGCAAGCACGAGCAGCGTGGCCAACATCTAGAGAATGCCTGGCACAGACTTTATTGATCTGTGGGAGATGTAACTGTAGAAGAGGCTGGGGAAAGTCATCCAGCTCTGTGCCCATGAAGAAGGAGGGAAGGTAGATTTGGCTCCTAGCCTGCAACCTCAGTGCAATCCCCTCAGTCCCCTCTGGCCGTCCCCCATCTGGGAAGTGGTGTGTAGCCTGCAGCCGTGGGGAGTCCCCTGCTAGGAATTCTCCACAAACGGAAAACTGCTTCACTTCTCTGGAGAGTGTCTGAATTCTAGAGTCTCACCTAACAAGAGTTCATTGTTCCAGCAACACAAACCAAAAAACACGACTCAACAGTTGGGATCTATAAAAAGAATTTAGCTCCCTGACCTATGAAACTGCTTTCTGGCACACCGGGTCACATGGATTTCTTTACACCAGTCAAGAACTATCTTGGGAATTTTTAAATTTTTCTTTTTGGATCCCTCATGGGTTGTCACCATGAGGGTTTTTTTTTTTTTTTCTTTTTTTAAAATTTTTTATTTTTTATAAACATATATTTTTAGCCCCAGGGGTACAGGTCTGTGAATCGCTGGGTTTACACACTTCACAGCACTCACCATAGCACATACCCTCCCCAGTGTCCATAACCCCACCCCCCTCTCCCAACCCCCCTCCCCCCATCAACCCTCTGTTTTGTGCGATTAAGAGTCACTTATGGTTTGTCTCCCTCCCGATCCCATCTTGTTTCATTTATTCTTCTCCTACCCCCTTAACCCCCCATGTTGCATCTCCACTTCCTCATATCAGGGAGATCATATGAAAGACCATGAGGGTTTAAAGAACAGCTTCAAGGCCCATGTTAGAGAGGGCACGAGCGAGCACTCTGCTGACCTTGGCTCCGTGAGGACTTTGGCGCAGAAAGGTATAAGGCGTGCGCTGTCAATGGAAGCTAATTTACACCCCTCGCAGGACTGAAGTCTGCTTGTTTGGAGTTGTTTTTCCTGTGCTTAAAGGATTCCTGGGAATGCTGTTCAGGCATGCCTCTGCTGGTGATGTGCTGTCATCTTTTTCTTGTCCATTTACAGTATGTAGCTCTTACAGTTGTAAACAGCCTTGGCTTTTTCAATTATTACTCACTGTGTGTGGGAACAGTGCATGTTAATGACATACATATTGCTCTGGTGAGGATTGCTGAAAACAGCACCAGGGAGAAAATGTATCCTTGAAGATTGTCTTTTTCTGATAGATGTAAAAGAAGGAAGCGTGTTACTTCTTAGTGAAGCCGGTTGGAAATATGTTAACTCAGAGACTAACATGCTGTACTTGACAGCTCAGTAGGGAGGTTCCTAGGATAGTTCCCCACATTTTTGCCCAGAAGTTGCAGAAACCTGTTGCTTTATCACAGATCTGGTAATATCGAGAACCAAGCTGAAGGTCAACAAAGAGATGTGTTTCAGGACAGTCTTCAGAATTTCAAAACCACTATCTTTGAGCACGCGTAGTGGCTTAAAAAATCTCTACAGTAATCATTAGAGTCCCTTCTCAGTGTAAGATTCTATGGCTCTGGGAGCATGTGATCTTTCTGGTTTACGCTGATGACAAAGGTGGGTGGAGAGCCACATCTCCAGTATCCCCACCTGGACTTAAATCGGGGCAGCATTCCCAGGCAGCCATGGGTAAATGGCCACAAATACCTGTTTTTAGAGACATATACCCACACCTGCCCTACTATTAAATAAGCATGTAAGTTAGTTTTTCTGTTGGTTGTAATTAGGTAAATATTCTATATGATGGTCCACAACATCAAATCTTTGTCGATATCTCAAATTGAGTTGTGTTTTCATTGCAAGAGTGACATAGTCAGAATAAATGTGAGTAAATATATGTTTTCTCCATGAAGAAAAAGGATCAGGAGTTGCTCCGTTCCAAAAACGAGAACATTAGCTGACAGTTTGAGGTGGGAGGCTAGCTCCACTGTGCATTTTAAGGGTTAGTGTTCTGGAGGTCACCAAGCCTGTCCTAGGCTGTAGGGAGAGTCTGAGAGAATGGGTAGCAAGTACCCTTCTCCTAAAGAACATGAGATTGGAGGAAAGCTTTGCGTGAAGGGAGGCAGGGCTTGAGAACAGGCACTGTTTGGAAGGAAACACAAAGATGAGAGTAAGAAAAATAAAAATATTTAGGGAATTTTTTTCCTCCCATTTTAGGCCTGGAGCACTCTTTCATTTCCTCGGACCAATCCAATGCTTAAACTTGCCCACATTTCCTTTGGGCTTATGTTCAAACTGATTTTCACAGTTCTAAGCATGCAGGGCTCTTGCACAACATTGTGCCTCTGTACATAGTTCTTCCACAAGTTGGAATGCCATTTCTCCCATCCACCCCCTTAACTCCTCCTTACTCATCTTTTTGGGGTAGCGCAAAAGAGGCACTTCAAAACTGGGAGCCTCCCTCTCCTTCCCCCTACAGAGGCGATTGCTTTGACCTTATCTGTTTCACCTCCTGGTGAGTTAGAGCGGTTAGCACGTTATAATTACAGGTCATAGTTTATCTCTGTTTTCCCTATTAGAATGTGAGATCTTTGAAGGCAGGATTTTATCTCCTTTATCATATTTGTACCTCTTGTATCTGGCCCAGGGTCTTAACACAACATAATAGATACTCAATAAATGTTAATTGTGTAGTGCTTTGAGATCCAATCACCTATGTTTTTGAATACAGGATCAGGCTGCTATTCACTTGATTATCACTTGCTCCTAACGGAGTAAAAATACAATGTAAATGTCTTCTTCCAGCTGGGAGAACTGGTCATTGAACATGGGTAATTTTTATCAAGAAATAAGCAGTTAGAGTTGAAGAATAAAAAAATAAAATAGTTCTCATTTTCCTGGAGCTTACAACTTATTTAAGTTTACAAGATGAGGGGTACCTGGTTGGCTCAGTTGGTTAAGTGTCTGCGTTCAGCTCAGGTCATGATCCTGGGGTCCTGGGATTGAGCCTCAAGTCAGGCCTCCCTGTTCAGCAGGGAGTCAGCTTCTCCCTCACCCCCACACCCCAACTTATGCTCTCTCTCTCAAATAAATAAATAAAATCTTTTAAAAAGAAATAAGTTGACAAGATGTGTACGTATGTATGTGGTGTGTGCAGGCATACAGACACACACATATATATACACAGTTTTACTTTTTCAACAAGGGCGTGTTGAGTGCTAACCATGAGCCTGGAGCCGTGGGTGGCCCGGGAGATCCAGGTGCTCACGCCCCAGTGCCTGACCTCAGCAGTTATACACCGGTGCTGTGCATGGTGCGATCCAGAAATAAAATAAATAAGAACGTTCTGATAGAGGGGAGGAGCTTAACAAGAGGGGAAAACAACATAAACCTTGTAAGTTAAAAAATGAGCATGGAATTTACAAAGACTAGTGAGGAATCTGATAAGATCAAAGGTTTTATAGAGATACTTGAGGGCCAATAAAAAGCTGTAAATAGCAAAATTTTACTTTGTGCTGCAAGAACTTGAGAGCCATAAGGGACTGTTTAGCAAGGCGAGTGATATTTAACTGAACATAATTCATTAAGCACGTGTCGATTTCTGACTATATAGAGAGTACTGTGCACATATGTTCTGTGGCACATTGAGAAAAAAATTGGGGGAGTCTGGGTGGCTCAGTCGGTTCAACTTTGGTCTCTTGATTTCAGCTCAGGTCATGACCTCAGGGTCATGAGATCAAGCCCCACATTGACTCTGTGCTCAGAATGGAGTCTGGTTGAAATTCTCTCTCCCCCTCTGCCTCTGCCACTTGTGTTCTCACTCTCTCTCTCTCTCAAAATAAAGTCTTTCTTAAGAGAACTTCTTGAGTAGATTTTCAAGAGCTTATAGCCCATTGAGAAAGGCAGAACATATCTGTAGTTAAGACTACAGTGTACTTCAGTAAGCCCATGAGAATATCCGGGGAATTTCTTCAGAGAAAATCTGAGAAGACTGCATGGAAGAGGTGGATTCTGAGCTGGGGGTTGAAATTTGAGTAGATGCCTAGAAGGAAGCACATCCAGACCAGTTTAACATAGAGCATTTAAGCAGGCTGAGTATTTTAAGTGTTTGTAGTGGGGAGGAACTAAAGGGCTCTTTTTTTTTTTTTTTTTTTAATGTCCAGTCAGCCAACAAAAAGGACTTTTGTATGAGGAAATAAAAGATTTGTTTCATTCCATTACACATTATTTTTATATACCCTATATCTAATGAGTCCAAAACTGGAAGTGTTTGTAGGTCTGTTATTTCTATTATTTCTGCTGGTTCTTGCACATGGTACTGTATTTCTGTGTGTCCTTAGTGATTTTATATATATATATATATATATATATACACACACACACACACACACATGTATACATATATACACACATACATATTATTTATATATATAAAGAATATAGGGGCGCCTGGGTGGCTCAGTGGGTTAAGCCTCTGCCTTCGGCTCAGGTCATGATCTCAGGGTCCTGGGATCGAGCCCCGAATCGGGCTCTCTGCTCGGCAGGGAGCCTGCTTCCTCCTCTCTCTCTGACTGCCTCTCTGCCTGCTTGTGATCTCTCTCTATCAAATAAATAAATAAAATCTTTAAAAAAAAAAGAATATTATATTATATATTATATTACATATTATATAATAATAATAATATATACATATTATTTATAAATAATATGTATATGTTTTTACTGTAAGCCACTGGTGTCCCTTAGGATACTGTGAGAATTCCTGCAGGCCTGTGATGAAGGTATCTTCTTCCAGGAAGAATTTGTTCTTCCAGGTGCCTAAAGAAATTACCAATCTGGGAATGTTTTACATGAAATCCAAGGCCTGGGGATGTTTTTTGTTTTGGGTTTTTTGTTTTTTTTTTTTAAGTCATCCTAATGATGGCAATCTGGGTTGTAAATCTTCAAGAAAAAAAAAAGTGGCCACTTGTAATTTCACTTTCTTAGGATTGTTTTTCTCCCTTGTGCTTCTGAATACCAAGGTAGCTTCCTTTGTAATGCCCTGGCCTTCTTTGTGTGGATAGGTCATTTTAACTTCTGGTATACCCTTCAACTGAGGGCCTTTTGGTGAGGGGTTTCAACTGTATGTGAAAGAATCTATGGTTATTAGGATGGATTTGGGGTTTTTTCCTTTTGTCTCTTGTTTTTCTGAGGTCATGAACACTGAAACTCGTTTTCTATCTTCTGGAAAATTCCCCCAGGGCAAAGCAGCTTTAAGTACTTTAACACTCTGTGTTCCCACCTTTATTTAAATTTCCCCTTAAAAATTCTTACTTCTTGATAGTGTTTCAGTATTTTAAGGAAATGATTTTTGTAATTTATCATGTATTTTATTGTTTGCAGTGAATACCTAGCCAGCCCTATTATATGAAACAAATTCTAAAATAAGATTTGCATTTTAGTAAATCAGCTATGTAGAGGATATATGAGGGGGGAATTAGGAGACGATCATAATAGTATAAATGACAAATAATGGGATCTGAATCAAAGTGCTTGGAATAGAATCAAGGAATGATAAGTTCAGTTTTGGATTTGAGTTTGAGGTGCTGGTGGGCATCCTGGTGGACATATCTAATATGTGGCTGGAAAGATGTTTCTGGAACTCAGAAGAGAGGTTGAGACTAAAGACATATTTTAGTCATCCACCTAGACAGGGTGATTAATAGTTATGGAACTGGGCAAATACCCTTTTAAGAGTCTGAAGGAGAAAAGAGGAAGGCTTGAGAAATGCCTATGCTTAAGGATCAGATACAGGAAAAAGTGAAGTCGGTGAACAAAACTAAGGAGTGGTCAGAGAAGTAGAAAAAGAGCACTGGGAAAACAGGGTGTTGTAGTAAACAGCGGTGGTCAGAATCTGCCCCTGAGGCGGGTAGGGCTCATTCCTAAGGTGGCTAAAGATTGAGCAGGAGAGCCCTAGGCAGAGGCTATTGGATTTGGTGACTACTGAGGACCTCCTTCAAAGGCCATTTTGAGTACAATGCAAAGGGTAGAAGCAAGATTGTGAAGGTTAAGAAGAAAATGAAAACGGGGTATGTGAAGGCAGCAAGTATAGAGATTGTGCTTTTAAAACATTTGGTGATGGACTGAAAGAGAAAGAAATGGTATCTCAGTGATCCCCAAAGGTCCCTCCAAAGTTAAAGGTTGAGGAGGGGATAATTAAGTGACCTCCTACATGGAATAGGTGTTGAGAGACTGGGGGAGATTCGGTGACTCGAGGATAATGGGAGAGGAGAACAACATATATTACAGTGAATCTTTAAAGGAATCAACTTTGTCCAAGATAAATAAAAGATTGTGAACAACCCAAAAAGACAGATTGGATTCGTGTTTCCGCTGACAAAATATAATATGACTTCCTGCATGTGTTCTCTGGGATGCCTTTCAGTTTGTCCTGCATGGTCTTTCCCCTCTATTCCCGTAACAGCCCTGTTGGGTTCAACACATTCTCATCCCTTCTCTTCTAGGTTAGCATTCATCTAAGTGGAATTGTTTGCCGGGTCTACCTGAAGAGAAGATAAATATCTTGATCCACTCTTATCATCAGTAGATAGGGAAGTATTTTTTAACTAATAGGTATTAAAAAAATGCTTATTGAAGAGAAACAGGGAATTTAGAAAGTTAGAATTTAGAATTAGAATTTATAATATCTTTTTTTTAAAGATTTTATTTATAGAATTTCTTCTTAAAGATTTTAAGGGGAAAGGGGTATTTCACCTTTGGGTGTTAGTGGTTTGGAGCAGAAGTATGAAAAACCAAATAGAAAGAGGGGATGAAGGTGATAGTACCCTAATCTACTCACTAAAGATCTGTTGAATGAGATAAGAAAGGTGGTTGCTATAGAGCTGTTTCAGGAAGTTTGTTAGACAACATGAAAAAGGCCAAAGGCATGAAGTAGGACATCAAAGAGTGGAAAAGTGTATTTTAGTAAACGGAAGGGAAGAGCATGAGGCGAACATGGCTATAATGACAGATGAGACACGTCTATGAATGACTTCCTGAAACTCTCCTCCTTCTGTTAGTTGGGTGAGACAAAGACCAGACTTAGGTTCACAGAACACTAACCTCAGACTGTGGCTTGAAACCAATTAAGAGCCAAGCAGAGAGTACTCTTGACCCTCTCTGTCCAAATCTCACCTCCTTCGAGATATATCAGCGCAGACCATTAGTACGGCGTATCCAGCATGTGCTGAGGGTCCCTGCTCTCAGCCATTTCACAAACGTGGTTAGCTTAAGTTCGTTTGTCAGGACACTGTGTCCATAACAATCTCTCTCTTGGGCCTCTTGCGGATCACAGAAAGTGTCAGATAGAGAGCTGATCTGCCTGGATAGACAAGGGCAGGGTCTGTGGAACAGAGTTTGTCAGAAACTTCAACAAGGAAGCTTCCAGGATGGCAGTGTGAGTCATGACCAGATGTAAGAGGAGACTACATTCCCAACACACTGCTGGTAACAATTTAAGTTTCACTCTGTGTCCTGCCTGCTGGTTTGCAAAGATTTTCTAACTCAGGGGAGATCTCTGCAGCTCTTCCTAGTAGTAGTTTAATGCGAAGACGTTATGTTATGAGCATGTTAAATTCACAATTAGGCCTCCTTGATGAGTATTTAGGTTCAGAGTCAAATCTGAGGAATCCGCTTCCAATTATACTCATTTGCTTGAAGTTGTATAATGAAGAGTTAGGCGTATGTTTCTTTTTGCATTTGAGACGAATGTGGGAAAGCATATGGCAACCATTTTCCTTTACCCCTATCAAAACCTGGAGTATAAATATGGGTGTGGAAATTAGAGCAGGCCTAAAAACTGCACTTATTCCCAACCCCCACATCCCCTTGTGGGCTTGAATGCCAGGCTCTCTGGGACCTCCCTAAAGGCAAATAGATGGTTAGAATGCTAGTGTGGAAAGTCTCGTTGTCTCTGGAGCTCTTTCAGTGTGGATTTCTTTTCTTTTGTGAAAGGTAATTGTTTTTTGTTGTTTTTGTTTTGTTTTTATTTATTTATTTGACAGAGATCAAAAGTAGGCAGAGAGGCAGGCGGGGGTGGGGAGGGGAACCAGGCTCCCCACTAAGCAAGGAGCCCGATGCGGGACTTGATCCCAGGACCCCGAGATCATGACCTGAGCCGAAGGCAGAGGTTTTAACCCAATGAGCCACCCAGGCACCCCCAGGTAATCGTTTTGAAGAAACTTAATGGTAATCTATTTCCTGCCTCATGGTTGAAGGTCTGAACGATGCATTTTTTTTCCCTTCAAAACAACAACTCCAAGAAAAGATTCAGGGCTGTGGGAGTTACAGAGGGGATGATATGATGCAGATATTATTGACTTTATTGGAATTCTAGAATTGTTTTCTCCCTTCCAGATTAGTGCTCTTCTTGCTACAACATGCTACCATAATGCACAGGGAACATAAAAGAAGGACAGGTTTTGAGAATCCTCCCTTGCTTTAGAGCAAAATGTACAATCAATTTAGGATGAAAACTTAAAAGCAGGGAGTGCCTGGATGGCTCAGTTCACTAAGTGTCTGCCTTCGGCTCATGTCAGGACCCTGGGATCAAGCCTCACATTGGGCTCCCTGCTCAGCTGGGAAACTGCTTCTCCCTCTGCTTATGCTCTCTCTCTCAAATAAATAAATAAAATCTTAAAAAAAAAAAAAGAAAACATAATCATATATATGTATATTTTTAAAAGATTATTTATTTGAGAGAGAGGGAGCATGAGTGGGAGGGGCAAGGGCAGAGGGAGAGGGGAAGAGCTAATCCCAAGCAGACTGCACTCAATGCAGAGCCTGGTGTGGGGCTCGACCTCATGACCCCGAGAGCACGACTTGGGCTGAAACCAAGAGGCAGCCACTAAACTGACTAGGCCATTCCAGGGGCCCCAGTGAGATAAATTTTAAATGGTAGACTTGATATATATAATATTTTGACTCCCCTATACAAAAAAAAAAAAAAAAATCACTTTCGGCTTTTTTTTTTTTTAAAGATTTTATTTTTTTGATAGAGAGAAATCACAAGTAGGCAGAGAGGCAAGCAGAGAGAGGGAGAGGAGGAAGCAGGCTCCCCGCAGAGCAGAGAGCCCGACACGGGGCTCCATCCCAGGACCCCGAGATCATGACCTGAGCTGAAGGCAGAGGCTTAACCCACTGAGCCACCCAGGCGCCCCCACTTTCGGCTTTTTAAAAGCTATTGTTATGATCAAATAATGAGTGGATCCGAAAACTTCTCTCCCACCTCTGAGTTCCCTCTCATGGTGTCCCCTGAGCCCAGCAGTAAGATGAGAGGAGGAATATAGAAAGAATCATGCTAAAGTGAACTTTGAATCCAGTAGGGAATGTGTGGGATGAAGCAACAACAAAAAAATGTATTTACAGCCTGTCAATAATAGGTTTTGCCAGCATTTTTTAGATGTTCCAAATTGGTCTCAGAAAATACATGATCCCAAGAACGTGAAGAGAAAGATCAGTCTAAGTCAGCCCAAATTTATGGCTGAATTTGGGAATCCCTAATGTGCAGACCACAAACCAAAAATGTAAGAACCAATAAGCTTTCTCCTTCTAAGAGTTCAGGGTTTAGAAATTATTTAAAATTATTTTAACCTGGTAGTTCCTGATTTTTTTTTTTTTTTTTTTACTTAGGAACTCACATTTCAAGTCTCTCAACTATGTACCAAATGTGTCTCCCAGCAAAACAGGAACAATACAGGTGGAAATTCATTAAGTCATATCTTAAATGGTCCGTCTTGAGCAAATATGCAATTTCTGCTAGTCTTTCAGGGAGGGTTGAATTCTCTCCACATTGGGAATTCTGATTTAAAATGATGTCTGCATTTTAGGGGGTGCCCAGGGGCTCAGTCTAAGTGTCCTACTCTTGATAGCTCACGTCTAGATTTCAGTGTCGTGAGTTCAAACCCCGTGCTGCGCTCTGTGTTGGGCAAGGAGCCTACTTTAAAAAATAAAAAGTAAAAATAAAAAAAAAAAGTTGTCTGCATTTTAAAGATGTGGAAAGTAAGATTCATAGGGGTGAAATGACTTACTCAAAAGTAACAGCTGCTTTGCAACAAAACTGGCAAGAGAATGCAGGCCTCCAAGCACAGTCTTGGGCTAGTTTCTGGATGCCAGTGGTTCTCCAAGATGCTTTGCAGAACATGGATGGGCCTGAAAGAGAGCAACAATGGTTTTTTCCAAATCGTGGCAGAATGTTCTCAATTTAAAAATTTTCTCCCATAAAATAATGAATTTTTTGATGTTTTAGGGACTGCTACCACTTTTCTTCTTAACGACAACAAGATGAATGTACAATGTAAACAGTAATTTTAGTATATGTGCTGCCGAAGCGAGCACTAAACAGTAATTTTAAAAACTCAGAAACAGACTGTCATAGATTCCTTTTCCATGGACAGGCACTGTGACCGTGCTTCAGTAGGGCAGGCATGCAGAGTCCTTTTGCTTTTTGCACAATCGCCAGGTGTTCCTATTAAATGTAAGAGTGTGCAGAATGTCACAGCCTCCATGTGCTGTCGCACCTGAGCCAGTCTGAATTCACAAGCCATGTTGTCAGGCACATGCAGATTCCTTAAGGTCACAACCAATGGGAACGTCTGAAAATAGGTTTCTAACTTATACCCTGCCAGTATCCAAGAAGGATTTAGGACTTCTATCGACAGGAATTCATCCAAGTCAGTCCGAAACTGTTCTAAAGAAGAGGGTAATACACTTTGGGAATTTGGTAAGCCGAATGTTATTTCCACACTGGTCACCATGGTGAACAGAAATAAGCAAAATTGACGGAATGGCAACAAGGCAGGGAGCAAATGTGCTTTCTATAGAACGTGATCTGTTCCTTGTAATGATCAGTGGTGACTATAAAAGCTGGTTGCAGCACCTAGTCCAATGCCTGATAAATAACAGGGCTTCAGTAATTAGCACAATGGATGAGGGAAAAGTACCATGTTCAGTGGCTAAATGAGAAATAATATTCAGCGATAGGATATCCTGTATGTTTATATTACTTACCTTTGGAAACAAGCTCTGATTCTTTTTCAGGGCAAGTGTTGGGAACAGACTGCTATTGAATCACTTAAGGGTACTTCTGGGAAAATAGCTCATTCTTAATTTCTCAGCCGAGTCAGACAAGAGCTAATTGCAAAAGGATTAAAACCTTGAAAACTGCTTTGTTCAGCTTATTGTTTCAGGTTTCCCTTTGGAGTGTGGATGATGTGTTTATTTGACATAATAAATACCACCATCCGCTTTGTTCCAGGAACCAAAAGGCTATGTGCTTGCCCAAGGAATTTCTCGGTTGTTTATATGTAAGGAAACACTGCTCTGTTTTATTAGATGGGGCCATTGCAACTTCTTTCTTAAATAGGGAATGCAGAGAGCTGTACTTTCCCCCACACACATCTGAGCAGAGAAACCAGAAAATCCCTTCCACACTCCAAATGCCTGGCTGTTTTCAACTCCAGAGAGCAAAGTGAATTAACAGTTACTGAAAAGGGCTATGCTCTTCACTTAGGAAACCAGAGTTTTTCTATGTGTACTTGGCGTATCCATTTGAGCCTATGTTCTATATTTTTTAAAATACTAGATTGGAGTATTTGGCATGTACTATATAGAGATTCGAGAAAGTTGAAAACAAAACAGAACCACTCTATCAGCCAAATTTAAAAGCCAGAATGCAGAGGAATAAAATAATCACAAATTAGGCAGCCTGGAGGTTTTTCTGGTGGGGAGGGAGTGGTTATTTCTTTTTAAACACATACCCTGCCATATGAGGAGGGCAGTTGTGTGAAATACATGCTTTGCGGTGACTTTGAGTGTATGCAACAGAGCAGTCTTTCCAAACAGCTGAAAGTTCTCTGTCTCTCCATGATTTCCAAAAGGTACTCCTTAAATGGGCATAACTGATGGGTGATTGGCGAGTGAACAACAGAGAAGGCTGAGTCACAGTGACCTGCTGAAGCCAGCCTCCAGTGTGTGTGTGTGTGTGTGTGTGTGTGTGTATAGGAAAGGGGGAGCAGTGGGCAAGGGGCGGGAGTGAAGGGAGGCTGCAAGCTTAGCAGAATGTTTGAACAAGACAAAGAGCAGTTCCAGCAACCAAATAAGGAAGTCAGCACTGAAGGATTTCAGAATAGAAGTGTGTCAGAGACTCAGGCAATCTGGGAGAGTAAAACTAAGCAAAGAAAAATGTCAAAGGATTTTTGCTTCACTTACACAAGATAGAGAAGCAGGGAGCAAAACACAAGTGTGTCTTTCCCCTTCTGGTGGCTTTTGGTTGACCTGTTTCTGAAGAGATGTTTAGAAACTGAGCAGCTGAAATAATAAGCATTTTCTTGTTAAACATGAAAAAAAAAAGGCAAGTTGTACATTAGGAGCGCTGTAGTATTCCTTTTATGTATGATTGATGAAACTTGTAGCCCAAGATGATGAAAGTTTCCAAGAAGCCACAAAAATATTTTGTATCCCATTTTCAGACATGCCCTGAACACTGAGTTACAATTGTATTCATTGAGAAGAAGCTTACCTCTTAATAAGTTAGTTAAATATGCGGTAGACATATTGTCTAATTAAATATGTTGACAGTTACTAAAGATGTCAGAGGAGGCAGTTATGCAGAGAAATTGTCAGTGCCTATTTTAATCTTCTCAGTCTCATCTCCCAAACTCTCCACAGTGGCAAATAGTATTTGTTACCAATAATATGAATTGACATTGATTTTATTTTGATACTTTTGTAGTGTGGGTAGAGAAGAACCCAGATTTGGAAGAATTATTCCAGCACATTGCTAAACATAGTTAGAGGCACCTTTGTGTGCCGCAAAACCAACAGAGAGAAATTGTTCCTATTTTTTTTTAAATATTTTATTTATTTATTTGACAGAGATTACAAGTAGGCAGAGAGGCAGGCAGAGAGAGAGGAGGAAGCAGGCTCCCCGCTGAGCAGAGAGCCCGATGTGGGGCTTGATCCCAGGACTCTGAGATCATGACCTGAGCTGAAGGCAGAGGCTTTAACCTACTGAGCCGCCCAGGCGCCCCTAGAAATTGTTCCTATTAACCAAGAAATTTATGTTCCTAGCCAGAAATAGATATAGGGCATTAATCTTGTATCAGAATTTGTTTAAATCTTCATTAACTTTGAATTGTTGGCAACTTTAAGGGAGACAGGTGAGTGAACCTAACCTTCTGCTCCCCAAATATACAATTGGCCAGCCCTCAGTTGAATCAGAACATATCAGAACACTTCTTAATAGGAAATAAAAGAATTTGCTTATAGAGCTGACTGGAGGGCAGAAATGGGGAACAACACAGCGCACAGATTGACCACTGTATCAAGGTGATCTTAGAACACAGTTCAACCTGGTTCCAAAAATAGCCACTCCTTTTAAATTTAGATGTAAACCCTATTTAATAAGCTGTTATTATCACCTTCTTCAGGAAGATGTGATCGTCAGGAGAAAATGTTTATCGTCACTAACAAAGAAATGAATTCTTAAAAAAAAAAAAAACAATTTAGCAACAAATGCCAAGAGTTTTACAAACAGCATTTGACCCCAAAGTTATACTTTCCAGTATTTGCCCTGAGGAAATAATTCAAAAGAGAAAAAAAGCCTGAAAATGTTCACTATAGCATTTTTTAAAAGGTGTATTTATTTATTTTAGAGAGAGAGTGTGGTGAGGAGGTACAGAGGGCTAGGGAGAGGGAGGGAGAGGGAGAGAGAGAATCTCAAGCAGATGCTCTCTGAACACAGAGCCCTACTTGGAGCTGGATCTCTCAACCCTGAGATCATGACCTGAGCTGAAACCAAGAGTTGGACACTTAGCTGAGCCACCCGGGCTCCCCCACTATAGCATATTCTTACAATTTCAAAGGAAAGAAAGAAACTGAAGAGCCAAAGAACACAAAATGTTGGTCCTCTTGTCCTAATTAATGAAATATTATGCAGCCTCTAAAAATAGTAATGATAAAACTGTGAAGACAAAAACATTAATGATAATATAATGATGCTGAAAATTTAGCTTATAAAATTGTACACTTTGATGTAGCTGTGCTTTGGAGACTGGAAGAGACCTTGGAGAAAATAATAATGCTAGTGTATTGTGATTATGGATACATTTTTTGTTGCCTTTATCAGTTGTATGTTTTCATAAGAAACACTTTATTTTTTTTTTTTGAAACACTTTAAAAAAATGATTAAAAACAACAACAACAACAACAAAACTCAGAGGCAGCTTCCAGGGTAAGGAGCTGAGGCTTCAGAGTTATCTATACAGCAGGTACAAATCACAGAGTTCAGTTTGCATAATGATATTGTACCAAAGTTGGTGATTTGGAGAACTGCTTCATTTACTGACTTGATCTGTCAGTTATTTGCAAAGGAGCAAAGCCAGCTGTAGTTCCCTGAGAGAGAAGCAGATACAATGTAACTACAGAGGCTCCTGGACCATTTCTCCCCAATCTCTCTAGCATAGCTCTGATTAATGTAAAGTAACTAAAAGCTGGCAGAGTTAGTCCAGGATCCAAAAGTGTCACCAGCGACAGCTCCATTTGAAAGAGGCAAAGACACTGGCTCCACCCATACAGGGATCTCGTTTTCAAAGCGCCCGATGGCACCTGGTAGCAAACCTTGGCATTGAGAGCTCAGAATTCTCATCTCCCCCCACAGAGCAGTTCGTTTCATCTTTCAGTGCTTCACTTTTTATCCCTCTGCTCCTGAAAATAATTATAAAGTCTTCCAAGTGTTTAGGAAGCACTTTTTATAAAGCAGCTCATTTGAATTATTGACAGGAAAAAGTTAATTGAGACTTAGAATAATGCACAAATTACTTATATACCCAGGTGTCAAAAAGTGGAGAAGCAAAGAAATCTGTCTTTATGGAGAATCCTGTGATGATTTATAATAACTGTATAATAATTATAGATGTTAGCTGTAATCTCATCCAACTCCCTATAGTGCAGATTTGAACACTGAGACACAGGACTCCAAGTAAATTGTGCAAGATCTGAGCGAGTGAATGGTGGAGCCAACTTGTTTGTGGAATATAGTATTTAAGTCCCTAATGGCTGTTTTTCTATCAAGTCTCTATTTATTGCCCTTCCCTTCTTGCTCTTTTCCTGTGGTGAACTTAAGTGGCACTTCCATCAGTCTTGTTTTGATAGTCTAAAAGTTTAACAGAGCTTTAATCTCTGTTCCTGACTTAGTCAAGGTGGTACCTTAATGGTTTGCTTCATCTAGCTACTTATTTGGAATATAAGCTCCTTGAAGGCGCCATGTGGCTCTCTTGCTCAGTAATGACAACAGAAATTGCTAAAGTGTTGGCAACAATACCACGTGCACTGGGCCACCTAATTTACAACAGCTCAGTGAACCCTCACAGCAACTCCATGAGGTCTGTAGTAGTATTTCCATTTTACAGAGGAGGAAACTTGAATAAGTTATCCAGAAACATCCACCTAGCAAGTAACAAAGTTGGAGTTCATATTTCAATGAAATCTTTTGAGGATACACTTGAAGTACCGTAAGCAGGGGACAGTTCTCTTCAAAATATCCAAAGATAAGAGGCACCTGGGTGGCCCAGTTGGTTAAGCACCTGCCTTCGACTGGCATTATGATCTTCGGGTTCTGGGATAGAACCCCACATCTGGCTCCCTGCTCGGCAGGGAGTCTGCTTCTCTCTCTGCCTCTCCACCACTCCCCTACTCCTGCTCCTGCTCTCTCTCTCTCAAATAAATAAAAATTTTAAGATTAATAAATATAAAATAAAAATAAAATAAAAAATTTTTAAAATATCCAAATGTATGAGCTGAAACTTCCACTTTAATTCAGAAAATAAAACTTTGGGCTTCCAAAAGCCAGGTATTCAAGTGGCAATTTGTCGGTTTCAATATGATAATCACAGAGCTCCCAAAATTACCAGCATGAATAAAACTTTGGAATTAGATATATAAAATTTGAAATATAAATCAATGAAGGAATCTAATGATACTGTTCTTATATATTAAGTTAGGATCTCAGTTTAAATTATTAAACAGAACTGAATGTGTCTCTGCATTTTCTTGGGTTATGGGTCCTGCCACATCAATAGGAAAAAAGACTGGGCAGGGCAGAAGCTCTGCTTGTGTACAACATTTGAACTCCCAAGTATAGCAGACATAAAGCTACACCCAGAATAATCTATTCTGTAACTTACAGGATGGGAGTCGGGGGTCCAGGTGGGGCGAGCTCCAGTCCTCTGCTGTAGCTTTCTCAAGCCTTCAACTGTCTGGAATATTTAGTTGAATCTGTTATAGAAGGAATAATTTGAAGGAATTACTTTGACTCATTCTGTAGCCCTCCACAAATTTGTGTAAAATGGACTAGAAAGCTTCATCTTTAATTAAATTTGCATGTTTGAAGCAATATATCTAGAACTATATAGTGCTAAAGGTAAAGCTGGAGAGGAAAGTCCTAAAGCAGACCCTCAGCCAGACGTGATCTGGTGAATTGAGTCGATTACCTCATTTGTTCTAGACCCCTTTCTATCTTAGCTAAAAACCATGGGATACGAAGTTTTTTGGTCATTTATCCTTGCTAGAAAGATATTTTGTATGCATGTATGTGTTTGAGTGTATGTGTTGTATATATACAGATGCATATACATATGTGTATTTCACATACACAAACATGAAATATACATGCATTATGACATATTATAAAATATAAACAAAGAGAAAAGTTTAAAGGTTAAGATAAATATAAAGAGAAGTTTTAGCACTTTTTCTTATTTCCCAGTGGATTGTCATTGAAAACCATTACTCTGTATGACAGATACCCCAGAAGATTTGCCACAAAAGTCTTACACCCCCAGGTTGGGGTAGGTTGACCTTGGGCCTGACCTTAGAACCGTCTAGCTGAAGAGAACATCAGTGATCATGCAGTTCAGCCTCTTCACTGAACAGGTGAAAAGACCATGAGACTAAGGACTTTTGCCCAAATGTCTCATTTCTGAGGACATAGGACCTGATGAGATAGTTTGTTCTATTGAAAGTCTGTTATACTTGAAATTTGTTAAAATGATAGATCTTAATGGTCTCTTCTACACAGACAAGTAGTAACTGTGTGAGGTGATGGATATGTTCATCAGTTTGAGTATGGTCATTATTACATGAGTACATGATGTATAATTACATCAAAACACTGTATTGTAATCCAATAAGGGGCTAATATCCAAAATATATAAAAAGTGTATAAAACTCAGCACCGAAAAAAAAAGAAAATCCAATTAAAAAATAGGTAGAAGACCTGAATAGATATTTTTCCAGGGAAGACATACAAAGGGCCCACAGACACATGAAAAGATGCTCAACATCACTAAACATCAGAGAAATGCAAATCAAAACCACAGTGAGATTTTGTCTACACTTGTCAGAATGGCCAAAATCAAAAAAGCAAGAAATAACAAGAATTGAGGATGTGGGGAAAAAGGATCCCTCGTGCTCTGTTGGAAGGAATGCAAACTGGTACAGCCACTGTGAGAGTATGCAGGTTCCTCAAAAAGTAAAAATAGAAATACCTTATGTTATATAATTCCAATACTGGGTATTTACCCAGAGAAAACAAAAACACTAATTCAAAAAGATATGTGTACCCCTATATGTTTATTACAATATTATTATAGTAGTTAGGATAAGGAAGCAAACCCAAGTGTTTACCAATAGACAAATGGATAAGGAGTAGATAGGGAGGACAAATTTGTGTACACACACAAACACACACACACACACACACGATGGAATATTATGGTGCCATAATAAAGATGAGATTGTGCCATTGGTGACAACATGGATGGACCTAGACGGTATTGTGTTAAGTGTAAGTCAGACAAAGAAAGACATATTCCATATGATTTCACTTATATGTGGAATCTAAAAAGCAAAACAAATAAATAAAAAGCAGAAATGGGCTCATAAATACAAAGAACAAACTAATGGTTGCCAGAGGGAAAGGGGGTGGGGGATGGGCAAAATGGGTGAAGGGGAGAGTGAGACACAGGCTCCCAGTTATGGAATGAATAAGTCATAGGAATAATAGGCACAGAATAGAGAATAGTCAGTGATATTGTAATAGCATTGTATGATGACACATGGTAGCTATACTTGTAGTGAGCATAGCATAATGTATAGAGGAGTTGAATCACTATGCTGTACACCTGGAACTAATGTAACATTGTGTGTCAACCATACAACTCAAATTTAAAAATATTTTTAAGTCACCATGTGCCATACTTTGAATATATACAATTATTTATCAGTCATAGGTCAATGAAGTTGGGGGGAAAAATCAGTTTTCAAAAAGTAAGTGTGAGTACATATGTGATAACGAACTGAGTTTTGCCATTGTTTTACCAAATAGCAGAGATTTGGGGTAGCAAAAGAACTCTTTTCTCACCATGAACAAGTTGAAAGTGAAAAAGAACACCTTGGGAAAAAGGTAGAGCATTTTGCAGAGGAGGCTGAGTGAGCCCAGATCAGCAGACGCTGTGGGCAGAGTGGCTGTGGAAATGGGGTGCAGGTGACCCAGGGAAGTGTTAGCAGCTGCTTGGGAGCTTGGAATCAACCTGATGCTAACTCATTCTTCAGACTCAAGTCCAACTTCTAAGCGCTTGTGGGATTTTTGTTAAGCCTTTTAAGGGTATCCAAATGAATTAACTATTGTGCTTCACCTACGCTCCAGTAATTCATGTTCAGTGGGCAGCTTTATTTTCCCAGATGTGCAGTTTGTTCACAGGGGAGTTATGAGTAATTAACTCGTAAAAGAAAAGTCCAAGTGAATGAACAACTGTAAAGCACCTGTTGTTAACAGCTGATTGTCTCCTCGCTTAGATTATAAAGAGCTTGAGAATGTGAGACTGTGTTTTCTTCTTTTAAAACCTTGTGATACCTACTGATTTAGATTCACACAGAAGACACGGTGAATAGAGACTAAGTGATAGAGTTTGTCTTTATAGCTTATGAAAGGAAAGAGTCAAGGGTTCAGACAAACACCAGCTACCTAAGATTAGAACTACGTTACGACCTTCGTGGGCCCTAGGAATTTTTGCCTTTGTGTGTCCCTTTCTCCATTACAAAAAAAAAGTTATAATTCTATTTTATAACTGCATTGGTACAGAGATGACTATAAGCCAGGTTAGATTCATTATTATACAGTCATCATTGTAATATTTACATTCATTTTTTTCCTTCTGAGTATAAAAATATTTAAAATAAAGGAGTGTTTGGGGCGCCTGGGTGGCTCAGTGGGTTAAGCCTCTGCCTTCACCTCAGGTCATGATCCCAGGGTCCTGGGATCAAGCCCCACATTGGGCTCTCTGCTCAGCAGGGAGCCTGCCTCCACCTCTCTCTCTGCCTGCCTCTCTGCCTACTTGTGATCTCTGTCTGTCAAATAAATAAATCTTAAAAAAATAAATAAAAGTAAAGAAGTGTTTTTCTGGGCTGTCAAAAGTGTTGTGGGCACGAGCCACTGTACCTCCAGTGCCTAGTGGATATGTTGGCCCCTCCGAAGATTATGGACATGGGCACTTCGAATCACAAATGGCCTCATCTATTTTACCCTCATTGTAATAAAGAATGTTACTAGCCCCTTTCAACTGCTGTTTCTCTTGATGCTTCTCTCTGAGAAACAGGTGGTTCAAGGATTGATAATTCCCTTCTCCTTAAGTAACACCATGGGGTCTCGAAATGCCGGTGGGGTGTGCACCCGCACCCCCAGCATGCTCTGCTAGGGCTCTTTGTGGAGGGTCTTTTGGCGATAATGTGATGACTCAGGGCAGGCAACTGAATCCAAAATTAATTCCTCTGTGATGCTGAAAGACAGGTCTTTGTTCTCCAAAATGGAGTCAACCTGAGAGGATAATTTTTGTCAGACCAGTTTATCCATGGCTGGGACACAAGGTTTCGTTAAGTGTCATATGCTGGGCAAACAAACAAGGGAACAATGACACCAGAGTTATGTCAGGCTTCTCCTTGAGCCACCCACAAGTGAGGACAGAATAATGTTCCCACCCATAAGCTGATGAACTAAATGCAACCGTGGAACTATAACGTGTACATGCCTGCTGCTAATGAATTAATCTCTAACGAAGCTTTTTAAAAATGGAGATAATGATTTGCAGAAGGTTTTCAGGAAGCAAGACTGAATTTAGTCTCTATGATGACTGTATTTCTTGAATTAAAAACGTTCCTTCCTGAATCTTAACTTTGTCAGCTTTGCATAGAAATTACACTTTTTAAACGAGGACGCTAAGCTCCGGTTTCCCTCAGTGTAGTCATCTCTCTTTGAACTGTACTCAGGTGCCATATTTAATTAAAATTTTTTACAGATAATGAAAGACATAGCCATTTGAAAACATTTGTAGGCTACTGGCTTCTCTGAATGTAACAGATTGAACAAGATTTTAATTGGAAAAGTCACTTCATTTTTCAACCCAGTCAAGTGGCCAAATTGCGTCCAGATCACCTAATTTTGTCTTAGGTTACTAAAAACAAATAGACAAATACGATAATGCTGATAGAAGAATAATGATCTCAATTCTTTAGGACAATAGGATTCTTATTCACATCTAATGAGCTCATGCATAAAAATCTTGATTTTTATCTCTTGAAATCTAGTACTTCATTGTGTCAGTGGTGACATAGTATAACTTATTTAATGAGCCCATCACAGGAGTATCAATATTACTGTCAGTTGTTTTAACTGTCAATCATATAAACTATATATCAGATAAATTAATTCTTTTAATTACTGTTACCAAATATTTCCTCTTACGAGTTTTAGGATCCACATTCAGGGAATTTTCCATTGTGAAATGCCATCTATTAAGTTTCTGTTTTAAAAGAAAATTTAGTTAGAATATTGTCTCATTCCCTTTCCATACTAGAGTCTTGGTTTGCACATTTTATTGTGTCAGAGACATATACTATAAAATAATCTCCACAATTCTCTTAGGTGGAGATCTCTGCTAGCAAACTTTTCATTGCTGCACCCAAGCAAATCCCTGTGTATTTCCCTAATGAGGAAAATTAAGTACTTTAGAGAACATAATCCTATTAATTTGAACCAGAAGATTAGTTTATTAATTCAAGGAAATGGATGCTCAAGTTTAGGATGTAAAGGATTTGGTAGAGGGAAGATTTCAGAGTTAGGGAAAATAGGCCCAAATCCCTCCTCCTTGTAAAGGCAGTCTCCTGTCTGTATCCTGTTGGAGTCCACCATTTCCTCTGCATTTAAATCATCATTCTGAGAAAGGCATTGCAAACCCATGGCCGTTTCATTACCGAGGTGGTTTCACATCCTGTATTTCTGGGCACAACAATGGGATGATGGCTGATCTGTGTGTTTTGGAAGCGTCCAGAACCGTCTATATGATGTGCAACACAAGATTCCTTATTTTGGTGTCCCCAGAAGCAATGGTACTAAGAGAACCCACTGACGAAGTTCTGTCACCTCACCCATAACCTCATGAATTGCCATTGGGATTAATCTAAAATACTGAAAATGTGTAATCCTAAACTGATGGTGTCATATTTATCTATTATCAGTCTCTGTATTTGTTAAGACATAGCTTAAGGTTTTTCTTCTGCAAGATGAAGTTGAAGGAACCAGTCAACTGATAACAGTATATCCCCATTTACTCAGGAGAGTTGCATAAAAGGCAAATTCCTCCTTTTAACTATGCCTTTTCAGCAATCCACATAGAATCTGTGGATGACTCCATCAGAGCCGGCATAACTCACTTGATTGGTAAAGGATACTCAATAATGAACCAGATTCTTCTGTGGACAAAGCGGGACATGTTTAGAAACTGCCTTAACTATTGCAGGTCAAACAAAAACGTATAGAATGAAACTTCACAATAATAAATTACTAATTTATTGATGGATCTCTTAGTGTCCAGAGATGGTCAATAGACTTAACCATAAGTATACACTTTTCAGTCCAAATTTATATTCTCTGGAGTTTGGGTTCTGGAGTTAACAATTTATGTCATTGTTCCTCCACTCACCTGTTCCGTGTCTTTGGATAAGTTACCTAACCTCTCTGTGCCCATCTTCCTCTTTCTTGAAGTAGGGGCATGGCAGTAACAACTATACTTCCCCATGAGTTGTTGAGGAAGATAAAATGTGAGAATGCGTGTGAAGTAATTGGCATAGTGTCAGCACAAAGTAAATTCAGATTGTCATTTTTTACTCTGTTCCTAACTACTGTATCATGTAAAATACATTCTGAGATACTATAAGGTTATAAATGTACACGTTAAAATAGGAAGAAAACCAGCCTCCACATTCTCCATATCCAGCACCATATGAGGCACTACATAGGCAGCCTCTCGCTTCATCTTCTCCACAGTAATCCCAGGTAAATTCCTTGACCTCCATTTTACAGATGAGAAAACAGAAGCTCTGTGAGTTTAAGGTCATGGCAACAGCCTTTGATTGACCCCAATCTGTGTAGCTCCAAAGCTCATGCCTTTTTCAGGACACCCTTCTACTAGCTGATCTCCTCAGGCCTCTGGTAGCTCTGATGCCCAATTTCTTGATTCCTCTGGAGTTGCGTGGAGGCTCAAGGCTTACTTTGCTCTCACAAATGCGATCTGTTCAGTTGTTTGCAAGTTTGTGATCTGTTTTTACATTCCACAACTGCAGACCTTCTGTTTGTCATGTTCCCTCTCATGTACTATTTGATGTCCATTGGGTTCTAGTCACATTTAACACAAGAACAAACAGTCCCGTTTCTCTCCCCCTTATCCTTTTTCCCTGCTCTTCATAAAAAGTTATGTACAAATCAAAGAGCCAGAAAGTTATCTTGGCCTGTGGAATACATTAATTTGTTTTTATGTTGAAACTATGAATTGTCTTTGGAGGTTTGCCCTGTACCTCCTCCCTAATAGTCTGTGTTCCTGATCACATAATACACAGTGTTTAGCCTCTTGAGAAGACACATGTTTTCATTTTTAAAGATTTCTTACTTAAAATAATTTGGTAGTTGTTAAGATGGAAACAAATGTGTTTCCTAGAAAATGCTGCAATTAATTAGAAAGGGTCCACAATCAAAATGGTCTAAGATTTTTTTTAAAGGGCCTCATTTTTAAAATGAAGAGGATAGAAAGTTGATCTTAAGCATTCTACTCTCAGGAACATTTTCCCAATAATATTAATTGGAACCAATATCAGATAAAGTCTATAATTGCTCTACTATTTTCCTAGTCTTGTTCTTCCTGGCTGAATGTGGTTGGGAACCCTTGCAAAAGTAGTATCTATAAGAGAAGAAATGGTCCACTTAGCCAAGATTTTGTACCTTTTAAAAATATAGCAAGAGTTATGTCAAAACATTTTTAAAAATCCTATCGAAGCACCAGAAATGAATGGAAATATTCCTTTATGCTGACTTGATACCAGAACATATTGTGCATACCATCGATCACTCTGGGAAAATGTATAACAAAAGCTGCCTTATAGAAAATGTGCCTTGGGGTGCCTCGGTGGCTCAGTGGGTTAAAGCCTCTGTCTTTGGCTTGGGTCATGATTCCAGTATGCTGGGATCGAGCCCCGCATCGGGCTCTCTCCTTGGCAGGGAGTCTGCTTCCTCCTCTCTCTCTGCCTGCCTCTCTGCCTACTTGTGATACCTGTCTGTCAAAAAAAAAAAAAAAAAATATATATATATATATATATATATGTATGTATGTATATATATGTATGTATGTATATATACATATATATATAAATATCTTAAGAAAATGTGCCAACCCCAAAGCCAAGAGTTAAGAAAATCTCAAGTTTTTGGTAATTTTCATTAAAATACTATTTTAAGTAAAATGCCCAAAGATACACTAACATTTTTTTATTGCTACATGTAAATAAAAGGAACAAAAATACAGAATTTGGCCTTAATGTATAGGTTAGACAAGCATGATCGAACCATGTAGAGTTGTGGCAGTAGTGTTTTGAATGGACATTTGGTGAGAGGATTTTGCTTTGCTAATACTATTCATTTATAAAGTATTGGTCTGTCTGCTGAGGATATCTGAGATAAGAGCTGTGTATCAGCAGTTCTATCTGTAGATCTCTATATGTATGTATGATTTGGCTGCAATGTCAAGATGTTGTTCGTTCAGTGAACACCATTTGTTTTTAGTTGTCTTTGTTGTTCTTTTACTTTTTAACCATCTATGTCTTATTTTTTTCACTGGAGAGAATATGAAAAGACTGTGTAAAGGAATGGCTTTAAGGATTACCTTCACCCAGTCCATGTGTCTTCCCAAACAACCAGACCCTTGAGCAAAGTATTCCATCTCCAATTAAATTTCCACATTGGAAGCTGTAGGTCTATCAGCCAAAGAGTGCTCAAAGTGAAGCTAGAGTCAAAAGTCTTATAACACTTTTAAAAAAAATTTTATTTATTAGAGAGAGAGGGAATGAGGGGGGAAGTTTGGAGGGAGAAGCAGAATCCCTGCTGAGCAGGGAGCCTGATGCAGGACTGGAGTCCAAGAGTCTGAGATCATGACCTGAGCCCAAAGCAGTCGCTTAACCAACTGAGCCACCCAGGCACCCTTAAAACAGGACACTTTACGTCCTAAATGCCAAAACACTCTCAGGGAGGCCAGAGGGAATCCTAAGAGTGTAGCTACCCCTGGTCAAGTAAAAGTGGATTGCATGTTTGTTCTCTACCTCTTTTGTCTCCCCTTAAAACCATAGAACTCTTAAATTTCAGCTAAGAGAGAATGAAGAAAAAAAAAAAACAATCTAAAGAGAAGGTTGTTGATCAGAATCCTCAGTGAGCATGAGGGGATGAAGTGTTCTTTTTCAGGCTTGACAGAAATTCCTATCAGTGCTTCTACTGATAATAGTTTTCACAATTCTGGAACTTGCCAAAGCAATAGCTAAGATGTATCCACGCCTCCCACACTTCATGCATAAAACTTGCAAAGTTGAAAGCATTAACATATTCAGTGTTCTGTACCAGTTCCTTAAATCCTTCTGGGTTTGATCTTGGAGAAAGGAAACCTGGTCCGCACGAATGCTGCTTTCTGGGTTCCTATAGAAGGAATAAGGCAGAGATGGCAGATCTAAGGGGGTCATCCTTCTTTTGCTACCTCTTGAGAGTGAAGGAATTGGATGTTTTCTTGCAGATAATCAACCTGTCTGTTCCACCCTACGCACCCTCCCACAGTGGGTAAACATGAACGGAGGTAGGAACCCATGCTTATCTAATTTATTCTTTCTGTGTTCATGTTGAGAATGGACTCCAAAATCATAAATTTACAAAATTTAAGAACCAAAACTTTAAAAATCATCAAATTAATCCCATTATCGTGGAAATAAGAAAATCCCAGAGTTCCATAGTTCAGGGCACAGATTCCTAAATCCTAACTCTCTTCACAGTCACACTTCAGCCTGCAAGAAAAATCCCATGACATGCCAAGTGAAGTCATTGCTGCCACCCTAATGGCCATTTGACATGGGGATGAGCAAACTAAAAAGTCAAAGAAAGGCAAAGTTTAACAGTGAAATACTGAGGTTTTTTTAGGTGTTTGTCCTCTCAAAAATTGAAAAGAGGGTTGTGCCTTTTGTAATGCCTAGAAAGATGACTACGGTGTATTATAGGTTTAAAAAAAGTAGGTTACAGAATCATATGTAAATGATGATCTAATCTCTGTTTTATTATGTGTTTAAATACACACACAAAAGTCTGGAAGCAAAGACTGTAGGCTGTTAACAATGTTTATCTCTGGTAGAGTTACAGGAAAGCATCCATTTGGGGTTTATTGGAATATTTTATAGACTTTAAATTTACAAATAAAGATATTTCAGAGAGAGGGTATCTGGCTCAGGGCTGTGAATCTAGAAACCCTATTGTTCAATATTAATGAAGGTAGGGATAAAATTACTAGATAATTTCAACCTGTGGTCCATGGCTCTTCAAATTCTGGTTGGCATCATTGGCATTTACTTGAAAGGGCCTAGGCACAACAGATGCTCAGCAAATGTTAGGTAACATTCATTCACTGATTTTATTGACAGTTTATTGTATGTAAAAGAAATTTGGTCTCAGTGGTCTAGGAACATACACCCCAGTAACGGGACAGAAATAACTGTGTTAGTATGCTAACCTAACCATTCGAGGATTGTGCACAGAGTGAAGTTGTTCTTACTTGAGTTGGTGCAAGGAAAAACTGCTGGTCTGGCTTTAAGATTAGGCCCACAATAAATCACAAATTTTACATAGGAAATTAATTCCGGAATTAAGACGTCGATTTCCTACTTTAAAACACTCTACAGACATCCCCAGGTAGTAGGTTAAAACAAGTGACTCAGAACATCATAGTTTATGACAAGAAGACAAGATAGGCACCACGTTCCTAAAATATTGCTAAATCAGAATGAGTTACACTTCTTACCCTAGGGCTCCTAAGTTTAGTTACTCATTGATAGGACGGAGTAAGCTAATTAACGGAAAACTAGAAATCATCCTCTTACTTAAAAAAGGAGTGTGCTGCAGGGTGATCTGCACTTTCTTGTTAAAATGCTGCGCACTCTGCCTGTACCTATGAGCCCGTAGCACCCCAGTTAAAGGAGAGTAACTAGCAGGAACTGGACCCTCCCCCACCCAAGCCTCAGCCCCGCAGTTTCAGGCCTTCAGGGCTGCTTCCATTCCACCACCGGCTTCTATTTCACGCCCCAAGAATGTTGCCCCGGAGTCAGAGTCATTGGACATTTCTTTTTAGTCTATAAAGGAAAAAGACAATCAAAAACTGGGGGGAAATCATCCTGCCTTGCAGCCAACATCACTACTGGCCTAGAAAAAAAATTAAATTCTTTCCATTATCAGTTCTTCCTAAAAGTTCTGAGAAAGCCCGATTCGTCGATTCATCGCTGGCTGCCCCAGGAAGGGGCCGCAGAAAGATGCCAAGGGCGGAGCGCGGCCGGGAGGAGGGGGCGGGATGCCTCCCGAACCTGGGGGCCGCGGCTTGCGGCTAGAGCCACGCCTCCTTTGCGGACTCTTATTTTGAAGGACCACAGACCGAAGCGTTTCAGGGACTCACTGAGTCACGGAGCGGAGCAGGCTGCCGGGTATATAGCGCCGGTACCTGCCTGGGGCCCCAGCCCACAGAGCCCGCAGGACCCGGAGCTAGAGAGCGGTGGGGCGCGGCCCCGAGACCCGAGGTAGGCTCAGGGGGTCGGCCCCTTGGCTGGTAGAAATGTATGAATTAAAGGGAGCGGAGGTTGTGGGGCGGTGGGCGAGCTGGGGTGGGAGGGTTTTACCAGAGGGTGAGGGGGTGGGTAGCGGGGCCGAGCAACTTGTAAACGCAGTTTCTCCCAGTGGACGGTCCTTTCGCAACGCGCCCCCACTCCCCCGGTCGGATCCGAGCAGGAACCACTGAAAACGGTTCCAGATGGGCATTTTGTTTCATCTTCACAGGGTCGGGACTGGGGATGCTTTGCTGCGGTGGATGATCCCTCCCTCTCTTAGAAACTTTTCTGACCCCATCCCTCACTTATTCGTGGCCCCACTTACACGGGGATCAAACCCGTTGTGGAAGGGCAGAAAAAATGTGGCTGACAGAGATTTAAGGGATGAGGGGATGACCTCATTCCCTGGCACTGGCAGGGGGCTAAGGGAGGAAGGGCCCATAGGGTCCATCCATCTGGAGCCAAACCAGGGCACTGCGCCCTTGCCTCTCCCCAGCTCCATACTCCTTTCCTTGGGAGTTATTTACCCCACCTTGGCGCCACTCAAAGAAAACTAACTTGTCACTTGGGGGCTTTTCCCCACCAGGGTGCCCTGGTAAGCAGTCGCTAGGCTCCTCTTGCAAGGTTTGCGGCTGTAGTGGGGGTCCGCAGCTCCGCCCCCGCGGTCCCCGGCGGTAGCTGCTTTGTTAGCCAGAGCGCGGGGCGCGGGCCCCTGGATGTAGCTGCAGAGTTAGCGGCGTGCGCCCGCCACGGCAGACCCAAGGAAAAAGGATTGTGTGAACCGTCAGGCTTGCCCTCTCTGGTGTGCTGTGTGTTCAGAAATCCCGGGCGCAGAGCTGGGGGCTGGATCCTGGAAGAAACGGAGCCCACCCTGGGACTGGGGGCTTCTCCCCTCTGTGCCTTATTTATCATTCGGGGAGGTTCTGTCCCGAATGGTAAGTTGTTCCGAGTCCAGAATGGAGAGTTTGGGCACTTGAGTCTGGAGTGTCTTGGGACTATTGCACTTGTTGGGGACTGAAGGGGGCGCACAGGCATCTTTCCACCCAGCTGAGCTGGGTCTTGCTCCGGTAGCAGGCCTGCAGGAGCCCACCCCAGCTGCTGGTGTGCTGACGAGAAACACCAGGATGGGTGTGTATTCTTGGGCGGGGGCTGCGGCGGGGGCGGGGGTCGCTAGAGCCCTGCACTAGTTGGATCTACGTTGTGATTGGCAGTCACAGAGAACGAGTATGAGGAAGGCAGAAATGGACAGACCCAAGATTTGGAGGCATGGAATAAAACACATTTCAGTTAACCAGCATTTGAAAAGCTACTGTCACCACCTCTCCTGCCCCTCCCCCATCCTCCAGGCTCAGCATTGGCCTTACCAACTTTGGAAACTGCCAAGTTTTGCCTTTGAGGACGCGTTCTTAGTTGTGTTATGAAGGCTCCTGCCAGAACTATATCAACAACTGCCACTGAGGAAAAATGGTCCAGCTAATTGTCCAGGGATTTTGGTTTGGTTTGCTTCTAGACCTCACAGTCCAAAGGCATGAGCTTTTTTACATCCTCAGGGACAGAGGATATTATTTTTTAAGATCTGGCAGACTGAATTATCGATAAGGAGTTTGTTTCTATTGATTGATATAAGAGACACCATGAAGCATATGCACCCTTATGCCTTTGAGTGATTGCCTTTTTGTACCCTGAGCAATAAATGTATGATGAGTGGGCAAGAGTTATATAACCAACACATACTTCAACTAATTCCTAAGCTTTGTTTTTTATTCTATTTCATATAAAATAAGATTTATTAGATACTTTTCTTTTTTTGTCTTTAGAATAAGGAGTGAGGTGGGTTGCCCACTGCCCACACCATATCCCTTCATAAGAAGCTAGGCAAATTAAGCAAGTAACAGCAAATAACAGAACATGCCACCATTCTAACCATCTCTCCAGCTGTGTGAAAACTTGATGACCTGAGTGAAGAACGTGGGTAGATGGTTGATAATAACGTAGCTTTATTTTGGGGGGACTGCTGGAATCCATGAATCATAGTTTTGACAACTGGTATGGTAAAGTAGCTCGTCTGCTTTAAATGGCATAATAACTACTTGTCTAGTCTGTCCCGGGTGAGGACATTGAGTAAACAACAGATAGATAAATGTCCTAGTTAGTGTATCCCTGGTATGCTTCAGTATGTCCTCGTGGGCTCTACAGTCTAGTTGACTTTTAAAACTTTTTCAGATAACAGACTAAAAATTGAATGCCACTTACCACATTGCACCAAGGTTGATCCCAAATACTTTATAGTATTGCCATCTCTATAGAAGAGCTGTTGGGTTTGTACTACTTTGACAATAGTTGCTTCTTTTTATCCCCCCAAATATTGTTTTCCCTAGACTATAGTAATTCTTATACTTTACTATATTTGAAATAAGTATATATTACTGAAATACAAAGTATTTCCTGGAAATTATCAAGGAGTCCATACTGCTCAAGGTGCTAACGGCATTATATCAAGAGGAAGTTATTAATTTGTTTGAACAATTGTTTGATTGTTAATCCCACTTTCCACAGTTTTTTCACAATCATTGGGAGCTGTACAAATGTGTATTAGATATTGTCTTCCCTTCTGTGTATATTTCAACAGAAACAATTTTGCATCAAAAGATATTATAATTTTCAGTATTTATTGCAGAAGATCCAGGTAAACATTGGGTAAGAAAAGTTCACTATGCTTCTAAAATTGTCTACTATGCAGTATCTTGCAAAATAATTCTCTTGAAGGAGATGAGGAGGGGAGTAGACAGACACTAAATATATACTTAAAAATTAAAGATATGTTAAAAAAGCACTGAATTCTTTGAAAGTGTTCCCAACGCATTAAATATATCCAAATAGGGCGCCTGGGTGGCTCAGTGGGTTAGGCCGCTGCCTTCGGCTCAGGTCATGATCTCAGGGTCCTGGGATCGAGTCCCGCGTCGGGCTCTCTGCTCGGCAGGGAGCCTGCCTCCCTCTCTCTCTCTCTCTCTCTGCCTGCCTCTCTGTCTACTTGTGATCTCTCTCTGTCAAATAAATAAATAAATCTTTTTAAAAATAAATAAATAAATAAATAAATAAATAAATAAATAAATAAATCCAAATAGTACTCTCTGAAACACAGAACAAGAAATGGAACTCTACGAGATTTTAAAACAGGGTATAGGAAAAATAGGAATTTTGACCAGGATCAAACAAACGTAAAATTCAGGCAGTCAGTTCTAACTAGTACTGTGTACCAGGTTTTGGCTTTAGAAAATCCCTGCAGGATTGCACTAATTCAAGAGTTGTTGGATTTTTTGTTGTTGTTGTTGTTGTTGATTTAAGATTTTATTTATTTTTTTGACAGGCAGAGATCACAAGTAGGCAGAGAAGCAGGCAGAGAGAGCGGAGGAAGCAGGCTCCCTGCTGAGCAGAGAGCCTGATTCGGGACTCGATCCCAGGACCCTGGGATCATTACCTGAGCCGAAGGCAGAGGCTTTAACCCACTGAGCCACCGAGGCGCCCCCCAAGAGTTTTTTTTTTTTTAAACAGGAAAGTTTTGTTTTAGACTTTGTCAAGGATAAAGAATTGGAGGTGGTAGACAAGAAAGGTTTCAGTGAAGATTTGATGACTAGAGAGCAGTAGCCCATTATCGCAGGAAAGGCATGGAGAGAAGATAGAAGGAGGGCCTGAAGGTCAGGGAGGGAGAATTGTTCTGAAACAAGAGGCCTCGACAGCCTCTGCCCAATCTTATTGACTACCGAAGGCACAGTCGTCTTCCTGAGCAATAAGTCTTAGCTGTCTTCCTGGTTAACTGTGTTAGGGTTAACTGTGATATGTAACATAAGCCAGACAGGCAAGCCTCTCTCACGTGTATATTTGGGATAACGGCTACAAGGAAACAAGCTGAAAATGTGGGATGGTTAGTTAACGTCTGTCCTCGGTCTCCCACTGAATGTGTGTTGGCCCAACTGCCAAAGCTTCACCACTATGGTAAGCGAAGATGGTGATTTTTTTAGTTTGGCATGAACTTTTGGATGGTGTGAAGGCTTATTTGATGGAAAAGATTTCCTCCTGAGGGAGAAGCCATTTGCAGACAAGGTGTGTCAGCCAGAAGAAATGAGCAAATAACCATTTTCTGGTTTCTGTTGGCAAAATGTTGCATTTTTTTCCCTATGTAAGTGTTAAAAATAGATTCATAGGAAGAGACATAAAACCAAGGAAAAAGAATAAGACACCAAAGTTTCACCAATGGGAGGGGAGAGAACTAACTTTTGTTAAGTAGCTATCACTATCCAGGCGTTCTCACAAAATCCTCTGAGCTAGACCCAACACATTTCCTGATATTCTAGAACTGGGATCAGGAATACCATCTAAACAAATGAAGTACCGCTCAACCACTGTCCTCTTTGGCTTGCTTCGACTTTTCATGACATTTGTGGCATCTTTGTGAAAGTGTCAGCCTTACTGAGAATGAGCCTCCTTCACCTTTCGGATGACTTGGATTCTGAATGTGGGTGTGTAAATTGGTTGCTGGGAACTCTGAACATACTTTTTCATTGAAATTAGGTCCCACTTTGTGGTTAAGTTCCCAGGACAGCCCAGAAATCATAGCTGAAATATTCTGCTTTATTAATAGTACCATAGAACCCAGCCACTATATATAACGTGATTTTTGTGGGAAAATGCACTCAGAGCTCCATCTTGATTTTTTTAAGGTTTTTAATCCCAGCAACAATGGCTACAAGGACTCCACATTCTCTTTTTTCCATTTAAACCCTGAAGGGAAAATAAAGGTACAGAGAGGTACATTTCCTTTCCTAGTCCCCTTATGCTGTCAGAGACCCCACACTGGAACTACAGAGTTGTCGGAAGAGGGGATCCCAGGAGTAGCTGGCTTTGTAACAGCAGAGGGGGAAGAGAAAAAAGCAAAAAGGACCTGGGTAATAGGGCAGAACTGAGATCTATTCTGGGTGGCCAGTCAGTGCAAACTACCTGTTACTTGATATTTACTTCTTTACTAAACACAATTTTTACCACAGAACCTAGATGTAGACATTAGCACTGCCTGCTTGGATCTTCATTATCATTAAAGTCAGGACAGTGTTTTGAATGGAATCTTTAATAATAGGAGGAAAGCATATTTAGAGACCTTTTATTTTTCTTCTTGATACCAGTTTACTAAATTCCCAAATAAGTACCTGTTGGAGACTAGGTAAACTTAGGGTAAACTTGAGTGCTAATTTATAATTATTATATTCTAAATAATCATATAATAAATGCCATGTGTTGGGCACTTCATACAGATAATGTGCTAAAATGTATATATTTTTTTAAAGACATTTATTTGAGAGTGAGAGAGCACATGCATGCAAGCAAGAGCAGGGGGAGAGGCAGTGGGAGAAGGGCAAGCAGACTCCACAGGGGCTCGATCCCAGGACTTTGGGATCATGACCTGAGCCGAATGCAGAAGCTTAACCCGCTGAGCCACCCAGACACCCCTTAAGTGTTTAACACACATTGTCACTTAATCCCCACCACAATCCCACATAGTAAGTACTGTCAGTACCACCACATTAAAAATGATGAAAGGGAGACTTCAAGAGGTTCATTTGCCTGTAGTCACACAGATCAGAAAAGACAGGGCTGGAACCTTGTTAATTCAGATACCATTGAGCAAGTGCCCTGGGTACTGGCTAGACTCTGGGAATAAAGCAATGGACAAATATGCAAAAATCCCTGCCGTTGTGAAGCTTATCTTCCAGGGGTTAGGAGACAAACCATGAACAAAATAAATTGAACAGCCAGGGCTTCCGGTGGAGTTATGTGTCATGGGGGGAAATAAAGCAAGGGAGGGAGGACAAGGAATGCTAGGTGGGAGTTGCAGTTCGGACAGACAGAGTAGAAGAGTGGATCAGAGTCGACAAAACGAGTCCAGGAGTACTTATGCTACTGTTTCTCACAGCAAACCATTTTATTTTGCAACAGCGAATGTTTGAGTATGTGCCATCTTTCTCAGTCACTGTAAATACCCCAGCAAGTGACTGGGGAGCCATCCAGGAACAATAGAGGGAGGCCTTGACCTTGTGTATACAAAGGCCAGTGGGATCTGGTGCACAGGCAGAGCCCTTGGCCCCAGCAGAGCATGCAGAGAGGGTGCTGCAGCTGCGCTGGGGAGGAGGCAGAATCTGTGGGTCTGGACAGCAGGAGTGAACGGAAGTGGCAGTGGGAGCTTGTGGTTGCTCTTTACCGTGTGTTTCTGTTCTCTCAGTGAAATAAGGGCAGTCATGGGCAGAGGGCCAGACGAGGGAGCTTTTAGAGGAATTGTGAGGACAGAGGAAGGTGTGAAGCGGAAACGTAGGAGAGGAGGAGCCTGAATTTGGCTGGAGAAATGGACACACAGCATCTGCCCAAGGTCGAATTCTGTCCCCAGTGTGCTGGACCTCAGAATTCCGCAATCATAAGGAAAAGGACTCTCTTTTCTTTATGTTTCACTCCCACGGACCAGTGCCCTACACTTAGTAGATGGGTGGTTAGTGTTGTTGAGTGGCTGTTAAAGTAAACCTCCTATGCACATGTCCAGAAGTTTCCTTTAAAATTTCCTCTCCTAATCATCAGGTTAATTTCACTTCATTCCGAAGTGCTCGAACACTTACAATTCCTGAAACAGCACTCGTACACTGGTTTATTCCTAATTATTTCACTGAGTTAATCTCATCTCTCTAACATTAAGACAGAGTTTTAGACTCTGAAAGAATTCTTAAGGGTATGCTTTTTTTTCTTTCTTTTTTTATGTTACTCTCCAATGGCTGCCTAAATCAAACCCATTTCTACCAGATTCTGCCTTTCTTGAGGACAATTCTGCTTTATCACTAGTGAGTGGTTAGCACACAGCTAGGGCACTTTACAGGTAGTCAGCTGGGAAAGTGACTGGAAAGGAAAACCAACCAGAATGGTTAGGATAATGCAGGAACTAGATATTGGAGGTCTAAGCTAAGTTAGTGGTAAAGCCAGGGATTGAACTAATTGGATCCGGGCATGGTTAGAAGACAGAATCGACTATACTTGGTATTGATGGCAGGTGAAAGGTAAGGGAGTGGCATGCACCAAGGATTACTCCCAAGTTCCTGCCAGGCAGTGGGTGGATAGGACTGCCATTTAGAATGGAAGGGATAAGAGGGGGTACTGCTCTGAAGGAAGGGCAAGTTTGGTTTTGAACATATCATGACATGGAGTTGTCCAGGAGGCAATGAGATACCCAGATGTGACATGCTGGGAGATCACAGTGGGCACAGTGATTAATTAAAGCCTTGGAAGAAGATGACTACTCCAAAAGAGAGTGGATATTGAGAAAATTGGACTCTCATTATTTGAAGGTGGAATAAAGATCCCACTGTTTGACGAAGCTATAGTCTGCACAGTCTGCCCAGTAACAGAATATTGAAATAAAGCTTCTCCTGGTAAAACCACAAATGAACTAATTCAACACTGGAGTTGGAAAAAGTTGTAGTTTTTCTTGGTAAAGTCTCATTTCCTATTAGCCTTCATAACTATAAATGGATGCATTTATATGGAAGGTGATATGTAGTTTTTTTTTAAAGAAATCTATTTTAGGCATTTATTAATAAAGTGAATCCACATGTGCTCCATACTTTTCTTACATATGACTTCATTGTTCTGTGTCACAGAATGTTGGAGTGCATAGTGTCCACATCAGCAACCACAGATCCAACCAGCCAAGTGACTGTGGCTACCCAGGGACGGTAGATAAGGAACTGGACCTCACCTCTCCAAGGGGAAGCTTTTATTTGTTAGAGTGGCCCATAAGAATTTGGCAGATCTCTTTGAAAGGCAGAGAAATGATCTAGGGATAATTCGGCCATTGTCCAAGTCCAGGCATTCCTTGACTTTTCTTCGTGGACAACCAACAGGGGTTGTCAGTTTGCAAACACACAGAATCATACTCCTTAATGTCAATGCCTCTTCTACTTTTCCAGAACTCTTTGGTAAGGTGGTAGATGCTCCGTGAAGCCACCAGGTGGGCGAAGCTGCCAGACCTTTTCTCAAGTTGACTTCCTTGCTGCAGGGGACAAATGAACACTAAAATCTGGCAGGTGCACTTGCAGAAGTTCCTTGGAATTCTTTTATATTGAGAGATTTAGGAAAGCCTAAATCCAGGCCCATCACAAGCATATCAAGGTTGAGACTTCTGAAATCCATTGCCATCTCTTAAGGGCCAAGTTCTCATTCATTTAAAAATACCAGGACTTTTGCTCTATCCCAGTAGCAAGCTAGGTAGGCCAGGTGTCCTTGCTTCCACTCAACAGATTAGAAATTGTATCATAGGTTGACTTTCCGAATTTGTAACCGTAGCAGGACTTGCATCTCCTGGCACCCCAGCTCTATTTTTCTTGTCAGCATACCAAGCATCCCGAGATGCGGGTGATATTACCACTAGAAAATGTGTGTTGTGGGCAACTGCAGAGTTTTCCAAAAGCTTAATTAAGCACAGATGGCAGATCTGGCAAAATCAAATTAAGAACAACGATTGTAAGTTCAGGAGGAAAGTTTTTAAGGGGAAATGCAAAACATTTAAAATCCTGAAGCCCAGTTTACTTGGGCAAGGAATCCCAGTGGAGGAATCTGGTTGGTCACCGAGGAAACCTCCCAGTGTCACTTTCTGGCCACCTGCCCTGGCCAGCAGCTGAGGAGAAAAAGTCGTGGTGGTGTTGAGTAGACAGCTCAGCATCAACTGGCAGTCAGTGTGTACTGGGCACCTGGGCCACCAGGTGTCTGTCCCTTCTCTGTCGCTCTCTATGTCCCAGGAAGGCTCTGTGACCTCCACACCTCTGCTTACAGCTCGACCTACCTCATGTTTATGCTCTCTAGCTTATCACTTTGATTTTGTCTACATACTAAGCCAAATGCAAATTTGATCATGAAACTGAAGGTTTATCAGTTTGGACTTTCAAATATTTGCTCAGTGTTATTGTGGCTCCAGTTGTTTCATTTTGCTGTAATGCTCTACTCACATCTACAATTAGGTCATATTTCAGAATTATATTGATAATGATTTCACAGTCTAGTGCAACAGTGATTGGTTTACTGTGTTTTAAGGTACCGTAGTAATTAGCATTCACAGAGCAACACAGGACATTAGTTATTTAGAAGAATTAGCAAAGAATATGATGAAGACTGAATATCTTGAAATAAAGTTTTCTGAGATAGTTGGCTCTGCTCTGAAACTTGAGTATAATTCTCTCTTGTGTGTAATGGCTTTTATGGATTCTCTTCTGACTTTGAGCTAATCAGCTCGTCCTTTCATCACTGCTTTAGGTCTGGCTTCAAATACCATATCCCTTCTGAAACTTTCATTTAAGAAAAAAATCACTTTTTTTGGTCAGAGGCATTCAACTAAAATTATGAATCAGAAAAATATGGCATTCTTGGGGCTCCTGGGTGACTCAGTCGTTAAGCGGCTACCTTCAACTCAGGTCATGATCCTAGGATCTTGGGCTTCCTGCTCAGGAGAAAGCCTGCTTCTCCCTTTCCCACTCCCCCTGCTTATGTTCTCTCTCTCACTATGTCTCTCTGTCAAATATATAAATAAAATCTTAAAAAAAAGAGAGAGAAAAATATGGCATTCTAGCTCTCGGCAGTCGGATTAAAGGTTAAAGGTTATTATGAAACCACAGGATCTGACTGAAGCTATGGGTCATATTCTGGCAAGGGTCACATACACCTGATGTTCTCCTTGACCACCCAGAGATCTCCGTCTCATATTAACGGCATAGTGAGATTTAGAAATTTGTCTGTGACTTGCAGACCTATTGCTTTCATGCCGCCTTCTTTTATTTTCTGAACTAGCTGAGGAAAAGGCTGTCATCCCAGGTCTGTCTTCTGATGTGCTGGTAGTTCTCACTCAAGCTCTTCACAGCCAGCTGTCTTTCCCCTGTTGCCTCTAGTCATCTAGAGACTAGATGAGACGAGCTTCAGTATCCTTCTCAGCTTTACCATCAACGTGTGGGTTGAGGAGAGAAACCAAAGGCATTCCCATCCAACTCTGCCTCTTTCCTCTTTGTTTTCTGTTCATGATCTTTGGTTAAAATACTTAAGAAGTTGATGGCTTTAGGTGATAACGATTCCCGAGTCGTGGAGAAGGAGAAAGATGTACCTCAGACGTCAGTAAATGCCACATTCTAGTTCAAATCATAAGCCTGAGCGATATCAGTAAAACTATATTAGATGTCAGAGCTTCACAAAAATCACAAGTGCCAATTACCCAAAAAATAATGATAGAGGTGTTGAAGCAAATGGGTGGCTGTGTATATATCATAGTATTCAAAGATGGGGGAAATCTGTAACATCACGTGACCTCGCTTTTGCCAGAAAGGAATTCTAAAGGCAGTAGGTTACCCATGAGTGGGCCATGTAGCATAAATAAAAGACTTCTTTGCAAACTTTTTTGGAATTTTCTATGCTAATTTATATTTCAGGACATAATATCCTTTGGATATACTATAATTTGGGAAAGAGAGGAGAATTAATGAGTTCAACCCCTGAGCTAGGGTATCAGAAAGTTTAGCTTGGAAAAATCACAGGTTCCACCTGGTCACTTTCTCTTCTGTTTAGCTCAAGTTAGGGACGAGTTTACATAGTTTAAAAAGAGCATTTTTTTTTTTTTTAGATTTTTTTTATTTTATTTGACAGAGAGAGATCACAAATAGGCAGAGAGGCAGGCAGAGAGAGAGGGGGAAGCAGGCTCCCTGCTGAGCAGAGAGCCCGATGCGGGGCTCGATCCCAGGACCCTGAGATCATGACCTGAGCCGAAGGCAGAGGCTTAACCCACTGAGCCACCCAGGCACCCCTAAAAAGAGCATTTTTAAAGAAAATCAAAAAGCATTTGATTTTTCAGCAATCTCAGTTCTTAGACCTCGGGATAAACAAATTTAATGTAGTACTTCTGTACTGTGTGAGTTATGCTGACCTAAGGCAGCGGTCATGGCCCATTATTCTAGGTGATAATCATGCTGTAATCACAAGGTCTTCCCATTGTAGAATGGTTTTGAAGTGTACATTAGTAAATGCTTTTGCTATTTTAATAGTCAAGTAGGTGCATCACATGAATTAGAGGTCTTCCATATTAGGCTTTTGGAGACCCATCCTGGGGATCGTATGAGGTCTTGGAGAAAAATGGAGACCAAGTGAATGCAGAGGCTTCTATGGGGCAAGCAGTAAGGAATTCAGTCAAATGATGTCATCCAAGAGAAGCAAGCCCATGCCCGAACAACTGGCAGCAGCTTACCCATACCAAGCCACCTGAGACATTTCCTGGGCTGGAAACAATGTTACGGAAATTGAACTTCCTTGCCAAATTTACCACACCTTGCCAAATCCTGGGTACTGCTCATATTGCCACAAGAATAATTACCACTTTATAGCACCTCTGCCAAGCGCGTCCATGAAAGTGAAGAAGGAATCAGGAATGCTTGTATTTTAGCAGACTAGAGAGGGACAGTGTAGGTGTGCTTCCTCTGCCCGTTAAAACTGAGGCTTTTCTAGTGTGCGTTTACTCTGAATCACTATCCAAGAGGAAAGTAATGTATCTGGCTGTGTGAATCAAGAAGCTTTGACAAAAAGCTTTGTTCTTTGTTTTGTTTCAGGCCACAGTGCTCCAGGAAACAATGACTAGATCACCTGTAAAAATTAACAGTGGTGATCGAATGTGCCCAGAAGGAAAGAAAGATTGCTTTCGATTATCTTTCTCTTCTGCCCAAATCCAAATGAATAGCTTTATTCACTTATTCAATAAATATTTAATGATACTGTTTTCAAAGTGTTTTTATATACATTCTATAGTCTTAAAGCAATCCTGTGAAATCATTTTTATCCTTTAAAAATTTCATATATATATGAAATGTATAGAGCGATTATATAGACTATATGTTAATTATATATATCTATATAATATAGATATAGATATCTATTTTCATATATAGATTCTATCTGTTTTAGCGAACGAAAAAGCAAGCCTTGAGAAGGTGAAGCATGTCTCAGAGTGGTCAGGTAGCACAGAGCTCACTCACTCTGGGCTTCTCTTGCTCTGTCCTAGTCTCCACTCAAAACCACATGCCCCTAGTGGGCAAGACCCTGGGATTGCCGTGGTATCCTTTAACCCAGAGGAGTCTAATTTTATCTAAGATTTATTAGAATATATGAGGTGAAAAAAGTTGTGCAACAGGAAATTGAATTAAAAGATCCTACAGCAAATCCTCCCTGCCAACCTCCTAATGAACACAGGATGCATTCCAAACACTAGAAAGTTACCGTTGGAGTAGGACATGCTGTAAAATCTTTCCATATGCTTTAAAAAGCTAGCAAACAAATCCAGTGCTACTCCTTCACTCAGCAAACACTGACTCAGTGTGTCTTGTGCTCGGTAGTTCCCTGAGTGAGCAGGGTCACGTTGGCCAGGTCCCCTTTTAGATAAGGAGAGAGACGAGCCCAGCAGCAGGGTGGATTGTCGAGGCCTGCAGCTGAAGTGGATCAGTAGACGCAGAGCCCTAGGGGGAAGGGGTCCACGTTCTGCCCAGGGAGGGTACGTGGGGGAAGATTCTGGAGACGGCTGAGACTTGACAGCAGTCAAGTGTGATAGAGGTTGAAGCGGCGTGGAAAAGGAGCTCGGTTCACGTCCAAAGGCTCAGAGGTGGAGAGAAGGTGGTGTGTCTGGAGGGTGGTGGGTGCTTGTGTATCAGAAGAGGATCCCGCAGGGACAGAGCTGAGGAAGGCTTGGCCAGGCTGTGAGGAGCCTTGCTTGATACGCTGAAGTGTTACGGAAAATGTGGCAATCGCTTTCTTTATGAAGGAGTCCAGATCAATCCAGATTGATTGGAATAGATCTGTGTGTCTGTATAACTGGAGAAGTCTTCCTAGATACTTTATAAAGGAATTTTAGAACGTGTTTATCACTTGTTCCTAACCCCTTTGTTCTTTTTCGAAAACGTTATCTGATTTTGCTTACCCATAAGAAAGGCAGTTATGAGTTTAAGAGACTCCAAAATCATAATTTTTTTTAAAAAAATAAAGTCTTTTTCATATAAAGGGTTCAATAAATGTTGGAAGTGGAGGCATGGTTTTAAATAGTAACATGACATGTTCTTCCGAAGGACTTGAGAGGAGCCTGCCCTAAACAGCCCTTCTGCCAGTCTTTACACCACTGATTTATTTAATAAGCCCTGTTCAGGGGTGTCAGTGAAAAACTCTCAGAGGTATCACAAAGTCCAAATTAATATAGTCTGAGTGAGTAAATCTTTCTCTTCCTGTAGTTTGAGATCGCACCTAGTTGTTCCAGGATCATGGTTCATGCTCACCTTTCTTCTTTCCCTTCCCAAAGGGCCCTTTGGCCAGTTGATTGCTAACTTATCCTCTCTAATACGAATTCAACTATTAATGCTATGACTTCACTCTTCAGACAGTCCATGAACCAGGTCTGTCACAACTGATTGGTGAAAAAGCCTCTAGTTTGCCACTGCATCCTGACAAATTCGGCTATATCTCTTCTGTAAACAGTAGTGCCTATAATTTCCCTCCTTCCCCTCTCCAACAAAATTCACATTCACTCTCCTGTCACGAATATGTAAATCTTTGCTTGTACATTTGTTCAATTCTCTACCTCTACACACTTGACTGTTTTCATTCTTAGATGTAAGATCTAGAACAGAATCTCCATTGGAAGTGCTCTGTAGATCCACCATATCCAGTCAAAGTGAAAGTTCAAGTTCACGTGCCATTGGTTTTCTCATGTTTACCTTTAAAACTCAGGTCACTCAAGAGCTAAATTTGTGTGTTTGATGTGTGTAATGTAGGTGGCAATAATCACCTGGTGATCAACTTAAACTGAAGCCTTAAATAGCACATAAGGCCTCAGTGTCCATACCAGTAACATCTGGTCAACAAAGAGTTTCCTTTGTAAGAGGGAGAAGGAGATGCGATTATTTTGTGGTTGTCTTATATGAATTTTGAGTACCAGTTCTGTGAGGAGAGTAGGTCTGGGGCAGAAGAGATAACTCTGGGGAGCAATCTGTGTGGAATTTGTAGCTTGGTCCTTGAATTTGACATGTTAAAGAGACTGTATGTCATGGTAGTAAGGTGGAACAGAAAGAAGATTTTTGTTTTAATTTTTTATTTTCTCAGCGTTCCAAGGTAGAAAGAAGATTTCTTATAGTAATTGAGGTGACTGATTGCGATTCAAACTCCTGTAAATCACAGTCTACCCAGAGTAAGGTAGTGGTTCTCTCATTGCAAGTTTATGTCTTATAATCAAAGAGCGTTCTGAAAAGAAGTGATTCTGGAAGAGTTATCTACACACTGACAGTATCAGCATCGCCTGAGAAACTGTTAGAAATTTAAATTCTTGAGCCCCATCCCAGACCTGCTGAATTAGGAACTCAGAGGGTAGAGCCCAGTAATCTGGGTTTTCAAGCTTTCAGGTAAATTCTGATGCCTACCAAAGTTTGAGAACCAGTCCTATAAAGGAGTATGTTGTCCCTTAAATAAGTATGATTTGAAAGTGGTGATACATCAAATGCCAGGACATCCATTTTTTATCCACAGCAGGACCTTCATTTATGGCTAGCAATATTACCAGGGGGAAAAACTGTCAGTTTGGCAGCTAAGTCCAAAGCAAAACAAAGTTTCAACACTTGCTGATGAAGAAAAAGCTTGAAATTAGCGGCCTAGCTAAAAGCAGACTGATCTCAGGGCTGCACCATCACCATCTTCTATTCTGGTTTTAAAAGTTTCTTCATTGAATTAAGTTGAAAGTTCAGCTGGGAAAAGATTGGAAAAGGATCATATATTCTTTCCTCCTTTTTCAGATAAAGGTATAGTCATAAGATCTTTTCGAGGGCAATTTGGCTGTAATCATTAAAATGTAAAATTCACATGCCCTTTGAGCTGATAATTTCTAGACGTTTTTCCTACAGAAAACTCAAAACAAATATGCAGGTTCAAGGATCTTCATTGCTACGCTATTTGTACTAACGGAGTACTTGAGAACATGTCTGTCATTAATAAAGAATGGCATATCTGTACTGCGGAGTACTGTGAGGCCATTAAAAAGCATGAAGTCAAACTGTGTGTGTGGACACAGAAGGAGATGCATGATAGGTTGCGGAAAGATAAAAGATACCTGAGGGAAAATGCATGTGTGTGATCTAATTTTTGTGAACAAACAAACAAAAATCCAGGCTATAAACATATATGTGTTAGATATGTATTTACATTTGCTTAGTAAAGGTTCTGGAAAGAGAGTTTTGTATTAACAGTGGTGTTCCCTGGGGAGTAAGATTATATGATGGGGAAGAATTTTCACTTTTATTTTATTATCTAAGTACTTTTACTTTCTTATACTTGGATTTCCCACAGTGAATATGTATTCTTTCTGGGGAAATAATTAGGGAGAAACGAAGTCTCCAGAATAGTTAGAGACTGCTTATTAGCCATAGAACTAACTCTGGTACCTTGATGTCCTATTTCCCAATCAGTGTTATTTGCGATTATTTTTTTACTTCCCAATGACAGAGTTGCTCAAAATGTTAGAGCAAGAATATAGCCTAATCTACTAATTTGACTTGTGAGGAAACTGAGCCCAGAAGGGCTAAGTGATGGAGAGGGGGCCCTGAGATTGTGGCTGAGGGAGAAGCAATAGAGGCCCTGGTGATGGGAAAGCAAACTGAAGTGAAATCAAGCTTCATGTTTGAAATTCAGGGTCACTTTTGTGAACATAAGCCTGCCATTTTGTCTCCTCTTAGCCTGCCATTTTGTCTCCTTTTAGCGTTGATGGGTTCCAAGACTAATAATGTAAAACTGTAAATTTGTGTAATTTAGAGATTGAACTGTACTTATTATCTTGGTGGACAGTGACTGGAAACCAGGGCTACTGAGCAAGAACCATTATTCACTGCCTTTCAACCCAACAAGTATGCATACAGAAGGACCGCACTTGCAACTTCTCTCTCCCTTTCCCTCTCATCTCAAAAGAAGGCTTCTTATATCACTACAGAAGATAAAATAATATGAAGAAAATGTATGCATACTCAGTGAATGAAAGAGACGATACTGAAAGCAAAAAGTCCGGGTCAGATTTAGAATTATGCTCATTTGAATTCCGAGTCTAAGGACTGGTAGAATTCAAACCTTTAGTGTGGAGTATGCTTTCATTCTATGCCTTCAGTAGTAGACAGGAGAGGCTCAGGTTCACAAAATGTGTTTTTGCACGGAATCATCATCCTGAATCATAGTCTTTAGCAAAGTAGTGAGAAGATTCAACTCCATGACTGTGTTTCATTTCTGAACTTTATCAGTGACAAAGCTTCTTGGAGCTCTTATTTCAGGAAAGGAATAAATAATTTCAAGATATTTGTTCTCCACACTGTTCTATAGTGTGATTAACTTCTGAGGTCACTGCAGACACAAATGACGTTTCCCTTAAAATGTAGCATGAGAGGGGCGCCTGGGTGGCTCAGGGGGTTAAGCCTCTGCCTTTGGCTCAGGTCCTGATCTCAGAGTCCTGGGATCGAGCCCCACATCTGGCTCTCTGCTAAGCAGAGAGCCTGCTTTCCCCTTCCTTTCTGCCTGCCTCTCTGCCTACTTGTGCTCTCTCTCTCTGTCAAGCCTGCTCAGCAGGGAGCCTGCTTCTGCCTCTCTCTCTGCTTGTCTCTGCCTGCTTGTGATCTCTCTGTCAAATAAATAAATAAAATCTTAAAAAAAAAAGTTTAGGGGCGCCTGGGTGGCTCAGTGGGTTAAGCCGCTGCCTTCGGCTCAGGTCATGATCTCAGGGTCCTGGGATCGAGCCCCGCATCGGGCTCTCTGCTCAGCAGGGAGCCTGCTTCCTCCTCTCTCTCTACCTGCCTCTCTGCCTGCTTGTGATCTCTCTCTGTCAAATAAATAAATAAAATCTTTAAAAAAAAAAAAAGTTTAAAAAAAATGCAACATGAGAGTACTAATTACTCTCAGTAGAGAGGGGGATAGGTTATTTTGCAACTCTTCCTGAGGGGTGTTAAGAAGCTTTTTTCCTTAAAGCAGAGTATCTGATTCAGTCCTCATAGTGAGAGCCACAAATATCTGAATGTAAATTAGTCCTAGTCTATTGCAACATTCTCTGGGCCCAGCCCCTGAGCCAGCCCAGCCCCTATTGCGATATTCCTGAACACATTCTCATTAGGACTGGGTATGGCAGTTGACTTTTGTTATCTTTCCTTGGTAACTGATAGTGTCACGGAAGGAGATAAGCACCCCTAGAGAACTGAGCTGTAATGGGTTCCAGACCTCCACATGCCCCCTGTGCAAGCATTTCTTTTGAAGACTCAAGGTTATGTTAAGTGTTTGGGATGTGTGGTGGTTTGCTTTTCAAGCAGCCATATCAAGATTTTCTTTAATGTAGAAACTCCAGCCAGAGAACAGGTGTAGATTGTTAAGGTGATCTCTGCCGCATGGGCACACTTAGCTGTGGAAGGAAAAGGAAAGAGGAAGAGACAGTATATTTTGGCAGGTGACAGTTTCTGTAGTGACAAATTCATTGACAGACGTCCCAACAACCTGATGTCTGTTCTTAAAAGTCTGAATTAAATTCTCTACTAGATTCTGAGACCTCAGAAGGGATTTCAGTACAAACCAAACTTCATATTTATATGTTTATCAATATTGAAGGAAAGCAAAAAGAAACTAAAATTCTATGAAAGCCAGGTTTGGCATTACACTTTTACATTACTTTTTTTTTTTTCTTTTCTTTCTTTCTGTATTTTTTTTAGAAAGAGTGCATACATGTGGGGAGTTTGGGAAGGGCTGAGGGGGAGGGGGAGAGGGAGAGGAAGAAAGAGAATCCCAAGCAGACTCCACGCCTAGTGTGGAGCCTGACACAGAGCTCGGTCTCACAACCCCAAGATCATGACCTATGCTGAAATCAAGAGTCAGATGCTTAACGGACAGAGCCACCCAGGCACCCCTCACTTAAACTTTATAAGAAATCTCAGGAGTAAGTATTATCGTCTCCATTCTTAAAAAAGGGAATACGAAGCATGGAGAGGTTAAATAACTGGCAGTAGTGAGGTTTAGAGCACATGTGGCTGATTGACTATGCTGCACATAGTAAGAAGCATATAGTATGAACCAAGCCCCCAGTGACCTTCCCTCTTCTCACCCCTAATCCCACCCAACTAAAAAAGAAATCCTGGGGCATATTCATTCTCTTTTATTATGTACACTTATGAATTAACTTGCTAAAATTAGGTATCATAAAATACGAGTAAACTTCTGACCAGTTGTTCAATATATTTGTTTAATTTAAAAATTTTGAAAGATTTTATTTATTAGAGAGCGAGAGAGAGAACAAGGGCAGGGATGGCAGGAGAGGGAGAAACAGCAGATCCCCGCTGAGCAGGGAGCTTGACTCAGCACTTGATCCCAGGACCCTGGGATCATGACCTGAACTGAAGGCAGATGCCTAACCGACTGAGCCACCCAGGCATCCCTATTTGCTTAATTTTTAAAAAGCAATAAACCCCCTTAGTCCTCCCTCATCCTTGAAGAATACTAAGAAATGAGGATGTGATGACAAGCAGACAAAGTTATGACTGACCACAGAGCTGGGAAACAATTTGCCTAGTTCCTGACATGTAAGTGTTTGCTGGAAGCTGAGTGTAGGGTAGCTTATGAGGCCTCCGGGCTGAGAGCTCTTCCTGCTGTCACCTGGCTCCTGGAGGGAAGGAACCCTGTCCCTTTGCGCCGCCCCCCGCCCCGCCACCAAGAATTCAACAGAGGAAAACGTTCCCCTGACCATAAAATGGTTTGTTTTTAATGTAGTGTATTTAGGCCTACAGTATTAAACTCCCTTATAAATGTCCTCTAAATGATGACAATTCTTCACGTTCCAAAGCTATTGGAAAAGCCTAGGAAATCCAGTCCACCACTGAGGAAAGACGATCTCTTTTGTCGCTTATGTGGCTTCTGTTTAATTTCAAATTCTGTCGTTTGTAATATACTGTCCTGGCTCTAGCTCAAAAGTAGCCAGGTGTTTGTTGTACAAAATCAGCACTTGTAACTTAGCATGCCCGAGACAGGATCTCTGCCCCGGCCCCCCGGGGGCTGGCAGGACGCTTGTGCTTTCTGAGGGGGCGTGGCCCGGGCCCTGAGAGGCCCGGCTGCCCGCCAGAGGCCAGGCCAGCGGCGCATGCGCCACTTCCCGCTGCGTGTGATCTCATTCCTTCCTTGTCTGCGCTGTCACACCCTCTTCCATTTCGTTCTGTGGTTTCAAGCCGAATTGCCAGTCACGCCAGCATTTCTTCTCCCCTTGGGAGACTGGCGACCTTTCTCCATCTCCGGAGTATGTCTTTCCCTCATACTCCCCTAAACTAGAAGTAACCTGCCTATGGGGGAGCCTGGCTGTCTCAATCGGTAGAGCAGGAGACTCTTGATCTCGGGTCCTGAGTTCAGGTCCCACGTTGGGCATGGAACCTACTTGAAACAAAACAAAACAGAAGGAAAACAGAAGAATGTAGCAGGGTAAAACTGTTAACAGAACAATTCTGCAGTCTTATGAATTGAATTCAAAGATTCTGAGTTTTTCGTTTTCCTCCAGAACCCATTTCTATTGAAAGGCTTATACCTTAGCACGGCAATAAGTGCTAAGGTATGTCAAAAGCCATTTATCAAAAGCCATTAATGCCAAATGTTTAAAAAAAAGAAAGAAAAAAAGAAAAAGCCAACCATGACTCCTTTATGCCCATTGGATAAATACATAGGTGACAGTGATAGAAACCTGAATGGTAGCCTTGTCTAGCAAAATAATCAGCATTGAGCCCTTCCACCACATTTCATAACCCCTGGAAATGCGCTCTGGTCTCCTGGAAGATGGGGGCAGCAAGTTGCTGTTCAGAACAGAGAAAGTGGGTGCAGTAAGGGAGATCTTCCAAAGCGGACAGCAGCTTTACGGCCAGAATCTAGCTCCTGCTGACATGGGAGGTGATTTGGAAATCACCTACTCCCCTGAGTTAGGTACACAAAAGCTCCCTGGCAAGGCTGGTAAGATGCAGGGGCCAAAAATGTAACACCACCCTCTCCTGTCTGACTGGGATTGTCTAGGGCACTTACATCAGACAGACAATACTGCACAAATTTAAAGCTAAATACGTTGTGTTGTGAGGAAATACACACTATGCCCAGCAATATGAATCACACTGCTTTAATGCAGCTGACCACTGTATTAGGCCAGGCTGTGCTTGCTGGCTTCCTGTAGCTTCAGTAAAAGCTTTTTGTCCATTATTAGTTGGTCAGCACTGAGCCTAGTGCCAGCGTGAGGCAAAAAGCTCATGGGCAAGAAGGCAGAATGAAAAATTAAAGGGCCCTCCCCAAAATTAATAGTAGGTATGCGGAGTTTGTAGTTGCTCTTTAAGCTTGAGATTAGTGTTATTTCCCAGGGGGCATTCAATTTTGCCTTGGTCCCCAATAATTCGATTTACTGTGTGTTGTGGATTTTTAGGTGAATTAAGTGGGTACTATTTTCTCTGAGTCCCCCTAGTGCTTCCCAAGTCTGGATGTTCTGTATTGTATGTGGAATATGTATGTTTGATGCACTGACAGTGGTTCTCAAAGTAAGACTTGGAATGAGTCGCCTTTTCTCTTGCCTCAGTTGTTTTTGGTAATATGAATTATTCACTCAGTGTTACACTCTGCAGAAAATGACAAGTTTACTTTTTAGGATTAATAAAATCTGTTTTCATCATTCCAGTCTTTTGAGAAAAAAGAGAAAAGACCACAGTGTTTTGTGGAGGGAGGACCGTCACAGCCAGCTAACTAATGGTAGAAAAATGAGAGCTGAGATAATGGCATCTGGGGAACGATGGAGTAGTTTTGCTTTTATGGAGAACCATTGCTAGCTTTTCCCATGTACAGAATTTTTTTTTTTTTTTGTAATAGAAATTTTGGCCTTAAAAGTCTATTATAGGTCATTTTACAGATGACCAGAATGAAGTCCAGAAAGGACCACATTGGGAGAAGGCCACATCAGATCCCAGGTGTTTTCTAGACCCAGCTGTCATTTCTTTCTGTTAGCATGCTGCCTCCTGGGCCTCATTTTACTGAAGCTGGGGGAGGCCCCAGAGGTCTGGGTGGATGGAACCATCATAGACTAGATCACAGACGTGCAGGGTATGCTAATGGGGCAGATGCAGAGAAAAATGTGCCCAGACCTCTGAGGGCAGGAGGCCGAAGCACTTGGTCCACTTTGGAGGCCTGAGGAAGGGGCGTTTCCATGGGAAGTGATGTTGGAACTGATATCTGAAGGATGAGTGGGGGATGGGATAGGCATTAAGGTGGGAGGAATGGCACCTGTTAGGGTAGGGCTGAAAGTCCAAGAATGGGGGCAGTGAGTAGAGGCTAGAGCCAGGCGACCAGACCTGGTGGGTCCAGCTAGAGAATTTAGAATTCATCCCAAGAACAAATGGAGCTACTGACTGGGGGCCCAGTAAGTAAGAAAGTCATGAGACTAGATGCACAACTTGAAAAAATCTCTGGGCCGCATGATGAGAATGCCGTGTGGGAGAGGGAAAGGCAGGACTTGGTGGTGGTTTAGACATGGTAGGTGAGAATCAGGTAGGGATGACTCCTGGGGTTCTGACTTGTGACACTGGCTCGGAGATGGGCCCATTCACTCAGGAGGAAAAGCTTATCACAACTGACAGAGCACACTCTGTGCCAAGCGCTGGTCTTATGTAATATTTACAGTAGCCTTATGACACAGGTCCTGTTATGATCCCATTACATGGATGAGAAGACTGAGGTACAGAGAGGTTGATAAAGTGGTCCCAGGTCATACAGCTAGTAGGTACTAGAGAGAAAATAAATGTATATGAGAGACAGAGGAAGCATACAGATAAGGCGGACAGTGTCTGGCATTTATTCCGTATTCACTAAGCGTTAGATACAACTGCCTCTTCCTGTTCATTGATTCATAGGTTCATTCATGGACTGTGTGCTAGACTTTAGAAAATATACCGGGGAATGTAATAGATGGGGACCCTGCCCTTACAGAGATTGCAGCCTAGTGGAAGAAACAGACAATAAATCCACCAACAGTTGTCTTACTCAGACAGCCTGGTAGGGATGGTAGAATGGTCCAGGACCCGTAGACTGAGAAGTTAGAATTCTAGCGCTGGCATAAATATTGGAGGGACATACAGGGGAAAAAAAATACACATTGTTGACTAAGCCAAAAAATGTTTCCCAGATGTTCTCTGAGGTTCCACAGGCAACCCCAGCGAATTAGGTCAGAAATAGTCCTTGTGCCAATTGTATAGGTGGGGAGCCAAAGCTCCAAGAAGGGACAGCAGCAGGACAAGAGCAGAGTCTCCAGGATCCTGGGTTTCTGTGCCCTGGCTGCTCCAGATGAACTTTAGGACCAGCGGCCCCTTTGGCACAAAGGGGGAGGAAATGGCCCAAGTCTGACTGCCTCTAAACAGGTCAAATCACAGCTCCCCATTCTCAACTATATATAGTAAAGAACTTACATAAGAGTGCTATTAAAACAAGACGACGGAGAGGAAAAGAGAATGCCAGCTGAATTTTTTCCACTGAAGCTCATATTTAACAGATGTGTTTTCTCTGTCCCTGCGATGACAGTAGACTGGGGGTACAGTTCCCCAGGTTGGGAGGGAGGCAGCCCACTTACTTGTGGAACTGCAGTTGGGTCTTTCTGTGTACCGAGCACAAACTGGATCCATGGTGAAAATGACTACATGGTTGTTTACCTTTTTACGTAATGTTACTCTCTTCCCCTGCTCCCAGATTCCCTGATGTCTATGGAAAAGGGGCTGTGAGGAGAATGAACACACTGCTGAAATGATCTAAACTCAGCTTTACAATATATTTGGAATATGGGGCACCTGCGTGGCTCAGTCCATCGAGCATCCAGCTCGTGATTTTGGCTCAGGTCATGACTGATTCCAGGGTCTTGGGATCAAGCCCTGCATCGGGCTCCACACTCAGCGGGGAGTCTGCTCGAGATTTTCTCTCTCTCTCTACCCGTCTCCTTACTATACACATTTTCTCTCTCTCCCCCCGCCCCACCCCAGCTGTGTCTCTAAAATAAATAAATCCTTGGCAGAAAAAGAGAATGCCTTAATAAAAATCACTAAATGTAATTTTTTTAAAATGTCTTTTTTTTTAAAGGATTTTATTTATTTATTTATTTGACAGAGATCACAAGCAGGCAGAGAGGCAGGCAGAGAGAGGAGGAAGCAGGCTCCCTGCTGAGCAGAGAGCCCGATGCGGGGCTCGATCCCAGGACCCTGAGATCATGACCTGAGCCGAAGGCAGCGGCCTAACCCACTGAGCCACCCAGGCGCCCCCACTAAATGTAATTTTAAAAAAATTTTTTTGGGGGCGCCTGGGTGGCTCAGTGGGTTAGGCCGCTGCCTTCGGCTCAGGTCATGATCTCAGGGTCCTGGGATCGAGCCCCGCATCGGGCTCTCTGCTCAGCAGGGAGCCTGCTTCCCTCTCTCTCTCTCTCTCTCTCTACCTGCCTCTCCGTCTACTTGTGATCTCTCTCTGTCAAATAAATAAATAAAATCTTAAAAAAAAATTTTTTTTAAGATTTTTTTTTTTTAATTAGCATGGAGAGGAGGGATGTGGGAGAGAAAGAAAGGGAGTCTTAAGGAGACTCTGCATTGAGCTCAGAGCCCAACATGGGACTCGACAAGGCCATCGGGCTTGATCTCACAACCCCTAGATCATCATGACCTGAGCCAAAACCAAGAGTCTGGCACTTAACCAACTGCACCACCCAGACCCATTTTAAGGCATTCTTATTCCTTCTAATCTTGTACTCTCTAGTACCCACTGATGCACAGATTCTTGTTAAATTTATAAATTAGTCTATCTCTAGATTATGTGACCTTAACATGATATAACAATAGTGGGATAACTACAAATTCCATTTCTCCCAAGACTATCAATTGACCTGTTGTCTCAGAGTTAAGGGTCCATATTTGGATGCTGAATTATATGGTCATCCTGAATAGTCATTACTAACAGTTACTGAAGGTTTGCTCATTCTTTGCTGTAAACACTTCATGTATAGTAAGTCATTTCATCTTTACAGGCTAGGCAGTAAATGCTGTCATAAACCCCATGGAAGGAATAAAAAACAGGTTCAGAAAGGCTAAATGATTAGGGACACTCAGCCACTAACTCAAATACGGGCGATAGACTCCAGAGTCTACACTCCTGAGAAGTAAACCACTACTTCTAATTCCTAAATCAGCAAGAAGTGTGTAGATAAAACACCCAGAAGATGGCAGGGCCTGTTAGACTGGAAAGTTCTTTGAGTTCCTAAATGGAATCAGTTTCCCAGTTTGCCAGTGCTGGGAGACAAGAAGGACAATCCCCAGTCCAATTTACATGTTATGGAGCACAACAGATTCAGGTGTACTTGTTTTTCTTTCCATTGAAAAAAATCAAAGAGAAAAGTCTATAATAGGGCTAGATTTAGGAGTGTAAACTTGGATGTGTTAGAACCATCCTCCCTTCTGTTCCAGGCCAGCCTGCCTTCTCTCCTGCCTGCCCTCCTCCGAAAGCTATTCCTAGCCCTTCACATTTCCATAAATGTGTGAGGAATTGGGATTCTGTTAGTGAACCAAGGTGAAAATGAAAAATTAGTGAGCAGTTTGTGATTTACGGCCTGCTGAACAGAGCACACTGTAAAAGAAGGCTTCGGGTTCACGTTAGCATGTTACCCTCAAGATCTGTTGTTTATATATAAACAACCTCTGGGTTGTTTATATATAAATTGATCATTTTATACTGTGATATTAGCTTTGTCAGTCCCATTGTGCCCTTATGAACTTTAGATTTAGAACTTTTTTTTTAACTCTCTCTTATTTCTCATAAAAATAATCCTTCACATCAAGATGGAAGAAAGGTCAACTGTCAGGTAGAATCAGCAAATTGATGAGCTATCCTATTTATATTCATGGAAAGGTAATTATTTAAAGAGGAGTTTGCTCTGATCAGTTTTTATTTTACATATCTTAATAAATCTTACCTTTCATACCAAGATGTCTAGATCCTTTGATGTGATCTTTGTTTTTGCAAACAGATTATTATGTAACATATTAAAATACAATTTCTTTTCCAGTTTTATTGAGATGCAATTGACATATAGCATTGTATTAGTTTAAGGTAGACAACGTAATGATTGATATGTGTTGTTCTGCAAAATGATCACTGCAGTGTGTTAACATCCATCACCTCGCATGGTTACGTCTTCTTGTGATGAAAACTTTTAAGATCTATTCTCTTAGCAACTTTTAAATATACAATACAGTACTGTTAACCAAAGGCACCATGCTGCACATTATATCCTTAGAACTTACTCCTAACTGAAGTTTGCATCCCCCCTGACTCAGCCCCGCCTCCTACCCTTAGCAACCACCAGTCTGCTGTTTCTGTGAGTTCAGTTTTTTTAGATTCCACATGTAAATGAGATCATATAGTTTTTGTCTTTTCTGTCTGGCTCATTTTGCCTAGCATAAGGCCCTCAAGGTCCATCCGTATTGTCACAAATAACACCATTTCCCTTTTTTGTGGCTGACTAATATTCATCGTATATCGTCTATATACACCACCCCTTCTTTATCCATTCCTCCATTGATGGGTACTTAGGTTGTTTCCATGTCTTGGCTACTGTAAGTAATGCTGCAGTGAACATGAGGGTATTTGTTTGAGATAGCAATTTCATTTTGTGTGGGGAAATATCCAGAAGTGGAAGTGCTGGATCATGTGGTAGTGCTATTTTTAGGATTTTGAGGAACCTCCATACTGTTTCCCATTGTATCATCGGCTGCACCAATTTACATTCCTGCCAAGAGGGCACCAGCATTCCCTTTCCTCCACATCCTGGCCAACGCTTGTCTCTTGTGGGGTTTGGGTTTTTTTTTTTTTAAATTTTTTTATAAACATATGATGTATTATTAGCCCCAGGGGTACAGGTCTGTGAATCGCCAGCTTTACACACTTCACAGCACTCCCCACAGCACACACCTTCCCCAATGTCCATAACCCCACCCCCCTCTCCCAACCCCCCTCCCCCCATCAACCCTCAGTTTGTTTTGTGAGATTAAGAGTCTCTTATGGTTTGTCTCCCTCCCGATCCCATCATGTTTCATTTATTCTTTTCCTACCCCCCAAACCCCCCACGTTGCATCTCCACTTCTCTCGTGTTTTTGATGATAGCCATCCTCACAGGTGTGAGGTGATATCTCTGTGGTTTTGATTTGCATTTACCTCACGATTAGTCAGGTTGAGCATCTTTTCATGTGCCTATTGGCCATCTGTATATCTTCTTTAGAAAAGTGTCTATTTGGTTCCTCTGTCATTTTTAATTGGATTATTTGTAATTTTTGGAATTGATTTGCATGAGTCCTTTCTTTAGTTTGGGTATTAACCCCTTAACAGATATATGATTTTGCAGATTATTTTCTCCTGTCACACCAGTTCCCTCCTTTCATCTCATTCGCAGTTTCCTCTGCTACAGAAGCTTTTTAGTTTGATAGAATCCCACTTGTTCATTTCTGCTGTTGCTGGGTTATCATGTTAATATGGTAACGTCTCGGAGCAAAAAAGGTAATCCAAAATTGTGTAACATAGTAAACATCATCCTGAGGAATGTTTCAGAAGAGGGAAAGGGACTTTCTTGGCTTCTTAACTTGGCATCATCATCGTAAGATCAATCAGATACAAACATCTTTGGTTAGAACCAATATTGCAATTGTGATAAATCCAGAATCTCAGATTTCTGACTTCTCTCTCTGTTCGCCACAACATATGCATAGATCAGAAAATACACGCAAAGCAAAAATTTGAGGAAGATTAAATGTGCTTTCTTAAATGCACCTTCTTCTGGGAACATTAAATATTCCTCTTTAATGCTTTCTATAATGGTACTACTGTTTAGAGAATTAAAATACCAATGTTAAAATGAGCCTATATGTCACCCACATTTCTCCTGACCTATAACAGCCTTCTGATTAGAGCTGTTCTCCATCTAGAGTTGCTCATTGAGAATTAAACACTGATTGTTTAGAACAAAATGTCAGGTTTGCAGAAGTTTTCCTAATAAGGAAGAATGATGTAATGTTCATGGAGGGGGGCCAGGTTCCCTCCGTTTGTTTTATTTACATTAGCTGAATTCCAGGGGAAAATGTGCTACAACGCATGAGGGCTGCTAACTATATTTAGCCAAACTCAGTAAGTAAAACCAGAAGGCTTTTTTTTTTTTTACGTTCTATACTCATCAGTTGTACCACAAGCTGTTTTTCCAGGCATCTTGTTTTTATAAAGTTTGATCAAGCATAAATAATACTTTGATTGACACTTCATCTTCTTTGAGGATGAAGACAGTATCTGTTGCAGTCTCTCTTTAACTTGGCAGGTCTTCTATGAGATGCTCTTTTTTGGGTCAAAAGATAGAAACTTAATGATAATACCATGGTTGAGGAGACTGTTAACTTGGCAGAATGGACTTTAACAAGGAGGTGACTATAGTCTTTTAGAAGTAACATAATACATGATGGACAGCCGTCTCCTGCCCACTGTCTGGCCACTTTCAATCTGGACTCCCTCCCATCTACCAAACCTACTCTAAATATGATCATTGTCTGTGCATTTTAAGACAGTAGGCTATTGTTTTTGTACTTGGGCATTAAGACTTTGATTTAAACATTTTTATAAACTGGAGGAAAAATCTGCAGCCTTGTTTAAACCTAAAACCTTGGCTCTGTCACTTGGTCATTCCCCTCTTTTGTTGACAGGTTCTATCATTTTCGCTTTTGCTCTATTACACGATCCAAGGCTTACATTGTATTTCATGGGAGAAAAAATTCAAATTCCTCTCCACCCCAAAGCCTGCTGTCTCTGCCTTTCACTGTGATCAGTCAATATCCATGCTCACTGTGGCGGGCCAGGCTGCCTGTGGCCCATAACCATGGCCCTAGAGTGTGAACGGTACCAGGATAAGGCTCTCTGTGGGACTGGAGTCTCCTCTTACTGCCTGGAGAACGCTGTCTGAGATGCTTGGGTGCTTTCATCTATCAAGACGAGTAGCACTGAGAGTGCCCCAAAAAGGCCTACCTGTGTGAATGTCTTAGAAGACTGGAATGGTTTGAGAAACACATCTTTGAAAATTTCTGATGTCACTTGCTGAGAAATCAGTAAATGTGTTAGAAAATGATTAAGAATTTGGAGGACGACTTTTTGCCACTATCGTGAACAAACCCATCACTATTCTCCCATGGCTGGTCCCGTAGAGACCAAGGCCTCAGGTTCTAAGGCTCTGTAGTAGGATTCCTGTTCAGAACCTTCTTGTAAGAAGTAGTGAGGAAACTTTTAGAACCAGTGCTGTCTAGTAGCAATACAGTGTGAACTAAGATACAAGCCAAATACACAGCTTTAGTTTATTGGTAGTCTTATTAAAAAGAAAACGGAAATAAGTGAAGTTAATTTTAATATATTTTATTAAACCCAATATATGAAAAATACTGTTTCAACATGTAAGTAATATAAACATGTTAATGAGATCATTTTTTACCCTCTTTTTGAACTAATCTTGAGAATCTGGTGTGTTTTTTAGACATACAGCTCATCCCAGTTTGGACCAGCCATATTTCAAGTGCTCGATAGCCACATGTGACTACTGGCTACCCTATTTGGACAGCGCAGGTCTAGCAGATATAAATTAGGTATACACAAACCTCTACACTCTAAATCAAGGTAGCAGAAACTGCGTTAGGTATTCTAAGGGTCATCTCCATCTTTTCACAGCTGGAGATGAATATTCAAACCATAGGACAGGAATAAGCTAATCCCAATTGTGGAAATGCAGTTCCTTCAGTGGGGAAATATCTGCTGAGGACCTAACATGAGTCAGGGCCACTTCAGACCCTGAAGCACAGCCATGTACAACTGGACAGAAATAGTCCCCTCCCTCAAGGCACTGACCTCCCAGGACTGGAGTAGGGGTGGGCCGAAGGGCTGGGCGTTTAGGCGGTTAAGTATAAAAAAAGGTACATAACTGTAGTAATTTTGTGGTAAATGCTGTGAAGAAATAAAACAGGAAAATGAATTTGAACGAGGTGGGAGTCCTCTTCTTGTTCACTTGGGTATTACATGAGTCATTTAGGAAGTGAATTGGGCTGTGTAGTGTGAAAAATGTTTTTAGTTCAGCCTAGGCAAATACTTCCTCTAATTATCAAAGTGACTCAAGAGATGCTCATTTTTCTTTAGAAGACAGTTTCATTACTGAAAAACACGAGTACCCAAAGAAATGGAAACAACTGAAGAAACTGGTTTCTATGTACTTCAAATAACATTTTAGGATCAGGCCCCAGATGACAACCTCTCTCCCCCAGGATACAACAGCTGGCATAGCTAAAATATGAAGTATGGCTAAATAATACACAGAGAGACTGATAATTTAGGAAAGATTTTTGTGTTTGCTTTAACTGAGGCAAACAAATTTTTTTTTAATCTGTTCTCTTTCCACATTTGCTCAAGTAAACTTCAAAACTAATTCCAAAGAATTTGGTCTCAACTATTCATGCATGACCCATGAATGTTGTCAACAGTACGGGACTAACTGAGTAACCTAATAAATGTGCAGAATATGAAAGTTTTGTGTTTAAAAAAAATGTTGTTATAAAAAGTGACATAACTACCATATAGCATATAACTATATGATTTTTATGTATGGCCTGCCTTGGGAGGGAACACAAAGAGTGGTTAATAGCATTTAGTTGATGCTGGGACCAGAAATTGGGTTGGGAAGAAGAAAGTATGGAATAAAGACATACTTTTCCTGGTGTCCTGTTTGCGTCTTTTGCTTTTTTTTTTTTTTTTTTTTTTTTAATTTATTTATTTATTTATTTGATAGAGATCACAAGTAGGCAGAGAAGCAGGCAGAGAGAGAGAGGAGGAAGCAGGCTCTCCGCCGAGCAGAGAGCCCGATGCGGGGCTCGATCCCAGGACTCTGGGATCATGACCTGAGCCGAAGGCAGAGGCTTTAACCCACTGAGCCACCCAGGCGCCCCTGTCTTTTGCTTTTTGAAGGGCATGAGTTTTCAATTTGAATGAAGCCCAATTTAGCAGGTTTTTTTTTCTTTTATGGAACACACTTTTGGTGTCACACCTAAGAAATCTTTGCCTTACATATGGTCACAGAGATTTTCCTGTTTTCTTCTTGTGATTTTATAGTGTAGGTTCATAATCAACTTGAACATTGATATAAGTTACTTTTTATATAAGGTATGGGTTGTGGGTCAAATTTCTTTTTTTCTTGGCATATGGAAATCAAGTAGGATTTGTTTTTGCATTTTTATCATATGCACTTTAATATAAAGAACTTAATTCCAAAAGAGATAAAAAGGAATATTTTATAGAAAGGTTACAGAAAAGTTTATAGAAAAGTTACTGGTTATAATTACAAGCTCAATTTTGGAAAAGAAAAAGTTTTGTTAAGATTACTCTACTGATTTTCAGAAGCCATCATTATCCTTGTGCTTTATCTCTAAGCCAAAAAAAGTTAAATTCTGTTAGTCAAAAAGATTATGCCTATGTCTTGTTTTTCTAACCAAATTCATAATCAAAACTTAATGGCAGTATTTTGTTATGGGTAAGAAACTAAAAATGTTACAGGCCATTTGTCAGGGTAAATTTAAACTGAGTATTACATCAGCTGAATGAAAAGGGGCTATGAAGACAAGCTTTCTATCTTCAGGAGAAGGTGGGGGTACTAAAACTTCACTGAAAATGAAAGGTTATGGATGAATTTGCAATTACCACAGTTCCTTAGGGGAGCATGATGCACAGGAGCTCATCCATATCCTCGGAAAGGAGGGACTGCTGGGAGGGGGGCATCCATTGAGTGCTTTTATTTCGTTACACTGAGTCAGTCTGAGGTCACCACACCTTCTGCCCTGTACCAGAGCTGGGGCCAGCCTCTCTAGGTAAGTGCTGAAGCAGTGATGACTCATGGTTTGAAAATACACTAATCAGCAAGGGAGCCCGTATGTCTAAGTTTCTTTCAGACCATTGAAGTGCATAAATGATTTATGTTAGAGGGTTGCCATCCCTTCTCTCTTTTCAAGTTTGGGACCATTTGAGGAATAATGAGTCAGAAAGAGAGATCCAAGCCTCACATTTGTACTGGGGAGAACCAGAGGAGAAAAGAGATGGGTGGCTGAGCCAGGTGAGGTTGCTCATACTTGACCCCGTGGTTTAGCGGGGGTGCTTGCCCATTCACAGGTAGCTAGCTTACACAGTTCACAGGGGCAGACCCCGCCTCCCAAGAGGGAGGAGAAAGCACTCTTCTTGCAAGCAGCATGTCCTAAGGAGAGGAGGAAGGGAAGGGCTGATCCAAGCCTGCCCAGAATCACCTCCTTTACCCACCAAAAGGGGAGGATACAGACAAGGCTTCTCCTCTTCCAGAAGACCATCATGTGGCAGCAGAGTAATAATTTTTTTAAAAGATTTATTTATTTATTTATTTGATAGATAGGGATCACAAGTAGGCAGAGAGGCAGGCAGAGAGAGAGAGAGCGAGGAGGAAGCAGGCTCCCTCCTGAGCAGAGAGCCCCTGACACGGGGCTGGATCCCAGGACTCTGGGATCACAACCCGAGCCGAAGGCAGAGGCCCAACCCAATGAGCCACGCAGGCATCCCAGAGTAATGATTTTTAAAAGATGATAGCATATTGCTCTTTAAAGGAATATTTGTGTATGTGTTTATGTGTGTGTGTGTGTATGAGAGAGAGAAAGATACCATAAAGGATTAATGTCCTCTGGCTCATTTTGATATTTTTGTAAATTCTGTGGATCTTTTTTTTTTTTTTTAATTATCTACTTATTTGAGATAGTGAGAAAGGGAACACACAAGCAGAGAGAAGGGCAGAGAGAGAGGGAGAAGCAGACTCCCCACTGAGCAGGGAGCCCGATGTGGGGCTCCATACCAGGACCTAGGGATCATGACCTGAGCCAAAGGCAGACACCAACTGGACTCAGCCACCCAGATGCCCCTCATTTACTCATATTTTAGAGACCAAGAAATGTCCACAGCCAGAAAAAAAAAATCACAAGTAAATTCATAATTCTTATGTTTCTATACTTATTACATTAATCCCATCTTATTTAAAAGGCATTAACAACAAAAATTCACACTAATTTTGGTTCTCTGGTATGAACTCTATGTGCTTCTGAGATTATAGATAATGCTTTTGTTTACTGGTGGCCACCATCAGGACAGAAGATCATGTATGGAAGGTCAAGTTAGGAGTGAAAGTGTAATTTTTACATAGGACTGTTGTCCTTAGACAATAACTATCATATTTAAACTTGAAAATTGAGCATCATGCTGACAGTATCTAGTCAGATATATGGGTATATGCACACATACACACATACAAGTGTTAAAATTGTTAGGACATAAAACTGTTGTATAGACAGCTCTGCGTTATTTCTAAGCAAGGGCTCACTCCTTCCCTTTCTGAGAAGAAGGACTCCTGGTTGGAACCTGACTGATATACAGCATATCTTTTCCTTTGTTCTTTGGACTATTTATCTGTACTCTTGTTAGAAATGACTTTTTTTTTTTTTTTAAGATTTTATTTATTTATTTGTCATAGAGAGAGAAGCGAGAGTGAGCACAGGCAGACAGAGTGGCAGGCAGAGGCAGAGGGAGAAGCAGGCTCCCTGCCAAGCAAGGAGCCCGATGTGGGACTCGATCCCAGGACGCCAGGATCATGACCTGAGCCGAAGGCAGCTGCTTAACCAACTGAGCCACCCAGGCATCCCAGAAATGACTTTTTGGTTTGTTAGTGAAAGCCTTTTGGTGAAAGAAGTTTGTAACTTGGTATTTTCACTTGAGAGGCTAAAAGCAAAATACCTAGTTACTAATTGAAGCTCTGTCAGTGGTCTCCTCTGGGACACCTCAATAGATTTACCTTTCATTCTGTTGTACAAGATGATCCTGTTTCCTTCCATCTATCATTCTGTGAATCTCCTGTTTACATCATTTTACAGATATTTATACTCAAGTAGCTTTTTCATTATTTGTTTTGAATTTTAAAAAGAATAATCACATCCAGGTATATATACGACTTCCCTAAAGGGAGGGCCACCTAATATAAAATTTTATAATCGTAAAACCCAGCACCATATGCAGCAAACTTCATTATTTACATGTTTTGGAAAAGATTAATGAAATGCAGTAAAACAAGCTCAATACTATGGATGACTCTACTACAAAGTTTTCTTCTTTCAAAAGGCATTTCAAGATGTTGTAGGGTTTTTTATCATATCAAGAGGTCATAAATACTGTATTATAGAACACTCCATTCAACAGAACGGTAGAAAAATGCCTCTTGACCATATAAGGGCAAATATAACCATGTGGAAACTTCATGTAGCTATGATACATTTCTCTAATTTTTTTAAAGAGTAATTACATTAAGTAACTGGGCCATTTTATCTAAGAATTATTTTGTGGTTTTAGTCATTTCTCAGGGAGGGAACCTCATGGTTCTTCCCGAGACACGTTTGGATAAACTTCATTTACTGCTGCAAGGACTGGCTCTGCCTCCGGAGCGGGAAGGTCAGTCAGCAAGCACTGCCATTACTGCTGCTCATCCTTTGGCTTCTGAGGAATGTCAAGGTCAATTGGTCGTAAGCTAAGAAAGGTCAAAGCCATTTAAAATTTAACAGCTCTTTCCCGCTGGTCACAAGTTTCTTGGTGCACACTGCTAAGCTATATCTCTTGAGCTTGCCAGCATGCATTTTTGAGTTTTTTTAAGAACCTCTGGATGAGTGGTTGGAATTGGTTCCTGGTGATCAGGCAATGTCTGCTGGCACATGTGGAACCCTTGGCTGAGATATCTTGGTCATTAACACGTAAACTAGCAGTGGTCAACCATTAAGAGAAAACCAATTACTCTTTGAGTACTCAGGTCCAGCTGTGCATTCCTCTCATTTATTTACCCTTGCGAGACTGAAATATATAGAAAATGTTATTGGCACTTTATCATTTATTCAGAAATGTTGACCTCTTCAGCGATAGGCCTGTGTTAATAGAAATCTAAAAAAAAAGTCATCTTTATAAAATTAGTGTTGTGTGGAAGATAATCATTTTTTAAAATCCCAGTGCTGCAGTCTCTCAAAAGATGCATTAACAAAACAAATTAATATTCACATGTCCAATCTTCAGAGACTAGATGGTGGATTTTATAGCTTGGAGGAACTTTAAAACATTTTAAGGAACTATTGAAAAATAGTCTGATTTTCTGTTTCACAGAAGAAACTCAGACCTGTCTTAGTCAAAGCCACACAGTTTGTGGCGTTGTCACTTCTTCTTCTTCTTTTTTTTTTAATTTATTTTCAGTGTCTCAGAATTTATTGTTTATGCACCACACCCAGTGCTTCTTGCAATACGTGCCCTCCTTAATACCCACCACCAGGCTCACCCAACCTCCCACTCCCCTCCCCTCCAAAACCTTCAGTTTGTTTCTCAGAGTCCACAGTCTCTCATGGTTCATCTCCCCCTCCGATTTCCCCCAACTCACTTGTCCTATTCCATCTCCCCATGTCCTCCATGTGATTCCTTATGCTCCACAAGTAAGCGAAACCATATGATAATTGGCTTTCTCTGCTTGACTTACTTCACTCAGCATGATCTCCTCCAGTCCCGTCCATGTTGATACAGAAGTTGGGTATTCATCCTTTCTGATGGAGGCATAATACTCCATTGTATATATGGGCCATATCTTCTTTATCCATTCGTCTGTTGAAGGGCATCTTGGTTCTTTCCACAGTTTGGCGACTGTGGCCATTGCTGCTATGAACATTGGGATACACATGGCCCTTCTTTTCACTACATCTGTATCTTTGGGGTAAATACCCAGTAGTGGCATGGTCACTTCTGCCAGAGAATAGCCTGGTGGCAGTTTTCCCAAGAAATAAAAAATTTGCAAAGTACAGCATATGAAACATAAAGCATTCCCCACCTAAAACTGTACATGTGGACCGTCTCTAGGACATAGCCAGGTTGTCTCTCTGTGTAGCTGTTTCGAAATCCATTACAATGTTGATATCCCTGGTAACAAACAAACAAAGAGACTGGAGTGAAAGCATTGGGCGGAACCCGTGTTAGAAAGGTCCCCCGGCTGAAGGGATCCTAGTGCACCAGGAAGTACTAGATAAGTCCTGCTCCTTGAGAGACATAACAATAACAATAATTATTAGCCATCTCCGTTTAAGCGCATCGCCACTACCTTCCAGCAACTTACTTTTTTTTTTTTTTAAGATTTTATTTATTTATTTGACAGAGAGAGATCACAAGTAGACAGAGAGGCAGGCAGAGAGAGAGAGAGAGAAGCAGGCTCCCCGCTGAGAAGAGAGCCCGATGCGGGGCTCGATCCCAGGACCCTGAGATCATGACCTGAGCCGAAGGCAGCGGCTTAACCCACTGAGCCACCCAGGCGCCCCAGCAACTTACTTTTTAACCTTGTGCCTCGGTTTCCTCCTATGCCAAACGGAGATAATAAAAGAGGCCTTCTCTCCTAAGGTTTTTATAAAGATTCAGTATGGGGGCGCCTGGGTGGCTCAGTGGGTTAAAGCCGCTGCCTTCGGCTCAGGTCATGATCTCAGGGTCCTGGGATCGAGCCCCGCATCGGGCTCTCTGCTCAGCGGGGAACCTGCTTCCTCCTCTCTCTCTGCCTGCTTGTGATCTCTCTCTGTCAAATAAATAAATAAAATCTTTAAAAAAAAAAAAAGATTAAGTATGGTTGGTATAGGTTAAGTACTCCTAACAGTGTCTGGTACGTAGCAAGTGCTTAGTAAGCGTTCTCTGTGATCTGTAGTAGCAGTGGTGGTGACGAAGCTGCGGGTGTCAGCAGTAGTAGTAGTCGTGATTAATCAAAGTCTTTGTTTTGAGGGTTTTTTTTTTTTTTTCTTAAGATTTTATTTATTAGAGTGCTAGTGGGGGGAGGGGCAGAAGGAGAAAGAGAGGCAGACTCCCCACTGAGCAGGCAGCTCAACATGGAACTGGATCCCAGGATCCTGGGATCATGACCTGAGCCCAAGACAGATGCTTAACCAACTGAGCCACCCAGGAGCCCTGAGTAAAGTCTTTGGAGAAGGGCCTCCCCTGGGGATTTCAGGTACCCGGAATAGATGTTCTTCTGGGAATATTTAGTTATTAAAACAAGAGCACTGTGTCTTTTGCTGTGTGACCTTTAAAATAGAAGCTTCGGGAATGTTATGTGTCTTAAGAATTAATGTGTTTATAATTTATATGTCTTAAGAATTTTATAGATTTTTTTTTTAAAGATTTTATTTATTTATTTGACAGAGAGAGATCACAAGCAGACAGAGAGGCAGGCAGAGAGACAGGAGGAAGCAGGCTCCCCGCTGAGCAGAGAGCCCGATGCGGGACTCGATCCCAGGACTCCGAGATCATGACCTGAGCTGAAGGCAGCGGCTTAACCCACTGAGCCACCCAGGCGCCCCTGAATTTTATAGATTTTAAACATATTTTTTTCTCCACAAGGTTAAAAAAAATAGTCAAAGTCCCAGGATAGGACACTATGAAATGCAAAAATAAGACTTCCTCCACCTCATTCTATTCTCGCTCTCTGGAGATCAACACTTTCAAAAGCCATTTGTTTTCAGACCTACTGATGGCTTCTTTCACAATTTTATGAACAAGATATATATTCATTACTTACTGATGCCTCAACTTTAGGTAGTGCTATCAACTTTTTTGAAGATTGTATTTATCTGAGAGAGAGAGAGTGGAGGGGGCAGAGGGAGAAGGAGGAATCTCAAGCAGACTCTGCTGAACGAGGAGCCGGCTGCACAGCTCAATCTCACGACCCTGAGATCATGACCTGAGCCAAAATCGAGAGCTGGTCACTTAACCGACTAAGCCACTCTGGTGGCCTATTAATTTTTAATATTATTCTTACCAGCAAGAAGCTGTTGTAAGGCCTTTGGCACTGACCAGCTGATAACTCTGTGTTGGTTAACCTCTCTCTGTTTCTATTTTCACATCTATAAAATAAGGAAATTGGACTGGTTGGTCTCTAAGGTTACTTCTTTCAAAGTGTTAGAGAATATTTGAACTAACGTAAGCACCCCCCCCCACCGCCCCCCGGCAAGAAAAATGGCAGAGAGGAGCAGTTATTTTGTACATGGAATTCACAGATAAAACTGATCTGCGGCCTCTCTGGATCTAGGTGCTAAAATTGATAGCGTCCCAGTTTTACCTCTCTTGGCTTTTCTCCCCAAAGTGGCTTCTTTTTATGAACTGGGTTCCTTTCTGTAGACTCTTCCATGGCAGCCAGCACCTCGGAGGGATTCTGTCCTTTTAGTTATCTGTCAAAGGACAAAGGGACACATTTCCCTCTTGTCTTAAGTCTGAAAAATCCTGATTGGCCCAGCCTGACCTGGATCATATATTCATCCTGGAATGATTTGGTGAAGCCAGCAATGACTGGCTAGACCTGGGTCACATGCTCACCCTGGTGACCAAGGGTTGGGGATTATGGCTGGCCGACCCACAAGGAATAGAGTAGAAGCTGGTCTGTAACAGAAGGGATGAACTAACTGCTTTGTACAACATGAGGGGAAGAATGGTAGATAATAAAAGCAGATGTCCACACCTCTTGGAGTTTCAGGAAACTGATTTTAGGAAGGAACTCACCCCAGGGCGCCTGGGTGGCTCAGTCAGTTAAGCATTCACCTCTTCATTTTGGCTCAGGTCATGACCTCAGAGTCATGAGATCAAGCCCCACATTGGGCTCTGTGATCAGTGTAAAGTCGGCTTGAGATTCTATCACCCTCTCCTTCTGCCCCTCCCACTCTTGCTCTCTCTCTAAAAGAAATAAATCTTAAAAAAGAAGAAGAAGAAGGAACTCATCCAGTTCTCCACCAGCTAGTGAGTCATCACTTGCTTTTATGAATGCTTACCACGGTGTCACCAACCAATGGCCTCATTCTCCTTCCAGGAAGAAAGTATGGCCTCCACCTACACATTCTTTAACTTACTATCAGCCAGTTGTAACTCCTGGCAGGGCTTCCACAACATTTGAAAAATGAGTCTGGATATCAGCGTGAAGTTGTGGGCAGACATCATCAGTGCCTTCGATTCCAGCCCTAGCACAGTTGTCCCACGCAGTTGTGCAGTTTTGTTCATACCCTGCTGTTAGGTCTTTGTGACCTGCTACACAGTGGACACACAGAGAGCCATTTCCTCTTTCTGTATGGGGACCGGCTTCATTATCTCAGGATACAATCTATGCTTTGAAAAAGAACATGGCAGCAATGGGCAGAACAGGCCCTTCTAAAGAAAAGAAATGCCTAGAGATGACTAAAGTTCTCACCAAGTTCTGAAAATATCCCCGAGACACTTTTCCTCAAGGTAAACATAAACTCAAGGCGCTTCTGACCGATAACCAAATAAAATGGAAAATGGGCACTGGTACAGGCTTCTGCTGCCTGGAACCCGGTGGGAGTGAGGCACAGATGCCAAATTGGGAACTGTGCTACCAGCTTCACAAACACTCCCTTTTGGGGGATGGGAGTTTCATGTTTTGGATACTAAAAACCAGAATGTAAGTCCTGTCATCCTTATAAGAGCTCTGGTGGTGTCACCTTTCCCATATTCCGCCTAAAACGATACCTGGCCAGCCGAACGTTGCAGTAATCACCAGGAGAGCACAGAGAACCCACACCTGGTTCTAGAAGATCTGGTTCATGGGTGTGGGTGGAGAATGTCACTGCCAAGCCCTGATAGCACTGTCCCAGCCTTGAGGAGGACCGGTGCGGCTTGCAGGAGGGAGGAAGAACTGCTAGGTATTACCAGGACGTCAAGGAAAGATAGCTGTTGAAAGGGGCGCAAAAGGGGCGCCTGGGTGGCTCAGTGGGTTAAAGCCTCTGCCTTCGGCTCAGGTCATGATCTCAGAGTCCTGGGATCGAGCCCCACATCGGGCTCTCTGCTCAGCAGGGAGCCTGCTTCCTCCTCTCTGCCTGCCTCTCTGCCTACTTGTAATCTCTGTCTGTCAAATAAATAAATAAAATCCTTAAAAAAAAAAATTAAAAAAAAAAAAAAGAAAGGGGCGCAAAAGATTGAAGACCACCTCGGTGGATGAAGAGAAATTGGTAGGGGTGGGCCTTCCCAAAGAGGGTAGGATATGCAAAAAAACTAAGAAGGAAAACCCAAATGAGTTTGGGGGGCAATGAGACTAATTTGGGAGGATGAAAATGTGGAGATAGAGCGGGAGTTAGAAGAAGTTAGGACTGCTTGGGGCCAGATTGTGGGACTCTTTGAATTATCATGCGTTATTAGGGGGAGGAAATTAAGGGAGAGGGGCATCCTGCGTTAGGTGTGATGAGTTTATGTTCTATGAACTGGGCAGCAGAACTGAATTCGGGATTGGGATCTGGGTCAGAGACAGATTAGGGGGTGATCAGGAAGTTCTTAAGTTGGGGGGACACCCACAGGAGGTGAGAGAAGCAGCTGTGAGGAAAGGGTACAGTATCAAAGGCAGGAGAATAAGGACAGTGGTGGCAGTGAGGATGATGGCAGTGAGAAGAGTGATTCGAGAAGGAGAGGGTGAGTGCTTATGTAGTCTGTGCAGAGGGAGCGAGAGTGAGGACAGAGACTGAACTGACACTCCCAGATTACAGATCCAGAGCAAGAGGTAACTGGATTTATGGTCAAGGAAACGCCTTAATTTTTAGGAGGTTTACAAAATCTGGCCAAGGGACAAAAAGGTTTTCTGGTGGAAAGAGGGTAAAGGTCTATTAACAGAATGGTGAGTGGCTCCTGCACCCCTGAACGAACCAGTTCACGTTTCTGTAAGGGAGAACATTCTAGCAGAACCGCATCCAACCCAATTCCCACGGTAGCTGTTCTGAGACACACAAAACCCCAAAGCTATTTTTCTTAACTTATGGACAGGATTGACCCGGAGAATATATGTGCATTAAGAAAAAAATGCCATTAATGTTAACTGGTGAGGTGATGATTGTTTACAGAGTAAGAGTATCCTTCCTTTGATGAGATTTTATAAGAGTCATTTGTGGCATGATTTTCGTGTCCTTCTCTAATGCCTTCAAAATCTATTTCTGTTTACCAGAAAATAACATATTCATTTTTCAAAAACAGTTTCATGGATGTGAAAACAGCAGACGCATGGGAACGATAGATATCTATGAATAAAGACGAGGCTTGGACTTGGTTAGTTGTTTATGAGTTCCTTTTACTATCAGGTTTTCCATGTTTCAATGTTACTGGACCAAAGAGGAAGGATAATAAAATCTGAAAGTTGATTAGGACCTTACAGATACTACATTATAAATTCCCACTTTCAAGCTGAGAAACTGGGCCCCTGATAGGATAAGCCAGTTATCCAAAGTCATAAACAGCTGGTGGCTGAATTGGAGTTGAACTATTTGAACATTTCTCCGCTCGACTCTGTGCTCTTAACTTGTAAACAGCCTGTGTGATGGTGGCTTTATCTGAACGCCCTCTCTGCTCCCTCAGAACAACGCAGCCGTGTGTGTGTCTGAGTGCCGCATCCCCTGATGGAATAGCTAGTTTTGTACGGTAGAGAAATCTGAGGCTTTTAGTTAAATCCAGCAAGCACTTACTGAGCTTCTTACATGTGAGCACAAGGAGACACTGAAGATAAAACATGGCAAGGGTAGAGAAGTGACAGAACTACTGTTTTGTTCTCCAAGTATATCAAGGCCGTTGGTGAGTAGATAAAGAATACAGCCACTTGGTGAGCAGATGATGGTTAGCTCTTTGGAAGGATAGGGCACTTTGCCTCTAGTGATAACACATTCTTGCAAGTACAAAATGCGCGCTGTTGTTTTTGCACGCCGTTGTTTTAGATACATTTGGTTCAGCAAACATAAACTAAAACGGAAATGACACCGAAGGGATGACACAAGCCTCCCAGTGATGACGTGGAAATTTGAGGAAATGTTAACCATGAAACCTTAAAATATGCCATGAATTCTTCATCTCATTATAAGACCTAAAATTATTTGTCCACCTTTTATTCCCCCAATTTTTTAAAATCTCGGAGAAATTTAAATGCTTAAGACCTGGAAGTTCCTCAGCATCTGTCTCACAGGGAGCTTTTTTTGGTGTTTCAATGAGAAATGAAATCATGGGTGTTGCCTCAGGTATTGACAGAAAAGGCTAGAAAGCAGATTTCTCTTCAAAAGTGTACTTTGTCTATGTTAAGAATTAATCCCAAACATTTTCCATTGGGAACAGTCCACATTAATTTCTGTTAAGTCTGCTGTATTCACAGTTTTTCTAAGAATCGGCAGCTAATATCTTCCTGCTGTTTCCACTAGGCTATGCAGCAACAGAAATGAAAATTATTTAAGGCATTTAACTGTGATGTGGAATTGATGCTTTTAGAGCCTGACCTCACATTCCTCCCTTAAAAAAGGCTGAGGCTGGGACGCCAGATTCCACCTCATTCGGATTCATCAGGCTTACTCCTTAGGACTTAGAAACACCATCAGCATCAAAGGGTACAATCCTTTTGGTAGGACTGGAAATGCTTTGGACTCATCCTGCAGCCCTCACAGAGCCAGACGACCATTTATGTACCCCACAGAGAGTTGCACCCCCACAAACCTCCTAAAGGAGACTCCTCCGCATCCAGGAAGCCAGCTGCAGGATTCCCGGTCTGAGGAACAGCTCAAGTCGGTGTTGGCCCTTGGGAGCACACCAGCCCAGCCTCTCAGTCCTTATTCCCTGAGCTATGTGAGAGACACAGCCATCCTTTGATATTCTGGAGACGTTCCCAGGAGGATTATGAATTGGTCGGCTGTCGCTCCCTCTCTTTTTCATGGTACATGGAATGACTTCAAATAGACATCAGCTTTATATATGAAGACATAAAGAGCTCCTGTTTTTCTGTAGCAGAGCCAAATGCAGTTCTTATTCTAAGTGGAAAGGACGAGTCTTTTCTAAGAGAGACTCAAGTCGTGTGCTGATTTCAGTCAGGTCACTTCTTCCCTGAACCCTCCTATGTAATTAATCATGTTCCATCCTGGCTCTATCTAGAGAGTCGGGATGATTTACAAAAGGCTCAGAATAAATTAAAGATCAAAGAACGTGGTTTTTCTAAAGAAACCTATGTCATTTTGCAGTGAATGTTAAACACACATCCCCAAGCAGTGTCAATTTTAATTTGATTTTCACATTCTCTTGTCGATGGTACTTTGTAGAAAATCCAAATCTTTTATCCCTGCCCTCTCCCCCAACCTTGGGGGGAATGTATTTAAATTCTTAGCTATTTTTGGACCTACCACCTCCCCAGAACCCAGTGTAGTACATCCTCATTTGGCTTATATTAACTCATTTTTATTGTGTAAATGATTGTTCTCAAGATTTATGTACCTTTCACCAAGGGGGCAGGAATAAGTTAGTGCTAAACAAAGCAAGTTGTTAGATATTGACCCTCACCAAGCGTACCTAGTTTATGTGATATGAAGACATAAAATCTGAGTAATAGAAGCAAGAACAAGAAGTTGAAGTACGAATATAATAAAGTAGCTGGAACTGCAGCACTCCCTGAACTGAAGGCCTTGGAGGAGTTTTATAATCAATTTTATATGTTCCGAGTTAATATATTGAGTTTTCTCATATATCTGATACTGAGCTAATCCCAGCCAGTGTTGTGGGAACACCCAGTTTATTCCCTAACTCACTTACCTACCTTCATTTGAAAATGCTTACAATTCCCCAGTCCAGTACAGGGCCCTCCTATCCTAGGCCTCCCCTCTCGAATGCACCTGATGGACTGAGGTATAGAAATTGCAACCAGAAATGAACTGGGTTTCTGTCACTGACCGTGTGCATCTGCCAATGCGCCGTTTGATTGTGTGTTCTGAGGGCGTCGGGTTAGTGTTGTGAGGATGCTAGAGGTCATTGTCTTTGCCTTCAAAGTGCCTATAAACAGCAGGACCAGCAGAGCTCTCGGTTCAGAGGGCACAGTCCTGCACCTCTTCATCATACAATGGCTTCTGTATCACACAATAAAAAAATGAAAGAAAACATAAATCAACAGCATATTTATTCTGAAAGCACAAATGTTTTCCAGCTTCAAGATCCCAAGAGTTTCTCCAGACAATTATAAATACTCGATCTTTATTAATACGAGCAGGGGATAAATTGCTTCTTACAATCCAGACATTGCTCCAGAGAGACAAACTGGGAATTTCCAATTTACATAAAAGTTGTTTTCCAGAAGTTTACTTTCACATGATTTATTTTGAGCTTGGGCTACAGTTCCCCAGAGAACAAGTGTTATGTAGTAATAATAAGCTAACATTTTAATAAACCTTTTTTTTTCTTGTTATTGAGCACTTTGGAGAGAATGATGTAGTGCAAGGCTTTCGAGCCAACCAGCCCTTCACATCCAGGTTCTGCTCTTAGACAAATTACTTGACTTCACTAATCTATGGAGAATTTTAAAAATGAGGATGAAAATACCAACCTCCCAGGATTGCTGAAAATAAGTCAGTCCAGTGCCAGTGCCTGACTCGTGCTCTCTCTCATCTCCTGCCCCTGCTGTGGTTTTATGAGTACAAGAAGGACCACCACTTGCGGTGGGAACAGATAAAAAGGAAAATCTCCTTGCAGTAAGTAGAACATTATCTCCATTTTTTCTTAGAGTCCGTTTTGTACAGTAACCCAAACTGATGTGGTGGTTCTCTCCTGCCATGTAATGTTTCTTGAGCTCGTGCTGTGCACCAGGCACTGTGCTCCCTGAACCTCACAGTGACCCTGCAGTTAGTAGCTGGTGGAGTTGGGTTCCCAGTCAGTGCCATCAAACTTGACTCCAGCCTTTTTCTCCTGTACCACACAGGTACTTGGCTGGTTACATTTTCCCAAGGCTGCTTTAATCTAGTGGCAAGAGAGATTACTGAGTTGGAAAGTGAACTGGGTTCTGCATCTCTCTCTATTTATCCCTATCAGATCTAAATCTTTGCCCCGTCCAAATGTCTGTAAAACTCTTCTAGATAAAATCTGCATCCAAACCGTTGGGGTGGGAGAGGGAAGTTCTTGATTTTCTGGAACGCAAGAGGGGAATCCACTGAGTTAGTATTTACATATTCCCTTTCTGAGATGCGAAGATTTGCTCATCTTTGCACTGTTTTACCCTAAGAAGAATCAAGTTTGAAGTCAGATATTCTTAAACATATTCTTACATGTGTAAAAATTTAAAACTTTGATGATTCCGATCCTAAGGCCCTCATGCTGTGGCTGTTTGGAGGCATGAGTGGAGAAAGTTCTTAGAAGGGAAAGATAACCACAGAATTTTCCACAGATTTTTTTTTTTTTTAAATCACATTGGAGGTGGGGGTTCTTCCATGTTGACATGCCTGGTGTGGTTAAAGAAGCCAGACACAGACATAGATCTAACCTGGCTCCACAGGTAACATGCTCTGTGACCTTGAGTATGTTACCTGAAGTTTCCCCATTTGTAAATGGGCTGTGACAGGTGCATAACAGAAGTCCAGACATCTCATTTCCTTAAATATCAAAGGCTTTTGAATTGAAGGAGGGGTAGGAGTAGGAAATTTCTTAGACTTTTGGATTGGGGTTGTGGTAGAAGGAGGGGAAAAGGCTGGGGGGAGGCGGGTGGTTGATGGAGTAGTTAGTTGTGCAGAATGAGAGACTTTTAATACACCGGTCAAATTCTCCTTGTGACTAGGGCTGTCCAGACTTCTTAACTTTTCAGCCTTGACACAGTACTTCCAAGAGGTTCAATGCAGTTTCATTTTCAGAAAAAAGACAGCAGGAAAAAATGGGGAGACCAGAAAAGTGATGAATTTTTATAACATTTAAGTAATTTCCAAAGGCTTTTTCTGGTACCTTTCATTCCCTTTGCCTCTTTATCTCTGTGAAAATCAAAGTTTATAAAAATAACTTAATGAGGACAGAGAAAATGACTTAGAATTGTGCATTTCATCATCTCAGAATCCAGGTGTCAGATCCATTTAACTCAAGTATTCTTTAAAATATTATGATTTGCCAGAAATCAAGCCAGATACTTCATGACTCAGAATAACCGTTTTACTCTCCCTTCCCACTCTCCAGTTCTCTGCATATTTCATTCTTCGCCCAGTGCAAAATGGGGGAGTAAAATCCTAGCAAAGTTCTTCACTGCAATATCTACTATTAACTAAATCACTAGAATACCTGTTCATTTCTTGTGAAATGCTACATTAAGACTTTCTTGAACTGTCACTTATTATGAAAAGTAGCATCTCAGCAGCATCAAGCCCTCAGAGGTTAACAAACTTGGTCGTGGTTCTTAATGGCCAGATGAGTAGGCTTGACCCTCGGAGAGTTAGAATATAGTGGTGGTCTGGGCTTGCCTGCCCTGGCTTCTTTGAAGACTATCTTCTCAGGAGCCACTCCCTAATCTTGGTGGAGAGGAGTCCTCACACCACATATAGGGAATGATGTGAGTCTGTAGCAGCCTTGCCAGAGCCACTAAACACAGCTCTTTGCTGATGCCAGGCCAAGCTCAAAATACCTTACAACACAGCTGAGGCCATGGTGAGCCCAGCTGGCCAGAGCGTAGGTGCAGTGTCTCTGAGGAGGGCTACCCAGACCACTCCCAACCCAGGTACACAGGTTCCTTGATGTTCATGAGGAACATTTGAGGACTAGGATGTATAGGTAGGAAATAAGGTGATAGAACAGGCGGGAAGATCAGAAAGGAGCTTTCAGGGATGCAGGGTGAGAGTGCTAGATGATGGGTTTTAGAGCTATTGGGTGGTTTTTATGAGTTCTATTCCTGGGCCAGTTCTAAATACATGAATGCAGGAGCACATGTGCTGGACAGTGTACCCAAACCGCACTGACATCTGGTACTTCAGCATCTGGTGAATCCTAGCAGTGGCATGGCTGCTTTTAGAAGGCTCCAATTGAGTTCCATAGGACTGACCCCACAAAGTTCTTTGTTGTTGAAATCTTTGATGCTCTGCACAGATTAAGCATACAGAGCCATCTATATACTTTATATACATAATAGAACCATCTAATTTATACTTTTCAGTTCCCATGAAAGCATTTCTTGTTCTTTTTGTGGATTTAAGTCTAATTCACTGGATAATTATAGAAAGAGATGGAAGACAAGATGTTCCTATATCTAATGATACTTTGCTAAAAGAGCTATGTCTTTATTTTTTATTTTTTTACTTTGATCGGCATCTTCAATTCCTTCCGTTGCTTTGTTTCTAAAAGTTTGATTTTGAAAAATTAAATACTATGGAAAAGGAGATTTGGGGGGGTTTTGTTTTTTAGTTTTAAAAGGCTTAAAGTTAGGAATATGGCTTTGCCTATTCATGGCTGTTCTAGCTGCTTGCTATATTGCCACCTTCTGTTGAAGTTTCTTTTGACAGCCTTTGGTCACTGAATAAAGGAAAATCATCTTGGATGTAAAATTCAGCTAACCTGGAAAGCTTGACAGAATAAAATAGAGTTAGACTTTAGCTAATTGCTAGCTGCTTACTAACTTTTGTAAAAATTAAAATTCAAACTATCTCTTCTTGGTGGAAAGTAATTGGGGAATTAAAACTGCATTGTTATTATTATAATTTGGTATTGCTTTTTGAACACTTACATATTAAAGATAGGTGTCATTTGTGTATTTTAGACATGGCGCAAAATATCAGTATGTATTAAGGTTTGTATAAATGGCACTTCAGGGTTTACTACTAAAATTTTGGTGACAGTAAATTCTACATACATTTTTATAGGCAACAAATGCAGAAATTATTCTCCCCTAAATCACTCTGTGATATTTACTGAATGCAGAGTTGACAGCGCTAAAGTAGGCAAACTGGACTAACCTAGATGTTCCAAAAATAACTTGTCTTTTCTTTTAACTTTCTCCTTATGATAGAATTCTCTTCCAAAAATTTGACCACAAAGGAAAGGACTGAGAACTCATGTCAAAAGTTTTTCTCTTCATATTTCTGGTTCTGTTAAAATGAAATATGGCTCCTGGAAGTCAGACAAAATTTCCATCAGCGGATTTTGTAAACTGATTTTGGATCATCTTAGGTAGGGCTTAAATTAGACCTTGAGATAACCGATTATACTTAATTTGCTTAGCGTTTTGTCCAGAACTCCTAACGGGGAACACACTTCAGGCTAAATGACTTGTGCGTTATTCGGAGCGGGGAATAGTCTGGAGCTGGCAAACGTCGGAGATTGCGTCCACAGGTTAACCTCACGGCCCCCTGTGAGCATTCCTTCTAGTTTCCTCTCTGAAGGTGTCGCTTTTCTCTCTCTTCCCCCCCCCCCGCAGGGACCCTCTGAAAATCCAGCAACTCCAGAACCAAATCCGACTGGAGCAGGAGGCCGGCACGCGGCACCCCCCGCCCGCCGGCGCCCCGCGCAGCGCGCCCCCGTCGCCGCCCTTCCCGCCGCCGCCCGCCTTCCCCGAGCTCGCGGCCTGCGTGTCGCCCGCCTGCCCGGAGCCCATGAGTGCGCTCGCCCCCCGCTGCTCCGCGCCCGCCATGCAGTCGTCCGGCTCCTTCAACTATGCGCGCCCGAAGCAGTTCATCGCCGCACAGAACCTCGGCCCCGCGTCGGGCCATGGCACGCCGGCCTCCAGCCCCAACTCCTCCAGCCTCCCGTCGCCCATGTCCCCGACCCTGAAGCAGTTCGGCCGCGCGCCGGCGCCGTCCTTCGCGCAGTCCTTCGGCGCCGCTGAGGCCGAGGCTCCGTGGTGCCAGTCCTCGCCGTCGCCCCCGCCGCCGCCGCCGCCGGTCTTCAGCCCCACGACGGCCTTCCCGGTGCCTGACGTGTTCCCGCTGCCGCCGCCACCACCACCGCTCCCCAGCGCGGCCCCGGCCGCCCTGTGCACCTCGCCCACGGCCCGCTTCGGCCACAGCCAGACGCCCGCGGCCTTCCTCAGCGCCCTGCTGCCCTCGCAGCCGCCCCCGGTGGCCGTCAACGCCCTAGGCCTGCCCAAGGGCGTCACCCCCGCGTGAGTGACAGCCGCACCCCCTCTGGCTCCCCACCCGCTTGCCCGCCCCACACACCCCTACCCTAGTGCTCCCACTAATCCACAGCCCAGGGGTAGCGCTCCTCCGTTTTCTCGTGTTTTCTTCCGTCAGGGTTTAGATTCTCATCACCGCAGCTTTGCCAACTATTCTTCCTTAGCTGTTTTACCGTTACCAAGATCAGTACTTTCTCTTCTGCGTTCAACAACTGAAGACTCTTCGTCAGAAACTACCCAAAATCTACGCCGGGCTCTTGATAATTTTGATGGCAGGGGCGTTAGCTACCACGTAGAGCATCGTGCTAAGCAATCACGTTCCTTACCTCATTTGATTCACTCCTGAGAGCTATCGCTGGCTCACTTACAGCTGAGGATTCCTGGAAAGAATTTGCTCAGGGTCACATTAGCCCCTCAACAGAGATCCAAATTCCTGACTCCAAATCTATGCTCTTACCAACGAATCACGTATCTTAGTACCTCAGATCAGGATTGTAATAACTTTGGAGAGGCTTGGTTATTAAGTATACACCTTATGTTTTTAAAATATCTACATTAACAATTAAAAAGTAAGTCTTTACATATATGTAGTAATTGAGGGGAAGGCAGACAGACACGTAAATGTCTTTGTGTCATCCATAGGGGTGAGGACGTGTGAGATCTAGTGAAGAAAGGATGTGCCAGTTCTGTTCCCTGACTAACCGTAATCTCTAGGTAGACTACATAGATCCTCCGTTTCAGTTTTTCTGTTTGCAGATAATAAGTACTTGTCTTTCCTTGTGTCACAGTGATGATGTGGCAGCCACTGGAAGTCTTTAAATAGAAAATCTACAAGGATAATTAAGATGACTTCTACAAAAGTACATGAAAGCCTTCAAAAGAAATATATCAGATACGTGTTTGGCCCATATTATTGATGACTAGCACATACTCATTTTATGAAGAGCTCAAAAGCAAGTACCATTCAGCAAAGGTCAAGCTAATTCCTACATCTCTGAAATAAACTCTGAAATCCTACTTCAGAGTCTCCTAGAATCCAAATATTGTTCAGGGGAAAAAGAAGGAAATTCTCCTGGAGAAAAAAATGAAAAGACCTTAGAATTTAGGTACTTTTCATTCTATGAAAAATTGCCCATTTGGGGATGTACTAACATGTTAGACAGCATTGCCATGTTTGCCTTTGGCAAGATGTATGGAGGAGCTTCTGTTAGCAATCTCTCGTTTCATAACTGCTTTCTAAATGTTGATTACATGAATTCTATATTTGAATCCAGCTTCTTCCCAAATCTTTATTGGAAAAAGCTCAAATGAATATATAAGTAGAATAAAGGAGAAGAGTTTGTATAGTAATGTTGTGATAATGGGATTCTACTGAAAGTTGAGTGAGTCAACCTGTCTGAGAAAATGTTTTTCTCCCCTCTTCTTGGTTTTCTTTTATTTGACTGTTAGGAAATGAAGTATTCTCTTGCCACAAAGAAGCTAACTGTTAGATTGAAAAAGTGGGAGTGTGTTGCTTGACACTGTTTTGTCCCTCTTACTAGGAAATGGTACCAAATCTTGCTTACCAGGAAGAAAAACACTTATTTGTGTAATATCTCTCCTCCTGAACAAAGACAAGACTGTCAAAGGTATTGGGTTGTCATACCTTTTATCATCTTAAGTAGAAACAGTAGTATTTTCTGATCTTTGAAATTCTCTTAAGAATATATGCAGTTCTAAGAGCTTAACTCAAGTAAAAGAAATATTTTCTCTTATCTATCATAGTAATTAATTTTATGGAGTAAAACATTTTATGAATGTTACCACTAAAGAATCTGGTACCTCCTGCCATTTCTTAAAAAAGTAATGGAGAAGTCATGCTAGCTTTGTGGATATCTATGGAAAACTGTACCCAAAGTTAGACATTGTGGCACCAAAGATAAATGGCAATACAGACTGCAGATTTTTGTCTCTATGCCAGTCCAATAACCACTATTGTATGGTTACCCTTTTGTCTCCAAGAATTTTCCTTTTGCTAAATAACACATACTTGAAGAATTCACTCTTCCGGTTTGATACATGTGACTTTTGGAACACGTTTCTCCTCTGGTATATTATGGGATCCCTCATTTGCATTCTGAATTAAAAATGAAAGGATAGCTATTTTTTCCATCATAATAATCCACATGATTTGCCAAAGATTGAATGTCCCTGTTAGGGACGCCATGACTACAAATTATGGCATCCTTGAACTTGTAGGAACTGGCAAACTGTTGCCAAATGAATCTTTTACTTTCATTTATATTTCACTGTGAATTTGTGATTATGATAGCAAATTCAGTTCCACTTATATATGTAATTTCTCTGGTGGTTTTGTCATATTTGTCAAGTCCAGTAAACAGACTGATTACACGATTTATAAGTAGAAATACAGCGTTTTTGCCTGCCTTGTTTTATCAAAATCTTAAATATAAATGTCAGTTACCTCAGTTTTCTTAATCAGTGGCATACTAGTTATTTTGTTCTGTTTGTATGTTTAGCATTGTCCTCATTTTAATCCGGAAAAGGGTAGGCTGGTCATGCACTAAGGTTTTAAATAGTCCACGAAGATAAGGTTCTATTTCTCCTATGTCTGGGTAGCAGAGGTCGGACAGGGAACAAAGGCCATGGATGCCAGGGATCCACCACAAGGTCAAGAAGGCCACTGATAGTGAGCGGTACTCAGACTCACAGCAACACTATTTGGTTGTTGGTTGATGGCAGCTTGGGGAACTTCTGCCCATCCAGTTCCTCCAGTGCCTTTCTTCAGACAGCTGCATTCTTCCCCAAGGTGACCGGGGTCACTAGCGGCTTCTTAAAGCTTTTGACAGGCACAAATGTGAACTTGACTAAATCTTTCAGCTGGGGGCAGTGAGGAGAAAACATGCCTTAGAAAGAAGCCTGTTTGCAAGTTGATAAAATTCATGTATCCTTCTCCCCTCACAATGGCTGATAGGTTTACAGCTTCCACTGCTGTCACCCTATTCCTCTACACGGTAAATCTCCTATGAGGTGGTGGGAATCCGGAGGATTTGGGAATGCTCCCTAGGAAGAGCGCAGTACTTGTCTCTGAGGGTCTCTGAGCAGCTGTACCAAGTCTCCAGGTGAATCAGATCAGAGCTATCTCCAAAAACCAAACTGGCACTGGCTGGCACTGTAGTTTTTGTCCACCTTCACATTCTTAGAATCTGTTCTCATAAGGGAGTGCCACAAAGCCACAGTGCTATAATGTTTCATACTCTTAATTGTCTCTCTTGTATAAGTAGGCCTTTGGTTTGAAATGTTATGTTATCCCATGTTTGTCAAAAGGAAAAGCATGTGTCAATAAGAGCTTTTATATGGATGTTTTTTTGAGAGCTTATACTCTGTAGGCATTCAGCTCTTTACATGATCTCATTGTCCCACTCTTTCTCCCCGATTTATAAGAAACAGGTAGGTGGGGACACTGTCATCACTGTGCATTCAAGGTGAGAGTGCCAAGAGGTGAAGGGATTTCCCAGGGTTCTGGAATAAGCCTGAGCAAAGACAGAGTCATGTGACTTAGCCTGGGTGTATTGCCCAGGTTGATCGCAGATAAATCTGATGTCTGCTATTTCTTGATCAAAGAAAACAGCTGCAAACCAACAAAACAGAAAACCCTAAGTCTTAAGGAAAAGTTTGTAAAGATTTATTTGTACTTTAGGCAGTTTCTCAAGTCAAGACAGTAGTTAGATAGTAACTAACAGGAAAAACAAAAGCTGCATTGGACTCTGCAGACATTATCTCATTATTCCTGTCTTTCTCCCATCTTGCAGGAAATAAGTAGGTCGGGGGGCTTTGTCATTCCCTATCAGAGGCAGAGGCCTGAAGGGGTTGGGGGCTTCCCTAGGGTCTTGTTACTGGGTTCACTAGTATCTTAGAAGATCACCCAGAACATTGCATCCAGTCCCAGGCAAGTATTTCCTGGCAAATTAGCAAATGAGATCTCATGGGCGGCTGTGACTGATGATGATTCTGTTGAAATGTCTGCCCCTGGAACAGATCAGAATCAGACATCCTCATCTTGGATGGCTCTGTACCAAGTAGTGGTAGAGTACACACATGTGTGTAAGTTTTTTCTTTAGAGAAGCCAAAAGATAATGTGAGGAGAACTTAATATATTTACAAAGGCATCTATTTTCCTTCAGGTATGAGCTCAGGTTATCCACTTGTACTCTAACAGCTTTGATTTCATAATAAAATTCAGTTAGAAAAAATAGAATTGATATACAAAAACTCAGTTTGTGTATCTTGGGCTCTTTTATATATTAATTCACACATTCTTGAATATGAGGGATTCCTAAATGCCAGCATGTTAATGATTCTGCTTACTATGAAATTTTGTGGACTTTAGTCACTGTTAGAGATCAGTGAATATGAGAAGAGAGTAAGAGGACTTTCAGTAATTAGAAAAGTTCTTTGGCTGCTAGATAGGTACATTACCTCTTAAATCAGTGTTGTACTCTGGAGATCTGAGTTTCTGGAATACAATGACAGAACTGACCTAGAATAGTATATCAAGAGCAGGATGCTTTCAAGATTATTCAGTAGCTAAGAAAAAAAAAGACAGAAAGAAAACCTCTTAGGATTTGGTGGTGGTTGCATCTGGAAGATTTTACCTTCCATATGCGTGTGTATATGTTTAAGATGTTTTTACCCCCCAACCACATGAATATTATTTTAAAATGGTAAGTGACTTACTCTTGAAGCTAGAGTAAACAGATCAGTAATATTTTTTTGCAGAGTTGGGCTGAACTGTATATATACTGAAGTATTTATATTCAGTGTGGTAGGCTTGTATGAATTGTTTACTGGTTAAGATCTGCTTCTGAGTATGGGTTTTTGTGAAGAGTTCTGGTTTTAGTAACAGTTTACTTTGAGTAAGCATTTAAGCATTTTTATTTTTAATTGTACAAGCCACCATGAAAGGAGATCATCTCTTTGTCACCAAGTATTTTTAAAATTTCCTAATGAGTTGTTGCTCTTCATTTATCAAAAGTGGTCCCATTTGGGAGAACCAGCCACAGTGATTTTACTTTAAATTCCAACAAAGAATTAGTTTTAGAGGAAAACAAACTCAGTTGCAAAAACTTTGCCTCAAAAACTTACAACTATTTTTCTTTTCTGTTGCCTCTACCACAAAAGAATACTCCACTTTGGTTTCTACTAGAACATTATATACTAACTCTTAGCTCTGTGCTCAGTTTTAACACAGTTGCTTGAAGTGTTTTCTGAATTATGTTAATCCAAATGAGATACTCTCTGAAAAAAAGAAAAGGTTCCATATTAAAATAAGGCTGAGAAGTACTGTATCCGGTGCCTCTTTTCTCAGGGTTCACAATGCCCTGGTGACCCTGCCAGGCCCATTCAGACCTGTGATTGACTGCATTGTGTAATACAGTCACCCACTCACACTCCGTCCCTTCCTAGCACTTGACACCTTCCTGCTGTGTCCCTCCTTCCACCCTTTTACTTCCCGACTCTGCCAGCCCCACCTTAGAATATAATTTTTCTAAATACAGTCACTTAGTTTTGTTCAACATTGTATTCTGAGCACCTAGAACAGAGTTGAACATGAGAAGCCAATCAATAAAGGTTATTTGCACCTTTTCGGAAACCAGTCAAGAGTTCTTGGTATTTTTTTAAACTCCTTTCCCTTTTTCATTCTGTTCCCCTCAGCCAGTTTCATCTCCCTGACCGACTTCCATACTGGGCAGTTTCCATTGGCCTCTCCAGAGCCACCCTTAGTTTGCCAGGCACTGATCCTAGTGCTTAATATGTAATTAGCTAGTGTCATTTTCCTACTAATCCTATGAGATATATGTTCTTACTACCTAGGTTTTACACTTCACAGAGGAGGAAACTGAGGCATGTAGCCATTAGTAAATGGCCAAACCACAATGTTTGAGGCACTAAGAAACAAGACACAGTCTCCCTTCTACACCTTTATTCCTACTGAGTCTGAATTCCTTCTCTCCCTATCTCTACTCATCTGCATCCTTATCATCTTTCAGGATTCCCTCTTTCATAGAGTCTTCTGCAGTCATGCTAGCCAGAACTCTCTTCAACTTTTTAAACTCCCATTGCACCTAGAATTACAAGACATAGTTTGTTCCTTCATTTATTCTCCAACTTGATTCTCAACCCCTCCGAGGTCAAAGACCACCCTGTAGGATTTGATCTTCTCCTTTTCGTGTAGAATGCTTTTTAGACTATAGTGATAACGCTTTTGTTGTATTATTGCTTTTCACTTTTATGCAGAGAATTTCTACTGCACAGAATTCCAAGATGTCATCAGGTGACACAGTCACTTATCTTACAAACCAACTATGCAGTTACAGGCTTAACAGAATTTGTATTGATGTATTTGCCTAGCATTGTACCTTAGTATATACTCAGTAAGTAGTTGTGCAGTGACTATTAGACATTTAAAAATCTTTCAATTGATTGATTTGATTTCAGTGTTAATTGTTCAGAATGAAGAGAATATGTACACCTTAAATTGGGTAAGAGAAAATAATGTCTTTAGCAGGAAATAGAGATGAAGTAAATGCTCTTCTAATGCTTGTGATCTTTCTGTGTTTGGGGAATCCCCTTGTTAAAAGAAATATAGAATGACCAGGGTTTTTTTGAGGGTCAAAGAGTAATTTTAATTGTACTCTTTGAAACAATAAAATGCTGGGTGGCAGGAACCCAAACCAAGGTGAATGGCTTCTCTATGAATTGTCCCAGAGCAGTCATTCTTAAGTTCCCTAAAGAGTCAAGTATACTGAGAAATGCTTTTTAAACCACGGGACTTATTCCGTCATGAATAGACAGGTGTTTACTTGTTCAAGAGGACTTGTGGCTGTCTTTTAAAAAAACAGTTCTCTCTTTCTATTGTTTAGATGATCTGTTCTGGCCTTGAGAGCCGCCCTTTGCCCTTTCTTTCTTATTTGGGCAGAGAACACAGCTCTCAGTGTATCCTGCCTGCAGAGACACTGAAGCTTCTGTCTCAATGGCTGCTCATTATCACATAGCTGTGCAACTCGTCTATGTTGTCAAGCTTAAAGTAGGAATAGGAACCTGTGTGTTCCCAATATATGTAACACAGAGCTGGCTTTCATTTTATCTTTCAGGTGACTTCAGAATACACCTCTTCTAAGTTCACAGAGGTTAAGGCTTTAGTCAAATGCAGCACAGAAATTTATTTCCAAAACTGTGTAATTTGTATGTGTTCTGAGCCTGACTTTTTACATGTGGTTTGATTATAGATGGCTTTGGGGCAATTTTTCTTGCCTGAGAGGCGAAGGCAGAGAGAGGTCAGAAGTGAAAATAGAGGGGTGCCTAGGTGGCATAGTCGGTTGAGCATCTGCCTTCGGCTCAGATCATGATTCCAGCCGGGGTCCTAGAATCACCCTGAGTTGGGCTCCCTGCTCAGCAGGGAGTCTGCTTCTCCCTCTGCCTTTGCCCCTCCCCTCCACCCTTCCCACCCCTCCTCTTCCACTCTCGAATAAATAAATAAAATATTTTTCTTAAAGATTTTATTTAGGTGTGCCTGGGTGGCTCAGTCAGCTAAGCAACTGCCTTCGGATCAGATCACGATTGTGGACTCCCTGGATCAAGTCCTACGTCGGGCTCCCTGCTCAACGGGGAGTCTGCTTCTCCTTCTCCTCTGCCCCTTTCCCTCTCCTTTGCTCTCTCTCTCTCTTTCTCCAAAATCTCTAAATATTTTATTTACCTATTTGAGAGAGAGAATGAGAGAGAGAGAGAGAGCATGAGAGGGGAGAGGTCAGAGGGAGAAGTAGACTCCCCGTGGAGCAAGGAGCCCAGTGCGGGGCTCAATCCCGGGTCTCTGGGATCATGACCTGAGCTGGAGGCAGATGTTCAACCAACTGAGCCACCTAGGTGCCCCAATAAATAAAATCTTTGGCGGGGGAGGGAACAAGAAGTGAAGATGGCTATACATACGTTTACTTACTCCATTAACGTTATTCAGGTCTGCTATTTGACAAGCATTTTGATTAACCAGAGGCAGGGTGTGAAGAAACAATTAAAAAGAGCATATATTAATAAAGTTTGATAAGTGCTATGAAGAAAACAAACACGGTACAATAACTAATGGGTAGACTTGGCCAGTGTCCTCCTTTCCAAGGGGACAATACACTGAAACCTGCAGGCTGAGGACATTGTCCTGAGAGAGTAAGGGCCAGAGGTGCCAGGCTCAGGAAAGCAGACACAGAATGCACATTTTTGCTGAAGGACTGTATGGTTCCAAAAATTGAGGTTGTAAGTCATGATTCCTATGGCTCTTAGTGGTCATGTGTCACAGCTTCACCACCCAACTCTTAAAAATCAAGATCAACTTCCAGGCAGTACGATACGACAGAGTCTGACCTGGTTTTTCATATTCAAACACAGGATATCACAATATTTTCTTTAATACCAGTGTTTAACACCTTCCATTTGAACTTCAAAGCAAATGACTAGAAAAGGAGGAACCTGGAAAAGCTATCAGGATATTTTCTGCAGTTCATATCAGAAGACTCAACTACCAGGAGATCAAATGCACCTGGTTTATTGATTTACATAACAAGTGTGGGGTCAGGTGGCTCCACCAGTAGGTCACCTGTGTCCCAAAAACATAATCAGGGCTCCGGGGTCTCTTGTCTTTCCAAGCTGTCATCATCAGTATGTTGCAGGTTCTCCCCTTGATTTCAGTGTGGACGTAGCAGTGTGGGGCATCACATTTTAACACTGTGGGAGCCAATGAAAGAAGAGGGGCACTTCTTCCTGCGTGTTGCTTTTTAGAGATGAGACATTTTTCACTAGAGCACCTCACCCTTTCCAACTTCCATTTCCCCAGTCTCAGTGGCCAGGCTCCATCACCTGCCTCTGGCCACACTAACCACTGTCCACAGGACCGGGACCATTCGACATAGGTCAGTCACGCCTGAATTTGGGGAGGCGGTCACCTTCTCTAAGCACACTGGAGGGTGAACCCCCCCAAAATCAGGGGAAGTTCAGCAAAGAACCGGGAGAATGGACAGGAGCAGCACAGGCCTCAGGACTCTCCGGTATTACTAATGAGAGCAGAGTGCTCCTCGGTCACAGGATGCCCATGTGCCTGACAAGTGACCCTAGTGCCTTGTGCTTTTGTCCTGCAGGGGATTTCCAAAGAAGGCCAACAGAACTGCTAGAATAGCTTCTGATGAGGAGATTCAAGGCACAAAGGATGCTGTCATTCAAGACCTGGAACGAAAACTTCGCTTCAAGGAGGACCTCCTGAACAATGGCCAGCCGGTACGCAGAGATGGATTTGGGGCCTGAACTTGGAATAGTAGCTACCCACATCAGAGAGCTCTTCCTTCACTTTGGTTCTTGCAGTTTGGCCGCAAAATTGATTTCATTTACCCGAAATCTCAATGTTCTTCTTAGTGTTATGCCCTGAATCTGGGGAAAAGGGAGAAAGGGGAAAGGCTTCCCTCGACTTGGCCCCCCCTCTTTCCTGCCATTCATGAAAACCATTCTTGGGAGTGAAGTTGGCAAGTTGCAGATAAAGAGGAAGGGCTGATTTTAAGATGGGGACTAAAACAAATGAGGAACTGCAGCCTACAAAGAAACAGGAATAAATCTGGGCCGGGTAGGAGGGGGAAGGTGTGCTCTGGAATGATCTGTATCTACCAAAAGGAGAATGTGGATTCTCTGACATGTACGCCTTCTACACAAAGGCTGTCTTTACTGAGGAAATGACCCCTGAAGTCCAGTACTGTTCTAGTAGACCATTACAGAGTACTGATTTGGTAATCTGAAAGAGTAACGCTTGTTTCACAGTATTGTTCTGCTATCTGTACAGTAGATCTGGTAAACAATGTATGTATATAAGATGTTTTTGCCTTTGGACTTCAGTATTTCCTCATCAGTTGTTTCTTGTTTTTTACTGACCCATCCTCTTATCACATCTGAGTATTTTTAAGGGGACAGGAAGAACAAGTCTCGTAAATAAGGTTTTCCAGGTGAAGGAAAGGAGCCTTGTTGTGTGGCTTTATTTTGGAATTATCACCAGAAAATTTGTCCGGCTCTTAAGCAGAAGAAAAAGGCCTCTTTGTGGAAAAGCTCCCTCTCAGATACCTTTTTCAGAGTAGAAAGCTCTCTATGTTAAGTATGTTTTCTAGGAATTTTAATTCTCACACATTGATAAATAAAAATGTGAGAACAAAACTTGTTTGATTGGAAAGGTGAAGGGTAGAGGAAGGGTGCTGAATGCTGCTTTTAATTATTAGGGCATCCTAATCTGAGTTCAGGAAGATTAAAATTCTAATGAGATCTTGTGTTGGTCATTCATTTCATTGAGAATAGAAGATTTTCACAAAGGGAAAATATTTTCTCCCTGAAACAAGTAATTGCATGTGTAAATGTGCATACTCTGGAAGTTTTCCCTGGCTCTGTCAACTAAAGCCTTTGAAAGATTAAAACAAATACTTATGGGAACTTACTCAAGCCAGGTAAAGGCATTTCTCCAGTTTTTTGGGTCTCTGTTTAAATATTCCTTATGGACTAAGAATCTCTTGCTCAAAGAGACTTAAGACATCTATAAGCTGTTATATTATACTATGTATATTATATGTATAGCTATCTGTTTAGCAGTGAACGACGGTCACAATGAGTTCCATAGATTGCCACATTTGAGAGTTTAAAAGGACAACTTTTTCTTAGTGCTGCATATTATTCTATTCTTTTTTTTTTGGCTTCCATAGACAGGGCTTGGATATCCACATGGCCTAGTGGTTTAGAAACAAAATTGAAGTAAATTTGGCTTTTAGTGGTAGCAGGTGCATTCTGGCAGAGGACTAGGTATCAAACTGGTATTTCTGCTTATAAGGAAAAGAGTGGAAATTACTCCAGTCCTACCTCTGATGTTCATACAGTTCTCCATGAAAACATGGAGAAGGCTTTTTAAGAGAGCAGGTATTTAAAACTCTTTTTGAAAATTGAATTCAGTGATTCTTTAACCGATGTGAGAAAATTAATTTAAATAATAACATACTTGGACTGAGACAGTCCATGCACCAAAACACATACCTCTATCCCGTCTTATCCTCCATCCCTTCTTTAGTAAATGAAATTATATGAACTTCAGGACTATTTGTCATTTGGCATGGACTTGTTTCACTTCCCGGTTTCGGCTGGGACTAGAACCAGCAATTACTGGAAATTGTAAATTTATTCAACATATTTTCCTGATTAGAGAGTTTCCAATAGAATTTGCATCTATGTTCAGAAGTTTAGAACTTTACTGAAATAACTTCTGTATTTTTTTAAGATCCTGCCTTACTAATTATTCTCTATTTTGAATCAAACACTTGTTTATGAGACAGAAGGTCTCTGAAAGTTCTTCTCAGACCTGTAATTCTAAGGCATTTTAGAACCAAAACTCAAAGGCAGGAAACAGCCAACAGACAGAACAAAAACGTTGGCATTTCTTTTGTGTAAGAATGGCCCAGCAAATATATTTTGGCCAAATCTAGAGTACTGGCTGCTAGATGCAAAAACATTACCACTTTATTAGCCTGATGGATGGGCAAGCAGTCTTCCTCCGAGCAGAATCTTGAATTATGGATACTAGCTTTGGCAAGTATCTTTCACAGTCCTTTTGCTGATTCAGCCATGTGCAATCATTCTTTGGGGACTATTATATTTGCCTACATTCACCTGCTACACAGCAGCCTGGGAGGTGAGAATCCCAAACAGAGGGGACCCTCACTGCCAGCTAGTCTAAAACTTCCCTTATCAGAGGCTTGGAGCAGATACACTGTCTCGAAGATTGTTGGGATGGCAATAAAAATAACATTTCCTTTAAAAAATATTTTGCTATTTGAGTATCTTTTTTCTCTATATGCATCCTTAAGGATTAGCATATGACAGGTATTTTCTTTGTGGTTTCTGCTTTGTTTGGTTATTATATTCACCTTAAATTTGTGCTGTATCAGTTGGTGGCTCTCAAGAGTAGTTACCTCACCTCCCAACACAGGATTAAGCCACTAAGACCGGAAGGGGAGGTGAGAGAACAACTGAACAACTGAATGAAACGGACTCCTTTTATATACAGGTATCTGAAGGTTGAGAGAAAATAGTTACAGAAAACATCAAAACTCATTTTTTTTAAGTTCCTTATGAGGCAGTATGTAATTGTGAATTTTCTAATTTTGTATTTTCTGTGACTTGCTTTGTTTAGAGGTTAACATATGAAGAGAGAATGGCTCGTCGATTACTAGGTGCTGACAGTGCAACTGTTTTTAATATTCAGGAGCCAGAAGAGGAAGCAGCTAATCAGGTACTGAGTTCCTCTGGACTAATTAGAAAAATAATAATTATTCTCACCCCTCTCCCCATCCTCTTTATGGACACTATTCTTGGGATCAATTCTGTGAGAATTCGAGGGCAAGTCAAAAAGAAAAGCAGTATTAATATCACCAATCACTCTCAGAGCTGATATTTATTGAACACATAGCATGTGCCAGACAGGTGTGTGAAGTGACTGGTAAGAGTTATTTCAGTCAGTGATACCTGTCCTTTTATCTTCTTATTGGTCAAGTTTTTTCTCCTTTCAAGTATCTTTCTGTTTTTCCTGTCCTGTGTTTTAATGCAAAACAGCTTCTGGGGAGAAACATATTTTTATTGAAATTGTATAAAATAGGTAGTGAATTATTTCCAATTATATTCTTAACATCTAGTCAAAATAAAATATGTGTATAGAAAAAATGATGTCTTTATTTTCCCTTACATATACAGTTAGACATCCCTAATCAGCAGAAAACCTGAATCACTATTTTTGTTCCCTGGCTACGCTCAAGAAAAAGTCCCTTCATCAATTTGATGTAACCTGTTTTATAATCTCCACTGCTTCTGCTTGGTTTCCAGATGTAGTCTCAAGATTAAAGAAAGCATTTTAAAACAAGTTTAAAGGATCAAGTAAACTCTCATAGATGTTGAAAAATAGATCTGCCTTCAGTATCTGAAGACTTTTCTGCATTAAATATTGCTACCACAAAAATCTCTTAAAGAAAACTAGAAATCTTGCTAGATTCTTATTTCTGTTATTAGTCTTCACTTCTTTTTTTCTACCATTACAGGACATTGGGTCTCCTCATGCTTCTGTAGGGAGTCCTCTGGATGGTCAAAAGGTTAAGCTTTCATCTTTCTTCCCTTTCTGGTCTTTCACTGTATCTGTTTTCTTGTGTTCTTCCTTACCTGTGTATCTGTCTTTACTGCCATATATTAATTACAAATAGTATGACCAGTGTCTATTTTAATATCAGATGAACAAAATTACTGTACTACTGTGCTTTTTGTCATATATTACAAACTTGAATTTGATTCTGTCACTAGTGAATACTCTGAACTGTAAATCATTAAGTTTCTCATTTGTTATACCTTTCTGGGGGAAAATATGCTAATTCTTAAACTGATTAATTTGATAGTAATTAAAACAAAAAACTCCTATATTTTTTGCAGTTTTATTTATACTGTTGTATTTCTTCCCTCGAGACAATAGTTTTTTAAAGGTGGGGCAGCTTTTTTATGAGAAGACCTAGCTAAAGAGAGTATTTTGTAATGAGCTGCCTTGTTTTCATTGTGCTTTGTAAGCAAGAGAACTGTAGGATCCCCCTTAATTGCCAAGGGATGTTGATGGCTACTCTGCTTTTGCCTTTTTAATCAAAATTTTGACTGAACTGTCAATTCTGTTTTTCTTTCAAAGAGGCTAGAGAGTAGTTCCTACTAGCTGCGAAGCCGAAGGAGGAGTTCAGAGGCTATGTGACTAAGAATTGTTAGGAGTGAAGGAAAAAAAATGCCATTTTTCCATTATCTGCTTGATAAAATGCTCTGTAACCCTGCAGCCACTAGCCACATGCACTGTCACCCTGCACAGCTTTCATGTACAGAAAGAAATCAGTGTTCCACCATGTTTTTATCTCTATGAACAGTTTAGGAACACAGAGCTGTTGCCTTTTTCTTTCTCCACAACCCCACAAGAAAAAAGAGAAAAATTCATCTTCATAGTTTTTGGGGGAAGGAGGATGATAAGACCTGAAGACAATTTGAAATATCATATATACTTACTTCCAGATGTTTTTGTTTTATATGGAATTGAGTTGGACTCAGACTCGTTTTTAAGTCTCTGGTAAAAAGATCACTGTCTTATGCATGCCTCATTGGAGAGGAGAATAAGACTCCTGAGACACGTGGGGCCACGAGGGACTGAGGTTGCTAACGTGACCTTTTTTGCCTGATATAGGAATACAAAGTCTCCAGCTGTGAACAGAGACTCATCAGTGAGATCGAGTACAGGCTAGAAAGGTCTCCTGTGGATGAATCAGGTGATGACATTCAGTATGGGGACGTATCTGTGGAAAATGCAGTGGCACCATTCTTTGAGATGAAGCTGAAACATTACAAGATCTTTGAGGGAATGCCTGTAACTTTCACATGCAGGGTGACTGGGAATCCAAAGCCAAAGGTAAGCTAAAAACATGGCTTTTTAAGAGTCCTGTTTTCTCTGGAAGTTTAGCTTCCAAAATACAGAGTGGATAACAAAAGGGAGAGATACAGACTACCTTTCTCAGTACCCATGATGTAAAATGTCTGAAGTACTGTTAAGTTCAGGGCCTTCCTTGGGAGGCATTAGAAACCAAAAAGAGTAGAAGGGTAGTTTGGGTTTGAAGACTAACAATTAGATAATCGACAAGGAGCTTTTCATACACCTACATCATTTACTCATGTGATGTTATCAATGTCACTCCCAAATTGCAGGTGACTGAACTGAGCTCAGTGAGGTTTAATTAACTTGTCCAAGGTCAGGGAGCTGGTGAGCTGCCAGGCTTAAACACGAACCCCATGCTGTGTACCATACAGAGAAGCAGTCCTTACCATGGATTATAAAAACTTCAGATCTTTAAGCTACAAAACCAAAGCTTCCTATATTTACAAAGGGCTAGAGGCCGGAATACTGTTGAGAAATGATATTCAAAGGAACTTCTGAAAACTCAGGAGGACTAGACTGACCTAGATGGGAGCCCTCTTCCGACAGACACATGGAAACGGCTGGATAAAGAGTTACCCAGTCTTTAAAGGGAGGCGAGAATAACTGCTCACTAGTCCAGAAAGCCAGAAACAGAATTATACTTTTCCCCGTAACTTGGGAGAAAAGAAGAAAAAGTGCCTGTGAGAAAGAGAAACTCCACATTCACACTTTCACATGATAGGAAGCCAAAAGCTGCAAAATTAATGTGAAATTTAGTCCAGGATGATTAAAATCCTTGTTTCTGGCAGAAACAAGCAAAAACTGCCCCAGAGAACACTCACAAATGTGGGCATATCAAACTTTTGTAGGGTAAGAGGAAGAAGAAATTCACAGTGAAAACTTATAAACTATATAAGAAACAATGATAAAAAGAATCAATAGCAAAAGAAACAAAGGGGCGCCTGGGTGGCTCAGTCGTTAAGCGTCTGCCTTCAGCTCAGGTCATGATCCTAGAGTCCTGGAATCAAGTCCGGCATTGGACTCCCTATTCAGCAGGGTGTCTGCTTCTCTCTCTGCCCTTCATCCCGTTTGTGCTCTCTCTCTCTTCCTCTCTCTCAAATAAAAAGTTTTTAAAAAATAAAAAATAAATGAAAGAAATAGAAACTTTAATGAAGAAAAAACCAGGACAGTACCAAAGACCAGGCAAATTTGTAAAATAAGCATATAGAAATGAAAATACACTCACTGAAATTAAGAAGCTTAACAGTGGTGTCAGAAAGAAAGAGTAAAGAAAATAGCCTTAAATTTTCAAATGCATATCTACCTTCTAAGATGAGACTTTTATAATAAAATGTTATTAGAAAAAACTTTATTCTTGGCATAAATTGAATAATTGCTGTGTATTCACAAACATATCAAATTCATGTACTAAAAATAAGTGTGCAGCTTATGAATGAAACTCAACCAGAAACTGTACATTAAGCTTCCAAAATCTTCACAAAGATCCCTTGTCATTTTTACGCCTTACTCAAGGCTTAAGGTCATTAATTAAGTTCTAAGATCACTAACTCTTGTTTTAAAGAACACTATGTTCACCTGAAAGATGAGCTGTTGTGTTTAACATAACTTTGCTTTTCTAGTAGGAATTTAAATGTTTCACAGCTTTATGAGGCTTAATTTTTTAAGGATTTTTATTTTTAGATTGTCTTCACTTCTTCCTCCTTCTCCTTCCTCTCTCTTGTCCTCACTGTGGTTCTTTTTCTTCTGCACATGGTATATAAATTACATTAGGCCTATCCCATACCTATACAGGTATGGGATAGTCATTGTGTTTAAAAAAAAAAAAAAATACATCCTTTTTTTTTGGCTTATGTTAAAAAAAAAAATGTATTCTGCTTCTGACATGCTTGTTCCATATGGGGACATGAGAAGATTGAAAGGAATTTCTAATGCACCCTCTTTTCTTCTCTTGTACCCTCCTCTTCCCTCTCCATTAGCAGGCTTGATAAAATTATTGGGACTATTAGTTAATTCTCATTGGAAAGTTGTATTCCAAGTATAATGGAGGTGAGAAGTATGATTAAAGGGAAGAAACAAGTCTGAAGAACTGGCATGGTGGCAAGAATGCAAAAGGAAGAAACTGTATACTAATCACAGCTTCTTTGTTCCATCAGAAAACATAAAACCACCAAGAAGAGAATGATAATTATGAAGTATCATGCTTACTCTAATTTAATTTTTAGAACTGAGGATTAGGAGTCTAGTTGATGATCCATTCTTAGGTTCTGGAGATTAATAATACAGTCTGTAAATTTAGAGCTAATTGAAAAATAGGGAGTTGGAAAATTTTCAGCAGTCAGATCCCAATTATTCATGTGCTTATTTCTAGGCATTCCCTTCTTAGAAATACAAGTTTCAAAGAGGTTTTTCAGATTCAGAGGCTTTCATATAGAGGGAATTTGAATGCCGGTTGTGGTCTCAATTTGCATATGGATTTACATTAAGGAAGAAGTTCATTTTATTTTTTTAAAGATTTTATTTGTTTATTTGACAGATGGGCTGAGAGGGAACACAGCAGGGGGAGTGGGAGAGAGCCTCCAGGCTGAGCAGGGAGCCTGATGCAGGGGCTCGATCCCAGGACTCTGAGATCATAACCTGAGTGGAAGGCAGACACTTGCCCACTGAGGCACCCACAGGAGTTCATTTTAAAAACTGAAGGTTCTAAAGTAGGTTTCTTCTCTTAGGAATTCATTAGGAATGCTTTAGGTTGCCAGGAAAAACAGCTGACAACAAAGAACTTGTTGCGGCTTTAGAAAAGGGGATTTGTTTAGTTCCCAAACCGAAAAGTCTGGAGGGGGTTGATGGAGGCATTAGTTCAGCATCTCAGTCATGTGAGGGCCCCTGGCACTGTGATTCATCATTATGGCCCCATGTCTCAGCTGTCAAAAATAATCACTAAATCATGAGGGATCCGAGGACCAGTGGCTTTATTTAAAGATGAGGGAAGGTAGGAGGACCTATGAAAGAGGTTATTTGACCATTTTAAAATGTGTTACTTAGTCCAGATTTATTTTTACTTTATTCCTCACATATACTTTTCTATCAAACCAAGTTAAAATATTATTGAAAATTATTGTAAGTTTAAATATTGCTGTTTTCTTTAACATAGCGGGGAGAGAGGACAAACTTTCAGCCTCTGAGCATGTGCTCCTTGGTCCAGAATTAAAGCAGTAGAGCTCCAGCCACCACCAACCCCTAACTGTTGCTCCTTCCTCACTGCCATTTTGTCTAACACAATTCAGGGGAATGGTTGGGCTGGGGTCTGTTATCCCCTAAAGTAACCTTCTTACCTTTGCTTTACAAGTAACACATTTTACTTCAATACATTTCATTCAGTACATGTGAAAATAGAACCAAAAAGAAAAATGCCTATAGAGCCACTCCAGAACTAACTACTGTCCATGTTCAATATAGATCCCTTCATATAAATAATATTTAAAAAATATGGACTAGGGGCACCTGGGTGGCTCAGTGGGTTGGGCCGCTGCCTTCGGCTCGGGTCATGATCCCAGGTCCTGGGTTCGAGCCCCACATCGGGCTCTCTGCTCTGCGGGGAGCCTGCTTCCTCCTCTCTCTCTGCCTGCCTCTCTGTTTACTTGTGATTTCTCTCTGTCAAATAAATAAATAAAATCTTTAAAAAAAAATATGGACTAATATATGAATACCTACTTTATGCATATTTTTAAAATAAATATATAATTTTTTAAAAACTTAAAATAGAATTAAACCTGTATGTTGCCTACTTTTTTCACTCAAAAATCAATTTCCTATTCAAATGTTCTGTTTAACATTTTAACATGAAAATGCTGATCAGCTCTGCAGGCCACACAGTATTTACCAGTCCCCCCAGATAGAGTGGTACTACACACATCCTTAATTTTTCATCACTGTTTCCTTTCACAGATCTATTGGTTTAAGGATGGAAAGCAGATCTCTCCAAAGAATGATCACTACACCATTCAAAGAGATCTTGATGGGACCTGCTCTCTCCACACCACAGCCTCCACCCTAGATGACGATGGGAATTACACAATAATGGCTGCAAACCCTCAGGTAAAGATTGGGGGTATAGGTCTGGCTTCAGTTCTGTGCATAGCCACTACAGGCATATATTTGGAGAAAGGAACTGTTTAATTCAAAGGTAGAATCATATTTCTTTGACTTGAAACTATCTCCCCAAATTCTATATCCATTTTGGTTTTGGAGGATAGAAAGTTCTTTCATTAGTATTTATTCCATCTGGTGTTTTTCACATGACTACTTGCAGTACAGATGTGTTTTCTTCCTAATCTTACTCAGGGCCTAAAAGGTACACTTCTTACACCGGTGGTGGGGTTGCAGTGGTGGACATAACAAAGTCCTGAGATAGAAAATAAGCCAGAAAACACATATATAAAAAATATCATTTCAGATAGGATTAAGTTCTATAGAAAAAAAAAGGGGGGGGGAGGAGAAAAGGACAGTGAGTGGCATACATAAATATGCCATAGTAAAAAAATCCTTAAAATAAAATATTTTTAAAAAATATATATACAGTTACTTAATTCAATGGAATTTAAGTATATAAGTATAGACAAATTATAATTTTGATAGCATCTACGTATGGCATTCAGGATTAAGTTTCCATCCAAATGTTTTCTCTTTGTTTGTCCTTTGATTTAGTGCCAAAAAACCAGCTGACTACTTAGAATTTAATAGGCAGCTACTCAGGTATCAGGTTTCCAAGTCAAGCCTACAAGTTCTTTTTTGAGTGTCAGGTATGTTTTAGGCACTGTGCTGGGTAGGGATGCAAAGATGATTAAGAAGGGATTTTGTACCTTCAGAGCTCAGTGTATGACAGGGTAATTTTACAAAGTCAGCAGAAGTCATGTAAATAGCACACTAAAAAAAAAAAAAAAGCTAAAATTAACAATTTTATTATATAATGAAGATTGTCCAGTCATGCTTTTAAAATCTCTGACCTACTTATATCATTCCATATTTCATTATTTCTTTTGAAGGAAACATGAAGTGTTAGAAAATGATAACAGATAATTTCAGCAAAGCTTACATTAAAAGGCTGTGCAATGTTTATCCTAATATTACATTGTCACATAAACATCTATTTCTGCAATAATACTGAGACAGAATGAAATTCTAATTATCCACAAATCAGGTTGTCAGAGCACACCAATCTCTTCACTGTCAACAGTTTCCATATTAAATGTGCACTTTCTTGAGGTTCTAATTTTTCAATCACTGAATATATGACCGTCACCTTGAAAAATAGTCAAAAGCATAACTTTTACTAAAAGTTATATTGTAATACTTACTTGTGTTCATGGTTGGAGGATTTGAGGGAAAAGAAGTGGAACTTGCTTTTTTCTTTCTTATTGTATTATCAGTATATACCCTTGACTATTACTAACAAATTTCAATTTTCAGTTTTCTGCCTACTAAAATAAAGTGGAGAACTCAACTTTCAAATTTTTTCTTCATGCTAGGTCCTTTATTCCCCTTTCCCCTAGAAAGTTTGTAATATATTATAAGAGATCAAATTAACTGTGTTCCTTAAGCACTTGCCAATCCTGGTCCTGATGTTAATTTTGAGGCATTTTTCCTTGTGAATGTTTTAAACTGTTATGGAGTCAGTGGTTTTCTAGAACAAAGAGCATAAATGTAAGATTACAATTTTAAGTCTGCTTGTAGTCTTCTTCAAATTATACTAATGTAGTTTTACATGTGGAAAAGTTCTAAACAGGGAGGGACTCCACTGGCCATGAGCAGAGTTGGCGACTGCATGCTAGCCCCTGAGCGTTGAAACTATTGACAGGTTATGTATGATGAAGTCATTAGATGAAGGAGAGCTGCTGAAGTTCTCGTTTTGGAAAACAGAAGATGGGGAAGGGAAAGAAAGAAAAAGAATGAAATGACACAACAAAGGCCAGAAATGCAGAACAGTACTGGTGCTAATGAAAAGCCTAAATGTACACATGTAGTTCAGGGGTTAAGAAAATGAACTTTGGCATCAGACAGATCTGAGTTGAATTTCTGCCTCTGCCACTCACCACCCATGTGACCTTTAGCAAGTCACCTAACCTCTCTGTGCCTCTTTCCCCTTCTATGAAATGAGAATAATCCTAGGGAATCAAATAATGCACTCGGTTTACCTGACATGTAATATGCTTACAGTAAAAGCTCATTATTGTCATTTAATTCAGAGACTCTAATAACCCTGTCTTAAAGCAGCAACCCTAATAGTGGGCAGAAGCCTTTGGAATCAGGATGTAAAGGATGGTTCTATTTCTAGATATTCCAGTCCTACTGTTAGAGTAAGCAAGTCAGTTCAGGATGGAGCTTCTACCCAACATGTTGCTGGTGTGTGGTCTTCTGACCTCCTGGTTTTTCCTTCTTATCACCCCCATGGGAAAGGAGTTAGTTAGGCAGCAGATGTGGCTGTGCCACAACTGCCCCAGCTGTGGGCTTGGGTGGAGGGTGAGCTGGAGAGAGGCCACACCCAAAGCACAGCTGACAGGAGCCACACAGGAAGCTGGGAAGTTGCTTTGCTCCCAGCACACCCAGGACCAAGGAAGGCCCAAAAGAGAGTTGTCAATGCCCTCATTCTAGTCCCTGGAGTTCTGCTACTTTACCAAATCCCAGGATATGTCCCAAAGTTAACCCTCTCTCATTCTTGGCCTCTACCCTTGGAAGAGAAGACAAAGAAATGAAAAGTGGACCAGTTTATATCAGGTAGCCAGGCCCTTCTCACAGAATATCCTATGTGATTTCAGCAAACAGTAATATGACCGCTTTGGGTCAGAGGTCACAGAAACCAAAGCAATGCCAAAACCTAGAATCCCAACTGTCTCTCAAGGTTAGCTGATCCAGCCAGTATTCTAATTAAAGAGGGTAAAACTATATCATGTCTCCTTTTCTACCTAAATGAGCAAAGGCAGGCATTGGAGGGGAAACTTGTGAAGAGAATCTGAGGAAATCCTAAAAGTGGGCATGCAGACCTCAGATGGAAATTGCTGCGAGAGAATTTTTATATTTATGGTACTTGATATTAATTACTATTCCAAGTTTCAGCATGTTGCCTGGTTGATTTTAGTTTCACGAACAGAACTCCTGCTCTCTCCTGGCATCTTCAGTAGCAGGTATATATCCAGATGGAGGTTTTGTGGGCTGTCACCTAAAAATTGGAACAGACTGTACTACCCATGAGAAAGATAAGAGGTATTTGAGCCATGACAAACAGACCAATTTTTTTTAACCTAATACTTGATGTAAGTTATCATTTGTGGCTTCCAGGAATACCATAATAGAAATGTTTAACAGTTTTAAACTCTATGTTACTAGATACTAAAGTATTTTGCCATTCTTGTAATTTGTGAAGTAAAACATGATTTGAGGAGCACCTGGATGGCTTAGGTCATGATCTCAGGGTCCTGGGATGGAGCTCTGCATCTGGCTTCCTGCTCAGCGGGGAATCTGCTTGTCCCTCTGTCCTTCCCTCCCCACTCATGCTCACTCATGCCCACGTGGCCCTCTCTTTCTCACGCTCATAAATAAATAAAATCTTTTTTTAAAAAAAATATGATTTAAAGAAGCATGATATAAAAGTCAAAGCTGAATTTTTTAGGATACATTAATCCCAAAAGCGTAACATACAGTAAAAAAAAACAAAAAACAAAACTTGAGTTCCTGGTCCTTGATGCCCTTTGGTTACCTTAAACTTTTTTCACATTTTAAATGTATTTGGTTTGAAAGGGAGACAACTCCATCTATTTTTTCTGGTACACTGTAGTGTACATGATGTGAAATGACCAAGGGAAAGAGGAAAAGGCTGGAGTGGAAAAATGAGTTCAGTAATGAAACACAGACGGCAGAGCTTTTCTGAGCAGTGGAAAGTAATTACAGAGAGCAGCCAAGAGAAAGGATGAGAACCAAGGAAAGAGAGAATACCAAAGTTCAGCAGAATATTTTATAGAATATTTTTCCACCTGCGTTCATCTTTTGGGAATAAGAAACACATTAGATACCGCTGACTGAATCCAAATTCGACTTGGGATGGAACACACAGCTCTAAACATGCACTGGCCACCGTGTGTCACACTCAGTGTATGCTATGAGGGCAGTTCCTGAGGGACCAAAGCAGTCACATAGCTGAGTGAAATAATGAGTGATTATGCAGTGTTTCACCACACATAATGCCAAAATGAGGATCGCAAATGTAGTTTTAGACTCTGATCCTATCTTGAAGACACAACTAAATCTAAACATGAATATTTTACTTTGTTTTGTTGTGTTGCTAAGTTACTCTGTGCTGCACTTGGAGTTTGGACTGGCTGTTTTGCAACTTGATGTTCCTCAAGTTGCATTATGTATACAAGTGGCAATCTTTTATAAAGACCTGTGTGCCACAGTTAAATTTCATAAGCTAGGAAATATAAATGTTATTTCCATATTATATAAATAATTGGCCTTGCATGAAGCATAAATAATCTTTACAAGCTGGATGTTTAAAACATAATTCTTCACTTTAAGAATTCAAACTTATTACTTGTTCTATGGCTTTAAACTCTGTGGATTTGTTTGGAAGAGAAAAGTAACACACAGCTGAATTAAATTTAAGAAGTGGGTTTGCTTGTGTTTTGTTGTAGCATTAGGAGGTTTCCTGGCTCATTTCAAACTTCAAACATTCACTTCCATTCTTCCTTCACGTGTTAATAATAAAGTAGATCGAAATGAGAAAGTTAAAAGCAAAGGCAACAGCACTAATGTGCATCAGAGCCTAGTCACAACAATTACTAGGATTAATTGGCACATTAGCATGATTAAAATTTTGTATGACCGTCATAAGATGTCCAGACTTAAAAATCTGAACTTTAAGTTGTGTATATCTTTTCAAAAGTGTTTCACTGAATTCTGGGGATCCCCCCCCAATAAAAAGTCAAAATTATACAACTTGTTAGTTTAGAAAGCTTTCTAAATGCTCCTGGTCATTTACTGGTTAGTAATGTATATTTAGCCAATATCACCGTATTATCAAACTAATAGTTCTGCCTCCCGAAGATCATGCCTTTCCCTTTTATGCTCAGAAGTGAAATGTGTAGGAGTTAAAAAGGTAACAAACAGTAACATATTCCTTTTTCTTAAATTTGAGTAAAGATATTCTGTGGCAATATTTGTGTATGTGGTTCTAGGCAGCAGCAATAAAAATGAAAACATTGTAGAAATGTGTAATCTTTGAAGAGCAGTATGCCAACCCCTTTGACCCTATTTTTTGGAGAGGGAAGAGGAGTCAGATTTATCTAAACTAAGCAGAGTCTAATGGTTAGAGTTGAGTAGGACCTTTTCTCTTGCGCGTCTATTGCAGCCATTACATAATGAACACAGTGAATATACCAGTGTGCCTGACACCTTTCAAGCAATAGCATACATTTTTCCTTTGGAGTAAATTATATCCTAATACCAAAAGAAAGAAAGAAAGAAAAAGAAAACCCCACTGCATATGAAAAAAAGAATTGTTTTTAAAACAATTGTAAGGGATGCTTCATGTCCATCTGGTTGTTACTATAATTATGTCGATATTCAGAGCTATAAGAACATTTTGAATGTTTACTATGTGCAAAACACAAGACTAAGTATTTTACACCTATTAACTCATTTAATCTTCATAAGAACCCATGCAAGATTAACTATATGATCCTATTTTATAGATAAGGAAACTCACTTAGGAGGTTAAATTACCTACCTAATGTCACTCATTAAAAGGGACGGACCTGGGCACCTGGGTGGCTCAGTGGGTTAAGCCGCTGCCTTCGGCTCAGGTTATGATCTCAGGGTCCTGGGATCGAGTTCCGTATCGGGCTCTCTGCTCAGCAGGGAGCCTGCTTCCCAATCTCTCTCTCTGCCTGCCTCTCTACTTGTGATCTCTGTCTGTCAAATAAACAAATAAAATCTTTTTAAAAAAGGGGACAGACCTGGTTTACAAACCTAGACTGACTCCAGAGCTAAGGAGGGTCATCAAAGGTAACTAGGGCTCATCCCAGCATTAAGACCACTGAGGGGCAGGGGAGACAGTCATTAAAAGAGGCATTTGAAGGAATCAAAAAAGGAGGTAAGAGCATACTCAGGCAAGGTTAACCACTTGGGTGAAATTTACTGGAGTAAATCTGACACCAACCAAGGTGTCAGGACCCCTAAAAATTATCTTGATGCATGTCTGTGCACACATGTCCAGTAAAACCATACCCATAATGAGTAGCAATAATTTATATCATCAAGATCTATTTGATATTTGGAAGATAAAGACCATCTTAGGTTGTATCATTGAAACTTTACAACATCTGTGTGAGACAGATACAGTGCCCCGGTTTTTACAGAAGAAGAAACAAAGGCTTCAACAAATTTGGTTATTTGCCCCCAAAGTCTTAGGAAAGTCAAAACTGAAATCCAGATTAGAGAAAAATTTTTTATCTGCTTCCCCAAATTCAAGGTTAAAGGCTGAATTTAACTTACATCTTTTTCTAACCACAGAAATGATTAGTTGATGTTAACTTCCCTCGTGGATCTGCTGGGTTTTAAACCACAAGGAAAAATCTTCCAAATTATATAAATCTATTTTAATCTACCTAGATTATTTAATCTATCTAGATTAAAATGATTTGCTTAAGTAGCAAAGCAAATAGTAAAGAAGCCATTTCCCATATCACTAGAATTTTGAAGCTATTTGTGTGAAACAAAACATAAGATTCCCCTCTCTTTAGCCCCCAAAAGAATCATGGATCTTACATGTTCACTTGTTAAAGCAGCTGCTATGATGCATCAGTTGGGTAATTTAACAGGGGTCTCCCAAGCAAGTCATGTCTAGATTTTTTGTAGCAAGCATTTAGACAGGCTAGATGAAATTAATTTCCAGATTTCAGGCTAGCTTAGGGGGACTTCCAAGTGTTTGCCAAGAGTTTAGCATGAGAGAATATACATCATGTGGCCTGAACTTTAGATAGAACAAATCTAAATTAGAAATATTCCCCCTCATAATGGTATAATTTGTGTGTCCTTGGAAATTTCAAGAAAGGCAGTGTTTAAATATGACCTCAGTAGCAAATACTGTGAATGCTAGAGGAGGTTACATATCTAATGGGATAAGACTACTTCGGTTTTCTTTATGACCTCCTCTTTCTATTCGACAGTTCCCAATTCTCCTGTCTGTGTTACAGCACTATGTGTCTTTGCCTTTTTGGAGTGGTTAAGGCCCCTTTTCAGAGTGGTTAAGGCCCCAAAGAAGTCCAGGCTGGGGGGAGACTGTACAGCCCTCCCGACTGGATTTCTGCCCTCCACCAAATGCTGCTATGGGGTTTCTCTGTGTCCCCTCCACCACCATGCTCCCTTACCCCAGTTCACACTCAGGTGGAACTCAGCAGTTCCTCAAAATATACAGAGCAGTTGTGCTTCTGTTACTTGTCTATACTGGAAACTTGGCAAAATGAGAGTTATTGGTAAATTTAGACTATGAGTGCACCTGAGGGCGGCTCATCTACTGTGAGCTAGAAATCCCTAAGTCTAATCATTAATAACCTGCTTTCTCAGTTTTCCTCTCTTGCTGTTCCCTCTGGCCATCAACAGAATTTAGACATACAACTGCTCACATCCTCCTGGGATATAAGAGGAGAAAGTCATCTGTTTTGCTGCTTTGCTAGTAATAGGGGAAAAAAATAAAAGAAGGGGCTAAAACAAAATGCCAGAGTAACAATGGTGATTTATTCATATCATCTGAGTACACTATTACTTTTGTCTATCCTAGGACAGCATTTATATCAGTTTTCAATTTAAGAGATAAAACCTGAAAGATAAAATATAGCTTTTCATTAGATAGGCCCACATCATATGACCCACATATTTTAAATACCTCATTACTTCTGGTTTTTAAATCATGACTATGCTCATTTCATTGGAACATGGTAACCTGTAGTCATTTACTCTCCTTGTCGTCCCCATGCGTACGTCTCACGTAATGTTCATTTCATGACGCTTGCATCTCTTTTAATATATGCTTTTTAGAAGGAATACTATTAACCTTTAATATACTAACATTTAATATATGTTAGTATATTTAATATATATGTATTACAAAAAAATGTCAGAAAACTAAAATCATCTCGTTTGATTTCAGAATTAGCTACAACCAATAGGTATTTGACCATGATAATGGGATTATTGCAAGACAATTAATGTCCTTCTGCTATGTTTTATAATTCAACTTCATGTGTTAGGGAGACCACAGCAGATTACAACTAATTCAGTAAGGGCTGTCATTTTAAAAACCATTCTAGATAGAATAGGAAGGTTTTTTTAATGGTTCAAAGAAAGACCTAGTCACCCAGTTCTTTAAATAAATATGGAGTTTACTGATGAGTTTAATTCAGAGAAAGTACATTTCTGAGAGGGATTGGTGTCATTACTAATATGGCATATCGGTTTGTTAAGAACTGATGTCTTGTAGAGAACAGGACAGTAAACATGGTGTGTAGTGGTTAGCTAGCTGTTTTGCATGGCAAGTCATGTCTTTTCCTGCTGTCTCTCTGCCAGGGCCGAATCAGTTGTACTGGACGCCTAATGGTACAGGCCGTCAACCAAAGAGGTCGCAGTCCCCGCTCTCCCTCAGGCCATCCTCATGTCAGAAGGTATGTGACACGTTCCTTCCTGTAGGTGTTACTGCTATTTTTAGTTATTACTACAGATTCAACACTATTAGAATCATGGTATGACCACAAAACAGTGAACATAGAAGACAGAAGAATGCGAATATGGTCTTAAGGTGTACACACTGCCTGGGTCCTTGATTATTCTATTCCGTTCTGATTCAGAAAAGAGAAAGGAATAAACAGTTGGTAAGGTCACTGGGCCCAGGTAGATATACTATCACTAATTTGTTACATAGGACCCAGTTTGTATATGAAGACATCAAAGCTCAACACCTTTAAATGGCAGGCACGGGAACATGAAAATACTAGTAAATGGTACACAAACATTCAAACCAAACTTCTCCAGCCAGCAGCTGTCTAGCCATGACAAATTACTGCCACTAGATTTCTTAAAATCCGCTAATTTGCTAATGTTCACTTTTTAGTCACTTAGTTCAAAACAGTTTAGATGACGATTTTGTAGCTAAGAAGTTCCCTATTTTAAATGCTCAGTAAGTACTTGCTAACAATAGTGTGTGCTTTCTATTCCGAATCGCCCTGAGCTTATGCAAGGATGCTGACGGAGTAATACTAGGCAGGGACGAGAAAAGGGTATCGCTTCCTAGTAACATATTTGCACTTAAGAAACTATGGTAAGTCACCCGGTCTGTCATCTTGGGCTCCTGTTTAGATATTTTACAGAGCCTGTTTCAGTAGCCCTGACTGTAAACTGCAGGCCACAGATGCTAAGTTAGGCTCACAGAAGGTCAGCCAGAAACACTGAGGAAGCACCAAGCCAGTGCTCGGTCTACACCTCACGTGACTGGACGCACAGCCCTTTGCTCAGCACTTTGGAAGACAGTTCTGATACGTAAACACATGGGGGCTTAATACTCTAACTTGTTTGTTCACAAGAACCAAGGATTGTGTGTATGGCTATAAACATAATGTGTTTAGTAGCAGATCCATTCTCTTGCATTATTTTCTTCTGCTTTTCTTGTGTCTTTAGTACTTTTAAGCTTTTCCATGTGTCAGTGTCTCCTAGAAAAGCATTCTGCTCAGAAATTAGATCTGTACTTGAACAGTAACCTATATAATTGGTATTATAGTTGGTATATAGTTGGTAATTATTAGCCTGTTATACTGATCTTTCATTTGTTCTACTCTTTTTCTAGTTAAATGTTTTTACACTTCTCTTCTAGTGATTAGTGACAGAATTTATGTTCGTTATCTTGTTCCTTCCTTACATCTTCCCTGCAAATTACTTTTAAATGGTGTTGCTCTGGGGGCTGCCTGGGTGGCTCAGTGGGTTAAGCCTCTGCCTTCGGCTCAGGTTCTGATCTCAGGGTTCTGGGATCGAGTCCCGCATCGGGCTCTCTGCTGGGCAGGGAGCCTGCTTCCTCCTCCTCTCTCTCTCTCTGCTTGTGATCTCTCTGTCAAATAAATAAAAAATCTAAAAAAAAAAACAAATGGTGTTGCTCTGAAAGGTGTATCTAGCAACATATTCAAAAGCAAGAGAGATGCACAAAATCTGGGAGATTTGCACAATTTTAAAGATAAAAAATAAAATTTGTTTTCTTGGTTTGTATGAAAGGAATTTTGATTAGAAAGATGAAATTTTTACAAAATAATAAATTTTAATTTCCTAAAAATTTCAAATCACAGTGGAAAGTCATACTTTTTGTTGGAAAAGATTTGGTAATAAATGAGCAACAGCTGCTGCTATTTCTCATACAGCTTTCAAAAATATTTAAGAAAAAAATAGGTAAATATAGAGTATTTCATTTTTTCCTATCTCTTTTATGATTTATATTAGCTTTAAGGATTAGGATAGAATTATTTAAGTTCTCTAAATAGCAGACTATTAATTTCATAATTAAACTTTCAAATAAAACAAGATTTTGCTGGCTTTTCTGACTTTATGTGTGAACTTTAGGAGTAGGAATCAGATAAAGAAATTGTATTATTACTCTATGTATTATTAAAAATATCAAGAACCTGATAATAATAACTTCTATCTCCCTCTCTCCCCCTGCCCCATTGTGCCTTCCTTTCCTTCCATCTTTCTGTTTATTATGTCTTGTCCTAAGGCCTCGTTCTAGATCAAGGGACAGTGGAGATGAAAATGAACCAATTCAAGAAAGATTCTTCAGACCTCACTTCTTACAGGCTCCTGGAGATCTAACAGTTCAAGAAGGAAAGCTCTGCAGAATGGATTGTAAGGTAAGAGTGTGTTAATGCCTACAAATCTCTTGTCTCTCTTTCCCCCCTTACTGTAATTTCTCTTGAGTTCCTTTTAAGGAAATTACGTAAGGTGTACATCTTTAAAATGTTTCCAGGGGCGCCTGGGTGGCTCAGTGGGTTAAAGCCTCTGCCTTCGGCTCGGGTCATGATCCCAGGGTCCTGGGATCGAGGCCCGAGTTGGGCTCTCTGCTCAACGGGGAGCCTGCTTCCCTTCCTCTCTCTCTGCCTGCCTCTCTGCCTACCTGTGATCTCTGTCTGTCAGATAAATAAATAAAATCTTTAAAAAAATAAAATGTTTTCAGCCTATAAGGAAAAAAAAAGAGTGACATATACTGGATGTTTATATACTGTTTTGTCATTCTTTTCCTTTACATTGAAATTTTTATTAAATGTATTCCTTATTTAGAACTGCACATACCATACCGTACACAGTCACTGAGAGGTTTTTTTCCCCTTTAAGTTTACCATTTTGTTGAAGTGATAAAAGTGTTAAATCTGTCATGTCCTAATAATTCATTTATTTTCTTAATTTTTTCAAATAAATTTTGTAGCCATGTATCTACTCTCTTATTCCTCCCATTTCAAAAAGCAGTTAGACATCCTCTCTTTCCCATTTCAGAGCAGGGCTGCTTAACCCAGGGCCTTTGGGTAGGCAGGTTTCACTAGGTGTTGAGTTCTGCAACTGCATATAAAATTACGTGTATGATATAGCTTTCATCAGTTTCTCAAAGGAGCTCAAGACCATAAATGTTAAATAACCACTGCTGTGAATTTTTTTTGTTTTGGTTTTTTTGCCCCATTATCTAGTGATCCTAAATTTTAGTTCTTAAATATGGGTAAGGTTTTTAAAATTTGGGCTCCCTCTCCTGGTTTTCTCTGGGATTGCAGAACACAAATATATGATGCTTGGAGGATTAAATCTGGGCTTACAGAAATTTAGATTTTAAAAACAGTACTCTTGGGGTACCTGGGTGGCTCAGTTGGTAAAGTGTCTGCCTTTGGCTTTGTCATGATCCCAGGGTCCTGGAATCGAGCCCGGGGTCATTCTGCTTACTCAGCGGTGAGCCTACTTCTCCCTCCTCCTCTGCCTGCCATTCCCCTTGCTTGTGCGCTCTAATAAAAAAAAAAAAAAAAAGAAGAAGAAGACTCTTAACAAAAGTATTTTATTTTCCAACATAATTCTTTTTATAGTATAAGCACAAAAATTGAGTTTCAGCATATGTGTATTTATTTTTGGTCTATAATTAAGAATCCATACAAACCACCTATAAAATAACATTGAGTCAACAGGGGAAATTTTATTTTAGATTATTAGATGATACCAAGGGATATTACGCTGTGTACAAAAAGCATCTTAAAAATTACATTTTTTAGGGGCACCTGGGTGGCTCAGTGGGTTAAAGCCTGTATTTTCGGCTCAGGTCATGATCCCAGGGTCCTGGATTGAGCCCCACATCGGGCTCTCTGCTTTACAGGGAGCCTGCTTCCTCCTCTCTCTGCCTACTTGTGATCTCTGTCAAATAAATAAATCTTTTTTAAAAAATTACATTTTTTAGAAAAAAATTGTCAGTATAAGCTTTAAGAAGAAAAAAAAAATCATGAAAATAAGCCTTTCACTAAAGCAACAGATTTCCCCCCAAAAAAGCACTCCCCTGCCTTTTAACCTGTTAGGTACATTCCCTTGACTGGGTACTAAGTGCTAAGCGAAAATAACTAATCCAACTTCGATAGTAACAAATCTGCTCATCTGCCTCCTCCCAATTCCATATCAGCTGAGAGCATGCTTCTGTTCAAGGTATGACCTGCTTACAATGACCTTAGATTCCTGAAACCAGGCTTGCTTTCTTTACACAATCAGAAGGGCTGGAATTCGAATCAGGGTAGAAAAACCCGGCCTTTTCCCTTTGCTTGATTGTGATTAAGTCTGTCCACTGGCATATGTGCACTGTGAATTAGGTGGGCTGAGTGCACAGCGCCTTGAGCAATTCTCCTCCTGCACACACCTTGGCTTTGGCCAGGATCTAATCTAGCAAGGTGGGAACAAACAGTGCCATTTCATTTCTAAACCTGGGAAAGGCCTAGAGCCTGACCAGAGAGAGGTGTGGATTCCCTCTTCCTCCTTACCACCTCTAGTGATCTCCAAACAGGTGAAGCAGTGAACGTGGAGAGCTGGGGGAGAGCCCGTACACAGAGGGGAGGACAGAGAGGCTGACCTTCTCAATAGCCAAGCTAACTACTGCTGTCTTTGTTTCCAACATGTCTTCATCCTTTTAACCAGTAATTTTACTTATTTTTTTCTCCCTTAAATTCTCAAGACCTTTGTTACATGTACGGAGAGAGGCATCTTGTAGGTAATATAAATGAGTATCACACAAGAATGGAATTTGGCAGAGCTGGGTTTTCAAAAGAATTACAGTCCAACTGACATCTTTTTGTATGAGATTTCCTACTAGTAAATTTGGGACTACGGGAAAAAATAAAAAAGCTTTCCTTAATGGTGTTTTTCTTCCCTTTCACAATCAAGGGCACAACTATAAAGAGCTGACAGATGGTAACCATCCCTACCCTTCACAGCACAATGTGTTATTAGCAATTAAATGTGCTTTTTAATCTGATCTCTGGTCAACACAACTGCCGTGGTCTCAGGATTTTGTTTCCATTGTGATGCTAATTTGTTGAGATGGCTTTCTGGGTAATTTCATATTGCTCTTGTTACTTAGTTTCAAGGATTATAAAATAGTAATAATAGCTCTGTGTGCTTAGGGATGCATTAACTGATGTCTCCATAGCTATGGCAACCCTCTGATAACAAGCTTTATAGCGTATACATGCCAGTTGAGTAAGCGTTGTTATTGTGGTTGGACACCTTTTCCCAGAGAGCTCAGAGCCCTGTGCTGATATCATCCCCGGAATCTTTATGACCCTGGGTGAGGTAAGACAAGAACAGAAATCTTTAAAATCCGCATTTTACTTTTCTCTGGGTTGCTCTACAAGGGATGTTTAGAAGTAACGCCATGATTGCTTAAGAAGCCATTGAAAGATTTAAGCAAAAGAACAACACAAGCTGACACTAAAAGCCATCTCTTGTACTACCAAAGGAGGAATTTATGGTGGTTTCTTAGCTATTAGTGATTCCATTTTGTTTCAGTATTACAGAAATTTGTATGTTCCTTTCTGGTTTAGGTCAGTGGGTTACCAACCCCAGATCTAAGCTGGCAACTAGATGGAAAACCTATACGCCCCGACAGTGCTCACAAGATGCTCGTGCGTGAGAATGGGGTGCACTCCCTGATCATAGAGCCAGTGACCTCACGAGATGCCGGCATCTACACGTGTATAGCCACCAATCGAGCAGGACAAAACTCATTCAGCCTGGAGCTTGTGGTTGCTGGTAAGTAAGTCTGTGAATTTTTTTCTCTCAGAATGAATTATCAGATTCAAAAATGTAAATTAATCCTACATTATTAACCAATATGGAAAATAAATCAAACTGCTAAAAAAACAGATTGTATCATCAAAACAGCCAATTAGGACATAAGGCTTATTAGCAAATCAGAAACATTAGGGTTTTTTTTCAGTGTAGCCATCATTATTTTTCCTATCTCCCATTAGCCTGGCCGAGAGAGGAATTTAGCAGCTGTTCTGAGTCATTCTGCTCATGTGTGTTGGCCTCCTAAGTTACATAAAGAGCAATGGTATCATGGATTCCATAATCAAACTTGATATATATAAAAATTTGCTCATGGGGCGGCTGGATGGCTCAGCGGGTTAAAGCCTCTGTCTTCGGCTCAGGTCATGATTCCAGGGTCCTGGGATTGAGCCCAGCATCACGCTCCCTACTCAGCGGAGCCTGCTTCCTCCTCTCTCTCTCTGCCTGCCTCTCTGCCTACTTGTGATCTCTGTCAAATAAATAAATAAATAAATCTTTAAAAAAATAATAGTAATTGGCTCATGCATAAAGTTCTGCCTACTTTTTAAAGTAATGTGCAGTGGTGTCAAAATTTAGAAATTTGCAATGTTATCTACCCCAAGTGTCATAGTCAAATTCAGATTTGCTTTTTAATTATAATTTTAGGTAAATTTTGTAAAATTATGTATAATGTATAAAATCTTACCCTTAGATAAGGAAGGTTTATAACACCCTTAGAAGCTGAGCATAAGTAAGAGTCTGTTAACTGTTCTCTTTTTAAAAAGAATGTTTATTACTTATACCTCTGTTTGCAGAGTGCTTCATTTCTATTATCTCAGCTGGTCCTCACAAAAGCCCTCCAAGATAATTGGAAGAAATTTCCCTCATTTTACAGGTGTGGAAGCTAGAGTAAGTGACTTTCCCTGGGCCCTATTCTGTAAAGTGAGGGCCAGAGGCCAGACTCACATAGTTTGTTGACTCCCAGTACTCCTCCCCACACTGAGCCACTGCTTTCTCAGGAAATAGAGTAGCCGTGAGAATAAAGCTCAGGAGGTCCTGGCTAAAATCCTAGATAACGATTCTAATAAAAGTACCAGGACATTTTTACACATAACTGTCAAACACCCAGGCTGTTGTGTTAACCATGCTTTCAAATTTTACATCAGGTATTCGATATTCCTACACAACTAGGATCAATTTCATCCAACCCACTAAACATCCCTCTTCCAGCTAAAACTGTTCCCTTTGATCCTATCTCCCCTTCAGGACTGAGACGTGAAGGTCTGAGAGACACAGGCATCTTGGTCTGTGCTCAGTCAGCACTTGCACTGGAAAGGGGGCAGAGGGCACAGTAATTAGAAGCCTCACGTCTTTGGCATCAACTCTCGGTTCCAAGCCCAGCTCTCCTGTATTAGCTATGTCTTTTGGCAAATAGAGAACATCTCTGCAGCTCGGTTCCCCCATATGTAAGATAGGGGCCATAAGGTGTCACAGTTTGTAAGGACTGTGTCATTTTATAAGGTTTAAATTGTAGGAAGCTCTGCATCACCACCAGCACAGCAGTGCTCCAAAATGGTGTGATTCAACTGGAGATTGCTTTGACATTAAGGTTCACTTTATACCCTTTATGCTCTCCTCAAAACTGGGACCCAGAAAGAATATTGAGGTCTGTTCCCACTTCCTCCAAAATAGGCTGGGTCAGGAAACCATGTGAAATACAATAGAAGTGTAATCCTCTACCTCATGCAAACTCAGAGTCTTAGGTATCTGAAATTTTCAGGTGTAGTTTTTATCCTCTTCACCTGTTTCTCCCCTGGTTGTTTTGCTTTGATATATCTGACACTCCAAAGGAGAGGTGATGGATAAAGACATCCTCAAATGCATTATTGATAGCTCAGGAGAAAGTAATTAAACTTTATTCTTTCTCTGAAATTGTTTCCACCACAGATGTATGGAAACAGTTTCCCATCAGATAGTAACATTCAGAGGGTTATTAAATAGTTCTGATTTTTTTCAGACTGAGTAATAAAGTTGTTTTTTATGGCTTCCTTCCTTCAGGGTAATAAAAAGTCATCTTTTTATAGCTTCCTTCAAAGAATACAAATTGGAATTCGTAATTTATAGGATGTACATTCCTAGTTTATAAGTAACAATTGAAAGCTGCCAAATTTAGATAAAGATGTCTCCCCACTCTTTTCCTCCTTTAACCCTATAGTATGTCTCACGTAAGCCAAGACTTAAAATCTTCAGGATCTCCATAGCAAACATTTCTGATCACAAGGAGGGAATCCGAGTGGATCAAATTCCTAGAAATACTTGTTCTCCTCAGAGTCACTAGGTGGCAGTGGTTGGTAAAGGTTGTGAGTGCTCGGTGACATCATTAGGAGTGAAGCCATCCCAGATGCTAGCAATGACTTAGGAGTGTCACGCAGCCTGTCAGACAGGCATTCTGTGGAGCAGATGGCCAGTGGACTGTGTGGGCCTGTCAGATTTGAATTAATTGATGAAATAAATGAGTGGAATGAAGCACAGGAACCTTTCTTGGTAAAAGTAATTTGGAGAAAGGACTAGCATCTTACAGCCTGAAGTGAAAAATGGTATCATAAAATAAAAGATACATTTAAACAATGTTTCTGAAAGCTTCTGAATTCTTTATAGGGCTACCTCTGTGTACCACTGATCGATAATTCATCTCCCGTTTCCTTAGCTAAAGAAGCACACAAACCCCCTGTGTTTATCGAGAAGCTGCAAAACACAGGAGTTGCTGATGGATACCCAGTGCGACTGGAATGCCGTGTCTCAGGAGTGCCACCGCCTCAGATATTTTGGAAGAAAGAAAATGAATCACTCACTCACAGCACTGACCGAGTGAGGTGAGAATACACAATGACTTAATCCACATCTGTTCAATAGGTCCTGAGGAAATATAAAGAGATGCACTTTATGTAGCACATAAATCTCTGTGAGAGTCACGCTATTGATGGTATCAAAGACAAAAATCACTCTTTACCCTCATGTATAATTAAGCTTCTGGAAGGAAGCTCTCATTGTATGTGATAAACATTCTAACTTAAATCTCAGGGGGATTTTTTTGAGTGTTTACACCTAGAAGAAAAAATGAATTCATTTGTGTCCGTGGTGATACAGAAACTATTCAGTGGGTTTTGTAAAGGCCAATCCTCCACTAGAAATTAAGTGCACACATTTATTCAACCTCTTGATGTCTGCTCTTCTCTCCCATTAACTTTAATGGGCTAGTAGCCTTTCCAGAATAAGTATGACCCTATTATCTGCTACGTGCCCAATTCTGTTTCTAATGATCTAATTAAAAGTGATGCTTCATGTCCAAAGCCACTTTTTAAAAATTTAGAACCCTAATGACTTTATCCATTTCTCCAGCATGCACCAGGATAATCATGGCTACATCTGCCTGCTCATTCAGGGAGCTACAAAAGAAGACGCTGGGTGGTACACGGTATCAGCCAAGAATGAAGCCGGGATTGTGTCCTGTACCGCCAGGCTGGATGTTTACAGTGAGTGCCACTTCATCTCCTCTCACTGCAGTTACTCATTAAATCATGAAAAAGCAGACATCTGGACAGCCAATCATATTACTTTTATATAAACTTATAAACAACTGCGGAGTTTTATTTGCCCAAAATTTCATATTGCTCTTTCTCTTTCTATTTATAGTTTCTCAACATTAATAGTGAACTACACCAGGAGAACAAATACCCAAGTATCATTCAGGAACTTTGCATTATTAGCAGAATATGCATGTTGATTTCTCTTACGTTGGCTAGTCAGTTGTGACTTCCTTACGCAAGCATCCGTAGGAGTTAACAGTAGGCGAAGGCATAACCACGTTTTTCACATTTTCTTGTTACTGTGTTCTGCAAATGACTGCCTTTTAACATTTGTTGTTATATCCTACCACAGCCGTCTTACTGCACTCTAAATGTGTGTACCATTGATCCCGGAATGCATCCTTTCTGTGGCTTAGCGCTTTTCTCTTTAATATACCTTAAGCAGCTCAGCAGTAGTTTTGTGAGTGTTTGTGTATGTATATTTGTGTACATGCATTTTAAAGAAACTTATTTCTGAATTCACAGACTAGTACAGTAGCATTATGTGATCTAGTGACATAAAGAAAACCACTAGAAAAAAATTAAGAACTGATAGCAAATTTTACCTCTTGTTGAATAGGAAATAATTTTGTGAGGTTCTTCAAGTATTGAGTGACTCAACCTTCCCTCCTGCCCACTTCTTTCCAATTGACTAGTGCTGAACCATCCATCCTGAGTACCTAACTACTGTAATTATTATTTTTTGTACATTTTGTGCTTTGAAGATGTTTTTTAAAGAGGGGGAGAGGTGAGAATTAGGAAGCTGAGCGACTGTTTTTGAATGACTTCCTGTGCTGCAGTAAGTATTAACTTTAAAAGAAACTGCACTTCTTTACTACCTAGCTGTTACAGTCCCACTATCCTGGACAGAAAGTAAATCTGCAATATATGAGGAAAATTTGCAAAACTGTGCTTACATTTTAGGATTTCTACCATGCTAAAGAATATGTGCCTGGTATATACGAAAAGACATTCTGTATTTACTTGAAACATTTAAGTGCTTTCCAGGACATCTTGAGGGTTTTTTTTTAATCTTTTTTTTTTTTTTTCCTTTTCTATTGTAGCCCAGTGGCATCAGCAGCCACAGAGCACCAAGCCAAAAAAAGTACGGCCCTCAGCCAGTCGCTATGCAGCACTTTCAGACCAGGGACTAGACATCAAAGCAGCGTTCCAACCCGAAGCCAGCCCATCTCACCTGACACTGAATACCGGCTTGGTAGAAAGTGAGGACCTGTAATCCAACATTCTTTTTAACGCTGAAACACTGAAACAGCCACCATTGCCTTGACCAACATATTCCTTTGTCACATTATGTAAAGGGCAAAACATACCTTTGACTATAAGAAATAAACACCAAAATAATACTTTTCCTACTTGATATACCAAACTTAGAGTTTCAGTAGGTGATGCTCATAGAAATGTACACATTGCACAGAAAATCTTCATTCATCATCCAGCTTAAAACTTGTGGAATCTCTGTGATGAAAGCGATCTGAAATGCCAAAATGCTAATGGGAATCAGCTGTTCAAAGGTAACCAGAATTTGTATTCTCCATAGTGCCTTAAACACTAGCTGTAGGTGCTACACAGCATGACAGTGTGGAATGCTTAACAGGAGGCAAATGTACCGCAAATAATACTAAAATGTTTCTAAGTGGGCAGTGTGTTCAGACAGCTACAGTGAACCAAGTGCAATATATAGGGATGAAAGGAAGAGGAAATGACAAATCCAAGTAAATGCCTTGTTTTTGCAAAATTGTTTTATATTAAATCATAAGGAAGGAATTACTGGCCTTAAATTTTATTAATATCAAGAGCTTTCTAAAAAGGTTAATACCTTAGTTCTTAACCACCTTTTTCTTTATGTGTATTTTCTTTTCATGCTACCTTGGTAGGAAGCTTACTTACAATCCATATTAAAAGGCTAACTTAATTATAAATAATACAAAGTATCCCAAATAAAGCAGAACTGTATTACAGTCCATTCCACAAAAGACATCCAAATCACCCAAATGACCAAGGCGTATAGTATTCAGCGGAAAGAGGGGTCTAGAAGGAGTAGGAAGAATGAAGGAAAATGCTACCAGCACACTTGTACTCATTTAAATAAAAGTAGAAGAGGCAGGAGACATGGTGAAGGCCAGGCTCTTCTTTGGTTTTCAAAAAAAAAAGTATTTTTTTTTACTTTAGGTAAATACTTTAGATAAATACTTTTACCTAAAGTATAAGTAAAAAAACACTGCCATTCAAATGTCAGGGGATCTAGGGTCAGCTGGGAGATTGGAGCACATGTGCTGTGGAAGTTTCAGTGTCTGAAGTCTGTGTAGTCGCTGAAGAGGTTAGGTGTGTTGAGTAAGTGGAAAATGGACCGAGACTGCAAGATTGGCATCAGTAAGGAAACTGCCTGTAAGAGCTAGTCTACTGGAGGAAAATGGAGACTTGGGAAAGACAAAAACAGGTTTGTGCCACAATCAATTTTTTTCCAATGGCACCATGATATGGTGAATGGAAAATATGAGTTCACTTCCATGCTGCCATGCAACCTTGCCTTAAGAAGGTGCTAGGTTCTGGGTAGTTTGTAAAGGCATCTCTGCAAAGACTGATTTTTGAATGCATATGATCCTGCAACAGCTAGACTGACATGATTCTGACCAGACTTGATGGTTTTAAGTCGGAACCAATAAACTTTAAAAAGGAGGAAAAAAACTAATTTGGCCAGATATTATAAAACACGAGGTTTTAATGGTACTTTGCTATGAAAAGAAAACACTGTATTCCTTATGCAAAACACATATATCTTTCATTATTTATAATAAAAATGAACTGTCTTAGCTCAGTTAATTCAATATATAGTATTTTTTAAAATAATTTTATATCTGTGTACCACCCCATATATTTCATATTACTGCTTCACATGTACAGCTTTCTACTACTTTGTAAGAACACCAACCAACCAAGTTTTAAATGACTAATAGGCTTGATCACTGGGTGGCAGATGTTCTTTGCAGAGTAGTGCAAGTTTCTTTGACCACACTCGTATGCGTTGCTAATATGGAATTTAAGATACCATACAAAGTCTTTCATGGACCTAGCTATATCGTAGAATTATGACTTAACATCCTATCTTACTTGCCAAATTTTTCTGAATGTGACTGTTTGCTAACTTGCTGGGTTTGGGATTGAGTAGCATTATTTGCCACCTTTTATGTTGTATTTATAAAAAAGTACTATCATACTACTATTTGGATTGTTGTGCTGGTGTAATGTGGATTTAACATCAATAAATATTTAACAAATAATAGCTGCAATTTTGTGAAGCAAAATACTCCATTGTTTTAGTTTTCTGTTGCTTATGTCATAAATTAGTATAAACTTAGAAGCTTAAAATAACATTTATTAGCTCACAGGTCTATAGGTCAGAAGGGCTGGGTTCTGCACTCTGAGTCTTACTAGGCTAACAGCACATCCATTGGACTACATTCTCATCTGGAGCTCTTCCAAGTTCAAGGAGTTGTGACAAAATTTATCTCCCTGCAGTTGTAGGCTAGAGGCCTCAATGTAATCTGTTGGCTAGGGGGCACTCTTAGCTCCTACGGGCCAATCTGCATTCCTTGCCATGTCATCCCCTCCATCTTCAAGACCAGCAAAGAGAATCCCTCAGCAAAGAGAATCTCCCTCAGAATGGATCCTTCTCATGCCTTGATCTTGTCAGAGGCCCAGCCCCTTCTAAGGGATCACATGATTAGGTCAAGCCCAAGTGAATACCCCTCTTTCTTAAAATGACCTGATTTTTTTTTTAATATAATTAAAATCTCTCCAAAGCAACACCTAAATTTGTGTTTGATTGGATAACTGAGAGAAGGTGTGTGTACACCAGGAGGTGGGAATACTGGGAGCCATCTTAGAATTCTGCCTATATGCATGTAAATAATGTTGGTTCCTGTGATGCCCTATGGGGAAAGTATACTGTGACCCCAAACCATATGCCCTCTCTTGACATCTATGAAATTAAATAGGGTTCTGGTTCAAGATGGATGACAGGATCCTGAACACACCTCCTCCCACAGACACACCAAATCAACAACATACATAACAATTTCTTCTAAAAGAAACCCCAAAACTAACCGACTGACTGCTACACATTAGGCAAATGAGACAACCCACATCAAACACATGTAAGAGGTTGTAACACAATCTTGCCCTAAATGCCGCCCCTGGCGCAGTAACCTACAATCAAGAAGGAACTCAAAATCCCAGACTTCAGCCTCAGGATCAAAGGATTTGAACCCCACATGAGTACCCCAACTTTTTAAAGATTTTATTAGTACCCCCAACTTTTAAGACCTGCACCCGAGAGACAAGCCCCAAGAAAATCTAGCTTCACAAGCTAGTGGGGCCTACAGCCACAAGACCACAAGGCTATAACAATCTGACAAATAGTCCTTAAAAGGCTCCAACAGGGTCACCCACCCTAGGGACCAGTTTTTCATGAAAGGAGCCTATTTGCTTATCCTAAAGCATCAGCCTGAGTGGTAGACACCTAATTTAATAAACATCCAGGGGTATACTGAAATAATCCAAAGACTAAGGCTGGTGAGTACCAACCATCTCTACGCTCACCCTCTGCCTCGCTCCGGGTCACTAGTATCTCCAGAAAGAAGCTTGTGCAAATGTCTGGCACCCTGGTGTTTGCAGCTGCCGCCCAGGAGATACCTCTTGATTGCCTGGCTATCGTGGCTAGTGGAGGCAGATCCCTGTAACAGTGACTGTAAGAGAAACACAGTTCTTAACCACCTACAGCCCAAGAGTGGAGCAGGGGCAGAATGAAACAGAGTCTTCCTGGGAGAGAGGACTATTTGCTTATCCTTACAGATGCAGCCTGAGCGGCAGGCTTCTAATGAAACACATATCTAAGGGCCAACTTTAATCCTCTCCAGAGACCTCCAAGGCCAGCCACTATCTTGACACTCTCCCTCTGCCTCACTCCAGGTTGCTGGCATCTCCCCAAGAGGAGCCTGTGCACATGTCTGAGGCCCTGGTTTGTGCATGCTGCCCAGCCGACATCCCTTGACAGCCTGGCTCTGGGGCCAGAGGATTTATGTTCATGAGTCCCATAAGACTAGTGAGAAACAGTTCTTAACCAGCTATTCCCAATATATAACCCCTAAGACTCCCCAGCCAAGACACAAAAGAGAGCACACTGAAAAGCACTGCCAGTCTCTCTGTGAAAGGGACAATTAGCTTGTCTTCATAGCTGTGCCTTGAGGGGAGGCTTGTAATTAAAGACACTTCCAGAGGCTGACTACAATCCCCTCCAGAGATCAGAAAGGCCACCAATGCACATCTTCAAGCTCTCCCTCTGCCCTACCTCAGTTCACCAGTTATCTTCAAGAAAGGAGCTTGTATCTACATCTGGTACCCCTGCTTTCCCAGCTTCTTTCCAGAGAGCATATCCCTTGACAGCCTGGCCCTACTGGTCAACAGGGTTTGTGTTCATGGGCTCAACAGAATGGTGGCAAACAAAGAAACAGCTCTTAACTGGCTATAACCCCAGGATTCAGCTCAGAAGCAGCAGATATGCTCTAGTCCCAGTCTTCCCCCAAAAGAGATATATCTGCATACTTTAAATGTTGCTAAGAATATGGCTTTTAAACAGCCTGAATCTAGGTGCTGACTGAGCTTCTCCAGTTAGCATAATGACAGGTCTTGGCACAGCCTCAACTACCAGGAGCCACTAAGGATGAAGTAGGCTGCTTGGACAATAACAAAGGTTTGAGCTAAGACTGGGATGGACAATAAAATTCATCTCCTACACAAGGCTACTCCTTCAGGACTGGGAGAGGTGGCTATTTTATCCAATGCATAAAAACCAGGAGTGTCAAGGAAAATGAACAAAGAAATACATTCTAAAGGAAAGAACAAGATAAAACATCAGAAAAAAGACCTTAATGTAATGGAATTAAGTGACTTACCTATTAAGAGTTCAAAATAACATTCATAAAGATGCTCACCAAGCTCAGGAGAAGAATGAATGAAAAAAGTGTAAACTTCCATAAAGAGAAAGAAAATATAAAGTCAGTACAGCAAAGAGAAGTCACAGAGCTGAAGAATACAATAACTGAGCTGAAAAATATAATAGAGAGGCTCAACAGCAGACTAGAGAGAAAAAATTGGAGAAGATGATGGGGAAAAAGAGTAGATGAAGAAAAAAGGATCAGTGAACTTGAGGCTAGAGCACTGGAACATGTTCAATTATGGCAGCAAAAAGAAAAATGAAGAGTGAAGATAGCTTATGGGACTCATGAAACAACATCAAGCTTATCAACATCTGCAGTATAGGCGTCTCAGGGGAAAAAAAGAGAGGAGTCAGAAAATTTACTTCAAGCACTAAGGGCTGAAAACTTCCCTAACTTGGAAAGGGAAATAGACATCCAGATCCAAGAAGACCATAGAGTTCCAAAAAAGATGAACTCAAAAAGACCCACACCAAAACATATTATAACTGAACTGTCAAAAGTTAAAGACAAAAAAAATCTTAAAAGCAGCAAGAGACAAAAAACTTGTTACATACAAAAGCCCCATAAGACTATCAGATTTTTCAGCAAAAAATTGGCAGGCCAGAGAACTGGCATGATATATTCAAAGTGTGGAAAGGAAAAAAAAGTCTGATCAAAACTATACTACCCAGTTACCATTCAGAATTGAAGGAGGATAAAAGAGTTTTCCAGACAAAAGTTAAAGTTTGTCACCATTAAACCAACCTTACAAGAAAGGTTAAAGGGACTTTCTTAAGGTGAAAAGAAATGGCACTAATTAGTGGCTGGAAAACATATGAAAGTATGAATTTCACTGTTAGAGGTAAATAGTAAAGGTAGTAGATTAATCACCTATAAAGCTAGAATGGAGGTTAAAAGACAAAAGGAATAAAATAACTGTAACAATAATTAGTTCAGGGACACACAAAATAAAAAGCTAACATGAAAAACAAAATGGGTGGGTAGAGTAAAAAAGTATGTGTGCAAATTTAAGTCATTATCAACTTAAAGTAGACTTATCAACATAACTTGTATTATGTAAGCTGTAAGCCTGATGGTACCCACGAAGCAGAAACCAATAGTAGACACATGAGAGCTAAAGGAATCGAAACATACTGCTATAGAAAATAATCAAATCACAAAGAAAAAGGGCAAGAGAAGGGAAAAAGCATTTCTAAACAATGAGAACAAATTAACAAAATGACAATTAGCACATGCCTATCAATAAATACTTTAAATGCAAAGAGACTAAATTATCCAATAAAAAGACACAGAGTGGCTGAAGAGATAAAAACCAAGACCTATCTTTTTTTTTTTTTAAGATTTTTTTATTTCAGACAGAGATCACAAGTAGGCAGAGAGAGGAGGAAGCAGGCTCCCCGCTGAGCAGAGAGCCCGATGCGGGGCTCGATCCCAGGACACTGGACACTGGGATCACGACCTGAGCCGAAGGCAGAGGCTTTAACCCACTGAGCCACCCACGCGCCTCAACCAAGACCTATATTATGCTTCCTGCAAAAGACTCACTTCAGATGTAAGAACACACACACTGAAAGTGAAGGAATGGAAAAAGATATTCCATGAAAATGGAAACCAAAGTAAAGGTGGGGTAGATAAAGTCTGTTTTCTCTGATATCCGTTAAGATAGTAATGAGATAAAGAAGGTCATTATAAATAATAAAGGGGTCAGGGACACCTGGGTGGCTCAGTCAGTTAAGCCACTGCCTTTAGCTCAGGTCATGATCCCAGGGTTCTGGGATCTACTCCCACATCCAGTTCCTTGCTCTGCAGGGAGCCTTCTTCTCTCTCCGGCCTCTGCCTGCCACTCTGCCTACCACTCTGCCTGCTCGTGCACTCTCACTCTCTCGCTCTCTCTCTCTCTGACAAATAAATAAATAAAATCTTTTTAAAAAGGGGGGGATCAAGCCAACAAGGGGATACAATATTTGCAAATATTTATGCATCCAACATAGAGCACCTATAGATATAAAGTAAATATTAATGCAAACATAAAAGCAAATAGAAAACACATATTTGATCAAAAAGGAGAAATATATAGCAATATAATAGCAAAGGACTCTAATACCCCACTTTCATCAATGGATAGACCATCCAGATGGAAAATTAATGAGGAAACAGTGGCCTTAAACAATACATTAGACCAGATGGACCTGACATATATACAGAACATTCTATCAAAAAGTAACAGAACACATTCTCCTCAAGCACCCAGGGAACATTTTCCAGAGTGGATCACAGTTTAGGCCACAAAGCAAGTTTTAATAAACTTAAGAAGATTAAAATAATATCAAGCATCTTTTCTGACCACAATGGTAAGAAACTAGAAACCAATTGCGAAAAGGAAATGGGAAAATTCACAAGTACATGGAGATTAAACAACAGGATACCAAACAATCAATAGGTCAAAAAGGAAATCTTAAAAGGGAAATCAAAAAATAATGTGACGAATGGAAATGGAAATATATCAAAACTTATGGAATGCAGCAAAAGCTGTTCTAAGAGAGAAATTCATAGCAATAAATGATTACATTAAGAAACAAGAACTATCTCAAGCAATGTAACTTATACATCAAGGAAATAGAAAAAGACGAACAAGTGTAGCCCAAAGTTAGTAGGAGAGAGAAAAAAAGGGGGGGGCAAGAGAAAACATCAGTGAAAAGAAGAAGAGCTTGTTTTTTTGAAAAGATAAACAAAATAGATTTACCAAGAAAGCAAGAGGACTCAAATGAATAAAATAAGAAATGAAAGAGGAGACATTAGTGCTAATACGACAGAAATACAACGGATCATAAGAAACTACTATGAATAATTATATCCTAACAAACTGGACAACCTAGAAGAAATAGGTGTATTCTTAGAAAACTAAAACATACCAAGAATGAATCAAGAAGAAATAGAAAGTCTAAACACAACAAATACTAATAAGGAGATTGAGTCAGTAATCAAAAACTTCCCAACAAACAAGAGTGCAGGACCAGCTGGCTTCACTGGTGAATATTACCAAACATTTGAAGAAAAATTAATACCAATCCTTTTAAACTCTTCCAAAAAATAGAAGGGGAGAGTATGTCTCCAAAGTCATTTTACAAGGCCTGCATGACCCAGTACCAAAACCAGACAAGGACATCACAAGAAAAGAAAATTACAGGCCTGTATTCCTAATGAACATAGATATAAAAATGCTCAACAAAATTTAGCAAACCAAATTCAACAATACATTAGAAGGATTATACAATATGATCAAGTGGGATTTATTCCAGGGATGTAAGGGTGGTTTAACATCCACAAATCAATGTGCTATACCACATTAACAAAATGAAGAACAAAAATCCTATGATTATCTCAACAAATGCAGAAAAAACATACGATAAAATTCATTATTGATTTATGATTTTAAAAATTCTCCAAAAAGTGGGTGTAGAAGGAATGTACCTCAACATAATAAAGGCGATACATAACAAGCCCATAGCTAATACTGTACTCAATGATGAAAAGCTGAAAGCTTTTCCTCTAAGATTAGAAGACAAGGATGCCAACTCTCACCACTTTTATTCAACATAATACTGGAAGACCTAGCAAGAAATTAGGCAAGAGGAAAAAAAGGCATCCAAGACACAAAAGAAGTAAAACTATCACAATATACAGATGACTGCTATATATAACAAAACCCTAAAGACTCCATAAAACTATTAGAGTAAATGAAGCTAGTAAAGTCTCAAGATACAAAATCAAGGGATGCCTGGGTGGCTCAGTTGGTTAAGCAGCTGCCTTTGGCTCAGGTCATGATCCCAGCGTCCTGGGATCAAGTCCCACATCAGGCTCCTTGCTTGTCAGGGAGCCTGCTTCTGCCTCTGCCTGCCATTCTGTCTGCCTGTGCTCGCTCTCTCTCCCTCTCTCTCTGACAAATAAATAAATAAAATCTTTAAAAAAAAAAAAAAAAAAAAAAGAATGAAGGAAACTCATTAAAAAAAAAAAAAAAAAAGATACAAAATCAATATATGCGACCAGCTGTGTCCTTTGCACTAATAAACTATATTAGAGAAATTAAGAAAACAGTCCCATTCATGATTGCATCAAACAGAATAAAATACCCAGAAATAAATTTAACCAAGTGAAAGAACTATACACTGAAAACTATTGATGAAAACACTGATGAAAGAAACTTTCATGAAAAACACACAAATGAATGGAAATGCATTCCATGCTCAGGGATTTCAAGTATTAATACTGTTAAAATGTCTATACTAACCAAAGCAATCTACAGAATCAGCACAATCTCCAGCCAAATTCCAATGGAATTTTTCACAGAAATAAAACAAATAATCCTAAAGTTTCTATGGAATCACAAAGACCATGAATAGCCAAAGCAGTCTTGAAAAAGAAGAACAAAACAGGATACATCATGGTCTTAATTTAAACCCTGTAACAAAGCTACAGTAATCAAAACAGTATAGTATTGGCATAGAAACAGACACAGAGATCAATGAAACAGAATTCAGACCCCAGAAATAAATCCACACATATAAGGTCAATTAATTTATGGCAAAAGTGACAAGAATATACCATGAGGAAAGAACAGTCTCTTCAACAAGCAGTGCTGGGAAAACTGGACCGGCACATGCAAAAAAATGAAACTGGACCACTATCTTATATCACACATTAAAAAAAATAAGTAATTCAAGATGGAATAAGACTTACATATAAGATGTAAAAACCATAAGACTCTTAGAAGAAAACACTGGCAGAAAGCTTCTTGACATCAATCTTAGTGATGATTTTTTGGATCTAACACCAAAAACAAAGGCAACAAAAGCAGAAATAAATGGGACTACATCAAATTACAAAATTTCTGCATAGCAAAGGAAACCATCAATAAAACAAAAAGCAAATCCACTGAATGGTATTAAATACTTGCAAATGTTGTATCTGATAAAGGATTAACATCTAAAACATATAAGGAAGGAACTCCTACAACTCAGCAGAAAAAAAAAAATCTTAAGAAATAGAGGATCTGAATAGACATTTTTCCAAAGAGGACACATGGCCAAAAATACATAAAAAGATGCTCAACATTATTAATCATTAAGGAAATGCAAATGAAAATGACAATGAAATATTACCTCATACCAGTCAGAATGACTATCATCAAAAAGAGTAGAAATAACGAGTGCTGGTGAGGATGTGGAGAAAAGGGAACACTTGTGCAGCTGGTGGGAATGTAAATTGATGCAGATGCTATGGAAAATAGTATGGAGGTTCCTCAAAAAAATAAAAACAGAACTATCATATGATCCAGCAATTCCACTTCTGGGTACTTAACTAAAGGAAATGAAAACACTAACTCAAAAAGATATATGCAACCCTACGTTTCTTGCAGCATTATAATAGTCAAGACATGCAAGCAACCTATGTGTGCACTAATGAATGAATGGATAAAGAAGATGTGGTATATATGGTAATGGAATATTATTCAGTCATAAAAAAGGAAATTTTGCCATCTGTAACAATACAGACAGATCTTTAGGGCATTATGCTAAGCGAAATAAGCAGACTGAGAAAGGCAAATACTGTATGATTTTATGGAATTCAAAAAATAAAACCAAAATTAGTAGCAGGGGCTGGGAGTGAGCAAAATAGTGAAGGTGGTCAAAAGGTACACACTTCCAGTTATAAAATAAATAAGTCCTGGAATGTAGTATACAGCATGGTGATACATATTTGAAAGTTGCGAAGAAACTCTCTTAGACTGTTGGGGGGAATGCAAGCTGGTACAGCCACTCTGGAAAACAGTATGGAGGTTCCTCAAGATGTTAAAAACAGAGCTACCCTATGACCCAGCAATTACACTACTGGGTATTTACCCTAAGATACAGATGTAGTGAAAAGAAGGGACACCTGCATCCTAATGTTCATAGCAGCAATGTCCGCAAGAGCCAAACTATAGAAGGAACCGAGATGCCCTTCAACAGATGAATGGATAAAGATGTGGTCCATATATACAAGGGAATACTACTCAGTCATCAGAAACGATGACTACCCACTACTTGCATCAACATGGATGGATATGGAGGGGATTACGCTAAGTCAAGTAAGTCAAGCAGAGAAAGACGATTATCATATGGTTTCACTCGTGTGGAACATAAGGAACAGCATGGAGGACCACAGGGGAAGGGAGGGAAAACTGAACGTGAAGAAATCTGAGGGAGACAAACCATGAGAGACTACTGACGCCAGGAAACAAACTGAGGGATACAGAAGGGAGTGGGGGTGGGAGGATGGGACAACCACATGATGGGTGTTAAGGAGAGCACATGTAGTGATGAGCACTGGGTGTTATATACAACTAATTAATTGTTGAACACTACATCAAAAACTGATGATGTACTATATAGTGGCTAACTGAACATAATAAAAAAATGAAAGTTGCTGAGAGAAGCAGGTCTTAAAAGCTCTCATTACAAGAAAAAAAATTTGTGTGTGGTGATGGATGTTAACTAGATCTTACTGTGAGCATTTTGCAATATACAAAGAATCATTAAGTTGTACACCAGAAACCAGTATGACACATATCAATTATGCCACAATAACAAAAGATACAAAAATAAATTAAATACACACATCAATATATTAAACATTATAATCCTGCAATGAAGAAATTTTTCAATCTAGTGGTATCCCAAAGAAATTGCCACAGGATGTTTTTCAAGAAGTCTGTCATAAAAGTCTTCTTTTTCTTCAGTCCCCATAAGACTAACAACCTGGGCAAAATGCCTGAAGAAGTGAGAGCACATAGGACAATTTTTCTTACAATAAAGCTTCTGATTCTCAGGCTAGGAATGCTCATCCTCTTAGACTTCTTCAATCCATTATAAGCACCATCAACTGACATTTCCCTAGGAAAGAATATTTATATCAATGCAGGAAAGTTCCTATCTACATGACAAGTAAAGAATAAAGAAGTTGTGGTGCTGTGTGGGCACCAAGCAGACTGCTGCTACCACTATCACTTAAGAAGCTATCACATCAGGGGCACCTGGGTGGCTCAGTGCTTAAGCCTCTGCCTTCAGCTCAGGTCATAATCTCAGGGTCCTGGGATTGAGTCCCGCATCGGGGTCTCTGCTCTGCGGGGAGCCTGCTTCCTCCTCTCTCTCTCTCTCTGCCTGCCTCTCTGCCCACTTGTGATCTCTGTCAAATAAATAAAATCTTTAAAAAAAAAAAAAAAAGCCATCACATCAGCCTGAGACATTCAATGACTCAAGTTAGTGCTCTGCCAAAAGTGCAAATCACCACATGTCATAAAGGTGACAATTCAAAGTGTAATAAGCTCTTCTGAGAAAGAAAGTACTTAGAAATAGAGCTCCAGGGGCGCCTTGGTGGCTCAGTCAAACATCTGCCTTGGTCACGGGGCATGATCCCAGCATCCTGGGACAGAGCTCCGCATTGGGCTCTCTGCTCAGCGGAGAGTCTGCTTCTCTCTCTCCCCTCCCCCTGCTTGTGCCCGCGCTCCCTCTCTCTCTCTCTCTGTCTCTCTCTGCGTCAAATAAATAAAAATAAAATCTTAAAAAGAAAGAAAGAGAGCTCTAAGGCCTGAAGCCTGGGTAATGGCTTGTTGTTACAGAAATGTGAAGGCTAAGCATTGTCCTAGGTGATAGGAAGCACAGCTACTGACGGAGCTCTGAGCTTTAGAAGGACTTCAGGTAATTTCTCAACCTCTTCAGCTCAACCAAAAGTAGGATAACAATTATTTGTACAAGGAGGTATAACTAGGGCCAAAGATTTTGAGATCTTCAGAAAAAATTTTATGTGGCCTAATACTTCAGTTTCTGACTATGGCAAAGTGGCTCATTAAAGTAAGTATGTAACTAAAATTATGACAATGGAACTCTAACACAGGTTGTATATAAAAACAATTTATGGGGAAAGGGGAATAAAAACACTCAAAGGAGTCACACAAATAAACTGACTATAATTCAGAACAAACTCCCCTCCTTGATTGAAATGAATATAAGTTGTTGACTATTTGGCTGACTGCGCATTCCTCCCTTCGATGTATAAAATAAGAAAAAAATGTGTCAGGAGGAATGTGTTCTATAGATGCAGTAAAACCTCCTTACCCATGAAATTCTTACTCTACCCAGACAACACCCATTATCCTTTCCTAAGTCATAAAGATTTTAGCTTTCATTAGAAAGATGTTAAATCACTTTTGTAAAGGATAATTACAAAAGGGGGTTTAAAATAAAAGCCTGAGTAAAAACAGAGAATTTGGCCATAGAGCCTTGTGAAAAATAAAAGAAACAGAAGAGAGCTAAACTTTAGAGCCACAAGAGGGAAGAAGTTGGAAAATGGTTGCCACCAGGTGTCAGGACTCCGCCCTTGTGGGCTCTGCATGCTGCTCTCCTAGTCCAGCTAGCTAAAGCCACACATAATTCGGTACACTCAAATGGGGCTTGAGAAAACCCAGCTTGGCCAATGGAGGCTGGCCATACAAGCCATACAGAGCAAGGTTTTAAGAGGTCACTTATAGAAGACTTTCGTTATCAAAAAAGCATCACAGTATGCTTGGAGTCAAGAACTTTGAGTTGTAACATCACAGGCAAGGTGAACATGTAAACGGGGAACTAAACCAGGCCTCTGAGAATGCAACACTATTACAATTTTGATACTCCCTTTTGAAAAACAGTCTTATTTTCTTAGTAAATTTAAAAGTATTTATAGGACCTTCATGGGTTCATTCTCAATTTTAGTCTCTCAACCTTACATTTTAAGTTCGCATAGTATTTTAAGTCCATTAAACACAAGAGAGTTTAATTATGAATTTGGACTATACATATTTTTTCACAAATTGTTAATTTTGCAAAAGAAAAAGTACACTGAAGAATTTAATAGGAAAAAAATGTTGACGATTATTCTTTTGGTGTTTATAAAATAAAGAATTGGGCAGGGTATTATTTAATGCCACTGTGCTGCTAACATGCAATGGAATTTATGTGTACTCATTTACATTCCTATATGGTGTAGTCTCAAATGTTTGCTTATTGATTCTCATAAGTAGAGCCTGTCAAGCATACAAAACCAGAAAAATCCATTATAAATAACCTGTGCTGTTCAGAGCATGCAAAACATCAGATTTCACCTACAGCATGAGATACTGTCTTTATTCATACTGATTTTTTTTTTTAAGATTTTATTTATTTATTTGACAGAGGGAGAGACAGTGAGAAAGAGAACACAAGCTGGGAGAGGCAAAGGGAGAAGGAGAAGCAGGCTTCCCACTGAGCAGGGAGCCTGATGCAGGGCTTGATACCAGGACCCCGGGATCATGACCTGAGCCGAAGGCAGACACTTGAAGTCTGAGCCACCGAGATGCTCCCATACTGATCTGTTCTTGATGTTAAATTTTTATCTAAAAATTTACTGCGCCTACTTCACAAAAAACAACTCCAATTTTATAACTGGAGTTTAAATATTTAAATTAACATGCTTTCACTAAATTCTATCTTTTGCGAAGTTTTTCTCAGAGCAGTAGTTCTCCAAGTGTGATCCACAGACCATCAGAAACTTACTGGAAATGCAAATTCTTGAACCCTCCAGCACACCCACTGAATTGGACTCTGGGCCGGGGTGAGGGTGGGGGTGTGTGTCTAGCAATCTGAGACAGAGAAAAGTCTCCTGATTTATCCTGGCACAGAAGCTATTCTTAAGAACCACAGTCTCAGGAAAATCAGAAATCCTATTTCTCTCCCTGCTCAGTAGATTCTAAGAGCTGTTCTTTGTTGCATTCTCAAAGAATCTGTGAAGTTAGTAAATAAATCATTTCCTTCAGAAAAGACAGTGGTATTTGCATGTGGTTCTTCAGAGCACCTAATGAGAACAGCAGACCAGTAAGATATCTGTTCTCTGCCAATGAGATATCTTGAAGAGAATTCAGGAACTTTATCTTAATTTGCTTAAGTAGTACTTACTGCTTCAGTAGAGGCAGACTTACATTATCTGTAAGTAACTACATTATCTGTAAGTAACCCTAACATATTATACATGTTCAGATTCTCCAGGATGCTAGATAGCAAGCACCAGAATCCTCCCCAATGTAGGAGAGAGGACTGTCTGATGAAGGATGTAAATTCTCCCCATGAATGTCCACTCACCTCATGAAAATAACGTACTATCACAAAATGTGAATAAGTTATAGAGAAACATCCATTTAAGTGGAACTGCTGGGATTTCCAATTCCAGATGGTACCTTAAACACACATTTTTAGCTCCACTATGTCCTAAAGTAACAAAAACACAACCTTCAAAAGTATGTTTGTCTGTTCCGGCATAAATCTTTGGATTTAAGTTAAATAAGACAAAGAGAAGGGAGATAAGACCAATGCAAGAACACTGTGACAGTAGAAAATAGATGGAATCTGGGCCCTAACTTACAGCAGATTCAAAACTAAATTCTGGCCAGAATGAGAAAAACTGAACAACCCAATTTCCATGGCAGATGCCCAAAAAAGACTCTATATGGTACTTTTGGAAGTCAATACTATGATGGCAAGTTTAAAAGAGCAAGACTGGTTGAAAATATGTTTTAGAAGCAACTGGACTCTCTGATCCTATCCTTTGCACACAAGACTAGATGGCAAAACACAAGCTTTCTGGACTGGTCTGAGAGACAATGAGGCACCCATAATGATAGGATACCAATTAATGAGGAATCAAGTGAAAGTTTACAGCTTTCTTCCCATCTTTCAGTTCCAGAATGCTGACAGCCAGTAGGCCAGACAAGTAAACTCTTGGAGAATCAAGAGAAAACCAGCAGATTTACTGGTTCTCTAGGTAGGGTCCAAGAACCCTGAGAATCTCTAGATCCTCTAAGAGAGTAAGCAAGGTAACATTTTCAATGTTATTTGCCATTTTCACTCTCATTCTCTCAAAAGTGTCAAGTTTTCAAAGGCTATGCTATGTGTGATATTGCAAGATATTAAAAGCAGAAATGAATGTGGGTCCAGGTGTCTTCTATTAAGCTAGGTATTGAAAAGATTTACAAAAATATAAAATAGTGTCACTTCCAATTTTTTTGGTTTTGAAAATAACATTTCTCATAAAAATATTTCTATTAACATGAAATGTGTTTACTGTTATTTTTGATGGATAAATATTTTTAAAATTCAGTTTTAATTTCTATCATGGTAAATACTAATAGATGTAAGCCACATAAACTAGTACTTTGGGGTCCTTAATCTCTTTAGCATGTAAAGGGGTCCCTAGACCAAATCATTTGAGAACACATGAGTTAAAAAAACTGACTTGGGGATTCTGCCAGTGAAAATGTCCACATCACCCCACAGTGAAGACCAGAGCCAACAGTGCCCACCAATGTACATAAAACTATTTATTTAAAAAATTTTTTTAAACACTTTATTTTAAAATAAAACACAGATACAAAAAATCCCACATAAAACAAATACATGGCTTAGTGATATTATTTTAAGGTTAACACTCTTAAAACCACCATTTAGGTAAAAAAATGGAATTTTGCCACATGTCCCAAAAGCCCTCCACATGTCCTATAGATATTATAATTTAGTCTTGCCCCTGTTGTTGTTGTTTGTGGTAAAACAGACACAGCATAAAATTTACTGTTTTAACCATTTTTAAATGCAAAATTTAATATGCTTTTAAAGTCTCTCTTAACCTACCGTTTTGAGGAAATCAGGCATTTGAGGCTATAGAGTGTTTTATAGACTGCATTTTGCCAAATGATACTCATGGTGCAATTCAATGTTTTCTTCTGTCCTTGGTATTTCCTGCAAATTAGCAAATGGATCTGGAGGTAGATCAGATGTGAGTTCAATCTATTCTGCTTTTTAATATCCCACTATTCAGTATAAGAAAACTGCCAAAAATCACGAAAGATTTGAGGACACTATCTAATATAAGGATCCAAAAAGTAAAGCAACCTGGAGAAAGAGTATCTAGAGCAGAAAATTTCTATGGTTAATAAGCTCAGGGGAAGAAGGGAAAACAATGAATCCAGGAAACAAGCACAAGATGCTATTAATAAGGAATATTCAGAAAATGAAAAGAAAATCTTAGGAACTAAAAATAAGCTGGTAAAATTAAAATGTGGTTTCAAGATAAAACTGGGGGAATGCACCCAAAAAGTAAGACAAAAAAGAGAAAGAGAGATTGAAAGGGTCCACAAACGTATAAAGAAAGACCCATACCAAACCACACCATAATAAAATCTTGCAACATTGAAGGCAAAGAGAAGGTCTTGACTTTCAGAGGGAAATATATACACCAAAGAAAGGGGTTTTATTTAAAACTTCTTAATATCAACACCGTAACACTTAGGACACTGGAGCAATTCCTTCAAAATTCTGAGGAAAAATTATTTCTAACCTAGTATACTACACTCAGTCAATTTAACAATTAGGAAAAATTAAAGACAAGCATTGAAGGTCTCAAAAATGTTATCTCCTATGCAACTTTTCTCAAGAAGTTACCTGAAGACATGTTCTACCAAAGACATTATAAACCCAAAAAAGGAAGACATGAGATCCATAGGGGATCCAACGGGTAGGGGAAGCAAAGGGAATTTATAAGATGACACTGAGAGAAGATCCTAAGAAACAGCTAAGCAGCAAATCTAAAGAACAACCAGTGAAGACTGCAGCAGATCAGGAGACTAGAAAGATTTACTGAAGACAAAAAACTGATCAATTACCAGTGTTTCAGCATATACAGTTGACCCTTGAACAACACAGGTTTCAACTGTGTGGGTTCACTTACATGCAGATTTTTTTCTGATAAATACAATATGGTACTATAAATGTATTTCTCTTTTTATGATTTTCTTAATAACATTTTCATTGCTAGCTTACTTTATTGTAAGAATACAGTATATAATACATATATGAAATATGTGTTAATCAACTGCTTGCTATCAGTAAGGCTTCTGGTCAACTGTAGACTATTAGGAGTCGAGTTTGGGGGAAGTCAAAAGTTTTACATACATTTTTGACAGCATGGGTGGTGCGGGGGGGGAGGCCAGTGCCCCTAAACCCCATGTTGTTCAAGGGTCAACTCTACTAACAGGATATTTATATAGTTGGGAAAGGTTTGGGATTAGTGATGGTTGAGAACACAGAAAACTAAACAAAAAAGGTTATTCATTCAAGGGAAAACAAAATACTGTGCAAGGAAAGAAAAGTAACCACCAAATACTAACACAGCTCAGCTAAGAATACTGTTTATGTAATTATAATAAGGTAACTGCTGATTATGATGTACTTATATTGGGAAATGGTGAAATGGGAAATGCACTTGCATGCAGCAGTGGTAGGGTGCTTGCTGCTCAAAGACAGGAAATCCTCATCTTCTTAGTGGGAAGTTAATACATAATGCCTTACTCTGTAAAAAAACAATAAACATTAATTACCAATAAAGAGGTTAATATCAAATGAATCAGAAATTAAAGTGATTCCCTCTGAGGAACAGAAAATGATTCTCAATGTGTGATACATATAAAAACTAAATTTAAATAATGAACTATAAGAATGGTATTGCTGGAGCTTTAGACGGTAGGTACTCTTTCAAAGATGACAGAATGTATTTTATGCTATTTTGGTTTTCTCTTTGATTGCTTTCAGTTTGGAGCTTAGGTCATATTTCTCACTCACAAGACTAATACACTGTGTTCCTAGTTGTAAAAACCTGGAAAGCAAAGCAGGGCCACTGTGGAAGTGTTCTGCAGGAAGATAGTCTCAGTCCTAGCCCCAGCCCACTCTCACTATGAAGTTTAAGCTCTGGGACACCCAGTTTTGGAACTGACTTCATGTGCATATGAACACTGCTGGAGACAGGCCATGGAGCCTGGGCCAAGAGCATAAGAGTGGCCAGCTATGGAACAACATGTCCACAGGGATTAATCTGAGCTCAGTACAACAGAACCACAAGGAAAGGTATGATTAAAAGGAATCAAACTCTGAGAAACCATGGGAAAGTTGCATGATGGCTTGCCAGTTCCCTGATGACCTAAAGGCATAAATATTACCTTCTAACTGACCACTTAACCAAAGGGAATAAAGTGATGTAAAGAATGCAAAAGGCACAGTAGACACTGATTTCAGAATAAGCTTTCACTGAGTTATGCTCAGGGATAGAGGTCAAGATTTACATTTTGTAAATAAACCAAAAATCATATTGCTCATAACCCATATGTTTCAGATCAAGAGGAATAGATAAATTTGAAAAACAGGACTTGAAAAATAAGGCTGAGAAGGTACATCAATAATAGTGGAAAACAGTGAAGTACAAAATATAATACTTTGGAACCGGAAGAACTCCAGATACAATACACTAGTTGCACCAGAAGCACCAGAAATCCTATCAGGAGGAATGGAAATAACACTTAGTAAGCACCTACTATGTGTCAGGCACTGCACTGGTACATTTAATGCTGCTAATCCTTACAGCAATTCTAGGAACTCTTAATATATTTTACAGGTGAGGAAACAGGCTGGAAGGAGGAATGTCATTTGCCAAAATTGGTCAACTATTTTCAGTTAGAAAGTGAACGCAGGGCTTTCTGGCCTCAAAAGCTTTATTTTTCCAATAATCTCAGTGTAAAGATAGGAAACCCTCTGCTGGGGCCACGGTTAACGCTTACGAAAAGGGACTACAAATTAGTGACATGATACCCTTTTAGCAGGTGAGAAGTTAGTATAAGATATCACTCAAAACACCTGTAAGATATCACTCAAAACACAAATGATTCCTATTACACTCCTGGTGAGCACTGTAGGTATTAATTTCCCAAAGATACTTAGATGAATATGTTAGCTAAAATAATTTAAAGAGCATAGATTTCCAACACTCTCAGGAAGGAAGAAACAGCCTCTTCAGGATATATTCTGAACACCACATCAGCACCGTTTACTTGAAGCCTTGACAGCCCAGCTTTCTGAGGACGAAATTAATACAAAACGCTTCTCTTCAAACTAAAATAAAAGAGACTTTACTGTTGAAGACAATTTAGAGGCTTTTACTTAAAAACTAACCACTTTGAGAGGGGAGTCAAGATGGCGGAGAAGTAGCAGGCTGAGACTACTTCAGGTAGCGGGAGATCAGCTAGATAGCTTATCTAAAGATTACAAACACCTACAAATCCAACGGGAGATCGAAGAGAAGAAGAATAGCAACTCTAAAAACAGAAAATCAACCACTTTCTGCAAGGTAGGACTGGCGGAGAAGTGAATCCAAAGCGACGGGAAGATAGACCGCGGGGGGAGGGGCCAGCTCCCGGCAAGCGGCGGAGCAACGGAGCACAAAATCGGGACTTTTAAAAGTCTGTTCCGCTGAGGGACATCGCTCCAGAGGCTTAACCGGGGGGAAGCCCAGGCGGGGTCAGTGTGGCCTCAGGTCCCGCAGGGTCACAGAAGGATCGGGGGTGGCTGAGTGTCGCAGAGCTCACAGGTATTAGAACGGGGAAGCCGGCTACAGAGACAGAGCCGAGGAGTGACTCTCAGCTTGGGGTTACCTTGAACCGGTCGCAGGCTCGGTCAGCTCGGAGCGCGGCCAGAGGCCAGGGTGGCGGGAGTCATTGGGCGCTGTTCTCTGGGGGTGCACTGAGGAGTGGGGCCCCGGGCTCTCGGCTCCTCCGGGCCGGAGACCAGGAGGCCGCCATCTTCATTCCCGTCCTCCGGAACTCTACGGAAAGCGCTCAGGGAACAAAAGCTCCCGAAAGCAAACCCCAGCGGATTACTCAGCCCGGCCCTGGGTAAGGGCGGTGCAACTCCGCCTGGGGCAAAGACTCTTGAGAATCACTACAACAGGCCCCTCCCCCAGAAGATCAGCAAGAAACCCAGCCAGGACCAAGTTTACCTACCAAGGAGTGTAGTTTCAATACCAAGGAGAGCGGCGGAATTCCAAGGGAGGAGAAAGCAAAGCACGGAACTCATGGCTTTCTCCCCATGATTCTTTAGCCTTGCAGTTAATTTAATTTTTTTTCTTTTCTTTTTCAATTTTCTTTTCTCTTCTTCTGCTAAATTTTAACTTTTACCCTTTTCTTTTTTAACATTTTTTAACTAGTTTATCTAATATATATATATATTTTTTCCTTTTTATACTTTTTCTTTATTGGTATTCTTTTTTTAATTTTTTTTTCTTTCTTTCTGAACCTCTTTTTATCCCCTTTCTCCCCCCCCCCCCCCACGACTTAGGATCTCTTCTGATTTGGCTAAAGCATATTTTCCTGGGGTTCTTGCCACCCTTTTAGTATTTTACTTGCTCCTTCATATACTCTTATCTGGACAAAATGACAAGGCGGAAAAATTCACCACAAAAAAAAGAACAAGAGGCAGTACCAAAGGCTAGAGACCTAATCAATACAGACATTGGTAATATGTCAGATCCAGAGTTCAGAATGACAATTCTCAAGGTTCTAGCTGGGCTCGAAAAAGGCATGGAAGATATTAGAGAAACCCTCTCGGGAGATATAAAAGCCCTTTCTGGAGAAATAAAAGAACTAAAATCTAACCAAGTTGAAATAAAAAAAGCTATTAATGAGGTGCAAACAAAAATGGAGGCTCTGACGGCTAGGATAAATGAGGCAGAAGAAAGAATTAGCGATATACAAGACCAAATGACAGAGAATAAAGAAGCTGAGCAAAAGAGGGACAAACAGCTACTGGATCACGAGGGGAGAATCCGAGAGATAAGTGACACCATAAGACGAAACAACATTAGAATAATTGGGATTCCAGTAGAAGAGGAAACAGAGAGGGGAGCAGAAGGTATATTGGAGAGAATTATTGGAGAGAATTTCCCCCATATGGCAAAGGGAACAAGCATCAAAATCCAGGAGGTTCAGAGAACCCCCCTCAAGATCAATAAGAATAGGTCAACACCCCGTCACCTAATAGTAAAATTTACAAGTCTTAGTGACAAAGAGAAGATCCTGAAAGCAGCCCGGGAAAAGAAGTCTGTAACGTACAATGGTAAAAATATTAGATTGGCAGCAGACTTATCCACAGAGACCTGGCAGGCCAGAAAGAGCTGGCATGATATATTCAGAGTACTAAATGAGAAAAACATGCAGCCAAGAATACTATATCCAGCTAGGCTATCGTTGAAAATAGAAGGAGAGATTAAAAGCTTCCAGGACAAACAAAAACTGAAAGAATTTGCAAATACCAAACCAGCTCTACAGGAAATATTGAAAGGGGTCCTCTAAGCAAAGAGAGACCCTCAAAGTAGTAGATCAGAAAGAAACAGAGACAATATACAATAACAGTCACCTTACAGGGAATACAATGGCACTAAATTCATATGTCTCAATACTTACCCTGAATGTTAATGGGCTAAATGCCCCAATCAAAAGACACAGGGTATCAGAATGGATAAAAAAAACAAAACCCATCTATATGTTGCCTACAAGAAACTCATTTTAAACCCAAAGACACCTCCAGATTTAAAGTGAGGGGGTGGAAAAGAATTTACCATGCTAATGGACATCAGAAGAAAGCAGGAGTGGCAATCCTTATATCAGATCAATTAGATTTTAAGCCAAAGACTACAATAAGAGATGAGGAAGGACACTATATCATACTCAAAGGAACTATCCAACAAGAAGATCTAACAATTTTAAATATCTATGCCCCTAACGTGGGAGCAGCCAACTATATAAACCAATTAATAACAAAATCAAAGAAACATATTGACAATAATACAATAATAGTAGGGGACTTTAACACTCCCCTCACTGAAATGGACAGATCATCCAAGCAAAAGATCAACAAGGAAATAAAGGCCTTAAATGACACACTGGACCAGATGGACATCACAGATATATTCAGAACTTTTCATCCCAAAGCAACAGAATACACATTCTTCTCTAGTGCACATGGAACATTCTCCAGAATAGATCACATCCTCGGTCCTAAATCAGGTCTCAACCGTTATCAAAAGATTGGAATCATTCCCTTTATATTTTCAGACCACAATACTCTGAAGTTAGAACTCAATCACAAGAGGAAATTTGGGAAGAACCCAAATACATGGAGACTAAACAGCATCCTTCTAAAGAATGAATGGGTCAACCAGGAAATTAAAGAAGAATTGAAAAAATTCATGGAAACAAATGATAATGAAAACACAACGGTTCAGAATCTGTGGGACACAACAAAGGCAGTCCTGAGAGGAAAATATATAGCGGTACAAGCCTTTCTCAAGAAACAAGAAAGGTCTCAGGTACACAACCTAACCCTACACCTAAAGGAGCTAGAGAAAGAACAAGAAAGAAACCCTAAACCCAGCAGGAGAAGAGAAATCATAAAGATCAGAGCAGAAATCAATGAAATAGAAACCAAAAAAATAATAGAACAAATCAACGAAACGAGGAGCTGGTTCTTTGAAAGAATTAATAAGATCGATAAACCCCTGGCCAGACTTATCAAAAAGAAAAGAGAGAGGACCCAAATAAATAAAATCATGAATGAAAGAGGAGAGATCACAACGAACACCAAAGAAATACAGACAAGTATAAGAACATACTATGAGCAACTCTACGCCAACAAATTGGACAATCTGGAAGAAATGGATGCATTCCTAGAGACATATAAACTACCACAACTGAACCAGGAAGAAATAGAAAGCCTGAACAGACCCATAACCACTAAGGAGAGTGAAACAGTCATCAAAAATCTCCAAACAAACAAAAGCCCAGGGCCAGACGGCTTCCCGGGGGAATTCTACCAAACATTTAAAGAAGAACTAATTCCTATTCTCCTGAAACTGTTCCAAAAAATAGCAATAGAAGGAAAACTTCCAAACTCATTTTATGAGGCCAGCATCACCTTGATCCCAAAACCAGACAAGGATCCCAACAAAAAAGAGAACTACAGACCAATATCCTTGATGAACACAGATGCAAAAATTCTCGCCAAAATACTAGCCAATAGGATTCAACAGTACATTAAAAGGATTATTCACCACGACCAAGTGGGATTTATTCCAGGGCTGCAAGGCTGGTTCAACATCCGCAAATCAATCAATGTGATACAACACATTAATAAAAGAAAGAACAAGAACCATATGATACTTTCCATAGATGCTGAAAAAGCATTTGACAAAGTACAGCATCCCTTCCTGATCAAAACTCTTCAAAGTGTAGGGATAGAGGGCACATACCTCAATATTATCAAAGCCATCTATGAAAAACCCACTGCAAATATCATTCTCAATGGAGAAAAACTGAAAGCTTTTCCGCTAAGGTCAGGAACACGGCAGGGATGTCCGTTATCACCACTGCTATTCAACATAGTACTAGAAGTCCTAGCCTCAGCAATCAGACAACAAAAGGAAATTAAAGGCATCCAAATCGGCAAAGAAGAAGTCAAACTATCACTCTTTGCAGATGATATGATACTATATGTGGAAAACCCAAAAGACTCCACTCCAAAACTGCTAGAACTTGTACAGGAATTCAGTAAAGTGTCAGGATATAGAATCAATGCACAGAAATCAGTTGCATTTCTCTACACCAGCAACAAGACAGAAGAAAGAGAAATTAAGGAATCCATCCCATTTACAATTGCACCCAAAACTATAAGATACCTAGGAATAAACCTAACCAAAGAGACTAAGAATCTATACACAGAAAACTATAAAGTACTCATGAAAGAAATTGAGGAAGACACAAAGAAATGGAAAAATGTTCCATGCTCCTGGATTGGAAGAATAAATATTGTGAAAATGTCTATGCTGCCTAAAGCAATCTACACATTTAATGCAATTCCTATCAAAGTACCATCCATTTTTTTCAAAGAAATGGAACAAATAATCCTAAAATTTATATGGAACCAGAAAAGACCTCGAATAGCCAAAGGAATATTGAAAAAGAAAGCCAAAGCTGGTGGCATCACAATTCCAGATTTCAAGCTCTATTACAAAGCTGTCATCATCAAGACAGCATGGTACTGGCACAAAAACAGACACATAGATCAATGGAACAGAATAGAGAGCCCAGAAATAGACCCTCAACTCTATGGTCAACTCATCTTCGACAAAGCAGGAAAGAATGTCCAATGGAAAAAAGACAGCCTCTTCAATAAATGGTGTTGGGAAAATTGGACAGCCACATGCAGAAAAATGAAATTGGATCATTTCCTTACACCACACACGAAAATAGACTCAAAATGGATGAAGGATCTCAATGTGAGAAAGGAATCCATCAAAATCCTTGAGGAGAACACAGGCAGCAACCTCTTCGACCTCAGCCGCAGCAACATCTTCCTAGGAACATCGCCAAAGGCAAGGGAAGCAAGGGCAAAAATGAACTATTGGGATTTTATCAAGATCAAAAGCTTTTGCACAGCAAAGGAAACAGTTAACAAAACCAAAAGACAACTGACAGAATGGGAGAAGATATTTGCAAATGACATATCAGATAAAGGGCTAGTGTCCAAAATCTATAAAGAACTTAGCAAACTCAACACCCAAAGAACAAATAATCCAATCAAGAAATGGGCAGAGGACATGAACAGACATTTCTGCAAAGAAGACATCCAGATGGCCAACAGACACATGAAAAAGTGCTCCACATCACTCGGCATCAGGGAAATACAAATCAAAACCACAATGAGATATCACCTCACACCAGTCAGAATGGCTAAGATGAACAAGTCAGGAAATGACAGATGCTGGCGAGGATGCGGAGAAAGGGGAACCCTCCTACACTGTTGGTGGGAATGCAAGCTGGTGCAACCTCTCTGGAAAACAGCATGGAGGTTCCTCAAAATGTTGAAAATAGAACTACCCTATGACCCAGCAATTGCACTGCTGGGTATTTACCCTAAAGAGACAAACGTAGTGATCTGAAGGGGCACGTGCACGCGAATGTTTATAGCAGCAATGTCTACAATAGCCAAACTATGGAAAGAACCTAGATGTCCATCAACAGACGAATGGATAAAGAAGATGTGGTATATATACACAATGGAATACTATGCAGCCATCAAAAGAAATGAAATCTTGCCATTTGCGACGACGTGGATGGAACTAGAGGGTATCATGCTTAGCGAAATAAGTCAATCGGAGAAAGACAACTATCATATGATCTCCCTGATATGAGGGATAGGAGATGCAACATGGGGGGTTAAGGGGATAGGAGAAGAGTAAATGAAACAAGATGGAATTGGGAGGGAGACAAACCATAAGTGACTCTTAATCTCACAAAACAAACTGAGGGTTGATGGGGGGAGGGGGGTTGGGAGGGGGGTGGGATTATGGACACTGGGGAGGGTATGTGCTATGGTGAGTGCTGTGAAGTGTGTAAACCTAGTGATTCACAGACCTGTACCCCTGGGGATAAAAATATATTATATGTTTATAAAATTAATAAAAATTAAAAAAAAAAAAAAGAATGACACTGTAAAAAAAAAAAAACTAACCACTTTGATTGTTCTGGCAAATGTCATACTAGAAGTACATGACTAGAAGTACATGACATGCTACTGCAGGACTATTAAGAGTACATCGTGCCTCTCATGAAACAGAAGTAAATTCTCTTCTCCAAAGAGTGTGCCCCAAGTTGCCCTCTCACCCAAAATTCATACATTTACTCCCCAAACTACCATCTTCCCTTTCTCTTTTATCAACTTTATTGAAGTATAAGTCATTCATTTAAAGTGTATAATTTAATTAATTCTGAAAATATATATACCCATAAAACTGTCACCATGATCAAGACACAAAATATTTCCATCACCCTTAGAAGTTTTCTGGTGCCTCTTTGTGGTCCATCCCTCCATCTACCCTCAGGCCCGGGCAATTACTCCGATGCTATCTGTCATTTGAGATGAGTTTATATTTTCTAGGATTTTATATAACTAGATTTTCTAGGATTTTATATAACTAGATGTCCTCTTTGGGCTCTATTTCACTCAGCTTATTTTGCAATTCACCCATGAGTATCAGTAGTTGATTCTTTGAGCTACTGAGCAGTATTCTGTTGTATGTATACCACTTGTTGTTTATCCATTCTCTTATTAATGTATATATAGTGCTTATAATTTGGGTACTATAAATAAGGCTGCTATGAACAATAATGTACAAATCTTTGTGTGGACATATATTTTAATTATACTGGGAAAGTATCTGGGAGTAAAATGGCTGAGTTGTAAAGTATGTGTATGTTTAACTTTTTAAGATTCTACTACTAATAGCTTTTCATGGGACACCTGAGTGGCTCAGTTGGTTAAGAGCCCAACTCTTGGTTTCAGCTCAGGTCATGGTCTCATGGTTGTGGGATCCAGCCCCCACGGAGATTCTCTCTCCCCCTCTCTCCCTTCTATCTCCCCACTCTCCCCCACTCATGCGTGCCCTCTCTCTCTCCCTAAAATAAATAAATCTTTTTTAAAAAATTAGGTAATACGGGGCACCTGGGTGGCTCAGTTGGTTAAGCAACTGCCTTCGGCTCAGGTCATGATCCTGGAGTCCTGGGATCGAGTCCCACATCGGGCTCCCAGCTCCATGGGGAGTCTGCTTCTCCCTCTGACCTCCCCTCTCATGCTCTCTCTCTGTCTCTCAAATAAATAAATTTTAAAAAAAAATTAGGTAATACTAACAGTTTTTCAACATTTAACATTCCCATTAGCCACATATGAAAGTTGTGGTTGCTCTGTATACTCTGTATTATCAGTCTTTTTCATTTTACTGTTCTAATACATATATAGTGATACCTCATTGTGCTTCAAAATGGGTTTTTCAAGATTTTATTTATTTATTTGACAGAGAGAGAGACAGCAAGAGGGAACATAAGCAGGGGGAATGGGAGAAGCAGGCTTCCCACCAAGCAGGGAGCCTGATGCAGGGCTCAATCCCAGACACTGGAACCATGACCTGAGCTGAAGGCAGAGGCTTAATCACCTGAGCCACCCAGGCACCCCTCAATATGGTTTTAATTCAGATTTCCCGGATCACTTAAGCTACTGAGCAACTTTTCAGGTACTTACAGTCATTCATATAACTTTTTTTTGAAATGTCTGATCAAATCTTTTGGCCACTTTTTATTTGGTTGTCTTCTTTTTAGTTTTAACAGCTTATTACATATTCTGAAAGTAAGTCCTTTTTCAGATATATATATATATATTGCAAATAGTTTCTCCTAGTCTCTGACCTACCTTTCATTTTCCTAACAGTATCTTCCAAGGCGCAAAAATTGATAAAACCCAATTTATTTTTTTTTCTGTATGAATTTTTGTCTTTTGTGTCCTAACCTCTGACTACCTCAAGGTCACAAAGTTTTATTTCTATATTTTCTTCTAGAAGTTTTATAATTCTAGTTTTTATATTTACATCTTGTGCATTTCAAATTAACTTCTATGTATGGTGTGAAGTCAGGGTCAAGGTTCATTTTTCTATATGACTGTAAGATGTTACAACACCATTCGCTGGAAGACTTTCCCTTCTTCATTCAAAAGATTAGGCAACTTTATCAAAAATCAACTGACCAGGGGTGTCTGGGTAGCTCAGGTCATGATTCTAGGGTCCTGGGATCAAGCCCCGCATCCAGCTCCCTGTTCAGTGTGAGGCCTGCTTCTCCCTCTCCCACTACTTGTGTCCCCTCTCTCACGGTCTCTCTGTCAAATAAATAAAATCTTAAAAAAAAAAAAAAATCAACTGACCATTCTTGAGTGGATTCACTCCTGGGTTCTTTTTCCAGTTCCACTGATCTATATTATATATCCATCTTTTCAGTAATACCACACTGTCTTGATTATGGTTGCATTGTAATTAATCTTGAAATGAGGTAGTAATTTCTCCAAATTTGCTCACCTTATATAAAACTGCTTTGACTAACTTAGGGTGTTTACATTTCCTTATAAATTTTTAAATCAGCTTATCAGTTTCTATGTTTATAAAAAAAAAACCTGTTGGAATTTTTATTGAGAGGGGGATAAGACAGGGAGGCACTAGGAAGGTACCTCAAACAACTGAAGATCATGCTATAGAGAGGAGTTTTAGAGTTCTGTTAAAAAGTTTAGGGGATAGAGGGGCGCCTGGGTGGCCCAATGGTTAAGTGTCTGCCTTCGGCTCAGGTCATGATCCCAGGATCCTGGGATCAAGTCCCCATCAGGCTCCCTGCTCAGCAGGGCACCTGCTTATCCCTCTCCCACTCCCCCTGCATGTCCTTCTCTTGCGGTCTCTCTGTCAAATAAAAAGTTTAAGGGATAGAATTTTAATGGATATATCTTAAACTAAACAAATATAAAACAAAGCAATCATTAACTCCAGAAAATCCTCCAAAAATGAGAATGGGAAAAAACACAATTATAGAATACTCCATGCCTCAACTTTGTAGCAGATAATATTCGCACATGGCCCTCAACACTATCTGGCAATTATACTACCGTCCTCTAAACATCTCACTTTCTCATTCTCCATGATGACAGATTCAAACCTCTACTCTCCTCAAATCCAATGTCCCTCTTGGAGGTGAGGGTAGAGTGTCTCACAATCTCTACAGAAAAAATAAAAACACCATCTGAGGCTGACAGTCATGAATTTCGCAAAAAGCCAATTTTTCATTTTACATGATTTCCTAATACAGCCTTTAGCTCTTCCACTATTAGCATAGAGAAAACCAAGAGCTGTTCATGTAAATTTATGATTTGCCAGACAGATGCAATAAAACTACAAAGGGGCAACGGAATGTAGGGCATTGTCAACAAACATGTTGTCCTTAATATAGTGGATCATGAAGTTCTGCTGAATTTCTAGACAATCAAGGTCCCTTTGGACAACATTGTAACTGAGGGAAGTGGAGTCAATATATCTCTAGGGCATGATCAAAAATGTGTACTTTTGTCCATTCTAAGTGTGTGTGAACTGCTTCTAATCCCCCTTCCTGATAGAGAAGGTGTTCAATCTCCATTATCAATACCTGCATATGAAGTGCCACAGACCATGTTGCTCTACTCTAGTAAGAACATCTTATCTGATATAGCAACTGTGGTCAGGAAATTGCTTGGTTAAATGTGTAACAGTTCATCATCACCTACCATCAGTCGTCTGTGGGGGAAATCTCATTAATTAAATGGGAGTATGACAGGAATCGCCACCCTCAACCATTAGGTCTTTAAGACTAACATTAACCTCTACCATTCAGTGGGGATACGTTATTGCTTCTGATTTACATTTTTGTGCAACAGTCCCAGTAGTTTCCACCTGTCCTTTCCTAATATAAGGGCTCTTCTTCCATAGGTTAAACATGATGGTGTTGCCATTTACTAAATATATCCATGCTGATTACACATTCAGGAACAGGGAAAATGACCACACAGTGAGTCTAGAGATACAGTGAGCACAGCTGCGAGACAGACTTGAGTCAGGACTCCATTTATCACCTGGCTTCCACATGCCCCCCATATTCACATGAGAATCATTATGGGGTCTCAGATCCCCTGGTAGCAATATTAGCTTGACCTAGTTTCCAATAATTCTTTAAATATCTGGAAAGATCTCTCTCTCCAGTGGACTGTTAAAATGTCCACACTACCCAAAGCAATCTGCAAATTCAATACAATCCCTATTAAAATTCCAGTGGCATTTTTTCCCCAGAAACAGAACAATCTTAAAATTAGTACAGAACCATAATAGACCCCAAGTAGCCAAAGCAATCTTGAAAAAGAAGAACAACATCGTGCTCCCTGACTACAAAGGTACAGTAATCAAAACAGTATTATATCAGTGCAAAAACAGACACAAAGTTCAATGAAACATTACTGAGAACCCAGAAAGAAACACAGAAATGAAAACACACAAATATGGTCAATTAATTTATGACAAAGGAGCCAATAAATACAACAGGGAAAGGACAATATCTTCAACAAACGGTGTTGAGAAAATCAGATAGCCACATGCAAAAAAAAAAAAAAAAAAGAAACTGGATCACTGTCTTACACCATATACAAAAATTAACTCAGGATTGGAGACCTGAATGTAAGACCTGAAATCATAAAACTGCTAGAAAAAAGCACAGGTGGTAAGCTCCTTGACATTTGTCCTTGATGATTTTTTGGATCTCACACCAAAATCAAAGGCAATAAAAGCAAAACTAAGCAAGTAGGACTACTAAAAATCTTCTGCACAGCGAAGGAAGCCATCAGCAAAATGATAAGGCAACCTACCAAATAGAAGGAAATACTTGCAAGTCATATATCTGATAATATATATATATATAATATAAAAAACTTACATTAAAGAAACCCATGCAACTCAATAGTTAGAAAAACCAAACAATCTGATTTAAAAATGGGCAGAGAACCTGAACGGATACGTTTTCAAAAAAAACATACAGATGATCAACATGTACCTGAAAAGGTGCTCAATATGACTAATCATGAGGGAAATGCAAAATCAAAACTAAAGGAGATACCATCTCATACCTGTCCAAATGGCTATTATCAAAAACAAAACAAACAAAAAACCCAAGAAATAATAAGTGTTGGTGAAGATATGGAGAAAAGGAAAGCCTGTGCACTGCTGGTGGGAATATAAATTGGTGCAGCCACTACAGTAAACAAGAGGAGGTTCTTCAAAAAACTTAAAATAGCACTACAACATGATTCAGCAATTCCACCTTTGGGTATTTATCTGAACAAAATGGAAACACTAACTCCCTAGTGGGCATTACCCTAGGAACATAAATTCCCAGGCACTTCTAACATTTTGGGCAGGCAGGCAAAGAATGTTCTGGCAGTGCTAGGACAGCCTGTCAACGAAGAGAAAAAGGTGGTGACTACTGGAAATGAAAGCATACCAGGACCAATATGCACAAATAGGGTAAAGGATTCCAAAGTGATATGGATGGAGGTCTGACAGCTTCTGCTACATATATGTGTACATATGCAACAGTTCCTTTTGGATCAACAATAGGGCTATAGAGTATGTGTGTGTGTGTTCAACTTTACTAGTAATGTCTATCTAGTTCTCAAACGGTGTACCAATTAATACTCATTTCAGCACATCATATTTAAGAGGGGCTTCTGACTTCTATCCTTTACAACTTTGCAACTGAAATTACGGTCCACAGAGCATCAGCATAGGCATCACTTAGACCTTTGTTAGAAAGCCAGTATATCAAGCCCCACTCCAGATCTGCTAACCCAGAATATACATTTTTCAAAGATCTTTAAGTGATTCAAATTAAAGTTTGAGAAGTCCTGCTCTATCACTTAGTATTATCTGACTCATTAATTTTTGCTACTCAACTGTCAAACGAAGTCTCACTTTGGTCTTGAGTTGTACATCCTTAATTAGTTTCAACATACATTCAACATACATTGACTATGTGTTTCCTCTTCCATAAAATGCCTGTTCTGTGCCTTTTGCACCTTTTCCTACTGGGTTATTCTTCCTGATTGATTATTCACTTTATATTCTGGATACTGACTGTTCTGGAAGTAATCTCTGCATTTAATGTGAAGTAAACACAAAATCTCAATTTCCTTCCCCACTTGTTTTTGGATTCTGCACCCATCAATCCAGAAAAATAATTCTAAGTAACCAATCATTTCCATATAACTAAACCATCTTTTTGCCCCTTACTTAACATGTTTATTAGCACACTGATACTCAGGACTCCCTCCTTCAAGAAAATGTTCTTTCAGTGGCTTCAGTGGCTTTCCACAATCTTCTCCTCATTTCCTATCTACCACTCTGACTAGTTCTTCTTACTATTCTCTTGCAAGCTCATCTATCTCAAACAGATGAGGAAATGTCAATGTTACTCAAGTCTTCACCCTATGTTCACACTTAGAACAGTGCCTGGCACATGGTAAGTAGTATCCACGTATCTGGAAATATCATCATCACATTCTCACCCTAAACTCTCTACATGGGCAATCTCTTCCATTCCTTTAATTACCATTTATACAGAGATGATCTATAGTGTATCTCTTGTCCACATTTCCCCTTGGAGCTCCTGATTTATGTGTACTTGATGTCTCCTTCAGCATGTTTAAAATTAAACTCGTGATTTTCCCTTCCAGACCTCCACAAAACTTGGTTTTACTCAGTAGTTTCTGTGAACACCATCACTCATCCAGGTTTATAAATCAGAAATGCATCTGTTTCCTATATTCAATCCACCGCCAAGTACGATGATTTTCAACACTGACCACTTACCTTCATTTCGATTCCCACTACCTCTAAATTCAACCGTCTATTATCTCTCACTTGGACTACCCCAAATGTAGGTCTTCTTGCACTATTTTCTTTTTCTTTCCTCCATACTAAAGCCAGCTTCAGCTTTTCAAAATGCATCACGTTTCTACTTATAATCCTTCAGTGGCTCTTAGGATAAAGTGCAAAACATTTAACATGGGCTCAAAGATCTGTACAGACTAGATTTACAGCCTCTTCTCTCACCAACCCCTCCCCTTTGCTCTGCATTCCAGGAATCATAGCCTTTCAATCCCTGACTCAACATGCTCCCTCTCACCAAAAAGATTTTTACATATGCTGTTCCTTCTGAATGGAAGGTTTAATTTTAGTTCAATCATCCCTGCCTCAGAGAAGCCATTCCTAAACTTCCACAATGGGTCAAATTCCCCAGTAGGATGGTTCAGTAGTAATAAGAACTTCTCATTCTTGCAGTGCTCCTCTCAGTTGCAACACACATCAACCCATGTGTGTGACTGTTTAAGGTGTGCTTGCCCTCCACCCTAACCCCATTAGTCTGTGAGCTCCAAGAAACCAGGACTCATTTATTTCTGTTTTTCTCACCATTGTACCTCCCATGACTAATAGGATCTGGTATATACTTAATGAAGTAATACTTCATTACTTAATGAAGTAATGAACACTGAATCACAGAAAACTTTTCTTTCTAAAGTATTTCCACATTTTCTTGACTCTATTATACACACAGCAGAATTTCCAGAAATGGGGTTCCTGACATATGTTTAAAATTTGGCGGGGGGTGGGGGGGGAGGAGCTGATACTGGTCCAAGATGGCGATGCAGGAACTCACCAAAACTCACCTCCTCCATGGGCACAACAAATCTATACCAATATACAGAGCAATTCCTCCTGAAGAACTGAGGGCTGAGTGAACAACTTCTGTGTAACAAAAGATAGAGACCACACAGAATGGCAAGAGGAGACACAGGACACAGTAATTAACTAATAAAGTAATCACCCCCTCCAACACTGCAAACTCCAGTTGGGGCCAGGGGGGTAATATTAAGGAACTGTGAACAGACTCATCTGTCCTGGGTCACAGAAAAAAGGCCACAGTTAAAAAGGGCAAGTAGAATATAAAGAACTAGGCCTAGAACCCTGCCAAATGGCAGGGGAGTTGCTGGAACTCTCTCCGGACTGAAGGGGCTGGCAGGTGCCCCAGTTTACATTCCTCCCCACCCACCCACCTTATAGCACAAGGTCCAGATGTCACAGGTGGCCTGCTGCCTGAGCAAGCCCTAGGCACAAAGCCCATACCAGCCCAAGATAACCTGGGGCACGGAGGCAGCGGGGGGTGGGGGGGGAGGAAGGGGGGAAGCTGTGGTTTAAAAGGACAACTAGAATATGGAAGAACTTCCCTGGAACTCTGCCAAGTGGCAGCAGAACTACTGCATCTCTCTCCAGGACAGAAGGCCTAGCAAGCACTACAGTTTACTTTCCCTTCCACCTCAATAACATGGACATGAACAAGAGTCTACGCACCCTAGGCAGCCTACTACCTCAGCAAGCCCTGAGCCTCTGGCCCACACTAGCCCAAACCATCCCACTAAGGTGGCCTCAGCAGCGTGCACATCAGGACACTACTGGCCAGCACACACCACAGTTCCAGCCATCTCACCTAGAAGACACAGGCCAAAGCACCCTAGAACATTCCAGGCCTGCACCACTTTGGCTCCAGACAACCTGCACAGGCAACCCTAGCACACAGCACTACCTGCATTGGCTCCAGCTGTCCCAGAGCATCATGGCCTACAACCATTTCAGCTACAGATGTCCCACAGGGACACTCTTATGCAGAGCACCTTAGGACCTTACCCATCCATGCCCCACCTCACAACCAGCCGCCCTGCCAGATCATGCCCTATCCAGAGTGCCCCAGAACTCCCCAACCCATGCCCAATTCGCTCCAGCTGCCTCACCAGGGTGTCACATAAAACAAGTGCCCTGGAACCAACGTGCACTTTGTCTTGGTTCCAGACACCTTGCCTGGGTGCCCCTGCACAGAGGACTCCAGGACACCCACTTTAGCTTCAGCTATCCTATCACAGTGCCCCCAGTGAAGAGAGCCCAGGACTCCCTGGCTTAATACTAACTTCAGTTTCAGCTTTTCTGCTACAGCATCCTCTGCACAGAGAGCCCTGGGACCACCCTGGCTCACACCAACTTCAGTTCCTGCCATCTCAGCAGGGCAGACCCAGTCCATGCCAGTCACAGCTTGCCAACCAAACTAAGTCACCAAATATACCCAGTCTACACAAAGGATGATATACACAAGACCATTCCTTAAATGTTAGAAGTAGCTATTCTGCCTAATTCACAGAAACAAACACAGAAAGTCAAGCAATACAAGGAGACAGCGGAATATGTTCCAAATGACAGAACAAGACAAAAAAGTAAAAAAACAAAACAAAACAAAACAAAAAAACCTAAATAAAAAAGAATTAAGAAATATGCCTAATAAAGACTTTAAAGAAATGATCATAAAGATCCTCACCAGACTAGACAGAAGAGTGGATGAACTCACTTATAACATCAACACAAAGAAAATATTTTTTACAATCAGAATTGAAGAATGTAAGTAAAATAAAAAATATACTAGGGGGAATCAACACTAAAATACGCAGAAGAACAGATAAGCTATCTGGCAGACTGGGTAATGTAAAGCACCCAAACTAAACAGCAAAAAAAGCAAAGAAAAGCAAAACAAAGCAAACAGAATAAGAGATCTCTTAGATAACATCAAGCAAACAAAAATATTCATATTATAGGGGTGCCAGAATAAGGAGAGAGAGAGAGACAAAGGAGCAGAAAAATTATTTGAAGAAATAATAGCTGAAAACTTCCCTAACCTAGGGAAGGAAACACACACCCAGATTCAGGAAGCACAGAGTTCCAAACAAGCTGAACCCAAGGAGAGCCACACCATGACACATAATAATTAAAATGTCAAAGATTAAAGAGGGAATTTTAAAAGCAGCAAGAGAGAAGCATATAGTTATGAACAATGGAAATCAAATAACACTTTAAGCTGATGTTTCACCAAAAATCCTGCAGCCAGAAGGGAGTGCCCTGATATACACAAAGTGATGAAAAGAAAAAACCTACAACCAAGAATACTCTATCCAGCAAGATTATCATTCAGAACTGAAGGACAGATACAGGGTTTCCCAGAAAAACAGAAATTAAAGGAATTCATCACCACTAACCCAGCCTTACAAGAAATGTTAAAGGCACTTCTTTAAATTAAAAAGAGAAGGCCATAATTCAAAGTAAGAAAATTATTAATGTCAAATATGATAACACATACATAAAACACATCGGAAATAAAAAAAATTTCTTTTAGAATGTGTTTGAACTTAAGTGACTATCAACTTACTATAGACTACTATATATATTTAGGATGTTATAATACAAACCTCATGGTAACCACAAATGCAAAGCCTGTAATAGATACACACAGAAAAAAAGAAAGCATAACACTAAGGAAAACCATCAATCACATGGAAGGAGGGTAAGAAAAGAACAGAGAACCACAAAAATAAGAAAAAAATTAATAAAACTTTAGTAAGTACATACCTATAGATAATTTCTTTATATGTACATGGTCTAAATACTTCAATCAAAAGACATAGGAAGACAGATTGAATGGGGAAAAAAATAGGAACCACATATATGCTGCCTACAAGAGACATCAGGTCTAAAGACACATACAGATTGAAAGTTAAGAGGACAGAAAAGATAGTGCATTCAAAGGGAAAAAGAAAAAAAAAAGCCAGGGTAGCAATACTTGTTACCAACAAAATAGAATTTAAACCAAAGACTGTAACATGAGACAAAGAAATGTCCCATGCCCCTAAAAGATAAAGGAATCAGTCCAACAAGAGAATATTACAATTGAAAATATCTATGAAACCAACATTGGAGTACCTAAATACATAAAGCAAATATTAACAGACATAAAGAGAAAAACTAAAAGAAATACAGTAATAGTAGAGGAATTTAACATTCCGTTTACATAAGTGAACAGATCATCCAGGCAGAAAATCAATATAGAAAAAGTGTCTCTGAACAACACATCAGACCACATGAACTTAATATAACCAACCTTCAATTCAAAAACAATAGAAAACACGTTCTCTTCAAATGCACATGGAATTCTCCAGAATCACATGTTAAGTAACAAAACTTAATAAATTTAAAAAGACTAAAGTCATATCATGCATCTTTTCTAACCACAATGGTATGAAACTAGAAACCAATCACAAGGAAAAAAAAAAAAAAAAAGAAAAGCACTAACATGCAGAAGCTAAATAACATGCCACAAAACAATGAATGAGTCAGACAACAAATCAAAGAGGAAATTAAAAAAATACATAGAGACAAATTAAAATAGAAATATTATGGTCTAAAATCTTTGGGATGCAGCAAAAGCAGTTCCAACAGTAAATTTATAGTGATAGAGGCCTACCTCAAGAAACAAGAAAAATCTTAAACAATCTAACCTTACACCAAATGAATTAGAAAAAAAGAAACAAAGCTCAAATTTAGTAGAAGGAAAGAAAAATAAAGCCCAGAGAAGAAATAAATGAAATAGAGACAAAAACAAACAAATAAAAACCCAAAAAAGATCAATGAAACCAAGAGCTGCTTCTTTGAAAAGATAAAGAAAATTGATAAACCTTAAGCCAATAAAGGGAAAAAAGAGAGAGCCTGAATACATATAATTAAAAAGGAAAGAAAAGAAATAACTACGAACACCACAGAAATACAGGAATTATAAGAGACTACTACAAAAAATTATATGCCAACAAAGTGGATAATGGAGAAGAAATGGATAAATTCCTAGAATATTCTAAAACAAAATCAGGAAGAGATAGAAAACCTGAACATTCAAATTATTAGGAACAAAAATGAACCAGTAAGCCAAAAACTCCCAAAAAACAAGAATCCATGGCCAGATGGATTCACAGGTTAATTTTATCAAACAATTTAAAAAGAGTTGGGGGGAAGGGGACTTGGGTGGCTGAGTCAGTTAAGTGGTCAACTCTTGATTTTGGCTCAGGTCATTATCTCGGGATCCTGAGATTGAGCCCCACATTGAGACTCAGCAGGGAGTCTGCATGAGGATTCTCTCTCCCTCTCCCTCGCCCCTCCCCCTGCTTGAGCTCTCCTTCCCTAAAATAAGTAAAACAAACCTTTAAAAGAAAATACAGTTAATACCTATTCTTAAACTATTCTAAAAAGCAGAAAAGGAGGTTTCCAAATGTATTCTATGAGGCCAGCATTATCCTGATGCCAAAACCAGACAAGAACACTGCAAAAAAGAAAACTACAGGCCAATATCCCTGATGAACATACATGCAAACATCCTCAACAAAATATTAGCAAATTGCATTCAAAAATACATTATAGGATCACTCACCATGATCAAGTGGGATTTACTCCAGGGATGCAAGGCTGGTTCAATATTCATATATCAATTAATGTAATATACTGCATTAACCAAATGAAGGATAAAAATCATGACCATCTCAAGTAGCTCCATGAAGTGGAAGATGGTGGCTGAGTATGAGGACTCTAGACTCACCTCATACCACAAATACAACTAGATGCTATCAAATCATCCAAAATTCCCCAGAAACTGATCTGAAGACCAGAAGAACAAACCCCACAATTAAAGACAGAGAAGAAGCCACATCGAAGAGGCCAGGAGTGCACTGATGCTGAATGGGAGAGATAAAGATAGCAGCCACAGAGGTGGGGAGGGAATTGTGGTCACAGAGGAAGGCAAGAGACAGACTAATATATAGGGGAGTGCAAAGGGAAGACAAATCCCAAGAGCAATTGGCTTAGAACTTGAGAGAGCCCAAATTCTTGAGTTCTTGCAACCAACAGGGCTTAAAGCCAGGAGTTTTAAAGGTCACCATGCTTGGCTATGGGAGAACTTACAGGCACTGGGGCTGCTCCTGGAGAAAAGCAGGGCAAACAGCCTGTGAATGTACAGCATTAAAACAGTGATCTGGAGAGTGCCTGGGGCACACAATGAGGAGGTTACTTGCTCATCTCAGAAGCTTATCCCACCAGAGACAACATTCACAGAGAGACCCCTCTGGGAATAAAGGAACTGGCAGGCACCATTTCCATTCCCCACCCCTAAGCATAAACACAGAGCAACCTGCAGGAACCAGTGAAGCACAAACACTTGCTACCTAACTTGCTTAAACCAACCCCCCCCCCCAAACCCTCTGGTGGAACTACCCTTCTGGGTCTAACTTGCCTCAGTCCCAGCACAGCAGGCCCCCAAAAGACAGGCCCAAAGCCCTGCCCACATCCTGTCTCCCAACCAGGGCATTTTGCATGGCCTTGGTCCTGAAGGAGGTGATGACAGGTCTCATTCCACAAGCAGACCAGAGAACACCTAGTTAAAGCACACCACATTCAGGCCAGGAATCAAACAAGGCCCAGAGCAGGCAAAGAGAACCTCTGCAGATGACCGGCCTGAAGGATAAAGTGGTGACAACGCAACAGCAGAGCATATGCAACACACATTGGAGACACTCCTGGAAGCGCCAGGCCCTGGGGAACAGGGGACACTACACGGCAAGTCACTCCAGAATGTCTTCTTCATAAAGCATTACATTCAAGAAAAGGAAACACCCTGACTTTCCTAACAGAAACAAGCATAGAGACTTACACAAAATGAGAAGACAGAGGAATTTCTCCCAGATGAAAAAAGGACAAGGCCATGGCCAGATATACAAGCAAAACAGATATAAATAACATGTCTAATGGAGAATTTAAAGCAGTAATCATAAGGATATTCACTGGACTTGAGAGACTGGAGAACATCACTGAGACCATTTACACAGGGATAAGGAATAACACAGAGAGGGCTCAATAAATAAAATGAGAAACACACTTGGTAGAATGATCAGCAGGCTGGAAGAAGCAAAGGAATGAATTAATGACCTAGAAGACAGAGCAGTGGAAAGTAATCAAGGTGAACAAAGAGAAAAAAGAATTATGCAAAACAAGAATAGGGAACTCAGTGAATCCATGAAATATAATAATAGTATTATAGGAGCCTCAGAAGAAGAGAGAGGAAAGAGCAGAGAATTTATTTGAAGAAATAATAGCTGAAAATTTTCCTAATCTGGAGAAGGAAACAGATATGCAGATCCAGGAGGCACAGAGAAACCTCAACAAAATCAATAAAAGCAGATCCACATCAAGACATATTATTGGGGGCACCTGGGTGGCTCAGTGGTTAAGCCTTTGCCTTCAGCTCAGGTCATGATCTCAGGGTCCTGGGATCGAGTCCCACATCGGGCTCTCTGCTCTGCAGGGAGCCTGCTTCCTCCTCTCTCTCTCTCTCTCTGCTTGCCTCTCTGCCCACTTGTGATCTCTCTCTGTCAAATAAATAAAATCTTTAAAAAAAAAATTTTAAAAATATTTTTTAAAAAAAGACATATTATTGTCTCTTTGTTTTCTTGACTGTTTCCTTTGCTGTGCAGAAGCTTTTGATTTTGATGAAGTCCCAAAAGTTTATTTTGGCTTTTGTTTCCTTTGCCTTTGGAGACATATCTTGAAAGAAGTTGCTGTGGCTGATATCAAAGAGATTACTGCCTATGTTCTCCTCTAGGATTCTGATGGATTCCTGTCTCACGTTGAGGTCTTTTATCCATTTCGAGTTTATCTTTGTGTACGGTGAAAGAGAATGGTCGAGTTTCATTCTTCTACATATAGCTGCCCAGTTTTCCCAGCACCATTTATTGAAGAGACTGTCTTTTTTCCACTGTATATATTTTCCTGTTTTGTCGAAGATTAACTGACCATAGAGTTGAGGGTCCATATCTGGGCTCTCTACTCTGTTCCACTGGTCTATGTATCTGTTTTTATGCCAGTACCATGCTGTCTTGGTGATCACAGCTTTCTGGTAAAGCTTGAAATCAGGTAATGTGATGCCACCAGTTTTATTTTTGTTTTTCAACATTTCCTTAGCAATTCGGGGTCTCTTCTGGTTCCATACAAATTCTTGGATTATTTGCTCCAGCTCTTTGAAGAATACCAGTGGAATTTTGATTGGAATGGCATTAAAAGTATAGATTGCTCTAGGCAGTATAGACATTTTAACAATGTTTATTCTTCTGATCCAAGAGCATGGAATGGTCTTCCATCTTTTGGGAGAAGATATTTGCAAATGACAGTACAGACAAAAGATTGATATCCAGGATCTATAAAGAACTCCTCAAACTCAACACACACAAAACAGAGAATCATATCAAAAAATGGGCAGAAGATATGAACAGACACTTCTCCAATGAAAACATACAAATGGCTATCAGACACATGAAAAAATGTTCATCATCACTAGCCATCAGGGAGATTCAAATTAAAACCACATTGAGATACCACCTTACGCCACTTAGAATGGCCAAAATTAGCAAGACAGGAAACAACATGTGTTGGAGGGGATGTGGAGAAAGGGGAACCCTCTGACACTGTTGGTGGGAATGTAAGTTGGTGCAGCCTCTTTGGAGAACAGTGTGGAGATTCCTCAAGAAATTAAAAATAGAGCTTCCCTATGACCCTGCAATTGCACTACTGGGTATTTACCCCAAAGATACAGATGTAGCGAAAAGAAGGGTCATCTGTAACCCAATGTTTATAGCAGCAATGGCCACGGTCGCCAAACTGTGGAAAGAACCAAGATGCCCTTCAACGGATGAATGGATAAGGAAGTTGTGGTCCATATACACTATGGAGTATTATGCCTCCCTCCATCAGAAAGAATGAATACCCAACTTTTGTAGCAACATGGATGGGACTGGAAGAGATGATGCTGAGTGAAATAAGTAAAGCAGAGAGAGTCAATTATCATATGGTTTCACTTATTTGTGGAGCATAACAAATAGCATGGAGGACATGGGGAGTTAGGAGAAGGGAGTTGGGGGAAATTGGAAGGGGAAGTGAACAAAGAGAGACTATGGACTCTGAAAAACAATCTGAAGGGTTTGAAGAGGTGGGGGGGTGGGAGGTTGGGGGAACCAGGTGGTGGGTATTAGAGAGGGCACGGATTACATGGAGCACTGGGTGTGGTACAAAAACAATGAATACTGTTATGCTGAAAATAAATTTTTAAAAATGAAGAAAAAAAAGACATAATATTGTCATTAAAATGGCAAAATATAGTGATAAAGGAAAAATATTAAAAGGAGCAAGAGAAAAGAAAACAGCTACACACAAAGGAAACCCCAATAAGTTATCAGGGGATTTTTCAGCAGAAACTTTCTGAGCTGGAAAGGAGTGGCATGATATATTCAAAGTGCAGAATGGGAAAAATCTGCAGCCATGAATATTCTTATCCAGCAAGGCTAACATTCAGAAGAGTAAGAGAGAGAAAGAGTTTCCCAGACAAAAAAAAACTAAAGGAATTTATGACCACTAAACCAGCCCTCCATGAAATATTACAGGGGGCTCTTTAAGTGGAAAGGAAAGATGAAAAATCACAGTATGAAGGTAGGAAACACAAAAGCAGTAAAAATGAGTATTTCTGAAAAACATCAATCAAGGAACTCACAGAATAAAAATATGTAAAATATGGCACCATATACCTAAAATGAGTGGAGTAAGAATGGGTTCAAACTTAAATGACCATTAAATCGATATAGACTGTGATATGCAGAAAATGTTATATACAAAACCAATGGTAACTACAAAGCAAAAACCATTAATAAATATGCAAAGGATCCAAATGTATCACCAAAGAAAACCAGCAAACCATGAAAGACAGAAAGGCAAGAAAGCATCAGGGAAGATCTTTAGAAATAACCATAAAACAAGTAATAAAATGACAATAAATATATACTATCAATAATTACTAAAAGTGTAAATGGATTAAACATTTCAATCAAAGACATGGGCTGACAGACATGGATGAAAAAACCCAATACTCATCTATATGCTGCCTACAAAAGACTCATTTCAGACCTAAAGATACTTGCCAATTAAAAGTGAGGGGATGGAGAAACACCTATCATGCAAATGGATATCAAAAGAAAGACAAAGTAGGAATACTTATATGAGACAAAAGGACACCTTAAAACAAAGACTTTAACAAGAGACAAAGGACACTATATAATAATAAAGGGAACAATCTAACAAGAAGATATAACAACTGTAAATATTTGTGCACCCAATGTGGGAGCACCCAAAAAAATAAAACAGTTAACAACAAATATAAAGGAACTAATGGGCAATAATAAAATAGTAAGGGACATTAACACCCCACTTACATTGATGGACAGATCATCTAAACAGAAAATCAACATTGAAAAAATGGTTTTGAAGAACACACGGATTTAACATTCAGAACATACGGATTTAACAGACATATACAAGAACATTCCATCCTAAAACAGCAGAAAACACATTCTTTTTCAAGTGCACATAGAACATTTTTCAGAATAGATCACATATTAGGCAACAAAACAAGCCTCAACAAATTAAAGAAGATCAAAGTCATACCATGCATTTTTTCTGACCACAATGCAATGAAACTAGAAGTCAATCACAAGAAAAAACCTGAAAAAAACACAAATAAATGAAGGTTAAGTAACATGCTACTAAACAACGAATGGACCAAACAGAAATAAGAAATAAAAAAGTACAAATAAAAATTAAAACACAAAGGTTCAGACGCCCAGGTGGCTCAGCTGGTTAAGTGTCTGCCTTTGACTCAGGTCATGCATGATCTCAGGGTCCTGGGATCAAGTGCTGCATTGGGCTCCTTGCTCAGTGGGGAGTCTGCTTCTCCCTCTGCTTCTGCCTGTCACTCCCCCTGCCTGTGCTCTCATGCTCGCTCACTCGCTCTCTCTCTCTGATAAATAAGTAAATAAAATCTTTAGAAAACTCAAAGGTTAAAAACCTTTGGGATACAGCAGAAGCAATCCTAAGAGGGAAGTTTATACCAATACATGTCTACTTCGAGAAGCAAGAAAAATCTTGAACAACCTAACCTTCCATTTAAAGGAGCTAGAAAAAAAAAAATCTAAAACCAGCAGAAAGACGAAAATAATTAAGATTAGAGCAGAAATAAATGATACAAAAAACTTTAAAAAAAAAGATTTATGAAACCAGGATTTGGGTTCTGTGGGGGTTAAAAAACATACAATAAAACTGATAAATTGTAGCCAGACTCATCAAGAAAAAAGGAGAAAAGACCCAAATAAATAAAATCACAAATGAGAGAAAGGAAATAATACCACACTAATACAATTACAAGAAAATATTGTGAAATATTATATGCCTAGAAGAAATGGATAAATTCCTAGAAATATAACCTATCAAAACTGAAACAGGACGAAATAGAAAATTTGAACAGACTGGTTACCAGGAAAAAAATTGAGTCAGTAATCAAAAAACTCCCAACAAACAAAAGTCCAATAGCAGATGACTTCGCAGAACGATTCTACCAAAATTTTACGAAAATTTAATACCTATTCCATTATTCTCAAATAATTCCAAAAAATAGAAAAGGAAGGAAAACTTCCAAATTCATTCTATGAGGCCAGCATCACCCTGATGCAAAACCAGATAAAGAAACCACACACAAAAAAGAGAACTACAGGCCAGTATCTCTAACGAACATAAACATAAAAATCCTCAACAAAACACTAGCAAACTGAATCTAACAATATATTTAAAAAATCATTTACCACAATCAAGTGGGATTTACTCCTGGGCTGCAAGGGTGGTTCACTATTTGCAAATCAATCAATCTGACAAATCACATGAATAAGAGAAAGGATAAGAACCATACGATCATTTCCATATATGCATTAAAAAACATTTCACAAAGTACAACATCCATACATAATAAAAACCCACAATAAAGTAGGTTTAAAGGGAACATACCTCAACATAATAAAGGCCACATATGATAAACCCACAAATAATATCATCCTCAATGGGGAAAAACTGAAGGTCTTTCCCCTAAGGTCAGGAACAAGACAAAGATGTTCACTCTCACCACTTTTCTTAATTTAAGTTTAATCAATTAACATATAATGTATTATTTGTTTCAGGGAGTACAGGTCTGTGATTAATCAGTCTTATATAATACCTAGTGCTCATTATGACATACACCCTCCTCAATGTCCATCACCAGTTACCCTAACCCCCCACTCCCCTCCCCTCCAGCAGCCCTCAGTTTATTTCCTAAGATTAAGAGTCTCTAATGGTTTGTATCCCTCTCTGGTTTCATCTTGTTTCATTTTTTCCTATCTTTCCTTATGATCTTCTGCCTTGTTTCTTAAATCCCACACATCAGTGAGAACATATGATAATTGTCTTTCTCTGACTGACTTATTTTGCTTAGCATAAGAACCCTCTAGTTCCATTCACATCATTGCAAATGGCAAGATTTCAAATTTTGATGGCTGCATAATATTCCATTGTAGTTATATACCACAACTTCTTAATCCATTCATCTGTTGATGGACATCTGGGAACTCTCACCGTTTTTATTCAACATAGTACTGGAAGTCCTAATCACAGCAATCAGAAAACAAAAAGAATAAAAGGCATCCAAATTGTTAAGGAAAAAGTAAAATTCTCACTTTTTGCAGATGACATGAGGCTATATACATAGAAACCTTAAAGAGTCTACCACAAACCACAAGAACTAATAAACAAATTCAGTAAAGTAGATTACAAAATTAGTATACAGAAATCTGTTGCATTTCTATACACCAGTAATGAAACAACAGAAAGACAAATTAAGAAAATAATCCCATGTACAACTATACCAAAAACAATAAGATACCTAGGAATAAACCTAACCAAAGAAGTGAAAGACCTGTCTTCTGAAAACTACAAAACAGTGATGAAAGAAATTGAAAACAGGGGCGCCTGGGTGGCTCAGTGGGTTAAGCCGCTGCCTTGGGCTCAGGTCATGATCTCGGAGTCCTGGGATCGAGTCCCGCATCGGGCTCTCTGCTCAGCAGGGAGCCTGCTTCCTCCTATCTCTCTGCCTGCCTCTCTGCCTGCTTGTGATCTCTCTCTGTCAAATAAATAAATAAAATCTTTAAAAAAAAAAAAAAAGAAATTGAAAACAATATAGAGAAACGGAAAGACATTCCATACTCATGGATTAAAAGAAGAAATACTGTTAAAATGTTTACACAACCCAAGCAATCTACACATTTAATGCAATCCCTATCAAAATACTACCAGCGGGGCGCCTGGGTGGCTCAGTGGGTTAAGCCACTGCCTTCGGCTCAGGTCATGATCTCAGAGTCCTGGGATCGAGCCCCGCATCGGGCTCTCTGCTCAGCGGGGAGCCTGCTTCCTCCTCTCTCTCTGCCTGCCTCTCTGCCTGCTTGTGATCTATCTGTCAAATAAAAAAAAAAAAAAAAACCTACCAGCATTTTTCACAGAACTAGAACAAACAATCCTAAAATTTGTATGGAACCACTAAAGAACCTGAATAACCAAAACAATCTTGAAAAAGAAAAGCAAAGCTGGAGGCATCATGATTCTGGATTTCAGGTTATTTTACAAAGCGGCAGTAATCAAAACAGTATGGTACTGGCACAAAAATAGACACGTAGATCAATAGAACAAAACAAAAAATACAGAAGTAAACACACAATTATATGATAAATTAACCTTTGACAAAGCAGGAAAGAATATTCAATGGGAAAAGAGAGTCTCTTCAACAAATGGTGTTGGGAAAACTGGACAGCTACATGCAAAAGAATGAAACTGACACACTTTTTTACACCACACACAAAAATAAATTCAAAATGGATTAAAGACCTAAATGCAAGACCTGAAACCATAAAAACTCCTAGAGGAGAGTACAAGCAGTAATTTCTCTGACACTGGCCATAACAACTATTTTCTATATAGGTTCCCTGAGGCAAGGGAAACAAAAGTAAAAATAAACTATTGGGAGGGGAAAACTGAAAGATTTTCCCCTAAGGTCAGAAACACGACAAAGATGTCTACTCTCACCACTTTTATTCAACATAGTACTGGAAGTCCTAGCCACAGCAATCAGACAACAAAAAGAAATAAAAGGCATCCAAATTGGTAAGGAAAAAGTAAAGTTTTCACTCTTTGCAACCATGAAGCTATACATAGAAAACTTGAAAGATTCTACCAAAAAACTGAAAAAACTGATAAATTCACTAAAGTAACAGGATATTCAAATCAATGTCCAGAAATTAGCTGCATTTCTATACACTAATAATGAAGCAGAAGAGAGAGAAATCAAGGAATTGATCCCATTTACAACTGCATCAAAACACGTAAGATATCTAGGAGTAAACTCAAACAAAGAGATAAAGGATCTGTACTCTGAAAACTATAGGGCACTTATGTAAGAAGCTGAGGAAGACAAAAAGAAATAGAAAAATGTTCCATGCTCATGAACTGAAGAACAAATACTGGTAAAATGGCTAGGCTACTTAGAGCAATCTATACATTCAATGCAATCCCTATCAAAATACAACCAGGATTTTTTACACAGTTGGAATAAATAATCCTAAAATTTATATGGAACCAAAAAAGACCTCGAGTAGCCAAAGGAATGTTGAAGAAGAAAAACAAAGCTGGAGGCTTCACAATTTCAGACTTCAGGCTGTATTACAAAGCTGTAATTATTAGGACAGTATGGTACTGGCACAAAAACAGACACATCGACCAATGAAACAGAATAGAACCCAGAAATGGATCCTCAACTCTACTGTCAACTAATCTTAGACAAACAAGGAAAGAATAACCAGTGGAAAAAAGACAGTCCCTTCAACAATCAGTATTGGGAAAATTGGACAGCCACATGCAGAAGAATGAAACTGGACCACTTTCTTACACCATATAAACTCAAAAAAGGGACACTTGGGTGGCACAAATTGGTACAGCCACTCTGAAAAACAGTATGGAAGTTCCTCAAAAAGTTAAAAACAGAACTAATCTAAGATCCAGCAACTGCACTCCAGCTATTTACCCAAAAATACAAAACACTAATTCAAAGGGACATGCACCTCTATGTTTAAAGCAGCATTATTTCAAATAGCCTGGATATGGAAGCAGCCCACAAGTCCACTGATGAATGGATAAAGAAGATGAGATGGACAGATAAATACCTGTAGATATAGATATACAGATATAAATGTATCTACAATGGAATATTATATACCCATAAAAAATAAAGAAATCTTGCCATTTGCAATGACATGGATAGAGCTAGAGAGTATAATACTAAGTGAAATAAGTCAAAGAAAGACAAATACCATATGATTTCACTCATATGTGGAATTTAAGAAACAAAACAAGCAAAGGTGAAAAAAAGAGAAGCAAACCAAGAAACAGACTCTTAACTATAGAGAAAAACTGATGGTTATCAGAGGGGAGTTGGATGAAGGAATGGGTGAAATAGGTGATGGGGATTAAGGAATACACTTGTGATGAGCACCAGATTATTAAAATTAAAACTTTTAAAAAAATCATATCATCTCAACAGGTGCAGAAAAAGTACTTGACAAAATTCAATCTTCATTCATAATCCACCCTGAACAAAGTGGGTTTAGAGAGAACATACCTCAACATAAGAAAGGCCATGTATGAAAAACCCACAGCTAATATCATATTCAATGGTGAAAAATTAAGGATGAAAAAGTTCTAAGATTGGGAATAAGACAAGGATACCGTTTCTCACCCCACTTATTCTACATAATACTTAAAGTCCCAGCAACAGCAATCAGACAAGAAAAAAAAACATCCACATTGAAAGGAAAAAGTTAAGCCGTCAGTATTTGCAAATGTAATATATGGAAAATCCTAAAGATCCACTAAAAAACTACAGAACTGATAAATGAATTCAGTAAAGTGGTAGGCTACAAAATTAATATGAAGAAATCGGTCACATTTCTATACACTAACACTGAAGTAGCAGAAAGAGGCAATAAGAAAACATTTCCATTTGCACCAAAAAGAATAAAACACATAAGAATAAACTTAACACAGATGTGCGAGACCTATTCTGTGAAAACTATAAAACTATAAAACACTCATGAAAGAAACTAAAGATGCCAAATAAATGGAAAGCGAGTCCATGTTAATGGGCTGGAAAATTGTTAAAATTGTCCATGTTACTGATTCACTGAAACCTATCAAAATACCAAGAGCATTTTTCACAGAACTAGAAAAAATAATACTAAAATTTGGATGGAACCACAGAAGATGCCAAATAGCCAAAATAATCTTAAGAAAGAACAAAGTTGGAGGTTATCACAATCCCAGATTTCACACTATATTACAAAGCTATGGTAATCAAAACAGAATGGCACTGGCAAAAGACACACAGATCAAGAGAACAGAATAGAGAACTCAGGTAAAAACCTGCACTTATTTGATCAATTAATCTATGGCAAAGGTGATAGAAGTATACAATGAAGAAAAGACAGTCCTCAATGAAAATGCTGGGAAAACTCAACAGCTACACTGAAAAGAATAAAACTGGACCACTTTCTAAAAATTTATTATTTCAGAGAGAGAAAGTGAGCACGTGAATGGGGGACGGAAAGGACAGAGTGAGAGAATCTTAACGCAGACTCCCTCCTGAGCAGAACTCGATATGGGGCTCAACCACTTTCTTACACAATACATAAACTCAAAATGACATAAAGGCCTACGTGGGAGATCTGAAACCATAAAACTCCTAAAAGAAAACACAGGCAATAATACCCTGGGCATCAGTCTTAGCAATATTTTTCTAGTTAAGTCTCCTCAGGCAAAGAAAACAAAAGCAAAAATAAACTATTAGGACATCAAACTAAAAAGCTTTTGCACAGGGAAAATTAAAAAATCAACAAAACCAAAGGCAACTTACTGAGTGGGAGAAAATGTCTGCAAATGATATATCCAATACAGGATTAGTATCCAATATGTATAAAGAACTTACACAACTCAACACCAAAAATACCCCCAAATAATCCCTTTAAAAATGGGCAGATGACCTGAATGAACACTTTTTCAAAGAAGACATACAGATGGTCAACAGACATATGAAAAGATGCTCAACATCACTAATTATCAGGAAAATGTAAATCAAAGCTACAATGAGATAGCAACTTACACCTTACAGAATGGCTAAAATCAAAATGACAAGAAAAAACAAGGGCTGACAAGGATGTAGAGAAAAAGAAACCCTTGTACACTGTTGGTGGGTTGTAAATTGGTGCAGCCACTGCAAATAACAGTATCGAGATTCCTCAAAAAACTGAAAACTGAAATACCGTATTATCCAGTAATTCCACTACTAGGTATTTACCCAGAGAAAATGAGAACATTAATTGAAAAAGATATATGCACCCTATGCTTACTGCAGCATTATTTGCAACAGCCAAAATATGAAAGCAACCCAAATGCCCATCAAAGAGGAATGGAAAAATAAAATGTGGTGTATATAAACACAATGGAATATTACTCAGCCATAAAAAGAATGATACCTTGCCACTGGTGACACCATGAATGGAGCTAGAGGGTATTATCCTAAGGGAGATAAGTCAGAGAAAGACAGATAATATAGGAGTTCACTTATATGTGGAATCAAAACTCACACACACATACAAAAAGCAAAAAACATGCCTAAATACAGAGGTCATATCAATGGGGGGAGGTAGGCAAAATGAGTGAAGGGGAATGGGAGGTACTGGCTTTCAATTACCAAATGAATAAATCACAGGAATGAAAGGTACAGTAGAGGGAATACAGTCAATGGTATTATAATAGTATTATATGGTAACAGATGGTAGCTGCAGTTTTGGAGAGCACAGCATAACATATAAAGTTGTTGAATTACTGTTACTATGTTGAATTACTGAAACTAATCCAATACTGTGTGTTAACCATACTTCAATTAAAAGAACTATTTTTTTTTTCAATTAAAAAAAAAGTTCTACAGGTAATACTGATAACCTCCCCTGTTTGGGTTATTAGCCCAAGAATTCTAAGCCAGATTCCTGGTAATTACTTGATTCCTGCCTAACAGAAAACAACTGATTGACTTAGGATCGCAAATTCAATTTTAAATTGAAAGTAAACATCAAAATCAGAGATAAATTACCAAAAAAGATAAATTATCAAAAAAGATTAAGTCACAGGGATTTGATAAAAAAAAAAAAAAATAGTATTCCAGGATGCATACCGAGAGAACAGATATATCTCAGTGACTATCACCAACACAGAGTAATTATGTAATTATTAATAGCACAGAGTAATGGACTATTGAATGGATCTTGAATCAAAAAATCATAGTGGTTTATCAGTTATTTATGGAGCATATCCAATGTACTCAGGGATGACTAGGCAAAGTGGGGGTATCAAAAGAAGTTCCAGATAGTTAGCAGGTATTCAACCAATATTTGAGTTCATTAGCTAAATAAATGAAAACACAGTACGGTCTCTACCCTCAGGAGCTTACAATGTAGTAGAAAGATAAAACAAATATAAAAGAAATTTAATTATTAAATAATTTGTATACAGTTTACCCTTGAACAATGCAGAAGGTTAGGGGCACTGATCACCCGCACAATCGAAAATTCACCTATAACTGATGCCCAAGAACATAATCATTAATAGCCTACTGTTGACTGGAAGCCTTACCAATAACGTAAATAGTGAACACATTTATTGTAAGATGTATATATTCTGTATTCTCACAATAAAGCTAGAGAAAATATTAAAATCATAAAATACATTTATAATAGTGTACTATAAAATATGCCCATATAAGTGGACACACACAGCTCAAAACCATGTTGTTCAAAGGTCAACTGTATGTATGTCAAGTTGTTAAGAAATCACAGAAGTTCTTGAATGGCCAAACACACACAACGGCTGCCAACTGATTTGAGCAACAGGACGTGAGTATTAAATTACAAGTTCTACCAGGTCCGTGAAAGTAAGTGAATTCACCTGGAGTGGAACAGTGAAGGCTTATTTTACTTATTTCAAAATCTTCCCATATTCTACTACTTTGATATGGCCTGGGTGAGGGAGATGTATCAGTTAAAAAGGTTATAAATATACATTCTTAAAGGTTAAACCTATCTGTAGCTTAATGTCACTAATTGAATGAAATATATTGGTTTCTTCCTAATCACCAGTCAGATCACCCTCACTGATGATTTCAGAGATGAAGTATCCGGAGAAGGAAATTCTAACCTGAAGAGGATGTTATGTGAAGAAATGCAGGTAGCTAAAGGTGTGCAGGTGAGGCAGCATTAGAAAAACGGCCTACTTTGTCTCCACAGACTCTCCTACCTTTAAAAGCATCAGCTACAGCATTTGAAACCATCCTGACTGCTCCATTTCTTTTATGTGCCTAGAACCGTTAATGCTTGATAAATCCTATATATTACCATGCTTGCATTTAGTAAACAGTTTGATTAATAGTACTCATTTTACTCACACTTAATAACTTCCTCACTCTTAAATAGACTTCTCTAAGTAAAGATTATTTTGAAGATAAATTTAAAATAATTTTTGAGTCAGGAAGCTTGATGTAGAATTTAGATCTTTTATTACCTTTTACTTTATTTTTTATTTTTATTATCTTTATCACATTGCATTTATTTAGGACAACCTCCTCACACCTTTGCACTGACTTGCAATATAAAATTAAATCTGTTTAAATAAAATAATGTTCAGCTCTAATAAAACTCTAAAAGATTACTTTTTAAAATGCAGTAAATATTTAAAACATATTTTGAAATGATAAATAATAAAAATCAATATGAATCCAGAGACATTATCCTCCACATTATTTAAAATATCATATTATTCCCCACAAAAGAATTCGATACAAGAGTTCAATGCAAAAGAAATATTGCCTGATATTTTACATTCAGTTTGTGTCTTTACTTCTATTCTCAGGCAGATATTTTCTCTTAAAAGTAATGCTTTTTTAACTGTTCCTTATGAAGACATATTATTCGTTGTTACTGCATATTTATCATTTTTTGATGATTCAGTAGTAATTAAGTAATTAAGTATTACTGTAATTAATTACATATTTCTGTAATTAAGTATTTCTGAAGTTTAAAGGTAAAAAATCATATTCAATCATACAAAATACTCTTGATTTTTAAGATGTCATTATTTGTTATACTATTTTTAAGTAGTTTGCTAAACTGAGTGTTACACAAAAAAACTACTTCTATTTCCTAAGTTGATAAGAACTCAGCTCATTCCTACACCAGATCTTAAAACCTTAAGGGTTAATCTTCATCATCTTTGAGAATTTCTAAAGAATCAGTCAACTATATCGCATCTGTATTTGTGAATTTGTATTTGTGAATTATTTTGTCCAGCTGCTTCATCAGGAATAATGCACTCAAAGAAACCAGGCTCTAAATTCATGCCAAACTGATCATTTTTTTCAACCTGTATAAAAACTATTCTTCTAAGGTATATGGAAAAGAAATACAATGTGTAACTGGCAGGACTGCTAAAGTACTGACAACTAAATAATATCCTACAAATACTCCTATCTTAGCAATGGCCCAAACGTTAACTTCTAGAGAATTTTGACTGATACAATAAAATAATTCATGCCCAATTAGATTATATAATTTTTGCACTTTTGAGACCAAAAATATAAATTAGTGTCCATTTATATCACTTGCAAATGTCTATATACTAAAATTGCTAGAGCCTATAAGGTACATACCACTTAGAAAACACAAATGGTTAGACAGTGCTCTTTTCAGATATATTCATATAAAGATGAAAATCAATACTTGTATCATCAATAGCTCTAATTAGAAAATGTCACCCGCACAGTATGACTGTCAATAGCCAAACTGTACCCTTGATTATAATCACTATTATAACTGAATAATCTGTATATCATATCATGAGTTGTAATCCCCCATCCACTACCAGAACATGCCCTGTAATATATGGTGATTCTAAAAGAAACACAACCGCATGTGCCACATCAATAGGTTCTCCAAACCTCCCAAGAGGGATACTTTTCTTTAAATGTTCTTCTTTCAAGTCTTTCGTCATATCTGTGTGAACAAATCCTAAAAGAGAAATCTTTATTTAGTTGAAAAGGGTAGGCACCAAGCCATCTGCTCAATTTTAAATAAAAATAAATTTGCTCCTGATAATTTGAGATTATTAACAAACTTGTTTAGGAAATACAGAGTTCTGTAGCAATCAAGCAATCAAGTCTACATTTTTATTCAATTTAACTCAATGAAAATTTACTGAACACCAAAACATGTGACTCCCAAATAACTGGCCCAACTCCTAGCACAATATAAGTGGGTAGATACAAACATGAAAATTCATTCCTTGGGGAACCTGTAGTTTATGGAAGAAACACGCACCTGTATCCCTAAATATAATAAAAGGTCATCTGGTGAATACCCTTATACATAAAGTACCACAAAGAAGGAACTGTCACTTGATTGGGAGTAGAGGGGTAATAGGGTTAGAGGGAAAAAAGCGGTCACATAAACTGATCAGGCACTTCTGACAAAAATTAGTTTTGTTTGCTATAGCTAAGATAGCTGATGATCAGAAAGAACAGTATTTCCAATATTCATATAAGAAAAAAATCTTATGGCATGATCCTATTGTGATGCAAGAATATACTGAAAATTCAAACTTTAACATGGCATTGGTTTTCTCAAGTATATGGTTCTGTGGTATAAAGTACCACATAATATATTAGACAACCAATTCTAAGTGATCCATATTATAGATATATACCAGAACTATAAATTTATTAAGAAAATCTTGTGAGATTAGTCTGAGATGAACACATATTACCAATACTCAACTTAAAAAAATCAGTATACTGTACACAACTCATTTAAAACTTCTGAAGAAGAGAGCAAATAATCCTCATGAAATTAAGAATTTTTAATTTTAAGGTCATGAAAAATACATGGACTAAAAGTCAGACATGTGAAGTGTAGTTCAATGTGCAACCTCAAGAAGTTTTCAAAAAAAAAAAAAACAGTTTTCAGACTGGCTTGTGTTACAATTAAATCATTTTAATTCAAACTGTAAATTAATCTAAATACACTGCCATTTAAAGTATCAGGATAAATGTGAACTAAACACTGTGCTAAGAATTAACAAAAGGTCACTGGTTTATTATGTAATACTATGTTCTTATTTAGTTTTTCTTTGCCTTAGGTTTCAAATTTTTAAAGATTTCCTTAAAAGTCTAATGAGAAACAATCACAGATTTTCCTAACATGAAGCCTACAACAGTGACAGCTTTCTTATGGAAGAACTAGAAACAAGCTGAGTAGCTTTCAAAAAGAAACTGTTTAAAGAAATCCTGGTACAGCCATACTGTAGAATAATATGCATCTATTAAAAATGAATCTATGGGGGCGCCTGGGTGGCTCAGTGGGTTAAGGCCTCTGCCTTCGGCTCAGGTCATGATCCCAGGGTCTAGGGATCGAGCCCCACATGGGGCTCTCTGCTCAGCAGGGAGCCTGCTTCCTCCTCTCTTTCTGCCTGCTTCTCTGCCTGCTTGTGATCTCTGTCTGTCAAATAAATAAATAAAAAATCTTTTAAAAAAAAATGAATCTATGAAGGACTTTTAAAGAGGAAAATAGTATTTGCCTATTAAAAATGAGGTTACAAATGCATTATAACCCCATTAAAAACAAAATATGTATATACTAATGACTAAAACAACCACCAAATATTAACAGTGATTATCACTAAATACTAGAATTACAAGTGATGATTTTTACTTTCTTCTCGGGATTTGTCTATACTTTCCAAATTGTCTACAATGTATGTATATTATCTTTGTATTCAAATAAAAAGTTATTGAAAAAGATGTACAGTATTAACTTCAGATTCTCTGAAATGAAGACCTGGAATAAAAAAATAATGTTATACTATTTGGGTGTTTCATTGTGAGATTACATTGTGAAATACAACCTTATCAGCCATTAAATCTTACCACATTTTTAATTTTTTATTCTTTTTTAAGATTTTATTTATTTAAAAAAAAAGATTTTATTTATTTATTTGACAGACAGAAATCACAAGTGGGCAGAGGCAGGCAGAGAGAGAGGGGGAGGCAGGCTCCCTGCTGAGCAGAGAGCCCGATGCGGGACTAGATCCCAGGAGCTTGGGATCATGACCTGAGCTTAAGGCAGAGGCTTTAATCCACTGAGCCACCCAGGCACCCCAAATCTTACCACATTTTTTAAAAAGTCCACCCCATTTACTTCAATCCCTTTCCTCTTTAAGGACAATGAGATGAAAAAAGAAAAAAAAAAAAAAAAGAAAGAACAATGAGATGGCCAGATGGAATGCAAGAATAAAGAGAAGTAGCTGACAGAGATAATAAGAACACTGGACAACCAGAATTTCAAGTGAACAGTAAATGAAACTTCCATCTACAGTGAAGAGTCATAATAATCAATAGGCAATCCAATTACCTTAAAAAGCACTATCATGGGACTTCCTGATATCCAGAGTTTTACATCTTTGGACACATTTATTTCCAAAAACACCTCAGAGTATATTAGGAAAAAAAAAAAAAACCCTCATCTCACACATTCAAAAAGCTGAATGAATTAAAATTATGAATGTAACATTTAAGATTACATTATCTTCTCAAGGAGTTCATGATATACCTACTTTATTCAAAGGTTGTTTTGAATTCTAGCAAAACTGGCATAAAATATTTCCCCACTAACTCTCAACACCCTCAGCAGAAAATCAATAATGTATTTTAATCTTAAATAAAAGAAAAAACTTGGGGTGCCTGGATGGCTCAGTCAGTTGAGTGCCTGACTTCATTTCAGTTCAGGTCATGATCTTGGAGTCATGGGGTCGAGCCCCGCATTAGGCTCCTCACTCAGCAAGGAGTCTTCTTGAGATTCTCTCTCCCTCTGCCCTTCCCCCAGCTCTTTCTCTCTCTCTCTCTCAAGAGTAAATAAATCTTTTTTTAAAAAAATTCATAAAAACTATAGTAAAAATGTTTTTGCAAGGAAGACCCTGTAATGATGAGTTAGCAAATTCCAGGCTCAACTTCTAGTGAGCTTTTTCTGGTTCTGGTGACTTTTTCTCAAAAGAAGCACTTTGTGATAAAAAGACCACTGGATTAGGACATATTAAACTAGATTCTGGTTCCCTGCTCTGCTAATACTATCAAAGCTAGGACCCAAGCAAAGTCATGTAGTACCTAAAACTGTATGACTGTCTCTGCATCATAAAATAAGTGAAGTAGATTGAAAATGATGGATCCTTGAGATATCTTTTAGCTCTACAAAACTATTGTTCGAGGATGAAAAGTATGCTTCATTAATGACAACTGTCCTTGAAGATTAGGAAAGTGAGCTCCCCTAAAAGAACCCTCGGTTCCTACATTGGTAGCTGGGTGGATAATTAGAATAGCTCCAATTCAGGAAGCACTGATACTAATCTAGGTTTTTATTCATTCCGGGCAGAAAAAAACAGATTTGGGTCGATATCAGTCCTTACATGTTTGTCCCTTTTGAGACAAAGAGTAAGGCCACACAATCTGTGAGAGGCCATCTGAAGGCATTTCCATTTTGGAAAAAAAGGCAGATATAGAACAGAGCATTTAGTACAGAAAGGCAAACCTTGGATAGGAAGAGAAATCCAGACAGTGAGAGAACTTTAAGAATAATTTCAGTGAGATGGAAAGAAGTCTTTTGCCTCATATATACAGGCCAGGACAACAGATTATATTCTTCCAAAAAACAATCAAATAAGCCAGATACATGAAAAAGATAAAGGCTAATATCTTGAAGCTTTTGATAAGGTCTTGTTCAACATTACAGCCTAGATTCAGCCCTACCGAAGTCTGTGTCCACGTTAGGTCAAATTTGAGAAGGAGAGGTATCATCTGAATCCAACAATGATTGCAACAAGTCCAGAAATGGAATCATGATGTTCAAACACCCACCTCACATGAATATTATCCCTCCACTGCTCAAGCCTGGAACATAAGGGTGTTATTTCACAAGGGAAAGTCTGCCACAGATTCTCCCCAGGTCTATGAATGGATAGTTAAAATGACAATCCTCATGGGACAGCTGCTAGCCAACCCTGAATGCTAGACAAAGACTAAAATAAAGTGGGCATCAGAGGCCAAGCTGAAAGGAAGGGATTAATTCACCAATATCGACTTTTCCTCTTTGATTCTGATGTCTGATACGGAGACCAAGAATATCCAAAGACCCAAGAGCCTTTCTCTCATCATTATCAGCAGCTTTCTTTTTTAAATTAATAGACTTATTTTTAGAGCAGTTTTAGGTTTACAGAAAAACTGAGCATAAAGTAGAGGGGGTTCCCATATATTTCCTTATCACATTAGCCCTATTTTCCCCAATTATTTATAGCTTGCCTTAGGGTGGTTCATTTGATGGTCCAATATTTATACATTATTAAGTAAAGTCCATACTTTACATTAACATTCACCCTTTGGATGGCATATAGTTCTTTGTTTTTACAAACATGTAACATAACATATCCACCATTACAGTATTATACAGAATAAATTTACTGCCCTAAAAATCTGTAGCTTTAAAAAAAAAATGTAAATCTTTACCAAACTTATTAGAAATCAGATTAAAAAAATGTGAAGCTAATTTCAAATGACTCCAGGCTCAACCAAATTTCAATGTCATTTTATGCTATAGCTCATAAACCATGTGATCCTCACTTATAAATACATTGACAACTCAGGTCACTGCATATAAACAGCCTATTGGTATCTCTATCATATATCATAGGACCTCAGCAGAGATATCAGCAGTCCTTAAACATTTCACATACTCATTTTTGTGCTTGTACTGCTCTCCAGTTTGTGCTCTCTCCTTGGCCCGATAGGACTCTCTTCCATAACATTCTGTTACTTTATTTATAAAGTTCTGGAAATTTTGTTCTCCTACTCTCCTTACTATGTATGTATTTATAATGCCTTTCAAGCTGGGTTATGAAAATATTAAACTACCAATAGGTGCCACTGTCCAACAAATGATGTTATTATTGATCACTTGGACAATTAGAGGTTTCCAGCTGGAAACAAAGTTATCACTCCTTAAGCCCACAAATAAATAACTAAAATGACACACCCTCCACTTAGAATAAGGATACTTCTACTTTAGTTCCACATACATGACAACACACTCAGTGTATCTTTTTTAAAAAGGTACAGATAGGAGCACCTGGGTGGCATAGTCGGTTAAGCTTTAGACTCTTGATTTTGGCTCAGGTCATGATCTCAGTGTTGTGAGATCAAGCCCTGTTTGGGCTCCATGCTGGGTGTGGAGCCTGCTTAAGATTCTCTCTCTCTCCCTTTCCTGCTGCCCCATCCCCTACATTCCCCCTCTTAAAAAAAAAAATAAATAAATAAAAATAAATTAAAAGGTACAGATATACTCTTCCACATAAAAGCAAGTACACAGTTCTTGTCCAGTGAGAATTTATATTTGATAAATAATAAAGAAAATGATTTCTTTTATCCATTTTTTGGTTAGTTATATAAATAAATAGCATCTCATTTCCATATTAGTTGATCACAATGTTAGTTTTGAAAGCTTTTATATACAACACAGACCATATATTTAAATAAGATACCAGAATTTTAGCCTATCACCAATATTAATAATCGTAGATATATACTATTTGATACATCTACTGGCTCAGGTTTTGATTCTCTGGTATATAGAAAGAATTAAAATAACCCCAGACACTTTTTTTTTTTTAAAGGAGAACAAACAAGGCTGTCGCCAAAAACTAGACCAAAATTTTAACCAGACCAAATTCAGGTATCTTGATATTATGTTAGCAGAAGTGTACAGGGAAACAGTGTGCTGTGAAAAATCAATTCCATACCAAACAGCACATAAGGGGACCTAGAATAATACCTGTTTTGGTCAGCTGCCAAGCTTACACAAACATCTGTCAACAAGATTTTCTCCAAGTAGTAAACATAAAAGCTCTTCAACTTAAGAAAGGGAGGGCTGGACATTAAAGGTACCCTACAGAAATAAATGCAATGCTGTACTATTTGCAGATTTTAAAATGCATATACCCTTTGAGTCTTGGCAGTTTTGTTCCCAGAATTATACTCATTATACTCATACACATCTAAATTACATACAAGTATTGTCACTGCATTATTAATTGTAATGACAAAAGATCAGAAGCAATCTAACTGTCCATCAAGAGGCAACAGGTTAAATCCATTATGATAGGGGCGCCTGGGTGGCTCAGTGGGTTAAAGCCTCTGTCTTCAGCTCAGGACATGATCCCAGGGTCCTGGGATCGAGCCCCGCATCAGCCTCTCTGCTCAGCGGGGAGCCTGCTTTCTCCTCTCTCTTTCTCCGCCCGTCTCTCTGCCTACTTGTGATCTCTGTCTGTCAAATAAATAAAATCTTTAAAAAAAAAAATCCATTATGATACACCCATAAGACAGACATTACTGTCTTTTAATTCAGCCATTAAGCCATTAAGCGGTGACATAAGACTGCATATTTTATGATTTGGTTTACATTAACTGTCCCAGAATAGGGAAATCTACAGAGACACAAAGTAGATTAGTGGTTGCCAGAAGCTGGGGAGACTGGAGGCAAATGAGGAGCAAATGCTAAAGGCTATAGGTTTTTTGGGGGAAGACAAAAATGTTCTAAAATGTATTCTAAAATTCTGAAACTATACTAAAACCAATGAATTGTACAATATAAATGGTTGAATTGTATGATCTGTGAAGTATTGCCATAAAGCTGTTATTTTAAAAAGTAAAGCAGTTCTATATGGAATATTATGGAATCAATTCCAAGATATATTGCGTTATGAATAAAGCAAGATACAGAATACTGGATAGTATGATACAATTTGTTTTCTTTTTACATATATATTTATATATTCATATAAATATATACAGACATATACCTATATATTATAGGTATACACACACACACATATATTTTATTGACTTGTATATGAAATACCAAAGACACTAGTTAACAGGAATTACTTTTGAAGAAGGAAACTAGATGATTAGGGGAAAGAAGACTCACTTTTTAATCTATGCCTTTTTGTACTCCTGAATTTTGTCCATGTTTGTAATATCTATTAAGAACACATTTTTTTAAAGTAATATATCCATTATAGTTTCATTTTTTTTAGGTTATTTTATTTTTTATTTTTATTTATTTATTTGAGTGAGAGAGAGAGAGAAGGAGCAGGTTAGGGGCTGAGGGAGAGAGAAAAGCAGACTCTCCGCTAAACAGAGAGCCTGAAGAGGCTCAATCCCAGGACCTTGGGATCAGACCCAACCTGAAGGCAGATGCTTAACCAATTGAGCCACCCAGGTGCCCCTATAGTTTCAATTTATCAAATATTCTGTTGCTCATATTCAATATTTTCTCATCAGTTAGATTTATTTTATATTTGAATACCAAAGCTTAGTAACTAACGGATCTTTAAAAAGTCAGTAACATTAGGCAGTGAATAAGGGCCTAATTTATTATTTTCCCTGTTTCTTGGTTTTCCTGTTTTGATTTGCTTCTTAACTGTTTTCCTTAACTGGAAACTGACATAAGAAGAAACATATTTGTTAATTCTGAGGCTTGTCAGTTCTATTAGAAGATTTGGTGATGAATCTGTCTGAAATTACTACCTAAAATAAATAATCCATACAATCAATTTAATTCTTCTATTTCGACCTGCACTTTGCCTCTAATCAATAAAGCATATTCACACTATGAATCCTGCTAAGTATATATGGCCAATAATAAAGGTCACCCTATGAAACGGTCACAATTTTAGTGACAGGTATTTTCCTGTACTACAAATTATACTGGAAAATAAGATCTTTCAGAAAGGCTATACAAACACACTTCCACAACACTCCTAAAACTTCCCTTTGTATACAAACTGGATTCCCCACTATTTAGCCTGTTGCCTTGACAACTGATTCACTCTGACAAAATTAAGCATTCCTTCTTCAGTGTTTCCATAGCATCATATATGTTCCTCTACTTTACATCTGTCATTCAGTTTTTTAATTATTTGTTTATATGTCTGTCTTTCTCACAGTACTTAGCTCCTCATAGCAGAAATACCTTATTCATTTTTTATAATTTTGGAACCCTTGCATATAGAAGAAACTCCAGAAAGTTTACTGAGTTATTATGAGTTAGAAACATGTGCATTATCCTTAAATCATCCAGCTTTTAAATGATCATGAACTAGAATTAACTCTTCCTCACCCACACTATGGCAATCCCTTAACAGAGTAAACCAAATACATGCGGCCCCAAATCACAAATAATCTATTCCATATATGGCTAAACTAGGCTAACACTAAAATCAATCAGGTTGCATAAGCATACACAAACAGAAAGCAGTGTCAAAATGAGAGTACAAGTTTTGGATTATTTTTTTTCTTTTTTCTTTTTCTTTTTTTTTTCTAAAATGGTTGTATCTATACCAGAGTCATTTATCAAATGTTCGTGGATTTGGACAATGCTTGAATTTAGCTAGTCTCTGTGACTGAACAATGGACTGAGCTGAAGGCACATAACAAAGTACAAAGGTTATCAGGAGAATTTGACATTTCCCTAAACCCTGCTAGTTTAGCATCACTGCCAAATAAAACACCAATCCCAGGGGTTCCTGGGTGGCTCAGATGATTAAGCATCTGCCTACAGCTCAGGTCATGATCCCAAGGTCCTGCGATCCAGTCCGGCATCAGGCTCCTTGCTCAGGGGAGAATCTCCTCTCCCTCTCCATCTGCCTCTCCCCCTGCTTGTCCTCTCTCTTGCACGCTCTTTCAAATAAATAAATAAACAAACAAACCAATCCAGCACACAAGCCTGAACCATTAGTGACCTGAAATGGAAAGGTGTCAAAGGTCTACATCAGCCTACTCTCTTACAACCAACCAATGAACCAAAAGGTCTATTCTGTATAGATAATCAATTCTTCAATACCTACAGTAAACTAGCACAAACATTCCATGGCAAACTGGACGACGTATATGAAAACAATCATTTCATTCAAAAGTTGAGTTAATACCCAACCCAAATTTTTATCACACCAAAGAGTAATAGTATAGATTTGAGTTTTAGCACCTTTTTATCACCCTCTTAACTAACCCAGGTAATTTGTGTATATGTTTTGGGTTTTTTAAAATATCCATTTGATCCAAGGACAGTTTATTCTTTTTATAATGGCATGGTCTAATGTCTTCGGTAAGTTAAACTTTTGTTTATACTACCCGCATTCTGCTGAACTGATGAATCACAAAGAACTCTAATATCCAGATAAATGATTTTTGATGTTGTTGTGGGACTTCTTGAAATTTTTGAAATACTGAAATATAAGATATTCTTAAAACTAGAATTACTTTGTTACATGGTCTGTTTATAAACCTGTGAAATCCCAGATACTTGAGGCAATATCCGTAATTTTCATTTTGTATTTCTAACTGGGTTAATACCAATTTTATACATGTTTAACTGATCTGCATACTTTGGAATGTCACTTAGGTAAGGTTTCTGACTAATCTTAAAGTCATCACAATTAATACTTGCATATTCGACATTTCTGGACCTCTTTTGGCTGAAGAATGATGTACAGTTACAAACATTTTGCATTTCATGTTTTGGAAAACTTAACATGTTTTTATATAGATATTTTAAGGAAATTTCAACTGCTTCTATTATTCTGTGAACTAAACACACTGCATAGCACTGAGTCTTCTGATGTCTATATGCTACATTGTTTCAGTCACTTCTGGAAGGTCCCATAATGTATGTAGATCATAACAGAGATCAGCATCTAAAACATGGTCCCTTTCTCGCCCAGAGGGCTCAGTTGGTCAAGCATCCAACTCCTGATTTTTGGCTCAGGTCGTCATCTCAGGGTCATGGGATTGAGCCCTGCACTGTACTCCACGCTTAGCAGGGAGTCGATTCTCTCCCTCTCCCACTCCTTCTCCCTCTGCACATCCTCACTCTCTCTATATAAACAAATCTCAAAAAAATTTTTTAAATAAAATAAAAAATAAAATATGGCCCCTTTCTCAAACTGAGCAACTTAACCTTTTCAAGATGAGCTTTGGCAAAAGTTTTTCCTTATAATTCTGTGTTCTTATTTCAGTTTAAGTGGAAACTGGTTTTATAACTCTGTCTTGAAGATTAAATCAACACACTCACATTTCATCCCTCTTTCTGTCTTTCAGATTACTTACAACAATGTGAAAATTTAAGGTGAAGGAGGAAATTCTAAAATGGAATTTAAGTGACTTGTAGAATGCTCTGTGTTCATGAGTACAGAAGGCTACTGAGTGGAAAAGAACTTGTTTAAAATTTAAGGCAATTAATTTGAAGACCAACAAACCAGCTGTAAGCTGCATATCTGAATTTATTTTAAAAGACTTAGCAAAGTTAAGAATTGGAAAATTTTTCTGAAGCATTTCATTTGAGAGACAGAGAGAGACCATGAGACAGAGCATGAGCCAGGGTGGGGGGGGCAGTGCGGAGAGGCAGTAGCAGACTCCTCGCTGAACAGGGAGCCCGATATGGGACTTATCTCAGGACCCTGGGATCATGATCTGAGCAGAAGGCAGATGCTTAACCAACTGAGCCACATAGGCACCCAGAAATGAAAAATTTCTTTAGACTTTAACAAGCTACACTATAATTCCAATCATTGTTTTAGTATTTTCCAATTACCTGTAACTGACAGACCAAGTTAACTGGCTTTGCATCCCATTTAATCCATCAGTATTTTCCAGCCATGAGGAATGCCCAAAGTAAGCACAATAAAAGCCACAGGTACACAATAATATTCTACTTGTCTTTTTTTTTTTAAGATTTTATTTATTCATTTGACAGACATAGTTCACAAGTAGGCAGAAAGGCAGGCAGAGAGAGAGGGAAGCAGGCTCCCCACTGAGCAGAGAGCCCGATATGGGGCTTGATCCCAGGACACTGGGATCATGACCTGAGCCGAGGGCAGAAACCCAACCCACTGAGCCACCCAAGCGCCCCTCTACTTGTCTTCTTGAGAAGTCTCTGATTTCCGTGTTCTTAGCTCAAATCAAACTTGCTTTGTATTACAAGTGAATTGCATCTCTGCTAGCTTGGTTCTTCCTACATCATTAAGAAGAAGACAAGCGTTCCTCATAGATTTCCTCTAGGAGACTAGCTCTACTATAAGCTTCCCACTGTGACTTCTATTTTGAAAATTATTAAACAGCCACATCTATTTAACAGTCATCTTCATTCTTGGCCACTCCAACATATGTCTGGTTTCTCTAAGCAGTGCCTTGGTCATATGTAATAGTATTTTTTGATGCCAGAGTATTCAGTCTCATCTCTGTTATCATGTCCTACCACTTTGTTCCTCCCATGCCATCAACAACGAGCCTCAGAGCCCCTATCCATTTATTAAAGAGACAACTACAGATAAAATCACTGTTAAAATCTTGCTACTTCATAGGCTGATTTCTAAAACCGTGTTTCTTCCTCCTGAGTCTGTGTAAATATCTTTTTATCCTTCAAATTTTTCTGTGTTAAAATTCTAACATGAATCCTGGATAGCTCTCTAGGGTACAATGAGGTCCAGTGAAAGACATTACTTTGAAAACAAACACTATGTGACCCCTGGCAATTCTTTTTCTAAATACCAACTTTCTGGAAAAATCAGTATGTCAGTTATTGTACATGACTGCTTGGTGAAATTTGCAAATGACATCACATATGATAATTTGATAATTTCCTCTGGTCTATTCTGTTATTAAAAGCATACTGTATTATAGACCTATTAAAATATTTTAAATACAGAGAAGTATTATTTCTATAAGATAAACTAAAGAAGGGCGCCTGGGTGGCTCAGTGGGTTAAGCCTCTGCCTTCAGCTCAGGTCATGATCTCAGGGTCCTGGGATCGAGGCCCGCATCGGGCTCTCTGCTCAGTGGGGAGCCTGCTTTCTCCTCTCTCTCTCTATGCCTGCGTCTCAGCATCCTTGTGATCTCTCTCTCTCTGTTTCAAATAAATAAATAAAAATAAAAAAAAAAAAAGATAAACTGAAGAAATATATTTAGGTAATATACACATTAATACTTGGAAAGCTCTGCTTTGACACTGACAAAGTCTAAATTAATTAGCAAATTTATCCCAGTGAGCAATAAATCAGTGGAACATTCCAAGAAGAGAGAAGGACACTTAAAATGCAAATAGTTCTCCAAAGTATACAATTCAACTAGTGGATACATTACCAATACCCACCGCCCCAACTTGAAATTCTCACATTCAACCCTTAAGAGTTCTTAATTTATAACTAATTTTTAATGAGAAGTTTCTCTTGTGGTTTCAGTTTAAGAGTAATCAGTTACTAGAAAATGCAATGTGGGGACCAGGGGCCCCTGGGTGGCTTAGTTGGTTAACTTGATTTTGGCAGAGGTCATGATCTCAGGGTCATGAGATCAAGCCCCATATCAGGCTCCATATTGGGCATGAAGCCTACTTAAGATTCTCTCTCTCCCTCACTCCCCCTCTCTGTAAAATTAAAAAAAAAAAAAAAAAAAAAAAAAGCAATGTGGTTTACACAAACAAAACAGCCTTGGCCTCCTCCTTGAGGGTAGGGCAGAGACTGGCAATATAAGCAGGTGTAGTCACTTAAGTCCTGTCAAGACGTAGTCATGCCATCACACATTTCACTACTCAAGAATTTAGTAACCATGAAGATTCCATGTTCCTATTCTGATAATCAGACGTACCTGATGATGCTGATGTACTTACAAACACAGGAATAATCTCTGCTATTATTGTACAAAGCCACAGTGTACATAAATTATATTTAAAAAGAAAAAAGTAAAACTATCACTCTTTGCAAATGACATTATCCCCCCATACACACACACCACCCTAAAAAGTCCACCAAAACCCTACTAGAAGTAATAAATGAATTCAGTAAAGTTGTAGGATACAAAAGCAATACAGAAATCTGTTGCATTTCTATACACTAATAAAGAACTAAAAGAAAAGAGAAATTAAAAAAAACAATCCTAAGAGTTCCTGGGTGGCTCAGTTGTTAAGTGTCTGCTTTTGGCTCAGGTCATGGTCCCAGGATCCTGGGATCAAGCCCCATATTGGGCTCCCTGCTCATTGGGAAGCCTGCTTCTCCCTCTCCCATTCCCCCTGCTTATGTTCCCTCTCTCGATGCCTCTCTCTGTTAAATAAACAAAATCTTTTTTTTTTTAATCCCATTTAAACTTACACCCAAAAGGATAAAATCCTAAGGAATAAACTTCACCAAGGAGATGAAAGACATATACTCTGAACCCTGTAAGACACTGATGAAGAAACTGAAGATGACACAAAAAAAATGAAAAGATACTCCATGCTTGTGGATTAGAAGAACTGTTAAAATATCTACACTACCTCAGTAATCCCTATCAAAATATTAATAGTAATTTTTCACAGAACTAGAACAAAGAATCCTAAAATTTATATGGACTCACAAAAGACCTCAAATAGCCAAAACAATCTATTTATTTATTTATTATTTAAGTAATCTCTGCACCCAGTGTGGAGCCTGAGCTCATGACCCCATGATCAAGAGTCACATACTCTATCAACTGAGCCAGCCAGGCACCCCTAGCCAAGAAAATCTTGAAGAACAACAAAGCTGGAGGCATCAAAATCCCAGATGTCACATTATAAAGCTACAGTAATCAAAGCAGTATGGTACTGGCACAAAAACAGACACACATATCAATGGAACAGAATGAAGAGCCCAGAAATAAACCCACTCTTACGTGGTCAATTAATCTATGACAAAGGTGACAAGAATATACAATAAAGAAAAGACAGTCTCTTCAATAAGTGGTTTTTAAAAAAACCGAACAGCAAAATAATGAAACTGGCCCATTTTCTTACATCAAACATAAAAATAAACTAAAAATAGATTAAAGATGTACATGTGATATCTGAAACCATAAAACTCCTAAAAGAAAACATAGGCAGTAATACCCTGGACATCAGTCTTAGAAATATTTTTCTGGATCTATTTCCTCAGGCAAGGAAAACAAAAGCAAAAATAAACTATTCGGATTACATCAAACTAAAAAGCTTTTGCCGGGGGGTGGGGGGTGGTGGGGGAATCAACAAAACCAAAGGCAATCTATTGAATGGGAGAAGATATTTACAAATGATATATCCAATAAGGAGTTCATATCCAAAGTATAAAAGAACGTATACAACTCAACACCAAAAAACCCCAATAATCCCATTAAAATTGGGCAGAAGACCTGAATCACCATTTTTCCAAAGAAGACATAGAGATGGCCAACAGACACGTAAAAAGATACTCAACATCAATAATCATCAAGGAAGTGCAAATTAAAACAACAATGAAATAGCCCCTACACCTGTCAGAAGGACTAGTATCAAAAAGACAAAATATAACAAGGGTTGGCAAGAATCTGAAGAAAAGGAAACCCTTGGGCATCACTGGTGGGAACACAAACTGGCACATCCACTACAGAAAACAGTACAGAGGATCCTCCATAAATTAAAAATAGAAATATCATACAACCCAGTAATTCTACTTCTAGGTATCTACAGAGAGAAAAATACTAATTCATTATATATATGCCCCCCCATGTTTAATACAGTATTATTTATAATAGCCAAGAAATGGAAACAACCTAAATGAACATCCATGATACATGAATGGATAAAGAGATGTGATATATACACACAGTGGAATATTACTCAACCATAAAAGAGAATGAAATCTTGCCATTGACAACAACATGGATGGATCTAGAGGGTATTATGCTAAGTGAGTAAGAGGGAGAAAAAGACAAATAACATGATAGGACTTATACTTGGAATCTTAAAAACAAAACGAACCACAAAAAAAACAAAACAAAAACAGAAACAGACTCATAAATACAGAGAATTGATGGTTGCCAGAGGGGTGACGGTTGGAGGGACAAGCAAAATAGGTGAAGAGGATTAAAAGATACAAGTTTCCAATTATAAAATAAATAAGTCACAGGGACGGAAAGTACAGCACAGGGGACATAGTAATATTGTAATAACTTTGTATAGTGACAGATGGTAGTTACATCTCTCATGGTAAACACTTCATAATATATGTAATTTTTTTGAATCACTATATTATATACCTGAAACAACATAATATTGTATGTCAACTATACTCCAATTTTTAAAAAAAGAAAAAAGTTTTCACTGACCTGGTGCAACTACATTCACTCTAATTTTCTTTCTTGCTACTTCTTTAGCAAGAGCACGTGAAAATCCAACTAGTCCTCCTTTACCTGCACTGTACACAGACTGGCCAGAATTGCCTTTTAAACCAATAATACTTCCTAGAAAAAAATAAAAGCAAATACAAACCAATTAATGGGTTATTTCAATATTCAGATAATTTAGAGTAAACAAAAAAGGTACAAACCAGTTTACCTTGCCCTTTGAGAAAATTAGGAATTCTTAGTACTGTCATTTGAGTAGTAAGACTTAGGGTTTAAGTCTTCTCCAGATACCAACAGAAAACAGGTTCTGAAAGAAGCTTATGTAAAACCTCAAATGTCAGGAAGGGGCCTGAGAACTGATCCATCAAGTGAAAGAAACCCACTCTCATCTGTGAGTAGGTCAGACATGGTGAAGTCCTATAGTATTTATATAAGGTGCCAGTAGGAAGAGGTTAGAACCACAAAAAATCAGATAAATGCTGATTAATTTTATGGTTCTACAACACAAAGATGAGGAGGTATTCATTTCCACCTAAAAAATAATTCATCTGAAGATAAATCTCACTAAATCTGAACTACCATCAATCTAAAATAACAAAGGTTCAATTATAAACTTTTTGTAAAACTGCAATTTAGTTACCTTCAATGATGTATCGTAACTTGTACTGACTACTAAAGATTCTTGGGTGGTCTCATTTATATGAATATGAAATAATTTATAATTTAACTATCAACTGAATGCAAATGTTTATTCTTGCAAAACAGAAACAGGGAAGTGATTTTCTGCACCAGTGACCTGTACTTACAATATAAAAATTAATCAAGAGCTTCACAAAATCTTTGAAAAAGTAATTTTATTTTAGGAAAAAACAAAACAAAACAAAACACTTTTATATATATTATCATCAACAAGCTCAAAATTAAAATATCTGCCTTATATATTCAATGCCAGGGAATGACAAAGGAAGAGAACTGTGAAGCACAGAGAGAGAAACACCAGACAGAGGAAACACAGATAGAGAGAAAAAGGGGTATCCAGGAGAAAGAGAAATCCAGAGAAACAAAAAAGAAAGAAAAATATAGGCATGGGAGAAAGGCCAAATAGGAAGCTTTGGTTTATACCACACACTACTGTCCATCTAGTCAATAACTGTTAAACTTCTGAACTAATCAATGAACTTACTAGCAGTTTAAAATAGTCCTTTCTGTAAAAAGATTCTCTGATTTTTAATTATTTTTATTTACTTTTAGCACAATTCTAAAAGTTCTGCAAGTACACAAAGGACTGATGTAGGTTTTTAAATGTATCTAAAAAGGGATATTTTAGAGTTAAATACACCTACATCAGGTGGTGTATAGGGGCCAGTACACCAGCTTCTGAGAACCCAAAATTATTACCTGGCTGTGTTAGGAGGCAAAGGTCAACTCATCTTTTACTTTTTAATCATTTACTGATCTTTTTTAAGAAAATTCATTCCTTACATTTTTAAGGGTAAATGTCAAAAATGTTCTAATTCTCATTAGCACAGTATTCTTTTCTTATTTTCAAAAGAGAAAAACCATACATTTTGGCTTGGAAAGCCATTTCCTATATTAAAAATAGGGTCATTTACTTTAACAGAGCAGGATTCCCCTTATGCGGCTTTTTAAGATATTATCACTTAAAATTAAAAGGCAGATGATATGCCGCTATTTTCAAATTACCAAACTGGAATAGAACTGTAAGTCATTTTGCATTTTAAGGTCTACAAGCACATACTACATGGTCTACCTGCCCCATGGGTCAGATGAACTGAAGACTAGGGGTTACTTACATTCATTCTAAAAAACTGAAAAGCTTATTCCCCTAAGAAAACTTCCTCCTAAATCTCTGTACTAGATTTATTAGTGACACATGCAACTGCTGTAGAGATCATTTTTTTAGTCCCCACTACCCCAAATTTTTCAATTCTTTATCCATATTTTAAAAAATCAGGTTTTACATGAAAATCACTTTCTCTTAAAAAGTCAAATGGCTGGCAAAACTGAGACCAGATCTGTGTGTAGGAATAATCAACTGGATCTAAACAGTGGCTGCCACTTGACATGGCTTCTGGACAATGAAGCCGGGCATCTTTTGTCATAGATCATATTTTCGAATACCTGGTGGTATCATTCAATTCACATCTGCTTCAGCATTACAAGAATGAATTTGTGGTTCCTAATTTACCCACTAATTGGTTAATCAAGTCCTTCTTTCCATAAATAGTAAAAAGACCCATTTCATCCAAGTTTCACACATGAATAAACTCCAAATTAGTCAATTAAATATTTTTATGGTACTATGAGATAAGTCTAATTTCACAGGTTAAGACTCACCTACATTAACAATAGACCCTCTCTGCTGTTGAATCATAGTCTTCAAGGCAACTTTACAAGTCAGCATGGAACCCAAGAGGTTAGTATGAAGCTGAGATATCATATCTTCAGTTTTTGTTCTTACTAAAAGGCTATCCCTACAAAAAACAAATAAATAAAATTTAAAAAACAGTAGCATATAAATTTAAAATGGGATAAAACCAATTTAAAAAGTCAAAAATGTATAACATTTTAACTGAAAGTAGAGTATTAGGAATATATGTGAGCTAGAATACCTACAGAGTCCCATTTTAATCTATATTTGAAGGGAATTGACATAACTGATAAATGAGAAAAGATAGACCTAGAAGTAGGGTTCAGAAGCAAATATTCCTAACTACTAAAAGTAATGCCATATAACCAAAATAGCTTGAATGAACTAAGCAACTGCCATTATAGTAAGCTCTGTTTAGCAAGAAAATATACTATTCTAAATATTATCCTAAATTCACCTTTAAAAAGAAAATATCTACTCTAATACCATTAAGTTTATGAACTTATACAATGGTGACAGAAGTCAGAATAGTGGTAACATAGTATTAGCTGAGAAGAAACTGAAGGGAGCCTTCTAGAATGCTGGAAAAGTTCTATAGTTCAATATGGGTGTGACTGCAATGTTAAAATTGATCAAACTATACCCTTATTGGTATCTCAACATAAAAGAATGTATAAAAAATACATATTTTCTTCCAGTTACAAGTAAAGCAAGTTAATATATTTACTCATACCAATCAAAGACATACTAGGGAAAAAAAAAAAACATACAGGAAATGTACTTAAATTTGGGACCAACCTGTTAATTCCAGCTGCGTTTACCAAGAAATTAACTCGACCTAAATTTTTTTCCATCTCTTCAAATGTATTTTGAACATCACGTTCTTTGGCAACATCACAGCTAAACGCTAAATGATCTCCTATAGAACAAAGTTAAATTAGCATTACTTATAAATTATAATCTCAATTTAAAAATTATTCAATACACATTTGTTGAGCATCTACTATGACCTAAGCCTGTGATTATTACAATCTAGAGATAAAAGATGATTATGTCATGGATTCCTCCTCTCAAGGAGTTCAGTCCAATAAAACTAGGATGAGGGTGGATGGGGAACAAGGAGAAGATGGGGAACAAGAAGTAAAGAATTAAATCCTAAAAATGTTTTTTTAATGAGGAAAAAAATGGAAGGAGGGCCTTTTTGTATTCATAAGGCTTTGTAAAATTCATATAGTATTTCTGGCTTTGATGGCGACCCCATGCTACCCAATTCAACAGTGTTTGTTTTTTTTATTTCTTTTTCGAAATTTATGTCTAATTCCATTACGTTTTTGTTAAATGGGTTCCCTGGTCCTGAGAATAAAACCTAGGGGTCTTCCACTTTTTTTTTTAACTATGGCACATATGTTACAGTAACTATTATTCAAGTCTGACCACTACAAAGCAGGAAGCTATTTAAAAAAAAAAAAGTCAAAACTAAAAAACACATACACACAGACTTTTTACCAAAAACAACTGTTACTTCCCCCTTTTTAAATGCTCACTTTTTGAAGATGTTTAAATACCAAAAGAATACGTGTCAAAGAAAGCATTTTCCATTCAATAATACATAATTGTAATACTCTAAAATGGAGTTTTTAAAAAACTAAACAATTGTTTATTTTCTGGCTGACCTCGCCTAGTAGTGGTCAACGCTAAAATTATACCCTCAGGTCTTTGGAAGCAGTAAGCTTTCTGGGAAGTCACACCTTGTAGGTGTTGGAACACAAATTCAAAGAAGTAAAACGCCCAAAAGCATCCTCTGTGACCCACTGCCGGCTTTCATCTGAAAACTTGTTAGGTTCACAATAACCCTTAGAAGCTCAACCAAGTTTTAATCTATTCCAGCAAACACTAATGGCTTGGGATGACACCATCAGGAAAATCACTTTCTCACTCCTTTGTGACACAGTAAATATGAGTAGCAAGAAGCATTCACTGAAATCCTCCCTGTTCTGTAACTTACGGGGTTTTCCCCCCTCTCTAAAAAGAATCTAATATTTTCCCAACCCAAGTGCACAATTAGAGTAAACCAATAGTAAACAATAGTAACGTTAAAGTAACAGCCTCCAGGTTCATCCCCAGGCCTCTTCCCAATGCCTCCCAGATAGTGAACGAAGTGCATTCATGCCTCCTACTAACTAAATTGCAGCATTCTAGCATCTTTCGTTCATCCTAATTCTCCCTTATAGTTGCAAAATAATGCAAAACAATTACTAATCCATTATTAATAAACCAAAAGATTGGATTTTAAATGCAATAAAAAGGAATCTGAATCAATTTTCCAATTGTAAAAGCCACAAAAACAATGTAATAACCTATTAAGTGGGTACGGATGTAGGAGAGCCAAAAAAAAGTTTATCTCAAAACCCGCTAGTACTCAAAAGAGTTTGTCTATAAAACACAGCCTGCAGCCTAAAAAAAAAAAAAAAAAAAAAAACAACAACAAAACAAAACCGAACCGAACACAACAAAATCACAGCCCGTAGCAAGACTACAGCGCCGCAAAAACTACAGCGAGACTTTCAGGCTTGACATGCCTACCCTTCCTGCCTCAACTCCTTTCCGCCCACCCCTGTCTCCCAGCGGCGCCCGGGACTTCGTGGCACAAGGATACCCTTTACCCTGCATAAGAAATTAACTGTTGTGAGTCTCCCTCCTTCCAGACACCAAAACAAAACAACGCAGCACGGTTAGCCCTAGACTCAGGGGGGTGGGTGCTTAATTAGTAGGGCCTCAAAGGACCGCTAAGTCTCAAAGAAAACCCCAAGTGTTCAGCCCCTGGCGACAGGCGGTGTGGGAGGAGACATTGCGGGAAACCGGGTGTTGAGGATTCTCTGCCCAAACAGGTGTCCACACTCAAGACGGGGTGCTCCTGGACGTGGGGAGCTAAACTGCTAACCCGCAGAGCCGTAAACGCCAGACCCTCTCGTTTTACAAACGAGGGAACTTTAGGCTCTCGGACTGCAGCCACACAACCTGGGCAACTCCATTTCGGTACCTACCGCCGAGCTCACCGGCGGCGGCTTTGGCCACTTCCAGATTTCTGGCGATGATTGCCAGTCGGTAGCCTTTTTGGGCCATTAACTGGGCCACTGCCCTCCCAATGCCTCTAGAGCCTCCGAACACAGCACAAACTTTGTCCATCTTGGCCCACGGAGACGCAAACTCGGAGGAAAAGAGGGCTAGGAGTGACGGCCTCTTTCCAGAATCCCCCTGGCTTTTAAACCACAGATGCTTCTTAAAAAGCCAAACTGCCGCCAAAGAAAAAAAAAATAGTTAACACCACTTTCCACCTCCCGCCGCGGGACTTCGGCAACCCAGTAGGCGGGGGAAGAGGCGCGAAGAGTACGCCGCATACGCATCTACGTCAGCGCGCACAGGCTACCAGGCCCGGAGCCCTAAGGGAGACGCAAGAGTGGAAGAGCCCAGGGGGGCCTGGGAAGGCCTGGAAGAGCTGCGCTGCATGCTGGGACTTGTAGTCTTCACGAAGGAGCGGAAGAGGCATGGGCTCACGGCTCAGTGGGAAATGTACTCAAGGCAGTGAAGGGGAGTCCGGCTGACCTTCATACCCGTTGGGACATGAGAGTCAGAATTAGAGTTCAGATGAACTACCATTCCAGTTTGCCTGGAACTAATGGGGTTAAAACGCTGGCCTTAAAGTTTTAAAATCATAACAGTCCCGTCAACCCAGATAAATTGATTATGTTAGTTAAAACCCAGGATATACATTATTCAGAGTTCCATTGTCTGCCTTTCATTCAGGAATTGTTTTTGGCTAGAGACTAAATGCTCTGCCTATTGAAGAAGTGACCCCCAAGTATCAGACTCACGCAAAACCTATCCTACCTGTACCTAATCCAAGTTGCAACGGAAATAGATCTCACCCCACATGAATATTACCATTCATCTCAAAGGGTGTTGCAAAGGCAGATGCCTATCGAGAACACCATATATAGCAGGAACTCAAGAAACGCTGAGTGATTAAATAGTCTTGCAGACCGATGAAACAAGCATGTCTGCTGCAAACAAAAACAGGTTCCTACAATTCTAAAGAGGACGTGCTGAGTGTTGAAAGTTAATAAGCTAAAACTTGAGCGTTTGTTAACAAGGATACTATTAAAAGGAAGCATTTCTCTCTTTTTTTTTTAAGATTTTATTTATTCACTTTGACAGACAGAGATCACAAATAGGCAGAGAGGCAGGCAGGGAAGCAGGCTCCCCGCGGAGCAGAGAGCCTGATGAAGGACTCAATACCAGAACCCTGAGATCATGACCTGAGCAGAAGGCAGAGGCTCAACCCACTGAGCTATCCAGGTGCCCCCAAAGAAAGCATTTCTTGATAGAGTATCATTGCATTAGAGGATTCAAAAAAGTACAAGTTTCATGGGTCTTGCTAATAAAAAATACACAACCTGGGACAACAGGACCAACACACACAAACACTAGCAAATAGTTGGAAACCCTAAAGTGAAAAATGATATTAACACAAGAGCTCAGAAATAAGAGAGGGAGGTCAACAAAACAAATACAGGAGTGCATGGAAAAGCTGGATTGGAGAACTGGATGCAGTTTAAATAAATGGAGAAGAGCAAAGAAAGAGAGAGGGAGGGAGGGAAAAGAAAATGTAAGCAAATTGGCTGTTATTTTTAAAATATTATTTTTATTTCACCTAGATCCAGAAGGGATTTGAAATGGCTGGCAAAGATACACAAGTAAAACCTCACAGTCTTTAGGATGGCTCCTATCAACAACAACAACAAAAAGAAAGACAGTAACAAGCATCAATGAGAACATGGAAAAATTGGCACCCTTCTGCACTGTTGGTGGGAATGTAAACTGGTACAGTAGCTTTGCAAAACAGAATGGTGGTTCCTAAAAAAAATTTAAAATAGAATGACTGTATAATACAGTAATTCCATTTCAGGGCATATACTCAAAAGACTGAAGGCATAAGCAGGATATCAAGTGATATTTGTATACCCAGGTTCATAGCAGCTTTATTAACAATAGCTAAAAGGTGAAGCAACCCAAAGGACCTTCAACAAATGGCAGATCAGCAAGATGTGCTACCCACATATAATGCAATATTATTCAGCCTCAATAAGGAAAGAATTTCTGCAATATGCTAAAACATAGATGAAACTTGAGGATATTATGCTAAATGAAATAAGCTACAAAAAACAAATATTGTATAATTTCACTTATATGAGGAAGTTAGAATCATAAAGACAGAAAGCCAAATGGTGATTGCCAGATGCTGGGGGAGCTGAATCTGAGAGTTATTATTTAAAGGGTAGAATGTTTCAGTTTTGTAACATGAAAAGTCCCTGAGGGGAATGGTGGTGATGGCTGCACAATACCGCTGTGCTTAATAGTAGTGAGCTGTACAGTTAAAATGGTTAAGATATGTTGTGTGTATTTTACTGCAATTTCAAAAAAACCTCAGCAATACAAATATTAACATTGACAACAAGAAAACTGAATGCAATTTAAGATTTCTTAATGGAGTTCGTCCCTAAAGTATAAAGCAATATTGTCAAAATACGGTGATTTAAGAGCTCTTTAAACAGTTCTTCTCTGAAGGGTTATATAAAACACCTGATACCAAGTTGTTTACAATTTTTAGAAATTGTTTTATTTTTATCATTTTTATATAACTTTGTCTTTTAATTATATAAAACATTTACATGGGTCTTAAGTGTAAACCACAAAACAGGTACTTCAGAGAAGTCTAACTTTCATCCTTGTCCCTGTTTCCTTCCTACCCCTATAAATTGATATTTTTGTAGAAGATTTTATTTATTCATCTGGGAGAGAGAGAGCACATGGGGGGTGGGTTGGAGAGGCAGAGGGAGAGGGAGAAGCAGACTCTTAGCTGAGGAGGGAGCCTAATGTGGGGCTCAATCCTAGGACCCTGAGATCATGACTTGAGCCAAAGACAGATGCTTAACCAACTGAGCCCAACTGAGCCACCAAGGCACCCCTGTAAACTGACATTTTTTTGTTAACTTTTTATGTATCCTCCCATTCTTTATTTTCAAAAATATTAGAAAATGCATATATCTTTCCTATTTCACTCTCTTTCTTAACAAAAGGTTATACACTATAAATATTGTTCCATACCTTGGGTTTTGGGCTTGTTGGGGTTTTTTGCGGAATAGTGGTATATCTTGGCTATCATTCCATAGTTGTGTATGAGATCCTCCTAGTTCCTTTTCACAGCTGCATAGTCCACCATTATGGTAATTGATTGATTGATCTCCCCTAAGGTCCTCCCCCTTCCACCCACTAACCTAGGAACCACTGAGAAAGGAATTTGAAAATGTAATTAAATCCCAATTCAATTAGCCTTTAAATGTGTAATTTATCCAGGTGAGCCTAATCTCATCAGGTGAAACCATTGAAAGCACAGCATTTTTTTTTTTTTTTTTTTCCTGCTGATGGCAGAAGAAAATCCAAAGCATCTGAAACGTGATGGGGATTCAGGGCATGAAAGGCCTTGCTACTGGCCTCAGATAGAAGGCAAATAGTCACACTGTGAACTGCTGGTGGGGAGGGAGAGCTTCTAGAGCGTAAGAGCAATCCACAGTTAAGAACCGGTAGAATAAAAGGACCTCAGTCCCACAGGTGCAACGAAGTGAATTCTGCCAACAATCAGTGAGCTGGAAGAACCCCAAGCCCTAGCTGAGTACTGCGGCCCAAGCCCACACCTTGACATCAAGTCTGAGCAGAGGATCTAGCTACATGGTACCCAGACTCCTGACTCATGGAAAATGTCGGATTAATATGTGTTGTCTTTTTTAAAAGCAATACATGAGTAAATGATTTTATTGTTTTTAATTTTATATTTTGGGGAGTAAATAATTTTAAAAGATAGAGGACCACCCTCATCCCCCCAATGCCAGAACAAGAACATGAAGTCAGCTGAAAAGTTATGCAAATAAAGTCATTTGTATTCAGTACTAAGAATCTATTCAGTACTAAAGAAAAGTTGTATATGTGATTCTGAGTTTCCTAGTGGTTAAAGCAACTAAGGAAACATGATTAGTTACAAGTAGTAATTTTCCAAAGGGAAATTTCCTCCTCATAGATCCACATAAAGGGCACCTTAAGCATTATAGTGGACTTTGTCACCATATATAAATATACATATATGTGTGTGTGTGTATACACACACACACACACACACACACACACACACACACTCTCTCTCTCCCTCTCGAAAACACACATATCTTTCCTATTTCAAATACTGTTCCACACCTTGGTTTGTTTTTGTTTTTGTTTCAGAATAATAACACATCATGGCTCAGTGGGTTAAAGCCTCTGCCTTCTGCTTGGGTCATGATCCCAGGGTCCTGGATGGAGCCCCGCATCAGGCTCTCTGCTCAGCGGGGAGCCTGCTTCCCCTCCTCTCTCTCTGCCTGCCTCTCCACCTACCTGTGATCTCTGTCTGTCAAATAAATAAATACAATCTTAAAAAAAAAAGAAGAATGGTACATCTTGGAGATCATTCCATTGCTGTTTACTGAGATCCTCCTTGTTCCTTTTCACAGCTATATAGTCCACCATTATGGGGATTATGGTGTGTGTCTGTATGTGGGTGTATTAAGCATATGGTAAATATAGTATATGGTAAGTCAGTATATGTGTGTGTGTGTATACATACACAGTAAGGCCATTTTTATAGTATCTATTGTTGTAAACAGAGGACAAAACACCAAGCAGAATTTTAAGAAAGTGAATACTACCGGAAGTTAAATGACATAAGCAAACATTCAAAGACACAAGAATAAGTCTTTGTATATCTGAAACAATGAGGAAATAATCCCGATTACCAGAAAATTGGGATGATGCTGGATTATAGCAGGATTTAAAGCCAGGTGTGGGCATTAAAAATAATCACTTTAAGCAGAAGTCACAAGATAAAAGCTGCACTTAATAACAAATACTCTAGCAATGATATCAGGATGGGTTGTCTGATTTGACTAAGCCCCTCTTTCACTACACACTCATCATACGCAATCTTGGAAAGGACACACTTTTTTAGGCAAATTACCAATATGTGGTTCAGCCCAAATGCCAGCTGTATTCTTGGCATTCAGCATCATAGAGCAGTCCACAGAGGTTCAACGTTTGTGGAGAGTCCTGTCAATTTCACAGGAAAAGGCTTATATTTCTTCTACACATTGTTATTTCAGCAAAAAGCATGTTTTTTAGATCTATTCCATCATTGTCAAAGATCATTAACACACAATGGGAGTTGACATTCCGAGTTCTCAAAACCTTCCAATTTTTCTCCACTGAGCATATATGGTAATAGTTAGGTGGAGCTTTTCTTTTGCCATTTACTTCTGTTTAAACCCCAAAACTATTATTAACTTTTTCCTCTCTTAATGTAATACCCCTACTATCCTGGGTGAGAAAACACTTCTTACAACATAGCCATTATCAGGTTGGTTATTGGCAAAAGTCTCTCCCTAATCCCTTGATAGTGAACTGAGAGTCTGTAAATTAAACTGGGTCTCCTCTTCCAAGCAGGACACTGAAGAAAGCCACTAGGACAGTCTGCCTTTAGTCTTTTCTTCTCACTACACCTGTCACTTTTGCAATAATATATTGACCACATCGTACACCTTTCTTTCACTTAAACCCCCATGAGAATATATTTTCTCTTGACTGCAATATTGGAAGCAGCTGAGAAAATTCCTTATGTGTAAAGACTGTTACACAAATTTTAAGTATACATACTTTGTATTCTTTCTTCTTGTTATGAAAGGAATACCACTCCATTGCAAAAATAATTTCTAAAAAACAGTATTTTTGAAAGTAATTGGTATTGTTCACATTTAATGGGAGATTTACACGGTATATCTCAACAAATCCGTTTTTTAAAAAGTTAATTGAGAGGCACTTGGGCGTCCAAACTGATTAAGTGCCCAAGTCTTGGTTTTCACTCAGGTCATGATATTATAGGCATGAGATGGAGCCCTGCATGGGGTTTAGGACTTAGTTCTGAGTCTGCTTCAGATTCTCCCTTCCTCTCCCTCTGCCCCTCCCTGACTTGGGCACACACTCTCAAATAAATAAATAACAATAAAATCTTAAAAAAAAAAAAGCTCATTGGGGACGCCTGGGTGGCTCAGTTGGTTAAGTGTCTGCCTTTGGCTCAGATCATGATCCCAGGATCTGTGTTCAAATCCCATGCCCTGCTTTCTGCTCAGCAGGGAGCCTACTTCTCCCTCTGCCTGTCACTCCCCCTGCATATGCTCTCTCCCTTTCTCTTTCTGTCTCTATCATATAAATAAATAAAAAATCTTTTTAACAAAAGTTAATTGAAAGCTCATTGTCCTACTACAGTGGCTCCTTGAGCAATGCAGAGGTTAGGGACACTGACCCCCATGCAGTAAAAAATCCACATATAGGGGCGCCTGGGTGGCTCAGTGGGTTAAAGCCTCTGCCTTTGGCTCAGGTCATGATCTCAGGTTCCTGGGAGCCTGCTTCCTCCTCTCTCTGCCTGCCTCTCTGCCTGCTTGTGATCTCTGTCAAATAAATAAATAAAATCTTTAAAAAAAAAAATCCACATATAACTTTTGATTCACCCACAACTTTACTAGTAGCCTACTCTTGGCCAGTAAGCATTTCCAATAACATAAATGGTCAATCAACACGTATTTTGTATGTTGTATGCATTACATGCTGTCTTCTCATAATAAACTAGAGAAAATAAAATGTTATTTAAAAACTCATAAAGAAAATACGTACAGTACTGTACTGTATTTAGTGGAAAAAACCCTGCATATCAATGGGCCCATGCAGTTCAAACCCGTGTTGTTCAAAGGTCAACCACATACGAAGTTTGAAACTGCAGCTAATTGCAAGTGGATTGTAACTTTCACAGGTATTTTTATTATAGGTCAAGATTTATAATACTCGAGATTCCAAATTCATAGAAAAATTATTTATAATTCAGAGTTATGATTTAATATTTGCAGGAATCCTTTTTATACCACACACCAGGCAAAGTGCCTCCCATTTAGTGGTTCCATGAATGAACAGTCACCTTTCCTCCCAGAAGTCTTCAGGCTGCGTAACTTGCCTGGGGCCAACCTGGCTTCCCAGAGCTCTTGCTCTTATCTCAAGAAGAAAGATAAGAAAGCTGCCTTAGTGTGGCTCCACAGATAGAACATTTGTGATTAAAAAGCGGGGTTAGTCTTCTCCTGACATTCTTCTATCCAATCTATTTAGGTAATCTAAGTTGTAAGGAATGTACTTTTTATCATTTACAAAGGCCTATTTCATTTTGAATGGGAAAAAAAAAAGTGTTCTGTGAGCACTTTTATTTTGTTGAAGTGGCATTCACGACAGAAAGACTGCCAGGAACCCAAGGTTGCCTATCATGCACTCAATTAAGGCAAAAACTTAAGAGTTTATTCTTACCTTCTCTCCCACAGTCCCATCTAATCAGTCACAAAATCCTGCTGATTCTCCTGCTATCACTCCACCTGCACCCTCTCACCAACCCCATTGCCCGAATGAGGAGCATAGTTTATCCACCAGCCTCAAGGACTTCAGACTTTGATCTGCCCTCAACATCACCACCAGAGGGCTCCTTCTAAACTACAAATCTGATCCTATCACTCCCTGAATAAACCTTGCAATCCCTCCCCATCAAGCACAGGATAGAGCAAAGTCCTCTCAGATCTCATGTCCTCAGATTCAGCGCCCTCTTCTCCCACCCTCCTCACCCCTTACCCACCAAACTTCTTCCCAATCACACATTCTCATCTATGCAAGGTACTTGCAATTCCCTGAAATGGTGCCTTCCTTCCCACTTCCACGATTTTCCATCTTTACAACCTCTAACACTCTCACTTTTCCCAGTAAAATCATATTATCATTCGAGACATGGCTTCAGCATCTCTTCCAATGAAAACCTTTCCTGATCCATAGCAGGACAAGCTGATATCCTCTTTAGTTCTTCTCCTTACCTTGTCTGTGTCTTTCAGTCTGTTTGTTGGAGAGACCCTGACTTTGGAATTCAGGGAATTTTAGGAAGACAGCGAAAAGACTCCCAGGAATCTGTGAATACAGCAAGATAAATACAAAGTACATTTTAAACGTGTAGTTTCTGGGCAGAGGGACAACTTCTTTCATCAGGTTCTCAAGAAGTTTTACCTACAATGGTTAAGATCTTTCTGTGCCAAATTATGAACTCTTTGCATGTAGACACTATCACATGAACTTCTGTTTCCCTCCCTGTTTTGTAGCACAGATCCTTGGGCTTGTGAAAACTCAATACATAAGCTAATGGATGAATAAATGAGTGAATGAAATAACTCACTTTAAAAGAATTTATTGTTATGGGCAAGAACCAGTGTTGGATATAGCCATGATTAAAATAGACCTGGTTCCTGCTTTCATTGGGGAAATAATCTAGCAAGGAAGACAGACATTAAACAATCATGCAATTACTATTTAATTGCAATAGTGCAAAGGTCTATAAAGGAGAAGTACTGGCTGCTAAGAAAGGGCATAACTGAGGGCTTTGATCCCATATGGGGGTCCAAGGTCAGAGAAGGCTGCTTTGAGGATGTAATGTTCATAAATTAAAGGAATAACGAAGAAATATTACAAAGAATGATAACTAGAGTTACTATCCACTAGTATATTACAAGGTAGCACAATTTACACATAAATAAAAATCCTCATTTAAAAAATTCATTTTTCATAATGAAAGAGATTGTTAGTCAGAATAGGGTTAGTAATACTCCTGGATGAGATCACTTAGCTTGGACATTTCACCAGAAAGTACCATGGAAGGGTATAATGCCTGAAACATAAAGAAACTGCTTTTCTTTGTCTGCCAAAATTTTTCTAATGGTGTAAGGCCAGCTCTAGATACTTAGGACCAAGCCCCCAATGCAGCCCATCTGCCAAGCCGCACATAAGAGGAGAACTCAGTGTTCACAAAACTAGTTCTGAGGCTGACCTCAGCCCCCTGACCCCATCGTCCTATCATGCAACTTCCATCTCTGCTTCTTTAGCACATTCCCTGCTCAGCCTTTCCCGCTGGAGAGTCTCACTTGCCTCTCAGCTCACCTGTTGTTTCCCAGGCCCAAGTGAGCCCTGCTGCTGCTCAGGCTGTATCAGAGGCCCTGGCACAACTCTGGACATCCCACCTCCTCCACGCACTCCGTCTGGCAACTCTCACTGGAGTTGGACTCAGCACATTCAGACTTGTCCAAGTTCACATGGGAAAACGTGAATCTACATTGTGTGGTTTTCCCACTTGAGGCTGACCTACAGTGTACTGGCTTCTACATTTCCAAACTGTACCTCTGAGACTGAAGGGATCTCATTTTAATGATCACTTCTTTCTGTTACTCATCTATAGGCTAGAGAGACTCACCCTCAGCTTTGATTTTGATTATAGAGGGATGCAGAATATAAAATGTGGGCCTCTCAGAAACACACACTCAAACTCTTAATTAAAATGGGTTTCTGGTTGGGATTAACATGTGTTAGCGATGGAAATGCATTTTCCCCCCACCAAGGTTCATATGTTGAAGCCCTAACTCCCAATGGAATAGGTTTTTAAAGAGGTAATTAAGGTTAAATGAGGTCAGGAGAACCGCTATAACAATATTTCACAGACTGAGTAGCTTATAAACAACAAAATTTATTTCTCACAGTTCTGGGGACTGGGAAGTCCAAGATCAAGGCAGTGGCAGATTCAGTGTCTTGTGACTGTAAGGGCCTATTTAGCCAGAGCGATGCGATCCAGTTAAACAGTGGTTTTGTTGTTTATGCAGTAAAACTTAAACTGTCCCTGTCCCCCCCTCCTCCCAGGGGACTTACTTAAAAACAAGTCCCTGAAACCAGTCCCAGGTAACAAAGTCCAAATACAAGGGTGGGTCAGGCCAAGTGGAGGTATCAATCAGTGGGGGCACATATTGTCTCCCTAGCTACCAAGGAGTATAGGCCCCGCCCTTTGGGTGTCTTTTGGGCACCAATTCTGACCAAGGTGATAGGCTAGTTCAAATGTCTACTATAGGGTAAACTGTAATTCAGTTGATTCAAGTGGTCACTTATGTGTGACCTAGCATGACTATGTAGCTTTCTCTGTGTGTTACAATCTCATTGGCCACCTGTGCGTGGCCAGGCTGAACCACATGGCCTTTGCCCTTAAAAGCTAGGCGGAGAGAGGTCGCCTCTTTGCAAGAGACGGCCCTGGCCAGTCAGTTTGATTCTCGACACTTGGCACGAAATAAAGCTTTGCTTGACCTTCGCTTTGTATCAGTCTCGCTCCTTTGACCATGGACCCAACAGTGACAACCCTCCTCCCGTTTCATAGGTGGTGGTCTCTCCATAACCTCACACAGCATTAGAGGCAAGAGAGCTCTCTGCAATCTCTTTTATAAGAACACAAATCACATCCATAAGAGCTCTGTCCTCAAAACCTGATCACCTCTCAAAGACCCTACCTCCTAATACCATCACACTGAGGGTTAGGATTTCAACACATGAAATTTGGAAGCCACAGACATTCAGTCTGTTGCAAAGGTGAGACCCTATTCCGACAGCACTGGTATCCTTTTAAGAAGAGGAAGAGATACAAGAGACTTCTCTTTTCCTTTTTCTCTCTCCCTCTGCGTGCGCACAAAGGAAAAACCATGTAAGGGCACAGCAGGAAGTCAACACTGCAACCCAGAAAGAGGCCTCACCAAGAGAGGCATCTTGATCTTAAACTTCTAGCCTCCAGTACCATGAGAAAATACCATGATGTTGTGTAAGCCACTAAGACTGGGGAATTTTGTTATCGTAGCCCCACAAACTAATGAAATGTGATCATTCACTTCTTTCATTGCTACAACCAAGCTGAAAGCAGTGATGGATAATACCACACAGCCACTGCTGATCACATAAGTTGAGCTGGAAAGAGAAGCTTTACTATGAGAACTGTTCCAGAACAAAAGAATGAAGAACACAAATCTCACATGCTTCAGTTGCCCATCACTCGCAGACATCTAGACTCCTTAAATCTCCCTCCTACTCTTTTGCCAAAGCCCACTTTCGGCAAGGACTTTGACATTCATTTCCTCTAAGTGGTAAATAATACAACAGCATGAAGTGTTAAATCACACAGGCACATGTGAATTTAACAGAGAGCCAAGTGTTGAGCTAAAGGGATGATGATCTAATAGTGAAGTATCATCTAGCATCTACCTATCCAACAGCATAAATCTGTTGCAAGCCCAAGAACATCCTCAGTACCAAGCATAAAGCTCTAGGGGATAAGAGAACAAAGAAAGTAATTGACCGGGAGGAGGGGCAAGATGGTGGAGAAGTAGGAGACCCTGTTTCAACCAGTCCCCTAAAGTGAGCTAAATATCTACCAGAACACTCTGAACACCCATGAAATCAGCCTGAGATGTAGGATTATACACTTCTGGATCTCTCTGGGGGCAGAAGACACCAGTGAAGAAGTAAAGCAGAGTGGGAATGCTCAGACTGATATCAGAGGATAAGCAGAAAGGGGAGGGAGCCACCAGAAGTGACCCACTGGAAAGTAATACCCAATATGAGAGCACCCTGTGGTTGGGGACCAGCATTAACTTGGAGTCTGGTTGAAGGCACTCAAAAAGAGCAAAAGAGCTTAAGGGGTAACTGGTGTAATCGGGCAGTCAGGGGCATGGGCCTAAGCCCATGGACCAGGGACAGCCACCACCAGTGATCACCCGTGCCAGAGAGAGTGTGGTGGAACCTCTGTGGTCCCTGAGCTCATGGCTTTTGGCTGCTTGCACCACCACTGGGCTGGGCACACTCCCACCCACACGTGGGAAAGTCTGGTGTGGGTGCCAGCTGGCGCTCTTTAGGACTCCAGCCTCCTGCCACCGGCCAAGGGTCTGGATGCTCTAGCCCTTGCCTGAGAGAACCCAGCGCGATCTCTGGTCGGGATCCCTCAGTGGAGACAGCCTTCTGCAACCTGTGCAATGGTGAAGTCTGGACCCGACAGCAGTCCTGGCAAAGGCAGCCACTGGAAGTGGGCTCCCAGGACCAATATCACTCATGGTTTTAGTGGCACGGGGGTGCAGAGAAAAACAGGTGCCTTGGGCAACCACTGAGATGGTGGCTTGGGGCACACACTGCCTGTGGGAGGTTGCACGGCTCAGTGGAGTTTGCAAAGGGGGTGTCTCTGAGTTCTGGATCATCCAGAGGGGAGCAGACTGAGGCTTCTCTCTGAGACGGAGGTCTGGGTGTAGTCTGCTTTCCACTAAACCTCCAAAAAGCTGAAAAAAACTGCCAAAGAACAAAAACCTCCAGAGAACAAAGGCCTGAAACACCGGTTTTCACAGAGCCTAGCCCCTTGATAGGGGGCAGGAGGACTCAACCCAAGCAAGACTGACTGAAAAACAATGCAGCAGGCCCCTCCCCCAGAAGGCTAGCAAAAAGAACGAGAGGACAACCACCACAGGGTCCCCATAAAACTGGAAAACCCCAACATCAGGGGAAAACAATACATTAAGCTCTCAGTATTGCCCTAAAACCTGTATATTTCATAGATACAACTTTTTTTTTAATTCATTCTCACGACTCTTGCTGTCTTTAATATTTTTAACCTGCCTACCATTATAACTAGAGGCTTAATACAACATATCCCATAATAACCTTTTAACTTGAACTTTTTTCATACATATACCTGTGTTTCATCTTTTCTATTTTTTTTAGTATACATATAGATATGAGCTTCAAGGTAATCTTCTTTCCCTAAGCTCTACTGCCCCTATATATAAAACCAGTTTTAATCTCCCTTTATCTCTCGAAAGTTGAGTCCTTTAACAAAGATATCAAGATATACCCAGGAAGAATCAAAATAACCTTCCTTGCCCACACTGAGGATTTATAACCACCCTCCCATCTTTTTCTTCTGTCAGTGTTTGTGTATTTGCTTTTGTTCTGGTATTATATAAATATTATCCTTGGGGTTCATTTGACTGGGGTTCTTTTTTTGTTCTTGTCATTTAATTTTGTTGGTCTTTTTGTTTGTCCGTTTTTGCTTATATACCGTATAAATCTTACTTTTAGGTTTCTTTTTCCTCTTTCTCTCTTTCTCTCCTTTTCTTTTTTCCTTTTTGGTGGTGACTTCCGACTTCTCTGAAACGTTCCAGGGTGCCCCTTGCCTGGATCCTGGTTGATTTATTCAGCTATACATCCCCTCAACTGCCTCTCACCAAAATAACTAAGAGGAGGAACATCCAACAGAAGAAAAATTCAGAGACTGTGCCCTCTCCATCAGAACTGTTGGAGGGGCGCCTGGGTGGCTCAGTGGGTTAAGCCGCTGCCTTCGGCTCAGGTCATGATCCCAGGTCCTGGGTTCAAGCCCCACATCGGGCTTTCTGCTCAGCAGGGAGCCTGCTTCCTCCTCTCTCTGCCTGCCTCTCTGCCTACTTGTGATTTCTCTCTGTCAAATAAATAAATAAATAAATCTTTAAAAAAAATATTAAAAAAGAACTGTTGGATATGGACATGAACAGTATTTAAGAAAGGAAATTCAGAGCAACAATGAGTTGATGTGAAATAGAAAAGTGAAATAGAAAATAATATAATATTTATATTATTTTATAATATATTATACTCCATAATATATTATATTATATATTATATTATATTATATACATTACATTATATTATACATCTTTACTTTATAATATATTATACTCATCACTCAAAGAGAGTGATGGCTAGGTTGGAGAAAACCATTTGTGACAACATAGAATTTCTAAGAGTGGAAGTGAGAGCCAACCTGGCAGAAGTTAAAAATGCTATCAATGAGATCCAATCTAATCTAAATACTCTAACAACTAGGGTAACTGAAGCAGAAGATAGAATTAGTGATCTAGAGGACAAAATGATAGAGAAAAAGGATCAGGAGGAGGCACAGAACAAACAGCTTAGAAGCCATGAAAACATAATTAGGGTAATAAATGATGCCATGAAAGGTTCTAACATCAGAATTATTGGGATCCCTGAAGGGGTGGAGAAAGAGAGAAGACCAGAAGATATACTTGACAAATTCTGGATGAAAATTTTCCCAATCTGGGGAATGTATCAAGCATTTGTGTCCTAGAGGCAGAAAGAACATCCACCGAAATCAACAAATCTAGAAAGTCGTTGAGGCACTTAATTGTGAAACTAGTGAATCATAATTTTAGACAAGAGCTTCTGAGGACAGCTAGGGGGAAGAGATTCCTTACAAACAGGGGAAGGTCCATCAGAATAACGTCAGACCTGGCAAAGAAACAAGCCAGAAAGGGCCGGCAAGACATATTCAGGGTACTAAATAAGAAGAAAATGCACTCAAGAATACTTTATCCAGTAAGGCTGACATTCAAAATGGATGGAGAGATAAAGAGCTTCCAAGACTGGCAAGGTTTAAAACAGTATGTGACCACCAAGCCAGCACTACAAGAAATATTACAAGGGGTTCTATAAAAGAAGAAACAACCAAAGAGTGACATAGATCAGAAATTTACAGAGACACGGCATCGGGGAAATACAAATCAAAACCACAATGAGATACCACCTCACACCAGTCAGAATGGCTAAAATTAACAAGTCAGGAAATGACAGATGCTGGCGAGGATGCAGAGAAAGGGGAACCCTCCTACACTGTTGGTGGGAATGCAAGCTGGTGCAACCACTCTGGAAAACAGCATGCAGGTTCCTCAAAAAGTTGAAAATAGAACTACCCTATGACCCAGCGATTGCACTACTGGGTATTTACCCTAAAGATACAAACGTAGTGATCCTAAGGGGCACGTGCACCCGAATGTTTATAGCAGCAATGTCTACAATAGCCAAACTATGGAAAGAACCTAGATGTCCATAAACAGATGAATGGATAAAGAAGAGGTGGTATATATACACAATGGAATACTATGCAGCCATCAAAAGAAATGAAATCTTGCCATTTGCGATGACATGGATGGAACTAGAGGGTATTATGCTTAATGAAATAAGTCAATTGGAGAAAGACAACTATCATATGATCTCCCTGATATGAGGAAGTTGGGCTTGGGGGGTAGGAAAAGAATAAATGAAACAAGATGGGAGCAGGAGGGAGACAAACCATAAGTGGGGGTAGGAAAAGAATAAATGAAACAAGATGGGAGCGGGAGGGAGACAAACCATAAGTGACTCTTAATCTCACAAAACAAACTGAGGGTTGCTGGGGGGAGGGGGTTCGGGAACGGGGGTGGGTGGTGGACATTGGGGAGGGTATGTGCTATGGTGAGTGCTGTGAAATGTGTAAACCTGGTGATTCACAGACCTGTACCCCTGGGGATAAAAATACATTATATATTTATAAAAAAATTAAAAATTAAAAATTAAAAAAAAAAGAAAGAAATTTACAGAGACAATCTATAGAAACAAGGACTTCACAGGCAACATGATGTCAATAAAAACATATCTTTCAATAATCACTCTCTATGGGGCCTAAATGCTCCCATAAAACATCACAGGGTTGCAGATTAGATAAAATGACAGGACCTGTCCATAGGCTGTCTACAAGAGACACATTTGGAACCTAAAGAAACATACAGACTGAAAGTGAAGGGATGGAGAAACATCTTTCATGCCACCAGGCCTCAAAAGAAAGCTGGGGTAGCAATTCTCATATCAGATAAATTAGATGTTAAACTGAAGACTATAATCAGAGATAAAGAAGGATACCACATCGTTCTTAAAGAGTCTATCCACCAAGAAGATCTAACAATTGTAAATATTTATGCCCCCAATATGGGAGCAGCCAATTACATAAGCCAACTGTTAATCAAAATAAAGAGTCATATTGATATGAATACATTAATTGTAGGGATCTTAACACGCCACTCTCAGTAATAGATCATCCAAGCAGAAAATCAATAAAGAAACAAGAGCTTTGAATGACACATTGGACCAGATGGAACTCATAGATAAACAAAGAACATTCCACCCAAAAACAACAGAATACTCATTCTTCTCAAGTGCACATGGAACTTTATCCAGAGTAGACCACATACTGGGTCACAAATCAGGGGTCAACCAATACCAAAGACTGGATTATTCCCTGCATATTCTCAGACAACAGTACTTTGAAACTGGAACTCAACCACAAGAAAGAGTTTGGAAGGAATTCAAACACATGGAAGCTAAAGACCAAGCTGCTCAAGAATGTTTGGATCAACCAGGAAATCAAAGAAGAACTTAAACAATTCATGGAAACCAATGAGAATGAAAACATATCAGTCCAAAACCTATGGGATACAGCAAAGGTGGTCCTAATTGTGAAATGCATAGCCATCCAAGCCTCACTCAAAAAAATCGAAAAATCCCGGGCACCTGGGTGGCTCAGTGGGTTAAGCCGCTGCCTTCGGCTCAGGTCATGATCTCAGGGTCCTGGGATCGAGCCCCACATCAGACGCTCTGCTCAGCAGGGAGCCTGCTTCCCTCTCTCTCTGCCTGCCTCTCTGTCTACTTGAGATCTCTCTCTGTCAAATAAATAAATAAAATCTTTAAAAAAAAATCAAAAAATCCCAAATATACCAGCTCTCTTTACACCTTAAAGAACTGGAAAACCAACAACAAATTAAGCCAAACCTATACACGAGGAGGGAAATAATCAGGATTAGAGCAGAGATCAGCGAGATAGAAATTAGAGATACAGTAGAACACATCAACGAAACTAGAAACTGATTCTTTGAAAGAATTAATGAGATCTATAAACCACTGGCCAAACTAACTCTAAAGAAAAGAGAGAACCCAAATTAATAAAATTATGAATGAAAGGGGAGAGATCACAACAAACACCAAGGAAATAGAAACAATCATCAGAAATTATTATCAACAGTTATATGTCAATAGTTAAGCAACTTAGAAGAAATGGATGCATTCCTGGAAACCTATAAACTTCCAAGACTGAATCAGGAAGAAACTGACAACCTGAATAGACCAATATCTAGTAACGAGATTGAAGCAGTGATCAAAAACCTCCTAACAAGAACCCAGAACCTGACGGATTCCCTGGGAAATTCTACCAAACATTCCAAGAAGAAATAATACCTATTCTCCCGAAGCCATTTCAAAAAATAGGAACAGAAGGAAAACTTTCAGACTCTTTCTATGAAGCCAGCATTACACTAATCCCAAACCAGGCAAATACGCCATCAAAAAGGAGAATCTCAGACCAATATCTCTGATGAATATGGATGCCAAGATTCTAGCTAGTAGGATCCTACAGTACATTAAAAAGATTATCTAACATGAACGGGTGGGATTTATCCCTCGGTTACAAGGGTGGTTCAACATTCACAAATCAATTAATGTGATAGAACAAATCAGTAAGAGAAGAGAGAAGAACCACATAGTCCTCTCAATTGATGCAGAAAAAGCATTTGACAAGATACAGCATCCGTTCCTGATTAAAATGCTTCAAAGTACAGGGATAGAGGAAACATTCCTCAACTTCATAAAATCTATGAAAAACCCACAGTGAATATCATTCTCATTGGAGAAAAGCTGACAGACTTCTTTTTGAGATCAGGAACACAACAAAGATGCCCACTCTCATCACTGTTGTTCAACATAGTACTAGAAGTCCTAGCAACAGCTAGGACTTAAAAAAAAAATCAGACAACAAAAATAAATAAAAGGTATTCAAATTGGCAAAGAAGAAGTCAAACTCTCTCTCTTCACAGATGACATGATACTTTATATGGAAAACCCAAAGACTCCACCCCCAAACTACTAGAACTCATACAGCAATTCAGTAATGTGGCAGGATACAAAATCCATGCACAGAAATCAGTTGCTTTCTTATACACTAACAATGAAAATATAGAAAGGGAAATTAGAGAATTGATCCCATTTACTATAGCACCAAGAACCCTAAGATGCCTGGGAATAAACCTAACCAAAGAGGTAAAGGATCTGTACTCGAGGAACTACAGAACACTCATGAAAGAAACTGAAGACACAAAAGGATGGAAAAACATTCCATGCTCATGGATCAGAAGAATAAACATTGTTAAAATGTCTATACTACTCAGAGCAATCTATACTTCTAATGCCATCCCAATCAAAATTCTACTGGCATTTTTCAAAGTGCTGGAACAAACAATCCTAAAATTTGTATGGAACCAGAAGAGACCCCGAATTGTTAAGGAAATGTTGAAAAAGAAAAACAAAACTGGGGGCATCATATTACCTGATTTTAAGCTTTACTACAAAGCTGTGATCACCAAGACAGAATAGTAATGGCACAAAAACAGACACATAGACCAGTGGAACAGAGTAGAGAGTCCAGATATGGGCCCGCAACTCTATGGTCAAATAATCTTCAACAAAGCAGGACAAAATATCCAGTGGAAAAAAGACAGTCTCTTCAATAAATGGTGCTGGGAAAATTGGACAGCTATGTATAGAAGAATGAAACTTGACCATTCTCTTACACCATACACAAAGATAAACTCGAAATGGACAAAAGACCTCAATGTGAGGCAGGAATCTATCAAACTTCTAGAGGAGAACATAGGCAGTAACCTCTTCAACATCAGCCACAGCAACTTCATTCAAGACATGTCCCCAAAGGCAAAGGACACAAAAGTGAAAATGAACTTTTGGGACTTCCTCAAGATCAAAAGCTTCTGCACAACAAAAGAAACAGTCAACAAAACGAAGAGGCAACCCACAGAATGGGAGAAGATATTCACAAATGACAGTACAGACAAAGGGCTGATACCCAAGATCTATAAAGAACTCCTCAAACTCAACACACGCAAAACAGATAATCACATCAAAAAATGGGCAGAAGACAAGAACAGACACTTCTCCAAAGAAGACCTACAAATGGCTAACAGACGCATGAAAAAATGTTCATCATCATTAGCCATCAGGGAGAGTCAAATCAAAACCACATTGAGATACCACCTTACACCTGTTAGAATGGCCAAAATTAACAAGACAGGAAACAAGTGTTGGAGAGGATGTGGAGAAAGGGGAACCCTCTTACACTGTTGGTGGGTATGCAAGTTGGTGCAGCCACTTTGGAAAACAGTGTGGAGATTTCTTAAGAAATTGAAAATAGAGCTACCCTATGACCCTGCCACTGCACTACTGGGTATTTACTTCAAAAATACAGATGTAGTGAAAAGAAGCGCCATCTGTATCCCAATGTTCATAGCAGCAATGGCCACGGTCGCCAAACTGTGTAAGGAACCAAGATGCCCTTCAACGGACGCATGGATAAAGAAGATATGGTCCATATATACAACGGAGTATTATGCCTCCATCAGAAAGGATGAATACCCAACTTCTGTATCAACATGGATGGGACTGGAAGAGATTATGCTGAGTGAAATTCAAGTCAAGCAGAGAGAGTCAATTATCATATCGTTTCACTTATTTGTGGAGCATAAGGAATAACACAGAGGACACTGGGTGAAGAAGAGAAGGGAGTTGGGGGAAATCGGAGGGGAGACGAACCATGAGAGACTGTGGACTCTGAGAAACAAACTGAGGGTTTTGGAGGGGAAGTGGGTGCGGGGTTGGGTGAGCCTGGTGGCGTGTATTAAGGAGGGCAGATACTGGATGGAGCACTGAGTGTGATGCATAAACGATGAATCTTGGAATGCTGAAAAAATAAAATTAAAAATAATTTTAAAAAAAGAAGGTAATTGCCTGAATTGTGAGGCTCACAGGTATTGAGAAAAATCATACATAATTAAGCTATAATGCAGGGTGTTGAAGATCATAATAGAACTATGGACAAAATGTTGTAGGAGCACAGGGCTTCAGACTTGAGCTGGATAATGTGTGTGTGTGTGTGTGTGTGTACATCTCTTATACACACAGGTACATATAAGCTGCATTTTACTCTAGGTTTGTTTATATTATAGGCATGTACACATTATTGTGTTTGTATATATGTACATATAATGCCTATGTATGAGTATGTGTGTGTAAAATCAAGGCCTCACTAAGAGAACAGCTAATGCTCATTGGACACTTAAATACTATGTGCCAAGTACGCTGTCTTCATGTGTTTCATCCTCACAACAAACTGTGGTGTAGAAAAATATCATTATCCTTGTGTTTGCAAACAAACAAGGAAACCGAAGCATCGAGAGGTTAAATTGTCCAAGATCACACAACCAGTAAGCCACAGAACTGGGATTTCTACCCAAGCAAGATAGCTAGAGAGCCTGCCCTCCCAGCTGCTATGTTTCAGTGTCTCTGCCTGATCCTCCCAGAAGCCCTGAAAATCTACCACATGCACATAATGCCAAATCTGGGAAGTCTTTAGGTAGTCGTAATTGTATTCAAGATTTTCTGTTGCAGGAAAGAGAAACCCACCAAAGCAATTCAAATATGAATTGTATGGTATGGAGTATGGTATGGGACATTCTGTCAGAAGGAAGCAAGGTGGGGCCCCATGGGAACAGGAACTGGTCACGGGGAGTCCTCAGGGACCATCGCACCTCTTCTCTCTGCCACCTCCCTGCTCTCTGTGGTCACAAGATCTTCCTTCTTAGCTCTCCCTGTTCTAAATCTCCACTTCTTCCTGCAGACCCACTTTCTCTATTTATGCCCAGAATTGAAATGGTCCATTTCAGCCCACTAGCACTTTTCAGTTCAAGTGGCCAAAGTCTGTCTCACTTTGTTGAAGACAGGAAATTTGACTGGTCATTAGCCAGGTCACAGATTAAAAGTGGTGCTAATGTGAGGGGGGTGCTCAGATACTTAAGGCACAACCTTAGCCAAACCCCCCTGCCACAGGGGCTCAGAGTGGGAGGCTGTTCTTAAAGCAGACAGGATGGGCAGTACTCCGCCCACTACAGGCCAGATAGACCCATACAAACATCCTCCTCCTAGGTGATCCTAACGAAAATTAAGCACTTTTTAATAGTACTCAACTTACTTAAACTAAAAACAAAAACAGGGGCATCTGGGTGACTCATACGACTGTCTGCCTTTGCCTCAGATTGTGATCTCCAGGTCCTGGGATCAAGCCTAGTCAAGTCGGGCTCTCTACTCAGTGGGGAGTCTTCTCCCTCTCCATGGGTCCCTTCCCCAACCACATGTGTGAATGCATTTGCTGTCTGTCTCTCTCTCAAATAAAATAAATAAATAAACAAACTAACTGAAAACAAAACCAAAAATAGTTCACCCATTTCTCCTAACCCCAACCCTGGCAACCACCAATCTGTCCTCTGTGCCTTAGTTTTACGTATGTATATACTTTTAGATTCCACATATAAGTGAGATCATATAATGCTTCTCTTTCTCTGTCTTATTTCACTTAGCATAATACCCTCAAGGTCCATCCGTGTTTTCAAATGGCAAGATTTCGTTCTTTTTTAGAGCTGAATATTATTCCACTGTGTGTGTGCATGAGTGCATGCATATGTGTGTGTATGTGCTACAATTTCTTTATCCATTTATCTATCAGTGGACATGTAGGTTGCTTCCATATCTTGGCTATAAATAACGCTGCCTCATGCTCTTGGGGGTGCATATCTTTTTTAGTTACTGTTTTTCTTTTCTTCAGATAAATACAAAGAAGTGGGATTGCTGGATCATATGGCAGCTCTATTTTTTAATTTTTTTGATACTTTCTTCCATAGTGGCTACATCAATTTCCATCCCCACCAGCAGTGCCCAAAAGTTCTCTTTTCTCCACATTCTCACCAACACTTGTTATGTCAAGTCTTTTTGATAAGAGATAGTTTAACAGATGTAAAGTGATACCTCATTGTGGTTTGGGTTTATAATCCCCTGATGGTTACTAAGGTAGAGCATCTTTTCATGTACCTACTGGCCATCTGTATTACTTCTTTGGAAAAATCTCTATTCAGATCTTCTGCCCAGTTTTTTTTTAAAGATTTTATTTATTTATTTGACAGAGAGAGATCACAAGTATGTAGAGCGGCAGGGGAGAGTGGGGGGAAGCAGGCTCCCTGCTGAACAGAGAGCCCAATGCAGGGCTCTATCCCAGGACCCTGAGATCATGACCTGAGCCAAAGACAGAGGCTTAACCCACTGAGCCACCCAGGTGCCCCTTCTGTCCAGGTTTGAATCAGAATTTTTGTGTGTATATGTGTGCTTTTTTTCTTGCTATTGAGTTGTATGAGTTCTTTACATATTTTAGATATTAGCTCCATATCACATCCATGATTTGCTAGTATTTTCTCCCATGCAGTAAGCTGCCTTTTCATTTTGTTGATGGTTTCCTTTGCTTTTAGTTTGATGTGGTCCCACACGTGTGTTTTTCCTTTGGTTGCCTTTGCTTTTAAAAAAAAATTTTTTTTTATTAACATATAATGTGTTATTTGCCCTAGGGGTACAGGTCTGTGAATCATCAGGCTTACACTTCTCATAGCACTCAACATATTACATACCCTCCCCAATGTCCATAACCTAACCACCCTATCCCTACCCCCGCTGTGCCCCGCAGCAGCCCTGTTTGTTTTGTGATATTAAGAGTCTTCTATGGTTTTTCTCCCTCCTGATCCCATCTTGTTTCATTATTTCCTTCCCTACCCCCACAACTCCCTGCCCTGCCTCTCAAATTCCTTATATCAGAGAGAACATAGGATATTTGTCTTTCTCTGATTGACTTATTTTGCTCAGCATAATACCCTCTAGTTCCATCCATGTTGTTGCAAATGGCAATATTTCATTTCTTTTGATGGCTGCATAATATTCCATTGTATGTATGTATGTATGTATGTATGTGTGTGTGTATATAAAATATAATCACATTTTCTTTTCCCATTCATCTGTTGTTGGACATCTAGGTTCTTTCCATAGTTTGGTTGCCTTTGCTTTTAGTGTCAAATCCGAACAATCATCACTGAGACCAATGTCAAAGAGCTTACATGTTTTCTTCTAAAAGTTTTATGGTTTCAGGTCTTATGTTTAAGTTCTTAAACCATTATGAGCTAGTTATGTGTATGGTTTAAGCTAGGGGTCCAGGTTCATTCTTTTGCATCTGGCTGTCCAGCTTTCCCAGCACCACTTATTGAAAAGACTGTCCTTTGCCCATTTTGTATTCCTGGGTCCTTTGTCATAAATTAATTAACCAAATATGCATGGGTTTATTTCTTGGGTCTTGATTCTATTTCATTGAACTATGTCTCTGTTTTTATGCTGATACTATACTGTTTTGATTATCTCAGCTTTGAAATATAATTTGAAATCAGGGAGCATGCTGCTTCTACATTTGTTCCTTTTCTTCAAGATTACTTGGGCTGTTTAAGTCTTCCATAATTCCATACAAATTTTAGAAGTGTTTGTGCTATTTCTGTGAAAATGTCATTGGTATTTTAATATGGATTGCAGTGAATTTGTAGATTGCTTTGGGTAGTGTGGACTTTTTAACAGTATTAATTCTTGCAGTCTGTGAGCATGGAGTATCTTTCCATTTATTTGTTTCTTCCTCAATTTCTTTCATCAATGTCATAGTTTTCAGGATACAGGTCTTGGTCTAACATACTCTTGGGTATGTTATTCTTTCTAATGCAATGGTAAACAGGACTGTTTTCTTAATTTCTCTTTCTTATAGAGACCAGATGTCCATCGACAGACGAATGGATAAAGATGATGTGGTATGCATATACAATAGAATACTACTCAGCCATCAAAAAAACCCAAAATCTTGCTATTTGCAACAACATGGATGGAACTAGAGGGTATTACCCCAAGTGAAATAAGTCAGAGAAGGATAATTATCATATGATCTCACTCATATGTGGAATTTAATAAACAAAACAGAAGATCATAGAGGGAGGGAGGGAAAATAAAACAAAATGAAATCAGAGAGGAAGACAAACTGTAAGAGACTCTTAATTAATCATAGGAAACAAATGGAGGGCTGCTGGAGGGGTGAGGGGTGGGGGATGGGGGAACTGGGTGTTGGGCATTAAGGAGAGCATGTGATGTAATGAGCACTGGGCATTATGTAAGACCGATGAATCACTGATCTCTACCTCTGAAACTAATAATATATGTTAATTAATTGAATTTAAACAACAAAAAAAAAATTTAAAAAGTGTAAAGGAACCAGCAAAAGACATTTCTCTTTCTTAAAATTTGTCATTAGTGTTTAGAAATACAAGATTTTTATGTATTGGTTTTGTATCCTGCAATTTTACTGAATTCATTTATTCATTCTAACGGTTTTTGTGTGTGTGTGTGTGTGGCATCTTTAGAGAGATATATATCACATCATCTACAAATAGTGACACCTTTACTTCTTTCTTTCCAACCTGGATGCCTTTCATTTATTTTTTGTCCTTAATTGCTCTGGCCAGGACTTCCAATATTACATTGAATAAAACTGGCAAGAGTGAGCATCTTTATCTTGTTCCTGATCTTAGGAAAAAAATAATCACTTGTTTTAAATACAAAATGTACATCATTTAGTCTCCTTAAAAAAACACAGACCAAAAAAAAAAAAAAACCCAAAAAAACAAAAGGACCGCAGACTACTGTTATTCTCTTTTTGAAGTAGCTGAACCCAATGTGCCATGAAATCTATAAATATGTTGCTCCAAGTAAGCAGTGGTGAATCTCAGAATGGCATGTAGCATATAATATGTAGAGAAATGGAAAAGGATGTGACAATATCTGAGGTGAGATATATGAATTATTTTAAAAAGTGAAACAGGTGCCAACACTATAAGGAATAATAATCAGTTCCCAAAGGGAAGCAGTACTCACAATTTGCTTAAGTTAAGACATTAAGGTACAAATATTTACAGGTCCCAACATAACCTATGAGTGGAAAACAAGTAGGCCAGAATTCATCTTCTTATTTTTAAGACTGACATAATAATTTATCTGGTTAATTTATTAGACTAACCCCTAGACTATATTAATTTAAAATAAATGAGTATAAAGTAGATGGTCCTTAACCAAAACTATAGAAAGTATCTTTTTCCTTCTGTAGAACAGAGATAAAGTAAATCAGTTGGAAAAAAATTTGCTTAGGGGGTGACAAACTAAAACATGAATATTTTTCCAAGTGAAGACTTAGTCTGCTATTTTAGGCAAGATTCTAAAAATAAGTATGAGCTTGGCAATCTAGCATCATGTTTAACTACAGTTAGACTATTCTGGCTGTACCAATAGCTGAGTGATCTTGAGTAAGTTATTAAACTCTCCAGGTTAATTTATTAGAAAAAGGGGGAAGATAACATACACATGAGGTGATTCAAAAGCATGAGAAGAGCCCATCCTACATAAAGCATATAGAACAATGCTGTCGCTTTATAATTACTAATAATTACTAGTGCTTTCTTTCAGTGGGCTCTCTGGGCATATGCACTGAGAACCATCACTCAGTCCTCACCACTCAGAGTCTCATTTAACACTATCCTCCTGGTTTCTCAGTCTAAAAAGCATTCTTTTCTTCAGCTTTTTTTCTTCTTCTGATATCTAGTATCTCTTGTATTTTACCAAAATATCAATTACATTTCTGGTTTTGAAATTCCAACCCTTTCATTCCTTTCAAGTCAATGAATTAAAAAATATGTTTGTTACCTGAGGGTTCAACTCAGACACAATTTTTTATTTATAAAGGATTATCTTCAAATACGTTTCTAATTCCAGTCCTCAGAATGCTACTGAAATACATGATAAAGTGTGCTTCCCTGTTAGCATCTATCACCTCCTCCTTTTCCTTTTTTGGCATAAGTCTGGACTAACATACAATTTTGGGAGCTGTTGTAAAGCTATTGATAAAGTGGGGGGAACCAAACAGAAATAGATAGATGCTTAAAGCAGTCTGTATCGGATAGTGAATCACCGCAGGGATGTCTCATCCACATCTCATCTGCAAAGTAGAAGTGTTAACACAAACCAGCCTCCCAGCAATAGTATAAATAGCACCTGAAAGACATGGAATTTTTGTGGAGCATCACAAAATAGCAATATATTTGATTGCATTACATAATCTCAGAACATTCTTAGTAGCAGAAAATAAATATCACATGTTATATGTATTAATATTTTTAAAAATATATCATAAACACAGGTCCACATAAGTGAGAGGAAAGCTAACTCTAAAACCATGTATGATTAGCTACTTTCAAGTTTTCTATTATTCTTTGGGTGGTACTTGTTTGTTAATTTGAGGGATGACCTAGGTATTTCTGAGGACTCGAGCTAAAGTTTTAAAATAATAATTGCAGAAAAAGTGAAATTGAGAAAAATCTATTTATTTACATAATATTTTCTAAGCATTAGGGAAAGACCTCTGTTTTCCAGGCAGCAGAATAGCTGAGTGTGGCTCACTGGAGGCCTGTGCCCAAAAGGACACAGGCAGAAGAAATTCCATCATTGCATTCCTTTCACTGTGTCAGGGCCTTGGGAAATAGTGGTAAACAACAGTTATTGCTCTTATAAAGCTTACAGTTCAATGGGGAGGGTAGACACTGGAACAAGTGTTTACAGTTGTGACAAAGGTTATGAAACAAAAGTGCAAGTGGAAGGGCCATAGAAATGGACAGTTGGGGTAACCTAGCCTGAGTAATCAAGAGAAATTCCTTAAGGAAGTAACATTTCAACTAGGTCTTGGTGAGAGAAAGTGGGAAAAAGTGAGAAAGAGCCAATAAAGTGAAGGCAGTAGGGCTGGGTTTAGTGTGGAGAAGAGAGGTCTAAGCACCTGACTATGTAATCATCTGAGATGGAAACTATTCTAGAAGTTGAACATTGGGCCAATATGTAGAAGCTTGAGAGAGGGGGGAAACAGTAAAACAAAATGACAAAAAAGAGTAAGTAGGAGCCACCATAGGCCTATTACCATCATTCCCTGGAAGGAGCACCAGCTGCCCCAGCTGCCCCAGTTACCATGACAGCAACCATGACAGGCAAGGCCAGGACCCAGGAGCCACCCACCTTCAGCACTATTGACACCAAGCTGGAACCACCAGCACAACTAGAAGAGGCAGGGGCACAGGGAGCAGGCCCAAGTGACCTCACATCCATGGTGCCTGCTCTTGGGCACAAGGTCATTGTAACAAAATGTTCGGGGAATAGTTCAGTGTAAGACATGGATAAAGAAGAGGTGTAAAAAGATTATCCACCATGACCAGGTGGGATTCATCCCTGGGCTACAAGGATAGTTCGACATTCGCAAATCAATCAATGTGATAGAACAAATTAATAAGAGAAGAGAGAAGAACCACAAGGTCCTCTCAATTGATGCAGAAAAAGCATTTGACAAAATCCAGCATCTGTTCCTGATTAAAACACTTCAAAGTATAGGGGTAGAGGGAACATTCCTGAACTTCATAAAATCTATCTATGAAAGACCCACAGCAAATATCATCCTCAATGGGAAAAAGCTTTCAGCCTTCCCATCGAGATCAGGAACACGACAAGGATGCCCACTCTCACCACTCTTGTTCAACATAGTATTAGAAGTCCTAGCAACAGCAATCAGACAACAAAGAGAAATAAAAGGTATCTAAATTGGCAATGAAGAAGTCAAACTCTCTCTCTTCACTGATGACATGATTCTGTATATGGAAAACCCAAAAGACTCCACCCCCAAACTACTAGGACTCATACAGCAATTCAGCAACATGGCAGGATACAAAGTCAACGTACAGAAATCAGTGGCTTTCTTAGACACTAACAATGAAAATACAGAAAGGGAAATTACAGAATTGATTCCATTTACTATAGCACCAAGAACATTGTTAAAATGTCTATACTACCTAGAGCAATCTATACTTTTAATGCCATTCCGATCAAAATTCTACTGGTATTTTTCAAAGAGCTGGAGCAAATAATCCTAAAATTTGTATGGAATCAGAAGATACCCCGAATCGCTAAGGAAATGTTGAAAAACAAAAATAAAACTGGGGGCATCACGTTACCTGATTTCAAGCTTTACTACAAAGCTGTGATCATCAAGACAGCATGGCACTGGCATAAAAACAGACACATAGACCAGTGGAATAGAGTAGAGAGCCCAGATATGGACCCTCAACTCTATGGTCAAATAATCTTCGACAAAACAGGAAAAAATATACAGTGGAAAAAAGACAGTCTTTTCAATAAATGGTGCTGGGAAAACTGGACAGCTATACGTAGAAGAATGAAACTCGACCATTCTCTTACACCGTACACAAATATAAACTCGAAATGGATAAAAGACCTCAACGTGAGACAGGAATCCATTAGAATCCTAGAGGAGAACATAGGCAGTAACCTCTTTGATATCAGCCACAGCAACTTCTTTCAAGATATGTCTCCAAAGGCAAAGGAAACAAAAGCAAAAATGAACTTTTGGGACTTCATCAATATCAAAAGCTTCTGCACAGCAAAGGAAACAGTTAACAAAACAAAGAGGCAACCCACAGAATGGGAGAAGATATTTGCAAATGACAGTACAGACAAAAGGTTGATATCCAGGATCTATAAAGAACTTCTCAAACTCAACACACACAAAACAGACAACCATATAAAAAAATGGGCAGAAGATATGAACAGACACTTCTCCAATGAAGACATACAAATGGCTATCAGACACATGAAAAAATGTTCATCATCACTAGCCATCAGGGAGATTCAAATTAAAACCACATTGAGATACCACCTTACACCAGTTAGAATGATCAAAATTAACAAGACAGGAAACAACATGTGTTGGAGAGGATGTGGAAAGGGGAATCCTCTTACACTGTTGGTGGGAATGCAAGTTGGTGCAGCCACTTTGGAGAAAAGTGTGGAGAGTCCTCAAGAAATTAAAAACAGAGCTTCCCTATGACTCTGCAATTGCACTACTGGGTATTTACCCCAAAGATACAGATGTAGTGAAAAGAAGGGCCGCCTGTACCTCAATGTTTATAGCAGCAATGGCCATGGTCGCCAAACTGTGGAAAGAACCAAGATGCCCTTCAACGGACGAATGGATAAAGAAGATGTAGTCCATATACACTATGGAGTATTATGCCTCCATCAGAGAGGATGAATACCCAATTTTTATAGCAACATGGACAGGACTGGAAGAGATTATGCTGAATGAAATACGTCAAGCAGAGAGAGTCAATTATCATAGGGTTTCACTTATTTGTGGAGCATAACAAATAGCATGGAGCACAAGGGGAGATGGAGAGGAGAAGGGAGTTGAGGGAAATTGGAAGGGGAGGTGGACCATGAGAGACTACGGACTCTGAAAAACAATCTGAGGGTTTTGAAGGGGCGGGGGGTGGGAGGTTGGGGGAACCAGGTGGTGGGTATTAGAGAGGGCACGGATTGCATGGAGCACTGGGTGTGGTGCAAAAACAATGAATACTGTTACGCTGAAAAGAAATTTAAAAATAAATAAATAAAATAATAAAAAAAGAAGAGGTGAAATATATCTACAATCGAATATTATTCAGCCATTAAAAAGAATGATATCTTGCTATTTGCAATGACATGGATGGACCCGGAGACTATAATGCTAAACAAAAGAAGTCAAAGAAGTACAAACACCATATGATTTCAATCATATGTAGAATTTAAGAAACAAAACAAACAAGCAAAGGGAAAAAAGAGAGGCCAACTAAGGAACAGACTCTCAACTACAGAGAACAAACTGATGCTTCCCAGAGGGGATGTGGGTGGGGAAATGGGGGAAACAGGTGATGGGGATGAAGGAGGGCACCTGTTGTGATGAGCACAGGGTGAAGTGTGGAAGTGCTGAATCACTATATTATATACCTGAAGCTAATATTACACTGTATGTTAACTAACTGGGATTTAAGTAAAAGCTTGAGAAAAAAAAAAAAAAGAAATCGGTATGATTTCATCAACACGAATGACACCAAGGAGATATATGTGTACACCAGACTGCCATAAACAAGAACAACCCCAGAAAGTCCCTTCACAGTGTTTGAGATGGAGAGACTGTGGAGTTTGATCTTGTTGAAGGAGGAAAGGGAAATGTGACAGGGCTCTGGTGGAGTTCTAGTGTGAGGCTATAAATACACAGCAGATGGTAACAATGGACCATGTTATCCACGTCACAGGGGTCCTCCACACAATTACCCACAGAACTACCAGAATAGTGAGAGTGGGGCAAGAAGGAATGCATGGATCGGTTCCCAACTTAGTGTACACGGAGACCCTATGGGCATCAACCCTCTTGTGCAGGAACAAGTGGTGGGGGGAGCTGACAAACTGGGTGCAGGAGAACAAGGTGCAGTGAGACAGAATGTATCAGGATTACAGACCACAATTCCACAGCAGTCCTCCTCGCCAAAGACAGCCTAAAGAGGACAGCAAGGAAGAAGGTAAGGAAAACAGGGGAGATGGGTCAACACCCATCTCAATGTCGTTACTATCCCAACTTCAATTACCCACACACGGACACCCCAAAAAACCCCAAGCCACATGATGGCAAAGAGACAAAAGCTGCTGATTCATCAGCTGAGAATTCATCTGCTCCTGAGACTAAACAGGGCAGAGCTGAGTAAATACTACTGGCTCACCAGCTATACTATCTCTATACTACCATCTGGTTTACTCAACCAAAAACAGGAAATGAACATGAAATTCCAGCAGTAAAAAATGCACAAAAGGATGGAGCTGGAGACTTTAAGTGCTTGTTTTTTGTCCACTGACCAGATAAACAAAACTATGCATTATCTATGCAGCATGGGGTTTTTATTATTTTTACCTAAAGTTGTTTCTTTTTAGTAATGATAAATGTGGTTTAAAAAAATAAAAGGCTGGTTTTTCTCAATACATCTCTAAAAGATTTTTAAATCATTTCATATCTGATCACCTTAAGATTTTTAAGAACCTCAGATGCCTGGTGGCTCAGTTGGTTAAGTGTTTGCCTTCAGCTCAGGTCATGATCCCAGAGTACCAGGATTGAGCCCCATATCTTCTCAGCGGGGAATCTCTTTTCCCTCTGCCCCTCATCTAGCTCATGTTCTCTCACTCTCTCAAATAAATGAAATCTGCAAACAAACAAAAAACAGATTTTTAAGAACCTTGTTTTTATTTGTAATAAACGTTTATAACTTGGGGGTGCCTGGCTGGCTCAGCATGCAACTCTTGATCTCAGGGTTGTGTGTTTTGGCTCCACATTGGGTGTAGAGATTACTTGAAAAATAAAATCTTTAAAGAAACAAAGTTTACAACTTGATTTTTACAAAAAGTTCAACAAAGAGCAAGCACCTATTAATACGAGTGTTTAAGGAAAGAGAGAAGAAAGAAAGAAAGAAAGAAAGGCAGGGAGGGAGGGAGGAAGAATGAAGGAAGGAAAGAGAAAGAAAGAGAAAAAATGTGGTCTAGATTTTACTAGGCCTCATAGGACACAATGCAGATTTTGAAGTTTATCTTAAAGAAAAGAGAAAGCCATAGAAGAGTCTTAGAAGATGACATTGGATACACTAGGGAAGATGAACTGAGAGGGAATAAAGGATGATGTATGGGAACCAAAGAGGACACCACTGTAGTAATCCAAGCATGAGATTATAGTGGATTAGACTGGGGTGGCTATAGTGAGGATAGAGAAAAGTCAGTGGGTTTAAGAGATATTCAGAGTCAAATCAACATGACATAGATTTTTAAAAAGTATTTTAACAGAACAATTTAATATAGAGACTGAAGATATGAAATGATGAGAGAGACATGTAGGATTACTAGGCTATATTGAGGGACCATCTGAGCCTGATAACTGTCATTTCTCCCTGAGGTACTCTGTAGCCAGGTGCTACTAGGCTTACCCAGAGATGTTGATTTTCCAGGCCAAGTGTGAAACATGAACAATTCAAGCAATTCAGTGATGGACTGGAGTGTTACTGGAACATTGGACCACCATGTACAAGCTGTATAAAGAAGATGATAGGAGGAGCTAATATGAGGTAACATGTATACTGAGAGTCGTTAAGAAACAAGCTAGAAGGCTTGGAGGTTGCTGGTGATCAGAAAAAAAATGATGTATATATTGGTGATTTTCTAGACAACTTTGTGAATAAATGGCTGAGGTAGAAACGGAGGATAAGGTCACTGACAATGAAGAGTTAACAAAGTGAGAGGCTACTACTGGAGAAGTGTATGACCATATGGATATGGAATTCAACCAAGCTGATGACAGGGTTCAGAGTAGAAAGGGAGACCATGAGCCACATACCAAAGTCTTCACTGAATAATGGCAAGTGTCAAGGATGAGACAGAAGACAGTCATGGGAAAGGGAAAAAAGAGTATAATAGTCTTAGCTTACCCACTATTAAAAATACCAATTGTTAGAAACCATAATATTAAAAATACACACACACATACACCCTCTCTATAAGTTTTACATGAAAGTATAAGCAGAAAGGATTTAAATGGATGATGAGGGTACCTGGGTGGCTCAGTGGGTTAAGCATTCAACTCTTGATTTCAGCTCAGGTCATGATCTCCAGGTCAGGAGACTGAGCCCTGTATCAGGCTCCACACTCAGGGCAGAGCTGCTTGAGATTCCTTCCACTCTTTCCTATTCTTCCCCACCCTTGGTGGGCCCTCTGTCTCTAGCTCTCTCTCTCTCTCTCTCTCTCTCTCTCTCAAATAAATAAATAAATAAATAAATGAAATTTTTTTTAAAAAAATGGATGACTAAAAGGAAATGAACATTAACTGAACACCTACTATGTGCTAATATAGTGGAAATCTATGTTTTGTCTTCTCCAAATACCTTCCATCTTTTCTTTCAGTAATAGTATCTCCCATTTTCTACAGAGAATGTTATTCCCACTTTCTTTATGGTTCTGGTGAGCCTGCCAATGACTTAATCCAACTCTCAGACTTCAAAAAATCAGGGGACCTAATCTAGAACAATAAGCATCTCTTTCCTGGGAATTTAAATCTTGACCAGAACTGAGACTGGTTGGAGATGATTCCATTCATCCTGAAAATGACTGTACCCAGAAAATAGTCAGAACTTCCTGCTGCTGAGATGACAAGAGTCTCCCAGTTCTGAAACTGGACCATTCATTTCTTCCTTGATTTTGTGAGGTATCCAGAATGACTCTAATAGATCTGCTTTTCTCTGTTCAATTTGGCAATGTTGGTTTCTGTTGCTTCTAACCCAAGAACTCTGACACTGCCAGGTAGGGTGCTGGGTGCTTTATATGCAAATTTAATACTCAAAACACTCTTGGGGTGCCTGGGTGGCTCAGTGGGTTGAAGCCTCTGCCTTTGGCTGGAGTCATGATCTCAGGATCCTAGGATCGAGCCCCACGTCGGGTTCTATGCTCAGCAGGGAGCCTCTCCCCCTACCCCCACCCCGCCCCACACTCTGCCTGCCTCTCTGCCTACTTGTGATCTCTGTCAAATAAACAAATAAAATCTTAAAAAAAAAATATCACAACACTCTTAAGAGGAAGATATCATAACCCCCTTTCTATGCAGAGGGAAAATGAGGCTGAATACAGTTAAAATAACTTGCCTACAGGCACCCAACCAACAAATGGTGAAGGCTGACTAGGGGCTCAAGTTTTTGTTTTGGATGCCCAAGGCTATGTTCTTCCACTTGACAAATAATCAGAGATATTAACAAGTTTTCCATTATTGCTTTATTTCCTTTATCAGGTACATTCTGCTTTAAATGAACTCTACTAAATATCAGCAGATAAACCAAATTAAAGTTCTGTATATTGTTTTATTGTATATATGTGCACTTATTCCCCTAGTTAAAATATCTCCTAATGATATAAAATCCAGATCTTTTATTTTATGTTCCAAATTCTTCTGTATTCCATAATTAAGAACAATTGCACACAATCTCATAATGGTGATAAGTATGACTCCAAGAACGTGCTTAATAACCACAGTTTTAAGCAAAGCTAAGACACAAAAATCCATAAACATATTCCACAGAGGGAAGGAAATCTACTGGATGTCAAAGGAGCAACAAAGTATGAGAATTGAAAATTCTCCTCAAGATACACACTATCTAGTTGGAAAAACAATTAATGATGTGAAAAGTAAAATAGTGGATGGAAATGGAACAAAAATGTGAAAGTAGTCTGTGAATCACTGTGAAATGGGTATTTTAAGAGAAGTGTCTGTCTGTAAAGTCTAATGAAGGACCTAGACGGTCCCTTAGATTTAGGGAACCAGGAAATGAGGAACAATATTCTTGCTTCTGCCCACAAGAAAAAATGTCTGATGCCTAAATAACAACCTAAAATAATAAAAGGTTTCCATAAGGCATGGCTGACACATCATATATCATCATCCCAGGGGAGAATTTCCAGAGATTGATTTCCCAGATTTATAGAACACAACTTCTGAGTGGTCACTGTAACAAACAGGATATTTCCCTCTATCTTCTGGCTGAACCAGTGACAAGTTACATCAGTAATCCTGAGTTTATTAACAAGTGTCATCATCTCGTGTTAGAAACCTCTCTGGAGGGTTTGGTGCTATTCTCTCACGTTGGTTATTTGAGATTTATGTCCTGGAAAGCCAAACTGCATTTCTAATCTGTCATCAAAGTGGATTATCAGAACCAGAAATGACAAAACTTAACATAATTTTTCATCCCTAAGACTAACAGCAAAAACTGCCATCTATTTCACCACACTCAAAGTAAACATGATATACTAATGAGTGGTTTTTCCTCTCTCACCAAATAATTATAGGTTCCTTCTTTCTTTTTTTTTTTTTTTAAAGACTTATTTATTTATTTGACAGACAGAGATCACAAGGAGGCAGAGAGGCAGGCAGAAGGAGAGGAGGAAGCAGGCTCCCTGCTGAGCAGAGAGCCCTATGCGGGCTCAATCCCAGGACCCCGGGATCATGAGCTGAGCTGAAGGCAGAGGCTTTAACCCACTGAGCCACCCATGCGCCCCAGGTTCCTTCTTTCTAAAAACAAATTATTTTTATTTCCCTTAAGAAGACTATGATTAATTGAACAAAATTTTACTTGTCTTTAATTGAATAGATTTCCTTCTTTCCTCTGGATTAGTGGTGTATTATATATTATTAAATAGCTTGGGAAAACCCAAAGAAGGAAATCTTGCTCTTCAGGACTAAAGACGGGTGGTTAGTGGCTGCTAGAGAGCTATGCACAACGGTGGAGAAGTTTCATTCCTTTGTTCACATGACCTCTGGCAAACTGAATGAATGGTGTCTTACAGTTTGGTCTCAGTCTATTTATGCTGCTATAACAAAATACCATGCACTGGATATCTTATTAGGAAAATAAATTGATGTCTTGCTGTTCTGGAGGCTGGAAGTTTACAATCAAAGTGCCAGTAAGGTTGGATGATGCCCTCTTCCCGGTTCCTCACATGGTGGAATGTGCAAGAGAGGTGGGTGGGGTCATTTCATGAGAGCATGAATTCTAGTCATGCTAGGGAGAATGAGTTCTCCACTTTGGCACAGAAAGCAGTCACAACTTCTCTGAGGGTTCCAGTTCTTTGGTGACAGCAAGAAAACTATGGCAGGAGTCTAAGGGAGGGAAGAGCCCTATAGACACCATTGTACCTCAGAGGGGCCTGCCAAAGCACAGTAATCCTGAGTGGGGTTGGGACTTTGCTTATAAGCACAAATGAGATACTCCTGCAATAACACCCAGAAATACTTGGGGATGGGCCATTCATCATCAGGTAAAGTCTCAGCTGGCCTAAGTTGACCATTAATGTAGACTGTCCCTGTGGCAGACAATGGTAAATGCCTGACCCTACCAGCCTTTCCAACCTCCCTTCCTGCTACATTCCAGCCATGTGGGGCTCAGGATAGTGTTCAAGGCCATGTGACCAAAACAGAAAACCTTAGTGATGTTCTTGGGAAAATACTTTCCTCCCTGGTACAAATACTGCCTTATCTCCTTCTCTCTTCCTCCCGAAGGAATGTGGTCATGATTCCTGAAGCAGCAGCTACCATTATTATTATTATCTCTGCAACTGCTGTTTTCTTGTTATGGGAGGAAAATAGCCCCATATGCTTACCTGACTACAGTCGGGTTTGCAGCCATTGCTAACTAATACATGGCTACAGGCTGATAAGGCCTGTGGAATTTATATTACAACAAATGTTGCTAGCAACCCTCCTGACAAAGTGGCCTCAGGTTCAGACACAAGCCAAGTATCTTCTTCCATGCACTTGGCTCAGTCTCTATGTGGCCTTTGTGTGACTTCTTACAATGTTTTGATATCCATTTACCTATCTAAAAAAGATTCGTGCTGGCAAGGATGTGGAAAAAATTGGATTCCTCTTATACTGCTGGTGGAAATATAAAATGGTATAGCCACTCTGGAAAACTGTTCAACGGTTTTTTTTATAAACTAAACATGCACTTTCCATATAACATAGCAATTATATACCCTTGGGCATTTATCCCAGAGAAATAAAAACTTACGTTCATACATACATACCTAAAAACCTGTACAGTTGATCCTTGAACAGCATGAGTTTGAACTGCACCAGTCCACTTACATAGGGATTTTTTACAGTACTGGGAATGTACTGGAAATGTATTTTCTCTTCCTTGTGATTTTCTTAGTAATATTCTTCCCTCTAGCTTACTTAATTGTAAGAATGCATCATATAATATATAAATATGTGGTAATTGACTATGTTATCAGCAATCAGTAGGCTATCAGTAGTTAAGTGTTGGGGGAGTCGAATGTTACATGTGGATTTTCTACTGTGGGTGCGAGGGTCAGCTCCCCTACCCACCATGTTGTTCAACTGTCAACTGTATGTGAATGTTTATAGCAGCTTTGAAGTGGCAAAAACCTAGAAACAACCCAATGCCTTTCAAAGAGTAATTGTTGAACAGACTCTGGAACATCTCTACAATGAAATACTACTCAGCAATAAAAGGGAATGAACTATTGATACATGCAACAACTTGGATGGACCTCAAGGACATGATGCTTAGTGAAAAAAGTCAATCTCTAAAGGTAATACATTGTGTGATTCCCATTATATAACAGCCCGGGAATGACAAAAGTACAGAGATGGAGAACAGGTTAGTGATTGCCCAGGGGTGTGGGAATAAGATGCAGAGGGAGGGAGGATGTGACTATAAAGGGGTAGAACAAGAGAGGTTCCTTTGTGGTGATGGAACTATTCTCTGTACCTTAATTGTGGTGGTCGTTACACAGACCCATAACTGAGATCAAACTATACAGAACTATAAGCATATACATATGTGCATGCTCAAGACTGCACATAGAAGTTGGTGAAAATGGAATATGGTCTATAGTCCAATTAATAGTTTACTGGTTTTGAGATTGTACTGCAGTTATATAAGATGTCACCCTCAGGGGAAGATAAGTAAAGAATACACAGAACTCTAGGTATTAGTTTCACAACTTTCTGTAGGTCTATGATTGTTTCAAAAGAAAAAGCTTTAAAAAAGAAAAGTCAATAGTAAAAGAGACTGGCTATCCAGAGTATCTTTCCTGGATGGAATCTATAATCATTTTCTTTAAAATTTAGCATATAGTTTTAAGCATGATAGATATTTTGCCTTATTAAAGTGAATGTGACATAACTAAAGAAAGAGAGAAAAAAGTTTGGGGTAGAGAGGAAGAAAGCAGAGAATAATACATATCCTTTAAACTTAGAGATGAATAGTAATCAAATAAAATATTTTATCATTTTTAGTTAGAAAATTGAACTTTAGAGTCTTAGTCAAGCATGAATAATAAATAAAAAATCAGACAAATACAAATACAATGCAGGAGTGAATGTTTAAGTCAATGATACTGATCTGGGAAACTTTTGATCCAGTTATCTTTTATGGGCCAAAGAATCACTGTCACTCACCATACAACTAATTATTTTTCTAACTCTCTTAGGAAAAAAGCTAAAATTAACCAATTGTGACCATTAAACAGGTTACACAAAAGCTATATGCACTTGTCTCAGAAAAATAAATTGCATATATTCACTAGTAAAATAAGAAATGCTTGGAAAGTTCTTACACCAACTCTCTGAGGAGAAAACAGAAGCCACCCATTGGGCCAACCCCTGTTGTCTCAAATGAGGAAGTGATTGAATGTACTAGTTATCCTTGAATGCTACCATGACCCTTATTTCTGTCTAGAGGTGGTAATAAAGGTGTCAAAAATTTTCCCTTTTTGAAATAGTTATCTGGTCATTCACAGAAGGAGCTATAGGAGCTGCTGGGTGGCTCTGTCAGTTGAGCATCCAACTCTTGGTTTTGGTGCAGGTCATGATCTCAGAGTCCAGGGATCAAGACCTGCATCTAGCCTCCAGTCAGGCTCTGTGCTCAGTGTGGAGTTTTCCTGGGATTCTCTTTTTCCCTCTCCCTTTACCCCTCTCCCTGCTGTGCACATGCGCGTGTACACCCTCTCTCTTCCTCAAATAAAAACATACATCTTAAAAAAAAAAAAAAAAGCAGTAGCTATAGATTAGGGACAAAACTCTCAAGATCAAGGAAAATGGGGAGTCCAGATTGCTATAACATTTGAAAAACTTACTCTCCCAAAGGGCTGAAACAGGTGTGGGTATCATGTGAACGCTGTGTAGCATTATCTTGGGTAGATCACAGAGGGGCCAGCAGAAAAATGGTTTCCATTGCCAAGTGTTCTGAAGCGAAAGATCCCTTGCTTATTAAAAAGAACTGAAGTTAGCCCTTCAGGGAAGGGGGTCATCCCTGATTTTGTCAAAGCCCCTGTATATATTCATGAGACTTCACTTTTTTTAGTTTTACCTGTGACTTTTGGTAGTTTGCAAACCTGTATGGACTTCCCCCTCTGAAACCAAATTACATAAATTGAAAAATCACATGTATCTTTCTGAACACAGTCCGGCAATGTCGGACACACAGTAAAAATGTGACAAATATTGGCTGCAGAATGAATACCTGAGCAAATGAAATTTAAAATAAACTTCTAATTTCCACTCTCATTCAAAAATATCAACTGGGGGAGGAGGCACCTATATGGTTCAGTCTGTTGGACATCCAACTCTTGGTTTTGGCTCAGGTCATTGTCTCATGGGTCATGGGATCCAGCCCCGAGTGGGGCTCCATCAACAGTGCGGAATCTGCTTGAAGATTCTCTCTCTCTGCCCCTCTGCCCCCCACCTCACATGCACACACACTCTCCCTCTCAAAATACATAAATAAATATTCCTAAAAAATAAATAAAAATAAAAATATCAACTGGGGATTCCTATATCATCAACTTAAATTTCATGGTAATTTTCAGAAATTTTAAGAAATAAAATGCTAGAAGAAATGACATGCTAGAAGAACCAACACAATTATTTGAAATTATCTATTAGGATTAAACCTTTTGGGAAAAGGAGAGCACCATTTGAAGGTTTTGTTTATTGGTATCACAGAGGTGAAAGAACCATGTTTTTAAAAAAAGCAAAAGACTGAGATACAACACCAATTTAGGGGTCCAAAATATTCAACTGTTATGAGAGACTAGATCAGAAGAAGGCTGTAATTGTGACTATAACTCACATTGTACAAACTAGTCAATTCCTTTAACAGTGGCCACAGAAAATGTCAAAGCTCATTTTTTTCCTCCCCCCACTCTTTCATATTTTGCTGTGTTATTCATGTCCTATAGTAACTCCTGGCTGACTTGAAAAGCTCCCTGGGACATCAATTCCCAGGACTCAATTTTCTCTATCAGATTGTTGCAAATAAATCTCATTTTATATCTCAGCTCATAACAGCAGTGAAAATGCTTTATTGTGTCTCTGCTTTCTATTGCTGTGTTTAATGCTACAGCTGAGGGCTTGATTGTCTCTCCATGAGACACAGAAGATGAGAATGTTATTTCCCTTCCCCCTCCCTTCAGCTCCCAGTAACAATTGAGCATTAAGGTAGTAAATCACCATCATAATTGTCTAATACATCCAGTCGACTGGCTTAATGAGACGGGAAGTAGGTTGCTAGGGAAGAGGAATGACATTTTAACAAGACAACTTGCATCAAACTGTAATTTATCCTTCACAACACATTAAATTTTTCTGGAAAGTTATCAGAACCAAAATCGCCATTCAGAAGATGCCAACCCCCGCTTAACCCTTTGGAATCACTTTATTAAATCAATATAAGTGTACAAAACAGTCTTTAAATATTTGAAAAGATATGCTAGCAAAATGCTACTACCTACCTCATTTTTGGTGGTTCTGAAGCATTTGAGATTTAAAATATTCTATTTAAAAAGACAGTAGTTAACACAGTTTTACCCCCCAACACACACACACAATCCATGGGGGGTACAGTCCAAGACTCCCAGTGGTGCCTGAAACTGAGGGTATTACCTGAACCCTACTTGTACTATTTTTCCCTGATACATACTTAGCTATAATAAAGTTTAGTTTATGAAGTATGCACAGGAGATTAACAGTAATAATAAAATAGAACAATCATAAAAATACGCTGTACTAAAAGTTACGTGAATGTGGTTCCTCTCTCAAAATATCTTACCGTACTGCACTCACCGTTCTTGTGATGATGTGTGATGACAAAATGCCTACATTTTGAGACGAAGGGAGATGAATGACAAGAGGCACTGTGACTTGTCTTTAGGCTACTATGGACTTTCTGACCGTCAGTGGTTGACGGAGGTTAAGGGGGACCGCCTTACTAAATTCTTCATTCTGCAAGACTCAGCCAATTCCACGGGCATTTCTACCTTGCCCTGACAACAAAATTGACTGGGCCTGAGCTTTCTGCTTACCATCTCCAAGCCTCATTAAATATCTCAAGCCCACAACAGCACAGCACCCCAGAGGTTTCGTGGGGCTATGTTCAGATTCAGAAACAAAACTAAAGGCTTCTCAGGGGATCATCAGTGGGGTGGTTTCCGCGGGCAGATCTGGGGTTGGGGCGATTGTCTTCACCCCGAGGGGAAGCACAGAGAGAGCCACGTAGTGTTAAAATATGGCCATGATCATGCTTGTTTCTCTATGCAGAGCAGCTTTGTGTTGCCATTATTTCTGAGCTTGATGTAGATTATGACTACATAGGAAAAGAAAGAGAAATCACAGATGCTTCTCTTAGTTCTCCGTTTTTACTTTTTTGGTTGAAATGCTTGACACATTCTCTGTTTTAACCTGAACCACTTACAGCTGAGACCTGCAATCTGCTCACCATTTCCTTCTTTTCCTTCATCCTAACCTATTCTTGTTTCTTCTTTTGTTCTTATTCCTCCTTCTCTCCCTTCCTCCCTCTTTCTTTCCTTCCTCTCTTCCTGCTTACCTGCCTCCCCCCTCTAGGTATCTCTTACCTCATGTCCTCCAAATTACCTGCTGGCCCTTCATTTAGGTGTGATTCAGATTAGGTACTTCAGAGGGGCCTGTTTGGTTGGAAATTTGTTGATGTGTCAAGCCCGCATCTTTGTTATGCTTTTGAGGACCTTTAAAGGACTGACTGCTCTTTGCCTGCACTAAAACACACATCCATCTCCCTGGAGCCTTTGCTTTAAGCAAGAGGCAACCAGTGTGGTGCAGCAGCCCTCTGCAGTGTCCCGAGTGGGGGCATTCTGGGAATGTACACTCAGCCCACCTGCTCCCTAACCTGGAAATAGGTTTATATGCTCATGGTTTCGACTAACAACAACAAAAAATTTAAACAACACAAAAATAGTTAGATTAAATGGTGGCTGTATCAGGCTTGTCCTAACTGGTTCCCTCTTCACAACTGCTCTGTGTGTGCTATTACTATCCCCAAATTACCCTTGTGGAACTGGAGGCACAGAGGCGCTAAGGTACTTGCCCAGTGATGCACAGCCCACCTGTGTTAGAGACAGAATTTGAAATGGGCAGGCTGACTCCAGGGCGCCACATATAACCACGAACTTTACACTGCTTCTATCTGTATGTGGGTACATAGGACATAGTTTGGAGGTTTTTAAAAACACAAATGAGATAAAAATGTATATACTATTCTGACATTTAAAAATCATGTCTTGCGGTAATGGAGAGTGACTGCTTAATGGGTATGGGGTCTCCTTTTGGAGAGAAGAAAATTTCTGGAATTAGAGGTGTTAGTTGTCTGACACTGTGAATGTAATAAATGCCACTGAATTGTACAGTTTATAAAGATTAATCGTTAATTTTATGTTGTGTGAATTTTACATTAATCAAAAAAATTCAGTTCTTAGTACCTTGGAGATCTTTCCATGTAACTGTACAATAATATAACCATGCCCCCCATTTATGACAATCAGGTTATTTCCTAGATTTGCTATTACAAGTTGTGCTTCAAAACAACTTCCTAAGGATACCTGGGTGGCTCAGTGGGTTAAGCATCTGCCTTCAGCTCAGGTCATGATCCCAGGGTCCGGGGATCAAGTCCTGCATTGGGCTCCCTGCTCAGCAGGGAGTTGTCTCCTCCCTCTCCCTAATCTGCCTGCTGCTAGCCCTGCTTGTGCCTCTCTCTCCAACAAATAAATAAAATCTTTAAAAAAACAACTCCCCCCCAAAAAAACTTCCTAGAGCTTACCTATTTGTGCATGTAAATTTCTATAAGACAGATTCCGTGAAGTGAAATTATTGAGGCAGAAGATATGCCTGTTTTAAGTTTTGACAGTCCAATTTTCCTCCAAAAATATGTGTGTCGGTGTATACACTTCAGTAAGAATCACCACTGGGAGTAGATTTCTATATTGCAAAGTGGTTCCGGGGTTCTCTTCTTCTGGGGGAAGTCAGATGTGCTGTGTGTTCATTTACGTATATGTATGTGTGTATATATGTATATATATATGTATATATTGCCAATTAAAGTCAATTAATTAACATATAATGTATTAGTTCCAGAGATAAAGGTCAGTGATTCATCAGTCTTATATATATAATACCCAGTACTCATTTTATCATGTCCTCCTTAATATCCATCACACTAAGTTTACCCCATCCCCCAACCCGTCACCCCTCCAGCAACCCTCAGTTTGTTTTCTATGATTAAGACTCTCTAATGGTTTGTCCCCCTCTCTGACTTTGTCTTGTTTTATTTTTTTCCTTTCTTCCCCTATGATCCTCTGTTTTATTTCTTAAATTCCATATATGAGTAAGATCATATGATAATTATCTTTCTCCAATTGACTTATTTCACTTAGCATAATACCCTCTAGTTCCATACATGTAAATGGCAAGATTTAGGGGGGTTTTTGGATGGCTGAGTAATATTCCATTGTATATATACACCACATCTTCTTTATCTGTTCATCTGTTGATGGACATCAGGGCTCTTTCCATATTTTGGCTATTGCGGACATTGCTGCAATAAACAGTGGGGTGCAGGTGCCTCTTTGGATCATGACCCAGGAGTCTGCAGCCACATATTAAAATACAATATATATCCTCTGAAAGCCCAACTGCTTTACTCTAGGGGAACTCAGATATCAAGGTCCCTACCATAAACTCCCAGTTTTAAAGGCACCTCTGCTTTCAGATCCCACGTCTACACATCTTATCTCTGTTCCACAGCTAAGTGACCACCTTCATTGGTTTCAAAAACAAAACATAACAACACAAAACAAAACAAAAACCCCTTCCCACCAAACACTTTGACAGTTGCAGCCTATTCTGAAGCCTTTCTGGGACCTTCCTTCATCTCCTTTCTCTCCCTCAGGCACCATCCTCTATTAGACAAAGTTGTCTGGTCTCTCAAAGCTGGGTCTTGGCCTGGCCAAACTCAGGAGACTCAGTGACTCCCAGAGGGGTTGTAAGAGTAATTTTTCCAAGGGTGCATTTCTTCCTAGGAGGAATTTTCATATCAGCTGCTAAAAATGTACAATATTCTAAACCTCATTCCAAAATGTGTCAAGTCTTTAACCCTGAAGAAAGAATGTGCTGACTCCCCTGTGCAGAAGAAGTATTTACCTCCCACTCTGATTTACCTTTCCCACATTGCCCTCCTCCCACACAGGGAGTTATCTTTCTTGGGCTCCTCCACTCAAGATCCCTCATTAACTCTCTGTCAGATTGTCCTCAGCAGGTTAATAACACCCACCCTGGCATAAATACAGCTAATCATTCTCAGCAGGTAAAATGAGCAAATTGCTCTCCCTTGCCATGTCATTGTTGAGTTCCCCTGACTTCTCCAAACACCTCAAAACACTGCCTTGGCTCACTCGAAGATCACAGTTCACTCTTCTCAGACACCTGCAAGATTGTGGCCTAGTCACCTTCTCCCATTGCTCTCTTGATACTGAGAGCGAAGTTAGTCAAGGGACAGAAAAAAATAGTCTCTTTTCCATCACCCACTTTAGGAAGTACAGCATCTCAGTTCTTACATTTTCTCAAAAGAAGAATTCTTTTTTATTTTGTTTTTTTTTTTTTTTTTTTTTTTTAACAGAAAACACCCCAGGAAGTACATCTGTGGCAGAGGCTCACAAAAGTAATGTCTTGCAAGAATCCAATTATTCAGACTCTCTGTGCCTCAAAATCTTTAACTCTCAAGGGTTTGGTTTACCCTGCAGGGGCAAGCATCCAAAAAATGAGAGGTTGGAAGGACTGAATGGTTTCCTAAGGGAGAGGAGACACCTGTCAAATCTGAATCCCCAGAAGCACAAAGGCTGTCCTCTAATTTTCTGAGAGCTAATTGTTCCAAGGCCCAGAGGGACCCTCCACCTAATCAATTTCTGCAGACACTTCAGTCCCTGGCAAGAATAGCCTTTTCCTTTATTATTATTTTTTTTCTGATGAGTTTAACCCATTTAATTCCATCTAATTCTTTAATGAGGCTCTGTTTTCCATATGGACTCTCAGATTTTTAAATATGTTGTCTACTTCTATAAGCATTGGCAAGACTGTCTGGTTTGCTTAAGCTGTGCCATGTAAAGGCCTGTAAAAGGCAAAACAAACAAACAGAAACAAAAAAATCCAATCAAACAAAAGTACTTAATTAGGGGATGCCTGGAGGGCTCAGTCAGTTAAGCGTCTGCCTTCAGCTCAGGTCATGATCCTGGGGTCCTGGGATGGAGCCCCACATCAGGCTCCTTGCTCAGTGGGGAGTCTGCTCTCCCTTCTCCTCTTCCCCTGCTTGTGTTCCCTTTCTCATTGTGTCTCTCTGTGTCAAATAAATAAATAAATAAAATCCTTTTTTAAAAAAGCACCTAATTGATTTATCAACTACACAATTAGTTAAGCTGATTGCATTACCGAACTAGCTAGTGATTTGGTCAATATTATTAGTTGATTCCCTTAAAACCATCAAACCATGTAGATAACCAAATTCCAGAAACTCTTCTATGTAATTTCTGTATTCTCTTCCTTTAAAAGCAGAAATAGTCTCCTCTAAATTCTTTTTGAGAAGGAGGGATTTCTGCCAACTCTTGATGAGTGTCATATGATTACGAGTTGTGCAAAAATGTGATGCAATAATATATGTCACCCAGAATCAAGAAACTCATCCAAGAAGTTCTGATAACTTAATACCACACTCAAGAATCTCTAGAAATATAAATATCCTGGATCCTAAGGAATTTTTAGTTTATCTTGTTAGGAATTCTGCAGACTCATCTCTGAATTCCAAATGGATCCAATTTTCATTTTTTTAGAAATGGTAAAGGGTAACAAGTTGATTTCTCAATATGGTCTCAGAGGGCCTCCTTGGTGGTCCACAGCATGATCCCTAAATGAAAAATTATCTATAAACTACCATTCTGGACAGCAGTTGGACTGTAACAACTAGTAACCAGGTTTTCTCTATAAATTCAAGAAGAGTTCATTCCAAGTGTTCCCTGATGTGACAGAACTGTAAGTTATATGCTTTTTCATCGGTGTCTTTCCAGCTCCAATCTCTCGCTGCCCCAACCCTCAGCTCTCATGCTACAGCTTTCTGTGAAGGGCAGGTGCTCCAGGGTCAAGGGCTGAAATAGAATGGCCTTGACTCCTGGTATCTTTCCATCCTTACTCTTGCTTGACCCCCAAATCAAAACATGCCCCAGTATGTGTATGCACACACATACCCCAACCTCCTTTGTCATAGCCTTCTGTTAATTTCTCCCTTCTGATGGATTTTCAAATACAAACAATTATTAGAAGCTTTGATTAAGACACAGAAATCTGTTGGGAGATGATAATATATGAACCTTTAGACATACTGTGAAGAACAAAAACATCTGGACCTCAGTTTCCCCTCCTATAAAATGATGGTAACTGCACCACTGTATCTGCCAGTGGTTTGAGAAAGATAAACAGGATCTTGTTTCCAAAGTCTCTTCAGGTTTCAATGTAAGATGGTGCCGACATAGAAGAAAGTATCGTTTTCCTTCGGGCAGAATAATTAAAATGAAATCTCCTGAGTCCCATCTCTATGCATGTCTCTCAAAATTGATCATGCAGTGATTTTTAAGAACAGAGCAGCTCTGTGTCATTTATTTATAATCGCTTCTCATTGTTACAGTGGGGCATTCATACATATCACCTTCGGGCTCTGGGGAACTGTTCACATTCATTAGGGAAAGCTTTCTTTCAAATAAGCAATTTGATTGCTTCAGCAATAGGTCTGTAATTACTGGAGCACTGGGATATGTTATTGTTAATAAGATGAAGAAACCAGCCTTTCTCCAAATCAGAGGGGGTCCGGCCTCTTCTTTCAGACACTGTAATTAAAAGGGGTGGCAGTGGTTCCCAGGGCCCCATGAGAGGGCTGGCACCAGACTAGAGACACCAGGTCAGAGACACTTCCTCCCACTCTTGTCCTCTGTGGAATCAGTTGGCCCAAACCTTAGAATACTGAGATGGTCATGGGGTACCTGTGTGGCTCAGTTGGTTAAGCAACATTCTTGATTTTGGCTCATAGCATGATCTTGGGGTTGTAGGATCAGGCCTCATGTCAGGCTCTATGCTGGGTGTGGAGCCTGCTTGGGATTCTCTCTCCCTCTGCCTCTCCCCACCTCTAAAAAAAAAAAAGAATTTAAAAATAAAGAAAAGTTTAAAAAGAAGACTGAGTTGGTCAGGCAGAGAGGACTTCATGTCATCCGCTCACACCTATGGCAGGAGGTGGGGGTTGTGACTGCTATTTATACTCGAAAGAGTGTAACAGCATTGACTGTGGGAGCCTGACAAGATTCTAGAATTTTACTTTTTGTATCTGGAGGCCATGTCGGATTCTAACTAGAGTAGACAAATTCAGGAAGATTTACTACTTGAAATTCAACAGAAACAAACTCATGTCCTACTAGCAGAAGGTAATCTAGTTTTCTGGCCCTCATTTTATCAAGCCTTTCAATCATTTGTTCATTCAATCAGTTAAGCCTGCACTCATCATTCAGTTCCTGTTCTACCCCAGGTGAAGCACTTGGCTCTGGACCAAGTGGTCCCTGCCTTTAAGGAACTCACTTGCAGAACTCCCGAACCTCTCCTTCTTGTTATGCTATTTTAGTTGTTGGCTTTTTTCTTTCCTTCATTCTTGCCTTTCACATTCATATTTAAAGTCGTTTGACATTTTTCTCCATATTTTTTCTTTTTGCCTGGCCTTATAAATTTACCTGCTATAAATGAGAAGAGACATTATATTGAAATAAAAAGCCTCATTTTGCCCATTTGCTAATCATTGATAATTCCAGAAATGAGGTCAGATAAAATGCAGTCTGGGAACACTGTACATAGAACCAAGTCTGGGAAAGCAGTTCTGTTTGGTTATCCTACTTGCCAGAGATAATTTCAGCCAAGGACAGTGCAAAAAGTTAGGAGGACATTTTAGCCATGATATCTGATGACAACTTTTCATTTTAGTGAAATTCCACTGCAGTTTGAGGATTTGAAATTGTTTTTCAAAGAGCAGAGTCTTCTGTTGGTACCTCAGGGAAACTATTTTCTGTTAGAAAAGTCAATTTTAGGTCTCATTGAACATGGGGTAGATCTTTGGATTGCTGTGTTCTTATCCAAGCTAAGCCAGGCCCACACAGAAGCAACCATGTCTAAGGGACCTGCAGTTGGCGTTGATCTTGGCACCACTTACTCCTGTGTGGGTATCTTCCAGCACAGAAAAGTGGAAATAATTGCCAATGATCAAAGAAACGGAACCATCCAAGTTATGTTGCCTTCATAGACACCGAACAATTGATCAGTGATGCTGCAAAGAATCAAGTTGCGATGAACCCCACCAACACGGTTTTTGATACCATATGCCTGATTGGAGGGAGATTTGATGATGCTGTTGACCAATCTGATGAGAAGCATTGGCCTTTCATGGTGGTGAATGATGCTGGCAGGCCCAAGGTCCAAATAGAATACAAGGGAGAGGGCGCCTGGGTGGCTCAGTGGGTTAAGCCGCTGCCTTCAGCTCAGGTCATGATCTCAGGGTCCTGGGATCGAGTCCCACATTGGGCTCTCTGCTGAGCAGGGAGCCTGCTTCCCTCTCTCTCTCTCTCTCTCTGCCTGCCTCTCCATCTACTTGTGATCTCTCTGTCAAATAAATAAATAAAATCTTTAAAAAAAAAAAAGAATACAAGGGAGAGACAAAAAGTTTCTATCCAGAGGAGGTGTCTTCTATGGTTTTGATGAAAATGAAGGAAATTGCAGAGGCTTATCTTGGGAAGACGGTTACCAGTGCAGTTGTCACAGTACCTCTGTACTTCAATGATTCTCAGCATCAGACTACCAAAGATGCTAGAACTATTGCTGGTCTCAATGTACTCTGAATCATCAATGAGCCATCTGCTGCTGCTATTGCTTATGGCTTAGACAAAAAAGTTGGAACTGAAAGGAATGTGCTGATCTTTGACTTACGAGATGGCACTTTTGATGTGTCAATCCTTACTACTGAAGATGGGATCTTTGAGCTTAAGTCCACAGCTGGAGACACCCACTTAGGTGGAGAAGACTTTGACAACCGAATGGTCAACCATTTTATTGCAGAGTTCAAGTGCAAACATAAGAAAGATATCAGTGAAAACAAGAGGGCAGTTCGTCATCACCATACTGCTTGTGAATGTGCGAAGTGTACACTTTCTTCCAGCACCCAGGCCAGTACTGAGACTGATTCTCTGTATGAAGGAATTGACTTCTATACCTCTATCACTTGTGTCCAGTCTGAAGAATTAAATGCTGACCTGTTCCATGGCACCCTGGGCCCTGCAGAGAAAGCCCTTCGGGATGCCAAGTTAGACAAGTCTCAGATCCATGATATTGTCCTGGTGGGTTCTACCCATATCCCCAAGATTCAGAAACTTCTCCAAAATTTCTTCAATGGGAAAGAACTGAATAAGAACATCAACCCTGATGAGGCTGTTGCTTATGGTGCAGTTGTCCAGGCAGCCATCCTTTCTGGAGACAAATCTGAAAATGTTCAAGATTTGCTGCTGTTGGTTGTCACTCCACTTTCTCTTGGCATTGAAACTGCTGGAGGAGTCATGACTGTTCTCATCAAGCGTAATACTACCATTCCTACCAAACAGACACAGACCTTCACTACCTACTCCAACAACTAGCCTGGTGTGCTTATTCAGGTGTATGAAGGTGAGTGTGCCATGACCAAGGACAACAACCTACTTGGAAAGTTTGAACTCACAGGCATACCCCCTGCCCCTTGTGGTGTCCCTCAGATTGAGGTCACTTTTGGTATTGATGCTAATGGTATCCTCAATGTCTCTGCCGTGGATAAGAGCACTGGAAAAGAGAACAAGATTACCATCACTAATGACAAGGACTGCTTGAACAAGGAAGATATTGAGAGCGTGGTCCAGGAAGCTGAGAAGTACAAAGCTGAAGATGAGAAACAGCGGGACAAGGTGTCTTCCAAGAATTTACTTGAGTCTTATGTATTCAACATGAAAGCAACTGTTGAAGATGAAAATCTTCAGGGCAAGATAAATGATGAAGACAAACAGAAGATTCTTGACAAGTGCAATGAAATCATCAACTGGCTTGGTAAGAACCAGACTGCAGAGAAGGAACAATTTGAACACCAGCAGAAAGAGCTGGAGAAAGTCTGCAACCCCACCATCACCAAGCTGTACCAGAGTCCAGGGGGCATGCCAGGAAGAATGCCTGGAGGCTTCCCTGGTGGTGAAGCTCCTCCCTCTGGTGGTGCCTCCTCTGGGCCCACCATGAAGAGGATGATTAAAGCAACTGAAGAATAAACAGGACTAGCATTGTTTCACACACAATATTCGAAGGACCCAAATTTGTAGCAAATTCCATGGCAGTTGTAACAATGAGCTGCTATAGCAAAAAACAAACAAACAAACAAAAACACTGGGCATTCTTTTTACTTGAATATGGAATATGTGCACCGGGAAAGGAAATAAACATTGCACATTATAAGCACTGTATTGTTAAGCAGAAAATGCAATGTCCTAAATCAAACTGTACTTAAAATTGGCACCATTAAAAAAAAAAGTCAATTTTAGAACAGAAAGAGAGTTTCCATGCTCTGTAGGACTGACACAACTGCCCTTTGTGTTCAAAGCTGATGCTGTTGATGCCATCCTAGAAGAGGATGCTCTTCAATTGTTTCCACTTCATTGACAACAGATTCATACTTATGCACATAGTCTTTCCTGACCCTCATAACCAATGGTAGTCTCTGGGAAGATGGCAGTCAAGGTTTGAAGGGTAGCAGAACAGGCCATCCCAAACATGCCACTTCGGTATATTGATTATTTTGAGTTTCAGGCATTTGAAAAGCAGCAGATGCAGGGAGACTTTCTCTGCAATCCCCTTTTCCTGCCAAAAAACAGATCTTCTAAAAGGAACCCATTTGTCATAAATCCCCACCCTGGGACTTTCATCACCTAGGGAGAATTGACTCTAGTCATAGGAGAGGAGACTAGAAGTTCACACCACATCCAGACAAACTTTGTCACAAACTATCATGTCTTCCATCTTATCTTCTAAGGGCCCATTTATTTTTCACAAAAATCATTTACTCTTCCCTAAAAGGCCTATATCCCCCTCTCTTTTCCCTATTAAGATGGGATTTAATCCTGAATTCCAAGTCACTTGGGGGAGCTACTCATTTTTCTCTGGGTATCTCCCATGTGTACATGAGGCAAATATAAGAATAAAGTTCTGTTTCTCTTTTGTAAATCTCTCTTATTATAGGAGATTCAGTTAAGAACTCGGAAGGATAGAAAGAAAATTTTTTTCCTCTCCTACAGTTTCAAGTTATGTTAGTTATTGGGGCACCTGGGTGGCTCAGATGGTCGAGCATCTGCCTTGAGCTCAGATCACAATTTCCGGGCCTTGGGACCAAGCCCTGGGATCGAGCTCATGTCAGGCTCCCACCTCAGCAGAGTCTGCTTCTCCCTTTCCTTCTGCCGCTTCCCCTGCTTGCACTCTGTCTCTCTTTCTCTAAGTGAATAAGTAAAAACTTCTAAAAAATAGAAAAAAAAGTTATGTTAGTTATGTTAGCTAGAATTCTGGGGGCAAGTAACAGAAACTAAATGGATTCACCTTAAGCAAAAAGACGGAACTTGGCATAAGGATACAGAAGTGTGCTAAAGAAATAAGTACAGGAGTACAGTCAGGCCTTGGGAAGGGTTGGAATTAAGAAATGCAAAGCATCCATACTCCCAAGATATACTCTCAAACCATCTCTACTCTACTTTTTCTTACACATCTGCTTCATTTTCTAACACGAGAGTCCATCTTTCCCTTCTTTCCTTTCCATAACGCCAAACATGACTGAACCACAGCTAATGATTTTATCTGTAACTGTTCCAGTCATTAGAAGAGACCAACTCGGGTGCACGTGCCCCTTTGGATCACTACGTTTGTATCTTTAGGGTAAATACCCAGCAGTGCAATTGCTGGGTCATAGGGTAGTTCTATTTTCAACATTTTGAGGAACCTCCATGCTGTTTTCCAGAGTGGTTGCACCAGCTTGCATTCCCACCAACAGTGTAGGAGGGTTCCCCTTTCTCCGCATCCTCGCCAGCATCTGTCATTTCCTGACTTGTTCATTTTAGCCATTCTGACTGGTGTGAGGTGATATCTCATTGTGGTTTGATACAATAGCCAAACTATGGAAAGAACCTAGATGTCCATCAACAGATGAATGGATAAAGAAGATGTGGTATATATATACAATGGAATACTATGCAGCCATCAAAAGAAATGAAATCTTGCCATTTGCGACGACGTGGATGGAACTAGAGGGTATCATGCTTAGCGAAATAAGTCAGTCGGAGAAAGACAACTATCATATGATCTCCCTGATATGAGGGATAGGAGATGCAACATGGGGGGTTAAGGGGGTTGGAGAAGAGTAAATGAAACAAGATGGAATTGGGAGGGAGACAAACCATAAGTGACTCTTAATCTCACAAAACAAATTGAGGGTTGATGGGGGGAGGGTTGTTGGGAGGGGGGTGGGATTATGGACACTGAGGAGGGTATGTGCTATGGTGAGAGCTGTGAAGTGTGTAAACCTGGTGATTCACAGACCTGTACCCCTGGGGATAAAAATATATTATATGTTTATAAAAAATAAAATTAATTAAAAAAAAAAAAAAAGAAGAAGAGACCAACTCTCTGTCTTTCCATTCTTACTCCTGGAAGAGAGAATCTGATTGGCCCTACTTGAATCAAGTGTCCACCACTTGTTCAATCATCTGAGGTCATCAAGTTGAGCCACACAAAAGCTATAGTCTCTAGGAGACCACCTATGTGGATCAGGGGCACTTCTCAGGGAAGGTGGGATGGGTTGAGAGCTGGAATGTTGAGTTTTGTTAAAGATACCCCCAAAAGTGTCTCCGGGGTGGCCACTAAATTCTGGAAACAGAGGAAAATACATAATAAATGGTTTATTAATATTACATGATAAAATAGTATTATTTGTGTTTCCAGACATGGTGGCCACCTTGAACTACAAAGGAAGGAGTCTATAGCCCTGGAATAGAAAGATGCTACAGGGCATGAATTCATGGTGTTGTCATGAGCCTGGACATCCATTTATCTGAACTAACCAGTCATAAATGCCCATGTGGCTCATGTAAATAGATTCATACATAATGAAGAGATAATTACCTCAGCTTTCTAGTTGCAACCAAATATCTTCCAGTTACAGAGAATACTTAACAGGCTAATTAGTAGCATTCATTATTCTTCCCCTTAGTCCCCCAAGAATGATTCATGCTAATTCCTCAGTAATCCAAATCCTAATGCTTCACATTCCAGCTATCTATCCCTAGCTCTTGTGTTTATGTATCATCCCCTTTGTTAGACTTTCAGCAGCTGTAGGATCATTCTCATGTTTAAAAAAAAAAAAAAAGTTGCCTCTGGAGAATGGCAGCTTCAGTATAGCTGGACTTCTTATGTGTCAGCTATAGGCTCCCAAGTGTTGTGGTAAGAGCAAAAGGAGGTGAATCACCTTTTTTTATTTACCTTCACCTTCATGTTTGCTGTATTCTATTTGTTAGAAGCAACAAACTAAAGCTGGACCATAATTAAGGGGAGGAGAACTTGACTTTTCCTTCTGATAAGAAATGGGTCAAAAAATTTATGAATATATTTTTAAATCACTAGAAGAAGTTTCTTTTCTTTGCACAAGAAGAAATACAAAGATAGATATCCTAAGGCTATTATAGTGACACTGTTATCAAGACTTCAGGCTCTTTCAAACTTTCCTCTTAGCATCTTTAAGGGCTTGGCTTATATTTTGTTCATATAATGACTGCTGCATCTCCCCACATCACATCTGTATTCTAGACAGGATGAAAGCAGAATGTTATTTGTCCTCCACACGCCCCCCCCCTTTTCTGCCTAAGCAGGAAAGTAATAGCTTTCTCATAAACAAGCCAGCCATCTTCCTCTTAGATTTCATTGCCCAGACTTGTGTCACATGGGCCTGTCAGGAACTCCATTCAGCTGGAAGAGAGAGCTGAGCTGTCTGATGTTGGAGTAGCCAATTAAAGCAATAAGGAGCCAAAATAAAAATAAGAGTGAAGTCTTTAATCATTTAGTGCAGGGCACCTGGGTGGCTCAGGTGAGCATCTGCCTTCAGCTCAGGTCATGATCCCAGGGTCCTAGGATCGAGTTCTGTGTCAGGCTCCTTGCTCTGCAGAGAGACTGCTTCTCCCTCTGCCCCTCTTCCTACTTGTTCTCTCAATCTCTCTCTCTCTCAAATAAATAAACAAAATCTTTTAAAAAATGAAATAAATAAAATCTTTTTATTTTTTTCAGTGTTCCAGAATTCATTGTTTATGCGCCACACCCAGTGCTCCATGCAATACATGCCCTCCTTAATACCCACCACCAAGCTCACCCAACTCCCCATCCTCCTCCCCTCCAAAACTCACAGTTTGCTTCTCAGAGTCCACAGTCTCTCATGGTTTGTCTCCCCCTCCAATTTCCCCCAATTCACTTCTCCACTCCATCTCTCCATTTCCTCCATACTATTCCTTATGTTCCACAAATGAATGAAAGCATATGATACTTGACACTCTCTGCTTGACTTATTTCACTCAGCATAATCTCTTCCAGTCCCGTCCATGTTGATACAGAAGTTGGGTATTCATCCTTACTGATGGAGGCATAATACTCCATTGTATATATGGACCATATCTTCTTTATCCATGCGTCCGTTGAAGGGCATCTTGGTTCCTTACACAGTTTGGCGACTGTGGCCATTGCTGCTATGAACATTGGGATACAGATGGCGCTTCTTTTCACTACATCTGTATTTTTTGAAGTAAATACCCAGTAGTGCAGTGGCAGGGTCATAGGGTAGCTCTATTTTCAATTTCTTAAGGAATCTTCACACTGTTTTCCAAAGTGGCTGCACCAACTTGCATACCCACCAACAGTGTAAGAGGGTTCCCCTTTCTCCACATCCTCTCCAACACTTGTTTCCTGTTTTGTTAATTTTGGCCATTCTAACAGGTGTAAGGTGGTATCTCAATGTGGTTTTGATTTGAATCTCCCTGATGGCTAATGATGATGAACATTTTTTCATGCGTCTGTTAGCCATTTGTAGGTCTTCTTTGGAGAAGTGTCTGTTCTTGTCTTCTGCCCATTTTTTGATGTGATTATCTGTTTTGCATGTGTTGAGTTTGAGGAGTTCTTTATAGATCTTGGGTATCAGCCCTTTGTCTGTACTGTCATTTGTGAATATCTTCTCCCATTCTGTGGGTTGCCTCTTTGTTTTGTTGACTGTTTCCTTTTTGTGCAGAAGCTTTTGATCTTGAGGAAGTCCCAAAAGTTCATTTTCACTTTTGTGTCCTTTGCCTTTGGGGACATGTCTTGAAAGAAGTTGCTGTGGCTGATGTTGAAGAGGTTACTGCCTATGTTCTCCTCTAGGAGTTTGAGAGATTCCTGCCTCACGTTAAAAAACCACTTAATGAAATAGTATAATCAAGAAGCTATACTGAGAAAGCACCTACTCCTCCCTGTTTCATTTCCCCCCATGAAATGATGTGCCCCCACCACTGGAGGATAGGATGGATCAACACAGATCCAGTAGGGTTGTTTTACTTTTGAATGAGTACTGGGCAAAAAGGATCCTGTCTTTTTCTGGCCCCAGGTAGAGGAAGGAGCATGAAGGAGAAGGGTTAAGAGTGGAAAAGTACTGAATCAGAGCAGAGAAAGTAGCTTCAAGGTGCCCCCAATGAGACCTCCAAATGGAGGAACCTGAGCTAGGAATGCAGCTACATATGAGTACATAGCTGGCCAAGTTCTTGACTTGAGGCTTAACTGACTGAGCCTCTGAGTCCTTGACTATAGCTCCCCTTAGAGGATGCAGTGCACTGGCTACATGCCCAGTCTGGTGGGGGAGGGCAATTTTCCCCTGGGAAGAATGCCAGGTAAAACCTTTGTAACTTCCCATGGCCAGGTCTGGAAAATCACACATAGGTTTTTAACTAGGATCTGTACTATCTCTGGTTCCACCTAGCTACAAGAGAAGCTGGAAAGTTGAAAATTGTTCTTTCTAGCCTCTACGATAAGGAAAGACAAGGGCAAGGCTGGCTGGAAATGCATGTTGAATAAACAGATCAACATTATCTGTCCAGGAGCACAAATGGCCAGAAGGAGGCTCAATTTCATTACAGATATTTGGATGTTTGAGGATTCAACTGTGAATTTTTTTTTAAGATTTTATTTATTTATTTGACAGAGAGAAATCACAAGTAGGCAGAGAGGCAGGCAGAGAGAGAGGAGGAAGCAGGCTCCCTGCTGAGCAGAAAGCCTGATGTGGGGCTTGAACCCAGGACCTGGGATCATGACCTGAGCCGAAGGCAGCGGCTTAACCCACTGAGCCACCCAGGCGCCCCATCAACTGTGAATTTTTAAACACAGTTTAATGTATGTATGTGATAGATATCAAGTAGTAGAGGAAAAGTATGAGTTTGAGGAGAATAAAGTCAGGGGGAAAAAACTGGGGAAGGAGAAAAATGAGAGAAAGGAACAGGGACAAAAAAAGAGCCTCTGAAACCCATAGGGACAGGAAGTTAGGTCAGAGACCTGGGAGTTCAGCTTCTCAAGCCAAAGGCAAGTTGGTGTTACCGTCATTTGACGTGTACCTTATGATGGGCCCTTTTATGTCCTGTTCTTTCAACCTTGTCTCACAGCATTACAAAATTGGTTTGGCCTGTTTTGGCAGTAGCAGGATAACTCCCTTGTCAGCAAAACAGATTTATAATCCAAAATGAATCTTGCAGTTTTCCAGACCCTTCATCAGGCCGAAGTTCCAAAAACGAACACACCCTAGCTCCATATGTTTATTTACCATCCCCTCCGCAAGACTTTCAGCAGCTGTGGTATCATGCTTGTGTAAAAACAAACAAACAATAAAACAAACACACAAAAAAACCAAACACAAAACAAACACAAAGCATAACTCCCTTCTAAATTCATTTCTTTAATACTTAATTTTTTTCTGCCAAAGTCAGAGATGAATTAGCAATGATTTGGCAGCCAATTAAAATTCATAGTAAGCTGTGTTGTGACCCTTGGGTCAGAAACAAATTTCCTACAAACCTTAGGAGAGTATCTCTCCTGGGTTTCTTTGGGGGAGAAAAATTCATACCCTTCTCTCCAGTTCTCATCCCTCGTGCAGGGTGATGACCAGCTGTGTTCCTGAGACATTGTAAAACCTAGAGGCAACTCAATTCCCTATTTAGTTATTTATCTGAGATGTGCAGAGAAGATCTGTGGCCACAGCTGCCAGCAAGCAATTCTCAGCCACAATTCTGTGTAAGTTGTGGATCAAGAAAGGAAACAAAGAGAGGGTGAGAACAAAGGTTGTCTATTTTCCATAGCTCTGAGATTTGATCATTCTACTGAGCTGAGATGAGAAAGGAGTAGAAGGACAGCATGACCAGGTGTTTCACAGGTGTGAAAAACCTGTGAAAGCTGAAGTGAGGCTTCTTTTCCATGAATCAGTGACAGAACTGTGTGGTGTAGGATCTGCGAGTGAAACTCGTTGGATGGAAAAGCCTATTTCACAATGTTTAGAATTTCCCATTCCAGAAGGATTAGAAAACTCCGAAATTCCCAGTAGTTGACAAATATTTTTTTGTTGATGGTCATCCCACTGAAAAAAAGCAGTCTTTGACCTTAAGTCATTAAAAGGATTTGATACATGCAACATGTCATTTCTGTCTCTGTATTTATATAAGGAGCAAATGCTTCCCAACATGGAACATCTGTGAAGATAATATTAATTTCTGATACTGTGCAAGGACAGGGGAAAAAAAAGACTTATATAAAAAGTAATGCAAATATAGCTAGCTAGTTAGCCAAGAGGGCAAAGGTAGGAAGACTTACATTAACCCAATCTTCACAGTTGCTAAAAACGTGACAAGGGGAATATGAATTTTAACTAGCTGTTAAGCAGTTGGTTATTCATGTGTGACACAAAATACAAGGGAAACCTTAATTTTCTCCTTGTCAGTTTTAAACAGAGAGGCCGTCAATTCAGCACGTGCAACTACTAAATATTATTACAGCAGGGCTCCATCCTACCAACATCCAGTCTCAATTCAGCATCAGGCACAATACCTCTGCGCCATTATCCTTCCATCAGATTTCAGCCAGCCCTGTCCCTGTTATGGGCTATTTGTTTTGGGGGTAGCGCCATGCTCCCTGGGCTCTGCCATAGTCCCCCATTCTCAGTAAAGAAAATGTGACCTGATATCTTTTAACAATCAGCCATTATGAACTCATCTTCTTGGGCCACTGTCTGGTACCATCAATGGGATTTTTTGGTCACATACATTTTTCAAGTCACTGGTCTGTTGTTAATTTAGTTCAAGTCAATTTAACACAAAACATTAAGCATTAGGTTAATACTAGGTGCTGGGGCTCTGAGTTATGTATCAAGTTTCCAATATGATTTCAAAGATGCTGTCAAACCACTCACAGTCTGGTCACAGTCAGAAACAGCCCCAGAAAACATGCAGGTGTTTAGGAAATAGGATATCTACTAATTCATTAAACATTTATTGAGTGCCACCCACTCTCCTACTCTCAAGGAACTTACATTCTAGTAGGGGGGAGTGGGTAATAATACGTAACCAAAAGTTAATAAGATTAACCACTTTAAGTCCCTGCCACGAATAGGAAATATGCTAATGGAATAAAGGGGTGATGTGCAGAAGAGGGATAGAACTACTTAAGAAAGTGTGATCAGGAAGGAGCTCTCTTAGAAGATATTTGAACAGAGACCTGAATGATGAGGAACCAGGTAAGCAGAGGTAAGATGAGAAGGAGTTTCAGGTCAAGTCTGAGGCCGGAATAGAGCAGGAGTTGAAGCAGGAGCAGATCCTTGATAGGAGATCCATATAAGGAGACTGGATTTTATTCCAGTTGCAACAGGAAGCCACTGAGGTTTATCAGCCAGGTAATGATAAAATACTTTGGCTGCTGTGTGAGAAATAGACTCTACAGAGCAAGAGGGGAAAGCAAGGACTCCAGTTAGAGGAGGTTTTGCAGTAGTCCAGGCAAGCTATGATATCATCCTTCACAAATGGGCAATCTGTCCTATCAGGCTCATTCATATGAAATTTTGGTTGAGCCTTACATGAATCAAATGCTCAGTGTCAATCGTACATTGTACGGTCATATCCTTATAATTTAGGGATCCCTAACCCATAGTTAAGAACTCCTGAAGAATGTACTCTGATCTACCTATACTCTGAATGTATCCCATTGAAAATAACAAACATCCAAGAACTATCTGTCCAGAGCTTGAATCTGAGGCCAAGAAACAGGAATTCACTGATGAAAATGGTCCTTAGTTCCTCTTCTTTTTCATGGCTGTATTCCTAGCACCCAGCACAGAGGCTGACACACAAATATTTGTTGAAAGAGTTAATATATTAGTTTAGTAAAACCCCAAGAAACACTCATATTAAACCTTAGTAGTGCAGCACCCCAATTAGTGAAGACTGTTTTTGTGGGAGGGTAGAATGAATTCACATATACACTAAGCTTGGCATGCCAGCATCCAAGGCTTATTGCTGTTCAAAGCTTCCTCAACTGCTTTGCACTTCAGACAATTCTATATCTTGCTCATTCCCTGTCCCCCAAGTCTTCGTCCTCCAGAGAGACACTGTAGACCAACATCTCACTCACACACAATGCTCTCTCTATGGGCACCAGTCCCTCATCCTGCTTCCCAGCTGCCTTCTCCTCTGGCCTACTTCCCACTCTGTACCAAAAACAGGGGAGCATTTTGTGGGAGCAATCAAGCTGTAAATCACTATTTATGTTTCTTGGAGTAAACTTAAGTCTGAGGGAAGGTTCTGGAATGACTGCCCTGGGGACTAAAGCCCATCTGGAAACATGAATAATGTGAAATTTATCCCTCCATGGATCCCTCACAAGACCAATTATAATACCATCCTTCCCGAGAATTTCTGCCAATTTATTATGGGGTCTCCAGAAAGTTATATCTTAAGTGCAAACTGCACAGATTTGTATAGGGGGTACTTACTGGGGGGAGGAGGTCTGTGGATGTAAACTACAGGAAACAAGGATACTCCACAGACCGAAATGTATGTAAATTTACCTCTTCACTTCAGGAAGTGGAACAGATCTATTCATCCATCCACAGATTATTTATTGAGTGACTACTGTGCGCCAGGCATTATTTGAAATACTGAAGAGGGAGCAATGAGCAATACTGACTTTGCCCTCATTTCAACAGCAGCAGAAGATGGCCCGTAAAGCTTGCTAAACATGATGGCAAAAGTCAGTATGTGGCAGAGACGCACTGAGCTATATGAAGAAACTACTTCATTATAGTTAAGAGTGAAATAGATGTGCTGCCCTACATCTTGAGAAAGTGGGATGGAATCATATTCATTGTTTGAAAACTCCTGGAATAATAAGAAGCTTGACATTTATGTGTTCCTTCATACTTCTCTCCTTAAGTTGCAAAGTTCGACTGTGAACTATTTGGCAAAAGGCCTCTTTTGCTGAAGCAATCACCTGACAATGCAAGTGGGGAACTGAGCCAGCCAGGTTCTAACTCAGCTGGAGCAGTCTGATTAGGTGATGAGCACACATTATCATAAAATTGCGGAGCGGTTGTAATTCACCACATCATGCCTAGAAATTATCTGCCTCCAAGGAAAAATGTCAATGAGCGGTCATCTTCTTTAGTGTCAGTAGTTCTTAAATTTTAGTTTCTGAAGAAACACTCGATGAGTCTGTAACAGAGGGATCCCAGCTTCTCCCTTAGAAATTCAGATTGAGAAAGTCTGGGAAAAGGTCCAGGAATTCATATTTTACCACCGTCCCTGCTGATTCTGCTGCAGGCGGTGCCACACTTGGAGAACCACCACACTGTGTTAACCATAACATAGAGAATAGGGACCTCCAGTTCCCCTCCCCCAAACGCAAAACAGCTTGGCCAGGATCTTTTCCTTGGAAGGGGAGGAGGAAGGGAAGACAGTTGGAACAGTCCCTTTACTGATTATAGCTTATTCCTTTCTCTCATGCATTCAGTGAATATTGTTTAACAACTACAATGGACAAGGTACAGTCTACCCACTAGAGAGAAGATGTAATGATGAATAACATCAGTCATGCTCCCTGCAGCATAAGAATATCTTTATACAGATGGAACTGTATATCTTTAGACAAAATGGAACTAATGGGGCCTGAGCTTGCTTCACACTGCACTGTGCCAGGTACTCTTGCAAACATCCTCTTATTAAGTCTTCCCAAGTTTTCTTTTCTTCATCTCCTCTAAGTCTTTACTGAACTAACTCCTTTTCAGTGCACCCTCCTTCTTAGATCATTCGAAATCAAGCTCAACCCATCGAAAGCTTAAGTTCTAATATTCTCCCCAACTCAGTCCTCCCAGGCTTTTCTCCTCCTCAATAAAGAGCAATTCCATTCTTTCAGCAGCTCACCCCAAAATGGAATCAGTTTGCTTCTACCATACTGCATATCTAATCCATCACGAGTGCTATTGGTTCTGCCTTTAAAATATATCCAGAACCTTACTGCTTCTCCCCACATCACTCTTACCCAAACCACTGTTGCCCTTTGCCTGAATTCTTATAGTATCTTCCCTACTGCTCTCCTAGCTTCTCTCCTAGCCTCCCTCATGCTATTCTTAGCACAGTAGTCAGAGTGATCATGTTAAAATATAAGTCTGACAATACTATGCAGCCATCAAAAGAAATGAAATCTTTCCATTTGTGATGATGTGGATGGAACTAGAGGGTATTATACTTAGCGGAATAAGTCAATGAGAGAAAGACAATTATCATAAGATCTCCCTGACATGAGGAAGTTAAGAGGCAACATGGGGGGGTGGGTAGGAAAAGAATAAATGAAACAAGATGGGATCAGGAGGGAGACAAACCATAAGAGACTCTTATCTCACAAAACAAACCGAGGGTTGCGGGGGCGGGGGAGGCGGGTAGGGAGCTGGTGGTGGGGTTAAGGACAATGAGGAAGGTATGTGCTATGGTGAATGCTGTGAAGTGTGTAAACCTGGCGATTCATAGACCTGTACCCCTGGGACATTATATGTTAATAAAAGAATTTAAAAGTATAAATTAAAAAAAATATATAAGTCTGACAAAGTCACTTCTCTGTTCCAATCTGGCTTTCCATGTCAGACTAATGAAAGTCAAAGTCCTCATAATAACCCACAAGTTCGGGGCACCTGGGTGGCTCAGTGGGTTAAGCCTCTGCCTTCAGCTCAGGTCATGATCTCAGGGTCCTGGGATCGAGCCCTGCATTGGGTTCTCTGCTCAGCGGGGAGCCTGCTTCCCCCCTCTCTCTCTGCCTGCCTCTCTGTCTACTTGTGATCTGTCTGTCAAATAAATAAATAAAATCTTAAAAAAAAAAAGAACCATAAGGTCTTGATCTGCCTTACCACCCTTACCTATCTACCTGTTTTCCTGCTCTCCTCCTCACTCACTCCTTTCACTCTTATTAAGATGGTCCTACTTTGAGAAGCAAGATGGTGGAGGAGTAGCAGACTGAAATGACATAGACCCCAAGAGTTCAGCTAGGTAAGTATCAAACCATTTCAAACACCTGCAAACTCAACAGGAGATAGAAGAGAAGAAGAGCAGCAATTCTAGGAACAGAAAATTGACCACTTTCTGAAAGGTAGGATGTGCGGCGAAGTGAATCAGAGGCGATGGGAAGATAGACTACGGGGGGAGGGGCCCGCTCCCAGCAAGGAGTGGAGCACAAAATCAGAACTTTTAGAAGTCTGCTCCACTGAGGTACATCGCTCCAGGGACTAAGCGGGGCTGAAGCCCTTGCAGGGACAGTGTGGTCTCAGGTCCCGCAGGGTCACAGAAAGATCAGGGGTGTCTGAGTATGGCAAAGCTGCCAGGTATCAGAGTGGGGAAGCTGACTATAGAGACAGAGTTGAAGGGTGGGCTTTCAGATCAGGGTTACATTAAACCGTGATCCAAGGCACAGTCAGGCCACTGCTCTTTGAGCAGGGATGGCACAAGTGGCAGATCTGGGGAGACTCACATTCCTCCTCTGGGAGGAGCAGCATGGCAGGAATCTGCTGGGTTTGGAGACTCCAAACAGGGCCCTGAACCAGAGATAGAAACACCTGGTCACAGGCTGAGTGAGCTCAGAGTGCAATGGGAGACCAGGGAGACAGGAGTGATTGACTGCTTATCTCTGAGGGCACACTGAGGAGTGGGGCCCCAAGATCTCAGCTCCTTAGGGCTGGAGATTGGGAGGCAGCCATTTTCATTCCCGTCCTTCAAAACAGTATGGAAAGCATTCAGGGAATAAAAGCTCCGAGAGCAAACCCGAACAGATTCCTTAGTCCGGCCCCTGGCAAGGGTGGTGCAATTCCACCTCAGGCAAAGACATTTGACAATCACTGCAACAGGCCCCTCCGCAGAAGATCAGCAAGAACATCCGGCCAAAACCAAGATCACTGATCAAGGAGAACAGCAGAACTCCAGAGCTAAAGGAAAGCAACACATAGAATTCATGGCTTTTACCCCATGATCCTTTAGTCTTGCCAAGTTACATTTTTTAAATTTTATGTTTTTTATTATTCTATTTTTTTAACTTTTCCTCTTTTAACATTTTTTAACTGGTCTATCTTAACAATACCTTTCTAAAAAAAAAAAAATCTTTATAAACCTTCATTGTTATACTCATGTTTTATGCCCTCATTGTATTTAACCTTATTTTTTATATACATATAAGTTCTTTTTTTCTAAAAAATTTTGGGATATAATTTCCTCTAATAGATCAAAATATATCCTAATCTAGCACATGGCTTTGTTTTAGTCTCCAGCCTGAGCACATTCCCTTGTTTTTTTTTTTTCTTTCTCTTTCCAACCAATTATCAATTCCTTTTTTAGAATTTTTTTTTTTTTTAATTTTCATCTTTACGGTCATATTCCATCCCTTCGTCATGTTTACCCTTATTTTTGTATGTATGTAACTTTTCTGTCTTTAAAATTTTGGGAGGTAGTTTCTTCTAAGAGACCAAAATATATCCAAAATCAAGTGGGTGGCTCTGTTTTATTCACCAGTCTAATATATATTAGACTGGTGAATAAATAAATAAATACACACACACACACACACACACACACACGTACATATGTTATTTTTTTTTTTAATTTTTATTTCTTTTTTCCCCCTTTCTTCTCCCCCTGGTTTTGGCTCTCTTCTGATTTGGTTAGCATATATTTTTCTTGGGTCTTTGCCACACTTTTAATATTTTATTCTCTCATTCATATATTCTTCTCTGGATAAAATGACAAGGTGGAAAAATTCACCACAAAAAATTAAATATGTCAGAACTAGAATTCAGAACAACGATTCTCAAGGTGCTAGCTGGGCTCGAGAAAGGCATGGAAGATATTAGAGAAACCCTGTCTGGAGAAATAAAAGAACTAAAATCTAACTAAGTTGAATAAAAAAGCTATTAATGAGGTGCAATAAAAAAAATGGAGGCTCTTACTGCTAGGATAAATGAGGCAGAAGAGAGAATTAGTGATACAGAAGAGCAAATGACAGAGAATAAAGAAGCTGAGCAAAAGAGAGACAAACAACTACTGGACCACGAAGGGAGAATTTGAGAGTTAAGTGATACCATAAGATGAAACAGTAATAGAATAATTGGGATTCCAGAAAAAGAAGAAGAAAAAGAGAGAGGGGCAGAAGGTATATGGGAGCAAATTACAGTAGGGGCAGAGGGTTTACTGGAGCAAATTATACTAGAGAATTTCCCTAATATGGCAAAGGGAACAAGTATCAAAATCCAGGAGGCACAGAGAACCCCCCCTCAAAATCAATAAAAATAGGTCCACACCCCATCATCTAATAGTAAAACTTACAAGTCTTAGTGACAAAGAGAAAATCCTGAAAGCAGCTTGGGACAAGGAGTCTGTAACATACAATGGTAGGAATATTAGATTAGCAGCAGACTTATCCACAGAGACCTGGCAGGCCAGAAAGAACCGGCATGATATATTCAGAGCACTAAATGAGAAAAATATGCAGCCAAGAATACTATATCTAGCTAGGCTATAATTGAAAATAGAAGGAGAGATAAAAAGCTTCCAGGACAAACAAAAATTAAAAGAACTTGCAAACACCAGACTAGCTCTATAGGAAATATTGAAAGGGGTCCTCTAAGTAAAGAGAGAGCCCAGAAGTAATAGACCAGAAAGGAACAGAGACAGTAAACAGTAACAGTACCCTTAAGGCAATACAGTGGCACTAAATTCATATTTTCAATAGTTACCCTGAATGTAAACAGGATAATCAAAATGGCCCAATCAAAAGACACAGAGTATCAAAAATGGATGAAAAACCAAAACCCATCAATATACTGTCTACAAGAAACTCATTTTAGACCCAAAGACACCTCCAGATTTAAAGTGAGGGGGTGGAAAACAATTTACCATGCTAATGGACATCAAAAGAAAACTGGGGTGGCGATCCTTATATCAGATCAATTAGATTTTAAGCCAAAGCCTATAATAAGAGATGAGGAAGGACACTATATTATACTCAAAGGGTCTGTCCAGCAAGAAGATCTAACAATTTTTAAATATCTATGCCCCTAACATGGAAGCAGCCAACTATATAAACCAATTAATAACAAAATCAAAGAAACACGTCGACAATAATACAGTAATAGTGGGGGACTTTAACACTCCCCTCACTGAAATGGACAGATCATCCAAGCAAAAGATCAACAAGGAAATAAAGGCCTTAAATGACACACTGGACCAGATGGACATCACAGATATATTCAGAACATTCCATCCCAAAGCAACAGAATACACATTCTTCTCTAGTGCACATGGAATATTCTCCAGAATAGATTACATCCTGGGTTACAATTCAGGTCTCAACCAGTACCAAAAGATTAGGATCATTCCCTGCATATTTTCAGACCACAATGCTCTGAAGCTAGAAATCAGTCACAAGAGGAAAGTTGGAAAGAACTCAAATACATGGAGGCTAAAGAGCATCCTACTAAAGAATGAATGGGTCAACCAGGAAATTAAAGAAGAATTGAAAAAATGAAAACATGGAAACAAATGAAAATGAAAACACAACTGTCCAAAATCTGTGGGACACAGCAAAGGTAGTCCTGAGAGGAAAGTTATATAGCGACACAAGCCTTTCTCAAGAAACAAGAAAGGTCTCAGGTATACAACCTAACCCTACACCTAAAGAAGCTGGAGAAAGACCAGCAAAGAAAGCCTAAACCCAGTAGGAGAAGAAAAATAATAAAGAGCAGAGCAGAAATCAATGAAATAGAAACCAAAAGAATAGTCAATCAATGAAACTAGGAGCTGATTCTTTGAAAGAAAGATTGATAAATCCCTGGCCAGACTTATCAAAAAGAAAATAAACAAGATCATGAATGAAAGAGGAGAGATCATAAGCAACACCAAAGAAATATAAACAATTATAAGAACATATTATGAGCAACTATACACCAGCAAATTTGACAATCTGGAAGAAATGGATGCATTCCTAGAGACACATAAACTAACCAGCATTACCTTGATCCCAAAACTAGACAAAGACCCCACCAAAAAGGAAAATTAAAGACCAATATCCTTGATGAACACAGATGTGAAAATTCTTACCAAAATACTAGCCAACAGGATCCAACAGTGTATTAAAAGGATTATTCATCACGACCAAGTAGGATTTATTCCTGGGCTGCAAGGTTGATTCAACATCCACAAATCAATCAGTGTGATACAAAACATTAAAAAAGAAAGAACAAAAACCATATGATACTCTCAATAGATGCTGAAAAAGCATTTGCTAAAGTACAGCATCCTTTCTTGATCAAAACTTTTCACAGTGTAGGCATAGAGGATACATACCTCAAAATCATCAAAGCCATCTATGAAAAACCCACAGCAAATATCATTCTCAATGGGGAAAAACTAAAAGCTTTTCTCCCAAGGTCAGGAATGGGGCAGGGCTGTCCACTATCACCACTGCTATTCAACATAGTACTAGAAGTCCTAGCCTCAGCAATCAGACAACAAAAAGAAATAAAAGGCATCTGCACCAGCAAAGAAGAAGTCAAACTCTCACTCTTTGCAGAAGATATGATACTTTATGTGGAAAACCACTCCAAAACTGCTACAACTCATACAGGAATTCAATAAAGTGTCAGGATATAAAATCAATGCACAGAAATCAGTTACATTTCTATACCCTAACAGCAAGACAGAAGAAAGAGAAATTAAGGAGTCAATCCCACTTACAATTGCACTCAAAACCATAAGATACCTGGGAATATACCTAACCAAAGAGATAAAGAATATGTAATCAGAAAACTATAAAGTACACATGAAAGAAATTGAGGAAGACACAAAGAAATGGAAAAACGTTCCATGCTCACAGATTGGAAGAACAAATATTGTGAAAATGTCTATGCTACCTGAAACAATCTACACATTGAATGCAATCTCTATCAAAATCCCATCCATTTTTTTCAAAGAAATGGAACAAGTAATCCTAAAATTTATATGGAACCAGAAAAGACCCTGAATAGCCAGAGGAATGCTGAAAAAGAAAGTCAAAGTTGGTGGAATCACAATTCCAGACTTCAAGCTCTATTACAAAGCTGTCATCATCAAGACAGTATGGTACTGGCACAAAAACAGACACATAGATCAATGGAACAGAATAGAGAGCCCAGAAATAGACCCTCAACTCTATGGTCAACTAATCTTTGACAAAGCAGGAAAGAATGTCCAGTGGAAAAAAGTCTCTTCAACAAATGGTGTTGGGAAAATTGGAAAGCCACATGCAGAAAAATGAAACTGGACCATTTCCTTACACCACACACAAAAATGGACTCAAAATGGATGAAGGACCTCAATGTGAGACAGGAATCCACCAAAATCCTTGAGGAGAACACAGGCAGCAGCCTCTTAAACCTCAGCCGCAGCAACATTTTCCTAGAAACATTGCCAAAGGCAAGGGAAGCAAGGGCAAAAATGAACTATTGGGACTTCATCAAGTTCAAAAGCTTTTGCCCAGCAAAGGAAACAGTCCATAGAACCAAAACACAACTGACAGAATGGGAGAAGATAATTGAGAAATATATGGCAAATGACATATAGATAAAGGGCAAGTATCCAAAATCTATAAAGAACTTATCAAACGCAACACCCAAAGAACAAATAATCCAATCAAGAAATGGGCAGAGGACATGAACAGACATTTCTGCAAAGAAGACATCCAGATGGCCAACAGACACATGAAAAAGTGCCCAACATCACTCGGCATCAGGGAAATACAAATCAAAACCACAATGAGATATCACCTCATGCCAGTCAAAATGGCTAAAATTAACAAGTCAGGAACCAACAGATGTTGGCGAGGATGTGGAGAAAGGGGAACCCTCCTACATTGTTGGTGGGTGGGAATGCAAGCTGGTGCAGCTACTCTGGAAAACAGCATGCAGGTTCCTCAAAAGTTGAAAACAGAGCTACCCTATGACCCAGCAATTGCACTACTGGGTATTTACCGTAAAAATACAAATGTAGTGATCCAAAGGGGCACGTGCACCCGAATGTTTATAGCAGCCATGTCCACAATAGCCAAACTATGGAAAGAACCTAGATGTCCAACAACAGATGAATGGATAAAGAAGAGGTGGTATATCTACACAATGGAATACTATACAGCCATCAAAAGAAATGAAGTCTTGCCATTTGCAATGACGTGGATGGAACTAGAGGGTATTATGCTGAGCAAAATAAGTCAATCAGAGAAAGACAATTATCATATGATCTCCCTGATATAAGAAATTTGAGAGGCAGAATGGGGGTTTTGGGAGGTAGAGCTGGAAAAAATGAAACAAGATGGGATCGGGAGGGAGAAAAACCATAAAAGACTCTTATCTCACAAAACAAACTGAGGGTTGCTGGGAAGAGGGGGTGTGTAGTGAGGGTGGTTGGGTTATGGACACTGGGGAGGATATGTGCTATGGTGAGTGCTGTGAAGTAAAAGCCTGACGATTCACAAACCTGTACCCCTGGGGAAAATAACACATTATATGTTAATAAAAATAATTAATAATAAATAATAAATAATAAAACAAAAATAAAGTATAAGAATGAACCCCATGCTTCACAATTATACAACCTTAAAAAAAAAAAAGATGGTCCAACTTTGGCACCTTTGTACTTGCTGTTTTTAGAATTCCCTTCCTCTATTTATTCACACAGCTCACTTCCTCACTTCCTCCACATCTTTAATCAACTCGTGCTTTCTCAGTAGGCTTAGCTGGCTTCCCTGCCTAATATTTGAATGCTCTACTCATTTTTTTTCCCATCCATTCTGCCTGCTTTCCACCAACATCTCCATGTTTTCCTATTTTTATCTTGTTTCTTGACTCCCTCTCCTGCCAGAACATAAATTCCATAAAGGCAGGGATTTTTGTCTGTTGCTCTCTGCTATATTCCTAGTGCCTGCCATGTGGTGGGCTTTCAATACTATTTGTGTAAATAAACTAATGTGTTAAAAAATAAATGAATGAGTAAATAAAATTAGAATCCCCCCATAATCTGTCTCTCCTATTTTCTCCATAGAATTTATCACCTTCTAATATACTGTATAATTTACATATTTATTTTATTTACTGTCTACTTTTCCTACTAGAATGTAAGTACCATATCACCAAAAAAATTCCTCTTATGCTTAAGAAATATTTATAGAATGAACTCTTGATGTAAGAGTTAGTATTTTTGCAGATTAGAAGATTGACGCTTACTAAAATTAAATTACTCTTGAGTTAAGTTAAGCAAAGTCACTTATACAACTAGTATGTAGCAGTCAGGGTTAGAATTTGAGTGTGTGTAGCTTTGAATCAGTGCTCTCTCGGTGTATCACTTATCTAGTCAAGAAGGCATTTAAGCTGAGTAGGAGTTTAGCAGAGTGATTCCCTCTCCTGAAGTGTTCCTTCCCTCATCTTCTCCTTCTTCTTCACCTAACCAACTATCATCAAGAATGAATCACAATTTGTGTGTCCCTTTCTCTGGAATCTGCTATGAATCCCCATGCCTGGGACTGGGGTCCTTGTCTTCCTCTTTCACAGTATCTCCTACATAGCCTGGAATACCAGTTGCCTATTTATCCTTTTGTTTTCTCCAGTAGGTTATAGGGTCTTCACAGGCAAGGTTTGTTTCTAACTTGTTCATTCTTGTACTTCGACTTACCACATGATCTTGTTCATAGTAGGAGACAGATGTAGATTGGTTTGTTTAATGAAGGTGGGGGGGGAATTCAGGTATAGAAAATAATTAAACAAAACCCAGTGAGTCAGAGAGTCCAAGTAGTACTGGGTGCCTGAGGCAGAGGTTTAAGTGAGGTATGATATGGGATACATATAGAAAGGTGGAATAGAAAAGATTATGAAAAACACTGAAGGTGATGGATGTAAAAAACCTGATCTTTGCTAAGCTATGGGAATTGCTGAATTAATTTGAGCAGAATGGCACAAAATGGTTCTTCAGAAGATTCATCTGATACTGATAATAGATTAAAAAGAGAAAGGGGAAAGGCAGAATCAGCAGCAATAGTCAAACCATAAAGGTGAACAATATCCCAAAAGGAATGGCAGCAGTGGCTTTGGTGTGGAATAAGCACATGCGAGAGATATATTTAGGAAGGATGCCAGATGTTAAAGACAAAGGAGGGGTGTGCAGGTGGCTCAGTGGATTAAAGCCTCTGCCTTCAGCTCAGGTCATGATCTCAGGGTCCTGGGATCAAGTGTGACTAGAATAACAGTGGCTCCTTTCTTGGGGAAAAGAAATGGGGATATTGGAAAGAAGACATTATGAGGTGGAAAGAGAATGAGTTTGGCTTCAGACATTTCAAGTTTGAAACGTTCTTGGGACATTCTGGTAGAAATGAATTGGACTGAAGATTCAGGACTAGAACTCAGGAGAGTTTTTCTATAATGCCTTACTCTAGCCTCTATAATAGTAGGTTAATTAAAGTTTAGGCTTCTAGGAGCTTAGCTAATGTGAACATACAAGAGTTTTGAACATTGCTCAAGAGGTTCATTCATTTTCTGAAACTATTTAGTAATTGTTTCTTTCTAAATGGGGCAAAACTCTGAGTAGGTTAGGATACCTTGTTTTTATACCTATAACCTCTAGAGCCAGGGGTTCTTGGCATTTGGCTGGGGTGAGGAAAGTTATGCAATGTAAGTCTGAGAAAATGTGCTTGAGTACTGAGACACTTTACTGGCAATCTTTCTGGTTGGGGCAGATCACTGCTGTACACAAATGCAGTTTCCATTATCTGAAGACTCAAAGGCAGCTGCTGTGTATAGCTGTGTATAGCCAGCAACTTACTAGAATTAAACTTGTTTATGCTTTTCTATCTACAAAAATAGATATTTGGGGTTTTAATTCTACTGCAATTTTTTTAAAAGTCTGATACAAATGGGGCAAAATTAGTATTTGTTAAATCTGGACAGTGGATACTCCGGTGTCTATTATATTACTTTCTGCACTCTTCTATATGCTTGAAACACTGTAGTTCATAATTAAAAAAAAAAAAACTTCAAAAAACAGATATGCAAAACAGAGCAGAAGCCTGAAAATCTGAGGCTAAGGCCAGCCTGGGAAGATGACCTACAGAAGCAATAGCATGACCCCCACTTTCCAAAGTTTCTATCCCTTCCAGGAACAAAAGGCCATGGTGGTGACCAGGCTGTTAGAGGTCATGGGATAGAGAGGGAGGTAGTATTTCTATTCTCAGGCTGTTGGTCCCACAATGTCTATTAATAATCCTCTTAAGGTCAGCAACCAGCTTGGGGAGTCAAAGATCCACCACCGACAAGACAGAAGTGAACATGCTCCCATGTTGACAATTACTTGTAACCCAAGTATAGCAACAAAGAAACTTCCTTTATTTGTACCCCCTCGTTGTGCCCCTAAGCTCAGGCTTGATGTCGCTTGATGCCTAGATGCCTTTCTGAGTAAACATATCAAAGCATGCTATGAGTTATAGTGGCCATCACTCTTCTCCCAGGGCTGTGTGTGAGACTGCGTGACCTGAAGAGGGTGGGGAAAGAGCTCCCAGTGACAATTCCTTCAAGTCCTCAAAGATTTCCAGCTTTCGGCTCCCTTCCTCTGAAGTCAGTGAGAGCCTCCATCTGCCAAATCAAGACAGTCTGTCTAAGGCTTACGCTTCGGAAAATTTAGCATTTCCCAAAGCTGACAAACATCTCCTCTGACCTCAGCTGCTTCTTTCAGTCAGGCCTATATGAGAAACACCGTCGTCTGATAACATCAGCCACACCAACCACATAGTAGGCCCAATGTGGTGACCGCATGTTCCAGTGAATCAGCTTTCAAACCAAATATGCTGGTAATCCCATTTGAAAGACATGTGTTCCAGGTGACAAGCTGTGAGCTTTAGACTTCTGCAAGGAGATGGAATCTTGATGAAGGAGTGATATTTCTTTCAAGTCAGAACCTAAATGAAAATCCTCTCAATAAAGTGTCTTTCAACAAACTGAAGCAAACCTATCTCTGACTTTCAAGCCTTTGAAAACAGCATCTAGTTCACAGATCATCCCCTTGGGAAGAAAGAAGCCCTTCCCACAGTTCTTGTGAAAGTTCCTCTGGGCCTCCCACCCAGCCCCCTTGAGGAAAAGGGGGAGATGTACTCCTTCTCTCTCAGGGCTCTGTGATCTGACGTGCCTACAGATTGCTGCCTCTTCTCTCGCTCACACAAGTCTACACTCTTCCTGCCAGCCCTGCTGATCACTCCCCTCTTCCAGCCAACACGCCACTCTGCCAGGCAGTAGCCTCCTTTCTCACTGCACAATTGGGAACAGTTTCAGTGTTCTCAGCTTTTCCTTCCTGTGCCTGTCATTTCCCCCACGAACACATGCTGCTTTGCAGTCCTTGTCACATGCACAACACCATTACTGAGACAGGTCGGGTGTATGGTGCTGATCAAATTTGCTGTACCGAGTTGCCAGGACTTTCTGGAACAAATAAAATTTAACATTCAGCTCTTGGAGCACCCCCGAAACCAGACTTCCTAAAGTCTGCTTCATTTCCATCAGAGCATTTGAGTCTCAAGTTTTACTGTGGGAGATGAGTTGATCAAAAATTCTAAAAGTCATACTACCTATATTCCTCATTTTTAGCTTCCTGGGACCTTTGGAGTAACAATGCCTCCTGGGGTCTTGGGCTTTGAAGGTCACCACCACTAAGTTCTCTTTCCAATTGAGGAAACCTAGAAAATCACCAGTACATCTCCATTCTTCCAGTGGCTCATATTTACTACTCTCTCCCTGTATTTTTCTTCCTGCACAATTTATAAGAACACATAGGTTCTCTTTTCTCCCTATGGCCAAGTTTGTGACCACCATAGCAGGTAGAATGATTGGGAATCTCATCACTGCTGTGGCTGGGGTCGTTAGAACACAAAATCAACTCTACACACCTCTACTGATTGTCAAGACAACAGAAATAATCTCAGAGGTGTTGCTGCTTCTTAGTTTGAAAGACAGGGTATAGGAAGAGAGCCCAGGTCAGGCCTGGGTATATGTTTGGCAGAAAAGGAAATGAGTGCCCTTTGAGAAGTTCCAGAGTCTTCCTGAGTTGAGGGAGGGTAAATGTACCTCCGGCAGTACCCAGCTCACCGAGCCCAGAGGAAAATTTGAGAGATGTGTTCTACTAGCTAAATCAAAGCATTTAAAATCTTGGGCTTTCAGGTTGAAAAATACTTAGTCTCATCATTACTGATACTGGATGAGGTTTATTAGGCCATATATACAAATGCTAGAGTGAAAAACCAAAGGTGACAGATTGGGGAATAACCTAATTCAGCTTGACCATCCAAATTGCCTCTCGTCCCCAAAATACATGTTTTGGCAAACAGCATTTGAAGGACAAAAAAAGGGAAGCCAGATCAAAATTAATATTAAAACAAAACAATATGAAGAAGCAACCACAGGTGAAATACTCAAAGATTATTATTTACAGATGTTTCATATTTTCAAAGCACCATCTTGACATCTGTCTTTCATAGACCCTCTTATAGCATATTAAAAAATGCTGGTTAAATCTTGGGGTGTCACAGGACTTGTAAACTGCATGATTTGTTTAGTATCAAATAAAAACCAGAGCCTTTCTAAATTAAACCAACATTCCTTTCCTCGAGTTTTATCTTGCTTATATGGGGCACAAAAAGTTGCAGTCTTTCCAATATAAACCTCTGCCAACACCAGCTAATATTAAGTAAATGTGTAGGATCAACAACTGACGGTTGTTCAAATTTTTAAAAGTCTCTTTCCCATGCTTGGCTCATCAGGATCCAAACCTCTCTCCCTGAGCTCCAAAATACTGTGACTCTGGTTGCTTTGGCAGCGATTCAGAGAAAAAAGAAAACAGACAGAGGGGAGGAAAAAAGAAAATTACTTAAGCATCACCCGCAAAATTCTGGCGGCACTGAACAGGAAGTGTGTTTAGAAAACAATCCAGATCACACCAGACAGACACGACACTGACAGGAGAGGCAGTGCTGAAGAACCACATGTGTTCACTGTTCCATCCTGACTCTATTGGCATCATCTGGGCCTTAGTGTTTAAACAAAGACACTTCTTTTTTTTTTTTTTTTAAAGATTTTATTTATTTATTTGACAGAGAGATCACAAGTAGGCAGAGAGGCAGGCAGAGAGAGAGGAGGAAGCAGGCTCCCTGCCGAGCAGAGAGCCCGATGCGGGGCTCGATCCCAGGACTCTGAGATCATGACCTGAGCCGAAGGCAGCGGCTTAACCCACTGAGCCACCCAGGCGCCCCAACAAAGACACTTCTTAAGTAAGAGGTCCCCCAGCCATGTTGCCTTATCTTTTCCTTTTTGAATCAAAGGGAGAAAGGGCAGACCCACAACCAGTTCTATGTATTTCTTATTATGTTCCTTAGTAGTTCCCAAGGTGGTCATAAAGTGAATGACTCTGTTACATTAAGACAGTCATTGTTGAACCAAGATCTCCCAGAGTTTGCGTCCTTTTCTGGTAGCAACCATGAAACACATTAACTTTTCCAAGCAGAATCAAATATACCCTAATGGGTAACAACTGTAATTCCTCAGTTAAATGCTGCCTTTGTGGTCTCTAAGTCAATGTGCTCCCTCACCAAATGCCAGCACACCATGATGGAAGAGTCACTACTTTTTGGATGGATAGAAGCATGTCCTTTGTCCACAGCTCTGTCTCCAAACACCAAGTTTGACCAGCCATTTGCAGCACCAACAGCACAGAAGAAAAATGGAGTGATAGCAAAAGTCACAACACTTGACTGTCCAAAAAGTTTATGTAGCCAAGGCATGGCTTGAATCTCTCCGGAAACACTGGGGAAGGGGTGTTTGGACTTCGCTGGTGGACCCTGGGGCAAGCGAACACTCAAGAACCTGCAGGAGATCCACCCTTTTTCTGAGGGGCCACTTGGTGCTTTATTTATCCCCTACCCTTCAGCTCTCCTTCAAAATGACATGGTCAGCAAGTTACTGAACTGGGCATTGTGGTTTTGTGGTCATTTGTGCTAGTCTTCTTGCAAGGAGCTGATTTCTGTCTTTGTTCAGTATCCTCCACCCCATCAGACATGGCTATGCTGTGAAACAAGTGAAACTGAAGCCCCCAAATCCCTCACCTGCACAGACTTCTTCCAATGTCTTAGGAGGGCCCCCCAGCAATGTGTTTGTTTGTTTTGAGATTTTATTTATTTATTTGAAAGAGAGAGAGAACAAGTTGGGGGAGAGGCAGAGGGTGAGAGAGAAGCAGACTCCCCACTGAGCAGAGAGTCCTATGTGGGGCTCGATCCCAAGACCCTGGACTCATGACCTGAGCTGAAGGCAGACGCTTAACCGACTGAGCCACCCAGGCGCCAGTTTGTCTGCTTTTTAATAAATGTACTGATGTGAGATATTTTAACCTCAGATGGTTAAGACCGTTCCCATCCCACCCTTTGCCCCCTTGTTTTAGACAGCATAGAAGTGGCCATGGACATTTTGGGAATCCAGCCAAGGAAAAGTTGAGTTAGTGAAATACACTTAGTTGGAGAGTTAGTTGGATTTGGTGGGATACCGTCATCTGGTTCACAGACATATCTGTGTATAGTTAAAATTACAGCTAGTCATCCTGTTGTAGGCATGGCTTCCAGGAAAACTGCCACCCACTGTGCCAACTCACCCAGCATCATGACAAGAACATGGAGGCCAGAACTTGCATTACAGTATATATGTATTCTGTGGCTTCTGGCACCCACAAGTGTGTGGATTGTGAACCTAAAACATAGTTTGAAACACATGGAGCCAGAAGCCAGTCTGGGAAAACTCTTCCAGATTTCACAGCCTATATACAAAGGGAACTTGACAGAGGTTATCCCAAATTTAACATAACTCTAGAATTTTAAATGACATTGTCAATAACTATATCTTTAAACTATCAATAAACAAATTTCAATCGATGGCAGAAGAAAGATTGAATGATTCTGTTCTCGCTAGAGAAAATGAAATTATAAAATCATTTTTTTAAAAAGGTAACCAGAGAATATACAGCCAAAGAATATAGAGAGGAAAATATACAGAAGTATAAAATTAAAAAAATATATTGTATTATTTTTCTGGGTTCTGTGATTTTGTACTACTTATTAACTTTTTAAAATATGTAATTTCTTGTGATTTCTTTATTTATTATGTCACAACTAATTTAGTATACAGAATTTTCACATAACCAGGATTGTCCTCTATCCCCCACAGCATGTAGAAAACTGTTGGAAGTGGTATACTCTAAATGTTCACTGTGTTAAATGCTAATGTTAAATCATTTCCTCCTCAGCTTTTCTTTAATTCTCTGCCTGCATGGCCAGCAAGCTCAGCTCAGCTATAACAAACTCACACATTTCTCTGGGTCCCATGGAGCTGCCTGTTGACCACTTTCTCCACCTACCATTAAGATCATTCATCAAAAGCTCAACAACTCTGCTGAGATGCCCACCAACACAAGATCCAGAAAACTGGGGATGGACTAGGTGTAGAGGAGGAGGAGAAGATGATCTTTGGAAGTGAAGGGAGGGCTGGTGATGCCTGCATTGGCAGCAACAGCTCCATGGAAGGTCCAGGGAAGTGGAAGAGGTACTCCAGTAATCACTGGTCATGGCCCTGCATGGTACCATCTTTTCTACAAGAGAAATTTACAAAACATACATTAAAGCAACATAAAACTGGTCCAAGGCAGACCTAAAGAACAAAAATTTAGTCTTACTCTAAAACAAAGTCTACAATAAGCTACAGAACAAATCATGACCACTATGCTCATTTAAAAATCAACCAGTTCTTTATAGATGAAAACAGGAATCCAGATGGTATAAGCCTCCACTAGTGAAGGTAATGTGACCTACAGGTGACTTTTTCTTTTCTTTTCTTTTCTTTTTTTTTTTTTTTTTTTTGGTGGGATAGTTTGAACAGAGAAATCCTGACAAACTTGGTGAGTTACTTTGAGCTAATAATAGGGAACACCATCCTTCCCTTCCTCAAGCTGCATCAGGAATGGAAAAAAATTAGATGTCATCTTGACTTTTATTCACATAATTTTGATCTTCACTGATTTGAAATGGAGGTATATGGGTTATCAAAGATTAAGATAATATTTTAAAAATTTAAATTGAGGTTCTTTTCCTTCCCCAAATTATTGGTCTTCCACCCATTGATTCAATGGCATTCATGACTTAAGGAAAAAGTAGAAACAGCCAGAATGAAGCAGTCAGTGGAGATGCTGAGTGGATTTATAATTCACAGCATCTGAAGTTGAAGAAACTTGAAAGAGCTTGTCCTGTGTGAAGGAGAGGTGGTCTTATTTTGAATTCCAAAAGGTCCCAGCTTGAAGATAACAGTAAAAGCTTGGGGGACCAGTGCATAGAGTTTACAGGTGTTACCTTCTTTTTTTTTTTTTTAAGATTTTTTATTTATTTATTTGAGAGAGAGACAGTGAGAGAGAGCATGAGCTAGGAGAAGGTCAGAGGGAGAAGCAGATTCCCCATGGAGCTGGGAGCCTGATGTGGGACTTGATCCCGGGATTCCGGGATCATGACCCGAGCCGAAGGCAGTCGTCCAACCAACTGAGCCACCCAGGCGTCCCCAGGTGTTACCTTCTAAAGGGTGCAGGTCATGGTATAAGGTTGCTTCTCCATCTTCTCCATCACACACACATATGCACACGCACAAACACACACACACACACACACACACACACACAAGCAATAAAAATATTTCCTGACTCAAGACAGAGGGATAGAGGCAGAGCCTAGACAGATGGGGAGAGGAGAGAGAGAGTTATGCAACAGTGCATACTGTGGCAGGGGTGGGGAGGTAAAGGTTAGCAGGGCATATACTAATGGCAGGCCTCAAACAACTACCTTACCTTCAGTCTCCCTATTTCTTTTCTGTGTGGGGAAAGCAAGAAAGGAGCGCATAGTTATTTAGGAGGAGTGAGGAAGGCAGCAGAAAATGGAGAGTTGGTGAGAGCAGCACCAGCCACTTAGAGTAGGGAGCCGCCACCACCACATGCTGCCTGACAAACATGATGAAGTGGGTCAGTGGTACAGTCAACAGGGACCAAGGCGGACACTGATGACCACGGTAGCAAGATGTGTCTAAGGAGGGCAACTGGGGCCAGAGAACAGAAAGTGAGGAACTCCAGGACTTATCCAGGAGAAGAGGATGAGAGAAAACATTTTGCCTTGCTGGAGTTAAAATCCTGAATTGACTGAGGAATTACCCAAAAGAAGATTTTAAGCCAGAATGGGGTCAATTATCCTAAAGTGCCAAGACTGAGTTTTCCACTACCTCAAAAGCAAATTGAGTGCAGTTACAGAGAAATAAAGTTTCGTTTTTGCACGTCTGAGATACCACTATAAATTTGAAATCCACTATACACATTTGAAATCCCTGCCCTCACTCTCTATGCCCCACAAATGTTCCAATCACAAAGACAGCCTTGTAAGCTGAGAATTTGCCTACATTTTGGGGTGTGATTAACAGGACCTGAACCAGACATACAGGAATACTTTGAACTTCCAGAAATCTACTACTATCAAAGCACTCTTATGAGCTTCCAGAATCTAATTTGGGAAAGTATTTGAGAGACAGAAACAACTGGTCACTTATGTAGGTCACAAAGACATGAACATGAGTAGCCCCAGTGTCATCTGAACAATCATAATTACTACCATGATGTCCTAATCTAATGTAAGTAATACAGTGTCTACTTTTTCTCCCTCCTTTAACCTATTATCTTGGAAACAGAAAATTATAATGTAAACACATGCTACAACTTTTCTCTTTAAGTGGTATCCACAGTGATTAGGAATACCTCACAGACACCACTCCTGTCTAGCTGGGTGCAATCTACCAGGTGTTCGACCAGTATAACTACCATATTTTCCTTTGTTAGACCTCTGAACTGTTTCTCTCCTGATATGGGGATGAGAGTCTCAGGCTGTTGTTCTCTCAAGTGCCCTGGAGCTAAATAAATGTGCATGTTTGCTTTGTCTGAAGTAATTTCACTCAATCCCCATCCCCTCTGTAAAAGGAAGCTATGGCCCACAGGCCTATGCGCATGTAATGATTCATGAGTAACTGAAATAAAAGCATTACAAGCCCTATAAATAAAATAAGGATGTTTGTTGAGCTCCATTATGAATGGGGTGCAGCCCAGGTATTCAATGGAAACAAAATCAGAGATTACTGGTTGTCTGCTTTGGTTGTCCTCCAGGAATAGCTTTTTGGCTTATGTGGGAAAACAGGTAGCTCTCTGTGACTGCAGTCTTGGCACTGTTCTGAAACCTTCCTTAAAAGAGGAAATGAATTCCTGGCGATTTATGTTATTGTGGCCCATGTGCACAAAGCCCAAACCAAACGAGCACAGGAAGATATTTGCCATTGGCCATTAATGAGCCCCATCATGCAGCATTTCTCCTCTCTGCCTTTGAAGCTTCCTATGTATTCTGAAGCACTCTCTGTCAGGTCATCCACAAAGCATCTTTATGCACTTTTTACATTGAAAAATCTTGTAAAATGCTCACACACACATCAGAATTTGTTATATTACTTTTGTAATGCCTTATATTTTTACAAACAATAGAATCTTCAAGTCTAGGCAAAATTAAACAAGTGGGACTATATCAAACTAAAAAGCTTCTGCACAGCAAAGGAAACCTTCAACAAAATGAAAAGACAATCCTACTGAAAGGGAGAAGATATTTGCAAATCATATCTTAGATAAAAGGTTAATATCTAAAATATATAGATAATTCACATAACTCAAGAGCAAAAAACCAAAAATCCAATTAAAAAATGAGCAGAGGAGTGAGAATGAAACAAGATGGGATTGGGAGGAAGACAAACCATAAGAGAGTCTTAATCTCACAAAACAAACTAAGGATTGCTGGGGGTGGGGGTAGGGATGGGGGGGCTGGGTGATGGACATTGGGGAGGGTATGTGCTACGGTGAGTGCTGAGAAATGTGTAAGACTGATGATTCACAGACCTGTACCCTTGGGGCAAATAATACATTATATGTTAATAAATAAATAAATAAATAAATAAATAAATAAAATGAGCAGAGGAGAAAAATTAAGAAAGAGAAATTAAGCAATTTCATTTACAACTGCTCCAAAAAGAATAAACTACCTATGAATAAACCTAACCAAGGAGGTAAAAGAGCTATACTCTAATAAATATAAGACATTAATGAAAGAAACTGAAGATGATACAAATAAAATGAAAAGATATTCCGTGCTCATGGATTGGAAGAATTAATATTTTTAAAATATCCATACTACACAAAGCAATTGATAGAGTCAAGCAATCCCTACCAAAATACCAATAGTATTTTTCACAGAACTAGAACAAATAATCCTAAAATTTTTATGGAGCTACAGAAGACCCCAAATAGGCAAAGCAATTTTCAGAAAGAAGAAAAGAAGAACAAAGCTAGAGGTATCACAATCCCAGATTTCAAGGTATACTACAAAGCCATAATCAAATATGTACTGACACAAAAACACATATAGACCAATGGAACAGAATAGAGATCTGAGAAATGAATGCATGCATCTATGGCCAATAAATCCATGTCAAAGGAGGCAGGAATATACAAAAGGAAAAGGCAGTCTCTTCAATAAATGGTGCTCGGAAAACTGGACAGCTACATGCAAAGAGTAAACGTGGACTACTTTCTTGCACCATACACAAAAATAAACTCAAAAGGGATTAAAGACCTAAATGTGAGACCTGAAACTAGGAAAAAATATAGGCTGTAATCTCTTTGACATCGACCCTGACAAAATTTTGCTAGATAAGTCTCCTCAGGCAAAGGAAACAAAAGCAAAAATAAACTATTGGGACTACACCAAAATAAAAAGCTTTTTCACAGTGAAGAAACTATCCACTAAACAAAAAAGCAACCCAGTGAATAGAAGATATTTGCAAATGATAGATCTGATAAAGGGTTAATATCCAAAAGATATAAATAATGTCTACAACTCAACACCAGAACAATAAATAATTGAGTTAAAAATTGGGCAGAGGAGGAGCGCCAGGCTGGCTCAGTCAGAAAAGCATGCGACTCTAGATCTCAGATTCATGAGTTTGAGCCCCACATTGGGTGTAGAGATTACCAAATAAATAAATAAACTTAGAAAAAAAAATGGACAGAGGACCTGAATAGACATTTTCCCAAAAAAGACATACAAATGACCAACAGACACATGAAAAGATGCTCAACATCACTCATCATCAAGGAAATACAAATCAAAAGCACAATAATAATTCTGACAGGTGTAAGGTAATAACCTTACACCTGTCAGAATGGCTCAAATAAAAAAACACAAGAAATAACAAGTGTGGGTGAGGATGTGGGAAAAAAGGAGCTCTTGCACTGTTGGTGGGGATGCAAATTAGTACAGCCACTGTAGGAAATAACATGGAGTTTCCTCAAGAAGTTAAAAATAGAATTACCACATAATCTAGGAACTCCACTACTAGGTATTTATCCAAAGAAAACAAAAACACTAATTCAGAAAGATAATATATACCCCTTTGTTTATTGCAGCATTATTTATAATAGCCAAGATTTAAAAACAACCTAAGCATCCTTCAATAGATGAATGAATAGGGGTGTCTGGGTGGCTCAGTCAGTTAAGTGTCTGACTCTTGGTTTTGACTCAGGTCATGAGCTCAGGGTGGTGAGATCAAACTCAGGACTGGGCTCCATGCTGGGCATGGGACCTGCTTAGGATTCTTTCCCTACCTTTTCCCCACTTAAAAGATAGATGAATGGAGAAAGACGATATGATATTTTATATACAGTGGAATATTACTAAGCCATAAAAATGCAGTCTTGGGGGCACCTGGGTGGCTCAGTCGTTAAGCGTCTGCCTTCGGCTCAGGTCATGATCCCGGGGTTCTGGGATCGAGCCCCGCATCGGGCTCCCGGCTTGGTGGGAAGCCTGCTTCTCCCTCTCTCACTCCCCCTGCTTGTGTTCCCTCTCTTGCTGTGTCTCTCTGTCAAATAAATAAATATTTTAAAAAAAAATGCAGTCTTGTCAGTGGTGACAACATGGATGGACCTAGAGGGTACTATGCTAACTAAAATAAGTCAGACAAAGACAACTACCATAGGATTTCACTTGTATGTGAAATCTTAAAAAAAAAAAACAAAAAAAAACAAATGAACAAACAAAAAAAAGCAGAAATAGACCCACAAATACAGAGAACAAATGGTTGGTTGCCAGAGGGGAGGAGGTGGGGGTTGGGGAAAAAAGGATGAGGGGCATGGGAGGTACGAGCTTTCATTTTTGAAATCAGTCAAGGGGATGAATATAGTCAGTAGTACTGTAATAGGGTTGTATGGTGACAGATGGTAGCTATACTTGTGGTGAGTGCAGCATAATGTACAGACCTGTGGAATTACTGTGCTGTACACCTGAAACTAATTTAACATTGTGTGTCAACTATCCTTTGATTGAAAACAAAAAAGAGAGAGGATCGGAATAGACATTTTTTCCAAAGAACATATACAGATGAACAACAGATAGGTGAAAATACACTCAACATCACTGATCATCAGGGAAATACAAATCAACCAAAACAATGATTTATCATGCCATACGTGTTAGAATGGCAATTATCAAAAAGACATAACAAATGCTGGCATCGATGTAGAGAAAAGGGAATCCTTGTGCACTGCTGGTGGAATTGTAAATTGCTATTGCCACTATGGAAAACAGTATGGAGTTTCCTCAATTTAAAATCAACTACCATATGATCTAGAAGTTACACTTCTGGGTATTTATTTAAAAAACCTGAAATGCTAACATGAAAAGCTATCTGAACTCCATGTTCATTGCAGCATTATTTACAGTAGCCAAGATATGGAAACAATCTAAGTATCCATTGTTGGATGAATCAATAAGGAAATTGTTGTATATATAGTGGAATATTATTGAACTGTAAAAAAGAAGGAAGTCCTGCCATTTGTGACAACATAAATGAAACTCGAGGGCATTATGTTAAGTGAAATAAGCCAGAGAAAGACAAATACTGATGATCTCACTTACATGTAGAATCTTAAACACACACACAGATGCACACACACACACACACACACACGCAAATGAGTTCATAGATACAGAGAACAGACTGCTAAAAGAGTAGATCTTAAAATTTCTCATCATAAGAAAAAAATTTCATAATCATGTATGGTCAAGGATGTTAACTATACCTCTTATGCTGATCATCTCACAATATATATAAATATTAATTCAACTAGGTTGTCCTAAAACATAAATGTTATGTTTATTCTATTTTAGTAGATTTTTTTAATATTAAAACTAAAAATAAAAGTTGAAAGATCTTTTGATCTAAGCATAGCTTGAGGTCCTCAATAGCACCTTTAAATGCTGGCCACCAATCTCTTACCTGAGCATCACCGGTGACAGGTAATTTCCTGCCTCCCAACACAGGCTTTTCCACCTTTGGATTACTCAGGTAGAAAGTCGTCTTGCTTGTATAAAAGACTGCCTATAATTTGCACTTTGCCCTTAGTTTCACTTCTTCCCACCCTTTGAGATAAATCTTAGCCCTCTTCCATGTGTAAGTTCTTTTGAGTAATTGGTGGCCACTCCCTTCAAGGCCTCTCTTTACAGACCAAGCTCCTTGAGTTTCTGTTGCCATTCTTCCTATACCCAGGGATCTGAGATTGCTCACCATCCTGGTGCTCACCCCGACCATCCTCCAACTTGTTGGCTCCTGGTAAAAGATTGTGCTCATAGCTTGGCACAGTGCTCAGCTGTGGTCCATTTAGCGCAGAGTGAGGAAGGCTTTGTTCTAAATACTATGCATCTATTCACGCATCCTAGGGTTTAATTAGCTTTCTTGGCAACCACAGGCCAAAAACTATGGCCTGTTTCTTAGCAGCAGCTACATATTTGAGTAGGTAGATTTTTAAAACCTTAAAAACAGAGCCTGCCATTAACTACTGATAGACTTTGTCTTGTAATACAGGTTGATTGGTTCAGACTTTTAAAGATCTTTTGCAATTCTGATTTTGCCCTTGCATGCATTAGCATTTCACTCTAGCTCTGTGTCACTGGCAAATAAAATAAGCTTCTTTTCTGGCTTCAGCCAAGCCACTCATTAAAAAAATTTTGTGTAGCACAAAAATGCAAAGTCCTGTGGTATGCCAATGAAAACCTTCTTTTAGATGAAAAAGGACTGATTAATTAACAAGCATTAGCTATGGTCCTTCAACCATTTCAACCTTCAAACATACCCAATTACCCTAGATCCTTCAGCCCTTCTTTGGCACAATTACCTACCTTATGAGTCTTTTAGAAGCCAGAGACCACCTTTCTGGGATGAAGGGTGAAAAATGTTAGCTCTTGGCTTTCTCAGCTTCCTTTGCAACTGGAGTTCAGGCATGTGATATACGCTCCACCAATCAGAGGCATCATGCTCAACTGCAGTTCAGCAGTTTTAGGAGCTAGAGATGCAAAGAATCTGGGACTTTAAGGATTCTATTCTGGCAGAAGGTGGGGACAGCTTTATACCCTTTTTGGGACACCATGGTCAGTGGTGTCAGAGTGAGAATGGTGGTTTCATGCCAGTGTTGACAAGCTGTCATGAGCTCACAAGACCAGCTCTGTGATTTTTGGATATGGTTCTGATTTGTGACTCCAAACCTTATTGTCTACCCCTTCAGGAGAGCTCCTCCTTGGATAAAATCCCTATTTTCTTACACTACTTAGAATTTGTTTCTGTGGTTTATGACCTAAAAACAGAAAACAATACCCTGCTTCTCTTTATAGCAAGAGTACTAGAGTGAATATGTCAGATTCCTTCCTGGAATGTAGACACCTTGTATCAAGCTCATTTATAAGCTTGCCAGTTGAATAAGCTTCTCAGAAAAGATGAAAACATTCTGACACAATGTGTTTTTAGCGACCCTGTGCTGGTTCTTCATGCTCACTGATTCCCTTTCTTCCCACCACCCCCTCCCCCCGCCGCGATTCCCCAAGATCTTAGATACCATCTCCTAGTATTCTTTAAGATTCTCACCAAGAATCAATACCAGCTCACTAAATTTAGTTTATAGAATTTGCTTTCTTTCTCTTTTTGAGAATTATAATTCCATTTTCCCCATCTCTTATGTCTCTGTTCTCTTTCATGATTCCTCAGAGATTATCCACAAGATTTCTCAGTCACATCTCCAAATTATCTCAACACCTGGGGATCCAATTTTTCGTAGCAGGAAAATTCTCTGTTATTTCTGAATACCACACCATCCAGTTTACACTACAGAATTTCCTCAAAGCCTTTCCACATCCTTGAAGACCAAGATGAGGTGTAGGCATCTATCTGCAATGTTAAGTATCTGAACCAAAACCCCCTGCCCTCAAGCCTATATATGTTATCTTTATACATTGTTAAGTGCCTTACGAATAGCAGAGGAACGAAGCTAATAAAATGACCTACAACCTGTCCCAGGCATACCTTCTTGTCCTTTGAACTTCACTGCTATCATTGTATACTTAGAGACCATAGAAAAATACGAATGATCATGTAAAAGGTGGTTGATATTATTCGGGCCTTAATTAACTTCATTAAACATCACCTTTTAGTTTCACTTAATTAGCTTATTTATCTTTGGCCAACAAAAGCAATGCAAGGTTATTTCAAATTGTTTCTTAGAATTATGGGTCTTAAAATCATTGTATTAAATACAATGAATTTGTGTGCAAATATCCACTATTCTGTTAATTAGATATTCAGACCATTACAAATGGGGTTGGAGGTAAAAAAGGAAAAGTTCCAGAAAAGAAAGAGGAAACTGGGGTTAATAATACATTATATGTTAATTTAAAAAAAAAAAAAAGAGGAGAATGAGGAAGGTGAGATAATAGAGTTGGCAGAGAGGTGGTTTTCAAGGAGAATGATTATATCCAGGGTTATATGATTATATATATGATTATATACTCCAAATTTCTCTTTTTTTTACATTCTCCATAATTCCTGCAAAACATGTTTAAGTGGCAAACTAGCAATCAGAACACTAAAATTCCAGGATTCTACTTAATTGCTAAAGAATAAAGTGCCCCGAGGGATTCAGGAAAGGAAGTTGAGTATTAGCACAGGGGTGGCTGAGAGGGAGGGAGGGAAAAGAAGGGGAAGGAGCAAGCAGAGGAGGGGGAGGGGAGAGGGGTGAGAAAGGTACTAGAGGGATTGGAGAGAAGAGGGAAGGGGAAGAGTAGGAGAGGAGAGGGAAGAGAAGGATAGAAAGGCGGGGGAGGGAGAAGGGAGGGAGAGAAGATGTAGGAGAGCAGAGAGAAGACAGAAAGGCATAACACCCTACCTAGCTTCTGACCTACTGACACCCTAAGAAGATAGTTCTTTTTTATTTTTAGTTTTAAAACATAAACATTCAGGGGACACCTGGGTGGCTCAGTGGTCTGAGTGTCAGACTCCTGGTTTTGGCTCAGGTCATGGTCTTAGGGTTGTGAGATCAAGCCCCAAGTCAAGCTCTGCACTCAGCAGGGAGTCTGCTGGAGATTCTCTCTCCCTCTGCCCCTCCGCCTGCTCTCTCTCCCTCTCTAAAATAAGCTTTTAGGATACATTCAACACTCCTTTTGTTGCTTTAACTCAGTGCTTTGTTTTTCTATTTACTCAAACCCATTTCTCTGAGGTGGCTACTTTACAGAGGGGCTGCTCTTTCTCTAAATCCGCTTCCCTCTCACAGGAGTGGCACCCTCACATAAAGGCTTTCTGAGAATTCAGTTGTCAGAGTTGTCCAGTGTCCTGGAAATGGTAAATGATTCAAATATGGGCAATCAGACTATTTTAAGGAATTCAAAATACCACACAGCAACCAGGGCTCTGGGTTAGAGTGACATGTTTCTTCTGTGGTAGAAGCTGGGTTCCATAAAGCACTCCAGAAAAATTCTTAATACATTTTGCCCAGGATGCCCCCTGTTCTTCAAGAAAACAGGACAGAAATACAGCTATACATACTCCTGATAGGTAAGGATAGTGCCATCCACATATTAAAACTTAGAGATATTTCTTTAATATGGATTGTGGCCAAGAGAAGAGAAAAAGGAGGATCAACCATTCAAGGGAATGCAGTCAAGGGAAAAGTCCTGCCTGAGTGAAAGAAAGGCATTCCCAATGGGAACTCACCAACTTCTCTGGTTTGGGGGAGGATAGTGGAAGGCCTGAGGTGAAGCCACTGGGCAGCTGGAACAGGGCCAACTTGTTCCATGGATACCTTTTAGAAGTTACCAGGTGCTGGATCCCATGCTAGGAACATCTCCCTATAGTACTTGGCCCTTACGTTTAGCACAGATGGGATGATGAGCAAGTCAAGTCCCTCTCCACTGTGACTCCTGAGAGGGCAGCTGTGTCGCTCAAGAAGGTCACCACCCTAGGTAACTTCAGATGGCCATGAGACACATGTGTGGTTGGTACCCCGTTAAAGTGGTGTCCTGCCAGAAATTAACTTTGTGTTATTTCCCCTATTGGGTGAGAAAGAAAGAGGAGACCCTCCCTCAGAACAGTAAGAATGCTTCAAAGACCCATATTACCTGGAGGAAAGGTGCAAACTCAAAAGACACTTTGTGCTTTGAGGTTTTCAGCTGAAATCTGTCCCATCCCTTGGAGAGAAGATGCCTGAAGAACATCTTGGTCCACAGAGTGCTGAGCTAGAAATTACCCAACCCAGGGCTTCTAGTAGGGTTCCTGAATTGTCCACCTCCAGAAGGCATCATTCATGCAGGCCACAATGATGGTGCTCTCTGCAGTTGTACAAAGCTGGGGCCCACCTTCTGAGATGTGTTTATGTTCCTGGGCTGAATGTGCATATGAGGAAAGATCTGGTCATTAAGGGCTGTAACACTCTGGGCTTTGGCACGAGATCCTTACAACCAAGCCCCGTTTTGAGTCAGTTTCCAGAACTGCTACAAAAGGGATTTGCTGTAGCCTAGATGGAACAGCAGAGGCACAGGACACAAAATTCAGGAACAGATTCAATCCCTACTCCATCCTCTTCCACTGAGTAAGTCCAACCGTTTCCAACTCCTTAGCTGCTCTGTCCACCACTACCCTCTAACACCCTATATCCACAGGCTGACAAGGAATTGAAGGGGTTTGACTCAAAGTCCCTGTCAGTTTGACACAGATCCTCCTACACGGAGATGAAGGTAATGTAGAGTATCTTTAAACTGAAGATCCTTGGCCAGTAAGACTGGAAGAGATGGGGTGCAAACTCGAATCAATTTCTACAAGGGATACTAAAGACCTGTGGCCACTAGGTGAGTTCAGGGCTTTGTCCCACTCTGGGCTCTGGACATGACTTGCCAACACCAGGCTCTGTTCAACCATCAGTTCCTTTCCATCCTAATCACTTACTGACATGGGATCAAACCCATCTGGACCCACCTCCACATAAAGCTACTACTAGAAAACTCACGGATGGATATGAAGGAAGGGGTTGAAGCATTTCAAAAAAACTGATATCTGGATTCTTTGCCATTACAGGAAGCTCTTGAACACTTGCTTTCTGGGGATAGAATAGGTCAGGTCATTTCTCCAAGGACTCTTTAGGCCCCCAAAATATTGCCTTTGGCACCAACAAACCTTCACCCACTCTCATCCTTACCTGTAAGATGTAAAAAAACAAAAACAAAAACAAAAAAAAAACTACAATAAATATGAACATTCCCCTTCTCCCAGAGGTCTGCAATTGAAATAATATCATTCTAAAAGAATTTCCATTATCAGATATATGGAGACTCCCCTCTTTAAGGATGAACAAAATCACAACAGAAAAAAAAATCACCAGACATATGGAAATACTGCACTTTGTGAAGGAGACCAACCTGATACCAGAGCATCTAGCTCCTCTCAAAGAATATTGCAAGAAACAGGAGAAATGCTTAAAGAATATTTAACTTGCATTTTTTAAAGTAATCTCTACACCCAACATGGGGCTCAAACTCATGACCCAACCTAGAGATCAAGAGTTACATGCCCTACTGACAGAGCCATCCAGGCATGACGTTTAACTTATTCTTAATGACTAATCACCAAAGTGAGAGAGTTTCCAGGTGGGCCTCTAAACTAGGTTCTGTCCCCAATTCCAAGGTAGTTAACACCAAACAATTCTCAGACACCAGTAGGACATCCAAGAATTCAACTCAATTCTGACACTATCTACTTGGAGATGATTCCACAGAGTATCAGATCCTGGAGTGTCAGATTCCACGGGTTAAGGGCTCAGTCCCACTAGACTGCCCTCCCCAGGTACCCCCCATCTCTACTCCATGACTTCACACTCAGGCTGTGACCCATGCTTCTGGCTGGCTACAGATTGAGGGTTCCAACAACCTCCCTCTCGTGTTTGATTAACTTGCTAGAGGGCCTCACAGAACTCCAAGAAACATTTTACGTAACAGATTTCCAGATTATTTTAAGAGGATATAACCTGGGAACAACCAGATGAAAGAGATGCATGGGGCAAGGTATGGGGCAGGTCCTATGGAACTTCCATCCCCCGTGCAGACATGCCACTCTCCCCCAGATAGTCACGTGTTCACCAATCTAGAAGCTCTCCTAATCTGTCCTTTTGGGTTTTTATGGAGGCTTCATTACACGATTAACTCACTGGCCATTAGTGACTAATTCAACCTCTAGCCCCTCTCCTCTCTCTGGAGGTTGGGTGGGGAGAGTGGGGTAAAATTTCCAACCTCTAAGCACCAGGTTAACTCCTCTGAGGACAGGTCCCCATCCTCAGGTGCTTTCAAAGTCACTTCATTAACATAACAAGGAATTATGAATTAGGAAATAATGAATTAGGAAATTCCAAATGTTTTAAGAGCTCTGTGCCAGAAACAGAGAAGAACACCAAATATATACTTCTTACTATAAATCACGATATCACAGCCTCCTTTGGTAGCTTTGCACACAGACAACTGGCAGGTAGTTACCTATAAGCAGAGAACAGAGGTGAGCCTGGAAAGGATCAAGTCTGTAACAAGACTGTGCTTTACAACCTTGCTCTCCAAGCTGCCCAGAACTGCAGACACTGGTATCCTGTGACACCTGCCAGTCCCTTCATCTTTTAGGCTTGTGCCTGATAACTCATCAACCCAGACAGAAGGATCAAGGCAAGTATGTACAAGCACAGGTCACTGGGGAGAATCTAGAGTATATCAGATGACACTTCCTCCAGGTCTCCCAGCCAAGCAGAAGCCAGCCCTGGGAGGGTAGCTTCGGTCCCACAGCATTAGCGAAAGGAATGCACTTTGCAGTTTGAGAAACTGGAATCCATAGCCTTTGAGGATCAGCAAAGACTTGTCCAGCTCCCAGGATGTTTCCTTTCTGCCAGGAGGAAACAAAAAATTCTGGATATTTCTCCTTCATTTTGTCTTATCACGAAGGAAACATTTTTTAAAGTCACCCCATGTTCTTGATCTTGGGAAATCACCAGCAGAGTTAACAGACATCACAAGCCTGCAGAATCAAAAACAATGTGTGTTTCTTCCTTCTCTGTGGCCATATGCCCAGAGTGAGCAGTGTAATATAAGAAGCGGAGAAAATGATTAGAGACGGAAAAAAATCACATAAAGGCAACGACCAGTCAAGATGTGAATCCAAATAGCAAATGGGAATGCTTATAAGTGTTCACAGCAGCAAGCACTTGCCAAAGTTCTTACTCATACCAGGCATGTGGGTTCTCTGCACACAATTACATGAACAGCACAGTAGGCAAGGGGGATATGTGACTTCTCATAAATGATCTGTTCTCATTTTATACAACAAAAATCAATGTAAGGAAAACATGGTCATATTTATACATCAAATATCATGCTGTGTACAATGAGATTTTTATACAATTTTAAAGATATCCTTTTTATATGTCAATCCTCATAGGATCTGCCAACAGGATTTATACATCATTGCACAATTACATTATAGTGAGGACACCAAAATTTTATCTCAACTCTGATTGGGTCAACAAGATCTTTGTATTCTTTTCCTGGAGAGCAATAGCTTTTTAAGAAAAAAAAAAAATTTTTTTTTTTTTAACAGAGGAGGGAAAAGGGTCAGGACAGCTGCCAAGAGCTTCTTGGGTTGATTCCAAGCACTCTGAGCAGAATTTCTTAGAATGTTAAATATAACATCCCATTCAGGGATTCAGTTGGATTGTCAGCAACTGGGAAATACAAAGTTCTTTCTCACTCCACTCTCTGCTACAGGAGATGCTGTTGACCTCTACTTCTGGAATCTGCTCTCCTACCTTCTGTGATGGGTGACTTACCCTGACCTTGTTACCAGAGGGAAATATTGTGCAATGTTCCTCTTCATGCAGCTACCTCCCTGTGTGCCTTTTGAAATAGCCGCCTTTGGTCGTGACCTTGTCTACCACCTACACCACTTGTCCCTGAAGGAGCTCAAAGTCATCCCATTGATAATTTGTCTCACTGTCACCCCATGAGAACCTAAATTTCATGTTTTCAGCTGCCTACATGACATTTACAGTTGAAACTCCTGACATTATTTCAACTCAACATTCCCAAAATAAAACTTACCATTTCTACCTAGAACTTCTTTTCCTATCCAACCTCCACGTCCCTTCCAAAGGCCCCTGCCAGAGTCACCATGATCTAAATCTTTGGTATTTTTTGTTTTATCTCCTCCATTTCCTATATTCAGTCAGCCATTAATTCCTGTTGGCTCTTTTTTCCCCAACCTGTCTCTCCTGGCTTTACTTTCCTCTTCATTCCTTCTGTTCTCCCCACTCAAGGTATAGCTCCCTATCTCCTCATGTTCTTTCTCCCTGACCCCCAACCCCCTGCTTATCTCCATAACCCTAATCTTACAGATAGTTGCCAGCCACATCTTTTTCCCACATCACTTTTGTATTAGGAAATCTCTAGCAGCATCAAGGTAAATACTTCTGCTTTCCTTTCACAACTTGCCAGTATTTGGCCATGAGCGAACTATAGACTACACATTATCTGTACTAGTCATGGGTTTTTCCATCTCCCCACAAACATGCCTGCCTGGTGGCTGCTCCTGTGCCATTTTGCTTAAGGTCTAGTTCCCTATCCATCCTTTGCTTTCCCTGATATCTATTCAAAAATCTCTCCATTCTTCATTGTCCAGGTCCTCTCACCCTTTTATCTAAACCTTACTCCTGCCTTCTATGGCTTCCCCCTCCTCTGAGCTCATATTGTATTTGTAATCTTATTTCAGAGTTATTATGACATACTGTCTTCTCATACTTCATACAATTTTCAGGTCATGTTTTCTCCCCAGACTATAGTCTCCTTGAGGGCAAGGACAGTATCTTTTATTTCTTCTAACTATACCCACCTCTAGATAACCTATCTGGTTTCCCTGATCATACATTTTACCTATTTTTATCTTTGTCATTTTTATTGTATATGTTTTTGTAAGCTACCTCCAAACATTTGCAGTCGAAAAAGAGTATTTCTTCTGTTTCTGTCACAATACCTATGTTTGTGCTAGCTAAACACACAGTGGGGCATGAGAACCCACTCAAAAAAATAATGTAATTGGTTTTGAAATACAGTGGGGCATAGGTGTATGAATTTCAGGCAAATCAAAAATACATTTCATCTCTTTAAGAATCTGAATCTAAATGGAATCATTTAAGTCTTCTTCACCCTCTGATTCAGCTGTGTTGACTTTCATTATATTCTAGTACCTTGAAAATGACTTAATACAACTAAAATGAAGGAGAGAGAAAAGGCAAAACAAAACAAAACAACAAAACCCCTCAGTGGATTTTCAGATGGGAATTTAAGAGGAGTCATTTAGGATATAAGCATTTCTGGATGAGGACACTCGTTTATGAAACATTCCACCAGACACCAAGCTCCATCACCCAACACCTACACTAAAGAGAGGGCAGGAGTGGGAGCTGGAGTGAGAGGGACAGGGGGGCAGAGATCGAGAGACAGTGAGATAAGAGATGAATAATCCAAACCATAGGGTTTTGGTTGTTTTTTGTTTTTGTTTTTTAAGAGAAGAAAAAAAAATGCATTCCCTGGCATAAGACATAGTTCAGTATCAAAGAGTAAGATTCTGATTTTAAAAGTTTTGAGTCTGCTTTCTGCAGGCCTAAGCCACTGGGTGAATTTAGATGGTGGGCGAGATTATTACAGCTTTGCTTATGTGAAGCATTTCTTTTGAGATACCCTCTTGGAAGCTTCCCCCACTTGAGTTTTATTACAGGGGCTGACTGATAACATGCCAATCCCACACATCTATCTCAGTGGGTAAAGAAATCACAGGAAAGAGCAGTTTAGCGTCAAGGGTAGAAATTCAAGTCCAGCTTTGATTTCTCCAACCGTCACCACATCAGAGCAATGCCACAATTGCTACCCAGTGGAAAAAGAAAAGGCAGTGCCGGCTCTATATGGAGACTGCCCTAATGCCGTGGTGGCCAGAGCAAGAGAGGGAGCATGCAGCCCGTCATGTTTCCTCATCTCTTCAGGAGCTCTGCTCTTCCATTACAGAAGGAATGGAGGAAGGGGCCCTTACTCCTTACCTTAGACTTGCGCCCTTGCAGGGGGCCATTCATGCAGGCTTGGCTGCTTGAGCACCTTGGGGCCAATATAAGCTAGGAGCCTCCTTCAAGCACCGCGTCTCTTAAATCACTCTCAAGGTCCATTCTCACTAACGGTGCTGGAGCACAGCCTTAATTCAGGAAAGGAAGGGGAGCCGTTGAGCGCCGCTGGGGCCAACGGCTCCCTCCTGGAAAGCCCCAAGGCTCTTGGGCGAATGGAGGGCACAGCTCCTGGCTGGGTTCGCGAACACTGTGCCAACCAAATGGATAAATTCATCTCAAGAAAAGCCAATAAATCAAGAGAGGAGCCCTCGGAAAAGAGAAAGGCAGAGGTTTAGTTCGCGTGCCGGCAGCTGGGCGCGGTGGCGGGCTCCAGCCGCAACAGGACCTCTCTGTGCCTGCAAGGTTGCCTCCTATTGTTTTCTCAGGAGAGACTGGGTGAGAGCTCCGACCCGAGAGCGGAAGGAGGGCATGTGAGCATGCGCGGGCGTGGGGGTGGGTCAGCGTGTGTCCAGCACGTGATCGTGGGCCTGGGAGCGGATGTGTGCGCTGTGCTCTCACAGGCCTTCCGCTGTGGTTGGAGGCCGTTTCCGATTCCAATTAGAATGTTCTAGTCTTGACAAAGCCTCGAGGAAAGTGTGGGAAGAAATGAGCACCGCGGGTTTTAGGGGAGCATGAGGTAATTGGTCTTGTCTGCCTCTGGTTTTAACTGTTGGGGTTTCTGGTTGAGCGAGAGGCCTCGCTGTGGTCTCTTTCAGTATGGAAGAGTTTAAAGCCAAAGGTTCTTTCACACCCAGGACCCATGAGGTGCAGTGGTGCTGTCATCTGGTGTCCTCTGAAACACAGCATGGTTTTTACCTACAAAATCCTCCCTCCCCCGCAACGCTAAGATTCCTGACCAGAATCCGCGTTAACAGAGCCTCTTCCTAAACCTTTGTAAGAAGGGGGAAAAGGGAGGGGGCTACCAATGAAGAGGGCAAGCAGTGGCCGAATTAGCTTGTGTGAAAGCCTGAGCTGCCAGGGAGGCCTTCCTCTTCACCTTGTCTCTGCCTTGCGGGAATTTGTTGAATGTGCTTTTGTGATATAATTTATAAGGAAATTGGTTCTACTAAAAAGGACGTTTTTGCTTTATGCCTTGTAGCACCCTTGAGTGTTTAAAAAAAGGTAAAATGTAATTCCATTAAGCTTTCAATTTTGTCTGGCAAAAGAAATGAACTAGATGTGATTGGAAAGATAAGGCGTTGGCCTTCACTTGAACTGACCTTGCTAGGGGGGCTTGGGGGAATAAGAAGCTGGCTTTTGTTCCACAGGTGTCATTTCATGTTTAATTAGAGAGCTACAGTTTCGTTTTTTTCCCCTCTATAAACCCCAACCTCAGTCTGCTGAGAAAATGTTTAGTTCCCAGTAAGCAGATCATCTGATCATCAACTTAAGGGCTTTGAGAGTCATGTGTTCAGTCTGGTGATCCTTAATGGGCTCAAGATCAAGGTGAATGTTAAAACCAAGAAACACTTAGAGGAGGTCTGCCTGTTGAAGGTTGACACTCCAGATCTCTGCTTGCATGGAAGGCACTGGTCCTCTCTACCACACCAAAAGCCATCAGTAGATCTCAAATTCTTCTTTAACTTCTTTGTCTATTTTTGGAGGGCAGAGGGAGGACAAAACTACTCAAAAACTGAAGAATCTCTATTTCTCAAAGTTAAGATGTTTTCACATGTCTTGGGGAGGTTTTCTTTGTTACAATCCAGTTCTGTGATCCTTAACTTATAAATTGGTGCCTTCAAATGAGAAACTGGGTACCGTATAGCAAGGTCACATTTTTGTTTTTACATTTTTTTGGTCTAATCATTTAAAAATAGCTCTTTTCCAAAACTGCACTTCCTCATATGGTAGCCACATGTGGCTACTTTAAATCTTGAAATTTAAATTAACTCAAATTAGAGAGATACTTCACAGTAGCCATATTTGAAGGCTTCAGTAGCCCCAAATGGCTAGTGGCTACCATATTGGACAGTGCAGATAAAAAAAAAAAACCCAAAACTCTTATCTGGTTGATGGGTATTAAAAAATAAATAAGTAAATAACATCTATAGTTTAAAAATAAAATGAAAAAAAAAATTTTAAAAAAACCCTAAAACTCTCCATCACTTTTTGGAGTATAAGCTCTATGAGACAGTGCTGAACTAGAAAATAAATTTTGATGAATTGTTTTCTCACCTATGTTCACATATGTATATTCAGAATGGCCAAACCCTTAAATAGCAGCTTGAAGGTGCTTTTTATAAGCTGCCATTAGACCACTTCAGCTACCACGTAGGTCCTCTGATTTAATGGCCAGCTGAGTGTGGCAGATGGATCTCTTTCAATAATGGGTCTTTCAGAGGCTCCACCTTCAAAAAGAATTGAATTCCTTGGAAGGTCTACTTGAAAAGCTGCAGAAAGAGCTAGAGAAAGCCAAGATAGTGATTGTGCCAGAAAGGACTCTGAATTTTACATCTTACTTGATCAAACATTTTCTGCTCTGGGAGGGAGGCCATGATGATTTTTTGTTTTGTTTTTGGTTTTGATTTTTGTGGTTTTTTTTTTTTTTTTTTTTTTTTTTTTTTGCCACTCATCCTCTTGCTTACACAGCTCCTCTGAGAGGATTAAGGCTAAACACCTCATGAATCTGTATGAGGCCTGTTGAGTTCAAATTTGCCAAGTAGATCACCATTGCTCTTGCTGTTTCATCTTCGACCACCTGGATGTTGAGCCAGATGTTGAATACCGGAATCTCTTTCCGTGCATGTTTAGATAGTACACCTGCCGAGAACCGCTAAGGATCCCTATACTGATTTTCATACCAGGATGAAACCACCAGCAGAAATCTTGCCTTGTGTCAGATTTGTCCTTAGAGAAGTTCAGAGTCTGGAAGGCTGGACCATAGCATTCATCTTTTGCTGATACTTTTCCTTTGTTTTGTACCATGGCAAGTGTCCTAGGAGTTCTGCATGTTAGAAGTATGTGCAAAGGACCTGGTCGAATCTAATCACTGAACTTGTGTATCTAATTTATTTGTAAGGTCTTTTTCATAGGATCCATTGTACTCTAAAACAAGTCCATTGGTTTTCAATTTCTCAAAATAATGACAGAGGAATAAAAGTCAGTCCTTTATGGAAAATCAACCTCTGGGCTCTCCTTGGCTCTTGAAGATAAGGTGCTCTGAACAAAGGAGTGGAAATGTGGGATGGCTCTCTCTAAATGATACCATTTTTTCTGTCTGCCCTTGAACTCAGTAGTAAAATGATGAATCATTCTAACTAAAATGGGTATTCCTTGCTTTCCAACTTATTTAAAAAAAATCTCAGTTTCTTAAAATTTTTTTTTTTAATGTTTGTCTCCCCCCTTCCTCATTCTCCCTTCCAATACACCTGACCCTTGAACAACAGTGGGTTTGGGGCACTGGTGCCTGACACAGTAAAAAAATCAATGTATAAATTTGACTCCCCCAAAACTTAAATACTAATAGCCTACTGTTGACCAGAAGCCTTATTGATAATGTAAATAACACATATTTTGTACATCATGTGTTATATACTGTATTCTTACAATAAAGTAAACTAGAGAAAATAAAATCATGAGGAAGAAAAAATATATTTATGATAGTATACTGCATTTACTGAGAAAAATCCATGTATAAATGGACCTCCACAGTTCAAACCTGTGTTGTTCAGGGTCAGCTGTATATGGCTTCCATTGAAGCTTGGGGTTTTAGTTTTTTCTATCTCATTCTGTTGAGAGACTTACTGTAAATTAGTATAGGTCCCATCTTTAATGGCGAAGGCAACCACCATTCTGATTTCTTGTACATCCTTCTACAGATGCTATATATTTAAGCTAATAGATATACTAGATATAGTTTTTCCCTTCTTTTTCCTACATGGCAGCATACTCTACCTTTTTTGTTTAACTATATATTTCAGAGATGATACCATATGCAAGAATAAAAGACATCCATTCTTTCATGGTTATGTAGTATTGATATTATAGACTTACTATAATTCAACCCAGTTTCCTACTGATGGACATTTAGGTTGTTTCCAATATTTTGCTATTATAAACAATACTTCAATGAATATGGTACTGTCATTTTACACTTGGTAAATAAGTATACCTGGAAGATAAAGTCTTAGAAGTAGAATGGGTAAATGCATTTGCAGTTTTGGTATTTTATAGATTGCTCTCCCTAGATATTTTATCAAATTATATTCTCATTAGCAAAATACTAAGTGTTCCTCACCTTGCCAACACAGTGATATCTAATATTTTATTTTCCAATTTTACAGATGAAAAATATTTCAGTTGATAATGTACATTTACATTAGGAATGAAGTAGAACATCATTTAATATATTTGAATTTCTTTTGATGAACGATTTATTTTGAGAGAGAGAGACAGAGAAAGAGGAGGGGGAGGGAGAAAGAACTACCAGCAGACTCCCTACTGAGTGTGGAGTGTGACACGGGGCTCAATTTCACAGCCCCGAGATCAGGACTTGAGCTGAAATCAAGTTGGACACTTAACTGACTGAGGCACCCAGGCACCCCTTATTTATTTATTTTTAAAGTAAGCTCTATGCTCAACATGGGACCTGAGATCAAGAGCCGCATACTCCACTGACTGAGCCAGGCACCGCTGAACTGTTAGTTTATATGGCTATCAGGTCAGTTATGGCTAAGAGATCAGACGGCAGTGGCTTACACTGAAGGACTTAGTCCCACATAAATCAGCTCCAAAGATGAGTAGTTCAGGCTGACGTGAAGGCCACAGGTGTATAAAGGTCTAAGGCTCCTTTTTTTCTCCTCTACCACATTAAAATGTGGCTGAAGTCATCTTATGGTTCAACAGTTGCTAGAGTACCAGTCCATCAAGTCTGCATTGCAGGTTGGAAGAAGGAAAAGCAAGATGGCCAAATGCCATTTTAGGAAAACTTACCAGAAGTCTCCTTTAACTCTCTAGCTTGTATTTCAAAAGCAACTTAGTAACACAGCTGCATCCAAGAAAAACTGGATGCAGTTAACTGAGCACATTGCCCAGATATCAGTTAAAAAGGGAGAATTGGGAGAACACAAGCAGCAATCTCTTCCACCTCAGCCACAGCAACTTCTTCCTAGAAACATTACCAGAGGCAAGGGAAACAAGGGCAAAAATAAACTATTGGGATTTCATCAAGATCAAAAGCTTTTGTACAGCAAAGGAAAAAGTCAACAAAACCAAAAGACAAGGGGCAAAATGGAAGAAGGAATTTGCAAATGACATTATCAGATAAAGAGCTAGTATCCAAAATCTACAAAGAACTGATCAAACTCAACACCTAAAGAACAAATAATCCAATCAAGAAATGGGCAGAAGACATGAACATAGATTTCTGTCAAGATGACATCCAAATGGCCATCAGACATATGAAAAAGTGCTCAACATCACTCAGCATCAGGGAAATACAAATAAAAGCCACAGGGAGATACCACCTCACACCAGTCATAATGGCTGAAATTAATAAGTCAGGAAATAACAGATGTTGGCGAGGATGCAGATAAAGGGGAACCCTCCTCCACTGCTGGTGGGAATGCCAGCTGGTGCAGCCACATTGGAAAACAGTATGGAGGTTCCTCAAAAAGTTAAAAATACAGCTGTCCTAAGACCCAGCAATTCCACTACTGGGTATTTATCCCAAAGATACAAATGTAGTGATCTGGAGGGGCACATGTACCCCAATGTTTATAGCAGCAATGTCCACAATAGTCAAACTATGGAAAGAGCCTAGATGTCCAACAACAGACGGATCGATAAAGAAGATGTGAGATAGATATATATATATATATATATATATATATATATATATCACGTGTTTGTGTGTATATAATGGAATATTATGCAGCCATCAAAAACTGAACTCTTCCATTTGCAACAATGTACATGGAACTAGAGGGTATTATGCTAAGGTAATTAAGTCAATCAGAGAGACAGTTATCATATGACCTCACTGGTGTGAGGAATTTGAGAAACAAGACAGAGGATCATAGGGAAAGGGAGGGAAAAATGAAACAAGACAAAACCAGAGAGGGAGGGGTGGGAGGTTGGGGGCACCAGGTGGTGGGTATTGTAGAGGGCACGGATTGCATGGAGCACTGGGTGTGGTGCAAAAATAATGAATACTGTTATGCTGAAAAAAAAAAAAATTTAAAAAAAAAAAAAAAACCAGAGAGGGAGACAAACCATAAGAGACTCTTTTTTTTTTTTTTTTTAAGATTTTATTTATTTATTTATTTGACAGAGAGAGATCACAAGTAGACGGAGAGGCAGGCAGAGAGAGGGAAGCAGGCTTCTTGCTGAGCAGAGAGCCCGATGTGGGACTCGATCCCAGGACCCTGAGATCATGACCTGAGCCGAAGGCAGCGGCTTAACCCACTGAGCCACCCAGGCACCCCCATAAGAGACTCTTAATCATAGGAAACAAACTAAGGGTTGCTGGAATGGAGGAGGGTGGGAGGGATGGGGTGGCTGGGTGCTGGACCTTGGGAGGGTATGTGCTATGGTGAGCACTGTGAATTGTGTAAACTGATTAATCACAGACTTATATCCCTAAAACAAATAATATATTATATGTTGATTTTAAAAGGGGGGAATTAGAAAATGAATATTGGGAGGCAATTAGCAGTTTCTGTCACAAACCCTTGGTCAATTTTACTTTTGGACTTTTGTTCTTATTGACTTGTGGGTGCTCTTTATAGGTAAAGGAAATTCTCTGCTACAGGAGTTAAATACCTTTTTCCCTATTATTTTCTTTTGACTTTACTGTGGTATTTTGTCATGTGGATACTTTTTCTGTAGTTGAATATTTCAATGTTTTCTTTTTTATGGCTTCTGGTTTTTGAGTCATATTTAGGAAGGTCTTCTCTGAAATCTGCCAGGTTTTTTCTATTACTATAACAAGGATTCAGACTTTGAAATATTCAACTCAAGGTCAAAGCCTTCTGGAATCAAATTTCTTATTTACATCTGAAGCAATAGCAGTGACATCTGGCTCACTGACTACTAGTAGGGATAATTCTGTTGTCTTTGGAAACTTAACAGTAACACTAAATTAGTCTTACCATATAACAGTATTGAATGGGTGGCTCAAAGATTAATATGAATTGCAGGTCCATTCAACATGATTATTGGATATCTGGATCATTATAGTGCAATAAGAATTTGCCCTGAGACCAGGGTGGTGTTTTCAAAATGGAAATTGAAACAAGGCAAGCCAGAAAGTTATTGGTAAGAAACACAAAAGGAATAAAAGAAACATTCGTTTGTCAGAGAGAGTATTTTAAAACTGTCACTGTTCACATTGGCTAATTACCATTCCAGTAGCTTCTTATTGTCTCTGATGATAATTACTCCTAGAACAGAGCAAAGTCCCATTAAATATATAACCATATATACCAGAGCATATCCCATTATAGTCTGCAGTTCACGAGTTAGTGAAGGGCAAGGCCTTGCTAAGCCTGGGCGTTGGCTAATTTCTTTTGTAAGTTATCTTTTCCATTACTATGGTAGCTTGGCACATTCTTTCTCTTGGAAAGGAATAATTTCAATAGGATGCTGCCTCATTAAGGACATAGGTTAATTGGTTCAAACAAATTTTTAAAAATTTCACATGGATACACAGCAACAGCTTAGCCTAACATCTATTAAAAGCATTTTCCGGGGCACCTGGATGGCTCAGTGGGTTAAAGCTTCTGCCTTTGGTTCAGGTCATGATCCCAGGGTCCTGGGATGGAGCCCTGCATCGGGCTCTCTGCTCAGCAGGGAAACTGCTTCCTCTTCTCTTTCTGCCTGCCTCTCTGCCTACTTGTGATCTCTGTCTGTCAAATAAATAAATAAATAATCTTAAAAAAAAAAAAGCATTTTCCAAACTTGAATTCTAATGTTATAACTTGTTGGCATTCCATGGAAGAATAAAATCATTGCGTTTAAAGATGATGTTCCCACACTTTGCTGAGACCTGGTTATCATGCAGTTGGGTTCTTTCTATGGCTAAGAAACAACCTCTAGGGGCTCCTGGGTGGCTCAGTGGGTTAAAGCCTCTGCCTTCAGCTCAGGTCACGATCCCAGGGTACTGGGATGGAGCCCTGCATCAGCAGGGAGCCTGCTTCCACCTCTCTCTCTCTCTGCCTGCCTCTCTGCCTACTTGTCATCTCTGTCTGTTAACTAACTAACTAAATAAATCTTTTTAAAAAAAGAAACAACCTCTAGTGGCCACCAGATATTTTAGTGGCCATGAAGGGGGAGAGGGGAACAGACGTAGTAAAACTCCACAGGCTCTTTTTTTTTTTTTTTAATAACATATAATGTATTATTTGCTTCAGTGGTACAGGTCTGTGAATCATCAGTCTTACACAATTCACAGCACTCACCATAGCACATACCTTCCCCAATGTCCATCACCCAGACACCCTATTGCTTCCCTTCCCCCACCGCCCAACAACCCTCAGTTTGTTTCCCCGAGATTAAGAGTCTCTTATGGTTTGTCTCCCTACCCCATCCCATCTTCCACAAGCTCTTTTAAGAAGGCTTTAAACTTCCTGAGGAAGTAACCAAAGAAGGTTTGTTAGTTGGAGAGGTAAAAATGTATCATAAACACTAAATTGATTATTGTAGACATCCTCTGAGGTATACGCAAAGAATCTTTATGAAGTAGAAATTACGTCAAATATGTCTCAGGTTAAAAAAAAAGAAAAATTTTAAGGATTAATGCAAGGGACACATAATGATTGAACATCAAATTTTAATCTTGAACCTTTTCTCCAGTCTTCAAATTATTAACACGAAAAGGAATGATAAATTGCAATTTTATCATTGCCATATCGCTGTGTAACAAGCCCTTGTTACAAAATCTCCATCTACTGTCTCCAAAAAACGAATAGAAAACCCATACATTATATTATCTAAGTGATCTATTAACAGATGAAATTTTAACCAACTTCATAGCAGGAAACTATTAACAGAGGTACTTCAATCACATAGCTTAAAATATGGAGAAAAGACGGGTAAAAAATTATCTTAAGCTGTAGTAGTCTTTTTACTTTTTAAAATTTTTATAAAATACACTAATTTCCCAAAATAAAGAATATTATGACACATTGGTGTCAACTTACACAGATGAAAGCTGATGTCAGCTTTTTTCCTAACTAAAGCTCATTTCACCAAACTTTTATATATTACATGAATATCCAAGTATTTTTTAAAAAATTCAACACACAGGAACATAATGTACAGTGTTTTATAGAAAAAAAGTTAATTTAGGAATGATTTCATTTTCAACCACATAATATCTTTTTAAGACCATGAAACCTCTTGCTATTGCAAGAAGACTTTTCAGTTCATGTTTTTATTTCCCATTTGTATTCTCAAGAGTTAAAAATGAAAAAGGTTTTTTGTATGTTTGTTTTTGTTTTCCACAAGAAAACTGTAGCAACAATTTCATTCACTACCAGGCTGTCTTCCCTCCTTTTGTTTTTAGGACTACCCAGACCCACGACTGCGTGGCACCGGAATGTAATGGGGAGAAGAGGCCAATGACATCAAAGAATGGATATAAAAAGACGGGCACAGCTGGATCCTGCCACAATTGTAAGGTGCGGGCACTTTCACTGGAGCAAGGCCTACCAGAGCCGCAAGGGAACTGTCACAGGAGCAGTCTCCTGGCTCATCCTTTATATCAGTCAGCTGGGAGGACAGAAAGGAACATTTTCACTAATGACTTGTATAATGGCTGATGGATGCATTAGCCAGGAGGGGAGGGAGTACACCCAGAGACCTTGGTCAGGAGCGAAAAGAACACTGTTTATTTTATACCTCCTGCACTGGTCACTTCTGAGCACAAACTAACCTCAACAGGAAATTGCAATGAAATATACACACCATGCACAGTCTATATTACTGTGGGAATCCAGTAACACATGCAAGACGGTGGGAAAAGAATCACAATGGATAAATGAACTTTTCACAGTGTTTCTTACAACCTTTGACTTCAGCACAAGGGCATCACTTACCACCACAATCTCACAAATGTTTTATTGTGTCCTGGGCATGCATATCACTTGGGTTAAAAATGGGCGATTACATTTCATAGCCATTCTCAGACAGGAGTACAACTTCAATTTTCCCAATGTCCAACCAATGAATTGAGCTCCTTCTGTTATAAAACTATATTTCTGACTGCATTTTTGTTCAAGGGTTGTGCTTTATTTTTCCTTATCACGTCACTGACTTCATTCTAGGGAAATTAAAAACCTACAAAATTATATTGAGGACTAGGTCTTACAGTGATTCCTGACCAAACCAGAAAGACAGGGAATCCCTAACTTCTTTTCTCTCAAGTTTCTGTCTCCCTATCCCAGGCCTTTATTGATACTGATTGAGTTACATGTTTTGATTTCCTGAAGCGGAAAACCAAATTAGAGAACTGGCATTTCTGGCTTAAAGATGCAAAAACTAACACAGGTAAGGGGAGGAGGTTCATTCTATGTCAAAAAGAATCTCTTGCTCTCAACAGGAGAGAATCCAGCTTCTCCTTAGCTATCATTTCATAAATTAATAATTTCTTAAAATCAAAATCCAAAGAATTTATCTATTACAAGAAAAATTCAAGTTTAAAAAAGCAAATAAATTAGTTAAGCCTTGTAAACAATTGTCCATTTTAGCTATATATCTTTTTAAAAAAGGTTTTTCTGTATAGTAAATCAGACAGTACAAGGCACACCTTACACACCAGAATCCGGAATGACAGGACCCACATATACACACATGCCTTCTTCACGCTGTTGGCTGGCCTAACCGTGCTGGGGTCACTGGGGTCACACACCAATCCTTTGCACATCTCCTGACCATCTGGAAGTCCACAAATGTGCTCTTTCCATTAAACTGCTTTGTGCTATTTTGTTGTGTGATGTGACTTCCAGCCTTTACAAGGTTCGTCTCCTTATATGTTTTCCACAAAGCTTCCTGGGAAAAGGCCAGTTTTCCCATTACGTTGTAACGTGCCTTTGAACCAGCCATCTTCTCGCTTTTTATGAACAAACACAATATCTCCTTCTTTAAGTTCAAGCTCTGCCTCACTCTGAGGAGGATAGGAAACCACCACTCTGTGCCTAGAAAACAAGAGATATATTTTAGTTAAAGCCACTCAAAGTAGTAAAAATAAAATTTTAAAATAGTGTACTCCTGGTCTAACACAGCTTTAAACAAACAGAATAGGAAAAGTAACATTTGTAAAACAACTCAAAATACAACTATTCTCTGTTTTGTAGAGATTGGTTTTAATAGTTTGGATGTGTTTAACAGCTCACTGTCCGTGACACAGACTGGTTTGAGTGACCTTCACAGTATTCTTGTCTCCTCCCACAGAGAAAATTATATTCCATTTCCTAGAAGGAAATGGCCTGTCCTTCCATCTTCTCCAAGAAGAAAAGAGTGAATTTATTTGATTGGTGAGACTAGAAGAAGCAGTTGAGTAGGTGGGTTCAGGCCTCTCTGAACTACCTGCCTCCAAGCTGAGTGGGCTCTGCTCTGTTTTCACACTGGAAGCATGGAACGGTCAGGGGTCAGGTCTGCCGCCTTGAAGTGGATCTGGAAGTCTCTCTCTGTGTCCCTTACACTCCGGTTTGACATAGACGAGAGGCAGCAATTCCAAGGAAGTTCATCTGCCTTATATAACCAAATGCTCCCTTGGGCAGGCTGTCCTAAGGTCTAAACAGGGAGGGGAGGACCGTAGCCACAAATTCAGTCCATCACCACCAGTAATGAGGTTGACATCCTGATGTCCATTAAGCTGATAACGGTGTCTCTTTCTCCATTGGTTTTCAATTCTGATATTAGTGAGAAAAGGTATAATTATCACTCAAGAACCCCAGGAACCTTGTTGGTTTAATACTATCTGTATCTCCCTTCTTCCTTTCTCCTTAGTCTCCTTCTGTGAAATTATGATTAACAGCCACGGAAGACAGATTAAGGTTTTTATGCCCCATGTTCTTTTATCTTTCTATTTTTCCAGCATTATTGCTCTCCTTTACTCCTCTCTTGCTTTTCCCAGTCAAAGGGGGTGGGGGAAAGGTGGCAGAGGTAGCCAGCCTCCAAGATGGCCCCAGTGACTGTTATCTCCTGGTATTCATACTCTTGTGTGATCTCCTCGCACAATCACATGGATGGTCTGTGTGACCAAAAAAATACTGTAAAAGTAACTGTGATTTCTGAGGCTAGATTATGCTAGGGGAAAATTGGCTGCCATGTTGTGAAAAAACTTTACATCCCTATGGAAAGGATCACATGGTGGGTAACTGAGGTCTCTTTCTTTCTTTCCTCCTCCTTTTTTTTTTTTAAATTTTATTTATTTGAGAGAGAGAGAGAGAGTTGGGAGGGGTAGAAAGAGAGAGAATCGGAAGCAAACTCCCCGCTGAGCATGGATCCAACTGCAAAATCATAACCTAAATCAAAACCAAGAGCTGGATGCTCAGCCTACTGAGCCACCCAGGAGCCCCTAACCAAGGTCTCTTTCTAAAAGCCAACTAAGTAGCCAATAGTGATGTGAAGGAGTCACTTAGAAGAGAGTCCCCCAGCCCTGGCCAAGCCTTTAGGTGACTACAGCTCAGGCTGATATCTGACTGCAACCTCAGGAAATATCCCAAGCTGGAACCATCCAGATAAGCCACTCCCAAGTTCCCAACCCACAGAAGCTGTGGGGTAACAAATGTTTATTGTTGCTTTAAGCCACTCAATTTTAGGAGCAATTTATCACATGGTAAAAGATAACTAAAATGTTATCTTTTTTTTATCTATGATTAAAAAAAATGTGAACATATATCTTTCTCCATTTGCTGTTATGTGGTATTCAGTCATAAAGGTGATTTTCAGTTTCTATTTTCTTTTGGTTCTTAAAGTCAGAAAACAAGCTTATAGCTGAATAGGACCCACTCTTGACCGTAAGTAAAGAATGGTATGGCTTACATATTGATAGTCACAACAAATTCTATAGAACTGCCCCTAAGCTATGAAACCCATTAGGGCCCAATCCTTTAAGAATATCATTAGCTTCACCAACCTCCATCTCATAAAAACTAGAACTAACTCTTACTAAGAAGGACCATAGCAAGAACACCAGACTATTACTCTATTTAAAAAAAAAAAAAAAAAAAAAAAAGGCATCTCTGAAAAAATAGAGTGAGTGCCCAAACAGTTCCTGAGCTATTCTGGGCACACGAACCAAATGATCCTCCATGGTCTGAAGCAAAAGTAGTAAAGCATGGAGGTTGACTTATTATTTCTAAGAAAGAATTAACGTGTTGAACCCACTGAACCCATAAAGCTCGGGGTTCAATCATGCATGAACTGAGGAGGAAGGCATGGCACTGGGTGCAAAGGCACTGTGTGTGAAGCTCTGGGCTAGGGGTTGCCATAGCCTTAAAGGTCATTTGGAGTAGCTTAACTTTGGGCTAATTATCTCTGCTCTCTCAGTCTCCGTTTCCTTATCTGTAGAAAGAGATTGTTGTAACTTAAACAGGTTGTCATGTAATGGAGTAAGATTATAAGTGTGATGCTTAGCATGGTGTCTGTTACAGAATTTATACTCCCAAATTCTAGCTCCCACTGTGATCATATGACTTAGGCAAAAGCAGGCAAGGGTCTGGTGCTTCAAGGGGGTGAAGGATGGGCCAGGAAGTCACTGGCTACTTCTACCCAGGAAGCAGACTTAGGCCACAGCCTAAAGAAGAACTGTCTGATAATGAGACTTAACACTTAAGAATGGTAAAGTTAGGTTTTGGAATTCCTTCTCTGCTATCTTTAAAAGCAGGATAAATAATTTCATCATAGACTTATCTAAAGGAAGGGATCCAGATGAGAAGATTTCTCAAGTCTGATGCCAACCTGCTAAAAATTCATGTAAAAAGCAATGTAACAAGTTGTCATTTGAGGCAAGTTAAAATTTGAGCAAAGCTTTTTATGTCTGGAAAGAAGCATACAAGTGACTCAGATCGCATTCAGAGTAGAACTCTCATGAAATGTATTCCCCATCAGTTCTCTGTGAGCTGCCTTAAAGGTGAAGTGGAATAAAAATAGTTCTTGAAAAACCTGAATTAGATTAATATTTGCATTTATAAAATGCACTAAACCAATTTCGTCAAAAATTTTTTGAACTAGAACTGCTGCTGGGCTAAGAACATAATCTTCCTGCCAAGTTCCCATTGGGAGCAAATTTTCATTGCTAAGTTATAAACCTCTGGCGGGGGGGGGGGGGGGGGTGGAACAAGAAACTATGTGCATAATGGAAACTGTGACACAGTCCTGATTGTATGAAGACTACCAGGTGCAGTGGTAACAGACTCCACTTAGCAGTCTTCCAGCTCCGATCTTGGCCTTAAGTCCTGTGAGGTAGTTTGCACACATTTCTAACATAGACTCTTAAGGCCAAATTCTGGGCACAACTGGCCAACTATCTCAGGCATGGAAAGTGGAATGTTTACAGACCACAACAGATGTAAGTCGCAGCTGCGGAGGCCCTTCACATCTGTTTCTTCCACTGCCTCACTTGGATTATGCTTGCGTTTATTTGAGTGGGGCTTTGGGGAAGTTCTGAAGCTCAGAACCTCCATGGGACCTGCTAATCCCACTTTCAAAACCTGCACCTCATCATCTACTCTTCATTGTTGCTACCACCAATCCTGGTGGACAAACTCATGACCTTCCACCTGGTTAAGTAATCGACCTATCCTCCCTGCCTCCATCTATTCTGCCCCCATTCCGTTCTACACAGAACTGACAGACTCTTTCTTACTTTCTTTCTTTTTTTTTTTTTTTAAAGATTTTATTTATTTGACAGAGAGATCACAAGCAGGGAGAGGGGCAGACAGAGAGAGAGGGGGAAGCAGACTCCCTGTTGAGCAGAGAGCCCGATGCAGGGCTCAATCCCAGGACCCTGAGACCACGACCTGAGCTGAAGGCAGAGGCTTAACCCACTGAGCCATCCAGGTGCCCCCAGACTCTTTCTTAACTGGGAACTCTACTTGTAGGGTTTTTGTTTTTGTTTTAGATTTTACTTATTTACTTAAGAGAGAGAGATAGCGAGTGAGAGAGAGAAGGAGCAGGGGTAGGAGCAGAAATAGAGGGAGAAGCAGACTCCCTACTGAGCAGGGAGCCTGATGTGGGGCTTGATCCCAGCACTCTGGGATCAGGACCTGAGCTGAAGGCAGACGCCTAACCAACTGAGCCACTCAGGTACCCCACAGCTCTACTTGTAGTTATCTATTGCTCAAAAATCATTACTGGCTTCCAATGCCTATGAATAAGGTTAATCCTCAGCCTGGTATGTGAAGCCCTCAGTGATCTGACCTTCATCTTTCTTTCTATGTATATCTACAGTGATCTCCATGAGGGTATCAAACATGCCTCTAAACTGGAGTACATGGCTTTTACCTCTCCAATCCTTGGCCCGTGTGGTTCCTTCTGTTGGGAGTTCCCTGTGATGACGCCTCTGCCCATCCACACCTGATCAGCCTCCCACAGCCTGGTTCCAATTTGCCCCTGCAAAATCTTCTCTAGCCCCATGGCTGGAAGTAAATTCATGCTCACTCAGATCCCAGAGGCCTCATGTACATTTCTTATGGCACTTAGCACAATGTACATTGCAGTGTTACCACCTGTATCCTTGTCTCGTTTATTTTCCCAGACCACAAGCTGCTTGAGGGGTGACAGGATGGTAAATTCATTTTAAACACCTCATATCACTTAGCATAGTTCATGGTAATTCCTCCCCTCTTTTTTCTAAGAGAAGAATGTAAGTGGGGGAGAGGTGCAAAAGGAGAGGGAGAAAGAGAATCTTAAGCACTCCATGCTCAGCACAGAGCCTAATGCAGGGCTTGATCTCATGAGCTGAGCCAAAACCAAGAGTCAGGCACTTAAACTACTGAGCTATCTAGGTGTCCCTTGTGATAATTCTTAATAAGCATGTTGAGTGACAAAACAAAAGGCACAACATATAGTAAAACTGTTTTTTAAGAGGTGCAAAGCTCCCTAGAAAGGAATGTAATTTGACAAACGCTAAAACATGGAAGGACCTTGAGAACATTATGCTAAGTGAAATAAGCCATATACAAAAAAGGTGAAAAAAAAAAAAAAAGAAATAAGCCATACACCAACAGGACAAATATCATATAGTTCCATGTATGAGGTACCCAGAATAGTCAAACTCATAGAGACAGCAAAGTAGAGCGGTGGTTATCAAGGGTTGCCGAGAAGGGAATGGGACTTACTGTTTAATGGGTGCAGAGTTTCAGTTTGGAATAACAAAGTTTTACAAATGTATAGTGTTGATGCTTATTCAACAATATGAATGTACTTAAGGTCACTGATTTTTACCTTAAAAATGGTAAACTTTATGTATATTTTACTATAATTTAAAAATAGGATAAATGAGTGAGTGAATAAAAAAAATAATGTAAAGATTAGGGGGAAAAAAGAAAAATGAAAAAATGTCAAAAGCTGAGTGGTCCCTTGGTTGTTGTAAAGTATGTCTTTGAACAGAGCACCTGGGGAGCAGTGGGAGGTATACAGCATGGCTCACAGCCTTGGCGCTGAATGGGCCTCTGCCTCTTGGTGTCTTTGTGACCCTCAGTTTTTGTGACAGTTACTAGGGTGGAATTCAAGAAACAGAGGCTTGCTATACAAAGAAGCTTCACTGATACCCCACTGCCAATCTTCCTGACTTGGGCTATGATGTTCAGTATTCCACCTAAATGAGCACCTACAATCTTTTATTTGTATAAATTATCGATGTCCTTTATTTTTCTGGCCTCTCTTGCACTCTCTCCAATTCATACATTTTTTGTTGTTGTTGTTTCTAATCTCTCCTGGTACAGCCCAAATTGGACCCCTTGTGGCTCTGGGAGGCACTCTGTACATCACCCTGGTCTGGGTAAATAAACTGCACTGTTTTCTGCCAGTTGCTAACAGCAATCTAATACCCATTAAGTATTTCACTGGCAAAACGATACTAGCTCACTTTGTAGCTCTGCCTGAAGTCCAAGTAAATTATATCCATTGCTTCACCCAGTGGGTTCATTGTCACTACCTCAAATTAATCATGCTGGTTAAACCCAACTGACTTTCTGTAAATCTGTCTCTATCCAATTTGTGTTTCCCAGTGTTCTAGTTTAATCCTTGATCAAAGATCATAGGTTCTTTTCCAGTTTAGGAGATGGGTTTATAGGTATGTGGTTATCAGTTTAATTCTTAATCTTCATATCACAGAGATGATATGCTGTGTCTCCTTAAGCCTTTATCTATTCTTTTTCAGTAGAGGGGGAAAAAAAGAAAAGCCTGTCACATATACTTTCTTTTACTGTCGTCCTTTCTGAAATATTTTATTTCTAGTTTCTCTTTTGCAATTTCCTAATTATTTTTTCTCCTTACCCAAAATAGAGCCCAAGATATTTATTCTATTATTTCTGCTATAATCAGTTATACATTTTTCTGCCTCCAGATGGAGCATTGCTTGCTTGTTTTCCTCAGCCTAACAAACACAAAAGGATTCTTTTGTCCTCAGAGAACTGTCTCAGCTAACACCAAGACCCGTCAATACACCTCAAGGTTCATCCTTTCTTACTGTGAAATTGCTTAAGTCTTTATGTCACGTGAATGCTTCTTTCCATTGAAGGCACTGGCTGCCCTACTCACATTCTTTTACTTTAGATTTATGGGACAGAGTCATGGTTTGAGGGGGAAATTTTATGCTCGCTCTCATTATAACTGTGCGGAATCCTATCTCATACTGTACCAATACTATGCAATCAGAACTACTTCTACAAAATTTTATCAGTAAAAACTCTACCAGAACCACCCCAGGCTTCTGTACTTTGCCAGAGCAGAAGCTGCTGCTATTTACATTGTGAATCAAGGAATCTAAGATCCTGAAAATACTCTGAAATCATACTGATGTGAAAGTTATTCTTCCCTTCATTTTATCAAGAAGTACTTTTTATTGTGTTGAAAATGTTGAAATATCAAAACAGATAATCCCTAAATGATATACTTGGTAGCTTTCTACTAACCAAAAAATTTCATTCCCAGTGGATCATAAGTTGTTTTCCTACACTACTTATTTCCACACATTTCCTCTATTGTTTTTATAGTCAGGCAGACCTAAGAATACAAGTTAAATAATACTATCACATCATTGTATGAAGGCAAAGGGGCTGTGAAAAGTTAGGCTAGCTATTATATTTAATATTCCACTGAACATAGGATTGTAAAAATATGAACTTGAGCAGAAATCTTCTCCAAAGACCCCTTTTCCCACTTGTAAAAATGAAATGGTTATATGAAAAACCTGTCAGAGAATTCAGAGTGCCCAAGCCCATCTGTTCCATCCTTAAATTCTCCATTGTTCCCTATCTGATGTGCATCCCCTTGCTTCCTGAACCACAACACCTGCCTATATTAGCATTTATCCTTTTCAGATGCACTGAACAGCAAGAGCTGCTGTAAGAAATGAGCTCCTCTAAGAGGAAAGGGCTGGAATGCAGAAGCCACAGAGACTGAGGACATCTGGCACTGAAAAGGAATGCATAATGGGGGAGGGCGGCAGCAGTGCCAGACCCAGTGCCTAGGGAGAGGCTGGGCAAAATGAACTATCACTCAGAACAGTCACACAAACACCACAAATGACAGGGAAAAGAGGAGAGAGACTCAGGGCATGAGGGAAAAACTGCAGATCAATGTCTGGGGGTGGGAAGGAAAGAAGGAGCCTTTGTGACCAAAAGAAAGTAAACAAGTCCCTGGACTAACTCCAGGGACAGAAGGCTCTATCCCTGGAAAGCGGAGTAATACTGCAGGAAAAAAAGGCTGACTCTCAGAATAAAGGATTAAGTGAATCCAGGACCAAATTTCAAAGCTTTACTAGGAGTACGACAGATGAGGGGAAAGACAGAATGATTTTATTTGTGGAGGGCGAACCCTTTTTAAGGTAATGTCTCATATCACAACTGGTTTTATAAGTATTAGAACTATAGAAAATTATTTCACCTCACTATGAAAATAAATAAACTGTGTACTTTGTACTTAGTACATGTTGGTTGGTTGATGTTTTTTTGTTTGAGTTTATTTTTTGGTAAAAAGGTATGCCCCTGAAATTATACAAATGAAGGCCTCAAATTTTGTTGGGCACAAATGTCCATCTGAAATACAGACTTGAGGTGAAGTTAAGTCTTTTTAAAGTTTAACATTTTATAGTCAGACTTCAAATCAGTAACTAAAAATGCTACCCCAAATGCAAAATTAGAAATTTGTGTTATCTATAAAATGCAGGTACAAAGGGAATAAAGCTTACAGAAATAATAAAACAGATGGCACTTTTAAAAATAAATGTTTATCTATTGATGCATTATGTATAAACTATCCACTATTTTTAGTGTACTTCATGCTTTCCTGGCCCACCAACAGAGCTTTTTAAATTCATGTAACCCTAGCAGATATTTGTCTTAATACATACATAGTTTTTCCCAGTGTAACTCCTAGAACTCCACTGGTTGTACCAAAAAGATCTGCTCCCATCTGTAATCATTACTGAACGTGAGATCACTAAGACAGGGCTCTTAGTTCCAAGCAGAACTAAACCAAGTCACTGTGTCAGGAGGGGATTCACGTCAATGAGAACCGAGCCACACTCTCCTAGCTCAGGAAGAATAAAAAGAGAATTCTCTTAGTTGGCAGAATCTCCTAGACAACTAGCAGATAATGACGTCAACGTTTAATAAAAAAGGCAAAGGATAAACGGAGGGAGCAGTTGCTGGCAATGGAAGAGTGGCAAGAAGGAAGATGCGAACCAAGTTCCAGGGGTTAACAAGTTTCATCTGGATACAATTCTGAAGTGGTTGTCTGGAGAAAATAAACACAAAGAGGGTTGGAGGCCTAACCCATAGAAGAAACACAACAAATAGTAAAAGACAGCCAGAGGTTGACTGTTACTACAAATTTAGTTTAAAAATTCGGGGGCTGTGGAAAAGTATCCTAACGTCAGAATAAGTACTCCAGCATAACGTTTGCTAGGCATTTCTCCATTTTCTCTGGAAACAACAGTGAACTCACCTCTCACAAACCACAGGCCTAGACTCATTCATGACAGGGCCCAGGGACGAACATGGCTGACGAGGCGGTGGAGCGATGGGAACAGCGGAGTCCAGAGAGCTTGTCTTCCGGTGAAGAGCATCCTGGGCCACAAGGGCGGCTGGGCCTTCCCCGTCTGTGGGGCAGGAGCCGGCCCTGCCGTGGGCACCCCCTAGCGGCAGCTCAGGACCCACTGCTCCCTGCAGAGGCAATTCGCAGCCACCAAGCTCCACTTCCAGGGTGGGGGAGGCTGGAGGAGATGCCCGCGGCTTCCGTTTGGTGGAAGCACCGGAAAGCAACTTCAACAAACCCTTTTTTTCTTTCTAGGGAAAAAAAAAAAGTACATTAATTAGAGACGGACGGTACTGTTGTTATTGTAATTGTGATAGGGTGTTACAGTTTTGACTTCTGGGTCTGATGATTTTTTTTTTTTTTTTAAGATTTTTAAGTATCTCTACACCCAACATTCACAACGCCAAGATCAACAGTCGCATGCTCTACCCACTGAAGCAGTCAGGCGCCCCTGGTTTGATCTTTTGAATTAAAATTTATTTCTGCAGATATCTGGTTATTTGTGCTCTAGCTCCCAAATTCTGTATGATGTTAACCCAATTTTTTGCCTCTCTTTCTTTTCCCCTTCTGCCTGCCTGTTTTTGCTTGTTTTGGATCCTCCAATGTTCATCACTATCTTCTACTGAGGTAGACTAAGCAGAAAAAAGAGAAGTAAAACAAAAACTCACCAAGATACATCTCAGGCTTGGTGAAGGCAGAACTGGACATTTTAGGACAAAATGGAAATTTGTGATTATCAATTTAATTTCTTAAATGACTATCTTACGTCTAATTCTTACATGCTGAATTAAACATTACAGCATTTTACTCTCCATCCAAATACTTGATTCTATTTTTCTCAGCTTTTTTTTTTTTTTTAAAGATTTTATTTATTCATTTGTCAGAGAGAGAGAGAGAGAAAGCATGCACAAACAAGGGGAGTGGCAGGCAGAGGGAGAAGCAGGCTCCTCGCTAAGTAGGGAGCCCAATGTGGGGCTGAGCCAAAGGCAGACACTTAACCAACTGAGCCAGGTCCAGGTGTCCCCACAGACCTGATTCTTATCATTACAGGTAGTGAGGTCTTGATCAGGGTTAAGGACTAAAGCAGTTCTCACATGTCACCACCTTGAGGAAATTTAGTAAGCCAATAATGACAGAAGTCAAACCATTTCGATTATGCAAGAATCTCTTGGATTAGAAAGCCAAAACGCCACAAGATTGTATATAAAGCTTCAGTACATATAATCAAAAACATTTTTATGTCTTTTTGCAAGCAAATGTAGAAAAGAATTTTTTTCCCCCAGCAATCTTATGCTACAAAAACCATCTCTTGAATCTTTATCTGACACTTTGGTTCTTTGCTCTGCTAGGAAAACCAGATCTAGAGCTAACTTTTCTTCATTTCCAAAACCTGCGTCAATGTTCCTTCTGATAACGAAGCATAGAAAATAATCATTTTACATCATTTTACTAAGGTGTCAATGACATCATAAAGTCCTCTAAATGGAAACATTGCTTGAAAATAAAACATTTCATAAAGAATTCGTTAGAAAACTCTATAGGCAAACTCAAACTGGAACCATTAAGGTCCACTAAAAGGGAAGTAGAATTCTGAGGCACCTACTCAAGACAGAACACTGAGGAATTTTTCTTGAGATTATTAGTTCATACTCAGTAAAAATCCCTTGGGGAAAAGGGTCTGAATCCATAATAACAGTTCCATTAGAGACAGAATGGCAGAAAAAAAGAACAAACTAAAGTGATGATTTAACCAGATGATGAAAAAGCATTCCAGGGAAAATGCATCCCAAGAAACTGCAGGCTCCATTTACCAAATACTGTTCACAGTACAAACTAACCTTGGGTTAGAAACAGAAGACAGGGAAGCATGGTGAGGAGCATTGAATTCATTTCTGTACAGCTCAACTCAGGCTGCAGATGAGCAGAACCAATCATCTGATCCCAATTCCCCTTCTCCCATCCCAGCCTGAGGAAGATTTTTCCACATTTTTCTTCAGGGCCTGGTCTTAACTCACCATTCTGGCTTTTGCTTCCTTCCTTTAACTTCTCATTTTCCAAGGGGCTATTAATACATTCCACTAAGTGACACTACACACTTGGACTACCTGCCTGAGTGCCTGTCTCTCATCCACCTGGTGCCTAGTGCAGAGCCGCACCTACTGAGGCTGAGAGGCCAAGACTGAAAGAGGAGACGGCTGGGAGGAAGGGAAAAGACCGAGCTAGTCCCAGGGCTAAGGGAGTAAGAGAGGACATTTTGCAATTCCTAAATTCCGTGGAGATAAAGATTTCCTTTTATACAGTGGCCAATCAAGTGGGCTGACCAAACGTCTGCCAGCCAAAGCTGCTGCCACTTCCTTAAGGGAGCCTGAGGTCTGGAGGGCCAACCAATGAGCTGAGAAAGAACAACGTCTACACTTCTAAGGGGGGCAGTCAGCCACAAATTCCAGCTCTTCCTGCCATGATGTAAGAAAGAACACTCTAATCCCTGGACCCCGACAGATCCACCGAGAACATCAAGTCCAGTGATAAATTACAATCTCAGCAAGCCACGGCTACAGATGTTTCTTAAAAGCTCAGTTCTGGGCACTCAGAAAAATTCAGTTAACTGAACGGAGCTCAGGGAACAGTCTCTAAAATGATTAAGAAGAAAGATAACCTGGTTCATCTAAAATGATTAAGCACATTAAATACAGCTTGCTTTAATGACTTCTAAGGGATGTGTTATCATCATCAGCTGATGCCGACTACCCACGAAGCAGAAGGTAGAGGATCAGATGTTGTGGCAGGGTGTGGGGGTATGAGATGGGGGTGCTAACATGGAAAAGATGCTGTCCTAGTTCCACTGAACTGTGCATTTGATATCATATTCTGATGTTTTCTACACTAGCAGAACACTGTGCCACTGGAGAGAGGATTTTGCAAACACAGACATTTATCATCTTTGTTTTTTCAAAATCCAACAGCAGAAATGAAAACTACAGATGAATCAATAGAGACTACACTCCAGCAAAGCAATTTCTTAAATGTAGTTTTAGCATGAATGAAGAAGGGACATTATCTTTTTTTTTTTTTAGATTTTATTTATTTATTTGACAGACAGAGATCACAAGTAGGCAGAGAGGCAGGCAGAGAGAGAGGGGGAAGCAGGCTCCCTGCTGAGCAGAGAGCCAGATGCAGGACTCTATTTCAGGACCCTGAGATCATGACCTGAGCCGAAGGCAGAGGCTTAACCCACTGAGCCACCCAGGCGCCTGGGACATTATCTTTTAACAGGAACCTTAACAGTTCTCCTGTTGGTTTTCTAAGAAATTATTCCTAGATGGAATAATGTTTTTATACTCATAATTTTCTCTTCAGAAGATCTGATGATTTAAAACCACACCTCATACATAAAAAGAACTATCTGGGTCAGAAAATAATTACCCGATGATAAGAGAGTGTAATTTTTATATATAAAAATAATTTCTGAACATCACCTAAATAATTTTCAATAGTCATATCACAGAAGATGAGTACAATATGGGAAACCTTAAATTCTCCTTCACAAGCAAAAATAAATTTCATTTGAGCAACTCATAAAGTTAACCACATTCAACCCACTGAGTCTTCTTTATTCCTCTCCTTGCCCTCAGATGTACAAAGAAAGGAGCAAGAGACAGTCTTCCAGGCCACTGTCATCAAAAATCTACACAGTCATATTTCCCAAAATCAGTCATTATAAGAGATCTCAAAAGCTTAATTCATATGATTGTCTAATAATAATCACTCATTCCTTGAACAAATATTTACTAAGTGCTGAATATGAACCAACAATGTGTTAGGCTCTGAAACTACAACAGTGAACAAGACAACAAGGAGTTCACATCCTCTAGCACACATAAACACTGCTGTAAAACAGGAGCTCTGCAGAAAAATAAAGCAGGGTAAGGGGAGAGTGATTGACCAGGGAGTGCGGTCTGAGATGGGAGGCTCAGAAAAGGCTTTTTTAAAGAAGTGCAGGGAACGAGGGAAAGGCCATATGAAGCACCAATAGGTTCAAGAATCTTGTTAAATGCTTTTATAAAGATTTCCATATTTTTTCCTAACACCCAGCTGATGCGACAGGAACCAGTATTATTCTCATTGCCTACACCTCTCCAAGGTTCCCTAAAATCACACTGCTAGTAAGGGGTGGAAGTGGGACTTGAACCTAGCCTTTGCTCTTCTGAGAGTTCAGCACAGGCAACATCTCTAGAAGCACATCTACTCGATGGAGTGATAAGAGCAGGTATGTTTGCCTGAGGGCTGCACATCATAAAGGTCACTCTGTATGGAACTGTGTGCACATCCACACTATCCATACCCGGATCTCAGCTGTTGGCAGGGGCAGGAATGGGATTCCAATCACTTAACATGGACAGTGGCTTCTCCTTGAGAAAATGAAGTGGCGAAGCTCACAGACCAACTTGTTTTTGACAACAAAATAAGAACTGGAAGTGAAATCACACAAGCAAAGACAGTGATCAGTAGGAACTCTGGGGTAAGTGTTCAGAACAGAAGAAAATGGCTATTTTTAAAACTATTTTTAAGTAATCTTTTATACCAACTTAAAACCCTGAGATCAAGAGTCAATGCTCTACTGAACCAACCAGGCACCCTGAAAATGGGTATTTAAAAACTAGATGAACCCTCTGCTTAAGAAAACCAAGAATTAAGAGCAAAAGTCCTCAAAGAGCAGATTGTTTGAAGAAGATCTATGGCTCCTACAGGGAGGGAGTCACTAGGACTTTGGGGTGGGACTTTGAGGCACTAAATGTTGATCTTTGGTGGGCCACTTGTAGAAATGTTATCTTTTAGAAACAAATCTAGGATATGGCAGAGGGCATGAGAATCAACACCTACTGCTGACCATTATGGGAATAAATGACAATGTCAGAGAAGAATTACACTATGAAGGTAGGGGAAGGAAATGGAAGCAGGTGAAGTAAAGTGGGGCCTCAGAGAGGGTTTCTCTTCTTTCTCTATGTGAGGGTTAAAACTGTTAAATTAATTATACCATTAGAGATTTGATTAGAGGCTATTAAGACTGAGGTGATTTTAATGTCCTAGCAGCTTCCATTAGCAAAACCAAAACCTAAACTTGTAAACACCTCCAGGTTAAGAAATCAAAAACCTGGAAGGGGAGGTGAACCATGAGAGACTATGGACTCTGAAAAATGATCTGAGAATTTTGAAGGGGTGGGGGGTGGGAGGTTGGGGGCACCAGGTGGTGGGTATTGTAGAGGGCACGGATTGCATGGAGCACTGGGTGTGGTGCAAAAATAATGAATACTGTTATGCTGAAAAAAATAAAAAAAAAATTAACACACTCTTAGATTATTTTTAATAAAGAACTAAAACAGGAAAAAAAAAATCAAAAACCTAAAGATAACCAATCACAAACAGCCACCTGGGCTTTCCCAAATAAGGCAGCCACTTAAACTCTAGCCAATCAAATAATGTCTCTGCTCTGCTTTGATGTGTCCTCTACATAATTCTTGCCCCTGGCTCCTGTTGGTAGAGTGCTCCTAAGCACTTCAGTTTGGCACTGCCTGATTTGAATATGTTTTACCCAAACAAACTCAGAATTTTTAATATGTATCAATTTGTCTTCTAATGAAACTTAGAAAACATAAGAACAGTCAACTACATAATTGGTGTGGGAAAAAAGATTTTATTTTCTGAATGAAAGCCTAACATACCAAAAATATTTACTGTATTTTGGTATATGAGGGAAAAAAGTATATATACACTATAGTATTAATGGCTGTCTTTGAAATCTTGGATCATATTTAGGTTTTCAGTTTGGATATTTAGATTTTTCTCTCACTTCTAAATAAATATGTATATTTAAAAATTTTTTATAATAAGAAAACACAATAAAACACAGGCACACACACACACGCACACGCACAGGAGTATCTCATAAGGATTGGGAAATTCATCTGGAGACTAGCTGATTAAATAATGAAGCCTTCAAACTGAATATGCAGTTAGAAAAATGTCCAGATAGAGCTGTTAAACTGATAGCTGTAGAAGACATGAGGGATCCCATAGAAAGAAGAATAACAATGGCAGAAAGATCCAGGATTTCAAATAAGAAATAACAGATAATGTTTGGAAATATATTGTAGAGTTTCAGATGCTTATCAAACCATAGAACCAAACCACAGAACGCAGTTACCAGACAAATTAGCTACAGGGACAAAAACACTTTTTTTTTTTTTTAAATCAATCAAGAACAGAAACACATTAGAGGTAAGACTTCCAAATAAAATATTGTTCAAAAGGAATAGCTTAGTTAGGCAAGGAGCCACAGTAGTCCTGTGTGCACATCAAAAAGTTATAGATCTCCATGGAATACCAGTGGTAGCTCACTGCAGACAATTTATGTAGAGAGAAAAGGACAGGGCAATTGACAAGCTATTATTTGAGAGACACACCACACACTATCTAAAGAATTTAAGTAAATGGATGATGTTGATCACAAAATGATGAAAGCAGATAGAAATAACAAGGGGACTGTCAAATACCTAGATACCTGCTGGAAGTCTCAACTAAAACTAGGTCTCTATACAATTAGAATCTCTGATGTACTTTTTCCTTGAATTGTTAATCATTTAATCTCACTTTGGATCTAAATCTGATCAACTGGGGGAATGGTGGGGACCAGCAGGGGGTGGAAAGGTTCGGTCAGTGAAGCAGAAATATTGAAAACTTCGAAGTAAGCACCCAAAGAGAAGTTGGCTATAGTCAGATTTGAACTCTGGTTTAAAAAAACTGATTTTAAAAGTCAAAGAAAATATATGCATGACCTGAAACTCAAAAGGAAAGAGACTTCAAGAGGAATGGGAGGGCTCTCCAGAATGAAATTCTAACCATACAGCTGCAAATTATCTGAGCAGATGAAAATGTGGAGGCATCTAAAGGCACTAATGTGATCCCCCAGAGAGCGGCCTAATGGGCTCAAATTTTTAAAGGACTCGGTACAAAAAGATCAAGAGAAGGGTCCATAAGAAAGAACATATCGTGGTCCATAACAGCTTAAACTTGAAATAAAGGGGTGTGGGGACAGCCTTAAAGTAATGTTTGAAACAAGAAGAACAGGAAGGATACAGACCTGCTGTTGGAGATGGATGGTGGTTCTCAGAACATATAAAGAAAGGGAAGGATAATTTTCAGACTAGAAAGAAAGAACAAACCTTGATAAGAGGGAAATGGGTGAAGAGACTGGGATTTAGAGATCCAATAATTCCTTGCCAGGATGAATTCACCCCAGCACAGAGAGAAAATTAAGGGCTAAAACGCAACAAAATAATCTTTGACTAATCCTGGTGAACCTGAAATCAGGTCAACTCAGCGGGGCAAGAAGGGCATGTGAAATCTTAACTTTCAAAAAGAAGACAATATTGTATTTGCGGACTGTCTGGAAAATTCTGGAACAGTGTATTAAATGAAGTCTCCCTGATATATCCAGAACACTCAATGAGGCATAGGAGATTTAAGAAGGAAAATTTGTAATCTGTGACAAAAGTAGTAGTGACAAAAACTTCAGGAATATAGCCTTAAAAAGGAAGATAACTCTGAAATAAGTCAAGGTATCATACAGAAAGAAGATCAACAATTTTTATGTAGCCCCTCAAAATAAAGAAAACGGCATGGGACACTCTTGAGCTAGGGCATTCATGGTCAATGAGGGTGTCCAAACAGAGGCCAGTGGCTATCTGCCAAGGATGGGGACTCAACAGGATAACCTGTTAGGTCCTGTATTAGTTGCTGCTGTAACAAATTACCACAAATTATGTGGTAAAAACATGTCCTAAAATTAAGGTGTCAGCTGGGCTACATCGCTTACAGAAGCCCTAGGGAAGAATTTGTTTCTTTGTCTTTTCCAGATTCTAGAAGCAGCTGCTTGCATTTCCTGGCTTGTGGCTCCTTCCTTGAATCACTTTGATCTCCTCTGGACCCATCCTCCTACCTCCCTTTCAGGAAGACCCATGTGATTATATGAGGCCCACCCAGATAATGTAAAACTATCCCCTCATCTCAAGACCTTTATAAAATACCTTTTGCCATGGAAGGAAACCTATTCTCCTTTCAGGGCTCAGGAATATAGACATCTTTGGAGAGCCATTATTCTCCTGGCATAGGTCCCTTTCAAGCCTGTGATTCAATGAATTCTTTCCTGGGAGGGCAGGAACTGCAGAGTCCCTGTTCTCAATGACTCACTGTCCTGAAACCTTAAATTCTGAACTACAAAACAATTCTTTAAAGATACGGACAAAGATGAACATGTCAGCTTGAGTACAAGTTTAATGTAGTTAATTATAAACATTGAACAGATACCAATCTTTTTCAAAAATGCTAAGGTTAACCCAACAATTAAATATTAACTTTTTAGTAGGCTGTAAAGTTTATTTCCTTATAAACCCCTATTTACAGGCTTATGTAACCATTTAAATAGAGTGACATACATTACCACTGAACCAGGTGGCTAAGAGTTTATGACTACCCTAGAGCTTCCCAGAATTGGACTAGAACGTTAGGAGAGAATGCACAAAATACTGAGGAAAATACAGGATTTTCCTCAGGTTGCTACTTCATTTGACTGTAATACAATTACCCAGACTTTATTGTCACTCTTCAATTTCTGTTCACAATTACTCACTATCAATTTCCCTTGCCTCCAACCACCTATCTCCAAACCCAACCATAGGTTAGTCTTTCAAACACAGCTTTCCATTAATTTTTTCTTGGAAATTTAGCCCCAAATGAGAGATTTTTGTAAAAGATCTATGAATTTAGAAAATAATTTTTCACCCATATTTCAAGTCAAGAGGAAAAGTATCCATGCTGATTATAATCAATACACTGTAGAAAAAACCCACCATCAACACTTCTGATCAACAATTTCAACCCTTTTGTATATTAAATTTTTTTTGTAGAACTGGTTGAATAGGAAGAATTAAGGACAGCACAATGATGAAAGAATGAGTAACTAAAGAGTAAAGAAAATTCTTCCATGAGATGTAAGCTGCACGAGAAGTGACTAAGCCTTATTCACTGTGGTCTCCTAAACATACAATACAAGGCCTGGCAACTAGTGGGTGTTTCAGTGCAGAGAATCATGAATCGAGCACCTGGCGTGGTGACTCACACATGGTAAGCACTTGAAGGACTGCTTAACAATGAGTCCTTTCATTAGTTAGAAAGGATGGGACACAACATAAGCAGAGGAATAGGACATTGATCTTACTTTATTATCCTTGTCTGGCTTTGTTGCTGAACTGTTCCCACAGGCCAATGAAGCACTGTCAGGAGAGGTGGGGAGTCCAGGAAGAATGGTCACCACCCGGCCACCAGGCTCACTCTCCAGAGAGGCAGTGGTGATGTTCGCAGAGGTCAGTGAAGCAGCCGCAGCACATGCCAGGGGGGCACTGACTCGACCCATGTTAACAGCAGCCACGTGGGTGGCAGGGCCTGCCATTGGAGATGGAAGTTGTGGGGAGGCCAAAGGATGATGGGGCAGGCCCACAGATGCAGCACCCAGGCAGGCGGTGTTCTGTACTTGGATGGGTGTCACCGCTGCTGTAGGGCGTTCTTGGTTATGTGCTGCAACTAATAGATGACAGGAGAGAAAACAGCAAAATTGGACTTTCTAACAAATGCTACTCACCAAAACATGAGTCATTTCACTACATCAGACCATAATGAAAGGCTACTATTGCATTTTTACAATAAATAATGGATGTATGCTGGTTTAAAAGCACTTAATTTTAGCTGGGTCCCTAGACACTGTATTTCCTTCCAGATCAGCTCTTTAGTCTGTAGAGAGCTTGGAAACTCAGCTATGACCCCAGGCTGTTCAGTTGGAGAGGTCTTTCTGCAGATTTATGGACACAGTCTGTCTTTGTGGTACTCTAGAGTGTCAGATTAGGTTGCCCCCAGGCCTTTTCAAAATGATTCTCTTTTCAATCAATCAATCAATCAATCAATAAAATTATTCTCCCTTTTCTAATTAACCATTTTTCCTTCTTTTGGTTTTTATGATAGAATTTACAAGTTTACCTCACCACTGTTACCCAAGACTCTTGGGTAGGTTTTCAATGCTATAGAAAGAAGAAAGTTATTTAAGATCCCACTGGGTCTAAAACAGACTTGAGATTAAGTTCATCAAAAATAATCAGCACACTGGTTAGCTAAATACGATGTTGTCACGTGGCTAATGGCACTGAGACCTGAGCTCCTATGGTCTTGACTGCAGAAGTCTTATTTTCAAGTCTTACTGACATTCTTAGGATCAGCCTAATTTCTTTCAGACTTTCAATCTGTAGATCGGGCTTGAATTAATGTGTGGGGCAGGCTTAGCCAAAATAAGCAGATGTGGAGTACCACTGACTAGACTGTGCTTGCCTTATTTCCTAATGTTCTTCATTACTGTAACACGACATCTGCTTTTCTCAACATCTGTTATGGAAGAGCTGGTATTAGGCAAGCAACCCCTTTCCTGGTACTTTCTGGTCTCCTCCTTACCTGTCCTCACAGCACTGCGGGCCTGGTTGACTGTCATCTGCCCAGTCATGTGCAAAAAGACCTTAGCCTGAGGACTTGTCTGGATGTGAGCTGCTGACACCACGGCTGTGGGGACAACACTGGGACTCCCGGCCATACCATTTCCCTGGAGCTTCTGGGTAGGCCCACCTGCAGTGGAAGGACTGACTATAGTCACCCCTCGACTTGTCTGACCAGCAGTAGACATAGGGACTTTAGCTTGGGAAGCATTTGTCACGGTCCTGTCAAGACAGAAACAGACAGAAAGCCCAATCCATCAGCAAAATGGAGGAGAGAACAATGAAAGGCAAGAAAAACGACTCTGGGCTTTAAGATAGAACATTTTAAAGAATGAATGGAATTATTTTTACCAAATATAAGAATGAAAATTCAAAGCAAAGATGGCCCTGAAGGAGAGGAAGGTCTGGAAATACACTGTGAGTCACAGAAAATTACATGTCATATTCTGCTCAAGAATATGTGTTTACTGGGTTCAGCTTTCCATATCAAGGCTCAACACCTCCACTCCCTTTAAGGCCTTGGATTCTTCTGCCTCAGCCATCAAAGAAGTTGATCTGTTTGTTATTGCTGCTAGTAATGTTAGCAATTTCACTCCTTTCTCATAGCTCTGCTCATATTTTTTTTTGCCCTTCTCCCTGCTTGCCTCCAGTTCGGCATCGCACAAGGGCCTGTGCGTATGCATGCATGTGCAAATACACATATGCACACACTCTTGGAATATTCTCTCTGGCTTCTCTTGGCCTATCTAATTCTCATGTATGGTATAAGGTCCAGCAAAAAACTCTTGTTTTCAAGAAGCCTTGCCTAAGGCTTAGAGCTTAAGACCTTATGAGTCTATTGTTTCATGTGAATTTCTTCCTTCTATGGTCCTTGATGACAAAATGTGTTATTTTTACCATGTAAATTCTTTATTAAATACTCCTGATTCAGTAAAAGTTCCTTGAAAGCAGGACCCCCATGAAATGGTTCTTTTACATTCCTCCAGTATAGGGATACAGTACAGGGATACAGACAGCTCTAAAACATTTACAGGTTGAATTAATTAAATTAGGTTCAATGTAGTTTTATGTCATGTATTTAATATTCTAAATTCACTTAAACAGTTCTATATATAGTAACTTTCTACTACATAGAATACTTCATTAACTCAAACATCCTTATTATTTACTATGATAAATAACAGAGAATTTATTGTAAGTAAGCATCTCTCCAGAGACTTTTAATAATTTGTTTTTAAGGTTATGAAAATGCTTTCCTTCATTAACTTAGTCTTTGTTGTGGTTTGCTTTGTTTTATTTCCCTCAGTTGTTGTGCTGGTTTTTTGTTTGTTTATTTGTTTTTTCTCACTAGGGAAGGTCTATCTGCCATTTTCTGGATCCTGAAGGTAGATTTTAATATATACAGAAAAGAAGGTTTATATTGACTAAAAATCTGCAAGTCAAATTGAAGCTAACATTCTGTCACCATCTGCAACAATAGTGATTTTCATTTGATTAGGCTGCTGGCCAACCTATAAATCAAGGCCAACAGCTGACAAACATGTCAGTTCATTAAGCCATTTATTTAAAATCAGGGTTTTGAGGAAAGATTTAACACAGCTAAACCTGGACCATTTATTAAAAGCCCAGTAGCTAAAAACTGGGGCTCCTGCAATGCCATTATAGGTCTTTCCATTCAGTTTCCAAGGCTACTTTCCTCAGTGACAAGAAGGTGGACTATCTTTAAATAAATTTTGGGTAGGGAGGAAGGAAAGAAAATCTTGTATACTTAAAGCTCCTATTATCCTATAACATGGTTTTTCAACCTCAGGGATATTTTGGGTCAGACAATTCCTTTTGGTAGGAGGCCGTGCTGTGTACTGTAGGACATTTAGCAGCATCCTTGGCTTCTATACACCATATGCCAACAAAAACACAATCAAAATTGTGTTTAGACATTGTCAGATTCCCTTGAGGAGCAAAATCACTTTTAACTGAAGGATCAAGGTCATATTTAAGGAATTTTATTTCTGACTGTTTCATAGAAATTAATTGCCAAAATTGCAAGGAAATCACCAAGCTATTGGAATAAATACAGAGCCAAACACCAAGGTTTAAGCACTTCACTGTGCGATCTCAGACAAGTCATTTAATCTCTCAGTGCCTCCGTTTTCTCATCTGTTAAGTGGGGATAATAATAGCAACTATGCCAACAAATTGCTTAAAGACTCAGGAGTTACTATGTGTCATATGCATTTTGAAATCTGCCTGCATGGCATATAGTAAATGTTATGTAAACATGTTAATAATGTAGCTTTTTGTTATACTAAACATGATATTTTTTAAGCAGAAAATGTTGAAAATGGTATAGTTGGATCTTCTCACATGTAACTTCAAGCAAATAACTTAAAACCCCAGTACATATATTGGTGGAAACCTACAATTTCACATATACCCCATGTGAAAAGTAGCTAAGAATTTTTAGAGTTAGAAGGGATTTCGCAAGTATAGATATGAATTTTTAAAATGTTGGCTACATAACAGGCAATTATAGTGTGAACAAAGCTTCTCTGTTTAGAACTTAATAAACCATTTATTCAAAACCATACCTTGTGACTGGTGCCCACATAATGCCAGGGAAAACCCCTATCTTGCTGGTATGCATCGATGTCCCTTTGAACCAGCCGTCCTGGCAACGCTCAAACACTAAAAACATTTCCCCTTTCCTCAGCTCCAGCTCATCCTCTTTCCGGGGAGTGTATGGATATATAGCAACATACCTAGAATAGAAAGAATATGTGTTTCCAGGCTGAGTAACAGAATAAACCCCAGGATGCACAAAAACTCTTCCTTGGTACAAAGTCTTGAATATTCTATACATGTGTAAACAGAAAATATAATCCTTTAAACCTGTAAGTAGCACTGGTAATCTTCCACTGAAAAAGGTTTTGCAGCCTACATTTAAAAGACAGGGGCCTTCCTGATTAAGAACTGCCAACCTGGTCCCACAGTGTGAAGGTGACTATCCCACCAAATGGTATTCGTGGGGTGTGAAAGAATTATGCAGCTTCCCAAAGTGCCTAACCTGCTGCTGGGGATTAGGGACCCAATGGGAAACTTGAGCTTTTCAAATGGCACTTGTTAGACGTGGGAAGTAGCCCCGAATGAGGACATATGGCACGAAATCCCACTGGGAGGCACAACATGCTGCCTTCCACACACAGGCTGAACCTAGAGGCTCGGGTTGCACCTGCTTTTGTAAGCTCAGCCAGAAAAAATGCTGAATTTGAAAAAGTCAAAAGGAAAAAAAGCCCAGATCATAGAGAGTACAAAACCACCCCACAATGCAAGGTGACTATGCCACCAACATATGGAAACCAGGCAGGCAACACTAACCAACAGTTTTTGTTCTTTTTTTCTTTTTCTTTTTTTTTTAAACCAGGGCTCTAACATGTTCCACATATAAAATCACACAATGTAGGAGCCACAAAAATCTTAGCTGTATTCTGCCATTGGTAAACAGTGAACAAGACAATGAGACTTTTCTGGATACTTATTTCTGGGGACTCCCAGCTTTTCACATGCACACTCTCTCTAGATCTGATCTGTGTGGAGTATCCTCCTCTTCCTTAGTATATTACTGCAAGGAATGAAATTGGAGACAAAAACCTCAAAAAGAAATCATACAAAAAGATGGCTCCATGTACATATAGTATTATGAAGAAGCGAACACTGTGTTTCCCTAAACTGTAAAAGGCCCTTACTCAGCAGGATGGCTGCCTAGCGAGCTCATGTTTGGACCCATTTTGTTTCAGCAGTTTCCTAATTATATGCATGACTGGGTGTAAGTTTGCAGAATGCAAACCACTTTGGTGAGCCATAAGCCTGTCACCAGCTCCTGTCAGAAAGGTGTTTGTCTACTTTTGCTGATTGGGCTTAGTCTGAAATGAACTTTAAAGCAGTAATAAATGTCACCCTCACTTACACACTGGGGCGAGTCTGAGGCCGTAAATGTGCAATCTGGTCAGCGGGTCCCGATGTGGGCCTAGGTCCCATTCCCGCAGCAGCAGCAGCAGCAGCAACAGCGGTAGCAGCACTGGGAGGTGTGGAGGCCAGTAAGGGGGGTGGTGGAAGAGGAGGATTCATTGTCTGGTATGAGGAAAGACAGAGAAAGAGAGAGAGGGGGACAGAGAATAATAATGAATGATTTATTTATTTATATCTTTTATGGAAGGTGGGAAGGAAGAGGAATCAGGAATCATAGGAAAAGACTTTCATGGAATCCATAAGGAGCAGAACCAGCAGGCTACCTTGTATAAAAGCCTCCTCTTAAAAAAATCTCATCCCTTGTTCTCCTTTAAGATCTTAGAGCCACCAGCAACTTTTTTCAGCAAACAGGTAAGTAAAGACACTGGGGAAGAGGGAAAGGGAAAAAATGGAACCAACAGTATGTAATTTTAAGATTAATAGTATTTTCAGTATAGACTTAGATGCGAACCCCGATGCTTTTCAAGGGGGCAGCTACAATGTCACACTGCTTGCTAGGAATTAATCTGTGATTGTTTCTGTAACTTGAAACTTAAACACAACACAAAAAAATTTAGCTATACTATATCTCAACCATTCCTTCAGAAGAAAATTTCCTTTGATGTCTGGTTTCCAAAAAGCCCAAACAATAGCAAGCCACAATCACTGGGCTATTGTTGCTACTTTTGCTTATTCTTTTCTTAACTTTGCCAGCTTTTGAAATTTAGTACTATCAAGGCTGGTAATCTTTAACAAGTACACTAGTGAAAAGCTGCTGGTTCCTTTACGGGCACAGCCTAATGGGGTTCTGCCTACAGGATTCCATGCCTTTTGAAAATCAATGGAGCAATTGTTACTTTCTGATCTATAAACCCAAGATGATTCTTTAGGGTCTGTATACCGAAACTCCTGGGAAAACAGGCACACAAAGACTTGCCTGAAACCCCACTTCGCCCTCCCCAAATCTTTGAACCAGTAGATGTAAAAACTGAATCAAAAGAGAAATAAGGAGACTAAAGAATGCACCTAGGAAAGCATAAATGGTTTCTACATATCAGTGTATAAATACGAAAACCCAATGATCTCTAAAATAGTTCCTAACAGTCACTCTGTTTCTATTTCGTGAAATAAAAATTCGTATCTCATCAACATTTGCTTCATCTGCCCGTTAATGTACATAGTTCCAGAAACACAATAAACTCAGCAGAAAAAAATTTCAGAGTTCTAGACATATGTTGCAACTGTTTCACACATTATATTTAATTTTTTGCTGAAGTGACTTTGGAGAAGGATTTTTCCCATACCAAAGCTGAAGGTGTTGTGGAACATTCAGTGCAGAAATAAATGAGTTGCAGAGCTCCTTATAGAGCCCGAACCTGGACAAGGCAGAGGTGAGTTCCAAGAGTTAGAACTGCATGAACGTTACTCACACTCTCCATATAAAACACAGCAGCCTTAAGACTTGCTACTACTCTGGAATTGCATGCACTGGGGCTTAGAATCTTCAAAACCTTTGACCAGGAAAAGGTCAAGCATTCACTCCATTCAGGCTCCCAGTGACAAGGAAGAGAAACAAAGATAATCCTGGTCAAACACTCAGCACACGTGACCTGGGCACTTCACTGGTAATAAAGACACATCAGTAGCTTGTCGGGCAAGATAACACAACACGTCTAGACTGTACCCCAGGTAATACATGGAGACTGTAAAATTACTACTCAAATGATTTTCACTGAAATTGTCCAAAGCCCAGTCTCCGAAGAGCGTGCCTTGGAAAGGAGGAAGACACACTCAACAAGGAGCCCAATGAGAACTGCTCCTGGAAATTACTTAAAATAGTGCCTAGGGCACAGAATCAAAATGCTCTATTTCACACTCTGAGTAGAATTCTATTTTCAAGAGAAAAGGAAATTAAAATTGTCTGTTATATCTTAACCTTATTAAAGCAGAGGCTGTACTAAATTAGCCCTATGAAGAAAAAGGCAAAAAAAAATATCTACGGACCTGATAACACATCACATTCTGTCAACGAAATGTAAAAAAAAGGTCAGCTCTTTCAGTTAAAACACAGAGTGAGCAAATGTTTCATGTACATCCCTTTCACAAAGAGTAAGTCAGAAGTCACTGGAGATATGGCTTAGAGGAGGATATTCTGAAAGATCCCACAGGTTGTGCTTGAGAGAAAATGCAGTTCTCTCTCTCCTTTTTGTTGTTGAAAGAGTCTTAAAAAAACTGGGCAGAATTTTTTCCCCCAATGTTGGGTTACTTATCTTTGGGGGAAATGTGTGTATGTGTATGCACGTGTATTCGGTATATAAGCACACAAAGACCAAGAGAGAAAGTCTGATTAAAATCAGATTCCTAGATGTTATTCAGCCCTGTGGGGTTGGTAAAATGATAGGGCTCTGGTGAGTCCAGGGCTGTGACAGACTAGGAAGTACTGTGGGTTGCTTTATAAACAATTTAAACTGAAATAATCTGGTGATGTGGAAGTTCAAAAGGTAATCCACTATGTGCTGTGCTTCAGGCAGTTTGCTATCCTGCAAGACCTGAAATTTCTACAGAGCAAACCACAGCCTTTCATTCACCCAGAGCTGACCTGGAGACTTGCTTATTATTTCATAGTCCAGGCCAGAGCAGGCCCCAGAGGCCAAGACTCACTCTTCACCAGCAGAAAAAACATCTATGGGCCTGCAAGAAGTATAGATCACATTTTGCTCATAATATTTTGTTAATATTGCTCAGAACCAAATACCACACTTAAATGCCATTTTCACTAAACGTTACATACTAAATTAATAGGAGCTTAAAAAGAGCTCATCCCTTGCAGTTTTATTTTATGGAAATGCAGCAGGTCTATTATTATCAAAGTTGTCTAGAACTATGGGCCAGGCCACAGAAATACTAATATAGAAAACTGGATGTTATTCTGATATTCATTAAAAATGAGCTTCCTCCTTGTGTTTCTACAGATTCACATCTTCTGTTCACGGTCTGTGGTAATGGTCTGAGACAAGAATTACTACTTCTGAATAAATAGCTTAAAAACAAGACAGTGGTCCACTAATGTGAAATGATGACACTTCACCACACTCAGGTTCTGTTACCCTGACCCACTGACCTTGAAAGCAGCATAGCTTTACACTGTAGAAGGAGGTGGGCTTTGGGGTCAGAAAAACATAGATTCTAATCTCGGCTCAGCATCTTAGGGCAGTCCTCGATTTCCTTATGTTAGAATGAACACCAGCCAACAACTGTCCTTTCCGAAAGGGCTGGATTCTAAGCCAGATATGCCACATTTGCTAGTGCACATTGTGAGTGAAAAGTTAGAGTGTGTGGGTGTAATAGCACTCCTCTCCGGTGTCCTCTCTTCTTTTTTGCTCTTTCATGGGACCAAAGAGTGGTTAGGTCTGGATCTGGCTAAAGATAAGTGATAAGATCCATTAGGTTTTAAGCACGGCCACGGGCTGCGTCCACCTTACCAGTAAAGTGCTTTGCTGGTAAAGTGCTATGGAGTTTGGGGCACAAGTTCAACCAACGATAAAGGATTTGTTTTCTTTCCAATATTCCTTTAGGTATGCATTTCCCTCACATTCATTTCTACCACCCAGGGTAAAAAAGTGACTAGCAGGATAGACTTTGCCATTTCTGGGTTCCTTGGGCAAATACCATGTAATATCCCCCAATGCCAGCATCCTTCCCCACCGCCCCCTTGGACATCTGAATTCCAGTCAACCCACTTTCAGCCCTACACTTCAACATCTCTAAACAGCCCCTCTGGGTACTGAACTCAGATGCATGTATACAGGCTGATGGAGACACGGTTCTAGCTGCTCATGCTCCCTCAAGTCAGCATGTTAGCCACTTCAGCAGTGTAGAGCAGCGTTCGTGCAATTATGTGAGTAGTCTGTTTTATTTTATGCAACGAATAAGAAGTAGAAAAGTAGAAATACTGACACTAGTGATTTAAAAAAACAAAACAAAAAAACAACAAAAACCTTAGGTGTCAGAATTCAATAAAATTAAAATAAAGATGGAAGGTTCCAAGTCTTAAGTCTCAACTGGATGCTGACTGGAATTAAGCCAGTCAGTGCTGGGTACAACTATGAAGAAAAAGAAATAAAATTAAAGAGTATTATTAAAAATACTAGAAATAGATGCTTAGATGATGTTGTCTAAAAGGCAAGATGTAATTAAGAATTTGGCACTTCTTTTTTTTTTTCTTTTTTCTTTAAAGATTTTATTTATTTATTTGACAGAGAGCACAAGTAGGCAGAGAGAGAGAGGAGGAAGCAGGCTCCCTGAAGAGCAGAGAGCCAGATGTGGGGCTCGATCCCAGGACTCTGGGATCATGACCTGAGCCGAAGGCACAGGCTTTAACCCACTGAGCCACCCAGGCGCCCCAAGAATTTGGCACTTCTTAAATATCTCTCCAAGAATGGAATTTACCTCACAATTTATAGATTTATTATTCTACATTTGATTTATAAGAAGAGATATCTATGATATTAATTGGCTTTGTATAAATTACGTAAGGTCTCTATGCCTTAATATGTCAACCTGTAAGACGGAGTTATAATTAGAAATAGTTTAGGTAAAGCTGCCTTTCCCAGTACCCTGAAGCATAGCAGAAGCCCATTAAAGAGAAGCTGTTGTTATGATTCATGAGACTATGAAGTCAGAAAACCGTCTTACTCATCTTTGTATTGCGGTCACCCAGCTTCGCAGATAGAAGTTAACAGATCCTCGGTGAGCTTTTCACAAATGAGAATGTTCTGTGCTTCTGCCTCTCTTAGGACAACACGATATGGATCAAGAGGTCTTGGTTCCTATGTGCTAGAGTCCTTTACTGTTGTTGCTGGAACGTTCTGGCCATATTCTACCCCTATTCCTGATTTTCAGAATTCTCACCAATTCCAAAGGCTCAACTTGTACCTCACAAACTACTCGACACTGGCAGTTCCACTGCCCTACTTCCAGAGCTCTTCCCTGATCCTGGTGATAGCAGTTGAGTCCTGCTGAGCCTTCTACCATGGGTTCCAATGGCTAATTCCATATTGGCTATTCTGAGAACCTACATCATTTAATTTGCTTCTCTAAATAGATACACAAGACCTATACTATGTGTGTACATGTAAAATTTTTTAAGTTAGGGTTACACATTTTTGGAATGCAATCTGTTTATAAGTTGGCCACAGGCTGTATTTGGCTTTTACTGACCTGCCTAACTCGTGACATCTTACAGGTAAACACCTCTCAGCTGGTACAGGGGATCAGGGATTATTAATCACTTATTTAAGAGTTCTTCTGCCCTTGTGCAGAAAATACAAGACCAATATAGATCCTCACCCTCCTCCCTTCACAAAATTAGTTGGGAAAAAAACCCTCACTACTATTAATAGTCTGATGTCTGAATTAGATAGCTATAATGCCAGTTTTGCTCCTAATATTAGAGATCTAATATTTTAACTGTTACATGTGAAATGTGTAGGACAATATGCTCCTAACTTCATTCTGCATAAAAGATTAGCAAGTCTCAATTCATGATAAAATGCTAGAAATAATTTTCATTTCCTATTCTACTGTTGCCATAATAAATCCACACCATGAAAAGCATGGTTTCCTCTTGACCAAGCTGCATACTATTGCTATGACAGTGCTCAAATTCTTTGAAAATATTTCCAATTTTAAATAGGATACTTGCCATGATTAATGTGAGATACAGAGGGTAGATGCTGCTGAGATCCCCCCCACTTCAACTTAACATATTAAATCCAAAACCCTGCTGCCAACCTACCAGGGACTTGGAGATCTAGACATCTCCTGGGATGACAGGCAGGTCTGTTTATAATTAGTTTTTCATTAAATTGAATTGGCACAGTACACATACTGTTTAATAAACCTTCCTCTTGCTTAACATGCAGGGTTTCTTATATAATCCTAGCATGAAATGGTTGAATATAAATTAACTTTTGTATATTCATGCTCTCTTGTGACCTGTATCACTGATTTGCCCTAGAGTGTGCCTCCAGCTAAGAGCAACTGGCCATCTACTACACTCTAAAATTTTCAGCCCACAAGGGCTGAAATTCAGCCAGCTCTGTCTTTTCCACTAATTAATTTTTCTAAGATCAGAAAATGCAGCCTTTTTCCCTTAAGAAATGATGCTAGAATTTTTCCACACGAAGTAATCATCTGGAAATGGAAATATCAACTGGTTGTGTATGTATTGGGGAGGGAAGGGAAGGAAGGAAAGGAGAGAGTCTTCTCTGGAGATGAGAGGGCAGGATGATTATGGAACTTGGCTCTGGTCAAAACACCCGGGGCTAACAGAATCTCATGGAAACCAATAAAAGTTAACTGAATTTCACCTTCTCCCTAGAAAAATCAGGACAACTTTTCCTGCACCAAACAGTTGTACTATCAAGGAAGCTGTAATCGTTCTGGGAACATTAAAAAAAAAAATACAACTTTAACCTCTAACCAGAACATTATTAACTTCCATTTAAATGCAAGAACATGCTTAACTCTATAAAAGTTTTCTAAAGTCTAAGTCAAGCTAAGTAATAACTCCATATTTATTTATATCCCACCTTGTTTCAAAGTAAAATGAGGCAAAAGGAAAATGAGGACAATAAAACTAGATGGAGCCAACATCTCTACTAATGTGCTAATACACTATGAGGTCCTAGTTGGGGCGGGGGTACAGATTTCGCTCTAAACATTCTAGTAGAAGGAAACATAATCTTTACAACATATATAAAATCCACAACTTAAAAACAAACCAGCTGCCTAGAAGACTCACTATTCCTGGTACAGAGAGCAGAGAAACCATAACACAATGAACCAGGCCCAATGAACCAAGGCATTCTGAGAGCCAACCAGTGGAATGTGTCACAGGCTCACCTTGTAACAATCTTCAACTGAGACTGATAACAAGATCAGGAGTAGTCAACCCTACTACATTCTAGGCATGGTGAGAACTCTCCAAAGTAGATAGTATTAGTTTCATTTTATAGGCAGGGAGACTAAAACTTAAAGAGGTTGAAGATTTTCATGGTCATGTAAACAAATAAGTGGCTGAGCTGGGCTTTCAGCCCCGGTCTGTGTTCCCATCCCTGGGCCGTGCTGTTTCTCTGACAGCATCACAGCCAGGTGAGACTCTGTAAACCAATTTACAGGGTTGGGGCCCACTGGGGAGATCGGATGCACAGATCTATCTTTTCTATTCTCATTCAACTTAGCACTGAAAGAAACAGTCTGAAAGCACAAGCCAAGGCATCAGCCTGGATGAGAGGTGCCTCACAATTGCTGGTTCCTTGTAGTTCATATGCCTGCAATTGCAGGAAGCAGGGATTTAAACTATTGTGTTTCTGCTATGGTTGAATTTGCTTGTTTCTTCTTCCCTTTTAATTTTCTCTCCATAGTGTTCTTCTCTGTATCTATCTCCCTTGGCTGCCCTCATTTCTCCTACTGATTTCTCCTATGAGGTATGTTGTAAAGCAATTAGTGTTCAGACTCTATAGGATGCTATGTCTTCAGGAGGAAAATCAACACAATCTGAGGGAGGCTTCCAAGGCAGCACAGCCGCAGCTACCGTCATGGAAGACGAGAAACCAAAAGGTGAATCATAAGTGGAGAGATTTGAAATCAACTCATTGTGTGACTCAAAGCAAACCGTTTAGCTTTTCGGATCCCGATTTCCTCAGTATTTCTATAAAGGTGTCTTTGAAAGAACAAGTGAAGTCTAAAAACGCAAAAGAAATGAAAAAGAAATGTTCGGTTAAGCCTTTGGGAAATCAGGCTGAATGTTAATGAAAATTAGAAGTATTCTGTAGAAGTCTTCTAATGGCTTCAGGCCACTGATCCTCACTGTTAGAAATTATGCAGGAAAAATTATGCAGGGTGTAGGCAAGAGGCTTTCTCATTTCTTCTGTGAGATGACCAGAGATAACAGATGAAAGAGACCCACCCCTACCTAACAAGTGTCAGTGTAAACTGCAGGTGTTAGGAGGTGGGCTGTGCCAGATTAATGGGACTGAACAGCTAGGAGAGAAAAACAGAGATGGAGAAGCTATACTTACTCCAAGGGCAGCTGGGTAGGGAACATCTGATGGGAAAGTGAACGAGGGACCAGTTGTCACTGGGCTGCTGGGGGGCGGGGTCACAATTAACCCGGTGGTACTTATATGAACCTGCCAAGAGAAAAAAGAAGTTAATTAAAACACAACTACATTTAATACAACAGACTATACTGGCTAGACCTTGGGGAGGCAAGTCACAATTTTTAAAAAATATATATCTGTAGTTTCTATTATGTGGGGAAGGCAGAAGCTCTCTGTTTATTCAATCCACATTTACTGATTACCTAATCTGTATTCAACACTGGGTGGTCATGTGATAAATACTGGCCACTGTCATGTTTTACATACAGAATTCAACTGCTGTTGGTTTTCGCAGTAACACACTGCCTCACCTGGAAAGCCACTGTGAACCAAACTGACCTTTCACGTGGTTAGTCTGGCGCTTGACTAGCCCACTAGCAATTTCCCTGAAGATCCTGTTAAGGTAGGTCATGGCTGAATACTCACCTGTCTATCAATATGTAAATCTATGTGAAGTGCTTAAGGTATTTTGTTATTCTCGGGATCATTTTTCATGACTCCCACTTTTCAGTGGGGATGCATAATTAAAATGCAGCTGCCTAGACATGCCTAGAGCAGGTAATTATTTATAAAACCTTTAAAGGAACAAAGTCAAGCCAAATTAGCTGTTTTCAAAGGTATCTTATCCCTGATACTATCCAAGATTAATTTACTAGAAAAAAATTGAGTTATTCAGGTCATTTCATTGCCTGTGTTCAGTTACTCGATCAATTTCACTTGCACTGCATATCAGGTCCAACTACAGAATGCCATCATTACTTGATGCTGCAGAAGTAGGTGTGTGGGTTTCTACACAAATGGGATGTTTTTCCTCCACTATTAAAGGAATATGATTGGCTGGTACCTTGTTTCTCCAAGGAAACAATGATACACCAACGCCAGACCTTTTGTAATAAAACTTAATCCCAAAAGTAGTTCCCTCAATTCCCATATATTAAGAAAAAGATTTTCAGGACAAAGAAAAACTCTGAGATTAGTTCCCAGAAACCTGAAGGAAACTCTGAGTTTCCCTGCTGGGTTAGACCTTGCCAAGGCCAGGGATAATCAGCATCACAGCATACAGTTTATTTCCACAAATGAATCTATGTTATACATGGAATCCACATACTTTTAAAATCACATCTGTACCTGTTAGCTCATACACTGATTGAACCAAAGGCTTAAACTAAGCAGATCTAAGGGATAACCTAACAACAGTTTCTCCCCAAACCCTCCTGTGAACCAAAGTGTATTTCCAATCAATTTCTAATGGGAAGCGCACTGATTTTTCATCCTAGGATAAAATCTAGTGGCCTTCAGCTGTTTCAACTAATAAATCTGTTTATATACATACCCCAAGGACATTTGTAAGTTGGCACCACATAAAAGATGGAGTTTTTCTGAGAAGATGCTATGAAGCTCACTTCAAAATGCACGCCATTATCATGGAACCTTTGGGGTAGGAAAAAAAATACCAAAATACAGCTTCCTAGACCTGACCTTACATATATCTAAGATTAAAGATCTCATACTTTACTGATGTTTCTCTAAAAGTCACAGGCTGGGAGTCAAGATAGTTAACTGCTAATGAGTTTATTGTCTTGGAGCTTGACCAGAGGCTCTCTAAGGTGTGTGCTGTCATAGACACAGGAGTGAAGCAGTGAACACTGAGATTCCTGCAGGCACCAGCCAGCACAGGGCCACTCCTAACCCTGGAGAAAAGGAAGAGATAAAAAGTCACCAAAGAGTAACTAAAAGCAGAAGCAGCAGAAGTAAATTGGCTGAGGGTGAACACGCCCAGAATAAATGCCCTGAATTGGGAAAAATTGATTTTCTACTGTTCTCTTTTCTTCATGGAACAGCAATTTAGCTTGAGCTCCCCCACAAAAAAGGGCTCTGTGGAGAGGGAAAGAGGTGGGGAAAGCAAATGGAAATGAGTGTGTGCACCTCTGGCTCCCCTGAAGCCACTGGCAATAAAAAAAATGCCACAAAAACACTGAATATTATGAAGTAATTCCTCCAGCTGGCGAGGCCAAAAAATATGACTGTGGCCAGAGACAAAATGTCTTAGTTACTTATAGCATCATATGCTTTTACAGATGTCACTTACAGACATCTGTGCGTATTTATTTTGGTGACTCACCTGGACAGTACAGTCTATAAATAATCTTCTAATTTATTCATTTGCAAGTTCAGCCTTTACTCAAGAGTCATCAAATATAATCGCAAGCAAGCCCTTTGTTCCTCTCTTCTGTCCATTTCCTCATCCTACTGCCTAGAATTTGGATGTCATGGCGAGATCTCTAAATTCTAAGGATATTCTAAGAAACATAAGGATAAGGTTCTACCCATATGATGGAAAGGCGAGCTAAAAAGTGCCATCACACCAGCACTGACTGCCTAATATAGATTCCAGTCAGGTGAGAGAAAAATGAACACTCACTTCTTTGGGCTCCTTACTGCAGACTTTCTAAGCACAACCAAACCTAATTAAGGAAAAGCAAGAGAGAAAATGGGCCAAGTCAAGATAATAAAATATCCTTTTTCTCAGCATGGAGGAAGCAAAGGAAGGAAGGAAAGGAAGGAAAGAAAAATGGGCCAGAGCAGGAGAAGTCAAATCTCTTGCGTGGTCCTTTGTGGGGCAAAGGAAAAGGACAGTCCTATTTTAAACAGTCTCACATGAGCGATCTCACATATACACCAATCTCCATGGTTAGGAGAATGTTTACCTGTCACCTATGTTACATTCACTCATTGCTTTACTATGGATTGTGGTTCCCTCCAATGTACACAGTACACTAGACAAGTAGTGTTTTCTGTAAACCTGGGCTGGAGAAGCCAGCAGCACTTGAAACATCTCCCATCAGCGTCTTGAAATAACTTCTCCCTGAGGCAACACATTACCACCTAAAACAGAATGTATTCGAATATGGGAAGAGGGGTGGAATAGTTGAAGGGGAAACTGTATTAATGGAACACAGAAAGAGCCTTGTTTCCTAAGCTACTCCAACCAAAACAAAAATAGCTCTATTTTTATAGTCTTCATTGCCAGCTCTGGTGTGGCAGCGTCAGACATGCTCACACCTGACAACTGAGTTCTCTACAAAAGATATAAATGCTAGGTTTATCCTCCTTTCTCTTTTAATTTTCTCTAATGCCCAAAGATTACCATCTATTCTTTTAAAGCTATTCCTATTCTGAGTTGCCACTGTTCTTACCAGAAACTTACCTTTTAACAAAACATCATTGTGCAAATGTTGCTAGGTCACAAAATAAAAACCTCAGTCAAATGATTCCGTTTTCTTGTAGTGAATGGCCATGGTTACTAGCCACCTCTGTCAGAACCTTATTCAAAAATCCTTTGAACCTTTCCAGAGTAACCTCACTTGGTATTTCTTACTCCAACCTATAATCCATATCTATTTTGTACATAGGTTTAATCAGTTACATGTAAAAAGTAACATAGTTCTCTCTACCCATTTTTCAAGAGACTCATTCATTCCATAAATATTTACTGAGTGTTTATCGTATATCTGACACTTGGGATATACTGGTGAACAAAAAAAGAACTTTCCCCTCACCACACTTATGTTCCAGTGGGCTATGTCTGTGTCTCCTAGTTCTCTCATAAGATCAAAAGCTTCGTTTCTCCACCACTGAAAAAACACCAACAAACCACAATCCCATTCAGAAAATGAACGCATTTAACTCACAACATGCAGGATGAATCTAAGGGAGCAGGGTCAAATAAATGAGGCCGAGAGAAAATAATGTTTAATAAAAATGGCGAGGAATACCAAACACCATGTCGTAAATGTTTATTCTACGGTCCAAAACAGGCACTTTAATTAACTGTAAACTTTCTGAGGACCAGGACTATATGTGTCTCTTTGTTTCTGTAAAGGAAAATAATTGATTTTTGTGTTTTGTTTTGAAAAAACCACAGCTATAATATAGAGTGTAAAATCTGCATGAATTTTAAAAACTAAATACAAGACTTGAAAGAAACTTCTCCCACTGTGAAAGGCGCTTTGGACAGGGCTCTTTGACCTTTGGGTTGAGGAAAAATATAGCCATCATCTAATTGGATAATTACAGCCGTCCTGTAACTTAGGCAGAGCTACTTTAGTGGGCTTACTGTGCAGTCCAGAATTAAGGCCTAACACAGGGAAGTCCTATAGTCCATTATCACAATATACATGGTGCCTAGAAGGGTCTAGTAATCAGGCACCAAATAAATGCCTGCTGACTGAATGCATGTTTCCAATCATCTTATGTGTTCTCATTAACACAAGAACAATGTGGGGCTATTTCTTAAGACAGTCCAAAGCCTTGATGAACTAATGAGATTTTAAAAAAAAAACTAGGCTTATTTCTAATTTAAATTAAATGTTTCTTCATGTCGTCTCTCTCTCTTTTTTTTTCCTATAACTCTTACTGGGAAGCCTAAAAACCAGGGTAAGTCACACACATGCAGGCAACTGTCAACTTTGAGTTTCAACTGTAGCATCTACAGTTTGGATGAAGATAAAATTTTAGTTGGCAAGCTCTCCCAAAGCATCCTTGTGACAAGGTTCTACAACACTGAGCAGTTGCCTAAAACTTAGTATTATTTAAAACATTTTGTTATTTCTGATCCTTCCTTTGAAAATGACTTGAGTAGTTTTGGGTTAGTTTTCTCTTCTCCATTTTTCTACCTACAGAATGAAGAAAGGCTTTACTTCCCAGGAAAACTACTATCCCCCCCAACCCTTTTTTAAAGGAAAACTATTCTCCTCGGAAGGCAAAAATAAATAGTATTTTTCAGCTAGTAAACAAACATGCTTGTGGGTAGATCACTTTGTGCCCAAGCTCTTCTCACACCTTTATAAGATTTACCTGAGAAGGGGCACTGCAGGAAAGCCCAGACAGCTCACTGATGCGTGCAGCAGCTGTGGGGTTACTGGAGCTGATGAGGACTGGAGGGCTGATCTCCATGGAGTGGCGGTTCTGGGATGCCTGGGAGGACTTGCTGGCCATGGTGAGAGACGTAAAGGAGTGGCGCTTTTTGGTGTTCTTCTTGGTGTCAGAGTGCTTTGGGGCATTGCTGCTCTGGGCTGCTGCCGAGGTACATTCTCCAGCATCCACTCCTAGCACAGGAGGCTTATCCCATTCTATCAGCTGCTTAGCAGCCGAGTTAAACTGCAAACCAAGAAATCGACATAGGTCAGTTACACAATTCTCAAGGACTCACTGAGATTTATTTTCAATCAGCTTTTATCTAAAATTGGAACATCACCACTTCAGAGTTTGCATGTGCAAGTATACCTTTATTTCCACATGAGATGTCTTTTCTCTCAATACTGGGATTTCATTATATTTGTCACCAATAGATGTTAAAATAAGAATAAACCATTCTAATTCAAGACCAAAAAGGTAAAGAAATTTCCCCAAGAATTTTCAGAATACCTAATGTTAAAATTTGCCCGTAACAAATGAAGATTTGTTTCAGCTCACTGGTGAAATCTAAAGAAGAACAGTTAAAAAAGGGTACATTTGTCTGACTGAATCCTTTATTGCCTGATAATGGCCGGGTATTTGCTCAGAGCATAAGTGAACATCGAAGGGGCAACTTTAGGGTCTGGTATAAATGGGCAAGACAACAAAGATGAAACCATTATAGGTTAACTCATGTACTGCCACATAAATTAACCTGCTGCTTCTATGAATTTTGAAAGAAGTTCACAAAAAAGCTGGTAGACATTCTTGATATGTTTGTCATGTCACTGCATCAGTTCTTTTCATTTGTGCTTACAGTTTAAAATCATAACGGGGTAAAACACGAAATCCAAGTCCTGTTGGCAAGCTGTCTATTTGAAAAGTTTTCTGACTATAAAGGGTCCAAGGTGTCAAAAGCTGTGCACCAGGCCGGTAATACCAGCAAGAAAGGAAGGAACACAAGATTTGTTTTCTCTGAGGTATAATAAAACGTTTCCAGAAAGCTGCAATAATAACAAACTATACAGAACTTACCTAGATACTACAGTAAAGTAGGAAATCACTGAGCACTTAGTTTAACCTCTCATAAAAAAAAATTAAGATGTAAAATTATAGACTTCTTAAAAAGGTAATATAGGTAAATATTAAGGATAATAGGGATTTCCTCATTTCAGCTTTGCACGGTCAGCACTTCACAAATGCCGATCATCAAATGCTATTTTCCACCCACCTAAATGGTTAGGACCATGTCTCCTTACCCTGTTGATGAGAACGTCCTACTCAAAGAATGGAAATCCTGTCAGTCAATATTTAACAAAGTGAACTTGCTCAGGCACAACCGGGCGCTCACAAAGCTGTACTAATTGCAGCTCCGTAGCCAGGGCTTCTACAGATGATTGCAAATTGATTAACAATTTGTTCCTGTCGCTCCGCAGGGACTTGAATTCATCTGGCCTGTTTGATCTACAATTACCAGGGAACATCTTTTTCAAACATGAGCACGCATCTCCTTCAAACTTCTAGGATTTTTTTCCACATGATAAACTTTCAAGAATAATAGGCAGTAATGCGACCATTAACACCTACCAATGCCTGAACTATCAATGGAGAAAGAGGATCATAACTATGTGTTATGTGTTTAGGAATGAAGAAATGAGGTACTATTAAAGGGTGGCCTTATTATAACATTATAATGGCCTCTGACTAAGAGACTACCTTGGTCTAGCCATCTCATCATCTGGTGGTCCCTGAGAAAATCAGATGGCCAAAGGAAGAAATGTTACTGTTTTACTATTACGGTAAGAGTGGTCCAGACTTCAGCAATGCCAGAAGAAAACGAGTCAGAAAATGCCTTCTCATATAAACTCATCTAGATCCCAAGGCACAAATCCTCAAAGCGTGACTGAATCTCTACGCTAGAATCTGACCAATTAACTGGACCCTCATGTTGAACTGAGTTAAGAAGTAAGGGAAGGAACTGAGAAGACTTCCTCCTCGTGAAGGCCAAATATAGGAATTGAAAAAACTTAATCCTGGGATCAAATCTTTGGTTCCATTAGTGATGTCTGCTTTGAAATAGTCTGAAACAAATAATGGTTTATTCTTATTTAACATAGTCTGAAATATTCAGACTATTTGAAATAGTATGAAATATTAACATAGTCTAGTCCTGTTCATATGTAGCCAAGTGTCGGTTATAGTTAATATTGTATTAAAATTTTAGGCTTCTGTATTGCTGTGCTCTGGAATAAACATAAGAAATAAAGTATTGTTCCCTATATTTCCAGTTGTATTTCTCATTATAAAAATACTGGGTGCTTCCCCCATATCTTTTTCTGTATCATGTATTTTCCATTAAAATAAATACACATTGACCACATGTTAGGTGCTACATAATGTGTTAGGTGCTAGAGATCTACACATGCAGACAAATGGCTCCTGGTCCTCAAGGAGCTTATAAACAGACATATAATTAACACATGCACTCTCAGTATTTTCCTGTCTTCCTTCTTTTATTCAGCCATACGCTTTCTGAGATTTATCCATATGGTTCTATGATTCAGTCTTTTTTTTTAAGTGCTATGTAATATTCCATTGTGCAGATACACTACAATTTATTTATGCATTCTATTGTTGATTTATATTTGGGGTCCCCTTCCTTCCCCTTCTCTCCCCTTTCCCACTCTTTCTCCTTCCTTCCTTCCTATAGATTTTGGCTCTTAAGAGCAATGCTGCTGGGGTGCCTGGGTGGCTCAGTCTATTAAGCATCTTCCTTCAGTTAAGGTCATGATCTTGGGGTCCTGGAATCGAGCCCCACGTCAGGCTCTCAACTCAGCAGTGAGTTTGCTTCTCCCTCTCCCTCTGCCCCTCCCCTTGCTTGCGTTCTCTCTCTCTATCAAATTAATAATAATAATAATTTAAAAAGTAATAAGCTGACATAAATAATCTTGTATTTTTTGGTGGACATAAGCAGTTATCTGGATACTGGATATATGCTTAGGAGTTGAACTGCTGGGCAACACAGTTGGCATGTTTATAAAAATAAATTTACATGCAGAAGTAAGTGCATACAAGTAGACACATCGTGGTATGGTAGGAACCAGTGAATAGTAGACCAAAGACAACAGTTCTGGTCCTTATCCATAAAATGAGGAAGTTGGACTCCATGATCTTTTTTGTCTCTTTTAGTTCTCCACATGCGTAACACATTATCTCACTTTAAACAGATATAATTCACTTTTCTATTTCACATCTTTCCTTTCTATTCCTCTAAATCACCTAATATATTTCCCCCGCATTTCATTTTTACACATAGGCAGTCATATTTGTTAGCAGAAAGCTGCCATAATTTAAAATTACTTTGGACTTCTGAAGCAGTAGAGGTTAGTACTAAAAAATGCTATCTTGCTGCCTTTATAAGTCCCAAAGAAAATAACAAAGTCAAGACTATTTGTTAGAGGGATTAAATAAATTGGGCAGAAACCTAAAGAGACTTTTATCGTAAGTATAACTTAACCTTCGGTAACAAGAGGAAAGCAAGGATCTGATGGCTTTTAATGGAACTTTGATAACATTCATTTATAAATGTTTGTTTGAGTGTAGGCTTTCTGTGACATTTATCTAACCATGACCTTTAAGTTTAGGAGTGCACTCATCACCTGCAAAATAATTTTGTATCCTAATATACCTTCCTCCAAGCATTTGGTAAGGAATATCTGATGAGACCCAAGTTGCCTCCAAAGTAAAATTCAGTACACTAAAGCTAAAGCAGGGCAAATGAGATTTGTTAATCTCTTAAAACTGTAATGTCCATTTTTGGTAAATTCTAAAATATAGATGGAGTATTATCAGAAGTATAAATAAGTATGAGAAAGGAAATACTGACAAAATGCTGATAATAACAACAAGGCAGCTGAAGAAATATCAAAATAATCTGTATGCACATACCTGTGTTTTAAAGAGAATATAATCTTTTTAAAAGATGGAACTTACATTTTTTAAAAAGAGAAAAAAATGTTAATGAAAACTAAGTTGAATACTCACTATTTGATACAAAGCTTTACAGATCAATCAGTCTAGTTTTTGACCTCCAGAGAACATAAACAGTAGGTCTGAGACATGAGAGACAAGTGATCAAATGAAATAATTACACAGTGGTCAGATCAGGCTTCTGAAATAGAAAATAATGGTGTATAACTGCCTTTATACAAACTGGTCAGGAAGACCTTTCTGCTGAGTTTTAGGCTGCACTCCACCATCTGCCACACACACACAAAGGGATGGAGGAAGGGAAGGTAGGGGTCACCTTGACTGGAGCACAGCAGTGAAAAGAGGAGTGTAGGGAAGGATAAGCAGATAGGGCTAGATCGTAGAGAAACTTGTCATGGGAAGGCCTCAGTTCAGGTTTTATTCTTAGGGCCAAGGGAAACCTATGAAGAGTAGGCTTGTTACTAGAATAGGAAGGAGCCTATTCTAATTCACAACCCACTAAAGTGTCCCTTGAACATAACAGGTTTTTGAAGAAAGGCAAATAAACTTTTAAAAACATATTATAAAAGTAATGTATGTTTGTTACTTTTACAAAGGAAATAGTGTAGAATAATATGAAGTAAAAAGAGAAAAGCCTCAACTAGTTTCCCACATCTGTCTCCCTTCAACTCATTTCCCAGATGTATCTAAGCTTAACAGTTTAGAACAGTCTTTCATATATTTTCTATGTAGACATTGTTAAATGTGCATCTATTTTATTAATTTTTAACACAAATGAAACCAAGTACCATATACTACTCTCTTCTGTAATCATGTCTCATGAACATCTTACTGTATCAATAGAGACAGATTGATAGCATGGTATTTCATTATACAGAGATGTCTCATTTAATATATCTTGGCATGCTTGTGCAGGCATATCCACAGAGTGAACTCCTAAAAGTGAACTTGTTAGATCAAAGTATAGGCTTAAACACTTTTGAAGGATATTGCCAAACTGTGCTCCAAAAAGGTGTCAATTTTCCTATTCAACATTGTACTAGAAGTCCTAGCCTCAGCAATCAGACAACAAAAAGAAATTAAAGGCATCCAAATTGGCAAAGAAGAAGTCAAACTATCACTCTTCGCAGATGATATGATACTATATGTGGAAAACCCAAAAGACTCCACTCCAAAACTGCTAGAACTTGTACAGGAATTCAGCAAAGTGTCAGGATATAAAGTCAATGCACAGAAATCAGTTGCATTTCTTTACACTAACAACAAGAGAGAAGAAAGAGAAATTAAGAAGTCAATCCCATTTACAATTGCACCCAAAACCATAAGATACCTAGGAATAAACCTAACCAAAGAGGCAAAGAATCTATACTCAGAAAACTATAAAGTACTCATGAAAGAAATTGAGGAGTACACAAAGAAATGGAAAAATGTTCCATGCTCCTGAATTGGAAGAGTAAATATTGTGAAAATGTCTATTCTACATAAAGCAGTCTACACATTTAATGCAATCCCTATCAAAATCCCATCCATGTTTTTCAAAGAAATAGAACAAATAATCCTAAAATTTATATGGAACCAGAAAAGACCTCGAATAGCCAAAGGAATATTGAAAAAGAAAGCCAAAGTTGGTGGCATCACAATTCCAGACTTCAAGCTCTATTCAAAGCTGTCATCATCAAGACAATATGGTACTGGCACAAAAACAGACACATAGATCAATGGAACAGAATAGAGAGCCCAGAAATAGACCCTCAACTCTATGGTCAACTAATCTTCGACAAAACAGGAAGGAATGTCCAATGGAAAAAAGACAGCCTCTTTAACAAATGGTGTTGGGAAAATTGGAAAGCCACATGCAGAAAAATGAAATTGGACCATTTCCTTACACCACACATGAAAATAGACTCAAAATGGATGAAGGACCTCAATGTGAGAAAGGAATCCATCAAAATCCTTGAGGAGAACACAGGCAGCAACCTCTTTGACCTCAACCGCAGCAATGTCTTCCTAGGAACATCGCCAAAGGCAACAGAATCAAGGGCAAAAATGAACTACTGGGATTTCATCAAGATCAAAAGCTTTTGCACCCCAAAGGAAACAGTTAACAAAACCAAAAGACAACTGACAGAATGGGAGAAGATATTTGCAAACGACATATTAGATAAAGGGCTAGTGTCCAAAATCTATAAAGAACTTAGCAAACTCAACACCCAAAGAACAAATAATCCAATCAAGAAATGGGCAGAGGACATGAACAGACACTTCTGCAAAGAAGACATCCAGATGGCCAACAGACACATGAAAAAATGCTCCACATCACTCGGCATCAGGGAAATACAAATCAAAACCACAATAAGATACCACCTCACACCAGTCAGAATGGCTAAAATTAACAAGTCAAGAAATGATAGATGCTGGTGAGGTTGCAGAGAGAGGGGAACCCTCCTACACTGTTGGTGGGAATGCAAGCTGGTGCAACCACTCTGGAAAACAGTGTGGAGGTTCCTCAAAAAACTGAAAATAGAGCTACCCTATGACCCAGCGATTGCACTACTGGGTATATATCCTAAAGGTACAAACGTGGTGCTCCGAAGGGGCATGTGCACCCGAATGTTTATAGCAGCAATGTCCACAGTAGCCAAACTATGGAAAGAATCTAGATGTCCACCAACAGATGAATAGATAAAGAAGATGTGGTGTATATATACAATGGAATACTATGCAGCCATCAAAAGAAATGAAATCTTGCCATTTGCGATGACGTGGATGGAACTAGAGGGTATTATGCTTAGTGAAAGAAGTCAGTCGGAGAAAGACAACTATCATATGATCTCCCTGATATGAGAAGTAGAGATGAAACGTGGGGTTTTGGGGGGGTAGGAAAAGAAAAAATGAAAGAAGATGGGATCGGGAGGGAGACAAACCATAAAAGACTCAATCTCAAAAAACAGATGGAGGGTTGCTGGGGGGAGTGGGGACGGTAGAGGGTGGTGGGGATATGAGCATTGGGGAGGGTATGTGCTATGATGAGTGCTGTGAAATGTGTAAAACTGGCGATTCACAGACCTGTACCCCTGGGGATAAAAATACATTAGATGTTTATTAAAAAATTTTTAAATTAAAAAAAGAATAAAAATAAAAATAATGTAATGTATGTATGTATATATATATGTACACATATGTATATATAATATATATGTATATATATCCATCAAATTAGAAATATTATTCTAATTTGCTAACTTGATATGTTACATATACCTTTTTATTTTTGTGCCAAATTTATCAATCTTTTCCATCATGTTATCTCAACTTACTGTGCTTTATTTATTTACTTTTTAAAAGATTTTATTTTTTTAAACATTTTATTTATTGATTTTTTTTAGAAAGAGTGGGGGTGCACATGTGCGTGAGGGGTGAGGGGGCAGAGGGAGAGAAAGAATCTCCAGCAGGCTCCACAACTAGCATGGAGCCCAATGCGGGGTTTGATCTTACAACCCTGAGATCATGACCTAAGCAAAAATCAAGAGTCAGATGTTGAACTGACTGAGCCACCCAGGTGCCCCTGAAGATTTCATTTTAAGTAATCTCTGAACCCAATGTGGGGCTCAGATTCACAGTCGTGAGATTAATGTCGGATACTCCACTGACTAAGCCAGGCAGGCACCCCTCAATTTACTATGCTTTAGAAATTGTATTCCATTATTTTAAGAAAGAAAATCACGCTTTCCTAGTGTTTTTATGGTTCCTTCTTTCCTTCCTTCCTTTTTTTCTCTTTCTTTTTACATCTCCATCTTCAAACCATGTGCACATTTTTGTAAAGAATAAGGTGAGGATAGCACTATGTTTTTTCCACACGGTTCAGGAGCTGGCCCATCCCTGTTATCTAACAGTGCACTTTTTCCTCATTGGTTTGAAATGCACATTCATAAAGCTATATTTTGAAAGATACTTTAGTGTTCTGCTGCATTGTTAGGTCCAGTGTTCCTTCCCCATAGAGTTAGACACTTCAAATAATACCAGTGAACCAATGCTACAGGATCTAAATTCATGCCATTTACCTCCTCTTAGCAGAAGCAAAAATATTTTGTGCCTCATGTTATAGTCCCTTGCAAAATATTTTTACATAATGGCAATGAGGAATTTGTATTTCCATTAGTTTTCTATTCTTCCCTGCATTTAGGTAACAAGATTTTTGTTTCTAGATGATCCAAATAACAAAAGCAAGCTCAGTCTTCATTTATAATAGAAGACTCCCCCACGGAAAAGGAATAATTAGACTGAAGGCATTACTCAGTATTTTAAAATTGATCTGAAATCCTCCCTTAGCCAACATCTCCTTTTAGGGCTCTGTAAATATTTGTTGAAAGAATAACAATGTCAGTCTCTTAGAACTGACATATCAAGGGAAGAAGGGACTTTCTTTAAACCAACTGTTCAACTGAAGTATAATATAAGCTGATATGTAATTTCAAAATTTTCATAGCCACATTTAAAAAGATAAGAAACAGGTAAAGTTAATTTTAATAATATATCTTATTTAATCCAATTTATCTAAGTTACTATCACTCAACAAGTAATCGACATAAAAAAATTACTGAAATAGGGATGCCTGGGTAGCTCGGTCAGTTGAGCCTCTGACTATTGATTTTGGCTCAGGTCATGATCTCAGGGTCATGGGACAGAGCCCCATGCCCACCTCTGCACTTAGCTCAGTCTGCTTGTCCCTTTCCCTCTGCTCCTCCTCACTCACTTGCACATGTATGTGCTCTCTCAATAAATAAAATAAAAATTTTAAAAATAAATTATTGAAATAGTTACATTTAAAAAAAAATCTAGTGTGTATTGTATACTTAGATCATATCCCAATGTGGATGGGCACATTTCAAGTGCTCAGCAGATACATGTAATAATAGCGCAGCCCTAGACTCTCGGAGTTTCTGAGGGGAGAGGAACTGCACCTAAGGTGGCTGTCTCTTGAGGCTCATTAAGCACAATGAATTTGCTGACCTGAGAAAGGATGACTGAAACTTCTCCCCTGACCTCCCTTGGCCCATATTCTGAAATCTCCTGAGCCCTGAAGCAGTCCTCTAGTAACACATGTTACTCCTTTATGCAACAGGGCAGTGAGGAACACACACTCAATACAACCTTCACATTGTCCTACCAAGGGAAAATGATTTTAAAGGAACTGCCCCACTACAGTAGATTAGGAAGGTGAGACATCAGTTACTTTAGCTCCTGGCTTATTTTCATTATCTTCAACTGTGCTGGCCCCACCTGTTAAAAAATAAATAAATAAACCAGAATTTTCTTTTTCAGGTTTCTGATTCTGAAATATAAAGGACAAAGGGAGTGTTCACTTCACTGGAAGTCTAAAAAGAATTTTAGCTTAGTGAGATGAATAAAGAAAGAAAACCACAGGAAAAGCTGAGAACGTAAAACTGAAAGGTCTGGGTTGGAGTCAGGTCTCTCCTCACTGGCCAAGTAATCTAAGGTTGACCACTTAAATTCTATGGCTTCAGTTTCATTGCTGTACAAAATGTGGAAGGTGAAATCACCCTGCATACCCCAGGTAAAAATGAGTACAGGCTAAAGTGCTCTGTAACCTATAGAGCTCTGTATGAATGTGAGTTACTCTCACAATTCACAGAGGGATTCCAGCTGATCCTTCACTTGCTCTGTTGCCCTGGGCAAGTCACTCCATCTTATGTGTGTCTCTTATGTGCTATACATAACATGAAGTTGGACTTAACGATCTGTAAAGTTTTATTCCTATATAAAGTACTGATACCTTTCCTCAACCCAAAACAAAAATATCCCATTCAAAATACTCAGAGGCAGAGATCTCTTCGTCAAGCTAGAGCCCTCAGATCCACGGTAGCCATAATCAAACCTAATGGAGCCTTTCACTCATTTTTTTTAATTGACTATTATAAGCATGGCATAGTACTGTTTAGGGGAAAGAGGGACACAGACACACACCCCCTCTGACTTGTGAGAAAAGAGGCCTTGGAAACAGCATGATGGATTTCTAATATTAAGGATAGGAGGTGCAAAATTCCTATGTCAGTAGAGCTAGGGCAGGTGAGGTCAATGAGTAAAGGCCAGACAGAGGCCAATAGGAAATAGTGGACTCTGTGGTGCACTGGGGAATGTGGGTCCTCTCTCAAGAGGCAGCCACTTGCTAGTGTCAGCTGATTTTTTTTTTTAAGGAAAGCTAGAAATTAAGGCCTATGTAAAATCTCCTGATTTTTCTATCTTAAGAATGAATTAAAACAAACCCACTCTGCAAGCCAAGGATGAAAGTCCTGTGGGGTCACACTAGTTGGCATTCCCTGACCTAGGGAAGAAAAAGTATGAAAGATAGCAGAGGAAGGAGGAAAGGCAAAAGGCACTCAGCATTTCAGGCTACGGGACCTTGCAGTTTCCCAGACCAACCACCCGACAAACCAACCAACCAACCAATACCCCAGAAATGAAAAAGTCAAGTAGTTTCAGGAAGATTAAGAAAGGTGGTTGTGATGGTTAATACCATGGGTGGGGGGAGAAGAAATACTGGTAGATGTCACTGGAAGGATAAAAAACAAATTAGAGCTAAGAAAAGGCAGTTAGTTGGCAGCTGGGAGGGCAGTCTCAGGGACTGAAGTAGCCAAAGGCTAAGTGCACGCGATCAGAAAACAGGCACTGAGCAGGTGTAAGTGATTCTTGTGAGAATTTTGGCAGGGAAAGGAAGGAAAAAAAGGTAGAACCATAACTTGAAGGAAATGCAGTCAAGGAAAATAGTTTTGAGGTGAGCAAAAAGCTGCTCATTTTCCTACATTAAGGGGAAGATGGGGGAAGCAAATAACTAAAATGCAAAACAAAAAATGTGCATGATGTAACCAAGGTCCTGGAGAATGAAAGGCCTGGGAAGAGGAGGCAGAGACTACAAAGGAAAAGAAACACTTCATCCACCAAGATGAAGGGGAGATTATGAGCAGCACATATGCAAAAGGATTTAGAAAAGAGGAAAGCTCTACCCTGAAGGTTAATGCCAAAGGGGCAGTCACACTTGTTATTTCTGAAGCAACAGATCTATGCTCTTATCATGAGGCAGAGGAGACAGACCAACGGATATTTTAAAAGTTGGGTTCAGTTCCATTCTCTGTGCTTATGACTCTAACAATATACTAGGTTTGTGGGTATCTCTATCTGGTATTTGTTCACCAAAAGCATACCACAAATAAGAAATGTCTATAAACTCATTTCTGCAAAGAAGACATCCAGATGGCCAACAGACACATGAAAAAGTGCAACCACTCTGGAAAACAGCATGGAGGTTCCTCAAAATGTTGAAAATAGAACTACCCTATGACCCAGCAATTGCACTGCTGGGTATTTACCCTAAAGAGACAAACGTAGTGATCCTAAGGGGCACGTGCACCCGAATGTTTATAGCAGCAATGTCTACAATAGCCAAACTATGGAAAGATCCTAGATGTCCATCAACAGACGAATGGATAAAGAAGATGTGGTATATATACACAATGGAATACTATGCAGCCATCAAAAGAAATGAAATCTTGCCATTTGTGATGACGTGGATGGAACTAGAGGGTATCATGCTTAGCGAAATAAGTCAATTGGAGAAAGACAACTATCATATGATCTCCCTGATATGAGGGAGAGGAGATGCAACATGGGGGGTTAAAGGGGTAGGAGAAGAGTAAATGAAACAAGATGGGATTGGGAGGGAGACAAACCATAAGTGACCCTCAATCTCACAAAACAAACTGAGGGTTGATGGGGGGAGGGGGGTTGGGGGGTGGGTAGGGTTATGGACATTGGGGAGGGTATGTGCTACGGTGAGTGCTGTGAAGTGTGTAAACCTGGCGATTCACAGACCTGTACCCCTGGGGATAAAAATATATGTTTATAAAAAATAAAATTAAAAAAAATACTATTAATAAAATTTATTAAAGAAAAAAAAAAAAAAAAAGAAATGTCTATAAACCAAAAGGATATATTCCAATGACACATTTTCAAGGACCTCATTACCAGATGTAGTAATACTACATCTGGAATATGTATCAGGAGGTTAAGAATATGCAATTGTCATTAAATTCTAAATAAAAATATGTCAGTGTCAAATGACACAGTGACAGAAATTCCACAGTGATATGTAATCAGTTAATTAACTAGTGAACAAATATTTCTCCTGCCTTTGTACCTAAAGTGTGTGTGTGTGTGTGTGTGTGTGTATACACACACAAATGTGTGAAGCAGTGGGAGGTCTTAAGGGGTAGGGAGGAAGGCTAATCACCAAGACAGAATCTTACACAGAAAAATACTGAGAGTATTGACCATCATGACTTTGCACTCTTAAGATCTTCCTTCTCCTCAACATATAGAGAAATTTTTGCTCCACTCACATGTGAAGCCTAATAGGTACATTGCCACTAAATACTATTTTTAAAGGAATACTGCTTTACAACACTTACAACAAATTTTCCAGGAATACATTCAATTTCATTTTAGAGAGGCTCGTTCCCTGGTGGTTTAATAATCAGGATGCTCCTGTTCATGCCACTTATATGCCACATATGCACACAAATGTGCGAATAATATAGAAGATTCATTCAATCTTCTTCAGGATACAAGAAAGGACTTAATGCCTGGTTAATTAAAATTAATCTATTTTGCTTGTTAAAGCCTTAGTTACTGCCAAATTTAGGATGTATACAGTAATACAATAAAAATTTAATAAATAATAATGAAATTTAAAGGGCCTTAAAGTACTAAGGTTTTAATTAACTTGTGGTTTTTCTTTAAAAAAGGGCTATCTCAGGAGTGCCTGGGTGGCTCAGTTGTTAAGCATCTACCTTCGGCTCAGGTCATGATTCCAAGGTCTTGGGATAGAGCCCCCGCATTGGGCTCCCTGCTTAATAGGAAACCTGCTTCCTCTCCCACTCCCACTGCTTATGTTCCCTCTCTCACTGTGTCTTTCTCTGTCAAATAAATAAATAAAATCTTGAAGAAAAAAAAAAAAGAAAAGGCAACCTCAGATATTTGAAATTGTTGAATAATGAGTCATTTCTGAAAATTAACCTTTTAGGTGTTGGAATTTTAAAAGCTGTCATTATTCTTGATGAGAAATCAAAATGTCCTAAATACTTTTTAAGCAAAGCTTGTAATAACAGTGATCCTGTACCAGTATTAGGAAAACTAGTATTACAGGTGCTGTAAGGCTACCGCAGGGCAGAAGGGTGGGGCAGCAATGGACTGCAGAATAGAGACCACAATTCACTTCTCAATTACTGGCTGTGTGTCCCTCAACAAGACATTTACCTAGTTTAAAAGAGGGGGAGAAATTAAATTATGATTTTAGCTATGAGAATGTTTATTTTGTAGTCAAAAAACCCGATGATTAGTAGCACTATAATAATGTAGAGAATGGCAAAAGCATGTGTGTAGTATCATTAAAGTATAAGGGGAAAGAATGAAAAGATATTTACCCAAATTATATGTGATGGGACTAAGAGTTATTTGTTTCCTTTCAAACTTTTCCACAATGTGATTATATTACTGAAATAAAATCATTAAAAATATTCTTTATGTAAGATGTGGCTCCCAAGGAACACAGGAAAACATTAAATCATCTACATACATAAATATACTCTTAGCATGCGCCAGATCTCTAACAGTGTAAACTGAGTATCACAGAAGTTCAAAACAAGGAGGAGGCTGTTCTGTTCCATTTTATTTCTGTGGAGGAGAATTAGAAAAGAAGGACTTCAAGAGAAATGACAGTATTCATCTGGACCTTGAAGAAAAGAGTGAACTTTCTACAGATAGTTGGACAAAGAAATATCCCAGATGAGCTGTAATGGCAGCAGTTCGTAGGTATGTTTTCCAGGAATGATTAGTAGATCAGCTTAGCTAGGGCTCTGGTATGTCTAGGGGGATATGGCCAGGTTAAGGAATTTGAGAGTTCCAAAGGGAATCACTGTGAATGTTAGACACCACTTGGTCATTATCCTCTGTCTCTGATGAAGGCACTACAGGTGACATGCATTTTTATGTTCTACTCTTGAGCTACTCACTGGAAACCGTCCATTTATGCAGTGAGAGTTCAATAAACATTAACTGATCTTTAGAATCTCAGCTCCCTGAGTGTTTTCCCGATAGAAAGCAAACGGGAAACTCAAATTAGAAAGCAGCTACCAGGGGCGCCTGGGTGGCTCAGTGGGTTAAGCCTCTGCCTTCAGCTCAGGTCATGATCCCAGGGTCCTGGGATTGAGCCCCAAATCGGGCTCTCTGCTCATCAGGGAGCCTGCTTCCCTCTCTCTCTCTCTGCCTGCCTCTCTGCCTACTTGTGATCTCTCTGTGTCAAATAAATAAATAAAATCTTAAAAAAAAAACAAGTGGCTACTGGATAACAGATGGAACACAAACTGTCTTAAATAAAGTTCTTTACCTAATTTAAAGGCCTCCTTGTCAGACTGAGTCTAGTCAAGTTGCTTCTAGCCATCTATATTAAGTAGTTCTTCCTGGAGTCCTTATGCCCTTCCTGGAGTCCTCTTATGCCCTTAGAAATTCAGAAACGTCAGAAACCAGTGCTCATTTTTTCCTCTATCACTGTGGCAGAACAAAAGGCAACAATTATCTGTATCAAATTGGTAATATTCAGAAGATAAGAACACATGCACTATGAAACAGAACCCACAGTGCTAAAAAAAAAATAAACACAAACACACACTCCAGTGTGTTCCGTTATCAGAATTAAAAATTAAAAGTGTGAAGGAAACATCAAAATGAAGCAGGTATTGCTAGGAGAGCAATTTAAAATGGAGCCAGGAGGCCATTAAGGAAGCAATGCTTACGCATGTCCCCACCTGAAAGAAAAGATGAACTTTAAAATACAGGTCACTGCCAAACTATAAGCATCCTGGAACACAGGCTGCAACTCTGCTGTTTCAAGAGAAATGAACTTTTTTCTCGTACTTACAAATGGACTTTTTGCTTAGTGATAGCTTTTAGCAACTAATCACGTGGAGATAAGAATAGCTTCAGCCTTTTACCATTGACCATAATTTTTTGACAATTTTTGTGGCTCTCCTGGAAATCCTCGCTTTGCCTTTAAAAGCCATCTTCTTTTCTCCCCATTTCAAAACACATTTTCAATTCCTGCTCAAATCTGTGTCTCTCAAATTACAATTCTCAAACGAAATAAAAGCCTCTGGTTTGCCCTTCACTCTTGCAACATTTCTCATTTGACATAGCATGGTGTCAGAAGTGGGATTCAAAGTGACTGCTGTTGCTAGGCAATTGTGGATTCATGTAAGGGTCCTACAAGAGTCCACTGTGTTCTGTTATCTCCTCAGTGTTTTTCAGTTGCAGTAGTAGTCCTCTTGGTCCAGAACCTCCCAACTCAGTTGAGGTTCAGGCTCTGGGTGTCCTGTGTTGCCAGCTTTTGTAAGATTTCCTGTTTTGTCTTTGGTGAGTACACTCTTTGTTAAAATGGGAAAATGGGTAGTTCATTCTCTAAAGAGAAGGCTACTAATCAGTCTCCTTCTGGAAGTCTTGCGGACTTTACATATAAAACTATGGGCTTTTGTTCTGCAAACGTTTGTCATGCTGACTAGTTATTACTCAGGATAACTTACAATTGAAGTGGCCCACTGGAGCTCTTCTGAAATTCCTAAATTGGGTTATCTGTGCAGCCAACTGAAAGAGGTTGTAAGACAAAACAGCTTAAGTGGAAAGCTTATTTTCATTGATATTTCAAGGCCTCTAAATGCACAAGTACTTCCAAAATTGCTTCCCTGCAGAATGCTAACTTGAAATTAATTAAGGTTAATCTGAGCTGTCTCAGAGACATACTAAACTGGAGAAGTCCTTCAAAGGCTCGTCTGTTGTCTTTGCTTGTATTCCCCCTGCTCCTCCTCCTGCTTGCCCACCACCTCTTTATCCTTTATTAGCTGAACTTCCTTGCAATAATGACTTAGATCCTGAGCCACCAGCCTTTGCCACTCCCTTTAAGGTTAAATCTAATGAAGGTGGTTCAGGGACCCCCCTCTGTGACCTCTACTCCTTAGACAAACTAGAACTCTGAGCTATTACTAAAGAGTTCCTGAATCCTAAATAGAATCCTGTAAGTTTTGTGAAGGAATTTAACCTAGTGATCCAAACTTATCAACAAGGTTACTTCAATCTTTACCAACTGATTCCCATGCTCATTGGTGAAGGCAGAGCTAAAGAATGGATGGACATAGTAAATTAGCAAAATCCTTTTGAGAATTTCAGTAAGTGGAGAGCAACTGACCAATCAAATGTTCTCAAACTAGCAAAAAAACCCACTTTATAGTAAGATTCCTAAACCTTTTCCTAAAACTAATGATTGGAAAAAGATCTAACAGTGTTCTCAAAACCCGAAGAAGATATTTATGACTAATCTCCCTGAAAGAATCTAAAAACTACATTCTTATCTAGATTCAACTAAATATGAAATATCCACCATTTTTAACTCAACCTTCCTGAACAGGTTCAATAAATAACTAAGTAAGCACACTTGTTTAACCTAAACAGCTTAACTGAGCCACTATGGATCCTCACAGGCTAGTTAACCTGCCTGAACAATTAGCCTATTAATCAAAAAAAGAAAAAAGCCATCTAAGTTTTAAGTACCCAGATTCAAGCCACCCAAATAATGAGCTTACAAACACAACCATACTTGCCTTCCAAAATCTACCAGGCAAACCATCCCTTAAAGGGGTTTGCCACTACTGAGCCCAGACACTTGGAAAAGTTTTGTTTACCATGTAAGAGGCTCCTATTAGACCAATATCCTCTGAAACCATAATTCCTCCCAGGGATTCCAACCTAAATACTCCCAACAACAGGGATGCTCCAAGGATCAAAAGGAGATTTTCCACATGTTTTTTACTAACTCCTGGGGAAAACAGACTTGACCACGATGAATGAGGTAACTAAAGCTCTAACAGACACTGGAGCTACACTCAGTCCTCAACCCCACCAGCTTCATCTTTCCCCTTTCTCAGAGTACTGAAACTATATAAATGCTGGGTGCTTCTAGTCAATCCATGACTGTTTCCAAATTCCTCCTTATTGGGGCGCCTGGGTGGCTCAGTGGGTTGAGCCGCTGCCTTCGGCTCGGGTCATGATCTCGGGGTCCTGGGATCGAGTCCCGCATTGGGCTCTCTGCTCGGCGGGGAGCCTGCTTCCCTCTCTCTCTCTCTCTCTCTCTGCCTGTGTCTCTGTCTACTTGTGATCTCTCTCTGTCAAATAAATAAATAAAATCTTTAAAAAAAAATTCCTCCCTATCTCCTTGCAACATGGGCCCATTCAAGGAACTCATCAATTCCTTTTAGTTCCCTCTGCCCCTATTCACCTACTAGGACAAGATTTCCTGAGGCATACAAAGCTCACATTTATTTTTCTCAAGAGGGTTTTTACTTTTTCAACCCCCAACTGACAATCCTCAAGCAGACTTGTCCAGAGCTATCCTAGTTTCCTTAGGCACTGTAACTGAGCCAAATCCCTTCTTAGATTCCTTCTACCTGAATTATAGTCTAAAAATGCAACTGATATTGACTGCATGCATTGTGTACTACCAATAAAAAATAAATTTATGAAAAAAGCCCCTACCTAATGTTAACCAATTAAATGCAGAGGCTATTCAAGAAATTTAAGCCCATTACTGAAGAATATATTAAGCAAAGTCTCATTGTTTGTCATACAAGTCCTTGAAACATTCCTATCCTGTCCACAAAAAGGGATTGAGGTTTATACAAGATCTGAGAGCACTAAGCAACACTGTTATACCTCCACACCCATTGTGCCTAATCCTCCCACCTTGCTCTAAGCCATACCACCAGAAAGTAAATTCTTTACAGTTATATATTTCTGTAGTACCCTTTTCAGTATTCCTATCAATTCTAGAAGCCAGTTCCTATTTGCTTCCATTTGGGAGGACAACAGTACACTTGGACAGTAATGTCTCAGGGTTACACTGAGGGTCCCACCTACTTTTCTCAAATCTTAAAGGCAGATATCACCAAAAAAGAGTTCCCATATCAGTCCTCCCTTCTACAATATGTACATGACTCCTCCTGTGTTCAACTTCTGAAGAGGCATCTTTCAAAAACAGTCTCCACCTCCTTCAAGAACTAGCAAAAAGGCGACACAAATTATCTAAAGAAAAACTTCAAGTCTGTAAATTCCAAATTAAGTATATGGGACATCTGATCACTAACCACAGCCTTCTCTGTATCCCAACAGAATTCAAGCTATCTTGACCTTTCCAAAGACAACTTAGTGGATTCTTAGGGTTGGCAGGATAACTGTAGAGATTATATCCTAAATTTCTCTGCTATGACTTAGTCTCAATATTCCCTTCATAAGCTGACCAAGCAGAGACCTATGTAAAGGTAGCAGGATCACAGAAAGCCTTTCATATGATAAAGAGCAGCCTACACAACCTTCTTGCCCTGGGGCATCCTAACTATTATTACACTTCTTCCTTTTGGTTCATAAAAGAGAGAGAAATGCAGTGGGCACTTTAATCCAATGACATGGAAGCCAGCACTGACTCACTGCGTACTATAGCCAACGATTAGACCCAGAGGCCAAAGGTTTCCTTCCATGCATGCAAGCAATTACTGCCACCACCAACCTTTTGCCACACACAGAAGAAACAGTAGTTCACCACTGACTACATATACCTCCCTGGGTGGAAGTCCTGCTTTAAGTCCCATCACACTTAACATCTATCTACAAGCCGATTAACCTCCTATGAAATTCTTTTCCTATCCTCTTCAAATGTTACTATTGCTCACTACAATACACAAAACACTGCTATTCTTCTTCCTTTGCATACACATGAACTTCCTCATGATTGATGTTGGCAGACCAACTGCTGACTCCTTGAACTGATTTACAGGAAACCCTCTTGAAAATACTGAATTATTTTGGTTTGTTGATTGATCCCACCTAAAAGATAAAACACAACAACATCAGGCTGGTTATATAATTGTTTCCTTAAATGGAACAACTGAAGCTGACTCAATGTCCCAAGCAACTTCCACCCAACAGGCAGAACTTCTAGCATTAACTTGAGCTTGTGTCTTAGTCAAAAATAAAACTGCCAGGGTACCTGGGTGGCTTAGTGGGTTAAAGCCTCTGCCTTCAGCTCAGGTCATGATCCCAGGGTCCTGGGATTGAGCCCGCATCAGGCTCTCTGCTCAGCGGGAAGCCTGATTCCTCCTCTCTCTCTGCCTGCCTCTCTGCCTACTTGTGATCTCTGTCAAATAAATAAATAAAATCTTTAAAAAAAAAACTGCCAATATTTATACTGACAGTCAATATGCCTTTGGTTTCACCAATGACTCTGCAATACTTTGGAAACAAAGAGGTTTTCTGACCTCCTCTGGCCAAATTAAAAAAAAAAAAAAAAAAGCACTTATGTTTGAAACCTTTTTAGTAGCCATTCAATTACTTAAATCTCTAGCCTATAAGAAATCCTACACACTCTACGGCAAATAAAGAAGAAAGTAAGAGAAAGCATTTGGCTGATGCAGCTGCCCAGAAAGCAGCCCTCAATTCACCCCTAATATAATCAGGACATCCTTAACCTTGGCTGAGGCCTTAATCAATATGATAGGCCATCTTCTTTCTAACAGCACACTTGGCTGTCCAACAAAATGAGAAAAAAGTGTGTTTAACAGGATGCAAATTTAAACAAAAAGCAGGGTACCTGGGTGGTTCAGTCAGTTAAGTATCTGTCTTTGGCTCGGGTCATGATCCCAGGGTCCTGGGAAGCAGGGAGCCCATTTTTCCCTCTCCCCTCTGCATGTGCTCTCTCTTGCTTTCTCTCTCTCAAATAAATAAAATCTTTTAAATAAATGAAATAAACAAACAAAAAAAACAACATATGGTTAGATCCAAATGGATGGCCAGTCCCCCCTGTATTAACAATAAATATACCCATGACTTAACTGATTGGAACACTGACAAAATGATCTTACAGGAAAACAGTACTACTAGAAGTCATATCTCAAAGCCACTTCCCAAGTATACCAGAAATGTAAAATTCGTCCAAAACATAAACTTAGAAAACCCATTCATTCCTCTATTGGACATTTTCTCTTATCCTCAGGTCCCTTTGTTTTATGGCAAATAGACCTCCTCCAGTTGCTGCCTTCTCAGGGACACAAATTTGTACTGGTAATCACCTGTATGCTTTCTCATTGGGTAGAAGTATTTCCATGTCACAGAGCCACAGCCTCATCAGTAGGCAAAATACTATTAGAAAAAAAAGCATTTTTGCTTGTGGAATTCTCTCAGAGCTTCATGACAGAGGTTTCCATTTCACTGATCAGGTAATTCAATTTAGAAAATCTGGCCCAACCTACACTTTTATTGTGAACTTACCATCCCCGGTCCTCAGGACTAGTGGAATGTACCAATAGGATTATTAAAAAATCAATGGACAAAGTCCACAGAATCCTTTAAAATACCTAGGCCCAGAGTTCTGCCCTTAGTACCACTCAATGTTAGGTCGACACCTACAGGAAAAAGCAGGTTGTCATCCTATGAAATGGTCACTGGCAGACTTATGAGGCTAGATTATGGAATGTATGAACCACTTTTGTTAAAAGAACACCTTTTAGTCTACTGCAAGGAACTCATAAAAAGCCCTCAAAATTAAAGTATAGCTCATTGAACAATCTTATCACAGCATGCTCCTGGGAGACAAAGACATACATTACTATAACCTCCGACTTGGTGATTATGTTTATTGGAAACATCATCTCCACGAAGATACCTTACAGCTCCAACAGTTAGGATCATACTGAATTATTAACCAATCCTTGTGCTGCTAAACTCAAGAGTATGGATTCATTTTAAAAGGGCGTCAATCCTGAATGGTCATCTCAAGCCTTTGGGGACCTCAAATTAAAAGTCTCCAGAGAGTGTAAGACCACCTTGAAGTCCACTCAGGCAGATTAGAAGCAAATGACACCTGATGTAGACTGCTTTCCAAGAATCTGGACCAGGCCTATATATTAAACTCTTCAGGGGCACATGGGTGGCTCAGTTAGTTAAGCATCTGCCTTCAGGTCAGGTCAGGTCATGATCACAGAGTCCTGGAATCGAGCCCAACATCCGGCTCCCTGCTCAGTGCGAAACCTGATTTTCCCTCTCCCTCTGCTGCTCCCCCGTTTGTGTTCTCTCATTCTTTCTGTCAAATAAATAAATATTTTTTTAAAAAGTAAAAAAAATAATAAAATAAAAATATTAAACTCTTTAGCCAATGAATATTAATGAAATATTGGGTATCCTACTCCCTTTTACAGCAATAATTGCACTTTGCTTAATTTCTTATTACTCCTGGTTTCAATTGTTTAACTCTGTTTAAAGAGTTCTGATTTTACTATACCCAAAGATGATCCCCTCATCCTACTCATTTTGTCCTCAGCCCACAGGGAAACTAGGCATAAAAGTACCCTTATTTGGTTATCCCACACTATGGACAAAGCCGGAAACTTATCTGATTTCTGGATATGTCATCATCAGCCCCTTACCAACCATGGTAAAATAGCTGATCCCTTTGTTACACCTGTCAGTAATTTTCCATCCCTTCTGAATTACACCATAAATCAAACAACCCCTTCAAGCTCTACTTACTGTGTCAGAATAGTTTTGCTGCCAGGCAAAACAAATCCCCCATGCTTTGAGGTTCCTCCTATCTGAAGAAGTAGTTACAATATCCATGAGCTCTGCTTTATCAATGGTTTCACTCAAAAATACATATACTCCTAGTATGACTTGTCCTGGTCCTTTATTTAATACCTTCTCCCAACTAGAAATGAGATCTACAGGCTGGGCAAACAAGCCACTCAATGCCTGAAGAAATAATTACATTAACCTACATACAGATCCCTAGTTTGATCATATGCTCTCTTCCATACCAGTAAACGAATCCATAAATAACCAGACACTTGCAGGTGTACTTTGTGTACCCTCAGGACACGTATTTGTCTGTGCATATAAAAATAAACCATAGACATTTGATTGTTTAGATAGTTGGAGACTCCCTGGACAATGTCTCCTGGGTAACTTAACAACTCCACTCACAATTCTTGAATTAATAGGTCAAGGTTCCCAGAAACCAGGAAGACAAAAGAGAGTCCTTAATATAATTGAGGATTACCCTGATGAAGATCCCTCTGTAAATGAGGACAACAGGTGTGGCCACTGCCAAGGCTGTGACCTCCCTGGAAGGGTCAAACCTTCAAAACAACCCAGTTTGGTGGACTTTTTAGCTCCTGGCTGGGATAGGAACTGCATGGAACAAACCCATGATATGACACCTATCCCAAACCACAAAAAGAATGGCCAGATCAAATGCTAGAGCCATTAGGACTCAAAAGAAATCTTTAGATTTTCCTTTCTGGGTGGTCCTTGACAACCATGTAGCTTTAGACTACTTATTGGATGCCCAAGAAGGAGTCTGTGCTATTACAAACACTTCCTGTTGCACCTGGATTTATACATCCCACCAGGTAGAATTAGAGACAAGTAAGCTTTTCAAACTCCCCAAATCCCTAAAAGGAACTCATTCCCCTGGAATAACAAGCTGGGTTAACCTTAGATTTCCATATTTATTCAGCTGGCTCCCAAGTGGGATGGGGACCATCCTAAGAAAGGGACTACAAATAATATTACTCATTGTTTTATTAATCTGTTCATTCTTAGTTTTAGTGCAACTATTAACTCTCTGCCTTTCTCAATGTTCTACCATGATTCAGGAAACCAAAATTATTGCTCAACAGCTTCTAACGGAAGGCGAAGCCTAATCACTTGGACTTCTTGATACTCCTGTCATAAATCTGATAAGCTGCTTAAGTGAGGACAATGCCTAAACCTTGTCTCCTGAAAACCTCCCTGTTGTGCGAATGGGGTCATAAGCTCTCCCCAAACATACCAATCACCCTACCTCTACTTTCCTTCCTCTGTGGGACATGACTTTCTAAGAATGAGCCTTCCTAGAGCTGAGGATGCGTACACTAATGTTGGATGACGTACTAGCTGGTCATCACATCGTTCCAAGGAAAGATCTCAATCAAAGGGGAGAAATGTGAAAGAAGCATCAAAATGGAGTCAGGCTTGCTAGGAGAGCTATTTAAAATGGAGCCAGGAGGACGTTAAGGAAGCAAGGCTTATTGCATGTCCCCACCTGAAAGAAAAGGTAAGCTTTAAAATATAGGTCACTGCCAAACCACAAGCATCCTGGGGCACCAGCTGCAACTCTGCCATTTCAAGAGAAATGAACTTTTTTCTTTTACTTACAAATGGACTTTTTGCTTAGTGATAGCACTTAGCAACCAATCATGTACAGATAAGAATAGCTTCTACCTGTCAGTACCAATCATAACTCCTGACAAACAATTTATGTGGCTTTACTGGAAATCCCCTCTTGTGTTTAAAAGCCCTCCTCTTTTCTCCCCACTGTGGAAAACATTTTCAATTCCTGCTCAACTCTGAGTCTCTTGAATTGCAGTTCTCAGACCCCAAATAAAAGCCTCTAGTTTGCCCTTCAGTCTTGCTGCATTTCTCAATTAACAAAAGTATGCTGCTAAGCAACAGAATAATTCTCCCTTATTGAATAATATCTCTAAATTTCATTTGTAAAAATTAATTTACTTCAGAATTGAAGGAAGAAGTGTGGTAAGCAACATAGCTACTCTTCCTCTCTAACTTTCCAACAACTTCTCTAAGTTTCTTTTATAGAAATTAATTTACTTCAGCATTAAGGGGGAAATCTGGATGTGAAGCAATATTGTTATTCTAACTTCCCTGAATTTTCCTACATTTCTTTTATTAAAAATGATTTCAGGGGTGCCTGAGTGGCTCAGTCAGTTAAGCATCTGCCTTCAGCTCAGGTCATGATCTCAAGGTCCTGGGACTGAGCGCTGCATTGGACTCCCTGCTGAGCCCTTCCTGCTTCTCCCTTCCCCTCTGCGTGCCACTCCCCCTGCTTGTTCTCACCCTCTCTCTCTCTGTCAAATAAATAAATAAAATCTTTTTTAAAACAAGATTTCAATTAATAGAACATTTTACTTTGCAATTTTAAAGAAAAGAATACACAGAAAAATAACAGATGATAAAATATCTTCTTATACTAGTCAATCAACTCTGATTATTAAATCAAGGTTAATAATCATGAACCACTATTTCAGGGGCACCTAAGCAGCTCAGTCTGTTAAGCATCTGACTCTTGATTTTGGTTCAGGTCATGATCTTGGGGTTGTGAGATCAAGCCCCAGGCTGGGCTCATGCACTGGTTGTGGAGACTGAAGATTCTCTCTTTCCCTCTCGCTTTGCCCCTCTCCCCACCCAATCTCTCTCCCTTCTCTCTCTTTATCTCTTTCTAAGAAAAACAACTATTATTTTGGTCTTCCTTATTATTCTCTAGAGCAAAGGCTTTACGTTAAGAAAGAAAGTTATTGCTATTCTTAACTCCTTCAAGGGTCAGTCACCTTGGCAACTTTCAACTATGTACCTAAACCTCTACTTCTTATTTCCTGGAGCACAGATGATAGCTCCCAGTTCCTTGACTCTGTAGAGGAGAAATCTAGCACTCCTACCCTTAAGGCCACTTGTGCTCTCTGAGACCTGCACATACGATTTTTCCCTGTTAGGGTTGATAACAATTCTCTTCCCTAGCCACAGAAGCATCTCCCAAGATTTGCCTGTGGGTTGCTCCTAAAAGTTGAAAACAGCAAACAACACCTCATCAAATTGTATACTTTAAATATGTGCAGTTTAATGTATATCACTTATAACTCAATAATGTTATTTTAAAGAATGAGGATCCCTGACAATAAGGTCACTCATCTCTGCTCAAAGAAGCCAAAGGAATAGTCCTTAGCGGTGAAAATTCATCTCAGAAAGTACGAGGGAGTCATCTGTACATTAGAGATAAATAATCAGTAAGGGCTTCAAGATCTAATCCATAGAATATTGTTAACCATTACTTGGTCTAGAAAAATTCTAAAGTAGGCACAACCAAATACTCACCCAACCTCAACAATTAAAAAAGAAAAAAAGATCTCACTAAGGTCACACAACAGACCTTTTAGTCTTTGAGAAACAGAGCTTCCTGAAATAACACTAAGATAAATCAGTGATGAACTAGATGCCTAGGTAGTGAATGATGGGAGTATTAGCTGAAAAATGTAAAAGTTGTCAAAATCTAAAAACCAATTTGGTTTTGGCTTAGAACCTTTCACTCTGAAGGTTGTTAGGTTGCTCATTCATTCACAGAACCAATATTTAGTGAGAGCTAAACGGGCAGGAGCTATACAAGGTATACAAGCTATACAAGGATCTCAAGGGACCAAGGTAAACCAGAAAAAAGATAGTGCTACCCTTAGTAGCTCACTTCCTAATGGGGGCCGGGAGATAGTGACCACATCAACAAGTATCTCAAAACAGTTGAAGAGAATATAAAATGCTGTAAGGGAATAATAACAATGGGAATAATAATCACAGCTATCACTTACCCAGCTCTGACTAGGCACTGGAGCACTGCTTATAAGTATTGTTGGAATTAACCCACCCTATGAAGTGGTTCTATTGTATGAATGAAGACACAAGGACCAAAGGCACTTAGACACTTAGTGGTAGAGCAAAGACTTGAATCCCACCCATCTGGGATTCCAGAGTCCAAGTTTTTCCTCACATCACACTACAGGTGTGTAAGATAAAGCAACTGCAAGAGGAGGAACTACTTTAGATAAAGGAAAAGTAAGTCAGAAGGAAAAGTCTGTCAGAAGAAGTGACAGATCTAAAAAATGAGAAACGTAGCCCTTCTTTCCGGCAGTAACTAAAGAGTAGGCATAGATAGTTGTTTATTGGGCCATACCTACTTCATGCCATCTGTGTATAAGGAATGTTTATTTTTATACTACATCTATAGCAGAGGAGCAGGTTGCTAAATAATTTTTTTGTTGCTGTTTAAAAAAACTGGGCAAGTGATATTTCAAATGAATGATTAAGAACCAAAATAAAATGATAAACTTAATAAAAATTTATAGTTCACCAGAATCTACAACGCACAATGGTTGAGAAACATCTCAATCCCGTATTTAGCATGTACTTCATTCAAACTTTTTTACTTGCTAAGAATCTTGTCATACTTGTTCACACAACCACTAAACTTGAATGAGTCAGCTCTGAATTAATGACATTGTTAAAGTCTTCTACCCTATTTTGCAGAAGAGTGGTATTTTTGAACAAATAAAGAAGAAAGCTACTGATTTCTTTTTTATACTGCATTCAGTCCTTGACAAATACACCCTTTTAGACATATCCTGGCATGGTGTCTTCAAGAATTCTCCAGATTTCCCTAAGAGACCCCTACCCCTTTCAGCTTTCCAGCTTGCTCAACTCTAGGTAGATCCTGTCTAAGCAGAATAGAATCCACAATCTCTATGGCTCAACCCCCATCTTAGGAGCTTAAACAAAGGCTCCAAGGGAAGAATTCAAAGCCATTTATACAGCTATTCTTTGCCCTACTTACTCTCCTCAGCCACAGACTCCCACTCTATTCAAACCATGAAGAATTTTTTTACTTTAATAAAGGGTCATTTATTTGTGGCTATACCACACCACAGTTCTACTCCCTTATTCTAATACAGGTACAGATTGTACTACACACTTACGGGGTCTTGAGGGAGAAGAGAAAGAGAAAGAAGATAAGAAGGGAGGGCAAACTATTCTAGAAGCAGTTCTATTTTCAGTATCTCAATCCTCCCATTCAATTCTCTTTACCCATCCCTACTGCTCAGCTCCTTTCAATTTACCCCACCCCCTAATTCCACAGCTGAACCTCTGACCCCACGATTCTACTCCAGGTCTACAATCCTATCCCTAAGCCCACCCTGTGCAGAGTTTCTGCCACAACCAAGTTCCTTGAGCATTTCCATTAGCAGAGCCAACCAGCAGGATTTGAGGGGGAGTTCTAGCTTCTGCTGACAGGCCCGTGGAAATCAAAGATGTCAGTCTGAGACTCAGAATTCAATTCTGAACTCATTTCTTTCATTATACGTACTTGTGAGATTCTTTTATTTGATCATTACTATACTCTGCCATATTCTGGATTACAGTCTAATCTGAGCTCCAAACCACTATGCATAAAACATAGCAGTGCCAGACCCTTCAAAATATGTTATACATTTGATCCTTTCAGAACATCTGGGGGCGGGGGGAAGGTAACGGTTTTTGGAGCACTGTGAAAAAAGCAAAAGCACCTAACAATCATGGAGACTTAAATACCTATTTATAAGACAAAGAAAAAGTTTTACAATTGGATTTTTATAACATAGCCTGTTTTTATACTGGGAAGAGTCTGGACCCTAAGTATTTTACAGAGCAAGAGAAAGACCATTTCAGGAAAAAGGCTCAGTTTTTGATTCCTTATAGTTGGCCTTACCCCATCTAAGATTGCCTTATAAGGCAGTCTATGTTTTATTTAAATAGTTGAATTTTGATAGGTTGCTATTGAAATCTGCCCCCCACGTTCCCCTGAGGGCTTAACCAGGTGTTACTAATCCCCAGATGCTCTGCTCCTAGCAGAAACTTCAATCTGATGGCCTGACATCAAAGAAATGTTCATGATCTCTTAGAGATAGATGATTTGTTTATCTCGTCTCAACTGGTGAAATTCTGGTTCCAATGAGAAAAATACTCATTTGAAAGAAAGGAAGCAGAAGAATGAAAATAACTTCCACTTGGGCAGAAGTTTTTCTTCCCAACTTAAATTAGAATAAATAATCCTAATGACCTGAGTGACTCAAAATGACTCTGGATTTGCCAGGGGTGGATCTTTTATGCCTATCTGCACAATTCTACACCTGCTCAACAACAAAAGTATAGCAATCCTTTTTCATGCATCACAAACCAAGTATTGGCATGTAATATTGATAATACCTAACAAGTAAAGACAAGCTTTCATTACTAATCTTGTGCTTACCCATGCTTTTCAGTGTAACTATTCATACACTTGGAAATGCTTGTAATTTTCCATGACCCACAGCTAGAATATATAAATAATATACAGAAAGGATTGCCCAAGAGTTAAGAATTTTTTTTCTGTTGTTTACTTTCAAAGGAGAAAAAAATGTTTCAATAAACAGGAACATATGGGTAAAATTCAAGGCTTATACATGGTTTGAATTATTTTTCCATGGGTATACGGTAGTCAAACTGATTTTTAACAAAAACTTTGGCAATCTTACCGTCTACGGGAAAAACTGAGTGCTAACTGCAATGGCACGATTTGTTGTTTGAGTTTTCAAAATAATACCAGAACAAATGGCTCAGATAAAAAGATGGAAAAATAAGTAATGATGGTTTCTCTTTTTTACATGCTTAAGATACATGCTTTGATATCTGAAAAATGACAGAATTACTTTTAATTACCCCAAATAACCTCTTCTCTCTTACTTTTTGGCTCTTACACATGCCAGTCTTCCTGCATGGATAGTTTCCTTGCCATAAAAATGTACCTCTTCCATTTCTCTTGGTTAACACTTATTTACCCATCACATAGATATACACTAAGAACTCACTTCTTCCAGACTTCTTCTGTGACCTTAGCTAACTTTGTGTGGTTGTTTGCACTGTGTCTCATTCTTTAAAAACGCCTTCAACTTATTTTCAGCAAGAGATTCTTATGACTAAAGGACATGAATGTTTATGACATATGATGTAATGCAGGCCTATTATAAATTGTAACATCCTATTTAATTTTTAATTTGTGTTATTCTTTAAAATAATAGAACCATGTTATACCTACTCTCTATAAAGACTTTACTGAGTCAGGCTGGCCATAACCTTTCTAAGTAAAGCTGATTAAGTTGGGGGGGCACCTAAGGTGTTGCTGGGATAACATGGGGGAATAGTCATTCCCTTACGTCATGTTTATTAGAGGCCTACTCTGCAAATCACCGTTCTAGTTCTGATGATGTGGCAGATAAGGAAAGAAATAAGTAAACAGTCATACACTCACCTGCCACCTTACTCAGAAGTTTATCAACCTTCTGATCCCAAAGCTGGCAAATGGAATAGAACACCTGGAAACAATATAGGTACTGATAGGAAGCATACAGTAATATTTAATAAGACATAGGAATGCTTTTAGCAGGGGGGACACAGTGAAAACTTTCAAACATTTCAGAGTCTTCAGTAACTGTAGGCAGGATGGAGCAATTCTTCCTAATCCATCCAGTGATCTGGAACAGGGTATTCCCAATGCTTTGTGTTGTGAAGACAATTTCTTCTTCTCCACCTTCTCTTCCTCCTCCTCCTTCTTCTGTAGGCTAGGTTTTTGTCTTTCTTTTTTTTACTCCAGTTTTATTGCGATATAATTGACATATAACATTGGATTCATTTAAGGTGTACAACCTAATGATTTGCTGTGTGTATACATTGCAAAATGATTGTGAGGCCTTCTTTTTTCTTAATTTTTAAAAATTTTTTTAATTAAAAAAAATTTTTTTTTAAAATAGGTTCCACATCCAATGACACTGAGATTAAAAGTCACATGCTCTACTGACTGAGCCAGCCAGGTGCCCCTGGAAGGACTTCTTAATACCCGAAATGCACAAATAAGATTTGTTTACTAAGCTGAGTACTGAGTATCTGCAGATTAACTTACCTCAACATATGAAATCGGAAATATTCCTATTTTGTCTGCCAGCATTCCTTCGGCCCAGTTTTCATCCACTCTACGGATCACAGTCAGAACATCATCCTGAAGAAACAGCAAAATTAGTCTATTTGATCCCACATTAAGCTTGTCATTTAATTTTCATTTTCAATAAAGGAGCTCAGGTTTTAAGAGTACATGAATTTAAATGCTATAACATATCTTTAGTACACAAATCCAGCGCTGTCACTATCAATCAAGAGCATTGGAAAACTATGAACTCTTTCTATACAGGGGTTGGCTGTTTGTTACAGCTTCAAATGCCACCCATCCCAGGCTCCTGAACTTCTGTTTTAGATCAATTCTCAGGCTCTTCTCATGTTCTCTCTGATAATATACCAAATGGCCATTTAAATGCATATCCTACTGCTTTTCTTTATAAAAAACACTATTGTGTTTATCTATACTTAAAATTCTAAAGCATTTTTATCAATTCAGTAGATACACTACTGTGTGCTTTCAGTAGAGAAATTTATGTATAAAATAAGGAAATAATGATGTTTCACTGTGTTATTCATAATTCAGTAAATTAAAATCCCTAAGTGGCAAACACACACCCTATAAAGTGGCTTAGAATTAAATTTAGGCTCTAAATATGAAAATGATACCACACAGAACATCAACCAAAATTATCTTTCATATAAGAACAGCCTATGCACAAAATTACTTTTTGTGACTTTAAGAAAATTGCTTCCAGGTATTTTTAAAAGCACAGTGAAATACTAAAGCTATTTTATCATTTTACAAAAGGAAATACAAGTCATATTCCTGCATATTCAGGTCCAGAGGAAGAGCTGGTGAACAGAAAATCTCATTCTAAATTTACCTTTGCAAATGGAAGGCAATCTTTGTCTGCTTCCTTGTCTTTCACTTCAAAGTCATAAAGTGCTTTGCACTGAGGTGGGGGCTGAGGTAACGGTTTGATAATCTGCACAAAATTTGTGGGGAAAAAGCCATGGATCCCGTTGACTTCCCCATGGTACCAATTTTCATCCACTTGTCGCCGCAAAATGATGATGTCACCTTTGCTGAATTTAAGGTCTCCAGGCTCTTTCCCTTCGTAGTTGTATAACGCTTTGGCACAAGGTAACTGAGGTATACCCTTAAGGAAAGAGATGAGTTTTAATTAAAGGATGATCAAAAACGTTTGAAAATTTAACTGTATTATTATTTTTAGACAAAGTCAACTCAACATAGCATGCAGGTCTGGAGTTTAGTGGGTGGGAAAATGAAACACGAGGAAGTCACACATGATCCAAGTTTTCAAGGATACAGAAGAGATAGCCAGGCAAAGCTGAGAGAAGAGTGAGGCATTCGAAATAGAGGGGACAGCACCAGCAAAGACATGGAGCATGCTGTGCAGAGGGACTGGAGTTTTATAGAGAACACGATGTTCCTGGAGAAGAATTATGGAATATAAAGTGTAGGAGAAGTAGGCAGAAGGTAACTCATGGAGTGTCTTGAATAATGTGTTAAAGAGGCTCAACTGCTGTGTCTGTTCAGCAATGACAAGCATTCACAGGTTTGAAATAAAGATGGCCATGGTAAGAAGCATGTGTCAGGCATTAGAGTGGGAAACGGACGAAGGAGAGAGGCAGACAGCTCTGTGCAAAGCACAGGCATAAACTACTTGAAAAATTTTTTTTTACAGCCTAATCTTTCTAATGAAGCAGAGTAATAGAAAGCATTACTCATTGTACTGCTGTCTCCCTGGGTTCCTCCGTCTCCCCACTCCCCCCTCAAAATGGATCGAAGTTTTATACTCTTGAGGCAACAGAACTTCATAATACAGTTTTTAAAATTACTTTGGTTTCTAGTCAGAGATTTAGAGTCTGGACTATTCCTAAGCCAAACTTTTTTTGCTAAATATTTTTGTTTGGCTTAAGAGGAATAGCCAGTTCTTGGCTCTCAAAATGCTATTGGCAGTCATCTTGTGTTGGCTTGATCCATGTGATGTTGCGTCTGCCTAATGAGAGCTGTTCTAGAGGCCAATATCCTGAGAAGGCAGGAGCTGAGCCTTCCAGAAGTTCTGAAACCCTCATGTCCCCTCTGACTTTTGGACCCTGCCTTAAGATCTTGCCTAGGAAGGCATAACTCCTGTTATCCAGCCATGACCTAATCTTGTAAACAATTCTGCTGTGCCCTTTGTGCCCTGCAGAAGGGAAATGCCCTCAGGAACTCTGGTGCCTCACAATCCTGTGAACTTTGGTCATATTCCCTTCAGTGTCTAACTCTGTGAAAGGATTCCAATTTTTGTCTGCTCTCATGGAGATGCCTCACTGCATGCTCTATTACATATTTCTTAAAGTCTGGTTATCATAATATAACAGTATTTCCCAAGAGAGTTTTGAGGAAATAACAGTAAACACAGAAATGAATATCACTATGAAAGAGGGTAAGAGTGATTGAGCCAGAGACAGAGAACTGACCAAGTATTGTAATAAGCTAACTCTTGGAACACAGCTGATGGGACCATGATCAGGCAGTTTCAGGTAAGGGTTAGAAACACAGACTCCAGAAGCCTGAATGTCTGAATCTGAATCCGCATTCAGCCACATACTAGCTGTGTGACCTTGAGAAGGTTAACCTCTCTGTGCCTCAATTTCCTCATCTGGGTTGTTGTGAGGATTTAGTGAGTTAACATATGTAAACCACTACAAAAAGCCTAGCAGTTAGGAAGTGCCTCATATATGAACTATGATCATCATCACCATTGCCCAGTAGGAAAAGACTTGTTCACCAGTAAAACACAGCACCTGAAAATGTATTTGTCTCTATGCAGCTGGATGCTTTTCCTTCCGGATGAATTCACATAGCAATTACATTTTTAATACATATTCACTATACAGCAATGCAAAGAATGATCCTCCTAGGAAGTACTGGGATTTCAAAATGTGCATTTCTGAAGCACACATTTGTTTTCTAAGTGGAATCCATTCATCTTCTGGTTGAACAGAAGAAATTACAATTTCACTGACATGCACGGTTTAATAGGGGATGGCATTTTAGATGTGGCTGTAGTTCATCTTGACAGAGCTAATGTAAGGCACTGGAACCCTGCATGAATTAATCGAAAATCCTATTACAAACTCAGTGACAAATAACTCTATTCACCATTATGGCCTGTTCTCTCAATTTTTTCCCCACCTCAATTAGCTCTGTTTGGCCCATTCTGTCCAAATCCATGCCAGCCAAATCCATGCACCAAGATACAGATTTAGCACTCTTAGAAACCGCTCTGAACTGCTCCTTAAAGAGACCTGTAAAATTCCCCAAAAAACACAGTATGGTTCTTTTGTGACATGGTCATGTGGGAATTGAAGGAATTTATTTCTTCACAGATCATTTCCACACACCAGTGGCCCAATGGACTTATTAACTTTTCCACTGAAGCAAATCTATTAAGTATTCCAAAAATCATCACAGATTCTTAGTACAATGAATGGCAAGGATAAAACTTATGATAACAGTGATATACATTATGGTTAGCCTAGTTACATCCTTGAGACTGCAACCTAAAATTGTTAATTCACACTGATTTGCTAAATCTTGACTGCTAAGGCTATTTCAGTGATCAATAACCACAGAGAAAGAACCATAAAGCTTATGGCAATCTAATCCATGAGCAGACATTTGTGCATCTGGCTGTGTTTTTCTATGGTGTTCTTTTTCAATTAAATTCTAAGGCTAAAAAGCCAGTTTGTGTCAAGTTTCTCAAAAGAAGGTTTCCTACATTAAATAAAATGAATTCTACTCTGATTTCAAATCAAGCGAGTTCAGTGATCTTTAAAAGACTTATTCCCACACAGACTGCAAATGATTAAGGATAAATGGTCAAACGACTTGGAAGAGAAATAAAAGAATGCATTTTCCTTTTACAACATCTGAAGAATAAAGCCAAAACAATTGGTTTGATAGCTTCGGACTACTCTTCTGGGTAAAATACGTCCGGGGCCCATGGAGGCACTGCCTTCTCATTCATCTCCTTAGAAAGGTCTGGGAGTCATGTCATCGCCCAGGCCCTTTGCCCTCTGTGCCTTCGGCAGGCTTTCCAAACTGCTGCCTTTCTTCTGTATCCTCTCATCAGCCCAAGGCCCCCGAGGATCTGTGGAGCTTACATTTCACTTGGCTACACATGAAAGGGAGGCTTAAAAGGAGAGAAAGCCAGAGAGAAACTGACTCTGCAGTCTAACCTTGGGCTTGCAGCTGTCATTCATGCTGCCCCCTTTATCAAAAACCTTGGCAATTTTAGACAGGTGAGCTATTATAATAGTTCTTAATCTGAAATACATTTCAATAAATAGTGACTACTCTGCTCATATAAAAGTGGGCCAGTTTTACTCCAAGCAATTTTGCTTCTACATTATGTATACAGATATTTAATATAACATTAAAATCCTTACGAGACCTGCACACAAATATTTTTGATTAAACACTCCACACTCCATTTTTGTATCATCAAGTATATTCCAATATATCTGGCAAAGTACTACTTGATGATGTAGCTGAGATTCTGATGGGTAAATAAAACATTCACTGCCAATTTATTTTATAGACTCTAAATGCCAATGCCCAGATATACATGCAAGACAGCCTCTTTAAATTCAAATCCCTTCATGCATTTCTTACTGCTCCATAAAGTAAAAAAGATTCAATGACCTACTAAAAAGAATATCTGGAAGATACTCTTGCCGTAGGAACAGCATCACAATGTGTATAATTTAATAATTTAGTTAGATGTAAGTGGGCACAAATTATGGCTGATTTCTACTTGACTTTCAAAAACTTTCCAGAAAGAATTGAAGCACAAAGAAATTACAATAAGAGAATTACTACACACATATTAAGTAGCAAAATGGGCTCAGAAAAGGATTTTTTTTTAGATTTTATTTATTTATTTGACAGAGAGAGATCACAAATAGGCAGAGAGGCAGGCAGAGAGAGGAAGGGAAGCAGGCTCCCTGCTGAGCAGAGAGCAAGATGGGGGGCTCGATCCCAGGACCCTGAGATCATGACCTGAGCTGAAGGCAGAGGCTTAACCCACTGAGCCACCCAGGTGCCCCAGGAAAGGATTTTTTAAAATGATCTTTGTAGAGGTGCCTCGGTGGCTCAGTCAGGTAAGCGTCTGCCTTCTGCTCAGGTCATGATCCCAAGGTCCTGGGATTGAGCCCCACATTGGGCTCCCTGCTCAGGGCGGAGTCAGCTTCTCCCTCTGACCCTCCCCCAACCTCGTGCTCTCTCTCGCTTTCTCACTCTCTCTGAAATAAACAAATAAAATCTTTAAAAAAAATACCATATCTAAAGGAAAAATAACTTAAAAGACAATTGGGTCAAGCTCACCAGCTTAAATGTATTGCACAATGTATGCAACTCCCATATTTCTGTGCCTCTGGTACTCCTCATGAATAGCAGACCGTGAACCCATCCTTGTGAAACTGTCTTCAGCGCCTCCTATGGAACACAGTATATGGTGGGCACTTGACACTAAGATATGGGAGGAGCAGGAATACGGAGGAAAGAATTTCATTCCATGTTCCCAAAGGCTGCTGGGAAATGTGGAGCACATGAAGGTGCCACAGAAAAACCTGAGGAAATGGGAGCTCATCTGCTAACTAGTGTCCACTTCAATGTGCTCTGGAAACATGATTAAAAACATGATCCATTCTGGAAATGGGCAGTTGAGTTTGTATGCTAGCATTTGAAAAATGTGAAACAAATTACACAGCAAACCACAGCAAACAAATATTTTCCTTTCAAACTTATCTGGTGGTTATGAGGAAATAGTCACGTAGTTGATAAATAGCTTTTTTTTTTTTTGGCTGGCCTTAAAAAGGGAGTATCCAACTGACAGACAAATCATTAAAGAAAACAAATCTTACTGAATTTCTCTAAGGGAAGACAGCTATTGAGAATGCAGTCACGGAAATAAAATGCAGGAAATTTATGTCACTCGTTGCCCTGAATATGAATTTTCTGTCTCATCACATGTTTGATAATTACGATAGTATTTTTGCAAAGAGGAGGAAAAGTTATTGGGAAAATTCTCTTCAGTAACTTGAGCTATATCATCTTGGGGACTCATGGCAGGATAAGGGATGTTTCCTGGTAAAAGGTCAAATTTCTACTTGAAAAGCAGTTTGATTCCTGCCAAGAATCTGCCCCTGCCCTTTCCTAAACTTACCACCTGCCTGTGGGGGCATGGGACTAGATGGAGAAGAATGACCATGTATCAAAATTTTGTGTGGCCCTTGTCTAATATTACAGAAACCCAGAAAGGTAGGGAGAGTAAAAAATACAGAGGCAGAGGGGTGTGTGGGAGCAGGTTTTTAATATTAAATAGAAAGATCATGTAAGGCCTCAATGTAATTCAACAGCCTGTTTTTAGTTTTTTTTTTTTGGCCAGTGTTTTCATTAATATCCCAGAAAGAGATGCTCATATAATTTAGACATGACATTATATATGATAGTTCATAGTTTCAGAGTTAAAATAACATCAGAATAAACCCACACATATATGGGCAATTAGACAAAAGTGCCAAGGCACTTCTTCAATGTAAGAAAAGAAAATCTTTTCAACAGATGGTTCTTGGATAATTAAAAGCCCATATGGTGAAAAATGAGTCTTGACTCCTACCTCCTATCATACACAAAAATTAATTTGAGATGAATCCCAAAACCAAATGTAAAGTTAAAATAAGTTTGCCAGAAGAAAGCACAGATTATCTTAGTGATTAGGTAGGTAAAAAAAAAAAAAAAAAAAAAACCCACAAACATAAAAATTTATAAATTGGACTTCATCAAAATCGAAAAATTCTGTCCATCAAAAGACAATTTAAAAAAAAGTCACACCAAGGGAAAATTATTTGCAATACATATAACTGACAAAGGATTTTAATCTGGAAATATAAAGAACTTCTGTAAATCAACAACAAATAATACAATTTAAAAAAACAGACAAAATTAAGATATAATTCAAAAAGGAATTTATTACATAGTCATGTAAAGGTATTCAGTGTCATTAGTCATCAGGAAAATGCAAAATAAAACCACAATGAGATATTCTTTCACAACCATTAAAATGATTAAAATTAAAAAGACAGACAATAGGACCCCCAGGTGGCTCAGTTTGTTGAGCATCAGACTCTTGGTTTTGGGTCAGCTCATGATCTCATGGGTTGTGGGATGGAGCCCTGTGACAGGCTCTGACCTCAGCACCAAGTCTGCTTGGGATTCTCCATCACCTCTCCCCTTGCCCCTCCTCCCACTCTCTCTCCCTCTCTCAAATAAATAAATAAATCTTAAAAAAAAAAAAAAAGACGACTGACAACAGAAAATGTTGTCAAAGATACAGAGCAAATAGAACTCAAATACATTGATAGCGGGAGTCTAAAATGGTACAACCACTTTGGAAAACTGTTTGACAATTTATCAAGTTACTCCTACACCTACTCTATGACCTAATAATTCTAATCCTATATTAACCAATAAATGAAGACATATATCCACATAAAGACAAGGAACAGAAACTCTCACAGCAGCAATATTCATAATACCAAAAACTGAAAACCAAAGTCCATCAACAAGAGAACAATGAAATCTTTAGTTATCAAAAAAAAAAAAAAAAAATTTACTGGGGCACCTGGGTGGCTCAGTGGGTTAAGCCTCTGCCTTCCACCGAGGTCATGATCTCCAGGTCCTGGTATGGAGCCCTGTGTCGGGCTCTCTGCTCGGCGGGGAGCCTGCTTCCCCCCCTCTCTCTGCCTGCCTCTGTGCCTACTTGTGATCTCTGTCTGTCAAATAAATATTTTAAAAAATTACTGATACACATGAATGAAAAAAAATCAAAATTAATACTATATAATTAATACTATATAATTACTTCATATGACTTTCAGAATAGGTAAAACCCATCTATTATAACAGAAATCAGAACAGTTGTGGTCTGTAGGGGTCGGGGAATGAATGGAAGGGTGTGTGATGAAAATTTCTGAGATTAGAGATAGATTCTATATTTTGAATGGGATGTTGATTAGGTATACAAATGTGTCAAAACATATTAAACTGTACGCTTAAGAACTGCAATTCACATAGGTTAATTTCAGCTCAATATTAAAATATATAAAAAAATAAACCAGTAGCAGCACTTAGAAAAAAAATGAGAAATAACCACATACACCAAATAAGTGACTATGTATGCACATGGAGGAAAAGATACAAAAGTATCACAGTGAATAACCACTTACAGCAATCAAGAAAATGGCAAGACTGGCAAAATAAGAGATCTGAAGTCCAGAGGTATGCAGATCAGTGCCTAGAAAGATGGCTACTTTTTGAAAAGGAAATCTATCACCAATGTACAGAGTATGTGTATGTAATGTAGGGTCTCTGCTACAATCTCACCCAACACTTAGCACCAGTCAGCCACTCACTAGATATCCAAGTTACATTCTGAATCCCATAAACAAAGTGAACAGAGAGCTGCATAGTGTTCCATGGGGAGTGGTACAGATGATAAAAGTGTTGGAAAATATGACAGAAAAGCTGCAGAAAGTGAGATGTATCAGTGGGTCAGTATTAAAGTGGTGTTCAAATACAATGAAATGGTGTTACACAAGGAAAGTAAGCCAGCTTCATATTCATTGAAGAAAAAATAAAGGCTTAAATTGATGCATGCATTATTTAAGTTGGATAAAAGAATTTTCTGACAGTGAGGGTTGTTAAATATTGCAGTAGATTTTGATATATCTTTCACTGGAGACTTAAAAAATAGGACAGTATCACAAGTTTGGTTCTGCCCAAAGGCAAAGGAACAAAGATTATGATGTGTGTTCTCTAGTAATGCTATGATTTCTTTGGCAATCAGACCATTTGAAAGAATAATTTTATTCTTTTTCTTTTTAAAGATTTTATTTATTTATTTGACAGAGAGAGAGAAAGAGAGAGAGAGAGAGAGATCACAAGTAGGCAGAGGCAGGCAGAGAGAGAGGGGGAAGCAGGCTCCCCACTGAGCAGAGAGCCCCATATAGGCCTCGATCCCAGGACCCTGAGACCATAACCTGAGCCGAAGGCAGAGGCTTAAACCACTGAGCCACCTAGGCGCCCCAAGAATAATTTTATTTTTGATGATTTTGTCATTTGTTTCTTTTTTAGGAATGGAATCTCAAGAATAAAGAAAGTACTAAGGTATGAGAGGGAGCTGGGAGGGACATTGGGAAAAACAAAATGAGAACATGAATTAGCTTGTAGAAATCCCATCAAGCCAGCCTCAATACTCCAAAATCTATCACAACCTGTTGCAATATTATTAACAAAAGTAGAGATAAGCTCAGCTGTGGTCAGGCACACCAGGTCATCTTTTATCTCATTATTCTTGTTTATGTCAAAAAGTAAGATATTATATTACGGTGTATTACTTTTACTACCCTCCATAGGAGTGTTCTATCAATTAATTAATATGAAGCTTACATAGCAAAGACTGAGTAATTATTGCAGGATAATATCCACTTACTTTGAAATAAATCTGTTACAAGGATATAAAACCAATCCTGTGAAATCCATAGGGTAGAATCAAGATCTTTGAAACATAATTAAGTCTTCATTAAAAGAAAAAAAAAACTCCTATCTCTATGCATATACTTTGGAATTTTGGCTATCAAAAATTTTAAAGTATTAACTGAATGTAGAGACAATTTTATAGTTCTGTCAACAAAGCTCTTTTACCTTTAAGTCTGTTGTAAAATGATACTTTAAAAATACCTGTAAATATTCTGCAATACTTAAATGAGTGCTACTAAAAATGCAAATTGCTTTTGCTATCTAATTTCTCTATTATAGGACTGCACAAGAAATGCTACTGTAAGGAAAAAATATTTGCAATGGACAATTTTATCAACAGATAATTATTTTTAGACAAGTAGTATATTGAAGCTCACCTCTAAAAAAAGTATTCCAATTTAAGTATATTGACCACTAAATATAGGAAATAAGAGGAACTTAAGGGGAAGAGACTTATTAACTAATCCAACACTGAAAAGCCCCAATCCAACTCTTCTACTTTCCCCTAAATAATTAAACAGTAGGGTATGAATTACAGGTATTTTCAACCAAAATGAACCATTATATAAAAATAATATATTGTTTTTTACATTTCTAGATTAAATATATAGCAAATAATGTAAAAATGAAGTGCAGAGTCCCATGTGTGCATCCAAGACTACTTTCAATAAGCCTGTCATACACACTACACAAATAAGATAAGAGATCATTCTAGCTATATTTTTAACAGAAAACTTGAGATAATGAGAAATTGATCATCTGAGATAGGCACTGGCAACAAATTAAATTACAGTTTTAAAATATCTACTACTATGGGGCATCTGGGTGGCTCAGTCCATTAAGCATCTGCCTTCAGTTTAGATCATAGTCCCAGGCTCCTGAGATCGAACCCCACATTGGGCTCCCTGCTTGGGGAACCTGCCTTGGGGAACCCTCTGCCTGCCACTCCCCTTGCTGTGCTTGCGCGCTCTCTCTCTCTGTCAAATATATAAATAAAATCTTTTTTAAAAGTACGTATCTACTAATATAAAATACTACATCTGTATGTTTTTAAAAAATTGTTTAACCAAATGTTTCTTTGGGTAAAGCAACTAGCTTTTCATGTGCACCAGGATGTGAGCGACTTGCGAGCAGGATCTGGATGTCATTCATCTTTGTATCCTGACAGCCCAACACATGGCCCAGAATCAGCTCACTGGTTGACTGCTTTCTGGATGCCTCTTACTTCATTCCATCCTACAGAAATCTGCCAGATTCATCTTCTTAAAATACAGCTTTTACCAAATCATCTATCTGATTAACCTTTTCCTAATTCTGTTTCTAGGAATTTTAGTTCAAACCCTTTTCTCTGGCACTTACAATGCCCACAGTCTGACCCCAAACTATCTTCTCAAATACCTCACACTCCTCTCCAACAAGTATCCAACATTCTAACCAAATTAAATGCTCTCTAGTTCCCTGAATATGGTCCTTTTTTTCCCAGCCTCTGGGACTTTTCTCTGCCATTCCTTCCACGCAAAGAGCCCTCTTCCCCAGACTGCATATCCACTTGTGAGAAGTCCTTTCAGCTTTCAAGACACAATTTAAACATTGTATTTCCCAAGTCCCTTCCTTATTGTCCAATATAGATGTATGTTTTCCTTTTCAGCCTCAAAAGATTTTGTTTACAAAAAACTTTGTTTGTTCCCTGTTGGCTTTATTGTACCTTTTATTACATATATTTGAGTACTTTACTAATAATGCTACCAGACTCAAAATAATTTGAGGGCAGGAATGGTCTCTCATCCCTTCACAGATCACTGCAGAGCCTACTGATGTATCTTATAGGTAGTAAACACATTTACTGAAATAAATTAGATCATTCCCTCCCTCTAGGCAATTCTTCTCATCAACTACATAATTCTAAGAAAGAGGAAGAAGCTCTCTACTTCTACCCTGCACCCTCTAGTCAAGTTAGCAGTCTGTGTCTGGTGCTTTACTCTAAGGAATTCTGCTTAGAAAATTAGTGGAGTGGTCAATGTGGTAACTGCCTGTATGTACCAGCCAAGCAGAAGGTCAGGCCACTGACATGCATGTCTACTTGTACTTTTGTTATTTTATCCGACCTAAGTAAAGAAGTCAAAGAAAGAGATTTACATCAAGGCAGTATTTTGCAATGGTGGGCTAAACCCATGTTTTTAATTGCTTGAATGACCTTTCCTAAGGTCATACTGAAATAACAAAAAGTATTTTTTTTTTTAAATAAAACCACAGCAGTTCTAGAAAGAGGGAAAACAACCATTAGCATACCAGAAAATTTTAGGAATTTCTAGAAGAATGAAAGCAAGTGGAATCAGAAAAATTTCTATGTCTGGATTAAAAAATATACAGGGCAGGGCTAAATACCAAGATAGCAACCATCCTCATAAAGTCAAGTACATATCCCAAAACATACAGAAAAAAGATAGAGATGAAAAAAAAATTTAAGAGATATGGAAGATAGCTCTAAAAATGTCTAATACCAATCTAAAGTAAGAATCACTTTAAAACACAGTAAGAAAAAACACAGCAAGGGGGAAGAGAATAATGAAAGAAATAACAGGAATGGAAGAAAAGTTTCATGAGCTAAAGACACTGAAGAGCTGAGTTATAGCAGTCTCATCAAATACCAAACAGGGTTAATAAGGGGAAAAATTCTTATTTCGACACATCTCATTACACTGCAAAAGTCCAAAGACAAGGGAAAAATTCTAAAAGATTTAGGGCAAAATAGTTTACCAGTGTGGAACTAGAATCTGAATTCTTGGCAGCAATACAGGATAAAAGACAATGAAAAGAGCAATGCCTTTGGATTTCTAAAGGAACATGATTTAGAAAACTTTAGCCAGCTAAACTATTAAATATGTGTGTGGACAAAGGAAAGATACTCTTGAACATACAAAATCTCAGAAAGTTTATCCCCTGTGTATTTAAAAAAAAAAAAAAAAAAGTTCAGAGGCACCTGCATGGCACAGTTGGTTAGGCCTCTACCTCTTGATTTCAGCTTAGGTCATGATCTCAGGGACATGGGATCAAGCCTCCCATCAGGCTCTATGTTTAGCATGAAGTCTGCTTGCAACTCTCTCCCCCTCTCCTTCCTTTCCCTACCCTCCCTTACTCTCTAAATAATAAATCGTTTTTTTTAAGAAGTCGAAGGAGGGATCTCCCATCTTACCCCCAGAAAAACCACAAAAGACTTGTAGAGAGAGGATATGTGATATAAGAAACATGGATGGCTAAATATGATCTAGAGGACATGAAGAAAATGGAAAAGAAATTTAAAGAGAATCTGTTGGACTAAGAAGCTGGATTCATCCTACCTACATTGAGGAAGGATCTGGTGGTACAAGTTATATCTCCTTTTTAATGGACCCAACTGCAGTGCAGTGAATAATTTTTAGATAATCACAATACCACAAACTGTTTTTATGGCATTTCAATTCATAGAATCAATCTCCAAACATAGAAAAGAAGACGTACAGCCACATAATAGAATGTTATAAACTCTGATAATATTTAAAAAAAAACAAAATCAAGAGTTAGGGAAGGAGAGATGGGAAGTAGAAGTAATCTCAATTTTATCACTTGGTATCTGAAACTGATATTGTTGAAGGCTAAGAAATCAGGAAAAGGAAAATTTATTCTTTGAGGCTGTACATGAAACCAGTAGGAGAACTAAACACCAGAAAACAGTATAAGCATTTACCTCCAGAAAGCAAGATGAAGGTATGAGAGAAGGGATGCTTTAATTTTTTATTTTAGACTCTTCTGTGTGGTTATATATTTTATAACATGAACAGGTATAACTAAAAATAAGTACATAAAAAAAGGAATGTAGTGTCTAAATTCTAATGTAGTCAATTATAAAGTTTAATTATCTTGTTTATTAAATAATTCAGACATACAAATAAGATGGATACTATTAAAAATAGCCCTGTACCCACACCTGACTTGAGAAACAAAGCATTTTAAATTCAATCAAAGCCTCCTATATATTTGTAAGCAACCACACAGTCACCTTTAAATGAAAATGAAAAGAAAAAAAGCTAGGTAGGCCCTAAATATACATCCCTTACTCCCACTCCCAGTTATTCCTATTACTGATTACGATACCCAGTTGCACTAAATAACGGACTCTGTCACTTTAATGCAATATCGATATAACATCAGTAAAATCCCCACTATCTCTTTTGTTATTCAAATTCCATCTCTTATAAAAACTCAGACTTTTTGTTTGCTGTGCTAATTTGCTTTATGGCTAGAAAAAAGGAGCAAATGTGTAAAATATGACAAACTGTTTAAAAAAAAAATAAAGACAAATTGCTCCACAATCACAGTTTCCACTTCTGTAAGACCTGGTGATTCAAATAATCAATGTGATTTCACCTTGAGAGTTTATGTCTAGGAGCTATGCCCCTGACATGCTATAGATCATGGGGCTTGGAGAGTTAAGCATGTTAGTTTTGGAGAAAATAAAATAATACATCCCCTCAGCTCCAAAGGGGTTAGTTTACTAACTATTGTGAAATACACAGAAGTCACTTGACATGTCACCTTCAAAAATACCTATTTGTCATACAAACTTACAAGTCATACAAACTTAAGAAGTCAGCATATTATCCTAACTACTAGTTATCATTCACAAGCTGCTTTTATGTGTATGGGGGGGGGGCGGTGTGAGTTGATAATATATGAATTCTTAGAACCACAGTCAAAAAAACTTGATTAATCAGAGACAAGATTTTAGAATGTTTAAAATAAAGCCATTTCTCTTTTTTTCACAAAGTGTTTTAGAAACATAAAGGCAGCTTCTACCAGGACCAACCAATCTGACTTTAAGGATATAGCATTGTACTTCATTTTAATTTCCCCTGGCTGAGAAAGAGAAATGATGAACTAGTGAATGGATTCACACTTGGTGCAAATTACAAATCAAAACAGGTGCTTTTCTAACTTTATTTATTTTCAAGCTTATAAATCATTTGGTGTTTCTGTTACATGCAATTCTGATTCAGTAGATATGGGTAGGGCTAGAGTCTGCACTTCTAACAGCTCCCAGGAGATAGCAATGGTGATGCTGTGCTGGTCCAGCAACCATTCTTTGAGCAGCACGGGAATCAGGGATCAGTCACCTTCCCCACCTTTTTGCTGATTCTTCTTCCTCAGGTGCCCAATAATTCAATCTTCTGATAGTGTCTCCCTTTTAAGTTCACTCCCAAGCTGATCACATCTATTCCCTTCTTTTAAGATCATTTATGCCAGCCATGACCAACACTGGCTGCATATTAGGGTCAACTAGGGAGTTTTCTTCTTCTTTTAAAGTTATGTAAAGCCCCCACCCCAAACCAAAAAACAAAAATTTCCAGGGTTGGGTCAGAAATACAGGTTTCTTAAAAAGCACCTCCATGGTTCTCATATAAAGGGCTAAGACCTGTTATCTACACTGTTATCTACACCTGTTATCTATGTCTCCCAGACCTGATGTCAGCTACAACCTCTCCCTTGAGTCCCAAGTGCCTACTCCACATGTCCTGTTGAATGTCTAATAGATGTTTCCAAGCTAACTTGTCTAAAATAGACCTCTTGATTTCCACCTGCACCCACCAAAACCTGATCCTCTGCTACTTTTTCCTATCTTGGTAAATGGCCCCACCATTCACATAGCTGCTCTGGCCCAACAACTGAACCTCACCATGATGTCTCTGTTTTCATTCTTTCATATTCTACATCTGATTCTTCAGTAATCCTGCTGGCTCTACCTTCAAAATATAGCCTCAACTGGTACATTTCTTACAACTTCTATTTCTACAACCAACCTAAGCCAAAATAAAAATAACACTACCTCCATCTTGCTACTCTTGAACCCCTAGAGTTTGCCATCTATACCCTCTTGTCTGTTAAGTTCCCAAGGGTTTTCTCATCTACTTACAATAAAATACAAACTCCAGGGGTGCCTAGGTGGCTCAGTGGGTTGAGCCTCTGCCTTTAGCTGGGGTCGTGATCTCATGGTCCTGGGATCGAGCCCCGTGTCAGGCTCTTTGCTCGGCAGGGAGCCTGCCTTCCCCTCTCTCTCTGCCTGATGCTGCCTACTTGTGATCTCTCTCTCTGTGTCAAATAAATAAATAAAATCTTTAAAAAAAAAAAAATACAAACTCCCTCGCATGGCCTCCAGAGCTCTGCATCATCTAGTTCCTCCCTATCTTTAACCAACTTCTTTCCCTCTAACCTCCAACTCCTGCTAACCCCTAATTCCTAACCTCATGCTGCTCATGACCACCACAGGCTCTTTTCTGCCTCAGGATCTTCCTCTTGTTCTTTCCTTATGCCTACAATATTCTTTACAGGCTTATTTCTGCACATTGCTCAGGTCTCTACTTCCATGGCACCTCAGAAAAGCCTTCTCTGACTATCCCCAAATAGCCTCACACAACCAGCACCCATCATAACGTCCTCACCCTACTCTTTCTACCGTGCTCATCTTTGTCATGACATTTCTGAAGTTACACTAGTCTTTCCTTTGTTGGCTTCTTTACTGTCTCCTCCTCCCCACCCAAAAACATTAGAACATAAGCTCTAAAAAACAGCTTATTTTATTCAAAGTAGGATCACAGGCCTGTGTCCATCCCTAGCAATTTGTAGGCACTCTAATGCCTGTTGATTGTTATGAACAGAAACTTTATGTCCTCTCCAAAATTAATATGTGGAAGCCGTAATCTCCAATGTGACAGAATTTGGAGGAGGGGCCCTTGGGAGGCAACTAGGTTTAGATGAGATCATGAGGTTAGAGCTCTCCTGGTAGGATTAGTGCTCTCAAAAGAGGAGACACCAGAGTTTCCTTCCTCTTGCTCTCTTCACGTATGTGCACCAAGGAAAAGCCTGTGAGCACACAGCAAGGTGACCATGTACAAGCCAGGAAGCAGGCCCATACCAAGAAACAAGTATGTCAGAACCTTGACCTTGGACTTCCCAACCTCCAAAATTAAGAGAAATAAATGTCTGCCGCTTAAGCCCCACAGTCTAGTATTTTGTTAAAGTAACCTGACACTGGTATAATGAATAAATGAGTCAACAGAAAGTAACCTGGTTGGAGGGTTCTATGATGTGCCCCAAAGCTTTGTAACTGTCCATCCTTTGGCATGTCCAGTATTTTTAGTAATAATTTGAATAAAGGTATTTAGGGCACGATTAATTTGCCAGTGACACAAAACTAGAAGGGAGAGCTAACCAGCTAATATGACGGATGACAGAAATAAAATTTTTGAAAGATTTTCATCAATGAGAAATATGGAACAAACAAAGCAAGTATTTCCTAGGATGAACATTCACTAGTGTATTTCATTGTTTAAACCAACTAGCACAGATACAGGAAACTACAAAACACCTGCCCTAATGACAGACTGAATGAAAAAGACTCAATGACTTGTGCTATCTACAAGTTCAATACAAGCCACAAGTAACATGGCTACATGAATACTGTCAAAAATGACTAGAATAAATGAAATGCAGAGAAAGGAACAGACCTTCTAAGTCTTGACTGATCAACAACATCTATAGAATCTTGTTCAGTTCTGTGTAACCCAATTTAAGAGGAATATTAGTAAAATGATCTTTAGAAAGGTGAATGGTCTAAAAATTAGGTTAGAGACACTTGTCTAAAGGACTTAGAAGACTTGAAAAAAACCCTAGAAAATGAAGACAGTAATAGTTGGTAGTGGCTGAGCATCCACAATGTGCCCTCATATGTTCACACACATGATACGTCTGTGGGATAGGCTTTCATTATTATTCCCATTTAACAGCTGTGGAAACCAAGGCCCAGTGAGTTTTAGTAGGTGGAGGGGTTTTACTCCAGAGCACAAACTCATCATCAGGATGTAGTCTTTAAACACTCAAAGGGTTGACATATGGAGCAATATTATACTTACTCTTTATAGTTCTAGAGCGGAAAACTAGAACAGAGGAAAGTTACAATGGGCCAAGCTAATTTTCAATGTAAAGAAGTAGTTTCCTCATAATGAGCTCCTTTCTGATCAATAGCTAGTATTCTTGTAGAAGCTGGCTAACCCGCAGTCAGCATGCTCAGCCCAGAGAACAGTCAATTTGGGTGGGGGCTCAGAGGCCCCTTTTTCTTCTCAGCACTGATCTTCAACACCATGTGTTTCCTTTTCTATCTAAATACAGCAAAGAACACTGAATGTTTACAACTCTTCAAAGCAGTATTAGGTAGTTACATTTGAGAGAATGATAAACCATCTTTAAGTACGGCACTTGCATTTAATTCAATTATTATAAAACAAGTAAGGGATGTTCTGTCTACCTTAGTCAACCCTGAACATAAGGTAGATGTAAGTATACTCACAAGTAGGGTTTTGCTTATCTCTTTGTCCTCCAATTTTAAATTCTTTCAGAAAACACAGATCTTTTCCTAAAAATTTCCTCAGCTTGTACTCTAAAGGTCTTTACTTTATAAATACCCACTTGTGCCAAAGGAAACACTCTTCATCCTCTAATAAGACATTCATCTAAGCAAAGGACAACATTTGCAAGAACAGAAACACGAAGAAGTTATAAAATTAAGCACAGAAAGATCCCCACGATGACTTAATGAACACATAATCTGTATATACAATGAAAGTTTATTAAATAAACAAGAAAGAATATTCATAATCCTTTGTATATGTCTATATCACTAAAAGTATTAGTTTAGCAAAAGCTATCTTTCATGTTAATAATTTTATAATGAGACACATTTTAATTATCAACATTTTAATGTGTTAATGGCATTATCTACCATTTTAAAAAAATACTCAAATTTTTAAAAATCTTTCCCTCCTTCTCTATGTAATTTATATGTATATATAATTTTTAAATAATTTATATATATATATATATAATTTTTTTTTAAATGCAGGCTCCATGTCCAGCATGGAGCCCAAATTGGGACTCGAACTGACGACCCTGAGATCAAGAGTCTATGCTTAACCAACTAAGCCACATAGGTACCCCTAAAATATCTCTATATTTTAAAGTTGTTTATATATATGTAAACAGGTTTTCATGGAATTAAGGGGTTAAAAGAGAAAAGATCCTATATATAGTTCATATATGCAGTTCCCTGTAAGTTCCCTATATATTTGAATGGAAAACATCACATATATATATATATACACAATGTGAACACACATTGTAAGTGAATAAATATTCACTTACAAGGCTAATATATAAAGGAGCTAAGGCCTTGATTTTCACAGACAACATCCTTGAGAGTTAAAAAAAATTAGGAATTATGAACCTAACCCTATTTTGAGGCATCAACTCAAAGGACATCAGGGCTGGAAGGGACCTTAAAGATTATTCAGTTCAAACGCCACACATTAGGACAGGAAGATGAACTGAATACCCAAAAGTCACACAGCTATTAAGTAGCAAATCCAAGACCCTAAAACCTGAGAAGATGTTACTTTAATGTTGCAAAAGACACTCTGCAAATGTGATGAGGTTAAGAACCTTGAGATGGGCAGGTTATCCTCAATTATCTAGTTGGCTAAAGTAATCATAAGGTTTTAAAATCAGAAAACATCGCAGCTGAGTTCAGAGTCAGAGGTAGACGTGACTATGGAGGAACACTGCTGGCTATGAACGCTGATGCAGAGATGCATCATGGCTGGCTAGGAAGACGCAGAAAGCTCACAGGCCATGGGTCACAGTGTAGCCTCCAGAGAGTGGAAAAGGCAAGGAAACAGATCCTAACCTAGAGCATCTAGAAAGCAAAACAGCCTTGCCTTTGCCTTGATTTCAGCCCAGTGAGACCCGTATGAGACTTTGAACATACAAAACTGTAAGATAATAAAGTTTTGTTGCTTTAAGTTCCTAAACTTACGGAAATTTGTTACAGCCAAGATAAACTAATTCACCAAGTGACTCTATGGTCAGCATTCTCAACTCTCCGGCAGACCTTGTATCTCTCTTTCAGGAACTTCCCACACTCTTCAGGTTATATATACAAGGGTAAGTCGAGGAGAATGGTGTATACTGCTTGACAACAGAAAAGAAAACTGCTGAAAGCCATATACAAAGACAACACTGCACGAACTAACTGTTTACTTTAGCTCATTTTTTGAACTACATTTGCTTCCAAGTGAAATAAAATTGACTTTGAATAAATTTTACAGTGTTCTACTTGAAACAGCTGGTTGGGACTTTTCAAAAAGCATCTTGTCAGAATTATGTATTTTTTTCCTAAGACATATTCCACCCACTAAGTCATACCAGCAGCCTTGGTAATCATAGTAGATTACAGTGTGAATGCAAATCCCTTAGATTTCCATTCCGCAATAAGCTTCTTACAGGAAGGTGTGAATATACAAAACACCTTAAATTTAATGCAAAGGAAACCTGCATAAATCTTGGCCATATCTACTACAGGGAGGGGCCAACAGAATGAAAAGGAAAACTTGTAGTTCTAGTGCTGAATTCACAACCAATGCCAGACTATCTGCATAACAGCAAAGGCAAAAGAAGCAAATGCACCAAAATGAGACCCAAACCTTAACTGATTCTTTCCTTTCCAATTCTAGCTTAATGTGGCTCGATTTGGGAAGGGATTACCCATGAAGAATAAAGCAATGTGGGAAAGAAAAAAAAGGAGTTAAACTGAAAACCTGCAGATGAGAAAAATGTGCCCAAACCAGAGAGGCTAAAGGCTCGTGTTACAAGCCCCGCTTGTGTAAATACTGATCCTCCACCTCATTGAATTGTTGACATTACATAATTAGCCAGTTACAACAATAACACTACAGCTTAACACACCGCCACAACCAGAGGAATTTTAACTAGTCTAGTGAATTGCCCGTCACCAGCTACATTTGTGCTAAGCTTCAAAGCAAAAAACAGTAAAAGAAAAGAGATGAGCGTTTAGTATGCAGACTAACACAGAGTAAACAAGAGGAGTCTAGTCCATCCAGGATCTGGTCCCTGCCACCCCATTTGTTTTTGTTTTTATTTAATTGTCTCAGCCTTTAGTTGTCACCTACTTGAGTAAGATTCAGTAAAGGCATGACATATACACTGTGATATAGGAAATAAATATTAATTTACATCATATTAGTGTACACATAAATCAAACTCAAGACACTTTTACTGTTCAATTTTATAAACTTTAACAAAACTGTCCCCCCAAAAAACCCCACAATTTAAACCCAATACTTTGTTTTATTCTTCAACTTTTTAAACTCTAACCTAAACAAACAAATACTTTTAAAAAATCTCAGATGACTCAGACACCTATTAGCATTCCCCTCACTAGCCAGAGGAAGAGTTTCACCTGCCAGTGACCCCTTCTTTTCTCTTTAATCACCCGTCTCACTAGGGAACAAAGGGTGCTGTATTCTTTCTTAGTAAAGCAAATTAAATCTGAAATGTAGCCCAACCCAGGTACTCAGGAAAATCATATACAGTATTCTGAGCGTTCTTATACATACTGTACAGAAATGCTCAATCTTTCCATCGAAACACCAAGTATTTCCTCACAATTATTTAAGACCACAGTCCTACGAATTATTAAATCTGGAAGGAAGTTTAGAAATGATCTATTCTACTCATTTTGTTTTACAGAAAAACAGAATTGCAGTTTCTTTTCTCCCCTATTGTAATGAAATCACAAAACCTTGCTGGCTGAGCATTCTATAGTGGGTCTGTTCCTCCCACCATTGCTCCAGGGTAAAGGCAAAAAGAGAGGGCTGGGGCTTGTGTTTCATCCAGAGAGCCATATTGAAAATAATGACCTTTCTGTGTAATTTATCATGTTCTTTCTTCCTTTATTTGGTTGGTACATAATCTTCATGTCATCCCTCTTTTTCGTACGTCTCCTATCCAAAATTGTTTTAGCAAACACTCACTTTGGAAAACCCGTTTAACAGAAGTCTCCTGAAGATTAATGAGATCATTTAGGTATCAAAGAAATGAAAATAATGGTGAAATCTGAGCCATTCTGATGATTTCTGAGTGTGTAAAAGTCCCCCCATACTCTTTTATCTATGTCTGTGGGTAACTATCTACTACATTCAGATAAATCTAAATCCTTATCTTGTCCAATTTCTATTTTATTTTCCATTATATTTTATTGTGGTAAGAATTCTTGATATGTGATCTACCCTCTTAACACATTTTAGAGGGTACATTACAGTATTGTTATCTGTAGGCACAATCTTAAACAGATCTTTTATTCATCTTGTGTAACTGAAACTTTCTACCCTCAAAATGCAGTGCGTCTTGCCCGCTCTGTCCTTTTGAAGCTGCTACTCTTACCCTTTCATTCTCATTTTTCTAAGACTGTGGTGCCAGAGAAGAGCAGTATGGAGACCAGCATGAGGCCACAACAGTTGAGACTTCCAACTTCTTCAACCTTTGGATCTAATAAAAATGAGGTTGTCTCCAAGCAGGCCATTCCTGCAAGCGGTCTCAGGGGCCTGAGTGAGTTCACCTCTCCTTTCAGGGTTTCACCAACCCTACTGCAAAAAGCCACTACTGATGAAATTTTTTAAACCAAAAATTAAGACACATGGTCTGACCAAAAAATGGTCTGATACTTCTGTTCCTACCACTCTCTAAATCCCCTTACTCTGCTACATTTTTCTTTATGGTGTTTACAGTCCAAATCATATCTATTCATGCATATATATATATATATATATATATATATATATATATAATCCATTAAGTATCTATTCTTTTTGCTGTATGCTGTGTCTCTTCTATTAAAGTCAGAAAAAGGATGATCAACTTGTTTTATTTACTATTTTATCCTCAGTGCCTGAAAATGTACCTGGCATGAGGTAAGTACTTACATAATTTTTGCTGGATGAATAAATGAAGTTTTTGTTGCTTATGTGGGAGAATAGAAGAGACTATCTGAAATAGAGATTATGCTGGAAAATTCAAATATGTGATTATATAACTTTCAAGTTAGTTGTATCTTACTTCAACTCTATAAATGAAAAGAATATTACAACAGATTTGTTAGAAATAGCTGATTTTTATAATCAAATCACCAATGATTGTATAAAACACCACCATTTCCAAAAGAACATGACCAAAAAGATCATTTACTGAGCAATGGCTTGTATACAAGGATATAATATAGAATGTATATATGTTTCAACACACATATAATCAAGAATGCCAAAATATTTTCTCTCTTCGAAGTATTCTTAGTATCCTAACATTACCTAAAAAATTCAAAACTCCTGAAAAATATTATTATGGAGGCTTTGAGAGTATGGAAACTAGCATAACATAAAAACTAACCTGTACAGTTTAAAATAAAAGAGATGATTTATTAGTCTCTATCATAGAGTTAATTTGGGATTTTTAAATCCAACCTTGCTCTAATGTGACTTACAAAAGGGTTACAGAAAATGTTTTTTCTGACCATGAACTAAGATTAGTTCAGCACCCTATTAATGACCATCATTCCCTTCCTGCCTCTCTTCATAGTTGGTTCTACTGCAAAAAAAGAGACAACAGGCCCAAATGGAGTCATTTGTGTTAAGCCTCATGAGAGCAAACCAAGACTTAATATCTAACCTAATTGAATCTTCAACCTCTTCCAAGAATGGACCTTTTAACCAGCCAACCTGGAATTAACTGATTAGCACCAAGAAGTAATCTGTCTAATAGACCCCTCCTATTCCCCTAGTTAGGAGGGTGACCTTGCCTGAAACAATTCACTCTTCCTATTAATTTACTTTTCTGTCCCCTTTAAAACCCTTAAAAATCTTTCCTTTTCTGTGGATCAGCAGAGTTCCCTTCTATTTGCTGGGTGGAATGCTGCCTGAATAATGAATTGAATAAAGCCAATTTGATCTTTAAATTTACTCAGCTTGGGGCACCTGGGTGGCTCAGTCAGTCAAGCGTCTACCTTCAGCTCCAGTCATGATCCTGGCATCCTGGAATCAAGCCCCACATTGGGTTCCCTGCTCTGTGGGGAGCCTGCTTCTCCTTCCCCCACTCCCCCTGCTTGTGTTCCCTCTCTCACTATGTCTCTCTCTGTCAAATAAATAAATAAAATCTTTAAAAAATTTTTTTTAAAATTTACTCAGCTGAATTATTTAAAAAATAGACTTGGTGGCAGTGGTGGGATCTAAAGTGAACTTCTGACAGAATTCAGAGACAAAGAGAAACATAAGCATGATACCCCACAAACCCTTCTGAATTCACTTTCTTGCCATTTCTGAGGGCCACTGCTGAGTTCTTAGTTCTGAGTTCTGCTCTCTTTGCTTTGAGCTCCCAATCTAATTAGCTTTCCAATCCAGGGCTTACTAGGCCAGTCTGTGCTGGCAGACAATGCCATCCAGAACCCAAGTCCTTGCTCTGGGTTCTGTCAGGGAGAAGCTAGACCTGAGCACTAGAAGGAATGCCCTGAGGCAGAGTCCCAAGTCCTTAAAGGGGAATGACCTAGACATGAGCTAGAGGCAAGAGGAGTGATAATAAGCTAACAATTAAAAGCCTGGGAACACAACAGCCTGACCCTGTGGCTTCCAAGACCTTGGGGCTAATAAATCAAGAGCTGCCTGCCCCTTCCATCTCTGCTCTAGTGTAATCCTTAGACTCATTATAATAGACTTGCATTGTGGGTACAGCCCCCTTGATGGAGAGAGGCTGCCATGCCTTGCAGGGTCAAAAATTCCCCCTCCCAACCTGTGGCAGGAGTCCCCCAAATGATTAGAAACAGCTTCCATTAGAGACCACCCCCATCGAATGGCAGAACTCCTCCCAGCCCAGAGACACAACAAATATCCAATCCCAAAACAACCATAGGGCTGGTTCCACCTCAAGGAACCTGCCCACTCTCTCACCTAGAGAGTATACTTTCACTTTAATAAATTGCTCTGCGCTTGCTACTTTCCTTCTGGCTGTCTTTATTAGAGTGGATCCCCACGTAAATTTCTCATGCAGAATCCAAGGACCAAGACCCCCATTCACACAATTCAGACTTTCCAACTGTAACAGTTCAGTCAGCAATTTACCAGTTGTTTGTAACCTTTCCCCAGTTCCAGTTCACAGTCCCCACTTACTGGAGTTGCTGATTTAATCCAGTGAGAACAGCTGGTGGTGTGCACAGCTTTCTCTTGGTCAATATGCAGTAATATCTCTTGGTTATTGCTAGTGTGTTAAAATGCACATGTTTGTCTTGTTTTGTGTAGACAAAGGCTAACTGCTATTGAGAATCTTGGAAGTCGAAAAGCCATAAAGTTGGTCAGCACAGGTCAAGCACTTAACAGATGATAGAGTCCCTAAAACTCCCATTTTAGGATAAGTTGGTTATGGAACAAGTTAGATTGACACTAAGTCACCCACAGGCTCAAGAAAATTTCCATGCAACAAGGTATACTGTAAAACATCACACCATTCCAAACCCCATAACATACACTTTTAGGTATTAATTGGCTCAGAAAGACCCAAAGGCCTAGCTAAAATAGTGGCGGCAGCAGCAGCAGCAGCAGCAGCAGTAGTAGTAGTAGTAGTTGTAACAGTAAGGAAAATGAGATCCTCAAAATCCAGTTAAGCATGACACCTTCTGGCACACCTACTTATTTTATGTCTAAGAACTGCAGTCCTAGAAGCTGTATACATCTACAAAAATGATAAAATCTTAACTAAAGTCAACCTAGAATTACAATGGCCATTATAGGAAACATTCCAAATAGACAAGATTGACTTAAGAAGTGTATCTGAAATAAAGGTTCCCATATCAAACAAACAGAATGGGATACCTATTTTCATTGGTATTAAAACTTCCAAAAAGCTTCAAGATTCTGAAATAGCTTCATTAAAAAATTCACTGCACAAAGCTAATGAAAATCTAAAGACACAAGACTGTAGATAAAAGCTTTCCATTAGCTTTATAGCCACAAACAGTTCCAAGGCCAGCCACCTAAAACACCTGTGTCGCATTCTCCTAGGAGTCCATCATGAAAACAATAATCCAGGGATTGCTGTCTCAGGTGTAATCAGCTGGGATACTGGAAAAGAAATTGTCCTCAAAGGGCCTATGCAAATTTTTCAAAACCAACTCAAATGTCCTCATATCTATCCTCAAAGGAGCCCATATGGACCCCTCCCAGACTTGATGAGACTCTGAGGGATTTTCTGGGAAACTGCTATGTTATTCTCTTAACCAGCCAAGGGAAACTAAAAATTAATGAAAAACCTTGCCAAATTCTGGATACTGAAGCTACACCCCCTTTAAACATCACTCAGAGCCTGTAGGTGGAATTCTGGGGAAACTGGCAGAAGCTGGCTAAAGGTGAGAATTCTTACCAGCCTCAGCTTTCCTGGATCTCTGCTGTAGTACCCAGTAGAAAGATGAAAATAAAATCTCTCGCGCACCCTCTTTGGAGATATGTCTTGGGTCCAAGGGGTTACTCAATACTGCCAAAAATATTTATTATTTGTCCCAGCTAAAAACTAAAGTAGTTCTGGGGTGAAAAACTGGCCAGCTGCAGAACCTGATAGAAAAAAAAATTTAAGCCTTCATCCCTAAGCTAAAATAAAACTTCGTACCCAAAGAGGAAGAAAAACCTCCCAAAGCAATTGTAAAATGATTTATGGGTGGATCAACCTATCAGGTCATTTAAGTTGCAACCCCTTGAAGAATTAAGAGCAACTGTCTTTATCTTACAAATCTTTGCAAAACTACAAATGCACCTCTAGAAGCAACTCAAATTCCACCTATTCCTTTTTACAAATTCCTAAACCTTCCCCATTTATCTTAAAATTCTTGTAACCTGCATTCTTCCCTGTGCCTTTGAGATGTAAATGTTAAAAGTACACACTTCGGAGAAGTAATTCTTATCAAAAGAAAAACAAAAGAGGGAAAAGTCATTTGGAACTTGGGCTAATGGGAAATCCTAAGTGTCCTGAATTCTGAAACTGTAAGGTCTCTGTTTGCAGCTGTCTGTATATTTATGTCTGTTTAGATATATGTGTTATTGATGTGTAATATTCTTTTTTTTTTAAAGATTTTATTTATTTATTTGAGAGAGAGACAGTGAGAGAGAGCATAAGATAGGAGAAGGTCAGAGAGAGAAGCAGACTCCCCGTGGAGCTGGGAGCCCGATGCGGGACTCGATCCCGAGACTCCAGGATCATGACCTGAGCCGAAGGCAGTCGTCCAACCAACTGAGCCACCCAGGCGTCCCTGATGTGTAATATTCTTTACCTCCAGATGGTACTGCCAAAATTATTTGTAAAAGACCTCTATTAAGTGTCTTAAAAAATTAAATGCTTATATAAATTAAGCATTCATAAAAATTCTCAAAAATACAACAGAAACGAACTCAACTACTTTTCAGTTTCACTGATTCGGGTTAATCTTTAACAAATAAAAACTAGTTTGAGTTTGGTTTAATTAAAATAGGCATGTCTTCTGAGTTACCACATAAAATATAATACAGATATGGGGCACCTGGGTGGCTCAGTGGGTTAAGCCTCTGCCTTTGGCTCGGGTCATGATCTCAGGGTCCTGGGATCGAGCCCTGCATTAGGCTCTCTGCTAGGCAGGGAGCCTGCTTCCTCCCCTCTCTGCCTGCTGCTCTGCCTACTTGTAATCTCTCTCTCTCTCTGTTAAATAAATAAATTAAATCTTTAAAAAATATATATATAATACAGATATACAACTAGTCTACCCGGATTTACTAATCAAGTAAGTTCATTCTATCTCTTACAGCATTTGTCAGCAAGAAAAACAGCTTGACATGTGGCTGATTTTGTCTAATGTCTTATTAAGTTTTTATGGGGAGTCTAAATCTAATTGTTAAGGAAAAGTAAATTAAAGACACATTAAGTGGAATAAAAGTACTTTTTAGCAAATGTTCAAATACTTTATCCCAGTTTTTTTGGTAATCTAAGACCTTAAAGTTTTGCTAAATTAAGTTAAATGATGAATTAAGTTAAATTCATTAAATATCCATATCATTTCCAAATAAAATGAAATACTCAAATGTCAATTACTGAACACAGGCTTACCTACTTTTTGTTTCCTTTCACAGGGGAACTAAAGATATTTGGGTCTATTAGTAAAGTTTTGTTGCCATGCTGAGAAATTTACTATTAGAAAACATGTATTTCTAGAAATTATAAAAGATATTTATACATTTGCCAATCCAAAGAAAGCGAATCTAAAAGACAGTTCATAGTTGTTTACTTCTTTATTTTCACTAACAGTTAAGGTTTTTAGGGTTAAAATTCTAATATATGTAATTAGAGCCACTAGAAATAAGGAAAATATCTCCAAATGCAAGGGAAGTAGAATGTGTGTTTTCAGTAAAAGAAGATAAAAGGAATGAAAATGTATTTTTGCTGGAGGGAAAAGAAAGCAATTTTGTTCTCAATAGAGGGTAATTATTCAAAATGGTAAAGAGGAAAACAGGACAAAATTGAAATGTAAAAAGTTGTAGGTTCATGGAAAAGAAATTTTAATGTGTGGTTAAGCTAAGATTAGAATAAAATTAATTAAGTTAAATGAATTTTAATATCAAAAGCCACTACAAAATTGGAATTTGGTTTTCTCTACTCTTGATAAGAGAATGTAAAAGGTTTTTCTTTACCCTTTAAGTCATCTGCCCAGAAAAACAAAGATTTTGTGTCTTGTCAAAATAATTTTCTGTCTTTATCAGGTCTTTGATTACTTAAGAAGGCTGAGTCTTGGGCGCCTGGATGGCTCAGTGGGTTAGACCTCTGCCTTCCGCTCGGGTAGTGATCTCATGGTACTGAAATCAAGCCCCACATTGGGCTCTCTGCTCAGCAGGGAGCCTGCTTCCCCGTCTCTCTCTGGCCTGCCTCTCTGCCTACTTGTAATCTCTCTCTCTGTCAAATAAATAAAAATCTTAAAAAAAAAAAAAATGCTGAGTCATCTTTATTAAAAAAATAACTAAAGTTTTTAAAAACTAATTACTTTCTATATTTGCTTTCAAACTCTCTATTGTGACTATAGTTAAATGGATAACTAAGTATTGTTTCACAGTGACCTACTATTTGACCAGGTGTTTTAAAACGTTTTGATATTTTTCACAAACTTCCCAAAAATCAAACTCATCTTTTTGACCTCAGATTAACTTCAGGATTTTCTAGAGGGTCCCTGTTATGTCTCAAAAGATTTGTTCCCTCTTATAAAAAGAGAGGTATTACACAAATTATGTTTATTTGGTTTATTAAATTACATGGGAAGCATTGTCAAATAAGTCATACTAAACTTTCTTGGATTATATTTGTGTAGATATGTTATTAACATGTGTTTCAGAAATTGTATGAAACTGGTATGTGCTGGTATGTTATCACTTGTAATTCTAGTTTATATCTTAAAATGTTACCATTCAGTGTTATCACTGAAATAACTAAACTTTATCAGCTGTACTGTAATGAACTTTCCATGAGATCTTTAATCATACCCATTTTTAAGTCTTTTGTCATTTACTGACAGTTACTGTTTCACTCTAATGCTTTTGCAAAAGTGTTTCATCTTCAAGGACACTCATAGAAAGCCTAGAAGAACATGGTTTTTGATAACTTTAAGATCATAAAACTGAAATGGATAAGAATTTCCAGAGCTAATGAAAAAACTAGATCCAAGCCAAATAAGATTAATTCCATGGCACTAAATAAATTGAGGAGGAGGATAATCATTTTTAGGACTTATTTTTGAAACATTTCTGATTCTTTAATATTTTGTTTTTTCCAGATCTTAGGAAATCTTTTCCTTTTTTTCCTTAACTATCCACAATTTGGTAAAAAACACCTTTGTGAACAAAGATGTAACATTTACTTTTTCTCCCTACCTGATCCCTCCAGAATTCAGAAAGTCTTGACTATTGCTTCCATAGAAATATAGTTATTTGCGTAAGTGCAATAAGAATTTGTTCTCCTTGTAACAAGACCCAATTGGAAATATAGCTTACATCACCAAGGCTTGACTATAATATCGTATTTGACAGCGATACGAGTAGACTCAGATATGACCAGACAGTTTTAAGGAAATAAGACTAACTTTACAGAAGTAATAAAGTCCTTTAAATAAAATTGGCATGGTACCTTGTTTACAAGGTTCTTGCCTACAAAGCAATCATAAAATGATCTTACATGGTCAATTACTACTCTTGCTGCATTTGTGTAAATAACCAGGCCAAGTCTAATGCAAACAAATTAGTTTTACCGTGATTATCCTTCAGGGAAAAAAATGGGGATTACTATAAAGAAAAAAAGTATGTATGTATCTCTGTCTATATTAGATTCTAATCCTGTTGTCTTTGAGGTTTTACTGTATACCTATAAAACAGACTAGATCCTAAATTCTAGTTTCCTCAGACACCTGGTTACAACTCACCAATTCTCTCTCAGCCTTCTGATTTAGAATCAGTAAGAACTAAGACTGCCCTTCAATCTCCTTGGGAGTAGACCAGAGCCTCCTTACTACCCAGATGGCAGCCAAACTTCAGGGACTTGAACCTTGGGTATACATTTCACAGATAAAGAAGACTCCATTTATCTTCTGGTCAAATATAAGAGCTGAAGACCTCCAAATCAAATCGACTAGGAAGAGAAGTAGCTGACAATGATGTAGACTGCCTCCTCCCAGGACATCAAATCAAAACCTTTTTTTTTTTTTTAAGATTTTATTTATTTGACACTGAGAGAGAGAGCCCACAAGCAGGGGGAGCAGCAGAGGGAGAGGGAGAAGCCAACCTGCCACTAAGCAGGGAGCCCGACGTGAGGCTCAATCCCAGGACGCTGGGATCATGGCCTGAGCCAAAGGCAGACACTTAACAGACTGAGCCACCCAGGTGTCCCAAAACTTCATAGTTTAAAAACATAAAACCCCTTTTTCTTCTCTTTCTTTCCTTTACTCTGACATTACCTGGAAAGATAATATCAACATCCATATTTCTTAGGCCACTGCTGAAACAGGGAATCTTTGCATTTCAGACTGCTGGATTTGTCATAAAAAACTCCAATATGTCCGTTAAAAGTGCCCCCTTAATGGAAGTGGTTTGTGCCCTGACAGGATATATCTGTCTGTGGTGGTTGTCATCCTCCTTGGGCCTATGAATACCTAGATAGCTGGCATATAACTGGGCAGTGCCTCGTAAGCTATCTAACTGAGCCCCTAACTATTATGGGTCACTGGTCAATTCCCCTGAATTTACATTGTCAAGGTAGAAAGAATCTACTAGAAGGCTTTTTATGATTCAGGATTCAGTTCCTTTGGTAAAGCCCTATATCCTTGGTTAGGAGTAATTATAAATGAGGCTATGATTAGAAACCTCTGCTTAACTCCTGAAAATACTGCAGAAGCTACTGCTAAGACAACAGCTGCCTGATCAAAATTATTAGACTCTGTGGCCAAAGTTTTTCTTGATAATAATAGTCCCTAACTACCCTTTAGCTAAGCAAAGAGGTGTCGGAGTTGTAGTCAACACCACCTACTACACCTGGATTAAAACTGCTGGAGAAGTTGAAACTCAGCCACACAAGATCACTGAGCAAGCCACTTGGCTTAAAAGGAGAACTCCTTCAAAGGAGTCTTTCTATGACTTACTTGATTTTGATTGGTTTGGGTCTTAGGGACCATGGATCCAAAGTATACTCCAAACACTAGGAATTACCCTGGTTATAATAATCACAGTAATCTCCCCAGTGCATTATATTCTCTCAAAATCTGTCAATGTATGTTCACAGCTGCTAACCATCAAGCAAATCATCTCCCTAAAACTGGAATGTCAAAAAACGAATGAGGAAAATCACCAACTTAAAAATTGTGAACCTAAAGGCATGGCCTATCACAGAGTTAAGTTAAGCAAAAAAAAAAAAAATGTCATGGCCTGTGAAGACCACACAAAGATCAACGAAAGTTTTAAGAACTACAGAGCAGTAGCCAGAGTGGTACTGATGCCTTAAACTTTGATCGCATCTCTCAGTTAAACTGAATCTGACCAAAAGGGTCAATTTTTTTTATAAAGAGACAACAGGCCCAAAATGGAGTCATCTGTGCTAAGCCCCATGTCAACCAAGATTTAATACCTAACCTAACTGCAGCTTCAACTTCTCCCAGGAATGTAACCTTTAATTAGCCAACCTGGGATTACCTGGTCAGCATCAGTGAGGTCATCTGCCCAAAAGACCTTTTCAATTTCCCTTAGGTGGGTGGGTGACCTTGCCTGAAACAATTATTAGCATTCTTTGCTAATAATTTCCTTTTCCACCCTCCTTCTGCCTTTAAAAACTTCTTTTCTATACCTTGGTGGCGCGTCTGTTCACTAGATGGGACGCTGCCCCATTCATGAATCATTAAATAAAGCCAATTTGATCCCCCAAAAAGCCAATTTGATCCTTAAAGTTACTCAAAGTTACTTTGTTTTTGAATAGGACTTCGAGGAGGCAAAGCAGTCGAGGGTAAAGAATAAAAATACACTGTCCAGATATTAGGATGCTTACTCTGTTTTCTTAAAGAGAGTACACTATGAAATCGTATGTAGATAATTGCTTTTTGTATCATGAAAGAAGAAAGGTGGCTGTTAGTGATTTTTTTTCCAAGACTTTTTAATAATTGCTGAAATGTACAAAAAATGTCAACAAGAAACAAATGAGTTAGGACATGCCAGGATGTTGTAAGCCTTTGCTAAGATAATAGGAAAGGGAAGAGACTCGTTATTTCCATAAAATCATGAAGTTTATAAGACTACAAAGATAAAGCTGACAGACTATCTCCATTAGCAAGGTTAACAGGAAGGTTTGTTTGTTTTTAAAAGCAGTAACAGCTTATGTCACTCTTTTTGCCTAAATCTGTCACCAGCTATGTAGTAGTTGGGAGGCTAGGGGAGCATTAACAATCCTTGGTAACTAACAGAAATTCATTCACACAAAGTTCCAGACTTCAAGGGCACCCCATCAGCAAGCTGTGAACCTCCATCCCCTACCTCTGAAATCCACTTGATATAGCAGGAAGATCTCCTGCAGGATTGTCTATATCTTCAAGGCAAATTACCTACTGAACATTTTATAGCAACACACTTTGATCAACTCTAAGGTGTTTCTAACTCTATCTGCAATACCAGAGTGCAATCACACAGGCACATATCAAAAAACTGATTTGACCTTTCATGCTGGAAGATTCTAGAAAACCAGATGGGGAGGCCATGGAGCAGCGTGTAACCAACGTGGGCTGTGAAGTCAGTCAGACCTGGGCTTGAATCCAGGCTACCTCACTTCATAACAACTTACTTCACCTTCCTGAGCCTCCCATGAGGAGAGCTATTCTTTCCAGTTTGAGCCACTCAAGTTTGACAATGTAGTAATATTCTGAAGAGAGCTAAGCCTCATGACCTTTAAATGCAATCTGCAGCTATCACTAATTACCTATGAGACACTGAAAAGAAGATGCCTGTCTCTGTATGAAGAAGGCTGGTGGAGAAAAGATTCCTAACTTCTCAATCATCTGAGGTAAGAGAGTTTTGTTGTTTCTTTCACACTGGCTGTGAGTGGAATATGTCAAGACAAAGTCTGTGCCCTGGGGTGTACAATCTAAATTATACTTGAATAGCATTACCTAAAACTAAACTGGACTCAGCAGTAGAAAAATGGACAGCAGTGGACAAGATGATACATGTGAAGGATTATCTCCAAGACAGTTTACTTTCCTCGCTCAAATTCTTTGTGCCTCACCTTAGGTTTCTAGTGATGTCACAAGACCACCAGGAAAAAAGCCTCCTTATTCTAAATGTCTTACAAGTATGTTATTTGTGTTATCTGCTTCCTAGGATGAAGTTTTAATTGAAAGGGATAAGTCTTAATGGGAATTTCAAGATTTCCTTCCGTATATATTGAGAGATTGTTCTTTTATCCCACAAATATTTATTAGGTACCTATCGCATGCCAAGCACTGGACTAGAAACAGAATAAAATGATAAACGAGGAAGACAGTCTCTGCAGGCTGGGGGCCCATAACTGAATTCAGGGACAACTACCAGGAGAGAAAGAGTGGCAGGATGAAATGGTAACTTTTGACTCTTTCTCAAACTGTTGAAATATTCTAAATATAATAGAGAGAAAGAAAAGAACTCTCAAATTTTTAAGAGTGAACTGCAGTCTCAGCTGACCTCTTCAGCTGCACAGAAAAAAATTACTATTAAGAAATGTTAAATACTTTTAAGCAAATATTTTAGTTAAGTGATTACCAACTGCTAATACCCAGCCTCAAAGCTGGTGTGGACAGGAAAGAAGAGAGATAAAGAAGAGTTGACTTATTCTGCATAATTAGGTAAGAAGAACTGGACAGCTGTCCAGGGTCTGCTCACCCAGGAGGGACCCGGAGGAGTGGGGAGAAGAAGGACAGGATAAAGCCCCAGAGTAGGGGAAAGATGGGTCAGGGGCTGGGGAGGGTGGGGATGAGCCAATGTCGCAGCCACAGCCTCAAGCGGCAGGTTTTAGGAGTAACAGGAAATTGAAGGTGTTAAGTTGTCCATTTTACTTTCTTTTTTATTTTTTTAAAGTATTTCTTTTTTTTTTTTTTTAAGATTCCATTTATTTATTTGACAGAGTGAGAGATCACAAGTAGGCAGAGAAGGCAGAGGGGGAGGGGGAAACAGGCCCCCCGCTAAGCAGAGAGCCTGATCAGGGCTCGATCCCAGGACCCTGGGATCATGACCTGAACCGAAGGCAGAGGCTTAACCCACTGAGCCACCCAGGCATCCCTAAATTGTCCATTTTATTTTTTTTTTAATTTATTTGACAGAGAGATCACAAGTAGGCAGAGAGGCAGGCAGAGAGAGAGAGGGAAGCAGGCTCCCTGCTGAGCAGAGAGCCTGATGCAGGGCTCGATCCCAGGACCCTGAGATCACAACCTTAGCCGAAGACAGAGGCTTTAACTAACCCATGAGCCACCCAGGTGCCCCTAAATTGTCCATTTTAAACCACGTTCTCATTCAGCTTCCTCTATCCACACAAGCATTCTGTAGGGTGTTATACACAACAGGTTCGGATAAATTGTGCATTGAGAATGAGGGAGGTTAAAGCAACAAGTTCTGAGAAAGGGCAATAAATCACAGGTAAGAAGTATGTATACTGAGTAATCAGAACCCAATGGGAGCAGGATTCCAAGGTTACAGGGACCAGAACAATGCATGTCACAAGCTTCCTACACATACACCTCCACCAACGTTACTCTCCACATCCCACCTCTTCAAGATCCTCCAAAACACTAGGGCAGACATTGGACTTTACAAAATGTATGAGATGCAGGCTCAAGTAATTTTATTTAACTATTAAAGTAAGAGTAATATAACAGAGCTAAAAGACTCAGAGGACTGCAAGTTATATAGAAAATTTACTGCAAGTAAAGAATTGATTCCCTCTTCCAACAAGAGTAAGATTGTCCTATTTTCTGAGTGTTTAACTTTAGAGTGGTGGCTGAAAGGTGCCCAAACTTATTGTTAGTAACTTGTTTAGGCAGTTTAGGTATCTCAGTTTATAAAACTGAAGTTATTTCTTCTCAAAGACTGATTATAAAATGATTGTTCATATCAAATCTTTTTTTTTTTTTTTCAGATTTTATTTATTCACTTGACAGAAAAAAAAGAGAGAGCACAAGCACGGGGAGCAGCAGGGAGAGGCAGGGGGAGAGGGAGAAATAGCCTCCCCTCAGAGCAGAGAGCCCAATGCAGGGCTCGATCACAGGACCCTAGGACCATGACCTGAGCTGATGGCAGACATTTAACTGACTGAGTCACCCAGGTGCCCCTCAAATCTTTTTCTTTTTTTCTGATTGCATTATAAATAATGAAAATTACACTTACTGTTTTCAAAGGATCCCTTTAACTTAACATATTCCAAAATATTCTTTAGAAAATGTCAATGTTAATAACAAAAATATGTCTATAGAAACATTTTCTTGATTATTAAAATATCCTATCAGTAAGAATCTGTCCTTCAAAGAAAGACAGTCTCTTCAACAAATGGTGTTGAGATAACATGCAAAGGAATGAAAGGGGGGAGGGTGACTGGTTCTTGATTTCAGCTCAGCTCATGATCATACGGTGTAGGGAGTCTGCTTGAGAATTCTAGCTCTCCCTTTGCCCACTGTGTGTGTGTGTGTGTGTGTGTGTGTGTGTGCGCGCGCGCACGCGCACTCTCTCTCTCTCTCTCTCAAATAAATAAATACATCTTTAAAAAGAAGAAGAGGGCACCTGGGTGGCTCAGTGGGTTAAGCCGTAGCCTTTGGCTCAGGTCATGATCTCAGGGTCCTGGGATAGAGTCCTGCATCGGGCTCTCTGCTCGGCAGGGAGCCTGCTTCCCTCTCTCTCTCTCTCTCTGCCTGCCTCTCTACTTGTGATCTCTCTCTATCAAATAAATAAATTTAAAAAATAAATAAATAAATAAATAAATAAATAAAAAGAAAAAGAAAAAGAAAACAGGAACACTTTCAAACCCTAGAAGAGAGCACAGGTAATAATTTCTTTGACATCGGCTGTAGCAGTATTTTTCTAGATATATCTCCACAGGCCAGAAAAACAAAAGCAGAAACAAACTATCGGGACTTCATCAAAATAAAAAGCTTCTGCACAGGAAAGAAAACAACCAACAAAACTAAAAGACCAACAAAACTAAAACCTACTGAATGGGAGAAGGTATTTGCAAATGACAAAGCCAATAAAGGGTTAATATCCAAAAAGTATAAAGAACTTATACAACTCAACACCCAAATAAAGAAAAAAAATTGGCAGAAGACATGATTACACATTTCTCCAAAGACATCCAGATCGTCAACAGACACATGAAAAGATGTTCCCCATATCAGGGAAATGCAAATCAAAACCACAATGAGCTATCACCTCACACCCCTCACAATGGCTAAAATAAAAGCACAAGAAACAACAAATGTTGGTGAGGTTATGGAGAAAAAGGAACCATCATGCACTGTTGGTACAAATGCAAACTGGTATAGCCACAGTGAAAAACAGTATGGAGGTTCCTCAATAAATTAAAAACAGAACTACCATATGATCCAGTAATCCTGCTACTGGGTTATTTTTATTTGCCCACAGAATATGAAAACACTAACTCAAAAAAATTTATGCACCCCTATGTTTACTGCAGCATTATTTATAATAGCAAATTATGTGCGGCTGCCCAAATGTCCACTGATAGACAAATGGATAAAGAACATGTGATAAACACAGACACACAAAGGAATATTATTCAGCCATAAAAAAGAAGCCATCTTGCCATTTTCAACAATGTGGATAGGTCCAGAGGGTCTAATATTAATAAAGTCAATCAGTCAGAAAAACTGTATGATTCACATGGAATTTAAGAAACAGATGAAAAAGAAAAAATACACAAACCTAAAACCAGACTCTTATCTACAGAGAACAAACTGATGGCTACTAGAGGGGAGGTTCATGGAGTGATGGGTGAAACAGGTGAAGGGGATTAAGAGTACACTTATCACAATGAGCACTGAGTAATGTACACAACTGCTGAATCACTATATTGTACACAACTGCTGAATCACTATATTGTACACCAGAAACTAACGTATCACTATATGTTAACTATCCGGAATTTTAAAAAATGTTTTAAGGGAAAAAAAGAGAATCTGTCCTTTAAATTCAGTTTCCAGTACCATTTCCATTCCAGGATAAATTAAGGTTTTCCATAAAACCTCAAAATCTCTGTCTTACAGAAAAGGATTCTTTTTGATATTTTTTAAACTATTAGGGCTACTAGCAACTATTTCTCTAGTCTATGGTTAAGAGCTTTAAATGAGTTGATTTCATATAGTTCTACTACAACAAATCTCTCAATCTCTCTCCTACTTGATAAGCAGCTTAAGTTTTTTCCCTTTTTCACAAGAGCAGTGTTTAGATATAACACAGTAGTCAAAGCTTATTAAAAACAGTAATTATCTAGGGGCAACTGGGTGGTACAGTCAGTTGAGCATCCAATTCTTGGTTTCAGCTCAGGTCATGATCTCAGGGTTGTGATATGGAACTCTGCATGCGGCTCCCACAGAGCCCAAGTCTGCTTGGGATTCTCTTTCTCCCCATCTCTCTACCCTTCCCACTCATGCTCTCTCTCTCAAATAAATAAATCTTTAAAAAAAAAGTACTAGTTATCTAATCAGGCATCTGTAGCTTATACTTTAAATTTTTAAGCAAGTTAATACTAGATATAAATAAGATAAATAAGGTATAATGAAGTAAATATGCTTTGGAACAAATAAGGAAGGATACCTAGAGGCACTACAGGTTTGGGTCCAGCTCACCACAACAAAGTGAGTACTGCAATAAAGCCAGTCAAATGAACTTCCTAGTTTTAGTGCATATTAAAGTTATGTTACAATACACTGTAGTCTATTAATCAAGTAATATCACTGTATCTAAAAAACAATGAACATATGTTAATTAAGAAATACTTTATTGTGGGGCGCCTGGGTGGCTCAGTGTGTTAAGCATCTGCCTTTGGTTCATCAGGGAGTCTGCTTCTCCCTCTCCCTCTGCTCCTCCCTCCCCACCCCTTCTAGTGCTTTCTCTGTCTCACTCTCTAAATAAATAAAGTCTTTATTTTTTTTTTAATTTCTAAATAAATAAAGTCTTTAAAAAATACTTTATTGCTAACTGTCATCTGAATTTTCAGCAAGTCTAATCCTTCTGCTGCTAGAGGATTTGGCCTTTGGCTGCAGATTGATCAGACTGGTGGTTGCTGAAGGCTGGATGGCTGTGGCAATTTTGTAAAATAAGACAACAATGAAGTTTTGCTGCAACAACTGACTCCTCCTTTCATGAATGATTTCTCTGTTTCATGCAACGCTATTTGATAGCATTTTACCCAGAGAACTTTCCAAATTGGAGTCAATCCTCTCAAACCCTGCAACTGCTTTATCAAGTAAATTTATGTAAGAGTCTAAATCCTTCATTGTCACAGCAACAATCTTCACAGCATCTTTACCAGGAGAAGTTTCCATCTCAAGGAAATGCTTTTGTTTGCTCATCCATATGAAGCAACTCCTTATCATTTAAAGTTTTACCATGAACTTGAAGCAATTCAAATATAATAATGAAAAAGTCTGAAATATTATGAGAATTACTAAAATGTGATACACAGATGCAAAGTGAGCAAATGCTGTTGGAAAAATGATGCCAACAGGCTTGCTCAACACAGGGTTGTCACATATTTTCCATTTATAAAAAATACAGTATCCGTGAAGTGCAATAAGATGAAATGCAAAATGAGGTATGCCTATTATTGGGTTAAACAGTCCAAAATTTGAGGCCCACCTGGAACCTCAGAAATGACCTTATTTGGAAATAGGGTCTTTGAGGATGTAATTTGTTAAAATGAGGTCATCCTGGATTCTTGTGGGCTCCAATGGCTACTTCTATGAAAGCCGTGCAAAGACACAGTGATAGATGGACAGACAGAAGGAGGCTGTGTGATATGGGCTGACTTGGGAGTGCTGAACATGCAGGCTAAAAAACACCACAGATTGCTGCCAATCATCAGAAGCTAGGAAGACAGAAAAGAAGATTCTCCCCAAGAACCTTCTGAGGGAGCATGGCCCTGCCAAAACCTTGATTTCAGACTTCTTACCTATAGAACTGTGAGAAAATAAATTTCTGTTGTTTTAAACTACCCAGTTTGTGGTAACTTGTTCCAGTAGCCTAAGGAAAAGATATAATATCTTTGGCTGAAAGGCATTCTTAGAGAAAAGTCGCTTTCCCACAACCATTCATTCTTCAAGTGAAATATTAACGCAGCAAAGATATATAACACTGGGGCAAATTCCTAGTTAGTATTGACAACACAATCTTTACACTTTCTTCATCACTCTCATTGTAAACGCCAGTGTTCATACCTTTAGGCAGTTCTTTGCCCTTAGATGACTGCAAAGGTGAGAGCAAAACCCAACTACAAAAATGAAAGGCAGTGTAGAAACTTGTTATTCTAACAGTATGACCACTGAAGAACGATACACTGTTTTACTCTAATCATTTCTGAAAACCCTTCCCTTATTTACGGTACAAAAAATAATGAAAATGTAGTTGTAATCATTATAATTCACTGAAAATCTGACAGAAAGAAAGCCCACATCTAAAAACATCAACATATTCAAAATCTTTAAAGCTTTTCTGGCTTATTTAATAATTTCAACCTGCCTGCCACCATTCAATAAATTTTAAATGAAAAGCTTTGTGCAGAAGTGGACAAAATTGGCAAAATAATTTCTTCCATATTCCCTATCTCAATTTTGTGTATGTGCTTCAAGCTTTCAGCAGGGAGTGTTAAACACATGCTCTTTTCTTCTCCAATATTTTGGTGGCTACATCACTAAGGAAATAGTTTATCAATGTACCAGTTGTAACTGACTTTTTCAATGAAATTATGTAATCACCTTGATATTTTCAAGGAGTTAGCTACAGTAGAAGAAAAAAACACACACACACACACACACACAGAAAATGAAAATTTCTTGGGATACAAATAACAGTCTCATTCTAGTAAAGACAGCTTTGGCTTATACAGTTGCTGTGAAGAGACTCTTAACCAGTTCAAGTAGAAGCTTTTCTAACCCTCTAAGATGAACACGTTGTGTTTTTTACCATTCTATTTTTCATTGATGCTACATTCAAGTACCCCCAGAACAAAGCAAACATGTACCAGTACCCTTCCCAAACTATTTATATCAATTCAGAAAGGACTCTCTGCAATTAGTCAAATAAGTCAGACATAAAGCAGTAAAGTCATCAGCCCCTAGTGTTAATATTTTGGTGCTATTTTAGTACCATTAAAACACTCTCTTTTAAAGATCTAGTAATACATCTCAATGGGTGCCATGTGGGGTCACATGGAGCAGAAGGCATGGTGAGTTAGCATAAATTTTTTCTTACTCCTCATCACAGCTCTGGACATGAAAATCCAAGAAAGTTTGGCATTAGGGCAGGGAAAGAACTGGGTGTGAAAGCAAAGTGCATTATCGCTATCGCCTTCCAAAGCTTCAAATTTTCTGTATCCAGGGTCATTAGTACAATACCCTAGGTTAAAAAGAAAATCAGTATTTCCCTACACTGTTAAAGAAAGCGGGGTGCCCCGGAAGAGAACAAGCTGTGAGGCCTGCTCCACCACGCTCAGTAGCTGTTTGCTCTTGGGCAAGCTGCTTGACTTCCCTGATGTTCACGTTCTTCATCTGATTGCTGTAGGGCTGACAGGGGTGGTGGGAGCACGCAAAGCACCAAGGTTATGTAAGTTGGCTACACGCAGTGAATGTCAGCCCCTTTTCCCTTCCTCCCCTTCCCCCAACTAAGTCTAGGTTTAAGTTTTAAGTTTCAGCAGAACACTGCAGACCTACCAGCCTCCAACAGACAAAGCGCAAGGACTCCACCCCCAGAGAGTTATTTGGGGTATATATTTTTTCTTTTAAACATAAATAAATGCCTGTACTATTCCAGGATTGTTATGTTCTACTTCAATATATACAGATATTAAGTCGGCAAGTAAAAACTGTCATTCCAAAATTGTTCCCTCTGGGACAAATAAAAAGACTCTGCCCTATTACTAAGGATGCTTGGCTCATAGCATGGTTGAGTAATTATTACAGTGTAAACCCTGTCAGGAAATGCATCACTCCATCGATACAATAAGGAAGGAGGGTCTCCCCACGTAGCCCTGCCAGTCACCTGAAGAACTGGTCCCTTGACCTAGGAACTGGAATGGAGTATGAGGTCTCTATTTAGAAGTTAACAGACTCTCTCCCAGGGATGGAAAAGGGCTGAGTCTATGAGCTTCGGGAATAAATTAGCTGTTGTTAGATTCAAAATCTGAACAAGAGAGACTGATTTTCAGGTTTATATTCCTTTGTTGTTACTCATATTTTCTCTGCCGTTTTGTCTTTGGCTATTTGGTAAAATCTTTTTTTCAGCGGTGCTAACACCAAGAAGGATTTTGTTCATATTCGGGCCAGAGTTGTAAAAGGGGACTAGCATGCTCCTGATGGCTAGCAAGAGAGCTGCTAAAAAACTGTACCCAGAGGACCTCCAAACTATTTTTTTAAAGAGAGACAAACAGTGACAAACACACGCCTAGGTAATAGGAAGTTAAAACAGTTCTTCATCTAAAATTTCTTCTATATGGCTTGAAAATAGCATAGTACACATTTTAACAGCTTTTGTTGTGAAATAGTCACAGAAACATGCACAAAACAAGATGCGCAGTTCAAAGATTTATCACAAAGGAAAAACACTCACACAACCATTACCAGAGTCAAGATACAGAACTTGCCAGAACCTAGAAGCCTCCCTCTTGATCCTACTAGTAACCAGCCCCTCCCTTTCCCAAAAGGCAACCACCATCCTTTTCCCTAAGTATGCATCCCTTGACACCATGGTTCCATTTTGTCTTTTTTAGATGACATTTAAGTGAACTGTGCAGTGCAGTCTTATATTATTTTATGCCCAGCTTCTTTTGCTCCATAGTTTGTGAAACTTACCCAGGTGGTTACATGTGGTTGTCAGTTCATTCCTTTTCATTGATGTATATTCTACTGTACAAATATACAATTTGTCCATCTAATCTTGGTGAACACTGGAGTTCTTCCCAGGTTTTAGTTATTACGAATGGCTCTGTTACAAACATTATTTAATATATCTTTTATATGCATTTCTGTTAAGCTGGATCATGGCCATGTGTGTCATAAATGTCTGCACATTATCCCACTTTCCTAAAGTGGGTGGACCAATGCATGTTCTCCACCAGTAGTTTCTGAAAGCGTCAGCCCATATCCTTGCCACACTTGCAGAGTGTAGTGGTATCTCAATGTAGTTCTATCTCCCACTTCCCTGTAGCAAATTTTGTTTTTTGTCAAAAACCTACTTATTGTGTTTTAACTCTCTGTATATTTTAAACCCAAAAAGACATTATTACTATTTTATGCAGTACAAGTTATTAGATTTCTCTACCCTTTCTAATCTAATCATAGAGGTTTAAAGTTGAATTTCTGACCATCTGGGAGAATTTTTCTCCTTCCTAAATAACACCCTTTATTATTCTCTTGGGCTAAAATCTGTCGGTAACAAAGTCAAGTTTTGTTTGTCTGAAAATGTCTTTATTTCACCCTCATACTCAAGGAATAGTTTTGTTGTGCTGAGAACTCTAAGATGGCAGTTAATTTCTTTCCACAGCTTGAAGATATCATCCCAATGCAAACCAGTGTAGCCACTCTGGAAAACAGTATGGAGGTTCCTCAAAAAGTTAAAAATAGAGCTACTCTATGACCTAGCAATTTCACTACTAGTACTTACCCAAAGGATACAAAAATACTGATTCAAAAGGATACATGTACCCAGATGTTGACAGCAGCATTATCAACAATAGCCAAACTATGGCAAGAGACCAAGTGTCCATCAAGTGATGAATGGATAAAGAAGAGGTAGTAGATATAGATATAGATATAGATGTGTAGATATATATACACAATGGTATATTATTCATCCATCAAAAAGACTGAAATCTTGCTATTTGCAACAACATGGTTGGATCTAGTGTATTATGCTAAATGAAATATGTCAGTCAGAGAAAGATAAATACCTTATGATTTCACTCATATGTAGAATTTAAGAAACAAAACAGATGAACATAGGGAAGGGAAAGAAAAAAAGAGAAGGAAACAAACCACATGAGACTCTTACTGACAGAGAACAAACTGAGGGTTGATAGAGGGAAGTGGGTGGAAGGTGAGCTGGATGGCTGATAGGTAATGGGTGGGGCACTTGCTTTGATGAAACCAATGCTGCATTGTATTTAATTAACTAGAATTTAAATAATAATAATAAAGATACCATCCCACTGCCTTCTGATTCCCACTGTCTCTGCTAAGAAATCAGCTATTGGTGTAAGTGTAGTTCCTTGGGAAGTAATATGTCTTTTTTTCTCTGGTTGCTTTTAACATCTTTTCTTTATTATCAGTTTTACAACCATATGTCTAGGTATGAGTTTTTCATTTATCCTTGAAGTTCATAGGATTTCCTTAATTTGCAGATAGGGGTTATTTATCAGTTAGAAAGTTCTGAACCCATTATCTATTCAAATATCACTGTTTTAGTTCTCTCCAATCTTCTAAGATTCCAAGTGTGTCAAAACTGCTCACCACATCCTTTATGTCTCTTAACCTCTCTTCTCTATTTTCATCCCTTTGCTCTGTGTTTTTATTTTGCACATTCTCTTTAACCTATTCAGCTAATTCTGTCTTTGGTTATATCTAATTTATTATTAAATCTATCCACTGAGTTATTCATTTTAGTTATTGTAATTTCCAGTTCTAGAATTTCCATTTGGTTCTTATTTATACTTTCCAGTTCTCTTGAATTCTTTTCTTGAAAATAGGGGCGCCTGGGTGGCTCAGTGGGTTAAGCCGCTGCCTTCGGCTCAGGTCATGATCCCAGGTCCTGGGTTCGAGCCCCGCATCGGGCTTTCTGCTCAGCGGGGAGCCTGCTTCCTCCTCTCTCTCTGCCTGCCTCTCTGCCTACTTGTGATTTCTCTCTGTCAAATAAATAAATAAAATCTTTAAAAAAAAAAAAAGAATAGACATGATAATTTTAAAATATGATTCTAGTAACACCAATATATAAAACTTCCATGCATTTTTCTAATGCTCTTGTTTTTCTAGGTTTTCTAATGTTTGTCCTTCTTTCTCAAGTGTTCATTTTTATCAGACACTGCTTTTAGAAAATTGTTAATAAAAATAACTTGAGGACTAGGATGTTATATTCTTGTAGAGGGGATTTAAAACTTGTTTCCACCAGATACTTGTGGAACTAGTACTCTGGAATCAGCTTAATCTAATTTTAGGAAATGAGATGATTAAAAGCTGGACCTTGATTCTCCCTGATCTGGCCCCATAATCTTCACTATCTAATAACCTCCCCAATGCCTCCAAGCAGATTTTTTTTTTGAAATTTAAAGACTTAATTAGAGCAGCTTTAAGTTCACAACATAACTGAGAGGAAGGTACAGCAATTTCCCATAAGCCCTCCTACTCCCAATACATGTACTGCTTCCCCCATTACGAACATCCCCCATCACAGTGGTGTATTTATTACAACTGAGAACCTACATTTGCATATCAAAATCACCCAGAGTCCACAGCTTACATTATGGTTCACTCTTGGTGTTGTACATTCCACAGGTTTGGATAAATATACAATGACATGCATCTACCATTAAAGTATGATACAGAGTATTTTTATGGCCTTAAATATCCTTAATGCTCTGCCCATTCATCCTCCCCCACCCTTCACTCTGACAACCAATAACATCTTACTGTCTCCATAGTTTTGCCTTTTCTAGAACTCATATAGTTGTAATCATGTAGCAAGTAGCCTTTTAAGACTGGAGTCTTTCACTCAGCAATATACATTTAAGATTCCTCCATGTCTTTTCATGGGTTGAGAGCCTGTTTGTTTTTAGCACTGAATAATGCTTGGATGTACCAGTGTTTATTTTTATCCATTTACCTTTTATCCATTACCATTTATCCATTTACCTACTGAAAGACATCTTAGTTGTTCCAATTAGAATTTTTTTTTAATATTTTAACTTGCTTTTGCAATCTTCCTCAGCAGGAGGGTTAACCTAAATTACCTAGTCCACTACCCTGGCCATGTGTTTTATTTTAACAAGCTGTTCCTTCACTGTATCTCCTCAAAGTCTAACCATATACTAACCCATGAATTTACTATTGCTACTAACCCATGAATCTACTATTGCTTTAGTTTTATCCAACAAGACATGTTATTCTCTACTTTTTAAGTCCTCTAAATAGTTTTGACCGTTTTACTTTAAAAATACTGAGAAAAAAACACTCAAAGTACAACAAAACAACACTCAAGTAAAAGATGACACAGAGGGAAGACCAAGTGAAGATGCCCAAAGACAGCCAGATATAAGCCAAGGAGAGAGATCCTCAGAAGAGACCAACCCTATTAAGACTTGGCCTTGTATATCTAGTTTCCAGACTGTGTGGAACTCAGTTGCCATTGTTAAGGGGAAAAAAAGTAAAATAAAATCGATCTATAATTCTATCACTTCTATTTTTTTTTCTTAGATTTTTTTATTTATTCATTTGACAGAGAGCACAAGTAGGCAGAGAGGCAAGCAGAGAGGGAGGGGAAAGCAGGCTCCCTGCTGAGCAGAGAGCCCAATGTGGGGCTGAATCCCAGGATCCTGGAACCATGACCTGAGCCGAAGGCAGAGGCCTAACCCACTGAGCCACCCAGGCGCCCCTATCACTTCTATTTTTAACTATACAAAGGCTCCCACCCTGGAATAGCTATGCTTGCTGTATTACATTTTATAAAGCAAACTACATCTGGAATGGTGGGAATGGGAATAATCCTTTCAATATAAGATTACTGACATTCTGTATTAAAATCAGAAATTAGGGGCACCTGGGTGGCTCTGTGGGTTAAAGCCTCTGCCTTCAGCTCAAGTCATGATCCCAGGGTCCTGGGATCGAGCCCCACATCGGGCTCTCTGCTCAGCGGGGAGCCTGCTTCCTCCTTTCTCTCTGCCTGCCTCTCTGCCTACTAGTGATCTCTCTGTCAAATAAATAAAATTTAAAAATCTTTTTTAAAAAAAGTAATAAATAAAATAAAAGAGAAAAAAGGTAGAACATCTAACAGAGGATGACAACTAGGCTGAAAACAGATTTCAAAAGCAGTAAAGGCCCAAGTTTACGAAAGTATCTTTGAAGTGTTTACATAAAATAGCCATCAACCTACACTTAAAAGAACAAGAGAAAAATAAAGACATATTCGAACTGGTAAAAACTAAGAGGATTTATTACCAGTAGAGTTTTATCCACTAGAACTTCTTTTTTTTTTTTTTTTAAGATTTTATTTATTTATTTGTCAGGGACAGAGGGAGAGAGAGCGAGCGAGCACAGGCAGACAGAGAGGCAGGCAGAGGCAGAGGGAGAAGCAGGTTCCCTGCCGAGCAAGGAGCCCGATGTGGGACTCGATCCCAGGACACTGGGATCACGACCTGAGCCGAAGGCAGCCGCCCAACCCAACTGAGCCACCCAGGCGTCCCTAGAACTTCTTTTTTTTTTTTTTTTTTAAGATTTTTTATTTATTTGTCAGAGAGAGAGGGAGAGAGAGCAAGCACAGGCAGACAGAATGGCAGGCAGAGGCAGAGGGAGAAGCAGGCTCCCTGATGAGCAAGGAGACCGATGTGGGACTCGATCCCAGGACACTGGGATCATGACCTGAGCCGAAGGCAGTTGCTTAACCAACTGAGCCACCCAGGTGTCCCGTCCCTAGAACTTCTAAAGAACATACTTTAAGAAGAAAAATGACTCTAGAAAATGACTCTAGAAAGAAAATGACTTTGAGTGACAAGAAAAGAAAGCAAGGAAATAAAATGGTAAAATGAAGGCAAAGCAAAACAATAATAATGTCTAGGGTTAAAAAAGAACATGTTATAGCAGCAATGTCCACAATTGTTAAACCATGTTAAGAGCCGATATGCCCTTCAACAGATGAATGGATAAAGAAGATATGGTCCATATATACAATGGAGTATCACACAACCATCAGAAAGAATGAATACCCAACTTTTGTATCCACATGGACGAGACTGGAGGAGATCATGCTGAGTGAAATAAGACAAGCAGAGAAAGTCAATTATCATATGGTTTCACTTACTTGTGGAACATAAGGAATAACATGGAGGACATTAGGAGAAGGAAAGGAAAAGTGAATTGGCGGAAATTGGAGGGGGAGACGAACCATGAGAGACTTGAGGACTCTGAGAAACAAACTGAGGGTTTTGGAGCAGAGAGGTTGGGGGGTTAGGTGAGCCTGGCGGTGGGTATTAAGGAGGGCATGTATTGCATGGAGCACTGGGTGTGGTGCATAAACAATGAATCTTGGAACATGAAAAAAATAAAATTAAATTAAGATGTTAAAAAATATGTAATTTTAGAGGAAAAAAATAAACAAAATGGATTTATTTTACTTCCAAAAAAAAGAAGAAGAAGAAGAACGTGTATAATAGGAGGAGGGAGGCAACTGGAGTTGTGTCCTAAGATCCTTGTGTTATGGGGGAGGGGTTTAAAATCAGGTTTAACTTTAAACTCTTCTAGTTACATATGGACAAGGGAATCACTAAAAGAATAAAAACAGTGTACAACTTCTACATTACTTAAGAACAACTTCTACATTACTTAAGAACATTACTTAAGAACATACTTAAGAACATACATTACTTAAGAACATACTTAAGAACATACATTACTTAAGAACATACCATAATAAACCACCCAGATCTCACTGGCTTAACACAGTATTTCTCAAAACAGTCTAATGTTTGGTTGGCAAGTGGTTTTCCTCCACACAGAGATTCAAAGTCTCAGCTCTTTCCATCTTATGGACTCCAGCAATCCTTGGAGTATCATCATCTTCTGTACCCAGAAACCAGAGGTGAAAAAGTATAGGAATGAGGTTCTTAAAAGCCTTGGCCCCAAAATGGCACACATCACTTCTGTTCAAATTCCATTGGCTAGTCCTCAATCACAAGGTAATATTTAATAGCAAGGAAAGATGAGAAATGTAGTTAAGTTGTATGCTAAAGAACAAGAAGAGGATATAAGTTTAAGATCTCAGCTGGGAGTCTTGTTATAGCTTCCAAACCAGAGATATAGCATAGTGGAAGAAGAAAACAAAATTCAACCAATTAAAGAAGGACAATAAAGCAGAGAAGAGAAAGACTAAAAAGTAAGACAAACAGAAAGTATAAGGTAAGATGGTGGTAACATCAAATGTATCTCAATCATTATAAATATAAATTAATCTGCCCATTAAACATTAGAGATTGCTATAATGCATTTTATTTTTTTAAAGATTGATTGATTGATTGACTTGGGGGGCAGAGCAGAGGAGGAGAGAGAATCCCAAGCAGACTCCATGCTAAATGCAAAGCCCCACACAAGGCTCAATCCCAAGACCCTGAGATCATGACACAACCCAAAATCTAAAGCTGAATGCCCCTGTTGTAATGCATTTTAATACAGTAATAAAATCCAGCAATACCAGAGACATACCTAAAACATAAAGACATGAAAGACTGAAAAATATACCAGGCAAATATTAACCTACAAAAATGATCTTAACATTTTAATTGAGCTTTAAAACAAAACAAAAAAATTAAAGAGAGCATCTACATAATGATAAAAATTTAACTTAAGAGGAAGGTATAACAATTCTACCTCTACAACTATTAAACTAGCCTTACATATGTATAAAGCAAAATTAAATAAACACAGGAGAAATTAATAAGCATTTCATGTAGTAGGAGACCCAAAAATGTTCAATATAGTGAACACATGCAGTGCACCAAAGAATTAGAGTATGCACTATTTTCACATACCCACTTTCAAAAATTTTATATTTCCTAAGCCACAACAGAAGTGTCAGTGGATTTTTAAGAATAGTGTTATATAGACCATGTTCCAAAAATCACAAAGCAATTAAATCAGAATCAATAATATAAAATTCAATTAAAATCTCCATATGTTGGGAAAACTTTTAAACATTTCTTTAAAAGCCATAAGTCAAAGTAAAGACTGGAAAAGAAATTCATGTGTCAAGCTTGACTGTCAGTAAGAATGAACTACACAGCTCTCAACATGGATGAATAAGAAGCACAATATTGAATGAAAAAAACAAATTGCTACAGCTTGTATGTTACTACTTCTTCAAAACTAATTGTCCTTATGTGATAAACTACAAAACTCTCTTTTTACAAGAAAAGTGACTGTTAAACACAATTGGAAGAGGAATGGGACAGTGAATGAACACACAAATAACCTTACTGGTATTGGTAATGTTCTAACTCGTCAATTGGGTTGTAGGTTCACCACTTCACATGTAAGCTTTAAAACAAACATACCTTACACAGTTTTTCACATGTGTCAAGCTTGATTGTCACCTGATACAGTAGCAAGTAACCTGTGACCAAGTCAACTCTCTCTGTGTTCCTTTCACCTTTTTAAGATTTTATTTATTTATTTGACAGAGATCACAAGTAGGCAGAGAGGCAGGCAGAGAGATAGGAAGGAGGAAGCTGGCCTCCAGCTGAGCAGAGAGGCCCGATGCGGGGCTCGATCCCAGAAACCTGGGATCATGACCTGAGCCGAAGGCAGAGGCTTAACCCACTGAGTCACCCAGGCGCCCCCCTTTCACCATTTTTAAAATCTCCTTCATTATAAAGAAAGCTCCACTGCTATTCAGTACTCTCTTCCTAATCACAGATTAGGAAAATACTTCAAATCTTAGAATAGACTGGAAAGAAAGAGGTTTTGGACCCCAAAATAATCTGTGGTACTAACTGAAGTAAGTAAACTGGCAAATTTCTAGAGCTTAAGGGGACAGAGCAACTATGAAGTTCTTTCAAAGCAAAATGATGGCAATAAGAGAACAAAAGTCTTCAGGGTGCCCTGAGCAGCTAGTCAGACACAATATTAGTTAAATAAATAAAACCACTAAAGGATTTGAAATATAAAGAAATTAAGATGATGAGCAATATTATAAAGCACTGTCACCACTTCCAATTTTCTTTGACCAAGTTTAAAGGACAGGACCAATGTTTTTGTTTTTTTTTTGTTTTTTTTTTTTAATTTTTTATTTTTTCAGCATAACAGTATTCATTATTTTTGCACCACACCCAGTGCTCCATGCAATCCGTGCCCTCTACAATACCCACCACCTGGTGCCCCCAACCTCCCACCCCCCACCCCTTCAAAATTCTCAGATCGTTTTTCAGAGTCCATAGTCTCTCATGGTTCACCTCCCCTTCCAATTAGGACCAATGTTTTTTACACAAGCATTTTTTGGAAAGGATTACATTTCTTGAACAGATATAGAAACAATGAAATTTGAAATTAAACTTGCTATTGGAAAAATAACAGTTTTTTACTACACCCCTCCATCAAACTGCCAGAGTTGGCTTTAACAATTAACAAATACCAGTGCTAACATATCCTACAGGGAATGTGTTGGTGGAAAAAGCAGGAAACGGTTTATCTCCACTGGGAATATCTTGAAGAAGGAATTGGAGGAAGCTAGGCAGGGAGGAGTCAGGAAAAAAAAAAAAACCAACAATATTTGCTAAACTAAAAACACATATGTACACATGGGAATTATTTTACTTTTAACAAGTTCCAAGAGTCGTAACAAAACCAGGGAGACTTAAAAGAATAATTTAACACTGATGTTTTGGGAATGCTGAATTCCCAAATTTAGGCATTTAGATCTCATGTTGCTAAGTTTGTTCATCTAAAACCTGAAAGGCACTGTCATGACAACAACTTTGCTATTTCTCAGCGTTCATCTCCTTAGGCAGCTTACTTCCCACTCAAGGTTATAATTCTGTATTCATAATACCATAATCATTTCCATGGTAACTTCCTGTGATGTCACAGAGAAAACACTACTGGCTTCCCCTGCAGCTCTTCTTTCCCAGTCAGAATCATAAATTGATTTTTCTTCATTCCAATGTAAATAAAAGACTTGACAATTAAAAGTTCTGGGAATAAGAACTGAAATCCCATCTATCATCATTACAGAGGCAAGCAGAGAAAGCTAGTAGCACAGGATACTGGTTAAAACTACAAGAATCAGCTTCCACCTACATGGATTCATCTAGCCTCTTCTAGTTATGAAATAAAGGTCTTTGGGCACAGTATTATTAGTTCTCAAACTTCAGTTTATACATCTGTAACATGGGAAAGTACCTCATTCAGTTGTTGTTAAGAATTAAATGAGACAATGTATACAAAACACTTGAGCATAAAATCTAGTAAATGTCAACCTAAAAGAGAAAAGATCTTGAGTTTACCAGAACCATAACCTCAGGATACAGAATTAAAGAGGAAGTTACTGCTTTAGTCATTTGGCAAATATTTACTAAGTGCCTACTTTGTGCCACATGGTGCTTGAGTGCTGGACCATAAAGAACAGTGTTTGTACTATGTCCCTAACAAAAACTGTTTCTTTACCCTGCTTCTTCAGTTTAATGCTTACCTCCCTCTCCAGGAGGCTGGTTCCTGGTATGAGATCAACCTTGAAGCTCAGCCCTCTATTTTCTCTCGTGCCCACACATCTAGGCAAATAGAGTACACATTTAACAACCTCAAACAGTGAGTCTCTGTGTAGATGAAAAATGGGAGTCCAGAGTGGCAAGTACTATTTCAATTTACCAACTCATCTGAAGGAGGGAGGTGGTTCTTTTTAAAGGGTAATTTAAAAATGAATAAAAGTCTTCATCTTACAGCCAGCTTATAATTATTATTTCAGTTAGAAGTATAGTGACAATTGTCTGAACCTCTGAAAACACAATGATAGTAAATACCTACCTTTAAAAACCAAAGTATCAGTTAATTTCAGGCCTGTGTGCCTATTTCTAAAGAAATAACATAATAATTTTACCTAGCAACTTCATGACAAGCAGAGAAGCAGTTTATGACAAATGAGTTCCTTACATACATTGTTGTCATCAGATATTTAATCTTTGCACCTAAAGATTAATATATTTACCATTAAAAATGTTGAGGTGGTCTCCAATAAAAGGAACCTTGAAAGACACAATTAGGTGCTTTTTGAGCAGGAAGGAAAAAAGAGTAAAGGAGGAAGACATAGCACTCTATATCTCGACAGTATGATAAATTCTCCTGAACACTGTTTGGGCTAGACAGCTCTTAGAAAAAAACGTCTGTAAGTTTGGGGAAATACTATTCAAGACTGACAATGCACATTAGCATATTAAGGACTCTAAGAAGTTCTGCAGTAAGAAATCTCATTATATTTAACCAAGTTAAAATGATTTAACCAAATACCCCACAGAACACATCTAAAGAAATGTTGTATTTAGTACTTTCCAATTATGTCACATATTAACATAGTTGCTATATATATAAAGTGCATCAGAGATTATTAACTCATAACTCAAAACATTTAGTTTGCAGTTCCTTCAATATGAAAATATCCTGGAGTTGTTTTAATTATTCAACAAGTCTTACCAGAAATAAGATGTATATTTTAATGTATAACTGATGTATAAATTATAGCTATTGATGTATAAATTATAGCTAAATGACATTTAAAAAATATAAGCTATTTTGCCTGTTTGGTTGAGGATATACCTAGAACAGTATCTGGCAAATAAAAGTATTTGTTAAGTGAATGACTGAATAATCTGCATCCTCCTGCCCCCCAAATTCTAGTCAAGAGATAACTCTTCTGATTTGTTCTTAAGACTCCGTGAGAGGTACCAGCAACCTGTGATTCATTTGTTTAGAAGCACATTACAGAAGAAAGAACACAGAGCTTGGTGATAAACTGACAGGGTTTAAAGTCTAGTTGCACCACTAACTAGCTATGTGATCTTGAACACCTACTTTCTGCAAAACAGGAATTAAAACTGTTTTTATCCCAAAAGACTACTGTGAAGAAAGTGCCTGGCATAATCTTGGCACTCAGAGGGATTCAAAAGTTACCAGTAATCTCTCTCTCCCTCATTCTAACTTCTCTTCCCTATTGAAACCCTGAGAAAAAAAGAAACTCAAGGGTAAGTGAAACTTCATGGTAGACTATTAAATAAGGTGAAGTAAGGCAAAACAAACCCCACACTGAATATAATAAAATAGAGAATTAGTTTCTTACAATTGTAATACTATTCTCCACCCGTTTTTCTAAAGGTCCTGAATACTGTAGTTTCTTTCAATTTTGAGGTGTACAAGTTTTTTTTTTCTTTTTTAAGATTTTATTTATTTATTTGACAGAGATCACAGGTAGGCAGAGCAGCAGGCAGAGAGAGAGAGAGAGAGAGAGAGAGGAAGGGAAGCAGGCCCCTTGCTGAGCAGAGAGCCTGATGCAGGGCTGATCCTAGGACTCTGGGATCATGACCTGAGCCGAAGGCAGAGGCTTTAACCCACTGAGCTACCCACGCACCCCCTGCCCCATACAGCTTCTTTTAATCAAACTAATTCAACAAAACTTCCCACCCATAATTTCATTAAATTACCTCATTCCCTGTCAAAGGCTTTAACATCCTCAAAATCAGCATATTCTTAGGTTCCTACATTTTCTCTATCCTCCAACAACCCTCAAACATAAAAATTTCCCAGAGTATACGAAGTTTAAGATTCCACAATGCTAAAAGCAATTAAGAGTATGAAGTTGGGTATTTAATATACATCTAATTGACACAAATAATACTGAATCTTGCCTAGTTATCACAGATAGCAACTTCTCCCCTTGAAGAGTTCGGGTTCATGTTTATCTTGTTTCTGGAATTTGAGGCAACTTATAATGTTAAAAATTTGTTCTGCTAATGTAAAGATTTTATAAGAAGGCTGAATTTCCATTCTCTGTCTCAATCAGTCATTAGTGAATGAAGGAAAGATAGGAATCATATATTAAAATGGAAATTTACTAGCCACATGGAGTTGCCACATACGCAGATACCACATATGCCGCATACACATACAGAGTAACAAGGGAGTCAAGAGAAACAGCTTCATTAAATATGCTATTTATGTTCCAGTAAATCCAGTGTTTTAGAATCTGACATTTGTTTTGAAACCAGATTCAAATTTAGTACATAGTATTTCTTTGTTGGCAAAGAGCTACAAGAAAGTTAATGCCAATAAGTCTAGCTATTTCACACACACTTTTTGTGTGTTAGGTTATCAGAGGACCTATGAATCAGGTCAAAATTAACATCACATGTAGGGCTTTGGAGAAACATACATGACTTGTCAGATTTCTTGATGAAAACCAAGTTTTATTTTTGTAATACCATTGATAAGGCAAGAATAAGCATGGCAAAGTTTCCTATGCATTATCTTTATATTAATAATCATGATTTTGTAAAAATAAGATCAAATCACCTAAAAATGCAGGCCAACTCCCAGGCATGACAAATATAATGCCCTAAACTGAGGGGCATAGTGCAGCCCTGAGCATAACCTTTTTGGGGTATTTTTAAGCCATTTGATCTCATTAAAGTGTTGACAAATACTCGCCTGTCAGAAAAATCTTCCAGCATATTTTTTTACTTAGTAATACAGGTAGTAACTCTAAGAGGAGCACTTAACCAGACATAATGATCTCCTTAACTAGACTAATAAATTTCTATCTTTCCCTTTCTTTAAATTTGCCAAAATACCATACTGACACTGAGTGAAATTTTTCTGACTCAAGGAAAGGAAATAGAACACCAAGGATATTTAAAATATTTCTTTTTTTTTTTGAGTTTTCTTCTTTTTAATTTTTTTTTTATTTTTTTCAGCATAACAGTATTCATTATTTTTGCACCACACCCAGTGCTCCATGCAATCCGTGCCCTCTACAATACCCACCACCTGGTGCCCCCAACCTCCCACCCCCCACCCCTTCAAAATTCTCAGATCGTTTTTCAGAGTCCATAGTCTCTCATGGTTCACCTCCCCTTCCAATTTCCCTCAACTCCCTTCTCCTCTCCATCTCCCCTTGTCCTCCATGCTATTCAAGGATATTTAAAATATTTCTTAACAACACACACACACAGGCACACTCAGAGGAGAAACTCATATCTTGACTTAAGAAAACAAGCAAACCATGTCCAAAGATGTTCTCAGATCCCCTTTGGCAAAACTGCCTCATTCCAGCTCATTAGGGACATTTACATTTTAACTAGGCTTAGAATCTGGAGCCTTTTATAATTGGTTCTTCCCCTATCAACTAACACAAGAGGAATATATACATTTTTTAATTAATGTCTTTATTTTTTTTTAATTTATTTAAGTAATCTCTACACCCAACGTGGGGCTAGAACTCCTGACCCCATAATCAAGAGTCTTATGCTCCTCCAGCTCAGCCAGCCAGGTGCCCCTTAATTAATGTCTTTAATAAACATTATTAATAATGTTAATATAAACAGTAATGGAATAAACAGTAATGGAATTCTGGAATGCAGCACACACAGCAACCTAAGAAGCATACACAGCACCTACAGTCTATCAGATGAGTGATTTCAAGGAACTAAGAATACTGGTTCTAAAGAACATTCTTGAAAATATCAGAACACTTCAAGAGAACATGCCACATGCAAACTCCACAAAGTCCTTATAAAGCCAGGTTATACAGGTATCCCCTACATTCTGAAAGTTCATCTTACACCACTTCGCTTTAACAAAGGACCTACATTACCACCTGTTTTTGCTAACCGAAAAAAATCCGAGGAAGATTCACTTTTACAAAATGGTAATTGCTTCTTCACAATAAGCCACTTTGACTTATGAAAGGTTTCATAAGAACTTTCTACCTTTGGACAGCAGGAGAAACCTGCACCTGTTCCAGGGAACGTGAAAGAAATCCCAAAAGGAATTTTGCTCTTATGAGAAAAGGCAAAAAGCAAAAACAGCATTCATCATTTGTTTTACAACCAGTAGTTACAAAGGCAGCATGCACCTCGTGAAGCCAGAGGGTCGTCCCCAGGCTCCTTCCCCTGGAACTACGCTCAGCATCTCAGCACCACACTCCACAGCTTTGAACGTGTCTGTGAGCAACTGTGCTTTATCTCCATTTATTCTGTACATCCGTTAGCAAGATGTGTCCTAAGGTATCAGAAAAGCCTGAGAGAGGTTATTTCTGGGACCTGGGAATGCTCAAAAACCTTCCCACATAAATTAACAGTATTTGCATCTTCACGTTGCACCATTCTGGCCTACAAACAGTTTCACAGGAACACTCTACTTTTGGATAGTGAAGGAAACTTGTACTGAGAATCTTCGGCTCAAGTGCCACAGAAGATAAAAGAAAATTACATTTAGTACTGTTGTCATTTTACCAATGGGAAACGAATAAACAAGTTAGGGACAAAGTAAATGGGGCAGCAATCTAAAAAGAAATGAGATCTGCTAACTTCTGGATACTAGGTCATCTGCTAAAACAAAATTCTTACATTTTAAAAATAACTCACCAGGGGGGCGCCTGGGTGGCTCAGTGGGTTAAAGCCTCTGCCTTCGGCTCAGGTCATGATCCCAGTTTCCTGGGATGGAGTCCAGCATCGGGCTCTCTGCTCAGCAGGGAGCCTGCTTTCCTCTCTCCCTCTCTCTCTGCCTACTTGTGCTCTCTCTCTCTGTCAAATAAATAAATAAAATATTTTTTAAAATAAATAAAGAAAGAAAGAACTCACCAGGGCGCCGGGGTGGCTCAGGGGTTAAGTCTCTGCCTTGGGCTCAGATCATGATCTCCGGGTCCTGGGAAGGAGCCCCACATCAGGCTCTCTGCTCAGCAGGGAACCTGCTTCCCCCACACCCCTGCCACCTGCCTGCCTCTCTGCCTACTTGTGATCTCTGTCAAATAAATAAATAAAATCTTTTTTAAAAATTAATTAATTAAAATAAAATAACTCACCACAGTATACTCAAGTCTTCTAGGATTAGACTCTAGCCTCTGAATCAATACTACCCCAGAAGGAAATTTTCAAAAGCTCAGAGCTCTGTCCATATATGTGGTCAGCTCCATAGTGGTGTTTTGTACTCTTGAAGCTCAGCACTCCAGCTTCTGGCTGCTGTGAGCTCGGCTGGGAAGATAAACCCAACAGGGAGACTGTGGTGGCTCGGCCAGTTCCAGTTCCAACAGATCTACCTCTATGGAGGACACTTGTTTAGAAAGCTCCCTTTTCTTTAACTGCTGGTCTACTGGGTCAAAAACCACAAGATGCAACAGAGGACAACAGGAGGTGGGGTTGTTTATACAGGTGCCACTTTCCAAAGGGCACTCACAGGAACAGCCCTCCCTATAGGGCTAGACTCTGATCACAGGCCTAATGACAACACCATGGGGGTGTCAGTGGGGGTGAGTAGATTCTGCACAAAGAGAGGAGCAGGGTCTGGGCAGAAACCCAAACAAAACTGGGTAAGTAAGTAGAGCCTCTAGTCTGCTTTGCCAAGGTTTCCTGTCTGCTGGTATGTAACAGATACAACAAAACATACTAAAATAATTTTATTTAAAAATGTAAAGATTTAGCTCAGACTTATTTAAGGCCTCCAGTTTTGTTTTGTTTTTCCTAAAAGGAAACTACATTCCTTCACTAACCCTCCATCCACATCCCTGCTGCCTGACCCCAAGTATTAGCAGTTTCTGCCCAGAGTTTAAATGACCTTTGCCCTTCTACCCACTTTATCTTCTATAGGAATTCCACTCATCCTTTTGTTACCCACTGAAATCCATTATGCTCTCATTTTCCTCTCACTTTTACTTATATTCCTACAGAAACTCTTAATAAAGGAAATAGTTATAACTAGGCAGGCAAAAGAAAAAGATGAAAAATAAATTTTAATACCATATAGCCATACTTCTTTTTATTTTTTATTTTCATTTTTTTAAAGATTTTATTTATTTATTTGAGAGAGAGAGAGATCACAAGTAGGCAGAGAGGCAGACGGGGGCGGGGGGGGAGCAGGCTCCCTGCTGAGCAGAGAGCCCGATGCGGGGCTCGATCCCAGGACCCCGAGATCATGACCTAAGCAGAAGGTGGAGGCTTTAACCCACTGAGCCACCCAGGCACGCCTAGCCATACTTCTTTTTAGTAAGACACCAAAGTCTCTAAAAACAAACAAACACACACACACACATACACACACATACACACACGTGGGTACACACACAATCTCTTTTACGTTAGTTTTTTTTTTTTAAAAACTTGAACAATTGCTCTCAAGTCAAATGTTTGTTTCCTAATGATTTAGTAAATGACTATTTTCATCCCTATTAAATGAAATACACATAACCTAGAAGACCAGTGAATGATTATGGCCATTTTAGTTATATCAATTTCACCCTGTCCTCGCACCCAAGGACAAAAGGAGATGATACAGAGTTCTGAATCAAGCATCATACATCTACCCTGAAGCTGTATCAAGCTTATCTACCTCCCTCATTTAGGTTCCACTCCTAAAAAGTTGCCCAACATTCACTCCAAGTCCTTTGTAACCCAAGGGACAAAGCCAAGAAGTAGGCTGGGAGCCTCAACCATGCATAAATCCCCAGATGTAAATAAAGATACGAAATTTTTTCTTAAAATTTGAGTTTCTATGGCTGAAAAAATAAGCAAGGGGTTGGGGGGAAAAAACAGAAATAAGTAAAAGGATGAAAAACATACCAAACAAAATAAAAAGTGGCAGTATGTTATGGGAGAGGAGAGTGGTCATTGTCAATTCATCCTTCAGTTCTCAAACAAGAATCCACTTCATCCAGGAAGCCTTCCTTCCCTGAGGTCAAGTCAGCATGAGGTGAGAACAGAATTGAGGTGAGAACTGAATTCTCCTACTGTATTCATTCCCCTACCTACAGCATTTATCACCTTCATTGAACCTGTAGAGTTACTTGTCCGCCTGTCCCACTGGAATTTAAACTGAGGACAGGGATCATATTTACCTCGTAACTGCAGTATCCTTAATATCAAGCTTGGTCTATACTGAGGGTCAGTAAATATTACTAGAAAAATTACATAATATGAGTTCAAATGCTGGTTCTACCATTAACTCACACTGTAACATAAATTACTCAAGTTTTCTTACCTGCAAAATGGACATAAAAGATAGATAATACTGTACTATAGCAGTAAATGCTAGCATAATTCAATGCGCTCAACAGACGTTAAATGTTTACCTTTTTTCATGCCTTTTCATTAGTCCTCAGATCTCTGCATTCTGATCAGTCCCTTCCTGCCTTCCTCCCTCAATAATACCTATCCCTCGCATCGTCATCTTGTAGGAGTCTTTCTGCCATTGCATCCTTTACTTCCCTCTTGCTTTCCTCTCCTCCTCCTCTTTCCGTATTTGCCTTGCTGTATATTTCCATCTCCAAACCACAAAGAATCATTTGTACTTGAAAATTGTAAACTCTGGGTGCCTGGGTGGCTCACTGAGTTAAGCCTCTGCCTTCAGCTCAGGTCCTGGTCTCAGGGTCCTGGGATGGAGCCCTGCATTGGGCTCCCTCCTCAGCAGGGAGCCTGCTTCCCCATCAACCCCCCCAACCCCCACCTGGCCTGCCTCTCTGCCCACTTGTGATCTCTCTGTCAAATAAATAAATAAAATCTTAAAAAAAAAGAAAAGAAAAGAAAATTGTAAACTCTACCTTCTAATTCACACCAAGACTAAACATTTTATGTGACTATTCGGCTCATGCTCTAGATATGTTTTAACCTATGATTATTTATAGCATGATGCAAAAATTGAAGCAAATGTTAATTTCACAAATAATGAAACAATATGCTTTAGTTTGTTACTTCCAAAAGAGGCCTAAGCCTAATGGGGCGTACAAAATAGTAATTTTTTAAATGCCACTGAAATGAAACTGCATTTACCTAGTTTATAAAAACTATCTCTTTTCATAATAGCATGTACAACTTTGCATAATTATTTTTTTGGTGATACTGCTTCAAAATTATGTGCTCAAAAAAACCCTACTTTCATTAAAACAGAATTATTTATTTTCACAGGACAATGTAAATAAGAACAAAAGACAAAATGCTTATACTCTAAAATCAAAAGTCCTATAAAAAGTCTGTAATGTATCATCCGTCAGTGAACAGGTTTTGGTATTTTGACCCTCTCTCTAAGGAACTAAATCCAAGATCACCATTCTGTAACCATTCACTGGAGAACTCAGAAAAAGCCGATTATCTCATCAGCACTGCCTATTGTGAGTGAGGAACTAGGTCAAACTGTTCTTAGTGCGTTCTTTCAATTTGAATGAAGGTCTTGTGCACTTAGTACAGTATTTTTCATAATTAAAGGAGGAAAGCTCCACAAACAATTAAGGCCTAGATAACAAATGTATGTGTGTTGGTGAATGAAAGAATTCATGGGTTTTATGTCCATGTGTATCAGGGAATTGTCAGATGTCCATGAAACTGGCACAAAATCATATGGCTGCCATCCCAAGTCGCCATCTAGATGGCCACCACTCCTGAGTCCACTCTCATAGAGAAGACTTCTCAAAGTGATACTAACTCATGATCTGTTTTATATCCTAACACCATGTACATCCTGTGCATATTTCATTAGATTTATATGTAAGTATTTAATTTTCGGAGGCCCTAATGTAAATAGTATTGTGTTTTTAATTTTGAATTCCACTTGTGCATTGCTGGTATATAGAAAAGCAACTGACTTTTGTATATTAAGCTTATAGCCTGCAACCTTGCTATACCCTCTTACTAGTTCTAGGAGTTCTTGGTCAATTCTTTAGGATTTTCTAAATAGACAATCATGTCATCTAGCGAACAAAGATGCTTTCATTCCTTCCTTCCTAATCCGTATATATTCTACTTCCTTTTCTTGTCTTACTGCATTAGCTAGGACTTCCAGTATGATGTTGAAAAGGAGTTGGGAGAGGGAATATCCTTGCCTTGTACTTGATCTTACTGGGAAGGCCTCCAGTTTCTCGCCATTAAGTATAATGTTAGCCATAAGTTTTTCGTAGATGTTACTTAACAAGTTGAGGAAGTTCCCTCTATTCCTAGTTTAATGAGAGTTTTATAATGAATGGGAACTGGATTTTGTCAAAGGTTTTTTTCTGCCTATATTGATAGTCCTGTTATTTTTCTCCTTAAGCTGGTTGGTGTGATGGATTACATTAATTCATTTTTGAATGCTGAACCAGACAGACTTGAATACCTAGGGAAAAAAATCCCACCTTGGTAATGGCATACAATTCTTTTTATACACTGTTGGATTCAGCTTGCTAATACTCTGTTGAGGATGTGTGCATCTATGTTCATGAGAGATATTAGTCTATAGTTTTATTTTCTTATAATATCTTTATTTGATCTTGGTATTAGGGTAATCCTCAACTCCTAGAATGAGTTTAGAAAGGATCTCCTCTATTTCTCTTCTTAAAGAGAATGTGGAGAATTGATATAATTTTTCCTAAATGGTTGGCAGAATTTATCAGTGAACCCACTTGAGCCTGATGCTGTTTTAGAAGGTTATTAATTATTGACTCAATTTGTTTAATAGATTTAGCCTTTTAGATTTCCTATTTGATTACATCATTTGTTTATTATGAAAGTTGCATTTTCTCTCAGAAACATGGAATTCACAGATTTAATATCTATCAATATGTGGCATACTTGTTTTCTAGCAGTCAAGTAATGTAGTATAGTGGTATATATATATGTATTTTTTTTAAAGATTTTATTTATTTATTTGACAGCCAGAGATCACAAGTAGGCAGAGAGGCAGGCAGAGAGAGAGGAAGGAAAGCAGGCTCTCCGCTGAGCAGAGAGCCCGATGCGGGGCTCGATCCCAGAACCCTGGGATCATGACCCGAGCCGAAGGCAGCGGCTTAACCCACTGAGCCACCCAGGCGCCCCTATGTGGTATATATTAACTATATGTCTAACTCATTATTTCTAAGGCAGGCAAATAATAAAGAATCTTTAAAATTCCATATTCCACAAAAGGTTTAGGACAATTTGAAATTATAATGTTTAAAATTGACATTTAATCATTTAAAAATTAATTTAGCATTTATCTTCATGATTCCTGATTTTTAAATATGCAAGTATTTCTCATTGTTTCCTACCAATATTTGATATATTTTATTTTGGGGGTAAAATTTCCTACAACTGTCCTTAGATAGTCTGCTGCTATTGTGAGTAAATAAGATCTATGCAATGACTACTATGAAGTATAAAAATGTCTGTTCAGAAACAAGAAATGCTTTCTCCTCATGTTTTTATCAAAAACTCATGTTAGGGGCACCTGGGTGGCTCAGTCAGCTGGGTGTCCAACTCTTGGTTTAGGCTCTGGCCATGGTCTTGAAGTTGTGAGATCCAGTCCCAGACTGGGTTCTGCATTGAGTGGGGAGTCTGCTTATCTTCCTCTCCTTCTACCCCTCCCCCAGCTCACACACTCTCTCTCTCCCTAAAATAAATGGATAAATCTTTAAAACAAACAAACAGGCCCATGGTACACTCTAGTATTTAAAGATTTTATTTATTTATTTGTCAGAGAGAGAGAGAAAGAGAGAGAGCACAGGCAGACAGAGTGGCAGAGGGAGAAGCAGGCTCCCTGCAGAGAAAGGAGCCCAATGTGGGACTTGATCCCAGGACGCTGGGATCATGACCTGAGCCAAAGGCAGCTGCTTAACCAACTGAGCCACCCAGGCGTCCCCACTCTAGTATTTATAAATAACTCATGAGGGAAATTCATTTGAAAATTATATCTACATGTGCAAAACAGTATAACTGCTTACTTATTCCAAGCAAAAATTCTATTCCCTAGTTTTCTAGATACACACACACACAAACAATTAATTACTTAGGTGTATTTAACTATTTATTTAAAGGAGTTAACAGTAAACTAATTAATTACTTAGGTGTATTTAACTATTTAAATGAGTTAACAGTAAACTAATTAAGTCAAGTTAGGAATAAAGTTTTAAAAACATTAGAATAAAAAGTAAAAAAAAAAAACCATGCTGGGATACTGTCACTATGAAAGGAAGCTAGACTAGCCTGAGAGACTACATAGAGAGAGAAAGGCCAAAGCAGCATCAGCTGAGGGTGAAACCATCTTGGATGTTCCAGGTCCAGCGAGGTAACCCTAGCAGATAGCACATAGAACAGAACAACTGCATGGTTAAGCCTAAGCAATCTAAGAATTATAAGAAATAATAAATTGTTGTTTTAAGACATCAGATTAAGTGACAGTTTGTTATACAGCAATAAAAAGTGACACAAAACATAGGAAAATATCTTCATAATTTGATTTAATACAGATTTCTTAAACATGTAGTCAAATTTATTAATGGGAATTCTTCTTCCATCCCTTTTGTATTATCCATTAATTGCTAACTCATAAGTTATTTCTAGAATGATAGCTAACAGTCTTCCGGATTTTCCTGCTATTTACATTTTCAGTAAACAAAATTCATTTGGTGTTTCATTTTTCAATGTTACAATATGATAAAGTAAAATACCATTTAGTACTCTGTATTGTACACTTCCAATGGTCCTTAATTTAAAAAAAAAAAAAAGGCTACTTTAGAATTTAAAATCTGCCTGTATTCTTTCTCACAAGGTCAGGCAAGGCTTGGTTCACCACTATGAGTTGGGCAGGCTGGACAGGACCAAAGCAAGTAAAGGTAGTTGTAGGAAGAACAGAATAACCTGGGAGGAAGTCTAGCTAGAAGCTAGCAGGCAAAACACCAAAGCCAACAGCTGGACAACAGAGAAATGATCCAACAAAACTACTGCTATTAGGAATTTTTTCATAAGATTCATTTGTTTGAGAGAGAGAGTGCACACAACATGTGAGCCAGGGAGGGTAAGAGGGAGAGAATCCTCAAGCAGACTCCCTGCTGAGCTTAGAGCCAGATGCAGGGCTCAACCCCAGGACTCTGAGATCATGACCTCAGCTGAAATCAAGAGCCAGTCGTTTAACCAAATGAGCCATCCAGGCACTCCATTAAGAATGTTTATTACCCAGCGGTGAATCAGAGAAAGAGAAAACAGCATAGGTAATGGCTAACAGAATCAAACAAAGTCAGTCAGCAAAAAGGCCCAAGATACTAGTCTGGAGCTCAGTGGTAGTTGGAAGGGAAAGAAGCACTAGAAGACAGAAAGGCAAAGCCCAAACCTGGAGGGCTTACTAAACCAGGGGTTCCAGACAAAGTATAAAGCCACAAGGTCTCAATGAGATGAACATTAGGTACAACTTGATGGTGAGGAATAAAACACCAGCCTGGTCATGGGAACAGGGTATAAGGAGTTACTATTTCATATGTACAGAGTTTCAGTTGGGGAAGATAAAAGTTATAAAGACAGATACACAACAGTGTAAATGTATTTAATGCCATAAAACTATATACTTTAAAATAGTAAATTTTACATTATACATATTTTACTACAATAAAAAGAAAATTTTCAGAAATGCAGGGCAAAGGGTACCTGAGTGGCTCAGGGGGTTAAGCTTCTGCCTTTGGCTCAGGTCATGATCTCAGGGTCTTGGGATCGAGCCCTGCGTCGGGCCCTCTGCTTAGCAGGGAGCCTGCTTCCCCCCCAACACCTGCCTCTCTGTCTACTTGTGATCTCTCTCTCTGTCAAATAAATAAATAAAATCTTTTTTTTTAAATGTGGGAAAAAATGTTTTCTAGCAACACTGATCAAAAATATTGGGTCTCTTCACTTTCCTAAAAAACTTCCTATGATCCTCTAAATCACCACTATACAAAGAGTAGTCTGTAGATTGAACTTCTAATAAGAAATTACAACTGATCCTTGAACAACATGGGAAATGAGGAAGTGAGCCCAAACAGTTGAAAATCTGCATATACCTTCTGACTCCCTGAAAACTTAACTATTAATAGCCTACTCTTAACCAGATTCCTTACCAATAATGTAAATGGTCAAGTAACACATATTTTGTATGTTATACATATTAAATACTGCATTTTTACAATCAAGTAAGTTAGAGAAAAAAATGCTATTAAGAAAATCATAAGGAAGACAAAATACATTTACAGTGCTATACTGTATTTTTTTTTAAATTCACATGTAAGTGGACCTGCACAGTTCAAACACACACTGTGTAAGATCAACTGTAATTCAAACATGAATGCATTCACCCACAGAGAAATAAGCAGGAGCCAGGCTTTGCATCAGAGTCAAGTCCGATAAAGCCATGTTTAACTGTGTAAATACATAAATATACATATATACATACACACACATTTGGGGGGGGCAAATATTTTATTACTTAAAATATTTAAGTAATATATTTGACCCTCCCCCATAAAAATCTCTGGCCTGAACTGAAACTCCTTTGACCCATTTTCTTGGAGCTGAGCCCAGGTGCCTGGGTATGGAGGATTAGCAGGGAGAAAAGGCTGCAGAGCAAGCACCAAAAGGGAACACTACCACCCATGACACAAAATGCTGATAAAGTCAGTCATTTATTGTGAATTTAAGAATCAGAGCCACGTTCACCACCTAGCTATAGCTGGCTGGAGGTAACCCTGAAAGGCATTTGTAGGTCTGCTAAGTAGGTAGTGTTGGTGCCTAAAAACTGAATGAATTAATTAATTTATGGAAGGAAGCTTCTATGAAAAAAACATGTTAGCTAAAGGTCATCTAGAAGTAAAATATTGCTTCAGATAATTAGGAGTTCTTTCAAGGTACTTTAAAAACATTGTAATTTATACTATTTGGAAGTCAGACTTTTGCCAGATCTACCCTCTAAAATATAGTCACTGAACACAGAAGCATCGTTACCCCATCCAAATACAACTTATCACAAAGCCTCTATACTCAAACTCCTTAATAACCCCCTTCCTTATGTAACAGAGACTTCACAGTAAATTCAGTTATCTGATTTCTCAGCTCAGAAAAAATTAGGAGTAGCTGACGGATGGGAAGCATAACAACATGGAAGAGGTGGTAACTGACAGCCTGACCTCCCCGAAAGACAGACAGACACCGGACTGTGTTGAGTCACAGTTCAACAATAAGTGTAAGGGTAACCCTAAATCCTCAGGAAAGGGTTAATCTAAACTATGTAGCCTTTGTTCAGCTGATGTAGGGAGCCCTTATGTATGAAAGGAAAGATTTAATAAAAATTATAAGAATAGAAAAAGGGTTCTGGCATCTCACATAATAAACTCCAGTCAGATTAAATATTCATCCCTGAGAACACTGTATTTCCTAACCAATGTCAAATAAAGGAGCCACTGCCTTATTTTCAAGTTTTTCTTCCTAAAAGAAACTACTTCAATGTTACTAAAGATTGTCTGCTAAAAAACTAATGTACTCTCCTCTGAAATCCCTTACCAAATATTTGAAAGATGTGTATAAGCGGCAGCTTGTGTTTGTTCTTCTTTGTCTACTGTTTTCTGTTTCCTTTAGGCCTATTTGCAGGCAAAGGGCCAGGAGACAGCTGCTCTGATTACTCAAAAGAGCCCAAACTCAAGAACACTGCTCAGGCATTCCTGCTGGTGGAACCAGGGGTCTACAAACTTTAAAGGTGAGACTATTTCTTCATTTGCACCCCTCTACCATTTTTCCTTGTCAAGCAATCAAAAGAATCAAATATTTACTTGTCATCCTATATAAAATCATTTTATTCATGTATATGTTATGCTTCTTATTCCCTGATTTGTATTTTGTCTGGGCTGACTAAAATGATCCTTGAATAGAAAGTTTGTCATTAACAATCAACATCCATGCAATCAATTCAAGTTAGCCTGTGTAACCTAACTTAGGGGAAAGACTGAAGAAAAAAGAAAAGAGAGAGGAGGAACTTTTGGTTTATGCTTCAAAGAAGTACTAAAATTACTTCAAATCAGCCAAAGTGAATCATCTGTCAACCAGCATGCCTCATATTACACGGCCTATTTATAACTAAGAGAAAAGTAACTAATACAGGAAGTAGTTTTGTGTTATAAACTACATAATTTTACTGTTTTAATAATTAAAATAAGAATTGACATAATTTGCTTTTCTATGAAACTCTTATAACTGGAAGAAAAAATCAAGTGGTGTCCACAGCTAGCTGACTCTTCACATGAAGATGGATGAAGAAAATATTTCATTTTAAACATATGTCATTTCACAAGTTCTATGATTAAATATTTAGATTAGCTTTCCTCAGTCAAAAATAAATGAAACGAATAAACTTCTGTTTGATCCTCTCTTCCACAGGATAAAGTTCCCTTTTTCTAGCACTTTTAGAGTGCATATTTTGGAAAGGGTGGGTTGAGGAGTGGGGCAGGTGTTGGGGATGGAGAACACTTGCTTTGTTCCAAGAGCAGCCATCTTCTGGCCTTTGACAATTTTAGCAATCCGCAGTCCTGCCCACCTTCCAGAAGCCTGGGCATTGGGAACCCAGCTCCAGTGGGATTAGCCTTCACTACACTGGACTCCTCAATCAAAGAACTGACCCACAACATCCTAGAGCTCACCATCTTGCAACACAAAGCTTGAATACGCTAACAACCCCCTATTATTTATTGGTAAGTAATGCACATGAAATTATATGAAAATGCAATCTGGAGTAATCCACAAATCCATACATATTATGAGGTTAGTATATACAATATTCAAGAACAAAGTCATTGCAGAGGTTCTGATCCCTGTTAAAATTAACGATCCTGAAGGTGGGTCACAGATAAAACTGGCCTTAAAGGCAGAAGTTTGGCAAATAATTCTGGTTCTGTTAAAAGTACTTTGAACATCATGTGTCAGAATAGTTGGAACACAACTTTAATACCAGAAGGTCTCAAGTGGTTAATCAGAAATGAGAGGCACACACACTACATTTTATACCGTTTTCGGTTTGCTGACACAACATGATTCCATGCTCTCTAGTGAGCAAGAGTAATCCTCAATGGCATTAAGATGAGAAGCTGAGCATGAAACCACAGGCAAGGCAAGTAATGATTTTATTCTCTTTGTCATTTTTCTTTCAAGTGGAAGATTCCTAACACTCTCTGCTTCTGACAATGTTTATCAACAGAACTCTGAGAAGCATCTGAACACACAAAAAAACAGGTCTTTCCTACAAAGTGTGACAGAGAGTCAGCCAGCTGAGTCTCCATCCTGCAGACACAGATTTGGAAGCAATTTTAAGAACTAGTGTCACAAAAACAAAACTCAAAAACTGCCCAAATTGCTACTTTGATCTCCATCAAAGAAAAACAATGTATAACTTAAGATTTACTGTAATCAGCTATACTAACAACTCCATTCTGGGAAAACTGAGAAAACATGAACACTGAAAACAGGGTTCAATTGGATACACGCATTAGGCTATAACCTTTGCCATGGTAGCATGTCATTTTAACACATAAACACTCTACTCCGTGTCACATACCTTATAATCTACAATTCAAGGCAGTATCTTTCACGGTTTATAATAAAAGAATGAAGCTGTTAGATTCAAGATGACATAACACTTCATCTTTTTTTTTTTCCTAAAGATTTTATTTATTTATCCGACAGACAGAGATCACAAGTAGGCAGAGAGGCAGGCAGAGAGGAGGAAGCAGGCTCCCTGCCGAGCAGAGAGCCCGATGTGGGGCTTGATCCAAGGACCCTGGGATCATGACCTGAGCCAAAGGCAAAGGCTTTAACCCATTGAGCCACTCAGGCGCCCCTACTTCATCTATTATTCCTTAAAATTCCCCATGAATTTTAAAATTCTTCCTTCACATAATATCTGTGTTCTACAATTCCGATAACCTTTTGAGAGGGATCCTCAGTCTCAGACAGTAAACTGCTAAGTGAAAGCATAGCCCTAGTGCTAGTGGGTGAATGGAGTTCAGCAATGGAGCTCCGTAACTCATCCTTCTAAAAGTAAGCCTTCAGGAGCGCCTGAGTGGCACAGTCGGTTGAGCGTCCAACTCTTGATTTTTGGCTCAGGTCATGATCAGGGTGGGAACAAGCGCCTTGTTGGGCTCCACACTCAGTGGGAAGTCTGCTTCTCTCCTTCTCCCTCCGCCCCACCCCCATTCTCACTCTCAAATAAATCTTAAAAAAAAAATAAAAATAGGGGCACCTGGGTGGCTCAGTGGGTTAAAGCCGCTGCCTTCGGCTCAGGTCATGATCCCAGGGTCCTGGGATCGAGCCCCGCATCGGGCTCTCTGCTCAGCGGGGAGCCTGCTTCCCTTCCTCTCTCTCTCTGCCTGCCTCTCTGCCTACTTGTGATCTCTGTCTGTCAAATAAATAAATAAAATCTTTAAAAAAATAAAAATAAAGTAAGCCTTCTCCCCTCACCCACTGAAAAAATACTGATTTTTCCTTGTAGTATTATCAAGTGTAGAGGTCCACTATGTGATAATAATATCTATTCAATGTATATGCTTGTTTTTTCAAGGTTGACATACCTTCTTCCCACAGCAAAACATAATATACTGCAAAATCAGCAATGTTGCGAATAATAAATTATAAATCATCGGCTGTCCCATACATTTTGACACCTTCCTAACAGGGATTTAAGGTAATAGACTTTAACTCCAAATTAACCACATTGCTAAATAAATGCCATAACAAAATAATAACAAACTCTGCCTCAATAAAAGTGGAATAGTAATCTAAGGTCACATTTCAGTCTGTTTAGGGCTTCCCTTGTTAATCTTTCACCTTCTAAAATGTATTTTACAACTAAAAGTGAAAAAGAACTCACATTAACAACTCTCTACTTTGTGACACTTAACTTTTATAGGACATATTTATTCCCAATACTCTGTCCTGCTCCCTACCAGACCTCTAATACAGGAGTTCAGCAGAGGAAATTCTGCCTCAAATGGAAAGCTCTGAGCAGACTATGAAGCCTGTGTGGACAGCATCCCTGTACTCCTGTTGAGTTTCTGAGAGGTGCCGTGTCATGCCTGACGCGGATTGCCCAGCTGCAGCTCTTCACAAAGATGAAGCACACACAGTACCGCCTCCACTTTTCTTCCCAAGTGGTGTCAGTCCTCCAACAGGCAGACTCCCTTATGGCACTGCTCCAGGGCTATGCAGGCATAAAATATCAAGAGGGGCCCTTTCTCCCAGGCAGACACAAAAGGATACCTATTCAACTGATGAGTAAAAGACACCCACTGCAAGATGCTGTGCTCAGCACACAGGGAGTGTAGGTTGAAATGGCACTGAGTGTGGACAAGCAAGGGACACAGAAACATAAATAACAGAAGTCAGCACACATAATAAGAGTTATAAGGTTCTAAAAGAGTTCTGAGGAACTGGCAAGAGCAGAGAAGGGATTATGAAAGAGGTGACAACTGAAAAAGATCTTCCAAGGATGGGTAGGAATCAGAGATACAAACACAATACACTCTAAAAAGAGAAGACACCACAGCATGAAGCTGGCAACTGTGTAATATCTGTTCATTCTGTCAGTCTGTATCTCAAACTTATTCTACATCATCTCCTAAAGGGATTCATATCTAAAAAGCACTTTGTCCATAAATGCTTACTGAACACTACACAGTAACAGGCACTATTCCAGGTGTTGCAGATGCACTGTAAATAAGACTGCTCTCATGGACCTTACTTTCCAGTGGAGAAGATGAACAAACAGATCCACAAATAATATAAAAGTTAATTAAAATAAAAGTTAATATAAAAGTTAAAAGTCAGATAGTGATAAGTACAAAGAAGAAAAATAAATCAGGGTAAGGGCACAGTGACTTACAGGGATTTCTGTAAGGGTGATCAATGAGGTGGTATGTGAGCAAAGACCTGAATCAAGTGAGAAAATAAACAATTCAAAGAGAGGAAAGATGCTGGGAAAGCATGTGCAAAGGCCCCGAGGCAGAACACTTTAACATTACCTAAGACTAGCAAGAAGACCTGTGTGTCTAGAGTAGAGTAAGTGAACCAGAAAAAAGGTTGGGAATACTTCTGGAAAGCTAAGTGAGGTAAGAATGACTATTCCTCAATAAGAGCACTATTGTCATTTGGGAAAGGATTATACAGTCTTGTTTCCATTCAGGATCATGGTCCTTGAGGCACCGAATGCCAATAGCACCATTCTTATAATGATAGACCAAACCATCACTTACTTCTAAACACTCCTATAGGTGACAAAAAGGGAACAGTATCTCCCACTGAGAACCACTGAGTCAGATTCTGTGTGGCTTTGTTGTCATAAATAGTTGATATGATTTTGTTAAATGTTAAGTGAGAAGCCACTAGAGAGTTGGGAACATAAGAAATTGCATGTTTTCTCTTCCTAAGAGCTATGATCTAAATTTCAACTTGAAAAGATGTCTTTCTCTACTGTATGAAAAAAGAAAGTCTAGGAGACCAAAGTAGCCCCACGGTAACCAGGTACAAGACTACTACAGTTATGCAGGAGATTATGACAGCTTGGACTGGGATCATTATAATGGAGATGCTGAAAAGTAGCAAAATCAAGGGCATTTTGTTGACAGAGCCATCAGAATCTGCCTGATGTGGCTTCATCCAGTTGAAGCAGAATACTGAAGAGCAAAAGTCAAAGATGAGGTTGGAGTGGAAAACTGAGATGAGATCACTGAGGACCTAGAGAAGTAGCACAAGTTACGTAGTCTCATTCTGTAGGCAACAGGGTGCCAAAGAAGTGCTCCATGCTTTCCACAGAGTAATCCAATAGCAGTGTAAGACTAAAATGGGAAAAGGAAAAGCTGAAAAGAGGGAGACCAATCAAAGAGTAAGGCCAGTTTCAGCATCCTTAGGGGTAAAGGGAGCAGGTTCTGCACTGGTGAATCCAAAAGACATCACAGAGACAAAGGCAGTGACAGTTAATGACTGGCTGACCCTGAGATTCCATTCTGGGTGACAGAGGGATGGATGACAGGACCTTGAACAAAGCTGGGCATCATGGAGAGAGAGGAGCAGGTTTCAGAAGAAAGAGTATGTCCAGTATCAGCTTCAGATATATTGGGTTTGAGTGCTGGCCAACCTCACAAGTAGGAAAGTCAGGTGAATATGTGGGACCAGAGCTCAAGCACCACTTAGGACTGGAGATCACTATTTGGGAGTCATCAGCATGATGGTGACGACTAAAGTCACAAGTGTGAAACAGCACCACCACCAGGAAGGTCGGCTGAGAAAACTGTGGATACAGAATGTAGCAATGAAAGAAAAGGAAGATGCAGTTTCAAGAACGCAGCTATGTGCAACAAAGTCAAATGCGTGGGTAAAGGGCAGATAAAGACTGAGAAAAAGCCAAAGGGTTTTGTGACTAAGAAGAGACAGGGAATGCCAAGAGTGCAGTTTTGTCGAGAGAGAGAAAGTGACTGCAAAGTGCTAACGGAAGTGAGTCAGTCTGGAAAACATACATGAGAGTACACTATTTGTCAAGGTGTGATTATAAAATGAAGGACATAAGAGGGGTGAAGCTTGAGCAGAGTTGAAAGGAGACTGTGTGAGTGCAAGTGTGTATACATGTCTTAGGAGAATTAAGTTAAGGAGCTTAAAGGGAAGAATTCCAGTGCAAAGGGAGACTAAAATTGCAGGATGACACCATCTACTAAGAAACAAGAGAACAAAAGATGTAGGCAGAGAGGCAACCTTGGAGAGGAGAAGGAACAGTTCTTCCTTGACAAACAAGGGACAACAGTCAGGCCAATGACCCATGGTGGCTACCATGTTGCTGACAGCCCCTCTGCACATAACAGACTGGAGTCAACAGTACGTGAAACTCTGACGTGACTGATGAGACAAGGAATAAAGCTACAGATAGCAACACACTTCCAATAATCACTCTAGAGGAATCAATATTCTGACCAATGCCATTATTCTAGTTAATATCGTGACATCAGAACAACCAGATGTTGTGACTCACAGTTTGTCTCTTCTGTTTAGTGTACTTGACGTGAATGAAAGCAGTGGGTGGTTAAGTATCTTTGGTAAATGAGTGAAGAATAACCTTCCAGACAACACTTAGTGTGCTATATATAAAACAGGATACTTTGTTTCTGAAATTCATTTAAACTCCTACTTGGTTTGTCTTTCTCAATCACTTGACATTTACAATTCAGTTTCAGATTCAAAAATCAAGAAAATTCTGCTTTTTATTGTAGTTGGTGTATACATCAAGTTTTCTCCTAGTCACCATAATATCACAATTCCATAGCATTGAAAAGCAAAATATACAGAGTGCTACAATGAGAAAAAATCTGGTGGAGCTTGATTTAAAAAAGAGCAGGAAAGAACAGGATACAAAGATAAACTAAGTAATTAAATGAGATAATCAATCATAGCGCATACTAACCTCATTTAACTACCCCTATCCCCAGCCAGGAAAGAACAAAAGCAGCACAAGCCAGAAGCAATCATCTTTAGATCAGGAGCTTTTTAAATAACTGGCCATGATGTACCATCAATTTTATAGGGAACTTCTGGAGATAATGAAAACGTATCTTTGTAAATATATTTTATGCATTTTGCCAAAATTACCAGTGAAGCTTAAGACTTATAATAACTATGAATGGATGACATCCTGAATGAATTGAAACAGCATTAGTTCTAAACCTAAGTTGTCCTATCTCATTTACCAAACTAGTTTTAAAAACACATGAAAAAGAATAGTTAATTCCAATTACCGAAAACAATAGGAAAAAATTAAAGATTCACTAGACTGTATCATCAATCAATAACTTATTTTCAAAGAATTCTTAATTTATTAAACACTAAGAAGACCTGACATGGCATATGATAAACAAACTACTCCCTATTTCACATATTTTTTAAATGTTACTGCTGAAAAAATTGTATCTGTCACCAAATATTTCATCTTTCACTGATAGGTACATGGCAAAATGATTCATGGAGACCATCCATAGCTACAAAAGTATGTGGTTTTCTTAACAGGTGTCAGGTGTTAAGTTGGAATTCAGGCCCTACAACTTGTAATGGAGCCCAGAGCAGCATAACGTTTCTTTCTAAATCTGAATTAGCATTTTATATTCCAAAACAACATTTGGCAAGGGTAGCTGGGATCCCTGGGTGTTCCATTAACATCCATGCATTATTTATTTTACTATACTCCCGTGTATTAATCTCTAATTGCTCTCTCTGTGTGCCTTTCTCCACCAGTGTCCTGGAAACAACCTGAGAGCAGAGAGACCATATCCCCAGGATGCAGAACAGTGCCACCGAGATAAACCCAGCCACTTTTAAGAAGTATGTCAAAGGGCAATGGGATAGCCACAATACCAACTCCCACTGGAAACGTACCATCTCTGGATACTTGAGCAGAATCTAATTGCATCCCCAAATACCTACATCTCAGAAAATTCTTAAGGAAAACTTTGAAAAAATAATGCCACAAGAGTGAATGAAGGGACCTCCATAAATTCTACAGTCATAAAGTGATTCTAAATCCCAAATGCCTGATCTGAACTTTACTAAGGATTTTATTTCCTATAAAAGTAACATAATACATTCCAATTTTAATATTCAATAAGTTGTTTCACTATTCTACTTTTCAAACTGTTTCCCTGGTCAGTAAGCACATCATTGTGGAATACACATACACTCTAAATGTGCATCTTCTAAAAATCTGCCCTAGAAAATACAGGCTATAAAATCAAGTGGTCTTCAAACACAGGGAGCCACCAAAACAGATTACAGTATACATATGCATTAGTTTCCTATGTTTGCTGTAACAAATTATTGCAAACTTCATAGACTAAAATAACACAAATGTATTAAGTTACAGTTCTGGATGTCCAAAGTCTAAAATGGGTCTCATTAGGCTAAAATCAAGGTGTCGGCAGGACTCCATTCCTTTCCAGAGGCCTCAGGGAAGAATCAATGTTCTTGCCTTTCCCAGCTTATAGAGGTTGCCCACGTTCTTCAGCCCGTAGGTCTTCCATCTTCTAAAGCAAGTAGCAAAGCACTGAGTCTTTCTCACCGAGCATTAACTCTACTTCCCTCCCCCACTTCTAAAGGCCCTCGAGATTACACTGGACCCATCTGGATAATCGAAGATTTTCTCATCTCAAAGTCAGCTGATTAACAATCTCAATTCCCCTCTGCCATGTAACAACATATTCACAGGTTCCAAGGATTTGGACAATGGACATCTTTGGGGGAGAAAGGTATTATCCTGCCTGCCGCAATTTATAATCATCAGTACACATACCATTTTATCTTCTTATACAGACAGACATACACTATATCCAAACACACACAAAATTCTTTAGATCTCTCTGTTCTACTTTAGAAATTCTAGACTAATCTGCTAAACATTTCCACAACCATCTATAGCTTTGCAGTGTTAAAATTTTATTTAAAAAAAAAAAAAAAATCTGTTCTTGAAAGAAATAACAGATGGTTTAAAGAGTGTAAACCAGAAAATATCTTATTTTGATTAAAAAATAGGATAGCAAAAGCACAACAGCCCCAACAAAAAACTCTTTCAGATTCACAAAGTTTAAGATCTATGATCTCATTTTAGGCTTACTCTAGAAAAGTTCCTTAGGTCCATAGTTGTAATTCATTGTGATATAGGCAGGTTGATCTATAGCTACATTTAGGTTAATTTTACTTTATCTCAAAATAGTGAGTTTTTCCAGAAATTCTCAAGGTCTCCATTCAGTTAACCAAAGATACCTAACTCTGTCTCAACCGTCAGTCCTTTCCAATAAAAATAAATCATGACATTTTAATTCCAACTTTAGTTGTGGGAAAATGAACTCATCTTTATAATTCTCCTTTTTTAATTAAGTGAAGAGACTTAAATAGAATGGTTAAAGTGTTTGAATTTAATTAAGAATGGTTCTTTTGTTATATTCAATCAACTCTCTAATACTTCTGTTGACCAAAAACCCTTTTCTGTGGTCATATACATTTAGAAAATGATGTATGCCATGGCTCCCTCAGGGAGGGTCACACAATTCACACTAACTTTTTAAAACTCTTAAGTCCCAAAACACTGAAACCTCTAACTTTGTTCAACCTGCTTTCAGAAAGTTTTCCTAACACTGCTATAAATATCCTGGACTGAGGCAGGAAAGTGAGAAGAGAATACTGACGTAGAGAATATCTCCACAGAATATTACTTATTGAGCACTCCGAGCATTCTCAACACAACTGGGAACAAAACCAACCCCAGTTTAGCTCAGGAGAGTTGATGAAATATATGTATAAATGTCAAATGTAGAGTCAGTGCCAAATTGCAACTATGATCAAGATCTACTTGGAACAACACAAATATGAGAATGTACTGCAGCCTCTAGTTGTATTTATGTGGATGGGCCATTTAAAAGAAATCATGTTTAACTCAACATGACTTTAAATGACCCAAGTCTAAACAGACCATTCCATGTTTATAAATAGTCAAAATATATCTCCTTCAAAATGCCGGCCCTCAAACAGAGCCATGGATGTCCCACCCACTACATATACACAACAGATTCAAAAAAGGCATTTCAAAGGGTTTTTTTTTTCCCTTTATTCACGGAGTTAATAAAAACTAATATTTAATTAAAATAAATTGAGGTTAATCTTAAAGGGATAAGAAATTTCCTTCAAACGGTTTTCACATTTTTCAATAAAATTTTAAATTATTTCAATCTAAAATAAAATTTCAACTATGATCTTAAAATGTTGTGTTAACTGTTCATATACTACTGACTCCCCTTTTTAAAAAATCCTATAAAAACAGGATCTACAATACACGAGGCTCAGTAGGTTAAAAAACAATGTCTTTGATTATTGAGTGTTCTGCACCTGTGAGATGATAAGATACAGCATAAAGACCACAGGCTCTGGGGCTTGGGGGTGGGCTCTGGCTCTGCCTTGTAGCAGCTAATCCCTAGGCTTTCTTACTTTCTCGGTGCCCACCCTGCTTCATTTATATAAGGGAGAGGGTAACAACAACTACCTCGTGGGGCTGTTGTGAGAATTAACTGAGTTAAAATATGCCAAGCAGTGAGAACAGTACTGGCACATGGCATTCAACACATGTGTCTTATTACTCTATTACTCTATCACTGTTGTTTTTCCTATACTCTACCTGACTGTGTTTGTTGCCCCGAATTTGTTATTCATAAATAAAAAGGAAAATAAATTTCTCAAGATTCTATCCAAATTGCCAACATTAGTTTTTGCCCAAAGCTGTGCAAGATACTTACACCTCTGCGAACTATATGTAACCACCAACTAACTACCCATTACTATTCCAATCAGAGTCCTGAACAACCAGTGCCGTTTTATACTTCTGCTTTAACCACCTCTCTTCAATTATTAACTTTTTTTTTTAGGATTTTATTTATTTATTTGACACAGAGAGAGAAATCACAAGTAGGCAGAGAGAGAGGCAGAGAGAGGGGGGAAGCAGGCTCCCCGTCAAGCAGAGAGCCCCACATGGGACTCAATCCCAGGACCCTGAGATTATGACCTGAGCTGAAGGCAGAGGCTTAACCCACTGAGCCACCCAGACGCCCTGATTCTTTCAAGTATATTCAAATATCTACTACATGTTGAGCATCAGAAATATAAAAATATATTAGTATCAGGTCCCGTCTTTAAAAACTTGTTAGTCTAGAAGAAAAATCAACAAAAAGGTTTCAACAGCTTAAAAAATTCCAGAATGGAAATATATCTACAGCATAGTACTGGCAAAAAGAAAAGCCTCATATCCTTGCTGAGGGGAGAGAGTGCCAAGCCAGGGAGCTAGTCGGGGGAAGAAAGGGAGGAAAGGTATTGCAGGTAGAGAGATGGCTTGCACAAGGGCAGACATGCAAGAACAGCTTAGAGTGGGCTATATCCCAGAGAATCAGTGAAGGCACTACTGAGGGCTTATGAGGTGAGAGTAAGTGGACAGAAAACTCAACAGGCTCATCTAGACTGTGCTAACGGTTCTGGACTGTATTCTCTGTTCAAGAGAGGGCTCTGAAGCAATTTAAACAGCTAAACAGGGGTTCAGATCCACATTTGGGAAAGATCACTGTAGCAATGTGGAGAATAAAACAAGAGAAGTAAAAACTAGAAAAAAAAAAAAAAACAAACAAAACAGGTAGACCAAGTCAACAGGCTTCCTGATTTTCCAGTGCCTTCCAAATTAGAACACTCTTACAAAAACTTTGTATGGAGTGAGCTTTATTACTCCCGTATTTAATGTTGGAAACAGCTTCATGAAGATCAAAAGGCTTGCCCAAGGTCACATGATGATAAAATAATGGTAAGAGGCTCCTTGAATCCAGGTCTTCTCATTCCATTGAACCTCTCTCCTCAACCCCATGAAATTAAAATAAAAGGCAAACTTTGGTCAAATCACAGTTGTGGTCAACCTGGTTTAGCTGGGCAAATGAACTGGACTTGACTAATCTGATACTTTTTGAATGAAACAGCATAGTAGACACACCAGAGCAGTACAAAATGAAGTTGATTCAGTAAATTTTTATAAGCTGCACTTTCATCCTGAAAATTGGCTGCTACTAGATATTTTTTACCCTTTTTCAGTCATGTGCACATACCCCCAAATAAGGTTCATGCCCATCAAACAATTAGGCAGGACTAAAGTCCTGAACTCTGAAATATAATCTATAACTCTGATCAAAGGCGGAAACTGCCTGGTTGTACATATGAAGTCTTAAAAGGCAGCAGATTTAAGACTTCATATGTACTGGTTTCCTCAGAATAGTTTCCTCAGAATAGTTGATAAATGGGATGTTCTGGTTAATTTACTATTCTGATTTTCTGGAAGGTAACGCACAGGCTATATATCACAGAAGAATTACCCATCTTCAAAGCATTATTATAATAAAATAATTTAAAATTAAAATCATATTGAATACAATGATTCATGGTCTTCATCTGAACAGCTGATGATAACTAATGGTACGGAAAAGTTACCATGGGACAGGGAATCTTCCCAGTGCTTTAAAATCTATTAACTCACTGCTTTATATTTTACCTCATCAACTTGTTGATAAACAAGAACAGTCACTGTAAGTCATGAAAAACAAATCTGGTTACTTCAGGTTCTTTTGTGGGGGGTGAATACTTTGGCTTCTGGAGAAACAAAAGTTGTATTTCACCACCATAATTCACAGACTGATCTTCTTCACAGCCTCCAGATAATGAGCAACTTAATCAGTAAACAACCTCCCTCTATCCCATTATTTCACAGAACCATCATTCTTTCTTACTCGTCAGCTCTGCCCTTACAAGCAGACATTTCATTAAGGGACATAATTGAAAATCTAGCTTTCAGGTAAGTCTGAGGGTCTTCCTTCCCCTTTGATTTCTCTATTTTGACCCCTGCCTCAGAGCTACTATAAAATATCCTCTGTCCCTGCTAGTTACCATCTGCTTCCCCACCCTGTACTCTGAAATCTTCTCCAACTTTTATTCTGATTCTCTACAGATTCCTAAAGCTGAAAAGTATTCCTGGTTTGCTGGGTTTTTGTTTTTTGGGGTTTTTTTCCCCCATTCCTACCTGACTCTGCTAAACCTGTCCCTCTAGTTGCCCTGAACACTTCTAGAAGGCAGTGTCCTCATCCCAATTACTCCAGAACAGAGGTTCCTCATTAAGTCCACCCCACCAGGGACTACTTGGTAATGCCAAATTTTTTACTGTCCCCACTGGCTAGATGGAGGATACAGGGAGGACTTTGATCCTGGCATCTAGTGGGTAGATTTCAGGGATGCTGCTAAATATCCTGCAAACAAACCCTCACGAAAAAGGATTCTGGATCCCAAAATGTCCATGGTTCACAGTAGAGAAGCTCATGATCTCAGATCAATACTACAATCTTCCAGTTCTCCCAGGAAGCAAATTAACAAAAAAAACTCTTCAAAACTATTGCCATGGTGGTTAAAGAATATCACTTTTGGTGAAGAACACTTTTTACACCTATACAGAGATATCCTGATAGCTTGTTTCATGGGGATAAATTAACACATTTCTGAAGCTAGACTTCTCATTTAATAGACATTGCTATACCTCACCACACCTTTGCTAGAATGAGCTACTTGGCAATGTTTGGAAATAGCCTCATACTATTTCCAGCAGGCCATTACAATGGTATGTACCACAAGAGGACTCTACCTGCACTCTCAGGATTCTTCCTACTAAGAGCAATCTATGGTATATCGATTTCTGTTTTCAGGTCAGGGTTTTTCAACCTTGCCACTTTCAACATCTTGGCCTGGTAATTCTTGGCTGGAGAGGATGGCTGTCCTGTGCACTGCAGGATATTTATCAGGATCTTTGGTCTTGAGGCACTAGACTGACATCTCCCCCAGTCCAATATGACGAATGTCTCCAGATATTGCCAAATAGATTAGGTTTGCTGAGCAAGGGTATTCTTAATAATCAAATCAACAGGTTCTTTATGTTGATATTCTTAAAACAGGACTCCGTATCTATAATCCTACTGTGGAAATAAGACTCAGTACAACACCGCTCTAATTCTTAATGAATACAAATGAAAATATATAAACATTAAACAGTACCCAAGCACTATGATAATCTGGCTTACATAACACTGGGATATCCTTACAGACGAACCTAGTCATTAAACTATTTTGTTTATAGTTAAGTTTTTAGAGATGCCACTTATTCTGTAGCATGACAAAAATCATAATAAAAAACTGTAGGTAGCATCTATTCAACATTTATTATGTATTTCATACTTATTATTCTAATAGCACCACACACACAAAATTTTAAAAATCCCTTTCAATGATACAATAACTACGTATGATAGGTGCTACTACTTTTTCCATTTAAATATGAAGCAATTAGGGGCACCTGGGTGGCTCAGTTATTAAGCATCTGCCTTTGGCTCAGGTCATGAGCTCAGAGTCCTGGGATCCAGCTCCGCATCTGGCTCCCTGCTCAGCAGAGAGCCTGTTTCTCCCTCTCCCCCTCCCTCTGCTTGTATCCTCCCTCACTGTCTCTCTCTGTCAAATAAAGAAATAAAATCTTTTGGGGCACCTGGGTAGCTCAGTGGGTTAAAGCCTTTGCCTTCGGCTCAGGTGATGATCCCAGGATCCTGGGATCAAGCCCCGCATCCAGCTCCCTGCTCAGTAGGGAGCCTGCTTCCCCCTCTCTCTCTGCCTGCTGCTCTGCCTACTTGTGATCTCTCTCTCTCTGAGTCAAATAAATAAATAAAATCTTAAAAAAAAAAAGCTTTTAATAAATAAATAAATATGAAGCAGTTAAACAGAAAGGTTAAGTAACTTGCCCAACATTGCAGAGCTGTCTGTGTAATCTGACAGAGCTGTCACTGTAATTCAAGCAGCCTAACTCAAAATTCACATTCTCATGTATTATGCTATACTGCTTCTCATATACTAACATGTCATATTAATAATTATAAATAATATAATAATGAGCATATTATAGGGAAATTTTACTTAATATCTTAAATGACATTTCCTCTGCATCCTAAGTGACAAAACTACCGTAGACAATATATGCCTCAGGATAACTGTCATGTATTGCCTTATAGTTATAGCTACTGTGCTATAATAATGTAACAGCCTCTACAGCCTGACTGCGTGGATTCCAGTCCTTGTTCCACCACTGTGTGTTAGGGCTGTTCACAAACACTCCAATTCTTTTCTCCCTCTGGGCACATGGCAGGACTGCACTTCCCTACCTCCTTTAAATGGAGTCATGGCAGAGTGACTTGGTTCGGACAATGAAATGTGAGCAGAAGAAAAATGTGTCAGTTCAGGTAACTTTAAGAGCCAGAGCTTGACTCCCTGTTTCTTTCCTAAAGGTATGATTTTAGACAGAGCCTTTGTCAGCTTGGGTCTCCCAGTAACTACAATGAGGAGAAGCCCCTGGGACCCCACACTGGCCATGCATCATGAGTGAATAATAAGTCTTTGCTGTGTTGAGCCTCTCAAATTTGAGGGGTGTCTATTATTGTAACAAAGCTTAATCTATTGTGTTTTGGGGGATTATTTGAGAAACAGAGCGAGGGAATGCAGGGAGCAAAGTGGGGAGGGGCAGAGAGAGACTCCCTGCTGAGCACAAGGCCTGATGCAGGGCTCCATCCCACCACCCCCAGATCATGACCCGAGCCAAAACCAAGAGTCAGATGTTTAACTGACTGAGCCACCCAAGCGCCCCAAAGCTTAACCTTGTCTAAAGTTAATAATAGTTACTTTCAGATATGTGATCTTAAACAACTTAACCTCTCTGTGTCTATCACCTCATCGGTAAGACAGAGATAATAATAGCAAATACCTTATAGTGTTGTTGTAGGAATTTCAAAAAAAAGCCCAGAACATTGCCTGGCATATAGAAGTACCCACTATTTACCCTAGATACTCTCATGCAAGCTTACTTATATTGTCACTATGGTCACAGGTCTTGACAATATGAGGAATGTATATGCAAATATAAATACTGTTTCTTATTATTCCAATAATAAAATGCTAAACATACAGACCCAAAAGCTAACAAATATCTGACTGACAGGCATAAAAACTGAGTAATAAAGCCCATGAACTGCTTCCTCCAAAATGACGAAAAAAGAAAAATTAGGAAAATAGAGGAGAGATGATTGTATTAACCAGCCCAACTTTTGCTTCTGCCCATCCTCTGCCAGAATACACATATAAACACACACACACACACACACACACACACACAGAAAGAGAGAGAAAGAGAGAGACCCGTCTCAATGAACAGATTTAATTTGCCAGCCAACTAGAAAGAGATTCATTAGAAGAAGCCAAAAATGCGGTGCCAACTGGCTGTGTGACATGCACAGTAATGTCTACTAATGAACCAGCACCTGATGTCAAGTAGCTAGGGATAGAAAAAGCAGATAGAAAAGAACTGATGTGGAAAAGCAACTTGGAATGTTCCTAGACACACAGTAAAGGTGATCTGATTAGGAAGAGGGTCACAATTAGAATTATGAAATATTTTAAAGAGCATAATCATTCAAAGATAATTTTCACCAGGTACTTTTGTATTTCCTCAGGAGATAATTAAAACTGATTTCAAGAGGGGAAATGGTTGTACCTGCCCATAAGATGGCTGCCCATATCAACAACTCGCATGCTAGAACTACAAGATACTGACATATTTATTAGACATGATTTTGGTTAAGGAAACAGAGGAAGATTTTCTTTTTTATTTTTTAAATTTAATTTTATTTTTTCAGTGTTCCAAGATTCATTGTTTATGCACCACACCCAGTGCTCCATGCAATACATGCCCTCCTTAATACCCACCACCAGGCTCACCTAACCCCCCAACCCCTCCGCTCCAAAACCCTCAGTTTGTTTCTCAGAGTCCTCAAGTCTCTCATGGTTTGTCTCCCACTCCAATTTCCCCCAATTCACTTTTCCTTTCCTTCTCCTAATGTCCTCCGTGTTATTCCTTGTGCTCCACAAGTAAATGAAACCATATGATACTTGACTCTCTCTGCTAGATTTATTTCACTCAGCATGATCTCCTCCAGTCCCGTCCATGTTGATACAAAAGTTGGGTATTCATCATTTCTGATGGAGGCATAATATTCCATTGTATAAATAGACCATACCTTCTTTATCCATTCGTCTGTTGAAGGGAATCTTGGCTCCTTCCACAGTTTGGCGACTGTGGCCATTGGTGCTATGAACATTGGGGTACATATGGCCCTTCTTTTCACTACATCTGTATCTTTGGGGTAAATACCCAGTAGTGCAATGGCAGGGTCATAAGGTAGCTCTATTTTTAATTTCTTAAGGAATCTCCACACTGTTTTCCAAAGTGGCTGCACCAACTTGTATTCCCACCAACAGTGTAAGAGGGTTCCCCTTTCTCCACATCCTCTCCAACACTTGTTTACTGAGAGGAAGACTTTCTTAAAGGTAGAGAAGAACCATATTTACATACTGAAAAAATATCCTACTCTACCAAAAAAAAAAAAAAAAAAATCTAGTCAGGGGGCTGTTATAATAAAATATGTATGTGGAGTTTTACATATTTTTTAATGCAAATATGAATTAGAAAGCCCTGAATGTGGCTAATGGAAGGAATGATACATCTAGCTAAGTCACAGGTAGAGTGATGAAATCCAGGAAGTTTGGCTGTGGCAAATTACAGAGCTTTTAAAAAATTAAGGAAGAGTGGGGCACCTGGGTAGTTCAGTCAGTTAAGTGTCTGACTCCTGATTTTGGCTCAGGTCATGATCTCAGGGTGGTGAGATCAATCCCTGCATTGGACTCCAGGCTGGGCAAGTGGTCTGCTTAAGATTCCCTCTCTCCCTCTCCTTCTCCCTTTGCCCCACCCCTCTCTCTCCTTCTCTAAGAAAAAAATAATAATTATTTTAAAAAATAATAAAATTTTTTGGGCGCCTGGGTGGCTCAGTGGGTTAAGCCGCTGCCTGAAGCTCAGGTCATGATCTCAGGGTCCTGGGATCGGGTCCCGCATCGGGCTCTCTGCTCAGCGGGGAGCCTGCTTCCCTCTCTCTCTCTCTCTGCCTGCCTCTCCGTCTACTTGTGATCTCTCTCTGTCAAATAAATAAATAAAATCTTTAAAAAAAAAATAATAATAATAATACAATTTTAAAAATTAAGGAAGAATGCCCTGAGACCAGAAAGGCCAGCAAGAGGATACAAAATAGTCAGATGGATGTATATTACTGATAAGGAATTAGTAATAAGACTGCAGAGAGAGAAAACCCTACGGCATTAGTCAGAAAATAAGAAATAAGCTTATTTGAGATCTGTGGTTCTTAACATTTGGGGTTATGGAGCCCTAGGAAAGTCTGAGTAAAGTGTCTGTAGCCTCTTTCCAGAAAAAAAGAAAAGAAAAGAAAATTCATATACACACAAAATTCTTCTTCTCACAAAGTCAGAAGAAAGAAAACAGAAAAGTGCCAGCAGCTTCTGGATACTCTACACTTATGTCAAAGGTCAAGGAGAAGAAATGCAGAAGTAGTAGAAACTTCCTCTTCTGGGAACTAGAAGATGGGAAGCTAAACAGCAGTGTGACAAGAGACTGAAGATAAGGGCATGAAGATAAGCCAACAGGACAACACAACCTCTGTAAGCTTTTGGTGGTCATTCCAGGGTGCCTCTAGGAAAATGCTTAGACACTGCAATTTTTTCAACAATGTGAATGGTAAGAAATGAAAATACTGAGGCTGGAAGTTTAAAAAAAAAAAAAGTTGAGGCTGGAGGATTATCTCCAAGCTTGTCCAGAATTGGGACAGCAGCCCAAATCCAGCCTGCACAGGTAAAACTCATCACAGCAGGGGGAAGGGAGCCCGAGGACGCTCCTGGTGCGGAAGGCCATGGGGAACTCTGGCCCAGGCCAAATGGTGCAGCCCATAATTCACCGTCACCACTGAGAAAAAGATTATTAAGCTGCCATAGATTCTCTGTTGCCTTCCGATTTTACCAACACCAAGAATCTCTGGGACACTGGGTTCCTAACATACCTCTGTCCTTTAGCTACCTGTGAGGTAGAAGAAGCTGAGAATGAGATGGACTGTTGTCTATCAGGGTGAAATGACATTCTCAAGATCAGATCTGACAATACAAAGTTTGAGAATCAGCTCTGTGCTCCTTTTGCAAGAAACAAGTCATTGCCTACCTTATTCTGGCACAAGTCAGCCAACAATGCTGCCATCATCTGACTGCTAAATAAAAATTCCTATAGGTTTGTTAGTTTAGGGAATATTCACTTCCATTCCGAAAAACATTTTGGCTGTGGTAATAGAGTGCTGTAAAGAGCTTCTTTTTTCGATACCATCTTCCTTTTATTCCCCCTTGCCTCACATTTAGTTCTGCCCCCCAACATTTACAGCTCCCCATTGCTTTTAAGTTTTTAAGCTATTTAACTATTTCAGGCATAAATACTGACAGGTCAATAATTTCCAATCTTAATCTTTCTTTCTTTTCCTCCCTTGCCCTTTTCCAGTTTCAAGATACCATATGGGTCTTGCATGCACTCTCACAAAAGACAGCTTAATTGCTCAGCACTGACCTTGGTGAATTCTTATACCAGACTATACCAGATACATTTGTAACTCAAGTAATACTTCATTGATCTTTATTCTTATTTACCTCCTTCTTCCATGTGGAATTTTGGTCTTTTCACAACCATATGTGGGGTCACTGTTTCAGACAAGATTGCACCAATAAGAAAGTTTTTAAAACTACTCACTTTGTATAAAGGGAGTATTTTTGTTACCATCACGTATCTCTGTTAAACCATGAAGGACATAATGCAGGCCAAGCATACAAGCAGCAGACAGAAAAAAAGCTGATGTTCAAGAAGTCAAGCATAGAGGGAAATAATGAGAGGTTAATGAAGTAAACGCTGAGTCACAAGTGTTGTTCAGAAAACAAAACAGACATCTGTAAGGATCAACCTTGGAACTAGTCACTGCTCCTCAATCAATGTGTATATATGTGTTTTTATTAAGTAACTGTTCAGAGACTTCTAAATAAACTAAAAGGCAGTCTATGTTTTAAAACTTTTAACCATTCAAGTTTTAAGCAGTGTCCACCTCATTAACAAACATTCCTATATGAATGAAATGAGCACATCACTTGAGAGAAATACTCAGAATAACTGCCATTATTTAACTGCAAATTATAACACAAAACGTATCAATGAAAACCTTTTCTTTAAAAACCACTGAGAGCTACAGTAAAATTTACAAAGCACACACCCAAAGTAGACATTGGAATATCCAAGAGTGGTATCCTAAAACAAGCAACTTTTCAAAGTCAATTATAATTTCTCAAGGTGGGTGCCTGAGTGGCTCAGTCAGTGAAGCAGATGCCTTTGGCTAAGGTCATGATCTCGGGGTCCTGGGATGGAGCGCCACATCGGGCTGTTTGTTGGGGGGAGGGGGTCTGCTTCTCCCTCTGCCCCTCACCCCCTGACTGTTCTCACTCTCTGTTTGTCTCTCTCAAATGAATAAATGAAATCTTTATTAAAAAAATTTCTCAAGGTGTTTTATAATAACCCACTTTAAAAAGCAGTTTAAGAAACTGTTCAACTTAGGATATTAACCTGCTTTATTCACTACCCAACTCTCTGTACACCAGCCTCTCATTCAGTACAATGATCCATGTGCTTACAAGACCTAACTGAACTTCATCTAAGCATCCTTCTCATTGCAGGGAGGCCTTCTTGAAAGAAGTGAAGCCTTCTCTTTAAAGGTTTCCTAGGGGCTAAAAAATTTAAATTAGTGCCACTGCTCAAGTCTGTGAGATGGACCAAGTTTAAATATTCAAATTAACACAGGAGATACATGCTAAATCCTGTTCAGAAAAGGGTTGAATAAATTTTCTACAACAAACTCGCCCTTCAGCAAGGAGGTAGTGAACCCTACCCCCAATCTATATAGAAATGTTGACCTGATTTGGGGGGGGTTCTGTTTGTGTTTTAAATTACCCACTACAGTAAAAGCCTTAGGTATAGAGAAAGGTTGGAATGCATCTAAGCAAATGAGCTGTGTTTTGGCACAGACTCATTGCCAATAGGGGCATACCTGAGCTCCACCTGGGCAGATCCTAAGAAAACCAGCACGTCCTGGAGTAGGGTCCATGTTCAATTCTCCAAAAGGAGAAGGTGGCTATCTTTCCAAAATTAAAAACCAAAGGCACAGGCTGAGATCCTGTTGAAATGTCATTTGGGGAACGTGACCAGGTAGTGTAGTTACTGAATGGATTATTGCACTTCCATGGATATAGGAGCTCATTTCCTCCTACAAGGCCCTCTGACTAATTGGGAAAGTCAATGTGGGCTTCTCTGCCCTTATGGCTGAAGTCCGTAAGTCCGCTAACCAGGTAGTTAAACAGCAGAGAGCACAGCATCAAAAACTGTTTTTAAAAAATACGAGATAGGGCACCTGGGTGGCTCAGTGGGTTAAAGCCTCTGCCTTCAGCTCAGGTCATGATCTCAGGGTCCTGGGATCGAGCCCCGCATCAGGCTCTCTGCTCAGCAGGGAGCCTGCTTCCCCCCCTCTCTCTGCCTGCCTCTCTGCCTGCTTGTGATCTCTCTCTCTGTGTCAAATAAATAAATAAAATCTTAAAAAAAATAAATACGAGATAAAGTATCATGTGTCATTTGAGTTTCAGTCATTCATAATTTGAATAAAATCTGAAGGGGTGCCTAGGTAGCTCAATCGGTTAAGAGTCTGCCTTCAGCTCAGGTCATGATCCCAGGGTCCTGGGATCAAGTCCCTCATCCGGCTTCCTACTCAGGTGGGAGTCTGTTTCTCTCTCTCCCTCTTCCCCTCCAGCTCATGCTCACTCACTCTCTCTCGCAAATAAATGAATAAAATCTTAAAAAAAATAAAATAAAATCTGAGATTATATATATGAGCAATAATGCTTAAATGCCAAAAAAAAAAAAATATATATATATATATATATAAACAGGACCCTTTGGTAGAAAAGGAGGGATTTGATTCTTAATCAAATATTTTTCTATTTCAATTAGAGAACCCTTTTTTAAACAGAAGAGTAAAAATTATAGTGCTAAATGATTCTGTCACTCTCCCCAAAGGGAAAATATTCTGCCTAAAACCATTTCAATCATTAATCTGATGTGTAATTTAATCATAAACATAAAACTGCTTTTCATGAAAATTTTTCTCCCCACATAAGCAACTCACTTATGCAGTGGCCCAAATTCTAGCATCTGTGTAATCTTCTCCTATTAGGCAACATTTTTAGGATGAAATATCACCTCTAAAATCATACTCAGAGGAAAGAGAGATTTGAAACATTAAATCTATGTAGCTTAATAGCTAAGATTTGCATTTACATTTTGGAAGTGATTTCCCTCAAACATTAAGTGTGCACAAGAACTTGTTCAAAATACAGATTCCTATGTCCCAGGCCCAGGAAATAAAAACCAGTGGTTCTGGGTTGGGACTAGGAATCTGCATTTTAAATAAGCACCCTGGTGTTTCTGATGCAGGTGGTCTTGAAAAATAGCACTGCAGGGAAGAGAATTCATTTCCATTACAGCTGTCCATTCTCCAAGCCCTTTCTCCCAACTCCATGACTTTTTTTTCATTTGACACTTTTTAAACAATCCCTAGTTGGATTAGTGTTTTTCAAGGAAAATCTCTGAAATGTCATTTTTCACTACAACTACAGAATAGTAATAATGCCAGAAGGCAAGTAATAGCAGAGTTGGTGTAAGAGAAAGCTGAAAAGCTCACTTGCTCTAAGGAATCGTTTAAAATTAGAACTGGATGGGATCTTGATCATTCTAGGCTAACATTCTCATTTTAATCTTTAAACAATATTTTAAGCACTCCCCTGACTATTAATTTTGTTATCTATGTTCTCCAGTTACCTCATTCATGCTACAAAGTGAGACGGTGCCTGAAATTTAAATCAGTCTCAACAGCTCTTGCACTGGATTTTCAGTAAGTCTTGCTTTCATTTGCTGTGTTTTCCTATTTGAACTTTTTAGAATCAGAATTCTTTATTTGATCTATTTATTTCATTATTTTCCATAAGATGACTTAGAACCTCCAGAAAATTCCCACCCAACCACAAATGTAATTGGTTGCACTGACTACAGTAAACTTATATTTTTAAGTCACAATTTCAGATTTTCACTTAAGTAGCTACAGACATGGCAGGCTACCCTGGAGTTGCCAAAGTCAATATGTTAAGTCTGTCTCTAGGGCAACAGACTAAAGAGTAGTAAATGAGGTTTTGAACTGCATTCCTGTTCATTTCTGATTTAGCAACAGGCTTCTACATGCTCCTATTATGCTCTGGCCATCCCTTTGTCTGATCTCGAAATTACATGGAGGGACTTTTTGGTTGTTGTTTCTACCTTTTTTTTTTTTTTTTAAGACACTCTATTTCAATTTTGCTTGCTGTTTCCACGTAACATTATTTTTTTCTAATTTTCACTATCAAATCATGACAAGCAGCTGCCCTATACATACACATGAAATACATGCGCCTCATCACCATTTTAAAATTTTTCCATGTGAATTGAGGACTGTAAGTATTCAGTGGCTTAATTGGAAATCTGCAAACCCCCTCCACACAATGGACCAGTGCTGATTCAGTAAGTACTTCCTGCTGCTTTTGTAAAAGCTCTTCCCAGTTTTTTTTGAAGGCACTACAGATGATCTCTTTCTACCCAATTCTAGAGTTTCACAATACATCTTTTTTGTGCACTCAAGAATACATTATACTGCTAATGCCAGAATGTCAATCAATCTTAATTTTCTGAGACCATAAGTTAATAACTTTAAATTCATCTAACTATAACCAGCATTACTTGAAGGAGAAAGACACATGAATTCAGTGTTCTAACTACCCAAAATGCATCTGGAAATATTTAAGATAAACTGATATATACGTGAAGGATATCAAATAAAATAATATAAAGGAAGAATGTTTTTTGAGTTGCATAAATTTAACCAAGAGACAAGGACAACCTGCAGCACTAAGCTTTTCTAAACTTAGTCAGTGGTTTTCAGTTCTGTTGTTATAACCTCCTAATCCCTGTAATATCCTTAAAATATACTATTATTTAGCATCTTGTTAATAAGAAACAAAGAGGGTGGTACATAAGACTCAGCATGAAAAGAAATACTGAAACTGTAACAAACCAAAAATGTGAGTCACCCAGTGTTTAGTAAAAGTTATGCAAAAACACAGGTAACATACTTACATAAATCACTTAAGGCACAGAGGTAAACAGACTACAGAAAACATACCCATAGTCTATAAGCAGCTGTTCCATCATAATGATAGCATGTTTAGCATCAAATATCCACTAAAATAATACATTTATCTATTTTAAACCAAATTACCTAAATTGATCTAAATTTTAAAACAACTTGTTAATGTTTACCATAAGAAGAAGAGTAGTTTGTTTCAAAGATTAAAGGAAAAATAAACTTCTCAAACACAATTTTAACTACCAAATCTCACAGGGTAACCTCAAGGGAAGAAGTAAAATGGCACAGTCCCCTTTAAACAAATCGACTTAGGTTTAACCCTGTGTCTATGCATGAAATGTGAAGAGAAGGCCCTAATGATGGCTCATACTCAAGTCAGACCACAGGCCATATTAACCAATAATCTAAATCAGAGAAGGAGACAAACCATGAGAGCCTCTGGACTCTGGGAAACAAACTGAGGGTTGGGCAGGGGAGAGGATGGGAGGATTGGGTAACAGGGTAGTGGGTATTAAGAAGGGCACGTGTTGGGATGAGCACTGGATGTTATACACAGCTAATGAATCACTAAACACTACAACAAAAACTTATGATATACTATATGCTGGCTAAGTGAACATAATAATAAATAAAAAATAAATAAATAAAAGCTATCCTAACAGATTAAAAATAATAATAATCTACATATTCAAATGTCCATGCTTCAAATTTCCATCTAAGTTTGTCTATCATTCACCTAATTGCATTATACTTTGTTTGCCATAGATGAAGTAAATTGTGTTCTCATTAACAGGCTTAGCAAAAACAGTCTAGGAGGCAAAGTTCCAACCGGCCTAACAACACTAGCTATCTATCCTCAAGATCCTGTTTTTGCCTATGTGGAGAAAAACTACACAATCTAGTTATAAATATAGCAATGATAGCAGAACTCAGTTTCTGCTACAAATAATATGGTCAGAAATACAGCAAATGCAGCTGAAAGAAATAGCAAAATCGCTGTGGTAGGTTCATAATAAAGACTGTAGTCTTGTAACTTCAGGACAGCCTATAAAATGAAAATGCAATTTATAAATCATGTTTAATGCTACCAGAAACCAAAGGGAGGGCAATAAGGGAGTACTTATACAAGACCACCTTCAAAAGATTCTTCCAATAAAACTGAATCTACTGAAGAGAAAAATGGTCACATCAGTTTGTAATGAAAGGCAGGAAAAAAACATCTCTGTTCATTCACCTGTACAGATACCAACTGCTCAAGTTGAAAAGAAAAACAGATTTGTCAGGGTGTCACATCCATTGTAAGCAGCAGCAACTGAAGACCTGAGAGGGACTTCAGAAACCTGGCCCCTCTGACTTGCCGGTAAATGAATCATGCAAGTGGTATGCAGTTAGGCAAGATGTTATTTATTCAAGTTTTACACTGAAACTCAAATTATTTCATAACACTCTGAAGAGGACTCAGCTATAGTTTACTCCAAATTGGAATAAGAAAAAGAGATTTCATAAAGAGAGCTTTCCAAAAGTAAGATTTGGCGGTGGTGAAGGGGAGCAGTTAGCTAGAGAACATAAATTTTCCCTCGGATGGTTTAATCTTTCTATCTAGGTGTGTTGTGCAGGTATTATCACTGAAGTATCAAACTCTGAGCTAGAAAAATGTGCAATCACGCTCATCTGCATTCTGTCACTCTGTTCTGCTCCACAGACACTGCTGAGGTCATGCTTAATGGCCAAAAAATTCGCTACATGCCTACAGGAGAAAGTAGAAAAAGATATGCAGGCCTGAGGGTGTGATTATCTATTTAAGCATGCAACTGTATTTTAAACATAATTAGACTAATTGCCTCCCAATCTTAGCCGATGCATCTGCACACACGATTAATTAGAACTGATTTTAAAAGCCCTGTTTGGAATCCTTTGTTCCCCACTTCCTACAAATCAAATTACCAAAGAACAAATTTAATTTTTCAACTTTCATTTTAAAAGAGACACAAACTTATGTTAACTAGGTCTGATCGACTAATGTAAGTCATTTAAACTAGCAACTATTTCACTCTGAAACTAAAATCCAATTCAAATTTTTTCATCTATAAAATAATCCCTGGTAAATACAACAATCCTATAAGACTGCTGTAGAAAAACTTGAATAATTTCACAGCTCCTCCTCTAACAAGGAAAGGTAGAAGAAGATAAAGTTACATTTTGCAGAAAAATTGAGACATATACTATTAATGCCTCTTTTTTCCCATGTGCTTTTATTCTTCACTGGTTTTCCTACCATAACTCAAATGTAGCTAAGGAATTTTAAAAAGGATATTAAGACATGATGTGCTCACTGGGAAAACAGGGATGATTATAAAACAAAGACTCAGATACTCAAATTGGAGATAAAAAGAAGCAAACAAAAAAAGCAAAGAGAAAAAAAGCAAGCTTGATAGTTTAGACAGAGACTGCAGTGGGTGAACAGGAAAGGTGGTCAAACTAGCTCAAGGATCTTCTCCCAAGTAAATATTTACTGAGTGAGTGAATGGTGGACAATCCACAGCAACATTAGGGGTGTAAGCCTGGTTCAGGGGATAGCGATTAACACAGGATACAGCCTGGGCATGTGAGGCAAGACTGCTGGTGCAAGCTAGAGCCTGGAGAATGGGCCCATGGACAGTGACCTTGCAGAACCACCCCAGAATCGTTAGCGGGGAGAGGGGACAACCTCTAATTCTACGTGGAAAGCAGACCGATTATCAATAGACGGTAAAACACAGAATTACCTATTAGTGAAAAAAAATACAAAGATCCATTCCTCTATCGGATGCACACAGGGCAACAATGGGAAACATAAATTTTCAACGAACTCTGACTCTGTGTCAATAAGCTAGAAAGAAACACATGCAGATTTAAGGACAGTAACTGGTGAAACAGAAGACTGCGATCATGTTTATAAGTGTCTGCCAGCGACGCTTACGTGACTTTTACATATAATGCACAAAGCCATGATTAGATTAGAAAAAAAGAACTCCATTTCTGATACTAATCAAAAGGCTCAGAACACTGAACAGAATCAACCCACAATTCCATAGTATTATCTTGCAAAGGAAAAAAGCAGATACCTGTAGGCTAATTTGAATCTACACAACATCCTATGAGGAAATATTCTCAAGTCACGACACAGCCAAGATTAATAGGTGTTTCCACCCACTCCTTAAACAGTTTTAGGTACAGAAAACAATGTCACTTCTCTTCTAAAGAATATGTTAAGCATAGGAGTTTGCAGAAATATATGAAAAAGCCAGTGCTCCTTTCCATGCTCTCATTATCTGGTGTTCTGTGTAGCTTTAAAAGTACAAGTACTAAAGTACACTGACACTTCAGTTATAAAGGGTGTGTATTCATTCCCACAAGCTAAAAACAGAGATAGTGCTATAGTTTGAAATCATGTGGCTTATCTCTTGGATTGGGGGTAAAAAAAAAAGGCTCATAGCAAGATTATTTTTTAAATCATTCCACATTTACCTTCATAAAACAATACAAAATGAATTACCAAATAAGCCAGTATGACACTCATCTATAAAAATTTTCAGTCTAATTTAAACATCTAAATGACCGACAATCATATTCCCATCTGCCATTATTTTTTCAACATGAAGTTTGCAGAGTTATTAAGGCCAACATACATCAAGGAAAACTCATTCACTGATTTGTTAATTAAATAAATTCCTACTGGGAGCCTACTTTGTACCAGGCAGTGTTCTGGGTGCTGGGCATACTGACAGTGGTAAACTGAAGCAAAGTTCTGGCCCTCATAGAGCTTACTGTCTATCAGGGGTAGCAGAGGGTGGCGGAGGACAAAGTAAACAAATAAATATATAATTTTAAGTGGACATAAGTGCTGTAAGGAAAAATAAATCTCTCAGACTAGAAGATTGGATATGGTGATCAGAGAAGAACCTTCCAAAGAAGTGGCATCTGAGAAGAAATCAAACTGAAGTAAAGAAGCAAGCCATCCTAAAATCTGAATAAAAGCACATCTTCCTTCCGGGTTCCATGGAGAACAGCTACAAATGGCCCCAGGTCTTGGTGATTTGATGAATAGCCAGAAAACTTGTATGGCTGAAGCAAAGTATATAAGCTTATAAGGTAAGGTGGAGAAAAAGGCATGGCTCGGTTACACTGTTTCAGTCTAATGGGCCATTACAGTTTTGAACAAGAGGGTGTCCCCTCCCACTGAGAAATCTAGGAGACACAGGTGGAAGAGAAAGATCAGTTAGACTATTTCAAGAGTTAAAGCTTAACCTGATACTCTGTAAATGCTTTAACCCTTTAGATTTTGTGGGTGTTGAGCTAATTTCTTAAACTTAATTCTGTCTAAAGAAACAGACATAAAGATGTTTATATACTTTATACCACACATCCCCCAGTGACTTTATTACTTTGAATAATTGAAAACTATTGTTTCAAATAATCTGAGTCAAGCAGCTTTAAACTCATGCACAAAACAAGATAACCATCCTCCTTTTATTATAACTACATGAAAGTCATGTAGGAGTGAATAGTTCTTTTGTCCTTAAACAGGCTATTTGAAAAACAGAAGCATACTGTCTTTTATTGTCAATTCATGGTTCACGAAGCCTCTGAGGTTGGCTTTCGTCCTTCAAAAGCTTTTAATGGACAGGTACATTTAAGGCTTATTTTATGGACTGTGAGAAATGGAATGCACTGGGAGCAGTCCACATCTCCCTTTTATGAAAGGAAAAAGATATCAGCAATGCAGAGTGACCTCACCTATAAAGAATGCATCAGTGACATGGAACAAAGGTTGCTTCCTTCGTAAGGAAACACAATCTGTTTCAGAAAATTGCTTCATTACTTTTGAATGATTTAGGGCTGCACAGTCTACTAGAAACAGTTCCAATCTTCAACCTCTATTTATTTTATTAACAAAACTGTTTGTGATACCATTCTTTGTTCAAACCTTAAGGAAAAGCCTAATGTATTCATTAATCAAGCCTGTATACTATTCAGGTCACCTTTGATCATGTGTTTGTGCCAAATAAGGGTATTTATCAATTGGAGACTATAAATGATAGGTTGTATATCTATAGAAATAAGGACTCTGATATGCTGTCCAGAGACTTTGTAAGATGTGGAAAATAAAGGCAATTAACTCCCATTTTTCATTATATAAAAGGAAGCCTGGCATTTTCACATTTTAAGGCATGCTGAACTTTCCAGCTTATGAAATTTATTACAGCTTACTTTTTCAAACACTGATATCAATGCAAAACAAGTTATTTGAGTACAGAATGAATTCATTCATTGCTAACCTAGATGTAACAAACAGAAAAGAGTTACTAAAATATTAGTTTGCTCAAGTTCATTAGTTTGCTCACTGATTAGTTCACTCAAGATCACAAAACATCTTGTTACATATTTTCCCTTAAGGTCAGGTAGTCAAGAATTTGTTTTCTTGAATCCAGATACACATTGTGCCATAAGATCAGTTCCTTCTTTTTTTTTTTTTTAAGATTTATTTATTTGTCAGAGAAGAGAGAGAGAGCAAGCACAAACAGGGAGAGCAGCTGGCAAAGGAGAAGCAGGCTGGCTCCCTGCAGAGCAAGAAGCCAGAAGCAGGACTCTATCCCAGGACACTATCCCAGGACACTAGGATCATAACCTGAGCTGAAGGCAGGCAGATGCTTAACCGAATGAGCCATCCAGGTTTTCCCAGATCAGCTCTTAAAATGATTTCACGACCATGTAAAAGTGACTTTGGGGTCAAACTAAAATTGCCACTATCTTCATCCTAAAGCTACAGATACATCATTGCAATCTAATTACTCCCCACCTATGCAGACCATATTACCCAGTACATGGCTGCCAATAATTAGCAATTCCGCACACCTATCAGATGACACTAAACTGACTAGGGAAATTGATATTATGTATCAAACTATAAATCAACTTTGGCCTCAATCTACCTTTAACCCACCTATTCTATTCTTTGGCTGAATATCCCAGGATGTCTGATAAGAGTGCCAAGAAATGGTGACCTTTCACTCCAGACACAGAGAAGAAATGTGTACCCAATGACTGATATCATGTATGCATTAAACACAATGTCTTTATACATTCTCAATTACAACATAAATCAGTAAATTAAGCCATTTTAAATAAATTCCAAGCTGGTCCCCAGTTACGTAAGGGCTGGGTGACTTAGAGCATGCCTGCATTTACAGACAAGACACTGGCTAATTGCTAATGATGGGTACGCCCTGCCCAGATACTGACCTAAACTGGAAGGAGAAAAAACCCACCAGCAGGGGCTGATTTACATATTTTACATATCAGGTTTATGTGAAAAATAAACTTTACATATCAGGTTAATGTGAAAAATAAATTTGCCTTTCAGTCCAGGAAATAAAGAAAGCTGGGATCACAGAGAAGAAACGTACATAAACCTAGCAACACACACAAATTTACATAGTAAGTATTCAAAGAGCATTTTTACCCCTTCCACACAAAGCTCTTCATTCACTGCATACCTAAAAACCACAGCGGGACACATTTCTTAAGTTACCAAGCCTTCCTAACATCCCCTTCCTCAAGACATGCCATTCTTTCTTCTGTAATGGAATGTTAGGTGCATCTAGTGTTAGTTATTTGTAGGTATTACACAGTCTCCTGAGAGAAGTAATAATAACCTGAGGTATTTCCATGCATGATAGTTAAATATTTGATACATTAGCAATCACAGAGTATCAGCCTTGCAGGTATCTGACCTAGAGAGCCTGGGGTCCTTATCATGTTTCACATCATAGCTGGCTGGCTTATAATTTGAGAATTGGAAAGAGTCACCTGGGGCTAATTTATTCTTCCAACTGCCTTTCCCCATGCCTCCCCCCCAGCCCTTTCCACTTCGTTCTCGAGAATTTTACTTTTATTTTGAATGTGCATGTTGCCTCTTATGGGAATTAGAACTATTACAAACCACATCATTACCTGTGCTTCCTACCATGCACAGGATTACCCACCACAGGAATTACTTAGTATATAGATAATCCACAGCAAAACAGAGGCCTTTATGGCATGTGATGTTTGCATTCCAAAAGTAGATATGCAAGCAGAGAAATGACAAGGTGTTTGGTAAAGATCAACATGACTGTTGGATAGCTAATTCCTATTAGATCGATTTCATTTTCCTCTATGTCAGAACGATGAGGTGCCTGGGGGAAAGGAGATAACAGATCACATATTTTAACTTTTGTAAGGCCTCTGATTCAATTCAGCAGAACATTCTTTCTAATAAACTAGGAAAACATGATTTCCAGACCACCATGGTGGGTGTAACACAAATGTTTCGAGGGCCACCCTCAAGTGAACTGTTATTCAGAATCTAATTACAGCCAAGTTTCATGAGGGTTTACCCAGCCTTTGGGTAATACTTTCATTGCTGACTTAAATAATGGAGAACTGAATATGATTAAGTGCACCAAAAATATACATGTGGTTAGACACTCTCCCTTATGAAGATGTGAATGTGTTCAAATGGACTTTGGGATTCTGGAATGCGAAGAATCTATCAATCCCATCAAGATGTACTTACTGAACTGAACACCTACTTTTCAACAGTAAAGAAAAGAAAAGAGATCTAAAACACAAAAGTTCCTGCTCTCAAGTTACTTACAACTTGGTTCAGGAGACAAAACTAAAACACAATTAATTAGAGAACAATCCAATACCAAATGGGGACAGAGGATACTAAAAATAAATATGATAAACAGGTTATATATGTGTTTAAGATCAAGCATCCATATAATTAAAAGTATCTATTAAAGAGAGAGCATTTTGGATTGACATTTTCTGTTCCCATCTGATAGCTGCAAATTGCTGACGCTACCATAAGGATTACAGAAACAACAGGAGGCAGTTTAATTAGAAAGGTAGTAAAAACTAACCGCTCATGTAAGAGATGGGGGGAAGCAAATTCACATAAAAGACACTCTGAGGGTCTAGGCCAAGTATAAATCAGCAATACAGTGAGTTATTTTTTTAAAGATACACTGCATCAGGAAGTAAAAACAAGCAGCGTGCTCAGGAGGACCATGTGATAGCCTCACATAGCTCAATGATCTATTCAGAACTTTATTACCACTCTAAGAGCTATTCTGGACCTGAACCCAAGCAGGACGAGCAGAAGTTGGAAAGCATCCAAAGGAGAATGACTAAAATGATTAAAATGTTAGGAAATGAGTCCTAAGAGGACATGGAAAGGAAATGCAGTTATTTAGGCCAGATAAAAGATGGCTATGGGAGGAGGTCTGGCTGCACAACTGCCTACAAGGTTATGAAGGAGAGTATACAAGGGAGCACTTCTCTTCCATTAAGGACAAGACTAGAGGAATGTGATTAAATTGCAGGGACAGGGATTTGTATTTGATAAAAGAAGGAACTTCCTGCCAATGTAAGTCACAGGAATAAGTTACCAACCAGCTTTTGAAATGCCCTTTCCAAGAGACTTTTTAAATGCAGTAGATGACCATCCTCATAATATGTTCACTCAGTGCCCTTTTTTACCCTTCGAATGCAGGAAGTGAATATTTTAACTATAAATAGAAGCTCCATTAAAAAAAAAAAAACACATACAAACTTGCTTAAAGTTGAAGCATAGCAAGGCTCTTCACTGTTGTAGCATTTTAAAAATTCATCAGAAAATTATCAGTTACATAAATGCATTTATTTAGTTAGAGATGGCTCTAATCACATAAAAATAGCAATCAGTTGCTCTAGATAGGAGATATAAAAATAATGAAAACATGGTTAAACTGACCAGTACTATATATTTAAGGAACATAATCTTTTTTTTTTTTAAAGATTTTATTTATTTATTTGACAGAGCGAGATCACAAATAGGCAGAGAGGCAGGCAGAGAGAGAGGAGGAAGCAGGCTCCCTGCCAAGCAGAGAGCCCGATGCGGGACTCGATCCCAGGACCCTGAGATCATGACCTGAGCTGAAGGCAGAGGCTTAACCCACTGAGCCACCCAGGCGCCCCTAAGGAACATAATCTTGATGTCTTATGGAAAAAGGGGCAGGAAAGGGTAGGATTAGTAAACAAAAATCAGCACAAAGGAATAAAACACACACACATTCTATATCCAATAGTGGCATTAAAAGTCCCATGTGAGGCATAAAAATCCCTCCTAATCCTTCCTAAAATAATTTGTAAAAATTAGTGCACTGCACAAAAGCTGCACTACAAAGCACATCTAGTTTCCCTCACAGAAGTTTTAGAGATCTATGTTTTTTAATACCACAGCAAAGAACAAAATCAGAGATCGGTATTTTAAATTATTTGAACTATTATTTTCCCCACAGCAAGAATGAAGGCAGGAAGGAAGGCAGGCAGGCGGGCAATGAAAACAGTCACAGATGGTCTGACATACAATGAATTCTGCTGGCTGGGTCTCTTATAGGATGAGAGAACAGAAGAAGTATGAGAGATAATGTTGCTCACCATCTCCTTTCACAGTTGAGGCCCTGAGAACACCCAGTGTCACACCACAGTTTGTGGCAGAAGCAGGACTTAAATCAGATATTTAGCATCATGTGCAGGCACTAACTGATGAACAGCTTGTGTACCTAAAGTCTGTCTGTTGAAAAAAGAACAAAATCTCCCATGGCATTAACATTGTAAATGTGGATTAATTAAGTGACCAGACTACACACGCCCACATGCATGTGCACACACATATACACACACACACGCACACGCACGCAGGCTATTTTACAATATAACTGATACACAGTACTAAAAGTTCTAATTTCCGGAAAGAGAAAAAACAGAAAGTACTAATATTTATTGAATGTCTAACTAGAGCCTAGGAACTTAACATTCTTTACCTCATACAATCCTCACAACCCTGGAAAGCAGATCTTCATCATTTTACAGATGAAGAAATTAAGCTAATGAAGTAATATGCCCAAGAGCCACACAGATAACAAAGAACAGAGGAAGGTCTGCCTAATGCTAAATCCCCTGCCTTTCCTACTACATCACATTTTCTCTCCAGCAAAAACCACACAGCCCATAGAAAGATCCATTCAGAGGAAGAGATCAATTCTCTTGCATTTTGCCTGAAAATGTTTGAAAGGGCTTCTGTATTCTTTGGCATCTTCCCCATACTTGATGAAACTTTCTTCTATTCCTAGGCTCGCTCACACTGCCCTCAGCTAGGATGACCATATGGCCTTGTTTGCCCCAGACAGACCCAGTTTACCCCGTTGACTCTGCAAAATTATCAAAAGCATCCTTTCATGCTCAAAAGTGTAGAGGATAAATTACATGGTCACCACACTTAAGCTCCTCACTGCATTCCCTTCATCCAGGCTTGTCTGACCTCAGAGAAGCTCAGTTACTTCCATCTCTCCCTTTCAGCATAAAGAATCGTGTCCATCAGAGCAGATGTTCTCAAGTTAGTGAGGATGGAAAAGGCAACGTATTTCTATGATTGCATACCCTTCCAAAGAGCAGGACATTTTAATACATGGACAACCTCCAACTGTCAGAATTTTAGGTGGTGTGATGACTACATGAAGGAAAATTCAGGCATAACAGAGGTAGATCATTCCAGGGAGAAGAGGCCCATCAGGCAAACGAGCCCTCCCTGGAGCAGATAGGCTCCCCACACTGTCCATGCCTCTCTGTTCTGCCTCAAATCTCAACTTCCAGACTATCCAACATTCCTCTGAAGGTTCCTGTGGCAGTCAGAAGCATGGGCTTCTTCTGGGATATTAGAGTCTGGTGTCCATGGGTGACTCTGAGAGGCACCTTTCACTTCATCAGACCAAGACCATATCAAGACATCAACCTCGGTTTATTCTTCATGTTCAATGTCAAAGTGGCCTTGCTAGCATAATTACTTCAAAAAAGTCAGAGAAGCAAAAGAACTTGAATATCAGACAAGCCCTTGTTTTACAAAACAAAACCACAGCCTATAAAAGAGAAATCACCCACATAAAGTTATACAGCCAGGTGTAGAAACCAGGTCTCCATCATTCTTGCCACCAAGTAGGTGATCCCCAACTTTTACACAGCATACATTTTCATACTCCTACACTGACACCCAATACTTTTTTGACATTGGAGTAGGACTTTCTTGGAATATATATTATATATGTGTGTGTATACACACACACACACACATACACACACACACACACACACACACACATTTAGAGGGGTCACATGATGATACCTTTCAATTAACACACTAGTTACAGCTGCATCACTGTCTTTGTATAACAGAATTCAGGTTTTTAATATCATCTAATGTTCTGGACTTGTTTTATAAAAATGAACAGAAGAGAGAAAAATGGAAGTGTTAATTCCAGCATATAGTATCATGTGAAATATGTAATGCTGAATGAAAATAATTAGGCCCACCGAAAACAGCAAAAATATTTAGCCTATAGACTTAAGCTCTTCAGCTGTGTTCAACTGAGGAGGAAAAAAGTAAAAACATATGAAATACTAGAAACAATTCATCAAAAGTGTGCTTAGGGGCCCCTGGGTGGCTCAGTGGATTAAAGCCTCTGCCTTCGGCTCGGGTCGTGATCCCGGCATCCTGGGATCAAGTCCCGCATCGGGCTCTCTGCTCAGCAGGGAGCCTGCTTCCTCCTCTCTCTGCCTACTTGCAATCTCTGTCAAATAAATAAATTTTAAAAAGAAAAAAAAAAAGTGTGCTTAAAACACACTCTTAACAGGAAAAACTGAGATTTGCTAACTACATGTCACTTTGGATAAGCTAAGTAAATAAAAATTTGTTTGAAATTTAATTTTTTACATGTAATATTTAATCTATATGTTAAAGAACTTTTAAAATTCTTTAAAAACTGAACAGTTATGTAATTAGGAGTGTACATATGTCTTTAGCTCTAGAGGAACTCTATCTCCTTATAAAAAATCAATGTTCAATTTTTATTTTTTATTTTTTTTTAAAGATTTTATTTATTTATTTGACAGAGAGATCACAAGCAGGCAGAGAGGCAGGCAGAGAGAAAGGAGGAAGCAGGCTCCCTGCTGAGCAGAGAGCCTGATGCGGGGCTCGATCCCAGGACTCTGAGATCATGACCCGAGCCAAAGGCAGCGGCTTAACCCACTGAGCCACCCAGGCGCCCCAATGTTCAATTTTTAAACATTAGTGCTCAAACACACTTCCAAGAATTTTATACAGATGCCAGAGTAGCCCACAAGACATTCTTACTCTACTTGCTATTGTTTTATGGGGGTGGGGGGAGGGACATCCCTCACATATATTAAAACTAGATATGGAGCACCCTATAATAACCTTCGATTTTATTTCTGTATAATTCCTCATGGTTTAGGACCACTCACTACATCTTAAAATAATGAAAATCCACTCCTGTTTATTCACTGCAACATTATAAACAATAAACATACACTGTTTCAAAAGGATTTTTTTCTTGCAAAAAACAAGGAATTTTTTATTTCCTTAGGCTAATAGAAAAAATCTTGACAGTCCTTGCCTTTCTGCACTATATTTAATATAACTTAAAAATTCATTGGCACATCCTCATACTGCTCCCTTTTATCCACATTTCACAACTCAAATAGTCAACCATTTGAAATGGCACCTCCACTCCCTTCCCTGCTACCCCGGAAGAGCCCACTTACACATTTATCTGTAACATGGCTGTGTTTACAGATACCCATATGTTACCATTCATGAAGCAACTGCTACCATCCTGACTAAGCACTGGCAGGAACACATACTGCAAAGGACTGCAGGACCACAGGAAGGGTGATTGGGGCTCAGAATTTTTCTTGTTAAGGTTATTACTTTCAAGGACTTTGAAATTAAAAAAAAAAAAAAGTGGAGAGACAGACACATTCTTTCTGATAAAAGCTTTGGGAGGGTGAGGAGTCCTAAGTTCCACAGTGAGGGAACCTTACTGCAAAGCTGTTTCCAAGTGTTATATTTTGGTCACAAGTACACCTCACTATGCTATATTGCTATGTAAAAGAGGCTTGCCTGACTTGACATCTGATTTGATACCTGAGTTCCTCACTACGCTATGTTGCCATACATAATTTCTATCACAAGTATTCTTACTATACTGTACTACATATACTGTGTTGCTCTACTATAGTGGATCCTCATCAAGAATCTTGCTAGAAAATGAATTACAAAGTTATTTGTCTTTTGGCCTTAAAATGAAAAAGGCTCTTCATGTATTGTCTCAGGTTTACTTAAACCATATTAATGCCAACAGACTGGAGAGGGTATGGATTAATAAAAAGAGCAAGTACCTGACTGTGGTGGGGGAAAGCAGGCATTCTTCTCAGCAGAGGAGGAGAGTTAAGGAATGGAGGTGCACAAAAAGGAGTCAGGGACTCTTGGAATGGTGAAGTGGAGGTAGGTATTAACAGACTGCCCTATCTTTTTTGTATCTATTTTTAATCTTTCTTTTCCCCAAGCCAGAGACTATGGGGCAAAATGAGCCATCTGTGAATGCAACCTGGAAAAACAACTGAAGGAAGGAAATGGAATGGCATGGGAGTCCTGCTCTCCTTCTCCCCCTTTCTGTTCCAACATTTCTTCCATTTCCCCCATCTTAACCACTTGGAAAACGCAGACCATGGCTGCAGACAGAACAATGCAAGGTGGCTAGAAGGCAGAAAAGTGACAGACTACAGAGGTTCCACACTAGCAGAGGCTGGAGCTCAGGGTGAGGGGCTGAAGAACCCGTGGCAGAGGTGGGGCTTTTCAGAGAGCAGGAAGAAGAGCAGCAAGGGCTGAGATAAAAGCAAAAGTATTCCTCTGTCCAGCCAGCAATAGCAGAATGATCTCCCCTTCCTTTCCTCTCTTTCAGTCAGCCACAGGAAAAATAAGGGCCGAGGGAATGGTAATCAAAATAGGGGAAATGGGGAAAGAACTCCGCAAGGGTAGCCAGAGAGAATGAACATTCATCAGGTTGTTTCTCACAGGAAAGGGACCAAAACAACTGAGCTGATGTCCTCATTTTGCATAGCTTTACTTCCCTTTAGTGATCTTTTGAATTTCTTCTCTAGTATTTGGTTCTTGTCACCCAATTAGAAATGATATTATATTCCTTGTGAGGAAGACTGATCATTTTTATAGTAATGATACTCATAATAACATATCCATTTACAGGGACTTTATAATTTTCAGAATATTTGCACATCAATTCTTGCATTTATCCATAAGGTAACCTATTAATCAGTACAGAAAATGTTAACCAACTTTTTTTATTAACATTTAATGTATTATTTGTTTCAGGGGTACAGGTCTATGATTCATCAGTCTTACACAATTCACAGCACTCACCATAGCACACATCCTCCCCAATGTCCATCACCCAGCCACCCCATCGCTCCCACCACTACCCCTCCAGCAACCCTCAGTTTGTTTCCTGAGATTAAGAGTCTCTTATGGTTTGTCTCCCTCCCAGATCCCATCTTGTTTCATTTCTCCCTCCCTTCCCCCACAACCCCTTGCCTTACCTCTAAATCCTAGGAAATAGAACAAAGGGGTTAAAGACAGATAAATTGTTCAGAGAATATACAGCTAAGGATCCTTAGAAGGTGATTAGAAATCACATCGCTCAATCATTCATTCCTGCACTCATTAAATCTGTTATGGGTTGAAGTGTGTCCCTAAAAAAATATGTTCAAGTTCTAACCCTCAATACCTGTGAATGCAACTTTATTTGGAAATAGAGTCAAAGTGATGTAATCAAGTTAAGATGAGGTCATATTACTTTAGCGTAAGCCCTAATCCAAAGCCTGGTATCTCATAAGATAAGGAAAATTTGGACACAGACACTGGGAAGGAATGTGAAGATGGAGGCAGAGACTGGAGTGATGTGTCTACAAGCCAGCGAACCTCAAGGACTGCCAGAACTACGAGAAGCTAGAAAGAGGCAAGGAAGGATTCTTCCCAGAGAGTTTCAGAAAGACCATGGCTCTGCCAATACCCTGATTTCAGACTCCAGAATTGTGAGAAAATAAACTTCTGTTGTTCTAAGCCACCCAGTTTGTGGTACTTTGCTATAGCAGCTCCAGGAAACTAATAAAACATTCATTCAACAAATTTCTTTTTGAGTGTGTAATATGTGCCAGATACCACAAAGGGTTCTTAGAAGTGCAAGATGAACCAAACTCAGCAATCCTTGTACCTTCTACTCCCCGCATGGAGCTGGGGGACCTAAGGTTCTACAGTTTCATGCTGACAAAGTCTGGAAAAGCCAAACAGCCAGTTGATGACAGCAATGGAACCCAAGGCCATAACCTCTCACCTCCAAACCACACTCCTGCCATGCACCAAGCTAAAGAAGGTCTGGTTTCCTGGTCTACTGTCACTACAGCTTCATCTGTCCCTTTAAAACAACAACAGTGAACACAGTAAGGGCAGTAAAGACACCAGAACCTCCACTTAAAACCTGTCCCATTTTTAAGTAGCATGAGAACCCAGGAAGAATGTCTGTCACTTAAGCAGAGCGTGGGCAAGGGGAGGAAGCTCCTGGAATCGGACAGGCTGGGGTGAAACCCTATCTCCATTACTTTCTAGCTAGGAGACCTAGAACAAGTTATTCAACCTCTTTTGGTCATCCTTTCCACAACCCTAAAATGAGAATGATACAACAGAATGCCCTCTTATACACCGGTGAGAGCAGATAGTGAAAGCTACGAAGATATATCATTAAACAGAAAACCTCAAATTGCAGAAGAACACATATAATGTCACCCTATTTCTATTAATTTTTTTTCTGGGAAAAAACACACACACACACACACAAAAACCTCTTCATAGTAGTCACTCCTGGAGATTAAGAATGGAGAGATTAGAAGTCTTCATTTTCTCCTTTACATCCTTTTCCACCATTCAGTTTCTTACTATGAGCATATATTACCTTAATTTCTAAAACAGGGAGAAAAATCCTAGTCATTTAAAATGAAGCATGATAATTCAATGAATTGTTCACTTAAACTAGGTGCATATCTCCCCATGTGTATTATCCCTCAATAAACAGGTGTGATGTTTTTAATGAGACAGATACATGTGTTCAGACACGAAAAGGTTTCCCAGATATTTTAAATGAACTATCACATCATCAGACACATAAAGCATGAAATTCCACTTACATAAAAAAAAACAAGGTATACAAATGTATATGAAGAGATGTAGAATGGTAGAATGACATACACACTTCATAATATTATACATCGATATTGTTGAATTTTTTTACCACCAGAACATTTTTAGGAACTCATTTTGAAATTCAGATTCCTTTTTAACTTTTTAAATAATAGTACTTAACCTAAGGGTTGTTGTGAGCTTTACAGGATAATGGTCACATACTTTGTATAATATAAAAAAGAGTCAAGAGGCATTTCTTTTTTTCATTACTAATCAGTACGTACCACAGACTCCTCTCCATCCCTGCCTTCTATCCCAGTCCCAAACCTGAGCCTTGAGCGCTAGCCAGGAATCGTGACTCAGGAATAAAGTCAAGTCAGGGATAGGATGAACACAGGGACTAAAGCAAGGGTCAGAAATGAAATGATAAATAAAAGAAGTCAATAATTTCTGCAACAGACATCCTTTGGCAAAAACAAAGAGTTTTCTATTTTAACTCAGCCATTCAGAAACAGCCAGATGCCTCCCTCATCCAAACCACCAAATGAAGACATCAATTCCTGTGTCGGTGCTGGACTGTCTTCCACTGAAGGGAAGCATGTCCCATCCCTCCTAATCCACACTATCTCCACACTTTGACCAGACACTTAGTCCAGGGGCCACAATACATGAACTTCACTATAGAGACTTATTCCATTTCTTATCCCATAGCTTGATGCTTCACTATATGCTGCCTTCTTTGTTGTTTCTTTTGTTCTACCTCCCCATAATGTAAACTCTTTTTCAACAGAAACATGCATTAAAGCCACCTCCGTTCTAGGATAGATCATAGCACAGAACTGAACCAGAAAAAATTTCTCCACAGGTACCTGTTCACTGACTGGAGGTTAAAGATGGCCAATGGGGCAATTCATAGCAGTAGTTTCCCACACCATACCCAGAGCCAAACTGCAGACCTGACTTTCTCCCCTACCCTTCCTTCGATTCTCTTTCTGCCACCTCTCCTTTGGGCAACGCCTCAGACCCACAATGTCCAGTAAAGCACCCTCTCCAAACTCCACTTACAGAAGAACCTGAGAGATAAACAAGTAGTAACAGTTCTCTTCTCCTGACCCTTCCTTCTTTCAACCTAAAATTTTCTGTTTCTGATCATAAACCTTGTCTATTTTGTGAAACTATGCCAGGCCACTTGGGCAGTTGAAGGGAGTAGAGGGGACCAAAGAACTGCTCGAAGTTATTGTACGTTGGGAGTAAAGAGCACAGAACTTTTGGACTACTGCAGGTCTTAGGGGGAACCAGGACGGAAGGGACTGGCAGTGGACCAAGGCCATTCAAGAGGATGACATTCGGGAGTACATCCACAGTTAGTGTTTAGTTTGCTAGGGCTGCCATAACAAAGTAATAAGGATCGACTGGCTTTAACAACAGATACTTATCTCATTAGTTCTGGAGGCTAGAAGTCTAAGATCAAGATGTCAGCAGAGTTGTATTCTTCTGGAAGCCTCTCTCCTTAGTTTGCAGATATCCATCTTTGTGTGTCTTCACATGCTCTTCCTTCTATGTCTCTCTGTGTCCTAATACCCTCTTATAAGAATACCAATCATGGGGCACCTGAGTGGTTTAGTGGGTTCACCGTCCGACTGTTGGTTTTGGTTCAGGTCATGATCTCAGGGTTGTGAGATCAAATCTCATGTTGGACTCCAGGCTGAGCATGAAGCTTGCTTAGGACTCTCTCTCCATCTGTACCCTTCCCCCCGCCCCCCCCCCATTCTTGCTCACTCGAAAACACAAAACAAATACCACTCATACCATGGATTAGGGCCTACCATATGACCTCATTTGACCTTAATCACCTCTTTAAAGTTGCTATTCCCCAAACACAGTTGCATTCTGAGGTACTAGGGGAAACGACCTCATCTTATGATGGGGGGGGGTGGGGAGGGCAGGGGCACAATTCAGCCCATAACAGTAAGCAACAGGGAAAGGGAGAGAAAGGAGCTGCGAGTGCAGCTATGGAGAGATGAAAGCATATTCTACATTTGAAGAAGGAAATTTCACCTGTTCCCCCAAATCTAGAATTCCCTTTCTCTCTCAGTCCTTTGACACAAAACTCCCATTTCCATTCTGAGCCCTGATGACTGCTGATTCCTAATGATTCATCTTTCTAATCCCAAATGCAGAGCCCTTACTAGCTCTACCACTCATCTGGCCCTTAACCCCATGTGGCCTGTGGTGGCTCTTGATACCTTGTACAGGACTCACTTGAGGTTTCCTCTCAGGTCACTATCCCATCCCACGCTCAATCCACATTCACCTTACACTGGTTCTTCACAGGATTCATACCTGTTCCACTACAGATCAAGGCCACTGGAATACTCTTCCCCTGCTCCTCGCCTGCCCAGCCCTCTCTCAACTAATTAATAGCATCTTATCCTTAAGATCTCAGCTCAAATGCCTCTTTCTCAAGAAAGCTTTTGAAGATAACCCCCACACACAAACACACATCTACCCTAAACACAGGCCTTCTCCTATCCTCTCTCCTAGCTTTCTGTCATAACACTACCAAGTTTAATTACATACTTGCATTGTTATTATGCTATTAACATGTGTCTCTCCCACAAGACTGGCATATACTCATAAGTACATAAGTGGAATCCGTATCTGGTTTATCCATCATTACCTACTGGGCCGCTAGAGCAGTGTCTGGCACCCAGTAAGTGCTCAGTAAATATTTGTTAGCTAAAGGAAAGAATAAATGAAGTGTGAGTTAGTGTAAATCAGTGATTATGTGGATTTATTTTTGCTGAATAAACTCACTTTGAGATAGAGGCAGTGTGAAATCATTAATGATTCCTAGACAACACATAGATGCACAGATATGAAGAGATCTTGAACCAATGGAACCATTCACAGAAAGCAGAAATTTAACTGTTCTCCTATGTCACTATTCTGTCAAAATTACTTAAACATGTTTCTTTTTTTTTTTTTTTTAAAGATTTTATTTATTTGACAGAGAGAGAGAGAGAGATCACAAGGAGGCAGAGAAGTAGGAAGAGGGAGAGGGAAGCAGGCTCCCCGAGGAGCAGAGAGCCCGATGTGGGGCTTGATCCCAGGACTCTGGGATCATGACCTGAGCCAAAGCCAGAGGCTTAACCCACTGAGCCACCCAGGTGCCCCCTTAAACATGTTTTCTATATGGAATTTTGCATGTGTATTTTTTTTATATATATTATCTATCTTCTTAGGTATTTTTAGTCCTTTTAATAGGTTATCTGCAGTCCCCCTCTCCCTGTGGCTCATTCCACTGCTCAGCTTTGGCCTAAAACCAACAGAATTCCTTACATGGGGTAAAGAACTGACAGATCCCCATAGTGACCCCAATTCAACACTTTTTCATTCTCTCCTTCATATAAGGCAGGAAACACTCAAATTCTAGGAACAAGATCTGTGTCACACATTGGAAATGTTCATATCTGCTGATAACACTCAATCTACGTCGGCTAAGTGCCACATGGTCACAATCTAACGGAACACAGAACATAACTAATACACTGAAGCAACATTCCATATGTTATCACTTTCAGCTTTACGCAACATGTGGTAACAGGCTCCTGCACCACTTGGTTGTGTCAGAACATCTAAGAGAGGAGAATGCATGTTTGAGATTTATTATGGTCACTCACCTCAGGAAAGTGGCCAAAGGAGTGCATTACAACCTCCACATGTCTGTATGTTACAGATTTCTTTTTTAAAAGGAGTATTTTCTGAGATGTACTTATCCTTCAGGTACTTGGACTATTTCTGCAACCCTGGTTCTTTCGAATGCTTGAAAGCAAAAGGTACCAGTAACTACTAATGAGAAATTATTTTAGAATAGAAAACAAAACTGGTCTTTTTATAAGTATTGCAGCATTTGCATGAACTCAGATTACTGAGTAATTTTGTTTCTTGTTTTGTCCTCTGCTCTCTGTGCCTCCCCACCCCTTAAAGTAACAGACACCATCTTCTGTTTTATTAACCTCAACTATTTTATCCAAGTTCACCAGGGCTTCTCAGTGAGTAATTTTCCTCAAGGTTCAAGTTCACCAGGGCTTCTCAGTAATTTTCCTCATGCTAAAGAAAAAACATGCAGCAAACAAGAACTCATATAAGCCAGAAAAATAACAGTAACATCATCAAAATCTCAAAATAATTTACCCAAGAAAAGTGAAGCTCAATTTTGAGAGCTTAGCAATTGAAATAAATGAACATTACAGCATTATACAGTCAATTTTTATGTTTGAAAGAAAACTTAAAATTCAAAAGACATTAAGTTGAATGCTTGAAACCCTTTTCTTAAATTCCTTTTTATCAGTAATCAAACATTCAATGCATTGCTCACAAGAGGTAAAGCAATGTGTCAACAACTAAGACACTTCCATTCATAGCCAGAAGCAACAAGTCTCTAGTCTAATTAACAAGGAAATAAAATCTCCAAAGAAGCAAATCTACTCCCTCATTAAGCTAAGCAGACCTGGGTCACATGTCTCAGAAATGACCAAACTGATCACTGGTTGTGAGGTTAAAATATTAATGACTCTATAAATAGTCAATGCACCAGTAAACTCCATAAAATAAAGGAAATCCTAGGAAAGTGCTATAAGCAGACCAACTTCACAATACATGGGCTTCAAATATGCAAAGAAAACTACCCTAGCCCAAAGTTCTCACTATCTTTAAAAAAATTAAAAAAATGAATACAAATCAAAGAAGCCTGATATCCTACTAAGGAACTGTTTCCTAGTAATAAAACTCTTTCCTATTTTACATCTAGTGATATAAATACTTTCTATCATTTTAAAGGATGAACTTCAGAAGGAAGTGAGAGAATGGTATAGCTTCTGATACTCACATCTGTGAATTTATACTATATAATGCCTATCCCAATGGCTATTGTAACACTAAATAAAAGAAGTCAGTTATGAGTGTTCCCCCATGAATATTTGAAAAAATTCTTATGCAAATTAACTGTTCTTCAAAAATATATTTTGTCAGTTTGGCCAATTATCAAAATTATTTCTTCCAACAAAAATGAAATTGTTTTAATTATCTGATGCTCATGACTACTTCTTATTTTTACAAAAATGAGAAAAATGTGTCTTACTAGAATACCATCACCCACAACATAATATAGATTTACTCAAAATAACTTACCTTCTAGGAATTTAAAATATGGTAACTGTCCAAATATTTAGGTTCATTTAAAATTATTTCAGCCCAAACCCAAAACCCCAGAAAAATCATTTTGATGGAAACATTTCATTTCACTCCCTACAAAACCCAACATAAAGCTAGGTTTTCTATTACACGTAGTCCTAAAAGACATTTCGTTGCTACAGCAACGAAACTCAGCTACCTGTGGCCATGATTTGTTAAGAATTCCTCCAACCAGTAAATTCTGTGCTGTGCATTCATAAAACCAAGTGAATGGCTAGAATACCTCAATGCAACATAAAAATTAAGGTTTAATTTCCAGCTTATGATTCACCCACATACATATGTGTAACTTGTATCATATATGTACACATATATACATAACTATGGTTCTCCCAACTCCATGAAAAAGGGAAAAATCATGCCAAATTTCCATTTTAAAATGGGCACCAAAAAGCTGCTTTGTTTTAGATTTCAGTGAATAATGGCTACCTCTTCCCCAAAATTTATCTTAAACGGTAATAGAGACTATCTGGAGAGAATTTTTAAAAACACAAATTTGTTATTTATATCCACTCACATTCCAAAAGAAAAAAAAAATCCTAGGCATAATTTCCTGTCTGTTCCAGTAAGTGTAGCTTCTTCAGCAATGAACTGATTTACAAAGTATCAAGCAAAAGCACAGAGAAAAAAATGGAGTTGTCACCACCTTCATTCACCAAACTGCTTCTGCAGGCTACTCACCCTCACCGGGGGGCTCCAGGCTTGCACCCGTGGCTGCTGTCCACCCTGGGAGCTCTGCAAATCTTTTGAGCTACAATTAGCCACAGTGTTACTCTGAGCCCTTAATGCATTTGTGCAGTTCGTCCCACTGCCCCCACCAGGGCCAGGTTTCCAAGGCCTCTGCTTGATGCCATCCAGAAGTCTGACCAGCAGGATGTTACTTGGAAGCTCCTCAACACCCGAGCCAACAAGAGTCCTGCACTCGGGACATCGGAGTTCATTTCGGGAACCTACAATCCCCAGCAAACATCGTTTGCAAAACGTATGCTGGCAAGGCAAGACCTTTGCCGAAGCGTCAAGCCGCTCTAGACACACAGGACACTCCAGAAGATCCAACAAGGCAGATTCATCCATCTTTATCTAGTTTACTGAGAAAAAAGCTTCAGAAATGTTCATAGTTGTGTGCATCCCTTAAAGTGATTCATGTAACATCCATTTCAGACTTTGCTCTGGAGTAATGGGAGAGGGGGAGGAGAGAAGACAGAAAATTAGTACTGTTATTTGGGGGGAAAGGTTCACAGAGGAGCCAAGAACCAAAGAATACACAAAAGTGCTTCCTCTGAATAGTGCAGCTTTGCTTTGGAATGTGGTTCCTGAACTCCAAAGTCAACAAAAACAAAATGGGCTTTTTAAACAATTCAAAATTATTCCCTAAAGATATCTAGGAGTTCACTGTGCAGAAATACCTATCAAGTACTATACAGAATTCCTGCAATAAAATGGGATTTATGAAATGCAATAAAGAACATTATTTCTTCAGCCCTCAAAGTGATATTGGCTGCCTTAATCAAGTCCTCAACTCATATGAGAAGCTGAACAGAAGCAACCGAAAGTTTCCTCTACCTGAAATTACTTTTAAAACCCAACAAACTTCCCAATCTTTAAGCTACTTTAGTGTTTAAGAAACCATGCCTCATGTGATCACTTGTGGTAAATGATCCCAATATTAAATACATATGTTTCTTCGCTGCCCTTAAAAATAGAACTGTTTAATCTTGCCCAACCAAAATGAGCGGAAGGTTGACAATTCTAAAGGACACAACTAAAGATTTGTTTGAAAGCAGCTGAAATATAAAAGCACCCTTCAGGGCAGTGGTTGACAAAACTCTGAAACGGATTTCTGAACGGCCTGTCCTAATCCCATTCAGAAAATCTGGCAAAATTATCACCAAAAAAATTTGACAATGGAATGCTGGAATGAAAACTGTGAGCATAATATGAAAATGGGACCATTCAGGGAAAAGCATTTAAAGCCGTGACTGCGCCGCTCTCCCCTACCACCAAAATAAATGTAAAGGAGAATACCTAAGAGAAAAAGGGTAAGAAGACTGTGATGGAAGCAATAACAGCTGTTCTGGACAGAGCCGGGAAGCGGCGAGCCCCAGGGCTGCGCCCCTCTCCCACGCTGCCAAGCACAGGTACTCCCAGACCCGCAGGGAGGCGCGGCGGCAACTCTCCGCAGACACACCCCGGAGGCAGGTGTTGGCGACCAGGGACAGGGAAGGTCCCGGGCTGGCACTGCAGCCTGGCCGGTGCCGAACCGGGATCCCATTCAACAGCACTCCTCTCCACCACCCTTGGGGTCAGGCTGGGCACATAAATCCCCTCCGAACGACTGCTGGAAGTTTTCAAGGACTTAAAAATAAATCCGCAGCCTTAAGTTGCGAAAGTCAGCCACACAAAGTGCCACCTTTCGGGAAGCATCTGTGACGCCGCAGAGATGAGGCGGGAGTCCCCAAAGAGAGCGAACCACCGGAGAGAAGGGAGTGCCGGACTGTGCCCGGGGAGACCGCGGCACCGAGCCCGGGCAGCTCCCTGCCGGGAATCGGCAGCCCACACCGTCCCGGCTCCGGGCCCACGGGGACCCGAGGGCGGAGGGACTTGAGGGACCGACTAGCGCGGAGGGGTGCGGGCGCCCCGACCACCTCCTCCATGGCCGCGGGTGTCTGCCCGCGTCGACTCCCCGCGCGGCCCCGCGCCCTACCTCGCGCCTCAGCTCCTCCTCTTTGTTCGCGGCCCCGCAGCGGCGGCGGAGCCCGAAGCAGATGCGGCCCCGCCGCGCCCGCCTCGCGCAGCGTCTCTGACGCCGCGGCGGCACCCGGAGACTCCTCTCTGCTGCCCCCCTCGCGCGCGCACACACACAGTCCGCCGCCGCCGCCGCCTCCCACTTTCCCAGCGGAGGAGGGCGGAGGAAGAAGAGGAGGAGGACGAGGACGCCGAGCCACTGCGGGCGCCGGGGGCGCGAGGGGGCGGCCCCGCACCACAGCGCCTCCCCCCGGAGCGGGCGCGGCACCTCCGGGAACTGCGGCCCCGGCGCGCCTTCCTCCTGGCGCTGAGGTACCTGCGCGCGGTTCCCGCCCCTTTCCCCGCCGAGGCCGAGTGGGGGCGGGGGCCTGAGGGGGCACTGGAGAGCTGAGAGTCCAGGAAGCGGGGTCCCCAGAAGGGACGGAGGTAGATGGTTTGGGGGCACACGCCTCCCCCTGAGGGAAACGCGCCTGAAAAATGAAGCAACCGGAGGGGGAGAGGGTTGAGAGAGGCGGCAGAGTGAAGAAGGACGGCGCCATGGGGCGGGGGCCGGCGGCGTCCTGCTCAGGCCCAGTAGTGCCCGGCGGCCCGGGACGGGCGACTCGGGGCGGGACCGGCTGCGGCGCGGGAGGGGCGGGGGCCGGGGAGAGGGCGGGAGCAGCCCTGGCGGGAACGGATCCCACTTTCCCTTGCATCTGTATGCCCAGGCCTGCGGAGACACTTGGTAGAGCGAGAGTTAAGTGTTGTTACCCCGAGGTCCTAGAGAGGCACGGTGGATCAGCGTGGAAACAGTCCCAGGGCAGCTGTCCACCCGCCCGTGCTCTGGCCGCCGCTGCCTGACATTGCTCCCCCGGCCTCCTGCGTCCAGGCATCACGCTGCCTCCCCGGGGCACAAACCCGAGCCCGCTGGGAGGATTGCTGACCCAGAAACTCAAAATGGGAGGGGACAGAGACGAGGAAAACAGATGCGGGGATTTACTGTTGTACCCGCCCTAAATGGGGAAAACTCAGTCTGACCCCAGGTGAGCTGGCACCGGGGAGCTAGCTGAGAGGCGCCTCTTTTATCTGAGCCTGGGAGGCAGCCATAACCATCACTGTAATCTTTGTTTCGGTTGCCGCAGGCGCACACCTGTAAACTCTGAAATGTAGTTTTGAAAAACATGTCCACAGGTTTTGAGATTTGTTTTTCAGACTCGATTCAGAGGGGGAAACAAATTAAAATTTTGTCATTATCTCAACGTTGTCATAGTTTTATTTGCATTTCCCATCAACTTACAAAAAAAGGTATCCCAAATACCCTTCCTCAAAGGTGTGCAGAAACTGAAAATAAGAGGACTTAAAGATATGCAAGAAATCCCTGCCTAGCCAGCGAGCAGGGTGACATTCTGAAGAGGAGCCAGATTATTTTCTAGTCTCCACCCAGGCCGCTGCTGAACTATTAGAGACCAATGAGATCACCTAAGAAAGAAAAACAAAAAGTTAACAGTTAATAATTATCATTCGTTGTATGTGCTAAACATTCTGCATCCACTAATTCAATCCTTACTGTAGTCTCAGACCTTATGCCTCCTTAGCTTTGTTCTGAATAGATTAATATGCTGAGAGTCATATTGTGTGAATACCAGAAATAACAGCCACTTCCCCCTCCATTAGAAGTGAGCAAATACATGTGCATTCGGGCTGAGAAAGCAAGGGAAGGAATGAACAGCTTGGAAAATTTTTAATCCAATAATCTAAAAATAAGGCACTCTGAAAGTGACTACTTAGCCTGTATACTTCTGCATCTGGACCTGTGCAGATCAAAGTGGGGCTGACTGGAAGATTATAGTAGGTAAACAGATAAATATGAGTATATGCAGCGTATAGTTCTTAAAACCGAAGTTCAAAGAGGTTCATTTCATCCCCACGCAGTCTGTTGTGCTGAACCAAGACTCAACCTCAGATCTCTGGATTCCAAGTACCCTTTCTTACAAAACGCCTCAGGCAAAACTAAGGGTGCTATATCTGCTCCCAGGGAAAAGAGGACACTGTTAATCATGTAATTACTCTGGAGAGCAAGGGACAATTTTTGTTTGTTTTGTTCTTATTTTGGTTTTTTTTTTGGTTTGTTTTTATGGAGAACAGTATATAAGGTCATGGGTGGAATGGTGCAGCTCATGAAACTAGGCAAGAAAGTCAGTAAGTCACACCCATTATCAAAGAACTAAAGACAGTGGGTCCAAGACTGAAGTGAACAAAGGAGCCCCCCAACACATCCCATGAATAGTAACTGGCACATGGCTGCCGTTCTTTGAACATCCCTGGTGCTAGTTCACTGTGTTTTGTAGAACACAACTCTTCTATTAGCCTTAATTACTCTAGCTGTAAAAGCAAGTTTTAGGCAAATTAAAATTAAATTGAGCCATCTTTCTTCTGTCAAATGGTGAAAAAATAATACCTTTCTTAGAGTGTTCTTGGAAGAGTCAATGAAATAATGTGCTGGTTCTTTGTAATCTGCACCTCTCTATTAAAGAAAGATCTCATTATCGTTATCTGCCAAAAATTACCCTGGCAGAGTTATACTGGGCAAAATCCTTCCCATGGTCTTTGAAAAGTGTGAGAAAACACTAATACTTGCAAAATCCTCTCAAGAGAATACTATAGGGGAAGGAACAGTTGGGGAAAGAGAAGCATGTTCATCTTATCATTTCTGGGAACTGAACATAAAGAATGTAAGTATACTTATGGCCCCTATGACTTTGAGTAGATACAAGAAAAATATAAACACACCCTGTACACAGTAATGATAGCTTGGGTTAATACAATTCTGATCCTCCCAAGACTTCAAAGTACTTTCATATGAATTATCTCATTTATCTTCTAGGCATCCCTCTGAAGCAGTAAAGATAGATATAATCGTCCCCATTTGCAGATGGGAAAAAATGAGGTGTAAAGCATTTATTGCTTTTAGTGATAATGTTATGACACAAATCGGGCTTTTAAATTCCCAGACCAGAGCACTCTTTTGTAAGCTTTGGGGTCATGCTTACACATGCATATACATACACGTGTCTGATCATCATTTTCCTTCAAAACTTACCTGGCGCCTAGCTGCTGCGACATTGGAAAATGCAAGCACTATTTACCCAGTTGTTTAAACTAGAAACCTAGGGGTTGTCTTCGATTTCTCCCTTTCCTCTCCATCCCTCTCCATCAAGAAGTCTGCCAGGTATCCCCAAAATATCTCCATTACACTTTTATTCAATCCACCATCACTCTTTTCCTCTGGCACTCCTAACCAGCTTCTCTTCTTCCACTCCTGTCCCCACAGTCTTACCCTGAATATAGTGACACCCAGAGCAAAATAGAAAAAATGCATAAGAGATCAAATTATACCCTTTCTCAAACCTCATCAATTTCTTTCTATCATAGTGGGAATAAAAATTAGGCACCTTTCCCATCTTATGAGCTCGTGTGTCACTTGGCCCCTACACATCATCCTGTTCTACCACAGCATTTTGTTTGTCTTCTTCATAGTACCGTCCAGCATCTCATTTTTTGATTCCTAATTTATTGCCTATCTCCCTTACCTGAATATAAGCTCCCTGAAAACATGGACCGGGTCTGTCTTCTTTACCATTGTAGCCTGGACAGCCAACTCATGGTGGATACCAGTGACTGATTCTCAAATAAAGAATTAATCAATTATAGAATTACATGTATTACAATCTTAAAGCTACATACATACTTAGTGCTTCACTGGCCCACAGATAGGAAATCAGTTAATGTTCCGAATTCCATTGACAGCCTTTCTTATAATCTATCAGTCAATAAGTTTTTATGTAGGAGATGAGGACACGATTCTCTTCTCAGTTAAGCTGCAGAAAAAGCTACGTAACACATACCAGCTATGTAACACAGAACATAAACGCAATGCCAGTTTGTCTGCATTCTAAGCCTCAGTCGCCATCTACTTCATTCTCCAAGCAAGCAGGAAAAGTCAGAGTTATCTCCAGTCCCCCCTTTTCCCTCTGGTCCCTCCCCCACAGATAAATGATCCAGACATCATCAGAAGTGCTTTTTAAATGTGCCTCCTCTCCCAATCCTTATTTCAGGAATGTTGATCTTCTACTTGAACAGTAAACACTCTCTCTGCTTTCAGTCTCTTCAGAGTACTTGATTCTGGAGAGAGCTTTAGAATCAAAGTCTTCTCCATCTACTAACTAGGTGACCTGATGGCAAGTTTCTAGTCTTCTGTGCCTAAGTTCCTCCTGTAAAATGGGCCTAAAACTACCACCTGCCCCAGGGGTCTTGTGGAGATTTTACATAAGTCAATAAAAACAGAATGTTTGGAATTATGCCCAACACATGGTAAGTGCTTAATAAATTATGGTTATTTTTATTAGAGGGGCACTGGGGTGGCTCAGTCAATTAAGTATCCTTGATTTCGGCTCAGGTCATGATCTGGGGGTCGTGAGATTGAGCCCCACAGAGGGCTCTGTTCTGGACATAGAACCTTCTTAAGATTCTATCTCCCCCAACTCATGCAGCGCATACCCACTCTCTCTCTCTCTCTCAAAAAAAAAAAAAAATTTTAATATATAGTATATACTAATACATAGTATATATATATATATGTATGTATATACATATATATTAACATCTAGATTCAATCCTGAATTCACTTGTTAACTAAATGACTTTGCAAATTTCCCTAATTTTCTGAGTTTCAACTTCCTCATCTATACAAATGCATATAATGCTATCTGCTTTGAAAGCTTATCATAAAAAATTAATGACAAAACTCATTGCAAAATCTAGCTCAGCGTTTTTATGGCACGTAGTGGGGCTCAATAAAATGTTTGCTTCCAGTCTCCTTTTCTATGTATGTCTGCACGTTTTTCCACATAACTGGATTATCTCTAAGGTTCTTTCCAGCATTAAAAGTGTATCTCCATCCTAACTGCATAAAGGACATCTCAGGGCAATGGATTCCTCTTGTGAAGAGCCAAGTGGTCCTGAAGCACCTTAGTTGTCAGGAAAAGGGGCTCTGATCAGTTAGAGTCAGGCAAACCCAAAGAAGTTATTTTGGTCTACAGTAGTGGGAAGGTGGTGCAAACTCCACTGTCTGGCAGAAAATCTGAGCAGATGGAGTATTTATAGACACTCCCCAAAGATTTCAGTTCAATCGGATGGATGCTAGGGAGAAAGACTGATGAGTGGGAGGTAACTGAACTGAATCTTCTTCCAGCCTTCTTGAAACAGGTCTGAATATTTGAGGAACAGTTTGACAGCAGAATACCTGGGGAGGGCTACAGTGCTCTAGGCTGACTCTAATTCTAAACCTCATCTTCAGGGAGTGTGTCTTGAGGTTTAGCGAAGTCAGAATCACCTACAATGCTCATTAAAAATATGGTCATCCTAGTCTTGTTGCTCAGACTCTCACTTAGTGGGTCTTGCAGGGGTTCAAGAAACAGATGATTCTAATGCAGGTGATGCTGAGACAACAATTTGAGAAATGCTAACATATAGTCACCCAGAGGCACATTAAAAGAGAGGTGTCCTGGGCATTGACCAAGGAAATTCATCTCTAAAGGGCGCTCTAGAACTCTGGTGTTATTGAGAAGGATATGGGAGCTTGAAGCCGTTCCTGGTTTTCTGGGGACAACAGAAGAGTCATTGTGTATTTCCATCTCCATTCATTCCAGTCTGTCCCCCTCTTCACTGCCCACTTCACCATGCAGTGCTGTCTCTCATCTAAAAAAAAACACTGGACAGATTTTTTTTTTTTAGTTTTCTTTTATTTTTTAAAGATTTTATTTATTTCTTTGGGAGAAAGAGAGAAAGAAAGAGCGAGGGAAAGGGGCAGAGAGAGAAGCAGACTCCCTGCTAAGCAGGGAGCCCAACAAGGGGCTCAATCCCAGGACTCTGGGATCATGACCTGAGCTTAAGGCAGATGCTTAACCAACTGAGCCACCCAGGTACCCCATACTAGACAGATTTTTAAAGAATATGAGTTTAAAGTGCAGCTAAAATATTAGTCTGCCCAAAGTAACACACACATGGCTGGCTCCAAGTTGCCTTAAGACCCCAAACATGACCAGAGTCACCCATATCAAGCCTCAGAAGTTTAACAGCTCAGTGCTGTTAAACTCCAGTGAAAACATGCCTGAAAACTAGGTGTCCCTGATATTTTCTGACCCAAGGATAAAGAAAAACTTAATCTACATGAGGAAATAATAATAGGATTTCTTCTTTTCTATTAAAAAATTCTTTCTTTTGTCAAATTCCATTATCACTCTCAAAGTTTAAGCCTTCAAGTGGTCTTTTTTGCTTCTAAGCAAACTTCACCTAACATAACTATTAGAGAAAGAGGAGATAAATATCCATCACTTTATCTAACCGTCTCTGGGAAATGAAATTCCATAATCTTTCCTGGTAATCTATCTTTATATATTAAAGATTGTTTATCAATTTTCAGACTTTTTTCTGATCAAATTTAAAGATAAAGGTTGACTTTCCTAATGCATTTAAATAGGCCAGTTTAAATACGCGCGCGCACACGCACACACACACACACACACACACACACACACACACACAGGGACATGTGCTTGAATTCACTAGAGACTCATAACATATGACCCAGGTTTCTTTCTTCATCATAATGCTGAGCAGAAGATGTGGGTCTTTCTCAATTTATCCACCCTAATTCACATGTGTACTCAAACACCAGCCTATATTCTGTGATTTCAAAATGAATAGAAATGATCCCATCATAACATTTTCTTTTGTAGCTACTGCCTCCCCTTCCCTCTTCCTTGTTCCCAAATAAAATGTGTTTATTCACATTTTTAAAAGCATAATTATCATCACACTAGGTACTGATCATATTATGCTTCAACTCATTTTTCCGAAAATTTGCCTGAATGCAGTAAATGATTTTCCTCCTTTTGTTGACATCAATGTCCTTACTGGTTTTCTGCCCCTATTCCCCTAATCCCATACCTCCAAAATGTTCACCCCAACCTTCACCTTGATCCTTAGAATTTCTATTCTTACAGCTTTTTGTACCTGTTTTCTTTCTTTAAAATTTTGTGTCTTATGTGAATCAGGCAAACATAAAGTTTAAAGGAGCAATTTGGAAACTTTGTTAAAGTGGGGCACCTGGGTGGAAATCAGTTAAGAATCCAACTCAGGTAGTGAGTTTCACCTCAGGTAGTGATCTCAGGGTCTTGATCTCAAGGTTGTGAGACTGAACCCAGCATCAAGCCCATGTCAGGCTCCATGCTCAGGGCACAGTCTTCTGGAGACACCCTTCCTTTCCCCTCCCACCCCCACCTCTGTAAAATAAATAAATAAATCTTAATTTTTAAAAAAAGAAGAAAAAAAGAAAAATTTCTTAAAGTAATAAACAAAATCTTTAAAGTTAAATTTCCATGATCAGTTTATGCCACTGAATTTAATTTGATGAAATACAATAAATTTATTACAAACCATTCCCCACGTAGATTACACATGATACAATAAAAGTATCAAATAACTCATCAAAAATGAATTAATGGTTGATGTTAATGAATTAGACCTAAGTATAGCAATATAGAAGATAATTTTTTTTGTCCCCTCCCTCAATCCCCCCACCAGATCCCATCCACCCTTCTCCCATCCCCACTCGAAGATAATGTTTTTAATCGTCTTACTCAAAACAATCTTTTTTCTCTGTAATTTAAAATGAGCTCTGATAGGGTTTTTAAAAAATAGGAAACCAAGATGGTATCAGTCCAGTTGACATTATTCTCTTCTGCAAAATTATGAAGACTAAAGATGATTTCCTTGTTTTCTATGATGCTTTTATGCAAAAATGATAATTTGCATAATTTCTTCAGTCTCAATTGAATTTCTGAAGCTATTTTTCAAGCAAACTTCCACATGTCTCCAGTGTACACCATCTGTCTCATCTCTCTCTCTCCCTCCCTCTTTTTTTAAGTATTACAATTATCTTGTAACAGGAGCTGTCAAATCTTTATTCCTCAAGGATTCTTTCTTTTGATAAATGAAAAGGAACTGTATATATTGTTATGTGTAGTTGTATGAATGTGATGGGGGTTAAGGAAAGGTTAGATGTTCAAAGCAGTTATGGCTAAATTGACATATTGGAGGAAATGTGATCAGGTAAGCTGGCTGGAGTTTTTAAAATCAGATTCTTTACCCTAGGAAAATAAAGGAATGTTTAGTCAAAAGGTCAGGGAGCCTGGAAGCAAAGAAGAATTCACAAATACTCTTACTAAGGGTTCTGTGGTTGATACTACAAGCATTAGAGAAAATATGAAAAAAAGAAGATGACCTTACTCACAAGCTGCAAATTGCATATAAAGCCTGTTGGCATTTCCAAATGGTTGATACTTTTACTGGGGAATCAAGTTTTATGTTTACATAGTAAGTTTATACTCAGCAGGAACTTCAGGAAATCGTATGGATTGCCAAGAAAAAGTCCATATTGAAGTATCTTTTAGAAAAAAAAAATCCTGCCAAAAACATTTAGAAGGCTTTAAAAAAAAATGAAGTTTGCAAGGAAATGCAATAGATAAAATGTATGTAGTACTCAAAATTTACAACCAGTATATTTTATAGCATTTCATAAAAATATTATTTGCAACTCAATTTCAATCAATTTGTAGAGCTATAATTACTGAAATCTAGTAAGAAGCTGCAAAGTACAGTTAAAGCTTCAGCTATCCAGAATCCTTGAAGAATGGGTCACTCCAAAAAACTCAGTTTTATTTGACTAAAAATATTTGAAATATAGTTTAAGTTTCCCTGGGTTTTGAAATAAAAGGCACTGGAAATTAACATTTCAGGATGACTCCAGGCTATCATTATAAATATTGGATTTGTACAAACAGAATAATTAACTGTGGTGTCTGATTGGCTTGGGTTTAAGTTCTGACTCTGGAAATTTTTACTTACGTGACTTTAAGAAAGTTATTTAATGTCGTCAGCCTTAGTTTCATCATCTGTAGAAGGGAGATAACGGTACCTATCTCTTTGGTTGTTGTGAAGCTTGATTAAAAGAGAGAATAAAAGGACCCCTGGGTGGCTCAGTTGGTTAAGTATCTTTGGCTCAGGTCATGATCCCAGGGTCCTGGGATCGAGTCCCGCATTGGCGGGGGGGGGGGGGGTCCTTGCTCAGTGGGGAGCCTGTTTCCCCCTCTGCCGGTTGCTCTCCCTATTTATGCATGTGTTCTCTCTCTGACAAATAAAATCTTTTTTAAAAAGAGAAAGAACACATTTCAAATACTTAGTGTATTTACATGGCACTTAGTAAGACCTCAGTAAATTTTAACTAGTCTTAGTATTAATATTAGTGTTAGTATTGACAGGATTATTTTACACTGAGGTATTTAAAAGCATTTTTCTAACAGCAAAATTCTATATTTTTAAATCCTTGTGTTTATCATTTTTTGTTGTTGTTGTTTTGTTTTCATCTTTCTTCTCTTTCTATTGGCACCAAGAGCTGCCCAAATATATATTTTTTAGATTTTATTTAGGGGCACCCGGGTGGCTCAGTCGGTTGAGTGGCTGCCTTTGGCTCTCAGGTCATGATCCCAGGGTCCTGGGATTGAGCCCCACATCAGGCTCCCTGCTTGGTGGAGAGCCTGCTTCTCCCTCCTCTTCTGACTGCCACTCCACGTGCTTGTTCTCTCTCTTTCTCTTTATCAAATAAACAAAATCTTTAAAAAAAAGTAAAAAAGAACATGTTCTAATCAAAAGCAAGTTTTAAATGATTGTCCCTCCTTGGTTTCTCTATCCTAATTCTCAGTGAACATAAAGCCTACAAACTTCTGGAACTCTTGAATCTTAAGAGCAGGGGAAGGTAGAGAGAGAGGGAGAGAAACAGGAGGAGGGGAGGGGCAGAGGGACAAGCAGATCTCCCCCACTACTGAGCAGAGAGCCCAATATGGCCCCATCCCAGGACCCCAAGATCATGACCTGAGCCGAAGTCAGACACTTAACCATATCAGCCACCCAGGCATCCCTAGGAGCAGCCCAGGTCTTTTACTGGTGAGGGTTTGGAAGTGCCAGGTGGGAGGAAGAGCAGATCAGGGGGCCAAACCAAATGCCCTGGCTGTCAGCAACTTCACTTTTCTGAGCTATAGCTAAGCTCCAGACCCATCTTCATCTTCCACTTGTGATTCTAACCATTAGAAGGAATCCGAAGTCTTTACATATTCTTGGCCTGCGATATGTTCTGGTGTTTGACTCTCATGTTGGGAGTCATCCTCTCCCCCTCACCACCTCCCTACCACTTTTGGTAAGTAATCGTCAGCTGTGGGTTTTAGCTTAAACTTCTCTTGGCCCTCAGTTCTCAGAGATTTTCTTCTGAGCATGTAAGTCACTTGGCCTACCTCCAACGGCTGATTTTTTCAGATTCCAGCCTTCTCAGTTGGGCCCAGCAACAGATCTACAGACTATGACTTCTTACTATTATCACAGTATCCATCTTTCTCAATTAATTTATCAAACTGCTAACATCTCAGTAATCAATTAACCCAAATGGTAAGACTTATCTGTAGAGCAAGACAAATTGGTAAAAATGCAGCAATACCATCAAAGTTCATCTTCTCCTTATCTGTATCCACCCCTTCTCCCAAACCAATATATATGGTATATATGTAGGTATGCTTCTTATCTTTCTACAAGTTCAAATAACCATATATAAAACATATATACCTATACTGGGAAGTTAACTCTGTTTAAAAAATAGAGTTATATCTTATGTATTTCTCTGCATCTTGCTTTTTGTCTCTAAAACATATAATGTAGGGCTCCCTTTTAGTCAACAAGCATAGAACTAACATTCTTTATATTGCATAGTTTTCCTTGGAAAAGGTTGTGTCCCAATCATTTTCCTATTAATAGTTGCCTATTAATTCACTCTTTTGTCTTCCATAATTAGAAACAGAGCTGCAATAAACATTCTTGTTTCTGTGTCTTATGTAGAGAATGGATTCCCTAGGATGGAATTTCTCGGTTACAGGGAATGTACTATAAAAAATGTTTTTATTGAGATAGACTCACCATATAACACTGTGTAAGTTTGAGGTGTTGGCTTGACACATTTATCTACTGCAATATGATTACTAGAGTAGCATTAGCTAACACCTTTATCATGTCACATAATTATCATTTCTTTTTTTTTTTTTAAAGATTTTATTTATTTATTTGACAGACAGAAATCACAAGTAGGCAGAGAGGCAGGCAGAGAGAGAGAGGAAGGGAAGCAGGCTCCCCGCTGAGCAGAGAGCCCGATGCGGGGCTCGATCCCAGGATCCTGGGATCATGACCTGAGCCGAAGGCAGCGGCTTTAACCCACTGAGCCACCCAGGCACCCCTATCATTTCTTTTTGTGTAAAGAACAGTTAAGATCTAGTCTCTTGGTAACTTTGAAGTTTATAATACAGTATTTCTTACTATAATCACTATGCTGTGCATTAAATCTGCAGAATTTATTTATCTACTAGTTGCAATAGAATGCCTGTTTTTAACAGATATTGCCAGATTCATTCCATGAACATTTAACAATTTAGATTTCTACCATCAAGGTATGAAAATACTCACTCCACATCCTCAAATCACCCTTTCTGGCTTCCACTTTTTAGAACTGTAACCATTTTGATAGATGCTTTATGTTATTTGATAAATATTTTAAATTGCATGTCCCTGACAACAACTGAGGAAACCTCCTTTTATTTATCATTCACATTTCGATTTTTTCTTATTTGAGTTTGTTAGTCTTTATTTTATCAGTTTAGTAAGAGCCCTTTGTATGTTAAAAACATTAGCTATTTCTCTGACATTGGCATTGCTAGTATTTTTCCCAATTGGTAGTCTTTTCACTTCTCCATAACTTTAAATTTAAAAAAAAAAAGATTTTTTTTTTTTTTTTGAGGGGCACCTGTGTGGCTCAGTTAGTTAAGCATCTGCGTTTGGCAGGGTACTGGGATAGAGTACTGCATCAGGCTCCTTGCTCAGCAGGGAGCCTGCTTCTCCCTCTGCCTGCTGCTCCCCTTGTTGGTGCGTGTGCTCTCTCTCTCCCTGTCAAATAAATAAATAAAATCTTAAAAAAAATTTTTTTTGGAAACAATCTTAGGTCACCTGGGTGACTTAGTCAGTTGAGCGTCAGCTCTTGATTCCAGCTCAGGTCATGATCTCATGGGTCGTGAAATTGAGATCCGCATCAGCTCCATGCTCAGCAGGGAGTCTGCTTGAAAATTCTCTCCCTCCCCCTTTGCCCCTCTGCCCTCAAATAAATAAATAAATCTTTTAAAATTTTTTGAAACAATCTCAAATTTACAGAAAATTTGCAAGTAAACATATCAAGAACTTCCATTTTCCTGAATGATCTGAGAGTAAGTTACCAACATGATGCCCCCATCCCCTCACCGACATTTTCCTGCATAACCACAGCACAACCATCAAAATGGGAACATTGACAATCATACAGTACCACCGGTAAGTTCTGTCAATAATAACAACAATAATAGCAATTCCCAATAGTTTCCTTTGAAGCAAAAATCCATCTAGTTCAGAATCCTGCATTGCATCTAACTATCATACCTCTTTAATCTCCTTCAACTTGGAAATAACTTCTCATTCCTGGATTCTTTTGAGGATTATAGGCTATTTTGTATAATGTGGGTTTGAAACTATTCCTTATTATTAGATTCAGGTTATGCACCTCTGGGAAAAAAAAATCTACAGAAGGGATGCTGTGTTCCTCTCAAGGCATCCTATCATGTGGCACATGATTTGCTTCTGCTGTTGTCCAATTTGATAACTTGTTTAAGATAGTGTCTTCCGGTTGAGAGGCAATGTGGGGGCTTTGGGGGGTAGGAAAAGAACAAATGAAACAAGATGGGATGGGAGGGAGACAAACCACAAGAGACTCTTAATCTCACAAAACAAACTGAGGGTTGCGGGGGGCGGGTAGGGAGAGGGTGGTGGGGTTACGGACATTGGAGAAGAAGGTATGTGCTATGGTGAGTGCTGTGAAGTGTGTAAGCCTGATGATTCACAGACCTGTACCCCTGGGGCTAATAATACATTATATGTTAATAAAAAAATAAAAAATTTATATATAAAAAAAGATAGTGTCTTCCAGTCTTCTGCACTGTAAAGTTACATATTCTCTCTGTAGTATTTTCATAGGGAGTGTTTTGAGATTAAGTTAATATTCTCTTATTAAACTTTGCGTTTACACATATACATAGAGTACATTAAACAATGTACTCTATGTATATATATACATATGTATAATATATATATTATGTTTAATAAGAGAATATTATATATGGTTTGCAGTTTCATAAAAAGAATTACTTGCATTTCCATCATTAGTTCTTTGGGTGCTTACTTTGCCCCAGATTTGTGGGCATCTCTTCAAACTGACTTCTGTACCTTTTTGCTATATCCGCAAATTCTTTGAGTATCTCCTTGATTTTGGCACTATAAAATGTTCCAGGTTCCTTTTGAACTTACTCTGCTTGGTCCTAGAATCTCATTTCTCCAAGGAGCTCTGGCTCCTTTCTGTGGAGAATGGTTCTCAGAAATTAAGATCCTAGCACTGCTGTGCTCATCACTTGTGGAGTATCTCTGCCTTAGACCTTCTCAGTGGACCGAAAATGAATATACACACACATTTGCATCCATCTTTATTTCGATAGCTATATATATATTGAAATCCATGATCTCAAGATACTTCCAATTTCCATCACTACTGCAAGGCTGATTCTATTTTCTCCCTTTCCTTATTTATAACTCCCTTTTCCCGATCCCCATTTCTCTCTGTTTGTTTACTTCTTTGATCAAGCCTCCTGTATATAATCCATCTCCTATAACCCTATGCTGCACTTCCTCCACCTGGGCTTTGCCATCCTGCTGCCCACACAGGATACCCCCCTACCTAGCCTAGGTTCTGTAGGGCCAGGCCATCCCCCTGTGAGGGCCACTTCCTCACCCAAATGTTCTGATACCCTGCACCACGATGTCCATCTGTGCAGAGGCCCCCCTCACCTTGCTCATGCCTTGACATCCTACACTGGGATATGTCCTCTGAATCCTTCCATTCAGACACTCCTTACCCTTCTTGGTCTCTGACAATTCACACCCAGCCACCCCTCCACCGAGACACCTTCTTCACCCTGCCCAGATTCTGATATTCCTTTCTGGACTATTTTCCCGAACAGCAGTCCTCCTTACCCCATTTGATCTGTTCTGTTATGGCATGAGATTAACCATTTTATTCCCTGTGGCCAGTTGTGCAGTACCGCTTACTTCAACAAACTCCTCCAGATGATAAGAGAGGAAACTAGAAACTCAAAAGTGGGATTGAAGAGAATCTGCTGGGCAGAAGTATGCTAGCCTAGATGGGAATGCCAAGGAATCTTGTTTCCTTCATTTCCCACCACAAACTAAGTGAATCAAGCTTTAAGAAATATATTTGTAGTGGGGAGTGCCTGGGTGGCTCAGTTGGTTAAGCATCTGCCTTCGGCTCAGGGTTCTGGGATCGAGCCCCACGTTGGACTCCCTGCTCAGTGGGGAGTTAGCTTCTCCCTCTCCCTCTGCCCCTGCTTGTGCTGTCTCTCTTTTACCCTCTGTCAAATAAATAAATAAAGTCTTTTAAAAAAAGAAATATATTTGTAGGAACGGATGTTTGATGGAAAGGAGGCTGGCATTTCTCTCTCTGTCTGTGGAGGTGAGGGCAGAGCCCAGGAGGAGTGTCAGGAGTGCTTGACTTGTGTCTCCTGAAGTGTGAGGCTTGCCTGTGAATATAACACTAGAGCTTTCTCCTTGGAGGGTCTGGAGGAGGCAGGTAGTCTAGAAGAGTCCCCACAACAGGGTAGGGAGACAGGCTGAAATGGTATTTCCACCATCTGACAGCAAAAGCGTGCTTAGGTTCTTTTCATAGCACCATTAGGTAGCAGGGCTTGGGTCATCTTGAACTGAATCCTAGGAAGAGGGCTGCTTGCCAGGGTGAATTTAAAAAAAAAAAAAACCATGAAAACAGAAGGCAGAGGGCAGAAGACAGGGATTAGGGACGCCTGGAGTGCTGCAGAGGTCAGCCAGCAAGTGCATCAGCTGGCTCCAGGGAAAACCAGTGCAGGTGCAGAGGTCTCCAAGGGAAATCTCCCGAGGCCATGTGCTGCACATGGAAGAAGCAGAATTTGAAAATGTGTCATGAGGGAGGGCTTATGACCAACAAAACAAATATTATAGATAGTGTGGGCTCATCGTTCCACTCCACCCACTCCTGGTCCCAACGCTGGAGGAGGCACCTGGGGAGCTGGTATAGCTAAAACGGGCACTCACACCTCATCCTCTCCGTCCTCTACAAAGCAGTGAATCAGACCTGAACTGGGAAGACTGAAAACCACTGAATGGAAAGAGATATGGAGGTTTTCAGTTAGGCTGGATCCAACTACAAAATATCTGAATGTGGGACTGTTTTTATTTCTATTTTTTTGAAAGACTATATATTTGACAGAGAGAGATCACAAGCAGGCAGGGAGGCAGGCAGAGAGAGAGGAGGAAGCAGGCTCCCCGCTGAGCAGACAGCCCATTTCAGGGCTTTGATCCCAGGACCTTGAGATCGTGACCTGAGCCAAAGGCAGAAGCTTTAACCCACCAAGCCACCCAGGTTTCCCATGTGGGACTGTTTTCAGACTCCAAAGTACGTGAAAAGGCATTGGGTCCACCAGAAATGTGACCAAGAGCAAGGAAATATTTCTGGGGAAACATTGTGTGAGGCAGCGGTGGGAGAAAACAAAGCTGTTTCCTGACTTGCACCTTCATCAGCCAGGCCAATTCAATAAGCCTGTTGTCACTCTGACGCTCGTTAGCTCTCTTTGCATTTTTCCTTCTGCAGCCTGGGACTTGATCTACTTAGGGAGTCGGTCATAAGAATCCACTTTGAAAAAAAAAATGGAAAAAAAAAGAATCCACTTTGAGGTGTATTTATCTTTTCTACTTTATTTGTTTTCATTTTTTTTAAAAGATCTATTTATTTGAGAGAGAGAGAGTGTGAGTGTGTGTGTGTGTGTGTGCGCGCGCGCACGCGCCCACGTGAGCAGGGGAAGGGGCAGTAGAAGAGGAAGAGAATCCTCAAGCCACCTTCCTACTGGGCTGCGGGCCCGTCCCAGGACACTGAGGTCATGACCTGAGCAGAAATCAAGAGTCCCACACTTAACCGATTGAGCCACCCACGCACCCTCTACCTTATTTGTTTTTTATTTATTATTTTCTATCTTTATTCACTCAAGTTTTTCTTTGGTTTATTTTGCAGTTCTTGTTCCATTTTCTTAGACTGAGTTCTAAATTTGTTTTTCCTGTTTTCTTTAATAATAAAGCACTTAAGACTATAAATTCCTTCCCAATAGGAATAGTTTGAGCTGTGTCATATATGTTTTGGTATAAAGTTTTCTCCTTGATTGCTTTCTAGATAATTTGGGTAATTTGGGTTTTATTTACATATTATTTATGTTTATATAAAGCTGTATATTTATATGCTTAATATCATTTTAGTATATTTTATTTATATTTATTTGTATTTTAAGTAGTACTTGTATTTTGAAGTGTTATTTGGGATGTTGGTTCTCAATTTCCAAGTCATTAGAGGGGCTTTTTAGGGGGGCTATTATTCCCTTTTCATTATTTATTCCCTCCCCCCTTTTAGGGGTTACAGGTCAGGGAATGTGGCCTATAAAATCTCTAGTTTTGTGAATCAGATTATTAGATAACCTAGATATTATTCTGGACCAAAGCCAAGACTAATGTTTATGAATGCTCCATTAATATACAAAAGAAACATAGTTATGAGATGTAATGTTCCATACATCTTTTAGGTCAAATTTGTTGGTTGTTTTATTCTATTTCCTCCTCCGCCCCCTTTTTTTTTTTTGGTCTGCTAGATTTGACTGATTCTGAAAAAGGTATATTAAAATCCCTATTAAAATTGTATTTTTACTAGATACTCTTAATAGTTTTTGCTTTATATATTTAGTTTCTATACTGATTGGTGAACATGGTTTATGGTTGTTACATCTAGCTATAAATTTGCCTTTTATCATTACATAATATCAATATTCATCCTGCTTATTCCAACATTGCTATTGCTAGACTTGGCTTCTTTGGATTTATATTTATCTGATGATATCTCTGTACATCATCTGAATTTCAACCTCTACCACTTTGTTTAAAGTGGGTTTCTTTAGAAATATGTGGTTGGGTTTTGTTTTTTAATCCACACAGACAGTTGTCAGTGGATATTATCCTACTGTTTTCTGATTTCAGAGTTGCAGATAGAAATCTGAAGTTGGTCTGGTTCTTTCTCGTGTCAATGACTTGTCCTTCCCATCTGGAAGACTGTAGAGCTTTGTCATTATCCTTGGAACTAGCCCATTTTACTGGAATCTGTTGTGTTTGTTCCCATTTTTATAGCTCTTTCCCTTGGAACTCAAAGATTCCTTTCTATCTGAACAGTTTCCTTAGCTCTGCATGATTTTCTTCACCTATTTGTTTAAATATCGCCTCTTCTCTATTACTATTCCTCACTCTGAAATCCCGATTTATTTATACATTGCAACTTCTGGGTCTGTCTTCTGGCTCTCAGATTTGCTCTGATGGTTTCTGTCTTTAAATTTTTGCTGTTTGGAGAGATTTTTCCACTTGTTCTTCCAGGCCCATGTTCACTTCTCAGTAGTTGCCATCCTCTTTTTCAATACATCTGCTGTATTTTTAAACTCAAAAATCATGTTCTTGAGTTCCAGTTATAGCAGTTTAATGCTGTAATTGGAGCCCCTTGATTGCATTAATTGCTTTTCTTGGTTCAAGTTGCCATGTACGCCTCCAGCCATTTGATTTTGCTGGCAGCTGCCCATCCAGGGTGCTGGGCGCATTCTTTCCCTCTCTGGCTTGGTTGTGACTTTGCCCACTTGCAGGATTATTTGCCCTGGGCCAAGTCTTAAGCAATCCCATGGGTTACTGAAGGCTCAGTTTTCTCTGCCCCTGTGGACAAAGTATCAGCTGGAAAATCCTCTGTTTCTCGTCCAGGCTTTCCTGCATCCTAGTTTCCTCAACTACGAAGGTCAATGCTCATCCCACCTCAAAGACACAGAGGCTTTAGCTCATCCATTAAGTCACCAGCACACTTGAGGGCCAGAAAGACTAGCAGGTCCTTCCAAGGGCAGCTGTGTCAGCCGTAGGGTTGCCAGATAAAATATATTACATGGGACATACTTACACGGAAATATTTATTCATTGTTTATATCAAATTTAAATTTAACTTGGTGTCCTGTATTTCCCTCTCTCCTTCGCTCTCTCTCTGTCTCTCTTTTTGGCTCAACCTGGCCACCCCAGTCAGCTAAGTTGCTTTCCCTCCCATCTTTCCACTTATCTTTTGATCTCATAAGGCAAGCTCTCTCCGATAACTTTGGAAATCTGACCCTTGCTTTCAGGTACTTTCTGAGGCCCCAGACTCTCTCTGGCCTGGAGGATGTCAAGGTTCATGTCCAGTACAGGCTCTCTCCACATTGGATCCCTATAGCCCTGCATGTCCCTTCCCACCTCAAGGGCTCCACTCAAGAAGTTGTTCACAGTTACACTTAGTTGCAAGAGCAAAGTAGCTCTCATAGAATGTATGAGGGAAATAATTTTTATCGTAGAGCTCTGCAGCCAACCAATTTATCAATTACATAGAATACAGGCAAAAATATTTTCATAACTGCAAGTGCTCAGAAAGCCTGTCTCTCAAGATTTTTCTTTTCTTTTCTTTCTACTTTTTTAAAAGATTTTATTTATTTGAGAAAGAGAGAGTGAACAAGAGAACATGGTGGGCGGGTGGATGGGCGGCAGAGAGCCTGATGCAGAGCTGGATCCTGACACTCCAGGATCATGACCTGAGCCAAAGGCAGACGTTTAATCAACTGAGCCACCCAGGCACCCCTCTCAAGTATTTTTCTAAAGAAGTAATGGGAAGATGTGCTCAAGTAAACAAGGGAATAAAATAAGGAAGAAGAAGATGTGGGATCTGAAAAGGGGTGGGTCCAACCGAGGAGTGCGAGGAAGGGAAGTTCCAGAGTACTAGTTGGCAGCTGGCCTGGAGAGGAATTAGGCCAAATTGGAGTGGAAAGACAGAATGCAAAAGGGAGATACTCACACATTAAATATTGCGTGGAAGATAATCTAAGAATGTAAGGACTTGATAAAAGACAGACAATCTAGGTCTTTCCAGTCCATTTTTTTTCTTCCAGTTAATTTTATTTGAGATGGGATCACCATTCAGAGCTGCTCGCATCAGGGATCTTACTGAGAGTTGGTCTCATTCAGATTCATACCCCCAGGGGCAGGCTGTAATCACAACAATCCCTGGAGATAAGATAGACTATATGTTAGAGGCTAAAAAATGCAATAACTTCTGCTCAGATTCAGACCTCTGAGATTTCAAAAGAATTCATCTCAAAACTTGAGTTCCTACTTGAATTCTGTCTCCACTCATTCCGGCTGACAGAAACCAAACTAAGAAATCTACTTTGGATTCTGGTCTGGCATGGAAGGAACTTGGAAGTTTCCACTTCGTTCTAACAACAAGTAAAAAGCTGAACAAACTGAAAAATGAACAACTCTCCTTAGCTCTGTAAGAGAAAGGAACAGGGCACATTGCTGCCTCCAAAACTGGAGAGACTGACAGAGAATCACAGCAAAAACTTCCACAGAAACAAGCACCAAAGTAGAAAATCCTGAACTGTACAGGCAGACCTCACTTTATTGTGCTTCACAGATAACTGTATTTAAATTTTTTTTTTTTTAATAAATGGAAGGTTTGTAGCAACCCGGTATTGAGCAAGTCTATCAGCACCATTTTTCCAACACATTTGTTCACTTCATGTCTCTTTGTCACATTTTGGTATTTCCTACAATCTTTCAAACTTTTTCATTATTACTATATTTGTTATAGTGATCTGTGATCAGGGGTCTCTCACATTACTATTGTAATTCTTTTGGGGCTCCATGAACCACTGATTAAGTATAAGATACTTAATCAGTAAATGTGTGTGTGCTCTGATGGCTCCACTGACCAGCCTTTCCCCCATCATTCTCCTACTTCTTAGGCTTCCCTATGCTCTAAGACACAACAGTATTGAAATTAGGCCAGTTAATAACCCTACAATGGCCTCCAAGTGTTCAAGTGAAAAGAAGAGTCATAGGTCCCTCACTTTAAATTAAAAGATAGAAATGATTAAGCTTAGTGAGGAAGCCACGTGGAAAGCTGACAGGTAGGCTGACAGGTAGGGCTTCTGACCAAATAGTTAGCCAAATTGTAAATGCAAAGGAAAAGTTCTTGAAGGAAATTAAATGTGCTACTCTGGTGAACACATTCTTACTGCTGATATGGAGAAAGTTTGAGGAATCTGGATAGAAGATGAAACCAGCCAGAATATTCTCTTAAGCCAAAGCCTGATCCAGAGCAAAGTCCTACTCTCTTCAATTCTAGGAAGGCTGAGGAGGTGAGGAAGCTGCAGAAGAAAAGTTGGAAGCCTGCAGATGTTGGTTGGTGAGGTTTAAGGAAAGAGGCCGGCTCCGTAACATCAAAATGCAATGTGAAGCAGCAAGTGCTGAGGCAGAGGCAAGTTTTCCAGAAGATCCAACTCAGATACTTCATGAAGATGGCTGCACTAAACAACAGATTTTCGATGTAGATGAAACAGTCTTCTATTGGAAGAAGATGCTATCTAGAACTTTTAAAACTAGAGAGAGGTCAATGCTTGCCTTCAAAGCTTCAAAGCAGAGGCTAACTCTCTTGCTAGAGGCTAATAAAGCTGATGACTTTTAAGTTAAAGCCAATGCTCATTTACCATTCTGAAAATCCTAGAGTCCTTAAGAATTATGGGAAATCTACTCTGTGCTCTGTAGATTGACCAGCAAAACCTGGATGACAGCACATCTGTTAATAACGTGGTTTACTGAATATTATAAGCCCACTGTTGAAACCCACTGCTCAAAAAAAAAAGTTTCCTTTAAAAATGTGACTCCTCATTGGCAATGTACCTGGTCACCCAAGAGCTCTGATGGAGATGGACAACAAGATTAATGTTGCTTTCATACCAACTAACACAACATCTGTTTTGTAGATCAAGGAGCTATATTGACTTTTAAATCTCATTATTTAAGAAATTTTTGCAAGGCTATTTTATTTTAAGAAATTTAAGAAATTTTAAGAAAGTTTTGTAAGGCTACAGCTGCCATGGATAGTGATTTCTCTGATGGATCTGGGAAAGTCAATTGAAAGCCTTCTGGAAAAACACACAAGGAGTTGCTTCTTATGGATGAGCAAAGAAAGTGTTTCATTGAGATGGAAACTACTGGTGAAGATGCTGTGAAGATTGTTGAAATGACAACAAAGAATTTAGAATATTACATTAACTTAGCTGATAAAGCAGCAGTAGGGTTCAAGAGGATTAACTCCAACTTTGAAAGTTCTTCTGTGGGTAAAATGTCAAACAGCATCACTTCCTACAGCAAAATCATTCATGAAAGGAAGAGTCAATCAATGCAGCAAACTTCATTAGTGTCTTATTTTAAGAAATTGCCACAGTCATCCCAGTCTTCAACAACCACCACCCTGATTAGCAGCAGCCATAAACACTGAGGCAAGACCCTCCACCAGCAAAGAGCTTATGACTTGCTTAAAGCTCAGATGATGATTAGCACTTCTTTAGCAATAAAGTATTTTTTTAAATTAAGACATTACATTGTTTTTTAAATAGAATGCTATTGCACACTTAATAGACTATGGTATAGGGTGAGCATAACTTTTATATGTACTGGGAAACCAAAAAATTCATGTGACTTGCTTTATTACAATATTTGCTTTATTTTGATGGGCTGGAACCAAAACTGCAACATCTCTGTGGTATGCCTATAATTGACAAATTGCTGAAGGCTCAGTGTGGACAAGGTGGGATGAGGTGTCAAAATTTTGTCAGCCTCACTTCCTGGAGTTCTAATAAGTTCTCATGAAATAGAGAAAATCCTCTCTGCTTCTGGTAGAAAAAGGGGGAAGAGGAAGCCTTTTGAAATATGCTAGAGCATTCTGCTCTTCTTAACAAGGTCTGCCCTCAAGGAAAACTACTTAAACACAGCCTAATCTGCTAAGTTTTATCAGAGGCTTACTGACCTGCAGGAATGGAAATGCTCAACTCCATCCCACTCTTAGCCATCCTGTCCCACCTAAGGTGGGGGCGGGGGAGGGGCAACCAAGAAGCACAGGAAGTTCACAGCTAGAGGCACAAGCTCAGGAAAGACTGAAACCTAATAATAGTACTATAGAATGCTTCCCCCTACTCCCACACCTCACCACTGCATTACTAAAAGCCCATTTACAGCAGTTTCTTTTTCCCATTATATCATGCCCACCTATCAAAAAAATTAAAAGACATACAAAAGACAACCACTTAAGGAAGAAATATCAATTCTCTGCAAAATCCTTCTGAGCACAGAACCAGAGGGAATATTTTCTAACTCATTCTATGAGGCTAGCTTTACCTTAGTACCAAAACATGTCCAGATCTATATGAGGAAAACTTCAAAGAAATCAAAGAAGATGAAAGAAATCAAAGAACTAAACAAATGGAGAGATATTCCATGTTCATGGATAGGAAGACTCAATATTGTCAAGGTGTCGTTCTTCCCAACTTGATCCATAGATACATCACCATGCCAATCAAAATCCCAGCAAATTATTTTGTGACTATTGAAAAACTGATTCTGAAGTTTGTACAGAGAAGATAAGACCCAGAATAGTTGATACAACATGAAGGAAAAGAACAAAGTCAGAGTACTGACCATATCCAACCTCAAGACTTAACGTTAAAGCTATAGTAATCAAGACAGTGAAGTATTGGTGTGAGAATAGATTCCAACAGAGCAATGGAACAGAATAAAGAGCCCAGAAATGGACCTCCCTAAATATAGTTAACTGACCTTTTCTTAAAAAGATATTTTTATTTATTCATTTGAGAGAGAGAAAGCATAAGCAGGGGGAGGTGCAGAGGGAGGGAGAGAAACAGAATCCCCACTGAGCAGGGAGCCCAATGTGGGGATCGATCCCAGGACCCCGAGATCATGACCTGAGCTGAAGGCAGATACTTAACTGACTGAGCTACCTAGTTTCCCCTAGTAAACTGATCTTTGACAAAGAAGCAAAGGCATTACGGCAGAGCACAGTAGTCTTTCCAATAAATGATGTTGAAACAAAAAAATTAAATCTTTTATCTAGACTCAGACTTTACACTTGTCACAAAAATTAACTGAAAATGAATCATAGACTTAAATGTATAATGCAAAACTACAAAAGTTCTAAAAGATAACACAGGAGAATATTCAAATGTCCTTGGGTTTGGTGAGGATTTTTAGCTACAACACCACCAAGCATGATCCATGAGAGAGAGAGAGACTTGATAAGATGGACCTCATTAAAATAAACAGTTCTTTTCTGTGAAAGATGTTGTTGAGAGAATGACAGACAAGCTACAGACTGGGAGAAAATATTTGCAAAAGACATATCTGATAAGGGACTGTTATGAAAACTATACAAGGAAATTTTTTAGCTCAACAATAAGAAAACAAACAACTCAATTAAAAAATGAGCCAAACACTTTAGCACACACTTCACTGAAGAAGATATACAGATGGCAAATAAGCATATGAAAAGATGCTTTACAACATGTGTCATCAGGGAAATGCAAATTAAACAACAATGAGATAGCACTACGCACCTATTAGAATAGCCAAAAACCAGAACACTGAAAATACCAAATGCCGTGGTGGATGTGGAACAACAGGGCCTGTCAGTCATTACTTGTGGGAACCCAAAACAGTCCAGCCACCTCAGAAGACAGTTTGGTGTTTTCTTACAACACTATACATGCCCTTTCCACATGATCCAGCAAGTGCATTCCTTGCTATTTACCCACAGGGGCTGAAAACTCTTGTCCACGCAAAAACCTGCACCTGGGATTTATAGCAGCTTTGCTCATAACTGCCAAAATTTGGAAGCAACCAAAATGTCCTTCGACAGGTAAGTACATCCAGATAATATTTTTCAGCACTAAAAAACAGATGAGTTAGGAAGGCATGAAGAACCTTAAGTGAATACCACCAGGTGAAAGCAGCTCATCCAAAAAGGTTACCTACTGTATGATTCCAGCTATGTGATATTCTAGAAAAGGCAAAACTGTGGAGACAATAAAACAGATCAGTGGTTGCCAGAGGTCAGAGGGGAACAGTGAATAGGCAGAGCATGGAGGGGGTTTAAGGCAGTGAAACTATTTTTTATGATACTACAGTAGTGGCTACATGGCATTATACACTGTCCAGACCCATAAAAATTATAACACCAAGATGAGCCCTAATGTAAATTATGACCTCTGGGTTACAATGTGTTAAAGTTGGTCCCTCAATTACAGCAAATGTACCACTCTGGTGCTGCACGGGGAGGCTGATAATGGGGAGGGAGTCTATGCACGCATGGGGTCGGGGATACCTGGGAAATAAAATCTCATATACACACACACAAATACACACACTTTTGGCTAGTGAGGAAAAGTAGACTCTGTGTGTGTGTGTGTGTGTGTGTGTGTGTGTGTGTGTGTGTTTGTGTGTAATATAGACTATAACCCCATCTCTTGATATAAACACATAATGATTTTTGAAATTTTACTTGCCTTGATTTCCTCATCTGTAAAGTGAAGCTAATAATATCAAGTACTTGAAAGGATTGTGGGGAGGATTGAATGAGTTCAGCACATTGAAAACAGTGCCTGGCCCATGGTGAGCACCATGTACACGGCAGCTAACACAATTAATGAGTGACAACGGTGTTTTGTATTATTGGAAAAGTGAGCTCAAGAATTAAATTGGCAAGAAGAACAATGTAAATTTGCAATTACTCTAGGAAATTATATCACCACATGATGGAGCACCTGGGTGGCTCAGTTGATTAAGTGACCAACTCTTGATTTCAGCTCAGGTCATGATCTCAGGGTCTTGGGATTGAGCCCTTCACTGGGCTCTACACTCAGAATGGTGTCTGCTTGAGGATTCTCTCTCTCTCTCTGCCCCTCCCTCTGCTCACACCCTCTCTCTTGTCTCTAAAAATAAATAAACACATCCTAAAAAAAAAAGAAGAAGGAAAATTATATCACCACATGAGTAAAACTAAGCAGTAAAATAACATATTTGGAGTCATTTCATACAAAATAGGACACTACTTTCCAATATAGCACTGTGTCTCACTGCCCAAACTAAGGAAATTTATGACCAAGTTGAGTATAAATTTATAGCAAATAAATACTAAGGAAAACTTGATCCTGAGAGAATTCTGTGATGTCCCCTGCTTCTAGGTAGATACTCACAAGGCCCTGAAACGCTTTGAGTCTGAAAAGTTTGCTTGGATAACAAGATTGTCACTGTGTCCTCATCTTGGCTCAAAGCTGCTTGTTTATTTCTGGTTTTCAGTTATGCTCTGGACATAGCTCAAATGCTCAAGAACATTTATCATCCCTGTTCAAGTTTCCAAAGAGGACGTGATTTGCTGTTCCCTGCCTGAGAGGGAAGCATGGAGCAAGGACACCTGTTGTCCTTCCCCTGCTGGGGGAGGGGACAACTCATATGGTCAGCAAGTGCCTGGCATTTCTGGGCCCTACCTTACTAGAAGATAGGATTATGTGTCCCAGGCCTCAGGTGCCCAGCCTGTGGCCCTCTTGGGCCTGCTGGCCATTAAGCGGCCTATAAGCTCCCTCTCACTTCCAGTTCCCAGCTGGTGAAGTGCTCCTCCTCCCCTCCTTCCATTCCTTTCTGTCCATTGGGAGGATGAGGCTAGCTTGAGGTTCTTAGCAGCTGCTCTGTAAGTGGACAGAGTGAGTCCCAAAGGTCTAGATTTAGGGAGGAAGCAGAATACCCCAACAGGCTTCAGTGCCCCATTCTCCAACATGGTTTTCTGGAAACCTTACTCAGCCATTTATTCATAGAAAACCATTTATTATATTAAAGCCATCAATTAATATAAACATTATGCTCTGATCCACATTCAACTGATGATTCTTACTTCTACCCTTTCTATTTGTGATAGCCCTGGAGGGAGAGGGAAAAAAAGGAGAGAATTCAGGCCTGAACCCCTTTACATGCCTAACACCTCATTTGATTAAACTCTTACAGAAAACATTTGTTGAGCGAGCACTAAGCATCTGTGTATCCACATACATGAAAACACAATTTTTGTATCGGAATTATTAAGGTGATCATAATTTTTGCATACTACTCCCAGCAAGACAGGCTGATGTGGTAATATGGAGACAGTCCCAGATCTGAATTCTATTTCTACCACGTCCTGGGTATATGGCCTCAGGAAAGTTGCCAACCTTCTTGGACCTCAGTTTCCTGATCAGTTTCAGAGGTTCTATCAACTGATCTAACCCATGATCTGATCCTATCATCAGGTTCAATGAACTGATATGTAAAGGACCTAGTGGCAGATATGGGGAAAAAAAAAAAGTGCCCAAGTATTTTTAATTCACATCAACATTTCCCCTTTGAGATGCAAACCTGATAGGTCTACAGGCAATCCCCATCTGTGAGGACACTGTGCCACCTTCCAGTAGCTTTCAGGAGCTCTGTCTGTTCCATAATGAATGCAGTACAATTTGGTATTTCCAAGCTTATCAAAAATCAATCCATACACATTGTGGGCTCACTATTTTGTAAAAAGGCCAGAGTTGTGCCCTATTTAAAAAGTGTTTGAGGGGCGCCTGGGTGGCCCAGTGGGTAAAAGCCTCTGCCTTCAGCTCAGGTCATGATCCCAGGGTCCTGGGATGGAGTCTCACAACGGGCTCTCGGCTCTGCAGGGAGCCTGCTTCCTCCTCTCTCTCTGCCTGCCTTTCTGCCTACTTGTGACCTCTGTCAAATAAATAAAGTATTAAAAAAAAAAAGTGTTTGAGATAGTGATGGTAACCTAGGAAAATGCTTATAGCTTTAGACCGATCCAGTATCACTTCTGCCAAGACCTACCCCTGTCAGGATGACTAGTCTCATATATGTATTGGATTATATGCCAAGAAAGATTCTGCCTTAAAACTCCCCAGTAGACTTGGGGGCCTGGGTAGCTCAGTTACTTGGGTGTCTAATTCTTGATCTCAGCTTGGGTCTTGATCTCAGGGTTGCAAGTTCAAGCCCTGCACCAATATATATATATATTTATATTTACATATAAATAAATAAAATTTATATATATAAATAAGTATTTATTTATATATGAATAAGTATATATAATATATAATATTTATATAATTTATATTTTATATATATAAATTTTAAAAAAATCAAATATAAAATTATATATACAATATATGTTATATATTTTAAATATATGATAATATATAATATAAATATAAAATATATATTTATACATAATATATAATATATAATTATATGCATAATATATAATATAAAATTATCTTTATTATATATTATATAATATATGGTTATATATTACAATTATTTATATATAATATATAATCATTCTATATATGATTATATATAATTATTTTTATATAAATAAGTATATTAAATAAGTAAATAAAGAAATAACTGCCTCAAGAGCCTTATCAGTAAAGACACAGGAGTACCTCAAAGCAGTGCCATAGAAATACAAACCACAGCCCAGCAGACTAATTTCAAATCTGAATGTATATTTTAAACCAGTAAAAATGTGCAAGCGTGAAAGCAAATTGATACCACAATCTCCTCAAATTACATGATAAAATCAGTTCCTTCTATAAGCCAAATCACAGGTAAAAGCTACTCTTTATTGTCAGAATAAGATAATGTTGCACATGGAAATTTTGTATTAAGAAGTATGAAGTAACAGAATTGTTTTATTATGGCCTAAAGTATCTTTGAGACTTACTTTCTGTCATTCAAGCTCGCTGGGGCAATGCTTTCTTGGAACTCCATTCATAGCTGATCTCCTTCAGAGGAACTGCCCGGATCTGCTGTTGAGCAAACTGAGGTCACTATGAGCGCTCAGCACTGAGAGGGAGGGCCCGAACGCAAGAACCGCTGAGGTTCAGGTGGCAGTGAGGGTGTGCCCATGAGGCCAGAACCCAGCCAGGGAATGCAGACACACAGGAGACCAAAGAGGGTCAGAAACCCAATACATTTTATGACTGCTTTATTCTTATGGCTATATGAGGTCAGTCATGCTACTCACCATCAGAGAAGCCACTCCTAAAGGTCTTCTCTCTCTATGGTGGAAACCAGTAGCATCAATTTTGAAATGTTTTCTAGACCAAAACTCTTTCTGCCTGTTTGTGGGGGAAGAACTCAGAATCTCAGGATAAAATGTATTTAAGTACTAAGGTGGGCCTGGAATTATTGCAAAAATCTATATTTGTGTGGCCACCTTCTTTGTGAGCATGGGATATCTTTCTCCTCCAGCAAAAATATAGATTAGGCGCCACGACGTTCATACTTGAACATCATCTCTACCATCTCCTCCTTTGTTTTCCTCAGGGAACTGACCTGGATCAGAAATGGAGAAGACCAGCCCAGCAGACATCAGGCAGCAAATGGTTAAACTGTTTGCCAGAAACTCTCACGAAGAGCCCTATACAAGGGCTGTATTTGGAGAATGTCATAGGGATGAAGAATCTAAAATTCAGCAATTCTGGGTGCTCTAAATTCCACCGTAAGTTAGCCCACAGAGCACTGTACTGTAAACCCCATGAACTCAGTGCTACAGTTACCTTACTTTCAGTTTGAGCACACAGATTTTATCGAAGTCAGCTGAAAGTATCATTCACATGCAATGTTGTGTTTTGTTTTTTTTTATATTTGTTGCCGGAAGGGAAAAATCCTGTTAAAGATATCATCCATTTCACATCACACATGATTTTAACTTATGTGAAGCAACCATATAGGCTTCAATAGTGAGTAGGAAAAGGGAAATTATTTAAATGGTAACTTAAAATAAGCAAAAATGGTATTTTGCACATGTTCTATTTACCACATACTGCATACATCGTGTCTGTTGTGTATATGTGTGCTTTATTTAATGAAAAATATAAGGAATTTTGAAGAGAATTTGATTAAATGTGATTTTTTCCTAACCCCTAATCTGGAAACTAATTCATGTGGAGGACCAGTCACACGAGACATCATCACTTGGGGTGCCTCTTCTGACCTGGTGGCACTGCTGCCACGCCAGGGCTCTGACTCTGTGAGCTGAGCTAGGACCCACTGGAAAAGCTCACCCTCCTGAAAGGCACAGTTTCCTGCATCTGTCCAAGTGTCCAAGCCACTGGGCACTTCCTGCTCACGGTCAGGCAAGTCTCCCATACAGTCTTGAGCTCAACTCCTTGACTTGAACTCTGCCCGCCTGTCACTGAGCTGTGGGCTCAGCTCTCAGCCTCTGGCGCTACTTGGCCATCAGCCTCTCAGGAGCAGGGCTATCTTACTCTGTTTCACCAACATTTCATACAGTATCTGGCACCTGGTAAATGGCAAATTAATATTTACTGAACAGAACTTATCTGCGTTTGGCTTTATTGCTGCGCCTGCTGCAGCATTCCTGAGAGCGGAGCCACTGGTAACAGCCTCCCTGCTGCAGATAATCCCTCTGTCCCCAGCCCTGCAAGCAGCCTGCGACTAAGCCTGGGCATCTCTTCTGTCAAGACCACATCTAAAAAATATTTTTCAGCATCTAGTATTTGAAAAACACTTTTCTCCTAAGGAAGAGTACACTTTCACCTTTCCAGTAATGAGAACCATGTAAATTATCATCTTTCTCTTTTTTTGCAAGAGTTGCTGAAGACCTCAAAATAAAGTTAAGCTGCATTAGAGACACTGCATTGACCCTTTCAGCTACCATTTTTATATGCTTTTTTCTCTTTGATCCTGATTTTCAGTTTGGGGTTTCTATTGCAATGTTTCTCAAAGTCACCCCTACCTGAGAATCACTGTAGGTGTTTGTTATAAACGCTCATTCCCGGCCCCCTCCACAGACAGACATGTTAATCAGACTCTCTCAAAGTGGGACTCCAGGGTTTACATTTTACACCAACATCCCTGGGATTCTAATGCTCAGTGAAGTTCGAGAATTACTGGCCATTTCCATATGTTATTGGTGTAAAATGCCCCATATATTTCTCGGAAGGAAAGGGAATTTCGACACGTGATAAACATGATATAAGAAAAATGTCCTAGGGGCGCCTGGGTGGCTCAGTGGGTTAAAGCCTCTGCCTTCAGTTCAGGTCATGATCTCAGGGTCCTGGGATCCAGTCCCCGCATCGGGCTCTATGCTCAGCAGGGAGCCTGCTTCCTCCTCTCTCTCTGCCTGACTCTGCCTACTTGTGATCTCTGTCTGTCAAATAAAATATGTGATCTCTGTCAAATAAAAATGTCAAATAAAATAAATAAAATCTTTAAAAAAAAGAAAAGAAAAATATCCTATATATTATGATGCAGAAGGCATTCAGGTAATGTTAACAGCATTACTTAAAATAATTTAAAAAGTAACAGAATTATTAGTGTATTACCTTAATTTTTACTTGACCTTTGTGCAATATATGAAATCACTCTCAAGATTGATGTTCACAATATTCTAAGTACTTACTACTCTTCTTGTTCAGCAATTAAAAGTTTTCAGTGAGTGTATTAAATAAAACAAAGAATCAGAGCTTAAGAGCTAGATATAAACTAATTCATTCAGTGAAGTATTGAGGGCCAAAGGCCTCCTGGAGTAGCGCTCCATCACAGAGACACTTGGACAAGACTCCGCTCCTGCGCTCAGGTTGTTTATGGGCTAGTGGGAAATGCAGACAGGTGGGAGGGGGGAGACCTTTCCATCGCCTAAGGCATCTGGCAGGTCTGCAAGGCACACACTATTGCCAAAACCAAAATAATCTATTAGCTGTATAGAGTTCAAAAAACGATGCAAAAAACACTTCTTTACTCTCCCCAGGTAAATGAATCCCTTCCAGTCCACACTGGGGCGACCAGAGGGTCCTCCAAAATCGCCTGGGGCTCTGGCCTTCCTCTCCTCTCTCCCCACCGCCCGTTTCCCTCCTACTTGGCCCTCCCTTCCCCGGACTGCTCCTTACCACCTCGTGCCCAGAGAGAATTTCCTTCTTTCTGATTCTTTCCAGACGGGCATCTAAAACAACCAGGAAACCTCCCTCCCAGGCTCAACTGACTCACCTGTAAGTCTGCTTCCACCAAGTCCATCCCACTCCTCGCCTGGCAGGGGGAGGTGTGGACCATCCCACCTGGGCGGGGGAGGAGGCTCCGCAATGGCCTGGGACTGGAGCCCAGGGCAGAAGCCAGAGGTGGGTCCCTGGGAACCAGTGTGGGAGGAGTGTTCAGAGCAGAGGGGACTCTCGGTGTAAATACCTGGGTGCCAAACAGCACTGAGCAGTGGGGGAATTTTAGCCATTCTAAATCCCCAAAAAGTAATTTTAAATCCTACTCGTATTTCAAGATTCCATATGAAACTTTCTGGGATTATGCTACTCTCATTCATCTCTTTTCTAGGCGCCTGCAAGATTGATCATCACACTGCATGATGACATTGCATTGCACTGTGACTTCTGTTGTTCCCTTGTTTCACGTGAACAAACCGGTTTTCTTAATTCGACTGTAAACCATAGGAGGACAAGGACGATGTTTTAGAGTTTAGCATTTAAATAACTGCTTTATGGAAATATAATTCTCATACCTAATAACTCACCTACTTAAAGTGTACAATTCAACAGTTTTTAGTATTTTCATACAGTTGCGCAACCATTATCACAATCAATTTTAGAACATTTTCATTATCCCCAAAAGATACATTGTACCCATCAGCTGTCACTCCCCATTTCTCCAAGCTGCAAGTTGAATTGTGTCCCCCAAGAGATATGCTCAAGTCCTAACCCCCAGATCCTATGAATGTGACCCAATTGGAAACAGCGTTTGTAGATGTAGTCAAGTGAAGAGGATGCCACATTGGATTGGGGAGGGCCCTAAATCCAGCATGACTTGGAGTCCTTATAAGGAGAGGGAAATTTGGATGCAGAGCTATGGCATCTGGGAAGAAGTCCGTATGTGAAGACAGAGACAGAGATTGGAATGCTGCTGCTACAAACCAGGAAAGGCCAAGGATTTCAGGCAACCAGAAGCTAGATGAGATAAGGACAATTTTTTCATAGGTGCCCAGGACCTTCATCCCTAGTCCTTCGGAAGGAGTATGGCCCTGCCAACACTGACTATGGACTGTGAGAGAATAAATTTCTGTTTTTCTAAGCCACCCAGTTTGTGACTCTTTGTTATGGCAAGTCTAGGAAACTAATATAGTCTCCTAAGCCTCTGTAAACCCTACCCTAGGCAAAAATAATCTACTTTCTATTTCTTTTTTTTTCTTTTTTTTTTTTTAAGATTTTATTTATTTATTTGACCGAGAGAGAGAGAGATCACAAGTAGGCAGAGAGGCAGGCAGAGAGAGAGGGGGAAGCAGGCTCCCTGCTGAGCAGATAGCCCGATATGGGACTAGATCCCAGGACCCTGAGATCATGACCTGAGCTGAAGGCAGAGCTTAACCCACTGAGCCACCCAGGCGCCCCTCTACTTTCTATTTCTATAGATCAATCTACTCCAGACATTTTATATAAATATAATTATACAATATGAAATCTTTTACTATGGATATCTTGCATTTTAATAATCTTCAGGTGTTGTCCATGTCATAGCAGGCATCAGTACTTCATTCATTTTTATTGGTAAATAATATTCCATCATATGGGTACACCATATTGGGTTTCTCCATTCATCAGCTGATGGGCATTTGGGTTGTTTCTACTTCCAGGTCTTTTGAATAATGCTGCTATGGGGATTCATGTGCAAGTTTTTGTGTGGACAATGTTTTCATTTTTCTTGGGTATATACTTAGGAATAGGATTGCTGAGTCACACCGTAACTCTATATTTAAACTTTTGAGGAAATGCCAGACTGTTTTCCAAAGTAGCCGCACCATTTTACACTCCCATCAGCAGGGTATGGGCATACCAGTTGATCTATATCCTTTCCAACACTTGTCATTATCTGTTTTTTAATGCTAATCATCCTAGATACAAAGTGGTAACTCACCATGATTATGACTTGCATTTCCCTGATGGCCAGTGAAGGTGAGCATCTTTTCTTGTGCTTATTAGTTGTCTTCTTTGGAGAAATGTCTAATCAGATCTCTTGCCCATTTCTTTTTAAGGTTTTATTTATTCATGAGAGAGAGAGTACAGGGGGAGAAGCAGAGGGAGAAGGACAAGCAGACCACACTAAGCATGAAGCCTGACAAGGGCATGGATTTCAGGACCCTGAGATCGTGACCTGAGCTGAAACCAAGAATCAGACTCCCAACTGATTGAGCCACCCAGGCACCCCTCTTGCCCATTTTTTAATTGGATTTTTTGGCTTTATGTTGTTGAGTTCTTTATATATTCTTTATATATGCTGGGTGTTCTTTATATATTCTGGGTGACTGGGTTGTCTTTTGATTATTGAGTTTTAATTATTATTGATATATTTTATAGTTTTTAAATATTCTTCACTGTACCTAACAATACCGAGCACATGATGGGGATTGTGTTTGTACATTTCTTGTGTTCAAAAAGGATCATTTGGTTTTTGTTTAATGAATGGGCTGGAAGAACATTTTTCAGAACTGTCAGGTCAAAATTGAAGGTAAGGAAAATAACCTAATATTACTGACTGCCCATGATCGGCCACGAATTGTCACTGGGAGAACCTCCCAATCACCTAAGGAAATTCTGCGTTGTTACCCCCAGCAGACCAGTGAGCACACAGGAACTGCTTACCACACATCTCACGGTTGATCAGCAGTAGAGCTGCTTTTGTCCCAATGCCTGTGTTTTTTAAATCCTGCCCCTTTGTTCCATCACGATGTGGTAAAACAAAGAGATACCAAAACCAGAGGACTTCACTTACTCCTCAGGCCTCTGATGCATGTAAAATGTCACCTCTCAACTTCATGTCTCACCCAAGGAGCTATAAACAGTTTATATGGTTTTTCAGCTCATAAATTAATGAAATCTATGCAAATACTTCTCTGGCAGTGAAGTATAGGATAGAGGAATTGTGCCAATTCTTCTGTTAAAAACTGAAGCACAAAATGGGAATATGCCTAAGTTCACTGAATAGGAAGAAACAGAGCATGTGATCCTGGACTCCCAGTAGAAGGTATGCAAGTCCTGCAGAGGTGACCTGTATATACATGCTTCAGCATCCACCGCACTTTCCAATCTGTCCAAAGTGCAAATGGCTTCTACAGCTCATGATTCTGGCTCTAGGCCAGTGACGTGCTCACTTGAATTGCAGCCAAATGGCCTCGGACTCACTGCCTGAACATGTGACTGGCCTTCTCGTGTTCTACAGAGTACTCTCCTGGAAACCCACTGACACCTAATTCTCTTGCATCCCATTCCATTTTTTTATAGACAAATGTCTTCACCCCTCAAAACCTAAAAATAGAGGTGAGATGAAGACATAGTTTGGAAGGTCTTAAAAGGCCAAAGTAAAGTCCCCAAAACATTTAAAACCCTGAGATTTAGCTCCAGGAAATAGTGCATCCGATTATCTTAATTTACAGTCTATCCTGGAAATTTCTCTTCTGGGGGGGGGGGAAGCCATCTGCAAATGATTCCTGTTTGTAAATAAATAATATATTTTTTTAAAATGTCAGAGGAAGACATCAGAAAATAGAAAAAGAAATTAAATGGGAAATAATTTGAAACTACCCAAGTAGGTTATGGACAAGAAGACCATTTATGAGGATACAATTAATATGGCCATATTAGGGGCACGTGGGTGGCTCAGTGGGTTAAAACCTCTGCCTTCGGCTCGGGTCATGATCCCAGAGTCCTGGGATCGAGCCCCGCATCGGGCTCTCTGCTCAGCGGGGAGCCTGCTTCCTCCTCTCTCTCTGCCTGCCTCTCCGCCTGCTTGTGATCTCTGCCTGTCAGGCAGATGAATAAAATCTTTAAATATATATATATATATATATGGCCGTATTAATAGATTAATTTGACTTATTTTCACGGAGCTGGCCAAGCAGAAATAGAAAAATGAATTATGGATGAGGTTAAATCATCCTCGGGAAAGGAAATCCAAAGGAACATTTCTGCTTATAAAAGAAAGATCACGTCTGTGTTGATCGATTCCTTGTGGTTTTTCTCACGTCGATTGTGCCTGTGTGGTTCTGTCCTGTTCATGGGCCCGCTTCCCGGTTGGATGTCCCCACGAGGCAGGCTGCTTGACACCTGCAGGAAATCATCGCTTGCCAGAACTCTAGGAACAACGGTCAATGGAATTTTGCCTCCCTGGTCTTAGAAAAGGGCAAAAATGTTTGTTTCCCTCAAAGGCCAGTTGAAAGTTGTCACATTGTCCCTGAAGCCCAGCCCTGGGCCTTCCCCACTGCTAAGAGTCAGTTGACACCTCCGGGTCCCTGGTCTCCCCTGGCAACTGACCGGCGCAGGGTGAGGCATCCCTGGGCCTGCCCTTGGAAGCCCTCGGCAGTTGCTACTATTGATACTTTCTTACCCAGGGAAGGAAGTAGCTTTGGAAGATTTTGAGACCCAGCTAACAGTCTGGATGTTTGAAACCTAAAGTGAATATAACTTTAAAGAAGCAGTTTAGTTATATAGTGCCTACTTCTTTTTTATTACATACTTTCCCAGGGAGCATGTTAATTGAAAGTGTACATCATCCTATGTCAGGAAGTGATGAAGTTTTTTGTTTTTTTTTTTAAGATTTTATTTTTTTTTTAAAGATTTTATTTATTTATTTGACAGAGAGATCACAAGTAGGCAGAGAGGCAGGCAGAGAGAGAGGAGGAAGCAGGCTCCCTGCCGAGCAGAGAGCCCGATGCGGGGCTCGATCCCAGGACTCTGAGATCATGACCTGAGCTGAAGGCAGCGGCTTAACCCACTGAGCCACCCAGGCGCCCCGAAGATTTTAATTTATTTATTTATTTGACAGAGATCACAAGTAGGTGGAGAAGCAGGAAGAGAGAGAGGAGGAAGCAGGCTCCCCAGTGAGCAGAGAGCCCGATGTGGGGCTTGATCCCAGGACCCTGGGATCATGACCTGAGCCGAAGGCAAAGGCTTAACCCACGGAGCCACCCAGGTGCCCCAGAAAGTGATGAAGTTTGATGGATAAATTTTCCTCTGATTCCTTCCCCCAGCTTCACTGAATTTTATGCATCACATCTAAAAACCTAGTTAGAACCACAAAATATCTTGAGAGGAGTAATGGGTGAAAGGATGAGGTTTTCCGTTGGGCAAGTTACTCTGTGGGTGCTAAAGATTCAGGAGACTTCCTATCTTGATTGGATAGTTGGCTTCACTTGAGTTAATCTGATGAATTTTTTTAAAAGATTTTATTTATTTATTTGACAGACAGAGATCACAAGTAGACAGAGAGGCAGGCAGAGAGCGGGGGGAGCAGCCTCTCTGCTGAGCAGAGACCCTGATGCGGGGCTCCATCCCAGGACCCTGAGATCATGACCTGAGCCGAAGGCAGAGGCTTAACCCACTGAGCCACCCAGGCACCCCTAATCTGATGAATTTATAAAAGAATAACATAGCTGGGGCACAGAGAATTGTACATTATGTAAAAGTATATAAAATATTATTTTAAAAATAAATGCATATCCCGGAGCACCTGGTTGAGGCAGTTGGGTGAGCCACCAACTCTTGATTTCAGCCCAGGTCATGATCTCAGGATTGTGAGATCGAGCCCTGTGTCAGGCTCAGTGCTCATCATGGAGTCTGCTTGAGATTCTCTCTCCCTCTCCCTATGCCCCTCTGCTCATGATCTCTCTTTCATTCTCTAAAATCAATCAATCAATCAATCAATCTTTAAAAAAAAATCCATATCCCTCCTTTACCAAAAAGCCGGTCATATTGATGACAATAATATGTTTTTGTTTATTTACTGAAAACAAAAAATTGTCAAACTAATTACTACAGCACCTCTGGAATAATGGTATGGATTTATTGAGCACCTACTATGTGCCAGTCACTTTGTGAATATGATTCCTAATTATTACAAGGTGGATATTCTTACTTCTAATTTACAGATGAGTAGGCTGAAGCTCAGAAAGAGATCATTTGGTCGAAGCCTGAGCCCCATGGGATCAAGTCCAAAGTCCACCAGGATTTAGCAGACCAAGGAGGTCTAAAGTTTCTAAAGCTAAGTGCAGTAAACGACACAGTTATTCAAGATAAATGTAAAGGTAAAATGCATGAGATGCCGGGACAACAGGCAGTCCAGGACATAACATTTAAACTATAAGACATCATCTTAAAAATATGTGCACCGTGCTCTTGGCAAATACTTAAATGTACAAGGAGCTGAGAACGTGAGTATAGAGTGAGTATAACAGAGTTATGGGGAGTACTGAACAGAAGAGTGAGAAGTGTGAGAAGACAGAAAGGGAGGGTTAATTTCAGGGAAGTTGATCAAGGACCTAAGTGCCAGGAAAGGTGTTTGGACTTTACCTGCAGACAGTCCCATATAACCACTAGCATCTGTATGGTGTTTGACAAGTGCCTTCACACGCATTATTACACTTGACACTGAAGGTGTGAGAGGTGGTATTTCCAGAGACTTTAGGTGACTTTTCCAAGACTACTATGCTGATAAGCAGTAGAGGTCCCTGTTTCTACAAAACTTGGGCTTTTCCCACTTTTTCAAGTTAATTGCCAACTTCCACAGCTGGCAGTCCTTCAGAATTACAAATTGCCATCAGCAACCACCAATAAAAAGCAAAATAGATTATGTGGGAGAATAGCACATGGCCAACCCATTGTTCTGTGAGTATGCATTATAATAGTTCTTCTAGAAGAGAGCTGAGTCCTAAGGATTAGATGTTAAGAACAAGAAAGTAGTTATTCATAATCTTCTCTTAATTATGAAAGGAATAAATATTTCATAGAAAACTGGGATGGGTCACCTGGGGGGCTCACTAGGTTAAGAGTTTGACTCTTGATTTTAGCTCACGTCTTTTTTCTTTTTTTTTTTTAAGATTTTATTTGTCAGAGAGTGCACAAGAACAGAAGCAGGGGGAGCGGCAGGCAGAGGGAGAAGCAGGCTTCTCACCGAGCAGGGAGCCCGATGTGGGACTCGATTTCAGGAGTCTGGGATCATGACCTGAGCCGAAGGCAGATGCCTAACCAACTGAGCCACCCAGGCATCCCCCGACCCCTGGCTTTTTTGGTTTTTTTCAGATTTTTCTTATTTATTTGAGAGAGAGAATGAGAGAGAGAGAGCATGAGCAGGGGGAAGGCAGAGGGAGAAGCAGGATCCCCGCTGAGCAGGGAGCCTGACACAGCGCTCAGTCCCAGGAACCTGAGATAATGACCTGAGCTAAAGGCAGATGCTTAACCAGCTGAGTCACCCAGGTACCCCTCAGGTCCGGACTTAATCTCAGGGTTGTGAGTTCAGGCTCTGCACTGAGCTGGAACATACATTTTAAAAAAGTATCTAAAACGAAACTAGGAAATAAAGGATGTAAAGAAGAACGCAGCAATTATCCATAAGTTTACAGCTAATCATTTGTACATTTGAGCTCATTTGTTTCCTGTCTGTGGTACACCCTAGCAAGATATTTGAATGTCTTCCTCCCTCACACGTTGCATCCGACCAGCCTTCCAGTCCTACGACCCTGTCTTCTGAATATGTTCCAAACCTATCCAGTTCCTCTCAGCCTCTACCTTGGCATAGACTACCATCATCTCTTGCCTAGATTATTGCAATTTCCTGCAAACCAGTCTCCTTAGCTTCCGTCTGGCACACCTTCTCCCACTGCACTCAGAGTTGTTTTTCTAAAATGCAAACTGCTCAAAAGCTCTGGATGGCATCCATCACCCTTAGGATAATGCTCACACCACTCACGGGTCCCTAAGGCCCTCCGCCTGACCGCCCCCACCGCCCCTCTGTCTCCCCACTTTCATTGTACAGACCTTTACCATCCTCTGCAGCTACACCTCTGAAGAACACTTTCTGCTAGAATGCTCTTTGCCTTACTGCTTTTCAGCTTTCATTTCAATTCCAGCTCACACATCGTTCTTTGGGGAAGATTTATTTGACCACTTTTCCTTTCTTTGCACAGGATTAGAGGCTCTTCCTACAAATTCTCCCCCTTATTTGACTTTATTATTATCCTCTTGTTTAACTGCCTGTCTCCTTCACTCATTGTAAGCGGTGAAGGCAGTGTCTCTTTGTCTTTTATTCTCCACTCACTATGCCATATGCAGGGCCATATGTGGCAGAGGGAAAGTATTTGACATCCACTGGACACACCTGGCCATACTGATACATCACACAAAATGTGTTGAATAAATTTGAGTAATCTTTCTATAGGTTCTCTTGGATTTTCAATGTAGGGGCTTATGTTATTTGTGAATAATGATGGTTTGTCTTCTTCCTCTCTAGGCCCTTTTGTTGTTTTCCTTGTCTTACTATGCAGCTAAGATCTCCAATGTGATGTTGAATAGATGTTGATACTTGGCATTCTTGTAATTTAGTTTTAAAAGGAAAGATTTATCATTTCAACATTAAGTATTGTGTGTGATGTAGATTTTTGTTTGGTATCTTCATTATATTAAGGAAATGCACTTCTAGTCTTAGTTGACTACATTTCTTTTTTTATAAATTATGAATGAATACTGAATTTCATCTAGTGCATTTTCTGCCTCACTGAGATGGTTTATTTTCTTGATAATGTGTTGAATTATATTTTCTAATTTTCTTGTGTTAAAACCTCCTACATCCTTGTATTGGTCATGATGTCTTACTGTTTTATAATGTTAAACCAATTGCTGGATTTTATTTACTAGCCTTTTATTGAGAATTTTAAAAATCCATGTTTATTAGAAAATTGGCTTATAATTTTGTTTTCTCTTTCTGTGATGGTCTGGTTTTGATATGAAGCAACTTTGTAGCCTCATAAGATGAGTTGGGGAAACTTTCTCTTTTTTCTATTCTCCAAGACAGTGTAGACACAGGAAAGAGTCCTTAAAAGTTTGGTACTCATTTATAAAACTATCGGGACTGAGTGCAGGTTCATATATATATATATATATATATATATATATATATATATACACATACACATATATATATATTCAATGTGTGTGAGTGGGGGAACGGGCAGAGGGAGAATCTCAAGCAGTCTCCCCGCTGAGCCAGAGCCCAGTGCAGGGCTCGATCCCACAACCCCAATTTCATGATCTGAGTTGAAACCGAGTCCAACACTTAACCAACTGAACCACCCAGACTCCTTTCTGGTATAGTCCATATGCAATTTTACTACTGGAAATTTCACATTTGCTCAAGACGTGGCAAACACAGGTCATTAATTAATTGGCCTGTGACAGCCTGTGCAAGGGTAACAAATAGGTCTCATCTCCATACCAACTCACATACAAGGAGTGACTGCCTGGACAACTTTATCAACAATGATTCTGAGGTACTTTCTGGCTCAGTGGGGAAGAATGCTTTGACTCATGAGTTATACCTGCTAGAGGCCTGGGTGTGGGGTGTGGCAGAATGAATGCCACTATTTGCTGTGCCATTCTGATGACTGTCACCAGGCTCCACAAAACAGACAGAAAGCCATAGTCCACAGTGCTTAAAGGGCCCTGGTCTCCTTGAGGCTGATAAAGGACACAGTTCCTCCCGACCTGGCATTATTTGACATTGGGTCTTGTAAAGTGCTTTCTCCAGACACTAGTAATCAGAGCTTGGCCAACAGCTCAGAGATCAGCAGACTAAACCCAGGCCAACTATGTGGCTGACTGAGTGGTGAGCTCCCCAAGCCCTCTGATGTCTAGATGGGGAAGCACCCAGCTTCTTCACAACCATGTCAGAGCTGGGCCTACATAAGCCTTTGGATGTGGGCCACTATGGTTGGATCCGGCTAGGATCTCCACCCCACCCCTTCATCCACCCACTACCCGAAAGAACAGGCCACCCTGGCCACAGAATTAGGCCTGTGAGCCAGGCTTGTCCAGTTCAGAGAGTGTCCCCAGTTGGGAATATGACCCAGACTGGAACTGAGAGTCCTTATCTTGAAGATTATATAGGAGCATTTCTAGGAAACCACTCTTTATTCCTCGAGAATTGCTGAGTAGGGATGATACTTACCTCAAAGTAAAAGGCAGAGTGTACACAACATAGAGATTTATTTCTCAACTTAGCCCATCAAAGATACAGTCTACCAGATTTGGGCAAACAGCCTTCAGTCTATAATGTTGCCTGCCTGGGTCTTCTGGGACTCTCCACGAGTGACCATACTGGAAAGTAAAGTAGGATGAATGGGGGTGCTCTTCGCTTGCAACAGGGACAATGTGGAAACTCCTAGACAGGTATGTTTGACAGTATGTTAGGGACTGGGGGAGCCCCAGAGCTTTGGCACCAAGGACGCCTGCCGGAGGCAGCTGGGAGGCAGCCGGGAGGCAGCCGAAGGTCCTGGTGAGAGGTACCACACTGAGAAAAGGAGTGGGTAGTGGTAGGGACAAGCTTCAACAGCCTCATGACTTTGTCTACAGCCTGCCCTGACCAGCTTAGGCTTGTTAGCTACAACATTCTTCCTATTCCTTTCTCTGCCTCATTTTGAATGATGACAGGATTGTTGATATGATGCATTGACAACATTTAACCACAAATGGCACCAATTAGTCATTTCATAAAGTTCAACATGCACTGATACAATTCCTTATCTCAACTCTCTGGGGTTGGTGGGGGAGGCCAGGAGTGGAAAACGTGTCTCTTGCCTGAAGAAAGGTTCTCAACGAATCAGCTCTTCATCTAATTTGAGGTGACAGGTATGGATGATATATTCTAACTAAAGCATTCTTGACTCCATATGACTTTGTAAAGATACTAAAATCCATTCATGCTCACATATGCATCAATGTCTCTCCTCCTTGACTCAGCAGATTTTCACAAGCAAGAATTTCCCTCTTTTTTACTCCCCTTTACTAACCGATGAAAATATAAAACGTTATAATAAATCATTCTCTTCACAGATTATCTGCTTCTTTGACAAATAATGTTCACATAATTTTAGAGACTTGTGAGAGGGGATAGAATTGAATGAGGCCTCCAGAGGAGGTAGGGACAGAGCTAAAGAGGTGCTCATGGCCTAATTACAGAAGATCTAAGAATAGTATCTGTCAATAACTGTGAAGACGCTGAGAAGTCACCTACATTCAGACTAACAAATTAATCTGCCAGTTTCCTGGATGCTGACAGAAGATATGAAATTCCTGGGACTGGGGACAGCAGGCAATTTATTCCACACAGTCACAGCAGTAGCCGAAGTATCAGCATCTGCATCGGTCCCCCAAGCCCCAATTCTCACAGGTGGTGAGGAACAGCCAGATGACACCTGAAAACAGGGTGGACTGCGTCCCAGGGGAAAAAGCCTAAGCTTAGGGACCCATGTTTTCTGTAAGGCAAGTAATCATACCTGCCCGTTGCTCTGAGGGAGACACCATCTCTATCTTCCAAGGCTATTCCTTCAAAAGATAATCCACGGGCACCTGGGTGGCTCCGTTGGTTGGATGTCTGCCTTTGGCTCAGGTCATGATCCCGGAGTCCCAGGTTCAAACCGCAAGCCGCACATCAGGCTCCCTGCTCAGTGGGAGTTTGCTTCTCCCTCTGTCCTTCCCCCAACTTGTGCGCTCTCTCTCTCTCTCAAATAAATTGATTAAATTAAACAGACAAACAAAAGCAAACAAACAAAAAAACCCAAAGATAATCCAGAACAAAGCTCAGTCAGTGCTTGCTTGCAAGATACACAAAAAAAGGAGACACTTCTAGAAAAATGTTTCCTGGTAATTCCTAACCCTCATTTTGACACAGTTGTATTAGTTTCCTGAGAGTACCCTAACAAAGTGCCACAAGCTGGAGCACTTAAAACAACATAAATGTATTCTCATGCAGAGGCCAGGAGTTTGAAATCCAGCTGTTAGCACAGCTGTATTTCCTCCAAAGGCTCATAGCCTTCCTCTTCTAGCTTCTGGTGGCCCCAGGTGTGCCTTAGCTGGGGCTGCATCATTCCACTGTTGGCCCCATCTTCACACAGCCTTCTCCTTTTCTCTGTAGCTCTCCATTGTGTGTTTCTGATATGGACACTTGACATTGGATTTAGAGCCTATCTGGATAATCCAGGAAGATTTCATCCTGAGATTCTTAACCTAATTAATCGGTGAAGGCTCTTCTTTAAAAAATTAACATTTACAATGTTCTAGGGGCATGTGATTTGGGCAACGGGCATTCAACCCAATTATCTTGGCTTCTGGTCAATTTTCCCATGAGTATGCCACTCTGTCAGCCATGTTCACTAGTCTCGCTGACAGAGGATAAGACCAAATCTATTCCAATTGTCTCATACAGCATTTAATTAAAGTTACTATTAACAGGACTACAAGCATCAGGATGAGGCCAACTTACAATGTCAACCTCAACCACACCCCTCAAAATCCCAGGCCCAAGGCTAACAAGTCCTATAAACCATCAGGGTTTACCCTGGAAATGCAGGTAGCTCACTCTTTTCTGTTTTGACCTTGCCACTTGGCTGAGACACGACTCAAGTACAGCAGTATGTATTAACAATTGCAACAGAGGAAGTCTTGGGCAATTCTATGATCCTTAACAGTCCTGGCCAAGGAGTTGAAGTGAACTGATACCTTCAGGGCTTTGGTTTTCTGTAAACACTTGAAGACCTTTTATGCCTGCTACTAATGTGCGTGTCACTATATTTCCAGGAGGGAGGCAAGTTAATGCCTGGGTTCCACATAAGAATTATACTCTCTGAAATGCACATGGTGGCTTAGAAAGAGATCATATAATTGTTGGTGCCACCCAGATGGACTCTGTGTCAGTTGGGGAACATGGGTGACAGTGCCTCAGACATCATCACCTGGCTAGAGAGGTTTTTTCTTGGTGGTAGAGTAATTGAATCTAATCCTTGTTTTCAGAGGGACAGCCTCAAAGCAGTCAGTTCAACCTGCCCTTTTGTCCACACCCCCAGTTGAGTGGCATATGTTTGTTCTGTGGAATAACTAAAGAATGCCTATGAGTATGTGACGATATCCAGAAGTGTTGACCAGGATGTTGCTACATTCTGCTGTTTCTTTTTTTTCTTTTTTAAAAAATTTATTTAGGGGCGCCTGGGTGGCTCAGTGGGTTAAGCCGCTGCCTTCGGCTCAGGTCATGATCCCAGGTCCTGGGTTCGAGCCCCGCATCGGGCTTTCTGCTCAGCAGGGAGCTTGCTTCCTCCTCTCTCTCTGCCTGCCTCTCTGCCTACTTGTGATTTCTCTCTGTCAAATAAATAAATAAAATCTTTAAAAAAAAATAAAAAAATAAAAAAATAAAAAATTTATTTAAATGTAATTTATTAACATATAGTGTATTATTAGTTTCAGAGGTAGAGTTCAGTGATTCATCAGTCTAACACAAAGTGCTCATTACGTCCCATGCCCTCCTTAATGTCCATCACCCAGTTACCCCATCTGTCTACCCCATCTCTCTAGCAACCCTCAGTTTGTTTCCTATAATTAAGAGTCTCTTCTGGTTTGTCTCCCTCTCTGATTTCATCTTATTTAATTTATCGCTGCCTTCCACTATGCTCTTCTGTTATGTTTCTTAAATTCCACATATGAGTGAAATCATATAATGGTTTTTTTCTGATCGAGTTTTTCCACTTAGCCTAATACCCTCTAGTTCCATCCATGTTGCAGATGGCAAGATTTCATTTTTTTTGATGGCTAATATTCCATTGTATTTATGTATACCACATCTTCTTTATCCATTCTTCTGTTGATGGACATCTGGGCTTTTTCCATAGTTTGGCTATTGTGGACATTGCTGCTATAAACACTGGGGTGCAGGTGCCCCTTAAGATCACTACATCTGCATCTTTGGGGTAAATACCTAGTAATGTAATTGCTGGGTCGTAGGGTAGCTCTATTTTCAGCTTTCTGAGGAATCGCCATACTGTTTTCCAGAGTAGTTGCACCAAGTTGCATTCCCAGCAACAGAGTGAGAAGATTCCCCTTTCTCCACATCCTTGCCAACATTCTGTTGTTTCAGGACTTGTTTATTTTAGCCATTCTCACTGGTGTGAGGTGATATTTGTGGTCTCGATTTATATTTCCCTGATGCCGAGTGATGTTGAGCATTTTTTCATGTGTCTGTTCACCATTTGTATGTCTTTGGAGAAAAGTCTGTTCATATTCTTCTCCCCATTTCTTGACTGGGTTATTTGTTTTTGGGGTGTTGAGTTTGGTAAGTTCTTTGTAGATCTTGGATGCCAGCCCTTTACCTGATACGTGATTTGCAAATACCTTCTACATTCCATAAATTGTCTTTTAGTTTTCTTGGCTGCTTCCTTTGTTGTGCAGAAGCTTTTTATCCCAATGAAGTCCCCGTAGTTCATTTTTGCTTTTGTTTCCCTTGCCTTTAGAGACATGTCTAGCAAGAAGTTGCTGTGGCTGAGGTTGAAGAGGTTGTTTGCCTGTGTTCTTCTCTAGGATTTTGATGGATTTCTGCCTCACATTGAGGTCTTTCATCCATTTTGAGTCTATTTTTGTGTGTGGTGTAAGAGAATGGTCCAGTTTCATTCTTCTGCATATAGCCATCCAATGTTCCCAACACCATTTTTTCCCTGATTTTTAAAATTAACATATAATTTATTATTTGCTTCAGGGATACAGGTCTGTGAATTACCAGTCTTACACAATTCACAGCACTCACCATAGCACATACCCTCCCCAGTGTCCATAACCCACCCCTCCTATCCTTCCCTCCCACCCCCCAGCAATCGTCAGTTTGTTTTGTGAGATTAAGAGTCTCTTATGGTTTGTCTCCCCCAACACCATTTGTTGAAGAGACTTTTTTTCCCCCCCATTGGACATTCTTTCCTGCTTTGTTGAAGATTAGTTGACCACAGAGAGGAGGGTCCATTTCTGGGTTCTCTATTCTGTTCCAGTGATCTATGTGTCTGTTTTTGTGCCAGTACCATACTGTCTAACGATTATAGCTTTGTTATACAGCTTGAGGTGCAGAATTGTGATGCCACCAGCTTTGGTTTCCTTTTTCAATATTCCCTTGGCTATTTGGGGTATTTTCTGGCTCCATACAAACTTTAGGATTATTTGTTCCAGCTCTGTGAAAAAAGTTGATGTTATTTTGATAGGGATTGCTTTAAATGTATAGATTGCTCTAGGTAGCATAGCTATTTCAACAATAGTTCTTCATGAGCATAGAACATTTTTCCATTTCTTCTGTCTTCCTCAATTTCTTTCATGAGTGTTCTATAGTTTTCAAAGTATAGATCCTTTGCCTTGTTGGTTAGATTTATTCCTAGGTACATTGAGATTTTTGGTGTAATTGTAAATGGGATCAATTCCTTAATTTCTCTTTCTTCAGTCACATTGTTAGTGTATGGAAATGCAGCTGATTTCTGTGCATTGATTTTGTATCCTGCCACATTGTGGAATTGCTATATGAGTTCTAATAATTTGGGGGTGGAGTCTTTTGGGTTTTCCACATAAAGTATAATGTAATCTGCAAAGAGTGAGTTTGACTTCTTCTTTGCCAATTTGAATACCTTTTATTTCTTTTTGTTGTCTGACTGCTGAGGCTAGGACTTCTAGTACCATATTGAACAAAAGTGGTGACAGTGTACATCCCTGTCGTGTTCCTGACCTTAGGGTCAGGAACTTAGGGAGCTTAGGGAAAAAAGCTCTCAGTTTTTGTTTTGATCTGATTAGATTTTAGTTCTTTTATATCTCCAGAAAGTCATTTTCTAGAGTCTTCTATGCTTTTTTTCAAACCCAGCTAATATCACTATAGTTGTTTTTCTGAACTCTAGTTACAACATCTTACTTACATCCATACTAATTAGGTCCCTGGCAGTCAGTACTGCCTCTTGCTCTCTTTTTTGAGGTGAGTTTTTCCATCTTGTCATTTTGTCCAGAGAAGAATACATGAACGAGATAACCAAATACTACAATAGCAACAATGACCCCAGAGAACTGAACAAATCAGGAAAGATCAGAAACCAAGAAAAAAAAAATAGAAGAAGAAAATATAATCAGACAGGTGAATAAAATAGAGCAATACAATAGATCCTGGGTGTATTTAGGTCTGTTCATTAGAAAACTAGATCTGAAAATTGTAAAGAAAGAAAAACTATATATATATATACATATATATATATGTATATATATATTTATGTTTATATATATATTTAAATACAATGAAAGGATAGAATGTAACTGTAAAAATAGAAATTTTAAAAAGCCAAAAAAAAAAAAAAGAAAGAAAGAATATAATCAGACAGGTGAACAGAACATAGCAATACATAGATTCTGGATGTGTTTTGACCTGTTTATTAAAAGAAACTACTTCCCAAAATTGTAAAAAAAAAAAAAGAGAGAGAGAGAGAGAGAGAAACTTATACATACACAAAAATAAAATTAAATACAATGGAAGCATAGAATGTAACTCTAAAAATGAAAATTTAAAAAGACTTTTAAAAAGGAAAGAGAATATAATCATACAGGTGAACAGAACATAGCAATACCCTAGATTCTGGGTGTATTTAGGTCTGTTTGTTAGAAGAAACTACATCCCAAGACTGTAAAGAAAGAAAAACTTATATATGTATAAAAATAAAATTAAATGCAATGAAAGAATAATATGTAATTGTAAAAATGAACATAAAAAACTTGATAAAAAGAGTTGATAAAATAAGAAATTAGTTGAAAAGGAAAAAGAAAAATACTAAAATTGATAGACTAAAGAATCCAGGGGGGAAAAACCCACAAATTCTATATACTATTTTCCCCAGCACTGGAATTTTGCAGTTCTCTATGATCCATAAACTTGATCTTGGCTGGATGTTCTGGCTGATCTTCTTGGGGAGGGGCCTGTTGCACTGATTCTCAGGTGTCTCGCCCCAGGTGGAATTGCACTGCTCTTGCCAGGACCAGGCTAAGTAAGTGGCTCCAGTTTGCTCTCTGTGGCTTTTGTTCCCTGAAGGCTTTTCGTGCAGCTTTAGAGGATAAGAATGAAAATGGTAGCCTCCCAATCTCCAGCACCTAAGCCAAAAGCTCATGCCCCCCATGCCTCAGTGGCCCTCACAGAAAATCAATCAATCACTCCTGTCTTCCTGGTTTCTGCCACACTCCGTGCTCATCCAGCCTATGAGGGAGCTTTTCTATTTCAGGCATGTGACCCCACTTTGAGTCTCCGAACCCTGCAGACTCCTGTGGCACACAGCCATGCTGTTCCTCCCTGGTTGAGGGGGGTCTCCCTGCCATTCTGCCACTTGTTGGGCCTCTGCTTGGAGACGGGTCACCCAACCATGCCACCATGAGAGGTTTATGGCAAACCTGAGCTGAGAGCCCACTCCTGGGTTCCCTGATTACAGCCAGCTTCCCCGCTCAAATGCCTATGTAAGGGCCTATTCAGCCAGAGAGGCCCCACCCCCGTTGAACTGCCATTTTGTTGTAAAACTTAAGTTGACTCTGTCCGCAGTCCACCCCCCCCCCCCCCCCCCCCCCCCCCCCGCCAGGGGAACTTACTTAAAAAACAAGTCCTGGAAACCAGTCCCAAGTAATAAAGTCCAAATACAAGTGTGGGTCAGGCCAGGTGGAGGTATTCAATCAGTGGGGGCGCATACTGTCTCCTAGCTACCAAGGAGTATGGGTCCCGCCCTTTGGGCACCTTTTGGGCGCCAATTCTGAACAAGGTGATAGCCTGGTTCAAATGTCTACTAGGGTAAATTGTAATTCAATCGGTCACCTAGCATGACTGTGTAGCTTTCTCTGTGTGTTACAATTTCATTGGCCACCTGTGAGTGGCTAGGCCCAACCACATGGCCTTTGCGCTATAAAAGTTAGTCTGGAAAGCAGGGAGGGGTCATCCTCCCTGAAAGGGGCGGCCCGACTGGTCTGTTTGACGGTCGGTTTGATTCTTGATGCTTGGCGCGAAATGAAGCTTTGCTTGACTTCCGCTTTGTATTAGTCTCGCTCCTTTAATCATGGACCCATTATTGGGGTACCCATTTTGGGGGGACCAACACCTGAAAACTCTGTCACACTCAGGCACCTCTGGTGTTCCGGTGACCCTTGCGATCCTGAGACCATCCTGTCCCACCTAGGATTCCACCCTTCTTCACCCACTGAGTGCATTTCAACCAGGGAAATCCCTCATTGGAGCAGACTTCTCAAAGTTCCAATTTTGTGTTCTGCTGCTCTATCACTTGCTGGGAGCCAGCTGAGGGAGGCTTCCTCCCCACCCCCACAGTCTATCTTCCCGTATATTGCCTTAGATTCATTCCTCCGCACCTCCTACCTTGTCACATTTCTATTTGTGGAATTGCAGCAATTCTTTTCTTAGATCTCTGGTTGAGTTTGCAGGCATTCAGAGTGATTTAATAGCTATCCAGCTGAATTCCACGGAGCAGATCAAACTAGAGTCCCTCACTCCTCCATCATCTTCCCTCTCCTCTATTTCAATTTATTCCCACAAACATTTTTCTAATGCCTGCTCTGTGTTTGGCACTGTCGAACGAACTAAAAACTCCCCCTGCTGTTTCTCTTAGAATTTTTGGTAGGGTTAAAGGGACTAGAGATCAAATCCTGATCAGAGTTGTCTGGCAGGGTTGGCAGACCTAGCAGCCAGTTAAAAGGAAGGCACTTAACGTACGGGGGGCACTTTCTTTTGTGGGGAAGCTTCTGGGTGATTCCAAAAGATAAGGACTATTAGTGTCCTTCCCTCCTTCATATTTTTATTTTCCAAGATCTGAAGTATTCCCTTCCCCATTTCTACCACCCCAAAATCAGTGTGTCCATTCCAGTAGTTATACCTTTTTCAAATCATCTCCTATATGCACCCAGACCTTTTGCCTAGAAAGGTTAGGCGCAAGAGGAACAAGTGCGTTCTTATAAAACTTACAGAGACCCACTCTACCCTCCACTTTGTGAGTTACTGTAGGGAGATTCAGTGAGCAGTGTACTCAACCAAGTGGTCATTACCCTGATGTACTAGGACATGTCCATCCAATAAGAGAATCCAGGTATCTGAACAAGAATTAAGTTTGAATTCGCAAGGCCCCCTTTTGGACAGGCTGATAAATACATTTGGGTATATACCTGATATATACCCAGATAGTGTACAAGCCAGGCCAACCTAGGGTTTCTCTTGAGGAAACCCTAGGAAAGGAAACTTCTCTTTCTAGGGGAAAGACGTACCATACCCAAGAATTGGTAGAGCAGTATCCTGAATTTTCAAAAAAGTCTTCTTGCCACTTTTATCATGACATTACCTAGGAAGCAGCCAAGGGGAAAGGATCACTCTCTGGGGACAAGCCAATTCAGTTAGCAAACTGCCTTAAACAGGTGTAGGAACCTGGATGATGTGAGGTAGGTTGAGTCCTAAATCTTTTTTTGAGTTGGGTGTTGAGGAAACCATTCCACTGGTCAACAATATCAGATGCCTATGTGTTGTAGGGAGCCTGGAAGGTCCATTGAATATCTTGACTATCAACCTCTATCGAACAGTTTATCTGATAGAAGGTGCATTGTCATGAAACTTTAATCATCCAGAAAGCCAAAGTGTTGCCACAGATAAATTTCAAGGGCCACAGTGGTGTGAGCAGACTCAGCTGTTCAGACTACAGGAGCAACACTGTTACCTTAAAAAATGTCAGTAGTGGGTGCCTGGGTGGCTCAGTGGGTTAAGTCTCTGCCTTTGGCTCAGGTCATGATCTCAGGGTCCAGGAATCGAGCTCCGCATCAGGCTCTCTGCTCAGAAGAGAACATGCTTCCCCCTCTTTCTGCCTACTTCTGATCTCTCCCTCTGTGAAAAAAATAAATAAAATCTTTTTAAAAAGCAATAATGCTGGGGCACCTGGGTGGCTCAGTGGGTTAAGCCGCTGCCTTCGGCTCAGGTCATGATCCCAGGTCCTGGGTTCGAGCCCCACATCGGGCTTTCTGCTCAGCGGGGAGCCTGCTTCCTCCTCTCTCTCTGCCTGCCTCTCTGCCTACTTGTGATTTCTCTCTGTCAAATAAATAAATAAAATCTTAAAAAAAAAAAAAAAGCAATAATGCTGAGGCATCACGATTTGCCCTAAAAGGATCAAAGGTTCAGCTTGTTCAATCTGCCAGGAGTTTATAGAAGTAATGCAATGTGACCTTCCTCACCACAAGGTAAATGGATCAACTTATGGCAGAAATCCCAGGCCTGGCATGTAATGGTGGCCTCTGAATCAGAAATAGAATCCTCTGCTTTGTACCACATGGTGGGACATGCTGTCATGTCCAATTCGGTGATGGACCAGGCAACAATCTGGGAGGTGCAGACTCAGTCGACAGCCTGACCCCAGCTAGTTTCATCAGAGAGTGGGCGCTTAGTGTTGGCATCTGTGGGAAGGACCCAGATGGTTCAACCAACAGCCATAATTTGGTTCCACAGCTCACAGCCCCAAAGACAGGTGTCTGTAATCCAACAGACTATACTTTTTAAAGTGGCTTCTAGCCATTAACAATAGCCCAAGAGTCAATAAAAATATAACTAGTTCCATCAAGAGGAATACTGGCCCAAGTTATGAAAACACCCTTGATTTCTGTCCCCAGTGTAGAACAACCACAACTGCTTCAGTTCCTGTATAGCTGATGCTGTAGTAGCATAGACTCGGCAAACCAGTGGATGTTATCTACCAGGTACTGGCTTGGCTAAACCATCAGTGAGCCAGGCCCAGGCACTTAGAGGAAGCACGGGGAGTCAAGGACCCCACTGAGCCAGCAGCTTGCTTCAGGTGGTAGCATGAGAATGAAGTTTCCCTCAAAGAAACAGCTGCCACTTTTTCATGTAAAGCCAACATGCCATGTGAACGAAATCAACAGTGTCCTTGTATATACCACTCCCACCTGACAAGTGAGGCTCTCTGGGCCCTTCCCACCTTGTTAGACATTGAGTCAACATTGGTCCAACCCCAAATAGGAATATAGGATGAAGAGCTACAGGGCTCCATGAACCAGGGATTCGGTTTCGTCAAGAGCCCAGCAGCAAGCTAAGAGACATTTTGTCAAAATGGGTGTACCCGGTCACCATGTCATGTAGATGACAAGTCCAAAACCCTAACAACTAACTGGCTGGAAGCTGCTTCCCTTCCCCTTCCCTGTGCCCAGACAAATAACCAGACACAGGGACTTATAGCATAAAGATTTATACCCCAAACATAGAGAGTGTGTCACCGCTTGCTGGATAGCTTCAAATGCAGTCTGTTTGTTGGGGTCCCAAAGTATCCTGATATAAAGGAGCAGGTAAATACCCAGCGAGGCACACACTTTCTCCAATGCTCACGGAGTCCATGAAGAATCTGGGCATCTTTCAGTGGTGGTGGTGGCAGGGCTGAAGACACAGCAGTTTTTCCCTAACTGCGGGGGTGGCTGAGCATTGTAAACCTGCCCACATAGTCTTAAGACACTTTACTTGGTCAGGTAGTTCTTGAATTTTGTCAGGGCTTATCAGCTTCACCTGCTGCCAGAAATACAATAATAACTGTCAAAGCCATGGAGACTAATGCCTTCTTACTTGCCAACCAATAGGACATCAACCTTGTAATGAAAACTTTGGACACACAGCTGGAGGGATTTTCACTAAATTCTAACCCATCCACCATAGGCAGGTGGCAGGAAATCTATATCCTCCTGAAGGAATAATGCAAATGCATAGTGGAGGCCTTGGAAGGTGAAGGGGAGCTGTACTTGATTCTCAGGTGCCAGTGGTATGGCAAAGATGGCACCGGCAACATCCAAGACATCAGGCCAAGTGCCATCAGTCTGTGCCATGGATTCAGGGACAGTCACAATGTCCAGAACAGCTGGGGCTATGGGATCAACAATTGAATTCAGCTGACAATAATCTACTGGAGGTCAAGCTTCTGTTAGCTTTCCTCACTAGCAGGACCATTATACTGCAATAATGCATCTCTTATAACCAGAGTTGCCTTTAAATTCTTTGATCAAGACTGTTCTGTCCTGGAATTTTATACTGATTGTGTTGGAGCATCCAGGAGGATCAGAGAGGTGGATTGAGAAGCAATGTATATGTTCCACTAGCACTTCTCTAAATGTGGCTCTTTTCTTTCAGGAGAATCCTCTTTGGACTTTATGGACATTTACAATACAAGAATGTAAAACATCAATAACAATGACACATTGGTCAGTGGATCCACAATGGCAGTCTACAGAATCGGCCCAAAGGACCCTGGCTCAAGACCCCTTTCGTTTCCCTTCTCTACTGCCCAAATTCCATCAGTTGAATTGGGAGCCCCCTCCTCCCTCAGGACCAGATAGGATATTAACTTGGACACCCATATCCAACAAAGCCATAACATTTCAAGTTCCTCCCTTTCCCCAAAACTCTAATATCCTTGGGCTGGAGTATATGGCCTCTTCTCTTTATTTTATTAAAATATAGTTGACATACAATGTTGTATTAGTTTCAGGTGTACAACATAGTGTTTCCACAATTCTATACATTACTCAATGCTTATCACAATAAATATAGCTATCATCTGTCACCATACAATGTTATTACAATATTGTTGACTATATTCCTTATGATGTACTTATCACATCTGTGATTTATTTCTTTTATAACTGAAAGTATGTACCTCTTAATCCCCTTCATCTATTTTGCTCATCTCCCCTACATCCCCTCTGACAACCACCAGTTTGTTCTCTGTATTTATGAGTCTGTTTCTGTATTTTTGTGTGTTCATTTGTTTTGTTTTTTAGATTCCACATATAAGTGAAATCATATGGTATCTGTCTTTCTCTGACTTATTTTACCTAGCATAATACCCTGTAGGTCCATCCATGTTGTTGTGAATGGCAAGATCTCATTCTTTTTTATGGCTGAGTAATATTCTATCATATGTATATACAAGTACTACCTCTGGTTGTTTTTCTCCTTAAAGCAATTGAAAAGGAAGCAGAGGAGAAGGAAGAAATCAGGGAACATGAAGGTAGAGAGTGGCTATTACAGACAATGTTTGTGTCTTCCCCCAAATTCTCATGTTAAAGCCCTAACTCCCAGTGTGAAGATATTTGGAGATGGGGCCTTTGGGAGGTATTTAGGTTTAGATAAGATCACGAGGAAGGAGCCCCCATAATGGGATTAGCCTCCTGATAAGATGAAGAAGCAACACCAGCGGTCTCTTTCTTTCTCTGTGGGCTCTGTAAAGACACAGTGAAAAGGCAATCATCTGCAAGCAAAGAAAAGGGCTCTTCATCAGCCTTCACTCTGATCTTGGACTTCCCAGCCTCCAGGATTGTGAGAAATAAACTTCTGTTGTTGAAGCCACCCAGTCTATGGCATTTTGTTATGCCAGCCTGAGCAAACTAATACAGTGGCTCTGTCCATTAAACAAGGTTTTCATTTCCTTCCAGTTTCAAACAACATGGCAGTGTCACCTTGCTCAACCCAATGAACTTCATTGCTTTTGGCCCTCACAGTGCTCTATGTCAGGTAGTGATATCCTCATTTGTCACAGTCTTGGGAACCCTTGACTCTTCAGCCACAGCCACATTGTTTTCTGGGATCATGGGGCTGTATCCTCTTTCAACTTGAGCATGGCTCACTTTAATCTGGGACAACCATTTCCCCATTACTAAGACAACAGTTCATGTTCTCATCTTGTATGATGGGGTGGACCTAACGCTCACCACCAGATTGGCAAGGAAATCCTCCATTTGGAGGATAATTAACAACAAAGAGGCAGCTGTCATTTGGGTAGCTGTCTTTGAACCTGTCTCTTACTTGTGATCCCCTTTCCAGTCTCCCCTCATGGTCAGGAAATAAAGCAGACCATTTAGTGCCTTGTTGACCATAAAATTGCATCAGCATGCTTCGTGCCAATTCCCCTGGGCTTTCTTCAGATCCCATTAACGCGCTTACAGGCCTGCATCCAGAAAGTCACATCTCTCAGTATCCTATCCTCACCACCAAAACTCTCAAGAACTCTTAAGGGTCTAAGATTTTACCCTACTTGAACCTAACAAGTTAAACTGGTACAATTTCATAGATGCTGGTGGAAGACATGAAACACTTGGGTCAGACACAAAGGACAATTTATTACTTAGAGCAACCAAAGCAGCCTGAGAATCAGTATTTTTGTAGTAGTTCCCTGATCCACACGTCCTACAGAGTGACATCAAGAGGTCCAATGACAACTGCTCACTCAGGGGGTTGTGTACTGAGGGGAACTCTGAGCTTCAGAAACCCACATATTTTTAAACGGGCAATACGCATGCTTGTCCTTTGCTCTGATAGAAGACCCTCTATCTTCCAAGGCTGTTCACTAAACAAACTTCCTTGAAGAGATCATCCAGAACAATAAGCAGTCAGTGCTTCACACACAAGACATGCAGAAATGCAAAGGACCTGTGGAAAACTGGCTCTCAACAATACATGTTCTCATTTGACAGAATCCTTTTCCAGTCATTCGCAGTTGTTTTGAAAATGTATTTCTGTGTCCTAAAGTATTAAGAGACAATGAAACAAAAAATTTTATCATGAAAATCAGGAAGAGAGAATATTGAATATATACTTCAGAATGACCCAGAGATGGATAAATTGATGCCTTTCTGCCTTTAATGCCTCTAAGAAATAGCAGAGCAACACCTTTTAGGGACTTCTTAAAATTAAACTTTTTATTTTGAGATAAATGTAGATTCACATGCAGTTCTAGGATGCTAATATAGACAGTCCTGTATATCCTTTACTCAACTTTTCACAATGATACAATCTTGCAAAACTGTAGTTCAATATCACAACTGGGATTCTGACATCCACACAGTTAAGGCAGAACATTTCCATCATCACCAGGATCTCTCATATTGCCTCTTTATAGCCAGAAGTATCTTTTTATGCTTCTCAGTTTTCTCAAAATATACTTTCTTTTTTTAAAAAAAGATTTTATTTATTTATTTGACAGACAGAGATCACAAGTAGGCAGAGAGGCAGGCAGAGAGAGAGGAGGAAGCAGGCTCCCCACTGAGCAGAGAGCCCGATGCAGGGCTCGATCCCAGGATCCTGGGATCACAACCCAAGCCGAAGGCAGAGGCTTTAACCCACTGAGCCACCCAGGTGCCCCTCAAAATATACTGTCTTAGCTAACTTGTACCTTCATTTTATCTGTGAAGAAATAGGGTTTAAGTAACCAGTCTTCTTGATTTTAAGGTAAATTGGTGCTCTCGCTAATTAGACTGTTTCCCAAAGACCAAAGGGATAAGATGGTTTATACTTAACAGGAAAATATTTTATATTTTATTTTTGTAAATATAAATAAAATAGCTCATCACAGAACATTTAGAAACCACAGTAACAAAGAAGTGGGAAAAAGCTTTTCGTTGCCCAGGGGCGAAAAAGTGCTTACCAATTTAATGTATTTACTTTCAATCTTTTTTCTTTGCTAAGAGAGGACATACACACACACACAGATTGAGAGAGAGGACTATTGTTATCTATCTACATATCCATATATTGATGTATAAATACATTTTGTTATATTCTAGAAACCAATCATATCAGTGAAGGGGACAATTCTTATGTCCTTTTACTCTCAGCTTTACTATAGAAAAACAAAGAATGGGGGGGTTAGCAGGTTTTATGAGTAGTTTGCCAAATCTCCAAGACTATGACCCTATTATAGTTACCTTACACAGTAGGCACATGGACTGTCCATCAGCCAGGGGCTTCTGAAGGGGCTGAAAGAGGAAGAAGTCCACTAGTTTGGGGGTTTGGCCAGCAACTGGAAGGAGACAAGAAAGCTGAGAAAGTGGTTGCCTGTCCCAAGCAGTACATTTTCAATAATCATTAGGTTTATGACTTTAAAAGATGCTAGAAGCAGCAGTGTGAAACATGTGACTGTCTCCTCCAAGGTCAGAATGTGAGTCACTATGAATTACACAGTCAAGGGTGGCCCTTTTCAATGTACTTACTGCCTCCCATCAACCAAAGGCATTGTTTCTTTGTAACCCTCCTTGCTTCAGAGTGGGGCCCTGGTCACAGATCCAGTGGTGAGTCGGGTTTCTGCCAAAAGGATCCCAAATGTCAATGGGCTGATAGGTCAATGCTGACTCACACAAGTCTTCCCAGTGAAACCATAATCACCTCCCACTCTCAGAAAAGAATTTACAAATGCAGTTATTATGTATGATCCTTTTACACATGATCTCATGTATTTTACTCATGCTAATCCAATATTTCCCATTAGATTTTATGTTTCCTATGAGATTTTATTATAAGAAAAATCCTTTTATATGGATGTCATTACAAATAAATTATTGGCATTAAAAAAAACCTTGTTGACCATATGTGATCATGAGGGTAAAAAAAAAAAAGTGTTTATCCCTTCATACAATAATACATGTCTCTTTTTAAGAATTTTTTTTTCATTTAATTCATGAGTAAGGCCGGGAATGAATTAAATTTTAAGTACTGAGACAGGGATATGATTCCTAATAATAAAACAAAATAATTTGAATGTACTCTAGAATAATTCTAACAGGATTTTATTCAAAATCTCTCAGAGAACCTAATATAAATATGTGGGCTTATGAACATTTATCTGAGCACCAATTGCATCATATATAAAATGAGGGCAATTCATGCCAACCTCATAGCAATGTTTTGATCCAATAACAGAAGATCGTCATGGGTGTCATTCCAGAAGCAACAAGGAAGGACAAGATGCTTCCCAGTATCCTGGCAGCCCCAAGGAGTGCTGCTGGTGAAAATCTCACCTTTTCTCACAGGATCTTCTTGTTAGTCAGGAACACAGGACTAAACTGAAGTTGTAAACTAACCATCATAACCAGCTGTGGGTGAGCAAGTCTCCGACTCTTTGGGTCTCACTTTAATCTACAAAATGAGCTGAGAGGAGAGCAGGGGAGTTGTCAGACTACATCAGAGGTTTTTGCCCCCCGCCCTCCCTGGTACATTAGGATCATCTGAGGATATTTTTTCAAATCCTAATGCCCAGATTGCACGTGGAACCAATCAAGTCAAAATCTATGGGGGCACAGAAGCATCAGTGATTTCTGAGGCTCCTCAGGTGATTCCACTATGTAGTCAAGATTGAGAACCATCAGACTAGCTAAGATAGCATTCAACTAATTATTTCAATGATTCTAAGGTAAAATATTTAGTGGCATTTTGAAAAATGAGGTACTACTAACATTATTCTTGTTGGGGGCCTGTAACATTTCAACCCAAGGACCACAGTATTCTTCATGGAGTGAGGATGCCAGAAATGGGGGGAGGGTAGAGGGTCTGTGAGAGGATAAAATTCTTCATAGAGGGATTGTGCCTCACATTGTCCTCAAACTTGCTGCAACCATCATCATCTCTGGCCAAGATTTCAATAGGAATCTCTCTCATAAAAATCTGTGAGTAATGACACTGATGCTAGAGTGTGGCCTTGGAAAATTAATCTCATCTTATTGGCCCTCATTCTCCTCTGTTACAGGAGGATGTTCAGATTATGTATCTCAGGGTTCACTCCAGTCTCCCCTTTAAGGGTTCCATGGCATTGTTTTATTCACAGAAGGGAACTAAATACATATGACAATAATACTTCTACAATACAAAGAAGACATTGACAATCAGAGAAAGACAATTATCATATGATCTCTCTGATATGAGGAATTTGAGAGGTAGGGCAGGTGGTTTGAGGGGTAGGGAAGGAAAAGATGAAACAAGATGGGAACGGGAGGGAGACAAACCATAAGAGACTCTTAATCTCACAAAACAAACTGAGGGTTGCTGGGGGGAGAGGGAGTGTGGAGAGGGTAGTTGGGTTATGACCATTGGGGAGGGTTATGTGATATGGTGAGTGCTGTGAAGTGTGTAAGCCTGGTGAGTCACAGACCTGTACCCCTGGGGCAAATACTACATTATATGTTAATAAAAATAATTTTAAAAAAAGAAGACATAGAAGTGTGTCTGGTAATTCCACTACTTTTAAAAAAGATTTTATTTATTTATTTGACAGAGAGAGTGAGAGAGCACAAGCAGGGGGGCAGTGGGGAGAGAGAGGGAGAAGCAGATGCCCTGCCAAGCAGGGAGCCTGATGTGGGGCTTGATCCCAGGACCCTGGGATCATGACCGGAGCCAAAGACCGCCTAACCACTTGAGCCACCCAGGCGCCCCTACTTCCAGTACTTTAAAAGGAAGACAGAACCTTATGCTATTCAATTCTGGAGAAAATTTTTTTTTAATGATTTTATTTATTTACTTGAGAGAGAGAGCACAAGTGGGGTGAGAGGCAGAGGGAGAAGAAGGCTCTCCACTGAGCAAGGAGCCCGATGCAGGACTCGATCCCGGGACCCTGCTGAAGGCAGACACTTAACCAATTGAGCCACCCAGGCATAAGAAATTTTACTTTGCATATTTAGAAAGGAATGTTGACGATCTTATTTCAAGTAGGCAGACACCCTGGAGATAGGTATCATATATGTGGCTTTTGCATTTCAAGAAGTTATTATTTATGTAATTTAACTGCAGCTTTTATGTTTTTCTTTGAACCCCTGTGATGCTGGAAGTCCTGCTTATTGAAATCTTGTATGCAAAATAGGCAAGACCATATAATTAAACCATCTGCAAGAGTAATGAGTTCATAAATCCCAATAAAACATAACATTCTATCAAGAGCTGTAGTTCAGAATTATGTTTCTGTTGATAAGTTATAACCATATTTGAGTTATTACTCAAATATTAAACAGGAAATGAACAGTTTTGAAGTCTTTTTTATGTGTGTAAATTTTAATGGAATATAAAGATTCCATATTGATTAAAACTTACCCAGCTTCCTTGATAGCTTTTCTGTGCAATATATACAGTGAATAATACTTACCTCCTTTTTTTTAATTAAATCAATATATGCTTATATTTTTCAGTAGTTGAGAGTTTCTTTCTCCCTTTTCTACATTATTTTATGTAGTGTGTGCTATTAATAGTGAAACTTAAATAGGTTGTAAACTAGGGACAATGGTGTGCCCAAACTAGAGGAGAATGAAGCTGTTTGTAGAAACAGATAAGGCTTTGGAGATATACCTATATATCTACAAATATATATGTATATGTATATTTTTTTTCTGTGTCTCCTATTTTCTCTCCAGGATTTAAGATAGCTTATAAAGAAATATGTAATATACCAAGATCACATTAATTAAATGTAGGAAAAAACATTGCAAGAGAAAAAAATTGATAGAGATATAAAATAGGAAAGAAGTTAATGTAAGAATATATACCATGATTTTCTGTATACTTATACAATATGCTAAACTTAAGCAACAAATTTGATTCTAAGCTTTCTACTAGCACACAGAGAGAAATGTGATCAATTACACAATTCATAGTTCATGAAAAACGCAAACTAGTTGCTTGTGAGAAATGTATTTCTAATATTAAGATTGGACCATAAACTTCTCCAAGGGTCTTTAACTAATAGGGTATAGTGTAATAAAATGAACATAAATCTTGACAAAAAGGGGTTGTAGAGAATTTTTAGTACAGTAAGTAGCTATATTTGGAGCACCTGAGTAAAGGGAATATCTTTCACTCGTTCTGTTTTGTTGATGTGTCTGCAACCATTTCACACATGCATTGGAACTATTCAAGATGTAATATGAAAGAAGGAAAGAGGAAACTTACCTGTATTAGGTGCTCAATGTGGGCCAGACACCTTTTATATGTTATCTCATTTAACCCCAACAAGGCATTTTTCATGTTATTTCATTTTTTTAAAAGATTTTATTTATTTATTTGAGAGAGAGACAGTGAGAGAGAGCATGAGCAAGGAGAAGGTCAGAGGGAGAAGCAGACTCCCCATGGAGCTGGGAGCCCGATGCGGGACTCGATTCCAGGACTCCGGGATCATGACCTGAGCCGAAGGCGGTCGTCCAACCAACTGAGCCACCCAGGCATCCCTACATTTTATTTCATTTAACCTCTAGCAACACTTTAAGGCACTCCTATTTAAAGATGGGGAAACAGAGAACTTGAACTATGTCACCAAACTATTTGGTAGAAATAATTTCCTTCAGAAGCAAATTTCATCAAGTCTGAGTCACCTCCTCAGAATATATTACTATTTTGTGTAAAAGTCTGTGAACTGAAGAGACCTCTTATTTATATCAAGTGCCTCAAGGTTATTAATAAAACTTCATTTCAACAAATTTCTGAAGCTCCAAGCTTCCCAAGTGCCATGTTTTCCTTAGGGAAACCAGAGGGAACTTAATATTCTCTCTTTTCCAACTATGGAGCTCAACCTTGGTGAGTTATTCTTTGTGACATTTTGATTAGGTGAGGACATAATTCAAATAAATATGAGAAGTGTTATGAAGTTCTGTGCCCACAAATCAAGGTTTTATTTTGTGGTTTATTCCTCACTTTAAAGACTATATTGTATTTTGTAACAGCTTTTGGCTAAATCATGAATTATTTGACCATTTTAAAATTTTAAATCTTTAAAATTAAAAGCTCTACATTATAAATTAATTCCCAGAAAGAGGAATAGACAATGAAAAAATACCTAAAATACATATGCTATAACTTAGGGATCCCTTCAGAACTAATCTCCCTGTTTCTATGATGCTTCACCTTCTACTCTGTAATAGAGTATAAAATCCATACAGAATGCTTTTTTTTTTCCTTTAAGAGAGGGAGGGTGGGGAGGAGTAGAGGAGAAGGAGAGAGAGAATCTTAAGTGGGCTCCACACCCAGTGTGGAGCCCCATGTGGGGCTCAGTCTTACAACCCTGAGATCATCACCTGAGCTGAAATCAAGAGTCAGTCAATTAACCAACTGAGCCACCCAGGCACCTCTGGAATTGCTTCTTTGAACAATTTTAATCTGAAAAGATTGAAAGGTTGGCCATTCAGAGATTGGCATAGATATGTATGACAGATTCCAAAGTGAGTAGGTATTTCCTTGGAAAACAGAGGCATGATCTCCACAGGTAGAAAATAGGACATGCAAGGACTCCTGAAGGTGGGGGCAGGCAGGGAGCAGAGTGAACACACTGTTTAGAGAAAAAAGTTAAAGAGATATGAGTACAGGAGCCTAGAAGACAGATTCCAAGTCTGTGAGAAGCAGTGGGTAGTATATGGAAGAATAGCAGATATACAGTTGGCCCTTAAACAACACAGATTTGAACAGTTTGAGTCCACTTATAGGCAGATTTTTTTACATAAATACAGTAGAGTACCATATATGTATTTGCTCTTGCTTATTATTTTCTTAATGGGGTTCTATTTTCTCTAGCTTATTTTATTGTATGATTACAGTATATAATACATATAACATACAAATTATTTATTAATCAACAGTTTATGTTATTGGTAAGTCTCCCAGTCAACAGTAGGCTATTAGTAGTTAAGTTTTTGGGCAGTAAAAAGTTATACACAGAGTTTTGACTGTGCAGGGGTTGGTGTCCTTAACTCCTATATTGTTTAAGTGTCAACTGTACTGTTGGGGGTTGGGAATTGAATAGGGAGAAACTAAAAGCTGAAAAACAGACATTTATTCCATGTCTGATCTGTAGAAAAAGCCAAGAGTATTCATCCTATCCAAGCAAGTTTTTCTGCTCTCCTGAATATCTATAGGTCAGCTTTAATCAGATACATTTCTTTCTAATTGTCCTAAGTTTCAGTGTTCTAAGAAGCATTTTTGTGAGTCAAGAAAAAAAATCAACTCATTTTTTAAAAGTCATTGTGATTCCATCGGACTACACCATTTGGAGTTTGGAAGTAATAATGATGACCAGCTTTTGCAGATAATTAGTTGATGACCTCTTCTAGAGTGATGTCAAGGAAGGGCACGACCAGCCACAAATACCGCATTTGGCAGTGCAAGGAGCCATACTGCCAAAAGGTGCTATTCGCTGAAACGTGAAACCAAACCAGGGCAAGACAAAAGGAGCTTAGTCCTTTAAAAAATCATATTGTTTTTCATCAATGAGCTTTTTTTAATCAAATGCTCTTAATCAAGAATGCTTTTCTCAACTAAAGTTTTAAGTTTTCAGGTAAGAACTTTCCTGTGCCAAATGTAAAAGTTATCTGATGAGACTCGATAACTTTTATTGGCATGCGAGTGGTAGCTTATAATTTTAATTGCTTTTGCCTAATTACTACAAGATACAAACTTTATACTGAAGATAAAATTTATTTTCTAGAGTTTCCACAGGACATAAAGGATTTCTTTATTAATCCATTCATCAAACATTTACTGAATACCTACTGCAAGCCAGGCACGGAGCCTGGCATTAGAAATGCAAAGATGAGTAAGACACAATCATTGCCTTCAAAACCTCACAAAATCTTTAGGGAAGGAATATTAAATCAATAATTTTTATGCCATATAGGAAGTGAAAAATCTTGCAATACACATAGTGTTGAGGCATTCACAGGGGTGGGGGAATTAGCATTGTCTCGGAATAGTAGGAGAGCATGGAAAAAGTCAAAGAAGATTGAAATGGCCATTAGTAGATGGAAACTCAATACCTGAATGTACCATATAAATGAAAACAGATAAGCAAGCCAGCATGTGCCAAACCATAGTCATCTTTATGCCAACTTAATAATTGTTAACCTATGTATCATCTATGCCACTGTTTACTTGACATTATGTTTTTAAATGGCTCATTTTCAAAAATTAAATTCAGGGGTTCCTAGGTGGCTCAGTCAATTAAGCATCTGATTCTTGATCTCAGCTCAGGTCTTGGTCTTGGGGTTGTGAGTTCAAGCTCCATGTTGGGCACAGAGCCTACTTAAATAATAATAATAATAATATAAATGAATGAATGAATGAATGAATGAATGTTAGATAGATAGATAAATTAATTAAATTCAGTCTTTGGAGCGCCTGGGTGGCTCAGTGGGTTAAGCCGCTGCCTTCGGCTCAGGTCATGATCTCAGGGCCCTGGGATCAAGTCCCGCATCGGGCTCTCTGCTCAGCGAGGAGCCTGCTTCCCTCTCTCTCTCTCTCTCTTTCCCTGCCTGCCTCTCTGTCTACTTGTGATCTCTCTCTGTCAAATAAATAAATAAAATCTTTAAAAAAAAATTCAGTCTTTGATGTGCTAGTTACATTTCCCAACAACTTTTGTAGTGGACAGTGTTGGGGTCCGTTATCAAAGGAGCAAGACTGAGACAAAGTGAAAGTTATGCAAAGCTTTATTCTATGCCAAGCATTAGAAGTCAGACTGACTGGCCAGGGTCGCCTCCGAAGGGAGCGACCCCATCCCGATCTCACAGGCTGGTTTTATAGGGCATAACTGCAGACCCAATGTACGTGGCTTCTATTGTTAAGGCGTTTACTCCCGGAATCGATACTAGAACCGATGCCGGGAACTACTGGGGCGTTTATTCCCGGAATGAAGTCCGTGGATGTAAACAACAATATGGCTACCTAGGCAATATGGAGTCGCTCTAGCTAAGCAGGCCCTAATAGTTAAATAGGTTTTAACATTAAATCGGTCCTAATAGAGAGTGTTTCCCTTAGATCACTTTTGAGGATTCTCTGTGCTCTGTAGGATTCGGTGTGCTTTTGGTTCCAACAGTCAACACATATGACTTTTCTTTGACCAGTTGCCCTAGAGGAGACCAGAGCCACTTTGTCCACACATGCTGAGTCCCAATACCAGGAATTTCTATCCTTGGGGTGGTATTTAACCAATGCTTGAGAGATATGGGAGTATGAATGTTCTGTTTCCTTACCTTGGTTTTGGACAATTTGTCAGAATTCCCTTGGTAGATCAGGATGAAGCTACTCTTTGCAAAATTTTGCCTTCAAGTCTACCCTTAGTGCTAGCTTCCCCCAGAGGCACTTCCTTAATAAATCACCTGCATACAAATCTTTGTCTTGGGATAATGCTTCTGATGAATTTGATTTAAGACAGTATAAAACCCTTACTGGGGCACCTGGGTGGCTCAGCTGGTTGGGTGGCTTCATTCAGCTCAGGTCATGATCTCAGGGTCTTGACCCGGATTAAGCCACATTGGGCTCTCTGCTCAGCAGGGAGTCTGCTTCTCCCTCTCTCCCTCTCTTTCTCAAATAAATAAATAAAATCTTAAAAAAAAAAAAACCCTCCCCATAAAAGGAAAAGTGTTCATTTTTGTACTCAGAAAATACTTTGGCTACCTATCTCAGTGACATACACAGCTTGGAGAACAATCTGACACTGTTACATGTAGTCACAATGGCAGATACTTTACATCCTTCAACAACAGGCTATTTAGTGGGACCGATTCTCTTGTTAGAAAACAGTCTTACTTTTTAGCTTTCCCATCTCTATTCATTTGCTTGTCCTTTACCTACCTGTTTCCATCTTCTGCCAACGCCTCAGACCAGAGGTCCTGCTTGTTTCAGGCCATGTCTGTTTGATTCTCTCTCTATACAATGAATCCCATTTGCACATTTTTGACTGTTCTTTTTTTTTTTTAAAAGATTTTATTTATTTGACAGACAGAGTTCACAAGTAGGCAGAGAGAGAGGAGGGGAAGCAGGCTCCCTGCTGAGCAGAGAGCCCGACGCGGGGCTCGATCCCAGGACCCTGAGATCATGACCCGAGCCGAAGGCAGAGGATTAACCCACTGAGCCACCCAGGCGCCCCAATGACTGTTCTTTAAATTGGAAAACGAATTCCCTGCCTTTTAAAAAAAATGTAGCAATTCTCCTTTGCCAAGCTTTAATAATTCTTATGAATTATAATTTATTCCTTGTCATTTTTAATGGTATTATAGCTATCCCAAATCATTATAATATGTATTTGTATTTGTTTACTCATTTTCTGTTACTCCTACTAGAAGCTAAGCTCTAAAGAGTAGGACTTTGCTTACCTTATTAGTTCTATATCCCAATACCTAAAACAGGGTCCAGCACATATAAAGCATTCATATATTTGTTGAGTAAATTGTGTAGAATTTTTCAACATAATTCCAAATTAAATCCCCTATTCTAATTCCTTCTGTGTTTAGTGAACACACTGATAGGTATCTATCATGTTTGTGTAGATGCCTGTGACTCTTCCATTAAATAAAAAAATATCAGGAGGTAGACCATTCCTAATCTATCTTGGTCATCTTTGAGGATCTAGAGTCTTTAAGAAATCAACATCATTTTCAAAATATGTATATTAATAATAGATCAGATGGTAGAATCAAGCTTGTCTGCACTATTAGTACATGTGATTTTTCTTTATTCCATTGATATGGATAGTCAGAGAGGGAAGTGAAAAGTGCATAGGATGACCTCTCAGAACATCTGAGTCTAGCTTGGCCTTGATCTTATGCACATCACAGATGTGCTGAGCATTCTTTTCCTCTTTAATAAAATGAGAATAATAATAAACTCCTCCAAACTCAGGATTGTTATAAACATTAAATCTGTAAATTAATGTAAAAGCCAGTAATTTAAATTGTTAGTTATTATACAATTACAAATAATTATGAATTTTCCCCTAGAATTTCACACAAAATCTACACATAAACTGTCTCCCCATAGTTTATGCACATCCTTAAACTTATAAACATATTTGAAACTTAAGCAGAAACTGGATAAGTAAAGAATAGTATAACTAAAGTTAAAATTTAATTGGATAAGATTAAATTTAATAAAAATTTAATTGGTTAAGAAATTAGATAAGTAAAGAATAATATAACTAAAATTAAAAGTTATTTACAACCAAGTTTTGGCAGGGATGTGGAACAACTGGAATATATACAGTGTTGGGAAGTATGAATTGGTAAAATCATTTTGGAAAACTGTTTATCCCTATTTACTAAAACTGTATATATATATATATATATACACACAGAGACATATATATACACACGCACATATTATATATATTATATATTTATATATAAATATATATAAATATGAATATATATACTAAAACCATATATACTAAAACTGAACGTATATATATATGCATATGTATATCTTATGACTCAAAAATTCCATTTCTAGGTATACACTTAACAGAAATTCATATATATCTCACCAAAAGATATGTAGACAAGGGGTTACTATAGCTCTATTCTAAATATCCAAACACTGAAACAGTAGAACAGATTTTTAAAATTGTGGAATATTTCAAAGATTTTACTTATTTATTTGAGGGAGAGAAAGAGAGCATGAGCACGAGCAGAAGGAAAGTACAGAGGGAGAGGAAGAAGCAAACTCTCCGCTGAGCAGGGAGCTGGATACAGGACTTGATCCCAGGACCCCAAGACTATGACTTGAGTCAAAGGCAGACAATCAACTGAGTGAGTCACCCAGGTGCCCCTGGAATATCTTTTTTTTTTTTTTAAGATTTTATTTGTTTATTTGTCAGAGAGAAAGAGAGAGAGAGCACAGGCTACTCTGCCTAGAGTAGCAGCAGAGGCAGAGGGAGAAGCAGGCTCCCTGCCAAGCAAGGAGCCTGATGTGGGACTCGATCCCAAGACGCTGCGATCATGACCTGAGCCGAAGGCAGCCACTTAACCAACTGAGCCACCCAGGCGTCCCACCCCTGGAATATCTTAATAGCAGAAAACACCAAGGGAATGAACAAAGTCAACAAAGTGCAACAACATGGATGGCTTTTACAAACACAATGTTGGGTGAAAAAAGTCAGACACCAAAGAGTAGTATATACTATATGATTCTGTTTATATATAGTTCAAAAACATATTTGTGATGCTGGAAGAAAAGATAGAGGCTACTTGTGAGAGGTAATAATAGAGTGGGAATTCTGGGGGTTCTAGAAATGTTCTCTTTCTTTATCTATGTGCTCACTGTATGAGTATATTTCTATTTTTTAAAAAAGATTTTATTTATTTGTTTGACAGAGAGAAGCACAGAGAGAGAGGGAATACAAGCAGGGAAATGGGAGAGGGAGGAGCAGGCTTCCCGCTGAGCTGGGAGCCTGATGAGGGGCTTGATCCCAGGATCCTGGGATCATGAACTGAGCCAAAGGCAGATGCTTAATGACTGAGCCACCCAGGCACCCCAGTATATTCTATTTTTGAAAAGTAACTGAGCTGAACAACTGTGATTGGGGACTTTTCTATATGTATATTTATATTTCAATAACAACTTTAATTTTTTAGATTTAAATTCAATTAGCATTAGCCAAGATATAGTACATCATTAGTTATTGATGTAGTGTTCAGTGATTCACTAGTTGCCTATAACACCCAGTGCTCATCCCAACATGTGCCCTCCTTACTGCCCATCACCCAGTTACCTATCCTCCACACACCTCCCCTTCTGCAACCCTCAGAGTCAAGAGTCTCCCATGGTTTTTCCTCCCTCTCTGATTTCTTCCCATACAGTTTCCCCCCCTTTCCCCTATAATCCTCTGTGCTATTTCTTATATTCCACATATGAGTGAAACCATATGATAATTGCCTTTCTCTAATTAACTTATTTCACTTAGCATAATCTCCTCCAATTCCATCGTAGGTATTCATCCTTTCTGATGGCTGAGTAATATTCCATTGTATATATGAACTGCATCTTCTTTATCCATTCACCTGTTAGAACGACATCTTGACTCCTTCCACAGTTTGGCTATTATGGACATTGTTGCTATGAACATTGGGGTGCAGGTGCCCCTTTGAATTACTACATCTGTATCTTTAGAGTACATATTCAATAGTGCAATTGCTACATCTGTATCTTTAGAGTACATATTCAGTAGTGCAATTGCTGGGTCACAGGGTAGCTCTATTTTTAACTTCTTGGGAAACCTCTATATTGTTTTCCAGAGTGGCTGTACCAGCTTGCATTCCCACAAACAGTTTAAGGGGGGATTCCCCTTTTTTCCATTCTCACCAACATTTGTTGTTTCCTATCTTTAATTTTAGCCATTCTAACTGGTATTAGTTGGTATCTCATTGTGGTTTTGATTTGTATTTCCCTGATGCTGAGTGATGTTGAGCATTTTTTCATTTGTCTGTTTACCATTTGTATGTCTTTGGAGAAAAGTCTGTTCATATTCTTCTCCCCATTTCTTGACTGGGTTATTTGTTTTTGGGGTGTTGAGTTTGGTAAGTTCTTTGTAGATCTTGGATGCCAGCCCTTTACCTGATACGTGATTTGCAAATACCTTCTACATTCCATAAATTGTCTTTTAGTTTTCTTGGCTGCTTCCTTTGTTGTGCAGAAGCTTTTTATCCCAATGAAGTCCCCGTAGTTCATTTTTGCTTTTGTTTCCCTTGCCTTTAGAGACATGTCTAGCAAGAAGTTGCTGTGGCTGAGGTTGAAGAGGTTGTTTGCCTGTGTTCTTCTCTAGGATTTTGATGGATTTCTGTCTCACATTGAGGTCTTTCATCCATTTTGAGTCTATTTTTGTGTGTGGTGTAAGAGAATGGTCCAGTTTCATTCTTCTGCATGTGACTGTACAATTTTCCCAGCACCATTTGTTGAAAAGACTGTCTTTTTTTCCATTGAATACGCTCTCCTGCCTTGTCCAAGATTAATTGACAATGGAATTGAGGATCCATTTCTGGATCTATGATCCACTGATCTATGTGTCTGTTTCTGTGCTGGTACCACACTGTCTTGATGATCACAACTTTGTAACATAGCTTGAATTCAGGCATTGTGATGCCTCCAGCTTTGGTTTTCTTTTGAACATTCCTTTGGCTATTTGGAGTCTTTTCTGGCTCAATACAAATTTTAGGATTGTTTGCTCCAGCTTTGTGAAAAATGTCAATAGTGTTTTGATAGGGATTGCTTTGAATGTATAGATTTCTCTTGGCAGCATTGACATTTAAACATTGTTTATTACTCCAATCCATGAGCATGGAATGTTTTTCCATTTCTTTGTGTCGTCCTCAATTTCTTTCATGAGTGTTCTATAGTTTTCAGAGTACTGATCCTTTACCTCTTTGATTAGTTTTATTCTTAGGTATCTTATGGTCTTGGGTACAACTATAAATGAGATCAATTCCTTAATTTCTCTTTCTTCAGTCACATTGTTAGTGTACAGAAATGCAGCTGATTTCTGTGCATTGATTTTGTGTCCTGCCATGTTATAAATTTCCATATGAGTTCTAATAACTTGGGGGTGGAGTCTTTTGGGTTTTCCACATAATTTATCATGTCATCTGTGAAGGGTGAGAGTTTGACTTCTTCTTTGCCAGTTTGAATGCCTTTTTTTTTTCTTTTTGTTGTCTGATTGCTGAGGTTAGGACTTCTAGTACTATGTTGAACAACAGTGGTGAGAGTGAGCATTCCTGTCGTGTTCCTGATCTTAGGAAAAAGCTCTCAGTTTTTCCCTATTGAGAATGATATTTGCTGTGGACTTTTCATAGATGTCTTTCATGATATTGAAGTATGTTCCCTCTATCCTTACACTTTGAAGAGTTTTAATCAAAAAAGATGCTGTATTTTGTCAAATGCCTTTCCTGCATCAATTGAGAGGATAATATGGGTCTTGTCCTTTCTTTTAGTAATGTAGCATATCACATTGATTTGCAGATGTTGAACCACCCTTTCAACCCAGGAATAAATCTCACTTGATTATGGTTAATAATCCTTTTAATGTACTGTTGGATCCTATTGGCTAGTATGTTGGTGAGTATTTTGGCACCCATGTTCACGAGGGATATTGGTCTGTAATTCTTTTTGGTGGGGTGTTTTTCTGGTTTTGGGATCAAGGTAATGCTGATCTCATGGAACAAGTTTGGAAGTTGTCCTTCCATTTCTATTTTTGAAACAGCTTCAGTAGAATAGGTATGAATTCCTCTTCAAACGTTAGGCAGAATTCCCCTGGGAAGCCATCCACTCCTGGACCCAGCAACACTTGTTGGGAAGTTTTTGATTACTGCTTCAATTTCTTTGCTGGTTATTGATCTGTTTAGATTTTCTTTTTCTTCCTGTTTCAGTTTCAGTAGTTTATAAGTCTCCGGATCTGTTTCATCCGGATTGTCTAATTTGTTGACATGTAGTTGTTCATAGTACATTCTTAAAATTGTCTGAATTTCCTTGGTGTTGGTCGTGATCTCTCCCCTTTCATTCATGATTTTATTAATTTGAGTCTATTCTCTTTACTTTTGAGTAAGTCTGGCCAGAGATTTATTAATCTTATTAATTCTTTCAAAGATTCAGCTTCTAGTTTCATTAATCTGTTCTACCATTTTCCTGGTTTATATTTCATTGATTTCTGCTCTAATCTTTATCATTTCTCTTCTCCTGCTTGGTTCAGGCTTTATTTGCTGGTCTTTCTCCATGTCCTTTAGGTGTAAGGTTAGCTTGTGTATTTGAGATTTTTCTAATTTTTGAGAGAGGCTTATATTACAATGCACTTCCCTCTTAGGAACATCTTTGCTGTATCCCAAAGGCTTTGAACAGATGTGTTTTCATTCTTATTAGTATCTATGAGTTTTTAAGATTCTTCTTTAATTTTCTGGTTGACCCATTCATTCTTTAGTGGATGCTCTTTAACCTCTAATTGTTTGAGTTCCTTCCAAATTTCCTCTTGTGGTTGAGTTCAAATTTCAAAGTGTTGTGGTCTGAAAATATGCAGGGATTAATCTCAGTATTTTAGTATCAGTTGAGACCCATTTTATGATCAAGTATGTGATCTATTCTCGAAAAAGTTCCATGTGCACTCCAGAAGAATGAGTATTCTGTTGTTTTAGGATGGAATGTTCTGTATATATCTGTGAAGTCCATCTGGTCCAGTGTGTCATTCAAAGTCCTTGTTTCTTTGTTGATCTTCTGCTTCTCCATTGTTGTGAGTGGGGTGTTGTAGTCCCCTACTATTGTATTATTATCAATGTGTTTCTTTACTTTGGTTATTAATTGGTTGATATAATTGGATGCTCCCATTTGGGGGGCATAGATACTTACCCTTGCTAGATCTTCTTGTTGGATAGACCCTTTAATTATGATATAGTGTCCCTCCTCATCTCTTATGACATTCTTTGGTTTAAAATCTAGTTTGTCTGATATGAGGATTGATAGCCCAGCTTTCTTTTGAGGTCAGTTATCATTGTAAGTCTTTGGGGTGTTGATCTATTTTTATTGATTTTGGAAGGGACCCTCTCTGCCTCTAGGACATGAATGCATGTTTCCTTCCCCAGATTAGGGAAGTTCTCAGATATGATTTGTTCGAATACACCTTCTGGCATTCTGACATTTGTTTCAGGGCACAGTTAAATTTCAAAGACTTTCTTCATGGGCTCTGAGTTCTCTCTCTCTTTTTTCCTCACCTTCCTTCCTTTCCATCAGCCTGCCTTCTAGATCACTTACTGTGTCTTCTGATTCATTCACTATAGGTGTTAGAACAATTCCAATTCCAACAATTCCACTATAGGTGTTAGAACATTCCAATTTCTAACACCAATAGGTGTTAGAAAATTCCAGTGGAGATTACATCTCCATTCTAGCATTTTTAAGTTTAGCTTGATTAGATCTCATTTCTGCACATAGAGATTCTCTACTGTTTTTTTTTTAAGATTTTATTTATTTATTTGACAGAGACCACAAGTAGGCAAAGAGGCAGGCAGAGAGAGAGGAAGGGAAGCAACCTCCCTACTGAGCAGAGAGCCCGATGTGGGGCTCAATCCCAGGATCCTGGGATCATGACCTGGACCGAAGGCTTTAACCCCCTGAGCCAGGTGCCCCTCTACTGTTTTTTTTATGCTTTTTTTTCAAGTCCAGCTTTTAACTTTATAATTGCTATCCTGAATTTCATCTCTGACATCTTACTTATATCCATATCGATTAGCTCTGTGGCATAGAGCATTACCTTTAGTTCTTTCTTTCTTTCTTTCTTTCTTTTTTTTTTTTTTAAAGATTTTATTTATCTCACAGAGAGAGATCACAAGTGGGCAGACAGGCAAGCAGAGAGAGAGAGAGAGGAGGAAGCAGGCTCCCTGCAGAGCAGAGAGCCCGATGTGGGACTCGATCCCAGGACCCCGAGATCATGACCCGAGCTGAAGGCAGAGGCTTAACCACTGAGCCACCCAGGTGCCCCCCTTTAGTTCTTTCTTTTGATGAATTCCTCCTTCTAGTCTTTTTGTCCAGGGAAGAATGGGTGAGTAATTGAGCAGAGTCCAAAATATCAACCACAACCCAAGCAATATATACCCCAGACAAATCTGAAGTGGTTGGAAACTACAACGGAAAAGCAGACAAAACAAAACAAAACAAAACAAAAGGTTGATGGGGGGGGGCAGTGGGGGGGGGAGACTATAATCTTGCAGGGCGGACAAAGCAGGGTTATCCCACTTGTTCCTGAGTGAATTTTGGTCTCTGTGTTAGAAGACACTACATTCCAAAATTGCAAAGAAAGAAAAAAAATTTTATATATATATATACAAAAATAAAATTAAATAGAGTGAAAAAGGACTAAAATGAAGCATATATCTATAAAATGTAGATGTAAAAGAAATTAAAAAGTGACTTAAAAACACAAGTTGGTCAAATAAGAAACTAGTTGAAATGGGAAAAAGATAAAAAAAGAAATGGAAAATTTTAGACTGAAAGATAAAGAAATCATGTGAAAAAACCTCAAGCTCAATATAATATTTTCCCCTGGCACTACAGTTTTACAGTCTTGTGGGATCCATAATCTAGCTGTTCACCTGTTTCTCCAGTTGGTCTTCTGGAGGAGGGGCCTATTGTGCTGCTTCTCAGCAGTCTTTGCCTGGGTGGAAGTTGCACCACCCCTTGCAAGGGAGCTGGGCTCAGTGTAAGCTGGTCCTCTATGTGGCTTTTTTTTTTTTCCCCTGGAGGCTCTCTGCTCCTCTTTAGAGGACCGGAATAAAAATGGCCATGCCCCCCTGGGTGGCTCAGTGGGTTAAAGCCTCTGCCTTCAGCTCAGGTCATGATCTCAGGGTCCTCGGATTGAGTCCCGCATCGGGCTCTCTGCTCCGAAGGGAGCCTGCTTCCTCCTCTCTCTCTCTCTCTCTCTGCCTGCCTCTCTGTCCACTTGTGATCTCTCTCTGTCAAATAAATAAAATCTTAAAAAAAAAAAATGGCCATGCCCCAATCTCCAGCCCCAGAGCCGAAAGATCCTGGTCCCCTCTCTTCAATAAGACCTCTGGGACAAACAGTCTTCACTCTTGTGTGTGCCAAACTCCACAGGCTCTTGTGGTGAGTGCCTACTATAATCCTTCCAGGGGGGAGTCCAAGGGACCCAAGTCACTGTCCTTTGTGTGCCTTGGGACTGAAAGCAATTGTGAGCTCATGCATGTACCCCATTCTGCTGGTCCTGGGGAACGGCTGGGTGTTGCCTTACTGTCCCTTCTGGAGTCATCGCCCTGAGAGCTATTGCTGGGTCATGGATGCACCTGTTTCACTACTCCCAGGGGATGGCAAAGGGCCCTCACATTCCAGTCCTTTTCAAGGTGCTCAGGCAGAGGGTGTTCACTGACTGGCCCAGCTCACAGTTTCCGCAAACCAAGCTGAGCGTCCCGTGGTGGGCTTGCTGACTATAACCAGTTTCCCGGCTCTACTGTTTCGCACTCTACCAGTGCAGGCGCCTCGTTCATTCTGTGACTCCTGGGATCCTGAATCCACAATGACCTACCTAGAATTCTGCCCTTTTCTTCCCCTGAGCCCCTTGCAGACAGGGATGTTTCTCACTAAAGCAGATTTCTAAGGGCTCTAATTTTGCCCCCTGAGGTTACATCACCTTCCTACAACCAGCTTATGGAGGCTCCCTTCCCCCTCCATTTATCTTCTGATATCTCCCTGCAGATTCATATCTCTGCATTTCCTACTTTGCAAAAGGCAGTCACTTTTTTCCCCCCTGTAGAGTTCCAGACACATTTTTCTTACATCTCAGGCTGAATTCATGAGTGTTCAGAATGGTTTGATAGATATCCAGCTAAATTCATGGGACCAGATGAAACAAAGTCCCCTACTATCCCACCATTGTGTCTCCTCCAATAACAAGTTTACTTAAAGGAGAAAAAATTCAGTGGAAGTTTTAAAGAGTAGGTTAGATTCAGTGGTGTGCTAAAATGCTGGCACATATGATTTGTAGTATCTGCCAAGTTCTGTGGTATAAATACTCTTACCATGTTTGATGTCAGGTTATCAATATTTTAACAACCATCCCATAAAAGTCTTAAGTATTTAACAATCAGATCTCACAAGTTGGAATGGGCCACTCTAACACACCAAGAAGATAACACTGATGAGAGAATTGACTCTAAGAATGATTTTTATTTTACAGTTTACTGATGTTCTTTAACTCTCAGTATGCTTTTTGCCATATAAGTCCTCAAAAGAAAATTATTTTATTATCACAACAGATTAAATTTATAGGAATGATACGTGCTAATAAGATCACTTCAAAATACACAAAGTAAAATGGACAAAACTACAAGAAGAAATGCACAAAACCATTATTATGGGTTATTTTAACATACCTTTCTCAGTAATTGATAGAAAATCAATAAAAATCAATAGATAACAATAGATAAGTAACACTAAATTAACAGTTCACCCTCTGGGTATTCAGAATGTTGATTTCACATCTGCAGAATGCACATTCTTCTAGGCAAAAGCATATCTCAACAAATTTCAGCTAACTGGTATCATATATGTAAAAAATCAGAAAACTATGGTCTGTGGGCCAAATCCAGCCCACCACCTGTTTTTGTAAATAAAGTTTTATTGGAATGAGTCATGCTCAATCGTTTATGTGTGGCTGTTTTTGCACTACAATGTCAGAGCTGAATAGTAGCACCAAGACAGGCCCACAAAGTTTAAACTATAAGCCATATGGCTCTATACAGAAAAATTTTGCCTACTCCTGACATAGATCATATTTTCCAACCACAGTGCAACAAAATTAAATAAGCAAAAAAGTTTAGAAATTTAAATTCTAATTAATTCTAAATAACTTATGGGTCAAAAAAATAATAATGGCAATTCAAAAATAATAAAAGTTGAGCAATAACAAAAATAATATAAATCTTTTAGAAAACAACTCAACATATACTTGGAAATATAACAAAAGAGGGTCGTTTTGTATTTTATGGAAGAGGGATCAAGTTATCAAGAGAGCATAACAATCTTTAATTGTTTATGCATCCAATAAGAGAACTTCAAAAGACATGAAACAAAACCTGACAGAACAGCAAGGAGAAACAGGTGAGTTGACAAATAAACAACTACAGTGTATTATTTTTATTGCTGCATAACAAACTACTATAAATTTACCATCTGGAAACAAAATCCACTTATTATCTCATAGATCTTTACATCTGAAATCTGGCATAGCATCACTGGGTTTTCTGCTTGGGATCTCCCAAGGCTGAAATAAAAGTGTTGGCCCAACTGGGTTCCTATCTGGGGCCTCTGGGGAAGAATTCACTTCCAAATCACTTCAAGTTGTTGGCAGAATTTGATCCTTTGTAGTTGAAGGAATGAAGTCCTTATTTTCTTGTTGGCTGTCAGTTGGGCACCACTGTCAGCTTCTGAAGGGCACTGATACTCCTCATCACATCGCTCTCTTCATATTCAAGCACATCGAATATTTCTCATGCTTTGAGACTCTCTGATTTCCTTTTCTGTGACCAAGGAAAACCCTGTTTTTAAAAGACTCATATGGGGGCATGTGGGTTGTTCAACTGGTTAAGTGTCTAATTCTTGATTTTGGCTCAGGTCATGATCTCAGGGTTGTGAAATAGAGCCCCAAGTTGGGCCCTACATTGGGCGTGGAGCCTACTTGAGATTCTCTCTCTACCTCTCAAAAAAGCAAAAACAAAAAATAAAAACCCTCATATGATTAGATTAACCCCACCTGGATAATCTCTATTTCACAGTATAATGTATAATAATCATGAGAGTAATATTTCTTCATATTCACAGTTTCCACCCACACTCAAAGGTGAGGGGAATATATAAGAGTGAGGGTTGTTGAGGGTCATTCTTAGAAGTCTTGCTACCATAGTCTGCCTCCTAATAATCCATGTCCATCCCACATGCAAAATACACTAACTCTTATCCCAAGGTCCCCCAAATATCACTCCATTATAGCAACAGTTCCAAAATCCAAAATCTTTTCATCTAAATCATCTCAGTCAGATGTGGATGAAGCTCTTGATATCCTCTATTATGTACAACTCTTCAGATAAAACTCCTCTCTCTCTATGCACCCGTGAAACTGCAGAGACAAGTTATCTGCCCCCAACACTCCCAACATACAGTGGTGTGACAAACATAAGATAACAGTTATAGATTTTCCAGTTCAAAAGGGGGAACTTGGAAGGTAAAAAGGAGTCACAGGTCAAATGTAGTTTTGAAATGGTGGGCAAATTCTACTTGAAGAACCTTGATTAGGCTACAAGGACATCTTCCATGTCCCTCAGTCCTGCTATCTGACCTCTCAGCTCCCACCTCTGCACTCTTGATTCTGTCTTCAGTCATTTTTATTCCCCAGGTGAGTAGTTTTATAAGCCTGCTTTTCAGGATTCCTGTATAATTTTCAGGATCTGACAGACTTCCATTTTGTACATACCTGCTTTTCAGTATAAGCAGGAATTGTTTCTGCTGATATAAAATTCCCAAGAACCCTGTGGATCTCAAGTAGATTCACAACATTGGCAGAGCTACATTCACAGATCTTTTTGAGATAACACATTCTCTATAGTTGGTTCTATTAAGATGGCTGAGAGGCAATGCTCTCAAGCTTCCTAGAGATGCTCTGGTTTCACTGAGAAGACCCGTGAGGTATATTCTTAATCTCTTGTGTTCTGACCCTTTAATCATTCCAGTGTCTCAGAAAAGTTTGCAAAGACAAACTTCCATAATTTTATTTTCTTTGCCATGTTTTCAGCAACCACCTCTGGATTTTATCATCTTTTGCCATCTAGATAGGACAAGAACTTCCTAAACTGAGTCCTATTTCCTTTTTGCTTTATAATCCTTACCTAATTCTGTCTCTTTCTTCTGACATTTTACTATAAGCAGAAAGAAGAAGCCAGGGAAAATCTTCAACACTTGGCTTGGAAATCTCCTAAGCTAAATAATCAAGCTTATTATTTATGAGTTCTGCTTTTCACATCACTGTAAGACCCAATTTTGCTAAATTCCACCACTATGTTACAAGGGCCTCTCTTCTTCCAATTTCCAATAATATGTTCCTCATCTATTTTTTTCTGAGCTCACACCAGCAACATTCTTAATGTCCACATTTCTATTGTTTGTTCATGGTGATTTAGGCTTCCTCTAAGGCAATTTAGATTTCTCCATAATGCTCCTCATTTCCTTCTGAATTCTTTAACATCTTTAACATCAATATTTCTATTAACAGTCTACTCAAAGAAATGTAGATTTTACCATCATGTCCCTCAAGATTCTTTCAGCCTCTTCTCATGCCTAATTTCAAGTCACTCCCACATTTTTAGATATTTGTTATGGCAGCATTCAACTTCCAGGTACCAAAATCTATACTAGCTTTTTTTTTTTTTTTTAAACAGTGTACCATATTACCACAAAATTTGTGGCCTAAAACAACACTCATTTGATATCTTATAGTCATGCCAATCAGAGATCTAAAATGGACAGATGGATCTGTATTCCTTTTGGAAGCTTTAGGGATGCTTTGCTTACCTTTTCCAGATTCTGGAAGTTGTCACATTCCTTAGTTCTTGGCTTTGTACCTAATTAGATAATCATCTGGCCTTTTTTTTTTAAATTAAAATGGCTTATTATCCCTTTAAATATTGCTGGATTTGATTTACAAAAATAAATTTTTAAACTAAGTCTGTACTTCCTTCTTTCTTTCTTTCTTTCTTTCTTTCTTTCTTTCTTTCTTTCTTTCTTTTTTTTTAAATATTTTATTTGTTTGACAGAGAGAGAGACAGCCAGAGAGGGAACACAAGCAGGGGGAGTGCGAGAAGGAGAAGCAGGCTTCCCACAGACTGGGAGCCTGACATGGGGCTTGATCCCAGGACCCTGGGATCTTGAACATAGCCAAAAGCAGATGCCTAACAACTGAGCCACCCAGGCACCCCCTTCTTTTTCTTTATAGTTTTTATGGGTTTTGGTATCAGGATAATAGTGGCCTCATAAAAAAGAAATGGCAAGTATGTCGCCCTCTTCAATTTTTCTGAAATTGTCTATGAAGAATTAGTATTATTTCTTTATTATATGTTGATAGAATTATTCTGTTATGCAATCTGAACCTGGAGTTTCCTTTGAAGATATGTTTTGTTGTTGTTGCTGCTGCTATTATTGTTCTTGTTGTTGTTGTTTTGTTTCAGTTTAGGTCTTCAAATAATGACCTTGAGCTGAGATCAAGAGTCAGACACCACTGGGGCTAATAATACATTATATGTTTATAAAAAAATTTTAAAATTATTAAAAATAAAAGAGTCAGACACCTAACCTACTGAGCCATTCAGGAACCCCTCTGGGCTCTCTATTCTGTTCCATTGATTTATGTGTCTATTTTTATGCTAATACAACACTATTTTGATTGCAAGCTTTGTAGTGTATCTTGAAATCTGGGATTATGATACCTCCAGGTTTGTTGTTCTTTCACAAGATTGTTTTGTCTATTTGGGTTTGGGCTTTTTTTTTTTTTTGGTGATTCCATAAAAATTTTAGGATTATTTGTCCTATTTAGTTGAAAAAAAATCATATTTTGATAAGGATTGCTTTGAATGTGTAAGTTGCTTTGAGTAATCTGAACATTTTAACAAAATTAATTCTTCAACCCATGAAAATGGTATATTTTTCCATTTCTTTGTGTCCTCTTCAATTTCTTTCATTAATGTTTTATAGTTGTTAAAGTACAAGTTTTTCACCTTGGTTAAACTTATACCAAGATATTTTATTCTTTTTGGTGTAATTATAAATGAGATTGTCTTCTCAAATTCTCTTTCTGCTACTTTATTATTATTGTATAGAAATGAACACATTTCTGTATATTGGCTCTCTATTCTGCAACTTTACTGAATTCATTTATTAAATCTGATAGTTTTTGGTGGGGTCTTCAGGGTTTTCTATATGTGGTATGTCTTCTGCAAATAGTAGCAGTTTTATTTCTTCCTTTCCAATCTAGATGCATTTATTTCTTTTTCTTGTCTAACTGCTGTGGCTAGGATTTCCAGTAGTATGTTGAATAAAAGTGGTGAGAGTGGACATCCTTAATCTTACCTGATCTTAGAGGAAAGGCTCTCAGTTTTTCATCATTGAGTATGATATTAGCTGTGGGTTTATAATATATGACCTTTTTTATGTTGAGGTATATTCCCTCTAAACCTATTTTGTTGAGAGTTTCTATCATGAATGGATGTTGAATTCTGTCAAATGCTTTTTTTGTCATCTATTCAGATGATAAGGTTTTTATCCTTCATTTTGTAATGTGATGTATCATGTTGATTGATTTGAAGACAAGGAGCCATTCTTCTATTCCTGGAATAAATCCCACTTGATCATGGCAAATGATCCTTTGACTGTATTGTTGAATGTAGTTTGCTAATATTTTGTTGAAGATTTTTGCATCTATGCTTATCCAATATTAGCCTGTAATTTTTTTTTTCGTAGTGTCTTTTTCTGAATTCTGGCCTTGTAAAATATATCTGGAAGCTTTCCTTCCTCCTTTACTTTCTGTAATAATTTGAGAATAATAGGTATGAATTCCTTTTTTTAAATGTTTAGTAGAGGGGCGCCTGGGTGGCTCAGTGGGTTAAGCCGCTGCCTTCAGCTCAGGTCATGATCTCAGGGTCCTGGGATGGAGTTCCGCATCGGGCTCTCTGCTCAGCAGGGAGCCTGCTTCCCTCTCTCTCTCTCTCTCTTTCTCTGCCTGCCTCTGTCTACTTGTGATCTCTCTCTGTCAAATAAACAAATAAAATCTTTAAAAAAAAAATAAATGTTTAGTAGAATTCACCTGTGAAGCCATCTAGCCCTGGAATTTTTGGTTTGTTGGGATTTATTATTTATTTATTTATTTAGTACCAATTCAATAATGCTACTAGGAATTAGTTATTCAGATTTTCTATTTCTTCCTGATTCAGTTTTGGAAGATTATATATTTCTAGGAATTTATCCATTTCTTCTATGTTGTCCAATTTTTTGGCATATAATTTTTTGAGTTAGTCTCTTATCATTCTTTGTATTTCTGTGGTGTCACTTGTTATTTCTCCTCGTTGATTTCTGATCTTATTTATTTGAGTACTCTCTTTTTCCTGATGAGTTTAGCTACATGTTTATCAATTTTGTTTACCTTTTCAAAGAAATAGCCTTTGCTTTCATTGAGCTTTCCTATTGTTTTCTCAGCTCTATTTCATTTATTTCCACTCTGATCTTCATAATTTCCTACTTTCTATTAACTTTGGGCTTTATTTTTCTTTTCTAGTTCCTTTGGGTATAATATTATATTGTTTATTTGAGTTTTCTTCTTGTTTCTTGAAGTAGGTGTGTATTGCTATAAAATTTCATCTTAGAACTGCTTTCACTTCATCTCAAAGATTTTGGAGCACTGTGTTTCATTTTCATTTGTCTGCTTGTATGTTTTCTTTTCTTTTTTTATTTCTTCATTGGCCCATTATTTGTTTAATAGCACGTTGTTTATGTTTTTTCAGTTTCTTCTTATAGCTGGTTTCTAGTTTCATATTGTTGTGGTCATAAAAGATGGTTGATATGATTTCAATCTTCTTAAATTTACTGAGACTTGTTTTGTGGCCTAACATGATCTATCCTGAAGAATGTAATGTGCACTTGAAAAGAATGTGCATTTTACTATTTTTGGATAGAATTTCTGTATATATTTAAGTCCATTTGGTCAAAGCCACTGTTTCCTTACTGACTTTTTGTGGATGATCTATCCACAGATATATATGCTGTGTTAAAATCCCCTACTATTATTCTTTGCTGTCAATTTCTCTCTGTATGTCTATTAATATTCACTTTATGTATGTAGGTGAGCCTATGTTGGGTGCATAGGTATTTATAATTGTTATATTCTCTCATTGGTTAGAACCCTTTATCATTATGTAATGTCCTTCATTGTCTCTTGTTACAATCTGTTTTAAAGTCATATACTGAAGTCAATACATACAACTAGCATTTCTGTCTGAGCTGTTTCAGATACATAGAGCTGAAATTAATTACAAGGTATGGTCTAACAAATGCTAGGGGAGTTTTTTTTTTAAGTAGTTTTTACAAATATTAAACTTGTCTTGTACACTGAAGTCATCATACATTCAGGGCAAAGTCAGAGCTTTTATATTTGAGTTTATTCTTCATTTAACTTTTAAAACACTACTATAGTTGAATATTAAAACAAGAACAATAGCAAGTAGTGAGCTATGATTATAGTCATTCACTCTTTCACTACTGCATATAAAATGCTAGCAGTGTTATTCACTGGCCCCATTGAGAGGTCTGACACTGAGCACCACCCCTGGGATGATGTTCATCATCCTCATATGATTCCCCATGGAAATGGCACCATCTTTCCTGATTGGGATCAAAGTCCACCAGTTCTACCTGGTCCATTTCATCAGTCTCTTCTACTTCCTTCCTCTCAGGTAGGAGTTTTTCCAGCAAAGAGAGTTTATTAGGAGAGAGAAAGCCATTCTCAGGAAAGTTTACCTTAAATTTGATGATGAGGCAACGCTTCTCATATGGTGTACAATAAACTGGCATGCCTTCATTTAACACACACTTGATATCTCCATGCTTGACAATTTGACCTGGATGAGAGGCGATGACAATGGTTCGGTTGTCAAGAGTAGATACTTGCTTTTGAAAACCACACAGTGCTTCAACCAGCTATATGTCCATACATATGAAAAGGTCTTCTCCTTGTTGTGTAAAAATAGCATCATCCTTCTGATCTAAAACAATGATATTATCTCCTGGTTTCAGTCCTGGTTCTTGGTCTCCTTCACCATGGAATGTTATCTTCTGGACATCTTTCATGCCTTTGTCAATATGAACATCTAGAATCTTCTTCTCTCAAACTATCTTCCTTTCATTGAAGCTTTTACATCTATCTTTAGGACTGATCTGTTCCCCATGGCCCTGGCACTCCATGAACAGAGACTGAATTTGCTGAACCATTCCAGATCCTATCTGATGAATTCTTATATGCATTCAAGTGCCTTGGCAATTGGGACATTTGACTGCTCCTTTCTTACCACCTCGGCCTTCACATTTATTGCAAATCACGTTCTTTTGCAGAGCTAGTTTTCTTGTTGCACCATTATATAAATCTTCTAAGGTTTCTGAGAGGTGATGCACAACATTTTTACCTCTCCTTTCTCTCTGCATCCTTCCTCCTCTTCCAAAAAACATATCAAAGATGTCCATGGGGAGCCAAAACCACCACCAGCTCCACCTTCTTTAATTGCTTGTTCGCCTCCTTTGTTGTATAATTCCTTTTTCTTTGCATCAGAGAGTACTTTGTAAGTTTGAGAAATCTGTTTAAACTTTTCTCTTTCATTTGGATTCTTATCAGGTTAGTAATTCAAGGCCAGTTTCCTATAGGCCTTTTTCAATTCTTCTGGGATCACATTGGGTTTGACCCCCAAAACGTCATAGTAAGTGTTTCTTACACCATTTTCTACAGCAAGCAAGAGGGCCAAGGCTGGTGTGGGGGAGTGGGAAAGAGCACGTTGCTGGGCTCAGCTCAGGCAGTTGCTGTTCCTCCGTGTCTCACTGAGCATTCTGTAAAGATCCTTGTTTTCTTGTTATTCTTGTAGCTCTTTTCTATTCCTTTCTTTTCCTGCTCTCTTCTCTTGTGATTGGTGACTTTCCTTAGGATTATGCTTGGATTGCTTTCTCTTCATTTTTTGTGAATCTATTACAGGTTTGGGGGTTACAGTTGGCATGAGGTTCATATATAAAATATTAAATATAGAGTAGTTTATATTAAGTTGATGACTGCTTAAGATTGAATACATTATAAAAGCACTACATTTTTACTCCTCTTCCATGTTTTATGTATATGTCGTATTTTGCATTTTTTATTTTCTAAGTCCCTTAGTTGATTTTTTAGATATAATTAATTTTACTACTTTTGTCTTTTAACCCTCATACTAGTTTTATAAGTTATTGATATACTACCTGTATTGTATATTCACTTCTACTTGTGAAATTTTTTCAAAAGTGAACAGTGCAGATACAGTCAGTACAATAATATACACGATGAGAGTCCCAGAAGGAAAGGAGAGAGTAAAAGGGGCAGAAAAAAAAGAATGGCCAAAATTTCAGAATGGGCATAGTGACAATAGTAAGTATTGGTCATGTGGTACAATAGGAAGTCATAGCATTGGTAAATGTATGAATTGATATAAATACTTTGGAATGTAATTTGACATTATCTTGTAAATTTGAGTAATTCCTAGAATGGTAATTCTTGATACATGTATTTATCAGAAAATGTATATGAACACCATTGTTTGTAATAGAAGGACAAACTGTAAATATTCCAAATATCCATTCATAAGACAGTGCAAAATTAAATTGATATTCACATATATAAACATAAATGTGTGTGTGTGTGTGTGTCTTATTTATTTGAGAGAGGGAGAGAGCAAGCAAGAGAGAGAGCACAAATGACAGGGAGAGAAAGAGGGAGAGAAAGAAGCTGATTCCTGGCTTCCTGGCTGAGCAGGGAGCCTGTTGTGGGACTCAATCCCAGGACCCCAGGATCATGAACTGAATGAAGGCAGCCACTTTAAAAAAAAAAGGCAGCCACTTAACTGACTGAGTCACCAAGGCACCCCTCATTTGGATACTTTTTGGCAGGTAAAATGAATCAACTCCAGTCACTTTCATCATCATGGATGAATATCATGAATAAAATGTTAAAATTTTTAAAGCAAATTATAGGGTAAAAATACAATATGATATTACTTATACAACATTCAAAACAAGGACCAAAAACCATAAGATACTTAGGAATAAACCTAATCAAAGAGGTAAATGATCTGTACTCTGAGAACTATAGAAAACTCATGAAAGAAATTGAGGAAGACATAAAGAAATGGAAAAACATTCCATGGTCATGGATTGGAAGAGCAAATACTGTTAAAATAGCTATGCTACCCAAAGCTATCTACACATTCAGCACAATCCCTATCAAAATATCACCAGCATTTTTCACAGAGCTAGAACAAACAATCCTAAAATTTGTATGGAACCAAAAAGGCCTCAAATAGCCAAAGCAATCTTGAAAAAGAAACACAAAGCTGGAGGCATCACAATTCCAGACTTCAAGCTGTAATCATCAAGACAGTATGGTATTGGCATAAAAACAGACACATGGATCAATGGAACAGAATAGAGAACTTAGAAATGGGCTCACAACTCTATGGACAACTAATCTTTGACAAAGCAGGAAAGATTGTCCAATGGAAAAAAGTCTCTTCAACAAATGGTGCTGGGAAAAGAATGAACCTGGGCCACTTTCCCACACCATAACAAAAATAAACTCAAAATGGATCAAAGACCTTAATGTGAGACAGGAAGTCATCAAAATCCTAGAGGAGAACACAGACAGTAACATCTTTGACCTCAGCTGCAGCAACTTCTTGTTAGACACATCTCCAAAGGCAAGGGAAACAAAAGCAAACATGAACTATTGGGACTTCATTGGGATAAAAAGCTTTTTTTTTTTTCTTCCCTTGGGATAAAAAGCTTTTGCACAGCAGAGGAAATAGTCAATAAAGCTAAAAGGGAACCTATGGAATGGTAGAAGATATTTTAAAATGACATATCAAAGAAAGGGCTGGTATCCAAAATCTATAAAAAACTTACCAAACTCAACACTCCAAAAAACAAATAATCCATTCAAGAAATGGGCAGAAGCCATGAACACACATTTCTCCAGAGAAGACATATGAATGGCTAACAGACACATGAAAAAATGCTCAACATAACTCAGCATCAGGGAAATACAAATCAAAGCCACAGTAAGAGACCACCTCACACCAATCAGAATGGCTAAAATTGACAGGTCAGGAAACAACAGGTGTTCACAAGAATGTGGAGAAAGGGCAACCTCCTTACCCCATTGGTGGGAATGAAAGCTGGTACAGTCACTCTGGAAAACAGTATGGAGCTTCCTCAAAAGATTAAAAATGGAGCTAGTCTACAGCCCAACAATTGCACTACTAGGTATTTATCCAAAGGATACAAAAATCATTCAAAGGGGCACCTGCACCCCAATGCTCATAGCAGCAATGTCCACAATAGCCAAAATATGGGAAGGGCCCAGATGTCCATCAACAGATGAATGCATAAAGAAGTTGTGGTATGCAGTGAAATATTACTCAGCCATCAAAAAGGATGTACTCTTGTCTTTTGCAGTGACATGGATGGAACTAGAGGATATAATGCCAAGCAGGATAAGTCAGTCAAAGACAAATAACATGTGATTTTCTTCATCTGTGGAATTTAAGAAACAAAACTGACAAACATATAAGGAAAGGAAGAAATAAAATAAGATGAAAACAGAGAAGGAGGAAAAGCATATGGGACTCAACTCTAGGAAACAAACTGAGGGTTGCTGGAGCGGAGATGGGTAGGGGGATGGGGTAATTGGGGGATGGGTATCAAGGAGGGCATTTGATGTAATGAGCACTGGGTGTTGTATGTGACTAAGAATCACAAAATTCTACCCCTGAAACTAATAATGCAGTACATGTTACCTAAATTGAATTTAAATAAAAAATTTAGGGGTGCCTGGGTGGCTCAGTGGGTTAAAGCCTCTGCCTTCGGCTCAGGTCATGATCCCAGGGTCCTGGGATTGAACCCCTTATCTGGCTCTCTGCTCAGTGGGGAGCCTGCTCTCTCATCTCTCTGCCTGCCTCTCTGCCTGCTTGTGATCTCTGTCTGTCAAATAAATAAATAAAATCTTTAAAAATAAATAAATAAATAAATAAATAAGTAAGTAATTTAAAGTAAAATTTAAAAATAGAAATTTAAAAAACATTCAAAACAAGCCAAACAATATAATACATATTTTAGATATCAATATATAAGCAGAAAATTTGAAAGATGACAAAATTCAGGAGGATAGTTGTCTCTGGAGTAGAGATGGGTAATATGATATGGAAAGGGCAATGTGGGTTTAATTATAATGGCAATACTTTGTTTCTTAAGCTGAGTATATAGGTGTTTATTATATTTGTATGCTTTATAAATTCTGCAAATTACATATATTCCATATTTATGAGTTATTTCATAAAGTTTTAAAAGTTGAAGAAAGAAGGAGGAAAAAGAAGTTGAAGTAGGGAGGAGAAAAAAGAAGGCAATCATAAGAAAACAGAGAAGGAAACTGGAACCAATCAAAACGGGAAATTAGGTCAAGAGTTGATCAGGGGAAATGTGTGTTCCCAGAAATCCTAGAAAATGCATGTTGGGTTTTCCACAGTGTTTGGAATGAGGACTCAACCCATTTTATTTGAATATGAAAAGACAGGATTTCCTGAGTTCCTGTTTTATCTAGGTTCTGTACCTAGTGCTGATAATGAGCCTTATTTCTCAATGTTGGTCTTTTAAAATACCAGTTCTACTGCAAAACTTATGTTATTGATTCCTATTAACTTAGACATCCCTATTAATCTGTTCCTGAATTCACTTTAAAGACATAGTAACTGTTGGGTCCCCCCAAAATTGGGTACCCCAATAACGGGTCCATGATTAAAGGAGTGAGACTGATACAAAGTGAAGGTCAAGCAAAGCTTTATTTCGTGCCAAGCATCAGGAATCAGACCGACCGTCAAACAGACCGGTCGGGGCCACCCCTACAGAGAGGACGACCCCTCCCTGCTTTCCAGACTAACTTTTATAGAGCAAAGGCCATGTGGTTGGGCCTGGCCACACACAGGTGGCCAATGAGATTATAACACACACAGGAAACTCCACAGTGATGCTAGGTGACCAGTTGAATTACAATTTACCCTAGCAGACATTTGATTTAGCCTATCACCCCAAAGGGCGGGGGCCCATACTCCTTGGTAACTAGGAGACAGTATGCACCCCCACTGATTAAATACCTCCACCTGGCCTGACCCACCCTTGTATTTGGACTTTGTTACCTGGGACTGGTTTCCTGGACTTGCTTTTAAATAAGTTCCCCTGGTTGGGGGGGCAAGGTCAATTTAAGCTTTGCAGCAAAATGGCAGTTCAACCGGGGTGGGGCTGCTCTGGCTGAATAGGCCCTTACAGTAACAATGAGATGAGTAGAAAATTATCCTCTTGGAAAACTTTGCCACTCCACAAATAAATAGATAAAAATATTCTACGTAAAACCATTGTGGATAGTACAGATTCCTAAAGCACGAAATGGAAGAATTAACATTTGAGAAGGTCCACATGTAACCTTAGAAAACAGGTTGTCCATCTTTGTGCTCCCTTGCTGGATGTAAGAACAATAGGTGGGTTTATATATAGGTCACATTTCTTAACTTCTTGCAGTTCTGCAAGTCTAAATCATTTTGAAATTGGTTTTGACCATACTCTGTTCCAGAGCCATAGATACCAGACAATCCATATTAGCCAGAAAGTTCAATTATTTACCTTAAAGTAATATTGGTAATGGCTGTGAAATCTGATTTGGAAATTTGGAAAATGGAAGAAAATGATCTCCCTCCTAAATGAAATAAACTACACACATGAGAGTCCTGCATTCCTTTCAAATTAGAAAAAAATGTTCCAGTGCTAATGGTGAGGCTTTGATAAATGAAAGACTGTGTTGCTTACTCTATTCCTGGACACATTCAAGGTTTAGAATTTCCACAACTAAGGAGCTAAGTGCAAAAGCAAATTTACCTTGGAAGCTAAGATACTCCATAATCTTGCCTACAGTCATGATTCAGCACACAAATTCAACATTTTATTAATTCTCTAAAATGATTTCTTTTGAATAATTTACAAAATTACTATAATTATCACAAAAAACAAACCCATTATGCCAGATTTCCTTTCTAATTATTGGGAACCATGATTTAAGTATAATTAAATAATTATAATGGTGTTTTTAATCCAGTAAATGTACATTTCAAAATCTTGATATAGACTATCAGACACAATTATAAGAAACTGTGCTTTAAATTTATTTTTACCAGGTAAATATGATCTACAATTTTCCCCTCTGGAGATAGAATTATATATTTTTAAAACTTAGTCCTCAGAAGGAGCAGTTAATGCTCCAATGTGTCTTGCCTTAATGTGTGACACCAATTCTTAAGAGAATGTTTTTATTTTACTTTTAAAATATTTATTTATTTATGGGGGAAGGCAGAAGGTGAGGGAGACAATCCTCAAGCAGACTTGTGAGCACAGAGCCCCACCTGGGGCTTGAACCCAGAACCCCAAGAATACGAACTGAGCCAAAATCAAGAGGCAGATGCTTAATTGACTGAGACAGCCAGGCGCCCCAAGAGAATGTGTTTAGAAAGATAGCATTGCTCATTGCTCCTGGCTAAGGTAATGTTTCTCTAACTCCTCAATATCTCATTCTTATACCTAGAAAACAAAAGCCCAAATGGGAACTAAACAAAGGTCTTTAGTGATTGAAACAAATTTTTTTTAAATATTTTATTTATTTGACAGAGAGATCACAAGTAGGCAGAGAGGCAGGCAGAGAGAGAGAGAGAGAGGGAAGCAGGCTCCCCGCCAAGCAGAGAGCCCAATGTGGGGCTCGATCCCAGGATCCTGGGATCATGACCTGAGCCGAAGGCAGAGGCTTTAACCCACTGAGCCACCCAGGTGCCCCTGAAACAATTTTTTTAAAGAGAGATAAATTTACTAACATTTTTGCTGAGCTACAGTTTATGAAACATTCCCACAGATATTTTCTCTTTTGATAAAATCATCCTGGGAATCACTTGGCAGTTGAGACCGCAGAATCTTAATCACTAGAACTCCAGGGAGCATCTCAATTGGCAGCTGAATAACAGAGTTAGGTCAACTGAGTCAATCAAGGGGCTAAACCAAGCCTGAGATTCAGATGTTCTCACTACATGCCCAGCAAGAACATTTAATTAGCATACACAACCACTTATTTTGTATTTTAGTACATTATATTCACAAGCATAAGTATGTATACCCAAATCTGGTTGCCTGAACATGATTAATACTGTTGATTAGAGCAAGTTGCTGGTCTTAATTCTGTAATTTGTATATTTAGGGCCTGTATAGATGATTATACCCTCACATGTGACCGTCCTTATAATCCTTTGAAAAATCCAAGACCTTGGCTCACACTCAAGGCAGACTCCTATATATCTAACTACCAATTGGACAATTTCACCTGGCTTCTCTCAAACTCAATAAGCCAAAAATTGAACTTACTGTCTTTCTTGAAAACCTGCTTGTACTTAAAATGTCTTTGTGCAGCTCCTTCATCTGTTCCCTGCCTACTCTCCTCCCCCCACCTTGTACTCCATCTGTTCCTGCCCACTGCTTTTGCAGATTATGTATGGCCATGTTCTATCTCATATCATATAGCATTTCTGCATCATAGTTGATTGGACAGGGATGGATGCTCTACCTAAGACCACAGGACAGTATTCAGCATCTTAATTATATTTCTAGGCTCAAGGCCAATCAGATTCTCCCTCTTTGAGACACGGAGTGAAGTAGTAGTTGTTTGTAGGAACAAGCTGAAGATCATGTAGAAGTAAAGTCTAAGGCAGCCTTTATAGGGCCTATGAATTACATTTGATGCCAGGGTCTCAGGAAAACCCAGATCTATTTAGGAAATTTCTCAGTGACCTTGGAGGTGAGGTGCTGCATGTCAGGAGATGCCAAGAGACCACAAGAAAATAACTGGATGAGACATCTGAGGCTAGATATCTCTGAATTGGCAGGTTTACTTCCCTTGTCTTTCTGACACAAAAGTATGGCCTTATTGTTTTTCAAGGGAAATGGGTTGACACAACAATAGGTCTATGAGCAGAGAGTAAATGGGATTTTAATGAAAAGGGATTATAAAAATTCTGCAAAGAGGTTTTTTTAAACCAATATAAAATCATTTCAAAAGTACTTTTCAGAGTAGGGCTTAGGACATTGCATTGTTTGCAGAAAGCCAATCAAGTTTCCTTACCATTCTGCGAACCAAACTTCTCTACGTGACTCTGGCAGCCCCATGGAGAATGTATCTCTCTGGGACTAAGGTCCTGGAAGGGATAAGAAGCAATTAAGTGCATAAAACTGCACTAATGTGGACAGGTACTTGTTTTTGTTAACACTCATTTAAACATTACACTATTTCAAGTACTCTTGAATTCTTTAGAAATCTATGTATTTGTGTATATTAATTATCTAGGAGGATCACCTCACAATCTTTACTGGTTTACCTTGTTTGGCTTATGGTATATAGTTGAGTGCAAAACATTTTCCAAAGTTATTATAACTTCCCTACTGTGAATTAGTAATACTGTAATATAAAATTGAGTAGAATTCTCTTTATGCAAACACTTCTTGCAAAAAGTGCATGAAACTTATCTGTAAAGTTTATCCAATGGTTGCAAAGGAAATATCTGTCATCACCTCATGGGCCACTTGCCTAGAACCCCTTGCCTAGAATATTTGAGGCAAGCAGAAACTATCACTATTGGCCCTTGTGTCTCCTAATTACAACACCTCCTCGCTTTTATGATAATTTATTTCCTTGTTCTTCTCTATGATTTTTACCTTTTATGATTGCATTCCTGAGCCTGTTTAAAACTTTAAATAAATGGAATCCTATTAGGTACATTCTTTGTTACCTTTACCAATTCTTCAAAACCTCTGACATAAGATTCATTCACATTTTTGAATGTTGTATAATATTGCTTCATATGAACACAGTGAAATTGAGCCATCTTAATGTTGATGAATATTTGGGTTGTTCCAATTTGAAGCTCCAAAGAAGAACACTGCAATGAACATTCTTGGGCATGAATTCTAGTGAACATGTGCACACATTTTTGTGGTTAAATATCTAGGACTGGAATACTGGTCAAAAGATATGCATATCTTTAACATTCCACAGAATAACATCAAATTGTTTTCCAAAATGATTGTACCAGTTTATACTCCTATCACAACATATGAGAATTAATTTTTCCCCACAAAATTGCCAAGAGTTGGATTTATGTAATTTTTGCTAATCTTATGGGTAATAGAAGCTTTGCATTGTTGTTAATTTGTATTTCTTTTTTTTTGCCAATGAGACTGATAATCTCTTCATATCTTTATTGGCCACAAAGGAGCTCTTTATGTATTTAAATACTAGTCAAAAATCTTTATGGCTTATCTTCTCACTTCCATTATAGTATCTTCTGAAAAATGAACCCTTAACTTTGTTATACTTGAATATATTAATCTTCTCTTTATGGTTAATGGTTTGGGACTTAAGAAATTCTTCCACACCCTGAGGTCCAGAAGATAGTTACTTCCAAAAGATTTAGTTTTAATCACTAAATTCCACACCTGAAACTAGAAACAGTTTTTCTTTTAATTTAAAAAATTAAGAAAAGAGGGGCACCTGGGTGGCTCAGTGGGTTAAAGCTTCTGCCTTCGGCTCAGGTCATGATCCCAGGGTCCTGGGATCGAGCCCCACATTGGGCTCTCTGCTTAGCGGGGAGCCTGCTTCCTCCTCTCTCTCTGCTTGCCTCTCTGCCTACTTGTGATCTCTGTCTGTCAAATAAATAAATAAAATCTTTAAAAAAATTAAAAATAAAAATTGAAGAAAACATTTATTTTTATTTTTACATTACTATTTCACCTGGAATCAATCTTTGCATGGAGTGAGAGTCTAGTGTGTTTCCTTCCCTCCCTCTCACTTTTGTCCTTTCTTTCCTTTCTTTTTTCCTTAGAGATACTCCATTGTCCCAGCATCATTTAAGAGACTGTACTTCTCCAGAGTCCAGAACTGTTACTTCTAACACATATCAAGTATCCATCAATGGATGAATCTGTTTCTGGGCTCTCTGCTCTGTTCCATTGGTCTACTCATCTTCCTCTGCACTATTGCTCATATCTGTATCTCTATAGTTTTATTATAATTCTTGATATCTGATACAGCAAGCCCACCTACCCTTTTACTTACAAAAGTGTCTTTGCTATATCTGGCCTTTTCTATATTCAAATGAATTTAAGAATGGACTTAAGATTTAGATTGTGATTGGACTGAATCAATTTATCAACTTGGTAGGAACTGACATTTTTATAATGTTGAATCCTCTAATTCATGAATATGGTACTCCATTAATCTCTGCTTTCTTTAGTGACTCAGTAATGTTTTACAATTTTCCCTTTGGAGGTTTGAGCATATTTGTTGCTTGATATTTTTGATGCTATTATAAATGGGACCATTCATTTTCTAAACATTTCCTGGTGATTTATAAAAATATAATTTATGCACTTTTGATGAGCACCAGGTATTGTATGGAAGTGTTGAATCACTATATTGTACACTTGAAACTAATACTACATGTAGTTAAATAACTGTAATTTGAATGAAAGCTTTAATATATATATATATAATTGACTTTGTATCTAAGAACCTGACTAAAATAATTTATTAATTCTTTTTTTTAAAGATTTTATTTATTTATTTGACAGAAAGAGATCACAAGTAGGCAGAGAGGCAGGCAGAGAGAGAGGAGGAAGCAGGCTCCCTGCTGGGCAGAGAGCCTGATGTGGGGCTCGATCCCAGGACCCTGGGATCATTTACTGAGCCAAAGGCAGAGGCTTTAACCCACTGAGCCACCAGGCACCCCTAATTTATTAATTCTAAAAGTATATTTGAGGGGCACTTGGGTGGCTCAGTCAGTTAAGCATCTGCCTTCAGCTCAGGTCATGATCCAGGGTCCTGATTGAGCCCTGTATTGGGCTCCTTGCTCAGCAGGGAGCTTGCTTCTCCTTCTTGTCCTCCCCCTGCCTGTGCTTGCTTTCTCTCTTTCTCTCTCTCTCTCTGTCAAATAAATAAATACATTTTAAAAATAAAAATATATTTGAGATATTTGGGTTTCCTATGCATAATGATTTTATCTGTGAATAATGATGATTTCATTCCCTTTCAAAACTTATAATGTCCTACATTATTGTACTAGTACCTCCAGTACAATGTTGAATAAGAATGAGAATAGTCACAACTAATACCAAAGAAATACAAACAATTATAAGAACATACTATGAGCAACTCTACGCGAACAAATTTGACAATCTGGAAGAAATGGATGCATTCCTAGAGACATACAAACTACCACAACTGAACCAGGAAGAAATAGAAAACCTGAACAGACCCATAACCAGTAAGGAGATTGAAACAGTCATCAAAAATCTCCAAACAAACAAAAGCCAGGGTGGCCAGACAGCTTCCCAGGGGAATTCTACCAAACATTTAAAGAAGAACTAATTCCTATTCTCCTGAAACTGTTCCAAAAAATGGAAATGGGAGGAAAACTTCCAAACTCATTTTATGAGGCCAGCATCACCTTGATCCCAAAACCAGACAAGGATCCCATCAAAAAAGAGAACTACAGACCAATATCCTTGATGAACACAGATGCAAAAATTCTCACCAAAATACTAGCCAATAGGATTCAACAGTACATTAAGAGGATTATTCACCACGACCAAGTGGGATTTATTCCAGGGCTGCAAGGTTGGTTCAACATCCGCAAATCAATCAATGTGATACAACACATTAATAAAAGAAAGAACAAGAACCATATGATACTCTCCATAGATGCTGAAAAAGCATTTGACAAAGTACAGCATCCCTTCCTGATCAAAACTCTTCAAAGTGTAGGGATAGAGGGCACATACCTCCATATTATCAAAGCCATCTATGAAAAACCCACCGCAAATATCATTCTCAATGGAGAAAAACTGAAAGCTTTTCTGCTAAGGTCAGGAACACGGCAGGGATGTCCATTATCACCACTGCTATTCAACATAGTACTAGAAGTCCTAGCCTCAGCAATCAGACAACAAAAGAAAATTAAAGGCATCCAAATCGGCAAAGAGGAAGTCAAACTATCACTCTTCACAGATGATCTGATACTATATGTGGAAAACCCAAAAGACTCCACTCTAAAACTGCTAGAACTGGGCGCCTGGGTGGCTCAGTGGGTTAAGCCGCTGCCTTCGGCTTAGGTCATGATCTCAGGGTCCTGGGATCGAGTCCCACATCGGGCTCTCTGCTCAGCAGGAAGCCTGCTTCCCTCTCTCTCTCTCTCTCTGCCTTCCTCTCCGTCTACTTGTGATCTCTCTCTGTCAAATAAATAAATAAAATCTTAAAAAAAAATAAAACTGCTAGAACTTGTACAGGAATTCAGTAAAGTGTCAGGATATAAAATCAATGCACAGAAATCAGTTGCATTTCTCTACACCAACAACAAGACAGAAGAAAGAGTAATTAAGGAGTCAATCCCATTTACAACTGCACCCAAAACTATAAGATACCTAGGAATAAACCTAACCAAAGAGGCTAAGAATCTATACTCAGAAAACTATAAAGTACTCATGAAAGAAATTGAGGAAGACACAAAGAAATGGAAAAATGTTCCATGCTCCTGGATTGGAAGAACAAATATTGTGAAAATGTCTATGCTACCTAAAGCAATCTACATATTTAATGCAATTCCTATCAAAATACCATCCTTTTTTTTTTTTCAAAGAAATGGAACAAATAATCCTAAAATTTATATGGAACCAGAAAAGACCATGAATAGCTAGAGGAATATTGAAAAAGAAAGCCAAAGTTGGTGGCATCACAATTCCAGACTTCAAGCTCTATTACAAAGCTGTCATCATCAAGACAGCATGGTACTGGCACAAAAACAGACACATAGATCAATGGGAGAGAATAGAGAGCCCAAAAATAGACCCTCAACTCTATGGTCAACTAATCTTCGACAAAGCAGGAAAGAATGTCCAATGGAAAAAAGACAGCCTCTTCAAGAAATGGTGTTGGGAAAATTGGACAGCCACATGCAGAAAAATGAAATTGGATCATTTCCTTACACCACACACGAAAATAGACTCAAAATGGATGAAGGACTTCAATGTGAGAAAGGAGTCCATCCAAATCCTTAAGGAGAACACAGGCAGCAACCTCTTCAACCTCAGCCGCAGCAACATCTTCCTAGGAACATCGCCAAAGGCAAGGGAAGCAAGGACAAAAATGAACTATTAGGATTTTATCAAGATCAAAAGCTTTTGCACAGCAAAGGAAACAGTTAACAAAATCAAAAGACAAGTGACAGAATGGGAGAAGATATTTGCAAACGACATATCAGATAAAGGGCTAGTGTCCAAAATCTATAAAGAACTTAGCAAACTCAACACCCAAAGAACAAATAATCCAATCAAGAAATGGGCAGAAGACATGAACAGACATTTCTGCACAGAAGACATCCAGATGGCCAACAGACACATGAAAAATGCTCCACATCACTCGGCATCAGGGAAATACAAATCAAAACCACAATGAGATATCACCTCACACCAGTCAGAATGGCTAAAATTAACAAGTCAGGAAATGACAGATGCTGGCGAGGATGTAGAGAAAGGGGAACCCTCCCACATTGTTGGTGGGAATGCAAGTTGGTGCAACCACTCTGGAAAACAGCATGGAGGTTCCTCAAAATGTTGAAAATAGAACTACCCTATGACCCAGCAATTGCACTGCTGGGTATTTACCCTAAAGAGACAAACGTAGTGATCCGAAGGGGCACGTGAACCCGAATGTTTATAGCAGCAATGTCTACAATAGCCAAACTATGGAAAGTACCTAGATGTCCATCTACAGACGAATGGATAAAGAAGCTGTGGTATATATACACAATGGAATACTATGCAGCCATCAAAAGAAATGAAATCTTGCCATTTGCGAAGACATGGATGGAACTACAGGGTACCATGCTCAGCGAAATAAGTCAATAGGAGAAAGACAACTATCATATGATCTCCCTGATAAGAGAAAGTGGAGATGCAACATGGGGGGTTAAAGGGGTAGGAGAAGAATAAATGAAACAAGATGGGATTGGGAGGGAGACAAACCATAAGTGACTCTTAATCTCACAAAACAAACTGAGGGTTGCTGGGGGGAGGGGGGTTGGGAGAGGGGGGTGGGGTTATGTGAGTGCTGTGAAGTGTGTAAACCTGGCGATTCACAGACCTGTATCCCTGGGGATAAAAATATATTATATGTTTATAAAAAATAAAAAATTAAAAAAAAGAATGAGAATAGTCTGCATTCACAGTTTATCTAGTTATCTATGTCTTTTAAAATTTCTCCCTGCAACATTTTGTACTTCTCAGTGTATATAGTTGTTTCATATCTCTTGTCAGGTGTATCCCTATTTCAAATAATTCATGCAATTTAAATGGAAGCTTAAAAAATTTAATTTCTGATTGTTGCTATAATATGGGGATAGAGTTGATTTTTGTATATTACCTTTTATCTTCCAAACTTTTAAAATTCATTTTTAAATCTAGGAACTACTATGTAGATTTTATCATGTCTTTACACAGATAATCATATTGTCTGAAAAAAAAAAAAGGCAGTTTTACTTCTTCCTTTCAATTGGGATGACTTCTATTTTCTTTATTTGCTTAATTGTACCAAGAGAAACTTCCAGTATAATGTCAAATGGGAAGAAACATGAAAATTTTTATCAAGTATGATGTTAGCTATAGGGTTTTTCATAGATGTCCTTTACCAAGTTGAGAAAATTCCCTTGTTTTTCAGTTGCTTAGTTTTTATTAGGAATTGGTGATATATTTTTGCAAATGCTCTTTTCCTTTGATTATCCAATCATTTGATATTTCTTTTTAGTTTTGTGTCTTTATATATGAAGAGATTTCTTATAGGCAGCATATAGTTATCTTTTTATCCAATCTGACAATCTCTGCTTTTAAATGGGATATTTAGGTAATTTATATTTAGTTTATTATTAGTTTGGTTAGATTTTAAAATGTCATCTTGTGGGGTGCCTGGGTGCCTCAGTCAGTTAAGTGTCCAACTCTTGGTTTTAGCTCAGGTCATAATCTCAGGGTCCTGGGATTGAGCCGTGCATCAGGCTTTGCAGTCAGCCCAAAGTCTGTTTCAGATTCTTATTCTCTCTCTTACTCTCTGCCCCTCCTCCACCTCTCTCTAAAATAAATAAATAAATCTTTTTAAAAATAGCATCTTTTTATTGATTTCTATTTGTTCTATGTGTTCTATGGTCCCTTTATTTCTTTAAAAAATTTTTTAAAAACTTTGTGTGAATTATGTTTGCTGTGGATTTTTCAAAAATAGCCTTATGATGTTGAGGTATTTTTATCTTTGTTGAGGGTTTTTATCAAGAATGGATGCTGTGTGTGGAAGGACCCCACAAGAGGGTGCTTACCCTAGCCCAGGCATAAGGGGGAAGTGAACATAAGGTACTGAAGTTTGAGAGGATTCGGAATTTAGACTGGCATGGTGGGTGGTTCTGTTTTTAATTGGAGTCTGATGCTTATAGGGCTTTGGTTTAGAAGGTGGACAGCCGGGGCTGGGTTCAAATTCTGACATTGTTGTTTGCCTGCCTCCTTGGGCAGGTTGTTGAGCAGCCCAGTCTCAGCACCTTTCTCTGCAAATGAAGAGAACAATATTACCCACTTCAACTATTTGCTGTGAGGATTTGATGAAGTGATGCCCATGAAGCACATGGCCAAATGTGGGATATATGTTAGTCATCTTGTTACCACTTAACAGAAATCTAATATAAATTACTAATATTTAAAACAGATTAAGAGATGTTTTACAGTACCAACTTCTTCTGTAAGAGGATGAATTAATATTTCCTTTCAAATATGAACATGTTTTTCTATTGATTTTCTTCAATGGTGTTAAAATCTGGGATGGGGCATCTCTATGTGTGAATTGTTCTTTTTAAAGATTTTATTTTATTTATTTGACAGACAGAGATTACAAGTAGGCAGAGAGGCAGGCAGAGAGAGAGGGTGAAACAGAATCCCCGCTGAGCAGAGAGCCCGATGCAGGGCTCAATACCAGGACCCTGGGATCATGACCTGAGCCGAAGGCAGAGGCTTTAACCCACTGAGCCACCCAGGCGCCCCTCTATGTGTGAATTTTTAAACATTGCTAATTTAAAGAGTTCAAATCCATTAGAAGTGAAAATAAAGTCTTCTGTAAGAGGATGAATTACTATTTCCTCTCAAATATGGAAAAAAAAGAATGGATGCTATACATTGTCAAATGCTTTTTCTACATCTATTGAGATCATATGGTTTTATTCTTTCTTTTATTAATGTGGTGTATCACATTGATTGATTTGCAAATATTGAATCGCCCTTGCAACCCAGGAATAAATCCCACTTGATAGTGGCGAACGATTCTTTTAATTTACTGTTAGATTCAATTTGCTACTATTTCACTGAGAATTTTTGCATCCATGTTAATCATGGTATTGTCCTGTAGTTCTTTTTTTCAGTGGAGTCTTCATCTAGTTTTAGAATCAGGGTAATGCTGGCTTTGTAGAATGAGTCTGGAAGTTTTCCTTCCATTTCTATTTTCTTGTAACAGCTTCAGAAGAATAGGTATTAATTCTTATTTACATGTTTGGTAGAATTCTCCTGTGAAGCCTTCTGGCCAGGAGTTGTTTTTTGGGAGATTTCCTTGTTGGTTATCAGTCTGTTCAAGTTTTCTATTTCTTTAAATGTTTCTGGGAATTTATCCATTCCTTCCAGATTGCTCAATTTCTTGGCCTATAGTTTTTCATAATATTTTCTTACAGTTGTTTGTATTTCCATGCTGTTGGTTGCAAGTCCTCCTTTGTCACTCATGATTTTATGTGGGTCCTTTCTCTTTTCTTCTTGGTAAGTCTGGCTTGGGGGTTATCAATTTTGTTAATTTTTTCTAAGAACCAGCTCACGGTTTCATTGATCTGTTCTACTGTTCTTTTTTGTTTGTTTGTATATCATTTATTTCTGCTCTAGTCTTTATTATTTCCCCTCTTCTGCTGGTTTTAGGTTTCACTTGTTCTTTTTCTGGATGCTTTAGGTGTAAGATTAGGTTGTGTATTTGAGATTTTTCTTGTTTCTTGAGGTAGACCTGTATTGCTATTTACTTCCCTCTTATGACCACTTTTGCTGCATACCAGATGCTTTGGACCATCATGTTTTCAGTATCATTTGTTTTCATGCATTTTAAAAATTTCTTCTTTAATTTCCTGGTTGACCAATTCATTGTTTAGAAGGATATTCTTTAAACTCCATGTATTTGTTGTCTTTCCAATTTTTTTCTTGTAGTTGATTTCAAGTTTCATAGCATTATGGGTGAAAACATGCATGGTATGATCTCAATCTTTTTGTGTTTGATGAGGCCTGATTTGTGACCTAGTGTGTCATCTTGCCTGGAGAATGTCTCATGTGCACTCAAAAAGAATGTGCATTCTGCAGCTTTAGGATAAAATTCTGCATGTATCTGTTAAATCCATCTGCTACAGTCTATCATTCAAAGCCAGCTACCTTGTTGATTTTTTGCTTAGATGATCTGTCCATTGATGTAAGTGGGGTGTTAAAGCCCCCTACTGTTATTGCATTATTATCATTGAGTTCCTTTTGATTATAATTAATTGGCTTATATATGTGGATGCTCCCAAGTTGGGAGCATATTTGGAATTACTAATTCTTCTTGTTGGATAGACCCCTTTATGATATAGTGCTCTTCTTAATCTCTAGTTACAGTCTTTGGTTTAAAATCTAGTTTTTCAGGTATAAGTATTGCTACTCCAGCTTTCTTTTGACATCCATTTGCATGATAAATGTTTCTCCATTCCCTCACTTTCAATCTGCAGATGTCTTTAGGTCTAAAATAAGTCTCTTATGAGGCAGCATATAGATGGGTCTTGGGTTTTTTTTGTTTTTTTTTTTTTAAAGATTTTATTTATTTATTTGACAGAGAGAGAGAGAAATCACAAGTAGGCAGAGAGGCAGGCAGAGAGAGGGGGAAGCAGGCTCACCGCTGAGCAGAGAGCCCGATGCAGGGCTCGATCCCAGGACCCTGAGACCATGACCCGAGCCGAAGGCAGAGGCTTAACCCACTGAGCCACCCAGGCGCCCCAGGGTCTTGGGTTTTTTTAATCCATTTTGTCACCTTATCTTTTTTTTTTTAAGATTTTATTTATTTATTTGACAGACAGAGATCACAAGTAGGCAGAGAGGCAGGCAGAGAGAGAGATGGGGAAGCAGGCTCCCTGCTGAGCAGAAAGCCCGATGCGGGGCTCGATCCCAGGACCCTGAGATCATGACCTGAGCCGAAGGCAGAGGCTTTAACCCACTGAGCTACCCAGGCGCCCCACCTTACCTCTTTTGATTGGACTAAATGTTCCAATCAATCAATGTCTTTTGATTGGAGCATTTAGTCCATTACATTCAAAGTAATTATTGCTAGATATGAATTTAGTGCCATTGTATTACAACTTTTATCACTTCTGGAGATTTTCTCTGTTCCTTTCTAGTTTCTGTAACTTTCGGTCTTTCTTTTCCACTCAAACAGTCCCCTTTAATATTTTTTGTAGAGCTGGTTTGGTTTCTGTTTGTCTGGGAAACTATCTGTCATTGATTTTGATTGATAGTCTTGCTGAACAGAATATTCTTGGGTGTTGGTTTTTCCCATTCAGCATGTTGAATATATCATGCTACTCCCTTTTGGCCTGTCAACTTTCTGTGGACAGATCTGCTGCTAACCTTACTGGACTTCCCTTGTAAGTTATAGACTTCCTTTGTCTTGGTGCTTTTTGGATTTTTTCTTTATCTTCATATTTTACAAATTAAACTACAAAGTGGTTTTTGTTGGTTTTGATGGGATCTCTCTGTGCCTCCTGGATTTAGACGTCTGTTTCCTTCCCCAGACTAAGGAAGTTTTTAGCTATAATATCTCGAGTGACCTCTCTGTCCCTTTTCCGTCTTCTTCTTTGAGGTCTCCTATAGTACTAGTACTATTATGCTTTATGGAATCATTGAGTTCCCAAGTCTACCTTATAGTAAGATTTTTCTTTCCTTTTTTTTTTTTTTTTTGTTCAGCTTCATTATTTTCCATAATTTCATCTTCTATATCACTTATTCATTCCTCTGCTTCTTCCACCCTTGTGGTCATTACACCAACTCATTTAAATCTTGGTTATTGCATTTTTTATTTCAGACTGATTAGTTTTTCAACTCTTTTATCTCTGTGGTAAGGGACTCCCTGTTGTTTTCCTTGGTTTTCTCAAGCTTATGTAGTATTCTTATATTGTTGCTTTAAATTCTGAATCAGCCATATTACTTTCATCTGTTATGATTAGATCTTGGCCATGACCTTTTCTTGTTCATTCTTTTGGGATGAATTCCTCAGTCTTGCCATTTTGTCTAGGTCCCTGTTTTCTTCTGCCATTTTGTCTAGGTCCCTGTTTTCTTCTGTGTGTTCAGAAAGCCTGTTACGTTTTCTGCTTCTGAGAGCAATGGCTTTATGAAGATGTCATATACTGTCCAGAGCCTGATGCTTCAGAAAGTGTCTCTAGTATATCCTGCGTGCACTCTGCCACTGTGTTATGGCTTCTCTATCCCTCAGATCAACCCTTGGCAGAGTTTCGCATTACCTGCAGTGGGGAGTGTTTGGACTTTGACCAGAGTGTGGTGAGTTTTTACTAAGTGTGCTCTGGTCTGCTTGTTAAGAGACTTGATACTATTTCCACTAGAGCTGAAGCTGTGCAGAACTCTATGGTTGGTATATGTGGTCTGTGTGGTGTTTGTGCTGGTCTTCTGGGGGAGGAGCCCATTGTATTTGTTCTCAGGCACACTTGTTGGAGAAAAGCAGTACCAGCAGAGCACAGGGAAGCAGGGCTTGGTGTAAACAGTTTAGGCAGTCAGTGTTGGTGCAGTACTGTTTACTGAAGTTAGTTTATGCTGAGGGTGGGGGGCATGGAACGGCATCAACCAGCTCCTTTGTCCCTGGAGAGGGGAGTTTGTATTTGCTGTCAGGCAAACGCTCCAGAAAAATGAATAATTTCCTCCTGTGTGTCCTGGGTGTTTTTCAGATTGTTTTCACACTGTCTGTGTCCAGGTTGCTTGTTTGCCTGGAGCTGCACAGTGCACTTTAGGCTTTTCTGGCCAGGCCAGCTGGGTTTTAAAACTCCAAACTTTAGGGACCTGGTGTGGCCAGGACCTGTGCTGGTCTTCTGGGGGAGGGTCCTGCTGTGGTGGTATTGATGCAGATTTGATCCAGAAGGGTAGTTGTACCAGAGTGTAGGAGTGTGGGATCTGGAGCAAAGCACACTAAACAGCCAGTGTCCAGTTAGCCACATTCAGCAGATGTCTCTGTGCCTATGCTGAGTGGCAAGGCAGGGAAACAGCACCCATGGGAGGTCCCCTGGGCATTTGTCCCCAGAGAGGCAATGCCACCTCTCTTCAGTGTGCTCCAAGAAGAGAGGGACTGTCTATCCCAGTGTGTCTCAGGCTATCCGCTGATCACACCGTCTGCCCCAGGGGTTACTTGTTTGCCTTCTATACATGAGTACTGCTGTGCCTTCAGGGCTCCACATCAGCCATGCCGGAGTCCTCTAAAACTCCAGTCTTCAAGCGCCACTAGTTGCAAAAACCCATGTAAGTCAGCTCCTCTTGTTTTCTTAGTCAATTGCTTTCCCTGTCTGATCCCCTGTGTGCTCCTCTCTCACCTCTGTGACCAAGGCTCCCTCTTCTCCACAGCACTCATGTTCTATTTCTCTCCCAAACCACATCTCTGCCCCTCCTACCTTTCATGGTGCGGCCTCTTCATTCCCTAGATCTAGTTGTGCAATTTGTTCTGTCAGTTCTCAGATTGAATTCTTGGGTATTCAGAGTGGTTTAGTATTTATCTAGCTGTATTTGAGGGAGAGACAAGACTAGGGTCCTCCTACTACTCTGCTGTCTTAGCTCCTCTCCCCTGTGTTATTGTTTTAATGCATTTTCCTTTTACATGTGTTACAACAGTATATTGCTATTATTTTTTGTGAAAATAATGTCTTTTAAAGAGATTTAAATAAAAAAAAATCATGTATATATGCCATATATGTCTATTCATATATTTACCACATATGGTGCTTATTATTTTGTGCAGACCAACATTTCAATCTAGTATCATTTTCCTTCTTCCTAATGGAATTCCTTTAATTGTCTTGTAATATAGGTCTTCTGGTGATTAATTCTTTTAGCTTTGCATCTCTGATATTTTCATTTTATTTTTGTTTTGAAGTTAGGCAGAGAATTTTGATTGATAGTTCGTCCTTTCAGTACTTCAAAATATTACTCTACTATCTTCTTGCTAAATTATTTCCAAGAAGAACTCAGTTACCATTATCTTTGTTCCTTTTTATGTAACAGGTCCTTTTTTCCTCTGCTTTTAAGATTTTCTCTTTGTCACTGGATTTGAGTAATTTGATTGGGTTATTCCTTGGTGTAGGCTTCATGTTTCTTGTGCATGAGTTTTACTGAGTTTCTTGAATCTTTGTATTTATAGTTGTTATCAAATTTGGAAATTTTCAGCCATTATTTTTTCAAAAATTTTTTCTTTTCCTTTTCTCTATTTCTTCTCCTTCTTTTCTTCTTCTTCAGCGATTCTAATTAGACTTATATTAGGCCATGTGAATTTGTTCTAAAGCGTACTGATCCTCTGTTTTATTATTCTCATTTTTTTCTGTTTTACTACCAAAAACAAGTTTCTGTTTTTATGCTTTCAGTTCAGTAACCTTTGCTTTTGTAATGTCTAATCTGCTGTTAATCCTATTCAGTGTATTTTACAACCCACATATTGTGGGTTTCATCTCTCTAAGTTTCATTGGTTCTTTTAATATTTCTTCTGTGTCTATACTTATAGTTAAAATAGCTATTTTTTAGTTATAATATTGAGATAAGTATAGAGTCACATGCACTTTAAAGAAATAGTAGAGATCCTATGTACACTTTATCCAGTTTCCACCAAATGTTAGCATTTTGCAAAACTATGATACAATATCACAACCAGGACATTGAAACTGATACAATCCATCTATCTTATTCAGATTTCCCCAGATTTGTACTCATTTGTATGTCTATTTAGTTCCATACAATTTTATCACATGTGTATTTTGTTCTATATAATGTGATTTCATGCAGGTTTGTGTATCCATCACCAGAGTCTAAAGAACTAGTTCTATCAGCATAAAGATCTCTCACACGCCCTTTCCCTCTTCCTGGCCCATCCTAACCCCTGGAAACCACTGATGATGTTCTTTCACTTTAAAAATTTTGCTTTGAAATATTATGTAAATGGAGTCATAAAGTACCTAACATTTTGGGACTGGCTTTTAAAATAATTTCTCATAATTCTCTAGAGATTCATATGTTTCTTGTAATAGTAGTGTGCTTCTTTTTATTATGAGTGGTATTTCATGGTATGGATATACCACTTGTTTAACCACTCATTTACAGAAGAACCTTTAGGCTGTTTATACCTTTTGGCTATTACAAATAAAATGGCTATGAACATTTCTGTACAGGTTTTTATAAAATTTAAGTTTAAGCCTTTAAAGCTTCCTTGATAAATACCTGAGAAATTTGGGTCATATGGTGGTTGCATGTTTAGTTTTACAAGAACTGCCAAACTGTTTTCGAAAGTGCCTGTAACATTCTACATTTCCGTCAACAGTTTTTGAGCAACTGAGTCTCTCTGCACTCTTATTAGTATTTGGTGTTCTATTTTTTAAATTTTAGCTATTCTATTAGGTGTAGTGATATCTCATTATGGTTTTGATGTACATTTCCCTGGTGGCTAAAGATTTTAAAAATCTTTTCATGTGCATATTTGCTATATGGACATTCTGATGAAGTATTTGTTCCTGTCTTTCACCTATTTCTAATTAGATTGATGTTTGAGTTTTTAGAGTTCTTCATATAATATAGATATTAATCCTTTGTTGGGTATATGGTAAATATTTCCCCTGGCCTGTGTCTTTTCATTTACATCACATGAAATTTGCAGAGCAAGATCAGTTTCGAGTGATTAAAATTTTCTTTTATGGATCATTCTTTTGGAGTCAAGTTGAAGAACTATTTGCTTACACCTAAATTCTGAAGATTTTCTTCTGTTTTGTTCTAAATGTTCTATAGTTTTTTTGTTTTACATTTAAGTCCATGGTCTGTTTTGAATTAATTTTTTTATAAGTTGTCAAGTTTAGATTGAGTTTCATTTTTTTTCCTATAGGTTTCTGTTTCCTCCAGCATTTGTTGAAAGGCTATCTTTCCCCTATTGAATGCTGTTACACCTTTTTTCTTTCTTTCTTTCTTTTTTTTTTTTTTTTTTTTTTTTTTTTGAGAGAGAGCAAGCATGGGAAGGGCAGAGGAAGAGGGAGAGGGAGGGAATCCCAAGCAGATTCCAGGGTCAGGGTGGAGCCTGATGCAGGGCTCAATCTCACAGCCCTGAGATCATGACCTGAACTTGAAATCAAAAGTCGGATGCTTAATTAACTGAGCCACCCAGGTGCCCCTGCTGTTGCATCTTTGTAAAAAATCAGTTGGATATTTACATGTGTGTCTATTTCTGTCTAGCACTCCACCTATACTACATTGCCTTAATTACTATAGCTATATAGCAAACCTTAACTTGGGTAAGGTTAGTCCAGCCACTTTATTCTTTGTCAAGATTGTATTAGCTGTTCTAGACCTGTGACTTTCCATATAAACTTTATTTTTTTAAAATTATTATTATTATTATTATTTTAATTTATTTGACAGACAGATCACAAGTAGGCAGAGAGGCAGGCAGAGAGAGACAGGAGGAGGCAGGTTCCCTGCTGAGCAGAGAGCCCGATGCGGGACTCGATCCCAGGACCCTGAGATCATGACCTGAGCCGAAGGCAGAGGCTTTAACCACTGAGCCACGCAGGCGCCCCCCCATATAAACTTTATAATAAGCTCACCTGTCTCCAAAAATCCTTAGGAAGATTTTGATAAACATCTCATTAAACCTATATATATCAACTTAAGGAATATTGACCTAATTACTGTTATATCTTTAAATCCACAAGCTCAGTATGATTCTTCTTTTATTCAAGTTTTCTTTGATTTCTATCATCTACATTTTATAATTTTCATCATAAGGATGTCAATTCTGTATATGGTTTGTGAAGTATTCACTTTGGAATGATTTTACCTTCAGTTTCTGAATATTCACTTCTAGAGATGAAATTAATTAGTTTTGTTTCTGCATTTCTTCCTTTCCAGTGTACATGAATTTTATCTTTTACAGTTTTATTCTAGTGGTTAGAACTTTTGTACTATGCTAAATAAGATTTGTGAGAGCTTTATTTCTGATCTTAAAATAATAATAAAATAGAACCTGTAGTGACTCATTAGTAAGCATGATGTTGTAGGATTTTTGTAGATGCTGTTTATCAAGATGAGGCCGTTCCCTTCTACCATGCTAAGAGGTTTTATCATGAGTTGGTAGTTTTCTTAGCCTATTGACATAGATTATATTGTTTGATTTTTGAGTTGATGAGCCAGCTTTGCATACCTGGAATAAATCCCACCTGGTCATAGTATATAACTTTTACTATGTTGTTGGATTTGATTTGCTAAAATTTTGTTAAGGATTTTTGCATCTAAGTTCATGAAAGACATTGGTCTATAGTTTTGTTTTCTTTTCCTTTCTCCCCTCCCCCCTTTTCTTTCAGTCTTTCTTCCTTTCCTTTCCTCCCTACATCTATTTCCTATCCCACTGTCTGATTTGGGTGTGAGGGTAATGTAGAATCATAAAATAAGTTGTAAACTACCATCTGTAAAAATTGTGTCTGTTTATTAATCCCAATTGTATTTTCCTTCAAACACTTGAACATACTTACAACTGCTTTAGAGTCCTTGTTTTCTAATCTGAAAAACTTGGGGTTATTTACTAGCCTTTTAAGCATGAGTTGCATTTTAAAGTTTCTTAGCATGTCTGATATATTTTCAAAAATCAACTTGAGGCTTATTTACATACAAGGGAATGAACTCATGTAAGTGTATAATAAATATTGACAAATGTTAACATTTGTGTAACCAAATTCACAAAGATATAGAACACTCCCACCTCCCCAAGAAGTTCTATTTTGTCTCTTCTCAATTATTCCTTCCCCTACTTAGTCCTAGGCAACCATTGGTCTGCTTTCTATCATTGCAGATCAGTCTTCTCTAGTTTCAAGTGAGTGGAATCACACAGCATCGTTTTTATTCTTTCAACAGCCTATTGCTGTGACTCAAATATGCTGTGTTCATAGCTCATAATTATTGCTCAGTATTCCATTTTGTAGCTGTCAGCTTATCCATTTATCTGTTGTTGATACCTTGACTTTTTTTTTTTTTTTTACAGTTACTGGCTATTATGAATACATTTGGTATGAGCATTCACATCCTTTGTTTTTCCAAAGTGATATTTTATATATTCACCAGCACACTATGAGTTCCACTGCACTATTCTCAACACTCTTTAATTTTAGTCATTTTAGGGTGTACAGTGGTATCTCATTGTGGTTTTCATTTGTACTTCCCTAATGAATAATGGTAACATCTCTGCATGAGCTTGTCATCTATTTATCTTCTTTGACTGCATATATAAACATTTTGCCCATTGTTAAACTGGATTGTCTCATTTAATTATGTGTGTTTATATATTATAGATAACATTTTCAACAGATATGTGTGACAAACATCTCTCAGTTTACGGCTAGCCTTTTCATTTTCTTAACAATGTCATTTGAAAAGTAAATTTTTTAATTTTAATGAAATCACATTTTTTATCGTTAATATTTTAAGTCTGTTTAAAGAACTTTTGCAAACCCAAGGTAACTACGATTTCTTCTATGTTTTCCTCTTTAACAATATTGCATTTTTTAATTGCATTTTTTTGTATGTTTGCCCACTTAGGTCATCTTTTTAGCAATGTTTGTAGTTTCAGTGCACAGATCTTACATTTTTTAAAAAAGATTTTATTTATTTATTTGAAAGAGAGTGCACAAGGCAGAGAGAGAGGGAGAAGCAGGCTCCCCGCTGAGCAGAGAGCCCAATATGGGGCTTGATCCCAGGATCCTGGTGTCATGACCTGAGCCAAAGGCAGACACTTAACCAACTGAGCCACCCAGGCACACCTGCACATCTTCTTAGTCAAATTTATCCTGAAGTACTTCATAATTTTAATGCTATTATAAATGGTATCTTAAAATGTTCTATTTCTCATTGTTCCTTGTTAGTATATAAAATTGTTTTTAATATTGACCTTTGTATCTTGCAATCTTGCTTAAGTTTTAGTTCTTGTAGCATTTGTGTAGCTTTCTTAGGATTTTAGAGACAATCAGATCATTTGTGAATAAAGGCAGTTTTTACTTCTTTCTTTTCAATCTGTAGACATTTGTTTTTACTGCATTACCGCAATGGCTAGAACCTTCAGCACAAAATAGAATATAAGCGATGTGAGCAGAGATACTCTTTTTCCATTTAGGGAGACAACTTTGTTTTCACAAGTATGTTGGCTGTTTTTGTTTAAAATGACCTTTATCAGATTGAGGCATTTTCCTTTTATTTCTAGTTTGCTGAAAACTTTTGAGAGGTGTTGGATTTTCTCAAATATTTTTCTGCATATGTTGAGATGATCATATGATTTTTCTTTTTTAGTCTGAAAAGAAGATGAATAATATTGATTTTTAAATGTTAAACCATTTTTGCATTTTTGGCATATACTCCACTTGGTTATGATGCATTGTCCTTTTTGGATATTGTTTGGTTTGACTTGAGAAAATTTTAATAATTTTTTCATTAGTGTTCACAGGTTTAAGAGTATGTAATTTTCTTGTAATTCTTTCCTTGTTTTGAGAACAAGGTAATGCTGTGCTCTCAGATTAAGTAGGAAACTGTTCTTTCCTCTCCTATATTTTGGAACAATTTGTGTAGAACTAGAACTATTTCTTTCAGAAATGTTAGATAGAATTCATCAGTGAAGACACCTAGGCTCAAAGCTTTCTTTGTGGGAAAATTTCAAACTAAAATTAAATTTCAACATGAGATATAGGGCTATTCAGATTTTACCTCTGCTTTCACTCCTCTAAATTCTTCTATCTTCTCAACTTAGAGAGAATCCTGGGTTTTGTATGGGTTCCCTGGCTCCCATGTTATTTCTACGCAATAAATTTGGGCAATCACAGGGCTTGCCTCATTTGTTTCCCTTCTTTCTTGGATCACTGACCTTTGCTGTCCATTGCCCACTCTCTGAAAAGTGCTGTTTATGTATTTTGTTCAGTGTTTGAGTTGTTAAAGGTTGGAAGGCAAATATCTCTTTTATATCATGGTCAGTTGTGGGAGTCAGAATTCATTTTTATTCATTCATGAAACATATTTTTTTGCTACATATACAATTCTAAATGATGATTTTCTTTGTCCCACTGAAGATACCATCCCACTGCTCCATTACTACTTTTGAAAAGCCTTTTTAGTCTTTAACATTCCTTTGAAAGTAGTATGCTTTTTAGCTTCACCTTCTTTTAAGATTTTCTCTTTGATTTCCAGTTTTACTCTGAAGACACTAAAAGAAATCCTTTTACTTTATCCTGCTTGACCTTCACTGGGTTTCTTCAATCTGTGGATTGGTGTTTCCAATGGCTCAGAAAAATTCTGTCTTTATTTCTCCAATTAACTTTATCCCATTCTTCCTTCTTCTCCAGGGCTCCAATCAAATATATACTAGATGTTCTCACTGAATCAGTCTCTTACCTTCTCTATTTTCCACATTTTTCTTTCTGTGCTATATCATGGATAATTTCTTCCATTTCTTTCTGTTTTCTGCCAGGCATAGTTTATTGCCACGCATGTCCACTGTTTTGTCCACATGTCCACCATGTTTTAAAACTTTGGCTATTGGTAATTTTCATGTAAATGAGTTCTATTTGTTTCTTCAAATGTATATTAAGAAACTTTTTAGTTTTTCTTTCCCTGCAGATATTTTCAAGTTTGTTGATCATTTTTTAAACCCAGTAAGTATAGCTCTCTTAAAACACAACTCTGATAACTTCATACTAAAGTCTGGGCAGATCCTGTCCGTCTCTCCCACTTGTATTGATTGACTGATTGATTGTGTACTTTTTCCCTGTGTCCATCATTGTCTTCAAAATTTACTTTTGGCACTTTTTAAGATATAAAATAAATGTCTTCCTTCACAGAAGCATTGGAATGGCTTCTGCCTGATTCATGGGGGGCACTACCAGTTGGGAACCATTTCAAATTATGTTTGATTTTAAAGTTACATGGCCCACTCAGATTTTGGTTCTCAAGATACAAAAGCACTTAAAGACTGGCTTGTGGTCACTTTTTTTTTTTTTTTTTTAAGATTTTATTTATTTATTTGAGAGAGAGGCAGTGAGAGAGAGCATGAGCAAGGAGAAGGTCAGAGGGAGAAGCAGACTTCCTGTGGAGCTGGGAGCCCGATGCGGGACTCGATCCGGAAACTCCGGGATCATGACCTGAGCCGAAAGCAGTCGTCCAACCAACTGAGCCACCCAGGTGTCCCTGGTCACGACTTCTTAAGACTTCTTTTTGTCCTTTTATTTTCCTACAGTCCCTGAATTTGGGGTTGGCTTTACTTCTAGTTCTCCCTTATTGTGAAGATATAAGCTTCTGGAGTTTCCATCTTAACCCACTGAGCCAGCCAGGTGCCCCTGGAGTTCCATCTTAATGTAGGATTTCCTACAGGATTCTCCAACTTGGATGGGCACTTGGCCTCATCTTTTACGTCCTTTGCTCCATGAGCCATTATATCAAAGTGTAAGATATTGGATACTTTCAGATCAAAACTACCCTTTTTTCTCTCCAATATTCACTAGTCCCTGGGTTGAGAATTTCTCCTAAGTGTTGGCCTTGCAATTCATCTTCTGACACCTTCTGTATTTTTATTTAAGTATTTTATTTATCATTTGACAGAGAGAGAGAGAAAGAGAGAGAGAGAGAGAGAGAGAACAAGCAGGGGGAGCAGCAGAGGGAGAGGGAGAAGCAGGCTCCCAGCTGAGCAGGGAGCCCGATATGGGGCTTGATCCTGGGAGCCTGGGATCATGACATGAGCCAAAGGCAGATGCTTAATTGACTGAGCCACCCAGGTGTCCCACCTTCTGTATTTTTAGATGTGTATTACAGATACACACACACAGACATGTGATCTTTAAAGATCCATCATCAATGAAGTGATAAAAGGTAGAGTATTTTTCAATTTATGAGGAAAAAGCCCTTAGCATTAAAAATTTTTCAACAAGAAGGTTAATTACAATAGTGTATTATTCCTAGGAACAGGAAATCTCTGCTGAATTCTTAATGTATTAATGCTAAATATACTTTTTCCTATTGAATTTATCCTTTTTTCATTCTCCAGGTGAAATAATTTAAAAAATCAGTGTGCTAATAGCACAATGTTAGACCTGGAACTAGTCTGACTCTGAGCTTTCATGCAAGTGACTTCATTCATGTTACAATTCAAATGTCTTTGCTTGTTAAGTGGAGGTAATACTAAATTATCCTCATAGCCATTTTAGCTCTAATTTCTCAATGTACAGATACTTCCACACTTCATTTTGAACACTTATAATAGACCTTATTAAACAATAATAGCCCTCTTCCCATTGGCACAATCTTTCCATAATAACAATCCAGAGCCACTCACTATCAACTGACTGGAGATGGCACAAACCCTATTTGTCATCCCTAACCTTGTATATATAAATGACATCTTTTGAAATATGGTTAAACAACTTTTCTACTGTGTTATATCCTTAGCTGCTTTTCTAATAGTTGTAATAGGCTAAGAATTAGAAAAGATCATTCTCATTTTTCAGGATTGTAGAGAATTAAAGTGCAGAATTCAAATTTTTCCTTGAAAAAAATAGTGGAAATCATCAGATAAAACAAACAAAAGTATTCTCGGCTCATTGTAAAAGCATTCTATTAAGAATAGGGCAAATAAGTAAAAGACAACTGATAGTGTACTTCAGGTAGAGAATAAAAATTTAATAGTAATATAAAATAAACAAACATATAAAAATCAAGTATTTAGTTTTAGATGTTAGAAATAATTTACATAATAAAGTTAGAATAGTACTGATAGTGCTGCAAGTAAGATTTTACTGTTCAAATTATAGATTATGCCAATCACACTATGTACTCTGGGTTTCAAAAATTATGCTTTTATTACTAAAAGCATCTGGACTTTAGATGTCACTAATGAAAGCATGTAATACCTGGCATATTGCAACTGAAGCTGTGTAACCATCATTTTAATGACCATGATGGAAATAAAAGAGGCAAACATCTCCTATCTTTGGAATGCTAGTTACCCAAACTGTCACAGTGTCCAAATAAAAACAATTCCTTTTTCTGTATTGCCTTGGAAGCATATACATGAGAGAAAATGGGGGAAAAAAAGGGGCAACTTTATGATATATGCAATGCCAATGTTAAAACTCATAAACTAAATTTCTCAATATGATATTCCTGATTCTGGTCCTTAAGAAATAATTAAAGAACTTTTTAAATACCAGGAAATATGATTCTGCCATTTTTCCATAATCAAATTTTTCAATGATCTCTAAGACTGACTTTCACAGCCTGTTCCACTGAGCTAGTTCAAGGAGACACACTGGTTGAAGAAGGATGGAGAATATAAACTTTAAGGCTAAAAATTCCATCTTCAAAATGTAAAGATTTAAATAGAGCCCTTAATAAGGTTATGTAATACCAAATTGCTGGCTATGAAAACATGTAGACAGAAAAAAAGGTCATGCTTAATTAAATGAAAAACCATAGGCAAGCTTTTCATAATTAAGTAATTCTCTCAACTTAAGGACATTTGCTCAAAGTTACCTTACTGCATTGGTAAATCTTTTTCAGAACCATTAAGTCCAGTTCTGCATCAATGTCTCTTATGCTTTGGCTGCATAATTTAATAAAGTATATATTCTGTAGGTGGTTACTATAGAACTCCATGAACAAAATAAAGTAGATAAAATACTAGAATCTTAATTGAAAAATGGCATATTTCTCTTTTTCATGCAATCAGCATGCCAATCTTAAATCTGATATTTGTAGAAAATTGCTACATTTCCCACTGCAGCTTGCTTTTCTGATGAGCCAAATATAAATGCTTTCATACAGTTGAGAATTAAGAAATGTTCTGATGATTATTCATCATTATCTGTGAAAAAGAAAAAAAATTAATTCACTTCATTGCAAATCAAACTGTATCTACTTAGTAAAAAACTAACTCTTTTTTATGCTAAAGGAAAAGAGCTTTAATGTAGTTTTAATGTAGTTTATATTGAATATCACTTAATATTATTTACTATCACATACTCAGTGTAAAATATTCAAACAGTACAATGAAGAATAAAGTGGGAAACAAAAAGCCTATAAGCCAAAGACAGCCAATGTTAATAATTCTATGCAAATAACAAATTTCCAAAATCTAACTTTTTAAATTGTATATTTTCTCCTTAAAGCACATAATGGATATGGAAGAATAGATCAATAAGTGATAAAGCAAGATTATAAAATGTTAGTGGCAGAATCTAGGTGCTGAGTACATGGGTGATAAATGTGAAATTCTTTCAACTTTTACATACGATGAAAATTTTACAATATGATGAGAAAGAATAAATCATGGATATACTCCATGTCCGTTTCAGTGGCTACATAGTATTTTTTTAAATAGATAAGGCATAGTTAAATTAACTATTTCTACTTATAAACACATTGGTTGCTTCCAATTTTTCTTTATTTAAAAAAAAATAGTTGAATAAATTAAACAGACTGCTTGGTTTAATTCTATATAGCAATCACTATCTTCCACACTGGAGCAAAAGTGATCTTTCATTAAAATTCAAGTGTCAACTCGAGTCACTGCACTACTGAAAACTCTCCTCTACACCTCCCCAATAGCTCAGAATAGAACCCATGTTCCTTATGTGGACTGCAAATCCCTTCACGATTTGACCTAAATATTTCTAGTCTTAGCCACTTTCATTACCCATCTTCTCCAACTGTCCCTAGAATATATGCTTTAGTAACACTGACTTGGCTATAGATCCCCTAATACATTTTGCATGCTTCTATGTTTAAGTAAACATACTGATCTTAAGATAAACTCCCATTCATCTTTCAAAATCTAACTCTGAAATCCTCTCCTCTTGGAAGAATTACTTTAAATCTTTTATTTCTTCCAATATTGCTGGATCGCTACTTGATGGAACACATATTTTATTGCTTCCAATGTTATATCCAATGTTATTACTCTGTACTATAATTTACTTATATTTTACAATTTCAAAATGTTTCAAATAGAAAGGGCACTCATGTACCTAATACTTAGAATTAATAAAAGTTAATTTGGGGTCATATTGATTTGGGATATTAAGAAAACCACATTATGGATTGAAAGTACCCTTTTCCAATCTTACTGTCCTTTCTTCTTGCCCAAGGGCATTATCAATACACTAAACTGATGTGTCTTTTCTTCTCAAGGTTTTTTACTTTTATTGCATATATGCACACCCAAATAATACTGCCTTTAAACATTATATAAGTGGTACTCTGCCCTCCTTATTCCAGCATCATATTTGTGGGGCTTATCCATACTGACAGATGAAAATTTAGTTCATTTGTTTTAACTACTATAGAGAACTCCATTACATAAGTAGAGCACAACAGTTTATCTAAAATAAATGTGGAAGGAAGGTCTACAGGTGTGGACTGCCAAGATTGATATTCTATATGAGGACTTGGTGGCCTCTTCCATTCTACTGCCGACCACAGTTATAATTCTTTCCCTTGTGGAAGAATTTTTCAAGACTAATGTGAAATAACTTACACATTTTGCTAATGTGTAAAACTAATGTGAAATAACTTACACATTTTGCTCATTCTACTTGACTTCTGACTCTGGATAATACTTAGCTAAATGGCATTAATTTTACTAATAGCTGTGGTTGTAGATGCTTACCAAACCCATAGTCTAACAGTATCAGGCAGCTAAAGAGAGGAGGCCATCTTTTGAGGACTCATTATTTTCAGTTAAATAATATGGAAATGTATTTTAGATAATCTTCTTTTTAACGGATTTCTTAATGACACTGACACCACTTTTGCGTGAACTGGATATAATTTGCCTATCCTCTCCCTTCATTAATCTCACCCTCCTCTAAAATAGAGTATCAAAGTGTGTAAGTACCATATGCAGATCACATGGTTTAATTATTATCTCTTAATGTGGCCTAAAAGAATGATCTGTAAGACAACTAGATCTAGGGTCTAAGTATTTTCAATAAGAATGACTTTGAAATAGTTATTCTAAACCTAATCACTGTCCAACATTTAACTGTTTTGAGATTAATGATACAAAACAGCAATTTATTCATACAGTTCCACATACATTTTAAAACCAGTTTAGCGAATTTATATATTAGTATCTATAATTTTTACATATGAGTAAGTTGCAATATTTTAGGGGCTTTAGTAAGATATTTAAAAAAAGGTTTCTAAGGTAAGCATTTGACTAACTGCTTTGTACTTTTTCTAGGCTAAAGGAAATACTGATAGGCTTTATGATACAGAACTTCAGGATCTTCATTCCCTTTTCATTTGTGTGATATGAATTTGTATGAAATTTTGATATTGCTTCTTTTTCTTTCTTAGATTGAAGACTAACAGATACACAATATTATATTAGTATCAAGTGTACAACATTCTGATTTGATGTTTATATATACTACAAAATGGTCACCACAAGGTCTAGTTACCGTCTGTCACTGTATAAAGCTGTTACAATATTATTAACTATATTCCCTATGCTGTATATTATATCCCTTGTCTTCTTTTATAACTGAAGACTGTACCTCTTAATCTCTTCACTTATTCCATCCATCCCCCCCATCTTCCCTCCTTGCTGGCAACCACTAGTTTGTTCTCTGTATCTATAAATTTCTTTCTGTTTCTGTTCTGTTTCATTTGTTTCTTTGGGTTCCACATGTAAGTAAAGTCATATGACATTTGAATTTCTCTGATTTATTTCATATAGCATAATACCCTCTAGGTCTATCCATGTTGTTGCAAATGGCAAGAATTCACTCTTTCTGTTGGCTAAGTAGTATTCCACTATGTATATTTGCCACATCTTTATCCATTTATCTATCTATGGACATTTAGGTTACTTCCATATTTTGGCTACTGTAAATATTACTGCAATGAAAATATGAGTACATATGTCTTTTTGAATTAGTGTGTTTTTTTTTTTTTAAGTAATCTCTACACCCAACATGGAGTTTGAATCCATAACCCAGAGATCAATAATCACATGCTCTACCAACTGAGCCAGCCAGCTCCACTGATTTAGTATTTCCATTTTCTTTGGATAAATACCTAGAAATGGAATTGCTGGATTGTATGGCAGTTCAATTTTTAATATTTTGAAGAACTCCATACTGTTTTCCATGTCTGTACCAATTTACATTTCCACCAAAAGTTCCCTTTTCTCTACCTCCTTGTCACTTGCTACTTCCTGTCTCTTTCATAATAGCCATTCTGACAGGTTTAAGGTGGTATCTCTTTGTGGTTTTGACTTTTCCTTGATGGTGAGTGATGTGGAGCATCTTTACATGTGCCTGTTGGCTATCATATGTCTTCTTTGGAAAAGTGGCTATTCAGGTCCTCAGCTTTTTAAAATCAATTGTTTGGGTTTTTTTAGTATGGAGTTTTATGAGTTCTTTATATATTTCTGATGTTAATCCCTTATTGAATATGTCTTTTTAAAAAATCTTCTCCCATTCAGGAGGTTGCCTTTTCATTTTGTTGATGGTTTCCTTTTCTGTGTAAAAGCTTTTTAGTTTGATGTGGTATCCCTTGTATATTTTTGCTTTTTTTGTCCTTGCCAGAGGAGATAGATCCAAAAAACTATTGCTAAGACCAGTGTCAAAGAACTTACTGCCTATGTTTTATTCTCAAATTTTTATGGCTTCAAATATGATTTTAAGTCTTTAATCCATTTTAAGTATATTTTTATATATGGTGTAAGAAAATGGTCCAGTCTCATTCTTTTACATGTAGCTCTCCAGTTTTCCCAATACCACTTAGTAAAAAGACTGTCTTTCCCCTGCAATTTCTTTCTTCCTTTGTTGTAGTTAATTGAACATATAAGCATGGGTTTATTTCTGGGCTCTCTATTCTGTTGATAGATATTGATAACATATTGATAATATGTTTCTGTTTTTGTGCTAGTTTTGATTACTACAGCTCTGCAGGATAGTTTAAAATCAGGGAGTAAAAGAGATAACTCTTTTTCTTCTTTCCCAAGACTGCTTTGGCTATTCAAGGTCTTTTGTGATTGTATATAAATTTTTTTTTAAAGATTTTATTTATTTATTTGACAGAGAGAGAGATCACAAGCAGGCAGAGAGGCAGGCAGAGAGAGAGGAGGAAGCAGGCTCCCCACTGAGCAGAAAGCCCAACGCAGAGCTCTTTTTTTTTTTTAAAGATTTTATTTATTTATTTGACATGTATATAAATTTTTTGATAGGGATTGCACTGAATCTGTAGTTTCCTTTGGTAATACTGATATTTTAACCTATTAATTCTTCCAACTGATTTTGAACAATGGATCTTTCCATTTATTTGTGTCATCTTCAATTTTTTTCATCAACGTCTTATTTTTTTCCAAGTATAGGTCTTTCACCTCCTTGGTTAAATTTATTCCTAGGTATTTTACTCATTTTGATGCAATTATAAATGGGATTGTTTTCTTAATTTCTCCTTCTGAAAGTTTGTTATTAATGCATAAAAACACAACATTTCAATTTCTTTCATAAGTGTTTTATATATAAGTTTTCAGAGTACAGATCTTTTACCTCTTTGGCTAGGTTTACTCCTAGGTATCTTGTGTTTTTTTTTTTTTGTGGAATTGTAAATGGGACTGATTCCTTGATTTCTCTTTCTGCTGCTTTAACAGTGGTATACAGAAATGCAACAGATTTCTGTAATTTGATTTTGTATCCTGAGATTTTATTGAATTCATGTTTCAGTTCCAACAATTTTTTGGTGGGACCTTTTGGATTTTTCTATATAGAGTATCAGGTCATTTGCAAATAGTGGAAGTTTGACTTCTTGCCAGTTTGGATGCCTTTTGATATCTTTTTGTTGTCTGTCTGCTGAGACTAGGACTTCCAGTAATATTACTCAGCCATTTACAAAAAAAAAAAAAAAAAAACAAAAAAAAAACTGAAATCTTGGCATTTGCAACAACATGGATGGAGCTAGAATATATTATGCTAAGTGAAATAAGTCAGAGAAAGACAAATACCCATATGATTTCACTCATCTGAGGAATTCAAGAAACGAAACAGATGAACATAGCAGGAGAAGATGAGCCAAACCATAAAACAGACTCTTAACTATAGAGAACAAACTGAGGGTTGCTGGAGGGGAGGTAGGTGGCTGCATGGATTAAATGGGTGGTAAGTATTAAGGAACACACTTGTGATGAGCACTCCATGTTATATGTAAGTGATGAATCACTAAATTCTACTCCTGAAACTAATATTACACTATATGTTCTAACTAGAATTTAAATAAAAACTTGAAACTAAGAGAGAGAGAGAAACACAACAGATTTCTGTATATTGATTTTGTATTGTGCAACTTTCCTGAATTCATTTATTATTTCTAATAGTTTTGAGGCAGAGGCTTTAAAGTTCTCCCTATATAGTATCCTTTCATCTGGGAAAAGTAACAGTTTTACTTCTTTCCAATTTGGATCCTTTTATTTCCTTTTCTTGTCCAACTGCTGTGGCTAGGACTTCCAATACTATCTTGAATAAAAAAGCTAAAAGTGGGCATCCTTGTTTTGTTCCTCATCTTAGAGGAAAAGCTTTTAACTTTTTACCACTAAGTATGATGATGCTTACTGTGGGTTTATCATTTACAGCCTTTATTATATTGGGGTACCTTCCCTGTATATCCATTTTCTTGTGAGTTTATATTATAAATGGATACTGAACTTTATCAAATGTTTTTATTGCATCTACTGAGATGATCATGCCTTTTATACTGTGTTTTGTTAATGTGGTGTATCACACTGATTGACTTGTAAATACTGTACTATCCATCCATCCCCAGAATAAATCCCACTTGATCATGGTGTATGATCCTTTTAATGTATTGTTGAATTATTTTGCTAATATTTTGTTGAGGATTCACATCTATGTTCACCAGGGATACTGGTCATAACTTTCTTTTGGTAGTGTCTTTTCCTGATTTTGGTCTCAGGGTAATGCTGGCCTCATAAAAAGAGCTTAGAAGCATTCTTTTCTCTTCAATAATCTGCAATAGCTTAAGAATGATAGATACTAACTTTTAAAAAATGTTTGGCAGAATTACCTGTGAATCCGTCTGGTCCTGGACTTTTTTTTTTTTTTTTTTAAGATTTTATTTATTTATTTGACAGACAGATCACAAGTAGGCAGAGAGGCAGGCAGAGAGAAAGGAAGGGAAGCAGGCTCCCCGCTGAGCAGAGAGCCCGATGCGGGGCTCGATCCCAGGACCCTGGGATTATGACCCGAGCCGAAGGCAGCGGCTTTAACCCACTGAGCCACCCAGGCGCCCCTGGTCCTGGACTTTTATTTATTGGGAGGTTTTGTTTTGTTTTTTTGTTTTTACTCTTCAATTTCATTGCTTGTAACCAGTCTGTTCAAATTTTCTATTTCTTCCCAATTTAGTATTAGAAGACTATTTGTTCTAGGAACCTATCCATTTCTTCTAGGTCTTCTATTTGTTGATGTATAGCTGTTTGTAGTAGTCTTTTATGATCCTTTGTATTTCTATGTTATTAGTTATAATTTCTCTTTCATTTCTGATTTTATTTGGGCCCTATCTCTTTTTTTCTTGATGAATTTTGCTAAAGATTTACCAATTTTATCTTTTCAAATAGCCAACTTTGAGTTTCATTAATCTTTTCCACTGTTTGTTTAGTCTCCATTTTATTTCCTCTGTGATCTTTACTATTTCTTTCCTCTACTAACTTTGGGTTTTGGTTCTTTTTCTAATTCCTTGAAGTGTAAGTTTAGACTGTTTGTTTAAGCTTTTTATTGTTTCTTAAAATGGGCATGTATTGCTATAACCTTCCTTCTTATAATTGCTTTTGCTGCATCCCATAGATTTTGGAGCATTGTGTTTTCATTTTCATTTGTCTCAAGGTATTTTCTGATTTCCTCTATCATTTGATCCATTGGTTGTTTAGTAGCATGCTGGAGTCTCCACATGTTTGCGTTTTTTTTCCAGTTTCCTTCCTGTAGTTGATTTCTAGTTTCATACCATTGTGGTCAGAAAAGATGTTTGATATGAGTTCAATCTTAAATGTATTGAGACTTTTTTTTGTGGTTTAACATAGGACCTATTCTGGAGAATGATTCATGTGCATTTGAGAAGAATGTTCTGTTTTGGGATGGAATGTTCTGTACATATCTATCAAGTCCATCTGGTCTAGTATGTTGTTCAACCGCCAATATTTCCTTATTAATTTCCTGTCTGGATGATGAACCCATTGATTTAAGAGGGGTGTTAAAGTCCCTATATTATTGTATTACTGCCAATTTCTTCTTTTGCATGTTAATATTTGCTTCCTGTATTTATGTGCTACTATGCTAGGTGCATAAATATTTACAAGTGTTATATCTTCTTGTTGGACACCTTTAACATTATGTAGGGCCCTTCTTTGTCACTTCTTATAGTCTTTGTTTCAAAGTCTATTTAATTTCTTAAGTTCTGCTACCCCAAATTTCTCGTCATTTCTGTTTGCATGTAATTTTTTCTATCCCTTCATTTTCAGTCTGTGTGCGTCTTAAGATCTGACGTCAGTCTCTGGTAGACAGCATACAGTTGGGACTTTTTTTTTTTTTAATATACACTTAGTCACCCTCTATCTTTTGAGTGAAGCATTTAGTCAACTTACATTTAAAGCAATCATACACAGGTATATATCTGTCATTTTGTTTTCTTGTTGTTTCTGTAGTTCTTCTCTGTTCCTTTCTCTTCTTGCTTTCTTATGATTTAATAATTTTCCCTAGAGTTAAATTTCATCTCCTTTCCCTTTTTTTTTTTTTTTTTGTGTATGTATTACAGATTTTGGGTTTGTGTTTACTGTGAAATTCATATATAACAACTTACATATATGCCACTTTATTTTAAAACTGGTGGGGCTGGGGCGCCTGGGTGGCTCGGTGGGTTAAGCCGCTGCCTTCAGCTCAGGTCATGATCCCAGGGTCCTGGGGTCGAGTCCCGCATCGGGCTCGCTGCTCAGCAGGAAGCCTGCTTCCCTTCCTCTCTCTCTGCCTGCCTCTCTGCCTACTTGTGATCTCTCTCTGTCAAATAAATAAATAAAATCTTAAAAAAAAAAAATTTGAATTTGAAAACTGGTGGGTATTTATTTATTTATTTATTTAGATTTTGATTTATTTATTTGACAGAGAGATCATAAGTAGGCAGAGAGGCAGGCAGGCAGAGACGAAGCAGGGAAGCAGGCTCCCTGCTGAGCAGAGAGCCCAATGTGGGGCTCAATCCCAGGACCCAGGGATCATGACCTGAGCCAAAGGCAGAGGCTTTAACCCACTGAGCCAACCAGGTGCCCCAAAACTGGTGGGTATTTAATTTTGAATGCATTATAAAAGTACTACATTTTTACTCCCTCCCACGTTATGTTTAAGTTTTTGATGTCATACTTTATATCTTTTTATTTAGTGTATCCCATAAGTAATTATTGTAAATTTAATTTTATTACTTTTGTCTTTAAACCTCATGCTAGCTCTATAAATCATTGATTCACTACCTGTCCTATATGTTTGCCTCTACTGGTGTGATTTTTTTTCTTTTATATAATTTCCTATTCCCAGTTAAGGGCTACCTTTTCTTTTCTGCTTAAAAAAGACCCTTTGATATTTCCTTGTAAAGCTGATTTAGTAGTGATGAATTCTTATAACTTTTGTTTGTCTGGGAAACCATGTATCTTCCCTTCAATTCTGAATATTAACCTTGTCTGGGAGAATATTCTTGCTTGTTAGTTTTTTTCCTTTTAGCACTTTGAATATATCATGCAACTCTCTTCTGGCCTGCAGAATTTCTGATGAAAAATCAGCTGATAGTCTATGGGGATTCCCTTACATGTAACTGTTTTTCTCTTGCTGCTTTAAAGATTTTCTCTTTATCTTTCATTTTTTACTTTTTTATTATGTGTCTTAGTGTGGATCTCTTTGGGATCATCTTGTTTGGGACTCTCTGTGCTTCCTGGATCTAGATGTGTTTCCTTTCCCCAGGCTAGGGATGTTTTCAGCTAGTCTTCCTTTCTTTCTTTTTAAAAAAGATTTTATTTTTTCATTTGTCAGAGAGAGAGTGTGAGTGCACAAGCAGGGGGAGTGGCAGAGAGAGGGAGAAGCAAACTCCCTCCTGAGCAAAGAGCCTGATATGGAACTTGAATCCAGGACCCCAAGATCATGACCTGAGCCGAAGGCAGATGTTAACCAACTGAGACACCCAGGCATCCCAGCTATTATTTCTTCAAATAAATTTTCTGACCCTTTCTCTATTCTCCTTCTAAGTTCCTGTAATGCAAATGTTAGTATGCTTGATGTTGTTGCACAGGTCTCTTAAACTATCCTAATTTTCTTTTCTTTCTGCTATTCAGTTTGGATGATTTTTAATATCCTATCTTACAGTTCACTGATGTGTTCTGAGTATCATCTAATCTATTTATTCTCTCAATTGTGTTTTTCATTTCTGTGAATGTGTTCTTCCTCTCTGATTGCTTTATTTTCTTTTTTGAAATTCTTATTGTGTTTAACCATTCTTCCCTGAGTTCAGTCAGCATTTTTATGACTATCATGCTGACTCTTTATCAGATAGACTGCTTATCTTCATTTTCTTCAGTTCTTTTTTTCTAAGATTTTTGTCTTACTCTTTAATTGGGACATATTCCTCCATCTCCTATTTTGCCTAACTCTTGTATCTGTTTCTATGTATGAGGTTTCTATGTAAGAGAGACAGCCTCCTACATAGGCATGTATCCTTTTGAAGCCACTCAACTATCCAAAAAACATGTCAATTCTACCCTGTGCCTCAACCAACTGTTCTCAGCTTAAGGAGGAATATCAAATAAAGTTTTTCCAAATATTTGTCAAGCAAAGTTGAACCCCAAGCACATTGCTGATTATTCACAGAAAGCACTATTGAAGCAATACTTATGGAGAACTGCCCGAAGGATAAACAGTCTGAATATGAATATAACTAGACTGGTATTCTTCTCAGATTAATTAACTGGGGTCATTCTCTGACTTCATGCCATTAAATTACACTATGTCATATTATGAGAAAGAGGCCCATGAAATCCAAATACTGTAAAAATTACTGAAGATAAATTTTAGTTCACTATATAGTGTTGATTTATAAAACAGGATCCAAGACCTCAATAAAATCAGAAATATTCAAGTTCCAGATAATGTTTACATTTTATGTATTAATTTTGAAAACAAAAATAGTATTTCAATATTTAAAGGAAAACCATCTGTTTTACAGTAGTAGTTCTTAACTGACAGATATTTTGAAAGACTAAGACTTGAGTTTTTCACTAAGATCTATGGACTTAGATTCTTAAAGTCTAAAAAATATCCTCTTTAAAGGAATCTACAAGTTATTAAAATTTGAGGAATACTATATGATTGTACCCTCTTTTTAAGAATCATGGGGAAATTATTCTTTTGTTTCAATACTAAAAATAGCTGACTTCTGAGTGATATGTTTTGTCTCAAGAACAGTGACTTATGTAATTAATTAGGTTTCCTGCTTTGCTAGAAAGATAAGCACCAAATTTATGACCTATTCTCACAAAATGCAGAGACCCTTTGAACATTAACTTTGTATTCTCACCTCATTCTTGGCTTAATAATCATTGCTTATGCTCATTTGCCTGATACGCTGACTTTCCCAAGCCCTTGTACTCTATATATTTTTAAGTGCAACATTAAATTTTTTGACAAGATAGAATATAAATAAACTTTATAAAAATTTATATTGCTAAAATTAAGCAACATTTTAAAAATATCAAATCCTCAAATCACTTTAGCATACTAATTGTATCTTTAAAGTAATTTTGACAGATATTCTAGAACAGAATTCTTGTTCAAAATATTTAATCAGTTTACAAATCACTTTAAAAAATTAAGATCATTACTTCACGGTGAGATACCTAAAAACTATAAGACCACAAATATATCTTATATCTTGATTCCCACTTCATTCACTAAGCTTGACTTCAAGAAACTTTAAAACTTTGTCCAAAAAAAATCCTACATGTGCCCAGAATAAAGACTCATACAAAGAAAGACTATCAAAAGAACCTGGTATATAAGCTGTCAGTGAAATTCCAAAAGTTCCAAGATATTTTGTGTAATGGAGAATCTTAATTAAATTTATATCTCTACTTTAAAGAAACTATTATTTATGGATATTAAGTTCTGACATTTTCCCCCCAAAGTGATGTTATAGTTCTTCAATACTTCTTTAAAGGAAAACAGCTCCCTTAAGGATCAACAGATTAGCGGATATAGAAGAACATATCAGTAATCTAGAAGAAAGGGAAATGAAAAGCATCCAAGCTGAATGTCAAAAAGAGAAAAAAATTTTTTAAAATGAGGATAGGTTTAGGCATCTCTTAGACAACACCAAGCAAACAAACATTTACATTATAGGGGTCCCAGAAGAAGAAGAAGAGAAAGGGGATAGAAAACTTACTTGAGGAAATAATAGCTAAAAAGTTCCCTAACGTGGGAAAGGAAATAGACATTCAAGTCCAAGCACAGGGAGTTCCAAGGATGTCCATACCAGGACACATAATTAAAATGTCAGAGGTTAAGGATGAAGAAAGACTTTTAATGGCAGCAAGAGAGAAACAAAAAAACCTATGAGGAAAACCAATAAAACTCTCAGCTAATTTATCAGTAGAAATTTTGCAAGCCAGAAGAAAGTAGAATATATTCAAGATGCTGAAAGTAAAAAAACCTAAAACAAAGAACACTCTACCTGGCAAATTATCCTTCACATTTGATGGAAAGATAGAGTTTCCTAGACAAAAAAAGATAAAGGAATTTATTACTACTAAATCAGCCTTATAAGAAATGTTAAAGGGAATTCTTTAAGTTGAAAAGAAATAGCTAAAATTAGACATAAGAAAATGATGAAAAGGATGTACAATGTGACAACACATACATTAAATGTGGAGGAGAGAGAAAAAAAGTTTTTTAAGAATGTGTTTGAACTTAAACTACCATCAAATTAATATAGACTGCTGTATAATTAGGATGTTATATTTGATCCTCATGGTAACCACAAACTCAAAACTTGTAATAGATACACAAATAAATAAAATAAAAAGTCAAACCTAATACTATAGAAATTCATCAATCACAAAGAAAGATAGCAAGAGAAGAAGGGAACAGACAACTACAATAATTACCAGAAAACAACAGAATGGCAATGAGTACATACATATCAATTACTTTAAATGTAAATGCCTTAAATGGTCCAATCAGAAGATATAGGGTGGTGGGATGGATTAAAAAAAAGAAAACACACACACACACACACACACACACACACACACAACCCACCTATATACTGCCTACAAAAGAGTCACCTCAGATCTAAAGACACATATAAACTAAAAGTGAAGGGATGGAAAAATATTTACTGAGCAAAGGGAAGCAAGGAAAAAAAAAAAGCCATGGCAGCAATGTTTTATATTAGACAAAATAGACTTTAAAACAAAGACTGCAAGGGCTCCTGGGTGGCTCAGTCAGTTAAGTGTCTGCCTTTGGGTCAGGTCATGATCTCAGGGTCCTGGGATTGAGTCCTTTATTAGGCTCTCTGCTCATCAGGGAGCCTGCTTCTCCTTCTCCTCCCCACTCATGCTCTCTCTTGTTATCTCTCTCTCTTTCTCTCTCTAATAAATAAAAAAAATCTTTAAAAAAATAAAAAATAAAATAAAACAAAGACTGCAACAAGAGACAAAAAGAGCATTACATAATGATAAAGGGGTCAATCCAACAAGAGGATATAACAATAGTAAACTATCCACCCAACACTGGAGCACCTTAAATACATAAAGCAAATATTAACGGACATAGAGAAACTGATGGTAATATAATAATAGTAGGGGACATTAACACTCCACTTATATCAATGGCTTGATCATCCAGGCAGGAAATCAAAAGGAAGGAGTATCTTTGAATGACACATTAAACCAGAAGGACATAATAGATAAACAGAACATCCCATACCAAATCAACAGAATACATATTCTTTTCAAGTGCACATGGAACATTCTCCAGAATAGATCATGTTTGGCCACAAAACAACCCTTAGTAAATTTAAGAAAAATGAAATCATACCATGGATTTTCTTCTGACCACAACAGTGTGAAACTAGAAATAAATCACAAGATAAAAATTGGAAAAAAAAAACAAACACATGGAGACTAAACACCATGATACTAAACAACCAATGGGTTAACGAAACAAAGAAGAAACCAAAAAATACATGGAAACAAATGAAAATGAAAGCACAATGCTTCAAAATCTCTGGGACACAGCAAAAGCAGTTCTAAGACGGAAATAAAGTGACAGAGGCCTATGTCAAGAAACAAGAAAAAGCTTAAATAAACAATCTGACCTTACACCTAAAGCAACCAGAAAAAGAACAAAGCCCAAGCTGAGTTAAAGGAAGGAATATAATAAATTCAGAGCAGGAAAAAATGAGACAGAGACTGAAAAAGCAATAGAAAAAAAAAATCAATGAAACCTAGAGCTGGTTCTTTCAAAAGATAAACAAAATTGATAAATCCTTAGCCAGACTCATCAAGAAAAAAGAGAAAGGACCCAAATTAATAAAATCAAATGAGAGAGAAGTAACAATTGACAACACAGAAATACAAAGGATTATAAGAGAATGCTATGAAAAATCACATGCTAACAAACTGGACAAGTAGGAGAAATGGATATATTCCTAGAAACATACAATCTTCCAAAACTGAGTAAGGAAGAAATAGATAATCTGAACAGATTACTGGTAAATAAATTGAATTTATATTTAAAAAATAAAAGTCCAGGGACGCCTGGGTGGCTTGGTCCTTAAGCATCTGCCTTTGGCTCAGGGCGTGATCCCAGGGTCCTGGGATTGAGCCCCGCATCTGGCTCCCTGCTCAGCGGTATGCCTGCTTCACCCTCTCCCACTCCCCCTGCTTGTGTTCCCTCTCTCGCTGTGTCTCTCTCTGTGAAATAAATAAATAAATAAAATCTTAAAAAAAAAAAAAAAAAGTCCAGAACCAGCTAGAGTCACAGGCAAATTCTACCAAACATTTAAAGAATTAAATACCTATCCTCTTCAATCTATTCCAAAAACAGAAGAAGGAAAGGTTCTAAATACATCCTGTGAGGCTAGCATTACCCTCACACCAAAACTAGACAAAGATACCATAAAAAGAAAAAAAAACCAAAAAACTACAGGCCAATATCCCTAGTGAACATGCAAAAATTCCCAGCCAACTGCATTCAACAATACATTCAAAGGATCATCCATCATGATATTCCAAGGATGCAAGGACAGTTCAATATTCACAAATCAATCCATGTGACATACTGCATTAACAAAACAAAGGATAAAAATCACATGATCATTAATAGATGCAGAATGGATATGATGTTGTATGTGTGTGGAATATCACACAACCATAAAAAAGGATGAGAGTGGGTCCTTTGTGACAACATAAATGGAACCAGAAGTATTTTGCTAAGTAAACTAAGTCAGACTGAGAAAGAGGAATATCATATTCCACTCATGTGTAGAATCTAAAGATTTTTTTTTTTTTTATTTGACAGACAGAGATTACAAGTAGGCAGAGAGGCAGGCAGAGGGAGAGAGAGGAGAAAGCAGGCCCCCTGCTGAGCAGAGAGCCCGATGCAGGGCTCGATCCCAGGACCCTGGGATCATGACCCGAGCCGAAGGCAGAGGCTTTAACCCACTGAGCCACCCAGGCGCCCCCATGTGTAGAATCTAAAAATAAATAAAGACAATAAGGAAACAAAAAGCAGAATCAGACTTACAAATATAGAAAACAAACTAATGGTTGCCAGAGACAAGGTTGAGAGGACAGGCAAAATGGGTGAAGAGGAGTTTGGGATACAGGCTGACAGTTATGGAAGTACCAAATCATGGGAAGAAAAGGCATAGTATAATGAATATAATTAATGATGTAATAGTATTGTATGGTGACAGATGGTAGCTATATTTGTGGTAAGCATACCATAAAGTATAAACTTGTCAAGTCAGTATGCTATACACATGAAACTAATATAAGATTGTGTGCCAACTTAAGTCAAATAAAAAAATTAAAAAGAAAAGAAAGGAGCTCCTTTAAGTTTCTTTTGCTAGGTTTTATAGCACTACCATACATATGAAACATTTTCTGTTTTTGCCTATTTGTGATCATCGTAATTATTAAATGGGCTAAAGAAAATCATAATTAATAACATATGCAGTACTAATTACTGGCGTATATTAGATCCATTACTTGTTGCTAATGACCCCAACATTTTCTTGATAGTTATTTTGTTAAGGTAAGAATACTAATGAAGATGCAGTGGATTTTGAATCATAAGGTAAAAGTACTCACTGTACCTGATGATTTTCTGGTTTTGACTTAACAATAACTATTAAAGTTTTTAGAAGATTTTTACTTACATTTAACTGACTCAAAAACTTCTTTTTTTTTTTTTGGCTGAGCTTTATGGTCAATATAAATAAGTATATAACCTAACTAAGTAAAGTTGCTCCTAAAATAAAAGACATTCTTGAATTTGATTTTAGGAAACCTGATTTTTCATGAGTCAATATATCAAATACTTTTATTGAAAGCCTGGCTCGAAATACCTGAACTGAGTATTAATGCTCCACTTGTATGAACGCTAAATCCAGGTATTCATCATCTTGTGCCCAAAGGCATTTATAGCTTCAAAACAGATCTTATTTGCAATTTTAATACCCTCCAAGTTATCCAGAATACTACTATGAGACTGAACTTTATAAAATGTCTCCTTCATTCTGTCAGTTCTTTCACTTCACGAATCTTCAATGATTTCCTCTATGTTTGCATTTTAAACACTTCACAGTATCTAATCACAAAGACTAATTTTCTAATTTAAATTCCAGTTAGTTAACATACAGTGTAATATTAGTTTCAGGTGCACAATGCAGTGATTCAACACTTCCATACAATGAAGACTATTTTCAATAAGAAGCTTCCAATATTAACTCTAATATACATTAATTTTCACTGTTTTCTGACAAGTTATGGCTCTACATTTCTTTCCATTTTTTACAATCTAAGCTTCTCTTGTCTAATTCCTACTGCACTGAAAAGTATTTTAGAATATGCATTTTATACATAGTTCTACACTTTCATATACTTATGTCTCATCTTCCAAATTCAACATGTAAGCAAAGACTACGTCTTTTAATGTCCATAGTAATAAAGTACTAGGCTACAAAAGCACTTGATAAGTACTTTCAAAACAATTCATAGTATATTGAAATAGTGATCATCCTTTTACAGCAGTGGAAACTGAAACTTAAATCACTTAATGTCACATTACTAGCTTGTCACAGAGTCAGGACTATACCACTGGTCTGGTACCATGTTTAGTGCTCTTGATAAATTTAAGGGGAAACACCATTTTTAACTTTAATAATTTTCAGTAAAGTTCTAATATTTTTTAAGTGATTCTGTAGGTAAATATTTTCCAAATATAAAAATGGTTTACATCCAAATCACTATAAATGAATTCCATTTACTGTGAATGGAAGAGATTATATTTGGTATTACTTAGGAGAAATTGTACATATTGCTGAAGCATGTATGTCTAAAGGTTTACTTCTACATCGTTGATAAGAAAGTATTCTAATTTCTAGAGCTGTCCAATAAGGAGTCGTTAAAAAAAACTCATTCAAATATTACTTATAAATTAAGTAAAATAAGAACTTAAAGGACTTAAGTCAATAAAAATGATAGAATCAGTTAATATATATGACATGGTTAATTTTATAATTGCTCATAAGTACCAGGATATGATTCCAATATAGATTTCACTAAAACGCATGTGATAAAAAGCTCAGCAATTTACATTTGTCATCCTGTTTTTTTGCACATTTACTTAAGATATAAAGACAGGAAATCTTACCTTCTTGATAGGCTCCATCTGCCATGACTAAATGAAGAATCTTGGCATAAAGATGTTCATGTTCATTTCCTAAAATATCCTGAACTATTGTTGAACAAATCTCAATATTTTCATCTTCATCTTCATGAATAGCCTATACCAAATTTCCAAATATAAATATATGATTATTAACATTCTCTAGAGGCTTTATTATTTATAATAAATCCAACGACCTATAAAAATCACTGACATTTCACTAATAATTCAAAAAGAGCATATTTCAAAATTAATTTTTTTTTTTTAAAGTAGGCTTCACATCCAAGGTGGGGCTTGGACTCATGACCCCTGAGATCACGAACTGGATGCCCCAAACTTAAAATATTTTTTAATTGACATTTTACTTACTTTTATTTTCTCATAAACCTCAAAGAATTTTTCAAAGCCCATTTCCTGCTCCAGGTGAAGTCTCAGTTCCTCTAAATGGTTAAAGACACTATCATATTCACATTCACTAGTAATTTCACCATCACTGTTATCTAAAAAACAGAAATTAAAAGAAGATATTTTATGACTAAAAAGAATAAATAAAATCTTTAAAAATAAAAAAAAATAATTCTGACCCAAACAGACTAAAATTCTTTTTGATGAGTGACGTCACTGAAAGACTACTTGTACTTACAATATAAGGTTTTGTTATTACAATTATTGTCTTTTATGGAGGAAATCAATGTATATACAAATGTCTTAACAAGACTGTTACTTTGGGAATCTTTTCTTTTATAGACATAAACAGTAAACCAGATTAAAAACATTTTAATGGAGTAAAAAATGAAAAAAGCATACCCATATGTTTTGTGCTGCAGCAAACCAACCATAACTGTGTTTAAAAATCTGACATTAAACATGAGCTAAAACATGAAAAAGCATGCAGGAGGCAGATGACTTATGCTACATATTATAAAACTTCAGTAAAGCATTTAGAAAGTATTATAAATGCTATATATGTTTTATGTCATGTACATGTCCAAGCACTTTATGTTATCTTTAGTACTAGAAAAATAAGGCAAGAAAGATAAGAAAACAATAAAAATATTTCAAAAGCATTCCCAAAATTTAATGGGAAAGAAATGGAACAAATGTATATGGGCATTTGTGTGAAAATAAAAAGAATGAATAAAAGTCAGAGACACAGAAGGATACTTCAGTTTTATTTAAATTAGAAAACTTCCTATCAGGTACCAGAAAAATACACTCTGATTGAAATATGTGTATACACTGAAAAAAAAAAAAAAAAAAAAAAGCCCCATGTACCTGAGTGCCATTCTTCATTTAGGGCACTTTCACTGCTGGGATTGTCATCCTCATCTACCAGATCTGTCCCATTTGCAGTCTGCTCTATGTCACTGTTCTTTAAGACTGATTCTTCCTCCTCACTGTATTCTTCACCAGGTTGTTCCCTAAGTAACTGTTCCATAGAGGCCTGAAGCTCTTGTAAATCTGTGTCAGTTTCTTCAAAAACACTGAAATTTTAAAAAATTAAACTAAACATTACCAAAATGTCACCTTATTTTGAAATTTTACTTCAATATACATGCACTCCTTTCTGCTTAAAAGTACTAATAGTAGATAAAAAGAAATCTGAAAAAACCTACATAAGTGGTCTTTAACAAAGTAACTGAAGATTAATACAATTATAAATATAGCACATTACACATATTCTGGAATACATAAGCTGGAAGATGAACTTGTTTAAAATGATCCTGATCTGCTAAAAGAGAATAAAATAACGTAACTATCAATATTATTCATTGCTTAAATTTTGAAAGACTGTTTCAGTATTTTAAGGGGCTAGACTAAAGAGATTTTTTTACATGCTTTCTAAAAAAAACCTGAATATTCAAATATTTTTCTTCTATGTAATTCTGAACATTTAGTAAAATCTTTGTGTAGATGTATAATAGTAGTATAGTATATGAAAGGCTTTCCATATAAACACTCATTAGACATTTGAACACCTGAACATTATAGGTTCAGGTGAATAGTATGAGCTAGTAAATAAATAGTCATCAGAAATCTTATCTTTAGATGCTTATTCTTGAAAACATTTCTAAAATACATAACAAATGGACTTTACTGAGTAATTAGAATATACTAACCATAATAATCTCCACTGGATTATCTTGTTTCCAAGGCATTGCTCAGGATATTAATTTTACTTTCAAGGGATTACAGATGCTAGAATTAATTAATTTATGTAAATAATACCCTTGATTTATATAGTACTTTAGTTTATTAAGCAGTTTTAGCCTATTACTAAAATTTTATCTACACATAACTCATAATTCATTTTAGAGATACGGACACAGAATTAAAGTGTTTAAATTATTTGCTCAAGGTTATACAATCAATAAATAGCAAATAAAGATTGAAATCTAGGTCTTCTCATCACTTCTCATAACTTCTCAAAATACCCCAAGAATGTACTCATCAACTTTATTTCTCTTAATTTGCCTCTTTCTACTAAAGTGGCATGCAAAGGGAAAAGTCTGTAGATTAAGAGTTAATTGAAATTTTAGGTAAGTGAAGTCTTTGAAAGAGATTATGTATGATGTTGACGATTTCATTCACCAGAAAAGCGATGCTGAATAGAACATAAAAGCTGATTAAAGCCTTAAAGTTTAGATTCCAGTCAAACAAGTATTTACTGAAAACTAATATAGAAATGGTATTACATGGGGCGCCTGGGTGGCTCAGTGGGTTAAGCCGCTGCCTTCGGCTCAGGTCATGATATCAGGGTCCTGGGATCGAGTCCCACATCGGGCTCTCTGCTCAGCAAGAAGCCTGCTTCCCTCTCTCTCTCTCTCTGCCTGCCTCTCCGTCTACTTGTGATCTCTCTCTGTCAAATAAATAAATAAAATCTTAAAAAAAAAAAAAAAGAAATGGTATTACACAAGATCTTAAATAAAACTTCCATTAATGGAAAAGAAAATACTCTTTTAAAGTAGAAATATCTTTATTTAGTATTTATGTGTACAAACTTCTACACCGACTTTGTAGCAGGTATAGAAAAGCAAAGCATCTAATTAGAATGAGAGAATATGTCTAATCTTATGGATCACCCTATTAGTAACATTTAACTTTATATTTAATTACAAGACTAACATAATATGCACATCTGCTATGTACCATTAGAACAATGATTAAATAATCTGTTGACAAAATCTTACAATGGCCAACCCAGAGGAATTAGTGCCCAGCACAGATGGTATTAAAGTAAATGGGGCTGCCAAGTCTGCCATTATAAGAAAAGTATAAGATTAACATATATTTTAAAAGATCTATTTTAAAATCTGGCCTTGAATTCACATTTTAGTAGATTTTATTGTATGACCTTGAGTGAAGTTTGGACAAAAAGAAAGAAAAGAAAAAGAAAAAGAAAAAAATCCCAAGGAAAATTTTGTGGTACGGACTAATTTACTTTAAAAAAATAACTTGGGGGCGCCTGGGTGGCTCAGTGGGTTAAGCCGCTGCCTTCGGCTCGGGTCATGATCTCAGGGTCCTGGGATCGAGGCCCGCATCGGGTTCTCTGCTCAGCAGGGAGCCTGCTTCCCTCTCTCTCTCTCTCTGCCTGCCTCTCCATCTACTTGTGATCTCTCTCTGTCAAATAAATAAATAAAATCTTTAAAAAAAAAAATAACTTGGTTTTCAAAATTTTAAGTTAATATTAAAAGCTCCTAAACTTAAATTTTAAAATAAAATTCTGTCATCAACTAGTAATTAAAAGAACACAAGCCACAAACAAGTTGCTGTGCAGTCAGATAAAAACTGATGACTTTATAAACACTTAGAGGAAAAACTGTACTTAGCACTCTGTCAACCACAAAGGTGCTGAGACGTTGTCATGTTCCCCAAGAGGCTCAATAAAAACACATGAAGTGCTGATGACTACCCCTAAGCAGAAGAAAACAAGGATAAAAGGGTAACTTCCTGTAAAATCTGAGGACACTAGCAAAAATATAAAGAACAGTATGAGACATGAAAAAAAGGAGGACAAAGCCTTTAATAGAAACAGTTTGGTTAAAAATTTAAGAAACAAGAGGCAAGACTTAAAAAAGACAAACAAACATAATACCAGAAAATAGTGCCAGATACAGTGGCTCTGGCTCAACTATTGCAGGGGGGGAAAATATCACGAGACTGACACAGTTTTTTTCTATTAAAAGACGTAAAATGTAGAAACTTAAGCTCAAAAATATCAGAAAATAAATCATAAAAATCCCAATATTTTATGCCATATTTTCCTGGTGATCTGAATATACTATACCTTCTTGAACACTTTATTTTCCCCCCATATTGGGTAACATTTGTCTGAGGGGGTGAGAGGGCTTACTTGTCCTGTTAAAGGGGCTATTACTTCCTACAGTTCTCAGAAGGGTTGGTTAAATTTGCCTCGTAGATTCTAAATTCCCCATGAATCATGAAGAAAGGAATTTTGTGAAAGCAATTAAATTACATGCAGAACACACATGTGCCCACACACATGCAAACAAAACAACTAGTCTACCTGCTAATTTCCCACTGTCATGGTTTCAAAATCATACATAGCAGGAGAGGGATGTAGAGGCTTTCTGATCTTTTCCCTGGGGAACTGTAGAATAGTTCATATCTCACAATTTTCCATTGCAATCCCCGTATCATGTGGTGTTAAACTGTTAAACAGTCATTATTCTGCTAATATTCCTTCATTTAAGCAATATTTATTAAACATGTACCATGGACAAGTCAATGTGCTAGATGCTCAGTGCTGAATATGAATATTCCTCAAGTGAGGGTCAGTCATTACATTACTTAGAGGTTAATATACATATCAAAGCTTATATGACTGTACTTTAAATATGTTGTAAAAAGATAAAGGAGTGGTGAAATAACAGTTACAGATAATTTTTTAAAACTGTCTTAGGTGAGTTACATCTCCAAAGTTCACATAAACTCAAATTCTGTTAGTGCTAGTATTTATTAATGACATCATGCTCACATGTCTTCAGAATCAGAAGGTCCTTCTTTAATATGCTCATCTTCAATTTCATCTATTTCAAGATTGTCTTGACATACATCTCCTACAGTGGGAACATCCATCAGTGTTCTGAACAATTTTGAGAGATCTGGAAGTGAACATGTCCTCAACATCTAAAAAAAATCAACAGATTTCTTAGTAGGAGTAAGATTATTAGAAAATAAAAATGAAATAAAAAAATTAGAAAGTTAGAGCTAATACTAATTTTTTATTTTATATCATATATTTAGAGTTAGAAGTTCCAGAAGTGACTCATCTAAGATTAGAACCTAATTTTCTTGAATTTTAGCTCTGTAATTTTTCAGTGAGGAAAACTAAACCGGTGAGTTATGCTTAGGTTTCAAAATTCAAGGGATTCACTTTAGTCACCATTTAAAGGCAAGGAGAGGCATTTAGTCAGGGTATACCCAGGGAATGGAATTAGAAATCTGTCAGAAATCGGCAGTGCCAGAAACTGCCAATTTGCTCCTTCTCACTCAAGACCCATACTGTCCCTCTTTCCTTGTATCTCTTTCTCTCACACTTTCCTATGGCCAATCTTCCCCATATATTTTTCCCAAATCCTGAACTGAGTTTGTCTGAAGCTTGGCAAGGCACTATCACGTATAATTGGTGGCCCTTTGTATCCTTTATCCTAGGAGCTCAGTTAAATAAAAAACTTCATTTTAATGAAAAAAAAAAAAAAGTCTAATATCACTTCCATAAACAATGGACTGTAATTGGAGCCTTTCCCAAAAGAAGGTAAGGGTGGATAGACAGGTACTTTGATGTTTGTACATAGAATCATTTATAGCAGCAGGTAAGAAGGAACTGACTTGAGAAAAAAAACAATGTACAGTTGAGGTGTCTAAAATTTGAATTTGTTTGGGAAAGACCAGGAATAGAAGAAAGTGCCCCTGTCCACCAACCTATTAGCAATTAGAATGTGATGGATAGGCAGGATGATCAAACAAATGTCTATATACATAAGTCTCAGAATTTGGTTAATAAACCTAAAGGAACCTGTGAGATTTGAAACCTAACTCCTAAGGCCCTGGTAAGAATCCTACACCAGATTGGAGACTCTGAAGAAAACATAATGTTTAGCATATTAATGAAAATTTATATACTTTGGCAATTTAATTGGTACAACTGTTTTTGAGAATAAAAGAGGATAGATTTCCACTATTTGAACATAATTTACATATTATAGCGCAAGAAAAAGATGGTTATGAACTACAAGATGGGTAGATAGGTTGCTTGTTAAAACACTTAATGATGGTACTGAAAGTATATCTTTTACTGAATCTCCCATTGTTAGCAGAATTTATGCTTGACTTATTATTTGAATCATGTATATTATAAACCAATAGTGTGCAAAATACGCATACGGTAACAGTTTCTCCAGATAAATGCTAATCAACAAAAATATAGAGCATATATGCATTAAACACTTAAATTCAAGGGGACTCTATATAAAGATGCAACCTTTGTTAGGCTGAGATAAATTTTCATCCTGGCTAAAAAGAAATCTCAATTTTAGTTTATTCCTTTCACTAATTATAATAGCTTTCCTAACCTAATGTAAAATAATACAGTAGAAAGAAATTTCAAGAGGTATGTAATTTGGCAATTTTCCTCTTGGCATGGAAATGGGTATATGCACCCATCAGTCCAACAGCTATCTGTCCTATATTAAAAATGTTTCATGTGCAGTCTTCTTTGATAAATATTTTAGGTGTTTTGTTTTGGGTTAAGTTCTACTTTTTCTCAAAAATGAAGGGACGCCTGGGTGGCTCAGTTGGTTAAGCAGCTGCCTTCGGTTCAGGTCATGATCCCAGCGTCTTGGGATCGAGTCCCACATTGGGCTCCTTGCTCATCGGGGAGCCTGCTTCTCCCTCTGTCTCTGCCTGCCATTCTGTCTGCCCGTGCTTGCTCTCTCTCCCTCTCTCTCTCTGACAAATAAATAAATAAAATCTTAAAAAAAAAAATGAAGAGAACCACAGGTTGGTAGACAAGGGCTATTTCTGTTATTCCTGATAATGTTTAAAGCAAAAACAGTAACAATTTATTGTGGTGTGCGTAACATGTGGATATAAAATATAAGAGAACAATGCCAAAACAATAGACAAGAGGGTGGAAATGGAAATATACTGTGAAAAGGTTCTTATGTCATATGTGAAGTGATATAATATTATTTGAAGACTGTAAAAAGCTAAAATTGCATCTTGAGAGCTGAAAATTACAACTAAGTTTTTGAAAAGATCTATACTGGCAAATAATAGAGATAAAACAAAATGTTAAAAACACTCAATCCAAAAGAAGGGAGAATAAAAGTAAAATAAGAACAGAAAAAGTGACGAGACAGATAGAAAACAAATAACAAAGGTTTAAATTTCATCATACCAATAATATATTGAAAATTACATGAAAAGTAAATGGCCAAAAAAAAAAGTAAATGGCCTAATCACTTTAAATAAAAGAGGTTGTCAGACTGACTAAAAAGCAGTTGTGACAATGTGACAGCTACAAAAAAAAAAATTTACATGAAAGTCAGTGTGATTATAAGTTAATGTGTGTGTGTATGTGTGTGTGTAAAATAATGTAAAATAATGTATGTGTATCCTTAACAAATAATCATCAGAAAGCTAGAATGGCTATTACAACCAGAAAAAATAGATTTTAGAACAGGTGATATGACCAAGAATATGGAGAGTCATTTCATAGTGATAAAGAAAGCAATTATCAAGAAGATATAAAGATTATTAATTTGCATTCAATTGACTAGAAATTTCAATACTCCTTTTCCAGTAACTGATAAGTAGAAAGAAAATTAGTAAGACATAGAAGATGAACAACACTATCAAACAAAAAGTGACCTTTCATAATAATAAACTTATCAATTCATCCAGAAGGTATAGTAATACTAAATTTTTATTCACTCAGTAACAAAGTTTCAAAATACATGGAACAAAAATTGACACAAATGAAAAGATAGATAATTATATAGTTTTTTCTCAAAAAATGATATAACTAGATAGACAAAAAAATAGTAAAGATAAAGAAGACTTGAACAGCACTATCAACCAATTTGACTTAATCCTTGACATTTATAGGCTATTTTACATGATGACAGAAGAATACACATTCTTTTAAAGAGATCTGTTAGAGTAGTAGCCGCCAGTAAAGGAGACTAAAGGGTGACTCATGAGTGCAGAGGAAAATATGATACACAGAAAATCAAGAGATAAAATGATTTTAAAAATAAAGTGTATATCAACTATGCTGGAAGAAGAAAAGAAAGAAGAGAGAAAAAGGTAGTGGGAATTAGGCAATGTTCTAGTAATTGATTTGACAAAAGCAGTTTTAATGGAGGAGTGGGCTAAAAGTAACGTTGGAATGTATTTGGAAGTGAATGGAAGTGGAGACTATAAATGTACAACATATTCAAGATGTTTGGTTGTAAAAGGGAGCAGAGAAAGGGGTGGAATGGTAGCCAGAGAAGGATATGTTCTCAACAGAAGTTTGCTAATTATGATGGGACTTATTAGAATATGTATGTTGAGGAAATGATCCATTATAGAGGAGAAAGTTGATGATACAAGCTAGTGTGACCAAAGAAAAATAAAAGGAGGGACTTCTTGAGAAGGTGAGAGAGGTTAGGATTCAAAGTACCAGGAGAATTTCCTTTAATTAAAAAAAAAAAAGACAAGTAGCATAACAACATTTTAAAAGAGAATTTTAACAAAAATCTTTGTAAGAGCGCAAATTACTTCATTTAGTAAACAGATTATTTAAATGGTTATAAGTAATTTCTACCTTTTCTTCATATTTCAAGGTTACCATTTTGGCCCAGTGATGAACTCTCATGACCTCAAAGCCTTTTTTTTTTTTTTTTTTTAAAGATTTTTATTTATTTATTTGGCAGAGAGAAAGAACACAAGCAGGGGAGCAGCAGGCAGAGGAAGAGGAAGAAGCAGGCTCCCCACTGAGCAGGAAACCCGCTGCAGGACTCTATCCCAGGACCCTGGGATCATAACCCAAGCAGAAGGCAGATGCTTAACCAACTGAGCCACCTAGGCTCCCCTCATGACCTCAAAGATTTAAGGGATAGACAGGTATGGCCTTCTGCCCTTGCCTTAAATAGCTATAAATTGCTTTGATTTTCTGTTTTTTTCCCTTGCCCCTCTCCCTCAGAGGAGATCTTCTTTGTTGTGCTTACTTCCCAAGTAAGTACTTCCGTAGAACTATTAAGGCTGAACTAAGGTCATGAAAGAAAATAAAATAATAAAATGTATTATGCAAGGAATGTATACACAGATATGTTATTCAAAAGCTCTGGGCTAAAGACAGTTAACTATATACCTCTACCTCAAAAGAAAGTACATGGATTATAGGATAATCCTTGTCTGTAACATAAATAGGCCTTATTCTCAAATTCTGAAGATCATAAATTTGTTTTCATAGTTCATTATCTTTGAAAACTTGACTGCTATTAGACAAGTGGGAGAATTTAGCAATCTCTACATTTAAAATAAGTGTAAGAAAACACTACAAAAAATAAAACAGATCCAATTTGAAAATTAAACTGAAAATCAAAATGACATATTTAAAAAGGATAAAAGAATTCAGGTAATTCATTCCCATTTAGACTTACATTCATGAAAAATGTTCAACCTCACTGGTAAACATAGAAACACAAATTAAAAAAAATATATCATTACTCACTCACTAAATATAAAATTTTTAAGTGAATGATAACAGTTGGTGCTTTTTAGAGTACAGACTCTTACATACTATTGAGGCATTATAAGCTATTTCTTAAAAAGGCAAATCAGGCTATATCCAATATAACTTTTGAACTCCACTTACAGAAATTTATTTTATGAAAATAATTGTGGCTATTGTCAAAGATACAGGTGTAGGTGGTTACTATAACATGATCCTGGAATCCCAGGATCGAGTCCCACATAAGGCTCCCTGCTCGGCAGGGAGTCTGCTTCTCCTGCTGACTTTTCTCCTCTCTCTCTCTCTCTTTCAAATAAATAAATAAAATCTTTAAAAACAAAACAAAACAAAACAAAAAACGGGTGGTTACTATAACAAAAACTGAAACCTAAAGCCCCAACAATAAAAACAGATTAGTTAAAAAAATTATATATAGCATAGCAGCTTAATGGAATTTGTGATTCTAGATAACATGAGATTATTTGATGATATGACAAAATGCTATTTTTGTAATAATTTATAATATTAACATTTGTAATAATTTTATAGTACATATTAACAGAAAAGGTTATAAAAATATGCATAATATTCTAACAAAAAGTTTTATATATGTAATACTTACATATATAAAATCTAACAAAATAAGTGATTTCTTTATATCTTTAAATTTTCTATAGAGATAATATTGTAATTTCTTAATAAAAAATTTGTTACATATTTTCAAAAATACCAAGTGAAAAAAGATGCTTGAAAATTTTTTGCCAGAAAGTGCATATGAATATCTATTACCCTTTCTATATCAAATTAGGCAAACACATTTCTGTCTCCTTAAAATATATTGCTTAAGTTTAGTCTTATACGAAAAATGGAAGTTGGATTGAGTAGTGAGGAAGGGAAATGGTGTAAGAGGGATTTTACTTAAATAAAAGTAGACCCTATAAAAAGAATCCTGAACAAGGAGCCAATGAAATAGTTTTTGTCCTAATGGTATTCTCAGTGTACTCAATTTTACTCTCAATGGCAATTTCTTTTCAGAATCCCAGAAAAGAAGATGGAAGTTTTTTGTTCTTTTTGTTTATGTGTGTGTGTAAGAGTTTAAAACTCAGTATTATGGCTTATTAAAGAAAAACTATAAATAAGAAATGTTACTAAAACAGGTATTTTCCACTGGAGGTGCATACTTGCCTTTGGGTTATTTGCATCAAATAGACCAGTTGAAAGTCCGATCAGCAAGGAACTCTGGTTTTCATTTTTTGGTGGTGAATCAGAGCGAGATCGAAGCGGAAAGGATTCTTCTGGTGAACACAGAACTGACTGATTTTGAGAGACTATGTTCAAGTGTTTTGAAAGAACCACTCTATGGAAAAATGGCTCTGGTTGCACAGGTTTATCTACATCACATTTAGGGTGCTGAGGATCACCTATTTCAGGTCCTGTGGTATAAAGGAAAGATTTTGTGGTAAGTCTATACAGTACTTAAGCTCTATGTGATACTGAGAAAAGCACAGTATTTAACATGAGGCTTACTTATATCGACTTCACTAAGGTGGTCCACATTCCTTGGGATTTCATCTTCAGAAACTTCATTTTGCTGAGCAGTGATCCTATCTTCCATTCTGCACAGGATGATACATCAGTAGAAATACAATTTACTAGAAATAAAAGCACTCTTAAACAAAAAAAAAAAAAAAAAGGAGCACAAGTTCACTAGCATGCTGTGGTTCCTCTTCCAAATATTTTCCTCATTTATATGTGTGGAATATATAAATTTTTTTCTCTCTCATAAGTACATTATATTTTTTACCCTGTTAAAACCTTTAATCATAATCACTAATCAGTCACAAAAACCAGACTCACCGCTTCTTATAACTATGGTTCCCAAAATGTGTTCCCGAGACATTAGGAACACACAGAAGCTTGTTTAAAATGCAAATTGCTCAGGGCCTACCCCAGGCCTATCAATCGGAAGCTTTGGAGGATAAAGCCCAGCAATTTATTTTAATAAATATCAAAGTAATTCTAATCTTTGCTAATATTTGAGAACCACTACTTTAAGCAATCAAAATGCCCCTTAATAGCAGAGAATATAAAACTGTAGTATACTAATACTATAAAATATTATGCAGCTGTTAAAAAAAACGAAACAGGGCGCCTGGGTGGCTCAGTGGGTTAAGCCGCTGCCTTCGGCTCAGGTCATGATCTCAGGGTCCTGGGATCGAGTCCCCACATCGGGCTCTCTGCTCAGCAAGAAGCCTGCTTCCCTCTCTCTCTCTCTCTGCCTGCCTCTCCGTCTCCTTGTGATCTCTCTCTGTCAAATAAATAAATTAAAAAAAAAAAAATCTTAAAAAAAAAAATTAAAAAAAAAAAAAAACAAAAAAAAAACGAAACAGAAATCTATGTGAAATACTGTGGAATGACAGTCTATAAATAAATTAAATGTAAATAAATGTATCTAATATATATTATATAAATAAAATAATATACTTAAGTAAACAAAGTAGAAACATATTTATATATTTATTTAATATATATTACAACTTATTTATAATATAAATAAAATAATACATTTTACAAGTAAAATAAAATAAATTAATAAAATAAATTGATAAATTTATAAATGAAATATTTTATTAAGTAAGCAAAGTAATCTACAGATCAATTTGCATTAAATGATGTTAGGTTTCAAAAAATGGTATGTAGCACAGTATAAAATATAGAATGATATGCACCAAAAAGTTTTAACACTAAAAGAGAGTGAATTAATTGAGGGAAAAAGGTAAAGAAGAACTGACAGTTTTTATCTCAATGAAGCTGGAATTAAATTCATGTATTATATATATATTTTTTTTAACAAAAATTTAAAGACTGGAAGAATACAGTCCAAAGGTTTTAAACAAACACAGAAAAAGATGCTCACCATCACTAATCATCAGAGAAATGCAAATAAAAACCAAGTAAGATATCATCTCATATCTGTTAGAATGGCTATCACCAAAAAGACAAGAGGTAAGTGTTGATGAGACTGTGGACAAAAAGGGAATCCTTGGGAGGCCTGGGTGGTTCAGTTGGCCAAGCGTCTGTCTGCATTTCACTCAGGTCATGATACCAGGGTCCTGGAATGGAGCCCCAGATTGGGCTCCTTGATCAGCAGGGAGCCTGCTTCTCCTTCTCCCTGACACTCTCCCTGCTTGTACTCTCTCTCTCTCCCAGACAAATAAATAAATAAATCTTAAAAAGAAAAAAAAAATCCTTATGCATTGCTGGTGAGGATGTAAATGGTGTGGCCACTATAAAAAACAGTATAGTTTCCTCTAGAAATTAAAAATAGAAATACCATACAATCCAGTAATTCTATTACTGGGTATTTATCCAGAGAAAACAGAAACATTAATTTGAAAAGATCTCTGTATCCCTATGTTTATTACAGCATTATTAACAATAGCCAAGATTTGAAAGCAACCCAAGTGTCCACTGACAGATGAATACACACGCACAGACACACACACGCACGCACACACACACACACACACACACAAATGGAATATTATATAGTCATAACAAGGAATGAGATCTGGCCATCTGCAACAACACAGGTGGACATAGAGGGTATCATGCTCAGTGAAATAAGTCAAACAGAGAAATACAAGAACCATGTGATTTCACATATTATACATGGGATCTAAAAACCAAGTGAACAAACAAATGAAGCAAACAAAAGCAGAAACAGAGCCATTAATTCAGAGAAATAACTGGTAGTTACCAGAAGGAAGGGGGGAGGTTAGAAGATGGGCATAGGGGTAGGGGTTAGTTAGTAAGAGGTCCGTGGTTCCAGTTATGGAATGAGTAAGTCATGGGGATAAAGGGAACACAGACATAGGGAATATAGTCAAGGGTATTGTAACAGTGTTATATGGTGATAAATGATAGCTACACTGGTGATAACACAGTATAAAGTACAGAGCTGTCAGAAACTAATGTAACATTTTGTGTCAACTATACTGCAATAAAAACAACAACAAAAAACAAAAACAACAGTACCAGTAAATTTTCTCTGCAAGTTTGGCTTATAAGCAGTTTTTGTTTTCTTAATTCTTTTTAATGTTTCTCAAATTTAAATAACTTTTTTTACTTTTTCAGTTTTAAATTTTGAAAATTTTTCTATTTTTGATTTTCAAAGTTTTTACTTCTAATCATACAAGTAACACTTTTCTTCACTGAAAATGTAATGTTCCTTGCTTCCTCAGAAAGTTAAACACAGAATTACCAGATGTTGCAGCAAATCTACTCTCAGCTATACACTTCAGAAGAATATGGGTCTGCAAATAAAAGCTTGTACACAAATATTCATACAAGCATTTTCAACAGCCAAAAGGTAGAAACAATCCTGGAAATGACCCACTGTCATATACTGAATGCCCATCAACTCTTAGTTGCCCGTACTGCCATCAGCTTGGTATATATCTTCCCATATTTTTCCTCGAATTTTAGAGAAATAGTGTTATTTTAATATATAGAAATGCCTTTTTATTCAGTACTATTTTATTCAGTACTATTGTATTAATCATTTGATAACTGGGGCATATTTCCATACTGATACATGAAGCTACATTTTATTCTTTAAAGTGCTATCTACTGTCCACAGTGCAGTATACAGAAACTTCTTTATTTTTAGCAACTTCCTTATTAATGATTACACTCTTTCAAATTATTTGTTACGATTCTCCTACAATAAACATTCTTGCATATGCCTCTTTGTGCCCATTGTAAGTAATCTTAGAGTAGATACCAAAAAATAAAAGATTATTACAGGATATATACATTATTATTATTTTTAAAAAGATTTTATTTATTTGACACAGAGATAGGGACCACAAGCAGGAGGAGTGTGAAAGGGAGAATCAGGACAGGGAGAAGCTCCTCGGCAGGGAGCCCCATGTGGAGCTCATCCCAGGAGGACCCGGGGATCATGACCTGAGCCAAAGGCAGACACTTAACCACTTAACCTTCTGAGCACCCAGGAGACCTCGATATGCATATTTTATTTTTTTTTTAAGATTTTATTTATTTATTTGACAGAGAGAAATCACAAGTAAGCAGAGAGGCAGGCAGAGAGAGAGGAGGAAGCAGGCTCCCTGCTGAGCAGAAAGCCCGATGTGGGGCTCGAACCCAGGACCTGGGATCATGACCTGAGCCGAAGGCAGCGGCTTAACCCACTGAGCCACCCAGGCGCCCCTAGATATGCATATTTTAAAGTAACAGAATCTTTAATGGATTTCAAAACTGGCTCTCCCAATTCTTATGTGTGCTTGCAATGTATCAACGGCCCTAGGGCCCAACCTCACACCAGTGATGCTATTATTTGATGCTATTATTTGCCTTCCTCCTGGCTTCCTGTTATTTTTGTGAAGAAACTTTCATTAGCAAAACATCTGGACTCTTGGCCCACCTCTTATTTACTCCTCTTCTTTGAGGAAGAACAAGTATCTGACATTCATACATTCATAGTTCTCCCCTGAGTAAAGTTAGTCAAAGAATTTAGGAATTTGATGTCTTTTTCTCACTGTATTGTATTTACTAGCCATATATGTGTTTTGCTATATTCATATTCTTTCCCCATTTTTCTCTTGGGCTTTGATCTTTTATTTCTTAATTTGCCAAGTTCTTTATGAATTGTGGATATTAATTACTAGGGTGCATCCTTTCTATTTGTTGACCTATATGTCTTTAATAAATCAGATATTGTTTTGTTGAATGGCTTTAGAAATGGAACTTTTATTTTCAAATTGTGTTGAAGTACTAGATATGCTATGTAGGATAGAGAAACACAATATTTTTAACTATTTCCTTATTAGTGATTATTTAGACTATTTCAAATTATTTGCTATAAGCATTTTTTATAACAAGCATTTTGGCATTTTTTTTGTGTGTGCTCATGTCCAAGTCCAGCCCTCTTCCTGTTTTTATAGATGAAGTTGTATCAAAACAGTCACAGTTATTTGTCTATGTAACACCAGTGGCTGCTTCTGCACTACTCAGGCAGAGTTGAGTAGCTGTATCACAAACCAAATACTCTACCCAATACTGAAATTTTTACTACTTGGCCCTTACAGAAAAAGATCGATGGTCCCTGTTACAGACAATAGCAATGGAAGAAACTTCCAATAATTTTTTATAAAGAAACCGTAATGATGACAAAATCCAACAATAATTTCCCACAAGCAAAAGGAACTGCAAATGACTCTTGCCAGTATTAATACAAAAATTCTAAAATATGTAATTACCTTAAAATAATATGTCATGAACAAAAAGAATCTACTTAAGGTATGCAGGATGGTTTATGTTAAGTAATCCATTAATGTAATTAATTATACAGTTGACCCTTGAACAGTGTGGAGGGATGGGGTGCTGGCTGAATCCCCTATGCAGTCAAAAATGTGTGTGTAAATTTTGACTCCCCCAAAACTTAACTAATAGTCTACTGTTGACCACAGCCTTCATGATAACACAGTTGATAAACATATATTTTGCATGTTATATGTATTATATGCTGTATTCTTTTTTTTTTTTTTTTTTTTTTAGAGATTTTATTCATTTACTTGGCACAGAGAGAGAGAGAGGGGGAAGCAGACTCTCTGCTTAGCAGAGAGCCTGACATGGGGCCCGATCCCAGGACCCTGAGATCATGACCTGAGCCAAAGGCAGCGGCTTTAACCCACTAAGCCACCCAGGTGCCCCCATCTGCTGTAGTCTTAAAATCCCTAACTTTTATTTTTGTCAGTATTCCAAGCTACACAGTTCCCCTGCCAGTTTTTTTTTTTTTTTCAAATTGCCACAAACCTCCAAAAAATTTTCCAATATATTTATTGGAAAAAAAAATCCATGTGTAGGACGAGTTGCCATGCAGCTCAAAACTGTGTCATTCAAAAGTTAACTATACTAATAAAGAAAGGAAAACATATATATAAGCAGTTCCATAGAGAATGAAAACTATTTGTTAAAATTCATTCCTAACTTTAAAAAAAATCAAAGTATCAATAGAAACTATCTTAGTTAAAAGGTACAGTCATGCCTAATGATGGTTAACAAGAGAAGCATCTTCACTAAAGTCAAGAACACCACAGAAGTACTCCCTATTTCCAGTATTTGACATTGTATAAAAGATACTAACGAAGGCAATTACAGAGAAAAAAATCAGTGTTTAAAAAATTGGAAAGACATAAAATCATCATTGTTTTCATATGATATAATTGTATATCTGAAAAAAGCAAAGGATTCAAGTGAAAATCTATCCTGAACAATAGTAGGTATCAATAAGATAGTGTGGTACAAAATCTATATAAAGAAATCTAAGCTTTCATACACACAACCTTCTAGTTATAAGATCTCACAGAAGAGGGACCATTTATAACACCAAACAAAAGAATATTTCTATGAATAAGCTTACCAATAAAAGTGTAAAGCCTAGATGAAGGAAACTATAAAAATACTCAAAACCTACTCAATAGAAAGGCCTATCAGGTTCTTCATGGATAGGAAGAACACATCATGTTGATTTTCCCTATGTTAATCTATGAATTTAATATCTCAATAAAATACCAATCAATTTTTTTTCCTGGGGAAGGTAGGCAAAATTTAGTAAATTCGAAATTCAAAGGAAATATTACACAAGCAAAAGTAGCCAAGAAAACCGAAAAAGAACAAAATTAAGAAAATTTAGTATGTATTAAAAGTGGCATTTTTTAATGTATGCAGGAAAGATGAACTTTTTAATAAACACAACTGGGAAACAGGGTAGCAATCTGAAGGAAAACTAAACCCCTACCCCAGAATAAATTCCAAATAGATTAAAGATTTAAATGTAAAAAGTACCCATACTGAAAGTACTAGAAAAAAGACTGAAAAATTCTTTGAGAATCTTAGAAAGAACCAAGTATCTCTGAATGATTATTAAAATCCAGGTAAACATGACAATTAAAAAAAAAACTTCTGCATGTCAAGTATCTCTAATATTTAAAAAGTTCTTACTAATTTTTAAAATGGATCAAATACATATATACAGAGAACTCACATAAAAAGAAATACACATGAAACTTGAACATTTTGAAAAAATGTGCTCACTTTACCAATAATAAGAGATGGATAAAGTAAGAACCCAAACCAAGATACTATTTTTTAACCAATCAGAGTGGCAAAAATAAAAAACTTTGACATAAGTTTGGCAGGGCTGGGGGAAATGAGATGTTTCATACATTCTTTCTGAGAATGTAAATTAGTACAAACCCCGGGAAGAACAGTAACTGAATTACAAATGCAATTTATAAGAATGTAATTGACACAGGAAGTCAACTTCTATGCATTTATCCTACAGATATACGTATATACATGCAAAATGACCTTATGTAAAAGGTTGTTATTCATTGAAACATCATTTGAAATATCAATTAATGTAAGATATCAATTAACGTAAAAGACTTGCTGAGTTGTGGTGTATCCTTACAGTGGAATACTAAGTAGCCATAAAATAAGAAAAAAAATATAAAAAATTCCTGGGTTACTGACTAAAAACAAAAAGGTGAAAATACCATATGTGTTATACTAATAACTTCATTTAAAAGGGAAGGAGACATTTTTGCTTTGTATACATTAAAAATATCTGGAAGGAGAAGAAAATGGGAATCTGCTGAATGGGGACAAAGTTGGGAAAGACATGTTTTACTCTATCTTTACATACTTGATTTCTGAACCACATGAATGTAGTATCTTTCCAAAAATTAAATTATTTTATAAGGCATTATAATAATAGGATATAGAGCAGTATTAGGTTATTCCAGTATTTTTTAAAAAAGAATTACAAAAAGGGAGCCAGGTTTTGAAATGAAAGGAAAAAGAGGTAACATACTCAGTTTCCTTTGTTTCTTTTATCTCACTAATCCACACATCAATAATCGTGCATGGCAAGCTACTATCTTTATTTGCTCCACCTGGCTCTTGTAGAACTTCTGTTTCTAAGCCATCAGCTTCTGAAAATCAAAAACATAACAATAAACATGTCAGCAAAATTCATCCATAGATATTTGAATAAATATTCTATAAATTATTATTACCTAGTTTTAGGCTAACATACCAGTTATAACAAAAAATTAAATATTTTATCTGTAGATCTTTAATCTTGTTAATTCTTTGGTTATTTTCTGAAAGTAAATACTAATGAGAAAGGTTCTGTCTTCATTTGCTGACTTCTCTTCTTCCTCTTCAATTCAGATTATTGGTGCTTTGTTTTTTTTAACATTTATTTATTTATTTGAAAGAACGTGCGTGCATGTATTAAGCATGGGCAGGGAGGGGCAGAAGGAGAGTCTTAAGCAGACTCCCCATGGAGCAAGGCCTGATCTTAAGTCCCCAGATCATGATCTGAGCCACAACCAAGAGTCAGACACCTACCCCACTGCACCATCCAGGCGCCCCACAATGCTCTTGTTTAAGTCACCATCACCCCCTCTTTTTTCCTGGAATCCATACAATCTTTCATTCTCTATTTTTAAAATTTCCAATTAGCTTGTCCTATTTAGAAAGGGAATTGATATTGTACCAGTCCATAAAGTTTTTATGTTACTTAAATGATTTCTTTTATTCATCTGTATAAAGAAAGCACTTGGAAGAAAAAAAGTCTTTTAGTTATTATTTTTTTAAAGACTTTATTTATTTATTTGACAGAGAGAGAGATCACAAGTAGGCAGAGAGGCAGACAGAGAGGGGGGAAGCAGGCTCCCTGCTGAGCAGAGAGCCCGAAGCGGGGCTCGATCCCAGGACCCTGAGATCATGACCTGAGCCAAAGGCAAAGGCTTATTAACCCACTGAGCCACCCAGGTGCCCTCTTTCAGTTATTTTTTAGTGAATAACTGTTCATTAGCACCTTAAGCCATACCAATATGACTTACTCTACAAACCAGATTTTTTACTGTATTGCCCTCAAAATCTAAAATATTTACTATCTGGCTCTTTGTTAGGAGATATTTGCTGAATTGTACTAGGCTGTATAGTCTCTACTATATGCCTAACAGGGTTCTGTTTTGTTTTTCTTTAAAGAAAAGGCATAAGGTACCTATTAACTATAATTCTAATAAGTAAGACTATTTAAGTTATCATGGTGTATTAAAGATGGTCACACATACAGCAAGGTCTCTGACATTTCTCTCATGTAGAGGGGGCCTCTACATCCCCTCTCCTCGAATTTGGGCTGGCATTGTGATTGTCTTAACTGAGTACAGTTCAAGATTATGTCGGGGCGCCTGGGTGGCTTAGTGGGTTGGGGCCTCTGCCTTCGGCTCAGGTCATGATCCCGGGGTCCTGGGATCGAGCCCCGCATCGGGATGTCTGCTCCGCGGGGAGCCTGCTTCCTCTTCTCTCTCTGCCTGCCTGTCTACTTGTGATCTCTGTCTGTCAAATGAATAAATAAAATCTTTAAAAAAAAATACAAAAAAAAAAAAAAAGATTATGCCAGTTCCAGCTCTAGTCTTCAAGAAAACTGGCAGCTTCTACATGGACTCTGGAAGCCTAAACCACCATGAAAGTTTATTATGGAACAACCACATAGCAAGTTTATGAGACTAAATAAGGAGTGGGAACCAGCTAAACAGGCTCTGTTGAGACACCATGCATGGAATAATATCATCTTGCCCCTTCCAGAATAAACCCAGTTGATGTGAATACCAATGAGTGGTACTGATGTCTCATGGAGGAGAACCTTCCCAATTCCTAACTCACTAAAATGTGAGATAAAACAAGTTATTTTAAGCCACTAAGTTTTGGGAATCTTGTTTTGCAGCAATAGATACTGAAACAGAATTTCCTATATGAAAATAGGTGCTGACATAACAAAAGCTTAAAACATGTGCACTGGTTTTGGGACACGGCAGTGGGAAGAAGTTAAAAGTGCTTCAAGGAGACTGCTGATGAGAGATTAGCAGTGAAAAAAGTTTCTGGAGGCTAGAAAAAAGGAGATTCTTGTTCTACAGTGCCAGAAAATATGGTGCCTGGAATAACAATGATGATAGAAAACATACCTAAAAGACTCAATGATCTAGCTAAGATGCTATCTAAACAGAATGTTAAAAGTTCCAGCTAGCTTCTTTAGTAGACTTTGATAAATTTGAAGAGAGATTAATTGAAGAAAGAACTATATAGTTTATGAGGACAATTTAGAAGAGAAAGTTCAAGTTAATTCCTTCCAGGCAGTTTTCTTAAGGGAAAACATGGCCTTAAAACAAACACTGAACTCAGGGCAGATTTTACTGGTCAAAGATGAAGTCAAGGAAGGGAAGGAATGAAGAAATAAAGAAAAAAAGAAAAAAAGAAGAGTGGTTAAATGTAGTGAATGTCAAAAACATTCATACAAAGCCCACAAAATTAAGAAAATTCAACTTGCAGAAACTCTATCAGCTTAGATTGCAGAGGAAAGAAAGATGCAGTTTAGAAAGGCCCCAAGGGCACTATCTTTGGTGCAAAGGAAGCAAGCTGACATTGCAACACCTCACTGGCATTGCAGAATTTCTGTGGACCAGTGATTGATATGTGTTCCCCATTTTCCTTGTTTTTGTGAAGAAGTCTCTATTCTTGTTTCACTACTGTCTGTTAGATATATAGAAGGCAAGGGACTTATCTTTTTCACTTATAGGTCTTGTGATTAAGAGTAACTTTACTCAAAGAACTGTACCCAAGAAAATTCACCTCTACATAGGCCTGACTTGGATAACAGCTTTAGGCATTCAGCCCTTTTAATAAGAAGAGGCTTTGCGGTGCTTAGGTGGCTCATCAGTTAAGTGCCCAACTCTTGATTTTGACTCAAGTCATGTGCCCAGCTCCGTGCTGTGTGTGAAGCCTGCTTGGGATTCTCTTTCTCTCTTCCTCTGCCTGGCCCCATGCTCATGCATGGCTCTCTCTCTTTCTCAAGATGAGGCTTTAAGAAGGGGTAAGTGCATTTTACACATGGAAGAAAATGTAAATATTTTTTTATTCAGTGGCAGACTATGGCAGATTACCAATGGCTACAAATTATTTAACACTCTTAACTTGGATAGGTGGGCTCTGTTTTACCTCCTTTGAATTGAGGCTGGTTTTGACTGCTCTGACCAAGGAAATATGGCAGAAGTGCTACTGTGCGAGTTGAGACTAGCTTTAAAAGTATAAGTAGCTTTTGCCTAGGATCTGTGAGCCCTGGCCACCATATAAGAAGTCAGTCTACCTTGCTGGAAAGAGTTATGGAAAGGTGTAGAGACTACATGAATAGGGAGAGGGGACCAGTTGAACACAGCCTTCAACCTGCATCTGAAAAGACACCAGTGAAACCATCTTGAACCCATCAGACCAGATTGCTAGCTGAATATTTCCAGTGATCCCAGAGACAAAAGCACATGAATTATAAAAGTTATATTAGTCAAGCCTTGACTTAATTCCTCAAACACAAAATCAGGAGATATAATGAAAGTGTTGTTTTAACACTAAATTTTGGGGTGATTTATTATGCAGCATTAAAAAATCCAGACCAGTTCTTAAATACAGAAAAACAATGAACCTAATTTGAGATGAATCACCTAAACATTTACATATATTTTGATGATCTGTTTATAAAGGCCTGTTTATATAGAAGAAATTAAAGTATTATCAAGTTAAATAGAGCTCATTTTGAGTTATTAAAATACCATCCACATTTCCTTCTGGCTTCAATGATGTCTGTGAAGATGCTTCATTAAACTCTGGACTGTTCGTTTCAACAGAAGAATTAACAGTAGCTGATGGATTCATTTCAAGTGAAGTATATTTTACTTTTTCTTCTCCAGTAATTAAAGGTTTGTAATTCTCCCTTTCAGGAGAAGTCTCTGAAACAACAACAAAAAAAAGAATGATCATGGTACATTCTCAAAAATAACTTGAATTTTACCTATAATGGTGTTTACAGCAAAATTAGAAATTACATTCTTAAAACAGGCAATTACTGAATAAGCTCTGTTATAATTATAAGTTGATAAATGATTAAGGTATATGACAGCTAAACATCATTTTATTATTTTTTAAAAAATATTTTATTTATTTATTTGTCAGAGAGAGAGAGAGAGAGCACAAGCAGAGGGAACAGCAGGCAGAGGGAGAGGCAGGCTCCCCACTGAGCAAGGAACCCAATGCAGGACGTGATCCCAGGACCCTGGGATCATGACCGAAGACAAAGGCAGAGACTGAACCTACTGAGCCATCCAGGCATCCCCTAAATTTCATTTTAACTATACATAATTATATGTATTAACATATACATATGTTGTATGTATTACAACATACATACATGTTGGATGATTAACATATGATTTACTTTCTTCTCCCTTTTATTGAAACTACCACACATGTGTCATAATGTATTTTAAATCATTAACTAACTGTTTTGTTTCTGGAATTGCTAGTTATTTCTAATTGCTCAGAAACTTCCCATACTTTTTTTAAAAAAGGATTTATTTATTTTAGAAGGGAGGGAGGGGCAGAGGGAAAGGGAGACTGAGAGAATCTCCAGCAGATTCCCTGCTGAACACAGAGCCCAATCTTATGACCCTGAGATCATGACCCGAGTTGAAATCAAGAGCTGGATGCTCAACCAACTGAGCTACCCAGTTCCCCTAAACTCCTTATACTTTTAACCGATGCCACGAGAGAATGGATTTACCTCAGAACAATTCATTGCAGTTATCTGTAAGATACACAGGCCACTCCCATTCATTCCTTGAAGACGTTACTTTCTAACTTCCAGTCAGGAGATCTGCCCAGCACTAATTCTGTCTTAACTAATTTAGTTGATTGCCAGATCTCCATTAATAATCCTTCCAGTCTCTGGGCCTTTCAATTCCTCTCCAGTGATTTTTATCTTCATCCTACCTCAATCACTGATCATATATCTTAAAGAGCTTGTCACTAACTAGAGCTCCTCAAAATTTTCAAAGCTAAATATTCCACCTTCTAATTTCTAACATCTTTTTCTTCCACTTCTCTCCCTCTACTATCCCAACTTTAAGAAATGTGACCCTACCAGGGGCGCCTGGGTGGCTCAGTGGGTTAAGCCGCTGCCTTCGGCTCAGGTCATGATCTCGGGGTCCTGGGATCGAGCCCGCATCGGGCTCTCTGCTCAGCAGGGAGCCTCCTCTCTCTCTGCCTACCTCTCTGCCTGCTTGTGATCTCTGTCAAATAAATAAATAAAATCTTAAAAAAAAAAAAAAGAAATGTGACCCTACCAGAACTTATAATGCCCTGATCCTACTATGTTTTCTCTTCACCATCATCCTCATTAAAATCCATCTAAAGTCCATCATTAAAAATCACTTTTTTGGGGATGCCTGGGTGGCTCAGTCAGTTAAGCATCTGCCTTCAGCTCAGGTCATGATCTCAGAGTACTGGGACTGAGCCCGGCATTGGGCTCCTTGCTCAGAGGGGAGTCTGCTTCTCCCTCTCCCTGCTGATTCCCCTGCTTGTGTGCTTGCTCTCTTTCTCTGACAAATAAATAAGTAAAATCTTTAAAAAAAAATCACTTTCTCAGATACATCTTTAACTCACTCATGTGGAGAAATCCCAACACCTTTTAATTCAATTTTCTGTGTATTATATCTGCACACAGGTGGCTGAAATGGTTGGGGAAAGACAGAGTCTTCCTTACTGATCTCAATTTCAAATCATTATCACTGAAGCTAAGTGGGTGCTTTGTGCTGTTTGCAATCCTATCCTAACAGTAGGATACCAGGAACTGTACCTAGTTCAGTAAACTTCCTTAGGAAAACAAGCTGTGTACAGGTATTTTTGAGCTATATTACCTCTTACTTCTTCCTAATTAATCAAGAACAAAACTATAGTGTTGCTCATCTTTTGGATATCTTCCCTACACCAAGCTTCATCAACAAATTGTGACAGAGGTCCCATCTGTGTTTTTGCTCATTCAGCCTAATTGTTCAGCTATAAAATCATGTGTATTAAAATCAGGAACAAGGATGCCAGTTAGCACCATTATTAAAGATTGCTTTAGAGTCTGTTATGAATGCAGTAAGAAGAAAAAGAACGAATCAGAATAAATACTGGACCAAAAAAAACACTAGTTCTTATCACTGATGATATAACCCTCACATTTGGAAGATCTAAGATCTCAGGGGGAAAAACTATATATTTAAAAAAATACTTCAGTGAGGTATCTGCATATAAAATTTTACATAGACACATAGAAAGAAAGAATAGCTTTATTTTAACCAGAAATAATAATTTAGAAGGGAAACAGGAAAAATATGTCATCCATTATGAAGACAAAAATACACGCATTGTGTAAGAATCAATTTACCAGTTTTCCATGATGGCAGAGGACTAGGAGACCTTAGTTTTGTCTGGTCCCAGGAATAGATAGCTAGATAGCTATCAAAGCATTCTGAACACCTGTGAACTCAACCAGAGATGTAAGGAAAGAATTGCTGCAATTCTACAAATAGAAAAGCAGCCCCTTTCTGCAAGGTGGGAGGTGCGAAGAAGTGAATCTTAGGCAATATATGGGAAGTTAAAGCATGGGGGTAGACAGCATCCGTAAGCTGGCTACTAGGAAGTGATTTATTTTAGTTTTGTTATTTAATTTCATTTTTAAAAATTTTATTTACTTATTTGACAGAGAGAGAGAAAGCACAAGTAGGCAGAGCAGCAGGCAGAGGGAGAGGGAAAAGAAGCCTCCCCATCGAGCAGGAAGCACACTGTGGGGTTCCATCTCAGGACTCTGAGATCATGACCTATGCTGAAGGCAGCCACTTAACTGACTGAGCCACCCGGCACCCCCAGAAAGTGATTTAGCAGCAGAGCTCAAAATCGGAATTTTTAGAAGTCTGCTCTGGTGAGGGACATCCTGACTGAAAAATGCTCAGGTGGTGAAGTGGCCAGAATCTTAGGTGGGAGAGTGTGACTTCAGGACCTCCAGGGTCACAGAAAGAACGGGGGTGCCTGAGTGCGGAAGAGTTCCCAGGTATCTGAATGGGAAAGCTGGCTTCCCATTCAGTGAGCCCCAGAATGAGCTTTCAGCTTGGGGTTGCCATAAACTACGAACTGCAGGGGCCCAGGAAGCTGCAGAACTATGACGAGACACCCCCCCGACCCCCGCTTCCACCAGGAGGAGAAGCATGGCTGTGCACTACAGGAGTCTGCAGGGATTGGAGACTCAAAGTAGGGTCCCATGCCTGAGATAGAAATGCTTGGTCTTGGGGCACCTGCGTAGCCAGTCTATTAAGCATCTGCCTTAGGCTCAGGTTGGGATCAAGTCCTACATGTGGCTTCTTGCTCAGCAAGGAGTCTGCCTCTCCCTCTGCCTGCCATCCCCCTTCTTGTGCTCTCTCTCTCTCTGACAAATAAATAAAATCTTTAAAAAAATTTTTTTTAAAAAGAAAGAAATGCACAGCCACAAGCTGGATGAGCATGCAATATGGATGGAAACCAGGGAGACAAGAGTAATGGACTGCTTTCCCCAAGGGCACACTGAGGAGTTGAGGGCAATAGCTTTGGGCCCTGGGCTGGAAACTAGGAGGCTGCCATTTTCATTCTCATCTTCTAAAGTTGTGGGGTGGAGAGCTCTCAGGGAACAAAAGCCACAGAGAGCAATCCAGCGCAGCTTACTTGGCCTGGCCCCCTAGCATGGGTGGTGCAACTCTGCCCAGGACAAAGAAACCTGGAAATCAGTACAATAGGCCCCTCCCCCAGAAGATCAGCAAGAACATCCAGCCAAGATCAAATTTACTGATCACACTGAACTGCAAAATTCCAGTGCAGGGTGAAATAATATATAGAAATCATGGTGCTTTTCTCAGGATTCCTTCTTATAAGTCTTCCAATTTTAATTTTTTTTCTCTCTCATTTTCAACCAATTTTCTTATTTTATCAACTCATTTTTAAAGTCTTAAAAAATTTCATGTTTACAGTTATATTCTCTCCTTTTATTGTATTTAATTTTATTTTTTTATATATACATATGTTTTTCTTTCTTTACAATTTTGAGAAGCAGTCTCTTCTGACAAACAGATTAAAGCACACCCAAGATACAGTGTATTGCTCAGTTCTGGTTATCTGTTTATATTTGTTCCTTTTTTTTGTCTTTTAATTTTGATTTTTATGTTACATTCTATCCTTTCAGTGTATTTTATTTTTGTACCTATATAAGTTTCTCTTTCTTTACAATTTTGGGATTTAGTTTTCTAACAAACAGACCAAAATATAAACAGCAGTGTATTACTTTGTTCTGTTCACCTATCTGATTATATTTTTTCTCTCTTTTTGGTTATAGGTCTCTTCTGATTTGTTTGGTGTATATTTCTCTGGGGTTGTTGTTGCCATTTTAGTATTTGGTTCTCTCATTCATCTATGCACAGAAGGACAAGATGGAAAAACTCACCTCAAAAAGGTAAACAAGAGGCAGTACTGATTGCCGGTGACCTAAATCAGTATGGATGTAAGTAAGATGTCAGAACTAAGGTTCAGAATAATGACTATAAAGATATTAGCTGGGCTTGAAAAAAGCAGAGAAGACACTATAGAATCCCTTTCTGGAGATAGAAAAGAACTAAGATCTAATCATATCGAAATAAAAAAGGCTATTAATGAGATACAATCAAGAATGGAGTCTCTGTTAGGACAAATGAGGCAGAAGAGAGAATTAGTGATATAGAAGACCAAATGACTGAAAATAAAAAAGTTGAGAAAAAGAGAGATAAACAACCACTGGATCACGATGGGGAGAATTTGAGAGATAAGTGATACCATAAAGCAAAACAATATTAAAATAACTAGAATCCCAGGAGAAGAGAAAAGAGAGAAGGGAGCAGAAGGTATATTAGAGCAAATTATAGCAGAAAACTTCCCTAATCTGGGGAAGGAAACAAGCATTCAAGTCCACAAGGCACAGAGAACACTCCTCAGAATCAATAAAAATAGGTCAATAGTGAAGCTTGAAAAGCTCAGAAACAAAGAGAAAATGCTGAAAGCAGCTTGGAACCAGAGGCCCATAACCTACAAGGGTAGAAACATTAGATTGGTGGCAGACCTATCCACAGGGACTTGGAAAGTCAGAGAGGACTGGCATGATATATTCAGGGTGCTACATGAGAAAAATATGCAGTCAAGAACACTACCCAGCAAGGATGTCTTTCAAAATAGATGGAGATAAAAAGCTTCCAGGACAAACAAAAACTAAAAAAATTTGTAGTCACTAAACCAGCTCTGCAAGAAATATGAAAAGGGATCCTTTAAGCAAAGAGAGAGCCCCAAAGTAACAGAGACCAGAAAGGAACAGAGACGATATACAGAAACAGTGACTTTATAGGTATTACAATTCACAGGTACTAAGTTATTATCTTTCAATAGTTACTCTGAATGTAAATGGGCTAAATGCCCCAGTCAAAAGACACAGGGTATCATATCAGATTAAAAAAAAAAAAGCAAGACCATCAATATACTGTCTTCAAAAGACTCATTTTAGACCCAAAGACACATCCAGATAGAGAGTGAGTGGGTAGAAAACTATTTATCATGCTAATGGGCAGCAAAAGAAATCTTTATATCAGACAAATTAGATTTTAAAGCAAAGACTATAATAAGAGATAAGGAAGGACACTGTATCACAATTAAAGGAAATGCAACAAGAAGTTCTAGCAGTTGTAAGCATTTATGCCCTAACATTGAAGCAGCCAATTATATAACCGAATTAATAGCTAAATTAAAGAAACACACTAAAAATGATACAATAATAGTAAGGGACTTTAACACCCCACTTACTGCAATAGAGAGATCATCTAGAGGAAGATCAACAAAGAACCAAGGACTTTGAATGACACACTGGACCAGATGGACTTCACAGATATTCCAGACTTCACAGAGCATTCCATCCCAAAGCAACAGAATACACATTCTTCTCGAGTGTATATGGAACATTCTCCAGAGTAGATCAGATACTGGGTCACATAACAGGTCTCAACTGGTATCAAAAGACTGGGATCATTCCCTGCATATTTTCAGACCACTATGATTTGAAACTTGAACTCAATCTCAAGAGGAAATTCGGAAAGAACTCAAATTTATGAATGTTAAAGACCATCCTAGGAATGAATCTGTCTGCCAGGAAATTAAAGAAATTTGAAAAATTCATGGAAATAAATGAAAATGAAAACACAGCTGGTCAAAACCTTTGGGATGCTGCAAAGGCCATCTGAAGAGGAAAGTATATAGCAATACAAGCCTTTCTCAGGAAACAAGAAAGGTCTGAAATACACAACCTAACCACACCTAAAGGACCTGGAGAAAGAATACCGAATGAAGCCTAAACACAGCAAGAGAAGAGAATTACTAAAGATGAGAGCAGAAATCAACAAACTAGAAACCAGAAGAACAGTAGACATATCAATGAAACTAGGAGGCAGTTATCTGAAAGAATAAGATTGATAAACCCCTGGCTAGATTAGTAAAAAAGAAAAGAGAAAGGGCCCCAATAAATAAACTCATGAATGAAAAAGGAGACATCACAACCAACACTGAAAAAATACAATTTATAAGAACATATATTTTTTAAAAATTTTAAAAGGTTTTATTTATTTATATAACAGAGTGAGAGAGAGAGATCACAAGTAGGCAGAGAGGCAGGCAGAGAGAGAGGGGGAAGCAGACTCCGCACTGAGCAGAGAGCCTGATGTGGGGCTTGATCTCAGGACCCTGGGATCATGACCTGAGCTGAAGGCAGAGGCTTAACCCACTGAGCCACCAGGTGCCCCAAGAACATATTTTTTTTTGAAGATTTTATTTATTTATGTATTTGAGAGAGAGAGAGAGAGCGCGCGCACAAGCAGGCAGAGTGGCAGGCAGAGACAGAGAGAGAAGCAGGCTCCCTGATGAGCAAGGAGCCCGATGTGGGACTCGATCCCAGGATGCTGGGATCATGACCTGAGCCGAAGGCAGTGGCTTAACCAACTGAGCCACCCAGGCATCCCGATTATAAGAACATATTATGAGCTAACTACATGCCAACAAATTAGGCAATCTGGAAGAAATGGGTGCATTCCTAGAAATGTATAAACTACCAAGACAGAAACAGAAAGAAATAGAAAACTTGAACAGACTGATCAATAACAAGCAAGGAAATTGAAGCAGTAATAAAAAAAATCTCCCAACAGACAAGGGTCCAGGGCTGGATGGCTTCCCAGGGGAATTCTACCAAACATTTAAAAAAATTAATACATATTCTTCTGAAGCTGTTACAAAAATCAGAAATGGAAGGAAAACTTCCAAACTCTTTCTATGAGGCCAGCCTCACCTTGATCCCAAAATCAAAGACCCCATCAAAAAGGAGAATTACAGACCAGTATCTCTGATGAACATGGATGAAAAACTTGTTACCAAAATACTAGAGAATAGTATCCAACAGCATATTAAAAGGATTGTTCACAGTGACCAACTGACATTTATTCCTGGGATACCCCATTCACAAATCACTCAACATGATAGATCACATTTATAAAAGACAAGAACCATATGATCCTCTCAATTGATGCAGAAAAAGCATTTGATAAAATACAGCATCCTGTATTTGATTAAATACATCCTGTATTTGATTAAATACAAATTAAATTTTTAGATTTGATTTGATTAAAACTCTTCAAAGTGTATCAATAGAGGGAACATACCTCACTATCATAAAGCCATATATAAAAAGCCCAATGATTTATAATTTATCATTCTCAGTGGGGAAAAACTGAGATCTTTTCCCTTAAAGTCAGGAACATGACAGGGATGCCCACTCTCACCACTATTGTTCAAGATAGTACTGGAAGTCCTAGCCTGAGCAATCAGATAATAAAAAGAAATAAAAGGCATCTGAATCAGCAAAGTAAGAAGTCAAACTCTCACTCTTTGCAGACAACATGATACTCTACATGGAAAACCCAAAAGACTCCAGCCCAAAATTTCTAGAACTCATATGGTAATTCAGCAAAGTGGCAGGATATAAGAATCAATGCACAGAAATCAGCTGCATTTCTATTCAATAACAATGAGAGAGAAGAAAGAGACATTAAGGAATTGATCCCATTTATAACTGTACCAAAAACCTTAGCATACTTTGGAATAAACCTAGCCAAAGAGGTAAAAGATCTCTACTCTGAAAACTATAGAACACTAATGAAAGAAATTGAGGAAGACACAAAGAAATGGAAAAATGTTCTATGCTCATTGATTAGAAGAACAAATACTGTTAAACTACCTAGAGCAATCTACACATTTAATGCAATTCTTATCAATATACCATCAACTTTTTTCACAGAGCTGGAACAAACAATCCTAAAATTTGTATGGAACCAGAAAAGACTTCAAATAGTGAAAGGAATGTTGAAAAAGAAAACTAAAGCTGGGGGCATCACAATGCCAGACTTCAAGCTCTACTACAAAGACAATATGGGACTGGCACAAAAAAAGATACATATTCAATGGAACAGAAGAGAGAGGCCAGAAATGGACCCTCAACTCTACGGTCAACTAATCTTTGACAATGCAGGAAAGGATATCTAATGAAAAAATGATAGTCTCTTCAACAATGCTGCTGGGAAAATTGGACACCCACATACAGAAGAATGAAACTGGATCACTTTCTTACACCATATACAAAAATGGACTCAAAATGGATGAAAGACCTCAATGTGAGACAGGAATCCATCAAAATCCTTGAGGAGAACCAGGCAGCAACCTCTTCGACCTCAGTCAGAGCAACTTCTTCCTAGAAACACTGCCAAAGGCAAGGGAAGCAAGGAAAAAAATGAACTATTGGGACTTCAAGATAAAAAGCTTTTGCACAGTCAAGGAAACAGTCAACAAAACCAAGAGACAACTAAAGAATAGGAGAAGATATTTGCAAATTTCTTATCAGATAAAGGGCCAGTATCTAAAAATCTACAAAGAAGTTATCAAACTCAACACCCAAAGAACGAATAATCCAATCAAGAAATGGACAGAAGAGATGAACAGACATTTCTCTAAAGGCAACATGCAAATGGTCAACAGATACATGAAAAATGCTCAACATCATTCAGCATTAGGAAAATACAAATCAAAACCACAATGAGATACCACCTCACACCAATCAGAATGGCTAAAATTAGTAAGTTAGGAAATGAGATGTTGGCAATGATGCAGAGAAAGAGGAACCCTCCTACACTGTTGGTGGGAATGCAAGATGGTACAGCCACTCTGGAAAACAGTATTGAAATTCCTCAGAAAGTTGAAAATAGAGTTACCCTACAAGCAGCAATCACACTACTAGGTATTTACCACAAAGATACAAATGTAGTGATCCAAAAGGGCACCTGCACACCAATGTTTAGAGCAGCAATGTCCACAATAGTCAAACTATGGAAAGAGTTCAGATGTCTTTTGACAGATGAATGTTTAAAGAAGATATGGTATATATACACAATGGAATATTACTCAGCCATCAAAAAATGAAATCTTGCCACTTGCAATGATATGGATGGAACTGGAGAGTATCATGCTAAGTGAAATAAGTCAATCAGAGCAAGATAATTATTATGAGATCTCACTCACAGGTGGAATTTAAGAAACAATACAGAGGATCATAGGGGAAGGAAGGAAAAATAGAACAAGACGAAATCAGAGAAGGATACAAACCCTAAGAGTCGTTAATCACAGAAAACAAACTGAGGGGTGCTGGAGGGGAGAAGGTGGGGGAACAGGGGAACTGGGTGGTAGACATTAAGAAGGGCATCTGATGTAAAGAGCACTGGGTATTAGATAAGACTGATGAATCACTGAGCTCAAACTAATGATAGACAATATGTTAATTTATTGAATTCAAATTAAAATAAATAAATAAATGGATGATTTAAAAAGGCAACATTTTACAAAAAAGAGCCTTTAAGAACTTAAATGAATAAAACAAAATGTTACTGATAAACACAATATAAGATTGGTGCAAAGATAAAGATAAACAAATTCCTGAATTTAGTAGCATAAAAAATATTCTAAAAATCAATATATAAATTTAATACAATTCTAATCAAAATACCCAGTTATATAAAATGAGCTTAAAATTCGTTTGAAATAATTATCAAAAAATAATCCAGAAAATTGTTAGATTTCCAAGTAGATTAAATGTCTTATGCATGTGTGCATGCCCATTCACAATCACATACATGCATATGTTGTCTATCAACCTGATTTAAAAATTTGGGAAAACTTTTACCCACTAAAGAAAATTGAAAAGCTATAAAGAAAAAGATATACCTGCATTGAAATTTTTTTAAAAATCTGCATGACCTAAAAAAGCATCATAAGTGAATTAGGAGCATGTGGAAAAAGCCTATGATGATATGCTAGATAAAAGTAATCTACAACAGATAAAAATTCACAAGAAAAATACAGGCAATGCAACATAAAACGGCAAAGAATATAAATACAATTTATAAAGAAGGAAATCTAAATGGCCAAAAGAATATGACAATGGAATTCACTTACAATCAGAAAATCACAATTGAAATCCTTAACTTATAAGGCTTGTAACAATAAAAAAAGTGAAAATACTGAAAAACTTGTTTAATATTTGAAAATCAATCATTGGTATTTGCAACATTAATATAATGAAGAAAAATCATACAATCATCTTAATTGGTTAAGAAAAAGAGTTTGATACATTTCATGACTCTTCATAAAATAAGACTAGACAAGAATAACTTATTCTGATAATAGATATTTTCAAAAAAGACTTGAGTTAAGAACATGGCACTTCTATAATCAAGATTCTATTGGAAGACTTAGCATAAGAATTAGAAAACATAAAATAAAACTGTTTTAACACAGTATCATGTGTTTACAAAAATATCAACAGAAACTACAGATACATTACTAGAATTAATGAATGAACTTAGCATAGTTGCTGAATATAAAGTCAACATAAAAAGTGAATTATATTTCTACTTTTATACATGAGCCACAATTATAAAGTAAAATTTCAAGAGATGAATAAAACAGTGGCATCAAAACGTATACAATTTTTAGAATTACCTAACAAGTTTTTAAAATACTTCTATAGAGAAAACTATAACCTCCTGTTGAGAAGAAATAAAAGATCTAGACAAATGTGAGGATATAAATATTCATGGACTAGAAGAGTGAATATTGTAAAGATACCAATTTCTTCCAATCTAAATATTCAATATAATTCTAAAGAAGTCAACAACATATTTTGAGAAGCCTACTCTAACATTTATATGGAAATGATAAGGGGTAAAAACTAGCCAGATTTCTCTTGAATTTGCAAGATGGGAAAACTTGATCTACTGGGTATCAAGACTTAAATACTTACAATTAAGAAGTACCATAATAGTAAAAACATAGAAATCAATGGAATAATTTAAGTGTTCTGAAATACATATATAGATACTCAATTTGCAATAGAAATAGCATGACAGACCTGTGGGAAAGGAGGGTTTTTTAAATAAATGAGGAAGGGTCAACTAGGTACGAAATCAGAAAACATAAAATGACCCCTCTTTATGCCATACAGAAACATCTTTATGAGATAAGCTGCAGGTCTAAATTTGAAAGTTAAACAATAAAGCTTTTAGAAATTAACAAAAGAAGAAAATCATCATGACCTTAGGATTTTTTTTTTAAACAGGATACAAAAAACACTATAAATTAAACTATAAAGAAAAGGACTAAATAAATTGGACTGTAATAAAACTAACAACTTCCATTCTTCCCAAAAAAATGCCATTTAGTGAAAGGACAAGCCAGTGAAAGACGAGATAAATTTACAACACATATTACTAACAAAGGGCTTGTATCTAGAATATACAAAGAACTTCTAGAAACCAAAACAGTAACAATGGAGGAAAGGGCAAAACACCTGAATGACCTCCTCAAAAAAGAGCATATACATCACGACAAGGAATTTTTGAATATGACACCAAAAGCATAAGAGACAAAATCAAAACTAAATGAGTGGAACTTTATCACGACAAGGAATTTTTGAATATGACACCAAAAGCATAAGAGACAAAATCAAAACTAAATGAGTGGAACTACATCAAACCAAACTGCTTCTGTACAGCAAAGGAAACAATAAACAACATGAAATGGAAGTTTATGGAATGAGAGAAAATACTTGCAAACCACATACCTGGTAAGGGGTTAATATTCAAAATATATAAAGAATTCCTAAAACTTTATTGCAAAAAAGGGCAAATTAATTTTCTATTATTAATTAATATTAATTAATTAAAAATGAGGAAAGGGACTGAAAAGACATTTCTCAAAATAACACATACAAATGGTCAGCAGGTATGTGAAAAGGTGCTCAATATCACTAATCATCAGGGAAATGCAAGTCAAAACCACAAAGAGATACCATCTACTCCTGTTATTACAACTATTATAAAAAAAGTTAAGACATAACACATTCTGGTAAAAGCATATGGAAAAAGGGAACCCTTGTATACTTTAAGTAGGACTGGAAATTCGTCCTGCCATTATGGAAAACAGTACAGAGGTTCCTAAAAAGTTAAAAATAGAACTATCATATGATCCAGCAACTCCTCTTCTGGGTTTACATCCAAATGAAATGAAATGAGTATCTTGAAAAAATACCTGTACTCCCATGTTCACTACAGCATTATTCATAGTAGCCAAGACATGAAAACAAAGTGTCCATCAATAGATGAGTAAAGAAAATGTGACGTATATACTGGAATATTATCCGCCTTAAGAAATAGGGAAATCCTACCATTTGCGACAGTGTGGTGAACCTGGAGGACATTATCCTCTGCCTCAGTAAAATCAGCCAGACACGGAAAGTCAAACACTGTATGCATCATGTACATGTGGAATCTAAAAAGGCTGAACTCCAAGAAACAGACAGTGGAATGGAGGTTGCCAGGGGCTGGTGTGGGGGGGAAATGGGAAAATATTGGTAAAAAGTACAAACCTTCAGTTATAACATGAATAAGTTCTACAGATCTACAGCATGGTTAATTATAGTTAATAATCTATAGTATACTTGAAATTTGCTAGGAAATTAAATGTTCTCATATACACAAACACACTGTTAAGTATGTGAGCTGATGGATATGTTAATTGGCTTGATTGTGATAATCATTACACAAGGTATACTTATATCAAATCACCATGTTGTATACCTTAAATATATACAATTTTTTATTTGTCAATCAGAATTCAATTAAGCGAGAAAAAAGTAAAAACCACATGAATGTTTATTTTACTTTGGATACAACTTGTTCAATTCACATGGCCACCTCCAGCTGCAAAACAGAAGCTGGGAAATGTAGTTTCCCAGTAGACTGCCATGTGCCAACCCAAACCAATGGTGGGCATGCGGAGAGTCTATTACTAAAAAAGAGGAAGGAAAAATTGGATGCTGAAGGACAGTAGAAATTTCTTCCACATATGGTCTCGCTCCCACTCTCTTACACACCCCCCCTCCACACATACACACACCTCACAGATGCCAGTAAAATGTGGGAATATATCAAGAAAAACAAAGCAGTAAGAGATCTAACATTAGGTAGGACAAGTTAAGGGAGAGGCCAGGATGACATCTTTACAGGAGTTCAAAGGAAAAATTTGTCTAATTTGGAGGTCAGAGGGATTCCAAAGAAATGCTTCCAAGATTATACCAATATAATACCTAATGTATCTGGATGCTCCAAGAAGAGATAAACATATCTAGGGGATAATATGGTAGCAAACTAGAAACAACTATGTGAAAAACAAAGCAAAAAGTAATTACTCACTAAAGGGAAAATGAAATACTATGCAAAAAAGAAAAGTAGTCATGGTACAATATATCTTAGTCATAACAATACCAATACTGTATGTTGATTTAACCAAAAATCTAACTGTATTTGAGGATGTTAAGAATGGTATGTGTAGGGCACCTGGGTGGCTCAGTGGGTTAAAGACTCTGCTTTTGGCTCAGGTCATGATCCCAGCGTCCTAGAATCGAGCCCCACATCAGGCTCTCTGCCTGTGGGGAGCCTGCTTCCCCCTCTCTCTCTGCTTGCCTCTGTCTACTTGTGATCTCTGTCTATCAAATAAATTAAAAAAAAAAAAAAAGAATGGTATGTGTAGATGTATATGATGAGATCAAGAGGGAAAAGAACAGATGAGAGGCAGCTAAATTCTCATCTTCCAAAATAAGTCCATATGTAATACCTAAAACTGGGGGAATTTTTTTTTAAATTAAGAAGTAATAGTAGAGGTATTTGCTTTATACTTATGTGGAGAAATAAAAAAAACAAATAAAAGAGCTGAAAGTGGGTGACTCTGGGAAGCAGAATATAAGGCAAGGAGTGAGGTCTAGGGACTGCTGTTTTTGGTAAACAACAACAACAACAAAACTTTCAGAGCTACTTGGCATTTTAAATTATGTGCACAGATAACTTTTATAACAACTGAAATTTAAAATTAAAAAAATTTATGTGATTAATGAAAACATAATCTCTGGGTAGTAGTGTTATGGGTAATTTTAATTTCCTAAAGTATGTTTTTTGGTATTTTCAATATGTTTTACAACAATGAAAATATAATATTATAGTCAAGAAAAAAAAAACAGTTGAAGAAAATAACTGATGCAGGCAAGGACTAATGGACTTGAACTGAGAGAAGGTAAACACATGAGATGAGCTCGACTTCATCCCAGCTTTTCTCTGAGGGCATTTTCTAAATATTAGCACAGGCAAATAGATTATAAGTAGAAAGCAACAGTCTTACCATGTTAGAAGTGACTCAGACTTGGATAACAAAATCATGGAAAAGAATAAGTCACCAATAAGTAACTCTTAAATCTATGCAGAAGTCCTCTAACAAGGATAAAACAACAAAAAATCCCCTCTTTTTTTTTTTTTAAATTTCTTTTCAGCGTAACAGTATTCATTGTTTTTGGACCACACCCCGTGCTCCACACGATATGTGCCCTCCCTAATACCCACCACCTGGTTCCCCCAACCTCCCACCCTCCGCCCCTTCAAAACCCTCAGATTGTTTTTCAGAGTCCATAGTCTCTCATGGTTCACCTCCCCTTCCAATTTCCCTCAACTCCCTTCTCCTCTCCATCTCCCCTTGTCCTCCATGCTATTTGTTATGCTCCACAAATAAGTGAACATATGATAATTGACTCTCTCTGCTTGACTTATTTCACTCAGCATAATCTCTTCCAGGCCCATCCATGTTGCTATAAAAGTTGGGTATTCATCCTTTCTGATGGAGGGAGGCATAATACTCCATAGTATATATGGACCACATCTTCCTTATCCATTCATCTGTTGAAGGGCATCTTGGTTCTTTCCACAGTTTGGTGACTGTGGCCATTGCTGCTATAAACATTGGGGTACAGATGGCCCTTCTTTTCACTACATCTGTATCTTCAGGGTAAATACACCGTAGTGCAACTGCAGGGTCATAGGGTAGCTCTATTTTTAATTTCTTGAGGAATCTCCACACTGTTTTCCAAAGTGGCTGCACCAACTTGCATTCCCACCAACAGTGTAAGAGGGTTCCCCCTTCTCCACATCCTCTCCAACACATGTTGTTTCCTGTCTTGCTAATTTTGGCCATTCTAACTGGTGTAAGGTGGTATCTCAATGTGGTTTTAATTTGAATCTCCCTGATGGCTAGTGATGATGAACATTTTTTCATGTGTCTGATAGCCATTTGTAGGTCTTCATTGGAGAAGTGTCTGTTCATATCTTCTGCCCATTTTTTAATATGATTGTCTGTTTTGTGTGTGTTGAGTTTGAGGAGTTCTTTATAGATTCTGGGAATAATCCTAATCAAAGAGGTAAAGGAACTGTATTTGAGGAACTACAGAACACTCACGAAAGAAATTGAAGAAGACACAAAAAGATAGAAGGTCATTCCATGCTCTTGGATTGGAAGAATAAACATTGTTAAAATGTCTATACTGCCTAGAGCAATCTATACTTTTAATGCCACTCCGATCAAAATTCCACCGGTATTTTTCAAAGAGCTGGAGCAAATAATCCAAAAATTTGTATGGAATCAGAAGAGACCCCGAATCGCTAGGGAAATGTTGAAAAACAAAAATAAAACTGGGGGCATCACGTTACCTGATTTCAAGCTTTACTACAAAGCTGTGATCACCAAGACAGCATGGTACTGGCATAAAAACAGACACATAGACCAGTGGAACAGAGTAGAGAGCCCAGATATGGACCCTCAACTCTATGGGCAAATAATCTTCGACAAAACAGGAAAAAATATACAGTGGAAAAAAGACAGTCTCTTCAATAAATGGTGCTGGGAAAACTGGACAGCTATACGTAGAAGAGTGAAACTCGACCATTCTCTTACACCATACACAAACATAAACTCAAAATGGATAAAAGACCTCAACGTGGGACAGGAATCCATCAGAATCCTAGAGGAGAACATAGGCAGTAACCTCTTCGATATCAGCCACAGCAACTTCTTTCAAGATATGTCTCCAAAGGCAAAGGAAACAAAAGCAAAGATGAACTTTTGGGACTTCATCAAGATCAAAAGCTTCTGCACAGCAAAGGAAATGGTCAACAAAACAAAGAGGCAACCCACGGAATGGGAGAAGATATTTGCAAATGACAGTACAGACAAAAGGTTGATATCCAGAATCTATAAAGAACTCCTCAAACTCCCCTCTGACTCTTAATCTCAAAAACAAACTGAGGGTTGCTGGGGAGAGGGGGAGGGGAGAGGGAGAGGATCGTGGGGTTATGGACATTGGGGAGGGTATGCGCTATAGTGAGTGCCGTTAAGTGTGTAAACCTGGCGATTCACAGACCTGTACCCCTGGGGCTAATAATACATTAAATGTTTATAAAAAAAATTAAAAAAATTATTTAAAAAATCCCCTCTGTTTTTGGCTAACTCCTAAACTATGCATGCATAAAGGAGTACTCCAAGAAAATCAGCAGGTGTAATAGCAGTTAGGAGAATAAAATACTGAGGAAAGATTTGACTAGTTGGGTAGTATTTGGGAGAGAGATTGGAGATCAAGCCCCACAGATGTATGTTTGGTAAACATAAACTTTTTGTTGAGATCTCAGAAAGATCAAGGCATCAGAGTAAGGGCTAAATGTTGAAATAAGTTAAAAACTACAAAAACAAGCAAACAGAGCATAACAGAAGTCTAATACAAACCTCAATAGTTCCAAGGTAATCTGCTGGTATTATTTAGTTTTAAGATAACACTATCCAGAGGCTATTAAACTTTTCAACCACAACATCTGGCATACAATCAAATATTGTAAAACACAAGTACAACAATTATAACCTGTGTCCTGGTTTTGTATAGTCTATGAGTTAAAAACAGTTTTTACATTTTTTAAGTGATGTAGAAAAAACATTTTTTTTAAAGATTTTATTTATTTATCTTAGAGAGAGAGCACGCTCCCGTGAGCACAGGGAGGAGCAGAGGGGAGGATGAGAATCTGAAGCAAACTCAGCACTGAGCACAGAGAGCAAAGCAGGGCTTGAGTGCCTGACCACAAGATCATGACCTGAGCTAAAACCAAGAGTCAGACACTTAACTGACTGAGCCACCCAGGTATACTTGTAGAAGAATTTTAAAAGAGGAATATGGATATGGACTCATAAATCCTAGAATGCCTATAATCTCACAATTTATTGACTTCTGTCATAAATCATGGTTTTTAAAAGAAATAGAAAATGACTGAAAAACAAGAAAAACAGAAACATAACAGAAACATAAATAGATACCTCAGATATTAAATTTATGACATAGTTACTTTAAAATAACTTTGAACAGTATGTTCAAGAAAAAAGAGGGAGAGATGGGCCAAAGGGATAAATCTATGGGCATTTTCAAGAGAGAAGTGAAATCTATAAAAGAATATTAAATGGACATTCTAGCATAGAAAAACACAGTATCTGATATTATGAACTCATTGGACTCAGAAGATTAGAGACCACAGAAGACAGAGTTAGTGAAATGACAGATCAATACAAATGCAGGCATACCTTGTTTTACCACATTTTATAGATAATTGTGTTTTGTTTTTTTTTTTACAAATGGAAGGTCGATGGTGACCCTGCATTAAGCAAGTCTATTGGTGCCACTTTTCTAACAGCATTTACTCACTTTGTGTCTCTGTTGCATTTTGGTAATGGCGGTATTTCACCTTTTTCATTATTAAATTTAATAACAAATTTGTTTTTTAATAACAAATTTGATATGGCCATCTGCAAATAGTGATGATGACTTGCTGAAAGTTCAGATGATGGTCAGCATTTTTTTTAGCGATAAGTACTTTTAAATGAAATGTGTACATTGCCTTCTTAGAGTGCTATTATACACCTAACAGACTATAGTGTAGTAAATAAAACTTCTCTATGCACGGAGAAACCAAAAAATTCATTTGCTTGCTTTATTGTGATATTTGCTTTACTGCAGTGGTCTGAAACTGAACCCACCATATCTCAGAGGTATGCCTGTATTCATACTGAAGCAAAAATGAAGAAAATATTTAAAAAGCATTAAAGACCAAAACAAACATGATAAATTCAAAAGGTCTAATATATGTGTAAATAGAGTCCAAAAAGAAAAAGAGAAATAACTGGGCAGAATATAGGGGCGCCTGGGTGGCTCAGTGGTTGGGGCCTCTGCCTTCCGCTCCGGTTGTGGTCTCGGGGTCCTGGGATCGGGTCCCGCATCGGGCTCTCTGCTCAGCGGGGAGCCTGCCTCCTCCTCCTGTCTCTCTCTGACTGCCTCTCTGCCTACTTGTGATCTGTCTGACAAATAAAAAAAAAAAAAAAAGAAAAAAGAAAGATCTAATGAAAGCAATCTTCCTCAAATTGAAAGAAAATATATCAACCTTTAGGTTTAAGAAGCTGAAATAACCTACAGCAGGTTAAAGACAAAGGAAACTACATCTACTCGTATCATGGTAAAACTGTTGAAAAACAAAGAAATACTACTTAAAAAGCTCAGAAAAAAACATATTGCTTTCAAAGGAACAAAAATAAGACACATAAATGACATATAATTATGGATGTTGGAAGAAAATGTAACGATACCTTTAAAGTACAAAGAACAAAATGAAATAAAAACAACCCCCTCCTTAAGAAACCCTAACTACTTAGCATTTAGTACACTGAAATATTACTTAAAGCTGGAAGTGAAATAAAGATCTTTTCAGACAAACAAAAGCTGAGAGGATTTATACAGGGCAGATCTGCACTGCAGGAAATACTAAAGGCAATTTAAAGGAAAAAAATATCAAATGGAAGTATGAATCTCAGGAAGGAATAAAGAACATTGTAAAGAATAAACTGTGGGTAAATGTAAATGAATACTGATTGCTTAGCATAATAATGCCTTATGAGCTACGTAAGATATATGTTTGTAAAGTATGTAACTAAGCAAAAGGATTAGAAGGGATAGTGTAATATTCTTAAAAGGCTCATAGGCGGTTTGAGAAGCAATATAAACACTAAATTAAGGTAGATCTGAATGAGCATTATGGTAGAATCAAGGATACAATTTGTAATCTCTACGATCAAAACAAAAGAGTAAACGAAAAATGTATAATTAAAACAAATAGAAGAGAAAAATGAAATGCTTGATCAGTTCAAAGAGAGGGAAAAATGGTACAAGAATAAAGAAACAAAGTACAGATGGAACACATAAAAACACATAGCAAGACTGTGCACAGAGTAAAGAGCAAACCATATCAGTAATTATATTAATGCATGAACAAATTAAACACTCAGATGAAAAGACAAAGATGGTCAGGTTGGATCTGAGATAAGAGAAACATATAAATCTAAGAAATCAGAGAAATTAAAGATACAGAAAAAGTATAACAAGCAAACATTAACAAAAAAATGCTATACCTACATAACATAAGATAAAGTAGACTCTAAAGAAGTAATGTTATTAGAGATAAATTTATTATGTCATAATAATAAAAATGGTCAATACAACAGGAAGATGTATAAAAAGGTTAATGCAACCACTTAAACAATATAATGCAACAATCTAAACAATCACTACACAATTTAAATTGTCATACACTAAATAACTTAGCTCAAGTAGCAAAAAAACTATAGAATTAAAAGGAGAAAATGAGGGGCACCTGGATGGTTTAGTGGGTCAATGCCTCTGCCTTTAGCTCAGGTCCTCATCCCAGGGTCCTGGGATCAAGCCCCACATCAGGCTCTCTGCTCTGCAAGGGAGCCTGTTTCCTCCTCTCTTTCTTTCTCTGCCTACCTCTCTGCCTACTTGTGATCTCTGTCTGTCAAATAAATTAAAAAAAAAAAAAAAGGAGAAAATCCACTTAGGAGATTTTAACACTCTTCTCTCAATAATTGATAAAACAACCAGATGAAAATAGTAAAAATACAGATTTGAATATAATGATGAAACAACGACACAGAACATGCATACACTACCCAATAACTTTCCAAGTACATACGAAATATTTACCAATATAGACTGTAAGTTGGGCAATAAAGCAATTTTCCAAATTTCAAGGTGAAAATCATACACAGTATGATGTTCTGTGACCACAATACAATGAATCTAGAAAGCAATAACAAAAAGACAACTAGGAAGACTAAAAAATGTTAACAAATTAATTGCCACATACTTGTAAATAATCTAAATATCTACAAGAAATTATAACATAAAGCGAATCCATAACTGAAATCTCCTTACAGAGATAACTCCAAGTCCCTGTGGCTTCATAGTTGAATTCTTCCAAATACTCAAGGAAAAAAATACTAATTTTTTACAAAGTTTTCCAGAAAATAGGAAAAAAGGGAATATTCCCCAGCTTGTTTTATAATGTCAGCAAAACCTTGATACCCAAACACCACTAGCACATTACAAAAAAAAAGGAAAATCATAAGTGAACATCTTTCATGAGTTATTTTCTCTGATGGTGGTTGGGAGTGTTAGATATTTAGAAGGAAAGAACAGTCAAATGTGAGAAAAAGTTTTACAGCAACATACATCAATCAAATATTTAAAGAGAAAGAAATTCTGAGAAGTTAGCAAAGAACGCTATTTTTTTTAAAAGATTTTATTTATTTGACAGAGATAACAAGAAGGCAGAGAGGCAGGCAGAGGGAGAGAGAGAGAGGTGGAAGCAGGCTCCCTGTTAAGCAGAGAGCCCGATGTGGGGCTTGATCCCAGGTCCCCAGGATCATGACCTGAGTCGAAGGCAGGGGCCTTAACCCACTGAGCCACCCAAGTGCCCTAAGAATGCTATTTTTAAAAAATTTCCCTGAATCCCTGCACAAAACAGAAAAAAAAGAAAAAAAAAAAACCCGACAGGATAGCAGAACCATATAGCCATGAATAACATCTAAACCTAATCTAGGTGACAAGGTATCCTCACAAACTCCCAATTATTTGTGAATGGGATAAATCACTGACAGCCTTCAAACTCATGTAGTAAAAGCATCTGTACAAAAGAGGGAAATAGAAGGGCACCTGGCAGACCCTAAATCAGAAGAAACTCCAAAATAGCCAGTAGGTATTCACAAGCAAGCATAATGGGTCAGTTTAAGAAAAGCAGCTGAAATAGGAATAGTTTTTATACATTTTAATTTGCAAGTAAATGAAAGGGGTAAATGGAGAAGTCAGAAAGTGTTGGGGAAGTGTGGGTCTGAGATTCTCAAAACTAACCAGCTGAAACTCCCTTCTAGAACCAAGCCTCACACTCAGGAGAAATTGCTGGTAGGAGAATCCAAATTGATCTATGCAGGGATAATAGAAAACAAAGGAAAGAGAAAGTAGGGGAGAGGGGCAGAGACAGAAGAGCTCAGAAACTAAAAGGCTATAATTTTAAAATACTTAATGAAAATAAAAGAAAAGGAAGCCCTAAGTGATGAAGTGAGAAAAGTCTCTACTCTCCTAAAAGTTTAGTAAAACTAATTTCATGTGAAAAATAAGTAACCGAGGATTATTGTTGACTTCTGTCCAAGTTGTAAGAACAAAACAGAGTAAGAAGTAATGTCCCCAAAGACTGGTGTTCCCTAACTCTGGCACTACTAAATTAGATAATTATTTGTTTTGGAGAACACTTGTTATAGTACACATTGTAGAAGATTTACCAGCTTCCTTGGCCTCTACCTACTAGATACCTATAGTACCGCTCCCAGTTGATAACCAAAAATGTTTCCCAAAAATGCCAATTGTCCTCTGTGAGTAGAATCACCCTCAGTTGAGAAGCACTGCCACATATAACTGAAACCCACAAAAAAACCTAAAACTATAATCTATTTAAATATTTGTTAGTAAAATTAAGAATATGATACAAGACATTAGAGAATATAAATTACAATGAGAAAATAATCAGGAATGAGGGAGTTGATAGTTAAAAACCAGAAAAAAATCTTATAAATAAATATCCTATAATAAACACAAGATCATCTACACAAAACATAAAATGTCTTAAGAGCTATAAAAGGTGAACAGGAGAAAAAATTTTAATTAAAAAGTGAGAGGGGGGCGCCTGGGTAGCTCAGTGGGTTAAGCCACTGCCTTCGGCCCAGGTCATGATCTCAGGGTCCTGGGATCGAGCCCCACATTGGGCTCTCTGCTCAGCAGGGAGCCTACTTCCCCCTCTGCCTACCTGTGATCTCTCTCTCTTTCTGTCAAATAAATAAATAAATAAATAAATAAATAAATAAATAAATCTTAAAAAAAAAAATAAAAAGTGAGAGGGACTCCGGGGTAGTTTAGTCAGTTAAGTGTCTGCCTTTGGCTCAGGTCATGATCCCAGGGTCCTGGGACTGAGTGAGCGGGGAGCCTGCTCCTCCTTCCGCCTGCCTGTCTCTCTCTCTCTGACAAACTCTTTTTAAAAAAGTGAGAAAAAGGATTTAAGAGAAAGTGAGAGATATCAGAGAAAGATGAAAAATATCAAAAACACAAATAGTAGAAGTTCCTGAAAAAGACTTAAAGAACAGAAAACTAGGAAAACTACAATTCAATAACACTTTCCTAAGATTGTGGGGGAAGACTGGAGACCGCATATTAAAAAGACACACTATGATGAGAAAAACGTAAACTCTAAAAAAAAAAAAAATTAAGGAAGAATTAAGTAAAGAGATATTCCATGTTTGTGGATAGGAAGACACGATACTGTCAAGATGTCAGTCCTTTCCTCTCTGATCTACGGATTCAGTGCAATCTCAGTCAAAATCACAGCAAGTTATTTTGTAGATACCGACAAACTGATTCTAAAAGTTTATATGAAGAGACAAAAGACCCAGAGAAGCCAACACAATATTGAAGGAGAACACAGTTAAAGGAATGACACTACCCAACTCCAAGACTTAGTATAAAGCTACAGAAATCAAGACAGCATGGTAATGGTTAAAGAACAAATAGATCAATGAAACAGAACATAGGTCAGAAACAGACCTATATAAATATGGTCAACTGATCTTTAACAAAAAAGCAAAGGCAATTCAATGGTACTGGAACATCTGGACATCCCAGCCCCCTTTCCCCAAACACATTATCTAGACATAGACCTTACACCATTCTCAAAAATGAACTCAAAATCGAACAAAGACGTAGATGTAAAACACAAAATTGTAACATTAGAGAAGAAAATCCAGATGACCTTGAGTTTGGCAATGACTTTTAGATATACTACCAAAGGCATGATCCACCAAAGACAGAATTAATAAGCTGGACTTTACTAAAATTTAAAATTTCTGCTCTATGAAAGACACTACCAAGAAAATGAGAAGACAAGCCACAGACTAGAAGAAAATATCTGCAAAAGGCAAAGACTTAAAGCACTGTTAACCAAAACATACAAAAAACTCTTACAACTTCACAATTAAAAAAACCTGAACAATCCAATTTAAAAATGGACTAAAGGGTGGCTCAGTGGGTTAAAGCCTCTGCCTTCGGCTCAGGTCATGATCCCAGGGTTTTGGGATCAAGCCCCACATCAGGCTCTCTGCTAAGCTGGGAGCCCGCTTCCTCCTTTCTCTCTCTGCCTGTCTCTCTGTCTACTTGTTGTGATCTCTGTCAAATAAATAAGTAAAATCTTTTAAAAAAACAAAACAAAACAAATTGTGCTATATCTCTACAATGTAATATTATTTGGCACTAAAAAGAAATCAGGTATCATATGATGAAAAGACATGGAGGAAAGGTAAAATGCATATTACTAACCAAAGAAGCCAGTCTGAAAAGACTACATATTGTATGATTCCAACCACGACATTCTAGAAAAGGCAAAACTAATGAGATAGTATAAAGATTGATGGTTGCTAGGAGTTCTAGAGGAGGGAGGAATAAATAGGTAGAACACAGGGATTTTTTAGGGCAGTAAACTGTTTTGTATGATATTATAATAGTGGATATGTATCACTACATATTTGTCAAAATCCATGAAAAATATAACACCAAGAGTATACTTTAATGTCTACCATGGATTTGGGATGATCATAATGTGTCAATGCTGGTTCACCAATTGTAACCACTTTAGAGAAGGGAGACTGATGGCTGGGAGGCTGAGCATACATCAGAGGAAGGGATGTACTGAAACTCTACTGTCTATTCAATATTGCTATGAATCCCAAATTATTCTAAAACAAAAGTAACTATTAAGGGGAAAAAACCACAGCACCTACTAGAAAAATGTATTTTTAAAAACTACTAGAAAAAAAGATTTTTAAAAAATTTTTAAGGAAAAAGATATTCTTTTGAGTATCCAAGCAAAAAGAAAGTAAGATTGTCATCAGATTTCTGACAGAATAAAATGGAGTTTTATATAATAAGACATTCAAGGGATGGAAATGTAGGCCAAGGATTTATATTCCAACTGACCTTCAAAAATAAAGTCTTAAGGGGCACCTGGGTGTCTCAAGCATCCAACTCTTGATTTGGGCTCTGGTCATGATCTCGGGGTCATGAGACTGAGCCCTGCATTTGGGGTGGTTAGTGCTCAGTGGAAAGGCTGCTTGAGATTCTCTCCCTCCCCATCGCACACTATCTTTCAAATAATAAATATATAAATCTTAAAAAAAAAAAAGGGAAGAAAGTCTCAAGACAAACTGCTATAAACATGCAAAATCTCTGGTTGTATTGTTCACAGGAGCCCTTCTATTACAAAAAGAACTTAAGATAATCAAATTGATGAGAAACTGGCATAAAGATTGGAAGACTAGAGAACACTGCAGGTCCTTTATGTTCCTCATTAAATCCACAAAACAACCCTTAATAACAGTGTTTCCATTCTACACATGGAGAAACCAAATGTCAAAGTCAGTGGAACTTGTCCATGGGCAAATGTCACTGGGCAAGTGACTGAACCAGAATCGGACCAGAGCCCATTCTCCTTCCACAGCATGAAGTTGCTCTCACATACATATTAAATAAACCCTTTTTGTCTTTGCATATACTGGGATTGTGTATTCCCTGGAACTTCATTCTCTCCCTTATTTACCCATTGAGCTCTTTTTTTATTTTTGGCCTACCTCAAATCACTTGCTCTCTCTGTGGCTTTCTCTGATCCAAAGGGCCTTATCATCCTTAACAAAATTATACAGTACTGACAACGTAAATCCTCCTAATCTGTGCCTCCATACCATTACACATACAACACTTCCAACATAGACTTTGTCACATGTGATTTCCAGGTGATAAGAAACTGTGATTTGTGTTAAAATCCCAGCACAGAGCATATTCTAAGTAAATATAGTTAGGGAAAAAATTAAAGAGGGCAGATGACAACTCTAAGAAGTCATATATCCAAGATAAAGTTAAACATCTCTATACTATCTCTTAACTTTGTGCATACTTTTATCCTTGACTTTTTCATGCAATATTACCACTTACTTGTTTTCATTTGTATCTGTCCTCTGAGAGCAAGGATGATCATTTTACTCTTTGTACCTTTGCTGCTTAATACATGGGAGCAGGAATAGCTAATTAGTATTCCATAAATATTTGGTAAATTGAAGTTAAAAAAAAGTAAGACAAATCATAAATTAATTCTCAGTTCCAATTCTCTGAAGATGGATTATTTAAAAATGGAGAAGACCTGCCTTTACACTGCCTAGGTATTATTATTATTTTTTAATCATTTTTTAAATTTATTTTCAACATAACAGTATTCATTGTTTTTATACCACACCCAGTGCTCCATGCAATCCATGCCCTCTCTAATACCCACCATCTGGATCCCCCAACCTCCCACCCCCCAACCTCTTCAAACCCTTCAGATTGTTTTTTAGAGTCCATAGTCTCTCATTGTTCACCTCCCCTTCCAATTTCCCCCAACTCCCTTCTCCTAACTCTTAGGTATTATTATATACCAAATTATATACAGTAAGCAATAATGATTTTACATAAAAGAAATCAGAATCTAATGTTTTTAAAGTAATAGTTCTAATGAGGATAAACATATAAAGAACTTTCAGATTACAAAATAATCTCAATTTTTTATCATTATTTTTGAAAATGTTTTAGCCCAGAGGTATTCTTTGTCCTGAATAAAGCCTCAGGCATTTTGACAATAGGATCAGACTAAGATATAAGAATATTGTTACTAGTATTTTTGTTTTTGATCAGTGTCTAGCATACAACTGCACAATTTCCAAACACAAGACTGTGAACAATTACAAATACACATATTTTGTGTACTTACCCTTTCTTCAAACAAGTAATTATACATACAATCTCTTTTCAAATTGCTTTTTTCTAAAGAAAGTGCTAGAATGATCAAAATAGTAAAAAAAAAAAAAGTAAAAAAATAAGTCTACTTTTTACACTTTAATAACACGTGTTCAGGTTTATCTCACTGGCATATTGGTATCTGGCTAATTTTTTTAAATACACTGTGAATAACCTTACCTCCTATGTTATTTTTTTTTTTTAGTTCCAATGTAAGCATCACGCTAATTCAAAGAACTCTCTATATTCAATATTCTCCATATTTAAATAATCCATCTTCAGAGAACTGGAACTGAGAAGTAATTTATGACTTGTCTTTTATTAACTTCAATTTACCAACTATTTATGGAACACTAATTAGCTGTTCTTACTTAACTATGTGTTAAGCAGTAAAGCTATAAAGAGTAAAAAGATCATCCTTGCTCTCAGAGGATAGGTACAAATGAAAACAAATAAGTGGTAATATTGCATGAAAAAGGCAAGGATAAAAGTATGCACAAAGTTGACAGAGACAGTTAAGGGGAAAAAAAGAGATAGATTGAGAGAGAACACAGGAGTGACACACTTTCGTGTCTAGACACAAATTCTGAAAAAAGAAAAACCATATTCAGCCCCTCATTTGAATAAGGCTTAAAGTCTGAAAACACCTGTTTTATACATGGACAATCTTCATATGCATAGCTGTAATACCAAGACCCATAATACTTATGGAATATAAAAGTTTTCCTCCCGCTTCACAATTCAACCTCCCCAGTCCTCAGTTGTCAGTCATAGCTACCACAGATATCTTTATTCAACCTAATCCAGAATACACATGCATTGCCCCTGTATCTTTCTTCATGTAAAATGATGTTTTGACTGTTCTGCTTTTCTGTCTCACCTTAAATACATTTCCATTTCCTTTTAAGAGCCCATCCAGGTTATGTCAGGTCAAAATTCAAGACTACAATTTGAGACAACTCTTCAGAAATACAATTATTTTCCACCTAACTAGAAAATTATTTGACAAAAATATCATCACTTAAAGTAAACATATCTTAAAAATACAATTTGAAATTTAAAAAAAAGATTTTATTTAATTATTTGACACAGAGAGAGAAAGCACAAGCAGGGAGAATAGCAGAGGGAGAAGCAGGTTCTCTGCATAGCAGGGAGCCTGATGTGGGGCTCCATCCCAGGACCCTGGGATCATGACCTGAGCCAAAGGCAGATGCTTAACTGACTGAGCTACGCAGGTGCCCCTATAATTTAATAGAGCTACTCAGGTGCCCCTATAATTTAAATTTTAATAACATTACTTCTATTATAGAAAAACAACTTGTTTCTGCTTACCACTTCTAATGGTTGTGTTTTCCAATAGCTCTGTCTGAAGTTGTAATTCAGCTTCTCCAAGTATCTTTAGAACTGAATCTGTAGGGCTTCTCCCCCACACTTTTCTTGGAGATCCACCAGGATCTAATTTAATAACTTCTCCCACTGTATGTTCTATAAAAAAACACAAAAACAAATTTCGCTGATAGAACATAATACTATTACTGTATTATAAAGCAGATTTAAACATATGCTGCTGAATTTTTTTTTTTTTTTGAGATTTTATTTATTTGAGAGAGAGAGACAGAGAGAGCATGAGAGAGGAGAAGGTCAGAGGAAGCAGACTCCCTGCGGAGCTGGGAGCCCAACTCGGGACTTGATCCTGGGACACCGGGATCATGATCTGAGCCAAAGGCATTTGCTTAACCAACTGAGCCAACCAGGCGCCCCTATGCTGATGATGCTTTAAAATACTTTCAGGGGCATGTGGTGGCTCAGTTGGTTAAGCATCTCTCTCTCCCTCTCTTTTTTTTTTTTTTGGTTGTAAAAAAGAATTTTTTTTTTTCCTATTAACATATAATGTATTATTTGTTTCAGGGGTACTGATCTGTGAATCATTCATCAGTCTTACACAATTCACAGCACTCACCACAGCACACACCCTCGCCAATGTCAATCACCCAGCCATCCCAACCTGCCCAACCCCCTTCCCTCCAGCAACCCTGTTTGTTTCCCATGATTAAGAGTCTCTTATATTACATGGAGCCTTGGGTGTGGTGCATAAACAATGATTCTTGGAACACTGAAAAAATATAAAAAAAATTTTTTTAAGAGTCTCTTATAGTTTGTCTCCCTCTCTGGTTTTGTTTCATTTTTCCTTCCCTTCCCTTATGATCCTCAGTCTTGTTTCTCAAATTCCTCATATCAGTGAGACCTTATGATAATTGTCTTTCTCTAATTGACTTATTTCGCTTAGCGTCATAGCCCAATTAGGCTGCATAATAATCCATTGTCTATATATATACACCACATCTTTTTTATCCATTCATCTGTTGATGGACATCTAGGCTCTTTCCATAGTTTGGTTATTGTGGACATTGCTGCTATAAACATTGGAGTGCACATGCCCCTTCAGATCACTACATTTGTATCTTAGGGTAAATACCCCATAAACAATTACTGGGTCATAGGGTAGGTCTATTTTCAACTTTTTCAGGAACTGCCATACTGTTTTCCAGAGTGGCTGCACAAGCTTGCATTCCCACCAACAGTATAGGAGGGTTCCCCTTTCTCTGCAACCTCGCCAATACCTGTTGGTTCCTGACTGGTTAATTTTAGCCACTCTAAAGTGAGGTGGTATCTCACTGTGGTTTTGATTTATGCTGAGTGATGTTGAGCACTCTTTCATGTGTCTGTTGGCCATCTGGGTGTCTTCTTTGCAGAAATATCTGTTCACATACACTTGTGCCCATTTCTTGATTGGATTATTTGTCCTTTGGGTGTTGAGTTTGGTAAGTTCTTTATAGATTTTGGATATTGGCCTTTATTTGATATGTCATTTGCAAATATCTTCTCCCATTCTGTCAGCTGCTTTTTGGTTTTGTTGAGTGTTTCCTTTGCTGTGCAAAAGCTTTTTATCTTGATAGAAATCCCAGTGGTTCATTTTTGCCATTACTTCCCTTGCCTTAGGAGATGTTTCTAGGAAGAAGTAAGCATCTGACTCTTGATTTTGGCTCAGGTCATTATCTTGAGGTCATGAGATGGAGCCTAGGTCAGGCTTTGCGCTCAGTGGGGAGTTTGCATCTCTCCCTCTGGCCCTCCCCCTGCTTGCTCTCTCTTTCTCACTCAAATAATCTTTAAAAAAAATTTTTTTAAAAATAAAAGACTTTCAGAAAATGATAGAATGAATGATGAATGATATTACTAATATTAGTAGTAAAAATATGGACAAATGCCTTTTAAAATACTTATGGGGGGTCAGTTGGTTAAGCATCTGACTCTGGATTTCAGCTCAGGGTCGTGAGATCAAGCCTTTTTTTTTTTAATTTTATTTTTTTAAAGTTTTTTTTTTAATTTATTTATTAATTTATTTGACAGAGAGAGAGAGATCACAAGTAGGCAGGGAGGCAGGTAGAGAGAGGAGGAAGCAGGCTCTCTGCAGAGCAGAGAGCCTGACATGGGGCTCGATCCCAGGACCCTGGGACCATGACCTGAGCCGAAGGCAGAAGCTTTAACCCACTGAGCCACCCAGGTGCCCCGAGATCAAACCCTTTGTTGGCTCTGGGCTCAGAGACAAGTCTGTTTGGGTTTATCTCCTTCTCCCTCTGTACCCCCCCCAAATAAACGAACAAAATCTTTAAAAAATATTGTGGGGGGGGCAGAATCAATATGGCAGAGTAGGAAGATCAAAAACCCAACTCCTCTTAAAAAAAAAAAATTATTTATTTATTTATTTTAGAGAGACAGAGATCGCACAAGGAAGGAGGAGAAGAGAGACAAGCAGGCTCCCCTCTGAGCAGGGAGCCCAATGCTGGGCTTGATGCCAGGACCATGACTTCTGAAGGCAGATCCCTAGCTGACTGAGCCACCCAGGCACCCCAAAAACCCAACTCCTGTTGTGGATACACCAGAATATACAACTATATATGGAACAACTACCTCTGAGAATGAAATAAAGACTAGCAGAACAGATCATGTAGAATGAAAAATATGAAGAAAAAGCCACATTGAGATTATTAGAGAGTGGAGACACAATTTAGTCATGGCCCACATCCCTGGTACAGTGACCCACAAGTGAGTGATATCACAACTACAGAGGCCCTTCCTGAGGACTGAGGGGTCTGAGCCCCACATGAGGTTCCACAGCCCAGGGGACCTGCATCAGAAAGACAAGAACCTATAACATTTGCTTTGAAGACCAAGGATCCTTGCTTATGTTTGGGAGAGCCAGAGAGCAGAAGGAAACAGCAACTCTTTTTTTTTTTTTTTTAAAGATTTTATTTACTTGACAGAGAGAGACACAGTAAGAGAGGGAACACAAGCAGGGGGAATGGAAGAGGGAGAAAGCAGGCTTCCTGCTGAGCAGAGAGCCCGATGTAGGGCTTGATCCCAGGATCCCAGAATCACGACCCGAGCTGAAAGCAGATGCCCAACGACTGAGGACCCAGGCGCCCCAGCAACTCTACTTTTAAAGAGCATATGCACAATGTCACTGACTCCAATATAGTGTAGCAGTTTGAAAACTAACTGGGCTACAAATGAAGGAAATCCACTGACTAACTGCCAGAGGGGCAGGGATTTGTTGGAAAAGGTCACCATGGATTTAAGTGCTAATGTGTAGAGTTTTTCATATCTTCCTTCTACCTAGCTGACCCAGCATTGGTGGGTGCCATTTATTTATTTATATCTTCCTTCCTTCCTTTCTTTTCTTTCCTTTTTTCTTTAAGAAGGTTATTATTTAATTCATTCATTCATTTAGAGAGTACAAGCAGAGGAGGTGCAGAGGGAGAAAGAGTATCCCAAGCAGACTCAGCCCTGAGTGCACGGCCCAATGCAGGGCTTGACTCTACTACCCAAGATCATAACCCGAGCCAAAAACAAGAGTTGGACACTCAGTCTACTGAGTCACTAAGATTCCTGTGGTAGGTGCCATTTCTGACACTCTCCACTTACAGTGCTAGCACCACTAGCTCTATCCTGGCATTCCCCTGTGGATTTGCCCCACACAACCTATCCACCCAGGCCCAGAGTCCCTTCCCTAACATGCCTTTAAGTTGGTTAGGAGCCCCTCCCAAGCAATTCCTTCTCCCATCACTCCTGAAGAGCACCATCAGGCAGCACCTCAGGTTCACCTCCTAAGTGAGCCCAATCTGGGGGGTCGGTCCTTAATATTAGAACACTTAGAAAGTTGCAGCCAGATCTCACAACAAGTCATACTGAGGGCCAGCCCCACTTACCAGTATACATGCAGCAGTGAAAGTCAGACCTCACAGACAGCTGCATAAACCAGTGAGTCTGCAATAATCTTGACCAAGCTACAATAGGAGGGTACAGGCAGCCCCCACCCACCATACGGAACACTCATGGGAACCTGGCTCAGGTGACCATGGGGGTTTGTGCTACTAGGCCCCTTCTGCATAAAACCATTCCTTCAAAATCTGGAGGTATAACTAATCTACCTAATACACAGAAACACAGAGAGGCAAAATAAGGAGACAGAGAAATATGTTCCAAATGAAAGAACAAAATAAAACCTTAGAAAAAGAACTAAATGAAATGGAGACAAGCAATCTACCAGATAAAGAATTCAAAGTAATGGTCATAAAGATGTTTACTGAACTCAGAAGAAGAGAACAGGGTGAGAACTTCAACAAAGAGATTGAAAATATAAAAAGAACCAATCAGAGCTAAAGAATACAATAACTGAAATAAAAAATAAACTAGAGGGAATCCATAGCAGATTAGATGATATAGAAGAAAAGATCAATAATTCTGGAAAGCAGTGTAGTGGCAATTACCCAATCAGAACAGCAATAAGAAAAAAGAATTTTTAAAAATGAGAAGTTTGGGGCGTCTGGGTGGCTCAGTGGGTTAAAGCCTCTGACTTTGGCTCACATCGTGGTCTCCGAGTCCTGCAATCGAGCCCCACATCAGGCTCTCTGCTTGGTGGGGAGCCTGCTTCCCCCTCTCTCTCTCTGCCTGCCTCTCTGCCTATTTGTGATCTCTGTCAAATAAATAAATAAAATCTTTAAAAAAATTTTTTTTAAAAATGAGAACAGTTTAAGGGACCCTTGGGACAGCATCAAGTGCATTATAGGGTCCCAGAAGGAAAAGAGAAAGGAACAGAACACCTATCTGAAGAAATAATCGCTAAAAACTTCCCTAACCTGGCCAACGTAAAGTACATCAAAGTCCAGTAAGGAGAGTTCCAAACAAAACATATTACAATGCACTGACAATTAAAAATAAAGAGAGAATCTTTTAAGCAGCAAGAGAAAAACAACTAATTTTTCAGCAGAAACTTTACAGGCCAGAAGAAAGTGGCATGATATACTCAAAGTCCTGAAAGGAAAAACACTTATAAACATGAATACTCTCCCTGACAAAGTTATCATTCAGAGCTGAAGGAAGATACAGTTTCCCAGACAAGCAAAAGCTAAAAGAAGTTCATCAATGCCAAACTGGCTCTCCAAAACATGTTGAAAGGATTTCATTAAACAAAAAAGAAAAGACTATAACTAGAAATGAGAAAATTATGAAAGAACAAATCTTACTGGTAAAAGGTAAACGTAAAACAAAGGTCATGGATCAACCACCCTCATATCTAATGTGAAGTTTAAAATATAAGAATACTACAATCATGTTGTTGGGAAGGGGATAAAAATGCAGTGCTTTGAGGATGTGCTTGAATCTTCAACTTAAAATAGACTTTTAGATATATAGGATGTTATAACATGAACCTCATGGTACCCATAAACCAAATACCTATACCGAAAAAATAAAGAGAAAGGAATAGAAACATAATACTAAGGGAAGTCACTAAAGCACAAGGGAAAAGAGCAAAAGAAGAAAACAGTAACACAGAAGAACTACAAACTACAGAAAACAATAAAGTAAATGGCAATAAGTACATATCTATCAGTAACTATTTTTAATGTAAATGACCTAAACACTTCAAACAAAAGACACAGGCTGGTTGAATGGATAAAAAAAACAAGGTCCAGGGGCGCCTGGGTGGCTCAGTGGGTTAAAGCCTCTGCCTTTGGCTCAGGTCATGATCTCAGGGTCCTAGGATCAAGCCCCGCATTGGGCTCTCTGCTCAGCAGGGAGCCTGCTTCCTCCTCTCTCTCTGCCTCTCTGCCTACTTGTGATCTCGGTCTGTCAAATAAATAAAAAAAATCTTAAAAAAAAAAACAAAAACAAGGTCATTTACATGCTGCCTACAAGAAATTCACTTAAGACCTAAAGACATACACAGACAAGTGAAGTGAAGGGATGGAAAAAGATATTCCATGCAAATGGAAAACATAAAGAAAGCCTAGGTGGCAATATTTATAGTAGGAAAAAAAAAAAAAACGGATTTAAAAGAAAGACTGGGGGCACCTGGGTAGCTCAGTGGGTTAAAGCCGCTGCCTTCAGCTCAGGTCCATGATCTCAGGGTCCTGGGTTCGAGTCCCACATTGGGCTCTCTGCTCAGCCGGGAGGCTGCTTCCCTGTCTCTCTCTGCCTGCCTCTCTGCCTACTTGCGATCTATCAAACAAATAAATAAAATCTTAAAAAAAAAAAAAGACTGTAACAAGTAACAATGAAGGTATTACAGAATGATTACATACATCAAAGAAGAGGATAAACATTAATGAATCCAACCTAGGAGCACGTAAATATATAAAGCAAAATATTAACAAGCATAAAGAGAGAAAGTGATGGTAATACAGTAATGGTAGGGGACTTTAATATTCTACTTTCATCAATGAATAGATCATCTAGATAGAAAATCAATAGGAAAACATTGGCCTTAAAAACACATTAGACCAGGTGGACATTAATATATATATACAAAACATTCCATCCCAAACCAGCAGAATACATATCCTTCCCAAGTGCACATGAAACATTCTCCAGGATGGATTATACGAAAGCCACAAAACGAATCTCAATTTAAGAAAACTGAAATCGTGGGGTGCCTGGGTCGTTCAGGTCATGATCCCAGGTCCTGAAACTGAGCCCTGCATCAGGCTTCCTGCTCAGCAGGAAGCTTGCTTCTTCCTCTCCCTCCGCTTGTATTCCCTCTCTCGCTGTCAAATAAATAAATAAATAAATAAATAAATAAATAATCTTAAAAAAAAAAAAAAAAAAAGAAAACTGAAATCATATCAAGCACCTTTTCCAAACACAACAGTATGAAACTAAAAATCAAGCAAAAGAAAATTGTTTTGTTTCATTTTGTTGAAGCATAAGAGAACTAAAAAACACAAATATGTGAAGGCTAAACAAAAGTATTATATTAATGCATGTTAACTATGCTTCAATAAAAAATAAAATATTTATGAATTAGTTTCAAGAATATAAAAATAGAAAAAATTATACTTCTGTAAAATTTTGATTTGAGCAAATTTTTGAAAACTAAGACAATAATTTGGAGTGTACAAAGAGAAGAAATATAAATTAATATTTGTTTCTATAAATATACTTAAAGAAAATAGAAAAAAATAGTTGTAAAATCAATGTCCATATGGTTTAAAGGTAGAGAAGAATATTTCTTAAAAAATTTGTTTTAGTTTAGCTTACATATTATAAGTAGGCAACTGACACTGCCCTTTTTTGGCAATAATAATTCTGGGGGAACTATTAAAATAAAATTTCACAGAGCAAAAAACAGGAAATTACCTATTGTAATTCAAGTCTTTAGAACCTTTTGGAATAATACACAAAACATCTACGTACTTAGCAGTATAGACAAGGTGCAATCTCACATATTACAGCACAAATAATTCAAATAAAAATTTTTGTGTGTGAGGAAAGTGATAGAAGTTTATTAAGTGAAGATACAGAAAAAGCTCTCAAGAGTGAGAGGGAGGGGTGCCTGGGTGGTTCAGTGGGTTAAAGTCTCTGCCTCTGGCTAGGATCATGGTCCTAGGGTCCTGGGATCAAGCCCCACATCGGGCTCTCTGCTCAGCAGGGAGCCTGCTTCCTCCTCTCCCTCTCTCGGCCTGCCTCTCTGCCTACATGTGATCTCTGTCAAATAAATAAATAAATAAATAATATCTTAAAAAAAAATAAAAAAGAGTGAGAGGGGCCCCAATCAGGCTGCCCTATAAGTCATATAAAATTTTAATGGTAACTAAATACAAAATGTTGATTCAAATCTACATATACTAGTTCTTTGAAAGTAAGTATCTTCAAATTAGCAGGTGATATTCAGTTTCATAAAGGAAAAATGATTCCCCAGTAGGGAATCAACTTTTAAAAGGATAGTTAAAGAGTAGAAAACCCAGAAATAGACCCATAACTTACAGACACGTGATATTTGACAGAGGCGTCAAAACAATATAGCGAAGAATGTGAAGTCTCTTTAACAAATACAACTGGAGAAACTAAATATCCATATGAAATGATATTAACTTAGTTTCCTTTGATTCAGGGAGCGAAAACCAGGTAGAGCCAGCCGATGGTCTCTCTGAGCTGAGGTGACAGAAATTGGAAGTCTAGGAGGCAAAAGTGGCTAATGTTGCAGAACAGAATACGGAAGAGTAGAAAGCTACACAAATAGAACTCAGAGTCTTCTTGAGGTCTTAAGCTAAATACTAATCATCACACACATGGGAAATTACTATAGTCTAGGGAAGAGACCCAAAGGGAGTAGAGGGAATAATACCTGGAGTTCAAACAAGGTAGGTCAAAAATAGTCCCTTTTCCCACCAGCCAGAAAAAAAAAAAAGGCCTCTGATTCACCAGTCATTAGGTAGATTACTCAGAGAGGTTTTAGATTCAGTGAAAGGGGACAGATTAGCCAGGGGTCCCACCTAATAAAACCTTTTTTTTTTTTTTTAAGATTTTTTAAGATTTTAAGAGAGAGAGACAAGAGCATGAGCAGGAGGGGCAGAAAGAGAAAGAGAGAGAATCTCAAGCAGACTACCCACTAACGATGGAGCCCAACATGAGGCTCGATGCCAGGACCCTGAGATCATGACCTGAGCTGAAACCTGGAGTTGGATGCTTAACCGACTGCACCACCCAACCTAAAAAGCTTAAAAGCAAGACCTAAAAGTGTGAAGCTTTTTAAAAGCAACTGAACTGTGTCCCAGAACAAAAATTAAGAACATTTATAGGAATACAAAAACATATAGCCACCCACCCATTTACGTAAAATTCATGGTATGGCTTCCAAAGAATGATCAAGCATGCACAGAAGCAAAAGAATTCAACCTTTAATAAAGAGGGGAAAAGTCAATTAATATTAACCTAAAAATGAGAGGCTGATTTAATTAGTAGACAGGGCATTTATAGCAGTCATTATAAGTGAATTCTATATGTTCAATAAGCTAGAGAAAGAACTGATGATAATTAGAGAAAAGGAAAACATTAACAAGATACATATAAACTTTTAGAAAAGAAGACAAAAAAAGCTGGAAAAAAATAGCAAAAATTTATCCCAATTTGATGAAAACTACCCAGAATTTCAAGAAGCCCAACAAAACCCAAGCAAAAGAAACATGAAGAAAATGTCACCAAGGCACATCATAATGAAATTTACTAGCTTAGGGGAAAAGTCTAAAATTATCCAGAAGAAATAAGACACATTACATACAGAGGAATAATAAGGATGACAAAAGATTCTTGTCACAATAAATGCAAACTAGAAGACAATGGTACAATATCAATAAAGTTATAAAAGAAAAAAAATCCAGAAAAAATACCTGTGCAAAAGTAAGGCAAAATAAACATTTTTACAGACATACAAAAGCTTAAAGATCTCCTCGCCAGCAGGACTACAAGAAATGTTCAAGAAAGTCCTTCAGGCAGAAGAAAACTGGTACCACATGGAAATGTGATTCACACAAATATCATGAAGACCACTGGAAACAGTAACTACATGGGTAGATACAAAAGGATTTTTCTCTTACTATTTAAAGCTCCTTCAAGGAGAAATGATTATAATGTATTGTGGGGTTTATAGCATAAGTTAGGAAAAAAACCCAAAAGCAATGGCACAATGACTGGAAGGGAACAAATCTAAGTACACCATTTTAAGGGTCTTATACTACATGTGAAATGTAATCAATTGCTGGAAGATAGACTGTATGATAAGTTAAAGATGTGTGCTATGAACTCTAAAGCAAACACAAAAATAAGAACAATAAACTGCAGTTAATAAGCCAATAACAGACAAAATAGAATCATAAAAATAATCCCAAAGAAAGTAAAACAAAAGGGGAAAGGAAACAAAGAATGGATAAGACAAACAAAAAATAAACAGCAAAATGACATTTTTAGATCTGACCATATTAACAACCACATTAAATACAAATGGACTCAACAACCAAGTTAAAGAGCGGATTAAGAAAAGCAAACCCAACATATGCTGCCTATAAGAAACCTATTTTAAATATATAGACACAAACAGACTAAAAGGGAGGGGGGAGTGGATAAAGATATATCAACTAACACTGAGCAAAAATAAATAAATAAATAAAATAGAAGTGACTTTATCAGTAACAAAGTCAATTTTAAATAATGTTTTAAAAGGAACAAACTTGATAATCACAACGCAGATGAATCTCAAAAATCATTATGATAAGTTATTAAACAAGCTAAACACACAAAAAAGTAAAAATTCTTAGTCTGTTTAAATGAAATTCTAAAACAGAGAAAGTTAATCTAAGATAGAAAAAATTTGGAGAAAAGTCCCCTCTGGGAGACTAGAAGCAGTAACTGACTGGGAAGAGGCATGAAACTTTTTGTTTGGGAAGATGGTGACGTTCTATATCTTGATAGGAGTGTGGGTTATGTAGGTGTGGGCATTTGTTAAAACTCAACAAATGGGGGCACCTAGGTGGTTCAGTTGGCTAAGCATCTGACTCTTGATTTCAGCTTAGGTCCTCATGTCAGGATCATGAGATCAAGCCCTGTGTCAAGCTCTGTGCCGTCAAGCAGCCTGCTTAAGTTTCTCTCTCTCTCCCTCTCTCTCTGCTCTTCCTCACTAATCATGTGTGAATGCACTCTCTAAAAAATAAATAAATAAATAACTCAGCAAATGTACTTTTAAAATATCTGCATTTCATTATATGTAAATTTAATATTAAAAAACCTTCTAAACAAATATTGAACTCGATTTAATGATATGTATACTATGAAGTACTTAGGACAAAGTATACCAATATCTGCAATGAACTTTAAACTGCATGAAAAAATAAGATACACGAATTGTTGGATATTAGGGTGGACAGATACGTGATATCAAGCACAGTAAAATATTAATCACATACTCTCAATGGAGAGTACGTGGTGTGCACTGTGAAATTATTTCAGGTTTGCTATGTTTGAAACTTTTCATAATAAAATGTTGAAAAACAGCCATGAGAAAGGATGAATATCCACCATTTGCACTGACATGGATGGAACTGGAGGGTATTATGCTAAGTGAAATAAGTTAAGCAGAGAAAGACAATTATCATATGGTTTCACTCATAGGTGGAACATAAGGAATAGGGCAGAGGACCACAGGGGAAGGGAAGGAAAATTGAATGGGAAGAAATCAGAGAGGGAGACAAACCATGAGAGGCTCTGGACTCCAGGAGACAAACTGAGGGCTGCGGAAGGGAGGGGGGTGAAGGGATTGGGTAACAGGGTGATTGGTATTAAGGAGGGCATGTGTTGGGATGAGCACTGAGTGTTATACACAACTAATGAATCTAATGAATTGAACACCACTTCAAAAACTAATGATGTACTATATGTGGGCTAACTGAACGTAATAAAAAGAAATAAAATGTTGAGAACAGTAAATCATGTAGATCATACAATGGACTATTAAATAGCTATAAAGAAGATAAAGGAAATTTTTTAATGTAGAGATATGAAAAGATTTATAAAACATACTTACATGTAAAATAAATACAATAAATGATACATAACATAAATGCAACATAAAGGTATACGATATGTGTCTTTATTCAGATACACACACACACACAAACACACAAACAAAAAGGAGCTCAGAGGAATAAACAATAAACTACCTCAGTGGTTACCTGGTAACAAGGATGGAAATGGCATATATGTTGAGGTGGAGAGAAATTTTATACATTGTTTATACTATGTAAAAACATCACATAAATATATTGCATACTTAGGTTAAACACGATTTTTGAACTCATGAGAGGAAGTATTGTTCATATAACAGTATTAGTCTCATGCTAACTTTCCACATAAAAGTGCTTTTAATAAGGTAATGAGGTGTCTCAAATGTCCTCACCTTATTTGTCTGAGATAGGCCTATCTAATCATTCAAAATTACCAATCCTTGTGTTTCTGGTCTGCATATGACCTTTCTTCCTAGTTTTTAAGAAAATATGGCAGGAAAAAAATATGGCAGGAATTTTTTCATCTTATATAAAACTTACTTGCATTTCTCTACCTTTGCCTTTATCCCAACCTGTCACACTGGTTTGAGTTTATTGTCTCAGAGGTGCTCTAAATCATTTATAGCCCCATCAGCTGAGAGATCTCACAACATCAGTTGTGTTTATCATCATGTGTATGTAATTAATAACCACTTTTATGCATAAAATATGTGCTACATGATAGGGAACACAAAACATGCAGCACAACTCCCATGAGAGAAGACAGATGATTATCTCATGGGAGATGGCTACTGATTAATAATCAACACAAATATAACACAGATAATGGAATTATCTGACAAAGATTTTAAAAGTTATTATAAAAATTTTCCAGGAAACAATCATGAATGCTCTTTATAGCAATGAAAAACAGTCTGAAAAAAGAAATTGAAGACATTAAAGAAAATTTTAAGAAATTCAAATTTCAATACCCCTAAATAAAATTTTACTGGAAACACAGCAATGCTAATACATTTGCATATTGTCTATTGTTACTTTCACACTATATTAGAGAAGTTCCAACAAGAGTCCTTATGGCCTGTGAAACCTAAAATAATTACTATCTGGTATTCACAGATAACATTTGCTAACCCTTGTTTCAAAGACTGCACTCTGCACTCAGAGTAAATTCATACTGTTTCAGAGAGCCAATGTATAGTACCCTTCATGATCTGGTCCTGCTTACCTCCTTGAAGGCTTCTACTTGCCATTCTTTGTCTTATTTTAGCCATCCATTCTGAATTATACCAAGTTCCCTGAATTTTACATACTCTCTCACCTTGGTCCTGGTTATTCTATGCCTAAAACACTTGGCTTGGATTTTGGTTTAGTTAACTACTTATCCCTCGGCTATTCCCTTTTTCCAGAAAGCATTTCCTTGGCTTCCCTAAGACTGATACATGTCCTAATACATATTCTTACAGTAGCCTATGATAATTTCTAGTATATTCCTTATCAATTACAATTGCCTCTATCTTGTCTCTCATTCCACCAGACCCTAAGCTCCTTATGTCTTAACCATTATTGTATCTTCATTGCTAAGGAATGTGTGGCATTTAATGGGACTAAAAAGAACTGCTAAATAAGTAAATAAAATAAAAGACACCACAGGTTAGAGTCTTTGAGCTTTTCTCCAATGCAAGAAAGAATTCTATAAAAACAGTCCATTAAAAATTACTTAAAACTGTATTTAGTTGGTTGACAATCAGACTTGTCCTTTCAGAATGTAAGCTCCACAAAAGCACATGCTTTTATTTACTATTGTATCTCTCTCTGTGTCTTGGACAATGCATGAAAACTATTGCTCAATAACTATTGCTGAATAAATAAATCATTAAGTGAGATCTTTTCCATACCCCTGGCTACATACCGAAGAGACCTGAGATTCTGTGAAAGTTTGCTACTTTCATTCTCAAACAGATTAAAGTAATACAATTGGTAGAAAGAGTTAAAGTAATACAATTTAAATATTTATCATTAGTTCCCACTCTCATACCACATACTATTGTAATAAAAAATCCTTGCTATTCTTAAGGCTGAATAGTTTTCTCCACTTTTCATATACAAAGAAAATTTTTCCAGCCTCTCTCAATCCTTCTAAGTGTTCTTTCTTTCCAAGCATCCAGTCTACAAGTTTACATGTGTGCTAGACCATCATAGAATATCAACATTTTATACATACTTTCAGTAGCAGAGAAGGATGTGTCCAGTGTTAAGTCATCCAAAGGAATGACAAGTTGACCTCCTGTCTCCCATTTCTTGCGATCAGATGAAACCGATTTTTCTTTTTCATGCTCTTTGGCATCTGCATTATCAACTATCTCACACGTATCAGAGTGACATTGCTTTTCTTTTTCATCTTCTTGAGCTTTAAGATTTTGATTTAATCTACGTAGTATTTCTCGCTTACTCTGAAACAGTTAAAGTGTTATATTTTAATATCTATACAATTAAGTGAAATGAGAGCTTGAAAACTGTACTTACTGAAATAGCATTGTTAGTCTTCTGCATGTCTTCTGAGGTTTCCTGGGTATCAGTTAAACTTCTGTCCTATAATACAGATAGTTACAGAGTAAGGAATGTTATTTTAAATGTCTACCTTAAAAACTTACATATTTTTATTACTTTTTGTTTTTCATTAGTTGCTCCTTGTGAATTTTTTTTAATCCCTGTAAATTGTTAACATAGCTTCCTTCATTATCAGAAATGAGAAATAGTTACATATAATCAAGTAATAGACTTAATAGAAGGAGGACCAATTCTCAATTATTTATCTTATTTTTAGATTACTGATCACATACATATTTAACTACATCTTCTTCCTTTTGACATCTTTTTTTTGGTAATTTGGTAATTTTATTTCAATGGTAGAAATAAAAAGAAAATTAACTGCCCCATTTTTTTTTTTTTTTTTTTTTAAAGAGAGAGACTGTGCATGCACTCAAGGGAGGGGAAGGGGAAGAAGGGGAGAGAAAATCTTAAGCAGGCTCCACATACAGTGCAGAGCCCAATGCAGGGCTTAATCTCACTATCCTCAGATCATGACCTGAGCTGAAATCAAGAGTCAGATGCCTAACCAACTGATTACTCATATACTCTTTTAATCAAAGCTAGGGAGTTTTGGTGGATAAAGTAATTCAGGCTAGACTGTGTTATTTTGAAGCTGCCTTTATGTTTCAGGTATATATATTCCTATAAAGCCACACTACCAAACATAATTGAGAATTGGCTTCTCTCCATAAGCAAAGAGAATAATAAAAATAAGTTCTGAGTCCTTTATACCAACAATAATATAAAGTCTGTCTTTTGATTAGTATAATCATAGTGATCTAGACCAACGAGAATTTTTAAACACATGAAAAGAAGTAGTTATGAAAGTTCTGAAAGCAAAAGTAATCTGAAAGATGCAAAGAAAGAGCATTTTTCAAAGTTTTAAATAAGCAGTATTTACCAAGACAACACATAAAGAAAAACCATTTCATTATACAGATTACCTCAAATTTTGTAATATTTGAGGAAAATGCAAAAGAGTATAGTGGTCAGTTTTAAAGTAATACATGTAAATGAGACAAAGAGCATTTTACCCAATAAAGTAGTCAGGAATTAGCAGTCGCTACAACCAGAGAGATGAACAGCTAGTTGAGATGTGAGACTGGGTACCAGGAAGGAAAACACACAGTGGTATCTAAAGTTGAAGTGAACAATGCAGCACACGCAAAATCATTATCAGAAAGAAAAAGAGACTAAACCTACTGGAAGAACAATAGTTTTGTATATGAAGTTCTTGAGAGTGACCAAGAAACTTGCATTTTCCTACTCAGTCTTATTTTCAAGAAAAACACAAAGGCCATAAAAAAAAATTGGTGTATCAGTAACATCTGCGTTGTCTGCAAAAATTTAATGAAACTCGGCAATTAAAAGGCAAAAGACAATAAAAAAGAAAAGAGAAAATCAAGTTAATATGTTATATAATTCAGTAGACTTTTCCTCTCTGTTGTGTTAAATTCTAGGCTGAAATTCCCTATGAAGAGCCCATTTCCTTTAATCTCAGCACAGAGTTTTCATGTTTTATTTTTTTTTTTAAGATTTTTATTTATTTATTTGACAGAGAAAAAGACCACAAGTAGGCAGAAAGGCAGGAGGGGGGCAGGGGGGAAGCAGGCTCCCTGCCAAGCAGAGAGCCCGATGTGGGGCTTGATCCCAGGACCCTGAGATCATGACCTGAGCCGAAGGCAGAGGCTTAACCCACTGAGCCACCCACGTGCCCCGAGTATTCACGTTTTAAATGAACACCTGACACATACTTCTAAGTTTAAACTTTTTACTTGCCCCAAATTCTTTGTTTCTGTATTCATATAGCATGATAGAGATTCATTCGTAGAAGGTAAAAGAAATAATTGATGGATTAAGTATAATTATATTAAATCTTCCAACATCTGTTGTGCCAAAAATTTAAAAATAAATATAAACATGTCTTGGGCTTTATTCCTAAAGTTAATTAAAGTACCAAAGAGACATTATTTAAATAAAAAATGAACATTTGTTTAAAAAAAAAGGAATCTGTTAATTGTGAGAGCTGGGGTATAAAAATGTTTGTTGCATTATATTCTGTACATTTCTGTATATATTTTATTTGTTAAATATTCTTTTAAAGTAAAAATGAGAGACAATCAGATGAATCTATTTTTATGTAGTAGATGGTCCTAGATATAAACCTATGAGCAGTAAGGCTCCAACACTCACAGTAAACCATACACAAAAATCTTAAGAAGTTATTTTATTTTCCCTAGAAAAATTTAATATATTATGAATTAATATAACTTCATTAAATTTAATCCTTCTAATAAACTTTCACTTTGAGGAGTTCTAAATTTAAGAAACTTACCAAACCCACTTCTTTCAAAGCTGAAGTCACAGAAATAACAGATCTCATCTGTTGCTTTGATGGAGAGCCACCTGTTTCATGTTGTCCCAAAGACGGAGACATATCAGAATTCTTTACTCCTTTAGCCACCAACTATAATAAAGAATTTAAATACAATTGCAAATTTATAGTTGTATAAAGAGATAAAAATTTAAAAAAGTAAAAATATAAGATCACTGTTTATCCACTCTATCTATTGATTTATTTGAGAGAGAGAGAGAGAGAGCATGAGAGGAGAGAGAGCAGTGGGAGAAGCAGATTCCCTGCCGAGCAGGGAATCCGATGCGGGACTCGATCCCAGGAGTCCAGGATCATGACCTGAGCCGAAGGCAGTTGCTTAACCAACTGAGCCACCCAGGCTATCCACTCTATCTAAAAGTACAGCTTTTTTCATTTCTCAATTTTTTAAAAAAGATTTTATTTATTTATTTGACAGAGAGAGAACACAAGTAGGCAGAGAAGCAGGCAGAGAGAGAGAGAGGGGAAGGGAAGCTGGTTCCCTGCCTGGGATCATGACCTGAGCCGAAGCCAGAGGCTTTAAACCACTGAGTCACCCAGGCGCCCCTCATTTCTCAATTTTTATTGTATAAGACAATGTGCTAAATCTGAGGAAAGATCAGAAGAGAAAGAAACATCTCTGGCCTCAGATGTAAAATAATAATGTCTCATGTAGTACTACATAACTCCTTCCCATTGCATTAACAGTGTTTAATAAAATAACCTTTAAAAAAATCCTGACTTGTAAAAGACATTAAATTTTAATTCACTACAACATTTGATGGGAAAAAATATTTTACTTATTAATCTTACACTTCAAAGAGAAATGCTTGTGCAAATTCTAAAAGTTCAGTACAATCTTCTTGAAGTTTGAAGCTCACCCGACATAAGAATCCTCATTATAGGAATGTCAACATAATGGAAGAATGGAAGAAATGAAAGGTGCAAGTAACAAAATTTTAACTTCACCAAAAATATCACTTATTATATCATATTTGTTCATTTTTATCTTACCATTTAGACTCTAAACAATATGAATGAACTAAGATACTGAACCATTAATATAAGGAAATGGCATTCACAGATACGCTCACAGTAACATGGCAGCAAGTCTGCTCACTACTTCTTTCTTTCTTTTTCTTTGAAGTCAGTCACTTAACTGGCTGAGCCACCCAGGCACCCTGATCTCTGCTATTTCAAAATTCACATCAGATTTATTTATTAAAATAGCAGGAATCAGAAATCTGATATGAGGGGCGCCTGGGTGGCTCAGTGGGTTAAGGCCTCTGCCTTCGGCTCAGGTCATGATTCCAGAGTCCTAGGATCGAGCCCCACATCGGGCTCTCTGCTCGGCAGGGAGCCTGCTTCCTCCTCTCTCTCTCTCTGACTGCCTCTCTGCCTACTTGTGATCTCTGTCTGTCAAATAAATAAATAAAAATCTTAAAAAAAAAAAAGAAATCTGATATGATTTTTTGAGAGAAAAATATTCAATATTTGATAAAAATTAACCAACATATTCAAAGATGTTTTAAGTGCTGAGTACAGTGCCATATAATGGACATCCAAATTGAATGATACATGGCAACTATGTGACGTGACAAATGTATTAACTAGACTTACTGTGGAAACCATTTCAGAATACATACATATATCAAATCATCATGTTATGTATCTTATACTTACACAATATTGTTTGACAATTATATCTCAGTAAAATTAGGGGAAAAAAACCTAATATACTGTAGACCAGAACTAACTGCAATAATTTTCTAACAAACAAAAGACAAAAACAAAATGGATCATATAATGCTTTCTTTCAAAGGACTATAAATTATAAGAGAAAGGGAAACATAAATCAATCAGTATGTTACAGAGAAATAAAAGTAGATAGATGTGTGTTAAATGGTCTGGAAGAAAAATAAACAAGAAAAAAAAAAGAGAGAGAGAGAGAAAGATCTGTGTAAAGCCAGGAAGGGAAATGATGAGAGTGGCCTTTGCAGGGCAGCCAGTTTGAACAGCCATTCATTGTTTAAGGAGGTCATAAAATATAGTTCTAGTGGGACAGTTCTACACTTAAATCACCAAACTCTCATTTACTAGTCCTGTGATTTTTCATTGTTTCTTATCCTCCTTGAACTTCAAACTTTTTCTCTTTAAATTGGGAATGCTACACTCATTATCTCCTTACTGTAGGGATTAAATGTGATAATTTATGTAAAGTGACAGTTGTGTTCCTAATAAACAGTAGTAATTACACTTCAGTAAACATTTATTTAGTTTCTATTAAATAAAGTTATTTGGCTTAAGTACTAAAAGTCTGATTTTAGACCCTGACAAAATGAAAAAACTGGCTTTTTTCAAACGGCTAATGACTGGCATATATATAGTCTATTATCTAAGACAACCTGACAATCAGACAATCTGAATCAGGCAATCTGATTCAATGTGTAAGGCAGAGTTAATGTCACCTTGATAATAATGACCTTCAGCAGCTTTCAGTAAATGCTTATAATAAACATATACTAGTCTCTCCCGTGGGTCAACTAAACTAAACAGATCCTAAGACCTGAAATAATAAACACACAGAAAAAGTCAGACATAATGAAATCTAAACCAAAGAACAGACTGCCCTACAAAGTATTCCAATTACTTAATAACAAAACTATGTCAGTTAACAAAAATATAAAGGTAATTCAGAGTGACTACTGAGGTGCTGGAACATCATTATAAGCCCAGGTAACATACACCACTACCTGATTAGTACAACAGGAGCTGGGCCTTCTATCTAAACATAATGGATATATTATTCATAACCTGAATGTTAAGGCTATTCAATGTTAACCAGATCTTGAGACAGAATAACTTATTTTTAAATTGTCAAAAGAGAAAACACTAGACTGAGTTCTTAATTCAGGAAGTTCATCCAAGGACAAAAAACACAAAAATGAAACTAAGAAAACAGAACAAAGTTTCACGGATGATAAAGACATTAAAGCCTCAAAAAATATTTTTTTGTTAAAATTTATCACCTAGTTACATCTAGTTAAGCACAGTTTTTCAAAATCCAAAGTTGGAAAAAAAATTGCAACAAAAATAAAACACTGACTTGAAAGTTTCATTAGGCAAGTTCAAAAAAATAAACTGCTTTAGGGGCTATTTTCCCCAGCCATTTACTCACTAAGTTCCTAAATTCAAGACTTTTCTACTTACATCACCACAAAAAGTTTTTAATTATCACTCTAAAATTGCTTAGATTTTATCTGTCAATTGTATCTGCTTCAATTTCCTGAAAAATTAATCAGCAGTGCCACCAAATGACAAAAGGCAAAATTTCACCAAATAGTGAGTCCAGGTTTATAAACACATGAAACTATTGGTTTACCTATTCTCGAAGCATAAATATAAATATTATTTCACCTCTAAATTCTGAATGACTTAAAGATTTTATTTATGTTGGGAAAATTTTAAATTGGCCTGATTCCATATTTTGAATATAGAGCAATTTCACACATAATTTTATATAACTTAAAGATACTACACAGTTAAATTTTATCAAATTCACATTTAACCTCTTAAAACCTCATCTTTGAAGAACCAAAAATACAGAAGTATTTTTTCTGAATAATCTTTATGAACTGGTAATGCTATAATGTATTTATAAGAATGTCTATGAATAAGAATGTCTATGAATAAGAACAAGGTGGCCAGAAGAGTATTTCTCTACCCTGAAGGAAGCCTTATAGAACTTTATGGCAGATCCAAAGAATAGGACAAAGATAGAAACAAAAATGAAACAGACAAGAAAAGAGATAAAGGCAGTGAAAAAGGAATTCCTCATACTCAAAAACAGTCTCTCACCAAATCAATACATATTTTCCTTGATTGTTTTTCATTTCATTTTAATTATTAAATGCATTGCTACTCTTTTTTTTTTAATTTTTATTTATTTGACAGAGAGAGAGAGAATGAGAGAGGGTTCACAAGCAGGGGGAGTACGAGAGGGAGAAGCAGGCTTCCCGCTGAGCAGGGACCTAATGGGGCTGGATCCCAGAACCCTGAGATCATGACCCAAGCTGAAAGCTCCTAGCCCCCAGGAGCCCCTAAATGCATTGCTACTCTTAAAAAGCTATCTTCCTGGGGTGCCTGGGTGGCTCAGTGGGTTAAGCCTCTTTCTTTGGCTCAGGTCATGATCTCAGGGTCCTGGGATAGAGCCCCGCATTGGGCTTTCTGCTCAGCAGGGAGGCTACTTCCTCCTCTCTCTCTCTCTCTGCCTGCCTCTCAGCCTACTTGTGATCTTTGTCAAAAAAATAAATAAAATCTTTAAAAAAAAAAAAGCTTTCTTCCTTACGTTTCACTCAGAATATGAGCATATATGCCAACTGAGAAAAGCAATACTATATTATTTGGGGGAAAAAACTATTACAACATATGAAAATTTTTCTTCATTTTAAAATCCTATGCTGTACTATAATTTTTATACTGAAATATGTCAAAGAGAAAATTCCATAAAATGGGTCTTACATGCCAATGAATCAGAATAATTAAGGCAATGATTTCTATGACTGTTAGATCAATGATATTTTTGATAATCCATTGAAAGATATGTGGTCCTTAAAGGGATAGTATCCAAGATCTGTAAAGAACTTATCAAACTCAACCCCCAAAAAAGAAATAATCCAGTCAACAAATGGGCAGAAGACATGAAGAGACACTTCTCCAAAGAAGACATGCAAATGGCTAACAGACACGTGAAAAAATGTTCAACATCACTAGCCATCAGGGAAATACAAATCAAAACCACACTGAGATACTACTTTATACCAGTTAGAATGGCTAAAATTAACAATACAGGAAACAACAAATATTAGTGAGGATGTGGAGAAAGGAGACCCCTCTTACACTGTTGGTGGAAATGCAAGCTGATGCAGCCACTTTGGAAAACAGTATGGCGGTTTCTCAAGATGTTAAAAATAGAGCTACCCTATGACTCAGCAATTGCACTACTAGGTATTTACCCCAAAGATGCAGATGTACTGAAAAGAAGGAGCACTGCACCCCAGTGTTCATAGCAGCAATGTCCACAATAGCCAAACTGTAGAAGGAGCCGAGATGTCCTTCAATAGATGAATGGATAAAGTTTAAGTACTTAAATTATGAAGATTATTTTTCTAAATAACTTATATAGAACAATATTAGAGACCAAGCTTTTCATTTAGGAGATAAGGAAATAAAGGCCTACAAACATTAAGTCAGTTTTCCAAACAGGCAAATTAACTGGCAGAGCTAAGACTAAAAATCAAGTATTCTGATTCTTAGACTTATTTTTTTTCTCATGACACAAGAATGAATTTAGTAAACCAATGTTTGAACACTCCTCTATATATAACTCTGAAATGTCATGAGCCATAGAATTCCCAATGAATTTGTGTTACTATTCACCAGATGCCAGGCTAAGCATTTTACAAGGTAAATCAGGGTCCTTTGGTTGAAAAAAATAGAAACTAATTCTGGAGGAAAGGAGGGGAGGAAGGGTAAAGAAGAAGAGAGAAAAGAACTGTAAAAGATTATAAAAGCAAAGGGCAGCCCTCCAAATAGAAGAGTAGCTGCATGGATGAACCTAAGTAGCGAAACTTATTCATTGTTTCATCATGTTCTCTTACTGGATTCAATAAACTTCAAATCTTTTGACATTATGCTCCAGCTTTAAGACCTGAGAGATGATTCATTTGGTCTACTTTAGAGGACATGCCTATCTTTTAGCTAGGAGAAGCCAGAATACTTTGTTTGACAGTCTTACCAAAAGAGCACACAATAATTCCCCCAAATGAAAATGGGTTGCCTGCCTGTTGGACCTGACAAGTCAGGCACACTGCCATAATCTAAAGCTGCCACCATACAAATACTTCTAAAAGAACTTGAGGAAATACAAAGTTGTCCCATACTAGGAACTAGTATTCTCTATCAATAATAAAATCATAAAAGCTTTCATTTGTGCACACTTTAGAACTATCCAAGACAGATACACTATTAACAGCGAAAACGCATACAGAGAAAAAACTTTATACTGGTTTAAAAGGCTTAGAAAGCAAAGACTTTCGTGGTGCGGGGGGGTGTTCCTGGACTATATTTGAACTATATGGATGCTCTTGAAAATGCAGTGTTTGGATGGATGAGGTCTACCTAGTGCAGTCTTCTGGAAGGAGAAGCCTAGCTCCAATTGACTATCTGAGGAAACAGAACTGTGCTATTATGCAGCTGCCTAGTAATAAAAGTATTATATGAGAATGTATAGCACCTGCTCAGAGCTGAATCAATGTTGGACATAATTTATAAAATGTACTTGTTGACATATAAAACCTAACACACTTCCAGCGGTGCTCCCCTGTTCCTCTCCCTCTGCCTACACTATACCACTACCACAACCACCTGAAACTTCTGCTGCTGTTGCTTAGGGAAAGTTAGCTAAATGCATCAGAGGAGCAGCTATGAAACAGGGTTCCTCAGTCTTAGTGGAATCCTGATTCTCTGATGTTCTTGAAAATTTTCATGTCAAAAAAACTTATCTTGCAGACCTCTCTGAAAACACTGTTAATGTCCAGTGACACTTGGAATGGGGAGCATGATTCCAAATTGATCTCATGATGTGTCTGTTTAAATGGATGAGATTATGTGCTGTATGGGCCTACTTAGCCAGAGGGAGTCATTTTGTGTTTATGCAGTGAACTTAGATTGACCCTGCCCCTCCCAGAAGAACTTACTTGCAAAGCCTAGATACAAGGGCGGATCAGGCCAGGTGAAGACATCCAATCAGTGGGGGCACATAGATCTACTAGGGTAAATTGAAATTCAATTGGCCACCCATGTGTACCCTAGCATGACTGTGCAGTTTTCTCTGTATGTTGCAGACCTAGCATGACTGTGCAGTTTTCTCTTGTGTATTGCAATCTCATTGGCCACCTGTGTATAGCCAGGCTCAACTACCTCTATAAAAGTTAAGTTTGTGAGGGTGGAAGGGGTCGCCTCTTTGTAAGAGATGGCCCCAACCAGTCGGTTTGATTCTCGATGCTTGGCATGAAATAAAGCTTTGCTTGACCTTCACTTTATATCAGTCTCACTCCTTTGATTATGGATCCTAACAGTGGAAAGACTAAGAACATTCTGAAGTAGTCAAAGATGGGGAGTAGGTCCACCAGAAGCCTTACAGGCCTATATGGCAGGTCCAAAGAATGAGACGATAGAAATAAGATACACAACAAAGAGTGAAATGCACAGCAGAAGGAACACAGCATATTCAAAATATAGTCTCTGACCTAACCAAAGAATAGACTTCCACAGATATGTTTCCTGAATTGATACTAAGAAATATGCAGATTGGGTACCCCACTATGATAATTTAGATTAAAAATACAGTAAACAGCTCCATTCAGAACAGTAGAACTGTAACTGGAGGATGTCAATGGAAGCGTCAAGCACCAATGAGAATAAGAAGACAAAAAAGGGGTGCCTGGGTGGCTCGGTTGGTTAAGCGTCTGCCTTCAGCTCAGGTCATAATCTTGGAGTCCTGGGACTGAACCCCAAGTTGACTCCCTGCTCAGTGGGGAGTCTACTTCTCCTCCATTTCCCTCTGTCCCCCCACTCATGCTCAAGTGTTCTTTCTCTCAAATAAATAAATAAAATCTTTTTTAAAAAAAGAAAAGGAATAAATGAAACAGTCAACTGAATCGATAGATATACTGATACTGAATGATCAAGCATATATTTACACTGACTCCTGGACAGTGGTCATGATCTTGTTGAATGGGTAGGACAATGGGAAATAAACTATAAAAAGAAAGCCTGTTTGGGGAACTGTGTTTTCGAAAACCGTTATACAAGATGTACTTAAGACCACATTTAGAGGTGTTTGTGGGCTACAAACACCTCCACCTCTAGAGGTGTTTTGCCCACAAAAAGCAGATTTCAGGAAAGAAACAATTACACAGCTCCACTTTGTGTTCCCTGAGCTATATTAACTTGGGCTTTGGAAGCATAACATTCTGAATCACTAATATGAGCAGTTCCTAAATGACGGAGAAAAGGAAACATTTCCCATTGATAAATGTGCTACTCCACTATCCCATGTGCCAATCACAACATGAACCAAGACACAGCCATTCATTTTACTCTGGGGAAATCACAAGGTGTATACATAGCTGGCACAGACTGGCAGGTGGCTATATAAGCCTGCTGCCGATACAGGCCTATGCATGCATGCATACTGATAGCAGAGTATATGGAGTAGCTGTCCCATCTCTAAGACTAAAGGGTATCACATAATCAAAGCCATGCAGACCGCTATTTTCGAAAATGTGGATGCCCCATCTAATTTTGGATAATAGATCATATTTTAAAAACAAGTCTGATTTACACTAAGCATAAGCGTATCATATTTAATGGATATATTACTATCCCAATCACCTTCATGTGCTATATAAACTGCTAGAATGGATTATTAAAGACTAAACTAAAAACTGCAAGGGCAATTAATGGTCCATAAAGTTTGCAACTGCAATATTATTGCTGAACACAAGGATGGTGGCAGCAGGCTTATCATGAAGAAAGCTGATTGAAAAAGAATACACAGGGAGGTTCATACAGATTCATCTTGATATAATCTCTGCCCCTCTGTGCAAATGAGCACAAGATGAAATGTCCCTGTTTCCTGTGTTGAAGACACAAAACCAAGAGAAAAAAGCAGATTGTTCCTGATATATAGATCGATCTATCTATCTATCTATCTATCTATCCCACCAAAGGTAGGCTCATACTATTTTCCAGATTAAGGTAACCCTGAAGGGACTTGGGTAATAAATCATTGGTTCTGACTACGAAGATGAATTATTTCTACTTCTGACAAATTTGGCTGTTGAAACGTTCTCTTGAGGAACAGCTGATGAGTTAGCACTGTAATTGTCTCATACTCTTGTCCTATTCATGCTACTCCATCTGAAATAAGGGGGAGGAAAAGGGAATTAAGGAATAATAGGTTCAAAATATTTAAAAAGTATAGCAATCTAAAGCTAGGTAAATTTTGGTCATTGGGCCAGGAGATAATTTACTAGACACTCTTGGGGAAGATGAAATATATTATCACAGTTAGTTTCACATTCAAACTTGTCCATGTTATAACAGGAAAGGAAAAGGGGGAATGAGATGAGATTTCTCTACTGCTAGACTTTTAAAACTTAGGAGAAAAATGTAACTAAGAGGATGAACAAATCAGAACAGCTATTAAATGAGATTACTTTGAACAGAAAACAAAAAGGAATTCTCAAACAATCCTTAGACTTATTCTAACTTTTGGAATTGTCTCTTTCACACATTCTCTTATACCTAAGTGGTTCTTTTTCATCAGGAAGCTGGTAAGAAGAGAATCTCCCTATATGTTATTCAAATGGTGAATTAGGAAGAGACACACAAGACATATGATCAAACTCCAAAACACACCGCTGATAAAAACTATTAAATCCTAGATACAACTATACTCCTTATTATTTTACCATATATAACAGTAAAATGACAAAAATATTTCCATTAAAAATAGGAACAAAGGACGCCTGGGTGGCTCAGTTGGTTAAGCCACTGCCTTCAGCTCAGGCCATGAGCCCAGGGTCCTGGGATCGAGTCCCGCATCAGGCTCCTTGCCCCCCAGGGAACCTGCTTCTCTCTCCGCCTCTGCCTGCCACTCTGCCTGCTTATGTGTGCGCTCTCTCTCTCTCTCTCTGACAAATAAATAAATAAAATCTTTAAAAAAATAGGAACAAAATATTATCCCTATTATTGTTTAATGTTGTCCTAGAAGTTCAGGCCAATGTAATAAAAGTAAAACAGTAAGACAAGGTACAGCTTAAAGAAAGCAAGGGAAATTAAGGTTAGTGCATACGAATAAAGACTTTGGGTGCCTGGGTGGCTCAGTTGGTTGGGCAACTGCCTTCGGCTCAGGTCATGATCCTTGAGTCCCAGGATCAAGTCCCACATCGGGCTCCCAGCTGTATAGGGGGTCTTTCTCCATCTGACCTTCCCCCGCTCATGCTCTCTCTCATTCTCTTTCTCTCAAATAAATAAATAAAGTCTTAAAAAAAAAAAGAATAAAGACTTCAACACTGGGCAGGCCTAGGTTCAAATCACTATTCCATACTAACTGGAATTTTGACTTCATCTAATTGTTTCATCCTTCTATCTATTTTATAAAGTTGTAAAGATTAAACGAAGCACAATATGTGCAGTGGTTATAATGTGCCTACAATAAATTACAGAAATTATTGTTATGATATATATCATGACTACTTGCAATTGATATAGCTGTACACTAAAAATCCAAAAAATTAAACACTGTATAAGCTAAAACCCAACAATTTCTCCATATATCAGTAATATTCTGGCAGGGAAAAAAAAAAAAAACCTTTTGAAACAGAAATAGAATTAGGTACTGTTAACAAATAACCTTTACAAGAAATATAACAAGTATGACCTTAAAATGATCAAAATTGTACAAGAGATACAAAAGAAATAATGAATAAATGTAGACACTTAACATGCTCCTGAATAAATTAATTTGTGGGTTTAAGGTAATACTGATAAAATTTCCAACCGAATTTCTTTTAAAGATTTATTTATTGATTTGAGAGACAGAAAGGGAGAGAGTGAGGGGGGACAAGGAGAGAGAGAAAGAGAGAGAGAAGCAGACTCCCCACTGAATGAGGAGCCCAATGCAGGGCTTAAGCTTACGACTCTGAGACCATGATCTAAGCTGAAATCCAGAGTCAGTCAGATGCTTAAATGAATGAACCACCCAGGTGCCCCCCAAGAGAATTTAAAAAGAAAAAAAAGAGAGAGAGAAAGAGACAAAAATTAACCAGGAATGTATCTGGTAAAGAAAAAGAGAGCAAGCAACTAAGGAAAACAAAGAAGAGTAAAAAGGAAATGAGGGGAAAACTCTATCAGAAATTTAAATATAAGGAGGAGGGGCAAGAAGGCAGAAAAGTAGGAGACCCTGTTTCAACCGGTCCCCTGAAGTGAGCTAAATATGTACCCGAACACTCTGAACACCCAGGAAATCAGCCTGAGATGTAAGATTATACACTTCTGGAATTCTACAGAGGCAGAAGACATCAGTGGAGAGGGTGCACCTTGCCTGGATCGTGGCTAATATGTTCAGCTATACATCCCCCAATCACCTGTCACCAAAATGACTAGGAGGAGGAACACCTAACAAAAGACAAAATCAGAGACTGTGCCTTCTCCCACGGGACTGCTGGATATGGACATAAACAGCATGTTGGAAAGGGAATTCATGGTAACAATTATCCAGGCAATGGCAAGGTTGGAGAAAACGATTTGTAACAACAAAGAATCTCTAAGGGCGGAAGTGAGAACCGACCTGGCAGAAGTTAAAAATGCTAGCAGTGAGATCCAATCTAACCTAAAAACTCTAACAACTAGGGTAACCGAAGTAGAAGATAGAATTAGTGATCTAGAGGACAAAATGATAGAGAAAAAGAATTAGGAGTAGGCCTGGAACAAACAGCTTAGAAGCCATGAAAACAGAATTAGGGAAATAAATGGTGCCATGAAACGTTCCAACGTCAGAATTTTGGAGATGCCTGAGGGAGTGGAGAAAGAGAGAAGACTAGAAGATATAGTTGAACAAATTCTGGATGAAAATTTCCCCAACCTAGGGAACGGAAGAAACGATCATGACCTAGAGGCACAAAGAACACCCACCAAGATCAACGAATCTGGAAAGACCTCCAGACACTTGATTGCAAAATTCATGAATCATAATTTTAGACAAGAGGTCCTAAGGGCAGCCGGGGGGAACAGATTCCTTACATACAGAGGAAGGTCCATCAGAGTAACGTCAGACCTGTCCATAGAAACCTGGCAAGCCAGAAAGGGCTGGAAAGATATATTAAGGGCTCTAAATGAGAAGAACATGCAGCCAAGAATACTTTATCCAGCAAGGTTTACATTCAAAATGGATGGAGAGATAAAAAGCTTCCAAGACTGGCAAGGTTTAAAACAGTATGTGACCATCAAGCTGGCTCTACAAGAAATATTAAGGGGCAGGTTCTATAGAAGAAGAAAGAACCCAACAGTGTCATAGAACAAAAATTTACAAGATAATCTATAGAAATAAGGACTTCACCGGCAACATGATGTCAATGAACTCTCAACGTGAATGGACTAAATGCTCCCATAAAACAGCACAGGGTTGCAGATTGGATAAAACAACAGGGCCTGTCCACAGGTTGTCTACAAGAGACCCATTCTGAACTTAAGGATACATCCAGACTGAAAGTGAAGGGAAGGAGAAGCATCTTTCATGCAATGGGTCTCAAAAGAAAGCTGAGGTAGCAATTCTCATATCAGATAAATTAGATGTTAAACTAAAGACTTTAATCAGAGATAAAGAAGGACACTACATCATTCTTAAAGAGTCTATCCACCAAGAAGATCTAACAATTGTAAATATTTATGCCCCCAATATGGGAGCAGCCAATTACATAAGCCAACTGTTAATCAAAATAAAGAGTCATATTGATATGAATACGTTAATTGTAGGGATCTTAACACACCACTCTCAGTAATAAACAGATCATCCAAGCAGAAAATCAATAAAGAAACAAGAGCTTTGAATGACACATTGGACCAGATGGACCTCATAGATATATAAAGAACATTCCACCCCAAAACAACAGAATACTCATTCTTCTCAAGTGCACATGGAACTTTCTCCAGAGTAGACCACATACTGGGTCACAAATCAGGGCTCAACCAATACCAAAAGATTAAGATTATTGCCTGCATATTCTCAGACAACAATGCTTTGAAACTGGAACGCAACCACAAGAAAGAGTTTGGAAGGAATTCAAACACTTGGAAGCTAAAGACCAAGTTGCTCAAGAATGTTTAGATCAACCAGGAAATCAAAGAAGAACTTAAACAATTCATGGAAACCAATGAGAATGAAAACACATCAGTTCAAAACCTATGGAATAGAGCAAAGGCGGTCCTAGGGGGGAAATACATAGCCATCCAAGTCTCACTCAAAAAAATTGAAAAATCCTGAATATACCAGCTCTTTTTACACCTTAAAGAACTGGAAAACCAACAACAAATTAAGCCAAACCTATGCACAAGGAGGGAAATAATCAAGATTAGAGCAGAGATCAGTGAGATAAAAGCTAGAGATACAATAGAACATATCAACGAAACTAGAAGCTGGTTCTTTGAAAGAATTAATGAGATCTATAAACCACAGTCCAAACTAATCCAAAAGAAAAGAGAGAGGACCCAAATTAATAAAATGATGAATGAAAGGGGAGAGATCACAACTAATACCAAGGAAAGAGAAACAATCATCAGAAATTATTATCAACAGTTATATGCCAATAAGCTAAGCAACCTAGAAGAAATGGATACATTCCTAGAAACCTATAACTTACAAGACTGAAACAGGAAGAAACTGACAACCTGCATAGACCAATATCTAGTAAGGAGATTGAAGCAGTGATCAAAAACCTCCCAAAAAACAAGAGCCCAGGACCTGACGGATTCCCTGGGTAATTCTACAAAATTCAAAGAAGAAATAATACCTATTCTCCTGAAGCTGTTTCAAAAAATAGAAACAGAAGGAAAACTTCCAGACTCTTTCCATGAAGCCAGCATTACCCTGATCCCCAAACCAGGCAAAGACCCCATCAAAAAGGAGAATTTCAGACCAATATCTCTGATGAATATGGATGCCAAATTTCTCAACAAGATCCTAGCTAATAGGATCCAACAGTACATTAAGAAAGTACATTAAAAAGATTTTCCACCATGACCAGGTGGGATTTATCCCTGAGATGCAAGGGTGGTTCAACATTTGCAAATCAATCAATGTGATAGAACAAATCAATAAGCGAAGAGAGAAGAACCACGTGGTCTACCCAACTGATGCAGAAAAAGCATTTGACAAGATACAGCATCCGTTCCTGATTAAAACTCTTCAAAGTATAGGGACAGAGGGAACATTCCTCAACTTCATAAAATCTATCTATGAGAAACCCACAGCAAATATCTTTCTCAATGGGAAAAGCTGACAACCTTCCCTTTGAGATCAGAAACACAACAAGGATGCCCACTTTCGCCACTGTTGTTCAACATAGTACTAGAAGTCCTAGCAACAGCAATCAGACAACAAAAAAGGGTATTCAAATTGGCAAAGAAGAAGTCAAACTCTCTCTCTTCACAGATGACATGATACTTTATATGGAAAACCCAAAAGACTCCACCCCCAAACTACCAGAATTCATACAGCAATTCAGTAATGTGGCAGGATACAAAATCGATGCACAGAAATCAGTTGCTTTCTTATACACCAACAATGAAAATATAGAAAGGAAAACTAGAGAATTGATTCCATTTACTATAGTACCAAGAATCATAAGATACCTAACCAAAGAGGTAAAGGATCTGTACTCGAGGAACTACAGAACACTCATGAAAGAAATTGAAGACACAAAAAGATGGAAAAACATTCCATGCTCATGGATCAGAAGAATAAACATTGTTAAAATGTTTATTGTTAATGTAAAATTAAATTTAAAAAATTTTAAATATATTCTAAATCCATAATTACTAACACAGTGAGGTGGTGGCAGAACAGATAGAATAATGGAGCAGAAGAAAGCTTGATGCATGTGTACTACAGAGTCATTCTCTAGTTTGTATAAGAGTTTAATATATGTATTTATATTACTATTTATGTCAATAATTTATATTAATTCATATTATATAGGTATTTATATTAATGTATAAAGGTAGATTAATATACTATAAATTTATATATTTTATATTTATAATATCTTACATAATTATAATATAAATTATAAATCTATGTTATATTATATATAAAATATATTTATAAATCAGTGGCAGAAGGAAAGCACAGCCATTAAGTGATGCCAGTACTTTGATTAGGAACTTGGCAATAATAAAAACTTACTATTTTAGAACTTATTCATTTAGAATAAGTAAATTAGGTTCTCACCCCAAATCAAACCCCAAAATAACTTTCATACTGATCATCCTTAAATGGGAAAGACAGAGAGGGAGAGCCAGGTGAGGGGATGAGAGGGGGAAATGAATGAGAATAAAAAAGGGGAAAGAATTACAAAATTATAATGGTGACATATTAGCCAGTAAGAGATACAGGAACACCAACATGACAACGATCAAGAATATGAGCTAAAGCTTACATGCTCTTCCCATACTTTCTTTTCTCTCTCATACGCTTCCTTTCTCTTTCGTTCTAATTGTTCTTTTAGTACAGCAGCACGCGCACTTGCTTGGGCCTGAAAATAAAAACAATCAACAAAATTAGTTACCAGAAAGAAGGGGATAGGTTGTTTTTTTGTTTTGTTTTGTTTGAGGTCTCTAAAACAATCTACTTATTTTGCCAAAAAGAGAGGAGTTCTGGGTGGTGGGGGAGAATTTCTTGAGTAAAAATAGAAGCTCACTCTATATCCCTAGCACTAAAACCAGGGCTCAACACACAGCAGCTGCTCAGTAAGTATTTGTTGAATAAAAATAAATACAGGCATATTCTTTTTTTTTTTTAAGTGTGCAGCATGATGGTATTTTTATTTATTTTTTAAATTAAATTTCATTTTTTTCCAGTGTTCCAAAATTCATTGTTTATGCACCATACCCACTGCTCCATGCAATACGTGCCCTCCATAATGCCCACCACCACCAGGCTCATTGCACTCCGCACCCCCCCCCCCCAAAACCCTCAGTTTGTTTCTCAGAGTCCACAGTCTCTCATGGCTTGTCTTCCCCTCCGATTTCACCCAATTCACTTCTCTCCATCTCTCATTCTAATGGAATATCAAATGTAAAAATTTTAAACTATGGTTATTATATACAGACATCATTTGTCTTCAGAGAAACAGACAATAATATTTTTCATTTTTAAGGTTACCATTTTCTCTTTCTAAGACTGTGTAATAGTTTCATATACTTCTGTCATTTTATCAAATTACTCTCCATAAATACAGGATACGAAGAGAGAGGAAGACACTGTTTTTCAGAAACCAAACAGTGAAGGATAAAGGGGAATGAAAAATTAAGGCAGAGAATAACTATGTAAGACTTAACACAATTTTCTTTTACTTTTTTAAGCTTTTATTTGTTTATTTGACAGAGATCACAAGTAGGCAGAGAGGCAGGCAGAGTGAGAGAGGGAGGAGGAAGCAGGCTTCCTGCTGAGCAGAGAGCCTGACGTGGGGTTCAATTCCAGGACCCTGACATCATGACCTGAGCCAAAGGCAGAGGCTTAACCCACTGAGCCACCCAGGTGCCCCAAGACTTAACACAATTTTCTACCTTAAGTCCCAATCTTCTCCAAGAAAACTGTAATACATTTCTAGTTTATACCTTAAATGCTTCAACTTTTTTCCGCCGCATGTCAGCCTCCTCACTTCCTTCTTGTCCTTCAGAATAATCAGCTTCTTTCTACAAAGTAAGTACATAAGCAAACCTCTTAGGACAGAGCCTTGAATTCAGTGCAGAGCTCTGTGGAAGATAATACAAATAAACTAACACCTAAAAATATAAAATGGTATATTGTTCAACACTACTAATTTTCTCTCAAGTGCTGCAAGTGAATTATCCACAACTACCAACTCTTACAGACAATGAATGGAAAAAAAGACAAAAATAGAATGATATAAAATGGCCATGGGTAGTACTTTAATTTTCCTCTCAAAATTCCTCTGGAAAAGTGGTCTTATCAATTTTAAATCCCACAACTAAAATGTATTTTATTCCTATGTATAGTTTTCTGATCTTTGACTTGAACTCCATCAGATTTTATGTTAGTGGCACAGCATTTTTTATTTTTTTAAAAGATTTTATTCATTTATTTCAGAGTGAGAGAAAAAGAGGAGAGAGAGAGAGGGGGCATATACAAGTTGGGGGTGGGGAGAAGAGGGAGAGGGAGAAGCAGACTCTGCGTTGAGCAGGGAGCCTGATGTGGGGCTCTATCCCAGGACTGTGGGATCATGACCTGAGCCGAGGGCAGATGCTTAACCAACTGAGCCACCAGGCACCCCAGTGGCATAACATTTTTAATCTTAATCTATTATAATGTCATTCAATTACTTTTTAAAAATTATTATTCAACCTGCCTTTTCACCACGAAGTTTGGCTCTAATCTGTTGGCGCTCATTGAAATTCTGCAGTCTTATTTGCCTCAGTCTTGCCAGATAAACCTACAAGGAGAGAAAAAAAAACATACAGCAGTTTAATTGAGGGAAAAACTATCAATATTTTTACTGCTAAAAATTTTTTAATTTAAAGAAAAGTGTTAATCTGAATACAAGAAATAAAAGTTTCAAAATCTGGTTAATGGAAATGTAATATTAGCTTTCAAGTGTTTAATTTAGATCAACTTATTTCTGAAAAGAAACACATAATTATAAATTTTTATTTTTATCAAAAAAAAAGAAATCAACTCAGAATACTGAATATCAGTTATGGGGCAAAATTATGACACAGCATGTCAGTCAAATTATATTAACAGGTCCCTGTAGACTTACAAAATCCTTAAATAATTGTTAAGAATTTAAACCATGCAAGAAAGGAAGGCAATAAACTCAAAAATGGCTATGTGACGGAGGTAGCGAACATGCGGGAAGCATACCTCTTCCTCTTTGTTTCTTGGCTTCCCTCCTCTTGAAGAGCTGGACCTGCCTCCATACATAGCTGCCAGGTTTTGCAGGATTCCCTGTTCATCATTTAATGTACTAAGTTTAAAGAATGACTAAGGCTACATTAGCATCTTACCTAGGAATATCCAGGTGCCACTTTATTTCATTTGGCAAACATTGATCATTTCTAGTGGATAAACTTAGATAAACCCTGGCATTTTCTTACGTCAGTATAACCAATACATTCATTGAGAACAGAAGGAAGCAATTAAACCCCATATATAATTATTCAAAAGAGAGACCAGCTATGTTTTTATTAGTCATTTAAGTAATCAGCTTTTTAAAACTGCTTTGGAGGTTAGCTAAACCCAAATACAAGTTCTGTTCTGTAACGGGTTGGTCATTTCTACACATTTGTTTACATACTAAATACACAGACACAATATTAAATATTTGAACTCAAATTCTACACTTGGACACATCCTGTTACTATACTGCAAATGATCACATTCAATCACAAACTGGTATCATTTTTAAACACAGCTTATCATAAACATGGAATTATGTCCTTATTAATTATTAATATCCTTCCAAAAAGTTATCAGATTGTCAAACTATCCATTTTCTCTGTATTCAGCACACAACTATGCTGTAAGATTTTCTCCTTAAAAAAAAAATCATCAGGTTCTAACTTTCCTATCTAATGTCTTTTTATCAGCTTGTTGAAAGCATACTTTTTTATATTCATGACCTCCATTTTCCTGCTTACTATTTACATTTTTTCCCTATTTACTTTCTAACCTAACACAATCTGGTTTCTGATCCCACTAAGACTGTGAAAATTTTCAAGGTTACCACTGACTTCCTAGTTCACAATTCAAACGGACACTTTTGAGTAAATTTTTAATTAATATTTCCACTGGAGATGAGTTTGAATCCATATAACTCTTTTTTTCCTCTCATAAAAACATATGTTCACTGCAGAAAGCTTATAAATCATTCACAATTCAACAACCCAAAGCACCTAAAGTCTAAAGTTAATTTACTTCCAAATTTCTTTTTCCTCATATGTATAAGTACATACACATTTTATCTTTACAAAACTGGAATTTTACTATAGTTATTCTGATTTTACCTTAATATTAATCAGCATATCAATTAATTGTAATATTCTAAGTCTCTCCTCACATTCAATATCCTTAAAAACAGTATTGTTAACTGACTATATAGTATTCATAATATTCCACCAAATAGTGTTCTATAATTCACACATTAAAAACAAATCTCTCTTCTCTTTCATATTTATAACAGCACTCTCTCCTGGGTTCTTCCAATCAATCCTATTTTTCCCTGGCTTTTCTCTTCCTTGGCTCATCACTAATGTCAATATTTTGTCAAGGTTCATTCTCTGGTCCTCCTTCTCTTCTTATTCCTAGGCTTTAACATATGTTGCTGATTCCCAAATCTCAATCAGCCTTGTAGTCCTTTTTCTTGAATGTCTGTGTATATTCAACTAACATCTGGACAACTCTACTCACTATGCAGCAAAACTACTTCAAACAATTTATAAACCTGACTTCATCATTCTTTTTACTATATGATTTTATTCCTACTTCAGTTATTGATCACAATCTGACACCCAAGGCAGCAAGCTTGGAGTTTTGCCTCTTTCTCTACCCTGCCAAAATAGGACAATCGAATTACTAAGCCACCTCCTCCTGTCTAACTACCCCTTTAGTTTCTTCCTGAGTTCATGGTCTCTGCTCTTGACTTCTGACTTTCCAAGAGTTTCCTAATTTATCATTACATCTCTTAGTCTATTCCTTTCCCCAGTCTATTCTCTACAATGCAGAGTAGCCCTTTTAACAGTTTCTTTCACATCAAAGCCCACATAAACCTTCCAATGGTTTCCATATCTTCGTAATATATGAATATAGATTATTCATATACATTCTATTCCATTGCATGGCAGATAAGGCCATTTGTGACCTATTTCATCTCTGCCAATGCCTACATTCTAGCCATGATGACTACATGTGGTTTATAGACTATGTCATGATTTCACTCATCTTCTTAAAATGGCTAATTCTACTCATCTTCCAAAATGCAAATCAAACATTTCTCCCATGGAGAAAGCCTTGCTCATACCTCCACCAGTCATTTAAGTGTGACATGCCATACCATTTTTATATATACCATCTGCAGTAGTGCACATCAGTGTATCATAATGGTGGACAGGCAGTATATATGACGGTTAAGAACATGGACTATGAAAAGACTCCAAATTCTGTCAGTTCACACGTTTGTCAATGTCACCTAACCATTGCTGACCTTCAGCAAAATTACTGAAACTTGCTGTAAGTTTGGGCATAATAATACCACCTACTTTGTGGGTATATCAGAACAAAAAACATTATTATATGAATGTGCTCTGCCTGTCTCTTCTTGGAGCCTGACCAAAGGCTACTGCCCACTCAGTTTCTTCCCCTCTTCAAAGGGATCTTGGCATTAGCTTATCAGTTCCTTGAGCTTTTGAAATATGAGTCAGAGAGTAGGAAGGTGAAGGAAAACAAGAAATAGGCAAGACTGGGCAAAGATGTGAACTATGAAAAGATGATGGAAGTATCTACAGTTACAGAAGAGTGGGTGGAGGAGAACTGAGTATCACTATAGCCTATATCTTTCTTTCATGGTATTTGAGAACTTTAAGTAGAAAAAACTGAGTTACTTTGAAGCAATTTTTTTAAAAGATTTTATTTATTTATTTGACAGACAGAGATCACAAGTAGGCAGAGAGGCAGGCAGAGAGAGAGGAGGAAGCAGGCTCTCCGCGGAGCAGGGAGCCCGATGTGGGGCTCAATCCCAGGACCCTGGGATCATGACCTGAGCCGAAGGCAGAGGCTTTAACCCACTGAGCCACCCAGGCGCCCCATGAAGCAATTTTTTTTAACATTTCATTTTGAAATATTATAGATTCACAGAAAGGTAAAATGTACAAGGAGTTTTCATGGACCATGCATCCATCCTCTCCCAAGTTAATCATCTTGCATAACTATAGTACACTATCAAAGCCAGGAAACTGATTCTAGCAATTATACATGACATATAGTGTATCTGTATTAATGCAATTTGTCACACATATAACCTTATGTAACCATCACCATAATCAAGATACTCAATTGTACCATTACTATACACTTCACAGCCATATTCACTACTCCCTACCTAACACTCATCAACTACTAATATGTTCTCCATCTTTACATTTCACAAAATTTACATATTGGAATCAAACAGTACATATCATTTGAGATGGACTGTTTTTACTTCATATTATTCCTTGCAGTCCATTTCAAGGTATTGGATGCATAAATCAATGAGTTGTTCTGTTTCACTGCTAATATTCCATGGTATGGATATACCATAATGAGCTCATTCATTGACTCACTGCAGGACATTGGGCAGTTTCAACTTTTTACTATGAAGAGTTAGAAGTTGCTAAGAACATTCATGTACAAATTTCTGAGTGAAAATACATTTTCTTTACTCTGGGACATAAGTGCAAGAGTAGAATTACCTATGGTAGATCCATTTTTAGTTTTAAAAGGGACTGTCAAATTATTTTGCATAATGGCTGTGTCACTTTACATTCTTACCAACAATGGATAATTCAGTTTCTCCACATCATCACCAGCATCTGGTTTTTAATCACTTGTTGTTTTTTTTAAAGATACTCCAATCTGGGGCACCACTTAATTCTTCAAAACTGTTTTGGCTGTTTTAAGACCTTTCCTTTTCCATATACATTTTAGAATAAGTTTGTCTGTATCTATAAAAAATGTTCTTGAGATTTTACCAGGAATTGCACTAAACAAAGGTCAAGTTAGGACAACCTACCATTTTTACTACATTGAGTCTTCTAATTCATGAACGTGGTATGGAACATGGTATGATTCTTTAAGTATTTAGATCTTCTTTGATTTCATCAACATTTTGTCATTTTAATTGCATAAATCCTGCATGTTTTACTAATTTTTTTCATTTTTTGGAAGCAATTATAAATGGTATTATATTTTTATACACTTGTTTATTGTCAATGTATGGAAATTCAGTTGATTTTTCTGTGTTGAATCTTGTATCCTGCTAACTATAATGAACTCATTTTTAGTTCCAAAAGAGTTTTCAGAGAGTTCTTGGGATTTTCTAAACAAATAATCATGTCAACTGGAAATAGCAATTATTTCATTCCTTCCTTCTTTTCAACTCTGTATGCCTTTTCTCTTTCCTGCCTTACTGCAGTAACTAGAACTAGTAACTAGAACTAGAACTAGTAACTAGAACTAGAACTTCCAGTACAATGTTGTGATTCCAGTGGTGACAGCAAACATCCTTCTTTTTTTCCCTACTGTAGAGGGAGAGCATTTAGTCTTCTATGTATATGAAGTTAGATTTAAGGTTTTTGGTTTTTTTGTAGATGCCTATTATGAAGTTGAGGGTGTTTCCCTTTATTTCCAGTTTACTGACAGTTTAAGTCATGAACTTTATCAAAAGATTTTCTGCATCATTTGATATGATTTTTCTTCTTCAGCCTCCTGATATGGTGGATTACACTGATTTTCTAATATTGAAACATGATTTGCATTTCCAGACTAAATGCTACTTGGTCATGTTAGATTAGAATAACTAAAATTTTATTACAGATTTTTGCACCTGGGTTCATGAGATACATTAGTCTGTACTTTTCTTTTTTGTGCTTTGTCAAGCTTGGATATCAGGGTAATATAGGCCTCAGAATGAGTTGGGAAATATTCCTTCTGTTTCTATTTCCTAAGAGATTGTATCATTGTATCAAACTGGTGTTAATTCTTTGAATGTTTGGCAAAATTCTCCAGTGAAACCAGGTAGGGCTGAAGATTTATTTTTTTTAATACATTTTAAATCACAAATTCAATTTTTAAATGTTACAGGGCTGGGATGCCTGGGTGATTCAGTCAGTTAAGCAGTTGCCTTCGGCTTGGGTCATGATCCCAGCGTCCTGTGATCGAGTCCCACATCAGGCTCTTTGCTCGGCAGGGAGCCTGCTTCTCCCTCTGCCTCTTCCTGCCTGTGCTCTCTTTCTCACTCTCTGACAAGTAAATAAACAAAATCTTAAATAAAAAAAAAAAAAACCACAAAACCAAAAAAACTAAGTTACAGGGCTACTTAAGTTATCTATTCCAATTTGGCAGTCTGTAGTTTTCAAAGACTTGGTCTAGTTCTTCTAAGTTGTTGAATTTATGAGTGTCAAGGTGCTTGTTATTACCCTGTTACTCACTACAAAATCTGTAGTAATATCCCTTGTTTTATTCTTGATATTGGTGATTTGTGTCATCTTTGTTTTTATTGTCAATCTAGAGATTATCAATTTCATTCAATTTTTTTTTAAGAACCAGCTTTCTGTTTCATTAAATTTCTAAATAATTTTCCCATTTTCAATTTCATTGATTTCTACTTGTAATGATTTCCTCCATTCTGTTTGCTTTGGGTCTATTTTGCTCTTCTTTTTCCAGCATCTTGAGATAGGAACTTAAGACTGCTGATTTGAAGCCTTTCTTCTTTTCCAATATAAGCATCTAGTGTTATAAATTTCCTTCAGAGCAGGGCTCTAGCTGCATCTCACAAATTTTAATATGTTGTGTGTTTATTTTCATTCAGTTCTATGTATTTTTAAGTTTCTTTTTAGATTTCCTATTTGACCCCATCTTAGTTAAAAGTGTTTTAATTTTCAATTGTTTCTACATTTTCCTGTCATCTTTCTAGTATAGATTTCTAGTTTGGTTCCATGATGTTCAAAGATCATACTCTGTGTAATTTTGATTCTTCTGAATTCCTTAAGATTTTATGATCCAGTATATAGTCTGTCTTGGTGATGTCTCATTGCATGTTAACTTATTTCCACTTGAAAAAAAAAGTATATTATGCTATTGTTGGGTTGAATGCTCTACAAGTATAAAATAGAACTTGGTGGCTTGTGATGGTGCTTAGCTATTCTGTATCATTGCTAATTTCTGTTTAGCAGTTCTATCAATCACTGAGAAGTAGGGTACTGAAGTCCCAAACTATACTTGTGGATTTGATTTATCCTTTCAGCTGTTTCCACTTTGTGTATTTTGAAACTCCATTGTTTGGCATATACCCACTTACGACTGCAGTAACTTCTTACAGGAGTGATTCTATTGTTATTATATAATGTCTTTGTCTCTTTGTCCTTAGCAATTTTATTTGCTCTGCTAACAACAGATTCTTTTAGCTTACTTTGCTTGAGAATATCTTTATTTCCCCCTTGAAGGACAGTTTAATTAGATAAAGGATTCAGGATTGACAGTTCTTTTCCTTTAGCACTTGAAAAATCCTGTCATTTCCTTCCGTACTCCATGGTTTCAGATGAGGGATCTGATGTCATTCAAATTGGTGCTGCTTTATAGGTAATATAGAATTATTTTATTATTAAAACAATAAAGAATTGTTTTGGGGCACCTGGGTGGCTCAGTGGGTTAAGCCGCTGCCTTCAGCTCAGGTCATGATCTCAGGGTCCTGGGATCGAGTCCCGCATCGGGCTCTCTGCTCGGCAGGAAGCCTGCTTCCTCCTCTCTCTCTCTCTCTCTCTGCCTGCCTCTCTACTTGTGATCTCTCTCTGTCAAATAAATAAATAAAAAATAAAATCTTAAAAAAAAAAAAGAATTGTTTTGTCTTTTACTTTCAGAAATTTAATATTGCTTGGTGAAGATTTGTTTATCCTAGTTGGGGATTTGCTCAGCTTCTTACATCTGTAGGTTTATGTCCCTTGCCAAATATATAAAGTTTTCAGCTATTATTTCTTCAAACAGTTTTCTCACTCCCACATTCTTTCTCTTATCCTTTGGGCTCCAATGATACAAATGTTAAATCTCTTCTTATTGTTCCACAGATCCCTAAGACTGAAAAATTTTCTTCTGTCATCTCCACTCTACCACTGAATCTACCCAGTGAATTTTAAATTTTTGTTATTATAGTATTTTCCAATTACATAATTTTCATTTGGTTATTTTTTATAACTTCTTTTTTTCGCTGAGATTCTCCTTTTTTTATTCATTCAAAAGAGCTTTAATTGCTTGCTAAAGCATTTGTTTGAAGCAGCTTTAAAATCTTTCTCAGCTAATTCCATTATGTAACTCATCTTGATAACAGTGGCAGCGCTATGGCCTTACTCATTCAGGTTGCGGTTTTCCTGGTTCTTGGTATGACAAGAGATTTTTTTTTTTATTATATCCTGAATATTTTAATTATTTGAAAACTCTTAATAGCTTCAATTTTAGTAGGCAATAGCTCCATTTAGGATTGGCATTTAGGTTCTGGCCTACTTTTGTGGGCTTTAGTTCCAATGAGTTTGCTTTCCTGAGCCCTTGTAATATTATTCTAATATGCTTCACTGTTCTGATGCTGATGGTACTCTTGCTCAGTCTCTCCTGGCGCTATCTTGTGATAATGAAAGGTGCCTCCCTAAGCCACCTGCTATTACTGGAAGATCTCCTGAGAGTAGGAGACAGATGACACTTGTCTGGGTCTTTGTATGTTTCTAGATGGAGGGCACAGAGATACAAAGACCTTATGGCTGCTACTCTGTTGGGGATAGATCGAATCACCTGCTAGTGCCCTAGTTGTTGAGTGGAACTGGGATTGTCCAAGGCTTTTTTTGCCACTGATGGGTCAAACTGCCCTCCAAGTCACCTGCCCATGCTCTAGTTGTGGAATGAGGTTGGGGCAGCTTGAGGCTTCATTGTTGCCCACAGTTTACAACAGGATCCTACTGTAGCAGATCCTGAGATTCCTCTTTCCCAGTAATGTGGTGAGTGAGAGCAGGCTTTTGGTTTTTGTTTTAGCTTTTTTCTGTCTATGGTGGATCTGGGAGGCAAGCATGGCCAACACCCAGCCCACAATATATGGGAGATAAAAAGAAACCCCAGGAAACCACATTGCCACTTCTTAAGTCCTAAGGTCTCTAGTTAGCTCATCTTCTTCTTTCCAGGATAGAGAATCCTACCACAGTTGTAAGCTAACTAGTTTCCAGAGTATTTAATTCTATCTAGAAGGGAGGAGCAGGGAAAAGAGGGTTTATGCGATTTTATTCTGGAACTGTGCCTAAGTCACTTTTTAGTAGCTAGGGTTTTTGTAATACAGTATACACTATGACAGAACCAGTATCATTAAGGTTCAACAGCTACATGGGACTGTTGTAAAGTCTAAAAGAGACTATTATGGGTTGAACTGTGCTCTTCCGAAATCCATATGTTGAAGTCCTAACCCTTGGTACCCAAGAATTTGAACTTATTTGGAAATAGATTCTTAATCAAGTTAAAAGGATATCATTAGAGTGGGTTCTAATACAATACAACTGATGTCCTTATAAAAAGGGGAAATTTGAAGCAGGTTCACATACAGGGAGAACACTATGTGAAATGCAGGCAGACATCAGGATAATGATTCCAAGGTCAAGGAATGCTAAAGATTGCAACCACCAGAAGATAGGCACGAATGAGTCTATCTTGCAGCCCTCAGAAGGAATCTACCCTACAAACATGTTGATCTTGGACTTTTACCCTCCAGAACTGTGAGATAATAAGTTTCCATTGTTTAAGCCACTTGGTTTATGGTATTTTGTTATAGCATCCCTAGAAAACTAATACAGAGATAATGTATATAAAATATTTAACATCATGCCTGGCACACTAAGCTTTCAGTAAACAGCCACTGCTATTATTTGTTGGTTTAACTATTGCTTATCTTACATTCTCTTGCTGGCACAAAACCCAATATACTACAGTCAATAAATGTTTGTGTAATATTACATAAATGGATGAAAGAATGAATGAAAGGCGTAACACTTAACTGCACACTTTTAAGGCATTTTTCCATTAGTATAAGTAAATTCCAAATGACTTAATATGAGTTAATAAGAAAGTAACATTTCTCAAAGGAAATAATTCAGATTTTCTAAGTTACTCAACAGAGGAAAACTGATAACCAAGAAAAATTTTTGCACATGTGTACCAAGAAACATGTAAAAGAATGTTTAAAGCAGAACTCAAACCCAACTAAATAAATACCTATTGTCAGGAGAATTAGTAATTGTGATAATATGCACACAACAGGATACTGTACAACTACATTCAACTACACGAATGAATTTCAGAAAAAAAATGTTGAATGAAAAAAACCAAGTCCCTGTCTATATACAGTATAATTTTTATAAGCTCAAAAATAAAACAGGATACCACATGGTGTAGGTGTATATACATAAGTGGAAAAAAGCATTTTAAAAAATCCACAGTAATGATAAATTCAAAATTCAGGATAATGGTCACCTCTGGGAGAAGGCAGAAAAAAAGGTTAGGTCAGGATTGCAAACTAGAGATCACAGGCTAAATCCAGTCCGCCACCTATTTTTGCATGGTCCAAAAGCTAAGAATGGTTTTTCACATTTTTAAATGGTGAAAAAAAATGAAGAGAATATTTCATGACCACATGTGGTTTATAAGGAATTCAAATTTCAGTGTTCATAAATAAAGTCTTATTGGAACTCAGCTACACTCATTCATTTACACAATGTCTATATTTAGTTTTGTGCCATAATTCAGTTTGCAGTTATGACAGAGACCTTATGGCTAATAAAGCCTAAAATATTTACTATCTGGCCCTTTACAGAAAAACATTTGCCAATCTCTAGATTAGAGAGCAGTATATACACTGAACTTATCAGTGCTCTGACCTCCTGAGTATATTATTTTGCTTCATAACTTACACATATATTACACGTATTCATTTCTTTGTACCAAACATGTTATTTTAGAAGGATAAGAGAATACTTTTTAGAGAACTGAAAATTTTTTTTAAGTAAACAATTTAGTATTAAATAACTAGCTTGCTATTATGATACTTTTTAACAAGAATTAGCAAACTGTAATACCCAGGTCACATCTAGATTGCTGCCTGTTTTTGTAAACACAGTTTTTCTAGAACACAGCCACACCCATTTGTTTTAGAGGAGACAATATGGACTGCAAAGTCTGAAATATTTACTACTTGCCCCTTTACAGAAAAAGTCTGTCTATACCTGCTCTACAAAATTATGCCTACAAGTTTTACCTAAATTAAAGCAAAACTAATATGAGATTTAAAAAGGAACAAAGAGCATAGTAAAACACCTAAAAGCATAATCTCCAAAGCCACACATTTGGGCTTACATCCTGTCTCTACATTCTATGTGATCTTTGGCAGAGTACTAAGGACTCTGAGCTGGTTTCAAAACCTGTAACTTTGGAATAATAATTCCTATATAAAGAATTATTGTCAGGATTAGACTCTCAGTTACTTTACTTTTTATTCATACTGTTTAGAAGAAAGCAAACCATTTGGTTGGAGTCTTCCTTTTTAGTTTCCCTGACTTTTGAAGATTTCATTTTTCATTTTTTGAAAATTCCAGTGACCCAGAGAAAATTTTGAATTCATATGCAAGCATATATAATTACTTTGAAATCCACATTTTCTGTAAAATTTCAATTCAACCTAGAAATTATTTATGTTCCAAATGCTTAAAGCCAGGGACTTCAATTTCATATTGCCACAGAAACAATGTTATAATTCATTATGATTTCCCAAAGCATTTAATAAAACATACTGAGCAAATAATTTATAGCAGTTTTCCAATTCCAAAGGATTAATTTTTAAGACTCAGAACCTAATCTTACCTGTTTAGGTTTATTTATAATGTGATTTGTAAAAGTATTAGAAAACACATATTGCTGCATGTGTCACAACCTCTTTAAAACTGCTTCTCTTCATCAGCAAAATGGAGATTCTGTGAGTGGTTATAAGGATAAACCACAGGATAAATGTATATACATTTTCAAACCGTACAAATGATGACTATTAATATTTATCAATAGATAATGCTGCCTAAAAATTAAAATCAGTGATTTTAATTTTTTTCTTGAAGAGTCAGAGTTATTATAAATATTCATTACTGTATTATGCTCTAGGTACATATAAAGATTTAACTACTTATAATGTTGAACTGAGAAGTAAAGAGAGTCACAGCCTAAATGACTACTATAAAATTAGTTCCCAGGTATTATTCCTTTCCCACTTAACACCAGTTTCTATTCACATTCATCACATCAAGGTCTTTGTTGGTCAATCTCTCCCTGACTGTTGGATGTTATACAAAATGAATGGCAAAAGAAATTGCAAATCTTGCCAAAGATGAAGGATGTCATAAAGATGTTGACAGTGATATTGTAAAATTGTTCAAATCAGATGCAAAATCATCTATACATAGGACAGGACAAATTAAATGAATAAAAGAAAACTGCAAAGAATTATAATGTTAATTCCTCAAAATATTTTGGTTATTAAAAAATTAAGAAATCTTTAGAAAACTGCCAAAGTCTCAGCCATTTTTAAAAAATGGTTCTCTTTTATATTATATAGAAGTATATGCAAAATCATGAAGTGAAGGGTGCACCATCTTTCATCAATTCTAATATGAATAATTTTTAACATTTTAACATCTCTGAAATGGGGTACATTTTAAAGTCAATGTCATCTTATACTCTTATAATCTCACCAACTGTTGGCCAGATATCAGTTATAACATAAATGTTATGCTGGAGTGATATCTAAATTTTGTTAGTTTATCTTTCTTGGTGTCAAAACTGGACAACTGTAACCTCTTAAAGTTTTGATATAAGAAATCACTTATGGGCTTGTTCAAAAGGAAACATGACCCCTGCTAGTCGTTGAAAACTTTCCACTGATTCCTTTTAAGAACAAGAAAATGCTAACAATAAAACGCACAGACTGGTGTTAACTCCTTGAGAGAAAATACAAGAGACAAAACTGGAGTACTCTTTTTTTTTTTCTTAAAGATTTTATTTACTTACTTGAGAGACAGAGAGTGAGTACAAGCAGGGAGAGCAGCAGGCAGAGGGAGAGGGAGAAGCAGGCTCCCTGATGAGCAGGGAGCCCATGTGGAGCTCGATCCCAGGACCCTGGGATCATGACATAAGCGGAAGGCAGCCAGCTTAACCAACTAAGCCACCCAGGCACCCCAACACTGGAGTATTTTTCAGAAATTCTGAAATCTCATGGAGCACTGGGTGTTGTACATAAACAATGAATCTTGGAACACCAAAAACTGATGATATATCTTATGGTGACTAACATAACACAATTTAAAAAAAAAAGGAAAGAAGTGTTGAAATATCAATGCACTTGGTGCCATAGAGGATAATATTATTTGAGAAAACATGAACATAAATTACCCTAATTTAAAAAAGAAATGGTGGGACGCCTGGGTGGCTCAGTTGGTTAAGTGTCTGCCTTCAGCTCAGGTCATGATCCCAGGGTCCTGGGATGGAGTCCTGCATTGGGCTCCTTGCTCTGCAGGGAGCCTGCTTCTCCCTCTGCATGCTGCTCCCCCTGCTTGTGGTCTGTCTCTCTTTCTCTCACAAATGAATAAGTAAAATCTTTAAATAAATAAATAATAAATGACTGGAAAGTCAAATTATAAGTGTGAAGTAGATTTAGGAATGAATACCTTTATCAATCTATTTCATTCATATTTTCCTTTTTATGGATTTACAAGAATGATATAATTAAAAAAGACAAATCTAAAAGTTATTTCAGCAAGTATAAAAGTCATAAAAAGTATTATATCAGTTAAACTGGCAATACTTTTTTTCTGTTAGTCATATATAAAACAACAATATACCTTACAGTTGTATCTTGGATTTGATAAAACACATACAGTATTCATTATATAATTCTATCAGAAAAATTACAATCCTCCCTAAATTAATTACTTTCAAATTAGCGTAGACTTAAATATAACAAAAATTATGATGAATATATATATTTTTTACAGAAAAATAAATTTTTATTATATCTCAAGATGGAATAGATAAAACAACAAAGCCATGTGATTAAACATCACATAGATGTAGGAGTATTTCTTCACATGCTTCTTCAATGTATTTCCAGGCTCTCTCTATTTATTGTTTTGTTTCAAGTTTTTATTTAAATTCTAGTTAGTAAACATATAGTATAATATTGGTTTCAGAAGCAGAATTTAGTGATTCTTCATTTACATATAATACTCAACAATAATTTTTAAATTGTATTTTTCAAGGTAAAATCCCATCCAAACCCTTTTTTCACTCTTTACTCCAAATGTGGATCTCTATTCTAGTTAGACTTACTTTAGGTGATCTTTTTCCAATTTCAACAATACTGGGCTAAGGAGTCTTCCTACAGGACACAAGGTTGAGTGACAGCACATAACACTATAAATGAGTGTTTCCACAGATTTCTGATTGTGTTTTCTAGGTAGACTCTGAAGTACTTCTTGAGATGTCTACCATACTCCTCTCCTACTCTCTCCTCCCTAAGCTTCTCTAATTATTGGAGCTGATAAACTCTTTCTTATGATGAGAATACAATGTCTAAACTCTGAAGTTCCTGTGAAGATAAATGAAGGGCAAAAGGAAGCTTTTTGTAAGCTTTATAACACGCTATACATTAACAATGGTAATTATTTCCATAGTTAATCATCTTCCCCCTCACAGCAGGAAACCAATTTATTCTTTCCTATTGAACCTCCCCCACATCCTCTGCAATAGTCCCCAGGCCAACAAGGCAATAGAAAGGTACCATGAACTCTCTCTCCAAGAAGATAAGGGAGATGAGATTTCTGGTAAAAAAAATTTCTTTGGTATTGCTGAAATTTAAGAGGTGAAGAAAGTAAGAAAGGTAACTCAAGAGCAGTAAGAAAGCCAAAGTGTGGAAGCTTTCAGCTAAGCTAAAAAGGTTTTAATTTACCCTCCGGGCAATACAGAACCTCTAAATAACTTTAAGCAAATGAGCAATGCATTCAGTTTTGCTTTGGAAAAATCACTGTGGTAGCTCAGATAAAAGATAAATTAGAAAGATCCAAGATTAGGACACCTGGTGGCTCACTCAGTTGCAAGTCTGACTTTGGCTCAGGTCATGATATCAGGGTCAAGGGATCAAGCCCTGCATTGGACTCCCTGCTTGGTGGGGAGTCTGCCTGTCCCTCTCTCTTGGCAGCTCCTTCTATGCATGTGCCTCTCTCTTTCTCTCTCTCCCTCTCAAATAAAATCAAGAGAGAAAGAAAGAAAGAAAGAAAGAGGGAGGGAGGGAGGAAGGAAGGAGAGAAGGGGAGGAGATGGGGGGGAGGGGAGGGGGAAAGGGGAGGGGAAAGACAACCAAATGAGTCACCCAAGTGCCCCCAGACTACAGACATTTAAACACTTATTCTATCATTTAGTATCTTGTAAAGCTTGACCCGTTAAATTTTTTATGCCTCCGTAGGATATAAAAGGGGAATGTAACAGGATCTACCTCTGAGAGCTGTTGTGAGATTAGAATATAAGAATTTAGAACAACTAACATATAGTAAGTACCCAGTAAATGAGATGTTAACAATTATTAGTAATATAACTATCAAACAGGGTGGAATGGAAGAAATTACTTTTGAATAGAGGAAGTTCTATTCTTCTCTGAGACTAGAGAAAACAAAAATTTGGTGCCATTATAAATATACAAGTTCAGGGGCAGAAAATGTGAGGAAATGTGGGACTTGTAAGCCCAATTTTCTCTGTGAAATAATGATGAAATAATGATTATCTTCATAGAGAGATAAGGGGAAAATTATTGAAGAAAACTTCCACTGTGGAAAATGAGAGAGGCTACTGACCACAAAGATATAAAAGGATTGCTAGTAGGACTGACAGCATCCCTCTTTTGGAAACTACACAAATGTCCATAAACCGAGGAATAAATAAACTGTGATATATCCACACAATGGAATATGACTTAATATGGAATAAAAAAGAACAAACTACTGATATACATCAACCTCAAAAAACTATATATTGTATATAATTGATAAATTAATATAAAATCTTTACTTTCTAAAAATTTTTATTTATTTGAGTAATCTCTACAACCAACATGGGACTCAAACTCATGATCCCCAGATCAAGAGTCACATGCTCTTCCCACTGAGCCATCCAGATGTCCCCTACTCATAAGATTTTTAAAAAGACAAAACTGGGGTGCCTGGGTGGCTCAGTCAGCTGAATGTCTGCCTTCGGCTCAGGTCATGATCTCCAGGTCCTAGGATCAATTCCCGTTCAGGCTTCCTGCTCAGCAGTGAGTCTGCTTCTCTCTCTCTCTCAATCTCTCTTCCCCCCGCTCCTCCCCACTGCTCATTCTCTCTCTCTCAAATAAATAAATTAAAATCTTTAATTAAAAAAAAAGACAAAACTATACTGACAGGAAGCACATCAGTGGTTTCTGACAGTTGGTGGCAGACTGACTGCAAAGGAACACCAACCCCCCCCCCAGTTTTATTGAGATATAAATACCACATAACACTGTACTAATTTAAGTTGTACAACATAATGACTTGATATACGTATATATGAAAAAATAATGATCACAAGAAGTTTGGTTAACATGAATCATCATATGTAGTTACAAATTTTGTTTTCTTATTGTGAGATGAAAAAACTTAAGTGATGATTGGATGGTGCTATACCATGGTTATGGCAGTAGTTACATGACTACTTTGTCCATACTCATTGTGATATACACTTAAGAGTTACGACTTTCATTGTATTTAAATTGCATCTATTAGTAAAACCAATTTTTAAGAAAGTTCTTATTTGAAGACCTGGGTAGAATGTTGTCCTATCAACCATGCTGATAAAGAAAGTACTAAAAAGGAGCTCCTTCACCTACCCTAGTCTACTGTCCCCAGAAACAGTCTCTAAAATTACAGGCAAAGGGGATGTGATAGGCAGAATTTTAAAAATTCCAAGGCTTCTTGTTACCCTTACTGCTCCACCAGACTTATAAATGCTACATAATTCCCAGCACTTTATATATCATGGATTTTATCAACGCAATTAGGTGATGTTAAAGGGGATGACTGACATTATAATAGAGACATTATCCACTGGGCCTGACGAATCACAAGAACCATTTATTCATTTGTTTACATATTTATTCATTGACAGGAGATATTTGTGAGCTATTTCTTTTTTCTTTAAACTGAAATATAGTTGACATACAATATTATATTAGTTTAAGGTGTACAAGAGAGTGATTCAGCATCTATTTACATTACAAAATGATCCTATAGTTAAGTCTAGTTACCATCTGTCACTATACATACTTACTACAACATAACTGACTATAAATCCTATGCCATAGTTTACATCCCCATCACTTATTTATTTTGTAACTGTAAGTTTGTAGTACTTAATCCCCTTCACCCATTTTGTCCATCCTCTCACCCTTAGCCCCTCTGGCAACCACCAATTCGTTCTCTGTATTTATGAATCTATTTCTTACTTTGATTTTTAGATTCCATATATAAATGAGGTCATACAGTTCATTGTCTTTCCCTGACTTATTTCACTTAGCATAACATTTTCTAGGTCTAACTATGTTGTCACGTATGTTAAGATTTCATTCTTTTTCATGGCTGAGTAGTATTCCTCTGTGTGTATGCATGCACATTCATGCATGTGTGTGCATACAATCTCTTCTTTATTCATTCATCTATGAGTGGACACTTAGGTTGTTTCCATATCTTGGCTTTTTTAAATAATGCTGCAATAACCATAGAGGTGCATATATCTTTTCGAATTAGTACCTTTATTTTGGGTAAATAACCAAAAATGGAATTGCTGAGTCCGCTGATATTTCTATTTTTAATTTTCTGAGAAACTTTCATACTATTTTCCACAGTAGCCGTACCACTTTACATTACTATTCACAGCACAAGGGGTCTCTCCTCCATGTCCTCATCAACACTTGTTATTTCTTATTTGATACTATCCATTTTGACAGGTATGATGTGATATCACATGAGCTCTTTAAAATCAGAGTTTTTTCCAGCTGGATTTAGAAGTGGCAGTCAGGAACTTGAAGTATGGGAGGGGTTTGATGTGCAAGAAATTATCTGTTGTGGACATGAAGGGGGCCACATGGCAAAGACCTGACAGTGGTCTCTCAGAATTGAGACTGACTCCTGGTCAAAAGCTAGTCAGACAATGAAGACCTCAATCCTATAACAGCAAGAAAAAAACCCTACCAACACCCTAAGCAGTGAAGATCTTGCCCTACTTGAGCATCAGATAAGGACACAGCGGGCTGAACCATGATTTCAGCTTTATGAGACCATGAGCAGAGGATCCAGTTAAAACAGGTCAAATTGCTGACACACAGAAACTATAATAAACTTGTATTTCTTTAAGCCACTAAGTTTATGGTCACTTGTTACACAGCAATAGAAAACTAATACAGAAAGGCAAATTTTAAATAGTATCTCTATCTCACCATAAAAAAGTTCTAATTTCAAATTTAAAATCTGTAGGCCTTCCCCACAGTTAACTTTAGCTCTCACCTCTATTTTACTGCTTCACATTACTAGTTTATATATTCTTATTCAATCTTAAGATGATAAATTACTCTAGAGACAAACTATATGTGAGTAAGCTTTAATTAAGTAACATTTCATTAATTAAGCTACTACTCCCAAAATTTTTAACTGCCTTGGTTTTAAATTAGCAGATATAAAAAAACTTAATATATGAGGCAATATCCAAATATAAAATAGTAAAATAGAAATTCTTCACTCTTACTCACATATTTCTAAGGTAAAGTTTTATGTATACATTTAGTCATCTAGGGAATGAAGAAATTCTATACAGTTTAACAAAATGAATCTGGAAGGTCATAAAAAAATCAGTCAAAATGCACTGCTCATCTCTAAGGATTTTTTTTTTAATGCTAACAAGATAAAAATACTAAATTCTGTTTGTAAGATGGCAGCATGACACTATAGCTTCTCTTCTTGCAAAATCCTAGAAGAAAGCTGTTTAAAGTGAATATATATTAGGACTCAAAAACAAGCAAAAGTCTTGGTAGTTACAAGTACAGAAGGAATCCAGAGATAAAGAAAAGTACACAAAATCAGTTTTAAGCGAGAAACTTTATTAGCAAAAGCATGTCAGAAAGAATACTATCACAGAAGGTATGAGCAACATGAAGCATGCTCTCAGACTTCTTGGAAGCTAAAAACATGAGAAGGTCTAGAAGCAGATAACAGTGGTTGCAGTAAGAGGGTTACCTCCATTGCATTACTCATCTCCACAAGCCAGAAAGTAGTCAGTCACCTTCAGATAGAAGTGATCAGAGAGGGCATAGTGGTAAAAGACAGGCTAATTCTCTGAATGACTGGTTATAATGAAGAAGAATGACAGTCTCCTTAGCCCAGAAAATAAACTGTCGAGGTATTTGCCTGGCAGATTATCAATACATGTCCCATCCATTCTCTACTCTCACCGAAAACTATGCAGGAGACAGGTCAGTAGCATTCTCCCATCTCACCAGGAGACCAAACAAAGGTAATGAGCAAAAAATAACTACTCCCAAATATGAATATTGTCAAGAACACCAAGAATTTGATAAATGCCAACACTGTGAAACAGAGAACTCAAAAACAGAGGAAACTAATAACAGCACACTAAAAACAAGATTTTGTAATAACTGTAGTATTATCAGAGAAATGAGAATATGATTAAGGAGATTTAGGGGAAAACTAATTACAATTCATGGACATGAAAACACAAGTTTCTAAATGAAAAGAAAAAACTCATTAGGTGGGCTGAACTATAGAGTAGACAATACTTAAGAATATATTAGTGAGCTAAAAACCAAATCTAGGAATATTTCTAAAATACAGTACTAAGAGAGAAAGGGATAAAAAGGATGAGAAAGGGACAAAAGGTAAAAGTACAGAGAAAAGCACATTTGATGAAAGCTCCAATCTATCCATCTAATAGGAATTCTCTTAAGAGAAAAAGGAGAAGAAGCAGTATTTGAAGCAATGGGGCCAAATTAGTTCTAGACTTAAGGCTGTTCTGGATCTGCCTAGCAGATCTTAGAAGCAAACCCTGAAAGACTCAAAAAACTATTCCCTAGTAACTTAACTACATCCCTGAATAAAGCCCCACATATTTAAATATGAAAAAATCCAAGATTTTTATACACACACACACACACACACACACACACACACAATGCCTGGCATCCAGCAAATTACCAGGTATGTGAAGAAGCAGGAAAAGACCCCAATGAGGAGAAAAACCAATTAGAAATGACAAAGATAACAGAATTATTACAGAAGGTCATTAAAACAGCTATTATATTCAAATTCAAGAATGTAGAGAAAAGCTTAAACATTATAAAAAGAGACATGGAAAACATAAAAATGACCCAAATAAACTTTAAGAAATAAAAAAATGTTAAGATGAAAAAGTTTTGGGGTGCTTGGGTGGCTCAGTGGGTTAAGCCTCCCTTCGGCTCAGGTCATGAACCCAGGGTCCTGGGATCCAGCCCCGCATCCAGCTCAGCAGGGAGCTCAGCAGGGAGCTCAGCAGAGAGCCTGCTTCCTCCTCTCTCTCTGCCTGCCTCTCTGCCTACTTGTGATCTCTGTCTGTCAAATAAATAAATAAAATCTTAAAAAAAAAAGATGAAAAATTTTTCTGAGATTAAAAGAAACCACAATGTCTGCATGGGATTTATAGATTAGACAAAGCAGAAGACAAGATTAATGAACCTGAAGATATTGAAATAAAAGCTATTTAAAATGAAAAATATAATAAAGAGTGAAAAAAAAATGAACAGATCTTCAATGAGCTGTTGAGAGAGCATCACATTGTCCAGTGGATGGGTACTGAGAGTCTCAGAATCAAAAACAAGGGAATGAAAAAATATTTTTGAATAAATAATAATGTAATTTTTCCAAACTTGATGAAAATTATAAATCCACAGATCCAAGACACTCAATGAATTCCAACAAAAGAAACATGAAGAAAACTACACAAAGCTACACTGTAACCAAATTGTGTCCATTGATATGTTAAAAGTCAGTAGAGAAGAAAGACATATTACATATATAGGAGAAAGATAAGAAGGACAATGAACTTGTCAGAAACAGACATGCCAAAAGATAACTGGAGAAACATCTTTAAAGTACTGAAAGAAAAAAAATCTCATCATATAATATTACACTTACCAAAAATGTTTCTCAAAAAAGGCAAAATAATTTTTCAGACACACAAATGCTAAACATATTCACCAACTGACCACCACAACTTATCATTTAAGCATGAGGACAAAATAAAGAAGATTCCCAACATATCTTGGGAAGTTTCTGTCCAAAAGAATTGCCAGAGAATATTCTCCATCATAAAGAAAAATAAAGTGAGGGCAGAATAGAATGTAATGATGAGGAAAGAAATATATAAATCCTGACAAGTCTAATAATTGTTTTAAAATATTTTAAATTAAAATCTGTAACTAAAATTCCAAATGCTATTAACTTTGGAGATAGGGGGTAAGAGAAAACACAGGAGGTTCTCTTGTACCATCTACAGGAAGGATACAAATAAAGATTAATTCCAAAATTAGAAAAACAAATTCAGGTGTTAAAATATAAAGCATAACCATTAAAAAAATCTAAGCAATCATTCAATGATATTATTTCAAAGAAAAATATCCTAAATTGAAATAATTACATTAACTCACAAAGATACCACTTATGAATTTACAGCAGTTATAAATGTAATCAAAACACATTATCATATAATTGACCTATTTTCTATGTTAGGAGGATGCTTCACAGAGTGGTGAGCTGATAAAAACAATCATCAATTGTTCTGTAGACAAAAGGTCAAAAGGCATTTTGTGTACCTCTACAAGTCAAACTATTAAGTTTTAACTACTAAAATGATGATCTAAAAACTGTTAATATTTTCTTGGATACATGACTTAATTAAATTAGCTGGCATAATGGGGGTTTTAATATACTTTTGCTTCTAATGTGCGTTTGAGAAGGTAATACAGTTATACATATTTATCAAACTGTTTCCCAGTTTTCTTTCAAAATTCTTTGCTACTTAAAAGTATTTAAAACCAAAAGCATGTCTGAAAAAAAAATCTAGCAATGTAAAAACTCACTTGTTTTAATACAAATATCTAGGTTGCTAAATCTACTTCTCTTTTTAAAGGAAGAATACAGCTATGAACTTACTCCTAATTAACCAAAACATCCATAGAATTTCACCTTGGTATAAAGAATATGGCAGAAGACATATGGTTAAGATATATCATAACTTTATAAAGTTTAGAGTAAATGTTTGTAAAGATTTAGAATTCATTTATACCTACCTTGTTCCAGACCTTCACTTTGAATATTAATATGTTCAAAATCTCAAAAAAAAAAAAAAACATACCATATGTCCTTCGGCTCGAGCTTTATTTTGCCGTGCTTCCCGTTTTCGCTGTAGGAACTCCTCCACTTGTTTAGCTCTTTCCACAGCTAGCTGCCCCTTTTGCCTGTGTAATTTGGACAAATAGCCAAAGTCAGAAATTCTGAACATTAAGTATTTCAAAAAGTTAAAAATTAGCCTTATTCTAAATGTTTTCTTTGTTGCAGAATAGGAAATAAAACCTTCCCCTGTAATGAAATAGCTATATATTTTACTATCTACTACCTCAATCACATTCTTCACTTTTTTTTTTTTTTTTTTAAGATTTACTTGACAGAGAGAGAGGGGGACAGGGAGAGGGAACACAAGCAGGAGAAGCAGGCTCCCTGCTGAGCAGGGAGCCCAATGTGGGGCTCAATTCCAGGACCCTGGGATCATGACCTGAGCCGAAGGCAGATGCCCAACTGAGCCACACAGGCGCCCCTCTTCACTATTTTAAATAGAAGTAAAATCTATACTACTATTCCAAATCTTATCAAGAAGGTTTCTCTTACATTTACTTAAGCTATTCAACTTATAAACACATAAAATTGTTTTGGACTATATTTAATTATAGAAGAATCTCAATAGTGTCCAAGTAGTGAAACTCATCACAGAACTCTGTACCAAATATACCTAAGAACCTTCTTTAAACAGCACTGAAGTAAAATTAAAGCAGTATAGTAGCAATTTCAAAAATGAAATACAAATTCAAAAATTAATAAAATGTTTGTGTTGAGTTTTCAAAATACAGTAAAAACCAATGTCTAAATTCCTTGAGTATCACAACTATTAAAAAGTAAAATGTAAAGGTTATATTTCTGTATCTTTCACTCATAATTATAAAAGAATGTAAACATGTTGAGCTTAGACTACAAATGAAAAATACAAGGATGACAGGCTGGTTCTGTCAGTTAAGCATAAACTCTTGATTTCAGCTCAGGTCATGATCTCAGGGTTGTGAGAGTGAGGCCTGAGTTGGGCTCCACACTGAGCCTGAGCCTGCTTAAGATTCTCTCTCCCCGGGGCGCCTGGGTGGCTCAGTGGGTTAAAGCCTCTGCCTTCAGCTCAGGTCATGATCCCAGGGTCCTGGGATCGAACCCCACATCGGGCTCTCTGCTCTGCAGGGAGCCTGCTTCCTCCTCTCTCTCTCTCTCTGCCTGCCTCTCTGCCTACTTGTGATCTCTGTCAAATAAATAAATAAAATCTTAAAAAAAAAAATGATTCTCTCTCCCCCTCTCCCTCTGCCCCTCCCACCCCTGCTTACATGTGTTCCCTCTAAAAATTTTTTTTAATTTTTAAAAATTTAAGTTTTAATTTAAAAATATAAACATTTACTGAACATCTAATATATATTGTACCTGTTCTACTGTACCTAATATATATTTTGCCTTTTATATATTATGACTGTTATATATTTTGAAAGATACAAAAATAAATAAAACGTAGCCCCAATAATCAGAGAACTCATAATATCAACTGCAGTTAATTTTGGAGGTAGTTAAAAAGATGAGCAAGTGGTTGACTGTGCTTCTACTGATATTTTGGCTACTAAGGCACACAAACTTCCTACAGCCTCTCTTTAAGACCATAACTAAGATAATTAATAAAAAAAATTAAAAAATAAAAAATAAAAGATAAAAATAAAAAATAAAATAAAAAATAAAAAATAAAATAAAAACATAACTAAGTTATGTTCTGAATAATAGAGGAAGTAATATATTTTCTGTCTTCCAAAAGTTTTAAACACTTCCTGATTTCCATCACTGGCATCTTCTAGGGTTAGGTAATCTCTATAGCTGGTTAAAAGCCTTTTATTATGATTGTCAGGTATATGTAGGTAGTTAACTCTTAATCTAGTTCCACATTACCAAATTCAGGAATGTACTTCAAATAACCCATGGAGGTTTGGGTAGATTAAGAATAATGAATGAGAATTTGGTTATGCCTCTGTAGTGCGCCTGTGCTATCCTCTAGTAGTCGTATTACGCCCCACATAATTATGGGATTAATATCTAGTCTGGATGCAACATATCTCCCTGGATATATCTAGGCAAGGCTGCATCCTAGTCAGGTATAGTCCCTTTATATAAGTCTGGGCCTGAAGAGGGCCCATAATCTTTAAGAACACTCACACACTCAGACACTGAAGCTGCACGTCTACTGGTTAAGGTTCTTTTGTGGGGTCCTGGAAGTTTACAGCACCACTTACAATTAAATAAAATTGCTGATCCCTCTGCTTTGTATTCTGACTGCATCTCTAACCTTAATAAAAGTAAAACGTGTTTCATTTCCCATCCTGATACCATGTCCAATGTTTGTCACTCTAAACCTCCAACTGACATATTAATACAATAGTTGCATGGAATTATTTTAGTAAAACATGGTCATATGTATAATGGTTTTGATTTATAGATTTTCATACCATTCAAATCTATAAAGTATTTTCATTCTATTTATTTATATGATTTATAGGTTTAGAGTCACTGAAAAAAGTCTTTTCCTAAGCTGGTTTAAATAAGTAGGTTTACATAACTCATTGTTTTCAATCACAAACTTAAATCCTGTAGTGATTTTTGCTTAACATTATTTCTTTTCCCCTCCCATTTATTAAACAAATATTGAGTGTCAACTATTTACCAATATTATATCTGTCTTTGAAGATGTAAAGATGTGTAAACAGAGTTCCAAAAATTCAAGGTTGATTTAATATATACAAAAATGAGAATAATGAACCTTATTAAAGGAATAAAAGGACAAAATCAGTGTAATTGATTCTATGACACCTGACAACACTTAAAAACCTATAAATATACTGTCTTTATTTCTCACATTTGCTACTACTTCATATGTACCAAAATAAGAACTCATACTCATATTCTTATTCCTCTCTAAAACTATAAAACTGCTAGACTATTAGCACAAACTATCCATGCTACATTCACAGAGAGAAACCAGAAATAGTCAATTTACTCAATGGTCATTTTCTTCATTACACATTAGGAACTCATAGGCACATACTATTTTAGACAAATTAAACATTCTGTCTTCTCCATCTTTTGAGTTCCAAAATTATTCCAATTAAAATCAATAAAACAGTAGTCTAAATTAATAATAAAGTAATGGTAACATAAACACTATATAAACCACAATTATATAGTAAGAAATTAGGATTTTGGAAAGTAAAATATAGAGACATTAAAATGCATTAAATAGAAGGAATTATCTTTGGTGGGGGAGGGGAGAACTAAGTTCTTCCCTTTCCTTTTCTTATTACAAAGGCATGAATAAGTGCCAACATCTGGGTAGGTTACTTCACATCCATGGCTCAAATCTTTTTTTTTTTTAAATTTAGTAATTTATTTTTTTTAATAAACATATAATGTATTTTTATCCCCAGGGTACGGGTCTGTGAATCGCCAGGTTTACACATTTCACAGCACTCATCATAGCACATGCCCTCCCCAATGTCCATATCCCCATCACCCTCTCCCGTCCCCCCTCCCCCCAGCAACCCTCAGTCTGTTTTTTGAGATTGAGTCTTTTATGGTTTGTCTCCCTCCCAATCCCATCTTCTTTCATTTTTTTCTTTTCCTACCCCCCAACCCACCCACATTGCATCTCCACTTCCTCATATCAGGGAGATCATATGATAGTTGTCTTTCTCCGACTGACTTATTTTGCTAAGCATAATACCCTCTAGTTCCATCCACGTCGTCGCAAATGGCAAGATTTCATTTCTTTTGATGGCTGCATAGTATTCCATTGTGTATATATACCACATCTTCTTTATCCATTTGTCTGTTGATGGACATCTAGGTTCTTTCCATAGTTTGGCTATTGTGGACATTGCTGCTATAAACACTCAGGTGCACATGCCCCTTCGGAGCACCACATTTGTATCTTTAGGATATATACCCAGTAGTGCAATCGCTGGGTCATAGGGTAGCTCTATTTTCAACATTTTGAGGAACCTCCATGCTGTTTTCCAGAGTGTTGCACCAGCTTGCATTCCCACCAACAGTGTAGGAGGGTTCCCCTCTCTCCACATCCTCGCCAGCATCTGTCATTTCTTGACTTGTTAATTTTATTGGCTCAAATCTTTTACAGGTAAGGGTTATTTAAAAATTTTGAGGGATGATTTTGAGTGATTAAGGGGTAAAAACAACACAAAAATAAGTAGCAATATAGGTAGAAGAAATAATCTGAGAAATAAAAAAATGAGTCAATATGGTTTAAGGTAAAAGAGCTGGAGTGGCACAGAGTTAATGAGATGAGAAAAGAATGTAGGGGGTTTATTCATTAAGCTTCCTCCTCTGTTTAACTGGCATAATGTTGATCTGATGGAATGGAACTGCTATCAGCTTTACACAAATTAAATGATGCACTAGAGAAAAAGACTTGGAAAAGTAAAACACAAGTGTTAAGAGGTACTCAATAGTTTTATAAAATGGCCTTACATGGCTGAGGCTCTAATAATAAAAAACTAACTGAATTTAAGTTCATCAGCTGCAACAGTATACCACTCTGATCAGAGATGCTCATAAGGGGGAAGGCTATGTAAATGTGGGGACAGGGATAATAGATGGGAAATCTCTATACATTCTCCCTCAGTTTTGCTGTAAACCTAAAACTGCTCTAAAAAAAGTCTTAAAGAGAAAGCTAATTGAAGCAGTGTGTTAAGAGACATACACGTGAAGTCAGACTGGCAAGAGTTACTGATAATAAGGGAAGAAGAAAAATAGGTAAAGCCATAAGGAGGGGAGCAAGCAAATAGTGATAATCCAAAAATATAAGGAAAAAAGAATTTGAAAGAGTGAGTTGACCATAACTATCAATTTGCTGATTCAATGTGAATTAGGGAAAAGAACTGACCAGGAAAGAAAATGACATACAAATAACAATAAAACCAGTTGCATGACAATGTGTAGAAAATGTTCTTTAATGCTAAGGGCCACTAAAAAGTACAAGATAAAAGAATCATAATATTTAAATTGGAGGAGACCTTAAGTATTAACTAATCTAACTTCTAGCTGAATAAAACATTCCTCTATTCCCATCTGGATTTCCTGACACATGGTCATTCAAATCTCTAGATTAATAGTTTCAGTTTGAGGATATTCATTAAATCCTACGATAGACCGGCCATTGAACAGCCCTAATACCGGGCTAAAATCAGTTCCTCGACTTCTCCAAGTCATAGTAATTCTACATGGTGGAAATATAAATAAGTCTAATTTCTCCTTTACATGAAAAGCTATCCAATTTTTTTAGGCTTGCGCCTTTAAGCATGCTTTCTTTAATGGTGGCTAAATTCTCCCAGCTTCTTTAATTTTCCTAATAAATTGTTTTAATCCTCACTAAATTCAATATGGCACAAGTGAAGTGAGTGAACTTTGGAAACAAACTGTCCAATTTCAACTCCTGGTTTTACTAAGTTATGTGGACTTCAACAAATCATTTGTTTATGCAGTGCCTCAATTTCTTAATCTGTAAATCAGGGAGAATTATAATACCTGCCCCATGGCATTGGTGATAAATAAATGAGTTAGTACTATGGTCAATTCCCATTATTCACAGTAGTTATGTTCTGTAAGGTCACCATGAACAATGAATTAGCCAATACTAAGCTACCACCCGTAGGAAAAAAATACAGTTATGTTCCTACTGCCTCTTGTTACAACATCTTCCACAATGGACTGATATATATAACATTGTTTAATGTGTGTTTCTATTTAAAAATGCCTTATTTAATGTATACACCCTGAACTCTCAGCCACTAAACTCTATCTCACACTGGAGCAAAGCTTATTTGACACAAATATTTTCTCCATGAGGTACATTACAGCCTTCCTGCACTTAGAAACATCTGACAGTACTTCAATGCTGTTTGAGGGCCATTTTAAACAGTGAAATCACCAAGATGATGCACAAAAATGCAAACTTGGTAATAAATACACTATGAAAACTACATTTGTTTACAAGTGCTGAAACAAGAAAGCAAAATATTGCCTTTTCAGCTTGGAATATGTGCACTGGACAATCATAATTTTTTGCTGCTCTGTACACATCCATGAATGACTGTGAAAGCACTGGGAGTACTGATTCTGGGGTTACATATAAATTTTTTTTTTTACATATAAATTTTAGCAAGTAGTCAAATTCACACACACACACTCCACAAATAATGAGAATTGACTATATATGTAAACTACTTCAAGCTGGTATTGGCAGAAAGTGCCCAACTAAATATTAACTCCATTTTTATTATTGTCATCATCATCCTCATAAATCGCTATTCTTTTAAGTACCTAGTTTATCAATATCCTTTTAGGTAACCAGTATAGAATACAGAGAAAACTTCATCTCCTCTACTACTTTAATTTCAAATTATGTATTTTTAAAAAACCTTCTTTAGCTCCTAAGAAGCTACTGGTACTGGCCAGCATGTAATAAAATGGGTACTATCATATACTGTTAGACTGAAAATAAATTGGTTCAACTTTCCCAAACAGAAATTCAGTACTATTTAGTTAATAAATACATTTAGTTAAATAAGTTTAATTAATATATTAATACTTCTTTCTAGAATCTTCACCAAGAACATAACTGACCAACTTCTTTAATCTAATAGTTGCCCTTCTAAGATTTTTATTATACAGAAATAACAAAAAATAAAATTTGGCAAAAAATTTTCAAACAAATACAAGATTACAAACAGGGGCACCTGGGTGGCTCAGTGGGTTAAGCCTCTGCCTTCAGCTCAGGTCATGATCTCAGGGTCCTGGGATCGAACCCCACATCGGGCTCTCTGCTCGGCAGGGAGCCTGCTTCTTCCTCTCCCTCTGCCTGTCTCTCTGCCTACTTGTGATCTCTCTCTCTCTCTGTCAAATAAATAAATAAAAATCTTTTAAAAAAAATTACAAACAATTACAGTAGGAGATTGGTTACATAAAATATGATAATTCAGACCCTGGAATCCTACAGAGACATCAAAATTCCCTTGAAAACAATTTAGCATGGGAAAATATTATGGTAAAAATGTTAAATAAAAATAGATTTAAAAAAAAAGATATAAATTTGTACATATGATTTTATCTCAACTAAGGAAAAAAATGCAAAGAAAATAGACCAAAGTCTTCACAGCAACTGCCTCTGTAGAGACGAGTAGTGATTTCCATTCCTGCTTAACACCCTCCTTATGCTTCATACTTTTTTTGAAACTAACCTTTATTACTTTGGCAAACAGAAAAACAAGACGGAAAACCCACTGGTGACTTTCCTTCGGATTTCACCTTTCCATGAACAAAAGGGAGAGAAAAGATGTATGAATGTTTGGTTAAGAATCCTATGCAAGGGGCGCCTGGGTGGCTCAGTGGGTTAAAGCCTCTGCCTTCGGCTCAGGTCATGATCCCAGGGTCCTGGGATCGAGCCCCGCATCGAGCCCCGCATCGGGCTCTCTGCTCAGCAGGGAGCCTGCTTCCTCCTCTCTCTCAGCCTGCCTCTCTACCTACTTGTAATCTCTGTCTGTCAAATAAATAAATAAACAAAATCTTTAAAAAAAAAAAAAAGAATCCTATGCGAGGGGCACCTAGGTAGCTCAGTTGGTTAAGCATCTGCCTTCTGCTCAGATCATGATTTTGGGGTCTTAGAATTGAGCCCCATGTTGGGCTCCCTGTTCAGTGGGGAGTCTGCTTCTTCCTCTCCCTCTACCTACCTGCTACATGTTCTTCCTCTTTCTCTCAAATAAATGAATAAAATCTTTAAAAAAAAAAAAGACCCAACTCAAGAATCCTGTGTGAGGGGTGCCTGGCTGGCTCAGTTGGTTAACTGTCTGCCTTCAGCTCAGGTCATGATCCCAGGGTCCTGGGATATAGCCTCCTTTTCCCTCTCCCTTTGTCGCTCCCCGGCTTGTGTTCTCCCTGAAACAAAATAAAATCTTAAAAAAAAAAAAAAAAAAAAAAAAAAAAAGAATCCTATAAGTAGTTATATTCTTTTTTTTTTTTTTTTAAGAATTTATTTATTTATGTGACAGAGAGAGCACAAGCAGGCAGAGAGGCAGGCAGAGAGAGAGGAGGAAGCAGGCTCCCCGCTGAGCAGAGAGCCCGACGCGGGGCTCGATCCCAGGACTCCGAGATCATGACCTGAGCTGAAGGCAGCGGCTTAACCCACTGAGCCACCCAGGAGCCCCAAGTAGTTATATTCTTATAGCACAATATAATTATACTAGGTTCCAGGCTTTTCTATTTTATATAAATATACATATTATATATATAACAGGGTTTATTTATTTACTTATTTATTTATATACATAAATAAATACCCTTATCTTTTATAACTAGTAATCATTGGTAAGGAAACAATTTTACTGCTGTTTGTATGATATTCTCCTAACTCCATGCTTCATAATACTCTTTGTCTCATATTTACATATATGCTGTAATCCTTTTCCACTCTCATGGATCAACAACTTTTATAACTCCCTCAAACTTAAGCTATTATCTTTGCTCCTCAGTGTTCTGCTTTACTCAAAAACATTTATTCTTTTTTTTGCCCCCTCTCATCCTCAAGTTCCCTTTTAATATTGCTTCCATTGCTGAGTTCAAGATTGCTTACATATTTCCTATTTTTAAAAATACTGGAAGCTAAGTACCTTGTCATCTCCCTTTCACATAGGATTCTTTTTTTTTTTCCTTATATTATTGACAACTATTGAAAACTTAGTGATAGAATACCACTGGTCAGAGAATGAATACTGGCTAGTCATTACTGCTGTTCTAAGCCTGAATAAGTTGGTCACAACTGGACCAATGCTGTCACAACTGGACACATGCCTCTTTATAGCAGAAATGAGCCTGTATGAAGAGGCCTTAAGGATGAATTGAGCATTCCTTCTTTGGTCGTTGCTTGGATAGCTAAAGGGGAGCTTTTGGGGCACCCTTCATATCTCTCACCATTACCTTTGCATTTACTACTATCATCCTCATAAGTTAATTTTTTTATTTGTACATGTTAATGGGATCAGGTCTCAACAAAAACCTTGTCTTTGTCAACAAGCCATTCCATCTCATTAGGTTTACAGCTTATTTCTTTTATTCTTTTTTAGTGTGTTGATTTTATAATTTAAGGCTGAGCAGTCAAATTTATTTCTCTTAAGTTCAGATCCTGGTGGAGAATAGATTCACATATTCAAAATAGGTTAAATTAAGGAAAAAGAAGCAAGTTTGGGGCCCCTGGGTGGCTTAGTTAAGTGGCTGCTTTCAGCTCACGTCATGAGCCCAGGGTCCTGGAATGGAGCCCCGCATCACATCTGGCTGCCTGCTCAGCGGAGAGTCTGCTTCTCCCTCTCCCACTTCCCCTGCTTGTGTTCCTCTCTCGCTGTCTCTCTCTCTCTGTGTCAAATAAATAAATAAAATCTTTTAAAAAAAAAAAAAAGCAAGTTTAAATCATGTATCAAAGCTCTGCTTCTCTCCTGCAACTCCTTATAAATGAAAAGAAAAACAATAGAAAACACTGGAACCCTGAATCGAGTTCTCTGCTCAACAGGGAGCCTGCTTCCCCCTCTCTCTGCCTGCCCCCCTGCCTACTTGTGACCGCTCTCTGTCAAATAAATAAAATCTTTAAAAAAATAATAAAATAAAATGTCCACTCCTTTGGAGTGCCTAGGTGGCCCAGTCACTTAAGTGTCTGAGTCTTTTTTAAAATATTTTTTTATTTTTATTTGAGACAAAGAGAGAGAGTGAATGCAGCAGGGAGAGGCAGAGGGAGAGGGAGAATCTCGAGCAGATTCCTCGTTGAGTGCTGATCCCAACACAGGGCTTGATCTCACAACCCTGAGATCATGACCGGAGCCAAAATCGAGAGTCAGACGCTTAACCAACTAAGCCACCCAAGCGCCCCAGCCTCCAACTCCTAATCTGAGGTCAGGTCTCGATCTCAGGGGTCATGAGCTCAAGTGGGCTCCATGCTGAATGTGGAGCCTACTTAAAAAAAAAGGAAAAAAGTCCATTCTTTTGCCAAAGGATGGAATTAGGGCTGATAACTTTTTTTTATTGGACTTACCTGGCAAAATTAAAAGCCAGAATTCCTCAAGCAGGTCCTCAATTTTATTTTATAGAGCTAATAAATAACTGTTAACATAAACCAAGGCCAGAATAATGAACAGGCATTAGCCAGGCAAAGTGGGCAGAGGCAAAGATATGTTAGGCAGAGGGAGCAGCAGATGCAAAGGAATAAGGATGGGAAAAAAAAATGTCTTTTATCTCTTCACTCCTGGAAGTATAGAAAGCAGAAGCACCAAGATAAGAAGGAGTACAGAGGCCTCTATGAGACATTGTAGGCCATTCAGGGGCTATAATTTGATCCATGGGAAAAGGAAGGGTATTTAATTTTTTTTTTTAATGCATGCTATTTATAAACCTTTTTTCAACTATGTATTTTTTTTGGAAGATAATTCTTCAGATTCAAAAGTACATCAAATTTATTCCTGTTAAATTTTATCCAAAGCAAATTCACTGTAGCTATGGTCTACAGAGATTACTTTGTGTCCTAATCAATCCTACCTTACCTAATCAATTTACTATTTCTTTCCACTTTATATCTTCTGTATGAAATATGATGACTGCATCCTTTAAATGTTTTTTCTATGCCCACCTTAAAAAGTAAGATTAGTTTGATGCCAAGCCTCTAAAATTTTTTTATTTGGATGACATAAAAATATTAATTAGCATCCTATGAATACAAACAATATACTGCTGAGGTTTATCTACTCTACTAGGTATCTAATTAATTTTTTCATACTGCCTCTAGGCCAACAGAAATACCTAGCAATTTCATTTATTAGTTAGGTCCAAACTGTTTAAGAGTAGTGATCTGTGCTTTGTCCAAAAGATATAGTTGTGCTTCCTTCAAAATTATAAAATATCCAAGGCACTATGATGCTCTAGGTTGCCTCACCATACAGTTTGAGAACTGAACTTCTAGCCTATAATCCTAACAACAACATACAAAAAGATATATTTGACATACTCTATTCTGTGTGAATTTATACTTTGTCAGAGTGATTACTGCTTCCTCCTAAGATACTTGCAGACATTGCTTTTAATCTTGCCAGGGATCAAGATGAAGAAAACTGGTCTAGTTTATAGAATATGCTTTTTGAAAATTATATGACATACAATGATCTTTAGTTTTCTGCCAGTTTTTCTATTTTCCATGTCCTCAAATAAAATCAAAATAAATTCAGCAAGTATATATGAAAGTTCATGCAGTTACTGATACCACGTTAAATGTTTAAAGTACCCAATATTTTAAAACTTCATAACCAACTAAAGCAATAACTGTTTAGCTTGTTCACTAGTAATATCTCAAGAAGCTGACAGATCTTCGTAAGAGAGTGTTTAAGGGGCACCTGGGTGGCTCAGTCAAACATCTGCCTTTGGCTCAGGTCAGGTTCTAGGATCCTGGGATTGAGTTCGACATTATGCTCCCTGTTCAATGGGGAGCCTGCTTCTTCCTCTCCTCCCCACTTGTGCTCTATCTCTATTGCTACTCTGTCTCTCTCAAATAAATAAAATTTTTAAAAAATAGAGAGAGCGTGTTTAAGGAGAACTCTACAGTCAGATGGACTTAGTTTAAATCTGAGCTCTAACACTTACTAGCTAAGTGACCTTGCATAAGTTTTAAATCTCTGTAAATCCTAATTTGTTCATCTTTATTAAAAGAATAATACCTAATTAAAAGGGTTGCTGTGATGAATAAATCCAACTTGGTATATAATAAGCATTCAAAAATACCTACTATCATTAATAGTAAGAACAATAATTTCATGCAACATAAGAAAAGGTATACTATATGTCTGAGTACTGTTAAGCCCACAGAGTTGATATAAATGAAATAAATACGATCATAACCACAAATGATTCAAAAACTGAAAATCAAAATAGTGAAACTACATCTAATGCAAAACAAAGATTGAATGGAAAGTGTGGTATAATGGAAGAAGTAGCTATTTAAGAGAATTTGAAACTCAAACATATGCAAATATTTCAAGGTTATAATAGAAGTTTGATAAAAAATGGCCCAATGTAGACCATTATTTGTCATTCCAATGGAATGTTCAACTGGAAGATTTGAACAGTGTGAAGAAGCATAATATAGTTTTCTCTATTTTCTTTATACTATACTTATTTATTTTAGATTAATATAAAGCAACATAAAGCCAAATTAAACACTAGAATATCCATAACACCACAGAATAAAAGCCACACACAAATTTGCTTTCCATTTCATAAAAAAAAATTTTCATTTCATAAAAAAAATGCATATTGTGAATTGGTAGCCTTCCTTTCTCAAAAAGAGACTCTACAATTAGCTTAATTAATACTTTAGGCTACTGTATATAATTCATAATGTTAATTTATATTCACCTCATTTATTTATCTCTGCTCACCTACATTTTAATCATCTTTTTTAAGTGACAGGGATCATAAAGATTTTTATTACATTCGAAAGTATTCTCCTTAAAATGACATGAAAAAGACAACATAAGTAAATTTTCACAAAATGCTATCTGCTTTTTTTCAACAGATGTTTTATAGAAAAAAATGGGAATATCTAGGGAAAACATGTATACATACTTAAGAAAAAAGGAACCATGAAAATTAAGACTACTGATTACTATCAAATTAATTCAGTGAAAGAAAAGGAAAAATCTGATGAACAAGGTCATAGTCATCAATCAGAGACACATGTAAGAAAACAAGCCAAAACAACAAAAAGTGGGATTCTAAGAGAGGAAGAAAAAGGCATGCTTTGAAATTTTGCATAAAGTGTGATTCCATTTTAATATATTTTGATTCATTTAAAGCAAGTGGGTGAAATTATTATGATCATATGGTGGTTTAAAGTGATATTATCACATCTCCCTTTAAGTAAATATGTTCAGACTATAACATATAAATAAGCTACAAAAATTAAGCTAAGTTGAAGAGCTACACGCTTGTCAAATATAATCAAAGGCCAAATTTGCATCTGAGAAAATTACTGCATCCAAAAGGCAAAAAAATATTCTTTGTCATCAATAAAGAAAACATATACAAAGCATAGATACTAAGCTATATAGGACATAAGGCAAAATTACACACAAGAATGAATTTATGGATCATCACAGCTCAACCTGTTTACATTGGCTTATTTAGACATGATCTTCAATCTTTTCAAAGATTTTCTAAGAGAATCAGCATTTGGGAAATGGTGAGGACCTGTAGCCCCTTAGGAAATCCTGTATGTATTTCAGATGAAATTCCTCTGCAGATAAACATGCAAAATGACTTTTGTTATTTTCTCTGAAGCAAAGCATAAGCAACTTCTGCAGAACACAGCCATACCTTTCTGGATGTCTTCGGCCATATATTTCTCCTTTCCATTTAGTTTCATTATTTTCTGCTCTTTGTTGTTGCATTTGATCAAAAATAGCATGATAATGTTCATACTGTCCTCGAGAAGAAAAAGATGATGGAGCCACAGCCCCTCCACTGCCAAAAAAGGGAGCCTAGGAATTAAACAAAGAGCTCTCACATGTTTATCTCATAAGGCCCAAAAGGCCTGTAGTACCCTCAAAAGAAAGGTTTTTTTTTCAACACATGACTTTTAAAAAGCAATTAGCTAATTTGAACACATTAATAAACAGCCTAAAGCAAAAGGTTTTCCTACTATAACCATGTCAAAAATATAAAAGTAGTATACTTTGTTACTAAGAATAAAGCATAATTTAACAAACAAAAATATAAAAAGATTAAAATTGTAAATATTGAAAAGTCTGGTCTTGTTTTGAAACAAGTTTCTCATACATATTTTATGATGCCATTCTATTAAGTTTAAACATGTACAGTTCATAAGTAAAAGCAGAGCCTACTTTAGTAACATTTGAAATTATATTTAACAAAAACATTTACATATGGCATTTAATATACCTCAAATCCTTCAACTCCACAAATGGTAAAGATATAGTAAGTACTGAGACTGAGCAACTTTCAAAAAATAGAAAAAAACTTACCAGAAATAAAAATTCCTCAAAAGAAAAAAAAGGTACTGGAGAAAGATACTGTTCAACCCAGCCTCGAAAGCAACGTAACAAAGATAGACTGAATGATTAAATATAAGCCAGGGTATTAAAGTAAAAATAAGCAATGTATGTGTAATATTTGGGTGTTGACAGCAGGAGGAGGAAAAGAGTATGCAAACAAATATGAAAAGAAGGCAGACATTGGTCAAAAAGGCTAGTATCTCTAACTGCTATAGATATATAATATGTAATATATAATAATATAATAAAGGATATATAATAAAGGACAACAGAAAGCATTTATAAACTTTCTGAAAGGTATAGCAAAGCAAAACAGTTTTTAAGAAGGTGAGTCAAATGATGCATGATAAGCAGTAATAAGAGAGAGAAAAAGGTAGAGGAACTAACTGGAAGGCTTACTGCGCTGATGCCTAGTCACAAGCCTAGAAGTAAAGAAAGGCAATCAATGAAAAAGGGAAGGGAGCTGTGGAGTCTCTCTGTGAATAACACAGAATAAAGGCAGACATAATGCCACAACTACTGAAACATAAGAACTCAAATGTGTGGAAAACTCATAGTTAGAAAACAGATGTCAGACAAGGATAAGAGTTTTAAAAGTAAGTGTGAAATGCTGCACAAGTCAAGGTGAAAGAATTTCACAATCAAGAGGAAATTAATAATCTCAAATGCAGAGGTCAACAACACTAAAAAGAAACTGTTATGACTGAAGTTGAGTGGTAGCATTTCAAAATCCATTTTTGTGGGTGAAGTGATGAGAACAGAAGCCAGAATACTGACAAGTAAAAGATCTTCCAAGTGATCACATCTTAAGAAATCTGGCAAAGAAAAGAGGCAAAGAAAAAAACCAGAATCAGGTAAATTTCAGTGTACCCAGTGGGATAAAATCCTGACATAGTAAGCTGCAGACAATATTATAAGAAAGCATGAGTTAAAAAAAAAAAAAAAACTGGAAATGAATACAGATAACTGATTGAAGATGTCTGAGAAGAGATGAAAGTTGTTAGAAATAGGGAAGGTAACTAATTAGGCAGGAAACCCCATTAAAAGAATCCTCACACACATCTTCAAAATGTGCCTCTCAAGGCAAGAATCAGAATCAGAATTCTGATGAAAAGCAGTTGCATCTCTTTTGAGACTGGTTACTCTCTGAATATAGTCTGGTGCTAATATCACCTTGACTTGAATTTGAGTTGTCTAATGTTTCTCTTTAGCGAAAATGAAGGCTGAAAATACTGGAAAGTAATGTTGAAAGTAATGCTGAAAATACTGGACTAGAACACTGAAGCAATATGATATTTCAAAAATCACCTTCTTCACCAATTAGAAGCACAGGTGGGTAAGTTTTGACAAATATAACACAGAATATACACCTGTGTAACTACTACCACAATCAAAAGCATATCCATCACCCCAAAAAAGTTCCCTCGTTACTCTGCAGGCAACATTCCCTCATCCCAGCAACCACTGATCTGCTCTCTGTCATGGATTGGACTGCCTTTTCCATAATTTCATGTAATTGAAATCATACAATATGTACTCTTTTGTCTGGCTTCTTTAACTCAGTATGTTTTTGACTAATCCGTGTTGTTGCGTGTATTAACAGCTTATTGCTTTTTATTGCTGAGTAGTATTTGAATATATTTTCAAACCACAGATAAGCTTCTCACATATTATGATCACCGTATGATCCAACTATGTATGTACAACATTTCATAATGTAAAAAAAAAAACACATTCATAAGAGATACATCAGAAATAAAGCAGTAAGTCCCAGATTTTGCAGATATTAAATAACCAAAGACATCTGGTAATTTATACTCTGAATAATGCCTTCTTAGAGGTTTATAATAATGGTATTAATTTTGAAATCTTTCCCTTAATGTCTAGTTTCCGTTTTATCTTTAGTTAGGGGATTTCCTTAATTTGATCAACATTATACTGAGGCTCTAGGCCCCTATCAACTGTAGAGAAGTCAAACAACCTAAGAGGTTAACTATTTCAAACTTCATAGGAAAGAAGTACAGAAACTAACATCAGAATTTGCTTTAAGGGTGCCTGGGTGGCTCAGTCAATTAAGCGGCTGCCTTCAGCTCAAGTCATGATCCCAGGGTCCTAGAGGTTAACTATTTCAAACTCCATGGGAAAGAAGTACAGAAACTAACATCAGAATTTGCCTTAAGGGCGCCTGGGTGGCTCAGTCAATTAAGCGGCTACCTTCAGCTCAAGTCATGATCCCAGGGTCCTATAATCGAGCCCCGTGTCAGGCTCCCTGCTCAGTGGAGAGCCTGCTTCTCCCTCTCCTTCTCCCTCTGCCTGCCGCTCTGCCTACTTGTGCTCTCTCTCTGTCAAATAAATAAAATCTTTTAAAAAATTAAAAGAAAAAAGAATTTGCTTTAAGTCATGGGAAATAGTTTTCTTAATCCTCAATAAAAGCATTATAGAAATTTATAAAATGAAGCAGAAATCTATTAAGCACATACTATGGAATTCTGTTGAAAAACTGTCCCAATCAGTTACCAAACAACATTGATTAAACTGGACTTCAGGATTAAGTATAGCTTTAGACATCATAGAAGAAAAGACATTTTATTGCATAGAGGATATATGCAAAAGGAGAAGAAAAAATAATCAAATTCTCAACACTAACCATGTACTTGATATAAAATGCTTGACAAAATCAAAGGGCCTACATTTTAATTGTTGTTTTATTTTAGAATCAGTTAAGATATGGAATTAGTTATTTTAGAATGGGCAACACTGAGTCATTCTTGTCATTCAGGAGGTAGCAAGCTCTACTTCCAAGTACAGTAGATGGTACAGCACAAAAATGCTAAAGTATAATAAAGATAAAAGTATATTACTAAAAACAGTATATTAAAACAGAATTAGAAAAAGTGACTTACTGAATTATTAATACGTAATATGAAAAATATGAAAGCCAGCACAGAACACACATATCTACATAAAACGAACTTTTATTCAAATTATAACTTTTGGGGAAAAGAAGTAAAAATGGTAATCACGTCAATTTGATAAATCTATTTAGCACCTAGATACTAATGAGCTTGGGTCAGGGAATGAATTCACAATTTGAAGACATGTGGTGCATAAACAATGAATCCTGGAACACTGAAAAAATAAAATTAAAAAAAATAAAGACATGTTGACTAAAAGTTGACTGGATGACATGCGTTAAAATTATAATACAGAGGAATAAAAGTATATTCATTTTTTTATTGCTGTGTAACAAATTACCACAAACTTAGTAGCTTAAGACAATACCCATTTATTATCTCACTGTTTTCTTGGCTCAGCAGTCTGGATGCAGTTAGCTGGGTCTCCTGTTCAGGATCTCACCAGAGAGCAATGAAGGTGTCAGCCAGAACTGCAATTCTCATCTGAGGATCAGGATCCTCTTTCAAGTTCACTAGATATTGGAAGAATTCGTTTCCTTGTGGCCATAATGCTAAGGTCACCACTTTCTTGCTACTTGTTGGTCAAAGAGGACTGTCTACTCCTAAAGGCTACCTATACTTCCCTGCAACATTGTTTGCTTTTTTAGAGGCCAGCAGAAGCATGTCTCTCAGACTTTCTTCTCGCCTTCCAGTCTGTTATGAGGGAATCTAGTTAAATGTCAACAGTAATCACAGGAGTGACTATCCCATCACCACTTCACCATGCAACAAAATCTAATCAAGAGAACTGTGACACCACCCTAACCATAAGGTTCCACCAAGGGGAGGGAATACAAGGTATCTACACCATAATCATAACTTTGAGGGACCATCTTAGAATTCAGCCTACCGGGGCGCCTGGGTGGCTCAGTGGGTTAAAGCCTCTGCTTTCAGCTCGGGTCATGATCTCAGGGTCCTGGGATTGAGCCCCGCATCGGGCTCTCTGCTCTGCAAGGAGCCTGCTTCCCTCTCTCTCTGCCTGCCTCTCTGCCTACTTGTGATCTCTTTCTGTCAAATAAATAAATAAAATCTTAAAAAAAAAAAAAAAAAAGAATTCAGCCTACCATAGATACCTAAGGATGCTACAAGAGCAAAAGAGGAAATTTAAGATTCAGAAAAACAGAACAAGAAAGAAACAGGGAGTCAAACCTATGAGTCCTTACTAGCCACACTGCAGGCATTGTTTTCAAAATTTTTTTTCTTTTTTTTTTTTTAAATGAAGAAGTTAAGGCTTAGAAAAGTTAAGTAACTTGCCCAAGGTTATAGAGTCTGGATCTACCCAAAAGGAATGTCTGAATTAATATATCTAGGTAAATGGTTAGCTAGGTAATCTGCTATCTAGATAAATGGTTGGTTGTGGGATTGACAGTGAAGAGGGAGGGAGGGGTGCTCTCAAGTAAAGAGAAACACTGTGCAAAGACAAAGAGATTAGGCAGGTTACACACAATAAGAAAACTACAATACAAGTATGATCTTTAGTTCAACCTCACTTGAGCACATAGCCTGTGGTAGGGAATGGATGGAAATGAGCTTAGAGAGATAGGCAGGTGCCAGTCTAACAAGAATCTTATGAAAACTTATTCCTTAAGGCTAGATGAAGCAATAAAAGAATTTTAGGCAGAAGTGTGAAAAATTTTATTGAATTTTTAAAAAGATTCTTCTGGAAGAAATGATGTATCATAGCCTTCACGCTGAACTTTTTAAACAATTTACCAGTGTCAGATATTAGTTATCAATACAAATTATGTATCAAATACATGTAGGAAAACTAAGAATTTGTAATAGATGAAGAATTCCAGGTAAAAAGTTAATACCTCCCCTCCTCCCAAAGCCAGTTATATACATTTCAAAGAGCAAGGTGAAACTGGAGAAACAAACCACAGCAGTGTAACCATATGGGTATCAAATGCCTACCTTTACTTCACCACTTCCACCAGTACTTAGCACGTTTCTCCATCCTTGTTCCCTGGCCCTATTTATTCTCTCCAACTTTTGGGGAAAAGAAACAAAACACAATTTCAAGTATTTAATATAAAATACATGAAATATATTTACTTACACAATGGAAATCAGTGTATTCCTTTAGAGAAAAAAAAGTATATGTGTGGGGAGGGGGTAGAATGCACCATAGAAAAATGGATTATCCTCTTACCCTTTCCTTTTCCTGTCTTTTCATCTGCTCGGCCTTCATTAAACTAATCTGTAACAATTTTAAAGACAAACTTCTTAGAACTCTTGAAACTATTATCGTCCACAACTTGGCAAGGAAGAAAAAAGCAAAAAAACTACCTGATCCTTTTGTTTCTTTTCTTTTTCAATAAATTCCAACCTTCGCTTTCTTGCTGCTTCCTTAAATAAAAAAGAACAGTTTTATCAATAGTAATTCCTACTTTTTCTAGTTTCATAAGGAAAGTTAGTATACCAATGTAAACATATGCCCAGGGAGATTAGGAAGAGAAAAAAAGGATTAAGTTGAAGGTTTATTTGTTTGAAAGAAATAAGGAGGAAAGGTTTGGAGGTTTTATAAGATTTTGTTTCTTAGAATTGTTTTTGCAAAGCTTTAAAATAAGCAGACAGATGTCTTTATACCTCAAACATTTTCCTCCTTTCTTCTCCGGGATTCACTTTCTTCACTGGAATGTGATGGGCCTGGACAAAAAGTAAAACTACAAATTAGATAAGGATTTTGAGGTACCTATTTGAAAAATGCAAATTTGTGGAAACTTAAAATAAGAAAAAGGTAAAGCCAAATACTGCCATGACTCTGTTTCAAAACATATTATCCCCACAGTAACACAATAATAGGAAGAAACTCTTAACACCTACTTACATCAATGGATAGATCATTCAGACAGAAAATCAACAAGGAAACAGCAGCTTTGAAAATCACATTAGACAAATATACCTAACAGATACATACAGAATACTCCACCCCAAAACCTCAGAATACACATTCTTTTCCAATGCACATGTAACATTCTCCAGAATATTAGGCCACAAAACAAGGTTCAATAAACTTAAAAAGATTAAAACCATATCATGCATCCTTTCCAACCACAATGGTAAAGTTTTAGAAATCAATCACAAGAAAAACTGTGGAAAGAATACAAACACATGGAGCTAAATAACAAGCTACTAAACAATGAATAGGTCAACCAAGAATTCAAAGAGAAATTAAAAAAAATACATGTAAACAAATGAAAATGAAAACACAACAGTCCAAAATCTTTGGGACAAAGCAAAAGCTATTCTAAAAGGGAAGTTTAGGGGCGCCTGGGTGGCTCAGTGGATTAAAGCCTCTGCCTTTGGCTCAGCTCATGATTCCAGGGTCCTGGGATCGAGCCCCGCATCCAGCTCTCTGCTTGGCAGCGAGCCTGCTTCCCTTCCTCTCTCTCTGCCTGCCTCTCTGCCTACTTGTGATCTCTGTCAAATAAATGATAAATAAAATCTTTAAAAAAAATAAAAGGGAAGTTTATAGCAATATTGGCCTACCTCAAGAAACAAGAAAAATCTCAAATACAAAACCTAACCGTATATCTAAAGGAGCTAGAAAAAGAACAAGGTCCAAAGCCAGAAAATAATAAAGATTAGAGCAGGAAAAAAACAAAATACAAACATATATATGTAATATATATATACATATATAAATTTCTCTAAAAATTTTATTTATATACATATATATCCCTAAAAATAAAAGAATGACTATAGTGTTTGGTATGGTGTTTGTTAAGCAAAAAGAAACCTCAGATTCAAAGAAACTATGAAAAAAGGTTCTTCTACAATTACTAAGTTCTGTCCTCAGATACAGATGTTAATTTTCAAAGTTCTCTAATATGAAAATAAAATGTCATTTAGAAAGCCCAATATTGAAGAGATAAATTTTTAAAAAGTAGTTACAATATATGTTCACTATTATATAAAATTTAAACAATAGTAAAAAGTTAGTCTACTTCACTCTCTACTTGTAGAGGTAACCACTGTCAGTATTTTCATGAGTAACCTTCCAATACACACTTAAATATATATATACACTTAAGTATATATATAACTATATACATACATAGAATTTTAGCTTTTTATGCTTCTTACACAAACATAGTAACAATGTCTTATTAGATGAAAAAATGCTTTTTACTGTTAACAATGCTCCTTGACATTTTCACACTGTAGTAAGCAAATTAACAATGGCAATATTCCATACAATAGATATAATTAATTTATTTTAGCATTCCTCTAGGTATGGATAACTGGGTTGGTTCTACTTTTTCCTACTCTATATGCTTGTAAGGCACTTCCCTGTCCATTCATCTTTGTGCCATATGCAAGCTTTCAGAAGGGCAGTTTTTCTAGTCTGGAAGGACATGTCTAACACAACTTAGATGTTGAGAAAAACTGCCCTCCCAAGAGTCTGCACCAAATTATACTCCCACCAAAACACTCATTTACTCACAGTCTCACAAATATTGAGTATTATCAATCTATCTTGATTTTCTGCTTTTACAAAGGTTAACAATATCTCCCAGTAAAGAGAGATTAACATTTCTCTTTTTATGTACCAATTGTTCATCTAATTGTGGGGTTGTTCAATTATAGGAGCTCTTTGCATACTGCAGAAAATAAGATTATTACAGATGTTACAAATATTTTCCCCATTCTATTAGTTGCTGTTTATTGCATCTTTCACCATACAGAAGTTTATAATTTATATACAGTTAAATCTGCCAATCTTATCCTTTATGAGATCTGCATATATTGTTTTGTTAAGGAAGACATTTTAACCTCGATATTATGTTCTGTTTCTGCCACTTAGTTTCATTTTTATATTTAGATCTTTAATTTATATTTAGATTTTTAAACGTTTATAGTTAGATTTTTATTTTTAGACCTATCTAAAATAAATTTTTATTCATGGTATATGAATTGGGAATCTACATTTTTCTAGGATTTCTAGGAAATTCAATTATCTCATAACAATTTATAGGCTGATACATTTTTTCCCCCACTGGTTTAAAATGCCTCATGTATCATATAATAAATTCACATACATATTTGGGTCAGTTTCTCAAATTCTCTAACCTATTCCACATAATCATCTCTTCTTTTTTCTTTTTCTTCTTTTTTTTAGTGGGATATAAAGTCATCTATAGGAAAGTAGATAAAAGATCTACACAGAGGTTAGCAAAAATAAATAACCATATAGCTACAACTCAAGTCAAACCAATACCCAGAATCCCTCCAAGTATCCTTTCACAAATTCTACCTCTACTACAGAGGTAAAGTCCTGACTTTTTAACTACCACCTTGCTTTTCTTTATTGTTTTGCAACTTACATATGCCTTTCTAAACAATATAGTTTGGTATTTTTCTGATTCTGAATTTCTAATGAATGGAATTATATAATATGTATTCTTTTGTATCTTGTTTCTGTTGCTTAATACTGTTTTCGGGATTTATCTACATTATTGTTTCTATCTACAAGCTGCTTCTTTGAGATCACACAGGTATCTTCAACTGTATCTACACAGAAGAGAAAAATATGGTAACATAAAACATCACATTAAGAGAAATGTTTTATTTTGCATTTCTTTTTAAAAATCAGAACTAAACCTATTCATAGAGCTCCCTCTGGTGGCATAACAACAGAATCCTTAAAAAAAATAACATTACCGGCAGTGAAACAAGTTTCTGACATGCAAATATTTTTATCATACGCTGAGTAGTAATACTATGTTATTAGCCTAAATATTTCCAGTTAAAAAGTGACAAGACAGTATCATTAAGTGGTTGTAGTTTTTCTTATAAACTTCTCATTTTCAAGCTTTCACCACCTCCATGAACACACCAACTTTACACCTATTTATGGGAGCAATTTCTCCTAGAGAACTACAGGCTGATTTAACAACTTCTACAAAACTAAATAAAGAACAAGAGAAACAAAGACGTGGTTTAAAAAAAAAAAAAAAAAGGAACTCCCATCCCCAATGTTGAGAACTACAGTGCTGAGGGACTGGAAACAAACTGGTCTGCCCTGGGACACAGAAAATAAGCTGTTTAAAAGAACAATTAGTATTTAAAAGAGCTGGCCCTAGAACGCCATGAAACAGAGGAGCAACTATAACTCCATCTAGGTACAAGTGGCTGGAAGTGCCGTGGTTTACACTACCTCCTCCGCCATGAAAGCACAGACTAGATTAAGGTACAAGACACCAAAGCTGGCCTACCCACTTCATCATGCTCTGGGTCCCTAGCCCACAGCTGCCCCAGGAGTTCTGGAGCTTTAAAAGAGCAACCAGCATATAAAAGAGCAAGTCTTAAAAATCCACCAAGGGGCAGGGAGAGCTGATAGAACTCTTTCTGGGCCAAGTCAGAAGGGCTAGTGAGTAACACAGTTTACACTCCCCTCTACCTTAGTAAAGGGAGCAGGGTCCTGGTACCCTATCTGGCCTGCCACTTCAATGGGCCCCAGGCCTCTAACCCACACCAGATCCAGCCATCAAGGTAGCCAGAGGGCACTGCACACAAAACCCCTGGTCAGCCCTTACTACAGCTCCACCTTTTGTGCCAAGGTGACACAGGTGTGCAAAAGGACCCCAGAACACACATGCCCAGACCACCATGGCTTTGGACAGTTTATAAGGGTAGCTCTGGTGCATGGTGCTATAGGACCTCCCAGGTGATGCCTGCTTCGGCTCCGGCTGCCGTGCCAGGGTACCCCAGGTATGAAGGCCCCCAAAACACCCCACCTGTACTTGCCTCAGCTCCAGTCACCTTGTCAGAGCACTCTCTATGCAGAGAGTCCTAGAACACCCTGAAATATACCTAGTTCAGTTTCACCAGACCAATGTGCCCTGTATAGAACCATGGGATCCTCTGTGTTACACAGTGCTTCAGCTGTCCTGACAGGCTGTCCTCTGCATTTAGGGGCCCCAGACACTCCCTCCCAGGCCTGCAACCAGTTTAGTTTTAGCTGTCCTGCCAGGGTGCCCACTGCATTGAGAATCCCAGAATCCCTTGCTTGGATCTGTTTCAGTTTCAGCTCCTCCTAGGGCACCCTATGAACAGATAGAAACAGGACCACTCTGGGCCACACCACCCCAACAAGGCAACCCAGCACAGAATGCCCTATGACCTCCAGGCCACAACAGCCACAGTTCCACCCAGCCACCACAAGTCATCAAGCACACACAGTCAACATAAATGACAACCATATTTAGGACCATTCCTCCCAAGGTAAGGAAAAGCGGCTGTTCCACATATGCCATAGAGACAAACACAGAAAAGCAAGCAAAATAGGTAGAAAGAAGAGTATATTCCAAAAGAAGGCCACTCCCCTTCAGGACTGAGAGAGATACTCTTTCACCCAATACAGAGAAACAAATAGAGAAAGCCAAACGAGGAAACAGAGACATATGTTCCAAACAAAAGAACAAAACAAAAATCTCAGAAAAAGACCTAATAATATGAAGATAAGTAACATACCTGATAAATAATTCAAAGTAATTGTCATAAATATCTTTACTGAACTCAGGAGAAGAATGGGTAAACATAGAGAGAAATTTGACAAACAGAAAGGAAACATAAGAAAGTACCAAACAAAAGTCAGAGCTGAAGAACACAAAAATTGAACTGAAAAACACACTAGAGGGGTTCAACAGCAGACAAGATGAAGTACAAGTACAGATTAGTGAGCTGGAAGATAAAGTCATGAAACTCACCCAGACAGAGCATCAAAAAGAAAAAAAGAATTAAAAAAATGAAAATAAGGGACTTCTAGGACAGTATCACGTGGAATAATATTTGCATTATATGGGTACCGGAAGAAGAGAAAAAGAAAGGGGTCAGAAAACTTAACTTAATAAATAATGACTGAAAACTTCCCAAACCTAGGGAAGAAAGTGAAATCCAGGTCCAGGGAGTACAGAGAATTCCAAATAAAATGAACCAAAAGAAAGCTACACCAACACACACTATAATTAATATATCAAAAGTAAAGAGAGAATTTTTAAAACGCCAAGAAAAAAGCAAATTGTCACATACAAGAAAAACCCCAGAAAGCTGTCAGATTTCTCAGCAGAAAGTTTGCAAGCCAGAACGTAGTGTCATAACATAAATAGTGCTAAAAGGGAAAAGCTTACAAAGTAAAAGACTTTACCTGGCAAGATTATCATTCAGATTTAAAGAAAAGATAAAGAGTTTACTGGACAAACAAGATAAAGGACGTTATCACCACTAGACCAGTCTTATAAGAAATATTAAGGGACTTCTTTAAGTTGAAATGGCAATTATTAATAACAAGAAAACATACAAAAGTAAAAATCTCACTGGAAATGGTAAAAACTGGATTAATCACTTATAAAGATACACATAAATTTAAAGAAATAAGTAGTAAAGGGGCGCCTGGGTGGCTCAGTGGGTTAAAGCCTCTGCCTTCCGCTCAGGTCATGATCTCAGGGTCCTGGGATCAAGCCCCGCATCAGGCTCTCTGCTCAGCAGGGAACCTGCGTTCTCCTCTCTCTCTCTGCCTTCCTCTCTGCCTACTTGTGATCTGTCTGTCAAATAAATAAATAAAATCTTCAAAAAAAAAAAAGAAAGAAAGAAGTAGTAAAATTAACTAAATCTACAAAAATTAGTTAAGGGATACGTAAAACAAAAAGGTATAAAGAGTGACATCAAAAATATAACATGTGGAAGGGGGAAATGTAGTGTCTTAAAGTATGTTCAAATATAAGTTGCCATCCACCAAACCAGCTCTATAAGAAATAATGAAAGAGGTCCTCTAAGCAAAGAGAGAGTCCAAAAGAAACAGACCAAAAAGGAACAGAGATACAGATACAGTAATAGTCACCTTACAGGAAATACAATGGCACTAAATTCATATCTTTCATAGTGACTCTGCGTGTAAATGGGCTAAATGCCCTAATCAAAAGACAAAGGGTATCAGAATGGATAAAAAAGCAAGACCATCAATATACTGTCTGCAAGAGACTCATTTTAAAGTATTTTTTTTTGAAGATTTTATTTATTTGATAGATAGAGATCACAAGTAGGCAGAGAGGCAGGCAGAGAGAGCGAGAGGAGGAAGCAGGGTCCCCGCTGAGCAGAGAGCCCGATGTGGGGCTCGATCCCAGGACCCTGGGATCATGACCTGAGCCGAAGGCAGAGGCTTTAATCCACTGAGCCACCCAGGCGCCCCAAGAGACTCATTTTAGACCCAAAGTCACCTCCAGATAGAGAATGAGGGGGTGGAAAACCATTTATCATGCTAATGGGCAGCAAAAGAAATCCTTATATCAGACAAATTAGACTTTAAAGCAAAGACTGTAATAAAAGATGAAGGACACTATATCACACTTAAAGGGTCTATCCAACAAGATCCAACAATTCTAAATATTTATGCCCCTAACATGGGAACAGCAAATTATATAAGCCAATTAATAAGCAAATCAAAGAAACACATCAACAGTAACACAGTAATAGTAGGGGACTTTACCACACCGCTCAATGAAATGGACAGATTGTCTAATCAAAAGATCAACAAGGAAATAAGGGCTTTAAATGACATACTGGACCAAATAGACTTCACAGATATATTCAGAACATTCCATCCCAAAGCAAAAAGATACACTTTCTTCTCCAATGCATATGGAACATTCTCCAGAATACATCACATCCTGGGTCACAAATCAGGTCTTAACTGGTACCAAAAGACTGGGATCATTCCCTGCATATTTTCAGACCACAATGCTTTGAAACTAGAACTCAACCACAAGAGGAAAGTTGGAAAGAACTCAAATACATGGAGGCTAAAGAGCATCCTACTAAAGAATGAATGGGTCAACCAGCAAATTAAAGAAGAATTTTAAAAATTCATGGAAACAAATGAAAATGAAAACATAACTGTTCAAGATCTTTGGGATGCAGCAAAGGCAGTCTGAAAAGGAAGTATATAGCAATACAAGCCTTCTCAAGAAACAAAATAGTCTGAAATACACAACCTAACCTTAACTCATAAAGGAGTTGGAGAAAGAACAGCAAATAAAGCCTAACCCAGCAGGAGAAGAGAGATAATAAAGATCAGACCAGAAATCAATGACATAAAACCAAAAGAACAGTAGAACAGATCAACGGAACTAGGAGCTGGTTCTTCAGAAGAATTAATAAGATTGATAAACCCCTGGCCAGACTTATCAAAAAGAAAAGAAAAAGGACCCAAATATATAAAATCATGAATGAAAGAGGAGAGATCACAACCAATACGAGCAATTATAAGAACTTATAATGAGCAACTATCTGCCAACAAATTAGACAATCTGGATGAAAGGGATGCACTCTTGGAGGCTTATAAACTGCCAAACTGAAATATGAAGAAATAGAAAACCTGAACAGACCAATAACCAGCAATGAAATTAAAGTAGTAATAAAAAATTTCCCAACAAACAGATCCCAGGGCCAGATGGCTTCCCAGGAGAATTCTGTCAAACATTTAAAGAAGAATTAATACCTATTCTTCTGAAACTGTCCCCAAAAAATTAGAAATGAAAGGAAAACTTCCAAACCCATTTTATGAGGTTAACATTACCCTGACCCCAAAATCAAAGACTCCACCACAAACAGGAAAATTACAGATCAGTAACCTTGATGAACATGGATGCAAAAATTCTCACCAAAATACTAGCCAATAGGATCCAACAGTACATTAAAAGGATTATACACCACAACCAAGTGGGATGTATTCCTGGGCTGCAAGGAAATCAATCAATGTGATACACTATGTTAATGAAAGAAAGGAGAAGAACCATATGATACTCTCAATAGATGCAGAAAAAGTATTTGACAAAGTACAGCATCCTTTCTTGATTAAAACTCTTCACAGTGTAGGGATAGAGGCTACATACCTCAATATCATCAAAGCCATCTATGAAAAACCCACAGCGAGTATCATTTTCAATGGGGAAAAACTGAGAGCTCTTCCCATAAGGTAAGGAACACTGCAGAGATGTCCACTATCGCCACTACTATTCAATGTAATACTAGAAGTCCTAGCCTCAGCAATCAGACAACAAAAAGAAATAAAAGGCATCTGAATCGGCAAAGAAGAAGTCAAACTCCCACTCTTTGCAGATGATATGATACTTTATGTGGAAAATCCAAAAGACTTCACCCCAAAACTGCTTGAACTCATACAGGAACTCAGTAAAATGTCAGGATACAAAATCAATGCACAGAAATCAGTTGCATTTCTATATACCAACAACAAGACAGAAGAAAGAGAAATTAAGGAGCTGATCCCATTTACAATTGCACCCAAAACCACAAGATACCTAGGAATAAATCTAATCAAAGAGGCAACGAATCTGTACTCAGAAAACTATAGAATACTCATGAAAGACATTGAGGAAGACACAAAGAAATGGGAAAATGTTTCACTGGAAGAACAAATATTGTTAAAATATTGTCTATGCTATCTGGGGCAAACTACACGTTCAATGTAATCCCTACTACAATGCCATCAACTTCTTTCACAGAAATGGAACAAATAATCCTAAAATTTGTATAGAATCAGAAAAGACCACGAAATAGCCAGAGGAATGTTGAAAAAGAAAACCAAAGCTAGTGGCATCACAATTCTGGACTTCAAGCTCTATTACAAAGTTGTAATCCTCAAGACACATAGAACAACTCTATGGGCATCTAATCTTTGACAAAGCAGCAAAGAATATCCAATGGAAAAAAGACCATCTCTTCACCTAATATGGTTGGGAAAATTGGAGAGCCACATGCAGAAGAATGAAACTGGACCGCTCTCTTACACCATGTACAAAAACAGACTCAAAGTGGATGAAAGACCTAAATGTGAGACAGGAATCCATCAAAATCCTAGAGAAGAACACAGGCAGTAACCTCTGTGACCTTGGTTGCAGCAACTTCTTGCTAGACATATCTCCAAAGGCAAGGGAAACAAAGGCAAAAATGAATTACTAGGACTTCATCAAGATAAGGAGCTTTTGCACAGCAAAGGAAACAGTCAACAAAATCAAAAGACAACCGACTTAGAATAGAAGATATTTGCAAGTGACATATCAGATAAAGGACTAAAATCCAAAATCTATAAAAAAAAAAAAAACTTATCAAACTCAACACCTAAAGAACAAATATTCCAATCAAAAAATGGGCAGAAGAGATGAAAAGACATTTCTGCAAAAAAGACATCCAAATGGCCAACAGACACATGAAAAATGCTCAACATCACTCAGCATCAGGCAAATACAAATCAAAAGCATAATGAAATACCACCTCATACCAGTCAGAATAGCTCAAATTAACCACTCAGGAAAAAAAGAGATGTTGGCAAGGATGCAGAGAAAGGGGAATCCTCTTACACTGTTGGTGGGAATGCAAGCTGGTGTAGCCACTCTGGAAAACAGTACAGAAGTCCATCAAAAGGTTGAAAAAAGAGCTACCCTACGACCCAACAATTGTACTACTGGTTATATACCCCAAAGATACAAATGTAGTGACCTAAAGGGGCACCTGCATCCCAATGTTTATAGCAGCAATGCCCACAAGATCCAAACTATGGAAAGAGCCCAGATGTCTATCAACAGATAAATGGATAAAGAAGATGTGGCATGGATCACTGGGTGTTATACACAAACAATGAATCACAAAACATTACATCAAAAACCAATGATGCACTGTATGGTGACTAACATAATAAAAAAAAAGATGTAGTATGTATGTATGTATGTATATGTGTATACCACACACACATACACAATGGAATACTACTCAGCCATTAAAAAAAATGAAATCTTGCCATTTACAATGACAAGGACGGAACTAGAGAGTGTTATGTTAAGAGAAATAAGCCAGTCACAGAGAGATAATTAGCATCTGATATGCGGAATTTAAGAAACAAAACAGAGCATCGTAGGGGAGTAGAGGAAAAAAATAAAACAAAACTGGGCGCCTGGGTGGCTCAGTGGGTTAAGCCGCTGCCTTCGGCTCAGGTCATGATCTCGGGGTCCTGGGATCGAGTCCCGCGTCGGGCTCTCTGCTCAGCGGGAAGCCTGCTTCCCTCTCTCTCTCTCTCTGCCTGCCTCTCCGTCTACTTGTGATCTCTCTCTGTCAAATAAATAAATAAAATCTTTGGAAAAAAAAAAAAAAACAAAAAACAAAACTACATCAGAGAGGGAGACAAATTATAAGAGACTCTGAAAAATAGGAAACAAACTGAGGGCAGCTGGAGGGGAGAGGGATGGGGGATGGGGTAACTGGATGATCAACATTAAGGAGGGCACACGATGTAATGAGCACTGGGTATTATATAAGACTGATGAATCACTGGCTACCCCTGAAATCAATAATACACTACATGTTAATTGAATTTAAATTTTTTAAAAAATTAAATTAAATAAAGTGGGAGAGTAAGTGGACTGAGGAAATGTAATACGGTGGCCAGGTGTTCACTTGACACTATTAGTTATAAACTTAAAGTGAGACCAGTTAGAGTAGTTGTATGTTTTCTCCAATCACATTTCACTACCCAAGTTCAGGCTCAAAAGAGATGGAGAATTGTATTTCACCAAGTTAGTTTTTGCTAGGTGATTTGTAATAATGAAAGATAGGTGTGGTTTTGGAAATTATTATAAAGGGAGAACATGGAATTTAAGCCAAAAAAGGAAAATAAAAAATGAGGAGAGGGACACTGAAAAAAACTAGTGAAATCCATGGTTCCAAATAGGACAAAGAAACTGTGCAGGCAGAACCCTCCAGGAATAAGCTGGAAACACAGGAAATAGTGCTAAGTCATGGACGCTTATAATTGAGATTATGGAAGAGTTGATATAATCAATAATGATAAATTTGATAACATGACTATAGGTGAGAGTTCTAAGGTAGGGTGGTAGACAAAATCACTGAACGAGAACAATAAAAAAAATAAAAGACCCTGCACTATTGGAAGGATCATTTGTTTTTTTTGGATACTAAAATCACCAAGAATTAGGAAGTACTGGGAAGAGTGACCGTGAGTCAAGCGTTAAACTCTTAAAAATGAGAGCATGCAGATGACCCACAGAAGGTTAACAGGTGATACAGTCTGTAGCAAAAGCCTCAAAAGTTTTGGGGGTGGCTGTGGTTAGGGAGTACGGAAGAGTCTTGCAGTGAGTGGGAAGCAAGGAAAACACCTCCGTCATCCTACTTCTAGATGCAGTGGTATAAGGATTAAGAGACACGATGTAAGAAAGTTGCACAACAGAATGTTCAGATTCAAGCCAGAATATAGAGCAAAAAAGATGAAGAAAAACTCTACAAGTTTAGAATAGAGGAGATTTTGCTGATAATGTGCTGTAAGAGGGCTCTCTGGAAGAATTTAGGGAGGTATGCAGGGCATGGGGTCAGATTGGGGTATGACCAAAGTCATATGGAATTGAGAGACTAGCTAATGAAGGAAGTCTGGAGGTCCAGGACTTCTGGTGATTAAAGAAAAGGGATAAAAGATATGATGGAATTGGTCCATTAGACCTAGATAAATGTTAAATGGAAGAACTGAAGGAAGGAAGGGAGGAAGGCAGGGAGGGAAAACTCATGTGCCAGTTTTCATATTGCCTCTCAGCTACAAATTCACCCTTCTTTTTAGAAGCCAGCCAATATAAACACTTTTTTGCTTGCTAGCATGATGTTAAGCTTTGTCCGCAGATGATGTTGGAGGGATAGTGCAGAAGGCAATGGCTTCTGTTCCTGAGTAGCAGGCTTTCTTTCTTCTTGTTCCTCCTGCACGTGGGACACATAGTAACATTCACCCCTGTGGGCAACTTCCAGGAGAGTTCTGCTGGTGCCCCTGTCAGCTCCCCTGTGACCTTGGACAGCAACCCCAAGGCCAGTTTCCCACCACATTCCATTGGTGACCCAACTGGCAGCCCAGCCTACCTTGCAAAGAGTTCAGCAACACCTGGCAACCTCCACCAGCGCTCCAGCAGATTCAATCCCAGTAGATTCAATGATTCAATGAATCATCAAGCAGCTTCCCAGTACATTTCACTGGTATGCTAGGCAGGTTCTCAGGAGCTTCATCAGCTCTACTGTGGAAGTTTCATGTTTGCCAGCCTTAGCCTATGGCACACCTCAGTGAACTCACCATCCAGTGAATTATAGCCATACCACACCCAATAAGGTCTGAATCTCAGCATTAAGCGTGGGGTTGTGGCAATCTTCCAAAATCTATTTCTTCTTTGGGTACTATGTCTCAGAGCTAGGAGTAGAGGTTGCTTCCTTTATCTGCCCTTCTTATATTCTCTAAAGGCCTTTATTCCTTAAAGTTAATTCTCTAAACATAGTTACTAATTCTTTAAACTTTCCTTGATCAAATTAATATGTATTTTTTTCCTCCTGACTGAAGGCTGAATTATACAACTTATTTGAAGACTAATTCACGGTGATCATTTGAACTATGTTATGATAGACTTTAACTTAGATTCCTCTTACAGCACTGTGTTCAATGTTCATATGTATCTAAACACATGTGTATGCACATATGTATGCATGTGCACATGTAGCCCGAAACAAAATCGGTTTCATATACTAAAGTATGCAGCTATTGAAATGAAGGAAAATGTCAGATTCCCACAACTAACACTGTGTGTTCTTGGGCATTTCACCTAAATACTATAGGTGTTAATATTTTCATCTGAAATATTATAGACTGTATAATAAATTCCTTCCAGCTCTATGTTTTTGATTAATTTATCTGATTATGAATTCTCAAATACAAAATTTTCCCACATTTTCATCAAGTATATCACATTTACTTGTTTTATGCACAAAAACAAATGGCTCTGCTTAGGTTGTTCAAAAGTGATTTCACTGATGACATCACTTTCTTTTTACTGCACCAACTACTTAATTTATCTACTTATGTTTCTTTGTGACTTCTGTAAGTCTTCTTAGTTTTAGAAGACTGGTGAAACAGAGAATAGCAATGTTTCTTTAGTAACTTAATAAAAAGAATCCTATGAGTATCAAGAAAACTGAATTGAACTGCAATAAAAAAGATCAAACTGAATTTGCTACTAACACACAGTCTGTAATATGATCATACCTGTTTATATTTTTGGAGTGGTTTCTTTTCATGTAATTTTTTATCTCCAAATTTCTTATATGTTAAAGGTACTCCATACTTGGCGGCAGGCTTTGTAATTTTCTGAGCAGACACAACAGAAGCCAAGCTTTGTCCTGAAGCTGGTCTTTTAGCTATAAGAAAAGATAGAAAGAGTTTTCTTCCTAGAGTTTTTTATATTAAATCTTTAATTTCAAAATTCTTCAAGACAGCACTTTCTCATTTTCATAATCATTGACAGCATTTGAGACTTTTCATTAGAAATCTTGTTTACTCCATAGTACATGTCAATCAATGCTTTCATTATAAACTACTTGATACTGAAGTCATTGCGGGGGGGGAGCAAAAAGCCACACATCTTTAAGATGTTGAAATTTCTCATTATTAAAAAAAAAAAAGGCAAATCCCTAAAACTGACATTAGAAGATGACTGTATTTATGAATATACTAAAAATCACTGAATTTAAGAGTTGACTTTGAGTGGTATAGAACTGTAACTCAATAAAGCTGTTAAAAATATTTCTAAAAGAACACTGCTGTTTTAGAAATTACTTTCAAAATTATCACATAAACTTCGAGAGCAAGTGTTAAACACTAACACCATCACTGTGAGCAACTTTAATACTTTCATCATCTATAGTATGAGTGATGTCTATCCCTCAGACTTAGGGAAGAACAAACACTTTAAAATAATCACAGCTCAGGGTCCCATGAAATGGGTACCTTTACACATTATTGGTGGGAACATAAAATGGTCAAACTTTCTAGAGGACAATCTGTATCAAGAACAATGTATACCGATTGCTTTTAAAGAAATAATCAGAGATACATAAAAATTTATATACATACAAGTAAGTATAAGCCCTAAAGCAATGCTGTATTCAATTCTTATCAAGGCCTTGAATTCACAATGATGAATTCAATAAAAACAGTTGAAGAGGGAGGAGTTGAGATGACGGAGAAGTAGCAGGCTGAGACTACTTCAGGTAGCGGGAGATCAGCTAGATAGCTTATCTAAAGATTACAAACACCTACAAATCCAACGGGAGATCGAAGAGAAGAAGAACAGCAACTCTAGAAACAGAAAATCAACCACTTTTTGCAAGGTAGGACTGGCGGAGAAGTGAATCCAAAGCGACGGGAAGATAGACCGCGGGGGGAGGGGCTGGCTCGCGGCAAGGGGCGGAGCAACGGAGCACAAAATCAGGACTTTTAAAAGTCTGTTCCTCTGAGGGAAATCGCTCCAGAGGCTTAACCGGGGGGAAGCCCAAGCGGGGTCAGCGTGGCTTCAGGTCCCGCAGGGTCACAGAAGGATCGGGGGTGTCTGAGTGTCGCAGAGCTTACAGGTATTAGAACGGGGAAGCCGGCTACAGAGACAGAGCCAAGGAGTGACTCTCAGCTCGGGGTTACCTTGAACCGGTTGCAGGCTCGGTCAGCTCGGAGCGCGGCCAGAGGCCAGGGTGATGGGAGTAATTGGGCGCTGTTCTCTGAGGGCGCACTGAGGAGTGGGGCCCCGGGCTCTCAGCAACTCCAGGCCAGAGACGGTGAGACCACCATCTTCATTCCCGCCCTCCGGAACTCTACGGAAAGCGCTCAGGGAACAAAAGCTCCCGAAAGCAAACCTGAGCGGATTACTCAGACCACCGGATTAGGGTGGTGCAACTCCGCCTGGGGCAAAGACGCTTGAGAATCACTACAACAGGCCCCTCCCGCAAGATCAACAAGAAACCCAGCCAGGACCAAGTTCACCTACCAAGGAGTGCAGTTTCAATACCAAGGAGAGCAGCGGAATTCCAGAGGAGGAGAAAGCAAAGCACGGAACTCATGGCTTTCTCCCCATGATTCTTTAGCCTTGCAGTTAATTTTTTTTTTCAATTTCTTTTTCTCTTCTTCTGCTAAATTTTTTTAACTTTTACCATTTTCTTTTTAACGTTTTTTAACTAGTTTATCTAATATATGTATATTTTTTTCCTTTTTATATTTTTTCTTTATTGGTTTTCTTTTTTTAATTGTTTCTTTTTTTTTTTTTTCCGTTCTGAACCTCTTTTTATCCCCTTTCTCCCCCCTCACGATTTGGGATCTCTTCTGATTTGGCTGAAGCATATTTTCCTGGGGTTGTTGCCACCCTTTTAGTATTTTACTTGCTCCTTCATATACTCTTATCTGGACAAAATGACAAGGCGGAAAAATTCACCACAAAAAAAAGAACAAGAGGCAGTACCAAAGGCTAGGGACCTAATCAATACAGACATTGGTAATATGTCAGATGTAGAGTTCAGAATGACGATTCTCAAGGTTCTAGCCGGGCTCAAAAAAGGCATGGAAGATATTAGAGAAACCCTCTCGGGAGAGATAAAAGACCTTTCTGGAGAAATAAAAGAACTAAAATCTAACCAAGTTGAAATGAAAAAAGCTATTAATGAGGTGCAATCAAAAATGGAGGCTCTGACTGCTAGGATAAATGAGGCAGAAGAAAGAATTAGTGATATAGAAGACCAAATGACAGAGAATAAAGAAGCTGAGCAAAAGAGGGAAAAACAGCTACTGGACCACGAGGGGAGAATTCAAGAGATAAGGGACACCATAAGACGAAACAACATTAGAATAATTGGGATTCCAGAAGAAGAGGAAACAGAGAGGGGAGCAGAAGGTATATTGGAAAGAATTATTGGAGAGAATTTCCCCAATATGGCAAAGGGAACAAGTATCAAAATCCGGGAGGTTCAGAGAACCCCCCCTCAAAATCAATAAGAATAGGTCCACACCCCGTCACCTAATAGTAAAATTGACAAGTCTTAGTGACAAAGAGAAGATCCTGAAAGCAGCCCGGGAAAAGAAGTCTGTAACGTACAATGGTAAAAATATTAGATTGGCAGCAGACTTATCCACAGAGACCTGGCAGGCCAGAAAGAGCTGGCATGATATATTCAGAGTACTAAACGAGAAAAACATGCAGCCAAGAATACTATATCCAGCTAGGCTATAATTGAAAATAGAAGGAGAGATTAAAAGCTTCCAGGACAAACAAAAACTGAATGAATTTGCAAACACCAAACCAGCTCTACAGGAAATATTGAAAGGGGTCCTCTAAGCAAAGAGAGACCCTAAAAGTAGTAGATCAGAAAGAAACAGAGACAATATACAATAACAGTCACCTTACAGGCAATACAATGGCACTAAATTCATATCTCTCAATACTTACCCTGAATGTTAATGGGCTAAATGCCCCAATCAAAAGACACAGGGTATCAGAATGGATAAAAAAACAAAACCCATCTATATGTTGCCTACAAGAAACTCATCTTAAACCCGAAGACACCTCCAGGTTTCAAGTGAGGGGGTGGAAAAGAATTTACCATGCTAATGGACATCAGAAGAAAGCAGGAGTGGCAATCCTTATATCAGATCAAGTAGATTTTAAGCCAAAGACTATAATAAGAGATGAAGAAGGACACTATATCATACTCAAAGGAACTGTCCAACAAGAAGATCTAACAATTTTAAATATCTATGCCCCTAACGTGGGAGCAGCCAACTATATAAACCAATTAATAACAAAATCAAAGAAACACAGCGACAATAATACAATAATAGTAGGGGACTTTAACACTCCCCTCACTGAAATGGACAGATCATCCAAGCAAAAGATCAACAAGGAAATAAAGGCCTTAAATGACACACTGGACCAGATGGACATCACAGATATATTCAGAACCTTTCATCCCAAAGCAACAGAATACACATTCTTCTCTAGTGCACATGGAACATTCTCCAGAATCGATCACATCCTCGGTCCTAAATCAGGTCTCAACTGTTACCAAAAGATTGGAATCATTCCCTGCATATTTTCAGACCACAATGCTCTGAAGCTAGAACTCAATCACAAGAGGAAATTTGGAAAGAACCCAAATACATGGAGACTAAACAGCATCCTTCTAAAGAATGAATGGGTCAACCAGGAAATTAAAGAAGAATTGAAAAAATTCATGGAAACAAATGATAATGAAAACACAACAGTTCAGAATCTGTGGGACACAACAAAGGCAGTCCTGAGAGGAAAATATATAGCGGTACAAGCCATTCTCAAGAAACAAGAAAGGTCTCAGGTAACCAACCTAACCCTACACCTAAAGGAGCTGGAGAAAGAACAAGAAAGAAACCCTAAACCCAGCAGGAGAAGAGAAATCATAATGATCAGAGCAGAAATCAATGAAATAGAAACCAAAAAAACAATAGAACAAATCAACGAAAGTAGAAGCTGGTTCTTTGAAAGAATTAATAAGATTGATAAACCCCTGGCCAGACTTATCAAAAAGAAGAGAGAAAGGACCCAAATAAATAAAATCATGAATGAAAGAAGAGAGATCACAACTAACCCCAAAGAAATACAGACAATTATAAGAACATACTATGAGCAACTCTATGCCAACAAATTTGACAATCTGGAAGAAATGGAAGCATTCCTAGAGACATATAAACTACCACAACTGAACCAGGAAGAAATAGAAAGCCTGAACAGACCCATAACCAGTAAGGAGATTGAAACAGTCATCAAAAATCTCCAAACAGGGCGCCTGGGTGGCTCAGTGGGTTAAGCCGCTGCCTTGGGCTCAGGTCATGATCCCAGGTCCTGGGTTCGAGCCCCACATTGGGCCTTCTGCTCAGCAGGGAGCCTGCTTCCTCCTCTCTCTCTGCCTGCCTCTCTGCCTACTTGTGATTTCTCTCTGTCAAATAAATAAATAAAATTAAAAAAAAAAATCTCCAAACAAACAAAAGCCCAGGGCCAGATAGCTTCCCGGGCGAATTCTACCAAACATTTAAAGAACTAATTCCTATTCTCCTAAAACTGTTCCAAAAAATAGAAATGGAAGAAAAACTTCCAAACTCATTTTATGAGGCCAGCATCACCTTGATCCCAAAACCAGACAAGGATCCCATCAAAAAAGAGAACTACAGACCAATATCCTTGATGAACACAGATGCAAAAATTCTCACCAAAATACTAGCCAATAGGATTCAACAGTACATTAAGAGGATTATTCACCATGACCAAGTGGGATTTATTCCAGGGCTGCAAGGCTGGTTCAACATCCGCAAATCAATCAATGTGATACAACACATTACTAAAAGAAAGAACAAGAACCATATGATACTCTCCATAGATGCTGAAAAGCATTTGACAAAGTACAGCATCCCTTCCTGATCAAAACTCTTCAAAGTGTAGGGATAGAGGGCACATACCTCAATATTATCAAAGCCATCTATGAAAAACCCACTGCAAATATCATTCTCAATGGAGAAAAACTGAAAGCTTTTCCGCTAAGGTCAGGAACACGGCAGGGATGTCCGTTATCACCACTGCTATTCAACATAGTACTAGAAGTCCTAGCCTCAGCAATCAGACAACAAAAGGAAATTAAAGGCATCCAAATCGGCAAAGAAGAAGTCAAACTATCGCTCTTCGCAGATGATATGATACTATATGTGGAAAACCCAAGACTCCACTCCAAAACTGCTAGAACTTGTACAGGAATTCAGTAAAGTGTCAGGATATAAAATCAATGCACAGAAATCAGTTGCATTTCTCTACACCAACAACAAGACAGAAGAAAGAGAAATTAAGGAGTCCATCCCATTTACAATTGCACCCAAAACTGTAAGATACCTAGGAATAAACCTAACCAAAGAGACTAAGAATCTATACACAGAAAACTATAGAGTACTCATGAAAGAAATTGAGGAAGACACAAAGAAATGGAAAAATGTTCCATGCTCCTGGATTGGAAGAACAAATATTGTGAAAATGTCTATGCTACCTAAAGCAATCTACACATTTAATGCAATTCCTATCAAAGTACCATCCATTTTTTTCAAAGAAATGGAACAAATAATCCTAAAATTTATATGGAACCAGAAAAGACCTCGAATAGCCAAAGCAATATTGAAAAAGAAAGCCGGGGCGCCTGGGTGGCTCAGTGGGTTAAGCCGCTGCCTTCGGCTCAGGTCATGATCTCAGGGTCCTGGGATCAAGCCCCGCATCGGGCTCTCTGCTCAGCAGGGAGCCTGCTTCCTCCTCTCTCTCAGCCTGCCTCTCTGCCTGCTTGTGATCTCTCTCTGTCAAATAAATAAAATCTTAAAAAAAAAAAAAAAAAAAAAGAAAGCCAAAGTTGGTGGCATCACAATTCCGGACTTCAAGCTCTATTACAAAGCTGTCATCATCAAGACAGCATGGTACTGGCACAAAAACAGACACATAGATCAATGGAACAGAATAGAGAGCCCAGAAATGGACCCTCAACTCTATGGTCAACTCATCTTCGACAAAGCAGGAAAGAATGTCCAATGGAAAAAAGACAGCCTCTTCAATAAATGGTGTTGGGAAAATTGGACAGCCACATGCAGAAAAATGAAATTGGATCATTTCCTTACACCACACACGAAAATAAACTCAAAATGGATGAAGGATCTCAATGTGAGAAAGGAATCCATCAAAATCCTTGAGGAGAACACAGGCAGCAACCTCTTCGACCTCAGCCGCAGCAACATCTTCCTAGAAACATCACCAAAGGCAAGGGAAGCAAGGGCAAAAATGAACTATTGGGATTTTATCAAGATCAAAAGCTTTTGCACAGCAAAGGAAACAGTTAACAAAATCAAAAGACAAGTGACAGAATGGGAGAAGATATTTGCAAACGACATATCAGATAAAGGGCTAGTGTCCAAAATCTATAAAGAACTTAGCAAACTCAACACCCAAAGAACAAATAATCCAATCAAGAAATGGGCAGAGGACATGAACAGACATTTCTGCAAAGAAGACATCCAGATGGCCAACAGACACATGAAAAAGTGCTCCACATCACTCGGCATCAGGGAAATACAAATCAAAACCACAATGAGATATCACCTCACACCAGTCAGAATGGCTAAAATTAACAAGTCAGGAAATGACAGATGCTGGCGAGGATGCGGAGAAAGGGGAACCCTCCTACACTGTCGGTGGGAATGCAAGCTGGTGCAACCACTCTGGAAAACAGCATGGAGGTTCCTCAAAATGTTGAAAATAGAACTACCCTATGACCCAGCAATTGCACTGCTGGGTATTTACCCTAAAGATACAAACGTAGTGATCCGAAGGGGCACGTGCACCCGAATGTTTATAGCAGCAATGTCTACAATAGCCAAACTATGGAAAGAACCTAGATGTCCATCAACAGACGAATGGATAAAGAAGATGTGGTATATATACACAATGGAATACTATGCAGCCATCAAAAGAAATGAAATCTTGCCATTTGCGACGACGTGGATGGAACTAGAGGGTATCATGCTTAGCGAAATAAGTCAATCGGAGAAAGACAACTATCATATGATCCTCCTGATATAAGGGAGAGGAGATGCAACATGGGGGTTTAAGGGGGTAGGAGAAGAATAAATGAAACAAGATGGGATTGGGAGGGAGACAAACCATAAGTGACTCTTAATCTCACAAAACAAACTGAGGGTTGATGGGGGAAGGGGGGTTGGGAGAGGGCGGGTGGGGTTATGGACATTGGGGAGGGTATGTGCTATGGTGAGTGCTGTGAAGTGTGTAAACCTGGCGATTCACAGACCTGTACCCCTGGGGATAAAAATATATTATATGTTTATAAAAAATAAAATTAAATTAGTGAGAAAAAAAACAGTTAAATTGAAGAAATTTAAAGGAAATCTATTATTTGTATCAAAGATATTACCTAGGAACTAGGAAAAGTGGAAAAAAAATATTTCCCTCTGAGAGTTCAACTGTAAGATCAAATTAAAATACATATATATAACATCACAACATTGTAACTTGGCTAAATGTATTAAAACGACCAAAGAAATACCGTGTATACCAGTACACATACTGGCACACATACTGAAGAAGAAGCTAAAGTCACAAAAGTTTTATAAAAATGAAGATTGACTGGGTGTGGTGCATAAACAATGAATCTTGGAACAATGAAAAAAAAAATAAAAAATAAATAAAAAATGAAAATGAAGATTCCCAGGTGAAAAAATATTAAATAGTTCCCATTCACTTCCAGAAAGAGGGAGATTTACTTATCTGCTTTGGGAGTGTTTCTCATGCTCAGTGATGGGCCATCAGTAGTTTAAAGCTTAATATGGGGAGTTGGAGCCCACAAAGTATCTACAGACCCATCAGTAATACAATTCCTATTTTAGTCTCATGTTATTAAACATTTCATTCATCCAACTCCTGTTAGAGCAAAATAACTTTCTAATTCCTGTGTAGGCTTATCTACATGGAAAGAATGTGCTGACATGGAATATTTCTGGTCTTTGTGACAATGAGGCTTTTAAGATTTGACTTCTCATGAGGCTTGACCGCCAGGAGAGACATGCTGATTCAGCTGTGTGTCAGTTTCTTGTGAGTTCTGCTTAAGAGTGAATTGATTTCTGAGAACTGACAGTCTCTGCACACTGATAGGATGAGTCTAAGGGTCTTTAGGAAGAGCTAAATATAGCTGGCCTTCCTAAGAACACCCTGCTGTACCACTTCCAGCTTACGTGGACTCATTGTTGTAATACGGTATTTATTTTTATTAATTTACTCAAACTCAAAATGGAGAACCTGGAAAGCATTGTTTGAAAAACAATATAATCCTCAAATCTTACATAACTTCCACTGATTTTAGAAATCCATTCTGAAATCATTCTATGAAGAAAAAATGTAATTTCCTTCTCACACAAATATTTGTATATACATACACATAGTATATAACCGTATCTACAATCCTACAAATATTCTACTGCTGCTGGCCACATTTAAAACATAATTATCCTTGGTAAGGTACCTGACTTGCCATTAATTCACTTTTTAAAAATTTTAGAAGATGAAGTAATTCTTACAGAAAAATATATAAAGAGAACACTTAACTAAGACATTTTAGAACATTCTATGACAATCTGCTCAGAATATCTGCTAAGCAACTGATAAGGATGGAAGACTTTAAGACAGATTTAATTCAAATAAGGCAGACAAGAAATTTTGGAAATTTTCTTATTAATTCATCACAAAGTGTTGTATACTGTCATATATCAAAAATAGCTTAAAGATGCATTTCCTCTGGATTAAATTTATCTACATTTACCCCAACTTACTATATCTCCATGTATCTCTAGTATAATTAGAAAGTATTACTAATTAGTATTAATATACTGACTATTGCAAACAGATGAAAGGACTCATATTAAATTTCATTTACCTGGTACAGGCTGCACTCCAAACTTGGAAAATGTTTTTAGACAAAATTCTTCTGCAATAAGCTGAGATTGAAAAAGAAACAAAAAAAAGTTAGAAAAGACATCAAATTTCCAAAATAAAAACTCTACCCATTATTCAGATTACATTTTTCCCTTTCCAGTCACATATATGGTATCAGATAAACTGTACTTATTCAACCTAAGTAATCCCAAATTCCTCATACTAATTCTCTTCCACTCTTACAGATTTATTTTATTACTTTCCTACATAACCCTTCTTCCCATATTAACCTAATGAACCACAAAGGCCCCCATAAACTGCCTTCCTGTTCTATGTCTCAGCAATTTAACATAATTACCTCCTATCTGGAATAGCCTCCATATTTTTTATACAGCCAAATCCCTCACTTACCTCAATAATAATCACTCAGATTTATTTCAACTTTACTCTGAATCTTCTCAGCCTCTCCAAATAGTTTTCACTTTAAACAATATGCAATTATAAACATACTACAGGATAAATATTTGAATATTTAGATAATTTAGATAATAAAAATTTAGATAATTTAGATAATCCAATAAGTGTCTCTTTTTACTATTAATAAAACACTCCAGGACCTATTCTCCAGCATTCATGAACAAATTTTGAAGAGCAAAAATCATTAGTATTTCCCACAAGTCATTTTTTTCCCTATTTACTAAATTTTCTTTTCCCCCTCTTTAAGTACAAAATATGACGCCAACAAAGATGTAACTCAATTTAAGCCTGCTTTTTTCTTACTGGCTGGAGAATGGGAAAACAAGTGAATGTTCTTTTTTTTTTAGAGAAATGAGGCCTGCTGAAGAGAATATTTACACAGTAGCAGTGGAAGAGATGCTCCAATAGTCAAAAAACCATGACTGAGATGGTCTTCTGTCTCATTAAGGATCCCCTAATAGCAGTTTTCAAGTCTCATACTGGCAGAATCAGCATCACCAGGGACATATTATATGTGGAAATTCTCAGGCTCCCACCTCAGAAACACTAAAATAGAAATGGTAGTGATGGGACCCAGCAATGTCCTCCAAGTGATTTTTTTAAAGTATGGTAAAGCTTAAAAACCAATGCACCAAAAGATAAATTAAGTGAAGACCTGGTTCACAGATAGTTCAGAGCAACTGTGTAAATGTATTTTCTCTTCTGAACATTTGCTTTTTTTCCCTTTCTTTTGCATGGAAGACAATGGGTGGTTTATGCACTCCCAACTGCCCCAGACTGGATACTTTCTTTCACTGCTTGAAGGTGAGTCTTTTTGGTGTGAATACAAATATGAACTAAGAGGTGGGGCATGAAGAATCCAAGATTTTGCAATCTCTATGCCATGTTGTCCAATATAGTTGTCACCCATAAGTAGCTATTTGAATTAAAATTTTAAATAAATATAATTTAAAATTCAGCCACTTGGTCATATTAGGCACAATTCAACAACCACATGTGGCTAGTGGCTACAATGCTGGACAATGCAGGTATAAAACACATCATTACTGACGCACTACTGAAAGTACTATTGGACAACACCTATATTGCTAAGGAATCAGAGCTTAACCATGATTTGTCAAGCTTCCTCCTGCATGTGCAAGATTGAGAATTAAGCCGTATTAAACCTTGGGTGACAGCAGTTAGAGAAGTAATTTTTTAAAAACTCTACAGAATATTATAGTAGTTCATATACAGTTAAGCTTACAAACTGTGTCAAAGTTAAAGCCTTAAAAAATGTATTACAAACTTTCTCACAAGAATACTGAGTAAGTGATATATAGCAGAAAATAAATTTAGGAATCAAACAAGAGATTTTCACAAAAATGATATCTAAGTGATGTCTAAATATTAACAAGGAGCTATTCATATACTAAACACATACTATCAAATATTCCACTTAATAATCATAATCTGTCCTTTTTTCTTTCCATATTATAAATTTTGATAAATCAGGCTTGCACATTTTCCTTCATTGCTAGCTAGCTGAACTCCAGTGCTTCAGCCTTGAGACTGTTATGTCCAAACCACTGGTTTTGGGACTGGGGGAACCTCAGCAAGATTCAATGAAGTTATTCTTTCTTTGCCAATAGATGCCAAAAAAACAAGAGTATATTGCCTCATAAATGTTCTTGAAATTGTTACTTATAACAAAGGAGTTTTATAAGACACCTACATTTCAGAGATTCTTGCTATATCCTATAAAAGTAACCTTCAATCTATACATTTTAATTGGCTTTTCGGTGACTAATGTGTTCTCCTGGTAGTAATAATTAAATCCACACTTCTGTTTTCTGAAAATTATTTGTTCACAGATGTTCTGTTAACCCAGAGAATATATGACACTTCCCTCTTATCCCATGAGCATATAAAAGTAAAAAAACTGATTTTGCTAGATACATGATTTACAGAAGAGTTTAATTAAGAAAGGCCACACAGAACATGTAATATAAAATAATTCCAGTTTCAGGGGATCATATTTATATCAATACCTTACAAACTGATTTGATATAAATTTTTAATAAATCCTGTCAAAGTAAAATTCAGCTCAACTCCACAAATATTTATTATGCATCTACATGTGAGTAATAGAGGAAAAATCATGAGTCAACAATCTGTTATAATACAAATGCCCACAAAACAAGTTTTCAATAATTATCAAATAGAATATAATTATAATCACATAAATTAAGATACTAATATGTTTATATTTGTATAATAAAATGACACATTGATAATATTTTGTATTGAATATATTGAGCACTTATTACATGCTCGACATTAAGAACACTATGTACATTATCACTTTTTTTTAATTCTCACAACCAGTTCATGATGTAGATATATTTATAATCTCATTGTTTATAGGTCATTGAGGCAAAGAAACATTTAATAATTTTACAATTAGAGATGGTTACCAGAGGGGAGGTGGGTGGAGGATGGGTGAAATGGGTGAAGGGGATTAAGAGTTCACTTATCTTGATGAGCACTACTGTGCAGAATCACTGAATCACTATATTGTACATGTACAACTAATATAACCCTGTATATGTTAACTATACTGGATTAAAAAAAATTTTTAATAATAATTTTACAGTTAGAAACCTAAGAAGACAAAGTAGAGAGGTGACTGCCAGAAGCTGTGATAGAAAGGAATGGGGAGTTACTGATTAATGGAATTGAGTTTGTTTTATAAGATGAGGAGTTGTGAAGATGAATGGTGGTATTAACTGCACAGCATTGAAAATCTACTTAATACCACTGAATTGGACACTCAAAAATGGTTAGGAGGATGCAATTTAGTTGTGCACATTTTACCACAAAAAAAGAAAAACTGGAAAACAAAACAACAGAAACCCAAGACAAAGGAATGATTCTGTGATATTGTAATTTATATTAAGAAATACATATCTTGTGTCTAGTTCCTGGCATACAGCTCCTAAAACCCTTAAAGAGAATAAAGGTGTCTTTTGTTATTCCTCACAAGCCACTTTCAACCACACCTGAATTTAGGTTAATGAGGTGACACCTGGAAAGCCCCTAAGGATGGAAGCTGATTGCCAGGAAAATCTACCATGTGATTAGAGGATGAAACTTTTAGTCTCACTCCCCTCCCCAAGAGGAAAGGGACTGAGGTTGATTTAAACACTAAAGGCCAATGATTTAATCAATCATGGCTACATAATAAAGCCTCCATAAAAAGTTGAAGGAAAGGATCTGTACAGCTTCTGTGTTGGTAAACATGCCAGCAGGGTGACACATTCTAATTTCACTGCAACAGAAGCTCCAGACTCAGCACCCTTGCCCTTCGTATCCCTTCAGCTGGCTGTGGGATCTGATGATCTGTATCACCAGGAAGTCCCAGAACTGAACTAAACTGGACACCCAGCTGTGTTGCAGAAGTGCTTGATGTGGGAAAACTACCACACATTTGGTGATTGGAAGGGTGAGAAGTTCAGTATTAAGTTAAGAGGAAACACAGGAAGAATGTTTTCCCTCCTACAGATTCACAACTAGAAAACAAATCCAAAGAGGAAGAATATGAGAGCAGAAAGAAAGGTGAGTCCAATGTCATCTGAAAAAGGCATTTCATTCTCCCAGAACTGTGATGTGCTCTCCTCAAAACATAGGTCATGTCCTAATTAAGCACCAAAACCTTACTACTTTAAAGTAAAAAAACATACCTGAGGTGAGAGAAACTTTTCAATGCGTTTGGCTATAAAACCTTTCTCCAATATGGAGTTGACTGATGGTCTATCCCTAGGATTTCTTTTAAATAGCTGAGAGAGTAAATTGCGGAGATCATAAGAATAATGTAAAGATACGGGTGGAAAAGATCCAGATATTATCTTCAGTACCAGGTTTTTCATATTGCCAGCTTCAAACTAAAATCCAGAAAATAAATTAACATATATGAAACATACATAAATTGAAAATAGGAATAAACACTGAGAAAGTTATTTTCCTATAGAACAGAAATATAATCCTCTTACAAATATTCTAATCACCATCTGTTCTTTTTTTTAGCATATGTTCTTTAGAACAAAGTTCACTTGGTTATTTATAAACACATTTAAGAGAATATTCGTCCTCATAAAAAGTTTAATATTAATTTTTGCTTACTCAAAATACTAAAAGATGGAATAAAAGTATTAAAGATTTTATAAAAACAATAATAAAGACAAAAACAAACCTGTAGTCTTCATTCAAGACCTGCCTACCTATGGCCCTGTTGCAGTAAGTGGAACGAGAAATTAACTACAAAACAGTACTGGGAAAAAACATAATAAATGAAAGTACTGGGGCGCCTAGGTAATTCAGTCAGTAAAGGGTCCGACTCTTGATTTCAGCTCAGGTCATGATCTCATGGGCCGTGAGATCGAGTCCTGCATCCTACTCAGGGATTCTGCTTGAGATTCTCTCCCTCTGCCCCTTGCCCAACTCCTGTGCATATGCCCTTTCTCTCTCTCAAATAAATAAATCTTTAAAAATAATACTAATTACTTTCCTTTAAACACTGATTATTATTATTGTTAAGTGTGTGATGCTCCAAAAGCCATATAGTAAGAAACATGGCAAATATTCCAAAGGGGAATATAAGCCATATCAGAATAGTATATATTTAAGGAGTAAACACAATATAAACTCTAACTGAAGTTAAAAAACCATCAGCAGGGCGCCTGGGTGGCTCAGTGGGTTAAGCCGCTGCCTTCAGCTCAGGTCATGATCTCAGGGTCCTGGGATAGAGCCCCGCATCGGGCTCTCTGCTCAGCAGGGAGCCTGCTTCCCTCTCTCTCTCTCTCTCTCTGCCTGCCTCTCCATCTACTTGTGATCTCTCTCTGTCAAATAAATAAATAAAATCTTAAAAAAAAAAAAAAACCAACAGCAGTGGGGCAATTTAAAATCTAAAGATTTAATTTTGAAAGTAAATAAAATTAAGCTTTTGACATCTCTGCTAAAATAGAACAGAACAGTTGTGCACTGTTACTGTGTTCTTAACATACACATCAACAAAACAAAACATGCTATAAATTAGGTATTGGTGATTATACCAAGTATAAAAGAGTTCTGCTAAATCTTGAGTTCTCTCATACATTTAAAATATGATATTCAGTATACTAAAATTTGAGCACAAGGCCCAGTAGTCTAGAAATAGCTATGTACCTAAGAAGGAATTCTAAATCCAAGGTAGATTATTCCTTCACTACAGTGAATTTTCAGTCCCTCAACTGACAAACTTTTCATAAAGGTTAGTAAATTACTTAATTTCATGTGTCTACTTAAGAGTATGTAATTCCAAAATACAGAAGCAATGGTGACAGAATATAGATGAAAAAATTAAAGAAAATACACTGATTTATACCTAAAATGGCTGTGTGTCGAGAAACTGACCAATTCCTTCAAATATAGATCCGATAAACTACCATTCCATATCACTTTGGCAGTCTATGCTTTTATAAGGCAATACAGTCTTGGGGCACCTGGGTGGCTCAGTGGGTTAAGCCTCTGCCTTCGGCTCAGGTCATGATCCCTGGGATCGAGCCCCACATCGGGCTCTCTGCTCAGCAGGGAGCCTGCTTCTCCCTCTCTCTCTGCCTACCTCTCTGCCTACTTGTGATCTGTCAAATAAATAAATAAAAATCTTTATAAAAAAAAATAGGCAATACAGTCTTAAAATTAAGAGTATGCGGGGCGCCTGGGTGGCTCAGTGGGTTAAGCCGCTGCCTTCGGCTCAGGTCATGATCTCAGGGTCCTGGGATCGAGTCCCGCATCGGGCTCTCTGCTCGGCAGGAAGCCTGCTTCCCTCTCTCTCTCTCTGCCTGCCTCTCTGTCTGCTTGTGATCTCTCTCTGTCAAATCAATAAGTAAAATCTTTAAAAAAAAAATAAAAAAAAAAAAGAGTATGCAACCATGAAAAACATAACAAAGAAAAAATATCCCCCAAATAATATGAAGCAATAAAAACAGGCTCTAAAACTGTTTATACAATATAATTAAACTGCAGAAAGAAAAAAAAAAACTTCTTTTACAAATTAATCTAGAAGAAAGCCTGGAAGGAAACAAAGTATTACAAGTACTCATTACCAGCTGGAAGAATTGCTTTTGATATTCATTCAGTTCTTTACATTTTTATTTATTTTCTTAAGTTTTCGGTAATGAAAATACATTATTGCTTAATGGAGGAAACATTTTTTTTTCTGAGAGCGAGCATGCCCATTTAGGGTGGAGGGGAGGAATAGAGGGAGGAGCAGAGGGAAAGCAAAAGAGAGAATCTCAACCAGGCTCCATGCCCAGAAAGAAGCCCAACACTGGGCTCTATCTCACTACCCTGAGATCATGACCTGAGCAGAAATTAGGAGTCAGGGATGCTTAACTGACTGGGCCACCCAAGCCCCCCAGGGAAGCATTTTTAAAAAGCAAAATTTTGCAATGGAAAGTGATTAAAATTCAACCTATTTAAGAAAAAAACTCCCCCTTTGGGACATATTATGCCCATCTCAACAAAGTCTCAAAAATTAAAAAACAATTTTTTAAAGATTTATTTATTTGAGAAAGAGAGAGACAGAGAATGAGAATGAGTGTGTGTGTGTGTGTGTGTGTGTGTGTGTGTGTGTGTGCACAAGCAGGGGAAGGGGCAGAAGAGAGGCGAAGCAGACTCCCTGCTGAACATGGAGCCCAATGCCTAGCTCACTCTCACCCCAGTCACAACCCTGAGATCATTACCTGAGCTGAAATAAAGAGTTAGACACTTAACCAACTAAGCCACCCAGGTGCCACCAAAATAAATTTTAATTAAAGGGCATCTGAATTGATAAAATCCTTTGATGAGCAGGTCAAAAAATGTTCTTTAATTTTAATTCCAAACTCAAATACAATTCAATTCAAATACTTCAGGTGTTTTAAAAGAAATTGCTAAGATGAAACAAAAATCATTAAGCTAAAATACCATATTCACATATAAATAGAACACTAAAAAGATAGCAAGTTTTTTTTTTTTTAAGATTTTTATTTATTTATTTGACAGACAGATCACAAGTAGGCAGAGAGGCAAGCACAGATAGGGGGAAGCAGGCTCCCCTCCTAGCAGAAAGTTCGATGATGGGCCGGATCCCAGGACCCTGGGGATCATGATCTGAGCCAAAGGCAGAGGCTTTAACCCACTGAGCCACCCAGGCTCCCCAGAAAGTTTATTTTTGTCATTAGAAATAATTTCCTGGTGGAGGGGTGTGTGAATGTCTCAGTTGGTTAAGCATCTGACTCTTGGTCATGATCTCAGGGTTGTGGGATCACACCCTAGTCCAGCTCCCCAATCAGCAGGGAATCTGCTGGAGATTCTCTTTCACTCTCTCTCATTCCAAAATAAATAACTAAATCTTTAAAAAAAAAAAAAAAAAAAAGAATTTCCTGGAAAAAAGTATGGCATATGTATTGTAATAACAAATATATAACATATGTATATAATATATGCATATATATTAAGGGAAAATCTATTTAAATTCATACTTGAGAAAAGATGAGAAATTTAAAAACTAACAGAGAACTTCTAGTAAAAGAGAGTGACCTGAAAGGTGGCATATGATTAAAAATACACACACACACACACACCACACAGATATATTTATTTATTTATTTATTTATTTATTTATTTATTTTAAAGATTTTATTTATTTGACAGAGAGAGATCACAAGCAGGCAGAGAGGCAGGCAGAGAGAGAGGAGGAAGCAGGCTCCCTGCTGAGCAGAGAGCCCGATGCGGGGCTCGATCCCAGGACCCTGAGATCATGACCTGAGCCGAAGGCAGCGGCTTAACCCACTGAGCCACCCAGGCGCCCCATATTTATTTATTTATACATATATATTTACAGGTACTTTAGAATATAATTTTTTAAATATTTCAGAAACCTCTACTTACCGCATGTTTAAGTGTACACATCTCATACAGGACACACCCCAGAGCCCAAATGTCACTAGAAAAGGGAAAAATGAGAAATTTTCTTTAAGTATCAGAATTTAATATTTTTTCATTTAAAGGAAATAAAAGCACCATGAAAATGCTCTCCAAAAATATCTGTTCCATAAAACATATCCTTTAAAACTCAAAATTTCAACCATAACATTTTAAATAAGAGTAGATATCCCAGATTAGAAAAACATCAGTTGCCTAAGCAATTACTTTATTAATTCCCTCACTTTATTTTTTAACATTTTAAAATTTAAATTCCATTAATTAACATGTAACCTAGTATTGGTTTCAGAGATAGAGTTCAGTGATTCATTAGTTGTATATAACACCCACTGCTCATTATATCACATATCCTCTATCACCCAATTACCCCATCCCTCTACTTTACTCCCCCCAGCAACCCTCAGTTTGTTTCCTACGATTTAGAGTCTCTTACGGTTTGTCTACCTCTCTGATTTCATCTTGTTATATTCTTTCCTCTCTTCCCCTATGATCCTCTGTTTTGTTTCTCAAATTCTACATATCAATAAGATCATATGATAATTATCATTCTCTGACTTATTTTGCATAGCATAATACCCTCTAGTTCCATCCACATTGTTGCAAATGGCAAGATTTCAATTTTTTGATGGCTGAGTAGTATTCCACTGTGTATATATATCACATCTTCTTTATCTATTCATAGGTCAATGGACATCTGGGCTCTTTCCATAGTTTGGCTATTGTGGACATTGCCCAAGCAATTAAAGTTTTATTAAAGAAATGTAATATTTAAAAGAACAAAGTCAGTAAATTCCATGAATGCGGAATTTTTTTTTAAAGATTTTTATTTTGTTAGTTAGTTATTTTTTAAAAGATTTTATTTATTTATTTGACAGACAGAGGTCACAAGTAGGCAGAGAGGCAGGCAGAGAGAGAGGAAGGGAAGCGATGCAGAGCCCAATCCCAAGACCCTGGGATCATCACCTGAGCCAAAGGCAAAGGCTTTAACCCACTGAGCCACCCAGGCACACCAAAGATTTTTATTTATTGACAGACAGAGATCACAAGTAGGCAGAGTGGCAGACAGAGAGAGAGGGGGAAGCAGGCTCCCCACTAAGCGGAAAGCCCAATGCGGGGATCAATCCCAGGACCCTGAGATCATGACCTGAGCTGAAGGCAGAAACTTAACCCACTGAGCCACCCAGGCACCCCTGAAATTTTTTATTTTATTAAGTTTTTAAAATTTATTTTAATTAAATTACTTACAAAATACCATGATTTTAAAAATTATTTTAAAAGCAAAATACTGTTTTAATGATGAAAAAGAACATATTAATTTACAAAAATTAAATCTGAAATAAATCTATGACAGCCTACTAAAATATTATATAAGATAAATATATTAATTATTTAATATTATTTTAAGGACATATACTACGTTCTTTGTAGTTTCTTCCTTTCTTTTATCTTAAAAGTATTTTTATAATTTAAAAAATTCTATTTCCATTTTTAAAAAGAAAAAATAAAAGACTTAGAGTTCAGAGCTACAGTGGTCCTTAGTAGTCAACAAAAACCACTGCTCCTCAAAGTTAAACTTAACAGAAAAGAATAAAATCCAATATTGAAATCCAAGGTTATCTTGAACCAAACTCATGAAAAGCTACAAATATAAACCTTTAACTCCAAAAATCTACTTAATTTCAAGATTCAACTTATAAAAAAATTTAAATGTAATTAAACTTATTATTATTTGTTAGTAATGTAGTACTTGTACATGTTAATATATGACCTATGTATAAACAAACTCATTAAACTAATGATCCTATTAATAAAATACTTCAAAACATATTTAGAAAAAATATGAATTTTTGAAGTATACTGATGATGCTTATCCATGACATTTTTAAACCATTTTCCCCACAAAATTAATTTTACATGAAATTCTCCAAAGGATAATTAAATCCATTCCTTATTTATTTTTTTAAAGAATTTTATGTATTTATTTGACAGGAGAAAGCAATCACAAGTAGGCAGAGCAGCAGGCAGAGAGAAAGGGAAAAGCAGGCTCTCTGCTGAGCAAAGAGCACAATATGGGGCTTGATCCCAGGACCCTGATATCATGACCTGAGCGGAAGGCAGAGGCTTAACCCACTGACCCACCCAGGCACCCCCATTCCTAATTTAAATACTGATTTTTTTCACAGTTGACTTATCCATAAGACACAGCAATAGCATTAAAATGAAAAATTAATTTGGTTTAAAGAAAATCCTACTATCCTTAAGAATATCCACTAAAAATACATTCCATGAACTAGACTGATCATTGTAATTTAAAATCATTTAAAAAATACATTGCTGGGGGGGTGCTTGGGTGGCTCAGCAGGTGCGTCAACTATTGGTTTCAGCTTAGGTCATGATCTCTGCATCCTGGGATGGAGTCCTGAGATGGAGTTGGGACTCCATGCTCGGCAGGGAGTCTGTTTGGGATTCTCTCTGTCCCTCTTCCTTTGCTGTTCCCCTTGCTCATACTCTCTCACTCTGTATCTCAAATAAATAAATAAATCTTAAAAAAAAAAAAAAAAAGCACATTGCTAGGATGATGTTCTTTCTCTCCCTCGACTGCTCAGGTTTTAAATACAGCTTCCTTCCCACTCTCAAAAAAAGGAGCTATCACTTTCTTCCTTTTAGGTTCTGTGGGTGCTTTCAAATTTAAGACCAATGTTTCTTGGTTAGGATATTTCAATTAGAAAGAGAGAAAATAAAGGGTAAATGGAGTTCAGTGGCAGAATTCTTCATCTCACACACATATAACACAATCAGTTAGCCAACTAATGGTTAGGGATTTGGGCTTGGGAGCCAGATGCCTGAAGCTTTCAAGTTGCTTTACCTCTCTCTCTGTATTTGGCTTCCTTGCACGGCAAAGGAAGATTAATGAATAACTACAATTCACAAGGTTATTGTGAAGATTAAAGGAGTGAATACATAGAAAGCATTCGAAACAAGGCCTAGCATTTAGTAAGTGTTCAATAACTATTATAACCTATTAGGAAATGACTATTACAAAGACCAAAAAATTATTTCTATTTCCAATTACAACTTATAATAATAAAGTTATTATTTTGGAGTGCCTGGCTGGCTCAGTCAGAAGATGATGCAACTCTTGATCTTGATCTTGGGGTCATGAATTCAAGTCCAACATGGGGTACAGAGGTTACTTAAATAAATAAATTAAATAAAAAATAAAGTGACACTTTCTACATGTCCTTTAACAAGACATGAAATAGCTTCTTTGCAATCCCCCTCACTGTATAGTAAAAAAGAATAGATGTTAAAAAAAAGAAAAAAGAATAGATGTATATATATACATATATATCTATCTATAACTACATATATATTTATATGTGTATTAATGATTTTAGAATACTATTCTGAAGGTTAGTAAATAAAACGTAACAGAAAGATTTAAAGGGAATATATGTGACGAACATCATTTTAAATACCTCTTATTGTTGTAAGGTTTGTTTTCACAGATTTCAGGTGACAAGTAGTAGGGGGTCCCTATACAAGTTCGAGCCAGCTCCACAGTACTAGAACAAAAAGAGAATTATTAGAAAAACTTAAGATACTAAAGGATATTAAAAATTATCACATATATATCACTATGGACATTTAGTCAAAACAAAGTTTAAAATCAATGTTACCTATTAAGTACTCGAGCAATTCCAAAATCTCCGAGTTGTATTGTCCCATCTTTGGTTAAAAATATATTCTGTGAAAAAGATGTAAAAAAAAAAAAATCAGAAATACTGTTACATCCAGTTCTGAGCTGACAACTCTTTTCATATAAATGAATCTAGTTAGGGGTGCCTGGGTGGCTTAGTCATTAAGCTTTTGCCTTCAGCTCAAATCATGGTCCCAGGGTCCTGAGATTGAGCCCCACATCAGGCTCCCTGCTGAGCAGGGAGCCTGCTTGTCCCTCACCCACTCCCCCTACTTAAGTTCCCTCTCTCTCTCTCTCTCTCTCTCTGTCAAATAAATAAATAAAAATCTTTAAAAAAATGAATCTAGTTTAAAAAAATGCAAGAATAACTGGATATCCACATATAAAAGAATATAGTTCCCTATCTAATAACAGACAAAAACTAATTCAAAATGGATTCTTAAATATAAGAACTAAAACTACAAAACTCCTAGAGAAATACATATGAATATATTTTCATGTCATTGGGCTGGGCAATGGTTTCTTAAATGTGACACCAAAAGTACAAGCAAAAAAAGAAAATATAAAGTGGACTTCTCAAAAATAAAAACTTCTGTTCAAAGAAGACCATCAAAAGTGAACAGACATGCGATAACTAGGTAATGGACATTAAGGAGTGCATGTGATATAATGAGCACTGGTATTAAATAAGACTGATGAATCACTGACCTCAACCTCTGAAACTAGTAACACATTACATGTTAAATTAACTGAATTAAAATAAAAATTTAAAAATGATTAATTTTTTTTTAAGTGAATAGACAACCCACAGAACTGGAAAAAATACTTGCAAATTATGTATCTGACTAGGAATTTGTATCCAGAAAAAAAGAACTCTTATAATTCATTAGCAACAAAAGACACACTATTTAAAATACACAAAGTCACATATTATATGATTCCATTTACATAAAATGTCCAGAATAGGCAAATCCATTAAGAAAGAAACTAGATTAGTTGTTTCCAGAGTCTAGGTAGAGAGGGAATGGAGAGTGATTGCTAACAGTACAGGATTTCTTTCTGGAATGATTAAAAAAAAATGTTGTAGAATTAGAGAGTGGTGACGGTTTCACAACTCTGTGAATATATGAAAAATCAATGAACTGTAAATTTTCAGTGGGTGAATGTCATCATATCTGACATATATCTCAACATATCTTTAAAAAAATAAACTCAGACCTTCCACTCCATTACAAAAAAAAAAAAAAGCTGCCTAAAAATTCTAATTACCCTAAACGTAACAAATTAACCTTAAAATTTTCCAAAATTGGAAAATTTTTCCAATAAAATTTGCAATAAAAAACTAGCCAGTTAATTTGCATGCATAAATATGTAACTCCAGTGTTCTACCAAACAGTAAAGGCAAGAGTTTGTGGAACATTAATTAAACTCCGTATCATTCAGGAGACTTAAATTGACACATGTTCACAGTCCAAGATGACACAAAATGGGGATGAGAGGGATAGAGTAAAGTGGAATGAAATGGAATTAGGTAGCAGAGAGGTGGGGGACTGGAAGGATGGGGTATAAAGCTCCCATCACAGTTTCTCCTCTTCTTACTACTCACCCTGAGGCTATCAGGCTATATAAGAAGCTGCAGGAGTAAGAAGGTAAGACAGATACATAGCCTTGACACCAGGAAACAAATCCCCTCTGTGCTACAGGGTCTAGGAGTAAGTAAGCCCTAATGGGGCATCCACGAAAGAAACCTCTATGCAAAGATGAGTGAGCCGTGGGGACAAAACATTTCTCACAGAGTGGCCAAAAAATAAAAGTCCAATATGCGTGAAGAAACCTAATGCAAAAAAAAAAAAGCTAATAAAATAATCAGAACAGGGGCGCCTGGGTGGCTCAGTGGGTTAAGCCGCTGCCTTCGGCTCAGGTCATGATCTCAGGGTCCTGGGATCGAGCCCCGCATCGGGCTCCCTGCTCGGCAGGGAGCCTGCTTCCTCCTCTCTCTCTGCCTGCCTCTCTGCCTGCTTGTGATCTCTCTCTGTCAAATAAATAAATAAAATCTTTAAAAAAAAAAATAAAATAAAAAAATAAAATAAAATAAAATAATCAGAACAAGAATTCACTCTAGACAGAATTGATTTTGTGAAACAATCCAACCAGAACTTTAAAGTAAATGTTTAGGAAATTGCAGATAGAGAGGCACCTGGCTAGCTCCGTCAATAGACCATGGGATTCTTGGTCTCATAGTGGCTGTAGAGCCCCACATTGGGTGTAGAGATTACTTAAAAATAAAATCTTAAAAAACATTTTTTTAAAAAGAAAATTGCATGGGGGTGGGAGGTTGGGGGCACCAGGTGGTGGGTATTGTAGAGGGCACGGATTGCATGGAGCACTGGGTGTGGTGCAAAAATAATGAATACTGTTATGCTGAAAAAAATAAAAAAATTAAAAAAAAAAAAAAAAAGAAAATTGCAAAGAGATAAAGGAAGTCCACTTAAGAAGAACAAGACATTATGAAACAAAAACCAATCACAGTGGGGCACTTGGATGGCTCAGTTGTTCAGTCAGATACTGTTTAGCGTCTGACTCTTGGTTTTGGCTCAGGTCATGATCTCTCAGTCATGAGATGGAGCCCGGAGTCAGCTCTGTGCTAAGTGTGCAGTCTGCTTCAGATTCTCTCTCCCTCTCCCTCCCATTCTCTCTCAAATAAATAAAATCTTAAAAAAAAAAAAAAAGCCATTAGAGTTAAGAACAGATGTATATGAAAAACCATTTAAAAATCCTGGAGAGAAAAAACAGTCATTATTTTTTTTTTTTTAAATAAGTAGATAAGTATCAGTTTACACAAAATTTAAAAAGCATTTAGTTAACTGGAAAGTAAGTTGAAAAATTCACCTAGGATGCAACTCAGAGAGAGATAAAACGTGAAAGAACAAATAAGGTACTTGGAAGGGTTAGATTAAGAAGCTCCAACTTGGGTTGCTCAGTCAGTTAAGCGCTTGCCTTTGGCTCAGGTCATGATCTCAGGGGCCTGCGATCAAGACCCACATCAGGCTCCCTGCTCAGCAGGGAGTCTGCTTCTCCCTCTCCCTCTGCCATCTCCCCCACTCCCCTGCCCTGCTAGCTTTCTCTCAAATAAATAAAATCTTTAAAAAAAAAAAAAAGAAAGAAAGAAAGAAATCATTGGCTTTAAATTCCTAAATAGCAACACTAGAAGCCAAAAAAACAAATGAATGATATCTTCAAAATTCTGTAGGAAACCAAATTTCCAACCTAGAAGTTTATATTCAAATTATCATTAAAGCTAGAGAGGTGAATAAGGTCATCTTCAGACATACAATATGTCCAGATATAGACCTTCCACATATCTATTTTCTGTGTTTTTTTTTCCATCATTATGAGAATAAATCCACAAAGAGGAGGATATAGGAAAAAGGCAGGAGATCTAACACATAATGCATATAAAGAGGATTTCTAGAATTATAATGAAGGGGGAAGAGATAACAGATAATCTGATGCAGAATGATTTGGGTTCAAAAATTTTAGCCACAAACAATGCTGGCTCAATGTTCATATCCATGTAGAAGTTAATAGTGACAGAATAAACATACCTGGGACTTTATGTCTCGATGAAGAATTTTTCGATCATGTACATGTTTCAAGGCCAAACATATCTGTACAAACCAGTCCAAAATCTAGGGGGGGAAATCAAATTTGTCATTTCTTCTAAAATTTATATTCCATAGTAGTCTTTCCTTAACAATGAAAGCACTCATAGAATATTTGAGGTTGAGCGGAACTAAGTCCTTAAAAAACAAATTTAGGCTATAATTTTTAAATTTCACCATAATTAATGTTTTTAACATTAAGGAGATAATTAAGCCAACTGACACATTATGTGTAGGGTATGACTAACTTTCAAACATAAGAGACTGCTACTGAGCACCTCTTAGAAATCAGAAAACAGAAATTTCCAGAGAAGACTGAAAAATAGAAATACTTTATATTTTATGATACTGTGATGGTGAGTCACTTTATTTTTAAATACATCTTTTTTCTACATAAATAAAAGTCATAAAAGGAAAAGGAAAAAAAATCAGGCTCAAAATTTGGAAGTCATCACTGATTATTCATCTCTTTCCACACTCACCATATATATAAACACACTCTGAAACTGGCTACTTGAAAGTAAAAGAATTTAATTTCTACCCCATTCCTAAGACCAAAAGAATTCTAAGTAAATGGCATTTTTAAACAGGAAAAAATTAGACTATAAAACAATCAAAGAAAACACAGGTTAATTTCCTATAATCTTTGAAGGACTTTCAAAACAGGACACAAAACCTCTAAATCACAAGAAAAAAGACTGACAATGTTGAATGTATAAAATTTAAAACATTTGCATGGCAAAATACATAATCAAGTATAATTAATTATTTAAGAAAATAATTAAAATAACTAAAACAATAACTAAAATAGTAACTTGAGAAAAATAAAATAATACACAAGATTGGTCAGAATGTGAGGAAGTAAGTCTTTGCATACCTTGTTTGTGAGAAAGTTAATCACAGTCATTTAGCAAAGTATGTAAAAATTTTAAATTCATATACCATTTGAAAGAGCAACTGGAATTTCAAATTTGTCTTACAGATACAGCATCACAAATACAAAAAGGATGTGTTAAAGGATAATTCATCCCAGGAATGTTCATCAGAGCAAAACATGTATAAACATATGAAGAGGCCTAGTTAAATACACTGTGACATCACTGTACCAGAAATACCATGCAGCCACAGAAAATAATTAAGTACTTCCATGTATACTGTTAAGTGAAAAAAAGAAAGTTCTAGAATGGTATGCATAGCATACTCCTAGCATTTTTAAAAGAAATACTTGTGTATTTTACATACCTAAGCTCCATATAATTGTATATGAAGTATGGTGTTTCTAAGAATGAAAGAAGAAATAAAGGAAGCACAAAAGAATAGCTACCAGTTAACAGTGTTTACAACTCAGAGAAGAGGATTTTCATTAGATAAAATGAAAGTAACAAACTAATTTTTACTCTTTGCAGTATTTTTTAAAAAGAATAATCCATTTTAAAAAAATAACTTTTAATTAATTTTCTTTAAAAACAAACTAATCACCTAGTGCAAATACATATTTACTGAGGGCTACGCAATTTTTAAGTTTCTTTCTGTATTCACATCAGGCACTATAAGCAGAGAACTGAAATACTGGTCTGACTTTGAGTTCACATGGTGGTTGAAATATATTTATAAATAAATATATCTATAATAAAATGCTCAAGTTTTATAACAGTGATACATACATTAAGAGGGCAATTAGTTCAATGAGGCTTAGGAAAAAGTACCAAAAGATAAAAGAAATAAGCTCAGTGGAGTCTTATTTTTATATGGTCTACCTGTACAACTAAAACACATTTTAGAAACCATGCATGTCTCTTTTACAGATAGGGTTTTTCACTACCATATTTCCCATAACTATTTTCCTTTATAATTTGACAAAAATGTATTCAGCACCAATGATATGCCAATAGCTGTAGGAACTGGCAAAAAGGTAATGAAAGAGCTCACAGACCAAATTTATTCTGTAAAGGGCCAGAAAGTAAATCTTTCAGGCTTTGCAGGCCATATTGTCTCTGTTTCAACTCAACTTTGCCACTGTAGGATAAAAGCAGCTATAGATCACTATATGCAAAAAACGTAACCGTGGTTTTAATAAAACTTTGCTTACAAATACAGACAGTGGTATGAGGTTGGCCCTTGTTTGTTGGCCCCTATCAAAGACTACTGAGGGAGGGACGTAAACCCAAAGTAGTAATAAAGAAGCACAAAGAAAGACAGCCAATTCAGCCTAGAGGTGATAAAATAAAACTGGACAAAGAGATGATATGATTCCACAGCTAAATTTTGATGGGGAGGTATACACAAAGCTGAGAAGGACACAAATAAGTATAAAGGCAACATTTCCATTACCTCTGTCTATCCAGTCAAGACTCTTTTTAGGGTTTGATTACTTACAGTTGAGGTTGGATAAGAGGAAAGGCCCTCAAATTATAATGTGCTTCTAAGCTCCCCTTTTTACTTCCTTGTACGTATTAATTCATATTAACATTTGTAAAATACTGCTGGGATAATGGCACTTTTTGCTCAAAAGGCTTTTAAATTCTTGTTACAAAATGTAAGCCAGCCAATCAAACACTATATAATGACCATAAACTTGTCTGAATTACAATTTTATGTATATAGCATTATTTTTACTACTATAGATTGTGTTAGATCACTAAAACAATACTACATACCACCTTCTCTAATTCAAAACTCAAGTTTCTTTGTGCAATGAGATATTTAGAATTTTACTAAAGTATGCTAAGTTCTGACAAATTATTCACTAAAAAAAGTTTGAAAAACTTACAGTGCTAAATATATTAACAGAAAAGTAAAACGTGGCTATTAGAACAGTAAATTGATTTTAGAATAAGAACTTACTCTTTACCTTTCTGCATAATGTGCCCAGAAAGCAGATATTCCAAGCCCACCAGAATAATCTTCTCTGATTTGTGCTGACTTTAACATTTGATTTTTTTTTTTGAACAAAGGTTCCTCATCTCTGAGAAAGCTAAGGATCCTTATAATTGCACTGCCTTTATGTATCTTGTTTTCAATTTTTTTTTTAAAAGATTTTATTCATTTGACAGACAGATCACAAGTAGGCAGAGAAGCAGGCAGAGAGAGAGGAGGAAGCAGGCTCCCTGCTGAGCAGAGAGCCCGATGCGGGGCTCAATCCCAGGACCCTGAGATCATGACCTGAGCCAAAGGCAGAGGCTTTAACCCACTGAGCCACCCAGGCGCCCCTTGTTTTCAATTTTTAAAAATTTTTAAAAGATTTTATTTATTTATTTGACTGAGAGAGACACAGTGAGAGAGGGAACACAAGCAGGGGAAATGGAAGAGGGAGAAGCAGACTCCCTGCTGAACAGGGAGCCTGATGTGAGGCTCAATCCCAGGACCCTGGGATCATGACCTGAGTCAAAGGCAGATGCTTGATGACTGAGCCACCTAGGCACCCCAAATTTTTTAAATTGTAGTAAAACACACATAATACAAAATCCATCATCTTAACCATTTTCGAGTATATACTTCAGTGGTATTAGGTACATTCATACCATGGTACAACCATCAACACCCATCCAACTCCAAGAACTCTTTTCATCTTGCAAAGCTGAAACTCTATAACCATTAAATAATAACCTTAATAATAAATAATAACCCATTCCTTTCTTCCCCTAGTCCCCAGAAAACACTATTCTACCTTCTGGCTCTACGATTTTGGGTACTCGAAGTGCCTCATAAAGTGAAATCATATGGTACTCATTTTTTTGTATCTGGGTTATTTGACTTAGCATCAGGTTGATCTACGTTATAGTGTATTTCTGAATTTCTTTCCTTTTTAAGGCTGACTGATAAGGAGGTACTTCTGTCATTTTGTTATTGCTCTTTTATGTGCCTCATAACTATTCTGTCCCTCATTTACTACATTACTGTTTTCTTTTGTGCTTAGGTTTCTATAGTGAAACATTTAAATTCATCTCTCATTCCCTACATACATATTCTATATCTATTTTCTTTGTAGTCACCATTAGGGATTATATTTAACATCCTAAATTCACAATACTCTATAATCTGGATTTGTACGAGCTTAACTTCAGTAACATACAAAATCTCTACTCCTTAACATCTCTCTGTCCTACACCTTTCAGTTGCCAATGTAAGAGAATTACAACTTCATACAATTATATCTTTGTTCATGTGTCCAAAAACATAAACTGGTGATGTTTAAAAGTACATTACTTTCTTAAATTTTATAAAAAAAAACCTACCAAAATGTGGAATTATAAACCAATTACAGTAATACCAGGTTTTAGACTAGTAATTGTATTTTTAAAATGTGTTTGTCTTTAAATCTGTAGAAAACAAAAATGGGCATTAGAAATCATTATTACATTATCAGCTTTTGTAATTACCCATATATTTACCTTTACTGAGATCTTCATTTCTACATATGACCTCAAGTCCCTGTCTATTGTTCTTTTACTTCCATCTGCAAGACTCCCTATTAGCATTTTCTTCAGTGCAGGTCTAGTAGTCACAAATAACCTCAGCTTTTGTTTACCTGAGAATGCCCCTCATTTTTGAAAAGTGATATTGCCAAATACAGGATTCTTGATTCACAGTTTTTTCTTTTAGCACTTGAAAATATCAGCCCAGTGCTTTCTGGCCTCCAAAGGTTCTAGTGAGAAATCTCCTGAAAATTTTGGTGAGGCTCCTCTTACATGTGATGACTCATTTTATTATGCTGCTTTCAAGATTCTTTGTCTTTGACCTTCAACAGTTTGAATCTAATCTGTCTGGTGCAGATCTCATTCAGTTCATCCTATTTGGGAGTTTGCTGAGCTTCTTGGATGTTTACATTCATGTCTTTCATCAAATTCAGGGAGTTTTCAGCTATTAGTTCTTCAAATATTTGCTCTGTCCCTTTCTCTATGTTTTTTCTGGGACTCCTACAAAGCATAAGTTGGTCAGCTTGATGATGTCCCATAGGTCCCTTATGCTCTGTTCATGTTTCTTCAATCTTTTTTTTTTTTTTTGTCTGTTCCTCAGACCCAGTAATTTCCATTGTCCAAGATTCAAGTTTACTCTTTCTCCTTCCCATTCAAATCTGTTTCTAAATCACTCTAATAAATTTTTCATTTCAGTTATTATATTTTTCAGCTCCAGAATTTTTTTTGGTTTTTTTAAATCTTTATTGATATTTTCAATGTGTTTATACATTGTTTTCTTGATTTTCTCCATTTAGTACTTTAGTTCTTTGAGCAGCTGAAAGTTGCTTTAAAGTCTTTGTCTAGTAGATCTACCATCAGGTCTTTTTCAGACAGTTTCTGCTGATTTTTTTCCCTTTCAATGAGCCATACTTTCCTGTTTCTTCATATGCCTTGTGATTTTTGTTGAAAAGCAGACACCTGAATCTAATAATGTGGTGATGCTAGAAATCAGATTCTTCTTGATCCCCAGGGCTTCTTGTCTTATTTTTGCTAATTATTGTATGGTGTCTCTGCGCCAAGGTTCAGCTTGAGGCACAAACTTAAATTTTCAGGACTTTTCCAAGCCTTCATCTTTCTCCAGGTATACATGGTGACTTTCTAATTTCGCTTGTGTATGTGGCTGCTTTCAAATACCTTAGTTTTTAATGTCTTTCTCCACAAAAGGGAAAAAGAGAAAAGAAGGGGAAGAAAGAAGGCAGTGGCTCTTTAAATCCCCTGGAAATCACATCAGCAAGAGGGGTGGGTCTTGCAACAATGGGGGGAGGTACAACAACAATGGCTGCCCACCTCCTTGTTTGTACCTCCAAGATCAAAAATGACAATATTCAGAACACAGATCCCTGACATTTGGAGGACATGGACCTTTTTGCCCACCCTGGTTTCCACAAGGTACATTCAAATTCTTTCTGGAAAGCCTGCAGGGCTGATTGCCTGGGTGCTGGGAGGTAGGGAATGGGTAGCAGCCACTGTTACCTAGCTAAAAGTTGAAATTGACTGAAAATAACCGCAATTTATTAATCAGGCTTTCACTTAGCAATTATATGCTTACAATAGACTCCAGAGATACAAAATAGTTTCATTGGATAGATTCTACCACAATTCTGTAATTGTGTTGGTAGGAGAGAGAGTCCTCCTGCTTCCTATTCTACCACCTTCCCAGAATCCTCTCCATCTACATTTATTTTAAAATATTTTGTTACTTTGATTAAACAGGTAACCAAATATTATTTTTCAGGTATATAGAGTATTAATAGAAAATACACTATTAATATATTAATTAGCTCAAAACTGTTAAGACTAGCATGGTAAGACTTGGCTAATCAACAAAAAAGTTCAGTCTCTCTTAGGTTAAGTTTATGTAGGAAATTACTATTAATATAAATATTGCAGGAAATGCACACTTTATGGGAAGGTTCTAGACATATGCCAATGGTTTTGCTATCTATATTTACCCTTAAGCAAAATATTCACCTTTATCAAATGTCCCACAGAAAATTTTTGTTTTATTATTACTATAAGAAATTAACCACAGACTTTGCCTCATTATCAAACAGGCTTTTGCTTCTACTGACCAGAGGCTCCTGGACAGGACCATACTAAGAACACTGAACTACTGATACTTCAAAAAATAGACTCTTAAGTACAGGCTTCAGAGATGACATTGTTTAAGCGGACAATCGACTGAGTCAAGATTTCTAGACTTTTTTATAGTCCACAAGCTGATATACATGATGAAAGCAAAGTGCCCCAACACCCGGACAGATAAGAATTACTAGAACTGAATCAACTAAATTAAATGAAATTAAATTGTGGGTACTTGTTTGGAATATGATTGGTATTACTCTTTTTTAAAAAATTTTATTTATTTACTTGAGAGAGAGAGAGAAAGGGGGGGGGGACAGAGGGGCAGAAGGAGAAACAGACTCCCTATTGAGCAGGGAACCTGTTGTAGGACTCAGTCCCAGTGACCTAAGCCAAGGTGCCCCAACTGGTATTAGTCTTAATGTCCTATTTTATATTTAATGAACACATGAAGTCCATTTTTTTTCTTAAGAACCATCTCTAGCCTTCAACTCAGCAGATTATGCTTTCATAAATTGAATTATCACATATTAATTATCTGATTCTCACTGACCCACTCAGAATTCAGAAACCGTTTTACTGAGTTTTACTTTTCAGGACAATATTGTAATTTTCATCAGTTCAATAAAAATCTATACTCCTAAAAAAAAAAAAAAATCTATACTCCTTGGGGCACCTGGGTAGCACAGTCAATTCATTGGGTCATGATTTCGAGCCACCCACCAGGCTCACTTCCTCTCCCTTTGCCCCTCCCCCAACACACATATATGCATGTGTGTGCACGTGCTCTCTAAGTAAAATAAATCTAAAAGAAAAAAGATTTTTTTAAAAAAGTAAAAAAAAAAATTATACTTTTTCCCAATTAATAACTAATCAATTGTGCAACAAAGCCATACCTAGAATGTCTTAATTAAAAATTATTTTCATTCAGTTATGACAAGCCCACACTAAGAAATATATATGGAACCAATTCCTATATCAAACTGCCAGGAAACTGCCCTAGTACCTAACTTAGAAGGTCTCCGCAAGGTCATTTCCTAATAGCCAAAAACCATGGATGAAATGGAAACCTTCAGGAATAAAGAAAATCACCCAAATTTATAAGTACCACAGGTAAAATCTGTTGGAGAATGTATTGGCCTTAGGAAAGAAAAGAAAATAATAGTTTTTATGTTTTTTAAAAATCTAATCCAAGATCCTTATGAAAACATCTGGACAGAAATCAATTTTGCAGCCTTAGGAGATGCACGATACTGCAGGGCTCTAGATTATCAGAAAAAACTCAAGGTACTTATATGCTTCATTAACACTCCCACTGAACCTAAATATTAGGGCAAACCCATGTGAGATGACCCTTTCTTTTGAGAAAAGTATACATTTGGAAATTATATATGGTCAAAAGAAAGGAGACTATTAGGAAATTTATCCAGAACTTGGAAATAAGGTAAAAATAATGGGAAATCGTTTAAATATTTATGTGGGCAAAGGCCATCCAAGGATTATTTAGTTCATTTCATTGCTTACTACTGATTAAAAGGCATAGATTTAGGTTGCTTCCTAACTATAACTTAACTTCCTAATTTCCAACTACAGAGTTTTGTCCAACAAAGATGCAAACAAGGAAGTATCACTGAAGAGAATGGCTTGAGTAGTTGGAGAATCATCTTGTTTCAGAGGTCTTGCTCTTCCCACCTGAGATGGACAAAACCCATCTCAGACTCATGCTACCCGGCAGTCTAAAACAAAAAATAGCTCCTGGCCTTTACGTTTTTGTGCTGCAAAGTCCGGAAAGTAGTAGGATGTAGTAGTAGTAGGATGTTTCTCTTTAAATAATTCCTGTTTCAAATAGGCTAAATACAAAGGAAACAGTCAACAAAACAAAGAGGCAACCTACAGAATGGGAGAAGTTATTCGCAATTGACACTACAGACAAATGGCTGATATCCGAGATCTATAAAGAACTCCTCAAACTCAGAACTCAAAAAACAGATAATCACATCAAAAAATGGGCATAAGACATGAACAGACACTTCTCCAAAGAAAACACACAAATGGCTAACAGACACATGAAAAAAATGTTCATCATCATTAGCCATCAGGGAGATTAAAACAAAACTACAACGAGATACCACCTTATACCAGTTAGAATGGCCAAAATTAACAAGACAGGAAACAATAAGTGCTGGAGAGGATGTGGAGAAAAGGGGACCCCTCTTACACTGTTGGTGGGAATGCAAGTTGGTGCAGCCACTTTGGAAAACAGTGTGGAGATTCTTAAGAAATTAAAAAGAAAAAAGAAATTAAAATAGTGCTACCCCATGACCCTGCAATTGCACTACTGGGTATTTACCCCAAAGATACAGATGTAGTAAAAAGAAGGGCCATCTGTACCCCAATGTTCATAGCAGCAATGGCCACAATTGTCAAACTGTAGAAAGAGCCAAGATGCCCTTCAACAGACAAATAGATAAAGAAGATATGGTCCATATACACAATGGAGTATTATGCCTCCATCAGAAAGGATGAATACCTAAAAAATTTTAAAAAATTAAAAAAAATAAAATAATAAAATAAAAAGAAAGAAAGAAAGAATACCCAACTTTTGTAGCAACATGGATGGGACTGGAGATTATGCTGAGTCAAATAAGTCAAGCAGAGAGAGTCAATTATCATATGGTTTCACTTACTTGTGGAGCATAAGGAATAACATGGAGGATATTGGGAGAAGGAGAGGAAAAGGGAGTTGGGGGAAATCGGAGGGGGAGACAAAACATGAGAGACTGTGGACTCTGAGAAACAAACTGAGGGTTTTGGAGGGGAGGTGGGTAAGGGTTGGGTGAGCCTGGTGGTGGGTATTAAGGAGGGCAGGTATTGCATGGAGCACTGGGTGTGATGCATAAACAATGAAATCTTGGAACACTGAAAAAATAAAATAAAGTTAAAAAAAAAACAAGCTAAAATAAATAATGTTATCTGTGTTAACAAATCATCTTTCTGAAGGGTAGAAAAAATATTAAAAGAAAGACTTGCCAAATTCTCATTATTTATTATGGAATAATCTCAGAGATGGACAAAAATATATAGAGTAGATCTCCATACTAATTTCTAGGATAACAAGATACATATAGGGGCACCTGGGTGGCTCAGTCGGTTGAGTTTCTGCCTTTGGCTCAGGTCATGATCCTGGAGTCCTGGGATCAAGCCCCACATCGGGCTCCCTGCTCAGTGGGGAGTCTGCTTCTTCCTCTCCCTCTGCTGCTCCCCCTGAGCTCCTTCTATTTCCTCTCTCTCACTCACTTTCTCTCTAATAAAATCTTAACAAAAAACCCACAAGATACATATATATACATACATATAAATCATTATGTACCAAGAACATTCATCCAACTGCAGAACCAAATCCACAGACTATCAATGTACTTTATAGGAGAATGTTATGAAATCTAATAGTAAGCATTTTTTAAAGTCCAATAAAAAAGAATAAATGTAAGCACAAGCAATGGAAGGTATTAGATAAAATTCTAATAAAACACAGCACTCTGTACACTAGCATAGATTATTTGACTTCACCACAATAGTGAAGCTGGCTATGTGGTATGAGCATCCCTATTAAAGAATGAGAAAATAGTCTCAAAATAGTTAAGTCATTTGTTAACATAACTATTACCAAGTTGATAAGCAGAAAAATGATTCAAACACAAGTTCTGAAGTTCTGTGCTCTGTCTAGTAGCTTAGTTGTAGAAACAGGATAAGTAAAGTGAGAAGTATTACATTACCCTATTTAATAGTACTTAACTAAAATAAAACTCAAGATTTCAGAACCTTACCATTTTATCAAGTTACTGGCAAGAAGCTAAAAGTCTCCATCAACACAGTATTATCAATTGATTAGTTGTGCCAATTAATTTATGGACACAGCTTTCCTAAGCATCCTAAGAGGACATCAGTGAAAACTGTAATCTCTGCTCCATAGTAAATTACAACCTTATTGGGGAAACAATTATAATGTGAAATTATTCAGCATACATTAAGGGTGCATGATGCAGTAAATTAAGTGTAGACTTGGATGAATATCAATGCAGCATTATACAGCAGAAGCAACAAATGCACAGAAAGCAAAACAAATGATCAGAAACTGTACTAAGGGGAGAAATAAAACTGAATAAGATGTAACGCAACAGTTACACATTTAAAAATATAAGATAGTGACAGCCATTTTAGAAAAATATGCAGATATTAATTAAAGATATTAAAATAGCAGCCTATGGATGGGAATGAAATGAAAATAGAATATGAACAAATAAAAAAGCACAGGCCTTGCTACAATGGGATATAATGTAGCTATTAAAACTAATATAACTGATCAACACAGAGGAACATGTGACAATAATCAAGATAATTTTTTAAATGAAAGCTGTATTTTTTTCCATATTATAAATAACATTTTCCTTACTTTCTAAATTGTTTTGAGTATAGCTGATACACAGTGTTACATTAGTTTCAGATGTACAACATAGTGATTTAGCAAGTTTGTACATTATGCTATGTTCACACATGTAGCTACCATTTGTCTCCATACACTGCTGTTACAATATCACAGACTATATTCCTTATGCTGTGCCTTTTATTCCACTGACATATTCATTCCACAAATGGAAGCCTGTATCCCTCATGCATCTACACCCATTTTGCCCTACCCCTCCTCCTTGCTCCCCCTTCACAAACATCAGTTTGTTCTGTTTATAGGTTGGGATAATCAAGATAATTTTTAAGTGACAAAAGACAGAGTACGCTATGTATAATATCCCCTTTCTGAATATGTGTGCCTTGATGTATATATTTCCATGTACAAGTATGAAGAAGAAAGCCTAGAAGAATGTACCAAACTAAAAACAGTGGTAATCCTCAGAGACGGAACAGTGTGCAAAGAATTATTTCCATTTCTGAACCTTTTAATAATTGTACAATTTAAGTTTGTAAACAAATATTAAATAAATTTTGGAGTTAGACAGAAGTAGGTTCAAACACTGACTATATGATTTGGGGCAAGCTACTTAACCTCTGTTAGAATTATTACCTATTAAATAAAGAAAACTACACTAATTCATGGGGGATTATAAAATTTAAAAGAAACAAATACAACACTCTTAGTACAATGTTTCCCCCATTCCCTTATGTAAAAACACACAAGTTAAGAATGGGTGATAATGAGAAATGCAATAGAAATTTAGAGAAGGAAAAGATCACAGATTAGAGTGGTTAAGGAAAATCAAAGGAAAGGCTGGGACTTGAGCTGAGCTGTAAAAAAAGAAAAAAAAAGGTAGAATATTAGTAAGAGAGTTGGCAGGGAAGTATTACTAAAATAAAAGAAATAATAGAATAACTACACAGGAAGAAGAATGAGATATATGAGCATGTGTTCCTAACACAAATAGTGCCTAACAAAATGAATGCTCAATAAATATTTGTTAAATGAACGAAAAGGGGTACACATTAGGTAATACTAGGAAAAAAATAAGACTGCCTCAGTAGGATAAGGTCATATTTTAAAGATCCTTGAGGTCAAAACAGAGATTAGATTTAATGCAGTTGCCAATGCAAGGCTTCCAGAGCTGGAATTACCTAGGAAAGCCACATTTTAGGAAAATGTGGTCTATTAGCAGAAAGCCAGACGAATAGAGAATACTTAACTAGTTATAATGAATAATTAGGTTATATACATAAATATAAGTGTTTACACAAAGGATATAACATACATTATAAATATAATAATATTACTATAGACAGGAAGTGAGATGGAGAAATGACTAAGGTGGAAGCTAATTAGAACAGAAATATGACTGAGATATTAGAATATGATATCAAACTGTCCTAGTAATTAAGAATTTTGTAGTTACAAGTAAACACATATATAAATTTTGAATTGCTTCTGAATAACATGGATTAAGAGTCAATCTCCTACATGCTAACTCACCTGATCCTCTTGAAACAAAATGCCTTTCTGAGCATTAATTCGTTTAAACAGATCGCCCCCTTCACAGTAATCCATCACTATGTAGAGAGAGCCATTTTCTACAAAATATAAACACGACATTTCATTTTTTATTTTTTTTTAATTTTTTAAAGTTTTTTTGTATGTGTTCTAAGATTCATTCTTTATGCATCACACCCAGTGCTCCATGCAATATATGCCCTCCTTAATACCCACCACCAGGCTCACCCAACCCTTACCCACCTCCCCTCCAAAACCCTTAATTTCTCAGAGTCCACAGTCTCTCATGGTTCATCCCCCACTCCAATTTGCCCGAACTCCCATCTCTTCTCCTTCTCCCAATGTCCTCCATGTTATTCCTTATTCCTTATACTCTGCTAATAAAAACCATATGATAATGTAAGTCAAAAGCACAGCTAAATTAAAGGTACTTAAGGGTTTACTAAAACACAGTGATTAATTATGTTCCACTAAAAACAGAACCACCTTCAAAAGAATTAGACTACAAAATCAAGGTATACTGCTTATACAGATTGTATGATAACCTGGTTTAACAGGCAGCTCTATCATCAATGATTTTCTACTAAGAATACAGCATTCTTAGTAGAATTCTAAGATATGCTTCTTGAATAGCATATCCACAATGATCTAAACATCTCTGGAATACAGACAAAATGCAGATAAATACACTTGGTTTCATTTAATAGACAGATTTCCTTAAATATCATCTATAAAAAAAAATGTTTTTCTACCAACTTGTCAAAGATGGGTTATAACTTGGTTTTCAATTTACCATTACTTTTCAGCTTTGTTTCATCCACTTAATCAACTACTTACTAAACAAATAACAGATATTGCAATGAACTCTGAGGATTCAACAGTGAATAAGAATGTACAACTGCTGGAGCTTTCTTTGATTTTACTTCTATTTTTAAAAATTAGATATAATCTGTGAACAACATGAAAATAGGGCAATACCTTATTTCCCTTTATGTCTCAGTCCACAGAAAGAGAGGCTTCTATCACTCTTCCCATGGGTAGACAGGACTAGAAGAACCCTTCTCATCCTTCCCTCCACCTTTATTCTTAGATTAACACTATGCTGATTCTGCACAAATTAGGGAGTAGCTGATATAACTTCTAACATTACTAAACCACTACTTACCAGTGAGACTACTCCAACTCAAGGAACAGTTTTCACTCCCCTTACTTCTCTGTGCTTATAGCCTAATTCCATCAGTACTTGTACCCTGCACCCTGTGTAGTGTTTCTGTTACCTATAGTTCTCATACCTCCTTTTTGATAAACCGCTCCTAATGTGCCATGGACTGGGAATCTATATGACCGACTAATTAAGATTCTGTATAATTCGTGGGCACTTCTAAGGAAGATGGTGGAGTAGGAGGATCCTGGCCTCACCTCCTCTCAGGGATAAAACCAGGTAACAATCACATCAATGTAAATAACCCAGAAAACGACTGGAAGACTGGGACTCTCCACAGCTAAATGTAGGGAAGAGGCCAGATGGAAGAGCGTAGGAAGGGTAGAGATATGGTCAGGAGCTAAACAGGTCCGTGGGATTGTCTTCAGGAGGAAAGAAGGGAGAAACACCCATGGTGTGGAGAGAAGGAAACAGACACTAACCCCAGGCACCCCAGGCACTGCAGGCACCCAGTCACAGGGAACCTGAAGAGAGAAGATGAATGCCCACAACATTTGGCTGTAAAAACCATTATATGGGGTATAATTTCATGAGTTCTTATAATCAGCAGGGCTTAACATCTAGAACATTAAAAATCAGCATGCTCAGCTTTGGGAAAGTGAGAGAGCAACAGGAAACTGTCCCCACTCTTAGAGACAACACAACAAATGACCCAGCAGAGATGCAGCACTAAGAAAAATGCCCAGGATATAAGGGAGGGGGAGTAATTTACTATTCTGCATGTGCAGGAGGGGCAGGGATGTAGGGGGACTTCTCCAGGAGCAGAAGAACTGGTAGGCTCCATAAAACTCCCCCATCCCCCAGCCCTAGGTACATGGATACCTTCGAGAACTAGTGCAGTGCCAACACTCTCCACCTAGCTTGCTAAAAGCACATCCTGCAGGTACAGGCCCTCCAGCCAGGTCCTTCTTCCACGCTTCCTCCAACAGCAGACCCACACAAACTTTGCTAACACCCTACACCCTGTACCCACATTTTCCTACGGACCTGCCCCTTTCAATATGACCCTGGCCAGAGCCCATCCAAAACAGTGCCACAACAGGCTGAAATCAGCCCCAACAGGGGCTATCAGCCCTCCAAAGTGACTCAGGCCTGAGAGACAGGGAAAGATAACCACACACACCAGACCAACTGTGCCCCTGGAGGCAGACGCCTGGCCTGAATGCAGGCCTCACCCACCAATGAAAGTTTCTGAAGGGAAAAACAAACAGACAGTGCATTGCATTTTGGTGCTACTGCACCTCTAGTTAATGCCTGTTCTAACTCAACTCAAACCCAAAGCAACCCCAGACTGGCCTACCAACAACACAGGGACCAAACAATGCCTACAACAGGCAAAGTGAACCAGTGCAGACAAGTTAATTAAAAACAAACGCAGCTCAGCCACAACAGTGCCGTATACGTATCACACACAGGAGACACCCTGAAATGCCAGGTTCTAGTGAAGAGGGGTCATTGCACTGCATGGTACTATAGGACCTCTTCTTCATAAGGCCACTACTTTCAAAAGCCAAAATGTAGCAAGACTTTCCTAACATTACAGAAACAGACACAGAGTGTTAGAAAATATGAAGAGACAGAGGAATACATCCCAAGTGAATAAATAGGACAAAAATTGCCATAAGAGACCCAAACAAACAGAGATAAGTAATATGCCTGACAGAGAATTTAAAGTAATGATCGTAAAGATACTCACTGGACTTGAGAAAAGAGTGAAGGACCTCAGTGAGACTCTTAATACAGGGATAGAAATAAAAATGAATGAATCAGAGATGAAGAAATCAGTAACTTAAATTGAAAATTACACTAGACATTGTAGATCAGTCATTTGAACCTCCAACGCTTGGTTTCAGCTCAGGTCATGATCTCATGGGTGGTGAGATTGAGCCCCATGTCAGGCTTTGCGCTCAGTGGGGAGTCTGCGTGAAGATTCTGCTTTAAGATTCCCTCTCTCTGCCCCTCCCCCAACTCATGTTCACATGTAAATACATACAAACATACATACATGCATACATACACACATCTTTGGAAAAAATAAAAATAAAAATACACTAGATGTAATAAATAGCAGACTAAAGAAAGTAGAGGAATGGATCAGCAACCAGAAGTAATAGAAAGCAATCAAACAGAATAGGAGAGAGAAAAAAAATAAAAGATGGACCTGGGAACACAGGGACACTATCAAGGGTAATTAATAAATCACATTATAAGGATCCTAGATGGAGAAGAGAAAAGGGGGCAGAAAATGTATTTGAAGATAAAATATCTACAAATTTCCCTAACCTGGCAAAGGAAACAGAAGTCCAGATTCAGTGGGTACAAAGAGCCCCGACAAGGTCAATGTAAGAAGGTCTACACCAAGACACATGGTTCGAATGGCAAAAAGTGGTGATAACGATAGAAGTTGCAAAACAGCAAGAGATGGGGCTCCTTGGGTGGCTCAGATGGTTGAGTGTCTGACTCTTGGTTTCAACTCAGGTTGTGATCTTACAGGTGGTGAGATACAACCCTCCCTCAGATAAAATAAAATCTTTAAAAATCTTTTAAATCTTAAAAAAAAAAAAACCTCCTACTAGAGTATTTGTTGACATACATTAAAAGCTTTTTATTTGAAATACTAAAATTTTGGTGATGGAAGACAAAAGAAACGGAAAGAGATGTAAGGAGAAAGATAAAGGAATCTAAGCTCATGGGAAGAAGATAGTTAACACTGTACTCCTGTACACGTAAACATGCATAAATGATAATTTCACTACCATCATAAAATATAGTATACCTTATAACATAATGTGTTAATTGATCCATACTTTTTTAAAGCATGTTCTACTATAGTATGTACCCAGTTAATCTGGGAATGAGTATACTTTTGCTCTAAGTCAGACTGTATGTGAGTTGATAATGAAACAGTCATTTAAACTATCTACTACTTTCAATCTAAATTATTGTTAAGAGTCACCATACTGGGGTGCCTGGGTGGCTCAGCTGGTTGGGCGACTGCCTTCGGCTCAGGTCATGATCCTGGAGTCCTGGGATCGAGTCCCACATCAGGCTCCCTGCTTGACAGGGAGTCTGGTTCTCCTGCTGACATCTCTCCTCTCATGCTCTCTTTCTCTCAAGTAATAAATAAATAAAATCTTTAAAAAAAAAAAGAAAAAGAGTCACCATACTGGCTGGAGTGCTTAATTGTGATTATCAAGAGGAAATTGTGTTGCTGCAACACAAGTCAAGGAGGACTATTACTGGAACTCCATGGATTCACTGAGGTTCCTCTCTTACTCGCTTGCAAAATAGCCATAATTAATGAAAAACTGCAACAAATATAGTACTCGCAAAGACTCAGATCCTCCAGTGATAAAGGTTTGGGTTATTCCACTAAGTAAAACAGAACACACTCAGCCAAGATGCTGCAGAGGGCAAAGGAGAACAAGGAATTGGTTGTAGAAGGAGAAAAAACATGATTATAAACTTAGGACTCATAAGCAGCTAGAAACTCAGGACCCAAAGAAGCTATTCTTTGTTTCCTTTTTCCTTCCCACCACCACTGCCTTAAATAAACTGTTAATGGTGTCAAATTAAATATATATATACATATATATACACACATATATACACACACAGTATAAAAATATACATAGTATATATACACATATTGTACATAAATATACACATACAGTATATATATGTATAGTATACACATGTATTTATACATATACTATTTATGTATACGTACATATACTATATATATACATACATGCATATACTACATATATGTATGCATACATATGTTTTTTTCTTTTTTAATGATTTTATTTATTTGATAGAGAGAGAGATCACAAGTAGGTAGAGAGGCAGGCAGAGAGAAAGGGGAAAGCAGGCTCCTTGCTGAGCAGAGAGCCCGATGCAGGGCTCGATCCCAGGACCCTGAGATCATGACCTGAGCTGAAGGCAGAGGCTTAACCCACTGAGCCACCCAGGTGCCCCAACATACTTTGTTTTGTAATGTATAGGGATTTATGATAATGGGCATGAATTCAAAGGACTTCAACAAACCATCTTGACCTGTCTTTAGAGAAGCTTTGCTTTATCTTAGTTCCTGCATTACCAAATAGTATATATTTCCAAAACAACATATAATATTTTAAGCTATGACATTTTTAAGAACCTGAGACCACTTTCAATATACCTCACTACTATGATAATGAGGTAAATAAGAGAATACAAATGAGAAGGATCCCTTTCTAAAAATCAGAACATTTTCTTAGTGGCAGTAGTGGTAGCACTTTAAAAGAAGTTTAATTTAAAATGATATAAATTGGGGCGCCTGGGTGGCTCAGTGGGTTAAGCCGCTGCCTTCAGCTCAGGTCATGATCTCAGGGTCCTGGGATCGAGCCCCGCATCGGGCTCTCTGCTCAGCGGGGAGCCTGCTTCCTCCTCTATCTCTGACTGCCTCTCTGCCTGCTTGTGATCTCTCTCTATCAAATAAATAAATAAAATCTTAAAAAATAAAATAAAATAAAATGATATAAATTGGGGCGCCTGGGTGGCTCAGTGGGTTAAGCCTCTGCCTTCGGCTCAGGTCATGATCTCAGGGTCCTGGGATCGAGCCCCATGTCGGACTCTCCGCTCAGCGGGGAGCCTGCTTCCCTTCCTCTCTCTCTACCTGCCTCTCTGCCTGCTTGTGATCTCTGTCAAATAAATAAATAAATCTTTAAAAAAATAAAATAAAATAAAATAAAATAAAATGATATAAATTACTGTCCTTGCTTTGTACAAATTTTTACACTTAACCACATTGCTTCTTTTTAAGCAATCAGAGTAACAGTGAGTCAATATAAAATTACACATGGACAGTATGGTGTGGTGTTAGGTAGAAGCTGGACCTGAGCAGTGGAAGGAATGCCCCAAGGCAGAGTCCCAATTCTTTTTTTTTTTTTTTTAAGATTTTATTTATTTATTTGACAGACAGAGATCACAAGTAGGCAAAGGCAGGCAGAGAGAGAGGAGGAAGCAGGCTCCCCGCCGAGCAGAGAGCCTGATGCGGGGCTTGATCCCAGGACCCTGGGATCATGACCTGAGCCGAAGGCAAAGGCTCTAAGCCATTGAGGCACCCAGGTGCCCCGAGTCCCAATTCTTGAAGGGGAATGGCACAGATAAGGGCTGGAGGCAAGGACGGATAAATAAGCTATACATTAAAAGCCTGGGGACACAATATCTGACCTTGTGGCTTCCAAGACCTGGGGCTAACAAACTAAAGAGCCGTAGGTACAAACCAAGCACTCTCCTCAGCCACATCTGCCCCAGGGTAACCTTAGCCCTAGACTCATAATGCATTTGAATTGTGGGTACAGCCCCACCGGATGGAGAAAGGCTGCCCAGACCTTTCTGTACAAACCTTGTGGGGCTAAAAACTCCCCCTCCCAATTCATGGGAGTCGTCTCCCAAATGACTAAAAACAGATCCACAGGGTGCATGGGTGGCTCAGTCAGTTGGGCAACTGCCTTCAGCTCAGGTTATGAACCCAGAGTTCTGGGACCTAGTCCTGCATCGGGGCTCCCAGCTCTGTAGGGATTCTGCTTCTCCCTCTGACCTTCTACCCTCTCATGCTCTGTCTTACTTGCTCTCTCTCTCAAATAAATAAAATCTTTAAAAAATTAAATAAAATAAAAACAGACCCACAATCCATCACAGTTCTTCCCAGCCCATAGAGATGCAACAAATATCTAATAACAAAAAAATGTCCCCACTCTCCCATGTTGACAGTGTACATTCACTTTTTTTTTTATGATTTTATTTATTTGACAGAGAAAGAGAGAAAGAGTGAGCAAGCAAGAATGAGCACAAGCAGAGGAAGCAGCAGAGGGAGAGGGAGAAGCAGACTCCCCACCGAGTAGGAAGCCTGATGCGGGACTCAGTCCCAAGACCCTGAGATCATGACCCAAGCAGAAGGCAGATGCTTAACCAACTGAGCCACCCAGACACCCCTGTACATTCACTTTAATAAACTGCTTTGTGTTTACTACTCTTCTTCTGGCTGTCTTTATTAGAACACAGATAACCACATAAATCTTCTCATGGGGAATACAAGAACTGAGACCTCCATTCATACAGACTGCCCACCAGTAACATCGGTATTACCCTAGAATCAAGTTGATATGAATATGCATATATACTGCAGCAAAAACAATATACTTTTCTTCCTGAAAATACTTTATAAGTAAAATATCCAAAAGTTGTCGCATGGCTTAGTTCCTTTGAACTCTCTTGCAAAATTTATCTGACCTTCAAATGATTCTCTATACTGGACAATATTTGGATGCTTCATGTTTGCCAATACTGCAACTTCTCTCCTTGATTCTTCCCTTTCTTTATTGGACATCTTAAATGGGAGAGAAAAAGAAAATATTAAATTAGACCATCAGTAAACCATCTAAAAGTCCATCAATAAGAGAGTGGTTAAAAAACAACAGTTCCAATAAAGCATAGTCAAAACAACAAAATAAAGCAGAAGTTAAAAGAAAAGTTGAGGGGTGGGGGGTGGGAGGTTGGGGGCACCAGGTGGTGGGTATTGTAGAGGGCACAGATTGCATGGAGCACTGGGTGTGGTGCAAAAATAATGAATACTGTTATGCTGAAAAAATAAAAAAAAAAAAAAAGAAGTATTAAAAAAAAAAAAAAGTTGAATCCACAAGTAAAAATATTTTAATGTTCAAACCAGATTAAGTTACAGAACAGTAAGTGTATTTTTTAAAACACTTAAATACATAAACATAAGCGCACAGCATAGAAAAAAACTGCAAGGATATACAGTCTATTCTAAAATTAGTGGTTCTCTCTGGGATTATGGTAGCCTTTCACTTAATGTTATGCAATGCCATATTTTTTTTTAATTCTCTAACAATGAGCCCATTGAAATCAGAGTATTCATTGAATTAACCAAACAAAATTATACTTACTCTTGAGATGTTAATTTCCTTGATAACATATTGCTTGCCATCTTCTGTAGATTTAACAAGAATGGCTTTTCCAAATGAACCTTCTCCAATCTTCTGTAGTCTAGCATACTTCTCCATGATTCTTTTTCTAAGGCATCTTAACAGATATACTAGACATTTAAAAAAGTTAACAGTTAATAGAGAGAAAACATGTCTTCCATAACCATTAACAATATTTAATTCAATTGTAATTCCTTAGTGATTTGCTTACTTAAAAACCAGATATTTAAAATCTTTACTCAAAGTTAAATTAACTTTATCTGAGTTTTACTCATGTGACATAGTTATAACTAAAAAGAGAAAAATAATGACATTTCAATTTTATAAAAATGATTTGGAAAGTCGAATACTAAATTTACTTGATGTATATGGAGAAAGAGACAAACTTTTCCCTATGTGAATTAATTAGTAGCATTACTTTATTATCTCCAATAAGAATGTGTGTCTGAAAGTTATTTAACTAATCCTCTTATTAGACATTAAAATTGTTTACACTGTTTGCTATTACAGAAGAACTTTAGATAAAATTTCGGTACATACATTTTTATGTACCCTATTATAAGGATTTCCTTAGGATAAATTATTTGTCCAAAGAATATGCACATGTTAAAATTCTGGTCACTATTTGTTGCTGTTGTTACTTCTACATTTGACAGAAAAATGGTGTCTCATTTTTAATTTCTTTTGCTTATCAGTTAATTTGAAAAATTCTTCCACATATATTGAACATTTGTAATTTGTTCATTCATGTTCTTTTTTCATTTTCTATTTGAATAGTCTTTTTAGTAATTTCTAAAAGTCCCCTCTTTAATGAGGATGTTAGCCCTCCTCTGTCAAAAATATTTTTTCTTTCTATGCTATCTGCCTTTCAATTGTATTTAAATATAAAAATTTATTTTGATATTAACTAAACATGTTATTGGTCTTTATATTTGTCCTTTTGGTATCATAATTAGATCCTTACCAGACTAAGATATTGACAAAGGTCATTAGCAACTTCAGCAATAGTTAATTTCAGGAGAGTGATGGGTGGGGACAAAGTCAGAGTCTAAAAGCTAGTTAGTGAAAGCTTAAAAAAGTCAAAGGGAAGGAGGAGGGAAAGAGAATGATATGGTCACAAGACAATCATGAGCACTACCTATTGGCAAGACTATTTTTATTGTGGAGATACCTGAATTCACTATATCAATTTAAAACTAATGAATATTTAATTTACCTAACTTGCCCTCTTCTATTTCCATTTACATCAAGCAGCTTTCTATGTATGATTCCCTTCTAGGAGAAAATGGGCTTATTAAAAAGGCCATAATAAAATTTCTGTGACAGTTTATATATTTCTCATTGTAAATTAAAAAATCCATGTTCTCATTTCATCCATCAATACTAAATTTGCTTAATTTTACTCTGCCTCTAAAATATGATCCAATCTCCTTAAATGACAAAATTTATATTCAGGGCTTGTAAGACCAAAGTCCAGAACCCAGCCTCTGGTAAAATCAATTGGATAACTATGCCTTAGGAAATTTTGTAGGAAAGAACCTTCTTCTACCTTAGAAAACATTATAACCATATTGCATTTCAAAATAGGACAAGACTTTTGGCAACTTGGAGAGAAATAAGAAATTAATGATTACAATAGCAATACAGCACCATCAGTGAGTTAAAGTCATTCCAAACATATATACTCTCCTCTCAAGTCCACGCTTGGTCAACTGGCATAATATAATGATTACCTGGGCACCAGCCAGAATTTAATGATTTCTCCAGGACATGAGTATATTACATTACCATGCTATTTAGAAAAAAAAAATCAAGATAAATTCATCTTAGAAAACTAAATTTCATAAGTCAAATTACATTAAATAATAACCATATTTCACAACCCTCATTATTCTGTGACTGCTGCCAAAAAAAAAAAAAAAAAAAGAAACAAAACTTGTCAACTTGGCTCTGCCTCAAAATTTAGTTGCCAATTCCTTTCCAGGGACCACACTAACGAAATGGAAGCTCCAAGAGTCCCTAGTATGGCACAGTACTGCCTACCACATTACTGATCATTGTGTTTCTGACAACTCAGTATAGGAGACCTACTACTCCTGGTAGTGAAGAAGGATGACTCTAATTGCCATCAAATGATGTCAAAGCAGAAAGTTTTCTGAATAAAAAATATGCTGTAAATGAGTTTCAGAGAAACTCACAACTCCTCCTTTCCTACAGAATCTACACGAGGGTACTGTGGTAACTGGAGGGAAGTGAAGGGGGAAACATGACAAGATAGAGTGCTTTCAGTGTCTTACAACATATTTAACCGAGCTACTTATTTCCTAGTCATGAGACTTCCCAGCTGAATTACAATCCTAAAAGATTTTTCAGACCAAATGAGAAACAGTGAAAAACGTACTACAGGTTTATACATCCACAATCATCATAATGTATAACTGAAGGAACACAGTAATCCTGTTCCAATTTCATATTTGTAATAAACTGAAAATTGGAGTGTTTGTCCTTTCTATGCTTCAGTTTCCAGCATCAAATGAAAATCATATACTAACTTGACAGTATTCTTTTTTTTTTTTTTAATTTATTTGTCAGAGAGAGAGGAACTAGAGCGAGCACAGGCAGACAGAGTGGCAGGCAGAGGGAGAAGCAGGCTCCCCGCCAAGCAAGGAGCCCGATGTGGGACTCGATCCCAGGACGCTGGGATCATGACCTGAGCTGAAGGCAGCTGCTTAACCAACTGAGCCACCCAGGCGTCCCTTGACAGTATTCTTAAGATCTCCAACTATTTTATCAACTTTATGTCTATAATATTAAAGACATTTCAAATCACAAAACCAAAGACATTTTTGACATTTGAGCTTCCCAAAGAGTTATGTGATATAACAAGCAAAGCAATGGATTTGGAAGAGAAAAGATTTATGACCAAAAAGCAAACTACTTGACCTCTGCACCTTGGTTCCTTCACCTGAAAACACTAACAATTTAAACATAGTACTATCTTAAGGGCCCTACCAACTCTAGTAATGAAAAGAGACGAAAATAAGAGTTGAGTAGATCAGAAAATAGGAAACTTCAACATTGTTTAAAATTGTACCATTAGCCACAAAAAGTAGGAATGACAGACAGATATGGCCAAAGCCTTTCCTTCAGAGAAATCAAAAGAAGACACAAGAATAATTTTTTTTTAAGATTTTATTTATTTATTTGACAGAGATCACAAGTAGGCAGAGAGGCAGACAGAGAGAGAGAGGAAGGGAAGGAGGCTCCCTGCTGAGCAGAGAGCCTGATGTGGGGCTCGATCCCAGGACCCTGAGATCATGACCTGAGCAGAAGGCAGAGGCTTTAACCCACTGAGCCACCCAGGCGCCCCAAGAATAATTTTTTTTAAGATTTTATTTATTTATTTGACAGAGAGAGATCACAAATAGGCGGGGGGGGGGGGGGGGGGCCACAGGGGGGAAGCAGGGTCCCCGCTGAGCAGATAGCCCAATGTGGGGCTCAATCCAGAACCCTTGGATCATGATCTGAGCCAAAGACAGAGGCTTAACCCACTGAGCCACCCAGGTGCCCCAACACAAGAGTAATTTCTTCAGCCTGTATCTTTAAAAAGTAAAAAAATAAAGTGCAATTTAGAATTAAACATATTAAACTGAACCTCTACTTCTATCTCTACTTCTTCCCTAAACCGAATACAACTTTAAAGAGATCAAAAAGGCAGAAATGGAGAGTAAACAATAGCAACAAATTTCTGGAAGCTAACAAACATAAGAATAAGCAGCAACTGACTTAGGAGACTAGAGAAAACTTATTGTAACCCAGCAATGGCAAATAAGTCAATTTCCACTATAGACTAGCTCAATAACTAGAATAAGGTGCTGTGAGAGTGAGGATATCAAAACTAAAACAGAATTGGCTGAAAGACTGTGTAATAAGCAGATAGTTTGCCTCCTCCACACCTCTCAGTCAGGTGACTATACCTCTCTTGTGTTGGCAAAAGACTAGAGATGTCTCTAGATTGGTGATACCAACACAGTTGAGAACGGTACCATATCTGATATGGGAGATTAAGTGAAGGCTGACATCATAAATGGTTCCAATCATGATGTTGTAGCTCATTATCAGACCATCCCACTTCCCAAAACAATCAAAAACTCTGAGTAAAATATATAATTGACCGACAGGAATTGAGGGGCTATAATCCTTGAGAGGTGGGAAAACATTAGTGAGTTTCACATCCATCCCAGCCTTCTCCCTGAAGACATTTTCCAAATTGCAGCATAGCATGATGGGACTTAAGTAGAAAACAGCAATCTTACTGAGCTAAGGAGAGAGAAGTCAGAGTTTAAGGCTGCCAAAGTCCTAGAGAAAGGAAAAAGAACAGGAAAGCCCCAAATTCTCCATATAAATTTTTCTCCTGTCAGCCCATTTCTAAGTTGCACATACAAAGAGCAAGTCTAAAACAGACTAGTCCTAGGAGAGCCTAACACCATTCCTTGACAGGATCAAGGAAGGTAATCTACTGATACTCCCATCAACCTGCCAGAATAAAACATAAAAATTTTTTGGAAGATACATGTTCCAGAGCCTCTATGACTTTATTTACAACATCCAGTAAAAAAATTATGAGGTGTGTAGAAGAAGAAGAACCAAATAACCCAAGACCAAAAGAAACAATAGAAATAGAATCCAAATGATTCAAATACAGATTTTAAATAACCATAAGAAATACGTTCAAGAAAATAAGAGGAAAAGATGATCAAAAGTGATTTTTCTTAAAGATGGAGAACTTCAACAAAGAACTGACATTTATTTTTGAAAATTAAATGAACATTTTGAACTGAAATACAAGATATATGAAATTAAGAAGGCACTGCAAGGGTTTTACAGCAGTCAGGATACAGTAGAAATCAGGACTATTAATCTGGAAAATGAACCAACAGAAAATATTCAAGAAAGAACAAAAACACACCAAAAAAAAAAAAAAGCAAACAGGTGGAAAGATCTAATATCAAAAAGGTTTTAATTCTTAGTCTCTACATTTATTCTGACCTATCAAAAACACAATCTTTGTGGGTGACAGTGATTAGACAAGCTGATTTGAAGTTAGTATGAGGAAAAAAAGAATAAATACTGAAAAAAGAAGAAAAAGACCAATGAAGGAAGACTTTTCTATTGATTATCAAAACACAATATAATGCTACAATAATTATGAAATTGACAGGCAAATAATTGAACGTCCAGAAACATATCAAAAACATTTTTGGGGGGACACCTGGGTGGCTCAGTAAGTTAAGCTTTTGATTCTTTATTTTGGCTCAGGTCATGATCTCAGGGTCATGAGATTAAGCCCGGCATCTGGCTCCATGCTGGTTGTAAAGGCTGCTCAGGATTATCCTTCTCTCTCTCCCTCTGCAACTCCTCCCCTGCCTTTCTCTCTTTTTCAAACAAACAAAAACAAAACATCATATTTTTAACTTTGTGGATGACCACAGTGACATTTCAAATTGGTGAGGAAAAGTTAGATTTTTGAAATAAACAGTATTTAGACAACTAAGTAGTAATATGGAGGAGAAAAACTTAAACCCATTTTCTTCACTTTACATCAATATAAATTCTAGATAATAAACTACTTAAATGTAAAGGGGAAAAAAAACGAAAATAGCAATAAAACATGGGAGGATGACTTTTATAATCTTAGAGTAGAGCAGCTTAGTATGACACAAACCCAAAAAGCCTTAAGGTATTAATATAACTACATAAAAAAACATGTATACAAGAGGTGCCTGGGTGGCTCAGTCAGTTAAGTGTCCAAATCTTGATCTAGGCTCAGGTCTCAATCCCAGGATCATAAATTCAAGCCCCACGTTGGGCGTGGAGCCCACTTAAAAAAGAAAAAAATATGGGGCACCTGGGTGGCTCAGTTGTTAAGTATCTGCCTTTGGCTCAGATAATGACCCCAGGGTCCTGGGATCGAGCCCCACATCGGGCTCCCTGCTCGGTGGGAAACCTGCTTCTCCCTATCTCACTTCCCCTGCTTGTGATCCCTCTCTCTCGCTGTGTCTCTCTCTGTCGAATAAATAAATAAAATCTTTTTAAAACACATGTATGGGTGCCTGGGTGGCTCAGTGGGTTAAGCCTCTTCCTTCAGCTCAGGTCATGATCTCAGGGCCCTGAGATGGAGCCCCATATCAGGCTCTATGCACAGCGGGGAGCCTGCTTCCCCACCTCTCTCTCTGCCTGCCTCTCTGCCTACTTGTGATCTCTGTCAAATAAATAAATAAAAAGTCTTTAAAAAAATGTATATGAAAAGCTAGTGTAAGTCAAAATTCAAATAACAAAAAGAAAAAAAAATATGATATATATATGTATTAGTTCATATCACCAAGGGCTCATTTTTCTAATGAATAAAACATTCTCATATTCATAGAACCAAAAAACTAATCTAACAGAAAAATAAAGGATTGAAGTTACAAGTTAACAACAAAAAGGAATGTAATTAATGTTAAAATTTGCAAAAGTATCCAATCTCTTATAAAGAGAAATATAATTTAAAAGTACAGGATAAATTTTGTTATGTATATTTTACCTTGATTAAAAAAAAGTACAAGTGATGCATTTTTCACCCATCAGAATGGCAAAATTCAGAAAGTTTGTTACTATACTATGTTAGAAGGAAATATAAGGAAGCAGAATATGATGAGAATACAAACTGATACAAATACCAGGGAAAATAAAATTCCATAATATCTACCAAAATTATCAGTGTTCACTATGATCCAGCAATTCCATTCTTTTTTTTTTTTTTTTAAGATTTTTTTATTTATTCATTTGACAGATAGAGATCACAAGTAGGTAGAGAGACAGGCAGAGAGAGAGGAGGAAGCAGGCTCCCTGCTGAGCAGAGAGCCCGATGAGGGGCTCGATCCCAGGACCCTGGGATCATGACCTGAGCCCAAGGCAGAGGCTTTAACCCACTGAGCCACCCAGGCGCCCCCAGCAATTCCATTCTTAGGACTCGACCTTATAAATATTTCCAAATGCGTGAAAATGATACATTTACAAAATTTTCCTCTGCAGCACTGTCTGAAATGGTAAAATGTAAATATCCATAAGCAAATCAAAAGGAAGAAACATTTATATTGATATGGATTAATTTCTAAGTACCAGAATTACTAACATGGCATACTATCATTTGTGTATTAAAAGGAAATATATATGGGGGCACCTGGGTGGCTCGGTGGGTTGAGCCTCTGCCTTCAGCTCAGGTCGTGGTCTCAGGGTCCTAGAATCGAGCCCCAAGTCAGGCTCTCTGCTTGGTAGGGAGCCTGCTTACTCCTCTCTCTGCCTGCCTCTCTGCCTACTTGTGTTCTTTCTTTCTTTGTCAAATAAATACAAATTTTTTTTAAAAACCACTTTCAAAGGAAATATATATGGGTTTATGCTTACACTTATTTACTTACACATGTGAGTATATGCAAATATATACTATCTCTACATGTGTACAGACTCACCTAATTGCTTGTATACGTAACACCTGTGAAGGGATACACACTAAACTGGTACACTATTGGCTGCCTTCAGGGAAGAGAACTGAGTAATTAAGAGGAAGACTTTTTTAATCTTTTGTGCCTTCTGAATTTTAAGCCATATCAATGTATTATTTATTCAAAACAGTAAAATTTAAAAAATAATAAATGCTGACAGAAAGAAGAAGAATGCTAGCTAAATCAATTTCTCCAGTTAAAATCTTTCAACAGTTCCCCATTTTCAAACTTCTAACACTGACATTCAAAGTTTTCCTATACGGCCTACTTCTTTTCAACTATGTCAACTATGCTCCACAAAACTATCTTAGCCTCTAGTCAAATAAGACATCTTTCCTTACATTTAACTAAAAAAATTTTAAGCTATAATAAGCAATGTTTGATATAATAAAATTTCTGTACCAAATATGAAAAATGCCAGAGAATATGAGCAAAAACTATATCCCCTTCAATCTAGAACTTTAAGTTTCTCCAGTTGTTTTAGCTATTTGATGAACAAATTTTCCTGAAGGGAAACACTAGTAGAGGAATGTCAACAGATTTCAAGAAGTCCCTATGGTACTGCCTGCAGCTACAATCCATATACATGGTTTTCCAAACATTAAGTAACGTTTGGATGGTGGGAGGGGTCAATTTACCATCTCAGTGAGTCAAGTCCCTGACTTATTTATTATCCAAAAAAGCAGAAAGCAAAAATGGAATTCCTATTAGACTTTCTTCAAAACATTTGTTTTTCTTCTCTGTAAGCCTATACAGACAACAATTAACGGCTTCCCTAATGGAAATTACCAACGTCTAAATAATTTATATTCATGAAATGGTGTCATGACCACAACTTAGATTAGAAGGGAGAGATTATAGAAAATGTACTTGGAATACAATGCCAATGTATTAAAATGACCTCAAAAGAACTGTGGCCAAGTTCCATAACCCTCACTAAACTGTTAATGCTGACTCCTACTGTGCAAAAACCTGTTTTCCCAAAGAAGAGGCTCCTTACCTTTCACCTAGAACAAAGAGCAATCTTAAGTGAAATAGATCTGTGGATTCTCTAATAACAAACAAATCTAAACTAGAAACAAAGGACTACTTCTCTCCGTATTTGGCTCCCCTCCATCATCTCTACAATACTGCTGCATCATAAGAAAGGGCAATTACTTGCATACATTGGATATTACTTTTAATCCTTCAAATACTTCTGATGTTACCATGGCAATAAAAAAATTTCTGTTTCTCGGAGGTGGAGCTTACATTAGAGAATAAAAATTAGGCCTGTATAAAAAAGTTATGATGAACTCTTAAAGTAGTACAACTTTTATTGTCTTCATAGGGAGATTGTTTCAAATAATATAAACTGAAATATAAGATTAGAAGCTAACCAGTTAACTGCTACTCATTTTTAATTAAAATGTATATGTAACTTAAAGAGACAACATAAATGCAAAGTAAATTACTGTTTATGCATACCAAGATTTCTGTTATTTTAATTCCTTTATCATTTAATATCCTTTAACTAACGTCCAAGCACTGCTTTGTAATATATATCGTTCTTTAGAGAATTAACATTTTAGTGAGGTGGAGGTATTATTTTCTGTCTACTTAAAGTATCCCTGCAAGCTCTACATAAACAAGTCTAAGCAAGATCTCATTTCCAATATGATTTTACTCTTTTGCATATCACTGCTTCCCGCAAGTTAACTAACTTCAACGACACAGAGCGTTAGTCGGAGTAACGGTGGGGATAAACACGCATCCGTCTAGGTGTAGTAGCCTTCCTACAGCAGTTAATGAGGCAGGGGCACCATCCAGGATTTTGAAATTGACATCCTGAAAGAGAAACCAAGTCTATCTAACCTGCAGCTCCTCACAGGCCAGTTTAAGGAGGGCAGTGAGACTCCCACTCCAGATACCAGAGTTTCGCTGACCCCTCAGGCTTGACTCCTTCCCGCCTCCGGCAACGCCCAGTGAGACAGCTCCACACTACTCGGGAAGAACAAATTGGTTTCTGAGCCCCTTGGAAACAGCGGGCGGTGGCAGGGGGAGTGCCCGGGTTACCGCCCCTGCAACTTCACAGAGGTGGTTACTAGTGACCCCGGCGGGATGGGGGTGGGGAGATAGCATTTGGGACTGGGAAGCTACCTGCCTGACACGTCCTTCTGCCTCCCAACGCCGGTACTGGACTCGGGGCTACGCGGAGAACTGCTTACAACTCGGAGCTGACGACTCTGCACCGTAGCGCCCCAAAACGCTAGAGCGAATGCAGAGGAAGGGGGAGCGGCCGGCGCGTCACTGACGCTGACGTGTGACGTCAGCGTGCGGAAGCCGGCACGCATTGGGGGAGGCGGGGAAGGAGTGGCGCGGAGGGGCGGGGCCAAGGCACAGCAGGTGGGAGATGATGCGAGAGAAGGAAAAAATGAAAAGGAAGGAAAGGAGTTAAGGCAGAGATGAGTGTTAGAGCTGTTTTGAATAAAGCATTTTATAAATTTGTCCCACATACACAGAGAAAGGGATTTTTTTTTAACGTGAAGTCTGTTACTTAGGAATACCGCATTTTAAAAAGTAATTTTGCTTTAAAAAGCGAGGCTGTTTCTAGTACATTTTGGATGATTAAAGCAAGAAACTATTTTTAAGTATTGAAAAAAATTCTTAAAGACTATAATGTGGTTTTCTACACATTTACATCCAATGTGTGTATAAATTACTTGCCAGTATATTGAAAGATGGTCTAATTTCATGGCAGGACTCTAAAAGATAGGAACAGATTTTCCCGTATAAGGGATTAGGTCTATTGTCCTGAATAACCCCAGGGCTAAACTGCCTTACCTAGAGTACCCCTGAGATACAGGAGAATCCAAATTTGAAGCTGAAGGAGGATGATGGCTTGTCTACTACATAAGTTACACCCGAGGTTATACCTGTTGTATATGTGATGTATGCAGCCTGCTGGAGTGTCCACAGATTTTGCCAGAAACCTCCGAGGTCAAAGATTCAGATCATTGCTTCAACAAAATCTGCTTCCTTCTCTCTCATCCTCTCTCCAACACACCAACACACAAGACCTCTCTGAGTTTTTCCAGTTTTCGGTTTAGCCATGCTTTTATAAAGGTTTCTTATAAAAAGAAAAAGAAAGAGAGAAAGAAAGAAAGAAAGAAAAGAGAAAAAAAGAAAAGGGAAAAAAGGAAAAGAAAAGAAAGTATTTTATTACTAGCATGGAAATTGAAAGTTTTTGGCTTCTTTGCCAGAAGATGGCACTGCAAGTCATCTAACCTGGCAAATTGGAGAAAAATCTGCTTTGGTTTATCTCCTCTTCAATCTTCACCCATGCAAAAGACTTGATTTCCTCATTTTCCCATTTCTAGGCTAACCTCCTGTGACCCCTCCAACCCTAGTTAGTAGGAATTTTGGTGTCACAATGCACAATAACTCTAGCTCTACCCACATACGGTTGTACAGCAAAGCAACATAGGAATGTTGCCAATTGCTAATCCAAGTCAATTCTCTTTAGCTGCTTTCATGAATAATGGCTAGTCAGATACCTCCTTAGATCATTTTTCAGGCTCCTGTCATAGACTGTTGGTGGAACTATAAACTGCAACAGTCTTTGTAGAAGGTATGCTAGCAATATGCATATCCTTTTGACTTCTTTTGCCAATTCTGTACCATACAACATGACACTCCCAGAGTGGTAGAATTGTTGGCAGAAGGGAATGGCCAATACAACCTCCATTCTCTGGTAATCTCCACCATTTGTTTCTCTGTATCTGCCACAGTAGCAGCAAGACTAGTGAACAAGCAGTTCTAGACCTGGTTGGAATAGATAAATTCTTACCACTGTGAGTTATTCTTTTTTTCCCTTCCTTGAAGGCTTAAAGATTTTGTTGGCTGCTTAGTGGGGAGGGAGGAAAACTAATTTGAGTATTGAGAGAGTTTTTGTTATTCATACTTCAGCTCAGTTCTAATCAAAAGAAACTGTAATATACCGTGCAGGAACCTGATGTTATTCACATAACTTATTTTGCTATGCCTCCAAATATTTCTTATATATTGAGGGCTTACTAATTTTTTTTAATTTTATTTTTTATAAACATATAATATATTTTTATCCCCAGGGGTACAGGTCTGTGAATCACCAGGTTTACACACTTCACAGCACTCACCATAGCACATACCCTCCCCAGTGTCCATAATCCCACCCCCCTCCCAACCCCCCTCTCCCCATCAACCCTCAGTTTGTTTTGTGAGATTAAGAGTCACTTATGGTTTGTCTCCCTCCCAATTCCATCTTGTTTCATTTACTCTTCTCCTACCCCCTTAGCCCCCCATGTTGCATCTCCACTTTCTCTTATCAGGGAGATCATATGATAGTTGTCTTTCTCCGATTGACTTATTTCGCTAAGCATGATACCCTCTAGTTCCATCCACGTCGTCGCAAATGGCAAGACTTCATTTCTTTTGATGGCTGCATAGTATTCCATTGTGTATATATACCACTTCTTCTTTATCCATTCGTCTGTTGATGGACATCTAGGTTCTTTCCATAGTTTGGCTATTGTAGACATTGCTGCTATAAACATTCGGGTGCACGTGCCCCTTCGGATCACTACGTTTGTATCTTTAGGGTAAATACCCAGCAGTGCAATTGCTGGGTCATAGGGTAGTTCTATTTTCAACATTTTGAGGAACCTCCATGCTGTTTTCCAGAGTGGTTGCACCAGCTTGCATTCCCACCGACAGTGTAGGAGGGTTCCCCTTTCTCCGCATCCTCGCCAGCATCTGTCATTTCCTGACTTGTTAATTTTAGCCATTCTGACTGGTGTGAGGTGATATCTCATTGTGGTTTTGATTTGTATTTCCCTGATGCCGAGTGATGTGGAGCATTTTTCATGTGTCTGTTGGCCATCTGGATGTCTTCTGTGCAGAAATGTCTGTTCATGTCTTCTGCCCATTTCTTGATTGGATTATTTGTTCTTTGGGTGTTGAGTTTGCTAAGTTCTTTATAGATTTTGGACACTAGCCCTTTATCTGATATATCATTTGCAAATATCTTCTCCCATTCTGTCAGTTGTCTTTTGGTTTTGTTAACTGTTTCCTTTGCTGTGCAAAAGCTTTTGATCTTGATAAAATCCCAATAGTTCATTTTTGAGGGCTTACTAATTTTTGTTTGGGCTAATTTCTTTTTCCAATTTTATTAAGATCTCATTGACATACAGCACTCTATAAGTTTAAGATGTACTGTTTAATGATTTAACTTACATATATTATGAAATGGTTATCACAATAAGTTTAGTTAATATCCATGATCTCATATAAAGAAGAAAGAAAAATTGTTTTTCTCTTATAATGAGAACCTCTAGAATTTTTTGCCCTAACAACTTTCAAATATACTATACAACAGTCTTAACTATTTAGTCATGTTGTACATTACATTTCCAGTACTTAATTATCTTATAACTGAAAGTTTGTAGCTTTTGACACCTTTATCAAATCCTCCCACCCACCTTACCCTACTGAGGACTTTTAAAAATGCATACTAAGATCTGTGGTCAAAAGATAAATTAAGCAATGTATAGTAGGCAGAATAATGGCCACCCAGTTATGTCCCCGCCCCCAGTCCCTGGAATCTGTGAATAAATTAGGTTACATGGGAAGTGGGGAGGTGGAATTAAAGTTACTAATCAGCTGGCCTTAGAATAGGGAGATGAGCCTCGATTATCCATGTGGACCCAATGTTATCACAAGAGTCCTTAAAAATGAAAGAGGAAGGCAAGAGAGAATCAGGAGGAAATGTGACTATGGAAAAAGTTCAGAATGATAGGATATGAGAAGGACTCAACTCCACTGTTCCTGGCTTTGAAGATTGAGGAGGTAGTTTGTAGAAGTTGCAAAAGACACAGAAATGGATTCTCCCCTAGAGCCTCTAAAAGGAGGCTGACACCTTTATTTTACCCAGTAAGATTTGAGTTGAACTTCTAATCTGCAGAACTCTTAAGATAATAAATGTGTGTCAATTCAAGCTACGAAATTTGTGGGAATTTGTTGCAATAGCATATTAATGCAAACTACGTTTGCAGATCTACTTTCTGGCTGACTGGTAAATTCTTTTTATTGTGTAGGAGAAGCCCACAGCTAGATCTGTAAAAACATCTTATTGAGAGTTACCTCAGCCCGAGGAAGCTCCTTCTTAGCCACCTTCCTTAAAGTAAAGGATCTGGTAAGAACCCCAATCAAACAGGATCCCTTCTATAATACTTGCTGAGAAGGAATGAGATCAAGCTGAAGTATTCACATTGGGACAAATAAAGAAAATGTTCAAGGGCATTGGTTATAGTCCTTACCACGTAAACACCCAAGTCTGTTGAAGAGGAGATTTATCACCACCAGATTCTTCTAACAAAAATACCAAAGGAATTATAGAGAAGGTTCTTCCCCCCATTGGAATCTATTGTTGTATCACCAAACTATCATGTAGCACATTGTTTAAATAGATTGCCCCATGTCTAAAGTACTGGTTCTGACTGAATGCTGCTTATTAACTGGGAATAATTAGGAATATGCATGTTTAGGCCTAAACTTGGAATAATTAAAACACTTTCTGAGAGTGAAGCCCAAGCAAGAGTATTTTTTGAAGCTCCCTGGGTGGTTTTGAGGCAAAATGAAGGTTGAGAACTGCTGACAAGATGGTTGTATGTTAGAAATCATGGATTTCAAAATAAACACATTCCTATAAAGAAATAAGGCAGTGCACAGCATAAACTATATTACAGAGAACAAAATGTGCAAGTTGACTCATTCTTGCCTGCTTCCAAGAGATCCTTAGGATAATCCCCTATGTAGGAACTAAAACACTACCATGAAAGGATTTAGGACTGATTAATAAAAGGATCATAGAAAGTAGCTATGATTAATAGCTTGTGACTATTATCTACTATCTCCAGAATCTCTGAGCTCCTTCCCAAAATTAGGCTACATATCTGCAGTGAAAGAAGAAGATCTAATGTCTGTAAATCCCTTGTAAAATGTGTTCAGTGGTGTTCCACATAAAATAATATTGTGCTTGGATATTACCATGGTTCAATGAATGCTATCTTGTTAAAAGTAATGAAAGAGTCATACTGTGACCATATTGTGAGTGCCCCCATCATCACCATGAGCACAAGACCAACTCTAGCCCAGAACTGTACTGTTTGAGAATATTCGATTCCGCCCTGGAAAAAAAGAAATAGGATGGGCAAAACTCACAAGTTAAGCAGAGATAAAGTTACTAATCTGTGACATATGGTGGATAGATAAAGTCAGCAGGGCATATACTTGTGAACATAGGTAGAAAGGGCTAGGAAAGACCAAGAGGTGCCTAATATTAATGAAGCACTAAGCATACGAGAGCATCTAATGTTCATTGAACACTATATTTTCATGAAACATTCAATATTACATGAGACACTCAACATTCATGGGTCTTAATTCTGCCCTCCAGTGGTGACGCTCACACTGTGTCCCACATGACCTGCTCCAAAAGTGCAAAACCTGCTCACCAGGTTAATTGGCAAGCTACGGATGTGCCCAGGCACTCTTTTCCCTGCATCTCTTTGGTAGAGCCAGAGTGTCATTGGCTTATAGGCATCTTCCATCTCTGAACTTTGGCTCAAACATCAACTCTCATCCTAATTACCTCACCATCAACAGGAAGGCTAATATGCCAAAAAGAGACAGGACATATGAGCACTACATAACCACATGTTTCAAATCATAGGTCTTTTCTCTCCACTTGTACCCTACCTTAAGTATGTTAATTTTCTTTACCCCCTTGCTTCTCATGGTAAGTTAGCCTTTCTGTGACCGCTGGATTGCTTATCTGGTAGTATATTGGGGAGATATCATTGTATTAATGTGATTTACCACACGAAACCAAGCACGTAATATTTGGATATTTCTGGGACTGAATGTTATAATGAACTTTTAAACAGTGGACCTCTTTTGCCCAATATCCTATAATTTTTAACTCTGCACTCAAAAAATACCAGTGTAGACTTTGCTGGCAACAAGGGGGAGAATCCCTAATTTTGGCAGGTCCTTAGAAGAATTTTTAATCTTTGGGTTTTCCATGTAAACCTGATTAACAATTTTTGGAATATTCATTATAATAGAGTACAGTTTATTTTAATTGCAAGAAGCTAAATTTCTTGATCCTACAAAGGTCATTTGAGAGGCCCGCTGATTACTGTGTATGTTGGGTGACTAGACCTCATTGTTCCAGGACTAGATAATAAGAATCTTTGGAGTGTTTTGCCTATGTAAGTGGCATAGCCTGAGATTCAGACTTATGGAAATACGTGTGAACTTCTAGCTATAAACTTATATAAGACCTAGTGACAGGGAAGAGCAAAGGGGGTTTTGGTACAAAGTTACATTGAGAGAAACATGATTTATAGGTTGGTGCCAGCACTGAATCAGGAAATGAATACAGTGATTTTAGTCTGTGATATTGTCAGCTGGTAGAATAGGATAAATGAACCAATAAAGCTAGTGCTTAAGCCTATTAAGGTATAAAACCGTTTCAGGTGAGGGTAATACAAAGGGGACTTCCTTTTCTCAAAACCAAACCAAAACAAAACAAAACCCAAACCAACTATTGTATCAGGGAAGAAAGGAGCACTCTTTCATCACTTTTGATAGGTGGCTGTGCATTTGAGAACAGAGACTCCTATCTTCCTTTATTCTTTTTTAACTGGAATGCTTGCAACTGTTATCCTCTACCAGTTCCACCATTGTATTTTGGGAATGTTGGAACGAGATAACCTGGATCTTTAGTTTTACAGGTCAGCCGATGAAGAATTAATAGATGACAACCAGGAGCCTCATCTTCATCTGATTTGGAAGAGATTTTGGAGTTTGAGCTGATGATATTTAGATTAGGATGAGGTTTTGTACTTCAAGCTAATGCTGTATTGGGATGAGACCAATCGGAACCTTGGAAAAGGGTGAACGTTTTTTACCTGTAAATCTTCAGGGCCTTGAAGGTGGATTGTGGTAGGCAGAATTCTGAGATGGCCTCAAGCTTCTCATGCCCTGATGTACACACCTGGTGTAATTGCCTCTCCACAGTGTGGGCTCGACTGTGAATATAGGGATTTCACTTTCATTATAAGTTTATTAGTCAATTGACTTCAAATTAATAAAAAATTAGATTATGATCAGTGTGCTTGGCCTAATTAGGTGACCCCCTAGAAGGAAGTAAGAGAGATTCAAGAGAAATTCTCCTGCTGGCTTTGAAGATGGATGAGCTGCCATGTGGTAAGAGGGCCATGGAGCTAAGAATCGAGGATGGTCTCTAGGAGCTAAAAGCAATCCTGGTCAATAACTAGTAAGAAAGCAGGGACAACAGTCCTGCAACCACGAATAAATTGCCCCAGGACCCTAGTTACACACCTTTTCTGTTATATGCAGCTAACAAAAAGGAGTTAAGAATCTGGAATGTTGATATTAATGTTTATTGAGTTCTGTGTGCCTTGAAGATCCTAGATATATATGTAAGTCAGATATTCATTACTCTTATACTGGAGGGCCCAAGAAGTGCACATAGTCAAAAGCACTTGTAATATAGTTTAATAAAAATTTGGTAGGGAAGCAAAGTACACAGTTCTCTTGCACATCCCACTGTAAAACACTTGATGGCAAACTCTTTTCCAACAATTTTTTGGGAAGATTTTATTTATTTATTTGTCAGAGAGAGAGAGAGCACAAGCAGAGGGAGCAGCAGGCAGAGCAGGCAGAGGGAGCTTGTTGTGGGACTTAATCCCAGGACCCTAGGATGATGACCTGAGCTAAAGGCAGATACTTAACTGAGCCACCCAGGCATCCCTCTTCTCCAACAATTTACTCCAGTACTTCTCTGGGGCAACCTGGCTCTTTTTTTCCCCTTTCCCCTCTCAAACGTTGAACAAAGTCCTCTTATTTCATGCCAAGTAGCTTCATGTGCTTCCCTGAATTCTGGGAACCAGCTGATACACATCTAGGGTCTTCTACCCTAAACAATTATCAAAATATCTGGCCAAGCTAAGGCAGGAATCTCTCAACAGGGCTTCTGGTGAATCAAGTTTCCTCCACATTTTTATATGTACCTTTGTAAATGCCTAGAAAGTTGCTGGGAAATTACCTCAAACATACTTCATAGTATTTTTTTGTGGATAGTGAAACTAAGGTTGGTCAGGTTTTGCAGGGCATCAACTTTCAATTTGAATTTTCTGTATTGTTTCAAAATGTTTAAAGTTATTGTGTTAGCTTCCTAATACAAATACAATTATAATACAATTAGCTGCTGTAACGAAGTAACACAAACTGAGGAGCTTAAAACAACAGAAATTTTCTCAGTGATGAAGTCTAGAAGTCTGAAAATTAAGGTGTCAGTAAGGTTACACTCTCTTTAAGGTCTCCAGGGAAGAATGCTTCCTTGTTTCTTCCAGCTTCTGGTAGCCCCAATTTTTCTTTAACTTTTGACAGCCTAACTCCACTCTCTGCTCCCATCTTCACATAGCCATCTTTCTATCTTTGTCTCTCCTCTTCTTATAGGGTCACTAATTATACTGAATTAGCCCACCCTAATGACCTTACTTTGATCACATCTGTAAAGAACATATTTCCAAAGGAAGTCATATTTATGGTGGGGGAGGATCTTTGAGGGGACACAGTCAGCCTACAATAGCCATGGCTTACTCTTTATTAAAAAAAAATTTTTTTTAATGTGCAATATTTTATCAAACAATGTCCTTGGTCTCTTTAAAACATCAATATCAGGGGCGCCTGGGTGGCTCAGTGGGTTAAAGCCTCTGCCTTTGGCTCAGGTCATGATCCCAGGGTCCTGGGATTGAGCCCCGTATTGGGCTCTCTGCTTGGCGGGGAGCCTGCTTCCTCCTCTCTCTCTGCTTGCCTCTCTGCCTACTTGTGATTTCTCTCTGTCAAATAAATAAATAAAATCTTAAAAAAAAAAAAACATCAATATCATGAAAAATTGGGGGAGGAACTTTGAAGATTAAAAGAGTTAAGAAACATACACAAGGGGCACCTGGGTGGCTAAGTGCGTTAAAGCCTCTGCCCTAGGCTCAGGTCATGATCCCAGAGTCCTAGGATCGAGCCCCGCATCAGGCTCTCTGCTCAGCAAGGAGCCTGCTTCCCTTCCTCTCTCTCTGCCTGCCTCTCTGCCTACTTGTGATCTCTATCAAATAAAGAAATAAAATCTTAAAAAAAAAAAAGAAACATACACAAAATGCCATGCTTGAAACCTGATTGAATCCTGGTCTGGGGGGAAAAAAAAGCTGTAAGGATTTAACAACTGGCAAAATTTAAGTATGGACTGGTACTAGGTATCAAGGAATTATTGCTAATTTTCCTCGTTGTGATAATGTTATTGTTCTTGTGCCAGGGAAGTTGTTATTCTTAGGAGATGCATGTTGAAGTACCTAAAGGTAAAGTATGTCTGCATCCTACTTTCCTCACGCTTCGGGGGGAAAAAAATCACGATATAGAGGAAACAAATAGGGCGCCTGGGTGGCTCAGTGGGTTAAGCCACTGCTTTCGGCTCAGGTCATGATCTCGGAGTCCTGGGATCCAGCCCCGCATCGGGCTCTCTGCTCAGCGGGGAGCCTGCTTCCTCCTCTCTCTGCCTGCTTATGATCTCTGTCAAATAAATAAATAAAATCTTTAAAAAAAAAAGAGGAAACAAATATAGCAGAATTTTTTTAATATGACTGATCCTGTCATGCCCATGATATGTCATATTCAGCTATTTTAACTTGAATTCAGGCATCACAAACATAAATTTTCAGTATTTATCATATACCTTAGAGAAATGAAAAAAACATCGCATATGGGTATGCAATGTACTATTCTTTCAAGTTTTCTGGTCGTTTGGATATTTTTTCCTTTTTAAAAATTATTTTATTGGGGCATCTGGGTGGTTCAGTTATTAAGCGTCTGCCTTCAGCTCAGGTCATGGTCCCAGGGTCCTGGGGTCCAACACCGCATCAGACTCACTGCTCCACGGGAAGCCTGCTTCTCCCTCTCCCACTGTTTGTGTTCTCTCTCCCGTTGTCTCTCTCTGTCAAATAAATATCTTAAAAAAAAAAAAGATTTTATTTATTGACTTAAAAGAGGCAAGAGAGCATAGAGAGGGAGAAGCGAACTCCCCACTGAGCAGAGAGCCCTACATGGGGCTCAAGGGAGGCTGGATCCCAGGACCCTGAGATCAGGACCTGAGCAGAAGCCAGATAATGGACTGAGCCACAGAGGTGCCCCGTGGATATTTTCAAAACAACCTTGCTTGGGGGGGGGTATACTTAAAACGAAAACTTTCCAACCATCCCCAGTTACCATGGATAAAAAAAGAACTCTTTAGCATAACTGCTGATATCCGCATCATCACCTCAATTCATTATCCCCAGAGTACATTTTGCATATTATATTCAAGCAAGGATAACACATAACTAACTTTAGATTTCTTTCTCCCTTGCCAGAGGTTTCTATACTGTTTGCCCCTCCCCGCCGCCCCCCTATCCGCGCGTCAACTTTTTTCAAATTCCAGTTCAGATGTCAACTCCTCCGTAAAGATTTCTTCCCACGTTACTCTTTCAAGAACAGTGCTCCTTTTCTTGAACAGTTATTATTGCACCGGAATATAAACCCCTTGAGCACGGGGGCCGGGTTTACCGAATTGGGGCTGGCACACGTTAATTTAATAAACGTTTGCTGAAAGTAAATAAATTCAGTTCGGCCGTGTGGAATCCTCAAATTCCGTGTTTTCCCCCAAACCCTTAATTTCCAAGCATTATGCTTGAAACTGCGTAAGAGCTAAAACTGGGTTATCAGTTTTCTCTGTCTGTAACTTTGGCACAGAACCCTCAACGACATATGAAGCGCGGGGAGCCCCGCTGCATTCCCTGTTCGCGATTGGAAGCACAGACATCATCTGGTGCTGAAGGCCATTTCTCTCGATCTGTTTCGAAGTAGAGCTCGAGGACGGCCGCTTCAGCCTTCCGCTTTCGGGGCGGACGCTTGCCGGGACTTCACACGCTGCTCCGGAGCTCCTGCCGGCGTGGAATCGGAGCACCCGAAGACGCCGGGGACAGCGCGCGCCTGCGGCCTTCCGACAATGTTCCCCCCAAGGCGGCCGCCTCATGTCCTTTCGCGAGGTCACCAGAGGGGCAAACAGCCCAGCATGAGTGACGTGAGCTAATCGCCAGGGAAAGGTTTTACCCTCAGCGCGATCGGTCAGGGCTGGCCAGCTCGCTTGGCCCCTCCTCCTGCCGCGCGGGCAGCGGCCCGCCCACCGTTTCCACATTGCCCAATAGGCGCGGATGCGGCTCCAACCGCGGCCGGTGGGGGAGGTGTCCGGCGGCCAGACGCTGAGCGGCCGTTCGCGTCAACGTGGTGACGCCACGCGTAGACGCACCTGTCGGGCGCCCTGGTGCTGCTGTTTCTCTTCCCCTTCCGTGGCTCCGGGCCGGTCTGGTCCGGAACCCACAGCCCCTTTTTCACAGTCCCAGTTCGACCGCGGCCGGGAATTGGGCTGCGTTATGAGGAAAGAGGGTGTGGTGGGTTGAAAGGCATTCTACTTCATTTCCGAGTTGGAGCGTGGATTCAGTTTTAGTCTTTTAAGAGGGAAGTGAGGTTGGAGATTTTTATTTTTAATTTTGGGTGGAAGCAGTTGACTTTAGGGCCCTCCAAAGCAAGCGGATTTAACTTAATGATTCTCCAGTGTTTGAAGGAGGACAAAAAAGGTCCCACCTGGCAAAATTTCTGTAACCTCTTAAGTAGAAAACCCAAGGTATCTTTTAAATTGCAGTAGTTTTTGTTGTGTCGAGCTTTCTTCAGGTGGAGCTCCCAGGGTAGCTAGGTTTTTAGCTTTGAAACAGATGCAGAATCCAAAGGCAGCGCAAAAAACAGCCACCGATTTTGCTATGCCTCTGAGCTGCAAGGTGAGTTGCATTGTATGAGTGAAGATTCGTTAGCTGTTATGTTCACGGATTTTGGGTCAGCTGATGCCAAGGCTTTCGTCTTGGTTGTCTTATAACAGATACCTACATGATGTCAAACCTACACTGATTAGGTATATACCCTCGGACGTTCTTTTAAGATTTCGCCTATTTCCTTTAGGAACTGTCGAAGGACCTTTTAATAGAGTGCAAGTAGGTCCCAGGAGAAGATAAATATTGAACTCAGAGAGTGGGTTTTACCTTTTCTAAAATTGCCCAAATTTAATACTCAGTTTTTCTACCTTTTGTCTAAATTTATGTGTTATATCAAGACATAATTTGTGTATATGTGTAACATTTGTGTTTTGATCTTGAACTTAGATCAGAAACTACCTTAGAATCTCAAATAATTTCCGCATATAATAGGCTTTATTTGTATAGTATTTAAAACTGGAGCACAGGAAGTTAATTACCTATTATACATATGTATAAGATTTCTGAAATTTCTTTTTCTTTTGGAGGGAAAAAAAAACCCTTATTTATAAGAATTGAGTCAACTATTTTCTTTCCTTTTTTTTTTTTTTGGTAATTCAGAAGTTCACTATATAAACTTTTTTGATCCATGCAATTAAGTTACTGCAGCATCATTGTGGCTTGTGTCATTGATTGTTGAATCTTTCCAGAAATGCTTTGCTTTTCATCTCTGAACAGTTTAATTTAATTTACAAGATTCTTTTCTTGACGAGGTCGGTATGGAAATAGTTTAACTGATGTCAATTTTATGTGCCTTTGTGAGTCGCTAGAAAATACTATCTGTGTAGCTCAAGAGTACCTGTAAGAGTGCTAATGTATGTATTGTTGATTTTCATCTTAAAAGGTGCTGCTGATTGTTGCTACATAGTGTGGCTTAAAAACCAGGTGTGTGACTTACAGATACTTTTTCAAATCAAGTATGCTTTTATGACCTCTGGTTGATAGGAACAGCCACTATTGGCAGAAAACATGCCGTCACCCTCCCACAGCCTACCTCCCACATTCTTCAAAGACTGATTCTTTGCTTGGAAAATGGGTCAAATGATTTTAAGAGGTCAATATAACTATATAGTACTTATATTTTGGAAATTGTGTCTTAAGCATGTGTTTTCAATCACACATAGTTCATTAAGAATGTAAAAATCCAACTTGGTAATGGGTATATACAGTTCAGTGGAACAGATTTGCTGAGATTATGGTTTATGTTAATAAATTGGCTATTTTCCAGGTTGTATTGGTGGTAGGCTTTCCATTTCCTGTCCTGTGACATGTTGGTAATAATTTTCAGACCACTCGGGAAGCCAGATTTGATCTCTGTGGTGGGTCGGATATCAAAGCAGTATCCTGTGGCATTTGGCCACTCTCACTGCTCTGTAGAACTTTCATCTGAGTTTTTAGTGAAACTATCAGCAGTGATGTAAAATATATACATGTTAATATTTATTAAGTGATTTCTGTGGTTTTGGATCATTTGTGTTTTTTTGTGGATTATCTCAATTATTACACCAACCCCAGGAAATTGGTATTTTGTTTTCCTGTTGTACAGATGTGGAAACTGAGGCACAGGATTTAATTAACTTGCCCAAGTTCTTAGTAAGTGTCACAACCGGTAGTATGATTTCAGAGCTCTTGCTCTCAATGGCTGCAGTATATTTCATGTAAGACTAGTTAAAATGTTAGAGGAAAAGTTAGAATGAGAGATATGGTACCATCGGTTCATTTATTTTTCAATTATAAAAATAATTTAAAATTACAGAAACTGGAAAATTTTTGAAACCTTCATTCTACTCTAATAAACTCTTTTTGTGTGTGTTTTCTCATACTCACACTCATATGTGTATATAGACATTCTGGCTATGATTTGTGTTGATTTTTAAGGATGAAATGTTCTTCACTTAAGTATAAATTGTAGGATCAACCCATGTGGGGAAACTGCCCATTTGCATTGCTAAATACAGAAATTTGATCTGCATCTTTGACTGGAACCAGTTAAATAAATATATTCTTTGCCCTTTTGAGAAGTGGTTGAACAGTTTGTCTTGTACAATCATGAAAATTACTTAGTTTTCAAAGAGTAAGTCTTCCACATCATCTTTTTGTTGGATTATTGTTTGCCTTTCATTTTTTTAATAGTCTAAGCCTTATATATATATATATATTTTTAAGATTTTATTTATTTATTTGACAGAGATCACAAGTAGGCAGAGAGGCAGGCAGAGAGAGAAAGGAGGAAGCAGGCTCCCTGCTGAGCAGAGAGCCAGATGTGGGGCTCGATCCCAGGATCTGGGATCATGACCAGAGCCGAAGGCAGAGGCTTTAACCCACTGAGCCATCCAGGTGCCCCTAAGCCTTATATTTTTAAACTTTTTCTTGTTTTTCTTTTTGTTTTTACTTCTAAAATTATCTAGCATTTTTAACTTTTGAATGGCTCCAAAATTTTTTATGAATCTAGGAAACTTTCTTTAGAGAAAACATCTGCTTCTTTTAGAGGGTTATTCATTTAATACTTTTTTTGAAGAAAAACATAAGCACAACAATTTGGACATGGAGCTAACTTAATAATAGAGATAAAATATCAAGTTAATACTGCTTTTGGGAGAAATCAGTTTCATTATTGTTATATCTTGTATGTGGTGACAATTTGTATCAGAATAAATACTTTATTACTACTGCAATGTTCTGACCTAAGTTTTGTGATGTTGTATGGAGTAGAGGGGTCATTCTTTGGTAAAGTAAATTTGAGAAACTTTTCATAAATTTTGGTCACACAGTTAGTGTTTACCACAGATTTTCTCAAGAGCCTTTCCTTTGCTGTTAGCCGTTACAGTTCTAGAATGGGGTCTGCTCTATTAACCAAACTTACTTGATTGTGAAATCTTTTACTGGACTTGTATTCTGTGCACATACTCATCTTCAGATAATTTTGTTGGCTTCTTGGCTCCATAGCTTGATTCATGCCAGTAGTTTTGCTTCAGTTAACTTCTCCCATGTCTGCCCCATAAAATCCCACTTATCTTTTAAGGTCAAACTCAAGTGTGACCTTGAGTCTAGTGTGACTCCAAAGAAGGCTTCTCACCATCAGTCACACTGGGATGAGAGCTCTTCTTTTCCGAGCTCTTATAACACTACTGCTGTCTTCTGTGACATCTCTCTTGTATTGCTTTTTATTGTATGTCTATACATTACCTTCTAGGAAAGTATTACAGCCTCCCTTTTGAGGACCGTATGTAATGCAGTTTATGTTGATCTTGACTGAAAGCTGTAGGACCTATGCAATCATGATGCCACTAATCAATAAAAATTGTGTTTAGGGGCACCTGGCTGGCTCTGTCAGGAGAGCATTGCTTCATTTTGATTGTTGACCAGTACTTAGCAATAGTTAGAATATTTATATGAGATGCTTAAAGTATTAACATGAAAATGCTCCTTACACACAAGTGGTTAGTCAGTGTTTTACTTCTCTGCCATCATTGCTTGTGAAACTTTTGTCTGTCTCTCTAGTTGCTAATATTAGGGATTTTCTTTCCTTTTTTCACCGAGATTGTGCCTTTTTTTCTGTTTAGCTTACGAGCCAGCCAGATAGCTGACTGATAACGCTTTTGAAACTTAGCCACGATCCTTAGCCCTACCTAGTCTCCTTTACAAGAGAGGCAAAACTGTTTTGGGAGCTATGGAAAATTGGTGTACCTACCTCAGGCTGTGTGAGTCCCTTAGCCACAGATTTACAGGGTCTTCCTATTTCTGCTCCCACCCCCTGGTTCTGGTGGGGTTCTACTTAGTGTTTGGAGTTTGGGTTCTAGATTTTTGTACTGAATGAAGGTAACTATTCCCTTCATTGTAGTCTGGCCCAACAGAACTGAAGTCGAAATGTGTAATCCTATAGTTGGAAAGAACACTCCTGTCTTAAGTTCCATAAGAGGTAGGAAACTAAAATTTGTTTCTTCCAGCTGTTTTGAATCAGTTAGTCAAGTCAGAAACCTAGCAGATACCTTAGGTTTTTTCTTCACTGTTCCTCACAATTTATTAGTTAACCTTATCCTCTTAAATGTTTCTCAGAATTCTTTTGACTCCATAGTGTGATGTCTTACGTTATTTATGCCTTCAGTATCTCATGTTTAGGATTGTTCAAGGTTCTACTGGAATTAGGGTCACCTAACTTCCCTTTCAGTGTTTTGCTCTTCTTCTGTCTTCTGTACTGGGGCTACTGATGGCTTGCTAAAATTCATAGTTGGTCATGTGGTTTGTCTTAAAAACTCTTAATGGTTTCTCATGTGTATAAATGAATAAATAAGTTCCTTTGCACAATGTATGAGCTCTTCCCTTTCTGATCTGGCCTATGTCCACCTCTCCAGCTACTCTCTTGTTCCTTACCTCTTATTTAAACCACCCAAGCAGGTTTTGTTACTATGCTGCTGTGTTTTTGCATGTACTTTTTTCCCCTGTCTATATTGACTTTTCACCTCATAGTTAGCCCAGTTCACTCATCCTAATCCTTCAATACTAAGCTTAAACATTCCTTTATTAAATGTTCACAGACTTTTCCAGGTAGCATACTTACGCCTTTTTAGTGTTGTCACATACCTTGTATATTCCTCTCCTGTGATATTTGTCATACCATACTGTAGTTATTTCTATATCTTTTACTTCACTGCTTTGGGAATAGGGACCATATTTTACTCATTACCCCAGTACCTGGCTTTGTGCCTGGTATGTGATAGGTACTCAGTAAATGGTTTTCAGATAAATTAATAATCTGACAGCTAATTTTGGCTGTGAGGGAGATGATCCTACAAGCTGAGAGAGGGAGTGTAGGAGGACAAGCAAGTTTGGGGCAAATATTTATTCAACTTCAGTTTTGTTGAGTTAGAGTTTGCATATAGCATCCAAGTAGAGATGCGCTATTTGTTTGTTACCAATTTTTATTTATTAATCGTATAAATATTAACTGCCCCAGCAAGATTTTGTAGATATAGATAAGATTATAAAATTTATATGGAAAGGCAAACTAGAACAGCTAAAGCAATTCTGAAAAATAAGAGTAAAGTGTGACAAATTAGTCTGTCCAGTTTCTAGGCTTATTTCAGAGCTAGAGTAATTGAGTCTGTGGTATTGTTGTAGGTATAGACACATAGATCAGTGGAACAGAACATAGAACTGTGAAATAGACGTACACAAATATGCCCAACTAATTTTTGACAAAGGCAAAAAAACAATCGGTGAGAGAAAGAACTTTTTTCAGCAAATGCTGTTGGAACAATTGGATATCCAAATTGAAAAAAAAAAGAACTTCAACCTATGCCTTAACACCATATACAAAAACTCATGCCAAATGGATCATGGGCTTACAAATAAAATATAAAACTATAAAAAATTGAGAAGAAAATCTTTGGGAGGTAGATTTTTTAAGATTTTATTATTATTTTTTTTTAATTTGACGGGCAGAGAGATCACAAGTAGGCAGAGAGGCAGGCAGAGGGGGAGGGAGAAGCAGGCTCCCTGCTGAGTAGAGAGCCCTAGATGCAGGGCTTGATCCCAGGACCCTGAGATCATGACTTGAGTCGAAGGCAGAGGCTTAACCCACAGCCACCCAGGCATCCCTAGATTTTTTAGATAACACCAAAAGTATAATCCATAAAGGAAATATTGACGAATTGAACTTCATCAAAGTTAAATCTTTTTGCTCTGTGATAGACCCTATCAAAAAGAAGAAAGTCAAGGGCACTTGGCTGGCTCAGTCGGTGGAGCCCACAACTCTTGATCTCAGGGTTATGAGTTTCAGCCCTATGTTAGGTGTAGAGGTTACTTAATAAAAAATAAAAATTAAAAAAATTAAAAAAAAATAAAGTCAAGCTACAGAGTGGGAGAAAATATTTGCAAACATATCTGACAAAGGACTAGCATCTAGAATATATATTCTAAAGTATAAAACTTAAGAGTAAAAAAAGCTATCCAATTAGAAAATAGGCAAAATATATGAATAATTAATTCACTGAAGAGGTTAGATAGCAAATAAACACATAAAAAGATGTTCAACATGATTAGCCTTTAGGGAAATGCAAACTAAAACTATAGTGAACTATCACTACACACCTATCAGAATGGCTAAAATAAAAAGTGATGGGGTGCCTGGGTGGCTGAGTTGTTAAGCATCTGCCTTTGGCTTATGTCATGAACTGTGCCCGGGAGTCGGACTCCTTGCTGAGTGGGGAGTCTGCTTCTCCTTCACCGTTTACCCCCCCACCCCCACCTCATGCTCCCTCTCACACATGTGCTCTCTCTGTCTCTCAAAATCTTTAAAAAATGGTGACAATGGGAAATGTTGGTAAGGATGTGAAGAAACCGGATCACCCATATATTTATGGGTGGGAATGTAAAACTGGCAGTTCCTTAAAAAACTAAACAGTTCCTTAAAAAACTAAACATGCAATTACCAAATGACCCAGTTTTTGCACACTTTGACTTCTTTCTCAGAGAAATGAAGACTTAAGTTCACACAAAAACCTGTGCATGGATATTTATAGCAGCTTGATTCATAATACCCAAAATCCAGAAAAGCCAGATATTCTTCAGTGGGTGAATGGTTAAACTATGGTATAGCCATACTGTGGAATATTACTCAGCAATAAAAAGGGAAGAACTGTTGCTACATGTATAACAACATTGGTGAATCTCCAGAGAATTATGCTGAATGCAAAGAGCTAATCCCCAAAAGTAACATACTGTATGGTTACATTTATATGACATACTTGAAATGGCAAAATTCTAGGAACAGAAAATAGATATGGGTTGCCAGGGGTTAAGGAGGAGTGGTGGTAGGGTTGGAAGAAAGTAGGTGTGGCTATATAAAAGGGCGACATGAGGGATGCTGTGGTGATGGACATGCTCTATATCTTGAGTGTACTATCAGTGTCAGTATTTGGATTGTGATATTGTTCTGTGGTTTTTCCAATGGTGGAAACTGAGTAAATGGTACACAGGATATCCCTGTATGATTTATTACAACTGCATGTGAAATCACAATTACTTCAAAAAGTTTAATAAAATAACATGGAACACCTAATATATGCCAGGTGCTGTGCTAATGGCCATCAAATATGCAGTGCTGAACAAAAATTGACACCTTGCCAGACCTTATGATATATATTGTAGTTGGGAGGATGTTAATTAAATAGTCACATAAATAAGTATAAGATTACAACTGTATAAGTGATACAAAGGAGAGATCTAAGAACTAACAATGAAAATTTGACCTACTCAGGGAAAATTTGCCCAGGTAGTAAGTAGGTCAGGGAGGCTTTCCTTACTAGTTCCATGACTTTGGGTAAATTATTTAAACTCTGTGCATCAGTTTCCTCGTCTGTTAAATGAGTATAATAATAGCTTTAATCCTAAACTTTAGGATTGTGATTGTATTTAATCCAGCTATAAACTGAGTAAATTTGTGTCATGTTTAGGATGTGTCATACATATAGTAAATCTGCTTAAGAGTTTGTTAAATAAAGATACAGATCATATGAGATCTGAAGAATACATAGGAAGGTTAATTGGATGGCGAGGAGAGAGTTTGTTCCAAGCTAAGAGAGCTATAAGACAGGAAACAGCCTGGTAGGACTGAGACGAAGATCGGTGAGTCCAGAGTACTGCAAGAAGTACACAGTTCAAAATGAAGCTACAGAACTAGGCAGAGGCCAGGCTGCATAGGGTCTTGCCTGCTGTGTTTAAGAGTTTGATAAGGTTGGTGAGAAGTGATTAGGACTTTAACCCATGGAGTGGGGAGAGATTACTGATCAGACTTGCTTGTAGAAAAGACAATGCTGGCTGCAATATGGAGATCAGATTAGAGGGGGTCAGGATCATTGTACGTTGTGATCATTTAGGAATTTACTGCAGTAGACCAGGCTTTATCTCTGGAGATTTTCATAGGTTATTTTTTTTTCTTTTTTTTTTTTTTTAAGATTTTATTTATTTATTTGACAGAGAGAAATCACAAGTAAGCAGAGAGGCAGGCAGAGAGAGAGGAGGAAGCAGGCTCCCTGCTGAGCAGAAAGCCCGATGTGGGGCTCGAACCCAGGACCTGGGATCATGACCTGAGCTGAAGGCAGCGGCTTAACCCACTGAGCCACCCAGGCGCCCCTCATAGGTTATTTTTAATCTTTATAACTGCAAGAATATATTTGCAGGCTACTCTGTGTCTATTATGTTTTGAAATGATTTCAAATACATTTTTTGGCAATTAAAGAGGAAAAGGTGACTTTGTAGTATTTTTAATATATATTTTTTAAGATTTTATTTATTTGACAGAGAGAGCGATCACAAGTAGGCAGAGAGGCAGGCAGAGGGAGAGAGGGAGAAGCAGGCTCCTTGCTGAGCAGAGAGCCCGATGTGGGGCTCAGTCCCAGGACCCTGGGATCATGACCTGAGCTGAAGGCAGAGGCTTAACCCACTGAGCCACCCAGGCACCCCTTCAATATTTTTTTTTTAAGATTTTATTTATATATTTGAGAGAGAGAGAGAGAGAGAACATGAGAGGGGAGGGTCAGAGGGAGAAGCAGACTCCCTGCTGAGGCCCCCCCCCCCCCATGCAGAACCTGATCCCAGGACCCTGAAATCAAGACCTGAGCAGTTACTTAACCCACTGAGCCACCCAGGCGCTCTTCAGTATTTTTAATATGCATAATTTCAGCTGCCATATTATGGTTTAAATCGATTTCTGTGAGCAAGCCTGGGAATTGAGTTTAGAACTTAAAAATATTTATTACTGGTATCTAGAGTTCTGTGCATTTCCTTTATGATCCCATAGAATTTTGGATATCATGTAGCAGTGCTGTTCAGTACCAGTATTTGTGCTGCACATGTGAGCCAAATGTAATTTCATTTTTAAAGCCATATTAAAGGTAAGGAGAAAACTGACTAATTTTAAGTCATGTAACTCAAAATATCTGAAGTATTATTTCAACATGGAATCAACATAAAAATTATTAGCAGAATATTTGACCTTCTTTTTTTGCATTAAGCCTTAGAAATCTGGTAGGTATTTTACCTTTGAGCACGTCTCAGTTTGGACTAGCCATGTTCCAAGGCTACTGACAGTGATTGGTGTACAGCTCTGTGGGTTCCTAGGTTTGTAAGAATAGTTTTTTGTTTTTTTTTTTAATTATCAAATTTGTAGAAATAACTTATCCAGCCCCGAGTTTAATAGACTTTTGGAACAGAGTTGCTCTTATTATAAAGGTGTGGGGGATAGATGTCTCAGAGATATTGGTGAAATTAAGTTTTTTTTTTTTTTCCCCCAGAGGGTAGAGAGTGAGAGGGGTGCTGGGGGGTGGGGGGTGGGGAGGGGCAGGCAGAGAATTTTAAGTAGGCTCCTTGCCCAACTCAATCTCACAACCTTGCAGTCATGACTTGAGCCAGAATAGGAGCCCCATGCTTCACCCACTGAGCTACCCAAGCACCCCGAAATTAAGTTTTAAAAACATTTTGAAAGAATTAAGTTGCCAGTTATCACTAATGGTTTTTGAGGCACTTTTAAGAATAAATGGAAGAGATATCTTGGAACTTGCTGTTTGAGGTCCCAGTACACAGGCATTTGTAATTATTTTAGAGAGATTTTTTAGTGATATGTAGCCTCCAACTAATGTTTATTGATGTGTGTTATCACATGTCTTAAAGCCCTTCTAGTCTGATCATGAGGTAAAGAAGTGAAGAATAGAATCCTTGTATTTTTTCCAAAATCTTAGCATATGTTGCTTTGATACATCAAAATTAAAAGCATTCTTGGAATTATTAATGCTTTTTTTTTTTTTAAGATTTTATTTATTTGACACAGAGAGAGAGAACACAAACAACGGGAGTGGCAGGCAGAGGGAGAGGAGAAGCAGCCTCAATGCGGGGTTTGATTCCAGGACCCTGGGATCATGACTTGAGTCAAAGGTAGATGCTTGCTGACTGAGCCATCCAGGTGCCCCTATTCATGCTTATTTTTTAAAAGTCTTTTGGGTATTTACTCAAGAGCCACAATATTTAATTTGATTGCCTCTGTGGACACTGCAAAGTTCTTAGCATGAACAATTGTTTTCATACTATTCTGTTTTAACATTTACCTTAAACATAAAACTCTTGCTTTAATTATGTTCTGACAAATATCGGTAAGTTATAATAGGCTGCCTTTCGTAGAGGTAACCCTAAAACATTGATGATGCAGTAATGCAAAGCAGCTAACTTTTTCTTTGTATTCTATGTGCTAGTTTTTGGTTATTCTCCCAAGACCAGATTAATATTGTTGTAGAGAGCATTTGTTTATTAAAAATTGAATACATTTTTCTTTTTAACCTTATTGACTGAATAGCAACTGGACGTTTTGACATTTGCTATTTGTATATTATGTGCCAGATGCTGAGAATAGAGACATGCTCTTGAGGAGTATTCAAAACTTCACCTTCTCTAAAGTAGTCTTTAAGTTAAGAAATTTATAATAATAAATCTGTTAAAAATAGTATTGGGCAATATTTTATTTTTCTAAAAAGAAGTATAAAATCTTTACAAATAATTTTTGATTGTTGTAGCTCTTTGAGGTTATTTTTCCCTGTGCAGAAGGATGGTTTACTAAGGACAAGAGATTGTCTTAAAACACTTCAAATCCTCAGTGTAGAATTGAGCCCTAGAATTGGAGTATGTTTAGTGCCATTACCTTTTATTTTCATAGGTAGTTATTATGACATATTCTTGTTTTACAAGGCTTACTGCTTTTATGACTGTATCTTTCAAGTCCCACACATGAACCTTTCAAGGCTATTGCTAATATCTTGAACTCTCATTTAGATGTTGAGCAGATAAGGTGTATTTAAAAAATCAAACTGTTTAGTAGGAGTCATATTGTTTTTAGAGAGTAAGAACAGTGAAAACAAGCATTTTTGGTATTATTGCTTTGAAAAAATGAAAATTATTGCTTATTATCATATTTCCATGGCTGATACTTGACAATGGACTCTGAAGATTTAAATTTTAAAATAATGAGAATGAAATTAATACTAAAAAAATTTACAGCATTTTAAAATTAGTACTTGCATCTGGCAAAATACTCAAAAGAGACAAAAGAGTCTCCCTTTTGGACCTGGTACGTCAGTCATTTTGTTCTTTTCTCCTGTAGGCAACTTTCTTGGAAATCCCTCCAGAGATAGTCTGTATGTACACAAACAGTTATACACTGTATTTCTTCCTCTCCTCTCCCTGACTACCCTGCCTTTTTTGGATAAGAAACCCCCACATATACTGTAGTATACCTTAAACCCTTCTTTATACTTAAAAAAAAAAAAGATTTATTATTAGAAAGAGAGAGCGTGCATGTACATGCTCAAGGTCATGCGAGTAGGGGGAGGGGCACAGGAAGAGGGAGAGAGAATCCCAAAGCAGATGTGCGTGGAGCCCAATACCTGCTCAGTCTCATGATCCATGAGATCATGACCTTAGCCAAAATCATGAGTTGGACACTTAATTGACTGAACCTCCCAGGTATCCCACTTCTTTGTACTTTTACATTTTTTTTAATATTTATTTAAAGATTTTTTTTTTAAGATTTTTTATTTATTTATTTGACAGATAGAAATCACAAGTAGGCAGAGAGGCAGGCAGAGAGAGAGAGGGAGAAGCAGGCTTCCCGCTGAGCAGAGAGCCCGACGCGGGGCTCGATCCCAGTACCCTGGGATCACGACCCCAGGCGAAGGCAGAGGCTTCAACCCACTGAGCCACCCAGGCGCCCCTTATTTAAAGATTTTATTTATTTGAGACAGAGAGCAGGGGGAGAGGCAGAGGGAAACTACTAGTTGAGTTGGGAGCCTGATGCAGAGCTTGATCCCCAGACCCTGAGATCATGACCTGAGCCGAAGGCAGATGCTTAACGAACTGAGCCACCCAGGTGCCCCTTCTCTGTACTTTTTTAACTAAACAGTTGATCTTGCAGATTGCTTTATGCCACTTCCCAGAGAAATCCATTCCTTTTTGTAGCTGCATAGTGAGAATGGAATTATTAAATCATCCCAAAAGACAGAGAGTTAGCTGTTGTTACAGTGAATGACCTTAATATTTTTTTAAATATAGAAATCAGAAGTTTCCTTTTGACCTGTTAAGCTAGGTGATTTTCATTAGATATTGCAAAAATGTTAAAACCATTTTTTTCTTCCTTTTTCAGATAATCAGACAGCTAAATGGAGTCTGAGCAGCTGTTCCATAGAGGATACTATAGAAACAGCTACAACAGTATAACAAGTGCAAGTAGTGATGAGGAGCTTTTAGATGGAGCAGGTGTTATTATGGACTTTCAGACTTCTGAAGATGACAATTTGTTAGATGGTGACACAGCAGTTGGTAAGTTTGGCATTACAGCTTTTAATATTTGTGGTAATTAATGTCTAATAAATTATACATTGTTGTGGTTGATTTTTTGCATACCTTTTTATTTTTTAATTGAGTTGATTCATATAACATAAACAACCATTTTAAGGTGTTCAGTTCAGTGGCATTTAGCACATTCATGTTGTGCAACTACCACTTTTATCTAGTTCCGAAACATTTTCATTACCTCAAAAGAAAACCTTGTAAAAAAAAAAAAAAAGAAAGAAAGAAAAAGAAAACCTTATATATGGGTAAGCTTAAAAATTTAAATGTAGGGGCACCTGGGTGGCTCAGTGGGTTAAGCCGCTGCCTTCGGCTCAGGTCATGATCTCGGGGTCCTGGGATCGAGTCCCGCATCGGGCTCTCTGCTCAGCAGGGCGCCTGCCTCCTCCTCCTCTCTCTGCCTGCCTCTCTGCCTACTTGTGATCTGTCTGTCAAATAAATAAAAAAAAAAATCTTAAAAAAAAATTTAAATGTAACATAGTATGGAGATGTATACAACTATAATTGGGATCCTCAGAGAAATAGAACCTGATAGCATATATAGAGAGATATCCAGAAAGAGATTTCTGATGAAAGATTGCCTCACATGATTGTAGAGGCTGAATCCTACAATCTGTCATCTGTGAATTGAAAGCCCAGGAAAGCTGGTGATATAGTTTTAATCTAAACCCAGGGACCTGAGAACCAAGGTAGCCAGTGGTGTAAGTTTCAAAGCTGCAGATCTAGAAGTACTGATGTCTGAAGGCAGAAGATAGATGTTTCATCCAGCAAAGAGCCGTTTCACCTTTCCTTTCCCTTTTGTTCTATTCAGATTGGATGATGCTCACTTGCCATTGGTTAGGTCACCTTTTTTAAGTCTACTGAGTCAAATGCTAATCTCTTCTGGAAAGACCCTCACAAACATACCTATAAATAATGTTTTACCAGCTATCTGGGCATCCCTTTGCTCAGTGAAGTTGACATATAAAATTAGCCATCATAACAATCAGATCATATGTGTAGAAATTATACAAAGTGAACATATGGTTATTATTATCCCTCAATCGAAAAATAAAACATTACCTGTTCCTTCAGAATTCTCCCTTGTTTCCCTTCCAATTTCAAAGGTAGCTATTATTTTGACTTCTATTGGTATTTAAACTTTATATAAATGAATTATATTATTTATACTCTATTATGTCTGGTTCATTTATGTTTTGAGATTCATCTATGTTGCTGAATATAGCAGTAATTATTTTCATTGCCATGTAGTATCTCATTGTGTAAATATGCTGCTGTTTTTCTGTTCTATTCACCATATATTGTTGGCAGATATTTAGGGTTTTTTTTTTCCTTTCAGATTTTGGTCACTAATAATGCTGTTATGAATTTTCACGTACCTGTATTTTAGCACACATAATATTATTCAGATCTGGGGGGTTTATACCCTGGAATGGAATTCTTAGGTGATAGGGAATGTGGATCTCAGTAGTGCTAGCTCCTGTCAAAGATAGTTTCAAAGTAGTTATAGCATGTTCATTATACCAGGTGTGTGTGAGAGTTCTAGTTCCTCCCCATCTTCACTAATACTTGATATTTTCAGTCTTAAAAATTTTGGCTATTCTAGTGTGGGTGCAGTATTCTCACATTTTGGGTTTATTTTACATTTGTCTGAAGGCTTAGGAGTTTAAATACCTCTTTTGCATGTTTATTGGATTTTTAGATTGCCTCTTTAGTCTTATTGCCTATTTTATGAGTACTTTATGCATTCTGATTAAGAGTCCTTTATCAGATATATGTATTGCAGATGTCTTTTCTTGCTCTGGCATGCCTTTTCACTTTCTTAATGTAATCTTTTGATGAAGATGCCATCAATTCTAATAAAATCCAGTTTATCTTTTCCTTTATTTTTGTCTTTTTTGTGTTCTGTTTAAGATCTCTTTCCATACCTCAAGGTCATGAAGGAAGTAGCTGATTTTCTCCTGGAAGTTTTATTTTTTGTGCCTTTCACATTTAGATTTATCATCTACCTTGCCACTAATTTTTATATGTGATGTAAGTTAAAGATTTAGATTCATTTTTTCCCCATATGGATAACTAGTTTATCCAGCACTATTTATTGAAAAGACCTTCCATTCTCCTGTGTACTGCGGTGACATCTTTATCATCTATCAAGTGGATATATTTCTGTAGATCTGTTTCTGGATTTTCTACTCTGTTATATTGAAATATTTTTATTTCTTTATGCCAGCATATATATTAAGTTTTGTTTTTCACTTTGGTCTTTTATTGACCTGTAGACCATGTAATGTAGTCCATTTACATTTAATGTAATCACCGATATAGTTGAGTTCAAATCTATTGTTTTTGTTTCCTGTTTGTCATGGCCCTTCTTTTTCTCTATTTCTGTTCTTCTCAGTATTTTGTTAGTTACACACTGTCTTGTATTTTGTTTGGTGCATTACTCTAGAGATGATAACATGCACTCTTGACTTTTTAGTTCTATAAAATTAGTACTTTTACCACTCTATGTAGAATGCAAGGACCTTAGGATATTTTACTTCATTTTATCCTCCCTCCCACTTTTTGTGCTGTTATTGTTGTCTGTTTTAATTTTGCATATATTTTATATTTCACAAGACATTACTGTTTTATGTCAGAGTCTATTTATTTTTTCAAGATTTTATTTGAGAGAGAGAGAGACACCACATGCACACAAGCAGAGGGAGGGACAGAGGGAGAGGGAGAAACAGACTCTCCACTGAGCAGGGAGCACAGTAGGGCCTCATCCCAGGACCTTGGGATGGTAACCTGAGCTGAGGGCAGATGCTGTATGGACTGAGGCACCCAGGCACCCTGTTAGTGTCTATTTAGATTTAGCTGCATCTTTACTTTTTCTGTTGCTCTTCATTCTGTATTGCATTTTCATGTTTCGGTCTGGGTTAGTTATCTTTCTGCCTGAACAACTCTCATTAGTATTTCCTTCCATTACTATTAACAATAAGTTCAGTCAGTGTTTGTAAAAGTTTTTGTTTCCCCTTTATTTTTGTAGGATATATTTGCAGTTATATATTTCCAGATCTATAGTTCTTTTCTTTTCTTTTCTGATTTTATTTGACACACAGAGAGAGCATGTGAAATAGGAAGGGGGAGCAGCAGGCAGAGGGAAAAGTAGGCTCCTGGGGAGTAGGAAGCCCACTGTGGGGCTTGATCCCAGGACCCTGGGATCATGACGTGAGCTGAAGGCAGATGGTTAACCAACTGAGCCACCTAGGCATCCCCATAGTCATTTTCTTTCTTTTTAAAAATTTTTTATAATTTTATTTATTTGAGAGAGAGAGCTTGCGTGCATGCAAGAGAGAGAGAGCAGGAGCATGAGCGGGGGTGGGGGGGTAGAGGGAGAGGAAGAAACAGGCTTCCTGCTAAGTAAGGACTCTGGGATCATGACCTAAGCCAAAGGCAGATGTTCAACGGGCTGAGCCACTGAGGATTCCCCTATAGTCATTTTTCTTTGAACACTTTAAAGATAAATTCTTGTGTCATTTGCCTTCCATTATTTCTGTTGAGAAGTCAGCTATCGATCTAATTTTTTCCCTTTTTGCTGCTTTTAAGAATTTTTTCTTTGTTTTCGGTTTGGTTTTGAGAAACTTAACCAGGGTTGCCTAAGTGTGGTTTTCTTTGTATTTATCCTGTCTGGGGTTATTAGAGCCTCCTGAATTGTGACTTGATTTTTATTTTTCCTTTTTCCTTTTTTTTTTTTTTTTTTTAAATCTTTGGATAATTTTGACCAGTGAATCCTCAAGTCTTGTTTCTGCCATTCTTTCTGCCATCTCCTTTTAGGACTCCAGTTACATGTGTTAGATCTTTTCTTTGAGATCCTTGTGTTTCTTAGGCACTCACTCCTCTTAGGCACTTTGTTTTTGTTTTTTTAATCTTTTTTTTTTTTCCTTTTCATTTGGATATTTTAACTCATTTGGGTAAATACCAAGGAATGTAATAGCTGGATCATATGGGAAGAGTATGTTTAGTTTTATAAGAAACTGTGAAATTGTCTTTTAAAGTGGTTGTACCATTTGCATTCCCACCAACAGTGAATGTACATTTCACATTTGGTGTTGTCAGTAGTTTGGATTTTAGCTGTTACAATAGGTGTGTAATGGTATCTCATTGTTTTCTATCAAGTTTTGAATTTCAGTTATTTTTCAGCCATCACATTTCGATTTGATTAATTTCCTATAAATTGCTATACTGTGGGAGAAATTCTCTGTTTTTGTTTTGTTTTGTTTTGTTTTTAAACATATTGATTACTTGTTTAAAGTTCATACCTGAATATTCTACATGGACTTCTGGGTCTTTATGTGTTGCCTATTTTTATCTCTTGCTTTTCCAGTCTTTTGACCTAGACTTCAGGTATGCTTTTTAATTTTTTATTGAATGTTGGATATTGTATACAAAAAATTAAAGATGCTCTGGATGAGGATACCTTCACCTGTAATGTGTTTAATTTTTTTCTTGGTAGACAGGTTGTGTAGAAGCAAATTACATTGATCCCATTAAAGATCAAGATAATTTGCCTTATGGTTTTAGACTTTCTAGATGGTCTATATTTTGACTTACTTTATTTTTAGGGCATAGCCCTTGAGGATTTTAGTAGAAAGCTATGTGTTTACTAAGACTCCTTCTCTTTGTTGGGTGCTGAAATTTAGTTTTTATCTCCTTACATTTTGAGACTACTGACAGCTTTGCTTATCAGTTTAGTCTCTTAACCACTTTTTGCTTAGTTTCTTGGCCTCTTGCTCATGAAATTTAGGAACCATAAATATTTTTAGGGGAAAAGTATCATAGAATGATTTGTTCTATCTCATTTCTCCAGGGTATTGGACCATTCAAGTCCACATTGGTGATTCTGAACTTCAGATCCTGTCTCCTTGACCCCGTAAGACTGCCAAAAGCTCCCCACTTTCACTTTCTGCTAGGGTTCTCAGTCTCTATACTTATAAATCAGGAAAAGGCTCAAGGGCAAAAAGTTGTTGAGACTGTTGTTTACCTGCTCCATTTTTTTTCTTCAGAATCTTGCCACTTTAAGTTCTTAGTGCCTTGTATGTTCCCTGGCAGTTCTGGATATTTTTTGATTAAAAAAAAATAAATACAGGAAGAAAATGCAATATTTTGCTATTATTAGTCATTTGCTGTCTTCATTACAAATGTGTTTTTTCCTAATTTAATTATAAAGTTATAAACCAGTTAAACACATATATCCATAATTTGGAAAATCAGGTGATATTTAATAGTGTACCCATTTTTCTGTGTTTGAGTAGCTTCTTGGCTCTTTATATACAGATACAGAATTAACTCTTTATATACAGATACAGAATTAACTCAAGGAAGTAAAAACCCTTAGGAGGACCTAAGTGTTTCCATCTTTCCACACTGCCATCAACTATTGATGATGTCTTTATTTGTGGTTTTCAATAGGAGAGAGTACCAGTTAGGAAGGAATGGGCAAGGGTATAAAAAAGGATTTTTTTGTTGCTCTTTTTCTTACCAGAGAAGATACTTTTCCTAGAACTGTATCAGTAGATTTCTTATATCACTGGCTAGAATTGGATCACACGCCCATACCTAGGCTGATCACTGACAAAGAGGAATGGGATTACTGACTGGTTAGAACAATCATAATTTGGGGGCGCCTGGGTGGCTCAGTGGGTTAAAGCCTCTGCCTTCAGCTCAGGTCATGATCCCAGGATCCTGGGATCGAGCCCCGCATCGGGCCCTCTGCTCCGCCAGAAGCCTGCTTCCTCCTCTCTCTCTGCCTGCCTCTCTGCCTACTTGTGATCTCTGTCTGTCTAATAAATAAATAAAATCTAAAAAAAAAAAAAAGAACAATCATAATTTGTTCCTTGGAATTAGGCACAATGCCAGCCAAACAAAGTTAAAATTCTGTTAGCAAGGAAGAAATTGGAGTACCGTAGAGTAAGCAGCCATTTGTGTTTTCCGTACAGATTCGGTTCTTGAAGGTTAGTTTAGTTGAAGTATAAGATGTGGAATAGCAGTTGACAGTTAACTATGTAAGTGTTAAATTGGGTGGTACAGATTTTAGATGTTATACTTCAAAGAAAAAGGATATTATTTTGATAACCCTTTAGAATTGCAAAGAGTGTTCTAGAAGGGGAGCTAATACATGAAGTCCCAGCAGTAGGAAAATGTATTATGTTGTGAGACGGTGAATGTTCTTTTGTAAGGTAGTGATATCCTTTCTTTCAGCATAGCTGATAGGGTTCTGTTAACAGTGATTGGAAGGGGAACATCCTGGAAGAAATGGTCTCAGATCTACCCTCATGGACTAGGGCAGATGCAGATGTCAGAGGAAAGAGCTTGTTTCTGTGTCTGCTTAATATCTGGGCAGCATTTAAGTGGATAGTTGGACAAGCAGTCGGGTATTAAATATTCTTTCATGACTCTGTATCTTTTTAGTATACCGGAAAAATGAGGAGTTGATCACTGGAAAGTACTGATAGTGTTTTGGCATATGTGTTGAATGAAGATCTGTTATGTTTAGTGGCTTTTAAGTTGTAGACCTATATTTACATCCTGGCTCTGCCAGTTACTACCTCTGCAAGTCACTTAGCCTCTCTATGCCTTGTTTTTTTTTTTTTTTTTTTCCCCTCTTTAAAGAGTAGGAGTACTCTCTAAATGATTGCTCTGAGAATTAAGTGTGTGTTGAGACTTTAATATGTGAATAACATATGTAGAATCTTTAGCACAGTAACTAATTAATGGTAAGGACTCTAGCTATTTCTCTTTTCTTCTATATTCCTTTCCTGTTGGATATATTGGACTCTATCTTCTGGCAGATGTAAAATATTTTCACAAAGGATACCTAACCTCCACTTTCTGTTACGAGGCCTTCTAGTGGCTTCTATTCAGTCTTAGGCTTTGTTAGGCTCTTCAGTTTCCTAAAGAAAACTGGCTGAAATAAACAAATAACTATTATAACTCCAACAGATAATTCTAAAATCACTGCTATGTAATGTGTAGTAAACCTTCAGCAAAAAAAAAAAAAATAAATAAAAATAAATTAAAAACAAACACACGCATACACTGGTGACTTCTGAAACCTTCTACAGAATCCATCTATACAAAATACTCTAAAATAAATCTGTGAATCTTGCCAGAATATCATAAATGTACTGTATACTAATGCCTCCAGAAGCAGTGTAGCCCAGCAGACATCTTGATTTTAGATTTCTGACTTCCAGAACTGCAAGAGAATAAATTTGTATTGTTTTAAACCACAAAGTTTGTGGTAATTTGTTACATTAGCAGTAGGAAACTGATCATATATATCATTTAAATAATAATACATGTATTATTATGAAAAGTTTCAGCCTTATCAGTCCCCTGAAAAGGATCTTGGGGGTCTTCAGGGGTCTGTAGAACACACTTGGCCCCACGTTGAAAGTTCTGTTTCAAGATAAGCCAGCCACAGAATGCACATTGGGTAACTGAATAGAGTGACTTGTATTACAGGCCGTAAGAGTGGAAAGGCTTATATTTAAAGGTCAAAATCTTTATAATGTGTTATCATTTCTCTTAAAATTTTATATATATATGTACACACAACTTTGGAGAGAAATACACCAAAATAATGATTTTTCTCTTGGTGTTGGAATTTGGCTGCTCTTAATCTTCATGCCTTGCAGTGTTTTCCAAATTGTCACTAGCTTGGCTACACATCTATAAAACTGACCTGAAACTTATAAGTCATTATAAGGTGTATTTTCAACGTAGGAGGATAGAATATATTTCTTTAATAGTTTGTTGACTTGCTTGATAACTTAAATATTTAATCACGTGGCAGATGAGTCTTCCTTTGTACTCTTTGTCTGGGCCTTGTCAGTGTTAGGGTTTGGGCATATGCCAGGCTGTTGTATCTCCAGGTCTTTGAACATATTTCCTTTGCCCATATACCAATTATTGCTTGTACTTTGCTTCTCATGTTAGACCTCACTTCCTCTGGAAAGCCTTACCAGACTCTCCAGCTTTGTGCTAGGGGCCCCTCCTATCTAGTTAATTGTATTGCTTTTACTGTGTTTGCTTTCTTGACTTTCCTTACTTGCCTTTTTCTTTATAGCCTGCCCTCCTCCTAGATTAAGCTGTACTTTCTTTCAGTATAATTATCCTGGTAAATCTTGTTGGCTTGTATGTTGTTTATTTTTCCGCCTACTGTGGTTTTAGAGCTGATCCATTATGTATTGATTACATATTTTAACTCTTTTTTTTTTAAGATTATTTATTTATTTATTTGACCGAGAGAGATCACAAGTAGGCAGAGAGGCAGGCAGAGAGAGAGGAAGGGAAGCAGGCTTCCTGCTGAGCAGCGAGTCCGATGCGGGACCCGATCCCAGGACTCTGGGATCATGACCTGAGCCGAAGGCAGAGGCTTTAACCCACTGAGCCACCCAGGCGCCCCATATTTTAACTCTTGATGAGCAATCTTATTTTCCTTATTTCTAGACTTTGTGAGGACAGGATATTAGTATATCATGGGCAGCCACATATGCTGTTTATTTTATCCTCCCTTCTTAAAATGCATAATATATTGGCATGCACACAGCAGAAGCTCATTGAAAGGTTGCTGTTTTATAAAAAAATATATTTTACCATATTTGCTAATCATCTTTTAGGATTTTTAGGAGTATTTTTTCCTTTTCATTTGTTGAACTAATATGGCTATATAGAGAAAAGTTTTGATTTAACTGGACACCTAGGAAGCCTAGGATATTCAGTGGAGTAGCAGGAACTATGAGTATACCCATATTGTTATAGCTGTATTGCCAAGGGTCCCACCATGGTGATGGTGTTGTCTGAGAGGAAGAAGGCAAAGGATGGAAGATATTCGCTCTACCAATATCAATATCTAGCTCCCTGACATTACTCATTGTCATCACTTCTATTTCTCAGTTTTCTTATCTGAAAAATGAATGCAAAATATCTATTCTACCCACCCAACTCCGCTCAGTTTTTGGAAACAAAAGAATGTAATAAAGGGTGGAAGTGTTGCTATTATGTTTGAGGGTCATTTGTGGCAATTTTGGCTTGGGTACTCAAAGTTTAAACTTATTTAACTTGTGCAGCTTTGAGATTACATGTTGACCTTCAGATAGATTATCCTGGGTTCACAAAAATCTTAAATGGTTAACTCCAGGACTTAATAATGGATTGCCCTGGAGAGATGCTGATTCTAGAACTGGGCAAGGAATATACAAGATGAGCCCAGATTATGTGTAATACCAGAAGTAAGGAAGTGTCAAAACAAAACTGAACAAAAAAACAAACACAAAAGGGTGAGGGATTGTCCAAGGAACACAGGAATTAACCTGAAAGAGCTCCAAATAGCCAAAACTGGAAAATTTGAGCAACAAAATAAATAGTGCACAATTAGATTATAACCAAAGTATAAAATAAATATAAATGAGCATGTATATATGATGTAAGTGATAGACATTGATATAAATGATTGAATGAATAAATAAATAGAGGAAAAGAGACAGGTCTCCCTTGTAGAAGAATTCCAAATAATTTATGTAAATATTCCTTCCTCATGGAGGAGGAGCTTACTTCCTACCTCCTTTCCCTTAAGGGTGTGCTAGACTTAGTGACTTACTTCCAAAGAATAAAGTAGGAAAAGAAGGAGAAAATAGTAACTTTGCAGTGGAGAAGCGTGGCAAACACTACTGTAACCAAGTAAGGGAGGTTAATATCACCAGTGATATATGGATATTACATACTCCTATGATGTGACAGGATGGGCACTTTACCTTTGTGATAATTCTTTTCAAAGACCCATAATTCCACTCTAACCCCAAGAGAAACAATAGACAGATCTCCACTGGGGAGGACATTTTGCAGGATACTTCACCAGTCAAGGTCATGAAAAATCAGGAAAGACTGAGAAGTTGTCGTAGGCCAGAGGAGTTTAGGGAGACATGTTAAAATACACTGTGATATCTTGGATTGAAACCTGGAATAGGAAGAGGACATGAATATAAAAACTGGTAAAAAAGATAAGGTCTGGAGTTTACTTAATAGTTATGTACCATTGCCAGTTTCTTAGTTTAGACAAATGTACTATGGGAATAAAAGATATTAACAGTTGAGAAAACTGAGTGGGAGGTATTTGGGACCTCTTTGTACTGTCTTTGCAACTTTCTGCAGATCTAAAATTAGTTCATAATAAAGTTTATTTTAAAAAATGAGTTGGGAAGGGTTAGCTTTTTATTTCAATTTTATTTTTTAAAAAGATGTTATTTATTTACTTGAGAGAGAGAGAGAGAGCATGAGAGGGGAGAGGGTCATAGGGAGAAGCAGACCCCACCGAGCAGGGAGCCCTATGCGGGCCTTGATCCTGGGACTCTAGGATCATGACCAGAGCCAAAGGCAGTCATTTAACTAACTGAGCCACCCAGGTGCCCCTAACTTCTTAAATAATAAAAGCAAAAATGTGTTTATTGTAGGAAACATGAATGATAAAAATATAAGTTAGTAAATAAAAGTTTTTCATAATCCTGCTACACATCGATAACTGATAATTCTGGTATTTTACTCAAGATTCAGTTCTATGCATATTCCATTCAGTAAATAATTATTAGGCTCCTTTTGGGCCAGACACCATGCGAGGTGGTTGGTGGTTGAATTGTTGCTAAGGTAAAAAGCCTGAATGCTGCTAAGATAGAGTTGGTTGCTTTCTGTGAATTAGAATAATGAAGTTCTTTGATAACAATTGCAGGTAGAAAACATTAATAAAGTAATCCAGGAGTAATTTTTTTTTTTTTTTAAGATTTTATTTATTTATTTGACAGAGAGCAATCACAAGTAAGCAGAGAGGCAGGCAGAGAGAGAGGAAGAAGCAGGCCCCCCGCCGAGCAGAAAGCCCGATGCGGGGCTCGAACCCAGGACCTGGGATCATGACCTGAGCCGAAGGCAGCGGCCCAACCCACTGAGCCACCCAGGCGCCCCAACCAGGAGTAATTTTTTTAATAAATATAGTGTCCTTGCATGTGGCTTTATAGGCAAAAAAAAATTACTTAGTGTAAAGTTGTGGTAGAACTCCAGAAATCCCAGAAATGTATTTTGATGATCTGACTTTGCTCAGCGTTTTAAAGGTTACATTTGTGCATGTTGTCTTTAGTAGATGACAGGTTCATTTTAGTCTTACTGTTTTATCTGACATGTACAGATAATATTGATGGCATTGTTCTAATAATGAGGCACTTGGCTCCAAATCTAAATTTGTTGGGGCACCTGGGTGATTTAGTAGGCATCCAACTCTTGATTTCGGCTCAGCTCGTGTTCTCAGGGTTATGAGATTGAGCCCCACGTCAGGCTCAGTGTGGAGCCTGTTCTCTCTGTGCTCCCCAGTCCCCCAGGATAAATGATAAATAAAATCTTTAAAAATTTTTGAATTTGGCAACATTAAACTATTAAGCCTTTAAAAAGCATTGAGATGGTTATATCATGAATCTTCTCAGTAAAGGGTTTTTTTAGAAATTCTTTAAGTTAATAAAATACTACCACTACCATTTAATGGCTCTCTGTTGGGAAAAGGTCACAACTCTTTCAAATGGTCTACTCAGAATTATTTTTAGAAATAAATAATTCTAAGGTTCATGTGATACTTATTCTAAGCAGTGTCATGTTCTTAATAAATTTGACACTCTTTATATTCTGTTGCCAATTGTCTTGTAAACATTTTCTGCACCTGCATCTCCAGGTCACTTCAGTCAGAGCAACCTATTTCACCTACCTAATACGTGTGGAGTAAGGGACTTCCCTAATTTGTGTGTTTGTGTAAGAGCATGGTAATGCATTTAGGGAAAACTAACCCATACTAAGTTTATGAAGTGCTGTCATTGAAGATGTTACTAATGAACAAAGGAAAAGAACTTGGTATTATAAAGTGACACCTTGATAAACATAACCTAAAATACCAGTGGAAAGCCAGTCAAAAGCCAGTCAAATACTATCATCATACAGGAGGAGTCAAGATGGCGGAGAAGTAGCAGCTGAGACTACAGGTAGCGGGAGATCAGCTAAATAGCTTATCTAAAGATTGCAAACACCTACAAATCCAACGGGAGATTGAAGAGAAGAAGAACAGCAATTCTAGAAACAGAAAATCAACCACTATCTGAAAGGTAGGACTGGCGGAGAAGTGAATCCAAAGTGACTGGAAGATAGACCTCGAGGGGAGGGGCCGGCTCCCGGTGAGCGGCGGAGCAATGGAGCACAAAATCAGGACTTTTAAAAGTCTGTTCCGCTGAGGGACATCGCTCCAGAGGCTTAACTGGGGTGAAGCCCACGCGGGGTCAGCGTGGCCTCAGTCCCGCAGGCTCACAGAAGGATCGGGGGTGTCTGAGGGTCGCAGAGCTTTCAGGTATTAGAACGGGGAAGCTGGCTACAGAGACAGAGCCGAGGAGTGACTCTCAGCTCGGGGTTACCTTGACCCGGTCGCAGGCTCGGTCAGCTCGGAGCGCGGCCGGAGGCAGGGTGACGGGAGTAGTTGGGCGCTGTTCTCTGAGGGCGCACTGAGGGGTGGGGCACCGGGCTCTTGGCTCCTCCGGGCCTGAGACCGGGAGGCCGCCATCTTCATTCCCGTCTTCTAGAACTCTACGGAAAGCGCTCAGGGAACAAAAGCTCCCGAAAGCAAACCCAGCAAACCTGAGCGGATTACTCAGCCCGGCCCCTGGTAAGGGCGGTGCAGCTCCGCCTGGGGCAAAGACGCTTGAGAATCACTACAACAAGCCCCTCCCCCAGAAGATCAACGAGAAACCCAGCCAGGACCAACTTCACCTACCAAGTAGTGCAGTTTCAAACCAAGGAGAGCGGCGGAATTCCAGAGGAGGAGAAAGCAAAGTGCGGAACTCATGGCTTTCTCCCCATGATTCTTTAGACTTGCAGTTAATTTAATTTTTTTTTCTTCAATTTTTTTTTCTCTTCTGCTAAATTTTTTTAACTTTTACCATTTTCTTTTTTAACGTTTTTTAAATAGTTTATCTAATATATATATATATATTTTTTTCCTTTTTATATTTTTTCTTTATCGGCTTTCTTTTTTTAATAGTTTCTTTTTTTTTTTTTTTTCTTTCTGAACCCCTTTTTATCCCCTTTCTACCCCCTCACGATTTGGGATCTCTTCTGATTTGGCTAAAGCATATTTTCCTGGGGTTGTTGCCACCCTTTTAGTATTTTACTTGCTCCTTCATATACTCTTATCTGGACAAAATGACAAGGCGGAAAAATTCACCACAAAAAAAAGAACAAGAGGCAGTACCAAAGACTAGGGACCTAATCAATACAGACATTGGTAATATGTCAGATCCAGAGTTCAGAATGACGATTCTCAAGGTTCTAGCTGGGCTCGAAAAAGGCATGGAAGATATTAGAGAAACCCTCTCTGGAGAGATAAAAGCCCTTCCTGGAGAAATAAAAGAACTAAAATCTAACCAAGTTGAAATGAAAAAAGCTATTAATGAGGTGCAATCAAAAATGGAGGCTCTGACTGCTAGGATAAATGAGGCAGAAGAAAGAATTAGCGATATAGAAGACCAAATGACAGAGAATAAAGAAGCTGAGCAAAAGAGGGACAAACAGCTACTGGACCACGAGGGGAGAATTCGAGAGATAAGGGACACCCTAAGACGAAACAACATTAGAATAATTGGGATTCCAGAAGAAGAGCAAACAGAGAGGAGAGCAGAAGGTATGTTGGAGAGAATTATTGGAGAGAATTTCCCTAATATGGCAAAGGGAACAAGCATCAAAATCCAGGAGATGCAGAGAATCCCCCTCAAAATCAATAAGAATAGGTCCACACCCCGTCACCTAATAGTAAAATTGACAAGTCTTAGTGACAAAGAAAAGATCCTGAAAGCAGCCCGGGAAAAGAAGTCTGTAACGTACAATGGTAAAAATATTAGATTGGCAGCAGACTTATCCACAGAGACCTGGCAGGCCAGAAAGAGCTGGCATGATATATTCAGAGTACTAAATGAGAAAAACATGCAGCCAAGAATACTATATCCAGCTAGGCTATCGTTGAAAATAGAAGGAGAGATTAAAAGCTTCCAGGACAAACAAAAACTGAAAGAATTTGCAAATACCAAACCAGCTTTACAGGAAATATTGAAAGGGGTCCTCTAAGCAAAGAGAGACCCTAAAAGTAGTAGATCAGAAAGAAACAGAGACAATATACAATAACAGTCACCTTACAGGCAATACAATGGCACTAAATTCATATCTCTCAATACTTACCCTGAATGTTAATGGGCTAAATGCCCCAATCAAAAGACACAGTGTATCAGAATGGATGAAAAAACAAAACCCATCTATATGTTGCCTACAAGAAACTCATCTTAAACCCGAAGACACCTCCAGATTTAAAGTGAGGGGGTGGAAAAGAATTTACCATGCTAATGGACATCAGAAGAAAGCAGGAGTGGCAATCCTTATATCAGATTAATTAGATTTTAAGCCAAAGACTATAATAAGAGATGAGGAAGGACACTATATCATACTCAGAGGAACTGTCCAACAAGAAGATCTAGCAATTTTAAATATCTATGCCCCTAACGTGGGAGCAGCCAACTATATAAACCAATTAATAACAAAATCAAAGAAACACATCGACAAGAATACAATAATAGTAGGGGATTTTAACACTCCCCTCACTGAAATGGACAGATTATCCAAGCAAAAGATCAACAAGGAAATAAAGGCCTTAAATGACACACTGGACCAGATGGACATCACAGATATATTCAGAACCTTTCATCCCAAAGCAACAGAATACACATTCTTCTCTAGTGCACATGGAACATTCTCCAGAATAGATCACATCCTCGGTCCTAAATCAAGTCTCAACTGGTATCAAAAGATTGGGATCATTCCCTGCATATTTTCAGACCACAATGCTCTGAAGCTAGAACTCAATCACAAGAAGAAATTTGGAAAGATCCCAAATACATGGAGACTAAACAGCATCCTTCTAAAAAATGAATGGGTCAACCAGGAAATTAAAGAAGAATTGAAAAAACTTATGGAAACAAATGATAATGAAAACACAACGGTTCAGAATCTGTGGGACACAACAAAGGCAGTCCTGAGAGGAAAATATATAGCGGTACAAGCCTTTCTCAAGAAACAAGAAAGGTCTCAGGTACACAACCTAACCCTACACCTAAAGGAGCTGGAGAAAGAACAAGAAAGAAACCCTAAACCCAGCAGGAGAAGAGAAATCATAAAGATCAGAGCAGAAATCAATGAAATAGAAACCAAAAAAACAATAGAACAAATCAACGAAACTAGGAGCTGGTTCTTTGAAAGAATTAATAAGATTGATAAATCCCTGGCCAGACTTATCAAAAAGACGAAAGGACCCAAATAAATAAAATCACGAATGAAAGAGGAGAGATCACAACTAACCCCAAAGAAATACAGACAATTATAAGAATATACTATGAGCAACTCTATGCCAACAAATTTGACAATCTGGAAGAAATGGAAGCATTCCTAGAGACATATAAACTACCACAACTGAACCAGGAAGAAATAGAAAGCCTGAACAGACCCATAACCAGTAAGGAGATTGAAACAGTCATCAAAAATCTCCAAACAAACAAAAGCCCAGGGCCAGATGGCTTCCCAGGGGAATTCTACCAAACATTTAAAGAACTAATTCCTATTCTCCTAAAACTGTTCCAAAAAATAGAAGTGGAAGAAAAACTTCCAAACTCATTTTATGAGGCCAGCATCACCTTGATCCCAAAACCAGACAAGGATCCCATCAAAAAAGAGAACTACAGACCAATATCCTTGATGAACACAGATGCAAAAATTCTCGCCAAAATACTAGCCAATAGGATTCAACAGTACATTAAAAGGATTATTCACCATGACCGAGTGGGATTTATTCCAGTGCTGCAAGGTTGGTTCAACATCTGCAAATCAATCTATGTGATACAACACATTAATAAAAGAAAGAACAAGAACCATATGATACTCTCCATAGATGCTGAAAAAGCATTTGACAAAGTACAGCATCCGTTCCTGATCAAAACTCTTCAAAGTGTAGGGATAGAGGGCACATACCTCAAAATTATCAAAGCCATCTATGAAAAACCCACCGCAAATATCATTCTCAATGGAGAAAAACTGAAAGCTTTTCCGCTAAGGTCAGGAACACGGCAGGGATGTCCGTTATCACCACTGCTATTCAACATAGTACTAGAAGTCCTAGCCCCAGCAATCAGACAACAAAAGGAAATTAAAGGCATCCAAATTGGCAACCAAGAAGTCAAACTATCACTCTTCGCAGATGATATGATACTATATGTGGAAAACCCAAAAGACTCCACTCCAAAACTGCTAGAGCTTGTACAGGAATTCAGTAAAGTGTCAGGATATAAAATCAATGCACAGAAATCAGTTGCATTTCTCTACACCAGCAACAAGACAGAAGAAAGAGAAATTAAGGAGTCCATCCCATTTACAATTGCACCCAAAACTATAAGATACCTAGGAATAAACCTAACCAAAGAGACTAAGAATCTATTTACAGAAAACTATAAAGTACTCATGAAAGAAATTGAGGAAGACACAAAGAAATGGAAAAATGTTCCATGCTCCTGGATTGGACGAATAAATATTGTGAAAATGTCTATGCTACCTAAAGCAATCTACACATCTAATGCAGTTCCTATCAAAGTACCATCCATTTTTTTCAAAGAAATGGAACAAACAATCCTAAAATTTATATGGAACCAGAAAAGACCTCGAATAGCCAAAGGAATATTGAAAAAGAAAGCCAAAGTTGGTGGCATCACAATTCTGGACTTCAAGCTCTATTACAAAGCTGTCATCATCAAGACAGCATGGTACTGGCACAAAAACAGACACATAGATCAATGGAACAGAATAGAGAGCCCAGAAATGGACCCTCAACTCTATGGTCAACTCATCTTTGACAAAGCAGGAAAGAATGTCCAATGGAAAAAAGACAGCCTCTTCAATAAATGGTGTTGGGAAAATTGGACAGCCACATGCAGAAAAATGAAATTGGATCATTTCCTTACACCACACACGAAAATAGACTCAAAATGGATGAAGGATCTCAATGTGACAAAGGAATCCATCAAAATCCTCGAGGAGAACACAGGCAGCAACCTCTTCGACCTCAGCCGCAGCAACATCTTCCTAGGAACATCACCAAAGGCAAGGGAAGCAAGGGCAAAAATGAACTATTGGGATTTTATCAAGATCAAAAGCTTTTGCACAGCAAAGGAAACAGTTAACAAAATCAAAAGACAAGTGACAGAATGGGAGAAGATATTTGCAAACGACATATCAGATAAAGGGCTAGTGTCCAAAATCTATAAAGAACTTAGCAAACTCAACACCCAAAGAACAAATAATCCAATCAAGAAATGGGCAGAGGACATCAACAGACATTTCTGCAAAGAAGACATCCAGATGGCCAACAGACACATGAAAAAGTGCTCCATATCACTCGGCATCAGGGAAATACAAATCAAAACCACCATGAGATATCACCTCACACCAGTCAGAATGGCTAAAATTAACAAGTCGGGGAATGACAGATGCTGGTGAGGATGTGGAGAAAGGGGAACCCTCCTACACTGTTGGTGGGAATGCAAGCTGGTGCAACCACTCTGGAAAACAGCATGGAGGTTCCTCAAAATGTTGAAAATAGAACTACCCTATGACCCAGCAATTGTACTGCTGGGTATTTACCCTAAAGATACAAACGTAGTGATCCAAAGGGGCACGTGCACCCGAATGTTTATAGCAGCAATGTCTACAATAGCCAAACTATGAAAAGAACCTAGATGTCCATCAATAGACGAAGGATAAAGAAGATGTGGTATATATACACAATGGAATTACTATGCCTCCATCAAAAGAAATGAAATCTTGCCATTTGCGACGACGTGGATGGAACTAGAGGGTATCGTGCTTAGCGAAATAAGTCAATCGGAGAAAGACAACTATCATATGATCTCCCTGATATGAGGGAGAGGAGATGCAACATCGGGGGTTAAGGGGGTAGGAGAAGAGTAAATAAAACAAGATGGGATTGGGAGGGAGACAAACCATAAGTGACTCTTAATCTCACAAAACAAACTGAGAGTTGATGGGGGAAGGGGGGTTGGGAGTGGGGGGGTGGGGTTATGGATATTGGGGAGGGTATGTGCTATGGTGAGTGCTGTGAAGTGTGTAAACCTGGCGATTCGCAGACCTGTACCCCTGGGGGTAAAAATATATGTTTATAAAAAATAAAATTTAAAAGAATAAAAATAAATAAATAAATAAATAAATAAACAAATACTGTCATCATAAAGGTCACTGGAGGGACACCTGGGTGGCTCATTCAGTTAAGTGTCCGACTCTTGGTTTCAGCTCATGTCATGATTCTAGGGTTGCAGGATTAATCCCAGCATTGGGCTCTGTGCTAAGTGGAAGTCTGCTTGAGATTCTGTCCCTCTGCCCATTCCCCCCATACATGCACACATCTGCATTCTCTCTCTGTAAATAAATCTTTTTAAAAAATCACTGGAAAGAAGTGAGCCTAGTTTTTATTGAAATATATAGATCCTGATGATTTATATCTCAAATATTAACTGCAATTATTACTATTGCTGTACAAAAAATTAAATTATTGATTTATTTATTATTATTATTTTTAAAGATTTTATTTATTTATTTGATAGAGAGACAGTGAGAGAGGAAACACAAGCATGGGGAGTGGGAGAGGGAGAAGCAGACTTCCCGCCAAGCAGGCAGCCTGATGCGGGGCTCGATACCAGGACTGTGGGATCATCATCTGAGCGGAAGGCAGATGCTTAACAGCTGAGCCACCCAGGTGCCCCTAAATTATTTTTTTAAAAGCCCACAGAAAGTTAACTGAAATTGAGTCAAAGAATAATTTTTGTGTGTGTACCCTACCTCTCTTACCATAATGTCATGAAGTAATAAATTAATGTTTCTCCCGTGCATGTAGAATATTACCTCTGAACTGTTCTTGGAAGAATTAAGAAAATAGTTGGTTAAATCATTTTTCGTGTTTGTGATTCCAGTTAAGAATTCTTTTTTTTTTTTTTAAAGATTTTATTTATTTATTTGACAGAGATAGAGATCACAAGTAGGCCGAGAGGCCAGCAGACAGAGAGGGGGAAGCAGGCTCCCCGCTGAGCAGAGAGCAGAGGACCCTGAGATCAGGACCTGAGCCAAAGGCAGAGGCTTTAACCCACTGAGCCACACGGGCGCCCCCCAGTTAAGAATTCAATTTGAGAAAGCTTTCAGGAGTTTTGAGCTAAGCCTGTAACATCATATACTGAACTAAATACATAAAATCATGCGGAGTCAATGGATCTGTTTAAATAGTCATTTAGGGGAAGTTCCTTGGGAGAAGCTGTGCTTATACAAAATAAAAGTCAACGTAGATACTTACAAACTTGTTTTCTGTAACTGATTGAGACTGTAAATAAGATTAGACTAGAGTGTTGGGGTAGGGAAGCAAGAAAAAAAAATAAATCCATATTAGATGTTAATAGAATTAAAGATAGGATAAGTTTCTAACTCACAAACTGAGGATTTTGGAGGGGAGGTGGGTGAGGGTTGGATGAGCCCGGTGGTGAGTATTAAGGAGGGCACATATTGCATGGAGCACTGGGTGTGATGTGTAAACAATGAATCTTGGAACACTGAAAAAATAGAGTTTAAAAAAAAAAGTAAAAATAAACCCCAACTTTTGAATTGTGAAATGTAACATATACCAGAAAAATGCATAAAGCATAATTATCCAGCTTAATGAGTTATAACAAAGCAGGGACTTTTGCAGTATAACCAGGTTAAGGAAATAAAGCACTGGGGCTCCTGGGTGGCTCAGTTGATTGAGCATCCGACTCTTAGTTTCAGGTCAGGTCATGATCTCATGGACCATGAGATCCAATCTACCTCTGGCTCAGTGGGGAGTCTGATTCTCTCTCTCTGTCCCTGCTCCCCCTCATGGGCATGTGTGCGCACACATGCCTTCTCTCTCTCTAAAATGAATGAATGAATGAATGAATCTTTAAAAAAGAAAAGAAGAGGGGTGCTTGGGTCGCTCAGTTGTTAAGCATCTGCCTTTGGCTAGGGTCATGATCCCAGGATCCCTCTCCCACTCCCCCTGCTTGTATTCCCTCTCTCGCTGTCTCTTTCTGTCAAATAAGTAAACAAAATCTTAAAAAGAAAAGAAAAGAAAGCGTTACCATACTTCAGAAGCCTCCTGCGTGTACCTTAACAATCTCAACCCTTTTCCTTTCCCTAGAGGTAAATACCATTTTCTCTTTGTCTAGTTACCTTTTTTTGCTTTACTTTATGGCTTGATGATGTAAGTATACATCCTTAAAATTATAATTTAGCATTGCCTGTTTTGGAAAATTACAGATTATTAAATAAAAGGAATTATACGGTATGTATTTCTTGCTTGTGTTTATGCAGTGTGATTTTCAAGAATCTTTTCTTAATTTTCTTTATTTTTTAATTTTTTTAAAGATTTTATTTATTTATTTGATAGAGATCACAAGTAAGCGGAGAGGCAGGCAGAGAGAGAGAGATTGGAGGAAGCAGGCTCCCCACTGGGCAGAGAGCCTGATGTGGGGCTCAGTCCCAGGACCCTGGGATCATGACCCGAGCCGAAGGCAGAGGCTTTAACCCACTGAGCCACCCAGGGACCCCTCAAGAATCTTTTATATTGCAGGCAGTAGATGCTTGTTGCCATGTTGCTCTAGACTATATTATTCTTTTTTATGAATACCATACCGTAGTTTACCTCTTTCTTTTTTAATATTGATGAATCTCTGAATTACCAGCAGTTTTTGGTGGTTACAAACATTGCTACTTTGCTTATTTTGCATTTGTTCTGGTGGATATGTGTGTAAATTCATTTGGAGTGAATTTATTGCAGCATAGGTTATGTTTTCCATAGTGGTATTCCCATTTACACTTGGTTGAGCTATGTATGAAAGCTTCCTTTGCTCCACATTCACCAACCTCTTAATTTTGTCACACTTTTAATTTTGCCCGTCTGTTGGCTAAATAATAGATTCAGATTGTGGTTTTCATTTGCATTTCCTTGGTCACCAAGGAGGGTGAGCATTTTTTCATGCTCATTGGCTATTTAAAAAATTTTTTTTGAAGTACCTATTTAAGTCATTTGCCCGTTTTTCTGTTGATGTATCTGAGACATTTGTGAAAATTCTTTATTTTGTATATACAAGCTTTTTGTTGGTCATATTGTTATAAATATTTTCTGTTCTGTGGGTCTTGTTTCATTTTCTGTTGTCCATTTGGGCTGCTTTAACAAAAATACTATAGACGGGGTGGCTTAAACAACAAGCATGGCTTTTGGTTTTATTTTTATGTGTTGCTCACAGTTTATTTCTACAGTTTTGGAGGCTGGGATGTCCAAGACACTGGCAGACTCGTTGTCTGGTGAGGAGGTCTTGCTTCTGGTTCCTATCTGCCGTCTTTTTGCTGTGTCCTTGAGGTAACTCTCTGGAGTCTCTTTGTAAGGGCACTAATCCCATTCCTGACCACCCTCATGACCACTTCCCAAAGGTCCCACCTCCAAATACCATCACATGGGGGATTAACTTTCAAGGTAAAAATTTGGTGGGATATAAACAGTCTGTAGCATTCTCCTAATGGACAAATTATGAACAAATATTCTTACTTGTAACGTGGTCCTCTGTATTAATCTTTTGCTTTATGGCTAATGCTGAGATCATGAATATATGAATATATTTTGCTATATTATTTTGTAAGAGCTGTATTTGCCTTTTACTGTAGAACTATATTTGCCTTTAGGTCTATAATTACCTGAGTGTGTGTATGTGTGTGTATGTGTATGTATGTATGTGTAGGTGAATGGATTAGGGTGTATTTAGCTTTTTCCTGTATGGATAGCCCGTTGTCCTAATGCTAAATACTAAGAAAATCAGTTTTTTCTTCATTCTTCTATAGTGCAACCTCTGCTGTACACCAAGACTCATATATAGGAGGATCTATTTCTTGACTCTTTATTGTGTGTGATTGGTTTATTTATTTATTTTAGCTGTATGCTGAAGCATTCTGTTTATAATGTTCCTGTGAATAAAACACTCTCAGTATCTAGTACAGCAAGTCCTCTCCCTTTAAGACTGTCTTGATTATTCTTGGGCCTTGTTATTTCTATGTAAATCTGAGTGTAATTTGTCATAAAAAAGCCTGTTGGGTTTTTAACTAGGGTCCAAGGATGCAAGAGCTCCTGGCTCCAGGGGTCCCAAATAGACCAGGTTTGGCCACTCACTGCTGACAAAATTGGAAGGCAGTGAGACAGGTGATGGTGAAACAACAAAGGAGTTTATTTCTGTGAGGCCAATGCCAGGAAGATAGTGGACTAACGTTTCAAAGACTGTCTCCAAAGTGCAGAAAGTATTTCTAGGTTTATGTAAGGGGAATATGGGACAAAGGTTGACGGGTACAGGCAATGTTGGCTGTAAAGGTTGGTCAAGTTGATCATTGTCTTCGTGTAAAAAATGTGGGGTCTTACTGGTATCAGGGTAGTTTCCGTTCCCATTACAGGATGCTTTTGCGCATTAGGTCTTTTGCCTCAGCTGGAAAGAACTTCATTAGTTAGAAAGTGCAGACTAAGGTCAGAACAGAGGTAAAGTCTTCTTTCAGGTTTTTGATTGGCATTTAATTGAGTCTCTAGTTCACTTTGAATCTAATTCTTGAGCTTGGTATACTCCTCTACATACTTGAGTCTTTTTTTTTAAGATTTTATTTATTTATTTGACAGACAGAGATCACAAGCAGGCAGAGAGGCAGGCAGAGAGAGGGGGAAGCAGTCTCCCTCCCGAGCAGAGAGCCCCATGTGGGGCTCGATCCCAGGACCCTGGGATCATGATCTGAGCCGAAGGCAGAGGCTTTAACCCACTGAGCCACCCAGGCGCCCCTACTTGAGTCTTTTTAAATGTCTTCCAATAAAGTTTTAGTCCTTCCTAGTGACCTTTGTCTTCATTATTTGTTGCAACAAATAATTTTTGTAATGCTGTTGGTATTTAATGCTATTTTTAGTTTTAAATTTAATATCGTATCTGCTGGCATATTTTGAAATACAGCTTTTGAATATTGATTTTTAAAAATTCATCAACCTTGGGGCGCCTGAGTGGTTCAGTGGGTTAAAGCCTCTGCCTTTGGCTCAGGTCATGATCCTAGGACCTGGGATCGAGGCGCCCCCCCCCCCCCCCTCCCCGCATCTGACTCTCTGCTCAGCAGGGAGTCTGCTTCCCACCTCACTCTCTCTGCCTGCCTCTCTGCCTGCTTGTGATCTCTGTCTGTCAAATAAATAAAATCTTTAACAACAACAAAAAATTCATCAACCTTGCATAACTGTAATTAAAATGACCTATTTGTGATGTCTCTTAAGAATATAGTCGTGTCGGGGCGCCTGGGTGGCTCAGTGGGTTAAGCCGCTGCCTTTGGCTCAGGTCATGAACTCAGGGTCCTGGGATCGAGTCCCGCATCGGGCTCTCTGCTCAGCGGAGAACCTGCTTCCTCCTCTCTCTCTCTCTCTCTCTCTCTGCCTGCCTCTCTGCCTACTTGTGATCTCTCTCGTGAAATAAATAAATAAAATCTTAAAAAAAAAATATAGTCGTGTCATTGGCAAATAGTGACCACTTTGTTTCTTCCTGGTCTTCATAGTTTTCCCTACCCTTTCCCCTCTTGTTTAACTGCACTGGGTAAATCTTCTAGTAAACAGTTGAATGCAAATGGTGATTGCTGGCATCTTTTGTCTTGTTCTGATCCTGAGGTTTCACCATTAAGTATTCACCTTGAAATTTAAGTATGATGTTAATGAATTTTTGTGTTATCATTTATCAGATTAAATAGATTTACATCCATTCCTAGTTGATTTAAGAATATACAATTTAAAATTATGAATGGTTGTTGCATTTATCATTTTCCTTCCATTTTTTGAGGTGATTATTTGATGTATATCTTTGTTTCTGTTAATAAACAGTTGATTTTTCAGATGCTTAAACCAACTTGCATTCCTTGTATAAACTCAGTTTGATCATTGATGTAGTAGTGTATTGTTTTAGGTTTTTCTCTTGTATATAAATTGCTGGGTTTGGTTTACCTTTGTTTAGGACTTTTGCATCTGTTTATAACAGATTGCTGGTAGCTTTCCTTTGTCATTTTGTTCTCATTTTATTTATTTTTTTGTTGTTGTTCTCATTTTAGTATCAAGGTTATATTCCCCTCATGAAGTAAGTTGTAGATGATGCCTTCTTTTTCTAGACTGGAGTGGTTTATGAAATGTTGGCATTATTATTTATTCCTACGTTTTGGTAGAATTTGCCAATGAAACTCCAGGCTTAGAATTTTCTTTGTAGGAAGGGTTTTTTTTTTTTTTTTTAAGATTGATTTTTTGGTTGATTGATTTGACAGACAGAGATCACAAGTGGGCAGAGAGGCAGGCAGAAAGAGTGGGGGTGAAGCAGGCTCCCTGCTGAGCAGCAAGCCCGATGCAGGGCTCCATCTGATTACCCTGAGATCATGATCTGGGCTGAAGGCAGAGGCTTAACCCACTGAGCCACCCAGGCACCCCTGTAGGAAGGTTTTAAATTATAGTTCAACTTCTTTAATAGTTATAGCATTATTCTGATTTTCTGTTTCTTTCTAGATTGGTTTGATAAATTGTTTTTTTTTTCAAAATTTACCTTTTTACTTAAAAATTTTATTAATATAAAGTCTTTTGAATGCCTGCAATTTCCTTAGTCTTGTCTTCTTTTTCTTTCTGATAGTGGTTATTTGTGCTCTCATTGTCTTCTCCTTCCCTCCTTTTCTTCTTCTTATCATCTTTCCCATTCACCTTTTTTTTTTTAAATGATTTATTTATTTATTTAGACAGGCAGAGATCTCAAGTAGGCCGAGAGGCAGCCAGAGAGAGAGAGAGAGAGAGAGAGAGAGAGGAAGGGAAGCAGTCTCCCCTCGTAGCAGAGAGCCCGATTCGGGGCTCGATCCCAGGACCCTGGGATCATGACCTGAGCCGAAGGCAGAGGCTTTAACCCACTGAGCCACTCAGGTGCCCCTCCCATTCACCTTTTAATCAGTGTCACTGTACATTTATCAATTAGTCTTTCCAGTGGACTAGCGTTCCCCTTTTTATAAAATTTGTTTTCTGCTTCATTAATATCTGATCATATTTTCTATATTTTGGGGGTTTATTTTGCTTTATTTTTTCCCCCTAATTGAAATGAAAGATTAGCTTCTTAATTTTAAGCTTTTCAGGTGAATACATTTAAAGCTGACTGTCCCTCCCAATACTGTTTTTTTATATTCAGTGTCATGTGTCTTCATCATTATTATTAAAAATAATTTCTAACTTCCATAATGATACCTGTTTTGACGTACAGATATCCAAACACGTGAGGAATTTGTGTCAGGTAGATTTAAAATAATTAAAAATAATTTAAAATTAATTTCCAAAATATGAGGAATTTCTGGTTGTTTCAGGTTGACTTAGAACATTATTGCATTGTTGCCAAAGAATATACATTGTGTAATATTAATATGTTGAAATTTTTTGAGACTTGCACCGTGGCTGGGGGGAAAAGCCTTTTTTTTTTTTGTCAGTGTTCCACCTGTGTTGTAGAAGAGTATGTGATGTGAAGCTTTTGGTTAATGTTTTTCTCTATGTCCATCATGTTAAGTTTGTTACCCTCCTGTTGAAATCTCTAGTTTTCCTACTGGTTTTTCTCTCTGTTTGTTTCTATCAGGTGATGGCAATATATTAAACATTTTCACTGTGTTTATAGACATCTACTGCCACTTCTTGTCATTCTGTAAATTTTTGCTTATACTTTGATTTCATGTTATTAGGTCATCTCTTTCTGGTGAATTGGACCACCTTACTTTTCTTACTTTTACTTTGAAGTGATTCTTTTTATTTCCAATTATACTGTTTTCTTTAAAATGCCCTTTGATATCAATATGGGTCCCCAGTTTTCTTTGGATTAAGGATTGCATGCTCTTTTTTAAATCCTTTTTCCTCTCAGCATTTCTGCATTGATATGTTTTAGCTGATATTCTCATAATTACATAGTTGGCTTTTAAAAATCCAGTGAGATAGTGTTTATCTTTTAAATGGAATATTTTGGGGCACCTTGGTGGCCCAGTGGGTTAAGCCTCTGCCTTCAGCTCAGGTCATGATCTCAGTCAGGGTCCTGGGATGGAGCCCTGTGTTGGGCTCTCTGCTCAACAGGGAGCCTGCTTTCCCCCTCTCTCTGCCTGCCTCTCTGCCTATTTATGATCTCTCTCTGTATCAAATAAATAAATAAAAATCTTTAAAAAATAAAAAAATGCTTTAAATGGAATATTTTAGTGTATTTACATTAATGTAAATATTGTTAAATTTGCATTTCAGTACTTCTAAAACTTAGAACTCTTAAAGTTGTATTTTACTCAGTCTTTGTATCAGTTTGTGTATATGCATGAGGATATTTGACAAATTTCTTTTTTATAAGATTTACTTATTTTAGAGGGAGAGAGAGAAAATGTGAGTGGGGGAGGGGGAGATGGAAAGAGAATATCAAGCAGACTCTGTGCTGACTGTGGAGCCCGACATGGGACCTGATCCCAGGACACTGAGGTCAGTATCTAAGCTGAAACCAAGAGTCGGATTCTTAATTGACTCTCTTACCCAGGTAGCCCTTGACAAATTTCTTGCAAAGGAATTGCTTAGACATTAAAAATATTGGCCATTTTGGTTCTCTCTCTCTCTCTCTTTTTTTTTTTTTTCGTATTTTTGTTCCTGATTTTTAAAAATGATCATTTGGTATTTATGAAAGAAACTTTTCTTCATGTTTTTACTCTTAAGATACATTATTTGGGCAACCAGACAGCCATGTTGAGAACTAAAACATTTTATGTTTGTGAGATACGAATATTGCAAAAGCATTCTGTGTTTTTTTCAATTTATTTTCTGGCTTGTCATTTCTGAAGAATTTCCATGTTCTTTCTTTTCTGCAGTAACTTTGCAGCTAACTGTAGCTTGAGTTGATTTTCTTGAAAGCTTTACTTCCTCTTTTTTTCTCTGGTGCTTTTGCTCAGGGAGGAGAATTGACAACACAAGTTAAAGTTTAATGTCATATAGTGTGTCAAATACAAATGTAAAGCAGCTATACTTAATGGAATGTAAACTACAGTTAATCTGATACTTCTAGTAGTAATATATTCAGTTTGAGGAGTAAAGGATGTAATTTTTTGTTAATGTTTATCTCATAAAACTGATTTTATTTATAAGCATTTCTTTAAAAAGTATCTTCTATACAAAGATACAGGGAAGAGATTATGTATCTTTTTGTTCTCAACACTAAAATAATTATCAATTTATGGCCAATTTTGTTTTATCTCTACTTTCTATTATTTTGAAATACATCAGAAGCATCATATCATTTTATTTTATTTTATTTTATTTTAATATTTTATATATTATTTATTTGACAGAGAGAGAGAGAGATCACAAGCCGGCAGAGAGGCAGGCAGAGGGAGAGGGAGAAGCAGGCTTCCCGTCGAGCAGAGAGTCCGACTTGGGGCCCGATCCCAGGAACCTGAGATCATGACCTGAGCCGAAGGCAGAGGCTTAACCCGCTGATCCACCTAGGCGCCCTGAAGCATCATATCATTTTAGATAGATAGATGTTATACTGATAGTCTCATATTAATCAAACTTTAGTCAGGCTCATCTGGATTCTTTTCCCAACTGGGTCTCAACTTTGGTCTGTTTTTATGTTGCTTCATTTTGGCAATAATCTTGGCCAAGTTGGTTTAGCCAGAATTCTGTACTCTTAATACCCTTGGGTTAGCCCCCACCATCCTTCCAGTGATGTCCTATCACCCTGGACTGCCTTCAGCAAGAATTCTGTTAGATCTGTTTATCCAGAATCCCCTTTACTCCCAAATGTTTCCTCTTAGTAATTTTCCATCCACTGAACACCCCAAGCCCCTTCTCCTTGGCTATAAATTCCCACTGTTTCTTGTTGTATTGGAAATGGAGCCATATTGATATCTCTTTTCCCCTTTTGCAGTAGTCATAAATAAAATCTGTTTTTACCCTTTTTAGCTCTTGTACAGTTATATATTTCTTTTTGTTTTTTTTTAAGATTTTATTTATTTATTTGACAGAGATCACAACTAGGCAGAGAGGCAGGCAGAGAGAGAGGAGGAAGCAGGCTCCCCGCTGAGCAGAGAGCCCGATGCGGGGCTCGATCCCAGAACCCTGAGATCATGACCTGAGCCGAAGGCAGAGGCTTAACCCACTGAGCCACCCAGGCGCCCCTACAGTTATATATTTCATTATGTATCTCTAAAACATAAGAATTCTTTTAAAGGCTATTATCAAATCGCTTCTCGGTCTTTTGGCTAAGATCAAGTGTAAAGGCTCTTATCACATCTAAAATATATGATTGCTTAAAATCACGTATCTTGTTTATTTTATGTTTCTCCAATTGTTTCATAAGAAATTATTCTTTGAGATTGATATAACTTTAAGATCTTTTGTTTTGCTTAGTTTTAATTCTATAGGTTTCTTCCCTTCCCTTTTTTTTTCTTACTATGTATTTGTTGAAGAAATTGTCATTTGTTTCCAAGTTTGGGTTTTCCTGATTATGTTCCTGAGCAGACATTTAACATGTTTCTCTGTTTCCTGTACTTCCTGTAAACTGGTAGTTAGATAAGGGTAAAAAACATTTTTTCTCTAAAGATTTTATTTTTATTTGAGAGAGCACGAGAGAGGGAGACAGCACAGAGGGAGAGGGAGAAGCAGACTCTCCCCGCTGAGCACAGAGGCCCACATGGGGCTCAAGGCAGGCTCAGATCCCAGGACCCTGAGACCATGACTTGAGTCAAAGGCAGACACTTAACCGACTGAGCCATCAGGTGCCCCCATTTTTTTTTTTTTTGTACTTTTAATGTAGATTCTTGGATCATGTGTATTAGAAGGGACTTAAAGATTGAACATTGTAATATTGTTGTTATATTTGTATGGTTAGAATACCATAGTCATCTATTCTACCTCCCTGATTTACACATCTCAGAGAGGTTGTGGTTTATCTGGAATCCCACATCAAGTTGAGGTTAGAATCGAGGGTGCATTTGGAAGGAGAAATTATCTTCCCCTTCTGAATTTTTAAGTCCTTTTTTATGTTGCTGCTTTAATGTTTTTGTTCTTCAGATATTCCATTCAGAGTATTATCCCCCTACAAATCCCCTAGCTGTGCCTATGAATTCTTAAATTTGTCTTTTGTTCTCTTTCCACTTGATCCCCACGCTGACTATAGTTCAGTTTGTTAATCTGATAATACCTAATCTGTGTCAAAGTCCTCTTTTGCCACACCTTCCAATCTACCTTGTCCTTTTCTAAAGCCCTTTAGCCTGAGTAATAATCCTTTGCTTTAAGCAAAAATACAGCCATGGACCATAGGCATGAGAGATTTGTTTACTTTTTTTTTTTTTTTTTTTTAAGATTTTATTTATTTGGGGTACCTGGGTGGCTCAGTCATTTGGGCATCTGCCTTAGGCTCCAGTTGTGATCCTGGGATCAAGCCCCGCATCAGGCTCCCTGCTCAGTGGGAAGCCTGCTTCTCACTCTCCCATTCTCCCTGCTTATGTTCCCTCTCTCACTGTGTCTCTCTCTGCCAAATAAATAAAATCTTAAAAAAAAATAAAGATTTTATTTATTAGAGAGAGAGAGCGAGAGAGAGAGAGAGAGAGAGCGAGCGAGCACAATCGGGGCGTGGCAGGGAGAGGGAGAAGAAAGCTCCTTGCCGAGCAGGGGAAGCCCGTCGTGGGACTCCATCCTGAGACTCTGAGATCGTGACCTGAGCCGAAGGCAGTGGCTTAAAGCTCAGCCACCCAGGCACCCTACCTTTTTTTTTTTTTTAAAGATTTTATTTAATTTTTTTTTGGAGAGAGAGCACAAGCAGGGGGAGCAGCAGACAGAGCACGCAGAGGGAGAAGCAGGCTCCCCGCTGAGCAAGGAGCCCCATGTGGGACTCGATCCTAGGATCATGACCTGAACAGAAGGCAGCGGCTTAACCAACTGAGCCACCCAGGTGTCCCAAGATTTGTTTACTTTTGAAAAATTTTTTAACTTTTAGTTTTATTATTACAAAAGTAGCATAATTATTAAAAATTTCAATAGTAATATATTTGCTTAAAAATTAAAACTGTGGAACCACATAAAGTAAAAACCTAATACACCATGATCCTCCTCACTTCTACCTCTTTCCTTCCTCAGTGATAGGATTATTAAGAGTTAGGTGTGCCTCATTCTAGATTTTATACAAATATAATTTATGTATTATATATTCTCATACACATGTACAAAAGTTTTTTTCTTTAAAAATAATTCAAAATTTTGTGCCTATGTTACAAAAGTTATTTATGTAACATGGTCAGTATATTTTATAAGGAAGGTATTCTTCCTCCTCTAGTTAATGCTAGCTAGCTTTAATTTTTATTTTTCCTTTAAGACTGAGTTGTAAATCAAGAAAAACAAGTTAAGAGGGGAAATACCAGGAAAATTTACAGATTTTCATTTTACATAAAGATGTGGAGCAATGAATGCTAAATTGCATATATTTTTTAGAAGTCTTATAATACTAGAATTTATATACCAAAGGACCAGAAAGGAAGACATTTATATTTAGTTAATTTGGTGAAGTTAGCTCATTGTCAAATTTTTACGTATGAAAAAAGAAAATCAAAATTTGGAAAGTACAGAAAACAGGAAAAAAACCCCATCCGTAGTCTTATAGTAAATGTCAATAGCCAAAATCAGAATTAGATAGAATATTCCTATTGTAATATTTTATCTAGCCTATATTTCTTTCCTAGAATCCTTTTTCGCAAATCTCAAGTGAGATTTTATATGAAGGGCTAGCTTTCTCTGAGGTTCAAACTTTTTGAAATATAAAACTTCATTTAACCTAATTTTTAAAAGAATCCCAAATAACAAATAGAATTACTCTCTTTTTACTGCCACCTGAGTGCTTTATTTCCTTCCCCTCCCCAGTTCTCACACAAATGCTTTGGCATGGAGTGGACCTTAAAATTTGGCTCATTCAATACTTAGGAAAACAAATTTTACAGAGACTCTTAGTCCTATGGAATTGCTTCTAACCAGTAACACATCTTAATTTAGTGGTACTGCAGCAACATAGCTATTTCAGGAGAATCTAGCCTAGAGGAATCACCTCAGAGGAACTGTAAAAATGTGAACTCAAATGAACATCAGCTTTTTTTTTTTTCTCCCCAGAATGATGGATTGAAGCAAAAAGTTACTTCATTTCTGAATTTCATAAAAATGTAAGAGTCAGTTGGAGTATACTTTGAGACATATTTTACTAAAAGCCTTTTCTTGAAGCACAAAATCTTTGTGAGGCAGGAAAAGTAGAAAGATAGAAGAGAGAAAACTCTCTTACCCAGTAAATCATTTTGCATAGTTTCACAAATAATAGCTAAGTTACTGGGTAGTTGGTAAGTTTTCTTCTCAAAAACAAGCATGTCTTACTAGCTAGTTCCTTAAAGGAAGGAAACTAGGGGCTGCTAGAGGGGATTAGGGAGATAAAACACTATTCAACTGTTAAATTACTAAATTTTTTTAATCCACAGAAGTCTGTAGTACATTTCAGAATTAAGAATAAACTTTAATTAAAAAAAAAAAAAGAGTAGACTTTTAAAACCAAGTCTCGAAGCCTTTGGTATGTATGTAAAAATTAGCACATTTTTATTATAAAAACATACAACCTTACCAGTATGTTCCTCGCATTTTTTTTTACATCAGAAATGAAAGGGGGCATTGTCTACATCCAGTATTTCCTTTTCACATTTCCGTATTAAATACTTTGTGTCCCTTATATTTATCTTAAAATGGAAAAGAAAGAATGTTTTTATTGTTTTGCTGTAGTTGCCATTGATGTTATAGAAGCTGTATTAAAATTCTCAAACCAGTTTTGTCTGTTTTACTTGGAGCTTAGTCATCATCATACGTAGCAGGACCTGATTAAGAAGGCTGTTCCGCCTCTAAGCCTTGCTAGATTGTAGCCACTAGCAACCAGGCTGCAATAATTTCCCTTTGATGACATCATCCACTGTGGAAGAACCCACTTGCTTCAGCGAGTCGAACTACATACAGTTCTAACCCTCATCAAATATGGCATCTCCCTTGCCGGCTGCAGCAGGGGTGGAAGAAATGCTAGTGTTTTTTTAAGCTAGCGAGCTTTTCTTTTTCTTCTTCTTTTTAAAAATTCTAATCATGGATGCTTCTTCTGATCCCTATTTGCCTTATGACGGGGGAGGAGACTGTATTCCCTTGAGGGAATTACATAAAAGAGGTAATACCATCCCCTTGCTGTGAATCCTCTGTTGGTATGTTTTGCATGTGGCTGGGCGGTTCTCTAGTTTAAACAGGTCCTGGATTGTCCTTTAAATATTGCAGTATGTTGTTTAGTTGCCCTGGAATGTTAGTAAGGGGCAAATGGAGTTTTCTGAATGGCTCTGTAGTCGTCCCTGATTGTTTTCTCTGTGCAGATTAGTACTGCTTCAGATCACATCGGACTCAGACTCGGACTCTGACTCCATCTTCTATGTGAAAATCCCCTTTCTGTTTAACTGCGAAAATGAATTAATCAGCTTTTATAGGTAACTAGAGTCATGTTAGCACCTAAAAAGTAATGTTTTTCTTCCTTGGAAAACTTATGTGTTTCCTTTAATTTACACAGAGAAATCATGTGTCTGGGCACCTGTGTGTTTCAGCTGCTGCCAGTTACCATGTAGCCACCACCAAGTAAATTTATAGTAAAAGCTCTGCCCTCATTTTAAAACACTTTACAATGGCAATAAAGATGAACAATTTTATATTAATATTTTTCATTTAATATGTATTTCAGCTGATTCACGTTAATTACATTGTTTCCTACAGGTATTTCATAAAAATTGATGATTAAAAACAATAAGGGTGATTTTTACACACCAGAAGAAATAATAGTAGTTTGTAAAAGCCGGAAAAGCACCCAGCATTCATGTAAATCTTTTGTAAGGTGCTGCCTGGGTGTTCGTATAACTGATTTGTGTTAATAAAATTGCCGTTTTAAAATTTTTCTTAAACTAATCTAAAAATAGACTGGTTGGTAGTTGTTCTAGAAAAAAAATTGAACCTTAAGGAAAATCTCTTAGCTTGATGATTTCATTTATGAGCCATGTTAATTTGAATTGCTGTATGATATTATAAACTCATTTTATGGTTTAACCCATATTTATTTAACTCATTATTTATGAAGCAAAAAAGGAAGTCATGATTTTCCAAACATATGTAGCTTGCTATTTAAAATATAGTTTGTACTCTGATAATACTTTTTTTTCTTTTTAGTATTAAGTTCCATTAGCATTAGAAAATGTTAATGTATTCAGCAAATATTTATTGATTACATTGTGTCTGCTAGGCACTATTTTAGGCTCTGAACAGTTGTAACATTGAATATCCTGTAGTAGTCTGTTGGTAGTGAAAGCTTACTTTTCAGATTTTGAGGAAAAACTATATGAAGATCATGTTAATATATAGTGTACTTCTACAGAGTTGCTGTCGATAAAATTTCTCTAAGTATGTATTACACTTTTAAACATTTGAGAAATATCTAAAAGCATAGAGAAGAAAATACATTTCTCATAATCGTACCACCTAGAGGTTTGTTTGTTTTGTTTTTTAATTTTTCAGTTCTTAATATGTTCATAAACTCTTCTTTTCCCTATGTTTTCATCATTCCTTTTCTGGTAAGGATTTCTTTAAACAGGAAGCAATGTGAATGAATGGTAACAGTTCAAATGTCACAGTATTTGCTAATCAGTAATTAAACTGTAAAACAAGACAAACTGTTTTCTCCTCAGCTATTACAACATGTTTGTTGAGGGTGATAAACCAGAAAACCTGGGCTTGGGAAATTTTAATTCCCAGTGTTAAACTTGACATTCTTTGAACTTACTATGGACTCATCTCTATATGAGATATGCAAATAATAAGAAATAAGCCAAAATTTATGTGAGAGTGAGGCGTGGTTATTGATGTGATTATTACTAAAACATAAGCTTTTTGTTTCTCTTATATTTTCATAAATAGTCTTTTAGGAATCTTGCTTAAGGTCTAAATTGGGCATGTTCTTGGCAGCCCAAATAGGTTCCTTATTCCTTGATGAAACTTACTATAATATAAACCAATTTTTTTGAAGATAACATTGCATCTTTGTAGTGCAGATCAGTCAGTTATATACTTGACGGTACTGTGGTATCCTGATATCTACAGATAAGAGGTTATTTGTTTCCCATAATTTGTGACCTGTTGTAGCCATGGGTCAACACAAAGGAACTGGAGATGTAGAAACAAGCAACTAGCATAAATCAAGAAAACTGAATCAGCTTGCTTATGAGGACAAAATTACAATGACTAGAAATATCTCTTTAGGCTGATGGAGAATGAAAAGGCAGCTAATCAAAATGTAAAATTATAAAGGATATCAATAAAGTTCACATGAATCTTGTATTGAATCAGTGCTAGAGTTAGGGACTACCTTTGTGGAGTAAATAAAATTCAGTTCTATTTTTCAAGGTGAGGTGGTAAATGATGAAGCTTCCTACTTAAGTTTCTGTCTGATAATATATAGACTGGAAATTAAGTAAATTAAATGTAGAATTAATATGTTGTTGATAGATTAGAAATTCAGATGGCATCTTAAAAATAGCCATTTTTGAGATAAATTTCCTGTACAGAAACTGAAGTTTTCTCATACAGTGTCTCTTCCATTTTAATAAGGAAAAAAATTTAAAACTTTGTTGATTTGGATTATTAATTTTAATACTTGGACTTTTTCTTAATTTGTTCATGAATTCTAAGTAATTTGGAGAGTTGAATTCCTTTCTTCTACCTGGCCTTTTTTTGGGATTTCTTTTGGACTTTGAGCCTCCTTTTACTCCATGAGAGAATCTTTAAAAATTATTTGAATATTAAATGTTTCATTCAAGTATTTATTGAGTTCTCTTAGGTGCTGTGGAGAATGATGGTGGTAGTAACTGTAATATTAATAACAGCTAATACTTAGTTTGGAATTTACTGTTTGCCAGATATTTTTGTAAGTGCTTTACGTATATTCATTCATGTGTATAAATCATTTAATTCCTCTCATAGTCTTGTGACTTAGGTACTGTTAGAATCCCCATTTTTGGGGCGCCTGGGTGGCTCGGTGGGTTGGGCCTCTGCCTTCGGCTCGGGTCGTAGTCCCGGGGTCCTGCGAAGGAGCCCCACGTCGGGCTGTCTGCTCGGCGGGGAGCCTGCTTCCCCATCTCTCTCTCTGCCTGCCTCTGTGCCTGCTTGTGATCTGTCAAATAAATGAATAAAAAATCTTTAAAAAAAAAAAATCCCCATTTTCCTGTTGACAAAACTGAGATAAATTATAAAGAGTAGTCAGGATTCAATCTAAATGATATTGTTTATACTCCAATTATGGGGAAATATTTCTTACTAGGTATATCCCTGTAATTCTTGACATTTGAAGCTTGGCAGGGGCATAAGAAAGCTTCCCAAGTTTAAAAACAAAAAAGCCAAAGCCCATGGAAATTAATCAATTTCTAGTGAATGGTATAGAGTGCATGGTCTGTGGGATTTTAGGGGAGGAAGAGATCAGTCTCCTTTTGACAAGTGCTATCATAGTAGTCCCAAGTGCTCAAGTACGCAAGGGAATTTGATAGGACATTCCTGGTAGAGAGGATAGAATGAATAAATGCTCTGATGGAAATAAATGCGTAGTCATGTTGTTTCCTGATTAGTTTTTATCAGCAGGTCAGTTAAGGGAGGCAGTATACGTAGGCAGAAAAGTGCTGGATTCCTAGAGGAGCTTGAATGCCAAACAAATGATGGTCTTAAAGCACAAAACATGGGGACTTCCTATTGAAGTAAATGTTTGGAGTCTTAATAATTTTCTCTCTGAAGTCATTTCATGATATTCATTAGCTCAGAAATGTATTTGAGTAAAGCTTTTTTGTTACTGTTATAATAGGTGAGTTTTTCATTTTTATTTCCTCCAAAATATCATTAGTTAGCATTTTCTGGCACATTATTTTGGAAATCCAGGTGTTAGGTGATATTTTTACTGCCAAAGGGTCATTCTCTAGGCTCTTTGTAAAATGATTTTTAGGATCCAGGTCCTTACTGTACTTCCATTACCTCTTTTAGCCAACTAGAAAATTAATTCTCTTCTTACAAATTTATTCATCTAAGTGTCTGTAAAATTAAAAGAACAAATATTTATTTGATGTCAGAAACTCTTTGTAGTCTAAAACAACAGTATAAAAACAAAGCCTGTATTTAAATTTATTTTGCTCATAGTATCTGGATTTAAAACCTTCAATAAAATCTGGTTCATATTACATTACTATCTCTAGCTCTATTTTCTAAAAATAACTGACATTTTAGTATGATTAATTTTATATCTCACTGCTTGTTAAGTCAGAAATGCTTTGTGTATCAAGATTTCAAAATGTGGGGGTGCCTGGGTGGCTCAGTGGGTTAAAGCCTCTGCTTTCGGCTCAGGTCATGATCCCAGGGTCCTGGGATCGAGCCCCGAATTGGGCTTTCTGCTCAGCAGGGAGCCTGCTTCTTCCTCTCTCTCTGCCTTGCCTCTCTGCCTACTTGTGATCTCTGTCTGTCAAATAAATAAATAAAATCTTTAAAAAAAAAAATTTCAAAATGTGAGCAGATCTCCTGCCATGCAGAATAGTTTTATAATTTTGGCTATTTTCCTGGCATTAAGGTCTCTGCTTTGTGTCTACACAAAGCCACAGGAGACTGGTGGCTTAAGTTATATTTTAAAGTTTGGTTTTGTTTTTAAATAAACATATGTTTAATTTGTAATTTTTTGGAGTCCATTACAACCTTAATTAAATAAAAAAGATTTTGTTTCTGTCCTTTATTTCCCTTGCCACTTAAGAAAGCCAATTTTATAAGTCTTTTATTCATGTAATACACAGATTATCTTACATTCAGAGATAATGAATGAACATGGAATTTGTTTCCAATTATACAGGTGTCTTACTACCCACTTTATCATCTCTGCCTAAGGATGTAGGCTTTTTATTTTGGGGTGGCAATGGAACAGAGAAGAAAACACTGAATTGAGTAATGGACTCAGCATTGCTACTGACTGGTGTGTATCTTTGGTGAACTTCTTTGGAATTTGGTTTTAATGACCAAGACTTTACAGCTTAAATCCTAGTTAAATATGACTGTGGGTGGCAGAACAAGTTTCAAGAGCATATACTTTATTCATTTATCCAGTGGACATTTGATTGACAACCTACTAAGCACTTAGCACCGTGCTTGCCGTTAACCTTCTTAATCTTTAATTTGGGAGTCTGCTAACATTCTGGAGCTTCAACTATCAACTTACATTTACTTTCTCCTCCCTCAAGAGGATGACCATTTCTTATCACTAAGGTCACAGAGGCAAGAAAAAAAAAACAACAGGGACTAGACTTCCTGTTCTTAATATATAGAAGAAACTGGGTGCTCAGAATATGTAGAATTTTGGATTTCTGCCTGTCTTCATAATTTAAAAAAAGTGTATATATTGTATGAGTGATAGGATAATAGTCTGCATTATGGCTTTTTTTTTTTAAAGATTTTTATTTATTTATTTGACAGAGACACAATGAGAGAGGGAATAGAAGCAGAAGGAATGGGAGAGGGAGAAGCAGGCTTCCTGCTGAGCAGGGAGCCCGATGTGGGGCTCGATGCGGGGCTCCATCCCAGGACCCTGGGATCATGACCTGAGCCGAAGGCAGACGCTTAATGACTGAGCCACCCAGGTGCCCCTACATTATGACTTTAAATGCCAGGGATCACATCTCCCACATCTTTTGAGATGGACTCTAGACATAATAAGTTCTAGTCTTAGTAAATAAATGCATATGTATTTTTCATCCCAGCCTATTATTTGGCTGTTCCCCTTGGAGTAAAGACTTAGGCTGCTGAACACATGTGACTATGAAATTCACTAATAAACTTAGTTTAAGGTATAGCAGGTACTTTTTTTTTCAGTTCAGTTTAACAAATATTTAATAAATACAAAGTTTTCTGTGGAAAAGCAGATAATTTTATTAATGTCTATTTTTTAGTTCAGTGTTTGTTAAGTTGCAGATTTTAACATGTTGGTCGTGAAATCAACTGGGTTGTGACTAGTATCAAAAAAAGAGAAAGGAAATAGTAAAATGTGACTTATTTGCCAAAAAGTAAGTATGCTAAGCATTGGTTTTACTTAGGTACATATCTGTATACTTTTCTCATTATGTCAGTGAGAAATGTTTCTTGCTATGGGCCACAGTCATAAAAGTTTGAAAAACAGTTTCTAATATACACCTGGAGGGGCAGTTAGCTCTCCCTGGTATAAGGTAGGCTTCTTATGGCCCACGGAATGACCTGACAATGAGAGTAGGGTGTGTTATTTTCATAGACCCCTGTTAAAACATATGGACATGAGTGCTGGTAACAAAGCAGTGCCCATGACTATTGCTGAAACAGTTTTTCAATGTAGCATTTTAAATAATATAGGACAAGTGCTCTGGAACCAAAGGCAAAGAAGGATGATAACGGTGAAGGGTAGGATTGCATTAATCGTCTAAAAGCTAAGTGCACGTGCACAAGTGTTTGGGAGAAGACACTACTTAAGGGTTCTTAACTTACTAGGGGAGAAGAGTGTCTACATATCGTATAGTACACATAGGCAGGCAAACGAACTATGAAATTACTTTTTAGTCAGTATTCCGTAGTGCTAAGAAATGCCTTTGGAATGAAACTGCTTGAATATGAATCTCTGTTAACTACTTTGTAGATATATAACCTTAACTCTCTGTGTTTTGTTTTTCTGATTTATGAAATGGAGTAATTCTTATTTCATGGGTTTGTTGTGAAAATTAAATGAGCTAATTTATGTAAAGTACCAAGAACAATATCCGGTGGGCCAAGTGCCAAGAACAGTGTAGATATTGTTTTATTGTTGTTAGATACCAGATAACTGTGTCTGGCTTCTAAGTATGAAAGATTTTTTTAAAATTCTGATGTAGTCTAGTGTTATCTGTTACCTCTTTTGTCACTTGTGCTTTGGTGTTTTATTTGCAAAACCACTGCCTAACCCAAGGTCATAAGCATTTACTCTGTTTTAAGAGTTTTACAGTTTTAGTTAGCCCTTACGTTTATATCTATGATCCATTTGGAGTTAATTTTTATGTTAGTATGAGGTACAGGTCCAGCTTTATTCTTTTGCATGTGGATAGCCAGTTGTACCAGCATCATTTATTGAAAAGACCAACTCTTTTTTTGTTGTTGTTTAGATTACTGATACTAGTAAATGAATTTTTGTTTACATAGGTATGTATAAATTTTTTGTACATAACTTTATAGAAGCACTTTTCATAATAGCCAAAAGGAGGAAACAATCTAAATGTCCGTCAGTGGATGAATGGATAAAATGCGGAATATTCATAAGTGTAATATTCACTCATAACAAGTAATAAAGTACTGATACATGCTGCAACATGCATGAACCTTGAAAACATGGTAAATAAAAGAACCCCAATACAAAAAAACTATGATTCCGTTTATATAAAATGGCAAATAGGCAAATCCATATAGGCAGAAAGTAGATTAGTAGTTGCTAGGGAATGGGGGTGGTAGAAGAGATAAAAAGTTTTGCATCTGGGGAAAAAGTAAACAAGACAAAGTTCTCTTATCAATAAATTTATTTTTGCGGGACACTTTGGTGGCTCAGTTGTTTTATTGTCTGCCTTTGGTTTAGGTCATGATCCCAGGGTCCTGGGATCAAGTCCTGCATTGGGCTTCCTGCTCAGCTGGGAGTCTCTTTCTCCCTCTCCCTCTTCCTGCTTCTCTCCCTGCTTGTACAGAAGAAATGAAATCTTCAAAAAATAAAAAAAGAAGAAATATACAGAAGACATAAAATCTTCAAAAAATTTTTAAAAAATAGTTTTATTTTTGCAAGAAAACTGCAATCAGTTAACAGCTCATTGATTGGATAATTTTTCCTGCCTACTGAGCTGGTTTAGTGTTGGTGATACTTGAACTATGGAAATATTGTTGATAATATTTGAATCACAAAATGTCCATTTCATAGAAAGATTGGTTATTGACCATAGATTTTTAGAAATGTGTTTCTATGTCCATACAAGCTGGCCGTAATTAGTTAAATTATTTACTGAAAAATCTATAGGATTTTAGATTAATATACAATTGTAGAAGAGCTCATTGTTCAAATTTGTAAGACATTTTCCTCCCCCGTCTTTGTCATTTTGTCAGTCTTCTGGGTTAAAAATAATGCCATATGAATAATATAATGCAGCCTGGTAAAGTTTTGAATACCAGGATAGTTGAGTAGAAACAGTAACTCGTGTTTGTTGATTTCCTGTTTATCAGACTTAGTATTAGATATTTTACATGATTTATTTCCAGTTTACACATCGTACTCTAAAAGTGGGTGAAAAAACCCAGTCACCTCCAAGAGGTTAGTAAGTAACTTGTGCAGGGTGTAGTTACATAGCTAATAGGTGGCAGAGCTGGAATATGACTTTGCTCCAAGGGCATTAAGGTAATGGAATTTCTCTACTAGGTCACTCTGCAAAGAAGGCAGTCTTTTTTCTAGTCTCCCCACCATTCCTCCAGCCATTACGTAGTAGAAGGGTATTCATTGGCATCTGGTAGTCAGACCTCCAGAAACGTTTTTCAATTTTTTTCTTAAATTCGGAAACTGTTACTTTACTTAATTAATATATTTATTTATTTGGGGGTGGAGGGAGACTAGTACCTTAGATTGTACTTTCTTACAATCCAAGTAGCAGCAACTGTCCTGTCCTTTGGAAGTGAAGTCATTGAAATTAATAGACCCCCAGTGTCTTTGTATCACAGTACTCAAGATTTACATTTCCAAGAGATAGTTTTATCGTCTGCCTTGGATCATGTGCCTTTTTCTTAGCTGGGAAGGGGAGGACACCTTGATTGATGCTCTCACCAAGACTATATGAAATAAGGGATAGAGATTTCCTAAAAAAAAATTGGGTTCTGTTACAGAAAGAAAGGGAAGGGGTTTCTAGGTGGGTAGAAACAATAAGGGACCATTATACAAAGAAAAATCCTAATCTGAGGACAGCTCCTGGTTAATGTGGTTATTTTAAGCTTAGAGATATATCTGGTTATTGATACTCAATACCTGGGCACGTTTGAGGAAAAATGTTAAGAACAAGAAAAAAGTTAAAAATTTAAAAATTGGGAAAGAGGGTGACTAGTTAGGCTCACATATGTTTATTGCATATACTATTTGTAAAGCAAACTAACCTGGAGGTTTAAATTACAGTATGTCACAGCAGTTAATCTGAAGTACATTGAAAATGATGTGCATATGCACTTAATGATATGAGAGAGTTTTTAGAAAATATGCACGGTAATAAAGAGCTTGTAAAGTGTGGCTAGTATGATATCATCTATATTTTTTTGTTATAGGAAAATGTTAAAGACATTTTAAACTGGTTTAAACCAGTTGCCAGTTTAACTATTATAACTTCTGTTTACTCAATTCCCTCTCCTTGCCTCCCCAGCAAACCTCATGTAGTCATGTAAGGATTGGTTCTTCATCTGTTCTTTTTTCAGTCCATGTCTTACTGCAGAAACTCAAACCTTTTCTTACTTAAAGCCTTTGAAACCTAGAAACCTATCACTTAAACTCAAAGATACTGGCTTTTAAAATTTTGCCTTTCTATTGATTTTAAAAGCCTAAATTTGAAACTCAGAAGCCAAAGTAACGACTCTTGTTTTCTGTGCTCTGTTGTGTATTTCTTTTCCTTTGGCAATAATTGCCTCACTGAATTGGTAGAAGAAAAATGTGTGGAGAGGACAAGGAAGTAGTGTTGGATAAGGAACCTTGATCAGTATTTTCAAAAGGTATTCTGGTACACCTCTACCGCTCTCTTCACAGATCAGTAAATGCAAGCTGTATGTGCCTTGAGAAATGGGAAGGCCAGGCTAACTCATGTCATTTTGTGTTAATAGAGTACAACTATAAGGACAGCGTTTACTGAGGACAAAGAAAGGCATACTTGGGGAAGTATGGCCTGACCACCTTTATTTCATCCCATAAACCTCTTTGTCTTATAGATTTCCCTTTCAGATATCAGCTTTAGGAAAGTCGTATAATAATTTTCTAATTAACCAACCCCTGAAGTATTATTTTAGGAAAGAGAGAGATCTAGTTTATGCACATACTCATGTATGGATGTATTTAAATTTGTGCTTGTGGCATTACCTACAAGATACACGCTTCATTCATGCATAAGATGAAGTTGCAAGGTGAAGCTGGATAACTTGTACTGCATTTTATTAACACATAAATAATTTGTATTTATCTCATTTTAATATATGTAAGTTAAACTTTAGACAAATCTAGGTTGCAGTGAACTATATACAAAGAAATGATACATTAGGAATATTTTAAAAATATTGTTATTGTTAGGACACATTATACCTTTAAAATTACTCCAGAGGTGGGGTATGTAGGCACTTCTATGATCCTCTCAAAAATGAATGTTCCCTACCCAGTTTAGAGTAGGATAAAAAGTTTTTCCTTTTCTCCTTCTTCGTACTACTCAGATTTCCATGTTTGGCAGAACAAACTATAAAAAAAATATATGAAATGTCATACATACTTAAGTAAAAGTTTGAATTTTTTAAAATAGCCAGCTGATCTTGAATTTTATATAGCACTCCTTTTATAATAATAGATTGTATTAATTTTTCCAATATTGCTAAATTAAGTTTTCTATAAATGTCATTGAGTATGACATTGAGTATGATATTAATTCTTCGGTAGAATTTCTTTTTAAGTTTTCAAATACACAGTTAAAAAACAATATGGAATAAAAGATCATACAGAAAAGCACATATATGAAAAGTTATACTCATCCTGGTACAATATCTTATTTGTTATTATTACAATAGTATTGACTCTATTCCCTATGCTGTATTTTCCATCTCCATGACTTATTTTTTAAATGGTGGTTTGTTTCTCTTAATCCCCTTCACTATTTTATCCACCCCCCACCCCCTTCTCCTTTGGCAGTGACCAGTTTTATTTATGAGTCTGTTTCAGTTTTTTGTTTGCTTTGGGATTTAGATTCTACATATAAGTGAAATCTATGTTATTTCTTTTTCTTTTCTCTCTTTTCTTTTCTTTCCCTCCTTCTTTCTTCCTTTCCGTTTCGTTCCTTTTTCCTTTTTCCTTTTCTTTCCTTTCCTTATTTCGGTTAGTATAATACCTTCTAGGTCCATCCATGTTGTTGGAAATGGTAAGATCTCATCCTTTTTTATAATAGATGAATAATATTCCATTATGTATAGATACTAAAATTCCTTTATCCATTCACCTATCCATGGACACTTAGGTTACTTCCATATCTTAGCTGTTATATGTAATGCTGCAATAAACATAAGGGTGCATTTATTTTTTCTGATTAGTTTTTTCATTTTCTTTAGGTAAATACCCAGAATTGAAATTATTGGGTCATATAGTTTTTCTGTTTTTACGTTTTTGAGGATCCTTCATAATGTTTTCCATAGTGGCTCTACCAGTTGCATTCCAACAGTGCATGAAGGTTCCCTTTTTCCACATCTTCATCACATTTGTTACTAAATTTTATCTCCTTGATACCAGTCATCTGACAGGTATGAGGTGATACCTCACTATGGTTTTGATTTGTGTTTCCCTGATGATGAGTGATGTTGAGTTTCCTTTCATGTGTCTGTTGGCCATCTGGATGTCTTCTTTGGAAAAATGTTGATTTAGGTCCTCTGCCTGTGGTTTATTTTATTTTATTTTTTATTAACATATAGTGTATTATTAGCCCCAGGGGTACAGGTCTGTGATTCACCAGATTTACACACTTCATAGCACTCACCATAGCACATACCTTCCCCAGTGTCCATAACCCAACCACCCTCTCCCTACTCCCCCTCCCCTCGGCAACCCTCAGTTTGTTTTGTGAGATTAAGAGTCTCTTATGGTTTGTCTCCCTCCTGATCCCATCTTTTCATTTATTCCTTTCCTACTCCCCAAACCCCCCATGTTGCCTCTCAACTTCTCATATCAGGGAGATCATTTGATAATTGTCTTTCTCTGATTGACTTATTTCACTCAGCATAATACCCTCTAGTTCCATCCATGTCGTTGCAAATGGCAAGATTTCATTTTTTTTTTTTTTTTTTAATCTCTGCCTGTGTTTTAATTGGATTTTTTGGGGGGTGTTCTTTATATAATTTGGATATTAATGTCTTATGAGATATACCATTTGCAGCTATCTTCTCCCATTCAGTAAGTTGCCTTTTCATTTTGTTGGTGGTTTCCTTCATGGTGCAAAAGCTTTTCAGTTTGCTGTAGTTCTTGTTGTTTACTTTTTGTTTCGTTTCTCTTGTTTGTGGAGGCAGATCTCAAAAAATATTGCTAAGGCTGATGTCCAAGAGTTCACTGCCTATGGGTTTTTTTGTTTGTTTCTTTTTTCTTGTTTTAAGAGCGTTATGGTTCCTGGTCTCACATTTAGATCCTTAATCCATTTTGAGTTTATTTTTTGTGTATGATGTATGAAAGTGGTCCAGTTTGTTTTGCATGTAGCTTTCCAGTTTCCCCAACATCGTTTGTTGGGAGACTGTTCTTTCCCCATCAGGTTTTCTTGCCTCCTTTGTTGTAGATTATTTGATCATATAAGTGTGGGTTTGTTTTTGGGCTCTCTATTCTATTCCATCGATCTCTGTATCTTTTTTTGTGCCAGTATGTTACTATTTTAATTACCATAGCTTTGTAGAATCATTTAAAATCTGGGATTATGATACCTCCAGCTTTGTTGCTTTCTTAAGATTACTTTGACTGTCTGTGGTCTTTTGTGGTTCCATGCAAATTTTAGGATTATTTCTTCTACTTCTGTGAAAAATACTATTGTTATTTTTAGTAGGGATTGCTTTTGAAAGTGTAGATTGCTTTGGATAGTATGGACATTTTGACAATATTAAGTCTTCCAATCCATGAGCATGGTATATCTTTCCATATATTTGTGTTGTCTTCAGTTTCTTTCTTCAGCATCTTTTGGTTTTGAGAATACGGTGTTTTACTTCCGTGGTTAAATTTATTCCTAGGTGTGTGTGTGTTTGTTTTTTAGATGCCATTGTGAATGGGATTGCTTTCTTAATTTTTTTCTGCTAGTTTTATATTAGTATATAGAAATGCAACAGATTTCTCTGTATTGATTATTTATCCTGCAACTTTACTGAATTCATTTATTCTAATAGTTTCTTGATGGCATCTTTAGGGGTTTCTGTATATGGTATTATATCACCTACAGATAACAACAGTTTTGCATCTTCCTTACTGATCTGAATGCCTTTGGTCTTCCAGTACTTGTTGAATAAAAATAGTGAGAGTGCTCTTGTCTCTGATCTTAGTGGAAAAGCTTTCAGCTTTTTACCATTAAGTATAATGTTAGCTGTAGTTTTGTCCTATTTAGTCTTCATTATATTGTAGTATGTTCCCTCTGTACCCACTCTGTTGAGAGCTTTTATCATAAACAAATGTTGGATTTCGTCAAATGCTTTTTCTGCATCTATTGCATCTGTTGAGATGATCATATGATTTTTATCCATTTTGTTAATGTACATCACATTGATTTGTGGATTTTTTTTTTAAGATTTTATTTATTTATTTGACAGAGATCACAAGTAGGTGGAGAGGCAGACAGAGAGAAAGAAGAGGAAGCAGGCTCCCTGCTGAGCAGAGAGCCTGATGCGGGGCTGATCCCAGGACCCTGGGATCATGACCCTGGGATCATGACCTGAGCCAAAGGCAGAGGCTTTAACCCACTGAGCCACCCAGGGGCCCTAGAATATGCTTTTTTAAAACACCATTGCTCTGTATGTAGAAGCAAATGGAAGCAAATAGGGATGAAGGGACAGATCGACCTACAAACAGTCTGTTGGGGACAAAAGCTGCTCTGGCTAAATCCCATGCTAACATGTCCTGTAGCAGTCCCAGAAGTTGTAAGGGACAAAACCTAAAAGCCCCAAAGCACAAAACATTGGTTCATAGGGTCCTCTGGTTTAAAAAGTTTGAATCCTTAATTTCTGGTGTTCAGATATTTTGAATTGCTTGATAGTTTTTAAGTTAGATGTCAGAGTAGTTTCTGCAGAGTAACTTTTAGAAAATCATTAAAGACAAGACCCATAGTTAATGTAAATATTGTTAATTGTGTTGCTCTACCTTTTGTTACCTCATAAAAATGAGTATCTACTTTTTTACTTCCTGCTTTATGTCTTGGAGTAATAGATGCTTCATTTGTTTATCATCTTTGTGGTGCAAACAACTTGACAATTCTTATTGTGGGGCTGCTGATGTATTGTGTGGATATATGTTAAGTGGTATAGAAATTTTGCTTTTTATATTGTAAAGGGTAATTAAGATCAGCAGTCCATGTTTCTTTAACTCTACCCAAATAAAGGCAACATGGGGTGGGGGGAGTTGGAAGTTTTCAAAATATATCATAGTAGACTTTTAAAAAACATTTTTTTTTAAATTTCAGTCTTAGAGATGTTGAAAAATAATGAAAAGAATCCTTTATACATTTCACCCAGATTTCTGAAATGTTAACATTTTACCACATTTGTTTATTCTGTCTCTTACTCTTTTTCTCACTGTTCTATGTGCTATTTGCTATGTAACACATACTGTTTTGTGTGTGTGTGTATGTATAATACATCAAATGTATTTGTGTGTGTAAATACTTCAGTGTGTATTTCCTTATGAATGAATACTCTCTAATATATAGCCACAGTACAGTTTTCAAAATCAGAAGATTGATATTGATATGTTCCATTATCTGATCTAGAGACTGTTTACAAATTTTTCAGTTGCTTTACTCTGTGCTTTAATGTAAACAAAAAAAATCATTTTTTTCCTTGTCCACATTCTAATAATCTAGGAGCACCTATTACGTTTAGTTGTCATGTCATTTCTCCTTTAATCTAGAACAGTTCCTCAGTCATTCTTTCTCTTTTATGACTGACATTATTGAAGAATGAAAGCCATTTATTTTATAGAATTTTCCTCAACTCGTGTTTGTTTTTCCTTTTAAGATTCAGTTTATGCATTTTTGGTCAGAAGTGATGTTATCATATCAGAAGACCATTGAAGCTTTTGATACGTCCTTCCAAAAACATGTTTTAAATTACCAATTTTATTATCGTATAGAAAGCAGAGACTGAGATTCTCAAATTTGTCCAGACGTTACAAATACTCATGTTTATTCTCCAGTAGTTTTTTTCCTTAAGAAAATTTGTGGCCTTTCAGCCAGCTTTTACCAAGTGGAAATTGCTGAATAAAATCAGGGTAGAGAGAAGAAGAAAGAGCTAGTGTAAAAACGCATAAGGTTGTTTTATGTAAATCAACATGGGCTGTTGCAGGGATTGAGCTTTTAAACCCTCAGCCAAGAATGATACATTATTCATTCCTGGAGTACATCTGCCAGAACACTGAGATCAATATACTATTCTTCTTTTAGAAGTTTTATACTTTCCAAGGCAAATATTTCCAAGGCAAATATATCAGATAGGAAGGGAAGAGAGAACCCTGTTCTACCTGGTAGAAGTAAATAGACATTAAGTTTAAGTTTGTTTATAATATTCAGTATTATATTGAGTCAGGGACAATGTTTTTATTACCTTTGTATCTCCTATACTATCTAGAAGAGTGCCATTAAGTACAAAATTCCTAGTAAATGTCTTCAGTTGAGTTTGGTTTGTGCTGTAGAGACTTTAGATCTGGTTGGGCCAAATGCTGCTCTTCACCTGTTTTGTAAAGTATTATTGAAACACAGCCATACCCATTCATTATATATTATCTGTGATTTCTTTTGTGCTACTATGGCAGAGTTGTGTTGTTGTGACTATGTGGCCTCCAAAGCCTAAAGTATTTACTTCTGGCTCTTTTTTTGACCCTTCTTTTGGATTATGAGCGCTTTGGCATTAATTTGTTTTTGTTTTCCTTCTAGAGCACACAGTGAGATGTTTTACCACACTGTGCATAATTTAGGGATTTATGCAAGTGTAACTGCAAAAGATTTTTTTTTGGAAGTGGACCTTGCTGGGTTTGAGAGCATCTGTGTATTTAAATTTTGGTAGCTTTTACTTTCCAGAGGGATTATACCAGTTTATACTTAAACTAATAATTTTGTGGCAAGCGTTCTTTCCCCATAACTTTGCTAACTCAGTGCCTTAGTCACCTGTTTAATCTTTACCAGTCTGATAGAGGAAAATGATATTGTAGGTTTGATTTGTATTTCTCTTTTTTGTGTTGGGTTGAACTTTTTTTTTTTTTTTTTAAGATTTTATTTATTTATTTGACAGAGAGAGATCACAAGTAGACGGAGAGGCAGGCAGAGAGAGAGAGAGAGGGAAGCAGGCTCCCTGCTGAGCAGAGAGCCCGATGCGGGGCTTGATCCCAGGACCCTGAGATCATGACCTGAGCCGAAGGCAGCGGCTTAACCCACTGAGCCACCCAGGCGCCCCCGGGTTGAACTTTTTAAATTTAAGAGCCATTTGCGTTGGATTGAGCTTTTAAAATTTACGTCTTTTTTGTGAATTGTCTTTCAGTGTCCTTCCTGGTGTTAAGTCACTTACAAGTATATAGTGAACACATGTCAAAGATTTATTTACTACTAGTAAGGAAACTAGCTTGGTGACAAAGATGACTTAGAGGAAAATGTGTGAGATGATAATGTATCAGTGAGAAATTTTCTTACAGGGCAAAAACAAAAACCCCAACACTAGAACTCTTAAGTATTATCTTTTCTACTAGATGAAATTGAATTACATTTTTGCTGGATGAAAACAATAATTTTCAATTTATCAGTCTTCTCTAAGTTATTATCTAACTTTACAGAGTCAATGTCCTAATCAGTAGAAAATAATAAAGTCTTCTGCCTCAGAGCAAAAGATGACTACTAGGCAGGCTTATTTTTGTTTTTTTTTTTTTAAAGATTTTATTTATTTATTTGACAGAGATCACAAGTGGACAGAGAGGCAGGCAGAGAGAGAGAGGGAAGCAGGCTCCCTGCTGAGCAGAGAGCCCAATGTGGGACTCGATCCCAGGACCCTGAGATCATGACCCGAGCCGAAGGCAGCGGCTTAACCCACTGAGCCACCCAGGCACCCCAAGGCAGGCTTATTTTTGATACTGTAGTATACGTTTGTAAGGACATGCCATGGTCTTTAGCCTTATTTCAAAGTTTTGGATGACTTTTCTTGATGTTTTCCTTCCTCTGTTTTACTACATTTCAAGTGATACTATTTCTTTATGAATTACTAGTAAACTATTAAGAAGGTTACGTAGTTCACCATTGTCTCTCATAAAACATACTGTTCTTTTTTTGCTTTGTAGGAACTCATTATACAATGACAAATGGAGGCAGCATTAACAGTTCTACACACTTGCTGGATCTTTTGGATGAACCAATTCCAGGTGTTGGTACATATGATGATTTCCATACTATTGACTGGGTGCGAGAGAAATGTAAAGACAGAGAAAGGCATAGACGGGTAAGTGTTTTCAGTAATTTATAGTGTAGTGTATAACTAGATAATTTAATAATATATTTTTGCCAATGATCTCAGGCTACCAAAATATATATCATGCATTAAAGTACATTTAAGTAAATTTCTACATTTTATGAGTAATACATGTTTTTTTTTTCTCTTTATGTAATTTTTTAAAAAAAGTTTGTTTATACCTCTGGAAGGGACTTGAGGTAGCTTAAAATAAAAAAAAGGAAACTAGTTCAAAACAGGAAGGACCAGGAAAACACAGCATGTGAGTTGGGGAGGAAGATTGAGGTATAGAGTCAGCACGATTTTTGTCTTTGAGCAGCACAGCAGTTACAGTAAAGGAGGAAAGTTGTTATGTAATTCCTATTATTACAAAAGAAGAAGCATATTGGAGAGATAGCTTCGTGGGATTTTACTGTTTTCTTTTATCTCCTTTCTCAGTTTTATTTATTTGTTTTTAAAGTGTTTTTTTTTTTTTTGTTTGTTTTTTTAAATTTAGTTTTGAGAGAGAGAGAGAGAACATGAGCAGGGGTGGGAAGGGAGAGGGAGAAGCAGGCTCACCAATGAGTAGGGAACCTGATGCGAACTCAAACCCAGGAGCCTAGGATCATGATCTGAACTGAAGGCAGATGCTTAATTGACTGAACCACCCAGGCACCCTCCTTTCTCAGTTTTAAATGCTGGGATTTCTCAGATTGAGTCCTGTAATGGGCATATTTAAGTGTTGTAATGAATCACTAATTAAAAAAAAAGAATTACTTACATTGTAATAATATTTCCAGTGGTTTTTATAGCAAATATATATTTCAGATACATCTTGGGTGAAAAAGAGTTGGGCTAAAATATCTTCAGAATTCAGCTATTCCATTTGTAACATCAAAAAAAGAAATGGGGGGGGGCGCCTGGGTGGCTCAGCAGGTTAAAGCCTCTGCCTTCGGCTCAGGTCATGATCCCAGGGTCCTGGGATCGAGCCCCACATTGGGTTCTCTGCTCCACAGGGAGCCTGCTTCCCTTCCTCTCTCTCTCTGACTGCCTCTCTGCCTACTTGTGATCTCTGTCTGTCAAATAAGTAAATAAAATCTTAAAAAAAAAAAAAAAAGAAATAGGGGGCGCCTAGGTGGCTCAGTGGGTTAGAGCCTCTGCCTTCGGCTTGGGTCATGGACCCGGGGTCCTGGGATCGGGCCCCGCATCGGGCTCTCTGCTCCGTGAAGAGCCTGCTTCCTCCTCTCTCTCTGCCTGCCTCTCTGCCTGCTTGTGATCTCTGTCAAATAAATAAATGTTAAAAAAAAAAAAAAAAAGAAATAGATAAATTTCTGCTAAATTAAAAAATATAGAAATTTTAAAGTTTTATCTGTATTTTATCCATTAAATAAAAAACGCTAAAAGAAGAATAGCTTAAAACTGCCACTTGTGAGTTGTGACTTACTGATGTAATCCAAAAATAAAAGAAAAAAACTCTTCGAAAAATAAAATTCCAAATTCCAAAAGGCTTGTTACAACTTTGAGGTCTGAAATTTACTTATAAATGGAAATAACTGCTTGCAAAATTAGTTAAAACCTTTCATATTAATGTATACATGTATAGTAAAGTTGAAATTAGAATTAGATTATTTTGTTTATGACAAGTATTCATCAGTCAGTATTTACTTTTTTGAAGATAGAATCCAGTGGTGATTTTCAAAGTTTTTCATCTTAGAATACATTTTTATTTTATTTTATTTTATCATCTGAGAATACTTATTTTTTAGATTTATTTTTTAAATTTAAATTCAATTAATTAACATAGTGTATTATAAGTTTCAGAGGTAGAGTTCAGTGATTTATCAGTTGTATGTAACACACAGTGCTCATTACATCATGTGCCCTTTTTTTTTTTTTTTTTTAAATTTTATAAACATATATTTTTATCCCCAGGGGTACAGGTCTGCGAATCGCCAGGTTTACACACTTCACAGCACTCACCATAGCACATACCCTCCCCAATATCCATAACCCCACCCCCCCTCTCCCAGCCCCCCTCCCCTCATCAACCCTCAGTTTGTTTTGTGAGATTAAGAGTCACTTATGGTTTCTCTCCCTCCCAATCCCATCTTGTTTCATTTATTCTTCTCCTACCCCCTCAACCCCCCATGTTGCATCTCCTCTCCCTCATATCCGGGAGATCATATGATAGTTGTCTTTCTCCGATTGACTTATTTCGCTAAGCATGATACCCTCTAGTTCCATCCACGTCGTCGCAAATGGCAAGATTTCATTTCTTTTGATGGCTGCATAGCATGTGCCCTTTTTAATGCCCATCACCCTGTTACCTGATACCCCGACCCTCCTCCCCTTCAGCAACCCTGTTTGTTTCCTATGGTTAAGAGTCTCTTATGGTTTGTCTCCCTCTCTGATTACATCTTGTTTTGTTTTTTGTTTTGTTTTGTTTCTTAAATTCCATATATGAGTGAAATCATATTATAACTGTTTTTCTCCGATTTATTTTGCTTAGCATAATACCCTCTAGTTCCATCCATGTTGTTGTAAATGACAAAATTTCATTTTTTTGATGGTCGAGTAGTATTCCATTGCATATATATATACTGCATTCTCTTTATCCATTCATCAGGAACACTATTAAACTCAAAACTCTATAAACAGTTATTGAGGATGCCTAGGGAATTTAGTTTATGTGGTTATATTAATTGATATTTACCATATTAGATACAGAAACTGAGAAATTAAAAAACGTTGATTTATTTAAAAGTAACAAAGTCCCCTTACACATTAATATCAAAACATAGTTTTATAAAAACAAAAGAAAACATATTTTTATGAAAAATAACTGTGTTTCCCAAAATAAAAAAATATTTAGTGACCGATTACCAGTACTTAAAGACTTTTCTAAAGCAATCAGGGTTGATACTAACAAGTATGATTTCTTTTAATATTGTATAATGAAAAGTGTCATTCTTATAAGGATCCTTATAAGAAATAAGGAATCTGTCATCATTGCAGTTATGTTATATGTTACATTTTTATAAATCTCATTATTGTTGTTTTAATGAAAGACTGCTGGATTTTAATATCTGCTTCTGCCTTCAGTCTGTTGTGGTATGTTATTTGAGTTGAAATATATGAAGAAAATCCAACCTCATATAGATGGGTAGTTGGAAAATCTAGGAATATTTTAATAACCTTTTTATATCATTATGGATATTCTTTGATTCTATACCAAACTGACAGGTGGTAGTTTGTTTTTTTTTTTTTAAAGATTTTATTTATTTATGTGACAGAGAGAGATCACAAGCAGGCAGAGAGGCAGGCAGAGAGAGAGGAGGAAGCAGGCTCCCTGCTGAGCAGAGAGCCCGATGCGGGGCTCGATCCCAGGACCCTGAGATCATGACCTGAGCCGAAGGCATCGGCTTAACCCACTGAGCCACCCAGGCGCCCCAGGTGGTAGTTTCTTAAAGATTAGTTGCCAGTGGGTAATCTGAAACTCTATCAGTGAACTTTTTATCTTTTGTTACAGTAAAATCTGTTAGTTCACCTTCAACTCTAATGAATAATTTTGTAACATCATGCAGTGATCATCTGGAAAATATTCACTGTTTCATGCAGTTCTTTCAAGTATTGACACTTTTCATTAGATGAAATTAAAAAAAATAACATTGGTTAATAGCAACACTGATCTCTTTAAAAAAGTCTATAAGTACTGGGAATCTGTCATCCTTACAGTGATAGATACAAGTTTTCCAAAATTCTTTTTACTTCAAAGCTCAAATTCTATCACTAGAAACAAATACATATTTATTTCACTTGAAATGATAGGCTTCTTTGGTTTGTTTTTTGGAAGATGCCTGTGAGATTCCCAAGTCTGAAAAACCATAGTTTGGTATCTTTCTTTCAAGTAAAAATGGCGTATCATGTGCAGGTGTCAACTTTATTTTGTAAATCACATAAATACTTTTCCTCAAGGCATAACCTCATACTTCAGTATGCATCAAAAGGCTTTATATATACCTAACTCAGCGTACCTAATATAAGCAAGACTCAATGATTGAGGCATAATAATTTTTACTACTTCATCAGAGTCATTCATAAGTGAAACTGGCGTTTACTTAGTTTTTTTTTTTACTGAGATACGTGGCAGTGAAGAGTAGGATGACTACCAGTATGTTTGGATGCTACTGCCTTGATTTGTGCTTGGGAGCAGCCGTTTTGCATTTGCTTTTGCATTATCAGTGAAAATGTAAACACAGTGAAATAGGTACATTGTCTTTTAATATTACAATGCAAATAGTTTTTTTTTTTTTTAAAGATTTTATTTATTTATTTGACAGAGAGAAATCACAAGTAGGCAGAGAGGCAGGCAGAGAGAGAGGAGGAAGCAGGCTCCCCGCTGAGCAGAAAGCCCAATGTGGGGCTTGAACCCAGGACCTGGGATCATGACCTGAGCCGAAGGCAGCGGCTTAACCCACTGAGCCACCCAGGCGCCCCACAATGCAAATAGTTTTTATCTTGAAGACCTGTTTGAGTAGGTCTTAGGGACCCTCAGAGTGTATGTGACCACATTATAAGAACCAGTGTTTTAATCCCATATGCCTATTGCAGGCGCTAACATACTCCGGTTGGAGTTTAAATGTGTTTCAAAGTGAGGTAGTATGAAAGTGTCTCTAAGACATCATGTTCATAAAATTCTAAAGCAAATTAAAACTAAAAGATACCATGATATACTTTTTCTCTTTGATTTTGAAGGTAGTCCATAGATCTTGAAACATTTAAAATAACATGAAATAGTCAGTGTTTTAGCTAATCTTATTAAAGGTCTCTTTCTAGATAGGTCAAATACCATTTTCTGTACTTTGATCTATGCATAAAAATTTTTTTTTAAAACCTGGGAAATTCTATACATTGGTGTTCTTATTGCTGTTTTTTATTTAATTTATTTATTTTAAAGATTTAATTTATTTATTTGACAGAGAGAGCACAAGCAGGGGGAGTGGCAGGCAGAGGGAAAAGCAGGTTCCCTGCTGAGCAGGAAGACTCACACAGGACTCCATTGCAGGATCCTGAGATCATGACCTGAGCCAAAAACAGACGCTTAACTGACTGAGCCACCCAGGCGCCCCTTTACTGTTTTTTAAAACATTACATTAAAAGAAAACCTTATATGTCAGTGTGTATAAGTACCTAATTCTTTTTTCCCCCAAACTTCTTATTAGACTTATACCCCTCCTACCTCCAGTTTTGAGGTAAATCAACATTCTATCATTTCAGATATCACTATTTCAGTATTTTGCAAAATGTCGGTAATCTAATTGTCATTCCTTCTTTATTTATTAGCATGAAAATTTCTGTAAAGAGAACCTTCGATTATTTGGGTTCTGTAAAGTTCAGATTATTCAGAAAAGGGGAAGTTTGAAATTAGATGGTTCCCTAGTATCCTCAAAGTTGACCAGTGAGAGTTTGGTTTGCTTGTTTGACTTCTGTTTCTGTATCTTCATGCACTCATAGATTGGAACATATTTGATGTATTTTAATTATCCCCATTATTATCTTTATTGATGCCTGTGTTATTCTTTTTTTGACTGGAAGAGACCTGGATTATTGCCTGTGTCCTTGACACATCCTTAGTAGACTTTGGCGTATTCTAGGAAAACAAGATGATCCTCGCTCATCTTATACATTTCCTGCACCATATCTGGAGTCAGCCACTTCTCCAAGGAGCCCTGGTTCCTTGGAAGGAAGACAATTAATAGGCAGTGTGGGCACTAGACATACTTCTTGCCTCTGGGTTGGCCATTGTTTTCTGGCCTCATAAGTTTATGGGAACTTTCTAATTTAAATTCAGTACTAAAGAGCTTTTATTTAGCCTCTAGTTCTTAAATCTGTACCATCTTTCAGTCATGCCAGAAATCTCAACATCACATGTATAATCATATGATTTACTTCGCAATACACACACAACAGTTTCAGATTATTTACCAATGCTATCCCCATTGATGTGCTTACTCTGAAAAGTTTTAGTGTTTTCTTTTTTTTCCCAATAGTTTTTGTTTTTAGCATTTATCCCATTAATGTCACACATACGAACTACTTCGTTTTTTTTTTTTGTTTTTTTTTTTAAGATTTTTATTTATTTATTTGACAGAGAGAGATCACAAGCAGGCAGAGAGGCAGGCAGCGAAACAGGAGGAAGCAGGCTCCCCGCTGAGCAGAGAGCCCGATGCGGGACTCGATCCCAGGACTCCGAGATCATGACCCGAGCCGAAGGCAGCGGCTCAACCCACTGAGCCACCCAGGCGCCCCGAACTACTTCGTTTTAAACTCCCATTTCCGTTCTAACCTGTTGCCACCCTCTTAAAATGATGATTTACTTTTAAAACTATATGGTTTATCCCTTTATTTAAAAAAAAATACAAGCCCATATATTTATATGCTTATTTTTTCTTAGAAAGATGGTAGTGTAGTGTACACAGTTCTATCCACCTTGCTTTTCTCCCCTGCTTAACACTGCATCTGTCTCTTTCTTTTTTAGTGAGTACAGAATTTTTTATTGCATATACTGCAGTTTACTTAACCAGTGCAGTATTGATGAATGTTTAGGTAATCACCAAATTTTTAACTCATGTTATAGGAAACATTACAGTTACTGAGAAAAAGCAACATGGGGTTTAATGATTATTTTTGAAAGAAATGAACCTACCTTCAGAGTCTAAAGAATGCTTATCTGTGTATCTGTGATTAGTTGCTTATAGTATAGAAGGTATAAAATTGCCTTATTCATCTCAGAACTTAACTGAGCCTTTTTAGTGAGGAAATAGACCAGATTTTTGAATTCCAGCTGTAGCTATACTGTAAGATGATTTGAACACTGAAGCCCTAGACTAAAAATATGGGCTTTTTATTTTTATTTATTTTTTTTATTTTTTCAAGATTTTATTTATTTATTGGATGGAGAGAAAGTGCACAAGCAAGGGAAGTGGCAGGCAAGGGGAGAGGGAGAAGCAGACCACCCAAGGAGCAGGGAGCCAATGTGGGGCTCTATTCTAGGACCCTGGGATCATGACCCAAGCCTGAAGCAGATGCTTATCTGACTGAGCCACCCAGGCAGCCCAAGAATATGGCTTTTTAAACAATCTTAATAGAATGGAAGAGGTTTGGGCTAGTTAGGGATAGGTTTAAAAGTACTTTCTTACTAAGAGAAGAAGAGTTGCCTTCTTGTGTCTTAAGTCTAGTGAGATCTGGAAATCAAATCTATTCCTATCCTGCTAATCACACTTCCTCCACTGTATTCAGTAGAGGACACCTTTGCCTTACAAAGTGATAGAAGAGAGCCTCTGGACCCTACAAATGGGATTAGAATTCCGCATACCTGCATATTTACAGGCCTATAAATTTTGGCAGGCCCTTTAGTCACATGATGATTCTATACTGTACTTATGGGCATAATACTGTTATTAACTTTTGTTTTAAAGAACATTATAATCCACTTAATTGCTAGAACCAGAAAGTAGTTAGGAAATGACAAACATTTCAAGCCATAATGTCTTATTTCTGTTGATATAAAAGTTATGTATCAGCTAAATTTGATTCAATTTAAAACAGTGTAGGCCAGACTCTGTGTGGTGTATGGACCCCTTGCTCTTAAATCCTGAGGTTTTTGTTAAAAATGCAGATCTCTGGATAGCTGTTTATCATCTGGTTTACAGGTGTAACAACTGTCTGACGTAGTGATTCTGCCCCAAACTCACCTTTCCCATGATTTAGTTTATAGATGACTATCTCGTGTATAGTAACTGAAAAAAAATTGTTAGATTCTAGAATTGTGGCTTCTGTTCATAGTTTGAAAAATGAAGCATAAATATTTCTAATTTCAGATCAACAGCAAAAAGAAAGAATCAGCATGGGAAATGACAAAAAGTTTATATGATGCATGGTCAGGATGGCTAGTAGTAACACTAACAGGATTGGCATCAGGTAAAGAAAAACTTTAATGTAATCCTTTTTTGGTTAACAGAAAAATAAATCGTTCTCCCCTCCTTCCCACAGTGTTTTTTTCAGGTCCTGTTGCATTTTTAAAGGTATTTATTTTGTTTCAAGAAATCTTCTTAAATTTAAGACTGCTAGGAGGCAGGATGCTTTAGAGTCTAGTCTTGGCTCTGTCACTTTGTTTATGCAGTTTGGTTGACCTTTCTGGGTTTCAGTTTCTGTGTCTATAAAATAGGTGGTTTGGTCCAGATAATGAAGTATCTTTTAATATTAACATCATAATAAGTAGCTACTTATTTTTTGAGTGCTTCCTATGTACCATGCACTGCCTTGAAATCTTTACAAGTATGTAAACTGCATGGCAGTCCTGTGGTATAAGCGCCACTGTCACCACCATTTTACACATGAGGTGCCTGGAGCACAGAGAGTTTGGTAACATGACTGAGGTTGTATGGCTAGTAAGTGGCCCAGCAAAGATTTACGTTTAGGCAGTTCAGCTCAATAGTCTGCATTTTAACTACCATGCTGTCAGGAGCCCACAAAGTGCCTATGTGTGAGATTTTAAGAAGTAGGAGTTGAAGATCTGAAAGCAAACATTAAGGACTCTTTTAATGACTCTCAGTTTCCACCATCGAAGATTACGTCTGCAAGAACATGAGGAAAATTAAAATTTATGTGGAATCTAGAGGGAAGTACTGACACCTCTAATTGACATGCACAAGAATTTTGTGACCACTGTGTATGTGACCTTTTGATCTTTTTATATGATGAGAAGGTCTTAGATTTTGTCCACAAAGTTGTATATTTTTTGTATTCTGTCATTAAAATGATCTTGGTATATTTAATTTTTTGTTATTTAAGGGAAAAAACAGTCTGTCACAGTGATTCACTAGTGCTATGAGTTTCACTAATTATTTCTAATGAACATTAAATTTTAATGATATTGAGATAGTTTGTAAATTTATTAAATTTCATATTGAAACATAATAGTAAAAACTCAGACTTTAATAACCTGATTTGTGAACCTCCTGCTAGCTGTCTTTTAAAGATGTTTTAGTATCTTTTAAAAACCTTTATTACAAATCACAGTTAATTTAAATAATGTAACTAGTTTTAATTTCAAATGAAGAATAGCCATTTTATATTAAAAAGTGGCTGTCTATACTTTTTTAGAAGTAATATAAACTTACTTATACCTAAGACTTAAAAATCTTAAATTTATATAATATTTAAATTTATATAATATTCCCTTTATGTATAGGGAATCCCCAACTTTCTTTGAACCTCTTAACTTGGTAGTTCTTAACACTCCCAAAATGGATTTAACTTTTTTTTTTTTTTTTAAACTCCCTTCAACATGTTTTTACAGGGGCATTGGCTGGATTAATAGACATTGCTGCTGATTGGATGACTGATCTCAAGGAGGGCATTTGCCTTAGTGCACTGTGGTACAACCATGAACAGTGTTGTTGGGGATCTAATGAAACAACATTTGAAGAGAGGGATAAATGCCCACAGTGGAAAACATGGGCAGAATTAATCATAGGTCAAGCAGAAGTAAGTCTTGCTGGGTTTGAAATGAATTAAAAATTGAGATAGCTAAATGAGTCTTCAGTTCACAATTATAGAATTAATCACATATTAGATGATTGCAACTATATTAAAAGTGAAATGTAATAGGATAGATTGGAAAATAGGAGAATACATTGCAGCGAGTAAAATGTAAAGTTTCAAGAAGCTCTTTATTAGTTAACTACATAGTCACATTTAAGTCTATTCAATTATGACATTAAATATATCTTATTGTAGAAAAGAAGTGCAGTAGGATTTGTATAATCACAAAGTCAGTATGAAATTATTAAAACTGCTTGACATAACATGATTGTTGGGAAGTATAAATTATCAAAATGTTTAGTAAAATAAGCCTTGTAACTAGAGACATTTTAAAGAAATCCATAGATTTTTCTTTGTAGCATTATATTTAAATGATTACTGTTCTTGACTTTCTGTAATGAAGTACATTGTAAAAGTTAGAATATTGTATAATACATATAGTTACCTAGTCATAAGGATGTTTTAAAAATTTTGTTCTAGCTGAATTTTTGAACAAAAAAGAATATATTTGCTTGATAACATGGCCAGTATGCTTTTTCTCACTTGATCTTCAGAACTGCAGCCGAATGCAGTCACAGTACAAATGCAGTTTTATCTTCAGTTATTTCCAAAATGTGATTTGTGGGTAGGCAGAAGTTAAAGTAGAGCTGATTTTCGGCAATAAGATTTTAGGTATCAAAAAAAATCTAGGAAAACATTAAACAGATTAAGCCTCTTTGTTATATAAGTATTTTTTGATTCTTCTTAAATATTTTGTTCATATAAAGCTTTAACTATTGTGGAAGTAAACCAGGAAACTTTTATGAGTTTCACACAAGTTTCTTATGATGGAAAGCACTTGCATTCGGGGTGCACTGTACATTAAATTCATACTATTAAATGATTTGCTTTTTAGGGTCCTGGCTCTTACATCATGAATTACATAATGTACATCTTTTGGGCCTTGAGTTTTGCCTTTCTTGCTGTTTCCCTGGTAAAAGTATTTGCTCCATATGCCTGTGGCTCTGGAATCCCAGAGGTAAGCCATGCAATATTTTAATATCATTAAAAATTTAATAATTGTTATGATGTTAATCTTTTGCCTTTGGGGGGGAAAGTAGTTGTTTTTCTGAGGAAATTGTAATATGAGAAAGAAAATTTAAAAAATGTAAGCTGATTATCACAAGAACTTCTTCTCTATCGTCATTTCATTAACTGTGGAGGTTGATTTTTTTTTCCTCTACCACTAATTTAACATATGACTAAACAAATATCAGAACACTCAGTTATAAAGCTGGAAAAGTATTATGTGGCCTAAAATTCTTTGATGGATTAGTTGATGTTTTGCTGCTGTGAACCTGATTTGAATATATTCACTCTTTTTATGACTATATTTTAGTTAAATAAGTTAATAATGAATTTGGCAGATAATCTTTATAACCATTTAATATTTTAAATAAACATTTGACCACAGTGAGGCAATAGTACAAACTTTTGGGTTTTATTTTTTATCAACAGTAATTTAAAAAATATATTCAGGCTTGAATGGTGTAATTTAAAGAGTACACTTAGGATTGAATGGTGTGATGGAAATTCACATCTTTCCCCTTTAATTTTTCTGTCTTAAGTAAGTTATCAGCTTTTTCTAATGAATTTCCTTTTGAAACTTAATTTTAGTGATTTAAAAATTTTTGTTAATTAAGAATGTCTTTAAGGGGCAGTATCATCATGCAGCATTTATCTGTTGTCACTTGCCCTTCTTAATATATAGGAAAATATTACACACAATAACGGCACTCTGAGAAGACAAAATATCCTAAGTTCTGACACAGCATGTCTGAATGTATCTATTTTTACATAAAATGTAACTATTTTTACAACAGAAGTATTCAAATTTACCTTTTCCTTGTTATGTAATTACAGTCCTTGTATTAAGGTCTGTATTCCCTTTAACATGGCCTTATATCCTAGTTTTGTTCATGAGATAGGGTTGCCTTCAATCCTTGCTTGAGGAGAGAATTAGAATATGATCTAGATTTATTATTTGTAGCACAATAGTTAAAGCTTTTGAAAATTTTTGAATTGTTCCATGGTCCACCAGAAAAATTTGCAAGGTAGTTTTGTAAGTAAAACAAGAGAGTAACTTAAATTACTTTAATTTTCCTGTTTCTTAAAGGAAATTAAGCTGTTTTAATCTTTTCTTTGTAGATTAAAACTATTTTAAGTGGATTCATTATCAGAGGTTACTTGGGAAAATGGACTTTAATGATTAAAACCATCACATTAGTACTGGCTGTGGCATCAGGTTTGAGTTTAGGAAAAGAAGGTCCTCTGGTACATGTTGCCTGTTGCTGTGGAAATATTTTTTCCTACCTCTTTCCAAAGTATAGCACAAATGAAGCTAAAAAAAGGGAGGTAAGTGTCTTTTGTGGCTTATTTGACAGATAAATATCTATTACATAGACTTATATCAGTGAGAATTTTCTAGTGTAAAGATCATGTTTTTAACTTTTTACTTTTTTAATAAATTCTATATTCACATTCAAATGTAAAAATTGCTTGCTTCTTTCCCCCTTTTTGAGTATCTGTAATGTCTTTCTAGAATCAATTCCCAGTGCTGCTCAGTTACTCTGATATTTTAGAGAAGTTTTGATAGGCTACCTGGTGTCCATTGGTTTCCGTTGAATTTCACAAAGCTTTTTCCATTTGTTTTTGCTTTGCTTTACACCTTTCTTCCTCTAAAGTTTTTCCCAAATGTAACATTATTTTTCCCCTGATTTCTCACCATCAGTATTTTTCCAGGGTTGGGAAGTCTTAACAGCTGTGTTTTCCTCTGGAGGAAGTATCTAATGCCCCCGAGAGAGGTGTGTCATCTGCAAAGAGCTATCTGCCACCATGAAGATGTTCTGAGGGCCTTTAAGACCTCTTGAGGTTTAAATCAGAGATTCACACTAAAGGAAATACAGGAATTCCTCTTTATTCAGCTGTTTACGAGCATTTATTTCCTTTACCTTTTTTTTTTTTTTTTTAAGGCCAGCCCAAGTATTTCTAGGAAGGCTTTAAGCTTTAAGTATTACAGAGTTTCCTAATGTTTGTACATTGCTGTGGATATTTTCTAGAAGAAAAATGGGCTTCTGAGACCTTTTGTATTAGCTCTACACTTCGGGAGCCCAATCCCTTCTTTTTTTCCCAATCTAATCTGTAGGCCAAGGTGATACAGAGCACTTTAGGTTTTTAAGATATCATATTTTTATATCATTAAATACTGAGAACTCAGAGGTCTCTGACCCTCGCACAGGACCTTTCATCCTGTTGTTTTAATAATATAACAAAAAAGTAGAATATTTTTATCAAAGTATTTGATTCTTCAATGAAATGAGTACTCCTTCATTTTAGTGTTAGTACTAAAACACTGTTCATGCATTGGCAGTAGTCTGAAAGGGGAACACTTCAGACCATCATAGTTCCATCTCTGAATGATAATGTGATTCTAGTACTATGCTCTAACACAAATCGCTAACATTATTGATTACTTATTATGTATCTGGCTCTGTGACAATCCCTTGCATTTTAAAATTTAAATCCACAATAATCCTATTAACTTGGCACTATTATCCCCATTTATAGATAGGAAATTAGGGCATAAAATGCTAACTTGTCCAAGACTATGTAACAGTGTGTCAAGAGTATGGATTAACATTTATTTTTCTCTGACTCCAAAGTCTGTACTCCTACTACTACTACTATTTCTGCTGTGACTGTGGATATGTGTGTATGTTAAAAGCCATACAGAACATAACCTCAAACTACATTGTAGCATAGCAGATTAGGGCTAAAATGGAGAAACAGCATTTGTCTCTCCAGTGCATTTCCTTTACTTGCTATTGTACCTTGACATTTTGGGGGTAAGATTTTTATTTTTATTTACTCATCTTAAGTGCAAAATGTAATTTATTAGAAAATGCCATAGAAATTACATTCACTTAAATTTTAAGATGTACACTGTGATGATTAGTAATGTTTATGACATTAACTTTGTTCACCTTAGTATATAAATGGCTAGAGTTTACTTATTAGTTGGAAACATGAAGGCCTCATATTTTGGCTTTCTTCCTATGTTCACTTCCTTGACATTTTTAATTAAATAATTTCTTAATACTTATAGAACATTAAAACTTGTGTGAGTTACGGGTACTGGGTGTTAGCTTGATTGTAAAATTCTGTTACATTAAATGCACAGTCAGGGAATTCAGTTAAGTGTGTTGTCTACAATCCTTTAGTGGGAAAAAACAAAATCACTTAATTTACTGTCCTCCCCCAAATAAGCAGAGTCTGCATTCTTAAAGCCAGGTACAATTTACTTATTTTTTTTTTTAATATTTATTTATTTAAGAAAGAGAGAGCAAGAGAGCAGGGGTGGAGGCAGAGGGAGAGGGAGAGAGAAACCCAAGCAGGCCCCTTGCTGAGAGCGGAGCCCAACTTGGGGACCCATCTCACAACCCTGAGATCAGACCTGAGCCAAAACCGAGAGTTGGATGCTTAACCAACTGCACCACCCAGGCACCCTAGCCAGGTACAATTTAATTAAAATGAGTATTTGCTTATTTTTAATTTGCCAGAAGCAGCCTAAAAATGGAGATCATGGTCTTAATTTTATATAATTTAATTTCGAATATTTTCAGTTTCTTTTTCATAAATGTAAAATTGACCATTTGGTAAAATGGTTTGGTACCCTTGGATATTTACTGGAATGAAATAGTGAAAGGAACAAAGATTCTTAGAGAAGTAATTACAATGTAAGTGTCCAGTGAATTAAATGTGTAGTTGGCACTAGTAGTTCTCTAGTAGCACTCAGTAGTTCGCACTGCTGAGAAGTGGGCAATGTCCTAGTGATGGACTGGGGAATTGGGGAGAAGATCTCTAAAAGCTTTTGTGGATATTTTTGTCTTCTTTAACTAGGGGGAAGCCATTGTTTGTGCTTTAGAATGAGGCTTTCCCTATTGGCAGCAGTGGTGTTTTCAGAGGATTTAGAGTAGTGAAAATAAGGTAACTCAGTAGGTTTTAAGTTCTCTCAATATTTTACTACAATTTAGAAAACAGTAATTATTGGGGATGCCTGGCTGGCTCAGTCAGTAGAGCATGTGATCTTGATCTCAGAGATCTTGAGTTCAGGCCCCACATTGGGGAGTAATTATTAATGATGAAGAAGTTAGCTCTAAAATATGAAAAAATTATATTCTATTTAAAAATAAACTTCTTGGGGCACCTGGGTGGCTCAGTGGTTAAAGCCTCTGCCTTCGGCTTAGGTCATGATCTCAGGGTCCTGGGATCGAGTTCCACATCGGGCTCTCTGCTCAGCGGGGAGCCTGCCTCCTCCTCCTCTCTCTCTCTGCCTGCCTCTCTGCCTACTTGTGGTCTGTCAAATGAATGAATGAATGAATGAATAAATAAATAAATAAATAAATAAAAATAAACTTCTTGGGGCACCCGGGTGGTTCAGTGGGATAAGGCCTCTGTCTTTGGTTCGGGTCATAATCCCAGGGTCCTGAGATCGAGCCCCACATCGGGCTCTCTGCTCAGCGGGGAGCCTGCTTCCTCCTCTCTCTCTCTATGCCTGCCTCTCTGCCTACTTGTGATCTCTGTCTGTCAAATAAATAAATAAAATCTTAAAAAAATAAATAAATAAAAATAAACTTCTCTTCCCCTAAACCCCAGTTACTGTTCTCTCCACTGGTCTTCCCAAACATCTTGAGAATTGTCTGTATTCATTGCCTTTTCTTCTTTGCATCCTGTTTACAATAGCGTATCTCACACAAATGTTTTTTAACTGAATATTGAATATGTGAGTGTCCTTTCAATTAAAGCAAAAGAGAAAAAATATCTTTTTAGAGGATATAAATATTTGCCTCTGCTTGGGGAGAAAAGGGGTAGACATGTGAGTTAACTTCAGAAGAGGCATTTCAAAAATTCAAACAACATGAGGAACTTTCATTTGGTATATTTGAATTTCTAAGCATATATGAAATAAGCCAAATCCTCTCTCTAGGTGCTATCTGCTGCCTCAGCTGCAGGGGTTTCTGTGGCTTTTGGTGCACCAATTGGAGGAGTTCTTTTTAGCCTGGAAGAGGTAGGTAAAGAAAACAACAACTATAACATTGTGTATAATTACCATTAAAATATATATTTTGGTACACTTTTCAGTTTTATAGCTAGTGTAATAGATATAGACTGTGTTTTTAAGTTTTCAGGTTTAACTTCATAAAGTTATTTTTCGCTTATTCTTACCTACAGAGTAATACATTACATGTGTCCTTTACCTTGAGAAAAGCCTCAAAAATATTATTCATGTATAAATATTAAGTGATTATTAAAAAAAAAGTTTGTTGACATACTTAAAAGTAAGCAGAAATGGATTTGACTTAGTTAAATGGATTTAACCACTGTTTATTAAATTATCACCCATGTTTTAATTTAAGAGTTTTAATTAATTCCTCAATTTGTGAGTTTGTCTTGTATGCTTATTTCTGGGGTAGTTATTCATGTTTAAGAAGATGATTTTAGTCGCATCTGTGGCATATTTTTTGTTTTCTCTGGTGCTTAAGACTTTTTTACATGTTTACACAAAAATGTGATTAGGAATGTTTTAAAATTTACTTTTCCAGTTTGTGTTCTTTTCCTCTTTTTTCTTTAATGTAGAAGAAACAAATACTTCTTTATGAGCTAATAGGAGTTGGTGATGGTACATTTATTCTTAACTACATGATTGAATTGGAGGTGAAACTCATTTTGAAAATAAAACAATGCTAGGTATCTGAAATAATTATTATAGACATTTTTGATCAGTTGATATTGGGAACTTGTAATGATGTGATAGCCAAAGTTAATAAAACATTGGTTTTTTACTTACCACAGTAAAATGTATTATATGTAAACTCTAGTTAAACAGCAAAAATTTAGACTATGATATTAAAGTTATATGAGAAACATCTTATAAAATTATACTATTAATTTTTCTCCCCCCCCCCCTTTTTTTTAGGTTAGCTATTACTTTCCTCTTAAAACTTTATGGAGATCATTTTTTGCTGCTTTAGTGGCTGCATTTGTTTTGAGATCCATCAATCCATTTGGTAACAGCCGTCTGGTCCTTTTTTATGTGGAGTACCATACACCGTGGTACCTTTTTGAACTGTTCCCTTTTATTCTCCTCGGGGTATTTGGAGGGCTTTGGGGAGCCTTTTTCATTAGGGCAAATATTGCCTGGTGTCGTCGACGCAAATCCACCAGATTTGGAAAGTATCCTGTTCTTGAAGTTATTGTTGTTGCTGCCATTACTGCGGTGATAGCCTTCCCTAATCCATATACCAGGCTCAACACAAGTGAGCTGATCAAAGAGCTTTTTACAGACTGCGGTCCTCTGGAATCCTCTTCTCTTTGTGACTACAGAAATGACATGAATGCCAGTAAAATTGTCGATGATATTCCTGATCGTCCAGCAGGCCTGGGAGTATATTCAGCTATCTGGCAGTTATGCTTAGCACTCATATTTAAAATTATCATGACAGTATTCACTTTTGGTATCAAGGTAAGTGCTAATGTGAGGTGCTATTTAAGTAATTTTGACATGTTTAAGAATTGTATGTGAAATGAGCAGTGCAATGCTTATATAAAAGTGGTTATTTCATAAGTGTAGGCTGAAAAAGTTCTTATCTTTTGTGTTTCATTTTAAGTAATGAATAAAAGAATTCTTTTGGATATATTGTTGAACATGGTTATCTGTTACTGTGTAACAAATTACCCCCAAACCCAGCAATTTAAGATAACTCTTTATTTTGCTCTTGCTATTGCGTCAATAATTTGAGAAGGACTCAACTGGGCATGCTTTGTGGTCTGTCATATATGTCATCAGGCATGGCTAAGGCTGGTCATCTACCACCTGAGCTGGGAAGAGTCAGATAACTGGGTCTGGAACATCTGGGCTCCTGAACATCTCTTTCTCTCTGACTCTCTCTCTATCTGTCTCTCTGGTTTTTCTAGCATGGTGCCTTCCAGGCATTTAGATTTCTTACATGGTAGTTCAGTGTCCCAAGAGAATTGTTTTCTGTTTTTTGTTTTTTTTTTTAAGATTTTATTTATTTATTCGACAGAGAGAGATCACAAGTAGACGGAGAGGCAGGCAGAGAGAGAGAGGGAAGCAGGCTCCCTGCTGGGCAGAGAGCCCGATGCGGGACTCGATCCCAGGACCCTGAGACCATGACCTGAGCCGAAGGCAGCAGCTCAACCCACTGAGCAACCCAGGTGCCCGAGAATTGTTTTTTTTAACCTGGCTAGGGAAGTCATGCACCATGCCTCATGTTACTTTCTATTTGTCTGGGAAGTCACAGAGGCCTGCCTCTTAATGGGAGCAGTGCCAGGGAGTTCATGATCATGTTTTAAAAACACTTACATTAGTTTCTTTTTGCTACTATAATAAACTGCTACAAACTTAGTGGCTTAAAAATCACACATATTCTTTACAGTTTTGGAGATCAGAAGTCCAAAATTGGTCTCATCGGGCTAAAATCAGGCTGTTCATAGGGATATATGGAGATTGTAGGGGAGAGTCCATTTCTTGCCTTTTCCAGTGGTCTAGAGACTGCCCATATTCCTTGGCTCATGGCCCCCTTCTCCTATCTTCGAAGCCAGCAATGGGTAGTTAAGTTTCTTTTTACCTCATTATCCTGACCTAACTCTTCTAAATCATTCTTCCACATTTAAAATAACCTTTGTGATTGCTTTGAGCTCACCCAGGTAATCTGGGGTAATCTCCTGTTTTAAAGTCAGCTGATCAACAACCTTAATTTTTACCTGCAACCTTAATTCCTCCTTACTGTATAACATAAGGAATTCATAATAATCAGGATATAGAAACTTCGAGGAGCCATTACTCCGCTGTCATGTCATAGGGTATTTGTTGAAAGGACACTGCAGACTCTGTTAAATTACTAGCATGTGAATACCATGTCTTTTTCCATCAAAGACTTAAAGGAACTAGGCCCAGTGCCCTGGCCCATTACTTCATTTGAATGTGGAAAAGTGAGAATAACGTTGATTAATTGGTGATTTGCCAATAAGTGTAATTTTCTTATATGACTGTCAGTGCTGTATATGAAGATCAAATGTCAGCTAATCGTTTTTTAAATAATAATCACTAGTGATAATATTCTTTCACAGATGTAACTTATGTGGAATAACACCTTAATTTCAACAAAATCATGATAGTTTTTGAAATATGATCTCTTTCTTTTCTATTGTTCTCTATTTAGTCCACTGGGTATGAGTGTTAAATAATAGAAAAACCTTGAAGTTAAAAGTTTTTTTCATAGTGGATCAAGTTAGAGCAACTTTTGAAGCACCTGTTTCTGTGTAAGCTGATTTTTTGTAAATCCCAACTTTCTCATCTTCAGTTGAGCTACAGGATGCTGGAGACAATTGGCAAGTCTTTGTTAAGTCTCGCATTGCACAGTGCTCTGGCTGATGAATCCTGACTGGCAGTAGAATAAAACATATTTTGATCTCTTCTATTTATTTGGATGACCTTTTAATGATCCTGGTCCATGTTCAATGTGCCATCATTTTGTGCTCACCTTATTTCCTATCCAGAACATTTTAGAGCTATTAGTATTTTAATCTTTAAATGATCTTTCTTAAAATGTTTACTGTTCCTATTTTCTTCATTAAATTTAATTGATCAATAAACATTTTTCTCCTTATATGTATCACTAAAAAATATTTGAAGGACCTGGTAAGATTGTCTGCTTCGCACTGTACCACTTAAGAGGAATCGTATCTAATATTTTTATCATTTGATAGACAACAGATATGTAGGAAGGATGTAATTGTGGAGTAAAGAACAGTACTTCTCACTGAATTGATTTTATTTTGTGAAAACTGCTTCATATTGTCCTTTTTTTTCCTTCCCCGTTTCAGCATAGACTACTAAAAATTTTGTTAGGGACTGGCATTAAGGAACCTTTGAGCTAAAGGATAAATAACCTTGGGTTATTTTCTCTCTGGGCTGGAGAATGTCACATGGTACTTTGTAACTGAATTCATGAAATTGTTAAGGTACCAGTAGAACAGTATTTTGCTTTAGTTTTATTTGTACTCGGATTTTGCTATATAAATAAATTGTGAAAAGAATCAAAAGTGTTAGAAACAGGCCCATAGAATGTAGGTTCCGAGCGTCCAAGTAGAGACTCTGTGCCCAGTTAAGCACTGTGTTTCTGTTACAGGTGCCATCAGGCTTGTTCATTCCCAGCATGGCCATTGGAGCAATTGCCGGAAGGATCGTGGGGATTGCAGTGGAACAGCTTGCTTATTATCACCATGACTGGTTTATCTTTAAGGAGTGGTGTGAGGTTGGAGCTGATTGCATTACACCTGGCCTTTATGCCATGGTTGGTGCTGCTGCATGCTTAGGTAATTTAACTGTGTCTGTGGATGGATGTTTGTGAATCTGAGAGAGAAAAGAACAAGAGTGAGAACACGTTTAAGCTTAGCTGGTGAGGTGGGTGAGGTTGGTACAGGACAGAGGAAGAGAATGTCGAAACTAAAATGAAACAGTACTACTATTATATGGTGTTTATATAATACTAGTTTTCATTTTGCCTGTCTCTAAACATTTGTTAATGCAAACATTTAATGGTGGTTAGCATCTTTTAAATATTGTGTAATACTTAATATTGTGACAGAAAACGTCTCAGTACAGCATAAGCTTAATTTGAATCTTGTCCAAGGAGAGTTTTTTCTTTTACTATCAAGGATCTTGGCTTGCCTATGATGACCGTAGCATGATTCCCGAGATTAGCATTCTAGCAAAGCGTCAGAGTAGCTGTGGCTCTGCAGTGACTTAGAGGCTGTAGTAGAAGATTTCTTTACCAGCCCTCCTCCATTTAAGGTGCATTTATAGCAAAATGAAGAAAGGTAGCTGTTTTAATAAAAAAATATATATCTGCATTAAATACTTAAGAGTCTATGTATTGTTCTCTTGGATGTGAAAAATAGTTATATTTAAAATGTCAGCTGAATTTTGGTTATGATATTTAATAATAGTTGGTATTTTGACTTATTTTTGTTCAGTGAATCAAAATTATATAATTACTGATCTTCAAAAGTACAATATCAAGTCCAAGTGAAGGAAAGAATCATTTTAATCAAAGTAGCAATTATTTAGTAGTTATCCACTTTCTCTTCAGCAACTTTCTCTTCAACAGTGCTAGGTGCAGGGAGTGATACAAAAAGGAGTATAAAACATGGGCCCAACCTCAAGTGTAGTCAAGTTGGGGAGACAAGATCAAAACTGAGAAAACAATACTGAGCAATTTAATGATTATATAATGAGTATTACATAATGAGTCTATGAAAGTTATAGGAATCTAGAGAAAAAGAGAGCTGATGTAGTTCAGGTAGAGTAGAACATGAGCTTTACTTAAAATTGGTAGCATTTAGGCAGACTGGGTGGCTCAGTCTTTAAGTACCTGCCTTCAGCTCAGGTCATGATCCTGGAGTCCTGGGATCGAGCCCTGCATCAGGGTCCCTGCTGAGCAGGAAGCCTGTTTTTCCCTCTCCCTCTCCCCCTGCTTGTGTTCCTTCTCTTGCTTTGTTTCTCTCTGTTAAATAAATAAATAAAATCTTAAAAAAAAAAAAAAAAAGATGAGTAGCATTTAAAGAAGAGGACTTTCTCTTCTGATGGTCCTGTGGGTTAAAATGATAGTACCAATGGAAGGTGCCAATTTATAAATGTTAATAAAAGTGGGGAGGGGGGTTTCAAAAAAACATAAAGAAGAGGACTATTTTTGAGGAATATAATCATCTGAAGGCAAAGGAATTGGGATAGGGATAAATTTAGTATTCATGGAGCTTTGAAGATACAATATTGAAGTAGAGAGTGCGTTTTGGATACTTTTGGGAAATGAAGTTGGGTTAGTGAGAAGGAACCAGATTATGAAGAGGCAGTGATTTGTGTCGAGATCACTTTGTATATGGAATTGGTCAGATCTGTGGAAGAATTGTGGCTTTGGGTTTGTAGCTTGACGACTTTGGGAGTGTTCCTTTGCTTTGATTTTTTATTTTCTTACCTTTAAAACAGAAATAATAACTTTTTATCTCCTACTGTTTTGAGGATTAAATGAGATCAAATGCATGTAAAGTTGTTAGCACAGTGCCAGGTTAAAATAAGTCGCTTAGTTTAAAAAAAAAAAAAGACTTTATGAACTGACTAGGGACATGCCTGGCATTGTGTAGATAAGTAATATATAGTAGGTTCTTTCTCCCTTCTATTTTTAGGTGAGAAAACCAAAAGGAAGAGTTTAAGCTTAATACAGTATGAACTGGTGATTCCTGGTAGGTTTTTTTTTTTTTTTTAAAGATTTTATTTATTTATTTGACAGAGAGAGATCACAAGTAGATGGAGAGGCAGGCAGAGAGAGAGAGAGAGGGAAGCAGGATCTCTGCCGAGCAGAGAACCCGATGCAGGACTCGATCCCAGGACCCTGAGATCATGACCTGAGCCGAAGGCAGCGGCTTAACCCACTGAGCCACCCAGGCGCCCTCCTGGTAGGTTTTTGAGCAAAGGAGCAACATGGTGAAAGTAGTACTTAGGAAAGATTAACCTGGGAACATGATTTATAAAGTGGATTGAAGGTAATGGGGCCTGCAGTCAAGGAGGTAAGATAAAATAGTATTAAAATTAAGGAACAAAGGCTTGAGAGTCTGGACTAGTTTGGTAATAGTGACAGTATTGAGAAAGGGACCCATAGATATTTTGCAAAGCAAATCAAATAGGACTGGGTGAGGGTCTAGGTGTTGGGTTAAAGTAAAGAGATGGATCTGGAATGACTGTCTAGGTTTCCAAGAAGAATGTTGTGCTGGTGCTAGAGTCAGGGAAGTTGGAATGGGTAGCTCTTTGGGGAAGAAGAGGATTTTGGTTTTAAGTGTGTGGTGTTTTTTGTGACAGTGGGTCATCCATAGTCTCTTTATGGTTGGGAAAACTTGACAAGCAAACATTAAGATAAGGTATGCAGAGTTGAAGACATGAGACAAATGCGACAGTAAGTGAGACATGTGGATTATGAGGCATCAGCATACAGATGGTAGTTCATCCATCTACTTGGGTAGATGATTTGGGTAAACAAATAATGAGTTTTCTAAGGGAGGGGATATTACCCTGTTAACAGAAATCACAAGGCATTGAAATATTTTACTCATTTTGAAAAGATACAGAATAGAGATGTGTTAATATGTGTTAATATTCTACCCACATATGAACTTAATTTGTAAATTGGCAGCTGTGACATAAAAGGTAGCTCTTACATGCTTCACCAAATTCTAATAATCAGTTTTCATAAGAGTGAAATTATGTCCTTGCTATAGCAATAAACCAGAATGGCAAGCTTGCTTTAGTTGGTCGGCTGTGTACTGTGAAGTAAACAGGTTTTGAAATGTTATTTTAATAGTCTTTTGTGTTAACTAAAGAAAATCATTGTTTCTGTAGATCTTATTAAAATAGTGATAATTGTCCTAAGAGACGAGTAGCAGTTTTGTTTTTTTTTTTTAAGATTTTATTTATTTATTTGACAGAGAGATCCCAAGTAGGCAGAGAGGCAGGCAGAGAGAGAAAGGGGGGGGAAGCAGGCTCCCTGCTGAGCAGAGAGCTTGATGCAGGGCTTGATGCGGGGCTCATTGCGGGGCTCGATACAGGGCTCGATCCCAGGACCCTGAGATCTGACCTGAACCAAAGGAAGAGGCTTTAACCCACTGAGCCACCCAGGCGCCCCGAGGAGTAGCAGTTTTTGATGATAATCCTTTTCACTAAGTTTTATTTACAATTCATGTTCAAATACCTAGTACAAAAATTCCATTAACATGTCCCTGTCCTCCTTGACCAGTGGTGCTTTTTTTTTTTTTTTTCCAGGTGGTGTGACAAGGATGACTGTCTCCCTGGTGGTTATTGTTTTTGAGCTTACCGGAGGCTTGGAATACATTGTTCCCCTTATGGCTGCTGTTATGACCAGTAAATGGGTTGGCGATGCTTTTGGTAGGGAAGGCATTTATGAAGCGCATATCCGGTTAAATGGATACCCTTTCTTGGATGCAAAAGAAGAATTCACTCATACCACCCTGGCTGCTGATGTCATGAGACCTCGAAGGAATGATCCTCCCTTAGCCGTCTTGACACAGGACAATATGACAGTGGATGATATAGAAAACATGATTAATGAAACCAGCTACAATGGCTTTCCTGTCATAATGTCAAAAGAATCTCAAAGATTAGTGGGATTTGCCCTCAGAAGAGACCTGACAATTGCAATAGGTACCCTTTTTAAAAAATACACACACATAAATCTATCTATATCTGTATCTGTTGGAATCTACATATATTTAGATATATATAGACATATAATAGATTTCTCAAGAAAAGGAAAGCAATAATATTTAATAGGTTGGGTTTGTGGGGGCGAGAGGTGTATTTTATTTATGTCCCTGAAAGTCTTATATTCATTAGGAAAGGAATTATGCATCTGAATTGTTTTCCCACTAAGTACAGTTTTTTTGGTCAGTTTATATTTATTGGAATAGATAGACATTCTCAATGAATGAGGTGAAAATAAAATTTAAAATAGTATGATATGTCAGTATAGTTCTTTTTAAAGAAATCTTTTCATTTATTAAAGATTTTATTTATTTGAGAGTGTGCTAGAAAGAGCATGAGGGGGCATTCAGAGGGAGAGGGAGAAGCAGGCTCCCCACTCAGCAGGGATCCCGGTGTGGGGCTAGATTCCAGGACCCCAGGATCGTGACCTGAGCCGAAGGCAGACGCTTAACTGACTGAGCAACCCAGGCTCCCCACTAAATGTAGTTTTATCTTTTGATATGGCATTGTTGTCAGAGATCGAAGTCCGATTCTTTCTTTTTCCACTGATACAAACCTTATGAAGTTGATATTGTTCATAATAGCATATAAGATAAGGCCTTAGCAAGTGCCAGGGCATCCCACTAAATACATTCTTATATTTAATATTGGCTTATTTGAATGCAAGTTATTGAAAATCTCATCTTCATAGTCTGTTTCGTATCAGATTCACAGGTTTTCCTTTTTCAGCTTTTGGATTTAGGTTTACAATATTAACATAAAACATCTGCTTGAAAGTGAAAAAAAATTGAAATTTTATTTTGGTCAAGTGCTGTTGAAAAGTATATATAAGTTGTGTTGTATTTTGAGCTGATATTCCTGCAAATATAGATGAAAGGCATTAGCCATATTATATTATTTCTTGGAGATAAATTAAACTTTTATGAGGAGGAAACAAGTTGTATTCCTCCAAGATTTATTTTTCTCCTTATCTTACAGTCCTGAAGTATTGATGAGGAGGCTAATAAGGCCTTTTCTATACAACCTGATTCCTTTCCCACTCTTCCCCAAATCCCAAAGGTGATAAAGAATATTTTCATCAAGCTGTGGTTTTCATACTCCTGAGTTTTCAGTGGAGGACCATGAGCAAAAAATGTTAAGCATTTGGTCCTATGATCACATCCTCTACAACTTATCTCTATAGCCATTTGCAAAAGGATTGAAAAATAATTTAATTCTTGTGCCGTTGGAAGAGGGAAGACTTAGGGGAGTATTTCTCAAGTTAGAATGGAAATGCTCTGTTTATAAGAGCTATCAAGGGGCGCCTGGGTGGCTCAGTGGGTTAAAGCCTCTGCCTTCGGCTCAGGTCATGATCCCAGGATCCTGGATTGAGCCCTGCATCGGGCTCTCTGCTCAGCAGGGAGCCTGCTTCCCTTTCTCTCTCTCTCTCTGCCTGCCTCTCTGCCTACTTGTGTTCTCTGTCAAATAAATAAAAAATCTTAAAAAAATAAGAGCTATCAAATAAAACAAAAGTGCCTACAGAGAATATCCTATTTAGTTAAGGAAAAGCCTACAGCTCTGGAAGAGTTTTTTTAAAGACTAGCAATCCTGTCATTCCAAGTTTTGCTGTAGGTAGTAGAATAGTTGCCAAGAGTGGGCAATATGTATGGTTAGACTTGGCTCTTGTGTTTAAGTGTTTCAGCTTCTAAGCTGTTACTGTGGCCACACTCACAGAGAAGAATTTCATTGTGTAGATTCATATTCTTTAGGTTTTAGTGGTAGCCAGCCAAAGGAAAGAAAAAGGTCAGAATTGTAGAATTTACTTAGAAATTTAAAGGAAAACAAGGGCTTGTAAAGAAGAAAGTGTTAAAAGTTAAGAATTACTCATAATCCTGCTGATTCTGTGGATATATTTTTCAGTTTTATTACTATCTTGAAACAGAATATTGTGATAGCAGATAATGTCAGTTTAAGGGGAATAGGTATACTTGAGACATGTGAAATAACCAGTCATATCATCAGAAATGTTCCACATATGAAGACTTTTAGGACACACCTTAAATATTTACCTACATATATTTTTATAAAGTTTATATTTTTGAATGAGAAAAATAGGCCTGTACATGAAGTTTTGTATATATGTGTAACATATAAACTATGTAGTTATATGTGTTTATACAAAATATTTTATGAAAGACAAAAAAATGCTTGAGAAACAGGTAAACTGTATGCCATATCCAGAGATGGAAAAACTCCAGATTTTAAAAGTACAGTTTTCCCATAATTTATAAACTCTGCATTTGTATGTCATTTCATTATTTAAAAATTTTAGATTACTTATAGATGGCACATTCACATAGTTCAAATCAAGAAGATTAAAATTATACAGTGACAAATGTCTCTCACCCATGACCTCATAGTTATCAGTTTAACTCTCTACAGGCAGCCATCTCTGGTTTCTTATGTATTCTGTAGATACTATTCTATACTTCTATAAGTAAGTATATATATTTTTTTCTTTTTAACAAATTGTCATGCTATCTAATATGTGGTGTTGTGTACTTTGTTTTTTGTTTTTTTTCACTAGACAATGTTTTCTTGGACATCTTCCCAGTGACTTTCTTCATTTTCTTCTTTTAAAGCTACACAATATTCCATTAAGTGGGCATACCATGGGATACCTAATGATTTCTAAAATCAGTTCCTCACTGATGGACATTCAAGATGTTTCCAATTTTCTGCTGTTACAGAGATAGCTCCCTGTTATATTTGATTATCTCACATATTCAATATTCTGCCTATGTGCAAATGTACAAAAATTACTGGAAGTGGAATTATTGGATCAGAGAGTAGGTGCATTTGTAATGTTGTAAGATATTTTCTCATCACACCAGGTAGTAATTATACCCTGTACTCGCACCAGCAGTGAATGACAGTTTAACTATGTTAAAGTTTAGTTCAAATGGAGAGACATTTTTCCTGCATTTTTATGTCAAGATTAAAAGTGAGGCCAAATGTTTTATAGATTTGTTTAAAATGAAGCATATTTAACAAAATGTGAATTGAATCGTCTTTTCTATTTTCCAACTTAAGGTATAAAAAGTACACTTGTTCGTTTCTATTTATGTAATACCCATAAGTTTTACAGGGGGACTCTTAGTGTATGAAAACCTAAATATCATTTACATATTGAACACAATAGAAGGTACATGGCACAGTGACAGGCTGCTCCCCTATTTGTACTTTTCTCCTATCCCCTCAAGACTTTTTGTTCCGAATAAACCTTTAGTGTGCGTACTGAGGAGAGCTAATTTGTTAAAGGTTTCCCTTTCCATAGCAACATTTAGAAACCTTAAAATGAGTTTATAAAATAATATGCATTGCCAGTAAGTGGACTTGTCTTTTGTTTATCTCTTTGTAGTAGCTAAAGTAAACTTTATAACTGCTTGGTTAGTTGAGATACCATTTTACAGATTTAGAGATTTTTTTGCTTTCTAAGATTACTACAAGTGATGAAAGACTTCTAGATCCATGGGGAATGCTTTTGCAGTCTGTCATTATCAGGTTTTATATAGTCAAAATGAAGGGGACAGCCTGTGTGTCTTCCTTTGTTGATAAGTTGTGAGAAGTTAAGCCCTTGAGAGTGTATTAACATGAACAAGAATAATAAAACATAAAACTTCAGGGGGAGAAAGGTGATCACGTTCAGACATTTTATGTTTAACATTATGTTAGAAAAGAACCATTTCCATTCCCCTGGAAGTGTAACTCTATTTTGCATGCATACTTTAAAAAAAAAAAAAATGCCTGAATTGTATCAGAAAATGAAAACTATTATGATATTTTCTGCTTTAAAAGCCTTTGAATAAATGGCATTATTTTTTATCAAACAAAGCAAAACAATCCTAGCAGATGTCCTGGCCACTTTGTAAGTACTCAATAAATGATGCCTGTTAAAATAGTTACTGTATTCATGTAGAGGACAGATTTAAGTCAGACTGTGTGTTCACTAGCCTTGTCCCTTGTATATCAAAGGAAGATTACAATAAGCAAATAAATAAGGTTAATAACTTTTTCTAAAAATTTCTGAAACTTCTATCATTATGATAGAATATCTGAAAAATATCTGAAACTTCTATCACAATGTTTATTTAAACAGTCTCAGCATATTTTCATTGATGGTATAATATTTATTTTAAAGTAAGTGTGATGAGTAGGGTTGGTTTTAACTTAGCATCTGTCCTGCTAACAGTATTTATACTCCACCATTCATAGGTCATTAGCCAGATGCTTTTGTGAGTTAAGAAAACTTAAGGAACATTTTTTTTTTTAAGATTTTATTTATTTGACAGAGATCACAAGTAGGCAGAGAGGCAGGCAGAGAGAGAGGTGGGGAAGCAGGCTCCCTGCTGAGCAGAGAGCCTGATGCGGGGCTCAATCCCAGGACCCTGGGATCATGACCTGAGCCGAAGGCAGAGGCTTTAACCCACTGAGCCACCCAGGCACCCCAAGGAACATCTTAAAAGAATCACTTATATCACTTGCCAGTAGGCTTTCTTCTTTTCTATGCCTTTATCATGCTTTTGAAGTGGTTTAGTAAGTAGTAATTAGAACTTCACTTAGTGCCTTCCTACCTGAATGTGTTCCAGCACAAGTTAAATAAGGCTTTAGAGGTCAGGAGGAGCATAAAGAACCGCAGTGTTTGTTTATAAGCTGCATATGTTTATCTGCTCAGTCTAGGACTGATGCTTATTATTTTGGCTTAAATATTTTTGTAACAAAATTCATGTTTAAAATATGTTCAATATAGGAAAAACAGATTTGTGAACACAGTTTTGAATACATACAAACTCAAAACACAAACATAGAGCTATTTATTTTTGTATTCTCTCCATTTCATGGGTTTCCTTTCTCTTCCTGTGGTCTCTGTTCTGCAGTTTTTTGCATTTTTACCGCTTCTTGTCTAGCACTGTCAAAGGTCGGAGTGTGGAAGTTGGCAGCAAACAGAAGCACTTGAAGCAGAGCGCACTGAGAGGGGAACTTAACAGAGACTTTACAGACAAAACTTGAAAAATAAGTCTGTGTCCATCATGTGCATAGTGGTAGTTTCAACCCACCTATTAATGCTCATGACTCACTTAGAAAATTGAACTTTAACATTAGAGAAAGAACTAGCTAATTCACAGGGGTGGAGTATATACAACATAGTCAAATCAGGAACATAACTGTCTGTAGTCCCACCTTTAGGATAAGTGACATTTAGCCTGGGCAGCTGTCATTTGATGATGGATTCCTATAACCATGCTCTAATTTGTGCAGGTTTTCAAAAACCATATTTCACACCTGCTTCCTTGTCCTTCAGAGTTAGGAAATAGCTTCAGCCCCAGAAAAGAAAATTGGTAGATCATAAATATTTTACTTACATGAAGATGATTTGCTCTTGGTGTATTCTTTTTTTTTTTTTTTTTTAAGATTTTATTTATTTATTTGACAGAGGTCACAAGTAGGCAGAGTCAGACGGGGCGGGGGGGGGAGGGGGAAGCAGGCTCCCTGACGAGCAGAGAGCCCGATGTGGGGCTCGATCCCAGGACCCTGAGATCAAGGCCCAAGCTGAAGGAGAGGCTTAACCACTGAGCTACCCAGGCGCCCCTGTTCTTGGTGTATTCTAATCCTGTCCAATATAAGAAATTACTGTATCAGTTTTCACTGGATTCCTTTCTTGGTTAAGAAGGTAGGAAAAAAATGAAGGGACCAGAAGTCATGGGATACATTTGTTTATTTTTTCAAGTCTCCAGTAAGCAGATTCCCCTTAACACAAATTAACGTTGGGTCTTCTCTCTCTCTCTTCAGAAAGTGCCAGGAAGAAACAAGAAGGCATTGTGGGCAGTTCCCGCGTGTGTTTTGCACAGCACACCCCGTCTCTTCCAGCGGAAAGCCCTCGGCCCCTGAAGCTTCGGAGCATCCTTGACATGAGCCCTTTCACCGTGACCGATCACACCCCGATGGAGATTGTGGTGGATATTTTCCGAAAGCTGGGCCTGAGGCAGTGCCTTGTAACTCACAATGGGTAAGTCTGGTGAAAGAAACCCGTTTGCTTCACAGAATTTATGACACTTTTTAGTGGAATTCATATTCAGTTCTTAGGGGAGAGTTTAAGTCAGCTTCCAGGTGGGAAAATATGTCTTTTTAGTGTGGTTATACATACAGGATCAGTATTGATCAGACTGGCACCAAGAATAAAAAGGCGTCAACTGGCAGATCTTTGCCAGAATGTAGAGTAGCATTTGTCAGGACCACTTCAGAGGTGGCAAAGAGGAAGAGTGGACCTGATCTCTGTGGAGCAGAGAAAAAAACCCCCATGTTTCCATTTTGTACGTATTTCATTCTTTGAATTTAACGTTCTAGTTCAATAATAACTTTCTAGATATTTTTGCCATTTACTATTTCAGCCATTATTTTTTTTACCATGTATAGTTAAATGAAATCTGTAAGTTAGCTAAAATCCTCCTTTAGCAAATGCTTTTTATTTCCCCTTTTCTACCTTTTCCATCCACACATCTTTCATATAAACTCCTTATGATAAAACTCATATATTTAAAATGTATAAATTGGTTAATTTATTTTTCTGTCCTTCACACATGAATACCAGTGTTTCTCTAGGATAGGACTATAGAAAAGTTTTGTTTGGCAGATGTCCCAGGGACAAAGTGGAGATGTGATACACAGTATGCCTCAGCAGCTGTACTCCTGCTTCATTGCCTCTGCTCCCCTCTGTCTCTGCCCCTGGGATCGGATTCCCCACCCATTCTCTCTCTAGTCCCCTTCATGTCCATTATACTGCTATTCCTTGTTGAAATACTTAAGAACATTGTTTTATCTGAAGGCTGAAGACAGAAAGGCTGAAAATGAGAAACAAAGGGTATTCTTGATTGTGCATAAATTAAATGGTTTAGCCCTGCCCTGCCTGAAGCTGGTTGAAATACTAAACACTTGGAGAATCACAGCGGGTTTTTAAAAAAAAAACATTTTGTTCAAGACATGTGAGTGATGAAACACATGACCCCTGTCTAAAGAAAGGAGGAAAAAAGAAAAAAAAAAAAAGGGAAGGAAATTTGTTTATTGAGTACCTTCTTCAGGTTTCTCAGTTAACTTTGTAGTACCTTTGCAGAGTAGGTGTTAGCATCCCTACTTGACAGGTAATAATTGCAGCTCGGAGGGGTTTAATAACATGCCTAGTCATGTGGATACTGAGTCATCGATCTGAGAATCAAGTGTCTTTCCAGTTTTAGAGCCCAATCTCTTGCTACTGTTTTTACACTGTTACTGACTTATAGAATATATCTTCTTTTTTTGTGATTCCTTAAACTTCTACCATTTTCTTGAACAATATATTGTGCCATATTGGGTTAAGAATAGAAATATAGAGAATTAGATCCATGTTTTTAGTGTTTTCACTGTGCTAACCAATTAGAATAACTCTAAATAATGTGAAATAAATTATTAAAGGTATAAAATCCTTGATGAAAGCCAGGAAGTTTGGAATTATTAAATATCACACATACTAACTGGTAAAGAGATACATGTAATTAAAAAAAACAAAACCTATTTTCTTTTAATGTTAAGTAGAAAAATAATAGTTTCCAAACTTCATTGTTTGAAAACTTAGTACATGTTAAATGGAGTAACTTTTTATGAAGTTATGTGGGTTTTAGGGCCCTTTTAATTATAAATGGCTCAGTTAGAAGCTAAACTGAGTTTTTATAATTTTTACTTGCTTTGAGTTATTCTCTGTGCCTGGCATGGTTTGCCCTTCTGTATGCTAACAAATATAAATGTCACTCTAGTTATGATTACCTCTGATCACAAACCTGTGTGGGTCAATTACTGTATTTCACTTTGCTGACAAATTTCCAGATTTTCAACAGCACAGATATTAGAAAGGAAAATATTTTTTAGAAAGTGTAAAAATAACAAAATGTGGGAGAAGAGGAGGATAGCTGATTAAAATCTTACCTCATACTGCCTGTTTATAAGAAAGCTTGTGGGGGGGGTAGCTTTTTCTAAAGGAATATGTTTAATTGCCTTGATTATTAAATTTTTCTTACTTCTGTCCTTCAAGGAAAATAAATTGGTATATATAGAAAGAAAAGAGATCATTTGTGATGGTAGCTCTTGGGTCTTTATTTTCTTGGAAGTATGTAAGGAAGTAAAGTGTTTTTATTCTTTCTTGAAGTTAAATGACTTGGAAATTAGAAAAGAAGCCATTTCTAATAGTTTTTAGTGGAGAGTGTGAAATTCTGGATACCTGTCAGCATCTTCTAATTCATAGTGGGTCCTTAGAGGTGGAAAATAACTATTTGGGGGAAGAGACACAACAAGTCCAGAGTGTTAGGTGCAAGGAGAAAATGAGAATGAGGAGATGAGGGAGAAAGTGTGTCTGTAAATTTTAAAGATGTCAGTTGTAGATTTCCCATGTTTTATATTTTAATTAGCAGAATTTCTCAAAATCTTTTTAGTCCTTTTTTTTAAAAAAAGATTTTATTTATTAATTTGTCAGAGAGCACAGAAGCAGGGGGAGAGCAGCAGAGGGAGAGGGAGAAGCAAATTCCCCACTGAGCAGGGAGCCTGATGCGGGGCTGGATCCCAGGAACCTGAGATGATGACCTGAGCAGAAGTCAGATGTTTAACCTGAGCCACCCAGGTGTCTCCAAATCTTTTTATCAGGAACTTAATAGGCATTGCTCAAAAAGAGTTTTGTGATCATGTAAGTTTGGAAAGTATTGGATTAAATACAATTGAGGTTTCTCTGTTGTGGAATGTCTCAAAACTTATAAAATGTTGATACTATTTGAGTCACAGGGCCGATAGGAAACATAGTTTTCCAAACTTGTTTGAACATGCAGCCTTTTATTTTATTTTTGTTTTTAATTTATTTTTTAATGGAGGAAAGAGGACAGAAGAATTCTTGGGACTGGTGTTTTCGGAACATATTTTGGAAAGATGTTGGGTCATGCTCTGTTAACTCTTAAATCATTGCTTGTTAGCCGCCCAAGGAAACAGCAGATTATTCTTTATATAAGTTACATTTTGCATTGATTTTCTTTGTATTTCCTGCAATTAATAAAGCACTGAACTTGGCCTTATTTTTCTCAAATCACTTTTCTCCATAGGAAGTACATTATTTCCTCCTTTTAATAGGATCATTACTTTGTTATATAGAGATTACTTTATAAATCTCCAAATTTGCCACGTGGTTCTTAATCAATCTGTAACTCTCCTCATTTTGTATCTTGTGATTTGGTAGAGCTTACTAATATACTAACTGAAGTAATCATTGTATATATAATTGGAAAGAAAAGAATGAGTAAGAATTAAACTGGAATTATTTGTTAAGGTTTTTCACATTTCCAGACTCCCAACTATAAATTAAAGTGAGTTGATGGTTTTTTTATTGTTTCTGTCACACTGAGAAGAACATCCATTGAGTGATTAAGTACTTAGTTTATGTATGCATTTTTTCTTTTATAAGTGCATTTTCTGAGCCTTTTTGGAGGGAGAACTTGTTCGTATCCTCTGACAGCTTTTCAATTTATCTTGTTCTTAAGGATCAGTACATTATTTTAAATAATGAGAAAACATTAGCAGAGAACCTGTTTCTACCTTTGCCAATGCCTGCCCTCCCTGCTTTCCTACCCCCACACCCAGGCATCATCCTTAATAACTGTTTTATAACTGACGAGATCTGTAGGCCTTGACTACTCTTTAAGTGAAGCCCCCTGGTGACATTCTTTAAGAAGTCAGAATGTTCAAAGGCAGTTGAATAGTAAAGTTGACTTAACTAGATCACCAAGGAAATGTCCAATACCCTGAAGGGCATTCTTGATGGACTTCCAGAATTGAAGATTAAGGCTTTTTAAAGTCTTTGACATTCATTATTTTTGTTGCTATAATATTGTAGTTGAATTCTTCCATTATAAAACCAGTAACCAGGATTTTGTTCTAATAAATCTGATTATTTTCAAGTATCCTTGTGAGAATTTATGTCCCTCATTTTGCTTGATATTATAATAGTGATAGGTTAAGTGAGAAGTAATCATTTAGAAAAAAATGCATAATGTAAAAGTCATTTTGACCTCTACTCATAAATATATCTTATTAGCTTATTTTAAGGAGTAGCTTTCAGTAGGTCCTAAAAAAACTAGGGGATGTGTGTACTGGTTGGCATTATTTATTTAAGTGCACATTGCCTTTCATTTTAATCCCAAGTAGTCGTAAAACCCATGGGATTTCTTAAGTCTCCTCAGAGGCAATTGAGACTAAGCTTTCTTTCTACCTTTACACTGCTGAGGTAGATCCAAATAATAGTGGCAGCATCGCGACATTTTAGAAATTAGAAAAATACTTTCCCCTAATGAAGGAACACTGAAAATGAAGCTAAGTTTTAGAGATTTATAGCTGTGTATTAATAGTGTTTCTTTTGCACTTTTCTTTATAGTCATTTTCATTGCAAACTTTTATGATTTTGATTTTTAATTTAAAAAGGAAAACAACTTACCAGTATTTAGAAATAGTATCATGTCTCTTATGAAACTCAGTAGAAGTTATGCAAATGGGACCTGGGATTTCAAATCATTTTTGTTTTTAGTTTTCTAAAGTTCATTAAAAGCATTCTTATGGTTCATGTTTTTTTTTTCTCATTCTTTATCATTATGATTGGAACCTCTTTTAATTTAATTTCTCACACAGTTATTAGCATAACATGATCTGTTTCAGGATTGTCTTGGGGATCATCACAAAGAAGAACATATTAGAGCATCTCGAGCAACTAAAGCAGCACGTCGAACCCTTGGTGATTAGATATATCAGATCTCCTCATTAGACACCTTAGAAGTCAGGAAGCATGAAACTTGTGAACTGTTCAGTTCTGTCTGTCCCAGATTATCTGCTGGATAAAAAGATCCTATATGCTGCCAATTACATTTATATCTCATAAACTATGTCTGCAAGATTAATTTAGATATTTGTAAGATTCCATTCACAGGAAGTTAGCAGAAGTTAATGTCTCTCATCAAAATCATTGGTTGCAATTTAAGAACTGTAAACAATTTGTTAGTTAAATGAGTAAATATTATTGGACGTTCTTAAAGTAAACACAAGTCTGTCTACCTTAGCGGATACACCCATCTCAGAAGGTGCTTGACTGGTTAAAAATGTCTACGCCCGCCCCCCAAAAAACCCTCCTCCTTTTTTATGTTTCCTAATCTTGTGGTAGTCTTGTGGTAAATCTAAGCTCACAAATGATTTTAACTGAGCTTAGCAATGTTAGAATTGCCGAATGTTCAACATATTTTTTATGGGCACACTAACTAGTGCGTAATGTTGTATATATTTGTGATCATAGCATTAGTTCCTTTTCTGCTACACCTTGCATACCTTCACAGTCAAGAATGTGTGTCCTGCTGTTTCATTGGTGAACTGTACCTAGATTATGTGTGTGCCCCTTTTGTATGATGTTTCCAGAATGCTGTGAGCAGCTTTTGGGGTCAGATGCATTTGTTTTAACTGGCTTTATGTCCTAGTGGTTTCATGACTAAAGATAAATTTTGAATTACCTTACCTCATAACCTAAAAATTGTCTGGCTTTAGCAATTAATGCCTGAAATTATTTTGCCCTGCAATTGTCATACCTATATAAAACCTGTCCCAGTTTGCTTAAGTACACAACTGATTATGTATTCCTGTTGTATGCTAATATTTCACAAGTGTTTCATGCATCCTTTTTTAAAAAACTACTAACCAGAATAAGTAGCTACTCATTCATTCTGCTTTCTGCTTCACCTATAATAATCTTTTAGGATTGCTTCTTGATTTTTCACCTCTCTTTTACTGTAAGCATTAACAACCAAGACTTTCATAAAAGCACCGTATTTAACTTTTCCGGCCAAAATCAAAAGAGGAAAACATTGATGAGTGTACCAGAAACTTGGGTTGTTTTCTAGATTTATTCTTGGGGCTCTGAAGTTTGGGATTGGAGTTCTTTGTTGACTATTTTATCTCAATTGTATGTGCTTTCATGAAGATTCTGCATACAACTGGGCAATCCTTAAGTTATTTTTTTGAAGTTGGTTACGTTTGGTTTTAAAAAAATGGAATATTGAGGAGATTTGGTCATCCGACATATTACTGCTTTCTTAGCGTCATGGCAATGAATTTTCCTTCTCAAATGGGATCAGTATCATTTCTTGTTCACACATCCTCCCATTTTTTTTTTTTTTTTACTTTTTTTGTTGGCATACATGAATCAAAGTACCTCTATTTCAATGAGGCATGCAGTCCTCAGAGTCTTGGTGGAAAGGACATTGTACTGTTAGTGACCATGATACTTTCATATCAAAGGATGGTTGCTGGATAATTGAATTATCTTTACCAGTAAAATACTTTTTGAAAATATAAAATCACGGTGCTTGCTTTGCTCTCTTCCTGTCAACAAAAAGGGTTTAGCTATAGAGTTAGCTTTTCTTTTCTTTTCCCTTTTATTTTAATAGCAGTCTTCTGTTTATTGCTTTCAGGCGCCTCCTTGGCATTATAACAAAAAAAGATATCCTCCGTCATATGGCCCAGACGGCAAACCAAGACCCCGCTTCAATAATGTTCAACTGAATTCTATAGATGAAGAGAGAGAGGAAACAGAAGAGGAAGTTCATTTGTTGAATAGCACAACTCTTTAACCTGAGGGAGTCGTCTACTTTTTTTTTGTCCTTTAAAAAAAGAAAGAAAAAAGAATTCTAAAAGCCGGGCTTTTGCCACACGGTTTGCAAACACTGCTGGTGGAATGGAGGATTTGTTTGGGGAGGGAAAGGAGCGACAAGGAAGTGAGTGAGATATTTCCCCCGTCTAACCAAGAGCAGCAAATCATCTCCTGTTGTGCACTGGATGCATTCAGCTGAGGATGTGCCCTGGACCGCGGGCTGGATCGTTGGCGGAGGGGGCACCGCAGCCTTGGAGCACCCGGAGCACCTGGCCTGTTACTCTGATGTCGCACAGACACATTCGCATCCCTGTTTCTGGAGGGATTACTTTGAATTGAGCCATCGATAAGACTGCAAGGTCTTGCCCTTTTGTATCAAAACTGTTCTGTTTAATTCATGAATTATATAGTTAAAGCATTATCTTTCTACATTCCAGAAGAGCTTTCCTTTCTCTCTCTCCCTCTCTCTTTTTTCTTTCTCTCTTGAGCTGTGACAAAGCCTCTTTAAATTGGTGTGCCCTTTTGAAACAGTCCTTTCTCATATTGAGATGTACTGTGATTTTATTGAAGTTTCATCACAAGAAGGGAGTGTTTCTTGTGCCATTAACCATGTAGTTTGTACCATCACCAAATGCTTGGAGCAGTCACATGCACCACAACAAAGGCAAATCGAACAGGTAAAATCTTGAATGAACCGTGAATAGAATCTCTCAGCTTGTGTGCATTGTGGTTCAGAATCAACAACACTGAACGTGACTTGTAAGGATAAAGAGTTTTCTTTTTGTTTTTTTCCTCTCAGACTTTATGGATAATGTGACCTGGTCTTATGCAAATTTTCTATTCTAAAACTACTATAATACACAAGTACTGTTCAGCATAAGGAAACAAAATGCTGCTGCTTTGACAGTAAAGAGAAGGAAGTATTCTGTTTAGCTGTATCTGGTATTAATTGCATGTTTAAACACTGGAATTTTTTTTCTTGAAATTAGATCAGTCATTTTTTTTTTCTTTCTTCAAGATATTTTATTGCTGACACTGAAGAAGAAATGTAATTCATAACTTGCACTAAATGTATATTTCTTTTCTTAAAAATTTACCATTCTTATTTATATTTTTATGGATTAAAATTTATAAAATACAGATCAGTTAATATCGCGCTTAAATAATTTTACCTTTTTAATGTGATTTTTATAGACTAATTCAGACTTAAAAATATGGAGATATGAACAAAGTTTACACTGGGAACAAGGGTTTAAAAAGAGGTTGTGGTTATTTGTTTATGATCCAATGTGTACATAAACCTTTTTCTGATCTTTCACTGCCATCCTCTGGATTATGTCTTCTGACCTGTACATTTTGACTCATTAACTAGAAACTTAAAACACGAGAAATCACTTTGCAGATTAAAACCAAAAGTTAAATAATGTTAACTTAAAAAAATCAAACAACTGAGAACATCAGTTGCAAAGGTAGCAGTTAAAATTTTAATCTGAACATAACCTTTAATCTTGGAGTACATCACATCCGGAAGTGTTCAGTTAATGTTTTGAGTATCCACAGAGCACATTTTTGCAGGATGAGTTGAAAATGTACTGGGGTGTGTTTGGAATTTTTGTTTTTGGAAATGTCTGTCTTAATCATGGTCTTAATTCACTATCAGCAAAAGCAGTTTACTTGAAGGACTGGCCTAAATAATCTGGGCTTATGCATTCTTGGTAATGAATGAATGACCAATTTGGTAATAAATGAGTGTTGCAGACAGACATTTTCTGAAACGTAACTGGCAATGAGCCGTTTTTACATTTTGGAAGTGATTCTTCACTTCCTAGATCTTAAAAATAATATATCTGTAAGATCTTGAAGCTTTATTAGATCATGAAGCCATATTAGAATGACAGTTGAAAGTTGAACAACATTTTAGGAATTTTGTGAAACATTTCTCATTTTGCTATCTGCGTAAAATCAGTATTTTGTCCGAGTTTACTTCCCCCACCCCTTTGGCAGACTTCAAGCTTTCTTAATTACCCCTTCAAAGTTCATTTGGCCATCTGGAGTGAAATCTTTTCTAAATGATACTTCTATATATCTTATCTTCATCTTGTCCTGAGTGTCTCTGCAGTGTGAACTCCTCAGCATTGGCTACTGAATGGCTTGTTTGTCTTGAGTCTTCAAAGGAGAAACCAGCTTCTTTGCAGATAGCTTTGTAACATTAAACGTCACATGGATTTAATTTTCCATATTTCCTTTTTGATTTCATGTCCTTGTTCCATTGCTCATCCTGCTTCACAGACTGACATTTCAGGGTGGATATTCAAGGTAGATATTAATTTTCTTCCTGGTATGTTTCTATCCCTTGATGTGTCTTACTGCTAAAATACAGGAAGAGTGATGTATTTCTAATGCATTTAGTGGTTTTCTTCAGTAATACTACCTGTTCCACTTTTCTTTTTAATATGTTGAGGTGTGTCTGCTTTTCAACCAAATGATGAAATAGTGGAGACCATGAAATATATGTGCCTGGCTAATTGGCAAACTAATTGATGAATATAATAAGTGGAGCGCCTTATTGGAGTACCCTTTTTGAGAAGGTATGATGAGAATGGGCAAGGGTGTCAGCATCTCTTATTAATCATTGTTTTCAGTTTTGGTTCATGAAGAATGCTTAGTTTGTTAATCTGTGATGTTGCCTAGAGCTGTATTTATCTGTTTTTATTTATACTAGTGTAGTAAAGCTGCATATCATTACAGTAAAAATGATTACTGTGATGAGTTAATCAGAAAATCTATTAAAATCTGTATGACAATGTGTGGTTTGGCCTTTAATTATATCTGTAATATCCTCCCACTTCTGCTGCTGCTCTATGCAGTGTAGGCCAATATGCCTGGCACATGCAGCCTCAAAGGGGTGACAAACAGAATGCTTCTCTCAGGTTACAAAGACAGACGAGGGGGTGACAAAGGACTGGATGCTGGATCAAACAGCAGGATATAAACACTACCAGCAATAGTAGAGAGTCTCTGCTTGTCAGTGCAACCTCCAGGTTTACAGAAAGATTTCACACCAGTTTACTTTCAAAAAAGAAAAATTATGCTGTTGGCATGAATTTAAAACATGTCAATGATTTACATGATTTTTTAAAAAGATTTATTTATTTTAGAGAGTGGGAGGGGCAGAGGGAGAGGGAGAGAGAATCTCAAGCAGACTCTGCATTGAGTGTGGAGTCTAACCTGGGGCTCAGGATCCTGAGATTACAACCTACGCCGAAACGCAGACGCTTAACCGACTGTGCCACCCAGGTGCTCCTACATGTTTCTTAAAATATTACTTTGTAGGGGCACCTGGATGTCTCAGTGGGTTAAAGCCTCTGCCTTTGGCTTAGGTCATGATCCCAGGGTCCTGGGATTGAGCCCTGCTCTCTGCTCAGCGGAGAGCCTGTTTCTTCCTTTCTCTCTGCCGGCCTCTCTGCCTACTTGTGATCTCTCTCTCTCTCACATAAATAAGTAAAATCTTTAAAAAATATATTCCTTTGTACATTTGCTAATAGAACTGCCTAAAAGAAGGTGGTAACATTTGAATTCTTAAAAGATTTCAGTAGTCTAATACTAAACTCATAAAAGTAAAGCTATTTGGACCGAAAAGGTAAAGCTATTGGACTAAAAAGTTTGGAATAGATTTTTTTTTTTAATCATTCATTTCATTTGATCATTCACTGAGCTTTTATTGAATACTTACTATGTGATAGGCACTGTGCTGTGTTCCTGAAGCTTACATTCTAGCAGGGACAGAGACATACATGGTATGTCAGATGATGATATGTATCACAAATTAGTTCAGCAGATTTTTTTCTTATTCCTGTGTGCCACACAGTTCTAGGCATACATAAGTCAGGAAAAAATTCCCATTCTAATGGAGAGAAATCAGTAATGGGGATTTTTATAGAGGGTGATGAAAAAGGGCCTCAGCATTAAGGTGACATTTGAGCAGAATCTTAAAGTAAGGGAATGATACAGTTATCTGTGAGGAGAATGTTCTGAGAAGAGGAAGTAGTATGTGCAAACATTCTGAGGGGGGATATACCTGACAGAAGGAATACCAAATAGGTCTCTGTGGCTGGAGTAGGGAGTAGGGTGTAAGAGGAAGAAAGAAGTTAGGAATATAGTCGTTTGACTTTTATTTTGAATAAAATGGGAAGCCAGTGGGGCAGAAAAGTGACATGATCTGATTTAATGTGGTCTCTGGCTGCTTTGTTGGGGATAGACTATAATGGGGAAGGGGTGGAAGGAGGGAGACGCAATTAGAAGGCTCTCGGAATAATCAAGGTAAAATATGATAGAGGCTCAAACCTGCCTGGGGCTGGTGGAGGTCGTTCAAGTGGCTGGACTCTAGACGTTTTGGAGGTTGCATAGACTGGATTTGCTAATGGATCAAATGTGGAGTGGTACAAGAGGAGTAAAGGAGGTTTCCAATGGCCACTGACTGAATTGGGAATGACTTCAGGAAGACTAGATTTGAGGTTGTGTACAGAGGAATTTTGGTTTTAGACATTAAATTTGAAATGACTTTTTGGCTTCAAAGTGGGGCTGTCAATTAGGCAATGAATATACAGAGACTCAGGTTCAGGAGGAAGGTCCAGCCTAAGAGACCTGAAACATCTGGGAGGTATCATCCTGAGCCAGGAGGGGATCACCATGGGATTAAGTGGTAAGAGAAGGTGGGAGCGTTGACATACATGTATACTTAGATTTGAGGTGATGAGGGGCCAGCAAAGAGGGAGGCACCAGTGAGGTAGGGGGAATACTGGTGCCTTTAAGAGAGAGGTGGTCCCCTAAGGTAAGTGAATGTTTCGAGGAGGATCAACTTTTCAGGTGTTGCTGATCCAGTGAAGTAAATGGGGACTGAAAATTGCCTAGTGGGAGATAATGGATAATTTTGACCAAGGCTGGTTCAGCAAGATTGGGCAAAAGTCTGATTGGAGTGCGTTTGACAGAGATTGATGAAAGGAACTGAAGGCAGCAATTTTTTATTTTTTTTTTAGGATTTTATTTATTTGAGAGCATGAGCAGGTGTGGGGAAGGCACGGAAGAGGGAGGGAGAAGCAGACTTCCTGCTGAGCGGGGAGCCCTGGGATCATGACCTAAGCCAAAGGCAGATGCTCAAGCAACTGAGTCACCCAGGCGTCCCCGAAAGGCAGCTATTTCAACTCTTGCTGAGTTTTCTGGAAACTGGATGTGTGAAAGACAGTGTTTTGTTTTAGGATGTAGGATATTACAGCTTTTGTTATTGGTAGGAATTTTTGAGAGGGGAAATTGATTTGAAGAGAGGGAAGAGGTCTTTGAGTAGGGAAGAGGGGATGGCATCTTGGGCACACAGTGGGACATTAAGCAAGTCATACCAATGTGGAAGAGGCAGAGAATATTGGGTAGTTGGTAGTGTGGGGTGAGATCTTGTGGAAGTTACTTTGCTTGTTTTTTACTAGTGAAATAAACTGAGGGCTGGGAGGTATTGTTGCGTGTTTGAGGAAATATGTGGAAGTAGTAGGATTAATGGGCAGTAGTATGACAACCTGAGGTTAAAACAAGACCAGGTGTCATGGTTATTATTTTTTTCCCCAGCCACCTGATACTGAGCGGAAGCAGGAGTAGGCAGCTTTTTATCAGGCTTAAGGTTCTAACGTAAGTACAACTAATGAAGAGGGGGCAGTGGAGTAGATGCGGGGGAGTGATGATAAGGATGGAGAGTGGAACAGAAGGGTGGGTGAAGAGGGAAGCGAGAATGCCGAGTGAGTGAAGAATAGTGAAAAGGGCTGTTAGATCAGTGAATTGGTGTAGGCTATGGTGGGGACTAGAGGAAGAGAGGAAAAGATGGGTGGTGATATTTTGGACAGTAGGATGCTTGAAGCAGATTAGGTTTGCATTATTGTGCTGACAGGGGTCTAGGGTGTGACTTTGGAGTTGATGGCTAATGAGGGGGACCGTCTAGATCAGGGGTCAGCAAATTTTCTTCTGTGGAGTGCCAGATAGTAAATCCTTTAGGCTTTGGGGCCCTAACAATCTACTGCAACTGCTCTGCCAAGCTATAGGCACACATAATATGCAAACGAATGGGTGTGGCTGCTCCTCCATGAAATTTTAATCTACAAAAACAAGGAGGAGTGGGCCAGATTTGGCCCTCAGCCCTAGTTTGTTCACCCTGGTCTAGATACTGAAAAAACTGTGAGGTTTAAGGTATCAGAAGGATCATCTGTGTAGATAGTATCTGTCATTGTGGCGAAGTAGTTTGTAGCACTCTCTTGGATTAAGTTTTATAGCTTTCATTTTTTTTCTTGGGTGTATCTTTCTAGGTAAGTGTTTGAGAGGTCATACAGAAACTCTTATCAAGCTCCAGGAATGAGCTCAGCTAAATTTGAGTAGTGATTCTGTTAAATTCTTATTGGGTTAAGGTACTTCACTTGTGAGTGTAGGCCCCTAGAATGTGTTCTGTGAACAGAAGTAGATAGGCGGCGTGTGGAAGTGACTAGAGCCATTGGATGGCCACATTCCAGGTAGATAAAAATATTCAGCAAACTGGTTTTCAGCAGACTGTGCTTCAGTGAGGGGAAAAAAGAGGTTTGGTATTACCTAAGGATCTTCCTCTTTAATGAAAAATTTCAGTAGTTGGAAGGTCAGTACCTCCTGAAACCTGTTTGCAGCCCTCTGACACAAATTGGGAGTTTGAGACTGGAAATCCACAACTACAGTATCAAGATTATAAGAGCCATATTGGCATTGGTATCCAGTTCAGTCTTGGCTGTTACATGATGCCTAGCTTTTTGAAAATATACATTAATCTTAGGTTTGTATAAGGGTGGATGAAAAGCTGGTCTTTTTTTGTCCCCCTTCACTTCACTTTGCTCCTTGGTAAGAAATCCTATTACAATCCAGATTACTGATCACAAGAAGGCGTATTTTTTTAAAAAGCTACAAACTATATTTGAAATTATTGAATCAAGGAATGGCAGAATTAAATGGCTAACATTTCTAGCCAAGCAGATTGGTTTCGTATAAGATAGCTCAACTTATTTGAATAGTCAGCATTTAAAAGATCTATGTTAACTATTTCTGAATACTGCCCCCAGTATTAAGTACCTTAGAAACTAAGGAAGTCTGAGGAAAAAAGCTCAGGAGCTTCTAAAATGTTCAATTAGTTAAGACCCAATATGATTTGGTCAGCTTTTCTAATCAAAGTATGTATGAGCTAATGTTCCTGTCATCTTACAGCTTCATTCAGATGGGGCTGGGACCTGCAGCTGCTTATGCACTCAAATGTGGCAGTTCCTTAAAACCACTCAAGACCTCACATCAGAACTATGAAAGTTCTGGTAACGAAAGGGAAGGTACAAGGGTGTTTTCAGTTTAGTTTGGCTGCACTATTATATAAAACATCTCTCTTGAAGAAAGCATCTTAATGTCCTCCAAAGGCAGCCTGGACCATGGGAAGGAAAACAGATAGTAGGTAGAGGCTGTAGTAGCAGAGGGGATTTTTAACTTCAGAAGACATTCTGTTGTCTGAGAAGTCAACAATTCTTACCCTAAGGGCATCTCAGTGGTTTCCCAAATCTTGCAAGTGCGATTTTATCTGGCACTTAGTGAGCAGCATGGAATAGGGTCATTTTGTTGAAAAAATAAATACATTCTCAAAGGTTTAGGTTACTGAGAGGGACATATACTGATAAAATACGTGTTCCTTAAAAATTTGCAGCTTAACTGGGGAGATGAGACAAGCTGCTCGTATTAAAAATCCTGGCTGGAAGTGTTTGCTCATAGACTGCTCCTACTTTAATGTCAAAATAGTAAGTTATCTCAAACTATCTTAAGGAGATAGCTGACAGGGTAAGTGACTCTGGAGACTGACAATTCAATAAAAGTTCTTTGGTTAAGTCAAGTCAATCTTCTGCCAAAAAACCCTTACAAGATGACCTAAGGGCTTTTTTTTACCTTGAACTTCTTACAAAGGGGGAAAAGCTTCAGGTCAATCCGCAGAGTTGGCTATTTTATATTTCATGGTTTGTGCTCCTATTTTTAAGGTGAAGGACATTTTGTCAGGCTTGAGGAGGGTATGAATCTGGTAAAACATAGCTGTAATCACAGATCTGTACTAGAAATCCAATGATATAATTTACAGTAGTAAACTTTAAAATCTAAATTAATAGTATACTGGTTAGAATGCTATACTGTATGTCAATATTCTGTATTACATAGATTAGTAAATACTCTGAGTCAAAGAACTATTTTAGGGGCGCCTGGGTGGCTCAGTGGGTTAAGCCGCTGCTTTCGGCTCAGGTCATGATCTCAGAGTCCTGGGATCGAGCCCCGCATCGGGCTCTCTGCTCAGCAGGGAGCCTGCTTCCTCCTCTCTCTCTGCCTGCCTCTCTGCCTGCTTGTGACCTATCAAATAAATAAAATCTTTAAAAAAAAAAAAAAAGAACTATTTTAAAGAATATACCTAGTAGGTACCCGGACCACATACATATCCCCTTGGAGATACTGTTAAAATGCAGCTTTGGTACCTCTGGGGTGAGGCACTTACCAAGTTTACTTCCCCTTATCCCCTCCCCACCGCCCATAAATCCAGCTAAAGCTATAGCTATTATTAATTCAAGTTTGAGGAGTACATTTTTAGTTGTCCATATGTTCAGTATTGAAACAGGACTCCCTGATGAGAGGTCTGGTATCCACAGGCAGTAGACTGTGACTTCTGTGACCCGTCAGAGGAGGATTTTGGTGGTTTTTCAGATATGATTAGGGCATCACCATTTAGATGACTGACTGCCATTGATCTGCACATGAAAGAAAAGGGCTAGAAGAGCTTTATAAAAGTTCTTAGTAAATATTTCCATCAATTTATTTTCTGTATTCCTTAAAAACAAACAAAAATCACAAGTTTAATACTAACACTTTAAAATATACACCGAAAGAAAGCCAACTCATTCATGCTGAAAGTTGGTCTATGTTTTCTTTACTTCTGTTTGCCAAATGATCTTCAATAATTTCTGCAAAGAGATTCCTCTTCAACAGATTATATGCAAGAGGTAAAAGCTGGCCAGCAACTTTATGAAAATACTGAAAAATAAAAGAATATAACATTAAGTAGAGATATAGCAGATGCCCCAGTAAGTAGCAAAAAATACACTGAAAAAGCTCTTGTTTAACGAAGCATACTCTCCAAATCATCTTAACTACTTTCTAAATTGGTTAGGAACAGTGAATTCACACAGACACTTAGCACTCTGTTCAAGAGGCAGTCCTGTAGTTCTAAAAGGCTAATGGTACATCTTGAAGAAAATTCGGAAGAAAACTAAGTTAAAATTTTAAGCTTTCTTAATCCCTTAGATAAGGATCATCATCCTTTTTACTTGCCCCGAATTATGTGCTCAAATGCTTTTCCTTCTCTAGTAGTATCCCTACCGGGTAAGACTTTAATCATTATTTTCCTTGGTGTTTACTATACGAAGCACTATGCTGAATCTGAGTTCTCAAATCATATTCCCCTTTATCTTCACATTCTCTCTCCTCGACCCCACCCTGTAACCCTGCTCCATCACTTAAGTCACTGCCTTGGGTTTACCAAGTGACTCAGACTACTGCTATTTTATTTATATATTTATACACACACACACACACACACACACACACACACAGTATATATAAACTCAAAGAGAACCTTGCAATGCTTCTATTAATGGCATTTAGCACTTGCTAGATGCTCAGTACAGTGCTAAATCTTTTCATATGTTGTTTAGTACTCAAACCAATCATTTTTAATTAAGTTGATGTTCACATATTTTGGCAAGCCCAGCATTATTCTGATTGGTCAATGACTGTTATTCTGGCTGCTAAACATTTTGATTATTTTTACTGATAACCATATATAAGGTAGGCAGAGAAACACACTGATATGGTTTGGAGCAGAGTTCTCAAAATAGACTCCCCTGCCCAGTGGCATCAGCCTGACCTGGTTAACGGGTCAGAAATCCAAATTCATAAAACTCACCCCAGAACTCGATCAAAACTGGGAGGGTGGGCAGTGTCCGGGTAAGTACACCAATCTGTGTTTGATCAGCCCTCCACACGGCTGTGCTACATGCTGGAGTTAGCCACTGGTTTCGTCTTGAGACACTAGTCTCAAGAGGAGCAGTGTTACCAACACCCAGGAGCATGTCAAATACAGTCTCAGGCCTCACCCCAGATGCACTGAAACAGTCTGCATTTTAACATTATCTCCAGGAGATCTGTATGCACTTTACAGTTTGGGAATTACTGATTTAGACCCTAACTCTGGAACCAGACTGCCTGCAAACCTATAACAAGATGGTTTACCTCTTTATGGCTGGTAGGTGACATCATAGATTAAATGAGAAAGGAGTGTGTGTCTGTGTGTGTGCATGTGTGCAGACATTTTATAGCTAAGAGAGACAGGTACAATGGTGTTCCTGAGCTATAAAATGCCATCCCACACAGCTACTAAGTGGGGAAGATGGGACTTAAAATCAGTTTAGCTCCAGAAACATGCTATAGACACTACATCTCGAGGCAAGTACAGCGAATAAGCACTGATTTAACTGATGGGTAGGTCTTTCCTATTTAATAAGCAAAGGTCATGACCAAAAAACAAAACAAAAAACCCCAAAACTCCTATATTTTAAGTAATTTCACTGAAAGCCTATTTTAAGATACAGTGGCCCCCACCTTATTCACAAGGGATAGGTTTCAGGACCCCCAGTAGATGCCTAAAACCACGAACGGTATCCTCTTTATGCTATGTTTTCCTATATGATAAAGTTTAACTTCTAAATTAGGCACAATAAGAGATTAACAAGTAATAAGATACTTCAGTACAGTCTATTGTTGTAAGTGTTCTACATGAATGTGGTGGCTTTCCAAATACTGTCCAACCTTTCTGAGGAGGATATGACCTGACAAAATGCCTACATAGTAAGATGAAGTGAGGTGAGTGACGTAGGCACTGACCTACAGTGTTAGGCTACTACTGCCCTCCTGACAGTATCTCAGGAGGAGGATCTGCTTCTGGTCCATGGCTGACCACAGGTAACTAAAACCACAGAGAGTGAAGTCATGGATAAGGTGGGTGGGAGGCTAGGGACTATTGTAGTATTTATTTTTCATCTAGGAATTCAAGCATAGAACAAATACCCCCACCACAACAGAAAACCAAACAGAGCCCTATGAAAGGTATGTGTACACAGCCACACACATACCTAACTAAAGGGCATATAGCTGTATAATACGTCTAATAAGTAAGTGCACTTTAATGGAAACCTGAAGGCAAATAATCTTGGTTATTCACCTCTGGCAGAATATAAGACGAATTTCAAATATCTTCAGACAGATGCTTACCAAAAAGTCCCTTTTGGAAAAAAGAAATTCATTTGAACACACAAGATGACTTTATATCCTACTCGTGCTAGTGGGGACATAAATGTGCATGCTGTAGTATGCCTGTATGTGGAGTGTGATGGGGAAGAGAGATTCAGTGACGGGAGGTAAGAGTTGTTTTTTTTTTTTTTTTTTACTCACATGTGAGCCATAACAAAAGAGATCCATTCCCAGCTCAAGCCCCATACCATAATCACATTCATCATTAGCAAACTGCACAAAAGTCATCATTTCCTGAATGGGAGCAAAAGCTTTTAGTCTGTCCTCATCACTTGGTGCCTCAACAATTGTCTTGCAAATTCTCTTGAGGTTGGCTGTAAGAAACCAAGGATATAAAAAGATGATCCCACACCCATCATCAAAGATAAAAAGATACTAAGCTGGATTTTTCTTCAACAATTTCTACTAGTACAACAAATGCCACCTTGGGTGGCACTACTGAATGGCAACTTTATAATTTAAGAAAAATGGCTTAACAAAAAAGATTTTTATATTAGCAAAGTGTGACTATTTTACCATGGATCTAGGTGCAATCATGATTATACATAAGCTTTTGAAGATTTTTAGTAGGCTAGTCTGCAGATTAGCAAACTGTGGCCAAACCTGACCTACCCTCTGTTTTTAACTGCCCTCACACTAAAAATGTTTTTCCATTTTAACCGGTTGGAAAAAAAAAACTATGGTAACAGAGACCATATATATGTAGCCCACCTCTGGGTTAGACCATATTAAAAGCTGGATTAAAAAACAAAACCAAAACAGGCCATAAGGTTTATTCTTTATTGTCCTGTCCTACCTGTCCTACTAAAAACATATACATACAGAAAAAGACAATATAAGAGATAAGAAATCATTGCTGAATTAAACCTTTACCGAAGTGTAGGCACAGCAAGAGTAGTTTGAGGTAAGAACACAGAGAAAACTTCTAACCTCTAAATTTAAAAAGCCAGTGGTTTAACATTTTTGTTTTGGCTTTCAACACTTTTTTCCCCACTACTTTCTGGATATTGGTGTGCATCAGATCTCAGGATGTGTATGAAGGTACTTAACACTAATCAGACTTCATCATACCTCCTTTTTGACCAACTACTTTCCTCAGGATAAACCAATTAAAAAAATGGATATTATTCAAACCAACCAACAAAAATGCATTTTTTTTTAAGATTTTTATTTATTTATTTGACAGATCACAAGTAGGCAGAGAGGCAGGCACAGAAAGGGGGAAGCAGGCTCCCCTCGTAGCAGAAAGTCCGATGAGGGGCCTGATCCCAGGACCCTGGGATCATGACCTGAGCCAAAGGCAGAGGCTTTAACCCACTGAGCCACCCAGGCACCCCCAAAAATGCATTTCTAAACAAAGTGGCTGCTATACTGGGGGGGAGGTGAAGATTCATTAAAACATTAACAAGTTACACCTAAGAATGATACATAATTTTAAGTTTTATGTATAAGGCACAATACTCTATTGATACTAACTACAGTTATGTATGATGATCAAGAGTGGTAAAGAAATACCAGGGCTTTTAACCTCCGAATTTGAATATATTTGATTCAGCTGTGACCACCACACAGAATGCAAACTCTGTGAAGTCACAAAATGTTATTTTGTTCGTTTTCTCACCTTTGGTAGATACATATAATATTGAACAAATTAACACGTATCACCTATGTTCCTAACTCTAAATAGTTGTGACACATTTATTGGTTTGAAACTTTTTAAAAGACTCCTCCTTTTCTTTAGAAAAAAATCAGTGCCAGTCATTTCAAGGAAACACATCTGGCCTCCATCAAAAACCTTCTTAAGGATGGAAAATGGGTTCCTTCCTGCACCCAAAGAAGATGTAACTAATCCATTGAGACCCTTAGAATCTTTCTCACCACAGTGCTCCAGGCAGGCCCTACAACTCACTTAGAGTTGGCATGGAATTAAAGACCTACTTGTCTTCTGTTAGCAAGTAATTTAAAGTTTATCACTTTCTGATGTCTTCTACTTTCACTCCAGGCAAATCATATATGGACTACAAAAGAATAAGCAATTTACAACAATTACTAAGCTATCAAAATACTAAACAGAGATGAAAATATTCAGCTCACCAACAGTGTGAGGAAAAAAATCTGTTCTTCCACCAATAAAAACTTCCACAAAAATTCATGTAACAGAAGCCCAAACTTAATACCTAAATGAAACTTAAATTAACCACTCAAAAATGCTACCTTAAATGTTACTATTCAAAACAATGATTTAGAAGCTTCAACACTTGGTTCTTATTTTATCCTTCTAATACCAACAACTGGAATACTTAAGCTAAACCATAGTGATTGTGCCAAAGTTGGGCAACTAGCTAAGCTATTATTCTTTGGTTAGTGGTAAGCACACTAGTCAGAAAGACCTAAATTTAAGATCTAGTTTCCACCTGAAAACAGGAATAAGACCTACTTCAAAGAGTGGGGTGAGGATTATTGTGTGTGTGTGTGTGTATGTATATATATATACATACACACATCATTTGATAAAAATCTATTATGACATTTATAAATTTCTCAGTAAAAGGCATCTTATTTGCAAGGTTAGAATGTTACATTTAAGCAGTTTCAAAGGGGAAACTGGTTACGATCAAACTACACTGTGATTTGCTGAACACTGTTGCACATTAATAAACTGCCAATCAACTATAGTTCCTGGCAAACAACACTAGGCAAAAGCAAGATGATACCAGGTCCCTAACTTTATGGCTTGCTGCACTTCTCAAACAAAAATAATTAAACCACAGAAGGCTCTAATGTCTAGAATGTTAGCAAAAAGTAGAGATAAATAATGATTTTGGACATAAAAATACAAAACCACAACCAGGGTAGGGTAATAAGGTTTACTCCAGGGTATTGCAGTTTAATACCTACTACCCCTGAAGTTTTAGTGACTCCTAGATCCTCTACAAAGGTTCTCAGACTTTCCCAAATAAGACAGTAATTCTGCTTTATAAAGCTCTGAGTGCACTAGCACACAGGTAGGCAGAAAGCTAGAGTATAAGCAGACGACTGAACAGAAAATAGCAAGAGCCTATACGCACTCCTTCCCCATTAGAGATTCTGACTTCAGAAAGGAGATATAGGACAGATTTGCCTGTCCAAAGAAAATGTAGGCTTCCTATGTAATTAAGTTTTTTCTGTAGCTATATTAACGAAATATATGAAACTAATTTTAAGATATTTAATTCAACCCATCATATCCGAATAGTAGCAGTTCAACATATGATCAATATTAAAAATTTTAAGTGTCAGCTTTTAAAGTTCAATGAGTTAAAATTGCAAATTCAGTTCAATTGCACTAGCCACATATGAAGCACTCTGAAGCCATGTGTGGCTACTGGCTACCATACTGTATAGCTCAGCCATATTTTCCCCATGGAATTCCTCTAAAGAGGTAGGGGTACAGCAAAAATAATTACACATGAATAGCTGTGATTTAAGACACCAATCTCGGCTGGAGACTCTGCACAACAAAGTTAGAGAACAGCTGCTTTAGAAAACTGGTTAAAAATACAATTTCTAGGTCCCAACCCCAGAGACTATCAATCAAAGCTGGCTAGTTCTGTTCTGTAAAAATGGATGGCCAATATTAGATCTTTGGGCAGGACTACTTGGTTCTTAAGGAAGCGCTAACTTTTATTTCCTCCTAAATTTTATCCTCCTTGGAAAAGGATAATATATAAGGGAATGCCAAAAGGGATGTTCAAAGAAAGAAGGAAACGGAGGAGAGGGGAAAGAGTTGAGAATTGATTTTCTTCCCTTTTTTCAAAATATCAATAATTAGATTTATATATAAACAGTCCGTTTTCAGAGTTGTTGTTACTTGTAAATGAAGCAGTTCAGGATCTTGGGCTTCTGAAAGCTAGAGAGTCTTACAGATGAAAAACTTTTCACAAAGGACTATAAAACCACCCACTATTTCAGTAATTATTTAGTAAATTGACTATAATGTCAAATGTCTGAAACAGTTCAGAAAAAGTAACCCAGGCAATAGGCTAAAATTCTTTAAACTCTTAAAATTAAGCACCGTATTTTGAGCCCTATTAGGTAAGCACCGTGCTAAGAACCTTACATACTCTTTACACTCCAAACATCCCTATATATGAATAGTATTCACCATTATTAACCATTTTAGAGACAAAAAAGACAAAGTTTAGTGGGGTTAAGTAATTTGCTTATGGTTACACAGCTATAAACCTAGTTTTAATTCAGGCCTGACTGACCCTAAAACGTGAGCTTGCTCTTTATCCATAAGCTCTATTGATTGTCCCACAAAAAGCATACTTACCTACTTCTCAATACAAGGAAAACCTTCCACACACATATGCATTAAGAAATACATTACCATCTGTTTCAGGGAGCTCTCTGTACCCAACATCATTTTTATCTACTGGGACAACCAAGCCTGAACCATGAAAGGTCTTTGTCACGACCTAAATAAAAAACATAAAACCATTGGTAAACAGACAAAATAGACATGGTACATTGATATAAACAACGACAAACTCTCAATACGTCTGTCAAAATGTAACATTTAATGACATTCATTTTGGGAGTCCACCCCTGAAGTTTAGTATTCAAAATCAGCAAAAAAAAAATCAGCACATGAAGAAATGACAGAAGAGTGAAACTGGGTTTTACTAATTGCACTCAGAAGTCTGCACCCTGATTTGGGAGGAAAGAAGGCCAATGCATCCTATTATAAGAGGCAAGCCAGTATGTAAGTTTCCTGTTAGGTCACTGTATTTTCTAGGTAGGAAGCATAAGGAACTAAACCTAAAAGGTCAAGGAATAGTTTCTGTTAGCAGGAAAATGTAGTGGGACAGAATTCCTCTTGTGCATCTCGCCAACTTTAGGGCCCCCATTTTTACCTGAAAAATTCAGGCTTGTTTTTGCAAACTTCCCCCAAATAGGGCAGTTTTCAGTTTTGTGCTGCCCTTTACGGAAGCAAAATAACATAACCAGTGATCTTTTAGAAAGTGGTAATCTTCAAAGACAAGAACAGGCCCAACTACAACGACCACCATAACCCTTCCAGTCTACACTCTTTTCATGCACAACAGTGGTATTATTATTCGGTCCTTCCTTAACAAAACAACTACTTCGAATATTACACTTACTTGTGCCGCCAGTGAAAACTGCCAAGACAGAAGGACACAAGCCCCAAATTAGCTCATTTTAAAGTCTTCTCACCTAAGTCTCTAGATCTTAAAATCTATTTCACTCAGATGCCCCAATCTCTTGCTTCTTTCATTCTTTCTTAAGTAAAAGAAGGGACCGATTATTCAAAATAAATTCTCAGACAACAACTCACCGTTTGCAAAAAAAAAAAAAAAAAAAAAGTCACTGTTGTATCTTACTCTTTATATCAAAATAATTTGCAGCTGGATGTCAGGATTAAATATAAAAATAAAACCAATGAAACTTCTAGAAGGCAAATACTTTTAATAATTTCAGAGTGGAGAAGGAAAAGACAGACTTGACTACATAAAATTTTAAAAATCAAATAAAAATCAAGAGCAAAAGAAACGGATAAAAATATCTGCAATATATACAATAATAAAAATAAGATTAATGTCTTTAAACTATAGAGGAGTCTTACAAGGAAAAAACATCCAACTTAAAACATAAGAAAGAAAAGGTGAATTCTAACCCTGACTGAAAAATGGCCAAACTTCAGGCAGTTCACCAAAAAAATACAAACGGCCAGTAGAGAAGTGAAAAATATTTAATGTCCTTTATAATCAAAGAAATACTAAGTAAAACAATGACATATCATTTTATATCTATGCAAATGGAAAACACCAAAAGGGACTGCTAATACCTAGCAATGGCAAGGGTATGGGGAGAATAGGCACTGGTACATTGCTTCTACACTGGGAACATAAACTAGCTTCACTCATACAGGGGAGTTCTGCAAACAAAGAAAATAAACTCCACAAAATGAAAAACCAGCAAAAAAAAAAAACTGTTGTTTTTCTTTAAATCTAAATCTCGAAATCACTCTGGACCTGGCAATACTACATCAGGTTATTTCTTCCAAGGAGATAATCAAGTAAGTGTGCAAAGAAAGGTATAGAAGGTTATACATGGCAGGATTTGTCTTTATTTGTGAAAAGTTTAAAGCAACCTAAGCTATGAACATCAGCACACTGCTCTGCAGCCATTCTGAAATTTATGAGGTGGGTCTTTAATTTAGCAATACAAAATGATAATCATAATCACAAGCATAAAAAAGCAAGTCATAAAACAGTATTGATAATGACAGAAAAAGCAAACATCCATATAGTTACTGGCCTATCTTCTCTTCCACTCAGGCTGACACACAACAAAACCATGGGAGGTATATATTTTCATATTTTTTACAGATGATTAACTGCACTAATTTTCCATAAAGAGGTAGCAATTATTAGCAAAGCACCAAAATCCTAATTTTATTATGAAAAGGGTTACAAATTCAGGAAAGCCCTGTGCAAGGGTGGGCGATATTCTGAGGCACCAGAATCAAAGGATGGAACGATGGAAGGATGAACCCTCATTTTATAGCAATATTAAACCAGTTTTTATTTTTAAAAATGAAATCTAGGTATAAAAAAAGGTAAAGTGGCTTTTGGCCAATCAGTAAGATGGAGTGGAAAAAAAGCTAAATATCAAAGATGTAAATTTAGGTGTCAGGTCACTTATGATTTTAAGCAAGGAACAAAGTCTCTGTAAACCTTGATTTACTGATTTATGACACAGGATAATTCCTCCTTTGTTTGCGGATTTGTTGTAGAGGTTGAATGAGGTAACTCGTAAGGGTTTGGCATTCCAAAGCACCACAAGGTATCGTCAGTATAAAAACAATTGTTTCTCATGTATTATATAGTGCACTATTATACTAGAATGGATATACAACTCTCCTACATAAGAACAAAGTCACTAATTCACATATATGAATGGAACTGAATTTTTCGGAAGTAGAAAAATATGAATTAAATCAATATCTGACAATAAAAGAACAAACTTTCTTTTTAATGGAAAAGGAAGAAAAAGCAAAATCAGCAACCGATTGTCTTTGGGAGGATAAGATCATGGTTGTCTTTTAAGTTCTTTTTTTCTCCCTTTATGTTCCTACCAGTTAATTTTGTGGACAGAAAAAATATATTCTAAAAAAACAAACAAACAAAAAAAACCTCATGGGAAAGGGAGCCAGGACAAATATACCTATGAAATTTAAACTCCAATGTCATCTTATAATTATGGGGAAGGATTAAGGAAATCTCATCTGAAATAAATTATAATTGATGGTAAAAAATAAGGTTCTGATAAAAGAATTTTCTATCAGCTATTTTGTCTACATAAGTACAGTTTTTAGTGAAGATAAGTTAGGAATATGTAAGTATAAGGCAAGAAATGCTCATTAGGTGGGAAAGGCTCCCTATGGAAACTAGGAAGGTAAATGGCAACATAACATCTTTAAGTAATGTAAAAATGTCCCATTGCAGTGGCTTTCGTTCAAATGCCGTTTTAGAAATTATTTCTGGCCTCTAAGATTAAAGGAAGACTTGCCGAGACTGCAGTTTAGTGACTATGACTTATGTGAGTATCACGCCTGCAGCTGAAGTGTAGGATTTTCAATAACCAAGTTCACTAAACTACTTAGTTACCAGTGTTAGTTTATCCAGGAATAACCAGTACTGAATTTGGCCTAGAACTTTCAGATGAACCTGTCACAGCAGATAATGGTGTGAAACTGGAGTGCCCTCATTCCACCGTGAGAAATCTCCTTCCTCACCAGAGGTTATAAGAACAAAATCCTAAGAATTCTCATTTACCCCTAAGCAGAATTCTTCTATGTTGTCTGTTAACTTCTTCTGAAAATTTTAAGTGAAAAACCGAAAGGATCCAAGACCCAGAAGTCTTTCCTGTTTACAAAACTCTCCACTCACAATGCAGGTGTTAGGAGAGATGCAAAAGGAAATGGTAATAGAATCAATATGGGAAAAGGAGACAGGACTGCTTAGACACACAGTTGCTGCAGAAAATGAGCAAATCTCAACACACATTGTCCTCAGAAAGGGAACTACCTTTGAAGCCCTTAACTAAATCACTCTAAGGCATACCTTCACAAAACTACTCTCCCAAAACACCTTGTGCGAAATCAACCATCCTTAGCTATTAAAGAAGAAATGTAGGTAAATACTATGCACAAAGCTGCTTTCACTCAGTTCTATGAGATGTGTAACTGGGAAAACAAGATGAAGAGAGTGGGAAGTCCTGGCATGAGCTAGCAACCAGAGAAGAACCATCTGCTCGTGCCTCAGTCTGTCTAACAACTGATGAGAGCCAGCCAAGCCGTGCCCCGGTGCCACCCTTCTAGCAATCCAGGGGATGGACAGCCCTGGAGTGAGCCCCCGAAGGGTGACATCTAGTTCTCCTCAGGATGGGGCAGAAGGAAGGATAAGGTGTAGGTGGGAAGGAATCGAGAGAAAAAAATCCTACTGAGTAGCAAAACTAACAGATTTAAACCATACTTTCTTATCTCTCTGTTTCATCTTCATGGTTCTCTGTTCCAGTGAGTACCCAAGTTCTCTGGCTGCTTCTGTGAGTTTTTCATCTATGTTTTTCAAGAGACTAGTTTTCTTTTTATCTGTTACTTCCTTAAGCTTTTTCATCAGAAATAATCTGAAAAAGAAGTAAAAGCCCTCATTATTATGTAGACCCCTGTACTAAGGACACAGACTTTGGGACATTAAGGGAGTATATTATAGACATCAAATTCCATGCAAGAGAAAGACTGCAGAATAATTACCAACAGTTGTCTCAGAACCCTTAACAGACTTCTTCCAATAAGAGAAAAGCAATTATCAATTAAAAAAAAACTACCAGTCACAGAAACAGAAAACATGATTCAAGTTTGTATTTGCTCTGTAATGTCTACAATTAAGACATAAAAGGTATTGTAAAAGCTGAGATTCAAACCAATTTTAAATCATATCACTGGACATTAACATTGGCATACTGCTTTGGAGAAGTGTGGCATAACAGAGAAAAATAGTATGCAGATAACAAAAAGGAGTTTAAAAGAGTCAGAGGATACTTACAATACTTAAGATCAGCAGATTTTTTTCAAATGTTATTTACAAATTTGTGTTTAAGATAAATTTAGAAGCTGTAAAGGGAAATCGAAGCTATTTTATAAGCTTATACAAAAGCACAATCCAAAATTATTTTTTTATTTTTTTAGACAGAGAGAGCAGGGGCAGAGGGAGAGGATGAGGAGGGGCAGAGGGAGAAAGAGAATCGTCAGCAGGCTTCATGCCCAATGCAGAGGTTGTCGTGGGGCTCATCTCATGACACTGAGATCATGACCCAAACCGTAAAAAGGCTTGGATGCTTAACCAACTGAGGCACCCCTGAAATAATTTTCAAGTATGTGCATAGTAAAATACATTAATGCCAGTTACAGAAATAATTTCATGTTTTATTACAAACAGGTTAATAAGACTTTTCCAGCAGAGCAGAAGGTCAAGTGTAAAATGGAGAGCTGGAAGCAGCACAGACACAGAACTAATCCCCTTCTTCTATACCCACTTCTATACTCCCAGGAGGAAACTTGCCTCTATTCGCTACTAGCATTTGATAGTTTGCTATAGGGTGGGCACTGTAATGAGATTAAACATTTAGAGTGGGTGCTACTCAAATCCTTGTTTTACAAATAAGGGAATTGAGGCACACAGGATAATCATCTTATGCAATTCATAGACTTAGTATGAGTAGACTAAAATGCACGGAAGCCAAGACCAAAATCATTGTCTTCGTTACATAAATCATTACAAAATCATTGTCTACAGTACATATATTACACCTAACGTTACCTTCAATCTTGACCAGCTACATATCAAGAGAATGTATTTACGTTAACCATAAAAAGCAAACTAATCATGTCAGGCCTAGGTGAATCAATCTTTATAGTCTTCCTCACCCTGTCTGGGTGCATCTAGGCAGACCTTCAAGTACTCTGCGCCACTTGTTTTCATATTTCCATGCACATACTATTCCCTTGCCTAGAACACCCTTCTTCCCATTCTTTGTAGTAAGTTCTTATACATTTGTCAAGGTAAAATATTCTCTCTATGAAGACTTCCCACTATTTAAAGCACTTAGTGGCTGTCTTCCCATAATTATCACATTATTATGACTATTTCTGTATCAGTTTATTAAGCTTTGCTCTCTTGGCTTCAAGCCTAATCTCCAATACTCCTCCGCTTTGTGATGCTTAAAGTTGAAATATGCATGCTGAAACAACCACCATGCACATTTTATACTCTGTTACATTAAATCTGCTGGGATATACGTTGAAACTTGAATGAATCCTTCAGTGGTCATTTGGAAATTATTGGCTCAGTAAGTTATGCAGATCTTACAAATACTGAAATTTTTCATTTTATCAAAATTATTCCACAGAAATTGAAGATGATGCAAACAAATGGAAAGACATCCCATGCTCATGGATTGAAAGAATATTGTTAAAATGTTCATACTACCCAAAGCAATCTACAGATTTAATGCAATCCCTATCTAAATACCAAGAGCATTTTTCACAGAACTAGAACAAACAATCCTAAAATACAGAACCACAAATGACCACAGGTAGCCAAAGGAGTCTTGAAAAAGAAAAAGAAAGCTGGAGGTTATGACAATTCCAGATTTTAAGTTATACTAAACTAGACACAGATCAGTGGAACAGAATAGAAAGCCCAGAAATAGACCCAAAAATGTATGGTCAATTAATCTTCAACAAAGAAGGCAAGAATATGCAGTGGGAAAAAGACAGTCCTTCAACAAATGGTGCTGGGAAAACTGAACAGCTATATGCAAAGAATGAAGCTAACTGGACCACTTTCTTATATCAAACACAAAAATAAACTTCAAATGGCTTATGGACCTAAATGTGAGACTTCAAACCATAAAATTCCTAGAAAAGAGCACAGGTAATAACTTTCTTGACATCAGCTATAAGAAGAGCTTTCCAGAAAGGGCTCCTAAGGCAAGGGGGAGAAAAGCAAAAATGAACTACTGGGACTACATCAAAATGAAAAGCTTCAGCACAGGAAACAACCAACAAAACTAAAAGACAACTTATTGAATGAGAGAAGATATTTGCAAATGATCTATCAGATAAAGGGTTGGTACCTAAAATAGAAAGAACTTCTACAACTCAACACCCAAATCACAAATAACCCAATTAAAAATTAAGCAGAAGACATGAACAGAACTTTCTCAAAAGAAGACACACAGATGGTCAACAGACAAATGAAGATGCTCAGCATCATTTATCAAGGAAAAGCAAATCAAAAACTTCAACGAGGGGTACCTGCCTGGCTCAGTCAGAAGGGCATGTGACTCTTGATCTGGAGTTGTGAGTTTGAGCCCCATCCTGGGTAGAGAGATTACATACATACATACATACATACATACATACCTACAATGAGATACCACCTCATACCAATCAGAATGGCTAAAATCAACAACACAAGAAACAAAAAGTGTTGGTGGGGATGTGGATCAACAGGAACCCTCATGCACTATTTGGGAGAATGCACACTGGTGCAGCCACTGTGGAAAGCAGCATGGAGCGTCCTCAAAAAAGTAAAAATAGAATTACCGGGACGCCTGGGTGGCTCAGTTGGTTAAGCAGCTGCCTTCGGCTCAGGTCATGATCCCAGCGTCCTGGGATCGAGTCCCACATCGGGCTCCTTGCTCATCAGGGAGCCTGCTTCTCCCTCTGCCTCTGCCTGCCATTCTGTCTGCCTGTGCTTGCTCTCTCTCCCTCTCTCTCTCTGACAAATAAATAAATAAAATCTTTAAAAAAAAAAAATAGAATTACCAAATGATCTAGTAATCACACTACTGGGTATTTACCCAAAGAACACTAGTTTGAAGGGATATATGCACCCCTATGTTTACGGCAGTATTATTTACAATAGCCAAATTATGGAAGCAGTTGAAGCGTTGGTCAAAGTGTCTATCAATAGAAGAATGGATTCTTTTATCTAAAGAAGATGTGGTACATATATACCATGGAATATTATTCAGCCCCTCAAAAAAGAACGAAAACCTTGCCAACAACATGGATGGATCTAGAGAGTATAATTCTAAGTGAAATAAGCCAGTCAGAGAAAGACAAATACCCTGTGATTTCACTCATATATGGAATTTAAGAAACAAAAATGAACAAAGGGGTTAAAAAAAAAAACCCCACAAAAACCCAGATCCTTAACTATAGAGAACAAGTGAATGGTCACTAGCAAAAGAAGCAGTCAACAAAACCAAAAGACAACGGACAAAATGGGAGAAGATATTTGCAAATGACACATCAGATAAAGGGCTAGTATCCAAAACCTATAAAGAACTTATCAAACTCAACACCCAAAGAACAAATCCAATTAAGAAATAGGCAGAAGACATGAACAGACATTTCTCCAAAGAAGACATAAAAATGACCCACAGTGGGGTACCTGGGTGTCTCAGTGGGTTAAGCCTCTGCCTTTGGCTCAGGTCATGATCTCAGGGTCCTGGGATCGGGCCCCAGATCAGGCTCTCTGCTCAGCAGGGAGCCTGTGTCCCCACCACCCTCTGTCTGCCTCTCTGCCTACTTGTGACCGGTCTGTCAGATAAATAAATAAAATCTTTTTAAAAAATGACCAATAGACACATGAAAATATGCTCCATATCACTCAGCATCAGGGAAATACAAATCAAAACCACAATGAGATACCATCTCACAGCAGTCAGAATGGTTAAAATTAACAAGTCAGGAAACGATGAGAATGAGGGGAGAAAAGGAACCCTCCTACACTGCTGGTGGGAATGCAAGCTGGTGCAGCCACTCTGGACAACAGTATGGAGGTTCCTCAAAAAGTTGAAAACAGAACTAACCTATGACCCAGCAATTGCACTACTGGGTATTTACCTCAAAGATGCAAATGTAGTGAAAACAAAGGGGCACCTGCACTCCAATGTTTATAGCAGCAATGTCCGCAATAGCCAAACTACAGAAAGAACCCAGTTGTCCATCGACAGATGAATGGATAAAGAAGATGTGGTATACATATACATACATACACACACACACACACACACACACACAATGGAATATTATGTGGCCATCAAAAAAATGAAATCTTGCCATTTCCAATGAGATGGATGGAACTAGAGGGTTCAAAAAAAAAAAAAAGATTTTATTTATTTATTTGAGAGGGAGAAAGAGACAGTGAGAGAGAGGGGGGAGAGAAAGCGTACACAAGCAGGGGGAGGGAGAAGCAGACTCCCTAGTGAGCAGGGAGCCCAACATGGGGCTTGATCCCAGGACTCTGGGATCATGACCTAAGCTAAAGGCAGACACTTAACTGACTGGGCCACCCAGGTGCCCCTGGAACCAGAGGGTATTATGCTAAGAAAATAAGTCAATCAGAGAAAGACAATTATCACATAATCTCACTAATGTGTAATTTAAGAAACAAAAGAGAGGATCAAAGGGAAAGAGAGGAAAAAATGAAATAAGATGAAACCAGAGTGGGAGATGAACCATAAGAGACTCTTAATCATGGCAAACAAACTGAGGGCTGCTGGAGGGGGGGGGGGAACGGAGGGATGGGGGTAACTGGGTGATGGACATTAAGGAGGGCATGTGATGTAATGAGCACCGGATGTTATGTAAGACTGATGAATCACTGACCTCTACCTCTGAAACCAATAATACATTATATGTTAATTAAAAAAATTATGAGTGCATATTATTAATAACTTTATTATAATCAATGGAATTTTGTAAAACAAAAATAATCAAGAAAATGAAGTTCTAAAAAAAGTATTCAGGGGCACCTGGGTTGCTCAGTGGGTTAAGCCTCTGCCTTTGGCTCCGGTCACGATCCCGGGGTCCTGGGATCAAGCCCCACATCAGGCTCTCTGCTCAGCAGGGAGCCTGCTCCCCGCACCCTACTTGTGATTTCTCTGTCAAATAAATAAATAAAATCTTTAAAAAAAAAAGTACTCAGAACTTATGTTTGAAAAATCATTGCCTACAGTAATAAATTCATATTACCCAGGACAGCAAGGTAGGGTAGCAGAAAATGTGGGGGCAGTAGGCGAAAGGAAAAAAGATTATTTAACAAGTTGACGACTCATGTACTGGCCACATTTATTCTTTTACTATGTACCAAATGTTTTACATTGTATTTGGGTTTGCACAAGGTAAGCATTCACTAAATGAATGTTTACTCATTTCAAATGTTCACTTAAACTTAATTAAAATTATAGAAGTATAATTTTGGGCTACATTTATTTTTTATTTTTTAAGATTTTATTTAGTTATTTGACAGAGATCACAAGTAGGCAGAGGCAGGCATAGAGAGAGGAAGGGAAGCAGGCTCCCTGCCGAGCAGAGAGCCCGACTTGGGGCTCGATCCCAGGACCCTGGGATCATGACCTGAGCTGAAGGCAGAGGCTCAACCCACCGAGCCACCCAGGTGCCCTGGGCTGCATTTAGATATAGTCATAACATGTATTTTAAAAAGATATTCCTGAGTCCTACTCTAGATGTACTGAAGTGGCATCTCTAGAAGTAAGACCTGCAGAGCTCAAGGTAAAGTACTTTTAACCAGTAACTCATAAAGTTCTGCTATATAGGCCTGAAACCATTAACTAAATAGCAGTTATCAAAGAATGGTCTGAGGACCCTGAAACCTTGCAGGAGATCTGTGAGGTCAAAACTATTGCTACAATTATTTTCTTTTTTTTTTTAAAAGATTTATTTATTTATTTATTTGACAGAGAAAGATCACAAGCAGGCAGAGAGGGAGGAGGAAGCAGGCTCTCCGCTGAGCAGAGAGCCCGATGCAGGGCTCGATCCCAGGACCCCGAGATCACGACCTGAGCCGAAGGCAGCGGCCCAACCCGCTGAGCCACCCAGGCGCCCCCAATTATTATTTTTTTTTAAAGATTTTTTATTTATTTATTTGACAGAGAGAGATCACAAGTAGGCAGAGAGGCAGGCAGAGAGAGAGAGAGGGAAGCAGGCTCCCTGCTGAGCAGAGAGCCCGATGCGGGACTTGATCCCAGGACCCTGAGATCATTACCTGAGCCGAAGGCAGCGGCTTAACCCACTGAGCCACCCAGGCGCCCCTATTGCTACAATTATTTTAGAGGGAAAAAAATGTGAAGAGAAAAAAATTATTCTTAATTTTGTGATCCAAAGATAAGTATTTTATAGATCGTATGAAAATGGAATCATCCCATGTTACCGTTTTTTGACCTCTTCACATAATGTATTAAAGATCTTTCCAAATCAACAAATCAATAACCTGGTATTATAGTGTACTGATATTCCATATTTATTTACCTAATTTTCCCTATTGCTGGATAGAGATGTTTTCTCCAGTTTTTTGTTTTTATATACATATATAATACATACACATATCTGCATACTTGTCCAAAATTTTTTACATAAATAGCTAGGGGCGCCTGGGTGGCTCAGTTGATTAAGCCACTAACTCTTGATTTTGGCTCAGGTCATGATCTCAGGGTTGTGGGATCAGGCCCCGAATCAGGCTCTGTGCTTAGCATGGAGTCTGCTTGTCCTCTCCCTCTGCTCCTACCTGACTTGTGCACATGCTCTCTCTCCCCCTCTCTCTCAAATAAGTAAACAAACAAAATCTTAAAAAAGAAAAAGAAACAGCTAGAAATGGAATTGCTAACTTAAGGGTATAAATGTTTACTGAGCTCAGTACCTGGCAATGTTAATTATTTGTCAAAAAAAAATTTTTTTTTTTAAGATTTTGTTATTTGACACAGAGAGAGCACAAGCATGGGGAGTAGCAGGCAGAGGGAGAAGTAGGCTCCCCATGGAGCAGGGAGCCTGACTCAGGGCTCTATCCCAGGACCCCGAGATCATGACCTGAGCCTAAGGCAGATGGTTAACTGAGTCCAGGCACTCCTTTCTTTGACCATTATTAAATTTTGCACAAAGAGAACTAGTTTCTCTGGGCATAAAAATAAATTGTTTATTACAAGTGGTTTTCCTTAAAAAGACAAATGGTCTTCCTTTCAAAGGGTCCCTCCATAAAAAGATCTTCCTTACTCAGGTTGATAACAGAAATAAGCTAAGCGCTCTGATTAGTTCATTTAAGTAAAGAAGGAAATAACATTAGGTACTCAAATACTTCCTGGTCTTCACCTAAATTATAAGTTAATCACCAATTTTTTTTTCTTTCTGCTAAAAAAGTGAAACAAAACAGAACAAAAACCCAGAACAGTCTTAGATTATGTTAGACAACCACTGTATCTTTCTTTTTTAAAAAAGATTTTTAGTAAGACTAACAGACTAATGAAAAATTAGGCATTTTTCCATATCTAAGTATTTGTAGAGTGAATGAATTATTTATGGAGCATCTATGAAAGGGCAGGTGCATGGGGAAAAGTCTCTCTGTCCTCACAGAACTTGTATGTTAATGCAAGAGACAGAAAATATGCAAGTAAACAACTATAGTTTCTAATAAAGAGACCACCAATTTAAACTGAATATATCTAAATAGCCTAAAAGAATATATAAATAAGAAGAAACATTTTATAAAAACACAACTCCTCTTTTAGATACATCAGTAGGTATGTAGCAGTCTAGACGGAGCACTGGCTGATTTAGTTTAAATTCTATTCACTGCAAATTTGCACTATTAAGTCATAGAGAATACAAGACTTTTTAAAATAAGGTATTAGGGGTGCCTGGGTCTGCCTTCAGCTCAGGTCACAATCCCAGAGTCCTGGGATCAAGCCCCGCGCCAGGCTGCCTGCTCCATGGGAAGCCTGCTTCTCCCTCTCCCACTTCCCCCTACTTGTGTTCCCTCTCTCACTGTGTCTCTGTCAAATAAATAAATAAAAATCTTTAAAATAAATAAATAGGGCATTAAAAGAGGTCACAGAAAACATGATCTACTAATGTTTACGTTGACAAAGATGGCTTTCTTCATTTTATTACAATGTGAATTGCCCAGCTGCGGGGAGATCGCTTCAAATCACGTCTGTGGCTAGTAGAGTGTGAACCGGCTCACGAGGCTCCATTCTGAATCCCTTTCACATTAGAGCTGCTCCATTTCCCAGACTACTCTTCGGCTCAAGCTCCACGTGGGGCTTAGCTTCTCTCAAACAGAAACAACTCCCTGGAAACTGAAAGGCAGAAAGAGGCACTAGGTGGAGAGGGTCTGTTTCTACCAGTAAGTCCAGTTAGAGGCCTCTGATGCTCTATTTTAACAGGTGCAGCTACGATGTCAGTGCCTGCTCCTTAGCTTCCATCATGGCTGAGACACAGAGGCAGGGCATCCCTTTTACTACCACAGGTTAAATCAAAGACGATGTGGTCCTAGGGCCACTCATGGCAGCGGATCCTGACTGCCCCAGCTTCTTGATGGTGGCAGAGTGAGCCAGTGCTGCCACACAACTGGTGCTCCCTGAGACTCATCTCCACTGGCCCTTCCAAGAATTTCATGAGCACCTGACTTTTTTTTTTTTAATTCTCAGATGGTCAACATATAGCGTTATGTTAGTTTCAGGTGCACAATATATTGAGTGATTCAACAATTTATAAGCACCTGCTTTCGCCGTATTAAATCTTTATAGAACTATACACAATGGGTTCTTATAATAGACTCTTTTTTTTTTTTTAAGATTTTATTTATTTATTTGACAGAGAGAGAGAGAGAGAGATCACAAGTAGGCGGAGAGGCAGGCAGAGAGAGGAGGAAGCAGGCTCACCGCTGAGCAGAGAGCCCGATGCGGGGCTCGATCCCAGGACCCTGAGATCATGACCCGAGCCGAAGGCAGAGGCTCAACCCACTGAGCCACCCAGGCGCCCCTATAATAGACTCTTAATGATGGTATTTAAAATGTCTAAAAAATCTTTTGGTTTTGCTATGGGACTAATGAAGTCAAGATTAAGTAATATTTTCCCTAAATAATTAGTTATAAAAGAGGGTTGTGTTTTTTTTTGGTGAAAAGTAGCAGACGTGTGGGTTAAGAATACTGCAAGTCATGGAAATGATCTTTAGAAATGTAAAATTTTAGAGTTACCTCAATGTCCCTCAGTGGTAGACTGATATAGTAGTACAAAAACTGCAAACAAATATTATAAATAGGAGGGAGATTGAAATATTTTCTTACTTGACTGCGGCAAACACATTATCTCCATTTTGAACAATTGTGCAGTTTTTCTTTGCTTCATTTGTACCAACATATACAGGAAGTTCATCAGGAGAATCCCTGTTTAAGCAAAAGAGATTAAAAATTTAGCTGCCCATGATTTATCAGGCAAGTAGAATTTCAGGCCTATAGACAACAATTTATGTATGCAGGTTTTTAAGAAACTCAAACAAATTTGCCAGGTTCCTAGGAGACTTAGAGTTTAAGTTTCTTAGGAATATCTACAACAAATCTTACTTATAGAAGAGATCCTAAAATTAAAATTCTTAGTCCTAGTTACCTATATACCTAAATACAAAGGGGGAATAAGGCCTGTCAAAAGGAGGGAAAATTATATGCAATCCTCTCTACTCGTTTTATAGTCTATGAAAAAAAAAGGTGGGAAAAACAAAAAGAAACAGGATTGTAAAATGTGCGAGGTGAAAGGATAAAATTTACACACACACACACACACACACACACACACACACACACACACGACACCAAATCCTTTTATTTTACAATCAAGGAAACACTGGAGAGACAAAACAACTCAGCCAAGGTCCTAGTAAGTTAATGGCAAAGCAAAAAGCAGAATTCATATAACTCAATCCTCAGCCTTGTGTGCATTCTGTAGTACCACAATCCTTTTCTTTTCTTTTTTTAAAAATATTTTATTTATTTGAGAGAGGGAGAGAGCGTGAGAGGGGAGAAGGTCAGAGAGAGTAGTAGACTCCCAACTGAGCAGGGAGCCCAAGGTGGGGCTTGATTTCGGGACTCTGGAATCATTACCTGAGCCAAAGACAGTTGCTTAACCAACTGAGTCACCCAGGCACCCCACAATCCTTTTCAATAGGCATGTTTCTTCTACTTCATCTATTATCCTACAGTTAATCTTTAAATAACAGCATCTCTACTGGTATAAGTGGACAAGGTATTTTCTCTCTCAAGCTACTTCTACTTCTTAACATTCCAAGCACTTGCATGTATATCCATTAAATCCTTTTTTTTTTTTTTTTTCCCTTTTTGGTGAGAGAGAGCATGAGCAGAAGCAAGGGGAGCAGCAGGCAGAGGGAGAGGAAGAAGCAGATTCCCTGCTGAGCAGGGAGTCCGATGCGGGACTTGATCCATCCTGGGATCATGATCTGACCGAAGGCTGATGTTTAATCAACTGACCACGCAGACAACCCCCATTTAATCTTAATATTCCTACTAGGTAGATACAATTATTATCCTCATTTTTACAAGAGGAAACTGAGTCACAGAAAGTCACAATGACTAAAGGTGACTGGCACATAGTCTGTCAGATAATAAAACCAGTCTGACTCCAAAGCACATTCTTAATTCTTACGGCCCCTGTAAGCACATGGCTAATTTAAGTCATGGCAATTCTCTAAATTATCTTCCTTGGGCTAAAAGAGTGCTCCAAGACCCAAAAAGTAAAGAAAATTTATAACCACAAAGGAAACACCAGTGAGGTTAAACCTAAAGAGTTCACTCATCCTAGGGTAGGTTAGAATGGCAGTTATCAAGAACATCAGATGCCTATGTATCCACTAATCAGAGAGAAATATGTTCTCCATCTTGCGTGAGTCCAGCGAATGCCTATTTATACTCATTAGAAGGCCCAGTAGCTGCATTTTAGAGAAGAAAAGATTCTTTACCTGAAATACCCCATGTGGAATTGAGTTTTATTATCTCCAATAACAATGGTCTGGAACTCAGGAGGATCATAGTAAAATCTCCAGTGAAGGTTAAAATTCAGGCTTGATGATTTTTTCTTCATTTTATGTTTTCCGGCAAGGATATCATAAGGACCCACTAATCGAAGTCCAAGGCTTGTGGAAAGTGAATCTATAAATTAAATAAGTTTATGTAGACAATAACTTTCTGAAGGCAGATAGGAAATAATGTCTTTTATTTGTAAACTACTTCTAAGCAATTTTCTTAAAAACAAAAAACACAAAACTTCCAAAGTGAAAGAGCTTTGGTTGCATTTGAAGACATTAGTTATAAATACTCAATGAAAAATCAGAGCAATGAAAATGTGGCACTTACACTTAAGATTTTCTCTTAAATTTACCACTGATTACATTTCAAACATACTGCTGTTTCTTATTTTGGCCAAAGCAAAACGGTTTTGTATTCTCATGGGCATTTTAGAGCTTAGAACACTTACCTTATCTCATTACTATGTTGTTGTTAGCCTCAAATATTTGTAGCACACCCATATTAAGGGAGAGACAAGACAGTAAGTGAATGTGCACTAAGGAGAGTAAACAGTTTAATAAAAAATGTATTTAATGAAAACATTTCCATTCCCTTCCCTCTACTTCAGCTAACTATCACTCTCAATTCCTTTGTCTCTGGCCAACCCTAACCCTGGATGATTCCATCTTCTTTCTCCCTCCACATATCACAAAGGGAGACTGCTAAATAAAACTAGAATTATGGAATGTAAACTTCAAACATATGTGTTCCAAATATGCTCTTCCAGCATCAGGTGGTCCTTGTTGCTTCTTTAGGAGAGAATAAGCACTCCAGGCAGGTCCTGGATATGTAAGAAGATGGGGATGGAGAGAGGAAGAAAATTCTGACGAGGCAACATGAATAAAAGCCTAGAAATAGTTTATTTAGAAGGGAGAAAAATAGTTCAGCTTAGCTGGAGCTTAAGATAGCATACACTAATTTTCAAAGCAAAACCACTAAAATCACCCATCTCATTAGCCTATAGAGATAACGAGGTTATTAGTCTGGTATACAATAACAATGTTTTCCTGTCTGTATGACTATATATAGAGTTATTTTAAAGGAAATCATGCTGTTTTGTGGTGTTTTTATTGTTTTCCATTCTTTCTTCACTTAAATTTTCTGATTATTTTTCCATGCTATTAAATATTTCTTCATAATTTTTAATAGCTGCATGATAGTCCACTGACAGACATTTACTGCTTGCTATTTTTTTACTCTTCTAAACAGTGCTTCAGTGACTATCTTTACTAATATATGACTTTTTGGTTTGTTTTTAAGTAGACTCCACACCCAGTGTGGGGCCAACAGGGGGCCTGGGAACTGATGACCCTGAGACCAAGACCTGAGCCAAAATCAAAAGTTGGATGCTTAACCAACTGAGCCACCCCGGCACCCCTTTGCTAATACATGTTTGTGCAGTCATGAATATTTTTAGACAAGTTGCTGCATGGTTTAAGTGTTCTGCTATATGCCAAAATTCACTGTTATCTACTAATCCATATTTTCATCAGTAGCATATGGGAGTACTTCTCTCCCATCTGTGAAAACATGTGAAAAGTAACTTTGTCACAACCATTATCAATTCTTTGTGCATCCTTTCAGAGACAGCACAAGGACACATAAGGTACATAAGAATATGTGTGTCCTTGACTTTAAAAAAAAATACAAATGGTAGCACTCTATACACATTTTCTTTCTCACTTGAAATATTTCAGGCACAATACTTTATCATTACCTAAAATCCACCTTGTTCTTTTAAAACTACGAATGTGCTAATGATGGGCTTTAGGCCATTTCCCATTTTTGTTTCAATAAATATCACTAAACATGATTTTTAGTTCACCTAATCCTGAAGTTCCTAGAACTGCTAAGTCATACTAAAATTCCTGCAACGTATCAAAGTACTTGTTTTCTGTGAAACCCTCATCAAAGTGCTCTGTGAAATTATTTACCTTTGCCAGTGTAACAGGAGATAGTCACATATTATCACAGCATTATTTTATATCTCTCTTAGAAACATGTTTGAAAAAGTTCCTTTTCTGTGAACTTAGATCCTTGGTGCAGTTTCCTACTGTCTTTTTCCACTGGTAGAAGCAGAAGAATGATTCTGGAGCAACTCACCAGCTGGGTTTTCAGGATCAAGTTCTTCACAAAACTTCCAGAAGTGATAGAAGTCTTCAGGCAGAGAAAGCTTATAATGATTTTCTACTTCTTTTCGAAGGTCACTGGAGACATCAGCTTCACAGGATTTACTTTTCTTCACATCAACTGTCTTTTCACACTGAAAATCAGCATACAAAACTTTGTTTCTCCAAAAGTAACAATATTGCTCATTTTTGTTCACCCAACTCTGAGAAGCATGTTTTCCTTACAACTCTACAAATGGTATTTCTGAACAAAATCTAGGGATTCTTTTGAGCAAAGGAAAACAGTATAATATATAGTGATCAAGAAGGATGCACACAGCAAGTCTTTATATTTCTCTAAGATAATGGAAATAGAAAAGAAAAAATATAAAAGAAAAAGTAAAGGGCACGAAGAATAAGAAATAGGAAGGTTTTGCCTTCTTTGGGTAAATAGGTCATTATGCTTTTTGTTTAAATAGATTCAGTGATCACACCAGAAGCCAACTGTCAGAAATAACTGGATAATAGTGGATTTACCAGCTAAAACTATTATTTCAGAAAAAGCCCTTTCATGTCAGAACTATGTTATAAAACTCAATCTCTAATATCTCTGCAATATGTTCATTGCGTAAATACACTAGGTTTTATAATGCCTATTTGATAAATGTCTGTAAAGATAAAATGCTGATGGGCGTGTGGGTGGCTCAGTTGGTTAAACATCTGCCTTTGGCTTGGGTCATGATCCCATCCTAGGGGGGGGTCCCTGCTCAGCAAGGGGGGTCTGCTTCTTCCTTTCCCTCTGCTCCTTCTCGCTATCCCTCTTGCTCTTAAATAAATAAAACCTTAAAAAAAAAAAAAGGATAAAATTCTGAGTTAGAGGTTATGTATCTTTAGTTTTGTAAGTAGCAAAGTTCTTTCTAGGAACCTAGATCCTTTCTTTTTTGGACTAAATTCTTTTGGACTAAATTCCTTTCTTTTTATTCTTCCTTTCCACCTCTATTAGTGCTTCTCAACAGGAGTGATTTTGCCTCCCAGGGGCACATGTGTAATGTCAGAACTTTTTAGTTCTCACAAATTTAGTAGGAGAGGGAGCTGACATTTAGTAGAGGCCGGGGACGCTGTGAAGCATTCTGCAATGCACAGGGTTAGCTCCCTGAACAAACACTTAAACGGGCTCAAAATGTCCAGTGTGAGGCTGAAAAATTTTTAGATATTTCTCATTCATATTTATATTCTTCCATTCTCCCAGTAAGCTCAAGTTTACTGATGTTACTTTATGTATCAAAGTCTACACAATATATTTATGATTTAGATGACCTACAAGAATGTTCTTGATAGCACTGTTTCTAAGAGCAGCAAAGAGAACAAATGAAAATGCCTATTGACAAGAGGATAAAAAGTTACAGGATTTCAAACAATGGGATATTCCGCTTAGTGAAAAGGAAAACAGCCACACACAACAATATAGATCAGTCTTAATAATATAATGTTGAATGAAGGAAAAAAGGCCTTGAAGTTTATATGCAGCACAATAGCCTTCTTAAATTCAAAAACAAAAAATAAATACTGTTTGTGATAAGGCTATAAAAAGAAGGCAAGGGAAAACATGAGGATGGTAGCTACATAAATGGAGGTGACAGGAAGTTAGGCAGAAAAGATAGTGAGAAACATTTGTAGAGCTAGTGTCAGGGTTTCAGTTCTGGGGTAGGGCAATGGGTTCACAGGTGTTTTTTATATTATTAAATAAGGTAAAAGAGGACCATGCATTGACAAATAAGTTTATTGTGCCAAGGACTTTAATGTGTCTGAGGTCATAAAAAAATTAAACAAAAAGGCTGTTGAAATATGGATCCAAAAAAGCATGTTGATAAGTAACAGTGAAAATGGTAAGTAATAAATAATAATAATACTTATTATGCACTTACCATGTGGCAGGTCACTGTTCTAAGCACTTTCTGTGAATTAACTCATAACCCTCTTAAGAGTTAGATACTATTATCCACATTTTACGATGAGAAAACTTAAGTAACTTTCCTAAGTCCCTAACCCATAAGTGGAGCAGTTAAACCCAGGTGGGCTGGCTCTAAAGCACAGATTTATCCACTTTATGCTGCTTCTCCAGTTACATACAGAACAGCAGGAACGTATCAAATGCTGAACTATTCTCCTTTTTTTTTTTTTTTAAAGATTTTATTTATTTGACAGAGAGAGAGAAATCACAAGTAGGGAGAGAGGCAGGCAGAGAGAGAGGGGGAGGAAGCAGGCTCCCTGCAGGGCAGAGAGCCTGACTCGGGGGCTCGATCCCAGGACCCTGGGATCATGACCTGAGCCGAAGGCAGAGGCTTTAACCCACTGAGCCACCCAGGCGCCCCTTCAGTCCTTTGTTTTTACAGCAGTCTTTGGTTAGGCTTTCAAAGACTTGTTCAAACTTAAAATGTTAGAAAGAAAAGCCTTATACTACCTTGCTGAAAGGCAGTTTTTCCTAATGGTTAGGCTGCCTGGGTTGACTCTTGACCTTCCTGCTTTCCAGCTGTCACCTTAGGGAAGTTACTTAACCTGTGCCTTATTTTCTCATCTACAAAAAGGGCATGCAGTACCCATATCACAGGGTTGTTAGGAGGAATAAGTAGTTTGTAAAAATACACAGAATAGTTGTAGCACATAATATTTGTGCTAGCTATTACTGTTAGCTATGGTCTCTATAGACTCATTTTCATCTCTGATATTTTATTTCTAATACTATCACTCAGTCAAAGCAGTTTATAGCACCTTCAAAGGGAAATAAAGATTTTTTTCAGCTTTGACTTAACTCACACATGATTTCAGCATCCTCAAATCCCCAATAACTAGAATTTAGGGCAGCTGTCTCCTTCACAGCCTACACTCATCCTTCACTCTTTATCTAGAAAGCAGGACCCAATATAAGCAATGCCCAGAACTAAGGTCCTCTAGTAGGTAATTAAGCTAACACTGTCCTGCTCTACCAGTTTATAATACAGACAGAGTAATTGTGAAAACTGTCCTTATCACAAGGACACTTTTCTCCTGCCTGCCTCTCCTAAGAGTACAGCAGATTTGCAGAACTTCTGAAATCGTATAAAAGTATGAGAATGTGCAAATACTGTATGCCCTCCCCCCCATTAGTGAGTGCCTTTAGGATCAGATCCCTCTTTCCCATCTCCGATGCAGCCAGGCCCAACTCCGCTGTACCCAAACATCCTCGACATTTATTTCCATTTCTTATCCCTTATTTCTCTTTTCTTCCTTCAAGGGTCACGTGCAACTTGAACTGCCCTTAAAAGATTTCCTTAGCAACCCCCTGGGACTTAGATCCTACTTCAGTATTTCCAGAGCACTTTTGCAACCACAGCGTTACAATGCCAAACAAAACACTCGCAGTAAAATATATATTTACTGTGCCCAGCTTCCGCAGGCTGGGGGCTGTACATGGGGCAGTGGCGGCACCAAGCATCTAGAAACCGCGGCGCCCGGCACAGTGCCTGGCGTATAATCGGTTTCTAATCAATTTGTTGCTGGTTGAACCAATGAACCATTGGTTGTCTTAATCGGCTTCCCCAGGAACCGCACCGGAAGGAGGACAGAAAATGAAAATTTCAAAGTTCTTTGCTCCAAACCCTAGCATAGCAGGAAACAGCGGCCCTGCGCAGACCGCCGTTCCTGCACGCACAGCAGCGACTCAGTGATTACTGGATAAGTGCAACGTGCTGTCCCTTGCTGCCTTATCACCCAAACGGCCTTGAGGATCCCACACACCCTCTGTAGCGGTACCTGCTGCCCCTCCCCGCCGGGCCTGCGTTTCCCGCCACCGCCGGCCATTCTGTAGCTGCAGCGCCAGCAGAATCCCGCGTCCCGCCGTTGCTTCCGACAGCCGCCGACTGCTTCCGGTTCAAGAGACTACCGTCTTGAATCCTGCGCAGCGGCGGCGGTGCAAGTAAGAACGGAAAGGCTCCGCCTGAGCCCTGCCCCCCAGGATCTGAGGAGGGGCTGGCCGAAGCTCCTCCCACTCGCGCGCGGGAAGTGAGGGCGCTGCTGCAGGCGTGCATCCTGGCTGTCCCCAGGCGCAGGCTACAGTCTAGCCGGCTAACGCCAGGGATGCTCCTGAGACCCCAGAGTCCCGAATTTGGATCCGTTAAGATGGTCCGGCCTTCCTTCTCAGGTGTTTAATAGTGGCAAGGCTGGACGTCTGGTAGTGCCCTCACCCAAAACTCTCGTTTTCCTTTATTTGTATATATTTAAAAGATTAATCGTGTTCCTCTTTTCCATCTCTCTCTCCCTCCTCCACTATATTGTTAATAACGGACACTAATTCATCCTTAATTATCTCTCAGAAGGAAATCAGTTTCTTTCATTGTTTTTTGGTGAATCATGCTACAGTTTGGATGACGTTTTCCACACCAGAACCATCAACATCAGCATTCTGAGAGCTTGTTAAAAATTCGGAATCTTGGGCCCTATTCAGATTTACTGAATCAGAATCCGCATTTTTCTTTTTAAGATTTTATTTATTTATTTATTTGAGAGAGAGACAGTGAGAGAGAGCATGAGCGAGGAGAAGGTCAGAGGGAGAAGCAAACTCCCCATGGAGCTGGAAGCCCGACGCGGGACTCGATTCCGGGACTCCGGGATCACGACCTGAGCCGAAGGCAGTCGTCCAACCAACTGAGCCACCCAGGCGTCCCAGAATCCGCATTTTAAGCAAGATCTCTTGTATGCACATCAAAGTTCCAGAGGCAGTGCATTCAAATGAGCTCCTTCACTACCATCCTGGAAGGTCCTCTGCTTCATTCCTGAGACCCTCTATTTCCCGAATCTGTATCTTCCCTTTTCTTGATTTTATGCCATCATTTTGTGGAAGATACCTTCCAAGAGCTTCTTGAGCAATGTTACAGGCCGGTCTCTCCCCCCCACCCCCCGCTTTTCATTAGAACTTGCATGTCTGTAACTGTCTTTATTCTGACAATATAGAATTCTCCTTTGAAAATAATTTTTTTTATTTTTTATTTTTTATTTTTAAAAGATTTTATTTATTTATTTGACAGGGAGAGAGAGATCACAAGTAGGCAAAGAGGCAGGCAGAGAGAGAGGGGCACAGGCTCCCCTCTGAGCAGAGAGCCCCATGTGGGGCTCAATCCCAAGACCCTGAATCACGACCTGAGCCGAAGGCAGAGGCTTAACCCACTGAGCCACCCAGGCGCCCCTGAAAATAATTTTTAATCAGAATATTAGAGGTTTTGCTTCACAGTGTTTTAGCTTTCAGTATTGCCACTGAGAAATCCTACCTCATGATTCCTGTTCTTTATGGGTGACTTGACATTTCCTTCCTTACTCCTTCCCTTCCTTCTTTCCTTTTCCTTCCTCTCTCTCTCTCTTTCTCCCTCACTTCCTCCCTTCCTTCTGTTTTTAAGCAACACAGATTTACTATCTTACCATTCTGGAGGCCACAGTACAAAATCAGTATCAACCAGGCTAAAGCCAAGAAATAGGGAAACATTTACCTACTTCATCCTTGGGTGACTAATTTCTTTGTGTGTAACCTGTTTCTGTTTTGCTTTGTCTCAAGAAGTTTTAGGTTTTTCCTCTTTATTCCCAGCATTCTCAGACACAATCATGTATCTTGGTTGTGGGTCTTTTCTCATTTTTACTGAGCTGGTGGTATTTGGTTGGCTGGTTTTCATCTTGAAACCATGTCTTTCAGTTCTGGAAGTTTTTCTGGTGTTGTTTATTTAATAATTTTATCTTTTCTATTTTATGTTCTTCAGTTCTGGAGCTTTTGCTGATACTATTTAGTTGCTAATTTCCTCTTTCTTTCCCTTCCCTCACTGTACCTCTTCTTTTTTGGAAATTTGTTGTTCAGATGTTTGATCTTGAATGATGGTTTTCTCATTTGTCTGTTCTATTTTGTATCTCTTTTGTCTTCTTGTTCCACTTTTCTGGATGATTTTCTCAATTTAATTAGACAAATATTAATCAAAAAATTTTTTTTATTACATAGGCATGCCTTGGAGATACTGTGGGCTTGGTTCCAGACCATGGCAGTAAAGCAAATATGGCCATAAATTGAGTCAAATTAGTTTTTTGATTTTCCAGTTTATATAAAGTTATGTTTACAGTATACTGTAGTGTATCAAATATGCAATAGCATTATGTAAAAAAATGTACATCCCTTAATTTAAAGATAATTTATTACTAAAAAATGCTAATTTTCATCTGAAATTTGAGCAGAATCTTTTTGTTGGTGGGCGGTGTTTCCTTTAAGTTGATGGCTGCTGACTGATCAAGGTGGTAGTTACTGAAGGTTCAGATAGCTGTGGCAATTTCTTCAAATAAGACAACAATGAAGTTTGCCACATCAGTACATAACTGGGTGAACTGGGGAGGCCCGTGGGTCCTCAGGTCTCCAACCAACCCATGCCCGGATGTTGCTGGAGGCTCCTGGTCTCACCACAAGAAAAGAATTCAAGGATGGACAGGGCACGCTGGTTGAGTGGTGCATGTGAAGAGTTTATATATTATTAAAGAGAGAGTACACTCTCAAGATGTGAAGGGGGCAAGCTCAGGGCTCTTCCCCCACCCCCTGGGTTTTGGTCTCTATACTTCATTGACGGTTGTTAACTAGGGGGTAGAAGATTTATTATTTGAGGAGGGGATTTTTGGGGGGAGTAGAGTTTTATACCTTTTCTCCCTTAATTGGTCAGTATGACTGACATTTTTTCCCTCTGTGCCCTTCTTTCCCTCCCTTACCTCCCTTTTTTAAGCAACACAGATTTATTATCTTACAATTTTGGAGGCCAGAGTTCTTGTTTTGTTTCAAGAATTTTTAGGTTTTTCTCTTTTGGATCTGAGAAAGTGGATACAGTGGTCAAAGCTAGTTTATTCAGTACTGCTGCCAGATTTCACAGGGTGGTTTTGTGATGTGCACATCTCCCCCAAGGGGCTAGCACCAAGGGTACCTATTATTCCAGCCTATATAAGGCCTATTGCCCTTCAGACTCCAGAGTGGGATTGGGTAGAATTATATATTGAGACTCCTGGGGAAACCACATACCCCAGGGTGTAACTACTCTGATGTTTGAGGTTATCAATGCAAAAAAATCTTCGAGCCATATGGGTTGGGTGAAGATTGGTTGCTGTAGGGGACACCTGGGTGGCTCAGTCGGTTTAGAGTCTGATTATGGCTCTTCGGTTGTGATATCAGGATCCTGGGGTCAGACTCTGTGCTTGGCAGGGAGCTTGCTTTGCCTCTCCCTTTGCCCCAAGCCCTGCTTGTGCTCTCTCTGTCTCTCTCTCACATAAGTAAATAAAACCTTAAAAAAAAAAGAAGAAGAAGAAGATTGGTTCCTATAGGTTGTGAGAAGGAGATAACTGAGAAGGGCACATAAGGTTATGGGATAACTCACTGTTTTCAGTTTCTGGAACTGCTGGGCCCACCTGGAAGAGTTATTGTGTGTGCAGTTGGCATGTAGACATCCTCCTTTTATTCTGGGGAATTTATGAGCATAGTTGAGAGTAAAATTAGAGTGATCATAGGTGTGCAGTATGTCTACCTGGGCCATGATCCAAAACATGGATATAATATTGGGGTTTTTTGTAGACAGCTGGATCTGGCATAAGCCCAGTGGGTGACATCACAATCTGCATTCTTTCTCTTCCTTTTTTTAATAAAGGTTTTACTTATTTGTCTTAGAGAGAGAGAGTGAGTGAGTGCACACGAGTGGGAGAGTGGCAGGCAGAGAAAGAAGCAGGCTCCCAGCTGAGCAAGGAGCCCTATGTGGGACTCGATCTCAGGACCTTGGGATCACTATTTTTTTTTTTAATTTTATTTTTATAAACATATATTTTTATCCCCAGGGGTACAGGTCTGTGAATCGCCAGGTTTACACACTTCACAGCACTCACCATAGCACATACCCTCCCCAATATCCATAACCCCACCCCCCCTCTCCTAACCCCCCTCCCCCCATCAACCCTCAGTTTGTTTTGTGAGATTAAGAGTCACTTATGGTTTGTCTCCCTCCCAATCCCATCTTGTTACATTTATTCTTCTCCTACCCCCTTAACCCCCATGTTGCATCTCCTCTCCCTCATATCAGGGAGATCATATGATAGTTGTCTTTCTCCGATTGACTTATTTCGCTAAGCATGATACCCTCTAGTTCCATCCATGTCGTCGCAAATGGCAAGATTTCATTTCTTTTGATGGCTGCATAGTATTCCATTGGGTATATATACCACATCTTCTTTATCCATTCGTCTGTTGATGGACATCTAGGTTCTTTCCATAGTTTGGCTATTGTAGACATTGCTGCTATAAACATTCGGGTGCACGTGCCCCTTCGGATCACTACGTTTGTATCTTTAGGGTAAATACCCAGCAGTGCAATTGCTGGGTCATAGGGTAGTTCTATTTTCAACATTTTGAGGAACCTCCATGCTGTTTTCCAGAGTGGTTGCACCAGCTTGCATTCCCACCAACAGTGTAGGAGGGTTCTCCTTTCTCCGCATCCTCGCCAGCATCTGTCATTTCGTGACTTGTTAATTTTAGCCATTCTGACTGGTGTGAGGTGATATCTCATTGTGGTTTTGATTTGTATTTCCCTGATGCCGAGTGATGTGGAGCACTTTTTCATGTGTCTGCTGGCCATCTGGATGTCTTCTTTGCAGAAATGTCTGTTCATGTCCTCTGCCCATTTCTTGATTGGATTATTTGTTCTTTGGGTGTTGAGTTTGCTAAGTTCTTTATAGATTTTGGACACTAGCCCTTTATCTGATATGTCATTTGCAAATATCTTCTCCCATTCTGTCAGTTGTCTTTTGGTATTGTTCACTGTTTCCTTTGCTGTGCAAAAGCTTTTGATCTTGATAAAATCCCAATAGTTCATTTTTGCCCTTGCTTCCCTTGCCTTTGGTGATGTTCCTAGGAAGATGTTGCTGTGGCTGACGTCGAAGAGGTTGTTGCCTGTGTTCTCCTCAAGGATTTTGATGGATTCCTTTCTCACATTGAGATCCTTCATCCATTTTGAGTCTATTTTCGTGTGTGGTGTAAGGAAATTATCCAATTTCATTTTTCTGCATGTGGCTGTCCAATTTTCCCAACACCATTTATTGAAGAGGCTGTCTTTTTTCCATTGGACATTCTTTCCTGCTTTGTCGAGGATGAGTTGACCATAGAGTTGAGGGTCTATTTCTGGGCTCTCTATTCTGTTCCATTGATCTATGTGTCTGTTTTTATGCCAGTACCATGCTGTCTTGATGATGACAGCTTTGTAATAGAGCTTGAAGTCCAGAATTGTGATGCCACCAACTTTGGCTTTCTTTTTCAATATTCCTTTGGCTATTCGAGGTCTTTTCTGGTTCCATATGAATTTTAGGATTATTTTTCCATTTCTTTGAAAAAAATGGATGGTACTTTGATAGGAATTGCATTAAATGTGTAGATTGCTTTAGGTAGCATAGACATTTTCACAACATTTATTCTTCCAATCCAGGAGGATGGAACATTTTTCCATTTCTTTGTGTCTTCCTCAATTTCTTTCATGAGTACTTTATAGTTTTCTGTAAATAGATTCTTAGTCTCTTTGGTTAGGTTTATTCCTAGGTATCTTATAGTTTTGGGTGCAATTGTAAATGGGATGGACTCCTTAATTTCTCTTTCTTCTGTCTTGTTGTTGGTGTAGAGAAATGCAACTGATTTCTGTGCATTGATTTTATATCCTGACACTTTACTGAATTCCTGTACAAGTTCTAGCAGTTTTGGAGTGGAGTCTTTTGGGTTTTCCACATATAGTATCATATCATCTGCGAAGAGTGAGACTTTGACTTCTTTGCTGATTTGGATGCCTTTAATTTCCTTTTGTTGTCTGATTGCTGAGGCTAGGACTTCTAGTACTATGTTGAATAGCAGTGGTGATAACGGACATCCCTGCCGTGTTCCTGACCTTAGCAGAAAAGCTTTCAGTTTTTCTCCATTGAGAATGATATTTGCGGTGGGTTTTTCATAGATGGCTTTGATAATATTGAGGTATGTGCCGTCTATCCCTACACTTTGAAGAGTTTTGATCAGGAAGGGATGCTGTACTTTGTCAAATGCTTTTTCAGCATCTATGGAGAGTATCATATGGTTCTTGTTCTTTCTTTTATTAATGTGTTGTATCACATTGATTGATTTGCGGATGTTGAACCAACCTTGCAGCCCTGGAATAAATCCCACTTGGTCGTGGTGAATAATCCTTTTAATGTACTGTTGAATCCTATTGGCTAGTATTTTGGCGAGAATTTTTGCATCTGTGTTCATCAAGGATATTGGTCTGTAGTTCTCTTTTTTGATGGGATCTTTGTCTGGTTTTGGGATCAAGGTGATGGGGGCCTCATAAAATGAGTTTGGAAGTTTTCCTTCTATTTCTATTTTTTTGAACAGTTTCAGGAGAATAGGAATTAGTTCTTCTTTAAATGTTTGGTAGAATTCCCCCGGGAAGCCATCTGGCCCTGGGCTTTTGTTTGTTTGGAGATTTTTGATGACTGTTTCAATCTCCTTACTGGTTATGGGTCTGTTCAGGCTTTCCATTTCTTCCTGGTTCAGTTGTGGTAGTTTATGTCTCTAGGAATGCATCCATTTCTTCCAGATTGTCAAATTTGTTGGCGTAGAGTTGCTCAGAGTATGTTCTTATACTTGTCTGTATTTCTTTGGTGTTCGTTGTGATCTCTCCTCTTTCATTCATGATTTTATTTATTTGGGTCCTTTCTCTTTTCTTTTTGATAAGTCTGGCCAGGGGTTTCTCAATCTTATTAATTCTTTCAAAGAACCAGCTCCTAGTTTCGTTGATTTGTTCTATTGTTTTTTTGGTTTCTATTTCATTGATTTCTGCTCTGATCTTTATGATTTCTCTTCTCCTGCTGGGTTTAGGGTTTCTTTCTTGTTCTTTCTCCAGCTCCTTTAGGTGTAGGGTTAGGTTGTGTACCTGAGACCTTTCTTGTATCTTGAGAAAGGCTTGTACCGCTATATATTTTCCTCTCAGGACTGCCTTTGTTGTGTCCCACAGATTCTGAACCATTGTGTTTTCATTATCATTTGTTTCCATGAATTTTTTCAATTCTTCTTTAATTTCCTGGTTGACCCATTCATTCTTTAGAAGGATGCTGTTTAGTCTCCATGTATTTGGGTTCTTTCCAAATTTCCTCTTGTGATTGAGTTCTAGCTTCAGAGCATTGTGGTCTGAAAATATGCAGGGAATGATCCCAATCTTTTGATACCGGTTGAGACTTGATTTAGGACCAAGAATGTGATCTATTCTGGAGAATGTTCCATGTGCACTAGAGAAGAATGTGTATTCTGTTGCTTTGGGATGAAATGTTCTGAATATATCTGTGATGTCCATCTGGTCCAGTGTGTCATTTAAGGCCTTGATTTCCTTGTTGATCTTTTGCTTGGATGATCTGTCCATTTCAGTGAGGGGAGTGTTAAAATCCCCTACTATTATTGTATTCTTGTCGATGTGTTTCTTTGATTTTGTTATTAATTGGTTTATATAGTTGGCTGCTCCCACATTAGGGGCATAGATATTTAAAATTGTTAGATCTTCTTGTTGGACAGTTCCTTTGAGTATGATATAGTGTCCTTCCTCATCTCTTATTATAGTCTTTGGCTTAAAATCTAATTGATCTGCTATAAGGATTGCCACTCCTGCTTTCTTCTGATGTCCATTAGCATGGTAAATTCTTTTCCACCCCCTCACTTTAAACCTGGAGGTGTCTTCGGGTTTAAGATGAGTTTCTTGTAGGCAACATATAGATGGGTTTTGTTTTTTTTTATCCATTCTGATACCCTGTGTCTTTTGATTGGGGCATTTAGCCCATTAACATTCAGGGTAAGTATTGAGAGATATGAATTTAGTGCCATTGTATTGCCTGTAAGGTGACTGTTATTGTATATTGTCTCTGTTTCTTTCTGATCTACTACTTTTAGGGTCTCTCTTTGCTTAGAGGACCCCTTTCAATATTTCCTGTAGAGCTGGTTTGGTGTTTGCAAATTCATTCAGTTTTTGTTTGTCCTGGAAGCTTTTAATCTCTCCGTCTATTTTCAATGATAGCCTAGCTGGATATAGTATTCTTGGCTGCATGTTTTTCTCATTTAGTACTCTGAATATATCATGCCAGCTCTTTCTGGCCTGCCAGGTCTCTGTGGATAAGTCTGCTGCCAATCTAATATTTTTACCATTGTACGTTACAGACTTCTTTTCCCGGGCTGCTTTCAGGATCTTTTCTTTGTCACTAAGACTTGTCAATTTTACTATTAGGTGACGGGGTGTGGACCTATTCTTATTGATTTTGAGGGGGGTTCTCGGAACCTCCTGAATTTTGATGCTTGTTCCCTTTGCCATATTGGGGAAATTCTCTCCAATAATTCTCTCCAACATACCTTCTGCTCCCCTCTCCGTTTCCTCTTCTTCTGGAATCCCAATTATTCTAATGTTGTTTCGTCTTATGGTGTCACTTATCTCTCGAATTCTCCCCTCGTGGTCCAGTAGCTGTTTGTCCGTCTTTTGCTCAGCTTCTTTATTCTCTGTCATTTGGTCTTCTATATCGCTAATTCTTTCTTCTGCCTCATTTATCCTAGCAGTGAGAGCCTCCATTTTTGATTGCACCTCATTAATAGCTTTTTTCATTTCAACTTGGTTAGATTTTAGTTCTTTTATTTCTCCAGAAAGGGCTTTTATATCTCCCGAGAGGGTTGCTTTAGTATCTTCCATGCCTTTTTCAAGCCCGGCTAGAACCTTGAGAATCATCATTCTGAACTCTATATCTGACATATTACCAATGTCTGTATTGATTAGGTCCCTAGCCTTTGGTACTGCTTCTTGTTCTTTTTTTTGTTGTGAATTTTTCCGCCTTGTTATTTTGTCCAGATAAGAGTATATGAAGGAGCAAGTAAAATACTAAAAGGGTGGCAAGAACCCCAGGAAAATATGCTTTAGCCAAATCAGAAGAGATCCCAAATCGTGAGGGGGGAGAAAGGGGATAAAAAGGGGTTCAGAAGAATAAAAGAAAAAAAAAGAAACTATTAAAAAAAAGAAAGCCGATAAAATTATAAAAAGGAAAATATATATATATATATATATATATATATATATATATTAGATAAACTATTTAAAAAACGTTAAAAAAAGAAAACGGTAAAAGTTAAAAAAATTTAGCAGAAGAAGTGAAAAAAAAATTGAAAAAGAGAAAAAAAAATTAAATTAACTGCAAGGCTAAAGAATCATGGGGAGAAAGCCATGAGTTCCATGCTTTGCTTTCTTCTCCTCTGGAATTCCGCCGCTCTCCTTGATATTGAAACTGCACTCCTTGGTAGGTGAACTTGGTCCTGGCTGGGTTTCTCGTTGATCTTCTGGGGGAGGGGCCTGTTGTAGTGATTCTCAAGCGTCTTTGCCCCAGGCGGAGTTGCACCGCCCTTACCTGGGGTCGGGCTGAGTAATCCGCTCGGGTTTGCTGGGTTTGCTTTTGGGAGCTTTTGTTCCCTGAGCGCTTTCCGTAGAGTTCCAGAGGACGGGAGTGAAGATGGCAGCCTCCCAGTCTCCGGCCCGGAGGAGCCGAGAGCCCGGAGCCCCACTCCTCAGTGCGCCCTCAGAGAACAGCGCCCAATGACTCCCATCACCCTGGCCTCCGGCCGCGCTCCAAGCTGACCGAGCCTGCGACCGGCCCAAGGCAACCCCGAGTTTAGAGCTCACTCCTCGGCTCTGTCTCTGTAGCCGGCTTCCCTGTTCTAATACCGGTAAGCTCTGCGACACTCAGACACCCCCGATCCTTCTGTGACCCTGTGGGACCTGAGGCTGTGCTGACCCCAGGCGGGCCTGGGCTTCACCCCAGTTAAGCTTCTGGAGCGATGTCCCTCAGTGAAACAGACTTTTAAAAGTCCTGATTTCGTGCTCCGTTGCTCCGGCGCTCGCCGGGAGCCGGCCCCTCCCCCCGCGGTCTATCTTCCCGTCACTTTGGATTCACTTCTCCGCCAGTCCTACCTTGCAGAAAGTGGTTGATTTTCTGTTTCTGGAATTGCTGTTCTTCTTCTCTTCAATCTCCCGTTGGATTTATAGGTGTTTGCAATCTTTAGATAAGCTATTTAGCCGATCTCCCGCTACTTGAAGTAGTCTCAGCCTGCTACTTCTCCGCCATCTTGACTCCGGTCCCCGGGATCACTATTTTTATTTTCTAAACAAGCATACCACGTTTTGCACTTAGCTCATTGAACTGAGACATTGGAAAATTGTTTGACGGTCCAAGAATTTTGAGTTACTCCCAAAGTGAAGTGAGGAAGTGCCATTACTTGGAAGCTGACCCATCTTTTGGATTTGTCTTTGGTGTTATTTAGCAGCACTGACTCAGAAATTAAGTAAAAATTAATTCCTGAGATGTCTCAGGTGGTGGGAGTGGATTAAATCCACACATGTCCGATTTGGGCCAACAAGCATACCATCTAGGGGAGAGGAACTAGGTCCAGTATAATTTTTTTGGAGGACAGTTATACTGAGAGAATTAGTGGGATAAAACAAGGGTAAGAAGGGTCTTTTTGAGGATGTAAATGACAGATTCAACAGCTAGAAAGGTTTTCCCCCTGAGAGATTTTGTTGGAAATATTTATGAGGTAGTTTTCCCTCTACCCCTATGGACTTGTGCAGGTTAGAGCAATGATAAGAACAAGTAAAGTTGTCCATAGAGGACAGGAGGTTTTTATATGCCTCAGATGGGGGCATTTGTGTGAAGTCTATGTTTCAGTCCTCTCCAGGGTGTGTGCCTGACCTTTGGATGGACTGGAGGAGTGGAGGTGGTCTATCCCTTCCCCCAGAAATGTTCTGGTAACATGGATCCTGGTGACTTCTTTCATAACCCGTGACAGGCCAATTCCTAAAAGACTATATCAACTAAGGAGGTTAATGGGTCTCTTCCCAAATGAGAGGAGTCGTGTGTTCCCTTGATGATTTTCCATTGGGATCCATGGGGAAGTGTCAACTTTTGGTCTTATGTTCATCATCTCTCAGAATTTAGTTGGTAGACATTGTACTGAGCCCAGTTTATTTTCCTTTCTGAATATTGGGGCCTTTGTCGGAAGATTGGCCCATGAGGGAGTAAGGCTGCCCATACTGGGAGGGCTTCCAAGGCTGCATTTTTAGCCACATTGCCTGCTCAGTTATTTCCTATAATAATATCAGTCTTACCCTTCTGATAGCCTCTGCACTGGATTACAACCACTTCTGTGGGTTCTGGTATTGCTTGTAAGAGATCAAGGATCTCTTGATGATGTTGTAGGGGAAAGTTTTGACAGTGAAAACCCCTTTTCCAAATGGCAGTATGAGCATGAAAAACAAGAAAGGCATACTTAGAGTCAGTGTAGCTCTTTTGTCCTTCCCTAGTTTTAAGGCCATGAGCTCAGCCTTTGTGCCACTGTATGGGGGAAGACCTTCTGCTTCTGTGACCTGGTGAAGGTCTACCATAGTATGGCTGGCCCCTTTAATCCTTCTTTATAAAACTGCTGACATCGATAAACCATATATTGTCTGGGTTATCAAAGGTTGGTCTTTTAAATCTGGCTTATTGGAATAGACCTGTTCTGTGGTTTCCATACAAGCATGAGTGAGTTTTCATCTCCTTTAGTTGGTAGAGTAGGCAGGTTAGGAATTTGACATAGTTTAAGGATCACCTCTGGAGTAGTGTCTGGTATTTAGTAAGGTGCCCTCCGGTTAGCCAGTGTGTTCTTTAATCTCTAGGTCTCCCTGTACCTGGTGTGGAGTTTGTACTTCCAGGGAGTGACCGAAGGTTAATTTGGTGACTTCCTCCACCAGCAGCACATCAGCAGTGACTGCCCTCAGGCATCCCAGCCATCTGGTTGCCACTATGTCCAGTTATTAAGAAAAATAAGCCACTCGCTGTAGGGCTGGCTCTAAGTTTTAAGTAAGTACCCAGTGTGAAGGGCTTTAAGTTTAGGAATTCTCAGCACAGGGACTCTTGAGAGGAGGCTTCTTTCTCCCCCATCCCCAGACTCTAGTTTTTTTGAAAAGCCACTTGGTTTTCTTGTTCATTTAAGCGGGTCAGCATCTGGCCCCTTTAAAACATCATACAGGGCCTTAGCTATCAGTCCAAACCCTGCAATCCAGATTTGGCAAAAGGCTGGCAACCCTAGAGACATTCTAAGCAGCTTGTTTTGTTTGTGGTGGACCCACGCGCAGTATAACTTCTTGGCACTTCAAGGAAAGCGTCCGCTTTCCCAGGGTCAGGACATGTCCCAAGTTATTTCCTGTTTGGAAACTTGGGTCTTTGTTAGGGCATCTTTATACCCTTGTTCTCCCAGAAGTTGAGAACTCAGATAGTGTTTTTGTCTGATTCGTCCTTACAGGGGCTACAGATGACGTCTGCATATTGCGAGAGTCTTGGTGGTTAAGACTCTTCTCTGAGTGCTCTGAGAAGAGCTTTGCCTGGTAGGTGGAGATCCCCTAAAGCTCTGTTGGGGTACTGTCCAGGTGTACTGCCGAGTTACATTGATAGATAGATCAGTCTATTTAATGGCAGACAAATACTGAGATTTTGGATGTAAGGGTATGCAAAAGAAAACATCCTTAAAATCCTGGACTGGGAACCAAGTGGTGCTTTTAAGTACCTGGGTTAAGACAGTGTAGAGTGTAGAGATTAGGCCCAGTGGGGTAGAGAGGAATGACAGCCTTGTTTATAGCCCGGAGGTCCTGGACTGTCCAATATTCCCCATTTGGTTTTAAAACTGGTAGGATGGGAGAATTGCAGGGAGACTGGCATGAGTCTAGGAGACCACATTTGAGGAACTTGTCTAGTAGGGGCTGGAGGACTCACTGGATTTCAGGTTTAATGGGATACTGGTGTTTGTAGAGGTAAGTATTTTAGTCCCATAACGTAATTTTTGCAGGTATTGCAAATATTGTTTTCTTGGAATTCCTTTGTCCCACACCTGGAGATTAACTTGGTCCCAGATTTGGGGGAACATATTATCAGGAGGATCTTCCTTGAGTGGTAGTAGGGGAGGTTCAAGCTAGCAGGGAAGAGGCCCCTTCCAGGTTAGGTCAAATGACTGAGTCAGGCTCCTGAGGTCCTTAGTAAATTTGCTGAGATCCTCAGAAAACTGCCTAAGCGCTCAGGGTGCCCGCCTGAGATCTGACATTGATAAGGAACAGGTACTCTTATGTCTCCTGAGGCCTACCCTCCACTTCCTGTAGGGGGCAGGGTAGCGCTTTCTCTTGGCCTGACTCTGTTAAAGGAAGACAGTTGGTGGGAGGTGGGGCGTTGGGGGGAGAACTCCTTTGGCTGGAGTCCACAGCTTTAGGGTGTTGCTCTAGGTTTTGCCTTGTTCCCTGAAGGCCCAAAGTCTAAATGGACCTTCCCTACTGTGCATGTTTATATTTTTTAGGGTCATCCCTGAGGGCTGTAAAGACCTGGATATAAAGGATCTCTGCTCAGTTTTCTAGTCTCTTAAAGAAAGAGATCAAGTTGCAATATAGTGTTAACTATAGACTATATTAAATAAAAAATAGACTACTATTTTCTGGCCCTACTTGCCCATCCTCTAGCTTATATTGAGGCCAAACAGTAGTACAAAAGAAGGTAAATGTTTTTAGGCTTTTTTTTTTAAGATTTTATTTATTTATTTGACAGAGAGATCACAAGTAGGCAGAGAGGCAGGCAGAGACAGAGAGAGGGGAAAGCAGGCTCCCCGCTGAGCAGAGAGCCAGATAAGGGGCTTGATCTCAGGACCCTTAGGATCATGACCTGAGCTGAAGGCAGAGGCTTTAACCCACTGAGCCACCCAGGCGCCCCTTTTTAGGCTTTTTAATGAGAGTTGATCCCAGTGTCTGAAAATGCATCCCCGGGGGAAGTCTTTGGGGATGGAGGTGGAACTTCTCATTGTCTTCAGGGAGAGAATTGACTCCTGTAACCAAAAAAAAGGAGCAACTAAATAAGGGTTTACATTGTTAGAAACCTGGAGTCCTATTTTCCTGCAGAGAGTTAGCTCCCTCCTTCTAGGGAACCTGATAAGGATCTCAGGTAGGAACTCTCCCCGAGAGTTCTGATGGTGAGTGAAACTTGGGCATCCCCAACCCGCAGTACCTTTGTCTCTCTTCATCGCAGCTGTGGCCAGTATATTGTGTGATGACCCTGCTGGCCTTGGTGTCCTAGAGTGCCATGCTTCATCCTGGTGTCTGCAGTCTTGGAAGCAGAAGCCTTCCTGAAGACCCCAATTATAGATGATGCCTGATAATTAGCTCTGATGCCTTGGCGTGAATCCTTCAGGAATGGGCATCATCATGACTCCAAGATCTCTGAATATCCCATTGTCTTTGTTCTGATAGGCCTCTCAGCAGTTGGTGACAAACAATGGCCACCAGGGCAAGTTCCCTTTGATTGTTTAAATATTTCTTGTCTGACCCATGGGTATCTGTTGGTCTCTTCCACTTTGCTATCAGTTCCAGTGAAACCAACCTCTTTTTTTTCCAATTCTCTTTGTAACCTTGAATTGTTTGGGTTGAGTCCTATTTAATTAAGTGATGAATAAGGCAGACCCATAGGGAGAAATCTCAATAGCTGGAGTCTTTTGCCAGGGAGCAAAATGGTTATAGTCTGTTTTATGGTAGCTTGCACACATACAATAGTCTGAGTTGGTAATCTTGCAGGACCTTTGCAATAGATGGCAAGACATCTCAGGTCCTGGTGCCCCTTTTCCAACAAAGGAGATTGCTGAAATGGGAAAGAGAGAAAGTGGCTAAAGCTAGGCTGGAGTGGGAGTTGCAGGGGCTAAGGGGGCACTAGATCCGAGTGTCCCATACCTAAGAAACAGATTTTGCAGAGATAGACACAGCTTGGGAATACCAGACAGTGCTGTTGGGAAAATGGCGCTGATAGGCTTGCCTGATGCAGGGTTGTCACAAACTTTGATTTGTTAAACAAAAAGCAAAAAATCTGCAATATCTGCAAAGTGCAATAAAGCAGAGGGCAATAAAATGAGGTATGACTGTAATTTCTAAGTGCTCTTTTTATTTTCTGTTCTTTTTATAGCATCATGTTCTTTTTTTCAAAAAATGGATATAGTGCCTCTAATGTCTGAAGACATAAATTATAAGCTTTTTAAAAATGTTTTCTACATACTCCTGCATTGGTGTTGATTCTTTTCTGTCTTTTTTGGCTGTTTGTTTATTTTATATTTTTTAAAGATTTTATTTATTTGTTAGAGAGACAGAGAGCATTGAGTGGGGAGGGGATCAGAGGGAGAAGCAGGCTCCCTACTGAGCAGGGAACCTGATGAGGGACTCGATCCCAGGACCCCAAGACCATGACCCGAGCTGAAGGCAAGCACGCAACCGACTAAGACACCCAGATACCCCTGGTTGTGTGTTTATATTTAGCCTCTGTCCTTTATACTAGTGGTGTTTCTTGACTGTGGGGTGATCCTTGCTGTCAATTCATATATAAAAGCCATACTCTAAAAAAGGTGCTTTCAGGACAAGAGCAGGGTTTAACAACTGCTGAGCATATTCTAAGATGATGGGGCAAGGGCCCACCTGTTTTCTTCCAGGGAGTAACCTAGTTACTTGCTTTGGGAATCTACTGGTTTTCTTGGAGCACAATGGGGAAAGGAGCCTGGAAATTGTAATAATTTCAGTATATACACCTTCACCAAACCCACTATTCCATTATGGTATCTTTACCTTAAGCTGTGGCTGGTGTCCCTGAATCCATGGTCCTTCAGGTGTGATATCTCCAAAAAAAGAAATGATTCCACAGGTTCCAGGTTGGGAGTGAGTGATTAGAGAATGTTCCCCTGACCTTGTCTGGTGTGGTGGGGAATCCATCAATCTAACTGCCTCCAGGACTTTTAACCTTCTCTTTTCAGCTCACACCATCTGGGATATTTAGTGCTTTCAGTTCCTAAGTGTTTGTGAGCTTTTGCAATGTCAGTTAGGTTGCTTCCGTGCGTTGCCTCTGAAAACACTTGGGTTTCAGTTTCCTCTGGGCTGTGTGAGTGTTCACTAGTCCATATGTTTAGCACTGTATTAATCTGCTAGGACTGTCATAATAAATTACCACAAACTGAGTGGTTTAAAACAATGGATATTTATTCTCTCACAGTTTTGATGCTAGAAATTCTGAAGGTACCAGAAGGTTGGTTCCTTCTAGGGGCTCTGAGGGCTCCATGACTCTCTCTCAGCTTCTGGTGGCTGCTTACAGTACTTGGCATTCCTTGACTTCTGCGTGCATCACCCCCGTCTCTGCCTCCATCAGCACATGGTGTTCTCCCTATACTCAAATTTCCCTCTTTTTATGAGGACGCTTGTTGTTACGTTAGGGTCCATTCTGATCCAATATGACCTCATTTTATCTTGATCATATCTGCAAAGACCCTATTTCCAAATAAGGTTACCTTCACTGTATCTCAACACATATTAGTCAGTTTCTAAATTTCTATGCATTTTTCTGTTGTCTCCTTTCCAGCTTTCTTTGTTCTTATGGGTCTATATTCCCTATTCATTTATTTTCTCCTGTTTTTGTTTCAGTGCGGCTTTTATAGAAAGAGGAGGAAAGTGGATATTTTCGATATGCTGTGTTAACTAGAGGGTTTATTATTGCTATTTTTAGTTAAGTTGTACCAGATTGGCAAGTAAGACCCATAAAACTCCACTTAGTATGCAAACTTTCAAGTTCACAACTAAAACTTTGCTTTGAATAATATTTCAGATAATTTTGTAATGATTTTTGATAGAATGTAAATGAAATTTCTATTTTACCTCCACATTTAATGTTTAATGTCTTTCATTCGGTTTGCACATTTATTCCACAATAATTTTATGGAACTGATAGATTTTACGAAATTTGGTGTACTTCTTCAGAGTATCAGCGTCCACCACCCTGAAACAAAGCAATTATTGATAAGTGTTTTCATTTATTATTGCTTTATTTATATAGGCACAGATATAGCAATTTTTGACAGAATTTGGCAAACTTTAGCACATCAGTATTGTTATATAATGATATAGTATTTACCGTGCAATAGTACTGTTCTCTGTGCTTTACATATATTGACTTATTTAATCTTCTTATCAATCCTTAGGGAAATTACTATTTTTATCCCCATTTTACAGATAAGGCAGCTAAGACTCAGGTCAAATGGGTTGTTCAAGGTCATACGGCAGGTTGGGAGATGGCATTTGAACCCAAATAGTTTGACAGTCCAGAATGCTCTCAACACTGTGTAATATTGCCTCTTTGCAATCAGTGGGATTTACCGAGCTATGCAGTTGCACTGAATAAAGTCTATAGTCCAGAGAAGCACTTGCATTTTTAAATCCTGTTTGAATTAATGTAGGAAATTTGTATCTAAAGGATATATCTTTTTGGCTGTATACGCTGAACATTCCCTTAATCAGGAGGGCAGACAGAGTGTTGGGTCCCTTGTTTTCCAAATGGTTAATAAAAGAGGAAACAAGGAGATGCAACCATTATTTCCAGCTGCCTCCTTCAAATTGCTTGGCAGGTTTGTCACTCCTTTGGAGAAAATAACTTATTTTCTTGCCTCCTAGGGTGTTGGAGAAGGTCACTGAAAGGACGTGACCTCTATTTGATTCTTGAACTGGACCTGGGCAATCAGAGGCTCCTCATCCCTTCCTCTGTCCCTGGCATGTGCATTATCCTCGCCTTCCCACACTAGAAGCTGAACCAAAGACAGAGCCTTAAGATAGTAATGTGTTATTGAGACCATATGGACGTATATGTGACTAAGCCCATTTAAGGCCTCTGTATAAATTTCAGGATTCTGGAAGGCAGTTGCAAAGATCTACTTGTCTTGTAGCCACCCAAGACAAGCCTCATGTGCAAGTTCCCTTGCTTAGTAAGCCTGCAGCCTACAAATTTGGAGTGGCTGTGGTGCTTTCCAGCTGGATGGGGACCAGGGGGTGTGGGTGGTGAAAGAATTCACCCAAGGCAGAACAAAAGAGAAGTTTATTGAATAGCCACAAGGGAGCAGTGGGCGGGACAGCAAAAGAAAGATCGCCACAAGGTGGTGGTGAGTGGCTATAGTTATAGGGTGGAGTGAGGATGTATTGGAACCTGTGGAATTTTCCTTTTTTGGTAATCTTAGTTATAAGTAGCTGATTGGTTAATTAGGGCCTACGGCTATTTTCAAATGGGTCGCTTCGTGAGCCTGTTTGAATTCAGCTTGCTGGTCACGGTAGGCCCTTTTGCCTTGGTCAAGTTCTTATTGCTCAAGCCTTTTGCCTCTATGGTGGTCTGCTTCTTATCATTATTATTATTTTAAATAAAAAATGTATTTGTGAGACAAGGCAAAGTTTCCCTCAAATTAAGCTACCATATGTCCATAGGTTTGAATAAGATTGCTGACCTTGTCAGGAGAGAAAATTATATTTATTTGGATTGTTTTTCTTTTTGTTTTTTCTTTTTGATGATGTAGTTATCACCAACAGACTTTAAAATAGATGTTTTTGTTGGTGTTGGTACTGGTGGACTTCTATAGAAAAATCCTCTGTATGAAAACGGAAGTGTTTGGTGATTGCTAGAACCTTTGATTTTCCGGCAAAGAATTATAATATGATATTTTAAGATACACGTTTTTAATTAGAAATGTAAAAGAAGGTACATGGACATGGCTCTGTGGAATTCTAAAGAATGAGAATTCAGGTATGAGCTACTAGAACTATACTGTGACAAGTAAAATAAATGAAATGTTAAGATGGCATAGTGTAAGTTTCTAAAGCCAAATAAAATGCTAAAAAAGGATTCTAACTACAATACAGATTGAGAAAACACACACATACTGTAGCAATAATAGTGATGAATACATAACTCTTTTAGAGCTAAAAGTTGCTGGATATACTACTATTTAGGCTGTAGGCTTGTAGAGTTGCTACAAATTAAAGACAAGACAGGATGCCACTTAGGCATTCCAGGTCTTGGGATACAGCCATACTTGGCACTAAACCAGAATTCAAGGCATGATAGCCGCATAAAGTGGCCCATATGTAGAATTCCATCCTTAGGCAAGCCAATTCGTAAGGCTTTGAATGGTGGAAACCATTCATCCTGGCAATCAAGAATGAGATGAATTGAATCCTTGTGACTAAGGTCATTACCCACCCCCAGAGAATAACATTAGCTTTGAGAAGGCCCAGACCCCATAGGACATTTAGATACCCAGCCTATCCTATAAAAAGGGCTCCTTTTGGGAACTGTTGATCATTGGGAACCAATTAGGGAGATCCAGGTGACTTCCAAATTGCCAGATTAAAAGACAGTAGAAGCATCAGGCAGACCTGATCCCCGGTGGTTGCTACACTGATGGGCTGCAGATGAGCTGTCTCATTAACCCTTGACACCACATGCTTATCCTCTCTGTAACCACTTGACCGTGGCAAAATACCCCACTAATCAGTAACGAAACTCTGGTCTGCTCACCCATGCTTAATCCAGATCAGTAGCCCTGGGAATATGTAGCCCTTAGTTAGCCCTAGGTGGATGATCCAAGTACATCTTAAAACTTCAAAGCATCCCAAATCTTCACATTTACTCTGGATAAAAAGTCCAGCTGATTCGCCAGTCCAGTTTTTTCTTTTTTTTTTTTAAGATTTTATTTATTTATTTGACAGATAGGATCACAAGTAGGCAGAGAGGCAGGCAGAGAGGGGTGGGGAAGCAGGCTCCCTGCTGAGCAGAGAGCCGGATGCGGGGCTCCATCCCAGGACCCTGGGATCATGACCTGAGCTGAAGGCAGAGGCTTTAACGGACTGAGCCACCCAGACGCCCCTCAGTCCAATTTTTTCTACCACAATTTCTTGGAATCTAGTTCCTAGCACAAACTGGCACATGATATTTGCTCAATAAATATTAATTGAGTGGCTGATCTGCATTAGTGAATAGTAATCACCATCATTAAATAGCTACTCCTCCTTTTTTCCATCTTTTAGTCATTTATTCATTTGAAACATTTATTAAGTATCAATTATGTATCAGAACTATGTTGGGCACTGGACCAATGGAGATGATGCAGTTGCCTTGTTCTAGGAGCTCATAGTCTATTGAAGAGTCCTGTAGACATCATGCAGTCAGCATTCCTGTTATTCATATAAAAGAGGTATAAACATTATGTAAGGCATTATCATACTTCAGTCTTCCAGTCACACTGCTCCAGACCAGTCTCCTTAAAAGAAGTGCTCTAATCATTTTATTCTTTGAATATCATGGAGTTGATCAGATCTAACATAGTCAATGATAGAATAACAAAGGGCATTGTTGGGAAGAGAAAGCTCAGTTGATACAAGTTTACTAGTTGATGTTACAGTGGCCAAGATCAGGAATGGGGAAAACAGCTGAGAAACGGGAATGGAGGGGCGCCTGAGTGGCTCAGTCAGTTAAGCGTCTGCCTTTGGCTCTGGTCATGACCTCAGAGTTCTGGGATCGAGCTCTGCATCGGGCTTCCTGCAGAGTGGAGAGCCTACTTCTCCCTTTTCCTCTGCTGCTCCCCCTACTTGTTCTCTCTCTCTGTCTCTCTCTCTCTCTCTCTCTCTGTGTGTCAAATAAATAAATAAAATATTTTTAAAAAGAAGAAAGAAACAGGAATGGAGCAGTTACTAGAAGGATCCAATCACATTCTGCCAACAATATTTGTCTTGTATAAGGCTATTCTCCTTACCCTCCGGTTAATTTTCTTCTGAATATAAAGTTATACATTAATTTTAGAGACTCTGAATAGTATGAAAAAATAAAAAGATAACTAATTATGATATCCTACCACCTAGGAGCAAACTCAACAAATATTTAGTATAGTCAGTGTTTTCTATGTTTCTTATATTTTTTGCATAACTTACATTTTTTACATTTTGATGTTTCTTATATTTTTACATAACATAAGATATACTGCACACACAATTCTGTAACTTGCTTTAAAAAATTAAGCTTTTTGGATGCCTGGGTGACACAGTTGGTTAAGCATTTGCTTTCGGCTCAGGTCATAATCTCAGGGTCCTGGGATCTAGTCCTGCATCAGGCTCCCTGCCCAGCGGGAAGTCTGCTTCTCCCTCTGCCTCTTCCTCTGCTCTCTCACAAAAATAAAAAATTTTTTAAAAAATTAAGCTTTCTAACAAACACTGTTAAAAATGATTCATAAAAATTTCAATGGCTACACATATGTGCCATTGGACAAAGTTTGATAATGTTACTATTCTCTTAGGTGTATGTTTTCACTATTTTTCCTCATTTTTCATTATGATAAATAAGTCTATGTCAACATCTTAATACACATAAAGCTTTAAAAATATCTTGGAATATTATCTTAATATGGATTCTTTGAATTATCTCTGTATATGAAGACAGGAAAAACTTAGTGCTGTTGCACATTGCCAAATTGCTTTCCAAAAAAAGCAGTTTGAAATTAGAACAAAACATGTTTTATCAGTTAGAAGCAGTATTTGAGAGTACTCTTTTGAAAATAGCATTGGGTATTCTCATTAAAAATAATTTTTGCTGATAGTTCTGTATTTCTTTTGAAGTTGACCAGAGTTAGCTAGATAGTCACCAATACTGGGTGCCCACCTTTCCCTTCCATTAATCTGTCAGATGTAGGAGGCACAAGTCCAGCCAGGGACTTCCTTTCTCAGCCCACCCAGCACCTGGATGTGGCCAGATGTTCACTATTGCTGATGGAATGTGAATAGAAGAGATGTCTGTCACGTCCAGGTCAGGTTTTCTCAAGAAGCATGTGTGCCTTCTCCATTTTTTCTTCCTCCTTTGCTAGCGAGATAAAGAGGGCTCTAAAGCCCCAGGGGATAAACAGAATCACATTGTAGAAGAAACCTGTGTCTCCCATTCACCACATGGAGGAAAACCACCCGATCGGGACAGCTGAATTGATTGGACTGCTCCACAAGGAAGAAATAAACTTTTATTATATTGACCCATGAAATGTTGTTATTAATTTGTTATGGTAGCTAGCATTGTCCTCTCCAAATAGGTGTCTACATAAGAGATTATCAGATATAGAAATCACCAAGCTCTCCTTTTTGATTTTTTTAACTGCAGAAGACATATATATGTCATAATGAACATTCATAATGTTTTACTTAAAAATTAAGAATAGAATCGATGTCTAACACCTATCACATTTTTGTCTACCCATCTATCCAGCTGGCCAATCATTTAGCAAATATTCATTGTGGGGTCACTTATGTGTGAGACACTGTGAATTGGCCTTCGTAAGTTTCTCAACATATCCACATGATCCCAAGAATGATTTAGCCACTGTATACTGCCCTACCTGGAATCAGTGGCAGTTCACCCCCAGTAGACTTACCAGGAGCTCTTTCCTCAGGAGGGAGGTGAGCTTTCATAAATATTCAGTTCATGCACTTTTATATAGGTTACACTGGAGTTGGAGAGGGTGGCCGTTGTCCATGAGGGCAGTTTATGAGAAGAGAGTTCTATAGGCAGGAATGAACCTGTAATACCAGTAATACACTGGTTATCAGAGTGGTCCATGGAAGCTCTGAGACAAGAGAGCTAAGAAAACATCATAGAAAGTTAGCCAAGACTGAGCTGTGTGAAAAATGAGGTGAGAAGTAGGTCATTGCAGGTGTGCTACTGATCTACTAAGATCTACTAAGAGTAGATCTTCAAATACTCCTCAACAGGCAAGGTATAAGAAGCCTTCTTTGGTCCTCAACAAGGGAGCACCAGTAAATATGTCAAGTTTAGAACATTTTTTTTTTTTCTGTGATTACTTTCTGGTTTTGAGTTTGTATCTTAATAAACTGAGGCCTTCTGTCTTAGTCTTTTTAGGTTGCTATAACAAAATTTTGCCCTTGCCCCCTTCTCCCTAACCACCCCCACCAATTTATGTCCTCCTCACATGTCATCAACTACAAAAATCTAAGTCCAAAGTCTCATCTAAATATCATCTAAGTCAGATATTGGCGACACTCAAGATATGATTCATCCTGAGGCAACTTCCTCTCTAGCTTTGAACCTGTGAAATCAAACATATTATGTGCTTCCAAAATACAATTACAGGCCAGGAATAGGATAAACATTCACATTCCAAAAAAAGAGAAATAGGAAAGAAAGGGCTTGAGTTAAGTCTGAACTGCAACAAGGAAAGTGTTATACCTTAAGGTTTGAGAATAAATTTTGACTCGATATTCTGTCCATTAGGCTCTTTGGGGTAGAGGTCCTGCCTTTTAGAAACATTGGGGTGGGGATTCCACCTTTGCTGGGTGGAGTTTGGGTCCCCAAAGTTCTGGGTGACCCTGCCATGGGTTTGCTGGATACAGCTTATGTTGTGGCTCCCATCAGTTGGCTCTCCTAATGGGAATTGCACAGCAGTGACTCTACTACTGGTCTGGGATAATAGAAGTAGTATCATCTTCGTGGTTCTGCAGGGCATTGCCCTTTGGGGCTCTCTGTGGTGGCCCCACTCCCATTGGGGTACTCCGCCTGGACTCTGAGGCTCTTGGAAGCATCCTTAGAAATCTAGGAGCAGGCAGCCATGCCCCCATAGCTTTGCTGGGTACAGCATATGCTTCAGCAGGGCCTGCTAGAGCCCAGCCTGGGGTGGCAGAGGAATGGAATGTTGCAGTGGGGGGAAGCAGAGCCTATGACTTAAGATGGCCTCTCCTTTGAAATTGTTCTGCCCCCTTGCACTCTGGGCCTGTCCAGGAGGGGGAGCTCTGATGATCTCTATGCCTTTGAAGTCATTCTTCCATTGTTTTCGAAATTGGTCTTATACTCACAGAATAACAAAAGATAACAGAAAAAAAAAAACAGATAACAGAGGAACAGAAAAATAAATGTTAGGTCTTTGACCCTGGGTCCTAAATGGGCTCCTAAAACACTTGTAAATTCCTAAGTGATAAGATCAGGAGAAGCATCTTTTGTTCTAATGAGATAATTCTAGGTGGGCCCCTGGATATGAGCTGGTCACTAGAAGACTAAGCTGTGACTAGAAGCTTAGAACTTTCAGCCCTACCTTCATCTTCCAAAGAGGAGGAGAGAGCAGGAAATGGACTTAATAACTGATCATGCCTAGTGTTAAAAGAACAGAAATTCAACTGAGTAAATCTGAAGCCCTAATTGAAGTGCTAATTGGCTTTATTAAGTGACTCATGAACCAGGGTAGAATCCTTTCTAGCAAGTAGAGGGTAACTCTGAGGAGTTGTGCAGAACAGGAAGGTTTTTATAGGAAGGAGGGTGGGGCAAGAAAGTTGTTAAAAGAAAAGAAAGGGTTGTTCCAGGCAGGGCCATTTTCCCTTAGGGGAAAGGGCAGGGGGTCTTATGCAGATTACTTTATCTTCCTTTGCTGGGGGTGGGAAGGGGATAGGCAGGACCCGGGTGGCAGATTACTTTGTTGGTGCTTATCAGAAAAATCCTGACTAACCAGTTAAGATTTAGGTTTCTGGGGGAGGTTGAAACTGCAGATAGGTTAGGTACTGAGCTCTGGTTTGGTGATTTGGCTTAAGTGATGCCATTTTGGGTGTGTGATTTTTCTTTTTAACATTATATAAGGAGAACTCCATAGAATTCTCATAGTGGGGGATTCGGAGAGCTTCCAGGTTGGTGAGCACTTATGTACACACTGGGAGGGTGACTCATCTCAGCTCCACAGGGACAGAAGCTTCTGCACTCAAGACCCTCCCAGACCTCAACGAATGCATCTTTTTATCTGACTGTTCATCTGTATCTTTTATCATACCCTTTAGTAAACTGGAAGATGGTAAATAAGTGTTTCCCTGAGTTCTGTGAGATGTTCTGTCAGATTAATTGAATCTAAGGAGGGGATTGTGGGAATATCAGATTTATAGCTGGTTGGTCAGAAGCAAGGGTGACAATGGGGACTTGGGATTGGCATCTAAAGTGGGGTGGGAACAGTCTTGTGGGCATGAGTCTTTCATCTGTGGAATTGGGTGCCTGGAAATAGTGTCAGAATTCAGTTAAATTGTAGGACACCCAGCTGGTGTCTGGAGAACTGCGTGGTAGAGGAAATCCCCCGTATACCTGGTGTCAGTGTTGTGAGTGTGGTAGTTGTGTTAGGAGTAAGGGAGACACAAAGGAGGGAAGACTAGGTGTTTTCCTATAGGGCTGTGTTTAGATGGCTGACTTCTCCCCGTTGTCTTGAAGAATAGCTCCTGGCTTCTGTTGAGATAGCTGATCCATATTAATCTCCTTATCAAATTTGGCCAGACCTTATGTGTTTTTCCAATATAGATGGGCTGATAATTTTCTAAATCTTTAAGTCCTGCTTTGTTTTTAATTCATAATTTCATCTTTAGGTCATTTCTTGCTCACATTTTACAATGAAGCAGTCATGAGGAATCAGGCCATTCCTTCTATACTTTGTTTAGATAGTTCCTTAGCCAATTACCCAGTTTTATCACTTCCAAGTTCTACTTTTTACAAAACATATGAGCACAATTCAGCCAAGTCCTTTGCCACTTTAAAACAAGGATGGCCTTTGCTGCACTATTTAATATGTTCCTCATTTCCATCTGTGATCTCATCAGAATGGCTTTTCTTGTCCATATTTTTACCAATATTTTTTGCACGGTCGTGTAGATACTCTCTTAGAAGACTGCGGCTTTCTTTATAGTTCTCTTCTTTTCTTTCTGGGCTCTTAATCAGAATCACTCTTAATGGTCTGTTCGTGGCAGTATAGGCTTTTTCTAGCACGCTAGAGCTAGAGTCCTGGGATCGAGCCCCACATCGGGCTCTCTGCTCAGCAGGGAGCCTGCTTCCTCCTCTCTCTCTGCCTGCCTCTCTGCCTACTTGTGATCTCTCTCTGTCAAATAAATAAATAAAATCTTTTAAAAAAACAATCTAATCAAGATTTGGGAGAATCAAAACTTTCCTGAGATTCTAGTAAATTGGAGTGCTTGCTCCTGGCTTGGGCTGTAGCACCTTTGCTATCCCAGTCAGGGAAGATCTGTATCTTAGAATTTAGCACTTAATTGCTCTCTAAACAATTGCTTCTTGTAGTCTAGTGTTGTCTTTTACAGATAGATGATAATTTCTTGGAGGCAATGGTCCTTTTACACATCATAGTTATTTTTGTGGTATTTAGCAGAGTCTAGAACATAATAAAGGCTTAATAAATATTTAATTGCTTCTGTAAAAAAAATAGTGCAGTGAAGAAAATGTACAGCGAAGCAAACATTTTCTTCTTTCAGTTCACACAGCATTTATAGTATTCTTGCTCCTATGTTATTTCCACTGTAAGAAGGGATTAGTTCTCTCTACTTCTCTTACAGAATTCTCCACACCTTCCTTTGGTGTGTGGCTGATACGGACTTTTTACACACTAGGGAATACAATGCCTTCATGTCAATAACACTGAAACAAGGAGTGAGGATTTATAGGAAAGTTCATTGTAAGAAAGAAATCTTTTCATTGTTAAACTCGGCTCTGTTGTGAATTCACAGTGATGGTGGAAATACACAGAATGCAATGGCAGTCCACTGGTCTGAATAGCATCACACTAACGCATAAAATGAACATGTGGTAGAACAGAATGCAGAAATGAGAAACAAGCCTTTACAGATGGATCCTTATTAATTTATACGATAAGTGTATCTCATTTTGTCCTCATTTTATTGGAGCAAACTTTTGCTAACCATGCAAACATTAGACATTTACTTCTGTAATTTCCCTTGTGTATTTTTACATACATTACATTTTGAAAATGCAATTGAGAATTGGATTTTTGCTCACAATAGCTCTCTTTTTACTGCTTTGACACAGAAATTATTGTTAATAGACTTCTCTATGAGGATTATGTCTTTCTTTCCAAATGTTGAACACAATGATAAATTAAATGAGCAGGCGATGCAATTCCTTAAACACAAAAGCTATTCAGCCCTCCTCCTCCTTAACTCCCCTTCAAGAGCTCCTTCTCAATCCTTTTCCTTCTTTTTTCTTTGGAATTTTGCCACTTCTGCATAGGAGATCTAGGCTTAAAGGGCAGGAATTCTCTTATCTCAACTCCCATCCAGAGGTGTGTATTAGTTTGTTTGGGCTGCCACAACAAAATGCCACAGATTGAGTGGCTTAAACAACAGATATGTATTTTCTCACAGTTCTGGAGGCTGGAAGGCCAAGATCAGGTGTCCACAGGGTTAGTTTCTCCTGAGGCCTCCCTCCTTGGCTTGCACTTGGCTGCCTTTGCACTAATTCCTTACATGGTTGTCCTTCTGCCTGTGTTTTCTGCATCCTGATCTTCTCTTTTCACAAGGACACTAGTTATTTTGATTAGGGCCAACCATAATGACCTCACTTTAACTGAATCACCACTTTAAATAAGGCACAAACTCCAAATACAGTCACATTCTGAGGTACAGGGGCTTCAACATTTAAATTTTTCGGGGACACATTCAGCCCGTAACAAGGTGTTATTTGAAAATGTTGATCCTGTCTAATCTTATTCTATTTAGAATAAAGATGCATAAGCTCCATGCATTATTTTTAAATATTAGAATTAGATGCCATCTTTCAAATACATAGAAATGATTTCTTTCTTTTCTCTTAAATGATTAAACTAGTAGGCAGAGCATACCAAACTACATTTTAAAAAATTACGACTTGCTTTCTTTTGTTTATATTTTACAATTGTAAAATAAATTACAATGATATTTTATAATTTATGTTACAATTAAGATGTTATATGTATTTTTTTTAGTTTGTAGGTAAGTGACCTATGAATTTTATATTAGAATCATAATAGTGGCATAACAAAATATTTGTTTTAAAAAAGAGGTGTTGAGGTGGTTGGGGTTGAGACTCTGCACTAGTTGTTAAATTTCTTAAGGGCAGGGATATCTCTTATTCATTTTTCTTTCCCAAACTCTAAACCACCTATGGTATATAGGAGGTATGCAATATATAGTTGTTAATAACTAAGTGAATGCTTTACTCAGATATTCTTTTATTTTTACCACTGTGGAAATATTGACAAAGGAGACATTTTAATAGTTGTGTATCACAATTCATATGTTTTCACTGATTTCTGCATCCTTTTGTTAATTTACTATTCATTAATAAATGAGAATAAAAGTCACATGAAATTGACTGGTCATAGAGGTGTAGGAAGTGAGACAGAAAATTTCATGTCTTGGTGGCCAGAGGAAGAGAGAATTTCAGGAGGGAGGGCAGTATCTCAAGACTAAATCCCTTGGTTTTGTAGAAATTAATTTATAGACTGAGAATTGCCTTGGTTTGTAATTAAATGAACTTGATTCTGAATGCTTCCCTAAACGGAACTTCCTGTAATTCCAATCCTTCAAATTCTCTGAAGTAAAGAAAGATGAAAGATGATTAGGGAGTTAGGCTTAAGAATCTCCCATCCCTCCCTCAACAAGCAAATAAATAAAAATACCAGTTTGGTAATTCCAATGTTGCAGTAATCCCAGTTCCATGGGAAGCCAGCTCTGAATTCAGCAGGTAGAAAATTGATCAGGGAGTACTCTCAAGCTGTAGATGAGAAGGAAATGTAGCAAGACTGTGCCAAGGAAGAAGTTGAACTGTAATGGAATCTTGGTGAAGGTCTCAGTTGACCCCATGGGGAGCACTGAAACCAAAGCCTTCTTGAAGTTTTCTAAATTTCAGGGGTAGGAGTTGGACTTTTATATGCCACCTTGACCAGTCCCTGGGTACAGGCCGCTGCAGGAAGAGAGCATGACCTTGAGTGAGCTGGCTTTTCTCAGCTGAGAATGATCTGCAGAGAGGGACTCAAAGGAGAGCCCTGAGCCACCAGGCACTCCCAGCAGCTGAGGGCAGGGGAGTTGCAGTACTGAAGGGGCATTAGGCAGGCTACTCACTGTGTCCATCTCACCACAGATCTGCTTTCCTGGGATTCTGCTTAAAACCAGCAAGTGCACAAGAGATTCAAGCTTACAATGTTCAATGTTATAAGTAAAAGAGGGTTTTGATATGGATAGTTTCTCTGGTTTCTGAAATCTTTCTATCTTCTAACTTTGAGGATTTATAGTCTTGGTTTGTTCTCTTTCTTTCTTCTTTTTTTTTTTTTCTTTTCTTGAAGACCAGTGTGAAGAATGAGACAAATGTACCCAAATCCAAAAAAGGTCAACTTAATACCTCATCTAAAGCAGATGGAAGAATATTTCTTTCCTGTCCTAATAAACATAATTTTTCTCTTTTATATAATTGAGGTGATAAAGATTTCTGCTTCAGTGTGGGACCTGTCGGAACTGGTAAAACAATTTTGCTTAAACATTTTTCCTCCCATCTGCCTTTGAAATGAATTACCAAACTAAGCCACCAAAACTCGTGCTCAACTCTTTGTTCTCTTCATATTTTCTTTCCTGTTTCAACTGGAAATTTTTTTTTCTCCCCACTTCTTGTCAGCTACTTCTATGGGAAATTCTCAAATAATGTCCTGAGATGATCTCCCACATTCAAATACGTTTTCTTCAGCTGAAAGATTTAGGCTACTTATTCGAACTAATTCTAGCTCTCAGATAATTTAAAAGGCTGGCATTTGTTTTCCTGACTAGAAACTTTCTGCTTTGGGGCCAGAAAAATCTATTTTTCAATAAATCAATACCAGCAGCTGAAAAATCTGTGATACAATGGGTCTAAAATAAGCAGGAAATTCGAAGTAATATTTCTCATGGTTTCGTTTGGCATAGAGGGTCTTTTATCATATGCTGACACTAAGCGTTTCCATCTTTACAGAAAAACTTACGAATTCTCTTTTTTTTCACTTCCCTTAATCTGTAGACCAGAATGTTCAGATTATATTACATTAAAAGTAATGCTAAAAAAAAGGTATGTCCCATTTGTGTCCTGCTGAGGGCTTAAGCAGTTTCACGAACATCCAGGGTGTTAAACAGAAATGTCTTCATTGGTTGGTTGTCTCTTACTAGTCAAACCTTAGGCTTTGATTTTTCCATGTTGGTTTCTCTTAGTGGGACTTTGGAAGACAGACAACCTTTGGGTTGTAAGATGACACAAAATAGGTCCCCATAGAGAGGAGGCGGTGGAAGCTGCAGGCAGGTTTTCTTCTGTTTGGGTGTGCGTCTGGCTCTTCAAGTCAGCATAATTTGTGAGATGCATCCAGATTTTGCATACAGGTATAGATCATTCACTGTCTTTTTTGTGTGAGGGGTCATCTTTAAACCTTCCTTTCCCCCAACTCTTACTCTTATTTCATCACTAAATCCTGTTTATGCAATCTTCCAATATATTCCTAAAATCTTGCTCCCTCCTGCTATCTCCTCAGACGCCACGCAGGCTCCAGCCAGCAGTACTTGCTTGACAGCTGCACTTGTATTTTGAGGAGTATCTTCACTTTCCCCCTTGCTTTCCTCTAATCCTGTATATACATGTAGCCAGTGGAACCCCAAACCCCCAAATAAATAAAGCAGATTGTAGTGCGGTAGTCATGAACTTGAAACATTTCATGGATTCCCAGTGCATAGCCCAGTGAGGATACTGCTCAAAACCCACATGTAGTCTGCAGTCCCTCCTGTGTGACTGGCTTCTGCCTAACACTGCCCCTCTACTCTCTCCTGCCACTTTTTCCAGCCCCGTTCGTTATGTGCTCCCAGTTCCTCGAAAGTCAGGCACCTTCCTGTTCTCGAGTTTGGCATATGCTTTTTTTTTTTTTTTTTAATGTATGTTATTTTTTCTACTTCAGATAGTTTCCCACCCTCCCTTAATCTGACAAATTCCTACTCAGTCATCTCTCAGAGAACCGCCTTCCCTGATGTACCTGCTTCCATTAAGTCTCCCTGTTATTTTCAGATAGTGACTGCTGCCTCTGACATTTTACAGTGTGATTGCTTAATGCTTCTTTTCCCATTAGGCTGTGGGCATTATGGGGGCATGTCTGTTCTGTTTCCTGTGGTGTCTGTTAGTGCACAGTGCCTGGTACATAATGACAGCTCCCAGCTATTTTTGGAATGAACAGCTGGTTAATATGAAGTTTTACGGACTATGACAAAGTTTACCAGAAAACGAATTCAGGGAGACTTCTCATTTACACTTTTTGATCTGAAGCTTTTCAGCTGAAAATAGGTAAATTTGGTATCAGGATTTCTGAGCAGCTCAACCAGTCAGTGTAGGCAACCATTCACTTAATGAGCTGCACTGGCCAAAGACCAACCTTTCATTTTGGAGAAATACAACCCTTAGGTTAGAAGCAGCATGTGCACTGAGCCAGAGTTCCAGTTTGAAATTTTAAAGCTGTCTACATCCACATAAATCACATCCAAAGGCAACAACATCCATCCCAGCCCCCGTTTATGCTCTCCTCCTCCTCTACTGTAGCAGATAGACAATACATAATTTATTAAGTGAATGTGTAGTGAATAAAATGACAGGTAAATTGTCTAAACTCTGGATTGCCAATGGCTTTTTAGGCCACAAGAGGGAGCTGTTTAAATTCTTGTTAAACAATTGGAAGAAGAAATTTGGCAATCATGAGGTTGGCCAGATGGACACCTATTTATATGATATTGACTCTGGAATTCCAGTTAGTTTTAAGCTACAAAATTTCAATTCTTTCATCTGCAATGTAATTTGAATTTTAAATAGTGTTGTTAAAGGCAGAGAATTGTTTTTGCTTTTAAAATCTAATTTTAAGTCTAATTTAACTAGTATGAAAAAGTAGCAGTATTCAGCTAAGTGACAAAGAAATGAACATAAATTTCAAAATTAATCTTATTTTCTAAATACTTAATAAACAGCCTTAGAAAGGAAATACCTTCTTCTTTTAAGAAAAGAAAATCACAGTTTCTTTTGGTAATTAGTCTAGAGAATTTAAATGTGTAAATATCTATGCAAATCAGATATTTAAAAGAAATGTACAAATTGTGGCTTGAGAACTTATTTCTTAGCAATGAAAGTCTAATTATAGATATGTTTATATATCATGGATTTAGTTATACAGTAGCTACACCTGCTAATACTCCTGGTCACCCTGAGAAAGCAGTGAACTGTCAAAGGGGCATGACCCGTGAGCAGAAGTAGCTTCTAGTGAGAAGCTAGTGAGAGGGCTAGTGAGAGGTGTATCATTTAGTGTCAAATGACTGTAGTATTAACAGTACTAGTAACATTCACTGGGTTTTTAATGTAGGTTGCCAGGCACCGTGATAAGCCCTTTATATAGGCTAGCTCATTAATTCCTCACAACCCTGTGTGGCAGCCATTATTACTGTTTTTATTTTAGAGATGAGAAGACTTGAGGCTTAGAGAGAAAGTGACATATAAGATCGCAAAGCTATTGAGTGGGGGCGGGGGGGGGGGAGGGCAGGGCATGATCTGAATCCCTTTCCAGGGTTAGTTTCCCTAAGTGAATGCTACTCAGTTGGCAAATCTGACTGTGGGTCGAATCATTGGTCCTCTGGGTAAAATGCGTCTCTCCCTATAATGAGTTAAACCTGTACATTATTATCCTTACCTCGAACACTAGGATTCTGCTAAGATTCTCTTCCTCCTCTGAAATGTTTTGTCCTAAGAGGGGAGAGGGAAGCTTTTGTAGTTGTATAAAGGGCAGCTGTACTTGGGATGATTGATAGCAAATAGGAAATGTGATAAAGATGCTGGTTTTCCAGCATGGAGGTTCCTCAAAAAGTTGAAAATAGAGCTACCCTATGACCCAGCAATTGCACTACTGGGTATTTACCCTAAAGATACAAACATAGTGATCCGAAGGGGCACGTGTACCTGAATGTTTTTAGCAGCAATGCCCACAATAGCCAAACTATGGAAAGAACCTAGATGTCCATCAACAGATGAATGGATAAAGAAGATGTGGTATATATACACAATGGAATACTATGCAGCCATCAAAAGAAATGAAATCTTGCCATTTGCGATGACGTGGATGGAACTAGAGGGTATCATGTTTAGCGAAATAAGTCAGTTGGAGAAAGACAACTATCATATGATCTCCCTGATATGAGGAAGTGGAGATGCAACGTGGGGGGTTTGGGGGGTAGGAAAAGAATAAATGTAACAAGATGGGATTGGGAGGGAGACAAACCATAAGTGACTCTTAATCTCACAAAACAAACTGAGGGTTGCTGGGGGGAGGGGGGCCGGGAGAGGAGGGTGGGGTTCTGGCCATTGGGGAGGGTATGTGCTATGGTGAGTGCTGTGAAGTGTGTAAACCTGGCGATTCACAGACCTGTACCCCTGGGGATAAAAATACGTTATATGTTTATAAAAAAAATTAATTTTAAAAAAAGAGTTGAATTCAGGAAAAAAAAAAAGATGCTGGTTTTCTGCTGATTCACCCATGTGATGTCAAGCCATGTAGAAACACCAACAGACTTAAACCTGAATCATGAAGAACACACACCATGTAATGCCAAAAGAGAAGATATCAAGTGTTCTAAGCAGATGACTGTAAAAAAAAAAATCCTATGTTTTACTGTAGGGATCTAGAGTCTTAGTGTGTCTTAATTAAATAATAAAACATGTACTATCAGTAGAAATCTAAATATCATCTTCCTGGCTCAAGGTGGGGCTAGACCCATAGAATAGGAAGGTCTGAATCCTCTTGCTAATGATTGTCTATTGTCTCTCTGTATTTTCTCTTTACCTCTACCCTCAACCCTATTTGTAACCCTGTTTGTAAACCTAAGGGCTCTTTAAACACGTAGAAAACATGCTGATTTTTCTTGTAAGAGTATTTATGAAAAAATGGAATAACTGAATATAAAAATAAATGACTCATTCTTGTCCTTTAATTTTTTGTAATGTATTCTTAGGTCTCTATTTAAATTTTTCTTATGAACCAGGCACAGAATTTGGGTTTTTAAGAAGGACTGAACACCGCAGTGTCTTACTCTATATTTTTTGTTGTCAGTGTAGGCTCAAGCCTGCTTCCTTTTTAATTTCAATGGTTGACCAAAGCTGGCACCAAGACTGAGACTGGGACATAATTTAAACCTTAGAAACGTGTTCAGTATGGTAGCAGATGTAAGAAAGTTCTCTGGTAATAAGCTGAGGTACACATCTTAGGCATCCCTTCCCACAGGGTTGCCAGTTTAATACAGGCTATTCAATTAAATTTGAAATTTTGATAAACAATATTTTTTTTAGTGTATGTCCAAATACTACACAGAAGATAGCTTTATTTAAAATTATTCATTATTTACCTGGAATCCATATTTAACTGGGTGTTTTACAATTTTGTTTGCTAAATCTGGCAGTTCTACTTTTCCTCTCCCTGCCTCACTGGTCAGTGAAGCGTAGTGTTTCAGAGTACAGATCCTGGAGCCAGACTGCTGGGATGACTTGCTAGCTGTGTGATCATCAACAAATTTCTTAGCTTCTCTGTGCTTAGCTTTTCTCACCTATAAATTGCATATAAGAATAGAACCCCCCTCACCTCAGTTCTGTCTTTAAGACTAAATGAATTAATGCATTAAAAATACTTAATAAACAAGCTATTGTTATTATTATCATTATCATTATTACTTTTAGAGATGTTTCTTATCTCTAAAATCAGGGATAATAGTAATTCCTCATAGTATTGTGGTAGTTACTATGAGAACTAAACTAGATAATATATTGAAAACACTTGGCACAGACCACAACTTCCTTTACCAAAATAGTTAAACTTCTCTCTTTTTAAAAATTAACATATAATGTATTATTTTTTTCAGGGGTACAGGTCTGTGAATCACTGGTCTTACACAATTCACAGCACTCACCATAGCACATACCCTCCCCAAAGTCCATAACCCAGCCACCCCATCTCTCCCACCCTTCTCCCCTCCAGCAACCCTCAGTTTGTTTCCTGAGATTAAGAGTCTTTTAGGGTTTGTCTCCCTCCCCAGTCCCATCTTGTTTCATTTTTTTCCCTCCCTTCCCCCACAACTCCCTGCCCTGCCTCTCAAATTCCTCATATCAGAAAGATCATATGATAATTGTCTTTCTCTGATCAACTTATTTTGCTTAGCATAACACCCCCTAGTTCTATCCATGTTGTTACAAATGGCAAGATTTCAGGTTTTTTGTTGACTGCATAGTATTCCATTGTATATATGTACCATATCTTCTTTATCCATTCATCTGTTGATGGATGACTAGGTTCTTTCCATAGTTTGGCTATTGTGAACACTGCTGCTATAAACATTTGGGTGCACGTGCCCCTTTGGATCACAACATTTGTATCTTTAGGGTAAACACCCAATAGTGCGATTGCTGGGTCATAGGGTAGCTCTATTTTCAACTTTTTGAGGAACCTCCATACTATTTTCCAGAGTGGCTGCACCAGCTTGCATTCCCACCAACAGTGTAGGAGGGTTCCCCTTTCTCCGCATCCTCACCAACATCTGTTGTTTCCTGACTTGTTAATTTTAGCCATTCTAACTGATGTGAAGTGGTATTTTACTGTGGTTTTGATTTGTATTTCCCTGATGCTGAGTGATGTTGAGCACTTTTTCATGTGTCTGATGGCCATGGATGTCTTCTTTGCAGAAATGTCTGTTCTTGTCTTCTTCCCATTTCTTGGTTGGATTATTTGTTCTTTGGTGTTGAGTTTCATACATTTTTTATAGATTTTGGATACTAGCCCTTTATCTGATATGTTGTTTGCAAATGTCATCTCCCATTCTGTCAGTTGTCTTTTGGTTTTGTTGACTGTTTCCTTTGCTGTGCAAAAGCTTTTGATCCTGATGCAGTCCCCCAATAGTTCATTTTTGCCCTTGCTTCCCTTGCCTTTGGCAGTGTTTCTAGGAAGAAGTTGCCGTGGCCGAGGTCAATGAGGTTGCTGCCTGTGTTCTCCTTAAGGATTTGGATGGATTCCTGTCTCACATTGAGATCTTTCATCCATTTTGAGTCTCTTTGTGTGTGATGTGAGGAAATGATCCAGTTTCATTCTTCTGCATGTGGCTGTCCAATTTTCCCAACATCATTTGTTGAAGAGGCCATCTTTTTTCCACTGGACATTCTTTCCTGCTTTGTTGAAGATTAGTTGACCATAGAATTGAGGGTCCATTTCTGGGCTCTCTATTCTGTTCCATTGATCTATGTGTCTGTTTTAGTGCCAGTACCATACTGTCTTGATGATGACAGCTTTGTAATAGAGCTTGAAGTCTGGAATTGTGATGCCGCCAACTTTGGCTTTCTTTCTTTCTTTTTTTTTTTTTTTTTTAAAGATTTTATTTATTTATTTGACAGAGAGAGATCACAAGTAGACAGAGAGGCAGGCAGAGAGAGAGAGAGAGAGGGAAGCAGTCTCCCTGCTGAGCAGAGAGCCCAATGTGGGACTCGATCCCAGAACCCTGAGATCATGAATGAGTTGAAGGCAGTGGCTTAACCCACTGAGCCACCCAGGCACCCCTTGGCTTTCTTTTTTAATATTCCTCTGGCTATTTGGGGTCTTTTCTGGTTCCATATAAATTTTAGGATAATTGTTCCAATTCTTTGAAAAAAATTGATGGTATTTTAATAGGGATTGCATTAAATGTGTAGTGTGTTTTGGATAGCATAGACATTTTCACAATATTTATTCTTTTAATCCATGAGCATGGGATGTTTTTCCATTTCTTTGTGTCTTCCTTAATTTCTTTCATGAGTACTTTATAGTTTTCTGAGTACAGATCTTTTACCTCCTTGGTTAGGTTTATTCCTAGGTTATCTTATGGTTTTGGGTGCAATTGTAAATGGGATCAACTCCTTAATTTCTCTCTGTCTTGTTGGTGTATATACAAATGCAACTGATTTCTGTGCATTGATTTTATATGCTGACACTTTACTGAATTGGTGTATGAGTTCTAGCAGTTTTGGAGTGTAGTCTTTTGGGTTTTCCATATAAAGTATTGTATCATCTGCAAAGAGTACGAGTTTGACTTCTTTGCCGATTCAGATGCATTTTATTTCTTTTTGTTGTCTGATTGCTGAGGCTAGGACTTCTAGTACAATGTTGAATGGCAGTGGTGATAGTGGACATCCCTACCATGTTCCTGACCTTAGGGGAAAAGCGCTCAGTTTTTCCCCATTGAGAATGATATTTGCTGTGGATTTTTCATACATGGTTTTGATGATTTTGGTGTGTAACCTCTATCACTACACTTTGAAGAGTTTTCATCAAGAAAGGGTGCTGTACTTTGTCAAATGCTTTCTCAGCATCTATTGAGAGTATCCTATGGTTCTTGTTCTTTCTTTTATTAATGTATTGTATCACATTGATTGATTTGTGGATGTTGAACCAACCTTGCAGCCCAGGAATAAATCCCACTCGGTCGTGGTGAATAATCATTTTAATGTACTGTTGGATCCTATTGGCTAGTATTTTGGTGAGAATTTTTGCATCTGTGTTCATCAAGGATATTGGTCTGTAATTCTCCTTTTTGACGGGGTCTTTGATTTTGGGATCAAGGTGATGCTGGCCTCATAAAATGAGTTTGGAAGTTTTCCTTCCATTTCTATTTTTTGGAGTAGTTTCAGGAGAATAGGTATTAATTCTTCTTTAAATATTTGGTAGAATTCCCCTGGGAAGCCATCTGGCCCTGGGGTCTTGTTTGTTTCGAGATTTTTGATGACTGCTTCAATCTCCTTACAGGTTATGGGTCTGTTCAGGCTTTCCATTTCTTCCTGGTTCAGTTTTGGTAGTTTATATGTCTCTAGGAATGCATCCATTTCTTCCAGATTATCAAATTTGCTGCTGTATAGGTGCTCATAATATGTTCTTATAATTGTTTGTATTTCTTTGGTGTTGGTTGTGATCTCTCCTCTTTCATTGATGATTTCATTAATTTGGGTCCTTTCTCTTTTCTTTTTGATAAGTCTGGCCAGGGGTTTATCAATTTTTTAAATTTTTTCAAAGAACCAGCTCCTACTTTTGTTGATCTGTTCTACTGTTCTTTTGCTTTTATTTCGTTGATTTCTGCTCTGATCTTTATTATTTCTCTCCTCCTGCTGGGTTTAGGCTTTATTTGCTGTTCTTTCTCTAGCTCCTTTAGGTGTAGTGTTAGATTGTGTACTTGAGAACTTTCTTGTTTCTTGAGAAAGGCTTGTATTGCTATATACTTTTTTTTTCAGGACTGCCTTTGCTGTGACCCAAAGATTTTGAACAGCTGTGTTTTCATTTTCATTTGTTTCCATGAGTTTTTAAAATCCTTCTTTAATTTCCTGGTTGATCCATTCATTCTTTAGTAGGATGCTCTTTAGCCTCCATGTATTTGAATTCTTTCCAACTTTCCTCTTGTGGTTGAGTTCTTGTTTCAAAGCACTGTGGCCTGAAAATATGCAGGGAATAGTTCCAATCTTTTGATTCCAGTTGAGTCCTGATTTGTGACCCAGAATGTGATCTATTCTGGAGAATGTTCCATGTGCACTAGAGAAGAATGTGTATTCTGTTGCTGTGGGATAGAATGTTCTGAATATATCTGTGATGTCTATCTGGTCCAGTGTGTCATTTAAAGCCTTTATTTCCTTGTTGATCTTTTGCTTGGATGGTCTGTCCATTTCAGTGAGGGGGTGGTAAAGTCCCCTACTATTATTATATTATTGCAGATGTGTTTCTTTGATTTTGTTATTAATTGGTTTATATAATTGGCTGCTCCCATGTTAGGGGCATAGATATTTAAAATGGTTAGATCTTCTTGTTGGACAGACCCTTTAAATATGATACAGTGTCCTTCCTCATCTCTTATTATAGTCTTTGGCTTAAAATCTAATTGATCTGATATAAGGATTGCCACCCCAGCCTTCTTTTGATGTCCATTAGCATGGTAAATTGTTTTCCACCCCCTCACTTTAAATCTGGAGGTGTCTTTGGGTCTAAAGTGAGTTTCTTGCAGGCAGCATATCGATGGGTCTTGTTTTTTTTTTAATCCATTCTGATACCCTGTGTCTTTTGATTGGGGCATTTATCCCCTTTATATTCAGGGTAACTATTGAAAGATATGAATTTAGTGCCATTGTATTGCCTGTAAGGTGACTGTTACTGTATATTGTCTCTGTTCCTTTCTGGTCTCTTACTTTTAGGCTTTGTCTTTGCTTAGAGGACATCTTTCAATGTTTCCTGTAGGGCTGGTTTGGTGTTTGCAAATGCTTTTAATTTTTGTTTGTCCTGGAAGCTTTTTATCTCTTTTTCTATTTTCAGTGACTAGGATATATAGTGACTATATCCTAGCTGGATATAGTATTCTTGTCTGCATATTTGTCACTTTTAGTGCTCTGAATATGTCATGTCAGTCCTTCCTGGCCTGACAGCTCTCCATGGATAGCTCTGCTGGCAATCTAATATTTTACCATTGTATGTTACAGACCTCTTGTCCCGAGCTGTTTTCAGGATCTAGTCTTTGTCACTGAGACTTCTAAGTTTTACAGGGTGTGGACCTATTTTTATTGATTTGGCGGGGGGGGGGTTCTCTGTGCCTCCTGGATTTTGATGCTTGTTCCCTTCTCAAATTAGGGAAATTCTCTATTATAATTTGCTCCAATATACCTTCTGCCCCTCTCTCTCTTTCTTCTTCTTCTGGGATCCCAATTATTCTAATATTGTTTCATCTTATGATTATCACTTATCTCTTGAATTCTCCCCTCGTGGTCCAATAGTTGTTTGTTTTTCTTTTGCTCAGCTTCTTTATTCTCCATAATTTGGTCTTCTATATCACTAATTCTCTTTTCTGCCTCACTTATCCTAGCAGTAAGAGTCTCCATTTTTGATTGCACCTCATTAATAGCTTTTTTAATTTCAACTTGGTTAGATTTCAGTTCTTAATCATTTCTCCAGAAAGGGATTTTATTTCTCCAGAAAGGGATTCTCTGATATCTTCCATGTCTTTTTTGAGCCCAGTAGCACCTTGATAATTGTCATTCTGAACTTCAGGTCTGACATATTATTAATGTCCATATTGATTAGGTCCCTAGCCTTTGGTACTGCCTCTTGTTCTTTTTTTTTTTTTTTTTTTTTTTTTTTTTTGTGGTAAGTTTTCCCACCTTGTCATTTTATTCAGATAAGAATAGATGAATGAGAGAACAAAATGCTAAAAGGTGAGCAACGACCCCAGAAATATATACACTAATGCAAATCAGAAGAGACCCGAAACTGGAGGGAGGAGAAAGGGGGAAAAAAAGAAAAAGATATGTGTATATATATATATATATATTAGACTGGTGAATAGGACAGAGCCACACACTTGATTTTGGGGGTATTGTAGTCTGTTAAAAGAGACTGCCTCCCAAGATTTTAAAGAAAGAAAAACATATATATGCAAAAATAAGGGTAAACATGATGAAGAGATGCAATGACTGTAAAGATGAAAATCAAAAAAGATTCTAAAGAAAGAATTGGCAAGATAAGAAGTTGGTTGAATAAAGAAAGAAGAAAAAAAAAAGTAATGAATGCGACCAGGGTGGAGACTAGAACAAAGTCATGTTCTGGATTTAGGGTATATTTTGATTGTTAGAAGAAACTGTATCCCAAAATTTTAATTTTTTAAATTTTATTTATTTGACAGAGAGAGATCACAAGTAGGCAGAGAGGCAGGCAGAGAGAGGAGGAAGCAGGCTCACTGCTGAGCAGAGAGCCCGATGTGGGACTCGATCCCAGAACCCTGAGATCATGACCTGAGCCGAAGGCAGAGGCTTAACCCACTGAGCCACCCAGGTGCCCCCTGTATCCCAAAATTTTAAAGAAAGAAAAATCTGTATGTATATAAAAAATAAGGTTAAATACAATGAAGGGATAGAATATGAGTATGACAATGAAAATTAAAAAAGATTTTTTAAAAAGGTCTTGATAAGATAAAATAGACAAAAAGTTTAAAATAGGAAAAAGGAAAGATTAATAAAAAGAGAATAAGAAAAAAATTTAAAATATTTAACTTTGAAAGACTAAAGAATCATGGGGGGAAAAGCCATGAATTCTATGTGTTGCATCCCCTAGCTCTGGAGTTCCACAGTTCTCATTGATTGGTAAACTTGGTTTTGGCTGGGTGTTCTTGCTAATAATCTGGGGAAGGGGCTGTTGTAGTGATTTTCAAATGTCTTTGCCCGAGGCAGAATTTCACTGCTCCTGCCAGGGTCAGGCTAAGTAATCTGTTCAGTTTTGCTCTCGGGAGCTTTTGTTCCTTGAACGGTTTCCGTATAGCTTTGGAGGAGGAGAATGAAGATGGTAGCCTCCCAATCTCCAGCTGGAAGAGCCAAGAGCTCAGAGTCCCACTCTTAGTGCACCTTCAGAGAAAAGCAGTCAATCACTCTCATCCTGCAGCTGCACTCCGTGTTCACCCCACCTGGGACTGAGCATTTCTATCTCTATTGCCTGGCCCCTTTGGAGTCTCCAAAACCAGCAGATTCCTGCAGTACACTTCTGCACTGCTCCTCCCAGTGGAGGAAGGTGAGTCTCCCTGGATCTGCCACTTGGGGTCCCTGCTTGAAGAACAATGGTCAGACTGTGCCTTGGATCACGGTTTAAGGTAACCCCAAACTGAGAGCCCACTCCTCTGCTCTGTCTCTGCAGCCAGCTTCCCCACTCTGATACCTGGGAGCTCTGCCACACTCAGACACCCCTGGTCCTTTTGTGACCCTGTGGGTCCTGAGACCACACTGTCCAGCTACACCCCCTACTTAGCCTCTGGAGTGACGTCCCTCAGTGGAGCAGACTTCTAAAAGTTCCAATTTTGTACTCCACTGCTCTACTGGTTGCTAGAAGCTGGCCCCTCTCCCCTCGGTCTATCTTCCCATGTATCGCCTCGGATTCACTTCTCTGCACGTTCTACCTTCCAGAAAGTGGTCACTTTTCTGTTCCTAGAATTGCTGCTCTTCTTCTCTTCTATCTCTTGTTGAGTTTGTAAGTGTTCAGAATGGGTTGATAACTATCTAGGTGACCTCATAGGACCTGATAATATTTAGGTCTCATACTCCTCTGCCATCTTGCTCCTCCCTTAGTTAAAGTTCTCTTATGAAGGTTTCTATGTCATCAGAACTCTTTCTTTCATCTATTTTAAAGGACTGTAGATGATTGAAGATATAGCATTTTGTCCTATAACTACAAAGGATGGGTCTTTGAAAGGTCCCCAAAAGGAGGGGGCAGGGATATTTAGCAGATAGCTTTCTTAACACCCTAATAATGTACACTTTTGGTTGAGCTTATAAATTTATTCAAAGATTCTCAGCCTGGGGAGAGTAAGTGAGTTCGCCAAGGTGAAGCCTCAGTGTATATCAAAATGTAGAGCCTACTCCTTCGATAGGTGGGGCTTGGGAGCTTGTGAAGTATGGAGGTAAGGAGCCTCTTGTAATCTGTGACCATTTGAGTGCCCTCCCACTGCTCTTTAGAAGGCCGGAAGCTCTCTCTCACGGGTGATGGCAGGGAAGGAATGAGAAGCTCCCTCAGTGGGGCGGGAGCATGGCAGCAGGCTAAACAGCCCCCCAGAGGTACCTGCAGGAGTTAATGAATCTTCCCAAGAGTCTCATTCATTCCTGGGGAAAGATTTAAGTACCAGAGAGAGTAGTTATTCATGTCAAGCCCCGGGTATGTCAGAGGGACTGTTGAATATAAATTCAAGGTCAAATAATTTTTATTGTCTATTAACAGCTGAAATATTGAAGGTTTGTGAACACTGAAATCTGGAGCTACTGAGAACTATGTGTCTGCAATATTGATGAGGATTTCATGCTGTCATCAGTTTTCTAACTTGGAAATCATTAAAAATAGGACAAAAAGAAATAGCACTTTTCTTTCCATCCTATTATTTACACTAAAGATTGCTCTGTGGGGCCATCAGAATAGAGTGCTACTATTCTATTTCAAGCAAAGGCTAGAGAAGAGAAAAGAAAGCTCAGAGCCTAGTTTTTGAGCTTAGCTTTCTCTAGAGAGGAAGATGGGGTGAAGACCAAGGCCAGATATGAAAGTCTGTCGGCCCCTTAGACATGTAAGAGTGCCCCAGGGTTAGAACCAAAAGATATCATAACTTGAGTGAGGCAGAGCTCTACTAATCTAATACCACCTTAAAGTGGCTTAAAGGTTTAAAGGTGTGGAAACCCAAGCCCAGGGCAGTCTGGAGCCATCCACAAGGTCATATATCCAGTTAGTGGTAGAACTGGAGTTAGAACCTTGTTCTGTTCTCTCTCTGGCAGTTGTTGATATTGTGACTGTTGCCTTCCTCCACAAATGCCAAGCTGATATTTGCTGAGCATTTAAAACCCTGCTAGAGAAGAGGAGCTGGAGGAAGGGTATAGCACCCTTGCAGGACTGAATGTACCTTTAGGAAACAGGGAAATGGCCGAGATTGTACTTCAAATGCCAAAATATTTTAAAAGCCAGGTTCATTTTTGCATCCAGTTTATCTCTTCTATGAAGTATACATGTGTGGGTGATGGGCATAGTAGGAGGCAGTTGGGACAGGCGGAGTGTCAGTGGACACCATGCAAGAGAACTGATTGTTACCAGAAGGCAAGGGGAGACAGAATTAAAGAGGGCACTTGTGATGGGTATCGGGTGTTTTATGGCAGTGCTGAATCACTACATTGTACCCTGAAACTACTATTACACTATATGTTAATCCACTGGAATTTAAATAAAAACTTCAAAAAAAGGAGCCTAAGTTGTGATTCTTGCCTCTACAGTCTTTATGAACTGCTTGAGGGAGGCAGAACAATCACACACATTGGAACCATGAGAGGGTGATGACTCACTGTGTTATAGGCAACCAACTCCTAAGTGATGTTTTAGAAGCAAAAGTGTAGCGTATTTATCTGATCCTTAGGTAAACCAGCTTCCGTGAGCCATTCCAGTGAGGAGAGCTGTTTTGTCTCAGTAAGATGGCATGTGTGACTTATAAGGGGGCTAGGAGTCTTAAATATATAGGGCTCCTATTTAACAGAAAATAAAACAGCAGTAGACTACAAATTTTTACAAGTTTAAAAGTTTTGTTTGTAAAATGCTTTCATTTGATTATATCAGGAATATGCTGTAAAATAGCTTCCCAGTGGCATTAGAGTCACAAGTACCATTTTTTTTTTAAAGTTATCTACTCTTTTCTCTCTTGTGTCTTCTAAGGCTAAATATTTGTTTCTAATAGGATCCTTTAGTGTCACTTTAATGATAGTTGAAGATACTGTGTTTGTATGTTTTACAAAGATGAGAAAGTCAAACCTTTCCCTGATGGCACACAATGTAGCAGGGGAAGGGGAGAGCAGAGAGGAAGGAAGAAGTAGGGGTAAGACAGGTACATAGATTCCTTTACCTCATGGGAGGGTGTAAATAATGCCATAAGAAAGGTATCCAATCATGCTATGTGAACTGGAAATTAAATTCACTTTGGGACAACCTTGAGGAAAGAGAGGAATTAGGAAAGACTACATGCATGTTGAAAGTGGCATTTGAATTGGTCCTTGAAGAAAGAGTATGCACTGTGTTGCAAAGTGAGAAGTGGATCAGGAACAAATGAATAGCCCGGTCTGGCTGGGAAGTGGGGTATTTTGAAGGAGTTGGTGGAGATAAGATTGAAAACACGCTCTGAGAGTACTTTGGTTGAGGAGGAGTTTGGACTTAAGTTGATAGGCAATAGCAAAGCCTTGAAAAATCCCTGAGCAAAGAGGAGTGATATGCAGGGAAATAATTACCATTCTTTTTTCACGTGTTACTTTTATTAGAAGTGAACAAATGACAAACAAGCTTTGTTTACTCACTTAAAGAACGACTAATTTGTTTTACAGAACTAACTATACCGTATCTCCTGTACTTTCTACATATTTGTAACTTTATATGTAAATATTGTTCATATCAGTGGCATGAAGGCTATAAAGTAGTACTTAGGGAATCATTGAAAGAAGATGTTCAGGATAGGTGAATCTCAAAGGGATTGTGCTAAGTGAAAGAAGTCAGATACAAAAGATTATATACTGCATGAATCTGTTTATATGATAGTCTGAAAAGGACAAGACCGTATAAAACAGATCAATGGTCACCAGGAGTTAGAGGTAGGGAGAGGGTCTGCATACGAAGGGCCAGTGTGAAGGAATTCTTTGGCATATTGGAGTTGTTCTGTATCCTGTGTGTGATGGTGGTTACAGGAATCCCTGCATCTGTTATAGCTCATAGAACTGAACATCAAAAAGTTTACTGTATTTAAATGTAAAACATAAATAAACAAGAAAAAGAAGTTCAGTTATGGTTAGACAGTTTTCTAGAAATAATATTTTTGTTGTCCAGTTTTTCAAGAACTGGTCATTTGTAGTACACATGGCAAGTTCTATATATATGAATTTAATTAATATACAAATAATTACAAAGTAATATGCAATTGATTCTATATTAATACATATTTAATGAATGAGAATATTAATTATCTATGGCTAAAAGAAAAAACTTGCTACTTGTTCTCAGATACTCAGGATCTTTTTTTTTTTTTTTTAAAGATTATTTATTTATTTATTTATTTGACAGAGAGAGAGATCACAAGCAGGCAGAGAGGCAGGCAGAGAGAGAGGAGGAAGCAGGCTCGTTGCTGAGCAGAGAGCCCGATGTGGGGCTCGATCCCAGGACCCTGAGATCATGACCTAAGCCGAAGGCAGTGGCTTAACCCACTGAGCCACCCAGGCGCCCCGATTCAGGATCTTTATTAGAGATCACATTGGGCCTGTTGTATTAAATAAATGACACTCATGAATAGCATATTAATTGTTTTTATGGTGATTATTCTTGAACTCTTGCTTTTTAATATTTTTAACTCATTCTTCTTCCAACCTTGTTTATGTTAGAAATTTGTTTAATAAACTTTTTGGTTATAATCATATTAAATATAAGCCTTAAAGAGCTTGATTTAATGGTATTCAAAGAAGTGAAGTTTGTTTTTGTTTTTGTTTTTTTTTTGAAGATTTTATTTATTTATTTGACAGACAGAGATCACAAGTAGGCAGAGAGGCAGGCAGAGAGAGAGGGAAGCAGACTCCCCGCTGAGCAGAGAGCCCCATGCGGGGCTCGATCCCAGGACCCCAAGATCATGACCTGAGCCGAAGGCAGCGGCTCAACCCACTGAGCCACCCAGGCGCCCCTGAAGTTTGTTTTTGAAGTCTGGTTGTTGTAAGTACTTTTCTATCAGTAGGGAATCTCAATGATAGTTGACCATGTTTTCAAGGTATAATGACTATAGCATATAATCCAAATCAAATGTTCAAGCCTCATTATCAATGTGGCAGGGGTGGAAAGTAAAGGGCTTTGTTGTTTATTATAGACCAAGATAAAAAGAAGAAATGACCTATTATAGATTAGAAGTTCCAAAATGATTTCACTCTGTTTCCTTTGAAGATTCTTTCCAGTTACTTTAACTCACTATGTATTTTTGACTAAAATAGTGGTTGTTGACTCTTTTAAAATAACACATTGCCTTTTGACTTAAACCTGTATTTACTTTGTAGAATAATAGGTTTCAGAATCCAATTGCTGTGCTCTTCAACTCCAACATGATTACAGTTTGCATGTTAATAGGGGTGGCACTCCCAGCCAGAGAGGTGCCCCCAACCAAATCTAACTTTTTTGAGAGGCAAAAGGTTGTAGCCACAAACCACAGGAAGTCCCATGGCATGGCATGGAATGAACAGTTTGGATGGATGTCCATTGACGTTTTTAGTTTTGTTTTCATGAATGACTGCCACTGATTATAAAGGGCAAATATACGTTGTTAGAACTATTTTAAAATTAGTAAAATTAGGTTGTCGAGATTTTAAGTTCCTTACAGTATTCCAGGGCACTGCCTTCATCAGACATAATTTAAGCATCTTGACTTATAAGCTTGATTTCTACATCATAGGTTCTATTTCTGCCCCATTGTCACTGGCAACACCCTGCCTATGCCTTCATTGTATTCTGACTGCTCCCTCTTCATTCCTTCAGTTACACAGCAGCAGAACTCACTGAAAAAGCATGTGTATTTAAAACTCTCCAATGGATTCTTACTTTTTTCCGGATAAAATCCAAAGTCTTCAACAGGACTCAGAAGGCTGGAATGATCTAGCCCTTGGCTACTCTAGCTACTCTAGCAGCTGCCTTCTTACTGCTTTAATTCTTCACCATAGTTCTTTCTTCCTTAGAGCCTTGGCACAGCTTACCTCCACCTGGAATGCTTTTTCTGGACTTCTCTTGAAGATATCAAGGATATCTTCATATCTTTGGTTGAGTGTCTCTTCCTAGAGGCAACTTCCCTGAACTCCCAGGTTGAGTCACTTCGCCTTGTTATTAGTATCTTTTCTTTCTCCTTATTAGCATCTGCCAAAATTGTAATTGAGCAATTACTTATGAAATTATTTGTTGATCGTGTTCCATGATAGAATTAGCCCCAAACTTTTAGGGAATATTTTTGTCTTCTGTGCACTGGTGTTTCTCCAGAGCCCAGTCAAGTGCCTCGTCCATAATGTTTGTGTAATGAATATTTGTTGAGCAAATAAATGAAAAACCAAGAAAACTGTAACTGTAAGTATAATTAAAAATTTTTTTTAGTTTGTGCTGTTGAATGAGTCAAGTGGTGAAATGAGAAGTGGCACAAGTTGATTCCAGCCTCTGGAATCTCTGGGTCTCAAACATAACTGTGTATACACATAACCTGGGAGCCTTTATAAACATGTAGTTTCTTAGACTTCACCCTCAGAAACACTGATTTCTACATTTGGTGCGATGGCCAGAAATCTTCATGTGTAATGAGCATCATGGGTGATTTTGATACAGGTATTTGAGAACTGCTCTTTGAGAAGCAAGGCTGTGAGATAATGATTTTCACCCAAAACCAGTGCAAGGGTTTGGATATGGTGATCAAATTCAGTGTAGCTACCTTGGAAACAGGTTTGCAACCTTATAGAAAATTTAAAAATAAACCTCTTGTAATTGAGGAGTAATCAAGGAGTAGTGGAGGTAATTGAAAGTTATTCATTATAAAATTGGGTTAGAATGCTGTATCTACGTAATAAACCAAAGGGCCTGATGCTCTTTAAATTAGTAAACCAATGAGTGTCAATATCTGTAATAGAATATATGAATCAGTTATGATGATAAAAGACTAATCTTTCCAAATTAATCTGTTACTGAAAACCCAAGTCCTTTCCTCCCTTTCCCTGAAACAGCACGGGCAGCAGATACCCAGTTCTCCTTGGCAACTATCAGTCCAGAGTCTCCACTCTAATCTCTGGCACATATACCAGTGTGTTTTGGGCAGGGTGGGGATTGTTTTATATGTGTTCTAGTATCAGCACCCATTTCCACACCAGGTGATGATGATTTAAGTGTCAATGGAAAGAGAAAGATTTCCAGAGGCAAAAGATTGTGATTTTCACTTTTTATTTAAGGTTGTTCCAATTAGGGCCAAACCCAATGCCGATTGCCTCTTGTGGGCTTTTGCTTTAAGGGAATAATGGAAGGGGAGGAATATGATCAGCACAAAAAAGGGAACATGCTGCTTCTTATGGGTCTGTTTCTTCATTGCATGTTTTGTTAGAAGTCCCATGAATACATTTTCTGTCATGTGTTTTCAAAGACTTGTAATGTTATAACTATCTTGGCAAATTACCATCCTATTTAAATTAAGCATCCTTAAAGAGATCAATTCACTGTCTCCAAACCAAATTCCATGTAGCTATCATTGCCCAAGAGATTTCATGAGAGCTCCCAGGTTTGTCAGTGCTTAGTACTAATGATCTGATTCCAGGTCTCGGCATCCAATTGCTGTTGCATGGCCTGCTGGTTACAGGTTGTGTTAGAAGAACAAAGAAGACATTAAATGTTGTGTTTGAAAGGTCACTGTGAATATCTCTGTTCTACAATGCATTTGTATTTAAGGCTTTGGGTCCTGAGATAACACCTTTGTTTAGAAAACCATTGTTTGTTTTTGGATTTCTATGTCAATGCCTCTCTAGAAGAGTAGTGTGTGTGTGGGGGGGTGTGGTTTGTGTGTGAGAAAAGATAGTGAAAATAGCCTTTATATTTCCTTAAGTCTTTTCAATACCATGATCTCTTTCACTTAGTTGGAGGCCTGCCTCTGAAATCAAGGTGTCATTGGACATGATCAGTCATTATAATTAGTTAAATTTATCCATAATAATCTTTCAGTTAGCAGCTATTTTCAATATCACTGACTGTTTAAAGTCATTGGAGGGGGGCACCTGGGTGGCTCAGTCAGTTAAGTGTCTGTCTTTGGCTCAGGTCGTGATCTCAGGGTCCTGTGATGGAGCCCCAACAGATTCTCTGCTCAGTGAGGAATCTGCTTGAGATTTTCTCCCTCTGCCCCTCCCTGCACTTGCACACGTGTGCAAACACATGCACTCTCTCTCTCTCAAATAAATAAATAAATAAAGTCTTTTTAAAAAGTAATTGAAGGCACAATCTGGCAGGATCTGGTGTTCAACTAGGAAAGACACAACCCTGGGAAGATAAATTTTGCCTGTACTTTTCCATCCAAACTAACCTCTTTAATCTCCAGGGGGCATGGCCACCCTACAGCAATCCTGAGTCCTTTCCATTTGACAGAGATCAAAAGCTGGGGCCGTGGTAGTGGTGGTGGGAATAAGCAAACAAGAACTAATCTCACAAATAATGTAGATTCTTTTACCAGCAAACAGGCCTCCTGCAGGGGGTGGGGAGGGTGGGAATTAGAACCTATTTCATAAACTTGGTTTCTGAGGAAAAAAGATCTCAGGCTTGCTTGTATTAGTTTTGCTAATGAGGAGCTATCCAGGGTGCTAGACTCTTCCATCTGCCCTTGTTGACCATTTAGATCTGACCCTCTGTAGCTGTTTTGCTGCTCTGTTTGCCCTGAACTTGCCTTTTCATCAGAGAGGAGCCAACACCTACTGCCAAACCAAGTTCTGCCTTGCCTGACCTCGTCTGACCTATGCCTGACCTGACCTTGTCTAACCTCTGCCTTACCTGCCCTCTACTTGTTATGTTATAGCTGTGTCACTGTTTGCTGTGACAAATGCCCTTGTCATGCCCTAAGTCAGTGGTCCCAAACTTGTCTGTACATCAACATCATGAGTAACATGAATCAGAATCTCTGGGAATGTGTTCTGAGAATTTGAGGATCACTATGCTAGATTAATTTCTTGGTTCTCTTACCATTTTTCTTTTAAAACATGGGTCTAATTCCTCTTATTTTTCTCTTTCACTGAATGGCAAATATGTTGTAGTATCTAAGTTTTTTCAGAGGGATTGGAGAGAAGTATAATAAAAAGCCCACATCTTATAGAAGACAGTACGGAAGACCCTCAAGAGGTTAACGATAGAACTACCAAATACAACTTCTGGGTATTTTTCCAAAATAATTGAAGTCAGGATCTTAAAAAGAAATTAGCACTTCCATGTTCATTGCAGTACTATTTGCCAATAGCCAAGATATGGAGGGCAACTGGGTGGCTCAGTCATTAAGCATCTGCCTTCAGCTCAGGTCATGATCCTGGGGTCCTGGGATTGAGCCCTGCATTGGGCTCCCTGTGGGAAGCCTGCTTCTTCCTCTCCCACTCCCCCTGCTTGTGTACCCTCTCTCACTGTCTCTCAGTCTCTCTCTGTCAAATAAATAAATAAAATCTTTAAAAAAATAGATATGGGGGGCACCTGGGTGGCTCAGGGGGTTAAAGCCTCTGCCTTCGGCTCAGGTCATGATCCCAGGGTCCTGGGATCGAGCCCCGCATCAAACTCTCTGCTCAGCGGGGAGACTGCTTCCTCCTCTCTCTCTGCCTGCCTCTCTGCCTACTTCTGATTTCTGTCTGTCAAATAAATAAATAAATAAAATCTAAAAAAAAAAAGATATGGAAACAACCTAAAAGTCCATCAAAGGATGAGTGAATAAAGAAAATTTGGTATATATACATACACTTCAATATTATTTGGCCTTTAAAAAAGGGAAATTCTGATATGTGCTGTACCATGAGTGAAACTTGAGGACATTATGCTATATGAAATAAGCCAGTTACAAAAAGACAAATACTTTACAGTTCCACTTATATGAGCTATCTAATGTAGTCAAACTTAAAGAAATAGGAATCAGAATGGTGATTGTCAGGGCATAGTGGCAAGAAGAAATGGGGAATTGTTTAATAGCTATTGAATTTCAGTTTTGCAAGATGAAAATGTTTTAGAGAACTATTACACAAAAATGTGAATATAGTTAACACGACTGAACACTTAAACGTTAAGATGGTAAATTGTATATTTTTTGCTATATTTAAAAAATTAAAAAAATTAAAAGAACCCACCATACTCTGAGAAATATTATATTCTGGGATAATTTAGCTCAAGATAGAAATGAATAAAATGATTAGTAAGTAGATCCATATATTTACTAGGTTCTAGTTATCTTAGATTTCACAAGATTGCTACATTTTATTTCCCATTCTTGCCAGCAGAATATAAGTTAACACATCTACTAGTAGTATTTCTGAGTGTGGCTGCTTTATAGGAAAGGATATTCTAGAAATGGTTATCTATAATTTGTGACAGACCTTAGGGAATACTAGAGGAATGCTTTCTCTGGGTCACATTTTTAAAAAAGATCTTATTTATTCATTTGAGAGAGAGAGCACAAACAGGGGGAGAGGCAGAGGGAGAGGAAGAAGCAGAATCCCTGCTGAGCTAGAAACCCAATATGGGGCTTGATTCCAAGACCTGGAGATCATGACCTGAGTTGAAGACAGACACCTAACCATGAGAGCCACCCAGGCACCCCTCTGGGTCACATTTTGAGTTAAATTCATTTAAATTTTGTTGATACTATTTGGTTCCATTGAAATATATTTAATTCCCAGCTAACTCCTGGAAATTTATAGAGTTGAAAGAGCTTTTAGTAGCAGAAAGTAAAGTTCATTGGGTCACTATTAACCACTAGCACTTACATGTAGGTGAATGTGATGGGGAAAACTATTTTGCAATAATTGCTCTAAATACAGATCTAAATTTCCCTTTGGAGTATCTGGGGAAGTTCACATATTCTTGACTAGATTTGACCCCTTCCCCACTAAGCCTACCTTACAAATTCATATGAATGTTTGGTTTGGTTTTGCAACTGCTCAGAGTTGTTGGATAAATAGCACTGGGGATATAACCTGAGTGATATCATCTCTAAGATGAAGAGAAAACCAAGTTCTTTGAACATTTATTCAAAGAACTTGGGACAGACAGTGTCAGGCTGCTGTTGAAGTATAATCAGAGAATGCTTGTGGTAGAGGAACTAGCTTGTGGGAATATACACATTCTAGACTCAAGTGGAGCAGGACTGGTGACCACTGCTGTCAAATCAAGGGAAGGTGCATCCAGTTTCCTATTAACATAACCTATTGCCCAAATTTCCCAGAGCTATGTGCATCCTTGATAAAGCTAGTCAACTCTTACTGCTCCTTATTTCAGGCCCATTCAAACCCTGCATGTCTGATTCCAAGACCTTTGATTTCTACATTTCTTTCCTCATTTCCAAGCTTGGCTGGGTCTTCCAACTGCTTGGCATGTATCTATGGATATTTGGACATCTGTTTCTGTCAGGGAAAGAGAGGACTGCTTAACTATTACCATTCTCCTAGGGAAAGTTGTTCTAACTTGAGTTAAAATGTTCCCATTAAATGTACTTATAGACGTAACTTGGAAAAACTGCATGATAAAATCCAGGATAACTCTGGGAAAAATTTATTTTTATCTCAAACTTAGATGTCAGCATCACCAAGTATTTTATCATTAGCCAGCTATGACCCCATCCTCCACCCTGTTAGGATGTATATTTAAGAGATGAGAAGTTATTATTTTCTATTCACATCAAAACCTTTCAATTTGTGACCTAGACTGAGACTAATAGACTATAAAAGAATGAGATGAGATGAGATGAGATGAGATGAGGGGCTTTGAACACTCGTGTCTTTTTTGTTTACCAAGTATTTCTTGTAAATCTTTCTTGGGCATTTTAGTTCTCTTATCTGTTGATTGTTGATTATCTAAAATTTGCTCCATATTGGGGCAAACATAGGGATGTTTCCCTTCTAGATCTGGATTTAATAAGATGAATGAACAACTGAAAGGCTTTCAACCAGGGTGGTAGACCACATGCAAAATAATGTAGTCTACCATCCTTTTTGCAAGAGGTTCCCAGAATCTTAGCAAAGTCTCTATTACTTACAAAGACTTGAGAGTAGTTTTAAAAATATTTATTGTCTTCTGAAATAGTCTCTCATTATAAAAACATTCATGCTCTTACATGCAGAAAATTGGGAAATACTTAAAAGTATTAAGTGCAAAGAAGTAAAGAAAAATAGGTCGTATTTTCTTATAATAATAGGTGCTATTTATAACATGTATTTCTATATGTCAGTCATTGTGTTAAATACTTTACAATCATAATCTTTTTTATATTTATAATGATACTGAGAATTAATGTTATTATCCCAGGTTTACAGATAAGGAAACTGAAATTTGCCTAAGGTGAAGAAGTGGTAGAATAAAGATTTTAAACCTACATTGGCTTGGCTCCTAAATCTAGATTTTTAACCATAAACCTACTTTTTCATTTAGTATTACATGTGAGCATTTCCCCATGTCTTAAAATATTTCTTTTAAAAGATTTTATTTATTTGCCAGAGAGAGAGAGAGCAAGCAAGTACACACAAGCAGGCAGACAGGCAGGTAGAGGCTGCGAGAGAAGCAGGTTCCCTGCTGAGCAAGGAGCCCGATGCGGGACTCGATCCCAGGACCCTGGGATCATGACCTGAGCCGAAGGCAGCAGCTTAACCAACTGAGCCACCCAGGCATCCCTTAAAATATTTCTTTTAAAGTGTAACTCTCTAATGGCTGCATGTTATTCTACATGTGGACATGCCACAATTTGCTTAATCTGTATTGCTCTTTTGAATTTATTTGTTCCCTATTCCATTTGTTTCTCTTTTTGTTTATGTTACACACATTGGCATAATAAATAACCATGGTTGTACATTTTTATCTCCATCCTCTTTTATTATTTGCTTAGAATAAATTCCTAGACATGTGCTAATTGGAACAAAGAATATTGATGTTACTATAGCTGTAAATAGTACCTACTTGCTTTCAAAAATTATATCAATTTATATGAAGAGTTCACTGTAAACTTGACTAAACTGAAGATTGCTATTATTTCTAACAATTTGTTCTCTTTTTTCAACATTTTCTCTTTTTTCAACATTAAAAAAAATTATTTATTTATTTGAGAGAGAGAGAGGGAGAGCATGAAGTGGCACAGAGGGAGAGGTAGAAGGAGAAGGAGAGAATCTCAAGCAGACTCCAAGCTGAGCCTGTAACCCTATGTGGGGCTCAATCCCACAACCCTGAGATCGTGACCTGAACTGAAACTAAGAGTCAGATGCTTAACTGCCTGAGCCACCCAGATACCCCTCTAGCAATTTTCAAATGAAAAATAATATTTTGCTTTGATTCAGTTGTCTTTGATTATTAGAGAGTTTTGGTTGTTTTGATCCAAGCCTTCAGGTAAAGCTAGGCTCTGCACCTTTCTGCATCTGACTTGGTTCTTTCTTGGCTCTCCTTCTGTCCAGGGTCTTGCAGAACTCTCCCCTTATCAATAGAGTAGTTCACCTGGATTTCCGCACAGCCAGCCCCTCTTGGAATGTTCTCTTCTACTCTTTTCCCATAGCTCTACTTTTGCTTTTCATTGACATCAGTCTTTGCAAGATTAAACCCTTTAGTATATTAAAAATCTTTCCTTCAGCCAATAGATTTTTACTGCATACTTTTTTTGCGCCATATGCTGTTCTAGGCTGGGGGAAAACAGCAAACAAAGCAACAAAAATCTCTTCTTCATGGGGCTCACATTTTAGTGGAGAGAGGGGGAAAGCAATAAAAAAATTAACATATAGTACCTTAGATGGTGATAGATACTATGAGAAAAAGAAAGCAGTGAGGGGATGATAGGAAAGTTAGCATAGAGGGCTCACATTGTTACACACAGCAATCAAGGAAGTCTTCCCTGAGAAGGTAATGCTTCAGTAAAGACTTCAAACTTCCTTTATGTTTTGAGGGAGCAAACTGTGTAGTGGTCTGGTGAGAGAATCTTCTAGGCTGCGGGAACAGCAAGCACAAAGGCCTTGAGGCAAAAATGTGCTGGTGTGCTCAAGCAACAGGAAGTAAGACAGCACTTACACCAGAAAGTCATGTTTGGGGAAGATTTGTCTGGGTGTAGGGTGCAGGACAGATTAAAAAAGAGGGAAAAGAGAAATTTCCAGTGGGCACCAATATCTGTTCTCTTTTTATTCTGGAGCACACAGATAAATTTCATTTCCCTGACTCCTTTGAAGTTTGGTGCAGCCATGTGGCTAAGTTCAGGCCAATGGAATGCAAGTACAAATGGTATGAATTATTTCCAGGCTTGGTCTACAGAGACAATCATGTGCATTCCTCTCTCTCTCTCTCTCTCTTCCTTTCTGTAGCAACTGTGGAGATGATACGTTGATGATAGGCAGAGCTACAAGATTAAGGAATTGTGAGTCCCTGGTACTCCACATGGAAGGCCACCTATAGAACACTTTCCTGAGACAGTTGGTATATGATAGAAAAAGAAACTTTTTTCTTTTTATTAATGGTCATCATGCTGTACATTATATCCCTGGACTTGTATATTTTATGACTGGAAGTTTATACCTTTTGACCCTCTTCACCCATTTTTTCCACTCCATACTCCCCACTTCAGGCAACCACTAGCCTGTTCTCTGTAGCTATGAGGGTTTTTTTTTTTTTACTTTTTCTTTGTTTTAAGATCATATCATATGGTACTTATCTTTCTCTATCTGATTTATTTCACTTAGCATAATGCTCTCAAGTTCCATCGAAATTGTCTTAAATGGCAAGATATCCTTTTTTAAATGACTGAATAATATTTCATTGTATATGTATACACTGTATTTTCTTTATCCATTCATCCACTAATGAACACTTAGTCTACTTCCATGTCTTGGAGCTGCAATGAACTTGGGGTACATATATATTTTTGAATTATTTTCATTTCCTTCGATAAATTCCCAGAATTAGAATTGTTGGATCATACGGTATTTCTATTTTTAATTTTTTGAGGAACCTCCATACAATTTTCCATAATGGCTGTACTAGTGTACATTCTCACCAGTAGTGCACAAAGATTCTCCACATCTTTGTCAACACTTATTTCTTCTTGTTTTTTTTTTTTTTTTTTTTGGTAATAGCCGTTCTGACAGCTGTGAGCTTATATCACATTGTCATTTTGATTTACATTTCCCTGATGACTAATGATGTTGAGCACCTTTTCATGTACCTGTTGGTCATTTGTTGTCTTAGGAAAAAGAAGATACCCTGCCTATTTTTTTAATTGGATTTTTTTTTTTTTACTGTTGCATTTATGAGTTCTTTATATATTTTGGGTATTAGCTCCTTATCAGATTCATGATTTGCAAATATTTTCTTGCTAGGTAGGTTGCCTTTTCATTCTGATGATGGTTTCCTTTCCTGTGAAGAAGCTTTTCAGTTTGATGTAGTGCCACTTGTTTGTTTTTGCTTTTGTAGACTTTGCTTTTTTTTTTTTTTTTTTTCAAATCCAAGAAATCATTACCAAGATCGATGTCAAAATTTACCCCTTACTTCTTGCAGGAGTTTATAGTCAGGTCTTTTGAGTTAATTGTTGTGGATAGTGTAAAGTAGTGCATGGTTTCTTTCTTTTGCTTGTGTATGTTTGGTTTTTACAACACCATTTATTGAAGAGTCTATTCTTTCCCCATTGAATATTATTGGCTTCTTGGTCGTAAATTAATTGACCATAAGATGTAGGTTTATTTCTTCACTCTCATTTCTGTTGCATTGATCTATGTAACTGTTTTTAATGCCAGTACCACACTCTTTTGAACACTATAGCTTTGTAATATAGTTTGAAATCAGGGAACATGATGCCTCCATTTTTGCTTTTCGGGATCTTTTGTGGTTTCCTACAATTGCTAGGATTATTTGTTCTACTTCTATGAAAAATGCCATTGAAATTTTGATAGGGATTGCATTGAATCTGTAGATTGTTTTGCAGTATGGATATTTTATTTATTTTTTATTTTTAAATTTTTATTTACTTTTATTTTTTAAAAGATTTTATTTACTTATGAGAGAGAGAGAGAGAAAACAAGCAGTGGGGAGGTGCAGAGGGAAAGAGAGAGGGAGAAGCAGGCTCCTTGCTGAGTGGGGATCCTGATGTGGAGCTCAATCCCAGGACCCTGAAATCATGACCTGAGCCGAAGACAGATGCTTAACTGACTGAGCCACCCAGGCACCCCATGGATATTTTAACAATACTAATTCTTCCAGTCCATGAGCAGGAACTAGCTTTTTTTTTTTTTTTTTTTTTTTTTTTTTTACATTATTTGTGTCTTCTTTGATTTCTTTCATTAATGTTTTATAGTTTCTAGTGTACAGGCCTTTCACTTCCTTGGTTAAATTTGTTCCTAGGCATTTTATTCTTTTTAATGTAATTGTAACTTTTCTTAAATTTCTCTTTCTGTTAGTTTGTTATTACTGTAAAGAGATGCAACAGATTTTTGTGTATTGGTTTTGTATCCTGCAGTTTTACTAGATTTATTAGTTCTAACAGTTTTTTGGTGGAGTGTTTAGGACTTTCTGGATATAATATCATGTCATCTGCAAATAGTGACAGCTTTATTTCTTTCTTTCCAATCTGGATGCCTTTTATTTCTGTTTCTTGCCTAATTGCTCTGGCTAAGATTTCTGATACTATGTTGAATAAAAGTGGCCAGAGTGGGCATCCTGGTCTTGTTCTTGATCTTAGAGAAAAAGCTTTCAGTTTTTCACCATTAAGTATGATGTTAGCTGTGGGCTTGTCATAGATGGCCTTTATGATGTTAAAGCACATTCCCTCTGTACCACTTTGTTGAGAATTTTTATGACAAATGGATGTTGTTTTGTCAAATGCATTTTCTGCATCTATTGAGATGATTATCTGATTTTTATCTTTTATTTTGTTAATGTGGCGTATCACATTGATTGATCGGTGGATGTTGAACCATTCTTGCATATCTGGTATAAATCCCACTTTTCATGGTGTGTTATCCTTTTAATGTAGTGTTGGATTTGGTTCGCTAATATTCTGTTGAACATTTTTGCACCTATGTTCATTAAGGATATTGGCTTGTAATTTTCTTTTCCTGTGGTGTCCTTGTCTGGTTTTGGTATCAGGTGATGTTGGCCGAAAAATAAACTTCTGTTGTGTTAAACCTATGATAATTTTTTTTTTATTAACAATGTTCACAAATAGTATAGGAAATGACAGGCAAGATAATTAGCTAGAAGTTTGTTAAAGGAGGATTATTCCTCTTTCTTTGAAGAAACTCACAAAAACTGAAAGGAGATGGTAAGATAAAATCATTTTATTTTATTTATTTTTAAAAAGATTTTATTTATTTATTTGTCACAGAGATAGAGAGAGTAAGGCAGGCAGAGTGGCAGGCAGAGGCAGAGGGAGAAGCAGGCTTCCTGCGGAGCAAGAAGCCCGATGTGGGACTTGATCCCAGGATGCTGGGATCATGACCTGAGCCGAAGGCAGATGCTTAACCGACTAAGCCACCCAGGCATCCCTATAAAATCATTTTAAAATAAATAAGAAAGAGTAGAGAAAAAAACAAAGTAGGAAAATAAGATGGACTAAATGTAGTATCCAGAGGGTTAGGTATTTGGGGCAGATGGATTTGTGGTGGTAGGAATGGAAAAGAAAGAAATAGAGTGAATTCATGGCTATTTATAAGAAAGAATGGAAGAATGAGTGGGATCTTATATAAGTAAGTCAAAGATGACACCATAGTTCTAGAATCATAGTTCTTGAAATTTGAAAGGGTGTTGGTAGCAGCAGTTTTAGTGGGATACATGCAGTAAAATAGATGTTTTTAGCGTATAGTACGCTCAGACTGCTTCCGCTGAGCTAACCAAGTTCTCTTTTTGGTTAAATCCTACTTAAGCTATTGGACATTATTTAAAGTCTTTGGACAGGGGCACCTGGGTGGCTCAGTGGGTTAAAGCCTCTGCCTTCGGCTCAGGTCATGATCCCCGGGTCCTGGGATTGAGCCCCGCATCGGGCTCTCTGCTCAGCGGGGAGCCTGCTTCCTCCTCTCTCTCTGCCTGCCTCTCTGCCTACTTGCAATCTCTGTCTGTCAAATAAATAAATAAAATCTTTAAAAAAATAAATAAAATCTTTGGACAAAATTTACATGCTGTCTCTATCTTAATTCTCTTTTGATACCATTCCTTTCTGTTTTGTTTTTAATATGCCTCTGCTCAGCATCCTTCAAAGATTCTTCTTTCTCTAACTCTCATTTAACTGTGGGTGTTTTCCCAGATTTGGACTTCAGTCCATTTTTTATTATTCCATCCCACAGGGATTGGCATTTTTTTTCCTTTGTAAAGGGCCAGATGGTAAATATTTTAGACTTTGTAGGCCATATGGTCTCTGTTGCAATAACTCAACTTTGCTGTTAGAGTGTGAAAGCAGCCATCAACGCTATGTAAACAAATGGGCCTGGCTATATTCTTATAAAACTTTATTCACAAAACAGGGAGTGGGCCAGATTTGATCCAAGAACCTAAGTTTGATGACCCCAAATTTACACTGTCCTCTTGGTATGATATCAATTCCCATGACTTTAAATACCATCCATGTGATAATGGCCCCCGTATTATATTTCTTTAGCACAAATTTATTTCCTAAGCTCAGAATACTATGAGCTACATCTTACTAGATACTTGAATCTGGAAACTCTTATTTTCAGTTTGGAACACGTACCTGTCTCACACTCTTCAATGAAACAATGTATGTATTTTTTTTCCTGAATTCGGAATCACAATGAATCACTCTCTCACCAGCTAGTCTAAATAGAGACCTGTGAATTATCCATCATTTCTTCTCAATCTAATTCAACAACATCCTCTTTGAACTTAACACAGCTATCCATTCTTGCTCCTTGAAACCTATTCTTCAATCTGTTGTCAGAGTCCTCTTTCTAGCATGTAATATGATTGTGTTTCTTCTATATTATTAATTTTCAATAAAGCCTCAGAGTAAACTTCAAACTCCTTAGCATGGCATTCAAGGCCCTTCACCAACCAGCCCCTGCTTACTTTTGTAGTCTCACTTCAAGTTGTCATCTTGCAGCCCAGACTACAGCTACAGTGAAATATGGGCAGATCTCAGATCTCTCAACTATACCTTGTGCTGTCACATGTAGGCCTTTGCACATGCTGCCCTCTGTTCCAGGAATACCTTCCTCCATACACCATTACCCCTCTCTAATTTGCCTCTACCCACTCCCATTCCCATCTCTGGTATCCATTCTCATCAAGATCCAGCCTTGTGTTATCTTTTGGAATATTTCCATGGACTCTTAGGGGCAGATCCAGATTTTGTGGGGCATAAAACTTATACAATGTCAGTATTCTTCTTTATGATCAAGAATACAAAAATATATTCTTTTTTCTTTTCAAAATTTATAAAATTTTATGACCATGTGCATATATTACCAATGAATATATTGCATTTACCTCTCCCGCTAGGGGTTTTACCTATATGTTCTCATCAAGACCCGTGGATATGTCACCATCACAACTCCTAGTAGACAGCACTAAATACATGGTCTGTTCATTTTTCTGTGCTCCATGTTAGACTGAAATTCCTCAAGAATGAGTATGGTGGGGATGCATGGGTGGCTCCGTGGGTTAAGCCTCTGCCTTCGGCTCAGGTCATGATCCCAGGGTCCAGGAATCAAGTCCCGCATCAGGCTCTCTGCTTGGCAGGGAGCCTGCTTCCCCCCCACCCCCGCCCGCCTGCTGCTCTGCCTACTTGTGATCTATCTCTCTCTGTCAAATAGATGAGATAGAATCTTTAAAAAAAAAAAAAAAGAATGAGTATGGTGTACTCAGCACATAACAGTTCTTTAATAATTGTTAGTACAGTAAGTGAAAATGTCAACGATGCATGCAAGTTATACAAAGATAGGTCGAATCCTGCCTTGATTTCAAGTTTTTTATAATGCAGTAGTGAAGTGAAGGGCAATATCAAAAAGACAAATTCTAGTATACATAGTTGTTCAGAGTTTGATAAAAAAATCCTTTGCCTATTATAAAATCCTTTACCTATTAATTCTCAAAGTGTATTGAACATACATTCTAAGTTTCCTTTTGATTATAATAGACCTTCAAGAAAATGCTATAGTTGCTGTAAGTCTAATTTATTTTATTGTACCTCAAAATAACATTATGCTTTTTCATGAGTGCATCTGAATATGGAGAAAGAGGTGAGAAGTCCTAGCAACTGGCCAGGAGACCTGATTGCAAAATCTAAATATAGCTATATTAAAAGACAAATACAATATATTCAACAGATAATAAACTGACTGACTTGAAAAGAGGAAGCTAAGAGAAATAAACTTTCAGCTATGAGTCTTACTTTTTCTCAACTAATATGACATTATAAAATTATTTAAATGTGAATGCCAAAAACACTGAGGCATTGCAATTATAATTAAGTTATATACTGTATTATTATTGGATCAAGAAATGTCTTTAGGGGTGCCTGGGTGGCTCAGTGGGTTAAAGCCTCTGCCTTCAGCTCAGGTCGTGATCTCAGAGTCCTGGAATCGAGCCCCGCATCGGGCTCTCTGCTCAGCAGGGAGCCTGCTTCCCTCTCTCTCTCTCTCTGCCTGCTTCTCTGCTTGCTTGTGATCTCTGTCAAATAAATAAATAAAATCTTAAAAAAAAAAAGGAAATGTCTTTAATGTCAAATGACAAATGGCAAGCTCTGTAGCTTTCAGACATGAAGTGCATTTTATAAATCAGGAATTATTAGAAATTCTTTGAGGAGGTTAGTAAATCTAATAAAACCTGGGGATCTTGAGCTAATTCTCTCATCTCTGTATACATTCTCTCAAGAAACCTCATGGTTTTAAAACTCATTAATACACTAACAATTCTCATACTAATACTTCTTGGCCTAAATTCTTCACTGAGCTCTAGACATGGATACCCAACTGCCTACTTAACATGTCCACTTGGGTAAATAAGAGGCATTTGAAACTTAATAGATCCTATACAAAACCTCTGATTTTTCCCCACTCTACCCCCTTTCAGAAGATGGCACCACTTTGATCCAGTTGCTCTGGCTCCAAATCAAGGAGGGGATCCTCTCTTTCTCTCTTTCTCTCATTCTCAACAGCCAACCCATCATCAGGTTCTGTTAGTTTTGTCTTCAAAATATATTTCATATCTGCATACCAACAACTCCTGCTTAGAATTTTGCAGCAACCTAATACCTACTCTCATGTTTTTTCACTCTTGCCCCTATAATTCATTCTCTATATAGCAGAGTAATCTTTTTTTTTTTTTAAAGATTTTATTTATTTGTCAGAGAGAGAGGAGAGCGAGCGAGCACAGGCAGACAGAATGGCAGGCAGAGGCAGAGGGAGAAGCAGGCTCCCCGCCAAGCAAGGAGCCCGATGTGGGACTCGATCCCAGGACGCTGGGATCATGACCTGAGCCGAAGGCAGCTGCTTAACCAACTGAGCCACCCAGGCGTCCTGTAATCTTTTTTTTTTTAATTGAAATATAGTTGGCACAAAATGTTTTATTAGTTTCAGGTATACAATATAGTTATTCAGTATGTTATATGTTTGCTATATAAGCCACAAGTGTAGCTACCATGTGTCACTATACAACACTGTTATAATACTATTGACTATATTCCCTATAGTACCTTTAATCCCTGTGACTTATTCATTCCATAACTGGAAGCCTATACCTCCCACTCCCCTTCACTGATTTTGTTCATCTCCCTATCACCTTTCCCTCTAGAAACCATAAATTTATTCAGAGTAATTTTTTTTAACCGTAGTATTTAGCTTTATTTAATGTTGCAATTTTTAAAATTTAAATTCCAGTTAGTTGGGGTGCCTGGGTGGCTCAGTGGGCTAAAGCCTCTGCTTTCAGGTCAGGTCGTGGTCCCAGGGTCCTGGGATCGAGCCCCACATCAGGCTCTCTGCACAGCGGGGAGCCTGCTCACCCCCACCCCCTCCTGCCTCTCTGCCTACTTGTGATCTCTGTCTGTCAAGTAAATAATTAAAAAAACTTTAAAACATTAATTAATTAATTAATTAATTAATTCCAGTTAGTTAACATACAGCATAATATTAGTTTCAGGAGTGGAATTTAATGATTCATTACTTCCATATAACACCCAGTGCTCATCACAACAAGTGCCCTCACTAATACCATCACCCATTTAACCCTTTCCTCCACCCATCTCCCCTCCAGAAACCCTCAGTTTGTGCTCTGTGGTTAAGAGTCTCTTTTATGGTTTGCTGGTTTCTCTTTTTTGCCCCTATGTTCATCTGTTTTATTTCTTAAATTCCACAGGTGAGTGAAATAATATGGCATTTATCTTTCTCTGGCTGACTTATTTTGCTTAGCATTATACACTCTAGCGCTACCCATGTCATTGCAAATGGCAAGATTTCATTCTTTTTGATGACTGAGTAATATTCCATTATATATTGTTGAAACTATATATATGTATATATATCTATATCTATAGCTATATAAACAAATATATATATTTGTTGAAAAATAGTTGACCACAGAATAATCTTTTAAAAATATATATCGGATCATGGCCCTCCCTCTTGTACTTAGAATTCTCAAATGGCTTCTGACTCCTTACCATGGCCTGTGAGACCTTACATTAACCGGCCCTTATCCACCTCTCTGACTACATCTCCTTCCTTTCTCCCCTGCCCTTTTCCACCACATTGCTGCCACATGAATCACACCAAACCATCTCCAGGGCTTTTGTATTTAAATGTGGTTTTCTTTCCTCCACATCTTCAAATTTTTTACTATCTCTTATTCTTTAATAACTCATGAGAATGAAATGATTGCCACCCTCTCAGAAAGGTCTTTCCTGACCAACCTAAGGAATTTCAATCATATTATCTCTTTTTGTTTTCTTCAAGTACTTACCACTAATTGAAATTATTATGTTCATTTATTTCCTAGTTCAGTACCTAACAATCACCACTAAATTTAATCTCCAGGGGATAAAATCTTTGCCTGTTATTTACCTTTTTATACCCAATGCTCACAGTAGTGCTTGCTCATGGTAGACTCTCATTAAAATTACTTGTTCAATGAATGAATGAATGAATGAATGAGTGATGTGCCTATCCTATGCATGATCTTTGCATCAGGGCCTGGCTTTTTATATAAATGTATAGGATAATATATGCCATGAGTACCTCTATGGGAGAAGCAATTTAGTAGGATGGGGAAGACAGGCTCTCTAGATGACAGACTGGAGTTCTGAAACTTGGTTCAATATATCTATACCTATATCTTTATCTATATCTATATCTCAAAATAATGATTAATTCCTTAATTCTTTAAGGGATAACTTTCTAGCATGAAACAGAGTCCTTAACAGCTCTATTTAATTAATATTAATTGGTATTAACAAGATATATTTACAGAACCTACATTAAAAAAAATTTTAGCTCCTCTTAGAGTTTTAACCCTGGGGAAAAAGAACCAACAAGCTTGTTATTCAAGAAGTTCCTGAAGTTTGTGATGAACAAATAGGTCAAGGAGAGAGGCATGGGGAGACCCTTTCGAAGTATTCTTCAGTCCCTCAAATGTCAGTCAATAAATGGAATCCTCCAAATGAAGGCTATTTTCACTTAGAAGCCTGTTATACATTTGCAATATCTTTTTCTCCCTTTCTCCCAGAGGAGCTAATGAGATGTATTTCTCTAGCAGTAGCTTTCAGGGTTTTTGTTGTTTGTTTGTTTTTTGCATTTGATAGGTTGAATCACAAAATTAGAATCACAAAATAAGTTGTAAGGGATCTTGATATCATTTAGTTCGAACTCTCTTGTGCTTCTTTCTCATGGATACGAAATTATACTGTCAATTTTTAAAAAAGATTTTATTTATTTATTTGACAGAGATCACAAGTAGGTAGAGAGGAAGGCAGAGAGCAAGCAGGCTCCCTGCTGAACAGAGAGCCCAGTGCGGGGCTCGATCCCAGGACCCTGGGATCATGACCTGAGCTGAAGGCAGAGGCTTTAACCCACTGAGCCACCCAGGCACTCCTATACTGTCAATTTTTTTTTTTTTTTTTTTTTTTTTTTTTTTAGATTTTACTTATTTGACAGACAGATCACAAGTAGGCAGAGAGGCAGGCAGAGAGAGGGGAGGAAGCAGGCTCCCTGGTAAGCAGAGAGCCTGATGTGGGGTTCGATCCCAGGACTCTGGGATCATGACCCGAGCCGAAGGCAGAGTCTTTAACCCACTGAGCCACCCAGGCGCCCCTACTGTCAATTTTTAATACCATTTTCAAGTCTTAAAAAGAAAGAATTATACTTTGCATAATTATATGCCATGCCCACCAACATTGTAGAGTGTGAGCTCATTGAGGGCAGGGACTATCTCATTTATTTTATATGCTCAGTATCTGGCATGGTTTTCACAATAAAAGAAAGAATCATTCCTAATATAGTAACGTTGGTAATTAGACAAGCTTGTCAGTCCTTAATTATTTACAATAAAATAAACTGATAAAGTCATAGATAACTAAAATAACAGGCCATTGCATATCATTTTATCAGGTTTGGGGAATGAGTGAGAGGCCAATATAAGTATACACTTTTTCAAAGAACTTCATGTTTTTATACTATGTTACTAACTTAGTATTTCCGTTGGTGACTCCTGCTTAATTGTGCAGTAAGAATATTCCTAAATTTCCTCAGATAATCTACAAAGCAAAAATCAGCTTTATAACAAATGTTTGACTGAAAATAGAAATCAGACTGTAAGATAATTGTTATCATATAATTCATTTCATCTTCTAAAGAATTCAGTTTGGAAGGTATTTTTGTATCTCCTTATTCTATACCTGCAGACCTCCATTATATATCTCTATATAACCTATGATATGGTTATATACCAGCATATTATTTGTGATGAAACTAATGGTACAGAGAGGTTTAAGAACTCGCACAAAGTCACACAGCTAGCTACTTGGCAAAGCCTGAACTCAAAAACTAAATCTGACTCTTCACTATACTCCAGTGGTTCTGCCAAGTCAGAGAGCTGAAAGGGATTTGAAGATGACTTAGTCATATGACTTCATGATACTGATGAGGATCCTGAGGCTAGAGAGAGTGACACAGCTCTCAGTCACACATGGCTGGTTAGTGGCAGAATTGGAGCCAGAGTTGGCAGTCTCCTAACCATGAAGCATTAATGCCTCTTGAAATTGGATGGGGCCAGAACTAAGGAAATGGGAATGCAAGGCCCAGAAATAATGTGGGAAACGATGTGAGAAGACAGCCCATACTTTATTTATTAGCAGTATGAGCAACAAAGGAGTTGCTGTCAGATTTGCATTTTATTTTATTTTTTAGATTTGCATTTTAGAAATATCTCTCTGGCATAGCATAAATGATGGATTGAAAGGAGCAAACAAGTGAGAAATGATAGGACATGTCCCAAGATGGTAATATGGGGGCAAAGGTAAAAGGGATAAACTAATGAGATATTTTAATATATTCTTTCAATGAGTGGAGAGTAGAATTGGTGGCGTAGGGCAGATCTGGGATTAAAAATTGGATTTTCCGGGGCACCTTTGTGGCTCAGTTGTTAACCATCTGCCTTCTGCTCAGATGATGATCCCTGGGTCCTGGGATTGAGCCCTGCCTCAGGCTCCCTGCTCAGGGAGAAGCCTGCTTCATCCTCTCTCACTCCCCCTGCTTGTGTTCCCTCTCTCACTCTCTCTTGTCAAATATATATATATATATATATACATATATATATATGTATATATATATATATTTTTTTTTTACAAAAATTGTATTTTTCTAGTCTCTGAGTAGCAGCATTTTCAGTGGCACTTTTTATACATTACTGCTGTGTGTTCTTTAATTTTGTCTTCTCAGATGAGCTGGAAGCTCCATCCGTCTTGCTCACAATTATAGCTTTTGTGTTTAACACAATGCTCAACACACAGTGAGCACTTAAAGACTGTTCAGTGAATTAGGTGAATATTTCAGTCTTCTGAGATGTTTCAGGAATGAGGTAGTATCTTAATGGATATTTAACTGTTTAATGTCAAAGCTTTATCCTTCAATTTGATAGTACCTAAAAATATGTTATTCAAATTCAGTGTCATAAACAGTACAGTGACTATAAGTTGTCTTTTCCTTGATGATTCTTATATATTCAGTTGTTTGCTTACTTTAATTTTCTTGGATTGTTAGATCCTTGAGAGTAGCAAACTACTATATTTGTCAGATAATCAAGATAATGCCACTCACTACACAAAGACTATTGCCAACCTCCCGGTTAGGAATGGGGTGTCATGGGCACCTGGCTGGCTCAGTGGGTTAAGCCTCTGCCTTCGGCTTGGGTCATAGGATCAAGCCCAGCATTGGGCTCTCTGCTCAGCAGGGAGCCTGCTTCCTCCTCTTTCTCTGCCTGCCTCTCTGCCTACTTGTGATCTCTGTCTGTCAAATAAATAAATAAAATCTAAAGAAAAAAAAAGAATGAGGTGTCATATAATTCCACTAGTCATGAAAGATGTAAAGAAATGTTTTTGCAGCCTGCAGACTTAAGCCTTATTTTTAGAATAATAAGGAACAGAGAGTTAAAAATCTTTAGGTTTCATAGAACGCTTTCAGCAATTCTGGGCAATCTAAAAGAAGTATAGAGGAATAAATCATCCTTATTCTCAGATACAATATTAATAGGTTCTTATCTGGAGTATATTTTTTGCTAGTATGAAATCTGTGCTCTGAAAACAGATCAAATGATGCTGGGAAGAATAATTTACCAGATGAAAATAAGGGAAAGAGCAAGAAATGTTGATCAAAGAGAGAGTGTTACAAATAAAAGGTTTTTGTTTTGAATAATAATAATAAAAGGATGGCATTTGAACTGAGCAACTAGCTGATAATTTGGATTACTAGCAAGTGTCTTATTTTCTAATGCATTAGATACCTAAATTGATCTTGGGAAAACATTGTTGTTATTTGCACATTTATTATAATTTAATTGTTCCTTATTATATGCTCAAGAGTATTTTAGAAATTTCAGCTATTATAGAAAATTTTTATATCTCTTTGATTCAAGGCAAGAAAAGGAGTATTTTATTTTTTGAAACATTACAGATAAAGAGCAGTAAAAGTAATATAAATACTATAATGAATCAGAAGAATGGAAGTAAGTATAGGATTAGGAAATCTACCTTATGTCCCTAACATTATGTAGACTGACTGCATCTGTACCATCTCGGAGTGAAGGGTTCCAACGCTATGTTTAAAGACTTAAAAGGGAAAAGTTTGCCCTGTTTCTGCAATGTTTTCAGTTTAAATAAAACTGAAGGGATTATACGAGCCAGTTAGAGATTGCATGGCTAAAGTATAGGGTAGCCTCAGGCTTAACCATGGTACCCTCTGTCTTAGTCCATTTGAGCTGCTCTAACAGTGTCATACGCTGGGTGGCTTATAAGCAACAGAAAATTATTTCTCACAGTTTTGGAGGCTGGGAAGCTCAAGGTCAAAGCACCAGTAGATTTGGTGTCTGGTAAGAGCTCCCTGTGTTCTAACGTGGCAGAGAGGGGGCAGGGAGATCTCTGGGGCCTCTTTTATAAGAGCACTAATCTCATTCATGAGGGCTCTGCTTCATGACCCAGTCACCTCCGAAAGGTTCCACTGCCAAATACTATTACAATGGGAGTTAGGTTTCAGCATATGAATTTTGAGGGGATTCAAACATTCAGTCTGTGGCATTCCTGTAAGGAAGGACATGTGTGAATCTGCATGTGTGAGTGTATGTGTGTTTGAGAATGTGTGTGTGTGTGTTTAACTCAGACCAATGCTCCTGTCCAGGAACATGGATAATTGAGAGCTGACAATATTATGATTAATAGCATTATATAACAGAGTTACCATTAACAAAGGCTGAATCATCACAAGGACTTGGAAATCTCTGAAGTGAATAAAATTAAAACTGCCCATCTGGGTGAAGATGCATGAATATCTTTTATAGGCAGAATAGTTGGCTATCACTATGGGCTTGATACCATTCTGTGCAATGAATGTGTAGTTTCCCATTCAGTGCATACAAGAACCCAAATGAAGTTGGCATCACCTGCTTATTGCAGATTAAGCGGGGGAAAAACTGAGGGAAGGAGAAGTTAAATCACTTTCCTGAGACACACTATTAAAAGTCAAGCCAGGGGAGCCTGGGTGGCTCAGTGGGTTAAGCCGCTGCCTTCAGCTCAGGTCATGATCTAGGGTCCTGGGATCGAGTCCCGCATCGGGTTCTCTGCTCAGCAGAGATCCTGCTTCCCTCTCTCTCTCTGCCTGCCTCTCCATCTACTTGTGATCTCTCTCTGTCAAATAAATAAATAAAATCTTAAAAAAAAAAAAAGTCAAGCCAGGGTTGGACCAGGATGGGCTGGCATTATTAGAGTTTTAAGATTCTGAAACACGGTTATTTTCAATCTCCCAGGAACTCTTTGATGAATTAAATCAAAGATCATTTGTGAAGCAATGGTGTGTGCAGAGCACCAGAAAGGTGTCATGATAATTTGGTTAAGTGTCTTAGGATCCAGCAATAACTCCTGAAGCTAGCTAGAGGGTTGCTTCACTGACTTTGAGCTTTCATAGAATTAATGGCACATGAGGAAGACATCAGGCATGAGGAAGCTTATGGAGTTTATTTAAACAGAAGCATAGAGCCAATTTCAGTGTCTTTATTGGTAGTGAGATATAATATGTTTTAATATTACATGAGCATGGTAGGGGAATAAGACTTCACTAAAACAGCTATTTATACTTTTGTTCTTAGTTTGGAAAATGTATTTTATAACATGCAAGATTTAGTTGACTTTGCTAACTTAGCTGTGAAGCTTTCAATATAGTCACTATATCATTTATGTTGTACCTCACATAAGGAAGGTATTCTTCTAATTTTTAGTTTTGAAAAACATATTTCATCCATCATTTTAGATAGTCTGGCATTTTTTTTCTCTCTTCTGTTCTTAAACCTTAAGCTTTTTGAGAATGGTCTTGCACAAAGGTAATTCATGACTTATAATTATCGTCTGAATAATTAGTATCACAGTTGTGAAATAATATCCAAACTGGAGCTCTCCATTTACCCAGCCTTCCAGGTCTCCACAACTGTAGCTGAGCCCTACAATTCCATCCTCCCCACCCACACCCACACCACACTGTACCTCTCTGGTTGTGCTTTCATGGTAGACAATGTGACCATCTATGACATCTATTATAGAAATCTTGATATCGACCACCCAATTTACACTAACCTGAATAGGATGATAGGTCAAATTATGTCTTCCATCACTGCTTCCCTAAGATTTGGTAGAGCCCTGAATGTTGATCTGACAGAATTCCTGACCAGTGTCATACCTTATCCCCATATCCACTTCCCTCTAGCCACATATGCCACTGTCATCTCTGCTGAGAAAGCCTACCATGAACAACGTTCTGTAGCAGAGATCACCAATGCATGCTTTGAGCCAGTCAACGAGTTGGTGAATGTGACCCTGGCCATGGTAAATACATGGCTTACTGCCTGTTGTACCATGGTTACATGGTTCCTAAATATGTCAGTGCTGCCACTGCCACCATCAAGACCAAGCATATCATCCAGTTTATGGACTGGTACTCCACTGGCTTCAAGGTTGGCATTAAATGCCAGCCTCCCAATGTGGTATGTGGTGGAGACCTGACAAAGTACAGTGAGCTGTGTGCATGCTGACCACCACCTGAGCCATTTTGGGGGCCTGGACTCACCTGGACCACAAGTTTGACCTGATGTATGTCAAGCATGCCTTTGTTCACTGATACATGCATGAGGGTATGGAGGAGAGTCTTTTTGAGGCCTCTGAGGACATGGCTGCCTTTGAGAAGGCTTATGAGGAGGTTGGTGTGGATTCCGTTGGAGGAGAGAGGAGGAAGAAGGAGAGCAGTACTAAAGTTAACATATCATAAAGATGCTGCTTTTACAGGGAAGCTTATTCTGTGTTAAACATTGAAAAGTTGTGTTCTGACTGGCTAATTTGTATGTAGCAATATATACTCTCACATACATTTACTGACCTATGCTTTAAACACAATACTTTGTTATAGACCTAAGCTGTCCATTTCTCTGATGAGTTTGAACAAAGTATTCCCTGTCATAGTGAGAAAAAAATAGATCCCCTACTTATAAGCTATATTGTTTTCTGACATCTAAAGCCATTTGAAAAAGTATGAACAACATCTCTTACGGACAGTGAAAAGGGTTTTCAATCAGTCCACAACATATTTTGATTACTATTTACTCCATGTTTTAAGTATGATTTAATATTTCTAACTATTAACAATACTAATAGTGTATTAGCTAATAGTTTATTGATCGTTTATATTTCTGTTGAAGGATTCTTACTTTCCTGACACTTCCTTCTATGTGGAGGAAGCTTCACTCATTTGTGTCTCTCCAGGGAAGATGATTTAATCTGCTTGGTGAGTTTGGAAGGAGAAATTGAGCACATATAACTCAGATCCTTCCTCTCCCCTCTCCTTAGGGGAGAACTGCCCACGGGGAGCCAACATTCTCCTCAGCTTTTCCATGCTGTCAGGACAGGCTTGAGGTGATGTAGTTTTGTCTGTGATTGGACTTGTGAGTGTCTCATTGTAGGGTTTGGTATTTAGGAAGTCTGTTTGCTTGCAGATGTAATCTATGTCCATTGACCTAAGCTTTATCAGTAATACATAGAATATATTGGCTCTCCATCTCTGACTTTTTTGTATTATTTCTCAACTGGTTCAGAACTCAGGGTAGAAGAGAAGTCTCAGTTATCAGACCACCTCACAGACCCCAACTCAAACATCTCTGTATCAGTGGGCTAAGTCTTAGGACATTAACAAGAAGTGCAGTTAGTGAGAACAAACTATTGTGTGAGCATGGAGGTTTCTTGCTTCGCAGGTGCCTTTAGCATTGGTGAGTCTGTAGCAACTGCCAAACAGATCTCTAAAACCTGTGGCAGCTTTGTCCACCGTCAAGAGGCCACTTAAACAGCTGATCATGTTTCTCTAGATGTAGGGGTGCTGGTACCAGGGTTTAAGCTGAGGCATGGGCCTTTGGCAGATATGTGGGGATCTTAGAGGCAGACAGACTGCTGAGGGTACAGGTTTTATTCTAAGCAGGCAAGACAGAGGCAAGCATTTGATTACAGAAGAGTCTTCCCCCTCTGGCTTTTAGCTGCTAGGGAGCAGGATGATATTCACCATTTGAAAACTGTAGTGCAACTTTTAATAGTGAGATTCTACCTTTTTTTTTTTTTTAAGATTTTTTTCTTTTCTTTTCTTTTTTTTTTTTGACAGAGATCACAAGTAGGCAGAGAGAGAGGGGGGAAGCAGGCTCCCCACTGAGCAGAGAGCCCGATGCAGGGCTCAATTCCAGGACCCTGGGATCATGACCTGAGCCAAGGCAGAGGCTTTAACCCACTGAGCCACCCAGGTGCCCCTGAGATTCTACCTTTAGCTAACATGCCAGATCTAGGTAGGCAGTGTGGATCAGCTGCCCTAATTTCTGTTCTTTTCTTGTGTTTTTCTTTTTTAAAAGATTTTATTTATTTATTTGACAAAGAGAGACACAGTGAGAGAGAGAACACAAGCAGGGGGAGTGGGAAAGGGAGAAGCAGGCTTCCCACTGAGCTGTGGGCCCAATGCGGGGCTTGATCCCAGGATCCTGGGATAATGTCCTGAGCCGAAGGCAGACACTTAACCATCTGAGCCACCCAGGTGCCCCTTTTGTGTTGTTTTGATGGACTTCACAACGAAGAGAGGAAATGACCGATCCTGAATTCGTGACGTTTGTTCACAGCAAAGGAAGCCAGGCACAAACGAGTATATACTGTCTGATTCTATTGATAGGATGTTCAAAAGCTGGGCATAACTGATTTACGATGACAGACACCAGAATACCTGGTTTCTTTAGGGGGTTATTAACTGAATAAGAACTCGGAGGAGACTTCTGGGGTGTTGAAAATGTTTAATACCTTGATCTAAGTATTTGTTACTCAGTTACATACATAGATAAGAATTGATTAAAGCATGTACTTAAAAGTTGTGTACTTTATTATATCTCAGTTTTTAAAATTGCATAGACGTATTTGATCTATCCATTGTATAGATGCATATGGAGGACTTTTCAGTGAAAACTTAGCTGCAGGGGCGCCTGGGTGGCTCAGTGGGTTAAAGCCTCTGCCTTCGGCTCAGGTCATGGTCCCAGTGTCCTGGGATTGAGCCCCACATCGGGCTCTCTGCTCTGCAGGGAGCCTGCTTCCACTCTCTCTCTCTATCTGTCTGCCTCTCTGCCTACTTGTGATCTCTGTCTGTCAAATAAATAAATAAAATCTTTAAAAAAAAAGAAAAAAAAACTTAGCTGCATGTTCACAGTGTAAAATATTTGCCTTTTTTTGATCCCTTAATTCCCATAGGATATACAGCCTATTGGGGGAAAGATCTTGTCATTTTCTATAATGTCTTACCATCTCCGAGTTTATTTTTAAATTTTAACTTATTTATATTTGATGCATTCTTGGTACCTTCTAGCTGCTCTGGAGACTCAACTGGTATAAGTGGTATAAGAGACTCATCAACCATAGGGTGCTCACCCTACTGTATTCCTGAGTGCTTACCACACAGCTAGGTCAATCCAAGCTTGGTGCTGTAGGTGTCCCATTTACTAGTAGGATGAATCCTCTTCCCCTGGGTTTATTTCTGTACCAAATATAAAATATATATGCTATATTGCAAATTTTTGCTCATAGATAACAATCTAAACCAGAGGTTGGCAAACTTTTTCTTTATAGCATCAGATAGTCAATATTTCATGCTTTGTAGAACATATGGTCTTAACTTTCCATGAAAGCAGTCAAAGACAATACATAAATAAAGGGATGTGGCTGTGTTCCAATAAAACTTTATTTACAAAATCAGGTGGTAAGCTAGATTTGACCCATGGGCCAGAATTGGTGGACCAGCACCTGGTCCTCCTGAAAAATTGCAATTGATAGGGAAGAGATTATTCCATCCTTTTTTGTTTTGTTTTTGCAAATAAGGAGACTGAGGCTTGATGAATTGCATGAGCTTCCTAGGTTATTCATGGAGCGATTTCCAACTACAGCTCAGATGAAGAATTATATTCATGCCACTGACATTTTGTAGTTGTGTTTTAAGGCCCATAGAGTGAGGGTGTCAGGTAGTGCTTAGCATTCACTTATTTATATTCAATAAATATTTTCTTATTTGAGCAATTTTGTGTAACTTCGATCTTAAAGCATCTTCCTAGTCAGGCTTCTTCATGAGGTTATAGTCAGGCAATAGGAAATTTTTGGATAAATAGCAACTCAGAAATCAAAGCTTAGATTCTGGTCTTTTCTAAGCTAGCTGTGTAACTCTAAGCCACTTAACCACTTGGGATGAAGCTTCATGTAGGACTCATTCCTAGGTATCTAAATTTTAAAAGAGGCCTCCAAAGAAGGCAACATTCTAACATAATTTTAATAGAACCAAATGGTGCACAGATGAGACAATTCAGAAAAACATTTCAGATCAAACCATATCACTATCTTTACCTTGCTAATTAAGATGTCCATGTGACTATAACCACACTAAGTGATGTGAAAGTCCCTTTCACTCACATCCCATCCTTCTGAAGCTAATAACAGGCTAAAGAGAATGTTTTCAGATCAAGAGATAAGATTAGTCCTTGTTATATACTCTCCTATCAAAAGATGCAAATACGTATTTCCTTCCCCTTGGTGGTTCTGAGCTCTATCCAAGAATTACTAGGCACTCATTTCTTTCTATACATATATAAAAGAACTGACAGGCAGTTGTTTGAATTGTTTCTTTATTGTCCTTATTTAGATTTTATTAACTAAGCCAGAATTCACAAAAAAATCTATGACACACCATTCTGACCCCAGGGGCTGCATGTGAATAGTTCGTTGTTACTACTTTGTTCTTGGGATGCCTCTGACCTTTCAGAGGATGTAAAATGTATAAGAGGTACTCAGGAAAAAGGAAGGAGAAAATGATGTTTTGTTGTGTAAATTACTGACTTCTTCCCTTGCTGCAAAAAATATTTTAAGGGAAAAGTATTTGTTATTACACTGTCCTTCGTTTTAAGAGAAATGTAGCACCATCTTTTTTTTTGAAGGAGAAGAAGAAGCTTGGCCAGTTTGAATATCACAGAGTCTCTGGGGACCTCCATGGGGAAGTGAGACATAGGAAAGGAAAGTAGGGTGGCAAAGGAATGGTGAAAATCCTCTTCTTTCTTCATGAGTTCATCTAGGGCCTCATAACTTTCACTTAGGGCCGGCTGTGCAAGACACCAATATTCCTCATTTGCATATTCTAAGGGCATCTTGCTGGAAACACTATCTTTGTTCTCCTCCAAACTATTCCCCATCCAAGGACTCCTCCTCATGTATGAGTCTGATCATGTCCCTCGGCTGCTTTAAAATCTTTCAAGGGGCACATGGATGGCTCAGTCAGTTAAACATCAGACTCTTGATCTCAGCTCAGGTCTTGATCACAGGGTCCTGAGTTCAAGCTGGGCAAGGAGCCTACTTAAAAAAAAAAAAAAAGAAGGAAAGAAAAGAAAAATACTTCAAGTATTTCTCATTGTCTAGTGGAAAAGGTATACACTCCTTAGCTTGGCACATAGTCCTTTCATGATCTGGCTCTTCTCAACTTTCATTATGTTCTATTCCCATGTGCATCTTGAACTACAGCCATTCCAAGTAGATTCTAGCTCCACATACCAAACTAGTTCCAGCTTCCATGCCTTTGCCCATGCTCTGACTTCTCCTAGAATACTATTTCTCCATGCATCTCCCTAAATAAGCAACCACTCTGGCTCAGACATTACCACCTTTGAGAAAGCTTTTTGACTTTCTTCACCAGAGATAGGAATTTTCTCTTTACCGTGTTAGCATTTCTGCAAAAGGATACATTTTCCTGTTCCACTAGAGTTAGTGCCTCCTTAGCAAGGTCTGTTCACTTTTCTATCCTTAATGACTGACATAGTGTAGAATTTAATAAATGTGTGTTAGCAATGGAATACTATGCAGCCATCAAAAGAAATGAAATCTTGCAAATTTGCGACGACGTGGATGGAACTAGAGGGTATCATGCTTAGCGAAGTAAGTCAATCGGAGAAAGACAACTATCATATGATCTCCCTGATATGAGGGAGAGGAGATGCAACATGGGGGGTTGAGGGGGTAGGAGAAGAGTAAATGAAACAAGATGGGATTGGGAGGGAGACAAACCATAAGTGACTCTTTTTTTTTTTTTAAAGATTTTATTTATTTATTTGACAGAGAGAGATCACAAGTAGGCAGAGAGGCAGGCAGAGAGAGAGGAAGGGAAGCAGGCTCCCCGCTGAGCAGAGAGCCCGACGTGGGACTCGATCCCAGGACCCTGAGATCATGACCTGAGCCGAAGGCAGCGGCTTAACCCACTGAGCCACCCAGGTGCCCCCCATAAGTGACTCTTAATCTCACAAAACAAACTGAGGGTTGATGGGGGGAGGGGGTTGGGAGAGGGGGGTGGGGTTATGGATACTGGGGAGGGTATGTGCTATGGTGAGTGCTGTGAAGTGTGTAAACCTGGCGATTCGCAGACCTGTACCCCTGGGGATAAAAATATATGTTTATAAAAAATTAAAAAAAAATTATAAAAAAAATGTGTGTTAGAATGCATGAGTGACTATTTTATACAGGAGAAGATAATTTTTTATTTCTAATATACTGCTTCATAATATTGATATTACAAACAAGGTTTTTATTTTCATTTTTTTCCTGATTTTTAGTTTCACTCTAAAAATTTATTTTTTATTGAAGCCCAATCGACATGTAACATATAATTCTTTAGATTAGTCAATATTCATATATATTGTGAAATGTTCACAGTAAGTCTACTTAATATTTATCATCATACATGTTATAAAATTTTTTTTCTTATTAAGAGAACTTTTTAAAGATCTGCTTTCTTAGCAACTTTCAAATATGGAAACAGTATTATTAACTGTCACCATGCTGCTCATTACATCCCATGACTTAATTATTTTATAGCTGGAAGTTTGTACCTTTGGTTCCCTTCACCCATTTTGGCCTCCCATGTCCACATCTGGCAACACCAGTCTGTTCTCTATATATAAATAGGAGTTTTTAGAGTGTAGAGAGTATGTCTCATTCATTTTTGTATATCTTATACTAACATAGAGCCTGGTGGTAACACTTAATAAATATTTGGTGGATGAACGGAGGAGTGAGTAGTTAAATGGATGATGTGGTATAATGATCCAGTGGATGCCCAGTGCTCAACTTCCATTTATCACTGTATATGACAAGAGGAAACCTGGAAGCTGTTGGCAATGCCAAAGACTCCGAGCTCCTCTCTCTTTGAGATGAATGTCTGAGATGACAAAAGGAATCAGCCGTTGCTCAAAAGCTAGCCTGGGGTTAGATAGTAAAACATGTACTCATGAAGTCCTTAGTTTATTTGTTTATTTATTTAACAAATTCTTATGGAACCATGAATTCTAATCTAAAGCTTATTAGGCCAGATGTATATCAGAATTCAGATTTTTTCAGATTTTTTCAAAAAGATTTTATTTATTTATTTGACAGAGAGAGAGAGATCACAAGTAGGCAGAGCAGCAGGCAGAGAGAGAGGGGGAAGCAGGTTCCCCGCCGAGCAGAGCAGAGAGCCTGATGCGGGGCTCAGTCCCAGGACTCTGAGACCATGACCTGAGCCAAAGACAGAGGCTTAACTGTCTGAGCCACCCAGGTGCCCCTTTTTCAGATTTTAGAATAGTAATGTACCATATAGCATGTAAAATGGGGTCTAGGGCAGCACTGTGTAATAAAACCCATTAATAGTTCTGCAGAAAAGTGTGTTTACATTTACAATACATTGTAGGATAAATGGAAACTGTAACCAGGCTTATGCCAGTTCAGGTCAGGGTTTGACTTCAAATGAGTTCAGGCCAGATCGGCTTTTGTTGCCAACTGTGTTATGAAACACTTTCCATTTTCAGAGCTTTTTGGGTTTTAGAATTGTGGATGAGGGGTTGTAGAAATGTGACAATGTTCCTCTGAAAAAAAATTCCTTTAGAAGAAATTTAGGGAAGTATCCTACAAATATATACTCTATCAGTGATTCCCAATATGGTTTATCAAATAAAAGTTATCTCAAGGAATATTATTAAAATCCAAAGAAACAAGGAATTTAAATGTACTTTTTATTAAAAGCTAAGCCTTGATATCCCATGTGTTATTCTTAACCAGTAGCAAAGTAGATCTAATTAGTAGGATAGAGGGTTTCTAACAGAGCAGCTGTTTCTTGTGATCTTTACTATGGGAAAAAAATCAGTGAAGGACAGGGCAAGGGGACAGCAGTAAAGGAAAAAAAGGAAGTAGTTCCAATTAGAGACTATACTCTTCTGGGGTCTGGTAATTAAATTTGCACTGTACCTATGAATGCTCCACAATTATTGCCTTTTCCTGTCATTTAACACTGGACATTCCTTTATCTATGCTGGGTCCATTCCTTCACAGAAAAACAAAACAAAAAACCACACACACACATAAAACAAAACACACACACACACACACACAAAGTTGATACAAGGAACTACACTGTGTATATGACAGAAATAATATCTTCTCAAAAAATGTAAGCCTCACTGTCCCTGTCCTGGTGGTGTCTAGTGTCATACTACTAGGTGAAAGAAACCCTCATTAAAAGCTATTATGAAAAATACCTAATAACTCCTTCAATTGTCCTGGTTCCTAAAAGTTTTTTTTTTTTTTTTTTTTTTTGAGAGAGTGAGGGAAAGAGCGGGAAGGGACGGGGAGAGGGAGAGGGAAAGAAAGACTCTTAAGCAGGCTCCATGCCCAGCAGGGAGCCCAATGCCAGAGCCAAATCAAGTGTCAGACACTTTAACCAGCTGAGACACTGAGGTCCCCCTGGTTCCTAAAACTCTTTAAACTGTTCATCCCTAGTCTCCAACTCTTTTGGCTTTTGTGGGGAAATGAAGATTCTGTAGTTGAGCTACTTTTTTGAGGAGCTTTTTCAGACTTTACCAAGGCATCCTGTTAAAAGTTTCACAGAAGAGAGCTTGAGATACATGTAAATCTTGCATCCTTACATGGATTGGGATTATGTGACAGTCTAAAGGTCAGAGTTCCCTAGGTCTCCACAGTCTCTCCCTGCCATTTCCTTTTGTCCTTGTTTTCTCTGTCCCTAGTGACCCCACCCTGCCTTGCCTGCCTCGACCTGCTCACTCCATCCCGTCAACCTCATGCTCCTTCTGCATTTAGTCTCTGCTTAGATCAATAATGGTTCATTAACTGAGACCTTCAGGGTTGGCCTGGGGAATATCTTTAGTCTTTTACCAGATCAATATTTTCCTCCTTGCACCATCTGCATGGAGTTGTCAGTCTCTCTTCTGAGAGTGTTCTCATAAGACCAGACACAGCTGATTCTCTGTGTTCATGTTTATGTTCATATGGAATTAACCATGACAAGGGGAAGAGAAGGACCTTTTGCCACCATACTTACACTTAGAAGGGGCAACAGGAAAGAGAGATACTCCATCTTTGTCTGAGTATTCAGACAGATTGGAATGGCAACATATAATTTATAACCCCCCATCCCCACTCCTGCCCTTGGGCTTGGGCTTCAACCTCTTAATTTGCTATGATGGTCCTGAAACTACTTTTAGGAGGAAAGAAAGGATCATCTGTGTTCAGAGTGCTAAGGCATGTATATAAAGGGAACTTTTGAAGTTAAGCATGATCTCCAATTAAGGGATGAAGGACTTTGCCCTCATATATGGATTTCAGGGGTCAAAATAGGTGGATGACCGATTTTCACAGGGTTGGGTGATTTTGATAGAACTAATGACATTCATCTATCTGTGAGGCTGGCCTTTGGGAACAAATCTCTGTGGGGTCCCAGCAAGAGCCCACAGTAGAAAGTGTCACTGCACTGGAAACAAGCTCATACTCTTTCTAGAAGGTGTCAGTTATTGTTGAGCACATATTAAAATCTGAGCAGCACAACTCCCAGGCCTCTTATAAGCAGAGACTTTAGAGAAAGGCCCTTTGGGACTAATGAGAACAGCAGTCATTTACTGAGCATGCACAATGCCAAGTACTGAGCAGCTCACATGGCTTCTTTAATCTCTTGCTCACAATGCTTCTGTGAGAGGGGGACTATTATTATCACTCATTGGACTTATGGGGCCACTGAGGTCTAGAGGAGTTCCGTAGCTCTTACAAGGTCACATGGCTGCCCAGTGGGGGACAGGAAGGCTGTCCACAGAGGCCTAGGCTCAGCCCTGTAGTGTGTGTGGTGAAGGAGAGCTCTGAATCACAGCCTTTCACCTGATTGTGCTAGTTGAAGAGGGCAGGGGGTAGTGGTGCCTGAAAGAGAAGATGACTTTGGTCTTTTGACACATTGAACTGGGAGGACAGCCTCTATGTTCTTAGTCTGGGTAAACGGCTCTCTAACAAAAATGCACAGATCAGTGAAAGCAAAAATTTTAAGTAACCCTGCAGAGTGAAGAGAGCAACAAAGGGAATGGATGATCTTTCTTTAGGTTTTGTTGATCACTGTAGGCTGAGTTACATGTTTTCTAGACAAAACAGAAAGCTGAGGCTAGGTTGGAGCCTGAAGTCTGCCACATAAACTCTGACACTGTTTTCTTTCCACAACTTAACAATTTTGAGAATGTAAATAATTGAACAAGAAAAGCAGGATCCAGGTCCAAGTGGGATAGGAAGGAGCAAGTGAAGGGAGTGGAGCAGAGGTGAGAGATGAGGTCTCCCCAGGAAGGAGTCTGTGGGCTCTTGATCCTCCTTACGGATGCAGACAATTAGGCTTTTTCTGTTTTATATAAAGTGCTATAATATTGGAGGTTCAGTTGCTCTTTCAGTTAAAATTTCTGTTCCTGACACAGGAAACAACAGATGTTGGCAAGGTTGTGGAGAAAGGGAAACCCTCTTACACTGTTGGTGGGAATGCAAGCTGGTGCAGCCATTCTGTAAAACAGTATGGAGGTTTCTCAAGATGTTAAAAATAGGGCTACCCTATGACCCAGCAATTGTACTACTGGTATTTACCCCAAAGATGCATATTTAGTGAAAAGAAGGGGCACCTTCACCCCAGTGTTCATAGCAGCAATGTCCACAATAGCCAAACTGTGGAAGAAGCCGAAATGAGAGTGATCCCCAAATTAATTATCTATAAAGAAGAAATCCTTCGGAAGGTTTTTTTTCCTTAGGTGTTCACTGCTAATTCTTAGTCTTTTTCTCACTTCTCATGTGCTCTGTAATCTTGGCAGAACCAAAACAAGTCTTTCCCCTGACTGCTCACAAATCGCAATACAATTTGTGTCTCTTTGATGTTATAGAGCATGTTGTATCCTCTCCCATAGGTACCAGGAGATGCTGTTTTCTCAGATTTCACTTTATCTCTTCTATAAAATCCAGGAGAAAAATGAAACCGCAGCTGAGTGTTCTCATTGATCAATCCTTTTAATGTCTTCTCTTTTGCTTCTTGGCAGTGTGACCTCTTACCTTGGCTCTATGACCTTTAGGGTTTAGATCGTCATTGTCCTAACCAAAGTAACACAGTGCTTTGGATATCGAAAGGCCCCTCATTTGTTTCCATTCTAGTTGGAGGAAATACTAACCACATAGTGCCCTTTCATCTTAATAAGCAGCAAACAAACAGAGCCTGGAATGTTGCCTTCATCACCCATTGCTTACTTCCTACCTTATAATACTGGGGTTATCAATTCTGTACAATACAGTTGAGACATCCTGTAAACCACAGTAATTACCATAGAATGAGCCTTCCTCTATCACTGGATTGGTAAAGAGCTACACCCCAAGTAGATTGGTTTTAAGTCTGTATTAGCCCTTCAAGGTCATGTTGAATAAGTAATCCACACAAAGAATGACAGGCCTTAGCCATTACATCATCTTAGGATGCAAACAAGTGGCTTGTGTGGATGTGAGTGGGAACAATTACCACCACCATATGTGGTAACATACCTTAAGCTGAAGGGAGCCAGGGGAACTGGTTCTGCCACCCACCCTGTGACCAGATACTGGTATATTTATTCTCAAGCATCATCCTCAAAAGAGCCTTGAGAGGAAAAAAGTAAGGCCATGCATCGATTGAGTCTTTGAATTTTCCCTGTGCTGAGTCCACTGCCTCCTATTTTATAGTAGTTACTTATAAAGGAAAGTCTGTTTTTTAAAGTAAGTGTAGAAAATGAGTATATCCTGTTTTAAATACAGATGCCCTATTTGTAAACTACCTTGTTGTTCTGGTGTAGGGAGGACAGCTTTGCCCCATGAAGCCTGCCAGGCAGAGCCTTATTTATGGCCCATAGTCAGGCCTGAAAGATCACACATGGGATTTTGACCTGGACTCAGACTGAGTCAGTTACTATGTGCTTTACAAAGAATAAGCCATTTGCTATCATGAATATGTCTTCGGCCCTGTACAGAAAGAATTCAATGCCTTTGTTCTTACAGAAGGTAGATTATTTCCATTACATGTCATTGCATCCATCACTATGAAATAGGTATTATCCCCAGTTTTACAGATGAAGAAATGGAAACTGAGAGTCTATAACCCATCCAGTTTCACATGGCTGATCAGTGGCTGATTCAAATTCAAATTCAGGATTTGAATTTAGATTGGTTCGACAGGGAAGCCCATGCTCTTTTCTCTGGAAAATGTCATCTGTGTGAAGTTCAGGGAAAAGAGTGAATTAATAAAGTATTGTCTCCATCATCAAAGAAGCTTATACTCTTGTTGGTGAAATAAGATGTGTAAATAAGTTAAAAGAGAAGAGATTAAGTAAGTTTAATTGCACACAAAAATGTCAGTCAACTGGTTTAGACTTATCTACTGCACTTGGCAAACTACCCTGTCCTGCCACACAATATGGTTTGTACTCTAGAGCAGAGAACTAGCAGACTACAGCCTGGGGCCAAATCTAGTCATGCTCATTTGTTTACATACCATCCATGGTTGCTTTCTTGTTACAGTGGCAGAGGTGAGTAATTGCAACCAAGGTTGTATGGCTCATAAAGCTGAAAATATTTACTATCTGGCGTTTTATAGGGAAAGTTTACCAATCTCTGGTGTAAAGTATAAAAATGAACAAACAGCAGGAATGAACACATAATGAATGAAGATAGCAGAACAAGCCATCTGCTTTCACAAATGTCTTTAGTTTACTCCTTTATAGGAAGAATTAAATGAGTTACTTAGTTCTTACAGAAGCTACATTATTTCTATTACCTATTATCAAAATGATCAATAAATATGTACTTTAAGACTCTGGCAAAATTACATAAGTTTTAGATTGATTTATTAATTGGATAAGTTCATTTCTTGGTAATTGAAGTAGTAAGTTTTGTTGAAAAACTAAAACCAAAAATGAACAGGAGAAACTTCAGCATGCCTCACTCTTAACATGTCTAATTTTGATGAAACCAATAGCCAAATGCAAAATGAAGCAGGATATTAACCCTAATAGCTGGAGTTCACATCTGTTTACTTTACTTATGGGAAAATATTTTACTTGTAGATTGCATTCTCTTGGCTCTCTATCAACAACATCCTTAATTACCTAAAGACTTAACATTCTTTAGCCTGATGACTGTTTTTCAAATTTCGTGTAATGACTAGCCAGAGTGGAAAACAGGAAATAAGGCAACAGTGTGACACATAGGAAGTGGCTCAGGGAGCCTGGAGTTCTAATCTTGGCTATGCCGCTCACTGACTAAACCAGACATTTAATCTCTCTCTGCCCTCATTTCCTGGAACCTGCATTTGAAGACACACAGCTGTGTGTGTGGGAGTAGGGCCTCCAAACTTTATTCCTACCTACATTCTCTCTGAAAACCTATAGTACCTCTCCATATTCTTGGGATCTTTGACAGCCAAATGAACCCAGTTGAGTTGTTAATTTCAGTGTCCATTCAGAGATTGTTCTAAAAGCCTGTTGTTTCTTCCTGGCTAAAGGTGAGGTATTTTAGGAGATCGGTTGAGCTGAACCAGGAAAGAGGGAGGCCATGGTGTGTTAAGAACTAAACTTTTGGCCTTGTGAAAGTCTGTTGTTCCCTGTAAGCCTGATTAGAGAAAAGAAATGGGAAGGTCACCTTCATTCTTATCTATAGAACTTCTAAACTCTCCATTCCCAGAAGTGTCTGCTCCATTCAGGTGACCAATCAGCTTGGCTTGAGTGTCTCCAAATCACCCACTATGACCTAGTCCAACATCTACCACAGATAAGTGGTCAACCTGAGACCACTGGCCTTTACCTGTAAGCTGCCTGCTCCAGTGAGTTTAGAAGCTTAATTCCCTGGAGTCTGTGGATACCTAGCTTGAGAACCTCCTTCTTAAGTGCTATCATCATTGTTCTTTCTCTCGAGTGTTGAGCTGCACTCTCAGCTTTCCTTTAAGGGTGGTTTCCTTAACCCCCAACAGTGTTTCTAGTTTTGATTTTTCCTTAGGCACAAGGGTAAACTGGCCTCATTTGGCTAGTCCTGTGGTCTGGTGGGTTTTCAGTTCTCTCTCAGGACAGTTCTTCATGTGGCAGGGAGAACTTATTGTATTTTCTATAAAGGATTATTTGGGAGTTACTAGTTTAATGTTTTTCAGTTTTCATATATCATAGACTTTATTGGCCTCTTATATCCTCTGTTGCTGAGGAAGGTATATAAAATTTCTATGAGATCATAGATTTGTCAACTTCTCTTTATAATTCTGTCAATTTTTGCTTTGAAAAAAATTGAAGCTACAACTCAGATGCACACGGGTTTAGATTGTTATATCTCCTGGTGCAATTTTCCTTCTTATTAATCTTTCCTCTCCTACAAATTTTTTGGGGGGTCCAAAAGTCTATGGTGTTTAACACTTGCCTGGTATATCTATTTTTTTCCCCTTAGCTTTAATTCACTTTATTTTGCTGGTGTAAAAAACATGGGCTTGGTCACAGAAGAATTCTGAGTTCTCCACAATGACACTAAGTGTGGATCTTTTATTTCATTTTTTAAAATTTTCTTATTTATTTATTTATTTTAAATTTTTATTGTTTATAAACATATATTTTTATCCCCAGGGGTACAGGTCTGTGAATCGCCAGGTTTTCACACTTCACAGCACTCACCATAGCACATACCCTCCCCAAAGCCCATAACCCCACCCTCCTTCTCCCAACCCCCTTCCCCCCAGCAACCATCAGTTTGTTTTGTGAAGTTAAGAGTCACTTATGGTATGTCTCCCTCCCAATCCCATCTTGTTTCATTTATTCTTCTCCTACCCCTTTAGCCCCCCATGTTGCATCTCCACTTCCTCATATCAGGGAGATCATATGATCGTTGTCTTTCTCCGATTGACTTATTTCGCTAAGCATGATACCCTCTAGTTCCATCCATGTCGTCGCAAATGGCAAGATTTCATTTCTTTTGATGGCTGCATAGTATTCCATTGGGTATATATACCACATCTTCTTTATCCATTCGTCTGTTGATGGACATCTAGGTTCTTTCCATAGTTTGGCTATTGTAGACATTGCTGCTATAAACATTCGGGTGCACGTGCCCTTTCGGATCACTACATTTGTATCTTTAGGGTAAATACCCAGCAGTGCAATTGCTGGGTCATAGGGTAGTTCTATTTTCAACATTTTGAGGAACCTCCATGCTGTTTTCCAGAGTGGTTGCACCAGCTTGCATTCCCACCAACAGTGTAGGAGGGTTCCCCTTTCTCCACATCCTCGCCAGCATCTGTCATTTCCTGACTTGTTAATTTTAGCCATTCTGACTGCTGTGAGGTGATATCTCATTGTGTTTTTTTTTTTAAAGATTTTATTTATTTATTTGACAGACAGAGATCACAAGTAGGCAGAGAGGCAGGCAGAGAGAGAGGAAGGGAAGCAGGCTCCCTGCTGAGCAGAGAGCCCGATGCGGGACTCGATCCCAGGACCCCGAGATCATGACCTGAGCCGAAGGCAGCGGCTTAACCCACTGAGCCACCCAGGCGCCCCTCATTGTGGTTTTGATTTGTATTTCCCTGATGCCGAGTGATATGGAGCACTTTTTCATGTGTCTGTTGGCCATCTGGATGTCTTCTTTGCAGAAATGTCTGTTCATGTCTTCTGCCCATTTCTTGATTGGATTATTTGTTCTTTGGGTGTTGAGTTTGCTAAGTTCTTTATAGATTTTGGACACTAGCCCTTTATCTGATATGTCGTTTGCAAATATCTTCTCCCATTCTGTCACTTGTCTTTTGGTTTTGTTAACTGTTTCCTTTGCTGTGCAAAAGCTTTTGATCTTGATAAAATCCCAATAGTTCATTTTTGCCCTTGCTTCCCTTGCCTTTGGCGATGTTCCTAGGAAGATGTTGCTGCGGCTGAGGTCGAAGAGGTTGCTGCCTGTGCTCTCCTCAAGGATTTTGATGGATTCCTTTCTCACATTGAGGTCCTTCATCCATTTTGAGTCTATTTTCGTGTGTGGTGTAAGGAAATGGTCCAATTTCATTTTTCTGCATGTGGCTGTCCAGTTTTCCCAACACCATTTATTGAAGAGGCTGTCTTTTTTCCACTGGACATTCTTTCCTGCTTTGTCAAAGATGAGTTGACCATAGAGTTGAGGGCCTATTTCTGGGCTCTCTATTCTGTTCCACTGATCTATGTGTCTGTTTTTGTGCCAGTACCATGCTGTCTTGATGATGACAGCTTTGTAATAGAGCTTGAAGTCCGGAATTGTGATGCCACCAACTTTGGCTTTCTTTTTCAATATTCCTTTGGCTATTCGAGGTCTTTTCTGGTTCCATATAAATTTTAGGATTATTTGTTCCATTTCTTTGAAAAAAAAAATGGATGGCATTTTGATAGGAATTGCATTAAATGTGTAGATTGCTTTAGGTAGCATAGACATTTTCACAATATTTATTCTTCCAATCCAGGAGCATGGAACATTTTTCCATTTCTTTGTGTCTTCCTCAATTTCTTTCATGAGTACTTTATAGTTTTCTGAGTACAGATTCTTAGCCTCTTTGGTTAGGTTTATTCCTGGGTATATCTTATAGTTTTGAGTGCAATTGTAAATAGGATTGACTCCTTAATTTCTCTTTCTTCTGTCTTGTTGTTGGTGTAGAGAAATGCAACTGATTTCTGTGCATTGATTTTATATCCTGACATTTTACTGAATTCCTGTACAAGTTCTAGCAGTTTTGGAGTGGAGTCTTTTGGGTTTTCCACATGTAGTATCATATCATCTGTGAAGAGTGATAGTTTGACTTCTTCTTTGCTGATTTGGATGCCTTTAATTTCCTTTTGTTGTCTGATTGCTGAGGCTAGGACTTCTAGTACAATGTTGAATAGCAGTGGTGATAATGGACATCCCTGCCGTGTTCCTGACCTTAGCAGAAAAGCTTTCAGTTTTTCTCCATTGAGAATGATATTTGCGGTGAGTTTTTCATAGATGGCTTTGATAATTTTGAGGTATGTGCCCTCTATCCCTACACTTTGAAGAGTTTGATCAGGAACGGATGCTGTACTTTGTCAAATGCTTTTTCAGCATCTATTGAGAGTATCATATGGTTCTTGTTCTTTCTTTCATTAATATGTTGTATCACATTGATTAATTTGTGGATGTTGAACCAACCTTGCAGCCCTGGAATAAATCCCACTCGGTCGTGGTGAATAATCCTCTTAATGTACTGTTGAATCCTATTGGGTAGTATTTTGGTGAGAATTTTTGCATCTGTGTTCATCAAGGATATTGGTCTGTAGTTCTCTTTTTTGATGGGATCCTTGTCTGGTTTGGGGATCAAGGTGATGCTGGCCTCATAAAATGAGTTTGGAAGTTTTCCTTCCATTTCTATTTTTTGGAACAGTTTCAGGAGAATAGGAATTAGTTCTTCTTTAAATGTTTGGTAGAATTCCCCCGGGAAGCCGTCTGGCCCTGGGCTTTTGTTTGTTTGGAGATTTTTGATGACTGTTTCAATCTCCTTACTGGTTATGGGTCTGCTCAGGTTTTCTATTTCTTCCTAGTTCAGTTGTGATAATTTGTATGTCTCTAGGAATGCATCCATTTCTTCCAGATTGTCAAATTTGTTGGCGTAGAGTTGCTCATAGTATGTTCTTATAATTGTCTGTATTTCTTTGGTGTTAGTTGTGATCTCTCCTCTTTCATTCATGATTTTATTTATTTGGGTCCTTTCTCTTTTCTTTTTGATAAGTCTGGCCAGGGGTTTATCAATCTTATTAATTCTTTCAAAGAACCAGCTCCTAGTTTTGTTGATTTGTTCTATTGTTTTTTTGGCTCCTATTTCATTGATTTCTGCTCTGATCTTTATGATTTCTCTTCTCCTGCTGGGTTTAGGGTTTCCTTCTTGTTCTTTCTCCAGCTCTTTTAGGTGTAGGGTTAGGTTGTGTACTTGAGACCTTTGTTGTTTCTTGAGAAAGGGTTGTACCGCTATATATTTTCCTCTCAGGACTGCCTTTGTTGTGTCCCACAGATTTTGAACCGTTGTGTTTTCATTATCATTTGTTTCCATGAATTTTTTCAATTCTTCTTTAATTTCCTGGTTGACCCATTCATTCTTTAGAAGGATGCTGTTTAGTCTCCATGTATTTGGGTTCTTTCCAAATTTCCTCTTGTGATTGAGTTCTAGCTTCAGAGCATTGTGGTCTGAAAATATGCAGGGAATGATCCCAATCTTTTGATACCAGTTGAGACCTGATTTAGGACCAAGGATGTGATCTATTCTGGAGAATGTTCCAGGTGCACTAGAGAAGAATGTGTATTCTGTTGCTTTGGGATGAAATGTTCTGAATATATCTGTGATGTCCATCTGGTCCAGTGTGTCATTTAAGGCCTTTATTTCCTTGTTGATCTTTTGCTTGGATGATCTGTCCATTTCAGTGAGGGGAGTGTTAAAGTCTCCTACTATTATTGTATTATTGTTGATGTGTTTCTTTGATTTTGTTATTAATTGGTTTATATAGTTGGCTGCTCACATGTTAGGGGCATAGATATTTAAAATTGTTAGATCTTCTTGTTGGACAGATCCTTTGAGTATGATATAGTGTCCTTCCTCATCTCTTATTATAGTCTTTGGCTTAAAATCTAATTGATCTGCTATAAGGATTGCCACCCCTGCTTTCTTCTGATGTCCATTTGCATGGTAAATTGTTTTCCATCCCCTCACTTTAAATCTGGAAGTGTCTTTGGTTCTAAAATGAGTTTCTTGTAGGCAACATATAGATGAGTTTTGTTTTTTTATCCATTCTGATACCCTGTTCTTTTGATTGGGGCATTTAGCCCATTAACATTCAGGGTAAGTATTGAGAGATATGAATTTAGTGCCATTGTATTGCCTGTAAGGTGACTGTTACTGTATATTGTCTCTGTTCCTTTCTGATCTACTACTTTTAGGCTCTCTCTTTGCTTAGAGGACCCCTTTCAATATTTCCTGTAGAGGTGGTTTGGTGTTTGCAAATTCTTTCAGTTTTTGTTTGTCCTGGAAGCTTTTTATCTCTCCTTCTATTTTAATGATAGCCTAGATGGACATAGTATTCTTGGCCGCATATTTTTCTCATTTAGTGCTCTGAATATGTCATGCCAGCTCTTTCTGGCCTGCCAGGTCTCTGTGGATAAGTCTGTTGCCAATCTAATATTTTTACCATTGTATGTTACAGATTTCTTTTCCTGGGCTGCTTTCAGGATTTTCTCTTTGTCACTAAGACTTGTAAATTTTACTATTAGGTGACGGGGTGTGGACCTATTCTTACTGATTTTGAGGGGGATTCTCTGCACCTCCTGGATTTTGATGCTTGTTCCCTTTGCCATATTAGGGAAATTCTCTCCAATATACCTTCTGCTCCCCTCTCTCTTCTTCTTCTGGAATCCCAATTATTCTAATGTTGTTTCATCTTATGGTGTCACTTATCTCTTGAATTCTCCCCTCGTGGTCCAGTAGCTGTTTGTCCTCTTTTGCTCAGCTTCTTTATTCTCTGTCATTTGGTCTTCTATATCGCTAATCTTTCTTCTGCCTCATTTATCCTAGCAGTCAGAGCCTCCATTTTTGATTGCACCTCATTAATAGCTTTTTTCATTTCAACTTGGTTAGATTTTAGTTCTTTTATTTCTCCAGAAAGGGCTTTTATATCTCCCGAGAGGGTTTCTCTAATATCTTCCATGCCTTTTTCGAGCCCGGCTAGAACCTTGAGAATCATCATTCTGAACTCTAGATCTGACATATTACCAATGTCTGTATTGATTAGGTCCCTAGCCTTCGGTACTGTCTCTTGTTCTTTTTTTTGTGGTGAATTTTTCCACCTTGTCATTTTGTCCAGATAAGAGTATATGAAGGAGCAAGTAAAATACTAAAAGGGTGGCAACAACCCCAGGAAAATATGCTTCAGCCAAATCAGAAGAGATCCCAAATCATGGGGGGGGGGGGGGGGAGAGGGGATAAAAAGAGGTTCAGAAAAAAAAAAGAAACAATTAAAGAAAACAAATAAAGAAAAAATATAAAAAAGAAATATATATATCTATATATATTAGATAAACTAGTTAAAAAATGTTAAAAAAGAAATGGGTAAAAGTAAAAAAAATTCAGCAGAGGAAGAAAAAGAATTGAAAAAGAAAAAAAATTAAATTAACTGGGAGACTAAAGAATCATGGGGAGAAAGCCATGAGTTCCGTGCTTTGCTTTCTCCTCCCCTAGAATTCCACTGCTCTCCTTGGTATTGAAACTGCACTCCTTGGTAGGTGAACTTGGTCCTGGCTGGATTTTTTGTTGATCTTCTGGGGGGGGGGGGGCTGTTGTAGTGATTCTCAAGTGTGTTTGCCCCAGGAGGAATTGCACCGCCCTTACCAGGGGCCGGTCTGAGTAATCCTCTCCGGTTTGCTTTCGGGAGCTTTTGTTTCCTGAACACTTCCTGTAGAGTTCCGGAGGACGGGAATGAAGATGGCGGCCTCCCGGTCTCTGGGCCTGGAGGAGCCAAGAGCTTGGGGCCCCACTCCTTAGTGCGCCCTCTGAGAATAGCGCCCAATTATTCCCGTCTCCCTGGCCTCTGGCCATGCTCCGAGCTCACCGAGTTCAAAGTAACCCCGACCTGAGAGCTCACTCCTTGGCTCTGTCTCATGACCTGAGCCAAAGGCCGATCCTTGACCAATTGAGCCACCCAGGCACCCCTGGTATGTGCCTTTAAAAAATTTTTTTAGCTATCTGTCATATTTTGGTAGAGATCATAAAAGAAATTGAAAAACTTTCCAAAATATTTTTATGGTGTTCATTTGTGGTTTAGAGGGTCATAATTATTAAGGATTATCTATTTTATTGTATTTTTAATTTTAGATTCTGTTCTTTTAGGTTTATAACTGTAGGTGATTTTGAACATCTTTGCAATAGTATTTATTTTGTTATAAATTGATTACATCCTTAATATTTTTGGTTAGTCTATTGATAATACTCATAAATTTTTGGAGTATTCTTCATACTAAGGATTCTAACTCCTTCCCATTATAAGTGTTACAAATATTTCCTCCAATTTTAAAATTTTAGTTTGATTTGTTTATTGCATTTTTTTCTATAGAAATTTATAGTTTTAAATCCATTTTTTCAATGAATTTTATCTCTTCTGTATTTTATGTTTTGCTTAGGAAGCTCTCATTCTAAGATTATTTCTTTTTTCATATTTCAAGTTTTTAGTTAAATTCTAGTTAGTTAACATATAGTATCATATTGGTTTTAGGAGTAGAATTTAGTGATTCAAACTAAGTGCTCATCACAAGATCCCTCCTCAATACCCATCACCCATTACCATTCCTCCCACCAACCTCCTCTCCAGCAGTCCTCAATTTGTTCTCTAATAGTTAAGACTCTATTTTATGTTTTGCCTCTCTCTTTTCCACCCATGTTTATCTGTTTCATTTCTTAAGTTCCAAATGAGTGAAATCATATAGTATATGTCTTTCTCTGACTGACTTATTTCGCTTAGCCTAATATACTCTAGCTCCATCCATGTTGTCAAATGGCAAGATTTTACTCCTTTTTAATGACTGAGTAATATTACATTATATTACATATATTACATATATTTTATTAAATTGTATATGTGTATATATATACATACCACATTACATTATACATTATACAATGTTTATATATACACCCCACATCTACTTTATCCATTCATAAATTGATGGACTTTTGAGATTTTTCCATATTTTGGCTATTGTTGATAATGCTGCTATATACATTGCCCCTTTGAATCAGATATTTTGTACCCTTTTGGTCAATACCTAGTACTGAAATTGCTGGGTCATAGGATATTCTATTTTTGACTTTTGAGGAGCCTGTTTTCCAGAGTGGCTGCACCAGTTTACATTCCCACCAACAGTGTAAGAGGGTTCCCCTTTCTCTGCATCCTCACCAACATCTGTTGTTTCCTGTGTTATTAATTTTAGCCATTCTGACAACTTTGAGGTGGTATCTCACTGTAGTTTTGATTTGTATTTCCCTGATGATGAGTGATGTTGAGCATCTTTTCATGTACCTAATTGCCACCTAGGGGATGTCTCCTTTGGAAAAATGTCTATTCATGTCTTCTGCCCATTTCTTAATTGGATGAGTTTGATAAGTTCTTTTTGGTGGGGGTGATGAGTTTGATAAGTTCTTTATAGATTTTGGATACTAACCCTTTATCAGATATGTCATTTGCAAATATCTTCTCCCATTCCATAGGTTGCCTTTTAGTTTTGTTGACTGTTTCCTTCACTGTGCAGAAACTTTTTATCTTGATGAAATCCCAATAGTTCATTTTTGCTTTTGTTTCCCTTCCTTGCCTTTGGAGACATGTCTAGTAAGAAGTTGCTCTGGCCAAGGACAAAGTCCTTGGTTTGTCCTAGGACATCTTCTAGGTTGTCCTAGAGGATTTTGATGGTTTCCTATCTCACATTTAGGTTCTTCATCCATTTGAATTTATCTTTGTATATGGTGCAAGAAAGTGGTCCAGTTTCATTCTTCTGCATGTTGCTGTCCAGTTTACCCAACACCATTTGTTGAAGAGACCGTCTTTTTTCTTTTTTTTTTTTTTAAGATTTTATTTATTTATTTCACAGACAGAGATCACAAGTAGGCAGAGAGGCAGGCAGAGGGCGGTGGGGAAGCAGACTCCCTGCCAAGTAGAGAGCCCAGCACAGGGCTCAATCCCAGGACCCTGAGACCATGACCTAAGCCAAGGCAGAGACTCAACCCACTGAGCCACCCGAGCGACCCAGAGACTGTCTTTTTTCTATTGGATATTCTTTCCTGCATTGTTAAAGATTGGTTGACCATAGAGTTGAGGGTCCATTTCTAGGTTCTCTATTCTATTCCACTGATCTATGTGTCTGTTTTTGTGCCAGTACCATACTGTCTTGATGATTACAGCTTTGTAATACAGCTTGAAGTCTGGAATTGTGATTTTTCCAGCTTTGGTTTTCTTTTTCCACACTACTTTGGCTATTCGGGGTCTTTTCTGGTTCCATACAAATTTTAAGATTGTTTTTTCCAGTTCTATTAAAAATGCGATGGTATTTTGGTAGGGATTGCATTGAATATGTAGTTTTCTTTGGGTAGCATAGCCATTTTAATAATATTTGTTCTTCCAATCCATGAGCATGGAATGTTTTTCCATTTCTTTGTGTCTTCCTCAGTTTCTTTCATAAGTATTCTTACAGTTTTCAGAGTACAGACCTTTCCCTCTTTGGTTAGGTTTATTCCCAGGTATCTTATGGTTTTTGGTGCAATTTTAAATGGGGTTGATTCCTTGATTTTTCTTTTTTGCTGCTTCGTTATTGATGTATAGAAGTGCAACAGATTTCTGTACCTTGATTTTTTTTACTAAATTCATGTATCAGTTCTAGTAATTGTTTGGTGGAGTCTTTCAGGTTTTCTACATAGAGTATCATGTATTCTGCAAATTGTGAAAGTTTCGCTTCTCTCTTGCTGATTTGGATGCCTTTTATTTCTTTTTGTTGACTAATTGCTGAGGCTAGGACTTCTAGTAGTACATTAAACAACATTGGTTCCCCTGTCTTGCTCTTAACCTCAGGGAAGAACTCTCAGTTTTTCATTTAGGATGATATTCTCTGTAGGTCTTCCTATATGGCCTTTATGATGCTGAGGTATGTTCCTGCTATCCCTACTTTGTGGAGGGTTTTTATCAAGAATGGATGCTGTACTTTGTCAAATACTTTTTCTGCATCTATTAAGAGGATCATATGGTTCTTATCCTTTCTTTTGTTAATGTGGTATATCATGTTGATTGATATTGAACCACTCCTGCAGCCCAGGAATAAATCCCACTCGATTGTGGTGAATAATTCTTTATTTCATTTCATTTCATTTCATTTCATTTTTTTTCAGTGTTCCAAGATTGATTGTTTATGCACTATACCCTGTGCTCCATGCAATATGTGCCCTCCTTCTTTTAATATAGTGTTGGATTTGATTTGCTAGTATTTTGTTGAGAATTTTTGCATCTATATTAATCAGGGATATTGGCCTATAATTTTTCTTTTTAGTGGGCTCTTTGTCTGGTTTTGGAATCAAGGTAATGCTGGTCTCTTAGAATGAGTTTGGAAGTTTTCCTTCCTCTTCTAAGTTTTGGAATAGTTTGAGAAGAATAGGTATTAACTTTCCTTTAAATGTTTGATAGAATTCCCCTATGAAGACATCTGGGCCTGGACTTTTGTTGGGAGATTTTTTATTACTGATTCAATTTCTTTGCTGGTTATGGGTCTGTTCAAATTTTCTATTTCTTCCTGTTTCAGTTTTGGTATTTTGTATGTTTCTAGGAATTTATCCATTTCTTCCAGATCGCCCAATTTGTTGGCCTGTAATGTTTTATAATATTCTCTTATAATTGTTTTTATTCTGGGGTGTTGGTTGTGACCTCTTCTTTCTCATTCATGATTTTATTTATTTGGATCCTTTTGCTTTTCTTTTCAATAAATCTGGCTAGGAGTTTATCAATTTTATTAATTTATTTTTAAAAAACTAGTTCCTAGTTTCATTGATCTATTCTACTGGGATTTTTTGTTTGTTTGTTTCTATATCATTTATTTCTCCTTTAAATTTTATTATTTCCCTTCTTCTGCTGGCTTTAGGCTTTAGTTGCTGTTCCTTCACTAGTTCCTTTAGGTGTAAAGTTAGATCGTGTATATTAGATTTTTCTTGCTTCTTGGGGTAGGCCTGTATTGCTATATGCCTCCCTCTTATGACTACTTTTGCTACATCCCAAAGGTTTTGGATCATTGTGTTCTCACTTTCATTGCCTTCCATCTTTTTTTTTTTTTTTTTTTTTCATCTTTAAGTTCCTGGTTAACCCATTCATTCTTGAGTAGGATATTCTTTAACCTCCATGTATTTGTAGTCTTCCCAAATTTTTTCTTGTGGTTGACTTCAAGTTTCCTAGTGTTGTGGCCTGAAAATACGGTGTGATCTCAGTCTTTTTGTACTTGTTGATGCCTGATTTGTAACCAGTATGTGATTTATTCTGGTGAATGTTCCATGTGCACTTGGAAAGAATGTGTATTTTGCTGTTTTAGGATGAAATGTTCTGAATATATCTGTTAAGTCCATCTGGTCCATCCATGTTGATCTTCTGCTTATATTATCTATCCATTGCTGTAAATGGGATGTTGAAGTCCCCTACTATTATTGTGCTATTATCAATGAGTTTCTTTATATTTGTTATAAATTGGTTTATATATTTATGTGCTCCCAAGTTGAGGACATAAATATTTATAATTGTTAGATCTTGTTGGATAGATGCCTTTATTATGATATAGTGCCCTTCCTCATCTCCTGTTACAGTCTTTGGTTTAAAATCTAATATGTCATATAAGTATGGCTACTGCAGCTATCTTTTGATGTCCATTAGCATGATGAATGGTTCTACATGCCCTCACTTTCAATCTTGAAGTGTCTTTAGGTCTAAAATGAGTCCCTTGTAAGCAACATGTAGATTGCTCTTTTTTTTTTTTAATCCTTTCTGTAACCTATGTCTCTTGATTGGAGAATTGAGTCTATTTACATTCAGAATAATTATTGATAGATATGAATATAATGCCATCTTATTACCTGTTAAGTCATTGTTACTGGAGATTTTCTCTGCTCCTTTCTAGTCTTTGTCACTTTTGGTCTTTCTTTTCCACTCAAACAGTTCACTTTCATATTTCTTGCAGGGTTGGTTTTTATTCCCATTTCTTATTTTGATCTATGTATTGACTTTCTGCTCTGTTCTATTGATCTATCTCGTCATTGCCAGTATCAAACACTTTTAATTTCTCTAGATTTATAATATATTTGAATATATTTTCTCCTGGCTTATGATCCTGACTTTATTATTGTGTTTATTTCTACTTCATTTCATTATGATTTTATAAACTATTTTTCTTCCATAATTACTGTGATTATCTTTGTGGCTTAAAACATAGTACATTTTTATAAATATTCTATAAGTAGTTGGAAAAAAGTATGTTTGCTGATGACAATTTTCATATATAACTTTGAGGTCAAAAATGATAAGGAGGGGTGCCTGTGTGGCTCAGCGGGGTAAGCCTCTGCCTTCGGCTCAGGTCATGATTTCAGTGTCCAGGTCTCTGCTCAGCAGGGAGCCTGCTTCCCCCCTCTTCTCTCTGCCTGCCTCTCTGCCTACTTGTGATCTCTCTCTCTCTCAAATAAATAAATAAAATCTTTTAAAAAATGATAATTGGGTTGTTCCTCTCTTCTGTATTCTTATTTGTATCTTTTTTTTTTTCTGAAAACTCATTCAAATTCTGAGAGAGGTATATTAAAATCTCCAAATATTGTGGAGGATATATCACATTTCATCATTCTTCTAGCTTTTCAATTTAAAGCAATGTCACTTGGTGCAAAAACGTTTGTGATTGTTATGCTACTTTGGTGGATTGTAATTCTTATTAAAAACTGTTCTTTCAATCCAGTTAATTTTTTTTCTTGAAATAACTTCTGTTTTCTTTCTCCTTGCATTAGTTTGGTTAGATTCTAATATTCCCTTATGTTAATGGATTTATCTCATTTGATGTAGGTGTCTCTTATAGACATATAGCTAGAATTTTTTGCTTCTTTTATATAGGCCTTTAACTGATCCACATTTGTTTTGACTGCTGATATGATTGGTCTTGTTTCTGCCATCATATTTTAGGCTTTTTGTTTTGTGTTTTTAATGCTTTCTTGATTTTTTTCCCTTGGCTCTTCCTGGATTTATCATACTTTCTTTCTGTATTAGTAGACTTTACGTTTTTAGAGCATTCTTAGGTTGAAAGGAAAATTAAGCAGAAAGCACAGAGAGCTCCTATCTACCCTTTCTCCTCTACCTCTCCACTCCCCAAAGTTTCCCCAATTTTAATATTTTATACAAGTCTGGTACATTTGTCATAATTCATGAGTGAATATCAATACATTATTATTAATTAAAGCCCATAGTTTACATTAGAGTTCACTCTGTTGTATAGTTCTATAGGTTTTGGCCAATGCATGATGTCATATATTTTCCATTATAGTACCCTACAGAATGGTTTTGTTGACCTATGCTGCTATGTTGACCATCTGCTATGCTCCATCTGTTCCTCCCTTCCCCTTCACGCCCTCCCCCCACAACCTCAAGCCCCCACAACCACTCATCTTTTTATTGTCTCTATATTTGCCTTTTCCACATTTTCATATAATTAGAATAATATATTATGCTTTCATTTTTAAAGATTTATTTTTTCCTCCATTAAAAAATTAAGACTATGTATTTTTAGAATAATTTCAGGTTTACAGTGAAATTGAAGGGAAGGTACAGAGATTTTCCATATATCCCCTGCTCCCACACATGTATAGCCTCCCCTTTTTATTATACTTTGTTTATTCCTCTTTCCCCCTCTCTAGATGTCTGGAAATTATATATCCTGAATCTATTCTACTAGTGGATATCTCAACATTTTAGTAATCATCTTGTAACTATGTTTCTCAAGCAAAATAAAAATTTAAACTATATCTGAAACCTCCCCCATAACTGTAAAGATGAAAAGGTAAACATTCCTTACTTATTTCTTCTTCTTCTGTTTTTTTTCTAATGCCTAGGTTTAGTTGAAATAATCTGTATTTTTCATTCCAGTTTGAAATTAAAATGTTTAAACATGGTCTGTTGTAGTTAAGAATCTTTCCTTAACATTTGCTTTAAATATTACAAGTACTTTATCATTTATTCTCAACAATAAGTTTTGCTGGGTTCATGGCTCACTGCTTTTTCTTTTATACCACATTTTTCTATTTATTGAGGTTTTTATTCTGAGTCACTATTATTTCACCAGACTACTTCTTTGAATAACTTTTTTTAATAAAGGTGGTATTAAAGAGAAGCTTTCTGGGTCTTCCTGTGCTGAAACTGACTTTCCTTTGTCACAGAGGAGTGATCCTTTTACCTCAGAATGCTGTTAGTGTCACCCCACTATCTCTTAGCATTTATGTAGGAAATGAGAACTTCTGTGTCAGCCCCAGTATTTTTCCTATGAGATACCTGTCTGTTCTGAAGCTTATAAGATTTTCTGTTTATCCTTTGAATTCACATTTTTCACCAGATTATAAGTAGGTATGTATTTTCTTCCATCAGAATTTCCTTTAATATGCCAAGCTCATCCCTGCTTTAGAGGCTTTACACCAGCTTTTCCTTCCTGTTGGAGTAATCTTCAGCAAAGCTGCCTCCCTCCCATCAATTAGGCTTCAGTTCAAACCCCTCAGATCCTTCACTGCTGACCATATCTAAAACATCTCCTAATCATAGTCATTCTTGGTCATATTTATTGTTCTGTTTTATTTCTTCATAGTGTTTGTCATGGTCTGATATTCCTGTATTTATTTATATGGGCTGATTGCCCCTGCCTCCACCAACCAGAATATAAACTCCATGAGAACAGAGACCTTTCTTATTTTATTTACTGTGTATCTTTGGTTTCCATAACAGTGCTTCACACAGAGGAGGTACTGGATGAATGACAGAGAAAAATATGAAATAGCAGAAGCTGATTTTCCTTTCTCTAGGATTTTCCAAAAGATTTTCCATGTAATCAGTCCTCTTTCTTTGGTTTAATTTTCCAACCTCCTAAAGCTGCCATCATTGTTCTTGTCTACTTCAAGGTTTTTGGTGAGAAGTAAAGTGTGAATGTGCATACACACACACACACACACACACACACACACACACTTATTTGCAAGAGAGCAAATATGTGCACACAGAATGAAGTTAAAGAAATTCTAGTATAGGGGAGAACTGAATTATTCAGTTGTTTATAAAGTTCACAAAATCTCTGGAATATATGGTAGAATTCCTGTCCTCTGTTTCACATTATTTAAGTTATTTGAGATATGATCCAGTTCTTATTTCTGTTTACTGCCTAATAACAGCCAAAGAGTATTGAATGATGCTTTTGTTGTGCCTTGCAACTATGATTCAACAGATACTGGATTATACTGTAAGCTAATCTGTTTGTTAGGGATTTAGTTTAATATGATTTGGTTTGACCAACATAATTAGACTTTGGCAATGGAAGTTATTCTCAGAAATCTAATATCAATATTAAAGCCATTTTTTTCAGCTATTATTTCTGGAACAAGTGGTTATGATTAGAAATTTGGATTTCTCTCACTAGTGTTTTTGGCTTACCACATCATTATCTTGTTTAAATTGAAATTGAGTTGAGGGGCACCTCTGCCTTCGGCTTGGGTCATGATCTTGGGCTCCTGGGATTAAGCCCAGCATCGGGCTCTCTGCTCAGCAGGGAGCCTGCTTCCCTCTCTCTCTGCCTGCCTCTCTGCCTACTGGTGATCTCTCCGTCAAATAAATAATAAATAAATAAAAAGAAATTGAGTTGAAATTATAAGCTGTTTTAAGTAATGTTTTACAATGAGAAAATTCTATTGGTAAATAGTATGTGTGCTCTAAATATGTTGAATGTATAAGTATAAATAAATACTAAAAAGGATTCAAACAAATGATTAGTTATTCTTCCTTTTTGTCATTAAATCTTTCTGGGATGTTTAGGGATCCCACTGAAGAAGTAGAAGGAAGAAAGGTGAAAAGGATGGGAAGGGGGGAAAATGCTTGTGCTTGGATAAATATGAACAATGACTTGATGTTGAATTTCTGTAAAATTCTCATGATTTGTTGTTACTCTATAAAACCAGTTTGTGGTAGAGATTGCTGAGCAGGAAATGTGATAGCTACATCAAAGCTAGTAATCGTGAGTGCTCTTCACCAATGTTACCAGTTCTCTGTCTGCCAGGCATGTGGTAGAATCAAATTTCCTGGTGCCCTTGTGATTGTGTGAACTTTGAGATTACTTGTGGACAATGAGTTCAAAGCAGAAATGACAATGACAAATGTCATGGTTAAGTCAGAGCATTTCATTAGTGAAGTGAGACCTTCGGGAATTTCCTTTTCTTCTGGCATCATTACTAGCAGGGGTCCTGATAGTTGCTATTCTATTAGCCTGGGTCCTGGAGTGATAGAGTTCTCAGCTGAGTACCATGAATCATTGATTATGTATTAACCATGTATTGTGAATTAGAAATAAATCTTTTTTTAAGACCCTGTGCACTGGGGTAGTTTGTTAGTGCAGCATGTTCTGGCCCATCTGACCAATACACAGAACTCAAATAACCTCTCTAATGGGAAACTTTACTTAATCTCTTCCTTTAAATTCTATTTCTGAGCCCGACTCTTTCGCTCCCAGTTCTCTGCTCTGTTTTTTATGGCCCTCCAACAAATGGCTTTTGGATTTTACATCAGTATTCTGTATTGAATTTTACTGACTTGCCCAACTGATGGGCACAAATAAAACACATATAACTTCCTTACAACTTTAGTAGTTGAGGCATGTACTCTCTTCATCTTCCATTCCTATCATTTCTTCATTCATAAAACAAAATATTGAGCATTTGCTATGAGCCAGTTTTAACCACCAGGATAAATAGTGAACAAAAAAGTCATAGTAATTATATTCTATTTGGAATGATAAAAATTAATCAAATAACTATACAAATAAATGTAAAGTTACAACAATGATAAGTGCTGTGAAGAAAAGATATACTCATTATCTGTCATCTGTCTATTGATAATGGTGAAAGCAAATGAGGTAAAATAATCATAAATAGATCATGTCATTATATAGGGATGATGGTATACAGAAAATTTTGTACTATTTCTACAACTTTTCTATAAATATGAAATTCTATTAAAATTAAAAAGGCTTTTTCAGGGCACTAACTGAAGTGGTAGTATGTACTTTTGTGGCCACAGTCATCTGGGTTGGTAATCTCAGATTAGTATTTGATTCAAATGCTTGGCCAAATTATACTATTTAGAATTACAGTCTCTCTTTCTGTATCTGTGCTAATCATTGTCCCTGAAAAACCCTGTAGCAAACACATGGCAATAAAATAAAAGAAAATCGATTCTAAATTGTACTTTCTCTTAAAACAAAACCCTTCCTTAAAAAAAAAAAAAAAGTGATATACATAATAAATACAGAAAACCGGAAAAGATACCAGAAACCTAATAAAAAATGAAAATTACCTATGACTAATTGGTCACTGAGAATTAGTATTAAATGTTGGCAAATTTCCTATCATATATTTTTGGTTACATGTTGCTGTATTAACTATTTGTTGTGTGTAGCAAATTACCCTGAAACTTAGCTGCTTAAAACAATAAACACTATCTCACAAGAATCTTAGCTGAATGGTTTTGGGTCAAAATGTCTTATGAGATTGTATAGTCTTATGTCAGCTGGGGTTGTAGTCATTTACAGGGCTGGAGAACCCACTGGCTCCCAACCACATTCATGTGGTTATTGGCAAAGAGGCTTTAGTTTCTCGCCAGGTAGGCCTCTCCATAGAGCTGCTGACAGGCATGGAAGCTGGCCTCCCACAGTGAGTTCTGAGAAAGACATAGATAGAGAGCAAGACAGAAGCTGTAGTCTTTTATAACCTAATCTGGAGAGTGACATCATTTCTGTTGTATTTTCTGGTCATACAGGCTAACCCTAGTACACTGTGGGATACAACTGTACAAGGGTGTGAATACCGGAAGGTAGGAAACAGTGATGGGCTATCTTGGAGACTTGCTACCATACAACATTCTATCACAGGCATGTTTCCACATTATAGAATATTTCCTATGATATTCTTCTAATGGAAAATAATATTTAGTTTATTAATCAATCAAATTACTGTATGAATAACAACCAATTAATAATATTTAATTGGTGGATGCCTAGGTGCTTCAGTCGGTTAAGTGTCTGCCTTTGGCTCAGGTCATGCATGATTCCAGGGTCCTGGGAACGAGTCCTGCATCAGGCTTTCTGCTCAGCGGGGAGCCACCTTCTCCTTCTGCCTGCTGCTCCCTCTGCTTGTGCACTCTCACTCCCTCTCTCTCTCTCTGACAAATAAATAAATAAGATCTTTTAAAAAAAATAATAATACTTAATGGGTGCCTGGGTGGCTCGGTCATTAGGTATCTGCCTTTGGCTCAGGTCCCAGGGTCCTGGGATCGAGCCCCTCATTGGGCTTCCTGCTCCACGGGAAGCCTGCTCCTCCCTCTCCCACTCCCCCTGCTTGTTTCCTTCTTTAGCTGTGTCTCTCTCTGTCAGATAAATAAATAAAATATTGAAAATAATAATAATAATACTTAGTTGTGTTAGATTGCTGCGGACCTTCAAACTCATGTATAAAGGAACATTATAAAGTTAAGAGGCTATTATTTTTTTTTTAATTACACCAGAATTTATTCATCTATCCACATCAGTGCTGTCCTTTGAAAAGCTCACTTGGGTACCTTTGAACTTATTTCAGTGGCATTGAGCCGTTGTCACAAACATGCCTGGGATTCTTTTGAAATTACAATCGGAATCTTGCAGCATATTACTTTCAATAAACTCAACGGTGATATGAGGCGGTTATGTTAACAAGTAGAGCATATGTTGAATTTATTCTTGTTCTTCTGCTGTTCCGTTGCAATACTGAACCAGATGTATTAGTTAAAAAATGTGTTTTTGACACTTAACTGCAGCTTAACAAGATGATACTTCTTTGCAAAATAAGTCACTGTATGAATGAATTATATATGGGAAAAATATTGTTGATTCAAAGATTTCAGCTCTGTGGGCTCTGAATGTGCCCTACCCCATGACCTTAACCTTCATGTACAGCCATTTGCCCAGTAAGTATCCTGAACATTTTTTTCCCCTTAAGTGTAGTTCTTGGAATAAGTGCTATATTTATAGTATTTATATTTATGTAAACTTACATCTGCCAAAGTATAATATTGTATTTATGTTAGCCATCAGTTTTGTTGGCAAAAGGAAATCATGGATTATTAAAGTAACTTTAGAGCAGAATCAAGTCTTACTTGATTGTTTCCATATGGTACCTGGCACATACCTTAATACATGCTGTTGACTTAATGACACATTGAAATTCTGGTACCATAGAAAATGACACTTAAGCTAATGATACTTACCTGGAAGTCTAAATCTTAAAAGCAATCATACTGATACTTGGTGCCACTGTTTCCCTTTTTTCAATCCCATGTTGTGACATCATAGAATTTCTTCCCTTTTTTTAGTCTTATGGTAACATTATTTGGGCTCAAATAGATAACATGCTGAAAAACATGGACATTTCCCCATCTCCAGACTTCCCAAATAAAAAACAATCACCACCAAAACAAAAGAAATGCCCTAATTAATATTAGACTTTTGTAAAAGCTGGAATCATACTCTAACTTTCCTTGAAGTTGTATGGGTTTAGTTGTGCTTTTCCCACCCGAAAAACTGGTGCAGTTATTGATTTTCTCTAAGACATCCAGAAAGATGCATGTGTGTACTGTATATGTAATCATAGTCTTTTCAAACTACTACTCAGGGGATGGGATGAGGCAGTGAGGAAATAAGCAAATTGCTACCATTCTCCCAGAAAGCCAACGTTATATTAGCAGTTCTATTTTGGAAGAGGAAAATAATCCAATTTCAAGGCTGGCATAAGTATTAGGCTCATCAGTCACTCACTTCCTTACATAGGTGGCAGAAAATTCTGCGATTTCATGCCAAGCCCTTCAACAAAGACTCAGCGTGGCTTTTTGCTTTACTTGGTTTCTTCCTATTTTAATGTGAAAATGTATTCTTCCGAAAAGAATTGCCAGCAGCTTCCCAATATTAAAACATTGAGGCCAGACCATTAGAAATAAAAACAGTACAAATCCTAATGAAAGGTATAGAAATTCCCTGTAGGAGTTCTATAATGAAAGAAGTCACTGGTGCCCAGAAAGAGTCTGAGTATTACCCATTTAATGAGGCTCTGGTGAAACTGTGGGGAAGTAGCCATTCCCTCAGTGTAAATGAGCAGTTTTGTCAGCATCATCTTCAATCATTGGCTATCCCTCTCTCTTTCTTTTAAAATTTAACTTTGCACTTACAGAAAATTTCACAGAGTAGAATAAGAACTCCTATGTACCTTTTACCCAAATCTATCAAATTGTTTATATGCTCCCCTACTTCCTTGCTAGATCATTCTCTCTCCCTCTGTCTCTCTGTCTCTGTCTCTCTCACACACACAGACACACACACATACACCTTTTGGGAAATGATATGAGAGTAAGTTTGAGAAGTCATTCCCTTTAACGTGAAATACTTTAGTGTTGCGTTTCCTTTAAGTAAGAAAAGGACATTCTCTTCTGTAATCAGTACAATTATCAAAATCAGAAAAATTAACAATGACATTACACTTACATGATCTATGGATCTTACTTAAATTTTGTCAGTTTTCTGACTAATGTCCTTTAGAGTTTTCTGACCTAGGATCCAATTTGGAAGGCATATTACATGTAGTTTTCATGTCTCATTTATCTCCTTGAATGCAGAACACTTTTTCTGTCATTCTTCATCTTTCACGATCCTAAATTTTTTGAAGAACATTTTACAGAATGCTCCTCAAGTTGAATTTTTGTGATCATATTTGGGTTATGATTTTTGATGGGGATATCAGAGATGTGATGTGATGCTGTGTCTTCCTTCGTGCAGCACGTCAGGAGGCACATGATGTTGGGTTGTCCTAATATTGACTAGTCTTTTGAAATTCTATCTTTTATTCTGTGATGTGAGGCAAAATGATAACTTCTGAGACCCTTGGACTCACAAGTTGAAGGTGGTCCTGTACTAGTCGTTCTCTAGTTGTCTCTATCCTACATCCATTCTTTCCCCTTTATTTCTCTGCTCCATACCCTGGAAACTAATTCCTGGGGACTGCATCTCCTGGGCTCCTCTGCTTCTGGTTCTGAACAGATTCAACTAATGGGGAATGTCAACAGGAGATCAAAGTATGGGGGGGACTTTATTACCCTAGAACCTTCATTGCTTTGCTTTAGCTGCATATCTTTGGCAGTAGCTTACACCCCTCCACGACCATAGCTCCTGCTCTCCTCCAGCTCTCTGGCCCTCTCAGCCCAGTATTGGTAGTGGCTTCCTGCTGGTACTAATCTGTAGGTGCTTCAGCATGCCTTGTTAGTTCTCTTAACTTCCTGTACCTCTAAAAGTAGTCCTTTTTTGAAGATTCTTCATTTTTTAAGATTTGAGTTGAATTCTGTTTTCTGCTGGTTGATGAAAATATTCCGAATAGAACAATCTACCATTTTCTCAAACATTTAATTAGAAAAAGGAAATGTTTAGATGAGAAATAGTTAAATGTTTTAGCTTCATATATCCCAAGTTGATAACAATTCAATTAAAATTTAGTCCAAAGTATTATGTCCTATAATTATTCATTTGACTGAATAAACCATAAGTATTTAGATTTACATGGCGTCTTTCCTCCAAAGAGTTAGAAGCTAGTAATCAAAGACAGGTAAAATAATTCTAAGTGGCAGAGCAAGTGCCAGTCTTAGAATTAAACATAAATAAATCAATATAGATATCGCATTTTGCAATTCAGGGTGCTTAAAATATGCATTATCCCATCCCTTCTTCACTGTAAGATGAGTGCTGTTAACCTTGTTACCATTTAGGGATGCCTGAGTGGCTTAGTTAGTTGAGCATGTGCCTTCAGCTCATGTCACGATGCCAGGGTCCTGGGGATAGAGTCCAACATCCAGCTCCTTGTTCGGCGGGGAGTCTGTTTCTCCCTCTCCCTCTGCTGCTCCCCCTGCTTGTGCTTGCATGCTCTCTCTCTCTGACAAATAAATAAAATAAAATAGAAATACCAAACATTGTCACTACTTTACAGTTGTCCAGCTCTGAGTTATTCCTCCTTGTCAAAAGATCAGAATCTGTCTCCCATGCTCTTTGTTAGGTCCTTTTATTTCTCTAGGCTCCTTCACTCTCCTCCAGGGTACTTTCTTCTCTTTCTAACACCTTTCACTTTGCTATAGTCTTTTAATTTGGGTCTCTTTCCTTTCTGATGTGTTAACTGATAATTTAAGGTAATAGCCGAGAGTAATTTAAGATGTCACCTATCCTGCTTGGGGGAGCTCTATGTTCAGAGTTTTCTATTCAAAGAAAGGCAGCTTAAATGGTGCAATCACATTTGATAATTTGGTCTCACATTCTGGACTAAGGAAATCTTATATGCCCCCTATTTATAAGGAGAGCCTGGGCATGGCCATCAGAAATACAGGGGCGCCTGGGTGGCTCAGCGGGTTAAGCCGCTGCCTTCGGCTCGGGTCATGATCTCAGGGTCCTGGGATCGAGCCCCGCATCGGGCTCTCTGCTCAGCAGAGAACCTGCTTCCTCCTCTCTCTCTGCCTGTCTCTCTGCCTGCTTGTGATCTCTCTCTGTCAAATAAATAAATAAAATCTTTAACAAAAAAAAAAAAAAGAAAGAAATACAGAGAATGTGGCATAGACCTTTCATGAGGTAAAGAAGATGGAGAGGAAATGCTTTGGGTTTTTGCTTCTTTCTTTTTTCCTGCGGACCTGTTTGCTTTTTGTGAGGATGTAAGGGATTTGGAGAGGTGGTCTCTTGAGGCTGATTGTGTGATAGTCTTGGTCTTAGCATCCTATACACCTTTATCTTCTTTTTTTTTAAAGGAAGAGAGAATTTTTTTTTTAAGAATTTATTTATTTATTTTACAGACAGAGATCACAAGTAGGCAGAGAGGCAGGTGGGGGTGGGGGGAGGTGGGAAGCAGGCCCCCCACTGAGCAGAGAGCCCAATGTGGGGCTCCATCCCAGGACCCTGGGATCATGACCTGAACCGAAGGCAGAGGCCCAACCCACTGAGCAACCCAAGTGCCCCATGCCTTTATCTTCTTAACAGAACAACGGGAAAGTTGACAAATGGATGGCTCCCATCATTAGAACATCAAAGTAGAGAACCATTACTCTACTTACTGTTTCTAAAGAGTGATATATAAGTGAAAATCTGGAAAGCCACCTCCAAAATACTGCTGGGATCTGGCTCTCCCACAAAACTGTCATAAGGAAGATAGATTTGGGTTTTGTAAAGCATGTGTTTTATAATATGTAGTTGTCCTCTTGGTTACAACAGGTAATTTCTCCTAGGTTAGGAGCATAATGTTAAGTCATTAGGTTTAGTCATTGATTTATTCACGGAATGGACAGAGAAAAGAATATGAGATATTAGGTTTTCTTTGCTTCCTTATTTGTTAGGAATAGCACCCACAGGTCTTAGGAATAATGATGGAAATTCTCTCCTGTCTTTGCAGACCCAAGCAAACAAAGGCAGTGTGGAGATGATCTGCATCCTTAGCTTCTAAGAACCTTAAACTGTGAGTTGCTCCTGGACATTGGATGAGGGAAATAGCCATTTCTATGGAAGGAAAGCAGGTCATAACAAAAGGGTGATCTAGGTTGTGTCTGAGAAGAGTGGGGAAGACTGATTATCAATGAGCACACTTACTGGACAACTCCTTCTACTCCTAGCCTGGACCCAATCAGAATATTTGAAATTAATACGTTTCCAGAAGATCTGAGCCATATTGTCTCAGCACTTATATGAAGACCAAACTTTTGACAAGTATCTCTTTTCACGCCTAGGAGAATGAGATTCCTTTCTTTCACCCAACGGTGGTTAAGGCATAAACAACTTCCCATAGGGGTTTGTAGATAGGATCAATAGTTTTTTTCTTTTCCCATCACTTGATAAGAAGGTAAGTTTCTACAACAATTTTATTTCTTACTGCTGAAATCTTAGTATATATTGCTTTCTTTTTTTTTTAAGATTTTATTTATTTATTTTTTATCATTTATTTGACAGAGAGAGAGATCACAAATAGACAGAGAGACAGGCAGAGAGAGGGGGGAAGCAGGCTCCCCACTGAGCAGAGAGCCCGATGAGGGCCTCCATCCCAGGACCCCGGGACCATGACCCGAGCTGAAGGCAGAGGCTTTAACCCACTGAGCCACCCAGGTGCCCGTATATGTTGCTTTCATCCTTCATTCTTCAGCATCATGACTGAACACTCATTCTTTTGACATTGATCTGTCAAGCCTCAATTCCAACCCCAGGCAGTCTATATTCCCAGTCAGTGTTTCTACATCTTATATTCAGCAGTGACCCAGAAACTACTGTATTCCAAACTCAGCCTGTGCAAAGTTTTAGTCCTTCCTTTCCATGTTGAAGTTAAAATTTAAAAAACAGTAAATGGAAAGTAAGGAAAGATTAATTTAATATAAACCAAACAGAGGTGATACTGCTCATAGCTTTGCCATCTGGGGTTTTGGTAAATTAGATTTAGATTATCTTTTACAAACTGTAGTTCACTTTCAAAGAGAGCAAATGCTATCTCTTGTCAGTTTTCTTAATTACCTGTCAAGCATAATTCCTCCTCTCTCAGCCTAGAACTGATTATAGTGAGAGAGGCATAAGCCACAGCTGATCCTGCCATCATTTACTAGCAAAACAAAGTGGCTAAAATCAATGTGTTGCTGCCATCAGCCAAATTTTAGAATAAAATATTTAAGGGGTAACTGTTTTCTCCTTCAGAAACCTATTTGGCTTTAGAGGTTCCTTGTTGTCTGGTTTCCAGATCCACTCCCCCCCACCCTGTTAAAAAAATCCTTTACAAATGAAAAAACTCCACCTACCTGTATCCAAGGACTGGTGAGTCATGGAGCCCAGAGAAGCACAATAGTCCATTATTAGGGTGAGAAGGTGTAGGTGTTAAACAGGATCACAGAAGAACCCCTGTTCTCACTTTCAGCCAGCCTACATATCCTGGCTGTGAATCTCATGCCACATTCAGGGTTCTTGGAATGGTGCTCATTTTAGTCTTATGATTCAGAGTTTATGCATATTCATTTAAAAGCTATAGGAATAGATGGTATACAAAAGCAGAAACCAAGATCTGAAGGAGCAAACAACTCCAGTTAAGGTGGGGGAGAGGAGAGAAGAAGAAATAATACCATCTTGAGATTTTCCTCTTGCTCCTTTGTGGGTAGAGTGACATCCACTTCTGGTTCCATTTATCTCTCACTTTGAGGAGTATCTGTGATTTTTCACTGGGGCAGTGATAGTACTGGTTTGGGATATCTCCCTGTATTGAATTATTCCAAGTCCTTGACAAGTTATAAATCATTTTATCTTGTGTGCTTCCATTCACCTACCCTTGAAAGAGAGGAGTAAAGAAGAATAATATGTAGGCAATAAAAGTTGGGTACACACACATGAACCTTGATGCTGTGACTTCTGATGGAATCAGACAAATCTTTTCTTGACCTTCCCACTCATCTTGCTTGTGCCCACCTCTTACCTCACTGGGAATGGCCTTTGAGCCATTCCCGTACGCAAATGCTGTTGACCCTTCCACGTTCAGCTTAGGTCTCTATCATCCACAATGCCTCCAACCAACACTCCTGGACTCTTTTGAATCATTATTGTACAGATTCTGTATGTATTTCATGTTTTTGTTTTCCATCTAGAATGTAAGCAGTCATTGGTAAATGTCTTTTATAGTCACACAGCAGCAAACACAGAGGACATTTTGGATTCCTTAATAAATACTGATAGAAAGCGTGAGTTGTAGAGAACAATTAGGGCTAGGAGTTTACTGCCAGAAAAATGGGGAGAGATAAGAAGGGATAGAAGGAGTGGAAAACTCAACCTAAAGCCAGCCAGCTGACCATTTGCTTATGAAATGCCTTCACCTGTTCTTGGAGAGAGTGGAATGTATATTTGTTTTCCGTATCCAACAGCTGAAAGATAAAAATGTCCCAGTTTAAATCTCTTTCTCATGCATCAATCCAGTCTTTAACTTTTTGGATTGCTTTCCTCTTGGGCTTAGTTCTCCAGGGAGTAGGCTGCGAGACACTTGTGCTCTTGAGCCCAGGGAACCCCAGTGGGAGAAGCACTGAGAAGACAGTGTTAATGTCAGCATGGAAAAGGTGGTTCTCCACAACTACCCATCTGAAGATGGGTCAGAAGGTCCCCACTTCACTACCTCCACCTCAACTTCTTCCAGGGATTTTAGTGACTGTGAGGTTTTCCTTGACAATGTTTAATTTCTGAAAGGATGAAAGAAAGAAACATTGGGGGTCAATGTCCAGAAAACATCCTGTCACCCTAGAGAAATGGTGGTCTGAGCATTGTCCTTTGCCCTGGAAGGTGTAGCTATGACTGATTCAGAATTAATCTTGCTTCATGATGAAAAAAAAAAATTAAGGCACAAAAATCTTGGGATAATGACCATGAGCAAAAAGCTATGACCATGAGAAGCTAAAGGGGAATTTTAGCTCTGATGAAAAAAAAGTCTTGTGATAAAAATAAGCAGTTACCAAATATAAGATATATTTATATAGATGTGGACATGTATAATATGTACACATTTATATATACATGTATAATTTATATGTTATATATGTACGTTATATGGTATAGCACACCCGTAGGCCTATAGGCAGTTGACGAGTAGAGAACTCTACTCGTCAGAAAATGAGAAAATGAATTGGTCAATAATTTTGAGGCTCTGATGTGTGACCTGCACTGTGCTGTGTGCTTTGAAGAAGATCTGGGTGTCTAGATTGCCCTACCCTTAGAATTAGTTTTTAATAAAGAGAAGAGGCAAAATATAACTTCATAAGAATATCTAATGGTCTTGGGTAGGGAAGTACCTCAAAGCAACACCAGTAAGAATGGAAGATGTAAACCACTGAGTTGGGGGTACACAGAATCCTATGTTTGAATGGTGCTGACCTTTGCATATGGGAAGTAGTTAGTGATCTGAGGAGATTCTGCTTCCCTCAAGTCATCTCCCCTAGGGGTTTTATGGCAGTTCCCCTGTTTTATCATTTGAAATTCCTGCTTTAGAGTTACTATTTCAGTTTACATAACAAAAATAAGGTTCTTACTATTGAAGTCCTCTGTTCTACTATTTTTAGCTCTTTAAGCCTATTTTCTCTCAGTATACACAAAGCATGCCCTCCTTTAAACTTATTTCACATTTTAAAATTAACAAAATATCATGACTAAAAACAAATCAAATATTTAATTTAATCACTTCTTCAAACTATAAATGTCCTCTCACCCTTTCCTGGTTGATAATCACTATATAGAAGCATATAGGCTGTAAACTCTGTGGAGATTGACTTTATATTTGCTGTAGAAGTATCCAGAACACAACAGGGGTTCTATTTGTCCTCTGTCCTGGAAGATGTGGCTGGGACTATGAAACTGAATTAATCATGCTCCATGATGACGAAGATCAAGGTACAATATTGATGGGGATGTTGTATTCACAGAGAAGTGTCTTGGAATGTTTGTTTAGTCTTCTTTAGTCAACTCAGGGTGGTGACTTCCAGGGAGGACTCAGAAAGCTGCTCTTAGCAGAGGAGATATAAGGCTCATACATTCCCATAGAGAGAGAAGGAAGAATAACAGTGACAAGCCATTAGTGGCCATGTAACTATAAGATTGTTGTCAGGGAAATAGGCTAGGGCACTTTGGGTCTGAGGACAGAAGCAGGTTCTGGGTAAGTGAGAGGGGATATTGTCTCCTTGTGGGATGGAAATGAAGCAGAAGGGACACTGGCTTTGGAGTGAAACAGAGGATCTCATCCACTGCTTAAAACTCCCCAGCTGCTTCTTGTTTCTTTACAGTAGGATCCAGAGTTCTTTCCATTGGTTGCACCTCCAGCTTCATCTCTTCTCCCGCTCCCACTTGCTCACTGTTTCACCCCACATCTCTACTATTGTTGCTCCAACACCTTGCACTCATCACCCCCACCCCACAGCTTTTGCTCTCACTTTTCCATTTGCTTAGAAAGCTCCTTCCCCTGAAGGCCTTTTTTTTTTTTAACTTATGGCATTCTGGCCTACTCGGTCATTACCTTTCCTGAGAAGTCTTCCCTGCACACCTCATCCAAAAATGGCACCCCTTGTTCTGTCACTGTCCTCTCAGTCTGCTTCATTTTCCTTTGTGATAATCCTTATTCCCTGACTACATGGTGTATCTATATCTACTTATATATACATACATACTTATTTATCTATTGTCTTTCCCCTACCTGAATGTAAGCTCCCTGCTATTTTACCAGGTCCGAGAGCAGTGCCTGGCTCATTGCAGGTGCTTATCAAATGTTTGTGGAATAAATGACTGAAGAGGATATGACTCTGAGTCCAGGTCTGGCTATTCAGTGATTGTGTTATCTTGGGAAAATTACTCCTTTAATCTGACTTTCCTTATCTGTAAGCCATGTGGATTACACCTATTTTATTAGATTGTGATAAGCCCTTACAGACAATCCCCTAGTACAGTGCCTGGCATATAGCAAATGCCCAATAAATAAATGATGAATATGATTGTCAGCTTGGTTTATGATTTTAAATAATCTGTACTTTCCTTTCTACAGCTCAGAAGTGTCTTCTAGCCTAAATCCTGTTCTGTGACTTTTCTTGAACTAGGAGTGCAAGTGTAAATCTCCTATTTATAAGTGTAATGGAAATGCCAGTTTTAGTGAGATGCTCAAGGGAAAAAAAATCACAAACCTTAGTTTTTCTTAAAAATAACATACCATCTTTTACCAGTGCAGGAGATTTGTTTTTACTTTCTTCCTTATTGTTTTAGTTTATGGGAAGAACATGTGAGTGAGTCTGCTTGTGCATGTGTCTTGTAAGCTCATTTCCAATCAGCCCTGGGAAATGCTGGATCTATGAAACACTTTGTCCTTCTGAGAATAAAACCCTTCCCAAGTAAATGCCCTTGGAATATGTATTTATTTGTTTTGTTTGATTCTTGGTTGTGTTGAAGGATGGTGACAGTTGGGAAATATTAAAAAAAGGAAATCTAACAATAGGACTAGATCAGTCTCTGTCAGCACACTGTTTCTAAAGAGACAGATGATATTTGAAATTGTAGTTGTGGAGACCTGGTTTATTTATTTAACCACTACATGTCTATTTTAAAAAAGAGGCTCATGAAGAAAATCTAATGGATGAGTAAAGCAGAATTTATGGCCCCAAATATATTAGGATGTGCCAGATAAGATTAATATTTGTTCCCGGAAAAATGTTTTGTATCGTGTAGTGTTACACAGTTTGTGTTTATTTGAGAGTTTATATCTTGGGACATTAGTCACAAGAGTTACTACTTTCTTTTAGCATAAAAAATAAAAAGAAAATCTTGGAGACATGGTCCTAGGAAAAATAAGGTAAAGAGGGGTGGACTTACTGTAGAAGACATTGCTTTATAAATAACTGATGTATAAAATTTCTTGGAACTAGAAAAATATTGTACGTGTAATTTCACGTTTTATGAAACATCAGTGAGAACATTATTTGCTAAAAGTGAGCATAAAACTATAATGTTTCTGGCTTTGATGGTTAAAATTTTTATTTATTTTACTTACTTTTCACTTCTCAGATTAATTTTAACATTTATTTTCTTTTTTATTCTACTTTCCTAACTCCCATAAAATAGGATTGACTTATCTTTTGTTTACAAAAACAATATCTGGTGGCATCCTGGACTGAAATTTAAGGTCTCACTGAACATCTACTAATTAATTGTACTAGCTGTAATGTTGGGTATAAGGTCAACTGGGATGCTGATTAACTGAGTGACTTTGGGTAGGCTTCTGTTCTGCTCCATGCGTCCCTTATTTATTCAATAGAAATAAGATTTTAGCTAACAAATTATTCATTAAAAAGCATTTAAATAGCCCAAGAAAGAAATAGTGTTTATGCAGCATATTTCTGAAGAGGTGATTCCTTGGTTCTGTACTTGCTTTAGGGAAAGGAAGACAAAAGAAAGACTTGGCAATTGGACTGTGTTCTGTAATATAAGGGCAGCTATCAGGCTAATCCCTGGTGATCTCAGAAGATAAAAAGGAACCAACAACGTCTTTGGCCCCTCTAGTCCCTCACCCTGCTGGCCCTGTGGAGGTATACCTGATTTTCAGAACCTCGGGTCTGGGTCCAGGGAGTATTGGGATAGAGGAAGGTGCCATGATGTAATAATTTTCAGTTTTCAATGCTGAACTTCATTCTAGGATAATCATTATTGTGGAAAGTTAAGGCAATTCATGATCATAAAACAAGATAAATTAATAGATGACATTTGCTCATATGTTTCTGATGTAGAAACCAATTGTTTAAAAAGAAAAAAAAAAAAAGGAAACCAGTTGTTTGTCCCCATGCAACAAACATCACTTTTTGATACTACACAAGTCACATGTTAATAGAATAAACTAAAAAGCAGATAATTGCTGACTGTAGTATTTTGGAGGTGTGATGACCATTGAAGATGATTTGGCACAATTTCTCAGTTGTTGCCTTTGGTTTTGTCATTTTTATTTCTTGTCTGGCTAATTGAATTAGCCTTGCACTTGGGCCTCTTTCTCAATAGCCACTCTCATCTGTCCTCTGCACTGCTGCCAGGGTGAACTTCTCAAAACACAAGCTCCATCAAATCACACTTCATTTAAAATTCTGCACTGGCTCCTCATCGCTATTAGACTGATGTCTGAAATTCTTTAACAAGGTGTTCAGTGATAATCTGGTTTTTAAAAATTTGTTTCAATTTGGAAAATGTTATTGGGAGGGTTACCAGCAGTTTGAGCGTGTGTGTGTGTGTGTATGTATTTTTGTCTTCTGGGGATAGAGATTAGAATTTATTGTAGGGAGATCCCCTTTTTTCAGAGAGACCTTTCCAATAATCAGTTTTAATTGTGTAGAATAATAGAAGTAATAAGGACTTAGATATTATTGTTCAGTGGCTGAAATTGATGAGATATTCCAAGTGAAAGTATTACAGAGTGAGATATTGTATACCCTATGTAATAATATAATACTATATTCCTATGTAATAGGGCATATAATCATGTATATATGATATGTTATATACCCTATATAATAGGGTATATAGACATATATATATGATATATCATATACCCTATGTAATAATATAATACATATAATGAAAGTTTATTGAGCCAGATCCTATGTGCCAGATACTCTTCTATGCTTTTTCTCTGTGTTAATTGATTTAATACTCATAATAACTCTTTTACGGTCCCTCACTATGCACAAAATAGAGACACAGAAAGGTTCAATAACATGCCCAAGGACACATAGATAAGTAAATGGTGAAATTGGGATTTCAATTCAAGTAGTCTAATTCCAAAACCCACATTCTAAAGTGCTGTGCTCTATAGCTTCCATTATGTCAGCAGGGCTAGGCTCCTGTAGAGTTTAAGATACTCTTCCTGCCCAACAATCTGGATCTGGTGAATTATTTTTCTAAACATTTGTATAAGGGAAGTAAGATCTGCAGCTAGATCATGGCTGGAGAAATATGCTGCTTTAATCTCTTCAAGCCACTTTGGAGGAAGGACTGGAAAGGTACAGTACAGCCAAACCAAGTTGTCAATGTCCACTGTTGGTGTTACTTAAGAATGAATCATTCAGATATTGAGAATTATCCTGTGGACACTTGTTTTTATCTTACTTGATCCATCATATTTTATACTTTTGAGAGTAAAGGATGGTATTTCATTTGGAAAGGCTGAATGTTCCCACTCTCAGTTGTTCTGGGGAAGATAAACCAAAGATAGGCAGTTGAGAATATTTTTATTTTTGAAGTTCTCACAGAATTGGACCTAGACTGATATGCAGGAATTTGATACAACTCACTGCACCACCCAGGCACCCCCAATATGTGGGAGTTTGTATGGGTATCCCTCAGGTGGAGATTGAACTAGCCTGAGAACTCGGTAGGGATTTAAGGATTGGGTTGGACCTCTGGGCTCTGAGATTAGTCCCTTCTATTAGCAGTTGTAAATAAATCTATTTGTTATACTTTTTTTTTCTTAACTTCCAAATTTTCATTAAAGTTTTGGTAAGGGTCATATTTAGGTATGGTAACTCTTTTCAAGGGCAGGGGAAGAGGTGGCAAAGGCCCCATCTGTCCATCTTACTCTTTTCTCCATATAGAACAATTGAATTTTCACCCAACACCACACATTCTTTCAGGCCTTCATGCTTGTTTTCATGCTAGACTTGGAGGCTGTGATGGTAAATTCTGTGTGTCAACTTGGCTAAGTCACAGTACCCAGATATTTGGTCAAACATCAGTTTATATGTTACCGAGATGGAATTTTTAAAATTATGTTAACATTTAAATGAGTATACTTTGAATAAAGCCAATTACATTCATACCTTGAGTAAAGCAGGTAGGCCTCATCTAATCAGTTGAAGCCCATAAGAGAAAAGACTAAGGTCCCATGAGGAAATGGGAATTCTTTGTTTTTTTGGAAATGGGAATTCTGCCTTTAGACTGCCTTCAAACTGGGGCTGCAATACCAACTCTTCCTTGGGTTTCCCACCTGCCAGGCTTCTCTGCAAATTTCTGACCTGTCAACTCCTACAATAACATGAGGCAATATCTTAAAATAAATCTCTTTATATACATGCATTCTCCTGGTTCAGTTCCTTTGGAGAACCCTGACTAGTAAAGAGGCCCTTGCATCCACCTCCCAATCCAGTTCTCCTTCCTTTATACCTTTCTTCCAGTAGTTGGGGTTTACAGATTACTAAAAGTGTAAAGAATGATGCTGTGTTCATTACAATGGAACTAATGACTCAAATTCTATTTTCAAATAGCCTTTCCACATAAAGAGTACTTGAAGATATGCATCTAAACAAGTGATTTCAGAGGAATATTTTGGTTATCTTGCCAGTAATTCATTCCCAAAGGTTGTGGGGATGTGGTTGTTTTGTTCTTTGGACATTTTTTATCAACATTCATTGATTACTTATTATGTACCAGGCATTGTTTAAATGATGGGGATACAATAATGAGTAAGATACAAAAATCCCTCTCCTTATAAATATTGAATTTTAGTGGGGAAACACACAATAAACGAGATAAATGAATGAAAGTATGATATGCCAAGAACAAAGGAATCTTGTACAATTCTATAGATTGAGTGCAGCACAAGTGTGCTACATTTAATGGAGGGCCATGACATTGTACCCATCCTGGCTTATATATTTCTTTCTACAGTGTTCTGGCAAATAGAATATGTGTCTTGAGAAGGACATTTTTTTCTAATTTACACAAAGATACCATATGGGCTAGTGGTAGCCCTATTAGTAAGAGTGATCATGTGAGGAGGCTATTGCAGACATTTGGGTAAGACTTAATCACCATCAATGAATGAATTAGCAAGGTGGAAGTAGATGTGGTAAAAATTGTATAGTCAGATTCTGTAAATACTTTGAAAGAGCTGAAAGGATTTGCTGCGGATTTAATGTAGGGTGTGAAAGAAGGAGTAAAGATTGCTACCAGGGTTTTTGACCTAAGCCACTAGAAGAATTAAGTTGTCCTTAACTGAGGTGGGGAAGACTTCAGGAGGAGCTGGTTTGTGTGCAAAGACCAGCAGCTGTGCTTTGGACATATGAAGGTTGGGATGTCTCTTAGACATCATGTGGAATGTCACATAGACATTTGAATACTTGGGTACAAGATGGGGCTGGAGTACAAAAAAGAGGCCCAAACAAAAGATATAAATTATAAATTATGTTTTTATGAGAGTTACTGTGAATCATTATTTGCCTTTTAATGGTTTAAGATGTTAGTAAGTATATAACTTCTACCTAACATTTGGAACAAGCTGCCCCCCATTTCACACTTCTCTACCTTTTAATATGAACTGAATAAGTACGTTTGTTTTAGTTTGCAATTCTGTCTCTGAAAAGCTTACAAAATACTTTGAGCAAATTATTATTAGAAGTATCTGCTTTTATAAAATTGTGAAATTAAGACTGAGTCAGGTTTTTAAAAATTTAGCTTTAGAGAGTATCTAGCCACTCAATTTTCTTATAGAAAATTTGTATTTGACCTTATATGACAACTCATTTGGAAATTATTTTATGTGGCAAGAGTAAAACTCATTGTGGTCAGTATATGCTATTATTAGCAGTTATCCTGATTTTAGGAGCTTATAAAATTTGCAAAACAAGACTATATTAGTAAAAAAGTAGGAATATTTTACAACACAAAAGAAATTGCTCATCTGTGTCAGTAAAACAATTGTGAAGAGTGGAGGGCAGTTTATAGGAATCAGGTATAAATATGTATGCTGCCAGGGGCGCCTGGGTGGCTCTGTGGATTAAGCTTCTGCCTTCAGCTCAGGTCATGATCTCAGGGTCCTGGGGTCGAGCCCCGCATCAGGTTCTCTGCTTAGCGGGGAGCCTGCTTCCCCCTCTCTCTGTCTGCATCTCTGCCTAATTATGATCTCTCTGTCAAATAAATAAAATCTTAAAAAAAAAAAAAGAAAGAAAAATATGTATGCTACCCAAACTCTCCACTACCCCCAAGTAGATTATCTATTTGCAGATTTTCATCAATTCCATACGGGTAAAAGGGAATTGTAGTCATGGCACATAAATGTTTAGTATCTGTGTGTATCAGTGCTTCCTAGAGGCCATTCTTACTGATTTCAGGACGATTTATAGTTTCGTAATGTTTTCACCTCTAGTCCACCAACTTGCACGATCAATGGCAGTTAGGGGAGAAGATCACTGCAGGCAACTTGTTGTGTTCCAAAATAACAAACTTCATGGAGGTCATACTTTTTCAACTTAAGAAGTAAAAATCCAAACTAAATTATTTGTAACAAAAGATGTCTTGTTAGTTTCCATTTTTATAAATCCAGGTGTTCATACATTGACATTTTAGTCTTTGATTTTAAGTGGTAGTTAACCTAACTTAAATTATAATACTATGTTTAAGTAGCCCTAAAAGTCCACAGTTTAAAAAATTCAATGGTTAAGGTATAAAATTCAATGGTATTTAGTATATTCATAGGGTCATGCAGCTATCACCACAATTTAATTTTAGAATATTTTTATCCCTCCTAAAGGAAACTCAATACCCACTAGTAGTCAGTACCGATCTGCCTTCTCCAATCAGCCCTAGGCCACTACTAGTCTCCTTTCTCTGTTTCTATGAATTTGTCTATATGGATGTTTTATAAAATGAAACCCTACAATATGTGGTCTGTTGTCACTAGCTTTTTTCACTTACCATAGTGTTTTCAAGTTTCATCCATGTTGTAGCATTTCTCATTACTTTATTTCATTGAATGGCCTAAAAATATAGTCCATTACATGAATATACCACATTTTATTAATCTCTTCACCAGTTGAGGGATAATTGGGTTGTTCTCAGTTTTTGGCTACTCTGAGTAATGTTACTTTAACATTTGTGTACAAGCTTCATGTGGATGTGTAGCTTCATTTCTCTTGGTTGTATACCTAGCAGTAGAATTACTGGGTCATATGGCCACTTAGAGTTTTTGAGATACTGCCAAATCATTTTCCAAAGTATAACTTGACATTAAAAATGCTGCCCATACTTCCATTCTCTGTTAGACTAAGTTTTTTCATTAATTTTTTTAAAAGATTTTATTTATTTATTTGACAGAGAGAGAGATCACAAGTAGGCAGAGAGAGACAGAGAGAGATGAGGAGAAGTAGGCTCCCTGCTGAGCAGAGAGCCCGATGCGGGACTTGATCCCAGGCCCCTGGGATCATGACCTGAGCCGAAGGCAGAGGCTTAACCCACTGAGCCACCCAGGCGCCCAGTTCTCTCATTAATTTATATATTTTCTAGGTATCATATTGTTATTACATGTATAAACATACTTTGCAAAGTTGTCACCTCAATCATGTTTTGAAAATACTGGAATGGCAAATTGCCATGTTTTTCCAGCCGAATTTAGAGAACTGTTTCATTTTTCTGCACATAATTAATGCAGTTTAAAAAATTCAATTTGAATTTAATTTTATTTACTTGCTTTCTGAATCGGTACTAGAGCCCCATGGTTCAAAAGCCTGGAGGTACACTAAGATAGGTGGTATATTGTCTCTCTCCTACCTCTGTGCTATAGACTACTAATTTCCCTCCCTGGAGGCAACAGTGTTATTTATTTCTTATGTAGCCTTCCAAGGAAGGCATTTTAATTCAAAAAGAATAAACTTAAAAATGAGTACATGGGAATATAAGAATTTTGTCCTAAACTTGGTTTAGTTAATGAAAGAACAGCATATGCCTCAGTGATGACTTTATTTCAAGGTTGAATAGGAATAAAGAATTTACAAGTTTAATAATTGTCTTAAATAGTTTGAGGACATAATCAAAGCAGTCTACTTCTCTTTAACTTTTAGCTTTGCCCCAGGAGCCAATCCTTGACCCATGACCTTCTGGTTATTATTTCACTTTGTCCATATTCCTGAGACATATAATCTGCTGATTTTATCCTTTTTAATGGCATTTCTGCTTCAGATGCTTTGCTCTCAAAATCATTTTCAAAAGCTGGCTCCTACCAGATTCCCAAAGCACATCTCATACCTTGCTGTTTTCTCACTCACAAGTTCGAGGCACAGAATTTCTTTCAGTCCTTGAACAATCAGGCTCTTACCACCTCAGTACCTGTGCTTACAGGCTCTTCCTTTTGCAGGAAAGGTTTTCTTCTGCTCCTCTGGGACTGTCACCTTCCTGTTCTTCAGATCTCAGCTTAAACATGGCTTTCTCTGACCATCTTAGCCCAAATTCACCTCTTCTCCTTTACTCTCCATTGCATTTGACAGTTGACTTCATTCCTAATAATTACCATGGTACTTTGGGTTTTTTTACTAGTTAATTGTCTGGAATCATGTATTCTAGAATAGTCTATGGTCTGAAACAGATTGGGCAAACTACAGTCCAAGTCCTATTTTTATATGGCCCTGGAGCTAAGAAGTGCTTTACATTTTTAAAGCATTGTCTAATTTTTTTTTTTTTTAATGCAACGGAGACGTTGCGTCATGTGAAAAACCTTTGTTTTAAATCTTTACTATCTGGCCTTCTGCAGAAAATTTTGCTGACTCTTGGTCTAAAACAATGGTTTCCAAAAGGCACTGTGTACAGTCCAAAGGATGTACAAGATAATCTAGTGGGATCTTTTCTTTTTTTTTTTTTTAAGATTTATTTATTTGAGAGAGAGGGAGAGAGAGAGAAAAAGAGGGAGAACACATGAGCTTGCGGCTGGGGGGTTGTGTAGAGGAAGAGGGAAAGAGAGAATCCTCACTGAGCACAGAGCCCAAAATGGGGCTCAATCTAAGGACCCTAAAATCCTGACCTGAGTCAAAACCAATAGTTGGATGCTTAACTGACTGAGCCACCCAGGCATCCCAATCCAATGGAACCTTAACTGTTTATTCTTTTGTTCTTTTGAAGTTTTTATTTTGTATATTATATAAAGTACATAATTTATATATTGTAGTACATGCATATAATTTATAAATTAATACATATCTTTATATATTGGGGTTATTGCTCAGAAATTTTTTCATAATGAGGTTTTGATAAAAATTATAGAGGCAGCTAATACTAAAATGTATTGTTTATGAGGACAAAATCACATTCTCTCCTTCTGTATTCCCATCACCTAATATACAATTTATTTTTTTTAAGATTTTATTTATTTGACAGACAGAGATCCCGAGTAGGCAGAGAGGCAGGCAGAGAGAGAGGGGGAAGCAGACTCCCTGCTGAACAGAGAGCCAGATGTGGGGCTTGATCCCAGGACTCTGAGATCATGACCTGAGCTGAAGGCAGAGGCTTAACCCACTGAGCCACCCATGCACCCCTACAATTTATTTTTTGAAAGAATGGTAGCAGGAGACTTACTATTTATTGAGCATATACTAAATTCTAGACATTAACTAAGCTGTCCGTATACAATATCTTCTTTTTTTTTTAAATAATTTTTTAAAAATTTATTTTCATCATAACAGTATTCATTGTTTTTGTACCACACCCAGTGCTCCATGCAATCCGTGCCCTCTCTAATACCCACCACCTGGTTCCCCCAACCTCCCACCCCCCCACCTCTTCAAACCCTTCTTTAATGATCACAACTACGCTATGACCTAGGTCCTGTTACCCATATTTTACAAAAGGAGAAATCGAAGGCCAGAGAGATTGAACAACTTCCTGAAGGTCTTAGTTGCTAATAAAAGGTGGAAGTCAAGTTTAGCTGCCTGTCTGAATCTAAAGCCAGTGGTTTTCTCTAATTTCACTCCTTTGGATTCTTTGCATCAGAATGCAGTCACATTTTTGAACCCTTTATGCCTTGAATATTGGCTTAGAAGAATTAACCAAGTTTTCCACAGCAGTCAGTAGATAAGAAGAATCATGCATATTTCTAATAGAAAAGGTCACCCGCAATGGTTTGTTGTAAGCTCTTTAAAAGTTAGAATTCACATACATGAATTTAATTATGATTCTACAGTTTACTAGATAAATCATTTAACTTTTGTGAGCTAATTTCTCATCTATAAATTGGAGCTAATAATAACATTTGCCAGAGATAGTTTTGAGGATTAAATGCATGTGAAAGTGATTGTACACTAAGGTCAATAAAATAATTAGTCCTTCTTCTTTAGCCTTATATAACTGTGTAGTAGCACACTTTTTTGATATCATAGTTTTGACTGTAAAATGGTTTGCTTAACAAACCACCAAGGTAACTTATTTGAAGGAGAAGCACCATTCTGGCGTAAGAAAGAATAAGAGCACAGGTCTAAATTTGGCACTCTATTTCTAGGCTTTTTATAAACCCAAATTTATTTGATCTTAGTTGAAAATGCACATGACTACTATCTGTGGTGCAGATTTAAGAGAGAAAACTGTAGTATTATTAATCAGCATCTCCTTTGCCCACATATTGGAACTTGGAAGAAAATTATGTTTTAATTGTCTCACTGATTAACATTAGAATTACATTGGAAGTTATTTAATTTAGATTTTTTCCAGTGTGACTCCTTTTTATTAGTTTTAAACTTAAAATTCTTTAAGATTCCTTTTTATTTTATTTATTTATTTTTAAAGATTTTATTTATTTATTTAACAGACAGCAATCACAAGTAGGCAGAGAGGCAGGCAGAGAAAGAGGAGGAAGCAGGCTCCCTGCCGAGCAGAGAGCCCAATGTGGGGCTCGATCCCAGGATCCTGGGATCATGACCTGAGCCAAAGGCAGAGGCTTTAACCCGCTGAGCCACCCAGACGCCCCTAAGATTCCTTTTTAAAAACCACAGCTCTTTCAGGTAATTTTATAATAAATTATAAAATAAAACCCAAAGAATATACCACATTTTCACTTCAAATAAAGTCTTTCACGCTTTTTAAATACTGAACTCCCATGGCCATAAGCTAAATCTGAAATAAAAACTTTAGAAAGGAAAATAAATCACATCCAATCATTCTCACAGAGTTCTGAAATTTTTGCCATGGACCTTTTATCTTTTTGTTTCTCCAGCTAAGTGTCTTCTGGCTTTTCTTCCTCAACATCCTTTTGCGTTAGATACAAGGACATAATTTTCTCTAAAAAAATGTTTTTCTACCTCTAGTTTTCAAGACTTGTTTAGGAACTCTCAGTGCATGTATTATGTTTACCAAAGCTTGTAAATATTTATAGATCCCTCTTTCCTCTAAATGGTTTTACCAGTTATTGCCTGATGGTCCATTTAGCAATGAATCCTGTACTGCTTGTGACAAATTTTCCCTTTTAAGTTAAACTATTATTTCATTGCTACTTAATTTTATATGACTTTGTCTTATTTTCTCTAATTGCATTTCAGAGTCCTTAAAGACCAGATCCACTTGCTTATTTTTGAACCCCACAGTGTGGAGCAGAATACCTAACAATAGCATGCCATTTGGTATCTGACCTGAACTGAGCTTTAAACACAGCTCTTCTTTTATTACTTGTGTGACTCTGGTTAATCCTGTTACCTTGATGAGCCAGTTTTGTCACCTGTAAATGGCCATGATAATACCACCTTGTGTGGTTATTAATTGGACTGAATTGTATGTTCCAGGGCTGCCGTCCATGTGGGCTGTGATGTGCATGGCACTGCCTAATACATATTAGACACCCAATACATTCCAGTTATCACTGCTATCACTAAATCCCTTTCACCTGTTTTTTTTCTGTTTGTTTGTTTTTGTTTTTGTTTTTAGATTTTACTTACTTATTTGAGAGAGAGAGAGTGCACATGTGCTGGGAGGAGGGGCAGAGGGAGAAAGGAAACAGACTCCCCCCTGAGGTGAGGACCTGAGCCAAAGGCAGACTTAACCCACTGTGCCACCCAGTGCCCCACCATTCACTTGATTTTTAAAGTATAGAGAAGACACGCCCAGCAGAGGCAAAGTTGAACAGTGTGTAAGTTGGCAGTGAAAGAGCTACCTTTGGCTCGGGCTTCAAAGCTCCATATAGATTTTAATTCTGCTTAGGGATGAATCAGCTGCTTTGTAAAGCTGCACTACTTATTGTCTCAGTAAGTTCCCTGTAAATAATCAATTCTATCTCTCTTTCCTATTATATGAGGTTGAGAGATGGAGCAGAAAGGAACTACTGAGACCCTGACCCTCTGACCATGATCTCTTCTCTAGTCTGTTCTCATAGGTTTGGTGATATCCGCCTGTGCCACTGAGGAAAGATAGGCAAAGGCTTACAGTGAGGTTTGGGCATTTTCAGACATTTGGAATGTGATGACATTCCGATTCTTGATCCAGTTTACATGGTTAGCAGTTGGTTTAGTTCATCACAGCAAAGAGAATATAATTTGGATGGGATTTAAGACCTAGTGAACGAAATATCGGAAATTTACTCCAGGTAGATTTTTAATAAGTACTGAGGAGATGCTAGAAATTGTTTTAAAGTCCTAAGGATGGTCTTTGTTTAGTTGAAGAAAAGGAAAGAAGGTGTCTTTGAATAATTCTTCAGAAATGTAGAGTAAGTGACTTTGGTGGAGCAGGCAGAGGGGTTACATGGAATTAGATTAATGTCATCAGTGCATCGTATGAAAGAAACTATAATGCTATTAAGCAGTTGCTGAGAGCAAATTACAGGAAAATATTAGCTGGTTAATAGAATCATAGGATAATAGAGCTAAAGGCACTCCTGGAGATGATCTGGCCCAGGTTCTATCTTCAAGCAAAGAATGTCTAAATTATCCAGGACAGAGCTCATTCACACCTCAAATTGCTCACAAAGGATAGAGAGGCCTTCACTTTTTTTGGTAACCCATATGATTATTTCATCACCCTGAGAGTTAAAAAAAAAAAAAAAATCTCATCCATACCCAACTTAAAATTCAGATGGCTTAATTTGTATTTGCATTTTCTTTTCCACAAACAACTACAGACTGATGCTTTTAGTAATGGTGTCATGCAGGTGGATGACAAAAAGCCGGCTCAACTTTTCTTCTCTTACTATGCATGTTATTTGTCTAGAAAAAGCATTGAATTTTATTCCTTCAACAGATATTTATTAAGGATGAAGCTCTGCCAGGAGCCAAGGATGCAACAGTGAGAAAAATGGGATCACTGCCCTTAAACCTTGTGCAGTCTGCTGGGAGGAGGACAGACAAGGAGAAAGGTAATATTTACTAGGTGGTGTGGCAAGTGCAGTCATATTTATTATAAACATGTGGGTATATCACATGTCAAGAATTGTGCTAAATGCTGCAGGCAGTTCAACTCATTCATTCTCACAACTACTACATAAACTTATAATCATAAAACGTCACTTTAAGTGCAAACTTTTCTCTCTGGCTGGAACCTTCTTTATGGCACATCTTAAGTTCTTCCCGCTGATGGCTTAGTGTAAATTTATGATCAGTCCTGCAGGTTTTACATTAGTGAGCTATAAAGGAGGTACTTCAGGCTTTGGAAAAATTTTTTCTCTCTCCTATTTCTAGTCTTTCAAGACTATTATGTTTCTGTGGGTTTCAAAATCCTGTTCTCAGACTCAAACTTTCTTTCTCTTTGTATTTGTATGGAAACAATTCTATCTCCCCAAGGCAGATGGAATCTTTTGGTTGAAGAGATGAAATGTCCTATGCAAGAAAGTGAGGAAGAAAAAGGAATAAAAACAATGTGTCATGTCTCTTTCATACTATAAATGTACACACATAGTTACTTAGTTTTTGACTCAAGGATTCAATGCACAACTTCATCTAAAGATATTCATATTTTAACTGAAGATAATTCTTAAACCTTTATAGTACAGATTGCTTATAAGTATGGAATTTCAAGCATCAATGTACTAGGTAGTTTTTAAATTTTTTTTTATCAATTTTTCTCCTTTGCAGAGTCTATTGAGCTAATGATATTCTATATAGAATTGTTCCTTTATGTAAATTAGTTAATTTTCAACATTTATTACAGCTTCTGTAAAATCCTTATGGTCTCGATCTTCTACATTTCTGCATTTGACTCTCTGCATATCTGTACTACAAGTATATATGATTATAGTTCTCTAAAGTAATCATTATACTGATGATAATGATCCAGAACAGTCATAAAGATAGTCTCTCATTATATTTAGCAGCAAATACAAAGGCACACTTCTTCCTGCTGGGGCATATTGAAGGTAAATGGTATGATAATGAAGTAGACAGTCATGATGACCAATTTGGTCAGTCTGTTACCTGAGTAGAATAGAAATTAACCAACTGGGGCAGAAACGCTTCCTCATTGCCTTTATTATGTTACTGGTCCATCACATATGCCTCAGGTTCCTAAACAGTGGACTTACTAATCAAAAGAATGAGTTTGGATCCTGAAGCTCACATTTATTATAATGTAAATGCATTTGCAAGGTGCCCTAGTTAACAAGATATCTGTCTGGTGGGACCCCTCTGTATCCTGTGCTCCCTGCTCTCCTCCCACCATGGCTTTGAATGGAACTTGTGTTGGCTATTAAAGTCCTGGAATACATTCTGTTCCAGGGCTCAGAAAGACAGTGTGAAGAGGGCCTGGGTGAAAGTATATTCTGACATGTTCTTTGGAAGTACACTCCTTGATGTCTCTCATTCTTTGGTGGGATTATCTTTGAATAGGAACAAATTTGGGAGCCACTTGAAGTGACATAAGATGAAGACTGTAGAAGCTGCTTGTGTGCCTGGGCACTTTAGAGATTGCTAGGGAGAGCCTGGTTAGGCAGATGTCTTCTTCCTGAAGTCCAGGTCCTATCTGTAAACACATATTTCTCTGCTTCTCTGCTCCTTTCTATCTTTCTGTATATATTTCTCCCTCTCTTTTGTCTCCTTCTCCAATACCCCATAACCATGTTACAGGATGGAGAGAATTTGTGTTTGGTCTTCAAGGCAGTATGGGCAACAGCAAATGTGCTTCAGGATCAGGGAAGAGAGCTATATTGAGTAAACAGGGAAATTTAACTATCATTATTAAGTTTTCATTTTATTGTTTTTTATTTTTAAAGATTTTATTTATTTATTTGACAGAGGGAGATCACAAGTAGGCAGAAAGGCAGGCAGAGAGAGAGAGAGAGAGGAAGAAGCAGGCTCCCTGCCAAGCAGAGAGCCTGATGTGGAACTTGATCCCAGAACCCTGAGATCACTACCTGAGCTGAAAGCAGAGGCTTAACCACTGAGCCACCCAGGTGCCCCTAAGTTTTTATTTTAATTCCAGTTATTTAACACACAGTCTTACATTAGTTTCAGGTGTACAATATAGTGATTCAGCAATTCTGTACATCATCCTATGCTCATCATGACAAGCGCCCTCCTTAATCCCTATCACCTGCTTAACCCATCCCCCAACCCCACTCCCCTCTGGTAACCATCAGTTTGTTTCCTAGTTAAGAGTCTGTATCTTGGTTTGTCTTTCTCTCTCTCTCTCTTTCCCTCTGCTCATTTGTTTTGTTTCTTAAATTCCATGCATGAACGAAATCATGTGGTACTTGTCTTTTTTTGACTGACTTATTTCGCTTAGTATATAGCTCCATTCATGTTATAGCAAATGGCAAGATTTCATTCATTTTTATGGCTGAATAATATTCTTTAAAAAAAAAAAGATTTACTTCCTTTTTTGTTTTAAAGATTTCTTTTTTAAAGATTCTTTTAAATATTTCTTTTTTATAAAGATTTATTTATTTTAAAGATTTTTTTTAAGTTACTTCTTTTTTTAAAGATTTTTTTTAAAGATCTACTTTTTAAAAAAAGTTTTACTTCTTTTTTATAATTATTTCTACATCTTTATTGGTACATATGTAGTATGTATATATACATATATACACAGTAATAACTATGCATAGTGTATATATAATCTAAAAACTATATATATGTATTATACTATATAGTGTATGCACACACACACTAAAATTATGAGTTCAGAGAAATCCAATACTACAGGGTTTATTCTTTCTCTGACAGAAACCTGGGTTTCAGAGTTTATAATATATTTCTTTTTTTTTAATTAAAATTTTAGTTAACATACAGTACAATATTGGTTTCTGTAGTAGAATTCAGTGATTCATTACTTACATACAATACTCAGTACTCATCACAACAAGGACCCTCTTTATTTTCTTTTTTAAAGACTTTTTTTTTTTTAAAGATTTTATTTATTTGACAGGCAGAGATCACAAGTAGGCAGAGAGACAGGCAGAGAGAGGAGGAAGCAGGCTCCCCGCTGAGCAGAGAGCCTGAGGCAGGACTCGATCCCAGGAACCTGGGATCATGACCTGAGCCAAAGGCAGAGGTTTTAACCCGCTGAGCCACCCAGGCACCCCAAGGACCCTCTTTAATACCCATCACCCATCTAGCCCTTCCCCCATCCACCTCCCTCCAGCAACCCTCAGTTAGTCTCTACTGTTAAGTATCTCTTAGGGAGGCGCCTGGGTGGTTCTGTTGGTTAATTGACTGCCTTCAGCTCAGGTCATGATCCCGGAGTCCTGGGATCAAGTGCCACATCAGGCTCCCAGCTCTGTGGGGAGTCGAATTCTCCCTCTGACCTTCTCCCCTCTTGTGCTCTCTCTCTCACTTTCTCTCTCTCTCTCAAATAAATAAATTTTAAAAATCTTAAAAAAAAAGAAAAAGAGTCTTTTGGGGCACCTGGGTGGCTAAGTTGGTTAAACGTTTACCTTCAGCTCAGGTCCTGGTCCTGGAATTGAGTCCTGCATCAGTCTCCCTGCCCAACAGCGAGTCTGCTTTTCTCTCTCCCCTGCTCCTTCACCCTGCTCATGCCCTCTCTCTTGCTCACTCTCTCTCAAATAAATAAAATATATATATTTTTTTAAAGAGTCTCTTATGGTTTGTTTCCCTCTCTCCTTCCCCCCCCTCCTTCCTCTATGTTCATCTGTTTTATTTCTTAAAGTCTACATATGAGTGAAATCATATGGTATTTATCTATTCTCTGACTGAGTGATTTCGCTTAGGACAATAGGCTCTAGCTCTATCCATGTCATTGCAAATGGCAAGAGTTCATTATTTTTGATAGTTGAGTAATATTCCATTGTATATATGTACCACATCTTTATCCATTCATCAGTCAATGGACATTTGGGCTCTCTCCATAGTTTGGCAATTGTTGATAATGCTGCTATCAATGTTAGGGTACATGTACTCCTTCAGATCTGCATTTGTGTATTCTTTGGGTAAACACCTAGTAGGACAATTGCTGGATTATGGGGTAAGTCTATTTTTAACTTCTTGAGGAACCTCCTACTGTTCTTCAGAGTGGCTGCACCAATTTGCATTCCTACTAACAGTGCAAGGTGGTTCCCCTTCTCTGCACTGCCACAACACCTGTTTTTTTTTCTTTTTTTTTTTACTTCTATTTTTAGAGGATTTTTTAAAAGATTTACTCTTTTTTAAAGACTTATTTTTGTTTTTTAAAGATTTACTTATTTTTGGTGGAGTCTTTCAGGTTTTCTATATGTAGTATCGTGTTATCTGCAGGTACTGGAAGTTTTACTTTTTCCTTACCATTTGAATGCCTTCAATTTCATTTTATTTCTAATTTTTGTAGCCTGGACTTCTAATACTATGTTCAATAAAAGTGCTAAGAGTGGACATTCTTGTCTTTTTCCTGACTGTAAGGGAAAAACTTCAGTTTTTCCCCATTGAGGATGATGTTAGTTGTGGGTTTTCATATATGGCCTTTATTATGTTGAGGTATGTTCCCTCTAAACCCACTTTGTTAAGGATTTTTATTATGAATGGATGCTGTTCTTTGTCAAATGCTCTTTCTGTGTCTATTGAAATGATCATATGGTTCTTGTCCTTTCTCTTACTGATATGATATATCACACTGATCAATTTGTGAATACTGAAGCAGAGTTGGAACCCAGAAATAAATCCCACTTGATCATAGTGAATGATTTTTTTAAATGTATCATTAGATTCAATTTGCTAATATTTTATTGAGAATTTTCACATCTGTGTCTTTCAGGAATATTGGCCTGTGCTCTCTTCTTTTATAGTGGTGTCTTTATCTGATTTTGGTATCAGGATAATGCTGGCCTCATAGAATGAATGAGTTTGGAAGTTTTCCTTTCTATTCTGTTTTTTGGAATATTTTGAGAAGAATAGGTACAACTCATCTTTAAATGTTTGGTCGAATTGAGTGTGAAGCCATCTGGTCCTAAACTTTTATTTGTTGGGAGTTTTTAAATTACTGATTCTATTTCTTTGCAGGTTATTAGTTTATTCGTAGGTATGAAATTTTCTACCTCTTCTTTCTCTTCTTCTTTTTAATTTTGGTAGTTTATATGTTTCTAGGAATTTCTTTCTTACAGGTTGTCCAATTTTGGCACATGGTTTTTTATAATATTCTTTTATGATTGTTTGTGTTTCTACGGTACTTGTTATTTCTCCTTTCTCATTTATGATTGTATTTATTTGAGTCTTTTTTTTTTTTTAGCAAGTCTGGCTAGAGGTTTATCAATTTTATTTATTTAAAAAAAAAACAGCTCCTGGTTTCATTGATCTGTTGTTTTTTTTAGTTTCTGTATTATATATTTTTACTCTAATCTTTATTGTTTCCTTCCTTTTGTTGGTTTTAGGTTTTGTTTGTTGTTATTTTTCTAGCTCCTTTAGATGTAAGGTTAGGTTGTTCCAGATTTTTTTTTGCTTCTTGAGGTAAGTCTGTCTTGCTATAATCTTCCCTCTTAAAACTACTTTTTCCGCATCCTAAAGATTTTGGACTATTGTGTTGTCATTTTCATTTGTTTCTATGTACTTTTTAAATTTAATCTTTTATTTCCTGATTGACCCAATCATTGTTTAGTAGCATATTATTTAATTGCCATTTTTGTGGTCACTCCAGATTCTTTCTTGTGGTTGATTTCTACTTTCATAGTGTTATGCTCAGAAAAGATGAATGAAATGACTTCGATCTTGAATTTGTTGAGTCTGGTTTTGTGACCTAAAATGTGATCTATTCTGGAGAATGTTCCATGTGTACTTGAAGAGGATGTATGTTCTGCTGTTTTAGGTTGGAATGTTCTGAATATGTCTGTTAAGTCCATCTGGTCCAGTGTGTCATTCAAAGCCATTGTTTCCTTATCAATTTTCTGTTTACGTGATCCATTGATATAAGTGGGGTATTAATGTCTCCTACTATTATTGTATTATTATTGATGGCTTCCTTTATGCTTGTTATCAACCATTTTATATATTTGGGTGGTCCCATGTTGGGTGCATAAATATTTAGAATTGTTTGATCTTCTTGCTGGATTGTCCCCCTTTATTACTAAATAGACTTCTTTGCTCTTGTTGCAGTCTTTGCTTTAAAGTTAATTTGTCTGATTGCTACTTTATTCCTTCTTTTGCTTTAAAGTTAATTTGCCTGATTGCTACTTTATTGCTACACTTACTTTAAAGTTAATTTGTCTGATTGCTACTCTGGCTGTCTTTTGACATCCATTTGCATGACAGATGTTTCTTCATCCCCTTACTTTCAATCTGCAAGTGTCTTTAAGTCTAAAATGAGTCTCTTGTAGACAGCATATAGATGGATCTTGTTTTTTTAATCCATTCTGTCACACTATGGCTTTTGATTGGAACATTTAGTCCATTTACCTTCAAAATAATTACTTATAGATATGTATTTATTGCCATTTTATTTCTTGTTTTGTGGTTGTTTCTGAAGATTTTCTCTGATCCTTTCTTGTCTTTCTCTTTCATGGTTTATTGAAATTCTTTATTTCAAATCTTTATTTTATTTCATTATCTTTATCTTTATTTTTATTCATTATCTTTATCTTTATTTCATATCTTTATCTTTATTATCTTTATTTTATTTCAATTTATTTCAAATTCTTTATTTTAAATCCAAATTCTTTATTTGCATTTCTTTCTCTTTATTCTTGCATGTTTATTAGTGGTTTTTGCTTTGTGATTGCCGTTAGGTTTGTATATAATCTCTTCTGCATATAGCAATCTATATTAAGTTGATTGTTGTTTAAATTTGAACCCATTTCTTTTCTCCTCAAATCCCCATGTTTTAGGCATTTTTTAAAATTTCATATCCTTTTTTGGGTTGCATTCTTGACTGATTTTGAGTTTCCTACTTATATACTGTGATTTTTGATCTTTCCATTCCCCTCAAAGAATCCCCTTTAATATTTCTTCCAGGGCTGGTTTGGTGGTCACAGACTCCTTTAGTTTTTGTTTGTCAGGGAAACTCTTTATCTCTCCTATTTTGAATGTTAGCTTTGCTGGATAGAGTATTCTTAGCTACAGATTTTTCCCATTCAGCACTTTGAATATATCATACCACTCTCCTCAGGCTTGCAAAGTTTCTGTTGAAAAATCTGCTAGCCTTATGAGTTTTTCCTTGTAAGTTACTGACTTCATTTGTCCTGCTGCTTTTAAGATTTTTCTTTGTCACTATATTTTGCAAATTTAATTATAATATGTCTTGGTGTGGGTCTGCTTTTGTTGATTTTGGTGGGAGTTCTCTGTGTCTCCTAGATCTGGATATCTGTTTCATTCCCCGGATTAGAGAAGTTTTCTCCTATTATTTCTTATACTTTCTCTGCCACCTATATTCTCTCTCTTCTTCTGGGACTTCTATATTATGAATGTTTTGTATTTGATGGAGTCATTGAGTTCCCTAAGTCTATTCTCATTTTGTGTAATCCCCTTTTCTCTTTTTTGTTCAGCTTGATCACTTTCCACTACTATGTCTTCTTGGTCATTATTTCACTCCTCTACTTCTCTCACCCTCATTTATTCCATCAAGTGTGTTTCTCATTTCATTTATTTAGCCTTTTATCTATGCTATGTTATTCCTTATCTCTGTGTTAAGGGTCTCACTCATGTCTTCCACTCTTTTCTCAAGTCCAGGGAGTATCCTTATGATCATTCCTTTAAATTCTCTATCATTCATGTTACTTTTACCTATTTCACTTAGACCTCTGGCTATGGCCTTGTCCTGTTTTTCATTTGTGACAAATTGCTCTGTCTCCTCATTTTGACTGCCTCTCTGTGTTTGTTTCTCTATGCTAAGAAAGTTGGCTATGTCTTCTGCTCTTGAATGTAGTGACTTTATGAAGAAGGGGTCCTGTAGTGTCCTATAGTGTGGTGTTCCCTGTTCACCAGAACCTTGCACTTCAGGAGAGTAAACTAGGTGTGTTGCTTGTGTCCTGCTGTTGTGCCTGAGGCACTTTTCCTTTCAGTACAGTCTTCTGCACTGACTCTCAGCCTATTGTGAGCTGTGCTTGCTCTCTGTCTGGTTAATCAACCCAGGCAGGGCAGCTCTGAGTGGGCATGCCCTCCAGAAACTCAGGAGTAGAGCAGCAGTGTTAGCAAAATTTGCATTGAGCCACTAGCTTTTGCCAGATCCCCTGAAGCACTGCTGTGGCTGGGCATATTGCAGAGGCTGGGAGCTGGGAACCTGGTGTCTAGATACTGTGCATGATGGTGGCTGGGAGCACATGGCTGGGCCCTGCACTGTGGCTGGGAAGGGCTTGCATGCAGCTTTAACAAAATTTGCCATGAAACCTGGGCTGAGACTGTAAATGTCTGTGCAGCCCCACTTCCCACAGGTAGCTCTGTGTTTATGCACAGGAGTAGGAGAAGAAAATGGAGACTGCCTACTCCTTCATTTTCAAAGAGGTCTCCTAACCAGTCTGAACAGATTTGTCTCCCATCCGCCGTCCCCACACGTGCAAACTGCCATTTTTACATTGCCTCTCTGCAGGCTGCTGTCTCTTTAATGGCAGAGACCCAGCTCTAACTCACCCTCCAGGCTCCACCAGTGCTGAGTCAGCTGACCTTTAAAGCTCTAGGCCCAAGTCCCACTGGTTTTACAAACTCAGGGAATTTAGCCCTTTTGGGTTTTAGAGCCAAATATTATGGGGATTTGTCTTCTTCTTGTGAGCTCCCTGGTAGGAGGGCCCATTTCTCTGCCCTCTCTTCCCACGCATCTTCCTCTTTCTTGTGGGCAGCCTCCCTCAGCGTTTCTGACTTTCCTAACCTTCTAGCTGGAGCTTCTTCTCTATATTCAGTTGTGGAATTTGTTCTGCCAGTCTTTGGGTTGCCCTCTTGTTTATTGACTTGCATGTGGATAATATCCAGTTGAAAATGTGGGACAGGATGAGCTCAGGGTCCTCCTACTCTGCCCTCTTCCCAAGCTCAAAAAACATTGATTATAATGTGTCCTAACTATATTGTCATTGATCTGGTGACTTAATATTTCAATGAGACAGGCAAGACATCTTAAACCTAAAATATCAAACACTTAAGAAGGTTATGATTTAGGTAATATTCAGAACCCTAGGATAAAAACAAAAACAAAATCCTTTAATTTCCCCTCTGAATGTTCCTGAATTCATTCTTTGTCTTTGGTGGGAAATGGTGGTGCTGCATACAAATAACTCTGGTTGACTCTTAGTGGTGCTTTGAGACTCTTTAACCATTTCCTTGGATTTCTTGAGGTGCAGCAGGCCTGCATTCCTGTTGTGAATTGTATTAGGAAGAGAGAAGAGATAGAGATGAAGACAGAGAGTGGAGAGAGATGAAGAGAAGGAGAGAGAAGGGAGGGAGGGAAGGACTGCAGAGTGTAGGGTGATGGGAAGGAAAGTAGAGAAGGAATTGAAATCTTTGTCTGGAATCAGAAGGTACAGTTTTCCCAGTATATAGCATGATTCCGCTTCGACCAGGTGGTCACCATGCTGACATATGCTGTAATTTCTGTTTTAAAGCACAAAAAGAAATGAAGGCTTTAATAGCACTGTGAGGCTGTGAGATAGGAAACGGGAAATAAGATGTTCCTGCTGCTGTTGGGGCCTCAAGTTGTTCCTGAAATGTAATTGTGACATCTCCTGAGGACATGGTGTGCTACAGAATAATACAGGTGCTGGTATTTCAGTTGGCAAAGCTCCCGCCTCTGCCTTAGACTCTTTCTCCTGCCACCCAGGCTCTAGACAGTGATCACTAAATATTGCTCTGCATGGTCATTTGTCTGAAACAAACAAACAACAACAAAAAAAAACTAGCTTTAGAACTGTACCTGCTTTATGGTTCAGCAATTGTCTAGCCATCAAGAGATCTACTAAGGAAAAAAATTACTTAGCAAAATCAAATTTCAAGTCAGTATCATTCACCATAAAGAAAACCACAAATTCAGCAAAAGGAAAAGCAAAACTGAAATTCACTATCAAAGCTAAATATTGTACCTTAGGCCAGTTGTAACCTCTAATTCATTGGAAGTTTAATAATCTCCTTTATGTCTCATTAAATCTGAAGTTAAGTGGCTAGCAAAAGATCTTGTCTTGTTAGATTTTTCTTTCCTTACAGATTAAATTCTTGTAAATAGAGGTGAGTTACTGGTTTAAATGTTTTCCACAGCTGGATTCAGAAAACCACTGTTTTATTAGTCCTAGACTGGAAAAAATAAGTTCTTGTGAGGAGGAGGAGGAAACCAGCCTCACAGTGGGTGGGGTGGGGAGAGCAGGAGGAATGAGTGGTTAGGAGGATGTGGCTCAGATAGGAGCAACCAGATTGCCTAAACCCCAAAGCAGAGGCGTGGGTAGGAAGAACCCAGCCAGACTTTGAATTTCCCCAATGGTTCCACCTAATAATTCCGTTTTGCCTTAGGAAGATACAAACTTTCAGAAACAAATACTTATTGAGCACTTCCAGTGTGCAAAATAGAGAGACAGAGGCAATAAAAATAAGGAGAAAATATCTACAAAATGAGAGTGACCACTTAGAATGCCATGTTTGTGAAAGAAATGGGACTAAAGCCTCTCTTTTTTATTTCTATTGGATGTAACTTTATTAAGTTAATTAGTTTTAATTAATAGTTAAATTCTATATGTATATTTATATATTTTTAAACAAGCCATTAATTTGAATTAGCCTTTATGTGATATCATTTAATATATCACAAAGTATAGTTATTATGAAAAATGGTTCTGGATTTAGCTTCAAATTAATCCCCTTACTAAAGCCAAAGCCAGGTGCTGCTAAGAAAATCACATCTGTCATGGCCCTCTTTGGGTCCTCTCTTCTTTGTGTCCACAGCTGGTACCATGACATTTGCTGATCTGTATTATTCCCTGTCACATGATATCTTGAGTGGCCCCTTTTTAACATTAAACATTTGGGGGAATCATGTAATACTTGATTGAATTATTTATTGACAGAAGAAATATATATTTATATTTATATAAAGCCATTGTGAAATCAGAATGCTTTCCTCGATCACAATAATAACATACATTTGAAAGTAATAGAAAAAAAAAGAAAGTAGTAGAGAATATATGGGTGAGACATATTATTGACTTGGCTTAATGATCAGATTGGGGAGCATGCCGATCCACAGACCATTTTACAGTAATGTCGGGCTCCAGGGGTGAACACTGCAAGGTTTTGAGTTAGAGAGTACATTAGCTGGGTGCCTAGGGAAGATTTCATTGGTGAGGCTGCATTTGAACATTGTGCTGCCAGTTCTTACTATTTCTAAAGTTTGTACCATGAGAATGTAGCTGAAGGTGTCATATTGTCAGATTGCTGAGCAGGACATAGAAGCTGTCACTTCTTTATAGTGGCGCTTGGGAAAAAGATGGCTGTTCTACTGGCCAAATGTGACTTTAGCTGGCATTAGAATTTGAGTGACTAGAGGAGTTTCTCCGTCTGGAACTCTGGTATGCTTATACTAATCTTTTTCTAAGCAGAATTTGCACCCAATATTGGCTTCCTATTCTTTAAAGCAGGACCTCCTACCCCCATCATATTCATAATTAGCCTGCGAGGAAGGTCTAGTAAAAAGAACCCAATATAAAATGTATCGCTTAAGATGTGATGGAGCTCTTTCCCTGAGGCTGAGAGTAATAAATTCCTTGGGGTCATTGTCTGGCTCATGCTGAGGACCTTCCAGCATCACTGGACGTTCCATGTGACACTCTCCCCTGCCACAAGCTGGTTGGTACAAGGTGTGTATGTGACACCAAAAAAATTGTTTTAATTTTTTTACCTGGAAATTTGAAATTTGGATCTGGGAGAGACACAGAGCTGAGTCACATTGATGACAGCTTTCTAAAGAGGAGACCATGGACTTTAACTCATCCTTCAGCTCCATGGGCTACTTCAATACCTTCCCAATAACTACCTACCTTTTTAAATTTTCTTGAGCTAAGCGGAAGTGGGTTCTGTTATTTGCAACCCAAAGAACTTTAGTTATATAAGTGTATGGGGTCAGGGAAGTGAATTATCTTGTGTTGGGTTCTATGTTAAATCCATTGAAAAGTTTAAGGATTCTTAAAATTGAGACTTGCCGCCCATATATGCATTATGAAATCGTGGGATTTAGACTAACCCAGCGGGAAGCTGAATAAATAATAATTTATAACGAATCTTGTGTTTTTTAGAGGTGGATGGGGAATAACTGTTTTTCCTTTTGCCACTCCCACTACATAAAACTTTCCCATGTGCAGAAAGTTCTTTTCACTGACCCCATGGAAAGCTCATCTCATGGTTTGGCTTCATTAGACCTCACCAAGTCTGTCTGGCTTAATACCACTTTTAAAGGAGCAGTGCTTCTATTTCCTTCCCTAACCCATCAGGAGTGTTTTTAAAAGGAGTGAATTAAAAAGTGCCCTATTTCAAGCACTAATCTTTGTTAGTAAATGTAAAAAATAGAAGTGTTATTTTTTTAAAAGGAATATACATTCACATATTATAATTATACCAATAAGGTAAAAATAAAAACAAATATTTATGTTAGGAGATTTAAAAGGAAATAGAATAAAGTCCTAGTACCTATTTGAGGAAGTAGAGGACTTACAGATGCTCCCTTCCCCATCATTTTCTCCAATTTCCCAGACTTTCCAGAATGTGGTATCATGGTGTCTATAATAATTTTTGAAAACATAGGAACATAGGGAGAATAAACAAATAAACCTAATCCACTCTATGATTAAAAAATTAAGGGAGAAATGGAGGAAAAAAAGGGAGGAAGGCAGGCAAGAAGAGAGGGGAGGAGAGAGAAAGGGGGAGAGGAAAGAGGGAAGGAAAGAAGGAAGGAAGGAAGGAAGGAAAGAAGGAGTCAAATTAGATAATTTCAAGTATTGTCACATTGTCAGAAAAAAAAAAACCTGGTAAAACAGTCTTGAGAAACTTTAAACCTTGACTTCTGTTCTTGAAACACTGGAAGATTTTTGTGTTTATTTTTAGTTTATGTATGACTGAATCATATTTGTATCAACATTTGAAAAATGGAATAGAAACTAATGCGCCTTTTTCTTCAGTGTAACTGTTTTCAAAGCTTGATCCCCCCTAGGGATGAAGCAGCCTCTGGCTGCTACAGGTTTTAAATTTCAAGGTTATTGGACAGAGTGGTCTACTTTATTTATTTGTTTAAAATAAGTTATATGGGGGCACCTGGGTGGCTCAATGGGTTAAAGCCTCTGCCTTGGCTCAGGTCATGATCCCAGGGTCCTGGGATCGAGCTCCACATCGGGCTCTCTGCTCTGCGGGAGCCTGCTTTCTCTTCTCTCTCTCTGCCTGCCTCTCTGCCTGCTTGTGATCTCTGTCTGTCAAATAAATAAATAAATAAAATCTTTAAAAATAAAATAAAATAAAATAAAATAAGTTATATGAACCACAAAGATACATAAGAGTAACCCCTTCTAGATTCAAAAAATTGGTATTAATAAGGAACCTTTTTAAAAGTATAGTTGACGTACAGTATTATATTAGTTTAAGCACAGTTTATAACATAGTAATTCAAGTTTTTATGCTATGCTATCCTTACCACAAGTGTAGCTACCATCTGTCACTATATGATGCTATTACAATACCACTGACTATATTCTGTGTGCTGTACCTTTCATCCCTGGGACTTATTTATTTCATGACTGGAAGCCCATATCTCCTTCTCCCCTTCACCCATTTTGCCCATTCCCCAACCCCTCCAGCAACCCTCAATTTGTTGAAAACAGCAGCTGAAAGCTTATCGTTAGAATCCACAGATTTCCTCCTTAATGGTCAGTGCCAGGTTGGGAAAATAATATCCAAATCATGTAGCTCTTACATATAAAATAGGGAAGAGGTGAAGACCAATAATTAAGGTTAAAATGGAATGCACACAATAACCTGTTGCACTATCTGGAGAGAAGAAATGCATAACAGTAGGAAACTATAAAAGCACCATCCTGGGAGGTGAATCTCTGGTCTGTAATCTGGTCTGTAATCTCTGGGTGAGCATAAATTGTTCCAATTCCATTCATTACCATCCTTTTAAGAGCACTCCAAATCAGTACATCCTCCCTGTGGATGAATCAAATGGGCAGAATGGTTGTAAAATACTTCTTTGGCTAATATGGATGATGACAAGAGAAGGGTGTAGTACCATTAGGTCCCCAATATCCACAGAATAGAACAAATATTTAATAATTACTACGACCAGTGGAGTACCATGTGTCTCCATTCTGGTCAGAGCTCGTATTTTTGTTTTTGTTGAAGTTTGCATCATAGCAAGAGTGTTTATAAACACCTATAAAGCTCTTTCAGCAACTGGAAAAAATATTCTGAATTAAGCATAGGGCTAGTGTAATCAAGATCACAATTTTGATCTCCACATAGGCTAATTAAATAAAACAGTCTAGTTCACATTTATAAACTGAACCCCCAACTGAGATTGGCCTGTTAAACAGTGTGCATCACTAGACATAAGATGACTGGGCTCCAGAATGTTTATGTCATGTTTACCTGTCACAATTACTGGCAAAAGCAACACAAAGACCTTGGCCTTATATTTGAAGGACATCACATTATTAACAATATATTGAGAAAGTGCTAGACCTAGGTTCAAGCCCAGGCCACTTACCACCCATATGACTGTTGGCTCTTGAACCATCGTTGTTCCATCTGGAAAATAGAAAAAAAGAGTAATAGCTTTCTCTTTTTTATTACAAGGGTATTGTGGAGAATAAATGAAATAATGAATAAGAAAGTGTTTATACAAGTAGAAGATACTATTAATATTTATAGTCTAAATGCTCAGAGATTTTTTAAGAGCTGCTGTTACATGTTTGGTTTGTTTTCCCCTGGGATAACTTTAAAAAATGTGGCCTGCATTTCTGTTATGATGGCATTTAGACCTCTGCTTCATCAAAGTCAGGGACAAACTTTCATAAATCCTTCTTTTTTATTGGAACAGAAACCCCATATGTCTCCAGTTGCACATTATCACCAACAAATACTCAGCAATGATGAATGATTGTGAGGCAAAGTTGATGGCCACTGCATAATTATCCTTCCACATAAATTACATTAAAAACAACATTGTGTAACACCTGCAAGACAAGACTGGCTTTTAGGGAAGTTATTTGTAGTTAAGAGGGTGGAAAGTAAAAGAGACGGGCTTGGCATATACACTGCCTCCCGACGAGCTGTAAAACAACAAGGAAAAGTAGGGGTGAGCATTGCTTTGCTTTCTTACACCCACCCTTCATCCTGCACAGCTGAGATGTAAATATTAAAACCACAAACACATAGAAGCTCTTAATTGTCCTCCTTCCACTGAAGTAGGCTTTAGTTTAAAGTCACACAAGATCTCAGAAATTATCTTTTTAAAAAATTAGTGCAGAGAGAAGCATTTTGGTGACCTGTGGGGAAGGTGGGAGGGAGCAACGTGTATCTTCTTGTATATCCATACCTTAAACTTTGATGTTATTGAGTGAATTCCTCAACAATTTAAATATTGAGGGGGAAATGCCATGTTTAGCGAGAAATAAAGGATACAACACATTTTGACCAATGACTGATAATAGAAAAGGAGAAAAATCTCAGTGGACTGGAAAGGTAAAGTTCAAAATCAGGCTAGGTTAAGGCTAAACCACAAAGACTAGCCTCAAAGCACTTAAGTCTTTGCAGAGCCTCAGGGTACCAGGTTGGAGTATCAGCATCCAGGTCACAAGAAAAGTGCTGCCTTGTGTTGTGATCAGGTCTGAGATATGTCAGGAAGAGGGAAAGCAGGTAAGGAAGGACAAGCAGGACAACTTCTCACTCCTGTAAGGTTTCATGCCAAATAGATCTTCCTCAGGCTTTTAAATAGAAAATGCTCTAGTGTCTTGAGATACAATGTGGAGTTCCTGCACAACTGTCATGTGAGGAAAAGAATGGGATTCTTGTTGAGGAAGGCACTGCGCCTCCTTTGGGGAAGGCTTCAGTTTTGATCCATTTCTCATGTGAGAGAAAAGGAGACCCTTGCCTACTTTTTTTTTTCTCCCCTCTGGGATACTGTGCTCATCAAATCATCTGGTAGAGTCTGGGGAAAGATAAAGTGGGTATGAAAAATATTGATATAGGGGCACCTGGATGCTCAGTCAGTTAACGTCTGCCTTCAGCGTAGGTCATGATCTTGGGATCCTGGGATTGAGCTCCACGTCCAGCTCTCTGCTCAGCAGTGAGCCTGCTTCTCCCTCTCCCTCTGCCTCTGTGATCTCTCTCTCTCTCTCTCTCAAATAAATAAATAAAATATTTTTTAAAATATTGATATAGGTGCTTACATAAGGATATACATTTATGGAATCCATGAGAATGCCTGCTAACATCTAATGGCCATCAATAATGAAGAAAATATTGCATATGCTTGCTTTGGCATTTTCTGTTCTCAGTTTTTTTGTCTTAGTGAATTAATGGTTGATATTTTTACAGAGGTTTGTTAGGCTATCTCACAATGACAGTTATGCTTGTGGTTATTTCCCAGAGCTTAGATTGATAGCTAAGTCATTAAAAAAATCATAAAGCTCTTTTAAAATTATTTTTCACGTAGCTCCACTATAAGCATGATTTAATACCTTGTTTTTTTATGGCTTTTAGCTATTATATATATATATATGTATATATATACATATATATATATATACACATACAGACATACATATATAAATGAAAATAGTATAATTTTATATGAAAGTAGTATCGGGGTTTTTTCTAGAATGAGGTTAGGAATTGGATATTATTTGATGGTATTTAGCTAGAGGATGCCTCTTCCCATGTGGTTCTCAAGGGAATCATTCACAAAAAGAATAACATTAAATAAGAAATGGCATATTTGCTTTTTAAAAAACTTTTTGAATCTGATCTAAGCATGATACCACCACCTACTCTCCTCAAACATGAAAGAGGTTTCGCAGTGTAGTACAAAGGATTCAGGTAACTTCAGAGACTAATAAAAGAAATAGTTTATTAGTGACAGTTCTCAAGGCCATGGTTCCAGAGAGTAAGAAAATATTAAAACAAGCCTCAAGACAGAGTTGTGTAAGTGTACTTTCCAGCTTCTTCCTATGTATGCTGTGTCTAGGTAGGGGTGGAAATATACATATAATAAATTGTATAGTAAATGGCTATGATAGAGGGGTAAAAACCTAGATTCTAGGATTGTATGCTTTTGATCCCAACCAAAGTAGCATTCCTTGTTATGAGATGTCCATGCTCCTAAGACGGAGTGCGTGGCTTACGCTAGAGGCCAAAGTGCAGCTTTGACTTCTGCAGAATCCTAAAAATTGAAGTTCTGCCCTCCTCACCTCTGGATAGCTATGTGTACAGGAACCTCCCACTGCATCACTGAAGCAATGATCAGTCAGCCTCAGGAGCATGCAAAAAGAAATGGCTGCTGGCTTCTAAGATAAGCCATCTTAGATGATCTTCCTACATGGGCTTCACTGAATGTCTAAAAGTAACCTTAACAGTAACATGTCCAAAACAGGGGTCTCCATACCCAACCCCCATTTTATTTATTTATTCATTCATTCATTCATTTAATTATTTTTATTTTTAAAGATATTTATTTATTTATTTATTTGTCGGCGATACAGTGAGAGAGAGAGAGTGCACAAGCACGGAGAGGAGCAGGCAGATGGAGAAGCAGGCTCCCCATTGAGCAAGGAGCCTGATAGGATCTCTGGCCCAAGGATCATGACCAGAGCCCAAGGCAGATGCTTAACTGACTAAGCCACGCAGGTATCCCTATTTATTTTTTTTTAAGATTTACTTTTTAAAGAGAGAGCTGGGGGAGGGGCAGAGGGAGAAGGAAAGGCAGATAATCTCAAGGAGACTCCATGCTGAGCATGGAGCCAGACCTGGGTCTTGATCTCACAAACCTTAGATCATGACTTGAGTGGAAACCAAGAGTCAAAGGCTTAATGGACTGAGCCACCTGAGTGCCCCACCAGCCTCTATTTTAAACCTCCCTATCCCCAAGTCTTTCTTGTATGGGTTAATAGTACCCAATTGCTTAGGCTAAAAATCTGAATCACCCTAAATTCCTCCTTTTTTCTACTCCCATTCACAATATCTGGTCTTTCAAGAAGGCCTCTTGATTTTGCTGCCAGCACCTCCTGAATCCATACCCTTCTCACTGTGCTTATGCTACTATAGTAGTCTAGGCCTCTATAGTTTCTGCCGGGATTACTGGGACAGTGTTGTAACTTTGGCCCTGCCTCCATTCTTGCTTTACTGCAGTCATTCCCAGCTCCAAAACAAGAGTCAGGGTTTAAAATGTAAATCGATTCATATCCTTTCCTGTGGAAAATCTTCTTTGGGCTTCCCACCGCATTTAGGATAAAATCTCAACCTCCTAGCCAGCCTGCCATTATGGTCCTCATGGTTCTTCATAGTGGCTGTCTGCTTCTTGAGCCTATTTTTGACCACTCCCCACCCTGCCCTGTCTCTGCTCCAGTCTGTTTGGCTTTGCTCTATCTTATCTTTGTGTAACTGATTCCTTTTTCTTAGGCTAAATTGACCCCGCCTTAAAGAGGCCTTTCCTAACACCTTAAACTAAATAAGCCACCTCCACCTCAGGCCCATTACTCCATTCTATTTTATTCTTAGCATTTTGAATCTAAGACGATCTCATTTGTTGAGATGTACTTATTATTACCTCCTGCTGCAATGGAAGTTCTAAGTCTAGTCATTGCCACATCCCCAGGGACTAAAATGGTGTCTGGCTTGCTCACTAAAGCAAGCATTGTTTATTGAGGTTTTCAGTAAATAATGATTTAATAAATGAGTAATTTTGAAAAGTCATCCCTCCAAAGTCAATGTTGCCCAATCAGTGTTCTACAATAAGACCAGTAGATTTGGCATCTCTGTCTTTTGGGAAGAATCAAGAAGGAAGGTGAGAGAGATGTGAGAATATGGATGAATGTTTTCCTCTCACTTTAGAAAAGGCAGTTAAAAAGCAAGTATTGAATTCCTGCTGTGTGTTAAGTAGCATGTATTGGGTACTGTTACTGACATGTGAGTTACTGAGCATATTCTATAGTGGGATGCGTGGGTGAGCAACACAAATCAACAAAAGGAGAATTATAAGCTAATAAATTCAATAGGAATTGAGAGGGAAAGATAAGTATGAAATGCAATAGTTGACTTAAGCTCGATGGAAAAAAAGAGGATTGTTCTTTGACACATGGAGGCCGAGAATCTAAAAGGCAGAGAAGAGAAGTTCTTCCCAGGCAGAGGATGGGTCACAAATGAAGGAAAAGAGGAGGAAACAAATATTGGTTTAGGCCAGACTTTGCCATTAGAAAGCCAGGAAGAGACTGGATTTGATTCTGCTCAAAGTATGCATATTTAGAATCAAGTATTTATAGAGTCTAAGAGAATTCAGACTGGACCTATAGAAACAAATAAGTGGGTTGGAAGGTGATTTGTTAGAGCATTCCTTTCCTCTCTCAGGCTCTTGTGATATTTTTCTTGGGAACTGGATTTCATTCATTAAGCAAGTATTTATTACCTGCCTCCTCTGTACCAGGCACTGTGCTTGTCACTGGGGTTCAACAGTAAACAAGAGATCATGGTTCTTGTTCCCAGGAGCTTATTATAATCTATCCAAGGAGATAAAGAGTATGTGAATAAATTCAATAATAATTTGAGCATAATTTAGCAATTGTGCATTCAGGTAAATTCTTTTATACTAACAATGTGGGAAGAGAGAGAGAAAGAGGATGGTTTGGAGAGGAAAGTATGCTATTAATAGGTCATTTGCAAGGCTGTTTGTACCAGTATATTAGAAAGGACAGCAACATGGCTGCCCCCTTTGGTAGTTTGTGATAAAACATGGAACAGCAGGGGCCTCCAGGTGGATTAGTCGGTTAAATGTCTGACTCTTGGTTTCAGCTCAGGTCATGATCTCAGGGTGGTGAGATGGAGCCCTGTGTCAGGTTCTGTGCTCCATGCTGAGTCAGCTTGAGATTCTTTTTTTTTTTTAAGATTTTATTTATTCATTTGACAGACAGAGATCATAGGTAGGCAGAGAGGCAGCCAGAGAGAGAGGAAGTGAAGCAGGCTCTCTGTTGAGCAGAGAGACTGATGCGGACTTGATCCCAGGACCCTGGGATCATGACCTGAGCTGAAGGCAGAGGCTTTAACCCACTGAGCCACCCAGGCGCCCCCAGCTTGAGATTCTTAACCCCTCACTCTTCCTCCCCTTCTCCTCCTCCTCCTCGGCTCCGCCCCCACTAGCTTGCACGCTTGCTCGCTCTCTCTCTCTCTACAATAAATAAATAAATAAAAATAAATAAATAAATAAAATCTTTTTTAAAAAACCTGTAAAACTGCAGCTGTGAAAGCACAATAACGGTGGTTCCAGGTGAAGTCTTTTCTCTCTCTTTTTCTCTTTCATTTCCTCCCACCCACGTTCAGACATTGCTGTCAATTTAATCAAGGGTTGTAAAACGTACAGAAACTAGGAACAATGCATGATAAACATATGCCTAATAACAACACATGCTTTTGGGAAGAAACTGGTGAACATGATTGTAAACATGTTGGAGGGCAGATGTCAGGTGGGAGCTCTTCATTCACCATATGGAGACATAGGAGGGACTATTCACTAATTTTCATTGTTAGAATAATAGAGCTCTTCCCGCAGGAACACCCATAGCCTCCTCCAAGGCATTGCCAGTCATGGGCAATTACTAAATGATCAATGATCTGGTTCTGACAGAAAGGAATTTCTTAGAGAATTGTGGAATATCTCAGCTTTAATTTAGTCCTTTCTCTTGCATTTTGGACTAGAATTCGATTCTGCAAAGGGAGTGATTTAAACACTCCTTGGTTGTGTAGATTCATGTTTCATCCTGGAGTCCTCATGATGGAACTTGAAGATCTATTTTCATGATATACATAGTATATTTAAAAATGTAAGTCCTAAAATTTAAAACTTACTCTAAACAAAGCCAAACTTTGGCCATGACTGGATAATTACCAATTATCAGAAGTCTATTGCACAGTTTTATTCTTCCTGTGTTAGTCTGCTAGGGCTGTCATAACAAAATACCACAAACTGGATGGTTTGAACAACAGAAATTTTTTCCTCATGGTTCTGGAGGCTAGAAGTCCAAGATCAAAGTGTTGGCAGATTTTCTTTCTTCTGAGGCTTCTCTCTTAGCAAATGGTTGTCTTCTCCCCATGAGGACATGGTCTCCTCTGTGCATGCATCCTGGTGCCTCATTCTTTGTGTGTCCAAATTTCCTCTTCTCACAAGAGCATCACGCAGACTAGATCAGGGCTCATTTTAATTAGTCATCACTTTAAAGACCCTGTCTTCAAATACAGCCACATTCTGAGGTACTGGAGGTTATTAAAGCTTTGACATTTGATTTGAATTTTGAGGGAACGCAGTTCAGTCCACAGCACTTCCCAATCCTAATATACAGTTTTGTCCTGGGAAGCAATGAGTGGGATTCAGAGAATTAGTAGAGTACCTTCTTTGGGGCAGTGGTTAGCATCTCACTTATGCTCTCAGAGCTGTCACGAAAGGAAAGAGTGCTAATAGGAACTTTTAAAGTTCTGCATTTCCTTTCTGTTATGTCCTGAGATTCTACAGAAAGAAGAGGCCTGAGTTCTAATTTTGTTCTGACCTAGAGAGATAAAGATGGTATGCTGCAAGATTTCATTCAAGGAGAAGGACATTACTTGTGGTTGGTGATTGACTGCTTTGTGTGAGAGGTGATATTCCAGCAGGGACTTGGAGAATGGGCAGCCATTAGATGTGAAGATTTCAGTGTGTAAGAGGTAAGACAAAGGCCTTGTCTTATGGGAAAGTGTATGTGTGGGGATGTTATTCCTTGCAAATCTTGCAAATACATGAGACATTTTAATGTAAGTTATTACACAGAACCCCCCCACAGAACCCCTGTGAGCTAGGCTAAACAAGAATTCACAATCCTTTTCCAATGATGAGGGAAAAAAAGCTCAGAGAGGTTGAATAGCTGATAAATAAGAAAGGTAGGATTGAACACAATGCCTGACTGTAGAGTTCTTCCCACTGAGAGGGAATTTTCTATTGTTGCTGTGACAAATTAGCACAAACTTTGTTTTAAACAACCACAATTTATTATCTCACAGTTTTTTAGGTCAGAAATCTGGGTGTGCTTGATGGATTTTTCAGCTCTGGGTTTCACAAGGCCAAAATCAAGGAGCTGGCTGGCCTGGGCCCTGATCTTCCCCTCTGGGTAAGAATCTGCTTCCAGCCTCATTCGGGTCATTGGTAGAATTTGGCTCCATGTATCTATATGATTGAGGTCCCTGTTTCCTGGCTGACTATTGTCAGCTGAAGATCAGTTCCAGCTTCTAGGGGCTGTTCACATTCCCTGTTCATGGTCCTTTTTATTGGGCAAAGCTGGCAGTGAAGGGTTGAGTCCTTGTTATACTTCCTGTCTCTCTCACCTCCCTTTCCACTTACCACTCTTGCCTCTAGTTGGAGAAAGTTCTCTGTTTTTAAGGCTCATGTAATAAGTTTGGGGCTACCAGATAATCTATGATAATCTCCTTACCTAAAGTTCATACCTCAAATCACATCTGCAAAGTCCCATTTATCATGGAAGGTAATATATTGACAGGCTCTAGAGGCTGGGGCGTGGACATGGTTGGGGGGCTGTTCTGCCTACACAGCACTGTTGGAAAGGAGGACATCGCTAGAGATTGGAATTCCAAAGGCTGGGCTGAGGCGCGTAGACTTTCTTTTGGAAGTAATGAAGCCCTATTGGAACTGTTCGGTAGCTGGACAGCCAAGGGAGAGGATGGGGTAGAGGAGAGGGGCATATTTATTAAGAAATTTGTTCTGAAAAGGTTAATCTGACAGCAGTGGGTAAAATGGGTTAGACTGGTAAGATTAGAGACTGGGAGATGAGTTTGGAGGCTTTCAAACTATTCCGGATGAGAGTAACAAGGAATTGATGTGGGGCCTCTAAATCAATTTGCCAAAAATCCAGTTCTCTCAAAGTCAATTGACCTGTCAGTTTGTCTCGACATTTAATATTTTCTCTTTTTTGAAGAATGGCAGAGTAGATAACCCTGACTGACACCCCTGTGAAAATACCAGGAAAGAAGGGAAAAATTTTTATAAAAAATTAAACTGGCAAGAAGGTAGACCAAGGCAGGTACCTGGATGGGTAAGTGAACCACTGAAGTTGGCTTTCATGTGAAGAGCATTTGGAAAACTACAGGAGCCTCCTGAGACATGGAAGAAAGAACACAACTCAGAACCCTCTAAAGACAGGGGTTCCATAAAGAAATAATTCTATCATTTGCACAAAACTAAGATCCCGAAGGACCGCAGCCTTAGTTTAAGAGGGTACTAGAAATAAACCTTCCCTGTCTCCCCCTACTCCCAGGCCCTAGGGGAATGCAGAGGAAACTTTCTCATTCTTTGCTGAGGACTGAAGAAAATCCAGAAACAGAACAAAAACTATCGGGATACTTAACACATGAAAGAGATGGCTTTGCAGATCACTAGGGGGAAGAATAGCCTTTTCAATAAATAGTCTTAGGACAGTTGGATATTCATGTTCAAAAAATGTTATTGGACCCCTATCTAACATCGGTCACACAAATCAAATTCCAGGTGGATGAAAGACTTAAATATGAAAGGCAAAAGTAAAATTTTAGGAAACTGTGTTAGTCATCTTTAAGACTTTGGGGTGGGCGCCTGGGTGGCTCAGTGGGTTAAGCCGCTGCCTTCGGCTCAGGTCATGATCTCAGGGTCCTGGGATCGAGTCCTGCATCGGGTTTTCTGCTTGGCAGAGATCCTGCTTCCCCCTCTCTCTCTGCCTGCCTCTCCGTCTACTTGTGATCTCTCTCTGTCAAATAAATAAATAAAATCTTAAAAAAAAAAAAGACTTTGGGGTAAGGAATAATTTCTTAAATAGAACACAAAGAGTAAAACTAAAAGGGTAAGAGTGATAAATCTGACCAAATTAAAATTTAAAATTTATGTTCATCCAAAGACGCCTGAGGGACAAAAGACAAACTAAAAACTGGGAGGTATTTGTAACCCATTATACTGACAAAAGAATAGTATTCTGAATTTATAAAGAATTCCTATGAATCAAAATGAAAAAAGTAAATGACCAAAAAAATCAACAGGCAAAAGACATTTCAGAGAAGGGAAAACCTCAATAGCCTATACACAAATGAAAAAATGTGTAACTTGAGTTTTCAAAGCAATCCATCTTAAAAGTACAATGAGAGTTTATAAAAAAAAAAACCTATGCATCATATTAATAGCAGCTCTATTTGTAATAACACCAAACTGAAAACAACCCCCGATCTCCTAAAAAGGGTAAATGGTTAAATAAGCCATGGTACATCCATATTATGGACTACTACTCAGCCATAAAGTGGACAAACTATTGATACATGCAGTAACCTGGGTGGATGTCAACAGAATTATGATGAGCAAAAAACAGCAAATCCCAAAAGACTGTATACTGTGTGATCCCACTTATGTAACATTCTTGAAATGAAAAACAATGATAGAAATCGATAACTCCAGCTGTCAGGAGTTAGGGATGGGAGTGGGAATGGTAAAGGAATAGGTAGGAGGTGGGAGGTAGGTGGGTATGGTTAAATATGGCAGCATGGAATCCTTGTGATGATGGAAATGTTCTTTAACTTTTCTGTGGTAGTGGATATACAAACTTACATACGTGAAAAAATTGTACAGAACTAAATACACACTCACACAAATGAGAACAAGTAAAATTGGGGAAATCTGAATAGGATCAATGGATTGTATCTGTCTGTGTCCTAGTTGTAATAGTGTACTGAAGTTTTTCAGAATGTTGCCTTGGGAAGCCTGAGTGGAGAGCTCAAGCAATTTCTCTATACTGTTTCTAACAACTGCATGTGAATCTACAATTATCTCAAAATAAAAAGTCTGATTAAAAATAATACAATGAAATGCATTTCATACCCATCACACTGACAAAAATTAAAATATTTGGCAGTAAGTGTGGGCAAGGAAACAACGACTTTCCTCCCCAGCTGATGGGAACACAAATGTGTTTAATACCTTTGGAAAACCATTTGCATATTTAACAACAGTGCCGATAGTCTACTAAACTTGGCACTGTGACAGAGAAAGTCCACTCTAGGTATCAGACCAATGATGTTTTTGTGAGGCTTGGTGCAGAATGAAAGTGAAGAGCCCCTTATTCAGAAATTGAGAATTCAAGATGGAGATGGTAGAGCTTTAAACCAAGTGCAGGGTCCTTCTGTGCCCAGGGCCCTGTATGACTGCCCAGGTTTCATACCATAAGCTGTCCCTGCCTAGGTATACACCTTAGAGAATCTCTTGGATCATGAACCCCAAGACACATACAGAGCAGCACTGTTGGTAATAACAAATGACTGGAACAGCCCAAATGTAGATGAATAAATTTGGTATGATGCACTGAGAAACAGCAGGGGAAATGAATGACTTTCAGTTACTGATGATGAGGTTTAGGACAAGCTACCTTCAAATATGGCATCTTGACATATTGAATATCCTAATATTCAATTTTAAGCTGAATGTTTTAGGCTGAAGGAGTTTGAGGAAACAGTAGAAGCAGGAAGATCACTCTGTCCTCCTCCTGCCTCCCCTTTCTTCCCTTAAACAGGTTTTAAAACCCCAGAGGTACCCTGCCTACCTTTACCTGGAGAAAAGTCACATCTTATCTCTGAAGACAGAAGTTTGCCAAGAAGAATCCAAAAATAAAAGCCTTATTAAGTTTCCCCCAGCCTACTACTCTACCCTCATATTCATCAACCTATCTTATTCCTCCATGACTACACATTCTTCATCAAACCGAGTCTGAAAATACACAAGTCTGTTCCTTTGGGTCTCCATTTTCTTATGAAGGCTCCCATGTCACATAAAACTTATATAAATCTATGTGTTTCTCCTGTCAATCTGTCTTTATCAACATAATCTTCAGATGTAGGTAGGAACCCTAAGAGGGTAAGGAGAACATTTTCTTCCTCAATACTTACAGCTACATGGAAGCATTTGAACAAAATGGTGACCCCAAAAAAGTTCCCCAAAGAATACATACAACTCTGTATCTATATAAAGTTTAAAAAAAACCCTGCAAAACTGAACTATGTATTATTAAACAAACATATGTGGTAAAAACTATTAAGAAAAACAAAGGAATGATGAAAGCAGAACCCAGAACCCTTGTTCCTTGGGGGAGCAAGGAAGGTAGGACTGGGGAAGGATGACTGGGTGGGTCATTAGAGTTATGGGAGTGTCCTTTTTTATAAATAGGCCCAGGGGCAAGGATGGCAAGAAAGGGGAACCCTCTTACACTGTTGGTAGGAGTATAAACTGGTGCAGTCATTCTGGAAAACAGTATGTAGGTTCCTCAAAAAGTTAAAATAAAGCTACCCTACAACCCAGCAATTCCACTACTGGGTATTTATCCCAAAGATACAAACAGTGATATGAAGGGGTACATGCATCCCAATGTTTATAGCAGCAATGTCCACAATAAACAAACTATGGAAAGAGCCCAAGTGTCCATCATCTCATGAATGTATAAAGGGGCTGTATACACACACACACACACACACACACACACACACACAAGGGAATATTACTCAGCCATCAAGAAAATGAAATCTTGCCATTTGCAATGACAGGGGTAGAGCTAGAACATTATGCTAAGCAAAGTAAGTCAGCCAGAGAAAGATAAATGCCATATTATTTCACTCACCTGTGGAATTTAAGAAATAAAACAGATGAACATAGTGGGGAAAAAGAGAGAGAGCCAAACCATAAAAGAGACTCTTAACCATAGAAAACAAACAGAGGATGGAGGGGAGGTGGGTGGGGGAAAGGGTTAATTGGGTGATAGGCATTAAGGAGGGCACTTGATGTAATGAGCACTGGATGTTGTATGGAACTGACAAATCACTAAATTTTACCCCTGAAACTAATAAAAAAAATAAGCCTGTGGGTATATGGGTTTTGTTGAGTCACTATTTTTCGTACATTACACATATTTCATAAGTATTAGTTTTATTTGTTAAATTATTTGTATAATTATCTATATAAATATATAAATAACTTATTGATTATTTAAGAAATAGAAACTAATTTAAGCAAGTTAGCACATTTTATGGGGAGAGAATAGATAGTTCATTTATGGTAGGAAGTTTCCAGACCTTTCTGCACTTTCACAAGTTTTTAGATGCATTTCCTATTTTTATTATGTAAAGGGAATTGCTAATTTACATGTACTTACTGCTCAGATGTGCAAAGAAAATACAGTTCTTTCTTTTTTTTTTTTTTAAAGATTTTATTTATCCATTTGACAGAGAGAGAGAGATTACAAGTAGGTAGAAAGGCAGAGGGGGGTAAGCAGGCTCCCTGCTGAACAGAGAGCCCAATGTGGGGCTCGATCCCAGGATCCTGAGACCATGACCTGAGCCAAAGGCAGAGGATTAACCCACTGAGCCACCCAGACACCCCAGTTCTTATCCATAATCTAATTTTCCTCCTCAATCCTCACACTGCTGTGTGGTGATAGGCAGGGAAAGCAGGGGCCACAGTCAGCCCTTTTAATCGGTCCCTCTGTGTCTGTAGGTTTCAGTGGTCTTTTTTAGGTGACTCACTCTCTTGGGAAATGTTCAGCCTTTCAGATGTCTTCTTTCTTCTTCTTATCCTCCCTGGATATATAGGGTCCAGGGGTGTGACATGGTGGCAAATGGGAAGGGGTTTCTAGTCTAGACCCTCTTGTTGTCCTCTGGAGCCTTGCTGGTATTCATGGGGGACTACTGGCCTTGCCTGCTCCAGGGCCTTCTGCCAGTGCCCATGAGGCAAAGGGAGGAACTTCTGGTTTCCTCTTGGCTTCATCAGGTCCTGGAAGTCCTGCTGATTCTGCGAGCACTAGTGGCTGCTCTGAGTCTCAGCTGCATTTCTAGTAAGCCATCCAAACCCTCTTCAGCAGGGTCACCTTTCCCCTCCACACCTCCCAGCTCAGGCCCACTACTCTCAATTAAGTAGCCTTCCTCTCCATCCTAGGGTATGAAAGAACTTTACCTCATGTCACACAGGAGCTGAGGGCAGCTCATGGGTGGTGACTCAGGCTCTCCTCATCAAACGAGGTGGTCCTGCTCCTTTCATTCAGGTGTAGCTGTGTACGTTGCCTGGGACCACTCTGCACTGCTTTTGTTTTAGCTTTCCCCTCTGTTTGTGTGATACTGCTCCCCTTCAGGGAATCATCTGGAAGGGAGCAGTCATCCCACATTTGTCTGACCCTTGTTTCCCCAATCCCTGCTTCCTCCTTTATGCAATCTATTGGGGAAGAAGGGGTGGGCCTGGCATTTCCTCTTGTAGTGACCTCTACTCCACCCCCTTTTCCTTCTACCTCCTTCCCTGGGCCAGGGGGAGAAACTGCCTCAGAGAAAGGGAAGATGCAGAAGTTTTAACTTCCTAACACTAATTTTTGAGCGTTTAAGGATTTTCAAGCTAATTTGTCCATGGACACTTCTGCCTTAGTTTCTAGTAAACAAGCCCATTTTAAGCCACTAATAAGAAAGGAAGGTCCGGGATGCCTGGGTGGCTCAGTCGTTAAAGGGTCTGCCTTCAGCTCAGGTCATGGTCCTGGGTTCCTGGGACCAAGCCCTGCATCAGTCTCCCAGGCAAGCCTGCTTCTCTCTCTCTCACTCCCCGTGCTTGTGTTCCCTCTCTCGATGTCTCTCTCTCTCTCTTTCTCTGTCAAATAAATAAATAAAATCTTAAAAGAAAGGAAGAAGGAAAGTAAGAAAGAAAGAAAGAAAGAAAGAAAGAAAGAAAGGAAGAAAGAAAGAAAGGAAGGAAGGAAGGTCCTTCAGGGAAAGTCAGTCAAATGTAGAAAGTGGAACAGCCACTCACTTGTGAAGCAGCAACCACAGCACTTTACACATCCTGGTTATCTTCTTTGATATTTATGCTTGGCCTGGAGGGGAATAAAATATAAGTGGCTAAGAACTTAAACTTGTAAATGAGGAGCCTTTCCCTTTTGTGCAGTAAGTGGGCAAGTAATTTGACCTTGACTTTATACCAAAACCAAAACAAACTCCAGAGAATTCGAGTTACATGTGAGAAAATTAAAGTATAGAAGAACTAGAAAAATAGAATTAAATATTTATCAAACATTGGGAGAGGACACAGTAAACTTAGAAGTGGCAGTAAAAGTCTTGAAGAAAAGAATTGGAGGGAGCCCTGGGTGGCTGTGTTGGTTAAGCATCTGCCTTTGGCTCAAGTCATGATCCCAGGGTCCTGGGATCAAGCCCAACATTGGGCTTCTTGCTTAGCAGGGAGCCTGCTTCTCCCTCTGCCCCTCATCCTGCTTGTTCTCTCTCTCTCTCTCTGAAAAATAAATAAAATCTTAAAAAAAAAAAAAAAGAAAGGGCAGATTTGATTGTATAAAATTAATTTTTAAATTAAAATTAATTCAATTTTTACTTAATATTTTTACCTATGATTTTTAAATGTTAATATATAATTATAATTAATTATATTTTTGTTGTATTTTCATTAACATTTAATTAAATATTAATTTAATCTTAATGTAATTTTTAAATTAAATTTGTGTTATCCTAACTGACTCTTCATGAAATTAATCAAGGCAAATTGGATTTTAAGTGAATTGGTTTGGGAGAAATTGGCCAGCTCCACCTCAAAGGGGCATGGTGATAGGAACAGAGAGGAGAAAGAGATGCGAATAATGTTACTGGAGGCAAAGACAGGATTGGTGACCAGCTAGATATAGAAGGCAGGTCAGGGTGTGGTGCATAAACAGTGAATCTTGGAACACTGAAAAAAATTAAATTTAATTTTAAAAAAATAAAAGAATGAATCTGAGGTTTTGGATCCAGGTCGCTGAGAGGGTAGTGGAACTAATTAACCCAAATTGGGAGCCAAGGGAGAGGAGTAGGTTTGGCTACTACAAGTTGAAATCACCATTAGTCATTTGTTCTCAAACTTCAATCTGTATCAGAATCACTGTAGAATTTGTTAAAATACACATTGCTGGGTCCATCCCCAGAACTGCTGATGTGTAGGTATGGGTCGGGTTAGAAATTTGCATTTCTAACAAGTTCCCAGGTAATGCTGTGCTGCTGACCAGGGGACCTCACTTTGAGAAACACCATCTGGTTTTTGGAGTAGAGGTGGTAGGTGGAATCCAGTAGAGAGGGCCTGGAGAGAGATCATGCCCAGAGAGAAGGATAATAATTGCTCCCATTTACTGTAAAGCTTCCCATTGGTGTGCCAATAATGGGCCCAAGTATTGATCACCCCCTGGAGAAGGGATACAGCGTGGAGAGGGGTTGGGGGGATGGAGAGGCCAGAGCCCTTGAGCCAATTGTCTTTGACCTGAGCAGCTGCCTCCATTTACTCCAGGGTGCATACAAACATTATTATTTTGCTTATGTCTGCAGTGGTATGAAAAACTGTAAAATATTGGAAAACACAGATTTGCTGAGTGCTTATTCTGTGGCAGACTCAAGTGATATCCCTATGAGCAAGATGCTATCCAGCTTTAAGAGGGGAGAAAATGGAGGTTTAGAAATGTTAAACCACTTCAGTGGTTCACTTCAATGTCACATGGCTAGTTATTGGCAGCTTCAGGATTAAGGCCCCATCTGGTCCATTTCCAAACCTTGAGCTTTTAATCATTATGCCTTTTAAAGGATCTGAACATTATCTGCATAGAGGTGATATTTAAAACAATGAGATTGGATGAAACTACCAGGGAAGAGGGTTTAGAGAGAAATGTTCAAGTATAGTACCTTGGGGAACATCTGTATTTAGGGCATATGGAGAAGAAATTGAGTCCTAGGGTATATCACAGAAATGAAAAGGGAAGAAAGCATCTAGAGAAAGAATTTCATTCGAATTTTATTACCTTGGAGCTGTCAAGAAGGGAAAAGATGAAGGTCACTGAACTTTGAGACTGAGGTCAATGTTGATCTTTAGAATTACTTCACCAGAGAAGTAAAGATGAAAAGCTCTGTGTTGATCTGTTGCTGATTAACAAAAACTCCAGACACAAAGTTTTAAAATAAGAGCATCCTTTATTGTTTCTCACATTTCTGTGTATTGATTTGGCTCAGCCGGGTGGTTCTTCAGCTCTACCTTGTGTTGACTGGGTCCTGGGAGGTTGCAGTTCTTGGAGGTTTGATTGGCCAGAAATATCCAAAGTGGCTCATTCACATGACAGTGAGTGGCATTGAGTGCTGGCTGTTGGCCAAAGAGTACTGGTTATCCAGTAAATATGTAGAGTTTATCCATGAGAACTGGGTTTCTCACAGCATGGCAGTGGGATTATAAGGAGATATATCTCAAGTACCTAAAAGAGCTGTAGATCTCTGTCTCTGAATTTAACATTATTTCAACCATATTCTTATAGTAAAAGCAAGCCACAAGGCCAGCTGGATTCAAAGGCCAGATTCAGGGGTTGGAGAAATAGACTCTACTTATCAATGGGAGAAGTGGCCAAGAATTTGAAACCGTTTTTAGTTTGCCACAGGGTGGGTGATGAGAAGGTAGATATAGTTAATATACACTATTTACATTTCAAGAAATATTATAATAAAAGGGGAAAAGAGAATGATGTGGTTGTTTGAGAGTGCAGGCATTTTAGGGAAGGGTTTTCTTAGGATACAGATGAGTATATAAATTATGTAGTACTGTGTACCAGTATGACCTCAAACTTACAGCCTAAAACCATGACTATTATGATTTCACAGTTTCTGTGGGTCAGGAATCTAGGCATGGCCAAGTTGATCCTCTGCCATGAAGATTTCACAAAGCTGCAATTAAAGAATCATTTGGGGCTGAGGTCTCATCTAATGCTCAGCTGGAGAAGGGACATTTCCAGGCTTTCATGTGTTTTAGCAGCACTCAGTTCCTTGCCGCATGAGACTTCCCTGCATGTACTTGCTTTCTCAAAGCCAGCAAGAGGGAATGAATGTCCTTACGGGACAGACATTATGTATTTTAATCACATACATGTAATCATGTACATCCTGTCATATTCGCTATTTTCTAATTGTTACAAAGCAGGTCCCATCCACACTTAACATAGGGAACACACAAGGTCATGAATACCAGGAAGTGGGGATTATAGGGACCATCGTAGAGTTGGTTTGCCACAGAAGACTTGGATTTGTTTATTGTCTGGAAGGCAATGGCCAGAGTAGAGGAAAAAACAATCTTTAGAGACACGTCAGGGATGACTGGCGTGCAGGGGTTAAGGTCACATGTAAGTTAGATTTGGAAAAGAAGACTTTACATTTTGAATATAGGAGGAGGGAAGTAACTGGAGAAGGGAAGAGAAGTTTTAAAGTGTGAAGGGAAGTTTCCAAGAGAGTTCTCATCAGTAGATCTTCCTGGCAAATAGGAGGTGATATTATTTAAGTCTGAGTGTTAGGGATTCGTGCTTTGAGGAAAGTGGAAAATATTTTAAATAGGTACTATGGAGAATGTTACAGATGTTGATGAGAAGTGAAAATAGGGAGAGAAAAAGATAATAAACAGAAGACAGGGCTATATTAAGTTGTTTATCATGAACAGATTTAAAACTTGACCAACAATGAAAGTGATGTTAAAATGATTGATGGTGAGATTTAAGATTTAAGGAGGCAAATAAGGTCAAGAATAAGTAAAAAATGCTAATAACAGAGAGTTTGAAGGGCATGAGATTTCTTTTTTTTTTTTTTTAAGATTTTATTTATTTATTTGACAGAGAGAGATCACAAGCAGGCAGAGAGGCAGGCAGAGAGACAGGAGGAAGCAGGCTCCTGCTGAGCAGAGAGCCCGATGCGGGACTCGATCCCAGGACTCAGAGATCATGACCTGAGCCGAAGGCAGCGGCTTAACCCACTGAGCCACCCAGGTGCCCCAGGGCATGAGATTTCTAAGAAGGCAAATAGTAGGTTCAATAAGGCTGGGAAAGTGGTATAGCAAAGAGAATTTTAAAAATTCTTAATCTTATTTGAATTTCCAACAAAATTGGAAATTCTCTGTTTTTGAAATATTCTCCTCCCTTGGCTTCCATAACATGCACTCTCTGTGTTGTTTCCTACTTCTCTGGAGTCCTGATTTTGTTCAACAACTGTTGTTCCTCTCTTCATCCTCAGGGCTTTCTCTTCTTATCCTCTCAGGGTGATTTCATCCACTCCCATGGATTTAATTACTTTCTAAAGGCTGCCAACTTCTAAAAGTTACATTTCTGGTTCAGATTTTCTCATTAGTTTCAGCCTGTGCCCAGCTGCCTACATGTCCCACGGGCACTTAGCTGGACATTTCAAAAATAGAAAACATTTTTTCCTATTTCCTTGCCCTCCCTTTCCTCTAGTATTGCCTATTTTGGGGAATGGTACCAACACTCACTTATTTGCTCCACTAGGAAACTCGACGTCATCCCTGACACTACTGTTTTCTTCAACCTACAGCCATCTGTAAGACTTTACCACCCCCCCTTTCTATGTTGCCACTCTTTCACTCCAGCTACCATCATATTTTGTCAGCTTGCTCCATCAGGTTCCTACACTGCCTCACTACTTCTTTTTTATTTTTTAGAGATATTATTTATTTATTTGACAGAGAAAGACACAGTGAGAGAGGGAACACAAGCGGAAGGAAAGATTTTGTTCATTTATTTGAGAGAGAGAGAGATCACAAGTAGGCAGAGTCAGGCAGAGGGAGGGGGAAGCAGGCTCCCTGCTGAGCAGAGAGCCCCATGTGGGGCTCGATCCCAGGACCCTGAGATCATGACCTGAGCGTTACCCCCGGAGGCTTAACCCACTGAGCCACCCAGGCGCCCTTGTCTCACTACTTCTAATGTTAAACCTCTACAATCTGTTTTCCTCCTTGTAGTCAAGGGAGCTTGCAAAATGCAACTACTATGTCAATACATCCCATCATGACACATATACACTACTTAAAATCCTTCATTGAAAAAAAAAAATCTTTCATTGACTTCCTATTGCCCCAAAATAATTAATACAGGATAAATTTTACTGAGAACTTATTACATACTAGGCACTAGGATTCACACTATACATGTGAAAGAACAAATCCTTAGCATGATCTTTCAGGACTTTTACTCTCCAGTCACATTTCTGTCTATACTTCCCTCTTCACCTGGGTCATTCCAACTCACCCTTCAGATAACAGCTTAGAGGTTACTACCTCCCGGAAACTCCCTTTTCCTGGGTTCAACTTGTCTTATGGAATATGAACCTAGTACATTCCACAGTATTAACCTTCTCATTTTTCTATCTCTAACACTATCCTGTCTTATGAGTTACTGTACCTGCAATGTTTTTCACAGTACCTGTGTCATAGTGGTTTTTCAATAAATATTTGTTGAATGAATGAATGAATCTAAGAGTTAAAACAATTCCAAGCATTAATAGAGTTCAAAGGAGTGGCTTTATCTATGTGTGGCTCCCCACCTTTCCTTATTTTTTTTCCATGTTAATGACCATTTTTCACACTTAAAAAATAGATACCTAATATTCAATTTTAAGTTTATGGTAGGAAGTTGTGGAATCTCCTACTATTATCCATAACTCTTCAGCAGAGTCCACAATACAAAAGAGCTTTGAATAAAAAATGTTTGGGAGGAAATATGGGTTCAACAGCTGTATTTCCTTTTTTTTTTAAATTAAATTAAATTTATTTATTTATATTATTATGTTCAGTTAGCCAGCATATAGTACATCATTAGTTTTTGATGTAGTGTTCAACGACTCATTAGTTGTGTATTAACACCCAGTGCTCATCACCACACATGCCCTCCTTTTTTTTTTTTAAAAGATTTTATTTATTTATTTGACAGAGAGAGATCACAAGTAGACGGAGAGGCAGGCAGAGAGAGAGAGAGAGGGAAGCAGGCTTCCTGCTGAGCAGAGAGCCCGATGTGGGACTCGATCCCAGGACCCTGAGATCATGACCTGAGCCGAAGGCAGCGGCTTAACCCACTGAGCCACCCAGGCGCCCCCACACATGCCCTCCTTAATACCCATCATGAGGTTACCTCATTTCCCCACATCCCTCCCTTATGTAACCCTCAGTTTGTTTCCTGGAGTCCAGAATCTCTCATGATTTGACTCCCTCTCTGATTTCTTTCCAGTTTTCTCTCCCTTCCCCTGTGGTCCTTGGCACTATTCCTTATGTTCCACATATGAATGAAACCATATAATTATTATATTTCCCATTTGGGTGATTAAACAGTACAGCTAAAGGGTCAAATTCAAGAAGTAAGGAGTGAGTGAGATCTAGAATTGAGTTGAAGAGAATATGGTAGCTAGAGATGACTAAGCAAAAACATAACCCCATGAAATCCATGGGGACATTGGGAGGCTCAGAGTATTTCCCAGATTATATGAACTAGAGATTTGAGCCAATTTTATTTTAATCTCAAAACACAAAGTGTGCCCAGTTGACACTGAGTTGTGAAAATCAAATGTATGTCTAAGGTTATCTTTATCATTAATGTTATGACTGCAAACCATTCAGCATTGTCTTTACATGGAACAATAGAAGGGATGGGAAGGAAGGATTATCAGTAAATTTGGGTAAAGACAGTGTGTTTTTTGAGAAGATTCAAAGAGAACTTTTTAGGGCATGTGATATGGTGAGCATTGGATATAATATTCAACTAATGAATCATTGAACATTATGTAAAAAAACTAATGATGTAGTATACCTTGGCTAATTTAATTTAAATTTAAAAAGAATATTAAAAAAAAGAACTTTTGTGAATTAGATAGTTTTAAGTCCTTGTGGAGGAGCTCTAAAGAAGGCATGCCCTATCCTTGAGAGAGTATAAATTTTGGTATTGTAGAATGCATGGGATATCTGTTTTTTGCTTTTGTTCCAACTAAATGTATATCTTTCCTCACTTCCCTTTTTTCATAACTTCATCTCTTTGTTTTTTTTAGGTGTAGCATGCCTGGGCATTGTTGCAGTCATCATCTGGCATCCCATTCCATTAGACAGAAATGGTAGGAAGAGTTTATGAGAAGACATGCAGACCTACATGATCCCGCCTGGAGACTAGCATGGGAGATGAGTGAGGTAAGTGGTTCTCATAATGAGGTCCCTAGTCAAGGAGAATTAGCATCACTTGGGATATTTGCTAGAAATGTGAATTCTTGGGCCCCAATTAAGATCTACTAAATCAGAATCTCAGGGGTAGGAGAAGCAATCCGTGCTTTCATAAGCTCTTCAGGTGATCCTGTTACATGTGAAACTTTGAGAACCATACTGGGCTGGGTTTTTGCCTTGAGTCATTTAGTAACCACAAGTGATAGGTGCTTAAGATTAATTTTCTGCTCTCCTCAAAGTGCTTACTACTGAGATGTCTTTAGGAGTTAGATGTAAGTAATTAAGTAATGATGATGAAAAACATATTTGCAGAACACTGAATAGTAGCCTGAGAAAAGAGAATGGTTACTAATTAGGCTCTTTAAGTGGAACACAGTTTAGTTCGTGAAACTCCAGAGAAACTTGAAGCAAAGCCTACCTCTCTGACTTTCACTTTGACTATCCCATGTCTTGAGTTCTGTCATTTTTCTAGTACAAACTAGGAAAATCTTCCACTTTCTTTTTACATTTATCACAATCACTTGCAACATAAACGAACATCAGTTTTCTATGAAGTGTCTGAGTTTCCTCTAAGCTGCAGAGCAGCTTTTCTCCTGGCATTCTTATCTCCACGTGACTAGAGAGGAAGAAATGTCTATGCGCATGCTCCTGGGCTTCCATTAAGTTTCCCTGTTGAGATATTGGGTATGAGGGACTGATGGATAAAAAAATGGTGATGGTTACTTTCAATCTGAGAGAAACCAAAAGGCGTGAATTCAACAAATAGTAATCATTATCATTTTGTGTGCTATGTAATGAGAAACGAAGAGGTGTATATAAATAGCTGAAAGTCAGTATGATAGGTGGTATAATAAGGATGTGTATAAGATACAGAAAACTAGATGAAGAGCAATTAATGGGGTGTCTGGTCCTTGGCATGCATGATGTTTTACATGCTATTAAGCTCTTCCAGTAAAATCCTACAATACACAATTTTACATTATTTTGCATGTGTTTTTATTTATATCACATGAATGCTACATTGAAACATCCATATTTTAAGTAGATAAAATATAGGTTAATTCCATGTGTGACAAATTGTAATAAAGTGTAAGTATATATCTTCTTGCCTGTTACCTAAAACTGGAGTTAGCCTGAAGTCATAAACAACCAGGACATATATTAATACTATTTTAAGAGAAAGAAATAAATTGTAACCAATATCCAGAGCATTATCTAATTCAGTATAGAAGTTTGGTTTCCCAGGAAAAAATATACAGTGGAAAAAAGACAGTCTCTTCAATAAATGGTGCTGGGAAAACTGGATAGCTATATGTAGAAGAATGAAACTCGACCATTCTCTTACACCGTACACAAAGATAAACTCAAAATGGATAAAAGACCTCAACGTGAGACAGGAATCCATCAGAATCCTAGAGGAGAACATAGGCAGTAACCTCTTTGATATCAGCCACAGCAACTTCTTTCAAGATATGTCTCCAAAGGCAAAGGAAACAAAAGCGAAAATGAACTTTTGGGACTTCCTCAAGATCAAAAGGTTCTGCACAGCAAAGGAAACAGTCAACAAAACAAAGAGGCAACCCACGGAATGGGAGAAGATATTTGCAAATGACAGTACAGACAAAAGGTTGATATCCAGGATCTCAAACTCAACACACACAAAACAGACAATCATATAAAAAAAAATGGGCAGAAGATATAAATAGACACTTCTCCAATGAAGACATACAAATGGCTATCAGACACATGAAAAAATATTCATCATCACTAGCCATCAGGGAGATTCAAATTAAAACCACATTGAGATACCACCTTACACCACTTAGAATGGCCAAAATTAGCAAGACAGGAAACAACATGTGTTGGAGAGGATGTGGAGAAAGGGGAACCCTCTTACACTGTTGGTGGGAATGCAATTTGGTGCAGCCACTTTGGAAAACAGTGTGGAGATTCCTCAAGAAATTAAAGATAGAGCTTCCCTATGACCCTGCAATTGCACTACTGGGTATTTACCCCAAAGATACAGATGTAGTGAAAAGAAGGGCCATCTGTGCCCCAATGTTTATAGCAGCAATGGCCACAGTTGCCAAACTGTGGAAAGAACCAAGATGCCCTTCAATGGACAAATGGATAAGGAAGATGTGGTCCATATACACTATGGAGTATTATGCCTCCATCAGAAAGGATGAATACCCAACTTTTGTAGCAACATGGACGGGACTGGAAGAGATTATGCTGAGTGAAGTAAGTCAAGCAGAGAGAGTCAATTATCATATGGTTTCACTTATTTGTGGAGCATAACAAACAGCATGGAGGACAAGGGAGATGGAGAGGAGAAGGGAGTTGAAGAAAATTGGAAGGGGAGGTGAACCATGAGAGACTATGGACTCTGAAAAACAATCTGAGGGTTTTGAAGGGGCGGGGAGTGGGAGGTCAGGGGAACCAGGTGGTAGGTATTAGAGAGGGCACAGATTGCATGGAGCACTGGGTGTGGTGCATAAACAATGAATACTGTTATGCTGAAAAGAAAAAAAAAACATTTCTAAGTTGCTTTAGTATATACTAAATATTTACTTAGCTTCCAATATATATAACTCATACACTTTAAAGATAAATAAAAAGGCATATAAATTGATGTTTAAAAAAAAAAAGGAGTTTGGTTTCCCAGTACCTATATGTGTATACACATTGAGATTGTAATCATCTTCAGAGAGGCCTTCCCAGAACTTCCTATATAAAGTTGTCCCCTGCATCCCTTTGTTTCTGCAGAGCACCTTGACACATCCTGCTCTTATTTTATTTATTACTTGTTCATGATCTCACCCTCCCACTGGAATATAACTTCCATGAGGATACATGCTGTCTCCTTCCTGTTCACCATGGTATCCTAGCACTCAGACCAGTGTCTGGCTCCTAGAAGGAGCACAATAATTGAAGGAATGAATATACACATGACAAGACCAAAATGGGACATGAAAAAATAAAGTAGTGTGTGATAAGGGGTATTTTTTGATATAGAATTTCCTTCAATACTGGCTTAGTATTTCAATATTAAAAATATTTTTTGAAGTGAATTGTAATTTCAGGGAATATTCCAAAGGAAAGACCTGACAGGATGCTTTCTATCTATATTATTCAGCTTGCAAACTCTAGTTCTCACCCCAGGTTCCATCTTTTAGAGAGGAAGTTTGAGAAATCAAAGACCTTCCTTCATAGACTTCTATTTTCTTACATAGCCAGACAAGTCTCAGCATCATATCTTCTAGGAGTAGTTGAAGCTTGTCATGTACTTCAGTTAATACCCAATTTCTTGCTTTTCATGTTCCCTTTTTTATCTTCTTGTCTTCTACCATCACATCATCTCTGATTCATGCTGGTAGATGAGGGCTATTTTCAGAGTCCCATCTTACTTCAGAATTTAGTCGAAGTCCCTAAACAGACTTAGCAGCACTCAACTTAAGCTACATTTTAATAAATGACACTAGTTACTACCTATTTTCTGTGCTTTAATATGACCAAATATTTTATACAGCAATGCTATGAAGTCAGTCTCCATGTTCCTGATGAAATATTAAGCAATTGTCCCAAACATCAGAGTGTGGGTGTGAGATAGAGTTCCATGACTCCTGTGCGAGAGGGTACAGCTAGCCTCATGTAGGTGCTGCCTATGACATAAGGCACTCAGCATAATGCTCCCATCCCTGCATCTACCTTTCTAAAACACACATAGCTGAAAAACCAAAAGCAGCATTTATTTGACTCCCTTGCAGCTAGGGTTCTGGAAGTGAACATATTTCCATAATGAGATATACTTGTAGAAGGTGGAAGAGGAGCAGAGGTCATTCTCTATTACTGAGGCCTGAAGTTTTTAGTTGGATGCAGCATTTCAGTGTGTGGTACTCAGCTCAGTGAGAATGGGGAGCGATTGTTTTAGCAGTAGAGGCGACAACAGTATCAGCCTTCTGATACTATCTGATTTTCACCTGTGGTGGTGTGTCTTTGAAATCAGAAGTCTGATGATGGTTTACAACTACTTGCACTAGCCTATGATTTTGTAGGTGCTTGATATCCTGTACAAAGTCTCATTGTGCTTGAAAACCCTGACTGCTACTATTCCCTTAGTGAAAAGCCTACTAAGGAGTCAATCAAATTCACTCTATATGACCGCTTGGGGCTCTTTTTTTTTTTTTTTTTTTAAGAGGAAATTAATGTATGGTCAGTGCTCAATAAATATTTATTGAATGCAATACTTGCCCAATACAAAGAAGTTTTATTGAAAAATGAAATTAGGTGTCCTACATTAAGCAAATTAGAGTATTTTAAAGTCTCTAAATATTTCAGTATCTCAATATATAAGACAAGTATGAGAGATACAGTAATGATCAAAACTTATTTCTTACCTCAAATAAAAGTGAAATAAGAGGTACTGTGCTTCATGCTCTCATAAAGATACAAGTAAAGTACCATGAGATCAGATTTGCAATTATGTACTTCTCCTTTCCCTGGAAGAGGATTAGACATCTTCATCCCCATGACTTTGGACTTGGTCATGTGATATTCTTTGGCCAATGGAATGTGAGAGAACCAGAGGTGTGCTACCTGCAAGCAAAAGATGCAAGAGTCATTGTGAGTTTCTATCAGCTCACTTGTTCTTTCTCTCAGCCAAAAGAGTAACCCAGATTGGGTTGATCCTTTAGGCTGGGTCCCAGAATGAAGGGATACACAATATATATGCAATGAGGGTATGAAAACTTTAAGCCGCTGAGATTTGGGGGTTGTTTGCTCTTGCATAGAAATAGGTTGATATCCATGGAAGACAGAAATTTCATTTTGTGGCAGATCTTGTGTAAGTATTCTGGGAGGGAGAGTTGCAATGTAAGATTTACTCTGAGGTATAAGTAAGATTTAATGGACAGAGAAGGCAGAAGAAAGTATATATATATATATGGAAAGGTACAAATGTGGAAAAATTCAGGCTATCTGAAGCATAGGATAGAGAGTAACAAATAAGCTGATAGATCTAGAAAATGTGATATGAATGAAGAGCAGTAGAAGATAAAGTTAGGAAAATTTTTTCAACCATATTTAGAGGGACTTGAACCTTAGGGGTTTGGGAGTTCAACATTTCTTGAAGTAGACACTGAAGAGAGTCTCTGGAAGTGAGAGCAGTCAAGAGGATGTCTCTGGGTTTCAAGCACTGGGTGTGGTGCATAAATGAATGCTGGAACACTGAAAAAAAAATACAACAAAATAAATTGGGGAAAAAAATTTAGAGGCCGAGGGGAAAGGGCCGCTTCAGAGGTAATATTTGAAGATACAAGAGAGAGGAAATTTGGGATCAAAGAAGGAGCCTTGGAAAAGTTTTTCTGAAATCAGGAAAAAAAAAAAAACAGTAACAAATATAAGTGAAGATAATGAAAAATTTGGAAGCACAGTGACTTCACACTAGATGCTCTAATCTCAGTGAAGGGAGGGAACAGTCTTGAGCATGGTGGTGGAAGTGGGGTAAAACAGCCTTGGGAGTGAGAACCATTGTCTTAGATGAGGAAACAGACCCAGGGATCATATAACTTGCCATGAGGGTGGTGCAAAGCGCATGGGCCAACAAGTAAAGTATCTAGAAAAATTCCTGGCACATGACTAATCAGTGCTCAGTAAATGTTTGACCCCTCTTTTATTTTTCATTATGTAACTTAATAGATTCCTGAATATGGACTCTTTTCAGTCCAGGGCCCACAGGTCAGCAACTGCTCTGCCAATGTATTCCTTCTCCCTGACCCTCAATTTTCATTGTATGGTCTTGCAGGCACTGTCCCATCCCAGAAAATCCCACCTTCCACTTCTGTGGTTCACAGGCTGGCCTCCCCCCATAAATCCCAATCTCAGAGTCTGTGATGTCACTTTTGAGTCAATTTCATGTTTATTTCAATCTCGGCCCTTTTACATGCTTGTTGACTCACATGGTTTCTTAAATACTATTTATAGAATTAGACATTTGAGAAGTGGCAAAATTGGTTTGCATGTAGACACTGAATCAAAGATTTACCTCAAACCCAACAAAATAAATGAAGCCAGAATGAGGCTCCTGCTTGGCATTTAGCAGGGATGGCACAGATTTCCCCAGCATAGCACATGGAGGAGCAAGTGAACAGCATTCCCTGAAGTATTACCAGGAGCTCTAAGCTACGGAGTCGAGCCAAATCAGGCTGCTAACCCAGTGGAAAAAACTTGGCGTGAATATACATATATATGTTACATGTCTACGTGAGCATATAATATCGTATCTATATATAGTCAGCTAAAGCTGGCAATGAAAACAAAAACTCTGTACTTTCTTGGCTTACTTAAACTGAGTAAAAATAGAGAACAATGTGCAAGCCACTGCTAGTTAAAGGGTGTGTGCATTTCCCTTGAAAGAATCTGTTAAGAATCTTGCAGTCTGACTGCCCCTTGGTTTGGAACTCAGAGGCCAGCTTCTCATCCTGTTCTGTACTAATTTAACAAGGTTGGTTTCCGGGAAGGCTTTTATACTTAGGCATGATTTAGGGCCAGGAAGAAAGAAGAATTTTCTCTAAGTTAGTCCAAATTAGATGATCCCTTTAAGTGAAAAGCCTGATAAATGTAGGTGCTGGTGAAGTGGGGGCAGGGATTCTGGGGTGAATGAATGCACGCAAAGGGGTATGTACATTCATATGCATCAAATGTTTATACAGATATACAAGTACTACTGTCCATTATGTCCATTTCTGAGAATTCATAGAGCTTGGGGCACTGAAAAAAACTTCTGGTGATTATAAACTAAAATTATATCTTAATTTATCATAATTTAACATCTGTACTCTTTAAGAAATAATTTTCTCAACAAACATATACTGAGCATCTGTTAGGTGCCAGTCACCATATTCCATGCTAACATACAAATAAAGCAGGATTCCCGTCTTTGTGGAGTTCACAATCCAGTGAGTAGGACAAATAAAAATCACTATTCTGCAATGTTATTGAGTGCTATAATGGTGATATATACAAAGTCTTTTGCAGTCAGAGACAAAATATTCTAGTTACTCTGCCATAGAATAAATTAGCCCAAGACTTAGTGGCTTGAAGCAACCTTTTTCATTTCTCACAGATTTGGTGGGTTAGGAATTTGGAAAGGGCACAGAAGAGATAGCATACTAATGGCTTGTGTGTGTTCCATAATGTTTGGGACCCCAACTGGGAAGACATGATGACTATGACTACTGACCAGAGGGCTCACATATACAGCCAGGTTTCCTCATGTGCGGCAGCCTCAGGCTCCAAGTGCAGGTGTCCCAGCAAACCAGGTGGAAGCCTTATCACGTCTCATGACCTGGCTTCATAAGACACGAGTTTCACTTCTTCCATATACCCTCTCAGATGAAGCAGCTACAAGTCCACCTAGTACCAAGAGGAAGGAACATGGATCCTAACTCTGAATGAGAAGAATGTCAAGGAATTTGTAGCCATTTAAAAACTGCTGTGAAAAGACAGTGACTTATGAACTTGGGGAGTCAGGGGAGGCTTCACAGGAGAGGTGGCATTGAAAGAAGAATGGAAATTTGCTGGGAGAAGTGATGTGGGTGAGCAGTGATTCTTCAGAGGAAACAACATCTCTCAGGCTTACACATACACAGGGAACAAAGAAACAGAAGAGGAAGCATGAAGGGTGACTATGACACGGATCAGGCATCAAAAGAAAATCAGTCTCATTGCTTTCAGACACCTTGAACACATCAACATGTCTGAGCCGCTAATGCAACTCAACAATTGTCATCGATTCTGAATGCATGTACATTCATTTGGGAAAGCAGTGCACGGCAGATGGGTTTAAAGTGTGGGCTGTGAAGAGACTCCTTTTTCTTTAGCAAACACAGAGTACTTACTTTTTACAGGTACTATACTAAGGATATGGCAATTTCAACACATTTAATCGTAACCACAACCCAACAAGGCAGCTATGGTTATTACCTCTCATTTCCAAATTAGGAAATTGAGTGCCAGAGAAGTTAAATAATTTGCCCAAGAACATATAACTCGCCAGTGGCAGACTGAGGATTCATAGCAGAGTGGACACCTTACCACTAAACAAGATCACCTCTCAGACTATTGGAGCAGAACAGTGGCTGAAATTGAAAGCCACACTGGGAGCTTGGATTTGGTCTGTATGGTAACTGGCAGTCAACTACAGTGACAATAAATGTGGTCTAAATTGTGTTCACATAGCTAGTTATTGGCTGAGCCAGATAAGAAAACAGGTATTTTGCTTCTTAGTTCAGTGTTCTTTGCTCTTCCCCAAAACTCTTGTGCCTAGAGAGATTATTTCATGGTTCAGCACCACTTCTCAATCTTTTCAATCATGATTTAAGAGCTTGGGCTCTTGAAGAAGCAGCAAGCAATGAGGGTAATTCATGCCTTGCCACTCAGGATTTATTTGCAAGGTTCTCTCCAGGTTAATTCAAATCAGTTGATTTACCTACGAGGGTCATTTTAAGGCTAATCTAGAGTAATGCAAAGCATAGTTCATAGTTTGACTTGCAATTTATAATTAGAAGCAGTTTAATTTCTCTATCAATTCAGCACTGTTTTTTACTGCCGTGAGCTATGGCTTACCTAATATTTTGCTGCATGGAGTGGTGCAATTTAAATATACATGCTGACATCAGGACAGACAGCATTAATGCAGGCAATATGTCTGAATGAAAATGCCATTATATTATTATAATGAAAAATGGCTATATCAGCAGAGTATTAGGGATGGAGCCCAAGTAAAAGAACATTAACCTTGCACTCAATTTTGGTCTCACATCTCTGACTCCCTCATGTAGTTATTATAGAACCTAAGATACATAATAGTTTAAAAAGTCAGGGGAGGCACACTATAATGGATACCTTAGAAAAATGGTAGGAGCAGTTGGCAGCTTAATTTCAGCCTTTGTGACAATGATTTAAAACGGACGTTGTGCCGATCATTTTCTATAAAAAATTTGAACATTTTACTTTTGGGTGACTTTACATTTTCACTGAGATATATTAAAAGGTTCTGGGAATAATAAAAACAATGAAAACCATAGCATCAAACCCCTGTCTCAAAAATGTCCACCAAGGGGCTGCCTGGTTGGCTCAGTGGGTTAAGCCTCTGCCTTAGTCTCGGGTCGGGATCTCAGGGTCCTGGGATTGAGCCCTACATCAGGCTCTCTGCTCATCAGGGAGCCTGCTTCCCCCTCTCTCTCTGCCTGCCTCTCTGCCTACTTGTGATCTCTCTCGCTGTGTCAAATAAATTAAAAAAAAATTTTTAATCTTAAAAAATTATATCCACCAAGGAAACTCATGAAAAAGGACTGGACAAATATAAGTTAATTTTGAAATTGAAGATGGTTGAAAAGAACAAACCAGTAGTTCTGGAATTTGTGTCTGGAGTGTAGAAAGACACATCATGGAGAAAATTCAGGCTTGTTTGGGGTTGTTTGGGCAGGAGGTATGCACTCACTGGGCTGGAACTTAGTGGGACCAAAGTTATGGGTCCTGATCTTACAAATCATCTCTGGTGGGCTTAAGTGGACACACACACTACATATTTTTGGTGAGTTTTCTCAGAGTGGTTAGCCATCAAATAACCCTAAAAACTGTGGTTTCCTGAATGTATACGTGTATGTATGTATTTCACTAAACATCTTTCTCGCCAATGAAATGATCCATAGAGTTTCCTTCCTTGACTCTATTCCCACCTCCAGCTGGCAGCAGAAATGGAGAAATCAAAGTATCCAGTACTGGTCTGTCAATCAGACCAGTAGCCTGCACAGGGGTTTCCTTCCCCCCCCCGCCTTTTGTTTTTCTTAAATGCAGAGTGAGAAAGAGCTGAGAATACACATTTGTATGCCACAGGCCTTCTCTAGACTGTTATTTAAAAAGGACATTCACACACACTGTACTCATCTTTTGAAAAAGCTAATGAGAATGTTTACTGACTCCTAAGCTGTAATTTCAAAGACACGATGGTGGGAAAATTGATCTACAAGTATTAAAGTATCCTTGGTCTTGTGGCATGAAGGTGACAAGGAACGATCACATATTCCCCTTGACTCAAATCTATTAAGTACTCAGTCTGGCCTATTACAGAGATTTGAATTTCTCTTTCAAAAGTCTTTCTTGCTGACAAAGCTAGGGGCCACTAACAATGGGATTTCAAAACTTCCACTTAGATGGGCTTAGAACAAATTTAAAAGAGAAGTTGAGTATTCCTTTTTATTTGTGGTTATCTTGGTAACCAAAAGTTGAAGAAGGGTCTATCACATGGCCAGGGCATCAAAATCACTGCTGCTCCCCGGTACTTACTCCCCAAGTTTTCATCCATATTAAAACTTGGCTACTAACATGGTTATTCCATGCTGAGGCCAAATTCAGGATGTTTGTAAAGAGATTATTATTCAATAGGCTGAGTTTTGGGAAAGAGTTTGTTTTACCTTGCGGACTGAATTGCTTATAAGAAAATGAGGCTATTTTTGGATCTCTTTTCATTCTATTAATATCAGCTCTGTTGAAGCTCTTTGATTCTTCCACTCTGTTGCTTAGAAACATTTTATTAAATATTGTCAGTGCTTCAGTCTGATCTGATTTAAAATGTTGCTTTTATCTGTCAATGTAGAATGAACTTTTGCTTTGCCATTTTTTCCAGCAATTGTATTCTTTTATTTATAGTTACTGTTTTATTGGCAGAAGAATGATAGATCAGGGTTAGCCAATATCTCTGGCATATCTATTTTAAGGGCATTGGATGGGGGTTGTTCTGGAAAAAGTTTGTGATAGGCAAAAACAGTAATGATGGGGTATTCTTAATATTCTTCATCTCCAACCTTTAGAACCTAAGGAGAGGCAGATGGGGTATTCAAAATTCCCATTTCAAAGTCCTTCCAACCACTCCTACTGGATTCAATTACCATCCTGGCCTGTCACCATCTACCTGAAATTGTACTGTTAGTGATATTTCTTTGATCTTGTTTAAAAAGTTATCAGGTTCAAACTTACTTGGAGGTTTGTTGAATAGCTGGATGGGCAGAAGACCTAGGAGAGGGTGCCTACGTGGCTCAGTGGGTTAAAGCCTCTGCCTTCGGCTCAGGTCATGATCCCAGGGTCCTGGGATGGAGCCTGCTTCCTCCTCTCTCTCTGCCTGCCTCCCTGCCTACTTGTGATCTCTGTCTGTCAAATAAATAAATAAAATCTTTTTTTTTTTTAAAGATTTTATTTATTTATTTCACAGAGAGAGATCACAAGTAGGCAGAGAGGCAGGCAGAGAGAGAGAGAGAAAATCTTAAAAAAAAAAAAAATAAGACCTAGTAGCAGGGTATAAGATAGGAAGCGGGTGAAAGCAGGAGCATCAGGAATGAGGAGGAAAAACTGAAAGGTAAGGTGGAGAACTGACAAAACCAAGATTACATGATTTGCCTCCCCTACCGCACATTTAATTTGGCCTGATTCCCTCAAATTGCTGCTTCATAAAAGGGTTAATTGGGCCAGTAACTCATGTTAAATCTGAACTACTAGTCTAGGAAAACTCCAAATGCTGTCTTTAAAAGTAACACCCAGTTTATACCCTCTCAAAAATGAAACACTGTTTGTTATTTACAGATACATTTCAAATTAATATACTTATATTGTCTACCATTAGAAAGGATTTTAGGGGGTGCCTGGGTGGCTCAGTGGGTTAAGCATCTGTCTTGGGCTCGGGTCATGATCTTGGGGTCCTGGGATTGAGCCCTGCGTCTGGCTCCCTGCTCAGCAGCTCCCTGCTTCTTCTCCCTCTGCATTTCTCCCCATCTTGTACTCCCTCTCTCTCTCAAATAAATAAATAAAATCTTTTTAAAAAAAATGATTTTAGGTGGTTTAGAATTGTAAACTTAACACTTGACACTTATTTAACACCAAATGAAATAAAACTTCCCAAATAGCCACTCCAACTAATATACACACATTTCGTATTCATATAGTGATCCCTGTATTTCACACTCCCCATTAGGGAAAGGGCATTGTTACGTAATATCATGGACTGACTGTTCTGATTCTAATACTGTGTAATATTTAATTCTTACTTTGTCAGAATCTCTTAGTCTGCTGGCTGATTGTTTTCAACTTTAGAGCCCTATATATATATATAAATATATATATTTAGAGCCCTAAATAATAGTTAGTAGCCAAGTCTAAAACGAATGTTTTATACTTAAAAAGTTCATTACTATAACATACACAGTAGGTCAGACTTCCTAAAAGGATCAAGTGGTATGGGTAAACTGATAATGCTTAAGGAAGAATACTTTGTCCATTCATGAAAAGATTTCTGAGAGCTGCTAAGGGGGCACAGGCTGGAAAAAAATATTCAAATTAATTGTAATCTGATTATGTCAATATCACTTCTAAAAACAAATAGATCTCAAGCCATGATTCAGGCAGCAAAAGCTAATAATAACTTATGTGGAACTACTATTTTTGCCCATATACATCTGGGTGGTTGAAGCAATCTGATTGTATGATTAGGCACAAGGCCAAAATGTAAAAATACTATGCTCCAAAATAGTTATGTGGGAAACCATTGGAAATGTGTCTCAGCCTCTGAGAGAGGTGAATCAGTACTTTTTTTCCCCAACCTCGTGAATCAGTACTTTTTTTCCCCTGATACTTGATGTTCACACTTCATTGGCAAACACACACACACACACACACACACACACACAAACAAAAAAGCATGTTTTCTAGCATTTTATACTAATAGCCATAATCAGATGGATAATATTACAGAACTCTAATATTCTGGAGAGCTCATGATGTTTGACAGTTATATTTGCCCCCCTAATCTTTAAGACAGCTGGGAAACACAAAGGTAATGTCAAGATATTTCTAGACAAAACGTGGGCCATCTAAGTAGAAAGCTATTCATAAATAACAAATTTGTAGATACGTGGGACTTAAAAACCTAAGTGTCCCTGTTAAATGTTTCTCTTTGTATATGATAAGCCTCAACTTTTAAATTTCATAGATAGTCAAAATGTATAGCATGTACTCTTAGTTTCTTTTCTTCTTCTTTATCTCTTCCTCCTCCCCCTCCACTTCCTTCTCTTCTTCCTTCTTCTTCTTCTGTTGTTGTTGTTTCATCTGATTGCCAGTTTCAGTGCCCTAAGATCTAGGAGTCTGAAAAGAATTGTCCTTTGATAAATTTAGTGAGGGACTGCTTATGTAGCCCGACATACTAAAGATAGATGGAGATTTCAAATTCCTTTGGGGCTTCTGGAAATTTCTTCCTCTCTAACTGCAACTGGGGCCATCAGAATGCTGGATCAGAAAAAAGAAAAAAAAATGTGTATGAATGTAATTTTCATAGACCCAAGATTCTATGGTTATAAAAACCGTGAACTGATTTCAGGGATGAAAACAGTAATAGGAATGCTATAGGTTTAGAGAATTCAAGTCTTTTCCATGCATATATAGTCAATTAATTTATGACAAAAAGGCCAAGAATATAAAATGGTGAAAAGGATAAACTGTTTACTAAATGGTGCTAGGAAAACTGGACAGCCATATGCAAAAGGATGAAAGTGGATCTCTATCTTATATCATATACAAAAATGAATTCAAAATGAATTCAAATTGAATTAATGACTTGAACATAAGACAAACAAAAACCAGAAAACTCATAGAAGAAAACATAAGGAGTAAACCCCTTGTTATCAGTCTTGGCAGTGATTTTTTTGAATTTGACACCAAAAGTAAAGGAAACAAAAGAAAGAATAAAGAATTGGGACTACATCAAATTAAAAAGCTTCTGTACTGCAAAGGAAACATCAGCAAAATGAAGACAACCTATGGAATGGAAGAAAGTATTTATAAATCATATCTCTGATAAGAGGTTAATATCCAAAACATGTAAAGAACTCATACAACTGAATTTTTAAAATCCACAAATAAGCCAGTTTAAAAATAGGCAGAGGGCCTGAATAGACATTTTTCCATAGGAGACATACAAATGGCCAACATGTACATGAAAAGATGCTCAACATCACTAATAGGGAAATGCAAATCAAAACTACATTGAGATATCAGCTCAATCAAGAGGTAACAAGTGTTGGCAAGAATGTGGAGAAAGGGAAACCATGTGCACTATTGGTGGGAATATGAATTGGTGCCGCCACTATGGAAAACATCATAGAGGTTCCTCAAAAATTTAAAAATTGAACTACCATATAATCCAGCAATTACACTACTGGGTATTTATCCACAGAGAACAAAATCACTATCTCAAAGAGATATATACACCCTCAAGTTCATTGCAGTATTATTTGTAATAGCTAAGATATGGAAACAACTTCAGTGTCTACCAACATATAAATGGATAAAGAAATGTGAGAAGTAGGTGGAGGGGAAAATGGCAGCAGAGTAGGAGGACCCTAGGGTTGCTTCATCTCATGAATAAACCATATAACTATCAAATCATCCTAAATATCCCAGAAATTGATCTGAAAACTGGCAGAACAAACTCCACAACTAACGGTAGAAAAGAAACCACATGAAAGAAGGTAGGAAATGCTGAGCCACCATTTGGGAGAGAAGTGGATTATGGCTGTTGTGGTGGTGAGGAAGCCACAGTTACAGAAAAGGAAGAGAGACAGACTGATACACAGGGGAGGGCCAGGGCAAAACAAATCCCCACAGCAATGGGCCTGGAAAGTGAGAGGGCCTGAGTTCTGTGAATTCTTGAAACTAGTGGGACTCAAAGCCTAAAGTTTTAAAGGTCAGCATGTTTGTCTTTAGGGGAGCTTGGAAGACATTGGGGCTGCTCTTGGAGAGAAGGAAGGGCAAATAACCCATGGACATACAGTGTGGAAGCAGCAATCCATAGAGTGCCTGGGGCACACAGTGTGGAGGTTATTTATTCATCTTGGAATGTGTTCCAGAAAAGCAGCATGCATGGAGAGACCCCTCTGGGAACAAAGGAACTCGTAGGCAACATTTCCCTGTCCTGCACCCCAGAATCAACAGAGGGCCACCTGTGGAAACCAGTGCAGTGCTGACACTCATTACCTGACTTACTTACATTAAACCCTGCCCCTCCGTGCTCAGTTGGAACTGCCTTTCCCAGTCACACTTACCTCAGTCCCAGTGTAGTGGGTCCCCTCCCCAGAAGACTGTCCCAAACCCCCACCAACAAAACATCTCCTGACCTGGGAGTTTTGTGAGGCCACAGTTCTTGTGGCAACAGCAACAGGTTTCATTCCACAAGCAGACCAGAGAACACCTAGTTAAAACATGCCATATTTAGGCCAGGGACCAAACACTGCCCACAACAGACGAAGAGAGCATCTTTAGTTTTTTGGCCTTAGGGATAAAGCAGCCAGGGCATAGGCAGCACACATTGGAGACACTTCAGGGAGGCTTGGGAGTTCTGGAGAACAGAAAATACTCAACTGCAGGGCACTACAGGACCTCTTCTTAAATCCATTCCTTCCAGAACAGGAGACGTAGCTGACTTTCCTAACACAGAGAAACAGGCACAGAGACTAAGACAAAATGAGAAGACAGAAGAATTTGTCCTGATTAAAAGAACAAGACAAGGCCATGGCCAGAAATCTAAGTGAAACAGATATAAGAAATATGCCTGATGGAGAACTTAAAGCAATGATCATAAGGATACTCTCTGGACTTGAGAAGAGAGGAGAGAACATCAACGAGAGCATTAATACAGAGATAAGGAATAACATAGCAGAGATAAAGTCCTCAATAAATGAAATGAGAAACACACTTGATGGAATGAACAGCAGGCTGGAGGAAGCAGAGGGATGAAGTAATGACCTAGGAGAGAGAGTAATGCAAAATAATCATGCTGCACAAAAGACAGGAAAAAAGAATTTCACAAAATGAGAATAGACTTAGGGAACTCAGTGACCCCATCTAACATAATAATGTATATATTATAAGAGTCCCAGAAGAAGAGCAAGAAAAGGGGCAGAGAATGTATTTGAAGAAATAATAGCTGAAAACTTCCCAAATTTGGGGAAGGAATCATATGTAGATTAGGAGGCACAGAAAACCCTCAAGAAAATCAACAAAAGCACATCCACACTGAGCTATCTTATACTTAAAAAATGACAAAATATAGTGATAAGGGGAAAATATTGAAAGCACCCAGAGAAAAGAAGACAGTTATGTACAAAGGAAACCCTTTAAGTCTACCAGTGTATTTTTCAGCAGGAACTTTGCAACCCAGAAATGAGTGGCATGATAGATTCAAAGTATTACAAGGAAAAATCTGTAGCCAAGAATACTCTATCCAGCAAAGTTAACATTCAAAATAGAAGGAGAGATAAAGAGTTTCCCTGACTAACAAAAACTAAAGGAGTCTGTGAAGAAATACTAAAGAGGACACTTTGAGTGGAAATGAATGACAAAAAGTCACAGTATAAAAGTAGAAAACACAAAAGCAGTAAAAATGAATATTTCTGTAAAAAAATCCATCAAAGAACTCACAAAATAAAAGGATGTAAAATATGACACCCTGTACCTAAATTGTGGGGAGGAGAGGAGTAAAGAATGGGTTCAAACTTAAAAGATCATCAACTTAATATAGACTGCAATATGCAGAAGATACTATATACAAACCAAATGGTAATGACAAAACAAAAACCACTAATAAATGTGCAAAGAATATAGAGAAAGAAATCCAAATATATCACTAAAGAAAGCCAGCAAACTATGAAAGAGAGAAAGACAAGAAAGGATAAGAGAAAATCTTCAGAAACAATCACAAACCCAGTAATCAAATAAATAAGATAAATGCTTATCTATCAATAATTACTTTGAATGTAAATGGACTAAATATTCTAATCAAAAGCTACAGGGTGACAGAATAGATAAAACAAACAAACAAAAAGCCCCCCAAAACCAACCAAGATCCATCTATATGCTGCCTACAAAAGACTCATTTTAGACCCAAAAAACCTGAAGATTGAAAGTGAGGGGATGAGATACACAAAAGTAAATTCAGAATGGATTAAAGACCAAAATGTGGGACCTGAAACCATAAAAATCCTAGAAGAGAGCACAGGCCATAACTTCTTTGACAGTGGCTATAGCAGCCTCTTTCTAGATGTCTCCTAAGGCTAGGGAAACAAAAGCAAAAATAAACTATTGGTATTACAGCAAAATAAAAAGCTTAAAAAAAAAAAAAACCTTCTACACAGTGAAGGAAACAATCAATAAAACTAAAAGACAACCTACAGAATGGGAGAAAACATTTGCAAATGACATATTCAATAAAGGCTTAGTATCCAAAATACATAAAGGACTTGTAAAACCAAACACCCCAAAAATGAATAATCCAATTAAAAATGGGCAGAAGACATGAATAAACATTTCTCCAAAGAAGACATACCGATGGCTAACAGGCACATGAAAAGATGCTCATCATCACTTACCATAAGGGAAATGCAAATAACAACTACAATAAGATATCACCTCACACGTGTCAGAATGTCTAAAATCAATGGCACAAAAACCAAGAGGTGTTGGTGAGAATGTGGAGGAAGGGGAACCCTCTTACATTGTTGGTAGGAATGTGCAATCTGGTACAGCCACTCTGGAAAGCAATATGGAGGTTCCTCAAAAAGTTAAAAATAGGGCCACCTGGGTGGTTCAGTTGGTTAAGCATCTGACTCGATTTCAGCTCAGGTCATGATCTCAAGGTTGTAAGATTGAGCCCCATACTCAGCTCTGTGAGAGGTGTGGAGCCTGCTTAATTTTCTCTCTCTTCCTCTTCCTCTGCCTGCCACTGCCTTAAAAAAAGTTCAGAATGGAACTACTCTATGACCCAGCAATTGCTCTACTAAGTATTTACCCAAAGAGTACAAAACACTAATTCAAAGGGATACATGCACCCCTCTGCTTACAGCAGCATTATTTACAATAGCCAAGATATAGAAGCAACCCAACTGTCCACTGACAGATGAATGGATAAAGATTTGGTGTATATATATATATACAATGGAATATTTACTCAGCCATAAAAAAGAATGAAATCTTGCCATTGACAGTGACATGGATGGAGCTAGAAAGCTTTATGCTAATTGAAATAAGTCAGAGAAAGAGAAGTATCATATGACTTCACTCATATGTGGAATTTTAGGAACAAAACAAACAAGTGAAGGGGGCCAGTGAGAGAGAGGAAGTCAAACCAAGAAACAGGCTCTTAACCATAGAGTTACCGTCAGTAACCAGGTTACCAGAGGATGGGTGAAATAGGTGATGGGGATTAAGGAGTGCACTTGTTGTGATGAGCACCAGGTGACTAAAATAAAAATTTTAAAAAAGAGCAAGAGAGATTTGCCACAGAAGGCATTGAGGCAGAAATTGGACTGATGCACCAGAAGCCAAGGAATGCCAGTAACCACCAGAAGCTGAAAGGTATAAGGAACATATTCTCCCCCAGAAGTTCCAGAGGAGCCTGGCCCCTGCTGACACCTTGATTTTGATCCAGTGAAATTGATTCCAGACTTTTGGCTTTCAGAACTGTGAAAGGACAGACACTGGTTTGTATGCATTTTTAAACATTTTGTGTACAAATTGTTACGTGGGTATTTGTTTCATTTCTACTGAGTTTATATTTGGATTGGAATTACTGGTCACGTGGTAAGTGTAGAAACTGCTGGACTGTTTTGCAGTTGATTTCAGACTTCTGGCCTCTAGAACTGTGAAATAAAATAATAAATTTCTGTTGTTTTAAACCACCAAAAAATAGAAAGCTTTCCAAAAAAAAAAAAAAGGAAAAAAATGTGAGAAGTAGAATATTATTCAGTCATAATAAGAAAGAAGGAAAACCTGCCATTTGTGACAACATGGATAAACCTTGAGGGCATTATGCTAAACAAAATAAATGAGACAGAAATATATATAGAGAGAAAATATTTAAAAAACTGTAGAAATAAAGAACAGATTGGTGGTTGCCAGAGTTGGGGGATCTAAGTGTGAAGGAAGAGGAAAGGTACAAACCTCCAGTTACAAGAGAAGTAAGTCCTAGAGAAGTAATTTACAGTGTAGTGTCTATAGGTAGCAATACTTTATTGGGTATTTTGAAAGTGTGCATATAGAGTGTTTTTTGTGCAGCAATCGATAAGCAGAACAAGGCACTACCCCAGACTGGGAATAGTCACTGCATCTCGTACCACTACGATCACATGGGCTAGCGTGAGCGGTATGACCACACCTCTGCCATCGCTGGCCCTGGAGGAAGGAAGGATGGCGAGTCCATGACCCCTGCTTCCACAGGCCACCACCTTCCTAATGGACCTCTAAATATGCTGTCTTCTTTGAGAAGCCATGTTCTCTCTGCAAGGGAAACTGATAGAGTATTGGGCTTTTTAAGCTTCTAGAGTGAGAGCTGTCCTCTATCTCGAGGTGGAGGATTCCTCAAGCACAAGAAGGGGGTTTAGATAGTGGCAGAAGACCACCACAGCATGCGCTGCTAACCAGAGTGGAGATGGGCAGATTGAGCTGGACTCTGCCGGATTCTGCCAAGAGCACAGACTCTGTGCCGCTGAAGAGTGGTGAGAAGGAATCAGGGTTGGAAAGGAGGTGCTGTGCTCTACTGAAGGCATGCCTTTAGGGTTGTTATACCACACAATTTCATTTGAATCCTGGGACTTTAAGTTAGTATTGAATTTCCTCGTTTTGCTGATTTCCTAAATCCCATCATTACTGTGACCAAAGTCCTCCAGTGGTATCCCATCTCAAATTAGAATCACAGATCTTTAAGTTGCCGTCCAGGGCCTGGGAAATTCGCCTCTTCCTCCCTGTCTTAAGTCCTGGGGCTCCCTGTCACTAGCCCACTCTGGATCCTTGCTGCTCCTGGAACATACTGAGCACTCTTCTCTCTCGGCATTTTGTACTCATTCCTCCCGCTACCTAGAATTTCCTTGTTCAGATACCCACTTTGGCTTGCTCTCTCTAAATTTCCTCAGGGTTTTTCTTCAATATTACCCTATTATTGAGGCCTTCGCATAAAGACCGCTACATACGGACTAGGGCCCTGTCCTCACCGACCACACTTCATTTTCTCTTTACCCTGCATTGTTGTTTTTGCCTTAGCAAAAATAAATGTCATATGATATTTTTGCCTTGTTCACTGCTGCACTTCTAATACCTAGAATAGTTCCTAGCATATACATTAGCAGGCATTTAATAACACTTGTTAAGTAAATGATTATTGTTCTCATGATCATCACCATTATTCTGTGGTATCGTATTTGATTTAGGTATATTGATATATATTCTTTATATTGATTTAAAAGAACATGAATAGAGGAGAATGGAGAACAGTAGAGCCCACAAACAGGCCAGGGTGTCCTTGATCACCTGGCTGTGGTAGTGTTTGTGTATGACCCAGTGAGTTGATAACTTGGCTGGTAAGCTATAGGTGTCTTGCATCTGTTAACTTGCTGGTAAGGATAGGTGTCCAGTTAGTTGCTTTAGACATGTGAGCATGAATTTGTCAAGGTTTTCATATTGCCTTGAGATAGCAAATGCACAGATTTATTGAATTGACAGGCTAAAAGTACCATGTGCATTGACATGAAGATACAAAGAACTCAGCTGTGTTGGCAGTATTTATCTTACCCAAACCTCAGACATGTATCAGCCATCCCTAATCGAGTAAGAAAATTCCCGGAGGCACGACAAATGGAAATGAAAATTGGATTTGTGGGTAAATACTTTAATGAATCTGCGATGGTCTGGTTTAAACAAACTCTAGACAGTCTAATTTATTGGGATGCTTTTATCAAGTGAGTGTAAAGGGAACATCACAGCAGATAGGGCCAGTAGTTCTTTGGGCTGTAGAACTTGTATTTCTATTCGAAACCACACCATAGTGATTAGTCATTCATGATAGAAATCAATGATTCTACTTTTCTGACAGGATTTGTTCACTGTTCCCAGGAACTGCCTTCTCTCTTCTCTCAAGAGGGCATTTAGGACTTGAAGCTCTTTCTCTTGGCTTGTTTATTGTGTACTGTTCATTGGCAGAGCGGCTGCAGTATCCTGTGCCAGTTTGGCTTCGTGAGGAGGGTTCGTGCTCACATTCTCCCAAGAATCCGTGCTAGCTCTCCATGACTTTGAATTCCCTTCCAAACGTTGGTTGTGGCTGGAGAGGCCAAGAACTTTATTCTAATCAGTGCTAGTTTCTATGGCTACAAAAAGCCCCTGAAAGAGTGACAGAAAATAAGGGCAGATTGTTCTCAATTTCTGAATTCATTGATATAAAGTGTTAAAAAAAATCCACCTTCTTAATCCATTCTCAAGTTGATTATTCTCTCTCTCTCTCTCTCTCTCTCCCCCTCCCTCCTCCTCTTTCTCTCTCTCTCTTCTGCCCTTGAGATTATGGCAGATACCACTGGTTGTCACCCAACTTCATCTGTATTGTCTTCCTTTTTACTAGAGCCCCGATTTTGCTCAACCCTCTTAATAGTTGAGGATTTCAGGGGGAGGTTGGCCCTATCAACAGGGTATGTGTTTTGGTTGCTATAAGCCGGTGACTGATTTAAGGATGGGCATTTCACTCCGTGCCAGAAATGAGATGTGATGGGAAGTCTGCTGGGTGCACTGATGAGATAGATTTTCCTTCCTTAAAACAAAGCAAACTAACAGGAATAAGAAGAAGTAGGCTGTTTAATTTTCTGTTTCCAAATGGCAAGTACGAACAGACCATACCTGCAGTTGCTTTTGCTACTTGGATAATCATGAGGGAACCTAGTTGAAAGACTGAGGAGAAAATGGGACTGTTGAAGCCTGGAGAAATCTTAGTACTCAATTATGCTGATGATTTAGTCAATCTGGGAAACTCTCCAGCGTTCTTGTTATATGAGATTTAAAAAAAAAAAAAAAATCCTAACGTTTAAATCATTTGGAGTTGGGTTTTCTCCTAGGGCAGCCAAAAGCATCCTAATGGAGCCATTTCATTTCTGGTTGTTTGCTCAACATGTCTTTAGAATTATCCTCTCTTCGTTGGTTTGGGGCCTTTTGAACAACAATAAGACTTCCTAGGAGTTAATTAGTTAAGATACTAAATGTGATGGGTTTCTATTTTCAACAGAAGACAAAGTATTGATTCTATTTTTTTTTTAAGATTTTTTAATTTATTTATCAGATAGAGATCACAAGTAGGCAGAGAGGGAAGGGGAAGCAGGCTCCCCGCTGAGCAGAGAGCCCGATGCAGGGCTCGATCCCGGGACCCAGGGATCATGAACTGAGCTGAAGGCAGAGGCTTTAACTCACTGAGCCACCCAGGAGCCCCTTGATTCTATTTTTAAGTGTTAGAAAAATCAGTGTTATTTGTATTTTATTTTCAATATACAAGAATGCCTTGCATATTCTCATATCATAGCAGGCTCTTAAAGTTCTGCTGTGTGAGGGAGTCTTTCTTACTGGTGGGAGAGATTGCATTATGTGAATGGAGATTGGTTCTTGAATGCCCCAGAAAAGATTTATGCTCAAATAAAGCAGCCAGAAGGAAGGTAGCAAACACAAAACAGTTTATTAAGGACAGTACACTCTCAGGAGGAGAAGCAGGCAGGCCCAGGGGCGGCAACTGCCCTGAGGTTACAGAGGTCTTTTCTTTTTATGTGAGCCAAATCTTGGGTCATGGACAGGGGTGGTCTCTAATGGAGGCTGCTTCTAATCATTTGGAAGACTCTTCCCAAAGGACGGACCCTGCAAGTTTTGTACTGGAACTGTCATGGCAGCCTTTCCCCAGGGGAGTGGGAGTTCAAATAACAATACAAATGCATTATAATGAGTCTAGGGGTTACCCTGGGGGCAGAGGTAGAGGAGGCAGAAGAGGAGAGGATATGCTCTGTACCTGTGCCTCTTGGTCTCTTAGCCTCCAGGGTCTTGGAAGCCACAAAGTCAGGATATTGTGCCTCGGGGCTTCTAATATGTCACTTGCTTATCAATGCTTTTGCCCAAGCTCATGTCTAACTAACTGCATGCTCTATCAGTCCAAGGACAAGAAGATATTTAATAATACCAAATGTACTGAGAGAAAACATTTCTGTCATATTGCATGTTGATATACTCATCTATGTGAATTTTGAGTTACTAAAAGGACTTTAAAAAATCACATTAATAATTACAATGGTTTCAAATGTTCCATTTTCTTTATATTCTCCCCGCTATTTCTGCTAATGGCACTATAATTCTCTTAGTCATCCAGGCTTAAAATCTCCAATTTATTTTTGGCTCCTCCTACTCTCTTACTCCAGAAACAATCTGTTGTCAAGCCCTCAATAATGTCATTTTAGAAATACTCTTACATCCCTTCCATTTGCTCTACTCTCACTGCCACTAACTTAGTTCATCAAGAGTCTTCTGAACTGCTTTGCAGAGAGTTTCCATGTTCTCTCCAGTCTTCTTTCTTTTTTCTTAAATTTTATTTATTTATTTAGAGAGAAAGTGGGCGAACAGGGGGAAGGGTAGAGAGAGAAGGAGAGAGAGAATCTCCAGAAGACTCCACACTCAATGCAGAGACTGATGTGGGGCTCAATCCCACCACCCTGAGATCATGACCTGAGCCAAAATCCAAAGCCAGAGGCTCAACCGACTGGGCCACCCAGGTGTCCCTCCCTTCTTCTTTTGAAAGCAGAGATCTGTCATGCTTACTTTCTCCTTAGTGTGTCCACATTGCTCAAGGATAAAGCCTGATCTCTACATGCTGGCATACAAGGTCCAGATAGCGGCTCCATCTGACTGACCTCTCAACATTCCTTGTCACCATTGTCCTCTTCACATTCTATGTTCTAGTCCAAGACAAGGTCCTTTATTGACTTGACCCCTCATCTCACATTGAGTTTATCTTCATTTGTTCAAATCCTAACTGCCAGTCACAGGTTATCTGAAATTACCATTTTCTTTACAAAGATCTCTTGATTTCTCCCAGTCAAAACTATTGTGCTCTTCATCCCTTGGACTTCACTGGGATTTTATCTCTCTATTAATGAAGGAATTTATTACTTTTTAACCATCTATTATAATTATTTACTACTTATGTCCTTTTTAAGAAAGATGAAGTTCTTGAGGACAGGAACCAGATCTTGTTCATTTTTGTGTTAATCTTGGAGATTGGTATTTCCTTGATTGTAACAAATACCCAATAAATAGAGTTGAATTGCTAAAGAGTGACCAGCTTTTTGTTCAATCCTTTTCTTATCACCATCTGATCAATGAAAATGTAATAAAATTTTGGAAAAAAGGGAAATTATTTGGTTCAGATGGTCAGTAATGGACCACATGAGGGAGAATTCTTTAAGAGCAATGAATTCAGAATTATATTAACTACAAAGAGGATAGATAACTTAGTTTTCCATTTCAGAAATATTCCTAATCTGGAAGAGAGTTTGAATAACAAATATGCTTCAGCATTATTCTCCAAATTTGTAATAGTTTTTGATCTTTCATCTGAAGATTATTATTTGAATTTTACAAAAAGATGGTTGTTTTGTTTTACTGGATTACACCACTTTTCAATGAGTCAAGAGTCCTATGCATCAATATCAAGATGAAGGATACTTTTATTAAAAAAAAAAAAAAAATGCCTAGTTCTTCCCGAGGCAGACTTTCCTGCTTATCAAGTTTAGTGTACTGCATTTCACTTGTAAGTACCGTGATGAGATGCATAATTACCTCGTTAAAAATTAACACAAAGGGAGATTCTATTGAACTTCTGGAATCTCTAATCTGCTGGCCTGCAGAAAAACAATGCAATACATACCCATGCGTGGGGGAATTCTGAGAAATATTTAGGATTACTCTCCACATTTTCTCACCCTTAATTTTTTCTTGCTGTTTAGCTTAAATTTAATACACAGTGTAAAACAGAAGTAGACCTAGATGTTATTAGATCAGAGAAACTGTATGGTAAATGCACCCCATTCATTTCCAATATTGCTTATTGGCTAAGAAGATAATGTAACCCAGTTCCACAGTAGAATTTGTTCTGACTCAGTTAGTTTAAGGACAGATTACAAAGTAACATCTTGATAATTGGTAAAATTGAATTCCTTAGTACTTAGCAAGAACAATTAAGATTTTATTTGTAGGGTGCCTGGGTGGCTCAGTGGTTAAGCCTCTGCCTTCAGCTCAGGTCATGATCTCAGGGTCCTGGGATCGAGTCCCGCATCGGGCTCTCTGCTCTGCAGGGAGCCTGCTTCCTCCTCTCTCTCTCTCTGCCTGCCTCTCTGCCCACTTGTGATCTCTCTCTGTCAAATAAATAAAACCTTAAAGAATAGTACAATAGTACAATAGTCTTATAAAAGTAAACACCCGGGCCCACCTTCAATCCATAGCTGGATCTGACAGTTCCTTCACCAAGTGGTGATAAAGAGGTCAAATGGAGCTCAGAGAAACACAGCAAATAAGGAGAGAGAAGTGACTTACAAAGAGGGTTCAAAAGGATTTTTACTCTGCCGTTAAATAATACCTAGGGTCCAGCCTCTCATGACTCTGCAAATGCCAGAAAAGAGGATTTACAGTGAGATTGGGCAGAGCAAGATTACATAAGAAGGCAGCAGTGGAGCCACCCTGCCAGATGCCAGGTCAGTGGAGCACTCCGGGATCCCAGAACTTTCTCACATTCATGCAACAGCGATTATGGAAGTAGGCCATTCAGGGGAGCATGAAGAGTGGCCGCAAATGGACTCTAGCAGAGACAAGTTTGGAATCTGGCTCCGAATTCCGCCTTTGCCACTGCCTCTAGAATGTTATTAAACTTCAGGATGGAGGGTAGTATTAGAAGCAGGACAAAGAACTGGCTTATTTGGTTATGAGTGTGTTTCTGTCTGGGTGGGGCATCAGAGAGGATAGGAGAGGGGATAGGTAGATTTTCATGGTTGCAGCTATCAGTCCTTCTGTTGCAAGATCACATGTGTACTGAACTGTGATGTGGTTCTGCCATTCTAAGACCTATCCTTTTGATGATCTGTATTTACTGTTTCTGAGAATGACCAGAATGGCTCACATCATTGTTGACACTTCTTTTTCTTTCTTGCTTGCCTCTGGTGGCCAGTAGGATGCTGGTGCTGGGTTGTATGTACACGTGTGTAGGCACGTGAACACATGCGCAGGGGTGATGGGGGAAGTGGGGCACATTGGTACATAAGCAGTTTATCACTTAAGGAAGCAATTCAGGGCTTAATAGCCCAAGGCCTCTAAGACAAGTTTGCTCAGTGTCCCAGAGAACAAGGATGAACAATGATGATAATATTCTGAAGGCGGTAACTTGTTCAGGGTGTGGGTCAGTGGAAGGTAGGCTTAGGAAGGGGAGAATGAGAATGAGTTTGTGAGGTCCGGGGATCAGAACAGTAAGGCAGAGTCAGGCGAGCGGAGATAAATTGAGCCTAATCAGTTATGAAGTTCGGAAAGAGGTGGAATTAAGGAAATATGCAGCTTATCTTTCAAAGGCCTTTGTAAAATATGGAGGAAAAGTTAACCCCCTGAAGGTAATTCATGTTTGGACATTTTTGTGTCTCAGTGAAGACATTTGGTGACCAAGAATGAGTGGAGGTGCCAGAGATAATTAAGGTGGAAATATGAGTAAATGCCAGTATGTCTTGGAGTGTATTCAGAAGTTGCCTGTGTAAATTTGAGCACCAGGTTACTGAGAAGCAACGGGCTAATTTCAAGACAGGAGGAAAACAAAAGTGTTCATTACCCATAGGGGCTGAGGTCAGGCTGGGTAACTGGTCCAACCTGGCATATAAAAAGACCAAGAAGCAGGGGCATAAAAAGATAAGGGGAAACTGGGTTTCTTTGGGAAAAGAGGAGGGAGGGAGGGAAACAGTGGTGAGTCCTCGAGAAAATGAAGCAGCAGCAAGCTGCAGAAGGCCTCTGTCTCCCAACGAGTGGTCAACAGTGGCTCTTCACGTAGACACTGGCTTTCGTGTAAGCGAAATGCATGCGGGCAACACCAGGATGTTCAGGCTCCCGATTTCAGAGTCAATATATGTATCAGTTGGTATATTATGCCGGTTGTGTCTCTCTCTGCTGTCTTCTTGATCTTGAAATAATCCCCTCACCTAATGTACCCAATTATTTTTGCTCCTGCAATGAGGTCCATGCGCAGCGCTGCCCTGTTTGTGCCTTGAGAGCAAATCGGGGAAGACAAACACCTTACCATTTAGGAAAGGAAAATTTAAACTTGTCAGCTGTTTGGGGATTATTTTTCTGTCAGAGCTAGTCTGCCTGGGTAGAGATCTTTTTTTTTTTTTTTTAAAGATTTTTATTTATTTGTCAGAGAGAGAGAGTACACACAAGCAGGCAGAGAGGCAGGCAGAGAGGAGGAAGCAGGCTCCCTGCTGAGCAAGGAGCCCGATTCGGGACTTGATCCTAGGACCCCAGGATCATGACCTGAGCGGAGGTAGCAGGTTAACCAACTGAGCCACCCAGGCGTCCCATGCCTAGGTAAAGATTTAAGGAGGAGGTAGCACAAGCTCCAGGAACTGGATTCTCTAGAATTTTCTTTTGTTTCGTTTTGGGTTTTGTTTATTTGTTTGTTTTTGAGGGAAAAGAAACCTAGAACAAAAGGAGGGCAATCTGTACAGGCAATGTATTAACCTTTTGGGATGCATGGACCATCCTGGCCAATCTCTGCACTGCAGAAAGGCCAGGGTTTGATTCTGCTCCATCTTCCAGTGACTATAAAGTTCTTGCAGAGAACATGACATGTGATGACATAGAAGTAATTTCAATGTCACAATTCATTTCTCTTAGATTTAATGCAGATTTTTAATTGGAGAAAATCGTCTTACCGTGACACCACTGGAGAGGACCAAAGACTTTTAAGCAGCCCTTTTAAATAGTAGGTTAAAGTGTGAAAGAAGAGAACACGGGAAGAAATTTACAGCTTTAAGCTATATGCTGTTCACAAAAAAAGAAATCTACCCAGAAAAACCATCCTGAGATCATGGGAGTCTGTACAAGTATGGTTTTAGGTTCAAAGAGATTCTTCAAAATGTACTTTTTACCCTTCATTGGCCCCTGTAAATGAGGACATTTAATCCAATCCTAATAAATCTTAATTAGCTAGAAGACATAGGAGTTTTTATTTAATTAACACTTACTAAAGGCCAGTAATCCTTAAGGTTCTGCAGGAAGCACTGTGACAATATGGCAATTTGGGTGTGATTCCCGTTTGGAGAGAGCTCACAGGCTGAAGACTTTAGTATGGTCTTGGGAAAATTACTTTTTTGTTTTTTTAGAATGCAGGATCATCTATTAAGCTAATTTGCCTGTAAGATCAAGGAAGGGTATTATGGAGGGAGGACCAAAGAAAAATCGTAAGCGTTTTTACCCTGCTTTATCTAACTACTCTGACCAAAAAAAAAAAAAAAAAAAAAAAAAAAAAAAAAAAAAAAAAAAAAAGACAGGAAATGTTACAACATCCCACTGTTGATAAATGACTAGAAACAACTCTGTAAGACTGTGAAATCCAGCATATGCAGAGAAAACAGAGCAAAACTTAGGTAGAACAGGATAAAATTGAGCATTATAGTTAGAGTGTGGTGTGCAAATTCTGTGTTTAATCTTGGGGTTTGAGTGGAAAATACAGAATAGTAGTGTTACTGATCTGGCAATTGTAAAGAACATTTTTTAACATGATTGAAATAAAACATTCTAATTAATATATCACATTCAAAACAAACAAGTATTTCAAAGATGCTTCAGTGTTGCTACTCAGCTGAAAGTCTACCACTTTCACTGGTAATAATTTCTTAGAAATGATTTAATAACTCGATTTTTTTTTTAAGATTTTATTTATTTATTTGACAGAGAGAGATCACAAGCAGGCGGAGAGGCAAGCAGAGAGACAGGAGGAAGCAGGCTCCCTGCTGAGCAGAGAGCCCGATGCGGGACTCGATCCCAGGACTCCGAGATCATGACCCGAGCCGAAGGCAGCGGCTCAACCCACTGAGCCACCCAGGCGCCCCAATAACTCGATTTTTTATAACAGGACACTGCTGATCAGCCTTAGAACAAAATGCTTTAAGCACTGAGGTTCGTGTCATTGAGGAGGGAAGAAGGATTAAAACTGAAGAGATTTTGGCCATTCCTACTGGTTTAGGGTGTTATCTTAATGTGGTTTTGATCTGAATCTCCCTGATGGCTAGGGATGATGAACATTTTTTCATGTGTCTGTTAGCCATTTGTATGTCTTCTTTGGAGAAGTGTCTGTTCATGTCTTCTGCCCATTTTTTGATATGATTATCAGTTAGAATGGCCAAAATTAACAAGACAGTAAACAACATGTGTTGGAGAGGATGAGGAGGAAGGGGAACCATCTTACTCTATTGGTGGGAAGGCAAGTTTTGTGTAGCCACTTTAGAAAACAGTATGGAGATTCCTTAAGAAATTAAACAGAGAGCTACCCTATGACCCTGCAATTGCATTACTGGGTATTTACCCCAAAGATACAGATGTGAAAAGAAGGGCCATCTGTACCCCAGTGTTTATAGCAGCAATGGCCACAGTCGCCAAACTGTGGAAAGAACCAAGATGCCATTCAGTGGACGAATGGATAAAGAAGATATGGTCCATATATACAATGGAGTATTATGCCTCCATCAGAAAGGATGAATACCCAATTTTTGTATCAACATGGACAGGACAGGAAGAGATTATGCTGAGTGAAATAAGTCAAGCAGAGAGAGTCAATTATATGGTTTTGCTTATTTGTGGAGCGTAAGGAATAACGCGGAGGACATGGGGAAATGGAGAGGAGAAGTGAATTGGGGGAAATTGGAGAGGGCGACGAACCATGAGAGACTGTGGACTCCGAGAAACAAACTGAGGTTTTTATAGGGGAGGGGAGTGGGAGGTTGGGTGAGCCTGGTGGTGGGTATTAAGGAGGACATGTATTGCATGGAGCACTGGGTGTGGTGCATAAAAAATGAATTCTGGAACACTGAAAAGAAATTTAAAAAAATAAAATTTTTTTTAAAAACTGAAGAGATTTTTTTTGGACTAGATATTAGATGAGTATAATTTTCCATGATTTCAATGACTGATTTGTATTAAGCTAGTGCATATACTGTTTGCCATATTTTAAAAATTCACTGATTATCTGGGCATGGCTTGTCCTGGGGAATAGTATAAAATTTTTATATTTCTCATACTTATTTTTTTATTTTTAGTTTTCTTGTACTTCCCTTAGGCAACTCCTCTCATATTTCTGTGAGGTCAGCATTCAGCTTTTTGGCTGCTCTGGACCTCTGTCTAGGTCTGTCCTTCTGAAAGTCTCCTTGGAGTCAACATTCTTCTCCTCTATCCTTTAAACACTTCTCACCCCCAGGTGCTGAAATCTCAGCTGGTTGTTAGGTAGAGTCATAGGATTAAACCAGTTCCTTCTCTGTATTCATGATGCCTGACAGAGGCTAAAAGTGATTACATGCCTAGGCTATTTGTGTAATAAGAGAAAATGTTACTCTGAATGAATTTTTCACGATGCCATTTCAGTGGTTTTGAATGAGGATCTTTTAAGACTCAAGTGACCCTGCTTAGGAATCTGCCTCCTGCACATTCCCTCAGGCTGGGTAGGTAGAGGATCTTTTTCCTCAACAGTGTGGCCAGTTGTCTTGATTTCAATACTTGAATGGTAACTGTCATTACTAGGGTTTTACCAAGGCCCTTGATGCTTATGGTAACATCAGAAGCCATATCTCATTACGGCCTAGGTGCTGGGCTTTGAAATTCTATGTCCTGTCTTACCTAAGAGAGACGAATACAAGGCTATCAAGACCACCAGTATCACAGAGGTGGTTTGAATCTTCACTCATGATTTTCTATCACCCTTAGTTTTAGAATTTCTGGAGTACTAGACGTTTTAGATACTAGAGTGACTACTTTTTCTTCCCTTGAGACTTGCAAAGACATGTAAAAATCATGCCTTTGTTCTATGTTTGTGATCTTTTGGCTACAGGAATAGCTTAGGGTATGAATAGGATGTCCAAGAGTTCCCCCACCAACACACTGTGACCTGTTGCTACTCAGACCCCTACTTCTCAAGAGTTTTCTAGAATTTCAATATATGTGGCTGTCCCTCCTTTGTGTTTCAGAAACCAACTCTCTGTCTTCACCGTGTGAATCCTTCAAAAGGGACAGGAAACCAGATATCAAAAGACTGATAAATTTAAATATATTTCTATGGAAAAACACACTTATTACAGTTGGTTCTCCAGGCACATTTTAGTTATCTAATTGAGTTTACTGATTTACAGTAAATGTGTTCTGGGGTGGGATGGGGGTAGATGTAGTTGTAAGAGAGCCACACAGGGGATCCTTGTGGTAATGGAATGGTTCCATATCTTGATTATGGTGGTAGATACACAAAATAGATGTGTGCATGTAAACCTGGGAAAATCTGATTAAGACTGGTAATTGTGTCAGTTGATATCCTGATCGTGATAGTGTACTGTAGTTTTGTGAAATGTTACCATTGTGGGGCCCTGGTAAAGGGTACATGCGATCTCTCCATATTGATTCTTACAACTGCAAGTGAATCTACAATTATCTCAAAACGAAGTCTAATTAAAATGTGTTTGCTGTTCTAGCGTCAAGAGTATTTGGGAAGATAAAATTCATACGTGTAACACAGAAGCAAACACACATGTTCACAAACAGTAGCAAGGTTCATCCTGCCATTGTAGGTACATACACATTTTTGCTACCAGTTGGGAGACAATTTTGTGTTTAGGAAAAGGATTGAATCTAAATTTGGTGTCATAAGGCATAGCTATCTTCTTTAGATCTCATACAAAGAAGACAATCATGACTATCTTATAATTTTCCTATCCTGGTGAATGTACGTTTAATAAAGAAGAAAAATAATTGAAAGTTCATAATTCTATATTTGTATTGATTTTTATATTGCTGTGTTAAAAAAATTGTAAGGATAATGTTTAAAAAGGCAATCCAAACCCATACGTAAGGACTTGGAGGAAATAAGCTACATGCGTTGTATTTTCCTACATTGTATTGTTTTATACTGTTCATGCTGTCTTGGTCCATCAGGCTACTAGACAAAAATACCTTAGACTGGGTGGCATAAACAACAAGGGTTTTTGTTTTGTTTTGTTTTTTATGTCCTGGAAGCTGAAAGTCCAAGATCAAGGCAGTGGAAGATTCAGTGTCTGGTGGGAGCCTGCTTCCTGGTTCATAGACATTGACCTCTTGCTGTGTCCTCATATGGCAGAAGAGGTGAGGGAGTTGTGTGGGGTCTTTTTAAATAAGGGCACTAATCCCATTGATGAGGGCTTCATCTTTCATGACCTAATCCCCTACCAAAGGCCCTACCTCCAAATAACATCACATTGGGGATTAGGATTTCACCATAGAATTTTAGGTGGACAAGAACGTTTGGTCTGTATGTAAGCATAGCATAATAATGTCTTATTCTTGTGTTACAGCAGAAAGCCTTCCATTTTTAGCTTCAGATAAAGCATTTATAGATCATCTAGCTGTTCTGCTTTTTTAATCATACAGTAAAGGTTTCTTGACTCAAAATATTGGGAGTAAGATATTTGATTACTGAGAATTAGTGAGCTTGTTTGAAACACAGCAATTTCCAATTTCAAAGGACTCACAGAATGTACAATATATTTAACCCAATCACATAAACTCATTGTGGAATGAAAGGTAACAAAATAGTTAACATGATACAAGAATAGTACATATATATTTAGAATTGGGGGATTAAATTTTTTTCACTATCTGGCAGGGTTTCAGAAATTAATTACAGTAATTACTGTGATAACCAAAAAATTAGGAACGTTACATTCTGCACATTAAAAAATTTAATGATCGCAAATGGTCTACATTGGCTGTCATTCCCCCCCTACAAATAGAATGTATTTAAATCATCTGCAATTTCTAAGGTCTTAACACTTTCAAATTTCTTCTTTAGTTGAAGACATTTCTACAAAGATGCCAACTCATAATTTTTGTAATGTTTGTTTTAAAATAATTTCAAACATAACCAGCATTAAAATTTACTTCTTTTAGGGGTGCCTGGGTGGCTCAGTGGGCTGAAGCCTTTGTCTTCAGCTCAGGTCATGATCCCAGGGTCCTGGGAATGAGCCCCAAATCGGGCTTTCTGCTCGGCCGGGGGCCTGCTTCCTCCTCTCTCTCTGCCTGCCTCTCTGCCTACTTGTGATCTCTGTCCATCAAATAAATAAAATCTTTAAAAATAATTTTATTTCTTTTAGGTTAAACTGATAAGATGTCTACTATGTGGTAGATGAATTTTTTTCATAGACTCTCTTCTGTAATCAAGCATTATACTTCACGCACAGTAACCTGGTTCTCTTGGCAGAACAGCTGAGGTATTGCTAGAGGGGATGAGAGGGGGAAACATCACCGACAGTGGGGGCGTTCTAGACAGCGAGGACAGAGAGTTGTACCTCTTTCTTCACACACACTTGTCATTTCTTTCCTTGATGATTTGAATTAGGAAGCTTCTTACAGCTTTGGGACAATTTTATTCACCTCACCATTTGCCTAGTTGGAAGAAGTGTGCAGCCCCAGCAGACACGAGAGGCAATCAGACTTCAAACCAGAGGCACCGAACACCTCAGGGGTCTCCAGTACACATCAGCTTCCTATGAATCATGAAAAATTTCAGAAAATAGGTGCTGCACAGCATTTGCAATGAATAAAATGTCCACTAATGCTGTTAGAGTTCTAGGTGCAGGTGATTTTTCTGCATAATTCACTGGGACACCTAATCCATAATGAACTTTAAAACATGAATAATTGTAAGGAAACCCACTCCACTGGTAGTGAGAAATTTTTTTGAAAAATTCAAATGGCTTTATCAATCTTCATATTTTTACCTTACTCATTATTTAATATCTTAGCAAAATTGTTATTTTACCCTGGGTATCTTCATTTTACCTAATAGTGTAAATGCAATTGGGGACAGCTCTAATTCAATTGGTTTTAAAATACCTCAATATGCTACCTAACACATATATATACTTCTCTCAGTAGTCAGTTCTAATAGTCTTTCAAAAGTATACTAATAGACTGAGGCAATTAATCTGCTGCTTGGTACACTTCTTCCTTCTGGCTGCCAACCATCCTTTAGTGAGCTGTCGCCTTAGGACATCTCAGGCTGGGAGGGGGAGCACCTTATTCACGGGACTTCGGCCTCTACTACCCACTGGCAGAAGCCATTCACTCAAAAGGGTGTTTGCCACATGGTACGTTAATGTAGTAGCTTCAGGGCGCCCCACATTTTTGTAATCCTTTTACATGAATACATTTACAATTTTAGTTTTGTGTTGACAGTAAAAAGGCAATTTTATTGTGGCAAGGCTAACTCACACTTTCAGCTCCAGGTAGCTCAAGGACCAGTGTGGTACCACTTTAATTTGACTCCTCACTTAAAACCCAGCCACAGTGGAATATACTACTACTGCAGGAGGAAATGAGCTCCCCATTTATCAGAGATTTTCAAGCCACGCTGAATGACTACCTGTAGGCACATTGTAAAAAAGATAATCAGATAACTTCACATTTATTTTCCCACTCAGTGACTATATGCTTATTTGAAAATCACTCCAATTCATATTAATCTTTACCTAGCTCCTTTAAGGTCCATAGCACTCCAAAACCTGAAAAAAATTGAGCAACTCTTTGCTCTGGGTCTGTAATGACACAATTGTTAATTCTTCCCTTAATGCCAGCATAATTCTCTTAGACTGTTTTTATTTTTGTTTTTTTGCTTAGGAGAACCTCGGGATGGTTAGTTATATGCATAGTTTATTGAATAACTCAGTTATTTTGTTTGCCTCTTCAGTCTGCTGTAAATTACTTTCTGCCCTTTTTGTCTTGCTTTCCCATTTGGTAGTGCCCTTTCTTGTTTTCTTTATATATTATATCTCATCTTATCTGAGAGGGACTCCACTTTTGAAGCTTAGGGATTGTCAAAAGGAACCTACTTAGCATGTTCTTGGATTTGACCTGGATTTGGTTGTTGTCTAGGTGGTGTCTAGGCAGATCTATTACTCATACCTTCTGTGGAATGGTGAGTATATGAGTTTCCTGGCCTTTCTGAATTCTCTACAGAATGCTTGATGTTACATGTTAAAAATGATTTCTTGATAAAGATAAAAGGGCACTGCTACTAAGTTTGTTAAGATGGAGTTGAAGTCTCTGAATTTGGATAAATTTTGCAGTTTTACATATAAATTATTTCATTTTTCCTTTTTTTCTCTCCAGATATGTCATGGACGCAAAAGGTTGGGAAAAGAATTGGTGACAGATGTCCTACCACTTGAAAGAGTAAATCAGGCCACAATCAAATGCCCTTCAGGTGGGACATGACACATAATCCATACACCTGCGCAAATCCTTTATTAAAGCAACAATCAAAATACAGGATGGAACACATGGTTTTTGTTTTGCTACTATAACATCAACTTAAAAGTCATTTGTTTATATCTTTAAATTATTTTTTAAAAGTGAACATTCATAGTTCACGAAATCAACAGTTTGACATTTTTCCCAGATAAAGTTTTTCATCTTATTTTCCAATTTTAACAAAGGACATCCAGAACTAGAGCTATAGCAAGCCAAAACCTAAATGCAAGCAAGCATCTTCTTTGACCCTAACTCATTGTAAGCAGCTCTATGGTGTCTGACAGATACATCTGAAGGTTTTCATTACTGGTTAAATAAAATCAATTTATGCCAGAATATTCTTAGAGCTATTTGTTTTCTATTTTTACATTCCCTAACAGCTTCGGTTTTGATTGTGGTAGTCTAAGTATTAGCCCCCTTAAAATTGGTATGTCTAAAAAATCTCAAAGATCATTATCCCCCTCAGATGATTCTTGTGTAACAGACACACACTCAGTCCTTTGGAAAACATACTAAGCAATTTTCTTTTGATTTTTTCCCCCACCACTGATTTATTGAATCCAAACCTGGCTAATCACTGTAGAAACCCTAAAAAGAAGTCATTAGGAAAATGAACTTTGTTTTCTACTGAGGGATTTTTAACTGAATAGGTGAATGTCAAAATGTCTAGTTTCTTGAAGGTATCAGGTGCTCAAAATATGTGTGCGAACATACAATGAAATTTGGTAGACTGAAAGAGTACCAGTAAATTAGTTTAAAAAGGAAGACTAGAAACAGGGGTTACAATCTTAAGGGAATGCCAAAAGGATCTGTGAAGATAGGTGCAGAATAGTCACTGAGTGACTGAGCTGATTATAAAATAGAGTATCTGAAAGATAAGTTAAATGTCCCATTTTCTTCCCAAATGAAACACTGAGAGGAAATCCCCTGTGAACAGAACCATAGGGGCCGCCATTAAAGAGTTTTAGCACAGATACAACACTGTATTTCAATCTGCGAATAAAAGGTGTCGATTTGCCTTTCTAAAAGCGTGTCTTCAGTGGCTGGGATGGGTGTTTCTATAGTTAGGCTGATTTGTGTTGGCTGCACTACACTGAGAGGGTGCCTGTTCACAACATGCAAATACTCTTTGTGCCTTACATTTTCTTCATGTGCTAAAGAGCTGAGCAGATCCTAGATCACCGACAAATAACAATCTAAGCATTAGACTTCAAACATGTCATCAGTCCGTTAAATAATTTACATAGCCGTAGTTCAATTCAGTTTTTTTGTCAAATTGCTTTCTTATCTCACCTTTGCCCTTCAAAGGGAAACGTAAACAACACAGACTTCTACAGTTAAAAATGAAGCAAACAATACAAAAGGTAAGGGAAGGACGGAGATTCCAGAATCCCTTGTGGGATGTCAGGCCTTTTAACCTTACTTTTGAAAAAAAAAAAAAAAGGAATGTTCACAAGCATCTGAGACAAATCATTCCGGATGTAATGGCACAATAATGGTTGGGATGAGTGAGAACATTCAGATATTTTTAGAGCAATTTCTATACATTATATGTCACATTTGGTTCCTAGAGATTTTAGTCAAGTATTAGTAATTCTTTTTGCCGAGTATGATATACAAAAAGATGAGAACAGTAGATGTGCCCTAAATATATGAAAATATAATATATAAAACAAAACCATTATAAATTACATAGATTTTTCAGTATAAAATTGGTTTTTTTTTTCCATTTAGAATAAATACCGTCCAAGTTTACAGGTCATCTAAGTGAATTAAATATGCACATGTATCTGAATCATTTTCAGAATTTCAAGAAAAAAGTTGTTAAAAGAGTTATGACTTAGAAACCAGAAACTGTGTGATATTGAGAATGACTACATAAGACCCAAAGGACATGGCTTGGGATTTAGTGTTAAGGTTTTAAAACTGCCCAAATGAGCCTGATGCGCATGCGTGCACACAAGCACACACACCTATAGCCATACTTCTATGCATTTCTATGAAGCTGAACAGTTTATCTTTGAAAAATCAGCTGAAAGTCACGAGGTCTTTCTGCATTTTATATTCTAGAAGAGAGCCTTTCTCATTTCATAAAGAAGCTGTAAGATGGATAGGAAGAGTGCAGAATTTCAGGAAGAAGAAATCTCCATTGTAAACCAACCTCCTTTTAGGTTGGCCATTATTGTGTCAAGAGCTTCTTGATGCCTCAGAAGGGAAAAGTTTGGAAAATCTGTATAATCATCTCCCCAGTCTTTAGAAGCTAAAACCAATCTGGAACATTCTTTGGTCACACATTTCTGCTCCTACTTCATAAAAAAATCTGCTGATTTTACATTTTTAATTCCTAATCAATGTCTAGATAGTACTGATGCCTTCTCCTGTAATTTCCATGTGGAAATCTGCACATGGGTTTAAATGGAATGAGAACTGAACAGAATGGGGAAAAGTTCACATAATATCACAAAGTGAGCTTAAATCTCTGTTCTTGTTTTGGACACCTAGATCCATGCTAAGAATCTGCTGACATCCATGACAAGTGGATAATGTTTATATTCTGAGAGTTGGAGATAAAGCTGTTTTGCAACATGAATACATAAAACCCTAGCCCAGGGAGCCCATTGGGAGTCATGGTTTCTCCTGACTGCTGGACTACTAGTTGCTTTCCATGATCACCCAAGACACTTCTAACTGGACGCCAGCAGTTCTTTCCTGGCCAAGTGATGTCTGACCAAACTCCAGGTCTTGTCAGATTGCCTTCCACACGAGTTATCTATGAAGAAGAAGCCATCCCTAAAGCCAAACCCACCGTCCTCTGGCTCCAGAGCCAGACACATTTGTTGTAAAATCAGGACCACAAAAGCAACCAATCTCCTGTCTCTGTGTTTTGCTCCCAATGTTGTTTGTCTCTTGCAGTGGGGGCCATTCCATCTTGGCATATTACAAACTTTCTAGAAAGCAGTAAATGTCTGAGCTAGAAGGGATCTTGTGACTCATCAAGCACAACCCCCATATTCTGCAGAAGAGAAAGAGTAAACCCTAGAGAGGGGAAGGGAATTGTCCAAGGTCACTCATCCAGATAGTGACAGAGTGAGGACTAAACATCTGGGTCTGCTCTCAGTACCAGCGTGGCCTGTGTAACCTCCAGTGTCATGACCCCATCACTTGATGTGGCCATGACCCTTACAACTTTAAGGTTCTAAGTGAAAATGAAATACCACTCATTCTCACCACAATTAAACTTCAACTATGGAAGTGATCCTAATGATGGTTTGGGAGAGAACAGCCACAACTTGCTTAAAATGCTATGATTATTTGAAATTGATCCTCTTTGAGTAAGTCATGCAGCATAAACAATGTGAGCTGAACCCCAGAGTAGAAAGTAAAAATCTGTTAAGTACCTGGAAAGAGAAAAGCATGATGATATTGATTTGGTTCTGTGAGAGAGTGAGACCATTTAGATGGTGCTCAGAGTACATCTAGTCTCTCTCTTCTGACAAAAGGAAACTGAGACCCAGACCTGCCCAAAGTCAGGCAGTTGATTATTGGCACGCTCAGGTAAGGTGTTGGCCTCTACATAAACCGACTTTTTCTTCTTTCCATCATCATTCAGTCTCACGTATAACTGCTTTCTTGTGAGACTAAAAAATAATTCCACAATCTGGCATGAAATTTGATGACACAGCTACACCATTTTTCTAACCTTTCACTCTCCCCTTCAAGACTAATGAGTTAGCTCTGTGGTTCACAAAAGTGGACCTGGTTACACGGCCTCACAGATCTTTCTTTTGCTGCCCCAGATCCAGTGTTTGAGTCACCCAAAGGCATATGTCCCTGCAAGCCCTCCGGGGAAGCCAAAACTCTGCAACCTGCAGGGATTCATCAAATGCCTCTATCCTTGGAAGCAATACATTTTCCAAATAAAGAATCAGTTTTTGTTTGTAGTATGATGTTATGTAACCACAAAAAGTGCAGTTTTCATGGGTAATATGGGTATATTCAACCTTTTACCATCTCCCTCCATACTTCAGTTGAGCTCACCAAAAGGCTCTCAGAACTGGACAGGTAAACATGTTTTTATTTGGCTATTAAAGTGCTATTCCTGGACAAAGGTTTTCTCAGTTTCACAATAGCAGCTTCATTGGAAACCAAAAAAAAGTGATGTATGAAAGCGGGCTTGGGAAGTGACAAAAATAATGAGCCTAGTAACTATGGAACATTACAACTTGACTTATAGGTATCAGCCCTGCTACTAGAGTGACTGATACCAAAGTCTGTGAGGTACATGTTCGAGGGGAAAATAAGGACAAAGTGGCCAAGAGGACTAAACCGGAAAGAGCAATTAGTATTTCTATAACGACTACTCCATTATAAAGGAACAATGATAGGAATAAAAACTGAGAAGAAAGTGCAACAAACCCATGTACGTGCATTTGCTATTGTAGCAGACCTATAATTTTTTTTTTAAAGGAAAAGCAATGCAGTGTGCATTGGACAGGGCTCTTGAGCTCAGAATATCTTATAGTAATATTCTCTTTGCCAAAAGGGAATCATCCATTAAGGTATTTGGCAGAGAAGAGCCTCTAAAATTCGTATCACATGGATAGACGCCTTCCGTCCAGTATTATCGATTCTGCACCCTGATGTTTCTCGCATCCTTTTCTATTGGGGAAAATCCAGTCACATAATACCTGCACTCAGGAGTTTCCCCTTTGAAAATGGCATCACTCCTACCTAAGGGATGAGAGTCTCCTGGTAAGGCTTAGCGGCAAGTGCGTACTACATCTGCACTACAAGGAGCAGCCCCTGATTTTCTTGATATGCATAGCTTTTCGTAGTTGATATTAGACATGGCTTTCATAAATAATGCAGGTGTTTTTGTCATGTGCCACCGCTGGCTCTGCAGTTTCCAGGTGAGCTGGTGGCAGGACTCGATCTAATACCTCAACAGGCGTTGGTTCTTCAGATGTTAGCTCCGTGGATGTTATATCCGTAGAAGGCTCTGCAGTTTCTGGGGAATGTTCAGCAGACGGTTCTGTCTCCTCTTCATCTTTGACTTCAAACTGTACACCGTCTGGGTCACCCACGGGATCTTTTTTAGACTGCGGGTGCACAGACACCTTGATGGCAATTTGCTGGGGCTGCTCATGCAGCGACGAGGCATCCGAGTCTGCGGTGGGCGAGTCACTTCTCTTCAGGGAGTTGGGGATCGTGTAAACCTCATCTCTGTCGGAGGCCTCCTGGCCTTCTGGAGTATGCCGCACAAAATTCTGCCCCTGCTCCTCCAGCCCAACCACTTCCATGATTTCCTCCATGATAGTCCTACAGTTCATAATGAGGGGAGGCAGAGGCACACTCCTGGCAAGCTCTTCAATGTAGCGGGCAAACTCCATGGTTTTGAACTGGGTGACTTTGGCAAGCTCTAGAGTTTTGGCTGAGGTGATGATGGGGATCCGCTTGGCAATCTCAAATGCCTTCTGCAGCTTCTCGGCGCCTTCTGTCCTAAAGAACTCGTTGATAGCTTTCTCGGTCTTCTTCAGGTGGCTGCTCATCATGCAGAGGCGGGTGATGTTGAGGATCATGACGACAGTGAAGGCCACGAGGCAGACAACCATGTAGTAGACGCCCATGTCTCCAGAGGTAAAGATGACTCTCAAGGTCACCGTGTTGTTCACAGTGCCATGGACGTTAGAAGCAACACATGTGTATTTACCTCGGTCTGAAAAAGACACCTTGGTGATGTTCAGGAGGCCGCTGTCGTGCATCTGCCATTTTCCTGCTGGAAGGAAGAGTGGAGAATTCAACCAAGGACAGACAGGTCCCACCAAAGCGTCTATGAACTCTCACGTTACTAAAAACAACTCTTGCTACGACCACTGCTGCTGCTTCTACTACTACAAAGGATAATGACGATGGACCTTTACCGTGCACCAGACAGTGACACATACTAACTCATTTCATCTTCACAACTCCAATGAGGCAGGCACTAATCCTGGCTCCCCTTCTCAGGATGAAAAAACTAAGGCAGTGTTAGATTAAACCACCTTCCCCAGGTCACCAGTTTGGAAGGAGTAGAGCTAGCTGATGAACTCAAGTTCAAAAGGCTCTATCCTTAATCCCAAAACTATACTATGTAATTCCACGGCTTTGTGAAAAATAGAAAAAATAAACCATCTGGAAAATCTTGTGCTGTTAAAGAATGCTGTAAATGTAGCATCTGGTTTTCTAACCTGCCTGTGAGCATGGCTCTGCTGGATATAAGTTCACTGGGGAATTTAGTGCATCTCAGAATATAAGGTATTTTAGGATCAACATAAAATCTGCAGTAAGTTAATTAAATTATAATTGTTTACCTGGGTTTCTTGTATTTGAGGTTGGAGTTATCCTTGTATGACCTCAGTTAACTAAAATTTAACATATCATTAATTTTGAGAATTTACAATGACTTGTTTATAGTACTTAAAAGCTACAAGCTAACAGGGTGCCTGGGTGGCTCAGTGGGTTAAGCCGCTGCCTTCGGCTCAGGTCATAATCTCAGGATCCTGGGATCGAGCCCCGTGTCGGGCTCTCTGCTCAGCGGGGAGCCTGCTTCCCTTTCTCTCTCTCTGCCTGCCTCTCTGCCTACTTGTGATCTGTCTGTCAAATAAATAAATAAATAATCTTTAAAAAAAAAAAAAGCTACAAGCTAACGATGTGAACATTCAGAGGCTGGGTATGAATTACTATCAATTTGTTTTAGCCTTGCAAATTATAGACCCATCAAGTTGAAAAGAAGCCTCACATAATGGAGAATGCACGTTGGTAAGTGCAATTCTTATCTCCTTCTATGGCCTGGAAAGGATCTAGTGTTGCCCTGGCAATGAAGTTCTGAATCAGGAGAAACTCTTTAGTTGGGACTGACTCGTAGTTTGCCTGTGCACCCACATGTCAGAAGACCCCCCGGGGAAACATGATACAATGTTTGGCTTCCAGGTCTTGGGTCTGAGGCTTTCTGAAATCCTGCTAGCTCCCTATACTGTCCTATAGAGAAAGGTCAGTCCAGATCAAGTCCCTGGGAGTTCTGAGGAGCAGGCAGGCAGGTAGCTCTCCATAAAAGCACTCCAGTTCCCTAAGCCAACTGGAGGAACCTCTCCTAAGAGATGAGGTAAGTTAACATTAGTTTCCCTTTTAAGCATCTATTATTGACCTGTATTGTTTTCTTGTTTCTTCCCCTTCTGGCAGTGACTTTTCATTTTTTAAAAAGTCTGGTATTTCCCAAAAGCAACAAGCAACATGTTCATGTTTCCTTCCCCACCCTTCTTTAAATTTGTGAGCACCTAAGTGACTATGGTCTCAAGGGACTATGGAAGGAGGCAACAGAGGGCCTTCTTTTTTCCAGCATCTTCTGGTCCAAGGAACATTCTTAAGAAAGCTAGGCAGAGCAGCAAGGTGCCTTCTGAGGGCCTACAGTTCCTCCTCCTTGCTAGCCATGCTGGATCTGGCAGGATGCCTCTTGTTTATCCTGTCCCATTACTTTGCTTTCTGAAAGAACATCTGTGGAGAGTGGTTCCTGGTGTCCCTGAGTAACCCTTTTCTAACAATTCAGCCAGTGTATTTCCCCCAAGAATAGAAAACACTGGTTTGGAAAATCTAGTGAATTTTCAGTTTCTTGTGACTGTGTCTTAACAGACAAACCTAAGCACCCAGTCTATGAAACCTCTCATTTAGATTGGGCTGGGGCAAGCCTTCTACCCTCTTTGTTCCCTGAACTTGGATTTTGATAGTTCAGCTGCAGATCTATCCAAATATGGAAATGATCCAAGGCAAGGGAAATTATCCACTGACTTTCTTAAAATTTACATGTTTCACAGAAGTGGACGACAGCAGGCATAGGAAAAAAGCTCTAGATGACTGAAAGCTTATTAGGGATATGCAAGGTATTTGGTTCCAGAGATTTACAGACTATACTCAATAGTAGTTTCTCAAATTTACCTTCCTTCTTTTGTTGGAAAATAGAGAAAGCATGGAAGAGGGCAAGGTGAGGTGATTTGTATGGGGAATGGTGAGGGCCAAATTGTTACCTCCTAACCACCCATGGCCACTCCTTTTATGGAGGAATTACCTCCAAAATAATTGGAACCTGGGCTGTAGGAGAAGAAAAGCAAACAAGAACACTAAACTGAGAAGGTAGGCAGGCATCCGATGGCACTATAAACAGCTTTATTCTCATACCTACATAATAACTAGTTCAGTGATAACTGTATTCTAATTGTTAAAGGTCACAAAGCAGGTCTTTGGTAGCCAACACACACACACACACACACACACACACACACACACTTCCAAAGACTACAGTGTCAGAAAAGCTAAGATACCAACCTCAAAGGTGACGTATATCTGTATCTTTTTTTTTTTTTAAAGGCTAACCCCAAGACTACAGATTTCCTCTCAGTCTAAGCCTGACTTTTGATTAGTAGAAAATAAAGCTTTCTGCATGTTCTACTACCATGTGGAGCCCTGAAAAATAGAAGATGGCATAAACTGCACATTAAGGGTATCTCCCACATCTTCAGGCCCAGGCACACAAAGAATCTCCATATGGAACACAGCAGCTAGGATCATCTTGAGAGCATTTTCTCTGCTGCACGCTGCCATTCACCTCTGTCTACAAATACCTTGCCCTGAGACTCGTTCTGGAAGGGTCCTGACTTTGGCTTTAACTTGAAAGAAACAAAAATAACCCACAGTGACTATCTCAGGAAACCATCAGGACTATACATGGAGTGGAGATACAGTGCTGTTCTCATGTTTTTCAGATGGTAATTGAGTGGGAATGTCAAACTTACGTGTTGAATTTTCATTAAGCTGCACCACTTCACAAATAAAAACCTAAAATGTCAGCAGCCAACACCAAGTAAGTTCTACACGCAATGACTTTAGAGGAAAGAAAGAGGCGGTTGTTTAACCATGACTTTCTGAATATATTACCAAAGATGATGTGCAAAATGTTTCTCTAATGCCCTTGACAGTGGTTCACTTATTCACGTCCTGTGCCTCGCTCAGATGGTGGCTCCTCTTTCAGAAAGCTCTTCCCCCACCTCCTCTCCACCAGCTGTGGTCCTGTAAGGGGACCCTCACCCGAAGGCTTCATGATAAAATACTGCCACACACAGTAGGAGGGGGATGCCGGAGTCGCCTCTACTGGAGACCAGAGTTTGCCTAGGAATCTGTCACAGTCTCCCCAAGAAACTCCAGACACCAAAACCACACGTGAAAATCTCCCACGTGCGAACAGAAGTAGTGTGGGGACAATCCCTCCTTTGCAAAGAGAAAAGCTAACAGATATTCTTTCTTTTTTTTTTTTAAAGATTTAATTTATTTGACAGAGAGAGATCACAAGTAGGCAGAGAGGCAGACAGAGAGAGGGAAACAGGCTCCCCGCTGAGCAGAGAGCCCAATACGGGACTCGATCCCAGAACCCTGAGATCATGACCTGAGCCGAAGGAGGCAGCTTAACCCACTGAGACACCCAGGCACCCCAGATATTATTTCTTAGCTGTAACTGCAGTGTGTATTATGTGGCACAAAAAGAAAAAAAAAGAAAAAGCTGACATTTTTAGAAGGGCAGTGATCTTTTTTTAATCTTGTTCATGCATTTAGTCAACAAATATTATTGAGTAAATTGCAATTGCACTGGGTTCTATGCTAGACTGTGCAAATACAAAGATGAGTAAGATCCCTGACAAGAAAATCATCCAGCCCAAGAAGGGACACAGACAGCTACAAACAACTGTGGATCACCTGGTAGAAACACTGGCCCAGGGGAGTGGGGCGGAGCACCAGCTTCTTAGAAAGGTATGGGGTGAGGGCAGGCTGGGGGATGCAGACAGGAAGGGGATGCCACGAGTGTATGAGCAAAAGAGGGAAGCCAGACACTGCTCCTGCAGCTGACCAACAAACACCAAGAGAAGGGGTAGGGTGGAGACAGGGATAAGAGGAATGCAGAGTCAATTATCCCAGTGTTTAAGAGCTTCCTATTTATCCTGTGGGAGAACAGGAACCCCTTGCCCTGCAGGACTTCTCCCTGACAAGCCAGCCTTATTTCATTTCTTCGAGCTGCCACAGGACCTTCCCACATGCTTTTCTCTCTGCCTGGAAAGCTCTCTTCCCTCCTCACTCTAAGCCCTTACCTCACACATTCTTAGTCCAGTTTATATACCACCTCACCTCTCATTGCACTCCCTGAGAAAGCCTTCTCTGACTTCTGATTAAACCAGTAAAGAAAATCAGAAAGTCCAGAAGCAGATGCTGATAAGCATGGCAATTTTAAAAAATAAGGAAGATATTTTAAATCAGCAGGGAAAAGGATTTCAGGACAACTGACTATTCATTTAAAAGAAAATAAAGTTATACTCCTATTTTGTGTGATACATAAAAATAAAGTTCCAAGTATTCTGAAGATCTAAATGTAAATTGAAAGGATAAAATTAATAGAGCATATAAGAACATTTTTACAAACTGGGGATAGGAGGGCCTTTTAAAGCATCACGAGAATCCCAGAAATACTAAAGGAAAATACTGATGCACCAGATTTCTCCACAATTAAAAGTTTTTACACTACAGAATATGTCATACTAAATAAAACTAAATGCAAATGACAGGGAGAAAAACGCTAGAATATTTGACAATGCTTAATCAGTATAAAACATAAAGAACTCCTATAAATCAAGATAAATAACCCAAAAGAAAAAAATGGGGAAAACATATGGATAGGTCACAGAAAAAATAGTGTCTAAATATAAAAATCACTAATGATTACATTACAGAGAAACTGAAAGAGATCAAAGTAATTTTTTAAAAGGTAACATTTTAAGCTTTCAGAGTGCCAGGAAAAGTGGGGAGGCACTGATTAGACATGATGTTGAGAGAATGGGGAAAGGGACGCTCACATACACTGCAGGCAGGAGTTGGCAAAACTTTTGGAAGGTTGATATGGAGGCATCTGTTGAAATTCAGAATGAATATAATCTGTGACCCACTTTTAGATTTCTCGAAATTCTTCAAATCAGACAAGCCTTAACTTGACTGGAAAAATATTAATGAATATAAGAAAACTGAGGTAACGAAAAAAAAAAAATCTCCTTTTCAAGATAGTTTTTCTCCCAGGGACATAGCTCCAGAACTTTCTTCCCCTGCCAACATCCCCTGGGATAAGCCATAACCTCGGTCCCAAACCAGGAAGGTGGCTGACCTGGTACCACTATGCTCACTGTGAGGTATACACACATGCAGGGGGAAGGCAGCTCCAGAAAGTACAATGTCATGTCACTAGGACAGCGTCAGGTAGACCGTCTAGTAATGAGAAGCAAGGCAATATGGCATCATATGGCATATTGTCAAATATGGCATCATATGTCAAACCTGTCACAGTGACTGTGCCTCGGTGTCCAGCCACTGTATGGCCCCAGATCAGAGCTATGGTTCATGCAACTTCTGACCAAATTCGTGCTGTAGAGAAATGAGCAGCGTCCGTATACCTTCTGGAACTAAAGAACCACAAAGAAAGTGAGAGCACAACCTACAAAGATACTGTAATTATAGCTTCCTTCGAACACCATGTCCACTGCAATCCAACACTTCTCCAGCTTTTCCCGAGGACCACGGAGCATCAGACATCAACAATTATGCCCAAATACTAAGCTCTTAGAATCTCCCGCAGATTACTCATTAGAAAAGGATTTCTTCTTCTTTGGTGATATCTTTCTGGGAATGTGGAAACAAGCTGATGTATAGTTTGTCTGTTAAGTGGTTTGAAAAGATTAAAGCTCTATTCACAATCCCATTTGGATGGAGGCTCTGGAGCCTTACATGCCCATGCTTTTTAGAGGGGGTTCAATTGGCCAAAATAAGTAGGTTACTTTCTTGAAACCAGCTTTAAACATTTTTATGTGGTAAGAGTTCCAAGAAATGTTTATGCTGACATAAATGGGAGTACAAGGTTCACTCAAATGAGTAACATGTTGAATCAACACTCTTCAAATAAGACTAAAATGCACGTGTGGATAGTGCCTATAAATGTGGCACTTCTTGTCCAATATGTGAAATAGAGACTGCTGATGAGAAAGGACCCACATCTTTTTACAAAACATAATTGAGGGTGGCTGGGTTATGGACATTGGGGGAGTATGTGCTATGGTGAGTGCTGTGAAATGTGTAAGCCCAATGATTCACAGACCTGTACCCCTGAGGCTAATAATACATTATATGTTAATAAAAATAATTTTTTAAAAACATAACTGAAAACAAATTTCGCACTGCATGGTTGCACCTATTACAAGGCTTCTGCAGGAGATGACAGCTCCTTGAAGCCACTGCAAAGACTCTGGTTATAAACACTGCAGGCTGCGAGAGCTCTTGTCCCTCCCCCTGCCCCCGCTCCCACTCCCCAGTCCTCCCAAGAGACCTCTTCAAAGTGTACTAGGGCAGCCCTAACAAGCTATTTCCTATATCACGTGGAGCAAAGGTGGCCTGGGATAATACCGGCTTCACTCAGTTTTCAGCGCCGGAGGGTGTGGGGGGAAAGCCATGCTGTTCAGAGCCCGCAGTTATGCTCTGCTTAAAGGTATAAATAATACCTGAAGAGGACCTACTGTCTTTGCATTTCCTGGCTAAGGAAACAACTGACCCTCTAGCTAATTTGATCTGGTGATCTTAATTTTTTAAAAAAGTGCCAAGCATGTAATTCCATGGAGACAAACAACAGTCTTTTCTGAGAAGAGCTACAGGTGGTTTTCCAAGACAAGAGCACCCTACACTGGGTTCACATAAATAACTTCCATTTGGGGAATCTCAGCTGTCATCCTTATCTGAGATAGGTCTGGGAGGGTCTTTTCACAGCTGAGAGTAGAGCACTCTGAATTCATATCCCAAAGAGAGCACACCTCATTAAAGAAAAACTACTGATGGTGGTTATCAGGCTGGCCCTTGAAATGACTCAGTGAACCAAAATAACTTTAAATTAAACCACTTTTGTGGGAAAATACATAATGGGTTCAAACGACTGAACTGAAGATCTACTTTGGAATGATTCTTTAGTTAGCTGAGAAGTGCTTGCTTCTTTGGGTTAGATCAGGGTTTCTCAGCTTTGATGCCACTGACGTTTTGTGCCCAGTAACTCTATCCTTTGCATTATAGGATGCTTAGCAGCGTTCCTCCCTGCTGCCCACCAGATGCCAGCAGCATCATCTCCCTCTTCCTTTTTCTCCTCCCCCAAGTTATGACAAACGAAGAGTATCTCCAGACTTTGCCAAACGGCTGCTGGTTGGAAAACAGGCCCCTGCTGAGAACCACTGGTTTTGGCAAATGTGAAGTTTATCTTGTGCATGATATGCTTAGTAATCTGCACATATACGGCCTTCTCAGAGATAAAAGCATTACTGGATATCAATGGGTCCTTTGTACCCAAGAGTGATGTTGGGGCAAGGGGAAGCCTCTGAGGGAGAAGAGGGTTCCAGACATGCTAACCTTGCAGTCACAACCTTGTTTTGAAATTTCCAATAACTTTTAAGGGACATAAAAATTTTTATATCAATTAAATGCTTTTAAGGTTGAGAAACTGAGCTAGAGAATAAGAAATCACCCAGAAAATTATTTCCTGTCTTTTCAAAAACACACTGGACTATGAAACAGAGATTTAAGCCCTTGGAATCTATTACTGTGACAACCCAGGACAGTATTACCAATAACAGTGACAGCGGCTGCCATGGACAGCTTGGTGTGCTCCAGGTAACTATCCAAAACATTTCATATACAATAGTTTATTCAAGACTCTCAGCCCCACCTGATAATAAAAAAGGATTGTCTCTATTTTACAGATACAAAAACTGATGCTCAGGGGAAGTTAAGGCACTTGCTCAAAGACCCTTCTGTGATTCTTCTGAATTCCCCACAATATATTCATAATTACATCAATCTTGTTTTAAGCCTTTGATAAGTTGATTTTTCATCTTAAATATTGAATCTACTAAAAGAAGAATTCAGCATCATATTTTCAGGATTTAATGAGCTAGCTACTTCATGACGATCTTAGAGGCAAAGGATAATTTACCTTCCAGGTGGAAATGGACCTCCTTCTACATGTAGTAAGTAGGGAGGTCAGAAGCTATGGTCTGCAAACTGGCCTGGCACAGCTTGCTGTCCCTTGCAGAAGTAGTTAATAAGCATTTCATAGTCTATTCAAAAAACTTGAGAAGTGGAGATAAAAAACAATGGAGTGACAAGAAATGCAAAACTTATAACCATGAATTCCAGTTGTGACAACTGTGAACTCTAAGCAGTTCAGCTCAGTTTACTCTGTGCATGTTTACTTTCAAAGATTGTTCTATCGTTCTTCATTATTTTTGGTGAAAGAATGCAGCAAGGCTACGGAGACAAACCCAAGGAAAGTCTCAAACCTAACTTAAAGGAAGAATTTCCAACGTAATCACTAACAAGCCAGACATGTTTACCAAGGCCCATGCCAGCTGACTTTATTGAAATGCTTGTTATTTATCATCTGATAAAGATGCTAATGTGCATTTACATGGCTTAAAATCAGAGCAAGAAAGCACGGCAAAAATACACTGGCTAATTCGTACCTGAAATAACTAGGTCTTTTCTCATAATACTTTCTGACAACTATTTCTACTCACCTCTAGCAGAAGGAAATTTGAAAACAGTGCAGTTTGTGGCCATTTGTGGTTATGCATGTTACTCGAATTCTGAGTTATTTCTGTAATGTGGTTGGTGGACCACCCCCAACATGTCCTTAGGTGAACTACCAAAGGAAGAAGAAAAAAAAGTCCTCCTCCAGAAATAGATTACACATTAGCCTCTCCTGATCCTGCAGACTTTAAGTCACAAGCACCAGGGAAGTAAGGCAAAGCAGCTGCTGCTCCTACAGGAAATAGCCCCATTCTTTCTAGGACTGGCAGTGCTGGCATGAATAATAGCGATCTCACTTTTTCAGCATAACCAAGAAATGACATTCCTCCTTTCCATGCTAATGGTGGTGTGTTCCTGGATTCTGACAACATGTGTGTGCATGCAGAGGTCGTGTGTACACGAGGTAGCATGCATCCTAACACATCTGTGACTGTGATGGGGGTGATCACCGTGCATTTTCCATCCAGGAAGACTTCTCGCACTCACCCCATCTAGGTTCGATGCTCTTCAATGGTTTTTGCCTACCAAGACCTAAAGGGTGAGCAGATGCTGGCTGGGCAGAGGACAATACACACTAGCTTGGCCATACGCTGGTTGTGTAATATCCTGTTTACCTGGTTCCTCATCTGTATGCATAAAGATTAATAACATCTACCCATCACATGTGTTGTAAGGATTAGAAATAGTATCTGAAACTTGGTACGGGGGCTTATTCAATGGTAGGGATTATTAATGAAAACTGCATTAATTTTGTTAGTTTGGTTTAACAGTAGTCCATTGTATCTAGGTAATGTTCTGGGATATTAGCATCATTTTTCATACTACATTCAATTACCTCTTTGTTGAGTTATAAGGGAAACACTGCTCTATTTAAACTTAAAGACTAAGCCTGAAAACTGAAATTTTTGTCCATAGTCATAATATGGGCATTTTCCCCATCAGAAATGAAGAGTTAAAAAGACTTATGGGTCCTCTAATAGGCCATCTGAGCACTAAAATTAGAATACTTCATGATGAGGACTCATTTCTGCTTTCTTATATCTGGCTTGGTTAGGTGTAGTGATTTGTGTATTACCCTGTGTTACTGATGTCCCGAGGTTACTATCACTATGCGTCGTAACACAAAAGCTGAGTTGGAACATCAAGTACTAGTATAATGAGTTCTTTTTTAAAAATCAGCAGTGCATCTTCCTTAAGAGATTCAAAAACAGCTATAACTGGCTTATCAGCAATACTGCCGACTGCACTGTGATGCGAGCACTGGTTCTGATGGAGCAGGTGTCTGCGCCAAAGGCTTTTGGTGGCTACCCCTGCTTCTGGGGTCTGGGACAGGCTGTTACCATAGGGTCGCCTGAGCACCCACAGAACAAAGGGCAATTAAGCCATGTGGGGCTTCCTTCTAGGCCAGCTTCCCAGGACACAGGTAGAGAAGGCAAGGTACAACGTGTGCTTGCCAGACTGAGTCAATAGCTATAAGGACCTTTTCAATGGAGGCAACGGGGGATCTCTTTGAAGGAGAAAGGTACTACTTCAGGAATGCCCTCAAAATATTGCGCCTGAAATTCAGGCCCAGCGCTCTAAGGTTCCCACAGTTGTCTTCCCCTCTAGGACTCAGGGGTTCAGGGCCCCAGCCCCAGCTCCTGGGTACCCGGCATAACCTGTGCTTCCACGTCCGTGTGAAAGGTAGATGCAGGTCTGGAGTCCTTGTTCCCCTCACTTCAGTTACCTTGTTATTCCTCACAGTGGCCCAGCTTGTGGAGAGATCTGATGAAGTACAGGGACTAGAGAGTGTGTATGTTACCACGGTTACTGCCCCCTCACAAGTGTGATATCACTTCCTTTTGACTTGGGAGTCTGGGAGGAAGGAACGGGATGAATGGAAACCACCTGTGGGCTGAGGGGTGGTGGTGTCTCATCTTCTCATCACCAGTAGTGAAGGTTCTAGTCACAGCCACTTAATAACAGTAGGACCTTGGGAAATGTAGATAAAAGAGGGATTTGGATTACACTGTCTCCAAGTATAATCCAAATTTTTAACCCATAATTTTACTTGGTGGGCAAAGAGTTCTGCTCTCCTAGGTTAAACCAATAGATACACATGTGATATATAACATTAAGAGAAGAAGCTTTGTCATACTACACATCCTTGGATGGCTAACCAAAAGCAATGTAATGAGAGCACTATAAGGAAACCCCACATCCCAGGGAGCTGGACTGCTAGTGGCCTCAACCACATGTAGTTGTAAGAAAACTCCATTCACTCAGCTCCCAAGAAGACAAAAGACATTAGCCTCTACTATTTTTCAGAGTACAGAAGATGAAATGAGGGAAAGAGATTAAGAGTGTAGGTTTTCTTGCAGCAGAAACCCTATGGGGATTACTCATTGGTCAAAGGGTGTGGAATGGGAAGTACAATATGAATGAAAGGTGACAGAAACTAGTAAGCTGCTACTTCAGGAACAAGGGTCGTTTTACTCCCCCACCCTCAGCCCCCTACTTCACACAGTAAATGCTTCAGAAAGCACATTAATTCCTTCAGATCAATTAAAGCAGGCTTGGGTTTTCAGACAAGTACCTCTCCCATCTCAATCAAGAAATGTACAAATTCAGGGGCGCCTGGGTGGCTCAGTGGGTTAAAGCCTCTGCCTTTGGCTCAGGTCATGATCCCAGGGTCCTGGGATCGAGCCCCGCATTGGGCTCTCTGCTCAGCGGGGAGCCTGCTTCCCTCTCTCTCTCTCTCTGCCTGCCTCTCTGCCTTCTTGTGATCTCTGTCAAATAAATAAATAAAATCTTAAAAAAAAAAAAAAAAGAAATGTACAAATTCACAATGACCCAACCAATCCTCTCTCTAGCTGGAGACTTTCCTGAAGCAAGCTTGGTGCTTAGGTAAGTGATTCACATTTTTTGGCCAGAAAGGCACTCATTAAAAACCAAACACTCCCCTATTGCCACATGTTATTTCTTGCTCTTGAATCCTCCCTCTGTCTTGGCCTCAGCTGCAAGAGACAATCTAGAAACTTCAGCCAGGTCTTTGGGAGCACAGAGCCATCTCTAGTCAGCGGCTGACAACTTTGCACAGAGACTTCTTTTAAGAAGTGTGGTCCTTAAATCCACAGTCAATGAATTAAACTGACGCTTAACCATAAACTGCTATACTGAATACTAGAGTCAGCCCCATGAAATGAAATAAAACTCCCTTATAAATGGAACGTATACTAATGGGAAATCCACTTTACATTCGTCCCTATAACATTCTGTATGCATTATACTACAAAATTCCAAGAAGCCTTTTAAGAGACTTTTATGTTTGCCCTTTGTCTTCTGAGTGGCAGAGTGAAGACTATGAATTAATTACTGCTTTGAATCCTTAAGGATATATATTTCTCTCTCTTGCCTTAGCAAAGAAGACAGAATGAGATCTTTAAATGACTTGAATAAGAGCAACTAACATTCTCAGTGTGGCTTCCAGAGTCTGTTTATATTTTATGACATTTGACACAACTTGAAAGCCTACCTCCTCCTCGCTCCTTCTCCTCGTCGTCTTGTAGCAGCTTGCCAACGGAATTATACCACTTGAATTGTGGATCAGGGATGCCATAAACACTACAATTAATCAAGGCACTGTTCCCTTCCTTGACTATGATATGGTCAGTTCTGGCAATGATTACAGGCACAGAGCCCGAGACCACGTCAGTGCCATTTAAAGTGCTATTAGTCACACTCTTAGCAGTCGCTAGAGTGGATACTAGGATTAAAAAGGGCACAGTAGGTAGAAAGCACACAGGCAGATGGTTCTTCAATCGATCCATCTTCTTTGCTTGCTCTATAAGGCAACAGAGATGGTTTGCCAATGGGAATCTTCTATAGGACAACACGCTGTTCAGAGCAGGCCGTGGGACAAACCTGTCCTGGATCCATAGAGTTGGTTCCTGATTAAGAACCTGTTTAAAAACAAAAAAAAAAACAAAAACAAAAAAACAAAAACCCCACACACATAAATACTAGCATTCAAACTTTAACAACTTTATTTATAAAATGTTAGAAACCCAGGTAAAATACACACTTCTATAATTTTTAAACACACAAACTAGAAGATGTTCCAAATGTTAAGGTATTTTTTTCCACAGAAATCGTAACAGTATGATTTTGTTATGTCTGCTATTGAAACATATGGCTCTTCGTAGGAACAAATATATGCTTTATATGTTAAATTTATATCACATGACTTCGGAGAATTCCAAAACCAATTCAGGCTTCCTTCATTTAGCATGCTAAGGTCTCCTTCTGCCCTGTCACCTGTTGCTACTGCGGATGACCTGACTGTTCACCTGGGTCCTTCTTCCCCTCTTCTCTTTCCTTCTAGCTGATTTCAGTGGTCCCGGCTTGGGTGCTGCCAGCATTTGCAAGGGCACTACTGGAATCAGTCTGGCATTTTCCTCACTCCCCATTACGGCTTCTACATATGCCTTCCCCCCTTTCAGGCAACTGCTCATGCTCCTTTGAGCTGCATACCATCTAGCTCCCTCTGTTCCATGTTAACTGCCATCACCACCCCGTGATCACTCACTGAATTCCCTGGTTTCAGTCTTCATCTGTCTCCCGGAGGCAGGGGATAATCAGTAGAAGTGGGGTGACATTGTGGTGGCTACACTTCTTATGTCCAAAGGTCTAACCTTCACCTACATCTCTATCTTCCATTTCATCCACGAATCATGTAGCCACACCCTGGACCTTTCATCTCTCCACGCTCTAAGTTCCAAAGTGCCAAGTAGTTCTGAAGTTCTACCATCTTTAGCTGCACCCGCCCATTCTTCCAGATCTCTTACTCCCCTCACTGAACTTGCTAGCCCTTCCATTTTCCTCAGTCTCTATCTCCACTCCCCATCCCGACCTGCATGCTCCACTTCTGTCTCAGTCTAGACCCAATCACGTGGACCACAGTCCCCAATATCCTCACCCCATCCTTCTGCCACAACTACTGTGCCAGGATACAACTGTGATCAAGCTGATCACTTGTCATCCCGGCGCCTGTACCCAGGAGGCTGGAGCACCTCCTGGAAAGAATCACACCACCACCTCATTACTACCAAACTAAAAGAACCACCTCAACCCCCGCCAGGCCCTCAGTGATATCTGGTAATCTCTGTATCAGTGCTGAGTCCATTCGGTATCCTTTTCCCAAGATGCCCATAGACTCCTTAAGCTTTTGAATCAAGCAGCTTAGCCCAGTGGTATCCTTACCTTTCTCAAAAGACCACTTTCTGCTACTAGGTTGTGCAAGCACGAATTCCTACTGTGCCTCCTTTTGGAAAGAATCCTCTGCATCTTATCCTAACTACCCCCCCGCCCCCGCCACTCACTCCTCAAAGAACTACATTCCGCATTTTGCCTGCTCTGTACTTCTTGCTCAAGTCACCAGTCACTGCACGTTGCCAAGTTCTCAGTCTTTCTCTTGCCAGATCTCTGTGGCAATTGCCACTCTTGTGAACAAAGTTCCTTCCCTGGCTTCCACACTCCACTCCTCTTAACCGCTCTCATTATTCTTTACTGGTTCCTCTTCTTCCTTCCAGTCCTTACGAGGCAGTTAACCCCCAGAGTTTCATCATTGGTCCTCTTCTCTTTTTACCCTCAGCTATTACCCAAGTTCCATTTTCATACCTTTATTTAGTAAGTCTCAAATCCCTGTCCTCAGTCCTGACTCCTCCCTGAATTTCTGACAGATGTCACCGACTGTGCACGGAGCAGTTTAGGAGGATGTTTTGCAGGTAACTCAAAATTAACACTCCCAAGCCAAACTCATCTGCTAACTATGCTACATTTCCCACATCCCTTCTATCAATTCAGGGCACATCATTAGCTCAGGTATGCATGGACAGAATCCTCAATTCCACTGTGACCCTGGGTCTCTCAGAATGTAGCTACAGGTTGCTGATTCCATCTCTTAAATGTTGCTTGGCTTGTTCCATCCCTTGTGTCCTCTGTGTGAGCCTCAGGTTAGCCTCCCTCTCTTCTCCTTACCAGAAATGATGTGGCTGCCTTCTAGATAATCTGCCTGCCTTTGGTCTTACCCCAGTTCCCAATCCGATCCCTATAACCATTCTGCGACACAAAATCTATGGTGCCATTTCTTTACTTAGCAACCTTCAGTATTTCTGCATTGTCTACGTTATAGAATCTGAATGCCTTACCCTTTTTATTACTGTATTCTATTATTTTTTTAAATAGTTACTGCACATGAACTTTTTAGGCAGACATTATTATAGGTCCTTGGAGATAGAAGAGTAGATAAGACATATCTCTCCTATTCTGTGGATATTATATTCTCATGGGGAAAAACAGACAATAAATAAATATCAGGTAAATAAAAATTTCAGCTAATGATGCCTGTTTCGGAAAACACACCACGAGGTACTCAAATGCTAAGTTAGGCAATCAGGGAGAACTTCCCTGAGGAGGTAGCCCTTGGGCTACAACCGCTTCAGGAATCAGCCACACCTAGATCTGGGAGAAGAGCATTCCAGGAAGAACAAAAGCAAATGGAGCACTATAGGATGGTCAGAGGAGTAGAAAGGTCCAGATCACCTAGGATTTTGTAGGACACAGTAAGGATTTTGGATTTACCTAACATTCACTGGAAAATTTTAAGCAAACGAGTGACAGGATATGATTCCTTTTTTAAAATCAACTTTACTATGGTATAATTGACAAATAATGAAATGTGCCCGTTTTAGGTGAACATTGCAGTGGGTATTGACAAATGTGTATAACTATGTAACTACCACAATAAGCAAAATATGGAATGTTTCCACCATCTCCAAAAGTTCCCTTGTGCCTCATGTTTACACTGATCCATTCCAGTATTTGCTGTGTGTATCTGTATGGCATGAGATAAGGACTGAGGTTCAGTTTTCCCCCATATGGATATCCGGTTGGTTCAGCACCATTTCTAAAAAAGACTATCCTTTTTTCAATGGATTATCTTGTCTTCTTCTCAAAAACAGTGAGCCCACTTCTAAACTCTATTCTGTTCCACTAATGTTTACGTCTATCCTTGGGCGTGTACCACACGAACTGCTCTGTCTGCCTCATTCATCTTGGCATCTGCCATGTCTCAAGTCATCCCGGACAACAAGTTACTGAATAAATGAATCTCTCTCCAAAGGCAGAAATAATTATGCCGATTCTGTAGACAATGAAACTGAGGAGATAAATAAATCAGGGGTGATAAATTAGCTTCAGACCATACATTTCTTCAGGGGAAAGACAAAGAGTTTTCTTAGTGCTGCGGACTTCCACACTCCCCCATGCACTCGAGTGCCTTCCTGCCCCAGGAAAGCCAACGCATTTCTCCACCAGCAGGAATCGTGGTTTATGGGAGATAGCACAGGCTGCTGCAGCATGACACATACCCTGTTATGACTTTGTAAATGTTTTCTTTACTTGGCTAACTCGTGGTTTCCTTTGAACAGGGAAGTTGTAAAGCTGAACTATTCAGTACAGGATGGTAGTTAAGAGCATGGCCTCCGGTTGTAGATAGACTGGGCCAGGATCCTGGATCTAACCACCCTCACTGGCTGTGTGTTTTTGGCCAAGAACTCACCAAGTATAGGACAATTATAAGGATTCATGACCAAATGTACATACCGTACTTACATAACCCTCGGCTTGATAGACAAGAATTGTCAGCATAATGTATAAAGCATGCTTTGCTGAAATTACGCTTCTCAAGTTGATTTTTATTATAGCATTTAGAAGACCTACCTTGTTTTTGGTTTTAAGACTTTATTGACTGCCCTCCCACCACCTGGAAATAATTACAAGGGATTTTCTGCACTGGGTCCTTTTGCAGGGCCTCGAGTCTGAAAATACACTAGCTGCCCCTCTGGACAGACACTGCAATGAATACCCTGCGGACAGTATCTGGGGTCACTGCTCTCTGACTCCCTGATGTCTATACCAGACCCAATGCCTAACTAAATAGCTTGGGGGAGAATGAGAGACAAGACAAAGTACGAGGTAGGTTCCAGGAAGTGTGTGTAGTAAATATACTATACCATTTCTTTTTTCACAATGAGGGAGAATGCAACAAATGGAAGATCAAACTGGTTTTAAAATGCAGAACTCTAAAACTGTTTTCAAGCAAAGTCTGGCCACTTTGGTTTTCTAATTCAAACACCTTGTGCTAGCAAGAACAAAGAGAATGGGACACTGCTGTTCCATTATATTTTAATAATGCCAGTAGGAACTTTGGGCTAGAAACACAGCAACTATTCCAAAACTGTAACTAGCTCCCTTAGAGACCTTCACAGGTACAGAGGCAGAGACTGTGATCTTAATGCAGGGATTTCAGTTAGCACACTCATTCTTCCCTCTGCCATCTCACTCCCATCCTTTCCCATTTTGAAAAGTTACCAAAGTACAGAAATCACAATGTGTAATTTGTAAGTTGTTTGTGTCAATGCATTTTTTAAAATTTATTAATTTGACACACAGAGATCACAAGTAGGCAGAGAGGCAGGCAGCGAGAGAGAGAGAGAGAAAGAGAGAGAGAGGGAGAGAGGCGGAAACAGGTTCCCCGCTGAGCAGAGAGCCCGATGGGATCATGACCAGAGCCAAAGGCAGAGGCTTAACCCACTGAGCCACCCAGGTGCCCCTGTGTCAATGCATTTTTGCTCAAAAACTCTGTGAACATTTATTTTCTAAAATAAAGCATTTAACTGGTTAACACTAATGAATTAAAAGTTGTCAGTAGGAATTCGACCGATTTCATACCATGCCCTTTTAGGTTTGTCTGTTTAGTTTGTTTTAAGTATGGTTTATGTGCTGGCCACACTGCTAGGGTCTGGGGCAGGCAGTTGGGTGTGGGAGTGCTACAAGGCTCACTAAGCCATAGGCTAGTCCACTTATCATCTACTAGGGAGAGAGATACAGCTAATTCCAGTACATTCTCCAGGTGCAATGAGCTTAGCATTGGGTATGCAGGAGGAGCACTGGCTGGTCTGGGTGATGCTTGGAGATGTTTGTTGACTGCCTACCCAGCACCCAATCCCAGTGTCACCTTCTCCTTCCCAGGGCCCCATTGTTCACAACCATCCCAGTCCTTCTAATCTTCCAATGAGCCTGCAGCTTGTACCGAACTTGCAACACTCCTCCCTGGCATATGATCTTGCATTTTTCTTAGCTTTGTGCTGAGGAAACTTCTTTTCACAATTACAAGCAGAGCCCCTTGATGGCAGAAACGCTGGGCAGATAGCTCTGTAGAATTTTCTGAGTACTGGGCACCCAGTACACACACACTTGCTTACACACTTGCTGTATGAAGCCACACTTATGTGGGATCCAATGGCAACTGGGATAAATTCACAATATATTGCCAGAAAAGCATACAGACATCATGTCACTTTGGGCACTGGGGAAATATTCTACAAATGTACTTTGTGCAACCCATCAGATGTTACAGACAGCATGGTGAAAAGTTCGGTTAATAACACTCTAACATTGTGAAAGACATTTTAGCTACCAACGACTAAACCATGAGCACTATAATCCAGCAGTTTTAAAATGCAGTCCTTCAAAATACAAGAACAAAGGCCACAGATTCCAAAACCAGGGTTTAACAAAAGCTACAATGGACAAATTGTTAAGTTTCATGTGTTTGTTCATGGCCTTTGGAAAACTTTCATAGAATATTTTCTATAAATAAAACAAAAGAGAAAATATTTAGCAGACATCAAATGTCCTTTCTTTACTCAGCCGCTTCCCTATTTCCCAATGATTGTATTTTATCTTAAGAACATGTAATAAAATGCTTTGTTGGATCTTATTTTTGTTCCTTCACCTATAATAAAACATGACTGTTGGCCATGTATTTCTGGAGTTGGGAGGAAAGGGCCCCTTGTTTAAGGGTGTTTGGACTAAATGAATATACATTGTTGTTTTTTTCTTGGCACAGTTCATGCTGCCATTTTCCCATCAACTATGATGAGTAATTTTCTAGTTACATAACTAGATTTTGTCACAACATCTTCTGAGAGTGACCACTATTTTCATTTGTGCATAAATGATGCCATAGACACAAAGGCTGCCTTTTAGTTTAGAACACATTCTTGAGAGGTTTCTCCTCATGCAGCAAGGAGAAGACATCTTAAATTCATGGGAAATGAAGAGAGACACTGAAATACTCTAATCATAAAAACTAACTTTTTAAAACTGGCAGGCAACTGAGGCCATTTTTGTTAGGGCCCCCGATGTGGACTCCCCTAATTTCTTTTAAGATCAACATATACAGAGTTTTTAGGTAGCTAAGGTGGTGTCTGAATATGAACAATGAGAATCCAAAGTCCAAAAACCTTGCAGAACAAGAATATTCCTGTAGCAATTACTACAGTCCAGAATCAAATTATGTAAGTGCTAAGTATAATAAGTTTCATCTGACTGTCCACTTACATTGCAGAAAGATTCAGACTGTCTTTGTTTCTTTCCTACAGATGTTCTAGAATCTATATGTGTAGAGTTCTTAATGCCTCTAATAACACAAAGGTAACTGCTCACTTAGATGGCAAATGGGATCATTACATGAAAGAATGGAAGAACATTGTTTTTAGGTTACTTTTCGAAGTACCCAGATAGGTCAGTTCAATCCGAATCACTACACATTAACAGAGGAATTTTTCTGTGCCTGGCATACTGCCAGGGGTGAGGAGTATAAAGGTAAGACACAGTCCTTACCCTCATTCATCTGCAAATCTAGTAGATGGAGAGAGAAAAGCAAGGCAACAACTAAAAACAATGTGAAAACTGTTCCATCAGAAAGAGGTCAAAGATCCACTGAGGGTACGGAGAGGAGACCCAAGTGGTCTGGAAGGACCAGGGAGAACATTCTATAAGAAGTGGCCCTTTAGTTTAGTTATAAAGGAGTTCACCAAATAGACCAAGGGAGTGAAGCTGACCCCAAAGGAGGAGGAGCATATTCAAGGAAATGCTGATTAGAGGGAACTGTGCACATTTAGGGAGCTGCACGGAATTAGGCACCACTTTGCAGTAAGAAGAAGAGAGGAGGAGGAGGAAGGCTGAGGTAGGCCGGTCCACATAACGGAGGGACTGGTGTGTAATACCAAGGATGGGGAGCACTCACAGGTTCTGGAAGGGGGAGGTGACATGGCCATTTTCGTGTTTAGAAAGATCACCTTGCTCAGAGTGTGGCTGATGACACAGAGGTGGCCAGAGACTTACTACGAGGTGCAGGAAGGAAACAAAGTACGGGGGCATGGACTAAAAGCAGTGGGGAAGCCAAGACGTGGGCAGATCCAAAAGAGGTAGAGGAATTAGAATGTGCAGGCCTTAATGACTACCTGACTACACAGCAGGTGACATGAACTCCGGACTTCTGGAGCAGCAGTGCCCATGGTCATACCAACAGCTGTCTGAGAAAAGGAGTGTTTCATTCGCTAAGAACCCATGCCTGGCACGGTGGGCGGAACACACATGAACACGTGAGTTAGGAATTTCCACTGACAACTCCCTGGGGCTGCACTGCCCAGTTGCTGCTACACTTGGATGAAGGCCCGAATGCCAGCCGTGTGGCTGAGCAGAGCCCATGGTGGCTCCTGCCGTTCCACCAACCTCTCCCCCTGGCTTCACGCTCTCCTTGCTCTACAAGTCCCGGCTGATGAAGGTCTGTGAGGATAAGCGGCCTCAGCGACACTTATATTTATGAACTGTCACAAACTGGGAGCTATATGGCAGCATATTATGGGAAGAAGTAGGACTGTCTTAAGAAAGTAGTCAGACCCTACGACGCCTCGTGGCATTCTGGGCAGCCCCTCTGTCTATTAACTGCATGGTATTGGCATAATTCATAGCTACTTAATGGGTAAAACAAAATATATACCCCGATTTGCAGGACTGCTGTTGATGGCCACCAGATGAGCAATTCTAAGCTCATCCAACAATTTAGAAGGAGCTACAACAAAAGGTTTCAATTCTACTTTACCAAATACACTAATGTTCAGACCTCTACAGAATTCTAGGCTTTGTTTTTTTTTTTTTTTTCAATACACAAAAGGCACAGACTCTTCAAAAACAGATCTGTTTTTAAATCACTGTTTTTCAAACCTGAAAAGGAACTCTAGGTCCAGAGATGCCATCTTTGTAATGCTTTATTTTTGGTGGTACATCATATTAAGAAATCATTCTTGGATCTCCACCACAATATTCCCACACGGTATGTTTTTCTGATTAAAAGTAAGGCTGATATAAAATAAAGCTCCCAGAAATGTAATCTTCTAAAAAGGAGGAAGATTAAAAGGATTATAGTAAAGGTTTTCCTCTGCAGGTACAATTATCATTAGGCAAGATAAAAACAGGTCTATCATACATTATCTGTTCACCTAACTAGAATATTCGATCTGGAAAAACTCACATGTGTTTTCATAAAGGTTTTCCTTTATGCAAGATAAGAAAGGGAGGCCCACAGAAGATGAGCAGTTTCCCAGCATCACACAGTTTAGTGGCTTAGAAGCAGGATAAAAACCTCACACCCAGACTGGGCCTGAATTACATTACAATCTCTTGGTTCCACAAAGGCCATTTCTGAGTTGTCCCAGCAGCTGAAACATGCGTTGACAGCTGTTCTAATCTTGGGTCTACCCGAGGAAGAGTTTACTGATGTTTCCATGTGTATTCAGCGTCTTCGAATTTTCATTCTAAATGAAGAGGCTAAAATAGTTCCGGGCCCCATTAATGCAAATCCTTAACAGATCAGAGGGATGCTTCCTCCGGAATCTGATGGTCCAGGGAATAAACCAAACCCGGGAAATGAATACAAATGGGATAGATGCACTGGTGGATGGTCCCAGCTCAACACCCAAAACACATTACAGTGTAGTTTAAAAGGGTTACGATGCTGTCTTGGCGTTCTTCTTGAATCTCTGACACCATCATGTATCAGATTCTCTACACCTATAAAACCTAAAGCCTGTCCAGAAGCACCTCTGTTTGTGTCTTTCTCTTCCTGTCCCTATTACAAGATATTTTTTCTGGTGTCTTCTCCCTTTAAATATAGTTGTGTCCTTTCAAAATATTTTCCCTACTCACGCGGAGTGTGTGCATAGGGAGATTCACATTTTTCTTTCTAGCACCATTATTTATGTCACCTGCTAATCTATCACACTACTTCTGCCAACTTTCAGTTCTTTTTTTCATTTCAGCTCAAGCCCGTTTCCTCAGAAGTTCTTGATGTGCTCTGTATAAAAGCCCCTGTATCCAGAGTGAAGTCAGGCAGGGGCTGATGGGCATCTGGAAGGCCGAACACATCAATGAGCAAGAACTCTTCTCCAGCCTAGAAAAATGGCCAGAAGATCCCACGGTATCAGGGAGATGTTTTATTGAGGTGCTGACCCCTAGCTGCCTGCCTGCAGATCCAGGCTGGCCAGCTCTCTGTCCAGACAGAGGAGGAAGACACATGTCCGCCGTGCAGCACAGGAAACTGCTCTATAAATCAGAAGCCGTATTGTTAACTTGCTTTCCTAAATAGAATATATAGCCTGAGGCAATTGCCAACAATTACATTTTCTTATGGATTCTGGTATACTTTGTAAACTTCTCAGGCCTTCATAGTAAAAGTGCCTTCCTCAGTTTCCCTATTTGACTGGACACAGACAGCTTCCCAACCCGCCAGATGTAATGCACTTGTGGACAGTTTTCCATCGACGTGATATTATGAGGGGGGTTGACTGTTTAGTGCTAGGACAGCCCGTGATAAATTTTTTTTTTAAAGATTTTATTTATTTATTTGACAGAGATGACAAGCAGGCAGAGAGGCAGGCAGAGAGGGCAGGGGGAAGCAGGCTCCCTGCTGAGCAGAGAGCCCAATATGGGGCTCGATCCCAGGACCCTGGGATCGTGACCTGAGCCGAAGGCAGAGGCTTTAACCCACTGAGCCGCCCAGGCTCCCCAGGACAGCCCGTGATAAAGGTATTTCATTGATCATGAGTATGAAGGACAGTAGTAATAGAACCCAAACAAGACATAGAGTACTGTCTAAGAGGACTACATCCAGTGTTCCAAGGGATAGCCAGTGTGAAAAGGAACTTGGTACAGGACTCCCTACAGCCAGAGAACTGAGATCGTAATACAGCAAAAGGTTGGAATTAGGTTCCTAGGATAAGAAATGGGATGGGCCCTGAGGTTAAAGTCAAGGACAGAAATTTTGGGGTGAGCTGGAAAAAGGGTACCAGTTTAGCATTTTAGGATTAAAACTTACAAACTCCTTTCCTCAGTTTTGCCATTTACTAGTTAGTAGATGACCTCTGGGAATCAGCTGATCCCTCTGAGCTGCAGACCCATCTCTTGGGCCCCTTCTGATCTACCATTCTGTGACCATGACCACCAGGAGTGTGGCTGGGGCTGGCCAAGGGATGGAATGGTGAGTCTAAATAAGAAGAGGGAAAGAGGAGGGAGTTCTTTGTGTACGATGAAGATCCTACTGCCAGAAATTCAATTAGGGCAAAGAACTGTGGTTGCCAAGCCATTCGTGACTTGGTGATGACCCAGGAACCAGCTTGTGCATCATCACACAGCACATGGTAACTTGTTCTCTGTAGGGAAGGAAACCTCTTGAGTGTTACTCACATCCTAAGCATTATAATGAAAAAGAAAACCTACTCAAGCTCCCAAGGCCTTTGAACCCTCCATCCACACCCTCCAGACACTCTCACCACACTGCTGAGGTGGATGAGCTCAGATTCCTGCAAGGCTGTACCACTGAGGGGCTGGTCGAGGCGAACCATAGTCCCCGCCCGGGCCTTAAAATCGTCATTTCACTGGATAATTCACTACAGAGAGGTCTTGGGTCTGCTCTGGCCATTTGGGGGTATAATCTTTATCACGAAATTCCACTGACAAAATATGGTTGGTGTTGAAGTATTTACTGACTGTCCTAGGAACCAGGCATTCATTACTTTTTTTTCCCTTTTATTTATTTATTTATTTTATTTTTATTTATTTATTTATTTATTTGACAGACAGAGATCACAAGTAGGCAGAGAGGCAGGCAGGAGAGAGAGAGGAGGAAGCAGGCTCCCTGTGGAGCAGAGAGCCCGATGTGGGGCTCGATCCCAGGACCCTGGGATCATGACCTGAGCTGGAGGCAGAGGCTTTAACCCACTGAGCCACCCAGGCACCCCTTTTTTTCCTTTTTTAATGACTAGTAACAATCTATGCATGGGAAAGCTTCAAAGAAAATGAAAATAAAACAAAAACACTTTAAATTATTACAATGTACATTTCCAGGGGTTCTTCTTTCAAGTGTAAAGGCCAGAGAAGGCCTGCCCACGGCCCTACGATATTTGGCCCCCAGCAGTCTCGCAATCTTCATTTCTGACCTCTCTACCCTTCCCTCGCTCCCCGCCAGCCACACGGGGCCCTGCTAATCCTGGAATGTGCCAGATACACTGGAACCCTCGCACTTACTATTCCTTCCGTCTGAAGTCAGTCCCCAGGATGCCTGCAGGCTCACCTCCTACATTTCCTTTCTCATATGTCACCTCATCAGCAAGGCCCTCCCTGGTCATCTTACAAAAAATTGTGTGCTCCAACCCCCAACAGGCCTTGTCCCCTTTACCTGCCTTTTCCTTCATACTGTGAACTACCCTGTCCCTACTAAGATGTGAGCTCCTGGACGGACGGACTTCTGCTGCTGCCATTGTTCACTGTCGTATCCCCGTGTCTAGAAACTCGCTCTGCTATTGCAAGGGCTTGGATATCTGCTGAGTGAATTTATACTGGTTCTATCTCCTCTCAGTTGGACATCTTACTAACTCACAAGGCATTGACATTTGCCCTACATTTTCTGCAAATTCTACCCATTTCTTAGAAATTCTAAGTAACTGGGTCTAGTCCTTACCATGAAACTAACCTTAAAATATAAACCAAGATTTCTTTAAAAGTCAGTCTTCAGAAACACATCCTTCCTTACAGAGAGCCCTGAGAGGCTAAGGGCTCCCAACAGGGCCTGGGAGCGGAGGCTGAGGGAGCCGGTCTGTCAGAGCACTTGGGGCAGCTGTCTGGCATGAGGAATGTATCTGGGGACTATTTTCTATGCCTGAAATACACATTCCTTTTATTGTTGAGATGAAAAGCAACCACCTACTTAATTTATACATCAAATGTTGAAACCATCCCTTAAACTCCCTATCTTTCTGCTTGTTTGATTAAGGCCATTCAAATTCACGGTAGGAATTGGATTACCCAGGGTTTCTTCTTTCAGCAGAGTAAAGTTTCATCTATTTGTAAAAATATGCTCAATAACTGAAGAGGGTAGTTAGAAAAGCCTTTCCTTCTTCTTTCTTTACCAGCTTATTATCACAAAGTGGAATTACATAATGAATATTTCTCTGAAAATCATATGCCGAGTGTTTTTCATAGACACTAGGACCTGGATCTTAGTGGAAAGCAGATCAGAAGAGATCCTGTAACTCAAACCCTATCTGACTTGTTATTAAGAGCTCAATAACAATGGCCCTTATGCTTACCTAGCATTTACGGTTTATAAAACACTCCCATGGATGGTACCCCGTTTGAGTCTCACACTATCCTAGGACACAGGCAGGCCCTTGTGGTTCTTTCTATCCACACTGATGGTGAAAGCAGCAGAGGCCAAGCCGCCAGCCCAAGAGGAGAAGCCCCTCACATAATCTCATCTACTCTCACTCCCGGGCTAACTCATGCACAGTGATCACTAAGTGAATACCAGAGCTCGGCCAAACTCTCTGAACGTCATGAGCACCCAAAGCTGTCAGAATGGTTATTTAAAATTGTTTATTTTGAAATATTGTTATTATTTTAAAAATTATTTTAAAATTTTGGACATAAAATCAATTATCTTTCAAAATTTGGTTGAAAGCAAATCTTAATCATAATCTTCTAGCTTGACTGTAGTGCATATCCTAAGATCAACCTTTCCCCCAAATTAAGTGTTTTTTCAGTGCGACAATATGGAAAATTGCCTTAACTAAACAAAAAAACAGAAGAAAGTTGAAAACATGGATTCAGTGATTGCCACACAGAATTTTAAAGGAAGCTTTGCTATTCTCTCAGCGTTGATGGGAACAGGCCCTGAGCACACTTGCCAGATGTTCTTAATGATGTCTCACCTGTGCAGTCAAATTCAGCTAAGTGATAAAAATCCAGGAGCCAGAAAATAAAAAAAACAAATTCAATAGAAAAAAGAGTTTATGAAATTAAGCCATCAGTGGACTTGGGGGGTAGTATTCAACCTTCTCAACTCGACCTGAGTTCTCTCTCTATAAAGGATATTTAAAAAAAAAAAAAAAAAATCCAGGAGCCAGTTATATCAGTTAAGCTGAACTCAAAGTACTTATGAGGCCACTATTATGTTTAGTACCAACTGTTGTGACCTGGAAAAAAAAAAAAAATTGTGAGATCAGCTCTTTACCCTAATGATGTCTGGAATCTTGGTGATAACCACATACCAAGCAATATATAATTAAGCACTAAACTGGGCAAATACCACAGAAATTCAGAGGAGGGCCAGCTGGAAAGGTCATAGAATGTTCCCTGGGGTTGGTCAAACCCTGAAGGATGAATAAAGGAAACAGGATAATTTTCTCAGCAGGAATAATGGCTTAGTTTAGACAAGGAGGAATAGAAATAAACACAGCATGCCACTTAAAAATAAAAATCGAATCTAAAAATCTAACCTAATGTTAGAGTAGGTTTTTGTGAGGCTCGTGCAATGGGTCTGATGTGCATCCTCATCTCAAGAACTCTGGGATATCAGAGTATTCCTCCAGAAATTCTAATTAATAAGGGGGCCTTAAGGGTTACTTAGGAGAAATGATAAAGAGGATTCTGGGACGGATGATCCATCACTTAGAATGTAAAACTAACACACCAGTCAAAGAAGGGGAGACAGCCATAGCACAGAGGTAGAGATGAGATGCGCTAGGAAGGCAGGAGGGAAGCAAAAGTCCACTCTATGTCCTGGGTCCAGCTGCACAGGAATAAATGCTCTGCCCTCGGTGAAGCAAAGTACTGGTGATATGCAACTATTTTCTAGAAATTATTTCCAGTTCCTCAAAAGTGTTTTAAGATAGAAAAAACCAAGTTACCTTTGGGAAGCCTAATGAGCAAGACTCACTCAGACGCCAGATAATCCAGCGTTGTTGAAATCTTGAAGCAATAAAACCTTCCCTCCAGCTTGGGACTGACAACAGGAATGGCATAAAGGTGGGTGGGGAGAAGGCAAGAGCAGAAGCCCAGGTGTGATTACTAAGGCAATGCAGCCCAGCACCTGTCTTTGGTAACAAAGCAGAAATTTACAAAGTGAAGTTCGCACTAGCAGCTGAGAAGCAAGATATCTCAAGGGTTACTAGATGTTCAAACCATCCTGTGGCTATCCTGGGGTGTAAAGGCCCAGAAGAAAGTCCTGGGTGAAGCCTGGAGCCAAATACTAATGCAGTCTTTACTCAAAAACCTCCCCCTGCTGAAGACCAAGGAAAGTGGGTTTTGTATATTTAAGAAAACATAATGCCTACTACACATACATCTACTTATTTCTTTACAGAGGAGCTTGGCCACTGGGAAGAAAGGAATTAACTGGTCAACTTGGAATAGTTCCCACTTTCACAAATACAGAGTTCTTGCTATTTCCAAAATACTACAGAAAGATACAGACCCCAAAACAGATGTATCCCCTCTTGTCTAGGAGAGGTACCGCTTTAATAAACCAATGAAAATGAAGTGAATTAGCCCCAGCCAGGGTTCTCCAGGGCTAAACTGGGTGGGACCTGTCAATGAGTAATTCTGGAGCACTTTATTCCAACCCATTTATTTCCTTAAGGAGTACAGCCTTCCTGGCACCATGAGCCAACTCAAATCCTCAATGGAAGGCAAGATTTTGAATTATATTTAAATACCTGCTCAGCAAACTTCCTCTTTTCCATGGATTACAAAGAGTCAACTTCAGCCCAGCCTCTAAGACAGTTATCTTCCAATGCAGAATTAGGAAGTCTACCCCATATCAATATCATTTCAGCCTCACTAGCATCCCCAAATACTTCTGCCCAGAAGCTGATGAACCATCTGAGAATCAATTCCTTCTTTCTTTCTTCCACGTTTCCCTTACAAACTATGTGCCCGGCAAGGAAATTCTGATTTCCTCCTCCACACACAGCTGTGAGTTTGGGCTTCCTGGTCCCCTGCTGCTTTAGGTCCTTCTGGTTAAGCATCTGCAGTGGAAGTCTGTGTGTCTGGTCCTGCAAAGTTTTGTGCTCTGCAGAATCCTAGAGAGGGCACCTTCCACACTCTGCAGGACCTGACACACAAAATCCGATTACATGTGAGTCACTTCCAAAGTCTCCTCCTTTCCTTCCTTGCCCACACGGCCACACGTCCCTTGTAGGGCCCAGCTTTATGTGCTCATCATCTCTGATGGGCACCCCTCTACTAGACTCCTTCCTCACTGCCCTGCCCCTAGTCTTGCCTGTCTCCAATCCACAGACCACGCTGTTGCCAAAGTCAGCAGACTCCGAAAGATCTGACTTAGAACATATTCCACATCTTTGTCAGTAGTATAAAGCTAAAGTCCTTGGCAGGACATACCTGATCCTTCATGCTCTGACTCCTACTGATCTCTTTAACCTCATCTCTGGAGCTTCCCCTGCCTCTCTTCTTTCTTGACTTCCTCGCATGTCTCCGGCTGGCCATGCTGCCCTTCATAACCTTATACATCTGGCAAACCCCTACTTGGCTTTTAAGTCTTGGTTCAAAAGCCCTCGAGGATTCCCCCAGGGAGCCCTGGACTCTCCTCCTCTCGCCGTTCTTTATCCATACCTTCATTTTTCCTCCTGCCATTATTTTTGTGCACATCTGCCCCACCATGACTCTCTGAGATCATCAGTATTTGTTGACTGGATCAACGAGTTAATTAATGAATGGATAAGAGAAACTTATCTGAAGATACAGCTTTGGAGACACTGGTGTATGGGCTAGTAATACAGTCATGAGGAAAAAGAAATTGCCCAGAAAGAACACAGTAGACCACAGGATGAGAAGACCAAGGTTAGAACTCAGAGAAAAGAGAGACAAACCCTCTCTTTGAGAAAGAGCAATAAAAAAATAAAATAAAATAAGCATGGAGAGAACTAGGGGGCACATATCCCAGTAGACCAAGGCAGAGGAGATTCAAGAAAGAGAAATGGTGTGCACTGAGCTAGTCCTTTAGTGCTGAACAATAATTATTACATCCTTTTATAAGGACATTTAGGTAAAAATCTTATAAAGTTTACAGATTGGAGCTAGACAATATAGATACACAGTTTTGTTTTTATTAAGATGATTCTCAGTCAAGTCTGTTTCCAGTTTCAGATTTTGCCAACCCAAGTCTTCCTTTACCATGCTGTCAGAAAAGTGTTTTTTCTCTTACCAATTTTTTCTAACATATAGTTTAGCTTCAGTTCAGAGCCACTCTTGTAACACTAAGGTAGATTTCTTCAGGTGAGGTTTTCTAGACACAGAGATGGCAACTCAACCAACTAAAAGTTTTTCTAGGACAGAAATTAAGCCCTTATATTGAAGAGTCAACAAATATGTTTGGAAAGAATGACTGAATTTCTTACAGAAGTTAGGTCATCTAGAATCATAGCTTTTATCCATACCCTGGCAAATATGGAGCCTATAGTAAAGATCGCTAATTGATTTTGGCCATTTCCCAGCTGAGCCTGTACAAGCCCACAAACACCCCACAAGCTACAGCAACCGGTCAGAGCTGGCCCAGGTGACATTATATCATCTCAAGTGAACTGCACTAGAGAAAGCTCACTAGATTTGAGCTTTCATGGCTCCCTGGTTATGTTGGCACGGTACACAGTCAGCAGAGCAGCTGTCTGCTAAGAGGACAATGGGTAGAAACAAAGGAATCAAAATGTGAATTGGCCCTTCTGCTTTATTTTCTATGACCTTCTTCTATTACAAATTGTGAAAAAGAAGTCTCTTAAGCTATTAAGTTCACAGATGTATATAAATGCCATTTCAGATCAATTCGGAGAACTGAATTATAAATCATGGGGGTTCTAGATTTCTGTCACTGACCACTTCTGGCTGGACACCCTTTGTCAAACAGCTGTATGAAACTTGGGGTTTAGCCATATATTGCTTTTTTAGGAAGATAAGTCTGGCAACAGTCTGTTCCTCCCATGCTCCTGTTTAAAAATGCTTAGCTGGTTTCCCACTGCTTCTCTATATGTGATAAGATAAAATCCAAACTCCTTTGCATGGCATCATCACAATGAAAGGACCATTTCATTCCCCTTCTCCTGCCTCTGCTCAATATTCCATCACACCAAGTCTTTCTTTGCATAACGGTATTAGCTTTCTATTGCTCCTTTCTATGACACTAAGTCATAAACTTAGTGACTTCAACATACGAATGTATCATCTTTCAGTTATGTGGGTTAAAAGTTCAAAGGGGATCTTACCAGGCTAATCGGAGAACTGGCAGTGCTGTGTTCCTTCTGGATGCTCCAGAACAGCATCTGTTTCCCTGCCTTTGCCAGCTTCTAGAGGCTGCCTGCATTCTTGAGTCGTGGCCCCCTTCCATCTTCAAAGTCAGCAATGGCCAGTCAAAATCTATTTCACACGGCCTCACTCCGACACTGACTTCGGATTACCTCTTTCACCTACACAGACTCTCGTGATTACACTGGGCCCATGGAATGATCCAGATAATCTCTCCATTTCCAAATCTTCAACTTAATCACATCTGCAAGGTCGCAGAGTGGACATCTTTGGGGGGCCATTATTCTAACTACCATAGCAGTGTTCCTTCTGCCTGGACAGTTAGAAGACTTCTACCCAAATTCCTTAGGCAATCCTTAAGATCCTATGGAAATACCACTGTTTTCACGGGGCCCCCCTCTTCCTCCAACCCAAGGGGCTCATTTCTCTTGTCTCCTTAGTCCCATGTACAAATACCTCTCCTGGAGCACATACCTTGCACTGTAGTCTACTTGTCCTCAAGTATGTCTGTCTGACTAGATTCTGAGTCACTAAGTCTTATTCATTTCTGCAGCCCCTGGGGCCTAACTATTAAACACTGTGGGGAAGAAAAATGAAGGTGATTATTTTAATAAATGAAGACCTCAGGTAGAGGCAGAGGCAAGATAGTAAATTCACAGGGCTTCTGTTTTGCGTATAGCTTAGAAACTAGTTCCAACAGCTCTTAACTGGGTCTTAACACATTATCAGTCAAACTCCTGAATTCTTTAACCATTCCAGGGAGGCATTCTAGCAAACTTAAACCATTCACATCTAAGGATATTTTCTTTTTCTTTTCTTTTCTTTAGAACATTTCTAACTTTAATGTAAGTTACCATGGATCAAAACATGTCAGTTTTAAGTGTCCTACTGGACGTGGCTGGAAAAGGGCAAGCAGCACCCCAAGTGCTTGGTTAGCTGAGGGAAGTGATACTCTCTGAATGATTTCTGAATTCCCAAAGATGATGCCCTTCTAACACATCTGACTGTACTACATTGGAGGTTAAAAGCCACCTTGCCAGAATATTTATTTGGTATTTCAGTATCTAGAAGTTTTTCATTTAAAAAAATAGAACAAAAAGTTCAAAATTAAACAAAATTTAAATAGCCTTAGCTACTCAACTATTCAAATTACAAGTCAAATGAGAGGTTGAATAAATTATGGCCATGTGAATGCTGGAAGATTTTTAAAGGCCAATAGTTTGCTGTGAATATCTCATGTCTCTGATACCACCATACAGTACAGAAATCTGAAGATACAGAAATAAGATGAAAAATTATGTGCCTAGCAGTTGAGTTGAAAGAACCCAACAGGCACCAAAAAAGAAGAAATGATCACCTATTTCCTAATCTGAATACAAAGTCTACTTTGCTATTTTTTCTTCATCAGCAAGAGTAAAAGCCCTCTTCGATCTAAATCCTGTCAGTTTGGGTCATTTTAGTTTAGGAAACTCCATTCTTTTGTGGAATTTCTGAAGCAATAATTGACGTTTAAACATGCCTTTTGTTCAATTTCACTGCTTTTCCTAATCTTGAAAAAAAAAATGAGATATTTTAGATCCAAAAGGGGGCCTACTGATCCGTATTAAAGCTCACATTGACAAAGAGGGACGCTGAAGACTTGCTGCTTCCTCTAGGTCAGGAATAAGCAGAGGCTAAGGGGGAGACATCACTGCCTGCTGCCTGGGAACACAGCCTGAGAATGCAAGACTTGCTCTATGGATCAGCTGTGCATGGATGCCGTGTGTCAAGGCCGACTTTCAACTTGGTGCATTTTTACAGAGAAGGGAAGTGCAATTTCTCAGTGCTGGTGTTGGTGTTTTTTCCTAACTTCTAAACTGTTCCGTGACTGTATTTAGAAGTACATTTAGGGGCCATGAACACCACCAACCAAGCAACTGGGCTAACATGGAGGACTTCAGGCCTAATTTGTAGAAATAAATCATGTTGTTGCTAATTGCTGTTGTCCGGACATTTCAAGCCTTTCCTGTTCTTAAATCTTGGTTATGTACAGGCTAAGCATAAAGCTCACTGGGGAAATCACACAGAGTATCTGGAATTAGAGCTGGAGCCATCTCAGACCAGAACAAACATTAAAGGCTATTCACAAACTAACGAAATATCAACGCACCTCCAAAGTCTATTAAGGTCTGTCAAGAATGCAAACAAGTTTTGTAATAAGCTTAATAAATAAAACAACTGAACCTACTAAGTGGTACTTACGGGAACAGACTAAAGGATATAGCCTGAGAGGTAGAACAGGTTCCCACTAGAACAAGGATTGTTTACCTTGCTCGTATTAAATCCAATAATCCAAAGAGTGGTATTGGTACTAAATGTTTCAGGATGAACCAACAGTAGAAATCCCAGTGGGATCTACAAACTTCATTTTTCTGTAAAAGTGAAATGCCAGTAAAACCACACCATTCCAACATTCTCCCGTCTCAATATAAATCTTCTGCCATCTTACATTTCATCCTGAACAATTTTACTATGTTCACCATAGTAGCAACTGAAAAAAAAAAAAAAGTGTTTCATCTAGAAGCAAAAGTGAGAAACCTTTACAAAAAACACTGAGCTTCTCCAAAGCTAGATTTCCAAGTTCTTAATATAAGCTAAGCTAACACAAATAAAGACTGCTACAGTAACCAAACTTTTCTGCTAACAAGTATCCTTAAAAACAATGACAATTCAACCATAATAGATTATTTTCTACAGTAAGCAGATAATGAACCTACATACTTCTTCTTCTTTTTGATTTTTGCTAGCTTGGTTCATAAATCTTGCAACTTGCAAGCTCAAGGGTTTTTTTGGAGGCAAAGACAAGTTAATAGTCGAGCTTAAAATAAATCGGTTTTGCAATTACTTTTTTTTTCTTTTTTTAAGCCGATGAAGCACGTTTCCCCATTCCACGCCATGAAGCAATGCGATGTTAACTTGCTATGGAGTCAAATGCGACAAACTCCGAGAGCTCCAGTCGCGAGGCGGCGGCTTGCTGCACCCACAGCTTCCCGCACTCCTGCAGCATCAGGACGCAGCACTCTCCAGGCTGGGCGCAGAACCCGAACTCGGGGCCTCCGGGCCACGGGACAGTATACCCTACCCCCGTCCCGGGGAAACTGAGGCACGGTGACCCGAGCGATCTGGAGTCCGGCGAAGGCCCCCGCCGCTGCTTGGCTTCCCTTGCCCCCCGGAGATTTGGGAGGCTCCTCGGCAGCACACAGTAGACACCGCGCTCTTCGCCGTAGGAAGATTATGGCACTAGCCTGAGAGGTGGCTGTCCCCAGCCCACCGCCCCCCGGGTCCCACCCCGCACGTATCTCGAGGCATCCTGCTACCCGCTCGCTAGGAGCTCGCTACTGGGACCTCGCGGCGCCTCCTGCACGACGCCTCCTCCCTGGGCTCCGCCAGCCTAAGCGCCCGAAAGTTCCTCGGCCCCAGCGGCCACAGCGACCTGGCCGCCCACCCCGTGCCGGGCTCCCCGCCACCCTCGCCCCCCCGCCCCTGCTGTCCGGGCGCCCCTGCTAACCTGACGCCGCCGCGCCACTCAGGTGGCCGCCTTGCGCCCCTCGCCATGGCCAGTCTGCGAGCTGTCGCCGCTCCACGCCCCGCGCCCGATGCCCGGGAGAGCCTACTGCGGGCAAGCTGTGTCCGCCCGCGCCGGGCAGCGATGCGGGCTGCGCCGCTGGCAGCCGGGAGTGCGGAGCTCCCCACCTACAGCAGCCGGAGCCGGCCGGTGCCGAGCATGCCCAGTGCGACTCGCAGGGCGGCGCGGAGGCGCGTGGCCGCGCGGGGTGTCGCCGCCGGGTTTTCGCAGCAGCCACCGGCGTGGGGAGGAGCGGGCGGCGCCGGGCGGACCTGGGAGAGCCGCGGGGTCCGCCCGCAGAGGGGGGGGGGGGGCGGGATGAGCGTGCCCCGGAGTCCCTCTTTCCGCCGGCGCTGGCTCTGGGGCGGGCTTGGGTCTCCCGGTCTCTGTTCCAGCACGCCTAGGGTGGTCCTGGGGCTGAGGGCTCGTTTCCGACGCTGCGGTGCTTGGGCAGCGTGACTGATAATTGTCGGGGAGCACGGCGCTCCCCGGGCTTCCAGCGCTACTCTCCTGAGCGTCGCGTCGCAGTGTCGTTCTGGGTTACCCTCCTGGGACACGGGAGAGAGCCGAGCGTCCAGCCTCCGGACTTGCCTACTCCAAGGCCACCTGGGAGGCCACCTGGCCATCAAAAGCTTCGCAGGCTTTTCCGGGTGACTGTGCTGTCACTTCCAAAGACCACACAGAAGCGGCTCTGAGAAAGTACAGCAGGATGTTCCCCAGTGGCTTCAGAGTGGTGGGGTTCCACGGGATTTTTAATTTTCTTCTTTTTTGATTATTTACAGTTTCTAAGTATTGTGTAACGGACAGTCCAGTGCTTTTTAAGTAAGATATGTTATTCTAAAATTATTTTTTAAAAACGCCCGCAGAACCGGCAGCACCATTCTGCGCTGTAAGCACACCACCACTCCCCTTTTTTTTAGACTTGAGGGAGACAATTTCTGGGGCTGGGACCAGACTCCTCCTCCCCGGCTCTTTTCGGGCCGCCCCTTGGCCACGCCCCCAATCTGACCCTTTCGCTCCAGTACCGCCCCCTTCTCTTGGTTGCTGAGAAAACGCGGAAGGGTGGACTTTCGACACTGACGTTCCCGGTGGTTCCTGTGCCAGACTGGGCATGTTCCGCCGCCGGGTCAGGGACCGCTGACAAGGAGAGAGAGGCGTCTTTAAGCAACTCCCAGTCTCTCTCCTCCTTCTCTCCGTCCTTGGCAAACTGAACTAAGTAGCACCTCCGACCTCCTGCCCCGAGCTCGGACCTGCAAAGTGGGTCAGGATTCGACTGAGCATGCTCCGGACAGTGCCAGAATGCCGCACGCGGCATTCTGCCCAAGGTTGATAGAGCTGCGCTCGCTCGTCACGACATCGAAGGTCAGGAGGCCGGTGGAAGCAGGGCCCTGGAGGTGTGCTATAGCTTCAACACGTGGACAGGTCACCCCTAGCCAGGCCCGCGTTGGGGGGCTGGGTGCGTGGGATCTGGCTTGTAGGTGATTCAAAGCCTGATTTTTCCCACAAAGATTAAAATTAGGAATACTAGTTTAACATTGGCTTTATGGCATCTTCAATAATTACGAACTTTTCAGCCCCTCTTTCTTTAAAGAAACCGACATCTTTTTTAAGGTATTCTTTACATTCGCACAAAACCCTGAATTTTCACTTATTCACATTTGCACTAGAACCCTAAATTTTCTCTTATCAAAGATTAAATGTCGTCACTTTCAAATAATACCACAGTATCATACTACTTTTTTTTTCGCTTCCAACAATTCTGTGTTCACTGCGACTTTTGTCCACCTTTTTTCAAATTTTCAGAGAATGAGCAGAATACTCTCCTGCTGGCTTAAATAGGCTTGAGGAGGGTGTGGGAAACTTGCTTTTAATGCTCTGTCACAGAAGAGAAGACTGAAGTGGAGAAAGATTACAGGGAAGAGATTTTACAGGTTTGAGGTGAATAAACTCAAAAGCCCAGAGAGAGTCTTGCAGTGAGCCCAGGCAGGTTAGTGGGATAGGTGTCTGTTTTCTATCTGAGGAGGAAAATGGGCAGGTGGGCCAGCTGATCAGTGAGGTTTGGTGTGACAGTGGGAGACACCCTCAGTAAGGGTTGGCTTCATTTCAACCTCTCTCTCTCATCCCTCCCTGTTTCAGCTTCAGCATGATTGGAGACACCGTTGTTAGTGGACGGTCACTCCCGGGAAGAGCTTAAGTGTTTCCCCCTAGACTCTAATTTGTGCTGGGTCACCTTCATCCCTCAGCTTTAAGACGCCCCAAGTTCCTGAGCAGTGCTCTTGTTCCGTGTTGGCATCTACACCACAAAGAGTCTGGCTGGGGAAGAAGTGGGTAAGGTGTCTCTCTAATAATTCATACTGCCATTCCTTCCCCACTGAAGCTTCCTGGTCCCCAGTCTTCCGTGACATAAACCTTTCTTAGTTTTCCTATCTTTCTGATGGTTCCTCCAGGTTCTTTTCCTTTTCACCACCCCATCTTAATTTAAGTGTTCGGTCCTGTGGCCTCTTCCCTTCTGCTTTCCCTTCTGCTCTTCTAATTCAATGACTGACAGTACCAAGGTGTTGTTCAGTTGTTCAGTACACATAAGGTCATGCTAGCTGTTAATGCCACAGTTCTTTCTGGCCAATCAGGTACCTATTCTCTTTGGTCAGTGTCTATGCCTGACCATTGGTCTCTACTGGTTATTAATATTTTGGGTATCTTTGCCCCAAACGTTATATTCTGTCCAGATCTCCCTGGGTTTGGACTCTTATATGTGGTCTACCAGTATCTTAATTGCTGTGACCCTCAGGAAACTTGAGCTCTGTATTCCCAAACACAACTCAAGAGCTATAGTCACTCTCCTGCTTATGTGTCCTAACTTGGTTCCTGGTACCCGCATTTTCTCAACTCTGCACACCACAAGTAAAGATGTTATCCTCGATTCATCCATCTGTCTTTCCTCTGTCATCCAGCTAGCCACTGGGTACTGCCCACCCTACATTTAGACCTCTCTGCTTATGGACCCTCCGTCTGCACTGCCCTCTCAGGCCCATTATCCCTTCCAAATGAGTCCTCTCTCCCCCCATGTTTCCTCCAATCCAGTCTCCATGCCTCCTCAGACTTTTCTTTCTGAGCAAATTATATTTTAGTATATTTGCTAAGCCCTTAGTGTATGGATTCATAGTGCCTTCAGGATAAAGTCCAAGTTTGAAGCATGAACTGGCCCCTGTCTCCCTCTCCAGATTAATCTCCAGCCAGTGTCCCCCTAATGGCCCATATCCTAGCCAGCCCAAACTACTTGCTATGCAAATTCATGCCTCCATGTTCCTTTAGTTCTTTTGTTTCTTCTTTCCGCTTGTTCACCCCTTGGCAACTGTTAAGCCTTCAATGTCCAGTTCAGGCTTGGTCCCCTGCGACCTCTTCAAGATGACTTCCTTGTGAATACTTCACCTATATACCATATACTTTGTCTTCATTTTGACACCTAACCTTGGTTTATTTTTTTTCAACTCCTCCATTACATTGTAGGCCATGTGACAACAAGGGCTTGCCTCAGTCATCTTTGTGTCTTTGCTTTTCAGTTTTCAGTAACATTTTACTTAATAAATGAATGATCGACATTTGCACCCTACAATATTTAAAGTTCATTCATTTTTAAAATTCCTCTTGAGTATTGTAAATAGAATGCAAAGAAAAAATACCAGAACAAAGTCATATCACATACAACCTGCTGAATGGTTATGCTTTTTTTTTTAAGATTTTATTTATTCATTTGACAGAGAGAGAGATCACGAGTGGGTAGAGAGAGGAGGAAGCAGACTCCCCGCTGAGCAGAGAGCCTGATGCGGGGCTCGATCCCAGGACCCCCGGATCATGACTCAAGCCGAAGGCAGAGGCTTCAACCCACTGAGCCACCCAGGCGCCCCAGCTTTTTTGAGTAATATAAGCAAGATCTCGGACTTGACCTTAAACCCAGTAAATTTTCTTCAGTTTCAGAAGTCCAGGAAGTGTGTTGTGAGCCAGTCGGATGTCCTTGTATTATCAGTCTCTAACCCCACAAAGCTCAGCATTGTATTGCTAATGAATCCACAAATTCCATTGTTCTTTATCACTGTGTTTTTTTCCCCCATGGGGTTGTTATTATCCTCTAATTATATAGTTAGTCCTTAGAATAGATTTTATTTTTTTGTGTTAAAGGTATGGCACCTTTGGAAAGCAGATTAACCCTTTAGGAATGAACATACTCTTTAGAGTTCTTCCAGCTCCCCTTGTCTGCTCAGAGCACCTAGAGTTAACTGTGGAAGGAACTTAATTAACCACCTGCTTTGGAAGCTACACCTCCCCACCCCCAGGGTTGGGAATGTCTTCCAGACCTCCTAGATAGAATGGTCTCGGGGGCAGCGATTTTAACAAACCCTCAAGAGGATTTCACACACTGTATCTGAGAAACATAGCTCTACATCATATAGATAAAAGGGAAAATAGTAACTGTTAGTCTAGAACTTCAAGTAGCCCCAGTAATTCTTTTTCATTGGCAGAGAGATATATGTGAGGGGAAAGGGTATCATCGGTCCATTTCAAAAAGTGTCATCCATGTTTGTGCTTATTAAATAGCCTTGACTTATTTTAGAATCTGGAGAATATGGAAGAGCCCATAGTAAGGAAGCTTCTTTCTCTGTGTTGAAACACGGGGATTTTTATTCCGTAACCATGTAGACCCCATGTTATTCACCAGCACCTGTCTTCAATTCAGCCTCCTTTGACAAAGGGTGGGTGGGACAGTGGAAGTTCTGATCTTACCCCCTTCCTGCAAGAGGACAATAAGAGGTCTATGACCCTACATTTGTCTTTTTCCTTGTTCCTGGGAGTCTGAAAAGACACAATTAGGACAGGGCATGGGGGAGGAATGAAAGAAAACAAATAGTTCTCTCCACAATCTTGTGATTTGCTGGCCAAGGAGAGTGAAGCATCTTGAGAAGTATGAATCACTATTAGAAAAATATTCCCTTCCTCATTATAGGTTTAGACTGAACATTTGTGTTGGTCCTTTGGAGGTGTGTGTGCACACGTGTGTGTGGTCTAACCAGTTAGCAGCAGCAACATCAGGAGAGCAGAAGCTCCCGCTCAAAGGGCCACGCCCTTCCTGGCCCTCCCTGGGGGACGGCACCAAAGCCCTACCGTCCTGGACACTTTGCTAGCCTGGAACATTAATGGTCATTGCAGCCAAGCCTCCCAACGTCAGGACTTCCGTGCACACAATGAGTCACATCGGGATGAATCCAGGAATCTTTTCCCGTGTGTAGGGGCTTTCTGAATGGTGAACGGTATTTGCACAGGAAGGTTAGAAGAGGGGATCCCTTAAGCGAGGTGTGAAAAGGGCCCTGGAAAGGCTGGCTGGGGAGATGGGGTGAGTTCTGCAGGGAGCCCTCTGTAAAAACTTGACTTCACAGGGGCTTCTCTCTTGGATTCTGGAAAAGTTATATTTTGCACATAGCTGGAAGTTTTTAGTTTATAATTTCCTTGGGAAGGAGAGAAGGCCAGACATCCACTTTCCCACCATAGGGTGGCAGAGGACACTGTAGAGGGACCCAAGTAATCAAATAAATCACTGTTCAACAAGTGGGAAAGCGAACATCCGAAGGAAGCCAACATATTCTCCCGGAGTCTCACAAGGGCATTCCTTTGTCCCTGACATTTGACAAGGAGGTCACGGTTCCAATGTCAGAATGCTGCTCAGGCCCGAGGCGCTCTCCAGCCCAGGTGAGCATCTGCCGCATTGCTGTGACCTCAGCCAGAATAGCCTAGTAAGCCCGCGCACCGAGAAACCCAAAATAAACTAGGAAAGGTGAATTGTCCATTTCAGTGCCGTTGATTTTCATGCCTCTCTTTAGTAAGTATACTAGAATTGGAAGGGAGGGAAGGGAAGTCTACATTCTTTCTTTTTAGCTTATAGTTAAATGTAACACCAGAAAATGCCAAGGACCAGCCTTGACTGAAGGGAGAAACCGGAGGTGGGGGTGGGGATGAGAAAGAAACACAAAAAATGGGACGGGAGGGTCACAGCCAAGGCTAAGGTGCTTATTTGTTTACAGCAGTTTTATGATTCAAGTACAATACGCTCACATGGGAGTTACTTTGATCGTTGCATAGATAATTCAATGGAACAATCTACCGGTAGGTAAGTAACAGTTTTCTCATTCAGGGCTATTACACTACCTGGCCTCAGATCAACTAGCTTCAGGGCTAACCTGCTGTGTGGTTTATGGCTTCTGCAAGCTGTGGTTATGGCAGTGCTTTAGGGCTGAACCGTGGTGGGTAGGGCTGCTCTCTCCACTGGCCCTAAGACTGCAAGGACCCTGTCAGCTTGATGTCTGGTCACCATGCCCCCCATCCCCCACACCTTCTTTATTTTTTATATGAAGCTCATGGAGGCCAGATTGGAGCTGCCGAAGGGATGGGAACCCCACTGGAATGCAGACTGGCAAAAGACGCACAAACAGGACAAAAGCTAGGGTGACAGCAATCGAATAAAGGAAGTAAGGCCATTTGAGTGCAATGAATTTTGTATATTATCAAACGCTTGTTTGGCAAGTTCGGATGGCTTGAGCAATGGCCCAGTAAGTTGTATCAGCATGTGCGGTGGATACCTGGCAAGGCAACAAGTGCTATCATGGCTAGAAAAAGTGTTTTGGGTTCACTCTAAACTTTCTGACCCTCCAGCAATTCCCATGCCTGCACTATGAGGGTCTTCAGTTGCCCCCAAGTTGGGATCATTGCTTGGCAGGTTGCTCTCGCATGAGTTGGCTGTTGTGGAGGAACAGGCTTTAGGGCTGTAATCCTCAGCCTCCAGAATGGTGGGATGAGGCGTTTGGGATGAATCTAGAAGTTCCTCTGGAGTGTGAGCCATTGCAGGTCTGTACCAGGTGCTCAGGGAGTCAGATGGTCCGTCAGCGTTCCTAGGAAAAATACACACAAATTAAAACAGGACCAGGACCAGATCACTGATTTTTTTAAAGGGTCCTTCCACTGCACTTTGGCATAATATTTTCCAGTTGCAGACCACAGTCAGCTGCAGAGGAACCATCAGCAGAGAGATTTAAAAAGTTTAAAGTATATAAAGCTTGATTAAGACATGAATGTGAGGAGGTTTCAAAGAACTTTCATATGCTAAATTAGACCTACCAGATACCAGAGGCCTTGAGGCCTTGCCGCCTTGCCATTGTCAGGTTAAGGTTGTTTTTCCCCTCTAGCAAGGTGTTAACAAAGATGGGTGATTCCTGCAAGAATGTCACACAGGTCCCACCCAGGCATGGGCAGTGCTGGGAGGTTGCTGCTCGTCAGCTTCCCCACTGTCCTCAGTTTGCCTTTTGTTTCCTCATACCCCTCTAAACAGTTTTGACCCTTAAATCTTTAAGGTTGATGAAGGTGGAAGGTCTCATCTTCTGTAACTTCTTACTGCTGAATGGGGGCTCGGAGTTGTCCCTACCTACCGAGGTCAACATTGATCAGCTGGGGAATGTGTAGGGGGGTTAGGAAAGATGGAGGCAGCTGAATCCAACGCTATAAACACATGAACTTCTCCCTGAGCAGAAAGGATCATCTGTTAGCTGGAAGTCTTGGCAGTGAAGGAGTCTCGGCACCAGGCAAGGAGACACCGGAAATGACAAGACAAGGTTAATACTGTAACCAAAGAAAGAGATGTTTGAGTAAAAGACCTTTGATAGTTAACCTTTGATCATTTTTCTCCAGTCCGGGAGTTTAAAGTGATCACTGAAGGAAAGAGATTAACATTTAAAATGCCATTTTAAGTATTCGTGTTGTTGGGTCCCCCAATAATGGGTCCGTGATTAAAGGAGCGAGACTGATACAAAGCAAAGGTCAAGCAAAGCTTTATTTCGCACCAGGCATCAAGAATCAGACTGACCGGCCAGGGTCGCGCCTCTTAGAGAGAGGGCGACCCTTCTCTGTTACACAGACTAGCTTTTAAGGGCAAAGGCCATGGGGTTGGGCCTGGCCATGCACAGGTGGCCACTGAAACTGTAACACACAGAGAAAGCTGCACAGTCATGCTAGGTGACCAACTGAATTACAATTTACCCTAGTAGACATTTGAACCAGCCTATCACCTTGGTCAGAATTGGCACCCGAAAGGTGCCCAAAGGGTGGAGCCCATACTCCTTGGTAAATAGGGAGACAGTATGCATCCCCCCCACTGATCAGATGTCTCCACCTGGCCTGACCCACCCTTGTATTTGAGCTTTGTTACCTGGGGCTGGTTTCTGGGACTTGTTTTTAAGTAAGTCCCCTGGGGGAAGAGGAGCAGGGACAGTTTAAGGGTTAAACAACAAAGCAATTGTTTAACCTGAATGGAAGCCTCTTGCTAAATAGGTCCTTACACATGTCAGTTAGAAACCCAGAAATTTTGTGATAATCTGGAACATATGCATAGTATTTTGTTTTTGTGATAGCACAACTTCCAGCTTGTGTACCAGTTAAAACATCTAATGCCACTCTATTTTGTAAAGCTGCTTTACACATTTGTATTACCATAGCTTTTAATAGAGAAATGCTGTTTCAAGGGTCAGTTAGGGCTGACTATGTACGTAGTAAGAGCTTCCGTGTACCAAACAACATTCTCCAGTCCTTTTAAGGAGGGAACAAAGATGGAGGCTAGGTGATTATACTGTAAGGGCCTATTCAGCCAGAGCAGCCCCACCCCAGTTGAACTGCCATTTTGTTGTAAAACTTAAATTGACCTTGCCCCCCACCAGGGGAACTTATTTAAAAGCAAGTCTGGGAAACCAGTCCCAGGTAACAAAGTACAAGTACAAGGGTGGGTCAGGCCAGGTGGAGGTATTCAATCAGTGGGGGCCATACTGTCTCCTAGCTGCCAAGGAGTATGGGCCCCCACCCTTTGGGAGCCTTTTGGCGCCAATCCTAACCAAGGTGTGATAGGCTGGTTCAAATGTCTACTAGGGTAAATTGTAATTCAGTTTGTAGCCTAGCATGACTGTGGAGTTTCCTGTGTGTGTGTTACAATCTCATTGGCCACCTGTGTGTGGCCAGGCCCAACCACATGGCCTTTGCCCTATAAAAGTTAGTCTGGAAAGCAGGGAGGGGTTGTCCTCTCTGTAGGGGCGGCCCCGATCAGTCTGTTTGACGGTCGGTCTGATTCCTGATGCTTGGAGCGAAATAAAGCTTAGCTTGACCTTCACTTTGTATCAGTCTCGCTCCTTTAATCACGGACCCATTATTGGGGTACCCAATTTTGGGGGGACCCAACAATACCAATGTAATACAAAACGTGTCCACCCTGGTTTTAATTAAATTTGAAGGGCCAGCTGTATTGGTGTAATGGCTTTAATAATGCATCTGTGCATTTAGGCAAACCCTAAGGTTCAGTGACCTATCCACCCCAGAAGATGCCAGGACTGTAGCTAGTTCCATATATCCAGTGGGTTCGTTTTGGAGCTGGCCATCTGAGGCCAGGTCACCCGACCCAATCAGTAGCAAACCAGTCAGTAGCCCAGGGTACTATTATTTGGGAATATGTTTAAGCCAACTGTCATTTGTATTTTCAATAGGGGCATCTTAAATCTGGTCAACTAAAGAAGCGAGGTCAATAACCTCTGAACAGTTATGCTTTATAAAGAAGTACAATGGTCAGGTTTAGAATAAGGGTAGATGGGTTTAAAATCTGACAGTTTTCAAGAATTACTTTAGGCATATCTATAAGCATAGCCTGATATTTAATAAGTCAGCCTCCATCATCCATTGGTGGCCTTTGGTTTCTAAGATGTTCTGGACCTGATGTGAAGTCATGACAATCAGGGACCATTCCATAGTGAGCTTTGAGACTCCTTTTACCAGGAGGGCTCTTTTATGCTTAGCTAAAGCCTTTACTTGTAATTGTATCTTAATAGAGGTAGCTTCTAGGATAAATATGACCAAGGAATAATATCAAGAAGACCTCTTTGTTTGAGGCAGAGCATTAATATCCTAATTACAAAGATCACTGACAAGTGGGAGAAAACTTCTCTCAGGAGATACGGGCATCCCCCAAGTGCATCATCCAATCCAATCCTAAAGGATGTAGGGCCATCCATTATTTCCATAAGTCCATAGTTAACCCTGGGGAGTGGGGCATGCTCTGGCTTTTAGGAACGGTTTCATCATCCCAACCACACAGAATTGGCCAAGGTGCTAGCTGAGTTATACAATTGTTGGGGAATTAATCCCATTTTCCAGCTATTTAAATAATTATGTGCCTATAGGGTTCTGTTATCCCTACAGAATAATAAGCAAGAAGATTGGCTATATATGAGTTACTGTCATAATTTCTCTGAAGTTTACGCCAGGTTGTCTAGCTTAGGTAAACAACATTTAAAGACAATCAGATCTGGAATTTAACATCCACAAAGATGTGTTACTGAAATACAATTTTTCCCTCTAAAATAACCCTCACTTCCAGAGATAGCCAAATCAGGACTAATTTATTTGAAAAACAAGTTCAGTTTTAACAGACTTGGTCTAATTATTTACATAAACTCAGCAAGAACAGTGCATTATCATACAGATCTTTCTCTTAATCTGCTTTGATGGAACTTTATGAGGAATCTCTAGGTTGAACTTTTAGTATCCTCTGCAGCCAGAAGCCAAGTCCAGTGTTTGCCATCAGACTTGTCTGTGATACCTGCAGACTTGGGCAAACTCCTCCTCCTGAGGTCCCCAAAGTATCCTGAGGCTCTTGCACCTGCCAGTAAGTGACATCCTTTACTCACTTGGTGAGGCTGCTGGGAAATCTGTAAGTAAGGTATCAGGCCAACGGTTCCAAGGGGCTTTATGACTCCAGGTTTCATAAAGTCAACCTTAGTTCCTTTAAGCTATCTGGTCATATCTGAGTCTAAGCATGTTTCTCAAATATGACATTCCAGTCAAAACCTTGGTAAAATAACCAATGTTTCCTATGGTGTCCTGTTACAAGGAGAACAGATTCTTATTGGACTTATGCAAATGACTAGGATTTCCATGGAAGAAGGAATACTTACGGAGACACTTTGTGTTTCAGAGGGTTCAGATAAAGAAGTTGAATGCTTTGATTTGTTCACAAATGAATATTTTTACATTTCTGTAAATCACAGATTAAGAAAAATTTCCTTAGTATGAAAGAGCAAACAGAGAACCAGCAATGTTTCAAACAAGGGTCATAACACTATAATTCATCTTTTTAATTTATTTAATCCCATGCTACTAGTTCTTGTTCAGTTTGAATGCAGCTTTAGTTAGTTCTGGAAATTCTTACCCATTTCAGTTTTTATCTTAAAGATATTGAATACTGGTGTTGTCCTGAAAGTCCCTTATATGAATCTCCCTAAGATAAAACTCATTTAAAAAAAAAAAAAGATAAAACTCGTTTTACAAGAGAATTAGAACAATTATAAGTGATGAAAACTCAGGATGGGGGTGCCTGGGTGGCTCAGTGGGTTAAAGCCTCTGCCTTCAGCGCAGGTCATGATCTCAGGGTCCTGGGATCGAGCCCCGCATCCGGCTCTCTGCTCAGCGGGGAGCCTGCTTCCCTTCCTCTCTCTCTGCTTGCCTCTCTGCCTACTTGTAATCTCTGTCTGTCAAATAAATAAAAAATCTTAAATAAATAAATAAATAAATAAATAAATAAATAAAACTCAGGATGGACATGGCTCCAGATCTGATGAGAGTTTACAACAGAGCTGGCAAGGAAATCAGGTTATTCCTGTGACACATAACACTTCAACAGCCAAAAGATCCAGTAATGATGACCTTGTATTAACACACTAAAACTTTAGGAATCGGATATTATCTTTACAATAGTTATAGCATTTACCCAAATGTAATCTAAGGCTTATTATTTGTTAAACAATACTTCAGGAATAACTTAGCATACCAAAGAAAAAGGCCTAATGAGTTAAAGAGAATTCATTTATAATTTAAATCTTGGGGAGTTTGTTAAAACCTTAGAAAGTTATTACACATGCCTGCATAGCATTATAGATGATTACAAAAATTTATTTTTTTTAACCAAGGTGACAAAAATTTGAAAGGCAAATACATAGGGTTCTATAGTTGTTAGCAAAATGTAGCTCCCTTAATATTGAGGTTTAACCAAGTATGAAGACAGGATAAAAGACAAAACATAGAAACTGGTTTTCTGAGCAGACAAAGAGGAAAAAAAAAAAAAAGAAAACCTTTGCTCACCATTTTCTTATCCAGAGCAGATTAACAATTCAAGAAAACTTATCTTTCGAAAAGAGAATTTTTGAAAGTGTACCTTTATAGTGTACCTTTATATATATACAGTGTACCTATATATATATATATACATATATACATATGTATATATGTACCTTTATATAGTGTACCTATAAAGTGTACCTTTATAATCCGTTCATTTCTATCTTAGTCCATCCTGACCACACCTAAAATTCCTTTCCAAAGATTTCCCATCAAAAACCTTCTACAAGTTTCCTGGGCATTCTGATTTTGTCCCAAGTCATTTCTTTACCGACAACCCTCTCATTTAGGACAAATTATCTTCTTATACCTTCAGTAAAGATGTATTCCCATTTCTCACATCTTTTTTACATATCTCCTACTTTTCCACATACAGAGTTGTTTCCCTTATTTCCATTGGTCTTAGTTACAGTTAGCAGAAATTTGCACTCTTAGAAACTCCTTAGTCTCCAGTGATGACTAAGTATTAACCAATTATGAACTGTTATGCCAGAATTCTTCAGATGGCAAACTTGTGAATCAGTTAAGCACAAAACATGTTTACCAACAGATTTAAATATCCATAGTTTCTTTGCAGTAAGAAGTAAAAGCACAAACTTATGTCCAGTTAACAGTGATTTAGCACTTTATCCCATTGGGAAAGACCTAGATGTCCAACAAATTTAATTCCATTTATCATCCAAGCAAAACTTTAAAGTTTCAGATTACCAAAGACTTTGAAAGCTATTTTAACAATTAGCCATCAAAATTTCAGAGACAATTAACTGTCAGTTTAGTCATCTTTTTGCTAACAAATTACAACAGAGATAATATGAGCTTATTTGACCTTCAGCAAACCTCGATAGAGTAAGTTTTACATTTAGTGCTGATTAATTTTAAAGACATGTCTATCTTAATTAAACCAACAAACTTAACTTAATTCAAAAACTGATTTGTTCTGAGGTGGAAAGCCCAAAATGGCCACCTTACTGAGATGAGGAGCCACCAAGGATGACTTGGCACTTCTCCACCAAGTCACTTCCACATAGCTTTAAGAACTACCACGAGACCCCTGAGCCAATCACCTGTGAGAAATGGAGAAAAATCCCTAGTTTGCCTATAAATACCTGTCCCAAAAAAGGTCGGTTGCTCAGACTTTGGGAAGGATCCCGCTGAGCCCGTTGGCATTAATAAAGCTGCGTTCTCCCAGCTCTCCACATGCCGTTTGAGTTTCCCGGTCACCTCAGAACTTCCACAACATTTGGTTCCCTGACCAGGAAACCCAACCACACTGGCCCATTATGCCACCAGTGTGGGTCTGGAGATGGGCCGCGGAGGGCAATGGAGTACCTACCCTAGGGTTTAGGTGTGCCCCGCTGATTTCAGTGGACCCAAGGCTGGGTTCTCCTGGACAGCCACAGCTCACTTCTGTCCTGCTGGACCAACAATAGGAGACTGGGGAGAACTGACTGGATCTACCTGTCAAACCAGGTAAGGCCCAGCGCCACTGTCCAAGTCAGGATGGAAGGATGGAATATCAGGATGGAAGGGGAGAGTGATCACCTCCCATTAGCCAGGGATACCCAGAGGAGGGTGTCCAACCTGCTTGAATCTGAGGAACGCTTGAATGTATGAGTGTGTCTGTATGGCTCCACTTCTTCGGCTATGGAGTCTGAGTGGGCTGCACCCTGAGTCTTGTGGAGCGTCATATGGCATAATGGTCATCTACTCTACGGAGTACCCTGGTCCAGGGCTTATATGGATAGACCTTAGCTAAGACACTCCTAAGTTCCCACAAGGGATGCGAGCAGGACAGCACCTGAGTGCTGTACCCCACCGTTTGTTTGCGACACCGTTCACAATGGGTGGGAAACCCAACCAACCCACTGTCTTAGATTGTAAGTTTAAAAACTTCAGGAAAGGGGCGCCTGGGTGGCTCAGTGGGTTAAGCCGCTGCCTTCGGCTCAGGTCATGATCCCAGGTCCTGGGTTCAAGCCCCGCATCGGGCTTTCTGCTCAGCGGGGAGCCTGCTTCCTCCTCTCTCTCTGCCTGCCTCTCTGCCTACTTGTGATTTCTCTCTGTCAAATAAATAAAATAAAATCTTTAAAAAAAAAAAAAAAAACTTCAGGAAAGGGGCATCTGGGTGGTTCAGTGGGTTAAAGCCTCTGCCTTCAGCTCAGGTCATGGTCCCAGGGTCCTGGGATTGAGCCCTGCATCAGGCGCTCTGCTTGGCGGGGATCCTGCTTCCTCCTCTCTCTCTGCCTGCCTCTCTGCTTACTTGTGATCTTTGTCTGTCAAATAAATAAATAAAATCTTTAAAGAAAAGAAAAAACTTCAGGAAAGGCTTTAGTGCTGACTACAGGGTACATATGACCCCAGGAAAACTGAGAACCCTATGTGAGCTGGAGTGGCCCACTTTTGATGATGGCTGGCCCTCAGGAGGAAACTTAGACCTCCCTACCATCCAACGAATTTATTGTGTAGTCACGGGAGACCCAGGACATCCAGATCAGTTCCCATACATCAATTCCTGGTTAGAGATACCCAGGACCCTCCCCCCATGGGTATGGTTCTGTGTCAATGGCAAGGGACAGTGCAGGATTCTCATCGCACAACCAACCAAAGGCATCCGAAATAAGGCTATACATCAAGGGGACCCAGATGATGAATTCCCACCGTCCTATGGGCCTCCGGCCCTCTCAACTGCCTCAGCCCTCCCAACTGCACTCAAAGTGGGACCCAACACACCACCACCTTCCATTTCACCATCAGACATACCCTCTCTGCCTTCACCCACTCCTACACCATCAGTCTTCCCACTGATGCCTCTGGTTTCATCAATAGCAACAATTTCCCCACTGTCTCTGACTCCCCAAGATGCCAGTAACCCCAGAACCAGCACCAGCCTCCTTGCCAGCTGTTCCTAATGGAGACCTCTCCCCAGACTCCTTGCTGACTGTCCCTGATGGGGACCCCTCCCCAGAACACGAGCCATGGAACATCACACATCACCTCCGAATGTGAGAAATCCTTCCTTACCAGATGCCCCTCCGAGAAACTCGAGATCCTGACATAATTGGAGTAGATGGCACCCAACCAGGCAGACCCATTATCTACTACCAGCCCTTCACAACCACAGACCTCCTGAATTGGAAGTATCACACTCCCACCTATTTGGAAAAATCACAGGCAATGATCGACCTTATGGAATCCATCTTCCAGACCTACCGACCAACCTGGGAAGACTGCCAACAGCTCCTTCGCACCTTGTTCAACACAGAGGAAAGAGGAAGAATTCTCCAGGAGGCGCATAAATGGCTCAAAAACATGGCACGAGTTGGCACCTTAAACCCAGAGGGAGGGGCCGAAGAGTCTGCCCTGGACAACCAACCTGGCTGGGACTTCAACATAGAGGAAGGCCGGAATGCCATCAAGCACTACCAAGACACTATCCTGCGGGGCCTCTGCCAAGGAGCCAAAAGGTCTACTAACATGTCAAAAATGGCTGATGTGACTCAGGACAGAGAAGAGACACTCGGTAATTATTATGAGCGGCTCTGATAGGCTTTCTGCATATACACTCCACTTGATCCAGAGGCACCAGAGAACCAACAAATGGTAAATGCAGCGTTTGTGGCTCAGTCAGCCCCTGACATCCACCGCAAACTCCAAAAACTTGAGGGTTTTGCCTGGATGAACATCACTCAACTACTAGAAATAGCAAACAAGGTCTACTGCAACCTAGACACCATAGCCAAATGAAAGGCTGAAAAGAAAATGAAATAAAGTCATTCTGCTAGCTGCAGCCCTCCAACAAGGCTCCAACTACATGGAACAACAGGACAATCAGAGGCACGACCTCAGCAATGCAGAGCCCTCAAAAAGGATCAATGAGCATATTGCAAGGAAATGGGACACTGGAAAAATGAATGCCCGAATCGGAAGCCCAGGTCAGTCAAGCCCTCCACCCAACCTGAGACTCGGGCAAACCAAGATCCTGACTTCATTGTGCTAGCAAATATAGATTCAGACTGACAGAGACTAGGCTCAATGATGCTAGCCCCCCGGGAGCCCAAGATTGATATGAGCGTTGGGGGCCAAAAGATCACTTTCATGCTCGACACCGGAGCAGAGCACTCAGTAGTGACTACTACCAGTGGCAGCCCTAAAAGGAAGAACCATAACCGTCATGGAGGCCATGGGGGATTGGGCCACAGGTTAACCCTTCTGTCAATCTCGGACCTATAAACTGGGAGGACATGTAGTCTCCCATGAATTCCTGTATGTCCCAGACAGCCCACTACTGCTATTGGGAAGAGACTTACTTTCAAAATTAGGGGCATAGTTTTCTTTCGACCCATCAAGACAGGCCACCATGAAGCTAAGCCCCACCGAGCCTGGGATAATCATGTCCTTAAACACACCCCGAGATGAGGAATGGAGACTATTTGAACAAGACCATCCTGAAGCCAACCCTGAAGCCTTCCGGACCGCAGTCCCTGATGTACGGGCAGAAGATAACCCACCCAGGCTCGCCATTTGGTAAGCCCCAGTTATTATAGAACTAAAAATTGGAACTCAACCTCACTGGCAGAGACAATATCCAATCTCTGCGGGAAGCTCAATTGGGCATACAGGCTCATCTGGAGCGACTGAAAGAGGCAGACTTCCTAATTGAGTGCCAATCCCCCTGGAACACCCCGCTGCCCCCAGTCAAAAAACCTAATGGTGACTACTGACCCGTCCAGGACTTGAGTGCTCTGAATCAAGTTACTCAAACCCTACACCCAGTAGTGCCCAACCCCTACCCCCTTTTAAGCCAGATCCCACCAGATGCTGCCTGGTTCACCTGCCTCAACTTAAAGGACACCTTTTTCTGCATCTACTTGACCCCAGTAAATCAACCCCTTTTTGCTTTTGAATGGACAGACACCGACTCAGGGCACCAAACGCAACTCATTTGGACCTGGCTCCCACAAGGATTTAAAAACTCACCAACAATGTTCAGTGAAGCCCTAGCCTCTGACCTAGCTGACTTTCCCTAGGACCAGACTGGATGCATGGTCCTCCAGTACGTCGATGACCTCCTCATTGCCAGCTCAACTGCAGAGATCTGCCACTGAGAAACACTTGACCTCCTACAACACTTATCAAAAAAAGGATATCGAGTTTCTTGGAAGAAAGCTCAACTATGCAGAAAAGAAGTCATGTATTTGGGGTTCATAATAACTCAAGGAAAGTGAGCCCTCAGCATAGAACAGAAGGCTAGCCTTCCATGGTCCACTACTAGATGGGCCCTACATGAATTCCTGGGAGCTGCAGAATTCTGCTGGATCTGGATACCAAGGTTCTCAGTCATAGCCAGGTCCCTATACAATCTACTAGTGGGACCCAAGACACAACCTTTACAGTGGAAAGACATACAAGAAAAAGTCTTTAGGGAACTTAAGGACCCACTTGGAAAGGCTCCAGCCCTGGGCCTACCTGCACTGGAAAACCTTTCTGCCTAGATGTCCATGAAAAGGATAAAACAGCCTTAAGGCTTCTCACTCAGCCCTTAGGCCCCTGGGGAAAGCCAATTGCATACCTGTCCAAGAAATTAGATCCTATCGCTTCTGGATGGCCCCCTTGCCTGTGAGCCCTGGCAGCCACCATACTCCTTATCAAAGAAGCTGACCAGCTCACTCTTGGACAGCAACTAACCATAAAGGTTCCCCACTCAGTAGTAATTCTAATGAATAGCCAAGGTCAAAAATGGATATCAAATACCAGGCTCACTCAGTATCAAGGACTACTCCAGGAAAATTCCCGCATTACCTTGCAGACTGTACAGGCTCTCAACCCAGCCACATACTTTCCGATGGCAGAAGGAGAACCAGAACATAACTGCCTGGAAGTCATTACTGAAGTGTATGCCACCCGTCCGGACCTCAAGGACTCCCCTTTAACAAACGTTGACCTCACCCTATACACTGATGGCAACACTTTCATGAGTAATGGTTCAAGGAAAGCAGGTTATGCCGTCAACACGGCCCCAGGGGTCCTGGAAGCTAAAGCCCTTCCTACAGGATGGTCTGCTCAAAGGGCTGAACTCTGGGCCTTAATACAGGTGCTTACGTTATCGAGGGACAAACAAGTCAACATACACACCAACTCAAGATACGCCTTCACCGCCTTACATGTACATGGGGCAATTTACAAAGAAAGGGGGTTCCTGACATCAGAAGGGAAGACCACCAAAAATAAAAAGGAAATCCTTCAGTTATTAGAGGTGGTATGGGTGCCCTGGAGTCTAGGTATCATTCATTGTCGGGGACACCAGAAAGGGGATAACGAACCTGCCACCAGGAACCACCTAGCTGATCAGGCGGCCAGAGAAGCTTCACAGAGCGGGCAACCTGCCATCATAGCCCCCGTCACTCCCTCCCTACAGAATCCCACATACACAGCTGCCAAGGATAGCGGGGCCAAGACCGAAGGAGCAGTCCGACACCCGCAAGGATGGTGGATCCTTCCCGTGGAGCGATTGTTTCTTCCGGCAGCCCTCGCCCCTCATGCAGTTGCAGAACAACATTCAACCTCACACCTGGGAAAAACAGGACTCGCAAAACTTCTGGCAAAACACTTCTACATCGCCAGACTTGCACCTCTGTGTAAGTTGGTCACAGACCCTTGTGTCACTTGTGCTAAACATAACCCAAAAACTGGACCCTCCCTACCCCCCGGGGTACAATACATAGGGGCAACACCATTTGAAGATTTAGAGATAGATTTTATGGAGATGACCCCTCACCAAGGTATCAAATACCTTTTGGTCTTGGTCTGCACCTTCTCACGATAGGCTGAAGCATTTTCCATCCGAACTGAGCGAGCCAAAGAGGTCACCAGGGTGCTGCTCCAGGAAATTGTTCCCTGATATGGGATCCTGCTCACCATTCACAGTGACAATGGCCCTGCTTTCATCTCTGAAGTTTTACGAGGACTAACTTCGGCCCTTAACATCTCCTGGAAACTCCATATGGCCTATCGATCTCAGGCAGAGTTCAGGGAAAGTAGAGTGCATGAACCATACCCTAAAGGAAACCCTCTCCAAATTACATGCTGAAACCTCTCTGGGGTGGACAGTTACTCCCCTTAGCACTCCTCCGTTCCTGCTGTACTCTACAAAAACATGGGTTTTCTTCATTTGAAGTGCTTTATGGCAGACCACCTCCCTTATTAATTCCCACCCCAGGCAATCTCAGTGTCCTAGGAGATGTACACCTCCAGAGTCAACTAAAATCCCTAGGACAAGTCCTCACAAAGCTACATGCCCACCTGTTAGAGCCCCCATATCTCTAGGAACTCCCGTTCATTCCTTCCGCCCTGGGGATGAAGTCTGGGTAAAAGATTGGAAACATGAATCCCTGTGCCCAACCTGGGCTGGTCCACAAACAGTAACCCCTGCACCCAACCTGGACTGGTCCACAAACAGTAATCCTTATAACCCCTACCGCTCTCAAGGTCTCTGACATCATACCATGGATCCACAACTCATGATTGAAAAAGACAAACCTGGGCCAAGCTACCTGCACCCCACATCCATCACCATCAAACCCTCTGAAGGTCACGTTAAAGAAGGGCCCCTAAACTCTAAAATACATCTTCTTCTTCCTCCACCCAGCTGGGGCCTCATACTAGGGCTATTAAGTTTCTCCTGCCTTTTCCTGCTGAGGACCTCCACCAAATGTAACTACATGAAAGGCTCTGGAAGGTCTTGATACTTTCAATCCTTTACCCAATGCCTCTGGCCTGTTACCAGGGAAAAACTCCGACTACTTGCAACTCCTCCCATGTTCCCGGCCAGACTTCCTGGATGGCAACCTTGACACAGACCTCTAGGTCCCCCTGTACAAAATATCCAAAATCGGGTCCAGTATGTTGGAACTATCTAGCCCAGGCTGGTTCTTCGGATGGGGGTGGCATCCAAGCTCTTGCCCTCCGAGGGCAGGGTATGACTCAACTAAAGGATCTAGACAGCCAACCTCCAGTACCCCAGCCTCATTACCGAGGAATCAACCTAACCTCACTTCAACAACTCACTCGACTTCCAGACACCCAGGGACTCACGAGACAACTCATCAGCATCAGCTATCAAATATGGTTAAATTTTTCTCAGGATCCCAGCAATAAAGTCTGTTGGGTCTGTCTCCCCCTCACCCAGTTGGCTGTGTTCAGGATTCCCGTTCTGCCCAGCTGGCCACTACCAAGAAGTCCGTAACCATTGGACCTCTAAGCAATCCTATTCCCCTGGCTCCGGCACCCAATCTTATTTGCTTCCTCCCCCCAGGCCTTTCTCAACCCTCAGATGACCATTGCCTTAACTTTACAGCCCCTCTTCCCTACCATGTTCCCCCCACCCCCCCAGCATCTTTCTCTCCTGCGAGGACAACCTTCTCTTTAGGTGCCATGACAAAGATGACACCAGCTCTGGATGCATACTTGTATTTTTGTCCCCCTCAGCCTCGCTGTACTCTGACCCCCAACTCCAGTTCCGGGTCTCTTCCCACCACCAGAACCGACGAGCAGTTGCCTTACCTATCCTCCTGGGTGTTGGTATCTTTGCTGGCGTAGCCACTGGTGCCTCAGGTCTTGGAACTTCTATTAACTTTTATTATAAGCTTTCACAGGAACTCAATGATGACATGGAAGGAATCGCGGACTCCTTGACATCTTTACAGATGCAACTCAACACCTTACCCGCGGTTGCCCTACAGAACCAACGAGCTCTAGATCTCCTCACTGCCTAGAAAGGGGGGACATGCCTTTTCCTGCAAGAAGAATACTGCTACTATGTCAACAAGTCTGGAATTGTTGTGTCCAAGGTTCAAGAGCTTCGTGACTGCATTCAACGGCACAGAGAAGAACCCACCACCTGGGGATTTAACCCCCAGGCAGGGACATCGTGGTTACTTCCCCTCACGGGCCCCCTCCTAACCCTATTCCTCTTAATAACCCTAGGCCTCTGCATCCTCACTGGCCTTGTTTGCTTTATCAGGGAAACTCTTCAGGTACACAAACGCCTGCAACCTCGCCCTTTGAGGATATCGCCCCCAGATATAAATGATGATCTTCAGGGAATCCCTATCGATCATCAGGAGGGGGGACATGAGGCAGAAAGCCCAAAATGGGCACCTCACTGAGATGAGGAGCCACCAAAGATGACTTGGCACTTCTCCACCAAGTCACTTCCGCGTAGCTTTAAGAGCTACCTCGAGACCCCCGGGCCAATCAGCTGTGAGAAATGGCGAAAAATCCCTAGTTTGCCTATAAATACCTGTCCCAACAAAGGCCATGTGCTCAGACTTTGGGAAGGACCCTGCTGAGCCTGCAGGTGTTAATAAAGCTGCATTCTCCCAGCTCTCCGCGAGCCGCTTGAGTTTCTCAGTTGCCTCAGAACTTCCACAACAGTTCCACCTGGGTCCACTCCATTTTCAATTTTTACCTGAGACACGGGTGGGGAAATCTGGAGTGGGTGGTGCTAAGTCCAGGGGGTGCTCTTCTTGCTCCTTGACAGTGAAGAGGGGAGGAGCCATGGTGCAGGAGGCACCAAGGATGGTGTAGAGGCCAGTTATGCAGGCTGCACCCTAGTTGGTGCAGAAACAGAAGGGGGAACAGAAGAGAACGTGCTACCAGAAGGCAGAGAAAGGGTTCCTGGTTTCAGAGCTCATCAGCTCCAACAGAGGAGTAGGCGCCATGTTTTCCCCCCAACACGGGGGAGGGGTTAGGCAGTCCACGTTGGGCCAGAGAAGACTCCCTGAAACAAAGGGAGTTTCAGCAGCTGCTTGGGAATATTCCTTAAAGTCTCAATCCTGAGGAAGATGAACAACAGTTGGCTCCAGTTATAGCCATCTGAATCAGAGCAGTGCACTGACTGGATGATAAGATGGGCTCGGAAAGGCATTTCTTTAAAATATTTTTAGTAGAAGCCTTTTTCCTTAACCCAGTTCCAGAAAGGGGTTGTAAAAAGCCCATGACCTTTTCCAATTCATGGACCAGATCAAGGCAACCACATACACAGTTCCACAAAGAAAAAGTTATCAACAAGAGCCTTGGTAAGACCATGTACAGAGTCATCATCTTTAAGCCGTTCTCCTATCTTTTCCCAGGTAGGAAGATTAACTGTGCCCTCCTCAGGAAACCAGGGGCAAACTTCTTGGACAAATTTAAGAAATCTTTCTGTTTGAGCATCACTAACTTTTGTCCCATGGGCCTTTAACGTAGATTTAAGAACTTGTACAAAAAGTACCCAATTCTTAGAATTTAGCTGTCCCATAATTTCTTACTTCCAATGCACAAGTGCTTCTTCATGTACTAATTCCAAATGCTGAGACCTCCCTACCCCAGAGGAGTTCCTCACCTGCTGTGGCATATGCCAATCCTGAGTGCTCAGGTCCCTGTTTCGGCACCACCTGCCAAGGACCAGTCTTGACTGAATGGAGAAACCAGAGTTCAGGGGTGAGAATAAAAAAGAAAGAAACACAAAAAATGGGACCAGGAGGGTCACAGCCAACGCTAAGACGTTTATTTGTTTACAGCAGTTTTATATGATTCGAGTACAATACGCTCACGTGGGAGTTCCTTTGATCGTTGCATAGATAATTCAATGGAACAATCTACCGGTAGGTAAGTAACAGTTTTCTCATTCAGGGCTATTACACTACTTGGCCTCAGATCAACTAGCTTCAGGGCTAACCTGCTGTGTGGTTTATGCGCTTCTGCAAGCTGTGGTTATGGCAGTGCTTTAGGGCTGAACCGTGGTGGGTAGGGCTGCTCTCTCCACTGGCCCTAAGACTGCAAGGACCCTGTCAGCTTGCTGTCTGGTCACCAGAAGGAAACTGTGTGGGCACAGGCTTCTGTGAGGGCAGAGGCTGGGAAGGAGCCCCACTGTGAGGCTGGGGCAGGGAAGGCAGAGGATGTGGGGGGGGGATGACGGAGGAGCACAAGCTCTTTTGGGGGCTTAGGGGATTTATAGAGGCAAGAATGGGGAGAATGAGATGCTGGCCCAATAGTAGGTAGAAATCACTGGTTTTCATCTGGTAGGATTTGAAGGACACTGGAAGGCTGAGAAGCCCCTCATTATATGGAGATCTGGTTTCCTTTCTTGAGGCCTTCCCCTCTGCTAGGCCAGGTTTCCATAAAGCTGGGGTCCAAAGCCCAGGCTCTCCCCTAAGAGGCTTCCTAGTGGGGAGCATGAGCACTCTGGACATCTACAAGTGAATTGTCACCACGGGTGAGGGCTGAGAGGGTACTGAAATTTACTTTTGATGACGTTACAATGGTGGTTGGAGCCAATCCTAGGAATGAAGTGTTCTAACAGATTGAAACTCTGTTCTTTGCAAAAGACACAGTTCTGGGGCGCCTGGGTAGCTCAGTGGGTTAAGCCGCTGCCTTCGGCTCAGGTCATGATCTCAGAGTCCTGGGATCGAGTCCCGCATCAGGCTCTCTGCTCAGCGGGGAGCCTGCTTCCTCCTCTCTCTCTCTGCCTGCCTCTCTGTCTACTTGTGATCTCTCTCTGTCAAATAAATAAATAAAAAATCTAAAAAAAAAAAAAAGACACAGTTCTGTGTGCTATCCCTCAGTGTGATCCCCGCCCTCCCTCTCCCAAACGATAAATAGTTTATACGTGTAATTACGGGAGCCATGGTGTTTGGTTCATTCTCCACCACAGATGAGTGCACTTACAGACAGTTGTTTTCACTTAGGGACGGTGTGGGGGTTATGATGTGACTGTGATTATCTGGCTAAGGGAATAGGATTTCCCCATGTGTACTACACCTGCTTTTCAGGCACGTATAAGCTTCACAGCTTCTCTTCAGTAGTCTTTTCAACCTACTCTACTATAGTTTCTAGCATATAAGAGATGCCAATAAATTTTGTTCAATTACATGCTGGATATTAGTGTTAGAACTACACTTTGGGGTATCTTGGAGGCAGGCATTTTAAAATACAAATGCTGTCAGTCGCTTAGCTGGTTTGAAATGCCATTCAGACATTGGCCTTAGTCTGTGTGAGATTGATTCTGTGTTTCTTTCTGATGAAGTGTTCCAGAAATGTTACCTGCATGTTGCTCCCTTATTGGGATCAGCCGGCACAAAGGCAAAGCTGCTAAATTGTTGTGGATCAGTGTAGGGCCGAAAGCACGAAACATTTTAAGGAAGGTTCCTAAGAAATAGTGGCTATTTTTTTCCAGCATCATAGTTTATGGGTTCTCTCTTGTAATTTCAGCTATTATTGCATGTAATAGCATTTCTGCTATTAATTTCAACAAGTCTTCCTTTTTGCTTTTGTTGGAATTTTTAAAGATGGCTTAATTTTGAAATGAACCATCCATAAAACTTGAGGAATTCTGTGATTATATTTATGAATTAAATGGGCTTTTCCTTAAACTGAGCAGAAATTATGATTCAGTGCTCACAAGTAAAGAATGAAGGGTGAGATGGCTCAGAAGTACAGCTAAGAATCATTAATAAGCATAATGGCATTGGCCTGCAGTGACAGGGAGAAACAGAGTGGAGTATAAAAGGATTCTGCATGTCTGTCTTGATGTGATTGATTTCAGTGATTTATAATTCTGTATGTGTGCTTTGGCCTGTAGGACTAATTATTGAAAATAGACTAAGCTGGAAAGGGGAGTACCCAGCCCATCTTCAGGAATCTTCTACTGTTCCATGAATATTACATTTAATTATGTTAAAAGTCCACTATTGCTTATTGCTCATAAGAGACACAGTAGGTAATGAGTTCACTCAGAGCAGAACGACCTGTCATCCCTTAGCCCTTTATAGCCTATAATTCATCTGGCACTGGGTCCCCATTGCTAAGGGTACCTGAAGAGCAGGAGAACCAAAGAGATTTCTGAAAGATGGTAGCATTACAAAAGAGCCCCCAAAATAGGCATCCATAGGAAAATCATACTCCTTCCCCCCATCTTGTGCTTTTTATAGCTTGAAGTTCAGTATTTTGAAGTCACTATGTACTCTTTTTGGAACGAGGATGCTTTTCTTATAAAGGTCTTAATCTGGGGTGCCTGGGTGGCTCAGCCGTTGTGTCTACCTTCAGCTCAGGTCATGATTTCTGGGTCTTGGGATCGAGCCCTGTATCAGGCTCCCTGCTCAGAGGGGAGCCTGCTTCCCCCTCTTCCACCCTCCCACCCCTGCTTGTGTTCTCTCTCTCACTGTCTCTCTCTGTCAAATAAATAAGTAAAATCTTTAAAAAAAAATAAAAGGTCTTAATCTGGATTTCTGTCTCTTTTCTCTTTGCTCGTATTTACCCTTACACTATTTTTCTTGAGAGTGTTATTTGCCACCTTTCGTAATATTATGGGAAGACTCATGAGAAAACTAATGGGGAAATGAGGAACCGCAGCCATTATGGGAAGAATCTGAGAGACTTCTCAGATGCCAGCCAGGCTGCAGCCCTCCAGATCCCATTCTTGTCGCCTGATGTCCCGGACACTTCCCAAAGAACACGTGCTTAAATGATTAGATCGATTGATTTCTTACACGATTTGGGCTCCGGCATAGGTTTCCTTTAAATAGTAGTTATTGTCTAAACTACAATATTAAAAATGTGATATGACAGGCAAATCAGGAACATAGAAGTAACACAATTCAAGGATCACTGGCTCTTTGATGCCAGCATTTAGTACAAAAACGCACCTTTTTCAGTTTGTGAGATCTGCTTACAAATGCATTTAAATTGGGGTGCCTGGGTGGCTTAGTGGGTTAAAGCCTCTGCCTTTGGCTCGGGTCATGATCCCAGGATGCTGGGATCGAGCCCTGCGTCGTCGCACTCTCTGCTCAGCAGGGAGCCTGCTTCCTCCTCTCTCTCTCTCTCTCTGCCTGCCTCTCAGCCTGCTTGTGATCTCTGTCTGTCAAATAAATAAATAAAATCTTAAAAAACAAAAACAAAAACAAAAAACCAAATGCATTTAAATTGTTAGGAAACCACACCGAGAGTAGTATTGGCAGCATCAGGGAGGCTGCTGTGTTACCAGATCCCTTCTTGGGGTTCCCTTGCTTAACCTCCCCAGCTTCCCCCAAAGCCCCACCTGCCCATGTCTCCACCAGGGTCTCACTTGCTGTAGGAGAAGGTCACCGTCTCAGTGGCCCTCTCGTCAGGCGATCAAACACAGCGTTCTAGGGCTCTCCTGGGAACTCGGGGTACCCTGGATCAAGAGTGTTGTGCTCTGCTTCACGCTCCAGCTCTTCCTTGGCCCCTGTCTTTTGTCATTGGGGTAGAGGGTGATGAAAGAATGTAGTTAGGAATCTTTTGCCACTGCCGTTCACTACCCCACCCCCATCTCCCAGTGCCTTGTGGTGGCACCAGCTGGAAGCCGGTGTTGGGGCTGAAATGACTCTCCCCCTGTGCTCTTATCATCGCTGCTTCACCAGCCATATAGGCAGATGACTTGCGAGTTTTTAGTGCTGAGGCAGTGCTACGCCCGACCCAGTCCTAGTGAAGGTATCTGGCAACCTGCAGATCACCCCGCAGATCTCTTCAGAGCTCCTCAAATGCCACCAGGACTCTCAGAGCTACAGCTCCATCTGGAGTCATGGTTGGAGCTGTGAGTTCATTAGGCCTAGAGGTGGGGCCCTGGAGTGAGAGGAAACGGGAATTTAAGTAGGGGGTATGTACATCTTCACTTCAAACTCTTTGTCAATGGAATGCAACTTTTTTAATGCAATGGTTATCTTTAATATCTGTAAATGCGTATTGATAGTTTCAGAGTGAGAGATTGTTTTTTGGTTTGTTGCATTAACTGTCAAGTTGGATCATCCTAAACATTAAGGTGACGTGGCCCACCAGCACACCTGTGAGGGTGTGGTAAATTGAGTAATGTTTTATGAGTTTCAGTATGATTGGCTCTTAATGTAATCACAATAAATTAGCCATATAATTCATGAGTTTTAGAATGAACTAGATGTAATATTTTGGATCAGTGAAACTAATATTGCAATAAGAGGGAAAATCAGATCTAATGCATACATTTCAATTTATAAGAAAATAAATATGCCAGATTTGTCTGCAATTCGGGAACACTGCATAATTTATAGTGACAGTTCATTTACAAAAGAGCTAGAGTGCCTTTTTTTGTGTCAGCTATAAAACAAATTGGAGAGTGACTCTTATCCCATGAGTTATTTATAGCAGAAGATTAATAAAACCATTAAGCATGATGAATGAACTTTCAGTGACAGGTCTACAGCAAGAAAAAATATCAGCAACAATAAAAAATATAATGAATTTTACATTTTTAATCAGTCTACAGAATTTTCTTAAGCGTCAAATGAAGTGATTTTATTTGTATCTGGTACAACATTAAAACTGTTTTATTGTGCAAGTTACATTTAACAGGCACTGCTTGCCCACCCAAACCATGGCCTGAGGATAGAGGCCATGGCTCATGTTCTTGCACACTCTGCCTTCCAGGCTATTATCCTACACATAGTAGGTGTTTGCTCAATGTCTGTTGAATAAAATATGACCTAAATGGTGATTTATGCTGTTTTCAAGTAAACTAGTCTATATTGGGAAAGGAGGTATATGGAAAATAGGCAATGACTTAACTGAATAGTTGCTTACCTTAAAAAAAGAAAAGAATGATTATTTGGTTAGAAGCAAGTTGGTATTTGGGGAGGTGGTTTCTCATGTCAAGTTGGGTTCTAAAATTAGTATATAGTAAAACTTAATCTAGAAAATCCCTTCCAGCATGTGATGTGATGAGCCCTGGGTATTATATGCAACTAATAAATTATTGAACACTACATCTGAAACTAATGATGTACTCTATGCTGGCTAATTGAATTTAAATAAGAAAAAACCCCTTCCATTAATAAAATTTAACACACCTGTTTGAGTATATAACTATTTCCAAAGCGAGAGATGAAAGGAAATTCTCTATGTAAATATCTGGGCATCAGATCCATCTGTTTTGAAGATACCTATCAAATTCCCAGGTAAATGGAGCCTACAAGTGGACGTGCAGAGGTTCCTGCTTGCCCACAGGGTTGGCTCCATTCTGGCTTAATATTAAATCTCTATAACTGTAATGCCTAAGAAATGCATGATACTATGATGATTAAATGTAACAAGTAGTCATATATTCTGTATCTCGTAGGGATCGGATACAGAAATCAGAGGCTCCAATGCTTTTTGTTCTATAAATAGGGGTTTTGTGATATGGAGTGACACTGGGCGTCTGTGGCAGTTCTTTGATTCAGTCAAATTACTTGAGAGTTGCTGTGACTCCATGCTGTGGCCACGTTGGGGAGGGGTTGGGATCCAGTCTGAACCAGGAGAGGTTTGGATCCAGTCTGGACTGTTCGATGAAGGCCTGTTTGGTTGATTACTGGTCTCAGATCACAATAGCTACAGCATGCCAGGAAAACCAAGACATCATTTATGTTTGGAATTTGATTTCACCTTGTTCTGGTTTTTGGAGGAGTCTGTCCAGTGTTTTCAGATGGTCCCAAGAGCACTGATAACTAGCCATATTGTTGATCAAAATGGAATGATGGAGAACATGGGGTTCATGAGCTCCATGAATCTTTGTGCTCTTCTCATTTAATTACACTTAGTATTTCCATCCCAGAGCAGAAAGTTAATGGAGCCCTTTCCAACAGGCCTGGTATTCGATGGGGGCAAAGTAGCTGGACCTCCACAGACTGAGCGACTCGGGGGTCAGAGTCTTCTATGTGCTGCCTCTCCTGCCAGCATCCTCTGGCCAGCCTGCCATGAAAGCTACTTTCCTCTCCACTGTGTAGCCTACCTTGCAAGTTCCGCTTCATTTACAAACTGTGTACGGATCCTTCCTTCAAGTGCTTTGCGATCTGGTGTGTGATTCTGCTGACTGTATATGGTGCTTGCCTGTTGCCGAGCAGCTCTGTACACAGCATCGCATCGTTACTGAGGTGGCAGGAGCCCTACTGTCTTAGCCTGAAGCACAAGCTCAAAACCGACTGGTTTGAGTGCTGCTGGGTTTGCCATGGGCAGATGAGTCAGTTACGTGAGGGAGGACCTTAAAAGGGGAGCAAAATTGGATAGATCCTGTGTTTGCGCTAAGGACTGAGTTCTGTCCTCCCCAGATTCGTATGTTGAAACCCTAATCCCCAACGTGATGGCATTATGAGTGGGTTAGAAAGAAGTTAGTTCTTAAGGGTAGGGTCCTGCTGGGATTAGTGCTTTTTTCACAAGAGACACAAGAAGATTGTTCTCCCGGCAATGGGAGGACACAGCCAGAAGTCAGCCTTCTGCAGCCAGGAAGAAACTCTTACCAGATCCTGACCATGCTAGCACTCTGATCTTAGATTTCTAGCTGTCAGACTGTGAGCAATAAATATCTGTTGTTTAAATTGCCTAGCCTATCATATTTTGTTATAGTAGCCAGAGCTAAGACTGTGTGTTTCCAGAAAACGTTTGTCTAGAACATACTGTTATCCTTCAGGGTAATAGTCTTTCGCTGACTCATGTCTCCTTATATGGAAGAATCAGCTTTCAGTAGGACAAATGAGTGACAGTTTCAGAGGGGGCCAACATTAGTGTCCCTTTAGTTAATGCAATGTGATGCTAGCATGAGGGCCTGAGAAGTTTTCTTTTTTGTAAGGAGGCAGTTAAATGCCTCTTTGGGAGAGAGTTGCTGTGTTGCCATGCAGTCTGAACATGGTATGCATGGGGTTGGGTTTGGAATGCAATTTGTACTGTATGTACCTTTTTTGAAGAAATGGTTCTGGTTTTGTTTGTTTGTTTTGAGACTCTTTTTTTTTTTTTTTTTGACAGAGAGAGAGATTGAGAGAGAACACAAGCAGGTGGAGTAGTAGGCAGAGGGAGAGGGAAAGGCAGGCTCCCTGCTGAGTAAGGAGCCCAATGCGGGGCTCAATCCCAGGACGCTGGGATCATGACCTGAGCCGAAGGCAGTTGCTTAACAACTGAGCCACCCAGGCGCCCCTGTTTTGAGACTCTTAAAGATAACTCAAAGCATCTCTTTCAGGAAAGGTCTATGATCATTTGCTCTCAGTGAAATTCTTAGATTCTGCTTTTTTCTTTAAAATTTTCTAAAAAAATCAGTTTGTTTCCAGTTTTAAAAGTTGTCAGTCACTCTTCATCCCTGCCTCTTTTCTGGAATTGCAGTTCTCTGTGTAAAAAATTTACAAGGAGTTGTAGTGCTTGAATGCTTATTTTGCTAGGAAAAAAAAAAAAGTTTCACTCAATTCATTTTTAGTTCTCCTACTTTTTTGTACTCCTTGTTGTTCTATTACATATTTGGCTCTTATGGTTTTTTCTGTCTCCTTTAGAAGTTCTATCACCTTTTGAGTATATACAAGCACAGGTTAGTAACACACAGAAAACATTTTCCACAAAGTGAATTTTCCTGTATGAGGAGCTTATTGTGTTACCGAGCCTGTTAGAGGGAAATATAATCAGCAGATAATAAGAATGAGAAATGGGGACATTTCCCCCCCCTTCTCTCTGTCACTTCCAGTGATCAATTTACCTTTGTTTATTTCCTGCGTGTAAGAGGTAACATGATAGCTAATAAAACGTATTTTGGAGTTGGAAAGCACACGTCATTCTCGTAGGACAGATGGGCATATGTTTCCACTGGGTGTCTGGGAAGACCCGACAATTTCACAAAAATAGACTTTATGGAATGGGTAGCTACCCTGTCTATTTCAGATCATAGAGTTTATAATATACCTGCTGGCCAGACTTTTTTTTTTTCTTTAAGATTTTATTTATTTAACTGAAAGAGAGAGAGAGAGATGACAAGTAGGCGGGGGGGGGGGGGGGGGGCAGGAAGCAGGCTCCCCGCTGAGCAGAGAGCCTGATGTAGGGCTCGATTCCAGGACCCTGAGATCATGACCTGAGCCGAAGGCAGATTCTCAACCCACTGAGCCACCCAGGCGCCCCCAGATGTTCTTGTTTTAAATCACCTCAAGTCTTTTTCACAAATGGGGATGTCAATTAATGAATAAGTCACCAAATAAGCAGAGAGATATGAACAGTTTTTTGTTGTTTTGTTTTGTTTTTCAGAACCAGCACAGTGCTGCCACCAAAGCTGGAGAGTCATAGATATGTGGATCAGGGTCAGGAGCATTCTGGGTCATTTTCCAGGTTGGCCCTCGGAGCTGAGAGCCCAGTTCTGCTATGCAAGGCCATCTGTCTGCCAACAGATATGCCATTAGAGCAAGAACAAGAAGAGTAACTTGAGGAGCACAGTGTGAGCACATTGCATGGGGCCGATGTTGCAAATGAGGGGATGGTTGCTAGAGCAGGGGCACAGCCCGCCCTCCCCATGACGGGACCCCAGAGAGGAGTCTCCTTTGGCCTCTTGCTGTTTCATGGACCTCCACCAGTAGCCACACTTCAAGTCGGCAAAAGAAGATTTACCCAGAGTCTTTGGATGTATACAGCCTCTGCAAAGACAGTTTGCCCCCGATCTGCAATTCCCGTAGACTGCTACATCTGGACACTCCTACTGGATTTCACTATATCTATTTGTACATGTACAAAACTGAGTCAAGGTCATGAATTCTGGTTGGTGTGTGTGGTTAGTTTGCTCTAGGGTTGCTGTAACAAAGGACCGCAAATCTAGTGCTTAAACAGAAACTAGTGTCATAGTTCTGTAGGCGAGAAGTCCGACATCAAGGTGTTGGCAAGCCATGCTCCCTCTGAAGGTCTTAGGGAGGGATCCTTTCCAGCCCCCTCTCCTGGCTTCTGGGAGCTCACTGGCTTATGGCAGCCTCACTCCAGTCTTCATGTGGTGTTCTCCCTGGGTGTGGTTCTGTGTCCAAATGTCTCCTTTTTATAAGGACACCGGACATATTGTGGCCATGCTGCTCCATTGTGACCTCGTCTTAAGTAATTACATCTGCAACCACCCAGTTTCCAAATAAGGTCACATTCTGAGGTCACTGAATTTAGGACTTCAACATATGAATTTGGGGGGGGGGGGGACACAGTTCGGCCCATAACAGTGCAGCTGGCATGAAGAAAATCAGCTTATGGAGGGTTAGCACCAGTAGGATCCTAGAAGATTAACTATTAGCTACAACCCTCTTAGGAGATTAGTGGCCAGTAAAGAGCACATGATTTTGAAAAGTTAAGTTAGATGAAGTATCTTCCCAATGTTGTATAATAATAAAAGCTCTTTTATGTTTTCTCATATTTCTCTCCCAACCCAAAAGGCCCTTCTTTCTCTGAATCTCTGCCATCATCCCAGTACCAGTTCACCTTTATCACTGTCAGGAAGTCTTCCTTAGCTGTTCCCACTGGCACACTGCCAACTCTGCCTTGTCACCTGCACCTTCAGCCTTCCCTGACTTGGTCCATTCTGTCTCCTGACTTTTCTTAGCTGACCTTTTTTATTTTATTTTTTTTAAGATTTTATTTATTTATTTGACAGAGAGAGACACAGGGAGAGAGGGGACACAAGGAGGGGGAGTGAGAGAGGAAGAAGCAGGCTTCCCACCAAGCAGGGAGGTTCCATCCCAGGACCCTGGGGTCATGACCCAAGCTGAAGTCAGATGCTTAATGACTGAGACACCCAGGTGCCCCTCTTAGCTGGCATTTGAAATGTATATACTGTCTTATGTTTTTATCATTCCATGCATTTTGTGTGCCTGGCATTTGTAGATTGAACATTTTCTGGTTCTGTACGTAGAAGGAACTCAGATACCTAGGCCCATGGAGCTTTTCTGAGAAACAAATTGTAATCACCTGAATTTTGAAGTGCAGCGTTGTGAATGTGTGTGGTCCTGGCTGTGATGTGAGGTGGTAATGAGTAACTGAGTTAGGGAGTGCCTAGCTGACCATTCCTTACTCAAAAGTTAAGCTAGCTGCCCTGCTGTACTTTAATAATGAAGACCTTTTGAATGGAATGTACATGCAATCATACACTCGGGAATTTCAGAAGGTTCCCAGAAGTATAAGATTCTATTGGTCTTGTCTCTGTAATATGGTTATAAGCTCCTTGAAGAACCTTCTCTTTTCCATCTTAGTACCCAACAAACTTTCTGGCTGAAGGCATGCTTATTAACTTATTACATTATTTAGTGAAGCCAGAAGTTGCCGTAATGTAAATAAGGTAAAGAAAGAAACATTCTTTTCAATAAAGCAGAATGTGTTATCTTACTCTGCTAGACTCAATATATTTTTTAAGAGTAAACATATATTTGCCATGGTTATCTGATGGGATTTGCCATATTAATTTTGAATAGTATGTGAAATATACTTTTAAATGTAGAATGAATGAAAACCTTAAACATTTTTTTAAAAATTAAGTGAAACAGGAGTATGCAATATAAAATTATACAGATCCACATAGGAAGACAGAATATATTAAATATCTTAATGGGAAATCAATGTGTACGTATATCATTTCCCCTCACTATAATTTAGAATGGTCTAGACATTGTACTTTGTGTCTAGTGTACAGAAATGTCTTGAAGATGAATTCACTTAATACCTATATGTATTACCTTGTGTTCTTGCAGTTAATTGAATGAACAAATTTAGTCAACCTTAGCCATGAAGTTACAGGACATAGTATGATTAAGTATTTGTATTCCTAAGTCCTGCTACATATGAGGTAGATTTGAATTTTTGTAATGATATTCCTTAGATTCAAAAGTTTACTGTAATCCTTCTGCAAGGTTTTTAAGAAATCATCGTGAGGTAAGCCTGCCACCTACTGGTCAAGATTTATCACTTCATTTTACATTTCAAATAAATTTGGCATTTTTCATTACAGCATAGGAATGTAATACAATATGAAGCAATTCTACACACTGACTTGAGATTTTGTAGGTTATCAAGCTATTGAAGCCTGTATATTCTGACAGTTGTCACCCCCAAAAGGCTTTCATGTTGATTTTTCCCTCTTGATGACTACTGATAAAGCTACAGCGGTGTATTTCTGAGTCTTTGATATAGCCTAAGTTCTATTCTGGCTTCTTTCTCTTGACCCATTGTGTGCCAAAGATCTATCTGTAGGTGAGAGGTCCCTAAATGTTGATAAACCTCCTGCAGAACTGCACTCCTCTGCCCCTTCTTTTTCTGATCACTTTTGCACAAATATACTCGTAATGCTTCTGTGTCTCCTTGTGGGACCCCATCCTGCAGCTGCCCGCATTCATCTGGCTGGCCCTGAGCCTAGCCTTGGGGTCATTCATTACTCAGGTCATCCAGAAACTCAGTTTTCTCGTTTGTAAGATAGGGCGAATAATTCTGTTTCCGGTTGTTTTGAGCATTCAATTGGATAATGCATGAAGAGCACTTAGCTTCATTATTATTATTCATTAACCTGATAAGATTTTACTGTATGTCTATTATCAGTAGTTAGGAGACTCACCAAGATTTAACACTATGACTTTTCACCTCAGCTATATTGTCATATCCATTTTTTTATCCTTGTTTTCTTCCCTTTTGTACTTTGAAGACCCCCTTCATTGGCAGATGGACTTGGCAACCTCAGGGACCAGAAATTGAGCACATCACTGTTACCATGACAGAAATCATCTGGAGGCTGGAGAGAAATGCCCCCATGGGTCCTCCAAACATTTCAAGATTCTCTAGCTTTACTTGTATGTTGATTAGTCTCCACTCATTAAATCTAACTTTGTGTTTGCTAGAAGGAGGGGAAAATCATTATGACTACTTCAGTAAAAAAGAGCAAGTAAGGTAAGTAGTTCAATAAATGTTAATTAAGTGCTAACCATAGGCACTACTAGGAGAGGTACAGGGTACAGAAGATCAGGAAAAGAGCCTCCATTCAGAAGAAGTTCACAAAAATCTCTTGGCCTTTTAATTCTAGTCCACATTTGGATTTCCCAAGGATTTTTTTTTTAACCTTTTTAGGTCTTACAGGCTTCAGGTGCCTGAAATTTCTCACATTTCCCTTCTCTCCTCAATAGAATTGACATTTGTATCTTCTAGATGGGTCTTTGGCTGTCCTGCATAAACAGTGCTCACAGTGTAAACTAAGCACTTGGCAATCACATTGATCTTTTTTAAAAAATTAACATATAATGTATTATTTGCTCCAGGGGTACAGGCTTGTGAATCATCAGGCTTATCCTTTTCACGGGATTCACCATAGCACATACCCTCCCCAATGTCCATAACCCAGCCACCCTATCCCTACCCCCCACCCCCCAGCAACCTTCAGTTTGTTTCCTGAGATTAAGAGTCTCTTATGGTTTTTCTCCCTCCTAATCCCATCTTGTTTCATTTTTTCCCTCCCTACGTCCCATGACCCCCTGCCTGTTTCTCAAATTCCTCATATCAGAGAGATCATATGATAATTAGCTTTTTCTGATTGCCTTATTTTGCTTAGCATAATATCCTCTAATTCCAACCACATCATTGCAAATGGCAAGATTTCAATTTTTGATGGCTGCATAGTATTCTATTGTCTATATATACACCACATCTTCTTTATCCATTCATCTATTGATGGACATCCAGGTTCTTTCCATAGTTTGGCTATTGTGGACGTTGCTGCTGTAAACATTCGGGTGCACATGCCCCTTCAGATCATTACATTTGTATCTTTAGGGTAAATACCCAGTAATGCAATTATTGGGTCGTAGGGTAGCTCTATTTTCAACTTTTTGAGGAACCTCCATACTGTTTTCCAGGGTGGCTTCAACCAGCTCGCATTCCCACCAACAGTGTAGGAGGATACCCCTTTCTCCACACCCTTGTCAACATCTGTGATTTCCTGACTTATTAATTTTAGCCATTCTGACTGGTATGAGGTGGTATCTCACTGTGGTTTTGATTTGTATTTCCCTGATGCTGAGTGATGTGGAGCACTTTTTTGTGTATCTGATGGCCATTTGGATGTCTTCTTTACAGAAATGTCTGTTCATGTCTTCTGCCCATTTCTTGATTAGATTATTTGTTCTTTGGGTGTTGAGTTTGGTAAGTTCTTTATAGATTTTGGATACTCGCCCTTTATCTGATATGTCATTTGCAAATTTTGTCTGCCATTCTTTCAGTTGACTTCTGATTTTGTTGAGTGTTTCCTTTGCTGTGCAAAAGCTTTTGATCTTGATGAAGTCCCAATAGTTCATTTTTTGCCCTTGCTTCCCTTTCCTTTGGCAATGCTTCTAGGAAGAAGTTGCTGTGGCTAAGGTTGAAGAGGTTGCCACCTGTGTTCTCCTCAAGGATTTGGATGGATTCCTATCTCACATTGAGGTCTTTCATCCATTTTGAGTCTCTTTTTTGTGTGTGGTATAAGGATATGGTCCAGTTTCATTCTTCGTCATGTGGCTGTCCAATTTCCCCAACACTGTTTGTTGAAGAGACTGTCTTTTTTCCATTGGACATTCTTTCCTGCTTTGTGGAAGATTAGTTGACCATAGAGTGGAAGATCCATTTCTGGGCTCTCTATTCTGTTCCATTGATCTATGTGTCTGTTTTTGTGCTGTCTTGATGAAGACAGCTTTGTAATAGAGCTTGAAGTCTGAAATTGTGATGCTATCAACTTTGGCTTTCTTTTTCAACATTCCTCTGGCTATTCAGGGTCTTTTCCTGTTTCATATAAATTTCAGGATTATTTTTTCCATTTGTTTGAAAAAAGATTGATGGTATTTTTAATAGGGATTGCATTAAATGTGTAGATTGCTTTGGGTAGCATAGACATTTTCACAATATTTGTTCTTCCAGTCCATGAGTATGGAACATTTTTCCATTTCTTTGTGTCTTCCTCAGTTTCTTTCATGAGTACTTTATAGGTTTCTGAGTACAGATTCTTTGCTTCTTCAGTTAGGTTTATTCTTAGGTATCATATGGTTTTGGATACAATTGTAAATGGGATCAACTCCTTAATTTCTCTTTCTTCTGTCTTGCTGTTGGTGTATACAAATGCAACTGATTTCTGTGCATTGATTTTATATGCTAACACATTACTGAATTGGTGTATGAGTTCTAGGAGTTTTGGAGTGGAACCTTTTGGGTTTTCCACATAAAGTATCATATCATCTGCAAAGAGTAAGAGTTTGACTTCTTCTATGCTGATTTGGATGCCTTTTATTTCTTTCTCTCGGATTGCTGAGGCTAGGACTTCTAGTACTATGTTAAATAGCAGTGTGATAGTGGACATCCCTGTCATATTCCTCACCTTAGGGGGAAAACTCTCAGTTTTTCCCCATTGAGAATGATATTCGCTGTGGGTTTTTCATAGATGGCTTTGATGATATTGAGGTATGTAGCCTCTATCCCTACACTGCGAAGACTTTTCATCAAGAATGGATGCTGTACTTTGCCAAATGCTTTTTCAGAATCTATTGAGAGTATCATATGATTCTTGTTCTTTCTTTTATTAATGTACTGTATCACACTGATTGATTTGTGGATGTTGTGCCAACCTTGCAGCCCAGGAATAAATCCCACTTGGTCGTGGTGAATAATTCTTTTAATGTACTGTTGGATCCTATTGGCTAGTATTTTGGTGAGAATTTTTGCATCTGTGTTCATCAAGGGTATTGGTCTGTAATTCTCTTGTCTGGTTTTGGGATCAAGGTAATGCTGACCTCATAAAATGAGTTTGGAAGTTTTCCTTCCATTTCTATTTTTTGGAACAGTTTCAGGAGAATAGGTATTAATTTTTCTTTAAATATTTGGTAGAATTCCCCTGTCTGGAAGCTGTCTGGCCCTGGGCTCTTGTTTCTTGGGAGATTTTTGATGACTGTTTCAATCTCCTTACTGGTGGGTCAGATCAGGTTATCTGTTTCTTCCTGGTTCAGTTGTGGTAGTTTATATGTCTCTAGGAATGCATCCATTTCTTCCAGATTGTCAAATTTGCTGTTGTATAGTTGCTCATAATATGTTCTTATAATTGTTTGTATTTCTTTGGTGCTGGTTGTGATCTCTCCTCTTTCATTGATGATTTTATTAATTTGGGTCCTTTCTCTTTTCTTTTTGATAAGTCTGGCCAGGGGTTTATCAATCTTATTAATTCTTCAAAGAACCAACTCCTAGTTTCGTTGATGTGTTCTACTGTTCTTTTGGTTTCTATTTCATTGTTTTATGCTCTGATCTTCATTATTTCTCTTCTCCTTCTGGGTTTAGACTTTCTTTGCTGTTCTTTCTCCAGCTCCTTTAGGTGTAGGGTTAGGTTGTGTACTTGAGACCTTTCTTGTTTCTTGAGAAAGGCTTGTAACACTATATACTTTCTTCTCAGGACCACCTTTGCTGTGACCGAAAGATTTTGAACAGTTGTGTTTTCATTTTCATTTGTTTCCATGAATTTTTAAAATTCTTCTTTAATTTCCTGGTTGACCCATTCATTCTCTAGTAGGGTGTTCTTTAGCCTCCATGTATTTGAGTTCTTTCCAACTTTCCTCTTGTGGTTGAGTTCTAGTTTCAAAGCATTGTGGTCTGAAAATATGCAGGGAATAGTTCCAATCTTTAGATTCCAGTTGAGACCTGATTTGTGACCCAGAATGTGATCTATTCTGGAGGATGTTCCATGTGCGCTAGAGAAGAATGTGTATTCTGTTGCTTTGGGATAGAATGTTCTGAATATATCTGTGATGTCCATCTGGTCCGGTATGTCATTTAAAGCCTTTATTTCCTTGTTGATCTTTTGCTTAGATGATCTGTCCATTTCAGTGAGGGGGTTGTAAAGTCCCCTGCTATTATTGTATTATCATCAATGTGTTTCTTTGATTTTGTTATTAATTGGTTTATATAGTTGGCTGCTCCCATGTTAGGGGCATAGATATTTAAAATTGTTAGATCTTCTTGTTGGACAGACCCTTTAAGTATGATATAGTGTCCTTCCTCATCTCTTATTATAGTCTTTGGCTTAAAAATCTAATTTATCTGATAAAAGGATTGCCACCCCAGCTTTCTTTTGGTGTCCATTAGCATGGTAAATTGTTTTCCACCCCCTCACTTTAAATCTGGAGGTGTCTTTGGGCCTTAAATGAGTTTCTTTCGGACAGCATACCTATGGGTCTTGTTTTTCTTGATCCATTCTGATACCCTGTGTCTTTTGATTGGGGCATTTAGCCCATTAACATTCAGGGTAACTATTGAAAGATATTAATTTAGTGCCATTGTATTGCCTGTAAGGTGATTGTTACTGTATATTGTCTCTGTTCCTTTCTGGTCTACTACTTTTAGGCTCTCTCTTTGCTTAGAGGACCCCTTTCAATATTTCCTGTAGGGCTGGTTTGGTGCTTGCAAATTCTTTTAGTTTTTGTTTGTCCTGAAAGCTTCTTATCTCTCCTTCTATCTTCAATGACAGCCTAGCTGGATATAGTATTCTTGGCTGCATATTTGTCTCGTTTAGTGCTCTGAATATATAATGCCAGTCCTTTCTGGCCTGCCATGTCTCTATGGATAAATCTGCTGTCATTCTATTATTTCTACCATTGTATGTTACAGACCCCTTGTCCTGAGCTGCTTTCAGGATTTTCTCTTTGTCACTAAGGCTTGTAAGTTTTACTATTAGATGACGGGGTATGGACCTATTTTTATTGATTTTGAGGGGAATTCTCTGTGCCTCCTGGATTTTGATGCTTGTTATCTTCACCAAATTAGGGAAATTCTCTATTATAATTTGCTCCAATATACCTTCTGCCCCTCTCTTTCTTCTTCTTCTGGACCCAATTATTCTAATATTGTTTCATCTTACGGTATCACTTATCTCTCAAATTCTCCCCTCACATGGTCCAATAGTTGTTTGTTTCTCTTTTGCTCAGCTTCTTTATTCTCCATCATTTGGTCACTAATTCTCTCTTCTGCCTCATTTATCCTAGCAGTAAGAGCCTCCATTTTTTATTGCACCTCATTAATAGCTTTTCTGATTTCAACTTGGATAGATTTCAGTTCTTTTATTTCTCCAGAAAGAGATTTTATTCTCCCAAAAGGAATTCTCTAATATCTTCCATGCCTTTTTCAAGCCCAGCTAGCACCTTGATAATCATCATTCTGAACTCTAGTTCTGACATATTACCAATGTCTGTATTGATTAGATCTCTAGTCATCAGTACTGCCTCCAATTCTTTTTTTTTTTTTTTTTTTTTTTTTTTTGGTATGGTGAGTTTTTCCACTTTGTCATTTTATTGAGATAAAAATATATGAATGAGAGAGTAAAATACTAAAAGGGTGGCGAAGACCCCAGAAAAATATATGCTAACCAAATCAGAGGAGATCTGAAACTGGCAGAAGAGGAAAGGGGGGGGGAAATAAAAAAATAAAAAATAAAAAATAAAAATTTATATTAGACTGGTGAATAGAACAGAGTCACCCACTTGATTTTGGGTGTATTCTGGTCTCTTAGAAGAAACTACCTCCCAAAATTTTAAAGAAAGAAAAGCTTATATATATACAGCAATAAGGGTAAACATGATGAAAGGATGGAATATGACTGTAAAGATGAAAATTTAAAAAGATTCTAAAAAAGAAATTGATATGTTGGTTGGAAAAAGAAAAAAAGAGGAGAGAATGTGATCATGCTGGAGCTAGATTTAGGGTCTATTTTGATCTATCAGAAAAAATTATCCCAAAATTTTAAAGAAAAAAAATCTATATGTATACAAAAAATAAGGTTAAATACAATGAAGGGATAAAATCTGACTATAACAATGAAAATTTAAAAAGATGTATTGATAAGACAAAATAGTTTAAAGAACATTAAAGGAGGAAAGAGGAAAAGTTAAAAAAATAGAATAAGAATAAAATAAAATTAAAAATATTTAACTTTGCAAGACTAAATGATCATGGGGAAAAGGCCATGAATTCTATGTGTTGCTTTCCCCTAGCTCTGGAGTTCTGTAGTTCTCATTGATTGGTGAACGTGGTCTTGGCTGGATGTTTTGCTGATCTTTTGTGGGGGTCCTGTTGCAGTGATTCTCAAAAGTATTTGCCCGAGGTGGAATTGCACCTCTCTTGCCAGGGGCCAGACTAAATAATCAATCTGCTTGGGTTCACTCTCTGTAGCTTTTGTTCCCTGAATACTTTCCACAGAGCTCTGGCGGATGGGAATGAGAATGGCAGCCTACCAATGTTTGGCCCAGAGGAGCTGAGAGCTTGGGGCCCCACTCCTCAGTGTGCCCTCAGAGAAAAGCAGTCAATCCCTCACGGCTCCCTGGTCTCCAGCCACATTCCAAGCTCACCCAGCCCGTGATTGAGCATTCCTATATCTGGTGCATGGCCCCATTTGGATTCTCCAAACCCAGCTGATTCCTGCCGTGTGCTCCTGCACTGCTACTCCTGGAGGAGGAAGGAGGGGGTCTTTCCAGATCTGCCACTTGTGGGGCCCCTGATTGAAGAGCAGTGGCCCAACCTTGCCTCAGATCACGGTTTAATGTAACCCTGAGCTGAGAGCCCCCACCTTGGCTCTGTCTCTCTAGCCAGCTTCTCTGATCCAATACCTGGCAGCTCTGCCACACTCAGACATCCCCGGTCTTTCTGTGACCCCATGGGTCCTGAGACCACACTGTTCCCATGAGGGCTCCACCTCTGCTTAGCCTCTGGAGCGACGTCCCTCAGTGGAGCAGACTTGTTTTGTTTACATGCTCTGCTGCTCCACTGTTTGCTGTGAGCCAGCCCTTCACCCCATGGTCTCTCTTCCCGTCGCTTTGGATTCACTTTTCCACACATCCTACTCTCCCAAAAGTGGTTGATTTTCTGTTCCAAGAATTGCTGCTCTTCTTTACTTGTATTGCCTGTTGAGTTTGTAGGTGTTCAGAATGGTTTGATAACTATCTAGCTGAATTCCTGGGACCTAATGCCAATTCAGTTTCCTACTCCTCTGCCATCTTGCTTCCTCTCCCATAATTTATGCTTTTTAAAACATATTTATTTATTTTAGAGAGAGGAAGCATGCAGGGAGGAGGAGCAGAGGGAGAGGGAGAGAGAGAATCTCCAGCAGACCCCCTGCTGAGCACAGAGCTTGAGACCCACACCAGAGTTGATCTCATGACCCTGAAATCATGACCTGAGCCGAAATCAAGAGTTGGATGCTTAACTGACTGAGACACCCAGGCACCCCTTAATTAATGTGTTAATGGTAACATCTTTTTATTTATTTTTTTTAAGATTTTATTTATTTGACAGAGAGATATCACAAGTAGGCAGAGAGGCAAGCAGAGAGAGGCAGAGAGAGAGGGAGGAGGAAGCAGGGTCCCTGCCTGGCAGAGAGCCCGATGCAGGACTCAATCCCAGGACCCTGAGATCATGACCTGAGCCGAAGGCAGAGGCTTAACCCACTGAGCCACCCAGGCAGCCCCATGGTAACATCTTTTTTAAAAAGCTTAATTGAGATGTAATTCACATACCATAAAATTTATCCATTTAAAATGGATCCAGTGCCAACACATATTTATTGAGAGCATGCTATCTGCCCTACAGTGATACACTCTGAGGATATAGCCATGGAGAAAATGGGCATAACTTCTGTCCTCACAGAGATTATGGTGTGGGAAGAGAAGAGGACATTCAAACATTAACTAAGCACTGCACAAATATTACTTACTATTGTGGTGAGTGCTACAAAGGCAATGAGGTAGGGTGTTCTATGAGTCACTAGCAGAATGCCCTAAGCTTATCTTGGGAGTCAGGGCAGTGTTCTCTCACAAAATATAATTTAAGCTGAGCCTATAGGATGAATAGGAATCAGGCAATTAAAGGAAGTAGGGCCAAGTGGGGCACTAGAAGGAAAGTTGTTATGACCAGACTGCTAGGCTGTTTCATTCTTTCATGAACAGATGCGGTGATGAAGATCTTTAAAATACTTCCTTATGGTAAATTCTTAGATCTAAAATTGCTAGGTCAGAATGTATGCAGTTTTGCCCTGTCTTCTTCCCATCCCTCCTTCTTTCTTTTTCTCTTAAAATTTTCCATATATTATTTTGCTGGAAGGGTGGAAGTTTAGGTGTCTAGGGAATTCCAGGACCCCTGTTATTTTGGTACTTCCTTCCAAGATGGTGTTCCAATGGGGCTCACAGAGTCTTGGAAAACATGACCCTGTGGCAAGTCTGTGAGCTGAGGATAGCAGATGGTTGAAATGTCACAAGCCTGGAGAGTCTCAAATGATCTAAACATTCAAAGTAGTTTCCAATATGTCTGAAGTGTATCAAGAAAGGTTTTTATTTTCTCTTTATGTAGTTTCTCCCTTACACATAAAATTATTAACAGCTTCATTAAGTTCTAATTTTGATTGCCTTTTCAATGACTACAACTTGGTTGTAGTATCTGGATAATGTAGCTATTTCAATAGTAAGTGTTACTGAAATTAAGACCATATTTCAAGTTAGTAATTAAATTTTCAATTTCAGTTATATATTCCAAATAAAAGAAGACACAAAACAGTTTGCAAAATTAGTGAAATAAAATGGGAATAAAAAAATCTGAAAGCACGAATAGGAAAGAAAAGCAAATTAGACAAGTCAGGCTAATAAGATTAATAAATGAGTTACATATTCAAATCATGTGAGGTTAGCAATCCTCTAATACTTATTTCACCTTAAATTCATTAAGTAGACTCCAGGGAGTCTGGGTGGCTCAGTGGGTTAAAGCTTCTGCCTTCGGCTCAGGTCATGATCCCAGGGTCCTGGGGTCAAACCCTGCTTCAGGCTCTCTGCTCAACGGGGAGTCTGCTTCCTCCTCTCTCTCTCTGCCTGCCTCTCTATCTATTTGTGATCTCTGTCTGTCATATAAATAAATAAGTATTTAAAAAATTCATTAAGTATCCTCTTTACATTCATTTTCTATTGTGAAATTATTTTGCTTCTCTCTTTCCTCAGGTATCTCCATGAATTTCCCCTTACTTTATTCATGTACTCCGCTTCAGTGCTGTGTTGTTGGGGAGTTCTTTCTTGACTGTCTTAATCATAAGAGAAGGTCTTGTGTCCAGACTACTAAGTGATCTCCAAGCTTCTACCATTGCTCCATTCGCATTCATTTTCCATGCTGGGTTCAGAGTGACCTTTTGAAAACCAAGGACAGCTGTTCTTCTGATTAAACCCCCCAGTGGCTTCTCATTTCCATCAGAATTATTGAAACTCAAGACTCTACCTAGTCTGCTCCCCTCACTCTCCCATCTCTCTGACTTTTTTAGAGCTTTATTTATTTGAGAGAGAGAGAGAAAGCGGGGGGTGGTGGGGGCAAAGGGGAAAGGAGAGAGAATCCCAAGAAGACTCCCCACTGAGCATGGAGTCTGATGGAGGGCTCAATCCCAGGACCCTGAGATCATGCCCTGAGCCAAAACCAAGAGTTGGCCACCCAACCAAATGAGCCACCCAGGGACCCCCTCTCTGACTTTTTATCTTCTACCACTTACCTATTATTATGGGCTGAATTGTGATCTGCTAAAATTCATGTGTTAATGTCCCAACCCCTGTACCTCAGAATAAGACTGTATTTGGAGTTAGAGGGAATCATGTTAAAACAAGGTCATAAGATAGATTCTGATCCAATATGACTGGTGTGACAGATGTCCTTATATGAAGAAGAAATTAGGACACAGCCACATACAGATTCCCATTCAGTTTTCCTTCCCTTCCCCTATGATCCTCTGTGCTATTTCTTCGGTTTCACATAGGAGTAAAACCCTATGACAATTTTCTTTCTGATAGACTCATTTTGCTCAGCATAATATCCAGTTCCATCCAGGTTGATGTAATGGTAAGTATACATGCTTTCAGATGGCTGAGTAATATTCCATTGTATTTATGCATGCATCTGTCCATGCACACCTGGGCTCTTTCCATAGTTTGGTTATAGTGAATATTGCTGCAGTGAACACTGGTACCACTACTTTTCACTCAATCTGTATCTTTGGGGTAAAAACCCAGTCGTGCAGTTGCTAGGCTGTAGGATAGCTCTATTTTTACCTTCTTGAAGAAACTCGATACCATTTTACAGACTGGCTATATGAGCTTGCATTCTCACCAGCAGTGGAAGAGGGTTCCCCTTTCCATGCATCCTCAAAAACATTTGTTATTCCATGAGTTGTTAATTTTAGCCATTCTAACTGGTATCTCGTGGTTTTGATTTGTATTTCCTGGATGGCTAATGATGTTGAGCACTCCTTCATGTGTCTGTTAGTCACTTCTATATGGTCTACAGGGAATACTTGTCCAGGTTTTCACCCATGTCTTGAGCTAGAGTTAGGCTTAAGGGCCAGAAGCATAGAAGGTGTGATCTGCTGATGTGAGGAGAATGTCACAGATGACAGATTTGAGGGCTACAGATAGGGATAGTATTAGGCTCAGAGTTTGTGTTCAGTATGGTAACAAACACATACCTAAAAAGGGATTTGCTGATTATTTCAATCAGAATTCTACTCTGAATCCTTTCTGGAGTTCCAAATGTCACGGTTTAGTCCTGGATGGCAGGCTAAGTCCTCCAGTATGGCTCACGTGTTCCTACTCTGGAGACTGTGGGTGCCAGGCCTGTAGGAACAGAAGCCTGAAAATCCAAAGTAGGATAAGGGTTAGGGTGTAGGGACATGGCAGGACGAATCCACTGGCACTGAGGCAAACTTCCTGGGGGTGGGGGGTGGCGCTGAGTTGAGGGCGTGTGTCAGGCTGAGTGTCAGGCTCTGGGTTTGTGTCCAGGAGGCTGCTGAATGTGATGGTGGCCTCAGGTGGGCATGCAGATTTCTCCTGCTCTGAAACCTTTGCAGAGTTCCAAAAAGCATAGCTTCCTTCTGGGTGGCAGATGCAGTCCTGCAGTATGGCTCAGGTTCCCAATGTGGAGGCCTTGGGTGCCAGCCGGATGGAAGCCAGAAAACCCACACTAGGTGAGTGTTAGGGCATAGGGGCATGGCAGGTTCAATCTGCCTCCACTGATGCGAGTTCCCTGGTGTGTGTGTGGGGGGGTGCTGAGTTGAGGGCATGGGTCAGGCTGAGTGTCAGGGTCAAGGTTTGTGTCCAGTGGGGCTGCCTCTTGTGGTGGCGGCCTCAGGTGAGCATGGCAGGTTTCTTCTGCACTGAGTGTTTTGTGAAACTCCAAATGGCACAGTTTCTTTCTGGGTGGCAGGTGGGGGGTCCTCTGGTATGGGTCTGGTGTCTCTGGTAGGACCTGCGAGCCAGGCCTCTAGAGACAGAAGCCTGAAAACCTAACCTAGGGTTAGGGTTAGGGCTTAGGGGCAAGACAGACCCAATCTGCTGGCACTGAGGTGAGCTCCCCAGGTGGCTGTGTTGAGGGCATGGGTCAGGCTGCGTGTCAGGGTCTGGGTTTGTGTCCAAAGGTGGCACTTCAGGTGGTGGTGGCCTCAGGGGGGCATGGCAGATTTCTCATGCTCTGATAGTTTTGTGGAGCTCTAAATGGCACAATTTCCTTCTGGGTGGCAGGTGGACTCCTCTCATATGGCTCCAGTGTCCCCAACCGCTAGGGCTTGGGGACCAAAACCCAACCTAGGGGGAGCATTAGGGCCTAGGGATATGGCAGGTCTGATCGACCAGTGCTGAGATGAGCGCCCTGGGGGGGCTGATTTGATGGCATGGGTCAGGCTGACTGTGAGGTTCCGGGTTTGTGTCCAGGGGGCTGCTTCAGTTGTGGTTGTTCTCAGGTGGGCATGGCAAATTTCTGCTGATCTGAATGTTTTACGGAGCTCCAAATGGCATGGTTTCCTTCTGTGTAGCAAGTGGAGTCCTCTGGTATGGCTTTGGTGTTCATTAGGGCCTAGGGGACAGGCCTCTGGGGACAGAAGCCTGAAAACAAAACCTTTGATTAGGGTCAGGGATAGGGTCATGGCAGGCCCAATATGCCAGCGCTGAGGGGAGCACCCCAAGGAGCTGAGTTGAGGGCATGGGTTAGGCTGAGTATAAGCCTCCGCGTTTGTGTCTGGGGCGGCGGGGGGTGGGGGGCATTGTGTGTGTGGCCTCAGGTGGGCATGGCAGATGTCTCCTGCTCTGAGTGTTTTGTCAGAGCTCCAAATGGCACAGGTTCCTTCTAGGTGGCAGGCGGAGTCCTTTGGTATGGCTCAGTTGTCTCCCAAAGCTAGGGCCTAGGTGTATGCTGGGTGATACTGCCAGTGCTGAGGGGAGAGCCCTGGGAAACTGAGTTGAGGGTGTGAGTCAGCATGACTATCAGGCTTAGCATGTATGTTCGTGGTGGCTATCTCTTGTGGGGGTGGCCTCAGGTGGGCATGGCAGATTTCTCCTGTCCTGAATGTTTTGTGGAGCTCCCAGTTTCTTCTGGGTGGCAGGAGGTGTCCTCTGGTCTGGCTCCAATTTCCATGACCACTGGGGCATGGGGCCATGATTCTGGGGAGAGAAGCCTGAAAACCCAACCTAGGGTTAGGATGAGGGCTTAGAAGCATGGCAGGCCTGTTCTGCCAGCACTGAGATGAGTGCCCTGGGGGCTGAGCTGAGGGCATAGATCAGGTTGAGAGTCAGGCTCTGGGTTTGTGTCCGGGGGCGGGGGGGCAACATCAGGTGTGGGTGGCCTCAGGTTGGCATGGCAGACTTCTCCTGCACTGAGTGTTTTGCAGAGCTGAGAATAGCACGGTATCCTTCTGCATGGCAGTTGGACTCCTCTGATATGTCTCTAGTATCCCCAACAACCAGGGCCTGGGGCCAGGCCTCTGGGGACAGAACATGAAAACCCAACCTAGGGTTAGAGTTAGGGCCTAGGGGCATGGAAGGCATGATCTGCCATCTCTTAGATGAGCACCGTGGGGGGCTGAGTTGATGGCATGGGTCAGGCTGTGTCATTTCTGCGTTTGTGTCCATGGCCGCTGTCTCAGGTGGGGTTCAATGCAGGTGGGCGTGGCAGATTTCTCCTTCTCTGTTTTGTACAGCTCCAAAAGGCATGGCTTCCTTCAGGGTTGCAGATGAAGTCCTCTGGTATAGCTCTGGTGTCCATGAGCTGTAAGTTCTGGGGGCCTGGCCTCTGGGGACAGAAGCCTGAAAACCCAACCTAGGGGTAGGGTTAGGGCCTAGGGATATGGCAGGCGCAAACTACCGGTGCTGAGGCCAGCAACCAGGGAGCTGAGTTGAGGGCGTCCGTCAGGCTGTCAGGTCCTGGGTTTGCGCAGAGTTGAGGGTGGGGATCAGGCAGCATGTCAAACTCTGGATTTTTGGCCAGGGCAGCCGCCGATACTCAGCATGGCCTCAGGGAGGCATGCAGGCTTCTCCCATTCTGAGGGTTCTATGCAGTTCCAAACTACACAGTTTCCTCTGGGTGGCAGGTGGGGACATGCGGTGTGTCTCATGGGTCCCCAATCTGGACAGCCTTGGGGCCAGGACTCTGGGGATGGAAGCCTGATAATACAACCTAGAGTAAGGATTAGGGCCTAGGGGCATGTCAGGCCCAATCTGGCGGCACTTCGGTGGATCCTCTGGGGGCTGAGTTGAGGTTGGGTTCAGGTGGCTCGGCAAACTCTGGGTTTTAGGCCAGGAGGGCCACAGAATTGGGGGATGGCATCAGGGGGCATGCAGTTTTCTCCTACTCTGATGGTTCTGTGCCATTCCAAACGTCATGGCAGGATGGCAGGCAAGGTTCTGGTTTATGGCTCAAGGTTCCCCAATCTAGGAGACCTGGGGACCAGGCCTCTGGGTCAGACGCCTGATAACCCAACTGAGTGTTAGGGTTAGTACTTAGGGCCATGGCAGGCCTGATCTGAGAGTGGGGAACAGGTAGCACGTGAGACTATGGGTTTGTGGCAAGGGTGGCCACTGAAACTGGGGGTGGCCTTAGGGAGCATTCAGATTTCACCCAATCTGAGGGTTCTGCACAGCTCTAAATGGCAAGTTCTCCTCCTGGGTGGCAAGTGGAGTCCTGGAGTGTGTTTTAGGCATCCCCAATCTAGATGGCCTTGGGGCCAGGCCTCTGAGGATGGAAGCCTGAATACCAAACCTAGGGTTAGGGTTAGGACCTAGAATCGTGGCAGGCCCAATCTCACGGCACAAAGGCAGGATCCACCAGTTTTTCAGTAGAAAATCCATGGTTTTGCACAGCTCCAAATGCATGGTTACTTTGTGGGTGGCAGGTCGACTCCTGGATTTGTCTTAGGCATCCCCAATCTGGGGGACTTGGGGGTCAGGCCTCTGACAACAGAAGCCTGATAACCCAAACTAGGGTTAGGGTTAGGGAGTAGGGGCATGGCAGGTCTGATCTACGCGCGCTGATACTCAGAGCAAGAGAAACCTATATGCCCCGCTGAGGCCACACACAACTTCGGAGGTCTCTGTGGCCATAATCCCAGAGTCAGATGTGGCCTCAGACCCGCGCCCTCAACTCAGTCCCCAGTGGAACCTGGCTTTGCATTGGCAGATCAGGCCAGCCATGCCCATAGAACCTAACCCAAACCCTAGGTTAGGTTTTCAGGCTTCCATCCCCAGAGTCTTGGCCCCCAAGCCCTTGAGACTGGGGACACCTAAGACACACCCCAGGAGTTGGCCTACCACCTACGAAGAAGTCATGTCATTTGGAGCTATGGAAACCCCTCAGAGTGGGAGAAACCTGCATGTCGCCCTGAGACCACCCCCAAACTCAGCAGCCTCCCTGTCCAAAACCTGGAGTGTGACAGGCCCTTAGACCCACACCCTCAGCTCAGCCCCCTGTGGAGCCCAGCTTTGTGCCAGCAGATCAGGCCTGCCATGCCTGTGGGACCTAACCCAAACCCTAGGTTGAGTTTTCAGGCTTCCATCCTCAGAGTCCTGGCCCCAAGGCCGTCCAGATAGGGGACCCCTGAGACACACTCCAGGAGTCCGCCTGTCACCCAAGAGGAAACCATGCAGTTTGGAGCTGCACAACACCCTCAGAGCGGAAGAAACCTGCATGTTGCCCTGAGACCACCCCCTAATTCAGCAGCTCCTTCGTCCAAAAACCCGGAGTCTGATGGGCCCCCTGACCCATGCCCTCAATTCAGCCCCCTGCCCTCCCTGGGGGAGCCTGCCTGAGCAGGCACAGATTGAGCCGCCCATGTCCCTAGGCCCTAACCTTAACCCTAGGTTGGTTATCAGGCTTCTGTCGTCAGAGGCCTGGCCCCCAAGCCCTCCAGATTGGGGATGCCTAAGGCACACCCCAGGAGTCTGCCTGCCACCCAGAAAGAAACCATGCCATTTGGAGCTGCGCAAAACCCTCAGAGCAGGAGAAACCTGCATGTCGCCCTGAGACTACCCCCAAATTCAGCAGACCCCCATCTAACAACCTGGAGTCTGATGGGCCCCCTGACCCACGCTGTCAAATCAGCCCCCTGGGAGCCCACCTGAGCAGGCACAGATGTTGCCGCCCATGCCCCTAGGCCCTAACCCTAATCCTAACCCTAGGTTTGGTTATCAAGCTTCTGACCCCAGAAGCCTGTCCACCAAGCCCTCCAGTTTTGGGACCCCAGAGACACACACCAGGAGTTTGCCTGCCACACATGAGGAAACCATGCAGTTTGGAGCTGTGCAGAACCATCAGAACGGGAGAAACATGCATACCCCCCATAGCCCACCGTTATGTTTGGCATACCCCTGGCCACAAACCTGAAGTCTGATGCACTGCCTGACCTCCACCCTCAACTCAGCTCCCCAGGGAGCCTGCCTCAGTGCCTACAGATCAGGCCTGCCATGCCCCTAGGCCCTAACCCAAACCCTAGGTTGGGTTTTAAGGCTTCCATCCCCATAAGTTTAGCCCCCAAGCCCTCCAGATTGAGGTCCCCAGAGATACACCCCAGGAGTCTGCCTGCCACACAGGTGACAACCATGCAGTTTGGAGCTGCACAGAACCCTGAGAGGGGGAGAAACCTGCTTTCCTGCCTCATGCCATCCCTACATTCCACGGCCCACATAGCCAAAATCCCTGATCTGACGTACCTCCTGACACCTTTCCTCAACTCAGTCCCCTAGGAGACCACCTCAGGGCTGGCAGATTGGGCCTGCCATGCCTCTACTCCCAACCCTAAACTTAGCCTGGGATTCCAGGCTTCCATCTCCATAGGCCTGGCCCTCAAGCCCTCCAGAATGAGGAACCCTGAGACATCCCTCAGGACTCCACCTGCCATGCCGGTAGAAATTATGCAGTTTGGAGCTGCAGGGAACCCTCAGAACAGGAGATACCTTTATGGGCCCCTGAGGCCACCACCGCCTTCGGCAACCCCCGTGGCCATAAACCCTGAGTCTGGTGGGTCCCCAACACCTGTCCTCAACACAGCACCCCAGGGAGCACGCCTCATCACCAGCAGATCGAGCCTACAATGGCCCTATGCCCTAACACTAACCCTACGTTGGGTTTTCAGTCTTCTGATCCAGAGGCTTTGAACCCAGGCTCAGCAGTTTGGGGGCCCCTGAGACATACCCCAGGACTCTGCCTGCCTCCCAGGAGGAAACTGTGCTGTTTGGAGCTGTGCAGAACCCTCCGAGTGTGAGAAAATTGCAGGCCCTCCTGAGTCCACCCCCACCTTTGGCAGCCCCCCTGGCTACAAACCCGGAGTGTGACGGGCCCCCTAAAGCACGCTGTCAACTCATCCCCCAGTGGTGCCTGCCTCTGTGCCATCAGTTCGGGCCTGCCATGTCTCTCGGTCCTAACCCTAACCCTAGGTTGGTTATTTAGGCTTCCATCCTCAGAGGCCTGGCACAAAAGCCCTCTAGATTGGGGACCCCTGAAACACACCCCAGGACTCCATCTGCCACACAGGAGGAAACCATGCTGTTTGGAGCTGCACAGAACCCTCAGAGCTGGAAAAATCGGCTTGCTGCCTGAGGCCACCCCCAGGTTTGGTGGCCCCCCTGGCCACAAACCCAGAGTCTGACATGCTTCCTGAAGCCCAGCCTCAACTCAGACCCATGAGGAGTCCACCTCAGCCCTGGCGGATCAGGCCTGCCATGCCCCTAGGCCCATGAACATGGCAGGCCTGATCTGCCAGTGCAAAGCCAGGTTCCACTGGGGGCTGAGTTGAGGGCACAGGTCTAGGGGCCTGTGAGACTCTGGGTTTGTGAACCCTGGGCCCTCCAAAGGTGGAGGTGTCCTCTGGGAGGCATATAGGTTTCTTCTGCTCTGAGGGTCTGTGCAGCTCCAAACAGCATGGTTTCATCCTGGGTGGCAGGCAGACTCCAGGTGTGTGTCTCAGGCATCTCAATCTGGAGGGCTTGAGGTCCAGGCCTCTGAGGATCGAAGCCTGATAACCCAACCTAGGGTTCAGGTTAGGGCCTAGGGGCATGGCAGTCCCAATCTGTGCATGCTGAGGTGGGCTCCAAGGGGGCTGAGTGAGGGCAGTGGTCTGGTGACGTGTCAGACTCCCAGTTTTTGCCAGGGGTCCACTGAATTTGGGAATGGTCTCAAGGGGGCATGCAGATTTCTCTCACTCTGAGGGTTTTGCAGAACTCCAAATGGCATGGTTTCTTTTTTTGTGGCAGGCAGAGTCCTGGAGTGTGTATTAGGGTTCCCCAATCTGGAGGTCTTCGAGGCCAGGACCCTGGGAATAGAGGCCTAAAAACCCAACCTAGGGTTTGAGTTAGGTCCTATGGGCATGGCAGGCCCAATCTGTTCTCTCAGAGGTGGGCTCCACTGGGGGCTGAGTTCAGGGAGTGGATCAGGGAGCCTGAAAGACTCTGTGTTGACAGACACAGGCCCTCCAAATGTGTTGGTGCCCTCAGGGTGGCATGTTTTTTTCTCCCGCTCTTAGGGTTCTGCGCAGCTCCAAACTAGATGGTTTCCTTCTGGAGTACTGGGTTGTAGCTCAGGATTCCCCAATCTGGAAGGCATAGAGGCTAGGCATCTAGGGACAGAAGCCTGATAACCCAATTTAAGGTTAGGGTTAGGGCTTAGGGGCATGGCAGGCCTGATCTTCCAGCATTGATGCAGGATCCCTGGGGGGTTGAGTTGTGCGTGGGGGTCGGGTGGTGCATCATACTCTGGCGTTGTGGCCAGGGGGCCGCTGAAAGTGGAGGTGGCCTCAGGAAGGCACGCAGGTTTCTCCTGTTCTGAGGGTTTTGTGCAGTTCCAAATGACACGGTTTCCTCCTGGGTGGCAAACAGACTCCAGTGGTGTGTCTCCGGTGTCCCCAATCTGGAGGGCTTGGAGGACAAACTCCTGCGGATGGAAGCCTGAAAACCCTACCTAGGGTTATGGTTGGGTCCTAGGGTCATGGCCTGCCTGATTTGCCAGTACTGACATGGGCACCCCATGGGGCTGTGTAGAGGGAGGGAAGTGGTCACGCGTGCACCTGACGTTGAGTTTGCTTTCTTGCAGGGTTTGGGCCTCGACCTCTCAAGACCTTGGGCCAAGCCCAGGCAACTCCCCTGAAGGCCCGTGCTACCGGAAGCGAGTTCTCCAGGGGTTTCCAGCCAATTCTCACAAGAAATTGATATCGATTTGGGGAGAAAGCTCGTGAGAATTCGCTGTAATTAATTAATTAATTAAAAAAAAGGAATTGGCTGGCATTTTGCAGGGTTTGGGGCTGTGTGCCCACCCAGGGTTTGGAGTGCTATCTCGTTAGGTTCCTACTGTGACTGTCTGGGATCATGGGCCGGGCCCACATGGCTCCCCTGATGGCCCCTCCATGAGGCGAGCTCCTGGGAGTAGAGTTGAGGGTGGGGGTCAGGCTGAGTGTCAGGCTCTGGGTTTGTGTCCGGGCCTGGGGGAGGGGGGCACCACCCGTGGGGGTAGCCTCAGGGTGTCACACAAGTTTCTCCTGCTTTGATGATTTTCTGCAGCTCCAAAATGCATGGTTTCCTCCTGGGTGGCAGGCGGAGTTTTAGGGTATGGCTCAGTGGTCCCCAATCTGGAGGGCTTGGGGGCAAGTTCTCTGGGGACAGAATCCTGAAAATCCAACCTAGGGTTAGAGTTAGGGCCTATTGGCCTGGCAGGCCCAATCTGCAGCCCTGGGGTGGGCTCCCCAGGGGGCTGAGTAGAGGGAAGCAGCGGCTGTCATTCTGAGGTGATTCAGGCCATGCATGTGCCTGGCGTTCAGAGCGCTTTCTCACAGGATTCAGGCTGTGACCACTCGTGACAACAGGCCAGGCCTGGGTGGCTCTCCTGAGGCACCCTGTTGCCAGAAATCCTTTCTCCAGGGATTTCCTCTTTTGCCTGGCCCATGGTTCTGGGCAGTCGCAACATGATCCTAGTTAGAAAGTACCCCAAACCCCAAATGTTTGGGGTGCTCTCGGCCTGAAGCTGGAGAAGGCCATGGTGTTTGGAGCTGGGCAGAACCCTCTGAGTGGGAGAAACCTGCATTCCCCTCTGAGGCCACCCCCTTCTTCAGTGGCCCCCTGAACACAAATCAGCAGCGTGACACTCAGCTTGACCCCTGCCCTCAACTCAGCCCCCAGGGAGCTTGCCTCAGCACTAGCAGTTCGGACCTTCCATGCCACTAGGCCCTAAACCTAACCCCAGCTTGTGTGTTCATGCTTCCATCCCTAGAGGTCTGGCATCCCAAAGCTCTGGAATAGGGACCCCTGAGACACAGCACAGGCTTTTGCTTGCTGCCCAGGAGGAAACCGTGGCATTTGGAACTCCACAAGGGATTCAGATCTGGAGTAATGTGCATGCCTCCTGAGGCCACCCCCACTTCCTGAGGTCCCCTGGACATAATCCCAGAGCCTGAAATTCTGCCTGACCCACGTCCTTAACTCAGCCCTCTTTGTGCTCCCATCAGCAGCTGCAAAATGGGCCTGCCATGCCCGCAATCCTTAACCCTAACCCTATGTTTGTTTTTCTGGGTTCAGTCCCCTGAGAGGTGACCCCCAAGCCCTTCAGTTTGAGGACACATGAGCCATCCCCCAGGACTCTGTCTTCCACCCAGATGGAAACCATCCCATTTGGAACTCTACAAAGGATTAAGAGCAGGAGACATCTGAATGTCCACCTGTGGCCACCCCCACACTCAGTGGCCCCCTGGACACAAACCTGGACCCTCAGCCTGACCCATACCGTCAACTCTGCCCCCTCAGAAGCTCACCTCAGTGGCAGCAGATCAGGTCCCAATGTCCCTAAGACCTACCCTGTAACCCTAGTTTGGGTTTCCTGGCTTCTGTGCCTGAGGCCTGGCACCCAAGCCCTCTTCTTCTGAAACAATTCCAAAAAGTAGAACTGGAAGGAAAAGTTCCAAACCCTTTGGATGAGGCCAACATAACCTTGATCCCATCCAAAAGGAGAATTACAGACCATTATCCCTAATGAATATGGATGAAAAAATTCTCACCAACATATAGCCAATAGGACCCAACAGTCCACTAAAAGGATGATTCACCATGACCAAATCAAATTTATTCCTGGGCTGCAAGGGTGGTTCAACAACCACAAATCAATCCATGGAATACACTACCTTAATAGAAGAAAGAACAAGAACCATAAGATCATCTGAATAAATGCGGAAAAAGCATTTGACAAATGAAGGCATCCTTTCTTGGTCAAAATTCTTCACTGTGGAGGGATAGAGGGTACCTCCACATCATAAAGGCCATCTGTGGGAAACCCACAGAGAATATCATTCCCAATGGAGAAAAACTGAGAACTTTTCCCTTCAGGTCAAGAACACGACAGGAATGCCCATTCTCATCACTATTGTTCAACATAGTACTAGAATTCCTAGCCTCAACCATTAGACAACAAAAAGAAATTAAAGGCATCCGAATCGGCAAAGAAGAAGTCAAACTCTCACCCTTTGCAGACTATAGAATACTTTCAGTGGAAAATCCAAAAGACTCCACCCCAAAACTGCTAGAACTCATCCAGGAATTCTGTAAAGTGGCAGGATATAAAATCAACACAAAGAAATCAGTTGCATTTGTTTGCAGCAACAATGTGACAGAAGAGAGAGAAATTAAGGAGTCCATCCCATGTATAATTGCACCCAAAACCAAAAGTTACTTAGAATCTCATCTAACCAAAGAGGCAAAGGATCTGTCCTCAGAAAACTATAGAGTAGCCATGAAAGAAATAGAGGAAGACACAAGGAAATGGAAAAATGTTCCATGCTCACGGATTGGAAGAACAAATTTTGTGGAAATGTCTATGTTACCTAGAACAATCCACAGATTCAATGCAATCCCTATCAAAATACTATCCACATTTTTGACAGAACTGGAATAAATAATCCCCAAATTTGTATGGGAACAGAAAAGACCCCAAATAACCAAAGATAAGTTGAAAAAAAAACCCAAAAAACCCAAAACTAGTAGCCACAAGCTCTATTACAAGCTGTAATCATCAAGACAGTATGGTACTTTCACAAAAGCAGACACATAGATCAATGGAACAGAATAGAAAAAACAGAAATGGACCCTAACTCCAGGGTCAACTAATCTTCCTCAAAGCAGGAAAGAATATCCAATGGGGGGGGGGGGGAGTTCTCTTTGACAAATGGTGCTGGAAACACAGGACAGCCACATGCAGAAAAATAAAACTGGACCATTTCCTTATACCATACACAAAAAAATAGACTCTACATGGATGAAAGACTTCAATGGGAGAGAGGAATTTATCCAAATCCTTGAGGAGAACAGAAGCAGCAACCTCTTGACCTCAGCCAGAGCAACTTCTTGCTAGACATGTCAAAGGTGAGGGAAACAAAAGCAAAAATGAAGTGCTGGGATTTTATCAAGATAGAAAGCTTTTACACAGCAAAGGAGACAGTTAACAAAACGGAAAGACAATGAATAGAATGAGAGAAGATATTTTCAAGTGACATATCAGATAAAGGGCTAGTATCCAAAATCTAGAAAGAACTCAACACCCACAGAACAAATAGTCCAAGAGATAGGCCAAAGACATGAACAGACATTTCTCCACAGAAGGCATCCAAATGGCCAACAGACACATAAAAAAGTGCTCAATATCCCTCAACATTAGGGAAATACAAATCAAAACCATAATGAGATAGCACCTTACACCAGTCAGAATGGCTAAAATGAACACGTCAGGAAATAACAGGTACTGGCGAGGATGTGGAGAAAGGGAAACCCTTTTAAACTGTTGGTGGGAATGCAAGCTGGTGAAGCCATCCTGGAAAACAGGAGGTTCCTCAAGAAGTTGAAAATAGAGCTACCCTACAACCCTGCCATTGCACTACTAGGTATTTACCCCAAGGATACAAATGGAGTGATCTGAAGGGGCACCTGCGCCCCAATATCTATAGTAGCAATGCCCACAAGAGCCAAAGTATGCAAAGAGCCCAGAAGTCCATTGACAGATGAATGGCTAGGACAATGAATTGAATATGGCACAGCCATCAAAAAATGAAATCTTGACATTTGCCATGACATGGATGGAACGAGAGGGTATTATGCTAAGCAAAATAAGTCAATCAGAGAAGGACATGTCAGAGAAGGATAATTGTCCTTCTCTGTCAGCTTATTTAAATGGATGATATGTGGAATTTAAGAAACAAGACAGAGGATCATAGGGGAAGAGAGGAAAAAAGGAAACAAGATGAAACCAGAGAGGGAGACAAAACTTAAGAGACACTTAAACCCAGGAAACAAACTGAGGATTTCTGAAGGGGAGAGGGGTTAGGGAATGGAGTGGTTGGGTGATGGGCATGGGGCGGGTATGTACTGTGGTGAGCACTGTGTGTTGTGTAAAACAGAAGAATCACAAATGTACCCCTGGAACAAATAACACATTAAGTGATCATAATAAAAAAGAAGTGAAGGAAAAACATTTAGAATGCAAATGTAAACTAAGTAACATAAATAAATAAATAATCTCAGTGATAAGAAAGCAAGCAAGCAAGCAAGCAAACAAGCAATTAAGAGACCTGGAGTCACCACACTCCAATTTCAAGCTAGATTACAAAGCTGCTGTCATCAAAACAGCATGGTACTTCCATAAAAACAGACTCACAGGTCAATGGAATACAATGGAAAGCTCGGAAACGGATAATCATAGTACTCTTGGCAAAGTTTATTCATTCATCTATTAAAGGTATATTTAAACTTAGCTCTGATAGAATTATTAGCTCTGAATGTAAATTAATAATGTTGATGTCCTGTTCCAATAGTTGCTTCCAATAAATGCATTTCTTTAAACATGCTGTTTTAGATAAATACATATTATAAAAGAAGGATTATTTACAACCCACACCTTTAAGAAAAAGTAAATGCACTTTAATAAACCTACCACGGAAAAGGAAACATAGATATCCATCATCACAACTGAGAACATCACAAAAGAAGACCATCGGCCACAATCTGGTGTCTGATGGAAGAATAGAATGCCACTTACGTAGTTCTGCCCAAATGTTCAACCTGTTGAAAGCTATAGATCCAGCTACTCCTTTACAAAAACACAGATGACAGAGAAAAGTCCTAACAAAGAGTATGGAGACATCATCAATAAAGTCCACACTGCATATATTCTGACAGGAAAAATATTTTCCCCACAAATAAACAGTAAGACAAAAGAAAGAAAAAGAAAGAAAGAAAGAAAGAAAGAAAGAAAGAAAGAAAGAAAGAAAGAAAGGAAGAAAGAAAGAAAGAAAGAAAGAAAGAAAAGGAGGAAGGAAGGAAGGAAGGAGGAAAGAAAGAAACCTCAGAAACTACTCCACATATGTACGGTCTTAACTTATGACACAGCAGCAGAAAATATACAATGGGGAGAGGTTTATCTCTTCATTGAACACTACTGGGAAAACTGGACACTAAATGCAGAAGACTGTGACTGGATCACTTTCTTACACCACACATACAAATTATGAATGGATGAATGATTTGAACATAAGAACTGAATCCATAAACCTCCAAGAAGAAAACACAGGTAGTGAGTTTCTCGATATTGGTTTTGGTGAAGGGTATTTTACATCAGACACCAACAGAAACAAAAATAAACAAAAGGAAGGCCACCAAACTGAAATTTCTGCATGACAAAAAAAACCATCAAACCCTTAAAAGCCAACCTCCCCAATGAGAAAAAATATCTGCACATCATATGTGTGAGAAGAAGCTAATATTCAAAATACACAAACACTTCTTCAAATCCAAATAAAAACTGGGGAGAATATATGAATATATCCTTGCCAAAGATGGCATACAGGTGGCCAACAGACACAGAAAAAGTTGTTCAACATCACTAACTGTCGTCAGGGAAACAGAAGTCAAAACCACCATCAGCTATCACCTCACAATGGTTGGAACGCCAATTGTCTCAGATACAGACACCAGGTGTGGTCAAGGGTGTGTAGACAAGGGGACACAGTGCACTGTTGGTGGGAATGGAAATCGGTGCAGCCACTGTGACAAACACTATGCAGGTTCCAGAAAATATGAATACAACTATCACATGACACAGTCACTGTTCTACTGAGTATTTCTTTGGAGAACACAGAAATACAAAAGAGAGATGCACTCCCACGTTCATGGTGGCATTATTCACAATAACCAGACGTGGAATCATCGACCTTGGGAGCCTTATGCTGAGCCACTCAGACACAGAAAGACAAACACCAGAGGTTTTCATGGACATTCCATATGGAATCTACAAAGTACTGAGTGCATACATACTGACAACAGATTGGAGGTTGCCAGATTCAGGGAAGGGGGCAAAGATGTGAAGGTGGTCGAAGGTGCCATGTTTGAGTGATAAAATCCATGCAAGTCATGGAATGTTCTGTGCAGCATGGAGATGAAAACAAACCCTGCAGGATGGGGTACAGCCTTGCCTGCTATTTGAAAGTACAGTGTTCCTAGGAAACCTTTCACAGCAGAAATGGTGTAAACTGAAAAGGGAATGACCATTCATTTCTACAGAAAAATGAGTGGGCATACTCAGACACCAAAAGTTCCTTCTCTTTGGCCCTCCTTAGGCCTCAGGACACACATTCTAATGGATGCCCAGAATACACGGAGATAAAGCACAGCAGATGCTCACAGACACGATTCAAAGTGCTGGTGGCTGGATGCGAAGAGCAGGGCCCAGGAAGGAGCTGACTGGGGTGCACGCCGCCTCTGTAGTGGTTCCCCACAAAACAGATGTTGACTGCGATGTCCACATTTTGACTTTATCCCAAGAGGGAAATCCTCTTCAGGTCTCTTCCTGCTACTGGAGCTGGGTAATAATGTAGATCTTTCAAAAAAGCCAAGTGTCTTACCATGAACCTTGAGAAAAGTGGGGGAGACAAGTACTTGAAAGCTGCTGAGGGGGTAGAAGTTCAAAGATCTCCCAGACACAAACATCAGCAGGGCCACAGTGAAAAGCACCTTCCTCAGCAGGTGGAACACGGAACGCCTCCTACCCCCAGAAACCTCCTCCTTCACCTCCCTCGGGACAACCCACAAGAATTGGGAGTTACCTCAATTCTCCTTTCTCCCATTCCCAATATCGAACCCATTGGCAAATCCTGTGAGCTCCATCTTCACTAGGAACCCAGAACAGCACTAAACCCTCCTTCCAAGGCCACCTGTCTGGTCCACCCTGGAGCCCATCTCTTGCCTGAGTCTCTGGAAAAGCTTCATCATTGACCTCCCTCACCCACCCTGTTCTCTGTGTCATCTGTTCTCAGCACTTGTGGCCAGGATGGCCCAGTGAAACGGGGTCCCGTGGAGTCACAGCCCTGCAATGGCTTTCTGTCACCCTACTGTCACCTCCCTGACGTCATGTCCTAAGCAGTCTCCTGTGGCCACAGGGCCTTCTTGCTGCTCCTGGACATACCCGGTATGCTCCTGCCCCAGGGACTTTGCATATGCTTTCCCTTCTGTTTGGAAGGCTCTTGGTGAGACATCACTCACCTTCTTTAGAACTTGACTCAAGCATCGCCTTCCTAGTGAAATCCCACCTGGCCCCTAGGTGAAGAGCAAACACCACTGCCACCTCCCCCTCAGCACCCCAGCACTGTCTCCTACTTTCTATTTCCAGAGCAGTTATCCCAGTCACCAGGCAATTTCGATAAGAGGGAAACAGAGGCCTACTCGGATGGCTTCACCACAGACTCCCTCCAGTTTCCCAGACAAGAGCCCTGGGGGAAGAGGTGACTAGAACACTTGCACAGCCAGGATGCCTGGGACAATGGGTCCACCCACGACACCCTGAAGACCATCAGGAAAACGACCCCTAAGAGGAGTCCACTCGATATGAAACCTGAAACCAGACACCTTCCTCGATTCCAGGTGAGCACACACACTTCCTCCCCTTGCCTGATGTGCTCATCTGGGAAAGCGGAACAGAGAAGGACCCCAGAGGGTCCAAATCTCCCTCTGGCCAACAGAGCGATGCCTGGGAAACAGACATCCCTCCTCCCTGCACCAGCCACCTGGGACTGGCGTCTGGCATCCTCCTGGGGTGTGTTAGAATGGAGCACCTGTCCCTCTTTCTGGGACATTCTCACAAACCAGGCTTTGCTGCACACTCTTCAGGAAGGAACCTGCAGCAGCCACAGCTGCAGGCCGCCCACGTTCGGTCTCAGTCTCGCTCGTCAGGCCCCCTGTGGAACAAGAGCTTCAAGGAGACTGCTGTGCTGTGTGGTCTTGGCACCTAACAGCAGGAGCTGAGCTTTCAGTTCCAAATGAAAAATGGCCTCTTTCACACAGCACAGGAAAGGGAGGATTTCTCAGGGGTGTGGCTCTGGAAGAAGAGCTTCTGCTGGCTGAATTCACAGGCACAGGGCAGAGGACACCTGTGGTGCCTCATCTGAGGAAGCAAGGGGCACACTGGGCAAGAATCCATAATGTTGCCTGTGGGCTGCTTCCCACCAAGCCCCCTGCTGGGGCGAGGTCTAGAGAACCCAACAGGAAGCAAGTTTCATATCACATCTGCAGCAGGAGGGTTGGCTGGGGAGCAGAGCCCTGTCCCTGGAGCAAGCTGGCCTGCCCATCAAGAGCCATGGCCCACTGCCACGGCCTCACAATCTCCCAGCTCTCTGATCCGACTTCCCTGCCAGGCTCACACCTGCCGACACGGTGACTCCTTAAGACCCAGAGACTGCTTTCCACCCCAGCTCAATGCTGCTCACAGAGATGCCAACTCCAGCCTCAGAAACATGTTCATCATTAGCTCTGGAATTCCCTGGGTTGTCTACACTGGCTCACCCAGGTGTCTCTTCCAGATCATTCCTCCAGTGTCCTAGGGTTTTAAGCCACTTTCAAGCTGCCCTTCAAAAGGCAGGAACGAGTCCGTTTAGGCAGACCAGCCAAGGGACTCTGTGTGCGGTAAACTCGGACAACATCCTCCCTGAACACCAACACTTCCAAGTCCAAGCTTCAAACCTTCACTCACTGGGCACTGAGCACCACATCAGCATGAACACTGCTCTCTCAAATCTCTCGTCTCCCACTCCTTAAAATCAGAAACCGAGCTCCAGTCACCGCTCTATTTTCCCCTCAGAGAAGTAAGGAAAAGGATAGAATAAAACAGTACATGTGAACAGCACTCTTCTATCCAAATAGAATTCCTTGTTCTTTCTCATATGGTCAGCCTGACATCGCCCATACTAATGAAAGGAACCACAAGTTCAGTCCTCATATATATACTTGACCTTATGTTTTACCTTTTGGTATTTGGGCCTCGAAGTCAATGTCTGAACTGGTTTCTTAAAATAACAAGAATAATAATGACATGGTCACATAAAGGTCCTTGATCTCCATAACCAGACAACATGGCACTGGTTCAGAAAAGCATGAAGACACAACCTCTTCCCATGACCCAAAGCCAGCACCCTAAGGAATCCTGACACACTTCACCAGTGATGAGTTCCTGTGCTCCATGGAGTTGTCCGAGTGCAAAGGATACAGGCACCCTCCAGGGTTCATTCTGTTTTCTTCATAAATTCCCCAGTCCAAGTCATAAGTGATTCACCAGTCAGGTTTCAGAGCCCAGGATAGGCCAGCAGGTGAGCAGCACCCCCCTCAATAATTCACGTTTCTACTGTTGGAGGCAGTGCTGAGCTCTAGTGCAACAGATGCTGAAAGAGGGGCAGTGTAGCTTGCCGCCAAGGGCAGCAGTGCTGAGCTGCAGTGAGTGAGAAACTTTAAGACATGCCACTGGTGCTTCCTGACAATGGATGCAGTGGGGAGGTACAGTGCAAGGCGTGGGAAGGAGAGGCAGTGCAGATTTCCACCACTTCAGGCAGTGCTGAGTTGCAGTCTGAGTGACAGCAGAAGACCAGTGTGGCTTAAACCAGTGGTGGCAGTTGCAAGTGGCATCGCAAGACTGGAAGACCCGGCAGTGCAGGTTTGTGTCACTGGAGGGAGTGGTGAGCTGCAGAGGGAGAATCACTGGAAGGCATGGCAATGCTGCTTGCCACCACTGGAGGCAGTGGCGAGCTGCAGTGTGAAAGACGCTAGACGATGAGTCCGTGCAGCTTGTCGCACTGAGGGCAGTGGTGAGGTGCTGGGTGAGAGGCCTGAAAGGCGACGCGTTGCAGCTTGTTTCTTCAGGACGCAGTGGTGAGCTTTATAGCCTCTGTTTCCCCAGGCTCAGGAGCGATGGTAACAATCCCTAGAGCCATCCACCAACTAAGCATTGCGCTCCGTGTTCCCAGGTTTGGTGGTAATGTGCTGGCAGGTTGGGGTAGGAGGGCCTCCAGGTGAGGGTCTGGAGTCAGGGGGGAACCAGACTCGACTCGTGTTGCACTTGGAACCGATAAGTTGTATTTTTTTGAAAAGTATCTTCGCTTCTCCAGAAAGGACAATGGCATTGGTCAACTTTAGAATGAAGGTAATTACTACTTAAGAAACAAGTATGTGTCTCCCCTTCTCCCTGGGAACTGGAGCAGGTGTGCAGGCCTTAGGTCAGAGATGTCTGCTTATCCCCACCTGACAATGCTTCTCCACTCTGGCTCCATGAGACCCGAAGCCTTGAACATCAGCGTCTGAGTCAGTCATGCATCTTGTCACAGGACATCAACATTCAGAGAAATCAGCAGGTATATTGGACGCAATGTCACATCCATGTCAGGATGGGAGGTAAAACTTCTCTTTCACCCCACACCTCCTGGGCTTTTCTCTTGTCTCCAGTGGAGCCACAAAGTCACACTGAAGCAGCTGTCAGCAGTCTAGAGTGGGTGCTGGAGTTCCTGAGTTTCCCTGCAGGGAGCACCTGGCAGCAGATCCCATTTTCTCTGTTCATTTCTGCCTTATGAAGTTATATGGAACACCTAGGCAATCATTTGGATTTGAAAGGGAAGATGAGATTGACTTGGTATGTGTGGGTTTTTTTTTGTTTTGTTTTGTTTTGTTTTTGACAGAGAGAGAGATCACAAGTAGGCAGAGAGGCAGGCAGAGAGGGGGGAGCAGGCTCCCTGCTGAGCAGAGAGCCTGATGCGGGGCTCGATCCCAGGACCCCGAGATCATGACCTGAGCCCAAGGCAGAGGCTTAACCCACTGAGCCACCCAGGCGCCCCTCAGTGTGTGTGTGTGTGTGTTTTTTTAAGATTTTTTTTTTTTAATTTATTTGACAGACAGATCACAAGTAGGCAGAGAGGCAGGCAGAGAGAGACAGGAGGAGGCAGGCTCCCTGCTGAGCAGAGAGCCCGATGCGGGACTCGATCCCAGGACCCTGAGATCATGACCTGAGCCGAAGGCAGAGGCTTTAACCACTGAGCCACCCAGGCGCCTCTCAGTGTGTGTTTTTAACATAGAACATGTTCCTTCATCTAACCGTGTTTATCCCATTGGGTCTAGCTTGTGGTGGAGTGGCCAGCATCTAGAGTTATGTGACTGTGGTCAGATAGAGACTTGGATGATGTCTTGCCATTTGTCAAAGGTCATGTTTCCTAATTGATTAGTCTTTTCATCCAAAGAGTTACAATGAGGGCAGAGGGAAAATGCAAAATGATTCCAAGGAGCCTTTGACGATTTAAAAGTGAAGCTTGACTTTCTCGTTTCACTAAATGGATCATCTAGATAGTTGGACATTGCCACATTTTCTCTATAGTTTCATTGGTGGTAAAGTCAGAAGGAGAGTCTTTGGGAATTCTCCTGGATAGAGGCATGCTGGTGACTTCAAGGGGCTTGGCATCAGGAGCCCTGCGTGGATTTCTGTACCTTCTTGCCTGACGCTGGACGAGTCCCAGGTTTTCCATTTCCTTCTTAGAAAATTGCTGGCAGGCAATGTTGTGCTTAAAGCAGAACCCTCCTGCTCTGTGGGTGGGTATGTGGGCTGCTGCAGCCACTCTGGAACAGAGTGTGGTGGTTCCTCCAAAAGCTAAGAATTGAACAACATTAGGATCCAGCAATTGCCCTCCTGGGTATTTACCCAAAGGACACAAAAATGCACATTCAATGGGGTACAAACACCGTGATGTTTGTAGCAGCATTATCAACAATAGCGAAACTGTGGAGAGAGTCCTGGTGTCTGTTCACTGATGAATGGAGAAAGGAGATCTGGGAGATATATATACAATGGAATAGGACCCAGCTTCACAAAGAATGAATTCTTACCATCTGCAAGGATGCGGATGCATCCAGAGTGGATTAAGCTAAGCAAAATCTATAAGGAAAGACAAATACCCACTGACTTCACTCCTCTGGCATTTCAGAAAGAACATGGGTGAACAGAGTGGCGGGAGGAAGCTATGCAAAAGGGGAAACAGACTCCACCTCAGAGCCCAAACCGAGGGGTGCTGGAGTGTAGGTACATTGGGGGGAAGGGGTAAATGGGTGGTGGCTATTAGGGAGGGCACTTGTGATGAGCACCAGCTGTTGTGTGCAGGTGAGGAATCACGAAATCCTATCCCCAAAGCAAAGGAATTAACACTGCATGGAAACTAACTGGAATTTAAGTCAATGAAGAAAAGAAAAAGATGTTCTGCTTCATGAAGAGTGAGGTAAAAATGGAGTGATTTTCGCTCTCTTATTCTGTAGATGATAGCTATCAAACACACTGTGGTAGGATACGCTAGTTTCTGATTGCATAAGGAGTCCTAGGAAAGCTGCAATGAAAGATTCAGATCTCAGAGCATGTTCAAGTTCCATGGCTCTGTTACTTACAGTTTGCCCAGGTAGAAAGGTAAGTGGAGAGAAATACGACAGAAGAGGAAAGTAGGTGTTAACCACTCATGAGGTAGTCCTCTCCCTTTCTCATGAAAGCCTTGGGCCAGTGTAATTTTGGAAGAAGGAGTCGAGGAGGATCCAGGAGCTTTGCAGCAGACTGGGGAGTTCCAAGTCTGGGTAGAGCTGACAGGGGTCCCAGAGGAGAGTGGAGTGCATTCTGCAAGATGTTGTAGGCAGGGCTGGCTCCAAGGCTGGCTGTGTGTCCCTGTGTGACAGTGGTGACAGATCAGGACGGTGAACAGGTCCCTGGCTAAGGGCAGGTGAGCACAGATGGAAAGCTGGCAGAGCACCTTTTTCTGTGCTACCAGCCTTACCCAACACACACAACCTCATCGTCTGTCCCTGTCCCTCCAATTCAGACTTCTCCGCATTGCCAGGTCAAGACGTTGCTTTGTTCATCGTTCTTTGAGTATGGGTGAAGTTTCAAAAGTTAGATGGTGGAAATTACAGGTCATCAGAACATTTGTTCCTCTTTTATTTCCTGCTCTTCTTCCAATCAGTGAAATGGATCAGACCTGCTAGTGGAAGGGGTAACCTGTGTGTTTTTCTTTCCTGTTCTCATTAAACAATGGGGAAACAATGGGGAAACAGTCTTCTGAAATAGTCAAAGAATCCTTTGTGGGGGTTCATGTTTTTCTCTTCCATGAACCACTTTCTGATATTTGAAATTATTTTTGAGGTGCGCCTGGGTGGCTTAGTCGTTCAACATCTGCCTTCAGCTCAGGTCATGATCCCAGGGTCCTAGGATTGAGCCATGCATTGGGGTCCCTGCTCAGCGAGAAGCCTGCTTCTCCCTCTCCCACTTCCCCTGCTTGTATACCCTCTCTTGCTGTGTCTTTCTCTGTCAAATATAAACAAAATCTTTTTAAAAAAAATTATTTTTTAAAGTAAATAACAGCTTCAGAGCTGTAATAGGGTGTCGTGCTCTTTGTGAGGGGGAGAATTGAGGAGGAGTGTAGGTTGTTTAGGAGCCTGGGGAGTGGCTCACTGTGCTCCCAATGGAACAGAAGCCTCTGTTAGCTTTCCTTGGGAGCGAGGGTGGGGGGAGGGGGGTGCTGCTCACCTGGTGGCCCATCCTGGGCTCTGAAACCTGACTGGTGAATCACTTACGACTTGGACTGGGGAATTTATGAAGAAAACAAAATGAACCCTGGAGGGTGCCTGTATCCTTTGCACTTGGACAACTCCATGGAGCACAGGAACTCATCACCTGTGAAGTGTGTCAGGATCCCTGAGGGTGTGAGCATTGCTTCCTGGGAAGAGGTTGTGTCTTCATCCTTATCTGAACCAGAGCCATGTTGTCTCATTATAGAGACCCAGACCTTTATATAACCACGTCATTATTATTATTGTTATTTTAAGAAACCAGTTCAGAGAGGCACCTGGGTGGCTCAGTGGTTAAGGCCTCTGCCTTCGGCTCGGGTCATGATCCCAGGTTCCTGGGATCGAGCCTCACATTGGGCTCTCTGCTCAGCAGGGAACCTGCCTCCTCCTCCTCTCTCTCTCTGCCTGCCTCTCTGCCTACTTGTGATCTGTCTGTCAAATAAATAATTAAAAAAAAAAAAAAAACTTAAAAAAAAAAAAACAGTTCGGACATTGACTTCGAGGCCCAAATACCAAAAGGTAAAACATAAGGTCAAGTATATATATGAGGACTGAACTTGTGGTTCCTTTCATTAGTATGGGCGATGTCAGGCTGACCATATGAGAAAGAACAAGGAATTCTATTTGGATAGAAGAGTGCTGTTCACATGTACTGTTTTATTCTATCCTTTTCCTTACTTCTCTGAGGGGAAAATAGAGCGGTGACTGGAGCTCGGTTTCTGATTTTAAGGAGTGGGAGACGAGAGATTTGAGAGAGCAGTGTTCATGCTGATGTGGTGCTCAGTGCCCAGTGAGTGAAGGTTTGAAGCTTGGACTTGGAAGTGTTGGTGTTCAGGGAGGATGTTGTCCGAGTTTACCGCACACAGAGTCCCTTGGCTGGTCTGCCTAAACGGACTCGTTCCTGCCTTTTGAAGGGCAGCTTGAAAGTGGCTTAAAACCCTAGGACACTGGAGGAATGATCTGGAAGAGACACCTGGGTGAGCCAGTGTAGACAACCCAGGGAATTCCAGAGCTAATGATGAACATGTTTCTGAGGCTGGAGTTGGCATCTCTGTGAGCAGCATTGAGCTGGGGTGGAAAGCAGTCTCTGGGTCTTAAGGAGTCACCGTGTCGGCAGGTGTGAGCCTGGCAGGGAAGTCGGATCAGAGAGCTGGGAGATTGTGAGGCCGTGGCAGTGGGCCATGGCTCTTGATGGGCAGGCCAGCTTGCTCCAGGGACAGGGCTCTGCTCCCCAGCCAACCCTCCTGCTGCAGATGTGATATGAAACTTGCTTCCTGTTGGGTTCTCTAGACCTCGCCCCAGCAGGGGGCTTGGTGGGAAGCAGCCCACAGGCAACATTATGGATTCTTGCCCAGTGTGCCCCTTGCTTCCTCAGATGAGGCACCACAGGTGTCCTCTGCCCTGTGCCTGTGAATTCAGCCAGCAGAAGCTCTTCTTCCAGAGCCACACCCCTGAGAAATCCTCCCTTTCCTGTGCTGTGTGAAAGAGGCCATTTTTCATTTGGAACTGAAAGCTCAGCTCCTGCTGTTAGGTGCCAAGACCACACAGCACAGCAGTCTCCTTGAAGCTCTTGTTCCACAGGGGGCCTGACGAGCGAGACTGAGACCGAACGTGGGCGGCCTGCAGCTGTGGCTGCTGCAGGTTCCTTCCTGAAGAGTGTGCAGCAAAGCCTGGTTTGTGAGAATGTCCCAGAAAGAGGGACAGGTGCTCCATTCTAACACACCCCAGGAGGATGCCAGACGCCAGTCCCAGGTGGCTGGTGCAGGGAGGAGGGATGTCTGTTTCCCAGGCATCGCTCTGTTGGCCAGAGGGAGATTTGGACCCTCTGGGGTCCTTCTCTGTTCCGCTTTCCCAGATGAGCACATCAGGCAAGGGGAGGAAGTGTGTGTGCTCACCTGGAATCGAGGAAGGTGTCTGGTTTCAGGTTTCATATCGAGTGGACTCCTCTTAGGGGTCGTTTTCCTGATGGTCTTCAGGGTGTCGTGGGTGGACCCATTGTCCCAGGCATCCTGGCTGTGCAAGTGTTCTAGTCACCTCTTCCCCCAGGGCTCTTGTCTGGGAAACTGGAGGGAGTCTGTGGTGAAGCCATCCGAGTAGGCCTCTGTTTCCCTCTTATCGAAATTGCCTGGTGACTGGGATAACTGCTCTGGAAATAGAAAGTAGGAGACAGTGCTGGGGTGCTGAGGGGGAGGTGGCAGTGGTGTTTGCTCTTCACCTAGGGGCCAGGTGGGATTTCACTAGGAAGGCGATGCTTGAGTCAAGTTCTAAAGAAGGTGAGTGATGTCTCACCAAGAGCCTTCCAAACAGAAGGGAAAGCATATGCAAAGTCCCTGGGGCAGGAGCATACCGGGTATGTCCAGGAGCAGCAAGAAGGCCCTGTGGCCACAGGAGACTGCTTAGGACATGACGTCAGGGAGGTGACAGTAGGGTGACAGAAAGCCATTGCAGGGCTGTGACTCCACGGGACCCCGTTTCACTGGGCCATCCTGGCCACAAGTGCTGAGAACAGATGACACAGAGAACAGGGTGGGTGAGGGAGGTCAATGATGAAGCTTTTCCAGAGACTCAGGCAAGAGATGGGCTCCAGGGTGGACCAGACAGGTGGCCTTGGAAGGAGGGTTTAGTGCTGTTCTGGGTTCCTAGTGAAGATGGAGCTCACAGGATTTGCCAATGGGTTCGATATTGGGAATGGGAGAAAGGAGAATTGAGGTAACTCCCAATTCTTGTGGGTTGTCCCGAGGGAGGTGAAGGAGGAGGTTTCTGGGGGTAGGAGGCGTTCCGTGTTCCACCTGCTGAGGAAGGTGCTTTTCACTGTGGCCCTGCTGATGTTTGTGTCTGGGAGATCTTTGAACTTCTACCCCCTCAGCAGCTTTCAAGTACTTGTCTCCCCCACTTTTCTCAAGGTTCATGGTAAGACACTTGGCTTTTTTGAAAGATCTACATTATTACCCAGCTCCAGTAGCAGGAAGAGACCTGAAGAGGATTTCCCTCTTGGGATAAAGTCAAAATGTGGACATCGCAGTCAACATCTGTTTTGTGGGGAACCACTACAGAGGCGGCGTGCACCCCAGTCAGCTCCTTCCTGGGCCCTGCTCTTCGCATCCAGCCACCAGCACTTTGAATCGTGTCTGTGAGCATCTGCTGTGCTTTATCTCCGTGTATTCTGGGCATCCATTAGAATGTGTGTCCTGAGGCCTAAGGAGGGCCAAAGAGAAGGAACTTTTGGTGTCTGAGTATGCCCACTCATTTTTCTGTAGAAATGAATGGTCATTCCCTTTTCAGTTTACACCATTTCTGCTGTGAAAGGTTTCCTAGGAACACTGTACTTTCAAATAGCAGGCAAGGCTGTACCCCATCCTGCAGGGTTTGTTTTCATCTCCATGCTGCACAGAACATTCCATGACTTGCATGGATTTTATCACTCAAACATGGCACCTTCGACCACCTTCACATCTTTGCCCCCTTCCCTGAATCTGGCAACCTCCAATCTGTTGTCAGTATGTATGCACTCAGTACTTTGTAGATTCCATATGGAATGTCCATGAAAACCTCTGGTGTTTGTCTTTCTGTGTCTGAGTGGCTCAGCATAAGGCTCCCAAGGTCGATGATTCCACGTCTGGTTATTGTGAATAATGCCACCATGAACGTGGGAGTGCATCTCTCTTTTGTATTTCTGTGTTCTCCAAAGAAATACTCAGTAGAACAGTGACTGTGTCATGTGATAGTTGTATTCATATTTTCTGGAACCTGCATAGTGTTTGTCACAGTGGCTGCACCGATTTCCATTCCCACCAACAGTGCACTGTGTCCCCTTGTCTACACACCCTTGACCACACCTGGTGTCTGTATCTGAGACAATTGGCGTTCCAACCATTGTGAGGTGATAGCTGATGGTGGTTTTGACTTCTGTTTCCCTGACGACAGTTAGTGATGTTGAACAACTTTTTCTGTGTCTGTTGGCCACCTGTATGCCATCTTTGGCAAGGATATATTCATATATTCTCCCCAGTTTTTGTTCCATCAAGTTTTGTTCAGGTCCCTCCTGCACCATCCCGACAGCCCATTACCACCAAACCCGGGGACACGGGGCACAATGCTCACCACTGTCCTCAGTGCCAATAGGCTGCACTGATTCATCTTCCAGCACCTTCGCACCACAGGTCTCATGCTCAGTGCCACATTATGATTCATGGGTCAATGGTGGTCTTTTATTTTCAGGTTAAGTGGGAAAAAAAAAATGGAAGGAAGGTATAACTCTGGTTCCTTTGGCAACCTCCCTTCCTCTGTGATTCCCTCAGCCCCCAGCTTGCTGTAAACACAGTTTATAGCTACAGCCAGCTGTCTTGTAAATTCTTGGGGGCTTCTGTCTCCTGTGGGTTGCTGGGCAGCATAGGAGGTGAACTCCCTGGCCACCAGCAGGCCTACCTCTCCAGGCATCCAGTGGGCTCCGACAACCTAACGGGGGAGCTTACAGAGAGATGATTCCATCTGCCTGGTCCACAGGAAAAACTGAGTGGAAAAATACCTCCCAGCTGATTCTAGATGTGAAAGAAAGTTTTCCCCATATCACATAATTAGCACCCTCCACACTCTGAGCGATCATCTTCCAGGAAAGAGAGTTCTGATTCATGAAACTTCCCTGGAGTTATAACTAGAGTTCTCTCCATCTCTCTCTCTCTTTTTTAAAGATTTTATTTATTTATTTATTTATTTGAAAGGCAGAGATCACAAGGAGGCAGAGAGGCAGGCAGAGAGAGAGAGAGGGAAGCAGGCTCCCTGCTGAGCAGAGAACCCGATGCGGGACTCCATCCCAGGACCCCGAGATCATGACCTGAGCCGAAGGCAGCGGCCCAACCCACCAAGCCACCCAGGCGCCCTCTCCATCTCTTTTAAAAGGATATCTGTCCTGTACATTACGCTGAACTATTCATAAAACAGTTTCACAAACATGATCTCACCTGGCTTTTCCTAAAGGATTCTACAGCAAGACTAGCTCACCAAACTTCCCTAACGTACCCCAGCACTTCTAGGAGGGAGGTGCCGGGTGTACTGGTCAGATTCCAGGCCTGTCGAGTACTTGCGTCTCTCCTTTGACTTCAGATCCTGAGATTTGGGTAGTGATGGAGTCATGCCTGGCCAGCCCTCCTCCCGCTTGGCTGGGTTAACCACTCACTCTGTGCTTCATGAGCTACCCCTCAGGCGATAGATGATATCAGACGTGGATGAAAGCGGGGGGGGGGGGGGGGGGGGGGGGGGGGGGTCAGACACCAGGATATTGGTCCTGAACCCATCACCTCTCCACAGCACTGCTTTTCTGCATATGAGTGAGGCCAGCTTCAAGGTGAAGACTGAAAGTTACCCCCACACACTTACCATTAATGTATGCACTTTGGGACCTCGTGTTTCACACGTGCATGGATTCACTTGTCAAAATTTTATCAAGTGGACAGAGAAGGAGGAGGAAGAAGAAAAAGAAGAGGAAAATCAGTGTGGTTACTGCTATTTTACAGGTAAGGAACCTGGGACACAGAAAGGTTTGGTGATGTTTCCCTGGGCAGCACACACAGCTAGGGAATATCTCCATCAGAATTCAGACTAAGCCCATCTGATTCCCAAAGTCCACAGTCTTGAATACATGATGAGGTTTTTTTTTTTTTCCTTTAAAATATAAGAATCCACTGTCACAAGCACATTTGATCTTTTAAAGCAAGAACTGGGAAGAAAGCTGGCAGAAACATTGTCCACATGCAGGATATGTGGTTTAAAAAAAAAACAAACAAGATTTGTTCATAGAAATTGCATGACACTGACCATGGATTCACATGATTTAGGGGTCTGTAGGTAGAAAGCAAATGGGCTCAGATTCCCGACACTGATACCTTATTCTCAGTTTTGTAAACCAGGATGGAGATTTTTAATGTCTGCTCATAACTAATTTCAGGGTAATGCTAGCTGCTGTTAACACACTGTGTCAGGGCCCTTTGGCACCTTTGGCCCCCAGTGACACCTTTGGCAGTTTATGTCTCATTCATGCAGAGTCCTGAACAGGGGTCTGGAGCCACAGGGGGTGTTCCTTGATGCTGTGATTCAGTGGCCCAAGTACCTTCCGTCTGTTACTCCTCCAAGCTCACCGGTTTTGTCTACACCAACCCAATCCAACCCAAGGCACATCTGGTTCTGACTAGGGCGACTGTCACCTTTGCAAGTTGGGGGATCCTGGTGATCAGGGCTGAAATGATGGGGGGACAACCGACTGATGATCAGTAGATGACTTTATTTCTTACAATCACTTCTTTTATACCTTGCACAAGATCTGATTACAAACGATGTAGATTTATGTGCAGGGCGTGGGCTACATGTGAGATGTGATTTACATGCAGGCAATCAAGTGAGACAAGTGAACAACAACGATTATCTCTTAGCTTTAAATGACAATATCTTTTAGCTTTAAATGACAAGAACAAGTTAAGAATTCTCCACACTTATCAGATCCATCTAAAGGAGGACAGGAACACACTCTAGGGATCCTCCCATGTTTAATCGGGGCATTGGCCCAGGAAGACTCTTAGCCTCCATCTCCTGGAGTTTTCTCACAGGATTCAACAGGACCCCAGTCACATTGGGTAGGATCTGGGTTGTGTTCTAACAGTCGACCATATAACGTACCTTCCAAACTGAGGCACTTTTGAGTGAAAGGGGGCCTTATTAAGAATTAGGGCAAGTGGATTTGCAATGATGTTGATGGAACTAGAGGGTATTATGCTAAGCGAAATAAGTCAATTATTAGAGAAAGTCAATTATCATAGGATCTCTCTGATATGAGGAATTTGAGAGGCAGGGTGGGGAGTAGTGGGGGGGAGGGGGGAAAATGAAACAAGATGGGATCGGGAGGGAGACAAACCCTAAGAGATTCTTAATCTCATGAAACAAAATGAGGGTTGCTGGGGCGTTGGGGGTTGGGATAGGGTGTCAGGGTTATGGACATTGGGGAGGATATGTGCTATGGTGAGTGCTTTGAAATGTGTAAGCCTGATGATTCACAGACCTGTACCCCTGGGACAAATAATACACTATATGTTAATTAAAAAATAAAAAGCACAAAGTTCACACACACACACACAAAATTAGGGAAAGCAGGGCGCCTTAGTGGCTCAGTTGGTTAAGCATCTGCCTTTGACTCAGGTCATGATCCCAGGGTCTGGGGATCTAATCAGGCTTCCTGCTCAATGGGGAGTCTGCTTCTCCCTTTCCCCCTGCTCCTGCTCTCTCTAATAAAATCTTTTTTTTTTTTTTAAAGATTTTATTTATTTATTTGACAGAGAGAAATCACAAGTAAGCAGAGAGGCAGGCAGAGAGAGAGGAGGAAGCAGGCTCCCTGCTGAGCAGAAAGCCCGATGTGGGGCTCGAACCCAGGACCTGGGATCATGACCTGAGCCGAAGGCAGCGGCTTAACCCACTGAGCCACCCAGGCGCCCCTCTCTAATAAAATCTTAAAAATATATATTAGGGCAAGGGACTGTCAGGGGAATCACGCAGACTTGGCCCATAATCCCGTGAGGTCTTGGCCTGTTCCTCATAAGAGCTCTTTCCAAACGCCGAGAGGGCAGCACCGGATTGGAGGGACAACACGGGCCAGTTCTCACGAGCTTTTCTACCCAAATAGATATCGTTTGGGTGTAAAGTCTTGTGAGAATTGACCAGAAACCTTTGGTGAACTCACTTCTGACAGCAGGGGCCCTCAGGGGAATCGCGCTGGCCAGGCCGGCAATCCTATGAGGTCTCGATGGGGTGGCCTCAGGGGGACATGCATGTTTCTCCTGCTCTGAGGGTTTTTCCGCAGCTGCAAATGGCAGTTTCTTCTGGGGAGCAGGCAGAGTCTTGTGCTGTGGCTCAGGGGTACCCAATTTGGAGGGCTTGGGGGCCAGGTCTCGGGGGATGGAAGCCTGAAAACCCGACCTAGGGTCAGGGTTAGGGCCAAGGGGCATGGCAGGCCCAATCTACTGGCCCAGAAGCGAGCTCTCTGGAGCAGGGCGGGGGTTGGGTGGGGTGGGTTGAGGGCGTGGGTCAGGCTGAGTGACAGGCTGTGGGTTTGTGCCCAGGGGGCCGCTGAATATGGGGGTGGCTTCTGTGGGGGAATGCAGGTTTCTCCCGCTCTGACGTTTTTGTGCAGTTCCAAATTGCAGTTTCTTCTGAGGAGCAGGCAGTGTCCTGTGGTGTGGCTTGGGTGTCCCCAATCTGGAGGGCACAGGGGCCAAGCCTCTGGGAATGGAAACATGAAAATCCAACCTAGGATTACAGTTAAGGCCTAGGAGCAAGATAGGCCTGATCTGCTGGTACTGAGGCAAGCTCCCTGGGGGGCTGAGTTGAGTGCGGCAGTCAGGCTGAGTATCAGGCTGCAGGTTTATGTCCAGGGAGGCCATCAATGGTGGGGGTGGCCTAAGGGTGGCACACAAGTTTCTCCTGCTCTGAGGGTTTTGCGCAGTTCCAAATAGCACTGTTTCCTTCTTGGTGGTAATTGGAGTCCTGTGGTATGTCGCAGGGGTCTCCAATCTGGAGGGCTTGGGGGACCGGGCCTCTGGGGACAGAAGCCTAAAAACTCAACCTAGGGTGAGGGTAGTGCCTAGGGTCATGAGAGGCCCGATCTGCCAGCACTGAGGCAAGCTCTCCAGGGTACAGAGTTGAGGGCAGGCATCTGGCTGAGAGTCAGGCTGTGAGTTTGTGTCCAGTGGGGGTGGCCTCAGGGGAGCATGTAGGTTTCCCCTACCCTGAGGGTTTTGCACTGGTCTGAATGGCACAGTTTCCTTTGCGGGGGGGGGGGGGGGGGGGGGTAGATGGATTCTTGTGGTGTGGCTCAGGGGTCCCCAATCTGGAGGGCTTGGGGATCAGGCCTCTGGGGATGGAAGTCTGAAAACCCAACTAGGATTAGCGTTAGGGCCTAAGGGCATGGCAGGCCCAATCTGCTGGCACTGAGGCGAGCTCCCGGGGGTCTGAGTAGAGGGCACGGGACAGGCTGAGTATCAGGCTGTGGGTTTGTTTCCAGGGGGCCACCAAACGTTGGGATGAAATGTCAGGATGGCCTCGGTGGGGTATGCAGATTTCTCCCACTCTACGGGTTTCGGGTTTCGTGCAGCTCCAAATGGCGTGGTTTCCTTCTGGGGGGCCATCAGAGTCCTGTGGTGTGGCTCAGGGTGTGGAGGCCGAGAAAAGTTAAGGCCATCCCACCTCAGGTTTAACCTTAGCATAAGTATAGCCAACTTAGCTTCAGCAGCCATCTCAGCCTGTGCCCAAGGGCTGAACTTTCCCCTACTTTAGTTTTAAAGACCTCCACCCTACTTTGTAACAGGAAGCCACACCCTGCTTTGGTTCCAGAGACCCCCACCCTGCTTTAGTAACAGGAAGCCCCACCCTGCTTTAGTAACAGGAACCCATAAATACCCCTGCCTTAACTAAGCTCGGGGTCCAAGTCCCTACTCTGCTGTGTCGGGTTATACTTAGGCCCAAGCTTAAGCTTGCTAAATAAACCCTGGTGTGATTGCATCGGTGTTGGCTCCTTGGTGGTCTCTCGGTTTCGAAAACTAGGATACAAGGGAACCCAGTGAGTTCTTGGCCCAAATCTCAGAAGACCTCCTTCCAAACCCCGAGTGCATGAGGCCCGAATCACCAGACAATGTAGGCCAATTCTCACCAGCTTTCTACCCATTGATTTGGGTAGAAAGCTGGTGAGAATTGGCTGGAATCCTCCAGCAAACTCACTTCAGAAGGGGTTGGGGGAGTGGGGAGCCTTCAGGGGAATAGCACAGGCTTGGTCCATAATTCCACCAGGTCTTGCCCCAAACCTTGAGAGAACTCATTCCAAACGCTGAGCACATAAGGCCCAAATTGCCGAACGTGAACCAATTCTCACCGAACCAATTCTCACCAGCTTTCTACCCAAATTGACAGAAGCCTCGTGACAATTGGCTGGAAACCTCTGACAAACTCACTTCCAATGGCGGGGTCACTCAGCGGAATCGTGCAGGCTCCGGCCATAATCACGCCATGTCTCAGCCCAAACCTCGGGGGAACTCGTTCCAAACTCCACAAGGCCTGAATTGCCAGAAAACACGGGCCAATTCTCTGAGGCTTTCTATCCAAATCGATATGTATTTGGGCAGAAAGTTGTGAGAACTGGTGGTCGTCCTATAGCAATTTGGGCCACAGGTTTGGAGCGCTTTGTCGCGAGGTTCAGGCCACGAGCACAAGGGACCACTGGTGGGGCTCAGGCGGCTCCCCTGAGGGTCCCCGCCATTGGAAAAGAGTTTGCCAGGGTGTCCGGCCTATTTTCACGAGCCTTAAGCCCAAAAGGATATCGTGAGAATTGGCCGGTGTTCTGAGGCGATTCCGACTGCGCACGCGCACTACTACTAAAGACAGTAGTTTGGCTGCTGTCCCTATCTAGTTTGCGGGCGCACCAGTTCTCACGAGATTTCTGCCTATTGATTTGTACAGAATGCTCGTGAGAATTGGCTGGAAACCCCTGGTGAACTTGCTTCCCTTGGCCCTGGCTCTCGTAGCCACCTGGGCCTGGGCTTATGGTCCTGCGCAGTCACGCCCACACCTTGCAAGAACATGCTCCATGTGACTGCCATGATTTTCTGAAGGTCCCGCTTGTGATTCTTTAAGCATAGTGATTTTGGTCTATTTGACTTTCTAAACATGTGCTAGGCATACCTGTCATGGTCTTCCAAATTCCTAAGATGTATCCTAAATGGTAACCAAATTATTGGTATCATAAACGACAAAAATTTTACAAATTTAACAGTTTAGTTGAGGTACTGATACCTGCCCACATATTCTAGAACATTTCTTCATTCCCCGTTACTACAAAAGCAAACAATATGTAGAATAAATAAACATTCACCCTGGAAATGGAGAAAACAAGCTTTATTATAATGATTTGAGATTTTGTGCATGGTAAAGATATACACACGAATCTTGTTTCTCCTAGGTTTTAAGACAGAATTAATTTAAAGTTTTATTGTAGACTAAAGCATCCAAAATACTGTGGTACGTATGCAGCTACGAACATACAAACACTTTGATGCACAGCGTTCATTCTTTTCTTTAAATAGGCAGTCAGCATTTCGATTCATAAAAGAACAAATGAGATTATATCAGTATCAATGCCAGAGAGTGCAAGACTTAGTGTTCTATACACAAAACGTATGCAACAGACCAAGAAAGATGGAATGTACAAAATTAAAAAAAAAAAAAAAAGGAAGCAAAAACCCTTAATACTCATACATAGGACTGAAAGGCAATAGAATTGAGAATGATATAAAGAATTCTATTACAAGAATACACTCTGTTGATGACAGAACATTCCCATGTCATAAAGCAAAAGCATTGAGTTTAAGGCTGTGTTGCTTTCAAAAGTTAATGGACGTGCTGTACATTCATTGGGACAACATAGCTGATTTATTAATCTATTTTAGAATATGAATAGCTTTCATACATTCTCCACAAACAGACCACACAATCACTGCCACACAGTTCATCTTCAGAACGTTTTAAGATTAACATCATGATTTGTAGCTTACTGTCATTTAAAACAAAACAAAAAAAATTTATTTATATCAAACAAATCTTTAATGGGCACTTAGTTTTCTTTATGGCAATACTAGATTCCTAGTTATCAAAAATATTAAAATAATTGTAAAGTTTAAAACCCTGCAACATTGACAGAATGCAACAGTATTACGACGTTCGACTTTAAGCAAATTAGATATTTGCAGCAAAGAGCTTCAATTTTATCCTACCTGGAAAGGTCCTCTTTTTAGGTTATTAAACTAAAAATACTCCCCCCTCTTCAGAAGCTGGTGAATAGGGAGGATACTATAGAGTCCTAATGTACAAAAAGGTATTTCCCGTTTGAAGTAATCTGCACAGTACCTAATGTTTGTTTACTATTTCCTCCCAATTCCTCAGTAGGTATTACCAAAGCATTTACGGGAATCCTTCCCTGGGAAGGATCCAGAGACACTTGCTTCTGTACTACTATTCCAGTTAACTCCAAGTAAGGACATACCCTGTATATTTGGTAGTAGAAGCAAGTGCCTTCTAGTTGCATGACCTGTAGTATTTCTTTGTCTCGAATCTAGTCAAAGAGTAAATGAAAATAAGGAAACTCGGGGACTTGTTTTGTTACTGGAGACAAAAGTTTGATCAAAATACTAAGTACCATTAAATCGATGGTGAACAGTCATAAAGGCTTTTTATTCATGTGTTTTCTGGATGGTCAAGTGACTATATCCCCAGAGCCCCTCAGGAGAGGTCTGTATCGGGCAGGAATGCGTTGTCACTGACCTTTACATTCGAACTGGCAATCTTTTGCCGTTAAGTGCCCAGGGGACATTTGAATGGGTAATTTTTCAGTGCTACTTATCATGAATGTATGACAGATTCTGTACACTTGACAAAGAGAAAGCAAACAATAATGATAGCTCAGGGAAAAAAGTCACTTATTTTAAAATCCTTCTCAGTTTACCAGAAACCCTTTTCCATAGAATGTTGACAAAATTTCATTTAAATCTTGTCTATTCGTATCTTATCAGCAGCACTTCCCTCCACCCAATATGCTTACTAAGGAATACAGTAAATGCTCCTATGTATCCAAATGTGAAATGTTATCTATACTTTAACATACACAATTACTTATTTTTTGGGGGGAAAAAATCAGTGTTTCTTGGAGTGTTCATCACAAATGTTTTAGCAACAGATGGTGGAAAAGGTCTGAATCAAAGTATCTAGTCTTCCATTCCAGTTTGTGTCAATATTGACAGATTAAAAAAAAACAATTAGTCTTGTATTCAATCTATTATTGAGATAGCCAACCTGTTCTGGCATGATGGCTGGTTAATTTCTAAATTCACAAATACAATTTCAATGCTGTGAAAACAAACAAACAAACATCTTTTTTAAAGTAAACTAGTCTTAAGACCAACAACCTGTGACAGAATCTAAATAAGAAGCCATTTTTACTTGTGAAAATAAACCAAAATTAATTGAACCAATATAAAAAGTTTTAAACAGTCTAGGAGCTATCAAGAGTCTAGCTTATCTTGAATGCAGAATGTTAGTAAGTGGCAAAAGGAAATTCCTCCCTAGAGTGAAAGCTCCAAATGGGCAGGGATTTCTGTTGGTTTCATCCATCTCTGTTTCCCCAGTGCCCAGAAGGGTGCCCAGCACCTAGGAAGCACTCAGTAAATACAAAATGCTTTGTTTCAATTCAAAGACTTAGTTTACTGATTTTAGGAAACAGTATCTTAGCTTAATATTCTAAAAATGTTATTGAATTTTATAATTTTGTCATAGTCTCAAATATTTTGAAAGCTCTAACTAAAAAAAGAAAAAAAAAAAAAGTAAACCTAAATGTAAATCTTCCTGAAAAATTTTCTTTCAGAGGTTGATTTGGGCATAATAAATTTGATAGACAACTGGAAGTAGCTAGTTTTCCCTTCTAACTTTAAAAAAGTCCTATATAAGAGAAAGACTGAATTATAAATTAATAAGCAATAAACATCACGTCATTATACATATGGGAAATGTTTTCTTATAGTACAGTTCTAAGGTGCTTTCAGTGAAAAAGATCCCAAAGTCATTTCGAAAATGCCAAACATGACATCCTATTTGGTAGAACTGAGTAGAAAATTAAACAGTGGAAACAGACCACATCTTATGTTACAGTATCAGTGACAGATTAACAACTGACTAAATTCTTCACATCTCTCCAAATGCATGTATACTTAAATGTAACTCAATTCATCGTTTCTTTTTCTTTTGACCTGTTTTTGTTTTGTTTTTGAAAGCACAGAAGGCTGTTTTCTGGCTATAAAAGTTAGCCGGTATCATCATTACTGGAAAATGGTGAAAATTAAACCTGTTTTCAGGCTTACTCTATGAGGACGGCTTTAAATTGCGTGGTAAAGGAATGTGCTGGACAATGCTTCTGTCTTTCAGAGTGCTGCCTATTTCAATACACCAAAGATTCAGCCATATATATATATGTGTGTGTGTATGTATGTATGTGTATATATATATATATATATGTGTGTGTGTGTGTGTGTGTGTGTGTGTATATATGACACATTCTACCTTACCCTAATCATGTATACATAGTCCTTTAATGCCTCTACTATTCATTAGACAATGATAAATAACCATAACATGCCCTTACCTGTAATGCTCTTGGGATAACACAACTTTGGTAACACTTGCTTTCTAAGGGGAAACCATTAATCATTCACATGCCTTTGGTCGACACCATCAGTCCTCCAAAGGGCTACTTATGGCTCTCTGTCCTAGGATACTGGTGTCCTACTACATGTGCTGACATTTTGCAGGAGGTAAAGCTTTCGCTTTCAGGAAGTGGAAGAGGAGAGACACGTGAGAACATTGGCACATAAAATGTGGCTAATTTTTTCTTGATTACATTCTAGTGCATTAGTCTGGAGTTGAGGGGGCTGTTGTAATATGCTTTTCAAAGCATTGGGAATTTCAGGTTTCCCTGAAAATGGACTTTGTTTTTTGATACAAAATGAGTGGGAGAAAAAGGTGAAAAGAACACACAAAAAGGATCTTGGATCTAACCCAAAAAGGATGGGAAATTTGCAGTGGTTTTTAAGTGCTAAACTCAAGAGGACTGCCTAATCACAGCTGGGAGGATTCTGCAAGACAGTCTTGTTTTTCTCCTAATGTATGTGTAATTATCGATACCCCAAAAAATGTCACAGGAGTAATACCTACTGTAAAAGGGAAGTTAGAAGATCCCCCGGGTCTTGTAACCGAAGTTAAATAAAGCATGTAACTACAACAGATTTTGTTTTGTTTTTGGAAGCTCTGCACAAAAGCTACCATTCACAGGATTAATGAATACCTTTGAATAGTCCAGGTTTTTTTTGTTTTGTTTTGTGTTTTAGTGTCTGTTCAATTTGCAAAATCAGTTCAACTACATAAATCCCTGTCCAATAAGCCATAGTTCACAGGTGTAAAACTTTGCCATTTCCATAGATTCAGTAGAAGGGATTTTTTTCTTTAAACCCTAAAAGGTAAATACAGAAATCAGATATGCAGTTTTTAAGGAAATAGTTACATTCAGAAATAACCTTGAAAAGTTCACCAATGATTCCTTCTAGCAAGGAAAGTCTAGTGTAATCTGGTCCCGCGTTGAGAAATCCATTCCAGTTTATAGTGCAAGACCTTTTTAAGGGGCTGTCCGGCTGCCCGTCATTACTGTAAGTACCGGTATACCTTGAAACAGTGGTTTCCAGAGTCTGCAACCACGACATGGCCATCTGAAGTTAGGGCCAGGCCTTGGGGGCCGTAGAGTGGGTCAGCAGATGTGTTAATATAGGACAAAAATGATCCGCTTCCATCAAAAACCTATAAAAAAATAAAAAGCCAGAGTGCTATAGAAGTTATAGTAATATGATGAAATAGAGGAGTTAGAAAACCCTTGATGCTAATCTTTTCAGTATAAAAGCATGTGTGTAAGGGGCATGTCAGTTAGGCATCCAAATCTTGGTTTCGGCTCAGGTGGTGATCTCAGGGTCGTGAGATCCAGCCCCGCGTGGAGCTCCGCACACAGCACAGCTGCTTAAGACTCTCTCTCCCTCTGCCCCTCCCTCACTCTCCAAAATAAATAAAAATAAATCTTTAGGAAAACTATGCATGTAAGCCCACAGGTTTGTTTAGGTCACTATCACATATCCACTCTTTCCCTCTACTTAACCTTGCTTTTTCTCCTCTAATTCTCTATGCCCCAGAGTCACTGACAAGTTGGATGCCACTGGCCAACAGATTTCACTTACATTCTTACAGTGGTCAGTTTGAGGGGAATAGCCTTCATTGGTACCTGAAAATGAATGACCCTTGTTTCTTTCTCTCAGTTTTCACTTTCCCTCCTTCCAGCCTCACATCCCTTTTTTATTCCCAATCAGAACAGAAAAAACAGCAAGAGGTATGGTTGCCATAGTATACTATGAGAAGATCATTTATTTTCCTTTTCAGAAAAGAGGAGTTTTAAGAAGTCAATGGTTTACTATGTACATTTGTGGGGTTGTTGTTTTTTTTTTTTTTTTAAGATTTTATTTTTAAGTAATCTCTACACGCAACATAGAGGTCGGACTCACAACCCCAAGATCAAGAGTCACATGCTCTAACAACAGCCAGCGGGACATCCCACAACATGTACATTTGTTTTGCTTTGTTTAGTTTTAGGGGGAGAGAGGCAGAAGGAGCGGGAGAGAGAGAATCTTAAGCAGGCTTCATGCCCAGTGCGGAGGTCCATATGGGGCTCGATTTCACAACCCTGAGATAATGAGTGGAGCCGAAATCAAGCGTCATAAGCTTAACCGACCGAGCCACTCAGGCGCCCCATGTATATCTGGACATGAAGTAGTCTTCTTTTGGTCTGTAAGCTTCTGCCATGATGAAATAAAAGGAACCCTTCTCTTTCGTAAAGCCCAGGCTGGTTTCTTTTGACCATTCTGTTAGGCCCATAGGTGTTTTAAAAGGCAGTGTGATAAGGCAGGTGCTTATGAGGGCCACAATCCAAACAGCTTACCATCTGTGGTCTTATACTGAACTGCTTTGTGAACGTAGTTCCCTGTCTGGATTCTGGCTTTCCATCACATACAGAATGCCTCTTTCAAATATAGATGTCAGCTGGCATAATTAAGCAAGGTAAATATAATAGAGAAATAAAAACATTTAGAGTTTCATTTATAGCCTCAATCTTTCTTCTTCCTTCTTTTTTAATATTTTATTTTATTTTTTTTTAAAGTAAACTCTACACCTAATGCGGGGCTGGAACTCACAACCCCAAGATCAAGAGTTGCATGCTCTAGTGGCTGAGTCAGCCAGGTGCCCCTCAATCCTTTTTCTGGGAGGTAAATACCTATACCAGATTCAAACTGCTGACTACTGCTGTCTTCACAAAGACAACTGGATGCTACTAGATTTAACCAGTGCATTCTGAGGTCCCAGGAGCTCTGCACAGGGCCACAGTAGCAAGGATAAATAGGCCCGTCTGCAGACGTATGTTTGGATTCATGGAGGTGTTTACACAGAGAAATGGGGGGAAAGAATAATCTTTCTTTAGTCTGAGGATTCAAAATCTTTGTTCTTAATTTTTAAAAAAATCATACATTTTTTTTGTCTAGCAAAGACTACAGACCCCGTCTGAAAATAGTGTTTCAATATTTTTTTCTAGAATGTAACCACTTTTATTATTCTTTTATACCCAAATAAAATGCCAAATGCCATTTACGACACCATTATTGCTCAACCATGACAACGTATTTAAATTCATTATTATTTTTAAAGTTTATTTTTGTTAACTTTTTATTTTTTTAAGATTTTATTTATTTGGGAGAGAGAGAGAGAGAAGGAAATAATAGGGGAGAGGGCAGCAGCAAGGGAGGAGACTCCTCACTGAAAAGGGAGCCTGACTTGGGACTTGATGCTCCAGGATCATGACCTGAGCCACACAGGTGCCCCGTTTTTGTTAACTTTTAATTTTGAAAAAATTATAGGAATCTGCACTGATAGTACAGAGAAATCCTGTGTACCTTTCATCTGGTTTAGTAGAACACTCCAGTAAAACCATCTGAGTCTGGAGATTTCTTCTTGGGGAGTTTTAAAATTATGAAATAAAATTTCCTTAGTAGTTTTTGGGGTATTCAAAGTATTTTATATTGGGTGAGTTGTGGGATTTGTACTTTTTGAGGAATTTAAATTGTCAAATTTATGCCTGTAGAGTTCACAGAATTTCTGTATGACTGCAGAGTCTGTAATGGTATTAGTGTTCTGTGTCTTTCCTTTACCAATCTTGCCAGAGGTTTTCAATTTTATTGCTCTTTTCAGTGAACCAACTTTCTGTTTCATTGATTTTCCATATTGTTTGCCTTACATTTCATTGATTTCTATTCCTATCTTCACCATTTCCTTCCCTCGGCTTGCTTTTAGCTTGTTTTGCTCCTTGCTTTCCAGCTTCTTGAGGTAGGAGCTCAGAATATTGATTTCTGACTTTCTAATGTAAGCATTTAGTGCTGTTAATCTCCCTCACATGTAGAATGGTGGTTACCAGAGCTGAGGAGTGAGGGAAATGGGGAGAAATTGATCAAAGGGTATAAACTTCCAGTTAGAAGATGATTAAGTTCTGGGGATCTAACGCACAGTGGGGGAATTATAGTTAATAAAACTGTCTTAGGTACTTGAAAGTTGCTGAGAGGAGATCTTTATGTTGTCACCACAAAAAAGAAACGCTAACAATGGGATGGTGATGGAGGTGTTAACTAAAGTGATAGTGGTAATCGTTTTGCGGTATTTATCAAATCAACATGTTGTACACCTTTAACTTACACAGTGTTGTATGTGAATTATATCTCAATAAAGCCGGGGGAAAAAATCTCCCTCTCAGGATTGTCTTAGCTGCACTCCACAAACTTCAATATGCTGTTATCTGTGTTTTCCTTCAGTTCGATGTATTTTTAAGTTTTCCTTGAGGCTTCCCCTTTGATTCAGGTTATTCAGCAGAATAATGTTTTTAAATGATTAAAACAAAACACATGGGGTTATAAAGGAAAACCATTATATTAAAATATAGTTATCAAAATTTTACAAAATGGCAAGATAGTAATATGTGTACTTTCTTAACACAATAAGGTAACAAGAAATAGTGATATGTCTAATATTGACTATTTTCAAAGAGTGATGAGCACAAATGGTAATTTGAGATCTTGCAACTGTAATATGGAAATTTCTGTGATTCCTCGTGGAATGCCAAAAGTTATAGGTATTACAAAGTTATAGGTATTACTAAAACTCCTGTGACTGTTGCCTATATTCATTGTTAAAGAAAATGATAGTTTTTAGTTAGAAGCTAGTAGAACTAGTAATATAATATTTTGGTTCAATGGATCTCGAGTTCTATCCACTACACACTTTAGGATTCACTCTGGTAACCTGTTGATGTTTTTCCTACTCTACCTTCCTTAGTTTAGCACTTCTGGTGAGATCAAGTGGTCTATGGAGAATCTAACCCATGAAGAATGGAACACATTCCGGTTGGGAGACAGGCAATTCTTCACCTTCAACAAATAACAATCCCTCTCCACAGATACATTAGCATTTCCAGTTACCTGGATCCTGCTGTTTCCCCAGTCCGCCACAATGATGTTTCCATTTGAATCCACTGCTACACCTGTTGGAGCATTAAACTGCCCATTTCCTTCTCCATTTGAGCCGAACTTCAACATGAATTCTCCCTCCTGATTAAACACCTGTATGAGATATTTTTAAATGGTTTTATTTTAATACAGTAACAGCTGAACCAACATTATGAGTTATAAAAAATATGTATAGAGCAGGTTTTTTATAACAAGCCCTATGATTTAAGACATTCTTAAAAAAAAAATCTACAAAGTAGACCCCCACATCATTTATGCTTCCCCAATTTGCTATATAAATTTGATTTATTATTTATTAAATCACTTATTTCTAACTTAACATCTGGTTTTTGAATACTTATATGAAAAATGCTTTCGTTATAAATTATAAAATATATACAAGTATAGGGTAGGATGAGAAAGTGGAGCTGTAATTTTCAACCATATAATTCTTTCTGCCTTTAAGTAAATAGTCTCAAGGACAGGCATCATGTTTCTAAAGGATGGGTGATCAACACTGGATCAGGACCTAGGAGTTTTCATTAGGCCAGATGCTCAGATTTTATTACCATTTTGCAAAGTCAATGTGAGAAAAGAGTAGGCCGGACTTCACACCTACAGCAGGGGAAATGTACAGGTGTGCACGTGCACTTGTGTGTCTGTGCTTAATGGCAAAGGTGAGGAATCAAAAGAAAGGCTTTTAATATATTTTTTCAAAATATATACTTAGCTAAAATAAAGAGTTTATATGACCATAAGGCTTTGCTGGATGGAGTATACCGAGGGGAGGCGGGTTGACAGAAGTGGGCAAAACCCAGAATTCTTTGGCAAATTCTCTAATATCTGATATGGAAAAGCAATGGGTTGTGGTTAATTAAATATTCCTATTAATGGAGGGTTACTGTAGATGTATCAAATACAGATTATTGATTTGGAGAGAATTAAATTTTTAGTATGTGTTTAAATATAAGAGAGAACAAGCACAATTTTTATCTTGATGATTCAGACGATAGTTAATGGTTGTGAAATATCTCTAGGACATTATTTTAAGCTTCCATTGTCATCTAGTCTACGTGCGTAAAAATACTCATTAACAAATGAAAAAATATTACATGCAAAGCACCATGGAGAGTAATGGTTCCTAAAATGTGGAACTGAGGGATTTCACTACACCTGAGTGCAGATCTAATTGGAAAATGATCTCAGGGTCTTTTACAGATTCTCCTGTTGCCACCTCTGTGATCATGAAAGATGAAAACGACTCTTCCTTTTAGTTATACGTACTGGGAAAGTGAAGTGAGACACTTCCATCTCTAAAGGCTAAACTTCATTTAAGATGAAAAAGAAGCATGATTACTTCTTGAATTGCCTACCTTGCCAAGTAAGCAAGCTGCCTCTTTGGTTCTTTGCAAAGAATAAAACAAGAACCAGCTTTTACTAAGATGTTATATCTTAAAAATCTTTCCTATTTTTATCTCATTTCACACAAAACATTCTTGTTTTAAAGACCAATGAGAGTGTTTGCTGGCAAGGACACAATCTATTATTCTCTCATCTTTACAATAATCTTCTACCAATAATCTTTTTGTTTGTTTGTACTGATCTCTCTGAGTAAGTATGTTTTCGTTGGCATGATCCAAATGGCTCAAACACTTCTGCTCTATTTTGAAATGACAGAGAATGCCAAATTTAGTCTTATTTGTTTTGCAATGAAAAAAGAATGCATGCTGAAGGTAGCTAAAGAACTAGACCATTTGTCAGCCCTGACCTACAGGCACAGTTTTCATACTGACCACCAGAGAAGTGCCTGGAATCCAGAACCACTTCTAACTGCCACGTGTTACATGGGAAACTAAAGCCCAACTACTCCATAAAAGCTACATGGCAACAGCTATCAAAGAGAAGAGAAAAAACAAAATAGACTGGTTTTCTTAAATACGAGGAAAACTGAATTTAAATTACTAAAATAGTCTACCTCTACTGTACTGAAAACCTGACGTATTATCAGAATCTTAGGAATTATAAATTTCTCATAGTTTATTTTTCCCACCTAAGACATCATTTAATTGCTTATAAATTATTCAGATGAAAACATATTAAGAGGCAGATGTGGTGAGCTGAAATAGTTTTCACAGCGGTGATATAATGGCCAAGTTTTTTGATAACTTTCATAATCCTTTCCTGATTTCAAAATCCCACTCACCTTAAATACCACCTCCACTTGGAAGTCTTCCCTGGTAAGTCTTAGTTACAGAAATCTGCTCTTTGTTTTCTTCTGGATACTTAGAGACCTTTATATGTACCTCTTTTAAAGAAATCGCTTAGTGCTACCTGCCTTGCATGTTGATTACTTACATCTGTTTTATTTCCTTCTACATTGTCAGCCAGGGCTGGTAAATAGGAGTCCTCCCACATACCAATGCCAGTTGGTTCATAGAGGCTGCCTGGAGCACTGGGACGGAAAGGCTCTGAGGCCACAGTTGCGCTTAGTAGAAAAGAGCAACTTGATTAATAGGACTGTCTTCGGGGGTGGTGGGCAGCATCTATGCCAGGCGTTTGCTGGCCTTTGCTCATCTACACCGGTTACCTTCGGCTTAAATGCCCTCTAGTTAATGATTCCTCTACAAAGAGAGGGAAGGCTGGAAGCGTGCTACCAGACTGTGACTCCTCTCGTTACTCTTCTCACACAGGACTGTTACAGCCCTCTGGGAGGCCAGCCTAGAGCCCAGTCCCTATGGCCCCTTTGAGGTCTCCCTCCTCCCCACCACTACTTTTCTCACAGTCCTCTTGCTTTCACGGAGACAGGTGCTATAGAGAGAGAGACTGAGGGCGGTGAGGCGAGTGTGGACAGAGGTCTACCACTGTGGCAGCAACTCGGGAGAGACAACACACAGGAGGCAGCCTGAGAAATGAGCAATGGTGGGGGTCCCTTCTCCTCCTCCAGCCCCATCACCACAGCCCACCCTGCTCTAGTCTTTACACAGGGACTTGGTACCCACCAAAAAAAGCTCAAAACCTTTCCATCTTACTCAGGTTAAAGATGCCTTCAGGGCAAACTGGGGAAATGGAGCAGTGAAGGACTCAGAAGATGGGTGTTGAAATCTCATCCCTACATTATTATCCCTACGCTATTCCAGTTATCAACAAGAACAAACTATTTTTTGCTTTGGTTGCCCAATGGTTGTCTCTAAATGCAAACTTCAGTCACTGGCCCGTATCACCTCTGCTGTTTCCTTATTATCCTTCCTTTAAAAATGCCTCACTTTAGGGGTGCCTGGGTAGCTAGGTGGCTTAAGCGTTTGCCTTCAGCTCAGGGCATGATCCCAGAGTCCTGGGATCGAGTCCCACAATGGGCTCCTTGCTCAGCGGGGAGCCTGTTTCTCCCTCAATCTGTCCCTCCCCCTGCTTATGCTTGCGTGCGTGCTCTCTCTCCCCCAGACAAATAAATAAATAAAAGCTTAAAAAAAAAAAAAAAAAAGCCTCACTTAAAAAAAATGTAAATGAATTTACTTACAAGGAAAACTTTCTATCATTTCTATAAGAGTAAAGCATTACCACTTGATGTAAATAGAAGGTAACCCTAAAAATAAACATATAACTCTCCAAATAAAAATGCCTGCCAGTACTTGGTCCGTGCCCACTGGCGTCCCTTCAGGGGAACATGCACCACACCTTGAGAATTGTGGTCTAGAATGTGACAAAACATTTCCTCTTTTCAGTAAAATGACAAATCTGTTCTGATTCATTTTTATACGTCCTGACTGGATCATAACAAACATCAAATTTTTCCTCCCCCCTCCATACCTAGTAAGGAAGATGTACCACACTGTTCCAGGGAGCTGAACGGGCACTGTATTCTGGGGACACCCACACTGTGTGAGGGCATTCTAAGTATGAAATAGCTGTAGGAATGTATACTAGGGCTATCTCCCTCCTCAACTCTGGTTGTAGCAGAATTCTAATATCTAATTTTGTTTGAAAGGCATTATGGTGCAGATAATAAAAAAATGATCTAGTTTTAATTTATCGAATAGCCACAAAATATGAAGCTTCAGAAAGTTCTGCCTAAGTTTAAGCGACTGTTTTTTCAAATTTCATTCTGTAGTCATCACCATTTACGCCCGTTTCAGATTAAGAAACTCACCAACCACCCTATTTTGTTCAATTTTCTGACTCTCCAAAGTCTGTATGTCCAAATTAAAACCTGCACCTCAGGGAGAAGCAAAATCTACTCTTTGAGGTTAACTCCTTTAGTTCCTGTGCATATATATCATTATTATATTATCTTCTCTGATTGATTTCCCAATAAAAGCAGTTAAAAGATAACAATAATTGATGTGCTGATAGTACCTTGACAGAATGATTATGGAAATCCGTAACAATAATCTCATTATTGCTATTTACAGCTGCAAAATGGGGACCTGCAATAAAGATGAAAAAAGTAAGTGACGACTATAATGATAAAAATGATTATAGCAACACAGCAGTGACACAATTTAACCTATTTGATACTTAAGAAAGAACAAAGAATCACAGTCTCTGTTCTTCAAAGATCATTCAGCCAGAACTCTGGCTCCAGATCCCCTGGGTCCTCTACCCTTCTACACTTGGGACTATCCACTCTGGCTTCTTTTAGAGCAAGCTGAGAGCACCAGCAGCCCTAATGAAGTGGAATGAGCAGTAAGCATCAGAATTCATCCTCCAAGCCACCATCTGAAAGTCACATCTGCCAGCTTCCCTGAGGACACTTTAATCCTTTCAGGGCCCTCAGGTCCCCCTGAGGAAAGATGTGGTGATTCTCGGTCCTGGGAAAAAGACTCCAATATTTAATATTTTTTAAAAAGTAGAGCAGAAATCCATACTCGGTAATTTGGGGTGACATTCAGAACCTGGCAGCACTGGAGACAAAGCACACACACACAAAAAAAAGATGATGCAAATTGTTGTCAAATGCCAAAAGCATCCTCTCAAAAAGAAAACATAATAAACTGCTTTCAGCCTCTTCTTGCAGATTTGAAAAACTAAGCAGCTTGTGCTTGCAAAAGGGCTACGCCAAAAAGAGAGGTAACAGAACTGCCCTTCCTGAACATTCTAAAGTCCTGCTCTCCTATCATCACCTAGGAAGGTGAAAAAAATTCTCATCCAGAAGCTCTTTAGACAAAGCTACAGCTAGAGAGAATTAGGAGGAACACTACTATTCGTCAAACATCTTTATTTTTAAAATATTTATCTTAAAATTTATGTTTTACTTAATACTAATATTCAAAGATCAGACTTCTGAGTTGCACGCGGCTGCCAACAGAAATCACACATGGCCTGCAGCCCAACTTACTGCCGGTAGAGTCACTGAGAAGCATCCCACCATGCTTTCCCTTAGATTTCATCCCCAGTGTCTTTTCCAAAGCCGGCAAACACTGGGGATTGAGGCAACTTCCACATGCTCCAACATCATGCAAATGTGAGCAGAAGAAGCATAAAAAAGGGGGTTTACATATTACCATCAAGTGTACCTGCAAACTGCCTGTCCCCATTTCCTCGGCTACCAAACCTGGTGACTATCTTCCCATTTGGCTGGAAGATAAACACGCAGCACGCCTTGTTGTCCACCACGATGATGTGCCCGTTGCGGTCCACAGAGACTCCCTTGGGCCCCATCAACTTTCCGGATCCAATTTTTGTCTGTTAGAAACAAGTACAGAGAAGGAGGTTTAAAACACTACGGAACATGAAGGCAGACATCTGTTTTAGTGCAAACGTACCTGAATATTCAAACGGGGGTGGACAACTACTCAGAGATCATGGGCTTCTATTTTTGTCACGTCCATTAACTGCTACTAAGATTTATGCAAAATCCTTACTTTTTAAGGGGATCACCACCAAAAATGTTCTTGAATCCCCCTGGCTGAGGTCACCGTTCCCTTGTAGAGATGCAGTGTGGTCTAGCAAAAGATCACAGGATCAGGAGGAGGGAGACATTCTACACCTGTCGCTTGCTTTAGACACACCTAGAATAGCACAAGTACATTTGATTTCCTCAAGCTTTGGACTCCTTATACATTAAAAAGTGTATTTAAAAAAAAAAAGACTTCAGTAACTACCAGTGGCATTTTTGGAATTTGTACAAGTAAAACAATGTCAAAAGGTATTTAGTGTATAATATAGCCCGTATTAGGCAGTCATTAAAGGGAAGCTATCATTGTCATTATTGGGATCATAATTAATATCAAAATCACCAAGCCTCTGGCATTGGACTTCACCAGTGTTAAGTTCCATGAAGGCAGGAATCATGTCCGTTTTATCCACTACCATGTACTTAGAGCCTAGTGTACTTCCTGGTGCCCAACAGGGACTCAACAAATATTTGCTGAATATATTGACTTCAAGAGCCTAGTATTATTTAGGGTAACCATGATGATTGAATAGTTCCGGTTTTCAGTATTTTAAGATGGGAGAAAAGCATTTGATTTCTCTCAAACACATACCATATTCATTTTAAATCTTATTCATTTTTCTGAGTAGACTATATAAATGCCTGTTTATATACTTTTATAGCAACATTATAAAGAAATACTTTACTCATGCTCCCATTTATTTACTTATGCTTTATAGCATAAGTAAATGGAGCACCAACTCTGTGGCTGAGGGTTGCAGGCACTGAGTAGGCAATGCCAAGACCAGCCCCTACCCTGGAGATGTCTCCATCACATTACAGAGAAAAATACGGTCACTGGGTCCTTTTTAAAGTGCCTGGTATTGAGTGTTTGATTTGGGAGACTGGGAGATTTGGGAGAATTCAAACAGGCGATGTCAGAAGCCAAAGAGAACAAAAACTTATTATCCTATTAAAAACTTAATAGGATGAGTCACTACAGAAAGGAAGGAGAGGGAGCACCCAAGGGGAGGGAGCAGCCAGGCCGAGTGCCCAGTGACGGAGGAGGCAAGAGCCACCGCTCCCCTAGGCACCGAGGCTTAGAGGGTAGAGTAGATCTCTGTGTGTTTTTATAAATGCTTCCTCAAACATATTATTAAACAAACCAAGGTCCTGAACAATGGGTATAGTCTGAGCCCACCTGATTTAAATGGGTTTATGTCTGTATATGTATTCCTGGAAGAGAAGGTAAGAAGCCAGCTGTATTACTGCTGGCAGAAGAAACTCTAACTTTTCATTTGATGCTCATCTGTAGGGTTATTTTAAAAACCTATCTGCATGTATTACTTTTTAAATTAAAATTGTTAATCCCCCCAAATTTACATTTCCATAGGTTCTGTTTTAGTCCTCTTATTTTCTCTCTCTGCCTGGTAGAAATATAACATAAGCCATATCTGTAATTAAGATTTTTCTAGTAACCAACATCGGAAAAACTAAGAAAAAAAAGGGAAAAGTATGTAAATCATATCTTGTATTTGACCTAACATATGATAAACAGTTATTACAGAAGGTAATCAATATTAAAATTAACGATGATATATTTTACATTTTTTTTTTTACTAAGTCTTTAAAATCCAGTGTGTATTTCACACGCATAGCACAGCTCAGTTCAGACCAGTCCCATTTCAAGAACTCAGCATCCACTGTGGCTAGTGGCTACCAAACTGGACAGCGAAACTCTCTACGCTTCTTCTAAGACCTCATTTATGCAATGGCATCAACCTTCACCTCTGTGTGTAAGAGTCTCAAATCCGTATCTTTAGTCCCTGACCTATTTTACAAGTTATTACCCTAAACTCAACCAGTATTAAGCCAAATTTATCTCCTTTCCAGCACTTAAAAAAAAAAAATTTGCACCTCCTGATTTCCTAGTTTCTTTTATGATACCACAGTTCATCCAAACTCAGGATCAAAATTTCAGAGCCAAATTTACTCTTTACCAGTTTGGAACCTCAGTTTTCTCACCTGTAAAATGGTAGCTATTGCATTTACCTCCTGGGTCATGCAGATTCTGAAGGACAGTGCGCCAAGCACAGCAGATGGCACAAAATCTCCTTCTCTCCACCCATTCCATTGCTGTCATACCTGCCACTCAAGTGTTAACAGAGACATGCAAGTATGTGCAGAAAGAGGGTATGGAGAGAGGGATAGGGACTTCTTCATAGTGGGAGTTCAGACAGTGTGGGATTTTTCATTCTTATAAGCTTATAGAGGAGATTCAAATTTGTTGTCTTGAATACGAACAGACACATTTACTTAGGAAGGAAACAATGGGATTCTTCCAAGGGAATCTGTTATATAAATTTGATTCTGACTTTGTAAATTAGCTCAGAGATCAAAGAGGCTGTACCATAACGATCTATAAAGATACTGTATTCTTTCATGTTGTAACGGAAGATATGTCAGTAGAGATCAAAAGGAAGTGAGGACCCTCTGATTATTACAGCAAGAATATTATTACCACCTAACACTATGAACACTAGCTGTACTTTAGAATGCCTCAGTCATATAATACCAAATAGATGGCAATTACATAGAAGAAAGACAGAAAATAAAGGACTATTGCCATTCCATCATGCAGTAAGAGCTACAGCAGGTCTTAAAAAAAAAAAAAAGGGCAGAAAACCTGAGATGTTGAGTGCAAACCTCTTTTTCTTCTACTTTCATCACTCCCATCATAGCTTCACCAGATTTTACCATGTTAGTGTGAATGTGAAAGTAACATTCACATGTTAATGTGAAACTAAGAATCACTGCACTTGGCCTGACGTGTCCCCTGTCTTAAACCCAATAGTGAGCAGAGGTATTTTAGACCCTGACTTTGAAACAGGTAAATAGAAGTATTTAACTCAACAAGTAGATCCTTAGATTGAAGAAGGAAGAGACGAGATATTTTAGGATATGCTGGGGCCTCTGTGTCTGTTCTAGGGTTACAAAAGCCTTCTGGGATGGGCTGAAAGATGTAAATCGACAGAAAAGATGGCAAGGAAAAAAATCAGAAGCAGAGAGGAATGAAAATTAGGGCTAAGAATTTGGTGAGTAGAAGAAAGAAAAGGGGATAAGCGGTTATGTCTCTAGAACTAACTAGGAACAAACACAAAGAATTCACCTTTGTGTTGAGGGTTTGTCTTTCTGAGCACGTGTTTAATTTTACTGAACACCATGAAAAGAAAATAAGTATCTTTCAGTAAATGGTCGAGCAAATGGTAAGTCGGATGAGCTCCCATTACAATATTAAAGCATTTTTACTTGCTATCCTTTCACTCCCAATCAACGCCTACTGAAAATAAAAGGGTATGCTGAAACTCTACCTTATCTGTCCTCTAGAGGGCACAAGTGTTATTGTTTATTCCAATTACTACAACAGTATTCCAGCTGTGAGGATCTGGATCTCCCAGGTTAGTGTCTATTACATACAGACTATCGAAAAATTGAATGAAAAATGCGTAATTCAGGAAGGCCTTCTCTCCTAAATATAAGACTTCAGTTTCAAAATGTCTTAATATAGTAGATATAAAATATTTCAGTATATTAGACATAAAACTGCTGCCTTTATACTTGTTTTAGCATTCGTTTATGAAGTTAGAGACAGGTCATGATTTTGCTAGAGTATGTAACACAAGGAAATGGGTTGTCTCCAAATTAGATGGATGTCGCTGAACAGTCTTCCTTCTGTTCATGTTAAAGCTGTTGTATTTGAGTATGTCTTACTACAAATACAATTACAAAAACATAAAAAGAAGGGGAGGAAGGTAGAGATCTAGAAAGGCAGGAGACCTTTCTGTGTATGTGGCCATCATATGGAGTCATCAAATTTGTGGTGGAACAAGAAAAAAAAACCTCAAGGGCAGTTGAAGAATTGTGTGGCATTTGAATTGAAGAATGTGGCGGAATTAGAAACTACAGTTTTTGAGTCTCCTAGATTAAAAAGATGCTGCCCCACATAAAACAGAGGCTCCCATCTGAGGGTTAGTAATAATGGAAGTAACTTGTTTTAATAAAAATGAGGGGGTGACTGTAGTGATCCAACAACTTTAACAAGGGAAATATAAATTCCTCCAAAAAGAAACTACTGAGTGAACTTCGTGTAATCTTCAGGATTCCAAAATAGATTATGAAGAGCATCAATCTCTCAACAGATGGAAAAGGAAGTTCTGACCAAGTGCTGGCAAGTCCTGGAGTCCAAATCACAGCTGATCAAACAGACGTCATTTCTTGGAAAGGGTTACTGGACGCAGATGCCTTTTTCATACAAGGCAATATAAAATCCAAAAATAAATCTGTAATCCTTACCCAAATCCCATAAAATATATATTTTTTTAATCCAACTTTGACATAGGAGACTATCGAGGCTCAGGGAACTTATATCAGTAGTTCATAAGTTGCAGACCTGGGATTCCCAAGGGTTGATTTGTCTGAGTGAAAGTACATGAGAAGCCTCTAGCAGGCTGGACAGGGCAATACAGGAGGCACAGTGCTGACAGACTTCGAAAACATGTTTGACAAAGTGTCTGAATCTTCATGAGAACAACAGAGAACAGGCTGTATGATAATATTCTTTGAGGACACCTTACAAGAGAGATTCCTGGTACCCCTAGCAGGCTCTCTACTCTTCAGTGACTTGCTGAAGAAAGAGATGATGCTGGGGACAATAGCAAATATGTCAAGTGATGGGACCCCCCCCCAAAGTACAACTAAACTCCCCTTTTCTCTGTGCTGCCAGCCGCCATTTGCTTTTCCTCCCAATTCCTATTTACACATTTCACCAGTAGGTTTTCAGATTGCACCAAACAATGTATGAGTGATTCGAGGCTGACACAAATTGTTTTGTGTCATTCTGGTGTCGTTTTTCCTCAAGAGGCTTGTAGGTTTTTCAAAGATATAAACCAGGTCTTACAATTCTGGTTCTCCCATATCATCCTCTATCACAGGCCTGAGACAGTAGAAGGCAACTTCATACATGCCAATCTGTGGGTTAAGTGGGGAGGTATCAGTGGCCCCTACGATACCCTTTTCTAACAGCTATTCTTCATTGCATTTAGGTAAATATGATCATACGTAAAAAGAAAGTGACTGAGCAACCTAACAGCTTGACAAAATGAAGCCGCTATTTCCTATATATAAGATTTATGACAATATCACTATTCCTCTCCATAAAGGTTAGATGGAACAATGTGAACAGGTCTTTGTATATGAGAACTTGTCGAAGTTCATCTTTATAGTTCCTATTTCTTCTCTCTACTGTTTAGCAGCCACCTGGCAGCTTAATCTTACCTTAAACTTGCCGTCAGAAGAGAAAATGCTAACCCACTTATTATCATAGTCTGCGATGATTATGTCCCCGCTGGGATGCACAGCCACTCCTGTGGGCCGCTGCAGCTGCCCAGGAGAGCGCCCTCGTATGCCAAACCGACTTTTGAACTGGCCATCATTGGAAAATATCTGCAAAACAGATGACATTCCTTGGAATGTGAACTTGCACAGAAATGAGTGAGGGAGGAACAGTCAAGAACACGCCCGTCATATGTACTACAGGCCAGGACAAGCAAATCCCATTTGAAGAAAAGCCTCTCCACAATTGTAGGCTTCTCTTTCTTTCTTTGTACTGTAGATCTGAAGTCTTAAGAAGGAATATGCACAGAAAGGTATATAATGAGGGGCCATACCTGTACACATTGGTTGTTGCTATCTGCAATTAGTATCTTTCCACTTGTAGACGCAGCCACCCCTTGGAGATTTGTAAATTCTCCTTTATTTCTTCCTTTGGTACCTAGAAACAAATTATAAAACCACAGAGATTAAGCAACAGAGAATTAGATCTTCCCATTTCTTCAAGAGAATTAGCCAGGCTTCCATAGGGAACCTGAGAATGTATTTTTTAAAATTATACTTGAAAAAAAAAGCACCTCTCCCACCATGACCTAATGCATAGGCTCCTAAACATCTCTTCCAGACCAATGAAGTTTTTGTAAAAATCACTTTTTTTAGGCAAATGCAATCTTGTCTTAAGCTGTAACTACATAGTATTTTAATATTATATTAATAATCATATTAAAATATATGTAAGATTTCACAAACAATAAAAAACCTAAAACTACAATCGATGATACGCAACAGTAGAGGGTCTTATTTTAGAGTTTTGCTGAAACCCCACCCTCTCACTCAGCAGCTTCTGGAAGAAACCTGACTTGAAGAAGCTTCTAAGAAGCAGCTTTCAGTACATTTAACAAACCACAGGGCCTCAGATGTTACAAAACTAGCAGGCTGATGGTCATGTAATGATTAACTTACGCATTATTTTCAAAGACTCAGTATCTCATAGCGCTTTCTGGATTAAATAAATACAAAAGGGGAAGGAAAGTTAATTAATCCAATAATACGCTCATCCATACTAGGCTTTTCAATGAGAGATGAGGCAGGAGGAAGAAAAAGCGAGGGCGTCTGTGGGTTAACAGATGTCTCTTTTTGTTTCAAAACAAGTATTTGTAACTTATTTCAATAGGACCGTGTAACTATTAAGGGACAGAAACAGACTGAACTTTGCTCAGAAAGGACCAGGAAGGAGGTTTCGATTTTCACAATTAGACAAAGCTACATCTCAGCTTTTCGGGCGGGCACTTTTTATCATTTCATTTCACCCTATCATTTCATTTTTTATCCTACTCCAAAGAGCAATGTGATCTTTTGGCTCTAGGCATGAACGCGGTGCCGTAGGCACGCAGATGGTGGCTGGCGTCAGACACGGGCTTACGCACTGCTCAGAAATGGTTAGACTCTTCTGAAACAGATCTGTGGGCTTAGGAAGTGACACTGCCAGTGGAATTCAGCTCGGGATAAACCTGACAGCAGAACTGCAGGGCAGAAACATCTTACTGGATCACCTGGTCCTCACCATGTAACGGAACCCAAGTTCATCTGCCTGATGTACAGCAAAGACAGACTCCAAGACATGGGGTAAGCCACAAGGAAAGGGCTTACTCTAGAGGCAGCATTGGAGGGGACGGGGAGGACAAGCCTCCAATCTGCCTCCCTGAAGGAGGAGAGGCAAGGAAATTTAAAGGCAAACAAAGGAGGTCTGGGGAAAAGCTGCAGCTACACTTCTTAGTCTGCAGCTTGGATCAGTCCGGTGAATGCTTTGGTTACTGGCTTCAACCCGATCCACAGGGCAGTTTGCTGTTTTACCGAAATCCAGGAGTCTGCCAAGTTTACTCACCACCTCTATGTCTCATCCACTCTTACTAACACAAAAGAAAAGTTTGAGATCCAGATTCTCAAAAGAACATCTTCCACGTTGTGGAAGAATGAGTTCTATTTGATATCAAACGTATCAGAAGAGATGATCTTTTATACTTGACCTTCGGAGAATCCCTACAGTAAGCACGTTTATGATAACAGCTAACGCTCTCTTAAAATGACATGTTGCTGTCTGTTGGTGGCAGGGGAGGGGGTGTTTAACTCTTAAGGGAGGCATGTGCCAACATGGCATTTATTAGCTCCTGGGCATTCCTGCTGATGTCTGAATTCAGTTTATATATATTTAAAGATTTTATTTATTTTTCAGAGAGACAGAGAGAGAGAGAGAGCGGGCGTGCACAAGCAGGGGGAGTGGCAGGCAGGAGAAGCAGGCTCCTTGCCCTGGGACTCAATCCCATGACCCTGGGATCATGACCTGAGCGCCAGAAGACGGACACCTAACGACTAAGCCACCCAGATGCCCCATATACATACTTTTTAAAAGGTATTGGGGGCAAGGTCAAGAGTTTCTCAAGAATGAGACTTAATTTGTCAGGAATATTTGATAAAAAACAAATGTTTTTATGAGCAAGAGGTTATGAGCAAGAGGAAGAACTAAGGACCAAGTAAAGAAACACAATAAAAAAGCAAGGTCCTACAGCTCAGATTGGAACATAAACAAAAGAAGTGCCTCCATAAAGAAACCCCAGGCTGTTCTAGGTCCTTCCTTATGTAAAATGGGAAGGGCACCCATGGCTTGGAGGACACACTGGGAGAGGAAAGAAATACTGAAAATGGGGAGGGGAATAAGAAACACCTGAACAGGGTAGATGGACTCTGGTGCTGTCCTTTTGGCCCAGGCAGGGACAGAAACCTGCCTGTTGCCCTCTTTTATCTAACCGTTTGTCTGACCTGCTCAGGACCAAGCCTATTCTACTCAGAGAAGGTTCTGCAGGCAGCAGGTTCATGTTTGAAAGGAAGGGAAAAACCATGGGAGACTAGAGCTTTAGCAGAAGCTAAGGGGTGCCTTAGTCAAAAAGATTTCATTTTCCTTCTGCAAATGCTGAAGGAGAGAATGTACATGGGCAAAAAATACTAACACTTTCATCTTTGCAGAAATGAACATACATTTCTGAGTGCAGGCGAAACTTGGGAAGACATTTCTTTGGGCTCCTCGTCAATACCGTCTGGAACAAGGAGAAGGAAGGCTCTGCCCAGTGTGAAATGAACGGAGATGCTCAGTGCCTACCAATACCGGGTCGTGAGAGCAACGGAAACTTGTTGCCAAAGACCACGCTGCTGGAAAGACTCTACAGCCTCTACGAAGCTCCAGGCCCACGTGCTGGCCCAGCTCTTATTCTCGGTCTCAAGTTAACTAGAGCTTGAGTCTGCTGCCCCACAAGTAAATAAAATCACAGGGTCGGAAGAACATCTATTAGTCCAGGTGTGTGTGTGTGTGTATTTTTAAAGATTTTATCTAATTATTTGAGAGAGAGGGGGAGATGGCGCAAGCAGAGGGGAGGGGGAGAGGGAGAGGGAGAAGCAGGGAGCCCAACCTGGGGCTCCATCCCAGGACCCTAAGATCATGACCTGAGCCAATAGCAGACACTCACCCAACTGAGCCACCTAAACACCCCTTGACTATATATTTTTGAAAAAGCTAGATAGAGCAGACACTGCCATTTCAATTTTATATTTATTTTTAAAAATCTTTTTAAGGGCGCCTGGGTGGCTCAGTGGGTTAAGCCGCTGCCTTCGGCTCAGGTCATGATCTCAGAGTCCTGGGATCGAGTCCCGTATCGGGCTCTCTGCTCAGCAGGGAGCCTGCTTCCCTCTCTCTCTCTCTCTGCCTGCCTCTCTGTCTACTTGTGATCTCTCTCTGTCAAATAAATAAATAAAATCTTTAAAAAAAAAAAAAGAGGCTCTTATCCTTTTAAAAAAAATAATAAAAATAAAAATCTTTTTAAGCCACGTGACTTAGTATTCAAACAGCTGGGGCTGGCATGACTGATAATACCTTCTGATTCTTAAGGGTATCTTTCATCTTGTCAGAAAGTATTGATCATTTTTCTAAAAAATCTACTTAAGTTTTTAAGCATAGCAGCATCACAGTGTTATTCCTGAAGATCAAACAAAACTACGAGCATATTCTTGAGGGATAGCTAATGCTATCTTCACTAGCAGTTGATTAAGCTTCAAAAATATTGAGGGTGTGTAATAATGTGGAAATACAGCATATTATCATGCTGAAATGCCCACAATCCAGCTGTTTATAAAGTATGTTGGGACCAAAATAAAATAAATTCCAGAAGTTAGAAATAATTTGGGATCATGCTTTACTCTTCAAGATTTTTAGTATATTCTGTTCAGAAAATCCCCCCTCCAAACTATTCTACATAACGAAAACTAGTTCTTTTGTAATGAATATAAATGTAACATAAACACACATAGTATTTATAAACTCTTTTCCTGACTACGTTGATGTACAAGATTTCATTTGGTGGTTATGTTTTGGCTAGTAAAATGAGTAACACCAGTCTTAAAAGTAATTATAAACAATTTGGCAACAATTCTGTAAGATAATTAAACTGGTTTTTCCCAGATGTTAAACTAGCCCATGAAGCATGAAATGAATATTTAAGCCAACGGCTTCTCATCTGTGCTCCTCCAGGCCACCTCCACCCATGCCCCCTGGAAAATCACTCAAGGAAAGCCCCTGGACTGAAATAAGGATCAAGAACTGCGAATTTCCTCCCACCCCGACTCCAACTTAATAGGAGAATTAACACTAAACAAATCTAGATACTCTGAATGGGATAATGCAAGAGGATGAACTCAAGCAAAAAACAGGGTCTAACACAGGTTCTTCAAACAAGTAGGTGCTTAGCAAATATTTGTCGAATGAGTGAGTGCACGGACGAATTATTAGCAACGGAGTAAATTACACCCCACGTTACATCATGGAAAAACAAAATGTTTAGTAATATTTACAGCATTTTCATAGTATATTCTCTAATGCACTTCCTGGAACAACCCCAAGAGTTAGCAGGACAAAAATTACTGTTCCATTTTATAGATGAGAAAATGAAGCTAGACACATCACAAAGGTAGTAAAGACAGAGAAAAGAATAAAACTCAGGTCTCCCGCTCTTATACACATCTTTTCTTTTCTTTTTTTTTTTTTTTTTTAATTGATCTCTACACCCAACATGGGGCTTGAACTCATGACCCCAAGATCAAGATCAAGACTTGTATGTTTTACTGACTGGGCCAGTCAGGACTCTCCCCCGTTTGCCTTTTTAAAGACTTATTATTTTAGAGAGAGTGACAGAGAGACAGAAAGAGCCAGGTGGGGGGGAAGGGGCAGAGGGAAAGGGACAAACAAACTTAAGGAGACTCCCTGCTGAGCAAGAACTCCTATGCAGGGCTTGATCTCAGGACCCTGAGATCACAATCTGAGCTAAAGCCAAGCATCAGCTGCTCAATGGACTGAGCACCCCAGGTGCCCTAGCGCCCCTGCTTTTTTCTAAGTAGACTTTAGCATACCAGGTTCTAATTAGACTTTAGAATACCAGGTTCCTGATTACCTCTGGGCTCATATGGCTCATGCTTTCGCTCTAAGACCCTTAGGAACTCCATCCCCTAGCACATGGCATTTTAACTGTTTAACTGTCTCTCTCTAAACGTTAGTTCTCCGAGGGCAGGGGCAACATCTGTCCTGTTTGCTGCTGCATCCCATACCCCAGCACAGCGCCTAGCACTCAGGACATCCCTCTTACATTATAAGAAAGCCCACTAGAATACAAAGAGTACAAAGGAGTGTTTCATTCCATTCTTCTCACTGACACATTAAGGTATGGTGTATGAATTACATAATTTGAAACAATTCAGCTGTGATTCTTCCACTCCCTCCCACATCTTCTGGCTTCCCTTCTGTTTAATGATTTTCTTTAGTAGCTGACAAAACCAGCTCACCGCTTCTAGTCAGCAAACTCTAACAGTGCAGGGGAAAATAATCCCGGTGTCTCATCAACAGATGCTCTAAGCTACCTCCCTAAACTCATTCAGGATTGTTTTCCAGCACAGTATCAGAGTTAGCACAGTAACTCATTCACAGTGGGCATATAATTCAGTTTTCAGGTGTGGGAGGTATCAAATCTCTCAACTTTGGAAAACCATGGTAGTTAAAAGACATTTAAGATGAAGAGGAATCTGGGGCGCCTGGGTGGCTCAGTGGGTTAAGCCGCTGCCTTCGGCTCAGGTCATGATCTCGGGGTCCTGGGCTCGAGTCCCGCATCGGGCTCTCTGCGGGGAGCCTGCTCCCTCCTCTCTCTCCGCCTGCCTCTCTCTCTACTTGTGATCTCTCTCTGTCAAAAAAATAAATAAAATCTTTAAAAAAAAAAAAAAAGATGAAGAGGAATCGTCATACGATTAAAAAGGCAGGGATTGGGGCACCTGGGTGGCTCAGTGGGTTAAGCCTCTGCCTTCAGCACAGGTCATGATCTCAGGGTCCTGGGATGGAGCCCCTCATCGGGCTCCCTGCTGAGCAGGGAGACTGCTTCCCCCACTCTCTCTGACTGCCTTTCTGCCTACTTGTGATCTCTCTCTCTCTGTCAAATAAAATCTTATAAAGAAAGAAAGAAAGAAAGAAAGAAAGAAAGAAAGAAAGAAAGGCAGGGGCATCAGAGGCCCAGGTGTCTTGGGTCCTGCCCTAAAGCTTTTGGAGCCCCCATTTCTTCAGGAGGAGGGATAATTATATGTTGTGGTAATCTGGCTCTTGAGGGGCGGGAACCATGGGAAGAGAGCTCTGACTTGTAGCTCTCGCCCACTTCTGTAGTGTAAATGCTCCCCTCAAGGTTAATGTCCGGCTTGCTAACATGAAATCACGGAGCTCAGAGTTAGGAGGTGGTGTGCACAGAAGCATGTGCCTCTTATGTTGTGGTAGGTATTCTCTGCTGTGGGGGCATTAGGAGCTGGAAGGGTGTCTTCCCTACCAAAGATTTAAAGTAAGATTTTTAGTAAGACACCACACAGAAATGGACTGCACAAAGCCTGGCTCAGAGAATGCTTAGTCCTTCCTTCTCTTCCGCTCCCCATCCATCCCTCCTGAACCACACTGAAGCTCATGATTTAAAGTAACTTCCTTATACGTTTCACTCCCAAATGGATCTCTAGCCCTGGTTTCTTTGCTGAGCTCCAAACCTACGCTCTAAAGTGCCTAGGGTACACTTCAGCCTGGTTGATCAAAACTGAAATCCGCCCCTTTCCTGACTATCCTTACCTGGGTTGATGAGGATAATAGTAACAACAAAAGCCAACATTTACTGAGTCCTTACTATGCACCTGTACTCTTTGAATACATTTTACATATGTTATTTTAATCCTTTCCAGATCAAGTACACCTTAATACCATCCCTATTTTATAGATAAAGGAACTAAGGCACAGAAGGTTACATAATTTCCCCTAAATCATATAGCTAATAAATAGCAGGCTGGGATTTAAATGAGGGAGTCAGTCTTTTCAGTTCTTGACTGCTCTTCAAGACTTAGGTTAACTCTTACTTCTATACAACAGCTACAAATAAAATGTCAATTAGTATTACCTCCCTTTGCCTCTCTAAAGTGGACTGCGGGTCATTCAGTACCAGTCGTTATGCGAAGCCCCTAGGAGGCGGGTGGTTCTTCTCCTACCCATTTTATGGAGGACACTGAGGCACTGAGAGAAGAAACTTAGCCAGGACCGCACAGATGAGGAAGTGGCAGTGCTGGGGCTGGGACCCAGGACAGCCGGCTTCAGAGTGCACAGCCTTAACTGCCACTCACTCTACCCGCTCACGTCCCTACAGCACACAAGTCACACACCAAGAATTCAGTCTGGTCCCGGAGCCTTGCCCTCTCTGTCCTGAGCATGCGTGTATTTATTTGTTGGCTTATTTATTTATTTTTAAGATTTTGTTTACTTGAGAGAGAGACAATGAGAGAGAGCACAGTGGGTGGGGGAAAAGGTCAGAGGGAGAACCAGACTCCCTGCTGAGCAGGGAGTCTGCTGCAGGACTCCATCCTGACACTCCAGGATCATGACCCAGGATCATGACAAGAGCTGAAGGCAGTCACTTAAGGAAGGATCTGAGCCCCCAGGCGCTCCTTCCTGAGCCTTTATAAATTGGCCATTTCCTCTCCACTGCACTAAAACACTCTGAACCCTGGCACTTGTATTAGCTCAAGCAGACTACTGCTTCCTGGGGGAGACTTTACATGACCTAGAATGCCTCCAGGCTCTCTGGAAATAAACAACTTAAGTAAGCCACCACACTACATCACCCAGTTCAGGGCCTCCCCAGAGACCCAGCTATGGGTCTCAAACTCCAGTGAGCATAAGCATCACTGCGGCTTACAGAAACCATCTCCCTGGCCCTCCCCAGAGACTGAGACCAAAGTTCAAGCTCCTTATCAAGGAAAACACAACCTTCTCTCTGCTTCTATTTCATTTGAGGCTCCAAGAGGATGGCATCGTTTATGGTCCTTGAACCGCTCAGTTTCTCACCTTCCTGCCTTTGCACCCTCTCTCCCTTCATCTGAAGCACCCTTTCTTCCCTTACATCTGACACTCCCTTTCAGAGCCAGCTTAGGCTTAGAGGCTATCTCTGGGGACCTCCCGGGACTCCTTGCCACTCCAGCATCTGTGTCTTGATTGAAGCTGAAGGTACATTTCTGTACACAACTGTCTCCTTTGGACGGTCGCCTCCTCTAAGTCACAGTCAGAATCTCATCCCTCTTTGTACCGTGACCCAGCCAAGTATCTGGCAATAGTAAGTGCTCAACAGCAGAATTCCATCTAACTTGGGGGCTGGATAATTGGTGAGGAGGGTGAAAATGGGAGTCAGATTCAGCCCTGAAAAATCCCTTCCATCACCCAGAAAGTGAGGATTCACTCTGAGTACACAGAATCAGCACATTATTTATGGTTGTTGAATGAACCCTCATACGTGTATTATGAAGACTATACATCCTGAAGCACAAATTGAGTGCCTTGAGTATGTGTGAGACCAATTGAGGGAACAGTAGAACCGTGGTTACCCTGCAGGTGTAGAGCTGAATTTCAGTGAATTTTGGGTTACATGTGGCAGGCTTCAACACAGCACAGAGGGACTGGTCAAACTGTGTGTGTTTTTTTGTTTTTGTTTTTTAAATAACATTTTAAAGGTGTATTTTATCTTTTTTTTTTTTTTTTGAAGATTTATTTCTTTGAGAAAGAGAGAGACCGTAACTGGGGGGAAGAGCAGAGGGAGAGAGGCAGACTCCCAGCTGAGTGTGGAACCCAAAGCAGGGCTCCATCCCTTGACCCAGAGATCTTAACCTAGCCAAAGAGTCCTAGGCTGTATGCTTAACCGACCAGGCCAACCCAGGCGTCCCCCAAACTGTGCATGTTCTATTGTTATGCACCTAAAAGCTGAATTGTACAGAGAAACTTAAAGTTCGAAAACAAAATTATAGGGATGCCTGGGAGGCTCAGTCAGTTAAGTGTCTGCCTTTGGGTCAGGTCACGATCCTTGCTCAATGAGGACTCTGTTTCTCTCTGCCAGCCGCTCCCCTTGCTTGTGCATACTCTCTCTCCGGCAAATAAATGAATAAAATCTTTTTAAAAAAATAATAGTTACAATTGTAAAAAAAAAAAAAAAAGTTGAAAGTCTTCTAATTATTAATATAAACTCTACCTGCAGTAGCCTACAGTACAGACGTCAAGAAGACAAGTTCTTAGAAGGCCAGCACTGTTTGCCTGACATTGCGTAGCACAGTTCCAGACATGGGGATACATGTGAATGACTAGCCTTGGGCTTAGCGCCAGGTTGTCTGGTCTGTGTGTTCTTGGACAACACTGAGGCCTGACAGTGGTGAGAGGGAAGTTAAATCACGTGGAAGGTCACAACTGGATCCTATTCAAACAAATAGAGTACTTATGCCAAGAATTCTTTGGGGTATTGTTGGACATCATCTTTGACCTCAAGCAATTTGTAATCTTATTGGGAAATGAGGCCCATGCATGAAGAGTAATCATCACAGCAGACTCCAAACAAGAGGGTGGAACTTGGGGAAAAGATAAAATTGGGGAAAGAATTCAGAGATCAGGTGCCTGGTATGGAAGCCCAGAGGGTGTTCAGGGAGCAGTGGGCACCGACACCGACTTGTCCAGCCTCATCTCCAGTCAGTGCCTTCCCCACGTTCCATGGCGCCTTTGCGCCCCTGCATCTTCTCACAGGATGTGTTGCTCAGAAACCTCGCTCAAGTTCACTCCTCTTCACCAAGCCTTTCCTCCTTGCTCTGGTCCTTCGACTTGGAGTGCTACTTTCATCTGTCAACCCGGATAACTCCTCCTCTTTGCTTGTGTCCTTCTTTAAATTCTTTCTCCTTTTCCTAGCTTTCCACCCCCTAGCCCATGGTATTAAGGGTAGAGGCTGCCTTTAGGCAACAGGCTTGAGCGGTGGAAGGCAGAAAGGGCCCCAGTGAGCACCTGTTGAATACAGACACGCCCCTCAGACGACCCACTTCAAAATAGCCTCAAAACACCTGGAGGCCCTAATTGACCAATGGGCTACTTACAACTCGGCCTGGCTCCCCCAAAAAGGAAGAATTCATACATCCCTGTACCTCCTCAGCTTTCCTCTTTAAAAACGAATCCCACCCACTGCCTCAGTCTCTCCTCTGCTGTTCTGCCCACTACTCCAAAAACTTCTATCTCCCTTGTTCTGCCTCAGGTGAATTCTCTCACCTCCTGCTCATCTGATGGAGAGACTGGAGCGACACCACATTTAGTCAAGCAGTCATGCATCTATCACCCAGACTGTAAACTCCTTGAGTGAGATCTCGTTTCTTCCATCTCTAGATTCTCATCACCTGGCATAGTGCGCAGAGGGCACCAGGTGCTCTAGAAACGCTTTTTGAGCCAATTTATTGCACCGTGAGTGGTGTCTTTTGGCTAGCTCTGGATTAAAACATAAAGTTAAGGAGAAACAGGCCTGAAAGACCTGCTTTCCTTTCTGCCCTTAGATCTGGGCCAAACCCCCAAAACTCATGTCCCAACCTCCAGTACCTCAGAATGTAACTGCATTTGGAAAGAAGGTCTTAAAAGATGTGATTAAGTTAAAATAAGGCCATTACAGTGAGGCCCTAATCTCTCACCAGAAGAGAAAAAAACACCAGGAGTTCTGCATACACAGAGGGACAACCCTGTAAGGACAAAGCAGCAAAAAGACCGCCACCTAGAAGACCAGGAGAAACGCCTCATAGGAAACCAACTCTGGCACCACCTTGATCTTGGACTTCCAGTCTCCAGAATTGTGAGAAAATAAATTTCCTTTGTTTAAGTCACCTAGTCTATGGAGTTTTGTTACGACAGCCCTAGCAAATTAAGACAGCATCTTTACTTCATGAATAAGCTCGGACGCAGTACCGTATGCCAGCCACTCTTCTAAGGTCTTGACGGATGTTTAAACATTTAAACACCTTTCCACCCGTGCCAGTGAGTCACCGGTGAATTCGCAAGGGACAGGAGGGAAAAGCGTACACCCCCTTCTCTGGTGGGAGCTGGGGATTCAAAATCAATATGGTGGAGGGAAACACCCGAAGAGGTACGTCAGGTGAGAATCACCGGTGGTGATGATGGAGATTAAAATGAACAGCAATAGGAAAATAACAGCTACCAGTAACTGAGCACTGGATTCAGAAAAGGTAAGCTACTTGCCCAGCTGTTAAGGAGAATTAGAATTCAGACCCAGATCTTTGTCCTTTTCCACTTGGCATACTGCCTGGACAAACAGGCTGGGATCACTTGGCTGGGGGAGGAGGTCAGGGGAGGAGGTGGAGGAAAGGATTGAGCAGGAGACCCACTGAGCTTGTTCTCAATGCAGGAGATCAGTGGGGAGCAGGAAGGGTAAAAAAAAAAAAATTAGAAGAAAAGGAAGTAGGGAAAATCTAAGGACCTTCATTGCCTCAGCAAACCAATAGTTCTCATTTATTTAACTCCTACAGCATACCAGGCGTTAAGCTTGAAACTCATGCCGGCTCTGCGAGAACAGAAGGCTGGCTGAGGACAAAGCAAAAGGCTGACACCCTGCAACCTTCCCCCACCCCCACTCCTGGGTAGGACATGTGACATTCTTTAGGAATCTCCCAACTAAAGAGCTTGCTAAAAAGAGCAAAATGACCTTGGCAAAGGCAAGGCCTCCGGTATCTGGTATCTTGTAGGTCCTCTTTAGCATATGAAAGTTCTACTGAAACCTCCCTTTTCCTTCCCCCACCCCCATGGTACAAAACCTGCCTCCCCTCACAACCCCGGGGCAGCAGCTCTTCCTGCCCACGAGTCTTGCCCCCGTGCTTTAATAAACCACCATTTTGCACCAAAGATGTCTCAAGAATTCTTTCTTGGTCATCGGCTCCAGACCTCACCCCACCGGACCTCACCTATGTTCTAGAACTTCATCAGCTCCGTGAGACAGGTATTTCTTCTATTCTCATTTTATGGACATGGAAACTGGAGCTCAGAGAAGCTGAGAGACCTGCCTAAAGTTCAAGTTAAGTGGCAGAACCGGAGCAGCAGACCTGGGAGGCTCCCACTCCTGCACCTGCCCAGGTCCTTGCCCAGTTCCTCCATCCCTCTTCAGCAGGCAGGTCTACAACTAATGCACTCATGTGGCACATATGGCCAGTGAAGGGAGAAGGGCCTCCGGGCTGTGAGTGGACAAGTTACATGTCCCATCGTGGCCTTTACAAGATGCAGTATTAACACAAGAGCAGCGGCTGACCAAGGAGGGTCCAAGGAGCCTTTGTTTCCCAGGATGTGCCATGGAAAAAGTTCTCTGCTTAGGAAAGCTTTGTGGAAGTGCTGCCTGTTATCTCCTGTCTTGGAGACTTACAGGGCACACTGGCAGATTTTAAAGGTTCCGGGGTTAAAACAACAACAACAACTTTCCTTAACTGAAGCTAAGGTCTCCCCAATCTATTTGAACCCCAGGCTTCACACAGTGCCCTTTCAGAGATTCTGCAACACAGGACTTAAGAGGCAGAAAGATAAGCAGGATAAAGATAAAGGTACTTTTGGAAACATTAACCAAAATGCAGGCTTTTTCCTGAAGAATGACAAAGTCCAGTGATATTTACCTTTAGTTTGCTTTCTACTGAGAGAATAAACAGTTAAAATCAGAGGCAATAAAGCAGACAAGGGAATTTGAGATTTGCATTCTCCAATCTATTGGCTCATCGCCTGGTTTCCGCCTCAGCCCCATTCCATTCTCCATATTTTCCACCCACCCTCCCCACTTTGGGGCTGCTCTCCAGCTACACACACCTGGAATTGACCACGACTTGGACTGCTCCATGTCCCCCATCCCCAGCCCTATGGTACAGAAGCAGTGACAGGGAGGCATTAGGCCCTCCGCCCACAGTGCAGCTGGAGCTGGGATTCAGAGAAACAATTGAGTGATCTCAAGTAACAATCGCTCTGCCTTTAGCTACTGCTAAAGACATTCCTTTGGCGGGAGTGGGGGGTCAGGGGGCCGTGAGTTGGTCAACATGTCCTTCAAAATTTCGGGTTGAGTGCTGTGATTTTTTTCTATTTTCTCTTTTTGCTTATTTTCCGTTTCTAATTTTCTACAATGAATATGCAGCACTAGCGTTACAAAGGAGGTGGTGGGGAAGGAGCAGCGAGGAAGGGGAGAGAGGAGAGCACAAGGAGAAAGGGGGGGAGGGAAGGGGGAGAAAGAAGGGAACAGAGGGAGGCAGGGATGGGAACCAGAGAGGGGGAAATTGGAGAGATGGGGGCGGAGGGTGGAGAGGACTTGGGGGTAAGGAGGAGGACAGAGGGGAGAGAGGCTGACGGGCGAAGATGAAGGGAGGTAACAGGGGAAGGAAGAAGGATGAGGAGGGAGAGAGGAAAGAGGGAGGAGGGAGGGAAGGGGGGAAATTAATCCTAAAATCTCCGGAGAAGACTGCCTAAACTCACCTAATAAAATATCCCAGTGTCCCGCAGCGCCTACAGGTCCAAGTCCCGACCCTCAAGGTTCCCATTTGCCACAACCCTTTCCCCGGCGCCCCTTAACCAGAGCAGCGCTGAGACAATGGGGCGCGGCGGCGCCTTCTCCTTACCCACTCGAAAGATCAGATCGTCTTCGATGGGATTCTCTTTTCGCTTCCCAGTGCTGTACATGCTGGCGGGTCTCTTCACCGCTTTCTGCTTTACATGGCCGCTCCCCGGGGATTTCACGCGCCTCTTCACGCCCTCGGTGGTGGGAGACACGTCGGCCGACCGGATCACTTTCAGCTTGAACGGGCTGCCTCGGATGTGCTGGTCATAGAGCCGCAGCGACAGGGTGAAGTCCCCTTCCTTCTGGACAGTGTACAAAAACTCGTAAGTGCCGTTCTTGTTGTCGAGGATCTCCCCGTCCGCCACGCTGCCGTCGGGCGTGCTCAGCTCGGCGGTGATGTAGGCGTTGCCCGTCTTGCACAGCTCGCCGTCTTTGTCCTTCGTCGTTATGGTAACGGACATGGGCTGCCCGATGATGGTCTGCCGCAGCCCCTCGCCCGTGGCCACCGTCTCGGAGGCGACGGCGTTGGTGGTTAAAATCGTCCCGAGGTTGTGGATGGACTTCTTGAGTCCCTCGGTCTCCACGATAAAATCCAGCTGATCGTTTTCACGCGGGTGCAGCGGGAAGTCCTGGTCGGCCAGTTCGTTCAGCTTCTCGCTCATCTGCTTCTTCACGAGCAGCACCTCCGTCTCCGTGCCATGGTTGAGGGCCTGCGCCGTGAAGTTGCTGCAGCTCTTTATACTTTCCTGCCCCTCGAGCAGAGTATCCAGCTGCGACTGAAGGACCTGCGGGGGTGGGGGGGGGTGGGGGGGAAGCGAGGTCGGGTGAGCGCTCGCCTCGGTGCACGAGCTCAGCCCATCGAACGCTGCGCGCCGGCGCGCGGGGGCACTGCCCTCCGCGGGCCGCCGCCGGGTCCTGCACCTGCCCACGCCGCTGGCTCTTCGGGGGCGGGGGGGGGGGGTACTTAATCCGGCCCAGCGAACCCGCTTCAAAAGCCTGATTCTGAATTGCGTTCCCGGTACCACCTCTTTCCCTTCCTCCTCGCCCAGACTCTCCCACACACATATTTCTTGGGTCATGTGTTTTTGATGGGGTGAGCGGAAACGTCACCACTAGGAGCCCGGAAAACAAATTGCTATGCCCGGCATCCGAAATATTCATTATTCAGTATCTCTCCGTAAAGTCCCCAAATCCCCTGTTGCCACCTAAAGGAACAGAAACCAGACTAATGAAAACCCTCCACACCCTAATAGCAGAAGCTTTTGATCCCTGGCTTTGTGATTGGACATGTTAAAGGCCGCAGTCAGGGTTCTCTTGGAAGTTGACTAACAGGTTGGTGTGGATGAGAGAGCAATTAAGAGACTATTAGACGTTATAATCAAGGAAGGAAAATAATCCAGCTTAAACCTAAATCCTGAAAATATGACTTTATATTCAATCTTGTCTTGTGTCAAATTATAAATTGGACCTTATGGTTACAGAATCATAGAACTTTGCTGAAAAGAGGAAGGAAAAAATAGCTGGATGTGCCATTAAATGAAAACTACTGTTGGAGCACCCGGGTGGCTCAGTTGTTTAAGTATCTGCCTTCAGCGGGGGTCATGATCCTGGGATCCCAGGACCAAGCTGGCATCAGGCTCCCTGCTCAACACAGAGCCTGCTTCTCCTTCTCTCCTTCTCTCTCTGTCCCTCCCCTGCTCTACTCGTTCTCTCGCTCTCTAAAATAAGTAAGTAAATTGTTTAAAAAAGAAAACTACTGTTTACTATGCAACAGTGACATTAAGGACCCATCTGAGTCCCCTTTGCTATTATTAGAACACAGTAAGCTAGTGCAGAGAGGTGCCCAGGATACCATGTCTCTTACTGTGTATCTATGAGAATGGCTGGAATCGTACTTTATGTTTGAGGCCATAGTTGACTTCCAGTTCCATAAGCAGCACACTTTTGCGCACGTTCAGAGTCTTCTGGAGCTCGTCAAAGGTAGAATGGATGTCATCCACAATGCTGGTCTTTTGGTTGGTTAACTGATGAATGATTTCTGAGATGAACTGAAGGGCAGAATCTATTTCTGGGAGCCTGGAGGACAGTCATTAAAGATCATTATTTAACATCAACCCAGAAACAGAGAAACATCTATCTAAACACTATGTTTTGTCAAAAAACATTTTCTTTGCCTTTCATCATCTTCAAAAAAGTAATAGTGGGAGAACAGAATAAATAAGACGTGACATAATTAACTGCTTTTGAGAGAATAGACTTTGAGGGTCCACGTCTACTTCATCTAATCAATCATCTAATTTTAATACTTGATGGTACAAAGTCTTGAGGCTCTCTAAACACCATGGCTTCTCCTCATTCTGAAGCAAGACTTCTCCAACTTGACACTATAACATTGTAGGCCACATGCTTCTTTGTTGCAGGGGACTATCCTGTGTGTTATAAGATGTTTAACAGCATCCTGTCTTCTGCCAGATGCCAACAGCACCCCCACACGCAGTTGTGACACCAAACTGTCTCCAGGTCATTGCCAAATGCCTCCAAGGGTATAACTGCCCACAATCGAGAACATTGTTCTAAATATATAGCTGTATCTTTTCACCTAATCATATGAAAAACTTATCCAGACTCTGAGTTCCCTCAGAGAAGGAACATTTGCAAGTTTCCAAGTTCCTTTAATATTAGAATAACCATACTTTTCTCACTACAACTGTTGGTGATGAGGATTTTCAGCTGGTTGTTTACTTCCTTTCTCTGGTCTTTCTCATGTATCGCACAACTACCCTGTCCCCTCATTTCCATGCCAAAGAGTAAGGCTAGAAGCAGGAAAACATAAGGAAAATTGAACAATCACTGGTTGGTACTATTTTGCTGGGCTCAAACAGAGACAAGCTAGTGACAGTCAACACAATGGTCCAGTATACCAGTATATGTCAGAAAGAGCAACTGAGAAAAACTCAGAGAGCCTGGTTTCAGGCACGGATTTCAGGGATCTCCCGGGAGCATTTTCCCTGAAAGTATTTTATTCATTTAGTCATTAAAAGGTACTAAAACAAAAATGCCACCACTCATAACATAAGGAGGTTGGAATTTTACCAAGGGGCAGAGGATGACCCTTATCACTCACTAGTTTATGACTACAGATCCACCATCAAAGGAGAATTTATTTAGGTAGCGTGAACCTATTATCCCACTGAGGCCGGAGATCCAGAGGGCAAGCCTCATGCTCAGCCAGTCGGGAGTCTGGGGGAGGCGTGTGCACCTTTTGTTGACGGCGTCCAGCTGGACCTGGAGCGAGGCCTTGTGCTGCTCCACCACATCCTTGAGGGGGACTGTGGGGTGTTCCGCATGCTCCCCCTCAGTGCACTCCCGACACATGGCGGTCTCGCAAGACTGGCAGTAAAAGTCCATCACCTGTGGGTAGCGCAAAAACAAGGTCTGGTTCAATACCACTAATTGGGTGCTTACTATACGCTAGGCCTTTAGCCGGCCTTCTCGTGGAATGCTCATGGCTTTCCCAGGATGTAGGAAGTATGTCCGATGTCACAGAAGTAAAGGAAGGGTAAACTGATTGTGCAGGTCTCAAACAGAGGTGGACCAGACTCCAAAGCTGCTGCTGTCCTCACAAAACCAGCTCTTCCGTGGCTATTACCTAAGAGCTGAACAGCATGGGACTGTGATGCTCAAACTCTGTGATCTTAGGACACTTTCCCACTCTCTATAAATGCCTGAGGACTCCAAAGTGCTTTTATGTATGTGAATTGTATCTATAGATATTTATCTGAAGAACGGAAACAAAAATTTTAAATATTTATTAATTTATTAAAAGCAATAATAAGCCCACTAAATGTTAACATGAACAATACAATTCATGAAAGATAACTCTATTTGGCAAAACAAAAAAATGTGAGAAGAGTGGTATTGTTTCCCACTTGCAAAATTTCCTTCAGTGTCTGGCTTAATAGAAGACAACTGGATTCTCATATCTGCTTCTGCATTCAATCTGTTGTGACAGCACAGATCATATTGTCTCTGGAAAATTGCACTGTACACTCCTGAGAGAATGAGAGTGAAAAAGGCATATAATGCCTTAGTATTATTATAAATATAATTTTGATCTGTGGACTTGCCCTCCCCACAAAGGATCTTGGGTCCCAAAGGGTTCCTGAACCATACTTTGAGAACTGATACTCTTTCTATAAGAGATAAGCTGTATGGAGCAATTTGCACTCTGGCTCTACCACTTAGGTAACTTCACTGTGTCTCAAGTTTTCCTCTGTCAAATAAAGACAATAATAGTAACCTACTTCCTAGGGCTCCTTTGAGAATTCAGTAGGTTAATATGCACGAAGAAGTAGATGATGCTTGGTACTGCATGATGAAGCAGCAGCAAATGACGATATGATGATGATGATGATGGAGATGATGGCATCATCCGCTTCCATGAAAATAAAGCCACTTATCCTGATTATGACAAACTCTCAGTAACAATATAACATAAAGCCTTTCAAAAGTCAGTTTCCAGGTGAAGGCATTCCCCTATTCTCTCAGCTGAAAATAACTTCTTCCAATTGTGAATTTCCGAAGTGCTTCTTGGAGGGGACTTTTTCTTAAAGTATAAGACACATATAGAAAAGGGCAAAAGCCTTCCTAAAGATTGGTGGATTTTCACAAAGTGAAAGTTCCCACCAAAGCAACTTTATTTATACCCCATTTTATGAACTATTTATAAGACATTAAGTTCCTGAACACAGGAAGTCTCTTACCCAGAGCCTAAGTAATTGCTTGCACAAAGTAAGTATTCAAAAATTGCTCTTTGGGGACGCCTGGGTGGCTCAGTTGGTTGGACGACTGCCTTCGGCTCAGGTCATGATCCTGGAGTCCCGGGATCGAGTCCCGCATCGGGCTCCCGGCTCCGCGGGGAGTCCGCTTCTCTCTCTGACCTTCTCCTCGCTCATGCTCTCTCTCACTGTCTCTCTCTCAAATAAATAAAATAAAATCTTTAAAAAAAATTGCTCTTTGAATGAACTGTATGCTGTCTATAAGAGTCTCGTTTTAGAGTCAAAGACACAAATAGATTGAAATTAAAAGGGTGAAAAAATATTCCATGCAAAGAGTAATCAGAGGAGAGCAGGAGTGGGGTGCCTGGGTGGTTCAGTTAAGCGCGGGATGCTTGATTTCAGCTCAGGTCAAGAACTCAGGGTTGTGAGATGGAGTCCTGAGTCGGCGAGCTCCACCCTAGGTGTGGAGGCTGCTGAGGATTCTCAATCTCTTCCTCTCCTTCTGCCTCTCCCTGCTTCCCCCTCCCCCAAAAAGAAACAGAGAGAAAGAGAGAGGGAACTGGAGTGGCTATTCTAATATCAGACAAAATAAACTTTAAGACAAAAGCTGTTACAATAGATAAAGAAGGACATTATATTATGATTAGATGATAAATTTATCAAGAAGATATGACAATTACAAGCAAATGTGTACCCAACAACAGAGCCCCAAAATATATGAAGTAAAAACGGACAGAACTGAAGGGAGAAATGAACAGGCCGAAAATAGCTGGAGATTTCAATACCCCACTTTCATTAATGATCTAACACATAGACAGAAGATCAATAAAGCAACTAGGCCTAACAGCCATCTATAGAACACTCTATTCAATAATAGAATACACATTTTTGTCAAGTACACATGGAAAGTTCTCCAGAATAGACCATATATTAGGTCACAAAAGTCTTGATAAATTTAAAAAGATTAAAATCACACAGGTATCTTCTCTGGCCATGGAATTAAATTAGAAATCTGTAACAGAAGGAAACCTGGAAGATTAAATAAATTACTCTTGAACAATGAGTCAGAGAAGAAATCACAAGGGAAATTAGAATATACTTTGAGATGAGTAAAAATGAAAACCCAATACACTGAAACTTATGAGACAGCACTCAGAGCAAAATGTTAGTTATAAATGCCTACTTTAAAAAAAAGAAAGATCTCAAATCAATAATCTAAATTCCAACCTTAAAGAACTAGAAAAGAAGAACAAATTAAAACCAAAGCAAGAAGGGGCGCCTGGGTGGCTCAGTGGGTTAAAGCCCCTGCCTTCGGCTCAGGTCATGATCCCAGGGTCCTGGGATCCAGCCCCACGTTGGGCTCTCTGCTCTGCAGAGAGCCTGCTTCCTCCTCTCTCTCTGCCTGCCTCTCTGCCTACTTGTGATCTCTGTCTGTCAAATAAATAAATAAAATCTTAAAAAAAAAAAAAAAGCAAAAAACCAAAGCAAGAAGAAGAAAGAAAATAATAAAGATGAAAGTGGAGATAAACAAAACAGAAAATGGAAATACAATAGAGAGAATCAATGAAACCAAAAGCTGGTTATTTGTGAGGATCAACAACATTGACAAACAGGATACTAGGGACAGTTGTATGCCAACGAATTGAATAATATCGATAAAATAGATAAATTCTTAGAAACACACAAACTACCAAAACTGACCCAAAGAAGAAATAGAAAACCTGAACAGACCTATAATCGAATATTGAATCAGTATTCAGAAAACTTCCAACAAAGAAAAGTCCAGGACCAGATGGCTTCACTGATGAATTCTACCAAACATTTAAAGAAGAATTAATACCAATCCTTCCAAACTCTTCAAAAAATAGAAGATGAGAGAACATACCCTAACTTATTCTATTAGGCCAACAACCCCAACACCAAAGCGAAAGACATCACAAGAAAAGTTCATATCCCTTATGAATATAGAGGCAAAAATCCTTAACAAAATACCAGTAAACTGAATCTAGCTGTATATTAAAAGGATTATATAGTATGAACCAGTGGAGTTTAAGCCAGGACTGTAAAAGTGGTTCACATACAAAAATTAGTATATGTAATACACCACACTAATAGAATAAAGTCGGGGGAACCCACATGGTCATCTCAATTAATGCAGAAAAAAAAAATTTGACAGTATCTAATACCATTTCATGATAAAAACACTTATCAAACTAGAAATAGAAGAATACTTCCTCAACTTGATAAGAGGTTTCTACAAAAATCCTACAACTAACATCATACCTTATGGTGATCCCCTAAGATAAGGAACAAGACAAGGATGACCACTCTTGCCATTTCTACTCAGCAATGTACTGAAAGTTCGAGCCAGGGCATTTAGGCAAGAAAAAGCAATAAAATGCATACACTTTGGAAAGAAAGAAGTAAGAATTTCTCTATTCTGAGATGATATGATCTTCTATATAGAAAGCCCTAAAGAATACACCCTCCACCCAGGTCTCCCTCCCCAACAAAACTATTAGGACTAACACATGAATTCAGCAAAGCTGTAGGATACAAGATCAACAAACAAAAATCAGTTGTATTTCTAAATACTTTGCAATGAACAATCCAAAAATGAAATCAAGAAAAGAATTCCATTTAGGGGTGCCTGGGTGGCTCAGTGGGTTAAAGCCTCTGCCTTCGGCTCAGGTCATGATCCCAGGGTCCTGGGATCAAGCCCCGCATCAGGCTCTCCGCTCAGCTGGGAGCCTGCTTCCCCCTCTCTCTGCCTGCCTCTCTGCCTACTTGTGATCTCTCTCTCTCTGTCAAATAAATAAATAAAAAAAAAAAAGAAAGAAAATAATTCCATTTATACTAGCATCAAAGGAATAGAAAATACTTAAGAATAAATTTAACCAAGAAGGTTTAAGACTTGTACACTGAAAACTATAAAACATTGTTGAGAGAATGAAAGAATACCTAAATAATGGAAATTAATGTAAAAATAATTCATGCTCATGAACTTGAAGACTTAAAATTGTTAAGAGGGCAACATGCCCAAAATTGATCTATTGATTTAGTGAAATATCTATCAAAATTCAAGCATCCCTCTTCACAGAAGTGAACAAGCTATTCCTAAAATTCAGATGGAATTACATGGGACCCTGAACAGCCAAAACAATCTTGGGGAAAAAAAAATTAGAATATTCAGACTTCCCAATTTCAAAACTTAGTACCAACCTAGAATAATCAAAATACTATGTTACTGACATAAGGCTAGACATATTGAACAATGGAGTAGAACTGTGAGTCCAGAAATAAAACCATATGTTTGTGGTCAACTGATTCTTGACAAGGGTGCCAAGACCACACGATGGAGAAAAAAATAGCCTTTTCCGCAAATGATGCCAAGACCACTGGATATCCACATGTAAAAGAATGAAGTGGAACTTTTACTTTGCTCTATCTACAAAAATTACCTCAAAATAGATTAATGGCCTAAACATATAAGCTAAAACTATAAAACTCCTAGAAAAAAAATAGGAGTAAATCTTTATGACTGATGATTTCACAGTGGTTTCCTAGATATGACACCAACAGCATAAGTAACAACAACAAAAAACTGATAAGTTGTACCTCATCAAAAATTTCTGTGTATCACATTGGGGAGGGATGTGCTATGGTGAGTGCTGTGAAATGTGTAAGCCTGATGATCTGATGATTCACAGATCTGTACCCCAGGGACTAATAATACATTATATGTTAATAAAAAAAAATCTGGTGCATCAAGGGCACAATCAAGATATGATCAAAAAAGTAAAAAGAGGGGCACCTGGCTGGCTCAGTCAAGAGAGGATGTGACTCTCCATCTCGAACTTGTGAGTTTGAGTGCCACATTGGGTACAGAGATTGCTTAAAAATAAAAGCTTTAAAAAAGAGAGAGAGTGAAAAGAATAGGAAAAAATATTTGCTTGCCATATATCTGATAGGATGAAGTACCCAGAACACATAAAGAATCCCTACAACTCAAGAACCCAATTCAAAAATTGGCAAAGGATTTGGAGAGACATTTCTCCAAAGAAAATATACAAATGGCCAATATGCACAAAAAATATGCTCAACATTATTAATCACTATGGAAATCCAAATCAAAACCACGAAGAGATACTCCACACCGACTAGGATGGCTAGACTCAAAAAGTCAGATAATAACAAGTGTTGGTGAAAATGTGGAAAAATCAGAACTCTCCTACTTTGCTGGCAGGAATGTAAAATGGAGAAGTCACTGTGAAAACAATTTGGTGCCTCCTCAAAAGCTAAGAACAGAACGATTATGTGACCCAGGAATTCTACTTCTAGGTATATACCCAAGAAAACTGAAAACATACATCCACATGAAAACTTGTACACAAAATGTCCATAGTGTTAGTCACAATAGCCCCAAAGTGGGAACAACCCTAATCTCCAACAACTGATGAATGGACAAATGAATTGTGGTATATCCAGATGATGAAATATTATTTATCCATAAAAAAGGCACAACGTTCTACATACTACAATGTAGATGAACTTTGGAAACATTACGCTAAGTGACAGAATCCAGATTCAAAACGGCCCCTAATTTATGACTGATTTATATCAAATGTCTATAACGGACACATCTATAGAGATAGAACACACACTGGTGGTTGCCAGGCGTTAGGGGAAAGAGAGAATGGGGAGTGACATGATGAAAAAGTTTTGGAATTAGTGGTGATATTTGCACAACCTGTTGAATATACAAAAACCACTGAACTGTATATTTTAATTTTTTTAATTATTATTTTTTTATAGAGGGAGAGTAAGCAGGCAGGAGGGGGGCAGGGAGAAGAGGCAGAGGGAGAGAGAGAATCTTAAGCAGGCTCCATGTCCACTGAAGATCCTGACATGGGTGGGGCTCGATCTCGGGACCCTGAGATCATGACCTGAGCCAAAATCAAGAGCCTGCCTGAGTTGTATAACTTGAAATGGCTGTTTAATTTTATGCTATGTGAATTTTCCCTTAATTAAAAAAGAAACGCATCTTCTAAGAGATAGCAGGGTACCTGGGTTTGGTCTCCTAAGTGTTTCTTGGAAACAAAGGCCCTAGAATCATTCTGAAATGTGAACAACCAGTCATTCTCAAATGCTTGTGCTCAGGTTCTGACCTCTTTGACTGAGAGGTCACTGTTCGAAGTGTGAGACTCAGTGGAGCTCATCCATTGTGAGTGACTTGATGCTGGTGTTCCCAGGGTGGATGGGCCAGAGGCTAGGACTAGCTTATTTTTGTTGACAGGTAGTTCCCATTTGTGAAAATGACAAGGCAAGAAGTATGCATTACTAATATAGTGGGAAGGGTGGTCAGGGCCTTGTGGCCACGCTGGGGCTTGTGGAAGTGGGGACTTGTTAGTGGTAGGGCATTTTTTTTTTAAATTTAATTTATTTATTTGACAGAGAGATAGAGATCACAAGCAGGCAGAGAGGCAGGCAGAGAGAGAGAGAGGAGGAAGCAGGCTCCCTGCTGAGTAGAGAGCCCAACGTGGGGCTCGATCCCAGGACCCCGAGATCATGACCGGAGCCAAAGGCAGAGGCTTAACCCACTGAGCCACTCAGGCACCCCAGTGGTAGGGCATTCTTAATAAGGCTCTCTCCTTTGCACCTCTTAACATCCTCGTTAGTAAGGTGCCTAAGCAAGTCATAACAGGGTTTAATGATCATTTGTGTTCCACGGACCACGAGCATGAGCACAAATGTCTGCTTTATGTGCAAAGAACCTCTTAAACCCCTGACCACTATTCCCATTCTTCTTTGTATTGGACAATACAGCCATGACAGTATAATTAGAAGACAGATAGTATCACAGCACTTAAAGCAAATGACAGGCTTTCATCCACGTGCGCTAATCAGCACCAGGCAATTATGAGGACAACATCCTGCTTTATTGTTAATTACCTGATTTTATTAACCTTCAGATGCTTGAATTGTTTTTAAAGATTTACCCATGGCAATAACTGCAGCAATTTATCTGCAATACTGCATGTATTTGACTTGAATATGCAACAAGGACCCCTGTTTCAAAGCAGTAGCAGTGAAATCCTACAATCTTTGATGAAACAATAGAATGATTCAAGACACATGCTGTTAATTTCCAAGGCCTCTTGCTGGTTTATAAATTATATGATTCCAGCACAGAGAAAGCACCCAAACAATGCTTTATTTATTTTTTAAACTTTTTAAAAAGGATTTTATTTATTTATTTGAGAGAGAGAGAATGAGAGAGCACATGAGAGGGGAGAGGGTCAGAGGGAGAATCAGACTCCCTGTGGAGTTGGGAGTCTGATGGGACTTGATCTTGGGACCCTGGGATCTTGACCTGAGCCAAAAGCTAAAGGCAGACGCTTAACCAGCTAAGCCACCCAGGCGCTGCCCAAAGCATGCTTTAAATAGCATCGTCTACCTCAAGGAGGTTCAAACTCTAGATAGATTTAATTTTTAGTGGATTTGATGTGATGCGTTTTTTGTAGAGGGACAAGACAAAGTTTTAACCTAAAGGATTCTTTAACTTTGCTGGAATCACCATCTCTAAAAGTGATTCTGCTTAGCAGCTTGTGGGATCCAAGGGTCTCATTTGCTGAGCTGTGCTCAGGAAATACATCTTTAGAAATTCTGTTTGTACCTCAGGCGGCACAGAATATCCTTCTCCCTTATATACTGCATATACAGGGTGCTCTTACTAATTAAAAACAAAGGTCTATATAAACACAGAAGCATACTCACATATTGGAAAAATGTCACTTGTTACCCAACATCAATTTCAGTGGCTACCCAATAATCAGTTATAGGGACTTAACCATAGCGTAACCATTTCCCTAATATTGCACGTTCAGATTATTTCCAATTTTGCTATCACATAAAATTTTCAATTGCCATTTTTCTATCTTCATTCTCTTCTCCAGCAGTTTCCTCAGAAATATTTCTTTTCGTGGAATTACTGAATGAAAGGATAGGAAGTTGCATAAAACGCTCTTTGCAGTTTGACAAATTGACACAAACTTTCTGTAGAGCAATTCACGCTCCTGCCCACGGCATAGGAAAATGTCTCCCCTATCCTCATCAGCACTACCTATTATCTTTAAAAACCTGTACCTAATTTGAAAAGATGTGATTATTTGTGAAGTTTGACATTTTTTCTCATGTGATAATTAGCCATTTTATATCATCTGTGAATTTTCTGAGTTCTTTGCCCATTTTCTCTCATGATATTCATAATTTTCTTTAATTATTAATGCTTACATAATACAAATTTGCTGGGGCATTTTAATTAAGAATTTTACAGTTACTGTTGGGGTGCCTGGGAGGCTCAGGTCATGATCTCAGGGTGCTGGGTCAAGCCCCAAGTCCGGCTTCCCACTTAGCAGGGAGTCTGCTTGTCCCTCTCCCTCTGCCCTTCCTTCTTCTCATGTACTAGCTCTCTCTCTCTCAAATAAATAAATAACTCTTTTTAAAAAATCCTTTTAGCTGTACTGATATCTCTTTATAAGTCCTAATTTGATATAGGCACATTTCCCTTTTGTTGGTTTATCAGGTGTCAAATTATTTCATTAATTAAAAAAAATCAGCTCATAGATTTATTAACTCAATTGTTTTATTATCTTCAAACTAAGTTTATCTTTATTATTTTCCTGCTCTTGGGTTCCATATACTTACTTTGTTTTCCCTAACTCTTTGAATTGAACTTTTTAAATAAAGGAAAATAAACCTATAAAATTTCCTGAGTACAGATTGGACTTTACCCTATACATTTAATAGATAAAGTTTTCACTTTCACTATGTTGTAAATCATCTAATTTTGCAGGGTTTTTTGATTAAATAATTATGAGCTTTTAATAAAGGTCTGGGGTTTTTCTATAATGTATGTTACTAATGCAACTTCAGTGCATTGTGGTATATGAACTTGGTCTACACAAGGGAAAAAATACTGATGGATTTTGGTGACCTAGTTTATGACCAATTTTAATGGCTCTAATTCCCATAGTCTTAACAGCTTAGTTGAACAGATTTTAGCATATGACGTTTTATTTGTGGGAGGCAGAGTCTCAAGTGAAAGAGTACTCTCTTCCCTGAAATTCATCCTCTCTTCTCCAGGTCCATTGATGTCATTCTCCCACTCCTTAGCATCTCTTACCTGGATCACTCAATAAACTCAAAATTGATGTTGCAGCCTTGCATCTCTTCTACTCCCAGGAAAATATCCATCTCCTACTTAAAAGGTTTTCATGTTTCCCTATTGCATATGAAACTTAGGTCAAACATTTTCTCCATGATATTCATAGCTTTCACAATCTCTCCCCAGTTGTCTTTCTAGGATCCTCCCAGTATCCTTCAACTCACCTGTGCTCCCACCGCCAGTGCCCATCTCCATGCTCTCACTGCAAGGAGCTACAGGCTGTTGCCTGAATTCATGACCCTCTTACTTTCACTTATTTTTATTATTATTTTTTTATTTATTTGACAGAGAGCGAGCGCAAGTAGGCAGAGAGGCAGGCAGAGGGGGTGGGGGAAGCAAGCTCCCTGCTGAGCAGAGCCCGATGCGGGGCTTGATCCCAAGACCCTGAGATCATGACCTGAGCCGAAGGCAGAGACTTAACCCACTGAGCCACCCAGGCGCCCCTACCTTCATTTATTGATGTAATCTTTACAGTTGTCAATATTGCTCATTCTATACAATTGCTCTCTTCATCCCAAATTTATACCAGTGTCTAGAGTAGATCTCCTAATATTCCTAAAACTTCACTCCTCTATCAAAGCAAATTTCCAGAGAGCTCCATGCCTGGACTAACTTCAAGACAACTCTTGTACCTGGTCGAAATGCCCTCACAGTCTAGTATTTAGAATGTGAGCTCTAGGAGGAGACGGCTTCAGCAGGAGCCATTGTGAGAGACACTCATAAGAAGAAAACTTAAACAGGGGCACCTGGGTGGCTCAGTCGTTAAGCGTCTGCCTTTAACTCAGGTCATGATCCCGGACTCCTGGGATTGAGCCCTGCATTGGGCTCCCTGCTCCAAGGGAAGCCTGCTTCTCCCTCTCCCACTCCCCCTGCTTGTGTTCCTTCTCTCTCTCTCTCTCTGTCAAATAAATAAATAAATAAAATCTTTAAAAAAAATAAACTAATTGAAGGTACCTTTTAAAGTTCCTTTTACAAAACTTACATGGTAATTCTCCCTTGGAGAACATTGCATAGAAAACCACGGTTACTGACAGCCTGATGTGCTTTCAATTAAATAATGAAAGATATGGAATCCGCAATGTCTCTCTTATTTTGGCTACCTAAAAGCTCAGGATTTTATTGCTTCCTGGTCTAGCTTTTATGATGTGTCAATCAGCTTTGGGACTTAAAACTGTTCAAACTTCAGTTTCTTGGTCTATAAAATGGAGGTAACTAAAAAGAAATAACAGACAAGACAACCAGATAAATAAATAAATAAAATGAAGGTATCTAATACCTACTTTGCAGAGTGGTGTGCACAAAGTCAAGCATGGTATATGGTGCATTCATTCAACAAATATATACCGACTGACTTCTAAGAGACTGAATTCACAAATGGACAAAGGCCAGATCATATATAAAAATAGAACCCTAACCCACGTCCTGTCCGGGAAAGCAATCCCTTTACCTTCAATAAACAAGCCGGGAAGCCAGCCTGTACTTCCTACAGAATACTATCTCTACTAACAATCCAAAAAGCTAAACAATAACATCTATGGCAGTTGGCCCCAAATGGCTAGGAATGGATTATGGAGAGCTTCTGTAAATTTATCCCCACTTCCACTTAATATCAACCAGAGAAAACCAAATATATACTCCTAAACCAGTCACATGCAATGCCCCACTTCTAATTAGCCTGCCTCCAGCTTCCCCATGCCAACAGAGTCCAGTCAGAGCAACCCTAAAGCCTTCCCTTTTGTCTACTGTAGAGCTTTTCCATTCCTCTGCCTGCCTTTGAGTCTCTGCCAAAACATAAGCAGTGGTGGCTGACTCTTTGCTATAGCAAGTTCAGAGTACATGGCCTCTGTTTATTTCTATATTTCCATGTATAAGACACTGCACTTAGTGCTAGGAATATAATGGTGAACATGGTCCCTGCCCTTCTGGAGTTCACTTTCTTTTTTTAAGATTTTAATTATTTATTTGACAGAGAGCTTTTTTTCAAGATTTTAATTATTTATTTGAGAGAAAGAGAGAGACAGTGTAGGTGGAGAAGAGAGGGAGAAGCAGGCTCCCCACTGAGCAGGGAGCCTAATGCGGGACTCGATCCCAGGACCCTGACATCAAGACCTGAGCCGAAAGCAGGCACCTAACCGACTGAGCCACCCAGGCGCCCCTGGAGTTCACTTTCTAAAAGTAACACCAGTGGATCAACTGGCCAGCAAATATACAGATATAGGCAAGCAGAGCCCAGTGAATGGCATGAAGGAAATCAAGAAAGTGATATAAGGCCCAGGAACTGGGTGTCAGAGGTGGTCTGCCTCAGACAGGCAGTTAGAGAAGACTGCTCTGTGTGGAAGAAATCGGAGCTGAAATATGAAGGATGAGAGTGAGCTAGCCACATAGAGAGGGAACATGGAGCACTGTAGGCAGAAGGCTTAGAGAACAGTCAAGCCCCAAGGTGGGAAACTACATGGCAAGTTCTAGGCCAGTGAGGCTGGGGTGTAGTGGGCAGACAGAGTGGTATGAAACGAAGTAAATAAGTAATAGTTATGTCTAATAATTATTGCTCTGCTCTAACAATAATAATTGATAGCTTGCTTGATGGTGATTTTATTATCTCTAGGCCTTCTATTATAAGCAGTTTCTTATACTTTTGAAGCGGCCATTATAAAGAAAAAAAGGAATAAAATCATTGATAAGAAATAATTTCAATAGCTAACATTTATCAAGAGCTTACTATGACGCTTTCTGCGCCTTAAACATCTGATTCTTGAAGTAATCCCATGCAGTAAATACTATTACTACTTCTTTTTTGCAGATGAGGACGTGAGACACAGAATTTAATAAACCCGGCAGAGCTGACACCAGGAAGTTGAAGAGCGGGATTTGAACCAGGCAATCAGAATCCAAAGCCAGTGCTTAGGCAATGCAGTCTCTTCAAGGGGCTGAGCTATTGTGAATCAGTGATTTGATGGTACACATGGGTCCTCCTAGGTTTCTAATAGTTATGCTTGCTACTAGCAGGAAATACGTTTGAAATTCATCATCTACAACCTATTATCAAGGATTCACACGTCTTCAGATTCTATATATTATGAAGGATTAGGGCTTCATGGAGCATGGGAAACATTTCCCTCATAAGAAAAACAAAGAACTCTAATTAATTAACATTTTAATCATCATTCTCAATTTGGAGAATTTATCTATTATTGAGTCTTTATCCATAATTTACTCTACAGATGTTTATGTGGGTCTAAGAATACCCACTTTGCAAATATGGGTCTGTCTCCTGGGTGCTATTAGACCCAACAAAGACTGATTTTATTATTTACATGCATTTGATCAGAGCACGTTAGCAGGCAAAACAGTCTGAGCATTGCGAAGAATACCTTTTAACTGCCCATTTCCAGGATGGAGTTCTGAGTGCCTAACCTCTGACTGCCTGAAGCCCACCCAGCTGGAAGCCAGGCCATGCCCCCGCTGCACTCACTTACATTCCCATCGTGGTTTGGGCAAGAGAGAGGCTTTCCCGCAGCCACCGCGGTGACCGTCTCCAGGATGGAGGACTCCTCAGCGTCGCTGCCCGGCGTTCGCTGCAGCACGTCCATCAGGTTCGTGATGAAGAAGTTGTTCTGGAGCGCGGCCACCCCCTTCTCGGGCAGGATGGAGGTCTGGCGGCACACAGGGCAGGAGAGGGTGAGGCTGTGGGCGGGAATGTAGTTCTGCAGGCACCTGTCATGGGGGCAGAAGCAGGGGGACTGTCAGCGCAAGGGGCTCACGGGCTATAACGGGACCAGCTCCTTTCACAGGTGGCATGCATGTCCTCTGCACCTGTATGGGCTCCTTTGTAGAAACTCCCACTCGAGTCTCCTTTTCTAGGAAAATAAGATTTCCGGAACCAAGAGGTAAGGTGTACTCACATGAGCACTGTCAGCTGATGGGATTAATGATGAAGCTCAAGGAGAAGGATAATATCATTGACTCTGGTGGTGTTCCATGGAGCCTCGCCATGCTCAAGCAGCACTGGCCTCTCCAGGGAGTTTGAAAGAAGTGCAGAATCTCAGGTGCTACTCCGGGCCTGCTTGAATCAGCTCCCCGGGGGGCTTTATGCACAATGAAAGGTTGGGAAGCACTGTTCAAGAATATCCAGTGTCGTGTTCACAGACTTGTGGACTTTTACAATGGGGAGAAATGGGTCAAAGTTTTCCATTGGTGTTGAAATGTTTTTTTTTTTTACGTACAAATGCATAAGCAGATCTCAGATGTTAAAAACATATCCCGAGGGGTGCCTGGGTGGCTCAGTTGGTTAAGTGACTGCCTTCTGCTCAGGTCATGATCTTGGAGTCCCAGGATCGCGTCCTGCATCAGGCTCCCTGCTCAGCAGGGAGTCTGCTTCTCCTTCTGACCTCTCCCCTCTCATGCTCTTTCTCACTCTCTCAAATAAATAAATAAATAAATAATCTTAAAAAGAAAGAAAAGAAAAGAAAAAAGAAAGAAAAAGAAAGAGAAGAAGAAAGGAAAGAAAGAAGAAGAAAGAAGAAAGAAGAAGAAGAAAAAAGAAAAGAAGAAAAGAAAGAAGAAAAAGAAAGAAAGGAAAAGAGAAAAAAGAAAGAAAGAAGAAGAAAGAAAAAGAAAGAAAAAGAAAAAAGAAGAAAGGAAAAAGAAAGAAGAAAGAAAGAAAAGAAAAACAAAGAAAAGAAAGGGGAAAAAAGAAAAGAAAGAGAAAGAAAGAAAAAGAAGAGAAAAGAAAGAAAAGAAAGAAAGGGAAAACAAGGAAGGAAGGAAGGAAGAAAGAAAGAAAGAAAGAAAGAAAAAGAAGAAAGAAAGAAAGAAAGAAAAGAAAAGAAAGAAAAGAAAAGAAAAGAAAACCATATCCTGGGGAAAAGACTGTGTTTGAAGCAGGGATAGGACACCCAGAGACACATCAACATGATCTTTTCTCGCCTCTACTCAACAGGCAATTGATTAACTCAATCATATAATTAGCAAAATGCATTGTTAATAATGACTTACATATGTGTTGCTCGCTAGATTCAAAGTACTTGTAATAACCCCATGAAGTAGGTACTTTAGACACATGAAGGAACACAGGCAGAGGGAAGAAAAGTCACTCTCAGAACTCCGGTGGAAAAGGGCACTGGGCAAACCCAGTGCAAATCCAGGCAACTGGGCGTTAGAACCTACGGTCTCCATAACTACTGTGCACAGCGTTTGTTTCCCTGTTGCTCCACCAAGTGGAATTTGAAAACCTCTGATCTAGTCTCATTCCTCTTACTATGTACATAAGGAAACTGACATCAAGGAGGTTAATTGACTTTCCTGTGTCCCAGAAGTAGCTATCTCTGAATCAATACTAGAAACAAAACAGCTTTTGCTAAGGTCACTGAGAGCATCTACATCCAGACAACAGACATTTTTTGCTCCTTTCTCAGTAGCACTCATCAAACTTGACCACTGCCTCCGAGCTGTTCTCTTTTGAAACTTTATCTTCCCTTGTTTGTGATAATTCACGTACTTGGTTCTCTGATGTGCTCTGTCTTTTCTGCTGAGCCACACAGTCTGTGTGTGTCTCCCGGGGACATCATATCCACATGCATGGCCATACGTACAACACTCCCATATTTCTAATTCTTCCACAGATGTCTCCTCTGAGCCCCTGATCTCCACACCAATAGCTTTCTTGGCATTTCCCCTTAGATGTCTCACAGGTCCTAAAACTTGTTATGTCCAAACCCAGAGCTATGTTCTACCCCCAAACCAGGTCCTCTTCTCTCTCAATGAGCAGTACCTCCATCCATTCATCTAGGCAAAGCAGGTACTGGGAGCCGTGCTGAAAACAGTCATTTCCTTAGTGTCCATTTTCCACATCCAACCCACCACTGAAGGCTGGAAATGCCTAAATACCTTCCAATGTTTCCAGTTCTTGTTATCTGATTTACACCATCCTTTCCTGGGTTTTTGGAATAGCTCTGTATACTATCACCCACCTTCAAATCCTCTAACCTTTCTCCATATCGCAACCAGAGTGACCTTCTCAAAACTCATTCCACGTGAAAATCTCCACCACCGGCCATCAGATGGAGGAACCGAAGTGAATGGGGCTAGACCCAACCAAGAGGGCTGGGAGCAGACCCAGGACAGCCCAGAAGTGTTGCTTCTTTTTTCTTTTCTTTCTTTTTTTTTTTTTTTAAGATTTTATTTATTTATTTGTCAGAGAGAGAGAGAGAGAGCGAACACACACAAGCAGGCAGAGGCCGAGAGAGAAGCAGGCTCCCTGCAAAGCAGGGAGCCCAATGCGGGACTCAATCCCAGGACCCTGGGATCATGACCTGAGACAAAGGCAGCGGCTTAACCGACTGAGCCACCCAGGCGTTCCAGAAGTGTTGCTTCTTACCTCTCAGAGCAAGTAAATGGGAGTCAAACAACTGCCTGGCTGGGCACTGAGCAAGGGCAGCTCAGCCAAGCTCAGACTGAGTGGCCCTCAGTGCTGTATAGAAAGAGGCCGACTACTGCACATCAAATAATGATCGTACCATGTAAGCCCAGGGGCAGAGGGACATTTAGCTGGTGTTCATGTTTTAGATACACCCATTAAGTGGGGAGGAGAAAAATCACTCTCCATTTAGTCATTTTGGAATATAATTACAACATACATACATCAAAGTATAAAATGAATAAAGTAAAAGGTGCTAGTGCCCTAAATAACACCACTTAAACAAACAAAACTCTACACACACACACACACACACACACAGACATACACACACCCCAAAATAACCCTCTAAAAAGCAAACAGTCAAAAACCCACAATGACCAGTAACAAATCCACCTTCTCCCTCTATCCATGGCCTGGAAGGTATGGTTATTCTGTTGCAACTGACATCTTCCAAAGTAAATCACCTTTAACAAATGTATATGAAATTGATGGCAAATGTAATTAGCAGTGATTTAAAGCCATTGGAAATACCAATTTCCTCTTCTATAATAAGAATTAACACATTTTAATTATGTCTGTTTAATAATAATAGAAAATGTATTTAACAAGATGCTATAAACCTAATTACCATATTTGTTTTTAAGGAAAAAAAATATAACCTTATTACCTACAAACTTTATATGCTTAATTGCTTACATGCTAAGTTAAATAAGAAGGTAAAGATGTATTTTGATAACTGATTAACTCAATGGAAAAAACTATTCAAGAAGGATAAAGAAATGTGTTTTCATACATAGCAAATTGCATATTCAGGTAATTTACAATTATTTCATACACACAGTCTTTTCTTCATCTGAAACATCCTATGTTCCTTAGTATACATCTTCTGAAGTATCTTTGAGAGGAAGCACTCCCTTTTAACTAACTCCTCAATACATAGGTATCTTACTGATGTGTTCTTTGGAAGGAAATAACAGATTTTTAACTGACCCTCACCAGAGATCCTCTGTGAGGGAACTGTGGTCAGCAAAAATTGTTTGACAAAGAACAAAGGAAAACTCTTAAATTTTTAAATTTTAAAATATTTAATGCTCCAAGTCCTGGGGAGATGAATCTATAGCTACTGGATTGCTTTCTCTCACTTATAATGATTTAAAATAGAATAAATTATTGGCAATTCATGATTATGTTTCTAGATGTCTATCATAAGCACAAAAGACTTACTGTGCCCCCAGGTAAAAGGAGAATTCTGGAAAGAACCCTTTAGTGGGTTATAAGAGATCGATCTGTGAACCTCTCTTCTCTGGGGACAAAGGAGGCTTACCTCTCGCAGAAAGTGTGCAGACAGGGGAGAACCTTGGGATTCTTGTACCGTTCCAGGCATATACTGCAGATCAGAAACTGCTTGTCAATCTGGCGCACCACAGGACTTGGGATGTTGGTGGCTTCACTGGCCATCCTAGACCACTGACATGGGAGGCCGGCTGTCTTTGACCCTGCACGCTGCTGCTGTCAGACAGGAAAGATATATAATAACTTGTAAGTACACATCAATCACTGGTCCATTCCCTACAGGCGTTGTGTTATGAATACAGGAGAAGTCCATGCCGGTGACCTCAAAATGACCATAACCAACCCTCAATGCCTGTTGATTTTGTAAATCAGTAAAATGGTGACATGCTCACCATGCAAATGAAACAAATTAGAAGAAGTGTGTTGTCTAAAGAGGCATGTTTGCTGGTTTTCAAAGCAGACACAGTTGAGGGGATAAATACTTATATAGCTCTGACGGTTCATGTCTTCATTCATGACTATATTTGACTATATGCCTATAGTCTTATTAAAATATAGTCTTTGAGGCACCTGGGTGGCTCTATTGATTAAGCGGCTGCCTTCGGCTCAGGTCATGGTCCCGGGCTCCTGGGATGGAGCCCAACGTCAATCTCTTTGCTCAGTGGGGAGCCTGGGTTCTCCCCTGCCTGCCACCTCCCTGCTTGTGCTTGCTCTCTCCCTCTGTGTGTGTGTGTGTGTGTGTGTGTGTCAAATAAATAAATAAGGTCATATCTTGGGATCCAGCCCCACTTGGATTCCCACATCAGGCTCCCTGCTAAGCAGGGAGCCTGCTTCTCCCTCTCCCTCTGCCTGCCGTTCCCCTTGCTTGTGCTTGCTCACTCTCCCACTCTCCCAGATAAATAAATAAATAAAATGTTAAAAAAATATATGGTCTATATTAAATAGTATTAGTCTCATTAAGATAAAATGTTTTCCCGACTATTGTGCTTGGAGAGGATCAAAATGTCACTCCAGAACACGCCATCTTGACATAAGGATTATTTTGAGCTGAGAGCGACTGGAAATCAGGAGACATGGTGGGGACATGATGGGGTGGCCAGAGGGGTTGGCGGGAGGGGGAAAGGGGGTGTGGGTACTCTGCCTCTCCCATCTTCCTAAAAACAGAGCATAGACTTCCCATTTGTAAAGAAGCCCCACTCTCGCAAACGAAAACGAGGAGACTTAATCATCCCAAGAGAGAGCACGGGAGGGGAGTCTGCGAAACAAACCTTACTAAACCACCCTTATGTACCATACATTTCCTGGTCGCTATCCCACAATGTACTGCTCCTAAACCCCCCTTCCCTTTGTCTGGCCACTTCTCCACAATTTGTCATCCTTTGTTAAAATAGTACATAAGCTCCCAGGTCGAACTGCCTCTTTGGGTTTTCACTTCCTTTCTGTGAAGCCCACATGCATGTAACATTAAAAATATTAAATTAATAAACATCCATAGAATACAATATATATACTATTTTGGAAAAATGAACTACCAATAAAATGTGTACACCTTTCTCTCCTGATAGTCTTTTTGTCAGTTTAATTCACAGGCTTCAGTGATAGAATTTAAGTGTGGTCTTGACCCTGTGTTTAAAGCTGGGCAATCCATCAATCACATTTACAGAATCAACAATTCTACACTTTTTAATGGAAACTCTTTTCAAATGTGAATGATAGTTCTTTCTCCCCACCAAATCACCAAATTTTTTAAAAGCATGTCAACTTTTATTAAGAAAATTCTATTTGTATGTATTTGAGTATAATTACATATGTGACACATCCATTTTCCAACTCTATGTTTCTAGATAAGCTCATTAAAGAGCATGATTAATAAACAGATAGAACCTTGTGAAAGCACCTGCTATACAAGAGTGTCACGTTCAAGTAGAACTCTCTGCATTTGTTAAAAGCGTGTGACATATCTAATTAGCCCGCATTATCTGCTAGCTCTTTCATAAACTGTCTCCCCAAAGAACTAGTATAGAGAATGATTATTCATTGATTGGATTAAATGTGGCTCATCTCTCAGGAGCTCAAAATGTTGACACATCATCTGCTTTTCTTTAACCACATCCCTATGACATCAGAATAGGGAAGGGAGGGCGCCTGGGTGACTCGGGCATTAAGCGTCTGCCTTTTGCTCAGGTCATGATCCTGGGATCCTGAGATAGAGCCCCACATCGGGCTCCCTGCTCAGAGGGAAGCCTACTCCACCCTTTCCCACTCCCCCTGCTTGTGTTCCCTCTCTCTCTTGCTGTGTCTCTGTCAAATAAGTAAATAAAAATCTTAAAAAAAAAAATAGGAAAGGGAAGGAATGGATTTATCTGTCTTTAAGATAAGGAAACCCATGCTGAGGGTTTAAATGACTAACCCAAGGTCATCCAGTAAAATCAGTGAATCCAGAAGCTCAGATTTCAAGTCTTATGCCTTATCTGATACCTAATCTTAAACAAGTTTAACACTTTCCAGTATGGTGTGTGTGTGTGTGTGTGTGTGTGTGTGTGTGTGTGAGAGAGAGAGAGAGAGAGAGAAAGAGAGAGAAAGAGAGAGAGATAAAAATTATGGGGTGCTCACTGCAGTAGCACTAAAATTGGAATGATACAGAAGATTGACTTGGCCCCTGAGCAAGGATGATGCCCAAATTTGTGAAGTATTTCACATTAAAAAAAAAAAAAAAAAGCATATGAACTTTTCAGTTAAAATCAATTAAAAATAATTTTAATTTTAATAGCTTTTGAAAAGTTTCATATCGCCCTTTGAGTTTCATATCGCCCTTTGAAATAATCAGTCATGCTGAGTATTGAAAAAAGAAAGAAAACATCATATTGGTTTTAGTCTTTTTTTAATCTTAGAATTTTAGGGTTTGGGCAAGAAAAAGAAAAAAAAACATTTGTTTTAATCACATGATATACATCGGCTAAATGAAATTTCCTGAGGTGACATTTCTATCCTCAACACTGAAATAAAAACATTTCATTCTAATTTTTATCCTAATTTTTTTTTAAAGATTTTATTTATTTGTCAGAGAGAGAGAGAGAGAGCAAGAGAGCGAGCACAGGCAGAGAGAGTGGCAGGCAGAGGCAGAGGGAGAAGGAGGCTCCCTGCCGAGCAAGGAGCCCGATGGGAGACTGGATCCCAGGATGCTGGGATCATGACCTGAGCCGAAGGCAGCCGCTTAACCAACTGAGCCAGCCAGACGTCCCTAATTTTTATCCTAATTTTATGATCATTATTGTAGTGGGTGAGAGTAAGTCTTTGTTAGTATTGTTAATTTATATGGTAAATTAAGTTTAGTCCAAACACTGATTTAAAATCATGACAATAGGGGCGCCTGGGTGGCTCAGTGGGTTAAGCCGCTGCCTTCGGCTCAGGTCATGATCTCAGGGTCCTGGGATCGAGGCCCGCATCGGGCTCTCTGCTCAGCAGGGAGCCTGCTTCCCTCTCTCTCTCTCTCTCTCTCTGCCTGCCTCTCTGTCTACTTGTGATCTCTCTCTGTCAAATAAATAAATAAAATCTTTAAAAAAAAAAATAAAATCATGACAATATTACTGATCTGTCACAAGTGACTTGTTGAAGACATCTGGATTTGCAGGATTCTCAGAATCAACACAAAAGCTTTCCAACCCTGAAAGACTCCCCAAACTGAGACTTTGCCAGGGTAATGATCATTCCCTGAGTATAACTGGATACCCACAACAGAAAGCCACTTTGACTGCTCCTAAAGGAATAATGTGCTGAGGAAAATGGAGGCACAGAATATGCCAATAAGCACCGTGGGAAGCTCTCCACCAGTCTGAATATGCCGCAAGGAATACACATAAAATGTATGACAGCCTTTAATCACAGAGTTTGGGCCCTACCAGTTTCTGGTCGTTTTGATTAGAAAAGCAATAAATAGTCGTCTAGATTCTCGGCTGTTCTCCTTTCCCCCATGTTGGTTTCTGAAGTGTCAGAGATCCTTCTTACTCACAAGGCCAGCAGAAATAAGCACGTGCTAGAGAGATCAGAACACTGAACAACTCTTCTCTTGGAGGCCCACAAAATCAGTTTCTGGAGGGGCACACCCCAAATATGCCGCAGGTGGACTTCTGTCTCTGAAGGAACCTGAGTCCTTTCGGATGTAGGAACTAGCACCACACATACTGACAAAAGGCCAATAGAAAAGAAGTGGCAGAGGAGGGGAGGCAAGCAGAGCCATTTTTAAACTATATAAACAGCCCACATAGTGTGCTGTTGATATTAACCAGCCATGAGAGCTCTCCCTGAGTGGGGAGACTGGCTGAGTTTCCTTCTCAGGGGAAAACCAACAGCAATACTGCTTACAGAGGTGTTCGGGCCTCCTCTCAATAGCACCTTCTCAATCAGACCATTCTGTTTAAAATTGAAACTTGCCCCCCTCACCCCCGCATCCCCTGGAACTTGCTACCTCCTGTCCTTGCTCTATGTCTCTCTGTAGCATGGTCACTTTCCGCTATATTACGTAATATGTTTATCTGGCACCACTGGCTCCTCCCCCACGTCTCCAGGATGTAAGATTCACGAAGGCAGGGATTTTTGTCTGACTGCTCACTGCAGGAGTCTCAGCACCTAGAACTCTTCCTGGAATGTGATAGACACTCCTTTCTTTGAAGGAACTGAACAAGTCAAGTGTCCCATGGGAATGGACTCAGTCCCAGTATCATAAAAGAGTGGCATGAGCTGACTTACACAACAAAGAGCATGGTTGTCACCAGTCACGTGAATGTTTTCATTTGACATCAGACATTACCTGCCTTCCAGGGTGATCATCTAATCTCTAGCAAGATAAGCCATCAGCCAGAGGGTAAATATTTAGGGATATACTTTAACACACTCACAAATGCAGAAAAAAAACTGAGAACCACTGAGGACACCTCTGCGTGGAAATACAAAGTCTAAGAAGGTTGACACATAAATTCCTCATTAGTGGGGTGTGCCAACTCAACAGCTTTTGAGGGTAACGGCAATGCAATGAGCGTGTAACAGAATCCTGGGGCATAGAAAAACCCTATCCCAGCATTTCTTGCCTCATGTCATCTCTGGTTTTTTTCCTGGCACAGGTTCTCAAATCTCCTAGAACTTGATGGAAACTACAACCAAGTGGAAAAGCAGAACTTGAGAGGAGGGGAGGAAACAAGGAAAATGCCTGTGTCCATAATTCTAGGGTTGAGACCACAATTCCCACCCCAGATTATACCATTTAGATCAGAAAATGATCCCAATGTTTTCTTGCTGACACCAAAGTGAGGAAGAGCAAGAAGGGAGGGTGGAAGACAAATGACAACCTGAAAGCCCTCGTCTTGAGAAGGGGAGAGAGTTGGTGACAACTTGTTGGCTGGGCTAGGAAACATGGTTGGGAAACAGGTCAAGATTCCTTTAGAAAATAAAGTTTGAACATGTGATTTGCGGGTAGGAGGCAGCATATTTGATTATATACCATCGTAAAGGCACTGGATTCCATTTCTATTTAATTTTATGGCATTTGTGGGTGACTGCTTCTCTTTGTCGCCACTTAGCCGGCTTTATCTATTAGCAATGTTACATTTTTGCTATTCTTGGACCAATGACAATGGTGCAGACACACTAAAATCAGCTTCCCAAGAAGTTAAAAATCTGACGGTGGATTTGTAGAAAGAAAATCTCAAACTATTAGGATTATCTGTAACTCACAATGTTCTATCTTTTACCTGCCAGGACAGGCAGTACCTAGAACTCAAGCACGGTGAAACATGATTAGAGAAACAAGTATTCTTAGATTTCAAAATTTATGAACATATTATTATTCACCTGCAACTGAATTTGCATTGTTACAGAGGACTTGACTAGAAGAAAGAAAGGAGGACAATCTTCAGTGAAATTGAAACAGGGTGACCTATTTCTAGTTAAATCAAGCATCTATCCCAATGGGCCACTTCGTAAGTTAGAAGGCCAGATGCAATATCTTTTCTGATAGTATGTGCATAACATGTGTGTCTGGGGATAAGTGGCTGTATATTCAGGAGGCCTTCCGCTTTAACTTCTGTCTCCAGGCAAGGCGGTGCCCGAGCTTTCCAAGGGTTCCTCTTGTTTCCAGGATCAGATGTATGACAGCTTCCTCAGGTTGCTGGGTCTTACCATAGGGAAGCTGAATTTTGCCAAGCCCCCAACCTGTCTTTAGGAGATTTATACCTATTTCCTCCACCTCTTAGTATAGATAACTGTTTCCCATTGCCTTCTTCATAGAAGTCCTCACCTTTTACAACATCATGAAGTCAGTTCTTAAGATCTGCTTTGGGTTTTCTAAGTTGCAGAAGGCAGGATCTGTGTGATGGAGTGTTAAGTGGTCGAGCTAATTGACATTCATTTTACAGTGCCCTGGGACAGTCAAGACCGTGGGATCTCCTCTCTCCTTGCCACGCCTCCTCCCTTGCTCGCCTTTGGGACTACAAGGAGGCTGCATATTCTTGGACCACAAAAGAGGCAGAGGACAACCAAGGCCCTAAACTCTGGGATTTGGGTGAGGTTAGCAAGAAGGGGAAGAGAAATGTATTCCACATCAGAACCTCACAAGGCATAGTCCCACACAACAGCAAACCCCCTTTTCCCCCTGGTGGATAGGAAGTACATTATTTAATTCTATTGCTGATTAGAATAAATGTTTACCTTAATACGTTTTCAAGAAGAAGAATAAAAAGCACTTAGTGGAGAAATGGAGGCGACTGCAAACATGAAGGCAGGCGAGGGTAAAGTAAAGAGAGTAGAAAGACTAGCATGCAGATAGCAGTAATAAAGCTATCCTCCACGGTGCACTTTGAATAATTACACTGGCTCATTTTTTACCTCAGTCTTGGTTTAATCTAAACCTCCACCTTCGAGGAAGAAACCTGATCGGATCATTTCAGATAATCCTCACAATAATAATATTCAGAGAACTCCAATAGCCAACCCCAATATAGAACAAATTCTGTTCTGACACTAAAACCCTTACATAAGTAATAAAGGGCACAGATGGCATCAGACATTTAAAAAAAAAAGCGATCACAGGTGTGTGCAAATTATAATATGCCACAATTAGAAGTAATTCAGTCACATTTTTTAAACAAAAGAACTATGAGAGTAAATAATTTGGCAGCAATTTTTTTAAAGTTTGAAAGTATTTCTCTTCAAAAATACATACAAATATTTTGTTAAAGTCTTAGTTTTAATCGAGAGATAGGAAGAGAAGCACAAGGGAGTCTTAAAGATTAAACCTAGGTTAAATTTTTTAAAATTGCTACATAGACAGCAATTTTTTGACTTAAAGATAGAAGAAGTCATAAGTCTGGAGAAATTAATGTTCTCCAATATCCAAATGAAGGACATTTTCAATTCTTAGTAAGACAAAGAATGAATATTTTTACTTATTTCACAAGCAACAAAATCCACGAGCTTTATCATATAAGTTAAAAAAAAAAAGTCCTCTCAGGATTATAATATTAACTATGGTGAAAAATATGTATGATTTACTCTCCATTATTAAAATATGTGGAACATATATCATGCATTCCTACTTCTTGAAATAGGCACATTCTATCAGAGAACGTTTGTAGATTCAGTCCTATTTTAACCTTTCCAATGCAAATCACTTGGGTCTTTCTAGGAGAAAACTGGAAAGAAATACTTAGAGGTTTAGGAAAGGCCACTTCTCACGTCTCTGTAACAAAAAGCTGCTTTCACAGCACACATGAAACTTCTCATTGTGTGCTTGCTCGGGAGGGGCGTGCATTATTTAACATTACAGCGGGTTAGGACCTATGCTGCTAAAGCATGTGCCTGAAAATAATGAAAGGCACCAGAAAATAGGTTCACACTAAGCAGAACTGAATCCTAGTACTTAAGAAATCATTTTAAGAATCTGGACAAACAATGCCTCTCCTTACGACGTATTCTAGTCTAAAAATAAATAAATAAACAAAACCGTTAACAATTTACTCACAAGGAATAAAACCACAGTAATCCGATTGAAGCCAAAGAAACAAACTAATAATTTTTAAAATGCTTCATTCTGAATCTAGGTCTGCTCCTTAAAGCAGTGACATCGAATCTATCTTAAGACAGAAACATCATTTTACCTTTTGGTTCAGAAATCCGCTTATTAACATTCAGTATTTAGCTTAAAATAAATAGCCTTTCTACTTGCTTTCCTATCCTCCCAAAATAAGGAATAATGACAGGGCGGGGCACACTGGTACAGAAAGCTGTCAGAAAAATCATATCCAGTGTTTCAGGAAGCAAACCTAAGGTCCAACCCGAGGATTTTTTTTTCCTCCTGTGTAAAGCTACCATTGAACTCCACCCAGATTTGAGCCTACTTTAGCAGCAGGGAAAAAATGTCAAAAAAACCCAAAAAAAACAAAAAAACAAAAAAACCAAACAAAAACAAATCATCTTCTGCATATTTGCTGAACATCAATGGCATTCAGAATTCAGAGGGTCAGAGTCATGCATTATGAATGAATGGGTTTCCAATGGTAACTGGGAACCGAAGCCCTCAACCCCAGGGTTCTCCGACAGAGGACCGGGTGGGGGAAGGGTCGAATCGCACATTTTCCTCCACCCTGGGGTATGGAGGAAGGAATCCTGTAACTAAAATATTTCATCCCCATCTTCCCACTCAACGGAGAAATGCTAGGGGTTGGGGGTAATCTTCTATTTAAAATAAGCTGAATACACATTAAAATGGAAGACAAGTAAAAATAAAAATCTAGTCAGATCACACTAGGAACTCGAGAAGAAAATCTTGCACGACTTTCTCCCTGTTCTCAATTTGGTGCCTTTGTTTAAGCAAAGAGTGGTCTCCCTCTGTCTGATAGTTACAGAGCATGCAGCATCGCCGAGAGAGAAGGGCAGAGAAAAAAAAAAAAAAGAAAGAAGGGAAAGAAAAAGAAAAGGATGGGGAGAAAAAAAAAAAAAAAACACAGGATAGAGAGAGCAGGAGAAATCAGTTATCCACCTGGCAATATACTCAACAATCGGAACATTTAGGACCTACCCATTTCTGCAGACAGACTAATCAACGAGGCAAAGAATTAAATCCTCCCAAAGCCTGTCGCAAAGGCAGCTCCGCGGCCATCCACAAGAACAATGCACATTCTGCTAACCTCCCAAGTTTGGAAGCACCATGCAAAGAGACTGGTTAAAATTCCCTACCATGCAGTGCAGCCATCATCAGAAGCCCGGCATATCTTCTGCTCTATGGAGTGATGTGCCAGCTGATGAACAGAACAGAGGAGAAGAAAAATGGAGGAAAAGAGAGAAGGCTCAGGGAAGTCGGCAGGAATGTTTCTGGGTCATTAACAAGTAGGAGACCCCTTTCGGTCTTGAAACCAATCAATCTTTATCTTACAGGACATCTTTTTCTCACTCAGCGTCTGTTGAAAAGACTGCAGCAAACCAAGCAAGGGATTGTGGGATAGGGATGCAGCAGCGAGCTGCAGTGAGATTCGCGGGTGGCTTGCTTTCCCCTCTGAGTCAGCAGTCAGCTGTTTCCACGCTCTCGCGCCGGACCGCCCAGGTCCATCGCCGAGCATGGGGGCTGCACGACTAACCCCGGGAGAGGCACCCCCGCACGTTTGCCGGCGCCACGCAGCAAGGACAGGCACCCGAGTTGCAAATCAAAGAGGGGGTGCCGATGAGCAAAAAGGGGGATGCAGCGAGAACGCATTCTAGAAGGAAAACCAGGTAACCGAGAACCTCAGTTCCAATTTAGAGGTGTGTTTTGTGAGTGTGTGCGAACACACACTTACTTCCCTGAGTTAGGAGAAACGCATCATCTGTTTCCTCCGGCTTTAAGTAGCTTGAAACACAAATGGAAATGGATAGAAATGCAAAACAGCCCAGTTCAACAAGCATCTACTATCTTTTCCCCTCTTGGTATGTACCCAGAAATGGGTCTATAAAATACAGTTCCCCAACATGGAATAATGCAAATGACATTCTTCTGCTTTTTGTGGTTCTAATTATTTGACAAAAATCAAGCGGTACATTCATTTGCTTCAGGGGGTAAACAGAACCAGTTGTTTTGCTGTTGATGGGAAGGTTTTTCAGTTAAGCGTTCAGAAACTTGACAAACCTTACATACATACATAACTTGCTTTCCTAGCAGGTGACTGAACTTATTTTTTAAAAGGTTTTACTAAAATAAAAATGATAAAGTAGCCATGTAAAAACAATTAGATCCTCATATTACAAATAATACTTTAGAATTTAAAAAGCTTACATATCGGAATGGAACTTAACAATAGTTCCCTTTTCTAGAGCAATGGAGGCAGGGAACCATATTGTATTCTATACGTTGTTTAGTTACTAGCTTAAAAGTGGACACTCAACATTTTATCTAATAATAAAATCACTGGGGCACCTAGGTGGCTCAGTTTATTAAACAGCTGCCTTTGGCTCAGGTCATGATCCCAGGGTTCTAGGATCGCGCCTGGTGTAGGGCTCCCTGCTCAGCGGAGAGTCTGCTTCTTCCTCTCCCTCTGGCCCTCCCCCTGTTTGTGCTCTCTCTCTCAAGTAAATAAAATCTTTAAAAAATAATAATAATAAAATTGTTAATTCTCATATTTGATTACATTAATATTCATCACATTCTTTCCATGCAGTCGGGCACTGCATTGAGCCCTGTGATGGGGCAGTCAGCTCTGCAGAGCAGTTACAGTTTCCCTCTGGGGAGCAGGTCATAGAGAATCCAGTGAAATCGACAGACCCAGGATATGCCAATTTTGCCATGCTATTTCAGATGGACCCAGTTCTCAAAAGCCTGGGTTAACACCCTGTTTTAAGTTATGTTCTGTGGGACGCCTGGGTGGGCTCATCAGTTAAGAGTGACTCTTGATTTCCGCTCAGGTCATGATCTCAGGGTTGTGGGTCCGAGCCCCATATCAGGGCTCCCCTCTGAGTGGGGAGTCGGCTTGAGATTCTTTCCCTCTGCCCTTCCCCTCACTGATGCGTGAGCTTTCTCTCAAATAAATAAATCTTTAAAAAAAGGAAGTTTTGTTTTGTTTTTTTGATAACTTTACTGGGATATAATTCATATACATACAATTAACCATTTAAATTGTACAAGTCAATAGCTTTTAATATATTGACAGACGCAAGCAACCATCACCACAGCCAGTTTTAGAACATTTTTAACATCTCAAAGGAACTCTATGCCCTTTAGCTATCACCTCTACCTTCCCACCGTCCCACAGTCTTAAGCAACCATGAATCTTCTCTCTGTCTCTAAGTCCCCTCTATAGATTCTGGACATGAATTTAGAATCCTTTTTTTTTTTTTAATTTTTTTTTAAAGATTTTATTTATTTATTTGAGAGAGAGACAGTGAGAGAGAGCATGAGCGAGTAGAAGGTCAGAGAGAGAAGCAGACTCCCCGCGGAGCCGGGAGCCCGATGCGGGACTCGATCCCGGGACTCCAGGATCATGACCTGAGCCGAAGGCAGTCGTCCAACCAACTGAGCCACCCAGGCGTCCCTGAATTTAGAATCCTATAGTGGTCTTGGGTGTCTGGCCTTTTTCACTTAGCATAATGTTTTCAATGTTCATCCATATTGTAGCTATCAGGATTTCGTTCCTTTTTATGGTTGAAAAATATTCCATTGTACGGATTTAGCCTGTTTTGTTTATCCATCTATCAGCTGATGGTCACTTGGGTTGTTTCCGCTTTTTGGTTATTGTGTATAATGCTGCTATAAATATTCCTGTACAGGTGTCGGGTGGACATATGTTCTGTTGTAAAAGTTTACAATTTAAGTAGCACTGACTCCTAAAACTCCAAGCAGGCTACCCCTGCTCCATTTTACCATCCTTGTCCTAAGACAGTCCAGCACAAAGGAGCCTGACCTGCATGATGGGAACGTCCCTCTTCTTTCCACTTGTGCTGCCGCTGGCCCTTTCTGAAGCCAAACTCATTGAATGCTGACCTCTCCCCCAGAACATCCTCTTGGCCTCTCTCCTCCTCTCTTTCCACTCAACCCAAACTCTGGGGCAGACACCTAGAGAGCGTCTCTCTTCTGAGAAGATAGCGGGAAAGCGGAAGAGATCCTTGGTCTTGTGGCTGGGCTTGTATTCACAAAAGGTTCACTTACTCATGTGGTCATTCATTCCAATGAATATTTATTAAACGTCCAGTGTGCGCCAGGCGCTGAGCAGTCATTGAGCATTTCTGCCCTCAAGAAGGTGGATATCTGGTGCGGAAGGCTGATCAGCAAGCAGGCAATTGCTACACGGAATGGTGAGCGCTTTGACAGGAAGAAGTGGAGGCTCTGGAAGCCCACAGGAGGGATACCCTGGGGCAGGGAGGTGTGGGGTACATTTCAGGCATAGAGCACAGACAGGCAAACACTTGGAGGCAAGAGATGGCTTGCAGGACTTGACAGCAATAGTTCAGTGTGGCTAGAGCCTTAGGTGAAGGTAGAATAAATGGTGGTCAAATGTGTTTCTGATCTTTTACCCGGAACTGGGAATATCTCTTTCTCGGAAACAGTGTTATCTAGGACAGTTGGGTTCCAAATACCTTCAGCACTATGGCTTCACTACTGTATGGGTAAATGGGTTTGGAGGGCTCAGTCTGCAACCTAACAAATATAACATTGTTTGCTATAGGAAGATGCAGCCTCGTTTTTAGTGCATGTCTTGGCAAAGGACTGTAACTATTTATAAACTGGGCCTTGGGTTACCACGGGCTGTGTCAGCAGTCCACAGCATCTTCTCCTTGGCACTCCCTGGCAACAGGTGGATGTTGGTGGTCATGGCTGTTGGGATACCACGGCTCTCAGGTTCTTTCTGAGATGGAGCTTGCTTAACTGAGGCCTCACACAGCTAGACTGGAAGGCTGCAAGGGCAGAGAAGCATCCCAGATCCTTGGGATGGAAGCTGCCACACACCTCCCTGACTTCTTGGAGCTGTCTCGCCCCTCCCCACTGTTTCCCTCCCATTGAACAGATATTAGTGAGTTAACTGTCATCAGCCACTTTGACCGTGATGTACACTCAGGAAGTACACAGAGAGTGAATATGAAACGAACAGAACATGTGTCAACTAAATTGGGCTTGGCAAGATTCTGGGAGACAGAGATCCAAAATGTACTGACCATGTATTTTGGGCCAGGTTCCACCCAAAGCCCTTTATATACAGCCTACCTACCCCTGATCAAGGAACTTTTTTCTAGAAAGTAAACTCCTTAGGATGGCATACAAGGTCATTTAGGATCTGGAATCTGCCCTCCCCAGTCATACTCCAGCTCCCAGACATGCATGCCACCACGCTTTCTTTAGTAGTGGCTCTCAGCCAGAAAATGATACCTCCCTTTCACGAGATGGTAGGGTACGCATTTGGAAATGTGAAAGGGCATTCTGCGTTGTCATATTGATTGTGGGCTCAGGGAGTGGGCTGGTACTCCCAACATTTAGTAACTGGGGCAGGGATGCCAAACATCTTCCAATACATGGGAGAGCCTCATACAAGTACATTTGTGCCCTCCAATTACCAATAGCCCTCCCTTTAAGAAATGCTAATCTCTTTGGGCGCCTAGGTGGCTCAGTCATTGGGCGTCTGCCTTTGGCTCAGGTCATGATCCCAGGGTCCTCGGATCGACTCCCTACTGGGTTGGAGGCCTGCTTCTCCCTCTCCCACTCCCCCTGCTTGGGTTCCCTCTCTCGCTGCGTCTCTCTCTGTCAAATAAATAAATAAAATCTTAAAAAAGAAACGCTAGTACTGGGAATGCTCTTATCCTTTCCTGACTCCTTTCCCTGTTTAATGCCACTGAATTCTTCAGAACTCAGCAAAGACACCTTTCACTTTAAGAAAAAATTCCCTGACTCCTTCTCCAATTCCAAATCCTCCCACCCCCAGTCTAGATTGGGATGACAATGGCCAGCAATTGACAGTCTTACCTGCTCCACAGCATTCTCTGCTAAACACTATTGATGGCTTCATATTTCACCTCTAACTCCCCAGCCCCTAGTGTAGTGCCCGTCACACAGTACGTGCCCAGTAAATAGATATAGAACGATAAAAGTCCTAGAAACAGGGACGCCTGGGTGGCTCAGTTGGTTAAGCAGCTGCTTTCGGCTCAGGTCATGATCCCAGAGTCCTGGGATCGAGTCCCACATCGGGCTCCTTGCTCATCAGGGAGCCTGCTTCTCCCTCTCCCTCTGCCTGCAATTCTGTCTGCCTGTGCTTGCTCTCTCTCCCTCTCTCTCTCTGACAAATAAATAAATAAAATCTTAAAAAAAAAAAAAGTCCTAGAAACAAATGAGTAACATAATATGTTACAAAGGTAAAATTCATCTCCGAACTGGAAAATAGTTGGAGCATTAGGGAGAAGCAGTTCTTCATATCTGACTGGTGGTTTATAATTCATTTAAAAAAATATTTATTTATTTATTTTAGAGAGAGACAAAGAGTACGAGCAGGGGGAGGGGCAGAGGGAGAGGAAGACAGAGAAAGAATCCCTAAGCAGATACCTACTAGGCGTGGAGCCTGATGCAGGATCTGATCCCAGGACCAGGAGATCATGACCTGAGCTGAAATCAAAGTTCGGTGCTCAACTGACTAAGCCACCCAGGAGTCCCTGATTGATAGTTTATAATTCCGAAATCGCCTTCATAATACCTTTCCTCTTTGATCTGCAAAGCTACTCTAGAAACAGGAGGCATTATCATTACTATAGGGGAAACTGAGATTCAGAAAGGTTACATGGGGCACCTGGTTGACTCCACTGGTTAAGCAACCTACTCTTGATTTTGGCTCAGGTCATGGTCTCAGGGTGGTAAGATGGGGATCCATGCTGGTTGTGGAGCCTGCTTAAGATTCTCTCTCTCCCTGTGCCCCTCCCAGCCAACACAGTGCCGACCCACTCTCAGAAAAAAAGAAAAAAGAAATGAAAAGAAAGAAAGGTTACATGACCAGGCCACGGTGGAATAGCTTGTAGGGGCATCACTCCAGTCTCTACCACCGTTGTTACATGTCTGCCTTCTCCTTGTGTGTCTCTGTGTCTTCACATGGTGCTTCCCTCCCTTGTCTCTCTCTTTTCTTCTTAAAGGACCCCTGTCTTATGGGATTAGGACCCACTCACATTAAGTATGACCTCATCGTAACTTGGTTGCATCTGCAAAGACTTTATTTCCAAGTAAGGTCACATTTACAGAGACAGTGTTCGGGACTTCAGCCTACCTTTCTGAGGGACGTAATTCAACTCACAACACCTACCATGGGTGAAAGGTTAACATGAGGCCTGGGCTGATGCAGGCCTGCCCGAGAATAATCTGGTTTTCCCACAGCAGTGTTCCTTTGAGAGCAGTAGAGTTAAGATAAATGGGGAATGTTATGTGTGCTTCCTTTGTGGGGTGCGCCAGTAAGACTGTGAAGTGGCTACATAACTCGAATGATATAAAAGACTGGTGGGGGAAGGGGGTATGACCCCCATACACATTGGCTCTCATCCCTGGTACGTACCCTAAGTGGGTAAGGGGGCAAAGGAAGCTGCTTCGTCTCCAGTGGGATAAACATGCCATGTGTCCTGGTCTGTATTTGATGCCAATGTTTCCTAACCATAAAAATTATATTAAAACTGCGCCTTTGAGTCTGATTGGCAGCTGGAACCCACAACCACAGCTGCCTGCTGGTCAACCCAGTCTGAGTTCCTTTCCATTGATCTTCCCAAGCCCCTTCTCAGCCTGAAGATGTCCCTTACAGAGCAGCCTGACAAAAAATGCAAGGCTCTGCCATCCATGGATATATCAGACTACCCAGCGCCACACCCCCTTCTTATTCTTTGTCTTGCTCTGACAATAGCAAAAATAAAAAGCAAAAGAAGCAAACAAAGTACTCTTTTTCTGCCATTGTCTGGCCTGGATAATTCAAAGTTGACTCTGTCTGCCCTGAGTTTGTCTGGAAGATAATCTCCCAGTCTCCACTGGACATTACATTAATGTCCACACTGATGGGCATATCAGTATCAAGTGCTGTTTTTCCCTTCAGCGGACTTTCATGATCACACTTTTCATTCTGACAATTAAATTCAAGGCGGTGCCAAGTTCCTGCGGGCTTGGGTGGTTTACCGTGTTTAATTAATCAGTGCAGGGGCTCAGACTAGCAGGTTGGGATTGAGCTAGAGTCGGGGATTCTAGACCGCAGATGTCCCTCGCTGGCTGAGGCCAGGCCCAGACCTGAGCCAGGCGGGACCGAGCCCCGAGGACCGCGCGCGGGGAGCCCGCTGGTGGACGTGGGCGCGCCGCTACGCATGCCTCGCTAGGCGCTGCCTCCCCTTTCCCCACATGGTTTCTTCTCTACCCCCATAAAACGGACTATATGCAAACCAGCAGGTAGTTCAGAGGGAATCTGGGAAATGTTCGTATCTGTCGACTGGATGGTGTCGACTGGATAGGTAGCACCCTATTCCAAGGTAATTGTCACAGACACGGGACAGTCTCACCCGGCCAGCTGGGCTTCCCAGGCCCCGCAGAGCCCCGAGAGCATTCAACGCAGGGCGGGGCGCCGCCTGCGGTGGTTTCCACGGTAACAGGCTCCTCCCCCAGGGAGCCGAACCCCGCCCCCGCCGAAGAACGGTGTCTGGCCTTCCCCACTCTGGCGTCCAAAGCTCTGCTTGTATTATGAATCTCTCTTTTCCCCCTTTCTCTGTAGGTTTCCTACCCCGCCCCCGCCCTTTTTTTAAAGATTTATTTATTTATTTGACACAGAGAGGGATAGCGAAAGAGGGAACACAAGCCCGGGAAGCGGGAGAGGGAGAGGCAGGCTTCCTGTCCAGCGGGGAGCCCGATAGGGGCTCCATCCCCAGGACCCTGGGATCATGACCTGAGCCAAAGGCAGACACCCAAGGACTGAGCCACCCAGGCACCCTGCAGGTTTTCTTTTGTAACCTTATTTCTCACTGGGGAAGAGGACCACTCTGTAACTGGTTCAAGTGCTGGCAATAGGAAAGCCCGGGGAAGGGAGGGAGTCAACCCGGGGGTGACAGCAATAAAAGCTGTGAGCTGGGGGATCGCCCTGGCCTGGCCACCCCCTGCATGTGGGTGCCCCAGCTGTGGCCCTTTCCCATTTTCTGGGACTGCGGCTCTCCTGCCTTCCAGCCCCCCTGCGCTAACATGACCTTGGTGCTACAGAGTTCACATGGAACTTTCTCCTGTCAACACACTTGCATGCCAACATTTAAGAGGACTTCTAGGGGCGCCTGGGTGGCGCAGGCTCAGCCTTTGCCTTCGGCTCGGGTCATGATCTCAGGGTCTTGGGATCGAGTCCCACATTGGGCTCTCTGCTCAGCAGGGAGCCTGCTTCCTCCTCTCTCTCTGCCCGCCTCTCTGCCTACTTGTGATCTCTGTCTGTCAAATAAATAAATAAAATCTGTTAAAAAAAAAAAAAAAAAAAAGAGGACTTCTAGAGCTCAGTGCTTTAACCCGGATACTAAAGTAGGAGTCTGGGCACCTCAGCGAAGAAAGGTAATATGAGGATAGAGGAACCTGACATCACCGGCCAAAGGCTGCCTCCCCCATACATGGTGGAATCAGGCGAGACTAGGATTAGAATCAAACTACGGTCATACTGTAATTCAGGCACAGACTCTGGAGACACATCTGTATCTGCTCTAGCTGTAGATAGCTCATTGCCTCTGTAAGCTCGTTTATAAAATATGATCTCATGAGGTTGTCCTGATGGTTAAATAGTATCCGAGGGTCTTAGCACTGTGCTTAACACACAGCAGTCTCAGGTGCTGTAATTGGAAGCTATGTGGTGTGGGCCCCAGTGATCAGCTGGGTTTGAATCCTGGCTCTGCCACTTATGACTTTGAATAAGTAAATTAACCTCACTGGGCCTCAATTTCCTCATCCATATAGTGGGAACAATAACCTACTTCACAGTCTCATTGTGAGAAATAAATGGTTTCATCTATGGAGAGGACCTACCATAGTGCCTGATATATAGTAAGCAGTCAATACACATCTTACTATAGTAGCAGCCCTAGGAGTCTTGCCACTACGAGATTTCTGAGTTCTTTTAGAAATGCCTAACAATTTACTTTTGTATTTCTAGAAGCCGGTTCATGTAGGGGTTCAATAAGCATTAATTAATTAATTAATTTTTAGATGAATGAATGGGCTAGTTAATACACTACTCCCCATTAATTCTTTTCTTCTGCCCAATAAAATAAATCAATCAATGAGAGTGGGCAGAGTCATGCAAAACCAGAAAAAATATATCTATACACTAGGTTATCACCCTCGACTGGACACAGCCTCCCTTGGCCTTCTTACCCACTTAGTGCTGGCTTGACACAGTTGAGTGAGAGGCTGGAGCGCTACTTTGTTGCTCTTGGTGAGTCCTTACCCTAACTCGGAATCCAGGCCAGCCCCAGGACCTGCTGCTTGTTCTTTTTTTCCCCCAAAGATTTCATTTATTTATTTGACCGAGAGAAAGAAAGAGATCACAAGTAGGCAGAGAGGCAGGCAGAGCAGAGAAAGAAGCAGGCTCCCCGCTGAGCAGAGAGCCCAAAGCAGGGCTTGATCCCAAGACCCCAGAATCGTGACCTGAGCCGAAGGTAACCACCCAGCCAACTGAGCCACCCAGGTGCCTCTGCCGCTTGTTCTTATGAGAAACAAGCTCTGCTACTTTGCGCCCCGCCTCTGCCCGCGGAGGTGAGCCCTCAGCAGCCAGCTTCTTGCCTTTAGAGTGGGCGGCCTCCTTGGAAAGATAGGACAAGAATCGATTCCTTATGGTACCTTTCCAGAGTCAAAGTTTTCCCCTCTGATGACAGTCATCGTCTCTGGACGTGAGAATGGGAGGCCTTGCTTTCTTGTCCTCCTCTGAATGGACATGTTCTAATACAGATACTAACTTGCCTAGCTCTCTATCCGGAGGCTTGGCAGTGTGTCTAGGCTAGATGCCAGGAAGCTATGGGACCACTGGAGGCAAGGGGAGCAGGAGCGGAATAGTAGAGGTAGGCCGGGGCAGAGGGCAGGGGAGGTATGCACATGGGTCAAGTTGGGCCTACCAGGCCCAGGGTATCCTACTGACACCTGTGGGCCCTGGTATGTGGTGAGCCAAGTGTAGCCATCCATGGACGGGGGGGCCAATGATGGGGGCACCCCAACTCTTCCTTGATAATATTTTCCCCCTTTCTCTCTCTTCTTTTCCATTTCTCCTGCCCTCTCTCTACTCCCTGCCCACTTACTCTGCTCAGCAAGCTTTTAATTTAGCGTCTACTATGAGCTGGGCACTGCACTGGCATTAGGTCACTATCATTAATGAACGTATGCACACTCGTGAGAGAGACATAAACATAAATCTCAAATAATAAATTGACAAAAAATAAGTTTGATCTTAAATAAACAATTTTCATCTGCGGCCACCACCTCAGAACTGCCTCATGGGTGTTGCTCCCCAATGGGATGGTTTTCTGTGGTGGGGATATTTGGACTCTGGAATCAGACAAATGTGGGTAAAAAAAAATCCCAGCTCTGACACTGACCAACAGTGTGATTTGGGGAAAACGACACAACCTCTTGACTCTCCTTGTCCTCATCTGTAAAATGACAGTGAGAGTACACATCCTAAGGTCACTCTGAGGATTACATAGGACAATGCCTCGAAGCTTCTTAGCACAGTGCCTTGCTCAAAAAAGTCAACTACTGTTGTTCTAAATACTCAAACCCATTGGCCAGCAAACTTTCTCCGTATATGGCCCCCATTTCCGTTTCAGGTTTTGTGGGCCAAACAGCCTCTGTGACAAACGTTCAACAATGCCGTTGTGTGAAGGCAGCCGTAAACAGTATAGAAAGGAATGTAGCTGTGTTCCAATAAAACTGCGTTCACAGAAACATATAAATTTTTTATAAATTTCACATGTAATAGAATATCATTTCCCTTTCACTTTTTCACCAAACATTTAAAAATGTAGAAACTGGGGCACCTGGGTGGCTCAATCAGTTAAGCATCTGACTCCTGATTTCAGCTCAGGTCTTGATCTCAGGTTCATGTGTTCTAGCCCCGTATTGGGCTCCACCCATGCTGGACCTGCAGCCTACTTAAAAATAGATAGATAGATAGATAGATAGATAGATAAATAAAATTCAGACATAGAAAGTGTTCTTAACTAACAGGCTATAGAAAAAAAAGACAAGGGGTGCTGGGTGGCTCAGTGGGTTAAAGCCTCTGCCTTTAACTCAGGTCATGATCCCAGGGTCCTGGGATCAAGCCCCACATCAGGCTCTCTGCTCTGTAGGCAGCCTGCTTCCCTTCCTCTCTCTCTGCCTGCCTCTCTGCCTACTTGTGATCTCTGTAAAATAAATTAAAAAAAAAAAATCTTTAAAAAAATTAAAAAGAAAAAAAAAGTCAGTTGGGCAGATTTGAGACACAAGGCATAGTTTGCCCACCCTGATCAAACCTAATGAAGTGGCTGGCACTGCTTTTTTATGGATTTTGCTTTAAGGGAATGGGTCCATAATACCCTAATCCAGAGTCTGACACAGCCTGACAAACTTCGACAAGCTTACAAACTAACCCAAGGACAGCAAAAATCTCATAAAAGAAAAATAATAACTGTAATTTATTTGTGCATAAACAAAGACAATTAGGTAACCAATACCAAAATATCTGTGATTTATTTGTGCACAGGAAATGGAAAAGATGATCATTTCCTCAGATGCACCACCCCCTTATGTTCCGTGGATGGAGGCGAGCTCTTCCCCACAGGTGTAAGGACTGTCTACCTCACTTCTCAGTGCTGTGCACCGAGAAATTCAGGTGTAAAAAACATCACGGAAGAGCCCCTAAGTTTTATACTTGGAGGATGAGAGAAGACACAAGGTATAGTGGGCAAAGACCGGGGAAATTTTAGGAGGGCAGGAAGAAACTACCAGAAAAGAGGCCAAGTCCCACTGCTGTGGAAATCAGAAAGCAAGTGACTGGGTTGGAAGACAGTCACTTCCATAACAAGTAATGCCATATAATTCCTAATTCCTTCTCTCCTCGTCTCTACTCCTGCATTCTAACTATCTATGAACGGAAATAGGGACATTTTGCTTTACTTCCCATGGCAAATCAGGAAGATTTTTACTCTCTAGTTCATATCAAATTCCTCACAGGCTAGAAATCCTTTCTCTAATGCTATAAAAAGGCCATATTCCAGACACATTGCAATGAATAATTAAACTTACTTCCCTTGACTTAAAGGAAGTGCAATGGCTATCTTATAAAACTACTCCAAGAATCAATTCTACTCTTGTACCTCTTTAAAAAAACTATCCATGTCTTGCTTTCATTGCCAGATAATGAACCTGCTAATCCAACCTCATTGAAATGTTGAGCAGGCCACAAAATCAGATGTCCTTATAATGCCCTCTAATTTGGTGGGAATTCTCCTTCTGGAAAGAACACAGCCCAGACACAGGTGTATATATAGCTCGAGTCATAGAGATAATCTGCCGGCTCCCTACAGAATCGCCTCTTTGTTTTAAGTGCTATCTGATGTGGAAAGAAAGCAGGACTTTTTGAGAAAGGAAAAAGTGAGGAGCTGCGATCTGTCAAGGGACCTTGGCCAGGATATACGCAACAGCACCCAATGTTCCTTCCCTACCCATCAAGAAACACAAGCTTAAATTCGAAGAACCTGGTACTGTCTTTCATCTTGACCCAACCACGTGGCATGACATTTGTACTCTCCAAAGGAATATGAGCCACCAGCTGTCATATGGCTCTTTAGTCTCAGACCAACAACTGGATTCAAGAGCACAAACTCCATCATTTTCTAATCCCATGGGAGACTCAGTTCACTACCCCAGCTTCCCTGACTGGCTCCGAAGTAACCTCCCTTCTTGCTCAGGCACAGCCTCTCGAGCAGCAACTGGAAGCAGCAAGGCACAGGACTGTCATCCTTTCATACAATCTGAGGTATTTAAAGTTGCAAAGAACCAAAGAGATGATACAATCTCATTCCAAGAATTCCAGAGAATTGGGCCTGGGCCTGGGGCCTACCAGGGGGCCTACCAATTGGGCCCTACCAACACCCTCACCTCTCATTTTGCCGTCTTCCCCGCCTCCACCCCGCACCATAAATCTCTTCAGAACACCTGGACCTCTGTGGTCCTATCCTGTCTGATCACCATCTTGTAGACAAAGAAACAAGTCTGGGGAGATGACGTGACTCCCCCCAGTGCCATACAACTAGCAGGTGGCAAAGGCTGACATAGACTCAGGCCTGACTCTGAGTGCATGCCTCTTCTCACAGGCAGGCCTGGGGACCTGGCGATCTCTGCAGGCTATTGTGAGGTTCACCATGACTACATTAGTTCTTTTTTTTTTTTAAGATTTTATTTATTGATTTGACAGAGATCACAAGTAGGCAGAGAGGCAGGCAGAGAGAGAGGAAGGGAAGCAGGCTGCCTACTGAGCAGAGAACCCGATACGGGGCTTGATCCCAGGACCCTGGGATCATGGCCTGAGCAGAAGGCAGAGGCTTTAACCCACTGAGCCACCCAGGTGCCCCACTACGTTAGTTCTGTAGGATGGTTCAACAGAAATGATAGAAACACAAGCACAGGGCTCCTGGGTGGCTCAGTGGGTTAAGCCGCTGCCTTCGGCTCAGGTCATGATCTCAGGGTCCTGGGATCGAGTCCCGCATCGGATTCTCTGCTCGGCGGAGATCCTGCTTCCCTCTCTCTCTCTCTGCCTGCCTCTCCATCTACTTGTGATCTCTCTCTGTCAAATAAATAAATAAAATCTTAAAAAAAAAAAAGAAACACAAGCACAGGTCCCACTAGATGAAAATAGAAAACTGAATTGAATAACAAAGAGCCCTCACAGCCCAGCTGGTCTGCTTTAAGAGTTAATGGTTTCAAGGGGATGGACACGCAAGCGCCACAGTGAAATGGCAGGAGTTCCCAAGATAGCAGAGAAACAGGAACCCATCACAAAGCCTGAGAGGACTCAAAGGTTAAGACTCTGGCCGTCCAGATGGCAAAGGGCAGGGAAAAAATAAACCACAACATCCTGTTAGAGGGGGAGTCACAGAGAAGGCAGACTCTAGGGAATAAAAAGAAAAGAAAAAAAAAAAAGGTATAAGACATAATAGACCCAGACTATTTACCAACTTTGCCTAGTTGAGAAATGCAGATCTTCAGAATGACCTTGACAATACAAATCCAACCCCAAATTAACACAGAGGACCAGAAGTCATTAACCAGTTGTACAGACTGTGTGTGAAACCCCTCAGTCTAGTCCAATTTGAGAGTAGGGTACAGTAAGGAAAGCACAAGGAGTTACTCAAAGACCTGCCTTGTTGGCATCAGATGGCCAGTGCCTTCGGGCCTTTCTCTTTCCTGTTCCCTGCTGGGCCTCGGAAGAATTTCCATTCTATTTTTGAAAAGCTATTAACACATGTTTGTTTGTCCCCAGAAATGGAAGTGGAAGAACCCAGCCTTAATTTAGACTTGCCCAGAAACTTATTTGTGATAAAAACAAGATTTTATTTCTGGTCTTCTATTTGTTCTGATGGGCTTTTCTAACAGCATTCTGGGACCTTTATCCAAACTTCCTGTGGCCTCTGGATCCTGCTCTTTCCCCCATCATTCTCTCTCCACTATTTCTGGCTTTTCAAGAATAGGTCAACCTATTATTACCTTAAGTGCAAAATCCTGAGATCTTACACCCAGAAAGGGAGGCTGCCTCTTGTTGGTAAACGGCAAAATTACTGAGTCTTCATGAGAAAGGCACCAGCTTTCAGGGGTACCTTGTGCTCCACACCACCTCCTCCCCCAACCCCAGCCTGGAGGTCCTGCTGCGAAGCTGCTCCTGTGCCCTCAGCTCACTGCCCAAAGGCTGCCTCCTCTCTGAGGCCTTCCCTGCCCCTCCCATCCTAAGTGCCCCCCTTTATTACTTAGCACTCCACCGTATTTGAATACTTCATGACAATTATCACAGCTTGTAATGACGGATCTATTGGCTTGCTCGGTTAGAGCTGCTTCCCCACCAACCTGCAAACTCCACAGGACAGGGTCACAGCCCAGGGCTAATGCAGTTCCTGTGCATGTGCCTTCCGAGAATGCGTGCTGAAGAATGACTGAGTGTCAAACCTGCCCGGACACGACCCCGGGCTGTGCGATCAAGGCTCCTCTGGAGAACACACTCTCGCTGGCCAGGTCCTTGGGCGACACACCTTCCACACTACTTGTTATGACTGAACCTCAGTGAAAGGTTACCTGTGAGCTATACGTGTAGAGGGACTCTACTACGAAAATGGTGTGAGAGAAGATTTCAACCTAAAATGGAACCGGAGGGGGGACCTGGGTGGCTCAGTGGGTTAAAGCCTCTGCCTTCGGCTCAGGTCATGATCTCAGGGTCCTGGGATCGAGCCCTGCATCTGGCTCTCTGCTCAGCAGGGAGTCTGTTTCCCCCTCTCTCTCTGCCTACCTCTCTGCCTGCTTGTGATCTCTCTGTGTCAAATAAATAAATAAAATCTTTAAAAATTAAAATAAAATGGAACTGGAGGGTATGAGATGGAGAATCTCACCCACATGCCCTCAGAAGAACAGAACTAAAGAACTGAGGAACTGATTTCTGGTTAAGGCCTGCCTTGCCAAGGACCAAGTCTCATCTCCTGACCAACACGCATCCGCCAAGAGTCTCTCCCCATCCTCAGGCCAATGAACCTACTGCTTGGGCTCTGGCTGGACTTCCCCGCCTTTGATGCCTTGCCCAGAAACACAGCCCACCCCAGACCCTCAACAGGTGGCCTGTAGCTCGCTACAGCCTGTGTTTCCCGAATTGCAATTCTTTGGCTATTCCCAAATTAACTCAATTTCTGGCCGTTTGAGCTTGCCTTGGTTTACCTCTTTATCTAGGCTGCCAGGCAAGCAAGATTATCGGGATCACATACCCTGCCTGAGAGTTTGATACTCTACAGGAAAAGATTTTCAACATTTGATATTCTTCTTCTTTTTTTTTTTTAACGTAAAAGAAACAGACTTACTGCTTATACAATGTCTAGTTTTGAAGGAGTAGTTCAAACTACAATGTAAAACCTCTTCCTTCAAATGGGGAGTCTAAAAACATACAGGAAAGAAAACACTATCAAGTAAGATGTGGGATCCCATTGTTTTTATTGTTTGGCCTGAAGTATTTGCAGTAGGATTAAAGGAAAACATTTTCCAAAGTAGTCTAGCAATCCTAATGTGCAGTTGGGCAGTAATAATCTTTTGCACAGAAGCCAAATAAGGAATTAGGGCCATGATATTCAGCTTTTAGTGATTCTCCCTACCACTGTGGGAAGTTCAGATGCTGCTGTGCAGAGACATTTTATGTTGTTCTAAAATTTTGCTTCCCGTTAAGCCCAAGATGGACAAGGGAGATATTCCCTGATAAGAGTCATGTTTTTTGAAGAGAAGAGAGGAAGGTAAAGAGAAAAGATGAGGTGCAGGCCACTTTTTTATGACATCCCTTCCTTCCACTTTCATGCAACAATAATGGGAATGCGCACTTGGCCCAAAGTGGTTTTGCACTCAAGGGAATTCAAAGAGGTTTTACAGCAATTGCATTCTTTGATAATTACAAATAAGGAGATAACTTTTTTCCCTTCATCAGAAAGGAACAGAAAGAGAGTAACAGAAAAGCAAAAAGAAAAAGAGAGCTATCTTTATGATAAAATCTCTAAAACCATTCTATCAAAGCCAAAGTTATTGTCTAACTAGAGACTGAGCACTAAACCCATCAGGAGACCCCACCCTTCATGGCTTCATCAAACCCTAATTTTCTCCCCCAAAGCCTCATCCCTAAGTATCATCACATTGGGCTTAGGGTTTCAACATAGGAATTAGGGAGGGGGATCAAACATTCATTCCGTTACAAGGAGCCTTTAAGATTTTGTGCAAGAGGGTCTGGCCCTTTTCTGCCTCTGTGGGCCCATCTTCTGGGCCTCATGCTATGACGAGAGCATCCAAACCACTTTTGGTCCTGGTACACTGAGACTCCACGACCAAAACCATGGGAACATGGACATTAAGCCCAGCAGCTCAGCACATCCAGTTGCAGCTAGAACTGCTACACTTGCTGGACCCAGGCTTGTCCCTCAACAAGTCTTCCTTAAGAACTTGAAATGCACTCATTCTAGGCCTCCAGAGAGTCCTGAGTTACTCTCCTTCCCCTTGTGCCTTTATGCATGTTATCCCTCTGCCTGGAAGCCAAACCTTTCTCCTCTTGCTAGAGATTCATTTGATACCTCACCACTATTTTAAAAACTCTCCTGATATCCTTTAACTCAGGCAAGGTATTCACCCCTCCTTTGAGTTCTCGTCATGCTCATACAGACTTCTATTGTACTACCACTCTCGCCGCAGTAAATTACTAGTTTAAATGTCTGCCTCTCCTATGACAGAAGGAGCTCTTGGCCTACCCTTACCTGACTTTTTATCTCTGGAAATAGCGGGGCCTACGTGTAAGTAGTGCTCAGTAAATATCACCCATTTAGTCTTGAACAGTACTTTTTTCCCTATACACATTCTGGTTCAAAGTATAGAAAGAGGAAAGGAACTCACATTTATTCGTACCTACCATAAAGCAGGTTCCGTCGTTCAATAGCCCATTTTGTTTTCAAGACATTTTGCAAGATAGGAGTTACTGGTTGAATAAACCAGAGATTGAAGAACAGCCTTATTAGAAACAAGAGAAGGGTATTTATTCAAAAATCTATTTTGGGTTAATAACGTTTCTGGAGCTTCGTTGTCTTTTATTTATTTATTTATTTTAAATATTTTTGTTATTTATTTGACAGAGAGAGACAGCGAGAGAGGGAACACAAGCAGGGGGAGTGGAGAGGAGAAGCAGGTTTCCCGTGAGCAGGGAGCTCAATGCAGGGCTCAATCCCAGGACCCTGAGACCATGACCTGAGCTGAAGGCAGACGCTTAACAACTGACCACCCAGGTGTCCCTGGAGCTTAGTTGTCTAACTCTAAACAGCACAGCTGGGGGTGCCTGGGTGGCTTAGGTCAGTTAGGCCTTTGCCTCAGCTCAGGTCACAATCTCAGGGTCCTGGGATCCTGCTCAGCTGGGAGCCTGCTTCTCCCTTTCCTCCCTGCTTGTGCTCTCTCTTACTATCTCTCTCTCTCTCTCTCTCAAATAAATAAATAAAATCTTTTAAAAAAACAACAAACCAGTACAGTGATTGAAAATTGTGCTTAGCAAGTGACATGTTCTATGTGTAATAGAAACTCAATGTCTTAGCATAGCTTAGACCTACCAAAATGTGTAAGTGACCAAGAACAATCCAACTCAGCATTAACAGTGAGCCTCCCATGATGCTGGTGGCGCAGTCGTCTGAGATCCGGTTTACCGTATATCCAATGGATCCTGCCGTTGTTTCCAGTCACTTGCAGCTGTAGACCGCAGCGTTACCACTCATACTGTTTCTTAGAGTAAATGCTCTGCCATTATTACACTGGCATGATTTTTAAAAATTGGGTGAAAAATCCTTCAAAAACAATTCCACTATTTGAATGCTTCTGGTGTATATATATATATATATTTTAAATATTTATTTATTTGAGGGGAGAGGGGCAGAGAGAGAAGGAGACAAAGAGACTCCCTGCTGAGTGGGAGCCCTACATGGGGCTCAATCCATGACCTGAGCTGAAACTGAGTTGGAAGCTTAACTGACTGAGACACCCAGGCGCCCCTGGATGCTTCTGGTGTTTAGATGCCCAAATAAATGATCTTTTATTATTCTGATTTTGTGGTTTCTCAGGATCAAGGGCAAAAGAGATGAAATTATTTTTTGGTTGCCACCCATACATTCCACGTATCATTCCTGCCTCCAGTAAAGGCAGACATGACATTTCAAAAGGGCCAATTCATTACCTTTACCTCCATGAAATCTGCTTGGGTATGGATTGTGAAATGTGTATGCCACACGTCATACTTTATTAATTTTGAAAGTTAATCCCCATCAAAGCTTGTAAACAACTGAAAATTGGCAGTTTTTCCTTAAAAAGTGTGTGTTCATTTGGTTTGTTGACTTGTTTCCAAGAGTTGCTTGGAGAGGGGACTCAGACACATAAAAGCTATGACTGCCACTGCCTGAAGGCTCGCCTTTACTCAGGGTTACATGGGGAGAAGAGTGGAAGGACAAAAACATAAGAATGACCCACTCTGGGTCCTTTTGCTTGCAGGAAGGTGGATCAATTTCATGTGGACAAAAGAAACTGAGCTTTGGTCCACCTGGACACAGGACCAGCTCTCAAGGTCATTCCCACTGCCACTTGCCACCATGGCAGATCACCTGCCACACACCACAAGCTTTGCATAGCTGGGGAACTTGTGGGTCACAAAGAAACAGAGCTGGAGAGCAGACTACCAATGGGCCTTCTATTCTTTGAAAAAGAGATAAAATGAAGTTTCAATATTTATGAGACCAAACATAGACTGTCCTCATCCTCCAGGTTTTTTGCTTTATAATGTAAGAATATATATATATGTGTATATGTATATATGTATAATTGTATACACACACACACCCTCCACCCAGTGATGCGTTTGTGTATTTACATTTTCATACCTCATATACTTTGACTCTTAACTCATCTTGTTTTAGTAGTATGCACACTAAGTAAGAACTACAAACACCAGACTTGAAGGCATATTAATTCCAAAAGAAAACAAATTCTACTGGGGCACCTGGGTGGCTCAGTCCATTGAGCATCTGCCTTTGGCTCGGGTCATGATCCCAGGGACCTGGGATGGAGTCCCAAGTCAGGCTCTGCACTCAGCAGGAAGTCTGCTTCTCTCTCTCCCTCTGTCACTCCCCCACCTCATGCCCTCTCTTGTGCTCTCTCTCAAATAAATGAATAAAATCTTTAAAAAAAAAAAACCTACTAATTAATCTGCAATCTTTTAAACATGCTTATTGAATGCATAGTCCAATGCAGTTATAACATCATCCCAATGTAAAGTTAAATATATTTAAGAGTCAAAAAGCAAGGGGCACCTCAGCAGCTCAGTCATTAAGCATCTGATCATGATCCCAGGGTCCTGGAATCGAACGCATGTCAGGCTCCTGCTCGGTGGGGAGTCTGCTTCTCCTCTCCCACTTCCCTTGCTGTTTCCTCTCTGGCAAATAAGTAAATAAAATCTTTTTTTTTTTAAGTCAAAAAGCAAGAGTTAAACCCTAATTCCTCCCTACCTTAGTCCCTGAAAGTTAAATCGGCGAGCAAAAGGAGAACCAATTTAACTGATTTCCAGGTCTGCTCATTTCCTCACTTATGAAAAGCAATAAGTAACGTAGTATTTTAGATGCCATTAGGCTTACAAAGACATTTAAGACACAATCCTCAGAGTCAAAGAACTTGCCGTCAAAAACAAGTATGTAAATAAGTTGGTAGATAAGGCGATCTTTCTTTAGGATAGAATTCCATGGCAGATTGTATAGGGTGCAAAGGAGGATTGAGGAACCTACTTTCGTTTGTTTCAAAAATGGATCAAGGGCTGGCTGGCTCAGTTGGTGGAACACGCGACTCTTGATCTTGGGGTTATAAGTTTGAGCCCCATTTTGGGTGTGATTACTTAAAAATTAAATCTTTCAAAAAGAGAGAAAGGATCAAAAAAGGTTCTGGAATTGTGTGTGGTAGCATTTGAGGGGGTTTCCAAGGCTGTGGGGCTGGGACAGGTGAAGATGAGCGAGCTGAACAGTAGGCCATTAGGACATCAGTGTTTCCACCAAAGAACGAGCCAACACGGATAGGCACAAAGGGAGTGAAAACAGCCGAGTTTTGTATAAGATACAAGATATGGGGAAAATAGAAGAAAAGGCTGGAACACTAGATGGAAGCCATCTTGTAGAGGGCCCTAACCGCCAATGTTAGTAGAGTGCACTGACAGAGCAAAATTTGAGAAGTACAGGTGAGTGACAGAACTCTAACTTAAGAGAACAAATTTGGTCGCAAGGAACAGGATGAGTTTCTTCAAAGAGAGAAAGCAGGGGCACCAGTAAGGAAGTAATTACAAGAGTTTGCTCATTCATTCATCAAAGAAAAATTTACTTATCAAGTACTATAGGGCAGGCACGTGCGTGCACTGAGGAAGCGAGGAACCAGGCATGGAGCCCTCAGGAGGCTTGGAATCTGGGGGGAAAGAGTATATCACTGTTCAGGCAGCCAAGAACTCTGATGGAGGTAAGACAACCCTGAGAGCCCAGGGGGTTGCGAAGAATCCCCAAGGAGGTAAGCCTTGGGTTAAATCTTGAGAGACAGGCAAGGGTTGGTCAAGGGAAGAAGAGAGGGAAGGAGAGTCAATCGGGAGAGACAACTCACTCTTGAACAACCTGACACATTCAGGTCTATCAGAAGCTCTGGCCCAGAAGGAAGTGAGCTGAGACTTTTTTTTTTAATTAAAAATAATTACTATAAAGAAAATAACAGTCAACCATTTATTTATTAAGTACTTATTAAGCATATGCCCAACACTGGTCTCTATACATGATCGTTCATTTAAGTCTCACAACTCTCTGAGCCAGGCATTGTGATTCCCATTTTACAGATCTACCACTGACTTCAGCTGCTTCAGAAATTCACTTCTCAGAATCACATGGCTATTAACTATTGATTGGGGGGATTCAGACCTAAGTGTCTCTGACTTGAACATCAGTCTTGAGCCGTGAAGGCCAAGTAAGAGTTAGCCATACAAGGAAAGGTGGAACAAGCATTCCAGGCAGAGGAAGTCTGAAGGTATGTGTGTCAGCAGGGGAAGATTGACAACAGGCTGTTGGGGATCACGAGCGTGTGCAGTACAAGGCTGGGGGCAGGAGATGAGGGTGGAGGGGCTGGCAGAGGCCAGGCCACAATGGGTCTTGCTTTGTAGGTTGAAAGTATGAACTTTGACCTGAAAGCTATGAGAGCCCCTGAAGACTTAGAAACATGACAGATTAGAAGGGACAGACACACTCCAGTAGAGGTGTGGTGAATGGGGCAAGGCTGGGGGCAGAATTTCAGAAGTCTAGTGAGCGATGATGGTGACCCAGGCTTAGAATTCTCTGATGAGAAGCATTAGGAAGATGATGCTCAGGCAACCTAGGTTGGGGATGAATGGCGACCCCCCCCTCCCGCCACACACACACACAGAAAAGTGAATTCAGGAGGAGCAGCAGAGGAGTCTGCATGCTTGGAGGCAGGACAGGGAAGGGGCTGGTGAGGACTGGAGAGAGAAGGTGGAGTCGAGTTAAGTTCAAGTTTGGATATAGAGATGGAAATGACTGTGGGACCACTACATGCAGATGTCAAACAGGCTGCTAGGTTCACAGTTCTAGGCTCAGAAGAAAGGTCTAGGTAGGAAACAAAGATTTGAATTGGAAATTTGGGCAGGAAAAGAGATAGTAATAATTAGCACTGACCACTAACCAGATGCAGTTCATAAAGCTTTTTTAAAAAATATTTTATTTATTTATTTGAAAGAAAGTGACAGAGAATGAGAGACAGCATGAGCAGAGGGCAGGTACAGAAAGAGAGGGACAAGTAGACTCCTCACTGAGCAGGGAGCCCGATGGGGAGCTTGATCTCAGGACCCTGGGATCATGACCTGAGCCAAAGACAGACGTTTAACCAACTGAGCCACCCCGGAACCCCTCATAATGCTTTTCATGTATTTTCTCTTTAATCCTTTCAACCACCATATTAGATACAGTTGTTATCCCCATTTTACAGACTATGGACCTAACTAAGCCACAAGGACGTTCAGTAACCTGCCTAGGGCCACACTATTCTTGGAGGATCCATATGCTTCTACGCCTTAACTTGCCAAATGTTTGTGCCTGTGATCCACGTAGAGACATCTCTGATGTGTCATTCAGTACAAATATATTCTTCCCTGAAACCTAAGTTGCATGTAATCACACTGAGTCTTCTGCTGTTTCTTATTCTGTTTCACTTTTTTTTTTTAAGATTTTATTTATTTATTTGACAGAGAGATCACAAGTAGACAGAGAGGCAGGCAGAGAGAGAGGAAAGGAAGCAGGCTCCCTGCTGAGCAGAGAGCCCGATGCGGGACTCGATCCCAGGACCCTGAGATCATGACCTGAGCTGAAGACAGCGGCTTAACCCACTGAGCCACCCAGGTGCCCTCTGTTTCACTTTTGAAGGAGGCTGGTTACAGCCCACGGTTTGATTCCCCGGCACTCCTGAAACCCACATTTGGGAGACTCCCACCCCTGGCTCCGGTGATGGCAGTGGGACAGCTGAGATGACATCACAGATATTGGGCGGGAAACTGACTTCAGGGTGATTTTTAAGTTAAAAGCAGAACAAGATGAGAAGCAAATCTCTTCCACCAAATCACGCCCGGAGAACACGTCTGTGAAAGCTCACTCTTTAGCACTGAGTCATTTACGGCTGTCACACGCATTTATGGGGACTGAAGCCATTTCTGCTGCCAGGGTTTTCCACTGTGAGGAACAGGAAAAGATGCAGATGCCCTTAACTCTGGGGAATGTTGAAATGTTGGTCCTACAATTGCTCCAGTACTACACGGCGGCAGGATTTGGGCACACAGCCCAGAGAAAAGCAGCCGTGGGTCTGCCCTCCGCTTTGATGTAATTCCTGTGGACAGTAATTGCAATAGGAAATAATACCGCCACGGCGGAAGTTATGGAATATGACATTTACCATCTCGCTCAGCAGGAAACAGCTTTGTTGGCAGGACTCAAGGAATTCACCCCCCCAAATGTATCATAGATCCTGAATGTACACATGTGTCTTTCCTTCCACTTCAGAGGAAGGGGGGAAATGTTCCTTTTCACTAGAATTAACGCCTTCTGAGTGACCTATCTACCTCCTCGACACCTACAGAGCCTCACTCCCCTGGTTAAGCCTTTCTTCCCTCTTTAGCACCATCACTTTCTCCTTTGGCAGGGCTCCCCTCCCCTCTGGCTTCAAACACACATGAGTACCCTCTAGAAAAGCCCCTCGGCACGAAGGCATGATGGGGGCGACGTACTGTTCTCTGTCTTGAGAGCAGCGCTGGTTCCCCAGCCACGGGCAGTGTCGAAGCTCCCAGAATTAAACACCAGGAGGGGTGATGTTACTTACTCTCCATACACTGTATCTCAGAAACGCAACTGCAAAATGAAAGCCTCCTGACCCTTTTTCTTAATCCTGCCACCCCGTGAAGGCCGTCTTCTCCCTCCCTTCCTCTCCCTGACTTTCTCCTTCCAATGCCCATAGTAGATAAACCCCCAAGTCTTCCCCACAGCTGGTCCCCAGCCAGTTCTCTTCCTGTTCTCTTCCCACCTTCCTGTGGCTCCCAGCACTGAAACTTCCGCACGAAACCGTCTTCCTCTTCATCTTTGGAGGTAGAGAACTTGCCAGTTTCTCCTCTGCCTCTTTATTATTATTTTTTAAAGATTTTATTTATTTATTTGTCAGTACAGGCAGGCATAGTGGCAGGCAGAGGCAGAGGGAGAAGCAGGCTCCCCATGGAGCAAGGAGCCCGATGTGGGACTCCAATCGCAGGATGCTGGGATCATGACCTGAGCCGAAGGCAGCTGCTTAACAAACTGAGCGACACAGGCATGCCCCCTCTGCCTCTTTAAATGCTGCTTTGACTCACTAGTAATCCTCTAACTCTGGGAATGTGCCCAAATACCAAGACCACCGCTTTCTCTAAATTGTATCCTGCAGAGATCACCCCACTCCCAAGGCCCAAGGACCACTTGAACACATTTGACTCCCCAGATCAACAACTCTGAGAAGAGACACATGGTTCAGATCACCAGTGACTGCTGTGGACATCTGCACTCAGCTCTCTCTCCACCTCACATGCTCCCTTTGCCAGCTGCCCTTAACAATGCCAATGACCTCCCCAAGGGTCCTTCCCCAAGACCTGAAACCCCAGAGACTCCACTCAGCCTTTTGTATCATCAAGACCAAAGGAGGTAGAGTGCTCTGTAAACTGTCCTGTTCTTGACTTATAATGTATTAGCATTGCAACTATTTAAATCTTTTAAACTCTTCCTTTAAAATGTCTGCCAAGGGGCACCTGGGTGGCTCAGTCGTTGAGCGTCTGCCTTTGGCTCGGGTCATGATCCCAGGGTTCTGGGATCGAGCCCTGCATCAGGCTCCTGGCTTGGTGGGAGGCCTGCTTCTCCCTTTCTCACTCCCCCTGCTTGTGTTCCCTCTCTCGCTGTGTCTCTCTGTCAAATAAATAAATACAATATTTAAAAAAAAAAAAAAAGTCTGCCAATTTTACCCATTTTTTCTCCAACCACTCCCAGCCCATGGCTCCCTTCCTTCCCCAAAACGTGTTCCACATTCTGTCAATAGTGCATCTTTATGAAACAACCTTTTCCCTCTTACTCTGCAACTCAATACTCTTTAAAGGCTCCAGTTACAGGCTGAATTTGTCCCCCTGAAAAAGATATGTTGAAGCCCCCAATATCTGAGAATGTGGTCTTATTTGGAAATAGGTCTTCACAAAGGTAATCAAGTTAAAATGAGGTCACTTGGGTAGGTCCTAATGAGGTATGACTGATGTCCTTATAAAAGAGGGGCACTGGACACAGAGACATCCAAGGAAGACAGTGTGAAGACACAAGGAGAACACCCCCTCCAAGCTGAGGAATGCCTAAGGCCACCAGAAGTCAGGAGAGAGGCACAAGAGATTTTCCCTCACAGCCCTTAGAAGGAACCAACCATGCCCACACACTACAGCACCCAAGTACCAGTTCACATTTCTCTGTCTGGCACAACAGATCCTCTTTGGTGTGGCCCTGTCCTCTTTCTTCAACCTTAGTTCTCAAGACTTCCCTACCTAGACCTACTGGTCAGTCCTCCTCCAGTCAAAGGTGTCTCCCTGCTACTCTCCACCTGGGCTATAGCTCTCTACCCTTGCTTGGGATGTTCCCAACCTATCATGCCCTACCCACCTCTCTCTTCCATCTAAATCTTGACATTCTTTAAGCTCAAACTTTCATCCCTCTTCCTCAATTATACTGTCACAGCTTTCTTGGCCTATGTTTTCCTCTCTCTTCTCTAAATCACCATTGGACTTCTCATCTGTATCATTTAAGTTGACTCTTGATTATGTCTTGTTTACATAGCTCCCTCCTGGCTTTTTTGTGTGGTATTCTCAGATCTGGGATTAAATTTTAAGTGACTATTCTCTACTGGAAACCACTTTTCCAGACACCTTCCTAGAATTGCTTCCTTGAGAAAACATCCTTTCATCTAGACATTCTCACAATTTTTGTATTATTTTATCATATGTCATCCAATCAAGTTCTACTGCACATTTTGGTTCGGTGGGATCAACATTGTAGGTGTGAGTCCCAACTCTTCCTTTCCTGGAAAAGTCACTGGATGTCTTAGAGTCTTGGTTTCCTCGTCTCTAAAATGTTATCTCTCAGAGCCATTGTAAAGGTAGGATGGAATAATTTATGTGAAAGTGATTGTTAAAAGGTAAAGATGGGCTCAAACATGAGATTAAATCATTATTATCATCTCAGTGCCAATTTAGCTCAGCTAGTTAGCTGCCGTGCTGATGAAATCATGCATGTGAGCCAAGTGAGCTGGTTCACAGGGACCAATAATTTTCATTACTAATACAGAGTGAGCAGAGGGATGGAGAAAGCTGCAAAGTACATCCTGGTTCATCAGCAGGGTTGTCTTCTTAAATAAAAGATAGATAGCGTACAGTGCCCTCAATCTACTTAAGGCATGCAGGATCCCAGGATTTTGGCAGAAATAACAGACAAGCCCTGTCATCAACAACTCTGGTGCATTAAATTCACAAGATAATATATTATGCCTAATTCAAGAGTTTAATGGGTTGTTTTGTTTTGTTTTGTTTTTTGCTTTGGTAATTGTATTCTACTGGTTTTAAGACTGAAAGATAACCAAGAATTGCTATATCTGCCTGCAATACAAAAAGCAAGTCAATCTCTGTCAATTTAGAATTATTCCACTATGGCTCATCCCATGAGCATATTGAAACAGGGAAGAGCCAAACCGTTATTCCAATTTCCAATGAGGATGAGATTTAGTAGTATACAGACTCCCAAGTGTTTGGTTAGTATTCACATGCTAAACCCCCCAAACCTGCCCTTCAAAACCAGCCATATGAATTTAGACTTCTTGTTGTTGTTGTTTTTAAATTTAAATGTTTTTATTTTAAAGGGATTCCAGTAACTTTCTCTTTTACTTCATCTTTTGTATTTGTCCCATGAACTGTATACACTGGCCAATGATTTCAGGTGAATCAAGTGGTCATTCTTAAATTGCAGACACCAAATACAGTACGTGTGGTAAAAACATATAAGTATTACAGCAGAGATTATTTGTAAAATCCAAAAAGCTGAGCCCTGGGTCTCTGGGGGGGCACCTGGGTGACTCAGTCAGTTGGGTATCTGCCTTTGGCTCAGGTCATGATCCCAGGGTCCTGGGATCAAGTCCTGTGTCCATATCCCTGCTCAGGGGGAAGTCTACTTCAACTTCTGCCCTCTGCCTCTCCCTCTGCTCATGTGCTCACTCTCTCTCAAATAAATAAATAAAGTATGTTTTAAAAAAGGAAAGAAAATAGATCTATGGAGTGCCTGGGTGGTTCAGCCAGTTAAGCGTCTGCCCTTGGCTCAGGTCATGATCCCAGGGTCCTGGGATCGAACCCCACATTGGGCTTCCTGCTCAGCGAGAAGCCTGCTTCTTCCTTTCCCACTCCCCCTGCTTGTGTTCCCTCTCTCACTGTGTGTCTCTCTCTCAAATAAATAAATAAGAAAGGAAGAGAAAGAGAAAGAAAGAAAATAGATCTAGGACAAGAGCTGGAGGTCTGAGTGTCTCCACCTGGAATGACTCCCTCCCTCTTGGTCTGCTGGTGAACTCCTGTGCCCCCCAGACTACCCATCAACAGATTCTAGCAGAATGGCTGAATAATGAAGACTGAAGATCAGCCTAGTTATAGACAGATCTGGCAATACTTTGGTGAGTGGATTTATCCAAGGGACTTGGTGAAGGGAAAATGGCTTAGGGGGAAAAAAAATCTAGGAAAAGAAATGTAGTTCTATCTAGATTTAGTCCTAGCGGGGAGCATCCTCTACGAAATAAGTCCCAAACATGCCAAGAATATTTTGTACTGCATTACAAATGAAAACCAGCTCCCATCCAGATGGAATAAAGAATTTCATAACCCAATAAATCTGCCTGCCTCCCAGGACGGAAACTGGTTTAACTATTCCAAACAAATTCTTACAGATTTCCCACTCTTGATGTGTAAAGGCTTTTTAGAAAGTCGGCTGAATTTGGTCTGTGATAGATGCTTATTAAAAATTCAGAATCTTTGTTTAAGCAAAACAATGTACGTGGACCCCAAGTAAAATCCTTGTCAAGGAAATCCCTGAGAAATCTGGGTTTTTTTCTCTCAGTGAAGTTATGTTAAAAATGAAGAACATACGTTCTTCTGTGGGATCTGTAGCTGAGGTGGAGATATTAGAGTAAATGTCAGAACCCCCACACCCTTCACTCCCACCTCTTCCCTTCCCAGGCTTCTCAATTTTTTCATGTTGTTTTGGTGGGTGGTTCGAGCAGCTTTTGTGGGCTTTAGACTTCAGGCTTCCATTACTTTGTACTTTAGGTTTCTGGATTGAGAGGTTTGTGGAGGAAAGGGATGAAGGACACTCCAAGGGTAATTGCTCCTTAATAGCCCAAAATAGGGAAAAATAGCAACAGGGGCGCAATTAGCCTCCGCTCATCCTTCCTCTAAGCAAATGGCACCCATCACAGAACCTTATCAAGCAACGTGATTGTGTGGCTTCTGTGTGACCTCGGGCAAAACACAGGATTTCCTATTTAAGGCTCATTTGTGGTAGAGTGTATGGCCCATCAGACCCAGGAAGCATTCATTGCTTCTCTAAAATGCAAAGAACTTTGTAAAGATTTTAATGGTACTGGAAATCTGGAGACCACGTTCTGGAACTACTAAATTTGGTTTTCATCAGCGGCTTCATTATTGGCTGAGATTTAGAAGCGAAAGGCGCCTATTTTTTGCCATCCGTTTTCTGCAGCAATCAAGGCACAAACATCCAGCCCATTCGAGTACCCTTTTATCCACTTTCCTTGGGGGGACCTCTGACTGACCACGCTAAATACGGGGGTATCTAAGAAACACTAACATTTCATGAAAGGTTCACTTTTTTCATCTCCTTCTTTGACTACAGTGGCCATTATTTTGCCTTTCCTAACAGAATCCAATGCACGAGTAAGCAAAGGAAACCCCGAACACAGGCTGAAGGATAAAGGGGGGCCAAGTGGTCCAATGGTGCACCGAGATGATTCACTAGCCAACACCAGTGCGGAGACTGCTGTGCACCGAGGTGGCCTGTGCTGTTGCTAAGGCCAACTGTGCCATTGGTTTTGAATTACAAAAGCACTTCCAGTTCTAAAATAATTAAGTCACGGAGATAAAAAGTACAGCAAAGAAAAAAAGGGGGTGGTATTAGACTGACCCCCAAGTTCCCGTTCTTTTGAGTCTCCTAAAAGTTCCTATCTCTTTCCTCCCCCGCCACCCCACTCCTCATGCTTCTAGTTCACTATTTTAATTCCCAGCAGAATCATTAAGTACGACAGGCTGCCCAGCTACAAAGCTGGACGTGCACACTCCCATTGTGTTCAGTAGTCGAGGACACGCAGGCAAGCTAACAAGATGCAAATCCCATTCAATGTGGCCAATGTCTTGTTCTATCCCTATGCAAAGGCCCAGAACACTCATTCTTTTAGGCAGTTTTATAATCTGGCTCTGACACCACTGCTGAACATGTAACACTAATTTAAATAAACCACAGGTGGTTAGCAAAAGAGACAGTTCTGTCTTTGTTTAGTCTGAGAGGTTATTTTCATGATGAAAGAGACCTGGTTGCATGTTCTTAGGCGAGGTTCAAGGATCTCTATCATTTACCCTCCAGGAATATCCGCATTGTGAGTCATCTGGGTGCTAGTCGGGTCCCTGCTGAACTGCTTGGTGACTAGAGAAGAAACATTCTAGGAACAGAGGCACGCATCGAATAGGGGTCTTGGAATTATGAAGCAAGTGTCACTTCACCCAGGTTGTGTTGAAAGAGGCAAGAACACAACTTACTCTGCCAACGGAAGCAAATCTCATGTGAATCACCATGGTGATTCCTTCAGGATGTGGTTGTATGTAGCTGAACTACAGGCGGGGTTCTTCCCACAGGCCTGCACCTGCTTTCCCAGGCGAGGAACTCAGTGCACAGGTGGGAGAATGCACACTAATGTTTAAAGTTACCACTGAGGCTTGAAATTGCTTCCATGGCAGATGCTCACCTTTTACTCGATTGTATGTTACAGATCATAAACCAGGGGGCTTGAAACACAGTATGTGTTAAACAATACCTGTTCGCTGACAGACTGGGCTTAAAAACACCTTTCCTTTCTTCTACCTGATTGGACAGAATAGTCGGAAACATAAATGGGTCTAGTCTTGCACATTTTTGGTTTCATGTCAGATCTCTCTTTTCAGGAGTCTTAATCAGAAAGATTTTTCCAGTTGGTTTACTTCCTGGTCTTCAAAATCATCATCCCTGAAGGTCTGTATTGAGAGTCTAAAGTGCTAGTCCTTTCCTTAACAGGAGATAAGTCAGTCAGCAAGACTTTAATGCCTCTCTGAATATTTTGGTCGGAATCAGTGACTAGATTTAAACTAAACAAGACGTCCCTCAAACAGCAGACATTCTGAAACTTGGAAATCATTTACAATAAGGAGACAGCAATTTAAAAGGCTATTCTCCTTCCAGAATTCCAACTGCCTCCAGCATAATTCTACAAACTGCTCTGGTTCCTGAAGTCTGCACTTCTTAGGTTCCTTCATTTTCCTGCAGTTAAAGCAGAAGGAAACTTGTACCCACAGCTTCTATTTGAACACTTCTTTTTTTTTTTTGAACACTTCTAAACTGTCCTAAGTTAATAAAGATGCTGACAGACACAGTGTTTTTGTTTGCCTCAAGGACACATCCTAATATTCCTGGCCAGCCCTTCTGCCTCCATAAATTGCATCCAGACATCCAATATGTTCAGAAAGAAAAGAATGTAGTGAAAATTCTAGATGGGGATATTTCTGTTCAGGGATTAAGATGAGATTCACAGGCAGGATATGCAAAAATGAGAGTTTTACACAAGAAAAAACCAGCATTTGTATGACAAAATATTTGCCCATGAAAGCTCAGTTTCTGAGGTTCAATTTCCACTAAATTCTAAAAAAAAAAAAAAAAAAAAACCACATAAAAGCTGAGTGGCTAGTATCCATGGTTCCATATCACTAGATTTCCTCTCCTTCATTTCCCCTCCACTTGCTTATCTCACAGGTCGCACTTGTCAATTCTTCTAAAGCCAAGACCAAATTCTATCCATATCAAAGACCTACTAATCTCTTCCAGAGAAAATAATGAACTAAACTCAACAGACTTGCAGGAGCTTTTTCCGACTTTCCAATTAGCAGGTCAGTCTCAAGGTCTAATATATATACGGGCACAAAAAAATAATGTTGATAAGGGAGTATGATTATACGTCAGCCTTGACTCAGGCTTTTTATTTTTAAGATTTTATTTATTTATTCTGAGAGAGAGCGTAAGTGAAGGCAGAGGGAGAGAGAGAATTTCATGCAGACTCTACGTACTCAATTTTAGGACCCTGAGATCTAGGCCTGACTTGAAACCAAGAATCCGACTGAGCACCCCTCCCCACGCCACCCCCTACCTCAAGTCTTTTAAGATCTCAGTCTCAGAGAGGCTTCTCAAACAGAGGTCTAGGAATATATCTTCTCATGAAACCCAAAAGAAAACAGTCATTGTTCCTACCCACATCATCAGCAGAAGCATCAAAAGAGTCTTGCCTGTACCTGCCAGCATAAACTTTTAGGGCCTGAATAAATCAAGCTAAAAATTGTCTTTAGGGAATTTGTAACCCAAGATAGATTTGGGGTGAAGTGAGCAGTGGAGTGATGAGAGGAGAAAGTTCTGATAATGTTATCTCACCAGAATTTCAGGATAGCATTTTCTTTCTTCCTTCTTTCTTTCTTTCTTTCTTTCCTTCCTTCCATCCTTCCTTCCTTCCTTTCTTTCTGATTTTATTTATTTATTTGACAGAGAGAGACACAGCGAGAGAAGGAACACAAGCAGGGGGAGTGGGAGAGGGAGAAGCGGGCTTTCCATTGAGCAGGGAGCCCGATGCGGGGCTTGATCCCAGGACTCTGGGACCACGACCTGAGCGACCCAGGCGCCACTCAGGATAGCATTTTCAAAGGTTCCTTGGGCATTACTGTATTACCCAATTGGTTTATTTCCACTCAACAGGCAAATTCTCACCAAGCAGCTCTAGGAGAGTAGTGAATTACAGCTACTCTGAAAAGGTCAAATAAACAGATCACTCCTGAGCCCCAAGGTAAATATGTAGCTCTTTCTAGTGTAGTCAGTGGACAGAAATTCAAAGGACAGAATTCAGTCCAAGGGCAGACCAAAGAAAAGGTCAGAGTCTATGCTGTTAATGCTCAGGAAGACTCCCTACCCCATTTATATTCCATGTCCTATGAGAAGTTCCTTCCACTTGTGTTCTAATACGAAGCAGAAATAACAAGCTGACCAGGCAATTAGGAAAACAGGGAAGACAACATCAAAATGATAATGCAAGAAAAACAATTCAAGATATAGACGCCATGTCGCTTTCGAAAGATACAGTGGAATTTCAATGGAGGATTTAACAGACATAGAATTTTCCAGGAAAATAAAGATAAGATATGGGGAAACTTGAGAATACTGATAAGGAACCCTGTCATCTAAACAAACCTTGACGCTGAAAGGTAATGATATCCTAGAGTCCATGATCCAAAATAGAGTCATGTATGTATAAAAGGATTAGTGTAGAAAAGGGTAGAAAGAAAAGCAAGTGCACAGGGGAAAAAAAAAGTGCATATATGAAGGCGAGTGAGGGGGTGGGTGTGGTATTAACCCTCTACCTAGTCCAGAATGAGACTGAGTTATCACAGAATGAAGACTTTTCATTAATGTATGTGGCCTCGCCCAACTCAGCCAAATTCCTACTTACCTTAAGGGAGGAGGAAGGCAGAGGTTTTTTTGTTATTTTAAATTGATCCTTGATTGCTAACTGTACCTAAATTTGCAGAGGAGGGAAACATAACATGCGCCATAAAGAATTCAATCAAATTCTTTGCCTCTTTGGTGGAGGTTGTGATAAAGTGTTCGGAATCATTCCTGCTCTTTTGTCTCAGTTGAAGGACAGGTACTACATCTGCCAAGGATGAAATCAAGTGGAAATCTGAAACTAGAGGTCAAGTAGGGCCAGGAAGTAGTGACCTGGGCACAGTCCGTCCTCCCATCCCCTGGTAAAGGAACCTGGAAATACAAGTTATCGGGTGTCAATCCCACAACCGCATTCTAAAAATTTGATGAAAAAATTAATCTCCATTTTTACACGCCAAAAATTGTCTAGTGAAAAAAGCACTGGGGTGCGTAGGGCACAAGAACAGCCATGCCTCTTTCCCTAGGGGCTAACCTAATCTTTGGATGTCTGGAACTCTAAGGACTTTAAAATTAACTAGATAAAAAAGCACCGAATCTAAAGCTGTCTCTGTTTCATAATTTTTTTTTTAAGATTTTATTTATTTATTTGACAGAGAGAGATAACAAGTAGACAGAGAGGCAGGCAGAGAGAGAGGGGGAAGCAGGCTTCTTGCTGAGCAGAGAGCCCGATGCGGGACTCGATCCCAGGACCCTGAGATCATGACCTGAGCCGAAGGCAGCGGCTTAACCCACTGAGCCACCCAGGCGCCCCACTGTTTCATAATTTAAGGCTGGTGATTTCCTGAGAGAGTGGAGGAGTAAAAATGCTACCAGTTGCTCTATGGGGTTGGATCAAAGGTGGGAACAAATTTGGGGTTTCAAGAATGCTTTGGATCTGACAGACGTTTCATACGACAATCGTTTCTCCTCACCCCGATTTGTCGCAACATACGGTTTTCAACATGGGGCATGCGTGTTCGAAATAAAACATATCCACCAAAAAGAGCCCTGCAAACCCTCAAAAATCAACATGTCCCTCCTCTAATAAGCTAGAACTGTAGCATGCCCTCGAGTTGCATGGAAGCTAATAGGAAGGAAACCTATTTGAGTGGTTTTGCAAAACGACCAAAATTTAAGAGAAACAGGGCGAGGAAAGCCGTCGTTTAAAAAAAAAAAAAATCATTAAAGCAAGCCCTTTTAAGATTGCAGAATATCCATTTTCCCCCCACCTCGGTGCACAATGACGTTAACAGTTTTACTTCCGAAGCTGTGCACAGATACTGCAGGCAGGACAGAGGGGCCCGGTACCCCCGGGGGACCTCGGCCGGCCCGGGCCTGAGTGGACGCCGAGTCAAGGCTCAGCACCCTCCGCGGCCCGACAGCGCCGGCCGCCGCGCGTCCCCACCGGCGCCCGCTCCAGCCTGGCATCGCCGCACCGCCGGCAGGATCCGGAAGCGGACCGGCGGCCGCTGCCCTCGCCGCAGTCCGCGGGGACCCGGGCCGGAGCGGAAGGCTCCGGGTGGACCCGGCCGCGCCGCCCCAGCCCCGGCGCTGACTTACTGCCCGTGGGCGCCTCGCTCGGCGGAGAACCGGCGCGCTGGCGGGAGGCGGCGGGCCGCGGCTCCGCCTCCGATGGGGCGGCGGCCCCCTCCAGGGCCGGGGTTTACTCGCGCGCGGCCCCTGCGGCGGCGGCCAGCGACCTCGGCTGGCGCGCTCCTCCCGAAGCCGTATCTGAAGTGGAGCCGCTTCACCGCCTCGTGGGGTCCGAGAGCGGGGCCGAAGGGGCACAAACAGGAGAGCGGGAGCAAAGCTGCCTCCCAGCTGGCTTCTGGAGGCCCTGGGCTCGGTGTCCCCGGTTCCAAAAGGCTCTCTGGTTGGTCATTTCCATTCGGTGCCGAGGCGCAGAGCGGCGAGACATCTGTTTTCCATAAGCCGCGAGGCAGGGGCAAATCCTGGATTACGGGTTGCCCAGCCCCCGCAGCATTCCCAGACCCCGCAGGGCAGCTAATCCCCGCACAAAGAGCAGGAAAACAACACGCAAGTTGGTGCCCAGTTCCAGAAAGATTTCCCAGTGCGATGACTAAAGGCTCTTGTGCCCAGCCTCCGGGGAAGGGCCAATCGCAGCCCAGGGGGGGGGGGGCAGGGAAGGGGGTGTTGGCTGGGTTCGCAGGTCTAGTCCGGCAAGCGCGTCCTCCCTGCCAGTCTTGTAAACACAAATGCAAACTCTGGCCCTCCGGGGGAAACGACTTTAGTTGGATGAGGCTGAGACAACCCAAAAGGGCCAGCGTCCATTCTGGGACCGTTTTACGCTACTGAAAGCAATCACGACTCCTGAATGGGAGACAGGAAAAAAATCTCTTGCGTTTACTTTAGTAAATTCTGACAATGAGTCAACTGCGACACCATCATCTCTGAAAATGATAAGAAATGACTGCCTCTTGGGGACTTATTGTTTATTCTGTAAAATAGGTTTGGGTAGGAAGTCTCCCCCAACTCATCATCCCCGAATTCCTTGCTTCTTTCTAGAAACTTTTTTTTTTTTAAAAGATTTTGTTTATTTACTTGACACACACAGAACGAGAAAGAGAGAGAAACGAGATCACAAGTAGGCAGAGAGGCTGGGAGAAAAAGAGGGGGAAGGAGGTGTGGGGCTCAATCCCAGGATCCTGAGATCATGACCTGAGCTGAAGGCAGAGGCTTAACCCATTGACCCACCAAGGTGCCCTTCTTCTAGAAACATTTATGAGTGCCTCCCATGTGCCAGGCACTAGGCTGAGAATAGAAAGCTGCAAAAAGCCTTCAGTCTCTACTCTAAAGCCCCTTACTATTGAGGAGCCAAGGGGAGGTGGGGGCTGAGAGGAGGAGGCCAACAATTTCAGCCCATGGAGAAATTCCTATGATAGAGTGTACGGCCAGAGGGTTAAGGGAACATAGAAGCAGGCTTTCGATCATGCTAGAAATTAGGGAAGGCTTCCCACAGGAGGATGCATTTGTGTTTTGAAGACAGAGCAGGCATTAGGCAGGATGGAGAGAGAGAGGGGCAGGGGAAGATCTGAACTTCTGTATGGCTGCAGAAAACAGGTGAGAGGAACAGAGGTGAGAGACGTGGTTATGGAGTCAGATGATGCCTGTCTCATCTGCTAAGCTCTGGGGTTGGACCTTTGGAAGCTGTGGGGACCCTTGTGCTTCACACAGATTACTGAGGAAGGCATATGGAAGGAAGATAGCCTAGGACGGGGTGTAGGTGGGTGGGGATGGATGGGAAAGTCTCCAAAGATGTGAGACAGACAACACCTTTAAGGACATGCCTGGGAACAAGGAGGGGAGCGGAGCTGGAGGCTATCACCCTGACATGCATGCGCACCAGGGTGGATGGAGAATACCATCTGCCAAGACAGAGAAATGAAGGGGGAGCTAGCGGGACCAGAGAAAGGGTGAGTTGAAGTTTAGACAAGTTGAGTTTATGACTTTTGTAGGATATCCAAATGCAAATACCCCAGCAGGCAAGACAGTCCCATGGATCTGTAAGGCAGTTTGGGCCTTGTGGACTAGCAATGCAAATTAGAGAGTTATCCACCTTTAAGTAGAAGGAAAATACAGGAGTAGAGAACAATTCACTTCCTTTGCTAGGCTGCCATAACAAAGTACCACAAACAGAGGCTTCAACAACAGAAATGTATGGTCTCACGCTTCTGGAGGCCAGATAGACAAGACTTGTGTCAGGAGGACCACGCTCCCTCCGACAGTGCCAGGCAAGGATCTGTTCCAGGACTCTCTCCTCACTTCCGGTAGTTCCTTGGCTTGTGGTATCATAAGTGCAGGCTTCACGTGGTACTCTCCCTGCATGAGGGTGTCCACATTTCCCCTTCTGTCAGGACACCGGTCGTATTGGATTAGGCTGCCCCCCCCACTCCAGTGTGATCTCATTTTTAACTAAGTACAACTGTCCTTATCTTTATTTCTTATCTGGAGATTACCTTATTTCCATATAAGGTAATGCTCTGAAGTAGTGCCAGTTAGGACGTCAACCTATGAATTTCAGGGGGACACAACTGAACCCATGACATCCACACAATTTGGATTGAGTTACTCGGAGCAGGACTGAACATGTCAGTGAGGAGAAACATCAGCTTTAAGGGGCAAAGAGAGCAGCTCCAGAAGGAAACTGAGAAAAAACTGATTAGAAAGGTACATGAGGGCGGACCCACACACAGGGAAGAGAAATGTTTTTAAGAAGAGTGATTAGGGGCGCCTGGGTGGCTCGGTGGGCTGAGCCTCTGCCTTCAGCTCAGGTCATGATCTCAGGGTCCTGGGAACAAGCCCTGCATTGAGGTCTCTGCTCAGCGGGAAACCTGCTTCCTCCTCATTGCCTGCCTCTCTGTCTACGTGTGATCTCTCTTCAAACGAATAAATAAAGTATTAATAAATAAATAAAATAAAAAGTGGTTAATAATGAATCATGGAACACTACATCAAAAACTAATGATGCAAGGGGCGCCTGGGTGGCTCAGTGGGTTAAGCCGCTGCCTTCGGCTCAGGTCATGATCCCAGGTCCTGGGTTCAAGCCCCACATCGGGCTTTCTGCTCAGCAGGGAGCCTGCTTCCTCCTCTCTCTCTGCCTGCCTCTCTGCCTACTTGTGATTTCTCTCTCTGTCAAATAAATAAATAAAAAAATCTTTAAAAAAAAAAAAAACTAATGATGCACTGTATGTTGGCTAACTGAACATAAGAAAAATAAATAAATAAAATGAAATTAAAAGAAAAAAGAGTGATTAACGTTGCCAAATGCTTAACAAGCAAGGAAAGATAAAGCTAGAAATTGCCCATTGTCTTTAGATTGTTGCAGTCATGGGACCAAATGGCCAGCCTAGTAGCTGAACTTCAAAGGGCCCACTTAACTCCAACATTTTATGACTTTAAAACTGTTGTCCAGCCAAACCCATTGAGAGAAGTGTGGGATAGTGAACATTTGTTTGAGTCTCACCTCCCAGACCTCCGCCCACTTTCTCAGCCTCCCTTGCTGGTGGGGCTTGAAACTGTGATGTGGACTCTGGCAGTCGGATGGATAAACATTAGACTTCCGTTGAATGAAGGCAATAGGAGAAGATGGATCGCAGAGAAGCCATTTTCTGTCTTGTGGCAGAACTTGGCAGAGATATGGACCCTAAAGGGCCAAAGGTCCAACAGAGTGTCTGTGGTGGCTGTGTTCAGAGGAACAGAATTAGGGCTCATTCTGGAACCATCTGTGGTATAATTTAGGTATTACTCTCAGTTGAGTAGCCTCTGAGCCTGATTCTCTAGATTTCTTAGAGATTCTCTGAGCCACTTAATATTCTTCTTTTTCGTTTTTTTTTAAAGATTTGTTTTTATTTATTTGTGAGAGAAAGAGAGATAAGAGATAGCATGAGCAAAGGGAGAGGGAGAAGCAGGCTCCCTGCTGAGGGGGAGACACGTGGGGCTCCATCTGAGGACCCTGGGATCATGACCTGAGCCAAAGGCAGATGATTGACCAACTAAGCCACCCAGGTACCCCAATATTCTTCTTATTGAATAGTTTTATTTAGATAAAATTCATATACTATGAAATTCATCTATTTAAGTATATAGTTCAGTGGTTTTTAGTATATTCACAAAGCTGTGAACTATCATCACTATCTAATTCCAGAACATTTTCATCACCCCAGAAAGAAATCTCATACACACTAGTTGTCACTCCCCATTCCCCTGTCCTCTCAGCCCCTAGGGATCACTAATCCACTTTCTATCTCTAAGGATTTGCTTATTCTGGACATTTTATATACATGGAATCATATAATTTGTGGCCTTTCATGCTTCCCTTCTTTTGCTTAGCCAATTTTTTCCAAGGACTATCCCTACTGCAACACGTTCCAGTATTTCATTATTTTTTATTGGCAAATAATATTCCATTGCATGAATAAACCACATTTGGTTTATCCGTTCATCAGTTGATGGACATGTGCATTGCTTCCACTCTTTGGCTAGTATGAATAAAGTTGCTATGAACATGTGAATACAATTTTTTGTTTGGACATGTATTTTCATTTCTCTTGGGTCTATCTAAGAGTAGTGTTGCTGGGTCATAGGATAATCCTGTGTTTATAATTTTGAGGAACTGCCAGACTATTTTCCAAATCAGTTACATCATTTTACATTATGAGGGTTCCGATTTCCTAGTGGGGGTGAAGTGGTATTCATTATGGTTTGGATTTGTATTTCCCTAATGATGTTGAGTATCTAATATCTAATATCTAATACTAATATCTAATACTAATAATATTGAGTATCTTTTCATGTGCTCATTGGCCTTTTGTGTATCTTCTTTGTGATGAAATGTCCTTTGAAATCTTTTGCACATTCTATTTTATTTTAAAGATTTATTTATTTTAGAGAAGGCACATGCACCTGGGAGCGTGTGCATGAGTGGGGAGGGGCGGAGGTGGATGGAGAGAGAGCAGGAGAGAGAACAGACTCCTTATTGAGCATGGAGTCTGACACCAGAGTTCCATCCCAGGACCCTGACACTGGAGCTCCATTCCAGAGCCCCAAGGTCATGACCTGAGTTGAAATCAGAAGTCAGATGGTCAACTGACTGAATCCCCTAGGTACCCCAGAAATCTTTTGCACATTTTACAAAAATAATTTTTTAAAATTATAGTTAAATGTACATAGCCTAGAATTTACCACTTTAACCAGTTTTATGTGTGCAGTTCAGTGACATGAAGTACATTCACAATGTTGTGCAACCATCATTCTTTCCCCATTTAAAAAAAAAACATTTTTTTATTTATTTGACAGAGAGAGAGAGAGAGAACACAAGTAGGCAGAGCGGCAGGCAGAGGGAGAGGGAGAAGCAGACTTCCCATTCAGCAAGGAGCCCAATGTGGGGTTCAAACCCAGAATGCTGGGATCATGACCTGAGCACAAGGCAGACAATTAACTGACTGAGCCACCAACGTGGCCCTCTTCCCCCATTTTTAGTTGTCTTTTACAATTTATCTTTTACTATTGAGTTTTTATATTCTGGATACAAGTCCCTTATCACATATATGATCTGAAAATATTTTCCCTTATTCTGTAAGTTGTCCTTTCACTTTCTTGGTGGTGTCCTTGTATTTTTTTAATAAATTCATTTTATGGTCAAACTAACTAGAGTAGTTTCTGTTGTCAGCAGTTAAGAATGTTGACAGATGCACTGAGTTCTACTAAAGACAATCCTTTACTATTTTGTTTTCTATGATAACCTGTCTCATTTCACATCTTCTATCCAATATTGTCTTAGAATTTTGTTTTCCCCCCCCCTAGAGCTTTTCTCGTTCTATTTTTTTTTTTTTAAGATGTATTTAGTTATTTGGGGGAGGGGCAGAGGGGCAGGGGGAGAGGGAGAGAGACTCTCACTCAGACTTCACACTGAGAGCTGAGCATGTCGTGGTGCTCGATCTCTTGACCTTGAGATCACCACCTGAGCTGAAACCAAGAATTGGATGCTCAAACGACCGTACCACCCAGACATCCCAGAGCTTTTTTTTTTTTAAGCTTTTTAAATTCTATCTGAATCGCACCCACCCACATCTTACATTTCCGGGGCAAAAGACCCAAAGAATCCATGACCACCCCCAACACAGTTATAGCTACCAGCAGCCCTCCCAACTATTCCCACCTCTATCCAGCCCTGACCCAGAACCTTGGAAGTCCTGTGCTGTGTTCTTCTTCTCCCCAGACCCCTCTCCCTCCTCCCCTCCCTTCCCCCGGTTACACTGCCGTCAGCAGGTGGGATGTTATGAATGAGCTCGGTGTCACACCATCCACAGTGCCCAGGACAAGGCTCTGCAGAAACCTGGAACACAACGTGTCAGATTAAACTGAATCTTGCAACTTATGTCCTCATTTTTATATTCTAAAACATTTATAAAATCTGATTTTAAATCTTCTCTTTTTTTTTTAAGACTTTTATTTATTTATTTGACAGACAAAGATCACAAGCAGGCAGAGAGGCAGGCAGAGAGAGAGAGAGGAGGAAGCAGGCTCCCCGCTGAGCAGAGAGCCGGATGCAGGGCTCCATCCCAGGACCCTGGGATCATGCCCTGAACCGAAGGCAGAGGCTTAACCCACTGAGCCACCCAGGCGCCCCTTAAACTCTTCTCTTAATGGTCACATTTGCAGGACTAGAGCCTAACCTGGGGTGCAGAACAGATCTATGGTGCTCAATTTATGACTGGAAGAATGGAATTCTTTTGGGAATTAATCTCTAGGAGTTTGTGAAACGGTGAAAAAAGGTAAAGCTTCCAGAAAAAGTTCTCAGGACCCAGAGAGGAGCAAAGACTATTTTCTGGGGCATCATGAGTCGAGGTGAATGCATTTCCTGGCAGATTTTTCTGGTGGATTAGGCTTCACAACTGCCACTGCTCAGCGCTTTGAGTCTGCTTAGTTTTTGTAAACTCTCTTCTCCCACCCCTTGTCCCCACGCCTGTACAGCAGCCTTAAACACTTCAGATTCAAGGCTAACTGAAAGACACCTGTTTGGAATAGCTGGAAGGGGCCCCGGTTCATTCAGTCATAAATCCAGCTGATGTTTATGGAGAACACACTTTAATGCAAGGCACCCCTCTGGGCACAAAAGGGAACAAGGTTCGTTTCCTGTAATAAGGAGTTGGATGATGAATAGGAGGGCAAGACAAATACATTAACCATAACCCAAAGCTGAATTAAAGAGGCATAAAAACCTGTTTTGAGGACTCATGGAAAGAACTCACCCACTTTTTCAAGTAGGAGGAGAGGCTTTATGGAAAAGGTGGGGAAGGAGAGCTAGGCTTTGCTTATAAACTTAGGACCTCTGAGCCTGGTCCCTCTTCCCCAGGAGCTCCCATACTAGTTGGGAAGAAAATCACATGTACTAGCAGCTGCAATTCAAGCCCATATGTGATAAAAGGGATTTGAAAGTCAGCGAAAAGTGAGAGATCATTTCCTACTACAGTAACCAGAACTTTATGGCAGGGTGGACTTGGGCCCTAAGAGAGGAAATGGATATATTAAAATGCATATTTCAGATAAAAACCAATTAGATGCTCTAGATAATTTGGAAAACCCAGAAAAGTATAAATAATAAAACAGAGGTCCCTTGGTGGCTCAGTTGGTTAAGTGTCTACCTTCGGCTTAGGTCATGATCTCACGGTCCTGGGATCGAGCCCCCTGATAGGCTCCCTGCTCAGGGGAGAGTCTGCTTCTCCCTCTCCCTCTGCCCCTTCCCGCTGCTCATGCTCTCTCTCACGCGCTGTCTCTGTCAAATAAATAACTAAAATCTTTAAAAAAAAAGAATAAGGCAGAAATCTATCTATAGACCTACTACCTACAGATAAATATATTGCAAGACATATGCTTAGTACATATTTGAATATGAATAGAATTAGTAAATGACATTACCATTTACTGTCTTTTTTTCTTATGCATATTTTTACTATATAATTTGGAAACTTTTTAAAAAAGATTTTATTTATTTATTTGACAGAGAGAGAGAAAGCACAAGTAGGGGAGAGGCAGACAGAGGGAAAAGGAGAAGCAGACTCCCCGCAGAGCAAGAAGCCTATGTGGGGCTTGATCCCAGCACCCCAGGATCCCAACCAGAGCCGAAGGCAGATACCCAACCCACTGAGCCACCCAGGAGCCCCTGGAACCTGTTTTTATTTTTATTTATTTATTTATTTATTTATTAAAAGATTTTATTTATTTATTTGACAGACAGAGATCACAAGTAGGCAGAGAGGCAGGCAGAGAGAGAGGAAGGGACGCAGGCTCCCTGCCAAGCAGAGAGCCCCATGCGGGCTCGATCCCAGGACCCTGGGATCATGACCTGAGCCGAAGGCAGAGGTTTTAACCCACAGAGCCACCCAGGCGCCCATGGAACCTGTTTTTAAAAAACATATCCTGTAAGGGGACCCAGCTGGCTCAGTCAGTAGAGCATGTGTCTTGACTTTGGGATTGTAGGTTTGAGCCCCATGTTGGGTGTGAAGAGTACTTAAAAATAAAATCTTAAAAAAATTTTTTAAATCCTATAATATTCACTTTATATAGTAAAATTATTAGAAAATACTTTTTTTAAATAACTAAGAAAATACTGTTTAAATAAATATCAATAATTAATTGATATATCATTTCTAGAACAGTTTCCAGAGTGTTCACATTTAGATTTTTTCTAAACGTCCAATCATTATAAATAAAACTTCAATGAAAGTGGTAAACACAAATCTTTGTCGACATCTCTATATTTTCAAGGTAGTGGAATTATCAGGTCTGGGTGTCTTAACATTTCTAGGGCTCTCAAGAGAGTAAGACATTGCACAATTACTTTCTTGAAAGGTTATACCAATTTACATTCCCGCTAGCAATGTATGAGATTGAGATATGCACCTTCATCAACAGTGTTCCTTTAAAATATTTGCTAATCTGACGAGAGAGTAGTAAATCATTGTTTTTTTTAATTTTGTATTTATTTGTTAGTATAGTATTGTCATCTATACTTCAATTAAAAATGAACTTTTTAAAAATTTGTATTGATTCGATCACTAGTGATGTGGGACATTTTAAATATGATCATTTCCATCCATATTTCCTTTAAGTTTCCAGTTCATGTTCTTCGTCTCTTTGTGGGAGAGGAAGTTGGAGAGAATCTGCAATTCTCAGTCAGTCTGGGCTCTTCCATGGTTATCACTGTGTGAGCATTTGCCACGGTGGGATCTCATTCATTCATGTTCCTCTCTCTCCCTCCCTCTCCCACAACTCTCCTTCTTCCCCAGCCACCCCCAAGACAGCCCTTAAACATAGCCAACTACTTCGCCCAGTGCTCAAAGAAACCGTGCTCTGTTGCAGCACTGGAGGAGAAACTGGTGCTTTTGGGACAATAAGTTCAGATTGTCAAGGGCCATTGAGTCATTGAGCCTCTCTTTTTAAACACTGATCTTAGAACCTAACCTCCCCCTATGACATCAAATTAAACTCCACAGCATTCCTCTCTTGATTTCCCAAGTTTCAACTGACTTTATCCTCCTGCCTTCATCATGTCTGTTCCTGCTGAGCCTGGCGTGGACCTTCCTACAGTCTCCCTAGGCTGAATCCTGCCTGTTGCTGATTATGAAGCTCTAAGAGTGGCCCTTGGCTGAGGGTAATCTCTTCCTCTGAATCCTATAGCACATCGTAGTTCGCGACAGTGTTTTCTAGCATCCCAAATGTTCTGATTATTTGTGCATGCCATTCTTCTACATCATTACTTTATCAACCTCTGAAGAGTCTGCTTGTGTAGGGTCTATGTCTTCTTTATGTCTGGATTCTCATGATGCAGTTAGCAGAAATCAAAAAATGTTTTATGAACTAAAAGATTAAATGTCATTTAACAGAAACACTAGGGGAAAGAGAGCTACTTTGAAAGGGAAACCAAACTTTAATTTTAATTGTATTGGGTGTGGTAATATTACAGACTGAATCGTGTACCCTTACCCCACCCTGGCGGGGGCGGGGAGCAACTAGCCAAATTCATAATTGAATCCCTAAGTCCCATGTGACAATATTTAGAGATAAGGCCCTTGGGGAAATAATAAAAGTTAAATGAAGTCAGAAGGATGGAACCCTAACCCAGTAGGATTAGTATCTTTATAAGAAGAGGAAGGGACACAGAGCTCTCTTTCTCTCTCTTCATTTGTGTGCACAGTAAAAAGGCCACGTGAAGACACAACCGCTATCTTCAAATCTGAATTGGATTCCTTATCAGAACCTGATCATGCAGGTGGCTGGTTCTGAGACTTCCAGCCTTCAGAACTCTAAGAAAATAAGTTTCTGTTGTTTAAACCACCAGGCTGTGGCGTTTTGTTATGGCAGCCTGAGCTAATATGGAGGTCATGGTAAGATGTTAGGTGGAAATGGGAGAAAGTCAGTCTAAAAAAGGAATATTAGTAACCTAATCAAAGAACTCACAGGATCTCATGATGAGACCACTTGGTGGTGGTAAATAAAGGAAGAGCTGGGAAACATGCTTCCTTTTGTCTTGTCATAAGGGCACAAGATACTCTTTTTTTTTTTTTTGAGATTTTATTTATTTATTTGACAGACAGAGATCACAAGTAGGCAGAGAGGCAGGCAGAGAGAGAGGAAGGGAAGCAGGCTCCTCGCTGAGCAGAGAGCCCGATGCGGGGCTCGATCCCGGGACCCTGGGATCATGACCTGAGCCGAAGTCAGAGGCTTTAACCCACTGAGCCACCCAGGTGCCCCCACAAGATACTCTCTTATTCGGCATCCTTTTAAATCCCCTGTGGCGAAGCAATAAAAACTGATAGAAATTACAACTGGATTCCAGGGACTGAGAAACTGAATGGGGCTAAGCGATTAATTTTAGATCAAATACAAAGTCAGGAGAGGGAAATAAGCACTCAAATAATATTTCAAAACAACTGGAAATCTGACAAGGAAATTGCCACTGGCTTCCATGAGAGTAAGAGCCTACTCTCTTATAATGTTTTCTTGATGATATATTGATTTTCTTGAGCTGATGCATTAACCACGGAAAGATGTTCCTGAGTCTCCAGGGACATTACTCGATCTGGGCATCAGGCCAAATCACAGAACCACACATGACTTTAAAACCAAGTATTGGGGCGCCTGGGTGGCTCAGTGGGTTAAGCCGCTGCCTTCGGCTCAGGTCATGATCTCAGGGTCCTGGGATCGAGTCCCACATCGGGCTCTCTGCTCAGCAAGAAGCCTGCTTCCCTCTCTCTCTCTGCCTGCCTCTCCGTCTACTTGTGATCTCTCTCTGTCAAATAAATAAATAAATAAATAAATAAATAAAATTAAAAAAAAATAAAACCAAGTATTAAGTAAGAACACATTAGAAAGCCAAGAGAGAAAGAGAACAATTCTCTCTGGGATCTTAATATTTGTTCTCAGGTCCCTGCCAAAAACTCACTCACCATAAACTGCGTATGTTAAATACGTGTCATGCTTTTGAAGTTTCAAACAAAAAAATATCTTACTCGTATGAAACAAAAACAGTAAAGACAGGCAAAGAGCTTTTTGAGGACCCTACTTCTTGGAACTCTTATAATTCAACGTCTTTTCAATTCTTGCATTAGCAATTAAAAACAAAAGAAACTATGAAAATGTTTCTTTCAAAATTTCCTTTTATCCAACATGAGGAGAAAATATGAGGACAATTGAGTCATTTTCTTATCCTTTATGATAGATTTCAATGTATTCTGTGCCTAACCTCCAAAATATGTATATCTGATACATAGATTCTTTTTTTTTTTAACTTTTTTTAAAGATTTTATTTATTTGTCAGAGAGAGAGAGAAAGCACAAGCAGGGAGAGCAGCAGGCAGAGGGAGAAGCAGGCTTCCCATTGAGCAAGCAGCCCGACATAGGGCTCGATCCCAGGCCCCTGGGGTCACGACCTGAGCCAAAGGCAGAGGTTTAACTGACTGAGCCATCCAGTTGTCCCCGAATACACTTCTAGGGGCGCGTGGGTGGCTCAGTCAGTTAAGCATCTGCCTTTTGCTCAGGTCATGATCACAGGGTTCCTGGATCGAGCCCCACATTGGGCTCCCCGCTCAGCGAGGAGTCTGCTGCTGCCTCTCCCCCTGGCTCTTGCTCTATCCCTCTTGATCTCTCTCAGTCAAATAAATAAATAAAATCTTAAAATAAAATAAAATAAACTTTTAATAAGTATAAATTACAAACAGGAAAGTACCCAAGTTCTAAAGCAATAGCTCAATGAATTATCAAAAAGGAACCACAACAGGGTAAGCGCCAGCCAGATCAAGAAACAAGAAACATTACCAGCAACACAGACGTTCCTTTCCAAGTATAGTTTTAAGCTAGATATATTTTTTCATAAAAATATTATTAATGATAGTAAGTGCCTAGATCAGTCCACAAAAGCTAAAAAAGTTTATGAATACATTGCCCAAGGGCTAGAGGGACATCTCCACTTACCAGGGCCTATTCTAACTTAGATTCCTTAGTCAATTGCACGGCTCCTGGGAACACAAATTAGCATAACCACCCAGTGTTACTGGAAAGTAGTTTACGGATATGTATCCAGATTCTTAAAAATATGCGTATGTTATGCCCTAGTGATTCCAGCTAAAAAATTTTTCTCCAAGCAGTATCAGAGGTGTGCTGATGGATATTTGTCCAAACCGCATCATAAGGACAGTAGCCCTGGGATAGCTCTGTCACTTCCTAACTGTGCAATTTGGGACAAAATATCTCACCAACCGCTCTGTGCCTTGGTTTCCTCATCTGTTAAATGGTAATAATAGTAGGTTGTTTCAAAGAGTTGCATAAAGAACTTAAAAGAGTGCCTGTCACAGTGGTTTAACATTTGTTAAGAACTTAGTTACTATCACAAAACCATTCATCACAACATTATTCATAACAAAAAGAATTTTTGAAAGATGTTAAGTGACCAGAAATAGGGCAATGAATGCATACGCTTTTGTGCATCCATACAAAATGTCTCCCTTGGGGGATGGCATAGGGGTTAAAAATGGAGACTCTGGAACCCAAAAGCCAGTCTGGCCCTGACCAGCTGTATGACCTTGGACAAATTTCTTAACTCTCTGAGCATCAGTTTCCTCATTTGAAAATAGAGACTAAAGGGGTGCCTGGGTAGCTCAGTCATTTACACATCTGACTCTTGGTTTTGGCTCAGGTCATGATCTTTAGGGTCGTGAGGTCAAGCTCTGTGGCTGGCTCTGCGCTCAGCTCAGAGTCTGCTTGAGTTTCTCTCCCTCTGCCCCTCCCCTTGATTGCTCTCTCTCTCTCTCTCTCAAATAAATAAATAAATAAATAAATAAATAAATATTTAAAAAGAAAAAAAAAAAGAGGGGTGCCTGGGTGGCTCAGTGGGTTAAAGTCTCTGCCTTTGGCTCAGGTCATGATCCCAGGGTCCTGAGATTGAGCCCCACATCAGGCTCTCTGCACAGCGGGGAGCCCGCTTCCTCCTCTCTCTCTGCCTGCCTCTCTGCCTACTTGTGATCTCTGTCTGTCAAATAAATAAATAAAATCTTAAAAAAGAAAAAAAGAAAGAAAGAAAATAGAGATCAAGAGACCTATCTTGGAGTGTTCACTAGCTCATAAACATAAAACACTTAAAACAGTCCCTGATATATAGTTAGCGCTTAAGCAGTGTTGGTGCTCTCCATCGTTAAATTGATGGCCTGGTGATCCACCAAACGCACAAAGCTTTCCGGTCGGTGGCTGAGAAACTACGTGCTCTGCGAGGAGAAGACAAATGGAACAAAACCTAAATCCTTTTCAGAATTAATAGAGGGAATTACAGACACAGGCCTGGGCCTGGATGCTACGTGCACGATTTCCGTGTGAAGGAACTGGAAAGAGTTGTTCTGCTGGCAGCACCAGAATGCACTGCTTCGGCTAAAAGGGTAAAAAAAAAAATCCCCCAAACAAAAACTCCCACCATGCCACGGCAACAAACAAGTCTTGGGCAGAGAAAAAAGCTGGGCTGGTTTCCCTAATCTCCAGCACCCCTCACCCGCTCTTTTCTTCTCCCTGCCCCCCTCTCTTCTCCCCTTGTTGCTGTGGGCTTCCCAGAGACTGCAAGACTGGGAGTGGAGATTTCCATCCACTTGGGGGAGGAGGTATGCATACAACAGCTCCCACAGAAACATCTGGGGGGCTGAGCTGAGGTGACCCCTGTCCCACTTTTAAAACCTTTGGTGTGAATGTAGACACAAGCCAGACATGCTTTTGTTCTAAAGGAGCAGGTTTCTAGGCAGCCTTGGAAAGTCACAAGGTATGGTGACATTGCTCTGACCCAGTAACCCCAATTTCTGAATAGGACAAAGGCCAGAGCAGTCCCCAAGTCCTACTCCCTTCACTATCAGCAGCTCCCATCCCCCAAGAACCTTGTTCCTCCAAAGGGACACCAGAAACCATGATACCACCAGCTGTGTGTGCAGAGGGTAGCCGTAGTGCCCTGAGCACCATGGCCTGTGAGATAAAGGAAGCTTTGCGTTGGAAGCCCGTATTCCCTGAATACCCCTGGACAGCAATGGGGAAGGCTGGGCGGCTGCCAGGGCCCCCTCCCAGCCCTCCAGTGACAGTTCGGACAATGGCACCGCTTGGTTCACTGCAGGCACTGAGTGTGGGAAGAGAGCGGCTTTGTTCAGGCCTTGTCACTATCTTTCCTCGCCACCGTTCCAACCAGGCTTCTGGGGCTTGTAGGGTCACTGCTACCTTATAGGGTCTTTCCATTCTACTTTCTTTTCTTTTTTCTTTCTTTTTTTTTTTTTTAATTTATTTGACAGAGAGAGATCACAAGTAGACGGAGAGGCAGGCAGAGAGAGAGAGAGAGAGAGAAGCAGGCTTCTTGCTGAGCAGAGAGCCCGATGTGGGACTCGATCCCAGGACCCTAAGATCATGACCTGAGCCGAAGGCAGTGGTTTAACCCACTGAGCCACCCAGGCGCCCTCCATTCTACTTTCTTAATAGACTGGCATTAATTAATATTTAGTCTGTGTCCCCAGTGTGCCCAGACCACAGATAGCATCCGGAAGACCCAATAGCTATCCTCAAGGAGGAGATGGTTAAAAGGGCCATGTTTCTAAGAAATCACTGATCATTGCTATGTTTTTGTTGTGGTGGTGGTTGTTGTTAAAAATGCTCTTAAGGAGGGGCACATGGATGGCACAGTTGGCTGAGCAACTGACTCTTGGTTATGGCTCAGGTCCTGATGTCAGGGCTGTAAGATCAAACCCTGGGTTGGGCTCTGTGCTCAGTGAAGGAGTCTACTTCAGACTCTCTCTCTCTCTCTCTGCCCTGCCCTCTCATTCTCTCTCTCCCTCTCTCTCTCTCTCAAATAAATAAAATAAATCTTTAAAAAAAAAATGCTCTGGGACGCCTGGGTGGCTCAGTTGGTTAAGCGGCTGCCTTCGGCTCAGGTCATGATCCCAGTGTCCTGGGATCGAGTCCCACATCGGGCTCCTTGCTCGGCAGGGAACCTGCTTCTCCCTCTGCCTCTGCCTGCCTCTCTGTCTGCCTGTGCTCACTCGCTCTCTCTCCCTCTGTCCCTGACAAATAAATAAATAAAATCTTTAAAAAAAAAAATGCTCTGAAGGAAACAAAATGACCCAGTGAGGAGTACAGATCAAGAATCGTGTCCTGAGAGCCCTAGTTCTTGTTGCTCGGGTCCCAGTGGAAGAACCCGTATGTCAAATAGATTGGGCTCTCCTGGGTGTTCCTAAAAATGCAATTATTGCCAGTTGCTGGGGAGGCACTTGCGGGCCCCAGAAGGAGCCAGCCTTGCAGATTTCACAGGACTTGTATAAAAAACAGAAGCTCCTCAGCAACATTTTGCTTCAAGTTCTTGTATTTAAAATTAAGTCATCCAGGGGTGCCTGGATTTTCCATATGGAAAGATTAATTCTCATCTGAGAATTAATAGATGGGCCTGAAATAGTCTCCTGGAATCTGCTCATTTGAGAGCATCCTCTGAAAAATGTGTTTCTTATTTTCTCAGGAGGTAACACATTCAAGTTGGTTACTTTATATAACAGGAAGGCACCCATTTTTTAGATGATCCTTCGGATGTTTGAAGATCATTGGGAAATGAGTTAAACAGACATGGTTTTCTGGAGGCAAAAAGCTCTAAGTAGTGGGGGATCCTATGTGTGTTCACAGGTGCTAGTCTCATATTTTCTTGCTGCTTCTCTTTGCTCACCTTCTGGCTGGTGTAAAACCCATCTGTACAATGGCGACAGGTCTTGTTATGCCAAATGTTCCCGGAAGAGATGTGAGGGGCTCCTCATATTCAGAGACCTGCAGGGTTAGGAACTCAGGTGGTGTCACGTCCATTCCTTTCTCTCCTGTTACTCTCTTCCTCTTCCTCCCTTCCTCACTCAAGTGTTCACTGATCACTAGTCACTATGTGCTAGTCTCTGGGAATATAGAGCTCAAAACCATGGTGTTGGCCCTAGAAGAATCCACATTCTATTGAAGAATTCCATGGGGCGGTGTTATGACAGACGTATGTGCAAGATGCTATGGGAGGGAGCACCCTTAGCCAGACTTGGGACATTGGTGAAGGCTTTGTGGAGGAACAGATGATGCTAGAAGTGAGGGAGTATGGAAGATTGAGGAGGAGTGTGTCAAATGGAGATGGAGAGGGGGGTGATTAGTGCCTGAAGTTTCTGATTCGGTTGGTCAGTGGTGGGTCTTGTGGACAACAGTGTATCAGGGGTGGAAGCCACTGAGTCAAGGGGATTAGCCAGTGCAAAGGTCCAGAGGCAGAAGACAATATTCAGGGAACAACCAGTTGTTTGGTCAGGTTGACACCCAGCATGTAAGTGAGTGAGCGATCCTGGATGAGATGGAACTGACAGGAAATGTAGCCAAAGAAAATTGTCTTACGAGGATGAAGCAAATGTGGCCAAGGTCTTGAGTGCTGACTGTTTAGGGATCCATTGTACCATTAGGTCTACTTCTGTGTTTATTACAAATACTCATAGTAAGTTTTATGGAAAAGTAGAATATCCCCAAAATGCACCAAGACCAGAACATAGCTCAAACAGATCTGAACTTGAATCACAGGTCTGCTGGTTTCTAGTGACTACTGAGGACTCTGGGAAGTTACCTAACCTCTCCAGTTCTCATTTTCCTCACGTGAACATGGGATAATAATCATGCCTACCTTCTTGGGCTTTTATGAGGACTGAAAAGATAGAACATGGAGAAGGCCCTCCACAGTATTTGTCATGAAGTTATCCCTTTTCTATCACAGAGGGATCATCTCATTCATTCTGATTGAGATGTTTGGATGATGTTCTGAGGGGTGCCAAGCAGAGAACATTTAAATATTCCATAAGTTTCAGAAGTATTAGCCTGCAAGGCAAAGCCTGGAGCTGGGAGCAGACCTGGGGCAGTGGTGTGGAGTGAGGAACATAGCCACACCACAGACTCACGTGTGTAAGTTCTGAGGGGTTAGCCCCTGCAGATGATGGCTGAGGAACAGAGAGCCTGCTGAGCTCCCTAAGTGCAGCGATGGAACACTGATTGCATTCATAATCCTTTGCATTCCCCGTATTTTCTGTTCACATAAATTCTCAAACAAGACACACCGACACCATCACACATACTTAGTAGGTAGGCTATTTTGTTATCCAGGATGTTAAATGGACCCATCAAAAAAGATGGGAGGCAAATCTGGGACTGTATGCTCTAGGGAACCCCTGGGAGCCCTTGAGACATAGCTCAACCCCGATCATACCTGTATCACACCTGCAGTCCTGATCAGCTCTTCAGGGAGAACGGCTCCTGGTAGGTCTTTAACGACCAGGTGTGTTTGCCCACTCTCAGCCTGCGCTTTCTAGTACCGTACCTGACAAGCTGACAGGCACACTTCACATTTTGCAGCTGAGAACTGCAAATAGAACTTGAGCAAAATTACTCAAACATTTGGGCCAAAGGGCCCACCTCTGACTTGACAAACAGCAGATATGCTCCTGGACACCAATCTCTGGAACTCTCTTGGAAAATGCTATTTATCTCTTAAGGGGTGTGTAGGAGGAAAACATTTAGATCTGTGAGCTCAGCATAAATAAACTCAGGACTGGCAGTTTCTGTGTGTTTTTTGAAGTGTTAAAGAGCTAAATACGTATATCCCGAGATCCGAATGACTGAGGACCCTCCAAGGATGGAGTGCTCACAGCATGGAAACTTTCTTTCCACCAACCTCTCTGCTCTTCCCGGAAGGGTAAAACACAGTGTTGAAATTGAACTTTGAAGCTGTAACCTGACTTCAGAACTATTTACCCTAAAGAGTGCCATGTTCTTTTCCAAGATAGCTTCAAATCATATAGCTCCCCAAGGCATTCCCAGTTGCAACACTGGAAGTCTTAATTTTATTTTTTTTTTAAGATTTTATTTTTAAGTCATCTCTATATCCAACATGGAGCTCAAACTTACAACCCTGAGATCAAAAGTCACATGCTCTATGGACCAAGCCAGCCAGGTGCCCCAAACACCTCCCCACAACTGGCCCTTCCTGCTCTTTAGCTCAGTGGGGCAAGACTATTAGGCTTCAGCTCTTTAAAGGAAGTTGTTTAAAGGAAGGTGTTCTTGGCTTTCCTTCCCGATTGCCAATTAGCTTCTACAGGAGGCCACATTTTGGTACCAGTCACTAGATGAATTCTTGAAAAGCTATGAATATAAATGCCAGCTCTATTCCACAGGAACTCCTCAGTCCATAACATAAGGCTATGTCCTGGACACCTTCGTGGTAACTCACACTTCAGGTGGCTTACTGGCTGTGTGACTTTGTCCAAGTTACTTAACCTCTCTGCTTCAGATCCCTTCTCTATAAAGTAAGGAAAGGAACCATTCTGACTTTAAGGAGTTGGTGAGGACCCAGTGAGATAAAGGCCTGGCACATAGTAAGTGCTCAATAAATCATCATTGTTATTACTGTTGATACGTGCCATTGTCACAGTATTTCATCCACACATGCTTTCTTGTTTGATTTTGTGGACCCATGAGAACAGCCCTTGGTATGTAAGAGCTATAGAATATTGTTATTGTAAATCTCTTATGTGAGCATTAACTTATGTAAATTCTGCCTCTGAAATGCCAAGAAACTGGCATGTCCACCATTCTCATAAAAGATGCTGGATAAAAGCTGTCTTTGTGCCTTGTGGGGTCTCCTGGAATTTTCCTCATCTTCTCTCTCACTGGTCCTCCTCTTTGTCCTTCCTCATTCTGCTGTCTTGCCCTCTGGGGGTGCTTGCCCAGTGGGAATGGAGAGTGCACTGGTCTGTCTGAAGGAGGTGAGGGCAGGATGAGTCTCTGCCCCGCCTGCCCGTCCCTTTCCAAGACCACCCATGGGGCAACTCATCCTCCTTCTCCTGGGCTCTCAGACCACTTCAGGAAACCCTGGCTTCACTCAGAGACCTCCTGGTATTTTCATACACTGACCTGAAACGTTCAGGTTGCTTTGGGTCAAATTCATTTAAAAACCACCTCTGCATCTGAATTAATTCCCCCAGGAGCACCCAAATATGTTGGCTTTAAAGGTGGTGTATCCAGATAACAAATATAAACTCTGGGGCTTAGAAGAAGTGGGAAGATTTAGAAAGCACCAGATGTATTCAAGTCCCATGAGTCACCTTTAGTTTCACTAAAAGTTAAACTTCACCTTTTCAGTTTTTCCGGCTCGTGTCCATATCAAACACTGACTGTGAGTTCACGGACCCCACACCCTGAGGCTCCTCAGAAAGGACAGAACAAAATTCTCTGATCAAAGCTGCCATAGGTGATTTTCCATTTAGCAGGAGGCAATTATTCCCAAAGCAATTCCCAGGGCTCTAGCTGTGTCCTCCCCCTTGTGATCTGAGACACAGTACACCCCCCTCCCTTGACCCCGTGCCCCTCTGCACCATGAAGGGCGTCTTAGCACCAAATGGAACAGCCAGGACGATAACATCAGTCAGCAAAGGCTGGATCCGAGCAGTTTTCCTCCCTCCCTCATTTATTTACAAGCACAAAACCAGAAAGAACACCCAGGTGGGCTGGCTATGCCCATTCACGTTTCATCCCCTCTCACATGGTGTCCTCGGGCTCCACCGCCTTCTCTCTTGGGTAGTCAAGGACAAATGCTCTAATCGCCTGGGGCTGTTCCTCCATTCCTGAGCCCCACTGCAGCAGGCCAGAGTACCCTTTGAGCACTTTTATGGGCAATAAAACTTTATAGCATGCCAATTTCAAACAGTTCCCACATTTCTGAATAGAACTATTAATGACATACAAGACAACTACGGTTTGCGCTTTGAAAATACCAGCAGATAGGAGACCCCTTCACAACAGGGTCAGCTGAGTTCTACCCGCTAACAGCGGGCTTACAGAAACCCCACAGTGGCAGAGCCCAGCTCCTGACTGTGAAACACTTAAGTTAGGAAACAAAACAGCCTCTGAGCCTCACAACATTACCCACGCAGCCGTGAGCTTTGCCTCTCCCCTGTTGCTTTGCTGTCAAACCCACCTGTGTCTCTCCTCTCGCTTTTTTTCCTTCCCTGCGCATTTCTTGCCTGGGTTGACCAGGATCATTATAAGCCTTGTCAGCAAACCCCAGAGAAATGATTTTCTCCTTCCGTGGTTAGCAGGCAACAAATGAAAACCAAGAAAAAGCTAGCAATTCAATAGCAACTTGCTTCTCTTAAACCGTGCCCAGGATTAACCGGTTAGCCCATAAAAAGCATCATCACACACTCCGAGCCTTCCTTACCCGTGTTCCATAACGGCCGCTCCTGGACATCAGAGACTGGCCCCAGCCTCCTCCGATGTGGGGACTCAGCTCTCTGCAGCCCACAGACAATTGGGCCCATTATAGTCATCAGGCTGCTGAGTTAAAGGGTGGCCCTTACAAAAATATAAACAGCTCGTCAGCACAAGCCAAAGGGGCAGGGCTGCAGTATCAGGGGACAATGAGAGCCAATGACCAACCTCTTCGGGCTCTGTTAGCTTAAGATATTAGGTTTCATTCTGAAGTTGGGGAGACCAGAGAGCTGGAGAGGGAGCCAAAGAGGAACAGCCAAGTCCTCGTCTTTATAGCCAGCAGCATGAAAGGAGTCCAAGTTGAAAAGTTTAATCACTGCCTGCAGATCAATTTCAAGGAAAAGTTTGTATGTTTCCCACATAATAATATATATTTTAAAAGTCACAAACATTGGTGTTGCATTAGCCATCTTCATTCTTCTGGGGCCAATGAATGGTCTATTTATTGCGGCCGGTAGGAACTTTCCAATCAAAGAACAAAATCCAAGGAAGCCTTTATGACATACTTATTCTGTGGAATAAAGTGTCTGATGAGAAGCCTTCACTACCTCCACAGAGAAAATGTTTGATTTTATGGGTATGTCTTCAGAACCCAGAGAAATAGGCTTATCTTTGTCCCCAAATATAAATGGTTCACATTCATTTTTTTAAAGTTTTTTTTTATTTACTTTTTTTTTTAAAGATTTTATTTATTTATTTGACAGACAGAGATCACAAGTAGGCAGAGAGGCAGGGAGAGAGAGAGAGGGGGAAGCAGGCTCTCCTCTGAGCAGAGAGCCCGATGCGGGGCTCAATCCCAGGATCCTGAGCTCATGACCCGAGCTGAAGGCAGAGGCTCAACCCACTGAGCCAGAGAGAGAGACAGCAAGAGAGGGAACACAAGCAGGGCAAGTCGGAGAGAGAGAGAAGCAGACTCCCCACGGAACAGGGAGCCCCATGGTGGGGGTGGGGGAGCTTGATCCTAGGACCCTAGGATCATGATCTGAGCCACCCAGGAGCTCCCACATTCATTTCTTAATTACCTACTTTATCCAATCATACATATGCAAACAAAGCAGAAGTTCGCTTAGTACATTTGGAAGAAGACAGGATAGCCATGGCTTTTTTTTAACTCTTTTGATCTTAACTAAATTTTGCTTTTAAAGCTACTATGCCAACTTAACCTTTCAATACCCTATGATAATAACCAAGAACAAGAAAATAAACTGTGCCTTTTTTTTTTCTGTGTATGACTTCTAAATAATATACTGAGGTAAAAATAAAGTTAAGAGCTATTTGGTTGATTTGTGGCATTGCATAAATTACAGCCATACAAAGTTTCAGAAAAGTACAGTCATTACAATTTGGAACCATCTCATTGTTTACATAGGGAAGCATAGCCCCTGTCAAAATTAACTAGCAAAGAAACAGAAAAATGTTGAAATATACTCATTTTCCACAAATTCTGTATGAAGCCCTTCTGATTTTGATCATAAAAATAATAATCAAAAGGCACTGTCCTTTATAATCTCTGTCAGTTTAAAAATATTTATGATTCTGCCACTGATATTTAATTCGTATTAAAGTAAGATTCCTCTGATGGCCCTTGCAAATAGGGTATGAAGCTGCCCTGGATTCTTCTCTTCTCCTAATGATTCGAAAGGAGCTGTTGTATTTGGATGCTCATAGCTCTTGACTTTAAAGAACAGGTTAACTTTTGGAAAAGGTCTAGTTTTCCTCTAAAGCCTTATGATCCTGCCATTAAAAAAAAAAAAAAAAAAAAAAAAAAGCTTCAGGACACCAGAAGGAAAAATATATAAATTGGACTTCATCAAAATTAAGACATTTTATACATCGAAGGACATTATCAAGAAAATGAAAAGGTAACCTACAGAGTAGGAGTAAATGTTTGCAAATCATATATCCGATAGGGGGCTAATATCCAGAATATATAAAGAATTCTTAGGACTCCACAACAAAAAGAGAAACAACAACCCAGTTAAAATATGGACAGAAGTCTGGAATAGACATTTCTCTAAAAATGATCTACAAAAGGGGTGCCTGGGTGGCTCAGTCAGTTGAGTGTCTGTCTTCGGCTCAGGTCATGATCCCAGGGTCCTGGGATCGAGCCCCACATCAGGCTCTCTGCTCAGCGGGGAGCCTGCTTCTCCCTCTCCCTCTGCCTGCCTCTCTGCCTACTCGTGCTCTCTCTCTCTCTCTGTCAAATAATAAATAAAATCTTTAAAAAAAAATTTACAGAAGGCCAAAAGCCCATGAAAAGACAGATACTCAGTATCATTATTCATCAGGGAAATGCAAATCAAAACACAATAAGGTACCACTTTACAACCATTAAGGATAGCTATTTAAAAAAAAAAAGGAAAGAAGGAAAGAAAAAGTGTTAAAAAGGATGAGGCAAGGGTGCCTGGGTGGCTCAGTCGTTAGGTGTCTGCCTTTGGCTCAGGTCATGATCCCAGGGTCGTGGGTTCGAGTCCCATGTCCACATTGGGCTCCCTGCTCAGTGGCAAGCCTGCTTCTCTCTCTCCCACTCCCCCTGCTTATGTTTCCTTTCTCGCTGACTCTCTCTCTGTCAAATAAATAAATATAATTTTTTTAAAAAGGATGAGGCAAAACTGCAACTCTGCGAGCGGGGATGTAAAATGCAGCAGCTGATGTGGGAAACACCACAATTCTTCAAAAGGTCAAACAGAAAACTACCATGTGACCCGGCAAGTCTACTCTTCTGTATATACCAAAAGGATTGAAAATAGGATTGAAAAAAAGGACTGCATAGGACTGAAAATACTCAAGCCATTATCTGTATACTCACATTTATAGCAGCATTATCCAAGATAAAAAGGTGGAAACAACCTAAATGTCCATCCACAGATCAATGGATAAACAAATTGTGATACATACAGGCAGTGGAATAGTATTCAGCCATGGAAAGGAACACACTGATTCATACCACAGCATAGACGAACCTCAAGAACTTTGTGCTAAGTGACAAAGCCAGATGTAAAAGGTCACACATTATACGACCCCATTTGTATGAAATATCCAGAATAGGTAATCCATAGGGACAAAAGCAGATTGGTGGTTGCCAGGGATTGGGGATGGGGGTGGGAATAGGGAGAAACTGCTCAGTGGGTGCAGGCTTTATTTTGGAACTAAATAGAGGGAGTGTTTGTGTAACATTGTGAATATACCATGTATGGCAGCATTGTTCACTTTACTTTTTTAAAAGATTTTATTTCTTTGTTTGACTGAGAAAGACACAGCGAGAGGGAAAACACAAGCAGGGGGAGTGGCAGAGGGAGAAGCAGGCCTCCCCCTGAGCAGGGAGCCCGATGTGGGGCTTGATCCAGGACCCTGGGATCATGACCTGAGCCGAAGGCAGATGCCCAATGGCTGAGCCACCCAGGTGCCCCTGAATTGTTCACTTTAAAACGGTTAATTTTATGTTATTTTGTTTGTTTGTTTGTTTGTTTTTTAAGCCTCAGTATCTTCTGGGTTCAACAGGATCCTTCTTTGTGAGGGCATTCAACAAGTTTACTGAAGGTAGTTTTTTTTAAGATTCATACATCCATTCATTAATTTATTTAGTATTTATGCATTATTCAGCATCTATTAAGCGCCAGATACTATAGGGCAGCTGGGGGCCAGGAGACACCCTTGCACCCTCTCTACCAAAAGTGAGAAAGAGCAGGAGCATCTGATGGGGAAGGACAGTGGCAAGCTGGGTGGCAAGAGCAAATCCGTGGCTGGCAAATGGCTACTGCATGTGAGCTCATCTCATGTTTGATTCCACTGACTGGTCCAACCAGTTGGAGGAGTGGTGGTAGGAATTGTTATTCCTATTTTATTGTTACAGAAACTGAGAATCAGAGAGTTTAATTAACTTCCCAAAGTCACCCAGCCTATAGGCAATGAAGCCAAGTCCTTTCTCTTCCACCATGCTGCTCCCTGAGCAGAGGTGTGTGAGGAACTGAATCTGTGGGGAAAATGATGGTTCCCAATGTGACTGAATGAAAACAACTTGTTAAGAAGCATTTTAGGTATCAAAAAGAGCAGTGTGACTCTCTTTCTAGTGGGATAAACACACAAACCAGGGTAAAAATAAAACAAAACAAAAAAAACAACCAATTTGTCAAACTTTTCCTCAGAAAGTTTCATTTTCAGAAAACAACCATGGAACTTCAGAGATTTTCTACATAATCTGACCAGACACCCTCATTTTTCAGATGGAAAATCCAATGCCCTGCACAATTAAATGACATGCCCGGAGTTACCCGGCAAGATCGTTACAGAACCAGAGCCAGGACTCCAGTGTCTTAGATCCTGGGCCAGGATTCTTTCTACTATGCCATACACAAAACTTTAGAAATTGATCCCAGATTAATCTTCTACTGAGCAGATCTCTAATTCCCTACCTCTCCATAGAATCAGTAGACAAAATTCCTATTCTCCATAAACTCTTGAATGTAATGACCTGCAGAATATGTTCAACATTCTCAGTGAGTTTACTATTTCTTTCATTACATCTTTTGTTAAAAACTAATAAGGAAGAGAGAGATTCACAAATTGCGACTTGGACAGGACAATATTTATCAGTTCATTTAGACAGAGGTAAATCTTTTGGAAAGTTGGAATAGGAAATGAACTGAGAAAAAGGAGGACAGGAGGATTTGAAAACGTAGAAGACTTGACCAGGAATTCATCAGGAAAAGGCAACTACATAGGACTGAAACTCTGGCAAAGCTGTTGCACACATCCCTGACCATCATCTATCCCTTGGTGTTGGTCTACTGCTGTTATTAAAAATAATAAACAAAATAATTACAGAGGGAGATGCATGTCCTCTTAAAACTTGGGGAGATGACATCACTACTTTCTACATTTCAAATACTAGATTATGCAATTCAGAAAATTGCTATATGCCCTTTGAGAATGCCCATCATCCAATTAAAATGTTGCCCTTGATCTGCAACAGTCACCTCTTAGTCACCCACCACTTGGCAACCTGAAGCTTCAATTACCCATAAGATAATCTTCACCTAACTCAATGATCTTCACCCAACCCTTCGAAAGAGCTGAAGCCCCAATTAACTGACTTAGTTCAACATCCCACAGTGCATTCATTATCAAGCCCCTGATTTGCCAGCATACAAAACACTGTACTGAAGGGAAAATATCTAATTGTCTGCTGATATTTTTTAAGAAGTGATACACACATAATACTAGATTCTCATCTTAAGAGATCATGTAATAATACAGTTAATAGAACGGGGTGAAATCACATCAGAAGCTGTTTGGATAATATATGGATGAATGGTCAGACCCCTGAGGCTTCTTGGATGAATCTAGAAATTACTAACTTCAAGACCTAAATTATATATTTTTAAAATCTTTTACTTTCTTTTTTAAGGAAATGAAAGGGATGCCTAGCAACGTGGCTTAATAAGGAGGAGAAGCTGCAGACTTAACTATCAATGACATTGAAGGACTTTGCAGATAGAAGGAATGAAAGCTACAATCTTTCTTCACTTTGGCAAGGGTTTTGATTTTGTTCTGCTTAGCTGTTGCTCGATGCATTGTAAACTATGGATAAAAATCACTTACTCTTAGGTCAGCCCACAACCTGAAATGAAATGAAAAGTTCTAAACACATTCCATTAAACTTTCGTTATCTTCAAATGCATTTATTCTTTTAAGATGAGGAAATTGATAACTAATTATGTGGATGTTCCATTTTCTTGTTTTATATGATTTCTTTGTACCTCTCTGAGAAAGGTAAGGCTTAAAGTCAGATGTTGCATGAATTTAAGCTATGAAGTAGACTCTGCTAACCACCTACCAACATAAACATACTTTTATTTTTCTGACCATGCCAATGAATTTTTACAAGCCTCTTATAGTCTTTTGCTCTGTCACTACATGATCCATGGCCCACATTTGCAAAATAATGCTTAAAGTTAGGCTGTACATGGAAAAGAGCAATAAACTTACTTATACGCTGGACCAAGCAATGGCCTTGGGCTCATTTGCTCATCACCCAGTCCATTGAGCTAAACCATGATAGGCTTCAATACCACAAAAGTTTTCAATTAGTTGGTGAAGACCATGAAGGGATTTGCTGAATACCTAGTTCAGAATTGATCCCATGAACCCATAAAACCCCATGAATCCCATGAATCCCATGAACCCATAATTTTGAAAAACGTACAAGCTGAGCCACCCCCTCAGAACTGGGGGAAGAACTTAATAGTAAAGGTAATAATATATATCCAGCATCTGCTGCATGCCAGGCACTGTTCTAAGAGTATGTACACGTATTAGCCCATTTAATCCTCCCAACCAACCCTAGGTGCTAATAGGCATATTCACTTTATAAATGAGAAAAGTGAAGTTTAGAGCAGTTAGTGAACATCCATAAAGGAGAAGTGGCCAGATACCAAGAGGGGAAAATTCTAACAGGATTAGTTTGGAGAAGGAAGAACAAACAGCAAAAATAAGATATGGAGGTAGAATTAATTGAGGATAGTAAGGAGTAAAAATACCTAGGGATGCTGCATTTATTTGCTAGGGTTACCATAACCTATTACTACAAGCAGAAAACAGAAATTTTTCTCACAGTTCTGGAAGCGGGAAGTCCAAAGTCAAGGAGTTGGTAGGGTTAGTTCCCTCCAGAGGTTTTGCTGGGGAATCTGTTCCACACCCCTCCCACCTTCTGGTGGTGGCTAATAATTCTTGGCATTCATTGGTTTACAGCCACATCAACCCAATCTCTGTCTCTGTCTTCACAAGGTGTTCCTGTGTCTGTGTTTTCTCTTTTTACTGTCTTATAAGGACACTTGTCATTGGATTTAGGGTGGGTCCTAATCCAGGATGTTCTCATTTTAAGATCCTTACCTTAATTACATCTGCGAAGACCCTTATTCCAAATAAGGTCATATTTTGAGGTTCTAGGTAGACATATTTTTGGGGGGCCACAATTGAACCTACTGCAAGCCCCAAGAAACCTCTGGGGCCAGGGAGGTTTCCTCATATAGGAAAGGGAGACAGGAGCAAGTATAGTCAACTGTGTACAGGGAAGATATGCTGAGCAAAGAAAGGTGTTTTCAACTATTACGCTTCACCCCCAACTTAGGGAAAAAAAAAAAGGAAAAGAAAAGAAAATTTATTAATCTTAGGAAAAGATGAAAGTTCTCAACTTAAAAGCCTTGGGAACATCTTTCCCAATTTTTTGTGTATATTTTCATGAATTTTGACCTAAGTGTATTCCTTAGAAACCATTACCACAATCAAGACAGGAATATACCCATCACCTCCAAAAGCTTCCTTATATTCCTTTATAATCCCTCTCTTCTGGCCCTTTTTGCAGCCATACTCTTAGCCCCAAGCAACCATGGATCTGCTTTCTGTTACATGGATTGATTTGTTTGTCTAGAATTTTATGTAGGTGAAATCATACAGAATAAACTTTTTGTTTGGCTTCTGTCTTAGCCCGTTCATGATGTTATAACAAAATACCAAAAGACTGAGTAGCACATAAACAACAGAAATTCATTTCCTACTATTCTGGAAGTCCAAGATCCTTGTGCCAGCATCGGAAAGGGCCCTTTTCCAGGTGGTAGACCTCTCCCAGTGTCCTCACATGGAAGGGGCAAGGGAGTGCTCTTGGGCCTCTTTATAAGGACATGAATCTCATTCACAAGGGCTCTACCCTCATAACCTAATCACCTCCCAAAGGCTCCACCTCCTAATACCATCACCTTAGGAATTAGGATTCAAAGCACATATGTATTGGGGGTGGGGGCGGGTGGGGGGTTGGTACACAAACATTCAGACCATTGCAATTTCTTTTATTCCACATTTTTTTGAGAGTCATCCAATGTTTGGGGTGTATCACTAGTTCATTCTTTTTAGGCTGAGCAGTGTTCCATTACAAGAACAGACCACAATTTGTTTATCTATTCACTGTTTTTTTTTTTTTTTAAGATTTATTGATTCATTCTAGAGAGAGGGTATACACAAGCAAGCAGAGAAAAGGGCAGAGTGAGAGAGAATCTGAAGCAGAACTCTGCACAGTGCAACAGCCCAATGTATGTAGGGCTCCATCCCAGGACCCCAAGACCATGACTGTAGCTAAAAGCAAGATTTGGACATTCAACCAACTGTGCCACCCGGATGCCCCTACCCACTCATTTCTTAAAGGAGTTTTAATCAATAAATTGATTTGATATTCCAAGCTGAGAGGAAAGGTGAGAGAACATGAATGATAATTTCTCAGAATCGAGGTTTTCTTCTTTTTCTCCTCCTTTATGGTCTCCCCACCTCACCTCCGAAGTCCTCTCATATGCTTAGCCCCAACCCATACTACTTCCTTTTTTTTTTTTAAAGATCTTATTTATTTATTTGACAGAGAGAGAGAGATTGACCACAAGCAGGGGGAGTGGCAGGTAGAGGGAGAGGAAGAAGCAGACTCCCTGCTGAGCAGGGAGCCCTATGTGGGGCTTGATCCCAGGACCCCTGGGTCATGACCTAAGTCAAAGGCAGATGCTTAACCAACTGAGCCACCCAGGCACCCCCATACCCATACTTCTTTCCCCAGCCCTCAGTTGCTGAAACCATTGGCCCAAAGTTGACCCTTTGCTCCTGAACTCCAAGCTGGAGTGATGAATCCCTGTGGGACACCAGCTGAAGTCTTGGTTGGTTCCTTCAGGCTTCTTGTCAGCCTCTCCAAGTGCCTGCCCTTCTCTTCAGGCATACCATGTGACCCCCACCCTCCACATTTCTGATCTCCCTCTTATTCTTTTGCCTCTTCCCTGTCTCTGCCTTCTACTCTCCTATGCTTGGATGGTACCCACTGCCTCTTCTCCACTGTCTGTGCTCCATTCACCTTGTCCAGAAAGAACTGTAGGTTGGCCCCAGCACAAATCTGTTCGATCCTGGGTTTCTGCCAAATATATTCCAGTTATTTAATTCAGGGAGGCAGCATGGTAGTGTCTGAGAGCACAGACTCTGGAGCAGGCTGCCATGTACCAGCTGTGACTTGGCCATGTACCTCTGTTTCTTCACCCATAATTGAGGACAACAGTCCTCCCTCCTATGACTGTCATAAAGTTTAAATGAGATAAAGTAAACATTATATACACAATCCATAAAACAGATACAAATAAACGTTCAAGAACTCTTCCTCACCACAAAAAATTCTACTTATATTCAGAGATTTATTCAGTCAAAGATGATTTATCAGAGAACTCACTCTACCGGGAACTCTAGTCAAAAAGAGGGAATAAAGCAGTGAACATGGGGCACCTGGGTGGCTCAGTGGGTTAGGCCGCTGCCTTCGGCTCAGGTCATGATCTCAGAGTCCTGGGATCGAGCCCCACATCGGGCTCTCTGCTCAACGGGGAGCCTGCTTCCTCCTCTCTCTCTGCCTGCCTCTCTGCCTGCTTGTGATCTCTCTGTCAAATAAATAAATAAAATCTTAAAAAAAAAAAAAGGAGTGAACATAACATATACAAACTACATTCTACTAGGGCAGACAAACAGTACAGAAATTGACAACTAAAAGTATAGACCATGTCTGTTAAGTGCCATGGGAACCTACAAAGTAGCCTAAAAAGGAGGATTGGGAATTTCCGGGAGGGGATGTGAGTGGGCTGAGCTGAGTTAGAGAGTTGCAGTCAGGGTGATCTGGAAAGCTCTCGTCGCTGACAAGGCAACCTCTGAGAGCAGACCTGACTGGTCTCAGGGAATATGCCATAGGCCCATCAGGGGAAAGAGCATCCTTGGAGGTAGAGACAAGTGTAAATGTCCTTGCAGCCTGGCCGTCCAGCAGCTGTTGTAGATTGGTTGACTGCAGACACACAGACTATGTTGAACTTTCATTAATTTCACTCATTCTACTTTTAGTTAGACTCTCTCGACCTTGATGTATGTTTTTTCCCCCAGAATGTTCAGAGATGGGTACTTTGGCTGTGAATTTAGAGCCTCGACACTTTTTAGCATACAGATACAATGCTGGTTAGGGTGGAATCCAAAGGAAATGGGTTGGCTTCATCACTGCTGTGTTTAGACAGTCACCATGATGCTGGGATGCTTGGGGAGCAGTGGGCCCTAGGGAGCACCCTCCCTCATTGCCCTAAGGGCTTTGCTAGGAGTCTGGCTACTTAGCTCTGGGCTTAGCATCCAAAAGGGGATTGGGAGAATGTTGAGAGCCTTCGCAGAGAGCAACCAAGATAATAAAAGAATCAGAAAATGAACCCAGAAGAAACGTTTCAGGAACTGAGCATGCAATTATTTAGTTTGAAGAAGAGATGCTTATATGTTCCTTTCCTACGCCTATTTCCTGAAAGAAAACAGGCTTAACTTGCAGCATGATGACTTTACAGATGTTTGTGAAAAACATACCAAAAACAAAACCCAGAGCTTCCTTATACAAAGGCTTGTTAAACAGTGTAGAGTGTTTGAATCCCAGACTCTGAAATTATTGAAAGGAAGAGGGCTATGAAAGAAATATCCCCCACCTGTAATTTTTAACCTTGTTGACAGTTTGACTTGTTCCCAAAACTATATCTTCATGAAGCAATTAGTTGTTTAAAAAAAAAAAAAAAAAAAACCTACAAAAAACAGGAAATTGAGCTAACATCTTCCTAGACTTTCTGCCTAACAGCTGTCCAGTCCTTTTCTGGGATGGCTCCTGGTGGGTGGGGGTGGGCACTGGTCCTCCTCTGCCTTTGGATGGACTCTCAGGCAGGTCCCCATGAAATTTTCCAGTTATTCTTAGGTAATCAAAAGTTTTCTGAGCACTTTCAATAGCAGAAACAATCTCATTTCAGTAATTTGAATGTCTCATTAAAAAAGCATAAATAGAGCTTTCTCAAATTTAAAAAATCTGTTCTTCAAAAGGCAACACTAAGAAAATGAAAAGGCAAATCACAGACTGGAAGAAAATATTAGCAACATGTATCTGACAAAGAATTTGTGTCCAGACTACACGAAGACTCTAATTACTGAGCTACATAACTCAATAGAAAATAGAAAACTAATAAACCAATTTTTAAAAACGGGATAAAATATTGAAGAGACACTGACAAAAGGAAATATACAAATGGCCAATAAGCACATAATGCTCAACATCATTAGTCATCTGGAAAATGATAATTAAAATTGTAATGAGATATCACCACACAACCACTAGAACAGATAAATTTAAAAATCTGACATGACCAAAAGTTGTGAAAGGTGTGGAACAACTGGGATTCCCATACGCTGTTTGTAGCAGCAAACAAATGAACAACCATTAAAGATGAACATGTGGCAATTTGTTATAAAAGTCAACACCCATCTACCATATAGTTCAACAATTTCCACTTGTAGGTAATCACCCAGAAGAAATGAAAACATGTCTGTGTGGAGACTTGTAAAAGAATATTCATAGGCTATAAATAATAGCTCAAATCCAGAAAAAAAAGAAAACAAATGTCCATCAGTAGGTGAATGGAAAGTAAACTATAGTATACCCATTTAATAGCGTACTCTTCAGGAATAAAAAGGAACAAACTGCTGATACACACAACATGGATAGATCTCAGAAATTTTATATGGAGTAAAAGAAGCCAAATACCAGAATGAGTACTGCATGAGTCCATTTATATGAAATTCTGTAATTTTCATTTTTCTATAAAATTAAAATTAGTCTACATAGGCAGAAGGTAGATCAGTGGTCACCTGGGCTGGAGGAGGATGGTAATGGCTATTAAGGGACACAGGGAACTTTCAAAGATGATGGAAATATTGTATGGTGGTTACACAGGCACACACGTGTCCAAACTCATTGAACTGTCCATAGAATGGGTGGCCTATTGTATGTAAGTTGGACCTCTTAATAAAGGTAGTTCTAAAAATACCTCATCCAGTATAATAACAACTCCAACCTCTTATTTTATTTAGAGCTTCTCCTTCCACAAGTTCTTCTACACTTTCATCCTGGAAACCTGAAGTGGTGCTATGAAGGAAGACTGGATTTCATTCTTTCTTGCAGACTCTACTTCTTCCTCCCATATCTTCTGTTACTGACCTTCCAGATTTGGGCTAAGGATGGAGAATTCGGGAAAGATGGTCACAGCCTTTGGGAACAGACATAACAGGACATTTGTACACTTGGGACTTGGCAGATGTCTGAAGCTGGCACTTAGTCTCCTGGACAGCTTTTGTGGTCTGGGAGATTGCTCTGTTGGGCACCCTTGCTGAAATTCCCAAGACATGGCTGACATTGAGCCTCAGCGCCTTACCATGCACGGATGTACCTCACACAGACTATTCCTTTGTCGAGGCCCCATCACTCCTCCACACAGCCCTCCGGGACAAGGCTCTCTTGAAATGACTCCTCAGTGAATCCTCAGGAAAGGTGGCCTTGGCACAGTGGAAAACGCTGCATTCTTGCCCCCACCACTAGGGGGGAGCAATGATGGAAATGTGGTCTTCCTCTCTCAGGTCTTACACTAGCCCTCATGCTCTCACAAACTTTGGGATGAGTGTTAAGCCTCTTGGTTTTTCTTGAATTCCCCTTTATTACTTGGTTTCAGATGGGAAGGAAGCACCCTTCACCTCCACCACTGGGTGGGGTGGGACAGGAGGCTCACACACTGATAAACTCTCCAAAGATACTGAGAAAGCCTCATCACAAAACAGTTCCTGGCTGCCCCCTTAGCAAGTCCTTCATAGTGGACTTACCTTGCTTTGGCTCCTGAGTGTAGACGGCTACTATTCATTTTTTCTTGACCTCTGGGGCCTCTTGTTTACATTGGTACAAAAAGCATTCTGTTTTAGAATTCTAATTACATATGTATGATTTCTGAGGGTAAATACCTACAAATAAATTCTGATCCTTTATGAAAATGTTGCTCAAACATTCTGAAATTCAAATTTATCATATTATGGCATGGTAAAAAATCCCTTTTTTAATTTGAATTCGACTTAGGTAACTTACAGTATATTATTAGTTTCAGGGTAGAGTTTAGTGATTTATCAGTTACATATTACACCCAGTGATCATTACATCACATGCCCTCCTTAATGTCCATCACCCAGTTACCCCATCCCCACACCCACCTCCCCTCCAGCAACCCTCAGTTCATTTTCTAGAGCTAAGAGTGTCTACGGTTTGCCTTCCTCTCTGTTTTTATCTCATTTCCTTTTTCTTTCCTTTCCCCTATGTTCCTCTGTTTTGTTCCTTAAATTCCACATATGAATGAAATCATACGGTATTTGTCTTTCTCTGACTGAATTATTTTTCCTTAGCATAGTACCCTCTAGTTCTATCCACATCGTTACAAATGGCAAGATTTCATTCTTTTTGTTGGCTGGCAATATGTACCACATCTTCTTTATCCATTCATCCATTGATGGACATCTGGGCTCTCTCCATAGTTTGGCAATTGTGGACATTGCTGCTATGAACACTGGGGTACATGTGTTCCTTCAATCTCTATTGTTGTGTCCTTTGGATAACTACTGAGTAGTACAATGGCTGGGTCATAGGGTAGTTCTATTTTTAACTTTCTGAGGAATCTGCATACTGTTTTCCAGAGTGACTGCACCAGCTTGCATTCCCACCAACAGCGCAGGAGGGTTCCCCTTTCTCCGCATCGTCACCAACATCTGTTATTTCCTGGGTTGTTAATTTTATCCATTCTGACCAGTGTGAGGTGGTATCTCACTGTGGCTTTGATTTGTATTTCTAGTAATAGATCCTTAACTAGAGTTATCTTCATATAGAATTTTTTCTTTATAAACAGCATGTTTTACAAGCATGATTTGAATTTTTAATGTTGGAAAAAAGTTTTAACAGTAGGAAAAAAAAAGCCTTTACTATTTTTGTGGACAGGGATTTTATTAGAAGGTATTGTTTTTTCTGGAAAGTACTGATAAATGTAATACGACCAATCTACGGGCCACACTAACAGTTTGTGCTTCTTTAGGCCTAAAGACATTTAGGGAGCTTCCCTGAGTAGGCAAATGTTGTTTTCTCAGAGTTGCCCTTCTGGTCAATTCTTACACTCTAGAAGAACAGGGGTCTACTGATACGAAGAAGACCTGTGGCAGACAGGGTATGGCTCTAGTTCAGTCAGAGGACTTAGAAGAATGGCCCAGGCCAGGGAAGGCTGTGCTTCCCCTTTCAGGAACTTGGCAGCTGAGACAATACTTGAAGAGCAGCCCTCAGGTGTGCCTGGCTGGCATCTTAATTTCTGTGAAATTCTAGAAGATTTTGCTCTGGACTGTCCCTTGAGCCCCAACAAGAATTCCTCCCATAGCGACAAAGTAGGAGAACAAGGCTCTTCCAGTTTCTTTCACAGGTTTTTTGAGGATAAAATGGTTCCAATTTTTAAAGATTCATCTGAGGTTTAAGCACTATTTCCTAGAAAGTCTCCTAAAACTCTCCATATTTCTTTTGCTTCTTCAAAAAGCACAAAATTCTGAAGATATTCACATCTCACCTTTAATCTCCCATTTGTTAGCTTCACTGAATCACAGAATTGTTAGAGCCGCATGTAACTTAAGAGCTTGTTACGTCATAGATAAGTAAATGATGACCCAAGGAAGTGAAGTGACCCAGTTCCCACCACTCCGACCAGACTCCGGACTCTTCCTCAGGCTCTCGCTGGGTTTCTCGAGCTCAGGACCATTAACATTTGGGACTGGATAATTCTTTGTTGTGAGGGGTCATCCTGTGCATTGTAGGATGTTTCTCAGCATCCCTGGCCTCTACCCACTGGGTGCCAGAAGGACCTCTTTGCCCTCCTTCATTGTGACAGCCAAAAATATCTCCAGACATTGCCCAAGTGTGTCCTGTGTGTGTGTGTGGGGGGGGGGGTGTCTTCTGCTGGAGAACCACTTGTCTACCAATTTCCTCAGCACCCTACCGCAGTGAGCTAGTGGATGGTCATTTTTAATTACAGCAGCTGTCTGTAAAAGGGCACCTTGCTTGCTTCGCTTCTCCCTCTCAGCTGCTAATTGAAGCCAATCTCTTATCAAATGCCTCCTCAGTGGGAGAGAAGCTGTGCTCATGGTTAACAGGTCCACAGGAATCATGAAATCCTTTTCTGCTTTTGCAGTTCCCCTTAGGTAATTTCCAGTGTTTCTGTCCTGCCTCCCAACCCCTTTCTGAGCTCCCTGACAGTGGAGGCGTGTCGTCCCTGATTGGCATAATTCATCCCAGATCGACAAAGCAGAAGCACAGTAAGTGCGATAGGCTAAACAACTCTTCAGTGAGGCTGGCTCTTGGCAGACACAAAGGCACAGCTGCTCCAATGTTTCCATGTGCAAACGTCAAAGCGAACGTACCCCGAAAGTGACTGAGCAGCAGTCCCCTCTGTGGCTCAAGATCACGGGCAGAGTCACCCCCAGAAGGCCGAGTGCTATGGAGCCCGAAAGGTTAAACCCTCTAGGACTCATGTTCTTTTTTGCTTTCTTTCTTTCTTTCTTTCTTTAAAAAAGATTTTATTTATTTATTTGACAGAGAGAGATCACAAGTAGGCAGAGAGGCAGGCGGGGCGGTGGGGCGGTGGCGGGCAGGCTCCCCGCTGAGCAAAGAGCCTGATGCGGGGCTTGAACCCAGAACCCTGAGATCATGACCTGAGCTGAAGGCAGAGGCTTAACCCACTGAGCCACCCAGGTGCCCCGCTTTTTTTTTTCTTTTCTTTTCTTTTTTTTTTTTTTTTGCTTTCTGTAAGCAAGATTGGAATGGGGTAAACTTGGGAGTGAAAGAGACCAATGCAGTGAAAACAAAAATATTCCTGAGGTTGCCACATATATGTCTTAAGTGACTAGCTGTTTTGAGGAGAAGCCTGTCAGGTCGGGTGCTCTTTTGGCCCAAACGCTTCTATGGAAAGAGAGAATAAACTGCTCTCGGGTAACTTACAGTCAAAATGAAAGAGACTCTGATCATAAGCCGACTTACTGTGGTGATTGTTTCACAGTGGATACCATTATTGAATCATGATACTGTACACCTGGAAACAATATGATGTTATATGCCAATTACACTTCAATAAAAAGACCCATCATTCACTCATTTGTTTTGTAATTTATGCAATAAATGCATAGGAAGAATGTATGTATCAAAAATGGGCACAAAGGCAAACCACTATGGAACAATGCCACCGAGGGAACATCAAGAATGCCTCACAAACAAATAAATAAATAAATAATAAGTTAATAAATAAAATGCCTGGCTAGGGGATAGCCACTCTGGAAAACAGTATGAAGGATCCTTAAAAATAGAACTGTCATACGATCCAGCATTCTACTTCTGGAAATACACCCAAAGAGGAGGAAACCATGAATTCGAAATGATACCTGCAGCTCCAAGTTCACAGCAGCATCATTGACAATAGCCAAGACACAGAAGCAACCTAAGCGTGTATGAGTGGTTGGACGGCTAAAGAAATTGTGGTACAGATATATAGTGGAATACCATTCAGCCATAAAGGACAAGGAAATCCCGGCATATGTGACAACACGGATGGAACTAGAGGACATCCTGCTAAGTGACGTAAGTCAAAAAGAGAAAGACAAGGGGCACCTGGGTGGCTCAGTGGGTTAAAGCCTCTGCCTTAGGCTTGGGTCATGATCCCAGTGTCCTGGGGTCGAGCTCCACATCAGGCTCTCTGCTCAGCAGGGAGCCTGCTTTCTCCTTTCTCTCTGCCTGCCTCTCTGCCTACTTGTGTCTCTATCTGTCAAATAAATAAATAAAATCTTTAAAAAAAAAAGAGAGAGAGAGAGAAAGACAAATGTTGTATGATATCACTTATATAGGGAATCTAAAAAACAAACAACCAAATTCATGGAAAAAGGAACTGCATTTGTGGTTACCAGAGGTGGGGGTGGGGTGGCTGGGTAGGGAGAGGAGCCATTTGAAGAAAGTGGTCAAACGGTACAAACTTCCAGTTCTAAAGTAAGTAAGTACTAGGGATGTACAACATGAAGTACAACATGAAGACTACTGCTGGCTCTGCTGCATGACACACAGGAAAATGAAGAGAGTAGATCCTAAGAGTTTTCATCACAAGGAAAATAGTTTTTTCCTTTTATTCTTTCTTTTTATTGTATCTGTATGAGATAGCGGATATTAGCTTGACTTCTTGTGGTATCGTCCCACAATGTATGTCAATTAAACCGGCAAGTTGTATAATTTCAACTTACACTGGGATATATGTCAATTATTTCTCAAGAAAACTGGGGAGAAGTTTAATTAATTAAAAAAGAAAAAGAAAAAGAACTCCTGGCGAGGGAATTTGTCCTAGAAATGGTTTTGGGGTGGAATAGGACACTACAGCACTCAAAAAAGAAGGAATGGCTTTCCCCAGCACAGTGAAAATGACAGGGGCCGATGGAAGCTCTGGATGGAGATGCATCACCAGGCAGGAAGGATGGCAGCCGACTCTGCGAATCTGATGAGGTTTCTCCTATCTGAGAGCCCCCACTCCACTTCCTGAGGATGGCGGAAAGCAGTATGTAGATGGTCATGTTCCGATTCTCAAAGGGCCGATCTTTGCTGGGCACACAGTGGGAAGTCACCACAAGGCCGATCACAGCTGAGCAAGGCCGGGCTCATCCATCCTTACCCTGCACTCAAAAGCCCACCCTGGCCACAGCTGGGGAGAACAGGCTGTTCTCGAAATGCCCAGAGGACTTCTTGTCACTTGTTCCCTTATCCTCCCATTACACACTGGATATTTGTGCCTCTGCAACCCCACCTCCCCAACTCGTATGTTGAAACTCTGACCCCAGCGTGACTCTATTTGGAGTGAGGGCCTCTAAGGAAGTAATTAAGGCTAAATGAGGTCATAAAGCTGGGGCCCTGCTCCAACAGGACCATGCTGGCCCCTTAATCTCAGACTTCCAGCCTCTAAAGCTGTGAGGAAACACATTTCTGTGGTTAAAACCACACAGGCTATGGTATTTTGTTATGGCAGCTCGAGCAGGCTAAATTAGACTCTCTCTCCCCTCCATGAGCCGGAATCCGTGGCCAAGGTAAAAATGCCCTTGGTCCACCCATTCTGTTCAGGAAGTTCACTACCATTCAACTTGGCTTCCCCTTGCCACAGATAGTACATCATTGGGTAGTTCTCTGCGCTCTGCCCCGACTCTGCCATTTAATCTTCACAAGTTTGGTGACTGTTCTCCTCATTTTACACATGAGGAAGGTGACACCCAGAACAGTCAAGAAACTGGCCCAAAATAAGACTAATCTAAGTGGTGGAGATGAAACCAGGCCACAGATCTGAAAGTTCCTTATGATCGTCTGACATGCACCAGCAAGGGATCCTAATCTTTGCTTAAATGTTCCTGCTATCACCAATCTCTGACCTTTCTTTTTTACTTCGTTGGGTTTACTTCGAAGGGTTGCCCTTCGATCTTTCTCCTCCAGGGCCTCTCTCTTGAGTGAGTTCACTAACACTCTCATAAACTCAACGAATCTGGCCCTGATGCCAGAGCCTCCTTCCCCTGCCTCTGTAGCCCTCTGGACCATCCTGTCCCACCCCTTGGGTGTAGCTCAGGTTCCCAGAACCTCCGTGCAGAGCTGGGGCCTCAGACACTGCTCCCACCTTTGCTACAGCTCTCTGCCACCCCCATACACACCCTAGCAGATGTCTCTTTTTTCTACTTTACCCAACACACACTCCCCAGGAACAGTTATCATCCAGCTGGGGCCTTGTCACGGGAATGGGAAATAATGCAATCGCTAAACCATAAAGGCAAGTGTGAGGGGTGAGAAGCGGCATGTACATTACCCAGGGATGGTACAGACCACAGAGGTTGTGCGTGTGTGTTCAGGGGAGAGCAAGGTGGCTCTGCACCAGCAAGGGCAGGGAAAGTTACGGAGCAAGTGTCATGTGTAACAGCATCAGGCAGTGAGGCTCAGGCTTTGGGGCCACACACCAAGAGCCAACCTTGTCATTGACCCATTCATTCATTCATTCATTCATCAGATCTTTATTATGTTCCAGCTGCTATGCTGAGTGTTGAAGATAGAGCAGGGAACAAGCTCCCTGGGGAAGTCAGACGATAAGTAAGATCATGGGCTGGGACAATAACTCTGAAGGAATAAGCAGGGTGATGCAATGGAAGTTACCAGGGGAACAGAAAAGGTGTCTTGAGGAGATTGGGGGAGGGGAGCACCCTAGGCAGAGAGAAGGAACAGCCCTGAGTTAGGGAAGCACTATCTGAGAAGGACTGAGTCCAAACGAGGATAAGTGTGCCAGGGACTCATCACTGCCACTCCCCACCTTCTGCTTCTGGCCCTAAATCCAGACGGTTATCCTTGGCGGATGAGGGACGGTCAAAAGCCATAGCTGTCTTCAGAATGGGAGGTGCCCGGGTATGGGGCCCTGAGCCTCTCACATTCTGTAAGGTCTTTGCTTGGGATAAGTCTGCCTAATGTGTCCACTGAAGGCAAAGGGGTCAGTGAGCCCCTCGTTCTGTTCAAATGGCACAGTTGGTACCTTGTGTGCTCAAGCCACTGCCTTTGCCTGACACTTGTCATTAGAGCCCATTGGGCTCCCAGAACCATTTCTTTTCCTTCCCCTGCCTTTGAGAGGTTTTCTAGAGAGGCACTATGCCTAATGGTTAGTACTAACTGCCTGGCTGAGTTCCCACCTATTCTGGGTGAACTGGGCAGCTGAACCACTATTTCCTCATCTGTAATATGGATTAGTAATGGTAGCCAACTCAAAGAGCTGTTACGAGAATACCTAAGTTAGTACAGTTTTTAAGCTTCTTTATTGTTTTAGTAATCTCTACACCAAACATGAGGCTTGAACTCACAACCCTGAGATCAAGAGTCACTTGCTCTACCAATTGAGCCAGCTAGGTGCCCTGTAAGTTGGTACTTAGAACGGCGCAAGGCTCATTATTTAAGAGTTAGCTCTTATTATCATTATTATTTTTTTTTTTTATTTGACAGACAGAGATCACAAGTAGCAGAAAAACAGGCAGAGAGAGAAGAGGAAGTAGGCTCCCTGCTGAGCAGAGAGCCGGACGTGGGGCTTGATCCCAGGATCCTGGGATCACGACCTGAGCTGAAGGCAGAGGTTTTAACCCACTGAGTCACCCAGGTGCCCCTCTTATTATCATTATTATTACAATTACACCTGTTCATCCTCCTGAGGTCCTCTCCCTCAGCCCCTGCCAGAGGGCTCTATGGGACACTTGAGACAAGTACATAAGCATATCTCTGTGAGAACAAGGGCATATCCAGTAGTCAGGACAAGGCCTCATGCAAGTGGGTACTTGATATATATTTGCAGAGTGAATCAATGAATGAATGCATGAATGCCTCAAGAAGCAAGCAGGAGTGGTTAATTAGTATTTTTCCCAAGGGATGATTTTTTTTTTTTTTCCCTAGGCAAGATTGCAACACTGAAAACTTGCCTTTCAAAGGCCATGTGCTAGACAGCTAACACTTGGGACCAGGGAGCTCTTGCCTCTGCTTCTAGGCATCTTCCAATTAGCTGCACAACCTAAGGCTGTCTAGAGCCTCCATTTTCCTGGTAAGAATAATAATACAAACTTCCTAGGGGTATGGTAAAAATTAATGAGATGGCATGTGAAATGTGCCATGAACTTCACACAAGAAAACCTTATGTTACAATACAGCAAGATTATTTAAAATGTACCAAAAATGCACTGAGTTAATGGGGCTCTTAATTTACTGAGGGCCAAGTATTCCTCTTGTTAGTTAGGTTCACAGAGGCAAAATTATGTTCATCAGTTAGCGCTCTGAGGACAAAACAAGTTCATTTTATTCACGGCAGGTTTCAAATGACAAGGAAAAATATCTGTCCTCATCTCACCAGCTTAAATAAAACTCAATTGAGTATTCTGAGAATTTGGCATGATTTGGAAGAGAATTCCAGGGCTGTGATACTTGTCCAGTTAACCACAGAGATCTGGCAACAAAAGTCTATTATAGTTAAAGGTTGTCCTCCTCCTAACTAGCATCCAAAACACAGAGCAGCTGCCTGTCTGCACTCAAGTCCCTGCTGGGAATGCAGGGAGGGGTGGGGGGGAGGGGAGCCAAGGAGGAGGGATGACGGCGCTGACGCACCAAGGCTCACGTGCACAGGGACCATCCCGTCTTGCTGTGATACTGCACAGATAAGGTGTTGACTTTCTAAAGATCCCTTAAAAAGCTCTTGGGTGTCAAGCCACTGATCCCCATAGGACTGCTTCCAAATTCAGCCGTCTGAAAAAAATCCTTATCACTATGCTTAAATGGGAATTGAAGTCCCCTTTTCTGTGAAATACAAAGAAGCAGAGTCCGGAATGAGTTTCAGAATGAAGCGAAAGGCAGATCAATATGAGCTTCAAGACTCAAAAGATGCCTTGGTAGAGCATTTTCCAAGGTAGTCTCTTCAGGAGAGAAGTAAATAAGTGATGCCAGGAAAAAGACAAAGTTGTAATTAAGTTGGATGATTCTGGGGGCGCCTGGGTGGCTCGGATCGTTAAGCATCTGCCTTCAGCTCAGGTCATGATCCCAGTGTCCTGGGATCTAGCTCCGCATTGGGCTCCCAGCTCAGCAGGAAGCCTGCTTCTCCTTCTCCCCACCCCCTGCTCACATTCTCGCTCTCAAATAAATAAATACAATCTTAAAAACAGGAAAAAAAAAAAAAAAGACTGGACGATTCTGAATGAAAAGACTTCCTTACTGCAGAACTTCTCAGAGCCCTTAACATATTAACATGCGCTGTGAATATCCAAGAGGAGATTACAGTATCCATGATTGTTAAGTTTGTTTGACCAGGAATCATTTCGTATTTCCCCTTGCCTCAAAATCAACATCTCAAGGAACTAGAAAAACTGCTTGTTAGCATAGCAAACTCTCCCACAAAATAGGCCTCTTCATCCTCTATCAAATGCAAAATAAATATTACTCCTATTTCCCTGTAAGCATGGGAAGCAGCCCAAAGCCACTACAGCTTTTATTCTGGCTCACAATATCCTCTCCAGCACTTTTTTTTTTTTTTTTTTTAAGTTTGTTCTCTCAGATCAAAGCCATTTGAGGGATTAATCTTCAACAAGTCCAGTAGTCGGTCGTTAGCAAATGGGTCTATGACAACTCCACAGAGTTTGGCTATTCGAAATGGTGGCAGACTACTCAAACTACAGCCTACAAACATTGCCTGCTACGGTAACTGATGGCATTCACATGGTAGGACCAGCCCAATGTCCAGCAGGTTCTTGGATCACAAGTTTATGGAGGCTGCTTGGGCAGAAGCTGGCTTCTTTAAGGTGACTTCATTTGATAGAGACCATTAATGGTTGGTCCACTGTCATCCTCCCTTTCTTCCACACGTTGGAACCCCTGCTATGTATGTGGGCCAGGAACACTAGAATAAAGGTTTCATTTCTTGGGTTCTCTTGCAGCTAACTGTGGCCATAAGACTATATTTTGACCAATGAGATGCATATGGAAAGACTGAGTGACATCTTACAGGAAACCTTGTGTTATCACAGCTGACATGGACCTTTGGGTCCCCCTTGCCATTTTCTTCAAATCTTTCCCCTTCCTGCTGGCTAGAATGTGGGCAATGGCTGGAACTTAAGCAGCCCTCTCCGACCATGAGGTGGAAGCCAGTTACAAGGGTACACAAATAACAAAAGCAATGGAGCCCTCGACACTGACAACTTTATGAATTAGACTAGTCACCTCTGGATTCCTTCTGCCTGAGAGAGGAATACATTTCCCTCTTGATCAAGCTATTGTGAGTCTTGTCACCACTGAATTAAGTCTTAACCAATACAACTGAGAACGCACAACAATTTTCTTATTGGGAAATAATTTTAAACTTACAGAAAAGTTGCATGAATAGTACAGAGAACTCTGGTATACCCTTTATCCAGGGTTAGTAATTACTAGCATTTTTCCACATTTGCTTTATTGTTTTTAATTTTATCACACAATTTTAACCATTTTAGAGGGAACTGCATACATCACGTTCCTTTACTCTTTTTTAAAAAAATTTTTTTAAAATATTTTATTTATTTATTTGACAGACAGAGATTACAAGTAGGCAGAGAGGCAGGCAGAGAGAGAGGGAGAAGCAGGTTTCCTGCTGAGCAAAGAGCCTGATGCGGGGCTCGATCCCAAGACCCTGGGATCAGACCTGAGCCGAAGGCAGAGGCTTTCACCCACTGTGCCACCCAGGTGCCCCTACTCTTTTTTCTTTTTTTACAGATTTTATTTATTTATTTGACAGAGAGAGAGAGAGAGAGAGAGAGAGATCACAAGTGGGCAGAGAGGCAGGCAGGGGGGTGTAACAGGCTATATGATATACATGATATACTGATATACAGGGTGGGTAGCAGGGTAGCAGAGCAGAGAGCCCAATGTGAGGCTCGATCCCAAGACCCTGAGATCATGACCTGAGCCAAAGGCAGAGGCTTAACCCACGGAACCACCCAGGTGCCCCATGTTCCTTTACTCTTAAACACTTCAAAATGAACAAGGACAAGGACAAAAGGTCCCACACAACCATAATTACCAAATTCAGGAATTCTTCATTGATACAATACTACTACCTCATTTAATAGTTCATATCCAGTTTTAACCAATTATCACAATAATGTCTTTCCCAGTCCAGGATTTAATCAGAATCACACATTTCTTTGTCATGATTCAGATATCAAATTTTAAGGGAGTATTTCTTCTTCTTTTCTTAATAAAAGGAGAAATCCAAATTTAAAAGAAATCATATTGTTTGCATTTCTAGTTTATTGCCTCTTCTACCTCTTTTCTCTTTATAATTCATGAACCTGCCATTCTCCTCCTATCAGGCTCAATTCTAGGCCCCTGAATTGCAGTGGCTTCCACCAGTGTGTTTTCCTAGATTTAAGAGACAAGATTCTTCTCTCATTATTCCCCAATTCTGTTTCGACGACTTCTGCCCTTTGCAGTCACTGTGAGGTCATCATTATTGCTGTGTTAGAAATCCTCACCTATGCAGTAGTCGAAGAGTGGAAAATAGCCCACTGTGCACGTCATTTCCAATAACTGCCTGATAGAATCAATACACTAGAAAAAATTGCACAGGCCCTCGACATAGAGGTGGGAACACGGATCATTTAGGCCCTCTGAGTGTAACCAGCCATTAAGTAGTTGAGTTTTGTTCAGATACAGTAGCAATCAGTATCTTTCAATGAGTTTGATAAAGGTGACTTAGAAGATACAATTTATTTGTTCTTGAGAGTTTATTTGCATCTTATCTGTCTTTATGGCAAGAACTAGTTTTGCTGAGAGCCTATTTACTGATATACAACAGAACTCTCTGCAAGTTCACTGAGTTTATTCATTAGGCACTAGTCAATTACCTGCATTTTATAATGAAAAGAAACTATTTAATGAGATTAAGTTGAGTAGGGAACTCTCTTACCAAAATAATCAGCCTGTACTCAGTAAATAGTTACTAAGGAGTCACAGCGTTGGGGGCTGGCCATCAGTCTGCTGCTGAGGGGTGGAAAGTCTGCCTGATACATGGGCTAGCAAGAACCACCTCCTTCAGACACCTGTGGTGGGCCTGACGAGGAGGTAGGGAAGCCCCACGCCTAAGGATAATCCCATCTGTCCTGACAGATACTTATATCCCTCCACTCTCCATTTAACAGGGCCTCACAGCCTGCTGGGATGAATTAGAGACCGGGTGGGAAGGTAAAGTTCTTTTGTCAAATTAAATGCATTGATTACACTTTTAGGGAAGGTCACTGTCTTCTGTAATTTCTGCCACGTCTTCAAAGGACAGTCCCATTGACTTAGAATCATCAGAAGTGCAAGGAGAAAGAGAAAGAAAACCACAGGCATTTCCATGGAGAACAGGGCCACCCTAACCACAAAATCCTTGAAAGTCCCACCCTCTGCAGCCCAGCACCTAAGGCACCTTTTTGTTGTGGTTACTAGTGGCAGACTGATTCCAAGTGGGAAGAGATTTCCAGACAAGCTTCTGAAGACCAGAAAATAGAGAGAAGACCAGAAAATAGAGAGGTATGGAGAGTGCAAGGAGGAGGTGGGAGCATCAGTCCGAACACAATTGGCAGCTGGTGGGAGGCCTGCTTCTGTCCCTCCTCTGGTTCTGGCCACCATGAGAATGTGTCACCTGCATTTCTTTTCTTAGGCTTTGAACCTGCACATGGAGCCATCAGTGCTCTGTCTTCCTTGACCTAGCTCTCCCTCCTCAACCCCTAAATCTCACTAATCTGAAGGAACATGTCCACCCTACAGGCCCTGGACCCAGACCTGAAGACTGTCACTCCACTCCAGCCACATCCCCATGCCTTCAACGAGGCAGGGAATTTTTAAAACAGCTTTAATCCGGGCTCATAACACGTCAAGAATCATCTGTACTCACGTTAAAATCCATTCTCCTCCCAAGCCCCCAGGGAGAAGCCCCAAGGAGCCCTCTGCCCTCCCCACACTTGCTCATTGTGCTTGTTTCCCCTGCCCTGACCCACTTTCCAAGGTCCTTTCTTCCCCAAACACTCGACTCTACAACTTTGCTCCTGAACCCTCCAAACGTCCCCTCAGCATTGCTTCTCAAACTACCCCAACTCAAGGGCACACACAGTCTTCCTCTTCTGAGCCTGGTGGTTCTCTGTGCTCTCAACCTGCTTCTATGCAACTCATCACTGCAGCAGAGCCGGCACTGGGATGCGCCCTATCTCCGCGCCGCCGCAGCGCAGGCATACCACGGCCTTTCAGTACAATTTGCGCACTGAAGTAAGTTAAGATGGAATCCAGAATCTATCTCATCAGCACAAACACCGTTCGAGAGGCCAGTGGGAATGAAAATCTGAAAATTGGTATCATCAGCCTCCTTCTGGAAGTGTTCCCAAGAGCCAGTTAAAAATCACTGTAATGGGCAAATGCCCTGACTTCTAAAGAAGAGAAAGACAGGAGAAAGGAAAGGACAAGAAAGGAAAGGAAAGGAAAGGACAGGACAGGACAGGAAAGGGGAAAGGAAAAGAAAAGAAAAGAGAAAGGAAAAAGGAAAGGAAAGGAGAAAGGGAGAGAGAGAAAGAAAGGAAGGGAGGGAGGGAGGGAGGGAGGAAAGAAGGGAAGGAGGGAGGAAGGGAAGGAGGGAAGAAGGGAGGGGAAGAAGGGAAGAAGGAATGGTAGGAAAGAAAGGGAGAAAAGGGAGGGAGGGAGAAAGAGAGGGAGGAAGGAAAAGGAAAGAGAAAGAAAGGAGGGAGGTAGGGAAAAAGAAAAGAAAGGATAGAAAAAGAAAAAGTCACTATAAAAAGGGGGCAAGTGGAACTATAGAGGAAAAAATACAAGAGACTTAAAAACCAAACGCAAAGTGCACATAACTTCCATTCTGATTCCACATACCATCAAAAGATGGCTTTGAGACATTCAATTTGAATATGGATGAGATATTAGATGATATTTTAAAATTACTATTAACATTGTTAGGTATGATAATTGAATGGTGGTTATGATTTTGATATTTATTAAGTCATTAGACAAATTATCCATACCAAAGTAGTTTAGGTGAAATGGCATATCTGGGATTCATTTTAAAATATATCAGCAAAAAATAAAACAGCAAAAAGTTGTGGGAAGGAGGGACAAGGTTGGCAAAAGGTTGATAAATGTTGACGCTGGGTTTGGATTCGTGAAGGCTTATTATACTCTTCTTCCCACTTTTGTGTAATTTTGACATCTTCCAAAAGAAAAAATATCTTAAAAGTCACTGAATCCACAATCTCTAAACCTTGAACTAGGAATTACCATCTTTTTTCTGTTAGTTAATTAAATGCATATTTATTGAAACTCTGCTATGTGGGGCACCTGGGCGGCTCAGGCGGTTAAGCATCTGCCTTGGCTCAGGTCATGATCCCAATCAAGCCCCGCATTTGGCTCCCTGCTCATCGGGGAGTCTGTTTCTCCCTCTGCCTGCAGCTCCCCACTGCTTGTGTTCTCTCTCTCTCACTCCCTCTCTCTCTCTCTCTCTCAAATAAATAAATAAAATCTTTTAAAAAAAGAAACTCTGCTATGTTAAAAGCATTGCGGCAGGAACTATGAGAGGTACAGAAAACACAAGACACAATCAAATATCAAATATGTACTGGGTAAATATCTATAATGGCTTATATTTGGCCACTTGAACATGGGGAAAAAACCTTGTCCCTTCTCAGATAGTGGATATGCTGATCTGTAGTCTGACAGCCTCTGTTCTAAATCTGGTTACACCCATACTAACCAGGACATCGTGGGCATGCCACCTCTTCTAAGCCTCCCTTTCCTTATTTTTATATCCTTCCTCCTCTTCCCCTCCTCCTCCTCTGCCCTCTTCTCCTCCATCTTCTCCTTTAATTAAAAGGCTAATACTGTTAAACCCAGCAGTTGGGCCATTCACTTCAGCATGTACTTTGCTATGCAGGGGGTTGAAACGTACCATCCACACATCCCAGCTGCAGGAGCCATTAATGCCTCCACGGGCAGTGACACAAGCACACAACTGTTTTGTACATGCAGATGGGTCTAGAACATGCCTGCCTGTGTGGATGGCATTACTGCGTGACACGCCCCTCACTCACACTAAAGACTGAGCTGTGGAGGGAAATGCACATGGTTTACATGTGCCATATTTAGGCATGGATAGCTGCCAGACATAGACATTGAGAAGTCAAAAATCCAAACACATTCAAATTACAGACAGTCTGGAAAGCTGGAGACACATTTCACAAAGCTGGCACTTTTGAATGTTATGGTGAAGGATGATGGGGAAACTTCATCAATATAAAGTTCTTTACAAATGCTGTGGTTTAGGGATAGCTTTCTGAGTAAAACATCCTACGAATACTTATAGACTTGTATATGCACTATACATATGCATATATATTTGTATATGTTTATAAAACTTGAGTCACACAAGAGAAATGATAGGTAAAAAAATACTACCTCAGTCACATAGAATTATATCAAAATTCATATATCAAGGCAGAGTGCAAAAAGCAGGGATATTACACAGTTTTCCTTTGTATAACAAACAAAACAAAGACTGTTGCCTCCCAGATAACAAGTGTGAGGATCATTAAGTAAAGCAAACAAGATATGTTCAATCTGTACAGTAAAGCATGGTGTGTGAGTGCATTTTCTTCTTCTTTTTTTTTGACTATGTTTTATTTATTTATTTGTTTATTTAATTTTGTCATTATGTTAAGTTAGCCACCAGACAACACATCATTAGTTTTTGATGTAGTGCTCCATGAGTCATTATTTGCATATAACCCCCAGTGCTCATTACGACACACGTTCTCCTTTATACCCATCACTGGGCTAACCCATCACCCCCCCCCATCCCTTCCTTGAAACCCTCAGATTGTTTCCCAAAGTCCTCAGTCTCTCATGGTTCTTCTCCCTCTATTATTTCCACCTCTTTCATTTTTCTCCTCCTTCCCCTAATGTCCTCCATGCTATTCCTTACGTTCCACATATGAGTGAAACCATATGATAATTGACTTTCTCTGCTTGACTTATTTCACTCTGTATAACCCCCTCCAGTTCCATCCATTTCGATGCAAATGGTGGGTATTCATCCTTTCTGATGGCTGAGTAATATTCCATTGTGTAAATGAACCACATCTTCTTTATCCATTCATCGGTTAAAGGACATCTCATCTCCTTCCACAGTTTGGCTGGTATGGACATTGCTGCCATGAACACTGGGGTGCAGCTGCCTCTTCTTTTCACTACATTCATATTTGGGGGGTAAATACCTAGTAATGCAATTGCTGGGTCGTAGGGTAGCTCTATTTTTAACTTTTTGAAAAACCTCCACACTGTTTTCCAAAGGGGCTGTACCAACTTGCATTCCCACCAATAGTGTAAGAGGGTTGCCCTTTCTCCACAACCACTCCAATATTTGTTGTCTCCTGCCTTGTTAATTTTTGCCATTCTAACTGGTGTAAGGTGGTATCTCAATGTGGTTTTGATTTGAATCTCCCTGATGGCTAATGATGTTGAACATTTTTTCATATGTCTGTTAGCCATTTGTATGTCTTCTTTGGAGAAGTGTCTGTTCATGTCTTCTGCCCATTTTTTTGGACTTGATTATTTGTTTTTTGGATGCTGAGTTTGAGAAGTTCTTTGTATATCTTGGATACCAGCCCTTAATCTGTAAAGCCTGCATTTTCTGAAGCATTCCAGTCACAACAATACATTGCTTTCAAGAATCTGCCTGAAATTTTGGTCCCAACTCTGTGATGAATAGCAACTTCTATGCTCTTCAATACAGACTGATTTCTTGAAGGGAAAAAATTGCTTCCAATACTATAGAATTTATGTCAAATGAAAATCTTTTAAAGACTTTTAAATAAGTGCTAGATTCTAGCTGGAAAAACCAACACTTTGAGAATGTATTTTAAAGACCTTCTAACAGCGTAATTAAATCAACCACTGTATATGTACCACCATGCTTTCTAAATTAAGACATTACTTTATGTATTTCAGCCAATTAAACTGTTTTCATTTGAGAAAGCAAAAAATTAACATTTTGAGTTATTTCAAGAAAAGTCTATAGTTTTAACCTCAATCAATCATGATCATCCAGCATGAATATATGAAGGTCATTTTCTTCTAACTTTGTGCTTCCTGCTGCCTGACTTTGTCACTTTTATAGTTATATACATTTTTTTCTAGTTTCAAAAGCAATAAATGTTCTTTGAAAAAATTCAATTATATCTCTTTTCCTACCATATAGAAATGATTCCTTAACAGTTTAGCATGCCAGGTGATTTTCTAAACAAACATATTAAAATAGTGCTTACTAAGGGGTGCCTGGGTGGCTCAGCCAGTTAAGAGTCTGACTCTGGATTTTGACTCAGGTCATGATCTCCGGGTGGTGAGATCAAGTCCCGCTGCATAGGACTCCATGCTCAGTGGGGAATCTGCTTGAGATTCTCTCTCTCCTTTTGCCCCTCCCCTTGTACATGCTCTCTAAGATAAATATAAATCTTTTTTTTTTATTTTAAAAGATTTTATTTATTTATTTGTCAGAGAGAGAGCGAACACAGGCAGACAGAGTGGCAGGCACAGGCAGAGGAAGAAGCAGGCTCCCTGTCGAGCAAGGAGCCCAATGTGGGACTCAATCCCAGGATGCTGGGATCATGACCTGAGCTGAAGGCAGATGCTTAACCAACTGTGCCACCCAGGCATCCCTATAAATAAATAAATCTGCTTAAAAGAACAGTGCTTACTAAATTGCTTACTAAAACAAAATAACTCACGGTAATTTAAAATTTCCTTATCTTACTACCAATAACATATCGTGGATAACTCTTCTTATGGAAATGTTTAGCTCTATAAGCCCATTTCTTGGTGTGTTTGCATGGTATTTTATTTTTATGAATGTAGCACAATTTATTTAGCCCGGCCCCTACTGTGGGTAAATTAATATGTTACAAATGAAAAAAAAAAAAAATCCTTGTATATACACTTGTGCATATTTTTCCTATTTAAAATGTTTTCTTTACATATAAGTAGCTGGCTATATTTTCCCTTTTTTTTTTAAATCAGCACAGATAAATCAAGAATTAAGTAAATGACAAGGAAAGTGGCAAATGAGCCTTAGAAAGTACATATTTTTATATTTCACATTATTTAAACACCTACATATTATGTCATATTCTATGCTTCTGAGCCAGAAAATCTGCAGAAGAAAAAATTCTGGGTGAAGGGATTTAGGACCACTTTCAACAACTTCAGCAAGCCTAGGCTCGCTGGGGGACAGAGCTCTAGGCCTGTGTCCTCCCTAAATTGTGTTATCTGTGAAGGTTTGACCGAAGTCTGTCTACATCTCTTCTCTCCTGCACTTTTCTCCCAGCAGTTGCTTCCCTTCTCCTGCTCTTACTATGGGAGGTGTAGGGTTCTCTGTACTCCATAGTCTTATTCTTATCCTAGAGGCAGAGGGAATTCAGGAGCTGAGAAATCCGCCATGCTGATTCTAAGAATGGTGGTGAAGGAAAAACAAATAACTCACTAAAAACTCCAAGGGTAAAGTCAAACATGAAATCTGAATAAGGCTTCAAAACAAACATTGTTTCTTTGCCATTTTTCTGGACAGCTTTTGATCCTTTTGTAACACAAAATTTTCATTCAGGATTTCTTTCCATGTTGCCATTTGCCATTGCATCATCCTCATGCAATGGTATGGTATTCAATGGGATATTTGTTTAGAGACTTTTTCCTCTCCTTATTGCCAATTCTGTGAACAATGAATTACTTCAGTGGAAAACTCCATGCCATCTTTGCTGAAAAATCATGTGTGCAATTGTATTCCTTTGTGCTTTCATTGGTTTGTGTGTTATAAAAGAAAGCATTTAAAAAATACAAAATAGCCCAGGGATGCCTGGCTGGCTCAGTCAGTGGAGCATGCGACTCTTGATCTCAGAGTTGTAAGTTCGAGTCCCACGTTGGTTGTAGAGATTACTTCAAACAAACAAACAAACAAACAAAAACAAAAAACATAAAAAGACAAAATAGCCCGGACTAAAGAAAAATGAAATCCAAATTATGGGTTCTTTTCCTCCCTGGGCATTGTACCATTTACCTTTAGTATGATGTCACCAACTACAGGGTTTAGGGAACTTGAGAGAGGTCAGACAGCTGGTAACCAGTGGAGCCAAGATTTGAACCCAAGCATTCTGGCTGCAGAGTCCAAATTCTTGATATTACTGTATAGTTCATTCCACAACACACACAGAGCTCTGTGGTTAGGTAAGAAAGAGAAATTCTCCCAACCCTACCTTTTGGGTCTCCCAAAGAAAACCTGGCTTACTGCCAGATCATTCTTCAAAGAAGTTCTACTAAATGCCATACCCACCAATCACACAGAGACTGCAATCCAACATTTTAGAGCTTCACGATTAAGTATGTAGGCAGTCAAAGATTATCAGACATTCAAGAAAAGAGAAAGTCTAAATAAGCAAAAAAAAGAAAGAAAGAAAGAAAGGAAGAAACTCAGAGGCCACAGAAACAATACAAGGACTAGAAGAAATGCTTTTTAAAATCCACTGTATTTAATATCTTCAGAACCCCCCCCCAAAATATAACATCTATGAAACAATAGGATATTTAAGAAAAATAAAAGACAGAAATGGCACCTTAGAGGGGCACCTGGGTGGCACCTCAGTGGGTTAAGTCTCTGCCTTGGGCTCAGGTCATGATCCCAGAGTCCTGGGATCAAGCCCCACATGGGGCTCTCTGCTCAGCAGGGAGCCTGCCTCCTCCGATCTCTCTCTCTCTGCCTGTCAAATAAATAAATAAAATCTTAAAAAAAAAGGAAATGGCACCTTAGAAATTATAAGTTTGAAAACAGAAGATCTCAATAGCATAAAGGACAAGAAAATTAGAAGATCAATTCAAGTGGTATGATGTTTAGCTAACTAGAGTTCCAGAAAAGAGAAATAAACAAAGGGGAAGAAATTAGCAAAGTGAGAAGAATATATTTTCCTAGAAAGGAAAGGCATGAATTTCCATATTAAGAAGGGCTAAGTAATATGATTTCACTCATATGTGGAATTTAAGAAACAAAACAGATGAGCATATGGTAAGGGAAGGAAAAAGAAAAGATGAAATCAGAGAGGAAGACAATAAGAGACTCTTAACTTTAGGAAACAAACTGAGGGTTGCTGGAGGGGAGTTGGGTAGGGGATGGGGTAACAGGTGATGGGCATTAAGAAGGGCACTTGATGTAATGAGGTGTTATGGGTGTTACAAGCATCTGATGAATCACTAATCACCAAATTCTACCCCTGAAACTAATAATACATTATATGTTAACTAAATTGAATTTAAATAAAAAATTTTTTAAAAGAAGGGCTAAGTTACCAAAATAATTAATGAAAAAACACTTGATTCATGGCAAATCACTATGACATATCAGAATACGTTGGTCTAAAAAAGACTGAAGGAAACAGAAAGGGAATGGCAAAGGACTTCGCCGAAGCAATAATAGGGACTAGAAGGCAGTGGAGGAGGCTTCAGCATTCTGAGAAAAACTGATTTTCATCTGGGCATTCTATACCCAGACAAACTATGAAGTGTGTGGTAGAATAAAGACATTTTCAGATATTCAAGGACTCAAAAATTACCTTGCATGTGCCCTTTTAGAAAAACTACTAGAGTACATATTTTAGAAAAGCAGAATTAAGTCGAGAAATAAAAAAAACAGTGGGGTCCAAGAAAAAAAGAATCCAACACAGAAGAATGATAAAAACGAGTCCCAAAGCAATAGCATACTGGAAGTGGAGAGAAAGAAACCATCCAAACTGGGATAGAACAGAGGCAAAAGACAGGAAAATCTAAGAGGGAGGAAAGTAGAACCAATAAAATGTTTGGAAATTTTTTAATGAAAGAAATGTTTAATAACCATGTGACCTATCTCCTGGAACATTTGAAAAAAATATTGACAATAGGTCCAAAGAAAAGCTAACGAAAAAATGAAGTGATGATTAGCTCTGGGTAAAACAAAATGCAGTATATTGAAGGAAACATAATTATAGTAACCTACGTGGCTTTGCAGTGACAGTACTTATATAGTCATAGTAATCTAAGTAGTGATTTAGTCAAAGCTTGTACTATAAGTAGTGGGGAAGGAAAGAGAAAATAGAGTGTAGGAGAGAAGAGAAATTATCATCTACTGTGACTGAGAGTCAATAGCTAACACCTAAAATTGATCAATAAATAGTAGTGTATGTATATGCAAGAAAATCTCAGGATAATAAATCAATCAATCAATCAATCAATCAATCTCAGATAAATGAGAGGCTGGTTTATTGGTCTCCAGAGACGGAAGGAGGGAGACCAGGGACCAGGGTGAGAAGGAGACTTTTCTTTGTTTTTATCCTTTTTTCCTTTCAAATATTGAACTATGTACATATATTAGCAATTTTTAATTAAAAAACAATTAAAAGAAATAGCAGAAAGAGGATAATTTTTAGAAACATGAAACAGCTAAATAGAAGAAGGGCTAAGAAATGTTGAAAGCGGTTGTCTTCAGGGAGGAGGACGAGAGGATGGGGGAGTAGAGGGGTAAGAGCTGTATTTAGGTGTAAGCTTTTACAATTTCTATTTTATTTTAAAAATTAAGTCCATGTGTTTATTTATATAAACAAAAGTTTAAAGCAACATCAGAATATGAGAATACTTCAGGGAGAAGCTAAGTTTAATTGGAGAGGTAAATTAAGTTAGGTGAAAGAAGTAATAACACTTTCCCCCCCACTTTTTGTCTAAAAATGTATAGTATTAAGTACATAAAAACAAAATACAACTTAAATCACAAAGCAGGGGCATGTTTCCTAGCCTTCTTTATTTTGTAGCACATTTCTAAAGTGTCAATCTAGAATACTGATCTCAGACTATGTAACATGAGTTATAATTTTAGAGAGTCCATAATCTACAAGTTTCAGAAGTTTACCAGAACCACCTAATTGCATTATATGAATGAAACAAATTAGTTTTAAATATGGCTAAATACACTTGGGTAGCATAGTTTCTTTTGACTATAAGCTCTTGGAAAAACTAGGTAATTTCATGTATTTAGGATTCCACCACCAAAAAATATCTTACCCCTTACAGAGATACCCTGTCATCCCTCGATTCTGGAGACGATGGTACATGTCTCAACCCCTTTCTTTAATTCACTTGGTCACTTGGACACTAGTGACCAAAAGAAGATCCACCCAGAACGGCATCATGGTTTCAATCTTTGTAGTCTGTTGGGGCTGACTCAAATAGGAAAGAGGATGTCCTCTTATTAGCAGGACATCATTTTAACTGAAGCCTACAATGATAAGAGACCAATGCCTGCCATCCCACTTGCTCCACCAACTGCTGGTTCTCATTTACTCATTCACTTACTGTGATGGTTAATTTTATACGTGAACTTGACAGAGGCACAGTGTGCTCAGATATCTGGTCAAATATTATTCTGGATGTTTCTGCAAAGTTGTTTTTGGATGAGATTAATGATTTAATTGGTAGAATAAAGCAGATTGCCCTCCATAATGTGAACGGACGTCATCCAATCAGCTGAAGGACTGAACAGAATGAAAAGACGGCCCCTCTGCTGAGTTAAGAGAGAATTCACCAGCAGACTGCCTTTGGACTTCATCTACAACATTGGCTCTTCCTGCCTAATGGCTTTTGAACTGGACAACCGACTCTCCCTTGGTCTCCAGCCTGATGTCCCACCCTACAGATTGAACTTGTCAACCTCCATAATCATGTGAGCCAATTCCTAATAATAATAATAATGATGATGATGATGATGATGATGCAGGGATGCCTGGGTATCTGTCAGTTAAGCATCTGCCTTCAGCTCAGGTCATGATCCCACGGTCCTGGGATGGAGCCCCACATCGGGCTCCCTCCCTGCTCAGCAGGGAGTCTGCTTCTCACTCCCCCTCTGCCTGCCCCCACCCCTGCTTATGCTCTCTCACTCTCTCTGTCAAATAAGTAAATGTAGTCTTTAAAAAAATCATAATAACACACACCCAGTAGGCTCTGTTTCTCTGAAGAACCCTGACCGATACATTCATTCAAACAAGTATTTATTTAATACATACTACATGCCAAGTAGTAAGCTAAGTACCAGGATAAAAAGTTAAAACTATAGTCCCTATCCTTGAAGATTTAGGAATTTGGCAATAATAGAAACAATAAACAGTTTCCCCTAAGAGTAAGTTGGCAAAGTTGGCCCCATACAGATACAACATGCACATGGATTCCATTTAGGAGCTTTAGGCTTCTTTGTGGGCTTATTCATGATGAGAGCTTGACCAAGTTTGCTTAAGCACTTGGGTTTTTCCAGTCTTGCATTATCCATTTTTTTCTAAAGGATGAAAGTTTCCAGTGCAATACCATAAATTTCCAACCCCTAAGAAGGGGACAGTGCATTTATTTGCTAGTGGTCCATGGAGTAACCTTGCTTGTGCTTTTGTGTGGGTCTCAGACATAGTTTCCACCTTGGAACACTGCCCAGTATTCAGTCATCTGGGACATTTGTCCAACCTCCCTTAGAAGTGGTTGGCTTGTGAGAGCTAGGTGATACTAAGAAAACTAGTAAGTACCCTGGATCTTGTCTGTGAGAATTCTTTGAGCATGAACCATTCACCAGATAGGGAGCTCAAAATAAAACCCAGCACGGGCAACAGGCTATTCCAAGGGATTCTGCTGTGCACCATATGGTGTGCAGAGTATATTGGAAAGAGGAATGTCTTTAAAGTCAGACAAGTCTGAGTCAATCTCCTGCACATGTTTCTTAGTAGCCAGGAACCTTGGAGAGTTTATCCAACCTGCAGGCTTCAGTTTTCTCACCTCTAAAAGGAAGACAGCAATACCTTGTCATGGGATTCCTGTTAGGACTGAACGAAGTGGTGCACACACTGTGATAGGAATGATGCCTGCCCTGTGGTACATATGTTCCTTCAGCAGAGGTTACTTTTTCAAAATTTCTAAAATGATTTTATTCATTTTTTTGAGAGAGTGAAAGCTAGAAAGAGAATACCAGTGGCAGGAAGGAGCAGAGGAGGGGGAGAAGCAGACACCCCCCACTGAGCAGGGAGCTTAAGGATGTGGGGCTCCATCCCAGGAGCCTGGGATCTTGACCTGAACAGAGGCTTAACTGACTGAGTCACCCAGGCGACCAGCAGGAGAGGTGACTTTTTAACACAGAGCATGGGTTTGTCTTTGATCCACCTCCGTGTGTTTAAGAGCAGTAGGGGTTGGTCATAAACAATTGCTCGCAAAAAAAAAATTTTTTTAATAAAAGAAGGATTATAGTCTCCGTTTCAAAAATTTGTATCGCACTTTTAGAACAAAGGACTTATTTTGTTCAAAGTACAACAAAATCTTTGTTACTCAGAATACTAGAGAATCCTAGAGAATGGATGGTAAATGGAAGTCCGGAAAGTGTGGTCAATGAAGAGTTAATTCACATGGCAAGATGATCATACCTCCCTCTCCTTCCTGGGGAAACATCAGGGTAACTGAAAGACCAGAAAATTCAAAGCGTTATTGTTTGTAAGGCAGAGAGCTAGCTCCCAACCCCTGCAAACTTTTTTACAAAATGAAGCCAGGAAAACAATCATCTTCTAAAAATCTGAATACCAACTTACAAAACTACTTTGTGTTCCTCTGGGGAAACTAATGAGATCAGTGATTTTTGCTGGACTGAGAAATGCTTATTCCTAGAACCTTGATGAGGCAGTGAGTGTCAGATAACACAGCTTATTCTGCTCAATGATTATGCTTAACAAAGACAAACCCCAAGGAATTAAGGAAAGGAGGGAGGGGAAGAGCAAAGAGAACAATTTCAGAGATATACTGCAGTCAGCGGGGTCATAAAAAAATGTTTCAAAACCACAGTGTGAAGACTGCAACTGACTCATATTCTAAAAATTGCCCTGAACAGCTCTGGAAAGTTGTATAATAAAGATACAACAGTGGAAACGTATTACTCGTTGTCAAACCAAAAGCACAGTAAAGTTATAACTTTTACTCAAAATAGCTCAAAATAATGAGTTGTGAAGACATGACTGAGAAGAATAATATACTCATGGAAATTAGGTAATCTTATATGATAAAAGTTTTGAGTACTAAAGTTCCACAAAGTTCGTCTGCAGTAAATAGTAGTAATCGGCTGTCACAGCTTACTACATTATTATGCTCAGAGCTACTAGTAGTTAAAGTTCCCCAGAAAGGCTGGAAGTCAATGTGATTCTGATCAGGGATGACAAGGTCTCCTGGCAAACCATCTTGGGAGATCATTTTTTACAGATTTAGGGAAGTATCCTTAAATCCTGATTAATATGAAATTATAGTATTAAAGTTTGAATTATGGACACGAGAGAGAAGACAAAATCCAAGCAGAGATTCAAATATTCATGCAGGAATCTGTGAATAGGCCGTATGATTTTGTGTAAGTGCTACAAGAAAACTTTCACTTCCTAAAGAGTCTATGGTGGCTCCATATTGTCATGGAAGCAAGTTTAGATTTTTATTTTTATTTATTTATTTATTTGACAGAAATCACAAGTAGGCATAGAGGTGGGCAGAGAGGCAGGGGAGGCAGGCTCCCTGCGAAGCAGAGAGCCCGATACAGGGCTCGATCCCAGAACTCTGGGATCATGACCTGAGCCGAAGGCAGAGGCTTTAACCCACTGAACCATTCAGATGCCCCCTGGAAGCAAGTTTAAAGTCTTTATTTTGATACGGAAGCCAGGTAAAGTCCCATCTTATGTCATGTCTTGCTAACAATACTCATCACAGGCTAATCACCTGTGTGCCATGAGCCGGGCTGGACCCTTGACATTCATTCTTCTTTTTCTTTAAAATCATGCAGTGGTTGTCCCCATTTACAGATGAGGAAACAGAGACTCTGCATGTTACAGCAAACTGCTAAAGGTCACACACCTTTAGAATACAAATCGCAATCATCCAACTCCAGAAAGAAGGCCTCTTCTTCTTCCTACCCATTAACCACCCAAAGTGAGAGCCAAATACTGCTCATTCAGCCTTTCAAGCCACTGCATGAACCGTTTGCTTTGAGGTGACAAATGCCTCCACTTCTGCTTATCTTTCCAGTTCTAGACCCTCTCTCAAAGTTCAGGAGCCACCCCAGAGTCCCCTGACTATACCTGTAAACATCAGTGTCCCCCTCTGTGACCTTGGCAGAGAACAGACCACCTATGTCTCTTGGCCCATCATCTGATGAGTCAGGCTACCACTCTAGCTAACACTTCGTTACATTCTTTATCTGTTTTTTTGGTGTGTCATCTTTTCTTCTAAACACGCTGGCAAGAGCTAATTTTAGAAATTATCATATGCTTCCCCATTTTATACTCAGTGGGAAAAACAGTAATTCTTTAATAGATTTAATTTAAAATATCCATTCCAATTTTTGAGCACTTTGTGCCTCACTATATATGACTACACATTAAAAGGATAATTTACTTCTTAGCTTGCTACCGTATGATAATAATCTGCTTTAAAATAAATTAAAACTTTGAATGGAATTGTTTTTTAAAATCAATTATAGTTCATAGTATCACATAATTGAGCTTTTCTAATATTCTTACTCATCTCTGTAGGCGTGCTAACAACACTGACTTCATCTTTGGCCCTCCATCTTGTTCACATGCACCCCAAGACCTCCCTTGAGGCTACATGTTCCAGGCCCTGTGGAGGTTAATGTATGACCTGACTGGAATGCTGAAAAGCTTGTTCTCATCATCCCTAAAGTGGCTCACACAAGGCGTCACTTAAGTAACTAGTAGAGATGACTGTTGCCCAGAAGACCCCACTTGACGTAGCTAGTAGAGATCCTCTGGTGCCAGATGGCATCACTATCCTGTGAGCTCACTACCATGCCCCCTGCTCTATCAAAGCTGGTGACTTGGTGGAGACTAGAGGCAGAGGATGGCTGTCTACTGCCCGGATCATCTAGCCACCTGCCCAAGCCCCCTATCAGTAAGTTACACTGAATAAAATTTTGTGTAATGCTACAGAGTGGCTTGCTTTGTTCTGTGGTCCTAACATGCCTTCTCAGTCTGGAGGATACTTTACTGTCACTCCTCTACCTTCTAACAATCTCCTTATAGTAAGAATCTTCAATTATGCAGGATGGAGATGAATAGTCATGAGTATACAGTTGCATTTTAGCCAAGAGTATCAAATTTCCCCTTTGCCATTTTTTTTACACACAAACACAAAGTTCAAAAACTTGGATTGGTGTGCTTTACCTTTTCTCTTTGTCCCTGGACACACTGAAGTGGATCTTCTGTTAGGACTGAACTTGCCAAAAAAGGAGGAGCCACCAGGTAAGTTCTAGAATGGAGAGGCAACCAGATGAACCACCCCAAGTCGAAAGGCTAGATGCCCGTGTGAGGCTTGGTGGACAAGTCCATTGGCCAGGACTTTCCATAGGCGACCTATCATTATCAAGCCAGAAATGGGCAGAACTTGTTCCAGGTCCTGCGGCAAGGCAACTGACATATTTAATAAGCCACCTGGGCCACAGGAGGAAGAAAGACAGACATCAAGCAAGGCTGATCCCAAAGGACCCTCCACAGATTGGTCCCTTGACTAAAAGGAGCATGGAGTAGGAGGGAATCTTATGTACTGACTTTTTCTGGGCCATAGTTCTGAGGCTGGACTGTCAGGTTCTCAAACAGGCCTCATGATACCCCATCATACATCCTGGTCCTTGGAAGCTGATTCCCAACTGGCTTATGAGGTGAAATGTGTTCATTTAGGAATCCAGTACAAGAATCAACCCTTTTTTTCCCTGCACTCACTGGGAAAGAGGGGGGATTATACCAGAGTGGAGCACATGGGTCCCACCTACGATCTAGGCAGCCCAATATCAGGATTGATGTGGCTTCTGCTCCTCCAAGAAACTCATTTCTGGGTCTTGCAACCACAAGCCAAGGAATGCCTATTTCCTTTCCTTTTTTTCTGGGAAATAGGCAGCTACTAAAGAATGTTGATTTCTTTTTTTTTTTTTTTTTTTTTTTAGATTTTACTTATTTGACAAAGAGAGAGAGATCACAAGTAGGCAGAGAGGCAGGCAGAGAGAGAGGGGAAGCAGGCCCCCTGCTGAGCATAGAGCCCAATGCGGGGCTCGATCCCAGGACCCTGAGACCATGACCTGAGCCGAAGGCAGAGGCTTAACCCACTGAGCCACCCAGGCGCCCCAAGACTGTTGATTTAATTTAGATACAATGCCACCTGGCTTGACAAAGCTGTTGTGAACAAAGCTGCCTTCTGCTCATCAGCGCTGGGGTAAATGTTCATCTCCTCTATGCCCAGTCCCTGTTGCCTTTGAACACATGGGCCTCCGTCAGGGTAGAAGGCTCTCAGTGCTTCATCATTGGGATGGGAGGGAGGTACCACCCTGGTCTTCGCCCTACAGAGAGGAACAGTCAGAAAGATGCAGATGTCCTGCCTTCCTGTTACTTCACCCCTTGCCTCCAACATCCACACAAAATAACAGCACCCCTCATCCTATGGGAAGAAGCAGAGGGAATCTAGTCCAATCACATTTTTAGGTCTGAATTTTTTCTACCTCTGGTAAAGAAATGCTATCTATGGAAAGTGGTGCTGAATGCCTCCTCTTTTCTCATGGAGAAATACTATTTTCCGTTGCTCGTGTAGTTCAAGGAAAAGTAGGGAAATTTTAAAAGATGTGTGAACAGAGAACTTTTTTTTTTTTAATTTTTAAAAATTTGTTTGTTTAAGACAGAGAAAGAGAGATCATAGGTAGGCAGAATAGCAGGCAGGGGGTGGGGGGGAAGCAGGCTCCCTGCTGAGCAGAAAGCCCATTGTGGTGCTTGATCCCAGGACCCTGAGTTCATGACCTGAGCCAAAGGCAGAGACTTAACACACTGAGCCACCCAGGCGCCCCGAACGGTGAACTTTCAAAGTCCCATTTATATGGCTCATGGCTCATACTTATATGCATGTTTGTTTTTCCCAAATCAAAGAGACACCAGAAGGCAGCTGTGAGGCAGTTCCCAACTCCCACAGAATGGATCAAGCCTCCCAATCTTCATTCGCCCCATCTCCATGACCAGCAGAGGGAGCCAGAGAGTTCTGAGGGGTTATCTTCTACCTTAGGGTCCAGGGTCACTACCCCAGCCTCCAGGGGCCAGCCTCTTAACTTGAAGTCAGGGGAAGGTTAGGGAACTAGGCACATTTTCCTCATTCAAATAACTCAAAGAGATCTACTGAGGAGTAGATGCTTAAGACAGGAAGACACATACCTTCAGAGAGAACGAAGCCAAGAAATGATGAAGTTAAAAAGAAAGCATTAACAGGGGCATCTGGGTGGCTCCGTCGGTTAAGCGTCTGACTTCTGATTTCGACTCAGGTCCTGATCTCAGGGCCATGAGATTGAGCCCCAAGTTGGGCTCCCAGCTCAGCGGGGAGTCTGCTTGGATTTTTCTCTCTCTCTCCTTCTGCCCCTATCCTGGCTCATGCATGCTCTCTCTCACTAATATATAAATCTTAAAAAAAAATTTTTTTTAAAAAGGAAATAAACAAAACCAGAACTGAAGCTAGAAAAGGTCCTAGGAGGGCAGCTAGTCTGCCCCTGCTCCTCCCTCAGAAGGAAGAAGTCTGTGGCCAGAGTTGCCTAATCTCGCCTGTGGGCCAGCTTCAGCACAATGTACTTTTTTTTTTTTTTTAAGATTTTATTTATTTATTTGACAGACAGAGAGCACAAGTAGGCAGAGAGGCAGGCAGAGGGTGGGGGGGAAGCAGGCCCCCCGCCAAGCAGAGAGCCCAACGCAGGGCCCCATCTCAGGACCCTGGGATCACGACCCCAGCAGAAGGCAGAGGCCCAACCCACTGAGCCATCCAGGCGACCCAGCACAATGTACTTTTAAATGCTTTACTCTTAATTAGTTACTAACCTTTAAAGAGCTGGAGAGTTCATATTAATAAATTTGAAGACCACATTTCCAGATTCTTTTGATAAAGCAGAAGATCTGGCAAACCTTGCTGACAACCACTCACAGGTCACACCTGCCCTCCCTAGTTAACCCCACCAAGCCCCTGACCTTCCTCAGGCCTTTATACTCCCTACTGGACCCTGCAGCAGTGGACTTTGCCATCCTAGGCATGACCAGTGTTTTTCTCTCTAGTGTTTCACCTAGGGAGCTCTGACAAATTATCCACACTTGCACTCTGATGAGATAAGTCAGAATCTGGGCCTGGAGAGAGATCCAAGCCACCGAAGTGTCTAAAGTCCCCAAATGATTTTTACATATGGCCAGGTTTAAGAATGGCTAAATCTAGACCATGAAGGGCGGATGATCAATTATTTTCTTCCTGAATGAAGCTCCTCAGTGGCTTCACCATTTTACCATTTTTGAGTTTTTCTTTGCATCCTACCAAAATCTGGTTTTCTCTTATTCCATTCTTCCAGCAGTTTACACAGCCCTAAGTTTTCATTTTTTTTTTTTTAGTTTTTCTTCTTTTTCCTTAAGTTATTTTCATTGTTCCATTCTCAACCCCTCCTCCAGCTTCTCTGCATTTTAAAATAGATTTTATTTTTAAGTAACCTCTGTACCCAGTGTGGGGCTAGAACTCACAGCCCCAAGATCAAGAGTTGTATGATCCTCCAACAGGGAGCTAGTCAGGTACCCCTCTCCACATCCTTTTTAAAGTACAATGGACAAAATTAGAAACACTAACAATTATTTTACTAGAGTAGAATTCAGTAGTGCTATTTATTTCTGGTTGAATGTCATACTTAAAATCTCAGAATCACATTAATTTCCTTTCACAACACTTTTTTTCTTTTTTTCACTTAATCATGCCCTGGTTTTTGTTAACAGGGAACTCAGTTGCAAAAATCGGAGAAATCACACTCTGTGATGGAAAGAAAACCAGGATTTGGGGCAAATTAAAGCACCAAATATCAAATCTCATTTTCAGCTGAGAGAGACACCTTTCCCCAGGGCCATAACCCAACATGTAAAATTAAAGGGGACATAAGCATGTCCATAATGGTTTTAGTTCTTTAGTTCTTTGCCTGTAAACTAAATTACAATCAATCGGCCAGCCTATTTTTAGGCAAATTCTAAGCTTTTTTTTTTTTTTTTTTTTAAGTAGACTCCACATCCAGGATGGGGCTTGAACACAGGACCCCCAAAATTAAGACCTGAGCTAAGAGCAAGAGACTCATGTTTAACCAACTAAGTCACCCAGGCACCGCCCCCACTTTTTAAAACAATTTTATTTTTTAAGTAATCTCTATAACCAACATGGGGCTTGAACTCACAATCCTGAGATGGAGATTCGCATTCTCTATGGCCTGAGCCAGTCAGGCGCCCCTCTAAGCTAATTTCTTTTTCTTTTTTTTTTTTTTTAAGATTTCATCTATCTATCAGACAGAGAGACAGAGATCACAAGAAGGCAGAGAGGCAGGCAGAGAGAGAGAGAGGGAGAAGCAGGCTCCCTGCCGAGCAGAGAGCCCGACGCGGGGCTCAATCCCAGGACCCTGAGATCATGACCCGAGCCGAAGGCAGAGGCCTAACCCGCTGAGCCACCCAGGTGCCCCTCTAAGCTAATTTCTAAGCTAACCCTCAACTGTCGAGTTATAACAGAAATGCTGCTTAGTGTACGATGGAACTGGAAGTCTAGCACAAATAGTAGCCTATCTCGGTGAGAGAGTAATTTGTTGTACCTGTTTTACAGATTAAGAAACTGAGGCCTAGAAAGCATAAGCAGCTTGCCCGCAGCTGACTGCCCACATACCCAGCATCTGATGGGTCCTGGCTCTGGCTGGCCCTTTGGAGAAGGTAAACCCTTCCATAGTCATCAGCCCCTGACGCTGGGTACCGGACACCACATCAAGGAATCGAGCCTTGGAGACAGCAGCTGCTAGGCTCTAGATCCAGCAAGAGCAGAGACTGGGTCTCAACATCACACATTCGGGCCTGAACCAGCTCATCATCAAAATGCACACGAAACCTTGAACGTGACATTCTGGAGCCAACGGACTCTCTTAAATGCTCCTTGGAACCCCTAAGGAAAAGCCAACGTTCTCTCAGAAATACATAAACTACGCTGCGACCCTCGCTTGCATAATGCCAGCTCTGTAAAGCTGGAAATCCTATCCAGAGAAAAAAATACATCGACACGTTGAACTACGAGATTCCCTCTCGCCATGGATAGTAAGAAAAAGCAAGCAAACAAACAACAACAACAAAACTCAAAACACCACACCCCTCCACACTCAGTTTGAGGAGAAAGGACGGAATGAATGTTTTATGTCTGTTCTCCGAAAACGTCTGCCTTAGAACCCAATACGTGAGGCGGGGAAGGGAAGGGTTGGGTGTGGGGCTCGGGAAGAGCGGGAGGACCACGAGGATCGGAAATCCCAAAGGCGCTGAGATCCTAAAGGAACACGGACGCCCCGCCCTCCGGCGCCGCCCCCACGCCGGGGGCCTCTGCAAGGACGCACCGCGACAGTCACTGCGCCGCGCACACAGGTTCCCCGGGGGGGGGGGGGGGGGGGGGGGGGAGAACACTGGCCTCATCTCGAAAAAGACCAGAGATAACAGGGCTACGCCGGCTGCCTAGACCCGAGGGCAGCTTCTTTGTGCATCCGTCGCCAAGCTCGGCGCTAGAAACCCGGCACTCACGCCCCCTTCTACAGTCGGCCGAGCTGTCGCTCCCTCGCCGCGCCGGCGCGCACCACTTCCAGACTAGGCGTGGCGACGTGCGCGGCGCGGGCCCCGGCAGCCCGATCCCCGCGCGCCCGCCTGTGCTTTCGCCGCCTGTGCGTCCGCGCGACCCGGGTGGAAGCCGTGCCCCTGAGCCGAGCCGCCCGCCAGGCTCGCGGAGTCCGGGATACTCACGCATCCGAGTGTTTTCGGAAAGGGCGCGCACTGCCCCCGCCCCCGCTGAGGAGGCGACAGAGCGCCGAGAGCCACCTCTCGGGCCGCCTGAAGGGACTAGCGGGCGGCCGGCTGAAAGCCCCTCATGTTCTGCAAGCTCGCTCAAAATGCTCCTTGGTGCCGCCGACGCAGCTGCCAGGTTCAATAACTATGTCAGGCAGCCCCTCCCCCCCCATAAAGAGACACAGAGATGACAGGCTGGGGAGCGAGGTCCGCATGTTCCACCGCAGTTACCCTGCCTCCGCCCCAGCGGTGCCGCGGCGGGAACGACTGTGCAGGGACCGACCGGGACAAAGGTTCGAGTGCCAGCCGTGACCGGGGAATTCTCCCGAAACTTCAGTCCTTTGCTCTTCGCTCTGAGCGTAAATCTGATACCCTTCCCAGCAGTATCTGTGAAACAAAAGGAGAGGCGGGCGCCTTCCTGGTTAACCTGACCTGCGTCTCAAATGTCAAGGGGACTTTTACGTAAAGGAACGCAGCAAACCTCGACCTTATTTATACTAGATGTCTGGGCATTGATAGGATAATCTGGCACCTTGCTAAATGCACGGAAGAAGCTCATCGAGCTGTTTCCCATCACGTTTTAGGGGCTCCCGCTAACGTTCCCACCTCTGCAGAGAATTCTGGCCAACAGAACCTTACTGTCTGGGGGAGCTCCTTTGCAGATCCTCCTTAACCTGGACCATCTCCGACGCGCTGACAGCTCCTCGAGAGCGACTGGATTTTGTTAAGCCGGAAGGAATTCGTGGTTCTCTTTTGCAAGTGAAATATCTCTCGGAAAGTAGTGCTTTTTAAATACATGTATATCTAACCGGTGCAGGGCGCACTGCAGCCTGCCAGCCGCGGCCCGCGGCCTCCCCGGGGCCCCGCCCCGCCCCGCGGGCTCTACCCCGCGCGGCCCTGCCGGCCGCACCTGCCTCTGTGGGGAGCGGTTTCCGTGGAAACTCGGAGAGCGGGTTCTCCCTTCAGACTCGCTGTTGCCCTGACAACAGAGACCTAGCATTAGGCGGTCCAGGAAGGCTGTCAGTGGATGCCTGTTTTAAATCACGGATTCAGATTCACGAGGGTAGTAGGGCAGAAATAGGAGGGCCGTGGTATTTGGGAATGGAGACTGAGCAGCGCAAGCCTGAACGTGGATGTGGTTAACGGACAATGCAGACCCCGGGGCACAGCATCTCTCACTCCTCCCACCCCCCAGCAAACAAATTTATTATACTTGGCTTTAGAATGAATGCCGTCATCCCCTTCAGCGTATTTACTTTTCTCTATTTTGCTTAAGACACTAGGTAAAAGTTTTTTTATTTTGTTTTGTTTTTTGCACTGAGTACTAGCTAGCTCCTGGGAGAAGCGAGGAGAGGCTCATAAAGATGGGTGGAGCAGGGGGAGACCTCGTGGGAATAATATTTGATTAAGGATGATCTCGTGCACATAAATTAAGGAATTGTTCAGAATACAACCTTACACTATCAGGCTATGATGAATGCATGGTTATAAAATTCAGCTCTATTTCAGGTGAAGTTTTAGGTGGGTAAAATGGGAAGGGTGGATGAGACTACCCATACCCATATTTGGTAAAAATCGAAATTGTTCATAAGCCATCTTGTTACCTTTGGGTATGGATATTTTATACTCATCAAACTGCAAACAGGTACTAAAAAAATAAAATGAAACAAGTTAATGCTTTGTGCAAAGTGTAACAGGGTTGAATACACACACATACCCCATACTGGTTTCTCCTAACTATAAATTGTATATTTTATATCTCAGTAATTAAAAGCTTGAAATTCGTGGCATATTTGAATTAATGAGATTTTACCATTCACATTATAATAATATGATGATAATTAACCTCTGGCTTGATACTAAAATATGTATCTCTGCACATATGTATATGTGTATACATATATATGCATATAAACAAACTTTTAAAGTGACAAATGCATTTATGTAAAGTTCCATATGCATCTAATTTTTATAAAGGAAGTGACATTTCTATATTTTAAGGAAACAACTTCTGTAAAGGAACACATACTGGAAAATTTTGTCATAAAGCAAAGACTTTTGTCAAGAAGAACTAGCTAATTTGCATGTTTTGAAAATCCACATTGTGATCTTAAAACTGCTCTGAAGCACATAATTTTGTAATCATATGACACATATTTATCTGCAAAGACCTCTAAAACAAAAATGTGTATGCACAGTCATAGAATAGCCACCTCCCTCACCTAATACATTTCAAATTTGAAAAAAAGTATTAAAAAAAAGTATTAAACAGGGGCGCCTGGGTGGCTCAGTGGGTTAAGCCTCTGCCTTCAGCTCAGGTCATGATCTCAGGGTTCTGGGATCGAGTCCCACATCGGGCTCTCTGCTCACAGGGAGCCTGCTTCCCCCCCTCTCTCTGCCTGCCTCTCTGCCTACTTGTGATCTCTCTCTGTCAAATAAATAAATAAAATCTTTAAAAAAAAAGTATGAAACAGATGATCCTCACTTCTAACAAAAATTGAGAATGAACATTGTGGAAGACAGAAGAAGAGAGGTTAAAAAATACAAAGCGATGCAATCATTTAAAAATATCTTTCTAAAATAAATGAAACTAAATGGGATCGGGAGGGACACAAACTATAAGAGATTCTTAATCTCACAAAACAAACTGAGGATTGTGGGGGGATAGGGAGAGGGTAGTGGGGTTATGGACATTGGGGAGGGTATGTGCTATGGTGAGTGCTGTGAAGTGTGTAAACCTCACGATTCACAGACCTGTACCCCTAGGGCTAATAACACATTATATGTTAATAAAAAATTTTAAAAATTTTAAAAAAGAAAAAAATATCTTTCTAAAAATAATTAAAAGCAAGATGACTATCTTTACAATATTATATTAACTGCTAATATGAGATTCAAAACAATAAATAGGTCTGATCCCAATCTTTTTCAAAATCATGTGCTGTGTGTGCTGATACATATGACAATGATGAGTCAGCGGAATTCTTGGGTTTATGCTTGCCTCCATCACGTGTCTCTATTTCTTTACAGTTGTCTGTATTTTCCACCACCAGCTATTGCAAGTGAGAGCAGAGTGGTTGCGTGTTCGAGAGAGTAGGCTCAGCATCTGCTAGACCTGGCCCAAGTCCCTGGTGATACTTTAAGGCTATGTATGTTTTTTCATTTGAAACACGGGCTAATAATAACATCTTCCTCATCAAGGTGGTTGGGAGGACTAAGTGGTGTAAGTAAGACCTGAAGAACAGAAGAATGTGTTCCCTATATCAAATACATTCATTCTAGTCTGGGGGCTATTTTTTCTAGGTTCTTAATTCTCCTTTGGATAATTCTTTTAAGATTTATTAATTTATTTGAGGGGGGTGGGCAGAGGGAAGGAAACTTCAAGCTGACTCCCTGCTGAATGCCTGATTTCAAGATTCGCAACCTGAGCCAAGAGTCCATGGCCCAACTGACTGAGCCACCCAGGCGCCCCTCCCTTAGATATTTTTGACCCTTCAATTAGACATTATCAAGTTCTATATCAGTATTATTTACATCTGTCCACAGTTTTTACTGATTCTCCTCATCATTCCTTTTTGCATCTCAGAAACTTCTCATGAGATCATTCTCTTTTTCCTTAAAGTACGTCCCTAAGAAGATTCATGGTGATGGTTTTCGTCACTCAGATCTGCCGGTTTCGGTTCGATAATATCTTCATTTTGATTTTGTTATTGAAATATAGTGTCATGACATATAATTTTAGGTTCATGGTTATTTTCAATTGGCACTTTGAAGATATCGCTCATCTGTCTTCCGGCTGTGTTACTGTTGTTGAGTAACCAGCTGTCACGTAATTTTTACTTTTGTTCTAGGTAATCTGTCAACCTTGAATGTTTTTTTCCTTGTTATGCTTTTTTTCTGTTATGTTAGCTCTTTAAAAATATTAAACAAACATTTCATATTCTGTATCCAATCATTCCAATATTAGTAGTCTTTGCGGTCCAGGATTACTGTTTCAGATGACATCACTTCCTTGTTTATTCAGTGATTTTTATTTATTGTGAATTCCTGTACCTTGGAACTTGATCTACAGGACCTCTTGGAGTCCCGGGTACCACGTAGATGAACTGGGGAGGTGCAGGCACTTCTAACTTGGAGCTGCTTTAAAATAAAGTTTTGGTTTAGGGGCGCCTGGGTGGCTCAGTCATTAAGTGTCTGCCTTTGGCCCAGGTCATAATCTCAGGGTCCTGGGATCAAGCCCCACATCGGCTTGCTCAGTGGGAAGTCTGCTTCTCCCTCTCCCTCTGCTGCTCCCCTGCTTGTGTTCCCTCTCTTGCTGTGTCTCTCTCCGTCAAATAAATAAAATGTAAAGATCTTTAAAAAAATAAAAAATCAAGTTTCAGTTTAAAGTTCTCAGGTCCATTTACATTACATTCTCTAGCAGGTATAAATGCCAGGCTCAGACACTTGGGAGTGGAAGCCTGAAGTTGGGACAACTTGAGGGAGATTTTTCTGTACTTCACCCAGCATGGCTCAGATTGGCAACATCTCCTGCAGGCAAGTCGTTTTCTTGCATGTTGTTTTGTGGTCTTTTAGGGGTTCTGGTCCCACCTGCTCAAGCCACATGCTCTTTATCTCCTGGCCTTTGCATATGATTCATTTAAACTCAGACTGTGGGTCTGGCAGACACCTTTCCTCCAGCCCTCTCACCAAAGACCTGCTCCGCCCTTGCTTCTCCTTGTGCAATCAAGCTTTCTCATACTTTTGCCTTCTATTCCCTTTACTTTGCCGCCAGCCCCAGAAGTGCTTTGAAAGTACAAGACAAACAATACCCTCTGAAAAATAGGTAAAAGGTTTGGACAGACATTTCACTAAAGATACATGGATAGCAAATAAAAACACTAAAAGATGCTCAAGATTGGTCACCGCTAGGGAAAAGCACATTAAAACTACAATGAGGGGTGCCTGGGTGGCTCAGTGGGTTAAAGCCTCTGCCTCAGGTCATGATCTCGGGGTCCTGGGATCAAGCCCTACATCCAGCTCTTCTGCTCAGCAGGGAGCTTGCTTCCCCCTCTGTCTCTGCCTGTCTCTCTGCCTACTTGTGATCTCTCTCTCTGTCAAATAAATAAATAAAATCTTAAAAAAAAAAAAAACACCCCACAATGAACTATCACTCATAAGAATGGCTAAGAAATAAAAAAAAAACAAACAGCAGCAACTATTGGCAATAATGTGGAAGATTGGGAATTCGCATACATCCCAGGTGGGAGGATAACCATGGTACAGCCACTCTGGGAAACAATTCAGCAGTTTATTAGGAAGATAAACATACTTATGCCTTATATATTAGTTTTCTTCTGCTGTAACAAATTACCACAAATTTGGTGGCTTAAAACTACACCCCTTTATTAGCTCATAGTTCTGAAAGTCAGAAATCTGAAACAATGTGACTGGGCATGGCAGTCGAGGTGTTAGTGGGCTGAGTTCTTTCCTGGAGGCTCCCGGATGAAATCTGCCTCCAAGCTCGTTCAGGTTGTTGGCAGAACTCAGTTCCTTCTGGTTGCAAGTCTGAGGTCTCCATTTTTTTGCTGGCTGGCAGCTGGAGACTCCTCTCAGCTCCCTAATGGTGTCTACATTCCTTCCTTGGGGCCCTCACCATATTCAAGCCAATAAGGACTCACTGAATCTCCCTGCCCATCACATCTCTCTGACTTCCTTTTTTGTCTGCCACTTTTAAAGGGTGCGTGTGATTAGATCAGGCACACCCAGATAATCTCCCCTTGCCATGTGAGTGACAAATCATTATAATCACCTGTTCCACTTACAGCCAAAGGGGAGAGGGTTATACAAAGGTGAGCGCCCTTGGGGGTCATTCCTAGAATTCTGCTTGCCATGAGATACAGCCATTTTGTTCCTAGGTATTTACCCAAAAGAAATAAAAAATGTATGTCTACCCAAAGACATATAGGTGAATATTTATATCCACGTTATTCATAATAACTCAAAACCAGAAATAACTCAAATGTCCATCAGCTGGTGGATTAATAAAACAACTGTTGGTATATCCATCCAGTGGAACACCACTCCTCAGTAGAAAGGTTCAGACTCCTGATACACACGACAACCTGAAGACATCTCAAAACCATGATGCTAAGTGAAAGAACTCAAACACAAAAAAACTATGTAATGTATAATTTCATCTATATGAAATTCTAGAAAAGGCAAAACTATAGCAACAGAAAGTGGATCAATGGTTGCCAGGGATCAGGGGGTTCTCTGCAGTCTTGCCATACGGATCTTTGCTGCAAGCATTCCTGCTATAAACAATTTCATTGCATAACTAATTGACTGTAAGGCCATTTTGCTATAAAAGGTTAAAAAAATAACAGTTGGGTTGCATTTCTCCATTGATGCAGAACTCCCATTTTTATATTATGTAAATCTTAGCCTTAATACTGATCTATACAGTGGTGCAAAGTTTTGAACTCACCTTTCCTATAGGACCTTGGAACATCTAACCCTGGACATGTGACATTGCTCCAAGAACAAACGACACCAGAAGGCTTTCACAACGTGACACAAAGCTCATTTACAAATATGCATCCTACTATCTGAAAACTGATACTTCTTTCAATGAAGGAAGAAATTTTATTTTTTTTAAGATTTTATTTATTTATTTGACAGAAAGAGATCACAAGTAGGCAGAGAGGCAGGCAGAGAGAGAGGAAGGGAAGCAGGCTCCCTGCCGAGCAGAGAGCCCAATGCCTGGCTCGATCCCAGGACCCTGAGATCATGACCTGAGCCGAAGGTCGAGGCTTTAACCCACTGAGCCACCCAGGCACCGCTGAAGGAAGAAATTTTAATGAGGAAATAAAAAGCGTGGTGCTGAAGTTCCCTCTTTCTCTGTGCCTCACTGCCCCATCCATGTGTAGTTTCTCTCTCTCTCAAATAAATAAATAAATAAATAAAATCTTTATTTAATAAAGTGTGTTGCTGAACAAGGGGAGGAATCAACAAGCTGAAAAACAAAAAAGAAAAGATAATACCATGAACAAAAGGTTTGAAAGATAAGTGCTTGGGTATGATCGACAAAATGAAATCAGCTATTTGCATAGTTTTGCCATGAATCTATACACATTTTTCATATACTCAAATACTTTGTATTTGCAATAAAAGCTTTATAATTTTGCTGTTACTTTTCATGTTTCATTATATCCTTCTTGATGAATGTCTCCCTTTTATTTTTTGTGATTTTATCTTTTTATGGCAGAATGGCTTTCATGCCAATTAGTTATGCAGTGGAAATGCTGGTGATGAGGGTGCTTTATGGTGGGAATGTTGAAAAATACCGGATATGGACCAAGCATGGCGGGAAGGGACTGGCTGCACAGGGCACATGGCACTTGGTGGGGTGATGGAGTTGTGCTGTACCATGATTGTGCTGGTGGTTACGGGACTGTATACATTCATCAGTATTCACTGAATTGTACAATTAACATCAGTGAATTTCATTATATGTAAATTGTACTGTAACTGACAAAAAAGAAGACTGTAGTCTTCATATTTTATCCAGCATCTTAAGGTGTTTTTATATTAGAAGTTTCTCTACACATTTAATCCACAAAATTTGTCTAAGACTTTCATAAGAGTTTCTAAATATGCCTGTATTTTTTTTATTTAAAGATTTTTATTGGGGTGCCTGGGTGGCTCAGTGGGTTAAAGCCTCTGCCTTTGGCTCAGGTCATGATCCCAGAGTCCTGGGATCGAGCCCCACATCGGGCTCTCTGCTCAGCGGGGAGCCTGCTTCCTCCTCTCTCTCTGCCTGCTCTCTGCCTACTTGTGATCTCTGTCTGTCAAATAAATAAATAAAATCTTTTAAAAAAGAGATTTTTATTTATTTATTTGGGAGAGAGTGAGCACACAAGTTGGGGGAGGGGCAGAAGGCAAGGGACAAGCAGACTCCCCACTGAGCAGGGAGCCCAGGACCCTAGGATCATGACCTGTGCCCAAGTCAGATGCTTCACCAACTAAGCCACCCGGGCACCCTGCCTATATTTTTTAATTCATAGCCCTTGCACAGTGAAGTTGCATAGTCATGAGGTTATTGTCTATCTCCTTCGTGTATGACTATAAACTCCATGTGGACAGAATCATGTCTGCATTCACCACTGTACCCCACTTCCTGGGGCCATAGTGAGTCTTTGACTAATATTTGTTGGATAAATGAATAATGCCTCCTCCAGAGCAATTTCAGACATGAAAGATCAGATTACATATCTTTCCTCTAGCTGATCTCTTGAATTCTGTTACTAAAACCTTTTCTAAGCTATAATTGAAAGTTGGAGTTAGGGACCTTTTCTTTAGCCCCATGATGTTATAGAAAGCACGCATCCTGACTGCCGCTATCTGGGCTGGGAGCCCAGGGTACGTCAGTGTCACCATATGGGCTGAGAGAGGAGGAACACAGCAGCAGAGAGCTAGCTGGCTGACCTTGCTGTTTTCTCACCATTTCCAGTCTTCGTTGTCAGGCAAACTAAGCACCCTGTTTCACCATAAGGCTTACATTCATGGTTTTCCTTTTAAGGTGTACTTGATTCATCTAAACATTAAAAATGTATATTAGTATTAGAGAGCAATGTCCTTTGGGATTAAGGGAGACATTCCTAGAAGCCAAAGACTGCAGAGCCCTTTGGATTGGAGCCAGCAGCCCCCTCAGAAGACAGCAGGGCCAGGAAGGCACCAGACCGTTCTCCGTTGAGGAAACTAATTAGGTCTTCCGTTCATTCGACCTTGGCTTTCAGTTACTTATCTGTAAATGTCACACCCTCCCGCCTTCCAGGTTAACATGAAGGTGCAAAACTACCAAGTGCTAAAATCCTTCATGATTATTATAACCTATGAACTGGAAAAAAAAACCATGTGCAAAATGGGCATTTTTTTCACCTCTGGTCTTCGTATATGAATCTGTAAGCACAAATTGTGAATTTGATGGTCCCTCTTAAAAATATCATATAGCACAGATTGACTACTTGCTACCGAGCATCTATTCCCTCTATTGGCAGTAGGACCTCAAATTTCCAGAAGAAATTTGGCTTGGGTGGGATCAAACATACCACAAGTTCCAGGAGGGAGCGCTGGTGGGCTCAAACCAACTGGCACACCTACCTGTGCCCCCAAATCATCTGGATTGGATTGGACATTAGCACTAACACAATCACAACCAATAAGCCAGGACAAGATACTTGCTGGGGCTCTTGAGAAAATAAAACTTCTTTCTCTTATTGTGGTTCTGGGAGAAGAGACCATTCCTTTTACTCTGGATGTGTGGTATGAAGAATACCCTTCCAATAAGGAAGACCCCAAACTGCCTTTGGAGCTGCCTTGTGAAGCCTGCAAATAAAGTCAATACTATATAAGACAATGTGGGGAGGAGAGAACCCTGGCCTAGGTGTCATTTTTTGAGCAGCTGGATCCAACCTGACCTGAAACCAGTGCCTCTAGATTTTCAGTTACCACTGAATCAATAACATCGCTTTATAAGGCAGCCTTGTTTCAGCCATTATTTGCAATAAAAAATAAATAAGAGGTTTCATTTTAAGATTTTCAGGTTAATACGAGAATGCCATTTAGACATCACCTAAAAACTGGAGAAACAAAGGAAAAGAAGTAATTGTTGCTACTTAATCTGATCCATTGGAGAAGACTGAATCCTCTAAATGGATAGAATGATTCTGGAGAACATAAGTAGCTTACAAAATATATTGTACTTATTAACCAGAGACAGATCCCCAGAGTCTGATTTGCCACCTTTACCTTAAAATTTCCATTAATGATTTGAATGTAAAGAAACTTAAAATCATTTGTTGAGCAAATGCAAGGTTTTTTTTTTCCATTTCTGCTTCTCCAATGATAACAGTAGGCACATGTTGAATGCTCTTGAATACTCTACATCAGGCATGTGATAGGCCTTATCTCATTTACTCCCCAAAGAAACCTGAAGTTGCAATCCCATTTTATAGAGGAGGAGACTGAGGTTCAGAGAGGTTAAATAAGAGATCACACGACACATGTGAGGCAGAGTTGAGACCCACATCAGGGTCTGAAGCCAAAGTCTGTGTTCTTAACCAGTTCTCCATATTCTCAAGTCATGCCTGTCCCCCCTGTTGACATCCTATCAGTATTTCCTCTAAACCACAGCCATTTATGACTCCCTTTCCCTCATACAACCTGCAATCGCAAAACTCATTCTCGTCTGTGAGTGAGCCATGCTCTACCTGGTCTGAAATTCTCCTACCAATTTTCTCCTAGAGCAAGACACCAAGGAAGGGAGTAGCAGCCTTGCCTAGAGGGGTACAGTTGTCAGTGTGGGAGATCCTCCCTTTGTGCTCCCATCCATCAAAATCCCATGCACCCCTTGCCTGAAACCTCCCATCTCCGACCTAAGGGAATAGCTCCTTCTGGAGAAGCCCAGAGCCCTGTTGCCTCTTCCTGGTCTGTGGGGTCTCCAACAACCAGGACTGCACACCTACTCCACCTACTCCACCAGCTTCCAAGTGTTCTTGTCGGATTCTTTCCATTAAAGTGCTGCCTCTTCTTCTTGTTACAGCCCCAAAAGTGCAGAACATGGACCCGAAATATTGAGTAGTAATACTTTTTTAAAATAAAAAAATGAAAGGAAAAGAAAAAAAAATCAGAACTGCAATGAGCTTCACTGCTGGCTGCCGGTGCAACAAGGCAAACTGGCGTGTTTTGAGCACCTACTCCTGGACTCTATGCAAGACTGGTTTTAGCCACCCCAAGCTCTGGGAGGTAGGAAGCTAATACCCATTTTATAGGTGAGGAAACAGATGGGACTAGGCTAGGGGCACATAGCAGTGATGGGGCAAGGCTCTGAACTGGCCGTCCGGCTCCACAAGCTCCGTGTGCCATCTTAGGGCAGAGCGAGGACCATGGGCGGGAGGAGGCTGGGCGTGAGATCTGAGAATGAGAAGAACTACAGGTACCAAAGGCTCCTGGGTTGCAAAGTGAAGCAGGAATTAAGGCCCTGCACGACCAGCTAATAAAAAGCTAAGGGAAACATGTCCTTTGAGTCAGGAACACGATAGAAGGAAGTAGGGGACAAGCAGTTTGGCAAAGGGCCAGAAGCAAAACCTAATTCATTTTTCCTCCATTCTGCTCACAGTGACCACAGCTCTCACGGGGAATAAAGTCGGCAGGAGCCTGGTGACGGCTGCATGACCCTAGAGGCCTGAAATCCCAGTTTCGCTCTTCTCCCAACTCCACTGGGCAGCCTGCTTCCAATGAGGGCGCCCCTTCCTCTGAATTCCTGTTAAACCTCAGTTCCTCCTGATTGTATGGACACAGGGGCCGTGGGTTTATGACATTTTTTGTAAAGGTGTATTTATTTATTTTGAGAGAGAATGGGAGGGAGACAGCAGGGGGAGGGATAGAGGAAGAGAATCTCAAACAGACTCCCCACTGAGCACAGAGCCCAATGCAGGGCTTGAACTCACGACTCTGAGATCATGACCTGAGCTGAATCAAAAATCAGACACGTAACTGACTGAGCCACCCAGGACCCCTAGGTTTCTGACATTTTGTTGAATAAAATTTCATCCTTGATCCTCAGTCTCCAGCAACCACAATAAAAATGTGCCTTTCTTGGGGCTCCTGGGTGGCTCAGTGGGTTAAAGCCTCTGCCTTCTGCTTAGGTCATGATCTTAGGGTCCTGGGATTGAGCCCCACATCGGGCTCTCTGCTCACCAGGGAGCCTTCTTCCCCCCTCTCTCTGCCTGTCTCTCTGCCTATTTGTGCTCTCTCTCTCTCTCTGTCAAATAAATAAATAAATAAATAAAATCTTTTAAAAAAATAAAAATTTTTTTTAAATGTGCCTTTCTGGAAAGGGGTGGTGGAAATGGCAGGACCGCAGTGTGAACATACTTAGTGCCACAGGACTGTGCACTGAAAAATGGTTAAAATGACAACTTTTAGGTTATGTATATTTTTTAAGTGTGATTTAAAATGTGCTATTCAAAACTCTTCATGGACTTGGGGCACCTGGATGGCCCAGAGGAGCATGTGACTCTTGATCTTAGGCTCATGAGTTTGAACCCCATGTGGGGTGTAGAGATTACTTAAATAAATAAAACTTAAAAAAAAAAAAGACCACTTTTATATTTAGACCCTGTGACTTTAGGGCCACATCCAAACACGGAGAGCCAAGGCTTCTAATTGTGTACTACCCCAAATGTTCCCTGCTCACACCTCTCTTCCTTTGTGTTCCTTACTCAAAGGACATGTTTTTGCTCCCCTTAAGGAGCCCCTTTCATACCTTTGTACTCCTACAAGCTGGGGCCAGTCCTGTGGCCACTACTGTCTGTGTGCTTGGGGAAGCCTCTTGCCCATGTCTGTAATTGTAGGCACAATGTAAATCACGGCTTAGCATCCATTGGCCTGCAAAAGCTCAGTGTGTATACTGAGAGGCTGGTGGCCTGGGCATTTCTAGGGCAGATACTGGATGTAAAATCACTTCCCCCGCAGATGCTTTTGAAAGCAGTGAATGTTCTGCATTCCCTTGGCACCTGGTAGGAGACAACCCTGGGAGTAGAGACAGAGGCCCTTTTCAGATTATGTGTTTTATAGCATCTAATTTCTTTTTTTAATTCACCGGATGTAAGAATGATCGCTCCCTGTTTATGATGCCTATATTTGCCTTTACTGGCTTGTAAAATTCAGAAATTGACCAGAAACAACCAGAGTACTAAAGCCGTGGTGATATGATTCTGTGTGATAGATCTATTCCCAAAGACGAGGGAGAGAAACAGTTGTTAGACTTGTTAATAAAAGCTGACATTTACTGGGTGTTTCTCTGTACCAGGTACTGGGCTGATTTTTTCCCCCAGGCTTTATCTCACAAAATCATCAAGGCGGTTCAATGCAGCAGGCTCATGGCACCAATGAGGAAGTTTGGCACAAAGCGATTATTTAGCTCACCCCAGATCGCAGCGGATACAAATGGCAAAGCCAGCTTTGAGCTCAGGTGGCCCAATATCTGAGCCTCCATGAGCTCTTTCTTACCATAAAAGAACAATGGACCCTGCTCTGTAAAAGATTTTTGATAAATCCTTTCCAGGAGAAGAGAAAGATTCAGTACTGAAGATAATTGTACCATTCTGTGTGTTCCGATAGTTATTTACCAGATTTTAGAGTGTAACACACTTTCATCTAGTCCAACCAAGACATTTTCTGGCACATTAAATATTTCATTGTCACAGCAAATGATCATGATACGGTAACCCTCAGAATTTGGAAGAGGTGCGTATATTTCATGCATTTCTGTGACCAAAGGCTTTGTTTAAGAGAAGAAAAGAAGCACTTAGCTCTCTGACTCATAGAAGCTTCTGTCATTTCAGATAAGCCGCAGGCCACCAACCAGATCCCATAGACCAAGGTGGGGGGAGGGACGACGTGTCCTTGTTCAGATAAGGGCTGCACATGACCATAGCAGGAAATCAAATAAAACCCAAAAAGGAGTTCAGAGGGTGATGATAGGAATGCTGATACTAATGAGATGGTTTGGGGCTTTCTCTCTTTCAACCAACGTGGGTCTTTGTTGTTTCATGGGAACACTTGATCCCATGTTTGCGGTCAGTGATTCTTGGCTAGACCTGGAGCGTCAGCGGCTCCGGGGCAGATGCTGCAGGTCCTGTGGAATCTGGGGCTGGACTCCTGGAACCTGGGGAGCGCATCTGCTCTCCGGAGCCTCTCAGCTCTCTGGCTGGAGAAACGGGCTAATGCTGTCCGCTCAGGACTCACACTCCCCCTTACCCTTCCACACCCCTCCTCGCACCTGAAATGTTCATACCCAGTAAATCAGATGGAAGTAGCTTGATGTCAAACACCTCTCATGCATCTATCTGCACTTGGCCACTGAGTCCATGAAAAACAAACAAACAAACAAACAACCGTCTTATAAAGTTCAATAATGAGAGGAAACCAACCCCTTGAAACCTTCCCTTCCTTCATTCTCCTACTGAAATAGTTTTATTTATTTATTTATTTATTTATTTATTTTTTAAGATTTTATTTATTTGACAGAGAGAGAGATCACAAGTAGGCAGAGAGGCAGGCAGAGAGAGAGAGGGGAGGAAGCAGCTCCCTGAGGAGCAGAAAGCCGGACGCTGGGCTCGATCCCAGGACCCTGGGATCATGACCTGAGCCGAAGGCAGAGGCTTTAACCCACTGAGCTACCCAGGCGCCCCTGAAATAGTTTTTAAAATAAGATAGAGCACCCTTGAGACATATCAAATAGGATTTCATTGAGAAAAATTCCGTTTTTCAGATACACAGAGATTCTTTATCCGAATTTGTTAAGTTTGATGCCAAGTGGACACCATGCTCTGTCGAGCAGGTGCCCCCAAAATCATGTCAGTCGTGGGCTATTGCATTGCCTCGACATTTGGAGAAGGGAGGGGGATGTAGGCCAGGGGACACCGTGTTTAGAGAGTGTCAGCCTCAGGAGGTGGCCGGGCTTTCACTCAGGGTTCTGAGATACAGTCCAGCTGGGCAGGGAAGGGGAGTACCTGCTTCCTGACGAGCAGGTCGAATGTCCTGACAGAGCTGGAAATGCAAGCAGGTGCTGGAAGCGGGGAGCCAGGCTCTAGGGAACTTTGTCTGGTGATTCTACAATGACCAGAATATGGCCTCTAGTGTCCTGACTGACAAGCTTCCTAGATTAAGCCCAAGGTTAACTGAATGTCTCTCCCTTTCTAACATAGCTCAGACTTTCTTCTTGGGTCTGCTTGAAGAGTGCAAGTGAGTCATTTTCTCTAAAACCTGCACTAAAATCCCCCTGCTTTCCCCAACCTGATGCAGCCAGAGGGCGTTGGTGGACTTCTGGGGTAGTCCCATCTGCCGTCCCTCTGTCCCTCTGCCACAAAGAGCCTGCGAATTCCCCAGGGCTGCTGCTCCACACGTGACCATCCCTGGGAGTCTCTCCAGTCTCTCAGTCACAAAGAGGCTGCCTGGCAGGCTTGCTGAAAGTCTCATTATGACTCTGAAAACATCTGCTTGGCATTTCCCTTCTTCAGTGTCTGCTTCAATACCATCCTGTCTGGGATTTACACCATACTCCTTTTCCTCTGCAGCTTTTTTTGTTTTACTTCTTCTCCCTTTTGAAAAGCACAGTGATGGTGACACATTTAAAAATCCCACGCTAGGTGCACCTGGATGGTTCAGTGGGTTAAGCCTCTGCCTTCGGCTTAGGTCATGATCTGAGGGTCCTGGGATCGAGCCCCACATAAGGCTCTCTGCTCAGTGGGGGGCCCGCTTCCCCCAGCCCCTGCCTGCCTCTCTGTCTGCTTGTGATCTCTCTCTCTCTCCATCAAATGAATAAATAAAATCTTAAAAAAAAAAATCCCACGCTATTTTCCAGCTATTCTATAGGAGGAGGAAAAGGGGATGAAGACACCTCCTAGGTAGCATCAGGGCCAAGAGGTTTGCTTACCAATATGTGAAAGTGCATCAGCAAAACAACTAGTCCACATTTATGCATGTGTATGAATGTGTGTGTGTGTACATGTATAAAACGATATCATTATTGAAAAGTAATAACAATAAGAAACTTAATGACATAAAACACCCATTATTCTCCTAATGCAAAAACTATTTTCATAATTTTGTATTCCACTCTCACCTTTGCCAAATACATACATTTTTATGATAAGACTAGGGAACATATGTAGTTTTATTTGCTGCCATAGGAATTCCTATGAACCGTTGCTCTTTTCTTTGCCCCTTCCCCACCACATATCCTATGACCTGTATTTCTGTTCTAACAATTATTTCCCTGCATCACAGTTAATATTGGTGTATCAATCTCCTTTATCCCTGGAAGGGTAACAGCACATCATATTTGTCTCTATGTTCTTAGAATGCAGCACTGTGTGCCTGGTATACAGCTGGCCCTTAATAAATGCCTGTTAAGCTAGTGATTACAAGCACAACGCCATCAGAGCAGATTAGTCCAGACCGAGGTGATCCCCATTCTGGAGGCTGTGAGCTTATATAAAGTCCACATCCATCAGACCCCAGACATTTAGCACAGATGAGAGCGTAAATCCTGAAATTTTCAAAAAACCATGTCTCTAGTAAGTTCTCAGCAAAAGGTAATCTACCAGCAATGCGTATATCAGACATTCAAAAGGACCAGAAAAAATGAGTCGAGCCTGATCTGGTGTGGCTCTGTTCTTGGTCAGAGGCCCAAGACAGACCTGCTGAATCACTGGCCTTGAGGACTGCTGACTGCTGTGTTTGATCTGAGAGAACCCGGAGCGCCCATAGCATGTAGCTGTGGTGATGGAGAAAATACGCTACTTGAAGGAACTTGTGGTCCTGGATATGATTATCAACCTCAGCCTACCTGGTCTCCACTATACAGATGAATTAAGTTCAATGTAAATAGCAATAATGAAAGGCAAATTAAATTTCATTGTCAGTGAAATGGTCCAAGAGGGATTCTGGAAAGGCGGAAGTGGTGACGGCATAGTGTTTAATCCTTTGTTTTGTTTTTATTTATTTTTAACTAAGCTCTACACCCAACGTGGGGCTTGAACTTGCCAGGCACCCTGACAACATGGTTTTTATTATTATTTTTTTTGTTTTGTTTTGTTTTTTTTAAGGATTTTATTTATTTGACAGAGAGAGAGAGATCAAACATAGGCAGAGAGGCAGGCAGAGGGAGGGGGGAAGCAGGCTCCCTACTGCGCAGAGAGCCCCATACGAGGCTCCAGCCCAGGATCCTGGGATCATGACCTGAGCTGAAGACAGAGGCTTAACCCACTGAGCCACCCAGGTGCCCCGTGACAGCATAGTTTTTAAGTCACACCAAATTTCCTCGTTAAGACAAACTGAGCAACTAAGTAGTGACACCCAAAACCCATGAACAGCTTATACCATAAAACTAGAACTTAAGCCATCCCCACAAACCCCAAACTGCAAATAAATAGCCTCAAGGCCTGCATGGCATCTGTGTGGAAGAAAGCAGAGGGAGGCAATGAGGCCTCTGACAGAGCTTTGAACAGGTGAACGGCACAGTAGCCCTTAGGTGTTCTCTCAGAACAGTTTGAGAGGGGACGCGTGGGTGGCTCATTTGGTTAAGCAGCTGCCTTGGGCTCAGGTCATGATCCCAGGGTCCTGGAATCAAGCCCCACATCAGGCTCCCTGCTCAGTGGAGTCTGTTTCTCCCTCTCCCTCTGCCTGCCCCTGTGACAAATAAATAAATAAAGTCTTTTTAAAAACAAACAAACAAAAAAAAACAGTTTGAGAAGTGCAGCTCTGACTTGGAAGGGGCTTGTCCTGTCCAACGGTAGGCGAGAACAAGAGGTCCATAGTCAGCTCAGTCTAAATCCCACGATTGCACGGAGTCCAGCCAGAGCCCCCTTCAGGCAAAGAGCGCCACAGAGGACAAACTGTGCAATCACACAGAGCAAGACATGGACACCTTGAAGAAAGGAAGGTCTAGATAAAAGTGCTGGAGGGGAAGAGAGCCAGACAATTTCAGAAAGCAAATTACACACACACGTACAATCAAAAACCAAGAGGGAGCTCTTTGAAGATAGAAAAGCTACCCTGCCTGCCTCCTTCTAAAAGTTAAGGAAAACTAACTTTGTTTAAAAATAAACAACAGACAGGGGCACCTGGGTGGCTCAGTGGGTTAAAGCCTCTGTCTTCAGCTCAGGTCATGATCTCAGGGTCCTGGGATGGAGCCCTGCGATGGGCTCTCTGCTCTGTGGGAAGCCTGCTTCCTCCTCCTCTCTCTCTCTCTTTTTCTGCCTGCTGTTCTGCCTGCTTGTGATCTCTGTCAAATAAATAAATAAAAATCTTAAAAAAAAATAAACAATAGAAAAAATCAATTCTATATAAAGTTTCTAAGGAAAAAAGGGGGAATAAATGCAGAAGGGCTATTCCACATTGTAAGCACACCAGAAAAAAAAAAAAACCACCAAAAAAGATCATAACTAGAACTTCCTCTCGCAAGATGAGCTAAAAGTCATTAAGAAAATGATAAGGTGGGGCACCTGGGTGGCTCAGTGGGTTAAGCCTCTGCCTTCTGCTCAGGTCATGATCTCAGGGTCCTGGGATCGAGTCCTTCATCGGGCTCTCTGCTCAGCAGAGAACCCTTCTCGGCCTACCTCTCTGCCTGCTTGTGATCTCTGTCTGTCAAATAAATAAATAAAATATTTTAAAAAAAGAAAAGAAAATGATAGGGAACCTGAGTGGTGCACATGGTTAAGCTTCTGACTCCCAGTTTCTTAGCTCAGGTCATGATCTCAGGTTCATTAGATTGAGTCCCACACAGGGCTCTGCTCTCAGCCAAGTGTCTGCTTCTCTCCCTCACCCTGTGCCCCTCCCCCTGTTCCCATGCTCTCTCTCTAAAATAAGTAAATCTTAAAAAAAAATTAAAATGATACAATTAGGGACACCTGGGTGGCTCAGCTGCCTTCAGCTCAGATCATGATCCCAGGGCCCTGGGATCAAGCCCCGTGTCAGGCTCCTTGCTCAGTGGAGGGCCTGCTTCTCCCTCTCCCTCTGCTCTTCCCCACCCCCCTGCTCCTGCTCTCTCTTTTTCACTTGTTTTCTCTCTCTCTCTCAAATAAATAAATAAATAATCTTGATTGGGGGGGAAGGAAAGGAAAGAAAATGTACAACTGAACAGCTCTTCCTTCAAGGGAGACATAGAAATGGGCAATAAGCACAAGAAAAGATGCTGAACATCATTAGCCATAGAGGAGGTGCACATCAAAACCACACCCCCTGGGAGGGCTATAATCACAAAGACAAATAATAACAAGGGTTGGCAAGGGTGTGGAGAAACTGGAAACCTCATACACAGCTGGTGGGATTGTAAAATGATGCAGCCACTTTGGAAAACAGCTTGGCCATTCCTCAATAGAACATACAACTACTACAGGACTCAGAATTTCTACTTCTAAGTATTTACTCAAGAAAACTGAAAACCCAAGCCCGCACAAGAACTTGCGCATGGGGGCACCTGGGTGGCTCAGTGGGTTAAGCCTCTGCCTTCAGCTCAGGTCATGATCTCAGGGTTCTGGGATCGAGTCCCGAGTCGAGCTCTCTGCTCAGCGGGGAGCCTGCTTCCTCCTCTCTCTCTGTCTGCCTCTCTGCCTACTTGTGATCTCTATCAAATAAATAAATAAAATAAAATTAAAAAAGAGCTTGCACATGAGTGTTCATAATAGCTTTATTGGTAAGAGCCAAAAGGTAGAAACAATATCAATGTCCATCAACGGCTGAAAGGATAAGCAAATAATGGTATATCCATACAATGGGCTATTATTGGACCATAAGAAGGTAGGAAGTGTTGACACCTGCTGCAACAGAATCTTGACAACACTATGCTAGGTGAAAAAGCCATACACAAAAGACAAAATATTTTTTGGTTTCATTTATATGAAATATCCAGAATAGGGAAATCTATGAAGCAGAAAGTATTCTGTGGTTGCCTTAGCAGTTGAGGGGAAATGAAAAGTAGCTGCTAGTGGGCACAGAGCTTCTTTTTTGGGGTGGCAAAATGTTCTAACACTGTGAGGATGGTTGCACATTTCTATGAATATACTAAAAAGCATTGAACTGTACAATAAATGAATTGTATGATATGAGAATTTTATCTCAAAAAGCTCTTGCTGAAGAAAATTATAAAAGACATAAAAGAGCAATGTAAACCAGAATCAAACAAACTCAGAAATGAGGTTATAGAATTCAGAATTAGAAATTTAAAAAAAAATCATCTCAGAAGTGAGGACTAGAGGACTGAAGAACAGATTGAGCAATAACAATAGAAAATGCTTTAGAAAGAGAAGGTGAAAAGGAAGATATTTTTAAAAATCATAAAGAAATGAAAGAGACAGGGGTTCCTGGGTGGCTCAGTCATTAAGCGTTTGCCTTTGGCTCAGCTCATGATCCCAGGGTCCTGGGATCGAGCCCCACATGGAACTCCCTGCTCAATGGGAAGCCTGCCTCTCCCTCTCCCACTCCCCCTGCTTGTGTTCCCTCTCTCACTGTGTCTCTCTTTGTCAAATAAATAAATAAAATCTTAAAAAAAAAAAAAAAGGAAATGAAAGAGACCTTAAAAATTCAGGAGAAAGTGACAAGTATTGGAAGCAAAGAAGATACAACATATGGAGAATATGAGTTTCTAAAGAAAAAAATTCCAAGCAAGAGAAAGGAGCAAATATAGAAAACCATAATTTGAAAAAGACTTCCCTGCAGTAAAAAAGATTAAGACTACATAATGAAAGACCATAACACATATCTGGAATATGGACTCCAAACAACGAACACCAAGATCTATTCTAGTAAAAATAATGGACTTAAAAAGAAAAAAATCCTTTGCTGTCTATGCTGTCTTTCTTAGAAAGAAAACCAGATTTTCATCACAAGAAATTGGAATAAAATAATATATTTAAGACACTCAAGGAAGGAAAACGTGAGCAAAGATTTTATAGCTTGCAAAACTGACTATTAGATAAAAGGTACAAACAAACAGTTATCAACATGCCGGGATTCAGGAATATTGAGCCTTTGCTGAGGAATCGACTAGAGAATGAGTCTCGGAAAACCAAAATGATTAGAGATACATTGAGATATGGACTGGTGGGTCACTTTAGACATGTATAGGTTACTTGTAGAACTAAACGTGGATTAAAAGGAGAGGATATCGTATGTTAAAGTTGTATGTGCAGATAGTGTAGACGTAGAAAAAGTATAAAAAGTAAATGAAGGAGAAAGGAAAGAGCAAACATTTTCAAGCTATTCTCAACAATCTTATTGGTGATAGTAGTAAGGTTATCCTGAGACTGTCATATATATTAATATGAGCTAAAGTACATGGCTAATTGCAGGATCTACTAATTCTGTCATCCCTTCAGAACCAAGATTGTTCTGGTGCAAGGAGATCCAGCATAACAGATAAGAAGTTAAATAAAAAACTTGAAGGATGCCTGGGTGGCTCAGTCGGTTAAGCATCTGCCTTTGGCTTGGGTCATGATCTCAGGGTCGTGGGATCAAGCCTGGCTTCTCCCTCTCCCTTTGCCCCTCACCCTGCTTGTGTGCTCTCTCTCCCTCTCTCTCCCTCTCTCTCATGCTCTCTCAAATAAATAAAATCTTTTAAAAAAGCAAAAGCAAAAACAAAGCCTTGAAGTCCTGAAATGAATCAGAAATATCAGAATGAATTCATGAAGTGATCTGTCTATCAGTCTTTCAAAAGAGGCCTGGGAAACAGTCACCCAATCCAGTTGTGAGGAACATTTTTTAGATTGTGGCTTGAAATGCCATTTTCCACTAAAAAATCCCCAGGGTTTCTTGGAGGACTGATGGTATCCTGGTACAGTTTGAGGCTAGATCATCTTGCCATTCCAAATAAAAGTAAACTAGCAAAGACTAAAGGACTCAGAATCCAACCCAGCTGGGGTGGTCAACCAGAGTCACAGATAGGTGACCTTTCTGCTCTTTCTGACATGGTGGTGTCTGGGTGGTAGGATTTGTCATAAGCTCAGGGCTCCAAGAGCATGTATTCTAGAAAACCTTGTATGACATGTGCATTGAAGTCACAAATTGTCACTTTTATGCACTGTGTTGTTTGAAGTGGTCATATGCCCTCCCAGGCTCAAAAGCGGGAAACAAAGATCCCACTTCTTAAATGCAAGCGCCAGACTTTGGAGCTTTGTTTTAAAACCACCACAAGGGGGCACCTGAGTGACTCAGTCGGTTAAATGTCTGCCTTCAGCTCTGGTCATGATAGAATCCTGGGATCCAGCCCCACATCCTGCTCCCTGCTCAGCCTGGAGTCTGCTTCTCCCTCTCCCTCTGTGATCCCTCTTGCTCTCACTCTCTCTCAGATAAATAAATAAAAATCTTAAAAATAAATAAAATAAAACCACCACGAGAACGAATTCATTTTCTTGAAAACTGGTTAATTAAAGCAAAGGAAATTAAGGTTTTTCCGAGTGAACTGTGTCACTGAGAAATCAAATACAATACGAAGGGATGCAACCCTTTATGAAAATATTCCAAATAAGAAATGAAAAATAAATGGTGAAATTAGAATATCAGTGTTTCACAGATCCCAGGGAATTAATGGATCTTGACATTGAGCATTAACAGCTCATATCACCACAACATGTCAAGCACTGATGACCTGCCTCCTGAGGAAAGAATACACCGCCACATTCAGTCCTGCTGAAGGGATCTACAGTGAGTCTAATCCAGCGTCTGGCTCCAGCTCCCCATTTGCAGGACATACAACAGACACGGAAACATACTGGATTGCACCATGGATATGCGGTTGGCAAAATACAGACTCTGAGGGGCTCTACATGTCAAGGACCCGCAGGTTCTTCAACAGATAAACTGAAAAGGAAAGAAAGGAATGGAGGGGAGCCTATAGATTAAAATAAACTTTAAAAATAGAAAATTGTAGGGGCACCTGGGTAGCTCAGTTGTTAAGCATCTGCCTTTGGCTCAGGTCATGATCTCAGGGTCCTGGGATCGAGCCCCATGTCGGGCTCCCTGTTTAGCGAGAGCCTGCTTCTCTCCTTCTGCTTGCGGTTCCGCCTACTTGCGCTCTCTTTCTTTGTCAAATAAATAAATAAAATCTTTAAAAAAAAAGAAAATTGTAAAAATAAGAGGAGGGGGTGCTCAAATTAAACTAGTGTCGAGGGGGGCGCCTGGGTGGCTCAGTGGGTTAAGCCTCTCCCTTTGGCTCAGGTCATGATCCCAGGGTCCTGGGATCGAGTCCCGAATTGGGCTCTCTGCTCAGCAGGGAGCCTGCTTTCCCTCTCTCTCTGCCTGCCTCTCTGCCTACTTGTGATCTGTCTGTCAAATAAATAAATAAAATCTTAAAAACAATAAAATAAAATGTACGAAGGAACTATTACAAAATGTTAAAATGTGTTCGCTATTAGTATCTGGCAGGTGGGTATCTGTCAGATTAGTTTTGTGTGTGTTTAAACATTTTTTTGAGGCGTGCCTAGGAAACAGTCATGGCCAAACTGACTCACTCACTCCATAAACTGTAGGAAACTGGTGCTAGAAGACCCTCCAAGTCCATCTGTTTGGCTCCCTCATTTTCGAAGACAGAAAAAATAGGAGGGCTAATGTGAGTTTTAAATGGAAAGGTTTCTGCATATTTTCTGACACGGATTTTGCACGTGATAGATGATTAGCAAATACCTGTGATGACGATGGGAGATGTCTCCCAAGTGTGTGTTTGCGGCTCACTGCGTTCATTTTATCCTTACTTACCAGGAGGTGTGTGGATTGAGGCCTGTGACTTCATGTCCTGTCCCTGCCCTGATTCCTACAGTCTGTGCCAGTGGCTTTCAGATGAGAATGGACAACTGTCCTCTGGGAACTTAATAAAAATGCAGTTTCCTAGGCTCTACAGCCAAAGACACAGATTGGAGGGGGTAGGTGGTTAGTTAGGGAGAAGGCTGGTAGAGAGTCAGTGACGGAGTTGTTTTGAACATGTACTTCAAGATGTTGCTGATGTGGGTGGCTTGGAGAATTCACTTTGAGAACAACAGCTTCAGCAGCCTGCTTCCCCCTCTCTCTCTGCCTGCCTCTCTGCTTACTTGTGATCTCTGTCTGTCAAATAAATAAATAAAATATTTTAAAAATAATAAATAAACTAGTGTGGAGGTATGCACATGATAAGACCATGAAGAAGCAAGGACGTTGCTACAATAAAAATCAGCATAGTGGTTACTTCCTGCAGAAGGGAGAGAATTGAGCTGGGAAGAGGGGAACAGCGGGCTTTGGGGATGGGAAATTTTGGTGATATGGGTATTCACCTTATAATGACTCATTAGCTCTGCATTTGCTTTGGGGTGGTAGCTAACACTTATTGAACGCTTACGGAATGCAAGGCACGGGGCTCAGCACCTAATGAATTATCTCATTTAATTCCCGCCATTATCACCACTACGATCCCTGAGTCTCTTATGAGGAAACTGAGGTTTGTGAAAGCTAAATAACCTATCCAAGTTTATTTATCCAAGGTTATTCAGTTAGTAAGTGGTAAACCTGAAATTTGCTGATGATCCACAAGTTCAAAATTCCCACGAGTAAGGTTAAGGGAAGAGCAAGGCCATGAGGATTTTATTCTCCCCTCCTCTGCTGAGTGAAAAAAGCAAATAAAGGAGTATTCGCTCTTCAACGTTTATTATGGAGAGATTCATTTTTGGTAAACAGCACTTTAGGGAGTATAGGATATTGTCCTAAGTACTTTGAGATAAACTACTGACTAGTAAGACAATAATTTGATTTGGGATTTGCAAACAAATTTAAAAATTATCTCAATATAGTGATTTTAAAGATCCAGCTATCCTTACTGAAAAAAAAGTCCTACATGCTCTTCATCTTGTTTCTAATCTTTAAAAAGGAAGGAGTTTTAAATCATACATTTAAAAATAATTTAGATCGAGCAAAAAACAAATTACTAGGTTTTAAAATGAAATTTTGGCTATCAAGTGAAGTCATACCTTTGTAAGAAAAAGTATTAAAATAATTGATCTCTTTGTCTCTCCAAATCACTTCGAAAATTCCAAAGCAAGCTGTTATACCTATGAGGATAAATGGAGGCCTTTTAACACATTGAACATATTATAATTTCTTTTGTGTTCTCTCCCAAGGAAATTGAAATACAGGTCCTATTTGGTAACCAGCCCAACCAGCTTCCTGAATTTGTAATTAGTGAATTTTCCAGAAGAGGGCACTCATTCCCCAGGCTACTCAAAGGAGCCCCTTGCCAAAAACTCAGTAGCAAAGAACAAAAGAGGCACATTCCACCCACAGAACTAAGAACAAAAGGGTAAATTTTTAAAAAGGAAGAGAAACTCAGCATTTATTGTTGTCTCCCATAATCTCCACAAACAGCCTATAACTTGACCACAACTTGTCACAGACAGGCCAAATATTGCATTAAAAATAAGCTGGAAAGCAGCTGTTTTGTTTTGTATTTTAAAAGACATTGTTTGCTGTTATAATATCATCCTAGTAATGCCTATTTAATCAACAGTCAATTTTGCCAGAATTGTGTTTTCCCAGAATGAAACGCAGGCAGGCATTGCTGAATCCAAAGCCAATATATTTTAACGTGAATCGTGTTTAGTGGGACAAAAGCCTACGTGCTCTGTTTTGTAAGATGGGGTCACTCAGCACTCGCCCCAGTCATGCCCCCCATGCTTATCCCTGGCCTCATTTGTTCCAGTGAGCTCCTGAAAACACATCTCATCCACACGAATAGCTTTACTCAAACCATTAGGCTTTTAAAAACTCAGAGCCCCATCCAACGGTCTGTTTTTAAGAAAACAGTAAATATTCCTCAGCAAACACAAAGATAGAAATACCTCAGAGCAAGCAATTCAAAGCAAACACACCAGTGGAACCCAATCCTCCCTCCCCCTTGTTTACTTACAGGTCTTTAAGCTCTTAATATTGACATGAGTTTCTTGGGTCTCCTGTGCATTTTCTTTCCTATAGCAAACAGTATAAAGAGGCAGGCTTTGCTGCTCCAGAAAGATGGGTTAATTGTCCCCCCAAGGACGAAGGAGTGAACAGTGCTGAAGAGTTGTGTTATTGGGAGCAACAGGCAAGAAGGCTTGGTTAGCAGAGTAAGTTCTGCTGCATAGACTATGGCCGTGCATTTCAGAATCCTGGATAAAAAACGGGAACGAGAGACAGACGATCTGTCAAATGCTATAAGTGTTCGAGAAGGCTTTGGCTACAGCTTTTTCTTAGGATCTATTTGAAAGTATTACATTGAACTTCAGCATGCCTTTCCGAAAAGTATTTTTAGAAGCAATTAGGTTAAAAGCTTCGAGCTCTTTGGGGTTTTATCTATACGGATATCTCCTGGCCTAAGGGACCTTAAGGTATTGAATTAAGTGAGACTCCTTTTAAAAAGCAGGAGCTCCCATATATGGAGAAGGCAGCCAAACGTGGAGGGCGCTAGCTGCTGCGATGCATTTGGAAAAGGCCAGGTGTGTCAGGTCGGAGCGCTCCTGAGGCCCTGGGAGCTGTTTGTTTTAACAGTCGTCTTCCCTGCCTGGGCAGATTGGTCAGGAAGGGCCTGTGAGGTCTGGCTGAAGGGCTCAGGTGTTCCTGCCCCTCCCCCTTCCAGGAGGGGCATTCCTCCCCGCTGTGGCTGGGCTTCCTATCTGGAGGGACTAGGAAACCAGCATGAGGCTGGGCACCCCTGCTCTCCTCCCCTCCCACCTCAGACCCAGTGTCCACTCAGCCGGAGCTCACCCTTCCCCCATCGCATCCTCTGTCCGGGCTGTTTTCAACTTGGGCTATACTTCCTGCTTATGGCCTGGGGCAGGAGATTTTAGCCCCGCACTTTAAGGATACACAGCTTCAGGGTCAGCCACGTCCTGAAGTCAGGTGTGAGGTGTGTGGTTATAAACATGTAGATTGCGGGGGAGAGCCTGGTTGGTACGGTCAGTTTAGTGACCAACTCTTGGTTTCGGCTCAGGTCATGATCTCAGGGTGATAAGATCGAGCCCCAGGTTCGCTCCACACTGAGTGGGGAATCTGCTTGAGATTCTCTCTCTCCCTCTGCCCCTCCCCCCTGCTCACACAGGTGCTCTGTGTCTCACTCAAATAAATCTTTTTTTAAAAAGGTATATTTTTTTTCTTCTGAGAGGATGAGACTTCGGTTTCCTTGGACTCTCAGAGGGATTTACAGCTCCCAAAGGGCCATGCAAACCACCCCAAAGGGATTGTGAATGAACTAAAGTCAGAGAAACAAACACGGACTGAGTGATAAGCCTGGCTATCAAGACTTGGTTAACAGAAGAGCCAAAAAGAGCTGGCAGAGCCTCCCACAGTGTGTAGCCGACAAAGGGGTCTAGAGCGAAGCTAGTCCAAGTCCTTTATCTTCTAAATGAGGAAGTTGAGTTCAAAGTCATAGGTCGGGCATCAGGCCAGCACCTGGGTCTGCTCGGTGTCAGAGCTCTTTCCATAATACCATTCTTGTCATTCTCATCCTGGAAGTTGTGGGAGGATGTGGCAGGAGAGAGATGACCTCGAATATCCTTGAAGTTGTTCTAGACTTCATAGGGTTTATTTAAACAGTGTGGCCCTCTGGAGCATGAATATGAGTCTTGATTCTGCCTCTTCTGCCTTCAGTAAAATTATCTCACTCTATATGCCTCAGCTTTCTTATCTGTAAAGTGGGAACAATAGTGGCACATACCATTTCAGATTTTGCTGGGAGGATTAAATGGGCAAATATATGATATATATTATATATACTAAATATAACATATAATACTTAGGCTTTGACACATATTAAGCACTCATCCTCACCTATTGTTACTTTTTAACCAGCATTTATTGAGCACCTGTGATACTCAAAGCACTGTGCCAGCCACCAAAGATTCAAAGACGAAAGACCCGATTTATTCCCTCCAGACTGGAGTGGGATGTGGGCAATCACAGTTAATTAAAATATTTCATGACAGGACCCTCAAGAGTGGTTTGCCCAGTGCTCTTGGGCCAACCTTAGTAACTGGGAAGGGCAGTCATTAATGCCTGTTGTCTTAAATTTCCCCCGAGACTCAAAATGCAAACTTGGATAGGTTAAACAACAGTGTGCTCTCTAGATGTACCTGCTGAGGGACCCTGGAAGCACCGAGAGTATGCTCTGTGCAAATGCAAATAGCAACTGCTCTAGCTCCCCTTGGGGCAGGGCTGACAGAAACTGGCACTTGGCCAATTGGGATTGAAGGTAGGAGCAAAATTGAGCATGAGTGCAATGGGCTGGGAAGGGCTGCTTGAGGACCAAATATAGCGAAAGGTGCCAGGATATCCTGGGATCTGGTTATGCCCCACAGTTAATGAGTCAGCCAGAGCAAAGACACAGGGAAATGGAGCTGGGTGAGGTCGAGCACAAGTCTGGGTTTACATCTCTAGGGTGGCTATGTTCTGTGCTCCCTTTTTGAAGGCATCCAGCTGGGGCCTCAGCCTATCAATCCTGTGGTTTAACTAGAAGGCCCTCTGTATTAGTGTTATCCAGGGAAAGGGAACCAATAAGATGCATATATACTTTAAGAGATTTTTTTTAACGAATTTGCTCATGCTACTGTGGGGTTTGCAAGTCTGAAATTTGCAGGACAGACTGACAGCCTGGAAACTCAGACGGGAGCTGATATCGCAGTCTTGAATGTGAAGGCTGGAAACTCAAGCAGAATTTCTTTTTTTTTTAATTGAAATTTTTAATTAAAATATAATGTATTATTAGTCCCAGGGGTACAAGTCTGTGAATCGCCAGGTTTACACACTTCACAGCACTCACCATAGCACATACCCTCCCCAATGTCCACAACCCAACCACCCTCTCCCTACCCCTCTTCCCCCGGCAACTCTCAGTCTGTTTTGTGAGATTAAGAGTCTTTTATAGTTTGTCTCCCTCCCGATCCCATCTTGTTTCATTTATTCTTTTCCTACCCCCCAAATCCCCCACATTGCTTCTCTACTTCCTCATATCAGGGAGATCATATGATAGTTGTCTTTCTCCGATTTGACTTATTTCACTAAGCATAATACCCTCTAGTTCCATCCACATCATCGCAAATGGCAAGATTTCATTTCTTTTGATGGCTGCATAGTATTCCATTGTGTATATATACCACATCTTCTTTATCCATTCGTCTGTAGATGGGCATCTAGGTTTTTTCCATAGTTTGGCTATTGTGGACATTCAAGCAGAATTTCTATACTGCCAATTGGAGGAAAACTTCTGTCCTCTTTGGGGGAACTCAGTCTTTTCTCTGAAGGCCTTCTACTGATCAGATGGGGCCCACCCACTTTAGGGAAGTTAGTCCACTTTTCTTTAAGTCTGCTGATGTTAATCACATCTTCGCCGCAACATCTAGACTGGCGTTTGACCAAACAACCGGGCACCGTTGGTACCAAGGCCTAGCTAGGTTGATACATAAGATTAACTGTCACACCCTCTGACTCTAACACTCACCGATGACTGTGGGGCCACATGAAGTTATGAGGGAAGGAGAGCCTTTAACATTTGAAATCCCAGCAAATGTGACTCTTCTTTTCAACTCTCTGTTCACTCATCACCTCCTCTGGGCAGGTGCTCCCTCCCCTGTGCCATGAGGTCTGGGTTCCTCTTTTATGACCCAGTGTCACCGCTAACCCCTACAACCCCATCAGTTTTGGGTTGTAAGCCTGTGTTTATTCTTCCCACTGTCTCTCATCCTCGTACTCCTAGGGCATATTTTCATTGCACCTACTGGACACAGTAGACACTTAGTAAATGTTGGTTCAGTGATGAAGTTTCTGCTTTTGGAATCTCAGCCGAGCCTCCACATCATGTAGCAGAGAATTCAAGTTCCCTGACAAACCTTGATGCCAAGGAAACCCCAGCATCTGAGATGACAGATGGTCCTTATATTGATGTTAAACATTAAACTTATCAAAACACACATCATGCCCAGTGATGAATACTACACTTCTATGTAATGTGCTAATAGAAACACATATTTTTCTTATTCACCATCAGATAGCAGCTCTGAGTCACTTCCTTGGGAGTGGGAGTTCAAATTAAGGATCTTGACGTGAATGAGGTTCCAGACTCGGTCCTCTGGGCTTGCCTGTTGTTCTTTCCTTCCTCCTCTCCTAAAGCATTTCTTGGATGCTGACTATGTGTCAGGAGTATGGTCCCAGCCCCTCAAAAAGTTCATGGTCTAGGGCTTAAGATGTCACTTTTATGGTCATAAAGAAATGCCAGATTTGCTTGATATTTTTTGCTAAGGGAACATAGTGAATCTTAGGTCAAATTGTCATCTTTCTTGACCTCTTTTCTTTTTTTCTTTTTTTTTTTTGGTAAGATTTTATTTATTTATTTGACAGGAGAGAGAGAGTAGCAGGGAGAGGCAGATTGCCCCACTAAGCAAGGAGCCCGATGTAGGGCTCGATTCCAGGACCCCGGGATCATGACCCAAGCCAAAGGCAGACACTTAACCCACTGAGCCACCCAGGGGTCGCATGACCTTGTCTTTAAATCTGACACACAGTCGAAGCTTTGGGCATTGTAAGCCACTGCGCACTTCAAATTTTGTGCCATCTCTTCTCTAGCAGGATGTGATACATAAAAGCACCCCATATCGGGCTATAAATTTTGCTCCATGGCAAACTTAGACAGACCAAAGGCAGTGGAGAAGAATCCCCCACCCCTTTCTCCTCTCTCTGACCAATACCTCAAAATCTAACTTGGAAAACAAGGGGGGAATAGAGAAATGCGTCCTTTGTAATTATCATACAATTGGAATAGGGTGGAATTCCACCCTATTACCAACTAGAAAAAGAAATATGTCCAGGGTGATACATGATAAAATTCAATATGCCTCAAAATACCAAAAACTCTCTAGTTGTGTCTTATATTCATACGTGCATCTGTGCACATATCAGCTAAGGATATGGCAGGGCCTAATTCCCAAACTGGGACAGGAAACGTGTCTGGGCACGCACAAGACAACAGGCTTGGCAGGGGCCCTGGAGGGCAGCTGCTCTCTGTACCCAGCAGCCCAGATAAGGGCAAGGAAGCTTATCTCTGGCTTGAGCAGTTTTTTAAAAAGTCTCATGAGAAATCAAAATCCTAACCTTGTGTCCAGTGGGTGTGAGGTCCAAATTCACACTATCTGCAAGATGAGGGAATAACAAGTTAAAAAATTAGTATAAAAACTATTCCTTGGGGCACCTGGGTGGCTCAGTCATTGAGCGTCTGCCTTCAGCTCAGGTCATGATCTCAGGGTCCGGCATTGGGCTCTCTACTCAGCAGGGAGCCTGCTTCTCCCTCTCTCTGCCTGCCTCTCTGCCTACTTGTGATCTCTGTCTGTCAAATAAATAAGTAAAATCTTCAAAACAAACAAACAAACAAACAAACAAACAAACAAAAAAAGAACTATTCCTGAACCAGCAAAATCCTAGGGCCCAGAGTAGAGGATGACATTTTTTTCCCAACAGTTTCCAAGTTCCATGTCACACACTGGGAGAAGATATTTGTAAAGCATAGAACCAATGAAGTGTTTGAATCCAGATTTCTTTAATTCAATAAGAAAAAGACAAGGGCACCTGGCTGGCTCAGTAGGTGGAACATGAAACTCGATCTCAGGGTTGTGAGTTTGAGCCCCACACTGGGTATAGAGAGTACTTTAAAATAAAATCTTAAAAAAAAAAAAAAAAAGACAAAACAACCCAATAGAAAAATTAGCAGAGTATGGAATTAGCAATCTACAGAAGAGGAAGTATGTATGGCCATTAAAAAAGGGGAAAGAAAAAAAGCCCAAGGCAATACAAATTAACGTAAAAATGACAGCATTTCATACCTTATCGAATCAGCAAAAATGTTAAAGACTTAAAAAATATTGGCAAATGTGGGTGGCTCAGTCAGTTAAGCATCAGACTCTTGATTTCAGCTCAGGTCTTGATCTCAGGGTGGTGAATTCAAGCTCCGCTGGACTCCATGCTGGGCTTGGAGCCTACCTTTAAAAAAAAATTGGCAGGCGGAAGGGGAAATGAGAAGCCTCTGTGGGACTGTAGGTGGCGCCACCACACGGAGAAACACTGTTGTCGTTGCAATTGCGGGAAATGGAAGTTGGAGAAGTGTCAGTGAGTAGGGGATGGCTAAATCGTGACGATACTCACACATTGCGACACCATATATAGCCTTAAATGGACAAAGTAGAGATACATGTATTAATATAGATATATTTGGAAATATTAATGAGAAACAAGAAAGGTACGAAAGGCTTTCTACCTAAAAAAGAGCAGAAATACCATACACTACAGTGACTATGTATGCTATATGGCATTTCTGTTATTCTCTTTCTTTTTCCATATATAGAGATATATAGTTTTATAACTAGTTTATATAAATACATATATATATATATATATATATATATATATATATAGGGGTTTTTTTTACATATTGTTGTGTAGTGTGTATATATACACACTACACAGCAAATTATTCTTTCAAAATATAAAACCGCAGGTGGGGGGCGCCTGGGTGGCTCAGTTGGTTGAGCAGCTGACTCTTGGTGTTGGCTCAGGTCCTGATCTCAGGATCATGGGCTCAAGCTCCGCAATAGACTCCACACTCAGCAGGGAATCTGCTTGAGATTCTCTTTCTCCCTCTCCCTCTGTCCATCCCCCCACTAACATGCTCACGCTCATGCATGCTCACACTCAATAAAAAAATAAAATCTAAAAAAAAAAAAATAAAAAAAAATAAAATAAAATCTTTTTTTTTAAAGACAAATGGAAAAATAAAATCTTTTTTAAAAATAAATAATAAAACAAACCCCAGGTGAAGGACATATACCAGCTTCAGGATCACTACTTCTGGGGAGGAAGGAAGGGAAAGAGATAAATGGTATGGCAGTGAGGACTCCATTGTATTAATAAAGATCTATTTCTTTAAAAATAAAATGTATAAAGGGGGTGCTTGAGTGGTTCAGTGGGTAAAAGTCTCTGCCTTCAGCTCAGGTCATGATCCCAGGATCCTGGGATCGAGCCCTGCATCAGGCTCTCTGCTCAGCAGGGAGCCTGCTTTCCCTCTCTCTCTGCCTGCCTCTCTGCCTACTTGTGATCTGTCTGTCAAATAAATAAATAAAATCTTAAAAACAATAAAATAAAATGTACGAAGGAACTATTACAAAATGTTAAAATGTGTTCGCTATTAGTATCTGGCAGGTGGGTATCTGTCAGATTAGTTTTGTGTGTGTTTAAACATTTTTTTGAGGCGTGCCTAGGAAACAGTCATGGCCAAACTGACTCACTCACTCCATAAACTGTAGGAAACTGGTGCTAGAAGACCCTCCAAGTCCATCTGTTTGGCTCCCTCATTTTCGAAGACAGAAAAAATAGGAGGGCTAATGTGAGTTTTAAATGGAAAGGTTTCTGCATATTTTCTGACACGGATTTTGCACGTGATAGATGATTAGCAAATACCTGTGACGACGATGGGAGATGTCTCCCAAGTGTGTGTTTGCGGCTCACTGCGTTCATTTTATCCTTACTTACCAGGAGGTGTGTGGATTGAGGCCTGTGACTTCATGTCCTGTCCCTGCCCTGATTCCTACAGTCTGTGCCAGTGGCTTTCAGATGAGAATGGACAACTGTCCTCTGGGAACTTAATAAAAATGCAGTTTCCTAGGCTCTACAGCCAAAGACACAGATTGGAGGGGGTAGGTGGTTAGTTAGGGGGAAGGCTGGTAGGGAGTCAGTGACGGAGTTGTTTTGAACATGTACTTCAAGATGTTGCTGATGTGGGTGGCTTGTAGAATTCACTTTGAGAACAACAGCTTCAGCATTTTGGCCCCTTGGCTAAATACCTGCCTTGGTTTCCTTTCCTTTGACTAAAACAGGGGAAAAAAGGAGGCCTGGCTTACCGTGGGTAAACATGAGACCTCAGAAACCAGGGCAAGGCTCATCATCCAGCCTCATGGAAAAAAAAAAAAAAAATCCTGGACTTGTCGCCAAAATGAAAGTAGATTATTTATCTAGTTAGAAATGGAAGAGGCAAGTTTCCACTGTAAGTGCCAGGGGTGGCAAGCAGATGGTAAGGTAATGCTTGAAAGAAAGGGGAGTCTAGTCCCTTCCCCCCGTTCTTGATGGGCAGAAGGAGAAAGCAAGGAAGAATCCACTGAGAAAGTTCCTGCTGATTTACTCAACTGTGGACTCATGTCTTATCATGTATTCTTGTTTGCAAAGCGCTCTTAGCCTTCTGATAAAAAAGAAGGGAACAAAATATTGGCAACGTGTTCACTATTACTACACTGAAGGAGCAACCCAGCATGAATATTGACACCCCAAATGCAGAACTGGCTAGCAAGACAGACAAACAGATGGATGGGCAGTTGGCCAGAACTTCAGACTGACATAAACTAAACCTAATTCTTCATGCTGCCCCACCACCTTCCAAGTCACATTCCCAGAGTCCCAGAGTCCACAATAGAGTTGTTAGGGCTGGGGGCGTGTCTGCTAAAAGGTGACAAGATCTGGGAAAGCCGGGAGCACCCATGCCATGGGCATCAGTCATCTCGGAGGCTGCCCAGGAGGTGACACATGACGAGTCTTGAGGGAAGCTGTTGCAGTGGCCCGCATGCCTTTTCCCCATTCTCGGGAAAGCCGGACACAGGACCCACAGGACCCACACTCAGCTGGGCAGTTCCTTCTACTCAAGGTTTCGAAACTTGAGTTAGTAAAGCAAAGAGTCAGGGATAAGAAGACCAGCTTTGAGACAGTGGCAATGATGGCAGCAAAGCAGGGACAATATCTGGAGTCTGGTGTGGGCAGAATCTTCACGATCAGTTTCTAGAGCATGATTTTGGCTGAGTTCTGTCCCTGAGGCTTCCTTTATTCCCACAGATTTTCATTCCTCTCGATGGCTCTGTGAGCTACCCAGTATCCTTTCGGTACCTCGTATCTACCTGAATCAGCTGGAGTTGGTAACCATTGCTTGCATCTAAGAACCTAGCTGATTCAATCAGTGCCTCAGAGGAGGAAGGTTCCAGGTAAAGGAAACTACCTACTTAAAAAGAAGAAGAAAAAGTCCCTGTAATTCCTTCCAGAGATGATAAAGTCAGGGGCTTCAAAACCTCATTTATTATTTATGACAAATGTGTGTCAAAGATCTCTACACTTTTAAGAAATGGCACAAGCCATTTGACTCAGCATTTCCTGTTCTAGAACTTTTTCTCCAGAAACACTCCCATAAGGATGATGCTAGTCGTTGGGCTTGAATGACAAGAAAGATGGTAGTACCATTTTCTGGGCCCGATAGAGGAAACAGGTTGGGTGGAGGGGGTGGGAATCAAGGGCAACATTTGGGAAATGTTGTTTGAGATGCTCCTGGAGTATCTGAAGGAGATACCAAGCTGGTACTGAGACTGGTATAGGAATTTGGAAGTCAGGGATATTCCAATCAAGGAATAAATTTGGAAGTCATCAGTAAATGGATGGTGTTTAGAGCCATGGTTGAAAACACCAAGGGAAAAGATTGAAAGAGAAGAATGAGAGGGCATACACAGAGATCAGGGAGAGACTGACTCGGTGAAGGAGACTGGTTAGAAGTGTCTTGTGTGCTAGGAGGAAAATTTAGAGGGTATTGATCAGGGAAAATGAGAGAGGGGAGTGATCCAAGGGACGGGAGTAGGCATTTGTGTTGCACCTTGCAAGATGGTTACAATAGATAAAGTTGTATTTGACAACATGGCAGTCATTGATGACCTTGATGGGAGGAGTTTGAGGACAGTGATGGAGCCAGAAGCCAGACCGGGGGTGGGGGAGGGGGAATGTAAGAGTTAATAATGGGTAATTAATTAATTATGTGTTGTAGACAACTTGGTGGAGAAGTTTTGTTTTGAAGCAGAACAAAGTGGAAAGAAGCTAAGGGCCTGTGGGGTCAAGGAAACACTATTTTTTTTAATGGTGGGTGATTCTAGCCTATATTTGTATGTTAGTTGGAATGATCTAATAGAGAAGAAATTGTTGGTGTAACAGAAGGAGAGATAACTGAAGGAAGGAAGTTCTTTGTGAGGCTCCTGGGAGGGGCAGTTGGTTGGGTGTCTGACTTCGGCTCAGGTCATGATCTAAGGGTCCTGAGATCAAACTCCGCATCAGGCTCCATGCTCAGCGGGGATTCTGCTTCTCCCTCACCCTCTGCCCCAATCCCCACTCATACTGGCTCTCTCGCTCTCTCTCAAATAAATAAATAAAATCTTTAAACAAAACAAAACAAAACAAAAAAGGAAGTTCTTTGTCATTCAGCATTTAGCACTTACCACGCGACAGGCACTGTACTGGGCACCCACTACAGAGCACTGAGTGACTCAAATAAGTTTGCCATTTTCATAAGCCTCCTTCTGGGGTGAGCTCAGGTGAAGGGATGGCTTTTGATAAAAGCAAGACAGATGTAGGTATATTGTATGTTTGGGAAGGGAAAAGAATTGAGTTCCCCTCTGGGCAAAGCTAAGTGTTTAAGCAGGTCATCAGTAACATTAGGGGAGGAGGAGGTCATATGGGAGGTGTGAGGAGAGAGGAAAAGTATGACAGTGCTGCTTGGGGAAAGTAAACTCTTGAGAGAAACGTAGAGGGTAGCTCAGTGGTGCCCATGGAGGTTGGGGGCCATGAATTTAAAGTAAAACCGGTCATCCTGATCAGATGATTATTTTTCCTGTCAAGGTCAGCTGCTCAAGGGCAGGCAGGTAAAAAGAAGGTCAATGTTTGAATCAGCTAAGGTTGGGGTTTTGCCATAAAGGTGTGACTTAGAGAGGAGAGGAGCATGGAAGTTGAGGAAGTCTGCCGGGGAGAGGTTATAATGATGGATTTTGTAATATAGGTAGGTATGGAGGGCAGTGATGAGGGAGGGGGTTGTGGATAAGGCAAGGTCGGGAAGGTAGCGTCGTCAATGAGTCTGAACTCTTGGGGTGGGGTCCTAGAGCATGCAGGAGAGCTGGGTGCTAGGAGCTAGCAGTTGGAGAAAAGGGTATTTGAGGTGCATAGTTTAGAGGTGGTGGAGAAGCTTCTGGGACAAGGTCTATGGACTGTGATACTGGAGTAATTGAAGTGGGAACATGACAAGGCTGAATGGGAAGCCTCCAAAAGACAAGTTCATGCTCTGGAAACTGTGAGTATGACCTTGGAAAAGGTCTTTACAGATGTAATTCACTTAAAGACCTTGGATTAAGTGAGGGGGCCCTGCATCCAACAAGTGTCCTTATAACAGAGAGAAGAGGAGAAGACCTAGACACATAGGAAAAGGCCATGTGAAGAGGTCAGAGTTACACAGTTACAAGCCAAGGAATGTCCAGTGCCACCAGAAGCTAGAGGGGCAGGGAAGTCTTCTCCAGTAGAATCTTCAGAGGGACGGTGGCCTGGCAATACCTTGGTTCGGGACTTCTAGCCTCCAGAACTGTGAGAGAATAATTTTGTTATTTTCAGACAGCCGGTCTGTGGTACGTTTTTACAGGACATAATACAGAAACCCGGCAGTGGTGACTTTGGTGGGTTCCTCCACTTGGATACCGAAGTCACTGCAAATGAGGCAGGAGCCCGGGTGGAGGAGAGATCAGTGAGCCAGAGCTGGAGTGTGCAGTGAAGGGCGGGAAGGATCGGAGGTTGGTGAAGAGCCATGAGGGAAAGCAGGCTGTGGGATAGCCAGATAGCACATGCTTGAGGGGAGCTGTGGGTTTTAAAGAAAAGAGAAGAGAAATAATTTGGAAATGGCAACAGGGGAGGGCTCCCAAGGAAGTGATTCCTCGGGCAGGGGTCGTAAGGGTGGGGAAGTGTGGTGTCAGTCAACAGAGAAAGGGAGAGAACGCTCAGAGAAGGGGTTGACAATGTGGAGTCTGCCAATCACAGCCGGGGGTGTTGGCAAGAGGAGACAAGGGGCCCATTTAGGGGACATGGAGGGCAGAACAGGAACAAGAGTCAGGGGACAGTTGCCAGGAGGCTTGGGGTTCTCATGGGACCAGTGGATAGGCTCTGGAGGCCTGCACCAAGGCCTGTAATCCCGAGAGCGGGGAGGACTACGGGTCAGGGTCTGTGCTTCCCAACACTCTTGCTTGCTTGTTTGGGGCCTTGGGGGACAACTGCCTAGGACAGCTCGATGGCTGCCTTGGCAGCATTGTCCCAGGCGCACCTGTGCATGGCTGCCTGGGGCAGGGGGTGGTTGGGGGAGTGGGGGGTGGGGTGGGGAGGGTGAGGCGTCCAACACACGCAGCTGGCTTTAAACTCCCCATAGTCATTTCCTAAGGGCAGAGCTGAAGCATTTGAGCTTGTTTGTCTAGATTCATGGCCAGATTACCTCTCAAGATTTATCTGTAACAATAAAGGGTCTGTTAAATAAATTATGATACATTCATACAATGGAATGTTATGCGACATTACAAATTATGTGGTTGAAGAATACGGGGAAATGTTCACAAAAAATAGTTAAGTGCAAAAAACAGTTTACAGAACATAGACTATGATCCCAATTTGGCAAAACAAACAGAGGTTTCTCTACAGGTGTAGGTAGGCCTGGGAATGGACTATATTATACTGTAATATTATAAATAACAGTCTGCTGAAAATAGAAGTATGGGAAATTTTTATTTTCTTCCTACTAGTCTGTATTTTCCAGAAAGGACAATGAATGTTTATCACTTTTGTGATCAGAGGGATAAATGAAAGAAAATCAGTTCTATTATACTTCTCCAGAAGGAAATTTTTTCTCCCCCTCTCTGAGAGGAACAAAATTTTTTCTCCCCCTCTCTGTGAGGAACATTTAAAGAAACTTTTGAAATTACTTTGAAAAGTTCAGGGACTGATGGCTGAAAGTAAGAAACTAAATTGTAAAAATAATAATAATAATAATAAAATAAAATTTAAATTTAAAAAAGAACACAGAAAATTCTCAGGGCTTCCTGTGGCTCACAGTAATTGGGACACATCACCCCTCGAAGCTCTGTCCCTTAACTACCCCTTCAACACTGAAACAAAGTATCTGGAGTTGAAACAGCTGTTGTGGTCTGGATCTGTGGGTCTTTTCCACAATGTGCCAGACAAGTGGCCTCCTGGACAGAGCTCATTTCTGTTTGGCTGCAACACCCAGGCAACATGTAGCCTTTTATTCTAAGACCTGCCTACCTTCACCTTATACCTGTAAGGAAGCCCAGGGCCCTCAGGCTTTCCTACTGGGCCACTAACCTTGGCCGCTTCCGGGTTGGGGATGTGACCCTCCCAGCTTCCTCCCTTCCTCCCCATCCTGCTCCCATTCCTCTCTAGCTGCCCCCATTCCCTCCTGGCCCTTGGACTCAGCTGCCCTTTCTGGCCGTGCTCCTGCCCTTGAAACTCACCCTGTATTAACTCTTCTTGGGTTTAGACTTATCCTCTGGCTTCTTCTGCTCCATTCTACTCCAAGAGTATGCCTAGCCCCCTCTTGGACCCCTTGGGACTGTCCCTCTCACTTCCTCCCTAGGGAGGACTTTGAAATCGGAGAGGGAGGGAGGGAGGTAGCCCACTTCCTATGGGTCTCTGCTAATCTGCATTTGGTTCAGATTGGCCCTTATGTTAAGAATTGTTGATCCTAATTCAGTTTCAAGCCACTTACAGATATATTTTGCATGCTGTCTCTGCCCTTATACAGACACTGGCGAGCTTGTTGAATGGGCTCAGAACAGAGATCAGGTATAGACCTCCAGAGATTTCCGGTGGGGACTGACTCTCACAGGGCATGGTAACAACCCATCTAACGTGGATGATTCGGCCCAAAGTTCTCCACACACTTACAAGGCTAAGGCCTTACCGAAATCCCAGCCCAAGCATCCCAGTGCCCCCTGATGTTCCAGGCCAGGGTTATTCCTCAATCACTACCCTGCTCAGAGACTTAGAACCTTACCCTTCTGGTCTGTAAAATGAGGACATGTGGCAATATTGGCCTTGGGCTGTCATGAGATAATGTATGTGAAAGCATTTTGTAGCCTGTAATTTATGATTGTCACCCCAAATGGTAGTGGTTGACAGTCAAAGCTCTACCTAGGCAAGGCTGAGAGTCTGCCCCTACTTGTTTTCAGTAATCTGTGCCCTTCCCAATGATCAGGACCCCGCCCCTTCTAGATATTTACAAACCATCCATTGAATAACGTTTTTGAGTGTTGCCAGGAATTTATATCAGACTCAATGGTCTAGAGCTTATGAAACCAATCCGCTCCCCTTTTTTGAAAATTGAAGCAAACAATCACACCCTGTTGTGTGACTGACATGGGAGTAGGATCCAGGCTGTGTATAGAACTAGGATAAATCAACAAGAAAGAAATAAACAGCTCAATCGAAAAGTTGGCAAAGGGCGCGAATAAGCAATTGACGGAAGAGGAGACCCAAAGAGCCCATAAAAATACCAAAAGGTGCTCCTCCTCTTTTGCAATCAGGGAAATATGAATTAAAGTCATGATGAAAAACCACTTCACCCTTTAGATTAGGAAATACAATTCCAAGAGCAATGAGGACATGGAGGAGGGGACGCCACACACGGTGAGGGAGGGGAGCTGGGCAGCTGCAACATCAAGTTAGCTAGAGGCGTGAAGCTCCAGCCTCAGCAAGATGGCGCCCAGGTGTAGCCCAGAGACCAGTTCTTGCCCATGCACCCGAGGAGACATGGACCCAGACGGGCACAGCAGCAATGTTTATTAGGAGAAGAAGGGCAGGAGCGCCAGGGGGCTCAGTCAGTTGAGCGTCTGCCTTCAGTTCAGGGCCCGATCTCAGGGTCCTGGGATCAGACCCCAGGGCAAGGGCTCCCTGCTCAGCAAAGAGTCTGCTTCTCCCCCAGCTCCTGCTGTCTCTCTCTCTTACAAAGAAATAAATAAAATCTTTAAAAGAAAGAAAAAGGAGAAAAAGTGCAAATAACTTAAATGTTCCATCATGTAAGGAAATGGATTTTAAAATCATAGTCTTTACGCAATGGAACTCTATTCCACAATTAAAATGAATGAACATGGGCACCTGGGTGGCTCAGTGGGTTAAGCCGCTGCCTTCAGCTCAGGTCATGATCTCAGGGTCCTGGGATCAAGTCCCGCATTGGGATCTCTGCCCAGCAGAGAGCCTGCTTCCCTCTCTCTCTCTCTCTCTGCCTGCCTCTCTGTCTGCTTGTGATCTCTCTCTGACAAGTAAATAAATAAAATCTTAAAAAAAATAAATAAATAAATAAATAAAATGAATGAACATCCCAGCACACCTAAGGAGGGCTTATAAGTCCTTGTAATGTGCTACATATCTTTTTTAAGCAATGTCATGACTACACAGATGCAATCACTTTGTAAAAAATTCCTTGAGCTCTCTCTTTAATTTTCAACGGTCTTATCGAATGGATATCACACATCGATAAAAACAGTGTGCAAAAAGATGAATGAATGTGAATTGTATATATCACCATAGATCAATTTAAAAGACCTAGGGTTAAGAAAGACAGATGTTGCTGAAGGCTACATGGAGTGTGGTGCCATTTATATAAAGTCTGCAAATGGGCCAAATGATTAGGTATGTTGTTTATGGATACACACAGATGTGGAGAAAGTATTCAAACGCACATGGGGTGCAGAGGCAATGGAATGAGTTTAGAAGGGCCACACACAACAACATACCTATAAACTTTTGTTTTCCAAGCTGGGTGGTAAGTACACAGGTATGTCACTGTATTATTATGCATATTTTTGTATACATGAGGAGGGCTTCTAAGTGAAATGTTCTTATTTAAAACATTTTATAAGAGCTCCTGGGTGGCTCAGTTGGGTAAGCGTCTGCCTTCAGCTCAGGTCATGATCCCAGGGTCCTGTGATTAAGTCCGGCATTGAGGGTGGAGGGTCCCTGCTCAGCGGGGAGCCTGCTTCTCCCTCTGTCACCCTGCCCCCAGCTCGTGCTCTCTTTCTCTTGCTCACTCTCTCTCAGATAAAGAAAATCTAAAAAAATAATAATAACAAATAAAGCATTTTGTATAAAATCAGGACAGATTATGTCTCTTTCTAGTTTTCTGGTTCTCTCCCTTTCTCCAGACTTCTCACAGGTGACCTCAGAGGCTGAGAGTACTTCATGTCTGCGTGTTTTTCTCACACTGAGGGGAGGTAGTGGTCAAAACTCCAGAGCCAGACTGCCTGGGCCCAAATCCCAGCTTGCTATTAGCTAACTGTGTGACCTTCAGCAAGTAATATAGCCTCAGTTTACCGATCTGTAAAATGGGAATTATAACACATTCCACCTAGTAGGGTTGTTGACAAAACTAACAGAGCCAAAGTGCCCAGAGCTGTGCCTGACACACGGTACACACTGTATGCATGGGTTCTTCCAATGAACTTGCCAAGACACAAGTGTGGACTGTGGAGAAGCCGAGTGTCACCTGGGTCTACACTTTCATCATTGTTCGCCCTTTCCAGCTCTCCCCTGAGCAGAAGGCACCGAACCGAACAAAGGTGGAGTATTCCCACATTCTGGTTTCTTCAAGGTCCATCACTGCGAAGGGCTTGCTCCTGCTCTTTCTCCTGCTTTTGCCTTTGTCTGCCCCTCACTCTAAAGCCCCATGGCTGTCATTTCTAGCTCTCTTCTCCGGCATCAGGACATTCTGGGTCTGGCTCCCTGATCTCTTGCTTCAGAGGCCATTAGTTGTTTTATTGGCTCCCCATGGCATTTTAAAGTAACTTGAAACAGTTGCCTACGTTTTTACAGTTATCAGAAACGTTCACATTAAAGTCTGGATCCGGGGCACCTGGATGGCTCAGTTGTTTAAGCGTCTGCCTTCGACACAGTCATGATCCCAGGGTCCTGGGATTGAGTCCCGCATTGGGCTCCCCGCTCAGTGGGGAGTCTGCTTCTTCCTCTGACTTCTCCCCTCTCATGCTCTCGCTCTCTCTCACATAAATAAATAAAATCTTTAGGAAAAAAAAAAAAAGCCTGGATCCTTAGCTTCTTTTGAAATATTGGAATCTCTGGCAGTAATCTTTGATCTGGGCTAAGTGACAGCCTCAGAGAGCCCCGCAGCCCTCTCTCCTGCCTTTCCTGTGGTGCCACACACAAAGGACACATGTGCCCACGCCAGGGCATGAGGGGCACTAAAACATAGTCAGGCTCTGCTCACCAAGCTGGGGCCCTGAGGATGGCCCATTGAGAATGTTTCCTCAATGACAAAGAGATGCCGTATCGGCTTGAGACGGGCCTGTTCTATCACCTGATTCACTCTGGGTATTTGAATTAGCAACTGCCACTTCGGTTGGAGGTCCCACGCCCTCCTGTATGACCCCATTCTGTTCTGTGTTGTCTGCCCATCTTTGCAACTTGAACCTCCTGCAAAGTGTATATCTTTCAGGTCCTCTGAGGAAACACCTGAAGATGATTCCTCTGTGGAGAAAATATTTCACTGATGTTATGTCATTCACTGAAAATTCCCCTGGACATGTGAATTATCTGTGATGAGTATAGGTTGGCACTTCTCTGCACGTGGGTTACTAGGTAGGTTGCTCCAACAGGTGCCTGGAAGAGAGGAAGGCGGTGTCGGGTGGGGGGTGGGTGGGGGGAGGAGCTGGAGGGCAGAGGAGCCATGCAGGAGGGGCTAAGGCGGGACTGCAGTGCCTCGGTGCACCTCCTGATGACGGCCCACTGAAGGACCCTGAGATGTTTGGAGCCTCTGGGATGTCTTCATAATTGCATGTGCCTGACCCTCATCTGTTTTTCTCAGTGATTTACCAAAAAAAGTCTTAACCCAAAGGGATTCAATGCAGATTTGTGGGAGCAATAGAAAAAAAAAAAAAAAGCTTCAAAGACTGCCCAAACTCAACAGGTGGCTTTAGGGGAAGCGGAGAGCAAAGGGATGGTGGAACAGTTCTGACAAGGAAGGGCAACCAGGCCAAATTCCAGACCTTTCGGACGGCAGGAAGAAGTAGGGCCCAGAGGAGGGCGTTGGGGCAGAAGGAGCGGGCGGTCAGCGGGCTTCTGAAGACTCTGCTTCTTTCTCCAGCAATAGGCTCCTTCACATTTCTCTGCTTAGAATTTTCTTTCTGAGAAGCTCCTGTTTTTCTTGATGAGTTTATTTTTAGAATCTCAGACATTGAAATCTGCCATTCTAAAGTCAGCAATTTTTTTTAAAGATTTTATTTATTTATTTGAGAGAGAGACAGTGAGAGAGAGCATGAGCGAGGAGAAGGTCAGAGGGAGAAGCAGACTCCCCGTGGAGCTGGGAGCCCGATGCGGGACTCGATCCCGCCGCTCCGGGATCATGACCTGAGCCGAAGGCAGTCGTCCAACCAACTGAGCCACCCAGGCGTCCCAGCAATTTTTTTTAAAGATTTTTATTTATTTTTTAGAGAAAGAGAGAGAGAGCACAAGTGGGGGGCAGAGGGAGAGGGAGAAGCAGGCTCCCCTCTGAGCAAGGAGCCTGTCATGGAACTTGATCCCAGGACCCCGGGATCATGACCTGAGCTGAAGGCAGACGCTTAACTGACTGAGCCACCCAGGCACCCCCGAAGTCAGCAACTCCTAACCAGTACAGCAAACATAAATCCCTGCATGAGAGCCATACTGTTATTTATCTTGGGGTACACATGGAATCAAGGGCCTCAGCTCACACCTGCCAGGATCGCCAATGCTCTTCTTCTGTGGCCCAAATGAGATGCAGACCAGAGCTCGCTCCACTGTCACCAAGCCCTCATGCTCAGATGAGACCAGATGAGATCAGATGCTCAGATGAGACCAGACCAGATGCAGATCAGAGCTCGCTCCACTGTCACCAAGCCCTCATGCTCAGATGAGAATTGCTTTAACTGGGACTTTGTGAATTAGATGGAAAGGAGGAGACTGGGACATGATTTGCAAGCAGCTTGAGGTGGCAGACATACTCACATCTCTTTTACTTTCAAGTTTCGGGTTTAGGGTTTTTTTGTACCTTTCTTTCAAAGGAAGAACCGCAAACCCAGTTATCGGATTTCTGCCCCAGACTGAATATGCACTGATGGGCTGCCAGGGGCTGGGGCGGCAGCCGAACAGCCTCAGGTGAGCAGGGGAGACGCGGTGACGATGTCTCACCTCCCACACCTTCCCAGAGAGGGGCAGAGAGGGGACACATTTTAACTTCCATATGTTGTTTGCCCACATAAGGAGAAAACCTACAGCATGGGTCACTGCCTGTTTTAGGAAATCGTTTCAGGAAACAAATGAAGGACAAAAAGTGCTTTCTTGATTTTTTTTAATCTGTCAGAATACAGGTGAAGAAAAATAGTGAAGGGAGAAACACAGAAGGCCATGTGAATCTGGTAGTATCCATTTTACTTAGTGAATGGACACAAATATTTGTGAAAGCAGTTCAGTCAAGCTCTGAATTCCTGTGGCCTGGGTCCTGGTTCCTGTGTGAAGCCATTCTAGAACAGAGAAGGGAATACACTCTAGTTCTTCATGTGTTATGGACTGAATGTTTGTGTTCTCCCCAAATTCCTATATTGGGACCTTCCCCGCTTTTTGGGAGGTGATTAGGATGGAATGAGGTCATGAGGGTGAACCCTCACAGTGACATCACTGCCCTTAGAGTCCTCCTCTCTGTTCTCCACCGTGTGAGGACACAATGAGAAACAGGCATAACCTAGCCTTTTTTGATTAACACACAACTTTGTGTTTGTCGAAAAACACATAGGCTTGTATAGAAAACACATATACTTCCCATGTTAAAACAATTGCACGTCTTTTGGGTGTGGCCACTACCTTCTCACAATACAGCCTCTACTGGCCGTGGCTGGGTCTCGCTATCTCTGTGGGGAGAAAGGAGATGCCAGTGCAGACAAAGGTAAAAATGTGGAGAGAACAGACTAGAGCAAAAGAGAAGCCTTCTGAAAGGACACTTGAGCATTTGGGGAGCACAATTTGCAAGTGTTTGTAGCCCTCCCCATTCCATAATCTACTTACTGAAGCCTGCAGCTCAGAAATGGATTGTGGGGATGCCTGGCTGGCTCAGTTAGTAGAACATTTGACTCAGGGGCATGAGTTCAAGCCCCACATTAGGCATAGAGCTTACTTAAGAAAAATAAAGGGGAGCACATGGGTGGCTCAGTCAGTTAAGCGTCGCCCTTGCCTCCAGTCATGATCTCAGGTCCTGGGATTGAGCATCAGGCTCCCTGCTCAGTGGGGAATGTGCTTGTTCCTCTCCCCCTCAGCTTCTCCCCTATGCTCCTGTTCTCTTTCTCTCTCTCTCTTTCTCTCTTTCAAATAAATAAATAATCTTTATTTTAGAAGAAGGAGGAGGAGGAGAAGGGGAAGAAAAGGAAGAAGGAGGAGGAGGAGAAGGAGAAGAAGAAGGAGAAAGAAAAAGAGGTCTGTAGGAGGACTATGGGATTTAGTGGAAATATATCAGAACCAGGTTCAGACCTAAGTTCCCTGGCTCCCTCCATCCTTTCTTTCCCATCTCACCTGTTACTTTACCCATATAAAAGGCATGGCAAAAGCCAACAATTTGATCTTGATTTCAGTGTGTCGACCCTGTTCTAAGCACTTTATGTGTATTGAATCTTTTTTTTTTTTTTTAAGATTTTAATTATTTATTTGACAGACAGAAATCACAAGTAGGCAGAGAGGCAGGCAGAGAGAGAGAGGGAGAAGCAGGCTTCCCGCTGAGGAGAGAGCCCGATGCGGGGCTCGATCCCAGGACCCTGGGATCATGACCTGAGCCGAAGGCAGAGGCTTTAACCCACTGAGCCACCCAGGCGCCCCGTGTATTGAATCTTTTGATGTTCCCAAGAATGGTCTGCAGTCATACTCCTGTTACTCCTTGTAGGAGGCTGAATAACAGTCCCCAAAGATATCAGGTCGTATTCCAACAACCCGTAAATCTTACTTCATATGGAATAAAGGATCTTTGGAGACATGGTTAAGGATTTCAAGGTGGGGAGACTTTCCCGAATTATCTGGGTGAGTCCTAAATGCCATCGCATGTCCTTATAAGAGAACAGCAGAGAGAGATGACAGACACGCAGAGAAGAGAGTGCGCAGGGAGCACAGAACCAGGACCGGGGTGACATAGCCACACGCCAAGGACTGCTGGCCAGCATCCGTAGCTGATTTCCTCTAGAGCCTCTGGAGGGACACTGATGTCAGCCTTTTGGTCTCCAGGATGGTGAAAGAATACATTTCTGTTGTTTGAAGCCACCGAGTAGATGGTAATTTGTCACACACATCATACATGTGTTACAGCAACCACAAAACCAAACAAAACAAAAACAGTGTAGCCTCATTCTATAGATGAGGAAACAGAGGCATAATTATGTAACCTGCTAGGGTCTCCCAACCAGTACATTGCAGAGTCACTTTGGAACCCAGATCAAGGTGTCTCTGGGCTCTGCACAGCCCTATCTGCTGCTGAGGGAACGCGGGAGCCCAACGGATATCGAGACCCTGCTGTCGCCCATAATGTGATCCGCTCTGCCCAGGAGACGGAAGAGCCATTCAGAGCCCACCTTGGCTCTGTGTGCATGGCAGTTTCTCACCGTCCCCTGGCACTGGTGTCTCTGCAGACAGAACAGGCCAGGTGGGCTGCAGACCAACCCCCCTCCCCCCAGTGACTGCTAGCCATTCCCTGGATGGTTCACTTCCCCAACAGACCAGCACGATGGCAGAAGGGTCATGGTGAGGGATACAGCTCTCTCGTTGAAGCACCTGGAACTTTCTGGTGGGTTCTGAGCTGGGCTGAAATGCCCCTGGGAGTAAGTTCATGTGATTCTGCAAAGAAAAAGTGAAAACAGACATCAGAATTCAGCTCTTCCTTAATAAAGACATGAATGTGAAGCTATCAATACTATACAGGAAGCAAATGGTAGGCGAGGGGGTGCTCATTTCTCATCCTGGTAGGGGCTAGTGAGAGTCACAGGCTTTCGCCTTCTGCAAACACAGGCTCAATACTTTCCCCTAGACAAGCAGGAAAAACTATGTCTCTCAAGAAATGGTGCCCAGGCTCCCTCCTGCATTTTTAATTCCTTATGGCAGAGAGCCCCAATGTCTGTTTTCCCCTTCTTGCCTCCCAGGAGAGGCCCTGGTTGTAACTGGGCACATGGCTGCCCAGAATGACATTTTCTCACCTCCCTTGTAGCTAGGTAAGGCCATGTGACTAAGTTCTGGCTGATAGGATATGGGTAGAAATGCTGTGTGAGATTCTCAAGATGCAACCTTAAAGGATCAAACATGCCCTTTTTCTCTCCCTCCTCTTTCCGGCTGCCTAAAATCCAAACACAATGGCTGGTGCATCACATCTTGGGACAATGAGGTGAAAGCCTCACGCTGAGGGTGCAGGAGGGGCAAGAGAGGAGAAGGCGGTGTCCCTAGGCACAGACTGCCTACTTCGGTCTTCCTTTATGCGAGACCACTGCCATTTGGAGTTTTTGTTTTTGTTTTTGTTTAAAGATTTTATTTATTTATTTGACACAGAGAGAGAGAGAGAGAGATCACAAGTTCACAGAGAGGCAGACTGAGGTAGGGGCATAGAAAGCAGGCTCCCTGCTGAGCAGAGAGCCGGATGCGGGGCTCAATCCCAGGACCTGGAGATCATGACCTGAGCTGAAGGCAGAGAGTTAACCCACTGAGTCACCCAGGGGTCCCACCATTTGGAGTTTTAGCCCAAACTGATGGGCCCCTCTTCCCACAGTTATAATCTTTGTTGTCTAAATCTCAGTCACCACAGTAACCTGGCAAGAGACCCTTGGCCTCCAAACCCAGCTAAGTCAGCCAGCTTTGTTTTTCCCACTTAGAGTTAAAGAAAGTTAAGGGAGGGTATATGTAGGGGAAATGTTCTGGATCTGTCTTAAAGGAAAAAGAACCTGAAATACAAAAGCTTTTCTTTTTTAAAAAGATTTTATTTATTTGAGAGAGAGAGAGAACGTGAGAGAGTGCGCACAAGCATGGGTGGGGGCAGAAGGAGAGGGAAAGAGAGAGAATCTCAAGCAGTCTCCCCGCTGCGTGTGGAGCCCACTGTGGAGCTCCATCTCTTGACCCTGAGATCATGACCTGAGCAGAAATCAGGAGTCCTATGCTTAAGGGACTGAGCCACCAGGTGCCCCACAAAAGCTATTCTTAAGTAACATGAAAGCCAGGCCTGTTATGCCTCCGTTCCCCATTCACGAAGATGCACAACCGGCTTTATGATGCAGTGTCGGTTTCAAGAGAGGCTGAGGATGGATTCCCATCATACGCCATGGCAGCGGGGTGGTGTTAACTGTACTTCTGCACTCGTGCGGATGCTTGTCTTGCATTCAGGGCCTTATGTTCCTAACTACAAGGTAAATAAACGTACAGGAGCCGCCTCTAATGCATGTTTTTCCTTTCTGGAGAGCCGGGCGCACTGCCTCGTATGAGCCTGCGCCCTGGGATTGCGCCGGTAAACCGGCGTCAGAATGGTTTTGGTTAGGCCAAACCTCTGCAGGTTTACATATGTTTCACTTTGTTTCCCAGCTTTGTTTCCCTTCTCCTAGTTTGCTCAAAGAAATTCCTAAAATTTTTTTTCTAAGATTTTATTTATTTGACAGACAGAGATCACAAGTAGGCAGAGAGGCAGGCAGAGAGAGGAGGAAGCAGGCTCCCTGCTGAGCAGAGACTCCGATGCGGGGCTCGATCCCAGAATCCTGGGATCATGACCCGAGCTGAAGGCAGAGGCCTCAACCCACTGAGCCACCCAGGTGCCCCGAAATTCCTAACAATGTTTAAAATTTCTCTGGGAAGTAATATTTCATGGCTTTCTTCTTTGCTTGAGAATTAGATGCAAATGAGTTTTGAGTGCAAATTCTAACTGATCCGCTGAATGCTTAAAGCAGAGGTCCTGTATTCCTTTGCGTTTCTCTATGTAGCCTCCTTCAGGAAGGTAATTTCATTGTTTAAAAAGGCAAAGAATTCTCATTTCAAAGGCACCTGTATCGTGATCACTTTTTATTATGAGCATTGTATACAACTTTTGTTGGAATTGTGTTAGACTGGCCATCTACCTGCAGAAACACACTTGAATAAATGTGTCTTGCACATATTTGCTATCTTACAGTTTTACTTCAACAATTTTGCATTTTTTTATACTTACAGCAAAGACCCTTACTACTGCATGAAGCTATTTCATTGTCATTTAGGTTTTTTAAAAAACGTGTCCTGTCAGAATCCTCAACTATATGCTTTAATCTTACCATTAACAACCGGAATGAAAATTAAATCAGCGTTTTCAAAACAAACCTTTCAGCTTCAAAGTTCAGCTAATTTTTTTTTTAAGATTTTATTTATTTATTTGACACAGAAAGAGAGATCACAAGTAGGCAGAGAGGCAGGCAGAGAAAGAGGGGAAGCAGGCTCCCAGCTGAGCAGAGAACCCGAAGCAGGACTCTGGGATCATGACTGGAGCTGAAGACAGAGGATTTAACCCACTGAGCCACCCAGGCACTCCCAGGCGCTCCAAAGGTGAGCTAATGTTAACTCAGTCTCACAGTTCACAGGCATGGGAGGCCTTCTCAAGCGCCCACTGTGGAGAGCTCCAAAACCGCTCTCCTGAGACTTCTCGGGGTATTTGGGAAGAAGCTCCCAGAGGAAGTGGTGAGCAGCAATGTTCATTCCAAAATAGTTCTTTTGGAAGCAATGCTGAGTCTTTGTAATATGGGTATAAACTTAGGGGCTTGGCAGACAGGCAGCTGTCAATGGTAAGTCAGGTAAGCTTGTGGAGTCAGTGTTTTAATCTTAGCTGTTCCGTATCAACTAACAGGAAGAATTTTAAAAGAAGGTGATCTAAACAAAGCAGCCAGGATCCCCTTTGCTTCCCTGAAGGTAATGATCTGCACTGGTGTCCACCCCACAAATAGCCAGGGCAGAGACGTCCATAATAACCACGACCTCAGATTTTAGGGCACTGGCCCTTCGTGCTGCTTCTAAGTTTCAGCCGAGCCAGACTTTCCAGGGAGCCCTCAAAGGTCATGTCATATCTCTTTGATATCAAGTAGAAATTGGTGGACAAAGTAGATAAGGGAGACCCCATATTCTTTAAGGAACAGATATTCATCTAGAAAGAGTTTTTCTTTCCTGTCCGTGTTGAATTTAAGTGAAACAGGTAGCAAAACTCACAGAGTAATCCGTGTAAGCAGATGACCAACATTACTTGAGGCAGAAACTGAAGCTGAAGTTCTCGAATGCCCTGTCTCCGAGTCCTCTTCTTTTAGACGGTCATCTTTCCTTCTTTATCTCTTACTGCCAGCTAAGGTCAGGGTTTGCCATCAATCACTCAGTTCCCCGTAAAAACCTGCCACACCCATTTCTCAACCCTCGTTCAGCTTCCACACTATTCTACCATGGTTGTTTTTACCAATGGCGTTCACCTGACACATTCCTATTGCGTTCAAGATAAAATTTCAGTCCTTGCGTCAGCCTTCAGGACCTCTCTGCTCTGGGACCAGCCAACTTCTCCGAGTACCTCTCTAGGGCTTTCTACACACTCTTTGCCCTGGTCTTTCAGAATTGGCCGTGTTTTATGCTTTTGCTCACGATCTCCCTTCTGCCAGATATATCTCCTGTCCCTCCTCTCTCTTCAGCTATTAATCTCTTGGCCCCATACTCAGTTCCTAGGAGTTGACTCAGGAAGCCTTCCTTGACTTTTCAGTATCCTCCTCTGGTCCCCCTCTGTGTCTTGGGCACATCTCTCTCAGGGAGGCTATCTTGTATGGTAAATGTGAACCGTTGCACACCACAAGCACCAGTAGAATGTAGACTGTAAGATCCCAGTAGGCAGGCTGTACAATATTCACCAATTGGCACAGTGTCTGGCACAAATTGCATATCCAATAAATATTAATTAAAAACATAGTCAATAGGGGCGCCTGGGTGGCTCAGTGGGTTAAAGCCGCTGCCTTCGGCTCAGGTCATGATCCCAGGGTCCTGGGATCGAGCCCCACATCGGGCTCTCTGCTCAGCGGGGAGCCTGCTTCCCTTCCTTTCTCTCTGCCTGCCTCTCTGTCTACTTGTGATCTGTCTGTCAAATAAATAAATAAAATCTTTAAAAAAAAAAAACATAGTCAATAAATACTAATTAATTACATGAGTGGATCCATGGCCATATAGAAATAGAGCAAAGGAATGATAGCTCTGATGTCTATTATAAAGCAAGACACAATGGAGCCTTCACACCTTTTTCCTTCTCAGTGATTCTTCCACGTCACCCTTGTTTCTGCCTTTTCCTCCTTGACTCTTAGGCACCAGCATTGTGAGCAGGCACCGGAGAACATACCAAAGTTGGGAAAAATGAGAATGTTCTAGAAAGGTGCATTTGTCTGTCTTACTGTGTAAGTTCCTACTGTGTATTTCTGTGTAAGTTCTTAATATGTCCATTCATATTGGATATTAGCTTTCAGCCTGATAAAAATTTGGAGGATAGGAAAAAGGGCTGGGAAAGAAGGGAGGGAAAACCACTATTTTTCAGGTAATACCAGTAAGAATACAGTCCCATACAATGAAGTTATGAAGAACCTCTTCAATTTGGGAGATATACAGTTAATTTATAAGTAACAGGAAAATGTAAATTTCTATACACACATGTAAGCCATTGGATGTGCATATTCTTATTCATTGCTCCCTCAAATCTATTTTCTGCACTGCCCCTTGCCCTGGGAAGCTGCCATCTCTGGGCTGCATCACCTGGGCTCCTTGACCCCTGGCTCCGACTTAGGTCGGACCCATGGGAGGCACCGTTAGTAGATTAGAAAGAAGGCACAGAAAGAGGTAGAGGTATCCATTTCCTATCTGCCTGGCTTCTGGCAAAGTTCACTTGTCCTATTTTCAGCAGAACTGTCAGACCAGTCACAGACAGGATGAAGGCATCCACGCTTATGTAAAGAATATGGTATGCATAGCATTAAGTAAGTGGGCTTTGTATATGTCATTACTACAAGAACAGAGAAAGCCAGAGAGATTCAACTGCAAGGGTTCCCCACAAGCCCTGTGCTTGGGACTCTTTACCTTCACTCATCTTTCTTCTTCTTCTTCTTCTTCTTCTTCTTCTTCTTCTTCTTCTTCTTCTTCTTCTTCTTCTTCTTCTTCTTCTTTCAGAGAGAGATTTTATTTATTTATTTGAAAAAGAGAGTGAGTGAGAGCAAGAGAGCGCCATCCTAGGGGGCTGCAGAGGAAGAGGGAGAAACAGGCAACCTGCCAAGCAGGGAGCCCAACATGGGACTCCATCCCAGGACCTGGGGATCATGACCTGAGCCAAAGGGAGACGCTTAACCCACTGAGCCACCCAGGCACCCCTACCTTCACTCATCTAACAAATCTTGATAGAGTACCCAAGACATTTAATCTATGGTAATGAATTTAAGCCATGAAGGGACCCCAAGGTCACTTTCATTCCCCCTTTGGTCATTGACCAAAATCAGTATGTTCTAGCTGAAAACCAAATATCTGCTTCTGCTTTCTCCAGTAGGCTTTGAGAGTCTTCCTTTTCCTACTTTCAGGTCAAAATGAGAAATCTGAAGACTGTCATCCATTGTAGGGAAAATTATAAATACAGATTAATTGCTATAAGAGAGAGGGCTCTAGAGATGTATCTCTCATTGAGGTCAGACATAGAGCTAAGCACTTCCACATGCGTTGCCTAATTTAATCTTTAAAACCCTTGAGGTAGTGAGCATTATCCTCCGTCTCATAGATAAGAAAACTGATTACTGAGAAGTTACAAAACTTGCCCAAGGTTACACTTGCTCCCAGCTGCCAAGTCCGGATTCAGACACAGAGACGCCAGAACGCTTGTTCTTAACCACCACATTCTACCACTGTGAGAACTCAGACAAGCCTGTCATGTTCTCTAAGCCTGAATTTCCTCCGCTGAAAATAAGAGCGCAAAATTAAATCATTTTAAAAAGTCCCTTTTGCTCTCAAACTGTGTTCTCCTCAGGAAGCTGCTTTACTTCCATCGACCACCAGATGGGTAAGAGCCAACGGTGCAGTCTGATTGCCAAGACCTACCTACCCGCTCAACCCTCTTAACTGTGGCCTGGGAATGGAGAGGAAACTTATTTCCAGTAGCGATGGGTGGAAAGCCATACAGCCTCCATGTGGCAGAAGCAAGAGTTTAACCATCTGGTCCGACTCCTGTGGCATATTTCCATCAGCTGCGCGGCTGCCCTTCTTAGTTGACAGGTAAGGGGGAGATCTAGGTTGTCAAACAATCACTTCCTGTTAGCTCCTTTGCAGCCCCTTTATGTTTTCTGCAAATAGCATGTAGAATCAACATTTAAATAAATAATGGGAAAGGAGTAGATGTGTGCCATAAGAACGTGAATGTTCTTAATCCACGAAGGAGAGAGTTACTGTCCATAGCACACCCAAACCTAGCCTCCGAAATCCCTGTGAGGCCTCTGACCAGTAGCCCCCATTTGTACACGTGAAAATAGAAGAAACCCAACTTGATTTGTGAAGATGGAGAGAGTCTGCAACAAAAGCACAGCAGGGGCTTGCTGCCTCGGGAAGGGATTTCAAGTCCACAAATGGCCTTTTCAGGGAGAATGAGTCACTGAAGTAAGGATGGTCTGACCATGTCCTTCTCTGACAACCTCGGGGACTGAGAAGCTGCAGGAGTTGTCATCAGTATGTTGACCCTTCCTTGCTGGTGAAGTAAATGACCCCCAGGCTGGCTCAGCCATGACCTGCCTATCTCCACGGTCTAAGACAGACAGTGGAGAATAGACACGAGGCATTGATGCCCAGGGACTTGGGAAACAGAAGGGTAAAGATGGAGACAAGGGTTCTTCCTTCTTCATGCCCCACCCAAGATTCATGTGTGTATGTGCTCTAACTGGCGGTGACAGTCAGAAGTCAGAACATCTCCAAGGACAGAAGCCACCACTGGATGAGGCCAACAGAGCCATTTCAGGAGAGCTACCGACCTTTACCCGTACTGCATTATCAGCTCACACCCACTCTTCAGGTTCTGCGAAATCTCGTAACTCAGAGCAGTCTGACCAGTTATCCCGGCTAACTGGGGAATCCTTGGGAAAAGCCGTGCAGAAGTCTGCTGAAGAGAAGAAAATGATAAAGGTCACTGTGCTCATTTAGAACCGAGTTTTCCAATTTGGATTCTTGTTTTCTCTCCCGAGTGGAAAATTTGAAGAAAAAGAAAATTATTTCAGTCTCAAAAAGATCATCTTTTTAAGAAATTAGCCTGATGTGATTTATTTAGAATGTCAGCATGGTTTGGAAAGATGGTTTCGTAAGAACAGAGTTCATCTCCCTCTACAGCAAGGTCCCGCAGACACCCCAAGAGCTAGAAATCAGCTATGAATCCAGCATCAACACGCTTGGTGGAAGCAATTAACACTGAGTCAGATCCAAATGCATGTTGGGAGCTGATAGGACTTTAATCGCGGCATCCCACCATGTGAAGAAACATGCATTTATATTAGTTCTAGGTCAGTGACTGTAGCTCCCCACATTTATGAGCTTGGCGTCTTGTGGGCTAAACAAACAAAATCATATCTGTGGCCTCTCTGGTTGGTCCCACCATCTTCCCTGGTGTTGACCATTCCTCCCCTGAAATGTCTGCTCTCCTCAGAACAAAGGAAGCCCGAACATCGACTTGAGGAGGGCTAAGACACCATCTGGTGGCCATTCGCTATAAATCTTTGCCTCAGATGCAAATTCCTTGCACAAAGGAGCCTGACCTTTTGATTTGCAGACTGCAGGGAACCAGTCTGTATTACCTGGGAAAGCCTGGGAATACCCAAACTTCCACAGCACAGGCAGGCCTCTTTTCAATTTTTTCCCCCAATTTAAAGTACCCAGGTCCAAGTTTTCTAACAACATTCTAACCACGCAGCACGGAGGGAAGAAGTTTCTCTTTGAGATCTTGCAGAGCATGAGAAAAATAGTCATTTCAGTTGTGATGTTTTACCCTCTTGTTGTGACAGCTCTAGAAAGGACAAAATACCTGAGAAATCCTGGTGGTTTTTTTTCTATGAATGTTCTGCAGTAAATAGAAACTCTCTGTCAGGTTCCCCTTCTCATTTAAAACTTCCTTCACTGACCAAAGACCATTTTTTACAAGACTAATGCATTACAAATTTAACCTTCCCCACATCCAACCATCCTGCCTTGGGCTCCCTGACACAAACTGGCCTTTGTCCTCTTTGGTAGATGGCAATGACTAAAGTGACCCCAACTTGACATTTTCTGATTCATAACCACAGAAAAAGGCTCTCCGTGAGCAAAATGCTCTAGCAAAATTCTTCTCCAGGGTCCCTTACTCCCCCTTAGCTGGGGTTGGGGGGGGATCATTTCCCTGACCACGTCTCTCCCTAGTTCCACAATAGCCCATCCTGACACAAACATGACAACTTTGGGTCCCAATTTTGAAAAGTGTTGCTCGCTAAGGTAAAATACTCTCTGAGATTATCTTCATTTTCAAAGGAGTTCCACATGGGACACCTGGGTGGCTAAATCGGTTACGTATCTGCCTTTGCCTCAGGTCATGACCCCAGGGTTCTGGGATTGAGCCCCGAGTCAGGCCACCTGCTCAACAGAGAGTCTGTTTCTCCCTCTCCCTCCTGTCCCTCTGCCCTGCTCATGCTCTTTCATGCTTTCTCTGTCAAATAAATCAATAAAAAATAAATAATAGGAGCTCCACAAAACCTACTTGAGCCAAAGAATAAAATTTCTAATAATGGAATTGGACGGGGGAGTGGAGGGGGTTGGTGGTAATGTTGTGAAAAGTAGCTATGGGCACTAGACCTCACCTGAAGCAACCCCCACCCCCAACCTATAGCAAGCCCCTCCCCTTCATACCAGTAGGGCTGACTTTCCAGACTGGATCTCAAAGACCCTGAACTTTAAGTCCTAAAAATGAATACCCTTCTCCCTGTCACCAGCTCCCCAGTGCCCATGACTCTCCTCTAGACGAGCCAAGTAACTTTACTTCTTCCTTCTCCTACTGTGTTTGGTAGAGCTGTGTTCAGACTTGCCTGTTCTGAAATAAATAGCTGGGCACTTCTCAGAAACGGGTACTTCACGTTAATTAACAGGAAGAAGATGAAACAGGAACCCAACTCAGAAGGAGCCATTCACCTCACGGATCAGGAGTAACAAGTTGGGGGAAGGGGCAGGAGGCCAAGGTGTGGAGGAAGGAATGGGGTGCAGTTCAGCAGGTAGCAGTTTTCTCAGGCATAAATTGGTTTGCTTTTCCTTGTTTGGGACTAGAAAAGGTTGAAATGAGGGTGACTCTTGTATCAATCACTTTCCCGGACACTTTCCCGGTCACCAAAGCATCCCCAATGGCAAAGGCAAAAAGGCCAGGAAAGTCAATTCACTTGTTTCAAGAGGCCCGAAGCACCTGGACTTCAGGTAATTGGGGTGAAGAGGAACAGACTCCTACAAATAATTTGCTCCTCTAAACTACAATAACAACTAAATACCCCAATACAGATGTCTTCATTGTCACTTGCTATTCTCCAGATCCTGACTGGGATACAGAGACCCAGCCCCAGGGCAGCTCAGAGTTGAGAGGAGGGGAACCGGAAGGGGAAGACCAGGGGCCATTCACAACCCTGCCTAGACTTCAGCAGCCAATGCTCCTGAGATCCTGCGGGGGAGAAAAGCTTAGGCTTCCGATCTCATGATTTCTCTGATTTTAGGAACTCCCTGTAAGCAGAGATGTGAGTCTATCAAAAGTACTTAGGCACTGAAAAGGTTTAACAGAAAAATCATGAGGTGGTAGTGCCAAGTTATAACAGAACGAGAAGTCAAGAGAACCACAGTGTTATGGAATGAATTCTGTCCTTCCATACATATATGTATGGATGGATGGATATACAGGCTTCCTCACCCCCAGAATGTGACCTTGTTTGGAAATAGGGTCTGTACAGAGGTAATCAAGTTAAAATAAGGCCAATAGGTTGGGCCCTCATCTTATATGACTGATGGCCTTGTACCAAGGGGAAATTTGGACACCGAGTTAGTTACACAGAGGTAAAACACCAAGCTGAGAAGAGAGGCCTGGGGCAGAGTCTCCCTCCCAACCCCGAGAAGGAACCAACCCTGCTGACACCTTGATCTTGGACTTCCAGCCCCCAGAACTGGGAGGCAGTGAACTTCTGCTGTGGAATCCCCCCAGCCTGTAGTACTTCGTACTGCAGACCAAGGAAACAAATACCCAGGGTTCATCCCTGGGGACTCTCCAGATGGCTGTGTCTTTGCATAGATCCTTCCAGCAGTCTGGGGAATTTGAAGTTTGGCTGGCCATGTTCCAGAATCGTTCCAGCCCAACACTCTGCTTCTTTGGCTTCTGGGCTTATACGAACCAAGGAAACATCTGTCCCACTCAACACCTTAAAAAGACTCACACCCTGATTTCGTGCATCCCATTCAATCATCAAGTTCCAAAGAGCAGCAGTGCCCGGAGATGGGAGTAAGGCAGGAGTTTGCTGCCACGTTCTAAAGCATTATTTTAAATACCAGACGCAGACTCAGGCATTTGAAGCACATTTGGGAAGTAAATCGGTATATAGGTTGAGGAGTATTTCTCCCTTCCACATAAGCCTTGATCTTCCTCTGGCCATGTGTCAAGTTCAGAGCACATTATCCTTATATGTTATTACTGGATGGTAGTAATGAAGAAGCCCACGCCTTTGAACCTACGTTGCTAACTGCATTCTCCATTCCCGCCTCTTTCCCACAGCTTCCACCATGGGTTCGGTTGGATTTTGCATGTGGATATGTATGTGTTGGGTGAGCGCTAGTGTGTTTGGATCACAGGTGCAGGCTTGTTGGATGAGAAGGTGCAGGAGGGGTGGGTGTGGTGAGGGTGGAGACCGACGTTGGCACATGCAAGCGAGCTGGGGAACATTTTGGTGGGTCTACGGGTTCTCGAAGGTGCCTCCTTCTCCGAATACTTGTATCTTTTCTTTGACAAGATGAGTATTAAGCCAGCAGCAGCGGTGGGAACCAGACCTGAAATTTAATAGGTCAATTAAAAAGCTTGTTTTGACATTTTGATACCAAAGGCAGCAGTGGGACCATTCTAGGAATGTGTTTAATTGCAAGGCAGCCCCGAGCCCTTCTCCTCCAGAGATGTGTAACCCTGCTCGTATTGGAGCAGCAAACTCAGTACAGGCACCCCAGGCCACAGCAAGGACCATGCCTAGGGCTGACCTGATGGAGCTTCTCACTTTGGCTCAGTGGGTGGGGAAGGCACTAATATGCCAAGAAAAGGGGGGGGGGTGAGGAGAAAGGAGGAAGGGGTGAGGGCAGGCTCCTTTGAGGTTCAGTCTGTGCTGTGTGACTAAAATGAGGGTGATGTAATGAATAATCTGCAGACTTCCAGCTGCTATAATTCAGTGTGAATAATTCTGATAATGACCCTTTACTCAGCAAGGGTGGCATCCAGATAAGCAGATTGCTGGAGCTTTCCTGTCAGCTTATGTTCGCGGCGTATTCGATTGCCATCTGACATGACGTAACACAGCACCGTGACTGACATGTCCCTGTTGGGCCCGCCAGGGCTCTGAGAGGAGTGATGAAAACAAGACCTGTCCAGGTGGAGAGAGGACCGCTCATGGGGCCCTCGGAGCTTGTCCACTTCCTCTCCTCCCTGTGGGTGGGCACCAGGTCAGAGGCAAGGGCAAGTGGACAGAGGTTTCCCCTTGAGGGAAGAGGGTTCAAGATTTTCTTTCTTGTCAGGAGCCTTGTGAAAAGGAGAAAAAGATGGGTCATGACAAAGAGGCTGGGCTGTGGGGTTTTGGTGCATCTTAAAGTCAAAATTCTGGTACCATCACGTGCCCCAAGTGTCATCCGCTATGAAGTTTTGTGTTAGCTTTCCCAAGATCCCTTCCCTCCCTTTGGTAAGTGTGCTTCCAAGCTCTCTTTGGGGAGCTGCTCCTCCCTACTTTCTTAACCCATGTGGTCCCGGGAGACGTTACCCTTACTTCCAGCCCAGCAAGGGAGCACACACACAGCATGGTACTGGTCAGTGAAGGCCTGCCCCCCACCCCAGGCACCATGATTGGTTCAGGCACTGGCCAGTCAGGAACATGCCTGAGATTTTTGCCACACCAGTTAGGAAACAGGGGCTCTATTTGTGTTGGAGTTGCTAAATTGATAGGATTATTCTAGCATGGCCGGGAGGCACTTCTGCCAACTTGGAAGAAGAGACTAACCAAGAATAAAGTCAACACAGAATAAAGCCAAGCAGAACTGAGAGTAGAGGGTGGGAGGAGATCTGATGGATTTCTGTGATCCATTCAAGCATCTAGACCCAGTTTTGTTTGAAACTGACCCCATAGTTTTCAGATATACGAACCAATAAATTGTCGATCTCTCTCTCTCTCTCTTTCTCATTTTGGGTTGGGTTTCCATTGTTTGTAGTGGACAGAGTCATAAAGAGTACCCAAAGCCTGTCACCTCCGAAAGCCCATCACCTCCGAAAGCCCAGCATACAGAGTACACTGTGGTGTCTCTGAGGCACAGCTCTGCTGTCTGGAATGGTGGGAGAACGGGTCACCTCTCCCAGAGGGACTAGGGGATCTGAAACTGTGCCAACAATCTCCCCACAGTGCCCTACTCATTTCTCTTTTTCTCTTCCTTTTTTATCCTGCTGTTATACTTTATTTCTCTTCTTTCCTTCTTCGCTCTTCCCTCTCTCTTGATTTTACCTAGTATTTTTTAAAATGCCAAACATTTGGCATTGCCAGAAAGCAAGTGCTCAGGAAAATGGGGCACAAGGACATGGGAGCAGCTGGAAAAGGCTCCAACAACAATATGAGAACTAAAACAATGGAGTACAGAAATGTATTAAAAAACACTAAAAAATAGAAATTCATGAGTCTGCGCCAATAACAAATATGTAAATGATGGAACAAACAAATGCAAATAAACAAGTAAGCAGAGGAGAAGGAAAATCTTTTGCTTACAGCAGAATATCGAGTGCCTGCTAATAAATCAGAGGCCAAAGAAATCATTGTTGAGAAGGTTTGAAAATTCTCACGTTGAAAAATCATTTTGAAGCTGTCATAGTAAAGATTTATATAGATCAATGGATTCTAATTTTAGGGGGAATTTTTATTTCCCCTAAAGGAGCAGGATATTTTCATAGTCCCAAAGTGTCTCCCCGGAGACTGCTCAGGAGGAAGGAGAGTAACTACCTAGTGGAGAAATAAGACCATCTCTAGATCAAAATTAACATCAGCAATGAGGAACGGGTGGATATTATGTGCCTCCTGATAGGATATCCTGAAAAGAACACGTAGTGATTTTAGTGATACTCTTGCATAACTGAAATCTAACCATGAGAAACCACTCCACAAATCCCAAATGGCAAACAATTTATTTCTCTCTGTTTAATTTTACTGTGTAAAATTATGTGTAAAAAACACATAAGATCTACCATCTTAACCATATTTATAGTTACCATAAAATAGTATCAACTATATACTTTGTTGTGCAACAGACCTCTAGACATTTTTCATCTTGCAAAACTAAAATTCTTTTTTTTTTTTTTTGATTTTATTTATTTGTCAGAAAGAGAGAGAGTGCATGGCAGGTAGAGGGAGAAGCAGGTTCTCCACTAAGTAAGGAGCTGAATGCAGGACTCGATCCCAGGACCCCGGGATCAGGACCTGAGCTGAAGGCAAACACTTAACTGACTGAGCCACCCAGGTGTCCCTGAAATTCTATATCCATTGAACAACTCCCCTTTTTCCACCTCCCTCGAAATCTTTGGCAACCGCTATTCTACTGGCTATTTCTTTTATATATATATATATATATATATATATATATATATATACATATAACATCTACAGTGTCTGGGTTTTTTTTAAAGATTTTATTTATTTATTTGACAGAGAGAGAGATCACAAGTAGGCAGAGAGGCAGGCAGAGGGTGGGGGGGAAGCAGGCTCCCTGCTGAGCAGAGAGCCCAGTGTGGGGCTCAATCCCAGGACTCTGAGACCATGACCTAAGCCGAAGGCAGAGGCTTAACCCACTGAGCCACCCAGGTGCCCCCCTACTGGCTATTTCTAAGAGTTTGACAACTTTGCATACTTTATATATAGAAGTAGAATAAGGCAGTATTTGTCTTCTTATGACTAGTTTATTTCAGCTAGCATAATGTCCTCAAAGTTCATCCATTTGTAGCATATGTCAGAATTCCCTTCCTTTTTAAGGCTGAGTAATATTCCATTGTACATATATGTAAACACCATATTTTCTTTATCTGTTCATCTATTGATGGACATCTAGGTTGTTTCAACCTCTTGGTTATTGTGAATAATGCTACTATGAACATGGGTGCGCAAATATTTCTTCAAGATCTTGCCTTCTATGTTGGGGCACCTGGGTGGTTCAGTTGGTTAAATGTCTGCCTTCAGCTCAGATCATGATCTCATAGTCCTGGGATCGAGTCCCATGTCAGACTCTGTTCATCGGGGAGTCTGCTTCTCCCTCTCCCTCTGTCTGCCACTCTGCCTGCTTGTGCTCTCTTGCTCTCTCTCTCTCTCTCTTTCTCTGTGTCAAATAAATAAATAAAATCTTAAAAAAATATATCTTGCCTTCTATTCTTCTACATCCCCAGAAGTGGGAATTCTGGATCATATTTAATTCTATTTTTAATATATTGAGGAAACTCCGTACTGGTTCCACAGTGGCTATACCATTTTACATTCCCACCAACTGTACATGAGAGATCTCTTCTCCACATTTTTAAAAATTTTATTTACTTGACAGACAGAGATCACAAGTAGGCAGAGAATCAGGCAGAGAAAAAGAGGGAGAAGCAGGCTCCCTGCTGAGCAGAGAGCCCCTGCGGGGCTCGATCCCAAGACCCTGAGATCATGACCTGAGCCGAAGGCAGAAGCTTAACCCACTGAGCCACCCTGGCACCCTCTTCTCCACATTTTTGCCAAAATTTGTTATTTTCTATTTTTTTAATAGAGGCCATTCTGGTGACATGAAGTGGTTTTGATTTGTATCTCCCTAATGATTAGTGCTGTTGAACATCTTTTCATAAGCTTGTTGGCCATTTGTGTATCTTTCTTGGCAAGTGTCTATTCAAGTGCTTTGTTTTTTTTTTTTTAAACTAGATTGTTTATTGTTATTGTTGTTGTTGTTGCGTTGTATGAATTCTTTATACATTCTGGATATTAACTCCTTACCAAGTATATGGCTTGCAAATATTTTCTCCTTTTCCACAGGTTGCCTTTTCACTCTGTTAATGGTTTCCTTTGCTGCACAGAAGCTTTTAAATATGATGTAACCTCATTTGTTTGTTTTTTGCCTATTTTGCCTTTACTTTTGGTGTCATATCCAAGATACCATTGCCAAAGTGAAAGTCATAAAGATTTTCCCCTGGGTTTTCTTCTTCTTTCTTCCTTTTGTTTTTCTTTCTTTTTTTTTTTTAAGATTTTATTTATTTATTTGACAGAGATCACAAGTAGGCAGAGAGACAGGCAGAGCGAGAGAGAGGAAGGGAAGCAGGCTCCCTGCTCAGCAGGGAGCCTGATGCGGGGCTCGATCCCAGGACCCTGAGATCATGACCTGAGCCGAAGGTCAGGTTAACCCACTGAGCCACTCAGGCGCCCCTCGTTTTTCTTTCTTTCTTTCTTTCTTTTTTTTAGAGAAAGAACAAGAGAGAGTGAGGGTGGGCATGCCCATGCCCACAGGTGGGGGGAGGGACGAAGGAGAGGTAGAGAGCCAATCTTAAGCAGGATCCACTCCCAGCACAGAGCCCAACATGGGGCTCCATCTCACACCCTGAGATCATGACCTGAGCCAAAATCAAGAGGGACTTTGACCAACGGAGCCACACAGGTGCCTCTCTCCTGTTTTCTTCTAAGAGTTTTATAGTTTGGGGTATTACATTTAGGTATTTGGCCATTTTTTAGTCTATTTTTTAATATGGTGTAAGGTAGGGGTCCAAATTTTTTCTTTTGCATGGGACTATCCAGCTTTCCCAACACCATTTTTTAAAAGAGATTATCTCCTCCCTGTTGTGTAACCTTAGTACCTTTGTTGGCAATCATCTGGCTACACACATGAGTGTATTCCTGGGCTCTCTATTCAGTTCTATTGGTCGGTATGTCTGTCTATGCCATACCACACTGGATTGCTGTAGCTTTGTAATATATTTTGAAATTAGGAAGTGTGAGGCCTCCAGCTTTGTTTTCCTTTCTCAAGATTGTTTTGGATATCTGGGGTCCTTTGAGATTCCATAGGGATAATTTTAAGATTTTTTTGTTCATTTCTGCAAAAAATGCCATTGATATTTTGATAGGGATTTCACTGAATCCGTAGATTGCTTTGGGTAGTATGGACATTTTAATAATATTAATTCTTCCAATCCATAAATATTGGCTATTTTCCCATTCATCTATGTCTTTTTAAATTTCTCTAAACAATGTTTTATAGTTTTCAGAATCAGTCTTTCACCTCCTTGGTGAAACCTTGGTTAAGTTTAATCCTAAGTATTTTATCCTTTCAAAGCTGTTGTAAATGGGATTGTCTTCTTAATTTCCCTTTTGTATCATTTATTCTTAGTGCATGGAAACACAACTGATTTTTGTGTGTTAATTTTGTATCCTGCAACTTTACTGAATTCATTTATTAGTTCTAAGTTGTTTAGTGTGTGTTTGTAATCTTTAGGGTTTTCTTTTTTTTTTCTTTTTTTCTTTTTTTAAAGATTTTATTTATTTATTTATTTTGACAGAGAGATCACAAGCAGGCAGAGAGGCAGGCAGAGAGAGAGGAGGAAGCAGGCTCCCTGCTGAGCAGAGAGCCCGATGCGGGGCTCGATCCCAGGACTCCGAGATCATGACCTGAGCCAAAGGCAGCGGCTTAACCCACTGAGCCACCCAGGCGCCCCATCTTTAGGGTTTTCAATCAATGAATGTTATTTTTAAAAGTCAAATTTATTCTTTATAAATGGTATTATGAAAGATAAAGAAAAACTGTGGAAGTATTTCAGAATAAGGAGACTAAAGGAACATGACAACTAAATGAAATCCCTGACCCTAAACTGCATTCTATATTGCGGTAAGGGGGATGCTCTAAACATTAACAAAATTAGAAAACAGATCGTAGATTAGGTAAAAGAACAGTATCGATGTTTAATTTTTTAAAAAGATCTTATTTATTTATTTGTCAGAGAGAAAGAGAGAGAAAGCACAAGCTGGGAAAGCAGGCACATCAGATAGAGAGAAAAGCAGGCTCCCTGCCAAGCAGGGATCCCAATGCGGGACTCGATTCCAGGACCCTGGGATCATGACCTGAGCTGAAGGCAGATGCTTAACGAACTGAGCCACCCAGGCGCACCTCAATATTTAATTTACTGAAGAGCATAACTCAACTCTAGTTGCACAAGAAAATAGCATTGTCCTTAGGAAATGTAAGTTGAGGTATTTAGGAGTAAGGGGACTTGATATATGTCACTTAGTCTCAGATGGTTCAGGAAAAAAAAATAGAGAACAAGAGTGAGAAAAAGGGAAGGAGCAAGCAGCACAAATAATAAAATGGGTAAAAAAGTTAAATCTGATCAAAAGGTGTGTGGGATATACTACATACTATTCTTATTCTTAGAACTTCTCTGTAGGGCTTAAAGATTTTTATTTATTTATTTATTTGTTTGATAGAGAGAGATAGAGCAAGCAGGGGGAGCAGCAGGCAGAAGAGAAATAGGTTCCTCGTTGAGCAGGGAACCCTATGCGGGGCTTGATCCCAGGATCAGGACCTGAGCCGAAGGCAGATGCTTAACTGACTGAGCCACCCAGATGCTCCTCTGTAGGTTTTTAATTATTTCCAAATTGTTGTTGTTGGTTTTAAGATGCTAACGCCTAACGTGTGAAATTAAAGAGAAGAGACAGAACCAAACTTGGTGAGCAACCACTGTTCTGCTCTACGAGAATGATGGCAGAAATGGAGTATGTTAGAGGAACAAAGAAGCATGAATAGAGATTTAGGACTATGTGCCTGCCTGGGGACAGTGGCTCCCACCAGCCGTGCACTTTGGTAGACGACCCCTCCTGTCTCAAAGGGCCCTGCTGTAACTTACAAGAGCAGCACATGAGACACCTTTCCACATGGATTGGTAGTTTTGTCAAGTGGAATTTATTCCTTCCAAAGCAAGAGGATTATTTTGGATAAGTCATTAAAATTAATTAAAATGTTAGTGTCAGATTGCCTTTGTTCTTGTTTATAAGAATTCTCCCAGAGCCTGGGCATGTTGTACCTCTCTTTCCTGGCTCCCCTGTTGAATCCAGGCTAAATCCAGGGCCTTGATATCACCCCCCATTTCTGCCTGTGACTGAGGAACCCTCTAAAGGTGGGCATGAAGTTGAAGGAGAAGAAGTATTTTAAAACATTCTCCAAATTAAGAGAAGACCAAATATTTTGGGCTGAGTATTTGTGGAGCCTCTGGTATGTGGAAGGCAATTGGGGAAGGTATGGTCATTGTCCTCAAGCAGTATACCTTCTAAAATAAGAAAGCAAGAAAACACACAAAAAGCTGGATAATCATAGAAGGTATATTTTAATAGTTCACCACTGGAGAAATAGTGTCAGGCAACAGAAATTAATTGACTCATTAATGGAAGACTATAAGGACTCCACAAATATTCAGGAAAGAAAAGGATCCTTATAGGTAGAGAGGATTAAGATGACATTATAGAATGAAAAGGTAAAGCTGAAATGGAAGGATGGGTGGGATCTGTGGACAGAGAGAGAGAGAGGTTTCCAAGATGGAGAACCACAGGAACCGGGATGGGGATGAGAATGCTCAGGTGTGTTCGAAGAACAGGGAATGAACCAGTTTTAGAAGCTGAGAACTTGGGAAGGACAATGAGGGGTAAGTGTCCTTGAGTAGACTGGTAATGAATATCCAGAGCTCTGAATACCAGCAACCGAATTTAAAAAAAAAAATGTTTTGAAACAGAGGCTGGGGTAGGAGAGCCCCCAGAAGCTACTATTACAGCTCATATACACTGAGCCCCCGCTGTGATTCTGGGATTTTACATACTTATCTCTGATCCTCACAAGAACCTTGCAAGGCGGATATAATCACCTTCACATTGGCAAGGACAACTACAGTCCCTGGGAAGGGCAAGTACTTTGCGCGGGGCCATGCAGTTGTGGTGATGGCTGCAGGGGTCCCACGGAGGCCTTTCAGACTGCAGGCCAGAGCTCTATCCTCAACACCACTTTCCTCTCTCTATTGTTGTAATAGGGGCACAGAGTCACAATGCCTAAACCAGGGCAGTGGCAATGGACATGGGAGGAAAAGAAAGATGTGAGGAAAACATAAAGGAAAAGCTGACCAGACAGGGTGAACGATGAAGTGTAGAAGGTAATTGAAAGGGGAGTTAAATAAAGCTTCATTTTGCTCTCAAGCAAGAACCTCCTGTTACGACGGTCTATTTGGAGAGAAAAAAAAAATAATCAATCTCCCCCACACTACTGCCCTAAAATATTGTAGCCTAGTACATGATATTGTAAATATACAGAAATACGTATAACACAGGGAGCACTCCGACAAATGCTCTAAGAGTGAAATGTACAAAGTGCTGTAGAATTTGTTCCTCAGGAGAGAGAAAATCTAAGTGATAAAAACAAGCATTCACTGAAGGGACAATATTTGATCTGGACTTTACGAAAAGAATACTGCTTTGAGTGGCGAGAGGAAGAAGTGAGGGGAGGAGAGTCCAGATCCGGGTTTCTCAACCTTGGCACTACTGACGTTTTGAGCCAGGGTAATTCTTTGCGGTGGGAGGCTGTCCTGAGCATTGTAGGATGTGTAACAGCAGCTCTGGCTTCTACCCATTAGATACCCCTCCCAGTTCTGACAACCAAAATGTCTCTAGACATTGCAAAATTTCCCCTGGAAGGCAAAATCAACCTCGGTGAGAACTACTGTTCTAATCTAGGAGAGTGATGTTAGAAATGGAGTATGTTTGGGGAATAAAGAAACATTTGTATCAGCCTGTTTCAAAATGTGTTCCTGGGAACATTAGGTCTAGTGAGAGAAGTGGTAGTCCCTTAAATAGGGTTCATGGACAAATAGCATTGAGAAATACTGCATGCTTGTCCCATGGTTGGAAAGTCACAGTATACATTAAAATAGGAAAGGCTTTGAGAGAGTGTGTAGGGAAGCTGTTTGACGTTAGTTAAATTTGATGATCAAAGAACTTTTTTTTTTTTTTGTCAAGGAACAAATATTAACCTCTTGAAGGGTACTATTGTATTGCAGAACACAGCTTGAAAACTGATGGTATATTTGACTGAAAGGCAGGATAAATGAAAGATTGAAAGCTGGAAAAATACAGGGCGCCTGGGTGGCTGAGTGGTTGAGTGTCCAACTCTTGATTTTGTCTCAGGTCATGATCTCAGGGTCACGATATCAAGCCCCACATCGGGCTCCCCGCTGGGTGTGGAGCCTGCTTAAGGTTTTCTCTCTTTCTCTCCCTCTGTCCCTCTCTCTCTCACTTTCTCTCTCTCTCAAAAGTAAGTAAGAGGGGCACCTGGGTGGCTCAGTGGGTTAAGCCGCTGCCTTCGGCTCAGGTCATGATCTCAGTCAGGATCCTGGGATCGAGCCCCGCATCGGGCTCTCTGCTTGGCAAGCAGCCTGCTTCCTCCTCTCTCTCTCTGCCTGTCTCTCTGCCTACTTATGATCTCTCTCTGTCAAATAAATAAATAAAATCTTGAAAAAAAAAGTAAGTAAGAAAGTACATAAATAAATAAAGGTGGAAAAATACATATAGAGACTAAAACCAGATTCAGAGGGCTTGGAACTCACACTAAGAAGTCTGAATTACATTTAATGAACAATAGGGAGGTAACCAGCAGGTAGTGTAATTAAAATTGTGCCTCAGTTATTCATTTATTCATTCAACATATATTAAGCAACATTAGTCTAGTGGCAGCAAGCCAGATAGATTAGAAGATGTAGAAACAGGAACCAAAGTACATTAAGTTATTGCAAAAATAATAACTTACACTGATAAAGATGGAAGGAAGGGGCACACGCAAAAAGTGTTTTAGTGAAGCGCTTGGGTGACTCTATTGGTTAAGCATCCGACTCTTGGTTTCAGCTCAGGTCACGATCTCAGGGTCGTGGGATCAAGCCTCAGGGGGGAGTCTGCCTGAGATTCTCTCCCTCTGCTCCTCCCCCTGCTTGCTCTCTCTCTAAAACAAGTAAATAAAATCTTTTTTTAAAAGTACTTTTTAAAAAAGTATTTTAGAGATTGACAGAACGTAATGTCTGATTTGTTGGAGGGTAGAACAAAAAAATGAAGGGGTCAATCATGATTACAAATTTTTAGGTGTGAGTTACTGGAAGCTTCTTTAACTGAGAGGATAGTCAGAAAAAGAAGCAGATTGGGGAGAAATCATCTCATTCACACGCTGAATTTGAGGGGTTAGTAGGACATCCTTGGACAGATGGTCAGCAGGTAGCTGGTATTATAAGACAAGTGAGTGAAAATGAAACTGGAAATATGAAAATGAAATGGGAAATCATCTGCCTTAAGGTAATAAAAGAAGTGAATGTGAATGTGGCAGCAAAAAAGGGAAAGAGTAGGGAGAGAAGGAAAGGAGATGACTAAGAGCAGATGTGAAGAATATCTATACTGAGAGAATGGGAAAAGGATGATGATGTCATGAGGGAGGCAGAAAGATCTATTAGAGGAGTAGAAGATCCAAGAAAAAATGTTACAGAGGTCTAAGGGGGTGGGGAGGGGGAGTGTCAAGAAACAATTGACCATATCACAAAGAGGTCAAAGAAGATGAACACTGAAAGAAGGCCACTGGACTTAGGATATAGGTCAAAAGAGGCTATTGAAAAAGTATCTGTAGAGTGGTGGGGATAGAAACTAAATTGCAAGGAGCAAATTGGTGGTAGGAAGTTGATGCAATGAATATAAATTACTTTTTTGAAAAGTTTGCTACCATGACTTCTTAGATGTAGCAGCCACTGAAAGCAACAGGATTGTTTGTTTTTTTGTTTGGGGATGGGGAGATTTGAGGATGTCTACTGACAAAAAATAAGGAATCAGAGGATATTCAGAGATTCAAGATAGAAGAGTAAGAATTGATCAGGCAAAGCTTAGGAGGAGTCAATTAAGACGAGATCAAGGTCAGAGATTCTTCAACAATAGAAGAGAGACCTGTCTTCCTGAGTTAGGAGCAAAGGAGGAGGAGACAGATACGAATATAGAGAAATCTTGAGGTGGAGCCCTCAATAAATTCAAACCATAATAAATTCAGAGATCTAAGTCATAAGCTGACAATGAGAGAAGCAGGAATGGGATTGAATACTTGAGGTATAGAAAATAGCAGTTTTGAAGAATAGGAGAGAGTTAAAAAGAGATGCTAAAAGGTTGTCCAAGTTGGAATGAGACCTAAAATTTGTTACGTGAACTTTGTAGCTGACCCAATTAATATAATTTGGTGACCAGCTTCAGAAATGCTCAGAAATAAAGTGAAAAATGGGCAATAGAAACAGATCCACAAGTGATCCCAACACTTGTATTAATCAGAGAGAAGCGTTAAAATAACTGATCAATATAATCAAGAAAATAAATGAAAAGGAGCCCCTGGTAGCTTAGTTAAGTGTCCAACTCTTGATTTTGGCTCAGGTCATGATCTCAGGGTCATGAGATTGAGCCCCACCTCAGGCTCCACACCTAGTTTGGAGCCTGCTTAAGAGTCTCTCTTCAACTCCCTCTGCCCTTCACCCCCAGTATCTCTGTCTCGAAATCTCTCTCTCAAAAATTGAAAGAAAAAAAAATAGATGACAAAATGGAAATTTTTACAGAAGAATTAGAATCCATTAAAAGTAACCAGGACGTTAACACATCATTGCAATATGTATATACATAAAATTGAATTGTTATGTTACATATCTAAAACAACTACAACGCTACATATCAATTATATCTCAACTAAAAGAAAGTAGTCAAATAGAAATGATTAAAATAAAATAATTGAAATTAAGAGCTTAGTTAATGAAATTAATAGTAAATTAGATACACTCAAGGGGAGAATTAGTGATCTAAAATAAAGTTCAGAAGAAAATACTGAAAAAAAAGGAAGGAGATTAAAAAAATGGGAAAACTTAGGGAGGACTGTAAATAGATGGAACACAATGTAAAAAGACTGAGCAAGCATATAATCAGAGTCCCAGAAGGGGAGGAAAGAGAGCATGGAATAGAAGCAACATTTGGAGATAACAGCTGAGAACTTCCTAAAACCAACAAATTACATCTAGCTATAGATCCAAGTTCTACAAACCCCAAGAAGAATAAACTCAAGAGAAAAACAGACCTAAGTACAACATAGTAAAAACAGCTTAAAAACAAAACCCAAGAGGGGTGCCTGGGTGGCTCAGTGGGTTAAAGCCTCTGCCTTCAGCTCAGGTCATGATCCCAGGGTCCTGGGATCGAGCCCCGCATTGGGCTCTCTGCTCAGTAGGGAGCCTGCTTCTACCTCTCTCTCTATCTGCCTGCCTCTCTGCCTACTTGTGATCTCTGCCTGTCAAATAAATGAATAAAATCTTTAAAAAAAGAAAAGTTACACATTATCCCCAAAGAACCTACGAAGACAGTGACAGTTAACATTTTATCAGACACAACAGAAGCAGGAGATAATCCAATAATATCTTTGATATGCCGAAAAAATAAATAACATCATCCTAGAATTCTATGCCCAGCTGAAGTATCTTTCAAAAATTTAAGGGAAAAGAGAAGATATTTTACACACAGAAAATGAGAGAATGTATTGCCAACAGAACTGCGTAAAGAAGTACAGGAGGAAGTAGTGTTTGAGACACAGAAAATGATTTCAGATGGAAGCATAATAAACTAGGAAAGAATGGAGGGCAATGAAAATGGTAAATATTTTGTTAAAATTAAATGAGTATTAAATGTTTGCAACAACAATAAAGTCTTATGGGTTTAAAATGTAAGCACAAATATGGGGCACCTGGATGGCTCAGTCAGTTATAAACATCTGTCTTTGGCTCAGGTCATGATCCCGGGTGTCCCAGGATTGAGCCTTGAGTCAGGTTCCCTGCTCAGTGGGGAGTCTGTTTTTCCCTCTCCCTTGCCCCTCCCCTTGCTCATATCCCCCCCTCGTTCACTCTCTCTTTCAAATAAAAAGATAAAATCTTGATATATATATGGGTGCCTGGTGGCTTGGTTGGTTAAGCTCTGACTCTTGGTTTCAGCTCAGGTCATGATCTCATGGGTTATGCGATAGAACCCAATGCCAGGATGCATGCTCAACAGGGAGTCTGCTCAAAGTTTTTCCTCTCCCTCTGCCCTGCCCCGCCCCACCAAGTAAATAAGTAAATCTTTAAAATATATACATAAGTAGAAATAAAAGTATCAGGGCACTTGGCTATCTCAGTTGGTAGAGCATGTAACTTTTGATCTTGGGGTTGTAAATTCAAACCCAGATAGGGTATAGAGATCACTTCTAAAAAAATTAAATTTAAAAAAGAAAGAGGGGCACCTGGTGGTTCACTGGGTTAAGCCTCTGCCTTCGGCTCAGGTCATGATCCCAGGGTCCTGGGATGGAGCACTGCATTGGGCTCTCTGCTCAGCGGGGAGCCTGCTTCCCCCCCCCCGCCCCCTTCTCTCTGCCTGCCTCTCTGCCTTCTTGTGATCTCTCTCTCTCTGTCAAATAAATAAATAAAATCTTAAAAATAAATAAATAAAATAGGTTGCATGTTGTAATCTCTAGGGTAACCACTAAATTATTAGTTAAAAAAATATATATATACATATATATATTTGAAAAACAAGCTTATCAGGGAGTGAAGGAATAATAAAAAATTTTTAAAGTTTGATGAAACCAAAACTAGACAAAAAAGAAAAAGGAATAAAGAATAAGAAGAACAAAAAAATTAGCAAGACGGTAGATTTAAACCAAGATATATATGCAATTGTATTAAAGATTAATGGATTAAAAGAGATATACCAGTAGAGATGGAAAAAGAAATACCACACAGACACTAAAATAGCTGTTGAAGCAGTACTAATAACACACAAAGTAGGATTTAGTGTAAGAAGTGTTACTAAAGATAAAGAAAGGATATTTTATAATGGTAATTGGGTCAACCCACAAGGCAGATATAACAATTCTAAATTTGTGTGTTCCTAGTAATATAATTTAAAAATATATAACACACAAAAATTGGCATATCCAAAAAATTAAATAGACACAATCAGAGTAGGAGAGTTTAACACACATTTCTCAGAAACTGATAGTATAAACTGACAAAACAAACAGAAAACAAACCAGTAGGAATATGGAAGACTTGAAACACACAATTCACAAATCTGACTTAAATGTTCTAAATACTACACCCAACAACTGTAGAATACATTTTATGCTCACATAGATGTTTTACTAAATTACCCTAATGCTGGGTCATGGAACATATTCAACAACTCCACAGGATTGAAATCATACAGAGTATGTCTGTGACTGAAATGGAAATAATCAAGAAATAATAACAAAACTTAAGCAGAAAATTACCCAATATTAGTATATTAGGCAGTGCATTACAAGAAAACCCATGGCTCAAAGAGAAAAATCTCAATGGAATTAGAAAGTATTTTAATCTAATGGTAATGAAAGCATTACATAAAAAAATATGTGGGATGCAGCTAATGTCACTCTTAGAAGAAAATATATAACCTCAAAATGAATAATTTAGAAGAAAATATTTGAATAGTAAAGAATAAAGACTGGAAATTAATGATCCATTATCTTAAAAATTAGGGAAAATTCAAATTAACCCAAAGAAAGTATGAGAAAAGAAATAATAAAGGGCAGAAATAATGAATTAGGAACTAAGCATGCAATAGAAAAAAATCAACAAGCTATGACTGATCAAGAAAAAAAAGAAAGAGGACATATATTACCAGTATCAGGAATCAAAAAAGGAATATCACCACAGATTTTGCAGACATTATAAAGCTAATAAGGGGCTATTATAAACTTTATGTCACTACATTATAAAATGTGGATTAAATAAACATATTCCTTAGAAAAATACAACTGAACAAAACCAACAAAAGAAATTAAAAGATCTGATAGTCCATTTTCTATTTAAAAGACTGCCTCTGTTAAAAAACCTTCTCATTTCTATTCTAGTTGGCTTTGTGACTAAAGTCCCCCCCAAAATTTAGGGAAAATATCCTGTATCATAATGCATAAAATTTTCTAGAGAATTGAAAAAAAGTGAATACTTCCCAAATGGTTTCATGAAGCTAATATGAGCTTGAAAACAAAATCTGACAAGATAGTAAAAGAAAGTAAAATTATAGGCTGATTTCTCTTATGAACATGCATGTAGAAGTCCTAGACAAAATATTAGCAAGTTGAATTCAGGAAACTGTATTACAACTAAATTGATTTTATCTCTGAAATTCAAATTTTATCAATCAATATGAATTACCATATTAATGGAATAAAAGAAGTATCTTATAATCATCTCATTAGATACAGGAAAAGATAAAGAATTTTATAAAATCTAATACACAGGGCGCCTGGGTGGCTCAGTGGGTTAAGCCGCTGCCTTCGGCTCAGGTCATGGTCTCAGGGTCCTGGGATCGAGTCCCACATCGGGCTCTCTGCTCAGCAAGAAGCCTGCTTCCCTCTCTCTCTCTGCCTGCCTCTCCGTCTACTTGTGATCTCTCTCTGTCAAATAAATAAATAAAATCTTAAAAAAAAAAAATCTAATACACATCAATGATAAAATAGAGGAAAACTCCCTTAATCTGATAAAAGGGATATACAAAAAAAAAATCTATAGTAACATTACATTTACTCATGCAACACTGAAATCCCCTGAGACTGATAATGAAACAAGAACACTCTCCTTATCACTTTTATTTAACATCATATTGGAGGCCTTAACCAGTGTAATAAGGCAAGAAAAAATAGATAGACCAGATAGATTGATAGATCAAAGAGAAGCCACGAACAAACTATTAGAATTAATAAATAGATTAAGCAAGTCTGCTGGAACAAGGAAGGCCAATACACAAAAATCAATTGTATTTCTAAATATCCACAACAAGTAATTAGAAAAAAATCTAAAACGTGATATCATTTACAATAACATAAAAAATTAAATAGGAATAATTCTAAGGTATTTTAATAATTATATTGTTAGAATAATACTTATAATAATTTTATATAGTATATCATATAATATATTAAATAAATTATATATAATATTCTGTATAATATTATAATAATTATATTATTAGAATAATAATAATTATTTTATGCTTCTAAGACTTGAAAGATGTCTACACAGAAACTACGAACATTATTTGGAAACATTAAAGAAAATCTACCTAAATGGATGGATATACTATGTTTGTGATTTGAAGCATATAATATTATAAAGATAATAATTTTGCAAAATTGATCCATAGTGTCAATGTAAACCTCAAAAATATCCTGGCAGGATTTTTTTTTTCCTTTTTAATGTAGATCTTGACATTTAAATTGTGGCATTTAAATTACATATGGAAAGGCAAAGGGCCAAGAATAGTCAGGACAATCTTGAAGAACAAATTTGAAAAACTTAACATTAGCTATCACAAGGTATTATAATACTCAGTAATTAAAACAGAATGGTGTTGGCCCAAGAGAAAAATAGATCAATGGAACAAAAAAAAAAGAGAAAGCGGAAACAAAGATGATACTGTAGTACAGTGGGAAAAAGGACAGCGTTCTTAAAAGTGACTCTGGTCAATGGAGAGCTGTATGGAGAAAATCGCATCTTAATCTCTACCTCACATGATTAAAACAAAAACAAAATCACCACCACCAAAAAAAAAGAAAGAAAGAAAGAAAGAAACCACAGCTGGATTATAGATCTAACTATGAAAAGTAAAACAGTTATATTTTGAGAAGATAGCACAGGGGAATATTTTTAAGCTATTAAGATATGCAAATATTTCTTAAAGAGGACATGAAAGTCACCAACCATAGGAGAAAACATTGATAAATTAGACTGCCTGAAAATAAAGAACTTCTGTTCATCAGAAGATACCATTTTAAGAGAGTGAAAAGGCAAGCCACAGACTGAAAAAAGAGATATGCAATATACATTTCTAACAAAGAATTCATTCAGAATGAATAAAGAAGTCCTTTAAGTTACTAAGAAAGAAAAAAAAAACAGGAAAAAAAACTACAGAAAAATGGGCAAGGGACTTAGCATGCACATCACAAGAGAGCATCCAAATGGCCAATAACAGGTCTGAAAAGGTGCTTAATCTCATTATTCATCAGAGAAATGCAAATTTAAACCACAATTAGATTCCACTTTCACCCGCCAGAATGACTAACAGCAAAACAGCAAAGTGAGGTGAGGATGTGGAGCAACTAGAACTCTTATAGATTATTGGTGGGTATGCAAATTGGGCCAACTTTGGAAAACAAAGTACCTAGGAACATTGAGTGTGTAAGTACATTATGACCCAGCAATGCCACTCGTCATTCAACAGGCATGCATACATGTGTGCACAAAAAGGCATAGTTGTTCATAGTAGTACTAGTCATAATAATCAAAAACTAGAAACAACCCAAAGTCCCTCAACGTTAGAGTAGACAAATAAATTATAATAAAGTTACCTAATGGAATGTTATAAAGCACTGAAAATTAGTTAAGTATTTTTCTTTTTTTAAAAAGATTTTATTTATTTATTTAAGACAAAGAGAGAGAGAGAGAGAGAGAGAACACGCAGAGGGAGAAGAAGGCTCCCCTGTTGAGCAGGGAGCCAGATACGGGGCTCCATCCCCAGGACTCCAGGATTCTGACCTGAGCCGAAGGCAGACGTTTAACCGACTGAGACACCCAGGTCGCTCCTTAATTAAATATTGTTCTATGCAATGATGTAGATGATTCTCACAGAAATAATTTTAAAAGGGGTCTGACACAAAATAATACATATGGAATGGTTCCATTTATATAAAGTTCAAAAACAGGGGTGCCTGGGTGGCTTAGTAGGTTAAGTATCTGACTCCTGATCTCAGCTCAGGTCTTGATTTCAGTTCATGAGTAAACCCCACATAAAAAAACCAAACAAAAACAAAAGAAGAATCTTGAAAACAAACACCAAAAACAGAGGCAACCACCTTACACACATTCGGATGGCTACTACAGCAAACAAACAACAACAAACAGAAAATAGTAAGTGTTGGTGAGGATATGGAAAAAATAGAACTCCACGTGCTGTTGAAAGGAATGAGGTACCTAGAGGAATCCAACTTACAGAGATAGGAGGTAGGAGGCTAGAGGGAGGGCACGTACAGAGGTACAATTTAATGGGTATGGAGTTCTACTTTTGCAAGATGAAAAGAGTTCTGCAAGTGGGTTGTGCAATAATGTGCATATACTTAACACTGCTGAACTGTAAAAATGACTCATGTGGTCCATTTTATGTTGTATGTGTTTTACCATAATTTAAAACATTTTTTTTTAAGTAATAAAGGTGAAATGAACATGGTGATGGACACTGTGCAGTGTTACTTTTGGTGAGGGTCTAGGGACTGGGAGTCGTCAGGGAAATTAGGGGGTTCTAGGGATGCTCCTTGATCTGGGTAGTAAGAACACGTTTTCACTCTTAAAAATTGATCAAATTATATACTTTGACTCATGCACTTTTCCATAGGCTTCAACCAAACCAACAACAAAAATTACTTTAAAAATAAGTTGAAGTGGGGGATACCTGGGTGGCTCAGTCGGTGTACGTCCAAGTCTTGATTTTAGCTCAAGTCATGCTCTCAGGGTGGTGAGATCAAGGGAACCAAAAGCTTATTTTAAATTTTGATATAGATTATTATTCTGCCCTGTATAATTATAATCCCCACACCAGAGTATGAGAGTACATATTTCTTCGTACATTTGCCAACACCAGGCTCTGAGATTCTTCTTAAACTTTGTCTATTCAATGAACCCATATATATAATAGTTGTAATTTGTATATCTTTGAGTATTTGTGATACTGAACTTATTTTCATGTGTTTACTAACCACATGCTTTCATCTTTTCTTTAATTTCTAGCAATTTACCTTTAAGTAATCACTCAAATATCCAAAAGATGTCAATTGTAATGTAGTTTATAAGAACGAAATATTAGAAAAAAACTGAAATATGTGTCAAAACAGAGTTGGCTAATAAATTATGATACTCACATATGATGGAATACCAAGTAGTCATGTGAAATGGCTATACCTATTGTCATATGTTGATGAATTTTAAAAAAGGCAATTATATAAATACAAACATAAGATCATAATGTAAATGTTCTTATAGGTACACACACAGAGACGTGCACACACACACACCCTTCCCTGGAAAAATGTTCATCAAATTTTAATAGTTGTTATCTCAGGGTCATGGAATTCAGCTTTCTTTTTAATACTTTCCTTCATGTTTGAGTTTGTTCAGTGAATAATACATCACTTTTATGACAAGAAAAAACAATGGTATTCTCTTTTTTAAAAACAAAAGTTCTAGGGAAAATAATCTGGTCTGTTTTGGTCACAGGTCATCCTTTCACATTCCCACGTTGCTTGCCATTTTCACCACTTGGCCTACTAACCCCTGTGAAGACCTGAAGACCGCAAATCAGACTGAGAACTGTATTAAGTCTCTGCTTCATTAACAGCAAGTGGTACCACCCTGGTGACCAGAAGGTTGCCTCCCCTACCCCCAGCAGCCGACTTCTGGGCCTCCTCCTGGAGCTTCCAGAGCAGGAAATCAACGCCTGGGGGATCCCAAGCACTGCCCCGCCCTTGTTTTTGTTTTTTGTTTTTTTCTGTGTTTTGAGGAGTTAAGGGATGTCTGGTCATTTGCATTTCTATAGGCCTTTCAGAAGGGATCTAAGAGCTGGGAGCCATTAATTCTTGTGCAAATTCTGGAGGCCCAGGGGGGCCAAGAAAGGACTAGTTGGTTTGGGACTTAGGGGGGACCGAATGCTCTCTACCCATGACAGAGCGCCCTACCAAAAGAACTTTGAAATGTTCAGTCGCCCCCATAATCTCTCTTCCACCATGTATACAAATCCTACATATATAGTTAAACTTTTCATTTTAATTAGCAGCTAGGTGCTGGTAACTCGGTTAACAGAAGGAAGCAAGCCCGAGAAAAAAGGAAACATTTAGGATCTTCGTCCCATAAGACCCTTCCAAGAATTACCCTGTTCCGATCACACCGCTGAAATAACGAGTAATTGGAAGTTTTGACCTTCTCGAAAGTGTCTCCTGCCACTGTAGACATTGCAACGCACCTGACATCCTTTTCAAGGGTCTAAGGGCGGTAGATTCCCTACGTTTAAAGGTTACGATTTTGAGAACCGGAGATGCTCAGAATATTGACTGGAAAATCTTGAAAACGGACATCAGGACCTTTGAGCTTGCCACTCTCCTTCCGGACCTGCAAGCCAGCACCTGCACTGGAGACAGCCGCCTGACCCGGAAGCCCGCAGGGTCACGTGCCTCCCGCCTGGTGCCAACTCCCTGCTCATGCAGGGCGCCTCCAGCTAATCTGGAAGTTTGATTGTAAGCCAAGGGGACTGGTTATATAACTCGGAAAGTTTAAACTTGGGAGAACACACGCGCATATCTAAACAAGAGCCAATTTAAAAGCAGACAACCCTAGCCCTGGATCCCATTTCCCCATTTTATTGCCCCGTAAAGCGGTAAAATATTTTTTTTTAAGATTTTATTTATTTATTTGGCAGAGAGAGAAAAAGAACACAGGCATGGGGAGTGGGAGAGGGAGAAGCAGGCTCCCCACTGAGCAGGGAGCAGGATGCAGGGCTCTATCCGAGGACCCTGGGATCATGAGCTGAGCCAAAGGCAGACACTTAAGGACTGGGCCACCCAGGCACCCCAAAATGTTTTAATTGTTACATCTGCCTGGCTTCCAGGCTGCGCAAACAGTCATGTCATCCAACTTATTAAAAAGTACCTGCCGCCTCCCTGGGCCTTTTGCATGTTATCCTCTGTGTGCAAGTCAAAGTGAAAATCATTATAAATGTCCATTGTGCTCATTCTTGTGTTTCTTTCTCATGATTAGTACTGAGAGGTGCATCTCTCAGCTCAAGACAGTGAAGATGGCTCCCTCCTTTCCTGGAGCCTGTGAATCTTGCCAGTCAGCCAGGGGCACCCCTTCCCACCACTGCATGGGAGCCTGAGAGTAGAGCATCTGGGAATCACCTGAAATGGGAACAAACTGAGGAAGGGCCAAGGTCTGAGCAACATGGCCCGGCTCCCAGAACCCAGCTTCGGGCTCTGTGCTTCTATTTGCCATCACCTCTTTGCTGCCAGAAAATTCTGTGGAGAGCCACAGGGTCTGAAGGGCCAAGAAGGAAGGCAGGCAGCTGCAAGGCAGGCAGCTTCTACAGGTGGGTGCAGAGGGAAGGAAGGGAAATGCAGGCTTGATGAGGAGAGAAAAGGAGACTGGGCCTCGGGCTAATCCCTGTGAGAACTATTCGCTTGGGGAGACAAGGGCAGGAGTCCAGGAGCCAGGGCCCTGGGTGCTGTCCCATGAGAGGGCTAATTCCCCCCACCCCATCCTACCCAGCTCTGTGGGACAGGGTCGTGGGTCGGTCGGGAGACAGCTTGGAACCAGGAAGGGCACCGTCCCTGGGAGCAACCGCCCCCGCCCACCCCCCACTCCCACCCCTCAAAGCTCCAGAAATGGGCAGCAGCTCTCCCCAGGCTAGCTCTTCAACTCTTTTGGCTGACGCCAGGCCCTACTGCCCCAGGGGGCTCTTGTCTCTGAGACTTCTGAAGGGGAAGACAGGCGGTTTAGCTCCAGGCCAATTAGTGCCTTTTGCTTTGACAAAATGAGAAAAATAAGGACATGGCAGTGAGATTTTTCAAAGAGCTAAATGTATTCCATTTAAAAGATTGCTCTGATGCTAATGCCAAGTCCAGTCTAATGTTCTGATTTGCCTTATTGAGGTGACCTCCGAGGTGATCATAGTTGCTAAGGCTCTTACTGGCCAGCTTGCCCATTTTTTTTTCTCTTTTGATTTTGCTGGCCCCTGAAAATCCAAGCTTCCAAGACGAGGAGCATCCCAGGGCATGTCTTTTGGCCTTTCCTTCTGTGATGATTCCATCTGTATCTTACTGCAAACTCCAAGCCCCAAAAGTTCATGTCATTTAGTTCTTCAGCGGACATCAAATAAGCTGCCTCTGCGTGCCAGAAAGAAAACTTTGTTGAGATGGAACATTTCCTTGCAGGTGATAAAAGATTTTGAACATTTTGGAAATGAACAACATAAAACAAAAGTTTTTTTTTAAGATTTTTATTTATTTAATTGACACAGAGGGATTACAAGTAGGCAGAGGAGATAGGCAGAGAGAGAGGAGGAAGCAGGCTCCCCGTCGAGCAGAGAGCCTGATGTGGGTCTCGATCCCAGGACCCTGGGACCATGACCTGAGCCAAAGGCAGAGGCTTTAATCCACTGAGCCACCCAGGCGCCCCCATAAGACAAAAGTATTAAGTGGCTCTCCAATTTATCCTTGACACACTTACGGTGACACACTTAACCACAGGTTAGCCCTAACATTTCACCAGCCGGCTACTACCAAGAGAACTTCCTCTTTGATCATGAAGCCTAGTTATTTTTTCCTAGCAACATTATTATTTAAAAAATCATGAATCCAAACCCTCCCCAGTCAGTTTGAAGGGAACACAGCTGCTGTCTAGATGTGCTGCTCTGCTTACTTGACCAGGGAATGCGTGTGGCAGAGACTTCCAGAGCCTTCTCGGGCTTGTCTGGGATGACCTAGCCCATCCGGACTCACACAGGGACTAAGTAGTTTACCCTTCTTTCCCTTGGAGGGCTGAGTAGGGCTGACCCACCATCTGGATGAAGAAAACTATTGCTTCTCAAGTGCAATTCAAAGGTTTCCCAGCCCAAAGCACCTCTCACTTTGTCTAAGTTTCTACCTATAGTGATTTGACTTTTTTAAAAATTACTGCTTCTCGCTTTAGTCTTCTTCTTTTTTAAAAGATTTTATTTATTTATTTGTGATAGAGAGTGAGAGCGAGCATGAGTGGGGGTCAGCAGGCAGAGGGAGAGGGTGAAGCAGGCTCCCTACTCAGCAGGGAGCCCCATGAGGGATGGGATCCCAGGATCTTGGGATCATGACCTGAGCGGAAGGCAGAAGCTTAACAGACTGAGCCCCCCCAGGCACCTCCTCTTTCATCCTCTTTTGGGCCAGAAAGCCTCCTGAACTTTGTAGTGCCTGCTCTGTGGCCCCCACTATGGCCTGTGCCCCTAGATGAACTTGACCTGTCACAGCCGTGGCTGTGTGCTGCTCAGTGCCAAGCGGGCTGGGTGGCAGGATGATGGGGAGCCCAGGCTTTGATCTAGATGCCTCTGGGGCTGACCCCTGACTGTGCAGCCTCAGGCCTCTCCAAGCTCCCCTTCCCTCCGTTGTAATGTGAGATAATTATAGTCCCTTCCTCCTAGTGCTGCAGTAAAAAATAAGTGATATAATTTGTGTAAATCACTTACTATGGTGCCTACCACATAGTAATAATGCAGTGGTGATTATTCTCGTTATTATATGTCTTAGTCTGCTAGAGCTGCTGTAACAGAGCCCCTCCAGCTGGGTGGCTTCAGACAGCAGAAACGGACGGTCTCACAGCGCTGGAGGCCAGAAGTCTGGAAGGAAGGTGTCGGTGGGGACCGTTCCTTCTAAAGACTGCAAGGGAGAATCGTTCTCTAGAAGATTCCAGGAGCTGCTGCTTCATGACCAGTCTTCGGTGTTCCAGCTACATCATTCCCATCACGTGGTCCTCTCCCTGCGTGTCCCTGTTGTCCCATGTCTGGCTTCTTAGAGAAGATCAGTCATATTGGATCATGGGCCCACCCTACTTGGTAAGACTTCATTTTAATTTAATTATATCTGCAAGGACACGGTTTTTTAAATATTTATTTATTTGAGAGAGAGAGTATGAGAGAGAGTGTATGGGGTGGGTGGCAGAGGAAAGGGAGAAACAGACTCCCCACTGAGCAAGGAGCCCAATGCAGGGCTCGATCCCAGGATCCCAGGATCATGACCCAAGCCGAAGGCCGATGCTTAACTGACTGAGCCACCCAGGCACCCCGAGGACACTATTTTTAAATGAGGTCATAAAAAGAGGTATGGGGTATTAGGACTTCAATGTGTCCTTTTTAGGGGAACACAATTCAACCTACGACACGGGGGGTGGGTATAGGATTTTGACTATTGTTGCTATCATTACTATTGTCATCATCTTCCAGCGCTGGCTCATGTGGCATTGTGCATGGGGCACAGCATGACCAAGTGCTGGCTGCATAGCCTTTTCTTAAAGCAGTCTCTGCCCAGACCTCTGTCGGTGGCTCCCGTCCACCGTCTGGGGCTCCCCTGTACCAGAGCAAGTTTTCCCCTTCTCTCCACCATTTCCACCCCACGAGCACTCCTCCAGCACCACACTTCCCACTGCCTCCAGCAAGTCTCCAGCTTCTGCCTAACACATCACATCCGGTGAGGGGGAGGGCACACCTGGGAGCCAACAGCAGCCTGAGCTCACACACTTGCAGCGTGCCTGTGAAACAGACCAGTTCTGTGACCCTCCCCACGAAGTCTTCCTGCCGTGGAGCCATTCTTCAACCCACTAACCTGCACAGGTGGTCCTGGCTACCCAGAGCTGAAGGCCAGTGGCCCTACCCTCCTCAGGCAAAGCTTGCTTTTGCAATCCCTGCCCTTCCCCAGGGTCGTGTGCCAATCTTCCTCTTCTTTCACATGATTTCCCATTTTAAAAGCATGAGGGAAATTTCACTAATTAAAGAAAGCCTGTGGTCTATCCAGTTGTTAACAGATGAAGTAATCACTCACAGGTCACCTGGGGGACTCAGTAGGTTGAGCGTCTGCTTTTGGCTCAGGTCATGATCATGGGGTCCTGGGATTGAGTCCCACATCAGAGTCCCTTCTCAGTGGGGAGTCTACTTCACCCTCTCTGCCTCCCCCAACTTGTGCTCTCTCTCTTTCTCTCAAATAAATAAATAAAATATTAAAAAAAAAATCACTACCGTATTTTTGGTGAATCCAGATTTTTAATTTTTTTAAAGATTTTATTTATTTGATAGAGAGAGACACAGTGAGAGAGGGAATGCAAGCAGGGGGAATGTGGGAGAGAAGTAGAGTCCCTACCGAGAAGGGAGCTTGATACAGGGCTCGATCCCAGGACCCTGGGATCATGACCTGAGCCAAAGGCAGACGCTTAACGACTGAGCCACCCAGGTGCCTCTGAATCCAGATTATTAGATGCGGGACTAGGTTTGCTGAAAGTGGGAGTGCCCCTAGGCAGGGCCCTGAGCTTAAAGGAAGCGAGAGGAAGCCACGACAGACATAACCAGGCCATTGATTTCTGACTTCTGTCAGGGCCTGTGGACCTTTCACTACCCAAGATTCAGCCTCTTGCTGTCCTGGAGGGTGGCTTCCGTGGCCCATGACACCAGGGATCACATGGTCACATCCCTATCAGCCACACACGCCCCCAGCCCCCCCAGCCCCCCACCCCAGAGTCCTCAGGAAGTTGCCCACTCTGGATCTGGAATCCCATCTTTCATCTGGAACCCCACATCAGGGGCTGCCAATCCTGGGAGCTGAATTGCTGATCCCAGAAGAACCTTTCTGACTCCATTTGTGACCCTGGTTTAAAGTGATGGGGAATGGAAAGGCAAGGACATTGCCTCTGTTTAGAGTTGCCAGATTTAGCAAATAAAAATACATGATAACCAGTTAAATTAGACTGTCAGATAACACCAGATAATTTTTTTGGGGGGGTCACCCTCACCATTTTTAAGTAAATGGTTCATTTGTATCAAGTATCCCCATGACAACAAATAGGTTTTTTGGTTTTTTTGTTTTTTTAAGATTTTATTTACTTATTTGACAGAGAGAGAGATCACAAGCAGGCAGGGAGGCAGGCAGAGAGAGGAGGAAGCAGGCTCTCCGCAGAGCAGAGAGCCCGATGTGGGGCTCGATCCCAGGACGCTGGGATCATGACCTGAGCCGAAGGCAGAGGCTTTAACCCACTGAGCCACCCAGGCGCCCCCAAATAGGTTTTTTAATGTAAGCATATCCCACTCCATATTTGGGAGATACTTATACTAAAAAATAACTGTGTTTATCTGAAATTCTGACTTAACTGGGCATCCTGTATTTTTTTTTTTAAAGATTTTATTTATTTGACAGAGAGAGATCACAAGTGGGCAGAGAGGCAAGCAGAGAGAGAGAGGAGGAAGCAGGCTCCCTGCAGAGCAGAGAGCCCGATGTGGGACTCGATCCCAGGACCCTGAGATCATGACCTGAGCTGAAGGCAGAGGCTTAACCACTGAGCCACCCAGGTGCCCCGGCATCCTGTATTTTATCTGGCAACTCTACCCCATTTGCCCTGGCTTATTTCATTTGTTTGTATTACTGGTTCCTTGTCTCTATGAAGAGAAAGTATCCCCAGGGATTTGAGGCTGCCCCACTCCTTGACCTCATAGGTGAGAGGCTGGCAACCTCGAACACACATACAGACACCTTATTTTGAGTCATCAAGATCCTGAACAAAGTCAGGACACAGGAACAATGTATCTTTGGCACTTCCCATTTTTCTGCACCTTGTCATCCTGCCTCTCCCTGGCCAGCCCCATTCCAGGTCTCTAACTCATCCTAGTCGACCACTAGCTGATGAGGCTAAAGTATTAGCTGTCTGTATGATTAAAATGTGACCCACTGTCAGCCACGCTTCCTCCCCACCCCACGCCCCAGCCCCCACCACAATGGACTCAAATGACCAAGAAAATGGGATGATGACCAGACAGAGTGGCAGCTCTGTGGTTGCTCATGAGGGGTGAGCCTGCCCAGTCCCAGATGCCTGGGACTGCTCCCCCTGCCAAGACCCCTTTTCTTACAGATCTTCTGAGAAGAAAGAGTTATTTGCAAGGAACTCTACAAGGACTCCTCACTTAATGGCAAATTCAAGTCTCCCTTGGTGTTCTATCTAAGAGTCCCAAAATGGAGGGAGGAGAAGAAAAGAAAACCCCAAATGAAAAATCTTTGGAGAGCGAGTAGCTCTAGTCTAACTTTGGGCAAACCACGTATGGCCCCAAGGCACAGAGACAGACACAAGAAAAGCTTTCTCTTCCTCGCTGTGCCAGGCTTCCCGGTTAGCTTTGGAAATCCCTGCCTGACTTCTGTGATTCCAGTGTACATCAAGGTGGTGATGGACAGTGTGTGAGGCACAACTAAAAAACACACAGTGACCCACATAACCAGTTCTTCCTTTCAAGACTTTTCTTGCAACCAATTATAGTAGTAATAAAATAAGCCACGTACACATCTAAACAGGTTTCTAACAGCAATTCACTTCAGAACAGACGAGCAGGACACGCCCTGGGCCATGGGATGGAAGCTGCGGTATAAAGACGTCTAAGACACGCCTCCTCATGAAGATGCTTATGGGCAAATGGAGAAGATTGACAACCAGCACCACCAATCACAGCACAGAGTGGTTGGGGCGGTGATAGAGGTGGACACAGACGGGGTAGGAACACAGAGGACAGTGATCATGCAACTAGGGCACGGGGAGATTAAGAGAGGTAGGCAAAGAAGGCTTCTTGAGGGAGGCAATTCATGGCAAGGTCGAAAAGAGCAAGGGGCAAGTTCAATAAAAGCATCACTTCTCATGGAGCACTGGGTGTGGTGCATAAAAAATGAATCTTGGATGGGGCGCCTGGGTGGCTCAGTGGGTTAAGCCGCTGCCTTCGGCTCAGGTCATGATCTCAGGGTCCTGGGATCGAGTCCTGCATCTGGCTCTCTGCTCAGCAGGGAGCCTGCTTCCCTCTCTCTCTCTCTCTCTGCCTGCCTCTCTGTCTACTTGTGATCTCTCTCTGTCAAATAAATAAATAAAATCTTTAAAAAAAAATGAATCTTGGAACACTGGAAAAAAAAAAAACCCCAAAATTTAATTACAAAAATAAAAAATCCCTTCTTTGGCAGAGAGGGCTTTAAAAAAGCCAACCCAAGTCAAGGTTAACATCAGGCAGTAGAGACTTGGCCTGTCCCTGTCTCTGGCTCAGCTCTATCAACTCCACTATTCTGGCTCAAGAGTTTCTTTTGAGTCTCCCACCAGTGAGCCCTACCAGCCATGAGTAGACAGAGATGTGGAATCCCCTTTCTTAAGCTTTTCTATTTATTCATTTCAGCCAAGCAGTTAATTAATTTTGGGAGAATCCCAGAGTGATTCTAGTGCTTCCATCCAAACTTCAGTTAATGAAAAGCTTTACTGAGGTTGTTCTCCAGAGCGTTCAGATTTATTCTTTCTTGTTTTAATCCTGAATAGGCTGCCTTGGCGGCCAGCGGCTTAGAGGGCTACTAGGTTGTTTGTTGGTTTCCATTTTCTGCAGCTCAGTTTTAACTAAGGATTTTGACCACCAACTGGGCTTTCAATACCACTTCTGCTCAAGAGCCTGGTCATAAAGACTATTCTTGGCTCAAAGAGGCCTTGTCCCACCCCTGCCTCACTAAGCCATTTCTTCCAACAGCCATGTCAACATTCATCCTGTTCGCCCACTCAACTCACACATGGAGAACATCACAACCCAACTAAAATATCTGAAATTGGGTCAATGATAAGATTCTTGGAAGAGGTTTATGTAATAAAACCTCAAGACTGAACCCACCAAGTATCAATGTCAGGGAGGAGATGTGAACCTAGGGTCATCTCAGTCCAACCAAGAGCAGATGGGGAGCAATTACCACATGTGGGCCCTGAGGATCCCTTTTGGATCAGGGGACTGCAGGCATGGTACTTCCCAGAACCACACCAGATATAGTTAGCCTGAGAAGATGTGCTTGAGGGATGCAATAACCAGATTCCTCAAAACTTAAGGAGAGTGAGTAGGAATAGCTTGAAGCAGGCAGAGACTCTTTTTAGGCTGACTATATCTGCTGAGGTCTATGGCATTATAGTGTCAGTAGCCCTCAGAAGTTCAAATGTGATGGGTTCTGCAATTGCCTTCTTCGTTAACCAATCAATATAGTCATACCCTCTCTCTCTCCTCTTCTCTTCTCTCTCTCTTCATCTCTTCCCTTTTCCTACCCCCTCTCTCTTTACTTCCCTCCATCACTTACCATAGTACCCCCCTCTCCCCACTCCAACTCCAGTTCGTTATGGGTCACACTTTACTACCTGCTGGGCTTAGATATGATTGAAGTTGCCTTTACCATCTCAATCACATCCTTATCTATTTCACTAAGAGGACAAGGCCCAGGCTCAGAGCCATAACACAGGTTAATAAGGTCAAATTCAAACCCAGAGGCTCAAAGAGATCTTAGAAAAGAGAGCTTGTGAAGGTCACAAGGGCTGGAAGAACTTATCAAATTAAATTGCAATGGTACTTTTCCATAGAGGAAGCAAACAAAATTTACATCACTAAAAGAATAGGAGTTCCACCATTTGGGAAGGTGAATTACTGGCACTAGTTTGTGTCTCCTGTTATGAAAAACAAATCTTCACACAATCCAATGTTCCTTTAAATGACCTTTGTGGTTCTTTCCTTCCTATGATGATCAAACTTCTCAGCCAGGTGTTAGGGACACCACTCTTTCTGTTTTTCTACCACCACCTTCTCCTTCTCCTGAAACCTGATGAAGCAGTGGCCTCTGGAGTCATTCACTTTTGGACCCTGTGTTCACCTCTAGTCCTCATCTCTCTCTCTCTCTCTCTTTTTTCCTCTCCTTGATAATAACCAATGATGATCAACTTCCTTTTGAAACTATTTCCTCTCTTGGCTTCTGTGTCAAGACCACTCTCCAGAGACTCCTGGGTGGCTCAGTCGTTTAAGCATCTGCCTTCAGCTCAGGTCATGATCCCAGGGTCTTGGGATGGAGTCTGACATTGGGCTCCTTGCTCATCAGGGAGCCTGCTTCTCCCTCTGCCTGCCATTCCCCCTGCTCATGCGCACTCTCTCTCTCTCTCTCTTTCTCTTTCTCTCTCACTCTCTGGCAAATACATACAAAATTCTTTGGTTCTTCTGCTACCTCCCTGGCGTGTCCCTTGTAAAATACACACTTAGTCAATATGGTCAATTGGACTGACAGAGAAATATTCATTCTCTCATTTCAAATATAGACAAATACTGAACTGTTACAAACTTAAATTCTTATCCAATACATATCTCATAATGCATTAAAGCTTTCAGAAACAAAATGAGGTCTTAAAGCCGAACAGTGGGCAGGAGCTAGGACGTAAGTAGGTAAGAAGGATAACAGGATTGAATTTAGGCCTCGGCCACTGGATACTGAGGTTTCGAATCTTGCCTGGGGAGAAGGGTGCAAACCATAAGGAGAATTGGAACTGAGCTACCTGAATAAAATGAAGATTCAACAATGGCTGCCCACAGAAAACAGACTAAACTGCCACCTGTCAGGGCAGGGGAAGGAAATTTGCTAACCATCAGGCCTGTGGATAGAAAAGGAATCATTCACAAATTCTAGAACCCAGACCAGTGACCAGTAGGCTGCGATAGGAGGAATGCAAACCAACAGTAACATTAAAAATTCCTCCTGTGTCCATTAATCACATAGGATCCCAGGAGAGGCAAAGATAGACCAGTTCTGAAAGATGTTGCTGTCACCCAGGGCATGTCACCTACAAAAACCACATTCCTGAAGATTATTTCATAATCAGTAGTTTGAAATCACACAAGGAAACAAACCGCCATGGGGAGAACTAAGAATTATAAATAATAGAAACAGATCTGAAAAGGTTTTTAAAACAAATGTCTAAATTTTGGGGAAAAAATTGAATGTCATAAGGCAAGAATATAAAAACTACTAGTTTATTTCTAAAAAAAATCCTTTTAATAAAATACCATAATTATTTATATACAAACATTGATGAACAGGTAGAACCATGGGCTGGATACAGTTGAAGAGAGAATTAGTCACTCTGATGATAAATCTGATGGTGTATCATCAGAATATAGCACAGAGAGGGAGAAATGAAAAATCTAGAAGAAATTTAGAAACTGGGACCTATAATGAAAAGTTATAACGTGTCACAAAAGGAAAGAATAGAATATTTAAATAGCTGAGAATATTCCAGAATTGAAGAATGAAGGTATTCCCAAGTTGAAAGACTGTCTGTATTATAAGCTGGATACATTTGCTTTTAATCTCCCATTTAGACAAATAATATTTAAAATATAAAACAAACATAAAGAAACGTTATAAAATCTAACAAAGAGTTAAGACAGAGTGTTTTTAAAAAGACAAAGTGACAGTTGACCTTTTCTTTTTAATCAGGGATAATAGATTTCACAAAATGTAGAATTTTTTCTTCAAAAAGCAGGTGGGTGGTGCCTGAGTGGCTCCGTTGGTTAAGCATTTGCCATTGGGTCAGGTCATAATCCTGGGGTCCTGGGATGGAGCCCTGAGTCGAGCTCCCTGCTCACCAGGGAGTCTGCTTCTCCCTCTCCCTCTGTTCTTTCCCCCTGCTCATGCTCTCTCTCCCTCTTTAACAAATAAATAAAATCTTTAAAAAAATAATCAGGTGGAAAATTCTTTTTTAAAAGATGTTACTTGGGGCTCCTGGGTGGCTCAGTGGGTTAAGCCTCTGCCTTCGGCTCAGGTCATGATCTCAGGGTCCTGGGATTGAGTCCCGCATCGGGCTCTCTATTCGGCAAGGAGCCTGCTTCCTCCTCTCTCTCTCTCTATGCCTGCCTCTCTGCCTACTTGTGATCTTTGTCTGTCAAATAAATAAATAAAATCTTTAAAAAAAGTTTTTAAAAAATGTTATTTATTTTGAGAGTGAGCAAGAGAAAGAGCACACACTCTCTCTAAATAAAATAAATAAAATCTTTTAAAAAGTTCTAACACAAGTGGTACAACTGTTTCACCAATTAGAAATTCTACTTTAATATTTAAAGACGGGGACCCAGCAATAGCACTTATTTAAAGCTTCTAGACGATTCTAATATTTTTTAAAACCTCAATAAATCAAGCATACAGAGAACGAATAAGGACAGAGAAGATGAGACTAGCACAATATTAGCAAGCATAATCTAATAGATCTATTGAACAGACAGCTCGATTGGGAAAAAAGAGCAAGATATTTAAAGGGGCACTTCCTCAAAAGAGGGTAAAAGTCAATAAACATATGAGAAAAACCCAACCATTTTTGTTATCAGCTAAATGCAAATGAAAACCACAATGAGGATGCCTGGGTGGGTCAGTGGGTTAAGCCTCTGCCTTTGGCTCAGGTCATGATCCCAGGGTCCTGGGATTGAGTCCCACATTGGGCTCCTTGCTCAGCAGGGAGTCTGCTTCTCTCTCCTCTCTCCCCCCCCCCCACCACTCGTTCTCTCAATCGCTCTCTCAGTCATAAATAAGTAAATAAATAAACAAATAAATACACAGTGAGAGGCCACTACACCCTACCGGAATGGCTGAAGTGGAAAAGATAATATGAAGTGTTAGGGAAGGTGTGGAGCAACCAGGACTCCCAAGCACCACCGGAGGGAGCATGAATTGGTGAACCTGCTTTGGAAAATGACTACTTTGCTTGGGGAAATATCTGCTAAAGTTTGATTATATGCATACCCTATGACCCCGCACGTCTACCTCCAGGTATATACCCAATAGTAAAGCATACAATGTTCACTAAAACACCTATACAACACTTCTGGTAGTAAGACTATTCATAGAGGCTAAAAACTTAGGGAAAAACCTCTAAATCTTCAATAGTAGAGTGGATTTAAAAATTGTGGTAAATTCATACAATGGAATAACTTATACCAATGATAACAAATAAGCTACAACCACACCCTCTATAAATGAAACTCACAAATATAATGTTGAATAAAAGACATCATACACAAGAATAAGTTTTGCATGATTCCATTTGTATAAAGTTCGGAGCCCAGCAAAATCAGTCAGTAGCGTCAGAAGGCAGGACAGTGGTGGGTGGGTGAGTACATGAATTACTAAAAACACATGATTTTTCTGGTAAAAGACAGATATGAAGAGAACTCTCATTCAGGAAATGGAAGCCACATATTTTTTCACTCATTAATGAAATATTTACGGAATTGACCAGAAAAGATGTCTCAACAATAGTCCACAGAATAAATAAATATGGTTCTCTGACTATAATGTAACTAAGTAATATATGCTCCCTGTGAAAAATTTGGAAAATACAAGAAACAAAAGCATTAAAATTGAAGTTGCCTATACTCTCATAATCCAGACATTTCCACTCACTATTTTATTTTATTTTATTATTTTTTTTAAGGATTTTTTATTTATTTATTTGACAGAGAGAGAGAGATCACAAGTAGACGGAGAGGCAGGCAGAGAGAGAGAGAGAGAGGGAAGGAAGCAGGCTTCTTGCTGAGCAGAGAGCCCAATGTGGGACTCGATCCCAGGACCCTGAGATCATGACCTGAGCCGAAGGCAGCGGCTTAACCCACTGAGCCACCCAGGAGCCCCTCCACTCACTATTTTAGAGCATATGTCTTTCCTTTTTACTTTTGTGTATTTTAACATGGTTAAAACCATTCTGTATATATTGTTACCCTCCCCTTCCTCTTTAAAATTATTGATGGCTCCTATGGATTATCACGGAGGTTACCCAGAAGGAACAAGAGAGTGAGGTACCATTTTCCACTTCATAATAAGGTGTAAGGAGCCCCTTCCAGGGGGTTAGTCTTCTGAGCATATTCTGGACTGTGTTTATCGCTGTAATCCCAAGTACCACTGGTCACAGTTATAGTCAGGGTCCTGTGACTGCCCTCGAGCTGCTTGCCGTCTAGTTAGGATACGCAGAGTCATTTTTCTGCCTCCAGCCTTCAACCATCCCTCTCCCCTCCCCATAATAGCTCCTTGTTCACCCCGTTGGTGAGTCCTCAGTCTGTATCATTGGGATGAGAGAAAATCCTCCTCTTCCCTCGATCTCCCACTGCAAAAACCAAAGCCTCCAGACCCTCATGCAATTTAAACTCGGCTCTCCTGAAACTTGCCTTCTTGAGCAAGTGCTCCGAGGACAGAGGGAGGCACGGTTTGTGGTTATTCATCTCAGGCAGCAAGACTGTCCGTCACACGGACCACGTGCCTGCCAAGAGGCCATCGCCAGGCTTCCATCCTGCTCTCTGTCCATTTCAACACCCAGCCCTTGGGGCCCCCGTGGGCCCTGTGAGGTCCCCCTAAATCCTTCCGGTAAAGTTTCTTTTTCCTTAAGCTGGCTTGCAAACAAACAGCCAGTTTGAAATACTGCTGCGAGAACATAAAAATGAAGTAACTCCTGAGCGATGAGAAAGTGGGGCAGTCAGAGTAAGATATTTAGAATTTAGTGTGGAGAGATGTGGGGAGGCCCCAAGGCGTCTATGGAAACTTCGGGCATAGCAAGCATTATCCAGCACTGTCCAGCACTGTGGCAGCCTGACCAATGCCACCGAGCAGCCTCGAGACTTCTCAGACGTCTATTATTAATAGTCTAGAAATGGACTTTTATTTATAATAGTGTTGCTATTGCTACCCCTCCCCAAGAAGAAAAGAAAGAATTACTCCAAGTAAAAGATACATCTTTTGGTGGTGGGGGGGTATTTATTTATTTATTTGTCAGAGAGTGAGAGAGAGCGAGAGTGCACAAGCAGGCAGAGGTAGAGAGAGAAGCAGGCTCCCTGCCGAGCAGAGAGCCTGATACAGGACTTGATCCCAGGAGCCTAGAATCATGACTCGAGCCCAAGGAAGCAGCTTAACCGACTGAGCCACCCAGGAGGCCCAAAAGATACATCTTATTCAACCTTTTTTTACACCAAAAGTGACAAAACCTTGAGAAGCAATGACAAACCATGAGGAAGTCCAAAGACCTAACAGTGGGGACATATCAAGCCTCAGTTTGTTAATATGTCTGTTTATCCCTAAATAATCTATGAATTTAATGAAATGCCAGTCAAATGTCAGGAAAGGGAGAGAGAGAGAGAGAGAATTGGCAAGCTGATTCTAAAATTAATAGGACAGTGGAAAAGACCTAGGATAGCAGGATAACCTTGAAGGACAACACTGAATGATTAGCCATAGCAGATCTTTAGCAAGATTCATTAAAAAGCTAGATTAATCAAGACATGACAGTATTGGCACAAAGATATTCAAATAGGTTCACAGACTTGAGAGCCCGAAACAGGCCTACACATATTCAATTACTTTATAACAAAGGCGTTTCTGCAATTCAGTGAGGAAAAGAATAGTCCTGTCAATAAGTAGTCCTGGATCGATTATATATCTAACAAGAAAAATGAACTTTGACCTCCCTTAACATTTTACACAAAAATTAATTCAAAATGGATTATAGGGGCACCTGGGTGGCTCAGTCAGTTAAGCAGCTGCCTTCGGTCCTGATTCCAGAGTCCTGGGATCGAGTCCCAGTTTAGGCTCTCTGCTCAGCGAAGAGCCTGTTTCTCCCTCTCCCTCTGCTGCTCCCCCTGCTTGTGCGCTCTCTCGCTCTGTCAAATAAATGAATGAAATCTTTAAAAAAAAAAAAAAAAAGGCTTATAGATCTTACCATGAAAGGTAAGACAATACAATTTCTAAAAGAAAACAGAGGAGAATATTTTCATCATGACTTTAAGAATAGTCCAAGATTTCTTAAGGATGGTACGATAGGCACAAACCATTAAAAACAATGATTTTGATTCATTAGACCACATTAAAGTTAAGAGCACTGTCTTTACCAAAAATATACCATTAAGAAAGCAAAGAAAACAAAAACAAAACAAACTAAAAAAAAAACAAAAACAACAAGAAAAAAAACCCGAAACACAAAGAAAGCAAAGAGGCAAACAGCAGACTGACAGACGTTCACAATACATATATCCGGCAAAGTATTAGTGCCCACAATATGTAGAGACTATGAGTTAAAAAACCCCTGATAATCCAATGTTTTAAATGAGCAAAAGACTTAAACAGGCATTTTGCAACAGAGGATACCCTAATGGCCAATAAGCATATAAAAGTTACTTAACATCAGTACTGCATCAGGAGATGCCAATTAAAATCACAATGAAATACTATTTACACCCACCTGAATGAATAAAACTAAAAGGCCAACAAGGCAAAGTATTGACAAGGATATTGAGCAACTAAAACACTCACACTACACTGGTGGGAGTGTCAATTAGTACAACCATTTTGGAAAGCTGTTTGGCAATCTTGACTACAGCTAAGCTCTGACTCTCCTAGGCTGCTAGGTACATAGTCAAAAGAACCGAGCTTGCTGACCAAGAGACCTGTGCGAGAATTTCCAGAGCAGCTTAATTCAAAATCGCCAAAAAACTAGAAACAACTCAAATGTCCTTCAACGATGGAATGGATTAAACCAGGTAATATTCACACACTAGAACACACCAAGCAATAGAGTGACTACTGTTCCACACAGTAAGAAAGAATCTCACAGACATGTGAGATAAACAAAAAACGCCAAACATTAAAGAGGACGTGTTGTGGGATTCCATTCATGTGAATTTCAAGAACAGGCAAAACTAAAGCATGGCGAGAGGAGTCATCAAGGTCACCTCGCCTGCGGTGGCACGTGGTATTAACAGGGAAGGGACATCAGGAAGCATTCAAGAGCTGTGGGGATGTTGAAGCGATTTTATATCTTGAACTGGGAGGCCAGATACGTATGTACTCGTGTGTGTGTGTGTGTGTGTGTGTGTGTGTGTGTACACGCACGAGCATGTGCATGCGTGAGATGCAAAAATTCACTGGGCTATATACTGGAAATCTGTCCTCTTGATTGTGTATATGTGTGCATGGGCATGAATGTGTGCGCGTGTGTGTCTATAAAATAGAAGATTTTATTTTTTTATTTTTTAAAGATTTTATTTATTTATTTGACAGAGAGAGACACAGCAGGAGAGGGAACACAAGTGGAGGGAGAGGGAGAAGCAGGCCTCCCGTCAAGCAGGGAGCCCCGTGCGGGGCTCCATCCCAGGACCCCGGGATCATGACTTGAGCCGAAGGCAGATGCCTAACAACTGAGTCACCCAGGTGCCCCTAGAAGATTTTAACAAGAAATTTTAAAACTTTAAGTTAGGAATCTGTTGCACCCCGGTTGATACATGGAAGGGAAGAGGGATTCTACTCTAGATCTGGATGAATGGGAAGGGAAAAAACAAAAGGAAAAATTTGCTGGGTGAAAAAGTGGAATAAATCAGGAATTGCAAGAAATTTATTTTTAATTTTATTTGTGAAACTTGCCACTGGCAAACTTCCGCACAAGCACATCTCCGGAATTTGCAGAGGAATCCTCTAATCTACCCACTGGTGGGCACAAAACAGTTCAACAGTGAAACTCCACTTCAGTGGGAGCAAACTTAGTTTCAAAGGGAAGTGAGCCTCTGCAGAGAGAAATCTGTAGGGGAAATAAGGAAGTGGCTGGACTCCAAAAGAGTTTTTGAATTGGGCTGGGGTGGGGGTGGGGCTGGTGATGATGAGGAGAAAGGTCTTCCAGGACCCTCCATCCTTCTTTAAGTGCAAGCTTTCGCTGCTGGAGCCCAGGCTGTGCCTAGAGGCCTCAGGCAAGCAATCAGGTGGAAGAGTCCCACGGTCCCTTGCAGTGAAGAGGTTTTGGAGGGACAGAAGTAAGGGAAACCAATGGCAAGAAACTAAAAGTCAAGGTGTTGAATTCTGCGAATCAGTGGGAGAAACTGCTTACTGCTCTTTGCCATAAGCATGTCAGCCAGGATGCCAGGATGTGATCATGGACTATGAACTGACGTGGGTAAAGGTCCCAAGAGAGGAAAGAAGGAGAGGATCCAGTCTAGAACCAAGACAAGGCTGTCCCCTGACCACCAGCCAACTTCAGTGGCTGAAGATTTGAAAAGATTCTGGTGGAGTGGATTGGGAATTATCATTACAATCGTCACCATCATCATCAATAACTGTGCTGTTTTACCTGTATTTCCCATGTAATCTGCAATAGTCCTACACATATGAAGTAGTACTATTATTATCCTTATTTTACGTATCAGGAAAATGAGGCTTAGAAAAGTGAAGTAAATTGCTTAAGGTCAACACAGCTTGTCAAACAGCAGAACACCCTCCTAGTTGCACCTGACTCATCTGTGGCCACACCCCACCAGCGGGAGCGGGTCCAGCCCAGGGGAGGTGTGGACGTTGAGCTGGCACCAAGCTGGGATCCTGGAACTGGGGCAGAAAGATAACAGGATCTGAGGGTGAGGGCAAAATCATGTCTAGGGCTTCAAGTGTCTGCCATCATGGTCATGCAGTGGCTAGTGAGCGGCTAGTTCTGAGCGGCTGCTCAGAACTTCTTCATTGTTTTGTGTTGGGCTTTGATAGAAGAATGAAAATAAGTGGGGGCTTGGCATTATAAGGATGGGTTTGGAACAGATTTACCTCTGCAGTGGCTATGCAGAGGGAGGTCTGGGCAAAGGGCACCTGGGGGATGTGGGAAGAAGGGGTTAAGGGTGGGGAATGACCCTGCCAGGAGAGGAAACTTTCCAGCAGATGCTGCCTCAAGTTAGCTGATTACACTTAAAACATCAAACAAGCCTGATGAGATATCTTAGTGCTTATGACAAAAGGGAGACATGGCTCAGAATCAAATACTGCAGTTCCAGAAGAAAATGCATTGTTCTGTGAGAGAAATGTTGGAGAGGGGGAGGGAAGACAAGACCACGTCCTCAGAATAAATGCACCAATTCCACATTTGCGGCCTCCCCAAATCTCGGCCGTTAGCCTGGGAAACTAGGGATCCCAACTTGTGACGTTCTGGAGCAGGCCCCAAACCCCCTCTCCCAAATTTGGGTGTCAAACTTAGCCTAGGGGAGTGACAAGGAGAAAACCAAAATGTGGATTTGTGGTTGGTTATCAAGTCACTCAAAACAGTTTTCCTAGACATTTGCCAGTTGCCGGCTGTCAATCACTGAGCCCCTAAAGTGGAACTACCTTTGTCTTCCATGTCGGGAACGAAAAGATTCTAATACAGAAACAGTTTTTTTGTTTGTTTGTTTAACATGTGTATCTTGTAGCGAAATTCATCCCTAACTTTATACTGAGGTGAAGGTGAGTAGAAGGCATGACTATTACTGATATAATTTTTAAAGATGACACACAATCTATTAATTATGACACTTCAGGAGGAACTATCTAACTGCTCCCATCTGAAGCTCTCCCTGTGGGATGAGAGACAGCCTGGACTGGAAGTGAGTGGACACGAGGAACACCACATTCTCGCCTTCTCCTCACACCCCCTCTGCCCTCCCTCTCTATAGCCCACCCCTCCTCAAGGTCCGTTTCTACCCCTGCCTCCCCAGTGGGGCTTCACCAAGGATCGAAATGCAGCATGACTGCCTCTGGCAGGGAGGCCACAGGTCTGGAGATGAATAACAGACAAGGTTGACCAGGAGCCACCTGACAGGTTTAGTAAAAGGCATACTCCTCTGTATGAATGTTACTTGATTCAAAATACAAAACAAAGCAAAACGTTACCCACAACTGCTTTAACTAATGGCTTGGCAATGTTTTTTATTTGCAAATATGAAAGTAAACACAGGCACTGTAATCCCATGATGTTTCTGTTCTAAACAGCTATCAGCTGGTCCAGAACTTTCAAAGTCCACCTAAAATGTACAGATCCCTAAAAATTCATTTGCCAACTTCTAGGGATCTATAGCCTACAATTTGAAAAATACTTCTAGATCACATTTTTTATATCCCATTCGGCTGAAGATTATGGTTGAACTCAAGACTGTTTTGGCTGCCATTAGGTTTACCGAGAAGACAGTGACTGGTGGCCCAGACCTGTGCAGCACAGGGTCTCCCCATCCCTTGTAACTCTGCTCCGTGGGGCTGCATGGCAGGGTCAAATGTCTTCCTGTGGTGACATCTCCTGTACACAGACACTTTCCTTATTCCCTCCCTTTTCTGTAGTTTTCACAGGGCTCAGACTAGAACAAAACTCCCATCTAATTCCACAGAAGGAATAAAAACAAGCCAAGGCCACATTGTTATGTTGGTCTGCCTATTAGAGGTAAGCTTGTCTCACCTTCAAGCTTGAGAATGTTACTTGGGGTAATGAAAGCAATTTTATCTCCTCCACAGTATTGCTTTTCTCAACAACTTTAGGGGAAAACGACCCAAAGGATAAAGCACTTCTTCCAATAATTACATAGGGCTTCTGTGTCCAGGTTTAGCATTTTTAACATCCAGCTTTAACTGCTCTCCCAGCAGAAGGATCATAGAATCAGAATCCTGGTAGACGAAAGAGAACCAGCCCTCCACTCCCCGCAGTGAAGAATGAACACTTCTAGAAATTTACCATTCCACCTTTTGGTGCATTCCATTGTTGGAGAAGGGAGAAATAGGTTTGTTGGTCAACACAACGGACTCCAGAAAAGCCTTGGTCAGACCCTATAACCATGGCTGCCCATTCCATTAGCATCAACACAACCAACTTCACTCTCCTGTGTGCCTGACACGTGCACACACACACACACACACACTCACACACACACACACACACTCACACACAGGCTAAGTCAGAGTTCTTAAGATAAGACACACTCTTTTCAAGATCTTTTCTCAACAACCTAGATGATTGAGGTACTTGAGAGAATCATTACAGTTAAACTAAGTGGTGTATGGGGTACTGTGAACTAAATCTTTGATCTGTGATACAATGAGAAAGACTTCAGTAGGCTTTCCATAAAAGTCCTTCTAGGCACGTGGTATACTTAATGAGAAACAGCAGCCCACTCTCTGGGACATCTTGGTTCTCCAAAATAAATACCCAAACACACCACGATGGTGGGTGTGGGGGTTGTTTCTGGGGTAATGATCTCAGAGCCAAAGAGGTGAGAACATGACAAGAAAACCAACTCCCTGGGTACCTGGCTGGCTCAGTTGGTAGAAGCATGTGACTTTTTTTTTTTTTTAAGATTTTATTTATTTATTTGGCAGAGAGAGACACAGCAAGAGAGGGAACACAAGCAGGGGGAGTGGGAAAGGGGGAACCAGGCTTCCCGCTGAGCAGAGAGCCCAACGCAAGGCTTGATCCCAGGACCCTAGGATCATGACCTGAGCTGAAGGCAGATGCCCAATGACTGAGCCACCCAGGCGCCCCAGAAGCATGTGACTCTTAATCTCAGGGTTGCAAATTCTCAAGCTCCACGTTGGGTGTAGAGATTACTTAAATATAAAAACCTTAAAAAAAAAAAAAGAAAGAAAGGAAAGAAAAGAAACAACTTGGCAGGAAGGAAGCAGTTCCATTCATATAGGAGCCTTCATAAAATGTTCCAGAAGCATCTTTGTGTCGCAGAATCAGGAAGCGAGAATCTGTCTCAAACTAAAAATGTGTCTCCACAGAATCTACGGTGGGCAACGGCCCGCCTGGGTCTACAACCATCCCAGAGAGAGGCTGTTGAACATTGTTTCCAGCATTATCAGGAATTCTGGTGACGGGAACCAGAGAGTACTGTCATTGTTTGGGAAATGCTTACAGGATTAGAGAACCTGGGCTCAAAAAGAAGAATATCAGTATTCCGACTGTTTACATGCCCCAGACTGGATGTAAGTTAGGGGACCATATGGTCTACATGCTCATAAATAACCTTAGACTGGATCGTTGTGATTTTTTAACCAGACTTTCTGTCTATAGTAAGCGCCGTTGGAGACCTTGTTAATTCAAGGACAACAGATTGTAGAATTAGTATTTGCATGACAGCTAATATTTTCAGTATTTATTTTTCTTATCGTAAAACTAACACACACACAAATAGGTAGTAAGAAAGCTTAAAATCCCATTGCCAGTTCCTTGGATTTCTCCCGTCTCTCTCTCTCTCCCTGGCTGACCTGGTCGTGTCCTGCAGCACTGCACCAGAATCTCCGGGGTCTGGACGGCCCGCTGTGCCCTTCCCAGAGGCCCAAACCAAGGGGTCTTGTGGACGCCCAAGGGCATGAGAGCGCCTTCGTCTCTGTCGTCAACACTGAGTCAGAGCCCTGCCCGGGCCTGCCCCTTCCCACAGCAGGCTGGCCCCCAGATTGTGCGGATATGACTGTGGTTCCTCTGACTTCACAAAGAAAGACTGCATTGTAGAGGGGATTTTGATCCCAAATTCACATTGGGCAACTCCCTTGTCTTGCCTCACTCCCGTCGCATTCTTCTGCCTCTCTCTCATTCATATTTTAAATTATGCTAACTTGCTCCTGTGAATGAAAGGGCTGTCCTTCTCCAAACCATCAGTGATGTTCCCCCAGCGGGGAGGTTCCCAGGGGCAGCGTGGCAAAGTGGCTCGGGTACAAGCAAGGAAGTCAGAAAGAGCAGAATTTACCTCCCAGCTTCGCTGTGTAAACGTGGGCAAATCCCTTCACCTCTCTGGGCCGCTGTTTACTTACCATTAACCCAGGTCAGCTACCCTTGGGAGCTAATGTGTGTTCGGAGCTGAGCACCTTGTCTGGCACATAATGGGCTTTCATAAGTGGTAGTTACTAAAGCAAAATAGAAAACAATGGATTAGTCCCTTGATATCCCTTTAAGTTCAGCTTTCAGCTAGGCAGTGTTTCTCAGCTGCGGCTGCACGCTGGAACCCTCTGGAAAGCACTGACCAATCCTGATGCCCAGGCCTCACCACATCAGAATCTCTGAGAGTGGGACCCAGGTATTGGGCTTTTTAAATACCACCTAGGTGATTCCACTGTGTGGGAAAAGTGCAGAAGGACTGGGAATCGAGCTCGGATAAACCACCAAGGGCAACTTGGCCTTTGCTGCGGTAAGATACTGCTCACAGAGAAGCCCCCTCACTCCAGGAATCCCCAGGAGGCTCATTACAAAGGTGCATCACGCTGTCCAGAGCCAAGATGCCCCAACACCAGGCGGCTGGGAGCCAACCAAAGCCATCTGAAGCCCTGGTGGGGGCCCAGACTCTTGCTGGGGACCTTGGGGCCTCTGCGCCCCTCCTCTCCCTGGACAGGTGGAGGTGCCAATTTTCCCTCTACTCAGCAAGGAACAGGCTTTAGTCTGCTCTCTCCAATGAGGCCCTACCTGCCTGTTTCTGGCAAAGAGCAAGCAAGCCCTGCTCCTCTCTCCTTGGGGCACCTCACCCTGCAATGTTTCTATTTTCAGACTGTCCCGCTGCGTTCATAAATAACCCCTGGGAAATACTGAGTAGGTCCCAGTGCTGTTTACCTTTCCGCTCAGGAAACAGACAGGGAGTTCAACAGACCCAATATCCGCCAGTCCCCAGAGGTTCATGAGAGTGATGACACATATTGAAAGAAAAAGCCAAGCTGCGCTCTTGTCCCAGGGAGTCCAGGGGTGGGATTTTCCGGAGGCCACCAGCGCTCTGCCCTCTCCTGCTTTCCTGACACTGAGAATTTTGCTCCTGCCCGTGGATTTGCAGGGAACTTCAGGATATGGAACTTGGGTGGCCCTTCCTCCAGTGTCTGTGGCAGAGAATGGGGTGGGGGGAAAATAAATAAGAAGAAGAGGAAAAGGGAACAGGGCTTAAAACTATAAAGAGGAGCACTTTGGCCTTTTGAATGAATCTGCGAAAGGAAAAAGAAATAGGGAATTCAAAGGGGGACAGAAGGTGAATGGAAAAGTCAAAGCAAGTGGAGAAAAGATGCTAAAAATAATCTTTTTTTTTTTTTTTGATTGGTGAGTATGAGAATGATGGGTAGGTTTTTTTCTTTTTTCTTTTTTTTTTAAAGATATTATTCATTTATTTGACAGATCACAAGTAGGCAGAGAGGCAGGCAGAGATAGAGAGAGGAGGAAGCAGGCTCCCTGGTGAGCAGAGAGCCCGATGTGGGGCTCCATCCCAGGACCCTGAGATCATGACCTGAGCCGAAGGCAGAGGCCTAACCCACTGAGCCACCCAGGAGCCCCGGGTAGGTTTTTTTCTACTAAAAAACTGTTTAAAGAACACCGGTTTCTCTACAACAAAATAAACATTCTTAACTTAAAGAAAGGATGGTGGCCCCACATGGGATTATAAATCAGCACAAAGCCTTTGGAAAAGAGTGCAGCTGCCTATACAGTACAATTGAGCAATTTTTAAAAAAAGATTTTTATTTATTTATTTGAGAGAGAGAGCACAAGCAGGGGGAGAAGCAGGCAGAGGGAGAGGAAGAAGCAGCCTCCCCACTGAGCAAGGAGCCCGATGTGGTGTTCTATCCCAGGATCCCAGGCTCATGACCTGAACTGAAGGCAGACGCTTAATGATTGAGCCACCCAGGCACCCCCAACTCAGCAATTCTAATTTTACGTACAGCCCTAGGCTCAGGTGCTCATCACATACACAGACAAGAACAAACCGTACAAGTGTCCTCAAGGATGAAACTCACAAGCATAATATTGAAAAACAACATCAACACCAAAGCTGGAAAAAAGGACAGTATCATACCACTTACACAAACACCCCCCAAAAGCAGCATATTGTTAAGTGATAATCACATGTGACAAACGTGTATAAAACCCACAACATTTAGGATAGCGGTGATTACCTCTGGGAAGAAGGAGAGGAGAAACAATCTTGGAGCTTTAGACCCCTGTGATAGATGTGTTTGTGTCCTCCTGAAATTCATAACATTGCAATCTAACCTCTAATGCAATGGTATGAGGAGGTGGGGTCTTTGGGAGATGAGTAGATCATGAGGGTAGAGCTGTCATGAATGGGGTTAGTGCCCTTTTAAAGGAGGCCCCAGAGAGAACCTGAGTTTCCTCCTCCACATGAGGGCACAGTGAGAAGACTGCCTCCTCCGTACCAGGAACTGGGCTCTCCCCAAACACAACATCTGCCATGCTTTGACCTTGGACTTCCCAGCCTCCAGAACTGGGAGAAATAAATGTCTGTTGCTTATGGCATCCAGTCGGTGGGATTTTTGCTCTACCAGTCGAAATGGACTATGACAGCCCCTATATCCCCCAGCCTGTTGGCCATCTCTACTTGGCCATCCACATAGACACCCAGACTCTGTGGGCCTGGAAATGAGCATAATCTTCCCTTCCACGGTGCTCTTTCTTCTGTGATCTCCTCCCACTCTAAATGGTAGCACCACCCACCCAGTGGTTAGAATCACAGGAGTTATCTTTGTCTACTTCCTCATCCTCTTACTCCATATTATATATCTTAAGCTTTTTCTGTATTCCTTCATATGTCTCAAGACTTTTGAATAGTTTTTCCTCATCTCCACTGTTCAAGGCTCTCTATGACTTTCCTAGATATCTACAACAGTTTTTTAAATAGACTCTCAGACTTTAGGTTGGTTGCCCTTGACTTCCCCTGCCACTTGCCACGAGAATGATCTGTCCAGAATAGAAATATGACCACACGAATCCCCTGCTTAAAATCTGAATGTCTGCTCACCAGCTACAGGATCAAGTTCATACACCTTAGCATCACACTCAGACCTGCCAGAATCTGGCCCATTGTCACCTTCTCACCTCATCTCTACTCCTCCTGACTCTGAAATTTTACACCACTACCTCATGGAGCTGCTTGTAGTTCACCACACAAATACAAATCCTTGGCTTCTAGTGTCTACTCCTAATCCCAGCTTCTCATCTTTTTAAGACCAACACACCATATCCCAAGAAAGCAATTGCTTCTTAGGGCCGGCAGATTGTTGCCCAAGCCAAATTATTGCCCCAGTTTTACCAAATAGGTCATTTCTTCCTAAGAGAAATCAGAGATCTCAGTTTTGGGGTAGTTGGGGGGCTCAGTCGGTTAAGTATCTGCCTTCCGCTCAGGTCATGGTCCTAGGGTTCTGGAGTCGAGTCTCGCATCAGGCTCCATGCTCAGTGGGGAGTCTGTTTCCTCTGCCACTCCCATTCACTCATTCTATCTCTTTCTCTCTCTCAAATAAATATAATCTTAAAAAAAAAAGAAAGAAATCTCAGTTTTAATGAGAAACCCACCATTTTTTATGTGAAATTTCCTAATGTTTCAACATTGGCTTAAGTTTTTTTGCAAACACTGTAGAGTCAAGACACATCTGAATTTTGAATTCAGGCTGAGCACCATTTTGAAATGTCCTACCCTAAGTTCTCTAAATTTGCTTTTTAATAATTTACCTAATCATCACATATTCTATTCTCAAAGAGTGAAGCTCATGGCTCTTCATACCAATTTAACCCACAGATGGCTCAAAAGAACAGAAACCATGTTCAGTCCATGATTTCAGAAGAAAATAGATATATTTTAAAGCCTAATACTTTATTATTTAGAAAGATACTGAAAATAGTGGTATACAGTAGATCTCTGCTATAAAATATTAAATAATATTGTCAAGCCATAACATGTTAACTGTACATGAAATAAGAAATAATGACTTAGTTCAAGTATTCTTTACCTTCCCCTACACCCCAGTGTTATGGGAAATTGAGTCACACATATCTCTCTTGTGTCGTCATAATTCTCTTGTGATAGCTCCACCCCTACGTCCACCATATTGTTCTTACTTATCTGTTTAATTATGTGTCCTTCCCAAAAACTATACACTCTTGACAGAAACAAATAAAATACCTATAGTTTAAGCTTGTTAGGAGATTAAATGACACATTATAACAAGGTTCTAGAACAGTGTCTGCCATATAGCAGAAAACGTACAAATGCTTGTTTAAAAAACTCATTTTTTGTAGCCTCGCGTCACCTCTGATAGTAGTTGTAACTATTTAAGGAGTGAAAAAAAAATATGAATGAAGTCAACTTGAACTAAAAATGTAGTTGCTAAGATATACATCTATCCTGGAAACACCTGCAAACTGTAGTGAAATCCTTTATTTATCTCTCAGGGGTATATGGTATATTTGGTTCCAAACATGAATCAAATCTCATTATAACAAACCTGAGGACTGGGTAATTGCTATTGTAAGTAGTCCACCAGGTGGGGCTTAGAAATGTATTATTATATAGAGTTTTTGTTGTTCTACTTACATGTGTTGGAAGTGAATTTAAGAGCTCTTGGTAAGCATGCATAGACTCACAAAACCCATGAGGATTTAAAGAAAATGCACAGGACAATAAAGTCATATCCTTATTTCTCTGTCAGTAAAACTACGATGCTTGCAACGATTTCCAAGATGCCTGGAGGGAACTGGAATCTTTGGCTTCTCACCTGGCACGACACCAAGAAGACAAAGTCTAGTTTTTGTTTTGTTTTGTTTTTTAAAGTATCTTTTTTTTTTAAGACTTTATTTCTTTATTTGACAGGCAGAGACCACAAGCAGGCAGAGAGGCAGGCAGAGAGAGAGAGAGGAGGAAGCAGGCTCCCCTCTGAGCAGAGAGCCTGATGCAAGGCTCCATCCCAGGACTCTGGGATCATGACCCGAGCTGAAGGCAGGGGCTTCAATCCACTGAGCCACCCAGGCGCCCGACAAACTCTAGTTTTGAACAGTGTCCTTCCAAATTATTCCTGGCCCTGCGGCATATCAACCTACTCCATGTGCCTGAAGTGAGGCCCTTTAAAACATGATTTTGATCCCAGGAGTCCTTTCACCTAATAAATTAAACGAAATCAAATTAACTAAAAATAATTTAGGCAATTCAAAAACGCAACATCACACACACCCGAATTTGCCCCCTGAATGGAATCCCAGGACATTTTCCATAGAATTCTAGCACAACCTGAAATGACAAGCTCCTATCTAATGACTTTACCACTGGCTCAACATCTAGCTGGTTCACTGCGACGTGTTAGTTCAACAAATAGCGAGCACTAACTCTGTGTGACTCACTGTCCCTGGGAGGAGGGGTGACACAATGATGGAAGCACAGCCCCTATCTACCAGGAATTCCCCGAGAGAGATTCACAGGGAAACAGACCATCACGTCACCCTGCAACCGTGCTCCTCAGGGACACACCGGAGGGCACAAAGCGGGTCCAATTGCCCGTAGTTCTAAGTAAAAACCTATCGGGGCCTTCATAAGAGTTTTGCAGCTAATCTCTTCTCAGATTTTCCCAGGGTGTTTCAGAATAAGATGCAACCTTTCCCTACAAAGAGAGAACAAAACAAGACAAAAACACACCTTAATCATCTCTTACTGAGATGTCTTCCCAGATTTGAGTTAGTGACCATTTACTGCTTCAAAGCCAAGGGCTTTAAAAGCTTGCCGTGGTTTCCCTATTTGGACAAGTGTCTGATCTTGTTTTTATCTTTGCTTAGTTATTTGCTGTAATAATAACTTGTGGCAGTGAGTTCTCCTGGGTTACTATTCACTGTGAAAGGGAAAGGACTCTTTGTTTCATTGGTTTAGATTCACCAATGAAATCTAAATGGTGGAGCCATTATGCTCTGCTAAGAGAAAAGCGAAGTACACACAAGCGGGTTCACAGCCACTAAAAGGGGCCATTCATTGCTCTGCTGGGGATATGGATGGGGAAGAGGGTTGGGAGTTCTGGCACCTGGTCCCCATTCTGCTTCCTCGGACAAGCCATTTCAATCATTCACTATCTTCATCCATAAAGAGAGTCTTTTAAAGGCGTTTGCGATGTTACCTAACGGGCTGGTGTATCGCAGAGGAGATCCATGCTAACCAAGGGTACACTCCAGCCTCATGGCACGCACATCAACATACAGGCACCTGGACAGGCGTCAAGGAGGCAAGGACTATGTAATCCACACTATATGTATTTGCTACCCTCCCCTGGGGAAGTCCTTCTCTGCCTCCAGCCCTTTTATCCGTCCGGTCTCTGGGCAGTCTTTTGAACCCAGGTTTTCAGTACCCCATTATCAAATTAATGTACTAGACACCTAAATAAGGCCTGAGACTAAGAAATCTAGGGCAGTGGCTCTCAAGTATGGTCCAGAAACCCTTGGTGCTTTCAGGCACCTTCTGGGGCTCCACCAGGCCAAAAGTCAAGCATGGATCCTTTTAAAGTGCCAAGTAGATTAATGCATTTTTAAAATTTTTGCGCATTTTTAAATTTAAATTCAATTTAATGAACATAGAGTGTCTTATTAGTTTCAGAGGTAGAATTTAGTGATCCATCAGTTGTTTAGAAGACCTAGTGCTCATTACGTCAACTGCCCTCCTTAATGCTGTGAAACCCAGTCAGCCCCCTCCCCACACACCTCCCTTCCCACAACCCTCAGTTTGTTTCCTAGAGTTAAGAGTCTCTTACAGGGGGTTGCCTGGGTGGCTCAGTGGGTTAAGCCTTTGCCTTTGGCTCAGGTCATGATCTTGGGGTCCTGGGATCGAGCCGCACATAGAGCTCTCTGCTCAGCGGGGAGCCTGCTTCCCCCACTATCTCTCTGCCTGCCTCTCTGCCTACTTGTGATCTCTGTCTGTCAAATAAATAAATAAAATCTTTTTAAAAAATTAAGTCTCTTATGGTTTGTCTCCCTCTCTGTTCTCATCTTATTTTTCCTTCCCTTCCCCTGTCCATCTGTTTTGTTTCTTAAACTCCACATGAGTGTAATCATATGATTATTTGTCTTTCTCTGACTGACTTATTTTGCTTACCATAATACCCTCTAGTTTCATCCATGTCCCTGCAAATGGCAAGATGTCATTCTTTCTGATAACAGAGTAATATTCCATTGTATATATATACTGTGTCTTCTTTATCCATTCATCTGTCGACGGACATCTGGGCTCTTTCCACAGTATGGTTTTCAAAGTGCAAGGTTGCTTAATGCATTTTAATGTAACAAAGTATGAAAAGCTGATTGATTCAGTTTCAGATTTCACCTTGTAACTAATATTTAAAAAGCTATCACTTGTCAAGTTTTTATGTAGAATAAAAAGTTATCCATAATTATCTGAAAAGGCTATTAAAATAGTCTTCTCTTTTCCAGTAACATATCAAAATGAGGCTGGATTGTCTTCAAATCCTTCACCTAAAACCTATTGCAAGAGATAGAATGCAAATCACATCTGAGAATCTAGCTGCCTTCCATTAAGCCAAACACTACAGAGGCCTGAAAAACGCAAAGCAATGCCACCTTTCACACTCACTTTCCTTTGTTTTGGAATATATGGTGATTTTACATAAACTACATTAGTTGCATTAATATGTATTAGGTATGTTATCATTATTTTCAAATGAGTTAAGTAGATTTTTAAATGTGTTTTTATTTTTAATATGGAAAATATCAAGAGATATAACCAACACAAGCTTTTTGTTGACTTCAATAATTTTTTATTTTATTTTTTTTAAAGATTTTATTTATTTATTTGAGAGAGAGACAGTGAGAGAGAGCATGAGCGAGGAGAAGGTCAGAGAGAGAAGCAGACTCCCCATGGAGCCAGGAGTCCGATGCGGGACTCGATCCCGGGACTCCAGGATCATGACCTGAGCCGAAGGCAGTTGTCCAACCAACTGAGCCACCCAGGCGTCCCTATTTTATTTTTTTAAAGATTTTATTTATTTATTTGACACGGAGAGATCACAAGTAGGCAGAGAAGCAGGCAGAGAGAGAGAGGGAAGCAGGCTCCCCACTGAGCAGAGAGCCCAATTCAGGACTTGATCCCAGGACCCTGAGACCATGACCTGAGCTGAAGGCAAAGGTTTAACCCATTGAGCCACCCAGGTGCCCCTTTTATTTATTTTTTTTAAAGATTTAATAGTTTTTAAAATTAAATTGTTTAAATTTACACATCGTCTTATGGGTTTTTGTGTGAACAGAAGTCTTCGTTTCTCTGGGATAAATGTCCAGGAAAGTAATTGCTAGATCATATGGTAGTTTCATGTTTAGTTTTTAAAGAAACTGCCAAATTGTTTTCCTGAGTGGCTGTACCATTTTATGTTCCCACCACATAAGTATAAATGATCCCTTGTCTTTGTATCTCTACCAGCATGTGTTGTTCTTAATATTCCTTATTTAGGCATTCTGATATGTTTATCCTGATGGCTCTAGGTAGTTTGGGTCTGCATTTCCGCAGTGGCTAGTGCTATTGGATATTTTTTTGATGTGATTATTTGCTATCTGTATTTCTTCTTTGATGAGATGTCTCTTCATACCTTTCACCCACATGTTAATTAGACTGCTGAGCTGTAAGCATTCTTCACATATTCTAGATAATAGGTCTTTGTTGGATATGGGGATTGCAAATATTTTCTCCCATTCTGTAGCTGGTCTTTTATCTTCTTCACAGGGTCTTTTGCAGAGCAATGTATGCCATTTATTTCCCTTTCTTGCCTTATCACGCTGGCTGGAACTTGCAGCCAGTTGAGTAAGAGTGGTGTTGAGTACACATCCTTGCTTTGTTCCTGATCTTAGAGGAAAGCACTCAGTGTTACCATCAGGTATAATGGGAACTATAAAGCTTTTGTACATACTCTTTATCAAGTTGAGGAAGTTTGTTTGTGTTCTTATTTTCCCAAGAGTTTTTATCACAAATGAGTGTTAAATTTTGCCAAATGCTTTTGCTGCATTGATTGATATGATCACGAGATTTTTCTTCTTTAGCCTGTTAATATGATGGATTGATTTTCTTTTTTTATTTAAGATTTTATTTATTTATTTGAGAGAAAGAGAGCATGAGAGAGAGAACACATGAGCAACGGGGAAGGGTAGAGGGAGAGGGAGAAGCAGACTCCCCATTGACCAGGGAGCCTGATGTGGGACTCCATCCCAGGACCCAGGGAACATGACCTGAGCGGAAGGCAGATGATTAACCGACTGAGTCACCCAGGTGCCCAGACTGATTTTCAAATATTGAACCAGGCTTGTCTCCCTGGAATAAATCCTGCTTGGTCATGGTATAGAATTCTTTTTATATATTGCTAAATTCTATTTGATAATATTTTGTAAAGGATTTTTGCATCTATATTCACAAAGGATATTGGTCTGAATTTTTTAATACTGTCTATGATTTTGGTATCAGGGTAATATTAATTTCATAAAATGAGTTGGAAAGTGTTCTCTCTTACTATTTTCTGGAAAAGATTATATATAATTTGTATTAACTCTTTTTTAAGAGTGTAGTAGAATTCGCCAGAGAAACTATCCAGACCTAGAGATTTCCTTTATGAGTTATTTAGTCCCAAATTCAATTTCCTTAATAGATATAAGCCTATTCAAATGATCTCTTTCATAGCAAGTAATGGTTGTTTGGGTTTTTTGAGGACGCGGTCCATTTCGTCAACTCAAGGGAAGAAGGACAGCCCATTATAGTCACCCATATTTCGTTCGTTACAGACTGGTGGGGATGAAAGTTCCAGCTCCCTACTTGGCCTTCTCGGACATCACCTGGGTGAGGGGTTTGGGGTACTTCATTACAGCCTCTTGAGGGTAGAAGTCTGGAATCCACTGACCTTTGCGAGAGTTTGGTAGGGCTATGGCTTGTGACTGGAAGTTTCCTATCTAGCTAAGTTGTCCCTCTCCCAGTCCCTTAGCGAGGGAAAGGAGACTTCTGTTGGAGTTTCTCTTATCTGCACACATCGGTGTTTCTAGGTTGCCAGCTTCTTCAATTCCAAGTCGGGGATAATGGGAGGCAAAAGATAAAGCCAGAGACCCATCACTGCATCATTCCAAGGGTTCCTAGGTCCCTAGCCAGACTACCAACTCTTTACACATTTCACAGCTTTCTTATGTATAAAGCTTTGCTTTATGTATAATATCTAAGGGTGTTTTAGTTGTTCTTACTGAAAGGAATATGGAAAAGTTTGTCTGACACACATTCCAGAAGCAAAAGTGTCCTCAGTAATTTAAGAGTAAGAAGGGTCTCAAATTTGACAACCATTGGTCTAGAGGATACCAACCCGGTAAATCATAGATCCTTGCTCTTTCGTTTGTAATCTTGCTGTGAATGGGACATGTCAGGAATTTTAAATACTTAGCTCTTTATGTTAAACTATATATATAGTTTTTAAATTTATTTATTTGACAGAAAGAGAGACAGGGAGAGAGGGAACACAAGCCAGGGGAGAAGGAGAGGGAGAAGCAGGCTGCCTGCTTAGCAAGGAGCCCAATGCAGGGCTCAATCCCAGGACCTTGGGATCATGACCTGAGCCAAAGTCAGACGCTTAATGACTTAGCCACCCAGGTGCCCCTAAAATATATATTCTTGTAATAAAATAATCTATCACCAGTTATACATGGTCAAAAAAATTCCTTTTTGGTTTTTCTATTGTTGTTGTGACTTGCTTTTCTGCTCTGCACCCCAGCACACCCTACCGGCCCACATCACACTGGAATGACAGGGATGGCAATGATTTACCTTTGCATAGCCTGTGACTGTTTACAGAATGCTCTCGTGTACATCATGATACTGGATCCACACAATAGCCCTCTGAGGACAGTCGAACTAACATTATCACCGCAGGGCGGACTCCTGACTGACACACCCCAGTACAGTTGGACCAGTTCGAAACTAACAACCTATTTCCATAAAAGCTGCTGCCTTGAGTTCCCAAAGATCCAACCCCCCCACCCCCGGCCCCCCGGCCACCTGTCCCCCCACCTCCTAATAATCCTGCAGTTAAAAGGTTAATGCTAGACCAAGATGGGACCTTGCCAGGGTCAAGTCTGATTGGGTGGTGCCCGAACCACTCCTGCTTGTCAGATGCCTGGACTGTTACCTCTATCTCTTGCTCATGAGACATGGAAACTCTGAGATCAAGTGACCTGCTCATGTCTCCGCGTTTTCCAGACCCAAAGATCCAGATCCTTCCTGAGGCAATGAATGAATGCAGAAGTCCAGTTACTGGGGCCGACATGCGGCCCCCCTGAGCCCTCACCACCCCTCAACACCCTGCTTGTTTCTCCTGCCTCTGTGCCTTGGCACCTGCTGTTTCCCAAACACCTGAGATTGCCCGTCCCTGAAGCCTTCTCCAGGAATCCCAGCCCCCACCACCAGCCCCTTCTAAACTGTCCTGAACCCACACACACCATCTTTTTTGGGGGACAAGGGGATGGGGAAGAGGCAACTCTATAAAGTATCATGCATGTGGGGCGCCTGGGTGGCTCAGTGGATTAAAGCCTCTGCCTTCAGCTCAGGTCATGATCTCAGAGTCCTGGGATCGAGCCCCGCGTCCAGCCCTCTGCTCAGCGGGGAACCTGCTTCCCCCCCCCCCCCACCTCTCTGCCTGATTCTCTGCCTACTTGTGATCTCTGTCTCTGTCAAACAAATAAATAAAATCTTTTAAAAAAAAAAAGTATCATGCATGTGTGTTTTATATTCTCCCCAAAGATCATTCAGTCCTTACAGAGAAGGACCATGTCCTACAATCCCAAATCATCTGGAGCATTACTTCAGGCATATAATGGGTTCTCTGGAGCCCGGAAGAAATACTGGCTGGTTGGCAGGTTGGCAGAGGCAGAGCTCAGACGCTGTGGACAGGAAATGTGGTCACACACAGTTTGTTCTCTCCCCGTTTCTCTTGCTGGTTTTCTACCCACTTACAGTTTCACACACATGAACACACCCAGGAAACAAGATATGCAGCCCTCCAAAGGTGTTCTTCTTGTGCCCTGGCCCGCAGAAGGACAAGTTTTCCCTTGACAGTTATATGATTGGTGTGTGCACTCGTTCCCCACAGAATTTCTTCCGGTATATACATTTAACAACAATGACAACGAAGAACAACATAAACTCTGATGAGTAAATGGGGAATTGGAAGGAGATAGGACTCCTTGGCTCTGACCATCTGGGGATGCCTGGGCCACCAAGTGCTGGCAGGACAACCAAGCCAGTGCCACAGGGTGGAAGATTACATTGGGGCTGTGGTGTGTCCCTCAAGTGGCCCTCTGGGGACACCACAATCGTTTTCAGAAAACACAGCATGAAACCCTCTCAGTCTTATGGCAGCCAACTTGGTGTGGAATGACCCTGATAGAAATGAGATGGTTCAAAATTTCCCAAGGCCTGGCCAGCTGAGGTAACACTGATGGATGGTGGCGGCTGGGCAGGTCTGTGAAGGGACAGCCCAAATGAGGGAGTTCCTCTTGACAGACAGCGTCCCCCAGCAGCCGGCCCTTCCCAGGCCCCCTCCTGCTCTGCCCCAGGGCTGCTCTTGTCAGGAGCTTTGAGGTAAAACCTGTTCCCAACAGGCTTCAGATACAGAAAATTCCTGTGAGGGGCCAGCTACATACTTTGGTCTGCCATTTGCTTCTCCCTTGAGAAAGACGCCTGAGAAGGTGAAGAGGAAAATGAGAGATTTAAAAATGACGAGGAGGGAGAAAGGGGGGAAGAGAGGCGCCCAGGGCAGCCTGCCATCAGTGCGGGGGCACGCAGACACTTGCCCTGCGGATAGGACATTTCTCCAGCCCCGGCACCTACGTGTTTGTTTTCCTAGGACTTCCACAAGAAAACAACCTGAAGCATAAAACTTGCCGTCCCTTTGCTGCCTTCAGAGTGGAAAAGTTGAGGTGACTGAAGAATGTACGTGTGGCAAGGTTCAGATGGAAAGCGTGGCTGACAGGCCAGCTTGGCCCACCTGGAGGTGCCTCCAGAGTCCACTTCCCATGAACCAAGCCTTGAAGCTGGTTCATTCTTTCTTCCTCTCTCATAAACAAACACACACACACACACACACACACGCACATGCATATACACGCCACTGTCACTTCTAAACTAACACCCCTGGTCCCCTTCCCAGGTTAGATGCTCAACTAAACTAAGAAACTCACCTCAAATCCCTCTGCCTGGGTAATCTGTCCTTTAACATTTTTTTTTTTTTAAAATAGGACTTTTGAAGACAAGGCCACACCCCCAGGGAACCCTGGGCCCTGGTGCAGCTGTGTTGTTAACAGATTGGGTATTTTGCCCCTCAATCCCATCCCACAGGCCTGGGCCCAACCCTACCATACTCGGGACCCTCACCTTTGCTTTCCTCCTGTGGGCTATAGTGATGAGAACTTTATTTGACATAACTGGGATTGTGGGTGGCTAAAGTAATTCAAGAAAAACACAACAGGGGCGCCTGGGTGGCTCAGTGAGTTAAAACCTTCAGCTCAGGTCACGATCCCAGTGTCTCAGGATCGAGCCCCCCATTGGGCTCTCTGCTCAGCAGGGAGCCTGCTTCCCCCCCTCTCTCTGACTGCCTCTCTGCCTACTTGTGATCTCTGTCTGTCAAATAAATAAATAAATAATCTTAAAAGAAAGAAAGAAAGAAAGAAAAATACAACAGAACAAAATCTCTTTACTTTTTTTTCCTGTTGTAAACATCCTATCTCCCAAGGGTTGGCGACGTTGAAGGAAAGCGGTTTTCCCAACGATAATTACATCTGTCAGAAAACTGCCAGCCTGGGTCTGAATCTGCAAGGCGCAGGGAGTTGTTTATTTGCTGTGAGCCACACCCACTGTTGAGCACGGGCCTCCAGGGCCGCCACCAATTACCCACCCCCTCATCCCCCCGCCTGGCCCAGCCAGCACCTCAGCTGCTCAGAGCAAGGTGCTCAGTGGGCCTGAGTGGGCGCTGGCCACTCTACCCACCCAGCTGTGGGCGGCCCCGCTGGAAAACAATACCCTCTTTCATGGGAGGCAGGTGGTTTCATTGCAACACGGAGTAAGAAGAATCAAGTCTAACTGTGAGCGGCTGTTTTGGAAATGGAACAAAATATGTTTCCAGAAGGAAGGGGCCAATCCTGTGCTGTTGACATGCCCAAACTTCCTGCCACTTCAGCGCTAAGAGCTGGCTGGTAAACCCAGGCGCAGCTGAATGGGTTGTTAAAATATTGAAATACTCTGGTTCTGAGTAATAAAGCTGCTGTCCCAAGCCCCCACGGGTCCCCTGAAGCGTGGGCCTGCCTTTGCAAGGTGCCTGGCCTTTCTCACAGCCCAACCTGTGAGGACTCGTATCAGGCCCCTCCAGGAACTTGCTTCTCCCACTTGTCCATGCTGTCAGCTCTGTTAAATTTTTTTTAACTGAGGTATAATTGACATATAACATTATATTAGTTTCAGGTGCACAACATAATGATTGGACGTTTGTATACACTGTAAAATGAGCCCCACAATAAGTCTAGTTACCGATTGTCACCATACAAAGGACAGTGAAAGGTGTGCCTGGATGGCTCAGTCGGTTAAGCATCCGTCTCTTGATTTTTGGCTCAGAGCATGATCTCAGGGTCGTGAGATCGAGGCCTGCATCGGGCTCTGTGCTCAGCACAGATTCTGCTGGGGATTCTCTCTCTCCCTCTCCCTCTGGCCCTCCCCCCCTCATTCATTCTCTCACCCTTTCTCTCTCTAATAAATCAATTTTTAAAAATCTAAAAAAAAAAAAAAGGACAACTAATTTTTTTTTAAAGAATTTATTTATTTATTTGACAGAGAGAGATCACAATTAGGCAGAGAGGCAGGCAGAGAGAGAGAGAGAGAGAGGCAGAGAGAGGGGCAGAGAGCCCGATGTGGGACTTGATCCCAGGACCCTAGGATCATGACCTGAGCTGAAGACAGAGGCTTAACCCACTGAGCCACCCAGGTGCCCTAATTTTTTTTTTTTTTTTTTTTTTTTGTGATGATCACTTTTAAGATACGATCTCTTGGCAACTTTCAAGTATGTGCTACAATATTATTGACTATAGTCACCATGATGTATATTATATCCTCATGACTTGTTTATTTTACAACTGGAAGTTTGTAGCTCTTGATCCCCTTCACCTGTTTCACTCATCCCTCAAACCCCCCACCCTTTAGCAACCACCATTCTGTTCTTCATATCTACGAGTTTTGCTTTGTCTTTTCAATTACACATGTAAGTGAAATCATACGGTATTTGTCTTTCTCTGTTTTATTTCACTTAGCATTATACCCTCCAGCTCCATCTGTGTTGTCCCAAATGGCAAGGTTTCATTCTTTTTGATGGCTGAGCAGTATTGCATTTCATATATATCCCATGGCTTTATCCCACTGGTGAGTAGACACTTAGGTTGTTTCCATATCTTGGCCATTGGAAATGATGCTGCAATGAACATGGGACACATATATCTTTTTAAATTAGTGCTTTTGTTTTCTACAGATGAATACCTAATTGCAGAATTGCTAGAATGTATTGTAGTTCTATTTTTAATTTTTTGAAGAAGCTCCATACTGTTTTCCAGAGTGGCTGCACCAGTTTGCCTTCCCACCAACAGTGTGCAAGGGTTCCTTTTTCTCCACATCTTCACCAACACTTGCTATTTCTGATACTTTTTTTTTTTAAGATTTTATTTATTTCACAAACAGAGATCACAAGTAGACAGAGACAGAGAGAGGGGGAAGCAGGCTCCCTGCTGAGCAGAGAGCCCCATGTGGGGCTCGATCCCAGGACCCTGAGATCATGATCTGAGCCGAAGGCAGAGGCTTTAACCCACTGAGCCACTCAGGCGCCCCTCTGATACTTTTAATATTAGCCATTTTAACAGTTGTGAGATGATATCTCATTGTGGTTTTGATTTGTATTTCCCTGATGATGAGTAATGTTGAGCATCTTTTCATGTGTCTGTTGGCCATCTGGATGTCTTCTTTGGAAAAATGTGTATTGAGATCCTCTGCCCATTTTTTGAAAAATTTTTTGCACTATTGAATTATATATTTTTTTAATATCGTTTAGATACTAACCTCTTCTTGGGTATATGATTTGCAAATATTTTCTTCCACTCAGTAGGTTGCCTTTTCATTACATTGCTGGTTTTCTTTTCTGTGCAGAAGCTTTTTAGTTTGATGTAGTCCCACTTTTCGATTTTGGCTTTTGTGACCTTTGCTTTTGGAGGCAGATTCAAAAAAAAAATCTTTGCCAGACATCAGAGAACTTATTTCCTAGGTTTTCTTCTAGGAGTTTTATGGCTTCAGGTCTTACATTCAAGTCTTTAATCCATTTGAGCTAATTATTGTGTGTGGTGCTACATGGTACTCTGGTTTCCTTCCTTTGCATGTGGCTGTCCAGTTTTTCCAACACCACTTATTGAAGAGAATGCTCTCTCCCCATTGCGTATTCTTGGCTCCTTTATCATGAATTCATGGGTTTATTTCTGGGATCTCTATTCTGTTCCATTGATTTATGTGTCTGTTTTTACGCCAATACCATACTGTTTTGATTACTAGAGCTTTGTAATATAACTTGAAATCAGGGAACATGATGCTTCAGGCTTCGTTTTTCTTTCTCTAGATTGCTGTGGCTCTTTGGTCTGTTGTGGTTCCATACAAATTTTAGGATTGCTTGTTCTAGTTCTGTGATAAATGCCATTGGAATTATGATAGGGATTGCATTGTCTCTGTAGATTGCTTTAAGGGTATGGACATTTTATTTTATTTTTTTTTTTTAAAGATTTTATTTATTTATTTGACAGAGAGAGATCACAAGTAGACGGAGAGGAAGGCAGAGAGAGAGAGGGAAGCAGGCTTCCTGCTGAGCAGAGAGCCCGATATGGGACTCGATCCCAGGACCCTGAGATCACGACCCCAGCCGAAGGCAGCGGCTTAACCCACTGAGCCACCCAGGCGCCCCAGGTATGGACATTTTAACAATATCAATTCTTCCAGGCCATGAGCACAGCATGTCTTTCCATTTATTTGTGTCATCTTAGACTTCTTTCATCAATGTCTTACAGTTTTCAGCAACCAGGTCTGTTACCTCCTCAATTAAATTTATTCCTATGCAATTAAATATGGGATTGTTTTCTTAATTTCCCTTTCTGATAGTTTGTTGTTAGTATATACAAGTGCAACAGATTCAGTATGTTGATTTTATATCCTGCAACTTTACTGAATTTATTCATTAGTTCTAAAAGTTTTTTGGTGTTTCTTATGGTTATTAAACTTTTTGTTTTTTGTTTTTTTAAAGATTTTATTTATTTATTTGACAGAGAGATCACAAGTAGGCAGAGAGGCAGATAGGGAGAGAGGGGGAAGCAGGCTCCCTGCTGAGCAGAGAGACCCATGCAGGACTCGATCCCAGGACCCTGAGATCATGACCCGAGCTGAAGGCAGCAGCTTAACCCACTGAGCCACCCAGGTGCCCAGTTCTTAAGTTTTCTTATAGTTTTCTATGTATAAAATTATGCCATTTGCAAATAGTGGCAATTTTACTTTTTTCTTTCCAACATGAATTTCTTTATTTCTTTTTCTTGCCTAATACTCTGGTTTGAACTTCCAATACTGTGTTGAGTAAAAATGGTGAGGCTGGACATCTTTGTCCTTGTCTATTCCTGATCTTAGAGGAAAAGCTTGCAGCTCTTCACTGTTGAGTATGATGGAAGCTATGGGCTTGTTATTACGGCCTTTATTACCTGGAGTTACATTCCCTCTCAAGAGTTTTCATCATAAATGGATGTTGGCTTTTGCATCTATTGAGGTAATCATAAGATTTGTATCTTTAGTTTTGTGAATGTGGTGTATCACATTGATTTACAGGGAATTATTCCTGTAGATTTGGTGTGTCTATGGGAGGAGGTGGGGTCAGAATCTCTCTACACCATCATCCTGGACAATGTTCAATATTTTTCGTCACAAACCTTAGCACTTCTTCTGTAAAACTTCACCCCCTCCCCAAATCAGAATTCATTGCCCTTTGGGAAATCAGATAGCACATTGTTTACACTTTGGGCATTCAGCACAGTCTTTAATGTCATTTCTGTTACGTGGTCATTTATATTCAGGTCTCTCCCTTCCCAGGGCCAGCGTACCATTTATCCAGGGTTCCCCAGCGCCTCGTACAGACTAAATGCCACATGCATGTTTGTGACATCAGTTTGAATTCAGGTTGGCTCAGAGGTGGGGAGACAGGATGAGAAAGAAGTCCTGTTGAGACAAGGGACATCTCCCTGTGCGCATGTGCACAGAGGGCCTGAGGGGCCATTTCCGCCCTCTCTGTTGATCTGACTGTAGAGAAGGAAGACAGGTGTGGGTGGAGGTGGAGAAGCCACACGGCAGAACAGCCTGGAAGAAGAGTAACCAGACTGGAATGGTGACAGGCCTTTCCCAGGGTTTGACTCTCCCATCAGGCTTATTTGGCTCTGCTCAAACTAAGACACCGTATTGGAAATGTTAGCTTCTGCTGACACTCCAGAGGAAAGTGGTTCTATGCAGCTATCCAGGAGGCAGCTGGCCAGAGAGACCCCGAGAAGGCCTTTAATTCAGCCCTTTGCCCCACGGATGGAGAAAGCTACCTAATATTGGCTTCTCTTTCCAAGGCCTTCCAGACAGGTGATGCTGTCTGGGGAACCAGGGACGGCAGAGCGGGAACCAGAAACCTCGGAAGAGACTGCAGTCCTGCCCCTCTGAGGCTGCTCCTGATGTAGAGTGCAAAAGTGGCTGGGGACAGCAGCAGAACTAGAGCTCATGGAGGGCGAATGTTCTACAATGTGGGGGACATTGTTTAAGAGAAATAATCCCCATTTGCAAAGACAAAATGAGGTGCAGGGTCTTGGAAGGAGCTTACATAAGTAAGGGGCCTGACCGACTCCTTTGCTTCATTAGCTACACAGTCCATGTATCTCTGGTGCAACCTCAACAAAAGCAGGGGAAGGTGGCTATTTGTTTCCTAGGGCTTCTAGAAGCAAGGACCACAGACTGGGCGGATTCAAACACCAGAAACACATTGTGTCACAGGTCCAGAGGCTAGATGTCTGACAGCCAGGCGTGGGCAGGGCCACACTCCCTCACAGACCTGTCAGGGAATCCCTCTTGCTTCCTCCCCACTTCTGGTGCTCTGCAGGCAGCCTTGGGCATTCCTTGTCTCACAGCTGCCTTACTCCACTCCCTGCCTGGATCCCATGGCGCTTCCCCTGGGTGTCCCTGTCTTCAGTGACCTTCTAAGTCCACAGACTGGCAAAACACGGTGGGCACAACTTTGCCCCAGAAAGCACCGTGTGGATGTCTCCACAGTGCAAGATTCTGAAATCCAGCTCCCAGGGCTCACAGAGCTAAGTCGAAGGGGCGGATGGTTAAAGCAGCAGGTAACGTGGGCAGGAGTGTATCAATGATTAGTTTTCCTTCCGGTAAAATGTTTGTCCTCTTCAGGATGCTTGGCTTAATCTCCACAATGAATTAAAGTTTGTTGGGCACACAGCAAGGGGCAGGAGCAGCCTGAAGAGCTCCAGGTGGCGGGAGGAAGCCAGGCTGGGCTTAAGAACAGACAGATCATCCCAAGAAGGGTGCTCCCCATACATTCAATACCCAGCGTGATCGACCATGGGCTGGCCCAGTTGCTTCCACATTCTAATTGACCAAATGCCAAAGAGGCTGTGCCATTTTCAGAGTCATGATTCAATTGAATACAGCCAGCATGCAAATGCTACCCCACATGGCTCATCCATCCTGATTTTGTCACCCTCTCAGAATCCCACAGTGCCCCAGGGACGTCTTTTTGGGTGCAAATTATCCATGGATACAGTACTGTGCCTGGTGGGAGGAGGGGACTGGCTATACCTTGCTGACCCTGGGATATAATACAAAGGTGGTTTTCCTGGTCACACAAGTCAAGGATAGAAAAGAATGGTCATGTGAGCTTGCAGTTGTTTGGATTCTAGTTTAGGAAGCAACATGGTAATGGACATTTGATTGCATCTGTATGTGAAGGTAAAGGACAAGTTCATGAACTGACCAGTTGTGGTGTTAGCATGTTTGATTGTACTGGACAAGGGAATGGGGGTGGTCTGTACTGACACAGCCCCCACCCACAGGAGAGAGGCAGCCCCTCTGGTCCTCGGATAGCGCCACTAAGACCGTGTGTGACTCTTGGACCGGACTTTGGACCACCCCGTTGTGGGCTCATGGGCATCCACCAAAATAACTAAAATTTCCACCCTTTCTGCCCCAAAGTCTCCTGGACCTTGTCCCACGTTTCTCTGGGTCACAGAGTTTCTCCTTTCCCTGTGCTTGCTCTCAGGAGCTGCTCTCAAAAAGTAAGGCTGTCCCTCAGGGTCCACCACCGACAGCACTCCAGCCCCAGAGGGGACCCACAGATCAGCAGAGCACGGCTGGGGATGCACACACCTGCTGCCATCAAGGAGCTCAGCCTCTGTTTGCAGCTGCCACCAGGCTGGTCAGGAGAGAAGCTAAGTGCTGGGAGTTAGGGCTAAAAGCTGCTTCATATCTGCTTTGTGTATGTCACCTTGCTTTGGGGCTTTTATTTTTCCTATTTGGTGATCACCAAGGTACTGAAATCTGGAAACATCTGTCCAATAATTAATATATGAATCAACCAAGATCAAGTTTGTTTTTGCTCTCAGGGTAACCCAGGAACCAACAGAGTTCCCCACTCAGGAGAAACCCTAAATAAGAGGTTTGAGCTAAACGAACAAAGGAGTAGATACATGAATGAATGACATATCAAAACAAGAGTCATGGCAATAGGAAGAGGAAGGACCCAGGTGAACCAAAGCAGCCAGGGAAGTTTCCACAGAGGAGTAAGAATGGAGCTGGGCAGCTGAGACTGAGCAGGATCTAACCAAGTAGGGAGGGGGAGAAGAAGGCAGGACTGTCTCTGTTGAAGATCTTGCAGGGAGGAAAAGCCCTGTGCTAGGAGGGATGCTGGGGCTCAGTCAATGAACAGCCGTCATCCTGGAGGCTCAAGGTGATGGTTTTCCCATGGGACCAAGCTAGAGCCTGACATGGAATTTCTAGGAATGTGAGCTCATGCCGCTTGGTACAGTGGGTAGAGACCTTACAACCATGGATACGGGCACTGAATGTGAACTTGCATTCTGTTCAGGACCAAGGGCCCTGAGTGAGTGTGTTTTATGCTCCGAAGGAGAAGGATTAGGGAAAGTCAGCATCTCCCTCCCACTCAGTCCTCTGGACTCCTAACCACTTGCACCAACAGGTTTTCTACTTGAGCTTCTTGTATTTCCCCTAAGGAAGCTTCTCAACAGCACCACCTACTCCCGGTGTCTCATCTTGGTTCCCACGAAGACTCAGCCTATTTCACATATGCTTGTAGGGCTCCCACCATGTGCAGAGGATTCTCCTAGTGACAGTAGAAAGCAAGACAGGCATGGTCCCGGCTATCATGCAGCTTGCCTTCTCCAGCAAAAAAGAACAAGTAAGAAAGGGAAAAAGAAGGTAATTCCTGGCATAAAGGTCATAATAAGGACCATCAACCAGGGCAACATGATAAAGAGTGAAGAGGTGAGGGGTGGCAGCTTTAGGTGTGATGGCTGGTCAGAGAAGGTAGCTTGGAAGAAGTGACATTTGAATTGAAAGCTACAGGTAAAGTAAACTCATGACAAAAGTCCATAAAGAAAGAAGGAATATAGTTTTGATATTATGTCAATTAGAAACTGAGATTAACTGCTGTTAACAAGAAATCACCAAAGTGGCTCAAATTAAGTTGCAGGCTTATTTTTCCCACACATTAAAAAAAAGTAGGGACATTGGAGGGTGGATCTGTATTGAGGGTGGGGGTGGGGTAGGGAGCCCACCCCTGAGTTCTAATTTAGATCACCAGTGCCACCTGTGGGGAAGTGACCCCATCTTAGATTCTGTATTATCGGTGTGGTCAACAGAAGTGGTCAGGCTCTTGGGGTCTGGAGCAGAAGTATCTTTTGGTCCCTGGTGGTAGAGATGATGAGTTAGCTACCCAGTACATCAGTGATAGTGCCCAGCTAAAAGACTCTTTGCTTTCCTTATGTGCTGTGGCCACCAGACTAAGTTCTGGTCAAACAGCTACAGATGAGAACTCACTGGGTGGGATTTTCAGGGAAGTTCCTTCAAAGGGAGACAGTTAGGAAGGGCCCTCCTTGCCCTTCTCCCTTTCTCTTCTTCTGGCCTGGAATACAGATGCAATGGCTGGAGCTCCGGCAGCAGCCTTAAACCACACTGTGACCATAAAACAAGAAGTCAGACCCTAGAGGTGGTGGAACACAAAAATAGAAAGAGCTAGGCCCCTGAGGCACTACCGATCTAGCAGGGAGCTATGTACCTTTGTACTTACTTTGTGTGGGAATAAATAAATAAACAAAATCTTTAAAAACAAAATAAAATTAATGTTTTTTTAAAAAAGATTTTATATATTTATTTATTTGTCAGAGAGAGACAGAGCACACAAACAGGCAGAGTGGCAGGCAGAGGCAGAGAGAAAAGCAGGCTCCCCGTTGAGCAGGGAGCCTGATGTGGGACTCAATCCCAAGATGCTGAGATCATGACCTGAGCCAAAGGCAGCAGCTTAACCGACTGAGCCACCCAGGCATCCCAAACATTAAAGGTTTTGAGAAGAGATGACCCTGGATTATCTAGAGGCACAGCTTACACTCTACACAGTAACGGATTAAAGAATTACAATCTTTCAAAAAATTAACTTGTTGAAACAGCAGTAGAAAATGGGACATAAATCACATTTGTGAGAGGATAATGATGTTCTTAGTTGAAGAAATGTAAAAACATCTTGGGGGAAAACTACAAATGTAATCACACAAAACTGTAAAGCTTCTATCATAAAAATCACAAAACTAAAATATTTAAAATTTATATAACAAAAGACTATAAAGCTAAAAAAATATGAAGAATTCATTCAAATTTATTAGAAAAACAGCTAGACCCTAACATAAATGGAGGAAATACATGAATGGTCATCACAGTGGAAAACTTAATGAATTAGCATGTGACATCATGATAAAATCGCTGTTTCTCTTGCATCAGGCTCTATGTCAGACCCTTCAGAAACATTGTCTCATCTCCCTATACACATCCTGTAAGGGAGATATTACCATCTCCATTTTGTAGATGAGTAAACTGAGGCTAGGGAGTAAGGACAGAGCTTAGGGGATGGAATTTTAACCCAAGTCAGAAAAAATAATTGTTGCAGTAATCATGCATTCACTTATTAAATTAGTATTTTATTTTTATTCTCTAGGACTAGGTACTGTGCTAGATAGAATTGGGGATATAAAGGTAGATGAGATGCTTTCCTTTTTCTTAAGGACCTGGAAGTTAGGGGAGCAGATAGACAGCCTTTAATCAAAGACTGTGGTTAGAGCACATGGAAGTGGGGCGCCTGGGTGGCTCAGTCCGCTAAGCCTTCATGTCTGCCTTCATCTCAGGTTGTGATCTCAGGCTCCTGGGACTGAGTCCCACATCAGGCTCCCTAGTCAAGGGGGAGTCTGCTTCTCCCTCTCCCTCTGCCTGCCACTCCCCCTGCTTGTGCTCGCTCTCTTTCTCTCTCTCTCATAAATAAATAAATAAAATCTTTAAAAAAAAAAAAAAGAGTACATGGAGGAGAACCAAAGAAACACCTGTTGGAGGTTCCCATTCGCATCTGGGCTAATTTTCATCACTAACATCCAACATTAGCGCCTGAATCTCATGCCAGCTTTGGAAAGCAATTTTGTAAGATAGGGCTGCATTTTGGCGTAGTCATTCACTGGGAATTTGTTTCAATAAAATCATTCAGGGGCGCCTGGGTGGCTCAGTGGGTTAAGCCTCTGCCTTCAGCTTTGGTCATGATCCCGGGGTCCTGGGATCGAGCCCCATGTCGGGCTCTCTGCTTGTCGGGGAACCTGCTTCCCTTCCTCTCTCTCTGCCTGGCTCTCAGCCTACTTGTGATCTCTCTCTGTCAAATAAATAAATAAAAATCTTTTAAAAAAAATAAAATCATTCAAAAGAAGAAAAAACAACTATGATAACATAGGTTTATTGCAGCATCGCCTTGGTGGTTCAGAGGATTAAGCCTCTGCCTTCAGCTCAGGTCATGATATCAGGATCCTGGGATTGAGCCCCACGTCAGGCTCTCTGCTCAGTGGGGAACCTGCTTCCCTCTCTCTTTGCCTGCCTCTCTGCCTACTTGTGATCTCTCTCTCTCTCTCTGTCAAATAAATAAATAAAAATCTTTTTTTTTTAAAGATTTTATTTATTTATTTGACAGACAGAGATCACAAGGAGGTAGAGAGAGGAGGAAGCAGGCTCTGGGATCATGACCTGAGCCGAAGGCAGACGCTTTAACCCACTGAGCCACCCAGGCGCCCCAATAAAAATCTTTAAAACAAAACAAAAACATAGGTTTATTGTAACATTTGCAAAAGAACAATAAGGAAGCTTGAAAGGAAGCAAGAGGTGTTTTGAGACGTCCTTGGACCAAACTTGGACGTGAGTGACAGACTGATAAGCAGCAGCTGGGATTCAAAGTTGAGTAGGACTGAGCGAACCACTCTGAGACAGAACCCCCTGAGCCCTGCCCACCCCCTCCCCATACACTGTTCTCCTCTGCCTCAGGGTCACAGACTGACTCTGTCCTGGTCCCAGCATGTGTGCCTGTGAGCAGCTCCACTGCTGTGTACACGCAGCCAAGATGGCCACCATGAGAGGAATGTGTGCTTCTAGAATATGGTAGATAAACCAGCTGCTGGAAAAAAAAAACCATGAGGGCTGTGTTGAAATATGGAAAAATGCTGTACAGCAGAAACAGCCTAGATGACTATGAGAAGAAAGATTTAATGGTCTGTGACAGATCAACACAATGGAACATTACAGTAGCTATTCAAAAAAGGGTGATTATGAAAAGTAGGTAAGGACATGAAAAAATGTTGAATACTATGATAAGTCAAAATAACTGACTGCAGAATTATACATGCTAACGGACTATATAAAAGGCTTCTCTATTTGTCATTTCCATCATGCTGCATGACTTATTATTATTAAAAAAGTGAGGTATACAAATAGAAAGTGATATGTAAAATTTTTGAGTTACAGTAGAATGAGAGATTAAAACTATTATTTCTCATTATTTCTGGGTGGCTCAGTGTGTTGAGCATCTGCCTTCAGCTGGAACCATGATCCCGGGGTCCTGGGATCAAGCCCCACAACAGGCTCCCTTCTTGGCAACAGCAGCTTCTCCCTCTGCCTACCACTCTCTCTGCTTGTGCTCTCTCTCTGACAAATAAATAAACAAAGTCTTTAAAAAAAAAAACCTATTATTTCTCACTAGCATTATCTCAGTGGTTTTTCAGTAAGACGGACACACTGTTTAAAAGATAATAAATTTTGGATGACTGCCTGGCTCAGTTGGTGGAGAATGTGTTGCTTGATCTCCGGGTCAGGAGTTCAAACCCCACACTGGGCATAGGGCTCACTAAAAAAAAAAAAAAAAAAAAGGAAAAAGAAACAAGAAAAGATAACAAATTTCAAAATGAGGAGAACTCTTCCAAAACAGCAGAGAAGTAAATATTTCTTAAGGGTCTTCAAAAACATTGTTCTAGGTTCTGGTGCTAACAGGCAAGGAAGCAAAGCTGGGTGTGGGCTCTCGAGTTGCTCAGGCTAACTGTCCCTGCCTTTGTGGTAGATGGCCTGCATAAGTGAGCCACCCACAACTCCTCTGTTCCCACGCACACTCCCCCTATTGAGATATGGGAACTATTTCACCTCCTCTTAAATCCAGGCTGGCCCTGTGACTTGCTTTTTTTTTTTTTCTTAAGATTTTATTTATTTATTTATTTGACAGAGATACAGAGAGAACTCAGGAAGAGGGAGCAGCAGGCAGAGGAAGAGGGAGAAACTGGCTCCCACCAAGCAAGGAGTCAGATGTAGGGCTCGATGCCAGGACCCTGGGATCACGACCTGAGCCTTAGGCAGACGATTCATCAACTGAGCTGCCCAGGCACCCTCACCATGACTCGCTTTGGCAACAAAATGTGGTAGAGGTCACACTGTATGACTTTGGGGCCTGGGCTTTATCCTCCTAGGAGCCCCTCTGTGTGAACAAGTGCAGCTGTGCTGCTAGACAGAGCCTGCGTGGCCAGGGACGAGCTGGGGGAGGGGTGGGGAGAGGAGGCAGCTCTGCCAGCCCCTGCTAAGATGCCAGACATGTTGGCCAAGCTACCTTCTCCCCTCCAGCCCCCATGAGGCTTCCCAGCCAAACCTGTGTACAGAAGAGGCAAGCCCTATGCCCAGGTCTCAGAAGTGTAATCAAATAAACATTTGTTGGCATTTTTCTGTCACTAAGTTTTGGCTGTTTTATTACATAATAATAACCAACTGAAACAACTCTCATCTCTCCTGGCTTGGCATCCCCCTCCCCAGCCCAGAGCTTGGTACATTGGCTTGGCACCTTTGATGCGTGGATTCAGGTGAGAGAGGGTGGGGGGAGATGCAAAATAGGAACATTTGAGTACTAAAACGCCTTGAGCACATGTGACATCTTTTCTTCATGTTGACTCTGTTACTCCACGTCACGGTACAGCCGAGGAAATGTCACACAGAGAAGATAACTAATTCTACCCAGGTCATTCACAGGGACAGAGCTGGGTTTCACACCCGGGCAGTCCAGCGCCCTTGTGCTCGACCCTTGGGTTATACAACCTCTCAGATTAACCTGATGGTGAAGATTAAGAAGGAGTCTGAATGCTGGCCCTTGACAAGCCCCTTCCTGAGTAAGTATAGAAAAGACCAGTATAGGCTAATTACCAGGGGGAGGGCCCGGTGATGGGAAGCCTGGGACCTGGTATCCAGGAGCCTAGCTTCCAAGGCAGTTCTGGGCACACAGCCCCCAGAGCAGCCCAGCTCCCCTGCACCTGCAGCCTCCTGGACACCCACACAGATTCTTCTGGAATTCAGGGTTTCTCATGGTTTACTCATGTAGGTGGGCTATAGAGGAAGGTAAAGAGGGAAACCAGCTTAACCCTGGTTTTAATTCTACATAAACACTATGTTGGGGACACGGTGAATATCCAGAGGCCTGAACTATCTAGCCCAGAGGTTGGCAAAATGAGGCCCATGAGCCAAATCTGGCCTGCCATGTGTTTGTAGGACGTGCAAGCTCAGGAGGTTTTTAAATGAAGGAATTTTTTTTTTTCAATGAGTGTTTTTAATTTTTTAACGGTTGGGAAAAAATTTGGTGTTTTCTTTTCAGTGAATGTTTTTCAATTTTTTTTAAAAGATTTTATTTAGGGACGCCTGGGTGGCTCAGTTGGTTAAGCGGCTACCTTCGGCTCAGGTCATGATCCCAGCATCCTGGGATCGAGTCCCACATCGGGCTCCTTGCTGGGCAGGGAACCTGCTTCTCCCTCTGCCTCTGCCTGCCTCTCTGTCTGCCTGTGCTCGCTCGCTCTCTCTCCCTCTGTCCCTGACAAATAAATAAATAAAATCTTTAAAAAAAAAAGATTTTATTTATTTGACAGACAGAGATCACAAGTAGGCAGAGAGGCAGGCAGAGGCAGAGGAGAAAGCAGGCTCCCCGCTGAGCAGAGAGCCCGACATGGGGCTCGATCCCAGACCCTGAGATCATGACCTGAGCCGAAGGCAGAGGCTTTAACCCATTGAGCTACCCAGGTGCCCGTTTTTCAATTTTTAATGGCTAAAAATTTCGAAAGAATAATTGTGGTTTGTGGCACATGCAAATCATACGAAATTCACATTTTAGTGCCCATTAATACAATTTTATTGGAGTACAGCCAAACGCTTCCATGTACTCACTTGTGTGGCTGCCTTCCTGCTGCAATGACAGAGCTGTAGAAGGTGTATGCCCCACAGACCAAGAAATATTTACAAAGTGGCCTTTTGGAGAGCCTGGGTGGCTCAGTGGGGTAAGTGTCCAGCTCTTGTTTCGGCTCAGGTCATGATCCCAAGGTCATGAGATCGTGCCCTGCCTCTGACTCTATGGTAGGCATGGAGCCTGCTTAGATTTTCTCCCTCTCTCTCCCTCTGTGCTTCTCCTCTGCCTTACCCCCTGACCCCCTTGCACCCACACATGCGCCCTCTCTAAACAAAACAAAAAACAAAGTGGCCTTTTATGGAAAATGTTTGCCAACCTTTGTTCCAGAGAACACTTCACGTGATAGGATCTCAGGGAGCCTATTTTCTATATAAATTGCTCAAAACATTATGGCTATGGACAAGGTCTATGGGTAGACAGGTTAGATATGAAATATCACTTTCCCTGGTATCAGGTTGGGGAGCTAAAGGCAAGGTTTAGAGGCTGAGCTAGGATACTGTTGCGTGACCTTGGCCAGATCTTTCAACCTCCCTTAGCTTTAGCGTCTCCTTCCCCAAATGGTTAGGGGGCAGGGCTGGTATTCAGCTATCTGCACAGGTGAAAGCAAAACAAGATGTCAAAAACAGAGACTTCTAAAAAATCTTAAAAACAAAACACAAAAAAACAAAACAAAACAAAAAACCCAGAGACTTCTGTATCAGTGAGTGAATAACTGAGTCTCCATCTGGTTCCTCTGCCCCCCACCCTCGCCCTTCCCTAACATCCTCCACCAACTCCCCAAGATTCAGCAACTAAGGGGTTAACCTTGGTCCTGCAGACAGAGCTCTCCAAGATCTCCTGCCACCCCTCTGGTTGTTCAGGGCCTGTGCCTTATGGGTCCTTAAGTATTTTAAATACCATCCCTCCTGAGGGCCCCATAGTGCAGTCTACCAGTAGGATACATCCATTTTGTTCTAAAAACACATTTTCAGTCCCTGGGCTTAAAATCGGTCTTCTGAAGCAGTCATAATCTTAAATCTCAGTCCCCTGGTGAGCCATTAAAATGAAAAGAATCTTCCAAAAGATGAGAAGGAAGGCAAGAGTGTGACAGTTCCTGGACTCCGCCCCTTGGATTTTGTGCCACACATGGCACCCAGGCTGAGAAGATAGAGCTGACGAAGCTCACTCCCCAGGATCTTCTCAGCTTGTTCCTCCAGACAACTCCAAGCTGATGCATCTTTGAGAACGTGCTTGCCTCCACCATAAGAATTCCCATAGGAACGGGAGTAGAAGACAAAAAAGTGGTCTTCACCAACACAGAGCATGGCCAGCCAGCTGCTGCTGGCCACAGATGGGCATATCCCCATCCGATCACCATATTGCACAAAGGCAAAGTGGATCCAGCCAGCCACCCCTCCCTCTGCAATTCCAGCCTGCTCAGGGACGGCAGCAACCTGGGGATTGCCTCGCCTGGGAACTCGATCTCCATTTTGTCTGAGTGCCCTCTTTGCAACACCATATTTTCAGGAATGGAGATGAACCTCTGTAGTAACTCTCTGAGTAGAAGGGGCCCACCTGGAGCCAAGAGACTTGGGTTCAAATCCAGATTCTGACACTTCAGCCAGGGAATTCACCCAACCTGCAGGAGACAGTGAATGCTTGTCCTACAACCACATAGATCTGTCTTAAGTCTTAAAAGAGATAAAGCAGTAAAAGATCCCGTAAACATAGAGCCTTCACGTTCCTTTGTCTTCCACATCCTCTCTCGTAGGCTGCATTTGGCTCCTTGGGAAGCAAGTCCCAGTTAAGGTTAGGCCCTTAACTGGAAAAGGAGAAAGGGAGGGAAGGCATTACCCATCTCCCTCTCCCTTCTAAATGATGCAAACTCAGAGCTCTGGTGACCATCTAGACAGAGGACAAGGCTGAAGCTAACAGCTCAGAGGAACCATAGTCAATCCTGTTTTTTTTTTTTTTTTCAATCTGTTTTTTAATTTGGGAAAAGTTTAATCATACTCAAAGGAATACAAATTTAAAACTCGAAGATGCAATCTTCCACCTTCATGCATTCCTTCTCTGAAGCTCTTTTATATGTAGATCCAGGTTTTTCATCTATATAAATTACCTTCTTTCTAAAGAACTTCTTTTAATGTTTCTTACGAGACAGGTCTCACGGCATTAAATTCCCCTAGTTTTTGTGTGTCCAAGAAAGTCTTTATCTCTCCTTACTTTTGAAGGCTAATTCCACAGGGGACAGAACTCTAGGTTGGTGGTTAATCTCTCTCAACACTTTATTTCAGGGCACCTGGGTGGCTCAGTTGGTTAAGCATCTGCCTTCGGCTCAGGTCATGATCCCAGGGTCCTGGGATCGAGCCCCGCATCAGATTCCCACAGCTCAGTGGAGTTTCTGCTTCTCACTCTGCCTGCTGCTCTGCCTGCTTGTGCTCTCTCTCTCAAATAAATAAGTAAAATCTTAAAAGAACACACACTTTATTTCATTCCCACTCTCTTCTTGCATGGTATCTGAGGAGAAGTCAGATGGAACTCTTGTTTTTGTTCTTCTGTAAGTAAGGTGTTTTATCCTCTGGCTCCTTTCAGGACTTTTATCTTTGATTTTCTGTGATTTGAAAATGATATGTCTAAGAGTAGTTTTTTGGTCATTTTTCCTGCTTGGTGTTCTCTGAGCTTCCTGAATCTGAGAGTGATTTGGGGAAAATCTCAGTCATTATTGTTCCAGATATTTATTTATTTCTCTCCTCTGGAATTCCCATTACACGTGTTACACATTTTACAGTTGTCCCACGGTCCTTGGATAGTCTGGTTTTGTTTGTTTGTTTGTTTGTTTGTTTTTTAATCCTAGTCTTTTTTTCTCTTTGCTTTTCAGTTTTGGAAGTTTCTATTATGCTGTCCTCAAGTTCAGTGATTCTTTCCCCAGCTGTGTCCAGTCTACTCAAAAACCCATCAAAGTCATCCTTCATTTCTGTTACAGTGGTTTTTATCTCTAGCATTTCCTTTTGGTTCCTTTTCAGGATTCCCATCTCGGTGTCATATTGCCCATCTGTTCTTGCATGCTGTCTACTTTATTATTACAGCTGTTGGTTTACTAATTATAGCTGCTTTAAATTCCTGGTCTGACAGTTACAACACCCTTGCCGTGTCTGAGTCTGGTTCTGATGCTCGTTCTGTCTCTTCCGATTACTACGTCTTATAGTTTTTCTCTGGATGGCTAGGCATGATCATTGGGTGAAAGGAACTACTTTAAATAGTCCTTTATCGTACCCAGTGGTGTGGTGAGGAGGTGTGATGTAGGGGAAAGGTTGCAAACTCCGGGGATTCTATCTCAGCGTTTTAGTGAGATCATGGCTCTGGATTCTGCTTCTCAGTTTACCCCCTTTAGGTGGAACGGGATGGCGGGATTCCCTTCCCCCAAGTCAGTTAGACTCTGATAAAATCCTTATTGGGTTAGGCTGCATTAACTAGTTTTCTCTCAGGGCAGGACTTATTAAGAGTAGAGCTTTGGCATATTTCCACAGTTCCTAGGGCTGGGGCATCTGAGTGGTTCAGTTGTTAAGGGTCTGCCTTCGGCTCAGGTCATGATCCCAGGGTCCCCACACTGAGTCCTGCACCAGGCTCCCTGCTCAGTGGGAAGCCTGCTTCACCCTCTCCCACTGCTTGTGTTCCCTCACTTGCTGTGTCTCTGTCAAATAAATAAATAAATTTTTTCTAAAAGAAACAAAAACCAAAAACCAGTTCCTTTTTATCCCCTGCACCCTGCAATGAGCACAAGAGGATATTCATTTATTCATTCATTCATTTAACAGTCACTGTGAAAACCTGGTAGAGCTCCAGGGAGTAAAACTCACCAGTCTAGGGCTCCCCATAGCTGAGTTCCCTCAGGGATTTTAACTCTCAGAGCTGTCCGCACTGAGCCTCCACCTGGTTCGTTACAGTTCAGATTTCCCTACCCCAGCACTGATGCTGATGAGGTCCCCACCCTCGAGGTTCTGTCTCTCCAATTTAAGGGGCAGCAGTTTGTCCTGTAACCTCACTTCTCTTATGGACCTAAGATGCATTGTTGATTTTCAAGGAACCTCTCGACACCGTGTGGGAGTCCCAGGTGCCCTACATTCTCAACCACACTTGGGAGGGTTAGCTCTTTAGGTCTAGCAGGTGCAAGGAGGGACAAGGATCATTCTCCCCACGGCTAACCTCTTAGGCTTTGGGCTCTTGTAGGAACTTTGGTGGCACCTACCCACTTTTCAATGGGGAGTCTCACAGCCTCCCATCTTGGTCACCGGCTGCGTCCTCACCTCCAACCTCAACTCCTCTGAGCCACTGGAAGCCTTGCTCTGATATGGGACTCATTTGTGCAAAGAACCTGACTTCCCCGTACCGAGGAATATGACCTGAAATCCTTTACAGATAAATGAATCGGGGCTTCGCAGACCCCGAAATCTGGCCTTCACCTGCCTTCCCAGCCTCATTTTCCTCAGCCTCCTCATGTACACCATGTCCCCTCTGCTTCCTTTGCTGTCCCTGCTGTCCTTCAGCGGCCCAGGGCAAGGGGGGCTGGAATTATTAACCTGAGGTCACCACTCTTATTTCATGGGATTAGTTGCTGCCAAAACCAGCTGCCCACCCTCTCCTCCTCCACTGGGTGTGAACGGTTAAACTCGATTCCACAACTAGTGTGAGCTGAACTCAGGGGCCCCGTGTGCTTTCGGGTGCTTTTGGAGGCGTGGTATTTGCCACATAACAATTAGTGTCCCTCACCCCTCTGCCCTCACATCTCCTGCTCCTCCCACGTATCTGCCAGATCCATCCTGAGGTAGGAATTAGGAAGTGACACTCCCTGGCTCTGTGTGTGTGTGTATGTTATTTTCAGCTCACAGCCCCCATTTTCCATGCTGCTCACCCTGCCTCCTTCCTACAGCTCTAACCAGCCCAGGCTTCTGTCTGGAAGCCGTGGGCACTATGAGAGCACGCCACGATGGGGACTGTGGTGAGCTGCTTGGGGCGGCTGGAAAGCGACAGGGCGCTGACCTCCGGTGGCCAGCCCTCACGGCCATGAGAATCTACCCTGCGGAAACCCCTGTCTTGGGCTGTCCCGGGGACCTCTCCAAAAGGGGTCTGGCTCTGGCTGCTCTGCTGGGATTCGAGCCAGAGACAAGGGCTGTTTTTCCCCACATGGCAGTTGCTGGGCCTACGTTCCAGGCTCCACAGGGGAACTGCTGGGAGACCCCAGCATCATTTATGGGGCCCTTGCTGAAAGCAGTTCTAGAGATGCTCTCCCAACTCCCACAGAGCCCTGGGTCAGGCTCCCAGGGGAACGCCTAATCGGGCTGCACATGGGAGGAAAAGGAGGCCCAGGGAAGATTAGTGTTTGTGGTGCCAAGTCCTATGACCTAGATCTCAGGGGATGGCTTTGAAAGTCACCTCTCTTTCTAACAGGTAAGCTTGATGAACCTAGGCGGGGCTCACAAGACAGAGTCTGAAGAGTGTGTCCCAGAGTGTGGTCCTATAAACACTCTCCATTCCTTATCTTAACCTAGTTATCTCTGCAACGCACCTGTGTCCATATAAGGTCACACATTCTGAGGTTCTGAGGGTTAGAAGTTCAACATATGTATTCTGGGGGGCACAATTCAACCCCCAACACCAGGATTTCCCACACACTCCCAGGCTGGTAAAACCACCCCCCATAGTCCCCTTTGAAACTTCCTGAAACTTGGGTGTCACCGGAGGCTCTGCAACCCCTTTGAAATGCCCACTCTAAGCAACAAGGCCACACTGCCCTCCAGATTAAAGAAGGAAAGACCAATTCTCCCTTGATCCTCAGCAGCCCCTGGGCATTCAGTGTCCCACATTTAAGGGGAGCTGAGGCTCTGACACACGCAGAAATGTGTCATTTGTTTGGAGCATGACTTTGACACTGTCTGGTGGGAGTGACATACGGAAGTCACTGAGCAGTGAGCAGACCTCACAAAGCCCTTGCGGCAAGAGTATTTCAGTGGGTTTTCTCCCTCTTCCCCACACGCTCTGCGGAAGTGATCAAGGCTTTCTTGGGGAAGAATGGCCCTGTTGGAGCTCTCTCTTCTGACTATCCCAAAGAGCAGAGGAGAAATAGAAGGTTTCTTATTAAAATCGTGTGCCCAGCTGGCCCTCAACAAATCAGCCAAGTTGACATGAGCATCTTATTAACTAGAGGCTCACTCAAATGCCACAGTAGGGAGACTGTCCTGAGATATTACTGGCACAAAAAGTCACATTGAAAGGGTCTGGAAGGGTGGCATTTAGATGAGCCCAGAGAATCAGCGAGGTGAGAAGAGGAGGAGGGAACTTCCAGTTTGAGACATGAAAATCTAAGAAAGAATGTTCTTGAAATCTAAGAGATTATAGACATCTCAGAGCAGGAGAACATTCTGGAATACTCAAAGGAAGAAGTATTTCTTCGGAGCTTAGAAAAAGTCATTGTAGGACAAATCAAAGCAAATACTACTTTTAGAGGAGGTGGTAAACAAAGAATTCACTAGCTCACGATGCAATACAAGCTGATATTATAAATAGGTTTAAAGAGTGTAAATCATGATCTCAGTCATGCAAGTAAACATAGCTAAGTGAGGGATAATTGGGGTTCGAACTGTTCCGTGGGAACTGGTTTAAAATCTCACAAGCCAGCACTGAGCCCAAAGCCCAGTGCAAATCCTTCATATTTACCAACATGGTTCTAGTTTTAAAAGATCCTTCTGCTTTCCTGCTCTAACTCTTTTATCTTCTCTATACAAGTAACCACTGCAGTATAATATAATGAAAAAGAGGGTCACAGGCTTAAGAACCAGAGGGTCAGCTAATTTCTGGTTCTACTTCTCTTAGGGGTAAATGAGGTGAATTATTCAGTTTTATTTTTTACTTATGTAGGTAATTTCTACACCCAACATGGGGCTCGTATGCAAGACCCCAAGATGAAGAGCCACACGTTCCTCCTACCCCCAGCCAGGCAACCCTAGGTGAATCACGGAACTTCATTCTGTCCAAAAAGGGTAATGTCATCAACTAGATTTTTATGGATTATAAATGATCAGTGTGAAAGTTTATGTAAAGTGCTTGGCACGTGGTAGATGCTCAATAAAATTAGCTCCTTCCTCCTCGTCAGGATTCTCTCCTGAGGATTCTAGAGTACAAATGAGCTTTTCCCGGGGCAGGACAGACAAAGCACAGATGCTGGCTAGATGGAGTGATAGAGAAAGTTCATCTAAACTTACACCTTCATCCCACTTTTTTGCTTCTTATCTCCCTGATCTTGCTCCCTGGATGAATGGGACTTTCTGAGGTGCTGGAGGCAAGGAGGCCCTCCTTGTAAATCCCGTCCCTTGAGGTGACTTGGACGACAAAGGAGCTGACACGACCTTCCATTTGACCGAATGACCGAAGGGCCTGCCCACTCACGACTTTGAAGAGAAGGCATTCATCAAAAATTAGCAGTTTGAAGTACTCTTCTCCTTTTCCCTCAGCTCAGGGGTCATCACAGGCCACCCTTGTTAACAACAATCTCTTTTTGTGTATTGTATATTCTTTGCACACATATTTCTCTTCCTGCTCAGGAGACTGTGGGCCACAAGAAGACCGAGTGCCCACCTTTGTGGGACTCAAAGCCCCGTGAGAAGGAATAAAAGTTAACATTTCCTGTGTGGAAGTCTGTCTTTCCCTTAAACATTTAAGAATTGCTGAGACAGAAAAAAAAAAAAAAAAAAAAAAAGAATTGCTGAGGCAGGAAATAAAATCCTAAAAAGGGAGGGTTGGGGGGAGTTAGGCACCTGGGTGGCTCAGTGTCTGCCTTCAGTTCAGGTCGTGACCCCAGGGTCCTGGGTTTGAGTCCCACCCAGGTCAGGCTCCTTGCTCATCAGGGAGCCTGCTTCTCCCTCTCCCTCTGGGTGCTGCTCCCCCTGCTTATGTGCTCGCTCTCTCTTTCTCTCTCTCTCTCTGTCAAATAAATAAGTAAAATCTTTGGGGCGCCTGAGCGACTCAATTGTTAAGCCTCTGCCTTCAACTCAGGTCATGATCTCAGGGTCCTGGGATTGAGCCCCTCTTCAAGCTCCCTGCTCTAAGGGAGGCCTGCTTCTCCCTCTGCCACTCCCTCTGCTTGTGCTCCCTTTCTTGCTGTCTCTTTCTCTGTCAAATAAATAAAATCTTTAAGAATAATAATAGTAAAAAATAATAAATAAATAAAATCTAAAAATAAAAAATAAAGAATTATTATTATTATTATTATTATTATTATTATTATTTCTGTGGCAGGGTCTAGGCCTAGGGCAAGGGACCTGCCAATATCTTGCTTTATTCATCAGGACACAGGGATGGAGGAAAAAGAAAGTGGAAAAGAAAGACCGGAGAGTCAGGGAGGAAGGGACTGCTTTATCAGGAGGCAAAGAGATGAGTGTGAGGAGCGCAAGCCCAGAGGTTAGGTGAGGGAGCAGCCGCCCCCAGGGGCAGGGGCCTTGGTCCTGCCCACATGCCTGCTGGGCCCCACTCCACAGGCTGAACATTGGGCTTCAGACTACTGGGCTTTAGGCAGGAAAACGCCAGGACAAATAGGGCCTTTGTGTGGTTCTGCCCTGGAGGAGGGCTGCCTTTTCCCACCCGTGTGGGCAGCTCCCAGAGTCTGCTTTCCTCTGCTCCCAGCCTTGGGGGTGGTGGCTGTTCTACTTCTTTCTTTCCCTTCCCCAGCAGATAGGGGTCTCAAGGCAGCCTCCCTGGAAGGTGGTGATTTAAATGAAAAAAGGGAAGAAAAGAAAGAAAAGAAATGCTTCAGAGCAGGCCAACTACCTTCCTTCCCTGTCCCCAGTGCTCTCCCCTTGAGCAGGCCAGCGGCTAGGCCCCATCCACCCTTCTGGAGCCCCGGGAGGAACAGAATCACATTTGCTATCATTTGCTGTTTTAAAATGCCTTAATGCACCATTTCTTTATCCAAGATGGCTGACCCCGGGCCCCCTTTAGGCCACATCCCCTTTCCTCCCGCAGCAAGATGAAAGCTGCTAGGGCGACCAGCTTGTCGGCTTTGCCCCAGACTGTCCTGTTTTGCACCTCCTCGGTCCTGGGTCACCCTAAAGCTTCCTCAGGGCCACACCAGCTTTGGGGGTTTTCTGTGAGGAACATGAGCCACAGACAAATGGTGGGTGTGGATTAAAACCTAGTTCTGGCAAACTCCAGATCCCATTCTCTGAAAAATAAGAAATGAATTTGGGGGGTGGTTGGGAGATGGTGGAAAGTCATTAGTCTGTTGGAGAGTGAGTCCTTTCTTGGCTAATCCCTGCCACCCTTCCACCTGTGGAGGTTTAGAATGGGCTGGGGGGGGGGGGGGAGAGGCAAATGCATTCTTACAGAGCTTGCTGGGAGGTTCTGACCCATCCCCCACCCCTCTCCCTGAGGACCACCGGGAAAGGCCTGGCCCTTCAAACTGGAAGGATGGGAACAGGAGCAACTTGAGATTTTGCAAATGCTCTGAACCTTTGATGCCTGTAATCTCTCAGCAACAGTGGTCCAGCTTCCGTAAGATCACGACTCCTCATTTCCTATCCCTCCTCCCTGGGAGGGATTAGTCTGGGAAGATAATATGTCTCAGAGATGGCTCTTGGGGACATTTTCAGAAACATGATACCTTGCAGCCCGAGCTTCCTCTGGGTACAGCTGCAAGGGGTCACCCTCAAACATAAACCAAACCTGAAGCCCCTAAGAAATCTCTGTCAACCTTTAAAGGCCAGAGTAAGGGGCACCTGGGTGGCTCAGTGGGTTAAAGCCTCTGCCTTCGCCTCAGGTCATGATCCCAGGGTCCTAGGATCGAGCCCCACATCGAACCCCACATCGAGCCCCGCATGGGTCTCTCTGTTTAGCAAGGAGCCTGCTTCCCCTCCTCTCTCTCTGCCTGCCTCTCTGCCTACTTGTGATTTCTGTCAAATAAAGAAAGAAAATTTTTTTTAAAAAAAATTAAATAAAAGATAAAAAAAAAAAGAGAAATAAATAAAGGCCAGAGTAAAAACCTTAGGACCACGAACCAGGTAATATTTTTCTCACTCTCCTTGTGAATCTATCAATGCTTGACTGATGTGGAAATATTTTATTTTTTTATATATGTTTAAGTTGCCACCAGCAAATGCTTAGAGCATTGCTACATGGTTCTGAACCTCAGGCCAAAGTTTTCCCAGGAATCTTTCTTTTTTTTTTTTTTTAGATTTTTAAAAACTTTATTTATTTATTTATTTGCAAAAGAGGTGGGGTGGAGAAGGAACAGAGGGAGAGGGACAAGCAAACTCCACACTGAGCACAGAGCCTGATGCAGGGCTCAATCCCAGGTCCCTGAGATCATGATCTGAGCCAAAATTAAGAATCAGACACTCAACCATCTAAGCCACCCAGGTGCCCTTTCTAGGAATATTTCTTAATGTTTTTTAGCTGCAAGAAGAACCTACCTTTAGTCCTTTCTAGAAGGCCGGGGAAGTAGTTCTTTAATATCATATAATTTCTTTTAATTGTAAAACAGAGAAGTCTCCAGTCCTTTCCCTAACTCCAAGGAAGTGCTTTCTTGGGCTGTTGGGAGGAGAAAAAGCAGCATCTTGCTGGCTGGCTGCTGTCCTTTGGGCTTTCTGCCACGAGCCCCCCCAGCCGTCAGTTCTCATTGGTCTCCTGGGTCAGCTTTATCTTCCCAAGCCCAGCCCTTCACTGGCGTGTACTGAACATAGTACTGTGTCCTGAGCACCAGCTGGGGACCCTCCCATGCAGGTGTGTTCCTTGAGGTCCATCCATGTCTTACTTGACATTCGATTTCTCGGGTTGGTCACAGTGCCTGTCATGGGGTTGGCCCTCAATTACAGTGTTGTATTGCTGTACATAACATCATTCGACTTAACTTTCCTCATAATCCCAAGATGGGCATGTCTCCACTTACCAGGCGAGGCTCTGAAAGGTTCCCCGATTCCCCCAGACTCATGCAACCAGAGAACGACACATCAGCATCCCCGGGCTCGAAGCCATTGCTCCTCCCCCGAAAGCTCTTGTTTGCAGACTTCCTCACACAAAAAGCCCACACAGGGTGCCCACTGAGCTAAGTGCCAGGGACACAAAGAAGTACAAGACACCAACAGCGTACAAGAGGGACATATAAAGTGATTGTGTCATCTGAGTGACGGCGAGCGTGGGGGTGTGTTCTGCTGTTGGGAAAAGCAGCATGAAAGAGAGCTGGGTCATCTCTGCCCCGGTGCAAGTCAGGTCGGCTTTCCCAGAGCCAGTGACCCTTGAAATGGGCCCTCAAGCCTGAGAGAGGTCTCCAGGCAGCCGGCGGGAGTGGGGAGGCAGTCGGCCAGTTCCAGGCCCATGCCAGTTGGCTTTGCCTGGACACTGGGCTGGTGGGGAAGGGTGGGGGGGGTTCAGTTAATGACGGAAACAGAAGGGTCTTTCATGTCCCTCACCTGTACCACCACACCCCTTCATTTGCCCTCACCCAGGTATCTCTCTGACCTCAGCTTTAGGAAAGGATTTTGCTAAAGGAGCTCAAGGGGGCAGAACTGCAAGGTTGAAGAGGTTTAGGGTAGAATCGGGAAGGACTGATTTGGGAACTTTCACAATGGGTAAACCTCTCTGCCAGAGCCTCTGCGCTTAGCTCCAGGCAGAATGCAAGCGCTGGACATCCCAGTGCCCACCAGCCACCCCTCTGAGATCCCTCCCACCTCTGGTCACAGTGGGAGTCTGCAGGCCATTGAGATGTCCCTGGCACTCCAGCCCTGAACAGCAACCACCATTCGTCATCCCACAGTAAGTGATAGCAGACGGCAGGAAGGAGAGGTGGTGTAAAGAAGCCTCTCTGCCCGTCTCTGAAAACCTGATCAAGCTCCCAGAGCACGGTTGTGTCTGTTGGTGTCACACCACCTCCCCATGCCCTGCGCTTTGTCATTGGAATGAGAATGACTGGCAGAAACGCACACTCCATGCAGCTTACACGCTTACACACACACACACACACACACACACACACACGGGAAGCCACTAGAGCCCTGACATTGGTGGGGTCAGGCGAATTCCCAAGAGTCCTAGCTTGGGCAGGGAAATGACAGATGTCTGGAGGTTACCGCTATCCCTTCTTCCCCTTTGCCCCCTCCCCCTTCCACTTCCATCACCCGCCCCTCCTTAGAAAAGTACAAAATGGGGAAGGTTTGCTCACAGCCTCTGAGCAAGGGCCCTGCTCTAGGTCTACAGACCCTTCTCACCCAGAGCGTTCCTGCCATGGCAAGTCCCAGGTTCAGAGACCGAAAGTGGTGAGGTTTAGTGTTGTCAACCTTTTTGTTCTGTTTCAAGCCCCCGCCCCCCAAGCAGCCTCTGTCTGTGGCCGTTCTGGTTCCCTGAGAAGAATCACAAGCCTCAATGGCATGAATAATCGGGTGTCACAGGAGCCATGATGTATGAGTCTCTTTGACCAGCTTGCTCTCCTTGCACTAATACGTCATTCACGGTTCCTAAGCCTGCTGCACCACAGATGAGTGTGAATCAGACAGGAGAGGAGGTTTCCAGGGAGCCCCCTCCCCGCTAAAATATAGGCACTGCCTCTATTGTGTTTTCAGGTGCATGCCATTCCTGTCTGGCCAAGACAGGAGAACCTCATGCATGGGTGGAAGCTCATGACACCTGCTGGAGTCTCCAAGAACCCTGGGTCCCAGCCCCCCAGGGCGCTGTGCCCACTTTTTAAGTGACACACTAACCTGTAAATTTAAAAAAAAGAAAGAAACTGTATGAGTCACTGTCCTTTGGGGTAGAGGTAGGTAAAGCTCCTCTCCACTCCTTCCCACCTCTGGTTCTCAGGGGCTAAACTGGTCCTCTCAGCAGAGCAGGATTTTCTTGGTGGAACTTGAACTCAGTTCCCCTTTCGGCCCCGAGAGCACTGGGAAAACCAGATCTGCTGGTCCTGTTGGCAGCAGAGCCGTGCCTAGGGGATTTACTCAGTGCAGCTGAGATGCGACAGGCAGGCTCATCAGCGGTGGGTGCGCTGCAGCTGGGGGCTTTGGTCCTCCAGGGCCAGCAGGCTTCTGCCACCCTTTGTTTCACAGCTGCCTTCCTCCTCCTCCCTCCCCGGTGTCTCGGCTCTGCCCTGTTCTGTGGTTTATGGCTTCGTGAGCCCAGCTATTCAGGGCTTTCAAATTCTGGGGAACCACCTGCCCTTCCTCCCACCTGGGCTCTCAGCAAAGGCCCAGAGGGCACAAAGTCAATTTGAACTTGCACAGAATGCATTGGTTTCGAGGCTGGGTTTCTCTTCCTGCTGTTCTGTGCTTTCTAGACCTTTGACCATTGTTTGATGAAGGATTTTAACAAAGATCTCCCTTGCTAGAGGCTGCAACCACAGAAGAGGGATTCTGGGAAGACATAGTCATAGAACAGGGTGCTTGAACTTCCTGTGGGCTCTCTCTACAGAGAGGAGGCGAGAGAGGTGACCTGGCCCAACACCTTCACTGTGCACTGGAGGAAAGTGAAGTCTGCACCTCGTCCCAGGTCACATGGTGGCTTCTCTCCGAGACGAGAGCTGCCCCCAGCCCCCCTTCCAGAAACGGTCCTGCTCACCCTGTCCTATTTCCTATCTGGCTGTGACCAATCCCTCATGCCCACTACATCCCTCTGAACAGTGAGAGGGACCCCAACAATTAGCTGTTCACTGATGGATGCACTGGGAATCTAGTGCCCTTTCCATGCCCCTGATCTGCCTTGCGTTGCCCCAGGAACTCAGCAGTTGAGAAGAAACTCAAATGCACAGAGACTCACTCAGGTAAATAAAGTGGCTCATCCTTCCTAGACCCTTCACTGATGTGACCTGGGCTAGTCGCCCGCTGGACAAATAAGGAGAACAGTGCTGTGACTCACTCTCTTCCCTCCTGCCCTGGCACCAAAGAGGTGACCTCACCCACCGCAAGGCAGGAAAAACCGCTGGATTACTCACCTGCCCGAGAGCCCAGTGCCAGGCTGCTAGTTCTCCCTGACTGTGCAGGAGGCGACGCAGAGACGGCAGAGGTGGCGGTGGGCCAGGCCCGGAGCGGGACCCCACATGCGCAGTGGCTCCGCGTGCAGACTGTGAGCACGCGCAGGGGGACGTCCGGAGCATGCGCGGCTTCCAGTGCCCCCCGCCCAACCACGGCGGGCGCCAGGGACAGGATTGGCTTGGGGGCTGGTCCAGAGGGAGGGCAACTCTTACTTTGCCCTGTATACTTTGTCTAGCATGATGTTTGAAGTAAGAACAAAACAAAAGAAGCAAACAAAAAAACCGCAAAAAACAAAACAAAACAAAACAAAAAAAACCAACAACTACAACAAAAGCAAACTACCGCGGCGTAAGGAAACTCCATCTCTTCTCCCCGAGAATCCCAAATAGCCACGCTACAACCGCCTCCTTTCTGCCCTCCTCCTCTCTTGCTGGTCTACAGGGGCTGCGGGCAGACCCGGGAAATCAAAAACCTGGCCTCAACCCTAGCAAAAGAGTTGAATTCAAAGACAGAGAAGAAGATCTAGGCTTCGAGTATTTAGGGCCCTGAGGAATGAGGTCAAAGGTTCCATTGACCAATGGGCCAAATAGCTCGCTGGGTTCCATGGACACAGATTGCCCCCCAACCCCAAGCAACCACGTCCTTTCTTCCCCATCCACTTTCTCAGGCCTTCACACCCTGGAAACACAGGCCAGGATTTAACATCTAAATGACCCAGCGCGCTCCTAGTGCAAACAGTGCACTCACAATATGCGATACGGTGGCATTTTGCAGACCTGTTCTCACACTGGAGCCCCCTGGAGAACTTCTGCTGATATTGGCACCCCACCGAGCCTTCCTGAGGTTCACTTGCATCAGACAGAGTAGGAAGTGAGGGAGAAGAGGAGGAAGAGAAGAACTGGGATTAGCCTAGGTGTCACAGTTGAACTTTTAGTAAAACAAAAACAAAAACAAAACTGAGGGGGTGCCCGGCTGGCTCAATCAGTAGACCTTGCGAGGCTTGATCCCCGGGTCGTGAGTTCAAGCCCCATGTTGGGTGTACAAACTCAAACAAAAACAAAACTGAATTTATGATTGCTTTATTATTAAAAATCAGCTCCCTGGTGACTTTGAGATCTCCTTAAGAGGAGAGCCACTGCTGTGTGTCCCTGTAGCCAAGCTAGGCTGAAACACATCCCCAGGTCCTGGGTGCGTTAAGAGACTGAGGAAACTCAGACTTCCTTCAGGACGGGCCTGAAGGTGCTTGAGGGCTGCAAGAGGGAAGTGAGTGTCACCAGTGTTGAAATGACATTACAGACCAAGTTTTGGCACCGTTTCTAAGCATGGGGAGCTTGCTTCTGCCAGGAAGCTGGCTGTAGCCTGGGGTTTTCCTAGTTGGAGAGATTTCATGGCCTTTAGAGGGGATCTGGCAAGGCATTGTCTGAGGCACCTGCTTCTGGAAGCTGGAGGGCAGTGGGGAAGGAGGAACAGCAGAGGCTGCACCGGGTTTTCAACTTGGCCACCTGGCAAGGGATCTGAGATCAGGGGACAAAGAAGAGATTCAAAGGGAATGAACAAACCAATGGGAGCTGTTGGGGGTTGGGAGGGTGGTTCGGCTGTGAGGAGAATAAGGACCTAAAGGCAAAGACACCCCCAAAAACTTTCCCAGAGAACCCCCGAGCCTGAAAGTCCAATTTGGGAAATGGGTGGAGAGGAAATGAGAATGTCTTTTCAGCAAAGCAAAGGTCGGAAGTATGCAGAAAGATAATTATTCCTCTCTCAAGTAATGAGGCTTCCTCAGTATGGCAGAGACGGGATGGTCTTACAGATTTAAAAGGCTGCGTTTTAGGTTTCAGTTACAGGAAAGAGGAAAGAAACAGCCTCCTTCCATGGCCTATGAGCCCGGGATAAAGAGAAAGTGCCCTCCCAGCATCATGGAGCTGCCCCTGCCTGGGGCCATGTCAGCCGGTCCTCTCCCTGCTCAGAATGGGGACAACCGGGGACACTGGATGGCCTTTCCTAGGGTCTAGGTGGGGTAGGGACATGTCCTTCATCTTCTGGGCAAGGCTGAAGTTTGCCCAGTGGCCTTTCTGGCTTCTGGAAAACAACTTTGCTGGCATGCTTTGCTTTACTGGGCTGGGGACCCCTATTCCATAAGGGAGGCATTTCTCAGGCTCTTTCTGTTTACCCCAGATGCCTCAGCTCTTCTCTGGACTCCCAGGGACATGCGTTTAGTGGTGCAAATCTGTGGTCTTCTAAAGTGCAGATTTAGTCTGTCTCTCTCCTGCTTACAATTCTTTGATAAATTGTTGTCCCCCAGGATACAATTCACATGTCCTCCCTGAGCTTCATACCTCCTTGGTCTCCCTTTTTCCTGCAGCCTCACCTCCCTGCTCCCCAGACTCACCACCTGGCCTCCCCGCCTTGAACCTCGCGCTCTGGAAACAGACACGCTCAAGCCCCTGACCACGCAGCATTGCTCTGATTCAGGAGTTTGCAAATGGGGCCCCCGCTCAGACCCCCTTCACTTCCTGCCTTCCTGACAAAATTCTACCCCAACCATCACCTCCTCCATCCTTCTCTGCCTCCGATGTCCCAGGTGGGGACTTGTCCTTATTTTCAAACTCATCTCTCTGCCTTATGATTATTTTCATGCCCCCTCGCCTACTGGGCAGTGACTGTCACAATTTCTCTAGGCCAGATCCTAGCACTGTGTCGGGCACACAGAAAGGAAAGACAGAAGAAGGAGAGGAAGGTACTACATCAGTTGCTAAGTTTGAGGCCAAAAGCTTTTCTAGGGCAAAAATATCTGAGGTCAGGGGTGTCTGGGTGGCTTAGTTGGTCAAGCGTCCAACTTTTGACTTTGGCTCAGGTCAGGATCTCAGGGTCCTGGGATTGAGACCCCCGTGGTTGGGCCCTGTGCTTGGCAGACAGATCTGCTTGAGATTCTCTCTCTCCACCTGCCCCCCCACCCCACTCGTGCGCTCTCTCTTTCTCAAATGAATAAATAAAATTACCACAAAAAAAGAATATCTGAGCGGGATCTAGAACAAGGCAAGGGAAACCCTTAATCTCAGATCGTGTTCATTCTTTCAGCAGCTAAAGGACGAGGCCTTCTTAAATTTTTAAATTTTAATCTAGTTTTTTTGAAGGTTTTATTTTTACGTCATCTCCATACCCCGTCTGGGGCTCAAACTCATAACCCTGAGATCAAGAGTCGCCTGCTTTACTGACTGATCCAGCCAGGCACCCCCAAGTTTAATTTAATTGTAACTTTTTTATTTGAATAGAGTTGACACAAGATCTTTTTAAATCCTGCGCCTCAGTCCCAGCCTTGCCAAGGCTATGCTCCTGTTCCTTACCACCCAAGTTCCCTCACGGCCGGTAGCTTCTGTGTTCGCTACTACCATGCGTGAGAAAAGCAGTGGGCCTACCCTTGAGGAACTTAGAGTTTGGGATGAGAGAAGACAATTAACTGGTAAATTAAATCGACTTCAATCACAATCAAACCATTGTGCAGGCTGTGGAGCAAGGGGATAGATACGTGGCTCTCAAAACTGAAGCCCATCAATGAAAGATGTGCCTTTTCTGGAGAACAGAACCTAGAGCCCGTGCCAGACAAGGTGGCCAAGCCATGCTCTTCCTTCTGCAGAATCATCCTGGGTTCTGCGTCTCCAGTGCTGTGCAGCTGTCTGCTCGGTCCCCTCCCCGAGGGATGGCGACTACAACATAGACCGTATGAGGTTGCAGTTCCTGAAACCCTCTCTCTGGGCTCCTTAAGTAGATGCATATGAAAATGTTTGCTGGGATGCAGTGTGGGGTAACAAGACATGTGAGTAACAACAGTGTCTGTCAACAGGGGAAAGGAGAACAACGTCTGTGCATCAGTAAGAATTAAGAAGCTAGGGGTGCCTGGGTGGCTCAGTTGGTTGGGCAGCTGTCTTGGGCTCAGGTTGTGGTCTTAGGATCCTGGGACCAAGCCCCACACTGGGCTTCTTCCTCATCAGGGAGCCTGCTTCTGCCTCTCTCTCTGCTTGCCACTTCACCTGCTTGTGCTCTCTCTTTCTCTGTCAAATAAATTTTATTTATTTATATTTTTAAAATCTTAAAAAAAAAAAAGAATTAAAAGCTACATGTACACACAGCAACATGGAGAGATCATAAAAACAAAACAACAACAACAACATAAACAGGGTGTAGGGGCGCCTGGGTGGCTCAGTTGTGAAGTGTCTGCCTTCAGCTCAGGTCATGATCTCAGGCTCCTGGGACTGAGCCCGCACACTTCCTGCTCAGCGGGAGGCCTGCTTCTCCCTCTCCCACTCCTCCTTCTTGTCCCTTTCTCGCTGTATCTTTCTCTGTCCAATAAATAAATAAAGTCTTAAAAAAACACACACACACACAGGGTGACGAGTGAAGACATAGAAGGGGATTCACAGGAATGCTATAAATTACGTGAATTACAAATACACCTCCAAAACAATGCTACCTGTTTTACAAGGATAGATACACACATATCTACACACATGCATCTAAGAACAGATATCAAGTGTGTTAGGGTGGGAGCCTACTGAGGAGAGGGGTATTGAAAGTGTAGAATAGATATGAGGGAAAATAAAATAATGTCCAGCATGAACAGTCTTTGCACAGATGGATGATAACTGTGTGCCACAAACTGAGTATGGTGAGCTTTATTCTACGCTCCTATGGCCCAATGCAGAATAAGACAATCCAAAACCGACCAACCAGTAGAACCCTGACTCAGGACACTTTACATAGGAATGGTGATTGGGTACCATTTTTTTCAGGGGTGATAGGAATGATTCCAGCCAAATTCCCATTTTAAGGTTAAGGAACCCAAGGCCCAGAGAGGGCACGTTAGTTGTCCTAGCTGCACAGCAGATGGAGATTCAAGTCCCTGGCCTGTACTCCGCATCTCCCTCTCTGTCTAGTTGCCTTTTCTGACCGCTCAGCCCAACCTCCCTACAGTGTTTGTGTAAAGGGCTGGGCCGTGTTTATCTTAGCACATGGGCGCCCTGTCTGAAGTCATGCACTGGCGTTCACTGGCCGTTCCTGCATAGAGTTCAAGGTGAAAGCCTCCCTGGGAGCTGGGAGGCTCATGTTCCATTTTACTTTGTTGTTTTGTGTTTTTTCTCTTTCCAGGACAGCTACTTTAGAGCCCAGATGAGCTCACCGACTCACCTGGGCAGGTAGGTGCAGGACCTGGACAGTGCTGTCATGGGAGCTTGTGGTGTTTGCAGGAAATGATGTCACTGCCGTGCGGAGGGCAGGCACATCGTTAAAGGAAGGACTTGTCTTCCCACAGCCCGCTTGGCGTTCAGTCTGCCCATGGCACGTCCAGAAGCCCTGCACGGTGTGGTACAGTGTGTGGATGTTGACAGTCTTGCTGGAACCCACAGACCCATAAAACTGCAAGCAAGAACACTGAACAGGTGTTCATGTGGGCGGTTGGTGGAGGTTTATGACAGTACCTCTCCTGAGAGAGGGGCGTGAACACTACGTCTCAGAGAGCCTCTCCAAGGAGCAGCCTTTGAGATGGGCTTCTATTACTACTACCCCCAAATCCTCCATGGCCCAGTTTTTAATTATTAAATCATCACACACACACACACACACACACACACACACACACACGGAAACTGCATCTATTATAAGGTTGAATTTTCACAAATTCCACATACCTATCCAATCAATGCCTTGATCAGATTACAGAATATTCCCAGACCTCAGGAGCCCCGCAATGTCTCTTCCGGGTCACTGTCCACCCTCCCAAGGGTTGCCGCTGTGCTGACTTCTAACAGCCCAGATGAATTGTGTGTCTCCTGTTTTAACCCCATCAGCATCAGAGGCAGTAGATGTCAGCAGGTGAGAAATTGTGTGGTGGTTGATTAAAGTCCTTTTCAAGTATTAGTTCCCTTGACCCCGTTGTTCTCTCATGAGACAGGCAGGTGACAGGCAACGCTCCCCTCCATGCGCCACAGTGGACTTGCTTAGTCACAGAATCCTGCGATAAGTCAGCAGAAACCCAGCCTTTCGTCCAGAGCCCCTGGCTGACTCTCAGCTTCCCTGACACCATCTGACCTCCACGGGCATCTTGCCACCGGCTGTAGCTCTTTGCTGAGCCACCTGGGCCCTGCCAGGAGGGCTCCCAGGTTTGAAATGTCACGTAAGTGCCTGTGACAAGCTCCTGGCCCTGGCCCCCAAGAGGACTCAGTGGGGACAAACTCAGAGCCTCAAAGATGCGCTCGGTTGTGGAAAACAGCCAAATACTGAGGCATGTGTGGAAAGCGAGGGTCTGGTACACTCAAATCACTCCTGGAATTTCTCTTTTAGAAATTCATTTGAAGCCAGATGATAAGCCCTAGTTCTCTTACCCTGCAGATGAATCATCTTTACGAGGAAAGATAAGGGTGTGTGACGACCCATCATTTTTCACACACATGCCCACCAGAGCACAGAGCCCCAGCCAGTTGTCATTAGGCGCACAGGACGTAGCCACAATAGACTTCCCTAGTAATCCCAGTTAACCTTTTACTGAGCATCTTCTATGCACCAGGATATAATTCTCATTAATGACATCCACCAAAGAGCATTCTTCCCATGTCTCCCTTTTTACAGAGGAGAAACTGAGCCTCAAATGGCAAGTGGCTTCACCAAGGTAAACAAATTAGGAATAACAGAGTTGGGATTTGAATCAGGTCTGTCCAGAACCAAAGCCTGTGCTCCCCTGTCAGCCTTCACAGGTCACTAGGAAGACCAGGAGGGAGGCAACCACTAAGACCAGCAATGGGTGGGCTCTTGGAGCCCCTTCTGAGGAGATGGCTGAAGCCACTGGTGTACGATGTGAGCCAGTGGAGCAGAGAGGTGGGCGACGTTGGGACTCCCCCGTCCCTCACTCTCTTTCGAGAACCATATTAACATCAAGGAATGTGAGCCCTGACGGGAACTTGGAGGGCATGGAGCTCCGCCTTCTCTGGAAGAATGAGGAGATGGACATGTAGAGAGGATCTATAACTGGCCCAGAGCCATTCAGAACAGGATGCGGGGTCTCATGAGTGCCAGGGGTCTGCTCCTTTCCTGTCTGCTGGTCTCCTTTCTGCCAGTGTCAGCTGATGCTGGGGCACGGGATGTCTTTCTCCTTTCTGTTCTGCCTTCTTGGCAACCAGCATGGCAGCTTTTATGTGGGGGAAGGACACCCTCACCCGGGTGGTCACAGGGCAGCAGGTGACCCTACAGCAGAGTCAGGTGCTGGGCTGTGGAGAGAGCCTCTCTCCCCTTATGCTTCCACTGGGTTGTGTTGACTTGAAGGAGACTCCAGACTCAGTGTGTTCCCTTGGCCTTTCCCTGAACCACACCTGCCTGCCATGATGTGGAGGGCACCTCCCCTCCCTGTGAGCATCGGGCAAACGTCTTCCCAGAGAAGGGACACCAGAGTCCCAGGTGGGAGGGAATCTCCTGTAGCCTTTGGCCTCCAGGATGAAGTCATGGGCCTTGGAAGTGAATGCATTTTATAGATCCAATAAATTAGATACAACTCACCTATTGAGGATCCATCAGGTGTCCTGGAGCCCTGCCTTGCTCACTGCACTGGAGGAGGAAGCAGAAAGAGAAGCAAATCTGGGTTTAGGGAGCTGCCTGACGTCACTTGGCCAGATAGGGACAGAGTCCAGGTGAGGACCCACTAGCCCGAGCCAGCAGGCTGCTGTGGGACATGCTGGCCTCCCTGCCCGATTCACATGGGTCTGTGAAGCCTTCTTGGTGGGCCAGCCCCTATCGCTGGAGGCCCTGAGTGGTTGCCAGGTACAGGATCTGACCTCAAACAGTGATAACAGCCAACACTGTCTGACCACACTGAGCTATTTAACCCTCTCAGTTGCTCTGAAGCTGCTCAAAGCTATGACAAGCATAGACGATGGGTCCAAGGTCCAAGGCCACATAGCCATTAAAGAGCAGGGCAGCCTGTGGGCTAGCTACCAACGCAGGGAGACACCCCGCCACCATGTCTGTCTGCCCAGCATCCCCAGAAATGATCCAGGGCCTTCACAAATCCAAGACGAGGGGCTCAGGTTTGAAATGCTTGGGAGCTGCTTCTGCCAGCCCTCCGTGCCCAGGGGTGTGGCCAAGTGGGTCTGGGCAGATGCAGGCAGCCCTGCAGTGGGGTTTTGGCCCCCTTGGGGAGAGCTGCCTTCCAACAGGCCTCTGCAGAGTGGCCATGAGCTTCCCATTCCCATTCCTCTCAATGTCAAACACAGACCTGGTGCCTGCAGCACTCAACAATGTTTTTATCTTTGTTTTTGTCCCTCTTCCAGCCTCTAAGGACCCTCTTCTCCCAGAAGGTCCCTGCACCCTCAGTGGGGCCTTCAGCTGGGAGTTCCTGAGGACCACACCATCGCCTGTCCAATCCAAGCGCGGGCATGTGCAGAAACCCGCCAGTGAGGGGGGGGGCACTGGGCAGTGGTACCCCTCTTAGGGGCCCCTGGATCCACTCAGCAACTGAGTCTGGGTCAGCCATTTCATAGATTTGAAAAGTCTTCCAGGTGGAAGGAACCAGGAGGGCCTCCAGCCCAGAGAGGTGGACACGTGACTTTGGTTCCAGACCAGGGAGATGGACACGTGGCTTTGGCATGAGCTCCTCCTGTACCTGAAGGGTTATCTCCATCTTGTTCTGGAACAACACAGAATAAGATCAACCCCACTACCAGATTCTTACTATCCTCTTTCAGTTTAAACAGTCTTGGTGGCTCATCCTCGGCATGGGACCCAAAACTTGACTGTCCCAGTCATTCTCCTCTGTCGGACCCAGCTCATCAACGTTCCTCCTGAAAGGTGTCCCAGGGCTATGGACAGGGTCCAGATGTGGACTGACCAGCCAGACCTCATACTGGGTGCTGTCATTCCATGAATGTGACGGAAGACGGGGCTTTAGGTAGCCACATGAGACCACTGACTTACACACTCCTCTTTCATTTCTCTCAGAATGAATTTCTCCACTGAATCATGCGAGTGACAAGTTTCGCCTCCTGCTGGGTCCCGGGGACCGTGGGTGTGTGGCGAGTAACTCAGCAAAGCTGTGAGCTTCTGGGGAGAAAAGTACTAGCCAGACTTCAGTCTGTTATGATCTGGTTGGGGGAAACAGGGGCTTGAGAAAGGGCTGAGAGCATCAGACAACTTAGCCAGGTGCTTATCTAGTGACTTCTTTCTATTGTACTGGAGTCAAACCTGACCCTGGGAGTAGGAGGCCCTGTGGGGGCGGGGAGGCCGTTCTGCTGTCTGGCAAGAAACCTGCCCTGCAGGCAGCCCACCTCTTCTCTCTCCTCCCTAGGGATGAATCAGCAGGTGGGAAGTACTGATGCCCTGGGAAAGAAGAAAATACAGCTGACCATTGAGGCTGACGTCTCTCCGCTCAGCCAGAGCTGAATGGAGGTACTGTTCTTCCTGCTGGGGCAACTTCCAGTGCTGAACCATCATTTTAATCTGAATATAGCTCAGACCCTTCTGCTGCATGTGCCCAAACTGGCAAAGTGGCTCTTCCTGAGAGTGGCAAAAATGTCCAGATTCCCCCAGCAAATGTTCCAGGCTGATGGGGAGCCATTTATAGCAAGAAGTGGCAAGAGGTAACTTATTCTGTACTCACTGCAGAACCGGGGCCCAGTCCTCCTTCCAGGAAGAGTTTCCACACTGTGAAACAGGGTGAGGGGGGCTATTTTCCCACGCCCCTCCTTCTGCTGGCCTTCTGAACACGGCACGTGCGCGCTAGCCTGCCATGCAGCACTGAGTCAGCACCCTGGAGAGCTGCCCCACCCCCTTCCTGACCAGTGAGGTCAGCCCAGATGCCGGCCTGCCCCACCCCAGCACACAGCGAGGAGCAACGGCAGCCACTGGGCAAAGCTCCCAGGACCTGAGTTGCAGTGATGCTCACGAAGGCTGCGGAAAGCTCCAGAACCCAGGAAGAACAGGATTCCAAAGAGTGTGTTTGCTGACAAAATCTCACTGTGGGCACTCATATGGCTGTGGCGTTGTTCCTTGTGTGTTTCCAAATTGCTTCACAGACACTGAATTATAATCTTCCTAAAAGGCAGCCCTTGGCAAGACTTGAGTGAAGTGTCACTTCCTACGTTCTTGTGGAGCCATTGTTCCAGAAGCCCTGATATTGCATCACAGAGAGCTCCAGACTCAAAGGAATGGCCAACGGTATAATTGAAGGTGCTTTTCTGTCTTAAGATCCAAATCAGACCAACTCCTCAGGGTCTTATAAGGCTCTCCTCCTAACTCGGCACTGAGCTCAGAAGAAATTTTCTGCATCAGTTGCTCAGGAGAAATCACCTGCATTGCCTTATAGGGGCTAAGAGAGGGGCCCGGCCCAGAGAAAACTCATCAGCCCCCTCATCAGGACCCCAGTCTCTGGCCTCTCTCCAGCCCACTAGTTCTCAACAGCAGGCTGAAAAATGGATCCCTGGGGAGTTAAAATGCAAATCTGGGCACCCCACCAGAAAGATTCTGAGCTGGTATAGGTCTAGAGTGGGAACAGGAATCATCCACCAGCCCCAGTGATTCTGTTGCACTCCACACTATGGGAGGTGGTGTGCCACTGACCTCTCAGACACCATCAGGGAGCTCACCACCTGCAGCAAACATCCTGTCCTCCTTGAATGACCCACTTGCCCAGCTCCCCGTTGTCCTTAGTCACACAAGCAACCGGCCCCATGACCCCTGCCAGCTTCCCATTGGTTATCAGAAGGCAAGGGCATATGGGTGAATCCAGCCTCCCTCCTGGAAAATTGAAAGCAGAAGGGGAACACTTTTCCATTGGACTCACGTGCCCTGTATTAGGAAAAACAAACTGAAGGTAGTCTCTGATACAGAAATGGCTCACATTTACCAGAGTCACCTGGAAGATGGACGCCTCTGTGTCTGACCTCCAGAATGGAGAGGACTTTTCTTCTGGAGCGGTGGAGAGTGAACATTACTGGTGCCCTCAGGGTGCTGAGCCTTAACCTCTGCTTGCTGCCACAAAGCTGGGGAGGGATGTTCCTGGCACAGTGGCATTTCATTTTCCCAGAGGAACTCCACTGCAAGTGAGGTCTCTTGTATGGAAACGTCAATGCCATGGTCCACCCATGGATGAGTTAAATAGGTTTTTTTTTGTGAGTTGGCCTAGAAACCTACCTACAGTGTGTGACATAGTTGCTCTGGGAAAGTGCATTCTCAACTCCTCGTCATCTACTTGGCAAGCAGGCTCGGGGAATATGACCGGCTTATGACTCAGCCCTTGTGTGTTTCCAGGGAGGTTGGGGGCAAACTCCAGGCCTGATTCCAAAGGCCTGGCATCAATGCATCAATAGGAACCTCAAGCAGATCCTCATTAAAAGACCCATGCACCTTCGTGCCACAGGCTGACAGTGAGGTTTTACCTTGCTCCTGGTGGGCCCTGGGTCGAGGGCCCATGAAGAACTGGCCTGTGAGTGCTGCCTGTGGCTGTGACCTCACCTGCAGTGGTGTCCACCTGTCCTACCTAACCAACCAGGAAGCCAAAACTTCATTGCAGAGCTGTGTCTTGGAAGACAGAAAAGCCATTTTCTTCCACTACGGGAATGTTACTTTTGTCTTCCTGAGGTGATCCAGTGAGCCATAAGGCACTTTACTGGAAGATATTTGCAAATGGGGACCTCCCCCAGGGAAAGCACTCTCTGGGTTATTTTCAACCATGCCATAAATTCAGTCCAAGCTATGCGAGTTTACTCCATAGACGCTAAGTAGAGGGACCCCGCCAATCCAATGGCCTCCATTTTTGTGTGTGTTCACAGCCCAAATAATTTTAAGAAGTATTTAGTGAATGGAGTCCCTGAGTGGCTCAGTGGGTAGAGTATCCAACTCTTGGTTTTGGCTCAGGTCATGATCTCAGGGTCATGATATCAGGGTTGTGAAATCAAGCCCGGCATTGGGCTCCACGCTCAGCTAGCAGAGTCTGCTTGAGAGTCTTTCCCCCCATGCTTCTCCCCCTGCTCTCTCTCTGTCTCTCAAATAAATAAAATCTTAAAAAAAAAAAAAAAAAGTACTTAGTGAATAACCAGATGCAATGTCCCTTATTCTAATTTGGTTTGTATGTTTCATGCTTATATGTGTTTGAGGACACATACCAAAAAAACAAAACAAAAATCTCTTCATTTTTTCACTGTGGGGGCAGGATTGGAACGTGAATCAAAGGTATAAGAATTGAGGCGTGCCTAGCTGTTCAGTCTGGTAGAGCACGCAGCTCTTGATCTTGAGGTCATGAGTTCAAGCCCCACACTGGACATAGAGCTTACTTTAAAAAAAAAAAAAAGTATATGAACTGAGACTAAAAGTTTAAGTTTCAATAGAAAATTCTATGAAATTGCAAAATATCATCATTGCCAGATGGAAGGAGGTAGGATATTGTACCCCTAGAGGCAGAAGTTGGTGAATTTGTACACTTTGGAGAGCTGAATTAATAGTTCCACCCAACTATTCTGGGGCCTCCCACCATAATGCATAAAGAAGCAGAATTTTGAGTGAACATTGGGAACAACTGTGGCCCCTTTAAACTCAACATGTCTCTTCAGGGGAACTGGAACACAGATTCCTTGTGAAAGCCATAAAATAAAAGGATAAAAAGAAAACTACTTGAGACCCACTGTGAAAATAGTCTTCTTTTTGGTTGATGTCAGTAACCTGACATAACAGGTTGAAGGTGTAGGAAGGGGTCCAATGGCCCAATCAGCTTATAACAGGCAAAACCAGGCTCTCAGTGCCTGCAGGGCAGACAGCCACTCACAAGGACATCATCTACTCTACTTTTTTTTTTTTAATATTTATTTATTTATTTGAGAGAGAGAGCGAGAGCGCACAAGCAGGGGGAGGGGTTGAGGGAGAGGAAGAATTTCAGGCAGGTTCCACGCTAAGCACAGAGCCCCCATGCGGGGCTTGGGCTCACAAACCTGAGATCACGACCTGAGCCGAAAGCAAGAGTTGGGTGTTTAACCAACTGTGCAACCCAGGTGCCCCTCATTCACGCTCTTGTTGGTGCCTGACCCTGGGATTGTCTAAACCACTTCAGATGAAGTGCAACAGTAGCCAGGACTGATTCTTGATAGGAAGCCCCGAGGTGTGAGGAGCATCTTCCAAACAATTCCCCTTTTTCCTCCTGTAAGCACCAGCACTGCATTTCAAATAAAATCACTCCTCCCTCCCTCTCTGCGCATTCCTGAGGCAGCCAAAACGAAGAAACGAGCTGTGATTTCCCAATACTGTCCTGAGCCAACATGCATGAGGACACATAGGAGCAGATCCAGACATGCTGGTCCCGCAGAGATTACACAAATCTTGGCCCCAAACATGGAATAATGCGAGCATGTACGAGGTGAACATTCCATCGATGGCTTGCCTGTCGGATGCATGCTTGCCTTCCCACAGGCCTGGCGCCAGGCCCGCTCTCTAGACCTTCAGTTCAACATGGGTTCCGGGCTACCAAGAAGACGCACACCAACAGCCCAGTTTGGCTCTTGTGCCTTCTGAGGACAAGACCACTGTATCTCAAACCTGCTGCCCCTCCTGCATCTGGGCCTTTCTGTGTGCAGGAAATTATATATTCTTCCACCAGGATATCTCTCTCTCTCTCTCTCTCTCTCTCTCACACACACACACACACACACGTACACCAACAGAGTAAGCTGAGGATGAAACAGAAACTCCCATAAACAGGAACTTTATTAAACTACATGTTACATAAAAGAACATATAAATGGACCTTTAAATACATTCAGTTCATCTTAAACAAATTTATATAGAAATTTATTTACATTTCTCCATTATATACTTAAATTATTTTTCAAAGCTTACTACCAATAAAAGGTAATAGAATGATCACCTGCTCATACAGATGCATACACATAGGGTCCACAGGGCTAAGTAAAACACCGCTTCTCAAGAAACTCAGCTTATTAGATTCCAAAGCAACAGCAAGTTCTGAAGGTGCTTTCTTTTGAACAGGCCTTTGACATGAGGCCTTTGCTATGCAGGTGCTGGGGGTCGGTTCCGAAAAGCTGGTCCTGGGGCAGATGGGTCCTTGGTTGTTTAAAATGACTCAAATCTTGGAGCTGGAGGGACCCTTAGAAACCACCACTGAGGCCATGCGCCCACTTCCGAAGACTGGGAAACGGGCTGAAGGAGGAGTGGTGATTGGCCAAAGTCACATAGCATCAGCGACAGAGCACGGACAGGGTCCTATGTGGGGGTCCTGACCCCATTACTATCTACAAACTTCTGTTTTTATTGTTTAAGACTGATTTATTTTAGGAATGAAGAGAGGGGCAGAGAGAGAGGACGAGAGAATTGCAAGCGGACTGTGCTGAGCATGGAGGCCAATGTGGGGCTCGTCCCACAACCCTGAGATCTCGACCTGAGCCAAAACCACGAGTCAGTTGCTTAACCGACTGAGCTACCCAGGTGCCCCACTACCCACCAACTTTTGATCTCTTTCATCCATTTCCACCCACCCACAGGCCCTATGTTTTGGACATTGTTGTCTGCATGGTTAAATACATGATTTCTCAGGCTTTTTGAGATGGTAAAAAACAGTGCAGGATTACCATAACCATCTTTGTGGGGCCCAGGAAATAGCTACCTAAGGCCATTTTTATAAGAAGTTTTGTGGTCAAGTGCCTTACTTTTTAACCATGAAGTTTACCATTTCAATATAGCGGATGTATGAAGCTCAGTTTCAATTTATTTGGATGGAAGGCAACATTCTACAGCAGGAAGATTGTAACATCAAGCACATGGATTCCCTGAAATCCATCTACCACTGTTGGGTCTAAAATAAGGTTTCACTAAAGTTTCAATAAGTGACCAAAAGTGAAAAAAGGCAGGAAGCAACTTTAAATACAAGAAAGTTTCAAGAATCCTCTCATTCCCTAATTAGTCTCAAAAGGAAGCTGTGAAAAGGGCAGTGAGTAGAAACAGTACATATTTTCTTTCTTTTGAATAAAGCTTTTTTTTTTTTTCAAGATTTTCCTGATTACATAAAATCGGAAAGGGGGGGGTTGTTTTGTTTTGGTCTGTGATTTGTTTTTTCTCGGTATTTAAAAACCACTTTACGGAAGGAGACATGTTAGCGTTAGGAAGTATCATCAGTGACATAGATACACAGCCTCTCCAGGCTCCATGTCGGGTTAACAAGGGAAGGAAGGGCTGGCTGCGGGCAGAGAGAGGAGGGAGGGATAAGACTGGGACACAGAAGGGTTTATTCTTCCCTAACTAGAGCTAACCCAAGTCCTAGCAGCCTTCACTCAGTTTCAGAACAGATACACAAATGGGAAAACACGGAAGGGAAAGGTGTGCTCCGCTGAAGAGCTCCTGATGCCTCTCCATGAAGATATGCCCCTTCTAAGTTCGGGGAGATCCGGCATTCTGCCAGGGGCTGCTGTTCGTCTGCAGGGAAGGCACTGCCCCGGTGCCTGCCCTGAACACAGGAGAGCATCCGATTTCTATCCACCAGTCTCACTTCCCCTCCTGCTCACACGCAAACCCTCACCCAGAGTCACACACGGAGAGGTGAGCAAGGCAGAGCGCCTTCAGGGAGACAGTGCCAATCACAGAACACCCAGGGCTTGCAGAGAAGTCTGGCTGCCAGCAATGGACAGGATGTGGGCAGGTGGAAGGCACCCTGAGACCAGGAAACACAGGAAAATAAAAATGTCTTCTTGTTCAGGGTTTTGTCTCTTTTTCCTCGGAGGCATTTCGTTCTGCAAAAGGAACTAAATAAACTACTTCATTTTTATAATATTTAAAAATAAGCTTGACATATAAAAACTGGCCAGTTTTTTTTTTGTTTTTTTTTGTTTTTTTTTTTAAACTCTGTAGGGAAGACTGTCAGCTTACACATCTTCATGGATGGGAGGGGGTTCCTCCAGGGTGTGGGAGGGAGATGCCAGCAGTGAAGAGTAGCGGGCAGCCGCCCAGACTTGGGACTTTACAGTAGACGTCAGCGCAGCTGGTGGCGGTCCACAGGCCTCCCGGACCTCACCTCTGGTGACATGAGCGTTAGCCGGCAGAACGCGTGGATCACTTATGCAGAACAAGGACATTCGGTGCCGGCCCTTCCCAGGAGTCAATCCTCACGATCAGACTTCACTTCCGTAAGGGATGGAGGATTTTCCCTAGCGTGGTCTGATCGGAGTTCCTCAGTCTGAGGGAGGCCCTTTCCCCAGCCCCCCGGCCCTTCCCAAGGGCCTCTGTGTTGGCACTGGGAGCCCCAGCAGACTCTGGACACTTTTTGGGGGTCCGGGCGCTACTGGCCCGCCGCAGGGTGCTGCTGTCCTTGGGGGCAGCATCCTCAGGGCCACCCTTGGGCCTCAGCTGACGCTGGGAAACCGTCCGAATGATGCCGGGGGCTTTGGCCACAGGAGAGGAATCCGCTCTCATGAACCGAGAGGAGGAGGCAACTGTGTTTCGGGCAAAGCTCGGCACAGGGGGCGGGACGCGGGGGACGCTGGGGGCCGGCGGGGCCTTGGGCTCCTCTTCGGGGATCTCTTCCTGGGAGTTGGAGCGGCAGATCTTGTTTTCGTCGGGCTTCTGCCTGGGGACGTTCCTGAGAGGCTTGGCGCTGGGCTTCTTGAGAGAGCCCTTCTGCTGCAGGGGGGGGTCCTTCCCCGACCTAGCGCTGCTGGAGCCGCCGCTCACCCTCGCCAGCCTCTGCTCCTCCGTCCCCGCCGCTGCCCCCGCCGAGGACCGCTTGGGCGACACGTCTGAAGTCCCCCGCATGGAGCTCCGGCGCGACCACGGTGCGTCTGTGCTGCTGGGGGTCTCCCGAGGGGGCCGCTTCCAGCCCACCGAACCGCGGCTCGACCTGGAGATGGGCACGACTTTGCGCATGCTCTCACTCTCAGAGGCGGTCAAGGTCCTCACAGGCTTGGGCGCCGCCCCCTGGGACCCCTGGCTCCGCCGGACACTGGCGGGCTTCGAGGTTCCCTGAGACGCCTCTTTGAGGGAGCTTCTCTTCGGTGCTGTCACATCCTTCCCTTTGGCAGGTCTGTCCTTGGGAAGGCTGTCCTTGCAGGAGGGGTGGCTCTTCCCAGAGACTGGAGCCGAAGCCTCCCCGAGGGGGCTGGAAGTGGGGTGAGAGGAGACCTGGCTGCCCGTCTCCCCAGCGCCAGAGGACAGGGAGCCATCCGCCCCGGCCACCTCCCCCGGCTCCGAGCAGTCCAGGGTCAGTGAGCAGTCGGTGGCATCGGAGATGTAGAACAGAGGCCCAGGATCTTTGCTGTCAGGGTCGCTGCTGCCCACAGATACTACAGCCTTGCTGCTAGGATCCTCAGGGGCAGCCTCATCCCCTTCCAAGGCTGGGGTGAGACCAGCCGGGACACCTTTGTCCACAAGCATCAGGCCGTCGTGGCTGGCACCGAGGGACTGCACGCTCCCATCCCCCAGAGACGCCAGCTCCACGGGACTGAGGTCATTCAGTGTCAATCGGGGCACCTCCTCTGGGCTCTTGGATCCCTGAAGGTCGAACTGAGCCAGCCCTGTGACCAGCTCATGCTCCTTAATCCCCAGAGCCAATGGTGAGAGTGGAGGGGACTGGGCTGGGACGAGGCCCACCGGCTCACTATTCCTCTTTCGGAGGATGCCCACTCCACTGCGCCGAACTCGGGGGATAGGGGGCGTGGGGTCCTCAGGCCTGGGGGCCAGGAACTGCTGGCTCTGCCAAGATGAGGGTGGCTCGGGGGCCCCCCGCTGGCCCTCTGAGGCCTGTGGTGTCTGTGCTCTGCTGGGGTCCTGGGCTCTCCGGTCCTCGGGCTCCAACCAGGCCATCGTGGGCCGGGCCTGCCGGGTGCTGCTCCGGGGCAAGCTGTTGAATTTGCTGGGCTCCTCGGGGCTGCCGGTGGAACTCTCCAGGAAGGTCAGCAGCTCCCGGTCCGCAAACGCACCCAGGGAAAGGCGGGAGCGGCGTGTGTTGGGAGGTCGGCAGGAGGGGCTGACAGGCCTGGGCTGCAGGAAGGGGGAGAGGTCCTCCTCACCCTTCTTGGTCAGCTGCTCCACGTCGTTCTCACTGCTGCTCCGGCAGAACCCCCCAAGCTCCCCAGCCGCCCAGGAGCGACGCTTCTGCTCCAGCTCCTTCAGCCGCTGCAGCCTCCTCAGCTCCTGCACTGCCCGGTCCTGGTTGTCCTGAGGGAGGGGTGGAGAGAAGCCCCAAGATGCATTAGACCCGTGGGACCTGTGTGCAATTCCACAGCCACCTGCCTTAAGACCTCAAGAAACAGGTATGGAGGACAGCCTGGGTCCCAAACTTCACCAAGACAATCACGTGTTTGCAAGAAGGTGGGTGTGGAGAGGGCTAGCTCTCCCAAGGCTGCCTGGAGAGGACCCCACCAACCTAAGGTTCTCATCGGATCCGTGGACCCAACTTACAGCTTTCTGGTCAAGGCACTGTCCCCTAAGTGTGGGCTGTGATTCCACACATGCCTGCCACCTCAACTCCGAAGAAACCCAGCTTGGCTTCTAAGTAGGGCATGATAGCAAAGACTTCCAGGAAAGGGCTATTTAGTCAAGGACAGAGAGAGGGAGAGAAAAAGAAAAAGGAACTTGAGACCATACCTCCCTGTTGCTTCTGTGTTGAATACAGCTACACATGCACACACACGTGCAGCACATTCTACTTAATGGCTTGGATGCGTAAGTATATACCCAAGATATGAAGAGACGCCAGTCAAATCTCTGCTCTCTGAACGCTCCCTGGTAAGGAAACCCCAGAGATGCCAGGATGGCTCTGTCCCTCATGCCCCACCCCACTCCCACAATCAGACAGGAGGATTTGCTTTACAAATCCTTCCACTACCCTTTGCCCTGCTCCAAGTACCCAGCCCTCCCCCCACAAAGCCAAACCAGAACAAACGCACATACTAAAGCACACTTTACCCCCTGGCTGTGCACTCTAACTACATTTGTAGGGCACCTGGGTGGCTCAGTTGGTTAAGCGTCTGCCTTTGGCTCAGGTCATGATCCCAGGGTCCTGGGATCGAGCCCCGCATCAGGCTCCCTACTCAGCTCAGCAGGAGTCGGCTTCTCCCTCTGCCTCTGCCCCTCCATCACTCGTGCACATGTATGATCTCTCTCTCAAATAAAACATCTTTTAGAAAACATATAAATATATTTGTGTCACCTAAATGTGTGGATCCCACAGCCCCAATCTGTTATTGATAGCACTTTTTACTCGAAAATCAGTTTCCTCAAATGGTGGATTTCCCTTCCAAGTTTCTGTGAGGCTCTGGCTGGGGATGCACGGCCCCTCCTTCTGCTCTGGCTCGGCCTCTCCAGTGTCCCAGGTCCCCCAGGCCCTCTCCTCCAAGGCTGCCTGGGGTGGGGGTGGGGGTGGGAGTGGGGCTAGCTCCTGGCGCTCAGGACAGCTGGACCCAAAGAATCACGCAGGTGGCCTCTTGGGCCTGCCGAATTCTGACAGGGAGTGAGAGCCTCAGAAAGAGCCAATTTGGCCTCTACCTCCCACAACCACCTCCCACTGCTGAGCTCACTGCTTGGACAAGGTAGAGGAAACGTGGCTGCAGGCTTAGCCTCCTTCACTTAGCTGCAGAGAGAAAAGAAGGCTTGAGAACTCAAGAAACTCAGCTGCGGGCAAGCCTGCTTTTAAATACAGGGAAAGGGGGACGCATGGGTGGCTCAGTTGGTTGGATGACTGCCTTCGGCTCAGGTCATGATCCTGGAGTCCCGGGATCGAGTCCTGCATCGGGCTCCCAGCTCCACGTGCTTCTCTCTCTGACCTTCTCTTCGCTCATGCTCTCTCTCTCTCTCTCAAATAAATAAATAAAATCTTTTAAAAAAAAATACAGGGAAAGGGATAAGGCACAAGTATTTAGCTCCTCCTCACCACCTGAAGTGAAGGGATCTTGTTTTGTTTTTAACTGACAGATGAAAGTTGTACTTGCAAAGCCAAGCGCCCCAGAGTTCTCTGGCTCCTACACTGAACTCAGAGACTCCTGGAACTGGAGGTCAAAGGGCAAGGAATGCTGCTGTGTCCCTGTCAGCAGGAGACTCCTAACTACTGGAGAACTTCGAAGCCAGCTCTGGCTGAGGACACAGCATGGTCCCCGTGGCGCCAGCCGCCTGGCAATGGCCGTGGTGCTTGAAACAGGTCAGAGAAGGCCTTCCCATCCTCCCACCGCAACACAGGTCTCCGTGAAAGAGGAAATTCTTTCCTGGGAGCGGTGGGGGTGATGAGGAAGACGTTCAGGGCCTTCAAAGAGATTTGTTAGTATCAGGGCTGCCATCATAAATAAACGTGACTAACACAATGCTTTCGGGGCATCAAAGCCAGTGTTGGTACGAGCAGCACAGCCTCCAAGGAGGCCAGACGAATCCCAACCGAGAGCCCGGCGGTGCTGCCCGCGCCAGCCTTCCCTGAAACCGTGGAAGTGCCGAACCATCTTTCTGCCAAAGGCAGAGGGCTGGGTCTGGAAGAGGAAAACTGAAACTCCACACCACTCAGAAAGCACGGGAGATGCCATCAGCCATACCTGAACTGCTTTGTTGAATTTGACACAAAAGTCTCTAAATATCTGAAGGCACTCATCCAGTTTCATGGTTTCTTTGTCTTCGCAGAAAAAATCTATAAGGGTGTGGGCCTCGTCCTGGAGTTCCTGCTGCCAGCGCTCCAGTTCTGTCAGCTTTTCCACAGCAAACTGCGGGAAAACACAAGCACACACTGAAGGAAACAGGCAGCCGAGGAGGCGCGGCGCGCGCCATCTGCGCTCCCGGGTTCAGCTTCAGGTCTCGGGAAAGGGGAAAGTTGACCGCAAGTCTAACACCCTCCCAGTCAAAAGGAAATTATTTCAACCCAAACAAAGCCCTGGGGAAGCAAGGTGAACTTCTGTGTGAGACCTGGAGGCCACCCAAAAAACTAAAGAGCTTTCCTCTACAAAAGGCCGCCGACGAAACGGTCACTGAAAAATGACATAGGTGTAAAGAGCTGGTTTGATTGAGGAAAACTCATTCTGCGTCTGTTCTTCCTTCTCTGAAAAATGAGTCTTCGGGATGTCAGAAGGCCCTTGTATGGACAAGCTGCGGGAGGGAGTTTGAGGGAGGGAGTTTAAACCTCACCTCAAATGACCTATGTCAGGGTCAGGATCACCCCCACAGGATGGAAGCCCCCGTGCCCAGACACATGCCCCAACCAAGGCTACTTAACCAGGGGGCTTATCCGAGTCAGCTCAGAAGCACTGTCCACAGTCCCTGCTTGTACAGAACTCTCACGCAATTCAGTATGTCTGAGGTGTAACTACCACTAATATATTTTTTTAAGATTTTATTTATCTGACAGAGAGAGACACAGCAAGAGAGGGAACACAAGCAGGGGGAGTGGGAGAGGGAGAAGCAGGCTTCCTGCTGAGTAGGGAGCCTGATGTGGGGCTCGATCCCAGGACCCTGGGATCATGACCTGAGCCAAAGGCAGATGCTCAACCACCTGAGACACCCAGGTGCCCCACTACCACTAATATTTTGTTACAACCTCCAGGAGATTCTGAGGAGTCCCGATGGTTAGTAACTATTACATCCTACAAGTCCATCCACTTCTCATGTTCACTTTCTCCTAATCCTTTGAGGACAAAACCTCCAGTGCCTCCACAGATTAGGGCATCGAGGCACCCAGGTGGCTCAGTCTAAGGTTAAGTGTCTGCCTTCAGCTCAGGTCATGATCTCAGGGTCCTGGGATCAAGCCCTGCATCAGGCTCCCTACTCAGTGGGGAGCCTGCTTCTCCCTCTCCCTCTGCTCCTCCCCCTGCTCATGCTCTCCCTCTCTCTCCTCTCTCTCAAATAAATAAAATCTAAAAAAAAAAAAAAAATTGATTCAGGTACCACCACCACAAGGAAGCAGAAATGAAAGAAGAGTGCTTTCCTCTGGTGGGCTGCCAACCCTTTCAGGCTGGGGAGCTATGAGACGCACAAGCACCCTTCCCCAACAGCAGCATGTGACATTCACTGTTGAGCTGAAATGAGGCAGCGACCGCTTAGAGGAGCCATAGGCCCGTGGGGACTGAATATTTAGGATCACGCTCAAGTATCATGTTACTTTCTGTTCCACTGGGGAACAAGGCTTATATGAAGAAGGAATGTGTGAAGTACATAATAAATCACAAATATCATGTTTTTAAAAAGGCTAATATTTGAGAAACTTCCTCTGAGTGGAGGGCTAAGCCTCAGAAATATGAAGTTATGGGCTGCCCACCCTCAAGGAGTGGAACTGCTGCTGGGACATGCTTGGAGAGTGACGAGCGATTCTGAGACTCATCGCCTCCCTCCCACTCCAAAACACTTTCCCCCTTGCAAGTCCGTTTCTTGCACCAAACACATTCAAGAGGTAGTAAGAAACCAAAACCGTTTAGGAGACCGAATACCAGAGAAAGTAACCATCTGAGTCAGTAGCCCAAGGCAGTGTGTGTGTTCACGCTCTGTTATTCTTTATGGAGAGAAGGGCATTCATGAAAGGATAAATCTTTGCCTGTCATTCTTCCACAGGGGGAAAGGTGGATTCCAGCCAAAGATAACTCAACGGCAGAAAAATAGGACTCTTGACAAGAACCTACATGGAAGCTTAGCTCCACCTCCCATGTCTCATCTCTAGATCCCGTGGGGATGGAGAGAGAACCAGGAAGGAAAAACTTACAGGCACTGCAGTCACCCTGAGGACTCCGGAAAGTGAGACATTCTGAATGTGGATGTGGAAAATCACCAAGCTCAGAGGGGGTTTTTTGGTTTGTTTTTTCTTTCTTTTTTTTTTTTTTTGCCAAAGTTAGTTTTCTGCCCAGTCAGGACCCCAAATGACAAAGTCCAAAGCTACATTGGCCAAGCGGAATCGAAAGGAGACAAGCAGCTGTGCTAGCAAATTCGACTTTTCACATCTCACTTGCCTGCCCCAGACCCAAGTTCCAAACCAATTTACTCCTTCTTTCTTGCCCAGAGGGTCAGATTTACAAAGCTGCGTTCTTGTTTTTTTTTTCTCCACAAACGACTTCAATCTTTCCCCATAGCTAAGAGCACAGTCCCGTTTTCAGACTGGCATTCAGAGCCCTTCATGGCCCGAGCCTACCCTACTTTACAGAATTACACTCCCTCCCCTATGTAAAAAGGAACTGAATATAAAAAAGAAAAATAAATAGCTGCTTGGGAACATTTTATTTACACAGATAAAAATGACTCCTAGAAAGAAGCTTTTATAGTTAAAACAAGGTTGCCTTGAAAGAGCATTCCGGGGTTGCAGCTGGGACAGAGCTGTTTTCCATCAGATGCCTTTCTGTACTGCTATGTAGCATAAAATGTGAATGTTTAATTTAAGAGCCAGGGAAGGAGACATCCAGAATGCTCCTCTCACTCTGGGATGGGCCTTCTCCCTCAGTTTCTTGCTTTCCCTCATGTGTGCTCACTGCTGAGTACTTTCTTACCTACGGCTAGGTGTTTCTGTGGTGGTGTCTGCTGTGTTGTTTCACTCTGGGAAAAAATCTGTGCATGTAAAAGAGAGTATCTGTTTGGTGATAGTGGAAAGAGAATACAGAACCCATGTTTAGGAATAAAAATACGCTCCCTCCAGAGCCAAACGAAATGTTTGCCGATGGGAGCTGAAACGTAATATTTGCTTGCTGTGGCTTAATTACAAGTCAACGAGTGAAAGCTCAGGTGGGACAGCCTTCGGAGCACACTGTTCCTGCCCCCAAAGGCAGCCCCACCATACACACCGCCCCCTCGCAAGGCTCGAAGCGCTGATATTTAAGGTAGCCTGTCACTTTCCCTGAAGACTGAAAGCATGAAAAGCTGCCACCAGTTTTTTGTTTTGTTTTGTTTTTGTTTTTCAAATAAGGAAGATAAAAGAAGTTATGTCAGACTATGTGATTTGTGAGTCACAATGAGCTGTCACAAACATGTCCACTCTGCTGGTTTTTTTGTTGATGTTATTCAGAGCGGCTCCCGACACACCCTGTGGGGCTGATGTATTTGGGGTGTTGATAGGCACAGCTCTCCTGTGTGCTCCCGTTCTCGATAGAAAACATGCCAAAACGTAGCTTATTTCTTCAATAAAAACAAGTGAGGGAACAAACAAGCCCGAGTTCTCAGGTGTCTACGGTTTCCGTGGAACTTCGTTCTGCCGTCCAGAGATTTGATTAGGAGGCAAAAACTCCTACACCACGGCTGAGAAGCCAAACCTGAGTTGCCAGGCATCAGCTGCCAAGTGCTGGCTCCAGAGGCTGCTATCAGTTCCCCGCAGCGCGGTGTGCTGCTGTCGATCACGCGGTGATCAACGGAGGCCAGCCCTTGGCTCACACCACATTCGACAGCTCCTTCTAGAAAGCCAACCGTGCAAAGAGTGGGCACTGAAATACAGAGGTCCTTCTACTGACCCAGGGGAAAAAATTATGAATGGGAACCTTCTGCTTCCCCAAAGCCCTGCAGACCGAACCAGCCCTGGCAGGAGCAGCTGGAAGCCAAAATGAGAGAGATGGACTCCGATCGCCCACAAACCTGAAGGAAATCTTCCATCTGCTGACAGAGTTCACCATCCCGCTGAATGTTTTCCCTCAGAGATCTTGTCCTGATGAAGAGCGAGTGCAGTTCTGCCTCCGTGTTATCCAGAGATAATCTACAAGAAGAAAGGGGAAAGTGAGCAGGTGGTGCAAGGAAGCCAAACGAACTTTATTTTCCCTTATATTTCACAAACTCTATTTTCACAGTAGACGGTGTCTAGCTAAACTTCCCCAGCTAATTCTGACCAGAAATGTCAGCTCAAAAACGTAATGGTTTATTTCTGTATTAGTATATTTCTATACTAGTCAGAGGAAAAAATATTACCACACTAATTTCTTCTAGAAATTCAAAACCAGAACAGTTTATATCCTATAAGATGCTCATTCTTTGGGGGAGAGGAGAGAATATGAAATTCTGTAAATGGAAACTATGAACTGTTCAAAACTTTGGCCTAATAAGCTCACTTTGGGAAAGACATGTCATCTGTGGTAAGATGTTCACAGTCAATAACACTGAGACACTGGCCAATGACAGGGCTTGGCCTGAAGAGCTATGATTGGTGTATTTCTGCATCGGGTTCATAGCTCTTATAATCAGATATAATCACTCAGATAGCAAGCACAGGACTGGAAGTGGTTCATTGGAGCCAGCTTGCGAGAGGCCGCTGTGGGCGTGGGCACCCCTCCCGACTCCTCACTCAATGAGGCCACACCAGTGGCTTGAATCTGCCACGGTAGCAGTATGCACACCATGGAAATCAGCAAATGCTACAAACAAGGACTTCTTTCCAGGAAAGCTGGTTATTGAACATATACCACTGGATACAGAACTGTGTTAAAAAACACAGAACTCAAAAGCGCTTGTGTACACAGATTACAGCCACATTAAAATGCACACCTATACTGGGATCAGCAGCAAATTAAAGTGATGTAAACACAGCCTTATGTCTGGTAGATACTTTCTCTGTGAGGCTGTGTGACTAATTGAAAACAAAATCCTTTCCCAACCCTTGGTATAGTTCCAAATGCAATAGAAAATAAACGTACCATGTTAGATTCTACAAGGAAACGGCCCTGAAGTTTGACTGATGTATACCAACTCCCAAGGTAAGAGGCTGTGCTGTTTGAGCTCTATCTTTGGGTGTGGAGGGATTTGAAGTTCTTAATCCATATTGTTTTTACACTGATGATATTCATTGAAAACGACTACAGTGGTGTTTTTTTGATTAAAAATACAGATTAATTTTTCAAAACCCCCAAATTCCAAAAGTGCACACACACCTCTGTGAGCAAATGAAAGGGAGGTCTGAAAATTCAACAAGACAAAACTCTTTAAAGTTATAAAATGTTTTAAAGTTATAAAATATTCACCAGTTTCTTAAAAAGTAGTTTAGGGGCACCTGAGAGGCTCAGTCGGCTATATGTGGGCCTTTGGCTCAGGTCCTGATCTTAGGATCCTGGGATAGAGTCCTATGTCGGGCTCACTGCTCAGCAGGGAGCCTCCCTCTCCCTCATCCCTGCCCCCTCTGCTCATGCCTTCGCCCTCTTTTTCAAATCAACTAATTAATCTAAAAAGTCATTTGAAACAAAACCGTGAATTCTCAGAATTCATTTTCAGTCTTCTTCGCTTACCTAGCAGCCTCCTGAACATGGTGCAATTTTTCAGAAAAGTTTAGAAGAATGGCATCTTTCTTTTGGGCTTCCTAGAATGAAAACAGAATTTTCTCTACTGTATGTATAAAACTGAAGGAAACAATTATCCCAAGACTGAAAGGGACTTTAAAGTTCTTGTTTTTATGCTTGATATATTATTCAAAGCAACTCAGTGAAACGTGAACTCTTATATTCCTCAGTTAGTAAGATTTACCAGAACTCCCCTACTCTCCAGATATATTTAACTTCCCAGAGCAACCGATCCTGACGTGAAATACAACTCATGGGCACACAAACTCAATGGAGGTGGGTGGTGGCTTAGCAGGGCCCATTGTTGCTGCGAGAATCCAATACATCCTCCTTAAATACCACCCATACCTGTGAGGGTGCCTTTAAGTGACGAGATGCCTACAGCGGTTAAACCAGTTTGCAAACTGAGTTTAAGCCTAAGGTGCACAAGCCATGGAGGCCTTTGGATTCTTCACCTGTTCAGGGGACACAAGGAAGGTGGATACCAAGGGAGCAATTACCAGTTCTGGAAACGTCCCCCCATGGGTAGGGACCAAGTGACACAGAGCACCTGGCTCCATGGATCTAAAGGGACTGACAGAGAGCCGCCTGGGTGGCTCAGTTGTTAAGCGTCTGCCTTTGGCTCAGGTCATGATCCCATGGTCCTGGGATCGAGCCCCACATCTGGTTCCCTGCTCGGCAGAGAGCCTGCTTCTCCCTCTTCCTGTGCCTGCTACTCTGTCTACTTGTGCTCTCTGTCTCTCTGTCAAATAAATAAATAAAATCTTTAAAAAATAAATAAAATAAAGGGACTGACAGAAGACTCACTGTAAGACCCACGGGATACGGAGCACAGTTTCTGCTTTCAATGTCCTGAAAATCAACTTATTAAATGAGTCCTGAGTTCAACATGTCCTTTGTCTTCTGAAGAATGCAGTAATAATTATGTGTGTTATTTATAGAGCACGTACTATGGGCCAAACACTGAAGTAAGCAGTTTATGGAATTATCCCCTTCAGCCCTCTTGGTTACCTGTTTGGAAGGATCACTAGCCCCATGATTAGAGGAAGAAATTGAGGGTCTTAACGTTTAAGGAACTTGTCTGAGGAAGTACAGCTAATAAAAGACAAATCAAAATCCCAGTTCTGTCCTGTCCTGAAGCTCACACTGGAAGCCAGCCCAGCTTCCTCCCCAGCTTACAGCTACATCTACGTGATGGCTATCAAAACAACAAAGGCTATCCAATGAAGGAAAAACAAAGTGGTACAATTCGTAATTTGAGATAATGTAACAACAGACTTTTTCACTTTGTAACTGGTTGTTCTGGTATCCCAGAGCCCCAGCCAGAATCGAGGTGACGGCCAGGGTGCAAATACCAAGCGCATGCTTGTCACAAGGTAGCCTGCCTCAGAGTTCACAAAGGGGAACAACTGGAAGTGATCTTTTTCACTGTTCTGGCTCCCTCACTCTCTACACATAACCAGTCACAAATCTAGTCAGCCCAAAGCTGGGAATGTCTCAGCACCCAGGCCTCTGCCCTCCATCCCTGTGGCCGAGACTCGGAGTCTCAGCTCTCTCTCTCCAAACCGTCAGAGAGCCACCTTCTGCCAAGAGGGGCCCCATTTCCAGTTCTCTCTCCACTCCCGCCTATCCCCCACAGTGCCTTATTTTCCGAAAAACAAAGCCAACCTGGCCAGGCCATTATCCTGGGCTCCGACTTCCACTGGCTCCCCACTGCTAAAGCATGAATCCAGATTCCTCAGTATTTTGGATGTGGATCCTTCCTAATCGGGCCTCACCAACCCTGACCCCTGCCTCCCCCAACCTCTATTTCCCTCCTAGTCTACAGCCCCAGGCATTGGGCAACTCAGCTCAGAAGTTGCAGGGTGCTTCTGCAAATAGAACCTTCATGGAGCCCACCTGGTCCTCTCCTGTCTCTGTGGGATGCCACCTAATACCTGGGAAAAACCTCCCCATCGAGGTCTCACACTCATTCTCTCTTTCTCTCTCTCTCTCTCTGAATTCCCACTTCCACATACCTGTGCAACAAAGTGCAGAAGATTCATCCCAGGTTTGTTTGCTTTTGTGTCTGCCAATTTGAGCAAAGAAGACAGTTTAAATCCTACTGCATTGCCAGCATACCCTCCCTAAAGAAGACAAATCAGAAAAAAATATATATACGTATATCTTCAGATGGGCAAATAAACTTAGAAACACAACATCTTAATTTTTTTTTAATTTTACTTACTGCATTCATGATGTTCCCTGCCTGTAGCACCAAGTGTAATATTGAATGTAGCTCCTCACACAGCATCAACTCTGTCAAAAAAGAACACACCACAGGACCTTGAGCTTCCGTGCACAAAGAGAGCCACCACAACCAAGTTCAAGAGGGCCTGAAGCAAGCTCTGACCCTAAACCACGTATTAAGACCGGAAAAAAACAAATCAAGCCACACATTCTGTGGTGTATCTAATGTGTCATTTGCTACTGGCAATCCGTGTCCTGGTCTTTAACTGGGAATGGATACATATGATGCTTCAGTGTATCACAAAACACTTCAATAAGGAACATTTTCAAGGAGTGGAAAATGCAAAGGCCTTAGGAAAAGCAGAGCACTGTGTTATAGGCACAACCTCTTTCTTAGCAATTCTTTATTTTCTTTCCTTTCTATCCCCTCGCCTTTGAGATTATATTTATAGAAGATGGAAACTAATGAGAGCAACATTTTGCTTAGTCCACGAGCTATGAGGAGATAAAAAAATAAACAGGCTGGGATGACATGTAAATGACTTGCAAAGCACTAAACCCTAGGGGCCAGGCACCCAGAGACTCAGTCCACTTTATTCAAATCTACAAATTTCATTTGGATTGGCTTAAGGTTTATAAAGGAGCTTTCATTGTAATATATCTTTAGTTCTTTAAACACAGCAGCTTTTGCACACACATCTATGCAAATTAACATTATTAAAAATTATTAATGTATTTCAAAAGCTAAAAGCAAGGTTTGATGATTATTAAAATTACAGTATATATAGATAATAAAAAGCTACCTATGATCTTAATAACTTTATATTCTCCATTAAGTGCGGTATTACTTTCAAAAAATTACACTTGGATCACTGCCTGTATTACATTATCTAAGAAGGCCAGTATCTGAAGGTTAACCAGATAAGAAATGTTTCTGCCGTGCCCACAAATTTGCATGGCTCACTACAAGAACTATTCCATCTCCATGTGAACAGGAGGAACGGCCCTTCCAAAGTTGCTGCAATAGCCCTGGTGTGTGTGGGAAGAAATTTTAACAGGCCTCCCTATGGAAAGAAGAACACTTGCCCTGAATTCTGAGACTCCTCTCTAAACTGAAGAAAATACGACGGGCTGAAGAGCAAAACTTTATCTCAATACGGGCCAGAGAAACGGAACAGGAAAATCAAGTAGGAATCAACAGCTCTACAATGCCTAGAAGTCCAGAAAACAACCCAGAGGAAATCGGGCTGGCACTGGACATGGGATGCAGAAGGATGTGAGGGGTGGAGAGCACCGGAGACGCTGCGGTGGAGATGAGGGGTGCCCACAACTGGGCTAGGCCTGCTTGCTCAGCGCCATACATGCCTGAGGGCAAAACCCCATTGCTTTGGAGGGAGGCAGGAGAGCAATTCCAAGGAGTCTACCTGGGCAGGCAAGTCGTTCAAAGAAATGGAAACGACCCACTCACCCCTCTCAAACACAAATAGCCCACCAGGAGTTAGAGACTTGAGGGGAAGCAGGTGGGAAAAAACAGAGAGCAGAACCATCAGGAACCTGTAGAAGGGCACACTGGAGATGCCCAGGAGGAGTCAGGAGGAAAGGAGGAATGCTGCTGAAAAAGCAGGCCTGGACACCAGAGGCCAGAGGATGAGGGAGGATGTGGCTGGCCTAAGTGCCCAGGGTTTGTGCATGCGCGCGTGCGCACACACGCGCGCGCGCGGGCGCGCACACACACACACACACACACACACACACACACACAGCATGCACACGGAAAGCTGATCTGGGAGAGGAACAAGAGCTAGCTACAACCAGCAAGGTTTACTCTGAAGCTGGGGATGAAAGAAATCTTCTTTTATGGGAGGTTACTATGCTAATTAATTGATTGGTCAATTAATCAACTAATTAATTAGGGAGGAAAGTAAATGGAAATAAGCCTTAACTGTCTGTCATCCCACGTAATATCTCATTTCCCTTTTTAGGGTGTAGCAGAATTAGGATTTCACATTTCTCATTTCAACTAAACAGTTTTTTTAAAAAGAAAATGCTACCAGACCACTGCAGCCACCATGGAAAACAGTATGGAGGTTTCTCAAAAAATTCAAAATAGAATGACCACACGATCCAGTAATTCCACTACTGGGTATTTACCTCCAAAATATAAAAACACTAACTCAAAGGGATACATGCAACCCTATGTTTATTGGGGCATTATTTACAGTAGCCAAATTATGGAAGCAGCCCAAGTGTCCATCAACGGATGGATGGATAAAGAAGAGGTGGTATGTATACACAGTGGAATCATACTCAGCCATCAAAAAAGAATGAAACCTTGCCACTTGCAGCAATATGGATGGATCCAGACGGTATAATGCTGAGTAAAATAAGTCAAAGAAAGACAAATTCTATGATTTTGCCCATACGTAGAATTTAAGAAACAAAAACAAAGAAAAAAGACCAAAAAACCAGACTGGACTCTAGAGAACAAACTGGTGGTCACCAGAGGCAAGGTGGGTGGGGGATGGGGGAAAGAGGTGAAGGGGATGGAGAGTACACTTCTCGTGATGAGCACCGAGTGCTGTGGGCCACTGCTGAATCACTACATTGTACACCTGAGACTAAGAGAGCACTGTGTGTGAACTACACTGGCATTAAAAAATAAACTGGTTTTAGGGGTGCCTGGGTGGCTCAGTGGGTTAAAGCCTCTGCCTTCGGCTTGGGTCATGATCTCAGGGTCCTGGGATTGAGCCCCACGTCGGGCTCTCTGCTCAGCGGGGAGCCTGCTTCCCCCTCTCTCTCTGCCTGCCTCTCTGTGTACTTGTGATCTCTCTCTCTCTGTCAAATAAATAAATAAATCTTTAAAAAAAAAAACCATAAAAAAAAGAAAGAAAAAGAAATAAATTGATTTTAAAAATCAGAAGAAAGCTTACTAAAAAGAATAAAAACTAAAATAAAGTGCTCCCACCAAAATTAATAAAAACAAATTACATGAAGCCTCACGTGGTCACTTACCTTTAGTCGCGGTTCTTAGAATTGTTATGTCTGTGTATAGAGAAGAACACGAAGGTAAAAATTCCTTCTTTAGCACCATGGCTTCAATCCGAAGTGAATAGCTGAAACATAAAAAGTAAAACTGTAGGGGCACCTGGGTGGCTCAGTGGGTTAAGTGGCTGCCTTCAGCTCAGGTCATGACCCCAGGGTCCTGAGATCCAGCCCCGCATTAGACTCCCTGCTCGGCGGGAAGCCTGCTTCTCCCTCTCCCACTCCCCCTGCTTGTGTTTGCTCTCTTGCTGTGTCTCCCTCTATCCAATAAATAAATAAAGTCTTGGAGAAAAAAAAAGTAAAACTGTAGCATTTGATGTCACTGATTTTAAACCCTTTCTCTGTGAGGAACAGTGATGGACAATCCTTACTTTGGCACCTGAATCAAGTAGTGCAGAAAGGAGTCCGCCAGGGACAGCTTGGACACATCTCCACTAAATGTTTTCAGTTTCTTTATCTAAAAGACAAACAGAGAATAGAGAAAAAAAAAAATAACTTGTGATTAAAATACATTATTTTAAATTTCATCTTAGAATCCCTGTAAGAAAGTAATATTTCAGTACTAAATTCAAATTAATAAAAATGTAGACCCAAGAAAAGACAGAAAAGGAAATCATCACAATGACTATGTTTTTTTGAAAGAAGAGAAACCAGACAAATGAGAAGAAGAGCTGTGTCATGTGTGTGGGTATAAATAACTTCAGTCTGTCTGGAGAATTAGAGACATAGGAGTCCTCAAGGGAAGGGTCAGTTCTAAGGATGGAAATGTTCTGTAAGTTATAAACTGGAAAGGAGATCATTGGGAGAAAGAGGAGGACACTGGGTCGTCATTCTAACACGGTCCTCTAGGTCCCTAATGAAAAAAAATCTCAATATTTTGGATATTTTGGATATAAAATACTCGGACTAGGGGAGGGCTAAAAGACCTTTCTGTGGCCAAATCCCCCCTCCACACAGAACAACCTTACACCAAATGGCTGCTGTGTGCTTAGGCAAGAACACACCTGCTGTCCAGTGGGAAGAGAAAAAGGAACAGGGCTTAAGCAGCTGAGGGGTCAATGTCAAGACCTCCCCTTTGAAAATGACCAGGTAATAAAACAATGTACGTTCAGATCCCATTTCTAGAAATTTTACAAGAGGCATCCACTGCGACCCCCACTCTCCATACACACACCACAGGTGTGGAGGAAAAGACTAGAATGTACTCCCCCTACCTACACAAGGTGATAGGTTTATTATTTTCTTCTGCTGCTCATTTTTGTGTCCTAAAATGTCTGTATGAACATGGATTACTCTTGTAAAAAATTAAACTCAACTCAAAATTATCCTTTTAACCACAGCAAAGAGAAACAAGAGTTCTGACCCAGGAATACAGCCGAACAGCTAGCAGTGGGGGATGGAAGCAAAGAGAAAGTTCTCAAACTTCATCAGAGCAAATCAGCACCTCCATCACGCAGAGAACTGGACCAGCCCAGCGACGGGAACTTTTCTACTATGTCCACTGTCGTAGAGCGTCTTGCAACAAGAATACTTTACGGTAAATCGAACCTTGGGACTACGAGTAAAGTAGACAGCCCACCTCTGCAGCTAACTGTTGCCAATGAGCACTCACCATCTTTCATTAGTCTTTTAAAGCTTACTCTGTTCCATCCCTGGGATCATGGCGGGTGCCCATAAAAATAACATGCCTTTTCAGTGTCTTGAGAAATAGGAAATGACAGCTCCAAAACACAGAGCAGAGAGTTCTGCAAAGATCCACAAACTGAAGTGTCTACATCAACAATCTGAAAATACAAAATGTCACAGGGCCGATGGACACCCCAGACTTAAGTCTGATGCTTAAGACTACATTTTTTAAAAAATGGGCAGAAAATAGCCATTGGGAGAATGGCATTACTTCTACCGTTAGGGCCCCAAACTGAATTTCCCATTTTTAGGCTTATTTGACTTAGGGGCAGATGGAATTTCTGGTTGAGCTAAACTCAAGTCAGTACCTAGCTGCTGAATGGAGAAAACCGTAGGAGGAGGTCCTGATCCTTTCTGAACTAGAGTTTAGCAATTCACTATATATGGAAAGGGGCAGAGAGAGGTTGTCCCTTTTCTAAGACCATCAACTCAGCATGTGCAAAGCTTCTGAAAAGAAGAGTGCAATTTTCTGTCTAAAGCATATAGAATAGGTCACACTAAATAAACCTGGTAGGTATTTCTATTAAACATGTGCTCAAGCTGTAACTGAACAATGATTAATCTCCTTCACTTACATAAAGAGCTAAAAATGTTTATGGATTTCAAGAGCATGGTGATGGAAAGATAGTATTTAATTTAAATGCCATGTATACAGTCGTTAATTCCATTTCAAAATGAGACTCGTTCATTAAGAGGGATTATTGTACCTTCACAGTGGTAGGGAGGTAAGAAAGAGAGGTGAACAAACCCTATAATTATTGTACATTCTCGTCATCATCAAAAAGCATTTATCACACATTGTTAGGCATAATTTTGTTGGCTGAGCCAGGTGACTCTCGTTATGACCTGGCTGTGCCCAGTTTCTGTCCTAACAGCAGAAAGCATGCTCCTTAAGACGCACACATTCCCAAGGGCAGACCTCCTTCGTCCCATCTAATTCCACTCACACGGCCTCAAAATAGCGAGATTTCCCACCAACAGGTTCACCCAAGAGAAGACCCTGGGGTTTCCTCTCTGTCATTCTCCCCAACAAGGGGCAGAGTTGGTATAGAAGGTTGGGAGGAGGGGATAAAAATGTCAGAGGCGGCGACCAACCTGCTGCCTGAGAGAACAGGAAATTTCTACCCCCTTCCAGCCCTCTGTCCCTGAAAGTGACACAGGGGTGGGGCCCCACCCCCAAGGGAGGGAAGGGCTCTCAGGCTGCATCTGGGCTCCCTTCTGACCATCCACCCGGCTCCTGCACCAGCCTCTCCCTTGTCCCCTCTCTGCCCACAGGAATACTTTCCAGGGCAAAGAACCCCCTCCCAGGGCTTTTATTTCTGGGCCTGCCTTCTTCCTCTCCAAGTTTTAACCGTGCAAACATTTAGGGCAAAATGAAAAAAAACATGCCAGATTAAAGATCTGTGGGGAAGGGCAGAGAAATCCTGAAAACAAATTAACCTTCTTCTGGCTTGTCAGCTGAGAATGCATGACTGAAAAGGGCTGTTTCCGCTCATATTTTTCAACATGCTGATGAGATGACAGTATCACTCAAGCGACACTCGCCTGGTGCTCGCTCTGGAGCAGGGGCGATGAAAGAGCTGGAGGGAGGCCCACGGTGGTGCGGGGTGGGGTTGTGAGAACCTTTGCCCTTCCTTCCTCAAAGGGATGCGGCGGAGTGCCGCAGAAGGAACTGTGCTGGGGTCAGATGAATCACGTGGAAATCCACTTTCCCCTCTGGCCTGTTGAGTATGGGACACACAAGCAGAGTTCCAGCGAACCTGCGTGAGCCTCAGTTTCCCATCTGTACCCTGAGGACTGTCTGACAATGTGGCCGAGAGGATTCAGTGGCAAAGGCACCCCAGATCATCAGAGCTGCAACGGAGTGACCTTCTACGTGCCGGGCACACCGGACTACACACTTGATCCCATTATCTCGCCCAACTGCATTCTATTCTGCCCTGCCCAGTGCCTGGAACACAGGGACACACATGCTCCGTCAATGTTCAGTCCCTTCCTGTGCGAAAAATGAGCACAGAACACTACACCCCAAGCTTAGCGACATGTGGTTACACAAACACTGGTGCACTTATTAACATATATCTGCCACATTCCTAAATCTCTCTCACTTGGCCCTGGCTCCCCCTTGGCCCCATCCCTATCCTCCACCCTCTACCCTAGACTTGGGGGCTGGCCTTGGTCCGGGTGGCTCTGGGGACCACGGAGCACTCAGAGCGAGGCCAGTGGGTCCCCGCAGCAGGCATCTGTCAGAAGGTGGCTTCCACGGGCACGGAGACGCCCTTGCAGATCCCCGCAGTGGTTCAGGGAGGGGAGCCAAGAAGCCCTGGAGATGGTCAGGGTGTTCCCGCTGAAGGAAGCTCCCAGTTGAGTGTGGAGGGCGTGGTGAACTGAAGCCCAGAGTCGGTAATGTAAACAAGAAGTGTGACCAAGCCTGTCGGGTATTCAGGCTAAGGATGACCCTGCGGCAGGACAGGGGGACAGGAGAAGCAGCTGCCTTTGGCTCGGTAGCAGAGTCTCAGGGCTCTGTCTCATCCCAGCAGGACGTTGTCTCTGGGGTTGGCTAACTGTCTGGTGGGGAGCGAATGCAGCACTCGGGTGGGTTTCAGTCGTCTTTACCCTTAACACCCCCCCTTGAATTATGTGCCACACCCCCAGCTCAACAACATGGGAGGCTTGACAGCTAAGTTGCTTCTTTGAAAAATCCCCGAGGCCTCTGCAACCTTTGCATTCTCTAATCACCCCTGAATTTAAAATTAGAAACGAAGGTATTAGGAAAACCTGTACCTAATCTCCCACCTCTTCACTGCGGCACGAAGCTGGCAGCCTCCCCCAACCCCGCCTAACGTCCCTTTCATTAGAAATTTAGAGCTTTTTGGAGCATGTCCACACGCGCTCTCAAATGTGACCCTCACTGAAATAAGGCATGAGGTCAGGCAGGAGTGAGCACCACAGCAAGTCCTAAGGAGGAGGCACGAGAAAAGCCCAAAGGGGAGTAAGATTTCAAGAACAATTCAATCTTTTTAAAATCCAAATTAATTAAACCCTAGCCATCCTAATTAAAGAACTCTGAAACTCTCATTCTCTACATTAAAAAAGACTAAGGGCTGTTCGGTGTTTAAGATCCAGGGTAAATTATGATTTAACATACCTTTCCCTCAAGACTTTAAGACCCTTTACGGTCATTAATAAATGCTGGTAATTAATCTTGACTTAGGTAAATTACACTTAATTTGCAAACAGAAAAGCTGACACAGAGAGAGAGGTTCAGATTATCAAATATACCTAGAATCCTCAGTTAGCTAGTATGACCCTCGAGTTGGCTTTGCAAGTTTATCACAGATTGATGTAAAAGTAGTACAGATATATACTCCTCTTGTTATTTATGGCACTAAAGTCAAATGCCATAAATTATGTGTGGCAAGAGGAGTGGGATGGGGAAGAGAAGAACCAGCTGTGTGGGTAAAAGGGTAGCTTAAACTTTTTACTTTGTAAGATTTTACATTATTTAAATGTTTGCAAGCACATATATTCATGTCATTTCTTACTAAAATTTTCCAGGGTTCCCTTCTTCAGAAATAAAAGGCAGTATTACAATTTTATAAGATTTTACAAAGCTTCCAACCATTCAACGGCTCAGTTAATTCAGTCCCCCCAAAAAGATGATTAACTTTATACTGCAGTACTAAACCGCTATCACAGCAATTTCCCCCTTTAAGTTAATTACAGAGACAACATTTCTTAGCAGTTTACCTACTTCTCCAAAATTTTAAAGCATCTTTATCCAAAAGCGATTTCCTTTTATTTTTGTGTGTATAAGGTATACATATTTATAAAATAACTTGGATACGGCCTCAGCAAGAAGTGTCATTGGCGATGGAAAAGGAAACCAAATTTAATTGAGGTCCCATGTGCCCGGTACCACGCCCGATGAATAACTAAGGGTTTGGCATCCTAGCAAACCCTCACTGTACAGGTGCAGACACTAAGTTCACCAGAGTTAGGAAATTTGCCCAAGCAAGGGGACATCTGTTCCCTAACTCCACAATTTATGCTCTCTCTACTAAATCACTTTTTATTACTTGTATATGAGAAGACTCTGGCTCTAGGTAGCAGAGGGCCCCTCCCAGGTTGAGTTCTGACACTCTGAAAAATATTGAGCTTTGATCATCACTCCTACCATCTAAAACTCCTGTGCCAAATTCCTTACCTCCTCTGACTCCGGCAAAAGCTTAAGAAATTCTCGCAAGGTCTCTGATCCATAATGCTCACTCTTTCCCTGATGAATATCTTCTACAATGGACTGAGGAGACCTTGAAAAGACAATTAATTAGATTCCATTTCACGTCTGTTGGAGTGCCAAAGAAACACAAGTCAGTGGAAACTAAAACAAATCACCTTGACCCTTTGCCCATCCCACCTTCTTCCCAGTCTGAGGGACGCGCTGTGTCAGCAATCACAGGAGACCCAATGCCAGGGAAAGCGGGGGTCCCAACACACAGCCCAGAGGCCCCTACACCCAGAAGCCCACCCTTGGGCATCCCAGAAAAGCTGAAAGTGGCAGCAAACCATAGGAGTCTTCTCTGGGAGAAGAAAAGCAATCCCCTTTGGTCGCATGGAACCCTGGCGAGCCTCTCCTCTCCACTTTAGAACACTGGCATTTCACCACTGTCTTCTGACCAGTCCAACCTCCGCTGAGGGGCAACACTATAGGTGAATTCATAAATTCCCCGGCATGACAGGCTTGAACAGATACCCTTAGGCAACTCTGCCTGTACTTCAAGCCACTAGGTTATGCTTCCATGCAGGAAAAGAGCAGAGAGCGACAGGCACTCGCACACTTATCACGCCGTGTGTTGAAGGAGGGTAGGCAGGTATGAGGAATGAATTTCGCTAACGTTAGAAGCTGAATTTTCAGCTCAGCCACACCCACAGACTGATGCTGACACCAGGGATATGCCTAAAGTTGCAAATGTGTGCAAAAACCTTACTTCTTAAATTGCTTAAGAAATATCCCAATGTTCATGCTCCGTTTTGCATCCAAGACAGTAATCTGGAAAAGAACAGACACACAGAAGACTATTACAAATGAGAAGACTTGGGAGGGAAGAAGAGAAGTAAAGCCTATCAAAATACAACACTAATTATGAAAGAATAACTTCCAGTGTGTAAATCTGGTTATTAATCGGCATACCTAACACAGTTTTGCAAATCTTAAAATATTATCATCTCCCCAAATTTCCTGCAATGATCTATTTCGTTAACTATAATAATACATATCTATTTTAATCTTACATAACTTTTTTTTTTTTTTTTTTTTAAACAGAGTGAGAAGGTGTGTGTGCACAAGCTAGGGGCAGGGGGAGAAAGAGAGAATCCCAAGAAGGCTCCATGTTCAGTGCAGGGCCTGACTCAGGGCTCGATCTCAGGACCCTGAGATCATGACCTGAGCTGAAACCGAGAGTCAGACACTTAACTGAATGAATGACATAGGCGCCCCTTATCTTATATAATTATTAATGAACAGTGTATATTAAAATTGTTTAAATTTAGCTATTTCCTCTTAGAATAATATAGCCTTCATTTAAAAGCTCAAATTTGAAAAACAGCTGTGTTAGCATAGTCAGATCATATGAGATTTGAACTAAGAAAGCAAAAAATAACTCAAGCAACTGCAGAGTTCCAAGCCCTGCTTTAGGGATGTAGAAGGACCAGTACTGTTATTTTAAGAAATGTAATACAATTAATTTTTTTCTAAAAGATAAATTATTTTTCACTGAGAAAGAATATGTGTCCTTCATATATTGTCCTTCAGGGGAAAGTAAGAAAGTCTTCTACGTTTTATTTACTCAGAATTTAAAAAGGAAAACTGTTGTGCTGTATTTCACCAAGTCTAACCATGCATATTAACATCACTGGAATCAGGATGTGTCTGACAATGCACAGTATCTTTGACTTAATGAAATATGGTGCCATTCGAATATACTGTCAAAACCCAGATTTGGGCTACAATAGGTTTTAGCTGTTCAAAATGAAAAATTGGGCAGGGTTTTATCAGACTAGAAATTAGAAACTTTGCTCGGCAGGGGGTGGGGAGGATGTTGTTATTAAAAACAGAAGCCGGGGCATCTGGGTGGCTCAGTTGATTAAGTGTCTGCCTTCGACTCGGGTCATGATCCCGGGGTCCAAGAGTCCAAGAGTCCAGGAATCCCGGAATCAAGCCCGCATCAGGCTCTCTGTTCAGCAGGGAGTCCGCTTCTCCCTCTACCCCTCACCTCCTTTGGGCTCTCTCTCTCTCTCTTAAGTAAATAAAATCTTTAAAATAAATAAATAAAATCTTTATAAATACATACATACATACATAAATATTCATACAGAAGCCATTTCTTTCTCTGGAAGGGAACATCCAAGATACATGGAGGAAAAGATCACCGTAACACTGCCATAGGTTTTGTTTTTTTTTTTTTTTCCAACTGTTTTTTGGTAAAGGGAGACTAGCTAAAACAGGAATGTTGTTATGATTCTCTTCCTTTCCAAATGTATGTGATTCATTTGTGAACAAAAGCGAATCAGGCTTCAGATTAAATTCCTGTTCTCTAGTCCTGCTTGTAAGTTTCTTAGCAGCAGCGAGAACTGTTAACCAAATTTAATGGCACTTCTTGGCTATAAGGTTAAATTTTTACAGGAGTGTGGCTGCCTTCTTTTGAAGGCTGATCTTAAACAATCACATTATTTACTATCCTAGGGGTTTATTTCATGTTCCTGCAATCACCTACCAGCCATAAAATAAACTCCCGGACGCACAGGGCAGGCTCCTTATTGGAAACCTACCCAGGGACTGCAGTTCAAGCTCAGTGTGAAAGGAGGGGAGAAAACGGGCAGAGAATAAAACCTGTCAAACATAACACCCTTTAAAGAGGAAAGTGCATACGAAACAGAGGAATCTAAATTTAGTACGACAGAAAACAAGTGTATATTATAATCCATCAATTAAAAAGCCACAAGTAAGAACACGTATACTGATACATTAGTATTCGTAATCAAAGGACTCCCTCGGCACTCACCTCTACCGAGAATGAGGAAAAAACTTCTTTCTTATTTCTCTCATTAAATCACCACCTCTTGCTCTATTTAACCCTGGATGGCAGCACCCTCTCCCGCCCCCAACTCCAAGCCCCACCCATGACCCCCTGACACTGCATGTCCCCGACCTAGGTTTATAGCTCCTGCCCCTGGAAAAGGAATGGAGAAATTATTCTTTTCGCTCCTATTTGACAGATAAGGAAACCGAGATGTCAGTGATGTCATGTTATCCCTTTCCCAAAGCAACACGAGAACTGAAATGCTAGTCTGGGTCTCTCGGGTTCCTTCTCACTCTAGTTCCTGTGAGTTTGAATATCGCTAGGATACAGGAATAGAGAGAAGGGGCCAGGCTTCCCCACCAGCCTCGGACGGTATCCACTCCAGGAATGGGGGCAGATCTAAAGAAAGCCAACCCTAGGGCCTGGCCAAGTCCCCTGGCAACTCCAGAGCTCTATGTGGGAGATGATGGATAGAAATCATATTCTCACAGCTGAGACAGCCTCTAGGAGCTGCCATCATGAGTGCCCCTTGACTCGGGGTAGCAGCTACAGCCTGGGGCAGCGGCTACCTCCACCACTTGAAGCAAAGCTTCAGAAACTGGACACCAGTTTAACAGAGGGACACCTGGGTAGCTCAGTCGGTCAAGCATCTGCCTTCTGCTCAGGTCAGTCCTGCATCTGCACTGGGCTCCTTGCTCAGCCGGGAGCCTGCTTCTCCCTCTCCCTCTGCTGCTCCCCCTGCTTGTGTTCACTCTCTCTCTGACAAATAAATAAATAAAACTTTATAAAAAAACTTTTAAGAGAATTCAGCAATACTCCTAAAGAAAAACCTGGGCTGGCCATCACTGAGCACCTTATAGGGCAAAGAGAGCCCAGAGCCTTATCCAAACAGCAGGAAAACTGATAGCATTCCAGGGGCAGTCCTGCTCTCTCCTGGCATCCTCTCCCTTGCCTAGCATGAGAGCTGATTCTTCCTCACAGGCTGTCACACCGGATCCTTCTAAAGCAGTGTTATAAAAGTGTTTGTTAAAGTCTTTTAAAGCGGGTTGTCACTTCACATGCAAATTAGCTTATCTTACTCCCCAAATGCTTGCCAGCTCAAAGCTGGACAATTCAGGAACCTGTGTGTGTGGGACTGGGCAGTGTTCTGGAATCCCCCAGATCACCAGACTGTGCTCGTGCAGGTGGCACAGGCCACAACAGACAGCCTCAGGAACAAGGATGGCCTAACCCAGCTCCCTCCCTGCCCACCAGTTCTAATCGACCAAAATCTTCTTTTCTGGACACCACAGGGCAGGGAGGCAGGACCCCCACTGAAATCAGGGCCTGTCACAGCAGGGACAGCCCAAGTACTACAGAGCTCACAGGCTTTCCCGTCAAGGGCCACCGAAGAGTTACGCCAGCCTGGGAGAACGAGGGAACAAAATACAACGTCCTGTGCCCCATTCACGTGGTTCTGAGGACTTCCCACTAGGATGGGAGGTGGCCCTGCTGGAGAACCAGTGTCCCCACACACGGCCTGGCTGACCAGGGCTGTAGGGTCTCCCACTGAAACACTGAGACTACAGCACTCCAGCAGGGCTCTGATTGGTTCCACCGCAACCCTTTAAGCACCCCTCTTTTCTTCTATGATTCCAGAACATTCATCCACAAGCAATCCCCTACACAATCTGCCTCCCATAGTCTTTCAAGGAAGAAGCAGCTTTTGTATTTTAGTTGTGGTTAAAAAAAGAAAAAAAATGTATTTTTTAAATGTATTTAAAAAAATGTAATTTTTTTAAGTAATCTCTACCCCAATGTGGGGCTCGAACTCACGACCCCGAGATCAGGAGCGGCATACTCTACCGACTGAGCCAGCCAGGAGCCCCCCTCCTGCACCATTTTTAAATGGTCAGTGTCAGGAAGAGCACGGACATTGTGGTCCAGCCATCACCACCACAACCCCACAGAACTCTTCCCATCTTACAGCACTGCAGCTCTGTACCCATTAAGTCCTAACTCCCCCTCCTGCCTTCAGCCCCTGCCAACCACCTTTCTGCTTTCCATTTCTGAGTCTGACTGTTCTGGGAAACTTCACACCAGTGGAATCATATGGTATTTGTCCTCCTGAGACTGGTTTATTTCACTGAGCATGATGTCCTCAAGGCAGTAGAAATGGTTAAGCCATGTTTCTTTCTTTCAATAGGTCAAAGACGGCTTCCCTTTCTAAGTACCACTAAGTAGTGGTTATTTTAATGCTATGTCAAATTTGGAAAAGCAAAATTTAAAAAAATCTTCCTGTATCCTCTTATAGAGACATAGCTTTTGGTTTTTGATGTTTTTATTTTGTTTTTGTTTTTTTTTTTCATTTTCTTTTTCATTTTGGTTGGCTGCCAACTGGGAAATGTTCCAGCCTGGGTCGAGGCTGGGGGACGGTGGGGGTGGGGATAAAAATCTAGCTGAAGCTTCTTTTTTTCCCCCCTCCTTTCAAATGTATTTCAAATACTCGTCTAGTTCTATAGTTCTGGATTGAGCATGTCCCAGAATTCTGGAACATACTGAAAACATAACAAAAGTTGAGAAAGAATAAATTGGAGTGAGAGAATAAGTTATTACTGTTCAGAAAATTAGAAAAAGCAATCTTCCTTCCATCCTCCCTTCATTTCTTCTTTGCTCTCTTCTCCTAATAAGGAATTTTAGTTATTTCTCGTAAGGTAATATTAATTTTAATTATAAAATTATTACAGACAGCATCTAGAATGATCTCATGTATTCCAACATTTGTGGGTTTTTTTCCTTTTTTATTTCACTTTTATTGAGGTATAATTAACAAATAAAATGTAAGATATTTAAGGTGTGCATCATGCTTATTTGATATACGTAAACATGGTGAAAGGACTCCGCTCCCCCCACCTCACGGTCATCTTTGGTTCCTCCTTTTCAGTGAGAACATTTAAGTTCTTTTCTCTTAGCAAGTTTCTATTATCCAACACAGTGTTATCAACTGTAGTTACCTTGTTTTATACTACATCCTCAGGCCTCGTTTATCTTGTGTATTGTCAATCCTGCTTTTGATCATATTGATCTATCATACTAATAAACACTCCCTTTGCTCCCTTGGTTCAGTTCTTTTTCAGCTCAGCTACCTTTAATTTCCTTTAGAGGATATCAACTAGCTAAGACTGTCACTTTTTTTTTTCCTTTTAATTTTATTTGAGAGAAAGAGAGCACAAGCAGTGGGGAGGGGTAGAGGGAGAAGCAGACTCCCCACCGAGCAGGGAGCTTGATGTGGGACTCAATGCGAGGACCCTGGGATCATGACCTGAGCCAAAGGCAGATGCTTAACCGACTGAGGCACCCAGGCACCTTGTCCCTTCCTTTAAGAGCATTGTAGATTCTAATGGGAGACATGAGACCCAGCTGACCAGTGTGAGCGATGCTGAAGGGGCTGGGAACAGCGGGGACAGGCAGATAGAAAACATCTCAGGGAAGAGGTCAGTGAACTCTGCAAACTTTGGAGTTCGAGCTGACTTGGGTTATTACTAATCCCCGTTATTTAGTTTTGTTATTTCTAATTATTTTATTACAGTTTAATTATTATTATAACATTTGTAGCCTCCTCAGGTTAATTTTTAGGTAACAAAAACACAAGGTTAGTAATATTTCATAACCTTGCCTCCCCTCCCCCTTACTAAATGTTCTAATTTACTCAATTGAGTGTTGTTCTTCCTAAATTCAGCCATTCCAGAACCCAGGTCTTCCTTATCTTCCAGCAACTCCTTTGTCTGGGATATAATGAAACTTATTTGTAATGCTTTATAAGCCCTTTCAAGTAGGAGCCAACCACATAATGGCAGGCCATTTCTGCAGGAGGTTATTATGTTTCAAAGGGACATTATCTGATCCCTGAGGTGCTCCAAATCATGGCCTGTGTTTCCAGGCTCAGGATGGGTCCCTCTGCAAAACGTGCTCGTTAGGGTATTCTCCACTTCACGCAGACAGGGAGTGGGAACTACTACTTTCAACGCTGGATTCCATTTGCTCCTTCTGAGTAAACTGGAAAACTTATCACTGGACCTTGTGAAACTATCACTCTGCTGAGTCGTAATTTCCTTAGGAGAAGGTCTAATGAGGGCAGAAAATAGCATGTACTGTATTCTTTTACTACGATATATATATATATGTATGTATATATATATATACGTATATATATACACACATATTTATTAATTTATATATTTTAAAATTAAATATAATATATAATTATTTATGAATTATTTATAAGTATTAACATATTTATAAATATTTTATATATATAATACTTCTAACCATGTTGGAGATAGCATGAAAAATTAAAAATAATTCTGGATAACCCTTTGTTATGTGACGATATTGCCTAATACACACTTAAATCCATCCACCTAAACTACTCATCCTACTTGAGTTCTAAAGAGTTGAAAAGTTAGATTATCTTATGACACACGGTCATGGTGGTTTAATTTTTCTTTCTAGCAGCTTCTCTCAGATTAGGACCTACCAGTGTTAAAAACAGTCACACACCCATATTCATCGCACCATATTCACAATAGCCAAAAGGTGGAGGCCCACATATCCATCAATGGATGACTAGATCAACAAAATGTGGTATATATACAGAGGAATTATCACTCAGCCTTAAAATTCTGACACGTACTACACAGGTGAACCTTAACGACATTATGCGAACTGAAATGTTCCAGTTGCAAAGAAACAAATACTATATGATCCCACTTACATAAGGCACATAGAGAGGTTAAATTTTTAGAGACAGAAAGCAGAAAGGTGGTTGGTGGGGCTGAAGGCCGGAGGGAATGGGGAGACAGGACTTAACGGATACAGAGCTGCAATTCTGTAAGATGGGAAGAGTTCTATGGGGGCGTGGTGGTGACGGTTGGACCACAATGTCAATGAGCTTCCTGACACTGAACGGCACATTTATAAACAGTTAAGACGGTAAATGTAATGTGTATTTTATCCCTGCTACTTCCCTCCCTCCCTGAGTGCTTTTACCTGCTCTTGAATTAGCAAACCTAAAGCTGTGAGTTCCAGCAGCCCCTGGAACTATCATTTTCCAAAATCAATTTACTTATATTACATCATATCATATCATATATTATGTTATATTATAAAAATATTTATAAGGGAGGCCATGCATTCTAACCTGGTAGCTGCCCCCTCAGCAGTATTGTGAGCTAGACCCCCTTCTGGTTGTTACAGGTGGTTTCCTGAGAGGTACACTCCATTTCCCGCTGTACCCATCCACTCTTTCCTTCCAAATTCTTGAAATTCAGTAAGGAGAGCTAGGAAACAATGGTGAGAAATGCCCTACGGTACAGCAAGGAGTCTCTGCTGGAAGCTGGGGCAAAGGCCAGGGTACTAAGGAAGTGACTTCTTGCTCCGTCCAATACTGAAAGGATCCACTAAGAAATAAAAGGGCTCTGCAGAAAGGGAAGAACAGGGAAGGTCGGAGTTCAGCGGGCGAGGGCATGAGGGGCTGTCCTCAAGACTTCCTCTCAGATTTATTTCACAGTTCACATTTAATTCTAATCCTAGCATTCTCTGCATTTTATAGTTCGTAGACTCCTGGCTATTTCAACAGGGGACTACATCACCAATTTCAAGTGAATCCTCCCAAGTGAACCCATGGAGAGAAGTTAACCTGTTCCTGAGCCAGACAGAGGAAAGAGGTCAATACTGTTGGCTCGAGAATTCAATTATGTAGAGGGGTGCTACTTCATCCTGGAGCCCTGCCCACTCTTACCAGAGTCACTCCATCTTTGACCTATAGCCTCTGCTCCTGTATAACAGATTTTAAAAATGATACATTGTTGCCCACCCCTCCACCCCGCTTTCCATTTTTGGTGTTCAACATTCTTTCCTTTCAATCTCTACTTCCCTCAGTACTTCTGCTAGTAAGCAGAGGTTTCTCAATTTACTTTGTTTCTAAACAGAGTACTTTTAAATGCATGTTTTGACTCAGTTTCCAGAATATATGGTTATTGGCAGCCCTGAAGCCATGCTTTCGAGGTGAACTTCTTATAACCTGCTAGCTTTACTTTGTTCTCCGTGTAAGGCATTTACAGCTCACTGGAAATGTTTCGTAGGAAATCCACGTAAAACCAGCTTTACGCTTCGAACTCTCTGGAAATCTCTATTCCACAAAGGCCACGGCTCAATCCAGAGCTCTAGGAATGAAGGCTCCCTTCTAACACTTAGGGAAGGAAAACTAGAGAGAAAAATACTGATAAAATCTTCAAGACATATATTAGTTAAGGGTGTCTTTAACAAAGGGCCTTCTGTCTCAGAAAGTTCTAGTTAATCTCAGTTAGTGGAGTTCAGGAACTTGGGTTTTTATTTCCACAGAGACTAACAATGTGGACTTCGGCAGAACTGCTCCACCAGGGGAAACCGCAGCAGATGTGCTGGAGACAGGGCAGTGCTGAGAGGCCAAAGAACGATGGCCCCACATAGCATGTTCTCAGGGTGAGGTCATAATCCACCGGGATGTCTGGGAGGATGTGGCATGCGCGCTTCATACACTTTCCTGCTAGTCAGCTCAAGCTCATCATGTAAGGCCCTTTCTATCATTTCCAGAGCACACGCACTTGCATTATCTTATTTCTCAGTGATTTAGCAAGTTTAGAAATGTACACACCCTTCCAAACACAAAACAATGCAGTGTGTGCAGGATTATACCCACCCCCGCCCCAACCCAATCCATTCTTACCTCTTCCCTAGCCTCCCTGAAGGATGAATTTAAGGCTCCTCCTCTCCTAGAAAGGGAAGACTTGGTAGTAGTATCTTCTTGTTGTCCAAAGAGCTCCTCAATGGTCTTTGTGTCAATTTGGTAGTGATGCTGCTGCCTGGCGGCCAAAGTCCAGATATTGGTTTTGCCACGAACTTGCTCCTCTGGAATGGTCTTCCAAAAAAAGCTTCTCATTCGCTTTTTCTTACCAAGGTGGCTATAGCCATTCAGGTGAGAAGCTGGGGGTAGTCCTGGAGGGGGAGGTGGGAGCGGAGGCCCCCCGGGGAGTGGAGGTGGGGGGGGAGGAGGAGGAGAGGGAGGAAAGCCCTCCCCTGAATAGGGACATGGTGGAGGTGGAGGTGGGGGAGGAGGAGGAGGAGGCGGCCCTGGTGCTGTTTCCTGGATCATGAAGCCGGCTGCCGTGGTGATCGTCCCATTCTCTTTATCGCTGACCAAGGAGACACAATTCATAACATGCATAGTACTGTTGCCTTCTAAGGAGATAATTTCTTGGCCTTGGGGAAGCAGACACAAACATTAAACTTGTGTCATACTTTTTCACTCACTGGTCGGCTGCCAGAGAAAAAGGCAACAGGGTTGTGTGTCATCTTCCAAACCTACAAAGATAAAACAACCTTACATCGGTACAAGAAAACGTCTGAATGCCAGCTAGTTCCCTTCAGTGCCCAGCGCTGGTCTTCCTGCGGCGGCTGGGTATTACAATCCATGAGAGGCAACACATCCAAAAGAGCATAAAAAGGGACTAATACTTTTCTAAATGTGAACCAGACAAAATTTTACTGCCTGGAAATGCTGCCAAAGCAGCAGCACCAACAACCCCAACCTGGAAACCTTCCATTCATCAATAAAACACATATTTATTGAGAACCTGCTATAGGTTCTGCAAGCATCGCTCACTTTATGAATAAACTACTTGTTCACTAACTGGCTTCTCTTCCTTAGGCAATGGATACCCGACCCTTAGGGGAATTACCCAAATGGCTGAAGCATTAGGTAGTCGTGGACGACCCTGCTTTCCTCCTGTGTGGACGTGTCCCCTACCAGTCACTTGGTCAAAGGGTATCCTCTGCCTTGCAGAGATGAGGCAGGGCATCTGGAAATGATAAAATAGCAACCAAACTCATTCCCCCAGACTCAGGGCCACCATGTTCCTGCTCGCCACAAACAGAGAAAAGAACACTAGGTGGTAAGATTAAATGTTGTAGCTCAAATCAAACTTTACTGCTTACATTTTAGACAAGTCACTTCACCTCCCTAGACTTCCGTTCTGTCCTTTGTAAAACTAGGAGGCTGGGATCCATTCCATGACCTCTCTCATTGCTGCCAACACTATCACTTTAGATTCTAGTTAAGCCACTCTGCAGAAACAACCACAACTTCGCGCCGACCCCTTTGGCTTCTTCTGTGACACTCTCAGCAGAGAAGACACACACACACACAGATATGCTGCTCGCATCATACCTGCCACACATCTATCCCTGAGCCACACAGTCTCTGAGTTTTATTTCTGGCTTGTGTTTTCATTGGCCTTTAAATGTCTGTTTTTGGCACTGAGTTGTTATGGACCTGATGTGGAAACAGAGGTCAAAACAACTACATTTCTTCAGACTTAAGGACAGGTTAAAGGAAAATGTATAAACTGTCTGATAGCACTAATTCAAATATTATGAAATGCTTTACACAGAACCATGCATAAAAGGCAGGACTGCCTCGGGAAGAAGAGCAGAGACTCTAGAAATAGACCATTTTTTCCTCAGATCTCGGTTCTGCTCCTTCTTAGATGTGCAGTTTGAGGTGAGGGAGGCTGCTGAACCTATGTCTCAGCATCCTTATCTATAATATAAAAATATATTGTTCCATTGGTTTGCATAAGAATAAATGAGCTAATACATGTACCAAGATACTATTAACAATAACCAATGTCGTATGTATATATGATTTCTCTTCACTTTCACAGGTACTGTATTTTCTTTAAAATATGTATTGGGTTCATGGATAAAACGTTAAGTTACTCCTGGCTGCTAGAAAAATACCTTTAATAGTCCTAGTCTTTGCTTTCTACGCTACTAGCTTTGTCCTTCTTCAAAACTCAGTGATTATATATTATGCTATCTCTAAATTATAAGAACATGGGTGCCTGCTTGGCTCAGTCACTTAGCATCTGATTCTTGATTTTGGCTCAGGTCATGATCTCAGGGTTGTGAGATCGACCCCGGAGTTGGGCTCCCGAGTTGTGCTCCATGCTGGGCGTGGTGGAGCCTGCTTAAGATTCCTTCTCTGCCCCTCCCCCGCCAAATAAATAAATAAATAAATAATAACAAGCACAAATGTTTTTATGAAACATGAAAATTTAACTTTTGAAAACTATGCATGTGTAGAAGACGGTATTGTCAGCTACTAACTGGATTTTCTTTTTTTTTTTTTAACCATTTTAACCATTTATAATTGTGTATCAGCGACACTAAGTACATCTGCAGTGCTGTGTAGCCATCCCCGCTGCATAATTTTTTAGAAAGTAAAACCGAAATTATTTAATCCAAGCCAACTTCTAGTTCACTTGCGATGCAACTGGCTTTTAAAAGGAGTCTGCATAATTACCATTAGGGGCATAACTAGGCTGTTTTCATAGCTGGCACCCCTTAAGCAATGACTCATTGTCAATTACAGTTTATAGTTACATTTGAACTCTTCTTTTTTCAAGACTGCACAGGTAATCTTGGCTGTTTATCCCTTACATAGTTTAAAATACTTCTGTACATAAAACATCTCATGTATTAAAGAGTTGCTAATCCTCCAATTCACCTCCAACTGCAGATATGCTGACTCGTTTACAGATCATTCCCGTTAAGAATGGCGATAACCTGGGTGGCTGAGTTGGTTGGACGACTGCCTTTAGCTCAGATCGTGATCCTGGAGCCCAGGATCGAGTCCCGCATGGGGCTCCCGGCTCCACGGGGAGTCTGCTTCTCTCTCTGACCTTCTCCTTGCTCATGCTCTCTCTCACTGTCTCTCTTGCAAATAAATAAATAAAATCTTTGGAAAAAAAAAAAAAAGAATGGCGATAACCTTAAAAAAGTCTCCATCCTACAAAGCAGGGACTCCCCCCGTGCTGCGTAAGTCTATCCACAGATGTGCCATTAAAACTCACACAGCAAATAAGGAGTATGTGTGTGTGAGAGAGTGAGAAAGACTCTACACTCAAACCAGCACTCGTTTCTGACACTAAAGCTCCAAAGGATGCGAGTCCTTTTGAGTACCGCCCATTGCACACAAGAAGTACAAGATACAGGCTTGTCAAAGTAAAAAGTGACAAGTGTTAGTGAGGAGCCCACTATAATTCTAACCACAGCCCCATCTAGAGAAAGAATGTTATTTTTAAAAGTCCAAAGAACAAAATCAAATTTACAACACTGTTACTGGTATGTTGTCTGGCTCATTTTTTCCCAGGGTAACAAATAAGGGTCCTAGGCCCCCAGCAGCTTCTAATGAATAAATTCTCCAGCAATGATTAGCTAAGATGCTAATGCTTTTACTACTGGCTTCAATAGGGCTTTAATAGGGCTTTCCCTTTGGGCAGGATTTCCAGTGTCAAAGAGGCACAGGAAAAAGAGAGTGCAGACAGACATTCTAACCCTTTCCACAGTCTCATAACATATTAAAACGGAGGATAAACAAAGAACATTTCATTTACTAGGGTACAGTTCCCAGCAAAGATGCAAACGCATACCCTCCAAGTCTGCTACCCCACAGGTAATGCTGCAGCCCTGAAAAGCTTGCTGCTTCTCACAGCTGCCAACTGCCAGCAGGGACAATGGAATTAGTCTTGGCTCTGTCTGGAAAATGTCAAGGGTCCCATCTACCTTCCCAGGGCAGCCAGAGACAGGTTTGTATTTAACATCCCACCTACAGGTTGGGGACCTCAGCAGCAGGGAGAACAGCTGCTAAGGCTGACAAATGTTCAGCCCTGAGTAAAACAGAGCTGTCACCATAAGGCTCTGAAGATGAGAACTCTTCAAGCCCCGAGTGCTAATCATGAGCCATCAGGGGTGTGTCTAAGTGACCGACCCTCTAGAGAGGTTTTAGCTCAACAGAGCATCACTGAACTATACATTTTTAATTCACATGCTGGGGCCATGTCTCTAGTCTAGCTGGTCAGCCAAAATAAGTCTTAGAATGCAAATGTTCCTAAGGGAATTCAAAGAGGCCCTCTCACCCAACAGCTAGCACCACTTTGCTTGTGGTGTTAGACACATGAAGGGAGTGAGTGGCAGGGAAGATGAGAGAATATGTACGTTTCCTTTCTCAGTACATTTAGGAGGAAAGCAAGCTCCTCCTGTAAGACCGTTCAGAGCTCAGGTTTTCCTGAAAGACGGTTAGTGGGGCCTGACGGCCCAGCTGCTCGCTCACCCTCTAGGTCAACAAAAATCAAAAGTGAACCCCAAGGAAAACCCTCCAGAAAACCTTTCCCCTTCATTTCTGACTTGTGTCACAAATGAGGTGGGGGCAGGAAGGCCCGGCCCACACCCTCCTAATGACAAATGGGGGCAGAACAAGCCAGGTTTGAAAAGCAGAGGACAAAGGAGTGTGGGGAGGGTACAGGCGATTCTAAAATATGGAATTTTTACCCTCCACTAATTCCCCGGGGAAAAGCCCCTCCCCGACCGCCTATCTTTCAAAACCTTTCTTGATCGTTAAACCCAGAATGTCAATCATACAGTCGAACCAGAGCCGGCAGCATCCAGCCCTCCTCCTTGGCACTGCACGCGGCACCGAGAGAACCCCAGACTGTTTCCAGTCAGCGTATTTAAGCCGCAACACAACATAAACACTTCACGGATGCCCCCGAGTGCAACACCCAGAGAGTAGAGAGAGAACGGTTGTCTCTGAATGTGCATTTTCAGTTTCTATCAAGGTCCCCAAACCAAGGGGGAGGGGGAGCGCACGAGCGCCAAAGGATGCTCTAAAGAGAGGGAAGGAAGCGCTGGCCACTCATTCCAGGAAGACAGCTGTGGGTCAGTTGAGGGGGTCACAGACGGCCGAACACTGGAGGCAATTTCTGTGCAAACAGATGTTTGAAAACTGACTCCCAGGTCCTGAAGAAATTCGGCGTGGGGGCACCGGGGGGCACGATTGCTTTCTAGAAGTCTGGACGCAGAGTAGTTTTCCTAGGTCACAGCACTGGCCGGCGATCCGCCGCGTTCTTCCGCCCCCAAGCCCCAGGTCCTGGGTCCCGCCCCAGCCACTCACCCAAACGGCCCGGGATGAGCCGCACAGAAGGCTCGGGGGCGCCGCGCGGATCCCCGAGAGCAACGCGAGTGGGAGGTCCGGCGGCCGCGCGCAAGCCCCCAGCCGCGCGCGTCCTTATCTGCGCCAGGCCTGGAGAGGCGGTGGGGGAGCGGGCGCCCGTGCGCCGCGGAGATAGACGCCCACACGGCCGCGCAGGCTCGGCGGCGGCTGCCGCGGCGGGGCAAGGGCGCGCTCCGCGGAGAGGCCGCTGCGGGCCGTGCGGGAACAGGCGGGGCCGAAAGGGCAAACGCCGGGGAAGGACTGGACCCTCCGCCTCCCGGGAGCGCCGAACGCCCCGCGGTCCTGGAGCACAACCGACCCGAGCTGCCGCAGCAGGCGCTCGCCCCTCCCCGGGCCCCTTGGGCGGGCGGGTCTGGGCGTGTCGGGGGGGGGGGGGTCGCCCGGCCCCGCCCCCTTGCCCGGAGGACCCAGACTTAGGGTCCGCCCGCCCCCCCCGCTCCCCCCCCCGCCCAGCGCGGTTCCTTGGATACCCGCCCCTCCGCCCCGCGGCCCCACGGAGCTCCAGAAGCCGGGTAGGCTGCGGAGGCTAACGTGGGAAGGTTATCTCAGTGCTTGGAAGCCAAAGAGGGGATCTCCTAGTTCGCGGACTTGGGATCTGCCGGGTCCTTGTACGTTCGCGGCGACACCTCCCCCACGTCCGGGGTCTGGGTCCCGGGCGCGGAGGAGAAAGCCTCGCGGCCGCACTGCGGGCCAACAGATGGGAGCCAGGGAGAGCACGGAAAAAAAAAAAAAAATGTAGAGGGGAGACTCCTGGTGTTTGGTCGGAGGATAAAACCCGAGAGCCCGCAGTCCCGGAGCTGGGGGCACCGTAGTGGCTGGAGCTCATCCACCAGCCCACCCGCTTCCTCCCCAAACTTAGACAACTTGACGGCGAAACTTCCAATCTGAACTTCGCACCGCCAGGACGAGTTTGCAGTAGCAAGAGGCGCCCTGTCCTCGGTCCGCATCACTCCGACGCGGTCCTCGCCAACCCCGCACCCACTTTCTGGAGCGGCAAGTCCTGGCTCCCCGCTGGCCAGTGGCGCGCTCTTGGACCGGGCGGGGATCAAGTGGGGGCGCGGTTTATCCAAATATCTTCGCAGCTAAAGCTCCATTAGCCGACCCTGGTCCAGCCCCGAGGCGGTCCGTGACCTAGCTCGTTCTCCGGACGCGGGTCCAGAGCCGCGCGTCTTGGCCTCAGGAGACCTATCGCTGTCCTCTGCAGTCTGGGTAGTGCAGGCACCAAAGTCACCCGAGTGGGTGCGGAGGGAGCGCGCAAAACTCCCCAGCCCTTCCCATGGAGACGCGAAGGCAGCCGAGACTTGGCGCCGCAGCCCGGGGTCCAAGCTGATCCCTGCCCTTGGCCCTCTGGAGCCGGGGTGTCCGGCTCCCGGTTCCCCCCGAGCGGCGGTCGCCCCGGCCTCGGCCACCCGGCTCCCACTCACCCGCGGCCCGCGCTTCCCACGCGCGCTCCTGGATCCCCACTGCGGATCTCAGCGCCAACGCCTCTGCCGGGTCTCTGCAGCCGGAGCAGGCGGCTCGGGACGGCGAGGGGGCAGGGCGACGCGGGGCGGGGCTCAGCCGCTGCCCCAGGTAACAATGCTGCAGACAAGCCCGCTCCCACAGCCTGCCGCAAAGGGCAGCACGCCCTTTCCTGCTCGGCCCCTTCCCTCCTCCCACCCTCCGAGCGCCGGCGTCGGCGCCGCGGCGCTTGCTTTCACCTATCCGGGGCCCCGGGGGCCTGGAAGACGCCCCCGGGCACGCTGCTCCCCGCACCCGAAGGCGCCCGAGGGAAGTAGGGGTGGCGGGAAACAGCGAAGTACGAGTGTGAAGAAGAGCCAGGTATCCTCGTGTAACCAGCGAGGGGAGGCGCCAAGCCGCTTCTGAACCTGCAAGTGCTTTCCACCAAGCTGCCTCTGCCGCAACCTCCCCGCCACCCTCCCCTGCGCACACGCACACTCCTGCACGCACACCCTCGGCGCGCGCGCACACGCACACACACAGGCGCGCGCGCCAGGCTACCCTCTGCCCCACGCTGGTTTCTCCCTGGAGTACTAGGCAGGCTTTGGAGGGGGGAATGTCCCAACTCTTAAAGCCAAATCCCAGCTGAGCGGGAGCTGCCCAAGGTCACCTCTTCTCTGGGTCCTGCCACCGCGTAGGTTTGTTACTTTTTTTTTTTAAATCTCCTCAGTGATGATGGTAGCAAGGCTCTTTCAATTATATTTAAGCAAAGCAAAGAAAAAAAGCCACTGCAAGTGAGACAGCATGAACGGAGGCTGTCCGGAGACTGACAGGAAGAAACGGGGGAACAGTTTAATCGCATCCCCCCCCCCCCCATAATTTGTGAAACCAGGCAGTGAGACACATAGTCAAAGAAAACCTTTACTGGGCAAACCAGCCGGTCGGAAATCAGCTGCAGGGGTGGAGAGGCGCCCTGGGTGGGGATGAAGTCATCCTTACCTTTGACTTGGTTAACAGATAACAGACCAGTTTTCCAGTCTCTGGTGCCCGATGACTTCTGTCTCTCCTCCCAGGTCTTCAACCCCTGCACTCCCACAACTCGTTCTCCATGTGGATGGAAACAAGTGAAGCTATTAGAGCAAAAACAAAAACAAAGCAAAACAAAAGCAATAAACAAAATTAATACCAGCCAAGAGCCCATTTATCAGCCATAGACCAGGCTTACATTACACGTGAGGAGTAGATCCAGCCAAGACCAGAGTAAACCTCAAGGAGTGGGAAATGTAATAAAAGAGAAAGATATCCATGCTCAGGAAGTTAATATTAATCCCAAAGGATAATATGGATTGCCAAGGCAAAAGTTGAATGAAGAATTTCACAAGTGAGGAGCAGAATGGTATCCTTTCCTTTTCTTTTCTGGAGGGTTGGCCAGATGAAGGGTCTGCACCCACTGCACACTTCCCGCTCTTCAGCAGCTCCCACCTCCCCAAACCCGGCTTCCCCCACACTGTACTAAGTATGCACTTTCAAATGAGCCACTTTTTTGAAGAATCAAATTCAGTGACCCATCATCAACCACGAGTCTTTTTGATCTCCCTGCAGCAGTCTGGCCTACAGGCCTTCTCTCTGCCCCTCTGGCCTCCTCTGCTGAACCCTTTTGTCCTTTGAGGACAGTAACTGGATTCTTCCAACTCTGTCTCCCATTATCCCATGGGTTCCGTCTTCTGACTTGAACCTGGAAGGGTCCAGATTTTGTAGGGCCTGAAGCTTGTATAACTCTTGATGGAGCTTTTTAAAGAAAATCAATAACTTATAAACACACCACTAAGTGTATGTCCTTGGAAGTGTCCAGGAGAGTGAGGGGCAGGAAAACTCCAGCTCTACGGCAAATCCACTTCTGACTTCACCTCTAGGTCAGCGACTCTCAAATCCATATTGGCTCTGTAATATCTCAGGTCCAAATTCAATGTCCAAGGGTCAATTCATCTTTCTTGTAAAACTAGCACTTATCCTACCCATACCTCTTACTTAAGACCTGATTCTTAGGGGCGCCTGGGTAGCTCAGCTGGTTAAGTGTCTGCCTTCAGCTCACGTCATGATCAGGGTCTTGGGATCGAGTCCCAAATTCGGGTTCCTTGTTTTGTGGGGAGCCTGCTTCTCCTGGGTTTGTGCTCGCTCGCTCTCAAATAAATAAATAAATAAAATCTTTTAAAAGACCTGATTTTTAAAATTTAAAATCCTGGCTTTCCTCTGGTTCTTTTTCTCTTCTGAATTCCTTATATCTAAGTATTCTCTGAATTTGTTGCTCTTTCCACAAATCATGTCTCTTACTTCTATACTTTATATCCACATCCACTCTCCCCAATTAGAGGATGGGGGAGGTGATATTTATTTGCTGTTGGCCATGGGTCAAGCATCACATGGGATTCTCCGACCAAGCCCAGAAATCCACCGTTCTATATTTTCTAGTTTAGAGAAGTTAAATTGGGCTCCTGTGTCCACTGCTTTGGTGTCCTTTCTCCTTCTCCCCTCTTCTCCCTGACTCTGCTGTTTTTCTGAAAGTCTAATTTCATCACATGAGCTACCCGTTCAAAAGCATTGGTAGGTTCACATAGGTGCTGACGGGAAGAAAGTGGCGATCTTCCATTTGACATTGGCTGCATTTTCCCTTCCCCTCCTGTGGTCTGAACTGTTCTGTTGCACCCAAGCAGCACTGCTGGCTGAATGCACCAGCCTTCATCTTTGGCTCTTATTTGATGACATGTTGTGCCTATTAGGTGGCCAAAAGGTAGCTGAGTAGCACAGGGCACAACTCTCGAATAGTTAGTCAGTGTCTTCATGGGTATGAATCTAGAAGACTCTTTGTTCTTCATACATTAATACACTGATTGTTAACCTCGTCTCACCTGAGCTTGTGCTGGGGCCTCAAGGTGAGCCTCTTGTCTGTACCCCAGAAACGCCAGCAGCCCTGTCTAGGGGGAAGGCTGGCAAGACTCCTGAAGCCAGGCGTGCCCAAAGTCAGCCCAGCCCCTGGAATTTGTGGCTTGGAGGAAGCTGCGGGGGTGACCTCAGGGGTGCCAGAGCAGCGGCCAGTGTGGCCAGTGTGAACTTCTCCTGGCCAGCTGAACCTCTCTGGAGCGCGTTCCTAGCTTCGTGTGGCCCCAGCCATGGGCCCCACAGGTACCAGCTCCAACACCTGCCCAAGAACTTCTCCGTCTGCAGCTTGTCTCCCCTCTCCCCAGACTGTCCTTTCCAGATTGCTCTTTTTCCCTTTGCCCTGTTCATTTTCTCTCTTCCAGCTTCTCTTCCTCAGCCCTGAGAAGCTTGTGGTTTCCTCTACATCAAGCATTTTCGTATTGGAATCTGTCATTAGGAGCTCCTCAACAAAACCATCAAACCCAAATCAATCAAATTGCGGAATCCATCCTAAAAAATGCCTTACGGTTCTCAAACAGGCTTCTTTGCTTAAGGAAGAAGTCTGATGCTTGAGCTGACTTCATTGGCCCTCTAAGAAACCACAGGGACACCCTAAAACAAGTCCCCTCTGGCATAGGATTGAGGCATCAAACTGGTTTTTAAATTCCTTTCTCTCAGGGATGCAGACTGAGACTTACTTAGTCTTTGTTCTTCTTAAAACATATCTGATGAAATCAGTTGTTGCGTTAGATTATAGGCTGTGCCCTTGCTCTTAAAATCGGAAAACTGCACAAGAAACTAAGTCTACCAGCTCTGTAGTTAAACAGACTTGGCAGACAAATGCCAAGACTCATCACTCCTAATAACAGCCATTTCTAAGAGAAATTGCTAGACCTCCTTGTTCCCTTCAAAGGTTGAAAAGTATAAAATAAGGAAAATCAACAGAACTGTTGTCACTATGAATGCAAATTTGCATCAGGTATCTTATTGACAAAAGGCAGACACCAGGGGTGCCCGGGTGGCTCAGTCACTGGGCATCTGCCTTCTGCTCCGGTCATGATCTGATCCCTGGGATGGAGCCCTGCATCAGGCTCTGTTCAGCAGGGAGCCTGCTTCTCCCTCTGCCTGCTGCTCTGCCTTCTTGTGCTCCCTCTCTGACTGTCTCTCTCTGTCAAATAAATAAATAAAATCTTAAAAAAAAAAAAAAAAGAATTCAGGCACTGGACTGCTGTTGTTTTCTAAACAACTCTGAACTGAGAAAATGTTTTCACAGGCTAAGAAATGGAAATAGTAAGTTGCCTTTAAGTACAGTAAAAAGTAACTAGGCTCTGATCCTTAGAGGGAGAAACTTTTTCTCTGGGTGCTAAGTAGCGATTTCTGAAAATTTTAAATAGAAAATGCTTTCACATGGAGGGGCAGCTGGGTAGCTCAATCGTCTAAGTAGCTGGCTCTAGACCTCAGCTTAGGTCTTGGTCTCAGGGTCATGAGTTTAAGCCCTGTTTTGGGCTCTACACTGGGTGTGGAGGCTACTTTAAAAAAAAAAAAAACAGTAAGAAAAGAAAAGGAGAAGAAGAAGAAAAGAAAATGCTTTCACATGGGATGCATGTGATGTCGATATCCATGGTGACATCAACAGGCATTTCCTTGGTCAGAAGTAAATACAGGTACCTCGTCAACAGCAGTGCCTGATTTCTTTGAGGGTAAGAGAGATTACGGGCAACGCTTACCAACATATAAGAATGAGGTGATTAGACAGCCGATGACCTCTCTCCTGCTATGTCCCCTTAGAGCCCAATGTTCATTTGCTCCCTTTTAAGGTGTGTGTGTGTGTGTGTGTGTGTGTGCACATGTGTGTGCGTGTGTGTTTTGGGGGCAGGGATGGAAGTGGAGACAGATACAGGAGAAATACTGTACACATCAATGAGGTTCTCACCCAGAAAATCCTCAGCTCAGCAACCCCCCCCCTTTTTTTTTTTACTTTATAACTTCTACAGTGCTTAGAGAACTGATCAGTATGAGCGACCAATATAGGGTCTGGCTGTTGTAACATTCAATTTTGAGGAGAAAAATACCTTTGAAATATAACATGAAAGCGTATCACTTCTTTTCGCCTCCCATCATCAAAAACAAGTATGTGCGTCTCCCTTAGAGGAATTAAGTTAAAGAGGACGTCAGATGGCAATTTCTTTTGCTACTGGTTTTAACTGTTTCAAATTGTTTACCCTTTGAAGAAGCGAGCCCGGAGCTGGAGCAAACAGTAATTTGAAACCATAATACTCACTGGACAGGCGGTCAGCAAACAGAAACCCAGGGAATCAACAATTTTGGTATGTGGTGGTGGTGGGGTGTGTGTGTGTGTGTGTTTCCCTGAGGAAATAATACATGTGCATATTGTACAAGGCTTTGTAGGGCATTTAAAGGCCGGCAAAAGGACATGTTGGGGACTTAGTGATTTGTAAAGCCCTTTTTACTCCTCTTTGAAATTGAATTTGTACTTAGTGTAAGGACCATTATGAACAAATATTTTTGCACTAAGCTTCTATTTTTAAGAAGGTAAATACTTTCTGTGTGATAACAAATCATCAAACCAGCCCATAACAATTAGCATCTTCATATTTCTCAAGCCAGGTATATAGAAATAACTCAAATGGACCAATTTTGGAGAAGCAGGGTAAGCCTTTGGGTGAAAATGCTGTTATTCAAGTTTTGACGGCCTTGGCCACAAAGAGGATCCCTGTCAAAACACTCAACATCACAATTAGCTCACAGTTTGCATCCCTCTGTGGGCCTGACCAGGCTAACTCTGAACAGGGCTGTCTGGGGTTAAACCCTGGACCTCTCTTTTCATCTTCACTCCTAACCACTGGCCCCTTCCTGAAGAAAGGGGCCACTGTCTGGACTCAAACTCAGAGAGGTGCTGTCAAACATTCAGCCAGCCACTTGTACTTTAAAATAAATGAAAGACTTTACCCTCCCATTTCTAAGTTCCTTTTATCTGCTGTTTCTGTGCATATGATCGACTTCCGTGTGTCAAATTGTATGTTAAGCCGTAACATGGAGTAGAACATCGACACCAAGTATTTTGCTGTAAGTGGTGAATTCTCAGGACCAGGATCCAGAAAAGAGCAAATTCCTTGTCATTTTTCTTGAAATGTGGCTGATTTCCAAGGTAAAACCCTGGGTTCTCTCCACCATATCCCTTTGTAGAAGGCACAGGTATGAGAATTTCTGATTTTTTGAGTTCTGAATTGTCCTCAGGCTTCCCATGGGGTGATCCACGGGTGATGTCTCTCCGGGTGTCCATTTTACACAGAGGGAGAGGGAATGTAGGGCCAGCACACGACTGAACACAGGACTTTGATTTACACTGTACGGTGGAATTATCTTTATGCTGGAACTACCCAGCCCCTGTCCCCCAGCCCCCAAAAGGGACAATTTCTCTTCCCAGGGAAATTTCATACCATCTCACTGTGGATTCTTATTTACCCCAAGTTTGGGGTCCAAAGACACATCACATTTGTAATTTTATTGATTTTTTTTAAAATTTATTTATTTGACAGACAGAGATCACAAGTAGGCAGAGAGGCAGGCAGAGAGAGAGGGGGAAGCAGACTCCCTGCCGAGCAGAGAGCCCAACGTGGGGCTCGATCCCAGGACCCTGAGATCTGGACCTGAGCCGAAGGCAGAGGCTTAACCCACTGAGCCACCCAGGCGCCCCACACATTTGTAATTTTAAAAGGAGTATAAATAAGGGAAAGCAGAGAAAATGCTAGATGTTTGCACATCTTCATTTCCCTTCCTCACCCTCCACCCTTACCAAAGATTTTGGACGTATCTGCTAGCTTTGCATTCTCTCCTTTACAAGCATGCCCTCTTCACAGTCGGTCTCAAGAAGGAGACTAATTTCTAAGGGCGCCTACTTGCCTGCTGGGCATAATCAGGTTAAGCCTCGTCTAGTGGAGGGGAGGGCAGAGGGAGGAAATGCACCCCAGCAGCTTCACTGAACCAGAGCTTATAAAAAAAAAGGGGCCCCTTGTAATCCTCATGCTCATGGTACAGAGTCTACAGAAGTCACCTGATGGCTCAAAGACCTTTGTCCTGTATGACGGGCTGGGGAGTTGCCATAACAAAATCAGAGGGGCTAATTCAGAAGGCTGGAGCAGGGATGGAGGATGGGGGTGCAGAAGGGGATAAGAGAGAGCAACGAAGATCATGACTCACTCTCAAGTTTTTGTTGGCATCCAGCTTTCTAATAATTTTTAAAAATTAATTTCTAAAGTATTTCTGCACCCAATATGGGCCTTGAACTCACCACCCCAAGATCAGGAGATAAATGCTCCACCAACTGAGCCAACCACGTGCTGTGGCTTCCAGGTTTTTAACAAAAGTCACATGTTCTGCTTTAGCCAAAGCTTCTTGAGATTACCAACAAAGATGTTTTTTGCATGTGTCTTCCCTTCCCTGTCAAAATAAGCTGACTTCTTCACCAGGCTGCAATAATTGAAACTGCAATAAAGGACTCTACCAGGATCGTATTCAAATTCCCAGAAAGCCACTTTTGTAGATTCAACTCCCCTTCCCTGTGACCATGAAACAGTCATACACCCCAGTCCTTGTGATGCCTACTTCTAACCCACACATTTGAGCGCTAGGAGGCTAGTTATTAGTTTACTAATTCTTTTCCTTCTCAAAAATGAGAGCATGCAGGTTGAATTCCCGAAGGTCATACCATAAGGCCATATATTAAACGGCTAAATCTTCCGACCAACAGTTCTCCCCCGAGAACCTGGAAGATGCAGGTAAATTCTGCCTCTTTGTCCGAATACACTAGTTGGTAAAAAAAGAATGGGGGGGTGCCTGGGTGGCTCAGTGGGTGGAGTCTCTGCCTTCGACTCAGGTCATGATCTCAGGGTCCTGGGATCGAGCCCCAGGGACTGGAATCGAGTCCCACATCAGGCTCCTTGCTCAGCGGGGAGCCTGCTTCCCCCTCCCCCCTCTGCCTGCCTCTCTGCCTACTTGTGATCTCTCTCTCTGTCAAATAAATAAATAAAATCTTAAAAAAAAAAAAAGAATCGGGCTTTCTTTTAAATGACTGGTAGGGAAAAGAAGGGTTAAGATTCAAAGCCTACAAAAAAATAATATTGTACTAATATTTAGGACTTGATTTATGTGAGGTTTAGATTAGACCATTTCCAGTGACCTAATGGCAATGAGAGAGTGGTAAACTTCACTCTTCTGCATCCAATACGCACACGTGCACAAGACATTCCAATTTGGAGCTGAAGACCGGCTGCTTGCACACTCAACCGCAAATAGCGTGTTGGGTGTACAGGTTCCTGCCCTCCCCCACCATTCAATCCCAGGATTTGCATCGACTTTCTCCCCATTAAATCAGAAAGTTTGAGGGCAGGGCTGTTGTATCAATCTCATAGTAGGGACCATCAGGACTCTTTTTTCTTTTACAGATTTTATTTATTTGACAAAGAGAGACACAGTGAGAGAGGAAACACAAGCAGGGGGAGTGGGAGAGGGAGAAGCAGGCTTCTTGGCCGAGCAGGCAGCCCCACGCGGGGCTCGATCCCAGGACCTTGAGATCATGACCTGAGTGGAAGGCAGACACTTAACCTACTGAGCCACCCAGGCACCCCACCATCAGGACTCTTAACAATGGTTGTTAGTCATGGTATCTGCCAACTGAACTTGGTCCTCATCACCAGCAGATGGTACCCAGTGGCCCTCATCCTTCAAAGCTAGAGGCTCAGGTGATGAGAATCATCACTATTAACAACAGTGACTACCTTTTATGTGTAAGGCACAGGGAGAGCTACACAAATGCTCAGAACAGTTCTGCCCTCAAGAGGCTTCTAGAATCCAGAAGGGAATCCACTAGAGGAGACTCAAGCTCTTTGAGGCAGAAGGTAAGGGCATGTGAAGACAAGGGCCAGATATCATACCATTTTATGGTGAACTGAGGAAATGGAAGTTTACACAGGCCAGTCAAGCAAAAGTTCAGGAGACATGATGGCGGTAGACAGGAAGCCGTACAGCTTGGGCCCTACTGGAAAACAGCTCCTGCTTTGACACCGTTTGGGAAGACTGATTGGGATCGTGTTCTCACTCCTGAAATTTGATACAGAGGACCAAGATTCAAAGCACATAGCTTGGGTCCTCTCCTTCTCTCAGGGCTGGATCCCTGATTTCAAATGACAAGAGACTTGCGAGCTGGGTAAGCTTGGGTAAAAAGGCTTCCATGGGCTAAGTGTACCAGCTCACAAAGGGGCTACTTACTGTAAGGATAAGGCATACTAAAGTAATGAAAAGTCAACACCCTGGAAATTTAATTAATCATGACTTTTCTTAATTAATTGGGTGATCTCAGTCCACTACGAGCGAACAGAAAGTCACATAAAAATGAGCTAAAAGGTCTAAACAGAAAGAGCTCTTCCTAGAATAAGTCAAGGTCAGTGTTGAGGTCACTGGCAAGGAAGTCTGGAGTGGCTTGAACTGAAGCTACTTGTGTCTTGGGGAAAAAAGAGTTGTTTTCATTGCTCTAGTCATGAGCACAAATAGTGACTCCAAAGGCTTGAAAAGCCAAAGACATCACAACGACTTCTTATTATGTCACTGATTTTTTTTTTTTAAAGGACAAAGAGGCAAGTTAAGACCAGAGCCTGCTATGAAGCTTTTATATTTTCCCTTCTCTTGGGATTTTTGGCAAGGTCTCTCTTTCAATATACAACACACACATACTCACACATGTATGCGTATATATATGTATATATATATATATATATATACACATATATATATATGTATATATGTGTGTGTATGTATGTAATTAGACTTGTAGCTGTTTATTTGTAATTTCTAATTAATTTCTCTTAGTTCATGGATGGCTTAATTGAAGGAAAATGTTAACTGAAATTTATGAAGAAAATATAGGGAACTTTTTAAGATAAAGTTTAGAGAATATAAGAACAGTTGTTTTTTTTTGTTTGTTTTTGTTTGTTTTTTTTTTAAGGCCACCCCATAGGAAATCTAAATAGTAGATAGAAGTCTGGCTTTGTCAATGGCTGGCCAACACCAATGAAGAAGAAATTGTTAGATCCACTTCAGGGACCATCTGGACTTCTTGAGGTGTTAGTGGAATCAGGTAAGAAAAAGTAAACATGGGTAAGCAGACTAGTCATTCAGCAAATACTCATGACTGTTTAAACTTACAGATTCTTTTTCTCAATTCACTTGATTGTACCAGTGATTAAACAGTAACCATTGCCACAGTAAAAACTCAATTCTCAAAACATCATCTGTGCTTCTTGCTCCTATTATTAATGTAAACTAGTTCAAAAATTTTAATCCACAACATTTCCCTTGTTCTCACCTAAGGTAGGGGTGAGGGCACAGGAAACAGAATTTGAGAACAATGTCAACATCCATTATTTATTTGGGGAATTCTTTAAAGATTTAAGTTATGTTATTAATTTAAGAAGTGTGCATTATGGAAAATTTGGCCAGCTCTTAAGATACCTTTTCAAATTGAAAATAAGTTATTAAAAATTATCAATGTACAATTTATTTTAAGCTTTCTAAATGGTTATAATAAATGAACTATAAGCAGCTAAGTTTTAAGAAATCCAGGCTAGTAGTATGGACTATAATAGTAAATCCTTATTTATGAGAAGAGGAGGAAAAAATTGAGGCAGAAGAAACCATTGGTATTAAGTTAAAATAAACGTGTTTTATTTGGGAGCTTAATTTCTCTTACAGTTTCAAGCAGCTGTTTAGAAAGTTGAGGAGAAAAAAGAGAGGAAAAATTTAAAGTTTAGTAAAATGCATGTTTTCCTACATGATTTCTTTTTCTAACTAGTTTTATAACCTAAACTAGTTTTGTTTCTTCAGTTGCCCTGTTTCTGTAATTCTTACTAACAGGAAATTGTCCAACTTTATACTTTCTTGCATTTCTGTTTCCAGGTACACACCAGTTTCTTTGACATGCTAGACTAGGAATTCTGTTATATGCAGGGGTAAAGCCAGTGGTGTCATTGACTCTACCAAAAAAAAAAAAAAAAAAAAAAAGCCTCTGATTGCCACCCTGGTACCAGCAAGAGGGAAAACCCTTCTGGACAAAATATCCTAATAAAAAAAATTTTTTTATTATGAAGAATTCAAAAAGGGAAGAGTTAAAAGACTAGTACAAAGAACCCCCCCACACCCACCTATTTCAATTGCTAACAAATTGCCATATTTAAAACATCTCTCTCCTTCGTTTTTTTCTCTCTCCAGCTTTCTTTCTATATATGTGAGTACATGTGACTGTGTATATTTTTGCTGAACCATTTAAAAGTGGCAGGCATCATGCCACTTCACCTTTATTTTTATTTTATTTTTTAAATTTTGTTTATTTATTTGACAGACACAGTGAGAGAGGGAACACAGCAGAGGGAGTGGGAGAGGGAGAAGCAGGCTCCCCGCTGAGCAGGGAGCCCTATGTGGGGCTCAATCCCAGGACCCTGGGATCGTGACCTGAGCTGAAGGCAGATGCTTAACGACTGAGCCACCCAAGCACCCTGCCACCTCACCTTTAAATACTTAAGGCATGCAACTCCTATAAGGTCATTTGCTTATGTTCCCACAATAGAATAACATACCTAAGAAAACTAACAAACACACATTTGAATTGTTCAGTGGTTCCTTGAATGTTTTCTACGGTTATTTTTTGAACCCGTAATCTAAAGTCTCTTATATTTTATAACAGTATTTCTAAAATTTCACCAGCCACAAAATATATATATATATATGTATATACGTATATACATATATATATATATATATATTTTTTTTTTTTTTTTTTTTTTTTGTGGCTGATGTTTTGGAGAAACCAAGCTAATTATCTTGTAGACTGTCTCAGATTCTGGATTTGTCCAGTTGATTTCTCATAGTGTCATTTAAACTTGTATTTAACCCCTGTATTTTCTATATGCTGGAAATAAAGGCAAAAGTCTTGAGTAGATTCAGGATAAACAGGAGTATTCCAGCAGGAGTATCTCTGGAGTGATGTTGTGTAATTTATATTGCCATGTATCTGGAGGCACACGATTGTCAGGTTATTAGTGACCCTAACTTTGATCACTTGAGTTGGATGGTAAGCACAAATCTTGGATATTTTTTTTTAAGGATTTTATTTATTTATTTGACAGACAGAGATCACAAGTAGGCAGAGAGGCAGGCAGAGAGAGGAGGAAGCAGGCTCCCTGCTGAGCAGAGAGCCCGATGCAGGGCTCAATCCCAGGACCCTGGGATCATGACCTGAGCAGAAGGCAGAGGCTTTAACCCACTGAGCCACCCAGGCGCCCCAAATCTTGGATATTTTTTAAAAAGATTTCATTTTTAAGTAATCTCTACACCTGATGTGGGGCTTGAGCTTATGACCCCAAGAACAAGAGTTGTATGCTCTACAGACTGAGCCAGCCAGGTGGCCCAGCACAAATCTTTTATTAATGGTACATTTTCCCTTTTCAAATTGAGTAATATGTGTATTATGACATAATCTGTTTTTTCTTCAATCTCTAATGATTTTAGCTTTCATTGGTGATCCCCGTGTGCATCAATATTTCAGTGGGGGCTGCAAAGTGATAATTTTTCTAATTCTGCCAATCTTTTTACATTGTTTTAACTCACTATTGTTCTATAAATATCCTAGTATCTGAAGTAACACCTTGACATTGGTTTAGAAAAAGTTATAAGTGTACGGCCTTTGTTACTCATTCACATGAAATGACTGTGCAACCACCAAATGTTTTTCTGCATTTGAATTTTGTATCAAAAAAAAAACTGAACACATTTTTATCACATGGCTCCTCTCAAGAATTATGCATGGAGGGGCACCTGGGTGGCTCGGTCAGTTAAGCATCTGCCTTCAGCCCAGGACTCTGGGATCAAGCCCCACATAGGGCTCCCTACTCAGCACAGAGCCTGCTTCTCCCTCTGCCTGCTGTTCCCCCTGTTTGTGTGCTCACTCTCTCTCTGTGAAGTAAATAAAATATTTTTAAAAGAAGAATTATGCATGGAGTTGGGGATACAGGGTGAATAAGGAAGCAAGCACTGTGTCTTCCTTAAGAGCTTAGAGTCTAGCCATAGTAAGTATACACTTCTCAAAGGAAAGAATTGTAATTATCTGCCTAAAACTTTAGGTAGTTTTTCATAAAGAGCTTCCTAATACAGAATTAGAAATCGTTTAGGGGAAAGACAAAAGTAAAGTCACATTCTATAAATAATCTGAGCATGTTGTTATACTGAAATTTTCATGGTTTTTTTTTTTTTTTTTTTAAATTTATTTGACAGACAGAGATCACAAGTAGGCAGAGAGGCAGACAGAGAGAGAGGGGGAAGCAGGCTCCCCACTGAGCAGAGAGCCCGATGCGGGGCTCGATCCCAGGACCCTGGGATCATGACCTGAGCCGAAGGCAGAGGCTTTAACCCACTGAGCCACCCAGGTGCCCCTGAAATTTTCATGTTTTAAAACCAAGGCCAGCAGGGTTAAAGTTACCTATCCTCTCCTTAACACATAAAAGCTTCTGCTCATTGAAAAATATATATTTTTTTCTTTTTACGGTGAAAGCTTGCATGTCCCTTAGAACTTCTGTAATTAAAGCTCCACAATAAAGACCAATACGGTTTACATTTTTCTTCCATATGTGTCCCCGTGCCAGCACTGTACACATTCCATCCCTACAGTAAAAACACATACACCTTTGCTTTGCAGAAGCAAAGTGATATGAAAGTCCAAGTAACACAAAGTTACTTTTGTCTAAGATCAACAGAATGGTATCTTGTCCCTTTCACTGTCCTTATGAATCATCAATTCATGATAAACCGCAGTTGCAGAAACCTCATGTTCTTTGACAGAGAATGCTTGTGGCAAAGCCTACATTGGGCCCAGACAAAAATAAAAAAAAATTTTTATGGAAGTTTCATTGGTAAAAATGTCACTGAGATTCCTAGCTCTGATAAGATATTAACCCAGTTAACTGCAATGATACAGAGTCCCAGTTCTCAGACTCGGTTTAATTTCCTGTCCTCATATCAATAGTCTCCTCTTCCCATATCAGAGTTACCACCAGAATAAATAATGGTTCTCACTTAATTTACATAAACTTCCGAAGAGTTAACTTTTATTATTTCACAACACAAAGCCGAGCTTCATAGTTCTCTGTACATTGGGACAACCACTTGGCAATTTATTATAAAGGCCCATTTATGCCAGGAAACCTGTTAAGCAGGAAACCTTCAAGTGGGAACACAGAATTTAATGCAAGTCCTCAGAAGAGTTGTTTGCACCACCCTTCTATTTTCATAGGTCTTGCTATTTTCTAACTATAGTAAAGGACTTGGGGCTCTTGGAAAAGCTTTTCTTTTTTCTTTTTTTTAAAAGTTTTTATTTATTTATTTGAAAGACCAGAGTGAGTGAGGGAGAGAGCATAGGAGCAGGGGCAGAGGTAAAGGGGGAGGGAAAAGCAGGCCTCCCTGCTGGGCAGGGAGCCCAACAATGCAGGGCTCCATCTCAGGACCTTGGGATCATGACCTGAGCAGAAGGCAGATGCTTAACCGACTGAGCTACCCTGGCACCCCTCTTTTCTTTCTCCCTTTCTTCCTTCCTTCCTCTTTCTCTTTTTCTTTCTTCTTCCGTCCTTTCCTTCCTTCCTTCCTTCCTCCCTCCCTCCCTTCCTAGATTTTATTCATTTGAAAGAGAAAGAGCACGTGCTCCAAGTGTGGATGGATGCAGGAGGGAGGCTTGATGATCATGACCTGAGTGGAAACCAAGAGTTGGATGCTTAACCAACCAAATCCTCCAGGTGGCTCCCCCGCCCCCTTTTTTAAATTTAAATTTTAGTTAGTTAACATATACTGCAATATTGGTTTCTGAAGTAGAATTCAATGTCTTGGAAAAGCTTGGAAAATGCAAAATATAACTGGCCTTTTGATCAGAAAAGTTATTTACAGCTGATCATTGTCTGAGCCTATATAAAAGTTTGCAACCTTAGAGGGGGAGTCAGATTTCTTAAATGCCTACATTTGATTAGAGTTGAGTGGTGAAGGATCTTACAGGGTCTCAAGTCTTTCCGGCAACTGAAAGTTTCAAAAAAGAGCTACCCGGCAAAAGATAATTTTGAAATATTATTACAAAGTATAGGCATTCTTGGTGTTTCACAAAAATTAGTACAAATTATATACAAATGTTACACTGAACTATTAATTTAGATAATTTGCTTTTATTTTTCACATCCAGTGAAGGAAGGAGGAGACTGGGGCACATTTTGAGGTAAATACATTTTTCTTCACATTAACAGTTACATGATTAAAAGACACTTATCTTTAGCCTTTCCCATATGCTAATTTTACCTTATATAGCACTTTCCAGTTTCACATTTCTTTTTCAGAATACTTTAAGATCAGTGGATTGAAATGTATCATATATATTTGAAATATACCTACTATGAATCCATTTAGGGGTGGATGGATTATTTTTTCAACTGAAGAGACATTTAATACACATTGTACTTTAGAAGAAATGACACTTTTGACACATTGATTTAATTGTACAGTTGAAACAGCAGGATTTAAAGGGGGAACCATATATTTAGTTGCAAATAACTTACCTGGCATTACATTTGGTAAGAGAGGTTGGCTAAGCCAGTTTAATACATTTTGGGGCCTTCATGTCTTTACCTGTAAAAAAGGACCTTAAACAGATCATCTCTAAGGAAGCTTCTACTTTCACACTCTTTTGGGATAAGCTTTGGTTACACCATCAGTGCATTGTACTTTGAATAGGGAAAACATGATTCTTGAAGTCTAGTAGATTTCAGCTAAAGTAGATTTCAGCTAAGTCTAGTAGATTTCAGCTTGCTTCTGCAAGCCCAGGTCCTTCCTGGGCCCTAAGATTTGGAAGCTTTGGGGGTTATTAATTAAACAAGGGGACCATTAGATTGAGGTGGCTTTAAAGACTCAGTAGCCTACACAAACAAACCAAAATATAAGCCTGAAATACCTCAAGGTTAAATTAAAACCCAAGGACGACCAATCACAAACAGCCAGTAAGTCCTTCCCAAAATAAGTCAATGGTTTAAGCTATAGGTAATCAAGTAATTTCCTCACTTTGCTTCTATGTCTATAAAAATCTCTCCCTTAGCTCCTGTTGGTGGAGGGATCTTAATCATTTTTAACTTGGCGTTGCATGATTTGAGTCCATTTTTTTTTAAAATAAACTTATTTTTCTTTTTAGTAGGCACTGTGCCCGATGTGGGGCCTGAACTCAAGACCCTGAGATCAGATGTCACCCACTCTGAGCCAGCCTCACCCCGGGCAAAATCTTTCTTGAAAGCCACCAAGCTCTACTTCACAAAGTCTTAAAAGTATATATCTACTTTGAAGGCTCATTTTCATTTCTAAGAATCTAATCTAAGGAAATAACTAGGTAAGAGTATAAAGATGAATGTGTGCATGTTAAAGGATATTCAAACTAGACCTTATGATATAAATAATTGGTAACTAAAATCTTTAAATTCAGGAGTTAGGCGGTTCCATGCAGTACTTACTGACGTGGGAAATTTTATCTTCAATTTTTTGCAATTATCTTCTAATTTTTTTCTACAATGAATATAAATTACTTTAACAAAATAACTATACTACTGGCTAATATGTTCTTTCTTTTGCACATGTACCCACTACTCAGAATCAGGTACTTTTTAGTTTCTCCTAAAAAATTATCAGTCCCTGAAACTGTTTAATTCCTTAGCTGCTAAAACTGTTACTGATAGGTGATAAGAGTGGACATGCTCTCTTCTCAAAGGAGACTCCTAAAGAGGAAAAAGAAAAACTTACTGAGAAAAAGCAGTCATAAATCACAGAAGTACCATTTTTTTTTGTTACTGTTCTTTTTTTTTTTTTTTTTAAAGATTTTATTTTTTTATTTGACAGAGAGAATGAGAGCAGGAACACAAGCAGGGCAGGGGGAGCGGGACAAGGAGAAGCAGGCTTCCCGCCAGGCAGGGAGCCCGATGCACAGCTCAATCTCAGGACCCCAGGATCATGACCTGAGTTGAAGGCCGATGCTTAACCGACTGAGCCACACAGGCACCCCTGTTTTATTCTTAAAGTCAGGAAAAGACAAATCATATGTCTTCAGAATTTCCAGATAGTTGCTTCTTAAATTATGAAGAGCCAGAGAAAGAAGGTAGTGCAGCAAATACTTTTAATAAGAATACAAAATTCACACCAGAGGCACATTCTGGGGAATGTACAGGAACTATCACAAGTAGTAATTCTGCTGGAAGAATAAAATAAGGCTCTGTCAGAGTACAAATATACAGGAAGGAATGATTTAAAATAGGTTTATGATTTACAATCACATTACATTGTACATATTAAGCACTGAAAACAGGCATATTAATTAAAAAGCCAGCTAAAAGGCATTTGAACATATATAACAAATCTTACAGTCCACAAAATTCATGTATAACAGTAATTTTTTTTAGTACTTCATTTCAACACAAAAGAAATGAAGACATATTAATTTATGTCTATGACAAAAATCGAGAGAACTTATACATAAAAAAGGCTTACATGACTGATAGAACCACACAGCGGACAGATCAGAGACGTAACACAAACCCAACAGTGCTGAGCAACTGAAACAGTACTGGCCTTTCCAATCCCCTTTCTTCTTATTACCACCATACTGTCCCAGGTTACCTTTCCATTACTTAAATGAAAAAAATTCCTCCGTCTTTTCATTCCATGCAAGGAATGAAGCAAAACCAAACAGCAAATTCAAAAGTTGCTTTTACCATAAACCTGAAATGCGATTTAAGGAATACAAAGAAACCCAACACTGATACACAGTGTTCCTTTCCAAGGAAGGAACAGACACGCCGAACATTATCAGAAAGGGGTTTCTTTATGGATTATGTACATTGGTTGAATGAGAATTACTGTCTCTGAGAAGGCACATATCTGTGATTTAAGGCTTAACCGGTATTGTTACATATGGAAGTCAATAAAAGCTGTCTAGGAACTCACTTCTGTCAAAATGGAATTTACCCGAAATCTTGCTTTCCAAACACAGATTTCGACTCTAGAAACCATCAAGAGTTTCTATTCCCAAGTCCACCTGCCAAAAATAATTCTCTTAAGCAGGTTTCATTACGAATCCAAAGAAATTGCTAACATAACCGCCCAGTGACTTTGGGTGATGCAAACTCTTAAGCTCAAAGGCCTCACAGAAATGACAGTGTGATTCCTGCGTCTTAAAAAAAAAAAAAAAGGAAGGAAGAAAGAAAAAGTTTAAACAAAATTACAATAGTACAGAATCATTTTTAAAAAGGTATTTGCCACAACTCCACAAGCCAATCAGTCATCCATTAGAGCTGCCGCCTGTGTGTGGATGCTGCAGGAACACCATATAATTTTACTCTGCAAAATAGTTTCTTTTTTCTTTAAGATGATACATGAAGATGAATCTCTTAAAGATGTTTAATATATTCATATATAAAATATCTGATGTTGATACAAATCATGTAAACCTCCCTTTGGAAAAGTTACAACTGGCCCCCATTTCCAGGACCAAAAACCTTGAATTTTTATCTGGTCAGTGCAAATCTATATTAGATGTTTTCAAACTACAGAAATAGCCATCAACCCTCACGATACAAAAAGATTTCTCAGAAAGGAAAATTGTGTTCAGATTATAGAAATTATGTTTACATTAAAATCACCCACCTTCCCATCAAATTTAACAGTTCAGTTGTTAAAGTATGAAAAAGGGAAAAAATTAAAGCTGTTTGTGCAAGAATCACTACAATGGTTGTGGTCACCACTTCCCTAATCTTAACCCAACTCCGCTTAATTCTTATTAGGTTTGTTTAGAAATATAATGACGTGACTTTTCTTTTTCTTTCTTTCTTTTTTCCGGGTGTGATTTTTACTGTTCTTCAAGCCAAGATGGGGCATCCACTCCAGGGGTTTTCAATTTGATATGGAACTGTTTAAGCGTCTGTTCAAGCTGCTTCTGATTCCCGGCAAAGTAAGCAGCAATGGCGTTGTGGAAAAGGACCAGCTGATTGTGCAGCACCTTCACCTGTGAACGAAGAATTACGAGAACAAGCATTAACACCAACGGCAATGAAATAGAAGGTGACTTATCACATGTCCTCATTCAATGGCACAGGTCTCATCAGGAAAAGCTGTTTTAACCTTGACCAAGTATTACACACACACACACACACACACACACACACACACACACACACACACACAACCCCCCCCCCCCCTTACATCACTTTGCAGGGTCACTGAGCCCTTTGATGACTTCTTAATTTCCCTAAAGGGAATAGGTCAGTTTAAGAAGCTGTGTATTCTGTTAACCATATTCGAATGCTACTGAGGGCATTAATTAAAAATATTACTAAATCCTGTCTGTCAAATAAATAAATACAATCTTAAAAGAAAAACATTACTAAATCCCACCTCAAACTAAGTATATTCAAAATCAAATACTGAAGAAGGAAATTTATATAGAAATATATATATATTTATATATATACAATATATGCTATATAAATTTATATATAAATCTATCTATTTTTATATATATATATATAATATATGCTATATACCAGAAATGGACATCATTAAGGCTAAGCTTTATGTAAAACAGAGTATGCCAGATATTTTGAAATACTGAGGTTCTCAAGGAATCAAGCCAAAGGGCAGCAAGTGCTGCCCAGAAAGCCAATGTACTTAAAGTTCACAAGACTCTCTGTTATTTTCAAGTGTTTTAGTACTTCTAAAGATAACAACAGTATGTTTTAACCAAGTTAAACCAAGCTACTTCTGTAAATCTTTATTAAAGAAACCAGCAAAGCATTACAAAGATTTATGAATAAAATTGTTTCCTGAGCCCTCGTTTATAACTGTGAAAGTTCAACGATAAAGTATAAAATATACTGACTTATCCATCCAGTGCAATATTTATTAAAATTGAGCTTTACGCCCCTAAAGCCTGGGTGGTTCAGTCAGTGAAGTGTCTGCCTCCAGCTCTGGTCACGATCTCAGGGTCCTGGGATGGGCCCTGCATCGGGCTCCCTGCTAGACGGGGAGTCTGTTTCTCCCTCTGCCCCTCCACCCGCTTGTGTTTTCTCACTCGAAAACAAGTAAAATCTTTAAAAAAAAATGAGCTTTAATAACTTTTAGTGACGTAAAAACATCTGATATACAATGCTAAGGGAAAAACAGGACATGGCATTTTACACAGGTATGAGCTTTACATTCATTTTATTATAGCACACGAACACACACTAATAGTCTCTCTAGACTTTTCTCTATCCATCTACCTCTACAAAGGAAATAACACAAACCTTCATATTGGATATTTTTTATTTATAAAGTCTTTATTTTAAAATATAAAGTATTCTAAAAATAACACACACTCCAGATTATAAAATAAAACTTCCCAATCCATACTTTTTGCACCTATCTACTTCCCGCCACCCGAAAAATCATTATTAATGTTTTATCGTGTTTCCTTTGAGAATTTTTCTAGGCACATACATAATATTTAAAAATACAAAGGGCTTGCACCATTCACACTTTTAGTAATGCTGTTTCCTCAAAATATCTCAGATATTTTTTATTCCATTCACTTATTCATTCAACCAGTATTAATTAAATATCTTCCATGTGCTGTACACTGTTCCTAGGATAACAGAAAAAAACCCCTTCCCTCATGAGCTTCTATCCTTAGTGGGTGGGGAAAGAGTGAAGGGAGGCCAGAAACAATAAGTACTGGCATCCCAGGAAATGAGTATCTCAAGCCTTGAGGTTAGACCAACTCTCAGAACTTTGGGGAATCGGGCATCGCTGATTTACTTGAAAGCTGTCTAAAACAAAAAAAGTTTTTTCTCTTCTGATAAAGAGAAAAAAATTCTAGCACGGATAGCTTAAGAGGACCACATAGCAATAAATAATGAAAACTAAAAAATGTCTGTATGAAATAAAAGGGGCATATCTTGAATTTACCTGGTCAGACATTTAAGGCCTGCAACCTTTATCATGAGAACCTTTGGGAGCACATACAAGGCCAACCATGAGACACTGAACACCACATATCAGGCACTATACTAGGGATTTAAGAATACAAGGCACACACGGCAGCAGAAAATTAGTATGATAAATGGGTAGTAAAAGTATATTGGGTTAACTTTAAAAAAGTGGGGGGGGCACTTGTGGGCAGAATAAGGTTTTTCAAGAAGGGTTGGAGGGGAACACTGGGACAGCAGAACTCTAAGTCCCCTATCCTCTGCTTCTGAGAAATGGGGGATATTTCAAAGGATAATGAGCCACAACCCAAGGGCAATTATTAAGGAAACAGGATGATCATAGGGAAAGCAGGTTTCTAAATGGCAATTTAGGAAGTGAGCAAAGTATTTGATTATACTGGACTACCTCGATAATGGCCCCAAAGAATCACTCTTCTCAGTATTGTCTAACACCCTTGGAAAGTCTTCTGCAATGAGCTTGGCCATGTAATACTAAAAATGAGCCCTGATAAGCAAGCGCTTGCCCTCTTGGACTACTGCCACCACCTTGCGAGGACACGCAGTCTAGCCTTCCTCTGAGAAGCCTACAGGGAGGGAGAGCCTCCGTCCCAGCTATGCCCAGGGCTCAGGAAGCCTTCCAGTTGAGAGTGAAACCAGAACCCATCTACCCAACCCACACAATTGAGCTAAATAATACATCATTACTATTCTAGGCCACCAAGTTTAGGGTACTTCGTTATGCAACAAAACATAAGTGGTATGTCTATGAAAAAGGTTAAGAATGCAGTTTCCTAGCAATGAATAAGGGTTTTGGAAAGCACAGCGAAATGGAGGAAAATCGAAAGGGGGAAGATAGGCTTGGAAAGAGGAAAGGCTAAGTTGGGTGGTAAGTAAAGGAACTGAAGAAAGTACCTGGGGAGGTCAGGAGTCAGGGGTGGTTTCGAGATGAGAGAACGGAGAGAGAGAGCAGCTAGGAAACAGAGATTCCTACAAGAGAGGTTCAAACAAGAGAGGCATATATGCTACTAACCCATCCCAAGATCTAACTGCATTTTTGGAGTAAATGTAATATAGTATCCTTGAAGACTTCTACTTCCAATGTTCTAGGAAGGCCTGACAACTGCATTCGGCATAGTTCGATACTGCTTGCAGCCTCCCCAAATTTGTATGTGTCATTCATTTAGGTCATCAGGAAAGTATCCCTGTTACTAGTATTGTATCGTTCCTTTACAGCAAGAGTGAGCTCTGGAATCAGGAGGCATGCTATACCGCTTCCCAGTTTTCTTTGTGAAATCTGGTACAGGCTGCTTCTAACTTCACTGGCCAAGGTCTTTATCCATTTATCAGGGATCCCATTACCAAACTGCATATGTAGTGTCATTGCAAGGGTTAAGTGAAATGAGGTACCACCTAGCACACTGTCTGACACAGAGTAAGCCCTCATTCAGTTTCAGTGGAATCTACATTTACGTACTAGATAGTCAAACCACATTGACTTTTCTTGGTAAAATAAAAATTCATTTATTTAGAAACTGATTTGGAACTTGTAAGAAAACTGTGATAATGTGATTCAGAATAACAAATACATACTTGGGTCTTTGTCCTCATTTCTGGCACAAAGCACCTAAAACCCTTGTTATTTCCTAAGTGATTAAGAGGGAAGGGAGCATCTTTTGTTGTATTATTTAGTGTCTTGTCCTGTTCCTGAAATAGCCCCAGTGCTATAAAGGTGAAAGGAATGACTTTTATTCATAAACAACCACACCTGACTTTATGTTAATGAGAAAAAAAAATTTTCTGGAAAACTCTAGAAAACCAGGATAATAGCTGGTTGTCAGGGGAACTAAATTGTGATTAGAGGATGGGAATTTCGGCTCCACCTGCCTACTTCTGTGGAGGAGACAGTGGCTACTGGTTGAATAATCCACCAAGGGTCAATGATTTTATCAATGATGCCTGTGTAATGAAGCCACTATAAAAACCCCTGAAGTATGAGATCTGGAGAGTTTCTGGGTGGTGAATGCATCCACAGGCTAGGAAAGTGGTACACCCCCAAATCCATGGGGACAGAGGCTCTTGTGCTTAGGCCCTTTATGGACTTTGACCTCTGTGCACTTCATGTGGCTATTCATCTGTATCCTTCAATCGTCCTTGTAGTAAACTGGTAACCTAGTAAGTAAACGGTTTTCTTGGGTTCTGTGAGACAGTTTAGCATACAATCCTAGTTGAGGAGGAGGTTGTAGAAACCTTCCATGTACGGTTAGAAGCACAGGCGACAACCTGACTTGCGACTGGTGTCAGAAGGTGGAGGGGTGAGGGCGGCGTCAGAACACAACTGACCTGTACAATACCCAGCCGGTGAACTGGATGGAGAATTAGATGGTGTGGGAAAAACCCCACACACCTGGTGTCAGGAGTGTTTGAAAAGTGCTAGGAGTGTAAAAGAAGAAAGAGTTTTCTCCTTTCCAAAGGCAGAAATTGATGTGAAGTTTACGTTAGCACAATGGAAATAAACAAAAAAAAGAGGTGTGCGCTAAGCAAATAAATGTTGTTGAGAAGATGCAGGGGCACAGTTGGCTACCAACACTGACTGCCTTGACCCAGCCTTCTGTCCAAGGGCAGAAAACAGCCTGGGATGCTGCAGAAGGAATTCCTCTGCCCGAGAGATCACCTTAGAAGAATTTTTTTTTTCTTTTCAAGATTTAATTTTTAAGTCATCTCTATACCCGCCATGAGGCTTGAACTTACAACCCTGAGCTCAAGAGTCACCTGCTCCAACTCAGCCAGTCAGGTGCCCCAACTAAGAAAAAAAAAATTTTTTTTTAAGATTTTATTTATTTATTTGACAGACAGAGATCACAAGTAGGCAGAGAGGCAGGCAGAGAGAGAGGGGGAAGCAGGCTCCCCGCTGAGCAGAGAGCCCGATGCGGGGCTTGATCCCAGGACCCTGGGATCAGGACCTGAGCCGAAGGCAGAGGCTTTAGCCCACTGAGCCACCCAGGCGCCCCCCAACTAAGAAATTTTAAGGGTCAATTTATAAGTCCACAATTCTCTGCTTCTAAAATAAACACATTTTTTGGGCACCACAGAGGCACTTTTTCCAAATTAATAGTATTACGTACTCAAATTAATAGTATTACATAAAAAATTAGTTTAAAACATTCTTAATACAGACTTCTACTAATTCTACTAATTCATATTGACCTTTCTCTATGTACAGGCAGAAAAATTTCACATTGCAATCACTTTTAAAACAGCTTTAAAATGGTACACTGGCACTCTGCGTAAGACTAGGAAAAGGTCAGATTATTCTAATTAAGGTTATAACCAGGGTTTACGGGCGCCTGGGTGGCTCAGTGGGCTAAGCCGCTGCCTTCGGCTCAGGTCATGATCCCAGGTCCTGGGTTCGAGCCCCACATCGGGCTTTCTGCTTGGCGGGGAGCCTGCTTCCTCCTCTCTCTCTGCCTGCCTCTCTGCCTACTTGTGATTTCTCTCTGTCAAATAAATAAATAAAATCTTTAAAGAAAAAAAAAAAATAACCAGGGTTTACCTTACATGAGTGGAGTCTGATTTCAGGACCAAATCTATTTATCTATCTACCTTCCTTCCTTCCTCCCTCCTTTCTTTTTCTTTCTTCTTCTTCTTTTTTTAAGTTTTATTTATTTAAGTAATCTCTACACCCATTGTGGGGCTCAAACTCACAACCCTGAGATCAAGAGTCCTATGCTCTTATGACTGACCCAGCCAGGTGCCCCCCAAAATCTTTCTTGTAAGGCACTGGTCAACTAAAATTATAACTAGTGAAAAATAAGTAAAATGAAACATTGGAGGCTAGCTCTTATTTGATTCCTATTTACATAAAAATGACCTTAGAAATGATGAGGGAGCAGAAGGCTAGCTGAAGGCAGAGCATAAGCTGAGACCCTACAAGCTCCCCTCACCCCACCCCTCCTCGATGGGACCTGTGTGACATTCTTCCAGGAATCCCCCAACTATCTTAAAGTTAATGCCTTGCTAGAGGGGAACACAACCTTAACTTGACAAGGGCAAGGCCTGTGGTATCTTGTGGGTCCGTCCTCTTTAGCATATGAAAGTTCTTTTGAAAGCTCCCTTTTCCTAACTTTCCCCCAAACCCCAGTATATAATCACCACTCCTCAAGACCCCCATGCAGCAGCTCTTTCTACCCACCAGTCCTGTCCCTGTGCTTTAATAAAACCAACCTTTTGCCCCAGAGGTGTCTCAAGAATTCTTTATTGGTCATGGGCTCTGGACTCCACCCACCGAACCTCACCTATATTCCCAAACCACATCAGATTGGAAACAACTTTTCAAAGATAAAAACCCATAAGGGAAAAGACTGAGAAATTAAATTCATTAAAATTTAGAGCTTCTGCTCATCCAAAGATAGTAAAAAGACAAGTTACAAACTGAGGGAATGTATCTCCACATTACGCTGACAAAGGATATGTATTCAGAAAATGTGAAGAACTCTGACAAAAGCCATCCAACTAACGAGCAAATAACACAGATGGGTATTTCACAGAGGAGAAAACAAGATTGGCCAATTAAGGCTGAAAAGATATGCTGCTTCATTAGAAAACAGGAAAGTGCAAATTAAAACTAAGTTGATGAAAGGGGCTTCAACTGCCTCCATGATGACCTCAAAATTTCTAATAATTAATTTCTTCCTAGCTTATCTCTTAAGTCAGGCAAGATACCTTGCAGGCAAAACATCCCGTGATAGGAACCGAAACTACCCCTCAAGCAAGAAGGACTGCTGTAAGCCAGCAGGACCACACGTGACTGACCCCATTGCGACTACTGACTTGACCTTTACTGCCCATCTGCACGTATCCATCCACCTCCGTCCCACATTCTCCTTATATAAACCCAGAAGCAGTTTCAGCACTTCGGAGAGTCTTTGAGATGTTGTCTCCTGCTGTTGGCCACACTGAAAAAAAATTCTTCTCTCCTTTCACCACCACTTGTCTCTTAGTGTCAGTGGGGGTGGCTGAACCTGGTCTGTTTGGGACCCCTGGAGCCAGTTGCTCTCGCATCCCTGTGCCCCGGCTACACTGGGGTGCCATCTTATATCCTCTATAAGGACACTGAGAAAACTTAAAACCATTAATACTCTGGTGCACTGTTGACTGTTGTATAAATTTGTACAACTATTTTTTTTTAAAGATTTTATTTATTTATTTGACAGAGATCACAAGTAGGCAGAGAGACAGGCAGAGAAAGAGGGGGAAGCAGGCTCCCCGCTGAGCAGAGAGCAAGATGCGGGGCTCAATCCCAGGACCCCGGGATCATAACCTGAGCTGAAGGCTGAGGCTTTAACACACTGAGCCACCCAGGTGCCCCTGTACAACTATGTTTGAAAACAGTTTGGCATTAATCCATGAAATGAAGGATGCATATACCCCACTGAGCAGCAATTGGACTCCTAAGAATACACCATAGCTCACACGCGTGTCTTATGAGACAGGCACGATTATGATCATAGCTGCACTGTGTTTACCATTAAAAAACAAGGAAACACTCCCAAACTTGTATTTACAGGAGAATGCATAAATAAGGGGCATTCTCTTTGTGCAATGGGGACACTATATAGGAGCAAGAATAAAGGAACAGCAGCCGAATGCATCAATATGGATGAACGTCAGAACATCAGAGCGAAATGTCCAGCTGTAGAAAGACATGCTTGGTAGGATTCCATTTATCTAAAACTCAAAAATATGCCCAACTGAACAATACATTCACATGTGGCAAAACTATAAAGAAAATCAATAGGAACAATACACAAATTCAGAACAGGGGTTCTGCAGGGAGGAGAAGAGGGAGAATGAGGTAAGGAGAGCCCAGAGAAGGCTTCAAAAATACTGAGGGTTTTGTTTCTTAACCTGGGTTGTGGGAACATGGCTGCTATATTTTGTTGTCATTACTCTTTATATTTTGCCTCTATGTCAAATATTCTTTGAATATACTTAATAGTTTTATGTTATTAGAAAAAGGCAAGGTTATGAAAGTTAAAGTCTATCTATATCATAACTTTGTTGAGGATCTGCACTGTTCAGTGTTCTAATGAACTATAGTCATCCCCACTTTACATTCAGAGAAAGAAAAACACACCTAAAATGTTACTTACATTCATTCAATAAATATTACCAAGGGTCTGCTCATGTCAGGCACTAGTCTAGGGGCGCAATGCTAGCAATCAACAAAAAGACATCTCTGCTCTCAAGAAGCTTATATTCTAGTGAGAGAAGAAAGAGAAACAAGGTAAGTAAAATATACAGTATGTTAGATGATGGCATATGTTATGCAGAAAAATTAAGCAGCTATGGGAAATATGAGATCTGTTTTTTGAAGAGGGTGTGGCAACATAAATAGGAAAGTTAGACTTGGTCTGAGGTGACATGTGAATAAAGAACCAAAGGAAGTGAGGCAATGAGCTTTAAAACACTTGCAGTTTTCCAATGAGGCTGGAAGAACATTCCAGTCAGAGGAAATAGCAAGTACAAGGATCCTGAGGCGCGTGCTGGGCTTGGTGTGTTTGAGAAACAGCAAGGAGGCCCGTGTGGCTGGGGCAGAGTCATAGGGGTCTGGGAGGAGATGTGATCAGACAGGTAATGAGGGGCTAAGAGGATGTAGGACCTCAGAGGTCATCATAGAGACTGTGGCTACATTTCTGTGTGAGATGAGAAGACACGGGAAGATCCTGAGCAGAAAAAGACAATATCTGACTTACTTAACTAAACATGCAAGGGAAGAAGTAGGGAGACCTATGAGAATACCACAGCAATGACCCAGTGGATGGTGGCCTGGACAAGGGTGGTAAGAGAAGCAGCAGCATTCTCAACAGACTGTGAAGGTGGAACCCACAGATGGAGCTGTGGGGTGTGAGAGGTCAAGTACAAAGACGCCAAGACTTTGGCCCTAAGCAACTGAAAGCATAAATGTACCACAGGCTGATATAGCAAAGGCTGTGAGAGGGCTGAGTGCAGAGGAGGCGAGCTGGCTCTCCAGAGTTCAGTCTGGGGCAGGTGTGGCATGGCTTTCAGGCAGACACATGGAAATGCTGAGCAAGTGACTACGTTTGAGATGGGCAGAGTTCAGGGTAGCAGTATAGTGAAGAACGATGGTAAGATAATTTTTATAGTTCCTCCCTATTAAAATTTTTTGAAAACATGCTTTCTAAACAGAGGCGTGTGTGTGTATTCCAAATATATACATTTGGAAACTCAAATGGCTCTCAAAAAGCCTTTCAGTTGAAAGGCTCTTTCAATAGAAAGACATTATTTCTATTTTTTATTTTTAAAAATTTTTATTTCATTTAGTTATTTGACAGAGATCACAAGTAGGCAGAGAGGCATGCAGAGAGAGAGGAGGAAGCAGGCTCCCTGCCGAGCAGAGAGCCCGATGAGGGGCTCCATCCCAGGACCCCAGGATCATGACCCGAGCAGAAGGCAGAGGCTTCAACCCACTGAGCCACCCAGGCACCCCTCTATTTATTTATTTATTTATTAATTATTTAAAGATTTTTATTTATTTATTTGACAGACAGAGATCACAGGTAGGCAGAGAGGCAGGCAGAGAGAGAGGAAGGGAAGCAGGCTCCCCGCTGAGCAGAGGACCCTGGGATCACGACCTGAACTGAAGGCAGAGGCTTTAACCCACTGAGCCACCCAGGCGCCGGCCCCCCCAATTTATTTTTAAGGACAAAAACTAGATTCTCTTTTTAGAGATTTATGAAATTCAACTGAAAGTTTACTTACAAGTTTATGAACCAGCCCATTAATTAAATACTCTTCCCTATTTAGAGGTATTTTTTTTAAAGGCTTATGTACTAGTAACCTACCTGGGTCACAAAGTAATTTTCCACTTTGCCCTACTAAGTATGATTGAGCCTTTCTGTTTTGTTGTTGTTTTGTTTTTAGTTTTGGATGATCCTTGGTTCCTGGAGCTACAGAGCAACTACGGGGTTTCTGTACTTTTAGTGTGAAATTCTAATTTTCAAAAATAGGTTCCAGCCAATTACTTTATTGCTCTTTGGATCACAAGAATTTTTGACTTGAATCTTAATCCTCACTGTTTTACAGTTACAGGAGACAATGAGAGTGGAGCACAGGGTCTGGTTCATGTATCATACCTGGAGAAAGCTGTTACAACAGTCTGAAAGTTACAGTCCGAAAGAAAGTAGAAAGAGCAACACACAGTTTTTATCCGACCCTACAAATGTCAACACAAAAGTCACATATGGCAACTGAAGAGTCAGTTTCCATACCACCTTGAGGTAGTTGAAACACCCAACAGAGACCACATCTTCTTGTAGCTAAGGAAGGCTGGCAGCCCACTGAACAAAGCCTCAAACTCAGTGCATTACCTGTATGCAAAATGTTCCCGCTGAAACTTAATCCATGGGAAATCAAGGGAAGAGGGTGCTTTTTAAGACTGAATTCTAGTTTTCACAACAAATGATACAATACCCATTTCCACAAAAACATTCTCCCAGTAATTGTGAGAAGGTTGATGTGTAAGCCTTTAAAAATATATACACACTTCAGAGCAATTCCCTGGTATAGAGAGCGCCTTTGGGCATTCACAGCTTTTCAATTATAATTATGGAAACAGAGTATACAATTTCATTGTTACTTTAATCTCAGAAGCCTTTTTATGCCAAAACAGATAACTTACCTCATTTTTCTATTAGCACTGATCATGTAAGGGGTGTCTGAGTACAAGTTTTAGTTTTTAGTTTTGGTAGTATGTCTTACAAATCAGATGCAAATTTAAATAGGAATGGTAAACGGATACTCTTTTATCAATCAAACCATTACTAAACCAAAAGTAAATGGAAATAAAAATAAATAAATTATCAATATGAATATGTTTTCTACACTAAATGAATTAAAAACGTTTGCTTTTCTACCATTTTTGCTTAATTTTCTTTAAATTTTTCCTGAACTAATTTGCACTAAAATATGTATTCATATAACATCAATGTGGTTCTGACTGATGCCACAAAGAGTCCTCAGGATGTTTAAGAACAAATAATATTAGAAAAACAGTTGCAAATGCAATTTGATTTTCTATTTTTTTCTCAAATAAAATTTTAAAGATGACTAGTTTTTGCAATCTTAGTAGTGACTGTACTGTTGTCACTATACACAAGTAGTTTTAATGAGACTTAAAAGTGTTATTTTAAGTCACGTGGTTTATTTATCAGGTTTACTTTTCTAGGTTACTTGGCCTTGGGAAGGTCAATCTAGGAGAGATTGTGGTTTCTCAAACGGAATTGGTTTAGGAAGAGAGATGAAGAAAGTAAGGTAGGGGAAAGGTCAGACTGTACTTTTACGAGAAGGTACAAAAAGCCAAAAGTATCTGAGGAAATGTTTTAGAGTCATTACACTTTTTCAACTTCACATTTGTTTATATTTATGCTATCAGATCATGAGAAGCGATGAGCACACAGAATCAAAAAAAGAGCCAAGTATTTTTGGTAGATTATATTTTGATATGGTGGGTATCACTTTTATGAAGCACTTTTTTTTTTTTTTTTTTTTAGATTTTTATTTATTTGAGAGAGTGAGAGAGACTGCAAGCAGGAGCAGAGGGAGAGGGACAAGCAGACTCTTTGCTGAGTAGGGAGCCTGACTGAGGACTCAATCCCAGGACCAGGGATCACGACCTGAGCCAAGGCAGAGGCTTAACCGACTGAGCCACTGAGGCACCCTATGAAGCATGTGACAGAGGATATGTGACCCACCCATCTACTCTGCACAGGCTTCTGTTCTCTCCATGTTACAGTTAATAAAACACTCAGAAAGTTAAGTAATTTGCCTAAGGTTAGACAGTTAGGAAGCAGATATGCTGGAATGTGGTGTGTCTTCTCCCAAGACAGGTCCATGTTCTTCCACCTATTCCAACCTGACTCTCTATTCATAAGGCAATACACAATTTGGAAAGCTTTTAAACAAAGTTTGAAACAGACCAAAAAGGGTATGGAAGAGCACTTAAAGGAAGGGTAGAAATGTATGGAAGATAAGCTTTAACCTCCTTCCAAATTTTGTTGTTGGCTCTAAAGTTACATTTAAATAACCTTGGGACAAGGATCTAACACAATGATTGGAGCAGAAGAAGGAAAGAAAAGTTAATTCATTCTAAAATTATGAATAATAATACAGTATTAAACTTTAATATACCCTTTCCATACTTACAGAGCAGGAAAAAAACACTACATTGAATTTACTTATGCATGTCCTAACTTAGAAATTATTTAAAGTGGTTATAAGGATAAATGAAATACAACAGAAAAGCAGAGATTTTTAAAAGGAGCAAAAAAGAGGTAACAATTCCAGGGAGAATCAGGATGATGACCAATTTGACAAATTTTCAAAACCCAATATCAGCAACAATTACAGTAATTTAGAAATGCACTAAATCTTTGTGAACTCAATCACAAAGAACTTTCATAAAGATCCGCCAAACAATGAGCAACCCAGCTCAGACACAAGCAAAACCACTACAGCAACATCTGGTGAATGACCTAAAATATGCCATACAATACTTTAATTGTTAAAGGGCAAAACAAACTTCAACACTGACTACTAAGGCAGAGACAAGCTGAGATTTTAAATAGAAACTGGGTAAGAGAAATTTAAGAGCAGGACTGAGAGTTGATGCCAAGTGGATTACACTGAAAACTTTTTCCTGCCTACACAGCATATATCAATAGAAGATAAATACCATTTACAAAGTTTACTGACTAAAAAATTAAAAGTCTTACTTCACAGGCATCAAAACCATAAAAAGGCACTGTATTTCTACCAAATGAATTTCTCTTTCAAATCAAATTTAGATTAATTACATACCTTCTTTTAAGGAAAAAAAAAGATTTATTTATTTTGGCAGGGGAGGGGCAAAGGGAGAGAATTTCAAGCAGACTCCCTGCTGAGTGTGGAGCCTGACTTAGGGTTCAATCCCAGAAACCCAAGAGCATGACCTGAGCCAAAACAAGAGTCGGATGCTCAACCGACTGAGCTACCCAGGCACCCTGGATTAATTACACACGTTCTTATCAGAGACACTGAAATAATTAAAAAAAAAGAGGCAATTTCTAGTTCAAATAAAAGTTACTAGTTGGTTTTTTTTTTAAGATTCTATTTTTATTTGAGAGAGAGAATGCACGCGTACAAGTTGGAGGGAGGGGCAGAGGGAGAGCTGAGCAGGGATCCTGACTTGGGGCTCAATCCCAGGAGCCCTGGATCATGACCTGGGTCGAAGGCAGATGCTTAACCAACTGAGCCATCCAGATGCCCTGAAGAGTTACTGGTATATATATATATATGTGTGTGTGTGTGTGTGTGTGCGTGTGTGTGTGTGTGTATTTAAAGACTTTATTTATTTATTTGATGGACAGAGATCACAAGTAGGCAGAGAGGCAGGCAGAGAGAGAGGAGGAAGCAGGCTCTCTACTGAGCAGAGAGCCCGATGCGGGGCTCAATCCCAGGACCCTGGGATCATGACCTGAACCGAAGGCAGAGGCTTAACCCACTGAGCCATCCAGGCACCCCTAGTTTTAATATATTTATAACTGTTAAGTTTCTTCAAAGCAATTATTGGCTCTCCCAATAATTCTATAAAGTAAGGGTTTATATTAAATGAACAATATTGGGGTAGCATCTTGGGTTAAACATGTGAGGAAAAGCTGAAACAAAATCATTCTTTTTAAAAAAAATTATTTTTAAGTAATCTTCACCCAACATGGGGTCTGAACTTATAACCTCAAGATCAACAGTCACATGCTCCACCAACTGAGCCAGCCAGGCACCTGTAAAATTGTTCTTTAGTAAGAAGTCTCCAACCACTAACATGTAAAGAATTAACTCTCTTCTTTACTGGCATTATTTAAAAATGTGTAATTATATGCTTTCTCTGCCCATTACTGATCTTTTTTTAGTAAGTAAGAAACCAGAAAAGTAAACAGAAAAGGTTTTATCTGTCTTGGCCTTTTATTAGGTTTGTGAAGTATAATTTTATTACTTTGCAATAGCTTTGGAAATGCTTCTCATGTCAAAGCAACTACCAGATGAGAAAAAGGCACTATCAAAAACATGGGTGTGGGCATTAGGAAGGGAGTAAGAGAAGGAAAGACAAATATGAACGACAAGTGGAGGTGGAAGAACAGATTCTATTTTTCTGACTCATTGGGATAGGTTTCAACAAATCACAGACAAGCAGGTTAAAAAAAAAGCACCTTAGGAGGGAAAAAACGGCAGTCCTATTTTGAAAAGCAGGTAACTGATGAAACACAAGCTCCAGTAATGACAGGTCTCAGAACAGTGCTAAGGTCTTGTAATTCTTTATCTAATGGTACATTAAAGTTCTCAATGCACAGGTTTTTCTCTCCCTTTAGCAAAAACATCTATTGCCCTTTTGTTCTACATAGCATTAGCTCCCTCCCCTTCCTCCCTTCCTTCCAATAGCTCCAGGTTTCGATATGACCAATATGGCTTCTGTTTTCTGTCATCTACCATCTTCTCCCTCTGCTATTTTAAGAACCTTACTTGGAGCAGCATTATAGCATCCTAGTCAATTAAAAGCAGGGCTGTAGAGTCAAAGAGATCTAGATTTGAATCCTGATCTGGTTTTGAGACTGGGTAAATTATTCAACTTCTCTGAACATCAGTGTCATCATCTGTACACTGGTATATGATCATCTAGACCACAGATCAGATAGATATACATACAGATACACAAAATACTTATAGAGAACTCCTCCATGTGCAGATTACTCAAAGATCAGATTTCACCAATTCACTGGCTGCAGAAAGGAAATGCTCTGCAGGTGCACCAATGCAGCTTACATCTAGGGAAAGAAACACACTAACATTCACTCACAGCATAGTATGGTATGTGCTTTACTGGAGAAAGCCATGGTAGCACAGTAACCAAAAGGGGAAGAAAGAAACTTAAACTTTCAAGTTGCTAGAGGAAATACTAAGTACCACAAATCATTCAAAATAGCATTTGAGCACCTAGATAAAAATTAGTTAAGGTACAGGGGCGCCTGGGATGGCTCAGTGGGTTAAGTGTCTGACTCTTGGTTTTGGCTCAGGTCGGGATCTCAGCATCCTGAGATCAAGCCCCAAGACAGGCTCTGTGCTCAGCACAGAGTCTAAGACTCTTTCTCCTTCTCGCGCCTCCTCTCCCACCATGCTTGTTCTCAAATAAATAAAATATTTAAAAAAAATTAACTGAGGTACAGAAGAATAGCTAAGGAACTGAATATTTCCTTTCATCTATTAGGTGACCTTGTTCTCATTGGCCTTTGGATACTAGGCAACAAAAACCTACAGTTAAACCAATGGCCTGTTCACTCACCTTTACATTCATAAAATAGTTTTCGATCATAAGTATGGTTCTCTATCACCTCGGAAAACTTCTTTTTTTAAGATTAAGAATTCAATCTCTTATACAATTTATAAAAATTCTGATCCTATGTACCTAAGAACAGTTTATAAACTTAACAGAAAAGCTTCATCAAAATTTGTTATGATAGAACAATTATTTTTCTTTAAAAAATCCATATGCAGGGGCACCTGGGTGGCTCAGTGGGTTAAAGCCTCTGCCTTCGGCTCGGGTCATGATCCCAGGGTCCTGGGATCGAGCCCCGTATCAGGCTCTCTGCTCAGCGGGGAGCCTGCTTCCTGCTCTCTCTCTCTCTGCCTGCCTCTCCGCCTACTGTGATCTCTGTCTGTCAAAAAAAAAAAAAAAAATCCATTTGCAGGGGCGCCTGGGTGGCTCAGTGGGTTAAGCCTCTGCCTCTGGCTCAGGTCATGATCTCAGGGTCCTGGGATTGAGCCCTGCATTGGGCTCTCTGCTCAGCAGAGAGCCTGCTTCCCCCTCTCTCTGCCTGCCTCCCTACCTACTTGTGATTTCTCTCTCTTTTTGGCCAACTCTTAATTTCTGCTCAGGTCATGATCTCAGGGTTGTGAGACTGAGCCCCAAGTCGGGCTCCTTCACTGGACATGGAGCCTGCTTAAGAACTTCTCCCTCTCCCTTCAACTCCATATTCTATTCCTTCCATTTAAAATCTGCTTCTTCCACACACCTTTAGTCAGCTCCTTTACATCCTTCTGGAGCTCAGCCCAATGTCACTTACTCTAGGCTTCCACAATACTCCATGCCAAGCCAAGTCCCCTTTGTATACTCACATGACTCCTCAATTTCTCCTTTACAACACTTGTCATAGTTCGTATTTATGCAATTATGTGGTTAATGCCTATTTCTCTTACTTGATCATAAGCTCTATAATGGCAAGACCATTATATTTCTACTATTTAACCCTGGCACCTAAAAAACAACCAATGAATATTTGATGAGTAAAGGAATAAAACGTTAAAGCTGCTAATTATATATCAATTTGCTCCTAGTATTTTATATATGTATTTTTGTTTTACCGTTTAAGTATCTCTCAACACCTTCACTCCATTTCCATTATCACCACCCTAAACAAGCTCTCATCATCTCTTGTCTAAACTACTATATTTACTCTTAGGTTCTAAGATCTATGGGTCATACTTCAGACTTATCATTTACCAAGAATATTTTCAATGGGTTCCTATCGATACTAAAGTAACTTTTCCTTCATGTAGTCTATATATAAGGCCTGCATGGTCTGGCCTTTGCTTGCCTCCCAGTCATCTCTCTATGCTCTAGTTGCACTGGTTCTAGTCATATTTGTTCTTTGAGCACACCACACCCTTTTCTGTCACAGGGCTGTTACACATGCTGTTTCTTTTGAATATTCTTTGCTTTTCACTTTGCCTAGTTAATGCTCAACATCACTCTCTCATGGAAGCCTGCCCTAGCCACTGTTAATGAACCATGTACCTCTCCTTGAGAGCACTGGTCACATCCTAGATTTTATATACAGTGTTTGGTGTGATTTGATCACAGTTGTTACTTTTATTAGGCTACAAACTCTATGAGGGTAGAATTTGTTTTTACTTTTGCTCATTGGGTATCACCAATATCCAGAACTCTTCCTGGTACACATATAGATCTGACAAAAGTTTGTTACTTGAATGAAAAAAAGAATAACAACCTGAAATTATATGATGAAATATACTCAGGAATTAAGTCTGGAAGTAAAGGTGCATGAATAAGGGAATGTTTCACAAAATCCAAATGTAGGTAATCATATTTGGCATAGTGTTGAGGTTGCTTATTATACATACTTCCACATTTCAGTCCATAAATGTTAATTTTTTATTTAGAATTAGTAGGGTCCTTTTACCTGTGGAATGTAATTTCACTTGACCTATGAGCAAATACCAAGAGAACTGTTTGTACCTCCAGTTATAGAAATAAAGATGACAGTAAATGATTGGTATGAATATTTAAAAAGTATCAAGAGTAGGTCCTTTTCCTTTGACAATGGAGAAAAAGATTTTAAGAATGTATGGGCTTGTACATATTAAGTAATGATTAACATGTTTCTTAAAGTTTGGCAAGAAATAGGGGCACCTGGGTGGCTCAGTGGGTTAAAGCCTCTGCCTTCGGCTCAGGTCATGGTCCTGGTGTCCTGGGATCGAGCCCCACATCGGGCTTTCTGCTCTGCGGGGAGCCTGCTTCCACCTCTCTCTCTGTCTGCCTCTCTGCCTACTTGTGATCTCTGTCTGTCAAATAAATAAATAAAATCTTTAAAAAAAAAATTTGGCAAGAAATATCCATTTTTAAAATTCAGAGGTTTACTTTTTTCCCTCTCAAAGAGAAGCTTTAGCAAACAAAGAATACCTTTGCCTTCCAAGTTTTTCCAAACATTTATAGCCTATTTTTAAAAGAATGTACTGGGTTTCAAGTATTTCCTATTACAGTATTTGTTTGCAGTCACTGAATCATCACAATTACATATATAGCTGGTTCATATTACATGAGAAGGTTTACTTTGTTCTAGGTGTTTTATTGTCTGTGTATTCTCTCTTTCTCCTGCTTCCCATTTTAGTTCATAGACTGCTCTCTGAAAAATTTAATTCTTTATAAGATACACATGAAATACTTTTTAATATATTAGAAAAAATACTGTATTAATAATATAGTAAAAAAGAAGTCCTAATATACAAGAATACTATTATATTATGATTATATATGAAACACAGTGTTGAGTGAAAACAAGTCTTTTCATCAACCTAATTAAGAATGACTGTGATTTTTTAAAAGATATTTAAATTAAGTATATTAATCAAACATGTGTCTAGGAAAGAGTCCAACCATATTAATCAAGTATGTGTCCAGGATCATTCCCAAGTCTGGCTCATCTTTTCCTGTCCCCACTATCATCCTCAAGTCACTGAAATATAAGAGAGGAAAAAGAACCCTTCATTTATGGTTATAGCTGCTTAGCTGACATTACCTTAATTTTTTTTAAAGATTTTATTTATTTATTTGAGACAGACAGAGAAAAAGAGAGAGAGCACAAGGAAGGGCAGAGGGACAAGTGGACTCCCTGCTGAGCAGGGAGCCAGATGTGGGGCTCAATCCCAGGATCCTGGAATCATGACCTGAGACACTTAACTGACTGAGCCACCCAGTCGCCCCTGACATTACCTTAAAATAAGAGTATATTTCACCTTTCTTAAAATAAGAATATAATAAAGTTAGCAAGATTCTTACTTTTTATTTATACCCTAAGCTGTTTTGTTGAATCTTTTTTTTTTTAAAGATTTTATTTATTTATTTTGACAGAGAGTAAGAGAGATCACAAATAGAGAGGCGGGGCGGGGAGCTGAGGAAGCAGGCCCCCTGCTTATTAGCAGAGAGACTGATGCGGGGCTCAATCCCAGGACCCTGAGATCATGATCTGAGCCGAAGGCAGAGCCACCCATGCTTTGTTGAATCTTTTGATACATTCAGGTTTTTCTCCTCTAATGCCATTTATAGCCCTGAAATGAGATTTATACTCCCAAGTTGAATTATAGTTATCTTACAGGAAATACTAATCTTAAATTATTTTTTCATATTTTATGTGATTCTAAGCCATATAAAAAGTTGTTTTTAAAAAATAAACATGAATTGTTCACACTGATGTGCATATTTTTTCTCTAATTTTTTGCTTCCTCTTTCCATGCAACAGTATACACTGCAGATAATAGCAGCATTTCTTTCTTTCTTTTTTTTTTTAAGATTCTATTTATTTATTTGACAGAGAGAGAGAGAGAGAGATCACCAGTAGGCAGAGAGGCAGGCAGAAAGAAGAGGGAGAAGCAGGATCCCCACTGAGCAGAGAGCCCTATGTGGGGCTTGATCCCAGGACCCTGAGATCATGACCTGAGCCAAAGGCAGAAGCTTAACCCACTGAGCCACCCAGGCACTGAAAAAGCAACATTTCTGAGAGAGTATATTTTGCCCTCACTAAAGCAAAGAATGCAGTAATCAGGATTTGCCTTTCTATCCTGTCGTGGCTGACTCTCATTTTCTTGCATCTTTCTCTTCCCTGCAGTGTGCCTCTAATTCTGGGAAGAAATGCAAACACACATTTGCTAAAATAACTACTATACATTGAAAATCATTGCTAGGCATCACGAGGGCCATAAAAGGAGGCATGGTACCTACCTTTCTCACAAAGTCTACAAAACACCAGAAATGTCTATTTTCTTCTCTTTACTAAAATAGTCTCTATTTTGTTTTGAACCATGAAAGGAACAATAAAAGGTAAATAAACTGCCTTAAGTCACAAAATAGCTCATGTTACATTACTCAAAGGTGTGGAAAAGGAGAAAGAATGATGAAAAGAGAAACATTAGAAGAGCCTAATTAACTTTGTTTTTACTGCCATGCAACTCAATGTCGTTTAGTAAAACAAGGAAGAGAATATCAGAGATTAATAAGAGTTGTTTAGGTTAAAGGTAAACATAATGTATCTTAGCAGTGGGTGGATAAAGTACGGATTTCACATAATAGAAGAATTCAAGTTTCTCCATTAAGAGTAAGTTACACATAAGAGATATGTGCACTATCAGCACAAACACAGGAATATGTGTATTTTATACACCTATTTCCTCTGTTTAGCCAGAGATAAGGAAGTTTAGACTAAGGACATATAACAGATCGATTTTCTAAAATATAGTTAAGACTTGACCTTTCAATTCCTCTCAAAAAAAAAAAAAAATCTTTTTTAAAGTTTTAAGAATGAAACAAACAAAACATTCTCACAATGTTTGGCTATGAAAATTTATTACAACAGTCACTGGAATAGTTCTTAGTCCTTTACTCAGTGATTATTTGCTTTTACTTTATGCACCATTTTAGCTGTTTGGTTCTCTGGCCTCTCATTTTAGAAAAGAAGTGTTGCTATGGGAAGACACTCCAAAAGCCATGAAATGAGAACCCAAAGAAAGTTTCCTCCCCCCAAAAGTCGTAAAAACAGCTTAAAAAAAAAAAAAAAGTATCCTTCAGGACATTATCAAATTACAAACTAGCACACTCAATGAAGTTTCAAATAACTTATGTTCTTAAAAATTCAATACACAATATTTAAGAAATAGGAAGAGTATATTATGTTAAAATCCAAATGCTAAGTAGGTTATCTGACAACTATGTATAAAGGAGATATTAAGGTACAAATTCAGTTATAGTTCAACAAAAGAAGAGAAAAACAAGATTTGAGGCATTTAACACTGCCAAGAAAGCAAACAGGGATGACAGACAGTTTCTAGGCCTAAAGGCTTGCTTTTTCCTCCCTTTGTTAGAGCTATTAAAAATAAAAGGGTAAAAAGGCTGCTTAACAATAAAAAAAAAGTTTTCTTATGAATCTAAGTCTTCATCCAAATTAGAGCTACTGATTGCTTAAAGTGACAGAGATCAATATTATCTCTACAGTTTTGAAGAGTTAAATATGATAGAAAGAACAGGGTTTCTTTGATTGTATTTTAGACACTGCTGAATACAGGGTTCCAAGTGAAACTCAGGTTACTGACAACTGTGGAAAGCTGAAAACAAAGACTATCTCTAGACTCTCTAAGAACATAAATCCTTGAGATAAAGGCAGATTTAAAACATTTTTATAGTAAAAAAACGTCAAAAGAAGATGACAGGGCGCCTGGGTGGCTCAGTGGGTTAAAGCCTCTGCCTTCCGCTCAGGTCATGATCCCAGGGTCCTGGGATCGAGCCCCGCTTTGGGCTCTCTGCTCAGCGGGGAGCCTGCTTCCTCCTCTCTCTCTCTCTGCCTACTTGTGGTCTCTGTCAAATAAATAAATAAAATCTTAAAAAAAAAAAAAAGATATGACAACGTTATTCTCAAAAAGCAATGATTTCCAAACCTTTATCTCTGAGGCCTTGACCCTGCGTATCCAAACTCCACTCACGTCATTAACTTCCTACCAACTATTTCCATGTGCATATTTTGTCATCGTCTCAAACTAAACACCAGGTTAAATGGAACAAATACCCGTTCTTCATCCCTCACAACCTTCCAGCCAAACTAGCTTCCTCTGTTGATTTCCAACCCCTGCCACGTAGCCTCGAAATCACTGTATTCTTTCCTTTCTGCTGCTACTGCAATAACCATAGGTCAGACTCTTCAACATTTCATTTGGCTAAGAAATTCTTTCCCTGGTTTGCTTCTACTATCTTTCTGCCTTTAAGCTATAGTGCCCGAAGAATGTTAAGTCCTATATTTTTTCTGTTACTCCTAACTTTACAAATTCTTTCTTTCTTTTTTTTAAGATTTTATTTATTTATTTGACAGAGAGAAAGCAAGCGAGCGCACAAGCAGAGGGAGCAGGAGAGGGACAGAGAGAAGCAGGCTCCCCGAGCAAAGAACCTGACGCGGAGGCTCAAGCCCAGGACCAGGGATCATGACCTGAACCGAAGGCAGATACTTAATCAACTGAGCCATCCAGATGCCCCCTAACTTTACAAATTCTCTAATGCCAACTAGATAAAGTTCGTTATGAGAGGCATCTGACAGACACTACAACTTTATAAACCTGGCTGGTCCCTCATTGCTCAGTATGCATCCTTTTTGAGGCTATAATTCAATCTTTATGGGATCAAGGCTCAATATAATGTGGCTTTCAATTACCTTTCTGATTCTCTCTTCCTTTAAAGCATGTCAAGGTTATGTCCCATAATGGTAGTCTACTTCTCTGCTAAACACGAACGTTCCTCTATTTGCACATGGGGGCCACTGCCCTTGCCAAGCAAGTTTCCTCCCACTTCTCTTAGGCCTGTCCTCCTGATCTTTCAAGGCTAGGCTGAATCCTGTCTCTTAAAGATTTCCCTGAAGATTTGAACCTTTATGGTTAATTCATTACTTTTACTACTGAGAAACTATTGCTTAACTAATGCCAAATGATATAAATTTAGTATTTTAAATTAATATGCTGAAATAAATACAGTTCATGTCTCCTGCCACATCTTTTCTTATGTTAATTTCTGCTCATATCAGCAAACATGACACAAAGTAGGCAGGATACAGGTTAAGTTTAAAAGCCACCAGGGGAAGGTGCGGAGGTGATAACTTCTAGAAAACAATCCCATCCTATGCTTTTGTAACTCCCTAGATCATGAATTTTATCTTCCTTCTTCTTTATCCCTTCACCTAGCAAAGAGCCTGGCACACAGTAGGAATCCTACAAATAATGGTGAATGGTACTTTACACTTTACAGAGGACAGTCTGTCTTTTCACTCACCTAACACAAGGCATGATTTACGTGCATTTTCCAGAGGAAAATACAGAGGCTTGGAGACTCGTCCAAGATCATGAAGTAAGCAGGAGGCAAGAGTGGGTCTGGAACTCAGGTTTTCACATTATTAATCTGGAATTTTTTACAAAGGACACAGTCTACCTTGCCTATTCATTAGCCTACGCTGCTCCGCTCTAGGGCACAGCAGAGCCCAGCACAGCGTAAAACAAGTGAGCCCAAGCAAGGGCAGAGAAGTACACAATTTCTTTTCTACCCGCCGCCTCTGTACCTCCTTTCTATTTCTCACATTAGCACGATAGCTGTTTTCCAGATACAACACATGGCTACTTTAGGCAGTAATGCACTAGATGGAGACAGGCCCCAAATCATTTCTTCAGTCTATTTTCCACAACTCAAATACTAACTCTGATGTTCCCAGAATCTAGAACTTCTCGTAGAGCCTAGGTATGTCAAGTCTTCCCGATAAATGAGAAATGACTCTAGAGTGGACAGATCAGGGAGACCAAGGTTCAAAAGATCAGAAGTGAAGGGCATATATGAACAAAGAAGGTGATGTAAAACGAATTCACTCATCTGCGAGATATGGATGACAAGCACCTCTGATTCATAAAAATGTAAACCTCAAAAGGACAGAGATTTTGTCTTTTTGTTCACTGACATATTCCCAGTATACAAAGTATTCACTACTATTTACTGGAAGAATTAAAGTAGGAAGATTGTTAAAAGGATTAGGTGAAAGAATATATGTAAAATGCATAGTAACTGACAAATAAGAAGTGCCTTCCCTGATTCATGTCTACGTCTGGGTGTCTGGGTGTCTCCTAAGTCTCAAAAGTAGTTACAGTAAGTAAGACAAGTAGCAATCACATGGCCATTGTTTATTTATCCTTGTGTAATTTTCCTATTTTTATTTATGCTGGCAAGGACTAATAAAGCATTGTTTGCTTTAGGATACTGATTCTTTCAACATTACTTTCTCTTTTTTTGGCGGGGAGCGGGCAGAGGGTGAGTGAGAAAGAATTTAAGCAGACTCCACACTCAGTGTGGAGCGTGACCTGGAGCTCAATCTCATGAGATCATGACCTGAACTGAAATCAAGAGCCGGACACTTAACCAACTAAGCTACCCAGGCACCCCAATTTCTTTCCCTTTTTATAAAGGCAACACAACTATCTAAAATATAGAAATAAATACAAAAAACAAAAATTACCCATAATCTTATTATCCCCAGAATAGTACATAATACCATTAGATTCCAAAAGAACACAATTACCATTTTATAGATTTCCTAAAGTCAATTTCTCTATTTTTTTTTTTTTTTTTTTTTTTTTTTTTTTTTTTTAAATTTTTTTATTTTTTCAGCATAACAGCACCCAGTGCTCCATGCAATCTGTGCCCTCCACAATACCCACCACCTGGTGCCCCAACCTCCCACCCCCCACCCCTTCAAAATTCCCAGATCGTTTTTCAGAGTCCATAGTCTCTCATGGTTCACCTCCCCTTCCAATTTCCCTCAACTCCCCTCTCCATCTCCCCTTGTCCTCCATGCTATTTGTTATGCTCCACAAATAAGTGAAACCATATGATAATTGACTCTCTCTGCTTGACTTATTTCACTCAGCATAATCTCTTCCAGTCCCGTCCATGTTGCTACAAAACTTGGGTATTCATCCTTTCTTTCTTTCTTTTTTTTTTTTTTTTTTTTTTTTTTTTTTTTTACAGCTTTATAAACATATATTTTTATCCCCAGGGGTACAGGTATGCGAATCGCCAGGTTTACACACTTCACAACCATAGCACATACCCTCCCCATCTCTATTTTTTTTTTAAAGATTTTATTTATTTATTTGTGAGAGAGAGAAAGTGAGAGAGCGAGCACAGGCAGGCAAAGGCAGAGGGAGGAGCCCGATGTGGGACTCGATCCCAGGACACTGGAATCATGACCTGAGCCAAAGGCAGCTGCTTAACCAACTGAGCCACCCAGGCATCCCTCAATTTCTCTATTTGAAGAGGTTCTGAATGCCCAAATTAGATGAATTCCTTTGTTTCCTTTCAAATTAGCTTTGGATAAAGCCTCTCAAATGCTAGCTAGCATACTTCACTTAGCCCTATCCTGTATAGTGCTGATCTATTATAGAGGAATATATAAAAAATATTTTTATATTTAAAATATATATCTACATCTAAGTATTGATATATTCCTACCTATTAAAATGCTAAGCCATTAAGCCATGTAACTGATCTCTTTCTCTCTACATATGTATCTATAGAGAGAAACATCTACACAGATATATATGAATGGACTAAAAGGAATGTTACATTATATGCTCAGCTACTGCATGCTGGAAGACTGCATTCTTATAGGAATAATGCTGGGCAATTTGTCTGATCTGCTAAGGTTTCTTTTACTGCCATGGTAATGGTTTTTGGGAAATACTTTTTACCCACTGTAGCGAAAAAAAGTAAGTGGTAGTGCAGGACTTGGTAGATCCTGAGGAAATGTAGTACTCTGCAGCTTTTATGGTAGCCAGAAGAGTTTCTAAAAAAAATGTTAAGGAAAACAAGAGGATATCAACAGACAATAACAAGTGAAGAATAATTTTAAGAGGGTACCTAAAGGAAGTAGATCTGAAGACCTACTGTGACTTCAGAGGATATGAAAAGCACGAAAATACCACCAATATGCAGTAGAAAGATCCCATCTCCACAGGACTAAACCACTCTACCTACTCTTGTGCTATGCCACTATTGGGTCTCCTGTTTCCAGAATTGTAACACCCGTCACAGAACTCAGTATGTATGTTATGTTAAAAACATTAAACACAGGGGCATCTGGGTGGCTCAGTTGGTTCGGCGTCAGACTCTTGATTTCAAAGATCTCAGGGTTCTGAGATGGAGCCTTGGTTCAGGCTCCACACTCAGTGGGGAGTCTGCCTGAGATTCTCTCTCTTGTTCTCTCCTTCCCCACTGGGCTCCAGAGCATGCGTACTCTCTCTCTCAAAAAAATAAATCTTAAAAAAAATGTTAAACACAGGAAGCTGTCCTTTACTTAAACTAAAACTCAGGAGCCTGTTATTGTATGAATTTCTCCAAGTGAAGCCTACAGCAGTTCCATCTCAGTATTTACTGTTCTAGTTCTTAGATGGGTTCATGTCATACAAAAATAATGTGGAAAATTGATTTCTTGGCTTGTTTCTTCTAGGTTATGCTAACTATAGCTCATAGCTGGACCCTTTAGTCATTCCTCATTTACCAGTTACTAGGAAGAATGTTCTTTCCTTTCTGAAACCTGTACCTATAATTAATAAAAGGTCTCAAAATATTCAAAGCAGAATTTATCACTATGTAACTTTTAATTTTATTATTTATTTTTTAATTTTCAGATTTTACTTTTTTTTTAAAGATTTTATTTATTTATTTGACAGAGTGAGCACACAAGCAGGCAGAACAGCAGGCAGAGGGAGAGAGAAGTAAGCTCCTTGCCAAGCAAGGAGCCTGATGTGGGACTCAATCCCAGGACCCTGGGATCACGACCTGAGCCGAAGGCAGCCGCTTAGCCAACTGAGCCACCCAGGCGTTCCCAGGTTTTACTTTTTTAAAGTAATCTCTACAACCAGCACAGGCTCAAACTCAACAGCCCTGAGATCAAGAGTCTGATACCACCAACTGAACCGACTGAACCATCCAGGTGCCCCAAAACAACTCCAATCTGAAGGTCAATGGTTGAACATCAAATTTTTGCCAACTGTTACATGTGAAAGACTGGAACAGTAGGGCTGATGATGATTTCTATGACAGAAAGGTAAATATATTTTTTGTTCTTCTAAAAACTCAAACACTGGAATTCCATTGTGCAACTGTAATGAAAGAGAGCTAACAGAAACAAAAAACTTTCTATTTATCTCTCTTTGGGGTGACATTATTTTAAAGTCCATAAAAATTTATCTCAGAAGGTAAAGACTGAATTTACCTTATTTTCTTCTAGAAATTTCAACTTGATAGAAACATCATTACGCATTTTATCATATTTTTCCTTATGTGCTTGGAACAGATGTTGTGACTGCTCAATCTTTGGCAGAGTGTTGGCATCACGTGGTCCAAGATTCAGTTCTTCCAAATCAGTGCGATATGCATCATATTCAATCCTGGAAAGAACAGAGTAAGTGAAGCATGTTACAAAAATGGAGTGAAATAAGTTTAGGAGGTAAGCTGGATGTAGATGACAGTCTCATATGCTACATTAATAGATAATTCTAATACATTACATCTTATACTTTTAAAATCATGTATTTCTTTAATACAAAGAGCTATTAATACAAGCATGGGGGGAGCTCCTTACTACTCTCATTAACTATTCTTCCCAAAGTACAGTATTAATTGACAAATAGAATTTTCAAAATTTAAAAACCAGTTTAAAAAAACAGATGTCAAAACCTAATGCTAACAAGATCAAGTGACCTATCTCACATGGGAACTGGTTAATACCAATAAGGCAAAGCATATGAAGATAGCAGACTTTAGGATGACATACTTGAACTGGTAAAAAGGAAGTTACACTGAGGGTCAGCAGCCCTGACAGTATAGTCTAGCCAGCAAGGCACAACAGAAATACAATGCAAGTCACATCTGTAACTTAAAATTTTCTAGCAGTCACATTAAAATAACAAAAACTATTTCACCTTTTATTTATTTATTTGACAGAAGAGAGAAAGGACAAGCAGGGAGAGTGGCAGGCAGAGGGAGAGGAAGAAGCAGGCTCCCCGCTGAGCAGGGAGACTGACACAGGACTCCATCACAGGGCACTGAGATCATGACCTGAGCCGAAGTCGGACTCTTAATGGACTGAGCCTTTTAAAGAATATTTTATTTTATTCAGGGTATCTACAATATTATCATTGCAACATGTAATCAATGTAAAAAGGTTGTTAATGAACTATTTTACTTTTTGGGGGAGTAGTAATGAAGTCTCTGACGTCCATGGTATATAATACACATCTATCACATGTCAATTTAGGCTAACTGCATTTTAAGAGCTCAACACACATGTGGCTAGTGACTACCATACAGGACAGAGCAACTCTGGATGGATTTCCATAACATTAGTATTTAGAACCTAACAATGACATCTATAACAGAGCACTTAACACCTTGTGCTCCTTTTGATGCTTACTCCCTAATATTCTCCTGCCACTAAAACAGGTACCTCCCACCACCACTCTGAGATCACACTGCACTTCATATTGTCTCTATCACAGCACCTATGTAAGCACACTACTACCTTGTTTATTAAACGGTGACTTATCTGGGAGTCTCTACTATTCAGTTCTCAATTAAGACCAATGTGACCTCTGATTTAGTAAAAATCAGCATCACAAAGCTTATGCCCCAGCACCAGAGCCCTTTATTCAATATCTAGAGTATAATCTGTATCTCTTAATCTGGCAATTAAGAATATTTTAAAGATGTATTTATTTATTTTAGAGAGAGAGAGAACATGTGCACATGAGGTGGGGGGGAAAAGCAGAAGGAGAGAAATGAGAGTAAACTCTTGGCTGGGTATGGAGCCCAATGCAGGGCTAGAGCTCACAAACCTGAGGAACATGGCCTAAGCTGAAAAAACAGTCGGACACTCAACTGACTGAACCATCCAGGTGCCATTTAAGGATATTTTATTTTATTTTTTAAGAGTATTTATTTATTTATTTGAGAGAAAGGGAGAGTAAGAGAGCACAAGCAGGGGGAAAAGCAGACTCCCTGCTGAGCAGGGAGCCTGATGCGGGGCTCGAACCCAGGACCAGGAGATCATGACCTGAGTGGAAGGCAGACCTTTAAACTGACTGAGCCATCCAGGTATCCCCTTTAAAATATTTTAAACAACATAAACTATATTTCAATATGACTTGAGAATTTATTTTTACCTGCACTGGATTTAACAAACTTGATCTTTTAGGGCCAAAAAAGAATCATTCATTCACCAATACATTGATTCATTCAACAAGTATTAAGTGAGCCCCTTCTATGTTCCAGGCACTGTTAGAAACCAGAGCTATAAAGATGAACAGATAAAGTTTATCTCCAAGAAACTTGGAGTCTAGAGGGAGAGAAGCTCTTAAACAACTACAACAAAATGAGATAATGGTAACTGCCCTGAGTGAGGGAGAATAAGGTACAGTGAAAATCAAGAGGAAGAACTCCTTACTTAGGTATCTCAGAACAGAATTAAAACACTAAAATCAAATTTTAAAGGATGGTAAAAGCTTCTGAGGTAGACTGTAGCAGGGAAACAGAGCAATCCAGGAAGAGAAAAGCATGAAAAAAGCAAAGATTTGTAAGATACCATGATACATCTGGGAAGTAATTCTGTATGTCATAACCTGAAGTTGGAACATGATAGTGGAAGCATTAAAAGCAGACAAGTAGGCAAGACGGGATCGGATTTAATCTGGTAAGTCAAGTGATGTGATGGGAAGCCATTTAAGAACTCTGATCTAGAAAGTGACATGTTCTACTTGTTCAGAATGGAAAGCCGGCTCTACAGTAAGAAATGGAGGATGGACTGGAGTAGATTAAGAAGCAGAAACAAGGAAACCAATTAGAAGACCATGGGCAAAGAGAATGAGTCACAGAATCAAGACAATGACAGTGGGGCTAAGAAGGAGAGATAGATATTGAGGATTCAGGAGGCAAGACTGACTTGGTAATGATAACAAGTAAGTTAAACTCCATGAGTTCTCCAGACAAACTGAATGACCACTCTGACCTTTGCTGGTTCTAATGTCTTGAGCTAGAAATAATTCTTTCTGCTTCAGTTTTTCATCTATAAATGAGAATAACAATCTCCACAAAAAATATAGAGTACTTAGGATTCCTGGTAATAACTAGGTTTTTTAGAGTGCTTATTATAATGGCCAAATTAGAAGAGGGCTAGCCAGACGTAAATATACTAAAAACAATAAAAAATAAAAGAAAAAAAGTAGGCCAAAAATAAATAGTGATATATGGTGATTTAATGTGAAGACAAATATCCTTCATCAGCCCTGGAGCACATTTCTAAATAATAAGATTAATATATACATAATCAAAGTTATAATACTGACCTGATATCCCTTAATTTTTACATCCAGAGTTTGTAGATGGTAGCAAAGAAAAACTTCCCATAAGAGCTTCTCTAACAGTGCTCACTGCCACCAGGAAGAGAAGCACACTAAATTTTCAAAATGCAACTCTTCAAGGTTGCCAGTCTGAATTGAATCCGTATCAATAAAGTTAATGAGAGTTGGTTACTTTATGGCTTATGTAAAACTTCTAGAGAAACAGGTGTCCACATCTGAAAAGTCTTGACCACAATTGACTCACTTGTTGGTGCTGCTGTGGAGAAGTGTTGAATGGGCTGTTACAAGATTTTCTAAACATTTTCTAAAACACCAGAGGGCTAGGAACTACTTGTACACAATGCATAATAGGGAGCCTTAAAAGGCCACCTGGACATCTGCCTAAATTGCCACTTTCTATGCTGATCAAATAGCTGACCCATACCCTAAAGTCAGTAAATTCTGGTTCTGACAGAGAAGAAAATTCAGCTACTGAGAAACTTTTAATCTGGGGTTCTTTTTAAATGTTATCCCTCTGCAGGCAATATTTTAGTATTATGACTAGTGAATTCCTCAGTTACTTCAATAAACAGTACAGGAAAGTCAAACCCAAGCTAAGATTAATGAATAAAATCACAATGTAATTTCAATTAAAAAAAAATGAATTATGGGGTGAAGTCATTATTGTTGTTAGTTTTTAAACTACACACAGAGGTTGTTAAAGATTTCCTGATAACCAGCTAACAAGGACATATAACCTGATTTATAGCTCTGTTTGAAAGTCTCCAATAAACCTATATATTACACAGATTAAAATTTTTAAAAAATATTTTGTTTATTTATTTGTGAGAGAGGAAGAGAATAAGAGAGGGAATCTTAAGCAGACTCGCCCTGAGAACGGAGCTTGATATGGGGCTCAATCTCACAACCCCCAGATCATGATTTGAGCCCAAATCAAGATAAGGCTCTGAGCCCCTAGATTGAGATCTTTTATCACACCGTACTTTAAGTCAGGTATCTCAATATAAGATGTGATAATTATTATTATTAAAGATTTTATTTTTAAGTAATCTCTATACACAGTGTAGGGCTTGAACTCACAACCCTGAGAACCCGAGTCACATGACTGAGCCAGCCAGGTGTATCATAATTTTTTAAGTAGATACGAAAATTTGAGATAAATCCAGTTCAAGTTTGAGACTGAATGATCAAAAGTAAAAGGTAGAAAGCCAATGGGCTCTCATTTTGGCTTTGAAATTGGCTCCAAATGAGCAAACCTTTTAACCTCCAGAGGCTTATTTTTCTTCTCTACAAATGAAAAAATGACTCATACTGTTGACTTATCTAATGAATTTGTCTTTCTTTATTATGGTTTAATATTCGGAAAGCAATTTTTTTAAGGTAAACTATACGCCCGACACAGGGCTTGAACTCACAACCCCAAGATCAAGAGTCACATACTCTACCAACTAAGCCAGCCAGTCAGTTGCCCAGTAATATGGGTTAATATTTTTAAAAGCACCTTAGAAATGATGGCCAAAAAGAAAGATATTATATGCTAAAATAAAACGTTCTTTAAAACATACTAATCAAAAATATATTTTAGGTACTAGAAATATTTTCAGAATAGGTGGACAATTACAAAGTATAGAAACAGAAACTAAATTCAAGTAATTCTTGACTAGGAGGTGGTGGGGGTAGTTTGGGAACAAAAGAATTTTCATCTTCAAAACCCATAAATATGAAAACAATCTGAAAGACTGGAAAATAATAATGCTTAAAAGAAAGAGATAAAAGGAAAAGAGTACTTATTATTGTACAAATTAGGATGTCACGAATAAGGAACAGATTTGGAAAAGAACCAAATACAATTTATAAAAATAAAAGATACACAGATTATTCTTTTGAAAAATACAATGTCCATGAAGAGATTTTAAATAGAGATGAGAACCAATGACTAAGAGTGTTAGTAAAGGGATTCCTACTAAAGGGTATCTTCCTGAGAAATTCCTTCAGGGTTACTGAGGGAAAGCCTACTTTGATGGATTCCTTCTGTTTATTTTTTTCCACCTTCTGATTTTAGTACTGTGTTGGTAAATAATTCAAACAATACAGAAAAGTAAAAAACCAAGTCTAAAACCTAAACAGTGCACACAGCCCCATCTCCACACCATTCTCCTATCAAGTAGCCACAGCTTGCACACCTATTTATTTTGATCTTCATTTCCAAGTCATTAAGAACTACATGTGAATGCTAAAATTACAAACACAGGATAACAGAGAACCATCCCTTCTTGTGAAAAGATTAAAAGTTAACTTTCCAAGGGTTTTTGGACTTTTACTTATGTGAAGCTTAAGGTAATACATACTTAAGAAGAAGCACTCAAAAACTAGATGAGTTTAGAGTTTTCATAGCCATTTTCTCATATCATTACACTAGGTTAAGGGGCCAGAACATAAAGTTATACTTCTAAAAGGTATAGTCTGTACTTATCTTTAAACTATGCTATAAAAAATATAACAGAAATAAGGATTTCAAGTACTGAGAGGAAAAAAAAGTAAATCAGAATAGAATGAATGGGAGAAAAATTGGGCCTGGAATCAAAAGTTGGAAATGATATTGCTGATCTGCTGAAATGTACTAGCTTACCTAACAGGATGGTTATGAGATAGAGAAATTAATGATGAGTGTATGTGTGTGTGTGTGTATGTGTGTGTGTATAAAATGTATGAAAACACTGCATTATAAACAGCTATGAGTATATACAAAAGGTAAACTATGAAAGAGTTTGAAGCTGATTATAACCTAGATAAGTGGAAGGCTAGGATGTTGGCATCCACAACATAAACAAAACCATGGAAGCAGAAATGAGCTTGTGCACTGAAGAGAGTGAAACTGTAAGTCTGGCTATTGCAGTGCTTCTGCTGGGAAGCAGCAGTAATAAGACTGAAGAGAGGCTTAAGGCCAGATTATAGAGGGCATCTAGTAACTAGTAGAACACAAGGCCTTATCCTTTTCTAATGAAGCTGGAACTAGGAGATCCTCTACCTCCCTATTCTCTAACAGGCAGGGGTGGGCCCATGACCAGGAATCAGTGAGACACTCTCTAGGCAATAAAGCAAAATATTCAGGGGTCTTTTGGAAATGACTTATGGTAGCCGTGGCAACATCAAGTACCAGAGGTACCCAGCTTTGGGGTCCTAATTAGATTCTTCTGATGCATTATCTTAACCAACTGAGCCACCCAGGTGTCCCTAGATTCTTCTGATGCATTATCTTGATTTTGATTCCTGCTTATTTCTAGAATCTGTTCGCTTGCCTTTCTCTTTAGTTCTATGGGCTATCCTACAACCTTCTACTGTATTCTTTTTCTGCCCATATTATCCAGAGTTGATTCCTAGCATATGCGACTTAAAACCTTAACCGAATTATGTACCATCTGCAAAGAGACAATATAATGAAAATTTATACCTACCTGGCACTTTCATATTGTTTCACAGTCATTAATGTATCTTCAATTGTTTTATTCACCAAAGTGTTCACACTGGCAATGAAAAAATTAATGGCTCCAAGAAGAGTCTCTCCATTTTTAGCCAGTAGCTTCTGGGTATCTGCGTTATAGCCAAATTCTTCCTAAAACAAAAAAATCACCTTAACATATCCACTTATTAGTGAATGTGACAAAAAAAAAATCTCAAATATATCATTAATGGGAAAATATTTGATTTAGAAAATATTTAAAATATTAGAAGTTTTCTTCTAACTTCTAACTTCTATAGAAGTTTTCTTCTTTTAATGTTTAAATAAGCAAATCTAAATCACACTAGCTATATAATTACCAAAAAAGTTCAGTAAACCAAAATTGTCATCAGCTCAGATGTATAGCTAGAATTAAATAATTTTAAAAAGTTAAACTACTTTGTACTAGAAAGAATATTTTCATTTCCATGTTTTGTTTTTACTATACTGTAAGCACAGATGTTAAGAAGAAAAATATAGCAGATTATTAATCAGAGAAACTATAACTTTCACAACCAAATTAGGTTAACAATTGACTAAAACTTTCAGACATAAGACAGACTGCAATTTTTGTGTTTTGACATAATCTCCTTGGTGTATAAATATTAACAATGCACATTTCTTTGTGAACTCGGTGACTAGTTGACTCCCAAGCTCAGGTCTATGTAAGTGCACAGCTGGGGAAGGATCACTCAACACCAGTTCAAGTTCATTTGCTCTGAATAAACTGAGTCTTGGCCTAGAAAATGTTACATGTGACTCTTTCAAAAATGTTAAGTACTAACTCTAAACTTCCAGTAGTGAAAGACTGGACAGCTTTAACATTATCAGGATGCATCTGAACAAATAAAAGATTTGATCATAGCTTATTGTAGAATGTATCATTCAATTTGACAATTCTGAAGTTTGTTAATGAAATACTTCTTAATTTCAGATGGTAAAAATGTAACATGAAATGAAATCTTAGGAAATGCAAGTTTAATGCTAGTGCGGTAGATATAATTTCTAGGTGATAAAATATCCAATATAAATAAATAGCAGGAAAGTAAAATTATCTTTATTGTGTTAAAAGCATTTTCCATTTAAGAGATGTCCACGTAACTCTCTCTCTCTTTTTTTAAAGATTTATGTATTTGAGGGGTGCCTGGGTGGCTCAGTCAGTTGAGTGTCTGCCTTCAGCTCGGGTCATGATTCCAAATCCTGGGATCAGGCTCCCTGCTCAGCAGGAGTCTGCTTCTCCTTCTCCCTCTGCCCCTCCCCCCTACTCACACACTCTTTTGCTCGTTCTATCTCAAATAAATATACAATCTTTAAAAAAAAACAAAGATTTATGTATTTGAGAGAGAGTGTGCACGCGTGCACAAGTCAGGTGAGGGGCAGAGGGAGAAGGGGAGAGAGAATTTCAAGTCGACTGCGTGCTGAGCATGGAGCCGGACCTGAGGCTTCATCCCAGGACCCTGATCATGAACTGAGCTAATATCAAGAGCTGGTCGCTCAACCAACTGAGTAACCCAGGTGCCCCAACACTGTTCACTTCTAAAAATTTTAAATATCCACAATTTCACATTATTAACACTGAAAATGCCACAAGTCCTAATTAGCCATAGGGAGAATGCAATCTAGAAGGCTAATCTTTTGATAAGAAACAACAACAAAAAACCCCCTGTAACATAGTAAGATGAAATAGCAGCAGACTGAAAAGCTATGTAGCAGAATTTGGAATACTATATTTACAATGAAAAAAGCAAACAGGAAGATTAAACTGCCACTGTTCTGTTTCATGGATGTAAATCCCACTTGTACTTCTGTGAAAAAAATATAAAACTTAAGATTTTAATGTATTAATTTAAACTTAACTGGCTAGAATAAAAAAGCTTTTGTTTTTTATAGTAAGGTACAAGAGATATATTAAGTAAAAGATATAAAACAACTGGGACACTAGAAAGAAATGAATATACATATGTAAATGCATTATAAGAAACAAATAAATATGCTTTTCTGGCACTGAAAATAAATAAAACATGATTCATAAACTTCATTTAGTTGATAAGTTGTTTCAGTATTGTCGGTTGGACAGGGACATTTTATACATTATAAACTGCCTTAGCAATTACAAATAAACTAAATACAAAGTAATTAAAGGGTTTATACATTAAGTGTAGGGCTTTGGTTCTAATCTGCCACTAAACAGGGAAGGCCAATACAATTCCTTAATCTTAATACTTGCTTGATTTATATAGAGGGAGAAAAGTCTCAAAACATTTGAATTTTTTTTCTCTTTAGCTGCTCCTACCTCACTTACAACATTTACCAGATGTAAATGACCACTATTTCCCCTTAAATGTATACAGTAGGAGCAAATAACAGAAACATCTAACTAGATCTAAAACATCCAGTTTTAGTACTATAAATTATTACTTAATTAATAACAAGTGGGTTAATTTAAATACAGAGCAAAAACTGATAATTGACAATAATATGGGCTATGTGAATTTTTCTTATTTTGATGTTACTTTCTAGATTGAGAAAAGACAATTTTTTTTTTTAAATGGAGAGTTGGTTTTAGTTATTTATTTAAGTTAACTTAAAGTTAAGTTCTGTAGACAAAGAACCAACAGGATATGTAGATATACAGAGAGATGTATTTTAAGAGATTGGTTCATAGGATTTTAGAGTCTTGGTATATGTAAAACCTGTGGAATAGGTTGGCAGACTGGAGAGACTCAAGAAGAGTTGCAGCTTAAGTGCAAAGGCAGTCTGTTAGCAGAATGCCTTGTTGCTCCAGGGAATTCAGTCTTTGTTCTGTTAAGGTCTTCAGTTGATTGGATGAAGCCCATTGCTATTGTGGAGGGCAGTCTGCTTTACTCACACTCCGATTTAAATATTAATCTCCTTCAAAAAAAAAAAAAAAAACACACACCGGCACTTAAATATCCAGAATAACGTTTGACCAAAATCTGGACATCATGGCCTAGTCAAGTTGGCATGTAAAATTAATCATCACGGGTATTTTTATCTTGATAGTCATAGCTCCTGTCTATCTAGTAGACATGAGCCCATCATGCAACATTTTTCTTTTTTTTTTAAGATTCTGTGTATTCATTTATTAGAGAGCACACATGAGAGCACACACATGCACACATGAGTGGAGGGAGGGACGGAGGGAGAGGAACAAGCAGACTCCATATTCACTGCAGAGCCTGACTCGGGGTTTGATCCCATGACCCTGAGATCATGACCTGAGCCAAAATCAAGAGTCAGACACTTAACCAACTGAGCCACCCAGGTGCCCCCATGCAACATTTTCCACTAAGAATTTAGACTATCCTATTTTGCTAAAAAGACATACTATATTCTTTTATGATGACTTATGTACCAAAATATACTTCATGTAATTTGTTAGTGAATAAATGCTAAAGGCAAATGTGTATGCAGATGTGATTTGAAGGAAATAAATAATGTAAGAAATAGAAAATTTATTGGATTGGACATTCTCATCAGTGTTTATAAATATAAAAATAATAAGCTAGAACCTGTTGGAGACTGTTTGAAATTTGGAATCAGTATTTATAGGATGGATATTTTTTAATCAGGATATTCCAGAGAATCAAAACCAATATGAGATATGTACATAATACACACACACTTATTTTAAGGAATTGACTCCCACGGTTGTGGGACTTGGCAAACCTGAACTATGAATGGTAGGTCAGTAGTCTAGAAACGGAGGCCAGATTTCTAATGTTCCAGTGTTAAGGAAGAATTCTTCTCTAAGAAACCTCAGCCTTTTTGCTCTGAAGGTCTTCAGCTGATTGAATGAAGTCCATCCACATTCTGGAGGATAATCTCTTTAAAGTCAACTTCAAATCATACATTCTGGAGGTTAATCTCTTTAAAGTCAACTTTAAGTCATATCTGTAATGTTTGTTATTGCAAATTTTAATCATATCTACAAAATCTGTATCTTTATAGCAACATCTAGATTGGTATTTGACCAAACAACTGGCCACGTTAGTCTAATCAAGTTGACATATAAAATTAACCATCACAGTCTACTCTTTTTAGCAGCACTTATACACATATCCTTAAACCATACTTAATCTCCATCCAAATAAAGGCAATAGTGAAGTCATAGGTTCACCTAACATGACATGACTGTCCTGCATGCTACCAAAGACAGACTAGCCATTTCCCCAGAAACAAGTGCAGAGTCCTTGAGTGACATTTACTTTTTCCCTTTGTATCCTATACTTTTTCCCTTGGTCTCCTGTAAGTTAAGTACTATGATGTAAAGTTAATAGTATATCTTATGTTGTATGCTAAGGGGATAAAAGAGGGAAGAAAACAAAGTTATTTGCTTTATACATACACATATTGATAACAAAATAAATATTCGTAACAATTATAGTCTTCATTTCTACAGATGGTCACAGAGTCTTAGCTTCTTCTACTACCCATTCCATATTGAATTGGCTCTCAGCTAACACCTCAGCCTGTCAATTCGTTGCCTCGTAGGGTGACACAAACCTTTATTCCTGAAGCATCCAGGCAATTAGTAGTCCTGGCTGAAATGGGTTGTTGTCATTTTTCACTGACATTAATCACAGGGCATGGTAAATGTAGGAGTACTAGGAGATGCCCTAAGAGGTTGCCTACATTCTAGGTATATTCTTGTAGCAGTCCAGTTTCCTTTCTGTTGGTCATCAGGCTCAATCACACAAGCCAGCAAAGTAACTCTTCCTTGCCTATTGATTTCTTTTTGAGAAAAAGTTGATAGTGCAGCGATGAAGACCTGGTGTCTACTTTCTCCTACCTTATGACATACTAACAGACTCACTGACAATACTTAGCACAGGTATGGCACATAGAGGCACTGAATAAAATATGGTTATGATAGCTCTTTTGGGATTGTGGCATTGGGAGTAAAAAAAAATTTAAACATTAGTTCAGTTCTTTCATTTTCTAGAGAAAAAACCAGTATCCAGCAGAAGAAAAAGCAAATCTCCTGAACCTTTCTTGAATGCCTATAATCTGTCAGAAACTTTAAGCAAGTTATCTCAATACACTTTCTGTCAAACTTGTAAGAGAATTATCTTCATATTATTACTAAGAAATTGACATACGAAGAATTTAACAAAACTGGTAAATCCAGTCAGTAGCAGAATCAAAATGTGAACTGCCAAACTCTTTGAATACTCAAATTTTTACCATTTTATCACATGCCTCTGACTCCCAGTTCTGTTAAAGCATGGCACTTTACCTCATTAAATTGTCTTTTCTCGGGGCACCTGGGTGGCTCAGTGGGTTAAAACCTCTGCCTTCAGCTCAGGTCATTATCCCAGGGTCCTGGGATCGAGCCCAACATCAAGCTCTCTCCTCAGCAGGAAGCCTGCTTCCCCCCACCCCTCTCTGCCTGCCTTTCTTAATATAGCACCATATTTCTTTTTTGTCCTTAAAAATTCACTGACTCTTGAATTTAAGAAAATTCATATAGGATATCGTCATCAGAAGACTCAGACTGGGATTTCACTTGTATTATCTATTTTGCCATCATTGTTGAGTCAACGCTGCTGTCTCTCTGCAATCATCTTCTGATTTTGTCTAATAACTATGAAATATCTTCCTCTGGTATTGTCTTCTCTTTGCCATTATATGGGCAAAAAAATGAAAATTTCTGAATTTTCAACTATGTTGCATAAACATTAAAAAAAAAGACAAAGATATTTATCCATTACATTACTTTTTAAGGCAATGCCATCATTCTTTTGTTTTCCTATCATCTTAGTAACTTTTAACATGGTTGGAAATAACAGATAAGTAATGATGAAATAATTCCCAAGATGATGAAATAGCAAACTGTTTTAAGATCATTAAGATCCCATACTGTGTCCTTGATTTCCAATGGACCCATATGGCAGTTGCAAGATAAAAACTTGTATTCTGGGGCACCTGGGTGGCTCAGTCAGTTAAGTGTCTGCCATCGGCTCAGGTCATGATCTGGGGTCCGGATCAAACCCTGTGTCCGGCTCCTTGCTCAGAGGGGGAGCCTGCTTCTCCCTCTCCCTCTGCTCCTTCCCACTCATGTTCTCTCTCACTCACTCTGCTCTCTCTCTCAAATAAATAAAATGCCTTTTAAAAAAAGTTTTATTCTGTTAAAACAATTAATAATTTTTTCATTGTAATAAAACTCATGAACTATCAATCCTTACAAAGGATTAGAGATGATCAAATAAGAAACTCAAAAATTAAAACTGGGTCTAACAGACTTGAATACTGAGGCTTAACCACCAGTTCTGTTTAAAAAAAAAAAGGATTTGACATCTAGAAAAGCTAACAAAAGTACCTACTAGCTAATACTGAGCAATAAATGAGCTAATACATATACAAACCACTTAGAATAGTATCTGGCATATAGTAAATCCCCAATGTGTATTAACTATTATAATTAACAGGGTCTACTGAGTGCAGCATCACTGATAACACTGCTCTAACACTTCCCCAGACCCTATACTCTGGCTACCTCTTTTCATACTGTGGGGATAGTTCTCTCTAAAGATTCCACTAAAAGGGGTGCCTGGGTGGCTCAGTGGGTTAAGCCTCTGCCTTCAGCTCAGGTCATGATCTCAGGGTCCTGGGATTGAGTCCCGCTTCCGGCTCTCTGCTCAGCAGGGAGCCTGCTTCCCTTCCTCTCTCTCTGCCTGCCTCTCTGCCAACTTGTGTTCTCTCTGTCAAATGAATAAATAAAATCTTAAAAAAAAAAAAAAAGATTCCACTTTAAGAGATAAGAAGAGATCATGGAGAAATATAGACAGGCCTGCTGTAGCTCCACCCCGTGCACACACACAGGCAAGCCCCACCTGGAGCCGCCCTCTCCTGGCCTCGCTGTCTGTATATGTCCTCGGCTATGAAAACAAAACAAATATGTGTATGTTTATATATATAAAACATAAATTGTACATATATATGACTTTCAGCTCTACCTTTTTTTCTTCATTTTTTTTTCAAGATTTTATTATTTGTCAAAGAGACAGAGAGCCAGAGTACGCACAAGCAGGGGGAGCAGCAGGCAGAAGGAGAAGCAGGCTCCCAGTTGAGCAAGGAGTCTGATGCAGGATTTGATCCCAGGACATGACCTGAGCTGGAAGGCATATGTTTAACCAACTGAGCCACCCAGGCATCTTGCTCTACCTTTTTAAAAAAAAAGATTTTATGTATTTATTTATTTGAGAGAGAGAGAGAGAATACATACAGGCACATGCATGAGCAGGGAGAGGACCAGTGCGGGAGGATGAGGGACAAGCAGTCTCCCAGCTGAGAGTGCGGAGGATGCCAGCTCAATACCAGGACTCTGATCAGGAAAATGAACTGAGCCGAAAGCAAGAGTCATAGGCTCAACCGACTGAGCTACCTAGGTGGTCCACAGCTCTACCTTTTATTTGTTTTGTGATCTTACGAATACTACCTAACCTTTCTTGGTTTCAGTTTCCTCATCTATAAAATAGTGTTAATATTTCTTGCAGTATTATTAGGTAAATTACATGATACAATGACTACAAAGCACCCAGCTCGTTACGCTGAAATTGTGGACAGCTGTTAAACTAATCAGCTTCCCAAATATTAGATTAATTCTTTTTGTCTATTTAGTGACTCAGTTAGAATTGAATCTAAGTATTCCTCACTATTATGAGATAGATTGCCATCTCTAGCCAAACTTTCTTTTCCAAGATTGTAGATATTATCAAATAATTTAATGCTCTAAATTATCTAACTCTTTAAGTTAGAAAGTCTGTAGGCAAGGGATTTAACCTTTTTGGCTCCAGGGAAGGGGGAAAAAAAAAGTGATCAAAGAAGTCACTTAAGGTAACATAAGAAATTCTTAGGAATGCTTTGCTGAATACTTTAGAGATATATGCAAAAAAAATTTATAATTATTCTATAATTCTTAATTTTTATTTTTTAATTTTTAAAAGATTTTATTTATTTATTTGGCAGAAATCACAAGCAGGCAGAGAGGCAGGCAGAGAGAGGTGGGGGGAAGCAGGCTCCCTGTCGAGCAGAGAGCCCGATGTGGGGCTCGATCCCAGGACCCTGAGATCACGACCTGAGCCGAAGGCAGAGGCTTAACCCACTGAGCCACCCAGGTGCCCCTAAAATTCTTAATTTTTAAAAACTCACAATTTATATTAATGATTTCAGTAAAAGATCATGAATCCAGTCAAACAAGTTACTATTTGCTCAAGACACTTTGAGGGGCGCCTGGGTGGCTCAGTGGGTTAAAGCCTCTGCCTTCAGCTCAAGTCATGGTCTCAGGGTCCTGGGATCGAGCCCTGCATCGGGCTCCACACTCAGCGGGGAGCCTGTTTCCCCCTCTTTCTCTGCCTGACTCTCTGCTTACTTGTGATCTCTGTCAAATAAATAAATAAAATCTTTAAAAAAAAAAAAGACACTTTGAGAATAGATAAGAGATTTTCAATAGGTACCTAAATTTGCTTTTTACCCAAACTCACATACACATAGCTATGATTTTTCCTAGACTAAGGCAGGCTGAGTACTTTCCTTTTCTTTCCTCTAACTAAGTTCCCTTCCCCTGAAACCTCTAGCTGACATCTCTAGACATTTGGGCCTTCTTAAAAATTACATGAAATATTTTAAGAGAATACCAATTCCAAATTTATTAAGAGTTAAGCAAATCAGAAATGTAACAAATTACATCCTAGAATACTATTGCCATTCTCCTCCTCCACACTTTCCAAAAGTTATTTAAAATAATCTTACATGGAGTTCTAGTGACTTCAAACTCAGGTCAGCAAATGCATCTCCAAGTTGCCTTTGGGTATGCACCATCTGGAAAAGCTGGGTTGACAATGTCTGAGCCAGTCTTAAAATATTTTCATATTTTTTCTTGTTATCTCTTAATATATCAATCTGGGCTTCAAGTTCAAGGTCCACAGTTCTTGATCCACGGCCTAGCTTCTCAGAAATAATTTGTCGAGTGCACTAAAAGTGGAAAGATGCACTTTGTTTAGGAAGAAAAAAAAAAGAACAAAAGAGAAAGGAATAATATAGCAATCCAAAGTACAAATGCTACAGCATTTGGCATATACCATTTTTGGCTTCAAACAAGTTACTCTTAAAAAACTGAAAACTGTCTGCCCACTAAGAAGTTCACCAAGATTCAAAATAAACTTACCAGACATACCCAATAACTATTATTAATCAGAGGACGTTTTAAGACTTAGCTAATTTATATCTATTGGTAGAGCTCCCTCACATAATCATATTTCAGGTTTATACTTGCGTAGATTATTTACAACAACTGAAATACTTAGCATTGACTTAAGAACACGAGTGGGATGTTAATATAGGAATAATAAGCATATCAAAATTCTACTCTCCTGTTGTTTTCAAATGCTTTTTTTCCTTCTATCTTCCTCTTAAATAGCTGTGTGTATGTGTGTGAGTAGGAGGAATGAAAGGAAGAAAGGAAGGAGAAAGAGGCAAGAGGAGGAGGTAGGAAGGGTGGGGAGAGAGAAAAGGGAAGAAAGGAAGAGATAGAGGGAGGGAAGGAGGAAAGAAGAGAAAGAGGTAGAGGTAAGAGACTCCTGAATTCTTTTACTTCTATCCAGAAAGAATAGTACTAAATTATGTTATTCTGTCTTGCCCCAGAAATGATACAGGAAATTTTTGTTAGCAATAAAAAATTATAAGCAACTTCACTACTCAACAATATATTTTTAGAGTAATCATATAGGGCATTAATATACTCATCACCATTTAAAGTTAACAAAAATATTCTAAAGAAGTGAAAAATATTGTAATTTTTTAAATTTGCAAATTTTCTCTTTTATCTTGTCTTTCATAGTTTTGGTTACAGAACTGGTATCTATTCCAAAAATTAAAATAAGAATGAAATAAAAGGAGAATTTCCTCTTCCTTCCTTTAATCCCACTAAATAAAACAAAACTACTATTAACAGTTTGATGGATAGTCTACACTCTTCCTTAAACCTCTACACTCACATATATATTTTTCAAGTAAAAATGAGACTGTGGTATGCTATACATACATCCCATAGGTCATTTTCCTATGACCAAATACCTTGAGATTTTTTTTCTTGTCAATACATATAAATCTATTTTTTAAAATTTTTAAATTATTTTTTTGAAGATTTTTATTTATTTATTTGACAGACAGAGATCACAAGTAGGCAGAGAGGCAGGCAGAGAGAGAGAGGAGGAAGCAGGCTCCCTGCTGAGCAGAGAGCCCGATGTGGGGCTCGATCCCAAGACCCTGGGATCGTGACCTGAGCCGAAGGCAGAGGCTTTAACCCACTGAGCCACCCAGGTGCCCCATATAAATCTATTTTTTAAAGTAATCTCTACGCCCAACGTGGGGCTCAAACTTACAACCCAGAGATCAAGAGTTGCATAATCCACTGATGGAGCCAGCCATCTTATGGCCAACTTATGATCTCTGTCTGCCAAATAAATAAATAAAATCTTAAGAAAAAAATGATTCAACTCAGATTACTGTAGAAGTAGCCAAAAAACAGGGAGCAGATAATAAGTATATAGGAAAAAAGGAGGGAACAAGGGAAACATGAACTAAGGGACACAAGAGGAAGGCTCAAATGAACAAAATCTTAAATTCTGTAATTTGTAATAGTAAGACTTGGTTCAGAAATAAGGCTGTATTTTTTTTAAGGTGGTAGTTATTTTTATTAATTAATTAATTATTTTTAAAAAAGATTTTATTTATTTGAGAGAGAGAAAAAATGAGAGGGGGAAGAGGTAGAGAAAAAGGGAGAAGCAGACTCCCCACTGAGCAGGGAGTCTGACATGGGGCTCAATCCTTCAACCCTGACCTGAGCTGAAGCAGACTTAACTGACTGAGCCACCCAGGAGTCCCTAATTAATTATTTATTTTTATTTATCTATTTTTAAGATTTTTATTTATTTATTTGGCAGAGATAAAGAGACATCAGAGAGGAGATCAGACAGGGGGAGTGGGAGAGGGAGAAGCAGGCTTCCTGCAGAGCAGGGAGCCAGATGCAGGACTCGATCCCAGGACCCTGAGATCATAACCTGAGCCGAAGGCAGACACTTAATGACTGAGCCACCCAGGCACCCCACTAATTAATTTTTTTAAAAAGTAGTATCTACAGCCAACGTGGGGCTCGAACTCACAATCCCAAGATTAAGAGTCATATGCTCTATCAACTGAGACAGCAAAGGACTGCATTCTTTAGGTTTCAATGTGTGATCACAGAATGTTACTAGTTAGACACAAATTTCATGAGTAAATGAACAAAGGAATGGTTGAATAAATACATTTAATAAATAAATGAATGAAGCTCAGTTTGGTATGAAAGACAAAATGTGAAATGAAAGGGAGCAAAAAGAAATTCCAAGTAGTAGGCAAATATAGTCACATGAACAAAGTTATAGATGTATGAGATACCATAGTTTGTTTAGGATATCTCTGGATAATTTGGTATGGATCACTGGTGGGAAAGAGGCGGAATAGGGGAGAATGTTGGGAAGGTAGATGGGTCAGATCCATGCCATTCTAAGACAACAGAGATCAAATGAACAATTTCAAGCAAGGGTGAACCATGTTAGGCAGTGCAGAATATGAAGTCTAAGAGATTTTGTCAGGAAGCTCTTTCAGTAATGTGAGAGTAACAAAGACATAGACAATGGCTGTGAAAGAGGATGGAGAAAAAGGGATAAAATAAAATATTAAGGAGCCAGAGTCCACTTAATGATAATAGATACGTGGCGTCAATGAGAAGATGAAGTAGAAATCTGGATATATGGGTGAACTGTTGTGATATGAGGGAATACAAAGGGAGAGACAATACATGGAATGAAAGAATCCAGATCCTTGATAACAAAAGGAGCAATAATTAAATACAACATCCTGAATGAGAACAGTCTACACTGGCACCATTTTTTGACGACTACCATTGGCATTTCTCAGGGCTACAGTGGCATTAGAAAATAATTTTGGGTAAGATTCATGAGCATGTTTCAGGGCACTTTTATCATTTAAGAAAACCTGTACTTTTGTAGATGATTTCAGATATTCTGAAAGTATTAACTGAAAGAATAAATTTACTTCTATATTACTCTTGAGAAGACACAGACATGTGCTCTGTATAAAAATATAGACCATTGCTGCGTTATAAACCACTACATCCACAAACAATTCACCAATGTAGACTGTTATGGCCAATGCCCTAACTTGAGTAGCTAGGGTTTTCACCCACTTCACTGTTCTTTAAACTATTTTTTTCAAAGATTATTTATTTATCTGAGAGAGAGAGAGGATGATTGTGACCGGGGGAGGGGCAGAGGGAGAAGGAGAGAGAGAATCTCAAGCATACTGTGCACAGAGCTCAGAGCCTAACGTGAGACTCTATCTCACCACCTCAAGATCATGACCTGAGCTGAAATCAAGAGATGGACACTTAACTGACTGAGCCACCGAGGCGCCCCTAACTGTTATTTAAATTCTGTTTTGTCCCTGTTAGGATTCAAAGGTCCTAAGTGGCTCTGTGGCTTGAGCTATTTGAAATACATAAAAAATACTATGGCTTAAATAATTTGCTTATTTGTTTTACAGAGGCCATACAAAAGAATAGTTACCAGTTACTCTGAAGCAATGCAACTAACAACATCAATACATTGTTGAAGTTTAACTCTTTGCAATGTGGTGCTGTCTGTACAGTTAATGCTTAATTATTACAATAAGATCAGAGAATTCCAACTCTGAAAAATGACTATAACTCTGACATTCAGTTGCTATAAGGTATCAAGAAGAGGAGATAGGGATAGACAAGTCTATAGCAGTTCTACAGGTAAACGTATTCCAAGGTAATATATTACTTTTTCAATTATGTTCTATGAATTAATAAGCATTTCTGTAGCTTTTTTACACTTTTGTTACTGACTTTTGAAACTACATTTATTCAAAGATCAATAAAACAAAATACTTCACTTTGTAATTGTATTTTTATAGTTAGATGCCATTATTCTCTCCTATATTTTCATATAATTGCAAATAATTTGCATAACATACAATTTGCATAAGAATGAAAATTCTTAGAGCTAGTCAGGGCGGAAACATTAAAAAAATACAAACCTTATAGGTGTTTAGACTCCATTTTCTAACAAGCTCTAACTTTTCCATTGCAGGATTTTTTATTTCATCTGCTAGAATAACTGGTCCACTTTTGGTTTGTGTTCTCTGGCCACCTGCATGATCATGACAGAAGACAAAACACAAACTAGATAAAGAGGAGTAGGGAAAAAAACCCAAACCATTGATGCTATTCAAATTAAACTACTTATGCACTTAAAAAGGTTTCCACAAAGTGAAGGAGTAGAACTTTCTGGAATAATTGAGGACAATTTTCAAACACTTAAAAATATTTCTGCCAATTAAACACAAATGCTTTGTGGTTTGTCTATCATCTTAAAAAAAAAAAAAATGCTACAACCAGCCTTCTCTTCTAGATAAGCTCTTTACTTCTAGAAAACAAAATTTCCACAATTAATCTTACAACCTAATGACCCTAAAAAAAACTGTGTCAGTAAAAATCTGGAAAGGTTATGTACTCTTCACAGTGATCTCCTTTCATCATATGATGTAGAACAGAGCAACAAGAGGTTACTATAATTTTGGAGGATTTAAAAATATAATTCAAATTTCAAATAGTCATTAAAAATACCTTACCACCAGTATGAAAGGCTAGGCTAAAACAAGACCTACATTGTACCTCTTGGTTTTTTTTTTTCCAAGACCACCCACCCTCCTGCAAAAAGCCATAATTAATAAAGGCAGTATAAAGCCCTGACAACGTATTGTTCCAATAATTAAGAAATTATGACATAAAAGCAACTTTATACCTATATTGTTTCTATAGTAAAATATTTTTCATAGAAGAAAATAGTTAAATGCTTATGATACTAATGACTTAGAGCAAAAACTTCATAATAATTTGAAAACAACAATGAAATAAGGAGAAGAGAAAAAGTCCTAAAAAATGGCTTTTAAAGTTAGAGCAAAAATTTCTCTTCTCACTTACTCCTACAGTCAGACCAGCCTTTGCCACAACTTTACCACAAGCCTAAGATCAAGAATGGTATATTAAAATCAAATACATTTAAGATTTATAAAATTGTCATAGAAACAAAATACAGAATGTTAACATTTCATATGTGAAAAAGAAATCTGTTGTTCAAATTTTTCCTATTTTTATAGTTCGGCAATATTAAAGTATAGAGCAAATTCAATGCAAAGAAATACATTTTCCCCAGGTACTTTTCACTGGGCCTAATTGGTAAATTATATATCATTTTGTTGCAATCTGCAAGCTATCTGTAAACTGTAGTTGAAAATAGGAAGATACAACATTTTCCACTTGACCCATTCCAAATAATGAACAAGCCAACTGTTGAAGGCTCCTTTTTTGTTTAACTGAAAACAAGAGAACAGAGCTGCAAAGCTGAGAGGATCAAATAAGTTACTCTACATTTTTCCAGAGTTGAGAAAGCGTGATGTAAAATGAATCCAATTTTACAATGTTTTTTAATCTCAAAGTGAATTAAACATCATGTTTAAGATATATAGCTAATACCACTGAAAAGCCAGAAAAAGAGGTATGCCTAGAAAGATTATTTCCGTTATTGTTAAAAAAGGAAAGCAGCAGCCACCAAGAAAAGGCAGAATTACACACACCTATGAATATAAAGCAAGGGATTACGAAACTGAGTGAATTAGTTTAGTTTCAGAAGTAGCAAGAGGGTTTTATCCAATGAGTGCAGTGAATACCTGCAGGAACAATTAAATCACTTCCTTGTTGAGCCGGCCGACTAGCTGCAACCCTGCTAGGAGACATAACAGATGGCAATGGTGGTGCCGGGGAACCTGGAAAGGGTAGACATTTAACTGTGAAAATCCTCTTTCTTCTCTACATACCACACATTTTGAATCTCGGTTTACTGACACTGCCCTTAAAAATATTTTAAAAATTGGGTTAAAAATTGGAATTAATATATTTGCTTTCTTGCAGGAAGGAACTAAAAATAAATGGATGCGACCAGGCAGAATTCTTGCATAAACTTTTCATGGAACTGTTGAAACCAAACAAAACACGTGTAACTATAAGAAGAAACTTGGCAAGGTCACGTCTAAACATGACTTTACCTGGACTCTGTTATTTCCAAATGGATTAACAGAATGTGATTAAAGTTCCATAGCTGAACGATTAGTTTAAGTAAATATTTTATAACCTGCTACTCCTACATTCAAAGGAAAGCTCTTTAAGTAGATAAACAAAGGTATGTAATAATGCATCAAACTTAGAATTCACAAATTGTGAACTAGTCACAGTGTTCACAGGAATTGAGGAGTCCAAAACTTCTCATCATAAAGGCAACAGCACAAAGTGTAGATCATTGCTACTCCTAATGTGGATGCAGGGGACCTATAACAGGAATTTCCTGAGAGCTCATTAAAAATGCAAAAACTCAGGTCCTGTCCTAGACCTATTGAATTAGAATCTGCATTTTCACAAGATGCTTAGGTGATTTGTATGTATTCTGAAGTCTGAGAACTGATGATGTAGAGTACAACAGCATATTCTACTTAATTGTATGAATGAAGCTTTTAAAACATAGCTGGGACGCTGCATAAGATCTACTGATCATCCAGAGGTATCTGTAGGTTTTTGTTTATAATTTTTACAGTTTTACCTTTTTTATTCAACTGTTTTTATTTACTAAACAAAAAAATCTGTATACATTTCAGGTGCACAGTGGGATGTGTTCATGTATGTATACAAACTAATATATCCATCACTTCTTTTGGGCGTTGGTGGTATAGTGGTGAGCATAGCTACCTTCCATCACTTCTTTTGGTTATTTTTCCGTGGATACTTGAGATCTATTCTATTAGCAAATTTCAAGTATACAATACAGTATTTATTAACTATAGACACCATGCAGTACATTAGGCATTTGTGGTTTTTAAAAGGCCACTTAAGATTATTCTAAAACTCAACTAAGTTTGAGAATCATAGGAAAAAACAATTTTTGAATGAAACACAATTGAATTTTAAATTCTTAACTCTGCATTTGAAATTCTGGCTCTATGTGCCACATAGTATCAGGAATATCCTAGCAAATTAATTAACATCCCTGAGGCTTAGTTATCTACAAAGTGAGAACACTGACTATCCAACATTGTTCTAATGTCTGGCATTAAACCAAAGAAAGCCATATAACTTCAACTGCTTTCTTTATTTTAAATTCTGAAGTCTGTCCATCTTTAAGGGAGTGATAATTAAAAGTTGAAAAACTTAATATCCTTCCACATTTAGCTGAGAATATTTTCAAGTCTGTAAGATACTTTTATTTCAACTACACTCTCTCCCAGTTCCCTAGAAATCATATAATCAATCAAATTCATAATTTAAATGTTCTAGTAGTATAGAAATCAAGATCAAATATCTTTATTTAGAATTCGTAATAATTGGTTATATCCCAGATATACTCAGTTCTGATGGAGAAATAGTCATCAGTTTTAGTAATATGAAAACCTTAACTTGAACTAGACCTAACATTAAAATCCAAACATACAATAGACCTAAATAGAATGGCACTACCTTTCAAAGTAAGAGATATTTATCTCTTTAAATCTGTTGAATTTAAAACTAGAAGGGATGACAGAAATCAACTAAGTCTGACTTAAATTATAAGAGAAATAAAACCCAGAGGGGTTAAAACAGCTTATCAGAGACTCAGATGCTCTGAATTCACACCCTAAAATCTCCATTATTAAATTCAACACAGAAAACAGTTACTTATTGCGTTAGAAGGCATTTTAATAGGTTATCCAATCTAATCACCATTTTAAACAAAGATTATCACTACTATCCAAGGCACAAGGGTTTCTGTTACATAGGTAAATGTTAAAAAAAAAAAATACTATAATTCTACTTTTTGATGATCCCAGGAACAAAGTTGTGTTGTTCTAGTTATTACTGTTTATTAATCCTGCATAAGGAGTAATCCCATGACACAGAAGATGTGTACAATATATGTAACAAATGATACAGAATCTTCCAAACTAAAACAGCAAAAGACATGGTGCCCTGGTAACTCGGTACTTCAGCATTTTCCTTTTCCTTTCATGGTAATTACCCTTTATCTGTGTCTTAAACCCTTTAAACCACTAATGTAGGCTAAATTAGTTACTAAAAATCATTCACTAATATTCAATAAAAAATAATTCTTAAAAATCTAAAATCTTGCTTATTGACTAAATTTGAGGAATTAGCTCCATTTCACCTTAATAATTTAGGAATATGAATATACGCAGGTAATGATCAATGTCCCACTAAAATAAAATTCAGATATCAAGTATACTTCACTCTAACGAGCTTTGATTTATTCATAATTTCCACTATATGGAAGTAGTAGATTCCAGTATATGGAATTAGTAGATTTCGATACTTGTTGTTGGCAGGCCAAACTTAAGTATAAGTTCTCCTAAATATGTTCTAGAGATGGAAAAGTAAATGGTTAGTATTTTTTGAAGCAACTGTTTAAGTAATAAAATCATTATTAAGTTATTATTCAGTCATTTTTCCAGAGACCTAAAACAGCCCCAACTCCTTTAACTTTTTTTTCATAAGACCAACTTCAAAATTTTAATCATATGCTTTTTCTCATGTTCATTCCAATTTATCTGCAAATGCTTTAAAACAAAGACACTTAAAACAAGTACAACTTTCTGAAAAAAACAAAAACAAAAACTACACCTTTCTAATAAATAATTAATCTGCATAAGGCAGAATGATTCTTTTTAATATACTGATCAACAACAGCTTATGTTAAAAAATTATATAAAGCCAATTCAAAGAGACATAAATTACTCATGAAACATATTTTTTATTCCACTTTGAAGGACTAGGCTATATCAGTAAGCAAGTGAAACTGATCAGCATTTCCATGCTTATACAAAACAGTTTAAATGGTCAGTTGGTTTCAATCATTGTATACTACTACTCTACTTAAGGGGAAAAAGATTAAACCAAATGTCAGTTAAATAATCATTGAGAATACTTAACATATCTTAATAGTAAAAGCATTTTTTACATTCTCTATTGACATTTAAATTTGGAAATTGGTGACTGATCCAAAAATGGTGTCATATTATACATGCCTTTTATCCTTTAAGCACTCATAATTTAAGGCACTTTCAAAATCAAAGTTATCCCCAAGAGAAGATATGCTATCCAGAATGCTACAAAATGATTAGTGAGATATTGACATGCAAGCTACCTTTCTGTGGTTTTATTTTTCTGAACCTAAGAATGAAAAGGGGGAAAAATGATGTCACGATAGCCCATTCATTTTACAGCCTAAAGCAGAGGTTGTTATCCTGGATTATCTTAAACGCTTACTTGTAGGGCCAATTTAGGAAAAAATATATTTCAAAATATAAGTTGTTCTGAATCAAGTACTGACTATTAGTACAATAAAAATAAAGACTACTACTATCTACAAGAGGGCTAAGGATTGCAAAGGCACAGAGATTTTTTTTATTTTATGAAATTATAATGAAGTGTTAAAATTAATATACTTCATCAAACATCAAATATAACTACTATTTTAACTATAGCTAAAGAAAGAAAACAATTCATTTTTTATATCCAAATGTTTACATGATTTTACTTCCATTCACATGAAAATGAAAAAACACTTGAAAAAGGTTATTATATGCAAGAGTATTAAAAAGGACACAACTTTTCCTTACATTAAAGATAGAACTATATATGAAATGTGTGCAGAAAAGAGTTAACTTAGCAGGTCTGTTTATTTTTAAAGAGACCGTCTTACATAATTGACCCTTGGTTGGCATCTGGAAACTTAAATTTTGGGAAGATTCCCTCCATTCCTAGAGTGGTAAGACTGGTTCAATCCTCCTAAACTGTTTATACAAACAATGTGGTTTATGTTAAATGCCTGTTTTCCTTTGGGGAGTCTGGAATGTTGGTACATGCTAGGCAGAGGGTGCCTACACAAGCAATCTCCAATAACGACCCTGGGCACGGAGGCTCCAACAAGCTTCCCTGGTTCACAATAGTTCATGGCATGTTGTCACAGTCTGTTGGGGGAATTAAGCATAATCAATGACTGCTTTCTAATATCCTATGGGAGAAGACCCTTGCAAGTTATGCCTAGTTTTGCCAGACGGCCTCAGGCATCCTTGGCCCTTGCTAATTGTGTTTGCTATACTTTCCCTGTAACAATCATCGTCATAAATATGACTATATACTGAGTCCTGTGAGTACTCTCAGCAAATTACTGAATCTGAGGGTGGTTTTGGGAGGCCTCTTACATGGAATGTCTAACAGGAAAAATAAAAGTTATTTTTCTTTTGCTTTGAAATAGGAAATATGTATTTATATAAAATAATACTGACTTAACAGTTATAAATTTTGTAGTTAAAAGCTAAAATAATTCAAATCTGCATTTTGATGTAATTTTTCAGTTTTTACTTTAGTATTTTAAAACCAATTATTTAATAATCAGTGAAATAATGCACATTGATCTATTTATATAAAGACTCCTAAAACAATTCTTAAATTATTTAAATTGAAGAGAAAAAAATTATGCTTATAAAATCAGTGTTTTAGCACAGAATCAAAGGACTTTATTATGCTTTATTAATAAAGGTAGCTTTTGATGTACTTCTCCCATCCTCCACCCCAGCCATCTTTAAAAATGTGTGGGCTCTTACCTTGAAATGCTCCTGCTTCAATAACCCCCTCTTTGGTACTGTCAAAGCCATGAGATGTAATTTGGGTTTCTGAGAGACCAAGTCCAGCTGGTAATGAACGCTTCAAATCCTTGGCAACATTTGAATAAAAGAGAAAATCTTCATAAAAAATCTCACACCACAGGGCAGTCAGCATAAGGGTGTCCTTTAACTCACATCTTAAACTATTTTTTCTCTACTATGTAGAGAACGCTGTTGTGGCATTCTATAATGATGTATAACCAGCAGCAAACTCAGCAAGATTTGCTGTCAGATACAAAATACTTCCATTATTCTAGAACTAAGCAGCAGGCAGATACCAAAATTCAATTTTCAAATTCTTAAGCTACTGATACATCAGAAAAATAATTTTAAAGAACAGAATTAAGATGACTAAAAAGTCTGTCTATTATGTAAAAACTGATGTCTAATACAATCATGATGAGCCTGGCTAATGGTCAGTATAAATGAATCATTCACTTGCAGTATTAATTTTCCTTTGATTTCAAGGTTAGTTAGGTAAGCAAGGCTCTTGGATTTCAATCAGGGTGAGGTAAAGGAAATTTTCTGCTACTTAAATTTATGTTAAACACTGATATTAGTCGACCCAAATGCAAATTAGCTTCGAACTGGAACTTAGCTGTAATAGATATAAATATAAAAAATAAATAATAAAATAAATATCCACATTCTGTTTTAACAGTTAAAAAAATAGAATGCTAAGAAACACTTCCAAAAGTCCTTTTTTCCTCTGGCTTGGATATGAGGAATTACCTAATTTTCATAATCAGAGTCTGAATGGATTCCACTGGTTTCCCACAATACTGATAAATGATGCACTAAAACAAAAATATGTCTTTGAAATCCTTTCTTAATATGGTAATATTAAAGAATATTAAGAACTATACATAATGTACAGTTATAATATGAAAATTCAGGACTAACATTTTAAATTTTCTAACTGGCAAGTCTAAATTTTTAAAAAGATTTTATTTATTATTTATTTATTTGAGAGAGAAAAAGAGAAAGGGAGGAGAGGGAAAGAGAGAGAGAGAATCTTAAGCAGACTCTGTGTGGAGCCGGACAGAGGATTCGATCTCACCACGGTGAGATCATGACCTGAGCTGAAAACAAGAGTTGGACACTTAACTGACTCAGCCACCCAGACTCCCTAGCAAAGTCTAAATTTAGCAGATACATAACTGGCAAGTGCTGGGAAGGGTTTTTCTTGAGAAACTCATTTTGCCTAGGCAATTATTTGATTGGTATGATAGGCCCTGATTTAGTAACTAATGAAGTCAATTCTCATCTTATCAAACAGCGTTTGACTTACCAAATTTATCACTTATCAAACAGTATTTGACATAGGTAATTAACTGTTCTCTCCATGTTGTACTTTCAACCCCCCAGCTAACTTCAGACATTCCTGACTTTCCTTTTATAGTATCTGTTATGTTCCACTGTCTCCTTTGCTGATTCCTCCTCATCTCCCCAACCTCCAAATTCTGAAGTGCCCCAGGGTTCAGTCAGAGGACTTTTTCTCCTATAGCCACTTCTTGGGTGATCGAATTGATTCTTCTGGCTTTAAAAACCATCTATACCTTGACAACTTCCAAATTTAGGTGTCTTACCTGGCCCTCTCTTTAACTCCAATATATCCGATTACATACTTGCTATTTCGACTTGGATATTAAATATGCATCTCAAACTTAATGTGTCCAAACTGACTGATTCCACAGTAAATCCCCAACCCCCAACAGACAAAACAAAATAATATCACCTACATTTTCACTCCTTTCAGTTAACAGCATCTCTACTACCAAAATCTTAGCCCAAATCTTTGATTCTCTCTTAAGTCCACATCTAAACCATTAGCAAATACTATCAGATCTACTCCCAAAATAAATCCAGGATCAAACAAATTCTTACCACTTCCACTGCTACCACTCTCGTCTAAGCAAGCATCATATTTCAACTGGATTACTTCAACGGCCTTTTAATTGGTCTCCCTGCTTCTATCCAAGACACACACCACTAAATCCATACATCAACCAAAATTACCCCACATGCAAAAACTCTCCAATAGCCTCGCATCTCATTTGAAGAAAACCCAGACTGTTAAATGCTCTCTAGGCATTACATGATTTGACTTCATCTCCTACCAGAATCAGCCTTAGCTGCCGCACAGTTCCATCAAAAACAATAAACCTATCTTTGTTTCAGAGCCTTGTACTTCCTCTTCCACACCCCCTCACCCTGAATGCTTTCTTACCAGACATCTACAGGGCTTGCTTCTCTAGTGAGAGAAGCTTTCCCCCAACAACATATAAAATAGCTCTCAGGGAACCTGGGTGGCTCAGTCGGTTAAGCGGCCAACTCTTGATTTCAGCTCAGGTCATGGTTGCAGGGTCATGGGCTTGAGCCCTGTGTTGGGTTCCACGCTCAGCAGAGAGTCTGCTTGAAATTCTCTCCATCTGCTCTCCCCTCTAAAATAAATAAATCTTAAAAAAAAAGAATAGTAAATAAAATAAAATAAAATAGCAACTGTCACAACCTTACACTGGAACTCCCTATTCTGCTCACTATGGGAAGTTTTACACTCCCATAGTAGGCGTCACTCAGTAGTTGTATTTATTTTTATCTCTTCTCTCTATATACTGTAAGCTTCATGAAAGCAGGGATGTTGCTTATTTTGTTTACTGCTATATGTTTAGCACCTGAAATAGTGCCTGAGATACAGACATTCACTAAATATTTGTTGAATGAATAAATGAATTTGTTGAAAGGACTTGTGATTCAAAACCATATAGATTAAGAAGCTGCTACAGCAATAGGTTTATTTTTAAATTTAATGAGTATTTGCTGACTCCAGCTGTATGCTAGACCTTCTAGGCAAAGAAAAAGGTTAAGGTACAGTCCTTGCCTCATCAGAGAGACAAGATACACAAATATTAATATAAAAGTTAAACTTGTTGCCAAAGTAAAGACAAGAGGTATCAGAAGAATTCAGAAGAGGGACTAATCTATGAGGGCCAAATAGGAAAAGAGAAAGTACTGCTTGAGCTCTGGAACATAAAGGATTTATTTATTTATTTATTTTTAAAAATGTATTCATTGTCCCAACATTTAATGAACACCAATAACAGCCCCTGCTCTAGCTAGAGATGGAGCAGTGTAGAAACAGTCTCTGCCCAAATTAGACTCACATGGGGGAAGGAAGGGGAAGGAGCCTGATAAACAAATAAATGTATGTCAATAAGAAGTGCTGTAAGTAACAAGTAGTAAGTTAAGTTTGTTTTTCTTAAGGCAGGGTAAGAGAGATACAGAATGAAGGGCAACAAATGCTACTTTGGGTGAACAGATTCCTGGAAGCAGTGTTTGGGAGTGAGCCATGTGAGCTTTAAGACACAATTCCCTTATCAAATGTATGATCTGCAAATATTTTTTTCCCATTCTGTTAGTTGCCTTTTAATTTTCTTCATGGTGTTCTTTGAAGCACAAAAGTTTTAAATTTTGATTAAGTCCAATTTATCTATTTTTTCTTTTGTTGCTTATGTTTTTGGTGTTGTATCTAAGAAACTCAAGTGCTTAATCCAAAGTCATAAAGATTTACATCTATTTTTATTCTAAGAATTTTATAGCTGTAGTTCTTATATTTAAATCTTTGATTCATCTTAAAATTTTTTAAGAGTTTATTTTTAAGTTATCTCTTCACCCAACGTGGGGTTCAAACTCACAATCCTAAGATTAAGAGTTGCATGATCCACTGACCAAACCAGCGAGACGCCCATTCAGTTAATTTTTGAGTATAGCGTGAGGTCTGCATTCAACTTCATTATTTGCATATGGATATCCAGTTGTCCCAGCACCATTTCTTAAAGACTATCCTTTCCTCATTGAAAACTTTTGCCACCCTTGGTGAAATTCAACTGAACACAAATGTAAGGGTCTATTTCTGAACTCTCAATTCTGCTCCACTGGCCTGTATCTTCCTTATGTGAGTACCATACTGTTTGATTAATGTAGCTTTGTAGTAAGTTCTAAAATCAGTGGGCCCTAAGACTTTATCTTTTTCAAGACTTTTTCTGGATCTCTTGATTTTACATATGACCAGTTTGTCAATTTCTACAAAAAAATAGGATTTGGTAGAAATTATGTTGAATATGATCAATTTGGTGAGCACTGCACTTTAATGAGTTAAGTCTTCTGATCCATAAACATGAGATGTCTTTCCACTTAACTTAGATCTTTAGCTTTTTTCAACAGTGTTCTACAGCTTTCAGTATACAAGTCTTGCACATATTCCTGAGTACTGAAATTTTTTTCTTAATTTTGTTTTTGCATTATTTATTCCTTAAAAATAAATTGGGTTTTGCAATAATGCTCTTGTATCTCACAACTTGGCTGAACTTACTGGTTCTAATAATTTGTGTGTGAGTATATGTGTGTGTATTCCTTAGGAGTTTCTATATACAAGACCACATTGTTTGTAAACAGAAATAGTTTGATCTCTTCCTTCCCAATCTTGATGCCTTTCATTTCTATTGTTATTCTCTGTATCTTATACATTTTGTGTCAATACTCTTTTATATCTAATATTTAATAAAAACATTAAGAAATAGTGGTTAAAAATTATCCATACTCAGCATCCAGAGTTTTTCATTAGCAAAACCAAAAGAAACTGCTATAAACCAATGCAGGTGACAGGTATACCCCAAAATAGAAAACCAATTAACATTAACTTTACCAAGGACATCTCTTTGAATTGGCCTTAAAAAGGGTATCTATTCCAATATATTATCTAAGCAAAGCTATAACAATTTTTTTCTTAATTTTAAAAGTCTTATTGCTAATCATTATGGGGACAAACAAAAAAACCCATAAAATAATAGCACAAAAACACAATAATAAATACAAGTCAGCTGCAAACATTTATTATTGCTTTCTTCATCCTAATTAGAATTCCCTATGCAATTATCTTTTGAATTTATTATGGCATATTTTAAAGATGTTTATCAATAGCAAAGACTCTTAAATCACTTTTTAAAGACTGTCATGATCTCATCAAGAACCAACTATTGCTAGAAACATGAAAAATCTAGAAAGATAATTCAGACAGACTTTATTGGAATACAGCTTTCCTAGTTAGTGGCTATGTGAATCCTAGACAAGTACTTAAAAACTTTCTTAGTCCCTGTTTGCTCAGCTGTAAAAAGAGTCTAAAAGTTACCTCAGAGTTCTATGAAACCTGTGAAAATCAGGTGAGATAATTAATATAGATAAAGCACCCCACAATTAATGTTAGGCATCCCTCTCCCTTACTACAATCATCATTACAACCAATTAATGTTATTGCTAATAATTACAGTGAAAAACATTTCTTGAACACTTACAATGTGCTAGGAATTGTTCTAAGTACTTTAATGTACAGGGAGTCCTCACTTTGCATTACAGTGTAGGACTGTAAAAATGATCCAGCAAGCTGAAACTGTGCAAAGTGATTTATGGAAAAAACTGATTATTCCACAGCCTTCAAAAATTCGTCACAATGTTAAAGCTCCTTCATTGTTTATGTTAATCAGTGAGTATTCACTAAGTTCTTCAGGATCAAATCTAGTCTCTCCAGCAATGGCAGTGTCAGTCAACATCCCTACAGTCAGCTATTTCTTCCAAAACTCCATCTAGATTTGACTGATTTTCACTTTTTTCAGTGTTATCATTTTTCATTTCTTTGATGTACTTCCATCTTTATTCACCCATTCCCTTCTGATCATCCACATTTGGAAAATGTCACATGGATTTATGATGAGACAAGAAGGTAAGACTACCACATGGTTTGCTGTTTGTATGAACCGAGTAACAGATACGCAGCGACCAATCACCAAGACTTTGAAAGAAGTGACATGATTAGTTGATAATCATGATTCACCTCTGTTATTCACATAATGATTTATGGACTCTAGTGCTAGCAGTGAAGAGTGTCCTTTATCTAATTATAGTTAATATACCAGGAGACTTAAATCTGAGCTGTGTTGTTGGGAGACTGGCATCATTTAATTAAATTTAATTAATTTTAAATTTAATTTTATTTATTTAATTTTTTATTTATTTAATTTTTTATTTAATTTAATTTTAAATTTAATTTAATTTAATTTAAATAAATTTAATTAAATTTAATTAAAATGTGGTAAATGAAAATCTATATAAAAAAGAACTGCTTATACAGTCTCTGTTTCATCTTGATAATAATGCTAAGTGGTACTATCACTACTGTTCTACAGATGAAAAAACTGGGACACAAAAATGTGTCATTTAGTCACTAACTAGTAATATAGTTAGGCTAGGCTTTAAGAAACAATATTAACTGTAATGTATAGTAAATGTAAATAACTACAAGCAGTTTACTGGAGACTTAGAATTTATTTTAGCTCCTATGTTTTCTAAAAGATTTAAAGAAATGCCTTTTAAAAATCATTATTTCAGAATCTGCTGAAGTTTAAACACTAAAGCAAATATACTCTCAACTTATAATTTCCTAAGAGTATAAAAGAAATTAACTGTTTCATTCCTTTTTATTTCCTAATGTCACTTAAAACCTCTTGTCACAGGACAAAATCCTTTTCATCTAAATTTAGAATTGAAAAGAAAAATCATTACACTCAGATTTATTTAATTCCTATTTTTAAACCAAATCTCTGAGTCTGTTCATTTCATGGAATAAATGATCTTTACCTTTCCAGTTTATTTTTTAATATACTAAATCAGTAGTTTCTAGTTTTAAATATTAATGATCTTTTTATTCATATTTACATTAAAACCAGACAATCTTTTCTCTCTGAAAGACAAATATACCACTAAACACTATCAAACTACTAAGACATTTTTTATACTTTCCAAGTTTGGTCATTAAGATCAACCTATTTTTGGAATGGTTTCCTTGAATGCTGCCTTGCTCACAGTCTTGATAACTTTTTGGCTCTAAGAAAATAAGTATCAAAAACACTCTTCAAAATCTGAAGAATAAAAAAGCACACGGCGGGGGTGGGGGTGGCTTGGTTGGCTCAGTTGGTTAAGCATCTGCCTTCGGGTCCTGGGATCAAGTCCCACATCAGGCTCCTATCTCAGCAGGAAGGCTGCTTCTCCCACTCCCTCTGCCTACTGCTCTCCCTACTTGTGCTCTGTCAAATAAATAAATAAATTCATTAAAAAAAAAAAAGCACATGAAAACAAAATAAAAATGGCATACAGGTTCAGGGCAGTTGTGTTTGCTATGTTCTTGGAACTTCTCTGGAAAGAACATTACTCATTTGAATCATCTGTCCAGTCACAAAGCATGGTGTAAATTCCCAGAAAAGAGATACAGCAGTAGTAGTTGATAAGAAGTTACACAGTAAACATGATATCTCTGATTATCTAAGTTTTCAAGAAGTTACAGGGATGCCTTCCGTCTTCTCATGCACGGCCTCTGGAAGACACAACTAGTTTTCCGAGGATATTACATCTCACTCAGACCCCTCCAAATTATCTCTTAGGCATCTTTTACTCAACAAACCAAAGTTCTTCCAGAAAAAAACATTTATGTGAAACAGCTGTGAAACCTGACAAGCACTAAGGCCTTTCTGTGCCTAAACCATCACTAACAGAAGGAACCTAACCACAAGTGGTACAAATGGGTCCTTTCAGATTCTGAACAGAATTATCAATTTGATAGTTATCTAGCAGTTGAATGTAACACAAAGTGATATGGGGTTATGTGAGAGGAAGGTAGGACTTGTGAGGTTAACACTCTGTACTTTATGAGCTTATTGACTATTTTTTTGTAAAATACATACTAAGTAATATAATTTAGCCTCATAACTCACAAAAACCTAAAATGTGCTTTTACATGATCCTTAATTTCTTTTTTAAAGTGACTCAGTTATGAAGCTGTACCTTGCTTAGTAACTTTTAAAGTATCTGCTACTGCATTTACCCTTATGGTTTCCAGAGTGGATTTCAGCAACAATGAGCCCACTATACCGAACAACATAAAATCCCTAATTTGCATTTTTATGTCACTGACATTCAAGCCAAAGTTTAGGACTTAGCAAAATCATGCTTAATTATACAATAAAATGGAATAAATATAAAGTTAACTTTCTATTAAAGCATTAGGTTAATATGCAGCATTTAATATTTTAAAAACAAATTTTCAAACAATTAAGCTGAAACAATAAATATAATGCTTTTGGTAAAAACATTCTATTTGGTAAAAAAGTTTCATGTACATCTTTTGAGGATACAAAATAATATTTGTAGTGACAGATTCCATACAACGGGAAGGGGTGCTAATTTTCTTTTCTTTTTTTTTTTTTTAAAGATTTTATTTATTTATTTGACAGACAGAGATCACAAGCAGACAGAGAGGCAGGCAGAGAGAGAGGAGGAAGCAGGCTCCCTGCCGAGCAGAAAGCCATATGCGGGGCTTGATCCCAGGACCCTGAGATCATGACCTGAGCCGAAGGGAGAGGCTTAACCCGCTGACCCACCCAGGCGCTCCAGGGATGCTAATTTTCAACCAAATGCCTTCATTTTGCAGATTTTCATGGAGGTAAGAACAGGAATGAAGCTAAAAAACATAACTTTAGAATTTATAATTTCGCAGAGTAATCTACTTTTGAACTAGTTAGTGTAAAACCAACAAATAAAGAACACAAACTGTTTAGCCAATTTGCTTTAAAATACACATCTTCAATAGATGCACACTATAATACTGATAAGCAGAACTAGAGATTTATTAATTAATGCTCCTCTTTATACAGTGTGAGAGGAGAAATTTTAAATAAAGGAGTAATTCTCAAAGTGTGTCCTGTAACCAGCAATAATCTGTGAGGATTCTCTACGTACTCTATAAATTGTAAGAATTATCTTGTCCCTTAGTTCCCTTACACTATGTTCTCGCTATTTTCCTCTTATCTGCATCTTTTAAAATGGTCTGTTATTCTTTACTGGTTCTAGGTTCTCTACAAGAGAAAAAGCTTAAGTCTCACTTCCCCACTTCCTTTGGAAATCTAACTGATCCATCTCCCTCCCAGGTCTCTAGTCTTGTCACCCCTGAAATTCGTTCTTCAAACTGTAGGCAAAGAAAACTTTGACTTTCTTTCTTTTTTAAAGAAGATTTTATTTATTTGACACAGAAAGAGAGAGTACAGGCAGGTGGAACAGCAAAGGGAAAGGGAGAAGCAGATTCCCTGCTGAGCAGGGAGCCTGATGTGGGGCTCAGTGTGGGGTTTGGATCCCAGAATCCTGTGATCCAAATGCTTAACCAACTGAGCCACCTAGCCGCCCCACAGAGAGAGCTTTCTAAAATGTGAATCTGACTGAGACGCTTCCATTTTTACATCATTTAGCGTCCCTCACTCCCTTTGACTTTTAGGTAAAATCCCCAACTCCTAAACATGATTTTAAGGTTTTGCTGGCTCTGGTCCCTACTTACTTCTCTAGCTTCATTTCTCACACATTTGCCCCCACATTTTCCACTCCAACAGTAGCAAATTTTCAATTCTATAGTCTTACACCTTTTCAGCTCTTTAGAGTTGCCTCTGAAGGGAACATAGCTCACCCTTCTTCATTTGGCCAGCTCACCCTTGAGATTCAGCTTGCTTAGCAATGCCTCAGGTAATCTTTCCATATTCTTCCCACCAGTCCTCAGACCATGCTATACTTGGCCTAGCATATTACTTTTCAGATTAAAATTAATTTGTAAATTAATTTCTATATTCTCTCTTCCTGCATACTATAAAAGCTACAACCAGGTTGCTTATCTTATTCCCCTTTAGTTTTTATTCCTAGTGTCTAGTAGATATAATACTAATACTTCATTTACTAGCAATTTTCTCAAATTAAACATTCCTCAAAATGGATAACACCTTCCAAAACATTTACATAATTTTTAAAGAAACAAACTGAAAAGTTTCTGTTAAGTATTCCTTGAATTTTGGTAATTTAAAAATCTACTTTGTTGGGGCACCTGTGTGACTCAGTGGGTTAAGTGTTTGCCTTCCACACAGGTCAGGATCCCAGGATCTGGGATCAAGACCCACATTGGGCTCGTGCTCAGCAGGGAGTCTGCTTCCTCCCCTCACCCCTCCTGCCCCCCCCATGATCTCTTTCAAATAAATGAATAAAATCTTTTAAAAAAATCCCCTTTGTTATTTAACAGTTAGCTGCCTATAAGGAATATCTGCCAGAAGCAAAGCTATTATTCAGATCTCCACATCCCCAATCCTATTGTAAACTATCACAATGCCCTAACCTTCTCATAGTGGCCTCTCTACCTCTCCACAATTACCTCAAGTCAAAGATGATTATTCTCCAACAATCTACTTATCAAGCGAATAGAAGTCAAGGTCAGCATTTTCTTAGCTCTCCACTGATACTTCTAAACTACCAGTTCTCAAACTTTAGTTTGGGTAAGAACCACCTGAGAATGTATTAAAATTCAGCTGCTTCTCGCTGTCCACTATGATCTCATTAAATTGGAGTATGAAGCCAAGAAGCCAGAATTTCAAATAAGCCAGGTGACGCTGACACAGCTAATCCTTTGTCTACATTTTAGGAACTCTGCTGTAGAGAACTGTTTTTGCATATTTGTACATTACTGACTCCCATCCCACCTTTCCTTGTGGGCCGCATTACCTCACTGCCCTCTTTCCCACCTTAACATGGCCATCTACTTTCTTTTTAGCCAACCCCAAATACTTATTATGGGCTTCGGCACATCCAGGTATTCTGCTCTATCCCCAACTCTTCCATTATTCTGGATGTTCCCAATCTTTTGCATGCACTTGGGCACTTTCAGAGAATGCAATGATTCTATGTTTAGTTTGCAATTCTTTCCAAACTGATATATAAGGTCCAAGCTGAGTTTTCATAGCTCATCAAAAACATAGCCTATAATGACATGGTATGTAGTCTGTTGCCTTTTTTTTTTTTTTTTTAAATACGAACTGTGAAATATTTAAAATGAAATAAAATCTATTGCATGAGCTTGCCTACCTCTGTTGATTCTGAAAGATGGGTGGTATAATAACAGTCTGTTACTGTGTGTATGATTTTTTTTCTCCTTGGTATACTTGTAGGAAGCCCAAATTGGGTAGTTTGACATAGGTTTGATAATTTGTAGTTGGACAATAGGTCAAAAAAAAGTGTGAGGGCAGATAAAAGATAGACTAGATTAATGAAGTACAATCCAACCTATACTTTCATCTCAGATTTCATTAACCTCTTCATCTTGAATTCCTTTCATCTTTCATCCCCCATTCTTCTTAAGCCACTGGAATTCCCATGGCCACTCTTTGGGACCTTGTCATTACTCAGGAAGCAATAATTCTGGAATTTTTAAGTCTAATAACTCACTTTTTGGTCACAAATTACTGTATCTGTTATTCTACTTGATCAAGTTAGCAAATCTCCCGACTCATCTATTTTCTCCATTTTATCAATACACACACACAAACACACAAAATCTGTCTCCTCTCTATCTCTCCCACTTCCCCTCTCATTCAGTCAACAAGTGTTTAACAAGAACTTACAGAATCACTGTTATTAATCACTATTAAAAACTATTTTAATAGTTTTCTGTCTACCCTCTTGGCCTCACCCACTCCCCCTTATACTCCCCTAAACTAGATTTTAAATAGTACTGAAATCTGATAAGAATGATATCACGTACCAACCTCCATCAAAGGAATGCTGAATTCAAAGACTTATCACTGTGGGAACATTTGTATGTATCTACATTCAAAACAATTGCTACTAGAAATAAAAAAAAAAACTTATTCAAGATAGAGTTTGCTTATAAATAAAGACAGAATCTACTATCTATTTTATAGGCACAATATCTTATAATTAGGAAAGATAAGGCTTCCACCCCTCATTAAAAATTGTATTTATTCACACTTTTCTTTTTTTTTAAATTTTGTTTATTTATTTGACAGACAGAGATCACAAGTAGGCAGAGAGGCAGGCAGAGAGAGAGGAGGAAGCAGGCTCCCTGCTGAGCAGAGAACCCAATGTGGGGCTCCATCCCAGGACCCTGGGATTATGACCTGAGCGGAAGGCAGAGGCTTTAACTCACTGAGCCACCCAGGCGCCCCTTATTCACACTTTTCAATAGAAATTCCAATTGGGCATTAATACATAAAAGATGTAGATATAATAAACACATTATTTAAAAACTTAATTTGTGGTCATAGTACTAAGAATATATTCTCTATTTGAAAAGTAAGTATTTACATGGGTTAAACAATCCTTGAAAAAACATCTGCCATACCTCTGAAAGGGTCCATGGCACACATTTGGTAAAAACTGGCCTTTGAAAAAGTTGCCATCAAATCAGTATTGCCACTGATGGAGCTACTAAATTTTTCAGATGTGCGTAATGCAGATATGTGATACTGAATAATATATAAAATATGGAGACAAACTGTCATCATATGCTATTCAAACTCTAGGATAGGATGGTTGAAGTAGAAAACATGATAAATTTTTAAAGTCCTCATACTGGAATTCATTCCTTTATTGAGCAACTACTACGAAATCATAAACTGTGCTGTGTGCACACTGTTTCCGCCCTAAAGTTGATTTCAATCTCTTGGGAAAAGCAGATCAGTAAATGGGCAGTTACAGCAGATCAGTAAATGGGCAGTTACACATGAGGGGAGGAAATGTGTCCAAAACAAGCATTCTGACCATTTTTATTCTTATGTTCCTTCCCAAATCTTCTCCAGACTGCTAGAGTTTATTATCCAGACTGATAAGTACAGGAGAATGGAGAAACTACTTAGTTCAATAAAAACCTTAGAACAATAACAACAAAGACCACGTAAACAAAATTTCAAGAGCAATGATGATGATGCATGCTGGGAAATTAAGGACACAAGATGGATGTATCAAGTCTAAGAGTATAGTACATCTTCCTATTGCACAGAAGTCTAAAAACGTGTTTCTAGTTCTGGCTTTAACATATGTTTTCATTCACTCATTTATTCACTGAACATTTAATGAAAGCCTTGCTTATCTCTTACGTGGCAGCACTGCAGATAAGGTAATGAATGAATGGAAACATTTTTGCCCTCACTTTACTTATAATCAAGTCACATAAGCCTTTGTGGTACAGCCAGTTTAATGGTAATTTCATCACAACCTCAAGGGTCCTTTTCCTCAACTGTAAAGTAAAGTAGTGGGATTCAAGGATCTGCAAAGAACTCCTACTAAACTAAAATCCTGTGATTTAATTCAAAACTTGTAGACTAGAAGTTTTTAAGACCCAGGAAACTAAGGATCCATAGGCAGGGTTCAGGGAGTCCTAAACTCTCTAAAACTGAATGCAAAATTTGGCAGTTTTGTGTATATGTATATTTTTTCCAGAGAAAAGGTCCACAGGTGGAAAAAACTAAATTGCGGGTTTTAGTTTTAGGCCTACCACAGAAAAAGTTTTTGTTTTAACTCTATCTACTAGGATAATTTCGCTGAATTTGGCAAGTATAACTTAACAAGAAGTTTCAACTTTGTGGAGCTGATATTTGCTTCTTCTCTTTAATTCATGTCATGAATTGCTTGTTTTTAATCTAATATTTTGACCAGCACTTTAACAGAATAAATTTAAAATATATGGTTTACAAGTCAAAGAATAATTTATATTCTTCTAAGATTAAATTTGCCTGATCTTTAAAAAACAAGAATTTTTATATAGAAAAAAAATTTTTCCTGTAAAAAACTGTTATAATATTAAGACTATTATTCTATCATCTCTTTATATAGTTGCTGCCCCTTATCTTAAAAAAGAGTAACACGCCTCAAAACATTAACATACGTTAAGCTGTTACCAGGGGATTTCTAGGACAAGCTCTTTCCTTACAATCTCTATTAGAATGTAAATGTTCAGTTAGCTTCCAAACAGGGCCTCTTGTAGGACGGACTAAGAGGGGAAACCAAATAAAGAATGAAACGTCTGCAATGAGACAAAAACCAGGACAGAAACATTCACTGCCTATGCCACAGTGACACCAACTGGCCAGTCAAGATAGGACAACTTAATAAACTAAGATCTTAATTTTATAGGACTTTGTTTTTTGAAGGGTATTACGTAGTATGCTATAAATAAATAAATTAACAAACTTTTAAATAAAAGTCATTATATGATTTTAAACAACAAACAGGTATAGAAGGAAGATGTATATAAGTAAAATACCTCAAAACTCTGGTTATGATCCAGTTTTACACGAGACATCTTTACTAGTCCTATAAAATAGTCTAATGATAAGTAATATATTTTCACACTTATTTTCCATATGAAATTTTATCAATATTAAAATATGAACATGGGCCTGAAGTTAAAAGCAATTTTCCTTTTATTGCTCAGAAAAATAAAGGACGGAAATTATGACAAAATTGAGGTAAATAATATACCTATGAGGTCTTGAGTATAATTTATTCAAAATGGTTGAAAGATGCTTTTAAGATATTGTTTTCACTCATGGTAAAAGAGATCACACAGCCAATGTTATTTTAATTCAAGGATATTAAATATGTAAGAGACTCTCATGATGAATATCTTTTTAATAAGAGCAGGTACAACCAGAAACAAGTTTTATGATGTTCAATTTCTTCAGGAAGGTGAAGTGGGGTGTACTACTTGAAGTAGATTACTGCTTCTTAAGGAACCTTGCCCACAGGTAAAGTTCACATCCAATAAAAGAGACCTCCAGGAGAATATCTTTTTTCCTTCTCTTACCACCCAAAAGTGAACTAACACTGCAGGGGAATGACCGAAAAGAGAATTTGACATTAACCAGTAAGTAAACTTAGAAAGCAGTAAGTTAGCTGGCTTTGACTGGATAAGCAAAGAGCTTAATACAGATATGTTACGGTTTAATTCACTTCACTGTAATAAGACTCGACTCTAAGGTTAAAATTTGAGAGGATACTGCCTGCCATTCTGTCCGCCTGTGCTCGCTCTCTCTCCCTCTCTCTCTGACAAATAAAAAAAAAAAAAAAAAAAAAATCTTTAAAATTTGAGAGGATAAAAACTTTCTTCAGTGCCACTCAAAGGCAAATAAAGGTTCCTTTTTTTTTCCCCCTTTTTTAGATTTTGAGAGAGAGAGGGTGTAAGAGAGCAAGAGGGGGACAAATAGACTCCTTGCTCAGCCTAAAGCCTGAGGCAGGTCTCTATCCCATGAATCTGAGATCTTGACCTAAATTGAAATAGAGAGTTGGACACTTAACCAACTGTACCTCCCCAGTTATCCCCCCACTTTTAAAAGAATTTTATTTATTTGACAGGGAGAGAGGGAGAGAGAATCTCAAGTAGACTCTACTCAGTGCAGAACCCTTTGCAAGGTTGATCTCAGGACTCTGAGATCACCTGAGCTAAAACCAAGAACTGGACGCTTAATTGACTGAGCCACCCAGGCACCCCAAAAGCAAATAAAGGTTCTTAAGTGAAGAGTCATGAATAAGTTTAAGTCTAAGGTAAACCAGAAAAAGAAAGAGCTAGAGGAATTAACCACTAGTTGCTAGGGTTAAAGATAATATTTGTTCCAGACTTAATTACTGTAGTCATTAACTTACAGTGTGGTATTATTAAAAGGATAATATAAGGATAAAAGACCAAGAAATAAAACAGTCCAGAAATAGAATAAAACATATATGATTACCTGATTAACAGCAAAAGCTTCAGTGCAGAAAGGACAGTGCAGAAAGGATATTTTCAATGAACAGTGAATAGCAATTAGATATTCATATGAGGGGTAAAAAAAAAAATTAGATATTCATATGAGGGGTAAAAAAAAAAAAAAAAAAGAAAAAAGAACCTTGACCCCTACATTACACAAAAATTAATTCAAGATGAATCACAGAGCAAAGGGTGAGAAGCAAAACAACAAAAATTCAGAAGAAAAGAGTATCTTCATAATACTGGGATGGGCAAAGATTTCTCAAAAGGGTCATAAAAGTCACTAAAAGGAAACAATGATAATTGGACTTCATTAAAAATTATCAACTTTTGTTCATCAAAAAATACCATTAACAGAGTGCAAAAGTAAGTCACAGACTGAAAGAAAATATCTGAAATATATATAGCCAAACAAATGACTTAGAATATATAAAGAACTCCTACCAGTTATTAGAAAAAGGCACACACCCAACAGAAAAATGGACAAAAAACTTGAGAAAGGGCTTCATAAAAGATAAATGGTTTTTGAGAATATGGTCAATGAGAATATGAAAGTATGCTCAACATCATTAGTCATTAGGGAAATGCATATGAAAACCAGAGTGAGATACCATCAGAATGGCTAAAATTAAAAAGTATGAAAATACTAAGATTTGGTAAGGATGTTTAACATCTAGAACTCTTATCCATTGCTGGTAGGATTGTCAACTGGTCCAACCACTTTGGAAAATTAGTTAACAATATCTACCAAAGCCAAACATCATGTATCTGGCAATTCCATTCTAGAGTATACACCCAATGGAAGCAGGTGATCATGTACACCAAAAGACCAGAATAGTCATAACAGCTTTATTCATATTAGTCATGGACTGGAAACAACCTAGGTATCCATCAATTGCAGAATGGATACACAAATTGTGGTATATTAACACTATGGAAAACTACATTACAATGAAAAAGAATTAAGCCAGTCAAAAAAGAGTACATAATGTATGATTCCATTTATTTGTAGTCAGGAACAGTTAAAAGTATCTATGATATAAAGTTAGATTAGCAGTGATTACCCTGGGAGGAAGGGAAGTATACTGCCTAGAAGAGGGCAAGAGAGCCAGTTAAAGTCCTGGAAATGTTCTGTATCTTGATGTAGGTGGTAGTCCCACTTAAGTTGTACACAGAACATTTGTGCTTTTTAAAAAAAATCTATGATCTTGAGGGTTTTTTAAAAGACTGATTTGAGAGAGAGAGAGAGAAGCATGCATGCAGACACGTGCACAGGGGGAGGAGCAGAGAGAGAAAGGGAGAAGCAGACTCCCCACTGAGCATGGAGCCTGATGGGGTATAACCTCACAACCCTGTGATCATGATCTGAGCCGAAATCAAGAATCAGACACTTAACAGACTAAACCGCCCATGTGCCCCATTAACATCTGTGCTTTTTACTGTGTATAAGCTATAGCTCAAAACAAAATAAAATGAAAACAAGAAAAAGAAGAGGCTTAAGGTGGCAGGTGCATCTCCAGAACAATGCAACATTTTGCATGTATGGCATTTTTCTTGGACAAAAGTCATTAGACTGCCTATTAGAATATCAACTCCCGGCTGGCAGGTATTGTGATTTTTATTCACTACTATACCTCTGTACCTGGTACACAGCAGAAACCTGATAAATATTTGCAAAATAAGGGGCGCCTGGGTGGCTCAGTTGGTTCAGTGTCTGCCTCCAGCTCAGGTCATGATCTCAGAGTCTTGATCGCTCCCTGTTCAGTGGGGAATCTACTTCTCCCTCTCCCTTTGTGTCTCCCACACCCATTCTTGCTCTCTCTAATAAAATCTTAAAAAATATATATTTGCAGAATAAGTTTGCAAAAGGAGCCGTTACCAAAAGTAAAATGCAGCAATCATTAACTAAAATCTTGGTATAATGAGTTATTTGAATTAACAGAAGTTTATAAAGTAATTGCTAGAGTCTAATGACGGTAACTTGAATTAGCTTATTATGCAGATTTGTCTTAGTACTTTGAAACACAAGAAAGACTAAACTTGACGTGAAAACTTCCTTTTTATGTTCAGAACTTAAGGTCTCTTCCTTCTGTGAGTCACTCTATATTAGGTCATAGGGGCTCAGAAACCAAGTTAAAACACTTGCAATTAAAATAAACCTGAAGTCTGAAGACACAATCATTGCTTCCAAAAAATTGCTAAGGCAAAAATAAGTGAAATTCAGTGGGACTTACTAAAATCAGTTATAACAATCTATCTAAAACTGGTTTCTCCTCAACTCTAGGGGTCATTTGGCAATGTCTGGAGACATTTTTGTTTGTCACAACTGGGGGGTGCTATTGGAATCTAGAAGAACAGGTCAGGGATGCTCTTAACCATCCTATATGCAGAGGTCAGCCCTCTAAAACAAGGAGTTTATCCAGCCCAAAATGTCCATAGTGCTGAGATTAAGAAATCCTGATCTAAAATATCACCTTTTATTAAAATAAAGGATTTTAAAAAATAAAAGATTTTATTCTCAAGCTTATGAACTAAAGCTCTTATTTGAATTATAAAATAAGTTTCTTTCAACTATTACTTTTTCAAAAATATAAACACTATATATGTATATATTTTTTTAAAGATTTTATTTATTTGACAGACAGAGATCACAAGTAGGCTGAGAGGCAGGCAGAGAAAGAGGGAAGCAGGCTCCCTGCTGAGCAGAGAGCCTGATGCAGGGCTTGATCCCAGAACCCTGGGACCATGACCTGAGCTGAAAGCAGAGGCTTTAACCCACTGAGCCACCCAGCCATCCCTAAACACTATATTTTTAAAGTTAAAGTTGTGCAGGTGCACCTGGATGGTCCTGAGTTCAAGTCCCATGGTGAAAAAAAAAAAAAAAAAGTAAAGTTGTACACATGTATCAAATGTCATAAAAAAATATTTAGTGTAAATCTCTCCAGAGATAATAATCATCACCATCATTTCTAGGACTATCCTAGGCATATTACTCACTTTACCTTATTTAATATCAATATCCCCATGAAAGTAAGATTCTCATTTATAGTGATTAGAAACAAGAATTAGAAGAGATTAAATAAATACTTGCCTAAGATTATACAGCTAGAAATGGCATAGTGGAAATTTGCACCCACATTATCTCCAAACCCATGTTTCCATTAAAATGCATTAAATTTCAATTTCAAATGAGAGTCAAATCAAAATTAAAAGCTCCTCAAGTTTCATTTTCCACAGAGTCAATATGCCACTTTAGAAACTGAATAGCAAAGTCAGGAGAAGCCTCCTTAGGAATTATGCACTAAGCACACAAAGAAAAGAAATCAGTGCCACTTTTTGAAAGGATAACCTAGAGTTAATATTTTTTCTTATCACAAATAAAATTAAATAGTTTTATAAAGTTATATGCCAAAGTCATCAGATGTACTCTTGTTCTGGTCATACAACAGAATTACTGATGATAACATCAAAGCCTAAATGCTTACTGGCTGGGAGCTTATCTTGACAACTCACTAACATGACCCACGTAGTCATCCCTACATGGTAACGGATTCCTAACACTTCAGCCAGTCTAAGAAAATATTCCTATATTAAACTCTATTACTTTCATCTCAACATTTAAGGGCTTATCATGATTCTCCGTATTAAGAGAAAGAAAAGTATTCTTACCCTATTAAAGCCATGTTCACGAGAATCATCAACTTCTCCATTACTAGTTACTGGAATTTCTGCTGCTGAATTTTTGGGAGATTCTTGAGCCATGCTAGACTCCTTAAAAAAAAAAAAAAAAAAAGGTTGTAAATAACACCAAATCATAAAAGGCAAATACTGAGAAGACTATTCATGTTTATAGCACTTAAAAGCCATTATTATAGCATCTTAAAAAATAATTACAACCTACCTAACACGTATAAACATGATAGCAATCTAATAAAATATGCATCTGGCATTTGAAACTGCACTCAACTTAGATTTCTTGTTTTAAAAAAAATATTACTTGTAAATCCCAGTGGGCAATATCCTTCCCTCACAGTGTAATAACAGACTAGCAGTTACAACTGAAAAAAATATCACAGAAAGCCAAGAATGATTATTAATTCCACTATAGCAGCTCTAGTTTTTCTGTTGTATATAATGGGCTTCTAGGTCAGCTTTTGTCTTAAGGGTTTTCCTGATATAACAACTTTTATTTTATTTTTCTTTTAAAGATTTATTTATCTGAGAGAGACAGGACAGAGAGCGCGCGCAAGGGAGAAGCAGACTCCCTGCTGAGCAAAGAGCTTGACTCCAGGGCTCTCTGGAGCTTGTTCCTAGGATCTGAGCTGAAAGCAGACGCTTAACCTACTGAGCCACCCAGGCACCCCATAACAAAATTTTTATTTTATTATTTTATTTTTTTAATGGTCTTGAGTTCAGCTCACTATTTTTAAGTTTGTTTTTTTTTTTTTAAATTTATTTGACAGAGAGAGCACAAAGTAGTCAGAGAGGCAGGCAGGGGCCGGGGGCGGGGGGAAGCAGGCTCCCTGCTGAGCAGAGAGCCCGATGTAGGGCTCCATCCCAGGACCCTGATGTCATGACCTGAGCCGAAGGCAGAGGTTTAACCAACTGAGTCACCAAGGCACCCCTAAAGTAGTATCTATTTTATTTTTTAATTTTTATTTTTATTTTTATTTTTTAAAGATTTTATTTATTTATTCGACAGACAGAGATCACATGTAGGCAGAGAGGCAGGCAGAGAGAGAGAGAGAGAGGAGGAAGCAGGCTCTCCACTGAGCAGAGAGCCCAATGAGGGGCTCGATCCCAGGACCCTGAGATCATGACCTGAGCCGAAGGCAGAGGCTTTAACCCACTGAGCCACCCAGGTGCCCCAGTAGTATCTATTTTAAAAGAACTTGAAATGTCTTGTTTGGAGGATATCTGACTACTTTATGCATAAATTAACAGAAATTCAGTGACCTCTACTAAGAAAAACTCTTTCACAGTCCCTAATTAAGGAGTGGCCACTGAGTTAAAGAAGATAATAGGCTGGCTGATCCACAGTTGTAAAAAACACTTAACATAAAATTTACCATCTTAACGATTTCTAAGTGTACAGTTCAGTAGTATTAAGTATGTTCACACTGTTGTATAATCAATCTCCAGAACTTTTTCACCTTATAAAACTGAAACTCCACACACATTAAACAGCAACTCTCCATTTCCCCCTCACCCCTAAGCCTTGGCAAACATCATTCTGCTTTCTGTTTCTATAAATGTGACTATTCTGGGTACCTCATCAATGAAATTATATAGTATTTGACTTTGTGACTGGCTTATTTCACTTGGCATAATGTCCTCAATATTCAACTATGTTGTTAAAATGTATGAGAACTTTTCCTTTTTAAGGCTAAATAATATTCCATTGTATGTATATACCACATTTTATCTATCCATTCATCCAATAATGGACACTTGGATTGCTTCTGTCTATTGTAAATAATGCTTCTATAAACACAGGTATGCAGATATCGCTTCAAGATTCTGTTTTTAATTCTTCTGGAAATAAACCAAAAGAGGGATTGCTAGATCGTATGGCAACTGTATTTTTAAATTTTGGAAGAAATAGCATGCATATTTGGAAGAAATATGCATTCCATAATGGCTGTACCATTTTATAGTCCCACCAAGAGTGCACAAAGGATCCAATTTCTTCATATACTTCCCAACAATATTTATTATTTTTTGATAGTAACTATTGTACCAGATAAGAAGTAATACCTCCTTATGGTTTTGACTTATATTTCCCTGATGATTAGTAATACTGAACACCTTTTTATATGCCTATTGGCCATTTGTATATCACCTTTGGAGAAATGTCTATTTAAGTCCTTAGCCCATTTTCTAAATTGGGTTGTGTTTTTATTACTGAATTACAGGAGTTCTTCCTTATTCTGGATATAACCACATCAGAAGTATGGTTTGCCAATATCGTCTCCCATTCCATAGGCTGCCCTTCTACTCTGTTGATTTTGTCCTTTGATGCACAGAAGTTTTCAGTTTTAATGTAGTTCAATTTGTCTATTTTTACTTTTGTTTCCAGTGTTTCTGGTATAATATTCAAGAATTCTTTGCCAAATGAATGTCATGATGGTTTTTCCCTGTTTTTTTCTTCTAAGAGCTTTATAGTTGTTTTTTTTTCTTTTCAAGATTTTATTTATTTATTTGACACAGAGAGAGAGAGAGAGAGAGATCACAAGAGGCAGAGAGGCAGGCAGAGAGAAAGGAGGAAGCAGGCTCCCTGCTGAACAGACAGCTTGATGCAGGGCTCGATCCCAGGACTCTGAGACCATGACCTGAACTGAAGGCAGAGGCTTAACCCACTTAGCCACCCAGGCGCCCCGAGTTTTATAGTTTTAGGTTTCATATTTAGATCTCTGATCCAATCTGAGCTGATTTTGTATATAAGGGTCCAACTTCCTTCTTTTGCATGTGGATAACACAGCTTTCCCAGCACCATCTACTGAAAAGATTTTCCTTTTTCCATTGAATGTTCTTGGCATCTTGGATTCTTTTGAGATTCCTATTTTCCTCACTGCTACTGCATCCTTACAATAGACCTAGATTTCCTGTGGCTGTTGGAGTTAGGTATCTGCCTCTTGCAAATAAGAGACACTAGTTATTTGGTCTCCAGTTCAGCCTGGAAGACTAAGATATAGCTATCTAAAATAATCACCACTCTTTCCAATTGTAAGATAAGTTCTTACTTTCTTTTTCCTAAAAGCAGCTGGTGATTCAACAGGTATTTACTATCTTCTAGTAATGTACATGGGATAAAGCAAAAATAGAAATCAGGTCTTAGGCTGACATAAACCTAAAGTGTAATACACACCAAAAAAATGAGTAACTAACTATAATACAGTGGGGTGAACACCAGAGGGAAGCACTCAACAATGTAGTGGTGAGCATTAAGAGGGGAAACTTAATCAGCAATGGTATTTACACTGAATCTTGCAGGATAACAAATTGGGATACAGTAAAGGAAAGATTCTAAATATAAGGAATAATAGGAGCACAGTCGAAAAGAGTCTGGTATATTCTAGAAATTGCAAGTAAAGCAACTTGATTACGATGGTAATTCCTCATTCATATACTCACTGGTTCAACTGATCTATTGAGCACTTTATAATGTGACAGGCACAATTTCAGACACACAAGACAGAGTGGTGAACAAAACAGACAAGACTCTCTATCCTCATCAAGCTTACATTTTAGTTGGGGGGAAAAGCAGATAAATATGCATGTCACAGTCGTAAGTGCTAACGGGCATGTATATGTGCACATGTGCTGTTCTAAACAGAGTGGTCAGAGAAAATCTCAGAAGAGGTTAGTAAGTCATAAGAATATTGGGGAGTACAGCATTCTAGACAGAGGGAATAGTAAGTACAAAGACAAGAAGGTGAGAAGAAGCTCAGCTTTTCAAGCAAAAAACAAGAAGGCCATGTGCCTTGAGGGAAGAACAAAGAAAGGAGAGAGAGGAAATGTCAAAAGACAGCCAGGGGCAAGAACCTGTGTGGCTTTAAAGACCATCATAAGAACTCTGGATTTTATTTTCAGTGAAGTAAGAAGTCACTTGAAGGTTCTGAACGTAAGAATGAAATGACCTGACTTATGTTTTTAAAAGATTACTCTTTTCCTGCTGGGTTGAATTAAACTACAAGTGAACAACGGCAGCAGCAAGGAGAACAATTAGAAGGCTAACAAAATAATCTAAGCAAGAGATGATGGTGACTTAGAGAGTCAATGCAGCTTTATTAGTATCTGCTTTAGAGCTTCATTAGGAGAGCTAAGAGGGACATTTCATAATGATAAGAGGATCAATTAATCAGGAGTATGTACTAATTATAAATGTGTATGTTGGTCCCAATAATAGTGTTTCAAAATAAATGAAACAAACATTGACAGAATTAAAGAAACACACAAGTCCATAGTCACAGAGAGCTTACCACGAAACTCATAGCAACTGAAAGAACAACTAGATAAAATCTGTATAGATACAGAAGATCTAAACACTGAGTTTACTGATAGAATAGTAAACTCAGTAATGGCAGGATATACATCACTTTCACACGAACATGACATGTTTAGCAAAACATCATATTTGGGGGCATAAAATAAGCTTCGATAAATTTTAAAATATTAAAATGATATAAAGTATGTACTCTGACTGCAGTAGAATTAAATTACAATCAACTGCAAGCACCTGGGTGGCTCAACTGGTTAAAGTATCTGCCTTTGGCTTGGGTTGTGATCCCAGAGTACTGGGATCAAGTCCCATATCGGGACTCAATCAGAGTCTGCTTCTCCCTCTGACCCTCCCCTCTCTCATGCTTTCTCTCTCTCTGTAATAAATAAATAAAATCTTTAAAAAAATTACCATCAATTGCAATAAGATATCCATGACCCCATCACCAAAATTTGGAAATTAAATAGTACATCTAAACAATTAATGGGACAAAAAAGAAATCACGAGGGAAAAAAAGTATGCTGAACTGAATGATAACACAATGTTTGTGGGATGCACCTAAGAGAGCAATTTATAGCTTTTAAATGCTTACATTTGAATAGAAGATCTTAAGCCAATGATCTAAGGATGCACCTTAAGAAAATTTTAAAAAGAGCAAATTAAACTCACAGTAAGCAGCAGGAAGGAAATAAAAATAAACACTAAAAATTAAGGAAACAGTAAAAAAACTAGCCTGTATACTTCAACAAGCTTAAGCTCATGAGAAACAAAGAGATGAAATGTTGCATGAAAGAGGAGACTTCAAAGACAGCTAAGTACAATGTACAATACGGACTGGTTCACAAACAAGGAGAAAGACAGTTGCAGAGGACATTATTAGAACAACTGTGGGTTAAACAACAGTACTGTATCAATTTTCTAATTATATATTCTAATTTTGATAAACATACTGAGATTCTATAAGAGAAAGTCCTTGTTCTTAGAAATAAAGGGACATGATGTTTGTGAATCACTCTCAATTGGATCAAAAAGGAAGTTGTATATACACAGAGAGAAAATGTTCAAGTAAATGGGACAAAACAATAGTTGGTGATTCTGGGTAAAGAGTTTAAGTTTTCAGTATGAAATCTTATCAAAATTAAGTTTTTAAAAATAAAATAACAAGGCGGCTAGAAAAATATGCAGCAGCCTATCATGATGGGCTTCAAAATGCCAGACAAAGCGTGGACTTCATTCTGAAAGGGGTAAGAAGAAAGCAGCAGGAGAGCCTGATCAATTTATTTTAGAGAGCAGTCTTGTGGGAGATTAGATTGAAGGGAAAGAAAAAACTCCACACACAAAAACTATTTAAGACACCATTTTACTGTTCAAGAAATAATAATGATCAATTTAAGGTTGTGGGAATAGAAAAAGGTGGATTCAAGAGTTATTTATAAGGCAGAAGAGGGGCGCTTGGGTGGCTTAGTCAGTTGAGCGTCCGACTCTTGATTTTGGCTCAAGTCATGATCTCAGGGTCGTTAGATCATGAGCCTCAAGTTGGGATCCACGCTCAGCATGGAGTCTGCTTGAGATTCTTTCTCCCTCTGCCCCTCCTGCTTGTGCTCGCTCTCTAATAAATAAATCTTAAAAAAAAAAAAAAAGGCAGAAAAGACTTATAGAGTGATTGGATTGTGGAAGACGAAAAAGGAAGAAACATCTAGGATGACCTATGCCTCCTCCTGCCCCATACCTACTTTGTGGTTTGGAAAATCACAAAGACAAACATGTCACTCACCAAAGTGGGGAAAGTAGAGGTTTATTTGGCTTTGGGAAGGTCAGAAAATGAGTTGTGTTGTAGACATTCTGAATTTGAGAATGTGGGGTATTCCAAGTCCACCAGTACATGAGGGATTTCAAAATGCAGGTCTAGAGCCTCAGACAGAACACATAAATCTGGGAGTTATCAATATAGGGATGTTGATGGCATGAACTGGTAAGAGGGAAAGAGAAACTGAAGAGAAGCATCCAATGGAAAATTAAAGGGCAGAAAACACTGCAAAAGAGATGGGGAAAGGAACAAATAGTTCATGATGCAGACACAGCAGAGAAAATTGTAACAGTAAAACTATGTGTTGTTTTAGTTAGTTATAACAAATGTCCTGAAAATGAAAAGTATAATAAATACAACTTTATGCCATAAAGTGGTAATAGGAATATTCATTTGCCAAAAGATATACAAATATTCCAGCTATTATCTGCTCACTCTCTTACCCACAAAGAATGACCTACTTTTAGAAACATCACTTACTAATTAATTACAGAACTGAAAATTAATAGCCAATATGAAAATTGGCAGAATAGGGCTCAAAACCAAAAACTCCATGTCATTTCCCTGGATAAAAACCATTCATAATACTTCACTCATGCTTTAAACTGAAATTGAATTTGAATTTAAATTTAAACATTCAAAATAATTATACGAAAGGCTTTAGGGAATAATTACATCCTTTAGAAATAAAATGAGAATCTCTTCTAAGATTCATGTTATTTAAGGTTTGCTATGGTCTGAATGTTTGTAGCCCCCACTCCCCAAGTTCACATGTTAAAATCCTAATGCCCAATGTGAAGGTATTAGGAGGTGGGTCCTTTAGGAGGTGCTTAGGTCATGAGGGTACAGCCCTCATGAATGGGATTAGTGTTGTTTTTTTTTAAAGACTGTATTTATTAATTTGACAGAGAGAGACGCAGTGAGAGAGGGAATACAAGCAGGGCAAGTAGGAGAGGGAGCAGCAGGTTCCCCGCAGAACAGGGAGTGTGAGGTAGGGCTCGATGCGGTCTCAATCCCAACACCATGGGATTATGATCTGAGCGGAAGGCAGATGCTTAACCGACTGAGCCACCCAGGCACCCCACTACTCTGTTCTTCTTAACAAGGCCTAGCCTCAGGGAAAAACCAGAACCTAACCTGCTTGGATACAATCAGCCCCTAACTGACCTCAGGAAGGAAGTAACCAATCCAGCACACTCTAGTTACCTTGTCCCACCTAAGCAAGGGAGAGAAAAACTGAGAAGCACTTGTGAAGTTCACATTCTGGAGGCACAGGCTCACTCAAAGACTGAGTCCTATCATAGGACTATATAATGCTTCCCTTCTCCCATACTCTACAACATAGCTAAAGATCTATTTACAGCAACTCCTTGTACATCCTATCAAGAAAAAAATTATAAGGCCTACCCAAGGCAAAAAACACAATTTGAAGAAATGGAACAAGCATCACAACCAGATATGGCAGGGATGTTGGAATTATCAGACTGGGAACTTAAAACAACTATGATGAATATGCTACGGGCTATAATGGACAAAGTAGACCGCATACATGAACAGATGGGCAATGTAAGCAGAGACACAGAAATTGTAGGAAGAACGAAGTAGGCAAATATTTCTTAGGACAAAAAAGTATAAAACAATAAAAGAGAAATGCTGATAACCTGGGATTCATCAAAATTTTGTCTTAAAAAATTTTTTTTTGTCTTCAAAGGGCACCATTAAAAAAAAAAAAAAAGAGGGGCGCCTGGGTGGCTCAGTGGGTTAAGCCGCTGCCTTCGGCTCAGGTCATGATCCCAGGTCTTGGGTTCGAGCCCCACATCGGGCTTTCTGCTCAGCAGGGAGCCTGCTTCCTCCTCTCTCTCTGCCTGCCTCTCTGCTTACTTGTGATTTCTGTCAAATAAATAAATAAAATCTTTAAAAAAAAAAAAAAAGAAAGAAAGAAAAGGCATGCCACAGACTGGAAGAGAATAAATGTAATGTATGTTTCTGACAAATGACTGGTATTCAAAATATGTAAATATGTACATAATAATATGATGAGTCTTACAATTTAGTAATAAGATGACAAATAAACTCAAACTCCAGTTAAAATTTTAATAGGCACTTTAAAAAAGAAAATATATGAAAGGCGAGTAAGTACATGAAAAGATGTTCAACATCACTATTAAGAAAATGAAATTTAAACCCAAATTAAGATACAACTATATACCCACAATAATGGGCTGAAGTTTAAAAAGACTGACAAGTGTTGGTAAAGAACACCTGGAATTTGCATAATTTACATGTGGGAGGGAATGTAAAAAAGTACTTCACTTGGAGAAACGTTTAGCAAATCCTTATGAAAGTAAATATACACTTGACCATACCAATATACACTCAGCCATTCTATACCTAATCATTCACCACATAAATTAAAATCTCCAAGAGACTTTTATGAGCATATTCATAGCAGCTTTATTCATAAGAGCCCCAAACTAGGAAAAAAGTGTCCATCAATAGGTAAATGGAAAAACAAACTGTGGCATGTATACATAACATAATATTCCTTGGCAACAGAAAGGAATGGATTCCTTATGTACGAGGTAACTGTTAATTAATCTCCAAACATTATGCTGAGCCAAAAAAAGCCTGACACAAAAGAAGAAATACTAAGTGATCCCATTTATATAGAATTCTAGCACATACAAAATCTCAGCTGTTGCCTTGAGACAGGGGGAGGGAGGGATTGACTACTAAGGGACACAGAAACTTTAGGATGATGGAAACATTCTCTATCTTGATTATGATTATGGTTTCCCAAGTTCATACATTCGTTAAAACTCAATGGACTATGTATTTAAGTGGGTGCATTTTATCATACGAAAATTTTATCTCAAACTGTTTTCTTTTTTAAAGGTTGGGTAAAATTCCATTCTATCACCTCTAATGGTAGAGGATCCATTTCTCCTGTTAGCCCCAAATCTACCCAAAGAGCCCAGTCTGGTGGTGGGTAGGTTTATGTCCTGATCATAGTACCTGTGTTTAAGGAAGGACTGACTTGCAACTCTACAACCTAGTAGCAAATGAAGTTTGTCGTTTTCCAAAGTATGTTTCCATGACAAAAATATATTAGACCAATATCTTCTCACTATAAAAATCACTACACAGTCCTAAGTGTCATTTACAGATTATATATTTATAGATATATATTTACAGATTTATATTTACATTTGCAGATTATATATTTACAGATATATTCCCCGCTTAAGCCAGTCTGAAAATCATAAGCACTTGCATTCTAAGAGAGTATATAAAAAATGGAAGAGCACTGAAAAAAAAAATCCCTGTTTATCAGATCCAGTGACACTTCTAGATCTTTTAAATTAGCAGTCGAGGCAATAACTTGTTTGCCCAATCAGACTTCAGCCAAGTATTGTGTGTGTGCGTGCACATGCGTGTGCGTGAGTACTACCACTTCTGGCTGCCCAGCCACAGCCCCCTTCTAATGTTGGGGAAATCCTCCAAATTGTAAAGCCAGGGAAAGGCAGAACCTGTGTCTCACTATATAAAAGCTCAAAACACCAGAAATCAAGCAAATGCCTGGAGCCAGATTATTTGGGTTCCACGTACTAGCTATGTAACCTTAAGCAAGTTTCTGAAGTCCTCTTTCCTCATCTGTAAAATGATAATAGTACCTACTTTGCAGAATTGTTGTGAGAATAAAACATATATACATGAAATACTTAGAAAAGTGCCTGACTTATAAGAAGTATTGTCTAAGTTATTATGCTTTGTTTTCCAAGCTCTGGGGGCACTACCATATGACCTAGGTCCTGTCAAATAAAAGGCACTTGCCCCAGACTTAAAGTCAGAAACTAGTGATAAGAAGGAGGGATGACAGGAATGCCCTCCGGAGCAGCCGTAAGTTTCAGCAAGCTCAAATTCTGGGTCAGCAGTGGCCAGAGTGCTGGCGGTGGCTTCTAGGCACCACAGCTCGGAGGGTTGGCAGTACGAGCTGCTGCATGTGGTGCTAGGCAATGGCAGCACTGGAACCCTCACTGAAACAATGCTGAGTCATGATTTGGGGCAGAGTCCTAGGCATGAAGCCTGATTCTGGCTTTCCAATCTTTCTGACAATTCTGTAAGCTACCTCCTAATCTCTTAGCGAATGTCTGTTCCATGTAAATGAGCTGGAGTTGGTTTCATTGCCTGCATTGTAAGATGCTGACATCAGAGCTACAAGAACGGAGTAAGTAGAAAACAGTCTTATGAATGTTTCGGGGTATCAAGTGAAAACTACAAAAGGGTTTAGAAATTTTCAGAACGTTAGAATGTTATGAAACTTGTTTGATAACTTCATGGTTGCCTAATCTAACACAATAACTGAAAACCTGATCTTCATCGACTGCTTTCTACATGCCAGGCACTGCGCTAAACACATCACATTAATTATTTCATTTAACCCTCACAGATGCCCTGTGAAGTAGATGAGATTTTCCCAATTTTACAGATGAAGAGAACAAGGACTAGGAAGGTTAAGGAACTTAAATAATTTAAATAATGTACCCTCTGCAAATGGAGCCCTATAAGAATTTTAAGAGCTAACACTTACTGAGTACTTCCATGTGTCAGGCACTATTCTCTTTTTCATATATTAACTGATTTAGTTCTAATCGCTCTATGTGCATTATCTCATTCAACTCCGCAAACTTCTAATGTACATAGCACTGTTATTCCTGTTTTACAGGTAAGAAAACAGAAAGATTAAGAAATTTGCTTAAAATCATACAGCTAGCAAGTGATGAACTGGGATTTCAATGTGCCAGTCTGGCTTCAGAGACCTGATTTTTAAGCTCTACGTTATACTACCTTTCCAAAGGTGACTGAAATACATCATTGGGCCATACCAACCAAATATATGCATTCAGATATTTATGTGAGTCAACCTACTACTTTCTTAATGTCGACAACTTGTACTGTTATTTCTTCTATTTCCATATCATCATGCACAGTTAAAGAGTAGTACTGTCTTTATCTGATCCTCATTTCCAACAACCGAGAATGAAGCATCAGCCTCCAATTACATCATTAGTGCTGTCTTTTGCTAACACCACTGTCCTAGAGACAGCTGTATCCTGGAACTTCCCACTCCGCACTGTGGGCAAATGCAGAATTAACCTAGGACATGTGTGAATCAGGAGCTTCAGGACACTAAGTCTGTTACTGCAAAATGGCATCAACTGCCAGAAAATATGTATGTGCTATCAATGATCCTAATAACTCAATGGTTTTCAACCAAGGCCGATTTTGCATACCTCTTTCCCCAAACATTTATCAGTGTCTGGAGACATCCCCCACATTCTAATGGTGGAGATGGTGTGTTACTGGCACCCTGAAGGGACAGGACAGGGATGTTACCAGACATCCTGCAATGCACAGGATAATCCCCCACAATAAAAAATCATCTAGCTAAATGTCACAGTGTCAAGGCTGGAAGACTGTAAAGAGCCTGATGCTATAAATTGCTTCTTACACTAGTGGGTCCCATGAGTCTTAATTCTTACTTTTAATGTAATAAAAATAACGATAACCCATTCCAAAGCATGGACCAACTGCATTGGCAGGGGGGAGGATTACTCCCCTACCCCCCTATTCCCCCACCTATTCCTCCAGCTGCTTCTCATACCATTCTCTCCTCCAACTCTCTCCAACTTGGCCAGTTAGGCAACCAAATACCTACTAACTTCATCTTCACCTTCAGGATGCACAGCAACACTTCTCCCTGTCTATACAGTTTCTAGTCTACAGCCTTTTCTGTAGTTACCAAAGACCTAGCCTAAAAGAAAAAAAGCTCCTGTAATTTTTTCTGGCACAACTGGTTTTTTTTCAAATTCTTATTCAAAATATATCTTGACATTAACATTTATAAAGGCTTTACATATGATAGTCAGCATTTACAGGTGAACACCGTATGGAAAATAAGATACCACATTAACAAAAATTTACCCAGACTAAAAACCTATCTTAAAAATGAAAGAGAAGGCATACTTGAAATGTATTTCTTGCTGTTATCAATTTATTACATTATTAATGGTAAAACCTAATTTCTACAATGCTTAGAAACAAGGTAGAAACTTTCTAAAAAAGATATAAAAGAACTTGTCATAGCTCTGGACTTCTGCAACTACACAAGGTACTGTATCTCCCAAAACACACACATTTAACATTGTTCTCTACTCCAATTTACCACTGAGCAAGCAAAAATAAAGCAATATAATATTAAGCTTGAAGTTTTTCCAATTCTTTCTTAAATCTACTATTTACAAAAAGGTACTTGAAAAATCATTAAAAAGTACTGTGAAATATTTCCAGTGCTCAGTTCACTGGTGCATATATTCAGCAGGTACACTGTTCTAACACGTAGCTGTATTTTCTGCTAATTTAAAGGACTAAATTGTTAATTCCAGTCTCTGAGACAAAAGAGAAATGAAGAAAGGAAACAGTGTGAAAGGAGAAGAGAAAGCAGCCACAAATATTTAACTCTAACTGTTCTAGTTATGGCTTCAAACAATGAAGGTTGCAGTGTTTAGTGGACTAATTATGCATGTCAACAGAGACCATACTTTGTTCCAATACCAAAAAGCACAAATGCCTTCTGTGTCAGATGAAATTATTTACATTTTTGTTTGCCTACAAAAAGAGAAAGCAATTACATTAAACTCATAATTCAAATAGCCTTTGAAATTTCCTTCTGCATTAGTAAAAATATGACCTTCTTTAAAAAGTAGTTAATGTATTTATTATAAAGTGTTAATTCAGCATGGTTCAAAAGTATTAGGTGAATAAGCCTCCTGTGTGAAGTCTATGGAGAACTAATCAACATATCAGGAAACACGGATTTAAGGAACAGCCTTGTCCCTTTTCATAAGTTTATAAGTCACTTTATTTTCCTAAATTTCAATTTCTTCCTTATAAAATGAGATTATTATATATCATTAGAATCAAATGGAAATTGCTTAGAAAACTGAAAATGCCCTATTACATAAAAATGTCATAATTAGGGGCACCTGGGTGGCTCAGCGGGTTAAGCCTCTGCCTTCAGCTCAGGTCATGATCTCAGAGTCCTGGGATCGAGCCCCACACTGGGCTTTCTGTTCAGCGGGGAGCCTGCTTCTCCCTCCCTCTCTGCCTGCCTCTCTGCCTACTTGTGATCTCTCTCTGTGTCAAAAAAATAAATAAAATCTTTAAAAAAAAAAGTCATAATTATAGCACACTGGTTTCAGCTAGGCTCCAAAAGGACAAATACTGGAATAGGTCTGTCAACACTAATACTTACCAGCACAGCTACCCTTGCTAACTTTTTCACTATGGATATCCTCCCTATGCTTTTCTAAAACAGACCAGTATCAAGACAGGGTTGAAAATGAATCCAAATGTTATTGTTTGTAGCTTTGTTCTTTTATATTTTAGTCTATCTATCTTGGTAATTTCATGATTTTAAAAGGAAGATGACGGAGCATCTGGGTGGCTCAGTCAGTTAAGCGTTTGCCTTTGAATCAGGTCATAATCTCAGGGTCCTGGGATGGAGCCCCGGGTCAGGCTCCCTGCTCGACGGTGTTTCTCCCTCTCCCTCTGCTGCTCCCCATTTGTGCTCTCTCTCAAATAAATAAATAAAATCTTTTTATTTATCTATTTGACACAGAGAGAGATAGGGAGAAGAGTGGGAAAAGGGAGAAGCAGGCTTCCCGCCAAGCAGGGAACCCGATGCGGAACTCGATCCCAGGACCCTGGGGTCATGACCTGAGCTTAAGGCAGACGCCGAACAAGTGAGCCACCCAAGTGCCCCCAAATACATAAATAAATTCTTAAAAAAAAAAAAAAAAAAAAAAAAAAGGAAAGATGACTCTCAAACCTATGATAAAGAAATGGCTAAAGCAAATGAGGTAAAATTCAGATAATTATTGAATCTGGATAATAAGTATATGAGAATTTGTTTACTACTTAACCTTTATTTTACATACTGCAAATTTCCCTTAAAAATGTTTTAATATATTAGTATCAACACCTAATTTGTCTTGTATTTTCAACTAGGTGCTACCTGACCACTGCATTTCAAATCTTCCCCCAACTTACTCATCCTCTGTCATTCCTGTTTCTGTATGAAGCCAATCTCAGCTGCCAGCTACCACGGGAACCACATTTCCTCCCACTCTTTCCTCACTGACACTCAGTTCCAGCCACAGAGCCCTCACCACTGCCCCTCAAAATTGTGTTTGAGACACCAATCTTATTTTTGCTCTTGTGTCATCTTTCTGGGAAGTTCATACTCCCAGATTTTCATGTGACTCTCTCCCTCATCTCACTTCGGTTTTTGCTAAAACATCATCTAAGAAGGGCCTTCCCTGACCAATCAATGGAAATCAGCAATTTTCATCATTCTTTAGCCCCTTAACCTGTTTTATAGCAGTAAAGACTACATTAATTATAAAATTATTTATGTATAAATGTTTTTAAAGATTTTTTTGGAGAGAGAAAGTGTGTGTGTGCGTGTGTGTGTATGCGCGCACACGAGCGGGGGAGGGGCAAACGGAGAGGGAGAAGGAGGCTTCCCACTGAGCAGGAAGCCCCTCCTGAGCTGGATCCCAGGACCCGGGGATCATGACCTGAGCTGAAGGCAGATGTTTAACAAACTAAGCCACCCAGGCACCCCTATTTATGTATATGTCTAACATCTGTCTCCCTTCTCAGTATGTTTATAACATAAAAGCAAAGTCCTCTTGACATTCGAAATCCTTCCATGACCTGGACTATCTTCTTTCCATCAACTATGCTTCTTCAGATACCCTATTAAATCAAACTTAATTATTCCCACTTTCCCATATATGCCTCTAAATTTCCTTTCTCTATGCCTTTGTTCAAGCAGTGACCATCATCACTCATATGCTAAAATTCTACTCACACTCTAAGACTCAGTTTAAAATGCAACCCCTGCAGTGACGTCCCTGGCTGATATTCCTCTGAACTGCCACAAGTCTTCATTTGTATCACTCTTAAGACATAATTACTCTACATTTTATTTATTTTAAAATTTCCTCTATTAATCAACATGTATCTTGAATGCAGGATCTGCATTCCCTTTGTAGCATCACAAAAGAAAGATGCAAATATTTGTATATATTTTTTTGGATATTTGAAATTGGTGTATGTATTAGTGTTACTATACTGAAGAAAAGAAGAATTCAGGAAAAACCCTAGAACATGCTAATACCTAACACACTTACATTTCCTTTTCCTTTTTTCTTGTTAAAAGTATACCTTATTTGCTTTTTTCCCAATATCCTTCCTTTTACCTTTAAATAACTTTTTCCCTATTTAGTTTCTTAAATTTACTCATATTTTCCACTTTTATTTGGGTTTAAAATCACAGCTCTGTTCCTCATTAGCTATGTTAGCCTTTTCAGGTCTTTGTTGCTTAATCTGTAAAATGAGGGAGAACACCTCAAATGCAAACAGGGGTATTACAGTATTAAATGAGATAATACATATATAAAACTCAGTACAGTGTCTGGCATCTAACAGACTCTCTGTGAATGGTGCCTATTAAACCATTATTTCTTCTACAGATACAGAATCAGCAGTTTAAACACGTTTCAAGGTATAAAGTTTAAATATTAAAAACACAAAGAACACAAGCCACCTTCATCTGTTGTAATCAAGACTGGACTAGAGTACAAAGCAAGCCAAGCTCATGCTTTCTTTCTTTTTTTTTTTTTTTTTTTAATTTAAAAAGAAAAAACACTGATGTCATTAAAAACACACACACATAAAAGAAGAAAGCATTTTTATGGTCACTGATGAGACGGATATTTTAACAGATAGATCATTTCTTTGAGAGCTAGAAAATTACCCTAGGTTCTACAATTAACAAGGTGAATGACTGTGAGCAAGGCAATTCACCTTACAAAACCTAAATGAACTTTAAGTCTCTTCTTGTTCAGGGTTGACAATGTTTTGGGCTCAGTTCAAAAAGCTAGAGTCTTTGCTGTTGTTTTTAAGGATTTTATTTATTTGTGTGAGAGAGAGCGCACAAGAGGGAAGAAGGAGAGGGGGAAGAAGAAAGAATCTGAAGCAGGCTCCAAAACGAGCATGCAGCTGGATGCAGGGTTCAACCCCAGGACAGCGAGATCTTGACCTGAGCCAAAACCAAGAGTCAGCCACTTAACTCACTAAGCCACCCAAAATTCCTTGTTGTTTTGTTTTGCTTTTAAAGAATCAAAACTATCACCCATGTCCTCAATATTCTATTCCTAAGAAACCAACATCCATATATCCTTTATAATAGTAGAGTGAGAATTCATTCATTCATCAAACTGACCCCAATGATGCACCAAGCTTGAAGATTAGTGTGAATTACTGAAAAGTCTGATGCATAAAACATTTAAGATGTTAATGGCCACAATACATACAGAGATATATTCAAAGAAAAATTCTTGTAAGGAAATCTGACCCCCCGAAAAACTTTTCATCTGGATTTTGAAAAAGAGCAGACTCAAGTTAGTAGAATACTAATAAACAGGGAATTTTATTTATTTTTTAATGTAAATTCAACTAATTAACACATAACGTATTATGTATTTCAGAGGTAAAGATCAACAATTCATCAGTCTTATATAATACCCAGTATAAAATGGGGATTTTATTTTTTTCCTTAAGATTCCATTTATTGATTTGACAGAGAAAAAGCAAGAGAAGGAACACAAGCAGGGGGAGTGGGAGAGGGAGAAGCAGGCTTCCTACAGGGCAGGGAGCCAGATGCGAGGCTTGTTCCCAGGACCCCGGGACCGTGACCTGAGCCAAAGGCAGAAGCTTAACAACTGAGCCACCCAGGGCCCCCGTAAATGGGGAATTTTGAGGATTTATTTATTTATTTGAGAGAAAGCAAGTGTGCAGGGGGCAGGGGCAGAGAGAAGAGAGTCCTAAGTGGACTCCAGGCTGAGCATGGAGCTTGATGCAGGGCTCAATCTCAGAAGCCTGAGATCACAATCTGAGATGTAACCAAGAGTCGGACACCTAACCAACTGTGCCATCCATGTACACCATAAACAAGGAATTTTAAAGTAAAAAATATCCTTAAATCCTTGTTTAACTGTAAACTCACATCGCACTTTTTAAAATTTGGACATAAATTCAGACTATACTCACACACCCGATTTTTTTTTTTAAATCACCTGTGAACACCGCACATTGGGCACGGTGAAAAATGCAGGGAATATGTAACATGGATTTTAATGTTCATATACATACAAATTTTCACAATTACTTGGCAGTGGTTTTCTTCAGATCATCATCATTCAGGTTTAACTCTCTATTAAAATAGCTAGTTTAGCATCTATGTGAGTGACATCTATGTGAGTTTCTCACAGCCGAAACTCACAATGGTAAACCACGAACACAATACTTTCATTTATTATGAATCATATCATTGGCTGGGCTGCCAATCCTTCCTGAAATTCACAGCATCAAACTTCCTCTGATCATCTCTCAACAGCACAGATTCAGAGATCTAATCATAAAGAATCAAATCCATCAGTTAAGATAAATACAATATACACACTTCCCTAGTTTCTCTGAACTAAATATAATTAAAACATTGTTTTGAGGGGCGCCTGGGTGGCTCAGTGGGTTAAAGCCTCTGCCTTCGGCTCAGGTCATGATCTCAGGGTCCTGGGATCGAGCCCCATATCGGGCTCTCTACTCAGTGGGGAGCCTGCTTCCTCCTGTCTCTCTGTCTACTTGTGGTCTCTGTCTGTCAAATAAATAAATAAAAATCTTAAAAAAAAAACAAAAAAAACAACATTGTTTTGACAAACAGTAAATAACCAAAGTATTTTAAATCACAAAGAATCCCGAATCCTCCACAGGTAATACTTATTTTGCCAACCAGAACTCATCTTTGTCTTTAGGACTAGAATTATCTAGCTCTAAATCCCACATTAAAGCTTTCACACAGACTCACAGTGTCTTGGCTTACTTGAGGAAATACTGCACCTGGCACTGTGCATGTATCCTGATGGCAACCTGGTTCAGAAACACTGCCTCTGGAGTCAGAAGACCCCACGTGGTGCTCCAGCTTTGCCAATTCCTCTAAGTCAGTCACTATCTCTGAAAGTATGTTCAACAAGTAAGTGGGGAAAATAACAGTTGTTCTAGTGCCTAACTGAATGATACCAAATTGTTCTAAGGTTCAAAATGGGACAACATGAAAGCGCTACTCTATAAATCGTTAAGCATTATAACATGAGAAGTTTTACTAGTATTAGGTATTCAAAAACATCTGATAACTTGAATTTAATACAAAATATACTTTTTTCATATTTTTCCTCTTTAATCTAATGAACTAGTGGTTCACTGAACCATCAAAGTGGTCAGAATCAATTGTAGAACTTCTGAAAAGAAAAAAGAAAAAAAAAAAAAAACCCACATGGCCTGATGCCTAGCACTGTAGCTTCAGATTCAGTGAGTCAAAAGTAAAGTCCAGAACTCACATGGTTATTGTTGTAGGTGGTGGTTGTTGTTGTTGTTGTTGTTTTAAAGAATTCTATACTTGGACTGTGATCTATACCTAACTAAAGACAGTATATGGGAGTAGACAAGTTCAAATATGAACCTATTACTACATTATTTCAACAGAAGAAACCTCATTTCATACTTAAAAGTTGTACCTTTTTTTTTTTTTGTAAAGATTTTATTTATTTGACAGAGAGAGACACAGCAAGAGAGGGAACACGAGTAGGGGGAGTGGGAGAGGGAGAAGCAGGCTTCCTGCTGAGGAGGGAGCCCCATGCGGGACTTGATCCCAGCATCCTGGGATCATGACCTGGGCTGAAAGCAGATGCTTAATGACTGAGTCACCCAGGTGCCCCTAAAAGCTATACTTTGACCCCAACTTTTACATTCATCTTTATGTGACAAGTATATTCTAGAATTTCAGATGCTCAAAGTAAATAGTAACTTACTTCCCGTTATTGAAGAAATCTCTCTTCCCACTCCCTATGTCTATGTGTGTAAAAGAGTTTATTCACAAAGGCCTATGTTTATTTTTTTTTAACATGTGTTTTTTTTTTTTTAAGATTTTATTTATTTATTTGACAGACAGAGATCACAAGTAGACAGAGAGGCAGGCAGAGAGAGAGAGGGAAGCAGGCTCCCCGCCGAGCAGAGAGCCCGATGTGGGACTCGATCCCAGGACCCTGAGATCATGACCTGAGCCGAAGGCAGCGGCTTAACCCACTGAGCCACCCAGGCGCCCACAAAGGCCTATGTTTAGATCAACTGAGTCAATCTGGACAGTCTAAAACTTTGACTGAGATGGGCTGATTTCAAAAAACATAGGAATACTATCCAACCACCTCAGAATTAGACTTGACTACTTCTGTGCCTGGTTTAGATGCCCCAAGAGTTGTAGTATCATTGCTGCAGCCAGACATACCTAAAAGTAAAATGTGTTAAGCACACATTAAATAATGTAGTTTAAAAAGTTGTTTAATCTCACCAATATTCTTAACAAATATTCTGTAACACGACTAATTTATCTGCCGTCAGAATGTGCTCCAGAAGATGATCTATAATCACGTTGAGTATCTATTGATTATAATAGGTAAGCAATTCAAAAAAAAGTATGCAGAATATAGAAATACAGACCTCAATGATTAAGAAATAAATTCATACAATTATTTTAGATATGAAACAAAATTTAAAAGATCGGAGGATCAGCTTAATTTGACAGATGAAAAAACTCATCCAAAGATATCTGAAGCCAAAATATTAGTTATTAATGGCCCACATAAACACAAAGTTTTAGACCAGGACTCAGACTTCTTCTACTTCCCTGACCAGTGCTCTTTTGAATTGATTATGACTGTTCATTCTCTAAGTGAAATACTATACCCAGATTTCATTAAAAAAAGTTTAATAAAAAAAAAGTTTAATAGACTACTTCAGCTTCTAACTTATTCAACAACATTTACAGAAAGCCAACTATAAATGAAGAACTCTGCTAGGCACTAAGGGGAAAGAAGAGTAAAATAGAATTCACATTCTACCAGTACTCTGAATTAAGGAGACAGATAAAAAATTACAAGGCACCATGTCAGGTACTATAATACAAAGAAACAAATTTTTACTTTTGAAATACACTGGAGGGAAAAATTTTACAATTTCAGTTTGTAAACTGAACCCAATACCACATTAGAAAAATACAATATGAACAGGTAGGATTGGGAGCCTGGATGGCTCAGTGGGTTAAGCCTCTGCTTTCGGCTCAGGTCATGATCTCAGGGTCCTGGGATCGAGCCCTGCATCGGGCTCTCTGCTCAGCGGTGAGCCTGCTTCCCCCTCTCTCTGCCTGCCTCTCTGCCTACTTGTGATCTCTCTCTCTCTCTCTGTCAAATGAATGAATAAAATCTTAAAAGAAAAAAAATGAACAGGTAGGATTTTCCCAGGAATAAAAGACTAGTTCAATTTCCTGATTTGCATATTAATATATACTGTATTCATAAATCTAAGGGAAAAATATAGTTTTCTTCACGGATTTTGAGATCTTCTGACAAAATTCAACATCCATTTAAAATGCAACATTCAAGGAGAAAGGAATCAAGGGAGACTTTCTCAACATCATTTCTCATCAAGTCCTTGGGCAACAAACCAGAGAAAGTGAAACCTTAGCTAAGGGGGGGACTACTGTATATTTTAGGGATATTATTGTTTCAGCTGTGGTTGTAAGCAAATGATCCTCCTTCTGACATACCGTCAGATCAATAGCAACCTAACACTACATCACAACATCTATGTCACTCACATCAACTTCATCTCATCACATGGGCATTTTATCATCTCACATCACCACAGGAAGAAGGCTGAGTACAGTACAGTATAATAAGATATTTGGAGAAAGAAAGAGACCACATTCACATGACTTTTATTACAGTATATTGTTATAATTGTTCTACTTTACTACTGTTGGTTTAATCTTTTTTAAAGATTATTTATTTAGGGGCGCCTGGGTGGCTCAGTGGGTTAAAGCCTCTGCCTTTGTCTCAGGTGATGATCCTAGGGTCCTGGGATCGAGGCCCGCATCGGGCTCTCTGCTCAGCGGGGAGCTTGCTTCCCTCCCTCTCTCTGCCTGCCTACGTGTCAAATAAATAAATAAAATCTTAAAAAAAATTATTTGTCTGAGAGAGAGAGAGAGCACGTGTGCACAAGCAGGGGGAGCTGCAGGCAGAGGGAGAAGCAGACTCCGCACTGAGCAGGGAGCCCAATGTGGGACTTGATCCCAGGATTGTGGGATCATGATCTGAGCCGAAGACAGACACTTAACCGACTGAGCCACCTAGGCATCCCTGTTATTAATTAACCTCTTAATATGCCTAATTTATAAATTAAACTTTATCACAGAAAATTCACACACCAAAAAATGGTATTAAAATGGCCCTCCAAAATATTAAAGTGTTCAAATTCACTCACAATTAGAGAAGTGCAAGTTAAAACAACACCAAGATACCATTTCTCACCTATTAGATTGGCAAAAAAATTTTTTAAAATAACAATAAACATTCTGTTAGTGAGGAAATAAGGGAAAAAGTCACTTTCATACTTTGCTGATGGGAATACATATTGGTACAACCATTCTGGAGGGAATATTGGTGATGCCTAAGAATATCACATATGGATTTACTGCTGGACCCAACAATCTCAATTCTAGGACTCTATCTTGGGGAATACACCTCCAAAATTACAAAAATACATAGACATGGCAGTATTCTTCATAAATATAAAATATTAGAACAGCCTAAATGTCTGTACATAGGAAAATGACTGAATAAACTATGGCAGATCCGAAGAATGGCGTACTATGCAACTGCAAAAAAAAAAAAAAAAAAGAGGAAGATCTCTATGAGATGGAGTGATTTCCAGCACATATATAAAGTAAAAAAGCAAAATAGGAGTTATCATGTGCTCCCCTGTATTCCTCAGCAGCACTGTTAGGAAAATATATAATTATTATCCAGCTCAAGAAAAGGCCGAAAAATCCTAGGCATATAGGGAAACAAATCAAATTTCTGAGAATTACAGAGGTAAGTACTAAACCTGTGTTTTATTTATATTCTTTAAATGCTGTAACCTTCATATTTATTTTTTAGAAGTCTGTTCACAACTTTGATAACTAATATACATGGGAACAAAAAGATTTAAAAAGTTAATAACTTGTAACCTGTACTGTTTAACTTATGTGTTTTTTGATCTTTACATAAATTCAGTTATCTTTAAAAACTGTTTTCAGGGCGCCTGGGTGGCTCAGCGGGTTAAAGCCTCTGCCTTCAGCTCAGGTCATGATCTCAGTGTCCTGGGATCGAGTCCCGCATCGGGCTCTCTGCTCAGCGGGGAGCCTGCTTCCTCTTCTCTCTCTGCCTTCCTCTCTGCCTACTTGTGATCTCTGTCTGTCAAATAAATAAAATCTTTAAAAAAAAAAAAACTGTTTTCAAAATAGAGGCACCTGGTTGGCTCGGTCAGTTAAGCATCTGCCTTCAGCTCAGGTCATGATCCCACAGTTCTGGTACAGAACCCACGTCAGGCTTCCTGTTCAGTGGGGAGCCTACTTCTCCCTCTCCCTCTGCCCCTGCCCCTACTTATGTGCGTGCATGCTCTATCAAATGAATAAATACAATTGAAAAAAACTGTTTTCAAAATAGAATGATAAACTGCTATTACAAAACTACCATTGGGGCGCCTGGGTGGCTCAGTGGGTTAAGCCTCTGCCTTCGGCTCAGGTCATGGTCTCAGGGTCCTGGGATCGAGCCCACATCGGGCTCTCTGCTCAATAGGGAGCCTGCTTCCCCCTCTCTCTCTTTGCCTGCCTCTCTGCCTACTTGTGATCTCTGTCAAATAAATAAATAAACATCTTTAAAATTTTTTTTTAAATTTTTTAAAAATTAAAAAAAAAATAAATTTCAAACAACCATTAATGCTCAGGCTTCATAGGCCAGTTTGTACTGCAGGCCAAAAATGCCTCAGGTCATCTTTGGGGCTCTATTTCTATAAATCAGCCAGAGGTATTCATTAAATAATGAAGTGTAAGAACAAATGACCTATAAAAGTGAATTATTAATTAGCATTTATAAAAAGTGCATAAATAATATCCCCTGAAGTTTATAATTCATCCAACTGTTTGGGACTGTTTTTAATTCCGCTATTAAAATCACATTTTTTTTTTAAAGATTTTATTTATTTATTTGACAGAGAGAAATCACAAGTAAGCAGAGAGGCAGGCACAGAGAGAGGAGGAAGCAGGCTCCCCGCTGAGCAGAGAGCCCGATGCGGGGCTCGAACCTAGGACCTGGGATCATGACCTGAGCCGAAGGCAGCGGCTTAACCCACTGAGCCACCCAGGCGCCCCTTAAAATCACATTTTAGGGGCACCTGGGTGGCTCAGTGGGTTGAGCCGCTGCTTTCGACTCAGGTCATGATCCCAGGGTCCTGGGATCGAGTCCCGCATCGGGCTCTCTGCTCAGCGAGAAGCCTGCTTCCCTCTCTCTCTCTCTGACTGCCTCTCCATCTACTTGTGATCTCTCTCTGTCAAATAAATAAATAAAATCTTTAAAAAAAATAAATAAGTAAAATCACATTTTAATCTCCATAAACTGAATGAACTAGATGTATGCAGAGGGAAATTATATAAGGACTTTAACCGGAATTTAATGAGGGGGAATTCTATGCCCTACAATACTTAAATGGATTTAGATTTTTCCTAGGACCCAAGAAAGAGAAGCCAGGAGGTACTAGATCTGCTGGGATACTGGAAGAGGAAACAAAAGATTCCATGGATACCAGAAAAGAAAAACTGCATTTACAGTCTCCATGATGCCAATGAGTGAAAGACTGGAAGTCTAACACTAACTATGTATGGGAAAAGTGTTGTTGAACAGAAACCAGGAGTTTTTCAAATTAAGGTACTGACATACCACGCAGAGTCTGAAATGGTGTGATCAAGGCACAGGAAGACAGATATAAATAGAGCAGACATAAACAGGATAAACAGAGCACATCATACTAGAATGAGAATTTACATTCTTTTTATTAAAATAAGTACTGTATTATGGGATGTAAAGCAAAATTCACTTGAATAAAACAATACATATAGGACTTCTAAGAAATTTCTTGAATTTTTAAAATAAAATAGGAGTCTCCAAAGAAACATCTGAAAAAAAAAAAAAAAAAAGAAAATCTGAAAAGGGACACATCTTTCTAGGGGTACTTTAGTAAAAAGAAGTTGGAGAAACAGTATAAATAATTATAATATATGGGACCAAGGAGTTCTGACTGGTGAGTCAAAGACAATGGTAAGGAAGTAAATACGGAAAACTAAAAGCAAAAAGTAGCAAAATCGCTTAATTAATCTAAACTTGCTTAGTTTCTTTAGACTATTGCTGCCATTCCAGAAACTGATTACCAGGCTAAATATTAAAGAAAAGTGACTCTCTTTCTTTCATCTTGGAAGAATCTATTAGATTCTATTTGGTGTATATTTTTTAGAAGCAACCACAGCAAGAATGAGCACACAAAGCTGCCAGGTGTGGATTTTTAATACCATTCTTCCATAAAGGGAACCAGCACTCCTTGGAGAAATGGCTGATTTCTAGGACTTGGGCAGGAAATATACAAGATGAGTCTGGAACATCTAGTAGTGCCAGAAAGTCAGATGTGCTAAAAAAAGAAACAAAAAAACCCATCACCAACAAACCAAACAACAAAATTCTCACAATGATGGGGATATGTCAAAGGAATATAAAAATCAACTGAAAGAGCTCTCAACAGTCAAAGCTGAAGCAATCTGAGCTTGTACTGGATTATAAATCAAAGCATAAAATAAATACCCGTAAGTCAATATTCATATAAATAAATGATTGAATAAATTAATAAATGAGGACAAGGAGATGAATTTCCCTTGCAGAAGAATTCCAAAAAATTCACACATATACTCCACTATTAAGCAGATGGAACATAACTTCCTACTACTTCAGCTTGTACTCCAACTAACAGTGACTTTCTTCTAAAAAGTACAATATGAAAAGTGGGGGGGAGCAGTAACCTTACAGAGGATGAACCTAATAAACCCTATCTCAAGCTGGGTGACCAAGGTTAACAACAGTGGTAGGGCACATTGATAGTATTTATTCTTGATACGACGGCAATGTCACTTTACCTCTATGGGTCTTCCTTGCCAAAACACAGTATCCAGTCCAATCCTAAGAATAGCATCAGACAAATCTCAATTAAGGGTTAGTCTACAAAATACCTGACCAGTAATTCTCAAAACTATCAACTTGTAATCAAAATCGAGGAGTCTAAGAACCAGTCAAAAGTCAAAACCCTAAGCCACCCAGGGCAGGGGTGCCTGGGTGGCTCAGTGGGTTAAAGCCTCTGCCTTCAGCTCAGGTCATGATCCCAGGGTCCTGGGATCGAGCTCCGCATTGGGCTCTCTGCTTGGCAGGAAGCCTGCTTCCTCCTCTCTCTGCCTGCCTCTCTGCCTACTTGTGATCTCTATCTGTCAAATAAATAAATACAAATCTTTATTTAAAAAAAAACAAAACCAAAACCAAAACCAAGAGGGCATATGACAACTAAATGTAATGTTATATCCTGGTGTAGAAGAAGGACATTAGGAGAAAACTGATGCAATCTGAACACAGGTTAGTGCATATGAATACTGGTTCATGAATTGTGACAAATGTACCAAACTAATGCAGTATGTTAATAATAGGAGAAACTGGGAATGGGGTAAGAGGAATCTCTACACTATCTGCAATAAATCTATAAATCTGAAACTGTTCTAAAATAAGAGTTTATTATAATATAAGAATACTATGCTATATTTTATAATAATTAGTTTTCAATATTCATATCAGGTACTGAGCTAGGTAGGTCATAGGGATTTAAGAATGAGCCAAAAAAGAAAGTAAAATGTGTGGGGTGCCTGGGTGGCTCAGTGGGTTAAGCCACTGCCTTCGGCTCAGGTCATGATCTCAGGGTCCTGGGATCGAGCCCCGCATCGGGCTCTCTGCTCAGAAGGGAGCCTGCTTCCTCCTCTCTCTCTGCCTGCCTCTCTGCCTGCTTGTGATCTCTCTCTGTTAAATAAATAAATAAAATCTTTAAAAAAAAAAAAAAAGAAAGTAAAATGTGGTCCCTATCTTCAAGGAGTTTGGAGGCAATGGAAGAGAAAGACAATCATATGATCATACATAATATGTAAATTTTAACTGTGGTAAATGTGTGTTCTGGGAGGTTAGAGTATTCCCTAAGGAAACAAAACTTCTGTTGAAGTGTGAAGGACAGCTAGGAGCTAACAAGAGAAGTGAAATGTAAAAAAGTGATCCAGACAGGGATAAAAGCATTTGCCAAAGGCTCTGTAATGGCAAAGGGCAAGACAAGTACAAAGGACTAAAAAGTGGCCAGCATAGTTGAAGTGGAGAGTTAAGCAAAAGATGGTAAAAGATGAGGCTGGAGGGTGAGGATGAGTTAAGCATGGTTAAAGGGTTTTACTTTTATCCTCGAAGCAATGGGAAGCCATAGAAAGATTGGGGAGGTGGAGAGAAGAGTGACAAGCAGATGTGTGTTTCAAATAAACCACTATGCCTTCAGGATGGTTAATGGCTTAGAGAGGGGCCAAAACAGAAGTGGGCATACAAGAATGGAGGCTATTGTAGAAATTCAGGCAAGACAACGGTAACAAACTAAAGTGGTGGTAGTGGAAATGGGAAGAAGTAAACAGATTCAAGAGATTTTCAGAAAGTAAGATTAATAAAACTTGTTGATAGACTGGATGTATACAGGAACGGGAGTTAATGAGAACCACTCCTAGTTTTCTGGATTTTACAACAGGAAAGATAATGGAGTTGCTCACTGAAATAAGGAACAAAAAAAGAGGATGAATATCTGGGGTTTTGTTTTTGTTTTTGTTTTGTTTTGGGGAGGTGGCGGTGAAGGGTAATCAATTTAGTTTTAGACATGTTGTATCTGAGATACCTTTATTATACTCGAAAGAGGGCGCTAACTAGAAAGCAAAATATACAGGTCTAGAGCTCAGAGGAGATAGAAAATACACCCTTAGAAAAGCTGTCATCTTTATCCTAGAAAAGCAGCTAACTATAATCCCCAAATATCCAAGAAAAACATTAGACTTTGACCATCTGGATTTAGTTAAAACAAAAAGCTGAGAGAGAATACGGCATAGCATTTCATCAACTAAAACAAAAACTGCTAGGCACCATGGGGAATACAGAGATTTTTAAAATCCTGGTTCAACAGTAGAGCAATTATGTCACTAATCATACAGTATTTTAAAGTTTTAGCAGAGCTGGCCCACGTTGTCAGGAATGTTTTATACCTGCGCTACCCAGTAAAGTAGCAACTTAGCCACATGTGGCTGCTGAGCATGTGAAATGTGACTGGTGGGATCGAGGAACTGAATTTCTACTCCTATTTTATTTTAACCAATTTAAATAGCCACATGTAGCTAGTGCTACAGTATTAGAGCTAGTTTAGAAATTCCTCATCTATTTCATCTAATCCCCAGCAATTACCCTGCAAATTAACTGACAGTGGGTGTGGGTGACAGAGGGATTAGAACCCTAGAAACTTTCATTCCATCTGCTTATGATATTATTTGAATTTGAAGAATATATGTTGCTTGTATAATTAAAATGTTTTTAAAAGTTACTAATATGCCACATAGAAAAATTAGTAAATATAGAAAGTTCAAATAAAAATAATCTGGAAACCTACCTTTAAGAAATAACCTATAATTAATATTTAGTCATATACGAAGAGGATCTATATTTTTAACCCTTTTAGTAGAAGCACCAGAGCACCAATGTCGCTGAGTTGTAGCACATTACTTTTCTATCCCACCCCCAACTCAAAATACCTAGGAAATCTTTTTAAAAAGACGACCACCATCTCTAGAACTCAACCTCTAAACTGCCAAAAATAAACACTTAATAGTCCACTTGCCTAGCTCCCTTTACTACTGTCATCTTTTGCCACCAATGTCACACACTTTAAATGGAACCCAATCTCCACCCTAAAATGTCATGAAATCAGTCACTATAGTGAAAAGAGTACAAACTTTGGAGCTAGCAACTTTGGTTATGAGTCTGTGTTTTTCCTTTACAGCTTGGATGACCTTGGACTAATTACTTCTGCTGGTTTCCGTACCTGTTTCTTCTTTTGTTAATAAAAATGAGAATACCTAACATACAGCATCTATAAACCATAATGTCTAGCCAAAGTGGCACTTAGTAAATGACAGCTATTATGGACTTCTATGTACCTAGCACTGCCCTAATGCCCTGAAGGTAGCACTTAAACAAAACAGGTAGGGTCCTGGCCATCCTGGAAGTTACAGGTCACTGATTTAACCCTCAAGGACTCTTTCCACCTGGGATTTGAATTCCTGACCCACCCCTTATTACATGTGTGACCTCATACAAAGCACTTTATCTAAAAGCTCAGTTTCTTCATTTCTAACATGGTAATATTACCTACTTGATATGACTGGAGTAAAACTAAGAGTAAGATGGAGTATAAAAAAACTGGTGTAAAATCAAAGTATGAAAGTGCTTTGTAAGTTATTAGATGCTAAATAAACAAAAGGTATTAAACAAAGAGTAACATATTCCTCTTCTCCAAAGCAAAGCTTTCCAACCAGTGTGCCAAGAATGAATTATAGATGTGCTGAAATACTGACCCCTCCCTCAGCCTTCAGGGAGCCAGGAGAGCCAGGCTATAATCTGCCCTATAAGTAAATCATTTCCACCATGATGTAGCAAAGTCTGGAAACCTTGTTCTAAAATACTATCTCATGCTAGAAGAAATGAGTGGGTCAACTGACTCCTTTGGGTATTTAGGCCTCATCACCAACTCCACTGTTTTCATGATCCTGATTCAAAAACTGCATCACAGTTCCCTAAAAGATCAAAGATCAAGCCTGAATATCAAGGAAATATTAGCCCAAGCTATCACAGATATACAAAAATAAAAAAAAATAAAAAATAAATAAAAACTTAGATGAGAATATGGCAAAGATGTTGCCATATTTTCACAAAAGATATGAGCTACTTCCAGCAACACCCTAAGACAAAGGTTTAGAAATCACGAAGAAGAATAAAAAACATAAGAAAGAGAAAAGGAATAAAGGAAAGAGAAAAAGAAAATATATACTTCTGTAGACAATAGCTGAGAATCCACAATAGCTATTCATTGGTTTCCATGGCTGACTAAAGCTAGTAGACCAAAGATAACAAGATTATTTTCAGATTCTTTTGTTTTATAGTCTTTTTCATATACCCTAGAACTAATGCTGGTGCTCATCTGACTTTCAGACTGTCATGGTCCCTAAGTCATCATCTTTCATATTATGTGGAATAGTTCTTTCCACTCTGTATATACATAGTTAGTTCTTTCATCCATAGCCATATTTTAGCTTAAATTCACTGTTGAGGGGCAGCCGGGTGGCTCAGTCAGATAAGCATCCCACTCTTGGTTTCTGCTCTGGTCCTGATCTCAGGATCGTGAAATGGAGCCCAGAGTTGGACTCCACGTTCATCCTGGAGTCTGCTTGGGATTTTCTCTCCCTCTGATTCTCTCGCTCTCTAAAAATAAACAAATGAATCTTAAAAAAAAAAAAAAATTCCCTGCTGAATTTATTTCTTCCTTCATCCTGAGTTTATTCCCTACTCCATCCCAAATTTATCATTCTTGGATGTATTTATACCTCCAGACTCTTACAAAGCCAAGTTTATTAGTTAAAATCTTTTTCTCACTTTCCACTCCTCCTGGCATAATACACCACACACTCAACATACCCACAGATTTATATCCATCCCCATGGGAAAACTCTATCAAATAAACATTCCATAGGCTTTTGCCGAGTTCATTTCTTTCTGTCACAACTTTTAGTTATGACATTCAAAAAGGTGTTCATCTCCTGAAGATTAATAAGGGAAAAGATGTTCTTAACAGCTGATAGGAAGTAAGGTGAGATACCCCCAAGTCATGCCAAAAATGATATAAAGAAAATACAGTAGAAGCCATCTAGAGTAGTACTTAAGAGCTCAGTGTGAAGCAAACAACCTACGTTCAATCCTGGATCCACCAGTGTGCTCCTGAGCAGATTACTTTGGCTTCAGTTAATCACTTAGTTTTAGTTTCTTCATCTATAAAATGGAGATTTTAGCCATCTTACAAAGTTGCTTGAGGATTAGATGAAATAGTCACATAAAACATGTAGCATAATGCCTGGTACACAGTAAGCAAACAAATGTTATTTGTTGGTATAGTGTCAGATATATCCTATCTGTTGACTTTGTCATAAGCTTAGGAAGAAACTAATTCAGCATAATCTACTCTTTATAAAGTTATGTTTTCTGCTCCCTCAACTGATGCTAGATTGCAGGAAAATAATTTTGTGACCAGAAGAATCTGGTTACTCTTCATAAACTATGATAACCTGCATAGGTCTCTTCAAGTTCTAACATTCTATGAAACTAGTATCAAACATTCAGAACTTCAACCCTCAACCAGTAAACACTTCCCAACCAAATTAGTAAGTTAAGTTTGGAGGGATACTAACTTATTCACATGAAAGAACAATCATTAAAACACCTAATACAGAGAAGGAAAGGAGATGACAAGCAGCAACATACCAAAAATTTAAGAACTACACTACTGAAACATATTTGCCATTCCTAGCAAAGCCAAAGACTCAAAGGAAAAACAAGAAAATGAAAGCAAAGAACAACTGAAATTTAAATTTTTTATTCTGAACTGTACCTAGTAGGTTGGTGGTATCTAATATGTATTAAATAATAATATAAACACATTAGTTTATAAATCCATTGGATCTCCACAGCATCGGCCACAGCCACAAATAGCTATCCCTAAAAAGAAACCTCAAAACCACAAATCAGGAACTAAATAAGTGGGCAGTCTTGCTTCCTTCTCTAGGTCTAAGAAAAAATTTAGAAACACTGACATTTTGAAGCAGTTAAGAGATTTCAGCATAAAGTTAGAATCTCTGCATTCTACTCTCCCAATACAAGCTATTTAGTTTGTAAAAATAAAAGCTCCACAAAAAAAGTTGTCATTAACTTGAACAAGACACTAAGGTATGGTTTTTAATCTATCTGGAGGATTTGTATCTCCTTTGAGGATCTGATTTTGTTAATGGACATTCTCCCCCAACTTCCCCTGCCCACGCACACAAAAAAATTCTGCACATTATTTCAGGGATGGGAATGAGGAGACCACTGAAAGTTATGGACTCCCTAGACTATGAGACTCAAAGGCATAAACCAGGATTAAGGCAAACGCATTTATTAATTTGAAAAGGAATGAAAGTAAATGACGCAGAGATTTTCACTCAAAAAATAAAATTAGAAATATTTTCTATTTTCTCAGATAAGGAGTGTTAGAGTAGTCAGGAGAAGGTGCTGGTCATGTTGAGCAAGGAAAACAAAAAAGAACCGAGTTAGAGAAATTCCGTACTTTAATCTAGGAAAAAACAAAGGGGAGGAGACAGAAATCCTAAAAGGGGATGGCTTGAGGATCTGTAGGAAGTGTAAACTATGACTTTTTGAGATCAAAGGGTTCAAGAGGGAGATAAAAACAAAACAAAGGAAGCAATAAAGTAAAAGGGAAAAGCGTCTAGAAACTGTTCTTTACAAAAGCAAACAAACAAAAAAACCGCTTTCCTTTTCCTAGACACGTAAACAGTAACTTGGCAAAAAGGAACCGACTAGAAGACGACAGCACGACTTCCTTCCCAAACTCCAGCATTCCTTGGCCGTCCTCAGGCTTGGGACGTTTCTTAGGAAGGCTCCTCCCTGCACCCGTGCCCCGTGAACCTCTTGGAGGGACTATCACCATCTCCATTCCTCCCACTGCGGGAGAGAGGAAGTAGGGGATGCAGAGGGCGCAGGAGGGGGAAAAAAAAAAAAAGACTGGACATCAAACCTGAAGGTGGCCCACTCCGAGAGACTTAGTGGAGAAAGACCTGGATCCCGCCACCCCTTTTCCCATCCAATGCATGCAAGGAGAGAGAGTGCAACCTTGCAAGGGCCAGTCCTCCCTCTTTACCGGCTGCTTCGGGACACAGAGGGTTGGGGCAGAAACGAAAGGCCGAATACTTGGGCAGATTCGGCACAGCCTAGGGACTAGTGTCTAGTGAAAGTCCGGAATGGGAAGCTCCAGAAGCAAAGTGTCCGCCCCCGCCAACTACCTCGAACTAGCCCGCCCCGTCCCTTCCCTGCGGACCGGCTCCGCCCTCACCTGTCTGTGGGGAACTTGGCAGCTCTCACGTCGAGGATTATCCCTGCCGCTGCTCTCGGGAATCGCCTCAAACCTGGCACCAAGCGAGCGGAAACGCAACCTGGGCCTTTCCTTCTTCCCCTCCCCCCACGCACCTCGGATCCTCGGGGGCGGGGAGCAACTGCAGCTGTCACAGCCCCACACTGACCAACCGCCGAGGACACTCAGACAGGCTGCCTCTCAAGCCGGCCTGTGGCACCAACACTGAGAGCAGCGGAGCCGGAAGTGAGGAGACCGGAAGTAGCGTGTCCTTGGCCCTGGACGGCCCCTCTCTCCCTCAATCTGGCCAGGCCCAGCCGCGTCTCGATGGTGCCAGCGCGCCTCCCTTGAGGCCTCCTCCGCCCCTCTCCTGGAGGCTGGCCCCGCCCCTCCCGCTGCGGCCCTAGCAACCACATCCGGGGCTCCGCGGGTGCTGTTGCCCGGGTAATTTTCTGGCTGCGGCCGATCACAGAGGGGTGTGCACCCGGGTCCCGGTGCACCTGCCAGAGCCGGGAGCTTGCAGAAGGGCGAGCTGGCCTGGTCTTGAGTGGTCGGAGGTCTCCTGGATCCCTCAGCATCCCTTCTTTCTCACTCATACACCCCAGCTTCACGCGTTAGGCGTCCCCCCAGCAGACGGTGAGCCGGTGGCGGGAGGGTGGAGGTGGACGTAACTCGCCGCCACGCATATCACAGGAGAGCCGAAGCTTTCTCAGCTGCGGGAGAGCACGTAGAAAGTTGTTTCAGCCCCGCGGGGAGTGGAGGGTGGCGGGAATGCGGGATTAAGGAACAGACGCGATGCGGGCGCCTCACCCTCTCTTCCCCCGGTGTCTGGAGCGCCCCACTCCGGCCACGTCACTCACGCCCACCCCCTTCAGGAAGACCAGACCTCCAAGCCTGGCGTCCCTGACTTCTTGACTTGCTGTCTTTGTAATCACTCTGCCCTGCTCGCTCGCCGACGGTGGACCCCTTATACTTTTCTTTCCTGCTCCTGTTTCTTTATCCAGATGACTGAGTTCTGCTTTATTTGATCGCCCTATTCCTTCTTAGGTAGATCACTGCCCTGTCTACAGAAACCGCCGAGCAATCCTTTCTCTCGGAGCCCTTTGTAGTTTACTAAGTTGAGACCCAGCCTGTGCTGTGGATAGTCTCCTTACTCCCGGCGCTGAATGGAGGGAATGTATGGCTGCGCAGTGGTAATAGGCATACCTTAAGCTCATTTGCATAGAGTACCTACAGTTGTCCATCCACATCTCTCATCAAGGTTCTGAGCTGTTTTTCCTTTGAAAGCCTTGCATGCTCATTTTTCACTTGTAGAAATGCGAAGGATAACAGTGCTTTCCGTGGGATTTACTCTTCTTTAGACTGTACTTCTCACCTGCTTTTGTCGTATTAGCTGATGAGACATTTTTAAAGGCTCAGTGCCCAAAGACAGACCTTTGCCTTTACAAATTCTAGGAAGTTTCAGAATAGTGAATCATATATCCCTGTGCAAATATCTTCCCCATATCCGTGAATAGGAAATACCCGTGCCGACACAAATGTTTCAAAAGGAAATAACGTTATTTATCGGTTGAGATCTCCAGGAGACTTCCTCTGTCAAAAACAGTATTGAAGTCTCAAAACATGAATCTGTGTACAAAGGACCCTCATCTTAAGTGTCTCTGTCCTTAACAAAAAGAGAAGAGCAAATGTATATCACTCAAACTGTAAATGTATATCACTCAAACTGTAACTTCAGTTCTAAAGCCTCCTGTGGACTTTTCTGTTCAAAGCCATCCTGTTAGTCTTCTCAATTACAAGAAAAGGATCCCAATCTAGAATAATTACTACTCTTACTGCATAGGAACAGAATGGAATTTAATGGCTAAGTACAAGTATTCTTAGTTTCAGAAGGGTAATTAGGAAGAGGAGCATGGCAGTGCTCAGTGGTGCCTGAATGATCTGTACTTAACTGTTTGAGTTGGCTGGCACCTTAAGGATTCCTGCCAAGCGTCTTTTGAGTTTGGGAATGCTTAGCTTCATTAGAGTTAGCCTAACCATTAAATTGTTAGACTCAGAGGTGTTTCTTAAATTGAAAAGGTGGACACTTGCTTTCATTATTTGTCCTTAGCTGGATAGTTTCCTTGGCAGGTGCCCATGTTTTTGATAGAGATTCAGATGGATTCCAAACTGTTTGGAACTCATGATAATTTCTGTTTGGTGAAGGCGCCGTTAATCATGTTAGGTACTCCAGTCCAGTGTGATTCCGGTACTGCACGTGATTGCTCTTCTTACATAGTGCAAGGCTCCACACAGGATTAGCCTTCCCATGATTTCTGCTGCCCCAGGGGAAATTAGAATGTAAGTTGTCTCGAAGAAAACACTGAAAGCTACTTCAGCTGGTGATGGAAGACTGTGAAATTCTACGTAATTTATTTTGGAAAAAGGAAACAGTAGCTGGTATTTTTATTTTTTAATTTGGAAGAAATTTTTTATGCTGACAGAAAGACCTTATTTTAAATCTAACCCTACTTAGATGGAGATCTTTCTTTCTTTCTTTCTTTACCCTCTCTCTTTTTTTCTTTGCCCTAGAGTTTGGTGAATTCTGCCTGCTCATTCTCTTTAGGAAGAATAGAAGATTACTTCTTTTCTCTAAATTGGCATCTATGTTTGGAGAGGTAAGGAAAAAGGTAATAGTTGTCTGCTCTGTATGTTTATGACATGGGGATTATCTACTAATTTACCTTTGTACTGTTACTGGCTATTATTCAGCTTTTGAAAAATCAGATGCTATTTATTCAGTTGGCTTGTAGGAAGCCTGTATTTCATTTATTGACCACAAGTGAAGGGGGGCAACAGGTTAGAGCATATTATTCCTTTCTGAATGAATTAAATGTGCACACCACCTTTTTTCTTCACTTTAAATGTTGAATACTGTATGCTGCATATAAATATTATTTCCTCAAGAGAAAAAAAAGGTGATACCTTCAGATCTTTTCTAGGGGAATTCTGGTAATGTTACAATAATTTTATCACTCTCTATCATCAGGTCCCTTTTCATGGAAACATATTTAATTAATGATTGCACGGTGTAATTCTCTGGAAACAGAGGATTAGAGGATAGCGATAAATGGAACATCTAAAGAAGCCTGTGAACAGTAGTCTGAGTGGAGCATAAGAGTAGAAATTACTTTAACTACAAAGAGAAAAAAACTGAAGTATTTCATAATTCCATTATCTAGAATTAATATTCAACATTTTATCAGGTTTTTTTCTATGCATTTATATTTTTTCTACATTTATTTAAGAAATTGTTACTTAGAACCGACTGTCTGCTGGACATGAAGCACTGTAGGAATAGCCATGAGCCTCTACACTCATGTAACTTATAGTATACGCTAGTTTTGTTGGCATACAGTTTCACATTTTGCTTTTTTCACTTAAAATATTATGGAATTTCCTTCATATCATTAAATATTCTCCTTCAGTGGCTCAGTAGTATTTTAACTTATATATTAATTTATTTACTTAGTCCTTTTAATACATTTCGGTTCTTTCCTGTTTGGTCTGTAATTATAAAACAACAATGTGAGGAATATTGTTGTATGGTAAAATTCTAAGATGACTTCGAATGATTCTCACTTTGTATAATTCCCTCCCATATGAACATGATAGGACATCATTCTCATCATGTTATATTACATGCACAAGGGATTTTTGCAGGTGTAATCAGTTGACTTTAAATTAATCAAAAGGGAGATGATCGGGATGGGCCTAAACTGATACGGGAGCCTTTTAAAAGCAGGAAGTTTTCTCCTGCTGTGGTTGCCGCGATGAAGGCAGAGAGATTCAAAACATAAGAGAGATTTGACAGGAGGAAAGTTCTCTATTGCCGAAATGCAAAGGGCCAGAGTCAAGGATCCGAACCAGGAGCTGAGAGCAGTCTCTGCTGACGGCCAGCAAAAAACTCAGGGACCTCAGTTCTCCAGCCACAAGAAGCTGAATTCTGCAAATAACCTGAATGAACTTGCAAGCAGATTCTTCCCCAGAGCCTCCAGATAAGAGTCCCATTTGACAAACATCTCGATTTCTGCCTGGCGAGATCCTAAGCAGAGGATCCGGTTGAGCTCACCTGGACTTCTGGCCTGCAGAACTGTGAGATAATAAATGGGTATTGTTTTAAGCTACTAAATGCAGCGATAGATCATGAATACATGTGTAAGCCAGGTTCTTTTTATATTTATAATTATTTGTTGGGGATAAAATCCTAGGTCTGAACTTGTTCAGTGAAAGTTACCCATATTGTTAAGGTTTTTGTATCATATTACCAATTTGCCCTTCATAAGCTTTGTACCAATTTATATACCTCCTCACAAACTATGTTATGACATTCTGGCAAATGCTAGATACTGCCATTCTGATAGGCAAAAACAAAACAAAACAAAAATAATGAAAAAGTATCTCCTGTTTTGAAAGAAGATTTACATTTCTCTTGTTACCAGTAGAATTGACTATTGTTTTCTTGGTGTTCACTTGGTAGGTCTTTTTTAGTGACTTGCCTTTTCTTATTCTTTAGTTGGCTTTACCGTTGACATAGAGAAAATAGCATCTAACGTGTAGTCCAGTGTTTCTCTTTTGTAACATTTTCAAGGAGTAGAATGATTAATGATCTTAATTGAGAGAGTGGGTACTTCTGAGAAATATCACCTCCTGCCATTACTCCCTGCAAGAAATATCCCAGACATTATACTGTGGGAGCATGGAAAATGTTAGCGTCATTGATTAAACAGTATTGATGCCTTGTTCTTTTTTAGGGAAAAAGTCTGGCTTGTCTGGTTTTTCATTAGGCATGTGGTTGTTTCGGGAATAAAGACGTATTTTATATTACCATGGGAAATTGTAGGTTTCATTACTGTTTTGGAAGGAAATATATGCTGTTAACTCTCAGAAAACAACTAATATCTTCCTAAATAAACATATCATTATTTTCAGTTTGATCAAGATAATCACTAATCTCTGTGTATATTATATTGCTTTATTTGGGAGGGGATATGGGAGGAAATTCAAGTGACTTTTTCTGTTATCCTCGTTATTTGAGGTGATAGGGTTTATTTCTGAGAAATGATGAAATAAAGCAGAAGGCAAAAAAGAAGGAAGGAAGAAAAGAAGAAGGGAAAGAACAGAAGACAAAAGGAAGAGAGAAGTTGGGAGAGTCCCTTTTTCCCTTAGAGCATAGTTTTGCATGGTTTTCTCTTAAAAAATTTGTTCTTGCTACCTCAATTTCTGAAGGTTGGTATCTTCCTAATAAAAGTGAGATATTTTAAAATGTTTATTTGAAGTAATTGTAGACTTATAGAAAATTACAGAAAAATGTGCAGAGAGGTCCCATACATGAGAAAGGGGTTTTTTTGTTTATTTTTTAGTTGAATGATCAAAGCTTATTTATTTAGAAAGGTCAGCCCACTTAGCATTTGGATACGGTTGCTATTTGTGTTCACAGAATTCATAAAGGCCTATTCTTACATTCTTTTGTAGAGGCTTGATATTGTTTCTGTTTTGTTTTGGGTTTTGTTGTTGTCATTGTTGTTTGGTTTTGTTTCGTTAGGTTCAGATAGGCGTTGAAATGCTGCCTCGGTTTGACTTGGTGCTGGGGACATAGAGTGTGTAACTATTATCAGAGGAGGCCACACTAGTGTGATTCAGAGATACTCCAATACAGTGAAAAGAATGGTAGAGTTTACATTACAAAGCCTGGATTCTGGGCTGCACTCAACCACATTATAACTATATGAGCTTTGAAATTCAGTTTTATCTTCCTCCTGAGTTGTTTGGAATACAGGAAATAAAGGTGTTTAGAAACTAAAGCCCTGGGCTATCGTAATTATTATTAGCACTTTTTTACAGTAACAGCAGGAAACTCCTTTACCACTTGTAATTCCTATGATAAAAATTACTTTTTTTAGACAACAAAGGCAGAGGAATTTTGACAAAAAGTCTTGTCCAAAAATTTTGTGCAAAAAAATGCACATGACATCTTGAAACCTGGCAGCACAGAGCAAAAAAACCTGAGGGACATTGTGCTCACACTATTTCACACAGTAGTAACACATGCTCATCAAATTAGCTTGTTACTTTGGCCTGCGGTAGGCCCCGAGCCTGTAGACTCTTGTAGGGTAGGTGCCACCTGGGAAGGTAGGGGCAAGCCTATCTAGGTCGTGACTGTGACTGTTCTCACAGTACTGTTTGATTTTTGAGAATCTCTGCTTTCAGTATATATTTCAGTGGGATTCTTGCTTCTGTTTGCAAGTGGGATTTTGAAAAATATTTGAATTAAAAGGATCAACACAGCCAAGGGGGCATTAGAGAGAGAGAGTAATGACGGATCATCACCAAACATTCATTGAACACTTTGTAAGGGGCCGAGTGCTGTGCTCAGTGCTTTCCACTCGCTTGTTGAATCTCCTTGAGTGTCCGATAACCCTGTGAAGTCGGGACTGTAGTTACACCTGTTTTACAAATAAGGAAGCTGAAGCCTCATATGGTTAAATAAACCACCCAGGATCACATAAGTTTAGATGGCAGAATCACTTGTCAACTCAGGTGTGTCTGACACCAAAGCCCATACCCTTCCAGTATAATAAGCCCTTTATTTTACAGATAGGGAAGGAGAGGTCCTGAGAGATTAAGATCCGTGGTCACTTTCCTTCTTAGTCCGGTCTGGGTCTTTTTCTGCATTATCGCCTCTTAATCATTTGCTTGTTCCTCTACATGTTGTTGATTTTTTCTGGCCTCTGTGCATCTGGCTAATGTGTCAAGCTGGTCCAAAGTTACGAGGTTTGTAAGCGTTTAGATGAAACAATATTTAGATTTTTAAAATTTGTAATGGAATCACTTGATTGGATTTTTAGTGAAAGCTTTTCTACCCGACTCCTATAAAGGGGACGCTCTCTCCCATGTGCTATTAAAAGTTGAACCTTGTGACTACTGTCTGTGTTTTTTTTTTAGAGAAGTCAGAGGGGGCAGTTGTGACTTCATGTGAAAAATAGCCACCAAAGATCTATCCAGCATCATTTTTAGTTCTTTAATTTTGGTAAGCGCCCATTTTTAAAACAAATTAAATTTGCCTAAATTATTTCAGAAGTATATATTACAAAGCACTTGAAAGCAAGCGAGAATTCAAAAGCACAGAGCAGAGCTAGAGGGCTTTTTACAGAGACCTTTAGGAGGTAAGCATTTCTCATGAAAGCTTGGTTATTAGATTCGCAGAAACATGTTCTGATTCTTTTCATTATTATTAAAAGCATAACTAGTTAGTATAAATATTTTTTTGATATTCAGTGGGCACATCGTTCCTAAAATAGCTTTCTCTTTTCTTCTTTTCTTTTCTTTCTTTCTTTTTTTTTTTTTCTATTTTCAAGAGGCAGAAGATATACCCTCCAGTCCTAGAAGGATTCTACCACTTTCTTCTCCACCCTGAAGAGACTTGGAAATTAATGGGTAACAGTTTGCATGAAAATTACTGAATGCATTTGCTTCTTATCTCAGAGGCCTTCTGCGGAGAATTAATAGGAGGTTGAATGCGCGCGTGGATAAAATGGATCATCTTAAAGGATTGAAGTTCCAAAAATATATCAGCAGGACTGGACAGGTTTGACATAATGAGATTTCTATTTTAGCTTGACTTCTGGAGCACTGAATAAACTATAAACTGAGCCGCACAGGTCCTGGGAAGGAAGTTTCTCTTTTAAAATATTCTAGCTGTGTGTAATGTTTTTTTTATTCAGGACCTTTGAAAATACATTTACTTACCGATTTTTAGAAATTTAAAGAAACAGCCACCAGCAAGACGAACGATCTCTGCATAAGCACTGGTGGAGATGGCAGAAGCTTCGGAGGATGCCTCAGCCCTGCCCGTGACAGTGAAGAAAAAGAAAAGTTTATCCATTGAAGAAAAGATCGACATCATAAATGCAGTAGAAAGTGGCAAGAAAAAGGCAGAAATTGCAGCTGAATATGGAATAAAGAAAAATTCATTGTCTTCTATTATGAAGAATAAAGACAAAGTTCTAGAAGCCTTTGAATCTCTGAGATTTGATCCAAAGAGAAAAAGACTGAGAACTGCTTTTTACACAGATCTGGAAGAGGCATTAATGAGGTGGTATCGAATTGCTCAGTGTCTAAATGTACCAGTTAATGGTCCAATGTTGCGTCTAAAAGCTAATGATTTTGCCCAGAAACTGGGACATAATGATTTTAAGTGCAGTAATGGATGGCTGGATCGCTTTAAATCTAGGTATGGTTTAGTATTCAGAGCTCAACCTGTAGAAGCTACGGGTGTACCAGTAGACCCTTCAACTGTCTGGCATCAAAATGTACTTCCTTATTATTTAAATGATTATCATCCTAAAAATGTTTTCAATATAAAAGAGACTGGGCTGCTTTATCGAATGTTGCCTACAAATACATTTGCATTTAAAGGAGAGACATGCTCCGTCGGAAAGTTATGCAAAGACAGAATAACTCTGGTGGTTGGGACAAACATGGATGGCTCAGAGAAACTTCCTTTGCTTATCATTGGAAAAAACAGAAATCCACATTGTTTCAAAGGTATAAAATCATTGCCTGTGTGTTATGAAGCTAACAAAATGGCATGGATGACCTCAGACTTATTTGAACAATGGATGCGGAAGCTTGATGAGAAATTTCAAGCCCAACAACGAAGAGTGGTGATTTTTGTTGATTCTTTTCCTTCACATCCAGAGGTAAAGAACCTAAAGTCCATTGAGTTAGCATTCTTTCCATCATGTTTATCTTCCAAATTTATAGCAATGAAACAAGGTGTTATTAAAAGCCTTAAAATAAAATATCGACATTGTCTTATCAAGAAATTTTTAAGCTCTGTTGAAGGCAGCAAAGAATTTACATTTTCCCTACTAGATGCAGTTGATACTTTGCACCTTTGTTGGAGGGCTGTAACCCCAGAGACTATTGTTAAGAGCTATGAAGAGGCAGGATTCAAATCTCAAAAGGGAGAAAGTGACAAGACCAATGCAGAGACAGACGCTGGTCTTGATTTGGTTGCCCATGCTCAGGCAACAGGCGTGGAATTTCCTGAAGGTTTATCTATAGAAGAGTATGCTGCCCTGGATGATGATTTGGAGACATGTGAAGCTGCACCAGAAACTGATTCGGTATGGACCGAAGAAAGTCCATCAGAGGAAACTGGATTTTATACTTCTGATGAAGAGGATGATGATGGTTCTCTAGGAAGTGAACTCCCTTTGCCATCAAAAAATGAGGCATTAACTGCTTTAGATACTCTTAAAAATTTTCTTAGAAGTCAAGATATAAATGATGAGCTTCATAATTCTTTAGCAGACCTTGAAATTTTTATTAACTCATCATCTAAATAATTATTTGTGGTACAATATCTGAAGAGTAATAGTTTTTCCTGATGTATTTTACTCTACGAGGTATATAAAGGGAAAATACCACTTAAACATTAAAAAAAAGAAAAAGAAAACTTTGGTTTAATTGCATATGTCTTTGACCTGAATAGCAAAGTTCCCTAGGTAGATTAAATAATGAGTAAGTCAATGAAAAGTATGAATTTCAATTTAGCAAGTTTTGGGGGAGTATAAAATGTATTTCAGAGGCCTTGTACTTGAAATACCTGATATAAATGTCAAAAATAAAAAACTCTTCAGCTATTTGATTCATACAGGTTGAATTGGTGATTGCTATTTTCTTTAAGTGCAGATCATGTTCTAGAATTTTTTAATTTATCTACCTCGTCTTAGAAATAAAATATCTATTACTTAGATATTTATTTTTATAATGACATATATCTAGCCTCATATCAAATATTAATTTTAAATTACTTTTCTTGTAACTAGCTTATCTTGCTAAGAAATTATGAAAAAGTACTGAAAATAAAATCTGACCCAATTATACACCAAAGTGATTAAAAATATATGTCTCACTACTTTCCAGTTACTTCTGTAGAAGGTCAAATGAAAGACGATGACCTTATCAGATGCTTTTTGTCATCTATAACCAAATGATTTGGATTCTTCCTAAATATTTGTTTGTCTATGTGTGTGTTTAGTAGAATAATCTATTACTGAAACATTTGTGAACTCTTATATTTATATTTTAATAAGATTAGTCTTAAAAAGTATATATGAAGACATATATGAAGTTACTAGAAAAGAAAGTGTTTTATGTGGTTCTTAGTTTTCTAATTTTAACAGATGAAACTTTTAATCTATCATTTTATTTTCTTGATTTTACTGAATTTTATTTTCAGGGAAAACAGTGTCTTTTCAGCATATTTTGATATATTTAATATTTTTTTCTTTCAAATTCAGTGGCTAACATATTGAATTAAATTTCTGTCTGAGGAAGTTTTGTCTACAGAGTGTTTTAAAATATTGTGTGAAGTTATTTACTCTCTGTCCATAAAGTAGCCTTTAAAAGTAGAAAAATATAACGTGTCAGACTTTTCTGTTGTGAAATTTTAAATGCCAAACTTATTTAATGTATTACATATAATTTAGGGTACACTTTGAAAAGTATTTTGAAAAAGTGTAAAATGTTATACGGATTATTTTTATTGTGAATTATTAGTCTGCAAAAAAATGACACATTTGGAAGGAAATACTTATAGAAAGTATTTTTATTTTCCATTGTTGATTTATTCAGCTTTTGAGGTTTAGTAATAGCAAGCCTTAAAAAATATTCAATTAAGAAAATTTCTTGTAGATCATCATATAGATTTAGTTAATCAAAAGCATTTAAATTAATGATTTAATTTAAAGTTTTAGCGTAGTTGAACTGTGGACCTGAATCATGGATCTTAATCTCTCGGAAGAGCCCTAGCCGTAGCTAGAGCACCTGGCCTATGTTGAGCCTTCAGTCATTCTTTTCTCTTTCTCTACTCCATACCGTTTTGATATCAAATATTTTTATTTAATCATTCCAGATATTCTATGACATAGGAATTATTACTTCTGCTTTTATAGATGAGGAAATTGAAACCTGAAAAAATAATTTGGTTAAAATCTCAGAACCAAAACCAAAATGCAGTAGTAGTTCCCTGTCACCTAGTCCTTGTGTTTCTATCACCACACTGCTTCTTTTCTATACTCCATTTTAAAAAAATGCTGTTGTTTTTCCCCCTTGAGTTTAGAGGCCTGCGGGTGAAAAAGTTCAGAGAATTTGCTGAATCTATGTTGATAGCTCTGTTCCCAAGATCTCTCCTGAGAACACTGTTGCTAATACAACACTTGGACTTTCTGGCTTGGTAATTCTGTACCACTGTAACACAGAGGTTCCAGTGGAGTTCTAAGGAAAATATTTGAAACAACATAAATATGCCCAAAGTGCTGAAAGTACCCACCGGTTTTTCTCCTATGTGACCTGATTCATTTTTCATTTCTGGGGTATAATAAATCTAAAGGGGATAAAATTAGACAAGTCTCCTATAGAGAATAAGAAAAAGATGCCTGCAGGTTTAAATTTAAACTTTAAGTTGTTAATGTTGTATGCTTTTCTTTAGAGGTTTTTTATTTTTTTTTATTTTTTACTATTTATTTGACAGAGATCACAAGTAGGCAGAGAAGCAGGCAGAGAGAGAGGAGGGAGCAGGCTCCCCACCAAGCAGAGAGCCCAATGCATGGCTCAATTCCAGGACCCTAGGATCATGACCTGAGCTGAAGGCAGAGGATTCAACCCACTGAGCCACCCAGGCTCCCCAATGTTGTATACTTTTCTGTGTAGTTTACAAGCTATATAAATTTAAACAATTTTCAGAACAAAAAAAAATTAAGTGAATCTTTTTTTTTTCCCCAAGATTTTATTTATTTATTTGACACAGAGATCACAAGTAGGCAGAGAGAATGGCGGGGGGCGGGGGGGCAGAAACAGGCTCTGTGCTGATCAGAGAGCCCGATGCAGGGCTCAATCCCAGGACCCTGAGATCATGACCTGAGCTGAAGGCAGAGGCTTAACCCATTGATCCACCCAGGCGCCCCAGAACAAAAATTTTTAAATTCACTTTTTCTAGAACAATCACAGCATACCTCAATCCTGATTTATCTTCTCCACACACAGTTAATATGAAGCTGGGACTAAATGTCACTTGTCTTTTCAGAAAAGAACTTCACTTAACAATTCACCTGCTTTTCAGTTAAATGTAGTATTATTTTCATTGTTCTTTTCTAAATTTCTACGGTTGCAACAATGTTTTCCCTTCTGTCTACTTCAACAAACAACAAATCTTATATTGAATTTGGGATGTTGATTCACCTCACTAGAGAAAGGTTTGATTCAGGATAGAATAGGACAATGAGTAAACCAAGACCTGAGGGTTTCATGTTGCCTGGCTGACTTCTCATTTGGACCTAAGGTCGAATGTAAAACCTCCCACTTACAGTATACAAAGCAGAATAATTGGGAGGAGGAGAAGAATAGGGGAGGAGAACGGAAGAAGAGCTTTCCAAGTAAACACCTCAGATGACGAGAGAAGCCCTTTTCAATCATTGACTCATTAGGGACCCAGTAGAGACTGACAGACAATTTGTTCCTTAGGGGAGGTAGCACCCATATCTGCCAACAGATTCACAGTTCAATGGTGGTCTGGATCTTTGGGGGTACCTAGAGCTACCTAGCTAAGTACAGCATGGCATAAGGCAGTCAAGAAGCTACACTAATTGCTGAGAATTCCTACTGCCAGAGGAAAGAACTAGGTTGGGGACCATGGTTTGCACACAGTAAGTTCTCAGAAAAAAAATTCATTCAGTGGAATAAATTAAATCTAGCTCTAGTTATATGCTACCTTGCAAAAGACATTTCAATTCTCTAAATCTCAGTTTGTACTATCCATAAAACGAGACTGACACTTCATTTGAATTTATTTTGAGGATGAAAGAAAATTGTGCATGCAAATGCATTTAGCAAATTCTAAAGTGTTCCCCAACTATAAAGAATGACTAGAAAGGTGCCTCCATGCTACTACTACCGGATATGCCCTGGCATTATCTTTGTGGTCACTAAACTTCAATGACAATTTTCTCATTGGCATTCTTCTATGCAATAAAATCAGGAAGTCAACATTTCCAGGACTATGCAATTTATCTGTAGAACTAAAACATTTTCACTTTGAATGAAGGAATAAGGTGACTTAGAAACCTTTATTTTTCCTTTTGCAAAGCTTCAGCAAAATATTACAGAGAGTCATCTGCTCCACCATATGCTCACATGACCTCTTTATGCCATCACACCACAGGGGGTGGTGGAGACGTCTGGCATCTTTTCTTATAGGAGTGCTGATTCCATCATGAGGAGTCCATCTTCATAATCTCATCTAACCCTACTTACCTCCCCCCAATCCCATCTCCAAGCAACATTACACTTAGGGCTTCCACATATGAATTTGGAGGGTGACAAACAGTCAGTGCATAACAACTACCTAGTACCAATAAAGATATTCACATATGGGGCGCCTGGGTGGCTCAGTCAGTTAGGCATCTGACTCTTGATTTTGGCTCAGGTCATGGTCTCAGCATTGTGAGATCCAGCTCCAGGTCCAGCTTTGCAAGCAGCATGGAGTCTGCTTAAGATTCTCTCTCTCCCGCTGTCCCTCCCCCTGCTTGAGCTCTCATGTGTGCTCTCTCTCTCTCAAAAAAAGTATTCAGATATTAACCAATTTGTGACTTGCTCTATCAATTTCCAACTTGCTATAATCTAAAAGGGTATGTATATTTCAGAACTTGTTAATCGGCTATATTAGCAAGGCTCTCACAATTTACAAAACTTTAAGAAGACATGATATTTTTCATGGCTTTGAATAAATGGAAAGGCTCAATATTGAAATATATGTTCATTTCTTCTGAGTTAATCCTAATGCAAGTTAAAAATTTTGCAAAATCAGATTTTTTTCTGTAAGGATATGTATCAGTATCTCAGAAAATTTTGAAAAATAAAAATAGAGAGTATTTGACATACACTGGAGTTTTAAACAATATGGTGTGGGCAAAGAGAATAGATCAATCAAAAGAATAATATGTGATGTCTAGAAAAAATTTGCACATGATAAAAATGTGTTTTAATCACTGGTGAAATAGATGGATTATTCAGTAACTGATATTAAATGGCTAACAATATAAGATTAAAAAAAGACATCAAAATGAATCCTAAAGGAATTAAACTCTAAAGGAAATGAAGGAAGTCAAGAAAGAAAAAAAAATGGAGGAAGAAAAGGAAGAAAGAAAGAAAAAGAGAAGGAAAACAGAAATTTGAAAATACTGGGAAAAATAAAGGTAAATGTAAATTTTAAATAGTATTTTAGTATTAGAAAACATACTAAAAGAAAAATCTTTTTTAAAAGGTATGACACTCAAAAATAGTTGAGTATAATATGCAAACAAGGAATCATGGAACACTACATCAAAAAGTAATGATGTACTGTATGATGACTAACATAACAAAAATTTATAAAAAAAAATAGTTGAGTATAAAAATACTGATAAAGTATGGAAATATTGTCAACATCACTAGGAATCAAACACAAGAAAAAAAATGGGACATCTTTTGGGGGAAGGGCCATCAATTAGACAAGATTATAAAGAATGTTAATACCAAATGTAGGCAAGAACATAGAGAAATGGGTGCACTGCTGTGAGAAAAATAAATTGGTACATTTAGTTATTATAGCTGGTGTATACTAAATACTAATTATCAAACTTCCAAGTGTTTTGTCTGTGTTAGTTAATACTCAGAATAATTCCATCTATTATCCTCCCCATTTTACTGCTAGGAAAATTTAAGTATAGCTATAGCTAATAAATCACAGAACTAGGATTCAAACCCAAAAAATCTGACTTAAAAATGTTTTGTACATGATATAAATTTATCCTAACAAAATAAAAATATTCAGGATATTTGTTGCAGTGTATACAGCCCCATCATCCCTTATCCCAAACCCTGGGGACATATGTTTCAGAGTTAAGAATTTATCAGACTTGAAAAAAATATATATGTGTATACTTTTTTTTAAAGATTTTATTTATTTATTTGAGAGAGAGAGAGTATGAGTGCACAAGCAGCGGGGAGAGGCAGAGGGAGAGGGAGAAGCAGACTCCCCACTGAGCAGGGAGCCCAACATGGGGCTCCATCCCAGAACCCCGGGATCATGACCTGAGTGGAAGGCAGACCCTTAACCATCTGAGCCACCCGGTGCCCTATGTGTATACCTCATATTATGTAACATTCCGAGGAGATACTAAGGCAGCATCCCACAAACATTAATAACTCTGCAGTGAAGCATACTCATATGAAGTTAGATATATAAAGGTTATAAATAGCTTAATAGCTTTGTCGTTTTTATTGACAAATTCATATCAGGTCAGCTTTTATTATCAGATAGATTACAAAACGGCTTTCAGAACAACTCTTCATGTTTTAGAGTGCAGATAAAAGATTTGGTCCTATCGCAGCTTAAAACAAAAGACTGGGAACTATTTGAGGGGTGCCTGGGTGGCTCAGTCCATTAAGCGACCGACTCTTGATTTCAACTTGGGTCATGATCTCAGGCTTGTGAGATAGAGCCTTGTGTAGGGCTCCACACTCAGCAAGGAAGCTGCTTGAGATTCTCGCTCTCCCTCACCCTCTGCCCCTCCCCACCCCTGTCTCTCTCAAATGAATAAACAAATGTTTAAAAAAAAAAAAAAGACAAGTTTTTTTAGTAGAAAATACGTGTAATATTGAGTGTAATGTCAAGGTCCAAACTTCTTTTAACTTCTTTTACTTGCACATATATGCAAATGTGCTTGCCTGAACTGGATATTTTCTAAATTTGACTTGCAAATTGTGGAACTAAAATCTCCTATTCTTCGGATTCTCCTTGTTGAACATCTTACCATTCACTGCCAGGCTAGAAATTTCTTTGCCAAGTGAAATAGGATCTGTCTCATAGTATTGAATTGGTGAAAAACTAGATTTGCTGGTTTAATCTGCTGCAGAGTGCATGTTCATCTCCAAGCATTAGCCCGATTTAAGTTCAAAGAAGTCAGCTTCCTTGTTAAGAGAAGTCTTAGCCAATGTGTCAGGGGGAAAAATTGAAAGGATAGGGCCCCACTTCAATCCACTTTTACTTATTTTTTTCTTAGTCATCAAATCCAACAAAATCATGTTTAATTTTTTTTTTAAAGGTGGGGCTGTTGTATTATGCCTTCATATATATCTCCCCAGCATTGCCTCTTAAATACAAAGAGGCTGTCAATAAATTAAATATATGCTCAGTTGGAGAACTACATGCAAAGTTGCTGATAGTCTTGTTTCCTGTACTCGCAATAAAGACAGGGTTTTTGTTTTGTTTTGTTTTCCCCTAACTTCCTCTTTGTATGCCACTGAACTCTCTTTATTAATGCAAAGTCATTGCCTGTGTTATTGGTTGACACCACACCTTATTTTCTATGTTGCAAAATAGGTAACACGCATAGAGATAAGAGCCCCTTTCCTGTCACTACCTGCCCAGTTGGGAAACCATTTCCCCAAAAAGATCCAGAATGGTATCTCTTAACTTGCAGAGATAATTCCCTCACTCGTATACCCAGAAGTGAATATTTAAGAGAATCTCATATTGTTCATGTGACCAATAATTAATTGCCAAATTAAATTAAACCAACAAATTAGTTACTGAAAAAGGAAACAAAACAAAGGAAATGATGACCAGACTCCGACTTACGCAGTGCTCCTACATTAATTTCTTAAATTATTGTAAAGTCAGCCAATAATAAACTTGGGAAAAAAACTCATGTATGATATCCAAGAGAGTAATCACTCATTTGACATACTCTAATCCTAAATTTTTAATTAAAACGTATAGGAAAGTATATATAATACACGTATCTATCTACCAATATATGTAATTACTATTATGTGTACTTCAGATTACCGTATTTATGCTTTATTTTCTGAATTTATCCATAAGTATTTTATAGTTTAGCTGCTACTGCAAATGGAATATTTTCTTTTTTATTTTCTGATTTAAAAAAAGTGAATGATTTTTGACTGGTTTATACCTAGTTACATCACCAAAATTTCTTGTTAACTCAATCTGTTTTCTAGTCAGATCATTTCACTATCATTTATCAACAGAGATCATTGAATTTCTTTTTTTCTACTGATTACTATTTTTCTTTTTCCTCCGTAAAGGCCATGAAATATTCCTTTGTATTTTCGCCTATTAGCTTAAAAGTTTTGTTTTCATATTAAAATTTATTTTGTGTGTGGTAGAGGCAAGAATCTTATTTTTCCCAAAGGGAAAGCCCCCTCCTACATATTGACTAGTTTAGCTTTTTGTAACACCTTTGTTATTCATAACAATTTCCTGCACCTGTACCAAGAGGTAATTCTGGGGAAGAGTTTAAATCTAAAGATGTCTGAATAAAGTTTATGAAGAAATTAAGTCTTAAACCAAAAGACAGTTATATTTATGTGGAAAGATTAAGTTTGTTTTTTGTTTGTTTGTTTTGTTTTTTGCTACTGAATGGGAATGGGGCTTATGGGCAAGTAAAGGTTTTGTTTGTCTGGTTTTTTGGTTTTTTGGTGTTTTTTTTTTTGAGGGACAGAGAACACAGGTGTGAACATGCCTGGGCATGGGGAGGGTGGGTGAGGCAATGAGAGAGGAAAACAGAAAATACCACACAGGCTCCACGCCCAATGCAGAGCCCTACCCAGGGCTTGATCTCATGACCCTGAGATCATGACCTGAGCCAAAATCAGGAGTCGGTCATTCAACCCACTGAGACACCCAGGCACCCCAAAGCTTATCTTTTATTTATTTTTTTATAAAGATTTTATTTTAGAGAGAGAGAAAGAGAGCACGAGTGGGTTGAAGAGTAGAGGGAGAGGGACAAGCGGACTCTGCACTGAGTGTACAGCCCAACATGGGGCTTGATCCCATGACCCTGAGATCGTAATGTGAGCCAAAATCAAGAGTTGGATACTCAACTGACTGAGCCACACAGTTGCCCCCCTGAACTGTAGTGTGTACAATACAAGTCTACTCCAAGGCTAACAACCTCTTACATCATCTACTTATACTTAGGCTGCAGAACTTAAAATTTGAGACTTTTTCTTCCAAATCAGGCCATTACCTGTCACATTCATTTATTCTTTTAGAGAAATCATACAAAATCCTAAGAAAATCAGGTTAATTTTACCTAATTAATTTAGTTACTCCAGGAGTTTTCCAAATAGAAGCAATTCAATACTAGCGACTCTAAAGATTGTAGTGAGGGAAAAAAATGATTGCTTATCCCACAAAAACCTATCACGCTCCTGAGGCTAGGCACTGAGGATTTAATGGTGAGACTGAAAAAACGTCCCTTATGGAATCAGTGGTCTTGTGGAGGAAGCAGACACTGCTAAATAATGACACAAACACATATAAAGTTACAAATTCAATAAATACTCCGAAGGAGTAGTACCTGCTTCTCTAAAATCTTATAACATGGGAATTTGACATAGTCTTAAGGTCAGAGAGGAGTCACTGAAGAAGCGTCAGGAGCTGAGACTGGAGATTTGAATGATAAGCAGGAGTTCACTAGGCAAAGGGGATGAGAGGAGAAGACCATTCTGGGCAAAGGCTCTGAAAGGGAAGGAGTCTGAATGGGTTAAAGAATTGAAAGAATCTAGCATGAAGAAAATTGTGGTGAGGTGGGTAGAGACCAGGCCTTGGAGGGACTGGCCTGTAGTCAGGGCCAGGTAAGCACTTGTTCCCCCATTTATAGGAAAAAAATGTTCAAGGAAAAGAAGTCTTCCCATCTTGGTCTTCTAAAGCCTAGGCCAAAGCAAGTTAATGGGACCTGGAAAATATTCAAAATGTCAGCAAGCATTGGAATTTGAAGGAAGTGGAGTCTCCTCCCAAGAGAAAAAGCAGTTCCTACTGCAGTAGGGAGAAAAGAGACAAAGGCCTGAGAGCAGAGACATCAACATGGCCACATGATAATGAGGAAGGTGACAGCCAAGGTAACTGAGAGGGGTGTCATGTGAAGGTCAAGAACCATGGGAGCTGAGTTGGCTGTGCAGATGGTGCAGAACCCACTGGAGTGAGCACCAGACTGGGCAGCACCCACTGCCTGGGCCTCGGGCTCATGTCAACCATACTCCCCACACCTGCTCAGGGAAGTCTTCCTCTGACAGCAGCAGCCAGGATTTGGCTTGGTGATCACCTTGCAGAAATGATGCCAGTCAGCCCCTCTACAGATGGTGAAATAGTGATGCCATTTCCTTTATGCTAATAATACACATTACAACCTAGGAGGAAAGAACAAACATATGGAACAAACAGGTAAGGTCATACTATAAGACATATATCTTTTTTTTTATTTAAGATTTTCTTTATTTGTCAGAGAGAGAGAGAGAGCACAAGCAGGGGGAGCAGCAGACTCCTCGCTGAGCAGAGAGCCTGACATGGGACTCGATCCCAGGACCCTGGGTCCTGGGATCATGATCCAAGCCGAGGACAGATGCCTAACCAACTGAGCCACTCAGGCATCCCAAGACATACATCCTTACAAAAACAATAAAACAGAACAATCTTCTATTACGTTCTTGATTCCCTTTGTGCCCCTTTTCTAGAAGTATGGATGACATACTGGATGGAAGTAATGGGTAATAAGGAAGCACAGGTGGAATAATAGCCAGATTCCTCCTAATTCTGTTCTGAGGTGTGATTTTTCGTGGGAAGGCTTGAGTAATGTTGGGCCAATGCTCTCAAATGGCTTCACTGCAAATTAACTTCTTACTTAGAATAATATGTCTTATGTGCTATTTAAGAAGAAACAAGTAATCCATCTAAAAGCTACTTTAAGTTGGAAGCCTCAAAAGGAGGATTTGAAAACACCTAAGGAGAAAAAAAAATGACAAGAGGCAAAATAAATGTATATTTAAAAAAATGATTCTTGGGGCGTCTGGGTGGCTCAGTGGGTTAAGCCTCTGCCTTCGGCTCAGGTCATGATCTCAGGGTCCTGGGATCGAGCCCTGCATTGGGCTCTCTGCTCAGCAGGGAGCCTACTTCCCCCTCTCTCTCTGCCTGCCTCTCTGCCTACTTGTGATCTCTCTCTCTCTGTCAAATAAATAAAATTTTAAAAAATTTAAAAAAAAATGATTAATAAATGATGTCCCCTCCTTTTTTCCCCCTCTTACCTAATGTAGTAATAAGATACGCTATTCTATATGAAAGACTGGAGTATGGGAGTCAAGAAGGATAGTAAAAGGATGCCTGGGTGGCTCAGTCGGTTAAGCATCTGCCTTTAGCTCAGGTCATGATCCAGGGTCCTGGGATCAAGCACTGGGTCAGGGTCCCTACTCAGTGGGAGCCTGCTTCTCCCTTTCCCTCTGCCCCTCCCCCTGCTTGTGCTTGCTCGCTCTCTCTCTCTCTCTCTGTCAAATAAGTAAATAAGTAAATCTTAAAAAAAAAAAAAAGAAGGAAGAGAAAAAGTGTGTTTTAGCACAGATAAGGCAAGTTTCTTTCCTCTAATTTTTTATTTTAGGTGTTTTCTTGGTATTTTAATCTTCAGCATTCCTTAGCCTAAAAATAGAAAAAATATTTTTAGAACTATTTGCTGTCTTCTCCAAATTCTGTTGTTGTCACTGGAGTGACCATAATCTCAGCTGGAGTGTCATTCACTGCTTTACCACGAACACATCACAGGAGTACAAGTCTTTAAAATCACTTCCACTGAGAACATACTTTTCTCCCATGGCTCCACTTCCCATATATGCAATTAACAAGAAACCAGACATCTTAAAAACTAACTGTATTCCACACAATGCCCCTGGATGGAGGATGGCTCTTTTGATTTTTATTTTCTGTAAGAATTTTCCCCACAAGTTCAGGCAAAAAAAAAAAAAAGTTTTTTAACTGTCAATAATGTGTGTAATAGGCACACTGTGCTGAGCAGTTTGAGACCTTCTTTGAGCCTAGGAAAGGCACAGTTCCTAATTAACTGCTCAGAGAATCATTTCACTGAGTGGGAATCTGTCATGCACTTTGAGTGATTTTTTTGTGGGGCCTAGGGGCGATGACACTGCATTTTTAATCAGGCAAGCTAAGACGCCACCACCTTTTGGTGACTTAGCAGTCCCACTCCTACAGGGCTCCAGGTGTTCAAAGCTCTCAAAAACAACTCCAGAAATCCTTGTGGAGCTCGACAGGCGCGTGGAATCGTTACACACTTTAGCCTTTGAATAAATACCACCTGTGGATTTTTTTTCTTTTTCATTTGAGACTGTTAAAGGTAAAGGTTTAAAATTTTACTTTGAAATAGTTGAGACTTGAGAGGTACTTGGAATAAAGGTAATTTGGAAGCATTTTCATCCCTCCTGTTAAGTTCAGAGTAGTGGATAGGAAGAACACCCTTTTTTGGTTGTTATTTCTTTTAAAGATTTTATTTGTTTATTTTTCATAGAGAGAAACACAAGCAGGGCAAGTGGCAGACAGAGGGAGAAGCAAGCTTCCTGATGAGCAAGGAGCCAACGACTGGGGACTCATGGTCCCATGATCATGACTTGAGCCGAAAGGCAGGCTCTTAACCAAATGAGCTACCCAGGCATCCCTACCCATGTTTTTAGATCTCTTCTGATTAATAGCCTCCTTTGAGAATCCAAATAAAACTTCAGATTTTCTTCAGAAAAAGACATGTATATAAAACTTGCCTAAAGTGCCAGAAGATTCACTTTTTAGAAACCCTGCTTCATAGGGTGCCTGGGTGGCTCAGTTGGTTGAGCGACTGCCTTCGGCTCAGGTCATGATCTGGAGATCCCAGATCGAGTCCCGCATCGGGGTCCCAGCTCCAAGGGGAGTCTGCTCCTCCCTCTGACCTTCTCCCCTCTCACGCTCTCTCTTACTATCTCTCTCTCAAATAAATAAATAAAATCTTAAAAAGAAAAAAAAAGAACCCCTGCTTCATCTTCCCACTATTTATAGTTGTCATCATTAAAAGCCATACAAAACTTTTTTTTCTTAAGATTTTATTTATTCATTTGACAGACAGAGATCCCAAGCAGGCAGAGAGGCAGGCAAAGAGAGAGAGAGGAGGAAGCAGGCTCCCCACTGAGCAGAGAGCCCGACTCAGGGCTCAATCCCAGGACCCTGGAACCATGACCTGAGCCAAAGGCAGAGGCCCCAACCCACTGAGCCACCCAGGCGCCCCAAGCTATACAAAACTTTTTAAAAGGAAAAAAACCCCTCAGTCTCTGAGGAGATTGAGCTCATATCCCACATTTGACTCTTCTTTTTTAAACACTTCAATGTTTCCAAAAAATACCTAAAGAAATGTTAAGAGAATTCTTTTTCTAAACTTGCATCTGAGTTAAGCAATTTACTCTTCTTTTGCATATTATTTTTAGCTGTCTTCTTTGAATGTTATTTTTAATCGCTTGCTGCTATTTTGTATTTTTTTTAAACAAGAAATTAACTCCTTTTGCCAAATCCAATTAATAAATAGAACGGTCTGAGGACTTGTGCTCTCTAGAAGCTGAACACGGAGTCCAGAATGAGTAGCAGCCTGAATCTCTGTAACCAGGAGTTGCTCGTTGCGACACTCTCTGACAGTATCATCTACTCAAGCCTCAGAGACAGAAGGTTGAATCACTGAGACTTACGGACTCCAAGCCAACATCCCAGGAATGACATGTGTTCTATTTCTGGAGCAAAGAAAATAATGATTCAGTCATACATATATTATTAGCGGAGCTATTTCAGAACCGGGAGGAAGAATGTCAGATAGGGGTAAAATATTATTTTGAGAGCCTTCTCTGCAGTGTCTTGGGTTAGGTTTTGGGAAGAGGACATAGAAGAGTTAAAGACCTGGTCTCTGCCCTTGGATTTTGCCATCCATTTGGGAAGAAGGAATAAACACACGGGATGAGACAAGCCACGACATGCTAAGTTTCCAGTCCCTGTGACAACAGGATTGCCAGAACGCGGAGAAGAGTGTGGCGTGAACGACAGGCATCAGGAAGGCTTCAGCCCTGGACCGGTGAAGTGCAGGGTAATAAACGCAGGCTGCAAGAATCACAGAAGGTTTCTAGCTGGATATTTTCCATGTCAATATAAAGAATGTCCATTTACAATGTTTCCAAATGTGGATCGCAGGAGACGAGTCTTCTGATTCGCTAGGGCTTGTGCAGGCTGCAGATCAAGCCAACAACCTCCGCCCTTGACTGTGCCAAGCCCCAAAGAGAAAAATCGAAAACCACCCTTCCATTCTAAATGTGCCCATAATCCTCACAGAGAAATTTTTACAGATCATTAAAATATCAAATCCTGCCATAAACATCAAAGAAAAAGTCAGAGGGGCCTGAACTCGACTGTCTGGGGTAGCTAGCATGAAAAAGATCCAGGAGGGAACACCAGAGTCCAAGAGAACACGGAGGTCAAGGAAATTATTTTGGGAGCTAGAAGTTTATATTGAGCACATTAAGGAGTGGCTGGAAAGTAATGTGGCTCCTGTTACTGCTTGCTATCTGCCCCCCCTCAGCCACAAGGTGACCTCAAAGAAACACAGCTCTGCCTGCATTGAAGGGTGTGAACCAAGAACGAACGGCCTCTCCACTAAACTTACCATTTGGCTTACTTTCCAGCAATTCCGTTTCACGGTAACTTTAAAACATTAACCAGTTTGGGGGCGCCTGGGTGGCTCAGTGGGTTAAGCCTCTGCCTTTGGCTCAGGTCATGATCTCAGGGTCCTGGGATGAGTCCCGCATCGGGCTCTCTGCTCGGCAGGGAGCCTGCTTCCCTCCCTCTCTCTGCCTGCCTCTCTGTCTACTTGTGATCTCTCTCTGTCAAATAAATAAATAAAATCTTTAAAAAAAAAAAAAATTAACCAGTTTGAGTTCAACCCTTATCCTAAGTAGTATACTCAAAATCACTTCCCACTCCCCAGACTCCAAATCCAAGCCACTAAAACTTGAGGTTCCACTTAAACCAGATTTGTGCTAAGCAAATAAGGTCTGATACAGGTGAAAAAAGTCACTAAGTGAATGATATATTCTGAGGCTCCAGGGGCTAGCTGAATTCTTGGATGGAATCAGCTAGTCTTCTCGCTGTCTCACAAACTTCGATCTCTGCCCTTCTCTTTCTTCGATAATAATAATAATGATAGCTCTCTTGGATGCTTACCGTGTGCCTTGGCACTGTGGTAGGCACTTTCTATGTCCATCATTTCAGATAACATCTGAATAGTAATTACCCTGGGCAAATAGTATCCTGATTTTACGGGCGAGGAAACTAGTGAATATGCGAGCTGGAATTTAAGCGTAACTTCAGAGCACGAGTCTAACCCCATCGCCAGCTATCTCTCTCTTTCCTACCGGAATGCCCTGCCCCATCTACTCTGCCCAATCAAATTTAGTGAAGGCCCAGTTAAATCCTGCATCCTCTCATAAATGCTCCTGCTGCCCATATTGATCTCATCACAGAACGTGTAAAGCATTTATTTATTGAACTCAGGAGAACAGCCCATTAGTAAAACATGGAGTATTTGGGATTTCACAACCTGATTGTGGTTAAAGCACCCTGAGTGCTTATCACATACATGGAGTTGTACTAGGAATTAACGTATGGCTTCACTGTTTTCACGGTCACAGCAAAGCTGTGAGGTTGCAACTATTATTATTTCCATTATACAGATGTACAAACTGAAGCAGAGAGTTCAGTAACTTTCCTCAGGGCACAGAGTTAATATGTATGAACACGTAGAGTCGTACCTGGTACACAGAGTAAGTGTTAGTTATTAATACTATTTCTCTCTACTGCCCACCCCCACCCCCCAGACATTCTTGGTCTTTATCCAGTTGATTCAACTTCCCAGAAAGAAAATAAAGCATCTTCCATGAGCCAGATGCTGGGCTAGAAAGTATTATAATTGTAATTTCATTTCATTCCATTCATTCCACAAATATTTACTGAGTACCTGCTGTATGCCAGGTACTGCTGTGAGCATCAGGGATGTGAGATGAAAACAAGGGCCCCATCATAACAATCCTGTAAAGATGATTTATTAGCTCTATTATTACCAATGACAAAACCGGGGTTCACCTAGTTAGCCAGTGAAAGGTTTAAGGCCAAAACAGAATTCTCTCGAATTTAAAAGTTCCAGGTCTTTCTCTCCCAGGAAATGAGGTTACTTCTGTCTGCGATCCACCCTCGGGCCCCTATTCTCTCCCATGGGACTTAATGCATTTGGAAGTTAGAAGCTGTTGTTTCTCTTGCTCATATTTGGGTTACAAATTCCCAATCGCATCCCCGTCAGCCTCAGAGAGTACTTATAGAATACAGGCAGACTGTATTCCTCATGAGGTTGTTCCCTTCCTCCCCACAGGAAAGTCTTCAAGCAATGAACTATTCGGGGAACTATTCCGGTTGGGGGCATGGGGTAGGGTAGGATGGTTCTCAAGCCCCAGTTTCCCTGCCTTCTCCTGGAGTCCCTAAAGTGACCCCTAATAAGCCCCCAAAGAACTCTACTACGCCACAGGACACAAGAGAAGCCATTGTGATCAAGAGAAAAAGCTCTATTTTTGGAGTCGGAAAGCCTATTTTATTAACATTTTTCATGATTTCTTTAACCCCTGCCTGTGTATCACCTACTATGATCCAGATGTTTGACATTAAAATCCAGAGCATTTTACAAATACTAGCCCCTCTTAGGTCCTGATTTGAGTCCCAGTTTTCCACTTACAAGCTGTGTGATTATGGTCATCTCAGTTAACTTCTCTGAGCCTTAGTTTCTTTACCTGTTAAGTGAGGGTAATAAATTGCAAGGATGCAATGAAATGAGTCCTACACCAGCTTAGAAACTATTATAGGTGTTAGCTCTTGGCGTTTTGCTAACTGCAGCTCTACAAAAGAGATGTTTCTCCTCTGAGGAGCTCCTGGTCTATGATGCCAGGAGAGGATGGGGATGAGCCTGAGCTGTGGAGGCTGGGTGATAGGACCAGCAACTACATCTCAGGTTTTAGGAGATCATTGAATAGTAAGATGTCAATTATACTTAGAGAACTATGTGGGTACGTGTGTGTAAGTGAGTGATTATTGCAGTAACCCTAGCCAATGTTTAATCCCCCGGCAAGTTTCACGTGGTCCCCTCATGATCCCCTAATCTAAACCTACTCACCTTTCAGGTCTCAGCTCTGATAGTGCTTCCTCCGAGAAGCTCTCCTAATTCCCTTCTTCTGTGCGCTCCCACAGCGTTCTGTACTTCCCATCCCCCTTCCTTAATATTTTCTCTCTCCAGCTCCTCCACCAGACTACAAGCTCTGAGAGGTGCCAAGGCAATTGCACCAAAGAAACATTAACCAGATCGCCAGCCACACCTACCTTTTCAGCAATTGTATTCTCAATATTTAACAGATACCTGGTCACTTAGTAGGGCTTCAATAAATAGTTGTGTGAAAAAGTGATTTTCTATCTGGAACTGAGGAGCTAGGGGGAACTTAGAACCCTCGTATATTTATAGAAGACCTCCAGAAAGTTGTTATGCTAAGAATATGGATCCCTTCTTATCATAAAGCCCATAGTAATCACGTGTTCCTAAGGGAGCTCTGAGACAAGCCCAGCATCTAAGGTCACACTGTGCATGCTTAGGAAATCTGTTGATTTCTCATTCCTTGATGACCTCTGCTCACTAGCCCATTAAGGACTTTCATGTGACCGCTGATCCTTGCAGGTGGGCTTCTGTAATGAAGGCTTAAGTCCAGTTTTAAAAGTCAAGCACAGGTGGGGCAGGTGATGCTTTTTAAGAACTCTGAAGTGTAGACTAGCTTGGGAGAACCTGGAAAGGAAGCCGAACAGTGTTGTATTACAAACTTATTTGGAGTGTGCATGTATCCTTGTCCCTTTCAGAAGGGTCAGCAAGTGTTCCGTTCACTGAAGAATTTCATACATTGCAAGGAGATGAAACAGTATTGAGAATGAAATGAAATGTCATCCACAGTGAAATGCAATGTCTGGGAAAGGGAAAAGAAGACAGACAAGGATGATAGGGCTGACAGTCATGGGCAGACAGCTGTTTAGCATAAGTTAATTTACTGGCTAGCTCAATCCACAAGGATGCTTATATATCTAGCTTACGGTATGATATATTACACTCTGACACGATGATAGGAGGGGAGAGGGAAAAAGGACATTTCCAAGGACGTAATATATTTGGTGTGTGAAATGCAAAAGCACAAGAAAGAGCAAGAAGAAACTGGTAAGTGTTCTCTTTTTTTTTAGACTCTTGCCATCCTTGTGTCTGTGCCAACTCCTTCTCTGGACTACAAGGCTCAGGCAGTATGATGCAAGATGTTAAACTATGTGTCCCTGTGGAGGCAGATAAAAAGTGTCATTGGGAATCAGCCAGAGATACACATGTGCCTGTGCCCACATATGGAAGTGTGCCGTTAACTTTCCATGAGAGTTGACTGGAAAGCAAGTCAGCCACATACATATTACTTAGAATATGACTTCGTACTGGGTTATTGGTAAACAAGGCCTCTGGTTGTAATTGGAAAACATTTTAAGTGCAATGAATAAGACCTTGGTTTCTAAAAGCTCAAAATACTAACAACGATTAGAAGACAACTTGACATAATCCCTTTCTAATGATAAGCAGCCCACAAAACCAGTAAGGCACATGAGACTTGTCTTTTTTCCCTAAGTGTGCAGGGAAGGAAGCGCAGAAGCAAACTGCATGAGAGAAACGTCAAGGACATAATGAAAATAAAACATAACTAGACCGTATGCCACTCCCCTTGGAGCACCTTGGAAAGAGATGGTACTCAAGACTTCCTTGAAGTGACAGGGGTGAGGGTTTCCATCTGGAGGAAGACAGGTCTTTTGACATTTGAAAGCCCTTGTAATAACAATCTATTGACCCTGCCTTTGCTATCAGCTTTTGTCACAGGGCCGCCAATCAGAGTAAAGGCCTAGGAAAAAGAAAGCCCAGTATCCTGGGCAGAATGACTTTGCCTAGTCTGTGTATGGCTCCCACCTCTGCACTCATTCTATCTGCCTGATCTTTTTTTTTTTTTTTAAGATTTTATTTATTTATTTGACAGAGAGAGATCACAAGCAGACAGAGAGGCAGGCAGAGAGAGAGAGAGGGAAGCAGGCTCCCTGCTGAGCAGAGAGCCCGACGCGGGACTTGATCCCAGAACCCTGAGATCATGACCTGAGCCGAAGGCAGCGGCCCAACCCACTGAGCCACCCAGGCGCCCCTATCTGCCTGATCTTAAAGTGCCTTTGGAATAGCTTGCCTACTGACAGCTGCCTCTGGAAAAAACGGGGGGGTACAATTTGATTTGCAAATTGTCTGCACTCTTGAAATTTTGGATTTAAGTGTAAAATGAAATCATGTTATAAATCATGTTACAAATTCCTAAATATAAATTTAGGAATTTGACCTCCAAACAGTAAAAAGGGCATAGCATCAAGGACAGTTGGTAGTCTGACAACAAACACAGAAGAAATACATTCTTACAGATATATACAACATTTTTGCATTCAGAAGAATTGCAACCTGAAGTTTTATTTTACAATATGACATTTTATATAATTGTTAGTTGGATGCTTGTGGTTACATACTCAATGGGATACCATAAAATGGAGCATGAATGTTCATTTTCATATTTCACCTTTTCATTTTCTAGTAAACTCCGTTTCTCATAAATTTGTTAACAAAACTGGAATAACCCCTCTTAATGACATTTCCCTCAAGTTGGAATATTTCCTGTAAACTAAAGCCTGCTCACTGACAGTTCTGAAGCTGCCTTTATTTCTTGGCCCTAAAGATTCTGGGGGGTGGAATCCTATACCTAAAAGAAGTTTCTACTCAGTGACTCCTCTTAGCAGAGGCTGGGCAGCTGGAGGCCCTAGGGTCAGGGGGTATCTCAACTCAGAGCCTGCAGACTTTATGGGGAAAGATGCCTTGGCCTGTAAAAACTCCTTTGAGCAATGCTGTTCTGTGGTACTTCACCCGAGAACCACCATCCTACAGGATACAGATAAAGGTCAAGTTTGCTTTTGATTGTCAACCATCATTACAGAGTTAGCTGTAGTAAGAATAACAAGTTAATAAAAAATAAATAAATGTTCTGTCTTATAAATGGATAAGCTCCCCCTTTGCCCATATTCTGCTATGGGTCATACATTGTAGAGGGTTGAATCATCCCCCCCCCCAAATTCACGTTCACCCAAAACTGCAGAATGTGGATTTATTTAGAAATAGGGTCTTTGCAGATGTAATTAGATGTAATTAGTTAAAGATCTTAAGATGAAATTATCTGGATTTAGGGTGGCCCTAAATCTATTGGCCAGTGTTCTTATAAAAAGAAGCAAGGACACAAAGAGACACGGAGGGAAGCGGGCCACGTGAAGACAGAGGGAGAGATTGGAGCCATGCTGCCACAAGCCACAGAATGGCAGGAGCCACCAGATGCCGGAAGAAACCAAGAAGCACCCTCCCTCATGGACTTCAGAGGGAGCACGGCCCTGTGGGCACTTTGATTTTGAACTTCCAGCCTCCAGAACGTGGAGACATACATTTTTGTTGCTTTAAGTCACCCAGTGACAGGCCACCTGGGAAAGTAATACAAACATCTTTTACCTTTTTATGACTCAATCCCCTTTCTTTGATAGCATTTGCGGGGAACAAGGTCATCACATTAAGCAAGAGATTCTGGGTGGCATCTCTTTGTCGACCATGGGACACGTCTTCGCAAACCCCTTGCTGGTTCTCGGGCTCTTGTCTGTGGGTCATGCTTCATCATCTTGACTCCTTACCCTGGGCCGTTCGTCCTGCTTTTTGCTTCTGTTCGCTTCCTTGTGCCCAGGGAACTAGCAGGAGTGTGTTTGTTGAGGAAGATGTGTGCCTCGTCTGCTGCTCTTTTCCACGTGTAATGCCCGTGAGGAGGCTCCGAGCCAACTCAGTGGATTTCCGTTTGGAAGAATCAGTTACGTTCAGGTCTTTTTCTAAGACAGTCATGTTCTTCATCTTCTTACATTAGTCTACAGGCGTTTGCCCCTGGTATTTATAATTATTGGCCCATTTCAGAGATTCTCTCTCTCCTTTTTTTTTTAAATTTATTTTTTACTTTTTAAATATTTTATTTATTTATTTGACAGTGAGATAGTGCAAGCAGGCAGAGCAGCAGGCAGAGGGAGAGGGTGAAGCAGGCTCCCCACAAACAGGGAGCCCGATGTGGGACTTGATCCCAGGACCCTGGGATCATGACCTGAGCCAAAGGCAGACTCTTAAATGACTGAGCCATCCAGGCACCCCTCTTTTTAAAATTTTTAACCAAAAAAGTGTCTCCTTATTTGGTGACCCGCCCTGGCCCCTGCATGTTTGATCTGGAGCTATAGTAAGCCCCCACTAAATTCAAGGCTGAAGGCAGACTCACACACACTCTTTTTAAAACAGCCCCCATTTTACCTTAATCAGTCAAGAAAGAACACAGATACTACCTGAGCACAGGGTAACGCCCCAGCACTGGCACCGCACTGGAGGGGTTCATGAACATGAATCATCACGTATCCACCAACAGAAAGGAGGGCAATCCCTTTGTCTTCCTTTCTAGCCCTCTGGCTCTCCCCACATGTTAGCCCTCTAAATACCTTGGGGAACTATCACACCTCATGGACAGGGCTGTTCCCTTGCTCAGACACCTGGAGTTTCTCCAGCTAATGTATAAACAGAAGAGAAAATATGTTCTCTGCTGTTCCTGAACCCTATTTTTGTCTCTTGGATGCTAATTCAGAAGGAAGGTGAAACCGGTTATGCAGCAGACACACACCTTAAAGCCTCCTGACGCGCGAGCTGTCCTCTCTGGCCCCTAGCCCGTCCTCCGCAGGCCACTCCCATCCCACACCAGTTCCCAAGGGCTGGGCTGCTGGGGCTGAGCAAAGCCCGCAGGGACCCTCCCACCCCCACCCCACAGAGTTGCCGGGTTATGGGATATATGGAAGGCCCGCAGGGGCGGCTCCCCGGCAGCAGGGGTGGTGGGGATTCTTGGTGAGCTGGGGCAGCAGCCATTGCTAACGTAGAGAAAAATTGATCATGGCTGCCAATGGATATGGGCTCTGCCCCACCGTGCAACAGACACTGAATAATTGAACCTCGCTGAGATTCAAATTCCTCATGGTCAAAGGAAGCGTATTTGTCCTGCCTCCCTACAGCGTTATTAGGGGTCATAGTCTGTAATGACGATTTACGACTTAATAGCAGAATATAGATGACTTTTACTTAACTTTACCTTTATATGTACCAGGCCACCCGAATGACCTTGAGCAAATTATTTAATATTTCTGTGTTTGTCTTCTCATCTGTGAAGCGAGAGGTAAAATGGCCCCCCACCTCACAGGGTCCTGTGGGGATTACATGAGTTGGTACAGGTAGGGTGATCGAACCAGTGACTGGCACCATGATAATCATTAGGGGACACTTGGTTGGTGGCTACCAAAGTCCTAGAAATCGAAGAGGAGGCTCTGGGCTCCAGTTTGGAGATGAAAGCCCTGAGGATGACCAGATAGGGACGTGCTTAGGTTCCATCTGGTTTGGTGGATTTTTATATTACTACATGCTGATAGCTACCAAAATAAACAGAAAAGGCAGAGGATTCTTTTTCAACCCTTACATGCTTTCTAAAAATTTTCTGAGTCATCAGATAACAGGCACCATCTTTTCTTGACAACCTTGTTATTTTTTCCATTATCCCCTTAGGGGAACTTGGGCAAATCATTTCACTTTCTGGAGGCTCAACTTTTCTGTTAAACAGGGACAGACAAGTGACAATCAAGCGAGAGAAGGTATATCGAAGTCCTCTGAAAATGAGAAACATTGTATAAATATTACGGAGGAAGACATTTTATGGTTTATTAAATACATATACACAAGCATGTCTTTAAGATTGGAAATGCTCCCATATGAGGCATGAGAGCCTCAAGATATAGACAAAACTTGTGGAGATAGTCAAAAGGATGGGAACTATGGTTATTGAAGGCAGATAGACGAGAAGGCTGGAGAGTGACTTAATAACAGTGCTTACCTATAGAAAGGGTTAGACAGGATTATGGTCAACTCTTTCCATCTTCACTGATGACAGAATAAAAGAAAATGGACATCAGCACAAGGGATTTAGAGTAGACACCAAGGCTTTTTCTGCTAGTGAGGATTCCTAAACATTGAATGCATGGCTCAGTCTGCACAGAGTTTCTTCCCCAAAGGTCCATAGATGTGGTACTTAGTAAGGAAGGACATGAGAACCAGCACATGGGGGCCGATCAGGGGTTTGCTGGGACTGAGGAACTCTGGGTGGGAAAGGGAAGGGAATGTCCTCTTCCCCCGTGCCTAAAAAGATCCCTTATGTTCCCAAACTGCCATGTCTACATCCACACTTCTCTTGAACAAATTTACATTGTTAGCCTTTGCCAATTTACTGATTCATATGCATCCTATATCTAAATCAGCATTCTTATTTATTAAGCGGTTGTTGCATTTATAGGTTGGGAACACAAACTTGGGGTGGAAAAGCCTAGGCTTCCATCTTGATTTTGCCCCCTTCCAGCTGTGTTGCCTTGGTTAATTAATTGATTGCTCTCCATTGGTTTCCTTATCTGTGAAATGGAGATAACAATGGCTCTTACCTTAGGGGTGGCTGTCAGCCTCACTGGTACAAAGTACATTTCCCAAAGTAGTAGCCAATATTGTGCTAAAGTGACCTCTTCGTAGTTTCAAAGAGGTGCCTCTCAGATCGTTCACTTGGAGATTTGTTTATTCTATTAGCTCAGTGTTTTAGACACGTCAACTTTCTAGTTTGTGGTCTATTCCTTTTCATCTTAAAAAAAAAAGGATTCTCGCAAGAAAGTACATCTCCCCCCTTCTTTACTCTATTTACCATTCTCTGAACTTTCTCAAACTCCATTACACCTGCCTTGAAGGCAAGTGACCTGGAATTGTCCAAGCGACGTCCTCCCTAAAGGCAGAAAGCTGGATTGAATAATTTAGTAAGGTACCTTCTAGCAAAATGAACCTATGCAATGATTCTAAGGTTAAGGAATTTTTGTTCTCAGCCTGCCTCAGTCGGTTAGCAGAGATCTCTTTGTAACACTAGAGGTCACTGTTAAAGCAATATTTCTAAAGCATCCGCCTTCCATCAGCAATAAAATTGAGAAAGACTCCTTCAGAGCACGGCAAGGGAAAAGACATTCTATGGGTAGTTTGAGGGCAGCAGCTGGGATTTTGTCAAGTTCCTAAATTGAAATCCACTTCTAATCTCTTCTTGTTTCTCACCCATAGAAAACAATTCCGCTTTCCCTGCAGTAGTAAGACCTCTACCTGGGAAGTCTCCCTGAGACTGAGAAGTCCGCTGTCGCTCAAGACTGCTGACTTCCAAATCAACTTCTCCTGCCTGGCCATGTGAGCCAAGACTCCTTGTGCATTTCTGAGCATCTTCAACTCATTGCCATTGGTCGAACCCCCTGCCTGCACCTGCCGCTGAAAAACCTGTCCAACGGGAATCTGGGAATCCGCTTCCTCCAATGTCACATCCCAATAGACTCCCTTCTCAACTTCCTCACTGGTGACTAAGACCAGATTCAACCTGCAAATTAAGGCTCTCCATTCACCAAGTCCTGCTGATTTTACATCCTACCTGCCTTTTGAATATATCTTCTTCCGTACAATTGGAATAACAACTGTATTCCCTTTGCGGTGTTGTGAGGATTGAATAAGGCTCCCATTAGGCAGTGGCCAGGAGAGTGTCCCGGTGCTACACCACGTCTGTGCCAGAATCACGCCTTCCCCAGGAGCCATCCAGGGGCATCTCAGAGCCTGTCCAACTCCTGTCAAGATCCTGGGGTCACTCCCAATCTGCCAACTGAATATCAGGACTGACCTCACTATGTCCCCTAGCCTCACAAGACCCAGGAGTCTTGGGTCACCTCTCATCCCCAGGAGTCTAATCGTCACCCTATTTCCTGACCTCATCTGGCATTCCTCCCCAGCTCCTGCCCTCTGGAAGCTGGGTCAGTCATCAGTAAAATATTCCTTTGCCTCTACCTCTTTTCTAACTGTTCCCTTCATCTCCCTAACTGAAACTTGGCTCTGTACCCTAGGGATGCTGCTTTTCTCCGGGGCCCCCTGCAGTGGTGGCTGGATCTCTCCCAAGGGGCTGGAGGTGGGATGGGCTCATCTTCCTCCTCCTTGCATCTTCTAGACCATGCTTGCTCAGCTTTGATGCGCTTATCAACAGAGTTTTAATATCTATCTCACCTTTTGATATCTATCTCACCTTCATGATCCCCAGTATTACTCCATCTTGAGTCTTAGCCATCTCAAGGTACACACGGATCAGCTTTCCAACACCCTGACTTCTCTTCCAAAGGCGCTGACCTCTACCCACCTGACCTCTGCTGTTCATTCCCATGGCCTCACTCTAGACCAGGACTGTCCAAGAGAACCTTCTGCCATGATGGAAAGGTTTTATCTACTCTTTCGGATGGGGTAGCCTCAGTCACAAGTGGTTACTGTATATTTGAAATGTGATTAGTGCAACTGAAGGAAACAATTTTTAAATTTTATTTAATGTTTAACTAATTAAATGTGAAGCCCCTATCTGGGCTTGTGTTCTCTGTGTGCTCTCCTGCTTCTACTGCTGAACTTGGCTCCTAGCTAAGGCCAACTCACCTCTAGTGCCTTAGAGCCTAGAACTTTCACTACTAAATTCTCCTCTCCTTTCTCCTTCAGTTTTTCCATCTCTACAAGGTCATTTCCATCAGCCTACAAACATGTTATTTCTCCCATCTTAAGAAAAATCTCTCTTGACCCCAGCTCCACACCTGGCACTGCTGTATTCTCCTCATTCTCTAGAGCAAAACTCCTTGAAAGAATGGTCTACACTCACAGATGTCCACTTCTCTCTCCCATCATAGCTTGAATCTCCACTCAGACACTGCTCTGAACACAGGACCCATGACCTTATATTGCTTAATCTAGTAATTATTTCCCAATCTTCATCTAACCCTATCCAAACAGCAGCATTGCCCGGTGGCTTGTCACTCTCCTCCTTAGAACACTTTCTTTACTTGGTTCAAGGACAGCACACTTGTGCGGTTTTCCTCCCACCTTTGCTGGCTGCTCCGTCTTCATCTCCTGTAATGGTTTCTTCTTCCTCAACCCTACAACCGCTGAATGCCAGCATGCCCAGGGTTTTGCCCTTGGACCCCTTCTTTTTTCTGTCTATTCCCTCTGATCTCACCCAGTTTCCTAGATTTAAACATCACCCACATGCTGGCCATCCCTGCATTTTTCTTGCCAATGCAGAGCACTCCTCTGAAGTCCAGCCCAAATTATCCAACTGCCAGCTTGACACTCTAACCTAACAGTCTCAAACTGAACTCCTGATATCCACCTCCCTGCAAAAATCACTTGCTCCTCCTATAGTCTTCTCCATGTCAGTTAAATCCTTGGTCTTCTTCTTTCTCTCTCCCACAATCATATGTATGTACACACACACATACAAACTGTATCTGAACCACCAGCAAATTTTATTGACTTTATCTATCTTCAAATTATTATTTTATTTTATTTATTTGAGAGAGAGAGTGTGTGTGCATAAGGGAGGAGGGAAAGGCTTAGAGAGAGGGAAAAACAAATTCCCCACTGAGCAGGGAGCCCAACGTGGGGCTTGATTCCAGGACCCTGAGATCATGACCTGTGCCGAAAGCAGATGCTTGTCGAACTGAGCCACCCAGGTGCCCCTGTCTTCAAATTATAATCAGAAACTGATGGCTTCTCACTACCTGCATTGCAACCCCTTTGTTCTGAGCCACCATCATCTCTCTCCTGAATTACAGCCTAGTGGTTTCTCCAATCCTGCCCTTGTTTCTGCAGTCTGGTCTCAAAATTGGCTGGAATGATCCTGGTAAAATTTAAATTACAACATGTCACTCTTCTGCTCAGGATGCTCCAAAGTCCTTATTAGGACTTCCAAGGTCTAACAAGATCAGGACCCTATTACTGCTTTTACCATGTCTTTCATTTCTCTTCCCCTCCTTCACTTGAGACTAGCCAAACCAACCCTCCCACTGCTACTGGAACTTACCATATATGCTCCTGTGTCTGGGACTTTGCACATGCTATATTCACTCTGCACTGAACTCTCTTCCCCAGATAGCTTTGTGGTTAAGTCCCTCATTTCTTCACATCTATTCAAACCTCACCTTTTATTGAGGCCCTTCCTGGCTCTGCTATCTAAAATGTTTACACCCTTTTCAGCACTCTATTTCCCCTTTTCTTGCAGTATTTTTCCTCCTTAGTTCTTAGCATTATCTAACATGCTACTAAATTTATTTATTTATCTTTTTTATTGTCTGTCTCCCCGAGTAGAATGAAAGCTCCATGAGGGCAAGGATTTTTGTTGGCTTTATTCACCGCTGTATCTGGATCTCTGTCTGGGATATAGTAGGTACTCAAATATTTATTGAGTGAATTAATAAAAGAATTCACATCATGTCCTTAGAAGAGTGCCTGGCATACAGCAATATTTATGAATCTTCATTGGTATTTTTATTGCTGTAACCACCATCTTCTTCATCCTGCTTGATTTGGCCCCTCCCTGCAGCAGTTACCTCAGAACTCTGCCTATCTCTTGCTTGATGAGCTGGCTAGTCTCAGAAGTTGTCTTCCAGCCACCCTGAGACCAACCTACCCACTGCTTCCATAGTTACGCTTCTTGAAAACAAATTCGATTTTTTTCATTCCCCTGTTTAAAAACGTTTTGGTGACTCCCCCACTGCATTCAGATAAAGTCCCAGCACCGATGTGACAGACAGACAAAGGGACCACATGTGGCATGCACTCATCTCTCCAGGCAGCTTCTCTCCATTCCCTCTTTACTCAAGACACACAACACACCAGGCCGGTTCTCAACACTGAGTCTTTCTCTGCCTAGAACGCCCTTCCCTTCTTGTCTGCCTTGTCAGCTCCTAGTCATCCTGTAAAACCCTCTTCAGGGCAACATCTCCCCTTTGGAGTTCATTACTGCTGTTGCTCTCTCTCAGACTTATGTCTATTAAGAGCTACATCATACGTATGGTCTGTCTTTATGTATTTTCTGCCCACTTTTTGAGCCTGATTTTCTCTACTTCCTGTCTGCCTCTCCTATTTGGCGTGAACTCTGTTTTTTCTTTAAGTCCTAGTGATTGTTGAGTTAAGTCGATCCATCCATATTTCTTCACCCACGTTTGTTCTCAGCCTGCTAGGATTTATGTTACTTAGACTAGATAGAGACCACCACTCCATGAGGGAGAAGGGAGATTGCTAGTCATTACTCATGTCTCTATACTGGCATCTGGCTCCTAGGAGGTGCGTAATCAACATGCTTGAAAATTTGCATATCCCTCTGGAGAGTAGGAGAGTAGGTGGGGATGTGTGAAGTCACATATTTTTCTTGAAGCTTCGAGGGGAAAATATTAAAGAATTTAATTAATATGTAACCTAAGTTATATGTTAAGACAAACATATTGTGGACAATAATACTAAATTCACAAGAACTTGAAAGACTATGCAGGACACTTAAAAGAAATTTTGAGTGTGTGGCAGGTCCCCCTGGGCTGCTGCTTCTGGTTCCTTAGAGGCAAGAGGCCATTCACCTCTGGTTGGTGGTTCAGCTGCCTCAGTGAAGATTTAGAAGTTCTGCCTTCCATTAATGCCACTTTTCATTTTCCTTGTTATTAATAGTCACCATCAGGAGGCTCTATCTACTCTCCCAAACACCTCCCCCCTGACCCTATGCCCATTCAGTATTTGAAACTTTTTTCCGTTATCCTTCACCATCAAATTCAAACCCCTAGAATCCATTCTTACTCCCCCAAAACATAACACCCACTTTAGTAGATAATTGCTAATCTAGGATAACCTCTTTTTAAAAAAAAGTTGTTTTTAGGGGCGCCTGGGTGGTTCAGAGGGTTAAGCCTCTGCCTTTGGTTCAGGTCATGATCTCAGGGTCCAGGCTCTCAGCTCAGCAGGGAACCTGCTTCCCCACCCTCCACCGCCCCCCCCCCCCCCCCGCCACCTTCCTCTCTACCTACTTGTGATCTCTGTCAGATAAATAAAAATCTTTTTTTACAAAAAAAGCTGTTTTTATTTTAGAGAGCGTGAGCAGGGGGAGGGTCAGAGAGAGAGGGAGAGAAAAGCTCAAGCAGACTCTAGGCTCAGTGTCAACCTGAGCCAAAATCAAGAGTCAGATGCTTAACCAACTAAGCCACCCAGGTGCCACTAGACTAACCTAACATCTTAATCCCTTTCCTACTTGGAGAATCTCCTCATTGTGTGTGTCTTGGTGGAAGGCAGGACCCTGCCTGTCACCACGTGATTTTCACTGTCATTTCAGTGACCCACCTGTATTTAGTTTCTTGATCCCATTTCTCCTGTCAATGCTTCAAGTTACCTTGTGGTCTTCCAGTAAAATTATTTCCTGCTTAAGTTAACTAGATTTCTGTTGCTTCCATGTAAGAACCCTCATACACACACACACACACACACACACACACACACACACACACACACAGAGTCTTTTTTTTTTTTTAAGCTAACATTCACTGAGCATTTATTATGGGGTGAGCAGTAAGCTAAGACTCTCACACATGACTTATTTAATTCTCATAACAACCTAATGGAAAATATAGTACCTGGATCCTGCACATGAAAAAAGCAAACACAAACAGGCTAAATGCTTCACCCCAGGTCATACCACTTGTAGGTGCTAGAGGTAGGATTTAAACCCAGGGAATCTGATCCCAGAGGATGCCATGCTCATCATGATAATAACCCATCTTACTCTCCTAAATTTCACTCTGTCCTCAACTCCTGTGTCCTCTGAAAGCTCAGTTCTCACTTCCTTCTTGAAGTCTTGCCATCCACTCCAACACACCTTTCTCAAATCCCATAGCACTCAACTGTTGATGCCAAGCAATCCAACACTCGTCAATATACTGTGCTATTATTTCGATTCAATATATTGTTCTGTAATATCTTGTGCTATTATTTACTAGCTTCATGTAGATTCATTTCTCTCTCTTCATTTCTGCTCCCTGGAACAATCTAATACTGCTTTTGTATGCTGCCTTGGCAACAAAGAGTTAGGCTGCAATGCGTATTGTACAAGCTTTGTCCACAGCATGGTAGGGCTGAATAAAGACTAGGTCCATCCTATTACACGCTAGCTGAATTTTCAGTATTTACAGCCCAGATAATAGACTGCACGTAAGCTTCAGCGCCAGACAAGCTCAAGTTCATTCTAGTTCTGTCACTTTATGACCCAAATAAGTGACTTGTTAATGGAGACTAGTTCTTTACTTGTACAAATGCGGAAAATACCTAAAACACATGGTTGTGAGCATGAAAGTACTCATAGGTAGGGGCACTCAGCTGGCTCAGTCAGTAGAGCAGGTGACTCTTGATCTTAGGGTTGTGAATTCAAGCCCCATGTTGAGTGTAGAGGTTACTTAAAAACAAATAGACATTTTAAAGTACTCATAAGTAAAGACTAAAGGGTTCAATATGATTTTATGTTCTCCCTTTCTACCTTCCCTCATTCAAGGTGGCTTTCAAGAGACATCCAAGAATCATTTTCTTCTTAAAGTCAGGTGAAGCTGGGTTTCTCAACCTTGACCTTATTGACACTCTGAGCTGGATAATTCTTTGTTGTGGGGAGCTGTTTTGTGCATAGTAGCATTCTTTAAGCATCCCTGGCCCTAACCTTTATCCCCTAAATGCCAGTAGCACAGGCCTACCCTCTAGTCCTGACAACCAAAAATGTCTCCTCTGGAGAACAAAATCACACCGGTTAAGACCACTGAGATAAAGTTTATGAAGGCATTCTGGAGGACATGCAGTCTATACAAATGACATACTATCTAACAGTTCATATATAATTCTTTTACAACTAAGAACGACCCACTTGTAGCTTAGGTAATTAGACAAACCTCAGGGAACAGGTAAGGGAAACAGACTTGACAGAGATGTCTTCGCTTCTCCTTGAGGAAGGAAATTTCTTCTGACCTTTTACCTAAACTGCCCCTTCCTCCTGTGGTGGGACCAGTTGGGGCAGGCAGTGGGAGGCTAGATCAAGCATACCCAGTTCCTGTATCCAGTAGTAACACAGCAGATAAAAAGCCTTTAAGATTTGAGATACTTTCCTCTTCCCATTTAAAGTCAAAATATTAAAAAAGCTAGGAAGAGATCTTTTCTGCTATATGCAGACTGATGTAAAGGTCCTCTTCTTAGCCCACTATTGTATCTTGCTAAAACCTGACTTCATTAGTTATAGTCAATAATTAACATAATTCATAGAACACCTCATCAGACAGATTCCTAAGGTGAGCATTGTTTTTTTTTTTTTTAAGACTTTATTTATTCATTTGAGAGAGAGAGAGAGGACTGAAGTGGGGTGTGGGAGAGCAGTGGCAAGGGAGAAGCAGACTCCCCACTGAGCAGGGATCCTGACTCGGGTCTTGAGCCCAGGACCCTGGGATCACGACCTGAGCCAAAGGCAGACACAGCCAACTGAACCACCTAGGTGCCCCAAGGTGAACGTTTTCAAGAAAAAGGCAGCTTATGATATGACTGCTTTTTCTTGGGATTTAAAGAACATTTTCAATATTTCTGAATCCAGCTTAAAAGTTTTATTAGGAAAAAAGATATTAATGTATAGTGAAGGTTTAACAATTCCCATATATAGCTACAGTCATCCATTTTATAAAACAACTATTTTCTCTTGCTTCTTTTTCCATTGTAGAGAATTTACGGAATTTCAAAACTGAAAAATGCTTTAGAGATTCTTAAGTTTTCAATCTTTTGGTGTCATGGGTCCCTTTGGCATTCTTGTGAAGCTCACTGACCCTTTCCAGAATAATAATATGCATTAAATAAAAATAATAAATGCATTAAATAAAATGCAGAAGGTTCCAGACATGTCGATCATGTTGATATATAGTTATCAAAATAGTTTTGAATACTATTTTTAAAAATTCTGATAAAATACCCATAGCTTAAAACTTGCCCTCTTAACCATTTTTAAATGTACTGATTCAGTGTCCTTAAATTCAACCACAGCTATCACCACCATCCATCTCCAGAACGTTTTTCATCTTGCAAAACTGAAACTCTGTACCCATTACACAGTAAGACTCCATTCTCCACAGCCCCCCACGCCCCTGGCAACCACTACTCTAAGCACCTCAGAGAAGTGGAATTATATAGCATTTGCCCTTCTGTGACTGGCTTATTTCTCTTAACATCATGTCTTCAATGTTCATCCACGTTGGAGCATGGGTCAGAATTTCCTTCATTTTAATGCCTGAATAATATTCCAATCTGCTTGCCACTCTTTTTTTTTTTTTTTTAAGATTTTATTTATTTATTTATTTATTTGACAGACAGAGATCACAAGTAGGCAGAAAAGCAGGCAGAGAGGCAGGAGAGAGAGAGAGGAGGAATCAGGCTCCCCGATGAGCAGAGAGCCTGATGCGGGGCTCGATCCCAGAACCCTGGGATCATGACCTGAGCTGAAGGCAGAGGCTTTAACCCACTGAGCCACCCAGGCGCCCCTTGCCACTCATTTGTTGATGAACATTTAGGTTGTTTCCACTTTTGGCAATTGTGAGTAACGCTGCTATGAACATGATGGGATGCATATCTGTTTGAGTCCATTCTTCCAATGCTTTTGGGTATCTACCCAAAAGTAGAGTCGCTGGATCATACAGTAATTCTACTTGTAACTTTTTAGGGACCTACCATACTGGTCTCCATAGCAGTTGTAGCATTTTACATTCCCACCAACAGTGCGCAGGGTTTCTGATTTCTCCACGTCTTAGCAAACACTTGTTCTTTTCCATTTTTTTTTTAAATAGTAGCCATCATCATGGGTGCAAGGTAGAGTTTTCAACATATTTTCAAAAACAAATCTATAACATAGTAATGTGTATTTGTTGTTCATTAACATATTAATTTGAAAAACTCTTAGAAATTCTAATAATTATCGTAGTTGCAAAGTAACAATGAGCCCAAGCAATATTTCAAGATACCCGCAAAATTTCCATATAATATGAAGATACCTGTGGTTTCTACTGGTGACAAAGCACAGGTATCACATAGCAAACACTACTGTGGTTTGTTGCCTACATTCACAATGGCAGAAAACGCCCATTTTCAGTTAAAGGTTGCTGGAAACTAAATGCAATATTTTCTCCCATACAAGTTTATAGACCCCAAATATTACTTTTAAACATATTTTGAGGTGGGGCACGGATCTCAGGTTAAGAATTACTGATCTAGTTTCTTTCTTATTTGATAGGGGAAGATAGTGAGACCTCCAGGGGAGAAGTGATTTAACTGGGACTGGAACTCAGTCTCCCAGTTCCTAGTCTTACGTGTTCTTTATCCTAGACATCCCATGCAAAAGGATCCACAGGAGAGCCCTGTGAACCAAAGCCTATAGTTTATTCTTTTGCACATGGTAGGTTTTGTAAATAGAGGATGAATGGTGTATATTATGAGCAAGGGAAACCAGAGCTGTAACGCGATCTTTTTGCTGAGAATCTTCGTGTGGGGCATTTTTTTCTACCCAGCGGCAACTATCTATGAGATAGATAGAAATTACTATTTCATTTCCATGAATTAAGAAAAAGAGATTAAAACTTAAAGGTGGTATTTGCTTCCAACATACATAGGTAACAAACATTTTTTTTTCCCAGGTGAATTAGTGAAAGCCTGGTCTTTTAAACAGCATATGTTACCACATCTGTTCTTACCTGTTTAGTTTCTTAAGAAAGGACTTGCCCCAGCCTAAAAGCAAAAGAAAGAGAAGTAAGGACTCAAAGAAAAAGAACAAAATGAACTCAACCTTCCTTACATTTTCTACATCTTCTCTAGACCTTTGCTTTCCTTTTAAAGCAATTTGCTTAATCACTCCCTCTCTGGGGGAGAGAAAGCCTAAGAGACTCCTAATCCCAGGAAACAAATTGAGGATTGCAGGAGGGGAGGGGGGTGAGAGGGATAGGTAGCTGGGTGATAGACATTGGGGAGGGTATATGCTATGGTGAGTGCTGTGAATTGTGTAAGACTGATGAATCACAGACCTGTACCCCTGAAACAAATAATACATTGTATGTTAATTAAAAATTTTAAAAAAGTTAAAGCCTCAAAAAAAAAATTAAGCAACTTGCTTAATCTTACTAGTAGTTTTAAGTTTGCTTTTAAAACTTGCAATGACTTCTGATGAAAGATAGATGACAATTCTCCTAAAGCAGATGTCTGTTGTTGGATGTATTTAGATTGGTGACATTAGTCATCTGTGTGACACGAGCTCTGTTGCACTTGGTTATTGAATGCCTGTTTTTCTAGTCCGTAATGGGTTGATTGATAGATAATGGGTTGATTGATAGAACCAACTTTCTGTTTCTTTGATCCTGAGAGAAGCTCAGAAACTTTCAAGTTGTCTGTTTGCTTCAGTTTTATCTGTCTGCCAACAGGACGCTCACCTAATCATTTGCCAAAAACTAGACTGGTATTTGTTCCTGGAAGGGAATCACCTCCATTTCTGATACGTCTGTGCACTTGGCCTGTCTAGCTTTTACCTCAGGCAAAGGGCCAAATCTCTGAAGAGGTTTCACCTGTGTCAAGACCAAGGCGCTGTTGTTCTTTTCATCTAAACAGATGGACTGTTCCCTAAAAAGATTTTACACTCACTAGCAGAGAGAAACGTTGGAATAATTTGGCATAATTTTTATTTTGTTTTCTTGGCTTTGGGGAATGATTAAAAAAAAAAACAAAACAAAAAACAAACACCCTTTAGACTTACAAGCTTCTAGCTAGTTGCTGAGCTACTTCCAGTGCATGCTCTCTGACATACAAATCATATTTGGTTCATCAATCTTATTTATATGCCTCGACATGTCCTATTTTTACATTAAATATTTGACAATCTCAACATGTTTTAAGATGAATAAATGCACACATTTCACGAGGCGGGGAAGCGACCGTGAGGGTTCGCCAGCACCACATGGGGTGCTGTACTTAAGAAACCTGCTGCTCTTAAAACATGTCTGACAGGAGTGCTCAGCCCTGTGGCGTGTATCCAACTCTGGTTTTTAAGGTCCCGAATTATCTTCTTACTTGATCTCCCAGACAGTTGTTTTCTTTCCCTTTTTTCCTTGGCGCCAGAAGAGGCTAAAAATGATGGGAAAAAAAAAACGTGGCCCCAGATTCCTCTGTATTCTGTCAGAACATCGGTATTCTAGACAGGGCAATGCAAATGTCCCTTTCAATCCGGGTCACTACTGTGTATTTCCCAAGTGGAGAATTATGGTAATAAAATCAGGCAGGGGGTTATGGCTAAACCTTAGGAGGTTAATTCCAACAGGTTGTGAAGCCCCCTGCAGGGCTTGGTGAGGGATCCTGGTGGCATTTTAACCCTTGGACCTTTGAATTCCTGTTTCTGATGAGAGAGTGCTACTGAGCAAAGAGGAAATTACATCCCCCCCCAGCAATTCGTGTACCCCTCCCATCATGCTTAGGAGGGCCTACCCAGGCGAAAGGGCTGCCCAACTCCATTGATATGGCATGATCTGAAAAACAGGAAAGTTCCCCTCTCCCATCCTTCTCCACCCACCCCAGCCCCCTCACCCACTGATAGGAGCTGTTCTAGTAATAGCATCATCCTCTCCCTTGGCTCTCTTTGAAATGTCTCCTAGTCCTGAGAGGCAGCCATGGGACATGTGGCCAGTCCCATGTGGCCAGTCCGAGAGATTGAAGTTGCTGATTCCTTTACGCTCTTTGGGGCAGCAGCGTGAGGAACCGAGGAGCGATGGGCCCTTGACACTCTTGAGGTCAAAGGTCATTTTGACCCTTTACTCATACGTTGTCACTCAGGCAACAAATATCAAGAGAGTTTCTGGTCTTGCAGCACTGTTTTGGTGCTGGTATATGGCGGTATGGGGTGACTAAGAACATATGGTCCCTCCCTTAATGACTTTACATCCTCATTGGGGGAGAAACAAACAAATTATAGGACAGGATAAGCTCATATAGTAGCAAACTATGCTCTGAAGGGATAAAGTAGGATCTGTAAGGGATACCTGGCAGGCTTGGGAACCCCAAATTTAGGCCTTTAGCTCTGTCCTGTTGGCTGCCTGGCTAGAGCACACCGGGTCAAGGCTTTGCTCCTGTAGTTCTCTGTTCCGGAATGTTTCTTTGCCCACATGTCCGCATACATGGTGCACAATTAAGCTGTCGCTTACCGCCACGTGTATATTTATATATTTTATGCACACATACATGGGAACCATCTGAAAACAAATTGCAGGCATTCTGGTGCTCTACCCCCAAATGCTTCAGCAAGTATCTCTAAGAACAAGCCAGTTTTCCCACATAACCAAATAATGGAGATGGGGTCTAGGAATCTGAACCCCTCTGGTTCTGTGCAGTGTAACCGGCCATGAAGCAGTTCCAGAGTGCCCAGCCAAGGCCTTTGCAGGACTGCCTCTGGGTGTGTCCATGAGTCAGAGGAGGAGAGATTTGTCATGCAGGGATGTAAGGGGACAGTGTCCCATGGTGTTCCACAAAGAATGCAGGGAGTTCTAGAAGTGCGGTATTCTTTGCTTTGCCTGTATGAGGGCTGAAGATCATGAGCCTCTCCTGGCTTAACTCCTGAGTGTCACAGGTGGGACCCGCTTGCGGGGCCCGGCTGTCACACAGACTCTGACACTGAGAGGGGCCCAATGCTTAGCTTAATGCTCTGCTATTACCATCCTGAAATACTTAATAATTTGGAACAAGGGCCCCCCACATCTTCATACCTGGGCTTTCTACCTATCATGTGGCTGGTTCGGATCCCAGGTCACAGGAATTTTAACAGTTAAGAAACTTAGAGCATCAGCAGCTGCTGGAAGGAACCTCAAGAACATTTAAAAAATGAGTAGCAACAGGAGATTTAGATGTACACAGACTTCTTTGAACCTGAATTCTGTGGGGATCCTGTTATCAGAACATGCTAAGGGAGTATGACGTCATTTTGCAGTGGCTGGCGGGCATTCTTCAGGCTGCTTAGTGACAAGGTTCTGAAGGCCCACAGCGTGGACCCATCTCCAGGCAACACTGGGATAAGGCTTGAATGAGGCTCTGCACGGGCCACTTCTCTATCCTTGGTCGCGCTAACAGGCAAAGATAGCTTCTGTTTCATCATTCACTGAAAACTAAGGTCGGCTTTAAAGACTGCTAATGATTCTGAATCCAACCACCCATTTAAAGGAATCCCAGAGGCCAGAGGGATACTGAATCACACCAAAATCCAAACTGGAAAATTGTCAGCAAAATCCAGACCGGAAAATTCTTGGGGTACACAGTTGTTCCCTTCATGAAATAAATTGCAAGCCTTGATAGAGAGAGAGGGAGATGGGGAGAGAGAGATATTCATAGATTAGAGAAAAAAAAAAAAAGACAGGACACATTGACCAACCATAATATATGGATCTCATTAGGATGCCGATTTAAAAGAAAAACTGTAAATAAATGAGTAGGAAACAATTTGAAATTTGAATATTGACTATTTGCTTTTCAGGATTTTTATTCATTATTTTAGCTGTGGCCATCGTGTTATGGTTGTTTTTTTAAAAATCCTTGTCTTTTAGAGTTACACAAGAGGTATTTAGGGATGAGATGATATGATGTTTGGAGGACAGAATTGCCCACGGCTTAATGGTTTTTGGGACTGGGTGGCTAGGACATGAGGGGTTGTAATACTATATTGTTTATTTTTGTGTGCAGTCAAAATTCTTCATAATAAAAACTAAAAAAAAAAAACAAAAAAAGCTTATTGGTTAAAGTAGCATGGGATTATAACCTGAAGTATAAAATAAACGTCCAGGAATCAATAGTAATGCAAATAATTATATTTATGTTGAATGAATACATAAATAAACAGGGAAGAAGAGACAAATGCAGAACCCCAACAACTAATGTAGATACTCTACCCTTGAGAAGAGGAACTCCCACTCCTTAAGTGTGGCCTGGGCCTAGTGACTTCCCTCCTGAGAGTGCCATGGAAAGTAGGGAGAAAAAGAGTGACTTTGCAGTGGAGAAACCTGACAACCTCAAGCCAGGTGATCAAGGTTCACATCAGTAGTAGAAGACATACTGATAGCATTGCTCCTCACAGGATGTGGTAAGGACGGCTCTTAGCCTCTGTGGTCCTCCTCTTGAAGACCCATTAACCCAGTGTAATCAGGCAAAACCAAATTGAGGGCAATGCCACAAAGTAGCTCACCGCCACTCCTCAAAACTCTCAAGGCCATTAAAAACAAAGGGAGTCGGAGAAATGGTCACAGCCCAGAGGAACCTAAGGAGAATGACAAATGAATGTAATGTGATATCCCGGTTGGGATCCTGGAACAGAACATGGATATTAGGTAAAAACGAAGACAATGTAAATAAATGTACGGACTTCAGTTAATAATGACTGTAAAAAACTTTGTTAAAAATTACTTGTAAAAATTGTAAAAAATTAGTATTGATTCTTTAATTGTAAAAAATTACTACATATACTTATAAAAAATTACTACTGTAAGATGTTAATGATAAGGGAAACTGGGTATATGGAAACTATTTGTACTATCTTCACAAAGATTCTATAAATCTGAAACTAGCCTAAAATAGAAAGTGTATTGTTGGTGTAAGCTGGTTATTGGGTAGAGTATGGTAGTATGAGGGGCTGAGCCTGTCATGATTTCTCGTTTCTTCTGTTGCCATAAGCAAGCCTGCTTTCCTTAGCTAAAGACTGTTCTAAGTATGTTTGTGAGAGAAGGAATTGAAAGTGACTGAAAGTTGATATTTTGCAGACATTTCCTCTCATCCTCCTGTTCCTCTTCAGGAAGAGGAAGCAGGTTGGTGCTCACTTGAGACTTACTACTGGTTTCCACTTCAGGGTTGCAGATACGTGGGTAGGGAGGGGAGGTGAGGGGGAAATTCTGATTAACACAATAATGTTTTCTAAGAATTCAGGTGGATTGGGCCTGTCCCTCCTCTTCTGTCTCAGCAGAAGCTTCATTCCTTTGCACCTTTGTCATTGCAGGGAGAAAATACTCCCCTTGGAGAACTCTCTTGAAAGACTTTGGTAGTAATTGTAATATGGAGGTGTTGGGGAGGGGGTCGGGGTGGAAATACGGTGAGGTTAGGGGATAAAGAAAAATTACATGGAGAAAATATTTTTCATTACTTTGACTCAAAATGGAGAGGGAGAAATATTATAAGAAGACTGAATTCATAGGCTTTTCACATACAAATGAGTCCACTTGCTGGACTGCCAGCTTCTTGCTTAGGCATTAAGGATGTATCTCGTTCATTCTGGACCTGGTAAAGTTTATCTAGCAGGATACTAAAACAAGCTTATTGTGGAGGACCCTGCCAGCTAGAGGGCGATCCCCTGGGTGCAACTGCTTCTTCAGGGACAAGGTTTATCAAGCAACTACAAAGGCAATCCTCTCTATCTTTCCTTCTTTGAAGAAAGGAAATGTCAGAGTCCTTGGACCAATTTTTCAATGTCTTTGGGAGCTCTAGGAGTTTGTTTTTCCTAAACATATTCTTTGGAGAAGCCTGGAGAGGAAAGAAAAGTGGTCCAAGTGCACACAGATGGTAAACCCACAGTTCTCATCAACAGCTGCAAGAAATCATCTTGACTCAAGCAGGCCACCTCTGAGATAGGAAATGAAGCCTCGTGAGAATGAGGAATGGAAGTCCTTGAGTCAGAATGATAGGATGCTCTCAAGAGACCTGCAAAATAGCCCTGAGTCCCATCTTTCCTCAAGAGGCGCATTTTAAAAATGACAGCAAAATAGATATTGGTCTGGACGATCAATCAAGTCATTGGATATGTTGTTTGTATTTTTCTGCAGTTTTCCTCACTGGACCTTAAAGTCATGACTGGAAACTGTTTGGAAAGAATTGCAGAAGAATATAATATAATTAATAGAATATAATATAATGTATAATATAATTAATATAATATATAATATAAGTGAATATTTATATTCTCTTGAGTTAGGGAAATTTTTTCTAAATATGGCATTAGAATAGAACATGAGGAAAAAGATCAGTGAATTTGACACAGTAAAAACTAAAAATGTCTGTTTATTTTTTCAAAAACACTGTAAATAACATTAAAACGCAAATAGCAACCTTGAATAATATTTCCAACATACCTTGCAGACATGAGATTTAAAATCTTTATATATACATATAAAATAAAGGAGAAGACCCTAATATGAAAATATATGTAAATAAATGGATTAGGTATTTATAAAAGAAAAATTCAAATGGCCAATAATTTTATGAAAAAAAATTGTCTATAAAACTAGTAAACAAGTTGGGGCACCTGGGTGGCTCCATTGCTTAAGTGTCCAACTCTTGATTTCAGCTCAGGTCATGATCTTGGGATTCTGAGATCGAGCCCTGGGTTGGGCTCAGGTGCTGGGTGTGGAGCCTGCTTGAGAGTCTCTCTCTCCCTCTGTCCCATCTCTTCCCTTAATTAATTAATTAATTAATTAAAACAACAACTGGCAAACAAGTAAATGTACATTAAAACAACCATGAGGAACATTTTCGCCAAATAAGCCACAAAGGAAAAAATTACTAACATTAAGCATTCATAAAAAACTAGTACTTTCATGTAATGCAGAATATAACCTGGTATGTTCCTGAAATTTGGCAATATGTATCAAAAGACTTAAAAATAAGTTTCCCCTTTGGCCTAGGAATGATCATAAAGAAATAATTGAGCATATTTACAAAAGTGTATGTTTGAGGATGTTCAACTCAGAATTGTTGATGATAGCAAAGCAACTTCTGAGTTGGAATGACAGTCACCAATTGGGAATAGGCTCAGTAAATTACAGTATGGGATGAGTAAGTGGTTAAGAGCACGGGCGCTGGGCGCCTTGGTGGCTCAGTCGGTTAAGCATCTGCCTTTGGCTGAGATCCTGATCCCAGAGTCCTGAGATCGAGTTCTGCATCAGGCTCCCTGCTCAGCAGTGAGTCTGCTTCTCCCTCTTCCTCTGCCTCTCCTCCATCCTCTGCCCCCACTCCCTTCTCATGCTCTCTCTCTCTCTCTCTCTCAAATAAATGAATAAAATCTTAAAAAAAAAAAAAAGAAGGCATGCTCATGGACACTGCCTGGGTTCACATCCTGGCTCTTAGTACTGGGTGGCTTCTCTGTGCCTCAGTTTCCTTACCTGTAAACTGAAGATAATTTTATAACATCTGCCTCACTAAGTCACTGTGAGAATTAAATGGGTTGCTCTGTGTAACGTGCCTGTTTTAGTCCATGTGCTAGCTGCTCTGATCATCCCTCCTCTTTCCTTGGCTAAAACATGGCTATTAAATATGTTGTAGAACACACAAAAATATGGGGAAGTGGACATGATATAAGAAGTTGAAAAAAAAAAAAGCAGATGGCAGGAGAGTGTCCATAATCCCAATAACAACTCTGTAAATACATAATCTATGTAGGCAAAGAAAACACATGTATATAGAGGGGACAGACCAAATGTTAACAGCGCTTATTTCTGGGTGATCTTTATTTCTTCTTAATAATTTTCAGTATTGGGGCGCCTTGGTGGCTCAGTGGGTTAAAGCCTCTGCCTTCGGCTCGGGTCATGATCCCAGGGTCCTGGGATCGAGTCCCATATTGGGCTCTCTGCTCAGCGGGGAGCCTGCTTCCTCCTCCTCTCTCTCTCTGACTGCCTCTCTGCCTACTTGTGATCTCTATCTGTCAAATAAATAAATAAATAAAATTAAAAAAAATAATAATTTTCAGTATTTTACAAATTTCTACCGCAACAATATTTTTGCTTATAATCAACAAATTTTTAAAAATACAAATCCGTGGAGCGCCTGGGTGGCTCAGTGGGTTAAGCCTCTGCCTTTGGCTCAGGTCATGATCTCAGCGTCCTGGGATCAAGCCCCAAGCATCAGGCTTTCTGCTCAGCAGGGAGCCTGCTTCCTCCTTTCTCTCTGCCTGCCTCTCTGCCTATTCGTGATCTCTCTCTCTCTGTGTCAAATAAATAAATAAAAAAAATCTTTAAAAAAAAATACAAATCCGTTTTTCAACAAGCATATGCAGATGTAGGCCTGTTGCCCATTGCCTTGTCTGACAGGGGCCGGCTTTGGAGGAGCATCCTTCCTGCTCCTTTTTAGAGTCTTGAATTTCACCCCACCTTGGAGTTGATAGCCCCGCCTCTTCCTTTATCGGGCCCAAGGCTGGACTGCGGTCTGGTCCTGGAGGAGCAGATGAAGCTGGTGGGATTCTGGGTCCCCTGAGTCCCCTCTGAGAAGGAAGTGTAGCTCTGGGGCGGGACTGGGGTGCGTGGGGGCCACTGCTGGTTTCTACATGCTAAGCAGTGGATATGTGAGAAGGCCTTATGGGCTTCTGCTAGAGCAGGTCCTGCTGTTAAACTTGAGTTTCAAATGTTGAGAATCTTCATTTTCCTCTTGCCTTGATGAATAACAGCAAGACGTAGGAGGCAGGGAGGCAGGTGGCATTCATCCCCACCTCTAGATTTGGCAATCAGGGCAAGGTCTTTAAATGGCTTGGCATCCTGTGCTAGCTTTATTGTCCAGAATTGCCAAATGATGGCTTTGTTCACACCTCCCAGGGGAGAATGGGAGGGCGAGAGGCCTGAGATCCTAATTGGTTAAGGGAGGCCCCAGCACTGAGATGGGCGAATAAAACAGGTTTTTCCCTTTCTCCTTGGTGGAAAGCAAGACAGAATTTGGGCGAGTCTAGGTCTCTGAGTCACGAATGGGCTGGTTTCAGTCTTTCCTGAGGCTTCTGGGTGTTTTTGTCTCTCGTTTCTGGAGCCTGGGAAATTGTGGGTGTTTCACAAAACTTGCTGACTGGTGAGCACATAAAGAAGTGTCTGGGGATGAATACGGGAATGGATAGGTGGATGACTGGTGGGCTGGAGAACTGGCAGCTGGAGGCCAACCTGCTTGAACTCCTTAATCTTTCCCCTCCTTTAAACTTCCTGGAAGTAAGGGGCACAGCCCCACCCACAATTCTGATGCTCTCATCACAATTTCCCCTGCTCACAACACCAACGCTGAGGCAACAGCAGGCTAAGGTAAACCAGAAACGGCTGAACGCTGGTTATTTGGTCCAAATAAGGCAGGCTATTAATAGCTGCGTGTTAGGAAGGTGTTCTCAATGTAGAGTTGCTTAGGAGAAAGACAACAGACAAAATTTCCAAACGAAGTCCCAAATCCTGGGTGTCTGTGTAAATAAAGCTGGGGTTCATAGAAATCTAGGTTGACAAATGGTGGGGAGCTGTCTGTCTTTGGGTATCAGGGGAATCTGGTGGTTAGGACTAGGAAAACCAGTTTCTTGAGATCTTTGAGACAGGTCAAGAGTTTATTTACAGGTGAGAAGGCAGAAGCAATGATATTAGAAACTGGGCTTCAGGCCATTAATTCACTCTCAGGGAAATGGAGCACAACAGAAACAGCTCATCAGGGCAGGGTGGTTCCAGAAGGACTCAGGGTCCAACCTGAGCGCTACTGACTGGGGGCTCCATTCTCTCTGTTAAGGGCTGCCACCACAGGTGAGGGGCTAGGAGCTAGGGCCCCAGTGGTCAGCAGATGAGGAGATCTTTACATTCTCCAGCCATGATCTACATCATTATCATCTCTCAAACTTTGAACATTCCCACTCCACTGGTTCCTTCTTCCTCTGAGTACGAACATGTCCCAGGCTCTCTTACCTTTCAAAAGAAAATCTTTAATTGCCCTCACCTTGAACTACCAGCACTGGTTTCCTCTTTTATTGCCAAAATTCTCAAACAAGTCATCTATATTCAATGTTCTTCCACTTCCTGATTACTAGCTCATTCCGTATTTTTTCAGAATATCACTTTCTCTGATGCTTCTTAACTGAAATTGCTACCCAAGATCACCATGCCTCCTAAGTCCCCAAATCAGTCATCCTGCTCACTTCTCCTCCTCCTCCTCCTTCTTCTTCTTATTTTGAGAGTGAGTGAATGCAAGAGGTGGGGAGGAGGTTGGGGAGGAGGTTGGTGAGGAGGGGTAGAAGGAGAGGGAGAGATAGAATCCTAAGCACGCTCCATGCCCACCACAGAGCCCAACACAGGGCTTGATCCCATGACCCTGAACTTATGACCTAAGCCAAAATCAAGAGTTGGATGCTTCACCAACTGAGTGTCCCAGGCGTCCCATCTCTGCTCAGTTCTTATTCTTCTTGACTTTTTGGTAGCATTTAACAGTGATGACCACTGCTACTACTTGCAACTGTTCTCTTTTTTTAATGGCTGGGGCATCTTGCTGTCTTGATTTCCCCTCCATGACCTCTAATTACTCTCCTCTCCTTGCAAGTGCAGACATTACTTACTAGGACAGTATGGCACGGTGGTCTCAAGTCCCTGCTTTGTGGTGCATGGAACAGGGCACATTGTAAGCACACAAAAAATGTAGCCAATGGGCAAAGAACCTGCTTCCTCATGCCCTTGCCTCATCAGAACCCTTATCCATTCCATGGGTTTCCTCATGGGCAGCACCCTGAATGCCTTTCTATTTCCCCGTCCTGGGGAACTGGAATCTGTTATCACAGGAGGGGCCTGCTTCCCCTACAGATTTGAAAAGTGCACAGGGGAAAGGCCCTGCCGTATATTTCCAGCCCCAGTGAGTAGCTCTGTGTGGCATTTTAGAGATTCTTATGTTTTTGTTTGCTTGTTTCTAGAAGGACCTCAGTGTAACCAAATGTGTGTTTTCAGGACACCCTTGCATTCAAGGCCACAGATTTATATTTCTAAGTGCCTGCTGGACATTTTCACATAATATCTCTGTTTAACTAACCAAATTTATGGTTCAGAATTGACATTCTCCCAGAAAAACTCAAAATCACAACATGACCACTATTGTCTCTCCATCATCCCTGACATACAGACCCCCCCCCCCCCCCCGCAACTCTGGGGTATCACACTTCCCCACTCCTGTATCCAACCCACTTTTTCTATTCCCAGGACCCCTGCTGGCCACACACGTTGGGGCCAAGTCAACCCTAAAGCTCCATTTTGGTTCTGTCACTTCTGTATCCTCAATTAACCACCAACAGAGTTCAGGTAGCCATGGAGTCAGGGTGGGCCTCTGGCCTCCCTTCCCATCTTCCTATTCCATTCCTCCCTACACAAAGACTGGGTGACTTCCCTTGCCTAAAGACAGCACCCATTCCCTACTTTGTGCCTTTCGCTTAGAGTATCCCCTCCCTAACTTTCCCCCTAACAAGTTCCTAGCAATCACCCAGGTAAGTGCCACCTGCCTCGGGCTACCTTCTCCCTATTTACCGTAGCAAGAAGTGTTGCTTCTTTTGTCTGATCTCCTCAAACATTTAATTTGTAACTCCCAACATGAATGAGAGTAGATAGATCATTTCTGTCTCCTCCTCCTTTGAGGGAAGGGATGGTACACCCAGTGCTTTGCCCATTTTAGGCAATATTCATGTACATGATTGAAAGAATCACCTTACCAAAACTTTGTATTCAAGAGATCTGTGATCTCCACAGTGACCACCACCAGCTCATTTCCAGTCTAGTTAAGTCTGTGATTGTTGGCCCCTATGGAAAAAAGATCCCATTAGGTTTAGGCTCTGGGGAAGTGTACAAAGCCTAAAAAATGAGTCAAATTAATGAATGAGCCATTCCTCAAGCATGGGAGTTCTTGAGAGCCAATGAAAGGAAGGACAGGGTCATTTCATGACAACAGAGGACCAGGTGAGGCCCATCTGGAATTTTCTGGAGATCAAGGCTTGAAGCTTAGATCATGGCTCAGATTCACCACCATCTAGTCCTTGGGCCTGTAGTGGGATCACCCTTGGGAATGTAATTAGGAGTTCCTCCTCTCTTTCCTGTTCATACCCTTGTTTCTTTTCTCTTTTTTAGAGTCTCGGTCTATCCCATAACCCATTTCTGTAGCATCTTTGTTCCAAAACTGAGCATTTCTCAGGAACTAAGTAAGGGGATAAGACAGAAAACAAGAGAAGCTGTAGATATTTTGCCAGCAGGAAGAGCTGTTCTTGACCCTCTAAAGTCTGACCCCATCCAGCTCAAAAGCCAGGCCTCTCCTCCAGGGAGCATTGATGGAGGCATTTCCCTAGGAGGTCCGGGCAGACTGAGAGTAGCTGCAGGGATCTTCAGGAGACAGGAAGACGGGATCTAGCCTGTATTTAGTGGAGTTTTATAGGTAGTGATTAAACACTTGTCAAAAAGCAATTATTGAATGATTACATGCTTGTAACTGACCCCTTCCAAGAGCATAGTCTGAAGAGCGGTAACATCGCACCATCCAGGATCCTGCTGGAAATCTAGAACCCGAGGCCCCCATTCCAGGCCTACGGGATGAGAAATCTGCATTTTAGTGCGATCCTGTCATGATCTGGGTCCACATCAAAGCGGAAGAAGCACTGCCATAGGCATTTTATACTGGTCTCTTAAAAACGGGTTTCCAAGAGCCAGTGTCTATAAAAGCAGTCAGCAAACCACCACACGGCAGAGACTTACTTGCCTTCTTCCAAAAGGGTTGAAATGGTGGGAGACAGCCCCGTGGAGGACGTCCTTATCGAACCATCCCTTCCTCCTAGGGTTCTCATGGCCACCTCCCTTCCTGGCTCAAATCAAGGGGCTGTTGTGCTTTACGAGGTTGTTGGAGTGGCTGTGAAGGGGAAGGGGGGAGACACAGAGGAGTGTGCAGAGATGCTGGGGTATCTGACTCCCCACAACTGTTCCCATACCCCCACTCCCTGGGAGGTCAGGGCAGGTCAGAGCAAGAAGCCTCGGAAGGCTGGATGCTTCCTAAAGAACTGCCAGGGGCGCCTGGGTAGCTCAGTGGGTTAAAGCCTCTGCCTTCGGCTCAGGTCATGATCCCAGGGTCCTGGGATCGAGCTCCACATCAGGCTCTCTGCCTGGCGGGGAGCCTGCTTCCTCCTCTCTCTCTGCCTGCCTCTCTGCCTACTTGTGATCTCTGTCTGTCAAATAAATAAATAAATAAAATCTTTAAAAAAAAAAAAAAAAAAAGAACTGCCAGCCCAGCTAGTTTAAGAGAAAGGCAGCTTCACACCTGGAAACGATCCAAATCTCCACCAGCAAACGAATGGTATAGCAAGCAAATTGGGGTATATCCCTGTGATGGAATACTACTCAGCAATAAAAAGGAATGAATTATTGATAAATGCAGCAACAGGGATAAATCTCAAAATAATTGTTCTGCAAGCAGCCAGACCAGAGAGAGAGGGAGAGGAAGAGAGAGAGAGAGAGAGAGAGAGAAATGTATGACTGCATTTATATAAAGCTCTAAAAAATGTGATCTCACCTATGGTTACAGGAGATCCGTGGGTCTTGAGAATGAGGGACAAGCAAACAAGGACAGGAGAGGGGGATTACAAAGTTGGCATGAGGAAAGTTTTGGGGATGATGGACAAGATTTTCTGTCTTGCTTCTGGTGATGGTTTCCTGGATGTATGCCCTTGTCAAACTGCTATCACACTGTATACTTTAGAAGGTGCAGCTTTATCCTATGTCAGTCATACATCAGTACAACGGGGAAGAGAGAGAGGGAAGTCTGCTGGTCAGGGTAACCAAGAGCCAGGGAAGAGCAATGAGAAGGAGAATGGAGAGAAGCCTGGAGCCTGAGCGAGGTAGAAACCAGAGGTAAGGTGAATCCTGGTACCTGCAGGCCTCTGAGCTGCAGGAAGGCGGCCTGCCTTGTTGGGCCCCACCCTGGGCATGGCACACTAGGCAGAAATTCAGCAGGGGGAGCCATCCAGGCCCTAGTTCATCTCTGGCTCAAAGGAGTCTTTCCAGAGCCAGTGGCAGTCTGGCTCCCAGCAACATAGGCTTTCTGTGATGGAGGGAACCTGGACTCCAAAACCAGGCCTGGAATAGACCTTGCTTATCAGAGAAACAAAAGATAATGGGGGCCTGTCCCTTCTGAGCCATCCCTGGCTCTCTGTTTTCTAAGCCAGAGTCAGATGGCTTCTGGCTGAAGGGTGAGGCATTGCTCACCAGGACAGTGGCCCCATGGTACTGGAGGGGAAGTTCAGAGGATAACCTGGGATTGGGGACCTTCTTGAACTTGGTCCATGCTTACTGCATTAGGCAAGGCTGCCTCCCATCACTTTCACCCTGGAGGTCAGCCTAGCATTAAAGGACTTGATAGTTGTTATGTCCCAACAATGGGTCCATGATTAAAGGAGAGAGACTGATACAAAGTGAAGGTCAAGCAAAGCTTTATTTCGCACCAAGCATCAAGAATGAAACTGGCCAGCCAGGGCCACGCCTCTTACAGAGAGGGTGACCCCGCTCTCCTTTTACAGACTAGCTTTTAAGGGCAAAGGACATGTGGTTGGGCCTGACCACGCACAGGTGGCCAATGAAATTGTAACACACAGAGAAAACTGCACAGTGTTGCTAGGTGACCAATTGAATTACAATTTCACCTTGGTTAGGATTGGTGCCCAAAAGGTTCCCAAAGGGCGGGGCCCATACTCCTTGGTAGTTAGGGAGACAGTATGCAACCCCCCACTGATCGGATGTCTCCACCTGGCCTGACCCATCCTTGTATCTGTGCTTTGTTACCTGAGGCTGGTTTCTGGGACTTGTTTTTAAGTAAATCCCCTGGGGGAAGGGGAGTAGGGACAGTTTAAGGGTTAAACAACAATGGAATGGAAGCCTCTGGTTAAATAGGTCCTTACAATGGTGACCACATTCCACATCAGGGGCTGCCACTTAACTATATGACTGTTAATCATATGACATTGTTGATCAAGGGAGGTCCTGACAGAGCCCCTTCCAGCTGGGTTTAACCAGCCCCACAAGCTGACTTTCTTTTTAGTGTCAGTTCTGTCCGCTAGTCCATAGCAGCAATCTCCTCCCGAGCTAGAAGTCTGTGGGGAAACTGCTTTTCTTTTCAGTGGCTCCCTGGTGATCTTTCTTCCACAGAGGGGGAATGAGAAGCAGTGCCATGCCCTTTCAGGCAAGGCTGGCTAGAGATGTGGTGTCACGGCCATTCACACAGCCTGCTCCAAGACAAACTCCAACTCTGGCTTCATGGTTTTAAAATTAAGGTACGATTTACATGGGGTAAAATTCACCCCGTGTGTATAGCTCAATGAGTTTTGATAAACGTGTAAATTTGTGCAACCACCACCCTAATGAAGACAGAGAAGAGCTCCATCTTTTCCAGAATTCCCCCATAACCCCTCTGCCCATCCCTCATCCCAGCCTACCCCTCATGTGTTTTCTGTCCCGATGGTTTTCCTTGGCAAAAATATCACATAAATATCATATAAACGGAGACGCGTGAGATGCAGGATTTGGGGTCTTGCTCCTTTCATTCAGCGGGAAGTGTCTGAGGCTTGTGCATGTTGTCACATGGATCGGGACCTCATTCCTTTTCACTGTATGGATGTAGCGCAGTTTGTTTTCCATTCCCAGTAGAAGGACATTAGGGTTGTTTCCAGCTTTGGGGGATTTTGAATAAAGCAGCCAGAAACGTTTGCATAAAGGTCGTTGTGCGGACGTAGATATTTCTGTCAGTGAGGAGTGGGATGATCAGGTGAGGCGGTAAGTGTATGTTCTACTTTATAAGAAACCACCAAATTGTCTTCCGGAGTGATTGCACCCTTTCACACTCCCACCACCAGCAGCATGTGAGCTTTTCAGGTCCTTCACAGACTCACCATGGCTTGATACTGTTTGTTTTTAAAGCCATTTTTAAAAAGATCTTATTTATCTATTTATTTGAGAGAGAGCGCGCGAGAGTGGGGGTGGGAGGAGGAGAAGTGGAGGGAGAGCAACGAGCAGACACTGAGCTGAGCGCGGTGCCCTGCGCGGGAGTCGATCTCTCAACCTGAGCCGAAACCAAGAGTCGGGCCCTTCACTGACTGAGTCACCTAAGTGCTCCTTGTTTTTAAGCCATTCTAATCAGTGTGTGATGGTACCTCACCGTGGTTTTAATTTGCATTTCTCTAATGACAAATGATACTGAGCGTGTTTTCATGGGCTTGTTCGCCATCCATCTAGCTTTTCAGGTGACCTCAAATGTTTTGCTCTGGTCTCGTTTTTAGTAGCTGAGGTTGAAGCTCTCCACACCTCAGGGCTCTCCCCTTGCACCTGCCTCCACAGGCTGCTTCAGAAACTCAGACTGAAACAGTGCACCCTGAGAAACTGGTGGGGAGGGGGAGAGCGGGTAACAGAGATTAGTGTAGGGGCGCCTGGGTGGCTCAGTCGGTTAAGCGTCAGCCTTCGGCTCAGGTCATGATCCCAGGGTCCTAGGATGGGGCCCCGCATCTGGCTCCCTGCTTGGGGGGGTGGCTCTGCTGCTCTCTCTGCCCTTCCCCCCAGATGGTGCTCTTTTCTCTCTCTCTCTCTCCTCTCTCTCTCAAATAAATAAATAAGATCTTAAAAAAAAACAAAACAAAACAAAACAACAAAGATCAGTGTAATGCTGCCAAAAGAAAGAGTGTTAAAAAGTGCGATGGAGAAAGGCAGAGTGAGTGTTTTCTCAGATGGATATATAAGAACAAGGAGAACAGGAAGGGGCAAGGAAGCCATGGTTCCCTTGCAGGAGGGGCAAAGGCACCCTACATCCAGCATGGCAAGATGAAAACCATCCTGCTCTTCTAGTCTCTGTGCTTTGGAAGCACGCACCATGTTCTGCTCTTCTAGAAGACAAGTCAGTGAGATCCTGTTTCCCTGGGCTTCTCCGGAGAAGTAGGCCAGGGATGCTAGGCAGTGGCTCGGAGATACAAATACAAACGTGCAGCTGCGAACATGTGGCTAGAGAGCCAGTCTGTGCTTCCTTGTGTTCAGCTTCTTGTCAAGGTCCCCAAAGAATCTTCCCAAGAGGCTCTCTCCACCCCATCCCCCACCCCAGCCCCTCGTGCTCCGTGGTGCCGCTGTTGCGACGCTGCTGGACCGGAGGCCTCTCACCACCGCTGTGCATTTCCTTCAGCTTAGATCCATCAAGAAGGGTTCTCCGGGCTGCTTGTTCCCTGGGCCTGGGTATGTGAGTGCTGCCCGGGTGGTCATTTCCCTGCCGTGCTGTCGGGCCCTGTGGGTCTTCCTGGGGTCCCAAGGGAGCGCTCCCAGGAAGACAAGGGGCAACTCAGACCCACCCTCGAGGCCTCGGATGGTGCAGAGCGGCGTGTGGATGGAACTCGAAGTAGGGAGGCAGGTTGGGCCTAGAGCAGAAGCCTTACGCGCGCGCACACGCGCGCACACACACACACACACACACACACACACACTCAACGTTCCAAAAGATCACCTCCAAGAAGAAGTGAGTCTGGAAACAGTCATTTCGGCAGCAGGGCCAAACATGGCATTCAGAAGAAACACCTTCGGCAGACATCCAGTGGAAATGTGGCAATGTGGAGCCTGGCTCTTGGCCACCAGGGGTCCAGCTGCAAACAGTCACCATGCTCCCCAACCTCCAGGGAAGGGTTGTGAAGTCATTCCTTCTTGACTGGCCCGCCCCCACCTGACAGGTCTGACAGTGACAGCGGTGACAGAAACAGTGATGGATAAGGCTCTGGAGAGGCAGCCAGAAGCAGCCAGAGGCTGACTCTCCAGATAGACAACACAAGATGGTTTCATTACTTTGCTCTCCTGAGAGCTCTTCAGAAAACAATCATCCGTTTAAGCAACCAGCCTTCAGGCCAGACCCAGTAGGCCTCAAGAAGGGCTGGCTCCTTTGTTTTCCTCAGGAGGGTTGTCTGGATGAAGCACCTACGGCCAGAAATTGCTCTCTTTCTCACAACCCCCTTTTGAAGGCTTATCGATGCTCATTTGCAGGCTTGGAGATGTTCTAATTCAAATATTTCTCTTTGCTCAGGGAGTGATTCCCCCTGCCCATCATTCTTTCCGTGAACTCCTATGAGAGAAGCCATATTCCTTCCCTTTCTGGCTTGAATATCATTAGAGGGTAAAGGCAGTTTTGCTCCTGGAGATAGAGGACAGCTACCCACTCCCTTGAAGTGAGTGGGTGGTTTGACTCAGGGCACTGGGTGTGACTAAGCGAGTTCATCAGAACCCAGGGCATCACGGGGTGGTTCCTGTTTCACTGGCAAAAGATCTCTACCGGAAGAGGCCTGGCCCTGAGGCTTGCTCCCCAAAGGGTGATCGCTTCCTACCCCACAGTCTTTCTTCACACTTGCACAGCTTTGAGCCCTCACTGTTCTCAAAGTCTCAAGCCGACTCACTTGGGCAGCGAATTGCTAGATAATTTACTACTCTATTGAGGGCTTCAAACTTCAGCTATTAATTTCTGCGTCTTGTTTAGGCACTGCTACAACAGAGACGTTTTGTTCATTGGTTTCCATAAGTATTTATTAGGGTGTATTTGTTCCCATTATAAATCGTTTGGATTTATGAGTTGGTGTAGTCCATTCTTAATCATACCCTGCAAAGCCCAAGAATCCTGAAGAAATAATTATTATATATGTTCAACTCTTAGATGCCCTTGAATAGTGCTCTCACTGCACATATAAAATGTGAGCCCGGGGAGGTTTGGTAGCTGCCTTGTTTTCTCCTTGAACTATGCATAGGTGGGAGGCTGGGTTTTTTTTTTTTTCCTTTCTGTTCCCAGAGCACTCTTATTTTCTGGTACAGAGGGGAAGGAAGAGCTAAATATTCAATTAGGAGAAGAAAAACAGGAAATGTAAAGAATTTCATGTGAAAAAGAAGGAGGGGAACTTTAAGGATTGATAAAGAAAGCCTTCTTAACACAAAATAGTGCATGCCCGTGGAAGAAAAAGGGATAAACTTTAGAAAAGCAGACTGTAGAAAATAAAGAGGTCACCATAGAGCCACCCCTTTGGAGATAATCACTGTGAACATCTTGATGTACGCTCTTCCTGAGTGTGCTGAAATGTGGGTGTGCGCATTTGCATATGCACATGTGTGTTTACATGACTTTCTTTTTACCAAAAAAAGGTATACCTTGCATGCTTTGCCTCTTGCTTTTTTTTAAATTTTATTTTTAAGTTATTTTAATTCCAGTTAGTTAACATACAGTGTAATATCAGTTTCAGGTGAAGAGTATAGCAACTCAATACTTCCATACAACACCGAGGACTCATCAGCGCCCTCCTTGATCCTCATCACCTGTTCTCCCCCCACCCCATAACCCTCAGTGTGTTCTCTGTAGAGAAGAGTCTGTTTCTTGGTTTCTCTCTCTTTTTATCCCCCTTTGCCTATTTGTTTTGTTTCTTAAATTCCACACACAAGTGAAATCATATGGTATTTGCCTTTGTACCTTGATTTTTAAAAAAGATTTTATTTATTTATTTGAGAGAGAGAGAGAGAATAATAGAGAGAGAGAGAGAGAGAGAGAGCACGAGAAGGGGAGGGGCAGGGGGAGAAGCAGACTCCCCGCTGAAGAGGGATCCTGATGCGGGACTCAATCCAAGGACTCTAGGATCATGACCTGAGCCAAAGGCAGTTGCTTAACCAACTGAGCCACCCAGGCACCCGTAACTTGTTTGTTTGTTTTTTTAAATTGGGTTATGTTATAACCATCTTTTAATTAAATTAAATTAAATTTAAATTAAATTAAATTAAATTAAATTTTTTTTAAGATTTTATTTATTTATTTGAGAGCCACCCAGGCACCCCAAATTAAATTTAATTTAATTTCAGTATATACTAAAACAACATCATATGGATGTATGACAATTTACCCAACTAATTCCTTCTCAGGTAGGTCTTTCACATCAACGAGTGGGTCAACTAACAAATGCTAACTGATTCCGGCACCGAAGTCCAGAAAAGATCTTTACGGATTAGGGGGAAGTTAAATGTAAGGCCACAGGCTGAGGAGAAAATAACAATGTAGAGTGGGGGAAAAAAAACGTGGACTGATGTGCTGAGGATCTAACAAAAATTAGGATGAGTGTAATGGAAATCAGGTAATGGATCTAAAATAATTTATGATGTCAAAGAAAAATTATAATGTTGAAGCTGGATTTTCAACTTTTTAATTTTTTTCAAGTTGCATAACATTTTGAGCCTCAGTTTCTTCATCTACAAAAGGCAAATAATTATTTCTGTATCAAGGAGTATAACTACAAACAGAAAAGAGGGTTTTATAAAAGACCTTAAAGAAAGCCTATTATAGAATAGAATGTGTGCTCAATATTTCTTCATTTCCTGTTCTACTTCTACCCGTTCGCATTGTGTTGTGGAAAACTGGGAAAAGTTGGCGGGCGCCCTACACTGGGAGCAGATGTGTCTGCTATGTTGTTCTGGAAACACAGCTGCCAGTTGTTTATAAAGGTGGTCAGAAGTTGGTGAGTTGCACGGAGATGATTTTTCAAGTTAAATAAAACTTACATGAGTTTGTGGGAAATTATTTTTTTCCATTGCCAGTCTAGTTGGCCAACAGGCATGGTGTAACGATGGTGGTTCTCAGGGTGTGGTCCCCAGACAATGACAGCAACATTACCTGGGAACTTTGTAGAAATGCAAATTCTCAGGCCCCACCTCAAACTTCCTGCATCAGAAACTTGGGGGATGGATCCAGCAGTCTGTGTTGTTGTTGTTGTTGTTTTTTTAAATAACATTCTTTTTTTTTTTTTTTTAAGATTTTTATTTATTTATTGGACAGACAGAGTTCACAAGTAGGCAGAGAGGCAGGCAGAGAGAGAGGAGGAAGCAGGCTCCCTGCTGAGCAGAGAGCCCAATGTGGGGCTCAATCCCAGGACCTGGGATCATGACCTGAGCCGAAGGCAGAGGCTTTAACCCACTGAGCCACCCAGGCGCCCCCAGCAGTCTGTGTTTTAACCAACCCTGTAGGGGATTCTGATTTGTGCTAAAGGCTCAAGACAGCTACTGTGGCAAGAGTCCTGGGAACCAAGACTCCTAGGTCAAGAATATACTCCAGTTTTCCAATTCACTGTGGGACAGTGGAAAAGTCACTTTCCTTCTTTAATACTACATTTTCTCATCTAGAGAAAATAATATATCCCTGCCACCTCAAATGATTATTTTACCAACAATGAATTTAGGAGGATGAAAGATACTCAGATAATATATGACATAAATGGAAGGGATACTTATTATTCCCCCTCTCCTCAGGCAGGGCACTGTCAAAAGCATCCCCATTTGAAGAAAAATGGTCCTATTTTTATTGACCATGAAAAGAAGAGCCTGTACCCTCCATGGAAAATCTGGCTGAATGTTTTCATAGCCCTCGCAGCATTTTCTCCTGTGTAAATCGAAATCAGCTCAAGGAAGCACCTTCAGTATCTCAAAGGTGTTCCGAGGATGAGATGCTCCGACAGGCATGACAATTTTTTGGCCAAGAAAAAATCCACAGGAGAGGTAACATTTGTTATTTGTTCTCCTTTTTCAGTCCTTAGGGAAAATGGAGAACAGTGGGCCACTGCCCTGTGGGTGCCAACCCTTCATCAATGTGAAGGGCGTTATTAAGATGTCCCTCAGACTGCCTGGCTTTTCTTGCTGAAGGCTTCTGCTTTCCTTCCCTCTACTCAAAGGCCTTCCAGTACTCCCCGTTACCCAGCTTTGCTTCTGCTCTCTGAGCTCTTTCCATGTTCTTTAGCGATAGCCGCTCATGCACCTGCTGCCCAGGCGTCTTGAGTTCTGGAGTGCAGAAATATGCACAGACGCCCAGTCACCATCAGATGGATGGCTGGGAGCATGGCCGCATAGTTGTAGGACATTGGCCTCCCAGGAGCACCGTGTGACGCTGACACCACAGAACGAGGCTGTGGCTCCGGACAGTTCAGATGCTTTTTATTTTTATTCCAGTTTACCTAGTCATTCGTGTTTTATTTTCCATTACCCTTGGCATGCCATCTTTTATTTGTGCCTAATGATCTTTGCTGTTCTCCTGACACCTTTGATTTTCCTAATAGAAAAAAATAAATTTAACCCATTTATATACATACAGAAAATTAGAATATACGTGCTTAAGAAAATTGGAAGGAGAAACACCCGAATCTTAAAAGCCGTTTTCTCGGGGAAATGAGATCACAAGCTATGTCATTCATTTTTTACTTGCTTCTCTGAATATTTAAATTTTTCTGTGATTGAAGCATCAATTGTTTAATTTTTTCCCAATGGCTTAATTTTTTAAAAAGCAAAAACTAAAATTGAGAAATTAACTTCCTGCATGCTCAAAGGGCATCGAAATAAAACTTAACACATGCTTGTGTCGTGGCCGGCTCGACAAATCCACCAGGAACGTGAGGGTAAGAGGATGGTGAAAAGAAATTAAGAGACAAAGAGATGGGGGCAGGAGGAGCCCATCCTGAGGAGGATGTCCAACAGTGCCAATTTTATTCCACATCTTACAAGCATTTATAAGGCAGATCACAATAGAAGGAGTAATACATCAGTATCTAGTCTAGTCAGATAACTGCAAGTTCCTATAACAAGTTTACATTAACTACAAACAAATCTCGTGATGCCAGGTAGTCACGGCTAATGCCATTAGCTACTATTGATGCAAGAAGTTACAATCAACCAGGGAGTGGGTTATGGGAAGTACAGGAACAACAAGGACCAACTATGAATTCATGACCCTGACCACATTGTTCCCTTCTGTTTGGGGAACGTGTGGGAAGTCACGCAGGTGAGCGCACGACACATAGCACAGATCCTTTCTCAGGTTACTCAACTTTCCCATCCTTAACCCCTTGTCAAGGCGTCTGGACTTTAAAGGAGACACAAGTCAGGGCCTAGTTTGATCCACGACTCCAACCGTGCCGTGGCCTCCAACATGCTTGTGTTAAGTAAGGTCCTGCTGCCACTCCTGAGGTTCCATTCCAGAAGAATACAAAGCCATGCTTGGCCATAAGACATGGTTTGTCCAAGACTGTCCTGGTTTTAGCACTAAAAATTGGCAAACCAGCACAGTTAGTCACCCTATGCCCCTGCCCTTTCTGTCTTCTTTTCGTTTGGTCACCTGTGGCCACTTTCTGGGCTCTGCACAGTCCTTCTCTCCTGTATCCAGCTCTGCCTTTCCTGGGGATGTTCAGCTTAGTTGAGCCTTGAGGACAGGAAGGAGCCCCAGAGGCATCATTCGTGTCTGTTGGTTCAAGTGAGGCTTAACCGTAGAGGGCAAACGAGAAGAGGCCATTGAACTGAGCTCACTCCTGGGGCAGGGAGTGAGAGCCAAGCCTTTGGGACAGGATGAAAGACAGAAGGTTGAGAGGAAGAGCCAGTGTGACTAAAGGAGCTGTGGACAGTGCTCCATGGTAAGGGTAGAGAGGGAACAGCCGTCCAGGCCTTCTTCCTTTTGACATGAATTATTTGGGGACTTTGGTTAACTGTATTTCTCCCTTTCAGTTTCAATATGTTATATTTACCTTATCTGGAGATCTCAGTTTACAAAGGGCTCATTCTAAATCAGTGGTTCTCAATCCTTGCTGGACCAGAAAATCACCTGAGAAGCTTTGAAAACGTTTAGGTCCCAACCTAGACCATTAAGTCAGAATCTCTAAGAAGGGAGCCTAAGGAATTTATATATATAGAAGATATTATAATTATACCTAAGGGATTTACATATATTATTACATATGAAAGTCTACATAAAGGAACTTTAAGTATTGTAATTATGTAATATGTAATTAACATATTATATAATTTATATAAATTCCCTTAAACATGTAATTATTTTATGCATACATATAATTTTCTAAGGATATATATAAAGGAATTCATATATAAAGGAATCCATATTTCTGTATTATATATATAAAAGAATTTATATATAATACAATTACATGTAAAATGTAATCATGTATATATGTGTATAATTAATATACATTACAGATTACATTAGCTAGATATATTATTATATCTAATATAAAAATTATATATAAAATAATACACAATTTTTAAGGAATTCATATGTAGATATTATCATTACATAAATAAATGTACATACATATATAATACATAAAATTATATATGTCAATTCCTTTATATATATGAAGTTACATATTCTATGTAATAGTATGTTAATAGAGCCCCCTTTATACATTATATATGTAATCACATAAATTCCCTGGGTTCCCTTAAGTTCCCTCTTTACAGCCCTCTTCGTTTCCTCTCTGCCCTCATCCTCTTAAGAAGCATTACTACAAAGTACAGTCTATCTATCAAATCTTCTCAGGGGAGTCTAGCCATGATTAAGCATCATCGATACAGACATTTAAGATGTGTGATAAGGGGACCTCAGGAAGTCAAAAGAGCTGAAGGACAAGCTGGGGAAATGAGTCAGCAGGGAGGCAGTAAGGCAAGTAAGGCATGCAGAGAAGGACTCTATCTATAGAGACATGTCAGTCAAGGAAATGGCTCAAGAATGGGCCGGAGGCCTGGATTCTGGTCCTTCAATGTTCAGGACTCCGGAAATCTTTCTCCAAGTCAACAGGAAGTGCCTTACCTTCTAGGCACTGGTATTCCATGAAGGGTCAGTGCTGTGGGCCATGGGCTCCTGGAGTCCCCTGCATTAGACTAAAGGTTCAAGCGAGCACAAATGTTGGAGAGGGGACAGAAATGAGCCACGAAGGAAAACTGGCTAGTACCCATGACCAAGATTGGGAAAAAAGGGTTGCGTGTTCTCGGTGAAAAAGCAAAGTACCAGATGAGCCTAGGCAGGTTCACTTTCTGAGGGCGTGCTTGACTGAGCTGTTGAACCCAATGGTTTGCCTTTAAAGGCCATGCCCAGCCTCTGTTGGTCCCACCCTGTAGCCATCCACAGCAGCTGCACTGCTTTCATAGCACTGATAGGTTGCTGGCTAGCTGGGGAACGGGCCCAGGCTGGAAGTGAGGAAGGGCATTGTGTTTCCAGCAGGTGTTCAGAAAACACAAGACCTCAGTCAAGGATTTCAGCATTGGTCTATGCTTTCCCACACTGGGTTTTCTTATCTGAGGGTTAGATGCCTGTGGGTAGGGTGGGTATATGTAGACTTACTGGAGAATAGAAATGAGAGCTGCTTTCATGTTTGCTTCATCTTTTCCTGAAGGTTCTTAGCCGGGCTGTGCGGTATGTGAGCAGCAAATGTGAGCAGGCAAGGGGAGCCAGGAAGGGCAAGAGACCTCTCCAACCCTCCGCTCTCAGCCCAGAGGCGCTAAGGCAGTGGTTCCAAGGATAGAGGATTTCTTAGAAATACAAATGCCAGGTCCCCACCCCCAGGGCTTCTGGCTTACTTGGTTTGAGGTGGGATTTGCAATAGCCATGTTATTGAAATACTCTCCAGCTTATTCTGAAGTGTAGCTAGAGTGACAACCACTGACTTTACCTTTGGTGGAGCAACCAAAGAGGTGGTCAATCGGGAGAGGGAGAGGGATGGGGCAAGTGAAGAGGATCAGAGGAACCGCTTGCCCCACATGAGGGCATTAACCCTGGAATCGATCCAGGGGCTGGTTTTTATTTTGCCCTTTTTGCCTATCAATCTTTTGAATTTTGCAAGTCTTAATGTTTTAAAATATCTATTTTCCTTCTGGAGCCTCAGATTTGAGCTTCATCAGAATCACCAGGCAAACTTGTTAACACAGATTGCTGAGCCCCACTCCCAATGGGGAGTGGGGATGGGGCCGAATCATTTGCCTTTCTGACCAGTCCCTGGGTTACACTGGTGCTGCCTCCAAGAACCACACTTTGATAACCTCCGGTCTCACTTTATCATTTCATCCTTTTAGTATTTTAGTTCTCTGGATTTACTGTTCCAGTTAGATCTTGATTTTCCTCAGCTTTTGTTTTCCTCTTCCCATTAAACTATATTTTTTTCTTAAATTATAATTTTTTTTTGAAGATTTTATTTATTCATTTGAGAGAGGGAGAGTGAGACACAGAGAGGGTATGAGAGGGTATGGGAGGGGGGAGGCGCAGGGAGAAGCAGACTCCCCACTGAGCATGGAGACCTTCACTGGCCAGATCTCAGGACCCTAGACCACTACCCGAGCTGAAGGCAGACACTTGACTGACTGAGCCATCCAGGCGCCCCTTCATTTATAGTTTATCTAGATCTTTCTTGCTGCCTCTGATGCTAATGTATACACCATTTTATTTTATCAATATATTTTTTTAATTTGCCCTTTTGACCCATGTAACAGACTGCTAGTTGCCCACACAAGGGTCATTTTCTATCCCCTTTTCCTGTTAACCAGACCTGAATTTTGTTGAGGTATTCGGTAGTCATTGTCTCACCAGAGGCTCTAGTCTCTGGGGTGATCTTTTTTTCAGCTTTCTTGAGAAGTAATTGATCAACGATACTGTAAGATACTTAAAGTATACATCACGATGATTTGATGTACGTGTACACTGTGACAGGGTCCCTCTCATCTAGTTAATTAACACGTCCATCACCTCACATGTATATCTTTTGTGTGTGAGAACATTTAAGTTCTACCCTCCTAGTGAATTTCAATGATATGATACAGTGTTATTAGGGGTGACTCTTAATTAGACTAAACCAATGAGGGTAATTCCATTTCCTTGCCTCTGACTAGCCTAAAAATGGCAATGTGAAGGAAAGTCAGCTAGTGGTCCGCGGTAAAGTTTTCTTCAGAACAGGGATCAGGAACATTCTGTGTGTCAGGCTTCAGACTATTGTGTGAAGGTTTGATCCTGAGAGAAGAAAGAACCATCTGGCATCCATGAGGGAATAAGCCTCAGGAGCCAAGGCAATACCCTGAAGATGGCAGAGCAGGAAGGTGGAAGGAAACTGGGCCTTTGATCATGTCCTTGAGCCACTGAGCTCACAAACCCTGGACCCAATTTATCTTCAGACTTTCTGTTACATGAGATTCTCTTTATTTAAGGCATTTGAAGTTAGGTCTTCTGTTTCCTCAAGTCAAAAGCGTCCTAAATGACATATGTTATTTTAGCCACCCGAAGATTACTCTATTTTTATTTGTCTGCAGGTATTTGTGTATACATCTTAAATTTCTTGAGACCAGGAATCATGATTTTTTTAGTATTTTTTTTAATGCTCTATTTTTTTTAAAAAAGATTTTATTTTTAAGTAATCTCTATACCCAAAGTGGGACTCAAACCCACAACCCTGAGATCAAGAGTTGCATACTCCACCGACTAAGCCAGTCAGGCACCCCAAAAGGCTTCATTTTTAAAGGAGTAATTTTAGGTTCACAGCAAAATTAAGAAAGTACAGAGGTTAACCAGATACCCCTTGTCCTCCCCCCTCATATATCTAGCCTTCCCCATTAAAACATCTTCTACCAAAGTGGTGCATTTGTTACAACTGAGAAACTTACACCGAGATCCAAAATCCATAGTTCACATTAGGGTTTGCTTTTGGTGTTGTTTGGACAAATGGATAAAAACATAAATTTACCATAACAGTATTATTATACAAAGTAATTTCACCGCCCTAAAAAAATCCTCTGTGCTCTGCCTATCCATCCCTCCACCGCCCAACCCCTGGCAACTACTAATCTTTTCACTGTTTGCCTTTTCCAGAACGGCAGATGGTTGGAATCATGCAGTCTGTAGCCTCCCAGATTGGCTCCTTTCACTTAGTAATATGCATTTAAGTTTCCTCCATGTCTTTTCACAGCTTGATAGCTCATTTCTTTTAGCGCTGAATAATATTCCATTGTCTGGATGTACCACAGTTCATTTATCTATTCATCTACTGAAGGACTTTTTTTTTAAATTAACCTATTTTTTAAATTAACATATAATATATTATTTGTTTCAGGGGTACGGGTCTGTGATTCACCCGTTTTACACAATTCACAGCGCTCACCATTACTGAAGGACATCTTGAGTACTTCCAAGTTTTGACAGTTGTGAACAAAGCTGCTATAAACATTCGTGCGTGGGAGGCTTCTGTGTGGACATCAACTGTCAGCTCCTCTGGCTAAATACCAAGGAGTATGATTGCTGGATCATACGGGAAGAGGTTATTTCATTTTGCAAGAAACTGCCCAACTGTCTTTGAAAGTGGCTGTTCCATTTTGCATTCCCACCAGCAAGAAGTAAAAATTCCTATTATTCCACGTCCTCACCAGAGTTCAGTGTTGCCAATATTTCAGGGTTGGGCCATTCTAATAGATATGTAGCAGAATCTCACTGTTGTTTTAATTTGCATTTTCCTGATGTCATATGATGTGGGATATCTTTTCACATGCCTATTTGTCATCTGTATATCTTCTTTGTTGAGGGTCCATTAAGGTCTTTGACCCAGTGTTCAATTAGGTTGTTTTCTTGTTGTTGCTTTTGTGAGTTCTTTATATATTTTGGATAATAGTCCTTTATTAGATGTGTCCTTTGCAAATATTTTCTCCCAGTCTGGGTCTTGTCTTCTAATACTCTTAATATTGTCTACTGGAATCATGAAATTTCATGCAGAATTTTTCTAAGGTCTCGAATACAACATAGTTTGAGAGAACAATTTCATTATTACATTTCTGTAATTATTTCTTTTCCAAACATTTTAAGACTTAGTTCATATCAAACTTATGCTAATCACTGGAACACTAAAATGGACATACACACATACAGCTTGTGGTTGTCCAAAACAAAAACGGGACATCTGGGACGCCTGGGTGGCTCAGTTGGTTAAGCAGCTGCCTTCGGCTCAGGTCATGATCCCGGTCCTGGGATCGAGTCCCACATCGGGCTCCTTGCTCGTCAGGGAGCCTGCTTCTCCCTCTGCCTCTGCCTGCCATTCTGTCTGCCTGTGCTTGCTCTCTCTCCCTCTCTCTGACAAATAAATAAATAAAATCTTAAAAAAAAAAAAACAAAAAACGGGACATCTGATCACCTTTAGAGGCAGAAGATTTATTGTGAGGGTGTGTGTGAACGGCCCTTCCACATCTCACAGCTCTGACCCTGTCCTCTCCTTGCCTCTAACTTATCTGACCCGCGAGGGCCTCTCCTTCTATTTTTGTGAGTTCTATCCTTCTCCTCCCACCAAACAAGTGGCCAAAGGGGTAAAAATTCTTTCAAGTTTCAGAGGGACACATTTATATTAGTATTTTATCACCTTTGTAGGAAAAAGCTCTCAGTCACACTACTTTGTGATCACTGGACAACTTTGGGTCAAGTGCCATCTTGAGTCAGCCAATGACTACCTCAAGACAATAAAATACCCTGATATATCTTCCTTCAAACGCTAAGAGGAAGTTGGAAATGAAAGGTACCATGACTTGGATGTTGAAAGTGTTTTTGAAAGAGTGATTCAGAAAATAACTCCAGAACTCATATCTTTAGTCACTGCTGCTGTGTCTTCACTGTGTGCCCTGTTTGCCTTGTTTTTTAATAATTTCTATCTCCTCAGATCAAAAGAATGAAATAAAAGAGAATCAATTCTCTCTTTTAAAATTAGTAATGATTTTCAGGGCACCTGGGTGGCTCAGTCAGCTAAGTATCAGAATCTCGATTTCAGCTCAGGTCATGATTGCAGGGATCTGGGATCAAGCCCCTTGCTGGGCTCTGTGCTCAGTGGGGGGTCTGCATGAGATTCTCTCTTTTCCTCTTGCCCTACCCCTCCAACTCGGTGTGGCATTCTCTCTGTCTCTAAAATAAATAAAGAAATCTTAAAAAATAAAATAAGATCAGTAATGATTCATAACTTGTTTTGGGGAAACGAAATGGAAACTAAGTTCTCAAGGCTAAAACAAAAATGTGCTCTGTTGGAACAAGGCACAGTGTTATAATTTATAAAGGACTAACAATATTTAGAAATATCGAATTAACTAGATAAGGTAAATGTTAAGATAACAATTACTAGTTAAGATAAAAACAACTACTGTTGTAGTTGTTTTTCTTTACAGTCAAATACTACTGTACCTGTAATTATATTCCCAGAGCAAGTGGTTATCATACTGACATCAACTCCACCAAGAATAAAAAGAGTTACCTGGAGGATAGATTAGGTTCCTGTACTTATAGTTCAATGGAAAAAAATTGTTTTTAAAGATTTTACTTATGTATTTGACAGAGAGAGTGAGATCACAAGTAGGCAGAGAGGCAGGTGGAGAGAGAGGGGGAGAAGCAGACTCCCTGCTGAGCAGAGAGCCCAATGCAGGGCTCGATCCCAGGACCCTGAGATCATGACCTGAGTCAAAGGCAGAGGCTTAACCCACTGAGCCACCCAGGCACCCCCAAAAAATGTTTTTTAAACCTTATTTATTTTTATTTTAGAGAGAGAGGACATGAGTGGGTTTGGGGGAGAGGGAGAGAAAGAATCTTCACCCAGACTCCCCACTGAGCTGGGTGCCATACTCTAGGCTTTATCCCTTGACCCTGAGATCATGACCTGAGCTGAAATCCAGAGTTGGCCACTTAACTGACTGAGCTACCCAGGCACCACTTAAATGAAAAAAATTTACCTTTATTTGTTTTCATTTTATTTAAATTCCAGTTAACATACAGTGTAATATTAGGTTCAAATGTAGAATTTAGTGACTCAACACTTCCATACAACACCCAGGGTTTATCATAACAAGTGCCCTCCTTAATGCCATCACCCATTTAGCCCATCCCCAACCCACCTCCCCTCCAGCAACTTCCAGTTTGTTCTCTATAGTTAAGAGTCTGTTTTATGGGGCGCCTGGGTGGCTCAGTGGGTTAAGCCGCTGCCTTCAGCTCAGGTCATGATCTCAGGGTCCTGGGATCGAGGCCCACATCGGGCTCTCTGCTCAGCAGGGAGCCTGCTTCCCTCTCTCTCTCTCTCTCTGCCTGCCTCTCCGTCTACTTGTGATCTCTCTCTGTCAAATAAATAAATAAAATCTTTAAAAAAAAAAAAAAGAGTCTGTTTTATGGTTTGTCTCTCTCTTCTCTACTCCCCTCCCCCATTATGTTCATCTGTTTTTCTTAAATCCTACGTGAGTGAAATCATAGGGTATTTGTCTTTCTCTGACTTATTTTGCTTAGCATAATACACTCTAGCTTTAACCATGTTGTTGCAAATGGCAAGATTTCATTCTTTTTGATGGCTGTGTAATATTCTGTTTTATATATATATATATATACACACATATATATATATATATATAAACATCTTCTTTATCTGGTCATTGGTCAATAGACATTTGGGCTCTTCCCAGTTTGGCTAGCATTGATAACACTGCTATAGATATCGGGGAGCATGTACCCCTTTGCATCAGTATTTTTGTATCCTTTGGATAAATACCTAGTAGTGCATTTGCTGGATTGCAGGATAGTTCTATTTTTAACTTTTTGAGGAACCTCTATACTATATTCCAGGAAAATTTTTATTTTTAAGTAGAAAAACACAAGTGTAATTTCAGAAGTATTCTTTAAAAAAAAGAGAGACTCTGGAAAGAAATAGTGGGCGATGCTTTTATTTTCTGCCATCTACCAATCTGCATTTTCTAATGTTTCTACAGTGAGCATATATCATTTCAAAAATAATAAAATGGTAGGGCACCTGGGTGTCTTGGTTGGTTAAGCATCTGCCTTTGGCTCAGGTCGTGATCTCAGGGTTCTGGGATGGAGCCACACATTACCATCAGGCTCCCTGTTCCATGGGGAATCTGCTTCTCACTCCCCCTCTACCCCTCTCCCTGTTCATGCTCTCTTTCTGTCAAATAAATAAATAAAATCTCTAAAAAACATATATGGAAATGTTGCATTAATGTATGACCCCTAAGTAAGGAAAAGGAAAATAAAGAAATGTATTTGGTGTAGTGCCCAGTGTGGTGACTTAAGTAAATTTAAGTGCTTTGTTTTCTAATGCTTCTGAGGGTAATGATCTCCATCCCATAGTTGGCAGATGTAAACAACATAAGATACCCTGGAAACACACTGGAGCCTATTTTGATTCATTTGAATTTAGAATTGGTAATAAACCTATTTGGGTAAGTGTCAGATGATGGCTACTTCTATGAGTATTTGTCCTGTGACTTCACTTGCTGTGGATTTAGAATGCACCCAAAAGGACAGCTGTGCAAGATGCTATTTTTGTCTGCCTCCAATTCCTCCGGGACTTGTTTATCCAAATTGTCGAAAACCACCCAGTCCTCAGTGAAAACCCACCAACATCAAATGCAATGCTTTTAAAAAGCAACCCATTCTGCAAAACAGTCAGGGGAAAACATGTTATTTAAAAGAAAATGTCTTTTGTGGGGTGGACTTCACTAGAACGCCGGTCAAGCCATATGCTACTTCATTGCCAACAGAACCCAGTTCCATTCCTCTAGGACCTTGTCCCTGACTTCCTTTCCAACCTCACACTCCACTTTCCAACCACATGAGATCGCCCTTCCCCAAGGCCACCAAACCAGCTCAGCTGGAACAAATCTCCAGACGTCACCACGCAAACACTTTCAAGAGTTCATATACGAAACGCCAAACATTAAAACCTCTGTTTTATTGTGGCTGACATTCCCCCCTCCCCCCCAAAAGAGCCAATGTGTTTTGCAAAAACAAACAAACAAACAAAACACAAAAACAGACAAACAAGCAACCCCCCCTGAGGATGGAGGACAGTTTTATGCAATGGGAAAATAACCACACCAGAGGAAGGGAAGGTAGGCAGTCTCTGCATCAGGGAGTAAATGTTCACAAATCTAAACTCTTGGCAGAGAGACAGTGAACATTATTTTGTTTCTGATTTGGTAACTTGTGACCCATTTACAAAGGTAAAGAGATTTTTTAAAAAATCCCATTTGAATAAGGGCCGTTTTCAGATTCTTTAATTCCTTTGTTCATTCAACTTGTATTAATTGGTTTTAAGCTCTCTTCTGGGGCAGAGCTTTGAGCTAGAGGAAGTCCTAAAGTTAACTCAGACATGGTTCCTGCTTTCCAGAAGCCCATGGTAGATTAGGGAAGAAAGAGATCGTCTAAATTATATAATCTGAATGTGTTGTGATAAAGGTCATGAGTAGCACTACTAGGCTACAGGCGCGCTGTCGGTATCCTTCCTCTCCACTAATCACGGCCATGAACAGTGTTTCTAGCACCCCCATTCAGGGATTCAGAGATCCAGGCATACCCTGAGTCATCACACAGCATGACTCAGCCAGATACATTTGCTGGCTCCGGACTGAGCAGCGGCTCTTGTAGGAGGAGGAAAGAACAGTGGCAAGTTAAGTGTGAACAGCCCTATCTTTACAAGCCCCATCTTTGCTCTCTGCCGTATGGGTGACAGCCACATGATGCAAAACTTCATGGCTTTGCCAAAAACAGCTCTATTTTCTCTGATTTTCCCTATTCAGGCTTGCAACTTGTGAATGAAGACGCTTAAGGGATATGTCACTCAGCTCTTGCTGCACTCGTGTGAGGTAAAAAAACAATCCTAAATCTCTCCATAGCTTATAATCAGAAACACTCATTGTCAAGCCCCTGGGTCTCTAAGTCAGCCGAGGTCTGGCTGAGCTAGGCTGGATTCCAGGTTTCTGACCTTGTTGAGGTCCGCTTCACATTTATGGCGCTCATGATCTCAGATCGCAGAAATGCAAGAAGCCAGATTACACGATATGGCTTTTAAAGGACTTGTTCGAACCTGGCATATTATCTCCTCCCCGCATATCTCATTGGTGAGAGCAAGTGGTACAGGACTGGCCCCACAACGCTAAGGCAGGAAAATAATCTCTGCCTATCTGAGCAGCAGGAACTGCCAAGTCACAAGAGTGTAGATATAAATTTACGTAATTCAGAGAAAGCATAAGGAACTGAGAATAACAATCTAATCTACTACGAGAGAGAAACTAACAATGAGATACATAAGTAAGTGCAGTGGGGCTGTTGCCGACCTTCGGGTACTGGAACATAACATACGACTGATACCCATGCCCAGTGCTTCTGTGTGGTTAGAGCTGAAGTCACCGTAACTGCGGACTTTGAGGGCTTTTTTTGTTTCTGGCTTCCAACAAGCTTTGAGCCCGCTGCTTCACGAACAGTGAAGGAAACACATCACCCTTCTTTTTAGTGTCTTTGCCTGCTCCTTCCCTTCCTCCTGCCCCTCTTCCACAACATCAGGCTTCTCCAGCCCGCTGCCTTTACGGCTGCTCTCCCCTCCACTCAGGGATGTTCCCCTCCACTCTCACCAACCAAGCCCTGTTACGTTGCTGTTAATACACGTCTATGTTTCTGAATCTCGGTGATGAAGGAACATCTCAAGAACACCCCTGGGTTGTTTGGAAGCTGGTCCTGTCTTCAGAAACAGAGGTCCGGGTCTCCTCTGGAAATGCTTCCGTGAGCCTGCCTTGGAAAGAAACTCACAGCCTCCTAGAATGTGGGTGCTGGGACTTTAGAGGGCAGCTAGCCAATCCTGCTGTGCAAGAGTTAAAGCAAATGAGGCCCAGAGAGTCCATTTACTCTTTTTTTCCTTTTCTTTTTTTTCTTTTTAAAATGTTTATTGTGTTATGTTAGTCATCATAAAATATTTCATTTGTTTTTGATGTAGTGTTCCATGATTCACTGTTTACGTATAACACCCGGTGCTCCATGCAATACATGCCCTCCTTAATACCCACCACCAGCTCACCCATCCCCCAACACCCCTCCCCTCTAAAGCCCTCAGTTGTTTCTCAGAGTCCACAGTCTCTCATGGTTCGTCTCCTCCTCTGATTTCCCCCAACTCACTTTCTCCATCTCCCAGTGTCCTCCGTGTTATTCCTTATGCTCCACAAGTAAGTGAAACCATATGATAATTGACTCTCTCTGCTTGACTTATTTCACTCAGCATAATCTCCTCCAGTCCCATCCATGTTGATACAGAAGTTGGGTATTCATCCTTTCTGATGGAGGCATAATACTCCATAGTGTATATGGACCATATCTTCTTTATCCATTTGTCCGTTGAAGGGCATCTTGGTTCTTTCCACAATTTGGTGACTATGGCCATTGCTGCTATAAACATTGAGGTACAGATGGCCCTTCTTTTCACTACATCTGTATCTTTGGGGTAAATACCCAGTAGTGCAATGGCAGGGTCATAGGGTAGCACTATTTTTAATTTTGGGGGTGGGGGGAATCTCCACACTGCAGAGAGTCCATTTACTGAAAGAACTAAGACCAGGGTCTTGGTCTTCTTATTCTCAATCCAGGGGACCCAGCGTGTCTCACCACTTGCATCCTTCCCTGAGGGAGTCATTTGAATTCGTATTAAAATTATCATGAACATGTGTGGCAGGTATTAGATGAACTTCTATAAATACAAGGATTTGGGGGCCCTGGGCTCTCTCTGTTTCTACACACTCATCAAGAACTCCCCAAACTAGCAAATTGTACTATTTGGCCTGGGAAAAGGAGATTTCAGTTAAAATGCAAAGATAACTATAAAGAGATAACCCTTAGCTTCTGATCTTCTAAGGGGACCAGAGCTGCATTTTAGAGACAATCCTCCTTACCAACCCTGGCACTCCCAGGGCAATCTCAGAGAAAACTAAGGGGATGGAAGGACCCTAAAGTAACTGAAAGTTTATCCCATATAAATCAGAAATTGCCAAACTGACTGGTTGTTTGTGTAAGTGACTCTATTTCCTTTTTCCACGACCAGAATTGAAATTCATAACTGATCCTATAATGGAAAAATAGAGTAAGTTTCTATATTCCAGGCCTGAGTTTGCGATGTGCATTTTGAACCTACCGTCTATTGGCAAGATAGTAGTACCAACTACTAGTACTGGCAATGAAAGTAGGAGTAACCCTCTTAGCTAATATGTATGGAAAAAGATCTGTAACACTTTAAACACGGAATACTTTCATTTTGATCATGTGCACTTGAACGTTTCCACAATAAACATGCACGATTTTTGGAATAAGAAAAATAATATTTTAACTGAAAAAAAATCCCCTCCTACACTCCGTTACTCATTTCTACCCAATACAGATTCTCTCCATTTTCATTTATTTTTGGCACAATCCACATACCTTGGCATTGGAGTTGCTTCTCCTTACATCTTTCTTATTCAATTTTGCAATTCCCACCCCTTCCCCGAAACCTTTGTGCCTTTGTATTTTCTAGTTTCATTGGTGTTGAGGATTTAGTTGGCCAAGACATCAGCTGAATCTGAGAAGTCAAATTAAATAGAAAAGCCAATAAAAGAAAAAGCATTGAGACCACTAATCTGATTTATCATTCAGAAGTGGGCTTCAGAACAGATACTGTGCATTTGCTAATGTTGTCTGCTCTACTTAAAAATTACTTGAAGTCACTTAGAACTAAATTATCAAGGTATCATTTGCTCAAAACCGAAATAGCAGTGGAAGGAAACTGAGTTCCTTTTAACGGGCGTGGGAAGCCCCAGCTGAGTAAGACTGGGGCAGTCAGGTCTGTTCTGCCCTGCGCTGTGGGGGTGGGGAGGTGGGATGGCATTTAGCCCTGCAAGAGTCAAGGGGAGACTTCTGGGAGGGCTCCCTGGTGGAGACCCGTCTCGAACAAGGTCCTGAAAGAGAAGTTCAATTAACCAAGGAAAGAAATGTTCCTAGAAGGGGTAAAGGAACCCGGGCTAGGCAGAGTTAAACCACCAAGTTCCACACTCAGTTCCAGGCTTCCTGGCAAACAAGGCAAAATGGGGGAAATGTGCTACTTATTTTTACTATTTGAGTAAAGGGAAATACCATTCCAGGAGCTAAAGATGAAACTCTAGATTAGTGATTTTCAAGTGTTAGCCGTATAAAAATCCCCTCGAACACCATGAAACACGCAGAGTTCTGGACCCCAGCTCCAGAGATTCTGACTCGATAGTTCTGGGGTGCGGTCCAGGACTCTGAAATAAACAAGTCACCCCAATAATTCCAATGGAGTTTCCACCCATTTAAAAAAATACCACCATCAAATGAATTTTTTTAAAATCAACTTTTCATTCATTTTTTCATTCAAAGAACTATTAAGTGCTGTCCTCAATGTTGGGGGTTGACAGGAGGAGACAGAGTGGTGGTCTGCCCTCAAGGGCACTATGGGCCGTTAAGAGGAGGGCCACAGGGTCTCCAGGCCAGCCAGCCTCTTCTCATGTGCTCCCCATGGGACCTTCCAGACCAGACACCTGTGCCTTGTCCCACGTGCTCATTGCCACTTCTGCCCCTAACCACAATCTTTCTCAGTTTCATTTTTGGTGACAAGGCCATCTGCCTGGGCTCAGAAGACTCAGTCATGGAGGAGGTGCCCACTGAGGCACCGGATGGAAGCTCCCAGGATTCTCCAAATGCTGCAGCAGCTTCTTGGAGTGACCAGTTGAAGAGTATGTCACCAGAGTCGGCAGCCTGGATGCAGGGACAGGGACCACTAAGGATCCTGACAAGTGCAGAGGGGCTGGTCAACCAGATGGACCTAGATGGATCCAGGCTCCCAGCTTCAAAGATAGTGTGCTATAGATTAAATATGTGTGCCCCCCAAGTTCAGATTTTGGGGCCCCAACCCCCAATATGAAGATATTCGGAGATGGGGACTTTGGGAGATGTTAGGGATTGATGAGGTCTTTATGGTGAGGCCCTCACTATGAGATTAGTGTTCTTATAAGATGAGGCATCAGAGAACTTGCTCTCTGTCAATGTCATGTGAAGACACAGGGAGAAGACAATGATCTCTAAACCAGGAAGCGGGCTTTCCTGAGAACATGACCATGTGAGCAACCTGATCTTGGACTTTCAGTTTCTAGAACTATGAGAAAATACAGTTGACCCTCAACAACACGGCTTTGAACTTCAGGGGTTCACTTACTCACAGATTTTCTTTGATAAATTACTCTCAATGTATTCTTCCTTCCTTACGATTTTTTGGGAACTTCCTTATGAATTTCTTTTTTTCCTTGATTCATTTTTAAAAACATTGTTATGTAAATTCAATTTAGTTAACATAGTGTACTATTAGTTTCAGGGGTAAAATTTAGTGATTCATCAGTTGTATACAACATCCAATGTTCATTACGTCAACTGACCCCCTTAATGCCATCAACCAGTTATCCCATCCCCCGCCAGCACCTCCCTTCCAGCAACCTTCAGTTTGTTTCCTAGAGTTAAGAGTCTCTATGGTTTGCCTCCCTCTCTGTTTTTGTCTTATTTTATTTTTCCTTCCCTTCTCTTATGCTCATTTATTTGGTTTCTTTCTTTCTTTCTTTTTTACAATTTATTTATTTGAGAGAGAGAGAGGGAGATGGAGAGAGAGAGAGGACATGAGCAGAGGAGAGGGGCAGAGGGAGAGGAAAATGCAGGCTCTCTGCTGAGAAGGGAGCCCAACACAGGACTTGGTCCCAGGACCCCAGGATCATGAACTGAGCCAAAAGTAGACAATTAACCAACTGAGCTCTCCAAGCAACCTCATCTGTTTTGTTTCTTAAATTCCACATATGAATGAAGTCATATGTAATTGCCTTTCTCTGACTGACATATTTTGCTTGGCATAATGCACTCTAGTTCCATCCATGTTGTTGCAAATGGCAAGATTTCATTCTTTTTGATGGCTGAGTAATATTCCATTGCATCTATGTACCACATCTTCTTTATCCATTCATTTGTTGATGGACATCTGGGCTGTTTCCATAGTTTGGCTATTGTGGACATTGTTGCTATAAGCATTGGGGTGCATGTGCCCCTTCAAATCACTGTGTTTGTATGTTTGGATAAGTACCTAGTAGTGTATTTGCTGGGTCATAGGGAAGTTCTCTTTTTAACTTTTTAAGTAACCTCCACACTGTTTTCCACAGTGGCTGCACCAGTTTCTATTCCTACCAACAGTGTAAGGGGTTCCCCTTTCTCCACATCCTCACCAACATCTGTCTTTTTCTGACTTGTTAATTTTAGCCATTCTGACTGGTGTGAGGTGGTATCTCATTGTGGTTTTGATTTGTATTTCTCTGATGCTGAGGGATGTTGAGCATTTTTTCATGTGTCTGCTGGCCATTTGTATGTCTTCTTTGGAAAAATGTCTGTTCATGTCTTCTGTACATTTCTTGATGGTTTTTTGTTTTGTTTTGTTTTTGAGTTTGGTAAATCCTTAATAGATTTTGGATACTAGCCCTTTATCTGGGATGTCATTTGTAAATATCTTCTCCCATTCCATTGGTTGCCTTTTAGTTTTGTTGATTGTTTCCTTTATTGTGCAAAAGCTTTTTACCCTGATGAAGTCTCAATAGTTCATTTTTGCTTTTGTTTCCCTTACCTTTGGAGACATGTCTAGCAAAAAGTTGCTCCAGCCGAGGTCAAAGAAGTTGCTGTCTGTATTTTCCACTAGGATTTGGATGGATTCCTGTCTCACATTGAGGTCTGTCATCCATTTTGAGTCTATTTTTGTGTGTGGTGTAAGGAAATGGTCCAATTTCATTCTTCTGCATGTGGCTGTCCAATTTTCCCAGCAGCATTTGTTGAAGAGACTGTCTTTTTTCTGTTGAATATTCTTTACTGCTTTGTTGAAGATTAGTTGACCATAGAGTTGAGGGTCCATTTCTGGGTTCTGTATTCTGTTCCATTGATCTATGTCTGTTTTTGTGCCAGTACCATACTGTTTTGATGATCACACTTTGTAACCGAGCCTGAAGTCCGGAATTGCGATGCCTTCAGGTTTGGTTTTCCTTTTCAACATTCCTTTGGCTATTTGGGGTCTTTTCTGATTCCATACTTCCTTGTGATTTTTTAAAAAGATTTTATTTATTTATTTGACACACACAGAGAGAGATCACAAGTAGGTGGAGAGGCAGGCAGAGAGAGAGGGGGAAGCGGGCTCCCCGCTGAGTAGAGAGCCTGATACGGTGCTCCATCCCAGGACCCTGAGATCATGACCTGAGCCGAAGACAGAGGTTTAACCCACTGAGCCACCCCGGCACCCTACCTTGCGATTTTCTTAACAACATTTTCTTTTCTCTAGCTTATTTTTATGTAAGAATGTGGTCTATAGGGGCACCTGGGTGGCTCAGTTGGTTAAGCGAGACTGCCTTTGGGTCAGGTCATGATCCTGGAGTCCCTGGGTCGAGTCCCCCATTGGGCTTTCTGCTCGGCAGGGAGTCTGCTTCTCCCTCTGACCTTCCCCCTCTTATGCTCTCTCTTTCTCTCATTCTCTCTCTCAAATAAATAAATAAAATCTTTAAAAAAAAAAAGAATGTGTTCTATAATACATACATAAAATTGACGTTAACCGACTACTTGTGTTCTCCATAAGGCTTCCGGTCAACAGTAGGCTGTTAGTAGTTAAGCTGCGGAAGTCAAAAGTTACACACGTGTGAGGGGTTACACACCCTAAGCCCTGTGTCGTTCAGAAGTCAAGTGTAAAAGTCTATGGTATTTTGTATGACAGCCCAAGCTAACCAAGACATGGTGGAATTGCCATCAGCCCTTCTCCTGGCTGTAGTCTCTCTGCACACTCTGGGCTTCAGTTTAATTCTTCGGCCCAGCCCTGCCTTGCCCGTTTATCTGTATGGGCACTCCTTTTCCAGCCAGGGACCTTAGCCTGCTTCCTACACCCTGTCAATCAGCTTCAGAGTGATTATACGCCCACGTGCTTTTACTATTACCATGTCTGAGGACCTTCTGACAAAGTAAACACTGCAGATCATTAGCTGCCACCATCTAGCATTTAGACAGAGAAAGAAGTCCCAGAAAGTGTGTGCGTGTGTCTCAGTGTGGGTGGAGATTTTTTGTGTGAGTATGCAAAATGTGGGTGTATGTTGAGAGACAATATATAAATGGACAAAGGCCAAACCATAAATGTAATAATAATACTGTAACCCACGGTCCACAGCAAACGACTCAGGAAGCCAGTCTGCTATAAAGCAAACATGTCCAGGTCGGACCCTATCTCTAGCAACGGGCCCCGGAAGTCAAACAGTAATCCCAAATCCCTGTCACAATGGCCCTTATTTTTATTCCCTCTTCCAAGTTGGGAGAAGCCAAATATGCACCCCTAGCCAGTCACCAGCACCAAAAATTAGAACTTGCTTCTAGTTCCTCATGCCAACAGCCTCTGCTCTCGGGGCATACATGAAATCGTCTCCTTTTCCCACTAACAAGTTTTCCCACTTCTGTGTCTGCCTTTGCATCTCAGCCACAGTGCAAGCCATGGTGGCTGACTCCATTGTTCGAGCAAGCTGGGAATCAAAGGTCTTTGCTTGTTCTTGTTTGGATGATCTTCATGTATTTCCACAGTGTGCAGGAGCATGTAGAAGCACATGTGTATGAACATGTGAGTGTGAGAGGGAGCTGTGTGTGTGTGTGTGTGTGAGTCTGTGTGGGGGAGAATGGCAAGGGTGTGGGGTAAGGAGAATGGTGGAACGGGATGCCGCACTCACCATGAGATCTCCTTGCTTCTGGGTTTGATCCCTTTGCCCCTCCTCTTGTAGGGCTGATGGGGAGGGAAGGTTGGGCGGGGAAGAAGCAGGAGGGAAGGGAGTTGGATTTTGATGAGAGTCACTTCCGTGATACAGACAGTTGATGATAAAAGCCAGACTTTCGTGTGGAGTAATAGAGTCCCTAGAACATCAAACCAGTCCCCCTACCACTCCCCCCACCGCCCTCTAGAGCACTACACCTCAGAGCATTTCCCAGCCCACCGTACTTCAGGACCTCCATTTCTCCTTTCATTGTTGAAAGCCAATGGCGGATTCCAGGACAAGGTTCCCACTCCCCTCCCCATCTCTGTGCCTGCCATTCCCACTGGAGCCTCCCTGGTGTCTTATGGTTGTGACTGAGTCCCTGACTTCAAGTTAGTTACCAGTGTATCCGGGTTTAATCCGAGGCCAGGCAGCCACTTGCCAAAATTAATGGTTGGTGACATTAGAACAAACAGAGGTAAATAGCCTTTACCTAGCACAGCATCTTCCTGTGATTTTAACAGCAGCAAAGAGATCACTGCGGTTTTACAATTTTCTGATCAATGATGGTAATTTTCCTCCCCTTAAGATGCGGTTAATCACACTAAGGGTCTTAGAAAACACAGGGGTCAAAAGAAAATTGCACGTTTGTGCAGGCTTTCTGCAGGACCTCCATATATTTTGCACATCGCGCTAACTGCTGGGGGGTTGTGGCGCCCAGGACCTGCACCCTGCTCACTCTGATAAATGGTGCAGAGCTTCCCGACTCTGCCATGGGAAAGAGTCTGGGGTCCTGCCACAGAAAACCTGATTCCACAAAGCCCCCTGCCGAGCTTCCCTTTTAAAAATGGAAGAAACCAGGGCTGACACCCCGCCCCGGCCAGTGAGTGCTTGGAGCCTGGCATCCCTAGTCCTAATAAGATGCAAGTGGCCTAATGGAGGGAACTCGCAATGCTGGGCATCCTCTCCCGCACATGGGGGTCACAGCGGCGGGGGATGCCTATGCTAGGACAGGGGGTGGGGGACTGCTAGCCGGACTCAGAACCAGCTCCGGGCAAACCAGTGGTCTGCTCACTTGCTCGACAAGAGTTCTCTCCCTGCTGTTTTCCAGTCCATCCACCAGTGTTGGACTTGTCTATTTCCTCCAGTTGTGTGCTCTGCATTGTCACCTAAGCTGCAAAGCGATTGTATCTGTTGACCTAAGCCACTTTAAAACGGTGAAATGCATACTGTAGGTCCAGGAACCAACTGGACATTTCATGAATCACCAACCCATTTCTTGTGAATACGAATGGAGATTAACAGCGACTAATGTCACTGAAAAGCAATAACGTGCTAACTCCAAAACAGATAGCTGTGTCAGGGGCCGAGGAATTCTGGTTGCTTCCGGTGTTCACACCAAGCAGAGCACCAGGGATGAACTGACTACAAGGGGTTACTCATGGTACCTACAGGCAGGGGCTTAGAGACCAGGTGGGTGTCTGCAGGCAGGGGCTTAGAGACCAGCGATGGTGCCTCTCTCCTCTGTCTTTCTTGGCACTACCACAAACATGACTATGAAGTTTCCTTCTGTCCTGCCTGGGCCCTAAACCTAAACCAAAGGAATGACTTCAGTTAGAACACAAACACGGAACACACTCTAATCTCAGTTGCTTGCTGGTCTAAACATCGAATTGTTTCCCCTGGGCAGAACCACCACCCCCATTCTAATCCAATTCAGTCCTATTTTGTTTGCTAACCACCTCTGAGAATGTTATTGTTATGTAAGAAGGAAGAAAAGCGAAATGCAGATTTTTTTACCCCCTGAGAACAGATTCTGTTTCAGAAATGAGCCCTTTAAAAGATCATTGCTCTTTATCATAGAGCCAGCAATCAAGCCCTGTGGCAGTTTCCCAAAGGATCTAAACACTTATGTCTGCACAAATGCATGCATCCAGATGTTTCTGGCAGCTTTATTTGTAAGTGCTGAAACCTGGAAGCAGCCAAGATGTCCTCCAGTAGGCAAAGGAATTGGTAAGTGTGGTACATTCAGACAACGGACTGTTACTCAGTGCCAAAAAGAAATGAGCTGTCATGTCACAAAAAGACATGGAGGAAACTTAAATGCACATTACTAAGTGAAGGAAACCAATCTGGAAAACTACATTACATGCCACGTAATTCCAACTGTATGCCGTTTGGGGAAAAGGCAAAACTCTGGAGGTAGTAAAAAGATCAGTGGGTGCCTGGAGTTAGGGTGGGAGGAAGGATGAATGGGTGGAGCATGGATGATATTTAGGGCAGAGAAACTATCCCAGAGGATAATATCATGGTGGATTTGCGTCATTTTGCATTTGCCAAACCTACAGAATGTGCTACACGTGAGAGAACCCTAATGTCAACTATGAATTTGAGATGATTACAATGATCAGCGTGCATTTCTCCATGGTAACAATTTGTACCAGTTTGGGAGGATGTCCACAATGGGAGGCTGTGCGTGTGTGGGGGTAAGGAGTTTATGGGACATCTCTGTACCTTCCTCTGAATTATGCTAGGAACCTAAAACTGCTCTAAAAACACATGAGCTTTATAAAGAAAAAAAAATAATAGAAATCATTTCTCTCGGGGGATGCAGAGTACATTCGGGCACATGCATAGCGTTGTCCTTTATCTCGCTATGAGGGAGGTGGCATTCAGGGCGCAGCGATGGTGATGCCTCTGGCTGGAGAGAAGTGTCCCAGCCATTTTCTGATGGTACAGGTACCCCTGCCCGCTAAGCCTGAGCTGTCCAACACAGCAGCTGCTAAGTGCATGGAGTTCTTTTAATTTAAATTAATAAAAATGAAAGTACAAATTCATTGTGCACTGGTCTCATCTGAAGGGCTCTATAGCCTATGTGGCTAATGGCTACTGTATTGGGCAGATTTGGGACCTTGCCATCATCTCAGAAAGTTCTACTGGATGGCACTGCTCTAGACTCTGGGCCGCCCCAGAGGCTCACCTGGGGTGCAGCAAAATCACCAGTGGAGAATGCTTGAGGTCCAGGATCCTCAGGCCCAGATCCCAAAGGACAGCTGAGCTCTAGACCCCTTTTCTAAGAGCCAGTTTCAAAAGATGGGGGCCCGCGGCAGGGCCGGGACTGAAAAGGGTTCATGAGACCTTGCAGGGCAACTTCTCTTTTGCAATCCTTGCTGGTCTGACAGGCTCCTACAGAATTACATCACTTCCTAAAAAACAGGCAAACACCTCTCCTTCAAGTTAGCACCGACCCAAACAAGCAGGAAACAGGAAATGTTCAGGTTTCAGGGAGGCTGAAGCACAGCGCAGCATCATGACGGGGCGGCGGCGAGCGGACAGGAAGGCTCCCGGGGCTGCCCTCGCCTTTGCCCTGGCGATCACGCTCCTTCCCACCGGCCAGGCTCAGGGTAAGCTACGTCCCACTTTCCAACCCCCGGGAAGGAGGAAAGCCAGGCTGGGTCAGTGCCCGAGGCTACAGAACTCTGCCGAGGAGGGGAACACCCAGAAAACCAAGTCCTCTCTATAAAAGAAGGAGATGAAATTAGAATTGTAGTTTGGGGGGCGGAGGTGTGGAGTTTGGCGGGGGGAGGGCTTGGCTGGCTTCTCCCGCAGCCGGCCAATCCTCCTCCCGCTCCCTCACTCCATCTAACTTAACTGCAATTTTTGTCCTCTATCAAGTGCGGGGTCCCTGTAATTTCCCGGCTTGGACGGGCATCTTAAAGAAACCATAAACTTTTTTGTCAGTTGGTGTAAAAGAATGTTTCAATCAGAAGTCGCGAATGTCCTTTTAATAATGTGGGCTGGGAAATCTGCTAGTAGCAAAATCTCCCGGAAAAACTGAGGTATGGAAATGTACTACTGGAATGTATACTAAAGAAAACCAGTCAGTTTAAAAAAAAAAAAAAAAAGTAAACAGGAAATTATCGGAGGAGTTACCAGGCATCCATTCTAACTTTTCAAGAGAAGCCTTTCATCTGTTTTTCTTTGAGCTTGTTACTTTGGGGGATATTTTCTTCGCATGCGTTTTTACTAATGAACCTTTATTTTAGAAAGTAATGTGATTGTAGCAAAGCAAATGTATTGGAAAGACAAAATATTCAATCTCATTATTTTGAGCTAAGAGCAGGCAATTGATTTATACCCTTGACAGTTGCTACAACGAGCCCAATCTCCCTCGATTGCCTCATACAGTTTTGTTGACTTGCCCTTGGGTAAATAAACTCATTGCCCATGATTTCTGTCAACAGATACTACCTGTTTCTAGTAGTGCAGGTCAGTATTTCAAGTAAAAGGAAAGTTCTCACGCTAGGGTTCTTCCAATAGGGTGGGGGTTGGAGGGCGGGCACCAGGCACTGACCTAGCCTGTGGCAATTTCCTGGAGATTCACAGTCAGCAGCCAAACACACCACCCGCCCCACCAATTTCTCCTGCCCTGGGTGCTCTCCTTGTGGTCTTGCCAGGCATCTGGGGTGGAAAATGAAAAGTGAAAGGCATACCATTCCCACTGGAAAGATGTCCGGTTGAAATGCCAGGTGTGTTTCAGATGAGACCCCGGGGGGACAGTGTGTTGTCTTAGGCACAGTTTAGGGGCTGGGAGCGAGCATGAAGATGACGAAGCTCCAGCCGAGCCACACGGGTGACACAGGTTAAGTCGCTGAAGCCAGGGATGGTCAGATGTCCAAGTGCCGTGGCTGCTCAGCTCTTCTGACTGGGACCCCGGGTCGCCACTGTGTCCCAGTGGAGATTCCTCCGTGCCAGACTCCTTTCCCTGTGTGGTGTCGCTCAGCAGCCCAGGGGGCAGAGCTCGGCCTTCCCACTTCCAAGTCTTGTGAGTGTCAACGCTACCACAGGTGCCTCAAACATGCCCTGAGAGTAATACTTAAGGCTGCCTAAATATTTTCTGGAGCTTCTGAGCATCTTCTTGACATATCTGAGTTGAAGCATAAGGCATCCAGGAGATGCAAAAGGGTCACATGAAGACCCAGTACAAGTTTTCTTTCTAATGCTGGGCTCTGATCAGTGGCTCTTCCACAATAAAGACCTTTGGTTGCTCCTCATTTATGCCTTGGACCCTTGTTTCAACCTTCTTCTCAGGTGTCTCCTCCCATGTGCCCTCCCACGGCCCAGTCATACTGAACAGAGGGTGTGCTACAGGTCTCTGCAGCTCTTGTCAAGAATGAATGACAAGTTCCCTTTTTTCTACTTAGTGTATTCCTATATAACCCTAAAGACCCAAACTGGAAGTTGCCTCCTCCTTGATGTCTCTTTTGACTGCGCCTTGCCTGGTGGCTTTATCTGTGTCATGCCCACATAAAACTCAAGTTCAGTACACATAGCTGATTGCATAGAATCCTAAGCGTGTGTGTGTCCATATCTCCCATAACCGCTGTGAGAGCCACCAGAGAAAATGCTCGGTAGCTTATCTTTGACTTCCCAAATCCTTGTTGGGATCCACATAAATAAAGAACTCCGTAATTGTTGACAAATGCTACAATCATTCTAGAATGGATTTGAGGTTGAGCACTAAAAGCTGATGAGCTCCTGAAAACAGGTGGTATGAGAATGTCAGGGAAGTCAAAGGGGAAAACCTGCATTTCATCTGAGCGCAGGGTTTACCTAGATAATCCAACACGCTTATTGGGCCCTGTCTGGATTTCCAATGTCAGAAAATGCAAAAATGTCCACTCACAAAAATCTATATAATCAAAGCCAAGGAGAAGTCTTTTATAAATTAAGGACTGATTATCTATTTTTTAATTAATCGATGTATATCCTTTTGAGCTAATGGTGCCTAAGATGTGAGGATGTGAGTTAGTAAATGGGTGTCACACTTGTATTTCCTTGAATTCTTCAGGAAGTATTTTGGAAATGTTTGGCAGTCTACTGAGCAGCCTGACACCCCCTCCTTGCAAGCATATTCCAGGATACGGCTCAAGTCAAGCCAACCACAAACAGGCAACATAATCTATTATCAGCAGTCCCAGGCTCTGCCACAGTACCTCGGAGTCAGTGTCCTTTCTCTATATGGAGAGCCTGCTGCAGTCTTGATTACTGTCCCAAGTGAAATAATCTACTTGGAAGTCACCGGGAGAGAAATGAGAAAACAGCTTTTCTGGGATTTTGACCAAACAGATGAGCATAGTTATAGAAAAGCTGCGGGTTTAGGTACCTTGGCCAGCATGGACGCTAAGAAAATTCAGACTCTATGTCAAGGCGACATTCTGTCCAGGGGGTGAGGGAGTCATTTTCACCTGGCTTCTTGCCCTGTGTCCTGTCAATGTCAGCTTAACACTATCAGAGAGCTAAAAGCAACCTCCCAAGACACGGAAAGCATGGGATTTATTAGCTGCAATGGGCAGGATGGTCTGTAAAAGGAGAGCTGAGGGCACCGGGCAGAGACAAGGAGGCTGTGTTTTGCTGGGTCAGGGTTAAACAGCGGGTTTGATGGGAAAGACTCGGAAGAGTTCCATTCCAGAAGAGTAAGAACCATGTAATTAGTAGATAAACTTTGAGAAGAAAAGAAGGAATTAAAGAAAATACTATTTATGTAAATGGAACTGCGATTTCTGACACTGATCTCGTTTCAATGAATGTGACTGGCATCTGCTATTGCCTGGGACAGTTCCAATTTCAAGTAGCAATAATGATGAGAGCAAACGCATATAGTCTTCATTGCATGTCAGGTGCCCTTCTAAATAATTTACATACACTCACTCATTTAATTCTCCTAATGACCTTATATAGTCAGTACTAGTATCCCTGCTTTACATATGAGAAAATGGAAGCACAGAGAGGTTAAGTGACTTGACTCGGGTCACTCAGCTAAATAGTGGATCTAAGTAAGATTCAGTCTCAGGAATCCATGCTCTAATGTATACTATAATACCTCTGGGTTTTTAGGCTCTGCTAGTATATGTGTCTAGTTCTAAGTTTAGAAAAATATGTCTCTGGTACCCTTCCAACTGTAAATGTATCACATACATCTTAGACCCTCTCAATTGGGGTCTAAGGTTATTGCATATTAATAAAGGAGCTGTATTTGTTTGGTTGGGTCAGAGACCGGCCTACAGCAAAAGAGATGGAGCAAATTGGTTTAACTTTGGCCTGTAGAGGAGGAAGGGAAGGGCTGCAAGTTGCAGCAGGAGGAACAGAGCATCTGGGGATTAGCAAAGTTAAGACCAGAAACAGGAAAAGTGGAATGACAAAGTCACCAGTAAGAGGCTTTAGGGTGTGGGAACCAGGGAGAGACAGCACAGTCTTGTGTTAGCTGCCCTGGGAGAGCCCTGCTGAGGTCTGACCTAGTGGACCAAATAGCCTTGAGGCACCAAAGAAAAGAGGCAGAAAGGGATTTCCTGGGGTTTAAAGTCTCTCTGTGTCTTTAAAAGCCTGATCTAAGGATCCAGAAGACGGCTGGATCCTGGCTGGGTTGGGCCTGATTCTGCAAAGAAACAGTATGACCTACAGTCTGCCTACCTGTGTCGAGTTTGCACCACCCTCAAATTTTGGCAAAGATGTGGAGAAAAAGGAACTTTGCAGCGCGGGTGGGAGGGTTCCTGCAATCCCCTAGCCTATCCTGCTGCTTAGCCTGTACGTTGGGCTTTTCATTTCAGTTCTATTTTTCACTCTAGACAAATTTTTTCATTTCCAGAAAAAAAAGTATGCTGTGTCTTGCTTTTATTTTTTTCTTGTTAATTATTCCTTTTCTCAGGTCTTTTTTTTTTTTTTTAAACATAGTCTTTTGTGCTAACTTTTATCTGCAGTTTATGTAGACCTAATCTTGTCGCTCATTGCATCTGTTGATTCCCATTCATGATAGGTATCTTGCGGGGGAAGTGCGCCTGGGTGGCTCAGTCAGTTAAGCGTCTGCCTTCTGCTCAGGTCACTATCCCAGGGTCCCGGGATTGAGCTCTGCATCAGGCTCCCTGCTCAGAGGAGAGTCTGTTTCTCCCTCTCCCTCTGACTGCGGCTCTGCCTACTTGTGCTCTCTATCTATCTGTCAAATAAATAAAATCTTAAAAAGAAAAAAAAAAAGGAAAGAAAAGAAATCGTGGGGGCACTGAGGGCTTGCTGTGGCACACAGAGGATGACTTCACCTCATTTGACAGAAACCCAGATTTCTGATTCCAGCACCAAGTTACTGTAAATACTTTCCCAATACAACCTAGTCCTGTCGCCACGGAACTGTTTGGAAGATACAGAGGCAGGGATGTGCCGGGCTGAAGCTTGGACCTCAGGCTTCAAGCCTGGCTTTGGGTTGGAGAGGGGACAAGCTGAGCAGTCTTCAGGGGCCAGACTCCAAGAGCTGTATGAGGGGGTGCCAAAACCTCACGAAATGTACGAGCCAACAAAGCAGCGTCTTCTGTGGGGGGCAGGTCAATCCCAGAAATGGGCAGACAAGGATGCCAAAGTCATTGCCAAAGAGAAAGAAGTAGACAGAATCAAACTGAACATCGGAAGAGGGGCCAGGGTCCACAGTGTCAGGATGATGGTGAGATCAGCCTTGGGGTGGCACAGCTGACTCTGACTCTGAACTTTGCCAAAATCATTGCTCCTTCCTGTCCTTCTTCCCTCCCTCTTTCCATCCTTTCCTCCCTCCCTCTCTCCTTTCCTTCCTTCTTTCCTCTCTTTCTTTCTTTCTCTCTCTCTCTCTTTCTTCCCTCCTTCCCTCCCTCCCTCCCTCTCTTCCTTCCTTCCCACAGCCTGGTATTTTAGCTTTAACTTTTTTAAAAAAAAAATATTTTATTTATTTATTTGACAGAGAGAGAGAGAGAGAGAAATCACAAGTAGGCAGGCAGAGGGAGATAGAGAAGCAGGCTCCCTGCTGAGCAGAGAGCCCGACTCGGGGCTTGATCCCAGGACCCTTGATCCCAGGACCCTGAGATCTTGACCCAAGCCGAAGGCAGAGGCTTAAACCTCTTAGCCACCCAGGCGCCCCTAGCTTTAACTTTTAACCCAAAAGATGGACCGAAGTCCCCTGAAAGCATGATATAGCCTCTTATGTCCCAATGGGCCCAACCTTTGTTCTAGGAAATCCCCATAGGTAAATGTGTCTCTAAATTTAAATTTCCTGTATCATTTTTTTTCTTTCTTCTTAAAAAAAAAAATTCTGGGGTCTGGGGATTTCCTTGTTTTTTGACATTTTGTTATACTGTAAAAAGTTGTCTCATATTTCATTCAGTATCTCTGGGTGGGGCATATTGGGAGAATTTTTCAGGTTACCAACTGTATCGGATTACTGGAAAAGGAAATTTTTCTATATAATCAGCTTAGAGAACAATTTGGAAATATTTAGTCAGCTGAATATGTTCATACTTGACAACCCCAACAATCCAATCCTAGCTTTATACCCCAGATGAAGAACAAATGCACAGCAAAGAGGCATGGCCAAGAATGTTGATTGTAGCATTGTTTGTGAAGATGGAAAAAATAGAAACAACTTAAATGTGCATGCACAGAAGAATACATGAAATTTAATACAGTCACAACATGAGATATCATGAGATATCATACAACAGGTAAAATTAAGTAGTCCAAATGTATGAAGATGACTCAATCCTAAATGCAGTGTTGGCCAAAAGAGCCAATTGAAGATTATTATGCACAGAATGATTACATTTATTTAAAATTTTTAAAAACACTCCAAATTATGCTTTTATTGCTTAGGGATATAGGCATATTTGAAAAGTTGCGACTGATACCATTAACTTTAGGAGAGCGGTTACCTTTGGAGAGGGTGGGAGGGGAATGAGATCGGGGCAGAGTTCAAGAGGGTCTTCAACTGCATCTCTGATGTGATTCTTTTCAGAAAACACCACGAGAGGCCTGGAGAAAGCAGATGAAAAACCAGGGGTCAATTCCAGTGAGTGTCCTGTTTTTTTCTGACCTGGAAGCTAGGAATGGTTTTTGTGTATTTGAATGCTTAAATGAAAACTTATTTAAGTGGTTAAATGAAACCTGCCTTTTGCTTTCTGGACCACAAGATCTAAAATATTTATTCTCTGTTCTTTAAGAAAAAGTTTGCCAACCCATCCTCTGGCCAATATGGAAAGGTATAAGAAAATCAGTGGTGGGTACTCAGTTATCTGTTACATTGTTCTCTCAAAAAAAGGTAAAAATAAAAAAGTATAACCTCAATACAGTTATTACCTTAAAAAATTGATATCATCATATATCTAATCAATGTCTAATTAGCTCTGATAATTATCTTATAAATGTTTTTTAATAGTTGTTCTGTTCAAATTCGGATCTAAACAATATCAACACCTTTAAAAAAAAAGGTAGGTATATATTCATAATGAAAAATAACTAGAGTACCTTTGAATACTTCTCGAGCTTTCCTCTATCTTTCCTTTCCATTGTTCCCAATCTCTTTGAAAGACAGTCAACATGCCTTCATCTCAGCCCACTGACATCTGGCTGCTGTGTTAAGAACAGCCACTCAAATTCCTCTCTCTGGATTCCCAGTGCCTTCTAACAGCTAAACCCAAAGGATCCATTTCTGTCCATATTACATGTTCTTCTCTGTATCACTCAATGTAATCAACAATGATGGAAATGCTCCTGTTCCTTGGGTCTTATAATGCCATTTTCTCTTTGATTTCCTAGGACATTGATTGCCCCCTTCCATTTTGGGATTAGTAATCTTTTTCTTCCATCTGCTCATTTCATAGTAATGTCTATCTTTTATTTCTTATTCCTTACATCCTTCCTGGGCCATGGCCTCCATGTTCATGGCTTTCATCTTGCTCTGCGGTTGATGATTCCCAAAAAACCACCCCCCACCATGCCTAGCTGCCTGGCTCTAGATTTGTATTCTTGCCCTCATTCTCCTTGGGTATGCCACAGGGACCCTAGGCTCAGCATGTCCAGAGAGGAACTCCTCAGCTCCCTGTAGTCTAAGCTCCTGTTAGCTCTCACCTAGTCTCCTTCATTAACTTCTTATCTTCTAGCCTTTAGTTTCATCTCCAACCCCATTTCATGTAACACCCAAAGCAACAGCTCGATAACAAAAAGTTATCATTTCCTCCTGCACTTACCCCTTCAGTGGGATTTCATTTCCTTGGGGTAGCTTCCAAACCCCTTGACATCATTTCAAGGCCCCTTATGAGTTATCTGGGGGTTCCTTTCCTGCTTATTCCCTGACACTCCCCACCACATGCCCTAGGTACAACTACTTGAATGTGTGTCAAACTCTGAGCCTTTCTGTGTGCTTCAACTGTAATGCCTTTCCCTGACATCTTTGCTGGATGAACTTCTGAGATTCATTTTAAGGATCTCCTCCTCTGTGAAGATTTCCTGAATCTTTCATTCCCAGATGAATCGAGGCCTTTCTCTCCCATGTCCTCATGGGACTCCATACACAAACAATCATACACAATGGCTTTTATTAAACCACATTATAGCTATTGATGTATGTGCCATTGTCCCTACTTACCTGTGTTTTCCCTGGGAGGCATAGACCTGGTTTCATTTGCCTTTATATCCTAGGACCTACAACAGTGTCTGGTACATTATAGGCGTATGACTGACTGAGGAATGACATGAAATTTATCCAAGATTTACATATATTCATGACAAAATCATAACCATTTAAATAATGAAATGAAATTGTGGTAATACCTGGATAAATATGATTTTTTAGTTAACCATATTTTATTTTATTCCAAAATGTTAACTATTCCAAATCTTTTTATATATAGTTTACTTCTGTCTTCTCACACCAAAACAGGCAACAGTTACTACTTCCCTTCCTGTAGAGAATGTTATGTAGCTGTATCTATGAGTAGTACTGAGAAAGTACTTTTTCTTAAAAAAGATTTTATTGATCCATTTGGCAGACAGAGAGGGATCACAAATAGGCAGAGAGGCAGGCAGAGAAAGAGAGGGGGAAACAGGCTCCCCACTGAGCAGAGACCCTGATTCGGGGCTTAATCCCAGGACCCTGAGATCATGACCTGAGCCGAAGGCAGAGGCTTAACCCACTGAGCCACCCAGGCGCCCCGAGAAAGTACTTTTTAAAAAAGATTTTTATTTGTCAGAGAGAGAGCACAATCAGCAGGGAAAGGGAGAAACAGGCTCCCAACTGAGCAGGGAATCCAATGCTGGGCTCAATCCCAAGGCCCCAGGATCATGACCTGAGCCAAAGGCAGGCACTCAACTGACTGAGCCACCCAGGTGCCCCCTGAGAATGTATACTTATCCATCTTCCTCTCAAACTAGGGATGAAGTTCAGACCCAGGAAATATGCATTGAGCAGCGTGACAAATTGCAGAGATGTCTGGTAGTCACAAACATTTTGGGGAGACTTTTGAAAAGAATACAAAAGGAAAACAAATTCCATAGATGATAAATTTCAAGCCAGTAAGAGCTGATTTAAAAACTTGAAAAAGAAATAAAATTTCTGTAACATAAAATAAATAGAAAAATCTGCCAGGGCGGTGGGGGGAAGGGAATGACAGCACAGAAACATTTCCTGATTAATTAAAGAAGGTAGTTTGAAAGAAGAGTTATTTACTGGAGAAGGGTCCATTTGGTGGTGGCATTTTGATTTCTTTTCCTTGAAACAAAACCACCAAATCTAGTTTGTTTTTGAAATTTCCATTTTTCTTCTGTGTTTTTGCTATATAGGAATTAAAATATCTTTATTATTTCCTGCTTCCCCACCCCATTGTAGTTTTCAGAAACAGGAGACCAGTGGTTCCTAGGGCTTGCGGACACGTGCTTTCTTTCTTCCATTGACAATATTATTTTAAAATTTTATGTATTCTTTTTTAAACATAATGCTTCCTTTTTATGTTTAAGATTACTAGATTTAGCAAATAAAAATAAGGACACCCAGTTAAAGGTAAATTTCAAATACACACGTTTTCGTGTGTGTTTAAGAACATCTTGTGCAATTCAGTATAAGTAGAGGCCACACAAATATTGCATGTGACACATTTATGCTAAAAAATTATTTGTTGATCTGATATTCAAATTAAACTGGCCATCCTGTACCTTAGTAACTCTATGACTTGGATTATCTTTTCTCAAGCAAAGACCATCCTTATGTTGGTATATCACTAAGAGCACAGGCATATTGACCATATACCCAATTAACAAATATTAGAAGAAAATTTAGACTGAGTCCTAGATCAATCATGGAAAAAAAGCAAAACAACAAAAAACATCCCAGTAATTGCATAGACTAAAACCGGGAATCCAAGAGTGGATCAACCTTAGAGAAATTTCTAATGTAATTCATCCCATTAAACAGCAGAAGAGAAAAAAAATTATAGGATCATAATGATAAATTCAGAAAAGAGGCTGGCAAGAGAGTGGGACCACCCAGCATCAGTAGTTCAAGCAGCAACACTCAGTTCTCAGCGCTGGAGTCCTGTTAGATTGGCCGGATGGAGGGGCAGGATTGAGTTTTTCTCAAGGTAAAGTAGGACCAGAAGCAAGCAGAGCTTAGACACCTGGTACGGGACTTTGCCGACCCCAGAATATACAACCCCCAATCTGCTCTCCTCAGACACTACTCTAGGGACCTCGGGAGATTGTCTCCTTCCTCAGCCTCCCAAACTCTAGCTCTGTGCTCCCCAGTAGGCTGGTGATGGGAACTTCTGATTATACCTTGTCCCCCTTTCTCCTGCAGCTGGTGATGAGGGTACCGTAGTCCCTGAGATACTAGCCCACATCTCGTTTCCCTGCTCTCCTGTCTTCTGATTTGTCACAAATATCTATCTACCACTTCATTTTTTGGCTTGTCCCTGTCTTTCGGTTGCTTTCTCTGACAACTCTGAGTTGTCACTCCTAGACGGAGGGCCTCTGTGCCCCAAGGAGGAGCCCACCTGTCTCCCTCCCCTACTCAGAGCGGGGCTGGTAGCAGGCCAGGGAGAGGACAAGGGCATGGCCAAGAACATTTGTTTCCAACTTACTCTCTAGAATTGTATTCTTGAAACTGGCTATTCAAAAGACAGCTAGAAATATAATAAAAATAGAAAAGTATTCAGATTACTATTATTTTAATAAATATTATTATATTATTTTAATTTTAATATCATTTTAATAAAATCTTTTTTTCCATTTCAATAAATATTATTTTAATAAAATCTTTTTTTCCATTTCAAAGCACTTGTGTATCTATTATCCCACTGATGGTAGAAAGAGTATGAAATATGAAAAATGTATGTGTATTCTGTCCCATAAAAATACTTAAATTCCTTCAAGCTGCCAGGTACCACAGGCTAGAATAGGTCTCCAGTGTGCAAAAAGGTAGTCAGATGGTCAAAAATGCAGCTTCCGCAGGTGAGTAACTTCAGACCGGGACAGCCTGAGGGTCTGGGCAAGTCTGATTAAATATGAGTAAGCTTTCTCTTAAAAAGACATCAAAATAAACAGTTTGAAACAGAAAAGATATCAGAGCACTGTGGGTCCCCTTCGTGGGGCATGTTTTCATCGGATAGTAAATTGTAATTACAGGTGTTTCTCAAGGCAATGCGGTGAAAATAGAACCAAGCTTCACAAGTAAATTCCCAGAGCAGACTACTGCAGGGAAGCATTTTACCAGAAGACCCTCCTCAAAATAAGCAAAAGGAACATTTGTCAACCTTCTTTCAACATGAGACATCATCCCCTTTAGTCAGTTGATGGCTGGAGAGAAAGGGTGTGCAAAACACAGGCACCGCTTTCCCCTGAACCTCCCTCTGATAGAACCTGCCCTTATCCTTCAGTGCTTTGTCTCCCATCCGTTCAGCCACACTTATGCTGACCATATCTTCTTCAGATAAATATGTCAGGAAAAATATTTTCAGGAATATTTTCAATTAACCAAAATTGTTAAATACATCATACAACAGAGCATATAATGAAAACAACAATCCTTCTGAGTCCCTAGTCCTGTCCCCAGAGAATTAGATCACCTGTGGAAAACCATGTGGAACACTAGATTCCCTCCACCCCACCAAACAAAAACTACAAACATGAAATTTCATCACTCAGGAGTCTTCACTTGGCATTAAACCGTTCCTCTCATTTTCCAGTGTTTTCTTTAAAATTCAGGTAACCTTTTGAGGAAACCACCTAGTTCTCTTTGTAACTAAGAACGCATGTATGTATTCTTGGAAGAGGGTGGACAGAGAGAGGAGGAGAGGATATTCTTGATAAAAAGGTGAGAGATGTCCTATTATTGTCTCTCCAACTAACCTGACTTATTTACATTTCCTGAGCAACTTGTACCCAACGGCGACTGCACAGCAGACAGGGTTCCAGGAGTTAGGGAGAGATACGGCGCCAAACCGTGGAGGCATTTGGCAATAAACAAGTACCTGAATGAACTCCTCTCAGATGATAAACAGTAAGTCAGCATTGTTTTGAAACCAAGCAAACCAAAGAAAGGGCAGAACACTTCAGAAGCCATGAAGTATCGTGTCCCAGTGGCTCACCATCAAGGAGCCATTGTCCATCCACCTGGTGTTGGCATGTTCTGGCATCAAATGCCATCGCCCTCCCACAGACAGGCTGGGGCCCCATGAGTCTGCTGAGTCATCTGTTCCCATTCTTCCCTGGCCCATCACAGCCAGTTTCCACAGATGCTGAGCCACTGGTTTGTAAAAAGATGCCAGAACCAGAGAGAGAGACCATTTACTTGATGGCCACATACGCCTATTCACCTATTCATTTTGCTTCCAGAGGCTTCTTTCTGTGTAGGGGTCTCCAATCACCTTTAAAGCTGGTGAGGACTATCTTCACGAATAACGACAAAATAAAATAAAGTCAAGTGAATTACAGTTTAATTCAGTAACTCTCAACCCAGCATACTTCCTTACTGCATGCTTACTGCTGAAAGCTCTGGGGCAGCTTTGAGGACATATCGTTGCCCAGATGCAGCTACAGATACCCTCACATAACGGATGTGGGTGTAGCTTAAAACCCACCAGGCAGTGTTGGTGGACCGTGAGTGTTGAGAATAAGAGGTGTTACCAATAATTAAGCACAACCAAATAAGCTTGTCTGGGCAACTTAGACCAATAGCTGTCAAAGTATGGTGGCCAGACCAGCAGTGGCAGCATTGTGTTAGAAATGAAAATCCCTGGGGCACCTGGCCGCCTCAGTCAGTAGAGCATGTGACTCTTGATTTTTGGGTTGTAGGTTTGAACCCCATGTTGGGTGGGGAGATTACTTAAAAATAAAATCTTAAAAAAAAAAAAACAACAACCCTTAAAATTCTTGGCATCATCCCAGACCTGCTGAAGCAGAGACTCTGGGAGCAGGGGGCGGCACTCTGTGTTTGAGGAGCTCTCCAGGTGATTCTGACGCTAACGTTTGAGGACCACTGGTATAAACCTCCAGGCTGAACTGTCTGCGGGCACGGCTGCTGGAGATGAGGGTTTTACGCTCCAGCACATTCTCTCATGTTCAGACTTACTCAGGAAGTCATGGTTGTCACAGTGCTCTCTCAGTCCAGCCTGGCCCTCCTTTCTCATCAGACACTCTCTGCACACCCAGTATTTTCCTAACTTACTTTCTGCCAGTCCTCATAGTATGAGGCCTGGGCTGGAGCTATCTTGGAGAAGTTATGAGGGCAGACTCTAAGAGTCTCTTAGAGACTACTCTAAGAGTAGTTTGGTGCTGTCTCCTCTCCCAACTGCACCCAACCCCCTCGCCCCTGCTCTCTCTACACTTGAGACGAAATACGGACAGTACAAGGGTGCCTGGGTGGCTCAGTTGGTTAAGCATCTGCATTTGGCTCAGGTCATGATCCCAGGGTCCTGGGATCTAGTCCTGCATTGGGCTCCTTGCTCAGTGGGAAGACTGCTTCTCCCTCTGCCTGCTCCTCCCCCTGCTTTTGGCCTCTCTCTTTCTGACAATAAATAAATAAAATCTTCTAAAACAATACAGATTGTACAGGCACACGTGCCAACTGGAGGATGTACAGGGGTATTTATTGTGACATCTCTGAAAATGCAAAAGAAACAACCTAAATTTCTGTGAATAGGAATAGGTGATGATACAACCAGATAATAGGGGGAAAAACAACTCCCTGTATAGAGACAGGAAATAATCTTGAAAACCAGTTTTTAAGTAAAAAAAGGGTAGAACATATGTAGACTTTGCCACCTTTTGTGTTAAAAACAAAAACAGGAAATGATACTTACATAGGCAAGGAGTTTCTCTGGAAAGCAAAAGAAATAATGGCCACCTCTGGGGAAGGAACAGGAGTAACTAGGGGACGTGGTGTAGTGACATTTCCTTTCTGACCTTAGTACCATGTGCCTAAGTACCATGTCTAGGTACTTGTACCATGTACAAGTACCATGTCTAAGTACCATGTGTCTAATAATTCAAAAATCCTAATTAAAAACAAGATAAACACTATATGTGTGGAAATGTGGAAGTAGATGGGGCTTTGGGGATCACCCCTTAGTTGTACAAACTAGGACAGTAGGCCACAGAGGTGAAGAATTCATTCAAATTCCCACTACTACGAATTGAGAGAGTTGTGACTGGAAACTTCATTGTCCTTTGGCACCTATGCTTTAGGGAATGCTGTTTTCAAACCCCATGAGCAGAACTTATAAATGTCAGGGTTCTAACCCTGGGCAAGACGTTCGAGACTCAGTTTCTTCATCTGTAAAATGTGCACAATAAATTTGTCATGAAGATGAAATTAGGCAGTGCCTGTTATCCTAGCTAGTTCCTAGCATACAAAGCATCAGATTAATGCCTGTTACCATTATTTATTATTTTTGGCTATGATGGTGTTGGATGGGGCAGAGAGAGCTGGGAGGAAGGTTCTCATAGAAGCATCTGGAGATGAAGGCTTGTAAGGTAAAGAAAAATAAAATAGGGAGAGAGACTGACCCCTTGGTTCTTACTTATTCAGGTAGTCACTAGAGATTCTGAGACAGTAAATGAGGCTTCATGTGGAAAATGTATGTTAGGGTGTATATGAGAGGGATATGGGGAGAGGAATGCCAGCCCTTTTCACTGCCAATTGTCACTAAAGGCCACCCGTGACCAGCACTGCCCCTTTTGCTGAAAAATGAATGTGCAACCTGGGACCATCTGGTTGTACCATTTCTCTTTTATTCCTGATTATCCAAATGCCCTCGTTATTCCAGCTACCAATTTCCTTCCTTATTTTCTCTTCTTCTGGGGCCAGGGTCAAGTGGTGACTCAAAGCCTTCCTTGGAGGGGTGGATGGTTGAGCGTCCAGCTCTTGGTTTTGGCTCAGGTCATGATCTCAGGATCGTGGGATCGAGCCCTGCATTGTGCTCTGTGCTCAGCAGGGAGTCTGTTTAAGATCATCTCTCCCTCTCCCTCTGCCTTGCCTCCCACTCCTGCTCTCTCTCTCTTTCTCTCTCCAAAATAAATAAATTTTAAAAATAAAATAAGTAAAACTTAAAAAAAAAAAAAGCCTTCCTTGGAGAGGTGCCAAGCCCATCTTGCTGTTCTGGGCAGCTTTGCCCACAGTGCCCCCCGGGCTGAGGAGGAGTCCTGCAGAGCCAAGTTTCTGGAACCCATCCCCTCACTCTTCCCTTTCGTGACAGGAAGCCACCTCCTTATAGGCAGAGGAGCAAGGACAGGGGGTTCCCTCTCTTGTTCACCACTTGATGACTGGTAATCATCCTATTCCTATCTTATCGGAAGGAAAATACCATGTGAGGTTTAACGCTCGGGTTCTGCGACTGGCCCTCTTGGGTTCAAATCCTCCTACATGATTGCTCTGTGACTATGGGCAAGCCGTGTAACCTCTTTGCCCCAGTTTCCATCTGGAAAAATGGTAAGAGCAAATGAGATAATCCAGGTAAAAGACAGAGCACAGGACTTGTCTTGGTAGGTAAAAGACAGAGCCCAGGACTTGTCTTGGTCAGTTCTCTAGGAAGGTTAGCCTGACATAGTGATGGCAGCCTCAGCTGTAGTAGAAGTAAGGGAATGAGATAAAAGGCAAGTCTGGGGATTCGAGGAAGGTCCGTGAGCACTGACCTCAAGGAACAGGGTCAGTACCACCAACTGCACCTGCAAAGGTGCTGCTCCCCTCCCCTCACCCCCGATGCCCTGTAAATGTCTCGTCGTCTCTGGTTGGATTATCAGTGAAGCATGCTATTTGGTCCCAATAGTTCTGCAAACAAGGGGACTCTAATGAAAAGATTGTTCTGTCCTCTAATGAAGGACAAACATCTTTTCCTGGTTCAGGGTGATACATGATGAATCAAAACTCTTAACATAGGTTATTATTATTAACTTATTTGTTTCAAAACATATATATAGACAAAGCCACTTACCCCAGACAGAGGTCAATAAATAGTAGACATTTTTAAAAATCCTGCTTTTGGCAGAAACCCGTGAGGGACACTGGTTGCTGCAGTTTGTGATTGATTCTGATGGTTTTGGGTGGCATTTACCAATGAGATTTTCAAGTGGATTCTGGGCTCTTGGAGGACACTGAGATGTTGGTCTGTATAACAACAACAACAACAAATTAGACTATGATCAAACAAATGTTTTTATAAATAAAATCAGAGGAATCCATCGTCATTGAGTCGCACAGATAGATAGCAGTGGCATGGGCCCTGCAGGGACCCACTCCGACATTCCGCAGGGTGAACTAACCTCTGAGTAGAGAGCTTGGCTTGTAGCAACTGACTTTTCTATTTGCACAGCACCTTGCTCTTTAGAAAGAATTTTCCCATCCGTCACCTTATTGGATTAATTTTCTATGGCCCAAACTCATATGCTCTCTTCCTTGGCGGGCCCCATTTGAAGGGTAAGCAATGCTATGCTATGGTAGGATGAAAACCTTCTGCTTACCTTACTGTGATCACTACATAGCGAAGGTGAGGGGAGATTTGTCAGATAATCGTCAGGCTCATAGTCCTTCCCTGCCCTGGGATGAGCCCCAGGATGGCTTTCCACACAATGGGAAATTCAAACAGAATAAACTTGCTTAAAGTTTCTTAATAGGGAAAATTCTAAAAATGCTTTTTATGAAATACATTTAAATATTGGAGTAGTTTCCTTAGTCCCTAAGGGAACTTCCTCCTGAGAACGTCGCCTTACAAATGAAGTACATGCTGTGTTTTTATTTAGAACCCAGGAAAATTTCTGTCAGATATCCCAGAGAGACTCAGTACTCTGCACTATGTGGGAACGGACACTGAAACCCAATCAGTCACCCCAGTTTCTAAGAATTCTTCCACACTGATAGGTAACCTTTTATTAAAAATTAGGACAGTCTGGGACACTTGGGTGGCTCAGTCAGTTAAGTGTCAGAGACTTGGACTTTTGGTTTGGGCTCAGGTCATGATCTCAGGGTCACAGGATCGAGCCCCACATTGGGCTCTGTGCTCAGTGGGGAGTCTGCTTCAGATTCTGTCTCTCCTTCCATCCCTCCTCCTCAGATCCTGCGCTTCCTCACTCAAGGGCACACACAATCACACTCTCTCAAATAAATAGATAAATAAATGAATAAATAAAATCTTCAAAGAAAATTGGGACAGTGTGCATTCCTTTATACATAAGTGTTGCAAGGAAAGTAGTTCACTTCTAGTAGATACGAATTTAGGTTTATCCAGAAATGTTATTGAAATAGCATGAATCCCCTATAAGAGATGTTCTGGAATATCAGCCTTGACACAACAAAGCTTCTCAATGCCTTTGTGCAAGCTTATCTAACATACCTGGTCAAGGCTAACCTGCCTGCCTTTGTGGAAGGTTTCTCTCCGGGCTCTGATCCCATGTTCAATATACTCCCAGCCTGAGCTCCATTTACGTTTAATCGATACTCGGTCACCCTGAACTGGAAAATCAAAGGCAGGGGACCAAGTTTACCACGGGATGCATGTAGGATGTATTTAAAAATCATTGAAAACATGACATAGTAGCTATCTCCATGGCAATCTCAATTTTGTGTGTGTCCCTACAGATTTTTTTGAGGAAACAGAACAGTCAGCAGATATGTCCCTGGAAGAGGAAAGAAGATATGAAGATTCTAATATACAAAATACATTTGATACAGTGACCACAGGAGCACTCACTGCAAATTCAAGTTTCAGCGACTTTGACGAGGATGAGAATCAGTTAGAGTTTGTATTAATGGTGTTGATCCCACTGGTGTTATTTGCTCTCCTATTTTTATCAGTGATAATCCTTATAATACGCTATAAAAGAAAAAAAGCCAAACAAGGTAAATATTTTGTATGTTCCCATTTCTGGACAATTGCTTCACGTGTTAACAAACCATCCGTAAAACAAAATATTTTTTTGCTTCTTCTCCACAGAAACTTCTAGCCGAGGATCTCAGAGTGCCTTACAGACATGTGAGTAGGATCCTAACGCTGTCTGGAGTGGGGAGTGGGGGAGGAAAAAGAAGGGAGAGGTTTTAAAGTTGAACAACCAGGACTACATAAAATAGTAAATGATGACTATTCCCTTATTTTTCAAAAAGGGAATGGCTATGGCCTAAATCGAGATTTAAAACACACAGCTGCCATCTCTGTGCTTAATCCAGATGAGGGCCTTATCTAATATTGGCCAAGAGGTCCATGCAGCTTTCCCTAAATTGGAGGAAACATTCAAAATGGCGAAGCAGTGGGTCGGCTTGGGATTGGGGAAGGGAAGGTTGATACCCTGGGCTCGTCTCCACCGGAAGAGGATTCTTCTGTCATATATTCTGTGTATTATATATGATATATTCTGTATATTTCTGTTGAAGATACTGTTTTCTTCTCCATGCCCCATCCCAATCTGATTATGAAAAGACCCTAGTAAGCATGGTTCTTATTCTCATTAAAGCTATGCTAACTTTCGTATGAGATTCCTAGTAGGATGAAGATTACCAGCATCAGTCTGAAAACAATCTGATGGAGAATTCCCTAGGTCAGAGTTCCCTCTGTGTGTATTCAACTCCAAATCTAGGAGCAATAAATACTAGGTGTCAGGGTTTTCTAAGTCCAGAGCAGACTTGAGTACTTTTGGTTTGTACTAGTAAAAATGACTTAAAGTTGAAGCCTTTGGTTATTCCAAAAATCACTCAAGAATGAGACCATCGCTAATGAGCTACATATTGATATGTATATACAAACTCACTCAATATCCCTCACACTCACTAACAGGGCACCTCTGGTTTTAAGATTTTGCCCTTGGCCTGCCGGGACTGGCTCACTGTCCTTGACAGGCAGAGCCTTTAAGCTCTCGGCAGGAGCAATAAATGGTCATTTTCCATTATACCAGAAGGTATGGTAAATGCGAGCTAGGGAAGGAGCACTGATGTGCGTTAACTTTCTTGGCAGGAGCCAATATCATAGATTCCAAGGGAGTTGAAAAAACACATGCTTCTCCACTGCTCCACTGCTTGAGAAACATGTTACTCCACTAGGGTGACCTAGTAACAGTGGTCACATGGGAGCTCCTTTGTAAGCTAAAGAAAAAGGTAAAGCAAACAGAGCTGCCTGAACCCCATTTTTTTAACCTCAGGGACAGTGAGAACTTCCTGCCTAAACTGTAGCCCAGTAGCCCATCTTATCTAACGATGTCATGGGGCTTGGGGGGCAGGATGGGGGTGTCCGTTCAAATGTGCATGCTTTCAGGCTCTAAATACAGAAAGGGATTTTTCATGGAACTTCACCGTGAGCATCTCCAAGTTCAAAAGCCATTTGCCATCAAGAACTGGCCTCCTTCTCAGAGGGCTCATGCACCCTGTACTGGAGCCACACTCCCAAGTATTTGCTGCTCCCAGAGCCTGGCTTACACGTTCACGATGTTTTCTTACATGACTGGTTGACACTACTCGCCTGTTTGGGATTTCCTTCTTGTCTGCTTGGCAACCTGCCACCTTCTTCTTCCATGCCCAGTTCTGAAGTTTTTATGAAGCCTTGAGTAATCACTCCCTGGGCAAAATGAATGAATCATGGCCTCTTCTCAGCTCTTACAGACTGTGGTCTCACTTACGGTGCACAGTATTTATGTTGGCATAAGTTGGTGACTTGTTTTTTTTTTTTTTTTTTTTTTTCTTTTTGGTTTCTCTTACTAGGTTATGTTCTCTTTAGGACCAAATGAACCAAGGACTTGCCTTGTTTATCTTGTTTAATGGTGTGGTTTGGAGGTTAGAGTGTGGACTCTGGAACCACACTGCCTGGGTGGCTTTTTTTCCTAGCCCTATGACTTCTCTGATTCAGTTTTCTCATCTGTGAAATGGGCAAATCCAATACTGGGCTTACAGAGCTGTCGTGAGAAGTAAATGAATTCATCTATGTAAACCACTTAGGAAAAAGAGTAGCTGGCATGTTGTGTTAGCTGCTGCTTCTTATGATTATTGCCCCTTCAACCTGACACAGTGTGTAGTCCACCACATATATCAGTGGCCCAATAATTGTGGTTTAAAGAGCGAGTTCATGAAACTGTGTTAGCACTTTTTCTTTTTTAGAAGAGCATCTACCTATTCCCAGAGATAAAGAGAAACTTGAAACTTATTCTTGATACAAATTGGCACATTCTTTTTGTTTTAAATATACCTCACTTTAAGAGAAACAACACAGACATCTTAAGTTTTCAAAACAATTGCTTATCACAAGTTTTGATAGAGCTTTATTTGAATATTTCCTTTACTATAGATATGGATGGTTCACTGCTTAACACACGGGTACCTCTTCAAACAAACTAAATGCTGGAAAGTTGATCACTCCTGCCTGCTGAAGTCCATATTTAATGTTATAATGCAAGTCAATTAAAAGAGAGAGGCGCCTGGGTGAAGTTGGTTAAGTGTTGGATTCTTGATTTTTGGCTCAGGTCATGCTCTTAGGGTTCTGAGATCGAGCCCCACGTTAGGCTCCATGTTCAGCAGGGCATCTGCTTAAGATTCTCTCTCCCTCTTCCTCTGCACCCCCTCCCCAGCTCTCTAAAAAATAGATAAAAGGAGACAGTTCAAATTAACAAAATCTGATTTAAATATTTTTTTTTTCCAGGAGAAATAAAACTGTCTCGCTGGGTCAGACCAGCATTTTGCTTGGAAAGCATCTAAAACAATGTTTTGTGGGAGGGCATGGATGACGTCCCCTCAGCAAGTTAGAAATAGACACATTTGTTCCCCACCCTCCCCCAAGTGAATAGAGCCTGGTGTGTTCTTCATCACCAGGAAGTAAGCCTGTACATTTGATGACAGGGGAAGACCTGGCCAACACCTGTAGCAAGAACCCTTCTTCCAACTGGCAATCACATTCTTCCTTTGGGCTTGTCCATTTCAAGTCCAGGAGAAGGAAAGTGCTGGACGGTAACTCTGTTCTACTGTCCTTCCTAGACCTCCAGGAGTTACATTTGCAGTTGTTCTTATTTAACATTTATTAAGGGTCTCCATGGGTTGTGTCTCTACGAGAGCTGCAGGGAAAACAGCTGGCAGGAAAGCCTCACTTTAGGCAGTCTGTGACGTCTTGGCACCTGGCACGGCTCAGTATATCTCCAGAAAGACACTCTCTCTTGCTGAGGGTTCCGAGTGGGAAAAAAGCTTAAGCAAGTCAGTCTCTTATGGGGCTCTGGCCCCCACTGTGAAGGCCTCCCCCCTGCCCCGCCAGCCCAGCAATCCCACCACCAGAGGTGCACAGAAGAGAGTGACTGACCGTGGGGCGCGGGTGGCCAAGTGGGAGTAACTGGGAACTGGAGGGGGAGGACAAAGTGGGAAGGAGGGTATGGAATGGAAGAGCTGTAGGAGGAAAGATGGAATTAAGAGCAGATGGAGGTTGTGTAAGAGGTGCATTTGCCCTCCGGTTGCAAAGGGAGTAGATGGCTATTAATAAAGACATAGAGGCCAGGTGGAGTGGTGCGGGCAGCGCCTGATTGCTGGGGACATGTAATTGGTCTCCCTCCTGGCTTAATGCTCCACACCGGTGAGCTCTCCCAGATGTTTTTCTGTTGCCATGGCGGCTGGGCCAGGGGTAATGGTCTCAGAGCAGGGGAGAGGAGGCCACAGAAGGCTCTCTGCTCTGTTTGAATACTGATTACAGGAGCCTCGTGTTTGGTGCGTCTGGAGCACTTTTGTAATGTGTTTTTAAACTTTTCTGTCGTCTGCATGCAGGGTTGGCTTTCACTTGCCACAAAGCCTGCAGGCGCTCAAATTATAAAGATAAAACCCTGCCTTCTATGGTGGGGCTGTGGGGCCACTTGCTCTCTGAGAAATTAGAGTATGTTTGGGGGTTGGGTTTGTTACTAAGCAGGAAAGGAGAGGGAGGGAAAGGGGGGAAGTGACACAACAGAGGGATCCTATGGGTCAGCTGTAGGAGAGGCTCAATTGTGTAGTAAAATCCCTTAAGGAAATAGCATGTCAATTTGAGATTTTAAAAATACATAAAAAATGCAAGATGCATATACTCCGCTCTCCCCAGTCCAAGTGTCTGAGGATCAGGCATCTGCAGAGAGCTTCCGGTTCCTACCAGGGCCAGAAAGGCATAACCCAGAGGCCCTGGAAGGTAGGCAGTCATGGCACGAAATTCCATCTGTGCCTAGCTTTCCTGGATCAGCAACACGATGGAAGCTTGCCAACCCCCAGGAAATGACACCGGCTCCCGGCTTCCAGGAGCTTGGCTCCAGGTACCTGCTGGCTGCGTTTCCTCGATGGGGATCTGTGTTTCTGCAGGCCTGGCCAAAAGAGACCCCTGACTTTCGAGGATCGGGAACATCTGACTGTTCGGGGGAACCTCTGCAAAGTGGTTTGCTTCTCCATGGTTTCACATCATAGAAGGTGCTGGGGGCCTATGCTCTCCAGTCACGTGTCATCACTACCTCGTTTCTCTGGAGGCATCCGTTTCCCGGCCAAGCAAAACAGAGCTGGAACCGGGGCCCCGGGGTCTGCTTCTTGCTGCACGTTCATGTGGAGCCCGATGGGCATTTGATGTCCTGTTACCCGGTTCTCACGTCGCCCGCAGCAACACAAAGCTGGTTTGCTCAAAGCTGCACTTTTATAGCATTACGGAAGTCTGAAGCATTGGACATGAATTTAATCTGCGCTGGACCATCGACATTAAGACCTTCTCATTTATTCAATACCCATTTACCGGGTGTTTGCCGGCTACTGTGTTAGCTGGATGGAGGGTGAGGGGACATCAGGGCGAATAAGACCGGCATGATCTCTGTCCTTCTGGAGCTATGTTTTAGCCAGAGACACAGACAAAATTAAGCCAATGAATTGATCAGCCATAAATTGGGTCAAACGCTATAAAGGAGTAAGAAAGGTGCTGGGCTGGGGAACAACGGGAAGGTGGGCCCTCCTTCAGATATAGGGTGCTCCTTGCGGAGACAGTATAAACTGAGACCAGAAGGGGAGTGAAGAGTCCAGCCAAGCAAGCAGCAGGGGTGAGAACAGAGTTTGAGGGGAGCCCTTGACGGAGGTTACCACAGCCTGCTCTGGGACAAAGGGACAGTCACGGTGTTGGGCTTGATGTGTCACAAGGAGAGATGCAACAGTGATTTTTTTTTAAAAAAGATTTTATTTACTTATTTGACAGAGGAGAGATCACAAGTAGGCAGAGAAGCAGGCAGAGGGAGAGGGAGAAGCAGACTCCCCGCCGAGCAGAGAGCCCGATGCGGGCCTCGATCCCAGGACCCCAGGATCATGACCTGAGCTGAAGGCAGAGGCTTTAGCCTGCTGAGCCACCCATGTGCCCCAACAGTGATGTTTTGAATGGGACATTTTGGGGCAGGGGACCAAGGAGCCATCCCTCTTGTCTCATTCCTACATTCCTTCCCTCACACTGTTTTCTTCTTTATATGGATTAAAAAAATAAAAAGGGATAAACTTCTGATTTGAGGTAAACACTCTCAGAGGACCATCTTATCTTAAAAAAAACAAACAGATTTTATATGGAGGAAGACTTCGTTTCAATATGGCGCATGTCTGACTCAGGCTAACTATTCCCTTAAAAATGCTATTTGAAGTCATCTCTTATCTTTGTAAAGGAGTTTTCAGCTGTGGTTGAAATAAAAAGTTGTTACGGACAGTGAAAGCTAACATGACCTTTGTATTTTCTTCTCTTTAGGTGAACTGGGAAGTGAAAACATCAAAGTGTAAGTCCTCGTTGCCTGTGACCCAGCTCAGTGAGGACAGGGATATCAGGGAGAAGAGCAGATTAGAGAGCCATCTGCCTTTTTAGGAGTTTTTGTTCTGACACCCTTGAGGGACCCTTGAGGGTCTCTTATTTCCTGGACTCCAGGAGAGGGCCCTGAGCAGCCTACTAGGGGAGGGGGGTGCACACTAGTCCTCCAATTCAGGAATCTGGGCAAAGAACAAGGTCCTCTTCAGAAAAAAAAAAAAATCTCTTTTGACTGCTAACAGTTCCAAATGCATTGTAGTTCAATACTCTGATTCTGGGTGTATTTCAAGGACATCGGTTCGTTTATTCTGGTTAAACATTTTATCACCAGGAAAGATAGGTTCCCCAGTATTAAAGGAGGAAAGCCCTGGTAAAAGCCTAAAGTTCATGTGGCAGAACCACATTGGGTTGGAGGGAGAAGGGGACTGGTGGGGGAGAGGAAGGAAGGATGGAGCAGGGAGTGGGGGGACAGAGTGAGAGACAGAGAGAGGGAGAGGGAGGGAGGGAAAGGGGAGAAAGAGGGTAAGGAGGAGAGGGAGAGAGAGAGAGCAAGATTCCACTAGAAGAGTGTTCTGGGACCCTGTCACCACCCCAGCCCCCACCCCCGCTTCCCGGGCCAGCAACCGGCTTCTTTAGACACTTTGCTCACTTCCTCCACATGGTGTCACGCCCATGCTGCGGTTCAGAGCTGGTGGTCCTCCTCCCCAATACCATTTACATTAACAACGACTTCTTTCCCAAAATTGTGGATTCGGAGCCCTGGTAAGTGAGGCCTGGTAGGTTTCTGAAAGCAAGGGCTCTATTTCTCCATGACAGAAAAGCCTGGGAATTGAAAGGAGAGGTGAGGAAAACAGCCTGTTCACTGTGGCCCCTTGACCTGGGGCACAGATCAGAAACCTCAAAGAAAGGGAAGTGAAATTAAGCAAGGCAAAAATGCTCAACAGGGCAACTCCCCTGAGGCTCGTCATGGTGGAAGGCTGGCACAACTTTGTACCTTCTAGGGGGCGGTCAGAGTCTCCTGGGCTCCCTTTGAGCTCCCTCTGTGCCCTCCAACTTTGGATCGGTGATAGAGGAAGGTTTGTTTTAGTTCTAGCCTTTCTTCCTTTTAGAGTTTGTTCCAGTGAAGAGGGCATACCCCGCCCTCCCCGCATCTGCCCTGGAGTGTCACTCATGAGATCAAGTTCACCTTTCCCCCACACAACGTTCCAGGCTCTCCCAAAAGGAAAGGCTCACCCCACGCTTCTTTGGGTTCCAACACGGTTTTTGCTTCCCTTTAGCCCCATTTTTGAGGAGGACACACCCTCTGTTATGGAAATCGAGATGGAAGAACTTGACAAGTGGATGAACAGCATGAATAAAAATGGTACGGTCACCTAAAGTTGCTTTTTCTGTCTTCTCTAGTCTGAGAAGGCTGAGAGGTTTTAGAAATACCCATAAATCCTGGATTGTGACGGTGTGAGCTTGATCCATGTTAGATCTGGAACAAGGAGATCATGAACCCGGGTCTGACCATCCTTGAAGGCGGCATCACTTGGTGCCATTTGTTTTTATTTTTGTGCGAGCTTTTCAAATGACCTCTTTAAATAAGCAAATGGTATTTTTTTTTTTTATTTTTCAAGAGAGGAACTCTCCAGGTCCAAATTATCTGGAAAAAGTCAGCATCTGACTGTAGAATTTAGAGATCTATGATTTTAATCTGCATATGGTTATAAAACTTTACCACATATAGTTTACATAGATCAGTGCTGTCCAGTACAGCAGATGCCAGCCATATGTGACCATTTAAATTAAAATTTTAAAAAATGAAAGAAAGTTAAAAATTTTGTTCTTCCATCACTCTAGCCATGTTTTGAGTGTGTGGTAGCCACTTGTGGCTTGTAACTACTCTATTATACAGCGCAAATCTAGAACATTTTCACCACTGAAGCAAGTTCTATGGGACAATGCTAATATAGTGGTATTACAAATATTCTCCTTAACTTATTTCCCAGTTGATATCTGGCAGTAATTGTATGTGTTCCTTACTTTTCCTTAAATTAATATTTGGATTTTAAAATGATGGTAGCTGTTCTTTCCTCTTTAAATTTCCTTTAGAAAGTCAACAAATTTTTTTTTATTTAAGGATTATTTATGTATTTATTTGACAGAGAGAGACACAGCAAGAGAGGAAACACAAGCAGGGGGAGTGGGAGAGGGAGAAGGAGGCTTCCTGCTGAGCAGGGAGCCCGATACTGGATGGATCCCAAGACCCTGAGATCATGACCTGAACGGAAGGCAGACACTTAACGACTGAGCCACCCCGGCGCCCGCAATCAATAAATTGTTTTTAATGCTCCAATTAAATGAATAAATCCATGATTTATTTTACCATATCATTCGTATTTTTAGCACTCATCTTTTAAAAAAACCCTGGGATCTATCATGTTCAACAACAGTGAAGTCCAATTCGAGAGACCTGTCATTAGAATGATTGTGTCAGAGGCTTTATCAACATAAAACTTTCCAAAAGATTAGAACCCTTCAGGAACTTGTACAGTTTTGAGCAGAACTGTTTTTCATAGCCCAATATTGAGGAAAGAATGGCTCCACAGGGCATTTACGGATAGGAGCGGGTCACAGAGATAATCTTGAAGGTAGTTTCATTTTGTTATTTTTAGTTTATAAAATATGCATATGTAATATAATATGGAAAATGCGAAAAAAAAGTAGAAAGGAGAAAAAAATACATACTACCCAAAGATAACCTTTCTTATTTCCTTTTGTGCCTGAGATCCATTGTAATACAAAATCAGGATCCTAGCACACTCACTAAACCAGAAACCTGGAAAAAAGCACTTCTATTTCACCACCACAGCAGAGCGTTATTTTGACACATGCATGATGGAGGGGGTGGATTTTGTTTTTCCTTAAAAGTAACTGTGGCATAATAGGAGAGAGCTCTGATGGCTTTAAGAAGGTTAATCGTTCCTCAGTTTACCTGTGGCTTTTCAATTGGGCACCTTGACTGAAATCATTCTGCAGGCACATCAGGACCTCTGAAAGCTATTTTATTCCAGTGTCTAACCTGAAACATGCAGATTCTAGCTCTTGGAGCCACAGTGGGGTTCTTCCGGGACTGAATAAGCAAGCGGTGATGAGTTGTGCCCTTTCCAACCAGGCCAGAGACATGTTGAAGTCTTGTATCTGTGTTACTAATGCTTTTTCCATTTCAAGAGCCTTGCCATCATTAATCTTTTAACCTCTGGAAGTCCCTAGTGAGGCCATTTCTGAACAAGGAACTGTACAGATCAGGGAAATGTGATGCTCAAATATATGAGTTTTGTGGCTAGAAGACAGAATTTTGGTGACTAATAATGGTTTTTGTTTTTTTTTTTCTGTCCTAGCTGACTGTGAATGTTTACCTACTTTAAAGGAAGAGAAGGAATCAAACCACAACCCAAGGTACTTCTAGTTTCCACTATTGATGAGAGGTCTATGGGGGTGGGGATGGGAGACTATGGGTGAGACCTTTTGCTTACCGTCTCTTTGCCTGTAAATTTCATGTGACGGTTTACATGGATATATGTGTGTGTCATATGGAGAAAAGAAAGTGTGAGTTATGGCAAATAGGAAAATGCAAAGTAAACATCCTAGTGGCTCCATCTTCAGAAGCAAATTAGCGCTGGCATTTTCTTGCCCCTCGAAAGAGACACTGTTGAGTCGGCTTCCATTTTAGTCATAAAACTTTGTGATTATAGCAAACTATAGGCTTGTTTAGCTTGGATGAAGAGATGTTTGGTAAGGAAAACAGATGGAAGTGGCCATCTTAAAGGGAATAACTGTACATAAAAGTGAGCAAAATGGACATATAAAAAAACAAGGCAAAACAAAACCCCACCTGGATTGGGTCGTTTGTTACAGGAGAGAAATTAAATGAGAATTTAATAAACATATTCCATCCTACCACTAGGTGGCTCTGCTTGATAGAAGATTTTGGCCTCTAGGACTCTGGTGGTGTTCAGCACCCCTTAATGGTGTTTAACTGTTATCTTTTGGGAGGATGGAATGACCATGTTTGAGGTCTTTTTGATCAGAGAATTGTTTGGTCGGGACATGAGAAGTGTCGCAGTAGGAAGGATTGATGACGCAGCAGCTCGGTCCCTCATCCCACATTGCACCACTGTGATTTGGGGGGCAGCAAGTTGTTGGTAGGGGTGACTCAGAGGTGATCAGTGAGCAGAGAATGTGACTGAGCCTGTGACTGGGACTTCATGCTTCTGTGGGACTAAATAGAAGAAACTTTCGAGCAGGATAAACACCACCCGTCTTCTCTCCCTCCATGTTAACCAAAGGTCCTGTTCTTGTCATCTTAAATGCTTCCAGAATGCAGTCACTTGTCACTGGGCAGTCCCTGAGGCTGGAGCATCACAAGGGAAGACTGGTTGTTGATAGTGATTGGGGCAGTCAGATGCTTGTCTTCTGGACCCTTCTTCTGCACCTTTCCCTCAACCCCGTCTGAGACGTGGTCACTCCCCCCATGTCACACATCAGGCCCCCACATTCTTACTGAGGCACACCTCAGCTTTGACAAGGAAATCCACTTCCTATTGAATATTTCAGTCATTATTACCTCTCCAGGTATCTGTATGTTAAAAATTTGTCACTGGCTCAGAAAAGAGCCTATCCTGTTTAAATGAGATGCCAGATATTAACAAGCAGAGGAGAGAAAAGAAAATGCTAGGGGGAGTATCACAAAGGAAATTACAAAGGAGTGTTTTCCCCGCATTTTAATCTTACCTAAAAATGAGTCACTGTGTATGTTTCGTGTGGGGCTCACCCACATCACCACCAAAACCCTATAAATATCTTGTTACTGTATCTCTGACGGGCACCCTCACATGATGCGAAACATCAGTGGTTTTAGGTACCTGCCTCTTGATCTTTGAAATTGTTGGCAACATAGAAGAAACGGAATGTTAGAGGATTATACGGTTGTGAAAGCATCTTAGAAATCACGTTTCTGAAATATTGAAAGGTTGGTCCTGGGAATAAACTTGAGTTCATTTCTGCCTGTATGACAAAAAGCCTTAAGCTATTTGGAGGGCTGCTTTATGCTAAACTATGGTTTTCAAGGTGTATGTCTGCATTCCTCCATTGGTCCAGAACTATCTGGTTTCAATTCATAGGACAACTGCCTGGCTTCACCTCGTTCCCTCTTGGGGAAGCCAGCACTGGTGTGTGGAAACAGCAGTGGTGCGTCCCCAGGCTTTGGTATATAGGTGCTTTCTGATTACTCAAAGAGCAGTACAAGATTATAAAGCAAATCTAATTGTTAGCTACTAAAAACTTGGAAAGATACAAGGCACTTAGAACAAACCCTGCCACAAAATAAACTCTCAATAAGTACTGGTATTATTATTGTTTTTAAAGATTTTATTCATTTATTTGTCTGAGAGAGAGCACGTGCATGTGCGAGCCTGAGCAGGGGGAGTGGCAGTCTGGGGGGCGGGGATGTAGGCTCCCTGCTGAGCAGGAGACTAGCATGGGACTCAGTCCCAGGACCCTGAGATCATGACCTGAGCCCAAGGCAGACGCTTAACCCACTGAGCCACCCAGGCATCCCTGGTATTATTATTTTTTTTTAAAGATTTTATTTATTTATTTGACAGACAGAAATCACAAGTAGACAGAGAGGCAGACAGAGAGAGAGGAGGAAGCAGGCTTCCCACTGAGCAGAGAGCCCGATGTGGGGCTTGATCCCAGGACCCTGAGATCATGACTTGAGCTGAAGGCAGAGGCTTTAACCCACTGAGCCACCCAGGCACCCCCATCCCTGGTATTATTATTATTAACTTAAATTTGATATACATAAATTCACTGCCTTATGCGTTAAGGAGACTGTGTCCAAGGGGCCAGGCACATCCATATCTGTGGTTGGGCATTTAAAAAAAAAAAAAAAAAAAAAACCTTGCTATTTTAGAGCAGTTTCAGGTGTACAGCAAAATGAGCAGAAATGACAGAGGGTTCCCACATATTCTGCACTACCTCCCTGACTATTGATGCTCCGTACCAGAGGGGTACACTGGTCACAATTGGCTAATGTACTTTGACACATCATTGCCCCCAAAGTTCCCCACTGGCTTTTCCCTGTGAGACTCATCCTTCCTCTCCCATTCAGTTAGCGTGCTGTAGACCACGATGCTTCAGAAAGTACTCACTGGAGAGTGAGTTTAGTAGAAAACACGTGTCTCCCTCCTCTTACTGCATTAAGACTTCCAGAACCCATTTGAAGTGTTCAATCCTTCTTGATGATAGAAATACCCTCTGACACAGAACCTCTGTTATATATAAAGTCCATGTGCTTCTAGAAAAAGGAGTCCATCTGGTCACCATGCTACCCTTAACGCACCACACGGGGTGTGAAGACTTTTCATTAGGGTCCTTAGTCTCAGGTCTTTCAGTTCTTTTCCCACATATCCCATTGGCCAGCCATTGTTCATTACCTTGCCCTGTCCTCATGGAATGGACGTTTTCTCTGACGCTGTGGAATCTAACATTTAGCACAGGACTTTCATAAGGGCCAGAGACATAGGAAGCACTCTGGGAAGTTTACACTAGGGTTTTCATGTCTTTAGAAAATCAATAAGATAAAAAGGACTTGTGGAGGAGGGGGAGTTTTATGTTGTTATTTCCTACCTTAGCATTTCTCCCCTAATTCTTACCTATTATGTGTGAAGCATTGTGGGAGTAGTGGGAATAGCGTCAGTGGAATAGTGTCTAGGGAGTACAGTGGGGCAGTGGGAGAGGTCTGCCTGGAGCTGAAGAGAATTCCATCAGTAGCATTGTTCAGCTTTTCCAGCACTCAGTGATAACAGAAAGCAGATCTATTGAGTTGGTTTTATTACTATTTAAATTCTCTGTAAAGAATGCACTGCCTTATTGTCTACTCTTAAACCTCCCAGCATCTTCTTAAATGTCACTAGATAGTTGTAACCACATGAAGGATAGAATTCCTTTCATCACAGTGCTTAAGGTCTAGCCATCCTGTCCCTTCTTCCCGAGGCCTTTAGAATCAGACAATTTCCTGCAAGCGTTTCTGTCTTGGCAAGCTTAGGTGAATAACCACAGAAAAGGAAACACAAATATTAGCCACCTGTCCATCTTCTTTCCCTTTATGCCAATTGGCCACAGTGATGAGTTCATATTGAGTAATAGCATTGGGAAAGACTAGGGGGAAAATTGATTTGGTTCCTTCCAAGTGGATTTAGAATTTTGAAGGCACATTAATAACAAAAAAACAAGAAGATATTTATACAGCATTTTATACATACCAGAAGCCTAGGTACTACCACCTAGGAAGTTAGCTAGTCAGAGAGGGTAAATAACAGCATACCTGTTCCAATTTTGTAATGATTCTACTGTTTATTTTATGATTCATGTCTGAGCTCAGTGACATAAAAATGGATCGCTTCAATATTTCTTGGGAAAATCCAGGTTAGTTTAATAAAGAATTTTGTGAATTTCTTCCTGTTTCTGCTCTTCTCTTTGTCTTTTTTTTTTTTTTTGGAAAAGTATGATTGTTGATGTAGTTTTACAAAATATATTTGCTGAACACCTAGTATGTGCCTGGCATGGTCTGCATCATGCCAGTTCAACCAGTTAGAATAAAATAATCTGTATGAGTAAACCTGGAATCAGAGAGGTTAAGTGATTTGTCCAATTTACACAGCAAGTTTATGATAAAACTCAATGTGTCTTTTAAAACTACATTTTCATTTACATTTATTAACTGGTTAAGATAAGAGACATTCCACATATTGAAAGACAAATTAGAGATGAAAAAATAGGAGGGACATTCAGCAGCAAGAAAGACAGCCACCATGAAGTTATTAATAACTGACAGTATTTGGTGGGTGGCGTAGCCATCATCTCGTACAGTCATTGACAAGACTGAACCATTAATATTGAGAAAAGAGCAGTTTTGGTGAACTGTTTTGGCTTCTCCACTCAAGTATATCTCAGTGGCCATTTCTAGTTATTTTCTTCGTGAGTTTCTTTCCTTTCTTCCTTTCTAGTTTCTCAAAAGTCCTTTAAAACTCAACAAGTATTCAATAGGAAGTATGTTTAAGTGGCAGCTGGTTTCCCTCAAATCTGAGGGATGTCTTATGAGGGTTTAAAAAGTAACATCAGAGGGCACAGAGTAACCGCTTATAATCCCGCAGGATGATAACCTCAAATAACACTGTTAAAATGCAGGTGTTGTACGTGTGTGCATGTGCGTGCCTGACGTGCATGTTGTGGGTGAGAGAAGATGTATTAAATTTAATAAACCACAGCATTACTTGAAGAGTGGCCCAGACTGTGTCAGCTGCAGGCATGATCTATGTGTGTTGGATGAATTTAGGCCTGGCTGTGATGTTAGCCAGATGTGTGTGACCTCTATAAACACCCCCAACCCCATCCCTACACCTCCATCCCTACCCCCTGCCCCGTGCTGGCCTCTTTCGGGAAGGAGAAGGGAGGGTATATTGGAGAAGAGAAAGGGAGCATGATCTAATTGTTAGGTGACTTTATGCCATACTGAGCTCTGCACTGCCCCCAAACCAAGTTTGGGAGCATCCTAACATGAGAAAGGTTTAATGCCATCTTCAGAGCCAGGGAACATCGGCCGTGGTCCTATGGAGGGAGCTGGTCAGGAGATACTGGTCAGAAGAACCAAGATGGCTGATCTGCTCCCGCCGGCGACCCAGGGGCGGTTAGGAAACAAGGTGTTCAGAGCCGACTCTGTCCTCATTTCACTGCGAGCGCTCCAATTAAATGCTTTCTTACAAATCGTAAGATGAGGCTTTGTCGTAGTTCAATTTGTTTTTACAGTTAGTAGTAGGCCTGTTACTATAAAGGCTGTTGGGGAAGCTGTCCCACATTCTTAAAATATCTATGTAACACTCCGAGAAAAAATTACGATTGCCACTATCGTCGACAAGACACTAAAGCTGCCAGAATTAACACTGAGGCAAGCAACAGAGGTTTGAGGCAGGATCCCTGACTTTATTTGTTGCAATCGTGTGGCGGTTTGCCAAGGTATTTTTGACAGGGAACTCGAGGGTTTGCCAGCGTTAAAAACGCCTGGCCTTCCTTCATGGTTTCCTGGAGATGATAAACGGCTGCTGAGGACAGCAGAGAGCACACTAACTAGATAAAGGAAAGAATGAGCGAGAGAGAATGTCTCCAGGCCCGGATGGTGGGCCTGACCCCAGGGTGCCGATTTCCTCCCAGGCCCGCACCCCTCCGGTGAACACAGGCCTGTAAGTGTTGGACACTAGGCATGACCTGATGCCCCTGAGGCAGCGGGTGTTGGCTTTGAGAGCGTCTTGTGTGGCAGGACCCGTCACACCACTCACAGACCATGCAGCTGAGCAGGGTGCCACGTGTGGGCTCTCGGGCTCTTGGTGCTCGCAGGAAACAAGTTCTGCTTGGTGGAAGTGTCACAGGTTACACCTTCGAAATGCACACAGGGTGTTCTCAACAAACCCCACGGAAGTACATTCTCCTCAGAAACGGGAAGTTTGTTTTTGGAAGATGGTTTCTTAAAGCCTTTGGATGTTGGAAGCAGTGTTGAAGCTTATGTTGAACCAACAAACATTTGTTAACGTAGACTCTGCAAAATAAGAATAATACATGTTCACACGTTTGTAGGTCAGGCCGGTAGAGCAGTGACTTCCTGAGATTTGCTCTCTTCTTCTTCTTCTTTTAAGATTTTATTTATTTATTTGGCAGAGAGAGAGAGAGAGAGAGAGAGCACAAGCAGGGAGCAGCAGGGAGAGGTAGAGGTAGGCTCTTTGCTGAACAGGGAGCCCGATGCGGGACTCGGTCCTGGGATTGTGGGATCATGACCTGAGCTGAAGGCAGAAGCTTAATCGACTGACCCACCCAGGCACCCCTCACTTATTCCTTGCAACAACACTATAAAGTGCATAGCATTATTATATATGTTTTGCGGGTGAGAAGAGAACAGAAAACTAAGGCTAAGAAAAGTGCACTTGCCCAAAGTCACCCAGCAAGGAAGTGGCTGGACCCTGGTTCAAGCTCTGGCCACCTGAACCTATGCTCTTTTCTACTTTGTAAAAGAGCCACTGTTAGCACGTACTAGCATGCGTACTGCTGTAAACGCAACAGGAGGTGTTTAATACCGAGGTATAAACTTAACCAAAAAATAGATGGCATAATGTAAAAAGAAACTGTTCAGTTTTATGGAGGGACATAAAAGATTTTTAAAAATAGAGACATACTGTACTCCTGAAAGACTTCACAATGTCATGATTAAAATTAAGAGTTCTCTCATGCTTTAGATTAATATAGCCTCCAAATGAGCTTAAATGTTAAAAAAAAAGTCCAGAAAAAAATAGAGAAATATATTATTATAACTTAAGGTGGGGATTGGTTGAAGGCATGCCACACAGGTCAAAAATCATATCAGAAAAGCATAGTGGTCTGGGCGCCTGGGTGGCTCCGTTGGTTAAGTGTCCAACTCTTGATTTTGGCTCAGATCTTGATCTCATGGTTGTGGGACCGAGCCCCTCTTGGGGCTCCATGCTCAGCGGGGAGTCTGCTAGAGATTCTCTCTCTCCCTTTCCATCTGCACCTCCCCCCACTCACACACATACCCTCTTCCCTGCTCAACGGGAAGCCTGCTTCTCCCTCTCCCACTCCCCCTGCTTGTATTCCCTCTCTCCCTGTGTCTCTCTCTGTCAAATAAATAAATAAAATCTTTAAAAAAATAATAACAATAATATCCAGTATTGGAAAGGATGTGGGGAAAGGAAATCTCCCTAAAGAAAGTGTGGGAGGAAGGTAAATCATGCAAAATGTCTAGGGAAGGGGATAATTTGCCAATGGGCCATTCAAGCTTAGAAATGGCATTAGTTTAACCTGGCAATTCCTCTCCTAGGTATGTTTATGCAAAGGTAACAATTGGAACTGTGCAAAGATTTTTTATACTAAATAAAAACTAAAAATCGGAAATAGTCTACACATTTAATCTCAAGAACACAGTTTAAAAATGCTTTTTCGGTCTGGTGAGATAATTGAAGACTCTGTAGCTGCTAAAAAGATACTGTATATTTATTAGCAAGGAATGATGTCTGTATGTGAATGATGGTAAAAAATGCCGATTACAGCATGAAGTGCATAATATGACCCCCCCCCTTTTTTTTAAAGATTTTATTTATTTATTTGACAGACAGAAATCACAAGTAGGCAGAGAGGCAGGCAGAGAGAGAGGAGGAAGCAGGCTCCCTGCTGAGCAGAGAGCCTGATGTGGGGCTCGATCCTAGAACCCTGAGATCATGACCTGAGCCGAAGGCAGAGGCTTTAACCCACTGAGCCACCCAGGCGCCCCTGATCCCCCTTTTCTAATCCCCTTTTTGCACATAAAGAATGTATATCATTATCAAAGGAAGGAAGCTTGGGAGAGTACACACCAAGATGTTAACTGTGGGAAGACTTAGTATTTTTGTTTTGCTTATTTGTATTTATTTTTTTCAACAAAGACTATGGATTGGTTTTATAACACTTTAGAAAATCACTTCTGTTAGGACTGCTGGGTGCAGATCAGTGCTATAGACCAAAGAGGGCTTGTGCCCATTGCTATCCAGCTTTGTGCTACACTCTGCTTAGAGTGGCTGGCATTTCAAGATAAGGCCACAGAAGGAAAGAGACTTACTTATGTGCATAGAGATGAACTCCTAGATCTTAGAAATAATAACCTGCTACCGCCCAATTTCCAAGAAATGGAACCTCCTTGCCCAGCTGAAGAGTGGTTCAGGGTCACCAAAGTGAAGGGTGGTTATATCTGCTCTTTGGGGGGAAAATGTCTTAATTTTCCATCAGCTTTCCATTTCAGGTAAGTTTCGCTGTGGTAGTTGTCTTTTATTCACAACTGTCTGCCTCCTCCTTTCCCATCGATTGCCCATCCTTAATCACAGCTTCTTCCCTCCGTCTTTACAACACAAACACAAACACACAACCATACACCCAATGCCTCCCATCTCCTCCCACGGATAGATCTATTTATCTATCAAACTGCTTCAGTCTTTTTGGAAACACATGCTGTCTCCCTGAGCAGGAGAGCTTGGAAGTAGGAGTCAGATGAATCTAGTCAGTTGCAAACTATCCACGCCTGTGAGCTAAGGAGATAGGAGGTTCTGTTGGCTATTATCATTCAGGCACTTTCTTGGAGACAGAGGTCACTTCAAGTAGGGATGTTCTGGGATCTGAATGATGGGACAGCAAAGTGAAACAAGAAGCCGGAGGGGTAGAGTGGCTTGCTTTCCAGGAGAGGTGGGTGGAGGCGTGGTCTCACTGGGAAAAGCTGCGGAGCCAGATACAAGGCCAAGATAGCCAAGCTAGAAACAAAAGCACAAATTAGCCGGCCGGCACAGTCATGTCCGAATACCATGTCCATAATTTATGTCTCCTCACACCCCAAGATGCCTAATGATTGAATTCTAAATGACATCGAGAAGGCACCTTTGTGGATATGAACAAAATGGGCTTTTGAAAACACGCCAGGACCACAAACTCCTGAGAAAAAACAACACATGGAAATTTTTTTTAAAAGGGGGAGAAAAAGCAATTTGGCATCAATTCATAGAGAATGGGATTAGATTTAATTAAAGGGAGGGAACCTCCAACTCCATCTGGTTCTCTCCACATCAGCACTAGGGAAGGATATTAGAGCAAGAGCTAAGGGATTATTTCTTGGCTTTCAAGGATTTCCTCCTCAGGGATCAAATACAAAAATCCAAACCAACCTTTGGTTCAGAAATGGTAAGCCAGACACTGTTGGCTTTCTGACTGTTCATGTTTTCTTGAGTCACCTCCGTAGTGGAGTGGCCAGCTCTCGGTAGCTTCTTGGAAATATACGATTGTTCTGTTTTTTTGCAGTGACAATGAATCCTGAAACTGAATGGCACTAATGTTTTCCAAGAGAAGCGGCCCCAGAGGGAGCTTGCTAGCCTGCCAACAGAGGATGAAGAGGATGCAAATTTAATTAATTTCAAATCAACGTAGACACAAGAACCTTTTGCTGTTTCTTCCAACGGCCACTCTTCCTAATGATGGCATCACCTGTATTTGGAAGAATGCACAATTGAGCAGCACTAGGAAGAAGCTTGGCTGCCGTCCATGCTAGCTGCTGAGGGAGGAGGAACCACATGGTATCCCCCTCTCATCAGGGCCTCTTCCCTCCCATCCACCCGCCTCTCACTGCCTGTACTCACTCTGGCCATGCTCTCTAGGTCTTACCTTTCTGCTTCACTCCTCGGAGTTTAAATCAGGAAGCTGTTTTATATATGGCTTCCTTCTGGGTCACCTTGTTACCGAATTAGCTCTGGATAATTTCCTCTGATTAGTCAAGTCGTCTGATAGGTCATCTCTGTTCAGCAGGAACTTTCCTCAAGGCGAGTTACATCATGGGAGAGAGAAAACAAAGCGAGTGGTTCACTGTATACATCATCCCAGGGGCTTGGTAAGCTCACCTACCTGCCCAGAAGACATACGGAGAGAGTCTGCCATCCTGATGCTGTTTGGTGCCTTGTGGACTCTGAGTTGGCCGGACCCTTTGGGACCTTCTCTGAGGAATTGGAATCTTCAGTGAGAGAGCAAAGTGATTTCCTTCTCAGCTAAAATCACCTGTCTGTTCACATTTTCCCCAGACCTCATTCTTGCTCTCACCACACCTCCCTTGCCTATGATATGTGAATAGGACATGTACACAGGGGGATCAATTGTCAACCTTCTTTGTTCTTGAGATCCTTAAGGTCATTTGAAACAAACAGAATAGGAATAGGAAATACCTGTGTCTGTGGCAGATATCACTCAGTGTACTTTCCTATCAGGCTGGGACAAGCCTCGTGTCCTCTTCTACAAAGCTCTCCAGGAGGCCACAATCAGTCCACCGGAGAGGACATTCTCCGCCATATTTGTTGACACCCTTTACAAGAAGCGGTGGTACAGTAGGGTCTGCTTATCATTCCCATTCACGTAAAATCATTCCTCATTTAATCCTTAATTTTCTACTTTAAAGCAATCTAGCAAGTTGGGAGTCCTCAGATCTTCTACACACCTGATATTTTATTCTAGGAAAGAAGTAAAGAATGAAAACTTTATTTATTTTATTCTCTACATATAAACTGAGGGGAGATGAGGTTCACCAAACATTTGCTGCTGAATTTGGGGTCTTGCGTTTGAAAGGCCGCCTTAATGCGTAACAAAAACGGCCCCTCTCCCTCCTTTTGGAATCCCTCTGTCATGCTCACCTTTGGGACTGTGCCCATACTTTTAAAGGCAGAGCTCCAAAGCTAGGGAGATCTTTCCACACAATGAAAGAAAACTATCTGGTTGTGTTTAACCACGGCTAATTCTGCTATCCTGAGACTTCATACAGCTTTGGCAAAAGACAGTCTTCGTGGTATATAATTTCAACAGATTTATCTGTCATATTCTCGTTAGTACATCCTAATACGGTATTTTTGTTTTCACTTCTGTTATGTACATTCATATTCAACTTGTGGTCCACAGTGACTCCCAGATACTTATGCCAAAATTGCCATTTTCTGAATCATCGTTTCAGCCTATTTTGTTAGTTTTGTTCCTTCTCAACATTTTGACTCTCAGAAGACTCTCTGATTGCTTCTTTCTCTCTAAGTATCCAAGATTTGGGGGGAACACTGAGCCCTGTCAATTTTGTCCAAGACCATCCAATAATGTGACTTTAGAAGTTCAGAGAACTATAAGAGGACTTGGAATCTCATTTTGATGAAGCAATATTTTACGATACAATAAAAATACTCTCATTTGGTATTTAAAATCGTTTCAAATTCCAGAAGCAAGCTTCAGCACTATGCCTTTCAATTTGTCTCTGAAAAATGTACTAACTTCTGTAATTGCACAGTATACAAGCATTTTTTTTAAAGGTTGTTTTTTTTTTTTTTTTTCTGGCAAGATATAGGAACCAAAGCAGTGAAGGGTCAATCCTAGCCTCCTGTATCTATTAATTACTGTTCAATCAATAGGTGTCATATATTTATGATAATTTTAATAATTGTTTTAAACTCAAAGTTAATTTTATGTTTCAGATTATTGTCTATAAACAGCTAACTAATTTTCCCTTAATTGGGTAGCCAATCAGAACAAAATCTGACTTGGGGATATTTTAAAGATCTGTAAGTTTCACTGCATTTTTGTACATTTTAAGCAAACCAGGTTAATAATGTTGTCGAGTCGAACTTCTCAGGAAACTTGTTTTAATAAATATGTAAGGATATCAACCAGCTACTCTTACTGCAATGATGTGACTCCTCTTTCTGGCGAGCTCATTGTTATCCAGACACAGGCATATAGCAGGGATCAAACTTCAGAGCCATGGTGGGGTGGAGGAGGGGAGGCAAACGCCTCTAGCAGTGTAAATGCATGCTTTAAAAATGCTTTTGTCTATTTTTAAATTTTGGTTGTTTATCAGTTTGCACCATGTCTGGAAGGAGGCTCCCATGATGAGTAAACAGAAAATATAGACTTTAGTTTCAATTCCCGTCAGAATTAATACAAATTCTGAATGTACTGGAGTGATAAGACACAGTTACATACTAGGAAGACACTGCTGAAATTCTCATTGTGGGGAAAACATTGACATTTTAGGCTGAATTAAATTTACACATGCTATATTTTCACACTTGGAAGATACTCAGGATAAATCCCGGGCTTCCATTTAACAGGGACAACAGGCAGGCCAGAACAGCTTCACGCGCAGATGACATTTCTTCAATCTTAAGGTAACCAGGAGAGTCACGGTATAATAGCGTGCAATGAAATTAGTCAGATTGGTTATTAATAATTGTAACTGTGATGAATAATTGCATCATCCAAACAATGAATCCTAAATTTGTTTGTCTGAGCAGTTCTTTGACATTACCTTGGCTCTTTCTTGGTTACCAAGATCTTATTTTCCTCTTAGTCCTTTTGGGGGTGGCTATTTGTAGATATGCAGCGGGTTTTCTTGATTTCTTTTGGGTTATGCCCTACTACCTTTTCTCAAAAAAAAAAAAATGCCATATTCACAGGATAGTGATCCATTCAGTTATATAAAACTTTTTCAAATCAATTCCATAGATGCTCAAAGCTCTTTTTGAAATATTTTAAGAAGTTAATTTCTTTTTTTTTTAAGATTTTTTTTCGTTATATATTTGACACAGAGAGAGACAGCGAGAGAGGGAGCACAAGCAGGGGGAGTGAGAGAGGGAGAAGCAGGCTTCCCGCTGAGCAGGGAGCCCGATGCGGGACTCGGTCCCAGGGTCCAGGGATCTTGACCTGAACCCAAAGGCAGACGGTTAACGACTGAGCCACCCAGGTGCCCCAAGAAGTTAAATTTCTAAACCAAAGTACATCCAATAACATGGAGACTTTTATTTCCATGCTGTATAAGTTTAGAAATACAACACTGAGCTGTTTAAGACAAGCAAAGGTGACTGGATTCTCTTCCACTGGACTTCAAGTGTAACCATATTCCTCACTTCCCATCACAGCATCATCACTGGCCTTTGGTATTTCATAAATAAGTAATTGGACCTTTTACAAAAAGGACGATCTTCACATTTTTCACTTTTTTGGTCTGCATGGCAAGAATTAAATGAATGACACATAGAAACTACAAATAGTAAGAAACATTTTTTTCAGTGTAAAGATCAGTGGAAAGTAATCACCATTTTACTCTGACTTAGGTAAAGCCCCTGTAATTATATATAACATCACAAACTTAGGAAAACTCTGAGTGTGTAATAAATGTCAGCTTCCAGAAAGAGCAGCAATTGTAGTTTTCCAACAAGTTAAAAATAATCTGGTAGATCATTGGTAATTTAGCATGTACATGTCTTGTTTTAAAAGTTAAGTGAAAATAATGCAAAAAAAAAAAAACCCTACCTTATTAGACTCTCTCATTCTTCAAGCAGTATAAAGTATTTTCTCAGAAAGTCAGTAAGATCATCAGATGTCGTATTTACCATTGGGCTTCAGTGTAGAAATTCTACCTTGGAAGCCTCATGTAAGAAATCATCACTGATTAGAATTTATTTGCAAAACTACTGAAGTGTTTTTTTTTTTTTAAGATTTTATTTATTTATTGTCAGGGAGAGAGAGAACACAAGCAGGCAGAGTGCAGGCAGAGGTAGAGAGGGAAGCAGGCTCCTCGTTGAGCAAGGAGCCTGATGCAGGATTCGAACCAGGACCCTGGGATCATGACCTGAGCCAAAGGCAGCCGCTTTTGTGGGTTCACTGAACCATCCAGGCATCCCTAAAGATTTTTTGTTTGTTTGTTTGTTTTTCTTTTTGTTTGATTATTTTTAGAGAGAGAAGGGAGCGGGCAGGGACAGAAGGAGAGGGAGAGAGAGAACCCCAAGCAGGCTCCACACCCAGCTCGGAGCCCAACATGGGGTTTGGCCCCCACGACCCTGAGCTCATGACCTGAGCCAAAGTCAAGAGTTGGTGGCTTAACGGACTGAGCCACTCAGACGCCGCACAACTACTAAAGTTTTAACACTGATGAAAGGTTTTAGGGTTTTTTTTCCCTTGTCTTGCATGCTGAGAATAATATATATAATATTATTTTTCTTTTATAGCTTATGGCTTTAGAAATGCCAGCTATACATTATATATGTATAAATTGCTCTATTCTCAGCTGCATGATTTTTGATTAAAAAAATTATTAAGGGGGCGCCTGGGTGGCTCAGTGGGTTAAGCCGCTGCCTTCGGCTCAGGTCATGATCTCAGGGTCCTGGGATCGAGTCCCACATCGGGCTCTCTGCTCAGCAAGAAGCCTGCTTCCCTCTCTCTCTCTCTCTCTCTGCCTTCATCTCTGTCTACTTGTGATCTCTCTCTGTCAAATAAATAAATAAAATCTTTAAAAAAAAATTATTAAGTCCATACGTGTTTGTATGCTACATTGATCAATCAGCAGTAATAGAATTAAAAGCATTTCTAAATTCAGTTGAAAAATAAAGTGCTATAAGATAGGAATAAAAAATATCTTTAACATTAGTTTCTATGTAATTAATGTATATTAACATTTTAAATTAATGTTTATTTGAAGGTAAGGTATTTGTTTACTAAAATGTTGTTGACTGAGGGTAAAGGGGTGAATTAAACATCTTTTTAAAGGAAAAATCTTTTAATTTCTGTGACTATGAAAAAGAAAAAATTTTACCTTTGATACTTATGCTCTTTTGATCTATATACCTCTTTAAATAAATGAAGCAATGCCAATTTTAAAAGTTCTTATAGAACTGAACCTTTTTTACACAAAATTATCTACCTTAAAATTAATTGGATTTTCTACATATCTAAAAGATACTATAACACATTGTCTTCTTTTCTTTGCCAAATATTTTTAAATTGAAACATGAGATTTTAATTGTCTATGGAATATAATTTTTAAACATTTTTTTAAGTAAAAATAGGAAAATCTCAGAGCTAAAGCCTTCTCTTTGTCCTGATTACTCACTTTTTTGTCATGTCTTTAATTCTAATTTCATTTTCTACACATTGACATTATAATAGTTAGAGCAAGGCTGACAGGCAGGTTCACCACACACAGATCCTACGAAGATGCCTGTGAATAAGGATGTGTTCTTGCAGGTCACAAAAACTAGTCAGCACCTTGACAAACAACAAGCAGAAAGATCCCTCCTCCAGGCCCCAGCTGAAGTAAAACCTGGTCATTTAGAGCAACGTTATACCCCTAGAGTCTGTGGCAGTGGGTATTTCCTTTCTATTTCAACCAGAACGACTGAAGGACTGAAGTGTTGGGACAGATCAGCCTTGAGATGTCTTGGACCCAAAGAGCAGAGAATCCCACAACATTAGGGAAATGATACTAAGAGAGAACAATAATACTAACTGTACCTAGCATCCATTGTGTGTCTCAGTTAGGAATTAAGTTCAGCTTCTAAGAGTAGACACACGAAATACAGTTGTTTTAAGCAAGGTCTTTTCTTCTCCCACATGAAAGAGCACAAAGGTAAGCTGGTGTGGTAACTCCACGGTCACCTGAGACCTGGGTTCCTTCTCAGCCTCCCACCTCCGTCAGTGCAGAGCTCCAGTCGACCAGGTGGCCACCTGATGTAAACTTTCCAGCATCATGTTCACAAGGAGGAGAGAAAGGCAACGAGCCCAGGGGTGAGTCACTTAAAAGAGCTTTCCTGCTGGCGCATTGAGACACGTCAGCCTTATCCCATTAGCCAACCTATCTGCCAGGCCACCGGGAACAGTAGTCTCTGGGTTGGCACATTAGCATATCCAACAATAAGGTTCTGTTTCACAAATCACTAAGAGAATATTGGATATCTATAGAGGCAGCAGTCCAGGCCAGAAGGGGCGAAGCATTTAATCATGTAGCATCTCATTTTAATCCTCACTGTATACTTTGAAGATTGGCTTAGAGAACTCATCAACTTGTCCCGTGTCTTCCCAACTGCAGAGCACGTGCTTTAAACTACTACACTAACCCGCCTGTCCAGTAATAACCAGTAGGAGAATGTTTAAGAAGGTATTGGTCATTGTCAAGGAGGCCCATGGGTGGGCACGGTCAGATGAGAAGTAACGGAAGCTGCCAGCTGGTGGGGAAGGAAGGGCGCCTCACAGTGCCAGTGGAAATGGTGTATGGGGCTGAGAAAAAGAAGCCCGGGCTTGGAATAAAGTGGGTAAGGGGAAAAAAACCTAGTTTCTGGATCTAGGTTCTGGTAAGGATTTGGTTACTGAGTGAAAAAATAAAATCCCATTTACTGGAGCTGAAGTCAGCAGGGTCGTGGTTGTCCTCTTCAGGGTTGCGATAGAGAGCCATGCCCAGTTACTCTCAAATACAGGGGGTTAGTGCGATCGCGTGTAAATGTAGAGTTGCTTGAAAGATCACCTCTTCAACAGCCATAATCGCTGTGGCTTTCAGAACGGCCAAACCTGGCAGGTCCATAGCCCTTGTGTAAAAGAGGAAGAACAGCAATGTTTGAGATTCGCCCTGACCTCAGAGTCCCACCTCCAGAAGCAGTCATACTTTGCAAAAGAGAAAAATCTGATTGAATTGGCATTTTGCCCATGTATTGCTGCCTAACTACCTTAGAACTGAGTGGCTTAAACCAAAACCAAACCAAAATAACAACAACAAAAAAACAACAAAGCCAAAAAACTTAGAAGCTTAACCCAGAAACAATCATTTATTTTGTTCGTGAGTCTCCAATTTGGGTGGGGGGTTGTTGGGAGTGGCTCCTCTCTGTTCCACATGGCATCAGCTGGGCGACTGAAAATTGGGGCTGGGGGATCTGCTTTCAGATGGCTCACTCCCATGGCTGGTAAGCTGGTGTCTTTATCGGCTGTTTGATTGGAACCCAGCCAGGCCTGTGGGCCTGGGGCCTTGGTTCCTACTACATAGTCCTCTCCATGGCTGTCACGCAGCATGGTAGCTGGGTTTCAAGAGCAAATATCCCAAGAGAACAAAGTAGATGGACGTGGCATTTTATAAGCTAGACTCAAAAGTCACATATCGTCACTTCCTCCATCCCCTGTCATTTGAAACAGTCACAAAGTTCAAGGGCAAGAAGACATAAATGCTACCCTTCAGTGTCAAGAACAAGTGGGATAGGAGATATGTTATAGGCATTTTAGAAAACATCATCTGCCAAACTTGGTGTGGACCCATGCTATGGCTGTCTTGACTTAGACATACATCCCAGTAATTTTGATAGGTTTCACCACCTACATGAGGCCTGACATAACAGAACAGGCCATGGGGGAGCAGACACAAAGAAACTTATGCCTATTCTCAGTACGTAAGGTTATAATGGGAACAGATTCGACTGTGAGCACCTTGAGGATGGGGATTAAAAAGCGTTAGTCATCTCTGTATCCTGAACAGTGCTTGGCCCTAGGAAATGCTCAATAACCATGGGAAAACCCATCACCTACGGAGCTAAGAGTCACTGTACAGCCCTTACTCAGTACTATGTCAATCTTTACCATCAGTGACAACAGAACCCAAATAGAGAATTGTTTATTGTCCATTATCATTTTTACCCAAGTTTCCAGTTCCACTGTGTTTCCCTCACCTTCCAGCTAATCGATTCTGATGCCATTTCTTTTTATTTGACAGATAGAGATCACAAGTAGGCAGAGAGTCAGGCAGAGAGAGAGAGAGGAGGAAGCAGGCTCCCCGCCGAGCAGAGCGCCCAATGCGGGACTCGATCCCAGGACCCCGAGATCATGACCTGAGCCGCACTGAGCCACCCAGGCACCCTCTGAAGCCATTTTTAATCATTATTCAAAATTGTCCTCTTGTGTGTGCCTTTTGTTTTTAGCTGTCTTAAATCCAATCTGGAAGGTGGCAGAGAACGATCGTAGTTGAACTAACAAGCAAGTGGAGGTGGAGGGGAAAAGTTGGCCCCAGTTTGGAGGGGAAGGAACACAAGGAGGGGAGCCCAGCAAACCACTGAAATCCTCTCAGCAGCTCTTTCTACTCAGCTCTGGGCTCCCTTCCTTTGCTCTCTAGAACGTGCATGGAGAAAGGAAATACAAGTTTTATTAATAACAAGAGTCAATGATCTATTTTCGGTGATGATACAAGCAAGATACTGACTGTTTCTTCCTTGGATAGGAAGACAGATGAACAAAATAAAAGGTGCTGTAAATTCTTCTTGAAAGTTCTCCAGCCAGCACTAAATGTAGATGAAGCCAACCAAGCCAGCTAATGGGGCAAGATGGTGAACTATGGGACCCATGTTATTCTCACTGCCATGAATCTGTACAGAAATTCCTCCATCTTGTTACATGCAGTGACCAATGACTTTTCATCTCGTGTGAATGTGCCTTTCTGTTTGTAACCCACCCCTGTTCATTACAGATGCCTCCATCCTTCCTCTTTGCTTATAGTGCCCAATACTCTACCTTCAGGGACCAGGGATAGATACATCTGTGGAAAAACCCAAGTGAATTATGTCAGGATTTGTGTTTTCAGTAGGGCTGGAACACAAACAAGGGGAACACAGTAGGCTGGGGAAGGAGGTGGGGAGTATGTGAGGAAAAGCTCTTGGGGACTCTCTGATTCAACAGATGAAACCAACATTAGTTGTGAAGACCAAAGGGTAGGATAGGAACCAAAATCTGGAACACAAAACTGAGGCAGGAGTTAGAAGCAGACTAGAAAGGGTTGAGAGTGAGAAGGGTGAGGAGAGTTCTGGGTGATTTTCACAATGGAGCTGAGCTGTCCAGAGTCTGCTTTCATTGTCCACTGGATGCACAGAGAATGGTGCTCAGCCTGGCTTCATGCTGGAAGGGCAGAAAGCACATTAGAGAATAATACCTTCTCTATAACAGAGTTGTACCTCCTCCCTGTTAAGTTGAGAAATTCAGTTCTAGAGGGAAAGCATGACTATTAAACCCTGGGCTAGGATTCATGGTCTCACAGCACTGGGACTCATACCCTGACTCTTATTAGAGCTCTGAGAGTGGTGGGAGCTAACTAAATTGTCTGAGAAGGGGCAGACCACCTACATCTCTGGTCAGACCCAGAGCAGGTGACACAAGGTGTGGACAGGACAAAGCCCAACATTTTCTTTTGAATAAATTTTACAAATTTATCCTAAATAAATACAATTCTAATTTTCTGCCTTCACATGTAATGTTGCTGTGTTTGTTTAAACAAGACTCTTGATTCCATGAGAAAATTTCCAACTCAAAATACTTCAGCTCAAAAGAGATGTATGGGCTCAGGTAACCAAACCGGGCAGAGACAGGAAGTTTTTCTCTCAGAGACAAGCAGAAGCAGGTTCATCTACAGCAAGGGGCAGCCAGACCAGGTACTCAAACACAGTAAGGATTCTTCAGTGTTTCTGTCTTTCCTTTATTGTCTGAAACAACTTTCTCCACGGGGCTATAACTATTGAGCTAGTAGCTCCAGGAAGCTCATCTTTCTGTCTTACCCACCAAAGTAGAAAGGAATCTCTTTCCTTTACCCAATGAAGAAAAGTCCCCCAGAATGACTTTTATGCCTAACCCCGTGAAAATGGTATTGGGACTGACGGGGTTGACATTTCCCTGCACTGCCACAGGTTGAAATGTGTGTGTCTGTGTGTGTATGTGTCAGGTACACACATTGGTTGGTTGGTGGGGTGGGTGGTTCATTAGTTCATTAGTTGGTTGTTTGGTTGGTTGAAGAGGATTCATGATGAAGTAGCTTCTAAAGGGAATCAGAGTGTTATGACCAGATGCAGGGTATTTGGGACCAGCCACGCACACAGATACCCCCACCCACTACACGTGCTCTTCTTTCCCATTCTCCTTACTTATCCACATGCAGAGTCAGAAGTCCAGAGTGGGGGGGCGCCTGGGTGACTCAGTGGGTTAAAGCCTCTGCCTTAGGCTTAGGTCGTGATCCCAGAGTCTTGGGATCGAGCCTAGAGTCAGGTTCTCTGCTCAGCTTCCTCCTCTCTCTGCCTACCTCTCTGCCTACTTGTGATCTCTGTCTGTTAAATAAATTTAAAAAAATAATAAAAGAAGAAGAAGTCCAGAGTGGGCTAGGTTCTCAGGATGGCGGATCTATCGATGCTTTTCATTTCCTCCTTTGTACATTTTTAGTATTTTTCTAAATGTGCTATAGTAAATGTGTATTGCCTTTGTAATTTATGTTACAAAAAACAGAGTGGGTAAGTTTCCATTAACCGAGGCAGAATACTAAGAACTCAGACAGGAAAATCCAATAATATTTTTACCGTATATCTTGTGAACCTTAGTTGCAAAGCTAATTAATATATTTAGGTGTATATGACCAGGACTACTTTTTGTGGGAAAGAGAAGGGGTTCCAAATGGAGGTTGGTTAGAAGCCCTGAAAGTCTTGCTCCACAGTGGGGAATGTCTTGGGTTTTTCCTACGTGCGTTCCTGTATCCCAGGGTGAACATGGACACGCTTCATGCATTTCTCTTCAGGGCCTATGGGAGAATCAGGGCACCTTTGGAGATTGCATTTACCTTGTGGGTTGTGTCTCCATTGAGGACAGGAGCAGAAGATCCTCAGGCAGTTGTCAAGATCCCAAGAAGCTGAATGAGAACAAGCCAACATTAGAAAGACTTTCTCTCCCCATGATGCCTAAAGTCTAATCACTTAGGCTCTTTTTTTTTTTAAACTATAAGAATCATTAAATATTAAAGAATATTTTGAATACAGAGTAAAAATATCCTCCATTTAAAATTCTCTCCATTGTACACATCTCCCTTGCCACAGTTTCTACAATTAACACAGACACTTTTCATAGAGTAAAAAAAATTAGTGAAAATAAAGTGCAATTAAAATACCCCCCCCATCAAATTCATTCTTAACTCCACAAGCCTAGCAAGGCGATTTGTACTCTCCACCAGCTCATTCCAAGAAAAGCAATGTGAGGGACCCCTGGGTGGCTCAGTGGGTTAAAGCCTCTGCCTTCAGCTCAGGTCATGATCCCAGGGTCCTGGGATCGAACCCCGAATCAGGCTCTCTGCTCAGCGGGGAGCCTGCATCTCCCCCCGCACCTCTCCCTACTTGTGATCTCTGTCTGTCAAATAAATAAATAAAATCTTTTTTTTTAAGATTTTATTTATTTATTTGACAGACAGAGATCACAAGTAGGCAGAGAGGCAGGCAGAGAGAGAGAGAGGGAAGCAGGCTCTCCGCCGAGCAAAGAGCCCGATGCGGGGCTCGATCCCAGGATCCAGAGATCATGACCTGAGCTGAAGGCAGAGGCTCAACCCACTGAGCCACCCAGGTGCCCCTAAATAAATAAAATCTTAAAAAAAAAAAAAAGGCAATGTGAGAAGAAGCCTGAGGATGAACCCTGATGAGGCTCACGGGGGCCACTTCCTCAAGCCCCCTGAGGGAGCGTGCTTTCCCGAGGAGAGCAGGAACATTCCCAGCTGCTATTGGGGGCTTTAGGGGGGTCCACAGCAAAGGGAGCCAGTCAGAAATCCTGGAAAGAAAATACGTGAAGGCTTCCCTAAAGATGCCACTGGGATCCATTCATTCTGCAAATATTTATTGTTTTTACTCACTCTGCTCCAGGTAATAAAGATACAGAGGAGAGGTGGGATAGCGTGGGGAAGCCCCCAGCCTCTGGAGCCAGACTGGCTGGGTTTAAATGCTGGCTCCAAAAGGGGAATCCTCCTATACTGTCGGTGGGAATGCAAGCTGGTGCAGCCACTCTGGAAAACAGCATGGAGTTTCCTCAAAAAGTTGAAAATAGAGCTACTTTATGACACAGCAATCTCACTACTGGGTATTTACCCTAAAGATACAAATGTAGGGATCTGAAGGGGCACATGTACCCAAATGTTTATAGCAGCAATGTCCACAATAGCCAAACTATGGAAAGAGCCTAGATGTCCATCAACAGATGAGTGGATAAAGATGTGGTATATATATACAATGGAATACTACGCAGCCATCAACCCCCCCCCCCGCCAAATCTTGCCATTTGCAATGATATGGATGGAACTAGAGGGTATTATGCTAAGCAAAATAAGTCAATCAGAGAAAGACAATTATCATATGATCTCTCTGATACAAGGGATTTGAGAGACAGGGTGGAGGGTCATGGAGAGTAGGAAGGGAAAAAATGAAGCAAGATGGGATCAGGAGGGAGACAAACCACAAGAGACTCTTAATCTCATGAAACAAACAGGATTGCTGGAGGGTGGGGGGCAAGGATAGGGTGGCTGGTTTATGGACATTGGGGAGGGTATGTGCTATGGTGAGTGCTGTGAAATGTGTAAGCCTGATGACTCACAGACCTGTACCTCTGGGGCAAATAACACATTATATGTTAATAAAAATAAATAAATAAATAAATAAAAATAAATGCTGGCTCCATGCTTCAGGTTACCTAACTCTCTGTGCCCTACCTGCCACATAAAATTTTCTGAAAAAAACCACATGAATTAATCCATGTGAACGCTCTGAACAGCAAGTGCCCAGTGTGTAGTAAGGATTGGAGAGCGTTGGTTGTTACTCTTGTCATCTCTGCCCTTAAAGACATCACAGTCCCGAGGCTGAAATGGCACAGACTGTAAGTCTGTGGAACAAGAGGAAGGACCTGCCAGGCTCAGTGGGTAAGATGCAGAGTTGTTGAAAGGCTCCCCTGCTGAACAGCTTGTAGGAAATTACGCTGCCCAGGACTCTGGCCCCAGCACAATTTTGAAGGTCATTGGGTCACAGAGGGCACAGTCCCCTAGCGAGAGTCATTCCAACTGGCAATGATGGCATGATGATGATGAAGACTTTTATTGAGCACTTACTTGGTGACAGATTCCCTTCTACTTGTTCCTTGTGAACGAACTCGCTTAACTCCCCAAGTAAGTATATTATTATCCCCATTCTATTTTCAATTTTTATTTATTTATTTATCTATGGGTGGGGGGCAGAGGGAGAGAGAGAATCTCACGTAGACTCTGCACTGAGTGGGGAGCCTGATGCGGGGCTCGATCTCACAACCCTGAGATCCCAACCTGAGCCTAAACCAAGAGACAGACGCCTAACCAGCTGAGCCACCCAGGCACCCCTATGATCCCCATTTACAGAGAGATGAGGTAACTTGCTCAGGGCACACAGGTGGTATGCGGTAGAGCTGGGATTTTAACCCAGCTAGTCTGTTTCCAAAAACAGCCTGCGTGTTACCAGGCTCACTGTGCAAATGTGCCATTTTCAGGGACTGAGAAGGAATTGTGTGAAGGGTGACCTTGGATGGCATTTTGTCCACTTATTTGAGTATCCTTCATGTGTTCTTTCAACTGACGTTTCCTGAGCCCCTTATCATATGATCTCTCTGATACGAGGAATTTGAGAGGCAGGGTGGGAGGTCACGGGGGGTAGGGAGGGAAGAAATGAAACAAGATGGGATCAAGAGGGAGACAAACCATAAGAGACTCTTAATCTCATGAAACAGACTGAGAGTTGCTGGGGGGGTGGGGGCAGGGATAGGGTGGCTGGGTGATGGACATTGGGGAGGATATATGCTATGGTGAGGGCATAGCATATGAGTAGGGCACAGTGGGACCTGTTAGGTGCAGAAAGAAGCCAGGATCCTCCCACCAAGCTGTTTCGGGAGATAAGGTTTGTGCCCAAATGCAGAGTGACAAGTTCCTGGGGAGGAGCAGATACAGGGCTTAGAGACACAGAGAAAAAGGATGACTGGGTTGGGGACAGCAGGCCGAACCTGAAGGAGGAAGCTGAATTGGAGCAAGGCCTTAAAGGACAGAGGGTTGGGACAAATGGTCATTCAAGAAAATGGCATTTCAGTTTCTAAGGAAGAGCAGGAGGAAAGGCAGGGCATCGGGGGAACATAGCACAGCACAATTTGCCCGAAGCATGCAGGGCATGTGAGGGAGAGCGGCAGGTGAGGAAGGAGGCACAGGGAAGCCAGGGCCTTGAACTCTGGTTTGGGAAGTTGAATTTCATTTAGCGGGAATCAGGAGCTCTTGAAGACCTTAGGGAATGAGGGCACGATGCCCAGCACTGGGATTTGGAAGAATGATTCTCACATGTGGAGGGTGAGTTTCAGGGAGAGAAGCAACCTATTGGGAAACGAGGGTAGCAGCAGAGGGAATTAAGAAAAGAGGAGAAAAGAAATAGGAAGGACACCCCAGATAAGATCAGGTCACACTGCCCACCCTCCTTTGGCTGCTTAAAAACCTTCAGATGGCTTCCCATTGATTTTCCAATGAGCTCAAAGTCCTTAATATGGTCTGAACACTACCTTTGCCTCTTGGATCCCCCATGGTTCCCATGGTTCTTTTAACTCACTGAGTACACTGTGGTATTCTTTCCTTGGACTTTCTCACGAGCTCTTTCCTCTGCCTAAAATGCACCTCTGCCACCCCACACCTCTCCCTACTCTTTGTCTCAGTAGGTCCATCCATCCTTCAGATTTGAGCTTAGTCAAAGCCTTCCCCGCCCCCACTGTGTGTTCTCACTACCCTTTCTTTGTAGCATGTGCCGCCATTGCAGTTTTACATTTGTTTGTGTGACTCTTCAACAGATGCCTGTCTTCATTACAAGTTTTGTGAGAACCGGGGGCACATGGTGGCTCAGCCAGTTAAGCATCTGCCTTCAGCTCAGGTCATGATTGCAGGGTCCCGGGATGAGCCCCATGTGGGGCTCCCTCCTCAGTGGGAGTCTGCCTCTCCCTCTCCCACCCCTCTGCTTGTGTTCCCTCTCTCCCTATCTCTTTCTCCGTTGAATAAATAAATAAAATCTTAAAAAAAAAAAAAAGGTTTCATGAGAACAGATAAATCCCCGCCCTTGACTGCAAACATGCAACAGGTATCTGCTTGGCCTATTCTTGTACCCCCAGCACCAATCAACTCTTGAGCTAACCCGCCCTCAAAATGTTACACCAATGAATGCAACATCTGTAGTATTTGGTAACTGACTGAATAATAGGAGTGAAAACTACCACCAGGTTTTGGACCCCTAGTGTCAGGAAACGTGGTGTTGCCATTTGCTATAATAGAGAACATAAGAGGAACCGTTTTTCAGGTTTTGTTTTCCAGACTATGAATCTGGCATCACACAAATGGATTTGGGGGTGCCCGCAGGTCGTCAGTTTGTCCAGCAGGCCATAGCAAATTTAACACTACAATCGAAGGGGAGTGTTACAGCTGGAGAAAAAAAGCGTGACAAGTTTGTGGGCGCATTCATGAGAGTTACTTGCTTGCACGCAGCAGAAAATCCAAAAGAAGAGAGGCTTAAATTTGCAAGGGCTTATTGTCTCACCTAAAAGAAGTTTAGAGGTAGGAAGTCCAGGACTGATACGGTGGCTAGATCATGCTCTCTATCTTTCTGTGTCATTGTTCTTAGTATGTGGGTTCTATCCTTGAAGCTGCTTTTGGCCCCTGATGGCTGCTGGAGCGCTGGTCATCAAGCCTGTCCTGCTGACAAGAAAGAAGAAGAGGGAAGATGACATGTGCTCCCCTAAAATCCCGATGCACTTATGTCTCATTGACCCAAACCTTTAGGAAAGCAGGATGTCCTGCCTTAAGTAACATTAGAAAATGTAGTCCTTTTGGTGGGTGCATTGCTACCTTGAAGAAAGTCAGGGGTTCTCCTGAGAATAAGGTATGTCGGATGGGCAATGGCTGATTCTACCACCAGGAAGCCAGAGCCTAGATGCGAGGGGTGAGGTCATGAGAGAAATGTGCATTTTCATAATGTTCATCCAGCTGGGATGAGTGAGTGTCCAGGGATGGGTACGTGAAATTTTAGAGAAGCAAGGAATTTCAGTAATCTCCTGGTGCAATCCCTGCATTTTGCTGATGAGGAGACTTGACCCGTAAAAACAGAGAGCTTTGGCCAATGTCACACAGCAGGTGGGTGGCAGAGCTGGGGCCAGAAGCAGAGTCCCTGGATGAAGTGAGGAAACAGACTGTTGGGAGAGTTTATAGCAGCCCCAGATGAACATACTGGAATAAGGAGTCACGTCATGCAACATTACAGTGATTCAGAGGGCACGCTGGCACAGAACGGTCTTGGGTTTGAATCCCAGCTGAGTGAGCTCAGATGAGTTACTCAGCTTCTCGGAACCGCAGTTCCTCTTCGACGTAATGGGGGTGATGGCACGGAGTAGGCACGTTATCCCTGGTGCTCATCCTTATCGTTATTATTAGAAAGAAACAAACATCTTTAGAATAACTAAATGAATCAGTGAACAAACAAAACATGAATGGATGAAATGACAATAGACAGCTATGGCTGTTTGCTTGCTGAGAGCTTTCGAGCTGGGTAGCTCATTTCTATGTCCTCGCATTCAGTTCTATCGCTGTAGTTCCCCGAATGCGCCCTACGAAGCATCTGGCTTCCTCCGACTCCCACTGGTCTGCCTGCCAGACCATGCTTTCTCCTCTGTGGTACCTGTGCCCCTTCTAAACATACCTATTCTATAAAATATGAGCTGGACATGACTTCCATGGACTTCCAAGTGGACTTCCTCCACTCCTTGATTTCAGTTTCCTTTTCCTGCCCTCACATATCCCCTCTCACTGTCTCAACTGCTCCCCAACTTTCTCTTCCATCTGTCAAGGCAGCACATTTGGAGTGTGGACCCAAGACTGAGCTCAGTGCCGTGGAACAGTACGAAGAAGACAAGAGTCATAGACACTGGCCTTGAATTTTTTTTCAATATGATGACAAATGCGTGAGCCATAATGACATTTCCTTCCTTCCTTCCTTTTTAAGATTTTTTTAAAGAAAGATTTTATTTATTTATTTGACAGAGAGACACACAGAGAGAGAGGGAACACAAGTAGGGGAAGTGGGGGAGGTAGAAGCAGACTCCCCACCGAGCAGGGAGCCCAATGTGGGGCTCGATCCCAGGACCCTGAGATCATGACCTGGGCTGAAGGCAGACGCTTAACCAACTAAGCCACCCAGGTGCCCCTCTTTTTAAGATTTTATTTGTTTGACAGAGTATAAGCAGGTAGAGGGAGAGGGAGAAGCAGGCTCTCCACAGAGCAGGGAGCATGATGAGGGACCTGATCCCGGGACGCTGGGATCATGACCTGAGGCGAAGGCAGCTACTTAACTGACTGAGACACCCAGGTGCCTCCACAATGACATTTTCTAAGACACCATGACTTCGAGGTATGGTGCCGACAGCTGTCCTATAGCTATATTTTTCCCACCTTCCCCCTTTATAGTTGACATTTCCCCAACTCTGTCATTACCTACTCTTTGCTACTTCACATATTTTTGCATTATTAATTCTTATGGAATTTTGAAGGCTGAGAAATAGTTATATTTATGGCCTTTTCTTTCCCATCCTTTTAAAAAATTCTTCTCCTTTCCTATCTTAAAAAAAAAAAACTCATCAATTCAGTATCAACACCCAAGGTAAAATAGCATTAAATTGCCAAATGAAACATGGAAACTCTGTAAATACTACGTGAGAGCCTTGTTAAAATTAATTTATTCTCTTTGGGCAGATAGCGGGTTCTAGTTTGATTTGGAAATGCAGAATTTATGTCTGTTGTAAAATACGGCAGTAAGTCCCATATTGCTGTGTCCAGGACGAGATGCCAGCTGGAGAAGAAACAGAGCTCAGTATTTGCCTGTCTGGGAGAGTTTCATATCCAGAGAGCCTAAGGCCCTCTGTGCAGTCAGAACACTCCCATATTTCCTCTCCTATAGGGTTCTGCTTCCACCGCTAACCAGCTGGGGGACTTTGGGAAAGCTGCTTCACTTCCCTGGGCCTCAGTTTCCCCATCTTCAAAACAAAGCAGCTAGACTAAATCATTTTCAAGTCAACAGCTGTCCCACCAAAGTGCACACAAAGAGCATATCTCTGAGCTTCTTAAAAATTCAAAGTCTTGGGTCGCCACGCCAAAGGGGGATTGGCTCACAAATGAGCAGTTTAATGAGCGTGTCATATCATTGTGAAGCGGGAACTTGTGGACCCCATGGAAATCTACCACAAACTCTTATTCAGCCTCAGTATGCTGGATCTTCCTCAGTAACATATTACAAATAAATTCTCAAAGAAGCAGAAGATGGAGGAAGCGGAGGAAGAAAAAGAAAAAGAATAAGCAAGAGCCCTGTTAGCCCCGGGAGCAGAGGTTTGAAGGGGCAAGGCCCGTGGTTCCCAGGGCTGAACTGCTGGCTGCTGACCCCTCTCCCCCTCACACAAGGGAGGAATGACTAGCTTTGAGTCCTGTAGGAGAAGGTTCTCTGAGGTTTCCACTGGTGGGGAACTCAAGCATGGCTCCCTTAGCACCCACGTATGATGCTTTCAAAACCAGCTCCCTTCAGGATGGCTCAAGATGGCGACGGGGAGAGGCTTCCTTTCCCCTGATGAGGTCTTCCTATTGCTAGTTTAGGGTCATGGGGACAACTGAGCACTTTTTTGGCATTTAAATTAGGGACTGCTTAGTACAGGACATTGAAACACCGCCGACAGCGGCTAAAACTTACTTTGTGCTGAGCAATGTTCTAAGTAATTTACCTGTGCTAACTCCTTTACACCTCTCCACAAACCTGTGAGAGAGGTATTATAATTGTACTCAATTTCCAGAAATGGGGGCACAAAGAGGTGAAGTAACTCGCTGAGGGCCATCCTCTGGGAAGCAGGAGACCTGGGATTCCAGGAAGGGCAGTCTGCCTCTACAGCAGAAGTTCTCAACCTCTTGGCTCCACTGCCTCTCTTATGTTTTGGGGTGTCTCAGCTCTCCATCAGCTGTGGCCTGTGACCACAAAGAACTCCTTAGCCATTCCTTTTCTAATTTGTCCATTTGCATCCTCGGTCTGCAAGAGGGCTGTGTGGAGAGAGGGCCAAGCAAAGCAGGAAAATGCTCTTGGGCAGCCTCAATGCCTTCCTTCGTAGTAAACATCCAGAAATCTGGGAAAGCAGATAGCTTTGGTAGGAAGAGAAAATACTGGAACTGCTCAGCAGTGATGATCAGACCCTTAGGGACCCTGCTGTAAACATACCTGCAAATGTGAGAGCGAAGCTGGAACAGCTCTACGCCCCTCTCCAACCTGCTCCAATAACTTTCAAGGCAAAGGTCTAGTGCATTTCCTTTGAGGGTTTGTGTGTGTGTGTGTGTGTGTGTGTGTGTGTGTGCATGCGCCCAAGGAATAAGCTTCTCTTATTCTTCAGGTGATTAGATAAAATGATAAAATGCCTTGCACAGATACAGTTTCCTCCTGCAGGAAGTGAGCGGATGGGAGATTCACTGTCATGATGAGTCACTACCCAGATTTGAAACAAACACACCTACAAAGAGACGTGGGGTGTAGACTCAGTAAATAACCAGCTGGCTGGCACTTCTGAATCCAATTGCTGCCACAGATTCATTTTCCTATTTTTTTTCCTCTCCATTTTTCACTGCTTTGGAGCCATCCTCGGCTACAGACTGTTCATTCTCTGCATTAACATGCAGCGCTCTCCTCTATCTTCAGAGTCCTGGGAGCGGGCTCAGTACCGAGGGGCGAAATGAGGGCAGGGCTAAAGAGGAACATATAAAAAATAAATGAGCCATTCATAAAAATGAATATTATTACCAAAAGGAGTCGTCTGCCAACGTCTCCCTGTATATATTAAGTCAGCTGCTGAGCTCCGTAACTGCGCGGAATTAAGCCAATGCATCATCTTTTTAGTGGTTGCTCAGTTGATCTACTATTAATTTTAAACAACCAATTGTGAAATGAGCACTTCACTATGCCATAATGATGATGAGGCTTCGCCTGGCCCTATTTTTTATAACGTGAGCTTGAAAATTGGTAAAATAAATTCAGCTGTGCTTAGCCCACTCTCGTCACCCTCCAGAACCAGATATTCAGGTGTGGGGGGCAGACGGCTCTCACTCAACCAGCTTTGCGAGGTCATTTGCACAAATTCTAGAAACCGCCTTTATTTTTCTCCAGCTTAGCCTATCCTTTGCCTGAAAATCCGAAAGGCCAAGATGTGGGGCTTTTTTTGCTGTCTCCATGAGCCATTGCAGATGGCTTCTCTTCCCACTTGAAGACTTGCATCGCAGGTGCCCGTCTTTTCCTCCGAGGCCTGCACGTCGGTGAAGGTGAGAGTATGAAAGACACCCGCGAAGAGCCGGGGTTGACAGCACCGTTCCACAGGCGGACTGAGCCCCTGTTTCTTGAGTCTTGCTCGGTGTTTCACCGGGTCGCCAGAGGCTTCTTGCTCTTTGCTTCTCCAGGTAGGCGCTGTGATCTGGCCCCTCCTTGGAGGTGGTGGCCCTGAAAAGCAGTAAGTGATTCCCACACGTGGCTCATGGAATCAGGGTCCTTAACTTCGCAGCCACACCTTGTAAATCTCCCCAGGCTACAAGCTGGTGTCTGTCCCCTGCAGTTCCGAGAACAATCCTGCAAACGCTGACAGGAAGGGCCATTATGGTCGTGGATGTTCTCACCATCTGGAATGGTTACAGTTGTCAGGATCTGAGATGACTCACTGCTGAGGAATCATTTCTCTAATGGCAGCACTAATCAGGAGGGACGAGGCCGTTGCTAAGTGCCGCAGCATGGAGAAAATACCTTGCCAGATGAAAAGGGAGGGCTGTTGATTTGCTTTTGCTCATTTGAAAATAAAGGGGCTTGGAATGTTGTCCTTGCTTCCATCTCATGACAGGCCATCCTTCACATCGGGAGCCCATGTGGCTCCTCTGGCCAGCCTTTGGGATGGTTGGCTCTTTCTACAGATGGGCAGACAGGCCCTCTGTCCTTCCTCTCTGGCTGCCCTGAGGAGACTGGGCAATTTTCTCTGCTGGAGGTGTAGCAGTTTGGTTTAGAAAGGGCAGTGCAAACAGATGGGTATATGGGGTTTTTTATGTAGCCCCTCCCCCGAGCGTTTACCGTAGTGCTCTTCGTGCAAACTCTAACCCTACCATAGACTCTCCCCTCCCTGCTGTCCCGTCCCCTGGGGGTAGGGAGGCAGCTTTGGAAATTCCCATCGGCCGCTGGAGCTCTGAGGGGGTCCTCCTGACCCTTAACTGTTGCCTTCAGAAGGAATCAAGCCTGTCTACGCCTTGATTGTGGGCTTCCGGCCTCCAGAACTGGGAGAGAAGACACTTCTTCTGTTTTATGTCCCTCAATGTGCAGTTATTTGTTACCACAGCCCTAGGAAACCAATTGGGTGGGGGTACCAGTGGACCTTATGTGTCATGAGAAGACGTCAGACGAGAGCCAAATAGTCTCTTAGTCAAACAGACTAAGAGTTGTCAGCAGCTCCATTGTCAAGTTGCTGCACCAAACATCCCTTAGACTTTGTGCTTGGGGTCACTGTCTTGTAAAATATAGGTTTTTATTTCATGGGGGTGGTTGATTTATCTGAATCCACTCCTTTTGTTACCATGAAAGGAGTCCTGAATCCAAGCTGAAAGCTCACCCCTGCCCTTTTCCCCATGGAGCGGAAACCAGGATGCCATGACAATTTCCCCTGGAGGTGACAGTTCAGGGTGTCCTTTGTAACTATTTCACATTCATTGCCATGGGGTGGCCATGTCATCCTTTTCTCTGATCTCCTTCCCAACCTTCCTTTTACCTTGGCCTTGCCTTGTGCAGTTGCATACCCATTTCAGCAGTGATCCTAAGAATCCCGATGGAAGGAAATCCAATGGCATCCTTAATCTTCAAATGAAAGTGGACATTTATGCATGTTTAAGAACTCATTTAATTCTCATAATCAACTTGTTACTATCCCTCATTTACAGACAATAAAATTGAGGTCCAGAGAGGCTAACTTGCCCTAAGTCAACAACCAACCAAAAACCACGAACTCTGGCTCAAGAGATCTGCGTGAACCAGCTCTGCAAACTGCCTCCAAAGGAAAAGCCCCTTTGGGGGCTGCCAGCCGCACACCATCTTCTGCTTCCCAATGTTCCCTTTCCATGTGGGACCATCCCACTTGAGACTGCAGCTCCCCCATGTCATACACGGACCCGTGCACTCCCAGCTCCACTTGTAATTCCTCTCAGTCGCCACAACTGTGCTGACATCCTTAAAGCAAGCCTCCGCAATCACACAGAGAGAAATGTGCCACGTCCCACTCAGGATGTGCCTTGCCATCTTGCTGCCAGGCTTTCTCTACAATGGAGGCCATCTTGTTCCCTTCCACAGAGGTGGAGTTGGGAAATGAGGGCTAAATCCCAGCCCACGGGCAGGGGGAGGCTATCAGGAGAAAGGATGGCTATTTCTGCCTGCCTGCCTTGTCTGCCCACTTCTGCTTCCCAACTGAGGTCCAGCCGGAATGATCACATACACTTCCCATCAGGAAAATCGTCCCTTGCTTCATGTGGAGGTGGTCCTATCCCCTCCTCTCAACAGGACCTCCACATCCTAATACAACACCATAAACCTGGTATCACACCCTGAGGCCTGCAGGTCCAGGAGCTAAAAGAGGGAACATCCGTTATATCGTCTCCGTGATGGAGGGCGCAGTCTCCAGTCACACGAAGAGTCATCTCATCCCCCTTAACTTGACAACGTAGTCTCATTCTTAGCTCTAGTAGCCATTTCCTCTTTGGTCTAATAAAAAAGACATTCCATTAAAGAAGTGAATAAGGAAAAAAGGAACAGAATTTACTCAGTGTAAGAAACATTTGGGTTTTTAGTTCACACGTTCATTGCAACATGAAGGTGATGTGACCACAGCTGACTCACAGAGTTAATCAATTAGCCTGCAACACATAGAAAATGAACACGACAATGACACAGCAGTAGAAGTTACCAACTGGTTTCCAGGAAGCTGTCCTGAGCCTACATGCTTTGTTTTATCTGGTCCCTCTTGTCCCTAACATTATGGTTTGCAGACACTGGCTTCTGATTCTGCCTGTGCCAATGGCTCCAACAGTTAGCTCAAAGCTAGGGCGTGGTGTGTTAGAAAATGATTTCAAACTGAGTGACATTTCAGGGCTGGGCAAAGGCTGCATACACTGCAGAAATGGAAGGATGGTTTTTGCTTTTGGACAATCTGCAGCACGCTTTCTTATACCACTGCCTGTTGAGAAAGAGAGGGTCCCTCTTGCCCCCACCCCCAGTAGAACCCCATTTCTGATTTTGAAATAAATATAAGCTGTATGTCATGGGCTGAAAATGAAGTTATCTATTTTTAAAAAACAATTTCTGATTCAAAACAGCAACTTGCTATAGTGATTATGATAGTGGTTTAGGGTCAAGTTCTTCAAAAGATAAATAAGATCATCCCAAATGTAATTATGTTGAAATATTAAACATTAAAATCTCAATTTACCAACAGTTCATAGTCTGGGCTATTATGAAAGCAATTGAGTCAACCACAGAGCAGCTTCCAGCAGGATCTAGAAAGATGCTTAGAAAATAAAGATTATTGATTTTTTTTTTTTTTTAAGTTAAGGAGCAAGAAGAAAACTTAGTGATTCAGCTTCTTATCTTAAGATGACAGGGGAAAAGGACGTTTGTAGATAAGTTTGAACAAATGTATCAGCTGCAGAAGGGAGGCTTTTCAGCCCTGTGAGGTGTTCACATCTGGTCTCTCCGTGGCCCGTGCTAGACACACAGCCATGGGTTATTTCTAGTGGCTGACCTGAACAGAACGCCACAGCCAACCAGCCTCTTTGTTGTTCTTAACATCTCCGTCGATATTTCACATCTTTTGCAAGTTGTTTGTTTGTTAGTTTTGTGTTTTGTTTTGGTTGGTTGGTTTTTTGTTTTTTTTTTTAACATTGGGGCTGACGGGTGGCGTTAACCACAGTGACTACACTCCGACTCAGTCTTGCCAGTGGTGAGGAAAGTCTGGTGTTAGTAGCAGTAGCTCTTGTTTGTGTGTTTTCACTCTCTTTTTTGTTTTTGTTTATTTTATTGCTGATTACTTTCCTCCTAACCTTCTGACTGGTTGTGTCTTGGCCTCTCTATGAAACTAAGACCAGGAGGCCTGGATGCAAAGCTTACTCTCACTATTACGCAGGATGCTGGACTTAGATGCGTCCTTTAATGTCATCTGTACCTCACTTCCTTATTTGTAATGTGGAATTGATGAACCAAAGAACCTTCAATTTGATGAGATCTTAGATGCTTTTTAGTAGAGCAAAATATTTTCTCTCCCTTTTTTTTCAGATGAAGAAACTGAAGATTAGGGAAGCATTCATTAAGGGAAGAATTCATTAAGAATTGCTTACAACTGCCACCTCTCAGGATTGAGAATAAATATGGGGTAATAAGCAAAGGATATTTTAATAACTTACTTAATACTCCAAATTCATAGTTGTCTTTGGCAAAATGTTGAGGTAGATAAAGACTGTTTTCTCGCCTTTCAGCTCCCTACCACTCTCTGAGTCCAAATATTTGGAGCCATTGTTTGCCAAGAGAAACCGGTAAAGCAATCATAGCCTGTCTAATGCAGTTTTTGATTTTACACTGAAGGACATCTGTGTTTGTATACCTCAGAAAATAGACTACAAAAAGCATAGGTAATTAGGTAAGTTCTAGAAATACGAAGGTAGCATGCTTCTCAGTGTTAGCCTTTTGCTACTACTACAGAATCTTGAACATAAAAAGATTATGGGACAATGAGACAACACCTAGAGGAAAATGGAAAAGATGTTGGCAGCTGAGGATACAACCTTTGGGATGAACCTCATTCTCTGTTCTCCATTCCTAAAAACTTGATCATTTAGAAGGCAACCTGATATGAAACAAAGTTAACTTAGAAAGTGAATAGAACATGATTAATTTTCAGACCTTCCTTTCAATATATTTTGGCTATTTCAGTTAAAAAAATATTGACCTACCTTCTTTTTCTTTTTCTTTCTTCTCTTAATAGGTAATGACTTTACCTATTTATTTATTTACATGATCTTTATGTCCAATGTGGGACTCGAACTCACAACCTTTTTAAAGATCAAGTATCATGTGCTCCACTGACTGAGCGAGTCAGACATCCCCTGACTCGTGGCCTTATAAAAGGATGCAGCTGTTGGATGTCAACGTTCTTAGCAGCATTCTTCATGATAGCCAGAAAGTGGAAATAATCCAACTGTCCATCAACAGATGAATGAATAAACAAAATATGATATATGCAGTGAAATAGTATTCAGCCTTAAAAAACTAAAATTCTTGGAGCACCTGTGGGGCTTAGTCAGTGAAGCGGCTGCCTCTGGTTCAGGTCACAATCCCAGGATCCTGGAATTGAGCCCCACATAGGGCTCCCTGCTCAGCAGGAAGCCTACTTCTCCCTCTACCTCATAGCAACCCCTTTTTGTGCTTACACTGTCTCTCTCTGACAAATAAATAAATAGAGTCTTAAAAATAAATAAATAAATAAATAAATAAAATTCTGACACATGACACTGTGGATGAACCTTGAACACATTTTGCTAAGTGACACAAACCAGACACAAAAGGACAATACTATAAGAGGTATCTGGAGAAGGCAAATTCATAGATACAGAAAGTAGAATAGAGGTTGCTAAGGGATAAGGGGAAGGAGTAATAGTTATTATTTAATGGGTATGGAATTTCTGTTTGGGATGATGAAACGGTTCTTGAAATGGATTAGTGGTGATAGTTGCACAACATAATAAGTGTGCTTAACACCCCTGAGTTGTGTCCTAAACATAGTTAAAATGGTAAATGTTATGTATATTTTATAAAAAAATTTTTAAGTGCAGATAGGAAAAACAAAACAAAACAAAACAAAACAGGATGCAGCCAACATAGCAATTCCTTAAGGAGCAGGTCCAGCTTCTTTGTTCTTCCACCCACCACCCCCCCAATCCTTACTAGTTGGATCAAACTGGGATGCACAGAGCAAGGGAGCCCATTGACATAGTTCATGAAGATCAGCCATGCAGGGCACAAAACAGGGTGGAGAAGAGAAGATCTGAAGAGACAAAAGGCAGCTGGATAGCCTGGGTCCCGTCACTCAGTCATCTGCTCTCTGGAGGAAGCATCAAACCTACCATCAGAACAACATCAAAAAAGACTGGAATGAGAAAAGCTAGTGGCAGGTGTTTTCCCCTTCCCCAGAAACAACCATATACAACCAGTAAACACAGCACTATGTTTTCAAATTAACCCAGAAATTCTCTGTTTACATGCCATGATATTCATTCATATCTTTTGATCCAGAAATCCCACTGCCAGAGACCACCCTAGGGAAACAATCAGAAATGCAGCCGAAAAATGACTTACACAGAGAATCCCTGAAACAGTATTTATAATCACAAAAGAGAAGTGATGAAATGTCTGGCGTGCACAATATATTAAGTAGGAAAGCAGGCAGCAGAGAGAGTGTATGTGCAATGCCAATTGTGTAAGAGGCTGCAAACTATGCGAACACATTAGAAAGCTTATCTTCAAATGATTGGATTAAGAATGACTTCCCCCCCTCTTTCAAGGTTTCTTATTTTTCAACATTTCTGTGTTGAACATGATTTACTCTGATAACCAAGAGAAAACAACACATTATTTTTTAAAGCCTTGTGTCTGCCTCGCAGAGAAATATTCCCAATACAGTGACCTACAGAGTCTTCTCTGCCAGCATCCCTAAAAGGCATTGATTACCTGCTGGCTGCCTATTAATTTGAAGAGAAGCAGCCAAGGGAGCGCAGCCACTGCCTCTGAAACGGACAGCGTGTGTGGCTGAGGGGGCAGCTTCCTTTGATGAAATATCGCTAAACGATGAAATTCTATCTCCTGCAAGAAATGATTTCTGCTGGCTGTGCAAACGTCAGGCTGGAGCCTGCCCTTGGAGAGGCGGCTGCGTTACTCTGTATTTGTAAAATCAGCAGAGCCTATGCATGAGCGGTCACAGTGGGTGATTTTACAAGCTGCTCACGACGGGCATCTGCGCATTGAAAACCATAGCTTGGAGAAGATTGAACCCATTGTGATTCCCTCTTGTTTCACGCTTTGCCGTTTTGAAAGGGGGTCGCTTTACCCAAGAGAAAATGCTCTTTGATGAAATGATGACAGAGACCTATGAAACTACAATATATGAACCTGGACTTGGTACAGTCTGGCCTTTGATACATTGTTTAACCGCTTCTCAGCCTCGCCCCACTCACACTCCTGACCTGCTCCGTCAGCAACACCAGCTCTGTGCAGAAATGTGGGCTTCTAGAAGGAATTGAGTGCTGCTTAGGAATAACAGCTGTGGGAGGCCTGACCCATGGATGTTCTGCCCAGTTCTCCCCAAGACTTCAGGTGTCCTGACACAGGCCACAGACCCTGCTGGGTCTGCTCGTTGCTGGGTCTCTACACTTCAGACGACCTACTGGCCATAATGGCCAAGTCAGTATTTGATGGCACTGGGGTACCTGTCTGCTGCTGGCTTGACACTGAGTCATTGCATCAACTCAGCAGATGGTAAGAGTTTTTAACCCACACAGACTGTGCTTCCTTCAGACTGGGACTTGGTGAAGTCTCCAGGCTTTTTCTCCTGTCTGCCTTCACCCGAGTATCATTTGCTGTGAACTTTACCTTGCAAACTGTCTTTCAGCATCGCAATGTTTTAACCAGGGAAATTAATTTTGCCATCAGTGAAGCTGGTAATAAAACACCACAAAAAGTTACGAGAGCACTTCCAATTTTAAAAATTAGACTACAAAAACGAGCCACTGAGAGAAATTGTTCTTAGTCAAGGTAGACACAACAAAAAACTTGTGAAGACTTTTCAACATGTTGTTTGGGTCACATCCCCAGAGACTTGAACCTTGAAAATGCTTCACTTAAGAGACATTGCATTCGAAGAATTACTGGAAGAAATGAGGCAATGCTAATAGCATTCATTGGTAGTAGAATATTTCCTGAAGGATGGCATATGATTTTCCTTTAGACTTAGTTGCATCCAGACAAGAAGATGTTTACCCAGTGGTTAGTCTTGCCCCCGACTACTGACTCAGATTGGCATGAGCCCTGAGCGGACAGCCCTCTTAACTGAAAGTGGAAGGATTCTCCACCTCTGTTAATAACGTCTTTCCTAACTGAGCCACTCATTTTCCCCACAATTTTCCAAGTTATGGCTCAGAGTTCCTGATCTCAAGCCAGAGCAAGAGGGAATTCATATTTGTTAATGACTCTCATAGCATTATTTCTGGAGAGAAATTAAGTGTGAGAATAAATACTTGGCCAAGGGTCTGATGGATGAAAAGCAGACAGATCTGAAGAGAACATAACAGCGTGGCTGCATTTGACACTAACTATGCATCTATTCAGAGGGGAAGATAAAAATGCTTTTTTTTTTTTCATCAGTATTGGATAAGAACATAATTCTTACCCCTCCATTTTTAAAGATTTTATTTATTTATTTGACAGAGAGAGATAGCAAGAGAGGGGAGTGAGAGAGGGAGAAGCAGGCAGGGAGCCTGATGTGGGGCTCGATCCCAGGATCCTGGGACCACGACCTGAGCCAAAAGCAGACAATGACTGAGCCACCCAGGCACCCCTCTTTTCCCCTCTTCTGTCCTACATAAATGTAACACAGTAATGAAGTCATCAAAACAGCCTCAGACAAGGCCAGAAAAGGAGGCAAGGCTGCCTCCATTTTTCGTACATGTGACCAGAGTTCTGAAAAAGTTGTCAAACTACCGTGTCAGGTAGTAAACGTTCAGTTAACACAAAGGAAAGTGTTGTAATCGAAAGATTGTTTCTTTATTAGCTTAGACATACAGAGAGGTAATTGTATGTTACTATTACTTCATGGCCAATTATTCCATCCCTCTGGGTTGAGCCCTCACAGAAGGTCTTGATAGCACCCGCTATGCCAGATTCATTTTTAAGCCACAATGCTTTCCAAACGATGACTCTTTGTGGCCTCTCTGCAGATCTCAAGTGATCCAGACAGAAGAAGTTAGTGACTTACCCTCCCAGAAAGAGATATTACCAATTTGAATGAAGGCTTCGAAATTTCTCAGCAGGTTCAGAATTTCTGTCCCCTACCTTACTACAGATAGGTTAGAAGGACACACTTCCAAACAATATCTGGGACGAGATAATAGTAATAGCTGGAAAAGAAACTCCCTTGAAGTTGAGACTAATAGAGATTGATTCATGAACAGAGCTACCCTTCGGTTCTGATTCTAGGACTTCCCTCTAAGCATGCTGCCGTTATCTGGGAGTTTATGTTCAAAGCTTTGCAGCATCTGTCCTCGAGCTTTCCAGAAAAAGGATGGCTAAGCAGGAACAGAATGATCACATCATTCACACTTGAACTCAACGCGATGAGCACATTTGTTTGTCCTCATTAAGTGCCGCGGAGCTGGCGCTAACCGACGTGCAGAGGCAATGTGCTGGGGTGGGGCCAGGGGGTTGGGAGCTGGGCTCGCTCTGCCCGCAGCCTGGGGAGATGACCGCTTCTCTGAGCTCTCAGCTAACTTGTCCAGAAGAAGAGGCATTAAGGCAGAGGTTTACCAAAAGCTTCCAGGGTCCCTGGGGAAATGCCCAAGACTACCTCAGGGGTCTGGAGGAAAGCCAAACAGGGTACCTACAGGTACCTGTCTTCCATGTCAAACTTGGAGGCTTTATATATATCAAATTCTAAGGTAGACTGATTTTAAAGCTGTGCAAAGCACAAGATGAGCTAACCTTCATGTTCTTTATTTATGAAAAGGCAAAATGAGGAGCCTGATCGTCTTTTCTCGTGGCCAAACACGATGGCGCCTGGAGCCAGCCTGCCTGGGTTCAACCCTCATCTCTTCTATCTGGAGCCGTGTGAACTCGGGCAAGTTTGTTACCTTCTCTTTGACTCGGTTTCCTCATGTGTAGCATGAGTGTAATAGCAGTAGTTGCTGCATAGGATTCTTGCGAGGATTAGATGAGGTAATCGATACAAAGCCCTCAGAACAACGCCTGGCACACAACAAGTGTTTCCTATTATTATTGGCCCCAGCTAGCTGCGAGCGTCAGGTCCGCATGGTTAATAAAGCCACAAAAGGAAATGCAGAAGAGCTCACTTATTCCACGTAAAGGTGCTTGGGAACATAATTGGATTTGCTGAAAGTGCCTTTTTAAACGGTACTGTTGGTTTCTGATTCACATTCGGGAAGAAAAGCAGAACAGAAGGTGATACATTCCTTTATGGGTGAGCTTGGCAGGAAAGGCAGATGCGACTGCAAAGTTAATTGGCGAATGGGAGGTGGGACCCCTGGGCAAAGGCAGACTGACGGCAAGAACATGTTCTTCCCTCTCCTGCCCCGGTTTGTGGTGATTAATTCATTAGGGATTCTGAAAGGCCATTCTTGGGTGGCTGCTGGTCCTGTCTTTGCCCAGACGGGGATGATGTCAGCATATCATTTGTGGAGTTTTATGGAGTTTATGGAGTTCTGCAAACCTCTGGAGGATTCCAGGAGCTGTAGATCGTCTCCAGGCTGCTGGCCAGCTCTCTGATCACTGAATCCCACTTGAACCTTGCATATTGCGACTTACTTGTCTCCATCATGATTTCTGTTGTGGTCGTTGTTCTTTGTACAAGCACAGGGGCATGAGAAAACCTCCAAAGTTCCTTACATAAGACTCAGTTTTCTAGCCCTGCAGGCTTGAATCTCTCTGAGAATTCGGCTCCATCTGTCATGGAATGAGATAACACACCGGACATACACCAAGTTTAAGATGCAGAATTTAAGACTGTAAAATGTATCATTAAGAAAGAAATACCTGCTAATTAGACTCGGACACAAGCTTTAAAAAAGAGAAGTTTGGGGGCGCCTGGGTGGCTCAGTGGGTTAAAGCCTCTGCCCTTGGCTCAGGTCATGATCCCAGGGTCCTGGGATAGAGCCCCGCGTCAGGCTCTCTGCTTGGCAGGGACCCTGCTTCCCCCTCCCTCTCTCTCTGCCTCTCTGCCTACTTGTGATCTGTCTGTCAAATAAATAAATAAAATCTTTAAAAAAAAAAACAAAAAAGAGAAGTTTGTAAATACTCCTTTGGACTGACTTAGGCCAATTTTTTAAAATTTAAAATTTAAAATCACACACCACTCTCACATAAATACACACATGCATAAAAAGGAAAATATCAGGTTAGGGTTTTCCTAAAACTTTTTTGCATACAGAGTCTGAGTCTTCTGAATCACTCTTTTTAAACCCTCGTATCTCTGTTCCTTCACATAATACCATTCTGTGCTGTTAGGGGCAATGAGTATGTAGAATGTCAACATCAACATCAACAAATCGTGATGTAAATTTCTGAAGACATTGTAGATGGCCTGGGGGCTCAGCACAGGTGGTGACAACCATGCTACGTCTCAACTGAAATGCCCTTTGAACAGCTATGACAGGTTTGTAGTTGTGCCAGAAATGACAACTCTTTCATAAATACCACCAGGCCAGCATCAATAAAAAGATACATCCCCAATGAAGGAACATTTAAATATGGGGGGAAAAAAATCTGTGTCTTGAATCCATGAATTGGTAATAAAGGTTTACACTTGTTTTTTTTCAGAGAATGGGTTTAATTCTCGGGCAACTTTTCAAAGATTGTCGAAAAACTGTATCCCATCCTGTTAGAAGATATGCAGCAAAGTTTTGGCTTTTTCCAAGAACTTGACAGTTCCTCCCATCAGGGTCTGCTGGAGGACCAGAAAGATCCCAGAGGCAAGAGCCAGCCTCTGGAGAGGACAGCTGCTCCCGGGAAGATGATGGCATTGTTATTTTCTCTGTTAAAATACAAATACCCTTAAAAAGGTCATTCAGTGTCACCCTCTGATTAATGATTTCTCCCTTCCAGAGTGGATTTTGCCAAGGCTTATTTAAAGGAGCCAACCTTTTAAATTACAATTAAAAAATATATTTTATTTATTTATTTGAGGACAAAGATCACAAGTAGGCAGAGAGGCAGGCAGAGAGAGAGAGGGGGGAAGCAGGCTCCCCGCTGAGCAGAGCCCGATGCGGGGCTCGATCCCAGGACCCTGAGATCATGACCTGAGCTGAAGGCAGAAGCTTAACCTACACTGAGCCACCCAGGTGCCCCGTAAAGCACCACTTTTTTTTTTTTAAGTCATCTCTAGCCCAAAGTGGGGCTCATACACATGACCCCGAGATCAAGAGTCACATTCTCTAATAACTGATCCAGCCAGGTGTCCCTCTAAAGAGCTAACCTTTCAAAAAGAAAAATCTCGAAATGTTTTAATAGCATAAAGCTTAGATCAGAAAAGACCATATATTGTATGATTCCATTTACATAAAATGTCTAGAATGGGCAAATATCTAGAGACAGAAAGTAGATTAGTGTTTGCCAGGGGCTGGGGGGAGGCAAATGGGGGTGACTGGTATTCGGTTCAGGGTTTCTTTCTGGAGAGGCTAAACTGTTCTAAAATTAGATTGTGGTGATGGTTGCACAAACCTGTGGATATACTAAAAACATTGAGTTGTACACTCTTAACTGGGTAAATTGTATAATATGTGAATTATATCTCAACAAGGGAGTTAAAAAAAATGCTTGTCAGAATGTGTTGTGTGTGTATAAAATAACCCAACCAGTTCTTTTGCACTTATCCTGGTGATATTTATTTAATAAAAACTTGGAATTATTTTGTTCAAAGCAACCCAACAGCTTCAACAAAGCAAATGCTAGGGCCTGTAGCAAAGAAAAACTGATCTCTTCTTGGAGGAACCCACAATCAAGAAACAGCAGAAAGGAAATAGATGCATAAATAATTCTGGAGGGCAGGGGAAATATTCTAAGAAGACTTGAGGACATTTCTTTTTTTTTTTTTTTAAAGATTTTATTTATTTGTCAGAGAGAGAGGAGAGCGAGCGAGCACAGGCAGACAGAATGGCAGGCAGAGGCAGAGGGAGAAGCAGGCTCCCCGCCAAGCAAGGAGCCCGATGTGGGACTCGATCCCAGGACGCTGGGATCATGACCTGAGCCGAAGGCAGCTGCTTAACCAACTGAGCCACCCAGGCGTTCCTTGAGGACATTTCTTGGTGAACTCAGGATCTGGCTTGACTTTGAAGGCATTGGATTTTGATAGGTAGGTATGGGGGGAGTAAGGAAGGGGGCACAAGCAGAGTCGAGAAATGTCTCATTTCCTCTGCAAGCAGAGAGAGGCTCTTGGCAAGAGGTCCCAGTCCAGGTGAGTTTATGGATCCAAACCTCTGAGAGCTTCTCTGGGAAGAGTTGAGGAATCCATGAGCCGTGGAGAGTGAGGGTAGGTGGAGTCAAGCCAGAGAAGGTTCTGGGACCGTGGGGAGAATGTTGTCAACAATGAGAAGGGAGCAGGGGTATTGAGCAGCCAGCTGCTGGTACAGATTCTGTTCTCAAATCCAACTTTCTTAACTCTCAGCTCTGTCATCTCTCCCTGGAATGACTGTCATAACACATTCTGTGTCATCCATGTCACCGGCCTCTGGTGGCCTTGGGAGGCTGTGGTCTAGTGGAAAAACACCAGCTTGGTTCAACTTCTCATCATAGGATCATATTCCATTAACAACCATTCCCGCCCCTCGTACTCCTGTTCTCTAAGGGGTCTGCCAACTCTGGAACCCTGACTGCAACTAGCAGGTGGATTTGTGAAGGATAGGTTTCTTTCTTCAACCAACCCCCCTAGATTTTTAATCTGGGAATTTATTTCAAAAAAATAAATAAATAAGTTGAGATGGATGGAGTCCATACTTTGGCAACTAACAATTTAGACTTAAGCGAATAACTGACCCAATCAAAATTTATATATTAAAAACACACGGAAAAATTCTGGTGTTAACTTTTTATTCCCTCCTCACTGAGCATCTGAGGTGATTCTTAACCAGATTTCACCGAGGCCATTTTATCTGTTTTGGCCTGTCAGGATCTCTTCCTTTTCTTTCCTGGGAGGTTTTTATGAGGTGATCCCCTGTGAGGCTTCATGCTCTTCCTCATCCACGCTTGTCATCGAAATGGTTTCTTCCTCACATGAAGGCTTTTCATTTTCTTTCTCCATCTACAGCGACCCAAAGTGCTCTGTTTAAGAAGAGACTCTTCATCAAGTGTGTTTCTGTCACAGGCCGGAGAGGAACGCACGTGCAGCGGAGGGCAAGTGTTTCCTCCCTCAGCATGGCAAGCGGCCACCTGTTATCCGGGAAATTCTCTCTCCACCCACCCACCCCCTCTTCATCCATTCTTTGCTCTGTGTCAGAGCTGTGCCTGTAAGCTCTCAGAGAAGTAAAGAGGATGTTTATAACTTCTTGTTTGAGTACTAACTTAAAAAAAAAAAAATCTCTATCCGGCTCAGAAGTCATTGGTTGACATAAACACTCCGGTTTGGTTGTTGCCCCTTTCTCTGTTAGACTCTGCTCTGCCTTCATTCTTACTTGCGCCACGTTGCTCCCTGCAGCGGCAAGCTTGCCGTGCAGGCACACACTTGGGCACACGTGCCACCTCTGCTGGGCGAGGGCGTGGCTTATACCATTTAAAGGAAAGGCGGGGAGGTTCTGGGAAGCCTCACTTGACCTCTCTTCCCGGCTCTCCTTAGTCCTGCTTTTGCATCTGAACTATTTCCTTCCTTGATCAATAGATGCAAGCTCCTGCAATAATAAAACCAGAGAGTGGGGCACATGGGTGGCTCAGTCCTTAAGGGTCTATGTTTGGCTCAAATCATGATGCCAGGATCCTGGGATTGAGCCCCACATTGGGCTCCCTGCTCAGTGGGAAGCCTGCCTCTCCCTCTCCCACTCCCCCTGCTTGTGTTCCCTCTCTCACTGTGTCTCTCTCTGTCAAATAAAAAATTAAAATCCTTAAAAAAAAAAAAAGAAATGCCTATTTAATTCAAGCAAGAAATATTCCTATCCATCTGTACCATCATGGTGGATAATCAAAAATTTGCACACTTATTTTTATTAAATCAAAGAAGAGTATAAAATTAGTGCACTTTCTAATTCCATAATATCACTCATTGCAGATTCCTTTCCCTCAAGCTATTTAACTAGATTGGCTAATTCATACTATGGGATATTTTCAACTGTTTACCAAATTGGAGTAAGTCCAGACCAGATGCTTTTAAAAAATGCATTCTTCATAAACCAGGAAAAGATCCTAAACTCTGAGAGAATCCCAGATGTTTGGATGTTTTATCTCAACTGGGATGGTAAAACCCTCTTGTCATTGATTTGTCAGATCAAATGATTTCTTTATTGTGACTGATAATTGCACAAGAGCAGCCTTGGCTGACACCATCATTGACATTACCTCTTCCCATAAACACCAGTAGAAGAAAATTCTGAATTACTAAGAAAGGTCCTGCTCTATGACTCTTCTATGATTACTTCTATCAACTTCTTCAGTCTTGAGTTTCACATTCCCGACAAATACAGAAATACTGCCTTTCTTTTCTTATAGGCCAGTTCACAGAACACACCATTGCTTAAAATTATTTTTTTGGCTTATATTTCAAATGATTATAAACCTGAAGACTTCCAAGCAAAGGAAATACTTAACTTTTTTAAGTTTAAATTGTTTACCCTCCCTTTTTTAAAGGTCAGTTATTGGGGTGCCTGGGTGGCTCAGTGGGTTAAGCCTCTGCCTTCAGCTCAGGTCATGATCTCAAGGTCCTGGGATCAAGCCCCACATCAGGCTCTCTGCTCAGCAGGAAGCCTGCTTTCCCCTCCCTCTCTGCCTACTTATGATCTCTGTCAAATAAATAAATACAATCTGGGGGGCACCTGGGTGGTTCAGTGGGCTAAAGCCTCTGCCTTTAGCTCAGGTCATGATCCCAGGGTTTTGGGATCGAGCCCCACGTTGGGCTCTCTGCTCAGCAGGGAGCCTTCTCCCCCCCCCCGCCCACTCTGCCTGCCTCTCTGCCTACTTGTGATCTCTGTCAAATAAATAAAATTTAAAAAATCTTAAAAATAAATAAATAAATAAATAAATAAATAAATAAATAAAATCTGTAAAAAATTAAATAAAGGTCAGTTATTTTGTGTTCATTTTTGTAAATTATTCATTCAACAAAAATTCATATACTATTAACTAATGAAAAGATAATGGCAGAAGCAGTCAATGGTCAATAAACAAAGAAAAAAATGCATGATTAAATACTTGATAGATGTTCTAAATAAAAAGATGTAGTGCGATATTAATGGTGAGTATGTGGTGTGTGTATGTTTGTTGTTAGAGAGAGGCCTCTTGGAGGAGGTCACAATGAAACCAAGGCTTGAAAACAGGAGGTTGACAAAGAGAAAGGGAGCAGGGTCCCAACAAGAAGGAACAGTAAGTACAAGGCCTCAAAGAAGAGAAGATGTTGGTATATTCAGTTGGAGAAAGGATTTCAGTGTGGCCGAGACGTGCAGAGCAAGGAACAGGTGGGTTAAGACAGGAAAGGGAAAAGGCCAGATCATGTGGGCCAGGAAAGAAGTTTAGATTTTACTGGAAGCAAAACCTGTTTAAGGTTGTCAAATAATGCTGTATAATGACTCAGTTCATATTTTAAAAATATAACTGTGGCTATCTTTTGGTGGGAACAGGGAAGTCAGGCTACTATTGCAGTGATAGGGAGAAAAGTGGAGAATGGATTACAGCTGGAGAGAAACTGTTGGAAGATGAAAAATATTCAAGAAAGTAGAAAAGGCAAGATTTATTGAAAGTAAGAGAAAAGAGGGAGGGAGGAACCCGGCATGGCAGGGCCTTTTAGATTTGCAACTGGACGGAAGATGGTACCACTCAATAAGATGGAAGAAAACAAGGGGAGGGAATGTTCTGGGGTAGGGATTGGGTTGGGTCAAGAGTTTCGTTTGGGGGATATTGACTTTGAGGTGCCTGTTAGGAAAGTTCTATATTCTTAAGGATCGTCACGCTCTAAGATGCTTTTGTGATTATTTCCATCAGCGTCTTCAAACATCAGTGCATCTGGGGAAATGGCAGAGGCAGTTTGTTAAGTAGATTGAATATATTATGTATATGAGCTTAGAGGGGAAGTCTTGGTTGGGAAGTATTTAAAACCATGGGTATTGATGGGTATAGATGAACAGCCCTAGGGAAAGAATATTCAAGGGAAGAAATTAGGCCTCCTGATTGAACCATCAAAACTTCAGCATTTAAAGATGGGGTTGAGGAAGACAAGTCAGCAAAGAAGCCTGAGGAGTGGCTGAAGAAGTAGGAGGGGTACCAGGAGAGTTAAGGGGTTGGGGGGTGGTCATACAGGCAGGCAAAAGAGTGTATTCAAAAGGTGGAGGTGGTCCCTCATTTTGGGAGGAAGAATTTCAATAGCATGGCAGGAGTAGAAGCCATAAAAAAACTTGGGAATACCCAAAGGTCATGGTGGTTTTAAATGCCTGCTTAATCCAACAGTGTATAAAGTTTAGTTTACAAACTAAAATCCCACTGACAGTGCAAGTCCAAACGTCAAGCAAAATGTCAAATGTCCTGCAGGATCCTTCATTCCTAGAAAGAAAGAGAAATAAAAAAAACTTATGCAGAACTTGTCACATAAAAGGGCTGGCAATGCATATAGTATATTTCAGTAAACAAATCAAAGAACAGTGTTTTTTTTTTGTTTGTTCAAGTGGGTAGATTTATTTATTGTTAAATATTCTTGCATAAAATATATGTACACTATGAAGGCAACCATATTTGAACCATGCATGTGGGAGGTAACATGTAAAAATGAAGTTTTGTTAGAGTTATGATATTTACATGACTTAAGAAAATTATGTTTATATTGCTACTATATTATCTTTTTCTAAAGAACGATTGATTTTCCATGACGTGAAAAGGAAGGAACTGAGGTTTTTATGGTTTCTGCTCGACAGGTATCCATTTTTGGGGTGACGGGAACTTCCGAGACCAGGTAGGTAAGAAATGACCCAGACCCTATAGTGAGGCAGTGTGGGAGGAACTCCAACCAGTCTTCCCCATCGGTATGCATATTTCTGTTTCCAGTGCTCCTTTAGTATCACAAAATGACCAACCCCTGAAACTCTAAAATCTCGTTTTCATCTGATTCCCTAACTTCTGCTTTGGGACAGGATTAGAGTTGGCTATCAAAGCAGCATTGTTTATCTGCATGATTTCCCACTTTGATGTGTACACCTAAACATGAATCCGTGGGTTTGTTTCTCCGGATGGTTGGAGGGGCTGGACCACCATGGTTTTCCTGGCTGCTGTCCAGGCCCCAGCTGGACTGACTAGAGGCAGAAAGTGAGGATGGGAGCAGGGTGGGGAAGGGGGAAAGCGGTTGCCTTAATGTTATCAGCGAATACTTTTGTACTATTTTTTGGCACCTTCCCACCGTGAACCAGCAGAATCTTGATGTAGTTCCCGAGTTCAAAGGCGGGGTTGGGCAAGAGAAGCAAGGAGCAAAAGCAATGTGGCTTGATCTTCACCAACCTCTCAGGCTGGTGATTGCTGAGGTCAATCTTAACATCAGTTTTTACTCTCTAAGCCTTTATTGAGTGCTTTGGGTGGTCTGCGTGTTTGCTGCCCGCCTGATTCTTAAAGCACCTCACCATGATGATCAATTAGGAGAGACAAAATGATACCGGGATGTGTGTCCTTTTGAAATGCAAATAACTCTGAGAAAAGAAATAAAAATTGCCACTGCTTTTGTAAAAATCAGAGGACTCAGCCCCTGCTCCTCTGAGCCGCATTTAACACCTTTTGCACACTCCAGCCACTCAAATAGAGGGAACTGGCAAGAAGAAAGGCGTAGAGCTTGCAGATTAAAATGTATCCCAAGAACTCTTTCCATGCTCCAAGGTAGAAATTCTTCATAGAATTATACATGAACAAATCTCCCTCTCTTAAATTTAAAAAAAAAAAAAAAAAACTATTTAGAATACTGTTTTTTTAACTACAAATTATTATTTCTTCTTCTTCATTTTAAATGCTTTATTTTAGTACCAGCTACTTCTCCTCTTGGTTAATGTGACATCCATTTATCTTGGGAAGAACATAACCTAAGATCAGGCAGTAGTGACCCTATTTGAAAGATTGATCATTTACTTGCATTGAGAAAAGACGAATTTTTTAAATGGCATGCTCAAAACGTGTGTAAACATCTTTAAGGAGCTGCTCAATGATGACGTTGCACATTCTCTTTAGGAATAATGTGATTGTGAAGCTCATTCTTCTTCCATGACTTTTTTTTTTTTTAAGAGTAGGAAAAAGAGTGGGGAGAGAGGGGCAGAGGAAGAGGGAGAGAGAATCTTAGGCTCCACGCCCAGTGGGTCTGACACTGGGCTCGATCTCATGACCCTGAGATCATGATCATGTTCTGAGCCCAAATCAAGAGTCGGACACTTAACTGGTTAAACCAGCCAGAAGCCTTCCCTGACATTTCTTACTGTTCTCTTTGCACAAAAGATTCTCAGAAGGATGGGGGCACCTGGGTGGCTCAGTTGGTTAAGCATTTGCCTTCAGCTCAGGTCATGATCTTGTGGTCCTGGGATGAAGCCCCACTTGGGGCTCCCTGCTCAGTGGGGAGTCTACTTCTCTCTTCTTCCTCTCCCTCTGTGTTCTCTCTTTCTCTCTCTGATTATCTTGCAAACAAAGAAATAAAATCTTTTTTTTTAAATTAAGAATAAAAGATTCTCTGAAGGAATGAAAGAAAAAAAACACCATTTTAAAAAAAGATGACAAATGCTTCATTAAAGGGTAGAATAAAGGCAAAATGGCACGGAATCCAGAGGCCTCGGTTAAGACTTTCTGAGCCTCAATTTCCTCTTCCGCATAATGGGGGACAGCAGCTGTTATCATGAGGAAGTACAATTGGGGATAGATGCTCATGTGTTTATTTTACTGGGGGAATATAACCCAGTGGGCCCCTAAAAATAATTCAGACCTATAGGTCTGTACATGTATTTTTTGATTCAGTGACAAATTCACATTCAGTATTCTAGTTTATAAGACACAAGAGAAAGTTCAAAGCCTTTGTGGAAAAAGCAATCTTGCTGAAGTCTTCTCAAAGGACACATTCATTTAGTCACTCAGCAAATTGTTACTGAAACCTACTACATCCCGAGCAATTGTGCTAGGTGCTGGGGAGTGAGCAAACGAGTTTCTGATCTCACGGAACTTGGATCTAGTGGAGAGGAGATTGTGATTGACCAAATAACCACAAATAAATATTATAATCTATAAGAAAAGCTACGAAGAAGAAAATTCTGACTTTTTTTTTAACTCTTGGAAAATAGGACATTGAAAAAAAATACTTGAGAAGTATAATTTTGCCATTTTTCAATCTCAGTGTCTTTCATAATCAATAGTTATGATGTTAGTACTTGGATTCACTTGTTCGTGTGTGGCACTCTCTGTGAAGATAAACTGTGTCAAACACATTTCAAATTTGCAAGATTGGATTAAAACATGGAATCACTAATATAGCAAACTGATGAATCCTTGAAGCTACAACTTCATATCATGGCCATGCCTACATTTTGAAAGGGCAAGAAACTCTGGACAGGAAGCTAGGGGTGGACCTGAGGAGGCACCTAAGGAAGGCAAGGGCAAGATTCCCAAAGCGGTTGTCGAGTCCCCTCAATGAGGAAACCCTGAGCCAGAGTGACAAAAGGATTGAGGCAGGGCTAGAAGGACTAGTCGTGGCACCCCGAAAGCAAGTCTCCAGGGGAGGGGGTTATTTGTTAGTTTTTACTTGTATTCAAAGACTTTATCCCGAAGAGCTCTAAGAAGTATTTTTCAAACAGTAACTTATGACTTACTTTCAAACAGTAAGTTATGACCCCTTCTTGGGTCACAAAATAAATTTAGTGGGTACCCACGGGCATTTTTAAATGAGATAATAGAAAATGTCCATGTGCATTGTCCATAGCAGGGATGAGGTTGTCTGTGTTTCGGAGTGTATGTGTGCACCAAAGGGCCTCTGGAGCCCAGAGCCTGTTCAGTAGTGGGAATTTCCTGAGGAATACCCTGTCCCTGACTTTTCTTAGGATATGGTCCTGTAAAGTTACAACCTTCTCCCAAGCAAGTTGGGCAGGGACGTCGATTGCAGAGCAGAGCTCCTACCCAAGCTAAAGCCCAGGGATGCATCTGCACTAAAGATGGTGTCTGAATAGGGGGCTGGCCTACGAAGGTTCAATCTAGAAGAGTTGTTCCTTGAATGAATGAAACAGAGACCAAGTACAAGGCGAGGGTATTACCTTCCTTTGTTGGGAAGGAAATACATAGGTTGGAATCGGTGCTATTTGGCCATTTTTTAACCTGCAAAATGGCAATCTCCTTTATTAAAATTAAGAGGTGGGTTGGCCCAGCTGTGGAGAGATCCCCTGATGACACGGCCTCATTTAGGAGTTGACTTGTGAGTGAGAAAGGTGCTGATAACAGAGAAAATTGGGAGTGGGATTAAACCAAGGGCTTACATCCCTATTTTCCTTGCTGGGCTCTTTGCCCTTGAGTGACTGCTCTGGGTGCCTATCAGCTGTCTGTAACTGAGGCCATTGTCTTAAACAACGTACGCTTAGAGGGAGATTTCTTCTGTCCTTTGTGCTTTTACTAAGACTGCTTTCCAAAGACTGTCAATGTTTTGAGTTTTATTTCTCCCACTTAATAAGATACTTCTTTCACGGTGGTTAAAAAATTAATTTATATGAAAACTTTTTGAGGGGAAGGATCAAGAGGTTGCTCATTTTATTTGCAGATATAATTTCTAACTTCAGATCTTCCCACATCGATTTTGGATGGCAGAGAGAATTCTCAAGGCAAGAGGAATGAATAGCTGGTCTTTCTTCGAGTCCTTAGAACATTCTAGAGAGTTCTCCTTGATGATAAACAGGGAGGAAAGGTTGACGGGGTGGGGGCGGGGGATGTACACGTTTGGCAAACTGTGGGGTCCCTTTTTGCTGAGTTAAGTTGGTAGAGAGGGAGTCAGAGAACAGGCTCTGAGCTGGGGACCCAGACAGATAAACTGCCATGGAAGAAAGACCAGTAAAGCAGTAATGGAAGAGGCCTGCTTTCACCCTGGTGAGGGGCGGGTGGTTCTCTGTGGAGGCGGAGGAAGACGCAATCCAGGGACCCCAGGATGAGGCATAAGCTGTCAAGAGAGATGGCAGATCTCCAGGACAAACCACTGATTTCTTTCAAATGACCCACCCTGTCATTGCAACTTCAGCCGAGGTGTCCGATCTAGGGAATTTGAGTTCTTCCGAAAGCTTTTCTCAGTCAAAGCCAAAGGGCTCTTTATTTCACATGTAGAGACAAAGAAATGTTTCTTTCAAACTCTCACCTAAAACTTCCATGTCGTGGAAAAATATGTGCTTAGAAAGGGGACAGACGTGAGTAGCATTTTTTTAAATGCTCACCACAGACTTGCTGTGAGCCCTTGGGTAAGATAGTTAACAAGTTAGGAATCTCAAAGAACTACAGTCTCTTACCCTGAAAATAGGGAAAATAATACCTCTTTTGTAGGGTTGTTGTGAGGATTACATAAGACAAAGTTTATAAAGTGCAAGGCCGTGTCCGGGCACTCAGTAAATGAAGTTAGTACGTATGTTATGATCTTTCTGGTCCAACCAGCAGTGAAAGGACAACCAAAACAGAATTTGCAACCCTTTTCGAACACCGGTGTTGATCACAACATAAACATTTAGGGGCAGATTTACAGAATTTATAATTCAAGATGGGGGTCTTTTTCAAAGCTTTTATGAAAGTGTTACATGAAGCAGCTGAGGCAGGTAAGTTCAAATTCTATGGCAAGAACAAAGGAAATGCATCCAGTTTTAATTCTCGTGTGAGGATCAAGCATAAGATTATTCAAGCACTTTGATTTTCTTCCTTTCCAATTTTGTTGTTTAACCTCTGTTTTATGGAATGTTGGCTTCCCTATTGTGGTTAACGTGAGTAAGATTTGGAACAAAGGCTTAAAAATTATAGACAGTTTAGACTTAGAGCTAAAACATAGCTCAGGGCTTATATCCAGGCTAGCATATTCTAGATGAGGCCCATGCAAATATAACATGTCACTATTTTGTCATATTCCTCTATCACTTACTTAATATTTTTCTTTAGGTCAACTGTCTTAAAAACAAAGCAAAACATAATACTTACTTTGCTTCCAAGCAGTAATACTCATGAACATCACCGGTTTGAAAGTCTAGTAAAATAAGTTCATGACTTAAAGCATTTAGTTAACTTTTTCATCTAAAATCATCTCATGCACTATGAGTGGCATGGGGGGGTGTCACACACTTAAGTAAACACTGATCACATACGCCCCTCTATTTTATAGTTGAGGACACTGAGACCCAATGAATTGATTTCCCAGTCTGTGACTGTAATTCCAATAAAAGGCTTGATATAAGAATTTGGTAATTAAAAACCATCTAGGGGGGCACCTAGGTGGCTCAACCGGTTAAGCATTTCTTGATTTCTGCTCAGGACATGATCTCAGGGTCGTGAGATGGAGCCCTGCATCAGGCTCTGAGCTCATGCTCTCTCTTGCTCTCGCTCTCTCTCTCTCAAATAAATAAATAAAACCTTGAAAAAAAATCTAGGACTTTCAATAGCACCAATTCTTCCTTTTCACATTTCCCATATACTCCCCAGAATCCAAGTGAGTGGGCAAAAAAAAGGACTGGCATTAGTGAATGAGAAAACACTACATATTATATATAGCCCCTTCAAAAAAATGTGGAGATGAGTCAAAGGACAAAGAACTAGATTTTATAATTTGTTTCTCTCTTAGAACAATTTTAATAATCATCTTAACACAGCCCAAAGCTGAATCATTTACCTGAGCTCATACCCCTTTATGGAGTTTATTTTTACTGACCAGATTAAGGTCAGCAATATTGGCCCTCTCCTGACCCTGAATGCCTTATTCGTTGAAACTCGAGTGTTAGTTCCTGTTTGCACCATTGTACCTTGTTAGAGAAGGTATTTCTATTCTCCAGAGAGTGAACAATAAGCTACTGTATGTTTGGTCTCCAGAGTTCATTTCTTCATGTTTTCATTAGTTTTATTCATAAGATTCTATTAGAGTCGATTGTTAAATTGCTGGAAACATCCCCAACAAAGGACAAAAAGGTTCTTCTATAAAACAAGAACAGCCCATCCCCTGCCCAGACTTGAAGGACCATAAATTGGTGTAGTAAATTGCAGAATATAAGCAAGTAACTTTTCTTCCTACTCTCCTAAGGGGCCTGGGATTTGTGAGTCCACGTCTGAAAGTAGGTCAGCAGCATAGTAAAAAAAAAAAATCTTACTAAATACGAGTTGGAGTTTACTGCTTTGAAAAACTGTGGTCCAATCTAGTTAAATCAGAGTCCATTATGTTCATTTTAATGGATTCATTTATCATACATAACCTGGAACGGTTGAAATAATTGTTATAATTAATAATATCTCTTTTGAGATACTCCTTTTAAAAAAAATTCTCCTTTTATTTCCAGAATTAATGGTTAAAAAAACATTCCTCGGTTTATCCTAGAGGTTTCATTTGACTCAATTCCATTGTGAAGTCACAGTTCCCTGGTGTCTTAAAGATCCTAGACTCACTTTCTCTCTCTGTTGAACTCATGGAAGCATTTAATACAAATCTGTTTTGATTCATTACTACAAAAGCACATTATCCCAAAAGGTGCACAATCTGAGAATATGCATGGTCATGTAATTTCTAGCCAAGAACATAAAAGCAAATACATCACTTAATATTTATTAAGAATTAAGTACCCAAAGGGGGTTAGTTACTAACAAAGACAGAAGCACATGTAATTCTGTGTCAAATGAGAAATTTGAGCATATTCATTGGAGCAAGCATTAATCTTTTATGAATTGTACAATTTTAAATAAGGCAACATAGGGGAAATTACAATAGAGTGAAGAAAAGAGGCAATTTGGGGGAATTATAATGTATTGAAAACACTTGCCAAATACTTCCCTCCGTACTGATGAATGGGATCAAGCCATATTCTATGCGAGCTTCACATTGTTTTTTCATCCTACATTCTAGCAAAGTCTGAAAACAGCAGGGTAAGGAGGCAGGGATGGAAATGTTGCAAAAATATTTGTTTTACAGTACAATGGGTGCTTATCTTATTTTAAATTAAATGTTCCCTAACAGACAGCCGCTTAATGGTGCTCATGTGCCCGCCCCCCCCATTGTGTAACTTGCCCACAGCATTCCCTCAAAAACTACTAGAGCGAGACTTTTGCTGTTCTTTAATTAAAAATCAAAAGACCAAACCAAACCAAAACAAAACAAAACCAAAAACAATAGCCAACCATCTCTCTAACACACAGGTAGAATGTTCCCAGAACAGGTAAAAGCTCCTCTATTACACATTAGTGCCCTTTTCACTCCATGAACTCCAAGACAATTTCCCAACTATTTATTTACTTTTAGCGCTTTTCTCTGCAAACTCAGAAACCAGCTGCCATTCCCTTTATACCCTCAAAATTAGGTGGGAGTATGTCAAACAATGAATGATACAGGAAAGGGCTCCTACCTGTCCCATTGTACCTATGGAAGAACTCCTTTAGGAACAGAGGGATCCTCCAGGGGTCACTGCCCCTTGCTTGGGCTGCCGTCCAGCCAGTGACATCTGCAAAGTGCCATCTTACTGTGGACGAGAACACACCTGCCAGGCCGTGCCAACCTTTGTCACTTGCACTTAAAAATAAGACAGAGGATGAAACTTCTGACTTAGAACCAAGAGACTTGTTCTGACAGCACCATTGTGAATGGTACCATTTTAAATAAGCAATATGGGAACATTGCAATAAAATGAAGAAAAAAGGCAATTTGGGGGAATTAGAATGTATTGAAAACATATAGCGAATACTTCTCTCAATGCTGATGTGTAGAGACAAACATCTCTGGGTATCCCCTAGAGCTGGACATGGTTTTTTTTTTTGTTTGCTTGTTTGTTTGTTTGTTTGTTTTGTCCATGCCTTGGACCCTCTATCTGGATACTTGGGCTCCAAGTTTATCTTGCCTTTTTGCCCACTCAGAACCTTTAGTTTCTATAGCTAGCTTCCCTGCTTGGGGCCACACTTCATCATTGCCTCCAGGTCGGTGACTTGCCTCCCATCTTACTGGCTGACCTCACTCCCTTCTCTCCGGTATGTGGTTTTTGCCGATCAACCAGAACAGTGTTGACCTGGGACATCCTCTGTCCTGGTTCTCTCTAGCCTATCCACCTCCCCGCCCCCGGCTTCCTGCCTATGTGGTTCCCAAATTCCTGAATTAAGGAATCCAAAGATACATTAAAATTCTGGCCTCACCTAAAAAAGAATAATGTAATTTGTTTCAAATGTGGCAAATGTAAAGTACTCAGGTAGTCAGTATCCTTGAAAGTGATCATTTACCTAAGCAATTAATCTCTTAGGTTGTGGGGTTTTTCTCAGCACTTTATGCTGGAGGGACATGGTTCAGATCTTCAGTCTGAGGGGAGAAAGGAGACAGAGGGTGGCAAGGGCAAAGAAAAATGTGAAAAGGGGACCAAGAGAAAGGTGAAAGAATGTGGGGTATTTACTTGTGAGAAGAAATTAATTTGCAAGTTCGTAACTCTCTTTACGAATGTGATGTTACTCCAGGAGCATTGGATTTTATTGTCCTCTCATAGCTTCTGTTCAAAAAATACTCCTGAAGGGACAAAAGACAAAAAGCCGAAGGAATGTGAAGAGAGTGTGTTCAGTCTAGTGCTTTCTGAGGGTGGAACAGGCACTGACTTAAAAGGCATATCACAGAGATAAGGAAGAGTCTCTTGAGAGTTGCCAGACCAGTATTTCCTAACACCCTTATTTCCTCTCCTGTCGTCAGCGTGGCCCAGTTCACATTGTCTGAGGATAAGTCATGAACTGTTCCTACTCTGAGACCCATTAATTCCCCTTTGAAGAACGTACTCCAAGGACAAAGAACAAAAGTAACTTCCACAAACTTGTTCATGCGGTGTTATTCAAATTGTAGTGATGTCTTTTAGGGGTCAGCCCAGCCCATGAGCTAGCCCCTCTTCTGTAGGAACCCCTGCCCCCCTCTGTTCCCCAGAGATGGGGCCCTGGCATCCATGTTTGTAATGGGCAATCTCCCTATGGTCTCCAACTCAACCAGGGTTGGATCTAATGCAAACCAGGATGTGGAACTGGGACGGAAAATTGCAGGTTAATCTCTGTATGTGGTTAGAGTGACACAATAAACTATGAGGTAACTCTAATCAGGGTAAAGGAAAGAAGAATGAAGCAGATTCACCAAGAAAAACAGAGATAAACAAAGAATGGACTGTCAACTTTCTGGCTCCTTCCAGACGCCCAAACAGCATTTCTACCCTTTGACTCTGTGACACACCCCTCTGTCTTTGTAATAAATTATCCTTTTAACTTAAAGTAATTTGAATCACTTTTTTGTTAATTATAACCAAAGTCTTAACTGACACATAATAATAAAAAAAATCAGAAACAAAGTATCCAAAATAAGAAAGTAAGTCAATTAGTGTAAGTTAGCATGATTAAATCTTTTTTGAAGTGATTATCTACATGGAAAGATGCAGGCGAGAAAGCAGAATGAATACATTGCTTGCAACTTTTAAACTGTAGACTTAGTCAACAAGGACTGGAAAAGTATACAGAGTAATGTAAACATTTGTATTCTAAGGGCATGAGGGTTGCGGAAACATTGTTTATACAATATCTTTGAAATTTAGACCTCTGACATTCTGAAGCAGGGATTTAATATCCCACTTCAGATCTTCCTCAGAAGGTTCATTATTCTGATCTTGATAGCCCCCCATCAGTCTTCACCCCAAACTGAAAAGTTGTTCTCGAGTCTGTCTTTTCTCCAGAGGACCTTTTACTGGGAAATAGTATTTGGGAGTTACAGTTCTGGGTGTGATTTTAAAATCATCCTTACTTTTATATGGAGAACGGAATAAAAGCAAGCTAAGTGGAATTTGAGAAATGGACTAGAAGATGGTGTGGTCGTCCATCTGGACTACCAGTAAGAGGAGTCAGGTCTCCTTGAAGGGTAAACTGATTACAGGTCTGGCGCAAGAAATGTGTAAGACTCGCCTGGAACATCTTACCATACCAGAGAACAGTGAAGCAATCCAAGACTACTAGCGGCCTGTTGGAAGGACTGAGGAATCAGCCTGAGGAGACTTCCACTGACCCAGTATGAGATAATTATATATTGATAAAAATAATAATCACAAGAGATTGACCCAGATTAAGGCATTTAGATCCTCGAATTCATATCATTATACACACATATGTAAAAGCTTTGAAGGATACTAAGTCATTATCTACATTGAAAATCCCAAAGAATAATTTTTTAAAAGATTTTATTTATTTATTTGATAGACAGAGATTACAAGTAGTCAGAGAGGCAGGCAGAGAGAGAGGAGGAAGCAGGCTCCCCGCTTAGCAGAGAGCCCGATACAGGGCTCGATCCCAGGAACCTGAGACCATGAACTGAGCCGAAGGCAGAGGCTTTAACCCACTGAGCCACCCAGGCACCCCCCAAAGAATAATTTTTATAAAAATCCTAGAACTAATTCGTGATGATAGCAGGATGTTAGGACACAAGTTAATATATGTTAGCCAGTTGCTTTCTTATATGTCAGCAGTGAATCTGAAATCAAAACACAATGCCATCTACATTAGCACCAAAAGAAATACTGAAGTATAAATCTAACAAACTATGTTCTAGATACATACAACTATAAAACTCTGCTGAAAGAAATCAAAGATCTAAATAAATGGAGAGATGTTTTCCTGTACATGGACAGGTAGCCTCAAAATTGTCAACATGTCAGTTCTTCCCAACCTATCTATAGAGTCAACACAATCCCAATCAAAACCTCAGCCACGGGCGCCTGGGTGACTCAGTGGTTAAACCTCTGCCTTCGGCTCAGGTCATGATCTCAGGGTCCTGGAATCGAGTCCTGCATCGGGCTCTCTACTTGGCAGGGAGCCTGCTTCCTCCTCTCTCTCTGCCTACTTGTGATCTCGCTCTGTCAAATAAATAAATAAAATCTTTAAAAAAACAAACAAACAAAAAAACCCAAAATCTCAGCCAGTTATTTTAGGAATATCAATATCAATTGCAAAGTTTATATCATTTTGGCACTGAGAAACTCACTCATTATTTTGAAAACCACTAAATAAAGGGGAAGAATAAAGCAAGAATAAAAGCAAATTGGATAGGTCTCTTCACAGATTAAAACCTCCCAACTGTTTTAAATTGCATTTCAAATAAAAGCCGACCTATAAGGCCATGCTTGATGTGGCATCTTCTAAACACGCTCATCTTATTTCATGCCATTTAGCCCCTTGCTCATGGCGTCCCAGCCACCTTCACCTTTAAATAAACTTGCTGTTTTCTGCCCCAGGTAGATTCCTCTTCATGCTTCAGATCTCACCGTACCCTTCCAGGTGGCCTTTCCTGACCGTCTTAGGAGTAAAATGCGATTTATTTCCTCCCCAAAGCCTAATCAATTTTGTATTTTTGTTTGTTTGTTTTTGCTCACTTGTTTTTCCCAGTACACTGTAAATTTTAAGAAGAGAAGGATGCCTTGTTTCCACCCAGGAGCTACTGTATAGAGGCACTCTGTAACTATTCGTAGGAACAGTGAATGAAGTTATCCATCACTTTGAGACTGGATAGTTGAAATCAAAAGATGAGTCTCTCAAATAAACCAGCGAGGGTGATTGTGGGATCTCTAGAAGGGCAGAATCCCCAAGGTCCATGTGTACCAAAGAGCCAGAAGAGCACTGGGAACAAAAAGAAATGTGATTTCAGGGACACCTCGGTGGCTCAGTCAGTTAGGTCTCTACCTTCAGCTCAGTTCATGATCTCAGGGTCCTGGGACTGAGTCCTTCATTGGGCTCCCTGCTCAGAGGGGAGTCTGCTTATCCCTCTGCCTGTGACTCCCTCTGCTTGTGCTCTTCCTCTCTCTCACTGTCTGACAAAATCTTAAAAAAAAAAAAAAGAAAGAAATGTGATTTTAAGGAGAAGGTCATTGTGGAGACTGAGAAAGAGATGTGATTACCTTAGACTTCAGGAATACTTTCATGGAGGGTTAAAGTCTTAAAAACTGTAAATACCACTTTATTTTTTTTAAATTTATTTATTTGACAAAGAGAGAGACAGTGAGAGAGGGAACACAAGCAGGGGGAGTATGAGAGTGAGAAGCAGGCTTCCCACTGAGCAGAGAGCCCAATTCGGGGCTCAATCCCAGGACTCCGGGATGATGACCCGAGCAGAAGGCAGACGCTTAAAGGCTGAGCCACCCAGGTGCCCAATACCACTTTAAAAATAAAAATTGTAGAGTTCCTAGGCCTTTGCCTATGGATTCTCAATTAACTGCTCCCATGATACAGCTAATAAATAAGGGACCATTTTCATTATGTACTTGGCTATGGCATGGGGCAAATGATTCTAACAACTCTTACTATTATATCTGATCTTTGATGTGTCTTGACGTGAGCTTATGTGTATGTATAGAAAACCCATCACGGTTCTATTTTATGCTTTGGCGGCTTTTACAATGCAAATGTATCTTTTATGATTAGGAGTACTGTCATGCTCAATGCTCCTTTTAATTTCTTTCTCTTTTTAACTGAGAGATTTTCTGAGGCTAGCTGTTAGCAAAACATCATTATAGTTTCTGAAAATTAAGACTAGGGTAATTGAAATTATTCATAAAAATTCTAGGAACCTGGTGGGTTCTGGAGAGCATATGGCTTCTTTCTACCTGTGTCTTAATTACTCAAACAACATATATACTACAAAAAATTGGGGAAATAAAAAAAAAAAGTGAAAGAAATCAGACATAATCAATCCCCATGACCCTCATGTTACAAATCTGATATATTTTCTCATGTGCTTATTGTTCCCTAGTTGCAATCTCAGTATGCATGTAAGGTTTCATCCTAAATCCTAAATAAAGGAGACAGCTGTAGAATGAGTAGTCAGGAAAGGTTTCATGAAAATGTCATTTGAGATAGAACCTGATCAACAAGAAAGAATCAGCCTTGTGACTGAGCAAGATCCTTCTCACACATGAGGTAACGAGGACAAGGAAACAGGACTGGAATGAACTTTGAGGAACAGAAAAGTGGTCAATGTTCATAGAGTAAATGAGCAAGAGGAACATGGATGAAGATGAGTTGGGGGAAGAAAAGGAGGGTGTGGGTGTGTGTGTGTGTGTGCGCGCACGCACGCGCGCACACGCATGTATAAGAAAGGGAAAGAGATCCTGTGGGACCTCAGAAAACATGATAAAGAGATTACTTCCTGGTCTAAGAGGCATGTGAAGCTACTGTAAGATTTTACACAGAGCAGCGACATGTCTGACCTACATTCTTAAGAGTACTCCAGTCACCAAAGATACTATACAGAAATTATTTCTGCATAAGTGCGGACACAAATGCTTAAGGACCAAATCCTGACTCAAATCAGCTTAACTATTCTGAAATATTTGTCAGGAATGCTCACGCATGGTGAGAACTACTGGGAGTTTAGGTAGGGCTATACCTGGGGGTCTAGAGGTTGCCCTTACATCTTACTTTTCTCTCTCATTAATTCTGCTTCCCACCCTCTCCTCTGCAACTCTTGAACCCAACCAACAGGGGGTACAGCTGCCAGTAGCCCGAGGTTCTCCAAATGGAAGACAGCTTCTGTCTCTCTTCAATTTGGAACAATCTGGGAGAAGACTCAAATTGGGCAGGCAAGAAAAATGTATCTTTTCTTTGATCAGTTACCATATATAGGGGAATGCTACATTGTCACTGGTCCAACCTGCATCAGATACTTACCCCTTGGCAGAGATGAGGTTGGGCTCCTATGACATACCTTCCCACCAGGATCACACAAGATTTGGAAGGATTCTCCAAAGGAAAGGAATATTGCTACCAGGAGATTCATAACCATGCTGGGCACAGTAGGGAGGAAAAAAAAAAGAAGAAGAAGAAAGAAACAACCAATAAGTGTACTGCATGGTCATTTGATTTACATAATCTTTTTTTTTTGCAGAGTAATATTCCACTATATGTATATTTTATTCATTTAATATTTTTGCTCAAACTACCATTGCCAAGTTCTCTACTTTACTGAAACAACTCCTGATGTTTTCACAATTAGGTTGTTTCCAAACTTTTATAATCATGATTAATATTCTATGGCTGTCTTAGTGCATATGGCTTTTTCTATATCTTTTGTATAGGGAGCCCAGATAAAAGGGCATGAGATCTTATTTTAAATAAATCAAATTTATTACTTCCTAAAAGGTTTTGTCCATGTGAAATGTCAGTATACATTCATAAAACATATATACACTTTTCTGTTATCTTTACATTAATGAGTACCATCCCTTTTTCATTTTACCAGTTTAATAGGTGAAAAAGGACATATGTTTGTTTTGTTCATCGCTTTGTAAAATCACAACTACTGGGGAAATGTTGTATTTAAGGTTAGGTGTTGTAGCTCTTTTGTTAATGTTCTGCACATGCCCTTTGCTGATTTATCTATTAGAATCTGGTAATTTTTATATCTCTTTATCCTAACTCTTTAAAGTTATTACTCATTTGTGATTGTGTTTTCAAGTTTGCAGTTTGCCTTTTTATTTTAACTTTCAAAATTATATTTGCTTTTATGTTGTCAAATTTTTATTTCATCTATTGTTTTCAGGCTTAGAAATTCATATTTTCCTAGAGGCTTGAAAAATATTTAGTTCTATTTTATTTAAGCTCATCTAAATCTTGATTTTTCTTTTTCATTCCTTTACATATTCCAAATTTTAATTTTTTATTTATAATGCGAGATGAAGATATGAGCTGATTTTTCTCTCAGTTGCTAGCTATTCAAACCATTACAATTTATGAGAGATTTGTCAATTCAAACCTTACACCAGCACCAGGAAGTTTTAATTCTTATTGCTTTATGTTTTGGTGTCTAGTAGGACTAGCTCTCCACTTCATTTCTCTTTAGAGTACCCATGTTATTTTCATTCAGTCGTTCTTCCAGATGAAGGTTAAGATAACCTCCAAAGTAAATACAAACCAAAAAAGATCCTATTGAGCTGTTCACGGGAACTGCATAAAATTTAAGAGAGAACACTGGAAAATATCTAAATGCTAGGATCAGGGTTTTCTTTCATCAAATAGATCAGGATTCTGATATCTTGTTCTCCTCTGTCCAGTTTGCTCTTTCTTTTTGGGAGCAAAATTCATTTGAGGAATAAATTTCCGATTTTTGTGGAGTTTTTATTTAAAATTTGTACTTTAGAAAATAATTCTAAATTATTTTAGATCTCAGAATTGAGATCTGATCTCAGAATTGAAAGTAGGACTTAAATGCCATCAGTGGATTTTGGACTAAAATTCCTACAGTTTTTTTGTTGTCTCTTTTTAGTTTTAGTACTTCTATAGATCTTTTAGCACCTAAACAAAAAACAAAAAACAAACAGAACAAAACAAAACAACCCTATAGTTTCAGGCTGGGAATCCCCATGTTGGGCTGTATTCCATGACCCTGAGATCATGATGGGAGTGGAAACCAAGAGTTGGCCACCCAACCAACTGAGCCACCCAGGAGCCCTGATGGTCCAACACTTTAAGATGCTTGTCCAGTGTCTGGAATCTTGGGGGATCGTGTGTGTGTGTGTGTGTGTGTGTGTGTGTATTTATATCTATCTTGAGTAGGCTGTAGTTCCCAAACGCTATGGTCAAGTTGAAGCTCTCCTCTGTGGTGTAGGATTTAGGGTAAACCCTATTGCTTTCCTTTTATCACCCTTCTTTACCACTTGATGCATTGCAATTGGTGTACAGGTAAAACCAGCTTAAAATCACCAGATCTGAAGGATGAAGGACATCACAAAAGCTCAGCCAGATGATTGGGTATGGAAGCCAGAAGGGGTTGTACCTCTCTGTCTTTTTGGTGATGAAAAACATGTTCTAATTGTATAAGCCTGAGTTTTGCATTGCTTTGTGGAAGCATCAGATAAGATACTTCCTTCTCCCCCACCTCCCATAGCTGCGTTCAACTGTCTAGAACTTGGAGATTCTTGAAGAATACAGCATGTGTGTGTGTGTGTGTGTGTGTGTGCCTTTGACTATAATGTATCTCCAATACACTATACAAAACCATACACAAGCTTTCTGCTTCAGGAGATCATAATTTTTGCATACATTTATAGGCAACATGGATTGTTTCACCTTCACTTTTACAGGGATGCTTTTCCTGTCTTCGCACATTTCCCTAGTCTTTGATTCTTTGTTTTTGTTCTGGTCAACTTTATTTAAATTCCTACTTATAATTGTCACACTCCCTAAAGTTTTTAGTTTTTCTCTTTTGGCAGGCAAACATTTTCTCTCCTGAAGAATCTTGCGGTCAAGAGAATGAAAAGCTCTTCTTTGTAGTTCTCAGAATAAGCAGAAGTTTTTTTTTTTTCTATACCGTACACTGCCTAGTGGGGTTTTGGTTGGCACTCAATAGCTATTTATTTACTCAAAATAGATTCTAATGAACATCAAATTCATTCAATACCCAATACCACATTCATTCAAATGCCACATTCATTCATTCATCTAGTTTCTGGTAGCTTCTTTCATATCGTCCTGGGTGTAAGCGAAGGGCACAATAAAGCTTCAAAGATTTTTTTTAATTAATGGATTTTATTTTTTACAGCAGTTTTAGATTTACAGAAAATGAGCAGAAAGTACAAAAAGTTCCCATATATGGAGCATAACAAACAGCATGGAGGACAAGGGGAGATGGAGAGGAGAAGGGAGTTGAGGGAAATTGGAAGGGGAGGTGAACCATGAGAGACTATGGACTCTGAAAAACAATCTGAGGGTTTTGAAGGGGCGGAGGGTGGGAGGTTGGGGGAACCAGGTGGTGGGTATTAGAGAGGGCATGGATTGCATCGAGCACTGGGTGTGGTGCAAAAACAATGAATACTGTTACGCTGAAAAGAAATAATAAAAAAAAAGTTCCCATATACTCCCTCACTTTCCCCAGTTTCCTCTATTATTAACATCTTGCATTAGTGGGATGCGTTTGATGCAATTGATGAGCCAATATGGATACATTATTATTAACTAAGGTCCATTACATTACAACATTAGGGTTCGATCTTTGTATTTTACATTCCATGGGTTTGGGAAAATATATAATGGCATATATCCACTATTAGAGTACCATGCAGACTAGTTTCACTGCCCTAAAAATTCTCTGTATTCCATCTGTTCATCTCTCCCTCCTTCTCAGAACCTCTGGCAACAATTGATCTTTTACTGTCTCTGTGGTTTTCCCTTTCCAGAATGTTGTATAGTTGGAATGATGCAATATATACCATTTTCAATCTGGCCTCTTTCACTTAGAAATATGCATTTAAGTGTCCCTTGTGTATTTTTGATCTATAGACTTTTAACAATTCATCAGCAATTAAACCCCTGCTGCATGCTAGGCACAGTGACAGGTGTTGAGTGTACTGCAATAGACAAGACAAGCAGGATTGTTGCCCTTGATCTCAGCTTGAGAACTGTCAGATATTCAGTCCCCAACAACAGATTTTCCAAGGCAACAAGGACTCTACTTGTTGTATTGAAGGTCTTCTTGTTTTTCCCTGAGGAAATTGTTTGCTTATGTCAACACCTTGAGGAGACCAGTGGTACCCACAAGTGATTTACCATGTTCCAGACTTACCAGTTGCCCCTTCTTAATGTAACAGGAATGAGCTCTTCTGGCTCACAGTGTAGATCCCAATCAAATTTTGACTATGAAATTTGATGAAGCAAGAGGAAAGCAAATGCCCCAAAAGATGGTTCTGCCTTTTTTTCTCAGCCTGGAGTATATCTAGATCTTCCTTCCTACCTAACTACTAACATATAGAAATTTATTTCTGCCTATAGTCAGTAATAAAATCTTAAGTTGTAGCTGAAATTTCAAAAGATGATTTATGGATCACTGGTAATACAGTTGCAAATGAAAATACAAGACATCCTCCAACTCCTTCATTGGTTTCTTCCTCCCAAATTGGCAAGATGAATCCTGTATGTGCTAGATGTCATTAGATGAATAAAATGAGGAATCTAGTCCCAACCTCAAATCAGGCCTACTTCATTTAAAAATACTTCACATCTTAAGGGGATTTTTTTTTAGCTTGTTTGTTTATTTGTTATTCACTCTTAAGACAGAACTAGAATGATGCATCTCCATTATAGTTAATAGTAGTTTTAAGTTTTCCATGAATGGAGGGTATAATTTACCCTAAAAACAGGTATTTGTATTCTGATAAGACCAATGTTAGAAATAAGATACATTACCAAACAAAGCAGTATTACATATATAATTAGAAATAATACTGCTAAGAGCATGAAAATGTTCAACATTGCAGCAAGTTACCGTAGGGGTTTTTTTTGTTTGTTTGTTTTCTTTCTCTTTAAGCCTTGAGGTTTTCTGTACTATATGGTGTATTTACAGTCATGAGAACCAAACTGGTTTCAACCAGATTAGAAAAGAGACTACATATGATGATATCATAATGCCTGAAGAAATGAATAATTAAATCTGTGATTAATACACAAACACAATGGGAATACTGAGATTCCTTACTTGTCAGCAAATACTTTTGCAGATTTTATTTTGAAGTCTTAGGCCCACAAAAGAGGACTGTCAAAATGGTTATTAAATCACAGAGAATGGGGACACCCACCAACAGACAATTCTTTTCAACCCTACTGCAAGAAAGAAATCTACAACTGAAAGATAAACTCTGGAAAGAGGTTTTATTTATTAATTTTATACGAAGAATATGCATCTGTGTATGACAAAATATTCTATACTGAAGATAAGAAGGGGGCATGATGATTTCATTTATTCAGAATGATTGTTATTGGTATATAAAAAAAGAGCATTTGAAAATGAGAAATGTTCAAGGTAATAGCTTGTTTTTTCCTTTGCGGACTGTCTTTACATGTGGGGCACCTGAAGTTCTTTGCCTTGGAGATAATCTGTATTCTCTTAGCTTACAAACCTGTTTTCATCCCTTTTTCCTTTATTAGTTTAGTAAGGATAGAACTTAGACATCTAATCACAGCTGCTGTTTTCTTTCCTTCCTTTACAGGGGAAGTTTTATATGGAAGATGCAGAAAACTGTGGTCAGGTGAATGGGTATGCGTGACCTGCCAGGCGTTAGGATGGGAGCTGCGGGGGATATAGGATGAATCAGTCCTTCCATTCAGGACTGTGGGAATGAGCCAGTGCCTCTCGGAGCCATTTTGGAACCTGAGGCTGAGGAGAAACCAGTCATCTTGATCCTGCCTTCATTTAAAATTTCCGTATCAGCAAATATCATCATCTATATTTGCACTAATTTAAAACTTTAAAAAAGTTTATATAAACTATTATATAAATATTATAAAATGTTTATAATATCACATGAATATATAATACAAAGATTATAAAGCATATGAGATATGGTACATTCTATAAGATACATTTTTTAAAAGCTGGTGAAAATGTTTGAGATGAAAAAATACTGGAGAGATGACAACCAAATGGAGAGTGAAACGTGATGAGGTAACTGATTTGAAAAATACTTGATTACTGAGTTTTTTTGCTGCTCCCTTAAAATTTGTATCTCGGGTGGGTGCCTTTCTGGCCTCACCCTGATTCCAGGGCTAGAAAGGACAACGGGGGCAGGGTAAAGGGCCATGGTCCAAGGGAGAGGAAGATGCAGTCTGGTTAGGGGGAGAATCAACAGTTTATGTAAGAAGCCTTAAAGGATGAGGAGGATTTCTGCCTGTCAGACAACTGAAGGAGGAGGAGAGCACCGGGAAATGCAGGCACCTCAAGCAGAAAGAACAATGCGGGCAAGGGCATCAGCAGGGCAGGCATGAGGTCTGGAAGCTGCAGGCAAGCCCATCAATCTGCGGAAGAATATGTATAGGTAGTAATGGGAGCAGAAGCTGAAAAGAAGATTTAGATCCTTCTGTGACCTGCCTGTTTGAATCAGGAGGCAATGGGAGGGTTACTGAAGATTTGTTCTTTCGTGTTTTTTTTTTTTTTAAGATTTTATTTATTTATTTGGTGGGGTGCCTGGTGGCTCAGTGGGTTAAAGCCTCTGCCTTCAGCTCAGGTCATGATCCCAGCGTCCTGGGATCGAGCCCTGCATCGGGGCTTTCTGCTCAGGAAGGAGCCTGCTTCCCCCTCTCTCTGTCTGCCTTCCTGCCTACTTGTGATCACTGTCTGTCAAATAAATAAATAAAAATCTTTTAAAAAAAGATTTTATTTATTTATTTGAGAGAGCAAGAGAGAGTGAGAGCACAAGTGGGTTGGGGTGCAGAGGGCGGTGCGGCTCCGTCAGGGATCATGACCTGAGTCTAAAGCAGAGACTTAACAGACTGAGCCACCCAGGTGTCCTTTGCTTTTTAAAATTAATAATGCATTTTTGATGTTTTCTTAATTTATTTTCAAGCACTTACATAGAAGTAGTTTAAAACTTAAAATGTATTTTTGCCATATGCCTCTTCTAAATCCACTTGAAAGCAATAGAAGTGAAAATAGGATATTGGAGAGAAATTCAGGAGTAAGATGAAGACTTGGTTATTGATAATAAGCACAATTCTTATAGAGCCTGGATTTCCCAGCGCAGTCTCAATTTAAAACTTCCTGTCCTATTATTTTCATTTGTACATTCTGCTCCTCCCCAACTTTTTACAGCTTTGTTAAGTTGTAATTGATGTACAATAAATGGCACGTTTAAAATATACACTTTGATCAGTTTTGACACATGTTGTCAACTGTGAAACCATCACCACATTCAATAATGCACATATCATCACCCTAAGAGTTTGCTCAGGTCCTTTGCAATTCATCCCTCCTTCTCACTTTCTGCTCCCATCCCCAGGTGACCATTAATTGCTTTCTGTCATCATAGATTGGTTTTCATTTTTCAGAATTTCATATAAATGGAATTACACAATATCTCCTGGATATAGTACATTCTAGAAGACATGTTTTAAAATAATGGAGGAAAGTTCTAGATTTGGAAAGACTAGAGAGACCTAAGAGCCAAATGCAATAGAAGCAGCTTGATTGGATTCTGGTTTGAAAACACTAGAGACCACACTAGACCATACTGGGTAGTACATGACAATAGGGAATAACTATTAATTCTCTTGCGTGTGAAAATGGTAATATTTTATGATTAATTACACAATCTTTTATGTAGAAGATTATCCTAGCATTGTGTGTTAAAGCACTAGGTGTATAAAGTGTCTTGCTTTTTAGCAATTTACATTCAAGTGGTTCAGAAAGACAATTAAACAAAGCAATGTGGAAATACTTTAACAACTATTGAATCTACATGGTAAGTATAAGGGGGTTTATAAAAGTTCTTCTCAACTTCCCTATATATCTGAACCTCTTTTAATAATCATAGCTGGGGAGAGGGGAAAGGACAGAAAGTGAAAATCAAGACTCTCCTGAAGAAAACCTAGGCTATAGTTAATCACCAAGTCTTTTTTCTACTTCTGAATCTTTCACTGGTATCCATTCTATATTCAATTTTACCACCCACACCTGATTTAGAAAAAGTACATGTCTTAACTGAGAGCAACAATAATTTCAACCTTCGCCTCAGATCATATACAAAAACTAACTTGAATTTGACCAGAGACCTAAATGTAAGAGCTAAAACCATAAACTTTCTATAAAAAAAAAAAAACAGGGGAGAAAATTGTAGTGGCCTAGGTTTTGGCACAGAACTCTTGAACACATGCAAAATGCATAAACTATAAATGAAAAAAATCAATAAATTAGATTTCATAAAAATTAAAGTTTAAATTAAAACCACAATGAGATACCAATATAGAGCTGATAGAATGGATAAGATTAAAAAGACTAATGATATCAAGTGTTTGGGAGAATGTGGAGTCACTGGATTTCTCATGTACTACTAGTGGGAATGCAAAATGATAGAACCACTTTGAAGAACAGCTGAACCAGTTCGTAAAAGTTCAATGTGTACCAACCAAATGACCCATCATTTAACCCTTAGATAATGACCTAAAAGAAATGTGATGGCTCAAGTCTCCATCAACGGGTAAATGAACACATAATGATATGCCCACACAATAGAAGTCAGCAATGAAAAAGAATAAATTATTGATTGGGGGGGGAGTCCGCAGAATAATAATAGTGGAGAAAACCTACATAATCTTGGCTACGGTGATGACTTTTTAGATATAGCATCAAAGGCACAATCGATGAAAGAAATAATTCATAACCTGGACTTCATAAAAATGAAAAACTGCTTTGTGAAAGACAATGTCAAAAGAATGAGAAAGACAAGCCACAAGATGGGAGAAAATATTTGCAGAACAGCTCATCCTTCATGGCTCTGCTCAAAAGACCCTCTTCTGAAACCCTGACCTCCTTCTTCCTGACTCCATAACCACAGAGGTCGAGTGTTTTCAAGCCACATTGCAAATACTACTTTTTTTCATTCATTCACTCAAAAATATTTATTCTGTGCATGCCATGTTTTAGGCACTGTTGTAGGCATGGAGCATATAGCAGCGAATAAATCAGATGAAGTCTCTGGCTTACATTTTACTGAATGTGTACATGGTAGAGGGAGGCAACAAATAAATATAATATAATTCCAGGTAGAAATATTGTTGTGAATAATTTTTTTAAAAAGCAGTGGAATAGTAAAGGATGATGATGTGGTGTGTGTTATTTTATTTAATTAATTTATTTACTTTGAAGGGTAGTTGATAATAATGTATTCGTTTGGGGTATCAAAATAGTGCTTTGACATTTATTTACATTATGAAGTAATTTCCATGATAAATCAAGCTATCATCTGTCACCATACAAAGTTGTTACAATATTATTAACTCTATTCTCTATGCTGTATGTTCTATCCCCATGACTTTAAAACTGGAAGTTTGTGCCTTTTAATCTCCTGCCCCTGTAGTGTTCATTCTCCCATCTGTCTCCCCTCTGGCAATCTCCAGATTGTTCTCTGTATCTATGAATCTGTTTCTGTGTTGTTTTGTTTGCTCATTTGTTTTGTTTTTCAGATTCCACATGTAAGTGAAATCATATTGTATTTGTCTTTCTCTGTCTGACTTACTTCACTCCAGATAATATCCTCTAGGTCCATCCATGTTGTCGCAAATAGCAAGATTTAATTCTTTTTTATGGCTGAGTAATATTCCATTGTAGGAGTGTGTGTTATTTTAGAAAGCAAGTCAGAGAAGGTATAGCTGACAGACATTGGTGCCTCACCCACACACCCTCTAGGTACTCTCGAATAATCCAGTACAAGCCAACCTCATTGGAAGTGCTTGTGATTCCCTGTCTGTGGCTTCTCTTTATCTGAATATGGGGCAGGCCCATGGTCAGGAAACAGACCTCAGCCAATGGCAATGGAAGGTGAAGGACAAACATCCTAGCTTCTCTGCCTCCTTGGGTAGGACAACTTTGATGTGCATTCTCCATGTTTCCCAGAGATCCCCTATGGGATTGATTTCCAGTTGTCTCAGCAGCACCTTGTGCAATAAATTGCTCTGTACTCTTTCCTCCCCTGTCTCACTTCTCCATTCCTCTGCCAGTACTTCTCGAAATCACATTTTCCCTTTCAAACATGCCACCTGTACTCAGATCCTTGGTTTTGGAGGAACCCTGCCCAAGCCAGTGTGTTCGAAGAAGTGATGCAAGGAAGGGGACCATCAGAATAGGGTTCTAGAATTGGATCATTTGCTGGTCAGAGGGCAATGAAGACCCGGTTGCTGTTGATAATCTCTGGCATGCCCTCACATCATTATTGCTAAGAGTCTGACCTGTGATGAATCAGGATAGTGTACAAGTGTAAGAAAATGCACCAGCCTATAGACTAGCTCTTGAGCTGCAATCTATGGGGGGGGGCAATAGAAATTATTAGAATTTTGAAGTTGATTTGTTGTTAGCTATCGGAGGAGCCATGAAGGAAGAAAATAACAGGTTCAGATAAGGTAACCATTAATTTAGAACACAGTTTGAAAAAAGGCCAGAAATCTTCCCTCGTGTCTTTTAAAGGTAGTCTCATCTCCTGTGGACAGAGTAGACTAAGCTGAAAAGACCTCACATTTGATCTTTGGTGTAGCAGGAGATTGAATTCACTGCCCTGAAGGTTTCTTAGGCTAATGTTAGGGACTTGAAAGGAAAGAAGAGGAGCCCTGTGACCTCTGATGGGAATGGCTGGATGGATGGGATTAAAGACTTCAGATTCCTTTGGATACTCTGGGCCAGAATTCTCTGGAGCCCTTCCTCTTGCTAGAGGAAGCCAGTGTCTGATTGCCTGGAGATTGTGCAAAGGCTTTACGTAGGGCAGATGCCTTGCAAGATGACACTTGTCTGCAAGATCTTTCCTTGTCTCTGTTGCTCTAGACCAATAATTAGAAGTCTTATTATGAGCCAAGCAGAGAAATACTGCTACATGAAGAAAGGGATTATTCACCGAGAGCACTGCAGCGCCTGTCAGATATGTACCAGCAGGAACTGGGAGAATTGGCCTGGAAATGGAACTTAAAGGTGCTGGATCAGGGAGCACTGACTATAAGGCTGGATGGGGAGAGTTTCTTAATAAGGGTGCCTAATGCTGTGATTCACAACTTTATGTCCTGGTAGAATACCTAAAACTATACCTAGTACATTGCAAAAGTGGCTCTTTGAAACTTGAAAACAATCATGAGATGAAGATGCTGGGATTTCTTAGAGGAAAGATGAGGAAGGAATAAAAAAAAAAATCATAGGTTAGAATTAAGAATGCATTTATTATGTAATACTAGAGAACCTGCCAGCTAGCAACATTCCCTGGGAGGGCTCAGAGGACACTCCCTTCACTAAAGTGGTAAGATTGTACAAGTACACTCTGCGAAGCTCAAAATTTCTTGACCTCTAGATCAAGATTGATGATAAGAGATGCCTCAGAGTCAATGGACATAACAGGATTCTTGAGGCCAAGTTGGCAGCACTAGGCCATCAAGAGCAATGGGATGTAAGTATGGTCACATGCATCAACATGAATTAATTTTAGGGACCTAAATTTGATGGGGAGTAGGTGAGTTCCAGAAGAACACATGAATTGTTTGGATTTTAAAAACATGCAAAATGAAAATGTAAGTGTGTGTGTGTGTGTGTGTGTGTGTGAGAGAGAGAGAGAGAGAGAGAGAGAGGTTAGTAAACTCAAAACTAGCATAGGAGTGCCTGAGTGGCTTATTGGTTAAGTGTCTGACTCTTGATTTTGGATTTTGGCTTGGGTCATGATCTCAGGGTTGTGGGATTGACTTCAAGTCGGGGTCCTCATTCAGTGGGGAGTCTGCTCCAGATTCTCTCTCTCCTCCTCCCGTCACTCCCCACCACCTAAAAATAACAGATAAAAAAAAAAAACCTTAGAAATAAACTAGAATAATGGTTAAGAAAGGAAGAGAGAAAAGAATAGGGAGGGGGAGAGATATATAACAGAATTTCTATGGTATTGATAATATTTTCTATCTCAAGTCAGATTGTAAATACACAGGTGCTCATTTTATTGTTATACTCTATACAGATAAGTTACACATGTTGAATGCATTTAATATTTAACAAAAATAATCTAAAGAAATAAAGCCTAACCATAACTCCTTTCTGTTGTGACTCACAGTAGAGAGCAGAAGCATCGGATAGATGCAAACTCAAGTCAGGTTGGCTGTACAACCTTAGTTAGGGAACTTATTGAGTCTCTGAGTGATAGGTTTCTCACCAGGAAAATGATTTTGATAATGTCTTTCCAGCAGGGTAGAGTTAAGGATTAAATGAGATAATTTATATAAATTTTATAATCAGTGCCTGGCACATACCAGGTGCAGTTTAATAAATTAGTCCACTCTTCCTGTTTTCTTCCTTTTTAGAGATTTTCCATCTTCTTCATTTGATTTAGTTCCAATTTAATTATTTCCTGTAAGCAAAGAATTATGGTCAGATGGGCTGTGCCTTAATTTAAAAACACTTTTTTTGTTTCAAAGACCATTATCTCATTTGATCCTCTCATTCAGTCCCCTTGGCCAGCACACGATGGAACATGTAGGAGCCCCAGTAAATCCCAGCAAATAAATGGATGTAGAATGTAGGTGTAATGGGCTGAATCGCGTTTCCCCAAAATTCACATACAGAAATCCCGATCTCCAGTACCTCAGATGTTACTGTATTTGGAGATAAGATCTCTTAAGAGGTGATTAAATTAAGATGTGGCCATTCCAACATGACTAGTATCCTCATAAGAAGAAGGAGGGACCCCAAGGATGAGCTCCCACAGAGGAAAGGCCATCTGAGGATACAGCAAGGAGATGGCTGTCTGAGAGATAAGGAGAGAGGTTTCAAGGGAAACCAACCCTGTTGACCCCTTGATCATGGATTTTTAGCCTCCGGAGCTGTGAGAAAATAAAATTGTTGTTTAAGGCACTTGGTCTGTGGTATTTGGTTATGGCAGGCTTTATAAACTAACACAGTAGGGCAAGTATTATTATCCCCAAGTTATAAATGTATAACTGAGTCTCAAGGCTTAAAATTCTCACAGATTTACCTAAGTAATGAAAGGGTAGAATTGTCCTTGAATCTAGGTATCGAATTCTGGTTCTTTCCACTAGAGCCTGCTTCTTTTCAAAATTGTGCTATATTGAGATATTTCAATCTGTACATACAATCTTTAAATTAAATTCTTATTTTTATCCAAGTAGTATATGGACTCATAAAAAACAATAACAAAAATAAACAAGGGGGGTGCCTGGGTGGCTCAGTCAGTTAAGCATCTGTTTTTGGCTCAGGTAATGATCTCAGGGCCTTGGGATGGAGTCCCCGCTCAGTGGGGAGCCTGTTTCCCCCTCTTCTTCTGCCCCTCTTCCTGCTGGTGCTCTCTCTCTCTCTCAAATAAATAAATAAAATTAAAAAAAAAATCAAACAAACAAAAATAAAAAGTCCCCTGCTTTTTCCCTCATCTAATGTGGGTTTCTTAGAGACAAGTACTCTCAACTCTTCAGGTGCCTTTTTTTTTTTTAAGATTTTATTTATTTATTGGAGAGAGATAAAGAGATCACAAGTATGTAGAGCATCAGGCAGAGAGAGAGAGAAGCAGTCTCCCTGCTGAACAGACAGCCCGATGCAGGGTTTGATGCGGGGTTCAATCCCGGGCTCGATGCGGGGCTCGATGCGGGGCTCCATCCCAAGACTCTGGGATCATGACCTGAGCAGAAGTCAGAGGCTTAACCCACTGAGCTACCCAGGCGTCCTTACTCTTCAGGTGCTTTTTCCTCATAGTATTTGCATCCAGATAACATGCTCATACAGATGTATCATGATTTTTCAAATCAAGATGTCATCTATTAAGTTCCTATTATTAAAGATGAGTCTTTAGTGATCTCAACACACACAGACACAGACACAGACACACACTATTGGGTAATGCCCTTTGTCTTTAAAAAGTTTTATCACAGTCTATGATAGTTTTCTTCTTCTGTATGATCTCAGATTCCTCCAGGTTAATTTTCTTTCTTTTCTTTAATTTCCTTTGCTTTCACATTAGACTTTCCTCAAATGTTTGGGTCATCCTTGGCTTGCCATTCATCTGTAGGAAAAAAGCCTGTTTCCTGTTTGTGCCCTCAGAGGCAACTAATAACTTCAATTTTGCCATTTTCTAGGGTTCCCTACCAGAAATTGGCTGGTTATTGCAGACCACTCTGCTGCAGAAACGTAGGTTTTAGCTTCCTTTTCTTGAAATGAGTTGCTCCTGCCTACCCACTATTTTCTAGAATTTCCTGACATCTTTTTTCTCCTATTATCTTATCTCCTGTTCTCTTTGTACTCTTTTTTAGAACTTTTTATTCCTTTGCTATTATTTTAGGGGGCTTTGAGAGGAAATAGAGAACAAACATGTGTTTTTCAACAGTACTCTACATTTCTAATGTTGCCTTTTCTTGGATTTTTGCTATTAGTCAGTATGTCACGGTTAGTATCAGTTCAATGCAAATGACTACAACTATCTGTGAGGAAGTATTTTTCCAGGTGTGTCTGTCAAAGCTTCTTTTATATTGAAAAACCTCAGCTTGTGTTTTGAGTAATAAGAGGAATATGGTATTTCATACTCAAGTATCACTTATTTTTAAAGACATTCATGCATAAAGCCAGGTGAGGAGAGTGAGCACATGGGGAGAAGGACCTGTGTGGCATCAAATTCTGAGCAGGCCGACAAGGACTTCCACATGGTATGCGGTGGCCAAGCCTGGGCAGGGGGAGGAGAAGATCCATGCAGAGAGGTGGCATACCATGAGAAGGGGGAGGGGCAGATCCCAAGCAAGGTGAAGAGGGCATCCGTGCTGTGGGGCAGCCTGTGGTGAGGGGTCAGAGCCCAGGGGCAGTGGCTGTGGTGTGAATTTGGTTATAAACCAAGGGATGGATCAAATAAGTAAGTATATTAAGAATAATGCAAGTCAGGTTTCTCACCCTAGGAGAATGAAGTCATAAATATGGAAAAAGAAAAAACTGGAATAAACACTGAGTGTTGGATTGGAATTAGATATTATTAGTGTAAACTCATGGATTATACTGTATCCATATTTATATGGCATCAGTGGTGATATATAAATACAGATGTAAATGTCTGTGTGTCTGTATACATATTCCCTAGCTCTGCCCATCGAGAGAGTCTGAGAGCTGTGGACTCAAATTGCAACAAGCAGATCCACCCAAATTGTGGCTTCTAAATACCATTTACCACTTAAAGGGACCTAGGCTCCTTGGTAGGGTGCCAGATTTATCATCTAAAAATATAGCAGATATTTAGCAAATAAGAAATTATTGCATGGAACACACCTATGCCAAATATCTATTCATTATTTATCTGAAGTTCAAATTTAACCGATTAACCTTTGTTTTATTTGGTGATCCTTATCCTTTGGAGAAAGGGCCACATCCAACACTGGGGCAGAAAAAGTACAACACGAGTCTGGAACATTTTATTGGGCTAGGAAAAAAAAAATACTAAAGGAATGATGGGAAAAATGACATAGAAACCAGTTTGGAAGGGTTCTCACTGGCCAAATATAGGACAACTTAACCATCAAAATAAACAATAATAGTAACAGATTATAACTTATTAAACGAGAGAGAACTAAGAGCCTATAAGGATATAAATAAAATAGTAAAATGAAAGTTTGATGAGGAATAAGGTATTTATTTAGAGCTAAAGTATCTCCACAAAAGTATCCTCACAAAATTAATAGTTATTAATTCCAAAAGGAAAAAATAGTAACTATATTGTGGAGAAGCCCAGCATACATCATTTTAATCAAGTGATTAAACAAATTGAGCGGCACCTAATTAAATAGAGTAAGAACAGCACTATTTTGGTGATATTCCTGATAAACACAAACACACCCAAATTGAGAGAGAGTCTACAAAAGAACTACCAGTAATCTTCAAAAGTATCAAAGTTGTGAAAGCCAGAAAAAGACTGAGGAAACATTTCAGACTTAAGGAGATTAAAGAGATGTGACAATTGAACACAACACACATTGTGAAGTGTATCCTCTGTTTTGCTATCAAGGTTATTACTGGGACAAATGATGAAATTTAATGGGGGGGAGGGATCCCAGGATCAGGTGGCAGGAATCATCACTGTTAACATCCTGATTCTGATGGCTGCACTGTGATTATGTAAGAGAATGTCCTGTATATACCCGCTTAAGTATTTGGGCGTGATGGGACATCCAGTTGGCAATTTATTCCCAAACGGCTCAAGACAAAAAAGTTCTCTAGACTGTGCTTACCACTTTCCTGTAAGTTTCAGATGGTTTGAAAATAAATAAAAGTGGTTATTTTGGGTTTTAATAGGGAAATGAAAATTTAATCATTCTGAGACATTGATCTAAAAAAAGAGCTTAAAATGCCACTAATATGATGTCTTTTGCAATGATGATGTAAGAGACTAAAAGCCAACCATCTGGAGATCACAAATTCATTTATTTAAAAATGCTCTTGAAATTAAATTGCTAGTATTTTTAAGCTACAAGAAGCAAAAGAGAATTCCACATATTACTGATATTTGTATGCAAAACATTAAGGAAAATTGCTATTTCAAAGAAAAACAAGTGGTAGCTATTTCTGGGGTTTAGATGGATGGTCGTTTTAAGAAAAACAGCTCTAAGGGTATTACGGATTGAATGTTCACACATTGATATATTCCACCCCTCACTGTCCTCACACCTCATTGCCGTGCAGTCATGTGATGGTTCTAAGAGGTGAGGCCTTTGGGGGGTAATTAGGAGCAGATGAAGTCATGAGAGTGTAGGCCTCATGAATGGGATTTGTACCCTTATATAATACAGGAGTTAGGAGAGACCCAAGGAAAGACATAATCAGTGAAAGAAATCCTTCAGGTTGCATTTGGCCAACAGTTTTAGGGAAAGTTATATCTGACATTGCTTTTGAAGTTGTTTCCTGTACTATAAGTTGGTTCTTATACTATGATAACCACTTATTACCCTTCAGCCTAAAAGTCCACGACATAGAACAGTCTCATGTTGATGAACTTAAACAGTAGTGTCCAGCGCTGGGCACAGCATTGAAATAATTTGAACAAGCCAGCCACAGTACAGAGAGCTGGCTCGGAACTTTTCATAGCATTTAAGATGGTAGGTCATGACATTTTATTTGGTTATTAAAAGAAATGTTAATCCTGGAATAAAAAGCTGGAGAACCTGAGGATTTCTTCATCTTTGAAATGGCAGCCCATTTGTTGAAAAGGCAGGGTTAAACAAATACCTGAAGGGTACTGGTGTTCTAATATGTGGTACTTCTTTCACAGAAGCAACAATCCCTAGAGTTTGTTTTCTTTTCTCTGAAAGTTCTCTTATAGTTGGGATTGGAACTCAGAACTCATGTTTCTGTAAAAACAGTTTAACAAAGGGAGGTTGCATTCTTAGGTTGTAAAAGCTTATATAACCCAACCTCATTAGACTAGAATATTAACACAATGACTTGCTATTCTTTATGTTTCTAAATGATAACTTGGTATTAAACTCAGAAACTTAATACACCTTTACATTCTGCTCAGCTCACTGTCTGATTGAGCTAGAACTCCTCTACGCAGCAGCTAAAGAATCTAAAGTCCTGTGATACATGTAACCCAGTATCTTCTTTTTTTTTTTTTTAAGATTTTATTTATTTTACAGAGAGAGAGAGAGATCACAAGTAGGCAGAGAGGCAGGCAGAGAGAGAGAGGGGAGGAAGCAGGCTCCCTGCTGAGCAGAGAGCCCGATGCGGGGCTCGATCCCAGGACCTGGGATCATGACCCGAGCCGAAGGCAGAGGCCTTGACCCACTGAGCCACCCAGGTGCCCCTGTAACCCAGTATCTTAACATCCTTTGCTTTTAAGCATTGTAGACAAGGGAGAAGTCATGAGCCGATTGTCTCTCAGGAGACTTTAGAATCAAGCCTGGGAATGACCCACTTTACTTTTGCCCACATCTCCTGGCCAGACCAATCACATGGTCCCGGCCTAATAGCAAGGGGAGCTGGGAGACAGTCTTCCTATGTGGTCAGGGAGAGGAATAAGGAATGCGGGCATCTCACACCTACTTTGCAGAGTTTTGTGAAGATTGAATAACCACATTCCTAAGTTCATGACAAATATTATGCCCCTTCTTTGGAATCAGCTAGGTTCTGATGTAAAGGATTCCTAGTGAAAGGGTTTTGGTAGAGGAAATCATGTGCAGTTTCTGGGAGAGCTAAGAAGTTATGGTAGCCTGAAAAGTGGGTGGAGAATAAGAGAAGATAGAAATGTGCAGTTGGATGCTCTGGAAAGGGTTTCTAGAAAGTTAAGACAAATTCAAGGAGACAGAAAAGTGGTAATAAGGATTTTGGGCAGGAGAAAAATCAGAGCTTTCCAGGAAAAGCATGGTGGGGCAAAGGTGGAAGGAAATAGTATCAAAGAAAATGTTTAGGTATTTTCAGAAAATAGGGGAATGCTAAGTATCTCAGTGAGTGAGTTCCCCACTTATTAGAGCTGCATTAAGTGATTTCAAAGGTGAGTGAAAAGCTACGGAATGAAGGGAAACCATCCTCCACTAAAAATACACAATGCTCTTAGACTTAAAATATAACATTGTTCTAGAAAGAAATGACATAATGTAAAAACAATTATTTCCAAATATTATTGGAGAGTCCAGTTTTTAGTTTCTCTAAACATATTTACATTTAAATATGACTGTAGAATGCAATGTGTGAAACTTGATTGGATCCAGGTTGGGGGAGGGCACAAGCTATGAAAAATATACTTGAAATTTGCTAAGAGAGATCTGAAATGTTTAAATGTTGTCACACAAAGATAACTATGTGAGGTGATGGCTGTGTTAACTAGCCTTATTTGGGTAATCCTTGCACTATAAGCATGTCCTTCAAATCATCACATTTATACACCTTCACCTTAAAGATTTTTTTTAAAGATTTTATTTATTTGACAGACACAGAGAGAGAGAGATCACAAGTACACAGAAAGGCAGGCAGAGAGAGGAGGAAGGATGCTCTCGCTGAGCAGAGAGCCTGATGTGGGGCTCCATCCCAGGACCCTGGGATCATGATCTGAGCTGAAGGCAGAGGCTTAACCCACTGAGCCACTCAGGTGCCCCAGTACACCTTCACCTTAAATAGTGTTGTCAATTATAGCCCAGTAAAATTGGAAAAACTATTTGGGACAATTAGAGAAATCTAAATATGAATTATATATTTAGATACAGATTTTTGTTAATTTTTTTAGGTTAAAGATTGAGGTTGATTTCTGCTGAAGTACTCTAAGTCACATTATACCTGCAACTTAGTTTCGAATGGTTCAGGAAAAAGTGCTTAAAGCAAATGTAGCAAAATACTAACAATGACCGAATCTAGGTAAATAAACATGCATTATACTACTTTTCAGTGTTTCTGTGAAATTCTGAAAAATGACAAGACTGATTATTTGCTTACGAAGAGAATAAAAGCAGTCACCCATTTACTTATAGATTATCAGATGGTAATATAGAACAAATAGTTTTAGATGGTAGTGACGGGAGTCAAGTATCAAACCCAGCGCATACTAAGGAGTAGACTGTAAGCTCTGTGAAGCTAGGTCTGTTTCACCATTATATGTTTGGCACTTTGTTAAGTGCTAGGAAATAGTAGGTGATAATTACATTTTTGTTCCCTGAATTGTGAAGTGAATGTGAAAAGTCTATGCTTATGATAGATATTCTAACACTTTCACACTTTCTATGTATCACTGCGTTTTGGAAATTGTCTGGTACCTTTGGCAACTCCCTACTGTTAATTCAGTAACTCAACCTTGAATTTCAAGCCAGAACATTTAAAAGCCTTTGCTCTCCAGGATTAAGTTACAACCAATCCTACCTTGGTAGGATTTTATTAGGTAAAAATACTTTGTGATTATTAATGACAAAACGAAAGGAAGGGTTTTTCTGAAACTCAGGTTAAACTAACAAAGATTATAAGTGATTTATTTATTTTCCATTAAAACTAGAGGTCACTGTAATTCATTTTTACAGTCAATCTTTTTGCAAGTCCAGTTTATGGTAAAGGCAAACACAGGGGTGATCTCATCAAGCAGCTGGTGGGTTTTCTAGGTTGATTTGTTCTTGGATTTACAAATGTCATTATGTTCTGACATTCAACATTTTTAACAGCATTATGAAATTATTAGGGAGCCGATCACCAAATCCAAAGGTGTTTCCTTAATTATTTGACACTACTAACAATTGCTTTCCTTTGTGTAATAATTTTCTTGGACATTAAGGAAGCACAGTGGTTCTCTGGAGAGGTGATGTGGGTTTAGTGAAGGAAAAAGTAGAGAAACCTTATTTTTTAAACCACATATCCAGGGGCCCTGGGTAGCTCAGTCGATTAAGCGTTTGCCTTAGGCTCAGGTCGGGATCTCTGGGTCCTGGGGTGGAGCATGGAGCCCTGCCTGCATCAGGCTTCCTGCTCAGCAGGGCATCTACTTCCTTCTCTCTCTCTCTCTCCCTCTGCCCTTCCCACTGTTTGTTGTCTTTCAAATAAAGAAAATCTTAAAAAAAGATACTAAAACAAGTATCCTTATAATTCCTTTTTAAAAATTATTTCTAATAATCTTTAAAAATTGTATTTATTTTTATTTATGTCACCCTTAATCTGATCCTAAAGCTGTTAGGTTTAAAAATGAAACAATCTTATTTAATGAAAAAATCTTATTCAATGATAGAATAAGAGGTTTGCCATGTGGAAGTGAACAATATTCTATAATCACTGGAATGAACTTATTTACTCCTCCAGAAAACTGAGTCAGTGTGATATAATGGCAAGCATACTATTGGAAGACTTGGGGTGGAGTCCAGGCATCCTATTTACTTGCTTTTTTGATCCTATGTAAAATAATTTCTCTGGGTCTCATCTTAAGATGAGAAATCAGAAAACATCACTGATTCTACACAAAGAACTGGAAGATATGAAAATGATAAAGACAACCAAAGAGAATACATTGGGGAAATTTGCCAGGTAGAGACATGAATGGTATGTATTTGATATTACTGAGTGAAATTAAAAAACACCCCCCAACAAACCCTTATTTTAGCAGGGACTTCAGAAATAAAGAAAAAGTCACTGTGACTTTTATAAAATGAATGAAACTGGGAAATGAAAAGGAAATCTGTGCTGGGGAAATAATTTGTTACATAGTTGCCTATAACATACAAAGTGACAAAGAACAGGAATCAGTTACATAGATTCAAGAGAATAAAAATCTCTTTTACATACTCCAGAAACTAAATCACAACAAAACCCAAAACAACCATGAGAAATTCCAGCAATGAAAGTTGAAAGCATGGGATTATTTTGGAAGGCAAAAAGTAAAATAAAAAATAGTCTTGTCACATATATATATTTTTTAAGATTTTATTTATTTGAGAGAGAGAGAGAGTGAGAGAGAGAGAGCGCACAAGCAGGTGGTGTGGCAGAGGGTAAAGGAGACTCAGCCCCAGGGCTCCAGGATCATGACCTGCCTGAACTGAAGGCAGATGCTTAACCAACTGAGCCAACCAGGTGCCCTGAGTCTATTTTTAAGAAGTTTATATAAGCCAATTCATAGAAGATAATTAATTTGGAATTAATATATTTTGGAAAGAACTTGTCCCAAATATAACTCATTTGGTAGCATTACCTTACCCGAAATAAATTGTTCAAGTGTGGACTATAAAAGGATCCTGGGAAATCTGGCATCTCAGATACTGGGCATGAAAAAGGTAGTAACCACTTCACAAGAGGGAATCCGAATGGCTAGTTGGTATGTGGAAAGGACTCAATAACATCAGCAATCAGAGATAACAAGTTAAAACCATAATGACATACAACTAACTATACATCCACCAGACTGGCAAAAGGATTGACAATACTGAGTGGGATTGAGGGTGGGGGGTAACGGGACTCACATACATGGCTGGCGTGAGTATAACACTCTAGAAAAAGCTCCCAGGTATATACCATACAGAAACTGATATAAATGTGATGGAATACACATACGAAGAATATTCACAGCAGCACTTTTAACTGTCCCAAACTGGAAGCAATCCAGATGTCCATCAACAATAAAATGGCTAAATAAATTATAGCATACTGCTACAATGGAACACTGCAATTAAAAATGAACAGATTACGACTATATGAATGACCTGAACAAAATATGGATTTTGACATTGTGCAAAAGCAGTAAGCAAAGAGATTACACATTATGTCGTTCCATTTAATAAAGTTCAACAGAAAGGGCAAAATGAAACAACATATTGTTTAGGGGTGCATGCTTATGAAAAAAAATAGAGAAAAGCGAGGAAATGATTATCACAAAAGTTAGAACAATGGCTACCTCTAAAAGAGAGGGAAAGAGTTGTGCTCAGGAAGGTCACTAGGGGGGCTTCTAGAATGCTGGCAATGTTCCATTTGCTGACGTAGTTGGTCACAAGCAGGTTTCTTTTATAACAAATAACTGCTATATGCATTTAATGTATATCTCACAATAAAAATGCAAAAGTAATTGAAGACTTTTTAGATGGCATTTCTAGAAATTTTACCAGATAATTTAGCTTATGAAATCCCTGACAGTAAAAACCACTGATGTGGGATGATAATACACTGATAAAATAGCTTCTCATAAGAGCATGCTTTCAAGTGCGGGAGAAAAGAACCCTCCACAAATATCCTTAAGAACTAAGGAGACGCAGACCAAGTTGGAAATGTATGAACTTCCTCCTCTCTAGATGCCAATTCCAGCTGTTTCCTCCAGTTTCTTCCAGTACTGGGTGGTGAGGTGGGTGGATTTTGCCCAGTAAGTTTAGTGCTGCTATTACTTCATAAGTAGGTGCATGAGGGATCTCTTGAGTGATTTTCTGTCTCTCAGTACTAAGGTTCTAAGGTGGAGCCACTGACAAAACAGATCAGGCTGCTGAAAAACCCCATGTGGTACAGTACACACTTTTCTGGAGGTGTACTCTGCTGGGCTGCAGAAGTTTATTCATTCATTAAACATTTGCTCAGCCCGACCACAATTGTGTGCTAAGTCTTACCCCACACCGTAGGATTTTTGCATTCTTTTTATCCAAACCCCACAGGACTTAAAACCTGAGGTGCTCAGCTTCACAAAATCTCCTAAATCTGGGCATTTTACTCATTCAATTTCTACCAGGAAATTAGGGAGGGGGCAAAATCAGGTAGAGATTTATTTTGTAGCCAAGTGGGGCTACCACTTGGAGGGCAGATTCCCTGTGAGTCTTTTTTGGAAGGACATGGTAGGGCATCGATCATGCCAAGGCAGTCAAACCCACAGTAGCTTAAGCAGTATAGTTAACCTGGCTCTTGGAACTTCTCATCAAGGACGCTTGGGAAAGTGCTGCTCTTTGTGAGTCTCTTCTTGCTTCTGCAACATCCACTTCCCACTCCCATCAATTTTTCTGCAGCATTTTAATAAAAATGAAGTTTCCTTGGTCTACTGTTTGCATATGGTGCTGGTAGAAACCCTGAGCTTCGAAAGTCTGCCTATAAAAGCTTGCTCCTTATTCTCTGAAGTGGAAAGACTTGTAATATCCATTAATGCTGCTTCCAGAGCAGGTAGGGTGTGCCAGGGTCCAGCAAAAGAACTCTGGAATCTGCTTGCTTTCATCATTGCTGCTTTCATCTCAGTCTCACTGTATTCACCCGGACAGGTTCAAGACAGATTCTGAGACTTTCATCTCAAAATTTCTTTTCCTAGAGAACTACACTTTCAACTTCATGAGTTTTAATTTGAATTTACTTTCCAGGATAAATCTGTAGGAAAAGCTGCATAATAGTAATATTTATTTTGGAAAGGAAAGAGCCTTTGAGTCAGACCTGCAGCACAGGCCAACATTTCCTGGTGATGGTTATGGATACTTACTATCAACCAAGATCAGCTCTCCAAAGCTTCATACAAGCAAGAATGGTTCCTAAAATTGAGACACCACTAACATCTCCTGAAAAAGTAAAAATTCTTCCCACAGTCTCCGGGAGGATGGCTCCCTTCCTTCGTCTCGGCAATTCGCCCCCACTTTACACACTTAGGTTGTGCCTCCGTACGCAAACTGCATCCCTATTTCCTATCGTAGAGGTGGGAGCGGGAAGAAGGGATGTATTACTACTCTCATCTTTACAATACCACGTAGCTTACAAAACGCTTGCACTTTCGTCAACTCCTCTGAACTCCGCGAGTGCCTCGGAGGGAGGCATTCATTCATTCATCAAACACTTGCTCGGCCCGACCACACGTTATCGGGTGCTAGGTCTCGCCCTACACCACGGGAAGGGTGGGGCGCTCGCTCCCTGGAGCAGGTGCAGCGGATCAGGCTGTAGGGCAAGTTCTCGCTCAGCCTGGGTTTTCGAAGGCCCATTTGGGGCTAAATGCCTCACCTTCGGGTGGTGCGCGCCCGAGGACGGCCGCGCGGCCTGGGCCTTTCTCCTTGCTCCCAAAGGAGCAGCCACCACCTGCCCTGAAGGAAACCGCTACAGAGCAAGCTCTGCCCGCCGCCGTGGGGTCAGGGCTAAGATCAGGCGGCAGCTTAGGCTCCACTCGGCTCCTCCCCTTCCTCTCTTCAATTCTGACGCGGCCGTAGAGGCGGCGGCAGCGGCGGCTAGTCCCGCGGCCCGAGACGCACCCACCCGCTCGCGGGGCCCCGACTTCCTCTTCCCTTTGATCGTCATCAGAGCGCGCCAGAGTCACCCTGGGCGGGGTGGTTAGAAAGGGGAAAAAAAAAGGCCAGCGGAGGAAACGTCCTGGCGGACAGAAAAGGGAGGGGGTGAGGGGAGCGGTTGCTAGGTGACTTGCGTCATCCGCCTGCGCCGCTTTCCTCCCGCCCCTCTCTGGAGTGAGGCGAGAGCCCCGCACAGAGCGAGCGAGACAGCGAGCTGAGCTCCGGGCGCTACCGCCACCGCAGCGGAGAGCGTGAGAGCGAGGGAGCATCCGAGAGACCCGGCCCCCGTGCACTGGCCACCGCCGAGACCTTCGTTCTGACCTGGACCAGCGGGAGCCGCGGCCACCCCTTTTCTCCCCCCCTCACCTTCCCGGCCGGTAGCGGCGGCTGTACACGCCGGAGCCGGAGCCGGAGCCGGAGCCGGCGGCTGGGGGGCAGGGAGGCGGCTACCTCGGGCCGGGACTAGTCAGCTGCTCTGCGGTGAGAAGACGCTGAGGAAGGGCCGGAGCTTCTGTCTCGTCCCGGGGCGCGGGGCGAGGGACCCCCAACGTGTAGGGAGGGGGTCCCAGCCGCAGCGACACATGCGGGAGCCGGGAGCGGGGGCGGCGCCGAGCGGAGCCGGCCGGGTCCCCCACCACGCCGCTGCCTCTTCCATCCGCCCGGGGCCGTAGCATCTTGCCCCAGAGTGTATGAGCGGGGGACCCAAGCTCAGCAACCACCCCCCGGCCGGGGGGGCGGGGACCCCGATGTGAAGCGGAGGCCCGGGCGGCGGGGAGAGCAGGACAGGCGCCGCCGTCCTTTCCTTACCTTCCTCCTCTCCTGAGCCCCCTCGCGGGGGGGGGGGGGGTCTTCTTTCTTGGCCAGTCGCCGGCCCCCCGGCCCCTCGGCAGGACTCCGGGAGGAGTTCTTAGTGCCCCCTCCCCCGCCCCAGCCCCGAGGGCGGCGGGGCCGGGGGGGACCCGGGGGGCCGGCTGCAGCCTCAGCCCAGAGGAAAACTTTGTAAGAGCAAAATCTGGAGCCTCCCAGACGTGACTGTCCCGGGAGAAGTGGCTCAGGGCGGGCAGAAGACACAGCCTGAAGAGATCCAGGAAGAGGAAAAGAAGAGGTAAGCGGGGCCGCTGCCGCCTCCTTTGCTCCGGCGGCGCGGAAGAGACCCGGGGTGACCGCCTGGCTTAGAGACACAAGCACCGCTTCTTCCTCAGTAACGCGCCGGAGCCTTCCGCAGCTGCCGCCTCAGAGCGAAGGAGGAAGGGAACCAGCCCACTTTCTCAGCGCCACGGCTCTTCCCTAAAGTGTGAGTGGCCGGGGAAAGGGAATCGAGGGGGTAGAACGTGGGAGGATACCGTCCGGTTCGTCCCCTCGGAGTTTTGCTGATGTTTTGCAGGAGTGTTGGGAGTGTATGGACCAGAGGGTGCATCTTTATTTTTACAGCGAGGAAGAGGTATCGGGTAGTCTTGTGTTTTATGATATTTTAGCTCCTTGTACGGGTAATATGAAAGCTTACAGGTTTCTCTTAGAGGAGCTCTATCTTTATCCAGAGTGGACACTTGCACCTTTCTGGCCGGTAACTGGCAAAGGAAATTGAGGAAGCCAAATCATATGTGCACACAAAGGACATCTCTGTAATACACCTTTTCCTGGTACACCGGGTGTGAAACAGTGCTGTGGTTTTTGTTTCGGGTCATCTCTAATTAGGGTTCTCAAGAGGGAACCTTTTACCCTGTGAACCCCCGAAACTGAAATTCCTGTCTTATTTGCAGTTCTTCCTTGAGAGATGGTACAGGAGTTTTTTACCTTCTCATTTCCTGGGTCCAATTTCTAGGTGTCAGGAAGCTATAACAGATTTCAATTACTCAGTAGATTCTGAGTTCTTATGAATCATGACTTACTTGGGGAAGAGCATCTAGTACCTTAAACAGTTTATAAAAGTTTTTGCATTTTTTTCCCTATCCAAATGCTTTAAAAAAAAATTTTTTTTTTAAGTAGCGTATGTCCTAATTGCTAGCACTTTTTTATTTGGCAGAATGACTTGACACTTTGCTTGGTTGAGTTATCTTTACTTCACTATCAAACGAGGAGAAACTTTTTGATATTTAATTCTTTGAAAGATGAAAGTTTTCCTTTCCCTTCCATTATTTTAAGGTGAAGTTTATAAAATCTTTGGTATGCATTTTAGGTATCCTCTCATCAGTGCCAAATTGAGGTGCAAGAAAGTAATTACCATTTCATATATTTATACAGACCTTGAGGGTTAAGCATAAGGTGGAATTTTATTTGACAGAACATAGGCAGTACTACAGTACTGAGAATTGTGGCTCCTCCAGGCAACAGTGTGGGCTCACTCCCTCTGAAGCCACTGCTTTGTGGTAATGAGTGTAAGCCTGGGGTTGTCCGTGCTAACTTCTCCATTCAGGATCTCAATTAAATTTATTTAAAACTTTCTCCAATAGTGTTTTCATATATACTTTTTCTCTTTTGAGATAGTGAGTTCTACAAGTTTGTTAGCCCCTGAATTATTTAACATTTCATTTATTTGTCCCAAATCTGTCTCCGTAAAGTTCCAAAACACATCCAGAGGTTTTTTTTTATGAGTGAACAATTTTTATTGAAACCCTCAAAGAATAAAGAGGACCAAATGGTGAGTTTGGGTACCATAACAGAAAATCTCACCTAACTGTACCATCATTCACAGGAATGAACAAACCCAAACACGACAAAATTCAGTTTCTCATGTAATTGCTACAAGTGAATGTAAATGAACTAATCATTTTATCATAACCTTTCTTTAATCATACGAAAAAGAAGGGAATTTACATGGCATAACAAAAGATATGCAAAACTTAATGAAAACACAATTCTCTTAAGTTTTTCAAACTTATTTTTATAGGATGCAGAATGCACTTGAAATGATTAAATGATTTAAGCTGATTCTTTTTTATTGCAAACTGTTTTAACATCAGCTTAATCCCCATGCATGGTATTCAAAAAGAACACAGCTTTTTATTTAGAAAGATCACTCAAGTTAAAATGAGGAATTAAGTACTAAAAATTAGGAAAAGGCTGGGGTTTCTTCTGAAAGGAATCTTCAAGTACCAATATGTATAGAGAAAGAATACTAATTTTGGTTACATTTTCCCCCTTACTGTTAAATATACAAACTATAATACCTTTCAAAATAAAATACCCACATACGATAACTTTAATTAGAAACAGTCAAACCAGATCTTGGAAAATATTAAGAAATTTGCTGGGCCAATAATGTCTTAATTTGTGATTATTCCAACATTTGATGATGTGTCTCCTGCTGTAGAGCCCAGGTTCTCTTCCTTTTGGTCCCTACAGTTAAGAAATATTTAGTTAGTTGTGCTATTGAGACAATCTGTAATAATTTTGCTTAGAGAAAAAAACTTTTTTTGCCATATACTGATAGACCAAAGAGGAAGAGAAGGCAGGTGCTCTGAAGAAAACTTAAATGAGAAAAAAAATTTACCAATTTTGACAAGAGTTTTTTTGTTTTGTTATTTTGTCCCCCCCACCCAAAGGAATGCTGCACCCATTTCACTTAATATTAGAAATCCAGGTTAAAGGCACTGGGAACACATCCAGAGGTTTTGTTTTGAGAAATGCTATGACAAGCTGGAGTTCATCTTTCCTTGGTTTTATGTATTTTGATTATTCTTCTTTACCATTGTCTTCCCTGACTCTTTCTGTCAGTCTTAGAATGATTACTTTGATCCCTTGATCATTTTGCCCCTTCTGGAACTTCTCCAGCTGTTTTGTTTCTCTTTATATATTTGTGCTTGTTACACTTTTGTAAGGAGCCTTAAGTTCTATTTTAAATGGGTAATGACATGGAAATACTGATTAGTAGGTGTAATGTTAGATGTCAAATCAAAAGCAAATGTCTCTGGATCTGTTACCTTCTTTTGAGAACTTGAGGAAGTTATGTATCCTATATTTTACAAAGATGAGAGAAAGAGAAATTACTCTGGCATAGGCTATTTTTCAGGGAGAAAAGGGAGACAAACCAGCAAACCATAATTTGAGGTTAGATTTGTACTCTTATCAAAGTTGCTTACTAACTTTAAGACTTATTTTTATTACTTTGACTATAGGTTAAAAAGCATGGTAATGTTTGATTGCATTTTGGGTAGCAAAGAAACAGCAAAGTATTTGAGAGGCCTTTGAGATGCTTTTACTTATGGCATAGGCAACGAAACATAAATTGCACAAAATTGTAGGAAAGAGGTATATATGAAACTATATGTCATACTACTGTAAGTATGACACTATAAGTCATCCTACTGTATGTATGACACTGTCTCTCACACTACTGTGTTTGGTGCCTTATAGATATAAGTGTATATGTATCTATAGAAGTCTTGGTGTTGGACTATACAAAACTAATTGGAGTGTCTGAACCAAATCTGGGAGATAAGATTTCTTTTGGGAAGAAAGGTGCTGGTGGAGATAAAGTGTTTAAGACTTTTGGAATTGGAGGGTGTGAGGGACAAATGTAATTGGAAAGTTAGCTTGTTGGGAATATGGATGAAAGTTGTTGAGGAGGCTTGAAGTTAGTGTTTGTGTTTGTGCAGTTACATGTGTACAGCCCAGAGAATCAACTGAGAACAATGTTGCTGAGAAGGTACTTTTAGATGATTAAGGAGAAATTGTATTCTAGGTCGGGAAGCATTTTACCTGAAGAAGGATTTTGTTTTTTTAGGGAACCAACATTTTCATACCATGGTCTTCGAAGAGCTGTACAAAGGGAGGGGTGAGAAAGATGCTCCCAGTAGTTTAGATTGGTACTAGTGGTTTCTTACAGAAAATAATTCAGAAATGGGGCAGTGGACTTTGTTTTTGACATTAAATTTTAGGGTAAAAAGTTGGTGCTGATGCAATCTGAAGACAGAAAAATAGTTAAGCTAATGAGTGATATGCTGAAAATGTAGAGTTAGGAGTCAGTTTCACAGTGTTAAGGTTTCTTGCAGAGTAAAGGAGCTGAAAAATGTGTCTTTTTACTTTGGGGGAAGGGAATCTGTTAAAGTTAGCAACGATATGGTAAGAACAGAAAATGAATGAGACTCTCCCTAAAAAATGTTTTAAAAGTGGATAAGATTTAAAGTTCAAAGGGAGGAACAGTCTTTAACATGGCTACCAATTATTAGGACATGTGCATCTATATTTTTGAAGGAGCTAACAAGCTTTTTGTAGAGTATATAGGTCCCTTGATTTAAAGTCAGAAGGATATATAGGATTTCACTGTTAAGGAACTTATACATAAAAGGACAGATTTGTTTTCATAAAAATTCATGTTTTTAAAGTTTGCCCAGGATTATTATCCTAAGTTTGGTCTTTAATCTGATGAAGTAGGGCTAAAAATAGCTGGCAGAGAAGGCTGCTTCCCCTGCTTGCAGTTGATGTGTGTCTTTGTGTCCCATACAATGGAGGGGATATCCCTGTGTTGGCACAGCAGTGCTGAAAATGCTTTTTTTTTTTAACCTTTTTATTAAAAAACAAATAAACAAAAAACAACTTGGCATTTAAAAAGAATCAGCTGTCTTTGAAGCATGAGACATGGAAGACTTTTTTTGTGGCGAAATCTGCAGCTAGTGGGCTTGCTTTTAGTGTTGACTCTAACAAAATTAAGGATTGTAAAATAGGGAATATATACATATCCATACTTTTTGTGTTCATTAGTTCATTCAGTTCACCGCCTTCCTAGTAGCTTCTTTGGTCCCTTCTTAAGAATTTAATTCAAATGGCAGAACTCTCTGGGGAAGGGATGTTTAGATAGGGAGCTGGATCTCAGGTGATTCTAGGATAAGGGTATGGGACTGGAATATATGCCATATGGGTGCCTTCTCCATCCTCTACTTTCCACAATATATTTTATGTGGGTGAAACATGTTTAGATGGACTTAAAGGGCAGTCTTTTTGGGTTGACATGATTTACTAGTGAAGGTAGTGGGAAGGGTATGACTCTGGTAGGAGGGAGTGATAACCTTTTGTGCTTTGCCTTGGCAACTTTGGGATTGATACAGGATGACTGAAGGGCCTTGGGAGTGCATTTGTGTTTTAGCATCAGAAGACCCAAAAGCCTACACCTAGGCTGACAGATGCTCAATTCATGTATTTTAGAGAGGGTTCTTGGAGATGTCATGTGTTGCCTCTGATATCTCATTGTGTGGAGGAGTAAAAAAGTGGTGAATTTTTTTTTTTTTTTTTTTGTAGAGGGCCAGTCAGTAAATATTTTAGATTTTGTGGACTATGTCTGGAGCAACAATTAAGTTCTGTTCTTGTGGTGTGAAAGTAGCCATAGACAGTATGTAAGCAAATGAGCGTGACTATGTTCCAATAAAACCTTACACAGCTGACCCTCAAACAATGGGGAGGCTGGGGCTACCAACCCCCTGTACAGTTGAAAATCTATATGATTTTTAACTCATCCAAAACTGAACTATTGATAGCCTACTCTGACTGGGAGCTTTACTGATAACATAGTCTAATATATATTTTATAGGTTATTTATATTAAATACCACATTCTTACAGTAAAGTAAGCTAGAGAAAAGATCTTATTAAGAAAATTGTAAGGAAAAAATACATTGACAATACTGTATTGTATTTATTGAAAAAAACTCATGTGTAAGTGCAGTTCAAACCCTTGTTATTCAAGGGTCGACTATATATAAACTACGTAGTTTATGGAACGCTAGTGTAGAAAACAGCCAAGTAGACTAACATTCAGTATGAGTGTGAGCTTCATTCCATTACAAAACTTGGACTGGCTCTTTTAGGTGTTCTCCGTTTTCTGAGATACGGTCTTTGGGTAGTGTCTTAAAGTGATTCTGTGTAAAGTCTGTAGTTCAAAATACATTTGCCTGAAGAGTAATGAATACTATGGGAACTTGAGGAACAAGGCGCAGTGCTGTCTATAGCAGCTAAAAGTAGGAACTATTTGTATTTTTTATTCAAAGATAAATAATTTGCATAAAGTGATGTCCTGGCTACATATCATAGCTGGAAAGTATCTTTGAAGAAACTTAAGGGTGTAATTTTGAATGGTTCTGCAAACAAATTGTAAATAATTGTAAAGCATTTACTTTAGATGTAAAATTAAAAGTGTTTATGGTTGGTTTGAATCAGATGAAAATAGTAGCCAAATTATAAGAACATTAAGATTTGTTACTTCTGGGGTGCCTGGGTGGCTCAGTGGGTTAAAGCCTCTGCCTTCAGCTCAGGTCATGATCTCGGGGTCCTGGGATCGAGCCCCACATCGGGCTCTCTGCTCAGCCGGGAGCCTGCTTCCCTCTCTCTCTCTGCCTTCCTCTCTGCCTGCTTGTGATCTCTCTCTCTCTCTCTGTCAAATAAAATCTTTAAAAAAAAAAAAAAAAGAAGATTTGTTACTTCTGTTTCTTAAAATGTTACTGTTACAGTGGTCAATTCAGTGTGTAGAATTATTGGATGCACAATTTTTGTTTTGTTAAGTATTCTTTCTTAACAAATCCTCTAGGTAACTTAAGTGTGTACTTTAAAAAATCTTTGCTGTTAAGAATATCCAAAAATCTTGCATATTCTTAATGGTAAATGTAGCGTGGTTTAATTTCTTAGGTGAATCTATCTTAAGTGTTTTGTTTAGAAAGAATAATTCACTGTGCAATTTTACATTATAGCTAATATCAAAACATTTGTTTCATATGTCAAAAGATACCTGCATTGGATGGTGGTGTATTTTTCTTTTTAAAGATTTTATTTATTTATTTGAGAGAGAGAGAGCGAGCTTGTGCACACAAGCTGGGACGGGGGGCAGCAGGACAAGCAGACTCCCCACTGAGCAGAGAGCCCCAAATAGGGAGCAATCCCAGGACCCTGAGGTCGTGACCTGAGCCAAAGTCAGATGCTTAACTAACTGAGCCACCCAGGCACCCAATGATGGTGTATTTTTACCCTGGCTTCATAGATTTTTTTAATTTCATGATTCCCCTATTTATGGCAGGGGAGGAGGTGACCCTTGCAATAATGATAACCTTTTAGTTACTTTCAAACCTGTTTTTATTTTTCATAGTATTTCTACACATGTAATGGTACTTCATTTCCTTTCTCTTTAAAAAAGTCTATACATAATCTGACAATTTTAGTGTACTTTTTAGAAGGTCATTATAACGTTGCTTTCCTATTCATTAGGGAAGGATTCTTTTTCTTCTAAACATTTTTAAGTTTTTGTCTTTTCAGGTAATTTTATCATTGTCCTAAGCTTAAGGATAGGTGGTGATTTAAAAGATACAAGGTGTTAATCTCATATCTGAAAATATTCCAAATAGAAATATTCTGTATTAGTGACACTTTTAGAGGGTCAGGGAAAGGAGTGGTGTATTATTTTTTCCTTTTTTTTTTTTTTAAATAAAGCTTAGCTGAATTGTCATTACAAACAGGTGAGTAAAGTTGCTTTTAAATAATAAACTCTTTTTTTTAGAATATTTTTATTGAAGAATAATTGACATACAATATTGTATTAGTTTCAGGTGTATCACATAGTAATTAGATATATATATATATATACATTACAAAATGGTCATAGTAAGTGTAACATCTTGTCACCATGTGCGAAGTTGTTACCGTATTATCGAGTATATTCCCTGTGCGAGTATATTCCCTGTGCTGTACATTATACCCCACATTTTAAATATTTTGTGATTGGAAGATTGTATCTCCTTATTCCCATCACCATCTATTTTATCTATCTCCTCAGCCTCCTGTCCTATACCCCCTTTCTGACAACCATCAGTTTATTCTTTGTATCTATGAGTCTGTTTCTGTTTTGTTTTGTTTGTTCATTTGTTTTTTAGTTTCCATATGTAAGTGAAATCATATGGTATTTGTCTATCTCTGTCTGACTTATTTTACTTAGCATAATACCCTCTAGGTGCATCTGTGTTGCAAATGGCAAGATTTAATTCATTTTTATGGCTAACTAATGTTCCATTGTGTGTATATATACCACATCTTCTTTATTCATCTGTTGATGGACATTTAGATTGTTTCCAAATCTTGGATATTGTAAGTAATGCTATGATGAACACTGGAGTGGTATATATGTTTTTGCAATAGTATTTTCATTTTCTTCAGATATATACCTATAAGTGGAATTGCAGGCTCATACGATAGTTCTGTTTTTAATTTTTTGAGGAACCTCCACAACTGTTTTTCACACTGGTTGTACCAATTTACATTCCCATTAACAGTGCATGGGAGTTCTCCTCCCTTCAGTCCTTGCCAGCACTTGTTATTTCTTATTTTTTTTTTTATAATAGCTGTACAGTTGTTTCTTTTACACAGAAATGGTTTTTACATAGCTGTCTCTAAGATAAATAAATTATATGATCTTTTTCTAAGAGCACATTTTTTTTTCTTTGGAGATTTATTTATTTGAGAGAGACAGGGAGAGAGTATGCACCCTTATGCAGGGGAAGGGACAGAGGGTGAGGAGCAGACTCCCTCCTGAGTTCACAGCTCAGCACTGGGCTCCATCTCATAGCCCTGAGATCATGACCTGAGCTGAAATCAAGAATTGGACACTTAACTGACTGAGCAACCCAGGTACCCCTCTAAGAGCAGGTTTTGATCAAGAAATAGGTGGGCCAACTGCTCTGAATTCCTGAAAGGATGCCCTTGCAGAAGAAGAGAGTTAAGAAGTAAAGAGTGCTAAACACAATTTCTTTTACCGTACAATTTGGCTGAAAGCTGCCTTTGTCCAACTTGGTAGCATGTTTTGGGTAAATAATGAAATTTTGGGGTTAAACCTTTCTACTTGCAGACTTTTTCCACTAAGTATAAAACCAGTCTGTCTTATGTCTTAATGTACTTTTAGATTTTTGCTACCTTCTCTTTAGACCTCATTGTCACTTTCTCATGATACCTTTCATAGTATGTGTAGAGCTTATTTTCTAAATGTATAGGACATTTCCTGGAAATTGTAGGATATATATTTTCTAAAATTGTACTACTATACACAAGTATATTTAAAATTTCCTCCTATTCCACCTTCAGAATTGTGAAATATTTGAGGGAACATCTGTACTTGATATGGATTTTGAATGACTAATAAGTAACAATTTCTCTGAAATAATCCTTCAAAATTTTTGAGTTTAACAGTTGATTTCTCTAAAGCAGTTAGCTAGTACAAGAAAATCTGAGAGCCTGTATATGTTGCATTATCCTGCAATGCATGTAGTTGAAAAATAACAGAAGTGCACAAGAGACCTCATTGCTCCTGTATCTTTTTTTCTTTCTCCATCACTTAAGTGGATCAATCAGATATTGTGCAGTTTCTGTTGCTATGCTGTGTTGCCTCTCCTCCCCCCCCCCCCTTTTTTTTTTTTTTTACAGCTATGAGGTTTTTGGAAGGAGGTAGCATTTACTGTGTGTGTGTGTGTGTGTCTCTGTGTGTCTGTGTGTACATATACTTAGTGTATTGTGTTAGGTGCTCCTTTCTGCGTGAGTGCTCTTGGGTTTAGGAAATATTGAAAGATAGAGTACAAAATGTTTTTAGTGGAGAGGATCACCATTGGATAAGATACTATGTTTTCTGGCTTTTTCATCCTACAGCATCTTGAATGAACTCATTAATATATGTTAGTGCCACTTGTGAAGTCTGAAGGCAAATTGCTGGTTTGTTTTTGGAAGAATGTATGTATCTTCTCAGACTTTTTTTGGGTGGCTGACTTGAAGTAATGTGACCCATTCCTGATAGTATTAATTTAAAGATCTTTTAAGGTATGATATAGACAGAGGGCTAAAGTCAGGCCTTATATTGTCCAGCATTTAAATTCAGCCCTTGAGTTTGACAAATTAAACCGAAGTAATTCTGCAGTGTTTTCAAAAGTATCTGAACTAGTGTATGATTCCTTAATGTTTTATTAAAAAAAATCTTAAAAACTGGAGAAATGATGGACTGTTGTGCTTATTATTTATAGGAAAGAAGGACCAATTTGAACATATTAGATTTTGAAATCATCTCTAAAGAACTCAGAAATACTTAGAAAGGACTCTTTTTTGAATAATTCATTGATTATCTCTGAAAGTGACTATGGTTTAAATTGTTTATTTAGAAATATCAGGTTGTAATTCAGTTACTAAGTCTCTTAACTGTCCATCTCTTTAGCGCTTAGGAACAAAAAGCTTTAAAAAATTATGAAGAAGTTTAACAAGTTTTATCTGTATCCTTATATTTCTTTTTTCTTTTTTTTAATTTTAAAGATTTTATTCATTTATTTGTCAGAGAGAGAGAGAGAATGAGCACAAGCAGGGGGAGCAATAGAAGGAAGTGGATAAGCAGGCTCCCCATTGAGCAAAGAGCTCAATGCGGGACTTTATTCCAGGACCCGGGATCATGACCTGAGCCAAAGGCATATGCTTAACTGACTGAGCCACTCAGGCATTCCTGTATCATTACATCTCAAATTGATCAAAGGAATTTTATGTGATTCAGTTTTAACTAAGTTTTAGTTTTCTCCCTTTCTTAAAATGATTAGTATATGTGTTTGATACTCTGTTTTCATGCTTTGTTTTTATTAAGTACAAATCAATTTTCAGAAATAACTTTTCCTTCAGCTTGGCATAATCAGTGTTCTGTTGGCCAGTATAAGACACAAATGCTTCTTGATCGTTTTTATATTTGGAAAGTATTTCTATTTTGAGAGAAATTTGGCTATGTCTTCATAGTCTGTTTACTTGATAGAATTGTATATTTAAGATAAATATATGAAAAAAATAGAAAGGCAGAAAACATATTGAGATATATTTCTTAGTAATGATTATCTTGCCTCTTGTCCTCTTTCTATAACTTCTTTTAAAGGCAGTTTGCTTTAGATTTTGGTGTAAATGCAGAAGTTAGATTGGCTTATATATTAATAGATCTGTAAGTTATGTGGTTAATATAATACTATTCTCATTTAAAAAATAAGTCATTTAAAATATTTTTCTTTGTTGGTAGCAGTTGGAGTTATGCTTCTTTCCATCTCAGAGATTTTTCAAAGAAGGATTTTATGATAATGACTAGGCTACTGGGTAGATGGGAGAAGAACATAGTCTCTCTAGTGACTTTAATTTATTCCTGTCCATTTATTTTGCATGTAATACCAGAAGGTTATATAAATAAATGTGTGGATTATCAGTTTTCTTTTGCATGATTGGTGGTCTCTTAATTGACAGCCCTGTGAATTTGAGACTGTCAACTTTGGACTGCTACTGTAATGAGTGGTGAGGAGCCTTTTTCGATTGAGTATAACATAGGCAGATTTCTTTTCATTAGAGAAATATAAAAATTTTAATTTATTAGATTAGAAATTTAAGGCAGGAAACAGGAAACTTCAGGTTTTTAAAAAAATTTAATTTTGTTTTTTCCAGTGTTCCAGGATTCAGTGTTTATGTACTATACCCAGTGCTCCATGCAATACGTGCCCTCCTTAATACCCACCACCAGACTCACCCATCTCCCCCACTAAAAAAACCCTCAGTTTTTTCCCAGAGTCCACAGTCTCTCATGCTTTGTCTCCCCAAAACTTCAGATTATTTTTTAAGGCCAGGCATTTAGTGGGAGAGTTGGGATGTACAGAGGGTGGGAGAGAGAGTCAAAGAGGGAGGGAAGGTCAGATACCAGGGAGAATGGCACCGGAAGTTTTGAGGTCAGTCTTAGTCAGAGGTCACACCCTGTTATTTCTTTGGGTTGTGGATGTGGGGTGTTACCACATGTTATCTACCATCCTTTGAAATGTTGATTAGATTAGTCCCTAGCTTTTCAACATCTGGATTCTTTAAGCTATTGAAGTTTTAATCTGTCTGGGATAATCAATGTATCCTAGGGTGGGAAAATATCTGTAGTACCTGCTTGGAGAAGGGACAGACAAAGGGTTTTCAACTACACTGGGGTTTCTTTTTTATTTTGTTTAATTTTGTTTTTCCTTCTTTGGCCACATTTCCCTAGCTTTGCCTAAGAGGGATGCTTGTAATTCTGTGTATGTGACATAGTAGTTGAGAAGCAAGCTTTGGAGATGATAGACCCAGGTTCCAGTGGCGTTACTTTGTGAACTTGGGCAAGTTACCTGGTCTGTGTATGTTCCTTGTAAAACTGGGAATATGAGTAGTACCTGTCAAGAGGATTTTGTAAATTAATGCATCATGAGGTTTGGCTCAGAGTTAGTGCCCAGTAATGTTAGTTGTTGCAGTAATAAGTATTGATACTATATTAAGTTATTGTTGTTTCTGTGAGGTTGCTGGGTTTTAGAATGTCAGAGGTATTTGTGATCTTCTGGATAGGTCACTATCAGCTATTTACTGAATACCTGCTGTTTCAGGCATTGATTTGAGTGAACAAAACATGAAAACACTGCCCTCTTGAAACTTAAATTCTGTTTGAGGAAACAAAATACACAAAGCGAAACAGATGACCTATCACTTATCTTATGAAAATCGGTGTTTGACCGATTTTATCATATATCTAAGCCAGTGTTAACCAGTCCAATCAGTCTTCACCATTAGATCTTGTTTTGTTTGTTTCTCCTCCTGTGCTTGAGAGTGTTTGGTGGCAGGAGCACCCTAAAAGCATGGACATGTTCTCATTGTTTTCAGCTATGGCTTAATCTTAATTGCAAGGCACTCTTAACACTCTTCATTTCCTTGACTTGGTACTTAAATTGGCTGTCATAGACTTACCTTTCAGTCCCCAAATTTCGGTTTCACATTGTTTACAGAAGAGATGCTCCTCTCCAGCTCATTCATTACATTTTGCTCACCCATGTCACTTCTTAGGAGAAGGGATATTAGAAACCCTTTTAAAGGAAAATATTCTGTGACTAACGAATGCTTTTCCTTCATCTGTTTTGTATTTCCCACCCTCTGTGTATGGCTAACTGAGATATTTAACCAGTTTATTCTTTGTCTTTAAAAAAGAAAATATTTTTCTTGTCTGTTCAGTTAGATCGTAAGCCTTTTTAGGTTAGGGACCACTTCTCTATTCTGAACCTTATTAGCAGCCTCACTTGAAAAAAAGATACTACTTACCTCACAGGGAAGTTGTGAGAAATTTAGAGAGATAATGTGTGAAAAACGTCCTGAGCTAAATCCTTAGTAAATGATAGTTTCTTTTTCTTTTAACCACTCTAGTTCCTAAGCTTGATGCTTGGGATATAGTCAGTGTTTAAAAAAAATATTTAAGTTATTCTGAATTGAGGTTGGGAGTATTTTAATTTAACTTCCACTTGTGTGGATAATTTTGGTTTTTACTTCCAGATGAGATTCAAGAGATTACTTTTCAAATATCAGGTGATAAAGGCTGAGACGTTAATATGAGATGGCATAACAGTGATTAGGAGCAGGGACTCAAGCCACCATCATGTGGGTTCAAATACAGACTACTACACTTACTGGTCCTGTGACTTTTGGCAAGTTGTTTAATTCTGTTGGCTTCAGTTTCTTTATTTGTAAGATGGGGAAAATGATAACCAACTCATGGATACTATGTTGTTAGATTAAATGAGATAATAAATGGGAAGCACAGAACAGTGCCTGGTGCATAACAATGGCCCCAGGGAGCATTGGCAGTAATATCTGGAAGTGTTTTTGATGGTTGCAGCTAGGGAGAGGTTGGTATGTGTGCTACTAGTAGCTGCTAGGTAGAGGTCAAGTATAAACAATGTACAGCACAGCACCCCACAAGAAAGGATTATTTGGTCCAAAATAACAGTTGTGCTAAGGTTGGGAAACCCTGCTTTATAAAAAGTCCTCTGTTTCTCATTTGGGTATTTTCTTCATATAAGATACTCACTTTGCCAGTTAGATTCTGTATAGATACTGATTACTGATAAAGATAAGGCACAGACATGGACCTCATTTAACATTCATTTTAAAACATAGATATAAAGGAAAATTAATAGATTCCATTTTTTTTAAGATTATAGGGCATTTCCTCTAAAAGTAATCTAAAAGTGCTTCCATTTATTATTTAGACACTAGGAAAGATTTCCAGGTGGATTTTACTGATTTGTTTTTTTAAAATGGCAAGCTATTCATGTGCAAGTGTATCAAGAGTAGGGGCTAATGGGTGCCTTGGTGGCTTAGTTGATTAAGCATCTGACTCTTGGTTTCAGCTCAGGTTGTGATCTCAGGGTCGACAGATCAAGTCCCTTATGGGGCTCTGTGCTCAGCTGGGAGTCTGCTTGAGATTCTTTTTCTCTCCCCTTCTGCCTCCCACCACTGCTCAGGTGTACACATGTATTCTCTCTCTCTAAGAAATGGATAAGTCTTAAAAAAAAAAAAAGAGTAGGGGGCTTTATGTGTAAATAGTCATAGAATCATACACTAATGGAAAAAGCAAGTATCAAGGTTAATAGAATTGTCTGTTGGGAGAAACCTTGGATCATCTAATTTTTCTCTCGTTTTATTACTTACTAAGTTGAGGTCTGTTTAACTTAGGACTTCTTTCTCTCTTTCTCTTGCTCTCTCTCTCTCTTTTTCTTTTTCTGTCTAAAATTACATGCTTACCATTCCCTGTCTATTTTAGGAGCTTCTAAATTGATTTCTTTGCTATTGTCCTTTATATTCCTGTCTGAATTGACACTGCTCTAGGGGGAGCCTTTCTAGTCTGGATTCAGACTACCGTTCAGACCTCCTAGCACCATCCCTTTATTTCTGGGAGAGAATTAAGTGGTAATGCCCTAAGGCTGAAATTGGAATGAACTAACTTTTCTTTTATACATGGTTTTAGTTAATGTATCATCTTTGAGATTTGTAGTCATTTGTAGTTCAAATGACTTCCTTCACTTGTATCTTAACAGTGGTTGTATATCCATGTATACACACATAAAGTATATATACACTTCAGTGTGTATTTGTGTGTGTCTGTGTACATGTATATAGTTTCACATATATTTGTCTCTGTGCCTCTCTTTCTTCTGCCTGTAGTATTCTTTTCCTTTGATCTGCAAAACATTTATCTCTTAAGACCCTACTTAAATATCATCTTCTCTAGGAAACCTGTTCTCATTAATGTAAGTGGAGTTGTTTTTTCTCCTGGTTATCCATAGTCTCTTTGTGGCTTTTATAGCACTTAAAATTGTTGTTTGTATTTTTCTCTTTTCCTGGTCTCTTGATCTTTGAGGGCAACTGTTATGTCTTATCTTGCAGTTAATATCTCCTCCCCGAAAGTGCCTAATATTTACTGCTACTTACTAGGCATGTAGTTTGCTAACTAATGAAAGAGAAAAAAATGATTGGAAAGATTTTTTAATAGGCTCTATGAGAGGAGGACATTATCATGTCACTTTGTTTCAAAGTGCTTAGTGTAACACCTGTCCGTAGGTGTTCAACAAATATTTATTAAATGACCTGGAAGCCAGTTCCAATAGTTGATGGAGATTTTGTATGAACCTTTTTCGTCTGCATTCTGGGAAGAATATCCTAAAAGTAAAACAGCCTAGATACTTGGTACATCTGCATTAAGTTGACTTTTCTTTTCCTGACTTAGTAATGAAACTTTTGATACAACAAATACTTTCTGAAAGAGGCTTTTAGTTGATTTCTTTTTCACCTGTTGACCCATTCTAGTACTGAACTTGCTGAAAAGGTGAATGTGTAGTATTAATGCTAAATCATGGATGAGCTATCTTTAAGTAAAAGACCTCTGTTCTCCTCTGTACATTTGGTCCCAGACAGAGTGATTATGTATTTTCTGTTGAGTATGGATAATGACTGAGGCATGAGAGAGAAAAAAGGTAATTGGAGGGGAGGAAGTTGCCTACTAGGTCTCTTTTTATTTTGATGATGATGGGTTTTTACCTCAGAGCTGCCTCCATTGATTTATAAAGAATTAGCTAGAAGAAAGAGGGGTGTGACTCTAGAGGGTAAGATAGAGATTTGATAATTTGATGAATAAGTAATTTGATAATTACTGTATCGATCATCCTTATTACCACTTACTGAATGTTTACTGTATATTGGGCATTGTGCTAAGGATTTTTGTGTTAATTTATTCCTCATAGCCGTCCCTGTGAAATAGGTATAAATAAGTCTGTCTTACGACAGAAGAAATAGATTCAGAGGGTTTTCCAAGAACATATAGCTAGGAATTTGAACTCAGACCTGGGATATAAATCCAGATCCATCTGTCTCTATGGTCTATTTTAATCACCATGCATGCATGCTGCCTCTTAAATTTCAGTGGAGGAGTTTTGTATTGAAAATGGGAAGTCGGGGCGCCTGGGTGGCTCAGTGGGTTAAAGCCTCTGCCTTTGGCTCAGGTCATGATCCCAGGGTCCTGGGATTGAGCCCCACATCGGGCTCTCTGCTCGGCGGGGAGTCTGCTTCCCCCCCCCCCCCCGCTCTCTGCCTGCCTCTCTGTCTGTCAAATAAATAAATAAAATCTTAAAAAAAAAAAAAGGGAAGTCATCAGGTGTACTGAGATAGGAAAAGAAAGTAATAGGATTTCATCCTATATGTGTTTGTCAGAAGAAAGGCAATTAATAGACTCATGGAGAAGCAATTCTCAGGTTTATGGCCTTCTACAAAATAATTGTGAAGTTTAAGCCTGTTATTTGAATTGACTTGCACTAACCTGCATTTTTCATTAATTTAGTCTTACTCTTGCTATGACCATCAGGACCCACATACATCTTCAGCAGTTGAAGAAATCAGTCTAGGCAAATCTGTCTAAAAGATCATGGAGCAAAGTGATTTTTATAGTCTTTCCTGTGTTTAAAATGTGTTTTGCAGTGTTTTGAAAGACATTCTTATTGAGAATGAGCCACAGAAATCTCTTATTTAGGATTTGAAAACCTAATATGGCATGCTTGGAAGGTATAGAAGAAAATTTGAGAATCAACACTTGTTAGTAAGGTATAAGCAGTTTAATCAATGAGTATCTATTGTGTGTTTCCCTTATGGGAGTTCTTTTTTTTTTTTTTTTTAAAGATTTTTATTTATTTATTTATTTATTTGACAGAGAGAAATCACAAGTAAGCAGAGAGGCAGGCAGAGAGAGAGGAGGAAGCAGGCTCCCTGCTGAGCAGAAAGCCCGATGTGGGGCTCGAACCCAGGACCTGGGATCATGACCTGAGCCGAAGGCAGCGGCTTAACCCACTGAGCCACCCAGGCGCCCCTCCCTTATGGGAGTTCTTAAACTGTTTTTGTTTGTCATTTAAAAAATTTTTTTGCTGCTTTTTCATACTTTGTACAGGGTTATTTTTTACCCAATTAGTTTATTTATAGGCATTTTATATTTAATAAATACATTGAGAATGTATTATGTTTATTTGTTCACAGGAGATTTAAAGTTTCCATAATTTTATTTAAAATCTAAAATGTTTCCTAAAATATTTCTCTTTCCTCTTGAATTTAAATACTCTATTTTTAACTTTAGTTACATACATTTGAATTTTGCCCTTTCCAGAATTTTAATTCTTTGTTTTTATAAAATTTTATCAAAAGTTACTTGCAAACACTAAGAGCAGTAGGTTGAATGGTATTCTATTAAAGATTAAAAATCCTAAATAAAATTGAGATAATTTTTTAATTTAGGAGTTGGGGCGCAGGGAATTAGATAATCTTGTCAAGATTTTAGGATTCTAATGCTTAAGCTCATTAGTGTTTTTTTATGTTATCTACCACAGGTTGCCTTTCTTAGAAATGAATGTTAATACGGCATTATTATAAAAGTAATACATTTGAGTACAATACATACATACAATACAAATACATTTGAGTGCTTAATGTGTGCCAGGCACTCTTCTTCATCCTTTGTATTAACTTACTCAGTTTTCACCATAGCTCTCTAAGGTAAGTGTTGTTAATGTCCCTGTTTTAGAGTTGAAAATTTGGTGCGGAGAAGTTACACATGCTCAGGACCTCACCTTTAGTTAGTAGTGGAACTGGGATTGTATTCATGCAGTCTGGTTCTAGAGCCTGGGACCTTGATCACTATTCTGTACTGTATCATCTGTAAATTTTTTTCTTACATAGTAGTTACAGAACAGTGCCTGGCACATAATAAGGTCTATAGAAGTGCAGGCTCTTTTCAATGGCATTTAATTAGATATTCTATAAGGCTGGCAAAGTACGCATTATTATCCGTTTACGTATGTATGTATATTTTCTTACATTAATTAGACTCCAGATTTTTTATTCCCTTATTAAAAAATAGCTGAGTTCCCTGAGGTTCTTAGAAACTAGATTATTGCTCAAACCTATATGGCCACGCTGGATTTCAAAATTCGCTTTTCTCATCACATGTTCAATTTTACTTTCATTCTGTTAGAAATGGATAAGAACTGGGGTTGATTTGTTTATTTTGTATGTCGTTGATTTTGAAAGGCAGAAACAAATGGGCTAAGTTTATAGTAGTATATTCATGCCCAGTTGATAGAGGAAGTAAATTCTTAGGCATTGTAAAGCTTTTTTCTTTTTCTTTTTCTTTTTTTTTTTTTTTTAAAGACTTTATTTTTTTTGAGAGAGAGAGATCACAAGTAGGCAGACAAAGAGAGGGGGAAGCAGGCTCCCTGCTGACCAGGGAGCCTGATGCAGGGCTCTATCCCAGGATCCTGGGATCATGACCTGAGCCGAAGGCAGAGGCTTTAACCCACTGAGCCACCCAGGCGCCCCAAGCTTTTTTCTTTTTACCTGTAAAGTTTTGAGAGTGGTGGTATCCTGCTGACTTGTGAAATTGAATCTTATCACTCATAATAATGTGACGTATTAGAAATTGTTTTGATGAGAGAATAAAGATTAACAGGCTTTAAGAGAAATAATAGAAGCCATATTTCCTCAAATCAAAGGAATCATCTGTATTAGTTTTCCATTGCTGCATTGCAGATTTCCTCAATTTTAGCAGCTAGTCTCACAGTTTCTGTAGTCCAGAAATCTGGGTATGGCTTAGCTGGGTCCTGTCCTCAGGGTTCTCCAGGCTGAAATCAAGGTGTCAGCCAGGGCTGCAGTTTCATCTGAGGTTCAGAGTCCTCTTCCAGGCACACAGGTGGTTGGTAGAATTCAATTCCTCGTGTTTGTAGCCATGGCATTCCTTTTTCTTGCTGGCTGTGTGAGGGGCCATTCTCCTCAAGGCTTCTACAGGCCACCCTTAGGTTTTTGCCATGTGGTTCTCTTTGTGGGCAGTTCACAACATGGTTATTGAAAAAGACAGTGGGAGAATCTCTCTTCCTTGGAATCCCTCTGCCTTCTTTTAAGAACTGATATCTTTAGGTTGGGCCTCACCAAGAATCACCCTAATTTAAGTCAACTGATTGGGGGTTTTAATTATGTATGTAATATCCCTTCATAGCAGCACCCAGATTAATGTTTGGTTGAAGATGTGTATGTACCAAGGTGTTAGAATCTTGGGGCCATCTTAGAATTCTGTTTACTACATGATCAATTATAAGATAAGTCATTATTTTCTGTATCACTAAGGAAGAAAAATGCTATATTAAGGTATGATATCATGTCATCTGCAAAGAGTGAGAGTTTGACTTCTTTGCTGATTCCAATGCCTTTTATTTCTTTTACTTGTCTGATTGGTGAGGCTAGGACTTCTAATATTGTATTGAACAGCAGTGGTGTTAGTGGACATACCTGCTATGTTCCCGATCTGTGAAAAAAGCTCTCAGTTTTTGCCCATTGAGAATGATATTTTCTGTGGGCTTTTCGTCTATGGCTTTTATGATATTGAGGTATGTTCCCTCTATCCCTACACTGTGAAGAGTTTTAACCCAGAAAGGATGCTGTACTTTGTCAAATGCTTTTTCTGCATCTATTGAGAGGATCATATGGTTCTTGCCCTTTCTTTTATTTATGTTGTATATCACATTGATTGATTTGCCGATGTTGAACCAACCTTTTAGCCCAGGAAAAAATTCCACTTGGTCATGGTGAATAGTTCTTTAGATGTACTGTTGGATCCTATTGGCTGGTATTTTGGTGAGAATTTTTGCATCATGTTCATCAGGGATATTGGTCTGTAATTTTCCTTTTTGGTGGGATCTTTGGTTTGGGGATCAGGGTAATGCTGGGTTTATAGAAAGAGTTTGGAAATTTTCTTTCCATTTCTATTTTCTGAAACAGCTTCAGAAGACTAGGTATTAATTCTTCTTTAAATGTTTGGTAGAATTCCCCTGGAGAGCTCTCTGGCCCTGGACTCTTGTTTTTTGGGAGATTTTTAATTACTGCTTCAGTTTCCTTGCTGGTTATTAGTCTGTTGAAGTGTTCTATTTCTTCCTATTTCAGTTTGGGTAGTTTATACGTCTCTAGGATGCATCCATTTCTTCCAGATTGCATAATTTGTTGGCACTTTATTGCTTATAGTATGTTCTTATAATTGTTTGTATTTCTTTGGTATTGGTTGTGACCTCTCCTCTTCTAGTCATTATTTTATTTATTTGGGTCCTTTCTCTTTTCTTTTTGATAAGTCTGGCCAGGGGTTTATCAATCTTATTAATTCTTTCAAAGAACCAGCTCCTAGTTTCATTGGTCTTTCTGTTGTTCTTTTGGTTTCCATTTCATTGATTTCTGCTCTAATCTTTATTATTTCTCTTCTCCTGGGATTAGGCTTTATTTGCTGTTCTTTCTCCAGTTCCTTTAGGTATAAGGTTAGGTTGTATATTTGAGACCTTGTTTCTTGAGAAAGTCTTGCATTGCTATGTACTTCCCTCTTAGGACTGCCTTTGCTGAATCCCAAAGGTTTTGAATAGTTGTGTTTCATTTTTCTTTCTTTCCATGAATTCTTAGAAATTCTTCTTTAATTTCCCGGTTTACCCGTTCATTTTTCTTCTTCTTCTTCTTCTTTTTTTTTTTTTTAAATATTTAATTTATTTATTTGACAGACAGAGATCACAAGTAGGCAGAGAGGCAGGCAGAGAGAGAGGAGGAAGCAGGCTCCCTGCTGAGCAGAGAGCCCAATGTGGGTGGGGCTCGATCCCAGGACCCTGGGATCACGACCTGAGCTGAAGGCAGAGGCTTTAATCCACTGAGCCACCCAGGCACCCCAATCCGTTCATTCTTTACTAAGATGCTCTTTAGCCTCTATGCATTTGAATTCTTTCCAGATTTCCTCTTGTGATTGAGTTCAAGTTTCCATGGTCCAAAAATATTCAGGGAATGATCCCAGTCTTTTCATACCAGTTGAGACCAGATTTGTGACCCAGTATGTGATCTGTTCTGGAGAATGTTCCATGCACACTCGAGAAGAATATGTATTCTGTTGCTTTAGGATGGAATTCTCTGAATATATCTTTGAAGTCCATCTTGTCCATTGTGTCATGCAAAGCCCTGTTTCCTTGTTGATCTTTTGCTTAGATGATCTGACCATTGCAGTGAGTGGGGTATTATAGTCCCTTGCTACTGTTGTATTATTATCGATGTGTTTCCTTAATTTTCTTATTAATTGGCTTATATAACTGGCTGTTCCCATGTTAGGGGCATAAATATTTAACAATTGTTAGATCTTCTTGTTCGATAGACCCTTTAATTATGATATTGTGTCCTTCCTCGTCTTTTATTACAGTCTTTGGTTTAAAATCTAATTTGTCTGATATAAGGATTGCCACCCCTGCTTTCTTTTGCTATCCAATAGTATGGTAAATTGTTTTCTACCCACCTCACTTTAAATCTGGAGGTATCTTTGGGCCTATTATGCAGCTTTTTGGAAGAGCATTTTGACAATACCTATGAAAATAAAGTGCATATATCCTTTGAATTGGCAGTTATACTTTTGGGAATTTAGTACCTGAAAGGTGAGTCCTTAAGAGATGAAAGTTCTTTGTTTTGATAGAAATTCAGCAAGGCTTATACTCATTTTTATTTATTTTTTAAAAAGATTTATTTTTTTATTTTAGAGAGAGAGTGTAGGTGTGTGCAGGGGGAGGGACAGATGGAGAGAATCTCAAGCAGTTTCCCCACTGAGCTTGAAGCCCCACATGTGCTTAATCTCACTACCCATGAGAATATGACCTGAGCTGAAACGGAGAGTTGATGCTCAACCAGGCCTCCCAAGTGCCCCAATTTATGCTTTTTTTTTTTTTTTTTTAAATAATTTAGTGTCTATTAACAAGAGAGCTGTAAAACTTATTACAACTCATCCAGCAAAATGGTGAGTTATGTTGTAATTTAACTACTGGATGTTTAAGGTGTTCCTGGTTGTTTTGTAAGTATTAGGAAAAATGCTGCCGTGAACATCTTTGTGTATATGCTACCCATTTCATGAGCGTGGAGAATGGTTTTACGGCTCTGTTTTGTAAAGTCTTCTGCTTTACCTTTTTTTTCCTCCTCTCATACTTCAGGGAGTGCAGGAGACTTCAGTTGAAATTACAGCTAAATGGATTATTACCTAAATGGGTGTGTGGCTTAAAACAGGCCTTTTAACCTTCCTGAACAGGAGGTTCTGTAGCTCTGGCCCTCATAGGCTGACATTTTATAGCAGTAACAAAATGGAACTCTTCTGTTGTTGACCACTATCACATTCTTCACCATCCTGGTGCTATTGGTATTTTGGATAAGACAATCCGTTAGTGAAGGTCATCCTTTGCTTTCCTGGTCCTGTCCTCCATTGTGATATCATCATGTCACAATTGTGAATAACTACTGATTCAAAAAGCAACTTCCAACACTTTTTAGGGGTATAGTATGCCCAATTGAAAGCTACTATTGTAAAAAATGTTGGCAGATTATTTGTGATTTTTATTGGCTTCTCCTCACTTAACTCTTTATCAGCAGGGAAAAATGGTAATTCAAGTTACTTAAATTAAATACCTACTCTAGAACAGGTCATTTTGTTTATTATCCCTGTGAAAGTTTGGGTCAAAGCATTAGTTTCTTCACAGATGCATTAATAATTTGATATGATACAATAACAAGACTGTATTTGGACTTACCAGCTTTATTTTATTTAATTGGTAATTTTACTGTTTTTTTCCCCCAAAACTCAGAAAATAGATGTAAGAATAATACAAAGCATTCCCATATACCCTTCATACAGGTTCCCCAAATGTTAACTTCTTACACCGTGATCATGCAGTTATCAAAATCAGGAAATTAACATTGATATGATACTATTTTCTGGTCTCCAGATTTTATTTTGATATCACCAATTGTCTCAGGAATGTTCTTACTCTGCTGTAGGAGCCAGTACAGGATCACATATTGTATTTTAGTTATCATGGCCTCTTAGTTTTCTTTAATCTGAAACAATTTTTTAATCTTTCTTTGTCTTTCATGACTGTTATGCTTTGAAGAGTACTAGTCACTAATTTTGTAGAATGTCCAAAATTTGGATTTGTGTGGTTTCCTCATGATTCAGTTAATGTTAGGAATTTTTGGTTAAGGATACTATATGAGTGATACCATGAATCTTATTAAGAGGCATATGATACTGATTTGCATGTACTCTTACCAGTGATATTAACTTTCTTTACTTGGTTAGGGTGGTATTAGTTTGGTTTGTCTGCTGTAGTTGTACTTTTCCTTTGTAATTAATAAGTATCCTATTGGAAGATACTTTGTGACCAGGTGGTTATCTTATTGCTTAACATACTCCTGCTCTCTAATTTTACTTTCATTGATGATTGTTACCTGACATTATTTTTATTATGGTGTTTGCCAAAATGGTCATTTGCTGTCTTCATCATTCCTTCTACATTTATTGGTTGAAATTCTCCTTTAGAGAAAGGCTTTCCCTTATTATGTATGTATTCACTTTATTTATATCAGAATAGACTTGCAGATTTTTTTTCTACTTATATCAAAGGGACTCAGTGATTCTTATTCTGTGGATTTAATCTGTCACCATCTAATTATCTCAGATTTGGACTTTGGGAACATTTTCAAGGAGGCTCCTCTTCCATCATTTTTGAGGACTGACTCATTTTCTAGCACCATAGATATTTCAGGCTCATCTTGTACTTTTCTTGCCCTAGCCCTGGAATTAGTGATTTCACCAAGGAATATTTCTTTATTCGAGATTGGGGTTTCTCTATGCTTTTTTTCCCCTAATATTTGTATCTCACCATCTTTTAAAAATCTTTCTGGCTTAAAATCATCACTTTCGATGATTTGGGACCATAACCCTGCTGTACAGAAATTAGTGTATATTCAGTAATTCTCTATGTAGCAGACTGTTTAGTTCTCAAGAGACTCATTTTGTCTAATTAAAACCAGAGGATTTCTTTATACATTGTACCAAATTCATAGAAACAGGATTGAAAATTTTCTTTGGTTTTGTTGGATATTTGATAGTGACAAAAAACTTTTTCTAAGAGCTTCCTTACAATGCTTATGTTACAGAAATGTTTATATCCCTTATTTATTAATTTATTTAGTGGTTTCAGAACTTTTTCTTTTCTTCCCTTTTTTTAAAAGATTTTTTCATCCATATGTCAGAGCATGCAAGCAGTGGTAGCTGTGGGCAGAGGGAGAAGTAGGTTCCTTGCTGAGCAAGGAGCCCTATGCAGGACTCTCGATCCTACGACCTTAGGTTTTTGAACTGAGCTGAAGGCAGAAAATCGACTGAGCCATCCAGGCGTCCCTTCGGAATTTTTCCTTAAGAAAATTCTTGACTTTTTTTCTTAAGTACCTGTTGGCTCACTTGCATGTGGGAGGTGGGGTGGCTGTGTATCCAGAGAAAATGTTTGATTAGACTTTACAGCATGTACAAAAGATTTCAGTCTTCTCTACTCATTTAGTTTTTAAAGCATGTATTTGCTCTTAATGAATACAATAGTATACATTAGATCCCTGTCACAGACTTCAACTTCAAATTCGCAGTCTCTAGGAGGTTGGAGAAGGGAAAAATTGTGATGCATTATTTACAAGCCGGAAGTTCCCACATATTTGAACTTTAACTGTGGCATTGTAACCCCATGTTCTTAGACTATATTTTTTTAGTGCCCCAGAATTCATTCATACTAACTATTCCAAAGAATGACCAAATCCAAATCTTGAATTTGTCTGTAAATTATATTTACCAGTGGTTCTTAAAGTGTGGTGCCCTCTCAGCAGTAGTGTCAGTCTTACCTTGGAACTGGTTAGAAATACAAACTTCTCAGGACCTACCTGGAGGAAGCTGACAGTTTTAACAAGCCTTCCAGGTGATCCTGATGCACTTATTTGGGAAACATTGCTGTATACATTTCCTATAAATTGTTTCAGATTATTGGGGGAGGGAGGGAATAAGAGTGCCACTTTATCTGCTATGTTCTATTACCTCTTAACCTAGCTCTAGGGATATTGTGATATTTTATTTATTTATTTATTTATTTATTTATTTATTTTTAAAGATTTTATTTATTTATTTGACAGACAGAGATCACAAGTAGGCAGAGAGGCAGGCAGAGGGAGAGGGAGAAGCAGGCTCCTCACTGAGCGGAGAGCCCGATGCGGGGCTCGATCCCAGGACCCTGGGATCATGACCTGAGCTGAAGGCAGAGGCTTTAACCCACTGAGCCACCCAGGCACCCCTGGATATTGTGATATTTTAAAGTAATATGTTTGTAAATGAAGCTCTGTGAAAAATCTGAAGTATTTTATAATATCTTAATGGACATAGTACTTTAATTAGTGTTAGTTGATTTTGAATTTGAAAAAAGTTGATGTATTAGGCCATTTGTCAAAACAACTTCTGGTAGCCATATATTAAGTATATACAATTCCCTGCATTAATTATATTCACAGTATTGTATGACCATCACCACTATGTATTTCTCAAACTTTTCTATTCCCCAGCAGAACTCTGTACCCATTAAGTAATAATGCTCCATGCTCTCATCCCCCCAGCTGCTGATAACCTCTAACTTACTTTCTATCTCTATGAATTTGTTCATTATACATATTTCCTTAAGTGAAATCATATTATATTTGTCCTTTTGTTTCTGACTTATTTCACTTAACATGTTTTCAGGGTCCACCTATGTTGTAGTATGTCTCAGAACTTCATTCCTGTTTGTGGGTGAATAATAGTCCATTGTATGTATATACCATAGTTTGTTTATCCATTAATTTGTTGATGGCTACCTGAGTTACTTTCACCTTTTAACTATTGCGAATAAGGCTGCAGTGAACCCTGGTGTATCAGTATCTGTTTGAGTCTCTTTTTTCAACTCTTGGTTTTATACCTAGGGATGGAATTGCAGGGTCATATGGTAATTTTATGTTTAGCTTTTTGAGAATCTGTCAAAATGTTTTACATAGTCGCTGGACAATTATACATTCCAACCAACAATGTATGAGGGTTCCAGTTTCTCTACATCCTTCCAGTGCTTATTGTTTTTATTTAAAAAATCTTTTACTTAAATATTTAAAGATAATAGCCTTTCCATTAAGTGTGAAGTGGTATCTAATTGTGGTTTTGATTTTCATTTCCCTAATGACTAGTGATGTAGGATACTTTTTCATATGCTTATTGGCCTTCGTATATATTCCTTGGGGAAATGTCCATTCATGTCCTTTGCCTATTTTTAAATTAGATTGTTTCTCTTTCTGTCATCTTGTTCTGGATAGCAGTCACTTACAGAATATGGGGTTTACAGATATTTTCACTTGTATGATAGGTGCCTTTTTACTTTGTTGATAGTATATTTTGATGCACAAAATTTTTTAATTTGAAGTCCAACTTATCTATTTTTTCTTTTATTACTCAAACCTTGCTGTCCTATCTAAGACTCCATTGCCATGACCACGACAGTCCAAGATCATTAACATTTATCCTGATATTTTTGTGTGTTTTGTGATTTTAACTCTTATATTTAGATCACCGATCCATTTTGACCTAACTTTTATTATGAGGCAGGGGTCAGCTTCATTCTTCTGCTTGTGGAAATCCAGTTGTCCCAGCACTATTTGCCGAGGAGACCCAGCCATTCTTTTTCTACTGAAAATCAGTTGGCCATAGATCTGGTTTAATGTCTGGATTCTAACTTATGTCCACTGGTGTATATATATTCTTATGTTTTACACTGTTTAGAATATAAATTTCTCATGTTGATTTTTTACTTCAAAAATAAAAATTCTCTGGGCAACTTAACTGCATTACTTTATCTTCCTAGAAAACTAAAATTATCAGTAACTTTGATTAAAATACTACACTTGTAAATTCTAAAGAAATAAATATAGTATCATGTGATGGATATTCTCCTGGGCCTCCGTGGAAAGCAGGAGGGAGCGTAAGACTTGTTCTTGTTCTTTACTAACTTAAAATTCAATTCACTAACTTAAAAAGTACTATCCTTTGGCTTAGCCATTCTGTTTTTTGTGTGAGTCCAACATTAAGATGTCCTCAGAGAGTATGTATAGGATATGCCTCCACATACTTCCCGAGGATGCCTATCCCTGTTGGCAGCAAAATTGGAATGTTTAGATATGATAGTATTCCATTTTTTGCTTTTGTATAGTTTTGTGTCTTTACTTTTAATAAGCACCCAAGTTTACTGCTCTCCTTATCTTTATATAATTTGCTGCTATTATATTCTGTAACTAGTTTCCTAGAGACTGGGTCTTTCCTGTTGTAGTTTTTATAAAAGACTATTTAGGCTACTGTAGCAGTGAAGATTACCTTCTGTTTCTTATCTTCTGTATATTACCCATCCATCTGTAAATGCTATAAAACATAGTGTATCACTAAATTTTCCTTGGGCAGATTTATATTCTGTTGCTGAGACTTGTTTTCTGTGTGTTCTGCAAATAAGGTGAGGCTTATATAGTTCACTATAACGTGAACTTCCAGGGTGATGTTTTAGGTAGTTGAGAGTGATATTCTGAAGAATATTCTTTTCGGGGTATCTGGGGTGGCTCAGGGGGTTAAGCATCTGACTCTTGATTTCTGCTCAGGTTGTTATCTGTGGGGGTTCTGAGATCTAGCCTCATGTGAGCTCCACATGGGATGGGTGGGTGGGTTGGAGCCTGCTTAAGGTTCTCTCTTCCTTTCCCCTGCCCCCCCAAAAGAAAAAAAATAGCTTTCCATTATTTAAAAAAAAAAAAAGAATATTCTTTTCTTGCAAGAATGTTATCTTTAGCTAATCTTGTCTAGAATGGCACTGTGTAATAGGAATATAATTTGAGTCACATATGTAATTTGAAAATTTCTGGTAGCTTCATTAAGAAAAGTAAAAAAAAACGGCTAAATTAGTTTTACTTAATCTGATATATCTAACATAACATCTTAACATATAATCAATTTAAATGCACTGGGAAATTTCACATTTCTTTTTTTGTACAAATTCTTCAAAACCTGGTAGGTATTTTATATCTCAATTTGGCCACTAAATTTTCTTCAGAAATATTTGATCTTCATTTAGATTTCATAGAATTTATGGTTGAAAAAGTAGGTTCACACACTTAAATTGTTTCACATATACTTAATATTTTTCAATGTCTGAATTAAGTACCAAAAAATAATTATTTTCTTTTAATATTTGCATCCAAATTGATAAAATTTATTCATACATCTTTTTTTAGTAGAATTCATTAGATATTGAAGCAAAAGCATGTATGCTTCAAAACTCTTCTACTCAGATGAAGGAAATTCATCTGTTCTTGAGTTAAACTTAGTACTATTAGCAAGCACAAGCTATTTTCTCTCTTGGCTTCTGGGTCAAAACCATTCTTCAGGGACGCTTGGGTGGCTCAGTGGGTTAAACTGCTGTCCTAGGCTCAGGTCATGATCCCACCCAGGCTTCCCTGAACTTAGTACTATTAACATAAAATTCCAAAGGGTATTGTATGAGTTGAAAAGCAAGTCTAAATTTAATCAGCATCAACAAAATGTTCTTCAACTATTTCTTGTCATTTTTGCAGCCAGTTTGTATACATTGTAATTAAAATCTCCCATATATTAATTCATATTTGGGGAAAGTATAACATCTTTATTATTGATTTGTATTATGAAAACTTTCAATTTTAACATAAATTTTCACATCTAGGTCATAAATGTTTAGTTTAGGTAGGTTAGGTTTAGTTATAGGTGTAGCTAGGTCATAAACATTTCCTTTCTTTGAGTCTTCAGATTAAGCTTGTTTATACATAGTGAGATACCAGTGTGTTTTTGTAAAGAATATTGCTTGCCATTTTTGTCTTTGACTACTGAATGTTGAAAAGCATTCCTTTCTTAATGAGAGTTAACAGTTTGGTAAATCTTTGTGAAATTCTTCCTGTACTCAACCAATGAGCAAAGAACGCAAGTTATTAAAGGTATTGTTATCTGTTTTTTCCAACAGTTTCATAAACTGGCTAGTATACCTTCCATTTGCATGTACGTACTTAACAATTTTAACAATTTAATCCATGACACTTTTCAAGTCTGCTTTAGAAAGCTGAGCACAGCTATTTTCAATGTGTATCATATAGTGGAACAAAACAATGAAGAGAAACTTCAGCTTCTTCTTTTAAAATTCCAATAAGTATGGATTTTTGACTTAACATAGAGCTGTCTATTGTGATAGAAACTAATTTTTAAATATATAGCTGAAATTCTTTGAAAGCTGTAAAAGATTGAAAATATGCTGCAATTTTGTTTTTTTTTAAAAGCTACATGTTGATATTTCTTCTTAAATTTGGAAGTTTTTTTTTCAAGCGAAATGTGCCTAAAGTTTTAATTTGGCAGAAGTTTTGTATTACTTGGGTCATCTAAAGCTAAAATAGTAATTTCTCAAATTTTGAATCTATTGATTTTGATACTGTTAGAAAAGACTTCCACATGATGGGCAGTTGTTTAGTGGCTCTCTTTAAGAACTTTCGCTCTTTGAGGGATGCGTGGGTGGCTAAGTTGGTGAAGTGACTGCCTTCCACTCAGGTCATGATCCCAGTTTCCTGTGATCGAGTCCTGCAGAGGGCTCTTTGCTCATTGGGAAGCCTGCTTCTCCTACCTGCTGCTCCTCCTGCTTGTGCTTTTTCTATCTCTGACAAATAAATAAATAAAACCTTAAAAAAAAAAACTTCCATTCTTTGCAAAATATCCTCCTCCTTAGTATTCCTCATAATTTTCGAACAGAATTTCTGTAATTAAAATAATTTCTTTACCATCTCTCCATCTAAATATGGTTTCCTTTTTTTTGGTGCAAGAATTCAAGCCTTTTTGTGGGCGGGCAGAGTAATGGACCATTTTCTATCTGGCCAGAATCATCTATTAAAAAATCATTTAAGAGGCGCCTGGGTGGCTCAGTGGGTTAAAGCCTCTGCCTTCAGCTCAGGTCATGATCTCAGGATCCTGGGATGGAGCCCTGCATTGGGCTCTCTGCTCAGCAGGGAATCTGCTTCCCTCCCTTTCTCTCTCTGCCTATTTGTGATCTCTCTCTCTGTCAAATGAATAAATAAAATCTTTAAAAAAATCATTTAAAAACCTTTGTTGGACATTTAATTCTGGCATCAGGTGACGAATTTTGTTGCTTCTCTTCTGTAGAGAGGGAACTTTTTATAAAATTCACAATCCTAATATTGTCCACTTTTTTATTTGAAAAAAAAAAAAGTTTTTTTTCCATCAGAAACAGCTTTTTTATTTTGCCCTGCCATAGCTGATTGTAATTGTTATTCATAGTAAACTTTGTGGAGAACCTTCTTCCAGTCTCACTTTACTGTTACGGTGGTAGTACTGACTTCTATATCTTTACTTAATTCTGTGTGCCTTAGTTTTAACTTAAAAATTTTAGCCATACCCTGTTCTTCCTTTTATCCATTTGCTTTTAAAGTTAAAATAACTATATTCAAAATACATTAAAATTAAAAAATTAAGGTAAAAAATGAAAACGTATCTCCATTTAGTTACCAATTACGATTTACATAGGGGATCACTGCAACTTGTGTTATTTGCAAAAAAAAATTCATATAAATGCATTACAATATTATTATATAATATGTGTAGGAAAAAACCTTTGAGCTTTTTTAAATCATAACAGTTTAATAGTTAATTGATACTGTCTAGATCAATTTTATTTTTATATGTGATACTAGATCTGACTGATTATAGTGCTTAGTATAATACATGGTGCAGTGGTTACAGTGAAATGTTGTACTATCAAAACAATAACATTTACTTTAGTAGAAGGACATTTTATACTGCTTTAGCTTTTAAATTTAGATAAAATTAATTATAATTAATAAAAACTTAATCCCCCAGTAACACTAGTCACATTTCTTGTGTTCATTAGTTACATGCAACTAATGGCCAATATATTGGAAATTAAACCTTTGGTTTTATATTTTAGTTTCAGGTCTGGAAATGAAAACTTTGAGAGTTGGTCATATACTTGCTTGAAGTATTTTGGTGGTTTGAGACTGGGGTTAAAGTTTTTTGAAGGACTTGCAGTTTCCTTGTGGCATGCCTCATAGTTGAAGATAGATTAAAAAGAAAACATTTCAAACATTGTTTATGGATAAAAGTATATTTAGTATTCAAAAGAGTATTTGGAAGGTGGGTGAAATAAGTGAAGGGGATTCCAGAGTGTATTTACCTCGATGAGCCCTCACTGAGTGGTATATAGAATTGTTGAATCATTATATTGTACAGCTGAGACTAAATAGAATACTGTGTTAACTCTACTGGACTTAAAGTTTAAAATAAAGTATTTGGATACACATACTTTCTCCGAAACTATGGCCCACGCACTCCCCTTTTGATAGAATACTTGAAGAGTGGAAAACTATCTGTATCCTGAAAACATTTTCATCATTTTGGTGAAATACCAAAATTAAAAAAAGTAGTTTTGTTTGAATGTTCTCTCACAAAAGGATAAAAATATTTCAACTATAGAGATTTATAGAGGACTCAGCAGGTTTACAACAGATCTTTAGTTAGGAAACCCAATTTCAGTTGACATGGATTGTGGGAAGATTATTAATAAAGTTCAAATATCTAATATTCTGAATTTGGATAAGTAAAGTTTTTTTTAAGTGTATTTCAACTCCTTTGTGTGGTTTTTTTTTTTTTAAGTATTTATTCATTTATTTGAGAGAAAGTGTGAGAGAAGGTAAGAGAGCACAATGAGGGGGGAGCAGCAGAGGGAGAGGGAGAAGTGCACTCCCTGCTGGGGAGGGAACCCCTTAGGGGGCTTGATCCCAGGACCCTGAAGTCAGGATCTGAACGGAACGCAGCCTTTTAACCAACTGAGCCACCCAGGCGCCCCTCCTTTGTGGTTTTTAAAACTAGAAGGGGCCATAGCTCAACTCATAATAGTACCATAATTTTTTTTCTGTTGTTCTTTGGGCAAGCCAAGAAGTAAGCTAATGATTTTGATTTTCATAAAAATGCTGTTGCCAGTCTTTATTCCATTCTCAGTCATGATCTGTGAAAATAGGGAGACATTTAGAGACCTATTTTAAAAATCAAAAGAGTTAGTTTATGAATAAAGAAGGAAGTGAAACTTGTCTTGAGAGAATTTGTCTACAAGATTGTTTCCAAAGTGCTTTCTGTAGTAGTCACTAGAGATGGCCCTTGAATAAAGGGTTCTGTAATTAATAAGTTCAGAGAAACGCCATATACCATGATGCTGACCTATTGAAAATTTATAGTACACAGCAATATAATGGAGACTTTCAGATATCTTACAAGAAAGAAACTTGCTAAATCTTGTTTATCCTGCATTTTTTAGAAACTTTTTGGACAATGAAATTACTTTTTACTTAAAGTCAAACCGCTATCCTATGAGAAATGCTGCCCTCTAGAGGCGTAAATTCAATTGCTCTTGAATTCGAGTACCATAATGCTGCCTTATCTTAGTGTGTAGAAGTTGTAACAATTAATACTAAATGCGTAACAGAACAGCCAGTTAGAAAAATCTTATATTGTTAATTTAAGGAACATTTCTGAGGTGGATTAGCAGTAGCAAATACCCTCTCCCCCCTTAATTGGACATAGGACAAATCTATGGCTGCTAATAATCTTTTAAATAAATTTTCTTTATATGGGGGATTATGGACACATAGTACTTTAAGTCTCCAATTTTCATGAAGTCTGTCTTGTTGGCAGAAGCCATCTTTCCTTGTCTTCCTTGAGGACCTCAAAGAATCTAACTTATGTTGGTTATCATTTAAGGGGAAGTCCGTTTGCTTATACTCCTTCTACAAGTCTCATTGTTTTCAGATCTGTAACTGGAGTCAGATTGTAGCATGTTGTACCTTTGCATAGTCAAAATGGGAAGAAAAAAATTATTTGTTAACATTATAAGAAAAGATTTTTGCTAACATCAACAAGAACTTCAGTACTGTGTAGAAATGGGTTCTGATGGTGAGAGGGAAACATTTGCTTTTGGCTCATTATATTAGCTTTTGCATTTGGCTCAGTTTATTAGCATGGTGCTGCAACTACCGAAGATTCTGTATTTAGGATTCTAGCTCAAGCAACTAGAAGATGTTGTAATTGGTTGTAATCCTTTCATATTGGTCTCAGGATTGGCCTATACTAAATGAAGTTGAATGCCTACAAATTTATGGTGTAATATAGAGTAAGAAGTCAGAAGATTAAAGGACTTAATTTTAATAGGACTGATAGAGTGGATTTTTCATTGTGACCATTCACCCATCTCCCTTATTTCTTCTTCACCATTATCCACTAAGAGGTCCAGAAAATACTTTATTCCCTGGGGTAATGAGAAGTACTCTGAGGACATGCCAGCATCTATGAAGAACAGTATAATTGTTGTTGTCTGTAGGTAGGTGTACCTAGTGCCATTGAAATGTCTTTCTAATTTCAAGTGGTGGGATTCTTGTCTGGCTCTAACTTTCATAGACCCACACCGTTCCATTAGTTTGCATGACAGGCATGATGATCAGAGATGCACTGACTTGATGGCTTCTTTTTGTCTGTAGCTAAAGGATGATGGGGTCCCTAGGTCTAAAATAGATGGGTGGCCCATTAAGGTCTTATTTGATGTATATAACCAAAAATTTTAGGATTTACAAGTGAAGGTTTGACTTGAACTATCGTAAGAGTAAGTTGTAATTCTTCACACAGTTCCTAGACTTTTATTAGGTCTATAGAACCAGGTAAGTTTTCCTTCTTTCTTTATGCATTTAAAAAAATATTTTCACTTGTTTTTTCATTCTTACTCCCCTTTGCAGTTCAGTCCATAGGTTATAGAAGAAACCAGAAGGGAAGGAGACATCACCTAGAGATTTTGATATTGGAGCAGTGTGCAACAACTGATAAGACACTGGTTTTTATCTCCTGTGGAGGAACAGAAACAGTGTTTTTTTTTTTTTTTTTTCTTTTTTAAGATTTTATTTTCTTTTTTTTGTGAAAAAGAGCAAGGGCATGAATGGGGTGGGGCAGGGCAGAGGGAGAAGCAGACTCCCCACTGAGTAGGGAGGCCGATGTGGGACTCCATCCCAGGACCCTGGGATTGTGACTTGAGCCAAAGATAGATGCTTAACCAACTGAGCCACCCTGGCGCCCAAGGAACAGAAAGAGTTTTATTCTTTATTGGTCTGAATTTGGTCTCATTTCAAATAACTTCTTAATGTTAGAGAAATTTTTTTTTTTTTTTAAAGATTTTATTTATTTATTTGACAGAGAGAAATCACAAGTAGGCAGAGAGGCAGGCAGAGAGAGAGGAGGAAGCAGGCTCCCTGCGGAGCAGAAAGCCCGATGTGGGGCTTGAACCCAGGACCTGGGATCATGACCTGAGCCGAAGGCAGCGGCTTAACCCACTGAGCCACCCAGGCGCCCCTGTTAGAGAAATTTTTATATTAGGAGCCCAATAGAAGGCAGAACTCAATTTTCTAGCATCCCTTGCAGCTAGGAACAGGCATGTGACCTAGCTTCTATTGATCAGAAGCAACTGTGGAAGACATGGATTCATAAGAGAGAATTGCAAGGTAATAGCTCTTGCTTGGAATTGCTTCCTCATGTGGATGTTAGGTGCTGAGACATCAAACTTTTATAGGTATCAGTGGTGGACATCCTGGTGAGCCTTACTGTCTGAGATTCTGCTTTCATGGTACCACGTCTCAAAGGGTGGGAACAGTTTGGTGGGGAGACTTAGGTATTTTTCCTGGCTGCATACCACCCAGCTGGTTCTGGGGCTTTTTAGGGAGAATTCTTTGAGTTATGTAATGTATTTTAATTAATTATTTTTCTGTTGACTGTTCCTGAAATAGGTTCTGTTGTTTGCAACTAAGAACCCCGATTGATCTAATTTAAAGATTGTTTATTGTCAGAATATTTTCGTTTTCTTTCCTTTTTTTAAAAGATGTATTTATTTATTTGAGAGAGGATATATATATAGAGAGAGTGTGTGTGTGCAAAAGTTGGAGAGGGACAGAAGGAGAGGGAGAGAAGCAGACTCCCTCCCCACTGAGTGTGGACCCTGCCACAGGGCTCCAGCCGATGGAGATGGACCCCGAGATCATGACCTAAACTGAAATCAGATGTTCAACCAACTGAGCCATCTAGGTGCTCCAGAGTCTTTTATTTTTCTAATCAAAATCCAAAAGTTGCCAGGCATTTATACTTTATTTTTGTGTCCTCAGGGGTCTACATTTCTCTGCCACTTTTTTTTTCTACCTAGAATGCTAATTTTTATACTATTTGAATTGCTTCCTGTCCTTCAGTACTGAGCTTTAGTTCCATTGCTGTGATGAAGCCTTTCTTGTACATCCCAGCATCCTGATGGATTCTTTTATTCCTCTGAGTTCTAGTAGCATTTATTTAGGTGTTAAGTGCTAGGTTTTTAGAAATGTTTCTTTCTGTACACATCTTAGTTCTCACACTAAATAGTATGCATCCTGAAAACTGGTAATCTAGCTCTTTCAGTTCCTTGCATTATGTAGCAGAATGCCTTGAAATTATTAGATTCGAAGTTCAGTATAGTCACTTTCATAATGTACAGTTATTAGAGGGGATGAGGATCATAATGATACCAAGCCAAGTGAGCTAACAAACTAATTGGATTTACTTGATCTTGGTCCTACTGAGACAAAAATATTCGTCCAGGAGTCCCAATTTCTCTTTTTCTCAAGAAGTCTGAGACTTGCTTCTCATCCCTCTTTTAATCAGCAGGTGCACCATCTTCTGAATTACTATCTTCATAATGTTTAATAATTTTTTATCTTGATGAAAGCCTTCTATTTCACCCTTACTTTCTAGTTACTTTTATTGTACCCTCTAGAATTGCTGTTCATAATCAGCAACCTTACTTTTTCAATTTCTTTTAAAAATTTGTGTAAATTATGAAATATTTTGAATAATAAGAAAAAACTTAAAGTAATGCAGTAAACCCTATGCACGCAGCCTGAAGGTCAAATAACATTTTGCTTCTTTGCCGTTTCTCTTCTTTTAAAATTCTATGCCCCCCCCCAGCCTTTCCTCCCTCCTTCAGAGGTACTCATCCTGAAGTTCTTGTGTATCATGCCTCTGTTCTTTGGTACATATAAAATATTTACATAAAAGATGACTTGAAAATTTTTCATACAACATTGTTTTCTAGATGTATTCTTACTGACATGTGTAGGTTTAGTTCATTCTTTCTAACTGCTATTTGGTATTCTATGTTTAATAAAACTCAGTTTTATACTAAGAGATGATGAGGTCCTGCCTTTGGCCAATGATTAGCTTTGTAAATAAGTGCCTAGTGTGTAACTTTATCTAGCACAGACACACAAGAGTAGAATTGCGAGATCACAAGGTGTAGGTGCTACTACATTTTATGAAGTATGTCGAGTCAAGTCCAAAGAAGAGGTACTATTTTGTGCCCATCAGCATGCTTCCCCATTTTTTTAAATGAAGATTTTGTTTAATCTAGCCGCTGATTCTTGCCTCTCTGAAAGATGAACTCTTTTCATTACTTTGATTTCTAGTAAAGTTGAACATATTTGCATGGGTCTTGTTCATTCTGGTCTCCTATTATATGAGTCTTTTCTCTGTGTCCTTTGCTAATTTTTTTTTTCCTGTCAGGTATTGACTTTTATATTGATTTATGGCAATTCTTTTTATAATCAGTATATTAATGTTTTGGTATTAGCATTGCAAATATCTTTTCTGTAGGGTTTTTAAATTTACATTTATTTTTAAAATTTCAATTCCAGTATAGTTAACATACAGAGTTATATTAGTTTCAGGTATACAATATAGCAGTTCAGCAATTCTATACATCACCCGGTGCCTATCATGACAAGTTCACTCTTTTAATTTTCATCTCCTGTTTCACCTGTCCCCCCACACATCTCTCCTCTGATAACCATTGGTTTGTGCTCAGTAGTTAAGAGCCTTTTCCTGACATGTCCTCCCCCACACTTTGCTTATTTGTTTTCTTTCTTAAATTTCACTTACGAGTGAAATCATAGGATATTTGTCTTCCTTTATTTCACTTAGCATTATACTCTAGCTCCATCCATGTCATTGTAAATGGCAAGATTTTATTCTTTTTTATTGACCCTGGGACGGCTTCCAAAATTTGGTGGTTGTAAATAATGCTGCTATATAAACATAGGGGTGTATGTATCCTTTTAAATTAGTGTTTTTGAATTTTTTGGGTAAATACCCAATAGCATGATTACTGGGTCGTAGGGCAGTTCTATTTTCAACTTTTTGAAACTCCATACTGTTTTCCATAGTGGCCACACTAGTAATGCACGAAGGTTCCTTTTTCTCTACAAGCCCATCAACACTTGTTCTATCTGTGGGTTGTTTTTGATTTTGTTTTAAAATTTTAAATTTATTAAATGGGTTTATTTCTAGAGTCCGTTCTGTAACGTAGTCTTACATGATTTGCTTGCTTTCATGTCATTATCATACTGTGTTAATTATAATAGTTTTGATATGTCTTGAAGTCTGATAAGGTTAAATCTTCTCTTACTGAATTTTAGGTCAGCTTGTCAGATTTTTTCCCCATCTCAAGGAAAATCCAACAAAAACAAATGCTAAACCATGTTGGGATTGTGTTTGGAATTTCATTGAATTTACAAGTATAGTGGGGATAATTGTCTTATTGGATGACTACGGTATATATTTAAATATTCTTTAATGTTTTTCAATACAGTTTTATTATTTTCATAGGTCTTTTATTTTTTCTTAGATTCTTTATGGTTTTTGTTATTGTGAATGATAAATTTTTTTTTTTAAAGATTTTATTTATTTGAGAGAGAGAGATCACAAGTAGGCAGAGAGGCAGGCAGAGAGAGAGGAAGGGAAGCAGGCTCCCTGCTGAGCAGAGAGCCCGATGTGGGACTCGATCCCAGGACCCTGAGATCATGACCTGAGCAGAAGGCAGTGGCTTAACCCACTGAGCCACCCAGGCACCCTGAATGATAAATTTTTATACATTTTTTCACCATCAGTAACCAATTAGTATGGGAAATAGATTGCTGTTTGTATATTGTATTTGTATATTGTTCAGCAACCTTGCTGAACTCTCATTCTAACAGTTCTAGTAAAGTTGGATTGTCTAACAGTGGATTGTCTTGGATACCCTATGTAGTTCATCATATAATAAGGGAGTAATGATTGTTTTTGTTATCTTCCCAGCCTAAGCCTCTTTACTGTTCTTGTATTACTGAGCTATCTCTGGCTCCTTTACTAAAATATAGTGCTTCCTGGGTTTTGGCTTTATATGCGTATTACTATATGGAGAAGGAAGAGGGATCTTAGTTCTAAAGTCTCTCACCAAGGTCCAAAAGGCTTATATGAGTTAAATGCAAAGGTATAGGTATGGGACTAGTAATCCATCCTAGGGTAGAAGCAGTGTGAACTTTTAATCTTAATTAGTTTTTTTCTGTGTTACTGGAATTTAAAGATTTTTCTTTCATGGTAGCTAAAAAGTTCACTTAAAGCATGATTTTGATTTATCCCTCTGTGAACTTTCTGTGGGAAGGCTTTTCAGGTTATCTGATCTGATATATTGTTGGAACTAGAAGTATAGCCTGTACTGTATAAATTTCCTTAATTGAAATTTCACTCCATTTGGAGTACCCCACTCATGCTGGTTTTTTATATCTTTTAGCATTCTGTAGCATAATGGTTTAAAAGAGTAAACTTGGTTAAGTTTCTTAAAATTTGTCTGCGTTTGTTTCTACATTAGTAGTAGTAGTAATAGTATAATTTCTTACCTCAGATTATTTGTGAGCATTAAATTCATACAAAGTATTTACAACAGTATCAGTATTTACATTAAATTCATACATACAAATTCATACATATGAAGTATTTACAACAGTGTCAGTTTCCTTTTAGCTGCTATCTACTGCCTTCTTAGTAGATTCTTATAAGATAATGACACATTGCTCATAATCTTGTATGTTTTAGGTCCTACAGTGATCTTGGATGATTTCAGCATCCACATGGATGAGGCATCAACATACGGAGTCTCATTTCCCTGACCTTTCCAAATCCAGTGACTTTGTCCTCCAGTCTATCCTGTTACTCACTCCCATGGGAATTATTAGTTTAATTGTTCCACCTAACAAATTATTAATAAGTACCTTGTGTCCTTCAGAGTTGTTTGATTAATCATATAAATGTTGATTAGCCATTTTAACTATACTGCCAACTCATTTATACTTCCAGTCTTTTGGCTTCTCATTCTTCCAGTTATCAGCCTTCTCCATTTTTCACATTTCTTGTTAACTGAGGGTTTGTTGTCTACTTCTTGTCCATATCCTAGATTCCTCTTCCTTATATATATTTGTCCCAGCTGTCTGACAAAATCCCAGTGCTAATTTAATCCAATGACCTGCTTCCTCCATTTCTGTACCACATGAATGCTGCAGTAGAAAATCACCTTAAGGAACATACTCTTTTTACATTATAAATTCATGATCATCTAGTGGACCCTGCTACTATTTGGAAATCTGTTGTCTTCCTCTTGGCAGCTGGCTTCTTCATCTCCACCTTAACTGTTTGAGTTAATCACTCTTCTCAGACCTCCAACATGACCCTTCTCTTTGTAGAGAAAGCTTTTTCTATTACTTTCCAATGAAATACAAGTACTACATGATAACCCTTAGTTGCCCATTACCTATACCACTTTTTTCTTCCTCCTTAATATTAAAGTAGGGGCAATACTGCTTATAAAAAGCAGATAAACTAAGGCTGTCTCTCTTGCCTTCTCATTCTCTGGGGTATCCTACACTCTTGACTATCTCTTCTTTTGTATATTCAGTTTCTTTCTTTACACTAGGTTCTTCTCATCAGTATTTAAACATACCATTTGTCGCTAAAAAACCAAAATGAAACAATATGGCTTTATGAGCACTAGATTACTGATCTTTTGTTCTCTTTCCTAGCCAAATGCTTGAAATCATTATTTATGTTTGTTTCCATTTCTCACCTTTGTCTCATCTCAATTTATTCACTCCACCAAACAGTAGTTGCTAATGATACCAGTGACCTCTGTTTCAATAAATTATGTGGGTATTTTTAGACTTGCTTTTTATTTGACCTCTGTATTAGTTTCCTGAGGCTGTCATAATGAAGTACCACAGACTGGGTGGCTTAAGCAACAACAGTGTATTTTCTCACAGTTTTACAGGCTAGAAGTCATGGTGTCCGCAGGTTTGGTTTCTTCTGAGGCATCTCTCCTTGGCTTGCAGATAACTATATTCTTGCTGTGTCTACCACCTTTGCTCTGTGGATGTACATCCTTGGTATCTGTGTTCACATTTCCTCTTGTTAAGGACACCAGTCAGATTGCGTTAGGACTTAGATAATAACATAATCACCCCTGCAGTAGGCCCTGTTCTCAACTGCAGTCATGTTCTGAGGTATGCTAGAGGTTAGAGCTTCAACACTGGAACTTTAGGGGAACACAGTTCAACTTTGAACAATCTCTTAGCAGCTTTTAGCATTGTTGAAAACTCCTTCAAACCCTTTGGTATATTATTCTTCAGCCTCTTTTATAGGCTTCTCTTCTTTTTGGTTATTTAAACTCTAAGTTCTTGAGTCTTGGTCCTAGGGTGCTTTCTCTTGCCTCTGTTTTTTTCTCACCAGGCAGTCTCACCACTTTGATTTCCACTTATGGAGAGAATTTCTTATCTGTTACTCTAGCCCTTACTTACCTAAGTTCCAGTCCTATTTCATAACTCTACTTAGCTGTCCCATAGGAGTCTAATGAGTCTACATCTGAATTTAGGATAATCTCCCTCCATGTGATTTGACCCTAGTCTACTTATTTAGCCTTATCTCATGCACATTCTTTTTTACTCCTTGCTGTGTAGCCACACTTGGTCCAAATATGCTATATCATTTCCTTTAGAACCTTTGCTCTTGTTATTTCTTGTGTCAGTATGCTCCTCACCTTTAAAAACCACCAATTTTTAATGTGTATCAAAGCTGTGAATATTAGTTATTAGGAAAATGCAAATTGAACCATGACATAACTATTAAAACCAACTATAAGGGCTAAAATTAAAAAGACTGCAATAGCAAATTTTCCACTAAGACTCTCGAACTCCCATAAATTGCTGGTGTGTGTATATACTGGTAGAACCACTTGGGAAAACCATTTGGCATTTTTATATAAGTTTAAGCATACATCTGCCTTTTGGATCCAACAGTTCTTCTGGGCATTTTCCCAAGATAAATGAAAACATATATCTATAAAAAGCCTTTTTCAAGAATATTTATAGTAGATTTACTTGTAATAATTATAATAATTTATAATTTATTTATAACAGCCGAGAACAATGCAAATGTCAGTCACTAGGATGGATAATGGATTGAACAGTTTTGGTGTATTCATACAGTAGAGTACTACTCAGTAATAAGATGGAAAGAATATATGCAAAATAACATGGAGGAATCTCACAAAAACAGAGAAAGATGCTGGATACACTACAGTGTGATTCCATTTACATTAAGTTCTAGAGCAAGCAAAGCTAATCTATGGTGAAAAAATTTAAAATATTGAACAACGGTTGCGTTGTTTTGGTTGTGGGGAGTATTTGTTTCCTGAAGTGATGCAAATGTTCAGTATCTAATAGAGGTGTGGGTTACACAAGTTTATTTGTCGGAGTTGTATAGATAAATATCTATTTAGATAAATAGATAAATATATATATATAGATAGATTTATATATATTTATATGGATAAATATATATATTTATATAGATAAATTTCTATATAAATTTTACCTAAAAATATAAAATATAAAAGTAAATATAATATATTTATATAGAAATATGCATTATATTTCTATATAAATATAAAATATAAAATATAAAAGTAAATATAATATATTTATATAGAAATATGCATTATATTTCTATATAAATATAAAATATAAAATATAAAAGTAACAATTAAGTTGGGTGCCAGGGAGTGGAGGGTATAGATGAAACAAGAATAGCATGATGTTGATGGTTGCTGAAGTTGGGTTATGGATACATAGGAGTTTATTATACTATTCTGTTTATTTTGTGTATGTTTAAAATTTTCCACAGGAAAAGAATTTTTTGTTTTGTTTTGGAAATCCAAAAGTTATGAAGACATGCAAGCACCTATATTCTTACCACTGGCTTAATAAATAAAACTGTACCAGTATAATTCTTTTCTCTTGTGAACCATGCCCTGATTACATGTCCCCTTCCCCTCATGGACCACTGTCCCAAATCCCTCTTCACTTTAAAACATTCTCCAAATACCAATCTAAAGGTCACTTCCTTCGCGCAGGGTGGAGGAGTGGAGGGGAGGAGTCTTTCCTGATTCAAAACACTCACCAAGTTAAGTGCCCCTGCTATATGCTTTCATGGCTTTTATCATAATTGTGACTTATTTGCTTGATTACTTCATATCAATCTCTCTAGTAGACTAAGTTTTCAGAGGGCAGAGTATTTCTATTCTTGTTGTCTTAGTGCCTAGCATAATAACTTTTCTGAATGATTGTGTTGGTAGAGTTTTTTCTTTTTTAAATTAAAGATAACATGAAAATTGAAGAGCTATTCTATTATTCCTTACCTTGATTGTTGGATTAGTATGTTAAAAAAAGTTAGGAATGTGAGCAAATGCTTGATAGGTGGTAATTCTTTCTCATTTTATTGGCACTGATTAAATAAAAGGAGCAATAATACTGTGTACTTAGATTTGGAACCATGTCCAAAAGGCCTGCCACTTTGTTCCCCAAATACTCTTGAGCTTTATTATGTTGTATTTTCTGACTTGGAAGCATGTCAGTAAGTAAGACTTCTTTCCTATTTACAAAGATTATTCTAAATACCTCTTTCCTCTAATGTGCTTTCTCCTTTGCCTATTACTTTGGTGTTTATCAGGGATGATGATCTTTAAGGGCTTGCTATTTAAAAATTTTTTATATTGTAGTGTATATTTTAGACTTTGATATGCTTCACTGGTATGAAATAATGAATAATAAAGTTTGATAAAAATGTTTTGGGAATAGTTATGCAATTAAACACATTATCTTTTTAAAAAAGTGTTATCTTTAATGCAAATGTATGTTTAAAGTATTAAAGGGGAGGGTTGTGTTTTGCTTTTTGCTATTCTGTATTTCCATGAAGTACTTCAGTAGTTTAACAAAACAGCTAAATTTCTGCTCTGATTTTTTTTTTTTTTTAAACTCTTGCGGCTTCTTGGGAGGCAGAATATTGTATGGTTTGAGTGTGAACTCTGAAGAGTCAGATTACCAGGGTGTGAGGCCTAGTTTCACTATTTCCTTGCTGCGTGACTTTGACCAAGTGACTTAACTATTTGTGCCTCAGTTTCCTCATCGTTAAAACAGAGATAATAATAGTATTTGACAGTGTTGTGGAGATTGTATGAGTAGTGTGTACAGTGTGTGATACATAGTAAATATTAGATATTTATTACTCTTTGGGTTCTCTGGAGCCCAATAAATAATGCTTTTTTCTCTAAGACTTTTTTAAAAATTGTCATAAAATGCACATATTCTGAAATTTACCATTTTCACCATTTTAAAGTGGTACAATTCAGTGGAATTAAGAACATTCATAGCATTGTGCAGCTGTTACCACTATCCATTTCTGGAACTCTTTCATCATCCCTAACAAACTGCCCATTAAACAATACCTCTTCATCGCCCTCTCCCCATGGTCCCTGATAACCTCTCTGTTTCTATGAATGTGACATTCAGGGTACCATGTGTAAGAGGAGTCATATAGTATCTGTCCTCTTATGACTGGCTTATTTCAGATGGCATAATGGTTTCAAGGTTCATTTGTATTGTAGCATGCATTGTACAGCAATAAAAATTGCCCCTGCAATTTTTATCTTTATTCTCTTGTGATTGGAAAATATACTTCATATGATATCAGTCTCTTTGAATTTTTTGAGAGTTGTTTTGTGGCCAAACATCTGGTTCTTCCGGGAGAATGTTTTAGCAGCACTTGAGGAGGATGTGTATTCTGTTGCTTTTGGGTGGAGTATTTTATAACTATTAACATCACTTCAGGTTGATGAGAAGAGACATGGGTATCCTAGAGGTTCTCTGAGACCTTTCATTTTCCTTTTCTCCTTTCTGTTCATCATACTGGTTAATCTTAGATGAGCTGTCTTCAAACTTGCTGATTATTTCTTTACCTTCTCAGTTCTGCTATGGAACCCCTCTAGTGAGTTTTTCATTTCAGCTACTGTGTTTTTCAGTTTTAGAATTTCTGTATTTTTTCTTTTTAATTTCTTTCTCTCTATTGATCTCTTTTTGGTGAGATACCATTATCATACCTTTAGTTCTTTGTCGTCGTTTCTTTTTGTTTTTTTGAACATAGTAAAAATAGCTGATTTAAAGTCTGGTTAAGTCCATTGTCTGGGCTTCTTCAAAGATGGTTTTTATTGATTGCGTTTCCCCCCCGTGTATGAACTATACTTTCAAGTCTTTCTTAAGACTTGAAATTTCAAGTCAGTTTCTTTCAAGTCTTGTAATTTTTTTGCTGGAAACCTGACCTTTTAAATTACATAATATGGACAATTTAAATTTCATGATACAGATTCTTTCCCCTTCCAAGATTTGTTGTTGTTTTTTTTTTTTTTTTGTGAAACCAGTTTATTTTTCATAATGAAATTAATATAAACCCTATATTATTTTATGAGTAAGAATTCAGAAATTTGCCACCCACATATAAAAGCCCTTTTTGGGGAAAAACATTAAAAAGTGTTCTTCCTACAAATCAAAATTAAATCCTACAATATAGTATTTAAGCAGTGCTGCCAAGATTTGTTTTTATTGTTATTGTTTTTTAAGTGATTGTTCTCAACTAATTTTATCAAATCTGAATTCTTTGTCATGTGAGACTACTAAATTCTCCACTCAGCTTAGTTGTCAGCTGATGATTGAACAGGGATTTTCTTGAATTTATGGAAGCTGTAAGTCTGCTGGAGAGATTGATAAGAAATAATCAAACAGATAAATCACAATTATGATAAAAGCCATGAAAGCATATAGCAGGGGCACTTAGCCCAGTAGTGTTTTGAGACAGAAAGACTTTTCCCCCAAGAAAGTGACCTTTAGATTGATATTTGGAGAATGTTTTAAAGTGAAGAGGGATTCAGAATAGTGTTTGGTGGGGGAAGAGTGTGTGGAATTAGGGTATGGGTCACAAGAGAAAAGAACTATATTGGTACAGTTTAATTTATTAAGCCACTGTTGAGAACGTTGATGCTGTTTATGTGTTTTCATAACTTTCTGATTAAAAAAACCCTTTTGTATCAAAAATTTTAAACATACACAAAATAAACAGAATCGTATAATAAATTTTTATTTCCTTTCATGTTTTTCAGTGCAGACTGGCTCTTTTCAGATGGCGTGAAACTTGTGTAAAGAGCCAGTCTGAATTTTTTAAAATTAGATTTTATTTATTTATTTATTAATTAGCATAATCTCTCTGCCCAGTGTAGGGCTTAACTCACGATCTGATATCAAGAGTTGCGTGCTCTGCTGACTGAGCTAGCCCAGCACGCTGGAATTTCTTAGCCTAGAACATCAGGCTTGGAGAGGTTCTGGTTCATTTTTGAGTCCTAAGTTAAAACATTAATAAGACTCTCTTAGTGTGGCTGAATCCAGTTGGATTGATTCACTGTAGCCCAGGCTCACTTAAGGACATTGAGTTCCCAAGGTAGCTCCTGAGAGGAGGGTAGCAGGGATAAGAGATAGTGCTTGGGAGAAAGCAAGGATGTAAGGCAGAGAGTACCATGGATGTAAGGATTATAGTGAGATAAGTTTTATAATTTATTCTACAAATGCTATTTGTAGTCTCTTGATTTTATCCGAAACTCTTAAAGTTGATCATCTGTATGACTTTACGATTCATGAAAACTGATGTTTTTCTAATATTTAGAAGTGGTTTAAAATGCCTATTACTGGAATCAATATTTTACTTAATTAATTGATATTTCTCTTTGATTAGCAATTACTTAGACAATGCTAAAAGTTAATTAGGAGTTTCATAATAGATATATAATTGTACCAACCATGAATCACATTTGAAAATCTAGTATTCATGTACTCCTGAGGCACCTAATGCCCAAAAGCTTGTATTTTCAGGAACTTCATAATACATAAAGATTTTGGGCATTCAGGATACCTCAGCAGTGACCTATTTTTAAAAAAAAAAGATCTGAATACCATCTGCCTTCTCTTATAACCCTTTAAGGTCTGTCCATTGCATGGAAAAAAGTCCAAATCCAAAAGTCCTTCAAGAACATTTCCTACTTGGAACTAGAGGGTATTAATGCTAAGTGAAATAAGTGAAATAAGTCAATCAGAGAAAGACAATTATCACATCTCAGTGATATGTGGAATTTAAGAAACAAAACAGAGGATCATAGGGGAAGAGAGGAAAAAATAAAACAAGGTGGAACCAGAGAGGAAGATTAACTGTAAGAGGCTCTTAATCATAGGAAACAAACAGTATTGCTGGAGGGGTGGGAGTGGAGGGATGAGGGTTACTGGGTGATGGACATTAAGGAAGGTATGTGATGTAATCAGCACTGGGTATTATATAACACTGATGAATCACAGACGTGTACCCCGAAACCAATAATACATTATATGTCAATAAAAAAAGAATATTTCCTGCTTATTCCTTAGATGCATCATCATTCTAGCCTTACTAAGTTAATTAAAAATTTCCACATTACTGTGTGTTTTATGTACCTGTTTTTGTATATAAGTTGTTCACTTAAGCCTAAATATACTTTCCTTTATTTTGCCTCAAAAGTCTCCTTATTTAAGATTTTTTTATTTTGTCTAAGCTCAATTCATGCTGTTATATTTAAGTTAATATTATTGTAAGCTGCCTACAGTAATTTTTCTAGATGCTTGTTTAATCCTTAAATTCAGTTGCTTAAGGACATAGATCGTATATTAATCTTTGGGTATCTTTCATGTGTTGTTTAATGTAGTTGATCAATTAATGCCTATTGGGTAAATGAACATTTTATTTTTCATTTTGAGAATATTACAGGGGTTGTTCCTTAAGGTGTTAGTATTAGGGGATGGCACAGATTTCTATAAGATTGGCTCTGTAGGAAAATGGAAGAGAATAATAAAATATAAGTAGTTTCCTTTAGGAATAGTTTTCTGAAGCTGAAACTCATATGTTAAGTCATTAAGTTACCTTGAGTGGAAAGTCAGATTTCTAGATGATTACGTTTTAGTTGTTAAAGTAAATGGCATATAAGAGAACTTTTAAGTTAATATGGCAAAAAAGGGGAAAAATTGCAAAGTTAAGAGTCTCTGAGGTTTCTGATGTTTCATAGACTAACAAAAGGTTGCTTTATTAGCAGCATTAATGAACGAATCGCTTTATTGGCATAGGCATACTGGTAGCTTTGTCGGTCCAAAGAGCTAAGAGATCTTATTTCAATTCATGATTATGTTAGAGTAGTGAAGTGAAAGCCATTGACCTTCTCTTAAGCAGAAAATAGAAAGTTTTTACAAATAGATTAGAGCATTATAAGGAATGTGATGAAGAACTAACTTAGAAAGTCACTTAAAAATTTTGAGTAAAATTTTTTTTCTGCACCAATTTTACAACAGTAGATTTTTGAAAATAGACTTAATTGATTGGTATTTAAAATAATAACTTTAATGGGATTTTTTTTTAGAGGTAGGTCAAATGATTGAAAAAACTATGAATTATTAGAATGGATAAACTTTTCAGTTCTCCGAATGATGATACATATTAAGTGCCACCTGAGATACAGATGGTATTAAATTTTATAGAAGGTATAATACCACATGGATGGCATACCTTCCAAGTTATCTTTTATTTAAGTAAATGAAATACATTTTGCTTATTAAGATCATTTGAGAGTGCTGATTTCCTTCTATTAATTTACATCGGAGATTAAAAGTAGAAAGGGGGGGGTCTTCTAAATCAAAGTTCTTCAAAGCAATAGTTTTAAACACCAGGAATTGCAGAGCTAAGTATTGTATAGCTGTGTAGAACTGAGATTTGTATAACAGCAGTTCATTTACAATATTAAATTTCCAAATTATGAGATATTTAAAAATATAAAAAATACAAGAAGGAATTTAAAATGCTCATGTATTCAAACTGCCAAAATTGACAGATATTCACATTATTATAATTGTTTCAGAACTTTTAAATAAAAGTATAGTTGAAGTAAATTAATCTTACTCTTTTCGTCTTTCTCATAAGAGGCAATTACGACTCTGAAGTTATGCATTGTTTATGCACACATTTGTGTAAAATATTAATAGTATGGATTTAGTTTTAAAGTGTAAATATTGTTTAACACATTGCTTTTTTCACTGTGTTCATATCAAAATTATCCATGTTGATGTATGTATGTATGTATTTAAAGTTTATTTTAACTTCTGTATTACTAGTTTGTTCCATTATTTGTGATGTTAAACTGGATTATTTGGTTTAGCTAGTGCTGCCAGATTTCTCCTTTGTAAAGATAGCTTTTTCTTTTTGGTAATTAATCCCTGCCTGGAGGCTGAATAAACATTGCTTCTCAACAACCTTTCACCCAATGATTTTAACATTCATAGTTGATTTTTGCTTGAATCATTGATTGCATTGATGCTTGCAAGATGGATGATTTTTTAGCTCTTGTCTTCCCACATTTATTACTGGCGTTCTTCTGTAAGGAAGTTTCTATTCTCCTTTTTACATTATCACTGTGGGCTTATGGATTCTTCTTTTTATTCAGTGAATTAAAATCCATTATTTGTTATATTTCTTTTGAAGGTTCAAATTGTTAAAATTTAGCTGTGGGAACGGCTTGTTTTTGTGTTTCTGTGATGTGTCCCATCATTTTTAGAGCACTGAGTTGCTTTCTGGAACAACAGAATGTTCCATTCTTACCTTTATGCTTTTTCTACCATAAACCTCGAAATGGCTATTTCTCCTTGGACCCTCTTTCCTCTTAGTGGCCATTTACAGTCTACATCATGGGCACTGGGTATGTTCTGTATTACCGTGTATTATAGTTTTTAGGGTCTCTTTTCATTAGACAGAGCCAGTGAGGTTTAAAAAACCACTAATATTTGTAATTCCAATCTACTACCGTAGGGTTTTTCTCTTATTTCATATTTGGATATCTCTTCTCCCACTGTGAGGACCCTAACAATAACATCAATGTACATTTATTCATTTGTTCTGTCCTATGATATATACACGACATAATATTGAAATTGCCATACCAATACTGCTGCCAACTATAAACCCAGTAAGTAAAGCTTAAGTTTTCTATGCAGTTTTTTGTTCATACAATATATTCCAGTGAAGGTATAGTCAGAGTGCTATGCTCATAGCTTATTCTAATTAATTATGTTTTTCATGTCATCTTGGTAAGCACTTGGTTCATTTTTTTGGTTTGTTTGTATTCAGTTTTAGCTCCATTGTTGATTTTATTTAAACATTTTAAAGGCATTCTCAGAGGTCTTCCTTCTCAGTCATTTGTTTCCATTTTTGCACATTTTGTAGCAAATCAGTTTCATTAGTTTCTGGTTTGTCCTTGTATTTCCTTTTTTAAAAATAAATCTGTTTTGTGTGTGCATGTGTTTATGTTTGTATGTATTAATTTTTTATACAAATAAAATTATATGTGCTTATTCTTTATGAATGAATTTGAGCATTAGCTTATGGAGTTCTAGGAAAACATTTGCTAGTATTTTTATTTGAATATTGTTATTACTCATTGGGGAAATCAACATCTTTATGATAATAAGTCACCTTTGCAAGAGAATAGCAGCTGTCTGTTCAAGTTTACTTTTATATGGTTCAGAAGTGTTTTTAAAGTTTTCTTTATAGAGGTTTTATACATTTAAGTTTGTTCCTAAATATTTTTATCTTTTTTGTTGCTTTTGTAAATACTGTTTTCAGTTAAATAAGCAATTTGGGTTTTTTCCTTTTAATAGAGAGTTAAACTTACATTATCTTGATATGATGTGTGTTTTTCTAATTGATGTGTTGTATTTACTGCTGTTTTATTCCTCTCACACTTGGGCTGTTTCTCTATTCTTTGATAATTATTTTCTTAAGTAAGATTGGTATTTTTGTTGTAATGGCTAACTTTAAGCAATGAACTTAGACTGCTGGTAGTTGGTTTGTCTGTATTAAATGAATATCCTTGGACATTCACATATTACCTGTTTAAGACCTGTGATTCTTCTCTGTTTGTTTTTTTTTAATCACCCTTTATTTCACATTTTAAATATTCCATTATAATTTAGTGAGAGAGTATAATATTTAAATATCATTCTTCTGATCTTGTCCATGCCTTTGTGTTAGTAATATATTTAAATTTTTTTCTTCCAAATTTTTATTTAAGTTCTAGTTAGTTAATATATAGTGTAGTATTGGTTTTGGGAGTAGAATTTAGTGATTAATCTTACCTGTAGAGCCCAGTGCTAATCACAAGTGCCCTCCTTAATACCCATCACTTATTTAGCCCATCCCCCTACCCACCGCCCCTTCAGCAACCCTCAGTTAGTTCTCTGTAGTGAAGAGTCTCTTATGGTTTGCCTCCCTCTCTGTTTTTATCATAATACATCTAAAATTAAATGTATTCAATATTTACCCCATTGTTTAGTAAGGTTTTTGCCTAAGTTTCCTCTGTCTTTTTTTGATGGGATGAAATTCATTCTTCTCTAGATTGCTTATAATGGGCTCTGCATAATATTCCTGAGTTCTTGCATGTTTAAATATGTTTCTTTAATAGCCTTGATAAAAAAGGACACCTGACTGGATATGAAATCCTTGGTTTACACTTTGCTTCTTGGATTTCTTTCTGTTCTTTTTTTTCCTTTTTAAGATTTGTTAGTGAGAGGGAGAGTGTGAGAGCACAAGTGTGGGGAGTAGCAGAGGGAGTGGGAGAGAATCCCGAGCACACTCCCTCCTGAGGTTGGAGCCCTTTGCTGGGCGGGATCTCACCGCACTGAGTTTAGGACCTGAGCCAAAATCAAGAGTCAAACCCCCAACCAACTGAGCCATCCAGGTGCCCTGCTTCCTTGGATTTCTTAATAAAGATGATACAGTGTTGATTCACTTTGAATGTAAGGTTATCCTATATTGTCTTTTGAAAGTTTTAGTTTTGATTTTCATGTATTGGTAAAACATAACACCTTGAAAGTTTTATCTGAACGAGGTTAATTTTACCTTACTTTTTAAGTGTATGATTAATTGTCCCTGAATCATTCATTAAATAATCATTTTCTCACTTATTTTAAACATAAAATATGATGTTTATACAAAACATAAATTTGTTATGTATCAGATTTCTATATATACACAGATTTGAATTTGGTCTCTGTGTTCTGTTACATTGGCCTCTTTGACCTAATACTGTAGTTTTCACCAATATAGATATATAGTAAATCTTCATAACTGGTTGGTAAGCTTCCTTTCTTTTATACTAAAATTTTCTGCTAATGTAAGTCCTATATAAACTTCGAGAGAATTATTTGGTCTTGTTTTTAGCTGTGAACTAAAGCAGTAGCAACAGTTATTTATATTTCCTGAAATAAAGGATTAACCTAACATTTTATCACCTACTTTGTGCATGTATTACCTTATTTAATCTTAAGCAATTGAAACATGGGTATTACTCTGTTTTACTTTGAAGAAACTAAAACTTAGAAAAGTTAAATAATTTTATTCCATAAATATTGAGTGCCTACTATATGTACTACTCTCATGTGCTAGAGCTGGAGTGATAAATAAAACTGGTACTAGGGCATCTGGGTGCTTAGTTGATTTAGCAACTGCCTTCAGCTTAGGTCATGATCCTAGGGTTCTGGGATCAATTCCTGCATCTGGCTCCCTCTCCCTCTGCCTGCCGCTTCCCCTGCTTGTGCTCTTTGTCAAATAAATAAATAAAATCTTAACAACAACAACAAACCACTGGTACTAATATAAAGATTTTTTTTCTAATACAGAGATTTTTAAAAAGATGTAATGATCCTTGATAGATGTAAGATGTAGAATTGCTTGGTTATTTTGTTTGTTACATGTATTTTAAATGGTTAAGAAACATACTAACTAGAATTTGCAAGATAGACAAAAGGTTTCAAGTCACCTGCATAATTGATTCTCCTGTCTACAAAAATATTTTAATTCATATCTATTTACTTCATAGTTTCTTGGCATATAATTTTTGTTATATACTATATATTTCAATCATGAATACATGACACATGATTGTTCCTTTTTATATACTTAACAAAATTCTATGTGTTATTGAATTGGGTGTGCCGTATTATAAAGCAGATCTTTTTAAGATAACCACATGACTGCATTTTGGTAAATAGTTTATTAAAAGTGAACCTTTTTGGATGGACCTTAGTGATCCTGCACGATGGAAGGCATCTATATTAAGATAATGTTTGTTTATGTAGCCTTGTTTAGAGAAAAATGATCTCTTGCTAACTTTGCCATGAAATCATATGTGATGGCCTACTGTGGGGCTGGGGAGTTTCTGCTGATAACATAATATGTTCTACTTTAGAGCTCATCTATTCTAAGGAAAAGACTTAAAGGAGGATGATGATAAGCTTGGACTACATACATGGATTTCTCTTTTGTGAAGTAATTCATTTATACTTGAAAGCTTGATTATGTAATTCGGGTTATTTGCTGTAATAAATGCTTATTTGCTGTTTCTTTTTAAAAGTGGTAGGCAAGACCTGAATGTTAATTGAATATTTTCCACATGGAAGTAATTGAAGATGGGAGGTGTGGGAGTCTCCACTCCACTCAGAATTTTTTCAATACAGGGATCTCCAGCCAAGTTTTGTTTTTTTCTGGCCATATTTTCAAGTATTTACATTTGGAAAACTTTCCAGACACCTAATAGGGTTCATTCAGTTGGAGAGTTTAGAATTTGCTATATATTTTCTTAAATACATAAACTTATGCCAAGATTATGTATATTAGTGTATATTATTTCTCCTCAGTGCTAAGTAATTTATTAGAATCAGGTTTTGGCACCAGAGAAAATCTTTGTTTCCAAATTTTACTCATTTGAAGGATTATTCTTAAAATAGAAGATAGGGGTCTTGATGTTCAAAACTCTTGTAAAATCGCCATTAAAGATGAATTAAATGATAGGTTTAAAAGATCATTGCTACAATTCATTCAGTTATGAATGGAAATTACATAATTGTTTAATAGTTACCACAAATGTCCATTGTGGTCATATTTAATATTTATATTTAAAGGAAGGCCAAACACTACTTTTAGTTCCTAGTTTAAAAGCTGTTATTTTGACAGATTTTGTTAAAAGAACTATGTATATATAAAACACATCTCTATATGTTTGTATGTATTTACTTCATGCCATTATGAACTTACATTTTCTGTCATTATGAAATTAACATTAAAGAAACAATATACCTTCTGACTTAGTATCATTTGATTTTACTTCTAACCTTGCTCTTAATTGTTTCCTTAATTTCAAAAAGAATTTGTGTGGTCCTACCTTTATACCTGATTTATTTTTTATTTATTTATTTATTTATTTTTAAAGATTTTATTTATTTATTTGACAGAGAGAGAGATCACAAGTAGACAGAGAGGCAGGCAGAGAGAGGGGAAGGGAAGCAGGCTCCCTGCTGAGCAGAGAGCCGGATGCGGGACTCGATCCCAGGACCCTGAGATCATGACCTGAGCCGAAGGCAGCGGCTTAACCCCCTGAGCCACCCAGGCACCCTTTATACCTGATTTAAATAGGAAATTTAATATTTGGCTGCTCAAACAAAAGTATTTTTCAGTTGGGGTATATATTACTGTCTATTTTGTTTATATTGCCTTGTTCTTGATTTTGTAAGTTCTTGCTTTTTAGGTATACTTCTTTAGTGTTTGGTGGTGCGGTCTAGTCTGGTCTGGCCTGTGTGTAGGGAGCATGATGTACGCACAGGGTAAACACTTTGTCAAGCAGACTTAAAGAGTTGGAGAAGAGAAACATTGAACTAACTGTACTTATCATGATGAGCCCTGAGTAATGTATAGAATTGTTGGATCGCTATGTTGTACAACTGAAGCTAATATAACACTCTATGTCAGCTATACTTATAAAAAAGACTTCTGAATCCCGAAAAAAAAAAAGTGTTAAGCAATTTAACTATTAGGTAATCAGAAGATTATTTTTATAGTAGAATGAATTCACAAATAATACAAAGTTGAATGTAAAATGTGTGTTAATTTTTAACATAAGACAGGCATTCCAAATATTTTGGCTTTCATGTAGATGACTCTCTCTCTCTATCTATCTATAGTCTGTACTCTGTCATAGGTTAGATGGAACTGAGAATAGGGTGAGATGAGAGAGTTATATGTTGATTACTTTAACCTTTGGTGGTATTTTGGTAGGGACACTAAACTGGAATGTTGTGAGAAGTATTGTTTTAAGGTATTTACGCTTTATTCTTCAGGTGACTTTAGATACCTTTTTGGTATCTAGGATACCTACCTAGGAAATTAATTTGACAGAATCTGCTTATCACGTATAAGGCCTCCTTATGGGTTGGTAGTTTAATATCTAGAGGCTTCTTGATGGTATACCTCTTTGTCTTTTCTCTATATCTGTAGAATTTTGCTTTTGGGTCTTCGTTTCAATCTTTTTGGTGTTTTGTTGTCATTATTGTTTAATTTTGTTAACTACATTCGCATTTTCTTTCTTTATATTCAGTTAGGCCTTATATTTTTCTTTGCATAAATCTTGTGTCATGAGGAAATTTGTATCAGAGCATTTAATAATTAAACAAATTAACTATTGTGAGTGGATTTATTTTATATGAATAGTGCATCACGAGTAAATTATGTTGCAGTTGACTTCCTTTTTGTGGTGCTTTTACAGTGTTGCCAGTATTTTTATTTGTCCTCTGCCATATGTATAGATAAGTAATAGCAAAAAAGGGTGCTCTTTGCCATATTCTGTAAATGGCACTTTGCATTTGAACTGCAAGAAGGAGGGCATCCTTGTTTTATTTCTCTTTTAAAGATGGTTCTTTAAAGATGGTTCTTATTTTTTCTTTAATGGGAATCTTGATTTTTTTGTTTCACGTACTTGATATTTATCATTTTAAGAAAAACTACTCCATATTTGTTTTAGAAATTTATGTAGAGTACATGTTAGAACCCATTCACAAAACTGTAAACTATAAAATATGTGGGAATAAATTTAATAAGAAAGAAATAGGATTTGTTTGAAGGAAATAACATTTTATTCTAGGGTCAAATAAATGAAGAGACCTACTGTTTTTCAGAATGAATAGCCCAGAGTTGTAAAATACAGACTTTTTCAAAGTTTTATCCATCAGACTAATGCAGTTCCATCAAAATCACAACTTATTTTTTCTTTTTGAAGAGTGGGGGGAAACTTGACAACTTGATTCTCAAATATAGAGAGTATATGAATGATAATATCCAATAGAAGTTTTAAAACTAAAAATCTGACAGGTCTTTTATTATAATTGCTTGCTATACTATAAAGCTGTAGTAATTAGAACATTGATAGTGATGCAGGAAGAGCCAGAAAGTCTCCAAGTAAATGAAAAATAAGAAAATTATACACACACACAAAGCACAAAGTTTTTTTTTTTTTTTTTATAAAAAACGTATTGAAATGTGATGAAACCGTATATTTGAAAAGGGAACAGATTTGAGTCCATTAAAATGGAGTAGACTTCTCTAAGAAAAGATATTATAACAAGATCAGACCAGTATAGTAGAAAATATTTATAACTTGTAGCGAAGTTTTAACAAAGAATGCTTGTAAATATAAAACCTTAAATTGAAAAAATAACTTATGAGTTGGGAGAGATAAGGAGAGGGATAAGGGAAAAGGGAAGCCTTATTTATATAGGGAAGAAAGAAGTTAACACATTTTGAAGCAGTGTTAGAACTAGAAATTTATACTGAAAACAGCAGTGAAACAATTTAGGACAGATAAAACAGTGAGTGCCAAAACCTTTGGGGAAGGACTGCTGGAAACAGGATATAGACCTAATACCAAGTTATTACCCCATGTATCACTTACTGTCACAAAGGGGAAAATGTGACTTTACAGATAGGAAGATCTGTAAGCCGCCACTTGAACCAAGTGGTTCAAACAGAGGATATATTTCTTGCTGTGATCTATAACACAGAATTATTTACGACCTTTGGAGTCTTCTGTATCCAGTCACGTCCCCATATCCCATGAGTTGTCAAAATCTTTTATTAGTTGTAAGAGTTTTTCTGTAGCCTTTGTCTGCATTTTCTATGTAGATAGTCATCCATACAAATAAAGATCGTTTTTCATTTCTTAATCTCCGGTTTATATGCCTTTAGTCTTACTTTTTTCCTGACTGCACTTGCTAGGACTTCCAGTAAAGATGTTGACTGGAACAAACCTCTTTGCCTTGTTCCTGGTCTTTTATTAGTTGTTTATTGTTAAATATAGAATTAGCTGTACGTTTATTTAGAAGGTCTTTCATAGTTGAAGGAAATTCCCTTTTATTCCTACTTTGCTTTATTTTTGTTCTTTTTAATGAGAAACGGATGCTGGATTTGTCTAGTGCCTCTTTTTTAGTGATTAAAATGATCATGTGTGTTTCCTTGCTTACTTCATTAATGTAATCTAATTCCTTGTTTGATTTTCAAATATTGAACCAGCTTTGTAGTCTTGACATCAACCCTACTTGCTTATGAGCTTTTATTAATTTTTGTATTGCTAGGTTGAATTTGCTTATTTTGTTGAGGATTTTTGTATCCTCATGAAGGATGTTGTTTCTGCTGTTTTTTTGATGATTTCTCTATCCTTCATGAAAGAGGTTTCTGTTGTTTTCTTACACTATCTTTGTCTTGCTTTGGTATTTTGAGTTGGAAAGTATTGCCTCCTGTTTTCTAGAGCAAATTTTGTTTAATTGACATTATTTTTCCTACATGTTTTGTAGCATTTGTTATGAAACCATCAGAGCATTTTTGGCAGAATTTTAACTACAAATTTATTTAATATATGCCAGAAAATTCAGGATAATTTTTCTTTAATGAGTTGTGGCAGTTTTTCTCTTTCAAGATGGAATGATCCATTTCATCTTAGTTGCTGAATTTGTAGACATTAATTTGTATTCCTTAGTTATTGTAAGTATCCTGGAATTCTTCTTTTTTTTTTTAAGATTTTATTTATTTATTTGACAGAGATCACAAGTGGGCAGAGAGGCAGTCAGAGAGAGAGGAGGAAGCAGACTCCCCGCTGAGTAGAGAGCCTGATGCGGGGCTGGATGCCAGCACCCTGAGATCATGACCTGAGCTGAAGGCAGAGGCTTAACCCACTGAGCCACCCAGGCGCCCCTATTCTGTAATTATTCTTTTTATGTCTCAAGTCTATAATGAGATCCTCATGTTGATAATTTGTATTATCTTTCTCCTTTTTTTCCTTGATTAGTCTAGATTGAGATTTATTAATTTTATTGGACTTTTTAAAGAACCAGCTTTTGTATCCATTTATTTTTCTCTATTTTTCTGTTTTTAATTCCATTGCTATCCATTGATTTCTGCTCTTTATCATTACCTTCTTACTGCTTACTTTGAGTTTATCTTGCTCTTCTTTGTCCATTTTCTTAAGGTGGAATCTTATCAATTTAAAACTTTTCTTCTTTTTCATTTCTAATATAGGCATTTAATGCTATAAATTTCCTTCTAAGCACTACACTGTATCATACTAATATTGATATGTTGTATTTTTATTTTAGTTTGAAGCACAAGTGTCATAAGAATTACATTGTAAAAGTTGGGAATTTACAGAAGCTGTGAGGAATTTAGAAATACTTTTAAGGTTTGTGGGAATGTTGAAGAAAATGGTTGGAGCTTAACTTTATAAAGGTATATCTGTGTAGTGAAAAGGATTATAAAAATGCAGATAAGTTATATCAAAACTTACATTTTGTAGTGTTGTAATGGGTGGGGCAAATCAGATATCTCAAAGGTACCAGGAATTTACTTTTTAGATTATGATAGTGTCATCAGAATGTTGAGGGATTCCTGTCAAACTCTTTGAGGTATTGTATAGGTGTTGCTTTGCAGTTTTGAAGCAATCAGGCAAGATGCTTGAGAGGATAAATACTGAGTGCTGTGCCTTCTTTGTTCAGGAAATAGAAATGCAACATGAGACTTTTAAAGTACAAATTTACATCTTTTGTAAAAAATGTGATGGTGTGAAGTTTTTTGAAGACATTTAAAGGCTATCTAGGATTCACTTCTCTATAAGGTAGAGGTAGACTATTGATTAGCACTGGGTTGATTTGTGAAATATTGTAATTAGGCCCAATTGAATGGGTGTGGGGTAGTTGGAGAAATGATTTGTAATGCTTTGTTCCAGGTAGTTCAAGATCTGATGTCTAACTACTTACAACTCTTGACTAGCTGTGGCACTGCTTTTTAAATATTTGTCACTAGTGTAGCTTTAGCTTTTCCACCAACAAAATTTTAAAATAGAAAACAATAAAAAATAACAGTATCCTAGAGAAATATATCATTAGCACTATTTAAAGATGCTAAATTTTCAAATATGAATATTTACGTGGTTATAGTACATGAACATTCTTTTTTAAATTTATTGCTGAGTGAATAGTGTGTAGTTACTGAATTCATCCTGCATCTTTTATTTTAGGGAGAGACTGTTCTACTTACATCCTTATCCTTTCTGGAATCTTTTGTGTTACCAGAAATCATGAAGTTAGTTAATTTTTCTAATAAACCCATTTCTAGTTCTGCAAGTTCTTTAGATGTTGGATGGGATCTGTTGGTTCTCAGTTTCGAGGTGAATGTATCTGTGATTCTTGTCTTTCTCCTAGCATTTATCTTGTTTTGTTGAGAGGTGGTGACTTCTGGAGAGAGCTCCCTTATATTCACTAAGTTGATCTTTCTCTCTTAGGAAGAGAAAGAGAAAGAGGAACCTTTCCCCCGCCTCTTTTAGTTCTAAGGTTCCTCTCAAATAAACAGTTTTGTTCATATCAAAAGTTTCTCAAAATGGTGATGGTTAGTTTTACATTATTCTTGGTGACTGACCTGGTGAAACCATTTAGAAAGCTAAGTACCTGGATTAGAAGAAGCAGGTGTCTGGCTTGGGGCTGGGTAAATGGTTAGACTGATGTAAAAAAAATCAGTTTTGTGTAAAGATTCCTTGTGCACCTTATGTCTCACAACTGTACCTGCATGGCCAGCTACCTTCTAGTAGAAACCTGATGATAATTTCTGATTGATTGGAGGCTCGGAGGAGTCTACTAGGCCAGGCTCTTAGGGAATAAAATAACGCAAGACTGAGGAAGGTTATTATAGGGTTTTGAGGAGTCGTCTAAAGTTAAGTTTGTCCAAAGGAAGCTCTGTCTCTGGGAATTGTTCAAGGAACTGAATTTTTGGAGCCTGTACCATTCTATTCCTCTGAACATTGTCTTAAAGACTCACATAACAACAACAACAAAAATGCAGCTGCTCAAAACAAATAGGTTGTTGTGACTGATAAAGTGGGTTTCCATCAAGATGAAAGTTTTCAAATTTGATCAAATAATGATATTTAAAGAGAGGAATAGAAGTTGGTTAGATTAAATTAATTAGGTAATACAATGGAGAAATGGATGAGAGATAGGACTGTTAATATTTTGAATAAGAAAGGTACCATTGTAAATTTCAACCTAAAAATTTTTAGCTGTGTAGAAATATTTATTTGCAAGGCTTTTCTTCAAAATGTTATTGGATTTAAAGTTTTTAGAAGTTATTTATGAAAAATCTAAAAATAACTCTACATTTTATTTTTTATTTTAATTAATTTATTTTCTTTAAGTAAGCTCTATGTCCAACATGGGGCTTGAACTTACAACCCCAATATCAAGAGTTGCATGGTCTACCAACTGAGCCAGCTGCTGTCCCCCCAATTTTTTATTTTTAATTGAAGTATAGCTGCCATATTAGTTTTAGGTGTACAAGATCACAATTTGACAATTATATGTTATGAGATGTTTGCCATGATGAATGTGGTTTCCGTCTTTTACCATACAAAATCTATTACAGTCTTACTGACTGTATTCCCTCTGCTGTTCTTTCCATCTCTTTGACTTATTTTATAACTGGAAGTTTGTACTTCTTAATCCACTTTATCTATGTCACACTCCCCCTCCCCCACCCCCTGGCAACCATCAGTTTGTTCTCTGTACTTCTGAATCTCTTTGTGTTTTGTTGTTTCATTTGTTTTGTTTTTTAGATTCCACATAAAAGGGGGATCATATGGTATATGTCTTTCTCTGTCTGACTTATTTCAGAGAGCATAATACCTTCTAGGTCCACTCATGTTGCAAATAGCAATATTTTATCCTTTTTTATGGTTGAGTAATATTCTTGTGTGTGTGTGTGTGTGTGTGTGTCCACACGGCATCTTCTTTATCCATTCATCCTTCCATGGACACTTAGATTGCTTCCATGTCTTGACCATTGTACATAATGCTGCAATAAACATAAGGGTGTATGTATCTTTTTGAATTAGTGTTTTTGTATTTGTTGAGTATATACCTGGAGGTGGAATTGCTGGATCATATGTAGTTGTATTTTTTAACTTTTTGAGGAATCTTCACAGTGTTTTCCATAGTGGTTTCATCAGTTTACATTTCCACCAACAGTGCACCAGGGTTTCCTTTTCTCTATGTTCTTGTGAACACTTGTTTTTTTTTTTTTTTTTTAATCTTTTTGATATTTGCTTGCCATTCTCATCGGTGTGAGGTGATAATCTCATTGCCATTTTGATTTGCATTTCCCTGAGGATGAATGGTACTGAACACCTTTTCATGTGTTTGTTGGCTATCTGTATGTCTTCTTTGGAAAAATGTCTATTTTGGTCTTCTGCCCAGTTGTTGTTACTGTTGGTTGTTGTTATTTTCTTTTTTTTAGATGGGGGAGGGACAAAGGGAGAGAGAGGAAGGATTTTAAGCAGGCTCCATACCCAGTATGTGAGCTCTATGTGGGGCTTGATCTCAGAATACTTGCATTTTCACTTTTTTAAGCATATAACTTTCAAATTTTTAATGAAGTCCCATTTCTTGTGTTGATCTTCATGTCTTGTTTAAGAAATCTTTTCCTGGGGCACCTGGGTGGCTCAGTGGGTTAAGCCTCTGCCTTCGGCTCAGGTCATGATCTCAGGATCCTGGGATCGAGCCTCGCATCAGGCTCTCGCTCAGCGGGAAGCCTGCTTCCCCCTCTCTGCCTGCCTCTCTGCTTACTTGTGATGTCTGTCTGTCAAGTGAATAAATAAAATCTTAACAAAAAAGAAAGAAAGAAAGAAAGAAAGAAAGAAAGAAAGAAAGAAAGAAAGAAATTTTTTCCTACCTCAAAGTCATGATATTTTTCTGTCATCTCATAGAACAAGCTTTATTGTTTCAACCTTCATTTTTAGGTCTCTAATACACTTTTTCTTCTTCCTTTTTCCAAGGCCTGTGGATGGATAAAGTTGATGGATTTTAATAGTAGTAGTGATAGAAAGTCTATTGGTATGGCTTACTCATATAAGAAAACAGTTCTATTTTATTTTTATATGTAGTATTGTAAATTTTGATAGGATACCATTTTCTGTTAGTAAGATACATGATTTATATTCTGATAATTTTTAAAAAGGAATTTAAAAACACTTTCCCTGACTCTAAAAGAGGCAGTCTAAGTTTATATTATATATCTAAATATATTTTAAAGGTTTTTATTTATTTGAGAGAGAAAGCAAGAATGTGAGCACGAGCAGTGGGTGAGGGGCAGAGGGAAAGGGACAAGCAGAATCCCCATCAGGCATGGAGCTGATGCAAGGCTTGGTTTCAGGACCCTGGGATCATGACCTGCGCTGAAGGCAGACACTTAACTGACTGAGCCAGCCAGGTGCCCCTAGTTTTATGTAATACTATGTCTTTAACCAAATGGTGTTTCTAAAGTTTTGTAATAATCACAGTTGATGTTTAAATATTGAATGATTATAACTACTCAGCTTACTGTATATCTATAATAAATGTAACATTTTAAGAAGCAAATGATGTGAAAAAATCTCAAATTTTACTATCTTAAAACATGGTAACTGATTTCTGGAGATATATTAATTTTTTACATAATTTTTTCCCCCATTGATGCATATATTTGAATTAGTTTGAGGGAAGCAGTCATCTTTGCATTGTACATGCTTATATCATATATCTCAATTTTACTAAAAAGAATTTGCTTTATTGGAATGCACTTTACATACCAGAAAATTCATCCTGAAGTGTACAATTTAATGGTTTTTAGTATATTCAGAGATGTACAACTGTCACTACCATCTAATTTTAGGATACTTCCATCCACCCTTTTATCCACTAGCAGTCACTCCCTAATTCCCTTTAAACAAAATTCCCTGATCTTCCCCACCCCCTGCCTTGCCTCCAGGCAACCACAAACATATTTTCGGTTTCTATGGATTTGCCTATTCTGGGCATTTCATATATATGGAAGCATGTATTGTTTGTCCTTTTGTGTCTGGCTGCTTTCACGTAACAAGGTTCACCCATGTTGTAGCCTGTATCATTCATTTTTATGGAAAAAACATTCCATTATATACCACATTTTGTGTATCCATTGATCAGTTGATGGGTTGTATCTACTTTTTGGCTATTAGGAATGCTTCTGCAGTGAACATTTTTCTTAAGTTTTTGTGTGGGTGTATGTTTTTCTTTTAGATATATGCTTACAGGCATGGAATTGCGGGGTAATGTGATACCTCTCTGTTTAACTCTGAGGAACTGTCAAAGTGGGTGCACTATTTTATAATCCCACCAACAGGAGATGAGGGTTCTAGCTTATCCATGTCTTGGCAGACTCTTGTTATTGTTAGGCTTTTTTGTGTTTTAGTTATCCTAATGTGTGTAAAGTGGTATTTCATTGTGGTTTTGATTTTCATTTCTATAATGACTAAAGATGAACATTACTTCATGTGCTTATTGACCATTTATGTATGTTCTTTGGAGAAGTGTTTGTTCAAATCTTTTGCCCATTTTTTAATTGGGTTATCTTTTTATTGTAAGCATTCTTTATATATTCTGAAGACTGTTCCCTTATGAGATAAATGATTTGTAACTACTTCCTCCTATTATTTGGATTGTCTATTCACTTTATTTCTGATGTCTTTTGAAGCAAAGAAGTTCTTAACTTTGATGATGTTCAATCATCTATATTTGTTGTTGTCGTTGTTGCTTGTGCTTTTGGTGTCATATTGCAAATGTATTTTTAAAAAAGATTTTAGTTATTTATTTGAGAGGGAGAGAATGAGAGAGAGAGAGAGAGAGCATGAGCAGAGTAAAGGGCAGAGGGAGAAGCAGACTCTCCGTTGAGCAGGGAGCCAGATATGGGGCTCCATCCCAGGACTCCGGGATCATGACCTGAGCTGAAGGCAGACGCTTAACCTACTGAGCCATCCAGGCACCCTGCAAATGTATTTTTAAATTAGTGTAAATCTGTGACAAAATTTTAATTATCGCAGGACTGTGAAGTATTGGCATTTCTTATGTTTGACAGCCAAAGCCCAAAGGAAGCAATTATCTTTTATTTGTGCTTCAATTCCTTATCTAGTTTTTTAAAGCAAAATGTTTTATTTTGATTACATGGGTTACTGTGAAAATGTTAGCTGTGTGTGATATATTCATTGATATTAGTCTTGTGAATTCATGTTTAGTTTTTTGGCTTGGGTAATACTTTAGTTTATCATGGCACTTAATGTGTATTTGATGTCAAAGCTTAATAAACCATTGCCTTTTAGCTTAACAGTATTATCAGAGTTCTTTTTATCTTTTCTGTGAAGGGAGAATAGATTTTGAGAATCTTACTGATTTTAGTCTTGTGCAAGGTATTTGCAGGCAGTAATATTTTGATATATGTGTAAACTTACATGTGAAATATGTATATTTTTCCCCTCTGCTTTACTTAAATATGTGTCTTCTTGATTTTTTTAAAATTTTATTTATTTATTTGACAGAGATCACAAGTAGGCAGAGAGGCAGGCAGAGAGAGAGGGGGAAGCAGGCTCCCAGGACCCTGGGATCATGACCTGAGCTGAAGGCAGAGCCTTTAACCCACTGAGCCACCCAGGCGCCCCTGTCTTCTTGATTTTTATGGGACATTTTTAGTTCCTTATTTTTTATCGTTGTGCAGCTTTTATCAGTTGAAGGCATATTTCAGAATGAATTGTTCTATAGTCTTGTCTAATGTAGGTTTATAGAGAAATGTCATTTAACAATGGAATATCACCACTCTTAGTAGCCTTGGTTTTCTGTGTAAAGACAAGGGATTGTAATATGCTGTAATAAATATATTTTTATTAGGGAAATTTACTTTAGTTTTTATTATTCATATTATCTAATACTTTTGTATTAACTTCAGATAATCTAAAGTCTTATTTTTATTAAATTTTATAGAGCTAAGGTTATTGATATTCATCTTTATATTTGTTTTTAAATCATTTTAAACCATTTGTTAACAATCAAGTGTCCATTGGATGGGTAATATTCTTCATGTTGATATTTTTATGGTTTTTGTTATACCATGCATGGACATTTTGCAATGGAAAAGGAAATAAAAACTGACATATCTCATTCATGATGGTGTTATATTTTCTGTTGTAATAAAAAATGAAAAGATTTAGTTGAGAGTTACTTCCTTCTATTGTATATGTTGAATGTAATTAAGATGATTTTGATAACGTATTTATGGCTGAATTAAAATGGTTTTTGTGCAGTATATTTTCCTTCTCTTATGCTATATGCTTACTAACATAAAAGGATATATATTCTCTCAGTATTTATATTTGAATTGGGGATTTAATATTAGTAGAGACCCCTTTCTCTTACAAGAGTAAGGATTACCCTTTAGTTAACCACTAATTTGTCACTAAAGTCAGTGGGGGCTGCTTCATGTTATTGGTAGCAGATTCTCAGCCCATGTCTTAGAGTTTGCTATTCTACTGATGTAATTCATAATACACCTTGGGTAGGGTTGTATGGATAGAATTAAATTATTCTTTATCAGAAGCGTCTTTCACTACTTAGTAATACTACTGAGGAAAGCTGAAATGGACTTGGATTATTCTAAATGGCAGGTTATTTTTGTACAAATTTCTGAAAACCATTACATAGTAGTATTTGACTCCCTTTTATACAAGGAAGTTTTCCTAAAAGCTTTTTCCTTTGGAATTTACCTCTTTTTAAATGAAAAATTTGATCCAGAGTAACCCACCTTTAATTGTCATTTCAATTTTATTCTTATGAATACAAGGTTTCCATTCTCCTGACTTTGTTTCACAAATTTCCCAGTCTATTAACTGAAATAATTACAACCATTCATTTCTTTTGTTTTGTTCCCTGTTCATGGACTACCTTGATTTGCTAGAGTTCTACCCTATTAACTGTGTTTGCAGCTTTTTAGTATAAATCAATACTTTTACCCTAGCTTTAGCCTCAGTGCTTTCTGGTAATCCTTTTCTCATTTTGATCTTCTGTTTCATTTTACGTATTAGTTATTTGGAACCTTTCCACTGTCCTCAAAAGACGAGTCGTATTTCTGTTTTCCTCATTCTTTTTTCATTTCATATTTTATACTTTCTTTCCTCAGTGTGTCTTTATTCGAGGAACACGATGTTTTCATTTATTTCAAAGGCTAACATCTATATTCTTAATTTTATCCCTTCTTTCTTTCACTTGAACCTTGCTGTTTTCTGTTTCTCTCTTTACTTTGTTCCATGCTGGGTTCTCTGTCTTATAGTCACATACTTTTTCCCTGTCCTTCCCATTATCACTGAGCTTATTTGATTCATATTGACTCTAGGTGTCCAGTTTATCAATTCTTTTTCAACTACTTCTGCAGTTCAACTGTTGTTTCTACTAGCATTCTGTTTCCTCAAGTAAAAGTAATCTTCTTTTCTTACCTTACCAGGTAGATAGACATTAGTTAGGCTGAAGTTAAAATAAAATGCTTCAGTTCGAGCACCTGGGTGGCTCAGTAGGTTAAGCATCTGCCTTTGGCTCAGGTCCTAATCCCAGGGTCCTGGGATCTAGCCCTGTATCATCAGGTTCCCCGCTCGGTGGGGAGCATGTTTCTCCCTTTCCTCCCTGCTTTTGCTCTCTGTTGCTCTCTCCCTCTGTCTCTCTCTCAAGTAAATAAATAAAATCTTTCAAAAAGTGCTTCAGGGGCGCCTGGGTGGCTCAGTGGGTTAAGCCGCTGCCTTCAGCTCAGGTCATGATCTCAGGGTCCTGGGATCGAGTCCCGAATCGGGCTCTCTGCTCAGCAGGGAGCCTGCTTCCCTCTCTCTCTCTCTCTCTCTCTGCCTGCCTCTCTGTCTACTTGTGATCTCTCTCTGTCAAATAAACAAATAAAATCTTTAAAAAAAAAAAAGTGCTTTATATTATCCCCAAGTTAAGGCAGTTCCAGGTGCTAAATCTGTAATCTATCCTACTCCTTTTCAGCATTTGGTATTTTGCTTCTTTTTAACATTCTCTTCTCCTTTGTCTTCTGTAATACTGTACTTTATGGTTTTTCTGTGATGTCTCTGACTACATTATTATTATGTTTTTTGTTACTGCTTTTTTCTTTTATATACCTCTTAAGTATAAACTGGGTTGAAGCTTTGCTCCTTGCTCCTCCGTATTACATATCCTTGCTAGGAGATGGTCTCTGTTTTTATTATATAAATTATCACAGATTTTTAATGACTCACAAAGGCCATGTATTTCTTCATTACCTGTTTTGCCTCAGTTATTATGTCCTCAGCACCCCAAAATTATTATTTCTCATACTGAAAAATTTGCCTTGAAAATGTTTGATATATGGTTAGAACTTAGTAAATGCTTTTTGAATTAGTGAATGAGCTCATTATCCGATTGTCCCAGTCTGTTTTTTTTTTAATATAATGATTTTAACTATTCACCTATTCTCATGTCACAGAGCCTATAACATCTTTGACCAGTTCTTTTTCTTTTCTTTTTTTAAAAAAAATATTTTATTTATTTATTTGACAGACAGAGATCACAAGTAGGCAGAGAGTCAGGCAGAGAGAGAGAGAGGAGGAAGCAGGCTCCCTGCTGAGCAGAGAGCCCAATGTGGGGCTCTATCCCAGGACCCTGAGATCATGACCTGAGCCGAAGGCAGAGGCTTTAACCCACTGAGCCACCCAGGTGCCCCCCTTGACCAGTTCTTGTCTACACTTGTTAACATTAATGATTATATATTTTTAATTATTATATTTTTACCTTAAGCTTAACTAATGAGGTAGATGATATTCTCATTTGTAGATGGTAGAGATAGGGATCACAGAGATTGTGATTTGCTTATGGTTTCACAGATTGTGTTGGAGTTGAAAATTAAAATTAGGCTTCTGATTACACGTTTCTTGGTTTTTCACAGAAAACATTGTTTCTAATGGTAAAAGCAGTATGATGGATGAGAAATTACTGTCTGTGTACTATGTGAGTTAAGGGAAAAAAGACTAGAAGAAGGTAGGAGTACTTCAAATTCTTACATGATGAGATGAAGGTTCTAATTTTGAGGTAGGAAAGAAAATCAAGGATGTGAGAAGTTTTTCACTAAACATTGATAGAATTTTGAGATTCTGACATCTGGTTATGATGTAGTAATACCAGTGAAGTAGTTGAGTGAATTATCCTTCAGATAACAGTTATAAAATCTGGGTAAAATATTGAAAGAAAAACTTTCAACTGTTTGAAAGCAGCAGAAAATGACCAAAATGAGGCAGAAGCCAGATAAGCCTGCAACTGCACTGTATAGCTTTCCTGGCTTTGGGTGCATCCCAGCCTCTTGCAGTTCAGTGGCAGAGGATAGAAATTAGGGCTAGCAAGCTATATACTGGAGTATACTGAGGGAAATTTTAGAAGCAAGAGAACCATCGAACAGGTAAAAACTGATGGAATTTTTCACTAGTCCACTGGGATTGCAAGCAGTTCTAAAGGAAGTTCATTAGTTTGAGGGCCATCTACAGTTAAGGAGTCAACATAAAAAAGGGTGAATATGTAGGTAGTTATAAAAACTGTACACACTTTTATTAATTAAAAAATTACCTATGATTAAAGTAAAAACTATGTATTGTTCAGTTTAAAACATATATGAAAATAATAGCCCAAAGTTGGGGTATTTTTGGCTTAATTTATATTTCTCTGATGTTAATATTGAGCATCTTTTTGTGTGTTGGCAATTTGAGAGTCTTCTTTGGTGTCTTCTCACGATTTTGAGAATTGACCTATTATATAATACTCAGGATAGCATGTCATAATAAGACATTATGACAAATTGACATTAATATTTAATATTCAGGCTTATGAATATGGTTTATCTTTTATTTAGGTTATCTTTTCATTGTTTTTGGTAATATATGGCAGTTTTTATTTTTTTAAAGTGATAAGAAATACTGAACTCTATACTAATTAAGCAGTCATTCCTCATTTGCCCCTCACCCAGGCCCTGGTAATATCTAATCTACTTTCTGCCTATATGACTTGGTCTGTTCTAGACATTTCATATAAGAGGAATCATCCAGTATTTGTCGTTTTGTGTCTGGCTTTTCACTTGGCATAAAGCTTTCAAAGTTCATCTGTGTTGTAGCATGTATCAGAATTTAATTTCTTTTTATGGCTGGATGATAGTCCACATTTTGTTTATTTAAACAAAATGTTTAAGTGGTTGTTTCCCCCTTTTGGGGGAAATGTTTTAATGGTTGTTTCCCCCTTTTGACTTTTGTGAATAACGCTGCAATGAACATTGGTGTACACATATCCAAGTCCTCTTTTCCATTCTTCTGGGTATGTATGTAGGAATGGAATTAGTGGATCATGTGGTAGAATTCTATGTTTAGCTTTTTGAGAAACTGCCAGACTGTTCTCCAGAGTGGCTTCACCATTGTGTTTTACAACCACTAGTTTATAGGAGTTTCAGTTTCTTTATATCCTCACCAATGCTTGTTATTTCCTGTTTATAGTCCCTTTTGGGGTTAGATTTCTTAGGATTTTCTACTTAAACAATCATATGAACAGAAACAGTTTTACCTCTTTTTGATCTTTTTGTTTTTCTTTCTCTTACCTTTTTATGTTAAATTTCTGCAGTATAATTAGGAGTATAAATAATGAGAACAGACATTATTGCCATGTATCCAAACTTAGGGAGACAATATTTCACTCTTAAATCTGTTACTAGCCATAGGACTTTCATAGATACACTCATCTGGTTGAGGAAGTTCTTTACTGAGTGGTTTTGTTTGTCTGTTCTTAATCGTTAATGGTATTTGATTTTGTCACTGTCTGCCCTACATTTATTGCCATGAATATTTAGTTCTTTTCCTTTTAAGCTATCACTCTGAATTCCGCTGAGTGTTTTTCATGTTAATTCTACATTCTTAGGTAAACTCTGCTTTGTTAGGTCACATTGTTTTTTTTTTTTTTAATTTTTTAATTTTTTTATAAACATATAATGTATTATTAGCCCCAGGGGTACAGGTCTGTGAATCGCCAGGTTTACACACTTCACAGCACTCACCATAGCACATACCCTCCCCAATGTCCATAACCCCACCACCCTCTCCCTATACCCCTCCCCTGGCTACCCTCAGTTTGTTTTGTGACATTAAGAGTCTCTTTTGGTTTGTCTCCCTCCCAATCCCATCTTGTTTCATTTATTCTTTTCCTACCCCCTTAACCCCTCTCCCCGTTGCATCTCCACTTCCTCATATCAAGGAGATCATATGATACTTGTTTTTCTCTGATTGACTTATTTCGCTAAGCATAATACCCTCTAGTTCCATCCACGTTGTCGCAAATGGCAAGATTTCATTTATTTTGATGGCTGCATAGTATTCCATTTCTATATATACCACATCTTCTTTATCCATTCATCTATTGATGGACATCTAGGTTCTTTCCATAGTTTGGCTATTGTGGACCTTGCTGCTACAAACACTCTGGTGCACGTGCCCCTTCGGATCACTACGTTTGTATCTTTAGGGTAAATACCCAGCAGTGCAATTGCTGGGTCATAGGGTAGTTCTATTTTCAACATTTTGAGGAACCTCCATGCTGTTTTCCAGAGTGGTTGCACCAGCTTGCATTCCCACCAACAGTGTAGGAGGGTTCCCCTTTCTCTGCATCCTCGCCAGCATCTGTCATTTTCTGACTTGTTAATTTTAGCCATTCTGACTGGTGTGAGGTGATATCTCATTGTGGTTTTGATTTTGTATCTCCCTGATGCCCAGTGATGTGGAGCACTTTTTCATCTGTCTGTTGGCCATCTGGATGTCTTCTTTGCATAAATGTCTGTTCATGTCCTCTGCCCATTTCTTGATTGGATTATTTGTTCTTTGGGTGTTGAGTTTGCTAAGCGCTTTATAGATTTTGGATACTAGCCCTTTATCTGATACGTCATTTGTAAATACCTTCTCCCATTCTGTCAGTTGTCTTTTGGTTTTGTTAACTCTTTCCTTTGCTGTGCAAAAGCTTTTGATCTTGATGAAGTCCCAATAGTTCATTTTTGCCCTTGCTTCCCTTGCCTTTGGTGATGTTCCTAGGAAGATGTTGCTGCGGCTGAGGTCAAAGAGGTTGCTGCCTGTGTTCTCCTCAAGGATTTTGATGGATTCTTTTCTCACATTGAGGTCCTTCATCCATTTTGAGTCTATTTTCGTGTGTGATGTAAGGAAATGGTCCAATTTCATCTTTCTGCATGTGGCTGTCCAATTTTCCCAACACCATTTGTTGAAGAGGCTGTCTTTTTTCCATTGGACATTCTTTTCTACTTTGTCAAAGATTAGTTGACCATAGAGTTGAGGGTCTATTTCTGGGCTCTCTATACTGTTCCATTGATCTATGTGTCTGTTTTTGTGCCAGTACCGTACTAGGACACATTGTTTTTATATATCACTGGATTCGATTTGCTAAAATTTTGTCAAAGCTGAAAGTGTCATCTTTTCCTCTGTTTTGTATATTACTAGCCTATGTTTGTATGCCAGACATAAAGTTTATATAAAACTTGGCATATGGTTTTCTTAAATATTTGGTAGATTTCACTAGTGAAAATTTTCTTGAAGGAAGGTTTTGGATTTGCTAATTCAGTGTTTTCCTTTGGTAGTATTGTTATTTTGCATTTTTCACAGTACTTTTCTGTTTCATTTATTTTGTTGAATTTCTTGGCACAAAGTTGTTCATAAGATGCTCTTAGTTTTTTTTTTTAATGCCTGTAGGATTGGTGGTGATATTAACTCTTTGATTTTTGATGCTAACAATTTATTTTCTTCTTTTTGCTGGGTGCTTATTCATTTCTTTATATTTGCAAAGAACCAACTCTTGGAGATAATTATTTTCTCTCTCATTTGTTTTCTGTTTAATTGATTCTCATTTTTTATTTCCTTCTAACTTTTGATTTAATATCTCTTCCTTTTAGCTTCTTAAATTGAGAAGCTTATATTTCACTCTTGTCTTCTAGAATTAGTGGCTAAAGCCATAGATTTCCGTTTTTATACCTCTTTAGCTGCATCTCAGGAATGTTGAGATGTTACATTTTCATATCATTCAGTTTAAAAATATATCCTTATATTCTTATTTTTCTTAGATTTCTTCTTTGACCAGTGGGTTATTTAAAAGTGTGTTGGGGCACCCGGGGGTCTCAGTTGGTTAAGTTAAGCCTTTGGCTCAGGTCATAATCCCAGAGTTCTGGGATCAAGCCCTGCGTCGCTCCCTGCTGAGCAGGAAGTCTGTTTCTCCCTCTGGCTCTGTCCACCTCCCCTCCCCTGCTCATTCTCTCTCTCTCTCTCTCTCTCTCTCTCTCGGATGAATAAGTAAAATCTTAAAAAAAAAAAAAAGTCTGTTGCATAATGCCCAGATATTTTGGGTTTTCTCTGTATCTTTTTTTAAAAATTATTTTTATTAACACATAATGTATTATTTGCCCCAGGGATACAGGTCTGTGTCTCTATATCTTTTATTAGTGATTTCTAATTTAAACTTTGTTGTAGTCGTAAGATAAACCGTCATATCAGTTCTTCAAAACTTATGAAGACATGTTTATGGACAGTGTTTATTCTGCAGTTTAGGTTATGGGATTTTGTAAATGTTGCCCATTAAGTTGTGTTGGATAATAATGTTCAAATCTTTTTTATTCTTCCTGAAATTTTTTTGGTTTGCTTATAGTAATTGCTGCTTAGATGGTTAACCCGTATTTCTTTTATGTAATCTGGTTATTAGATTAGATTTTCTTCTCTAATAGTTTTATTCTTCATTTAGTTTTCTTGGGTTAGTTATATTAATGAGGAGAGATTCATCCTCTTTTACAGTGATTAAAAAATGTATATATAAATTAATATAATAGTCTTCTGTTCACGCATATGTCACCTAGGTTTTGAACTTCTTTTTCTTTCTTATTTTGTTATTTTTGTTTGGATGCTAAAGGAAACTATAGTTTCTTGTAGTTGTGTACTATGGGATCTTACAATAGCATGTGTGTTTGTAGCCCTATGTTGTAGGATAGCATTGCCAGGGAAAACTTGCTTTTGTGTAACTTAAGGTCTGGTGCAAGCCATCTTATCCTCATATAAATTTACTGCTACCTCAACACAACCTTATATATAAGAAAAACAAATTTTTGTCCTTAACTGTGGTATGTAATTTTGGTCTGTAATAGTTTTAACTTAAATCATAGTCTAACAGCAGACAAATTTGAAAAATATTCAGGACATTTAAAAAATGGTTATTTAATATGTGATCTCAACAGCAAAGTAAGTTTAAAAAAAGTCCTGTTATTGCTTACTATGAAATTGGATAGCCTGGTTTTTTAAAAGTTTAAATCTTTAAATATATCACTTATTTAAGTCTTCTCTGCATTGGATCATTCTTTTAAGACCTTTAGTAATAGGAAAGCCAGTCTAGGTCACTGTTCAGTTTTTGAGATAACCAGAATGATTGGAGCTTAAATTTTGATGTTGGGCAGGTTCAGATCCTACTTCTATTACATACCCTTCTCATTGTGAATTTAGGTGTATTCTCATTATATTCTGTGTGCTTTATTAGAGATCCATTTCTAATGTTCTTTTACACTTCCCAAAATTTGTTGGTAATGGTCTCCCCCCTCCCCCCACCTTTCTCTTAATGGTATGTATGATTTGAATTCCTGGAAAACAATTCTATTTGGTAATACTGGATAATTCTTTTGATTTTGCCACTTTTTCTCTTATTCATTTATGGAATATTGCCACGCAAATGTCTGAAAAGATGTTTTAACACAGACTTGAAGGTCTTGCAAGTATAATTAGCAAGTAATTTGTTTGGTTCTGTCTAAAATAAGCTGAATTGGGAATATATTTCACTTAATTTGTGTGTAGGGGTGTATATTTAGATAGAAATCTATCATTACCATGTATAGTTAAATCATTGGTAGCCTTCCCACTGTAGGAATGTGTTCTAGTAATGGCTGGTGTCTCTAGGTATCATGACAGGAATGTGTAAGGCCAGAGGGAGTATTATGCTGTGAATTTGTCCTATAATGGCCATTATTAGAAGTACGAGGCCACTGCAAGTAGAGTAGGAGAAACTAGGTTTGAAATGTAGAGTCAGAACCAAGTTTGTGGAAACACAGATATTTAAAACTGTAAGATTCAGCTTTCATCCCATTCATTCGAAAATGTCAATGCTCCTGTGTAGAAAATAACTGATGGTATAATGTATATAATTGTACATGCACCAAATATTTTTTCTATTTTAATGGAAATACTATATTTGGTAAAATTAAAATACGTAATTTTATCTGCTTATTGGAACACTTCAGTAAAACAAGTAAGAAATGATAGACTTCTGATTTGGATGTATGTTAAGGACATACTGTGTTACATTTATTAATCAAGAGAGAATTCAGATAAAAACTAGTGGAATATGAAACAAAAATGATTAAAGAAGTGCCATGAATAATTAGAAATTATTTTGATGTTGTGAAGTGAATTGTGACATAAAATTGTTCTGGTACACAAAAGCAGTAATTCATTTAAGGGGGAAAATAAATTATAAATAGAAATAATGAATAGGCTCTTGGTTTTTTGATAATCCAATTAGTGAAAAAGAATGAATCATATAAAAATTCTGGAAAGATATCTGAGTGACTTACTTATTTGAAACCAAATTCTCTGACCAGTGAAACATAACAGACTCTCATAACACACCAACAATAGCATTGATGATTGGTTAATAAATATCTTAAATTTAAGATATAGGGTTAGTTATTGCACAAGAAAACTTGAACTCTTAAGTTTCTATATGAAAGAAGCTTGATAGAGATTCCTCACATTTGTCAACTCTTTAGAAAATTTACATGACATTTCTTTTTTTTATTTTTTTTTTATTTTTGTGTTACATGACATTTCTGATAATATGTTTTGAAGTTCACATTTTCTACAAATTTTGAACAACTATGCTAGAGTACAGACTAAATTATCCTCCTGGTCTCTGTATAGCGAATCTTATAAAATCTTGTCATATGAAAAGCCAAGCAAAGAGTACTCAACCAAAACATACAGGAAATATGGTATCATAGAAGTGTTTCAGACATTTAATTAAAATAAATGTTATTTTTCTGGATTGTGTGATATTCATGGTATTTGTTAGTATTCTGTTGATTTTTTTTCATTTCAAATATGTATTCACTGTCATTTCTGATTTGTATTCGTCCTTTTAAATCCTCCAATTTTTAGAAACTTTAGGCCCCTCAAAACCTAGATTTGCCCCTATTAAGGGGATTGAGTATGGATACAAGTGGGATCTCTGATGGGATTGGTGGGGAATGGTTTAGAGGAACTGTCTTTCTGAAGAGGTGGCACTTGAACAAAGATCTGATTAAAGGCGTGGAGAGAACCTTATGAGTGTTTGTGGGAAAGAGCAATTCAAGTAGGATTCCTGGAAATTTAAAGGCCCTATGGTGGGAAAAAGGCTGGTACGCTCATTAAAATGAGGCAGTGAGGTTGTGAACCAGGGATTGGAGATGAGTTTGAAAAGGAAGGCAAGGACCAAATTAATTATATCTGACCTGGATGGGAATTTGAGGAATTTAGATTTTAGTTCTAGTTGTAATGGGTTACCATTGGAGAATTTGTTACATTTTCAGACTGTCAGCGAAACTCTTTGATGTGCTCATTTGGAGACCCAGGCTTCTTTCATCTTTTAGGTCCATCATCCTGTTGTGCTTTATTCTCAAGTTCTAGCTATATCAAGAAGGAGAAATAATCTGTATACTTGCCCTCTTAAAGTACCCAACACAGAAGGGTACTCATTACTTTTAAAAGTCATTTTCCTTTGGTGAAAATTTAGTTACATGTAATTGCAAGGAAGCCACAAGCCCAGCTACAATGCTGTTAACTGTGGAGGGTGAGAATGAATTTTGGTTAGGAAATTTGGTGTCACTGCCACAGTAATACTTACGTATTAGGGCCCAAGATCTGATTTATTATAACTTAGTGTTCCCTTTTAAGGTTGTAGTATGGTTTAATGTTTAACAATTCTCTTATTGCTAGATTAATTTTGAAGTCCTTGGTGTCAGAAGCAAGGTTGTGACAGGCAACCTTGTTACACCTCCTTCAATGTTAGGGTGGCTAACAAAATGTATAATTGCTGCATAATAGGGTATAAGCATTTAAAAAAAATGGACTAAATTCTGTGAAATTGTCCGTCAGGTGTTACTTTCATCATCAGTTGATAAGTATATTTATTCATTTCACTACCCCCTTCATTAATACTCGATGTTGTTTTTGATCACCTTTTAACTGAAAAATGTATTCTCATTGTTTTGATTTGCATTTCCTTTATTATTGGTGAAGCTGAACATCTTTTTGTAAATTTTTGAAAACAATAATTTCTATGAATTGTTTATATATTACCATTTTTTTCTCTTGAAATTTTTTTCGAAAACATCTGGCTGTTATTTTAATCCTTTGAGTCTTATGTCTATTTCAAAATATTTTCCTAGTTTGTTACCAGCTAAAAATTTTTTTATATTGTATATGTTCCTGTATTGTTTCGATAGAAATGAAAAATTTTGATATCCTTAACTTTATATTACTGGTTTCCAAACTATTCTGTGGAAGCAAATATTATACAAATTTTATAAACTATTTTTAAAAACATTTGATGTTTTTTTATTTTCTCCTTTTTGTTTAAAAATTTTTAAATCTACAGTTGAGAAAATAGTACAACGAACACTTGTGTACTCTTCACTTAGACTCACCAGCTGTTGACATTTTGTTACTATTTTGCCACTTTTTCACCTTATATATCTGTATTTCTCTTTATATTCATATCTACATTTACATATACAACATAAACTTCTTTCAGTTACACATTGAAAAACTAACATTTATACTTCCTGCCACTTAACTGCTAAATACTAAGCATGAATGATGTAAGAATAAGATTTTTTTTTTTCATATATAAGCACGGTACTATTATTATACCTATGAAAAGGTTGGTTTTCATTTCTCCCTTGATGTGGTATTCTCATTTTTACATTGTGTAAATCCTAGCTCTCCTAATGGTCAATGCAAGAGTGCAGAGTTTTGAACCCACATTTCCCAAAGAACTTTGGAACATCTGTCAATGGATTTGTGACATTGCTCTAAGAGCAAACAACACCAGAAGGCTTTCACAACACAATTCAAAGCTCAGTTATAAATATGCATCCTCGTATTTAGAAACTGATACCTCTTTTAATGAAGGAGGAAGTTTTAGTAGGAAAAAAAAGTGTGATGCTGAATGAGGAGATGAATCAACAAGCAAAAAAAAGAAGTATAATGCTATGAGTGAAAGACTTTTGAAGATAAGTGACTGGGTGTGGTCAATAAAATCAAATCAGTTATTTGCGCAATATTGCCATGAATCAACACATTGTCAGTTCTAGTTGTTTTGCCAAGCATCTTTGCTGTATATGGTGGTAAAAATACCAAGCATGGTGTCAGTAATGTTAATGGTCATTTGTTTAGTTAATGAATCAGTAAATATGTCTCATCTTGAGCGTATTGTATTACACATGATATTAGTACTCATTTTAAGTTTGGAGTGTTTTTAGTTTTATACATTTATAATAAGTTAACCGTTGTTGGAAATTATTAGTGATTTAGCTTTGGATCAGAAAGTTCCAATACATTTTTTAGAAATTTCTCATTCCACTACTTACCTTCATGCATCAGGATTTTCTTGATATAGTGTAACCAAAACAATATAGAAATAAGTTGCTGAAACTGATAAAAACTCAATGATGACATGTTCTTATATTTATTAGATAGCCTTATTTTAACTTTATTAATTTTCTTTATGTAAGTAAATATAACTCGTGAACTCTAACTCATAAAAATTTTACACTAATAACATGGTTCATATGTTTTAAATATTATAAGATTTCTTTTGGAAAGGGTTCAGTTAGGGGAAAATTGTTGAAGATCTCTCTCTTAAACTGTTAATAGTATAAAGTACACACTTTCTATTTGTTTAGTATTGTTATTTTCCATGGATGATTGGCTACTTCTTTAACTCAGAGTAAGTGTAATATTTATTTATAATATTTATAATATAAATATAATATATATTTATGTATAGTACATCTTCAGTTATTGCTCCTGAGGGTTTCTGACTTCTCTGAATCCATTTGTTATAGAAATTAGCGATTCTACCTCCAAAGTGATTAAAAACCTTATGATAAAATATAAATTTCATAGAGTATATTCTGGAGAGTGAAATAATTTAAAATGTTTTTTGATAAAACTATTCTAATAATGTATACTTTCTTTTTAAAAGGTAGCATATTATTCCATAGTTTTATTTTGGGATAATTTAGGGTGTCCAGGTTGAATCTCCGTTATTTTAATGTCATGTAATTAGAGAGAGTTTATAGTTTAACTCATACCTGACTTTTAGAAATAGGTCAGCATCTTTGGCCATTTTCCTCCAATTTCCTTCTTTCTCACATTTCGTAATGCCTTTTGAAACCATTATTACCCTCCATTTTATAAATAGGGAAGAAGGTTCTGTCTTTCCCCACCAATACCTATTATTATCTGCAAACAGGAGGTGTTATTGGGCATGTATATATAAAGCATTACTTTCTATAGTTTGTGGTACGAAGAATATTGGTGTATTTATTGTAGTGTTGACTATACTTTTTAAAACCCTGCCCCTCCATTTGGTTTGGAAGCACTGCTTTATGACTGTAAGGCCAGTCTGCTTTTGATATAACTCCTCATTGATCACCAGAGTTGACTGACTAAACTGCTATCTGTAAAAACAATCTTGGGAATGACTGTTGTGTTTGCTCTTTGCATGATTTGGCTACTCTTGCAGTTAATTTGCTGGGATACTGTAGTGCTTTACTTGCTTTAAAGAGATGGAGTAATGACACCATCTTGCTTATTAGGCAGAAGCTAGTGTAAAAATGGGCTTTTTGTTGTACTATAGAGTCCGCTTAATTGGAAAAGGTAGAAGTGTTAATGGTTTTGAAAATATGATTCTGAAGTGTCCCTCTGGCTTGACTTTTTCTTACAGCATTAGTGGTAGATTGCCCTTTTACCTAGGGAAGTTATGTTGTAATCTGAACTGGCTTTCCATTTTGATAGTAATTTAGGGAGAATACCACTTTTCTAGATAGAATTCCTCACTTCTCTTTTGGGATCATTTCACTGCACCTTGGTGTAAATATGCAGAGAGGAAGTAACTAGACCTTAATTTCTATAAGTTAGATCACACCAGTTGGGGAATATTTTAATTGTGGTTTTCTAGCTATGTTAAGGCTGTATTGGTTTTGCTTTCAACTAAGCTACAAAATGGGCAAGATTGAATTGCTTATCTATCTCCAAACACATGCTGAATCTTTTTTGTGATACACAGAAGCTGACATAGCAAACTGGACATAGCTAGGTGGTTCCCTAATTACATCCCCGCTTCCTGCCTCCATCCCTCTTTTCCTTTCCCTTACCCTTCCCTTTCCTTCCCTTCCCTTTCCTTCTTCCCTCCCTCCCCTCCTCCCTCTCCCATTTTTTACATGGTGAGTGGTTTTCTTCAGTTATAAGTAAGTTCATTCTTAATGGAGCTGGTTTGCAAAGAGATGGGACTATGGAAGCAAGTCATCATGAGATTATTATGCAGCCATTTTTAATGAGCAAATGGATGTTTATGAGATGATGATGTGCTTAAGATGGTATTGCCTCCTGAGAATTGTCTGATCTAGAGACCAGATGTGTTGATTTCCTAAAAGTGTCTCTGTGATGTTGGATCATACACATCTGGATCATTCTTTTTAGTTTACTAAGTTGATAGATTTCTTTTACCTTTTGAGAGTTAAAATGTCAAAAGATGAGTCAGTAATTTATTAGATACTCTTTTAGAAGGTGAAAGTAAATGTGCCTTTTCACTAGTGAAGTTTATTTTATTTTATTTTTAAAGATTTTATTTATTTATTTGACAGACAGAGATCACAAGTAGGCAGAGCAGCAGGCAGAGAGAGAGGGGGAAGCAGGCTCCATGCTGAGCAAGAGCCTGATGCAGGGCTTGATCCCAGGACCCTAGGATCATGATCTGAGCCAGAGGCAGAGGCTTAAGCCACTGAGCCGCTCAGGCGCCCTGCGAAGTTTATTTTTGACCATTGTATCATCATCTTAGAAAGTTTATTTTAAACATCAGATTATAAAAGTTTCTTGAGCTTTCTCTCTCTCTTGTTGAGGGTGACTAGAGTGGTAGAGAAATCCATTGGAAACTGCGTACCATTAACCTTTTCCTTTACCTTCTGACCAGGAAACATCATAGACTATATATACTTATTCTTAAGATATCATGATTACTGAAGTTTTTTTGAAGTTTCCCTTTGAATAAATGGATATGTAAAAGTAATTTGCTGTAAAATCTTTATTTCTGGATTTTCCTTTAAAAAAACTTTTTGAAAACATATTGCACTTAATATTTTGAAGTAAATGGTTATTAAGAACACATATGTTGGTTTTATTTAGATGCTTTTTATTTAAGAAAATTATTTAGAAAGTGGCAGTGCATTGTTTCTTAGAATAATTGAATGAGTAGCTTTGGCTAATGTTTATTTATTAGGGTGCTAGAACTTAACCATATCTAGGCGTTCAGTTTTTACCCTGTTTTCCCACATCTTTTTCTTAGGTTCTAGGACTTTTTGTTTGTTTATTGGGAGGAGGATATATAAAATGGTTATCATTACTATATTTTTAAATATTGTAAATTTGAAAATCAGGGATTAAAGTTAAAACAAAATTTAGTGCTATTTAAGTGTAGAATTCTTAATTGTATAGTTCCCTCTTCTGTCTTTTCAGAGCTATTGCACCATACTAAATTTTTCAAATTAATTTAAACAAATGTTCAAAAATTACCAGTAGACTTAAATTGCTGTTTGATTCTTGGGAGTTTGAAGGACTCCTGTGTCTGCTACCTGTATCTCTGTTGGGATTGGAATTTGGAGTAGCATTATGAGAAGTTATTGGTGGGAAATAGGAGAGATTGGGTTACAAAGTAAGTGACAGAGTGAAGAAAGATACAGACAGTTTCAGAATATAGGACAGCTAAGGTGGTTTCTCCATGTCAGTAGCATGAAAAAGAGGGACATGGGGAGTTACTGTCAAGTAAAAGAGATGTAAGAAACATAAAAACCACATACAATGAATGGTTCTTGTTTGGATTCTTTATTTTATTTTATTTTTTAAATTCTTTGTATTTGAATGAGAGAGAAAGAGAGAGAGAAAGAGAGGTAAAGAAAGAGCTGGGGGAGGGGCAGAGGGAGAGGGAGAAGCAGACTCCCTGCTGAGTAGGGAGCCTGACAATTAGGCTCCATCCCCAGGACCCTGGGATTATGACCTAAACCAAAGGCAGATACTTAAAAGACTGAGCCACCAGATGCCTCTGGATTCTTTTTAAATCAAATTACCTAGAAAAGACATCTTTGAGATGATATTGGACATTTAAATGTTGACTGGAAACTTAATTCAATGAGTATGATTTAGTGATTTTGTGATACTATAAAGCAATGGATAAATTATTTAAATATATATGATGTGGGTAGGTGGGAGAGGGAGTGACATTATGTCCAGGATTTACTTTAAAATACCTGAAAAAAGAAAAAACAAAGGCAGCAATATTGGTAATATCTTGAATAATTGTTGAATATGGGTTATGAGTAAATGTATAGGAAGTCATTATGCTTTTCTCTCCACTTTTATATATAATTGAAATTTTTTATTAAAACTTCAAGTTTTTGTGTCCACTGACCACATATTTCTGTTGCCATTATTCCTCTCCCAACATTTTGAAAATATTCTTAAATCTTCAAGAAATTTGTATTTCTAATAAGAGAATGAGTCTTTTCTTGAATATTTCATCCCCTCAATCTCACTTCTTTACAGTTATTACTGTCTGGTGTGGTATTGTCAAGAAGGCTGGAAGGCTCTTTATCTCTTTTATGCATTGCTTCATTTTCATTAACCTATACCTGCCTAGCACATAGTAGGTGCTTAGTACGTAGTTGAATGATTGCATGAATGGGAACCAGAGCTCTTGAAGGCAAATAAGGACATGGGGTTTGGCCAAGGAGAACTTCTTTCAAAATTAGCCCTGTGGGATTTATAGGGGGAAATGTGGGCTAGCACACAAAAATTTGTGTGTATGTGGGGGCGGTGAGAAGCCTTCTCTTCCCTGTTTGACTGTAAAGCCTTCCTGTAGCAAATATTCAACTTTTCTCAGCAATAGGAATTACTCTAAAGTAATTAAGTTATTATAGTGTAATTTCTCTAATTGTCTTTCATATAGTCTTGAGAGGCTTTCCCCCATGATCATCTTTTTATTACTGAATGGCAGCCCCTTCTTGAGATGTATTTTATTTCAAGTTTAGATATTTCTTCTCAGGAAAAAAAATTGCTTACAACTAGTGGTTTTGTACAGGCATGATGAATTTTAGGAATTTCTTAACAGTTTCTTTTTATAGTAAAAAATACAAAATCTCACATTTCCATTTTCCTAACAACTGATTTTATCTCTTTTTCAATGTATATACATTTAGTATATACTAATCTAATACTAATACTAATCTATATATTACTATATACTAATCTAGCTAGTAAAGCTAGATTTTAGTATCTTATTGCATAGACATCATCATCAGTTATCCACTACTTAAAAATTAGGTTTTAATAGTACTATGAAACATAGCCAATAATAATTAAATCTGATAATTAAGTTGACTGAAAGTTAAGTATTAAAAGTGACATTAGTAAAAATTCAAAACATTCTGGGGCACCTTGGTGGCTCAGCGGGTTAAAGCATCTGCCTTCAGCTCAGGTCATGATCCCAGGACCCTGGGATCAAGCCTCAAGTAGGGCTCTCTGCTCAGTGGGGAACCTGCTTCCCTTTCTCTCTGCCTGCCTCTCTGCCTACTTGTGATCTCTGTCAAATAAATAAAATGTTTTAAAAAATTCAAAACATTTTATATTTGGTTTCCTAAAATGAATGTTTTTAGAAACACTGCTTTTAAAATTACTGAAGTCATTTTTATAATGAAAAACTGCAAGTCTTGATTTAAGGTAAAATAAAAGCAAAAACTCTAGTGAGTCTCACTTTTTTCCTGGTCTAGATACCTATTTACACTCTTAAAAATTATTGAAGCTCTCAAAGAGCTTTGATTTATTTGGGTTACATATCTTTCAGCATTTACCCTGTTAGAGAGTAAAACTGAGAAGTTTTGAAACCATTTATTAAATTCACTTAAAAAATAACAGCTTAATTACATGTTCATACAGTTAACCTATTTTGGGGGAAATAGCCATATTTTTTGAAACAAAAAATTAATGGAAAAGCTGATACCGTTTTACATTACTTTAAATAAAGTCTAGCTTAATGGAAGACAGTTGGATTCTCATATTTGTTTCTGCATTTAGTCTTAAGGTACTACCTGCCATGTGGTCTGAGGAAAACTTCATTGTAAGCTCATGAGAGATTGAGATTGAAAAATACAAATATTATCTTAGTATTATGAAAATAATTTTAATCCCACAGACTCCATGTAAAGGTCTCAGGGACCCCCAACATCAATATTTTAAGAACTGCTGGAAACACTTTTCACTGGGATGCTATATGTGGCAGTACAGTGTAGTAAATGAAGGAGTAGTTTTAAATAATTTAATAGTGTTAATTTGATAAGTTTCTGTTTGATACTTTAAGGGAACTATTGAAGTTAGCTTGTGCTTTCATATATACATACATATGTATGTATGTATATATGAAAGTATATAAGAAATGATCCCCTGACCTGCAGGGCTGTATTTGTGGAGTCCTTATCTTTCGGACTACCATGTATAGAACAGTTACCTTATTTCTTAGAGAAGTAGAAATTCAGTAGAAAGGTTAAAATCTTTAAAATTAAAGCTTTTGATATTTAGAGCTACTTGCTGTTAAAGGGGAAAGCACACTTTAAAATTCCATTGGTTTGTTAAAAACCATCACGATGCTTAATTGTCATTGGTGAGCAAATATTACTATTTCTGCCGCCTATTATACCTATCTATAGCTAGACAATGAAAGATACTGTTTTTATCTCAATACTCTTATGTTTCTCTTTCTGATTGTTTTTGAAGCTTTATATATCTTTGTTGATTTGCTTTCTTCCTCCATCTGTATGCAACCTAGGAATCAATAGTACATGGAATCAGCTGACATGGAAGGAAAAATAATAGATAATGAAAACAGCCCTTATTGCTTACATTCTATTTTAGTTATAAGTAATAATATGAGATTCAGGGGGTTTTGGTGGGGGGATGAAACATTACACCTCAAGTTATTTCACAAGTAAGCTTTACTTTTGGCTTTTTTATTTCATGTTTTTTAAGAAAAAATAACATTATTGCTGACTACCGAGTAAAATACCTTACTTTCATTAATAGTATACATTTGGTAGGGATTTTTATTAATGCTTGTCTGTAATCTTAGCCATGATGATTTACTTATAGGCTTTTGTTAGTTATAAAGCTGATAAAAATCTCAGGTTATTTTGGGCATGTTATACATTTGTTGACAATGTAAACTGTATGCTGTTTTAATGCTTGGTACATTGTTTTTATGTTAGGTTGATGTTTTAATTTTTTTTGTACCTCTCTTAGCTTCCCAGTCTCACACATTTGCTAGGGAGAGTACATAGCAGCAGTAAGACCTTTTTCCCCAACGTGTCTGACATGCATCTGAAAATGTGATAGAGCAGAGCTTTAGCTAGATTTTAGAAGTTCTTCTGTTAAATCATATAAGAAACTTAAACTGATAGTACTTCACATTTTTCACATAATGTGTTCTTTTGATGAATAGCTGTATAGCAGCAGCACAGGAAAAGCAGAGTTCTTGGCAATATCAGCTCAATTGCATCTGCAGATGAGGATTTAAAATTCTATGCAGCAGACAGTACCTCCAGCAGGCGAGTAAAAGGTTACTGCATTACTTTGCTTGTTTGTTTCCATAGTCTTTATCTACAAAAGATTTTAAAAAAATTCAGTGTGAAATGCATGCCTGTTTTTAGACATTTTGGAAATTGATTTAAGTATAACATGAATATCAAAGGGCAGTGCAAGGTGAAGGAAGAGGCAATGCAATACTGGCTACTGGCTACTGGCTACTGGCTCTTTTTAGCTTTAAATCAAGAAGGAAATTGAGCATGAGGCATACACAAATACGGAACCTTTCAATGCCACAGGAAACAGGAAGTTTTAAAAATATACATTTTCATTCAAGGTGTTTCTTATTACATTTAGTTTTTAGACTATCATCCTCAAAAGCGCTAATAGAGACTGGTAATCATTGATCTGTGAATGTTCATTAAGTTACATTATTTGAAGTATGATGATTTGGGAAGACTATAAAGGATTTGTATCAATGTGACCCTTTTTTGTCCTGGAAATTATAATGTGGATTATAATTACATGGTATAAATAAATACCTTTACACATTATTGGCAAAAGAGAATGCTTAAGTATAAAAGATGCTATAGTATGGCTGACAGACATACTTAATACAACTGCTTATGTTATCAGGGTAGTTTGTGGTTTTTGCATTTATTTAATGAGATGCAAATAACCCGGTGAGAGGAGACCGAGTTTCAAAACAATCCGGTTTTTGACGGATTTCCCTCCACCCCCCATATTGTCCATACCTGTCTGTAACCAGATGCTCTTTTCTTATTAAAACTCTTCGAACATTTATGATAGCAGGGGTCTCCTTGGGTTATCTTGCTAATTTATTCCATCATTATCTACACCTCTATTTTTGCTGTAGAATTTTTTTCCCTGCTCCATTATTTCTCAAGTTTAAGTACAGTATTCAGAGGGAGTTTTTTACTTTGCATTTCAACCACCATCCTTCCCTCTCCCAGCAATACTCAAAGATTTTTTTATCAGTTACGGTCTAAATTTTGTTTTAAAAAATACATATGCCTATGTTTTTGTATTTTAGATTGAATAATAAGAAAATAATTCTGTAAATCTATAGCATAGAAGTAAAATTAGTAGATTATTCTTACTGTGAGTGTTTGGCAGGCTTCTTGAATCGAGGAGTCATAAAAGGTCAGCAGTTCTGATTGGTAAGTTAAAGAATCCGTCCAGTAATTTGCTCCCTGTTGTTTCTCAAAGCAATGCAGCAGCCGTTCTTTTCCAGATATTGAGCGGTTCTTGAACAGTGTGTGTGGAGACAGAGAGGGGTGGGGCTCATTCCAGTTGGTTGTTGAAATGGTGTGCATTTACAGAGGGAACAGGTTGGATAGGCTGAGCTGAAGGAGTAGGCAAACAGATCTAAACTGATGGAGGACAGAAAGAGTGGTTAGTATAATTTTGGGGTATAATATCTCGAGTTTGCTCCTTTGTTAAGTACTTGGGTTTTAATATAAGACAGTTTGAAATATTAAAGCATCTTACCTTATTTCTAAAGAGTAGCTGGGAGACTTCTGTTTTTAGTATTGACTTTTTCTTGGCGAGGAGTTTGTGTCTCGTATCTTCTGGAGAAAAGCCGATGTTTTCTTCTTTTTTAACAGTGTTTCTTTCAGCCAGAGAGCTGCAGAATGAGGCAGTTAGCCAATTTTGAGTATATATGGGACATTACCAGTTCTGATTTTTTAAGTTAAGTTCTCATCTAATGAACAAGTCAATGTGTGGCTGTGGCTGCAGCATTATTTTTTCTTTAATGAAGAGGTTGAGCCGTTCGACCTGCTGCTCCGAGCTGTTCTCTTGTAGCTATACCTCAGACCAGTTGCAGAGATTATCCATCGAATGTCCCAGGCAACCAAAGGTAACTACATAGATTTATTTCAAATAAAAATATATAATTAAATGGATGGTTTATAACTAGGACCAAATGATTAAAAATAAAAGACCAATTAAAGATGTTCTTAGCAGTTTTCTTGACCTTGCAGTAGCTATCCAATATCATTTTGTCATCATCAGATTGTGTAGCAATGGAAATGCACTGCAGTAATTGATTTTGTAATAGGATCAGGTGATTTACTAGCTGCACTGACAACCACTTGCTTGCTTGCTCTGAGCTGTGGAGCACTCTAATGGATGTTGTGATTGCAGCCTGGAGTTGATGTGAGGCTGCTGGCCACTTAAAGCAGCAGTGCTTATTTTTTAAATTAGAATAGTAAATTTTAAAAGATTTTCTTTGCTTTAAGTTTTGGGCAGCCTCAGTAATTTAATAGTTAATTTGAGTGCCCCCCCCCCATGCTATTTTAGAGATTATATGTTATTTTATTTATCAATTCATAAAAAGTTTATTGGTATTAGTAGTCTTGAGTATAAGGAAATGTAAACTCTCTGCTCCCTATGCCTAGCTCAGCATTGCCATATATATCAACATACTCTGGTATTGATCACGCGAGCATCTCTAAAATACAGCATTTATGTTAGCTGTCCTGTGTCATCTGAATGAAGTAATATGCTTAATGTTTGTAAATTTTCTCAGTTTCAAACTCTAGCTGTAACTACAATAGTTGTATTATGGTAAATTCTTATACTAGTGAGTTGTGTTAGAGTTGTTATGTATCCTTTTTGGTCTTCTCTTTCAGTGGTTACATAGGGGTAACAACACTTTCGGAAGTCTGAGTTGAGTCAATTTTAAACGATATTGATGAAAACATATAGTTAGCTTTTTTTTTTTTAACATTTTATTTATTTATTTGAGAGAAGAGAGAGACAGTGAGAGAGAGCATGAGTGAGGAGAAGGTCAGAGGGAGAAGCAGACTCCCCGTGGAGCTGGGAGCCTGATGTGGGACTCCATCCCGGGACTCCAGGATCATGACCTGAGCTGAAGGCAGTCGCTTAACCAACTGAGCCACCCAGGCGCCCTATAGTTAGCTTTTTAAAGTAATGTTTAAGAATATAGCAAATGAAAAACTTAACATCCAAGATTATGAATTTTCAATGATTGCATTTTAGTAATTGTTTTCATCTTTTTTCTATACCTTTTAAACAAATACTTCATTAAAAATATAGAAATATAGGACTAAAGCTTAAAGTAGAATGGAGCTGCTATTGCGGCAAGACCAGTGAGACTCAGGTACCCAAGGCTTTGCCTCCTTTAAAGTTTGGCTTGGGGTTTTGCATAAGAAAGAAAATGATCTCCCCTCTCTCCCTTTCTCACCAACTCTACCTCTTCTATCTAGTACATAAAGTGTTTTGTACAGAACATGACATAAAAAAAACACTGAGTTCTCTATTCTTCTCTAATTTATGTTCTTTAACCATGTTTATGTTCTTGCCATGATAGCGATACTTTTTCTTTCAGTCACACCTGATTAAGTAATGTTAATAACTTGCTATAGAAGGAATTGAGCATAAAGTTGGCATTATATATGATTTTCAAACCATCATGTGGAGAGAGCTTTTCCTTCTCATGTCCTTAAATACTTACCCTTAGTATTTCTTGAAAGATGTAGATATTACCACATTCTGTACTTTATTCTGAATTCAGATACTTAAAGTATTAACTATGGAAGAAGACTGTAATATAACTCAAACACTAGCATTTATAATCTTTTATTCAATAGGTAATAGTAAAAAGTTTGTTATACCAGCTGCCCCCCCAGTCCCCCAGCAAAGAAAAGAAAAACAACCTTCCATGAACACTGGTAATGTGAACATAAGGATCTTCATATCATTTAAGATTTGGTAAAGGATATGTCTAAATTTTATATATATTGAAATGTTAAATGGTAGATTAACAACAAATTAATCATTCGTATAAGTATCACTGGAATGGTGTATATGAAAGCTTTTTTCAGTATGTTAAGTGAATAGGAGGAAAGCAAGTATCAGAAATGTTGACCACTTTTTTAAAAAGATTGGTTATAAGAGGTAGAAGATACTGTGATTGTTCTTGCATTAGGCTTCCTAAAGTTCAAGCCCTAATAGAACTGCCTTTCTTAAAGGCCCTGAATCAAGCATTAAAAGGTCTGGATTTAATTAGGTTTTGCCACCAATCTGCTTGATGACCTTGATAAGTTTATATATGAACATTTTTACTTAAGTTCCTTAAACATACTCCTAAAATGTCGATTAAAAAGAAATCAATTTATTCATACTAGTGTGAGGTATTATAATACCTGACCTTGAAGCCATCAGAGTTGGGAGTTAAGAAGAAGGATGAAATTTCTGAAAGAATCAGGTTCTAGGTGATAATGAAATGTTTCCATTCACTTTCCATGTCCTTTTTTTTTTGGGTGGGAACGTTGCATATTTTTGCCGAGAAAATGGTTTTATCTTTTTCATATATAGTATTCTCTAAGTGTTTAAAAGAACAAATTTGGTATTAAATTCTAGCACTGCCAATTTTTCCTGTGCTCTCTAACAATGTTGTTAAAGGGTTTATTTCAGTTCTTAGCATATTTTATTTTATTAATTTTTTTAAAAGTAGGTTTTTTTGTTAGTAGTTCTCTTTCTACATCTGGCCTATCAGATAAGCTGTATATAGTTCTCTTTTTTGCCTAAGCAAAGTGGTTGGTGGATTGGTTGAATCAGGTGCTTTCAAACTGATGGTCATACCATAATACTTAAAGCAGACATTTATTGAACTCTTAATTTGAACCATATGTACTTCTGTGTTAATTATGTCATTTATGAGATAAGTATTCTTACTGTCATTTTTAAAATTTTATTTTTTTATAAACATATAATGTATTATTAGCCCAGGGGTACAGGTCTATGAATTGCCAGGTTTACACACTTCACAGCACTCACCATAGCACATACCCTCCCCAATGTCCATAACCCCACCACCCTCTCCCTAACCACCCCCCCCAGCCCCCCTCAGTTTGTTTTGTGACATTAAGAGTCTCTTATGGTTTGTCTCCCTCCCAATCCCATCTTGTTCCATTTATTCTTTTCCTACCCCCCCCCCCCCCCCCCCCCCCCCCCCCCGTTGCATCTCCACTTCCTCATATCAGGGAGATCATATATGATAGTTGTCTTTCTCCTATTGACTTATTTTGCTAAGCATAATACCCTCTAGTTCCATCCACGTTGTCACAAATGGCAAGATTTCATTTCTTTTAATGGCTGCGTAGTACTTACTGTCATTTTAAAAGAGATTTTATTTATTTATTTGATAGAGTGAGAGAGCATAAGCAGGTGTAGTGGCAGAGGGAGAGCTGAGTAGGGCCCAACACAGGGCTCAGTCCCACAACCCCAGGGTCATGACCTGAGCTGAAGGCAGACACGTAACCAACTGAGCCACCCAGGTACTCCTCTTATTGTCATTTTTAAAGGTGAAGAAACTGAGGTTCAGAGAGGTTATATAATTTACTTTAAATCACACAGCTAGGAAATAACAGAACCAATGTTAAAGCTTGTACTTAAAAATATATATCGGTGCCTCAGTCATTTAAGTGTCTGACTGTTGATTTCAGCTCAGGTCATGATTTCAGGGTCCTGGGATCAAGCCCTGCTCTGTAGAGAGTCTGCTTGTCTCCCTCTCCCTCTGCTTGCTTTCTGTCTCTCTCTCAAATAAATAAGTCTTCAAAATATATGTAATAAGTATATATATATATATTATATATAGTATATATGTTTTACTATAGAAGAAACTGAGCATAAGATATATATGTTTTTTAATTGTGGTAAAATACTTTAATATATTTTTAAAGTATTTGCACTTTTAATTAAGCAGTGACTGCAGAGGCGAAGCCAAGTTTTGGTCTGAAGACTTTATGTGATCACCCATGATTTGTATCTTGAATAAGAAATAACTGATATATTCATCTCTTACTTAGCTATTTAGAGTCTACTTTCATTGTTGCGGTAATTATTCATATATAGCATTTGTACTTTGTTTGCAGGAATGTTTCTCAAAGTATAGTTCAGAGATCACTTTGCATCTGTGTCATTTGTAGTAGTTAAAAGTACAAACCTACATCAGAACCTCTTGACCAAATCACTGGGAATAGGATCCAGGGATATTCATTTTTAAACAAGCCTCTTGGATGATTCTAAGGCAAACCAAATTCTGAGAACCACTGATAACTGAAATGTGCTCCTGTTTTTACCTTTCCTTTATATGTTGCCTGCCTGCTTTCCTTTCTCTAAGAATTAATTTATAAACCATAGATGATTTGTAAAGTCATCTCTCACACTGTTAAAAAAAAGTTTTGAAATGGTATTAGCAATCTCATATACTAATGTTGAAATGTAAATTGCTAATGCTAATTTTTTTCATGGTAGCATTTTAGGAACATATTTAAGTAGTATTTAAAATGTTCATAATCTTTGACTTAGTAAACCTATCTCTAGGAATTTATTCTAAGGATATAAATCAGAGATTTATAGAAAGATTTAGGCACAAGAATGTTCATACCAGCATCATTTATTTGTAGAGGTGAAACACAAGAAATAATTCAGTTTCAGATATCAGGGAAACGGGTAAATATATCCATTTGTTTGAGCCACCGTGCAGTCCTAAAATATCATGTTGGCAAGAATATTGAAGATGTAGAAGAATGTTCGTGATATTGTAAAGATTGAAAAGAATACAAAATTGTATTTATATATCTGTACACATAGTGCATATGGTATGAAGTTGAAGTATATGAAATTGCCATTTTTGTAGGTCAGTGAGTAGTTGAGTATCAGCATTTTTATGTAGTTTAATCTATTAGTTTTGAAAATATGTATTTGTTACACATTATTGAGAGGGAAACCAGAAGGAAATACAACAAATTTGTGAAGTGATTAACTCTGGATGGTGAGATTATAGATAAAGTATTTCTGCTTTATAGGACTGTGTTTTTCAAATTTTGAACTAGGTCCTAGTTTTGACCTTTATAATAGAGCAAAATAAGTTGCTAACAAAACCAGTTATTGGAAATGATTGCTAACCTTCTGTGGAAAGCATCAAGTAAAATTTCTGTGAATTTCTTTTCAGCAAGTGTAAGGACCTCAGCTATACTGATTCTCTTATGTCTTTCATTTGCTCTTGAGTATTTTTATGCAAATGTGCATATATGTATCTGTATCTACCTAATTTTAATTGGATTTAAATCTGCAACGGAAAAGTATACTCTTTTTAAAAGGAAGAAAAATATCAATTTTGCAAGTTTTTCTTGTCAGTGAGCTTAAAGACCACTATCTATATGCAGGAGTTGGTTGAGTAGCCACTTTAAGAAAAAGAAAATGCTCTGTTTTGGTTTTTGGCTTAAAATTTTAAATTAATTAAAATCACCAAATTTTTAAATTAAGCTAATTACAAATTAATGTGATTTTAATTAATTGATACAACTGAGTAGATTTTTTTTAAAGTTAGTAATCTGTATATTATCTTTAGTTTTAAAAAGTTTTTGTATTTATCTGAAAGGGAGATATTCCTCTCCACTCTCATTTGCTTTAATGGTTTGCCTTTTTTTTTTTTTTTTAAAGATAATTTATTTATTTATTTGAGGGAAGAAGGGAGAGAGAGAGAGTCTTCCAAGCAGACTGCACACTGAGCGTGGAGCCCATCGCAGGACTGGATCTCACTACCCTAAGATCATGACCTGAGCCAAAACCAAGAGTCAGGTGCTTAACTGACTCCACCACCCAGGCGCCCCAACAGTTTGCTTTTAAGGTTATGGCTTAATAAGAATAATATCTACCATGTTTTGATTATCAGATGATAAATATTGAATGGTTTATCTTTGTTACCTCTTTTAATTGTTACCTGAAACCTGTTCATTATGTATAAACTTCATTTTAGAATTGAGACCATTATAAGCTTACCTGAGATTGTATTAAGTGGCAGGCAGATCTGGGTTTTTACTGTGGTAATTCATACTTCAAAACCCTTGTTCTTTGGTATTATCTAAGTCCTTATGAAATGTATATATGTGTTCATAAATGGAAAACATGGAAAACTGTAGTATAAGCCTTTGTAATTCATACTGTCAAAGAGTGGAGCAAAGTAGGTAATGAATAAGTATTTATTGTTTTTGTTACTCTATTTATTGTTTTGAATTTAATAAGGTATTTCAGAACATAGTTATGGAATAAAAACTGTTGGAGCATAAAGTTGTTAGTTCTGTTGAGAGTAGTTGTAAGAGGTGGAACCTACCTTAGAAGAAGTGAGTTTAGAAGGATCCATAGATTTTATTCTTATCATAGGTCCTGGGAATGTGCATATTAATATTAATAAGCACTTTTGCCCCTTAAGTGTTCTTTAATCACATTGAAATTTGAGAACCATCACTTGTAGGTGGCATTTGAAGCAATGAGAGTACATATAGTAGTAGCTTGAGGAGAGTATGTAGAATGAGAAAGGAGAAGTCAGAAACCTAAAAGCAGTAGCATTTTAGCAAAGAAAGGGTAAGGCCTGAGAGAAGGAGAGTTTCATATTACTAAATTGCATATATGAATTAGGCAGTGGAAGATCCCAGAAAAGGAAAGTAGAAATTGGAAGGGGAATGCATCAAAGGAAAAACAGGTTGTAAAAGTAAATTGGGTCAAAAAGGCCATAGATTTTATTCCTGGATTTCCTAGAACTTGTCTCCATGTTCGTTGCCGGGTAAAATCATTACTCTGGGCTTTATAGTAAACTGTGTCCTGTCTCTTTAAATCAGAACTGCAGTGTGTGTACAAATTGACATGAGTAATTATGGTCTGGCTCCTATAGGGGTTGTAGAAAGTCTATAATGCAGCATTGTCATTGGATCAAGATGCTATTAGACTAGATTACTGTAACAGTTATAATTTATATATAATAAGTGATACCTTTTAGTGTCTAGGGAGAAGACTGGACGTGACTTAGATTTTGTGAAAATAATCAAGAAAGTAGCAGAAGTTATTTCAAGCTGAAAGAAGAAAGTGATACAAAAGTTATAAGTATATCCTTTCTGTTTCTTTCATGCTTCCACATTTATAAGTTTCTTAATTTATAGTTTTTTTAATCAGTATGTTTAAGATGTAACCATATAAAATCACAAACTTTGGAGGAAAAGTTTCAGAATTCTGATTGAGATTACACTATGTAGGAAGAAAATGTTCTTCTTTACCCTGAGATTTAAAATCACAGTGTTAAACTTTTGAAGATAATGTTTAAGAAAAAGATTAGTTTAGGGGGTGCCTGGGTGGCTTGGTTGGTTAAGTGTAGGACTTTTTATTTTGGCTCAGGTTATGATCTCAGGGTCATGAAATGGAACTCCGTGTTGAGCTCTGTGCTGGGAAATGAGCCTGCTTAAGATTCTCTCTCCTACTCCCTCGGCCCTGCTGTGCTTGTGCGCACTCGTCCTCTTTGTCAATAAAAAGAGAGAAACAGATTAGCTTAATTTCTAATTTTAGTATATGTACTGCCGAAGCGAGCACAGATTAGTTTAATTTCTAAATGAAAAACTAAACATAAGTAAACAAAAGGTTTGCATCATGTTCTATGTCTCTATATAGGAAGGAAATTAATTTCTAAATTTTGGAGTTGACTGGTTGTTGAAAGCCATAGCAGTTCATCTTATAAAGAGTGCCTTTTTAGAAAAGATTTGTTTATTTATTTGAGAGAGAGAGAGTGCGTGCATGCACAGGGTTGGGGGTGGAGGGACAAAGGGAGACAATCTCAAGCACATTCCCTGCTGAGCTTTGGAGCCTTATACAGGGCTCAACCTCACGACCCCAAGACCATGATCTGAGCCGAAATCAAGAGTCTGGTGCTCAGGTGACTGAGCCAACCAAGTGCCCCAAGAGTGCTGTTTAAAATTCATTTCTTGGAATAATATCTGGGATAATTTTTACATACAATTTGGCATATCCAAGAAATCCTTGGTTATTGAGAGATAAAGGTGAGAAATCACTGCCACTTACTTTTGCTCATTACATATTTTATGATACTGACTTTTGTTTCCTCCTTTATTTTCATTCTATGACTGGAGCTATTGAAGAGTGAATTGAAAAGAAAACTGAATTTTAGGGGCACCTGGGTGGCTCAGTGGGTTAAAAGCCTCTGCCTTCGGTCAGGTCATGATCCCAGGGAGCCTGCTTCCCTTCCTCTCTTTCTGCCTGCCTCCCTGCTTACTTGTGATCTCTGTCTGTCAAATAAATAAAATCTTAAAAAAAAAATAAAGAAAATGGAATTTTATTATTTTTCAAATCTATATAGTTGAAGTGCCTCCCTTCCTATTTATAAGACTTCACTTATGTATGTTGTTTTGCATCCAAAAACTAATCCATATACTTGTGATTGTTCATGGAAGGGGAAGCAAAGATGAGATTAAAGAAATTAAACCTTTAAGCTGGAAGGGGATGAGCAAGTTTCCGGAGGAAGTGTAGGAATAGACAAAATCAGAAGGACTGGTTGTATTCGTCTTGAAAATGATAGGGATCGCTTTTTTTTTTTTCCCCCTTCAGAGACAGAAGGGAAGAAAGGGGCAAGGGAACAAAACCTTTGGGCATAAGATGTTGAAAATAGACCAGAGCACAGGTCTGAAAACTTCAGTCCTCTCAATAGGGATAGTAAAATACTCATTTAGCAGTATAAATTCTAGATGTTTAGTAAACATTTTATTTTATGTATGACAGCTTAGTTTTGATACCTCTTTTTGATCACAGTGGAAAATGTTCTTGGTTGGTATTTTTATTTTATTTCTTTCAGTAGATAAGATGATTTTGCTACTTATATCTTAAAAATTTTGCATAGAGGAACATGTTCTGTAGTGAAAGTTTTTGAAGCAAATCGTCTAAACTCAGAGCAGTTATTGACCTGAGCCTGAATTTGATTCAGAGTGTTATAGCAATAAATATGAAATGGCAGAAAGACTAGAAGGTGGTATGAATGGTCAAGGTTCAACTGACATTTAGTAAAAGTAGATAGGATATGATTTAGGGTGGTGGGGGGATGCTTAGATTGCATTGGTTTACCAGATTGGTATACTTGTTCTGTTCAAGATACCATTTTCTTCCCCTTTCCACTAACTCTTACAACTTTTCCTCCTGTTTTTCTTTCTTTCTTTTTTTTTTTTTTAAGATTTTATTTATTTATTTGACAGAGATCACAAGTAGGCAGAGAGGCAGGCAGAGAGAGAAAAAGGGAAGCAGGCTCCCTGCTGAGCAGAGAGCCTGATGTGGGGCTCTATCCCAGGACCCTGGGATCATGACCTGAGCTGAACGCAGAGGCTTTAACCCCCTGAACCACCCAGGCGCCCCTTCCTCCTGTATTTCAAGTGGTGAACATGTTCTCCTATTTCTGACTTAAGTGATTTGATACTTGAGGATGTGTCTGTTTCAGAGCATCATAAAATATACATTGAAATTCCTAATGTACCAAGTGTCCGTTGATAGATGAATGGATAAAGGAGATGGTATATTTATATAATGGAATATTACTCAGCTGTAATAAAGAATGTGGTCTTGCCATTTGCAAGTGAAATAAATCAGAGAAAGACAAATATTATGTGATTTTGTTCATATGTAGAATTTAAGAAAGAAAACAAATGAACAAAATAAAAGGGACAGAGAAAAACCAGACTCTTAACTATAGAGAACAAACTGGAGGTAGGTGGGAGGATGGGTAAAATAGGTGAAGGGGATTAAGAGTACGCTTATCTTGTGAGCACGGAGCAATGTATGGAATTGTTGAATCATTTTATTGTATATTTGAAACTACTGTAACACTGTATGTTAACTACACTGGAATTAAAGTAAAATTTTAAAAATATTCTTAATATCAAATAAAACTTAAGGTAAAAAATTGAATTTTTTAATTTTAATTTTTAATAAATTTAAAAAATAAAAATAAAATTAATTTTAATTTTTAATAACTTTTAATAAATTTTATTACCAGGATTAAATTTTGGTTAGGATTTGGCATTCTTAAATTGTTAGAAATGTTTTAGACACATGTTGCAGACAGATATTTAAGTGCTAAAATCAGTTTTTGTTGTTGTTTGTCTTAGTAAAGAAATGTACTCTCTTTGATCAACAAAGTGGGTAAATACTGTTTTTTCTTTAATACTTTAAAAATTTCATAAAGATAATAAGTGTGTGTGCCATGCTGTAAACTAAAAAGATCACTCCTAAGGGAAAAACATATTGTAATGAATGCCATCCTCTTTGTGACATTATTATAAAACTGAAAAAATGGACTCAAAATATTATTCTTAATGCATAGTATGTACTAGAATTTTAATTTAACTTAGCATAATTTTTGAGGTCTTCTACCTTTGTTAATATAATCTGTATTTTATGTTATTACTAATTTGTATTCATTTCAGATATTTAACTCCAACTCTTTATTAGTGTTACTTAAAGCAGAAATAAAAATGGGCAATATTTTGATCTGATAAAGTAATTCTTGAATTGTTTAGTAGCAATAAAGTGTAACCTATCAGTGCAGATTGATTTTAACCCGTAACAGCAAATAGAAGAAGTTAGGCTTGGTCTAAATAAAGCAAGTAGTGAAATTGGGATTCTTTATGTATCCATAATACAGGCAGTTCTGTTACAAAGCAATATATGTACCTCTGGAAAAAAAAAAAAACAAGCTTAGTGCAAAATTAGACCCTAAAAATAGGGACAAGCCTCTCAGAAACCTCTGCAACTTTTATAATCTGTGTATTAACAAAACTGGTAACAATTATGATAAAAATAATAATACAGTTGAAGATTTACCTGACATCAGTTAATTCTGAGTCCTAGAATTTATGCCTTCTCCTTTGAGATATAGGTCCATGAGATAAAGGTCCAGTTCCACTTAAGAATAATGGTCAAAATTAAAAATTCCGACCCAGGATGTCAGACGTTCTTATTTAGTCCTCTTTACTGTCCCCTCCCCCCCTCCAAGGGAAAAAAATGGGGGAAATACTTTCATGGCTTCTGTTATCTGTACTCCTAGCTCCATCAGATAGTTGAGCATTGTGGAAAGCCTTGCAGTTCTTGAAGCCATTAACCAGCCTCTACTTGCCCTCTTCTACAGGAGTTTAGTTTTTTGTTTTGTTTGTTTTGTTTTGTTTTTGTTTTTTCTTAAGGTCATCATATATTGCTAAAGCTCTCTCTGTGAGAAGGCTCGTCCCTAATGACTTTAAAACATTACTGTGTTAGAGAAAATTCTTTGTGGACAAATGTGACTTTCACATTATACTGACCTCATCCCTTAATGATGAACCAGTGAACGAATTTCCGCTACAGAAATGTGTTTTGTAGAAAAGTAGACTGTAGTCTCTTGCCCCATTGATTTGTCATTAATACTTCCTGTATTGAATTTATACTTATATACATGTTTATATTTTTTCCTTGTGCTATTAGTAAGTGCAAAGTGTTTCTCCCACATGGGGAGGGGAATGATGTGATAGAATAGCTTTATCATTAGAGTACTATTTGTCCCTTACATTTGTATAGCTTTTTGTTTTAAAATAGGCCATGTAGATGATGTCATCTTTTTGTTAGAATTATGCTCTATTCCGAATAGTTTATGTATTAACTTAGGCATTAATATTACCGTGTAGTAAAGGAAGGGAACTTTGGAGTGAAGCAGACTTGTGGTTGAATCAAATTTAGGGGACTGGGGGCGCCTGGGTGGCTCAGTGGGTTAAAGCCTCTGCCTTCGGCTCAGGTCATGATCCCAGAGTCCTGGGATCGAACCCCGCATCGGGTTCTCTGCTCCGCGGGGAGCCTGCTTCCTCCTCTCTCTCTGCCTACTTGTGATCTCTGTCTGTCAAATAAATAAATAAAATCTTAAAAAAAAAAAATTTTAGGGGACTGAGTTTTGGTTATGTGAGACTAATACTAATTATCTGGTAGGATTCTTTTGAAGATTAAGAGATGTATATAAAACATCTAGTGCAGTGATTGGCACATAGCTGATACTTAGCAAATATTATTTCCTTTATTAGTAATGAGACTTGAGACTGCAAGATTAAGTGACTTGCCCAAGGTTATCTCTGTATGTAGCAAAAGTCAGATTCACTGAATACCATAATTCCAACCTTTAGTTTTATATGGAGAAAAGCAAAAGTAAAACAAAACCCATTTATAGGTTCAGAAATAGAGCTGTGAAGATATATACCCATACTCATGGGCACACACACACATGCAGATTCTCCTTTAAAGGTTTATTTAAGGTTTATTCTTCCCTTAATTGATTAATATGTTTCACTTGTTCATATTCTTTTCTATTTAGATATTGATATGATGATGATAAAACACTGGTAGGAAGCTCTTTACTCAATGTAAGTTTTTGATCTAAGTAGAGTTGTGCTGCTTTGAGCGAAGGGTGCTTTGCTTAGGGTTATGTCAGCAGTTTTATTTGTGCTGCTTTGCACTGTTCTAGCAGATGATAAAACATTTCCCCAGCTAAGTGATAGAATTTAGGCATTGGCAAATTCATTGTTTATTTTATTAAAAAAACGGCATCTCCTCCAGTCAAAATAAAATATACCAGGTTGCCTGTTTTGTACTACTGCATTATGTTGACCATATTAGTTTTTCTTTGGCATAGTTTATAAAGAAATATGAAATTAACTTGGTTAATATAAAATTAATCCCTTTCTATTTGTTTTTCAGTAAAACTTCTAATTTTTCAGTGGTTATTATATTATCCTCCTATTTACAGATAGAAATACAGCAACAGATTACTTTCTTTCTTCCTAGCTTCCTATCTCTTTGTGTAAGAAAGGAGGACTATCTTCAATATTTCTGTATCTGAGATTTATTTATATTACCTTCTGTTTTTTTACCTCACACTAAGTTATACAATAATTTTGGAGACCGTGCATGGGATTTTATGGAAGATGTGTTGTATGAGTTTGTATTGGGTTGTAATTGTGTTCTTTTATGTTTTGAAATTTTAAGAATCAGAACTCAAGATTTGACATTGTAAGGTATCTGGCTTTCATTAAGTTTTTGAACAGTTACTTATAAAACTTGAGATTAGGTATCCAAATTTGCATGTAGTAAGTGATTACTTTTGGGATCATTTTATATACTAAGACATATTTCTGTTTAGTAGATATGTCTGAGAAACTTGGGGTACATAATTATTTTAACTACTAGAAAAGAAAAAAACTGCTATTTAAATGATGACATGCCATCAATTTCTGAGAAGCTAAAATATGAAGAAAATGTGTGTCTGTTAGAATGTATGAAATATTGTAGGTGAGTATTCAGATTTAGGACTCTTCTTTTGGTAGGGAGCAAATTTTGTGTTGCTCATTGTTTAGGACCCTACTTAAATTTTGCACCAGTTGTCTTTGTTCATTTGTTTGTTCCTTCCATTAGTATTTATTGAATGTCTTTCATGTGCAGAGCTGTATTCTGTTTCTGGTTACATAAGACTTCCTTCTTGGAACTTCTGTCATGTATCCAGAGCATAACACAAAATCAAGTAATTTTTTGATAATACAAGGTACTAACTTGTATCAACTGAAGGGTGTGATTATTGTTTTTGTACATGTGGTGCATCTGCTTCATTGCCTAGCATATAGTTGGTAGTTCGTTGTAATTTCTTGATTAAATTTTGTTTAGAAGGGTGGGAGAAAGAAGTAGAGCATATACCTCAAAAGAGTGTCTATTTAGGGGGCACCTGGGTGGCTCAGAGGGTTAAGCCTCTGCTTTCAGCTCAGGTCATGGTCCCAGGGTCCTGGGATCGAGTCCCACATCGGGCTCTCTGCTCAACGGGAGCCTGCTTCCTCCTCTCTCTCTGCCTGTCATTTCCTCTGCTTGTGCTCTCTCTCTGGCAAATAAATAAATAAAATATTAAAAAAAAAAAGAGTGTCTATTTAACCATGTTTTAATATAATCAGGAGTTTCAAATTTTGGAAAAATGTGATTGGACTTTGTAACTGTAAAATGAGACACCAAAAATTTCTTCAGATTGCTTATTGAAATTGAGCAATTTCAATTTCTTAAATGAAACTTCATTTAAGAAATAAGGTGATTATGGCTTCGTATTTTTTTCACACACAATTTCTAAAGAGAAATTAAAGTCTTATATTTACATAGTAAAAGTGATATACTGGGGGCGCCTGGGTGGCTCAGTTGGTTAAGCAGCTGCCTTCGGCTCAGGTCATGATCCCAGCGTCCTGGGATCGAGTCCCGCATCGGGCTCCTTGCTCATCAGGGAGCCTGCTTCTCCCTATGCCTCTGTCTGCCATTCTGTCTGCCTGTGCTTGCTCTCTCTCCCTCTCTCTCTGACAAATAAATAAAATCTTTAAAAAAAGAAAAAATTCAATTTCTTAAATGAAACTTCATTTAAGAAATAAGGTGATTATGGCTTCGTATTTTTTTCACACACACTTAATTTCTAAAGAGAAATTAAAGTCTTATATTTACATAGTAAAAGTGATATACTGGGGGCGCCTGGGTGGCTCAGTGGGTTAGGCCTCTGCCTTCTGCCCGGGTCTGGTCTCAGGGTCCTGGGATCGAGCCCCACATCGGGCTCTCTGCTCGGCAGGGAGCCTGCTTCCCCCCTCTCTCTTTGCCTACATATGATCTCTTTCTCTCTCTCTGTCAAATAAATTAAAAAAAAAAAAAGTGATATACTGGCAACTTATAGTTTGAGTTTTTATGGCCTCTTTGACATTAGAAGAAATCCAGAAAAACCAAGTGATCTGGCAGCTGTGGCTTGTTTCTCAACTGCACAAGTGAATTACTGTTTAGCATGCTGCTTGTGGAATAGTGGAGTGAAGAGGTTTCTTAAGGTAAATTAATTGGGTTCAAACTATGTGTTGCAGTCCCAAATTTGTTGAGTTTGTGAAATTTGGAAGCTATTATGTGGCAGCAGGACCAGTGAGTCTGAATATTCTTCTGAATAGTTTCTATCAGAATCATCAAGGCAGGCATTTAAGATACTTCGTCAGATTCTCCTTCTGCTTTATTTTGAGATCCTACTGACTGTGACAATTTGGAATGAAAATGATTGTTGGAAATAATCCAGGTGACACCAGCCCATTCCTGATGATTCTATAGGGCAGTTCTTACTGGATTAGCAGATTTTATCTATAATCTCAGCTTTTTAAGATTGTCAAATACCGGTATAGAAAACTCTATAAAATAAACATAAACCTTGGTGTATTAAGATAATACATTCTTGTAACTACCACACAGTTCTCAATGCGTAGAAATTTGCCAACTATGCCAGATGCTTCCCTGTGTACTCTGAGGCAATAATATTCCTTCTTAAAGGAACTCCTTTCCTCTAAATTACTCTTAACAGTAATCATTTCCTTGTGTTTGTAATTCTCTCACCCAATTATGTCTCCCTGGATACTGTTGTTTAGTCTTGACCATTTTAAAAACAGTTGCTGTTTCTTTTAAGCTCTTTTTAATCTACAGATTTATTTTCCATACTTTCTTTCTCTTTAAATTTGTTTGACTTGTTTTTCGTAGTCTAGATTTGACTGATTATATACATATAGTGCAGTTCATCAACACACTCATCTGTCCTTTTTATTTCCTTAAGCAGGCAGCTGGATCTAGAGGCTTTATTAGACTTGGTTTGACCCCTCAGTCTAGTGGGTAGTATGTTATTTCATTAGAAGTCACCTAGCATCTGGCATCCCTCCTTTTGCAATGTTAGCAGTTTTTGATATTAGGTGCTTCCATCCATTCACTTACTAACAGTTGCAAAATGATGTAGGTAGTTCTGATTCTCTCATTTCTTTTTCATTTACTAACAAATGATTTTATAAAGAAATGCTTCCCCTTGTCATTTGATTTCTTAGTGCTGTAGTTCATTTAGGAAAAGGAGTAATGCTCTAATACTCCAGCATACTCTAATTGAACTATTAGAACTGTATTTGAAAGCTGAAACCCTATAAATTGTCAGTGGTAATTAAGCAATGGTAATTTTTGAAATTTTAGATTGGATAAACAAAAATTTGTCAAGTATATCAAGGGTACAGACTTTCCTTCTGGCTGGCCAGCCTTCCTTCCTTCCCCTTCTTTTTTTTTTTTTTTTTTTTTAAAGATTTTATTTATTTATTTGAGAGAGATTGAGGCCTAGTGGGGAGGAAGTCAGAGGGAGAGGGAGAAGCAAACTCCCCACTGAGCAGGGAGCCTTGATCCTAGGACCCCAGGATCATGACCTGAGCCAAAAGCAGACGTTTAACCAACTGAGCCACCCAGGTGCCCTGATTTTTCTAACTAATGTATAATAGCATTATGGTTTACATACAGAGGTAATGGTATACAAATGCCCATCAGAGGTAGAGCATATAAATGATATTTTTTACTCTTGGTATTTTAAAAACTATTACAGGAGGGAGAGTGAAAATGAGTCAATTAGAGGCAAATAATGTGAACAAATTAATGACACAATGCTGAGCAGACAGACCTCCAAATAGAGTATAAACTCATTATTTCTTTTGTATAGAGTTCAGAAGTAGGCAAAATTGATCCATGATGTTAAAAGTTATGGTGGTTACTATTGTGGGTCAAGAGCTAGTTTCTGAAAGTAGTCACTAGAGGGCGTTCTGGGGTAACAGAATATTCTTTTATTTCAGCTTTTTTTTTTTTAAAGATTTTATTTATTTATTTGACAGAGAGATCACAAGCAGATGGAGAGGCAGGCAGAGAGAGAGAGAGAGAGAGAGGGGAAGCAGGCTCCCTGCTGAGCAGAGAGCCCGATGCGGGACTCGATCCCAGGACCCTGAGATCATGACCTGAGCCGAAGGCAGCGGCTTAACCCACTGAGCCACCCAGGCGCCCCTTATTTCAGCTTTATTAAGCTATAATCAACATATAAAATTGTAGGATATTTAAAGTATACATTGTGATTTTATGTATGCATACATTGTGAAAGGTGATTTTACATATGTATACATTGTGAAAGATAATTAACACATCCATAACCCTACATACTTCTCTTCTTTTGTATGTGTCTGAGAGAGAACACGTGTGTGTCCTTGCACGTATGTGTGCCTGCACATACAAGTGTGTGTTCATCCATTGATGGACACTAAGTTGTTTTTATATTTTGGCTATTGTGAATAATGCTGCTGTGAATATGGGAGTGTACATATCTTTTTGATACCCTGTTTTCATTTCCTTTGGTTATATACCCACAAGTGGTATTGTGAAGTCATATAGTAATTCCATTTTTAGTATTTTGAGGAACCTCCATACTGTTTTCCGTAGTGGCTGTGCCAGTTTGCATTTCTACCAATAGTGCACGATGGTTCTTTTTTTCCATATCCTCATAAACAGTCATTGTCACTTGTCTTTGATGATAGCCATTCTAACAGGTGTGAGGCGATAGCTCATTGTGCTTGTGATTTGCATTGCCCTGATGACTATGATGTAGAGCACCTTTTCACATACCTGTTGGCCATTTGTCTTCTTTTGAAGTTCTGTTACCCTTCCCATATTCTGATCAAATTTTTTTTGCTTTTGTGTTGTATGACTTCTTTATGTATTTTAGATATTATAAATCCTTATCAGATATATGTAATTTGCAAATATTTTCTCTCATTTCATATGTTGCCTTTTCCTTTGTTGATGATTTCCTTTGCTGTGCAGAAGCTTTTCAGTTTGATGCTGACCTACTTGTTTATTTTTTATTTTGTTGCCTTTGCTTTTGTTGTCAAGTCCAAAAAAATTGTCAAGATATGTGTCAGAGAGCTTACTCTCTGTGTTTTCTTCTAGGAATTTTATGGTTTCAGATTTACATTTAAGTCTTTAATCCATTTGAATTGATTTTTGTGTATTGTGTAAGATAGGGTTCTAGTTTGATTCTTTCCCATTTGGCTATTCAGTTTTCCCAGCACCATTTAAGTGAAGAGAGTGTCCTTTCTCCATTGTATATTCTAATTTCTAAAATAGAGAGCTAGCTTCTAGAGTCACTAGAGGGGGTTTATCAGAAGGTTCTATTTTTTGATCGGTACTGGCAGTTTTTAGTATAAGTCATACATTCAAATAAAAGGGTCAGTAAATGAATAATTATGGTTCCTGGATTTGGGAAAAAACAACTTGTATGCCCACAGAATTCCTGGGAAGCTGCTTGTTAAAAATGCAGACTGGGATTCAGTGGATCTAATGAGGTCTTAAGTTTCTGCATTTAAGTCCCTCCCCACACCCCACACCCCCGCCCTGCACTCATGATTTTGATGCAGCTTACTTTGAGAGTAAGACTTTTTTAAAAAAGCATTCTTCTAAAATTTGAACTAGTATAATATTTATTAAATTTAATAAAGTGGTTCAAATATATTATGCACTTGACATTAAATAGGAATATAGCTAGAGACGTTAAATGAAACATCTAAAATGCAGAATAGCTTTATAGCTTAGAACTCTCTCCATTTCTTATAATTTTTTAATTAAAAGCATCAGATTCTTAGACCTTTTTACTTCCATCACTAAACAGAAGGGTTCTCCCCACCCCCTCTACTTTTTTAAATAATAATCTTCCTATAAAGAGTTACTGCATGTGTAACAATGAGTGGAAAAATAAAAAGCTAGACTTTTTATTATTTTATTTGATTCTGAATAGTCTGCTGCTGTTCACTAAATGTTTTCTTCTTAGACAGCAACATATTAATGGGTTCAACTTTATGTCACAACTAAATAACTGATCACTATATATCGTAAGTCAGTAGTGTCAAAACCTCAAATACAAACCCAACAAATTTAAACCTATTAAGGATCTATGATATTAATAGCTTGTTATTAGGCAAATAAAGCAACATTGAACATGAAATGAATGTCACATCACTTCAGAATAATGAAGACTTTTTTCTTGAAATTTAAAATAAAGCTAATGTTCACTTGCTTTGCAGATCATTGTTTTGACATCAGTTGACTTTACAGATGTATTGCTAGGGTTCTTGTTAAAAATGTAGATTCTAATTAGGTAGATCTGGAGTGGGGCATGAGATTTTACATTTCTAACAAGCTTACAGGTGATGACAGTACACTGCTGGTGGAAGACCAGATTTTGAATAGCAAGGCTCTACTTTGTCTCTTCCATTTGCTCTCTTTTATTTTTGTCAGAATAATCTTTTTGTTGCATAGATATGACAGTGTTAGCTCTCTGCTTATAGCCCTTCGGTGACTGCCAGTCTCAAGTTTATCTTCCTTATCATGGTGTAGAGAGTCTCAGGAGCTGGATCCCATGTGTCTTGAGTCTCTCTAGTCCATCACTTTCATTTCTAGTAATTCTGTACCCTACAGTTCAGTTTTAAGCCCAGCAAAACCACACATCTCACACATCTTTGTTTATTTAGCTACTTTTGTAATATGTTTCTCCTTCTCCACCCCCGAGTTCCATCTAATAATACTTTAGTACTCACTTTAAATATTATATTCTTTGTAAAATCATATACGGTCTCCCTGCAAGGGATTGATTATGACTTCTGTTCCTGGCAGTAATGTGGAATACCACCAAATAGGTATTGTGAAAACTGTCTCAAATGAAGCAACCAAAATGCCAGATAAAGTAAAGATATAGATAGGTAGATAAATTTACTGATTCAACATAGTGCTTACATGACAAGAAATAAATCCGCAATGGCTAAAACAAGAGACCCTGGGAGCTAAGAGTAGGCTAAAGCCAGTTTTTGCCCTGGGAGTTTTTCGGAAGGCAGAGACCTTGGGCTTCTAATTTAAGGGCTGCCTTAAGTGCTGGGCAAGCAGGCAGATTAGAACGAAGGCTCCATAAGATGGGCATCGAATATGAGACCCCCATATAAAGTGGGAGCCTCAAAGGTTCTATAAGGATGAAGAGAAAATACCACACAAAAATGTACAGTGAGGGACCTTTCAGTCTCAGTTTTAGTTTTGGATGCAGGATCCTCCCCCATCTCCTGAATTTGTAAACGTAAGTAGCTTATCACATTGAGAGCTCTCTGTAGTTCTGAAATCCTCAAGCAGTGAACTTGAATTGATAATCAGAGGTGGTAGCGTTTCTGAGCAACTAGCTAAAAAACCTGACTTTTCTCTGGAGCAATGTAAATTTAACCTGAGGCTCAGAGAATTCTACAGATAAAGTTCCAAGGAAGAATGCAGCTTGAGAGGCAAGTAGATGAATTAAAAGAAGAAAGGTTGAGATGTGGAAAAAAGAATGTAAAAGTCTAGCACATTTAATTGGAATTTCAAAAAGAGATGATAAAAAGAATGGAGAATAAATATTTCAAAAGATAATAGCTATGAATTTTCTAGAACCATTGAAGCTCATTCAGGAAACTTAATGGATCTTAAACAGGAGAAATAAAAATGAATTCACATGTAGATGCATCATAGTGTGGAATACATAGAACAGTCAGGGTAAAGAAAATATTTTAAAACAACTACAGAGGAAAGACAGTTTCATTAAAAAGGAACAGGAGTTTGGCATTTGGTTGAATTTTGATAGCAACAGTGGAAGCCAGGAGACAGTGGAGTAATATCTTCAGTTTGCTGAAAGAAAACTGTCAGTCATATATACATACCCAGTGAAGCAGTCTTTCAAGAAAGAGGGAAAAGCAGAAACCTTTTCAGGGGGGAAAAATTGTGATAGTATTATATTCCCAGGATGATCTGTATTTGCTTTTAATGTAACAGTGTGGACAACCGGCAGGCCCTTTAAGTAATTACTGCCTTTCATACCAGAGGGAAGAATCTCACCTTCATGGTGGGTTACCAGGGCCAAAGGATGATAATACCTGCATAATTAACAGAAATTTTCTCTTTGGAAAGTGCTTCCATCTATATTGTTTAATTTGCTATTAACAGTAGACTTAGATTTTCAACATTTGACATTCAAAAAGTTTAAAAAGTATCTTCGTATTCACAAAGAATTGAGTTTCCTTTATCAAACATCATGTCTATGTAATAGTAACATTATTATATTATTTAAAACTTTTTTAATATTACTTACTGTTTTATGAGATAGCTGCTTAAAATGTTAGCTTGAAACTTTAAGTTAACTTAAAACAGAAAAATCTGGGAAGAAGACAGCAATCCAGTGTTTGGGTCTTTCTGAATTTATGTATAAGTGGATAAAGTACCAGAACAAAGAACCTGTGGGCAGCACTTACCCATGACATTGTTTTCCCTGAACCCTAAAATACAACTGGGTGAGGGCAAAACACCAATAAACCCAAGACATGAATATATCAATCAGTGTTATTTAGTAGGAAAAAGCAAAAGTGAAACAGTGGGGGGTCAAACTTGGCAACAGGAGATCCCTCAAATAGTTAACTGGAAAAGCCAGCTGGCCAGTTAACCGGTGAAACTGATAGGTCTTTTGCTTACTCCAACAATGAATGAGTGCAGGGCCCTCAGTGAGGGCTATAAAGGCAAGGGTAGTTTAATCCCTGTGAACTCTCAAAACTGACCTACCAGGGCTCTTTCAAAGGAGGGTCTCTTTACACTAAAGGAGAAACTGTGGGAATGGTATCAAAATTGCATGGAATTAGGGACAAAGGAAAGAGAGGTGCCGAATGAAAGTTGGGGAAAATAGAGTGAAGACATCTCAGAAAGCAAGCTGCATGTTTTTTTTAAAACACTGTATACAGTAGAACAGGGAGCTCTGTAAAATTAGAAAGACCGTTTACTTTAATAGACCAACAGTATCCAGAGGAAGGAAAACCAGAGATCCAAAGTATGCTGAGACCACATGTGGAAGACTGTTCAGTTTTGAGTGTTACACTTTGAGAGTAGTCGTCAGTTGGAGCTCTTAGGATGGTGAGGGAGTTCAAGTCATGCCATCATCAGGAATGTTTTAATGAAATCAGGGTGGCTATGCTTGAGAAATAAGCTACATAGCATTAGGATTAAATTTCATTTGTGTAGCAGTCAGAGAGGCCATACTGGGTAGAACTTCAAGGAGGGAGAATTTCGACTTCAGTAAGGGAAGAAGCAAATATAAAATTGATCAAGAAGTGCAGCATGTTGTCTAGGTGGTGGAGGCTGCCAATCTCGAAAGGTAATTTAAGCAGAGGTTTGGTCCTCTGTCATCACTACTACTAGTATTTATTGAGTATCTACTGGGTGTCAGGTGCTAATATAAGCACTTGACCAGTGTTAATGAATATTTACAATACCTTTGAGGCACGTTTTTCATATGCCATGCTTATGACTTATTAAAGAGAATCTGGGAGTCTTAATATCTCCCTTCTAATTCAGCTCTTCCCTTCCTTAGATGTTGGGCAGGGTACCTAAATTTCTAGAATCAGTTTCTGAAGCTCTAAAATAAGGGGATTAGAAAAGAATGCCTCTGAAGCTTTCTGGTTGAATCTGTTTGTTTTTTCATGGCTCGTAACTTTTCTGACCACTTAGAGCAGCAGTTTTCAGATTTTGGTTTAGCACCCCTTTACACTGTTAAAAATTATCAAAGACCTCAAATAGTTTTTGTTATATAAATTCTATTTGTTGATATTTATTGCATTAGAAATTAAAACTGAGGGGCACCTGAGTGGCTCAGTTGATTAAGTGTCTGCCTTCTGCTCAGTTCATGATCACAGAATTCTGGGACTGAGCCTTGCATTGGGTTCCCTGCTTAAAGGGGTGTCTGCTTCTCCCTCTCCCTCGCTCCTTCTTCCTGCTTGTGCGCGCTCTCTCTCTCAAATAAATAAAAGCTTTAAAAAAAAATCCAGTATTTAAAAAAAAAAAAAACTAAAACTGAGAAATTTTAAAAGCATAAACATAGTTGTATCAGCCTTTGAAATAATGGCATCATCACAAGGTACATAGTCAAAAGTTAAATACATTTGGAAGTGAATGAGTTAAAAGACCAATAACCTCTTGGTATTAATGAAAGTAGATTTGACCTCAAAGATCTGAAAGTCTCAGCAACTCTCAGGGGTCCGCCTGCCACACTTTAAATACCACTGACCCTGTTCCTGTCCTTTGAGAAGTTAGAGAATGGTTTTCTTGGCACCGAAAAAGAGGTGGAAATGCATCCTTCTTCATGTAACCAGCCTTTGGTATGTTTTGGTTTGAAAGATAGTTTAACCTGTGAGCACTCTAACTCACATTGAGTAAAGATTTGAATTTGAATATCTTTTTTTTTTTTTAAAGATTTTATTTATTTATTTGACAGAGAGAAATCACAGGTAAGCAGAGAGGCAGGCAGAGAGAGAGGAGGAAGCAGGCTCCCTGCTGAGCAGAAAGCCCGATGTGGGGCTCGAACCCAGGACCTGGGATCATGACCTGAGCCAAAGGCAGCGGCTTAACCCACTGAGCCACCCAGGCGCCCCGAATTTGAATATCTTTAATGATTGCTGATCTCCTTTCTTTTGTTATACTTAGCTCATGATGAAGTTAGCCTATTTAAGCCTTCTTAAAATTGATAACAAAGTTGTTTAATAGATAATAAGAATAATACATTAAGTACTCACTTAGAGATGTCAGATGTATCTTTTTTTTTTTTTTTTAAAGATTTTATTTTATTTATTTGACAGGTCACAAGTAGGCAGAGAGGCAGGCAGAGAGAGAGGAGGAAGCAGGCTCCCGCTGAGCAGAGAGCCCGATGCGGGGCTTGATCCCAGGACCCTGGAATCATGACCTGAGCCAAAGGCAGAGGCTTTAACCCACTGAGCCACCCAGGCGCCCCATACATATCTTTAAACATTTAACATGCATTATGTCTGTAATCCTTACATAATCCTGTAAAATTGGGGTACCGTTTAAAATCCCCTTTTGCAGATGAGGTAAGTGAGATTTAAAGACTTTACGTAAATTTGCTCAAGATTACAATATAGCTAGGTAGTAGTAGATTTAGAATTTGTGTAGTCTAACTATTAAACCTGGGCTGTTATGTTAACTGATTGGATTTTACTCAATTTTATGCAGCTCTTTTGTTGTCAAGTTGGCTTTGACTTTGTGCTGAAATGATGTATTTCTTAATGTTCTTTGTTGATACTAATATTATTCCTTACATTTACTGCAAATGAAAAACTGTGTTGTTTTGATCACAGGACTATGTGATTTCCACTGCCCTAGGAGTGTTCTCTGAGTGTTCAGAGAAATTATATATCAGAAGGGTAGTGCTTGAGAGACAGTGTAGCATGGTTTCTGAACCTCATTTCTTTACCTTTAAAATAGAATCTAGGGATGCCTGGGTGTCTCAGTTGGTTAAGCTGTGGCCTTCGGCTCAGGTCATGATCCTGTGGTCCTGGGATCGAGTCCCGCGTTGGGCTCCTTGCTCGGCAAGGAGCCTGCTTCTCTCTCTGTCTCTGCCTGCTACTCTACATGCTTGTGTGTGCTCTCTCTCTCTCTCTCTCTGACAAATAAATAAATAAATAAAATCTATAAATAAAATCTTTAAAAAAATAGAATCTACATCATAATTTTTTTTTATAATGAAATCCAGTTTCATATGTAAAACATTTAGCAAGGACTGGCACAAAGTAAGATTCAGTAATAGATAATATTTATTTTGCAGTTGTGTTGAGAATTGATAAGGAAATGAGATTACAAAGTTGGATAGTGACTTTGGGTTATAGTCTAGAATTTGATTTCATTGTTTTGCTTAAAATCTTATCAATTTAAACTGTCAAAATACTCGTATTCGTATGTAACTATAGAGCTACACTTTCAGATTCAAATACAGCTTTAAAGAGCACTTTGTAACTAATGGGCAAAAGCAATTAGATTGTGTGCATGAGTTTTGGGGTGTGGGGGTGATATGGGGTGCCTTCTTTTTCCTAAAAGGGGCCTAGGAAAAAAATCTCATATGATTTATTTTACTTTGCTGGGTGCAGTCTAAAAGACTTTTTTTCTCTTTTTTTGGACAGGGCCTGGACCCATGGTCCATGGTCCTGACTGGAAGGAAGGTGATGTTTAGGCATCTGAGAAAGAAGGGTGGCCTCTGTCTTAAGAAGTTGCTTTTATATCAAAGAGATACTTGTAATGGTGTCCTGCTGCTTCACGTGTGCCTTTTGTTTCTCTTGCTGCTGTAAGATCCTTAATTATGCCTTGTTGGAAGACAGGTTTGCCTAGTGGAATGAACATAAGCCTTGGTTCAGGCATTCGTTCACAGTTTTAAACATGTTTGCTAAATCTTACTAACTGTAAATCTTGGGCAAGGGACCTTAATCTTAGCTTGTTTCCTATTTTTAAAATGGGAATAATGATCTCAGGGTTCTCGATTAGGTGAATAAGCTGTACCTAACATACTGTTAGTTCGTAGTGGGCTCTCTGTAAATGTTTGCTGATTACAAGAATGCAGTGGAAACATCTTTACTAACCTGAATATAAAACAGACTTCTTAACTTTCAGGATTTCTTCCTAATATTTTTGTTTCTCTATCTGGAGTAGGTGAATTGCTGTAGTAGACAAAACTGTAGAGCCATATTTTTATGGCTTTCAATTATTATTCTTTTGAGTTAAGTGATCTGATTTTGTCTAGATGGAAAGTTTAACTTCAGAGTGGAGGAATCTTTAAGAATCTGGAAGTTCTAAGAAATATTCTTCCTAACAAATCTAAAATCACTAGCTTTGGAGAGCAGTGACCTAGAGAGAGAGTCTTCCCTAGTTCTTTGAATGGCTGAGTTTAGTGGTAAAATCCTTAGGCAGTCCTCATTGTAATAAGGAATTTGAGTTGTGACCAACCCACAATGCTTTCTCTTAGTTTTAGATTGAGTGTACAACATAGCATTGTACTGAGATTGAGGGTGTTTGGAAGTTTGAGAGTGTTTTACAACCACTGCCTTGTTAGGTTTGTCCAGAAATACTATTCTGTAACCTGAAAAATTTTAAAAATTTCTTGTCTGAAAATTATAGATCATTATGTAAGGGATCTAGTTTACTAATTTAATCATTATGACAGTATTGCTTTATTTCTACATAAATAGAGTAAGATCTTTGTAAGAAAATAATGATAGTTCTTACCATTTAGAAAATAATAGCTCTCAGTCTTTACTAAAAAGGAAGGAAAAAAGAATAGTTTTAAATGGATTATAAATGTTTCTTGTTATTTGAGTTAATTTTTTAGATGTTTTAGATTTTTTTATTTTCTTGGTGGTGGTGATGGTTTTTACTTTTTTTTTTTGCTTTTTCAGTTACCGTAGTATTGACAGATAAGGATGTTGGTGAGCAGTGATGGAGTCAGGCTAGAACGAAGTTTATTTTATTTGGTTTCACTGTAATTACACAACTTTTAGAAATTTTTCTTGTTCATATGTCTTACAAAGGTCTACCTTGGGTAGATTTTTTTTTTCATAATTTTTTAAAAACAGTAATTTTATAGCCTTTACACTTTTTTGGGGGGGGGTGGATTCAGAGTTTATGTCTTTGGTTAGCATTTTATCGCCAGTACCTAGCTCATTTCAGAGTTTAAATATTTTTGTTTTCCAGTTCAAATACGCATTTTGTGTGCAGAGTGGTCAGGCAGTGTTTTCCCCTGATATACCTACTCAACCTTCCTGACAAGAATTTGAAGATGAGGATGGAACAATGTTTCTTAGAGTTTGTCTGTGAATAGTGATTCTTTGACATAATCATCTAAATGAGGTAATTGTTTTTCCTTAGTGAGCAAGAAAAGAAATCCAGGCAGCAGTTACCTGAGTTCTGACATACCTACTAAAACCCCTCAAGAACCCAGGCAAAGGGGCATCAAGCAGTAGCAAATCAAAATAGAATTCCTAAATTTAAAAAGCAGATAACAAGAAGACATTCTTTTCCTTTGTGGTCCACATTAATTGCCGTGCTAAAACTATGCTAAGATGGGAACTCTATTAAAAAAACAGACTCATTAGTTTTCTGTGGACAATAAATTTTCTATATTACAGTGGTGAGCTTTTTCTGAAGTTCAAAACCTTATTGTAAAATGATAGTGAGGCAGAATAGAGGCCACACCTAAAAGGAGTTGTTGAATCAGTGTTTGCTTATTGTGGTAGTATTGTTTTCCTTAAAGTGCTGAGTTATTTCTGAAATTGAGCAGATTCTTCTTCTCTTTGTCCTGTGGTCATCAGGTCCTTAGGGTAGTGACTTCAAGATTGGTTTTCCTTCTAGTACAATTGCTGTTTTAGCTCTTGCACATTCTTCATCCAAAGTTCCCTCTACCTGCTATAGAATGCTTCACAGTGAATGATGTACTGACTCTTCAATGCCAGGAGTTGCTGGCACTGGGAAAACTGCCACCTTGCCTGTTGAAGTGGAAAAATCAGTATTCTGGGCTTTTATCCTCGCTCTCTGATGTAATCGTATCTGGTATTAGTGTAGAGAAGACCCAACTAATGGGCCAAAGCCTTTTTCACCATTTAACAGGCTCACAATGGGAGAGTCAAAGAAGGCAGAGAAATTTTTGCCTTGTCCTCAATTAATATATACATTTTTAATCGAAGTGCTTTTTATATTAAGTGCAATCCATAGATGAATTTTGACAATATGTATACCTATGTAACAACACCTCAGTCAAGATGTAGAATAAATTTTGTCACTCCCCAAATTTCCTCATGCTCCATTCCATTCAATCCAAACTTAGGCAACAACTATTCTGATTACTATTACTGTAGATAGTTTTTTGTATTCTTAAACATCATATAAATGGAATCCTTTAATGTTGCCTTTTTTTCCCCCCTAGCTTCTTCACTCAATGCACTCAATGCATCACAAAAATGATGTCCATTTTGGTTCATGTATCAGAAGCGCATTCTCATTCTCATTTTTGTGTACCCATCCCATTGTATGAATATATCTCAATTTATTTATACATTCTTCTGTTGATGAATATTTGAGTTGGGTTCAGTTTTGGCTATTCTGAATAAAACTGTTATAAGCATTCTTGTACCAGCCTATTTGTGGACATTTCTGTTGGGGAGTACGTAGGCGAATGTATGCTAGCTCACAGGGTGTGTGTTTTTATAAGTAACTGCCAAATGGTTTTCTACAGTGGTAGTAACATTTTACAATCCCACTAGCGATGTATGAGAGTTTTAGTTTCCTATTTTTACCAACGTTTGGTGGTGGTTGGTCTCTTTTAGTTTAGCAATTCTTACGGATGGGAAGTTGTATTGCATGTGGTTTTAGTTTGCATTTACTTGATGGCTAGTTTTACAGAGTACCTTTTCATATGTTTATCAATCCTTTTATATATTTTTTAGTCAACTATTTGTGTCTCACCCATTTTTTCATTTAATATTTGAAGATACAAGACTAGTTAGTACATGAATGAACTTCTGTGATTGTTGACTTTTATCGCAAAGATTTCAGCATTTATATGTAAACCTGACACCCCTTGTGCTCCCAGTCCTGATGCTAACACCTCTCTGCCTAAAAACCCTGTAGGAGGCATCTGTTTGTTTAGTGATGGTGTGTTTTTCAGAAGTAGATTTCAGTCTTGAACTACCACAAATAGAAGTATCTCGTAACAGTGTAAGATGGACACTTATATTTTCATATTTTAAAATCTGTATTCCCCATGCTCTTTATTTTACAACGTATGAGAAGCTATTGAATATACTCTGGGAAAGGGAAAAATTACCCTATGGATTTTGTTTGTATTTGTTCATTGTTGGTTAACAGTTTTAGAAATTATAGGAAGTAATAAATTATATGGATTGTAATAAAGTTATATGTACAGTTGATTATCACTTCCTAAATGTGAGGAAAAGGCTATATAGTCTGTGTATGATCATTGGTGTATCACTGCATTTTAAAGGTTAGCATTGTAATATATACTTGATATTTGGTATCAGTTAATATCACTAGAGAAGAGAAAGCGAAAGTAGTTCCTGTTTTCTTTATGGAATTGGAAGGTGAGATACTTGAAATAGCAAACATGTTCACTTCTCTAGCCTTCTACTTTCTATAATATATTAAAAAAGACAACTCAAAATATATCAGTCCTCTTTACTTAAGCTTTATCCCTTTATCAACCTGTTAGTTATGACATTTCTTTTATTACAAGTCTGTGTTCCCAACTTTTTCTGGAATATTCTACCACTATATTCTTTTTACAAGTAGAAGGAGGAGGTCATTGTATTCAAGGCCTATGCTTGCCAATTTCAGCAGGTTCTATGGCAGAGAAGAATGGAAGAAGAAGGAATGTGACTTACCATTGCTAGATAGGGTTAGTAAAAGGTGGGCAAAGAAATGTGTCAGAGAGAAGGAAGACATCTTTACAAAGATAGACATAGGAAAACATATAGTGTATAAGGAGAATACAAGTAGATCAATATTGTTGGGTAATGCAAAGTTTAAGACAAACCAGTTTGTAATGAAGATGGTTGGAGACAGGATCAGACTAGGAACATCTTGTATACCATACTTAGGAATTCAGATTTTATTTTATAGAATAGTAGTTTTAGAAATTTTCGGATTCACTCAGGGGTTGCTCATTCTTTCTGTGAACACTCTTCTCTCTCCTTCTCCAGTTTTTCCTCACAAGTTCTTTCTTTACCTGTTTAATATCTTGCTTTCATTTGAACAAAGGCTTCAGCATGTAAAAAGTTTGGAAACTGCCACTGAGGTGATGACATTTCACGTTCTGGCCGCAGTATAGAGGGTAGGTGAGAGGCATGATGCACAAAAGATGGGAAGAATATTAGGGATGCTATTCACATAGTTTGGGCAAGAGGCATATAGTATCTGCTTATTAAACAACCCTAGAGAAGTGGAATCCATTGTAGATCTACTGCAGAGGTACACTTAGGACTTAGTGATGATGTGAGTGGGTGACAAGAGTGTTAGGACAAGGCAAAGGTAGTTTATAGCAGATAATGGGAACCAGATTGATATCGAGATGCCTCCCCCCTTTTAACTTTCATAATAGTCTCAACTATAGTATTAAGAGCTTACTTAGCCCCAGAACCATTTGATAATGTTGCCAACAGGATTCACTATCACCCCTAAACTCTTGAGTATGCATTTCTTATAAACAAGGACATTCTCCAACATAATCACAATATAACCATTAAAATCAGGATATTGGCATCAATATTTTAGATTTTCTATTCCTCAGACTCCATTTGAGTTTCACTGGTTTTTCAGATAACTATCTCATATAATAGAAAGATTCTGTTCAAAATCATGGACTACATTTAGTTATTCTGTATCTGGAACAATGCTTTGATCTTTACTTTCATTCCTTTAACACTTTTAAAGATTATAGGACAGTCATTTTGAACAGGACCCTTAATTTGGGTTTGTCTAGTGTTTCCTCATTAATGGATTCAGGTTATGCATTGTTGGCAAGAATTTCAAAAAGGTGATGTGTTACTCTCATTACTTCTTATTAGGTAATTATAATATCAGTTTATCCCTTTACTGATGTTCACGTCAGCCTTTCTTAATATTTTTACATTGAGTATACACTTAAAATAATCTTAACTTGGGAATCACATAAAGATGACTATAGCTCCAGCTCACAGTATAACAGCTTGATCAGTAAGTTGTAGATATAATTATTTATTGGTACTTTTCAGTGCTCTTTTGAGTAAACAATGTTCTTTTTTTCTGTGGATCTGTTTATATTGGCAAGTTCATTAGTCCCATCTTTTTGTGTGGTTCCTTCTTCCCACAAAGTATTCTCAAAATTATTTTTACTTCTTTACTGTGAATTTACCTCTTCAATGCAAAATTTATATTTACTTCGTGTGCTTGTTTTATGTTCCACAAATATCAATTCAGGGTTAAACACGAGAAAAGTAGACAAGTGCTAACACAGTGTTAGAGGAGATTCTAATTTTTTTTCTTTTACATTACTACTTTATCTGTTTTACTTTATTCAAGTAAGCCTTACCATAAATTTCTATATGAGATCCAAATTAGATATGGTGTAGAGTATATGTAGAAATAGTTATCCCTTCATATTTATAGCTAAAAATGACATTTTGGCCAGCTTTTCTTGGGAGGAAAATACAACCCCCTGACATTTAAGCTTAGCTTACTTTCCTTGGGTTAAATCTCGTTTATCTTCACATAAATCTTGCAAACTCATTAAGGAAATGTAGTAAATTTCACATAACCAACTTAAACCAAAATGGGACTTAATTTTTCTTAATGTAGGCTCAGCAGATTTAATTTAAATAAACATAAACTGATTTTAATATTATTTACAACATGAAATTTTTTTGACAATATTGAATAGTAAAGCTACTAAAACCATAAACCAAAGCAATATGAATAAAAATATTGCCTAGACACTCTTTTATACAAGACTTAGAGAAAATATTTCCTTACTCGGTGATATGATCATGCTCAAATGTAGGTCCTAGAAAAGTATTTCCTTCACAAGGCTCATCTATGCATAAAAGTGTGATTTTTGAATCTAAACAATTATTTTGACTTCTTTAGTGTGAATTTACCTCTTTAATGTAATAATTATATTTTCTTCGTGTGCTTGTTTTATGCTCCACAAATACCAATTCAGGGTCAAACAGGAAATAAACCGACACCTACAGATTTCTTTTTCAGCTGAAATGAGACTATTTCTTAGCTTACTCTTGATGTTCATTGAGTAAGAAAAAGGTTGTTTGAATGCATAATGAAAACTAAAGCATAATGTTCATTGGTTTCTTATGAATAGCAGGATATTCTTTTCTCCACAGAAAACCAGAACACGTCTGGGGCAGATCAGTAAAACTCATCTTGTATAAGACTGCAGCTCTTCCTTTTTCTCATGGCAAATTCTCGTAATCAAAAGATTCAGAAAAAGAGTTCTGCCCAGTGATCATTTGTGTTGAAAGGGAAGGAAATCAGCTCACTTTTGTTCTGTAGCTTCTCCAGGTGGTTTCCAGTAAGACTTGAGACTTGATGATACCCTTTTTTAGTTAGGCCCAAGCAGCATTGGAAACATTTCACAATCTCCTTTTCGTAATGTGGTGTTTTCCAAAAGTGCATTTTCCTTTTAAATCCAAGAATCTTGTCCCTTGAAGTCAAAGCTTTTCTTTCATGTCTTACAGAGACTGAGGAGTTAGTGCTACATTGGCTAGTTTCTGCAGCTATTCTTCATCTTCAAAGTATTCAATGAAATCTAGCCTTCTGTTGTCTTAAAAGGACCCCTTTTAGCTAAGATACCCTGTTGAGAATTTTTCCTCTTCTGAGCCACTGGATTTCTTTATGTAGTAGAAAATGTTCTTCAGCAAAGAAATAATCTTTGTTTAATGAAGTTAGCCATTTTGTGGTATCTTCTACACTTACTTATTTTGTCTCAAGAGTTTTTGACACTAGTACATAGATACCTTCTGGTATCTATGCAGGTCCCCAGAGAAATGGATATCAAGACAAAGTATGATGGGCAGGTAGCAGAATTGGCTGTTGGAGCATTCCCACCATGCACAGTCATTTGCTGGGAGAAGCATAGATGCATTATGGCCAGGTGTAAATGTTGCAGTGAATTCCAAGATAATGGAGCAGGTTCTATTGAAGGGATATCTGAGCAGGGCATCACTGTGGCCACTGTACTGTCCTTAACCCATCTGAGCTTTGACACCATTCTTCCATGTGGATACCTTTTTTACCCTGCTCATGTTTGCTACTCTCACCCAAATGGATGTTCTCATTTTGCTCTGCCTTTGACCGGCTGGGCTTTTCCACTATTAGATCATTCCTCACCCTTCTTATTCAGGCTTTGACACCGTGTTGGTCCACTTTCTTTTCTCCTACCATCCCCCACATACAAGGGGGCCCTCCTCACTCTGCTTAAATTGATCCCCCCTGTTGTACTGCTGTCCTGCCTCCTACACATAAACCTTACTTGCTTGGCTCCACCAAATGGCTTTAGGACTAAATTGTTGAGGGAAGGGATAGTAGAAGGAAGAGGAAGAGCCACCAGTTTTCTTAAATAGGCAGTTGGCTAGAATATGGCTCCATTCACTGAGATAGAGAAAATAGTAGGAGCATCTAAGAACTAATTTGGGCCGTGTGTGTGTGTGTGTGTGTGTGTGTGTGTGTGTGTGAGAGAGAGAGAGAGAGAGAGAGAGAGAGAGGAAACAAAAACAGGAGTTTAGATTTTAAGATAATGGATTTGGGGTGATTATGAGACAATATAGTAAAACTAGTAGGCTCAATAGAGGAGTTTGGCTGGAGATAATAGGATTGGTTGTCAGTAGTTTCTATGTGATAGTTAAAACCCTAGGTTTGAGAGAAGCTGCAGAGCAGGAAGGAGCTAGCAACAGAGAACAACAATGCCACCTAAGGAGTGATACCAAGAAAAGGATGATACCAAGGGAAACTGAGGGACAAGAGAGTTGTAAAGAAGAGGGAGTGCATGTTCAATAATGTAGAAAGCTACAGAAATGGTAAAAGATCCAGTGGGATTTAGCAACCAGTTGTCCCCCACCCAAAGATTATTTATTTATTTATTTAGGAGAGAGTGAGAGCCAGCAGGAGCAGGAGGTGGTGGGAGGTGGAGATGGCACGGGAGGGCAGAGGGAGAGGGAGAAGCAGACTCCTGGCTGAGCAGGGGAGCCTGACGTGGGACTCTACTCCAGAGCCCTGGGAAAAGGACTTGAGCTGAAGGCAGACGCTTAACCAACCGAGCCTCCCGGATTCCCCTAGCAGCCAGTTTAAAATTTAGTTTTAATGGAGTAAACACAGATTGCAGAGGTAGTAGAGTTAAATGGGAATGAAGAATTAAATTTAGCCCAAACTAAAATAATCAGTTAAAGAAACTTTAAAAAAAATAGGTATTGTCATGTGAACTGAGAAATAGTGTTCTGTATCATTTATAATAAAGATATATATGATTGAGGTACCGTGTGGATTTAAAATGTTCAAAACTATAATGAACATTTGCTGCTTACATGAATACTTGCATCATGCTCCCCATACTCATTTTGTGTTGCTTTTGTTAATCTCCATTATTAAAGACCTATTCAGCCAATTTTGTAGTCCTTGGAAGATTTTCACCTTAAGTCACATCTGTGGTTTCCCAGTTAACCACAGTATAAGCGATTTGGAAGTAGAATTATTCAACAAGCTATGTGCTTTTGAAGTATCAATCTTTTTAGTCACATCCTTGTTTTTTTTTTAATATTTTATTTATTTATTTGACAGAGAGAGAGATCACAAGTAGGCAGAGAGAGAGAGAGAGAAGCAGGCTCCCCGCTGAGCAAAGAGCCCGACGCGGGGCTCAATCCCAGGACACTGAGATCACGACCTGAGCCGAAGGCAGCAGCTTAATCCACTGAGCCACACAGGCGCCCCAACATCCTTGTTTTTTTATAGCTTGCGTTAAAGTAACAAGAACTTTGATAAAAGGAGAAAAGTGGTAAATATTAAGGCTAGATTTATCCCCGGTTTTAAAAATACAACACAGAATGTGTTCAGTACAACTTTTAAAAATATGGTTAAAGTTATTGATACTGTGTTTGTGATGTGGCTTGAAGTTCTTTGGTAAAGAAAGTACCTAGTTGGCTTTAAAAAGATTTAATAAATATTTACTCACTAAATAGTGTTTTGAAGAATAAGTTGAGCTTATAGGTGCTGAAGATAGTGGTGGTGAAAAAGGGAAGTCTTTTTCCTTAGGGCGCTTAAATTCTAGTGAGAAGATAATACAGATAACAAATGAATAGATGAATGCATAGATAGATAGGCATTTACTGTATTACAGACACTAGTCTAGTGCTTTTATACATTGCCTGGAGAAGAGTAAAACAGGGCAAGGGGGAAAGGGACTATGATGCAAGGGAGTTATTATTTTAAATAAGATGATTAGGGAAAGTGTCACTGCCTGTGGGACATTTGAACTGAGTCCTGAAGAAAGTAATGGGAAGAACTATATGAATAGTTCTTAGTATGAGGAAAGCATTCAGGCAGAGGGAATGGCCAGTGCAAAAGCTCTGAGATAGCAGCATATTTTCTTCGTCAAGAAAGAACAACATTAGAGTGAAACAAAGTGAAAAAGAGAGAATAGAATATAAACTCATAGTGGTGGGGATATGAGTAGATTATTATACAGAGACCAACAGGCAGCCATGAAAATTGACTTTCATTATGAGTGAAATGGAAAACCCTTGGGGGATTTTGAGTCACTGAGTTATCACTCAGTCATGATGTGACTTACTTTATTGTTTATTCCCAGATACTATTAATCAGTTTGACTATAAGAATTAATAAATAACTTGGAATATATAAAGTTCGTAATATGAACTTGGAGTGTTAGTAAGTGGTGGGGCCACAAGAGGGCTCCTGGTGATTAGGGAGCTTCCTTTATCATTCAGGGAAGATTCTAAACTGCTTGCAGAAGGTGATTCTAAGCTTTGAGTTTTCCTTCCCAGTGATCAGTAGTACAGTTTGGTTTATGTTCCTGCCATCTACATCTTAAAGCTTAAATGACTTTGTTGCTCAGGTCCGATGGATTGTATCCTGCCATATGATTCTAAAACTGTCTAAAAAATGCACAGTCCTTTGGAGGCTTTGGACGTTTGCTTAAGTTACCCCTTGTTTTATTAGTGTAACTAGTGTTCCCCAGTTACTTAGATTTCAAGGTCATTTCAAGGTTAGTGTTTGCCATGGAAATAGCTCTAGTTCACTCTGAGATAGGCTTTCAGAGCTCAATTTTTTTAACATGTACTTTCTCATACTGATTCCTTTAAACATCCTAAAATAAGTTCAGATGGTGTTGATTAATCCGAGATATTTTGAAAAGCAAGTTTCCTGAGAAACTAGTTAAAAAGTTTCTGAGAAACTAGTTTTTAAAAAGCACGGAAATTAGGTCTGAGGTGTCACTAAATCAACAAGGTATAATGACTAAATGTTACCCAATATTTTCTAGGACTTGGTGAAGCCCTGAAGTAATTCTTTTCTATCACAGTAACCTTATTTCTGAATTTTTTGAAGAGCAACATTATTACAATACTTCTTCATCCTAGGATGGAGGTGACTGTAGGCATCTCTTCTAGGCATCCGTAGATTCAGAACTGTCACAATAATGAATAATGCTGCCAGAAGAACCCTGTTCTGGCCACTTACAAAGGGAAAAGTGATGCCTTCCTCTCCCCTTTTCTATATGGGCTATCTGAACTTCTGATTTATTTGAAAAATTTAGTAGTGAATGTCTATTAGAACTTCCAATTTCTTTGATCTTTTTATCCTTGGTTATATTTCCAGGAGCAGCCAAGGTAATGCTGTGGCTTCTTTGCTGATATCTCAAAATACTGTGTGAATCTTGCATTGCAAATAGTGCTCTTTCTAGAGGATTTAGATAAAGTAGGTACCATCCACCCTTATTATTTGTAGATTTTGTGTTTGCGAATTTGCCTACTCACTATAGTTTGTGACACCAAAAATCAATATTCGTGATGCTTTCATAGTCATTTGTAGACATGAGCATGCACAGTGTGGCAAAAAATCACTTGGCATGCACATTCCCATCTGAGGTCAAACAAAGTGACACTCTGCCTTCCTGGTCCAGCTCTCATACTATAACAAGTGTCCTTTCATGGTCTATTTAGTGAAATATTTGGCTTTTGAAAATGGCTCCCAAGCATAGTGGCAAGGTGCTGTCTAGTGTCATAATGTGCCTTATGGAGAGCATAGAGTTGTTAGATAAGCTTTGTTCAGTGCCGTAGGCTGAGTTCAGTGTTAATGAATCAACAATATGTATTAAGTACATGTCTTTAAATAGAAACATACACATGAAAAGACTATATATTGATGAGATGGCCAAAATGTTGTGACCAAGGCTTTCGGGAAGTTAACCCTGTGTTTCCCCTGGGGGCAGTGGTTCAGTATTTGTGATAACTTTATAGAATATAATTACTACAAATAATGAGAATGGACCATATTTAGTTAAGGGTGTTGACTTATAGAGACTTCAGTTATCTGAAATATTTCATAATTCCCTCTCTCTAAACCATTGTTTTAGGTTTGTTTAAATATATACATCCAGAGTTATTTATAATGTAAAATCTGATTTTACCATGGATTTTGGTCGGGTTAAAAGTCATTGATTAACTTGTAAAGAAACATTTCTAAACGTTATCCTCCAGAAAATTAAAATGTGCCTGATCATATTGAGTGTTCAGTAAGTATTTGTTTTATAGTAATTATCTTTGAGTATTGTACAGATTCTGGTTTTGGAAAAGAAGTCATAATGTGCACCTCACCCTGCTCACGCACATTTGCACATGCTTTCTGTCTCTCAAATAAATTAATAAAATCTTAAAAAAAAAAGTGTGCATTTTGGGGGTTAGTATTTTATTAACTTTTCCTGTATAACAGTTTCAAGTTTTAGATCAATTTTCTTAAAAATGTGGGGCTTTATAAACTCTTTTAAAAAAGGTTCCCCTACCCCTTACAAGACAAAACCAGAGAGGGAGACAAACCATAAGAGACTCTTAATCTCAGGAAAAAAACTGAGGGTTGCTGGAGTGGAGCAGGGTAGGAGGGATGGGGTCACTGGGTGATGGACATTGGGGAGGGTATTGCTATGGTGAGTGCTGTGAATTGTGTAAGACTGATGGAACACAGACCTGTACCCCTGAAACAAATAATACATTATAGGTTAATGAAAAAATAAAAGGTTCCCTCCCTTATAAGAGTGTTTAGTTGATTCTGATTTCCTATTACTTATTGGATAAATGTTTATTTTTTTAATTAGGTCATTAGCTTACTTAATAGATTATTGTTAGAAAAAAACTAATTTCCTAAAAATGCTGGGGTTTTTTTTTTGTTTGTTTATTTAAATTTGAGTTTATGAATACCAACAGAATATGAAATTTTCTTTTCCATTTTCCATTCCCAAAATGGGTCAGAGAGATCCAATCCAATATATATTCTGCTTGGACACATTTTTATATAAGTCTGTCAGGTATTTTCAGCCTCTTCAAATATTCTGGGATTCCTAGAAACTGACTTTTAGCTTTGTCATTGTATATTTTATATTGGCTGTGCTTTAAATCTGATTCTTCTACTTGGGCTTACCATTTCTGATCAGGTCTATCTGTAAGAATCTGTGTTATTTTGAAAGCTATTTATATGCTATGGTTGTAAATAGTTGAGTCAGTCGACTTTATTGGCTTAAATTAAAGACACTTTCTTCTCTGTTCCTCCCAATATAACACTAAAGTTACACAATGATAGTGATTTGACTTCTTATTATTCCTAATTAGTAATGGAAATGTTCACTGATGATCAGTGCAAGTACTGTTTTAGAAATGCCAGTCATAAACTTTCTATTTGTTGATAGGCTGACTATTTACCAACAGTCTCCTTCCTACTTTGCACATACCCTTTATGATTAGTTTTATGACCTTTGTTCTTTCATCTTTTTCATCTTGTAAGTTGCTCTTAATATGTCATTTAACCCCTTTCAGTCTCTTAAAAATGTGCTTCTTTGGTTGGCACACATAGGGCAATTTGCTTGGGGTCTGGATTATTCCAGGCAATGAATGACCCTGATTTCATGCTGTTCTATGCATAATCATCCAAATGGAAAATGTTCCTGTTAGTGTTAGGAGAGTTAGACTTTAGATGCAGTTACTAAAGCAAGATTTTAATTCTTTGAAGGAAGCCTATGAATAGTAGATTTACCTTGATATACGCTGGGATACTATATATATTCATTTGCATAGGTCGGTGTTTTTCAATATGTTATTTTTAACCTGCTTTTCTGTGATGTTTTTGTAGTTTGTGTTTTACATATATGAGCCAGTAAGATTTTGATGACCTTTATTTTCTGCAGTTTATTATTATTTTATTTTTTATAGAAAACAACAGATGTATTTAATGTGCTTTTTTTTAAAAACCCTACTTTCTACCTAATACAGAAATTTTGTTATTGTGCTTATCTGAATTGTAAAGAAGAACCACTTGATTTATTTTTTAAAATTTTTAATTAATTTTTTAAAATTAACATGTAATATATTATTTGCCCCAGGTGTACAGGTCTGTGAATCGTCAGGCTTACACACGTCACAGCACTCAACGTAGCACATACCATCCCCAATGTCCATAGCCCAACCACCCTCTCCATACCGCCCTCCCCCCAGCAACCCTCAGTTTGTTTTGTGAGATTAAGAGTCTCTTATAGTTTGTCTCCCTCCTGATACCATCTTGTTTCATATTTTCCTTCCCTATCCACCAAACCCCCCACTTTGCCTCTCAAATTCCTCATATCGGGGAGATCATATGATAGTTGTCTTTCACTGATTGACTTATTTCACTCAGCATAATACACTCTAGTTCCATCCACGTCATTGCAAATGGCAAGATTTTATTTCTTTTGATGGCTGCATAGTATGCCATTGTGTGTGTGTGTGTGTGTGTGTGTGTGTGTGTGTGTGTGTGTGTATGTGTGTGTACACGTATACCATATCTTCTTTATTCATTCATCTGTTGATGGACATCTAGGTTCTTTCCATAGTTTGGTTATTGGAACCACTTGACTTTTAAAAGCCACATTTGATATATGTTACATCATGATTTATTGATTATATTTGATCATCAAAATCTCATGCACCTAGGAAAGTTTCCTTCCTCTCTCTCTAGAGGACTATTTCAAACCCCTTTCTTCAGATTTCTAACAACCTCTTCTCCCAAGATCACTCTGATGATAATGGCAACATTGCTTCCTACTTTAAAAAGGAAAGGAAAATAATTGAAGGAACGAGTAGGGAATTTCCCAAGACTCCTGCCACTTACAAAAATTTACCTGTTTCCAACTGTTTACACATTGAGAAATATGGTAAAAAGGAAATAAATGTAAAGTACCTATAATACCACTCTTCTTTCCCATCTTTTATCATAAATGAAGTATCCATTTTTTTAACTGAAACTAGTCCTTCCAATTTTTGAACTCATTCTCATCATCCCCATTTAATTACTTACAAACATCACTTCACCATTTCCCCCTTTTCTTGATTACATTATCAACTTTTTGTTTTGTATTGGATCATTCTTGTCAGTATACCAATAACACCGCTAGTTCTCTAGTCTTAAAGAATAAAACATTTTCTCTTGGGGCGCCTGGGTGGCTCGGTGGGTTAAGGCCTCTGCCTTCGGCTCGGGTCATGATCCCAGGGTCCTGGGATCGAGCCCCGCATCGGGCTCTCTGCTCAGCGGGAAGCCTCCTTCTCCCTCTCTCTCTCTGCTGGCCTCTCTGCCTACTTGTGATTTCTGTCTGTCAAATAAATAAATAAAATCTTAAAAAAAAAAAAAGAATAAAACATTTTCTCTTGACTCTGTTTTCCTTACCAGTTATCACTCCCTTTTGTTCTTTTTTTGCAGCAAACTACTAACTTGTTTGTACACATCATCTCTATTCTCTCTTCCTTGTTCTTAAATCTACTTTAATCAGATTTCAGCTAATAAAACTGTTACTAGTGACGTCCATGTTACTGAATCCAGTGGTCAGTTCTTTCTCTTCATCCTACTTGAACTATCAACAACCATTGTCATTTTATACTTTCTCTTCCTGGGTATGCTTTCTTTACGTCAGGGCCTCAAGGATGTCAGTCATTCCCAGTTCTACTTGTTAGTCATCTTTGCTGGTTACTCTTTCACTCAAAATGTTGAAGTGTCTCACAGTTCAGTCATTGGAACTCTTCTTTCTGTACTGTACTTCTACTTGTAATTAGAATTAAAGAATTTCCCCCCACCCTACAGCTTTTTTCTTAGAAAGTGTAGATGATAGAAAATAAAATGAAATAATGCTATTTTAAAACTATCTTTCAGACTTTCAGACCCCATTTCAAAACTTGCAATGGCCCTTTGGGGGATTCACCTCTAGTGGCAAGGGTTTAAAAAGTAAATAAGGCTGTTCTGGGGCGCCTGGGTGGCTCAGTGGGTTAAGCCGCTGCCTTCGGCTTGGGTCGTGATCTCAGGGTCCTGGGATCGAGCCCTGCATCGGGCTCTCTACTCAGCGGGGAACCTGCTTCCTCCTCTCTCTCTGCCTGCCTCTCTGCCTGCTTGTATCTCTCTCTGTCAAATAAATAAATAAAATCTTAAAAAAAAAAAAAAGAAATGTAAATAAGGCTGTTTTATCTGAAGATCATCGTGATATATAATACAATGTAGTTATTCTTAGAGCGTGATAGAAGATAGGTATTATATTTCTTATATCTCATAAACCTTAAAGATATATTTTTAAAAGATTTTATTTATTTATTTACTTATTTGACAGACCGAGAGGCAGGCAGATACAGACGGGGAAGCAGGCTCCCTGCTGAGCAGAGAGCCGGATGTGGGGCTCGATCCCAGGATGCTGGGATCATGACCAGAGCTGAAAGCAGAGGCTTTATTTAACCCACTGAGCCACCCAGGTGCCCCAACCTTAAAGATATTTTTAAAAGGAATTCTATATGAGCTTGGCCAGTGTGTTGGCATTATTTTATGTAGCCTCAAACATGTCCATATAGATGACTGCAAAGGATGAAATTCAAGAATGAGCATTATGAAAAGATTCTATATCAAATCAAGTTTTAGAGTCTATAAAACATAAGAGCAAATGTGTTTGATACATAACATTTGAGAAATATGGTTAAAAAGTAAGTTTAAGGCACTTACAATACTACTGCCTAAATACTAAACTAAATGTAGTTTATATTTTGAAATCTTGTCTTCTAGTCTTTATGCAGTTTAATAATGCTGTGATCCTATAATTACCTGTATTTTGCCCTTAGCATAATACAAACATCCATGTTCTCACAATTTTTTAAAATGCACATCATGTTTAGGAATTACACTATATATAGCCCATCTCATGGATTCCTTTGTCTTGAACATTTGGGTTTTGATTATTTTTATTTACACTTATTTTTATTTTTTGCTTTTTTGGATAAAGCTGCAGTGAGCATCCTTTGCATAATTTTTTTTTCTGTTTTAGGATTACTTCCTTAGGATAGATTGCCAGAAGTGGAGTTACTGGGTCAGAGGGTATGAACTTACGAACTTTTTTCCTTTAAAAAAAAAAAATAATAAAATTTTTTTTATTTATTTGTTCCCCAGTTGATTTATATTCATTGTGCAAAATGAAAATCATAATGATTATACTTGGTACCTGTCAAAAAAACATGTCTTAAGGCAGGGTTCTATGATCAGAGAAGTTTGGGAAATTCCTACAGTAAATAAGCCTCTTTATCTTGGTTTGTCTCAGTATTTCCAAAACTTAATTGATAATTGAATAGTTTTTAATGATACACTTCATAAAATTTTCTGGAAGTTTTATGAAAATTATAGTTTATGAACTGATCTAAAATTAAAAATCATTTTAATGGTTAAATTATGTTTTATTGGTAAAAGCAACTAAATTATAAAGTTTAATTCTAAAATTATTTTTTAAAAGATTAAAATAAAGCTGTGTACTGTGTGATTTTTGTGTATGTCTTTATAAAGTCTTAATTTTAACATTTTAAACTTTCTACTGATTCCTAAAGAACATCTTAATATCTCAATAGCATCAAATACTTTTTACAGTCTTTAATGAAATTTGGAATATAGACATAGAACATAAAAGTGGGAGATAATGTAGACTGTACAAACCTTTCTTCTCCCCCCCCCCATTTTTCCCTACAGAATGTGAAATCCTTTGCATCTTCTGATAGTCTAGCCAAGGTCCAAGAAGTAGCAAGCTGGCTTTTGGAAATGAATCAGGAACTGCTCTCTGTGGGCAGCAAAAGACGACGAACTGGAGGTTCTCTGAGAGGTAACCCTTCCTCAAGCCAGGCAGATGAGGAACAGATGAATCGTGTGGTTGAGGAGGAACAGCAGCAGCAACAGCTAAGACAACAAGAGGAGGAGCACACTGCAAGGAATGGTGAAGTTGTTGGAGCAGAACCTAGACCTGGAGACCAAAATGATTCCCAGCAAGGACAATTGGAAGAAAACAATAATCGATTCATTTCGGTAGATGAGGACTCCTCAGGGAACCAAGAAGAGCAAGAAGAAGATGAAGAACATGCTGGTGAACAAGATGAGGAGGAGGAAGAGGAAGAGGAAATGGACCAGGAGAGTGATGATTTTGATCAATCTGATGACAGTAGTAGAGAAGATGAACATACACATAGTAACAGTGTCACAAACTCCACTAGTATCGTGGACCTGCCTATTCACCAACTCTCCTCCCCATTCTATACAAAGACAACAAAAGTGAGTATATTTAGTCTGCCATTGTAAAACATTTACCTATCCATGTTAATTGTAATGAAGCTTTCCTCACAGTCTTTGTTATTACCACAAAATTAATCTTCAGATATGTAATAATAAAATGAACTAAGTTTTGTTTTATGGAAGGTATTAGAAATAGAAGTATTGATAATGGGACAATCTTATTACAGATAGAGGGGAGGTAATTGATTTTATTACTATGAAAAATCATTAATACCGAATTTTATTATAAATTTTGTCCCTGTGATGGGTTAGTAGTTTCTGTGTAGTAGAGAGGGTTGGCGTGAAATATGATTTGTGTAATCAAGTAGCAAAGAATCTTTTCTTATTTATAAAATGCAGGAGGTTGGGGTGGGCTTTGTATTCACAGGTATTACTCCAAGGCAAAAGTTACTGTCAAATTTCTGCCACTACTTCCCTTATTTGCAGTTTTCATTTTCCTTCCCATCTTAGAAGACCTTTCTGTTGTATATGCCTCCTTATCTCATTCAGCTAGTGGTAGCCCATGGAGTTAGCCATAGATATGTTTTTGTTTTTGTTTTTAGAGAGAGAGAGTGCATGCATGCACAGCTGGGTGTTGGGGGGAGGGGAAGAAGGAGAGGAAGAAAAAGAATCTTAAGCAAGTTCTTTGCCCAGCATGGAGCCCAACACCGGGGCTCAATCTCAGGACCCTGAGATCATGACCTGAGCTCAATCAAGAGTTGATGCTTACCTGACTGAGCTGGATGCTTAACTGACTGAGTTGGGTGCTTAACTGAATGAGCCACCTAGGCGCCCCTTAGCCATAGGCCCGTTTTAAAAGGGGGATAATTAGACTCCTATCTAAATCAGAGACGAGACATCAACTGGTGATTGATCTAGTGCTGAGAAAAAATTCTGTTGGATGTAGTCCTTTGAGGCTATACCAGAGAATAAGGACTGGAATATACTATGACTTCTTCCCAGTATTATCTTTGCTACTAGATAGTCCGGGAGGTCCTGAAATGTTGAAGTCTGTCTGAGATGGAAGGAGGAAGTGATTGGGCAACTGCAGTAAATTTGAATTGTCAGTGCTTTTTCTTTGGGATGGCATGGGAGCTTATTTCTTCAAAATATTCTTGAATGTTATATCCCTTAAAATTATGGTTATGATAAGAGACAGGGATTGTGGAGAAAAAAAGCACCATTATTTCTCTCACTCCCCAGTCTTTCTATTGTATTCTTCCTGCCGCTCCTTCCCCATCAAATTATAGTTAAAATGAAATGATATAGTACCTGGGCTTTGCTTCAAAATATTCCTAAAGGGGAGAAAAGGAAAGAGGGTATAGATTGGCCATGAGTTTCTGATTATTGAAGCTGGGTTGCAGAGATGGGGTGGTTCATGGGTATTTTTCTGTGTGGTTTTTAAAGTATGTTTAAAATGTTCCATAATTGAAACATTTTTAAGTTGTAAAGAATATGAAATCTATACATACGGTCCCCTGAAAATGATAAGGTTGGAAATAGGAGTTTTCTTTATATCCCTTGGTCTTGTTGACTAGATCCTAATTAAGTCAAGAAAGTGCTGACTTCTCTACATTGAATTTTATTTTCTTTGTATTTTGGTGCCATTGAAATTACAGGAAATTCAATAAAACATCATGCACTTTTGCTGGAGTTAGAATTTATTTTAATCAATATTTTAGGCAGTGTTGCTATCTACTGGTCTATTTAAAGAGGAGAAAAAGTAAAAAGAATTATACTCAGAATGAATAAGGTATGTAGCTCAACTTTTATCCTTTTTCCACCCCCCTCAGGCTTCTACGCTCATAGATCTTTATGTTTGCATGCTTTTTGGTTATCATTTTTAAATTAGATAAAAATCATGACTATTCATGTAGAGTAGACTTACAAGTTAAACAGTTCTTTGGAATGGAACATTTAATTCAAATAATAGCTTATTTTATAGATATTAAAATAATGTCCATAGTAGTTTGTCCTCTTACTCTTATTTGCTTATTTTTAAATTTACAGTGAATTATTGATTTAGCCCAATAACAATGTACAAACAGATATAATATCATCTCCTTTAATGTAATTTGACCTGGAATAAAAAAATCTCAGATGCTAGGTTTAATATTTGAATTGCTGTATCATTTTTGCTTAAGGTTGTGAAACTTAAAACTCTTTCTAAAACATGTTTATCCCTAGTTTCCCTAGCCTTTTTGCAAGTTTAGATTTTACTTAGTTGGTTTGATCTAAGTAGAAGTTAGCTTCTGTAGTGGTTTATATTCATTCTGCCATCTCTGTCTCTAGGTGTTAAAGTAGTTCTTTGAATCTCAGCCAGATGGCTCTACCACTAATAGTTACAGCCCTGTTTTTTTGGTAAGGCTAAGACCTTTTATAATGCAGTCCACCCAAATTTTATCCCCCAGATCTCTTGATTTCTCTCCGTCAAGGTTACTACATCAAAAGATGGGGTTTGTGTCTCTTTTTTTTTCTGAGGGTTCAGGTTGGGGAATGGGGTTTAGCATTTTATTGCATTATCTTCTTTAAGAAAGAAGTTTTATCAAAACTAAGCCTTGTTGAGCAAAGCAAAGCTATCAGTGAGTTCTGCTGTATAATTAAAAACAAGAAAGCCAGCTAGACAAAACGTATCTTTTTCCAAAAGGAGAAGTCATCAGATTGTTCTGTAGGAAAACTATGAGTATACAGGTTTGACAGATGCTTTAGCGTTTTTCCCCCCCTTTCAAGATGAACCTGTAAGCAGAACTTTTAGATATGTCTTATACAGTTATCTGGTTACCTTCTTAAAAACAGAATAACAATTTTAAATCAGTTTTTTCTAGTGTCTCTTGAGTCATGAATGCAAATTATTGTGTTGTACATACAAGGCCAAAGACGTAGACTGAGTACTAGTGACAGCAGGAAGAGATGTATGTATGTGCATAGTGTTTATGTATGTATGTACGTATGTATTCTTGTGCACACACTTGATATATTGTTTATCTTGAGGTTATTTTCCTGCACAAATACGATGCCCTTCTACAAAGTAGTATTTCAGGTCAAAATTGGCCCATTTTCCCTTTTCTCTCTTCCTGGGGCTCTTCTTTAGGATTATTCCCAGAGTACTTTATTTTTTCACCAACACTTTAAAGATGTCGTCTGTTACTTCATTGCTTCTAAAGAAAATGTCAGTCACCCATCTATATAAATCTTCTAAATATAGAAAATAAGGAAGAGCTCTCATTATTTCAAAGACTTTATTTTGGAGCAGCTTTAAATTCTTTATCATTATAAACATAAAACACTTCTACAGACATTACTCTAGGCCACAGTTTAGGTCTTCTTAAACTGTGACTTTTGAGAATAGTAGAGGTATAAGAATCACTTAAAAATACTCCTTTTGGGGTGTCTGGGTGGCTCAGTGGGTTAAAGCCTCTGCCTTTGGCTTAGGTCTGATCCCAGGGTCCTGGGATCAAGCCCCACATCAGGCTCTCTGCTCAGCAGGGAGCCTTTTTCCTCCTCTCTCTCTGCCTGCCTCTCAGCCTACTCGTGATCTCTATCTGTCAAATAAATAAATAAAATCTTTAAAAATAAATAAATAAAAATATTCCCCCTTTTTTTCATGTTAATACAGGATTAGCCATAGTTTACCCAATATAGCTTTCAAGTTTTGTTTTGGTTTGTTTTGTTTGCAGTTTCTTAAACGTTCCCTTTGGACAGTTATACTTATTTATTGGTCATTCCTGAACATGCTGTTTCTCAAATATGATATTAATGAGAAAAAGCATTTTTAGTTGTTCCTTGCATTGGTCTTTTCCTTGAAAGCAATTGAAATTATCAAAATTCTTAGGACATCTTTTTTTTTTCCCCTCTAGTCACCAAAGATTTGTTCATATGGGAGGCTGTGCAATAATATGCATTAGAAATTTCAGACTATCTTAATGTTAAAAGTCGAGGGTACTGGCAGTCAAGGCAAGTCAAGCTTATTTATTAAGTCCATACTGTTTGCAAGTCCCTATGATAGATAAGTAAATAGAAGGTACAGAGAGGCCAAATGATTCACCCAAAAATCACAGTGTAAGTGATCAGAGATTTTAATCCAGATCTGCCTAATTTCAAACAAAACAAAGCAAAACAAAACAAAAAAATCCCAGCCTTTCTTTCCAAATTCTACCATAGGGAAGGAAGTTGGCAAACATTACTACGTAAGATTTTCAGGAGAACTGTATGTCTATTTGGGTTCTAGCCTCTAGAGTATGATGGCTTTCTAATACTGTGTCACATTTTAAGTCATCAGAGCTACCCTTTGGAAAGGATATGGAGGGCTTAGTTAAGTACTTTTCCATGTGTTCTCTAACAAAGATTATTGAAGATATGAAGGCTCAAGGCAAAAATTGTAATAAGAAGAAATGACAGTGAAATTTGAGATCGGAGAACAGATAGCACCTTTTCAAGAGTACATCAAACTTGCTTCTTAACCAGGAGTTGTGTGCTGGCTATTTCTGTAAATTTGACTAGTCTGCCTACAAATTATAAAGTCCACTTGGTTCCTCAGATAGGAATGCCCATCTTTTCATTCTTAATTCCCTCTCTACAGACTTATATTAAAAAAGATCTTGTTTTCTAAAGAGATGCCTAGCCCATACTTAAGAATCCTTTTATGCGGGGTGCCTGGGTGGCTCAGTGGGTTAAAGCCTCTGTCTTCGGCTGAGGTCATGATCTCAGGGTCCTGGGATCAAGCCCCACATCAGGCTCTCTGCTCAGCGGGGAGCCTACCCCCCCTCCCGCCCCCGTCTTTGCCTGCCTCTCTGCCTACTTGTGATCTCTGTCTGTCAAATAAATAAATAAAATCTTAAAAAAAAAAGTCAAGTGTCTTAAAAATAAAAAAAAGAATCCTTTTATGTTTAATGCGGAGTGGCAACTCATTTTCTGCTAAAATGGAAAGCAGATAAAATTACGATTAGGCCAAGTCTTGTAGCCTTCTGAAATTTTTGTGAAGAGAACTATGTTTGAGCACCAATTTCTGCTTTTTCCATGCCTCTCTGTTTTTCCTTCCATCTTTCTCACATAGTTTCATTCCTTACCTCAAATCAGTCAATTTTTTCCCCCATCCCAATTGTTCGATTTCCCCTGGCAACTAAATGGCTTTTTTTTTTTTAAATCTTTTTTTGAGTCAAATTAAAAATGTCTATTAAAATAGACAAAAATCTGAGGCTTTTTCTTGTTTCTAGGTTCTAAATAATAGAGAAATTAGGCACAAGGATCACTAGCTGATCAAGGGATCAGAGTAATAGTTGTGTTTCTAGTCTCCACCCTCCAACAACTCCTTTGAAGCAGAGCTCGTGGGAAACTTTGTAGGACAATGTGGCTAACATCTGAAATCTAACAGGCTCTAAATTCTACCCTGTTGTAGGTAGAGTTTTAGTGAGTGGCGGCTGCTTCAGCAATCCTTCATCTTGTCTTGTTCTTGTTAAGACAAAGAACTTAAATTCAAATTCTGTTAGGTGTAAACATCCAGAGAACAAGTGCTATGTAAGGTAGTTATTTCTATGGAGCTAAAAAAATCCATTTAAAAAATTCATCCAATCATTCATACTGCTTTACTCATTGTCAAGCACATGACATTATAGCCTGGTACAAACAGAAACCTAAGCAAAAATGCTATTAACATTTTTAAACATTCCCACTCCTAATCTCACAGAATGCACTTCATTCCTCACAGCAGATACAATCTGTGTATTTTTTTAATGATCTTTAGAGTTCAGTCATCATATCACCCTCTAGTGGAAATAAATAGAAACAGAGAAATAGAGAAATACTTTAAAGAGTACACTTGTGGACTGGGAACATACTGAGTAAGCCGAGCCCATCTCTAATCAAACTAAAACTAACACTAAAAATATGCCATAAATTTCCAAGGGGATGCTTTCACAGATCTTCCCAGTTGATAGGTATGTACCATTTCCTTTAAATAGAATTTGCCAAGTTTCTCAGAACTTTGTTCTTTAAAAACATCAGTATATTTAAATGCTTTGTGAATCTTGTTATTGGATGCTAAAGTGAATTTTAGTTTATCAATTTCTAATTAATTCCTGCTAGTACAGTTTTAAAAATATTTGTTGACATTATTTTATTTTATTTTATTTTTTTTTATTGACATTATTTTAAACCATAATAAATCTAAATGTTAATCATGTTTAAATCTGTATCTGCACTGCCAAGTAACTAAAGATTATTTTAATTATGGATTTTCATTCTATACCAAAAAACAAAACAAAACAAAGCAAAACAAACCAATCTTCCTGTAGAATGGAGAATTAAAAAAAATTTTAATAGTGTTCCATTGGTTTTTGCCTTATGCCAATGATAAATTTCTCTGAAGTTTCCACAAATAGTTATCCTCAAAATGTTCCTGATGTAAATTGTTTCATATGTGTATAATTACGATGACCTGATCTATATTAATATTGCATTTGTTGGTGAAGGGGAAGATGGTATGAAGAGGATAAAAGAGTATACTGGATTCTGTTTTCACTTTGGCAGATAATTCCAAAATTATGTCTTAAGCTCTCATCCTTTCCCCAAGCCTCATCTCTCCATTTCCAGCTGTTTCTCGGGCTCAGTGATCCTCTGAAAGCTAAAATTACTATTTCTTTCTTCATACCAATTTTTATGTTCCTCCCTGGATTTTCTAGTCTCTGTTAATATCCTGATCGTGTAGTCATTTGGTGGAAAAAGGGTTTGACTTTTTCTTATCATCTAAGCCTATTGGTCTGTGGAAGAGTTTAACAGAGTAGAATACTTGATCTTCCTTTTATTTACCCCTAGGTGCTTGCTTATAAGATCCAAATTGGAGAGTAAATGTTTAAAAATGTTAACAGCAGGGGTGCCTGGGTGGCTCAGTGGGTTAAAGCCTCTGCCTTTGGCTCAGGTCATGATCCCAGGACCCTGGGATCTGGCTCTCTGCTCAGCAGGGAGCCTGCTTCTCCCTCTCTCTCTGCCTGCGTCTCTGCCTACTTGTGATCTCTGTCTGTCAAATAAATAAATAAAATCTTAAAAAAAAATGTTAACAGGATCTTTGCTTAGGTTTCCGTTTGTACCAGGCTGTAATACCATGTTCTTGACAATGAATAAAGTAGTATGAATGACTGGATGAATTTTTTAAAAATGAATTTTTTAGCTCCATAGAAATAAGTAAATATCTTGTGGCCAATGTCCCACTAATGAAGTCAAATTCGTACATGGACATTTGAAGTCTTTCATACTCTTACCATGGTGTTTTTCTACTTGATTTCATTTCCATGCCTCCACTTGCTTTTTAATGATCCCTGCTTCTCTCCAGCTAGCCAGAGCCTTCAAAACCCAGGTCAGATTGCATTTCTATTTTTATAGCTTCTTAAAATTAGAAAAGTCATTAAATCAGTTGTTGGCTTAATGTTCAGTTCAATTGGTATTGCCTTGTGACTTTCTGGGTAGGTTTTTGTCTTGAATTGACATTTATTTCTTTTATTTTTTTTGAACAGTAGAAATTTGATGTATTTGTCTCCAGTGCTGACTTAGATTGAGAGTTACAATTCACAAATTTTAATGTGAACAATTCTCATTTTACCTCTTAAGATGGACCCAGGCTAGACTGTCAGTTATAAATAGGAATGCCATTAAGTTTAGATTAAAATTCAAATATTCAATATAAAGATAGTTACACAGAGGAATGTTAATAATACAAGTAGCCATTCTAGAGTAAGACTCTCCTGAGAAGTTAAAATCCCAATTTAAGAACCATGTTGCTAATGATGCAGAAATTAGTCTATTACCATTAACAGTCATCTTTTTGAAGAAAATTTAACAGCAGGAAAATGCTTAAAAATAAAATGTTTACTAAGAATGTAGGACTCAAAACTGTGTATACAATATGATACTGATTATAAGAAATACACATTAACCTGTATATACATGGAAGAAGACCAGAAATAAACCAAATGTTAAGAATTCTCTCTGAATATGGTTGAGTTATTTCTATTACATATTATATACTTTTCAGAATTTCCTAAGCCTGCTACAACAAGCATATATTACCTTGATTTCTTAAGAAAAAAACTATATCACCTGGAAACCAATTCTTACTTTATTTAGTCTTTTTGGAAAACTTCCATAATGATGATGCTCCAATGGATGATTGGACAGAAAGGATCCCTCATAAGGAAGGGCACTATATAGTGATCTCTTTATGAAAATGCAACTGAATATAGTGGAAAAGACAATGAACTCTTTAAGAAGAGTTCTTTGGGTAACCAGTTCTTCGTATCTCCAGAACTCAGGTGCCACCCTGGCAGTTTTCTAAGGTCAACTTCCCACATTGTTATAAGAGTAACAATTAGTATGATGGCATCTTTTCTTGTTTTTAAGACATTTATTTACTGTGTAGCTTCTTTATAGAGTCACTTAGAGTAGCCTTGAAAGCACTTTTGGCTGTCCATTAAAGATGAAAATCATCTATTTCAAAATCTTTGTGTGAGCAATTTCAGTCTTTTATGAGACTGACGCGCTACCTACTGCGCTAACGAGGCACCTAATTTCAGTCTTTTAAAACATACTTCCAGAGTGCTTTACCAGGAAGTCACCAGTGCTTTTCCTCCCATCCTCTCTTCCCAACCCCTATTTCTTCAAACTAAGTAATGTGTATAAACTGCTTAGGTTTCCCATCCTAATTTTAAGTCTCCTGAAATAGAATCTGAATTGGAGGGAACATTTGAGATCACCAAGTCCAAACCTGTGCCAGTGGCTTTATCAATAGTCTTGGGTTTAAAAATGAAGTCAAACATGGAAAAAAACCTACAGTGTGAATTAATGTTTTTATACAGTTCTTTATGTTGACATCTATTACTTTTCTTTGGTCCTTGTTCTGTCTAGAGCAGTTGACAGCCCTTCTTATAAAAGAAGACTGCCATCATATTCATCCATCATCTTTTTTCCAGATTGAATCCCTTCAATGAGTTTTTTAGGGTCACCATCCTTGTTGCTCTTCTCTGTACAAGTTAACTCTTGAACTGCCCTGTCCCATAGTTAGTGTGGTACTGCTGGCATGCTGTAGAGCCAGACTGTCAGCTATTCTTATTCTGAACCTCATCAATACAGTTGAAAATAGCATTGATAATGATAATGATAATAAACCATTTATTGAACACTATTTACTGTGTGCTAGGACACTATGCTAAATTCTTTCCATACATAATCTCATTTAATCTTAACAGTCCTGATGTGATCTCATTTAATCTTAACAGTCCTGATGTGTAAGTTCTAATTTTTATCCCTATATCAGAGATGAGAAACAAGTGAATAGAGAGGTAAAGTAATTCATCAATGGTCAGTCAGCTGATAAGTAGTAGTGGAACTAGGATTTGAACCCAGATCTCATTCTGGATCCAGGCTGCAGTTTTGTTAAAATTTGAAAGGTCAGTGAAACAGTAATTTTTGGAGGAAGTAGGCTATCAACTCATAAAGCCACCACTCTAACATCTGTTTTCATGCTACCAAAAGTTAACTTCTGCTCCCATGGCATATTTATTATGAGTCATACCACACTGTATTAAAATTGTTGCTGCCTCCCTCCTATGCAAGTTCTTTGATTTCTTACTTATCTTGCCTAATAATATTTATCATGTATAAGATGCCCCAATACCTAATAATTTGTCAGTAAATAATTAATGAATAAATTTTTACATATTACTTATCTTGACCACATGGACACATATTTTGCATAACAAGGGGCAATGTATATACACTGTTTTGTATTCCTGCTTCTTGCAACATTTATGTGCAGGTTTTTGTGTAGCCACAAGTTTTCAGCTCCTTTGGGTAAATACCAGCAAGCGTGATTGCTGGATCATATGGTAAGAGTATGTATAATTTTGTTAGAAACTGCTGAACTATCTTTCATTTTGCGTTTCTACCATCAATAAGTGAAAGCTCCTGTTGCCAGCTTTTGTTGTCAGTGTTTTGGATTGTGCCCATTCTAATAGGTGTGTAGTGATCTCTCATTGTAGTTTTAATTTGAAATTTTGTAATGACATATGATCAATATATTTTCATATGCTTTTGCCATCTTTGTTGAGGTGTCTGTTTAGACCTTTTTTTGCCCATCTTTTAATTGGGTTGATCATTTATTTATTGTTGAATTTTAAGAGTTCTTCATATATTTGGTTAGCAGGCCTCTATCATATTGTTTCTTACAAATATTTTCTCCCAGTCAATGGTTTGTGTTCTCATTCTCTTGACAGAACGGAAGTTTTTAACTTTAATGAAGTCCAGGTTATCAGTAATTTCTTTCATAGATTGTGCATTTATTTGGTGTTGTATCTAAAAAGTTCTCACTGTACCTGCCAAAACCTCATCTACATTTTCTTCTGTGTTATGTTCTAGGAGTTTTCTAGTTTGTGTTTTACCTTTAGGTCTGTGATCCATTTTCAATTAAGTTTTACATGTGTATGTCCAGTTGTAATGGCACCATTTGTTGAACAGACGATCTTGCCCCCATTGTATTGCCTTTGTTTCTGTGTCAAAGATTAGTTGGGTTTATTTATGTAGGTCAGTTTTGGGGCTATTATGTTCCTTCTTTGTTTGTTTGTTTCTTGTATCCATAACATTTTTCTGGGGTAACTTGCGGAAGTCATCTTTGGGTAGCTCTTCTCTGTTGAATCACAACCCTAGTGTATAGTGTGGGTAGGTGATATTAAGCAGAGTATGTGCTGAAAAGAACAGGGGGTAAGAAAAGCTGTCTATCTGCTCTTTCTCTCTCACTAGGCATAGTTCTTGGGCTCATCCACTAACCTCCTTGAGCCTCAGTTTCTTCACCATTAAACAGGAATAGAGTAGCTGTTCTCACTGCAAAGTGTTGTATGGAAGTTTAAATGAGATGATAAAAGTGATATGCTTTGCAGATTTTATTTTATTTTATTTTTTTTAAAGATTTTATTTATTTATTTGACAGAGAGAAATCACAAGTAGGCAGAGAGGCAGGCAGAGAGAGAGGAGGAAGCAGGCTCCCTGCTGAGCAGAAAGCCCGATGTGGGGCTCGAACCCAGGACCTGGGATCATGACCTGAGCCGAAGGCAGCGGCTTAACCCACTGAGCCACCCAGGCGCCCGCTTTGCAGATTTTAAAAAGCTATGCAAACATATGTGATCATTTTTATTGTCTTATCTCCATGTTAGGTGACATGACGATAATCGAGGCGGAGATTTATCCAATGTTGTTCATTGTATATTTTTTCTTATTCATTTATTGATAGGGTTTCTTTTTTTCCAGTCAAGATATGCATTTTTGTCCTTGTGATCAGTGAGGGATTCCTTCTAAAATGATAAGAGGTGAACCTACGTGTGGATAAGTTCTTTATTGCAGATTTCAAGATCTACTTATCATGGAGAAATGCTTAAGAAAGCAAGTTTGGAAAGGAAAATGAGGATGTTTTGTTCCTTTGATCTGTCTGTTCTTCTACCAGTACCACCCTGTCTTGCTTATTGTAGCTTTTAGTGATCTTGAAATTGGGTGGTGTCAGTCTTCTTACTTTGTTCTTCTCCTTTAATACTGAGTTGGCTCTTCTGGGTCATTGGCCTCTCCATATAAATTTTAGAATCATCTTGTCAATATCCAAAAAATAACTTGCTGGTGTTTTAATTGGGATTATATTGAATCTGTAGATCAGATCAGCCTGATCTACAGATTGGGAAGAACTGACATCTGGACAATATTAAGTCTTCCTATCCAAGAACATGGACTGTCTCTTTATGTAATTGGCTCCTCTTTGATATCTTTTATTAGAATTTTGTAGTTTCCCTCATACAGCTTTTGAACATATTTTGTTTAAAAGTATTTCATTTTGGGGGGGTTCTAATGTAAAAGGTAAAGTATTTTTAATTTCAAATTTGTTGGTTCATTGCTGTTGTATAGGAAAGTGATTGACTTTTGTATATTAACTCTGTATCCTACATCCTTACTCTAATTGCTTATTAGTTCCAAGAGTTTCTTTCTTGATTCTTTTTGATTTCAACATAGATGGCTATGTCATATATGAAAAAAGGCAGTTTTATTTATTCCTTCATAATCTGCATACCCTTTATTTCCTTCTCTTGTTTTACTGCAGTAATCAGGACTTCTGTGTAATGTTGAAAAGTAGTAGTGAGAAAGAACAACCTTGCCTTATTCCTGATCTTAGTAGGAAAGTTTCTTACCATTAAGTGTAGTACTAGCTGTTGGGTTTTTGTAGATGTTTATCCAGTTGGGGAATTTTCCCTCAATTTTTAGTAGGTAAAAGCCCTTCTTTTATTCTTTTAAAGACAATTATTATATGTATGATATATATACAAAATTCAAAAACTTTCTCATTCCCTTCATCTTGTTTCAACCCTACTGTACCTCGGCAAGAGAGGTTTGTTTGATATTTCTGGGCATAGAGGAATTTAGGTTACCTTTGCTTAAGCTTTTCCTTCATTTTTAATTTTTATTTATTTATTTTTACTTAAATTCAGTTGATTAATGTATAGTGTATTATTAGTTTCAGAGGTAGAATTTAGTATTCATCTGTCTTATATAATACCCAGTACTCATTACATCATGCGCCCTCCTTAATGTCCATCACCCAGTTACCCCATCCCCCAACCCTCTCCCCTCCAGCAACCCTCAGTTTTTTCCTATGATTAAGAGTCCTTATTTTCCTCATCTTTTAAATGTCTTTTTCACTCTATAGCCTCTTGCAAATGTCTGTCCTCTTTAGGATCCATATCAAAGCTCACCTGCTTTAAGAATATTTCACAGATGGGGCACCTGGGTGGCTCAGTGGGTTAAGCCTCTGCCTTTACAGGTCATGATCTTAGGGTCCTGGGATCCAGCTCTCTGCTCAGCAGGGGGCCTGCTTCTCCCCGCGCGCCCCCCCCCCCACCTACCTCTGTGCCTACTTGTGATCTCTGTAAAATAAATAAATAAAATCTTAAAAAAAAAAAAAGAATATTTCACAGAACTCTGAGCCAAATCTGTATCACCATTAACTCTTTGTTCTTAACTTATATTGTGGTAATTATAGTCAGCTTTTTTTCTAAAATTAGTATATATTTAGATTGTTGATAGGCATGATTCTCTAAGTTTCTCTTCTGTCTTACAGGACTGTGTACTTTGCATATAGAAAAGCTTAAAAAATTGAACTTAAAGAAAACAAAATCTTTATGTATTTTTGCAAACCTTGGTTTAATCCTGTTTCACTTTCTGTGAACATTTACAGGTTTTTGAACCTAAGTATAAAACTTTATATTTGTCGCTTTTAGATTTTCTAGTTTACTGTTTTCCATTGGGCCTCCATTCTCACCAGTTTTCATTTGTCTCCTTCTTTACAAGGTTCCTCCTTACCAAGATTATTTTGTATTAAGATTGTCTCTTCTGGCATTTTCTTTGTCCCTCCCAGGTTTGTAGTTCTCAGTGTGTTTGTATCTACATCCAAATAATTAAATCAGTGATATCTTCAGTGAGGAAATGAAGGCTAGGTTGAGACTGAAGGGGTAGGTAGGCATTAGATAGTTTTGTGGGAGGCTGTAAAGAAATGAAAATAAGGAGTCATAACTTTGAATAGTGGCAGAATTTTTTTTCCTTCAAAATTTTATTTAAATTCAAGTTAGTTTATATATAGTATAGTAATAGTTTCAGGGGTAGAATTTAGTGATTCATCAGTTACATGTAATACATAGTGCTCATTAATAGTGGCAGAATTTTTAGAAATAAGTATAGAGAGCCTTGCTAGGTGATTATTTGAATATATTGCAGGTATCTATGTGGGTTTATATTGAGCAAATTTATTCACATTTTCTTTGTTTATATTTTTTCTTAATGGTTTATCAGTAGCTGATTGGAATGTTAGAGGGTTATTTCCAGAGTTTCTGTGCCATAGGCAACTTAATCTTTCCTTGCCAGTTAGAGGATTGATCTTGATGCCAAGTATAGAAATTCACAATATCTTCCTATAGTTTGTGAAGTTTTAACTTGGAAATATTATTTCCTTAATGTTACATGAAGTGAATGATAGAGCAAGGAGTTTAATTTTGCTCATAAACCATTTTTGATCGTATACCATTTGCTCATATACCATTTGTCATTTTGCTTATATACCATTTGTCGCCCCCTGTTATTTCCTCCCACAAACTCCAGTATATAGGACAATATAAATCTTAAAAATGTTTTAAGAATCTGTAATAAACGTGGGCCCATTTTGAAATTAGAGTTTCACCAACTTTAATTTAGACAGTAATATGATTTTAAAACCTTTCATCAGTGATTACAATCCTTTTTTTTTTTTTTTAGATTTTATTTATTTGACAGAGAGAGACAGGGAGAGAGGGAACACAAGCAGGGGGAGGAGGAGAGGGGGAAGCAGGCTTCCTGCAGAGCAGGGAGCCAGGCTTGATCCCAGGACCCTGGAATCATGACCTGAGCCCAAGGCAGACGCTTAACAACTGAGCCACCCAGGTACCCCAGTGATTACAGTCTTAAGAATCTTATTAACAAGATTCCTTCCTGCTTATAAGTCTACTCTTTACTTTGACTCTTATCCTAAAATTTCAGTCTCATCTTTGAACTCTCTCTGCGCAACACAGTTTTCACTCCATTTTTTTGCTTTGGTTGCTATAATGAATCTCTTATCTATAAACTATAATAAAGAGAAAAGCCAGGTAGGTTGAATTATAGAAGTAGAACATAGAGGAATGCCTTAGGGGGATGCCTGGTGGCTCAGTGGGTTAAGCCTCTGCCTTCAGCTCAGGTCATGATCTCAGGGTCCTGGGATCAAGACCCACATCCTGCTCTCTGCTCGGCAGGGAGCCTGCTTCCTCTGATCTCTCTGCCTGCCTCTCTGCCTACTTGTGATCTCTCTCTGTCAAATAAATAAACAAAATCTTTAAGAAAAAAAAGAAGTAGAACATAGGGAAAATAAATATGGTTAGAGAATATAAATTAGGTGTGTTTTAAATACCAAATTTGTAGTCATGACACTATTTTTTTGGTTTCTTCATTGAAAATTGCCATAAATTCAATACTGTTAAGTTTTCATTGAGAAATGCTAGGGTTTTTATTTTTTCTTCTTAGTGTTGGAATTTTTTTTTTTTTAAATGAGAAAACGTTCAAAAGCATCTCAGCATTCTTTCAGTAAATACTCTGAAAATGGGTAGTAGTTCAAAAGAAGGCACAGAGAAGTAAAGCCACCAGAGATAGAACTTATTTAAGTTTTTGCAGAAGTCGTACATGAGTATATTTAGCATATTTAATAAATCAGAGAAAGTATTTTTTACTATGACATATCCTATAAGAATTAATTAAGAATTCATCTCTTTCTTCATTGAACACTAGAGGGCCATATAGTACCTTATTGTTATTGATAGAGCTGCTTTTAACATATTTAAATATATTTAGTAATTGCTGGTCTCTCTTCTACTTGTGTTCTGGTATACTGTTTCTTGCTCAGAATTTGAAACTAATATTTAGTGTGGTTATCTCTGCATTGATATGTGAGGTACCTTTGTTTTTAAACCAGCAACTAGCAAGTATACTTACACACTTTTCTTCATTTTGCTGTTGTAAAAAAACAATGACAATGAAAAGTCAAGAAGGAGTGAGTGTTGGGATAAATGTATATATGTGCACAAACTTACTCTGCTTTGAGTATACAAGAATGCTTTTAGAAAATTTCTCAAGTATCTGTATATAAATGCAATAAAAACCAAAAGCCTTGTCATTGTTAACTGCTTGTGGCTTCCTCAGCATATACCTGAGAAAAGCATGATCTTTCCAAGCTGTCTTACCCAAATTTCCTACTGTGTGAGCATTGAAGGTTATTTTGCATGGTGTAACTACCTCAGCATCCTGAGCTAAAAGATGATTGTTCTTCCTCAATTTCTTTTGCTTGCTTGAGTGAGGAAATGAAAAATATAATCTACAGGGTCCAAATAGATAGGATGAATGAGTGTAAAGAAAGTCATGTAATAAGAGCCAATAGGATTGTTTAGGCTCTTATGAACTGTGGAATATGTTTGTGTGCATGTACACATGTGCATCTTCCCCAAAATTGTTAATATTCAGTTAAAAAAGGAAAAACATTGTGCAGGCTCCAAAAAAACTGACTTTGAGCTACATTTAATTTATAGACTACTACGGATCTTTTTGTCTTCTTTTTTTATTCAATTATAATTGACATACTGATCTTAGGTGCCTTATAAAGAAGTTCAATGTCTTAAGTAGAACCTTGGTTAAATTTTTATGTCTCCCCTTGATACACTTTAGAGAAAACTTGTTAATAATTTTTATATTATGTTTCAGGGCAGAAAATAAGGATGTTTTCTCTTTACTATTTTTACTGTTCTTTTTGTGAAGTAGGATTAGGTAGAACTCAGGGGAAACACATCGTTTATACTTAGAGAAGAGCCTGTAAGAAGATCATATGACAGGGCAGTACTACATTTAAAGACTTAAAAGAACCTTATCTTCTGAGTCTTCCTTAGATTTGCTAATTTTAATATCTTAAATCATTGCCTCAAATTAGTACTATAATGAAGTGATAGAACTGTGGTCTTTAGCTCTTTTACTGAGAATGTAGTCCTGTTAATAGTAATGAGTTTCTTTTAAGTTTAAAAATCATTGCTATGTAAATGGTATTCTTTAACTGTGATAAAATTATATTTTCTTTGTGTTTGTTGTTTTTTATGTCTGTCTAGTTTTCTGAAAAGGTTTATTCCTGAATTTTGACAGATTGACATGAGCTTACATATTAAACACTGAAATTGAATTCTGATCTTTTTGTTCGGGTAATGAAATTAGCTATTCATGGCATAATCTACTTGGCAAATGTTATGTGGTCAAGAGTGTAAAACAAGTAAAAAAAGAAATAGTATCTGGTTATGGTGAGAAACATCTGAACTGCTTCTTCCTTGAGAAAGAGAAATGTTAGATGCTATTGATGAAGACATTAAAGTATTGTCTTTTTAACATGTATCTGGAGAAAACATTGTCTTACTAAGTTTAGCAATTATGAGTGCACCGAAAGAATTGCCATTTTCCTTCTAAGATGTACCACAATTTAATACTGACCTTTATGGGAGTGGAAGGGAGGAAGGTGTTGCATGTAACATTGCTATGCTAGATACCTACATCCACCATAAGGGTATTTCATTTCTAAAAGGTTAATGCAGGAGGGGACAAGTACAGAATTGAGCATATGTGGTATTTTACAAAGGTAAAAGATCACTTTGATTCCCTCAAAAGTCAGAGGGTTAGGGAAAATCAGGTTAGTATAAATACTAAAAACACTTCTAGACTATCATTCACCTGTATTAAAACTAGTTTCCATCAGTGACTCCTTGACCATACTGAAATGATTTTCAACCAGAAAACTTTCTTAAGCTCACTTCCCCATATCACAGTTTATAGGAGACACAAATTTGAGAGATATTGAGTCAGAAAAGTAATTTAAATGAATGTCATTGACTAAATATAAGATCCAGAGCATCTCTAAAGGGGGTTATTGTGGAAATTGCAATCCTGATACTGCCATATTTTCCAATTCCTGAAAAGTCACTGGAATTCTGGAATTTTTCAATATTTTGTATGATGGTGTCCAAGTTTTTCAGAAGCATTTCTGTAGGCTGGTTTGACCTGTAAACCACCCATTCTCATGAGACATGATACAAGGAAGAAGAGTGTGCTGATCATCACTCATTGTATATGCAAATAGTTTGCATCCAATGCAGATCCATGAAGGGCATGGAGTTGTTTGGAGTAGAAGTGTAACATTTACATAGCACATTAATGCCTTTAATTGGTGACCTATACTGGTTTTGGGTGTTAAACTGCCAAATGAATTGGCTTCATTTTAAAGAAATGTGTGTCCTAACTTCCACAGGGAATTCGAGTTGGCCTATATGTAGGAGAAACAGAATAAAATGATCAAATGCACATGAAAATTGTGCATTTGGAGTAGGGAAAATATTAGAGTAGACTATGAAGACAAAGCCAGGAGAAAAGATAAGGACTGAATTATGATGAGATGGCGTAAGCTGTTAATAGGATAAGGTCGACCACTCATAGGGGTCTATACCTGTATTTAAAGTGTAACCCTAGACTAGATGTGTCAGAAACATCTGGAGTGCTTATTAACAATGCAAATTGCTGGGTTACATTTCAAAACTACTTAACCAAATCACCAGGGTTGGGATGTGCATTTGTAATAAACTCCCACGTGATTCTAATATAGATTAAAGTTTGCAGAACATTGACATATTACTTTGTCTCTCTGTTTCCTTGTGATAAAATTAAGAGGATATGCTAAGTCCTCTCTGGGGAAGAGAAAACGTCAGACAGACAGACAGACACACACACACACCCTTTTCCTAATATTAAATAAAGGGAATTTCTCACATGGGGCTTCATGAATGATTGAGTAGTCTGTGCCCTCAATAACTATAACAAATGCAAATAATTATGAAGTAAGTAGAGATTGTGATATCTGTAGTCAGACTGTGAAGTTTTCAAATATTAGCTGTTACTTCCTGGCAACTTAACCTCAGGCAAACTGTTAACCTCTCTCGATCATAAGAATGGTATTAGTATCATCAATAGTGTTATTAAGAGGGTTCAATGAGATAATATCTGTAAAGTAGTTAGAAAAGTGACAGTAAGTCCTTAATAAGTATTAGTTGTTATTTTTTGTAAGATTTATCATCATAATGTTGTAAGATTATACTTAAACTAGCTTACCTAACTATTCCAGTCTATATAATATGCTATACAAAATATCTTTAGTTCCAAAGATACCTCTGTCTTAGGTTGAAACTATTACACTGATTTTTGTCTAAAACACCGTAACCTTTAACATAGAGTCCAGCTGTTTGGTGGTGTGAATTTCATCACTGCCAACCATGGAACACTTTCATAATTCTGACAGGTTTTTTTTTTTTTTTCCTTCTAATTGTTGTTAGTGCTAAGCCTAGAAGGAATTTGAAAGAGAACCTAAAGCAAATTTTGGTAGTGTTGGGCTTTGAGTCCTCATGTGAAAATGTACAGAAAAGATGGAAATGCTAGTTATATAATGATACGTGCCCTTGAACTGAATAGCCAGAACTAGAGTAAATACAGGAAGGTTCTCTTTAGTGCTTCTATAGCAATCCTAGAATTACTGCTTTAATACTACAAGAATACCTAAATTTCTCACAGTTAAGAGATGACTATAAACAAATGAAAGTAGTCATTATGAATGGAAGTAAAGTCAGGTTGACTTTTTATTATCTCTACTTAGGATGCATTTTAGAGAACACATTTTGTAAAATGTCATTATCGCTACTAGCTGTATCTGATATAGAATGCTAACTTGATTCCTCCTAGTAGTAAGAACCGTCAGGGTAGCATCTTGCATGTAAACTTTAATTTCTAATTATGTAAAATGTAAATAGAAGAATGCCAATTGTTTTTATAGATCACCAGGGCTAAAAATAATGTGTAAGTTTTTTGTTTTTCATAAAAGGATTTGCTTAGTTCAAATGTACCATGTCCTTCTGTTCATTTGGTCTTTGCTGAAGTTCTTATTAAAAGTAGCTTCTCTGCTTACTGTTGCTTATAGAGGCTGCTTTACTTCCAAAGTGAAAATGCTTTAATTTTCTGTTTTTGGTTGGTCTTAAGTGAAAATTTGTGGTTATTGAAATTAGATGCAAATGGGGAATGAAGTATAAAGAAAGTACTTGGGAATTTGGGAAGTAAGTGCCAAGAGTTATTCATTTGTTTAGCTACAGATGTTGGTTTTATATGTCTACCTTATAAATTTGGTTTTCAAGAATGGATTGCTTTTACTTTACTAATATGCTACCATCTGTCTTATGGTCTAATGAGTGAAAACTTTAAATATGCCGAGGTATGTCTGTAATATTTATCACTCACAGTTTCAGTTTTCAGGTGTATTTCTTATTACTCTTTCACTCTGTTAACTGGTATAGAAATGAAGATTAAAGTTTTAAGAGAGACTCATTATTGTGTATCACTTAGATATCAGTAATCTTATATTTAATTTTTATGCTTTTTCACTCCATAACAGAAGATTGCAAACTGGTATCTTATATAGTATTTTTTTTAGACACATTTAAATTTGTTGCCAATATTTACAAATCTGGAGAAGAGTTCCCATAAAATACTGACATTTTTCTTCTGGAAGTGTGTTGTATCTGGCTTTACTTGTCTCATGTGCTTACAAAACAATGATCATTTGTGCCTTTTAAATGGGCTTTCCAGGACTTAAACCTGCCCTGTTTATCTTCATTATCCCTGCCTGCTTCTCTGGTCATTTGAATTTGCTTAGAAAGACAAGCATGATTGTAGGAAATCCAAAAATAAGTTTTCATTTGTTACATATCAGACTAGTTTGGATATAAATTCACATCAGCATAATATGTAACAGTTTATTAAGTTTATTACTTAAACAGCCAGAGGTTTATTTAATACCTCACTTCAAATGGATATTATCAAGGTGAGAATTTGTCTCCAAAACTTTGCCACCCCCAAATACCCAGATTTTCATCCTGGATCTCCTGTTATCCTTTCCATTCTTACTAAATTTTGACGTTTACACTCTACTTAGGATGACCATTTATCATATCACAAAAGTAAACCAGCATTCTTAGAGCTCCTTGTCTTGTAAGATATTTCAGTTATCTATTGCCACCTAACCAGTCACTCCAAAGGTTCATAGATTATAACAAATAAGTATTTTATTATTTCTCATTGTTATTGTAGGTTATGAATTTAGGAGGGACTCATTAGGGCATTGCTAATTCAGGGTTTCAGTCAGATGATGGCTATAGAGGTGAAATAGCAGGGCTTTAGAACAGATGCGGGCTGGCCAAGAATCTTTTTTTCTTCATATAATCTCGGGATTTCTACATATGTGGTCTTTCTACTTGGACTAGTTTGAGTTTCTTCACAGCATGGTGGTCTCAGGGCAATTGGACTACTTAAAATAGGGCTATCATTTGAATATTTCAGTAGGTAAGGTCAAAGCTGAATCTCCTTTTTATGCCTATCCTAGGAAGTAACTTAAATGTTCTTTTTTGTTTGAAATATATTCCACTTGTCAGTGGAAGGAGTATCAGAGTACATTGTAAAAAGAGCATATAAGATGAGGGATACTGGGGCACCTGGGTGGCTCGGTGGGTTAAAGTCTCTACCCTTGGCTCAGGTCATGGTTTCGGGGTCCTGGGATCAAGCCCCTCATCAGGCTGTCTGCTCAGCGGGGAGCCTGCTTCCTTCTCTCTCCCTGCCTGCCTCTCTGACTACTTGTAATCTCTGTCTATCAAATAAATAAATAAAATCTTTAAAAAAAAATGAGGGGTACTGTTATGACTATTTTTGAAAAACACAGGAGGTCATAATATCTTTGCTCTAATAACTCTTTCTTTTTTTCTTTTTATTTGGACTTCATAAAATTCAGGCTTATTAAAATCGGTTCCATATATAATATATGTGTCTTACAGAATACTGTATTTCTGTTATCTAGAACTCCATTATCTGGCAAACTTACATACCTGAGACATATATAATAAAAAGTAAATCTCCGAAGGAGATTACAAAGTAACACCACTAAGTTAAGCTTAACTTATAGAATAGAACTTATAGAATGGAGTAGATGTTCTAATATAAAGCATGAATTTAGAAATTAGACATCCTGGGGTAAAAATCTTAACTTCACTGCCTCACAGCTCTGTTGCCTTGAGCAATTTCTAAAACCCTCCCGAACCTCAATTTCCTTGTCTGTAAAATGTAGGATATTGATACCTCCCAATCTTTTCATGATATTTAAGTAAAATAAAGCATGATCTACTAGGAACTCTGTCAGTGTTTAATCCTTCCCCCATATTACTGCACCAATCTGAAGTAATGCATCGTTTTTTTCTAAGCCCTAGAGCTGCAAACTTGCTTTACATCTCCTATTGGTCTCTGATAGTCTCTTAGCATCCCTGGACTTCCTGCTTCTATCCTGAGATCTTTCTGTTTCAGGCATAATCAAGAATTCAGGTATTGAGTCTTATTTTCTTAATAACCAGTTAGTTTCTTGTTTAACTTCTGCTGTAAAATTAATGTTGATGTTTACTGGTGCATTTTGTTGAATGTATAATTTTGACAGTGTAAAAGGCCAGAGGTATCAACTGTCAGCCCATGCAAGAATGAAATCTGTATGTGTCTTTTTGATAGCTTAATTCTAAAAGTATTTGCTGTGCTTAATAATTCCTTGCTTAAATTTGATACTGAAATAAATATTGATAAATGAATACCAATGAATACTTTATCAATATTTGCAGAAAATTGCAACTTAAGAGTATTCAATGAATATTGATAAATCTCACATGTTCTCATAGCATGTTACTGAGAATTATATAAGTGAAGTTGTGGAACTATGTTCATTTCACTCAAAATAATTGTTTTTTATTTATAATTATGTCAGGTCTTAACAGTGTAGTAAACATAATTATCTCCCCCCATTTTACTTTTTAAATTGTCAGCATTGTCAAATATCTTATATTTCCATAGGTTCAGCTTTTTATTTTTCATAGATAAGTTCTTATAATGTTTTAAACCATTAATTTGGTGAACTTCCTGCATTGTAGCTCAGTTCAATTTGTTTTAAACTGTATTGAAAAACCACCTGCATGACATTATTATCATTATTATTGTTAAAAGACTTTTTAGTATTATGTCCTTACTTATGACTCCCTAGCTCACACTTAGAATTTTTGTAGGAGACATAAATTAATAAGTAATACTGACTTTAACTGAAAGGTTAATGAGCCTTAATGCTTAAGCTTGTTTAGAAAAGTAACTTAAATGATGGACCTTAAAAAACTAATATAAAGAAAGTTTTTGTCTCCTTTCTTAAACCTAATTTTATTTTGCGGATTGTGAAAAATGAAGTTGCTTTAAATCCTTATTTTGTCATCTGATGAGGTTTTTGCATGACTGAAATACCTGTAATTACTGGGTAATTTTTGTCATAGTTGACTTCAAGGTATAACTATAATAATCGTCAACTAAATTCTTGGTGAGCAGCTGTGTAAGACCAGTTTAACAGCTGGGGTTAACTCAACACAGACTGTAAGAGTTAAACTTAATCATGAGGCAAGGCATGTTAAGGTCATTAAGGACTTCATACTGGGCATTTCTGAAATACTTAAAAAATTCAATCCAGTAGTTGGATTTTTTTTTAATCTCAGATATTTCTTTAAATGTTTAATGAAAGAATGAGGAGAAGTATCATTTTAGTATAGCAAAGTTCTAAGACACAAATATGGGAGTAAAATCCAAAGTTTATAAAATTTATATTATAAAATATATTCTGATGTCACTGTTTGGCCACTATGGTAAGTAGGAAAGAAAAAATATAAACAAATTATTATGGTATAGTATGGAATCAGAAAAATCCTGAGATATTTTTCTTGAATCATTTAAAAAAATAATTTATCCCTGAAACTTTTTTCCAGTGAAAAATATTTTCTTATATATATTTATAGCAAAGGGATAAATGTCTGTTTTTAAAAGGTATACACAAATGAAGTAGTGAATTTCTTTTTACATGTTTTATAAAACTGTAACTATACTATTCACCAAACTGTAATAAAGGAAGGTTCACCAAATTGACAGTCCAACACTATTGCAAGAAGGCTCTATACTTGGTACTGCTGGAGCTGACATATACTCTTAAAGCTGCAAGGGACTTCATTCTCAGTCATCTAGTTTGGTCTCCTCATTGTGGAAATCTGAAATCTGAGACAAGTTAAGAGACTTATTTAGGGACACTGGTTAGTGGTAGAGCTGAACCTAGAACTTAAAATTCACCCAGGATTTTTTGTATGATGATAAATTTACCTAGAGTATGAACTCCAGTTAATTTGCTGAGAGTTGATTGAGGTAACAGTTTAGTGAAGAATAATGTAGTTGTAAACAAATTTAGTTGTAAATAAGTTAATAAGTAGTTGGGATTTTTGGATCACAAAATTTCTGGAGTACCATGGGGTAGTTTTGTCATCATTTTGAAGGACTTGTTTGGTTGGATTTTCTCTTAGTTTTTATAACTTTATTTTTAGCCAATTTTTTTTTTAGAAATAACTGGAAAATTCCAGCAGAATTCAGAAAGAACCTAGATGTCCAGCAGTTAGACAGTGGCTCTATAAATCAAAGCAGTTACAGTACTTTATGTAACCCACTATTGTAGCATTTTTAATTTGACAGTGTAAAAAATACATACATTGATATTTATACATAATGCTTTTATTTCACAAATGCCAATTACCAGGTCAGATTTTTATAACACTTGTATAAACTGTATTTGCTATTTCAGAACCCAAGCTAGTTTCTCTTAAGTACTAAGGGGCTGCCCTTGGTGCCCAGCTAAAGAAAATTATCAGTCTCCCTTTATCCTTGGAGGAGTTACGTACTTTTCCAAGACCCCCTGGTGGAAGCCTGAAATCCTGGATAGTACTGCATCTTATAAATACTACCTTTTTTCCTATACAAACATCCATATGATACAGTTTGATTTATAAATTAGGCACAGTAAGAAATTACCAGCGATAATAATAAAATATGAATAATTATAACAAGATATTATAACCAAAGTTATGTGAAAATGGTCTCTCTCTCTAAATATCTTATTGTTCTGAACCCACCCTTCTTGTGATGTTGTAGGAAGATAAAACACCTACATGATGAGGTGAAGTGAGTTGAATGTCGTAGGCACTGTATTGGAGCATTAAGTACTCTTGACCTTCCGGCAGTATGTCCAGATCATCTGCCTCCTCAGTTGAGCATGGTTAACTGAAATGGTGGGTAAGGAAGGGACTACTTACTGTACAATAATATGTTATGACCTGTTAAATGTATATATGAATATAATATCTCATTATAGTTGGAAGTTATAATCTTTCTTAGTGCACACTTTGGAGTATTTAAATGTCTTTTAGAGGGGCATCTGGGTGACTCAGTTGGTTAAGTTTCCGACTTGATTTTGGCTCAGGTGCTGACCTCACGTTGTGAGGTCAGCCCAGCATGGAGCTTGCTTAATATTATCTCTCTCCCTTTCTCTGTACCACTACCCTTTCCCTCCCTTTAAAAAAAAAAAAAAAACAAACCTTATAGAACTTTTTAAGGAATCATTTTTAATCGTTTTGAATATTTTTAATTTTAATAAAATGTTTCTTTTGTTTGCTCTATGCCTTTTTTGGATAATAACACTTTAAAGGCAATGCCATATATTTATATTTTTCTTTCTTACTAAATCTGATGATATTTTTGTTTCTACAGTTGACCAACAATCTTGTTTGGATTTATTATATTTTTTTGCAGTTTTAACTAATACAAGCTTCACCATTTATCATTAAGCCAAGAAACTTAATTTCTTGATTTACCATTGTTTTCCTCTGTTTAAATTGCTCTATCTTTGTACATGGATTGCTTAGGCTGAGAAGATCTTTAATATTCTGGTATCTAAGGTGTTAGGAAAGATGGAAAAAAATGACTGAGAAACAGAATAATCTTTCTCACTCTGTATTCCTGAATAAATGAGTATACTTTGTAATAATGAATTCTTGTCTCAAAAGAATTTTGATTCTGACTTACTTTGCTTTAGTAGTAGTCTAATTTTAAGCATCTGGAATTTTTTTTTGTTTCTACCTAAGAATAAGTCAAGTCGCTTGTTTGCTTAAATTCATAGAAGTAGTGAATAGTACTGTGTTTAAAATGACATAGGCTGATATTCTCCCTGTCAGGAGTATTTGGTACGAGACTTTGAAAACTCTTGGTACAAAATCATTCATATTTGTAGGTAAATTTATCTTCAAGTGAGTTGTTTCAGCTGAATCAGGAGTAGTTTATGAAAATGGAAAATCTTTATGCTGCTTGTATGCTGTGGCCTTTGGCCAAGAACAGTTAAATACTAGCCTTCTGTGTAATAATGAATGAAAGAAAAGGTAGATATCCAGAATATTAAGGTGTAAATCTTTTTGTCGTCATTAGAGAATTGGAATGTGTGGGACTATAATACGTTTAGAAATACCAAATTGTTGGTATTTTGTGCATTAGCATTTATCTATAGTCATCTTTGACTAGTACAAACTTTTAGAAGAAAGAAAATCAGTAAGTGGTTAGTGGGCAAAATGCCTTATAGAGATCTTCTCTTTACCACAAATTCCCTAATGTTTAGTTGTTGGATAGATAGTCAATGACATCTGGAATCTTAAAAGACACAGTAGTTAAGATATTACAAATCAATTTTTAGGTAAAATTGTGACAGAATTATGGAAGCCTTTATAAAACTTACAGATGGTTATGTTTTAAAATATTTTAAAGTTATTACAGATGGATTTTATAATCTCTGCTTGCTTTCCCAGTGACTTGTAAAACTGATACATTTTACAAAGCTGTATGTGATTTTTTATCTTAATGTAGCAGCAGCAGCAGCAGCAGCAGCAGCAGTAGTATTAGTAAGGGCAGCTAATACTGCTGGACACTTACTAGATGGGAAACATTAATCTGTGTGTTTCACTTGCATTAACTAATTTAATACTCATAAAAGCCTATGAGAAGGTTTAGTATAGATGAAATTGAGGTGTAAAGGCATTAATTTAAGGTCATACTACAAATAAGTAGTAGAACCATGCTTTGCATGAAGGCAGTTTGGTACTAGCGTTGATGCTCGTACCAATTTATATTACACTTCATTAATATTTGTCAGTGTCATCTTAAAAGGAGTTCGTCTGTTTTGCAGAGTTGCAGCTTGGGAGAGAGGGTTAATAAGAGTATCTTAGGGGCGCCTGGGTGGCTCAGTGGGTTAAAGCCTCTGCTTTCGGCTCAGGTCATGATCCCAGGGTCCTGGGATCAAGCCCCACATCAGGCTCTCTGCTCAGCAGGGAACCTGCTTCTGCCTGTCTCTCTGCCTGCTTGTGATCTCTCTCTGTCAAATAAATAAATAAAATCTTAAAAAAAAATAAGAGTATCTTAAATGTTTTTAAAAATATGATTGCTACTAAGACTTAATTCTTTCTTGAGCACATGGAACTAGGTGCATTTTAACAATTAGGGTTCTGTGCTTTGTCTATGATTTCATTTCCCTCATTGACTGGGATTTTCTTTAGTATTTGAAATTTTGGTATTCTGAAAGTTTTCATGCTGATTGAGAACATTGCTTTAGAAGTACTGTTAACTTAAATCCTTCAAAAGGATGAAACTTGGTAGTATACTTTTTTGGAAATCAGTACTCTTTTTGTTCAATCACTAGTAATGTCCTTTATAGAAATATAGTGTTGCAGACACATAATCAGATTTAGCGTTAGGTTTGCTGGAGTTGCAATGCTCTGTATTATCCAGTTGAGGGCAGTTATTTACTGATTAAAAAAAATGACTTGAATTAGAATGTCACTGTGTGTTTACCAGAACTTGGTTATCTCCAAATAGCCCTAGTTTTTACTCCTGTTGTCATCAATGACAATTTCTTGAAAATGAAAAACTAATTCTACTTTATAATATTTTATGCCCTCTTATAAGCAGGGGAAAGAACATGGTTCATTTTAGTTTTAATTTTCTCAATTCAAATTATTTTTTTTAGTCCCAAATCTTTTTTTTCCCCTCCTTAAGATCAGACTCCAAGTTGATTAGAGAGCTTCATATCCTCCTCATCTTTAAACTATCTGCATGTAAATACATGTAACTATAAAGTTCTTTGAGGACTTTAAGATATAAAATTATAATTTTCAGTATGTTATCCTTATTATTGGATTAAGTGAAAGTTAAGTTTGGAGTTGATCTGTTTCATTTATTTTTCAGTGCAGAATGAGTATGTTAAACTTGTGAAATATAGTATATTCCCCTAATATTTCTGCATTGAAATACCACATAGTTTATATCTTCTTTGTGGTTCAGAGAAAGGAATTTTGAAGGTTTAATTAACTGATTTCAAAGATACCACTGAGAATTTTTTTGAGAATAATGTTGGTCTACATAAAACTGTATGTAATATTAACAAAGTAGATACTAATCGTTGCTTGGAGAAGGGGCATTCCAGAGCTACTGCAACAAAAGGATTTTTCTAATAAGGAGTAAAGACAATGTGATTTGAGAAAAAGTGTTAAGAAATAAAGTGAGCATCAGAAGAGGAGCTGAGACTGGAATGAAGCTGGAGACACTCACCCACCCCCTTACTGGGGCTGTACACATGGTGATCTTAGATAACAGCCTCATCTTTTTTTTTTTTTTAACCATATCAAATTAAAGATTTCCAGTATTCTCTCTTTTATCCCTAGATCTCTGTTGTGTGTTTTTGTTTTGTTTTGTTTTGTTTGTGTTTATGGTTTGTAATTGTTTACTTTTTTATTGAAATAATTTTGTGGCTAAAATATCCATAGCATAAAATTTATCATTTTTTAAAAAAGATTTTATTTATTTACTTGACACAAAGAGAGAGAGATCACAAGTCGGCAGAGAGGCAGGCAGAGAGAGAAGTGGGGGGAAGCAGGCTTCCTGCTGAGCAGAGAGCCCGATGCGGGGTTCAATCCCAGGACCCTGAGATCATGACCTGAGCCGAAGGCAGAGGCTTTAACCCACTGAACCACCCAGGCACCCAAAATTTATCATTTTAACTGTATTTTAAGTGTACAATTCATTGGCTTTAAATACATTCACAGTGTTGTGCAACCATCACCACTATCCATCTCCAGAACATTTTCATCTTTTCCAGCTGAGACTCATTCCATTAAACACTAACTTTCTAGTCCTTTCTCCCGGTTGCTGCTGGCAATCACCATTCTAATTTCTGTCTCCATGAATTTAACTATGCTAGGTATGTCATGTAGGGGTGGGATCATACAACTTTTGTCCTTTTTTGACTAACTTATTTCACTTAACCATTATGTCTTCAGAGTTCATCCATGTTGTAGCATGTCAGAATTTCCTTCCTTTTTAAGTCTACATAGTATTCTCTTGTATGTATATACCACATTTTGTTTGCCCATTCATCTGTCAGTGGTTACTTGGGTTGCTTCCATCTCTTGGCTGTTGTGAATATGTTGCTGTGAACATGGATGTATGAATATCTGTTTGAATCCCTGCTTTCAGTTCTTTTTTGGGAAGTGTATACCCCAAAGTGCAATTGCTGGATCATGTGGTAATTTTTTGAGGATCCACCATACTATTTTCCACAGTAGCTACCTACATTTTACGTTCCTGCCAGCGATGCGCAAGTCGTTCCATTTTTTACACATCATTGCTAACACTTGTTCTTGTGTGTATTTGTGTGTGTGTGTGTTTGTTTTATTTTTACTTTTTTTGTTTTGTTTTTAAATAATAGCTATCCTAATGGGTCTGCATTGTTAGTTCATTCTGGTTTTTATTTATACTTCCCTAATTAGTGATATTGAGCATCTTGACATATGCTTATTGGTCATTTGTATATTTTCCTTGGAGAAATTTGGTTGTTTACTTTGGTGTAATTAAAAATGTCACCTCTGAAAATGATTTTGCTTTTTTTTTTTTTTTCCCTAAGTGGCTTGAACTCACAGGGCTTAAACTCATGACCCTGAAATTAAGACAAGCTGAGATCAAGAGTTGGATGCTTAACTGACCAAGCCACCTAGGCACCCCAATGATTTTGAATTGTTTTTTTAAGATTTTATTTATTTATTTGACAGAGAGAGATCACAAGTAGGCAGAGAGGCAGGCAGAGGCAGAGGAGAAAGCAGTCTCCCCGCTGAGCAGAGCCCGACATGGGGCTCGATCCCAGGACCCTGAGATCATGACCTTAGCCGAAGGCAGAGGCTTAACCCACTGAGCTACCCAGGTGCCCCTGATTTTATTTTATTTATTTTATTTTTTTGAAGACTTTATTTATTTATTTGTCAGAGAGAGGGGGAGAGAGAGAGCATGCGCGCACGCACAAGCAGGCAGAGTGGCAGGCAGAGGCGGAGAGAGAAGCAGGCTCCCTGCTATGGGACTCCATCCCAGGACCCTGGGATCATGACCTGAGTCGAAGGCAGCAGCTTAACTGACTGAGCCACTCAGGTGTCCCTAACTACATTTAAATTATGGCATAAAAGGAAAGTAGCATCTTGGTGGGACTGGGAATATTTCTAGTGTATGGATTGGCTTCCCCAGTAGCCTACTTTATATTTAGTAAGACATATCTTTCCGAAGTTAAGAAAGAAATCACTCATCTCTGATTCTCATTTTTCATTCCCTTCATATCAGATTCTAAGTTCTCCTTATAGAGATCAATAAAAGCTATTGGAAGGAGAGGTAAGTAAGATGACTGGCTTTTGAAAGAGGACAATAGAATGGAAGGAGAGAACAACTAGTTAACCAAACATTGTGAATAGATGGTTCACATCCATTACTTACCATCTATCAAAACTATTCTCTGTTAATTCTTACACTGAACTTTTTCTCTTACCATCTTCATGACAGACTAGTTCATGGGTTTGAATATGAAGTATAGTATTAATTAACTGGCATAAGTGCTTAATTTCGGAAAATATTTGAGGTAATGTGGGAAAGATTAGTTTGGAGCCACTCTGAGGAGAGTCTTCATCTCCATATTGTATCTTAGGCATTGGGGAACATATGGGGGAAGTTTTTGAGGAGTGGATTGTACACCATATTCTCTCTATGCATTTTAGGAAGATATTTCTGACCATGGTATGTTGGAGAAATTAGGCACTAAGGATTTGTGATGAACTGGTTAGTAATTATTTGACTATGAATGTTTCCCATCATAAGCTACATTTGTAAATACTTGGGTTTTTCAAAAAAAATCTTTAATCACATGACATACTTTTAAGTAGAATCACTGCATTTTTGAGAATTTGAACTGACATTTGCAAACAACTAAAACGTCTACTTATAAGATTAATGTGAAGTGCCTATTAATAGCCTTAGAGAGATAGAGTCAATTTAACGTCTTAGTATGAAATAAAGAATGGTTGTATGAAAAAGGAAAAGAGAGCATGCTTAAGACAAACGGTTGAAAATATAGTGTTCCTTCTGAATATATCTAAGAACACACATGGGTTTGTATTTTTTGAGCATGCATAAATGCTGTCCTTAAATTTGAAGCACATTTCAAAACATTCCTAAAATATTAATGCTGATATTTGGGTAAGGAAGACTCAAGGTATTTAAGAGAAAATACAGGATTTTTGTAAAGAAAACTTTACTTTCATTTTCTAGGGAATACCTGGGTTAGTAGTTGGAGAAGTTTAAAAGAGACCCTACAGCATTGCCCTGCTTTGGCTGTATTCACATTACTGACTTTGTATGGGAGGTTCACCAGCTGTTTGACTGGCAGGAGCAGGAGCTTTCACTTCACTAGTTTATAATTCCTGGCTATTCTAGGATAGTTTGCACTTCACCAAGCCTCAGACAGGTCAGGACATTTGGTAGGAGAAGGTTGAAAGACAAAAGCAGCAGGCCTTGGGTTCTCAGCCTTTTTTTGTTTTGTTTTTTAATTAGCAAATTATATTTTAATTTGGTGGTTAGAATTTTTAGTAATGTGCCTGTATTACATGTAGAAAGTATTCATCAACCAAGAGGAGTTTTAAAATGTCAAAACCAGGAAAAGCTACTTTAAACCATGGCTTGGTTCCTGTTGATCTTAAAAGTGCAAAAGAGCCTCTGCCACATCAAACTGTGATGAAGATATTTAGCATTAGTATCATTGCCCAAGGCCTCCCCTTTTGTCGAAGACGGGTAAGTCTTGCATTTGAAAAATAGGAATATTTATTTAAATGAAGTTCTTCTTTTTCCTTTAGTGAAGAAATGCTTGGGCTTTCAATTGATATTTATAAATAAAATTATCAGTGCATTATGTAGCCAGATAAAACTTAAATAAGTGGGAGTTATAATAGTATGATGAGAAGCCTGGAGGGCAAGGTTACCCAGTCCACCTTTTGTTCCCTCTCTCATTTATTTTTCATGATATTAGAATCCTTTAAATTTATTTAAAAATGGTAAATGTAAAAACTATGTTTTAAAATATGTTGGCAAATACTACAACCCCAAATTGGTAGTTTTTATTCTGTGGGAAAAGCAAGAAGCTGGTGGCATTCTTCTTATAATGTAATGGGAATTACATTAACTCTTTATAAAGAGTACTCCAAGTTCCCTAGATTTATCTGGCCCTTAGAGCTGTATTATTTTTTAAAAAATGCTGTTTCTTTAATTCAAACTTAATGTAATAGGGACTTTACTTTTTGCTGTTATATAAAATAAAAATAGCTTGCTATTGTGTGGCAGTTACGATAGAGTTTATATATAGACAATCCTGAACTAACAAACATTTTGTAGAACTTGTGCTAACGTATAATCAAGTTATGATTTATTGGATGTTTTTCAGGATAACATTCTGCTTTCCCTCACCAAGTTCTGACCCTGTTAATATTAGCAGTTTTATTGTATTTTTTGAGTTAACTTGGTATTGCTAGTTTGAATTATTAACTAGAGTGATATATTTTTAGATCTAAAATATGTTTATGATCCTGAACACAGTAAACCAAAAATCCCCACAAAAACCTGAGATTAAATGGGTATTTACATGTAAAGTGCTATTAATGTTTTAGTTCCCTTTTTTAAGAAGAAAAAAAAAATGAAGGGGAAATATTCTACTAAACAAGAAGATCAACACACAACACCTAAAAAGTATTTTTTTCTCCTTAGTAAAAACAATCTTTTATTTGCTGGGACTTATCCTTCGTAAAAATGTGTTTTCTAATTATCTTAGCTCCTTTGGAGTAGTTTCCACTTCTACTCGAAACAAGTGTTAGCCATGTTGAAAGTATTTTGAGTGAAGTTTAAATAATACAGTTTCAACATTGAACATGGAATACAAATATCTCCATCACCCTCTTATTTTCTTCTTTACTATGTTGTCAGAAACTGTTTATTTTGTCCTCTTTTGCTTTGTCACTTTTATAACTTCTGAATGAGGTCACTGTTCTGATTTAAGCATTTACACAGGGACCACTAATAGCTTTAAAGTCATTAATAAACTAATTTATTATTTTAACACTTCTATAAAAGAAAATACCAACCCAAGTAAATTTTTAAATGGAGGAAAAGAAGTGTGCGTTTTTTAAATGAAAGGATTAAGATAATCTTGTTCTTTGTTGAGTATTTCTAATAAATTCTTAGGTACAATATATGGCAGATTATTTCATTATATCACAATGTATGTTTTCTACCATTATTTTCTAACATGTACATGAAACTTAAAAGGCTCGGGAGCAGATTCTATAAAATTAATAGAGAACTTCAAGGCTTTCCCTGAGGGCTTCCTAGGGTCACTATGCAGCTTGACTTTTCTGGGTTACTATGTTATGTTAATTTATAGCCTTGCATTTGTAACAGTAGAAGAGAACTAGATTTGAAAAATAAAATTCGTACGAGAAAGTTTTGTGGGAAGATAACTAAAAAACACATTCAGTTTCAGACTGCCTACCTGCCAGTAACTTACTATTGCATAACTCATTGACTCTGAGTACTAGAAATACTAGAGGGATGGTGTAATTATATCCGCCCCCCCTTTCATGACTGATTAATTTAGATAGTTTTTAATTGGCTTGCATGTTCTTTGTTATTTATTAACTTTGGTAAATTGATAATAAACATTTTAAGAATATTATTTTTCTTTATCAAAGATTTAAGGAAGACTTTTGGTATGATATATAATTAGTCATTTTGTGTGTAATATCTAGTATATCTCTTACACTGGGCATATTTTGCTTTCAAGCAGATTGTTCTACATTGCAAAGTACATAAAGCAGGTAGATTTCTGTATTTTGTAGGCCATTTTTTTCTTCTAGATAGTGAGCTAACGTGCACTAGAGTGACCTCTTAGTGTAAGACTTGTAACAGTCTTGACCTATTAAAATTTGAAAAACATGATATTTTATTGTCACTCCATCCCTCATAGATGTTGATCCATTTAGTGTTTGCACAATAAAATAACTTCAAAAATTGTGAAACAATCTTTTAGTTGCTATAACCACAACCTCAATTTATATCTCTTGAAATATTTTCAGAAAATTTATTGACCTACTATTAAGTGTAATACTGGTATTGGTAGTCAAATTTAATATTATATAAATTTTTCTGGTCTCTCCTCAGAGGTACTTTGGACTTAATACTAACAACAGTAAAGAAATAGCAATCTAGCTATTACTCAGTTACTGTAAATGAAAATATTTTTAGTATTAAGATCCTCATTATTTATTTATGATTTATTTAGGCATTCTTGGTACTAAGTTACACTTGGAACTTGTTAAAAATGGGGAACCTGGGTAGCTCAGTCGGTTAAGCATCCAACTCTTGATTTGGGCTCAGATCCTAATCTCGGGGTTGTGGGATTGAGTACCCTATCAGACTCCACACTCTGGGATTCTCTTTCTCCCTCTCCTTCTGCTCCTCCACCTGGTTGCTCACACTCCAAATCAGCCAATCTTAAAAACCATAGAATCCTGGGTTACCAACTCTTTTGGATAGCTTTATGTAAGAGATCTGGATTAAGGTTTTTAGGGATCTATCTATATTTTTAAAAGCCCTATAGGTAATTGGATCAGGAGTATTTGAGAGTACTAGTTGAGTATTCTAAAAGAATTGTCTTTTAGTAGAAGAGGAATTTTCTAGGAAAAGCTTATTTAATCTATAAAATCACTGGAAATTTTTAATTTTCTTTGAAATTGGGATGCCTAATTATGGTAATACGCTGTTTCTTAAATCCTAAGGTACATTATTTTTTCGCATTTTGAGCATACCTAAGAAGTGTTTAAAATGTGAAAAAATAATGTACCTTAGATACATTTTGATGGAATTTTATAGCTTATCTAGCAGCATTTTTTTTCTTTTTAGTGATAAGAGAAAGAACATCTTACAACTAATAATACTAAGAAAATGTACTTCAGTGCTTAAATTTCATTTCTTAACTCATTTTGTTTGGGAGCTTTTTAAACATTTACAGTATTCTCATAAAGTTACTCTTCATTGTTATTATTCTGATAGAAATTTCCAGATGACATGCAAATGGCAGTGGTTTATATAGGGCTTTTAAAGCTATCAGACTTTGCTGACTTACAGACAAAATATTGTTTTGAGAGTTTCTTGTATATTCCTGGGCTTGAACTGTGTACCAATTGTGCCACGTAAGCATTGGCAACAAAGCGAAGAGTGTGGAGAACTGCTGGTGGGGTAGTAGGGTGGTGAGGTGGGGTCAATATGGGACAAGGGCTTGTTCTCCTGAGACAAAAGAGCTCAAGCAATAATGAAATACATGACTGGGATTTCTGATAGTTGAAAACAGTTTTGTAGGAATTACGTTCCATATCAAATTCTATTCAAAATACCACATTTAAAATAATTTTTCTTCAAAGTAAAAGTAGAAATTAAAGTAGAATATTCGTGTCATTTGAGAAAATGTGAATATCACTTCTGTGTATTTTTATCATTCCAGGTTAGCTTAAGTCAGACTTTCTTCAAAGGGCCGGTAAATATTTTAGACTTGTGGACTCTATAGTCACTATCAGAATTACTCTTCTGTGCCACTGGAGCACAAAAGCAGCTATAGATAATACTTAAATGAATGGGTGAATGGACATGACTGTGTTTTAATAAATCTTTACTCAAAAAAGAGTGAAGTCTAGATTTATGTGATTATAATGATCAAGTAAATCTTGTGCATATATCTTTTTGCTTATATATGTTTCAGCTTATGGTAAATCTTTAGAATGAGATTGCTAGTTAACGCCATAAGTCTTACATTTCCTTTAAAACCATCATCTTCTCTTCTAATTCTTTTGTAATTTTATAGAAAAGAATCTTTGTGTGGCTAACTGCTAGAATTTAACACACTGCTTATTCTCTTCTTAATATACAGTATTAGTATAGTAAGGCTATTAATAATTGCTGTCTTTTTTAGAAAAGCCCACTATGTATTCTAGGCACTGTTTTAGTTGTTTTGTATATCTTAACCCACTGAATGCTTAAATGACTTAAATGTTTGTTAAGTACTTTAACCAACTGAGCCACCCAGGCGTCCCTGTTAAGTACTTTAAATTAGGTATTCTCTCCAATTCAGTAGACTAGAAAATGGAGGCTCAGACCAGCTATCTTCCCCAGTTTTCTTGGTGAGTAGTAAAGCTGCATTTAGCTGCAGAGTGCATGAATGCTGCAGCTAATAGCAGTAGCCGTTCTCTTTATACATTTTGTTTTTATGTGAACTTAACACTTTTCAACTACTCTTAGTATTTTGTAGGGTAAGCCTGGAAGGCTATCATTGTTGACCTTGTTTCTGTGAGAAAATAGATTCAAAGATTAAAACAAGTAACTTACAAATAACTTTGATATGATAAAGCATTTATAAATACAGGGTTTTTGGTGTAATCTCTTTTAAGATGTTTCACTTATGAAATTACCCTACAGATTACACAATAATTATAGTAATAAAAAACTGGAGATATTTGAACAGTATGCATGTTTGTCTGTTGTCTTTATAAGCTGAGTGATGATACCTGTTAAAAAATTATTCATGCCACTTGTTCAAATGGCAAGATAGACTTTGTTCAGGGGTACTGTGGTGTTATAGATATAGGAACTACTACAAAGGAGCTTTGTAGTAGGGGAGCGAGATTGGGCTCAACTCCAAATACAGCAAAGAAAAGTGAGAGTTTATAGCCAAGGAACAGTTTGGAGGGGTCAGTGGGGAGAAAATTACTAAGAGGAAACACTGGTGGAGAGGGGGGGCTTCTGGGTAAACCAGTGTAACCAAAGTGGTCAGACATGACATCAAGTGGGGGATGATAGAAGATGAGGAACCCAGCAGTTATGGAAGGTGGTCAGATACCAAGATTGGGAGGAGTCTGGTTAAACTAAGTAGGATTCTTGCTCTTGATAACGTGCCCAAGGACAGAGCCTAGCTGAAAAAGAGCTCAGCAGAGCCCATCTAGAGTTTGGTCAAGAAGAGAATCTTTGTCATACCCTAGGGTCTGTGGTTGGCAGACAACAACTGAGAGCAGCTTGTCTGGACAGATAAAGCATCCTCCGACTGCAGTGCAGTGTCATTCTCATCAGTTTGCTCAACCAGTACTTTTGACAGTGAGGACAAAAATTTAAACAGCATTTTACCTCTCTTAGCTTCAGTGCTATCTTGAGTTTAAGTTTTTTCTTCATTGTTGAGTTATCAATGATACTAGATAAACCTATATTCAAAATTTTAACCTCATTCAGGCATGATCTAATTAGCTATTTTTTGTATGTATAATATTCAGTTAGTTTAAGCAGTATGTAATGTTAATCTATTATGCTCCTTTCATAGACTATTGACCAGTCTATCAGTACCTCTTCAGCAAATGTCTGCCAGTTTTGTCAAATAGTTGTATTACCTTTCTTTAAAAAAAAACAAGGCATCTAATTACTTACCCTACGGTAAGTTCCATTTGTGGGAAGTTCCATTTTGTATGTACCCCCAAAGTAGGCCATCATAAACTCTTTTGCTAAAGCCAGCTTCTGAATTAGTACCCTTCTGAATTTAATAATCTCCCAAATCCTCCAAATTCAACATGGACAGGGAATTTTAACTTTCTTCCAATAATTAATATCTTTTAGTTTTCTTCACAGAAATAAGACATACTCAATACGTAAAATTTAGAAAAAATATTTTCCTTTACAATTTACTAAATTACCAGTAGTTCCACTGCTGAAAAATAACTACAATAACAACTTCAAATAATTTTTTAGGAATATTGGTACTTTAATTCACTGTTAATATATTGTTGGTGGTTTCCCATAATTGAGGTTGCTTAAAAATATATAATCTACTCTTCCAAAATTTTCCTCATATTGTTGATTTAGACAGTGACCTGCTTTGAACTTTTTTATACATGAATCCTAAACATCTCTATCCACAGATTTCTAGAAGTAGAATTATTGGGTCAAGGAGTATGAACTTCTTTAGATTCTTGAGAAATACTGTTAAATTGTTTTCCAGGAAGCAATACCAATTAAAAACCAGCATGAGGGATTTCTATTGTTTAAAGAGTAAGAAATCATATTCTAAGGAAATTTATCCCTATGTGATAAACTTTTATGGATTTTGCTTAGTTAATACTATGTCATTGTATTTCTAATTGTATCAGTCTAGATTTTTTATCATAGGGAATTTTTTTTTCCTTTTGAAAAAATAATGAGATAGGCTTATACTTACAGCTTCATATAAATGAATGATCTATGTAAATCAAGAAATTATTTGTTCCTTGTGTGATTTTATTTTTTATTCTTTCTGGAAAATATTTGTCATGGACCTGTCACCTCTATTATTTTCAACTACAATTTTTTTCCTCCTATAGTTTTAAAACTATAATCTGGGTTTTTATCTAGACAGATGATCCACATGTATAGTTTTATGATTTATTACATTATCTTTACTGTAAGTCTTAGGGTTTTTTCAGTTTTTGCATCACCTTAGTTTATCCTTTTATATTTCTGAATTTTAGGGTAATATTTGCATAGTATAAATGACAGCCCCTCCCCAAATATATTGCTATTAATAATATTACGACAAGAGTACTTCTCATACTAACAAGAGCAGCTGCCAGAAATATTTGCCTATTTCTTATAACACTACTACTTAGTTTTACATTTCTGGCATAGTTTTGCCTTTAGCTCCAATCCAGGTTTACCTTTTTTTATTTTTATTTATTTATTTTTTTTAATCTAGTCCAGCCATGATTAATTCTTACTGAAAGTAGTTGTTGCAAGTCTGCTCTTTTAAAATGTCTTGATTCCTGAAAGTCATTTCATGAAACTCAGTATCCATTTATTTTTATTTTTATTTTTATTTTTTTTTAAGATTTTTATTTATTTATTTGACAGACAGAGATCACAAGTAGGCAGAGAGGCAGGCAGAGAGAGAGAGGGAAGCAGGCTCCCCGCTGAGCAGAGAGCCCGATGCGGGGCTCAATCCCAGGACCCTGAGATCATGATCTGAGCCGAAGGTAGAGGAGTAACCCACAGAGCCACCCAGGCGCCCCTCAGTATCCATTTCATGGAACTCTTAGCCAATTAGAAATAGATGGATGTTTCCCCAACATACAGAAATATGAATCGTTTAAAAAGCCAGCATCCTCCATCTCTCCCCCAGACCAGTCTGTTTTGTGCCTCTTTCTTTCTAGATTCTTTCCAGGACCTCACAGTAGCTTCCCTCTCTGGTTGGAACCTTTCTCCTGGCACTGATTACATCCACTGTTGCCCTCATCCATCAGTGGAACGTACTGTAATTGTTGCCATTACCTTTGGCCCTTAGGCAAATATGTACTGCCCGGTGATGTTATTCCATTTAGTTATCTTGTCTCCCCAGTTAGGCTATAAACTCTTAGAATTCAGAAATTATCCTTCATGTCATTTTATGCTCCTAGTGATATGCAGGAGAAAGTTAGTATAAATATTCTTATGACTAACTCGTTGAAGTATGTGTTAAACTTGGAAGATTCTGAAGGAGTTTTTGTTCTGTTAAGAATATGGAATGTTTTTGTTTACTAAATGTTTTTAAATGACTCTGCAGCTGTGATTTGAATATTTCATTTTCTAAATTTAAATAAACTCAGATACAATTTGACATTTAATTTTAAAAGTAATTACTACTTACCAATTTTGAAAATGAAGGAGAAACAAACGTAGGTAAGGTTATTTCCATGGCACTTTTGAGATTCTACAGTAGCCAAAAAATGTCAGAAAATGCTGAAATAAAGGGAAAAAATTACAATACTTTGGAGAGAAGAAAGAACAGGATGGTGATATGAGCAAGTTTGGAGGGAAATTTTAATAGGTTACCTGATTTTTTTTTTTTTTTTTTGAGTAAACTAAAATGTGACTTCCTTTGGTTATTTTCCCTACACACATATTCCACTGGAACTGGGGGAAATTTTTCAACTTGAAAATTTTGAACTTGAAAAATTCAAGCATTTTCAATTGATCTGATATGGTTTATTGTCACTACTTTTTTTTTAGCCAATAAAAGAATTAGTTACCACATATCAGACCATTCTATTTTAAATCCTGTCAGGCCTTTTCTTCTTAAGAATGTTTCATGTGTCATGCATAAACTTGAGTAAACAGAATATAAATTATAAATTTTCTCGTGGTCTTATTCTCTGTATTGTGCAGGGTACTAGCTATAAATAAAAGTGATGATTCTTCATCCCCTGTACCTGTGGATATACAAAAGTGAAAAGTTACAATCCTTTATGCATCTTAGATAGTCTAGTGGTAAAAACCTTAAACCTTTATAGTACAAAAGTATAATTTTGCTTGAATGCACCCATGTACAAAGTACTATGAGTACAAAATACTCAAAGCAAATGATTCAGGAAAGGCTTCACAGTAACTTTGAATTAAAACATGGTGTTTACTAATAAGCAGATGATGAGAGAAGTGATGGGCAGAAGGAACTTGTATTATTGCTTGTGCTTACATCTCGTCTTTTCACATTTCACATTTATACTGCTGCAAATTATTGCTTATATCTTGACATGACATTTATCAGTATTACTATCAGCCATAAAATATATATTGAGCACTTAGAACAGAGCTGGAAAATTTTCTAGAACCTATGGCTATAACAGTGAACTAGGTAGAGGCCATGTCCTCATGGAGCTTACTTTATGGAAACAGAAAATAGTCACTAATGTTAGTGTTTTGATGACAGTAAAATAGGGTTAATAGTATAGAGTCTAACTTGGGATGCAGGGGAAGCACTATACTTTCCACATATGAACTCAGATAACCCTTAAGATAACCTTGTAAAGTGGGTGTTGTACTATAGTATCCCTATTTTACAGATGAGGAGTCTGAGGCATAGTGAAGGTAAGTAATGTGTCCTAGAGTTAATAAGTGACAGAGCGGAGATTCTATGTCAGGCATCTGGCTCTAGCATCACAAACACTGTGGTAAACTGACCTTGGTAAGGTTGTTGAGTGAACAGATCCTTAGTTTCCATGTGTTGTAAGGGGTAACTTTTGCTATGTAATCCTTGGTTTTAAAATATGTAATTCTTACTTTGTTCCCACAACTCATGATGGCCTCAGTATCTTATTACTGACAACATTGCTTTCTAGATGTTTTTGTCATCAAGTGATGTCCTCATATTATGTGTGCCTCAATTGTCAGATATGAATGTAAAACAAATTATAATGTGATGTGTAAGTCTACAACTACATTGTAGAAATAACTGCCATGAATTTTTATCCCTGTTGTTGATAGATAACAATCTGTTCAAATAGTTTCATTACTTTAACATCACAGGGCAAGGGCTATTAAGATGTAGTATGGGAGACAGATGAAAAATATGCTAAAAAATAAACTTGCTGCCCACTGTCCCTTGTCCGCAGACCAGATGTCCAGCAAGCCCTGAGAGCTAAGAATTTTTTTTAAAGTTAGCCAAACCTAACTCTAAGTAACTTAAGATAATCGGTTTTATTATTTGAATACTCGTGAACTTTCTGCAAAAATATTAATGTATAATATACTGGAAGTGTTCAGTAATATATATGCACCATATTACTTTTCTAAACTCCAAAAAGTTCTGAAGTCAGCAACACAGCTTTCTCTAAAATTGTGAAACTAACTCCACAGACCTTTGAGTTTTACAGCTGTCACCCACATACAAAAAATGGAATACACTTTGAAATGTCAAAATAGTCAAAGCCTTAAGTTCTGAGTGCATGCATATTTAAATCCTTTAAAACATACATTATATAAATGAATACTTAAATTTCACTAACCTAGTTATAGGGAGCTCCATATAATATGGTAGTTCAGAGCCTATATATTATTTTTCTTCAGTGAGAAATGTAACTCTTGTTAGCAGACATATTCATTAAATGAGGAATGAGAACCTCTGTCACTTTTTTACTTCATGGAAAATTAATACTACTAAATTAGTTTTTATTCTGCTAATATGTATTAGGCCTACTCCCTGTATGTGTTGCTACTATAACAGAGATGAGTAAGGCAGAGACCTTCCTTCCTTTAAGGAGGCTACAGATGCTTTTGTGTCTCTGAGAGATGTATCTCATTGTCCCCATTTTGTAGTCACATCAAAATCAGAGGAACATGGATTAATTAATGTATTCAACAGATAAGCATCCATCAATTGCCAGGCATAGTTCTGGGCACTTCAGATATATTAGTGAACAAAGCAGAAAAAGTCCACCCTTTTATATAAGTTAACATTTTAGTGACCCTGAGAATTCTGCCTAGGATTGGACAACATGTTTGGTCTGTTCCAGTATACATTGTGTCACCAGATTTCTTCATTCTGTGGTATACTTTTCTAAATCATCTGGTGGTAATTTGTCTTATAGTTTCTCCGTATTTACATGTGGGTACCTACATACATATGCATGCATACATAGACGCACACTTTCTCTGACTTGGTGACTTTATTGATATGTATAATCTACTGGTTTTCAAATACTGTTAGATAGTATCTAGCACGGAATAGTATTTTGAGGTTCTGAAAGATTAAATAGGATTCTATTATATTTCATTTTTTCATATTCTTGGAAGAAAATTTCAATAATATCCTGCTGGGCTCACCTAGTGATTTCTTTCTGGATTGTTCCTGGGTCAGATTAGAGTTCTTGGCCCTATTTCTGACTTGTGGAAAGCTGCATAAATTAATGTGTGTTTCACATATAAATCAGTTAAATAATGGTAGATATAATTTTTAGTAGATATGTTTATGGTAGGTATAAATAATGATAGGGATAATTTAAAGATTTTATTCACTAATTTGACAGAGAGCCAGTGAGAGGGAATGCCTGTGATGGGAGTGGGAGAGGGAGAAGCAGCCTCCCTACTGAGCAGGAAGCCCGATGCAGGGCTCAATCCCAGGACCCTGGGATCATGACGCAAGCTGAAGGCAGATGTTTAACCTAAGCCACCCAATGCCCCTAAGATTTTTTTTTTTTAAGATTTTATTTATTTATTTGAGAGAGAGAGAGAGAATGAGAAAGAGAGCCTGAGAGGAGAGAGGTCAGCTGGAGAAGCAGACTCCCTGTAGAGCAGGGAGCCCAATGTGGGACTCGATCCTGGGACTCCAGGATCATGACCTGAGTCTAAGGCAGTCGCTTAACCAACTGAGCCATCCAGGCACCCCAAGATTTTTTTAATATGATAGAAATTTCACCATAGAAGTAATGGCAGAAAGGACTACCATTTGTGGTAAAGTCAACAACATTCTAAATGTTAGGAGTTACAATTCAGTTATTTCAATTTACATTCCATTTACCTCTTGATGCAGCACATCTCTTTATTTGCATGCATAGCGTTTTATTCCTAAATTGTGAGAATATAGATTTTTTTTAAATAATAAATCTGAGATTAATCAAGCTTTCTCTTGTAACTTTGGTAGTCTTTATATAAATGTTCATATATTTATAAACTTTATTGACATTTATGTAGGTCTAGAGGAAAAGCAAGTAGGAGCAAGTATTTCTCAAACATTATCAAATTAATACTGACTCTAAAATCACATGGATAGCTATTTGTTTATTGTTATTCTGTGATATTTACATATAATAATAGAGAAATCGGTTTTGAGAGAAAAAGTGTAATATTGGATGAACTTAAGAATTTTTTCTCCTTCCTAGTATTGAAAATGAAAATTGAAACTTGTGGGTTATTCCTATATTTAATTACATTTTTATGTGTGAGTGATTTCATATAGTTCACTTGGGAGCAATTTAAGTTTAAACAGCTTTTCAATAATCCACAGAAATCTCTGCATTATCACTTTGGATTTTAAAATATCATTGTTGCTACTAGTTTGAACATGTAGGGGCAGTATAATACTGTTTTTGTAAATCTTGTCTGAATTTGTGGAATTTTTGAATCAGTAAGTGGTGTTAAAAGTTTGTTCTTTGCAAAAATGTAGCTAGCTGTATGTCTTACATTTTAAAGGATGAATGGGACTGTTTAAGTTCGAACTATTCTTTCAATTTAGGTTCTTATATATATTATACAAAAGCTTCTATATTATGGAAACTCATGGCCTTGATTTATATTCGAAGTCAAGGAATATGTTAAGCTAATTAATAAGAAAAAATGTACTTTTATTGTTAGTAAAAATGAGGACATGTAAGTGGATTTGCAAAAATAGACAAAATGCTAAAATTAGTGCAATTTTGCCTTTTAAGAAAAAAAAGTGCAATGCTTCACAAATTTGCATGTCATCCTTGTGCAGGAGCCATGCTAATTTTCTCTATCATTCCAGTTTTGGTATATGTGCTGCCAAAGTGAGCACTAAAATTAGTGCAATTTTGCTCTCATTCTATCTGTACCAACCTTTTCAAAAATGGATGTTTAACTATGGGAAATTTTTAATAAGGACTTAATTTTTCAATCTGACAAGTGAACAAAACTTGAATTACTAAACAATCTTATTTTAAGATTCTTTAAGTGGTATTTTTTTTTCCAGTATCAGAACGATTAGGGTTATTACAAAATGGATAGTTTTTTTTTTCCATTAAAATTGATTTACACTCAGAAACAACTGAGTAGTTTTCTTTTCCACTTATTCAATCTATAACTTCTATGAGTCCAGGACTGCTTTAGGCATTTGGAGTACAACGGTGAATGGCACAGACTTAAATCTTCATTATGAAGTTTATAGCAGAATAGTGGAGTGCTTAACAGCATAGATGATAGAATCATTTAGACTTAGGATTACATTCTTAGCTTCACCACTTACTAAGCCTCATCTGTAAAATGGAGACAGAAGTACCTACTTCATAGGATTATTGTAAGAATAAAATGAAATAACCTATAGAAAGTATGGTTCTGCAAGAAGAACTTAAAAACTGTTGTGAAGTTCACAAGACTTTTTTTTAGATATGTTGATTAAAATGACAATTCTACTGTCATGATAATACATATTTCTTTTACTAATGGTTAGTGTTTTGAATATTTTTTCATTTTTAGTTTCTTCAAAAATACATAGTACCAATTTTGAATAGTCATTTTTCTTAAATAGTTTCCTGAATGACTGTTAATCTCTAAATGGAAGCTACTGCACATAAAAAGTTAATGTGATTTGGTTCTACTTACATTATGTAGATTCATTCAGTGTGACTATCATATGTATAAAAGTTAACCCCATTATGTCTTACTAAATTAAGGTTACATGTGCTATCTTAGTATTTTGTTTGGAGTCTCTCAGATGTTTAGAATAAATATGTTGGCTTCAAATGCCATTATATTAAAATAATTTAAATTGCTATATAAGAATTAAAAATAGAATTTATTGATTCACATGTTGGTTGCTAAAATGTCTAGCAAATAGTTTCCATTATGATCTTAAGCTCTGACTCCATTTCTTTCCCTAGAGGCCCCAAAATAAGTTAATTAGGAAATGGAACATACTTGTTAACATATTTGAAAACTACCTTGTCAAAATGGCTCCTGGAATATCATTACTAAATAAGAATTGAGACTTAAAACATTTAAAGAATTGATTCACAAGTCTTAACAAAAGTGCTTAGAAATTTAGATCTTCCTTTGGTACCCTGTGCTGCTCTTAGTTCTCTTTATTTTTTAATTATGTGGAAACCCTATATTTAACACACACGCGTGTGGACGAACATGCACACACACAAATGTGTATTCCCTGCCCCCCCAATTCCCCCAGTACACACAAATGAAATTCTCACCCACCCGACCTCTGTGTAGTAGCTTATCTGCAGTGTTCATGCTGCAACTGCTGCATTGAGTGGAAGTGGTGTTCTGCCGTTTTCATATTAGCTTTGTTATCGTGCAGTATTTTCAGCTGCTCATACTCATTACCATACAGCTGGTATGTAGAGAAGAGAAGGAAGCAAGCAGAAGTTGTACTGTCTACAAGAATAAGACGCTCTTTTGCAGATGGGGTGTTGGCAGATGGGGCATGTGTTTGAACAGGTTTTACTAATAACAGGATGCATTAAAAATCATTCTGAGAAAGTCCTAAGGTCAGTGCCATGAATTCAAAGCTTGAGAGGTTGTTCAGCGTTTTGTAGACCTTTTCAGAATATTAATTAACTCTAATACAAAAAAGTAATAAATGGCCAACCACAGCCTCTTCTAAAAATATTTTTTATCAGTTCTTCCTTTTTCACTTTAGGATATTTTCTCTTTAATGTAATTTAAAAAGCATTGAAACTGCTTGCTAGTGTCTGTCATCATCTTGCACTGTATTTTGTACTCTTCAATATATTTACTTAAAATTCCCATACTTTGATTATATACAAAAGTATATAAACTTTGAGCAATGTAATAGGTTTCAGATTTAATATATAAGTGTTAAAATATTTCTTAGAAGATGAAAACAAAAGAGGATTTAGAAATGCCTCTTTTTGTATTGTCGACTCCATTGAAGTTTAAGATGAATTATGTTCTATCTCCATTCAAAGTTAGAAGTGAATGGTATGCCCCAGAATGAGTCACTTGTTAAAATTATTACTTACATGCTTTTCATATTCACAAAACCAAATGAAGTAGTAATGAAATAATTATTAGTAGCTTAAAAAAGTATTTCAGTGGGATCTTACTCCTTTTGACCCTTTTCATTAACTGTAGTGTTTCTTGGTAGATCCTGTTTCAGTGGGAGATTGGCTATTTTTATTTTGCTTTAGCTGCTTTTTATCACAATCACATGTAAAATAGGTAGTATCCAATTTAATTTTAATGGAAATGGCACTTAGCCTGTTATTTTGTTCATAGAGAGTAAAATATGTAGTGCCAAAGATTTTTTTTTCCAAGCAAATATTGTGCCTTCGGTAACTCTCAAAAACTTTCATGCTTCAGATTTCTTCTTTTTTTTTTTAAGATTTTATTTATTTATTTGACAGACAGAGATCACAAGTGGGCAGAGAGGCAGGCAGAGACAGAGGAAGCAGGCCCCCTGCTGAGCAGAGAGCCCGCCCCGCCCATGGGGCTCTGTCCACAGGACCCTGAGATCATGACCTGAGCTGAAGGCAGAGGCTTTAACCCACTGAGACACCCAGGCGCCCCTCATGCTTCAGATTTCTTATCAGTAAAATGGAGATACAAAAATGCTATCTGTTGAGTTAATACCAATGAATAAATAAAATACTTTAACTGAGATTTGTGGGAAATGATGTACATATTTAATGTTAAAAGTGTGTATGGCCCTTTGAATAGTAAAAGTTTGTATTCTGTTGGGCATTTTTAAAGGTACAGGAAGTCCTAAGCCAGGTTGACTTTTAATAACAAAGATAATTGCATTTTTGTTATATATCAAACTGTATTTTCTTCCAGTTTGGTTTATGCTTTAATTGGTAATTGGTAAATATCTAGAAAATTTTATTACCTTTCCCTGAAGGGGAAATATATGTATATAGCTATATAAGATATTACAAATAATATTATATATAACATAGCACTAAATAAATAATAAATTTATAAAATGTGTTCACCTATATCACCTTTCCTTATACTGAAAATTATGAGTTTTTCAAATCACACTGAAAATTAGTAATTTCCAGTTATTATTTCTGTAATTCTGTCATTATTGATTAAGGTGTGTGTTACATTGTTCATTATCTCACGTAAATATTATTTATTGATACCCTGACAAGTGTAAGGACTACGTAAGGTAAAAAGTAAAAGGTAAAGCTGAGGTAAAAGAACCAAAATAAAAGTGGTCACTGCTTTCATGGAGCTTAGAGTTTAATGGGGAAGATGGACAAATAATTAATGTGTCTACACTGTGACAAGGCATTGGTTCAAGTACTGTGATTAACAGCTTTAGAACGGGGAGAAGGTAGCTCTGAGAAGGAAATTGGAGAAGGCCTATACATAGATGATTCCCATGTTTTTATCTCCAGTCTAGACCTTTGTTCTGAGTTCCCAGAGCTACCTGGAGCATGATTTCCTCACCTGGATATGACCAAACCATATATGATCAAACGTGGACTTCGTGATCCTCCCTACCCCAGAAAACAAAAACAAGCAAACTTGTCTAGTGTCAGACTCTTGTCTAGTATCCTCATCCTGTTGCATAAGAAATTTGGGTCTCATCCTTGATAACTCCTCCTCCTTTATTCTTCACAACTAATCAATCTGTCACCAAATGCTATTCATTTTATGTCCTAAATATCTCTTAAATGTTCACTTCTATTCATCTGTTGCACTTAGCTAGTCTAAGCAGCTATTCTCTCTTTCCTGGTCTCATGGAATAACTTCCTCACATAATTTCTGCCACATCCACTCTCACTTCCATTCTGGTTTTAATATTACATTTAGAATGATTTTTCAAGAGGCATATCTGATTATCTCCTTCCCCTGACCAACATCCAGCATAAGCTTTTCATTACTCCTGTGGTAAAGACCAAAATCCTTTATGAGGTCTTGCATAATCTAGCCCTTGTCTACTCCTCTAGCCTCATTTTGTACTTGCCATAGAACCTCTATTCTACAGCCATAGGGGTGCCCTTCCCCCACCACAACACACTTTAGTCATTCCTTCAGAGAGGTCTTCTCTGAACCCCCGGACTAGGTAAAAACCTTAACATAATGCATTTTCTTAATACTGCAGCATTTACCATAATTTTATCTCTACTTTGCTTTATTTCATTATCTTCCTCTCCTACCACACTATAAAAGCTCCTATCACAGCCATGAAGCCGAGACTGTCCTTAACTTGTGTATGATAGGCATCCAAATAAATACAACTGAATGAGTGTTTGCAGGAAATTAAAATAACCATTTAAACCTACATTTGTTGTAATTATGTATCCCAGGTAGAATACACATAATTAGTTGAAACACTATAGGATAGAATCACAGAGATATGCATGTATCGGGACTGATGTTTATACCTAGGAAGTGATAACCACACATGGATCAAATTCACATTTTTTAAAGATGGATTGGTCCTTACAAAAAGATCTGTGTAATGAAATTAAGAAACAGGACCAAAGTATAACCATATATTGAAGCATAAGTTGTATATATACCCCGAAAAATACCCCCCACACTATTACTTAGTTAACAAGTCATGTATTTTTAGGCTGTCTACTAAATTAAAAAAGTCAGAACCAAGTGGAAGTCATAATTCCCTGTTAAATGTTTTGGGGTTGTAATAACCAATGAGAACATTTAAAATGTTTCTTTAGTATTAGGATACATAACTTTTGCCAGTTTTCTATAGTGTTCAGATAACTTGGGTAAGGGAGAAAGCCTCCCTTTGAAAAGGAGGCTCCAATGAGATACTTTGCTGTATTCTGTTCTCACTCTTTTTCATTATTTCATGTTTCAGAGATAGAAAGAAAAAGGCATGAGGGAGTGAGGGTAAAAATAGTTCTTGTGGGGGCGCCTGGGTGGCTCAGTGGTTAAATCCTCTGCCTTCAGCTCAGGTCATGATCTCAGGGTTCTGGGATCGAGTCCCGCGTCAGGCTCTCTGCTCAGCAGGGAGCCTGCCTCCACCTCCTCTCTCTCTGACTGCCTCTCCGCCTACTTGTGATCTGTCAAATAAATTAAAAAAAAAAAAATAGTTCTTGTGGGGGGGGTTAGAAAAGGAAGCAAAATGCATGTATTACTGTAAGCACCTTTCATCGGATAGATTTTCATTCACTCTGCCTACCAATGGCTACCTACCCTCAATATAATGTCAAAGATAATGGGAGCAAGCCTTCGCCAAGGAGGCACTGGAAGTAGCGTATTAATTCTTTGTCAAGCTGCTCTTGATAAATTCCCAGCAGTAAAGTGTATCAGAGTACACAATTAGCTATCTAGTTTGTCTCTTCTTTCTCTGTGTCTGCTATGACTCTAACATAGATTTCATGCACACAGCATACATCTGCATACTGAAATTGCTTGGGAAACATCCTAGAGATTTATTAACTACCAATACTTATTGCTGTGTAGGTAGAAAACCCTATTATCATTTTCGGTTAACTGGAGACCAAGATTTGCCTGTCTTCAAATCCCAGCCACCCTATAATAGTTGTATGCCCTTGGGCAAGTCACTTAAGCCCTCGGCGCCTGTTTCCTCATCTGAAAGACTGTACCTACTTCATGCGGTCATTAGACAGCTTCAGTGAGTTTTATGTAAGCATCTAGAAGAGTGCCTGTCAGTTCTCTTCTCTGTATACTTCATTTTCTTAAGAGAACTTTATTTTTTTAAACAGTTGCTTATTTAAGCTGGAATAGTTTATGATATTTTTAATGGTGGGCAGTAAAGGAGCACTCAAGTGTAGTGTTGTTTATTTTCCCTTTTTTCCTTAGGTTTAAAATATTACCTTGTGTTTCTTGGAAATATCTCTTCCTCTCTAGCTCTATGCATTGTCATATAAATTGAGCAATTTCCTTTACCAATTACATTGATTTGTCCTTTTTTAAAAATCGAATTGACTGTCCTTCCACCCAAATTAGTAGTTTTTCCAGGATAGAGATGACATCTTGCTCAGTTTTGCTACTTTTTGCTTAGTGCCTGGCTTTCAGCAACCCTTGGCTAGATATTTCTTGAATGTAGCAGATCTAGATCTATCAAAATAAAATGTTTGAATCACTGTTTAGTTTTCTTTCTTCCATCTTGTTTCATTGTTTAGAAAATAGGAAACCATTATATGGGGCAGGATTCATTTGGATGAAACTAATAATATTACAGTGGAATTTGGGTTTAGAGGCTCATGACCATAAGTTTTTCTCACAGTAATTTCCTTTTTCTATACTACCTATGTGGAAAAACAAGTGTAATACATTTCACAAAGTTAAAGTCTTTGAAATAAATGAATTGGTGGGGAGTAAATTACATCTTGGTCTAACAAAATCTGTTTTTTTTGCAAAAGCGAGTTGAATAAAAATATCTTTAAAATACCATTTAATTTTAATCTCTTTACATTGTGATCATGATGATTACCATGTCTTCATTTAACATCTCTTGAAAAATATGTTCTTAGTATACTGTTTTGTCTCTTGATAGAATAACTTTAAAGGAAAGGCTGAAAATGAAGAGGGGTGTGTGTGTGTGTGTGTGTGTGTGTGTCTTTATCCCAAGAGCTACAAAATATTATAACTTTAAGAATATTCCATAGTTCAACATCTTTTTGCTAACTTTGACTTTATGTGCTTTAGTACAGTTAAGCTATTCCTCATAGGATTTTTTTTTTCTTGTTGTAAGAGTTTGAACATGTATTGACTCAATTAAAAAGAATTGAAGATTCAGTTTTTCAGGAGTGTTCTCAAATCACCATGTAACGGTTCTCAGTGGACCAGCTGTATGCACAGAGAAGTTTTCAAATTGTAGTGCACATTTCTTTGGTAGTCATTGTGCCATCATTATATACCAGGAGTTCACACAGCTGGAAGAAAACTCGCGATATTGATCCTGCAGAAAGAACTTTTTAGAATCATGTATCAAGTGTGGCAGACTTTCCAAGTTAATTTTTAAACATTTGGAGGCCTTGAGTGTTTACAGATAAATGCGTTCTTAAATATGAAATAACTTTTTAATAAAGAAAATAACTTATAAATAAAATATTTCTATTATAGTGGTTTTGCCAAAATGTCAAAGTGTTCCTGACCATTGATCTTACAGTTCACTGTGAATAAAAAACTACTATAGATTGTATGCCTTTTCAGATGAAGTTATTTTGAAAATATTTCCATGACAGGCAAAATTATGTCAGACCACACTTATGACCCATCTATTTCAAGCAGCCTTTTTTTTTGTACTCTGCTTTTATATACTGAATCTTTATAGTCTGTTGGAAGTACCTAAAAAGGTAGGGGATCATGTAGGCATTATGCTAGTCATATAATTCTTGATTCTTTCAAAGCAAAGAATGCAGTTTGTTAAATTATATATACAGTAATTGCTTTAAAATGTAAATTGATGTTTCTAAAATGAATCTTTAGAATCCTCCTTTTTAAATGTAGTGGGGCATGATTACTAGGTTCTTCCCTCCTTACTTGACAGCTGTATCAAACACAGATACTTAAAGAGTAGGCAAGCTACTCTAAAGTAAGTAAAGAATTGATTAAAGCTCACCATAATGCACACTTTCCAGAGCAAGAACCTGGGGTGATTTATGTTTCTTAGTGGCCTACCACCAATATGGAATTATAAAGTGTTTTTGAATAAGTGAAATAAGTCCTAGTTCACAGACTTTGATTCATAGCTAGAGTTTTAAAAAGATTGGTTAAAGTTATCCCCTCTCACTTTAAATTCTTCTGGAAATTTTGTAAGATGACTGAGATGAGAAGAGAGGCTATATTTTAAAAAGTATAATAAGTTTGAATCTGGACTTCATGTATCTGCTAGTCAAATTTTATAATTGGACATAATTATCAGAATTGGGAAGCAAACCAATAAAAGATTACTGAATTGAGAAAAACATGTATTTTAGATTAAGCAGATCTTGGATGACTACATGCTAATAAGGGTGTACCTAAGTAGGGTCATACATGAGGCTGTACTAAGCTTTTGGAAGGCTTTTTCCAACTTTGAGATTCTGTGATTATTTTCTGGAATTTTTTATGATCACAGAGAAGTAAAAAGTATACCTTGGGTAAAATCCTTTTGTCTCTAATAATTAAAGGTAACCATGTCTTTCACCATTGTAGACATTTGCTAAAAGAAGGCTGGCAGATCCATCTACAGAGATCTGAGCCCAACATCTCTGTCTTTCTCAAAAAGAGTAAATTATCAAATGTGAAGATAAAATCAGAACATAGAAAGTAGAAGAGCAAGGAAATAGAGATATGATATAGTAGATACTCCTCTGTTCTTACAGAATTGAGTTACCTGCTATAAAGATTTAGGATAGTGCTTGGCACATGGTACAGACTAAGTCTTACCTGCTATTCCAATTCTCTTTCCTAAGTTTAGGAATCTTTTGGGATAGGCGCTCAGTTGGAGAGTAAGTATGAGGAAATGGAAGAGTAATTGCTGGATGAAAGAGTTGAAAGAATTCAAATACAGCTATATATTGTCTCTGTATTTCTAATTTCAGCAAGTGAGAATTATTTTGTGAGCAATCTTTAATTTTATATGCATTTTTGAAAATATAAAAAATAATATAGGCAAAAATACATAGAGAAGTTCTTTTGTGTTTACTCTCATTCTAGAAATCCTCTAATGAAGTCACATTGCACTTAGAGTTAAATCCGAACTCTTGACCATGACTTGCAAGATCCTACATGATCTGGCCCTTGGTTATCTGTCTGACATCATCTTGTGCCCGTCACACCATCCTAGCCAGACTGGCCTTATTCTTGCTGATCCTAGGCACTACTCTTTCATTTTGACTTAACAGTTGTTTCCTGGGTGATGCCATTCAAAATTAGCCACACTTCTCTACTACCCTTAGTACCTACATCTTTCATAGCACCCTGTTTATCTCTTAAAACTAAGCATTATATGAAATTATCTTACTCATGTATTGTCTACTTATTATGTGTTCTTACTCATGTATTGTCTACTTATTATGCGTCTTCCCCCTCTCCTAGAATGTAAACTATGTGAGAGTAGAAAGCTCATCTGCATTGTTTGCCATCTTATACCTAGAGCCTAGAACAGTTATTAGCAGAGTAGGTGCTCAAAGGTTATGCAAGTAAATTTGTTTATTGGCAGGTAAGAAAAAAGAGGAAAAAGCTCTTCTTATTAAGGCACTTAGATGACCACTGTGAATATATTTATGTATTTACATAGGCTTTTCTCTAGGCATACATACACATACACTTAATATTTGCATATTTATTCTACAAAGTACCATACTTTATATCATGTGTTTGAACCTTATGTACTTTCTACTTTACAGTAGTCCTTTCCCTAGTTCTGGACATGATGAACAGTTTCTATGACTTGAAAATTTTTTACAATGAAGAATTTTCCTTAAAAGGAGGCTTTGAGTTTGGGGCTAGAGGGGCAGGCCATGAAGAGAAAGGGCTGGATGTAGAACAAGATGTTTAATTTTCCAAGCAAGTCATGCATTTTTTTTTTTCTTAACATCAGAGGTCCTTTTCCAACATATTGGTGAAAGTCAATGAATTATGTACCCTACTGCCCTGAATTATATTTTTTATTGTTTTTTCATCAAGTTTGGGAGAGATTATAAGGTTTGAATGAATATTTATTTAAAAAATCTCTTCTTTCTGCACCAGTCCCCCCTTGAGTACAAGCTGCTTGTATGTATGATCTTGTATAAGTGCCTATTGAAACAGAAGGACCCCCTATTAGTCAGTGTTTCTAACTAAATAAAAAGTCAACAGTCTTTACACCCACACAGTAAGGTTCTTCTTGTACAGAAAGACACATATTATCCCTAAAATGGGAGAATGAGTCATGGCAGAAAGTACTTTTGAAGAAACCGTTACTAGTAAGTTAAAGAATATTTTAACTATAATGTTTAATGTTTGTATATGGAGATATATTGCTAAATAGGTTATGCCCTGATGAACCTTGTAAGACTGACTACTAGAAGACTTACAGATGATGTTAATTTTTCAAGCTAATGACAGTGGTAGTTCCACATATATCTTTGGCCCACAAGGGATGATTTCCTTTTTTCTCCTCAACATCTACCAAACTTCTGTCTTTCAAGCTTAGAAACAAAAGCATTTTATATGAAATATTTTCAGACTGTTGGAATGATTTTTTATTTTCTGACCTCCTAAACTCCCCAATTTGGCACTTGATAGATACTGTTTTCTATTAGTTTCTTGTCTTACAAGCTGGATTATAAGTATCTTGGGGAGAGAAAGGTTATTACTGTAATGTTTTTATTTGTCCTCAGTAGCATTTTACAGATATTGGGATATAGGTGGTTATTTCTTAATTATTTTTAACTTAAATCTTTCGGGTTCTGTCACCTTTTCCTCAATCGCTACCATGTCTTTGCTTCAGATTTCCCACATTTAGCAGAAGCATAGTCATATGGACCCAGATAATTATTCCATGAACTGAATAATCAAGATTTAGTTATAGTTTGCATATGTAATTGCTGTTTGCAAAATGTAATTTTCCCCCCTTCTTTAGCAATGTCTGATTTTTTTTTAGCTTAACTTGAGCTGTCACATATCTAATAGAAATGAGTTAAAAGTAGTGAACTTGGGACCAGAGTCTAAGGTTCTAATATAGCTACATAACCTTAAGCAAGACACTTAATTCTCTACCTCACTTTTCTCTCCTGTTAATAACAGTTATTATTTTATAGGATATCTGTTATACTCTGGGCATCTTCTAGGTCCTCACAATGACTGTGGGTTAGGTTGATAAGGTAGATGGTAATTACCATTACAAAAACCAGAACTCATAAAGGTCAAATAACCCCTACCGGGATTGCATTCTAATAATGGCAATTCTGCTATTTAAATTCAGGTTTCTCCAATTCCAATGCTCATGTTCATAAATAAATAATATTAATAAATAAAATTCAACTTACATTATTGTGTCAAACTCTACATGTTTGTGTGTGTGTGTATATATATATATATAGATAGATATAGATATATACATATGCATATGTTTATCTGATAACTAATTGGTCTAATTAGAAGGGATGAAAAAACTCAATGTTTTTGAATTAATGTTACAGTTTATTTGTATCAAATCTTTATGAGCTACATTTTTGTAAATACAGTTATAAATACCGTAAGCTTCAAGAAAAAGAAAAATTTATGAAAGTACTACTCCTACAATTATAATTATCTTAAAAATTCTTCAAACCAGTCTGAGCTGTGTTGTGATTTGCATTTTGATTTACTGAGGTTAGGATTTTGTATATTATAAGCACTACCCCCCTACCAAAACAAGTTTATTTTAAAGTTATATATAATTTGTGATTTTTTTTCTAATGCAGTAATATCTCAGTCTGTGTTTACCTGGATGGTAATTTCAAACTAAATCTGGCTCACCTTGTTTTATTTTACATATTCTCAAGAAACTAATTGAGAACTAATTTCAGTTTGAGTTCTAAAAGTCAGATGTGTATAGATGACCCTATTCTGTGTCATAAATTCAATGGAGGAAAAAAAAGTTTTCTTAATTATATACTGTCCTGTGCCTGACAAATCCTAGATGCTAAATAAATGCTTAATTAATGAGTAAGAGTGGGAAATAGCTCCTTGATCGATACTGCCACCTGCTTGCCTAGGGAAAATGTAGATGCTGGGCATACATGCTATTTTAATTCATAATACCTGTGATAGGATAGGCTGTTAACTTTTCAATTTCAGTTGTGAACCTTTTAATAAGAACTCATATCCCAGGGGCGCCTGGGTGGCTCAGTCAGTTAAGCGTCTGCCTTCAGCTCAGGTCATGATCCCAGAGTCCTAGGACCAAGTCCCATGCAGGGCTCCCTGCTCACTGGGGAGTCTGCTTCTCCCTCTTACTCTCCCTCTGTGCTTTCTCTCTCTCTCAAATAAATAAATAAAATCTTAAAAAAAAAAAAAAAAACTCACATCCCAGAAAGTTAATGACAGTGGGTTAGTGAGATTTCAAAAAGTTTTTCCAAACTTAGCATGCTTGACATTCCTTTCTTTGATGTTGAAGTTTTGAGCTGTCTCTAATCTATATTCTATGCTAGGGCAAGACAGCTAATTATGGTAGGTAGTTTTTCTAGTGTAATATCAGAGTAAAGAATGTTGTCGTGATAATAATAAAATCACTGACATAAGACTATAAACACATTCTTTTATTATAAAATGAAAGTAAGTCTTTAAATATTAGCAATATAGGGGCACCTGGGTGGCTCAGTCAGTTAAGCATCCATCTCTTGATCTCAGCTCAGGTCTTGATTTCAGAGTTGTGAGTTCAAGCTCCACCTTGGGCTCTGTGCTGGGTGTGGAGCCTACTTAAAAGAAAATGTTAGCAAGATAGTGAAAAGAACCAATAATACTATAATATCAATTCTAATACAATAGATAGACTTTTTAGTACTAACTATAACATATTTATACTTTAGAAAAATGATGCCATGGTTGCTACTTTTTTTTTTTTTTTTTTTTTTGTCAGAGAGAAGGAGAGAGAGAGCACACAAGCAGGCAGAGAAGCAGAGAGAGAAGCAGGCTCCCTGCCGAGCAAGGAGCCCAATGCGGGAATCGATCCCAGGACCCTGGGATCATGACCTGAGCCGAAGGCAGTGGCTTAACCCACTGAGCCACCCAGGCGTCCCACGGTTGCTACTTTTACTTATATGGTTGCTACTGTTTGCTAATATGACCAGTTATTCAAAAACATTATTTAGTATGTATCATTTTTCTACTGTGGCTTAGAATAAGATGGGAACCTTCAAGGAGTAGATGGTAGTGGAAAAAGATGTATTAAAACAATAACAATGAGGTATGATAAGCATAATAATAAAATAATTATTTAAAATGGAAATAATGAATTCAGAGTCAAGTGGGAAAATTATTACTGCTTCCCCTGTTGACACCATGTATAAAGATATATCTCTGAAGATACATGATTCAGTGAAGACTGCTTTACTATTTATATTTTTCTCACTATTCACATGTAGATTAGTTTTGGTTTATGCCCATAACTACAACTTGCCCTTCTAAAAACTTAGTTATCCCAACTAATTTTTCAGAAGGAGCCATTTCTTTTATGCTAGTTCACAGGTTAATCATTCTACTGCCTTATTTCCCAGAGTCCTAGACTCTGGGGCAGTACATCTTCATATCTTTCTTTGTTTCTTAAGTAACTGCTCTCACCCATTCTTCTCATGTATCTAGTTCAATGGGGTTGTGATAGAGGTGAGCATTGGGTCTGAATTAGCAGTCACTCCCCTTACTAATAGACTCCAGTAAGGCTTATAGGATGGGAAATTCATTGCTTAGCTGAAATTACATGAAAATGTACTTTATTATATTGAAAATATACTTAATACATTGAGATAGTGATTCTAAAAATTTGAGTGACAAACACAGGTATTGTCTAGCTGTAATAGTTGACTATCTAATCTTTTTTTCATTGAACTTACTAGTTAACATTCTAGCATAGAGCATAAAGTACTTTTTTTCCTGAAACTTATTGACATAGATTATGGACTGATGTCAATTTTGAAATGTTTCTGTGTACCCCAAGGATAAAAAAGAGATAGCTATAGCTAACATACAGAAAGGCCTTTTCATTCGTACTACTAAAAAACTTAAATCTTTGAAAAAGTTTTAAACATCTGTATTTTAGCCAAGACTCTCAGAAATAGGAATGGAGAATGGTTTCATTTGCTTTGTTCAAGTATAGATTATGATGAAATTAATAGATCACAACTTTGGTTAATAGTACTTCAGAGAATATGGAAAATTATTTTTATTCAATTTTTTAAAAATCTGGTTAGAGGTTTGGTTGACTAGTTTTGCTTGCCAAATTCTTTCTTCACAGTTCAAATTAACATTGTAAACAAAATAGTAGGGAGAGTTGTTGAAATATTTGGGAAAATAAAGTCTTCATGAGTACTTATAAACATACACATTCTCACTTAAAGGACAAACTAATAAAGATTATTATCAAATGGGATCCACAGTAGATGGGGATGTCAGGTGGTAGAAAGTCTTTTCAGTATATAATTTTTGATTATCATTTCCAGTTTTGAATCATGTAAATATTTTGCCTATTCAAAAATAAAACATGAATATATATACTTACATAAAAATACACATTTGTGAGCATCAGGTTTTCCCATAACTTCATCCCATAAAAGGAACTTTGTAACCATAAGAACATTCCTTTGAATATACAAAATTAAGTTATTTTCTTCTTTAAAAACCCTAGATTTTGAGAGTGACCAGGGTTTATTAAAGTTGGTCTTTGTCCTCAATTGAGAGGACTTAATTTGGAAAAGTTACTTCATTTAGAGAGAGGACATGATTTCAATTGAAGTCAAGATATACATTGTCCTCTAATAAGCTAGTTACCACTGAAAAATTTTAGAGAAAATTTCAGGTGTTCATTTTATAATTCGTTTCTTGATATAGCCCAGAATTGAGGCAGGTGGTGAATGGGAAATTACTTTTTTTTTTAACTTTTTTTTTAAAACTTTGCATTATTATTATTTTTTAAATATTTGAGTGCTCTGAATCTTCTAACAAAAGGGTTTATGGGTATATTCTTAACAGTTGGATTTTTTTTTCCTAAAAAGAACTTTCCTTTGAAATAAGCTTATTGTTTATTTAGAAAACTAACTTTTTGCTGGGTACATGTACATAACTGTTTCTGAGGGTAAGAATTTAAGAGTCAGATTTTTTTAAAAAGATTATACAGAGAATGTAATTTCCAGAAGACCCAAGATATATATCTTCATAAAATTTTAGATTATCTTATTTCATTTATGTTTTAAAGTAATAGACATTACACTGACTTAATGTCTTAGTTATAAAGGTAAACATATTTATTTTTAAAATTATGGTAACTACTTTATATAGCATTTAAAATCATTTATCTAATGAAAGTCATTCGTTAACCATAGCAGAGAGTAGTAAAATGTAGTAAGTCCAAATAGTATTTCTTTTTTTCTGAGCAAACTTTTTAAGTACTTAAATAACTATAGGCACACAGTTTACTTGTAATAAAGAATGTTAATGGGGAGGGTAGGAGTTAATTAACTAGACCCTTAATAATGGGTCTTTCTAGTCCAAGGAATCTTATAATTGCCTCTGAAGCTAGTTGTGTAGCAAGTTGCGAGATAAAATATCTAGATTTGTGAAGTAGTTGTTCTGAGAAAAAGGTTGCCTTCGGGCAAACTTTGGTATTTTTTATTATTATGTAAAATGCTTTTTTAAAGATAGCAATATACCTTCCTCTCAAAATAATTTTGGAGGTAGAAGTCCAGTGCTTCTTGTTTACTCAAGATTTAATTCACAAATAAGGTTAAAACTCTCCAATGAGCCCAGTTTTTGCTTCTTTGGAGGAATGGAACCTTTTGGCCAAACTTTATACACTTAATACCAACCTGATAGTCTTAAAAATAAATTGTCATGAATACTAAGAATTGATGAAGTGTGTGGTAATTTTCTTGATATGTTTTTAAATGAGTAAAATGGAAAAACATAGGGAATATTTTCATTAAATTGTTAATATAAGAAATATGCAAGTTGAAATATAACTTATTACATAATTTCTGCAAATGTTATGTGCTCCAAACTGGTCTACTTTATCGTAAATCCCCCCAAAGACTATTTAATTTCTCCCTTTGGGATTGCTCATTTTCTATCATCTAAGCTACTTGAAAAATGTGATCAGTCTGTGCCAGGACTGCAATAGGATAACAGTTAGTGGAAATAGCCTGCTTTGCTTCTGTTGGGAAGACTGTATGGAAAATATATTCCATTTTCAGAATGTTTCTGAAAGCACTTATTTGTGGAAAGGAGGCTTGCCATTTAAAACTCTGCCAAAATGCAGGTTTTCCAAAATACAAAATAATCTCCTGAAAGTTCGCAAGGGGAAGGGGGTTGTTGTGTGGGGGCGGTCTCATTCGCTGCCCACATCCTCCCTCTGTTCAGTGCGTTGTGTGCTTACGGGTTCCCTGGAGCGGATCACCATATAATTGATGTGCAGTCTGCATTGCTGAATCCTGGACTGCACCATTCTGTGTTCAAGGGAAGATGTAATCTGATCCCTCTGCTGCTGAGGGAGGAATCTGTTCAGTCAAGGCTTTGACAGGGCATAGTCTCCTCCAATAATCTTCTCGGTTCTCTCTCATTATTCCCTCGAGTTCTTCTCAGTCAAGCTGCATGTATGTATGTGTGTCCCGAGAAGCTGTTTGATACTGAGCTGCATTTGCCTTTACTGTGGAGTTTTGTTGCCGGTTCTGCTCCCTAATCTTCCCTTTCTGACGTGCCTGAGCATGTCCACATTAGAATCTGTGACATACCTACCTGAAAAAGGTTTATATTGTCAGAGACTGCCAAGCAGCCGGACACACGGGGGCACAGAATCACTGAAGGGGAAAAATACAGAAAATATGGGTTTCTACGGCACACTAAAAATGATTTTTTACAAAGTAAGTAATCTGTTTTCTTTTTGTGTTGTGTGATTGTGTGTGTGTGTGCCTGCCTGAGAAGGAAAATCTGTATCATCAGAGATGGCTGCAGTATCCTCTAATTTTGGTGGGTGGCTGGATGGCTGGTATTCTGTTTTATAACGTGAATGTAAGCAAATAATGCAAAGACAACGTAAGCTGTAAACAGCTTTAAATTTAAAGTAAAATGAATGTTTTAATCTGGAAATTTTTCACTAAAAATATATTTAGACTTTGGAAATGTGGCTCCGTTAAATGCTGACCTGGAAATACTCACCCTTAGTTGGCTTTTAGTGAATCTTCTGCCTTTAATTTTTCTATACCTTATATACATATATATTTCTTTTCTTTTTTCTTTAACTGACTCTTTTAAAGTCTAGAATCACTAGAATATTTAGGACTTAGATTTTAAAAGGTCGTATTTACTTTCTATGCCCCTTAAAAAATTGCAGAATTAATTTTTGGTTCTAAAGTCAGGATGTTCAGTAAACAATATAATATTTAAGAGACTTCTGTAGTCCTACAGAAAGTGCTTTATTTAGTAAAATATTCTGAAGATAAAAAATCCTTTCTAAATGGTTCCCTCAATATGTCTTTTGGGCATTTTTATTCATTGAAGGGTTTCTAAGATGGAAATAAAGTTTGCTTTTGGTGGCAAATAGCATTTGCACCAATGTGTATTTACAGGATACCCAGGGAAGTTCTAAAAGCCAGTATTACAACTTAATTAGAATGAATATCAAAGTTTCTCATGTTAATTTTGAAAATAAGAATCTGTGGAAGTTATGGAAAAAACTAGATTTTTAAGGTGATCTGTACTGACTGACCTTCCTGATGGATACATTTGCGTGTATGTCTACGTGTCTATAATTTATATACATGGAAGCACGTGGCTATCTATAAAAGCTTATATATTTATTTTTCCTTTTTACTAAAACTGTTTGGAGAAAGAAAATAATGGTTTTTGTGAGGAATCACTTTAAAACGATGTAATGAGTACAGAAACTTCCAAAGGGTTGAAATAAGACCAATTCCATTTCTTTCCAGTAGGTATTTCTTGAACTAAGGTAAAAATTGTGGATGAGCTTGTTGTACCCTTACTCTAGCCCCTGATACCATAAGATGGTCCCTGTATTTTGGAAGACTTTTTCATGATGATAAAAACATAGTCTTTATTATCCAGAGTGTGGTTCAAAAATTTTTTTAGTCTCGTTGGTTCTTTTTAGTATTTATAATGTAGCATGCTGTGTTATGATGTTCCCCTGTGAGGCAGTAGGTAAGAAAAAAGTCTGCTGCAAAGCAAGGGTTTTCACCTTATTAAAAAATGAGGATAGCTGTCTATCACACATTGGGTCTCCCCCCCTTCCCCATAATTTTCAGTGGTACAGTAATTAATTAGAAGACACAAATCTTGAGGGGGTTGTTGAAGTAGAAAAAGTTGAATCTTAACCGATCTTATTTTCTAGTTTTATAACAGATCTGTAGGTAGATGACCTCAGTTAATGGATGGTGAAATATAAAAAATAAATATTTCAATTTTGATGTTGACAAAATGCAATTCTGAATATATTTACAGTATTACACATACATAGCATAATACTTAAAAACTGTATATGTTGGATATACCTTACGAAGATATTTAACTCATTCTTTTAAAATCTTCTTGTTGCTTTTCAAGTTAGAATATTTTGTCCTGAGTGAGCATCTGTCAGTGAAGTTATATTCTCTGTAAATATCAATTATAGGCTTTTTTTCCACCTTTATTATACCAACTCCAGACTTCTCTCCTGTTATAGATTTACTTTTTTACTCCCCTCATTGCCCATATTCATTGCTTTTGCCTTATATAATTACTTTTCAAGATCATTTTATTTACATCGTTGTCTTTACACTTTTGTAATAACCTGTGTGTTTTAAGTTCAATTACTGTTACTTCCATTCAGGTTTTGAAATTTTGAATTTTGTTGTCCCTTTTATCTTGAAAATATGTTTTTAAAGGAAAATGATGATCACTAAGAGAGACATGGTAAATATGGTTCTGTAATATGTGTATTAACATGACATTTTCCCCCATGTTGTTTCTTAAACTGGAAAATGTGAAAGGCATATCACTCTCAAGGACTATGTATGATGAATATCAATTTTTAAATCAGCATATGCTATTCTTCTGGATAAAATATTGGAGAGGGGGAAATTCACCTTCCTAATCTTTAAAGAGTAAAACAAAGTAGAACTAGTAGAAGAAACCATGAAGCATTTATTTTCTACATACATTAACTATGCCTAAATAATGAAAATTTAGGCATATGAAAATTTAAGAATTTTTTTCACTATTGCCAGTGCTAATGTTAAGATTTGATAGTTGGGACAGGTGATTTTTTTTTCTTAAATCTATCTCATTTGCTTTACCTTATAGATGAAAAGAAAATTAGACCATGGTTCTGAGGTCCGCTCTTTTTCTTTGGGAAAGAAACCATGCAAAGTCTCAGAATATACAAGGTAATATTAAGTATAATAATTGATTCTCTCATGATTTTTGTTTCTTTAAAGAGGTGGTGATTCCAAAAACATTTCTTCCAGTTTATTCTCAAAGAATTATAATGTCACTACTACTGTTGACTCTAACACATTTTGAGATCACTAAAAATTGAGAAATAATTTTAAGTAAGAAGAATGACCATCACTATAGCCTGTGTTTTCTTACTAATACTTTGAAATAAGACACAAGCGGAATTTCTGTTATGAACAAAATTTTTAAATCACAGATTTTAAGGAATTTTGAAAAGTAAATTCTAAAATGTGAATATGAGCAAATATATCTTGTTACTATAGCAACAGCTATTCTAGGATAGATATTTATATATGCAAAGTTGAAGATACATTTATTAGCAGGGAAATAAACCTCACAGTTACTAAATAAATCTTACTGTTTTAGAAATCCCCTTTTATTTGCTTGGTAGATCTTATGTTTTTAACACATACATTTCCACACCAGTGAAATAGTTTCCATAACAACTACATACAATTGTAGTCTTGTTTTGTGCACCTTCCATCATTTTTGGATTTTGCATCAATATAAAACTTTTCCCTCTCTCATGCTAATTAGGCTAACTTAAGCACAATATCTATTACCCAGCCAATTAAAAGTGGCTTTGGATGTCATTCAGAACGTGGTATTTTAAAATTTAAATGACAAAAGTATCTTCAGAGCTTTTTTTGCTTTTCTTTGGATAATTGTCACTTCAAATTACTTAATAAAAGTTAGCTCTAGAAGCAATAAGAACTTTGTGATGGTGACATTTTTTCCCCCTAAATATTTTGGTTTAAAGTTACGCTTATTATATAAGATGCAATAAAATTAACACTGCTCAGACTTAAGTTTCTGTGATTGGGCATTGTTAGAGATTGCATTTCTTTTTTCCCCCAGAATTTATATTTTTATTTCATTCAGTTGTAGACAGATTTTTTTCAAATGCTCTTCTGTGAAATTTAGAAATCATAATAATTAGTTTTATATGCAAAAAATGCAGAGATGATACAAAGAGAAAAATAAACTATCTCCTGTTTATTCAAGAAATGCTTTCTGTGTGATTTCCCCGTGTCGATTTGTCCCGTCCTCCTCTCTCTTACTTGCCCTTTGCCTTTTGACAGTTTCACTGTGTTTGGGCACCTCCACCAGAGGGTGTGGAGTGATAAGAGAGACAAGTGAAACTCTTCACTTCATTTTTGCTTTTTTCTTCTAGTCTTGATAAGTATTTCTTAGATGAGAAAGTTGAGTTTAATGTTAAAAATGTACTATTTTTAATGTGTAGATTCCAGTCAGCCATATAATTTTGGCTTTTTATTAATATGGCTGATACCAGGACAAAGGTATTAAAATTTTCAGTTGTTTTTAAGGTCACTTGTAAATAAATACTGAATTTTTACTAGAGAACACATTTTAATAAAATTTTGCCTTTAGTTGCTTATTTTTTATATTGAGAAAGCACCTGAAAAGGTGCAAGTTCTGTTTTCAGCCTTTTAACACTTTTAACACAATCTTATCAAAGCAAACCAAACAGCATATTGGTTTCCATGTCTTTTTGGAGACTTTGTCAGTATATGTTTGGTGTTTTTAAATTTTTTTTTGACAGATTTTCTAATAATAAGAATGAAACTGATTTTCCATCTTCTTTATTAGAAAATTTAAGTTATGATCACATTGTGTTTCATTTTGGAGAAGAAAATGAGCTTACCTTTGAAATTTGATAGACAGGAAAATAGATTTAATTGTTGTATTTTAGAGATTATCATAGATGTATAATGTTAAAAGATTTAAATGTGGTAGATCTGTAGATTTTTCTGTAAAATCTGGTTACTAAGATAGATTTTTTAAACAAAATAATGAGATACGTTGGATAGTAAAGAATTGGGGAGTTGTTTCATTAGTAACTTATCAGGGCCAAATACTGAGCTATTAGGATATAATTTGTATGTTCTTTGGATTTAAAACACTTTATTATCATAGCCCAATAAATTGAAGATTATTTTACAAATGTAATTATGAATCTTCCTACACTTTTTTTCAAAGTGTTTCTAAAATAGAGATACTCAGTATTTACCTGAAGATTAAATGATTTAATTATTATTGAAATTAGAAGGTAAAGCTTAAGATATTAATAACTTAGTTATAACTATACTTGTTCTGCTATTAGTCATTTTTAGGAAAGTTGGACAGTTTTAGAGATAAATCATCTAGTCTTAACTCTTTCATTTTACTAGTGACAGAATTCAATTTCAGGGTTTTTTTTCCTTTAATGTCTCAGAGTTTAAATTATTGGATTAAAGTATTTAGATCATCTCATTTTATTTATTTTTACATATAACATAGTAAGTTTTCAATATTTAACTGTTTTGAGTAAATCTATGTCTAATCAAGGCGTTCTTGTCAAATGTCATCTAGGCTAAGCTTTATGAACAACAGTGGGAAGTTGGAGAGAAATAAATATTATAAATAATTCAGAACATATCTAGTGAAATGTCCAAAATATTTGAGCATACTGCTTCTACGTATGAATTTTTAAAAACATTAGTAAGCTTTATAGGTCTTTTTATTAGGGAAACTTAAACTTTTCTTTAATTAAGTCACTAAGGAGTGGTCATAAGAGAAATGGGAACTGTATCTTCTAAGGATATATTTTAACATTACTTATATGTATCAACAAGTTGCAGTTTTGCCATAGAGATTCTGTCATTTGGTTGCAATTAGTATTGCTGGGATAATAACAGGTGGCTATGTAGGAGACAGGAAACCTACTCTAAGAATAGCAGACTAGATTTTGTGTATCCTTGCTCTCTGGGAATAAGCAAATAAAAGTAATAATTTTACTGATGTTCGAAATATGCCAGATCATATTCTTATTAAATTAAAGTCCATTATTGTTAATAAATGCCTGTCTTTGTTTCCTCTCTTGTGGGTTTTTTCTTTCTTTCTTTCTTTCTTTTTTTTTTTTTTTTTTGTAGTACCACTGGGCTTGTACCATGTTCAGCAACACCAACAACTTTTGGAGACCTGAGAGCAGCCAATGGCCAAGGGCAACAACGACGCCGAATTACATCTGTCCAACCACCTACAGGCCTCCAGGAATGGCTGAAAATGTTTCAGGTGACATGTCTAAACACAGTACTTGAAATGCTTCACTTAATTGCTGCAAAAAATAATGGATTTATTCCTCAGCCATGAGAAGGAACTGTTACATGCTGCACCATGGATGAACCTTGAAAGCATTATGTTAAGTGAAAGAAGCCAGACATGAAAGGCCACATATTGCATTATTATATTTACATGAAATATCCAGAACAGGCAAATCCATAAAGACAGAACATAGATTAGTAATTGCAATGAGATTGGTGAGGGGATATTGGGACTAACTGCTAATAAGTACAGGATCTCTTTTGGGGGTGATGGAACTATTCTGGAGTCATTAGTGATGATGGTTGCCCAGCAAGATAGGTGTGCTGGAAATCATTTAAGTGTACATTTTAAATGGTGAGTTTTATGTTATGTGAAGTGTTTGTCAATAAAAAAATGCTATTGAAAATAAGGGAGCTCATTTTAATTTTTAAGTGTATCAATTGAGAGAATCCAGTGCTTGTTTTGTATTAGTGTGCATTTGCATTTTTTATTGCTTTTTAGATAATAAGACCTTTCTTCCTTTTCTCCTTTATGTTTGGGTTTCTGGGGTTGCTGAATGTACTTGTTTTCTAAAATTTATTGCTTGGGGGTTGCCCAGGTGGCTCAGTTCGTTAAGCAGGCAATCCTTGGTTTCTGCTTAGGTCATGATCTCAGGGCCTGGGATTGAGCACCTTGTCAGTCTCCATGCTCAGCAGGGAGTCTGCTTGAGGATTCTGTCTCCTTCTCCCTTGGCCCCTCCCGTCACTCATGTGTGCACGGACACGCTTTCTCAGATAAATAAATGTTTTTAAAAATAAATAAAATGTAGTGCTTGGAAATTAGACATTTAGGAGTAATGTAGGAACTCTGCTAATTATTAGTCACAGGTGGTGACTTACCCATCACTGTTACCCTAGTAGTCTCCAAGAGTTGATACAGCTTCTTTTCATCTGTGCTGTGCTTGTATGTGGCTTATTGTGTTAAAATTCTGATTACTGCATTTTACTGGCATGTAGTCTTTGAAAGTTTACCAGGAAGATTGGTTACAACCAAACCTCTGTTAGGAATTTTATAACTCATGATAGTGATAGTAAATTAATTTGTTTCTTCTTCCAATGAGATAATGCATATAAATCAAGTATTTAGCAAAATTGTTGACCTAGATTAAGCATTTGCTTAATTATTCTTTGTAAATACTAAATAATATAAATTATGTAAAGTGAAGCTATCTCTGATATTAGATGGCACTAATGTAAAAATGAGTATATTTCCTTACCTCCAGCTGCTTGATTGGTGGTATTTTATGAATGTATAAGGGAATAAAAATGCATAAGGGAAAAAGAAGATACTTTATTTGATATTTCAGATTTTTAAGGTGTCCATTGTGTAAATACTTATATATTAAATTCCTGGGCAAAAACTAAATAAATGTCCTAATCTTTTTCTTCTATAGCTAGAAAACTCACTTGAATCAATGTTGCTTTTAAATGGGTTTTTAAAATTGTTTTCTGCCCTTCAGGTGATTTCAGAGAAACTAGGGTAACCTTTTTTTTCAGTTGGTAACGGAAAGGTTAGAGCAGTGGTTCTCAACAGGGGGCAGATTTTTCCCTCTGTTGAAACATTTCTGGTCGTTAGGACTGATGGGGTGGAGGGCAGGACACTGCTGGCATCTAGTGGATAGGGGCAATGTAAAGGACAGCCTCTTGTAGCAAACTGTTCTTGGGACCAAAATGTCACCAGTGTGAGACTGAGAATCTGTGGGTTAGAGGAATGAAAGTTTGTGTATTATTCTTATTGTGATGTTATGAACAACTAAAATTACAAAGAATTTTTTTTCTGTTTTCATAGTCACAAAATGACTAAATTTACCTTTCCCCAAGGATTATTCCCTCTCCTCCTCCCAGTTCCATTGCCTTAGGTTCCTGATTTTTAAAAACTTTTAATTAATTTTTCCTATGTATGCACTCAATTAAAAATTTTTTTTTTTACCATATCCTTTTGATAAGAAATGTATCCATCAGTAAGAGGTCAAAATAGGACTCAGACATTCACACTTTTAAAGAAATACTTTAAAGATTTTTATCATCTTTGATTAAGCCAAGGAGATGGAAATGTAGATGTGTGTTGTCATGCTTGCACATGTATACAGTGAGAGCAGCACAGCACTTGAGAGTAATGCAGAAACTGATTTCATAGCATTTTTTAAAGAGTTTATTTATTTATTTAGAGCATGTGCAGGAGAGGGGCAGAGGGAGAGTCAAAGTCAGGCCCTTTGCTGAGCAGGGAACCTAGACTCATACTTAGGGCTTGATCCCAGGAGCCTTTGTGCTTTATTTTGCAGTGAGGGGTATTTTAGGAAGGTCTTTGTATAATGCTTGCCTATTTAGCTAGCTCATGCTTTTTCTTTCTTTCTTTTCTTTTCTTTTTTTTTTTAAGATTTTATTTATTTATTTATTTGAGAGCAAGAGAGAGCACAAGAAGCGGCAATGGCAGAGGGAGAAGAAGAAACAGGCTTCCCATCAAGCAGGGAGTCTGATGAAGGGCTTGACCCTAGGACCTTGGATCATGACCTGAGCTGAAACCAGATGCTAAACGAACTGAGCCATCCAGGCATCCCTAACTCATACTTTTCTTGATGAAATGTCCACATGTTCCCACATACTCTGTGTCTCAAGTCTGAGAGACCATAGGTTTTTTAGAAACATTCTATCTTCAGAAATGTTTTTGTTTTAAAAAAATCATTTCTTAGAATTGGTAAGACTCATTAAACTAAAGAATATTAGGTTAGCTTTTGTTCTGTTTTTTTTTTTTTTTTTAAAAAAAAGCCCATTTGATTGCTTTTCATATGACAAGTAGATGTAGTGAAGACAACTTGTTCTTAGCTAATAGGAATAATAGGTAGAATTATCCCTGCAGGTGTAGTACTATATGTATTTTTTCAGGTAAATATTCTGCAGCATATAGCTGCATAACAACAAAAGGCCAACTAGACAGGTATATCAGGACCTTAATCCTTTGAGTACTATATCCATCTCTGACCCAGGGCCTCATTGTTGGGCATTGCCCTTTATTTTCAGGGCTGGCACCAAAGGAACTAGAGATGAATCACTTGCCTCAGAGCTTACAATGCTTTCATGCCTAACATGTAGAGAGATATAATTTCATAGTAAAGTCGGGGAGTCATGAGTTGACCTATGTGCTATGTTGAGGGATAATTAAACTGGCATGATTTCTACAGAGGTGCTGTGGGGGTATTTAATGAGGACTTTTCCGTTGCATAACAAGCAAAATGGGAGCGCTTGTCCCCTTACTGTTCTGCTATTGCTCCTAAGGCAGTGATACAGCATTGTTTCGGTCCAGCTCCATCTATTCTGACAAAGTACTCTGTACTCAATTTATAAATTGAATGAGAACAAATGATACACCATTTTGGATAATGGGAAATTGAAACAAAATACCACTGCAATATAGCAGTGGAAATTCAAAACAAACAAAAAAAAAACCAGAAATCTTGTACTGTGGAAATATTTAGTAGCCATGGATCCTGCTTTTTTTGGCAGCCAGATTGATGTTTCAGGTTGTTAATTTTGGGGCAGAGCATTGGCCATTTGTTTGCTTGTGCATTTGGGTGTTAATATATGGGTTTGTTACTTGAAAATTTTAGAGTAAGTAAAGGCACCAGTAACGTTAGCATTATCTTACGTGGAAATTATATTTAGAGGTATCCTGTTATAATGAGAAACACATATAACTTAGAAGAAAAAGATCTTAGTAAAAATTTTAGCTTTGCCTCCTAATACTAGGGAATTTTGGTGGTATTATATAATCACTCTTGCCTTATTTTAATCCTCTGTAAAACAGGTATAACACTAAAAAGTTGTCAAACAGGAGATAACATATAAATGTGCTTAAAGCTACATTTGGAAGTATAGCAGAGATTCAATAAATATTAGTTCTCTTGGTCAAGAAATAGACTTTGCAAGCCTTAGTTTTTCTGAGGTCTAAAAATGGGCTTTTAAAAACAGCTTCATATAAATGTTAATAGCTTAACATTATTAACATTATTTTAATCAAAACAAATTTGCATTGCATTAAAACTGTGAAAGTACTTTGAAAATACTTGCACCCAAAATATTTTTTAAATGATAAAGTAGAAAATACTTGTGTGTTTTGAAATTAAAAGTGAAATAAAAATACTCTCTTGAAAGATTTAATATAGTTCCATGTTAACGCTTAGAAATTGTACATGTTCTCTAGCTTATTTTATTTTGGTCTTTTTTATTTGCTAGTCTCAAAATATTAAAACAGGATAATGCCAAAAGAAAATGAATTTAGTATTACTTTGCAATTGTATTTGAGACAGTATGAGCAAGAAACCTTGTATGAGGAAGAGTTTTAAAAAGTCTTAAGAAGTGAGTTCTTGACTATGTAAAATTCAGGCACAGTACTTCCCAAAGTCATAAAATGTTTGTGTGATTGGGTTATAGGGATCGTCCAAAGTAGTAACGACTACTGGTTTATTAATCACTTGCATCAGTACTGGACGAGTTGTTTATTTAAAACATAAAATAGGGGCGCCTGGGTGGCTCAGTGGGTTAAGCCGCTGCCTTCGGCTCAGGTCATGATCTCAGGGTCCTGGGATCGAGCCCCGCATCGGGCTCTCTGCTCAGCAGGGAGCCTGCTTCCTCCTCTCTCTCTGCCTGCCTCTCTGCCTGCTTGTGATCTCTCTCTGTCAAATAAATGAATAAAATCTTTAAAAAAAAAATAAAAAAAAAAAAAACATAAAATGTCCTCAGCCCCACCTTGACCACTGAATCAGATTCTCTAATGGCGAGTCATAGGACTCTGATCCTTAACTCTCCCCAACCAGCATCTGGGTGACCCTGGCCTTGACCAAGCCCCTTATTAAACAAGTGGGGTCTCTGAGATTAATTAAGGGACTTTCATATGGTTGCATAGTGAATTTACTGGTGAAACCCAAGCTTCTGATTACAGTTCAGTGCTCCTTATATTCTTTTCTCCTACCTGTATTTTCTAATTATCTGAAATAAAATAGCACTTACATGGAGTGTTTTCAAGTTTGCATTTGCAATTTTGCCCACAAAGCAAGCTCTGTTTCTCTTGATCTTCTTCGAGTTTGGAATGTTTTTCCTATCCCCTTAAATATGTTCTCAGATAACTTTACTATGAAAAACCAAAGGTAGATGCTTTTATCCAGGACAACTGGTTTTTAGAACAGAAATAAAAACATTATCAGAATTACACAGCACTTTTGCAGATAAAGAAACTAAGGCCCACAGAGGTTAAACTGTAGTCTAATTAGTGGCAGTATGTTCTCCAGAAGTTGGGTTTTCTGAGCCCCAATTCAGTGCTCTTTCCACTATTCCTCATTAAAGGTTGGTGTGGGTTGTTGTTACTTGTTTTAATATAGTCATTAAATGCTAGGTGTTCAAGTTAATACATACTTTTTGCTGGTAAATCATGTATGTATATAAAATTTGGAACTTGGAACCAGTCTTGGAACCAGACTAAACAAGTAAGTTCTAGTAATACTGTCAAATATAAATACTAGAAATACTCTCTGGAGAGAATTTTGAGATTGTGGTGGTGTGGTATTTCCTGATTCTTTGGGGATTCATTTATTTATTCAGCAAATCATTACTGAGCTCCTGTCAGGTGCTAGGTTCTACTTTGGATTTGGGACACAGTAGTAAACAAGACAGACCCAAACCCTTTTTTTTTCACAGAACTTATAGTCAGGAGGGGAGTAGAATGGGGAGGAGAGTGTTGGAACTGGTTTGCAATTTTAGAAAGGTTGTCCAGAGTAGGTCTCAGAAGGAAGGAAGGAAGCAAGCCATGTGGATATCAAGGGCAAGAATGTTGTAGGAGTAACACGTTAAAAGGCTCTGAAGCAGAGAATGCTTGATGTGTTTATGGCTAAAGTGAGGAAACAAGAGGGGTAGGAGTAGGAAATTAGAACCTTGTAGGCAAACCTAAAGATTTTGGTTTTTGCTTTGAAGTGGGAAGCCAGTAGAGGGTTTTAAGTAGAATATCACTGTTTTGTGGAGAACAGAATGAGGAGGGCAAAGGTGGGAAGCTGAGAGACTAAGAGGTTATAGGAATAATCCAGGTGAGAGATAAAAGTAACTAGACGAATGTAGTTAATGGTCAGATTCTGATATATTTTGAAGTTTAAGACTTTTAAATTTGTTAAATAAAATCTTAACAAAAAAAAAAAAAAAAAGACTTAAATTTGTTGATGGACCAGTACCATCTAACAGTGGTGAGAATGGGAGAGTCAGGGATGACGCCAGTGTTTTTGGCCCGAGCAACTAATAGAATGGAGTTACATTTTACTGAAATAGGGAGGATTGTGGATGTGCATATTTGAAGAGAAGGATCATGGAAATGCTGTTTCTATTACATATCTTAGAATACATATCGAGTAAGCAATTTTATATAGTGGTCTGGAGTTAAGGAAGAAATCCAGGCTGGAGAGAGGAAAGTATCTGTATGGCTCATATCCTTGTTTGAACCATCAAAGAGATGTGATTTTAATGAGCAATGAGACTGTTGAATATATGTGCTTGTGGAAACAGTCTCATTTACCATCTAGTTTACAGCCTATGTTGCTCATCCTTGTCTGTGGTGTACTTTTCAATAAAATGTCACAAAGTACCCTCTGCTGAATGTATATATAATTTAAATCAAGGTATGCTTTTTATTTGACTTGTTAAACCCCAACTAGTGTTTATTTTTATTTTTTTAAAGTTTTTTTTTTGTTTTTTTGTTTTTTAAATTTATTTGACAGGTAGGTAGAGAACACAAGTAGGCAGAGCAGGCAGGAGAGGGAGAAGCAGGCTCTCCGCTGAGCAGGGAGCCCAATGAGGTGTTTGATCCCAGGACCCTGGGATCATGACCTGAGCTGAAGGCAGCCTCTTAACCGACTGAGCCACTCACATGCCCCCAAATAGTGTTTAAAACAAAAACATTGTTGGGGTCCCTGGGTGGCTCAGTCGATTAAGTATCTGCCTTCAGCTCAGGTCGGGATTTCAGGGTTCTAGAATCAAGTCCCACATCAGGCTCCCTGATCGGCAGGGAACCTGCTTCTCCTCCTCCTCCGGTGACTCCCCCGCTTGTTACGCTCTCTCTCTCTCTCTCTCAAGTAAATAAATAACATCTTAAAAAATCATTTATGCGGGCATAGTTTTTGTCATGGACTTTTCCTTAAGTATATAGAAATTTATATAGAAATTTCTGACATAGTTTTTAGTGTTTAAGGTAGGAATCAGCTATTTGCCTTCTGTCTTTTTTCATTCTACACCCTATCTCCTAAAATCCTTGATGAAAGAAAGACGCACTTGTGTATCATGTATTGATAATGTTTTTCTATTCCTTTCTTTCTTAAGAAAACAGTAACAATACATTAATTGAAAAAAGGAAGCATCAAATATGTATATTACCTCAAAGTAGAAATATTCATAGTAGCTATTAATGTCATTAATCTATGTAAAGTATATAGAGTAGTAATATGTCAAAAGATTTTCACTTTTCACTATAAAAGATTACCTACGATATCCTTATTTTCATATTAAAATTTAACCATAAACACTTCCAAAAACTATTTCTAGGGCAGGCATTCATATATGCAAAGGGGTTTAAAAAGTTTGCATTAGGGGCTCCTGGATGGCTGAGTCAGTTAAGCATATGCCTCCAGCTCAGGTCATGATCCCAGAGTCCCCAGATTAAGTCCCACATCAGGCTCCCTGCTCAGCTGGGAGTCAGCTTTTCCCTCTGACCACCCCCCTCCTGCTTTTTCTCTCTCTTGCTCTGTCTCAAATAAGTAAATGAAATCTTTTAAAAATTATTATGCTATAGAGTTACTTAAAGCTGCATTTTAATCTAGTTAGCATAAGTTGTCCATCACCCACATTGGCATGTCCGTATAGTAGTGTCCATGAATCCTTATATAGATGCAGAGACACAACATGTTATAAAAGCCCACCTTCAGTCCTGAGAGGAATGTAAATCAGTAAATCAGAGTTTATAGTACTAATACTAAATGATCAGAGATGAGTGCTCTGATCATACACTTAACATCACAGTGTAAGTTTTGTCAAAGAGATAAATTTTTAACCAGGATTTGAAGCTGTGTAACGAAAACTGAACAAGACGATCAAACTTTAAATTAACTGCTTTTAATTGGTCATGTGTATGCAGATACATGCATATGAGTATTTTTTATTTCTCATTTTTTTTTAAGATTTTATTTATTTATTTGACAGAGATCACAGGTAGGCAGAGAGGCAGGCAGAGAGAGAGGAGGAAGCAGGCCCCCTGCCGAGCAGAGAGCCGAGTATTTTTTATTTCTGTGTGTCAGTCCTCACCCTAACTGAAAAGGGTGAATGTTCTAGGTGCGTGTATATGTAGAAATGAAAGTATGATTTATTAGAGCCTGGGTTTCCTTATATTTGGGGGTAAAATGCGAATGTTTCCCAGGGTTTTTTGATTAAATAAGGTAATATTTGTGGTAAGTACTATGGGAGGAATATGGCTGAAATGTTTGATAGTATTAACATAATCTACACTTTATGATAGAAAAGAAGAAATGAAATTCATTGTAGATTTTAAGGGGGTAAAATATTTTTTATGTACTTTTAAAAAGTATTCTAAATAAGGCTTCCTGTATCCTCAGTATATCTCAGTTTGCGGTTGTTATCTATTTCACATGTTATAAGATCCAGGTGCCTAATTTGAGCAAGAAATGGAATGTTAAAATCCAGATCCTTCTAGCTCCAAACCCCACCTATTGTTCTCTCTTAACCTGCTTCCAAAATGGACATAATAATTCACAAATGTACCTAAATCATCCTACTCAAGGTTGTTCTTTCACTTAAATATCACAAGGCTATTTAAATGTTTTATGTGGGGGCGCCTGGGTGGCTCAGTCAGTTAAGCGTCTGCCTTCAGCTCAGGTCATGATTCCAGGGTCCTGGGATTGAGCCCCACATTGGTTTCCCTGCTGAGCAGGGAGTCTACTTCTCCTTCTGCCTGCCACTCCCCCTGCTTGTGCATACTCTCTCTCTCTTTCTGGCAAATACATAAATAAAATTTTTAAAGAAAAATAAATGTTTTACATGATTATTGTGGGGGGGATTCTAACATTTTAAATTATTCACATAGCTTTTTAATTTTTCCTCTTAAGAATCATGGCTCTTCTGTGCAGATGATCCTCACTGGCAAAAAAAAAAAGTTTTAAATAATCCCCTAGTCTAGTTTAAAGTAGCTCATATTTTTAAAAGTATTATGATGTGTTTTTGTTTTTCCATAATGTAGTGCTTTGTTTCTGATCCTTTTGTTCATACTCTAATTTTATTACTAAGTTAGTTACTGTTTTATATTTTTGCTACTTTTTATCTGAAATTATTTTCACATAATAAATCAAAGCTCTTTTATTTTGTGGAAGGCATTTGTCAGATGTGCAGTATATCCAGTTATTAATTTTTCTCTAAATGATGCTGCCAGTTTCTTAACTCTCAGATGAGTGCCTTATTAACACTATCAAAAATTTTATGGTGCCCACTAGAAAGAATACAGAGAAAGGAAGATCATCTTTCAAAATACCCTATTTACTCAGTAGCCAAATTGATGTTTCCAGATAAAACTTTGGTTTCTCAGCCAATATCTTGATGGTACATGAACATATCATATTTGCAATAAATAACATAGTGCAAAAATATTTGTCAAAACCATGGCTTTTTTAAATTAAAAAAAAAAATAAAGGTAGCTAGTAAATTTGATGAGACTAATTGATTATCACATCAATGACTTCTGGAGAAAATTTCGCTATAAGTAGCCACCTTTTACGTTATGTGTAAATGTGATTTTCCTTTATGAGCTTGTAATTTGAGATATCTATTAAAGTAATAAAAATTTCTGCTTCCCTTTTCATAGAGCTGGAGTGGACCAGAGAAATTGCTTGCTTTAGATGAGCTTATTGATAGTTGTGAACCAACCCAAGTAAAACATATGATGCAAGTGATAGAACCCCAGTTTCAACGAGACTTCATTTCCTTGCTTCCTAAAGAGGTAAGGGTTATCAATTATAGTCTTCATTGGATGCTATTTGAAAATATAACTCAACAGCAACCATCTTTAAACATGGTCATGCTAATTATGGTATTCAGTATTGTCGGTTTAACACTCTTAATTAGTGTTAAAGAGAGTTGTAAATGATAAGCTGCCATGACTTAATAATATCATTTTCAGATTAAAGTATATTTATGGACTTATTAGGTGACTTCTTTCCACCACTGCAGTAAGTCATATATGAGATTAAGCTATTGAGTTCCATTAATTTGATTATTTCTTTATCTCGATTTTTTCCCCCAGGTTATTTAAAGTCCAGCCTTTAGTTGTCATGGTACATTTATTATATATAGTAGTAGATTTTTTTAGAAATTCTGATTTTATTAAAACAGCAGTGGTTTTTTTTCTTATTTTGTTGTTTATTTATCCAAAGTCCCTAATAGTCCTTAACAGTTTTGTGATTCTATAAATTATAGTTCTGTTAACTTACATTGTGTAATTGTTTTGAAAAATACGGAATTTCACATGTATATCTTTTTCTACTGATCATTCCTTTTCTTGCCCCCATCTTTCTCTCTCTCTCTCTCTCTCTCACACACACACACACACACACACACACACAATCATAGATTTCCTGCATTGATTATATCCTTATAGCATTTCTTTTGGAATCATTTATGCTCATTTGTTTTTTAGCTTAGATGTAGTTCTTTTACGGATGTTATATGCTTCACAGTTTCATTTCTGTCTGCAAACAAATAATGTAAAATTAAATAATCAGTGTCACCCTGGTTTATATTTTCACAAATTATATATGTGCCACTAATTATATATCAGCTAAGAAGACAATATATTAAACAGTAATATACCATTGAAAATGATCTGGAAACATCAAATATGAAAGGAGTCAACTCTTTTAGATAACCGTTCTAAATATCCTATGGATATTAAACATCGTCTCAAAAATAATTTCACATCGGATATGAGTAAAATAGTTTTATCATATTTAATGTATGAAACTAAGCATTACTCCAGGAAAAAAAAACAAACTAAAATGTTACTGCTTTGGAATGATTTTTTACAGTGGTTAAAAAAAAAGTTGCATTGTCCTAGAAAGAATTTTTTTATTCTTGCTGGCTCATTCTAAAACTGAACCCTTTGAATGGAATTGGCTTAGGAAATTATATAAACTCTCTTTGCTTCCAGAAGAACATTCATAATAGGTAGCACTTTCATAAGTATTTGACTGAAAGTGAAGTTAGTCACCTCTGATATTATTATGGTATATATATCATGGTTTCCTTGGCTGTCCTCCTTATTTTAGAAGGTAGTATTTTTTTTTAATATACAGACTTCTGCATAGTCTCATTTGTCCCCTTATCTCTATGAGTGGTGATTATTTTGTTTTACTTTATTTGTATTTGCATAATAACTTTTGAACACTCAAAAATGTGATTCAAAGTCAGGAGAATATGAAATATTTTTAAGAGTCTAAGAATTAAGCACAAATTATTGATAACTGATGTAAATGTAATAAAGATTTTCTTGGATTAACTCTCCTTTTAAAGATTGCCTGAGGAAATAGAAGGAAGCGTAGATAGAAGAATGAGAGAGGGCTCTGACTCTGCAGATCATCTGTGTTTTCCTTTTTTTCAACTAGTAGGAAGCATTTCCTATTTTGAAAAAAAATGCTTTTTTTTTATATGTGGAGAAATAATGGTATAGGTCTAAATCTTTGAGGAAACTATTATCTTATTAGAGACTATGTACTATTATTATTTAAAACATTACCTTCATGTCAGGAAATGGACTTAAAATAATTTTCATATAATTCCTTTCAACAGATCTCAAAGCTCTTTACCAACACATACTAATCTCAAAACCTTGAAAAAATATCACGAGTCTCACATGGGAGGCTTGTGATTTTGTAAGTGAATACCAAGAAAAGCATAGTGATATAGTAGATGGCCTAGAGTAAAACTTAAATTCTTAACATAGGATCAGCCAACATTTTCTTTATTCTTTTCCCTCCCTCTTTCAACTTAGTTCAATCCATGGAAATATAGCAGTTCTGGGCAAGTATTATCTACCTCTCAAGTATAACATGGTGGTCTCTAATGTAGGTTACATAAGAGAAGAACAAAAAAAGGGCGACTCACACTGAAATTTCAAGTTTGGTCAAAGAAAAGTTAATTTTATGAAACAGATTTTCAACTTAAGAGCTTCTGTCTAGTGGAAGTCCTTAGGAGGAATTACTATCTAGATTTTACCTTTAGGACAAATGAATAGAAAACTGTTAGCCACACCATTTTAGTTGGCTGGAAGAAACCTGTAATTCCCTGCTTTGGTGTTCTAAGGATGTAGTTCAGGACAGTGCCCACTCTCTGGTCCCTGTAAGGAGCCCCGCTTGACAAAACCTTGCTTCCTTTGAGGATCTGGTATACTTCTTCCTTAATAAACACTAAGAATTGTGTAACTAATTACCATTCCCTTTTTGCTTGACAGTTTAATTAAAAAACCATGTAAGATACTGTTGCCAGTATATTTGTATTCTACTTCCCCCTGGTTTAAACCTCCTTTTCTGATTTATATTTTTACTGGTTCTGATTTTCTTATTCATATTTTTTATTTTGCTGTGTGTATTTTCTGAAATACTTAGATGTTTTGAATAGAACTGATTAGATTTATATAGAATAAGTTGAAGTTCATGGTTGAGTTAGGTTCTTTGCTATTTTAAAGGAAAGTGTGCCAGTTACCTGTGGGGTTAGCACTTCAACATTCTTTAGCGCCTAAGTGTTTCTTTACTCTTTAAAGCAGACAGACCCTAGACTAGGTGGTCTCACAGTCACCGGTAATGAAGGATATTGTAACTGATGATTTGGGATGTACCTTTGAAATCTAAGGTGCTCTGGATTTGTTTTCTAACCTTTAAGATCCAGTGACTGTTTCTGTGAATTACATGATTTCTACTGGATAACTAAGCAAAGAAGAGCCTTTTTCATGTGACCATATTAAATATCTTGGGCACTAAATAGCATCTCTTTTCCACCAGTATAACTTTGTGCCTGATAATTTTTATGTTAAATATCAATTTCACATAGAAGAAAAAGAATATGGTGCTTTCCCATTACTGGTATACTGACACTGAGGAAACTTGTCCGGGCTTTGATAGATTGAATAATTTCAAAATTAAGTGACTTATGGAGTATCCACTAAAGAAGTACAGTGTTGAGATATATATGTGTTTATGTATTTGTATATGTGTATACATACACACATATACATAGCTTGTTGAATATATAGTCATGCCTTTTTATTTAAAATGATTCCGACTAAATGGGCTTCTCTGATAGACCAAAACTGATTATTCCACAGAAATATTTTTACTGTCAAATAGTAGTAGTAGTATTAAATTGAATACTGACTGGTTGGAGTACTTTCTATATGAAATGTACTCAATAAATATGTGATTAATGGTGAACTCTCTATATGCAAAGTTCTTGGGTAAGCACAATTTATGTCATGTAATTACTGTTTAGTATCAGAAAACAATTCAAACTGTGCTTTTACTCCCCATATGGCCTTTAGCCATTTGAATGATAGTTTGTTTTAATACTTATAATTTAATTTCTGTGAAAACTAAACTTTATTGCTGTGTTTAGCTCATTTTGATTCTAATATTGTAACTTAAATTTTTATGTGATTAGTGAGGCTAATTGGATAAGCATACTCAGAAGCTACTATTCCCTTCTTTCTTCTTTCTTCTTCCTTTATTTACTTGAATTGACTATACATGCTGAAAAAGTTGATGGTTTGGAAATATTGGAAACAAAATTTAAAATCCGTGATATACTAAAGAGCTAGTTCAAACCTACAAAAATCTATCTGGCCCATCAAGAAAATCCCCATAAACAATGTAAAGTAATTAGAACCTAATTACTTTTATATGCCTGTGGAGCAATTTATTAATTGTTGGTAAAGGGTATAAATGTTTGAAAAGTTCATCATTGTGATAATAAATACTTTTTGTGGTAAAGAACCATTAATTATCTCTATCAGGAGTGATCTGAAATCATGTCACATAGAATATCTAGAAATCTCTTTTTTGGGGGAAAGATTTTATTTGTTTATTTGACAGACAAAGATCACAAGTAGGCAAAGAGCCAGGCAGAGAGAGAGGGAGGAAGCAGGCTTCCCACCGAGCAGAGAGCCTGACGCGGGGCTCGATCCCAGGACACTGAGACCATGACCCGAGCTGAAGACAGAGGCTTTAACCCACGGAGCCACCCAGGCACCCCGAAATCTCATTTCTTAATTTAAGTCCTGTCTTGAGTGAATTTACTTGGTCATGGGGAGAGAAAAGCACAGAATCTAAACAACTAGTAAAGTATACCTATATACATAAATGGTAGAATTCTCGAGTTGAGGCTCACAGAACAAAGGCAAAAGCAGAGACAGAGAGGCTTAATAAGTATTCCTTGAAGAGGTGAAGTTGGTGGAGTGAAGTTCATAAAAACCAATACAGTAAGTTTTTTAAGTCTGGTATATATTAAGGTTGACTATTAGAAAGTACTCCCTTTTGTAATTAAAGAAAATAGAATGTAGAATTATATTACGTTTATCTAGAAGTACTTCATTCTATAGAAGATTGTTCTAGATAAGTTAATTATTTATATGTTAAACATATACACACACACACACGCATGCACGCACGCACACACATACATATTTAAAACATGGGTATATTATGCTTTTTCCTTTCCATAGCTGGCACTTTATGTGCTTTCATTCCTGGAACCCAAAGACCTGCTACAAGCGGCTCAGACGTGTCGCTACTGGAGAATTTTGGCTGAAGACAACCTTCTCTGGAGAGAGAAATGCAAAGAAGAGGGTAAGGTTCAAAATCACAAAGAGAAGATCTTTATACTTTGAAAAAGCAAAGTGATTCAGAAAGCAAATAGAAAAAGTAAAAATTAGAAATTTTATGTGCATGTAGACTAAAGTAGTGGATAATTGAGAAAAGAACTTTGGCAGCCTATCAAAGAATCAAGAATGAGTCTTCATTTACATTCATCTACTTATATAAAATCCACAGGTTATTCCATATATTCAGATGAGCCAAATCTTGGAGCTAACCCCTTTAATGAGCACTAATAACTAATAGGAAATAGGTCTAATTTGCTTCCCAGTCTCTAGTATAATTAATAACCAATGAAAAGATCGAGATGAGGATGATTTAAAGGAAACCTGAAAAACAAAACACAGACCCATAGATACAGAAAGCAAATTGATGGTTGCCCGAGGGAAGGGTTGCTAGGGCGGAGGAGGGAGGGTGGTAAAATGTTGTAATTATTCCAATTCTTAATTTAAATTAACTTCCAATTATGAAATAAATATGTCATGGAGATAAAATGAAAGCATGGGAAATAATAGTCAATAATATTGTAGTAACTTTGTGAGTTGACAGAGGATAACTAGATTCATTATGGTGACCATTTTGCAATGTATATAAATATCGAATCACTATGCTGTACACCTATTATTAATATAGTATATCAGTTATACCTCAATTAAAAGACAAAAGACCTAAATATAAACTTTTGCTTAAAATAAGATATATATGAATTTCTACCAGTGATTTTATGGATGAGAAAGGTGTCCTGCCACTCCAATATTTACAATTAGAGATAAAGGTTATAATTGCAGCTGTCCTTGGGAGACATACTCACTGACTGGAATCCACAGGAATGAGTGACTATTCACTCATGCACTCATAGAATAGAATAGAATAGAATAGAATAGAATAGAATAGAATAAGGAAAACCCCAAAATTATATAGACAGTAGTCAAATATTCCATATTCTATTCTTTCCTTCCATAAATATTTATTGAACACCTCCTATGGGCTAGACATTCTTAAATGCTGGGGATATAATAGTGAACTCCCATTTTCTTCCCATCATGGAGCTTATGTTCTTGAAAACTGTGGAAAAAAAAATCTCCTTTCTTAGTAGAAGAGAAGGTATCATGCATATTAACTAAAGAAAGAATCTTTTTTTCCAGCAGGCATATAGAAAAATTATATTTTTGAAAAAAAATGTAAAGATCTGATTTATCTCTGATAAGCAAAAATTTTTAGAAACAATCATAGAGCATGAGACAGATACTCTGTAGGTTATCCTCCCCTTCAAAGAAGTTACAGGTGAGTGAAAGGTTAAGATCTAAGAGAGTTGGTTTCTAATCCTTCCTCTCCCCTGTCCGTAACTTGGACTAATTAGTGAAGACAAGGCTGTTCTCAAGAATCTATATTGTACGAAATGGGATTAATCATCCCTGCCTTACCTTCTCTCATAGAATCATTATTTTGATGACTTTAAAAAAAAATTATGCTAACATATACCTAAGACAGAATTTCTTCTAACCATTTTTAAGTGTACAGTTCAGTAGCATTAAGTACATTTGTGTTGTTATACATTCCATCTCCAGAACTTTTTTATCTATATTGCCTGAAAGTCCATCCCTATTTAATAGTAACTCCTTAGTCCTCCTCCCTGCAGCACCTGGAGACCACCATTCTGTTTTCTGTCATCCAGAGTTTGACTACTCTGGATGCCTCATATAAAGTGGAATCATATGGTATTTGTTTTTTTGTGACTGGCTTATTTCACTTTGCATACTTGTCTTAAAGGTTTATCCATGTGGTGGCGTGTGTCAGAATTCCCTTCTATTTAAGTCTGAATAAATATTCCATTGTGTGTGTGTGTGTGTGTGTGTGTATAAACACACATTTTGCCTCTTCATTCATCCACTGATGGGCGCTTGGGTTTCTTCCACCTTTCAGCTATTATGAATGATTTCAGCTCTGAACATGGGTGTACAGTTATCTGTTCAAGTCTCTGCTTTTAATTCTTTAGGGTGTATATCCAGAATTAGAATTGCTGGATGATATGGTAATTCTATGTTTAATTTTTCTGATGAACCACCATACTATTTTCCATAGCTGCTATACCATTTTATATTCCCGCAAACATTGCATAAGGGCTCAAATTTCTGCACATCCTCACCAGCATTTCATAGGATTATTTAGAAAAAGAAATGAAAAAGTCAATATGAAAACATGCCATAGAGAATGCAAACTTTATATTATTGTTTTATAATAACTCTTAGAAATTGGACAGCATCCTGTTTTTAAGTGGTTTTGAGCATGGGAGGAAATTAGATACATTATAAAATGTGTAATTTTTATTGGTGACAGCAGTTATACTCTCACTCTTTAAAACTTTAGGTATCGATGAACCATTGCACATCAAGAGAAGAAAAGTAATAAAACCAGGTTTCATACACAGTCCATGGAAAAGTGCATACATCAGGCAGCACAGAATTGATACTAACTGGAGGCGAGGAGAACTCAAATCTCCTAAGGTAACTGAACTCTTGCACAACAATAGCAGCAACCACTGATCAGTGTTGGTACCTAGTATGCTCTTCTTGGCCAGCAGTGTAACTTGACATCTATATCCTGTAGAAAGAAAACAGTGTATTTTTAAATAACTGAACGTGTAATGGATGATAGTTCTCTATTGCTAATTTCTCCAGTTTGACAATTGACTGTACTTGAATAAAAGAGGAGTTAGAGTGCTTGTCATTTTACCTTAGGTAAATGAAAATTTCTGAATATCCTGTTGAATTTTGTGTCATATACGTTTACCTGAGAATTTGCTTGCTCTCTGACCATGTAGTTAGAACATGATTTTTTGAGGAGTGCCTATTTGTGTTTTGGGTGTTTCTTGAGAGTTTTATTTTTATAAATTTAAGCATATTACTGATTTTCTGTCTTACTGTAAGTATATAAATAGTGGCAAAATGCTTGAAATTCTTAGATGTATTTATACAACTGGAAAAAAGCAATTAGGGAAGATACTGTTAATGTATAACTATGTATAGATTATGACAAGCGTTGTTTTTTGAGAGTGAGCGGGTGCAAGTGGGTGGGGGGAGAAGGGCAGAGGGAGAAGGAGAGACAGAATCTCAAGCAGGGTCCATACCCAGCATGGAGCCCTACTGGGGGTTCAGTCACATGACCCTGAGATCATTACCTGAGCTGAAATCAAGAGTCAGACCCTTAACTGACTGAGCCATCCAGGAGCCCCAGGCATTTTGTGTTTTAATTTGAATAAGTCGATAATTATTGTTACTCTTGTCTTTCTAGTTTGTAGGTGCTTCTGTTTTTGTGTGTGAAAATTGCAAAACAGAGATGCATATTTTTTTGTTTGAACAGATAAATTATTATACATTTGTGTTTGAACCATCTTTATGATGTCTTGACTCACTCAATTTTAATAGCTGATATCTCTCATATAAATCATAGAATTGGAAAAAATGAAATGTTTAATACTTGATTCATCATTCAGGAAGGATGATACTTTGTGTTTTATATAAATTATAATTTTAGAAATAGACTGTAGATTGCTGTTCCTATTTATTGCTTTTCTTTTCACTAGTATTTTAAAGCACATAATTTAATAACATTTCGAATCTGTACATTTATCTTGTAGGTTCTGAAAGGACATGATGATCATGTGATCACATGCTTACAGTTTTGTGGTAACCGAATAGTTAGTGGTTCTGATGACAACACTTTAAAAGTCTGGTCAGCAGTCACAGGCAAAGTAAGCTTACTTCTCTCTACACTTCACTGTTTGTATATGTCTTTGCAAAGATCAACCAGGGAAAACATGGGTTCATTTTTGACCGCAGCTTATTTTGATAACAAATATCAGAGCTTCTAATTTAGTTTTTTCCCTGGCAACAAAGATAATGTTCCTCAGGATAGGGATGTCATTAGTTTCTTCCTGTAAATAGTTTGTCTATCTTTGTGACTTCATTATTATAAGATTTTTACAGAGGTGCTTTATCTTTTTCTTGGCTTTATTTTTCACACTTTTACTAACCATCTCAGTTATATTGTCCTTTTTAAACTTTTTCAAAACTATGATTGAGGGGTAATTTTTTTTCTTTGTAGACTGCTTTGTTGATAACTTACCTATAGTTTAGAAGTCAAATAAATCATGTTAATTTAGACTGTCTTAAGCCCGGTGAGATGAAAAGTAAAGCAGATACAGTATTTAAGTAGGAGTTTTAAGAAAAAAAGCAGCCCAAGCAATCAGTTTCACTGCATGCACTATTACACCTTAATGGTTCTGTGGTGAATACTTATTTTTATCTGTCCACTGGAGAATGTTTTCATAAATTAAGTAATTGACCAGTTAAAAAAAAAAAAAGGAAAATGTGAGGGGGAGAAAACCTGTCTTTAAAATGTCTTACAGCATGCTGATTCTTAGGCAAGAGCCTTCTAAATATTCCAAGTCAGATGTTAACATTTTTTTAAGGCAGCTTCATATTTCCATAGTGTAATATTAGTTTTGGATTTATTTCAGAGTTTTAATATCTGTCTTTACTTGTCTAGAAGTACCTTGCCTGGCTCCTAACTATTGCCTTGGGGCAGATTCAGATGAAATGTGGTATGTAGCCACACCTAACACGGTTGGCATTCTTTCATTGAATCCATTCCTATGGAAGAAGCCAAATTGCAATTTTAGCATTATTTCATCAGAGAGACCAGGCTGGGGCTGTCATCCTTTGATGAGAAGTGTTTTACTTTCTACATACTTGTTCCTCAGTTGTATCCGTGTTTAATATATAATTCTACTGAATAAGCAAAGCGATCGATAGTGATGGTATCATGTTATATTGATGTGAAAAATTGTTTTCTGATATGCCAAACAAATTGTATGAATAACTTTACCCCAGATTTTAATGAGCTACTGAAATGTTATGTAAATCGTTTTTCTTTCTACCCGAAAGTAATCATCTTAAATGTTTTTCCAGTGTCTGAGAACATTAGTGGGACACACAGGTGGAGTATGGTCATCACAGATGAGAGACAATATCATCATTAGTGGATCTACAGATCGGACTCTAAAAGTGTGGAATGCAGAGACCGGAGAATGTATACATACTTTATATGGGCATACTTCCACTGTCCGCTGTATGCATCTCCATGAAAAAAGGTAAGGGAAAATCCTGTGATGGTTGGGAATTCTTCCTCTGTTCCTTCTGAATTTGAGGTTTTTTTGTGTTGTATAATACAGTGTTTATTAGAGAGATAGTGATAGTGTGCTCTTAAATTAGACTTTAATTATTAGACTTAAGATGTTTCTGTACTCACAAAGTAGCAGTGTATTGCCTTAAAATTGGGGGATTATCTTTAAATTTCCTTCTTCATTTAATGGCATTGTTGGCTTCCTGCTTGAAACTCTCTTCTCTACTCTTGGGTGGCACTTTATTGTTCTGTATCTTTGATGACTCATCTCCAAAAAAAATCTCTCTCTCTCTCTCTCTCTCTGGCTCTCTCTCTTTCTCTTTAATATTTATATCTCTGCTAGCAGGACACATTCAGCTATTCAGGCTTCAAGCTTCTGAGTATTCTTAATTACCCACCCACCCTATCCCAACTCCATCCTGTCCCCTTATATCGAGACAAAAGCTGAGGTCTGTGGGGTTTTGTTGAGTCTCTCATTACCGATCACCTGAACTAGTGACATAGCTTTCACACTTGGTTTTCTCACCTGTTACACAATTGACAGAATCCTTTTCTAATTATGATAGTATCACTGCCTTTTGAGAGCCTTCTGTTGTCTGTCAAATCGAGGAAGAAATCCTCAATCCAGTTTTCAAAATAGTTTCAGCCAACCCAGACTGCTTGCCTTTTTTTCTTTTCAGTGCCTTTGCTGTTGCTTTGATCTCCTTCTACAAAGCCCTTCTATTAAAGTCCTTTCGATCTTCTATTGGCATGTCTTCACAGTACCTTGTTAAACAAATGTGATTTCGACTTCGTTTATCAAAAACGGTCTCTCTGGCAGTCCTTACCATGAATCTGCTCCAGTCCTTACCTTTAATTCTGTCCACAATATCATCTTTGTGAGAATCATTACATTAAGTAGATTTCACGCTAGATTTGTAATATGTGAATAAAAGTACCTTTTCATTTGTAATTTGAATCTACTTTAAATAGTGTGCTCTACTATTAAAATTTGGGGGAGTTGATATTAAGAGAACTTGTATTTCAGCTTCCATTATATTCTGCCTTAAATCTCTCGATGTTCTTTTCTACTCTTCCAAATGTAAAAACTGTGGCCTATCTTTATCTCTTAAGAATGACATGCAGATACCTGAGTTTTCAGCTCTCCTTCGTAATCCAAAGGTGATTGCGATGTTTGTATCACTCCAGTCTTCAGAAGAGCATAGCTTTAATAATGTTGGCCCAAATTTTTAAGGGATTTCTATTGCCTCCCCATGTGTATCTTCTCCAAAATTTGCATATCTTAATACCTCCATAACCTATTGACTATAATTATAAGCATAAGCAGCCTTTGTTTGAAGATATTCTAAAACTAGTTTGTTACAAAAATTATAATGGTATAAGGCCATATAATGGCATATAATGGTATAAAGCACATATCTTTAACTATTTAAATTCCAATTTCAGATTTATTTTGTTGAATAACATTAAATTTTTTCCTTAGTCACAAAGAGAATGTATGATTATCACTGAAAGTTTGGGAAATGGCAGAAAGAATAAAGAAGAAATACAGAATTTTTCAAAATACTACCACCAGAGTTCTCCCATTAACGTTTTAGAGATGTTGCCCACATTAGCTTTTTATTTCTAAAATCAAGATCTTGTGTATGTATTTGGAGCCGGCGGCTGCTGCTGTTGCTGCCGTTGCTTCTGCTTCAGATGCAGTACAGCAGTCTTCAGCAGTCCCACAGAACCCCGGGTGCTACACGGCCGCTTGTAAATGTGGGAACCAAGCAGGTGGAATTCTGGGCTTCCCAACTTCCCATCCCAGCCAGAATAACTTGACTTTTGTATGTTTATATATCAAAATTTTATATAGGATTTCTTTGAAAACGGGTGTTCCTGCTTAAGAAAAGGAAAAGTTCAGTAACCACTGACTTAATATGTCATGTTTTCTCATGCTATTAAAAATTCTAATACTTTTTTTGTTTGTTTGTTTTCCCCCCTACAGAGTTGTTAGCGGTTCCCGAGATGCCACTCTTAGGGTTTGGGATATCGAGACAGGCCAGTGTTTACATGTTTTGATGGGTCATGTAGCAGCAGTCCGCTGTGTTCAATATGATGGCAGGAGGGTTGTTAGTGGAGCATATGATTTTATGGTGAAGGTGTGGGATCCAGAGACGGAGACCTGTCTACACACGTTGCAGGGGCATACTAATAGAGTCTATTCATTACAGGTAAGAGGTCGTATCTCTCCTACCCTTTAGATGCTTTACTGATGAATCATGAGATTGTTTTACTCAGATAATCACTGTCAAATTGCTGATTCAATACAATCCAAAAAAGACAAATCAGACTATCCTGTTGTTTACATATGCTTTCAAATTGGCATGGAAAAAGCATAAATTTTTAACTTATTTAATTAATTTGTTTCATTTTTTTCTGTGATCTGTTTTTCCTCTAAAATACAAATATTAGTCTTGGAACCTGAAACTTTGGAGCTCTAAGTTTTACTACATTAATTAGTGGGTAGATAATCTCATAGGAAAATGACCTGAATTTTAATAAACTCCTTAGCAGAGGACTTATTTGGCCAAAAGCTGCCCCTTTGCCTTGATAGCTGAAAGTTGATGGACCATGTAATTGTGACCCATTCCCATTCAAAGTGGAAGTGGAGCTTTCTGGATCAGGCTCCTTTACCATCAAAGGGCTACTGATCTGTAGTCATAGGAAGTAAATTTGACTAAACTGATTTTTTATTTTTTACATTTGAACATAATATTTTGGAATGAATTGTCATATTTTGAAATAGCTAGATTAGTAGCAGATTTAGAAAATGGGTCTCGTTTTATTTTCTGAAAGACAGCATTTTCAATTTTTCTCTTACTTACGTAATTTATTTACCAGTTACTACCTATTAGTGATCAGCAAGATTAGTACATAGTCACAGTGCCGACAGTTCTCTGTTCTTGGAATATTTGTTTCTTAATTCATGGAATACTGTGTCTGTGTCACAAAATATCGATATATAATAAAGGTATATTAACTTAGAAAAGGTTATGAATTTGGAGGAGAGGGAATTGACTGAAGTTGTTTTTATGTTTTGTGATATGTTCAGTACCTTAATGAATATAATCTCATTTAAGTAAACCGATAGATTGAGAAGAGGTAGCAGTATTATTCCAGATCTTCTAGGAATTGATATTTATTGGCTCCTGGAGAAGAGAGGCTATATAGCTTGCTTTTGTTATCAAAATGCCACTTCTTGTAATTCCAGATGTAATTACCTATTGGTGCATTTCCTAATTAATATTTGGTTCTTGTAAATGAAATTTTTATTTTACATACAGTTTTAATGGAACTTACTTCTAAACATCATGAGGGTTATCTCTAGTCTTTTCATGCCATAGGTTTATTAACAAACACAGCATTTATCATGGGCTATGTCAATAGTTTCAACTTTCTGTTGGGAAGTAAGACTCAGATGGTAATCCTTATTGAATGATCCATGATATTTAGCTGGTCATCTGTGGCCAGATGATCTGAAAGTAACATGTTCATTTTACATGTTTTGTTCTCTTTTAATTGTTCCTGCATCTAGTTCGAAGCCACTGGCCATAAAAATATTAGCATTTCTCAGGGCACCTGGATGGCTCAGTCAGTTGAGCTTCTGACCCTTGATTTCTGCTCCAGTCATGATCTCAGGGTCATAGAATCGAGCCCTGCCTTGGGCTCCGTGCTCAGAAGGGAGTCTCAGAGGAGATTCTCTCTCTCCTATCCCTCTGTCCCTCCCCTGCCTCTGGAAAATACATAAATAAATCTTTTTTTTAAAAATTAGCAATTCTGATAGAAGCTTCTGAGAACATAAACTGTAGGTTTGCTTGATTACCTGCACTTTACCTTGTTACTTCATTTTGTTCCTGGCATTACCTGTTTCCCTGCTTTATTTTTCTTCCCTGTAGGATTAAGGTCAATAAATAATATCAAGAATATCGCACTTCTAGTCTAATAAGCTGTGTCTATTGTAGTTTGATGGCATCCATGTGGTCAGTGGATCTCTTGATACATCAATCCGAGTGTGGGATGTGGAGACGGGGAATTGCATTCACACGTTAACGGGACACCAGTCGTTAACAAGTGGAATGGAACTCAAAGACAATATTCTTGTCTCTGGGAATGCAGATTCTACAGTTAAAATCTGGGATATCAAAACAGGACAGTGTTTACAAACATTGCAAGGTAAGTCTTGGCTACTCAGCTTTAGTTGTGTTCATTAAAAATGGGATTGTTAGAAGAGAAATACGGAGCTTTTATGTCACAAAAAGAATTAACCTCATACAAAATAAAAATGCTTATTTTGGATAAGTTTCTGAGCATTTTCACTCTGACGTGACAGAACTAGGTTACCCCTGAGAAATTGTTTTAAATTATGTTTTTAATACTTTAATACTTCCTACATGTACAGTTAACTCTACCTAACCTTAAAGAACAGTGTGAAGAAAGATCTAGGCTATATCATAGAAGCAACAGACTCTTTTTTTTTCTTTTTCAGTGACTTTTTTTTTTTTTTTTAATTTGTAGTCCAATTTTAAAGCATTACCTTACTGGGGGCGGGGGGGGTGGCGGGGGTGGGAGAGCATCTCTAATCTGATAGAAAATTGCTTTGGCCTCAACTTAGATCCTTTAACCATCTGCTTAACTAGGATGGAAGGAATAATAGCACCCAGTAAAATGAAGAAAGAATCATGTGAAAACCACTAATACTAAATGAGGCACAACAGTGTTAACATTTTATATCATGATTAACTTCTTTTTATTGGTCATAGCCCTGAAAAGTGTTTTTTTTTTTTTTTTTTTTTCAGTGAGGCCATCTGGTGGGCCTGCACTGCAACTTTTTACTCATTGGTTGTGTCTATTCCTCAGAGTTTTGGAATTGTGGTCATTCAGCCTTTGCCTTTGAGTGGTCAGTTCCAAGTGGTGAGGGTGGTAGATTTCCTGCCCATTCATCCATCAGCAGAATCCGTGAAACTGATCTATCTCCATCACCACTAAGAAAGCTCTTATTTACACAGCCAAAAAACAAAATGTGTGCCTGGTAGCTAACCAAGCTTCCTGGAAGACAGAACTCTTGAAAGTTAATGCTTCAGTTACAAATAGCTAACAGATTTTCTTGCAACCCTGCTGATCCTAAAATACTCACAGTTTCTAAATATGCAGCATTTTAAATATTTCATTTATTGTATGTTCTAATGTAGTAGGCTACAATTACAGTGTAACTTACCCATACCCATGATTTCTAACCAGTAATTTAATTCCTTTGGTTTTGCCTAGGTCCTAACAAGCATCAGAGTGCTGTGACCTGTTTACAGTTCAACAAGAACTTTGTAATTACCAGCTCAGATGATGGAACTGTAAAACTATGGGACTTGAAAACGGGTGAATTTATTCGAAACCTAGTCACATTGGAGAGTGGGGGGAGTGGGGGAGTTGTGTGGCGGATCAGAGCCTCAAACACGAAGCTGGTGTGTGCAGTTGGGAGTCGGAATGGAACTGAGGAAACCAAGCTGCTGGTGCTGGACTTTGATGTGGACATGAAGTGAAGAGCAGAAAAGACAAATTTGTCCAAATGTGTAGACGATATACTCCTTGCCCTTCCCCCTGAAAAACAAACAAAAAACAGAAAACAAAACAAAACAAAAAACAACAGAAGAAAAAAGAAAAAAAAAGAAAGAAAAAAGAAAAAGAAAAAAAAATCCCTTGTTCTCAGTGGTGCAGGATGTTGGCTTGGGGCAACAGAGTGAAAAGATCTACAGACTAAGAAGGAAAAGAGGAAGACATGACAAACCGTAACTGACAAGAGAGGCGTCTGCTGTCTCATCACATAAAAGGCTTCACTTTTGACTGAGGGCAGCTTTGCAAAATGAGACTTTCTAAATCAAACCAGGTGCAATTATTTCTTTATTTTCTTCTCCAGTGGTCACTGGGCAGCGTTAACGCTGAAGCTTCGTTACAGATTCTGTTAGCCTGTCCTTTTACCACTGAAACCTAGGAAGGGGCTGCAATAACACCCATATGAGGACTGGCTGACTTTCTCGATAGAGAGCATCTGCAACAAAAAGTCATTTTTCTGGAGTGGAAAAGCTAAAAAAAAAAAAATTACTGTGAATTGTTTTTGTACAGTTATCATGAAAAGCTTTTTTTTTTTTTTTTTTTTTTTTTTTTTTTTTTTTTTTGCCAACCATTGCCAATGTCAATCAATCACAGTATTAGCCTCTGTTAATCTATTTACTGTCGCTTCCACATACACTCTTCAACGCATATGTTGCTCAAAGGTGGCAAGTTGTCCTGGGTTCCGTGAGTCCTGAGATGGATTTAATTCTTGATGCTGGTGCTAGAAGTAGGTCTTCAAATATGGGATTGTTGTCCCACCCCTGTACTGTACTCCCAGTGGCCAAACTTATTTATGCTGCTAAATGAAAGAAAGAAAAAAGCAAATTATTTTTTTTTATTTTTTTTCTGCTGTGACGTTTTAGTCCCAGACTGAATTCCAAATTTGCTCTAGTTTGGTTACAGAAAAAAGACTTTTTGCCACTGAAACTTGAACCATCTGTGCCTCTAAGAGGCTGAGAATGGGAGAGTTTCAGATAATAAAGAGTGAAGTTTGCCTGCAAGTAAAGAATTGAGAGTGTGTGCAAAGCTTATTTTCTTTTATCTGGGCAAAAATTAAAACACATTCCTTGGAACAGAGCTGTTGCCGCCTGTTCTGTGGAGAAACTTTTCTTTTTGAGGGCTGTGGTGAATGGATGAACGTACATAATAAAACTGACAAAATATTTTAAAAATATATAAAACAAATAAAGTTGCTGGTCAGTCTTAGTGTTTTACAGTATTTGGGAAAACAACTGTTACAGTTTTATTGCTCTGAGAAACTGACAAAGCAGAAACTATACAGTTTTTGTAGTAAAGGCGTCACATGCAAACAAACGAAATGAATGAAAAAGTCAAATGGTTTGCCTCATTCTCCAAGAGCCACAACTCAAGCTGAACTGTGAAAGTGGTTTAACACTGTATCCTAGGTGATCTTTTTTTCCTCCTCCTGTTTTTTTTTTTGTTTTATTTATAGTCTGATTTAAAACAATCAGATTCAAGTTGGTTAATTTTAGTTATGTAACAACCTGACATGATGGAGGAAAACAACCTTTAAAGGGATTGTGTCTATGGTTTGATTCACTTAGAAATTTTATTTTCTTATAACTTAAGTGCAATAAAATGTGTTTTTTCATGTTAGTATGCCTGTTTCTTCCACTGAAGTAAATAATACTTCATTATAAATATTTAGGGTTTGTCTCTAATCTTTAAGATCTCAAAGTCTTAGTTTCTTTGCATTCCCTGTAGTGTGACATAGAGATCAATACCTTCAGGCCTGTTTCATACAGCTGAAGTTAGAATAATGTGCCTAGAATGTAAATTGGGTTCATCGCCTTAGACTATAAAGGTGGACACTGCACTGTCCATTACTCTGGATAACACTGGATGTATAAATACGAAATCTGGGTCCCTCAAAGAGTCACAAAACTTTTGTGATGGTTACAACTGGAATTCCTATTTTTATAAAAAGCTCATTTTTTAAAAATGTGACCACATATTGAGTACTTACCAGGAATGTTCCCCGAGGCATCTCTGAAGGCCCACCCTCCCTGAGAAGTAGGTACTGTTCTCTCCTTGAAAGGTGAGAGCGGAACTGGCTCAGACTGGTTAGGTGAGCCAGCATTCACAGCCATGCTCTTTAAGGAGAAAGAGACCTAGAATTTTGACAGACTTTCCAAGAGCAGAGTTTTGGAAAAAAATAAATCCTTCTGGTGGTACTTTCAGGCTCTTCTTTTGCTGTTTTAGTCAATAAATCTAATATTTTATAATATGAGTGAAAAAAAGAAGTTGAATTATTCAAATAATGTAGCCTCTCAGATTGCAGGTTCTGTCTCCCACTCACCTTGTCTGTATTTTTAACAGTTTATTTAATCCCTACATTTAGTCCCCAGGCCTTGGATAAAAATCGAAAACTTAATAACAACAGATGCCGCTTAGAGAATACAGTTCTCACAATCATAACGTGTGCTCTTTACTCCTAGAGCAGCAATTCTTGGAACTCAAGTTCCCAGAGCTACTAAAGCCGAACATCAGGGAATGGGGCCCAAGAATCTACATTTAAACTAGTTCGCCCAGTGAGTCATGTTCACAGCTTAGAACCGCTGCCTCAGATCCCTACCATTGCCCATTTGGTTTATTAGTCCCCAGCACGTTAACAGGCACAGGACCATCAGGGAGAAGTGACAGGTTAAAGGAAATGGCAGAAAAACCACATGGCGAAACAGGCGGAAGTCACATTAGGTCTTGAGTGAGGGCCGAGTGGCCCTGCCTGCTTTAGAATAAACCAGGGCATAGCCCAGAGCCATTACAATTGTTCACGTCAACAGCCCCAAATGATCAAGAAGTTGTAATTCTATTCGGTAATCTTGAAACTGCTTGATTTTTCATAATACGAATGTGGCTTACTTGTACTATAATGAAAGGAGAACATCATCTTCAGCAATAAATGTACACTATAGAATAGAATTGGGCTTACAGGATTTGCAGACAAATAGGTGGAAATTCAAATCCCAGTTTTGTAATACTGTCTAGTTACAGGAATTTCACCAGATTTCTTGACCTCCTCTTCCCTCATCTTTTAGTATGTAGACAGTACCCACCTGCTAAGGTTATTGGAGGGATGAAAAGAATTGGTATAAAGCATGTGACATCTGGTGGCACTTCAAGCCCAAAACATGGTAGCTACCACTAAAACTATAGGAAAAGAGACCCAGATAATTGTAACTTTCTATATTTGGGAACAATTGAATGTCTTCATGACTCATTCAGGTACGTAATAAAAATAGAGTTTCTCTCTATATAGCAATTTATATTTTTTTAAGTGGAGTCCCATAGACTTCTCACTTGAGGCCTATAGAAACCCTGTGAGGTAGACGGGTATGGGGCACCTAGTGATTTTGTACACACTTTGGTGTTCACTAAATACTATTTTATGAGTAAATGAATAATCTTTTCTTGCAGTGGATTTGTTCCTGAAAGGGAATATCTTAAGCTAGTTCTATAGGAATTAAATTATTGTCAGCGTGGTAAGAAAGGTCACGAAGGGAACCCTGCTTTGTGGCCTCCTCAGTGGAGAAGTTCACCACCTTATGTAACTGAAGTTTTAAATCTTCACACCAGAATACCGGCAGTTCCCACATTTGGGTGTTACAAGTTCCTAAAGATGAAACACTGCCTGAAACTAAAGCTAAAATTAGGACACAGAAGTAACCCATAAAGGCCCATAACAGATGCTCAGTAAATACTCGTTGAATTGAGCAAAGGCAACTTACTGTCTTTTTTCAAATTATTATTGGAATTGCTTATAATTTTGATGCTTTGAAACTCCCTTCCTGATATTCAGTAACCACAGCTATTTCATCAATTGACAACAACCAGTGCATACCAAATGGTTAAGTAAATGTTCCAGCTCACCTATTTGTTTAATTTCAAAAAGTAATTGACATTCAATTGTATGTACTGTTTTTAAGACACTTTTTCTGTGCCTTTTGAGCTAGTCTGTTTTAAAGTCTCCTTTCTATTTATCCAAATTGATCGAAAGCTACAATCAAACACCAAAAATGATTGCTTTTCTCCTCCCCGAGTGAAACAGGAAATCAAGGGCAGCCTCCCCAGACCCAGGCTGTGTCTTGCTTTTAGCATGCTTATCCCTGACACGCTCACTGCACTTGGTGAGACAGAGGCAGAGGAAGGAGGCTGCCTGCCCCCTCCTGCCCCCTGTAACTCCTCCCATTCCAGATTTTAAACCAGGTACCAACAGGTCTGTGTGGCATTTGTGGTTCACATGATATCGTTTCCTGAATCCTCTCTGACCCAGCTTTATTCATTTTCCTTCTATTACCTGTCCTCCGCCCCTGATAAAAATCGGTCAGGATTATAACCTATAGTCCATCAGATTCATCAGCCAGTAAAGGATTCAGCCTTGTGCCTTCAGCAGCTCTAGGAGAACCTCCTGTTTGTAGAGCCATTCTACTGATGGTAAAAGGAGTTTAGTGTTGCTGATGAATTAATTTGAATAAATGCTTCTGGCACAGGTGGTTTCATGTTCTCTGCCTTACTGCATTTTGAAGATCTCTCATCTCTCTCTCTCTCTCACACACACACACACATACACACGCGCGCGAATATACTGGAAACACTGAATAGACCACATGTTCTCAGTCATAATAACATCACTTCCTACAAGTCTTTTCCCTTTACATCCATGAAAAAAAGAATAGGCCATATAAAGGGAAGGTGTTGGTAGCCAAGAGGAGATTTCCCAAGTTTTTTCCAGGATAGATCAGTGGCTGAAGAGGATCTGTGTGTGTTCACACAATGTTCCGAGAGTCCTCCATTAAGCAACTGTATGGTAATTTGAAAAGTTGATGCCTAATTTTTGATATGGACATTTTCTCCTGCCCCATGAGATGGATTTTGAGTTAGATTCAAAGTGGCTGCACCCAGCCCCCTTTCCTTGGGAGTGCCTAGTCATTGATTTGAATTGCAAACAGAAATAACATGGCATCATTCACTAGGCAACGTGTTTCATTACCCATTTGGTTAATACAAGTGGTGCCCAAATAAGTGAGGGTCTCTCCAGCTTCGTCCTTCCACCGCCTTCTCTTTCTGGATAGAGGAGACCAAAAAATATAAAAGGTAATTTCAAAGGTTCTTCAGGGAAAGGGAACACCAAAAATTGAAAGGACTCAGAATGTACCTTTCCCCAAAGTGTAAAGTATAAATAAATTCTAGATCCAGTTCCTAGGAAGACTCGTTGCTGAGACGAAAGCCTGGCAACGTCCCGATTTGCAATTGGGTATAAAAATAGCAGAGTTTCTATTTCAGATGATCTGATTCTCCCCAGGATTTTTAAGGACAAGGAACCACTGAGTGGACATTTTGACATTTCATTCCTTGCTTTGAAAAATCTATCGTGGTAGAAACGTATGAAAGCTGTTTATCTTTGGGTTTTGTTTTGCTTTAGCAGTTATGGTCTGTAAAAGAAAAAAATATGTTGAAATCACACTTGCAAATCAAAGGTTCAAATATAATAGACCACAAAAATATATTACCAATTTACCCTTTTTCTAGGAGGTTCAGGGTTTATAAAATAGACATCAAACCACTACTCACCATCAAAGGTAGGTTACTTGCCAGACATCTTAAACTTATATTGATGAAGTCTATTAAGACTTTACCGAACCCTTATGCCTTGCTAAATGCAATCAGCAAGACAGTATAATCTCCTGCTACCACAGGCCTTTCAATTTGAGGATGTTTTCTATCTCTGTGAAGTGAGTGTGACCAGCTTAAATAAATCCAGCAAGGACACAGTAAAGTATAGAGGTTAAAAGTAAAGCCATATGCACGTCTTCTGGTAAGAGACAGATGTGGGTTTGGGGGTACTGAAGCTTATAAACTTAAGGACCCTCATAAAGAAAAGACCCCACGTAATTAGATCCAAAAGCGAGCATTTAGAATAATAAAGATTATAACAAATTTCAGGAACCATGATACTGCAGATTCCTCCTTTCTGCAATCTCTTTAGGAAATTGCCAGAATTATTTAAGAGAAGTGCTTCTGTTGCAGCCTTCCTTCTCTTTCCCATCCATCTAAGACTCCCAGCCACCCTAACTCTCACAGGGATCTTTTAAATGACGGACCCTGCAGCTTAGCGTCGTCAGTTTCAAGGAACATCCACCTCTACCTCTCTCAGTTTCAATTCCCTCATCTGTAAATGGGGTAATATGTTACAGGGATTCCATGAGATGTTGTATGTCAAGCATTTAACAGAGTGCCTGGTATGTAGTAAGTATTCATTAAAGGTTTGTGGTTATTACCAGTAATGAAGTGTGGTAGCTAGCTGCCATTTTACACTTACGTGCACTTTCTAAAACTCAGCATGGTTATAAGTATTTTATTTTTATTTATTTACTTAAGTAGGCTCCAGTGCAGGGCTTGAACTCACGACCCTAAGATCAAGACCTGAGTCAAGATCAAGAATTGGAGATTCAATGGACTGAGCGACCTAGACATCCCTATGGTTATAAGTATTTTAAAATCATGTCTTATTCATTTAATCTCAACTGTCTCATGATGTATTATTATTAATCCCATTTTACAGATGAGGAAATAGATCCAGAGATGTCAAGGAACTTGCTCAAGGCCACACAGTTAAGGGGGGAAAACTTGGAAAAATGGGGATTCAGGCCTAGGCATTATGACTCCAGAGCCCGGGCTCTTAAGTACTAAATGACATTATTGACTCACAACTGCCTTGCTAGCGTGGGAATGTGTAGTGTGTCTTGGGTCATAGCAGAAAGTGATGTAGCCCTCAGTCCCAACCTGTCAACCTGGGAGCTGCCACAGAGCCATAAAGGAGACCAGGTCCTGGATTTCAGCTATGGATGCTTGAAGAACATGTGTGTAACAATTCTGGGCAGGGCTTGGCTACACTGAATCCCCTCTCACTTTTTCCAATTGCAGAATCAAAAGTGGGTGAGTTACCTATACAGAGAGGACTTACTGTAAGAGGTTCACATAGTAATGAGAATATAGGTAAGCAAGGTGGGTAAAATAATGTATTATTAAAAGAAAGGTGGTTTCCAGATCATTCAGGGGTGAAAATATGCTATTTCTACAAAAAAAAAAAAGAGGATATTTTAGTTATGTAAGAAAATTTTTTTCTTTTTTAAAGATTTTATTTATCCATTTAGAGAGCAGGTGTGCATGTGAGCCGGACAAGGAGAAGAGGGAGAAGAAGAGAATCTCAAGTAGACTCTGCACTGAGCATAGACCCAGCTTGAATGACCCTGAGATGATGACTTGAGCTGAAACCAGGAGTCAGATGCTTAGCCAATTGAACCACCCAGGTGCCACCCCCTCAATTCTTTTCTTTTTAAGTGACCATCGATGCACTTGTGTCTCAGACAATAGGCTAATAAGGAGTACGCTTTGCATTTTATTACAGCCATGAGGAGAAGCAGGGCCTTGCAGAAGTTAGACAAATACACAGTAAATCCTCAGAAAGTGTTAATCAGCTGGTAGCAGCAGCAGCAGCAATGAGAAAGACAGTTGTGGTCAAATTCTCTCTCAGGCATTTGTGTGACTAGGAGAGTATAAAAATCTTTCTCAACCTATTTCATCATCTATAAAAGAGAAAGTAGCTTGTGAATGTCCCGTGAAAGAACATGAAGCATCTGGTACAGTGCTGGTTTGCTGATTACCTACTCAATGAATGGTAGCCATCTTTAGTACTGTTGCTACCGCTAATGATAGTATTGGTGACCATGTCTCAGGCCATCATTTCAAACTTAATCCGGAAGAGGAGATCTGTAAGACTTTCAGGACACAATGCCCAAACCACCTTCCGCAATGTGCCAGAAATGTGAGAACAACCTCCCCTGTTAGAAAGTAATATGCAATCCAGTTTAAAATGCCAAATTACCGTTTTGTCTCCAAAGACCTACTTAGATAATAGTAGGGAAATTAAAAAGGCATAACCCCAAAAGAGGAATAAAACAAGGGGACTCAAGTACACAAACAATTTCAACAACTTTAGATGAAGGAAAGCAGATAAAGAAGCTGTCTTTAGATGAGTAGATTAGAGAAACTATCATCTAAAGTGTCCATGGAGAGGGCAATAACAATGAGAAGTGAGCTAATTCCTCTTTTTGCAGAAGGCAAGGGCATGATGTAGGGGTGAGAACTAGGAAGATGGTTGAAGTAAGAGCACACAGAAGCCCACCTCCCTTCCTCATCTTCTTGCATACAGCAGACTACCTTGTGAGCCCCCCAAACTCCCCTCACACATGCCATTTACAAGAACTACGAAGGGGATGTGATCCAAACTGAGTATACAACCATAGAAGGGAGCAGGGGTGAAACGCAGAAATGATGATGGAGATTAAATTACAGTCTGTAGTTCTCTCTACAGTCTACCCTCTTCCAGAATGCCAACAGTCTGGCATCTACCAGAGGATTCTTCCCCAGTGAAGTGAACAACCTGAGAAAAAAAGTCTCCATTTACTGGCATTGGGCAGAAAGGCGAATGAAACTTGGCTCCAGTGAAACTTGGCTCCCCACCCAATCAAAGGAGAAATGCCTCACTCGGTGAGCTGCAACCACAAACGAAGAGCTTTCTATCCACTTTTCAGTGTCTATTTCTTAAATATGAATAGTCAAGAGTCACCAAGTATCTGAGAAAGACCTCCAAGTTGAATAAGGAAAAAAAAAATCTGTGGAATAAACTTTGGAAAAGAACTATAACGACAACCTCAGAAAGATAAAATACTGCTTTTTATAATACAGGGATGGGATACAATTTTTAATAGGCTCCATAGAAACTAAAATGTGGAAATTTTAAAAGTAAAAGAAAAACCTTCAATGGAAAATAAAAATTGGGGAAATAAAACAATAGTTAAAAGAGATGGAAATTAGTAGAGAAAACGTAGAGAAAAAAAATAGAGGATTGGTCTGGGACCTGTAACTTCTACATAATAGCAGTTTCAAATAAAATAGCATAGAGTAAATTATTCAAAAATAAATACAGGAAAAATTAACAGAATTGAAAGAAAACTCCTGGATTGAAAGGGCCTGCTCAGTGCCCTTTGAATAAATGAGTGGGAAAAAACCCCATAATGATTAATCATTACAAAATTTTGGAACACTTGGGCTAAAAAACCCCTCAAAACTTGTGGAAAGAAAACTCAGGGGAGAAAAATGAGAATTGCAATTTTAGACTTCTCAGCAGCAACATCTGCTGCTAGAAGACAAAGTTCTGCAAAACTCTACAGGCAAATTATGCTCAAGTTAGGATTGCACACCCAGACAAATTATTGATCAAGTGAGAGGCAGAATAAAAGTATTTCCAGACATACAAGGATAGCAAACATTACCTCTCACAAACTTGGTCTTAAGAAGCTTGTGGAAAATACGGTCCTACAAAACAACGAAAAATGCCATGAAAGAGGAAAACATGGCAGAAGATAAGGGTTTCAGTGCAGGAGAGGGTTTCTAGGATGATAATAAGCACTGGGATTCGGGAACTACTAGTTGAGGTGTGAGTGCGGAGGGCCTTATGAGAAAGTTCCCCAGGAATATAAAAGAAAGTGATAAACACCATCTCATTATCATGATAGATCATTTAAAAAAACACCTCAGTATTCAGGACATCTGATGATAAAGTTAGAAATTTTTTTTAAGTTTCAGTATATTAAAAGCAAAGCAACAGATAAAAATGAAACCATTATTAATTCAAAATAGTATGTGAAAAGACATAAGTATAGCATACTATTTAGCCCTGTAGTAAACCATGTTCATCTAGCCATAAAAACATAAAAACTGATGAAAGATTTTGCTAAAATGTATGCGGCTGGGGAAGGGAGGGAAGCGGGGTGGAGGGAAAGAGAGTTAAATCCTCATCTACCATAATTAGAAGTTATCAATGTCTAAAATGAAAAAGAAATCAAAATAGAGGATAAGCACATTTTATAGAAAGATAGACACACGGACGAACTAGTTAGTAACAAATGTTTGCCTCTGTGTCTGGGCAAAGGAGAGGATGCAGCATTTGATATGCTTTCCTTTTTTGCATTCCTGGGCTAAAACTTTATTTATTTATTTATTTATTTTAAAGATTTTATTTATTTATTTGACAGAGAGAAATCACAAGTAAGCAGAGAGGCAGGCAGAGAGAGAGGAGGAAGCAGGCTCCCTGCTGAGCAGAAAGCCTGATGTGGGGCTCGAACCCAGGACCTGGGATCATGACCTGAGCCGAAGGCAGCGGCTTAACCCACTGAGCCACCCAGGCGCCCCTAAAACTTTATTTTTAAAGCAGGATCAAAAAGTCGGTGTGAGAGATTTCAGAAATAATGACATTTCTTTGCCCAGGCCAGTCAGCGTCCTTCTTGACAAGGTTCCAGTCTAGCTAGACACCAGAAGTTACTGAGTCTTATGGCACCAAGAGGGGCTCAGGGGCACTCCTTCTGGAAGGGTTCCACAGCTAAGTGGAGGCACAGATGATAGCTGTGTGGGGGCAACTTACCGGGTTCTCCTTGTCTTTGTTTTTTGTTTTTTGGTTTTTTTTTTTCTTCTGTAAAAGGCGTCTGATAGCAATCCCTCCTCATTAGGCCATTGGAGGACTGAATAGATGAGCCATATAATATGCTTAGCACCATCTCTGGCTAATGAGTTCTTAATAAAGGGTACTTTATTTTTACCACCATCCCTCAGTCCCAGAGTGAAGACAACTTACACTAAGAGCTGGAACTACCAGGATCCAGAGCTCTTGACTTCAGGTTCTGATGGGAGCATGTGGAGATGGACAGACTGAGTTGTAGCCCTGTGTATGCAGGAACAAGGGCAGGAGCCCCTCGGGAGCCCCAAGGATAGAGCCCCCGTCCCCTCCCCAACCTGCCTTTTCAGCATGGCATTCTAACTGGTGCTGGGTTTTACTTCCAGTTTCTCCCACCAGGTACTTGAAGCATTTGCTTTACTTAGAAATACTTCTCAGCCAATGAAAATCACTGAAGTTTTTATAAAGTGATGTTCAGGATAGCTCTTTTGGAAACAGTATTTCCCTTGAAATTCTAGACCAAAATCTCAAAAAGGCCAGAGTGGGGCAAGTGGAAGAATAGGAGCAATAAGTCAGAAGAACATCCTTCGTGGGGCGTGAGGTCCTGCTAAATGGAATCCTGAGGGTGCAAGCGTAATTCCCTGGATGCCAAAGGGTTTGTCATACCTGGGAAGCTTGCAGTACCTCTTGGTACCCGGAGTGGCCGTGACGGGGTGTGCTGTCACTGTGTGTTACTCCTGACCTTCCAAACCTTCCTAGAACCAACATCACCATGTGCCCTGGCGGCTCTCTTCAAAGGCTCTAGAACCGGGGGGAGCCTCGGAGCCCACAGGCTCAGGAGGACTGGGTGGTTGGAGGGGGCTTGCCACAACCAGCTCAGTTGTCCAGGCTGACTCCTAAGGTCTAAAAGACAGACCGACTGCAGCTACCTGATCCTTTCGAACACCTTCTAGGTTGCCAGGAAGCCCCCAGACCTCAGACATTCTGCATCTGCCCTTGGCAGTTTGTGGTGCTCAGAAGTGTGGGCTACTCATTTCACTGTGGCTTTGGTTGGCAGTCCAGACTCTTACCCAGTGAGATTCCTGAAGGTTTTGAAGCAACTGGGGAGGCTGTTAGCAAGTGTTTCTTTTTTGGAGAGCTATTTAACCATCCCTTTATCAACCAGAATCAGCTCTCTGTTGAAGTGGGTGGTTTCTTCATTTGCCGGTCCTCAGTGACTGTTCATAAGACGCATCCTCAAGTTTTAAGTTCGTGTGAACAGATCAGGCCTAGAATCACCCCACCTCAGGGCATTTGTTTTTTTTTTTTTTTTTTTTTTTAATTAAAGCAGCCATCAGAGGCTCAGGATCTAATTTAATTAAACTATTCTGCTTCATAACCAAGGTTCCAATAGAAGGCTCTCAAGAGTATTGATTTGCTGCTTCCGGAAATCAGCCTGAATTCCCACCCAGGTGTGCCATGTTGGAAGGAGAGAAATGCTGGGACGTTTCCTCTTCTCTTAGAATGCAATTCTCCAGCTTTGGGGAGTAGAGTTCTTTAAGACTCCTAGGAGAGGGAGTCTGGTCCTTGTCTCCCAGGGCCTTCCTGGCCCTGACTACACAGCCCCCTCTGTCTGCAGGGCCTGAGCCTACACCCATCGAGTGTTTCTGTTCATTTCCCCTCAGCTAAGGAGTCATTGCAATGGGGGAAATAAATTAGAACTAAATTAGACTGAGCTTCACAGTCTGGAAGCGTGACTGCCGATAAGCATTACTAGTTGTTTTATGTCTCTGCTGCCTGGTGGTGGGGGCCGGGGGGCTCCCACATCAGTCACCAGCAATATGGTTAATCGGTCCACAGAGCAGAGGTCTGGAGAGGGGTCCCACCCCGCTGCAAGGGTTTCTTCCTTCAAGTTGTGTCCTCCCCTAAGAAAAAAACACTTACCTACAGCTTATTCTTGAATTGTTAAAAAGCTCTTCCTTCCCTCTTTTCCCTTGCTGACCCGGGAGAAATCCAAATTGGAAAACTTCCGATTTACGATGATCAACAGAGGAGAACAACAGATCATCTTGGGCTAATACCAGTAGCAGGAAGACCAATTAACAAATTCATGAATTGTGCTGCTTACACCTCTCTTCCTAAGGTTAATTATGTGATCAAGTAATAGCTTTTGCCTTGATGATGGGACCCTTAGGAAATGAAAGTGTGTTTCCACTTCACAAGTATGTTTGCTTTTCGGTCCTGCTTTGATACCACAGGAACTGGGTCCAGCAAACACCTCCCATACACAAAGCTATAATCAAAGGAGGGATTTAAATAGCTCAAGACTCGGTGTATAAACAGAAGCATAATTCATTAAAGTGCTGACATCCACCTATACCTTATTATCTCTCTCTGCTTTGGACGATTTCTGTTGTCAGTCCTTTCCAGATGATGTGGACCAGAGAGTGTCAAGTGACCGATCTTTTCTCATTATTCTCCTTTGGGGGGAATCAGTCAAATCAGCTACTTGGCCTTAAATACAGAAAAAAAAATCACCTACATTTTTAGGGGATACGTTCAGCAAGGCTGTTTCATCTGCCTGTTAAAAATTGTAGTTTCGGGGCGCCTGGGTGGCTCAGTGGGTTAAAGCCTCTGCCTTCGGCTCAGGTCGTGATTCCAGGGTCCTGGGATCGAGCCCCGCATTGGGCTCTCTGCTCGGCGGAGAGCCTGCTTCCTCCTCTCTCTCTGCCTCTCTGCCTACTTGTGATCTCTGTCTGTCAAATAAATAAATAAAATCTTAAAAAAAAATTGTAGTTTCTATCTTTTGGGGAATTATTCCATGGCAAGCACCTCATGCGAATCCATTCGTGTAATTTTCTCTCTAAGCCTACAAGGCAGATGCTTTCATTTTTGTCATCTCTCTTTTACAAGGGAGGAAACTGAGGCACAGAGAGTTTATGTGAATTGCCTAAACCCGTAACAACTAGGTAAGTCAGAATTCGAACCCAGGCAGTCTGGCTCCAGAGTCCATACACTTACCTACGAGATGCTGTTGTTTTCTCCTGTTGGGTCCCTTTGGGCACAGTGTTAGGGGACAGTGGGTTATTTCACAGACTGGAGAGGCAACACCAAAAGGTATATTTTGCCATTAGAGATCTTCAAGTGAGGGGCCCAAGCTACCTCCTCTGCCTGCCCTCACTTCCAAGGAGTTGGAAACAATACTGGTTCCTGTGGAGGCTCCTAGAAGTGTGATAGGCTGTGACCAGAGATCTCTGTCAGGCTGACTCTCCCGTTGTCTCTTCATGAGCTCCGGGCTTGCCTGGGTGAGGCCCCCAACCAGTGCTCACGGAGGATGGTCTCTCTTCACGGTGACACAGCCATGCCTGGATGGATGCAAACTCTGACAACATGGATAAATGAAGAGATGGCTCATTAGCTTCATCCAGGACTAACCACAGAACTCCCTAGATTAAGATACATGTATTAAATTCATTTTGTATCTACTTATCACAAGAGCACCCGCTGGACAGGGCAGAGGAAGTTATGGGTCGAGGTTGCGTAGTCAGACTCTGCTCCTTATAGCAGGTGACCTCAGGTGTGTTATTTACGACCCTTGCCCTTCAACGGCCTCATCTGGAAAAGCGTATCTACCTCATAGTTGTAATGGGAGCAAAATCAGATAATCCAGGGAAAGCAGCTCAAAGTGTGGTCCTTGGACCAGCCTGGCGGGCAGCCTTCTCTGAAATGCAGACTCCCAGGTACCATCCCAGACTTGCCAGAACAAATCTGTGTTTTGTCCTACAGGTCATTCACCTCATGGTCCATCATTATAAATACTGACATTAGAGAAGCCATAGTAAAGAGAACACGTGATGGTTTATTAGTTGTAATTTTATCAGTTGAGATTATCTACTCAAATTAAATTCAGCATCACTGTTCTGGGATTAAAGGGTTAAAAGGGGGTGGGGGGTGGGTACCTTGGAAATGAGCTGCAGGGCCAGGGTTGGAAACCCCTCCCTCATCTCCACTGTTGCTCATTTCCCAAATTCTCGGAGATGAAGAGAAAACACCTGACGAAAGTCAGAGACTTTCTGGGGAAACCATTGGGAAAACCAAAGTCAGGGAAACAAATGGCCATAAAACATGCAGCTTTCACATCAGGCTGTGATTGAAGCTGGCAAGTCGTGCCTAGTACTGAAACCAGAAAAGCCTTTTTATAAAAATTACTATTATTATTATTTTTAGCACAAGCCGAGCCTCCTGCCAGATCATGGCTTTTAATTTAAGTGCACAGTTACTGCTCAAAAAGTGATTCACAAGGCTTTAAAGAGCCACTCTCCTTTGGAAGTTGGTTCAGAATGCAGAAGGTTTGGAGATTAGTGTTGAGAGAGAGCGCGTTTGACTGCCTAAGGATTCAATCTCCCAGGTACTTAGATATTTCGCAGCGAGAACTGATGTCCATTAAACTGTAAGCAAATTAGAGTTCAAGCCAAAGATATAAACGAAGACATAATTAGCGTACAGGAGCCATCCACCATCATTAGACTTCTCTTAGGTGAGAAGTCTTATGCTTGAGAATTAGTTCCTTGCACAAAAGGAAATTATACAGCTGCTTTACGCAGGCTGCCAATGCTGGGTTTCATCCCACTCAATTTCCAATAAAATGAAGCAGATGTCTGTAAGATGGCATTAAAGTGTTAATTTTCCTTTTGGGTTTACCTCCATTTTCTCTTTAGAGGAACCCAGAATGGTTTGGTAAATAGAATATTTTGCCAGTCAATAAATAAAAAAGCTATCCTTACCAAATGGCTGCTGGGCCACCACACGTGATGGAAACTTCCAGGGAGCTGAGCGGATAGGAGGGCACACCGTCTACAGAGAAATTGATTTGGAGGAAAACAACAACAACGACAACAACAAAACACTGCTCCCTGTCCCTCAGATCCAACTGCCCTGAAGTCATGTGGTTCTGTCAGGTTCTGACACACCGTGGGGGCTGCTTGACCAGGCCTGGCTTCCAGGCCCAACTTTAGGGAGACAGACAAAGGAATTGAGCTCCCAGAGCAAGATAAATCTATGAAGTGTATTGTTGCACCAATTCTGCAGCTCCAAGAGGAGAAATGGGATGCAAGTCCTCCCTCCCCCACCCTGTCACACTTTACTGGTGGACAGCTGAACTAGAAATAATGAGGAAGCATCTTTGAATTCTAAAACTGCCACATGTCATACCCCGTGTCCCCTCCGGCAATCCCTCTGTAGACATGGTGATTTGGAAGTTGGGGCCAACTTGGAAGGAGCTTGGCAGAGACCCTCCCTGGATCTGGAGGACAATGGAAGACCACCATCAAGGTCGGTGGGAAGGCTGTTGACTGGGACCCCAATTCTCTGGGCAAAGGCCCTCTTGGGTCTGGCCTGAAGGGAAAAGCAGTGGATGCAACAAGAAGCCAGATGGATCCTTGATGAGGAGAGGCAACATGGTGGCTTCCTGGGGGTGCTGAGGAGAAACCCAACTGCTATCTGGGAGGTTGGTGCTCAGTAGGTGTGTTACACCCAGCCTGTCCTCCATCCGCAGCTGGGAGGTCTGGCTTTGAAGCAAAGCTGCTGTTGTAGCTCAGTGGGCTGGGAACACTGCTTTGGAAGCTAAATAATCACAATAATAATAGCTACCTCCCAGAGAGCCCATTTTTAGTGAGTCTATGAAGTGGATGAGTTTTTTCTCTGTTTTACCAACGAGCAATCAGAAGCTAAGTGCGTGTCTGCCATTTGCCCAAAGTCACCTAAACAGATGGTGGTGGAGATTGGAGATTAGCTTCCACATGGGAAACTAAAGCTGGCCTCTCTTTCTGCCCTCCAGAACATTCTGGAAGCTGGGAAATGTGTAAGACACAAGAAGAAACTTGGGGTGTTCTTTTTTTTTTTTTTTTTAGATTTTATTTATTTATTTGACAGAGAGAGATCACAAGTAGGCAGAGAGGCAGGTAGAGAGAGAAGGGTGGGGGGGAAGCAGGCTCCCTGCTGAGCAGAGAGCCCAACGTGGGGCTCGATCCCAGGACCCTGGGATCATGACCTGAGCCAAAGGCAGAGGCTTAACCACTGAGCCACCCAGGTGCCCCTGGGGTGTTCTTTCTGAAGGAGGGAGTGGCATGTCCTAAAAAATGGAGGAAGTGGAGATATGGGAGAACAGGGGAGAAATGAAAAGAAAAAAGGGTCCCAAGGAGAGAGGGTGTTAGGAACAAAAGGGAGATCATGGCCATAAGTTCTGGGCAATGAGGTTCTCCACTTCTGTCCCCATTTTGTTTGTGTCAAGAGCCTCAGAAACTTCCTGGGACTTTGAGTGTGGGAACCATAGCCAGCCTGGAACCTGGAGGGACAGACCACTCCAGAGAGTCCTTCCCATCATGGAATATGGGGCAACTACTGACCAAGTGACAAAACCCCAGTTGCAGCCTGATACCCCAAACCCCAGTTTCCCCGGCCCAGAGGATAGCTCGGAATACTCCTTGGGGACACTCAGGGTGGTAGGGAGCAGTCTTGACACCAGTCTCTGTTTACTTAAATCCATGTTCCAAAGGAGGCTGCTGGTGGGGCCTCACTGGCCTTTGGAAGAGGGAGAGATGGGGCCCCCAAATCCAGATCACACAAAGCTCTTCTTTCTAGAACTCTGTCAGCTAATGGCAGTTTGATTTCACATCTGTCTTTCACCCAGTGCCTTCTTCGTGAGAACATCGTCGTGTGTTGTTTGTGTTATAAAGTGTACATTTTAAATTTAATTTTTTAAATGGCTTTTAAGATACATGCACCAAGACTTGGGACACTCATTTGTTGAACCATTGGTGGGGGGAGGGAGAAGGAATGCAAGAAGGAAATAGAGAAAATTTTTTTAAAAAGAAGGGCCATCTGTACCCCAATGGTCATAGCAGCAATGGCCACAGTTGCCAAACTATGGAAAGAGCTGAGATGCCCTTCAACAGATGAATGGATAAAGAAGATGTGGTCCATATATACAATGGAGTATTATGCCTCCATCAGAAAGGATGAATATCCAACTTAATACCCAACTTTTGTATTAACATGGTCAGGACTGGAGGAGATTATGCTGAGTAAAATAAGTCAAGCAAAGAAAGTCAATTATCATATGGTTTCATTTACTGGTGGAGCATAAGGAATAAGACAGAGGACATTGGGAGATGGAGAGGAGAAGTGAGTTGGGGGAAATTGGAGGGGGAGACAAACCATGAGAGACTGTGGGCTCTGAGAAACAAACTGAGGGTTTTGGAGGGGAGTGGGGTGGGGGGTTGGGTGGGCCTGGTGGTGGGTATTAAGGAGGGCAGGTGTTGCATGGAGCACTCGCTGTGGTGCATAAACAATGAATCTTGGAACACTGAAAAAAAATTGAATTAAATTAGAAAATAATAAAAAAAATTAAAAATTTAAAAAGTCCTTTCTGCCAGTGCTGTAAATGAATCATTAAAAAGCCCCCCAAGCAGTCCCAGATCTGGTGTTTTGCTTGGGAGCAGCAACACCTGCCATGCACGGGCATTTCCTGGGCTTGGTCTGCCAGTGGCTGGCCTCCTCCTCATCGGTGACCAGTTCCAGAAGGCCCTTCCATGGGGACAGCTGAGGGCGTTTGGCATGCTGTCTGGGCTGTCAGGCGCTGATCCCTGATACTCTGTAAAGAAACAGTTTTGCTGCTGTTGTGAAGGATCTGCGACCTGTGGGAGTAAAGGGGCAGCCCCAGGAGCATCAACAGAGGCCAAGAACAGAGGCAAGACCTCCCCCCCGGCACCAGAAAGGACTCAAGGTAAGTCTCCAGCCTGGAGTCCTCCTGGGGGGACACCAAGGAAGCCATCTGACCCAGTAGTCCCCTCAAGATGATGGCTAGGAGCTTGCAGAGCTAGAAATGGGGCCCCAAGACATCCAGATATCAACCGTTCTGAGATTTCCAGGACTGTCCTGACTCCCTATCATTCTTTTCCATTCATTTCTGCTCTAACATCACATACACATTGCTAAAAAGTCTGAGTTCTACAATAGCATGCTAAAAAATAATAGGGCTTATGGGAAAAATAGAGCCAGGACAGTCCATAAAAATCTGTGGAACTTGGTAACCAGAGCACTAGCAAAAACAATCACAACCCTAATAAAATAGGAGCCTGGTTATATGTCTCCTGGTATTTGCACTTGGCATCACCGGCTGTGAATTCTTCACAGTCTTCACTTCCCCGCTTCTCCTTCTAAACGTGGGTCCCCAAGGGCCTTGCTTCCCCTGGAGATAAGTGCCGTCTAAATTGGAAGTTCGAGCCCTGGTGTAGGCTGCCTTATTGGATATTCTTAACTTTGGGGCACTACAATCAATCTCCTAGGTATAACTCTTATTTATAAGAAATATTTTGACGATTGATGAATATTTGATATGGCACCATGAGGATAACAATTAGCCAAATCCAATGGAAACCTGATTTGAACTAACCAACTGTGAAAATGGCTCTTTTTGAGTAGGGAGAATTGAGTGATGGCTTATGACAGGTGATGTGCAGGCACTGGCATTCATTTCCTTGGGTGTGATAGTGATACTACAGCTATGTTTGTAAAGTATCTGTTAGACATAAAAACAAAAACAAAAGCAAAAACCAAGGTAGATATGTCAAAAAATGCAACAGTTGTTAAATCTGAGTTAAATTGATTACATTTAAATAAGTTAAATTAGTTAAATCAGTTAAATCTGAGTTGTAAATCTCATGAGTTTATGAGGTTTATACTATTCTCTTTACTTTTCTGTTTCAATGAGATATTTTTGTAATTAAAAAATATGGAATCTCCTACTGTAAAAAGTAAAGAAAGATTCAAAAACCAAACCAAACCAAACCAAACAAATAAAAAACCCCAAGATTATGGGAGCAGGCCAAATGAAAGACCTCTCAATGGCCAAAGTTGGACCAATTTAAACAACAATAACAACAAAAGTAGCATTAAATATAGCCGAAAGTATAAAATAAACATTTGTTAAGTGTGTATTGATATTAAAGAATGATTGTATAAATAGTAAATTGGGGAGAGGAGGTAAATCTTCTGTGCAGAATAATTCCAAATAATTTGTGTTTATGTATACTCTACCCACAAGGAGGTGGAATGTAACAGTGTGTGTTGTGCCCAGTGTGGACTTCCTTCCAAAGACTATGGGAAAGGAGGGGGATGGAGTACCCCTACAAGTGGAAAAACCTGGCAAATATTACCTCTGCCTGATGGTGATCAAGGTCAACATCAACAGTGGGAAGTCATGTTGATAACATGTTCCTTTGATATATGATAGAAATGCCACTTCACCTCTGTGATCTTCCCCCAAATTCCTATAATCACAGTCTAGTTATGAGAAAGCTACCAGACAAGTCTCCATAGAAGGCCATTCTTCAAAATGAAGACCAGTGCTCTTCAAAACCATCAAGGTCATGGAAACTAAGAAAAGTCAGTGAAACTGTCCAGCCCAGAGGAGCCTCAGGAGACTTGATGACTAATTGAAACATGGTATCCTGGATGGGATCCTGGAACAGAAACATGACATTAGGTAAGGAAACCTGAATGGAGTGTGACAAATGTACTATACTGTACGATATGATACTGACATAAAATGTTGCTAATAGAGGAAACTGGGTGTGGGCTATGTGGGAACTCTCTGTACTAGTTCCATGATTTTAGGCTCTAAAAAAATAAAGTGTATTTAAAAAAAATAGGAACAAATACATTAGCAAGACAAAACTGCCCTCTCAATTATATTTTGATTTTAAAATATTTCCCAGAGCACTATGACAGTTAAAGGAATTCAGATCAGTGGACCAGTGGACCAAATGAGGCAGGATGGGGACCCCCACCCTCTCACCTCCACTCATTTTTATTTATTTCCAGCTCTTCCCACATTTCCAACCTCAGCACCTCTAGAAATGCCCTTGGTTCTCTCCCACAATCCTACCACTGACTTACTTGTTGTTTTTAAGAAGGCCCCACGCCAAACATGGAGCTCAGTACGGGGCTCAAACTCATGGCCCTCAGATCAAGACCTGAGCTGAGATCAAGAGTCAGATACTTAACTGACTGAGCCACCCAGGCACCCCAGGAGGGAAAGTGATTTTTGGTTTATTTTTTAATAACAGCTTTATTGTGGTATAATTCACATACCAAAAAGTTCACTTATAAAATGTGCTAGTCCATTGTACATAATGTACTCATAGAGTGGTACAACCATCACCACTATCCAATTCCAAAACATTTTCATCACTCCCAAAAGAAATCCCATACCTGTTAGCAGTCACTCCCTTCAACCCCAACTCTTGGGCAACTATTAATCTACTTTCTGGCTCTAGGGATTTGACTATTCTGAACATTTCATATACACAAACTCACACATCATATGATTTTTTTGTGACTGGCTTCTTTCACTTAGTAAAAAGTTTTCAAGATCCACTCATGTTGTATTATGTATCAGTACTCCATTCCTTTTTATGGCCAATTTCCCATTTTATGGATATACCACATTTTGTGTATTCACTCATCAGTTGATGAACATTCGGGTTGTTCCCATTTTAGGATTATTATAAATAATGTTACTATGAGCATTAATGTACAAGTTTTGTGTGGACAGATTTTTTTTCTCTTGGGTAGATACCTAGGAGTAGAATTATTGGGTCATATGGTAACTCTGTGTTTAACTTTTTGAGGAACTGCCAAACTGTTTTCCAAATGATACACCATTTTATAATCCCACCAAGAATGTATTAACATTCCAATTTCTCCTTGCCAATACTTGTTATTGTCTGCCTTTTTTTTACTGTAGACATCCTAGTGCATGTGAAGTCCGCTGTCTCAATTGTGATATTGATATGCGTTTCCATAATAACTAGTAATATTGAGCACATTTTCCTTATTTTCCCAGGTTTATTGTAGTGTAATTGAAAAACAAAAGTTGTTTATATTTAAGGTATACAGATTGATGTTTCGATGTGTGTATATATATGAAATAATCACCACAATCAAGCTAATTAACATACCCATCATGCCAGATGTTAAGCACCTTTTCATGTGTTTACTGGCTATTTGTGTATCTTCCTTTTAGAAATGTCTATTGAAATCATTTTTCATTTTTAAAATTGGATTTTTTGCTTTTTTTATTGTTGAGTTATCAGAGTTCTTGATGTATTCTGGATATAGGTACTTATAAGATATACAATTTGTAAATATTCTTTCCAATTCTGTAGTTTTTCTATGGGTTTTTTTTTTTTCACTCTTTAAATGGTCTACTTTGAAGAACAAAAGTTTTTCATTTCGATGAGATCCATTTATTTATTTATTTATTTATTTATTTATTTTTACCTCATGCTATTGGTGTTATATCTAAGAAACCATGCTTAACTCAAGGTCATAAAGATTTATTCTTATGTATTCTACTAAGAGTGTTATAGTTTTAGATCCTGCATTTAGGTTTATAATCCTTTTAAGGCAATTTTTGTGTATGATGTGAGGTAGGGATTGAAATTCATCCGTTTGTATGTAAATATCTAGTTGTCTCAGCATCATTGGTTGAAAGAACTATTCTTTTTCCTATTGAATTACCTTGCCAGGCTTATTGATGACCAACTGACCATAAGTGTAAGGGTTTATTTCTACTTCTTTATGTTTTAATAACTATTATTTTCTTGTTGTGAAGATATATTTGTAGACTGCAGAAGTTTTAAAAAATATATGACAACAAAAAGAAATGATATTAAAACATGCTGTAGTCTCATCATCTAGAGCAAATCAGTTTTTTGAAAATGAGTTTCAAAACTTTTAGAAATATTTTTTCTTATACAGCAAAAACCTGTGGCAGGGAGTATAGGTGTTCTGACCATCTTAATATCTTAAACCCTCCTTTGTCAGATCTCCCTCAAGCTTGTCCCTCCCCTCCCACTGTTGCCATTCTTGGAGAAGCATTCCCACGCTGCTACTACTCTGGTGACCCATCAGACTCAAGACTTAGCCTTTCTCTGTCTATGTTGTTACTGTTTATGCTGGTCTTCTTTGATTTCTTTCTGATGTCTCTCTTTTTATAAGTCTTAAATTTACAAACTTCTAAGAAAAGATCTGACTGGGTCAGTGATTCACATCCAACATGGAGCACCATGGAATCCTCAGTCCAGGTCAATGGAAGTGACTATATACTTTGTTATTCAAACTGACTTTTTTGAGAATGACATGAAGGCTAATTGTAGTTAAGCTGGAACAACCAAGGTATAAACTGAGACTATTCCAGGCAGACTAGGATGCATAGTCACTCCACTTAGAGGCCACCAATCTTCCTTCAATTTATTCTAGCATTTTCTAAAGTGTGCTCTAGGCTATATCCTTCCTCTTCACACCTCTTTTTTGGTGGTTTACAGTGTACATTAGCATAATAGAAGCTGGGAAGGATCTGAGTAATTTTATTTACGATATCCCATATTTATTGCCTGGGTTCTCTTTCTTCATGGATTCTTCTTCCACTTCTCATGACCTGGCTCTAGCCAACTGGGGCATCACCCCCTTGAATTCACTGGGTCAGGGAGGGTCCCATGATAGAACTTGGGCAAAGGAGAGCACTGATTCTAGAGCTTGCACAAAAACTACCAAACATTTTCTCTCTTCTCCTCCAGAAGATGCACAGTAAGATGGAATTGGTGCTGCTGTACAGTGAAAATAAACCCAAGTATGCCACTGGCTCCCTGGAGCACAGAGAAGAAAGCCTCTGTTCCCTCCCCAACCTGGGGGGATCATGAAATGAGAGACTTCTAGTAGAGGGTTAAAAAAAATGGCAATGATCCCCATCAATGACCAACTCAAGGCTATTCACAAGGAAAACCATGGGGAGAGATAAATAACTGCCCCAGAAAGAAAACTGGTCCTTGGTGACATTACTGAATGTCACCATTCAATGGTGGTTTCTCAACTGAGTCCAGCCCTGACTTTGGGTTATTAGCTGACTACATACCTTTGCCTGTTGGGTTTGGGTTCTCTTTCACCTACAGTTAGAAGGAAAAAAAAATCTTGTTTGGGGAAAGCTGATCTTTGTCTTAATCTTCTAGACCACAGCCCTCTGGGCCAGGGTAGTAGAATGGAAAGGAGCAGGTGTCCCATGTCACACGTGCAAGCAGCTGTTGAAGAGTACTTGCTCAGGAGGGGCCGGTGGTAGTGGCGGTGCGGTGGGCTGAGAGGGGGAGTCAGGGAGGCAGGCAGGTGCGTGGTCTCCCAGGGTTCTGGAGCCCAGCCTGGGATGTGGTAGGAAAGCGCCTAAGAGAAAAGAACAGGGTGCGGCGGGCGGGGTGGGGGGTGCTTTACAAGACCCAGCAGCACCAGGTAAATTCCTCTTTCCAGGGAGACATGGGAGGAGAAAGAGGAAAAGGAAAAGAAACTCAGATTCTTTCTAGTTGGGGAGCGGAGTGGGGGGAAGGCAGACAAGATGCCAGCCAGGACTTGCTTCAGCCGTCATTAGACTGGTTGTTGAGGCTCTTCACCCCATCTCAGAAGTGTTCTGGAGGAAGGGGAGGGCTTCGTGCCCTGGGATGGGGCTGCCTTGCCTACCTAGAACCGAGGGTGCTGCTGCTGCTGCTGCTTCTTTTTTTTTTCTTAGATTTTAATTTATTTATTTGAGAGAGAGATCACATGTGTGAGTACAAGCAGGGGGATCAGCAGGCCGAGGGAGAAGCAGTCTCCCCACCAAGCAGGGAGCCCGAACTGGGGCTGGATCCCAGGACCCTGGGATCATGACCTGTGGCGAAGACAGATGCTTAACCAACTGAACCACCCAGGCGCTGCCTGAGAATGCTTCTTTAGATTAAATGCTCGTTCTCTTGTTTGGGGAATAAAATTAAATGGGTTTTGTTTGTTTTTTTGTCTTTAGCCTGCAGAAGAGATCCCACAGGGACGAGCCAACCCCCACCTTTCCTGGACTTCTCTGGCTGGCCTGCGAACCTTCTTCTCCTGTTTGACACTTTCTCTTTCATCTGCCTGTGCCTGTGGCTCTTGGGTCCTGCACACGCACCACACCCCGAAGGCAATGGGACCTAAGACTGATTTTTAAAAACGCCTGCTTTTTGTTTTTCCCAACTGCAAAATCCACACAAAAACAGAGAATAAATACAAACTGCTTCTACCACCTGAGGAATGACTGTTAACATGATATTCCACCGTCTAGTAGTTTTCCTTGGCATGGACGGATGCATAATCTTTTCAAAACGTGATTTCTGAAGGAATCGTCTTCCCAAGTCCTCCCCAGACCTCTCCTTTTCCCATTTGCTCCAAATAAATGGGGTGCCACAGACTCAGAAGTTTATTGGAGAGAGCGAGCGAGCTTACTGCTTTAGACATTCCCTGTGATGAGCATGAAGGAAATTACTACCTCACCACATACTTCAAAGATTTTTCTTTTGTACAAATATGACCTGTCAGATGGCCCTGGCTTCCTAAGCTTCGAGGAAGTTATTGTGAAAGAGAGTCTTTCTTTCTTTTCTTTAACAATCATAAAAGGAAAATAAGACCCCAGCTGTGTTAGTCCCGAGGCTGAGCGGTTGCTGGGAGAATGGGAGGCAAACAGGAGCAGACAGTGAGGGGTCCCTCCTCTGCCGGAAGCATGCAGGGAAGTTTCTAGATGGCCTCAGGAGGCCTGATTTGCTGCCCGGTTTCTTGAGCCTTGGAACCCAGATGAAGCATTTATTCTGGTAGCTTCTTAGGTTTCCCTGCCTGGCCACTGAGGTAGTTAAGTGCGAGTTTACTGAGGATGCCCTCCGGATGGATGGGGGAGCCCCAGGCATCGTGGGCAATGAAGAACTGCTGTAGACCAGAGCACCCCACTTCCTCACCCCACATGGCCTGAGGAGTCCTGCCAACAGGTATTTCCTACTCAGGAGGATAAACTCTGGGTGGAACTCAGTCGCTGGAAAGCCCAGAAGATCTTTGGAGGGAGTTCTAGAACAGCAGTTGGCTCATCTAATTGGATAAGATCGCTTTAAAAAGGACAATAAAGGTGTTACCCTGACAAAAACAAAGGTGGTTTCTTCTCAGACCCTTTACTGGTCCTTTGTGTCCCTTAAGAATACTTGAGAGTGGTGGTTCCTGAAGCACGGTCCCAGATGGCAGGATCAGCTGGACAGACATCAAGTTACGACCCCTTTCCCCCTGAACACCAACAGGGCTGTTGTTTAGACCACACCCATGGAGAGATGACCATGAGGGGCTGCAAGCAAATCCCATTCTGATGGAGCTTCGTTTTGGGAAGGCTCAGGAGAAAGACCTTGCTCACAGCTGCCGCAGGGACCCAAGTGTACAATCGGAACACAGTGGAGGGCGGGTAGCAGCTTTAGGAGCTCACCTTCCTAACGCAAACTCAGCCTTCCCCCTGCTCTTGATCCATGTCCCTCTCCCCCAGTTCCCCACCCTCGCTCCCATTCCTCTCTTCCCACTCTTAAATTTTCTCTCCTTTCCCTTAGATGTCCCCTCCACTCTAAAGAATGCCTCCTTTCAGGGACTAGCCCCCCTCCATGAAGCCTACCTTGGTTCTCCCCCATGGAAAGCCTTGCTCCCTTGACTGAACTCCCATGGCATTCTGTCCAAATGATGCTGAAGCCCTTGGAGCTTCAGGACAGCAAGCTCTGAGTGGCAGTCCCCTCTGTCACCCCCCTAATGCCTCCTCCAGAAGGAAGGAGAACCCCCTGAGCCTGCCATGAGCAGTGAGTAAGAAATCACAGCGAAGAGTGGTGGGGAGGACTCTGAGTGAAGGAGGATGAAAAGCCACAGAAATAAATCAGCATCTAAATGGTGACATGATCGACCAAGACAAATTGGCCCCCTCGTTTCCAGTTTAAAGATTGATTATCACATTAATGTTAAATTTTATTTAAATGAGCCTATTTCTTCACAGTGGGCATTCAGTAAAATGTCCCTATGGAACTGAATACTAGGAGAAAAAGAATAAAGTCTCAATGAAGATGGGAAATCACTAAAGGTAAAACTAACTGCGTCCATAAAACTATCTCTGCAAGACTTACTTCTCTCATCTCAAAGACGTCCATCCATCCCTATGTTCCTTTTTGCTACTGGCCTGGGTTGCTCGTTTGTGTGATTAACCATGAGTTCTTTAATTTTCTACCACCTGACCATGCTCCTTTCGGGCAAGGTTCATCCTCATCTCCCCAGCCTTCTCTGATGTTTGCACCTCTCATTTCAGGAACTATAACTGCTGAAAGGCAAACTCTGGATCCCGGGAATCTAGAACGACCTTTGTTGTTCTAGCTTATGCCTCACCCCCCCACCCCCGTTTTGTGTTGATCCACTGAACTTACTTCAACACCCAAATGTCCATAACATCTTGCATGGTCTATTGGTGTGAGGCGAGACCTCAGAGAGTCTCTTCACCTCTCTTTCTCCGGATGGGAGAACTAGCCCCTTCTTCCCATCCCAGCCCAGTCACAGCTGCCTTTGATCTTAAGCTGTGTGAAAACAGCCATTCAAATTCCAGTCATTTCCACCGGAGCAAGTGGGGTCAGGACCAGCTATGCCCCTAGATGCCCATGCACCAAGATGTAAGCAGAGCCCTGGGGTCTGTGAGAATGGCCAGTGAGAGCCATCATGGATTGGATCCCTGCCCTAGCCCTGCCCAGCTGTGTGACAGGAGCTGAGCTGCCCTGGCCCTGCCCAGCTGTGTGGCAGGAGCTGAGCTGCACATGGCCCAGTGTAGCCTCTCCTGGAAAATCCTCACCTCAAAGGGAGTTTGTGAGGATTGAAGAAGAGAAGGAGGGAGAGTGCTTAGCATTGTGTCTGGAACTTAATAAGCACCCAATAAAAGATAGTGCTTGGCTAATAATTGTAATGACTATAGCAGACTTCCTAATTGACCTTCTGCTGGGATCCCTGGTACCTGTGTTTTGCTGTAGTTTGCTGTCACCTAACAGGCTCCCACTGGATGGCATTGAAGCCCATACGGGAACGCAGCTCTCACTGGGGAGTCATCCCAGATGGTTTCTGGAGCCTGGACTTTTCCCCTAAGCATCCGAGTATCACATCTAGATCACCCTGAGGGTGGGACTCCTGGCTTGTAACAGGGACTGTGTCTTCTAGGTTTGTATCTTTACTCTCAATAAATATTTGCTGAATGAATGAATGAATGAATGAATGCATACATGCCAAAAGGACCCTGGTCCAGTTCTAGTCATATTTCCACATCTGTATCTCCAACTTCTGCTGGTTCACTACATGATGTGGCTCTCACCTGTCTCTGGGACTCTGGGTCCTCTGGGACGAGAGTGTCTCTTCTCTCCTGGTTGCCCAGCTACACCCCCAGCCTCCCACCTGGATCTGCCCACCCCTCCCTCAGCAGGAACATTGGAAGCTGAGGCTCACTGGGCAGGCGACCAATAAAACTCCCTCTGCTAAGGGAAAAGTTCCAGCAATGAGATACATCTGCCCTGTTTAGGACAGTAACCTAGAGCCTTTCTTTCTCCAATCTAATGTTACACAGAAGCAAAAACTTTTATTTGAACGTCCTTTGATTTTAAACATTATCAATCAATGTGCATTTAAGAGTACCAGATAGGTGTTTAGCATTTTACTACATGCTGGGGTCAAGAAAGAAGGACTGCTTTGCTTTGAATATCAAGTAGGTTTCCTTTACAATGATAAAGTAAGCCATGCATTCCTGCTTTTTGCTTTACTGGTGACCCAGGCCCCTTATGCTCTCCAACTTCATCTCCAGGAAGGGAGCCAGGAGGTCAGAGGATATTGGCGTGGGAAGAGGTGATCACAGCACATGTTATTTTACTCGATGTTCATAACATTTTCATATATTTCATAGCACCTCAAGTCAATAAATGATATAGTATTTTAGTAAGAAATGAAGCATAGAGGTATAAATATAATTACGTCTAAATTTAAATGGTTATCAATGACCGTTAGACTCTGGTTTTCTTGTTCATTTGGAGAAAAATATTTTGGTGTTTCCAGGTTGGTTGGGCCCAGTTCCAGACCTTTCAACTTCCACTGTGGTTGCTGATGCAAGGAACAGGCATGCTGGGAAGCTAGCTCACAGGATGGCCGGGGGAGGCTGCAGGTAGGGATGGAAAAGGCAGGACTTCCCAGGAGCAGAGGGCCAGGCACATAGCCTGCCTCGAAAAGATTGAAGCAGAGTCCAGGAAATGGAAGGATCTAGCACAGCTCTTGGAACTGGTTCCTCCTAGGAAGGAGTTTATCGATATTCCGCCATTACTGAGGCCCAGTCCCAATCGGCCTCGATTTCTCCTTCCTGCCTTTCCAACGAACTCCTACCTCCTCTGGCCAGGACACCACTCCTGTATCTTGTAGATTCTGTGTCTTCTATTTCCATGTAACTTGGGTTTGCCCTGGGCCTGTTTAGCTCCTGCTGTGTGAGGTGCAGGTGAATCTTTTCTGCTTCTGGTTCCATTCATCAGCGAATGAGTTATCTCATCCTACATCCCCCACCTTCCACCCTGCCCCAGCCCCCATGCTCTCAATTCAATACATAGAAAGAGAATCAGATTTTAGCAGCTGGTCACCATCGTCTGTTTGGGAAAGGTGTTGCTCTGTGCCAACTCAGAGGCCCATGGCTGAGGACAGAAGAAAGACCACCTGGGGCATCTCCCTGAAGCCCAGCACCATACCAAGCACTAGTCAGCGACAATCTGCCTGCAGAAAATGCTTGCAGCTCTTCTCCTGCTGCCCTGAACTATTCATTCCATCAGGGCAAGGAACGGGGTCTTTTTGCTTACGACTGTCTTGTCTCTTCAGTACAGAAGACAAAGCCAGTTGGTTCACATGAATTTGAATAGGTTTTGGAATACTGAATGTCGCTGAAATATTTTCTCCCTGCACTCCCTTGGCTGACTAAATCCTACTCAGGCAAGGGCCAAACCCGGAGATTAACTTCCGGAGCATTCTGGGTCTGCTTCCGTCCCAGCACCCTCGCTTCATACTGTAGCTATTCGGTTAAGCTTGGCAGCAAACAATCGCCATTTCCAGCAGCCTGAAATCTTTTGAATAGTTTCTGCATGTTCCGATAGTTCCCCATGATATAAATCTCAAATTCCCATCCAAGAATGCTAACCGTTCCCAGCCTCTTGTGCTGGAGTGCAGATACGGATTTGTATACACTCAGGCAGGCCATGGATGCGCATGTAAGTTTCATGGCAAAAGAAGCCGGGCATGGGCCGTTGGTTTCCACTGCTGGCTTTGGTAGTGGCCTCTGTGGTGTGGTTATGTCTGGAGCCAGCAGTGGGGACAATGGCCACCCGTCCGCACATGCCTGTCCATGGCCATGCCCGCTTGTCTCTTGGCAGACTATTTTGGTGGAGTCCCGGAAGCCTAGCCTAGAACCTGTTTCTCCCCAATGATTCTGTAAACTTAATTAACTCCTTTCAGTTTAAACTAGCTAGAGTGGATCATATTGTCCGCAGCAAAGAACTGTGACCCGTACCTGCTTTTTCCCCAATCAGACCACAGCTTGTGAAGTCAGAAACTGTCCCATGCTTGTCTTTGCCTCCCCGCCCCCCACCCTGGCCCTGAGCACAGTGCACAGCACGGTGTGGGCTCTCAGTAACTGTTTATGGAGGCTGTGCATTCTCGCGCTAGTCATCTCCATGGGCTTACCTGTGCATGACTCTTTCTAACTCGTTAGTACTTTCGTTGAAGACAGAACCATTCTCTCAACACTTCTTATGTATATCTGCTCGTACTGATCATTGTCCATTTCAGCAACTGCGCTGGGTGCCCACAGAGTTGAATAAGGCAGAGTCCTCATTTCTCCTTCAAACTGATGAGGAGATCCATCATTTTCCTATGTGACTATGATTTGTAACGCATACTTGGAGTGAGAAAGAAAGCAGGTGAGGTGGTAGTTGGCCATCCAAAGATGAGGTACGATAGAATGTCAGAAATGCTACATATGGTATTTCTAAAATATCTCCCCATTTAGCCCATGTTAGCTCTTGATTATTTGTACTGATGGTGAGGAAAACAGCTTTGACCATCTTCAAGAAGTTGATCAGCCCAAATAACATCTACATGGGGCTTTGGAGCTTTTCTTTGAATACGGCAGAATCTTATGTTCTGGGAATTTATTTCAAACAACACGATGAAGCAGAACTGGAAAGACTTGACTCGGTTGGGTCTGGGAATCCGTCCAGTTTCCCTCGCCTGCCTCTCTGTTCAAACCTTTCTTCTAACCGTCTCAATGTTGCAAATAGACGCTTCATTCATTGGATTAACGCAAAACATCACCTAGAGAACGGCTGCCCTTACTGAAATCTTTCCGAAAGTTGGAAATATCATTAAGTGTTTCATTTCCACAGGGTTTCCCTGTTGGGATCCAGGGTTTTTAGAAAATCAGAGCAACACGCAGTTGAGGTGACAATGAAAGAGAAAATCGTCAGTACCTGGAAAGCAGAAAAGATAGAGCCTAATCTGCTGACAAACCTTGAATAGTTTACGTCTCTATTTTCTGCCCTGCCTTGGAAAAAAATACTTTTCTTTAACTCTCCTGGAATCCCAAGTTTGCTCAAATAATAGCCATTCTTGGCGTTCACTTCTCACCAGGCGTGGGGCTATAAACTTTCCCTGCATAATCTTGTTTGATCCTCATGCTAGCTTTCTCTGGGATGTATTTGAATTCCAGGGTAACAGACGAGAAGATGGCCCGGAGGCACCAAAGGAGGAAATGTGCATGAGGCCATATAGGCATTGAGTCCAACTCTGCTTGTTCTCACTCCAAAATTCATGTGCTTGCTCTTATTCTATGTTTACCCAATACCAAGGTCCAGGAACTTTCTTGTCCTTTTCAGCATTTTGAGGGACTTAAAATCTTTTGCCTCCTTACTCTACTTCCAAATTGGATCCCTTCTGATTGTTTTCAGTGCCTAAGCCCCAAAGTGTTCAAGTCTACCCATTGTATTTTTACTAAACCTATTCCATTGCAGAAAATCACATTCTCCCCACATATGGCTGGTTTTATGGTGTGTGTGTGTGTCTTCTAAAAAGGACTATAGAGTCTGCAGAATCATATCTGGTATGTCTATGGTGCTTTTTTTGTTTACAAAGGGATCATGAATCTATGATCTGTTTTTAATCACAAATCTATGAAATAGATATTAGTATTATTTTTTACACATAAGAAAACCAAGGTTCAGAAAGGATATGCAACGGGTCATGATTATACACGAGTATATATATATATAAATGAGCCAAGCTGGGTGCAGGTGTCCTTGGACCCCTGGACTCTCACCATGACCGAGATAGCCCAGCTGCCTTGGCTCCAGCAGCTCACTTGGGGAGGAAGGCCCGGTGGAAGGGACGGGCCATGGAAAACAGGGCTCAGAAAACTCAACTGTAATTTTCCACAAAAAGACTGGTCTTCGAAACAGGCCACAATTAAGTTTCCGGTGGCATAAATGTTCCTTACAGTGAGTTTCAAAAACACAATAGCAGCCAAATGATGGCTCTTTGGAGCAAGCAGAAGAACAAAGTGTCATTTCACAATTTAGAACTCACTTTTTACAGTTTTCAAGTAGTTTTCCTGGAAGATCTGTGCATTTTGGGGGTGGCTGGTACTCACACGTTCTGGTACTTTATGGCCTCTCTGAACTGTGCCGAGAGCTCTTCACAGGCTGGGGGATAGTGCTTCCCTCTCCTTGACTAATGGCTGCACAACTTACCACTTTCTGTAAATGGCAGATGACAGAACTCCCAAAGAAACATCTTGTGGCTGTATGTGTCCGTATCCAGGGAAATGAAAATACCCGCATTTATGTGCTCCCATGTTTCAGCCTTCATTTGAATATTTTATTGATCACAGGCGCACACGTGTTTTCTTTTTTCTTTCTTTCTTTTTTTCCCAACGTTTTATTTGTTCATTTGAGAAAGAGACAGAGAGAGCACCAGCAAGGGGAGAGGCACAGGGAGAGGGAGAAGCAGACTCCCCACTGAGCAGGGAGCCCAACTTGGGGCTTGATCCTAGGACTTGGAGATTATGACCGGAGCCAAGGCAGATGCTTAACCATCTGAGCCACCCAGGTGCCCTCCCCCAGCCCTGCCCCGTTTTTCAAAATATTTTGTTTATTCATGGTTTTCTTTCAAGAAGGGAAATGCATCAAATTGCTGACATTTGCCTGCATGACCAGTGGACACTGAGAAGGGCTTAGAACCCCCTGGGGGTCAAAATAATATTGTGAACCCCTGAGAACAGTGTTCTTTTTACAGCTTTCTCTACAGCCTTCCTAGTTACTAAGCTCAAAATTGACCTGGTAAAGCAAGTCTTACAATCATAAGCATTCAGCAATTAAGAGTTTTCACAATTTTTTTTTTTTTTTTTTTAGCTCTGGACATTTCCTCGAATATGGAAAACCCCAAACAAAGAAGAGGGCAAGAAGAGAATTTATTCCATTTTTCCGGGGCTTAATAAAACATTGTTAGGTAGGCAGTTTCTGAATAGGTAGATGGGGAAAAATATATGTATGTGCATGTGTCCCTCTCTATGTACTTATTTTTATGTAAACCTTCAGGAAGAGGAGAACTACCATTCCTCCTTTTGGTTATTCTGTCTAACACTGGGAACTGAGGTAAGTCTGGACTTGAAGATTTAGGAACAATTGTCAGGAAACCCAACTCAAATCAGTTTAAGCAACAATAAAAAGAAAAAGATTTCTTTAGCTCATTTATCTGGAGAGTCCAAAAGTAGTGAAGCTTCAGGAATGGCTAGATCCAGGGAATCACAAGGTGTCATCAAAGTTTGGTCTCCTTTCTCTATCTCTTAGTTTTGGGTTTGGGTCTCAGCCAGACTTTCTTTATCTCATCCCTAGAAGATCTGAGCTTATAACAACCAGCTTATCTCTTTATCAACAGGTTTAGTGAAAAGCCCTGGGGCCAGTTGGTTCATGTATCTGTCTCTGAACCAGAAACTATAGCCAGGAGGAGAGAACATGTGACAAGGCCAGGCCCGAACCAGATGCCCATCCTCAAAACTCAGAACTGGGTTGACCCACCAGCACACGTGGTCTGAGAATAAGGAGGTGATGGTTTCCTAAAGCTAAATATGAGTTCTGTCCCCAGAAGGGGGCATGGATGATGGTGAACCAAATATACAATGCCCACTACATTCACAGTCTCTTAAGGATAAATCTCAAAACTCTTGTTTTCTCCCAGTTAGTTATATTATTCTCCATAACCTAATTTTTCAAAGATAAGAATCCTTTTAAGAGGTGAGAATAGCCTTACCTCACTCATTAATCTGTCCTAGCCCTTTACCTGGTGTGGTTGACTGGATTAGTCTTCAAAAATGTTTTCTGTGTGATAAAATAAATCACTTAGCTCTGAACACAGACATACATGCAAATGAGTGTGTATAAAACTGGTGAGATCAGAATAAGTCTGGCAGATTCTACCAATGGCAATTTCCTGGTTGGAGTATTGGTCTATGATTGTGCAAGACCTTACCATTGGGGGAAATTGGGTGAAGGGTACACTGACTCTCTTTGCATTATTTTTTATAATGCATGTGATTCAATAATTAACATAAAATGATTTAAAGACATTTATTGCCCTGTCCTGAGAAAAATGTGTATTTCCCAACTCTATCAATGGCGGATGTTGGCCGATGAAATGAGCGATGACAATGCTGAGCAGAAGCCTTAAGAGCCAGGTCACAGTTTGCCATGTTCTCATTGCCCTCTGCCAGGATGAGTGGCAATGTTCTAGATGGAGGTGGCTGGGTGGGTCAGCTGGGGTCCTGGAGGAGAGCATAGCCAGCCCACAGTGGGCATGGACTATGAGTAAGAAAGCAATCTGTGTCACCATGAGCCTGAGGTATTAGAGGACTCTTACTGTACAGTAACCCAGGCCAGTGCTTCTCAGACTCTAGATTGCTTCAGGATCAGCTGAAGAGCTTGTTAACACTCCAGTTTCAAGGCCCTGCCCCAGAGACTCTACTTCAGTCCTTGTGTGGTAGGATGTAAGAATTTGCTTCTCTAACTGGCTGTGCTGATGCGACTCATCTGAAAGCTGCGCTGAGTCACACTGACCTGGTCCCTCTTGACCGATAAACCTTCTTTGCTTCTCCAGCGACGCTACTACCCTTGAACTTTCACAACTTGTTCATGTCCCTCCTACAGCAGAGTCCAGAACTGGGCCTGGAACAGTGCCTGACAGGTACAAGTGATCAGTAAATCTGCTGAATAAAAAGATAGCCCAGTATTCTTGACAGAACCTAATCTATGAACTCAAGTGAAAAAAATGATCTTTCCAGCCTTACCATCCCAGTAAAATGATGGTGATCTTTACCAACTATGCTTATTTTTTTTCCTGATTACAAAATAAGAAAATGTTTATTGCAGAAAATTTTGCAAACACAAAAATAAGAACCAACCCATAATCTAAACACCCAGAGGAAGCTACTTCAAAATGTGGGTATATATCCTTCCTGTTCCACATAGCCCACAGTTCTGATAGAGTGGCATAGGGCACACATCCAGCTTGTGTTTCTTCTAGAACTCTTATCTTCCTTTTATTCTTACTGTTCTCATCTAATCATTTCCTGTCCTTGTTTGTACAGTCTTCCCCGAGACTTTCACCAGGGCTTTGTCACTAATGTTCTTTGTTTTGATGCCTAAAATACAAGCCAGCCACTGATAGAGCCTTGCCCATGAGTTATAGAGTTGCTCTTTCCATCAAATCCAAAGAGATTCTTATGCTGACTCAGGCCCTGCCTCCATTACCTTCCAGAGCCCAGGCTCCCTTCTCTCTGCCTGGCAACTCCAGCAAGGTGACTCACCAGAGAACCAGGCCAGGACACAAACCACCATGGGTCCCAATGGGGCCTGAGTGGGAGTCCTGAAAAGAGGAGTGTCAGGTCTGCTCATGGGGAGCACGGAGATGTTGGAAATGGCCACAATCGAGAGGCTTAACAATGGAGATGGACTACCTCTGGTGGTGCAACAAAGGATGGAGAGAAGTAAGCCTTACGGAGTGCCTACTGCATGATTGAGCACCTACTGCATGCTGCATGAAGGGTTTTTGCCAAAGCCCTCTCTTGTCATCTTCACAATCCTCATGTGAGCCAGCTCTTAGCTTTTACGTTTTCTAGAGAAGAAGACAATGAGAGTTTACAAGGTTCCGGGACTAATTGTTTGACCCAAAGAAAGGAGAGCAAAATCTTGGTTTGTTTCTAGAGTTTGTTTAGACCAGGAAAACAAAAGAATGAATTTTTAGTTAAGGATAGACTGCTGTGTTTATAGCCCAGAAAGTCTGAGAAAGGATAACTTCAAGGACTATAACATGAAAGAAAAGCTTGTGTTTGACCATGGACAGGTTCTTCCAATCTCAGATCCTAACAACAGAAGGAGACACCCCTCTACCCTAGGTGGCCAGGGTGGAACCTCAGCCTCTGGAGTTCACCTCTTCAGGTTCAAGACCTTGTGAGCTCCATATCCTTTGGTGTGCCATCTGACCTCCACTCAGCTTCTCACCAGTATAAGAAGGGATGACAGTAATAGTCCCCACATCATAGGGTTTCTTTAAGGATTAAAAGAAACACTTTGTAGAGTGCTTGGTACCATAGTAAAGAGTCAATAAATATTAGCTATTATAATAGTTAAGGAGCATGTTGTACCACCTAAAAGAGGTAACTATAGATCAAAGAAAAGCTTACTTCACAGGGTGGGAAGTAAACTCGCTACACTTATATTAGCCCCAAAAGTGGCACAAGATGAAAATATAAATAGAATAGAAAACAGTTAGATCATGAATGAGTAACCTTTTCTCAACCATAAGCCAATGACATATGAGGGAAAAAAAACTCCAAATCTAGCCCCGGGTAAGTCAAAGAAGCCATCATGGGCTGCGAAGGGGCCTCAGTTAGTCACTGGTTGCTATGCCAATGCAAGCATCACCCTTCCACCTACTCCCCCATCAACACATTTGAGTAAGTAACGATCATAATAGCATGCACTAAAAAATGCTATTTTTAAAAAAGTTAAGTGTACTTCTGTCAGAAGTCTGGTTTTCAGAAATAATTGCTGTAGGCCAGATCAAGATTTGCACAGAATCCCTAAAATGGGTTGAGTGTAATCATAGAAGAGAAATCTTCTGGTAGACCATTAAGGGACTCTTAGGGGGTTCTTTGATGGGAGCTAAAGGAAGGGGAATCCTCTGAACATTCCAGGCTTGACCAAATGCCCCTTTGTGGTGTCAGAAATTGAGCTGGGGTTAGACAGTCCTCAGTTGGCTCTGCCTCTTCCACACCCCAAAGCCCGATGTGGGCCCTGGCCTTCATCATGCCTTCTTGAAGCATTGCTTGAATATCTAGTTTGGTGGTGTGTATCTCCAACTTAAGAGGAAAAAAAAATTGATCTAAAAATTTAGTTTCTCATAATGAATCCTAAGAAAAACATACCTGACATGCAATAAAATGTATAATAGCAAGAAAAAACAACAACAACCCAAACCCCCAAATGTCCAAATTAAATTGCCATGCACCCATATGCTAGAATATGATGAGCTATTAAAAATGAGATGGTCAGAGAACATTTGATGATGTGGGAAATTATTATATATGGTTAAGTGAAGCAAGAAGGTTACAGAGCAGGGGAGTTAGTAAAAAAAAAAAAAATCCGAATTTGATGTATGCAATTTTATGCAAATGTATGCATAGGAAAAACTAGTAGTGTGTTACTCTGAAATGTTAATGGTTATTTCTGGATGATAGGATTACAGGTAGCTGTTATTTTTCTTTTGTGCCTTTCTGTATCTCCAAAAACACTTCTTATGATAATTGCCTATTTCTTCTGTCATCAGAGAAAAAAAAATGCAATACATTTTATATTGTAGAGAACTGACGGCCTGCTCTGTGTCTGGTGTTCGAGAAGGCGTGACCTCAGGGAGGGCTGCGCTTGGCTCAGCTGTGGCCAGGCCCCGCCCCAGCCAGGGCACCAGAGGTCACAGCTGAGGTGTTAGCCAAGAGGACTCAGTTCAAGTCTGAGGTGTCTTGGGCTCTCAAAGGATTTGTCAGCTCCCCAAAGAAGCATTTTGCATTTCCTGAGCTTGGCCTCACAATCCGCCCGCACATTCTGGTTCCCAGACAACCACAGACGCTGCCCCAGCGTTAGTTTTCTCATGGAGATTTGAGGCGGAGGCCATTTTTGGGCTGTGGAGGCCCCACATAAGCCTTTGTCATTGCCTGGCTCTCTCCCCAAACCCCCATCTATCCCCCAGGCTCAAGAATGCCACCCGAAAAGTGGCCAGAGGAGCAGAGAGTACTGTGTCGTGGGTCATTGTGCAAGACTACAAAGGGAATTTCTCCAGGTTCAGCCCTTCAGCTGCCTGCCCTGAATTTCCTGGCATGAAAATGCAGATTCCTGGGGCCACCCAAAGCCTACCGAAATCTCAAACTCGGGGGTGCATATTTTATGCACCCTACAACTGGGGTGCCAAGAGCCAGGAAAGGGAAAGTAAGACTGCCTGAGCATCTGGACTAAGTAGTTTACAGAGGATCTGGGGTCTCACTTCTGGACCCTTGAACCTAAAAATACTTCCCCGCTTTTCTTTACTATATGCCTGACACACCCCTGTGCTTTATATCCTTTATCTCAAAGAATCTTCTCTACCACTGTCCCGGGGAGCTGCGTGACTACCTAGCACAGAGCTATTTCCTAGGCAACCTTAAAGCAAAGCTTAGTTACGCAGGCAAATCCTGGCCTTGGGAGTGGAGCGGATGTGTGCAGCGCCACGCCTTCCCTCTGTTCTGACCCGGGCCTGGTGATGAGCCATCTTGGATCCTGTGGGCAAAGCTGTCACCCTGGGAATGGCAGAGCAGCAAGATGGGAAGAGCCTTGAGCTCTTATGACTGGACAGGGAAAAGCAGCCATGACCTCATTGCCTTTCATGAGAGAAATGCACCCTTTGGTTTAAGGCGACAGTCCTTTTGGGGTCTCCCTGCTGCAGCTTTCAAACCAATATCCAAGATATTGCCCTGACCCGACTGAAGTTCTCCCCAGGAATTTGGAACGAACACCCTGAGGGCCAGCAGTGGGGGACCCAAAGGTCATAGCCCAAAGGTCAGAGCCCCAGCCAGCCTGAACAGAGACTTCTAGTACTGGGCAGAGAAAGGCGCGTGAGGCAAACACGCAGTGAGGCAGAGGCTGGGGAGCGGCATCTTGGAGAAGGTGGCCTCTGCCTTTTCCAGTGACATTACAGTGCCCGGCACAGTTCCTGAAGGACTTGGATGCGTATCTTGCTTTTAAATGTTATAATGTCGCTCTGGATTCTTTTCGCTTGAGCTTCCTGGATGGTGGTAAATGTCTTATTTTTTTCCTCTCAGAGCTGCTGGTCAATCAAGGCTGTTTTAGGACCACCCTCTTCCATTGGTACGGAAGCTCTGTAGGAGAAGGGCCTGGTGCTGGCACCTGCTCAGTGCTGGGCACGCAGGTGCTCAGTAAATACTTAGCGAAATGAGTGACCCAGGCAGTCACGGGTGTCACTGAATCGGGATAATCATGGAGGAGCAGATGGATGATGAGCAGCCCCAGGACACAGGTCCCAAGTCTCAGCTTCTTCTCTAAACCTTTCCACAGCCACATCCTTCTATTGGCCCAAGCTCTTACCAAACCCCGAGTGTGTTCTCTTCTTTGTTCCTTCATTTTAAACTCCCAGTCCAACTTTTGAATCTTGGCTCTAGCTCTTTCTCCTCTGAGGGCCTTTTCTTTTCTTTCTCTTTCTTTCTTCCTTCCTTCCTTCCTTCCTTCCTTCCTTCCTACCTTCCTTCCATCCTTTCTTTCTTTTTTAAAAAATTTTATTTATTTATTTGAGAGAGAGAGTGAGCAAAAGAGAAGGTATGAGCAGGGGAAGGGCAGAGGCAGAGGGAGAAGCAGATTCCCTGGGGAGCCCCATGTGGGGCTTGATCCAGGGACTCCAGGATCATGACCTGCACTGAAGACAGACATTTAACCAACTGAGCCACCCAGGCGCCCCTATCCTCTGAGGGCTTTCTTAAAGAAACCCACCCTTCAATGCATTAACATCACTCCTACCTTGATCCCCTCACCGCCCCCCTCAAGAATGGCTAGTCATTGTGGAGCTCACCAGGTGGGCCATCAGTTTCTTTTTGGGGCCACTTGGTAACTTTTCCTGGTGGTGCAGTAGGGCACATGGTCTGGGAGCTCGTTACCCCATCATCTGCTTTTTACATCCTGCTCTGAACATGGTGACAGCCATGATTCTGGCCTCTGCCTGCACGCACACCGCCCTGGGCTCTGGAATGCAGTGGAGGACTAGACGTCCCAACCTTTAGTGTCAAGGGCAGTCCCCACTGATGAGTGCTGAATGGGGGCTGGCTGGTGGCCCTTCTCTCCAACCACATGAATCAGGCTTTACCACATGCTGGCTGCCGGGGATACACCACAGACCAGACCCTCCTAGAACCGAGACCCAGAGTGAGGGAACCCAGAGTGCGGGAAGCCGCCAGATGTGGGAGCAAATGTGCCTGTGGAGTGTTCTCCTGCAGGGGTGGGGCGGACTGGAACTGGCCAGCCCCCTCATCCTTTGCCTGAGACTCCCCTCCTTGCCCATCTTTGCTGCAGTTGGAGAGATGCCCTTTCAGAGCCAGGGGCGATGGTGAGCTCAGGTCTGAGAGGCTGTTTACTGCTCCAGAGCTCCCAACTGTGAGGGAAAAGGGAAAGGCACCTCCTCACAGGTCTGTCTTCAGCCTGTGGTCACCTGACCCTGCAGGTGACCCTGATGCTCCAGGGTAGGTTCGCCCTGGCTGACCTGGGGAGAGAGGGGAGGCTGAATTGTTTTCTTGCCACATGGAGAACAACGGAAGCTCAGGCAGGGCCCTGCCCCATCCCGTAGCCTCAGGAGTGACCCAGTGTTGCCCATCCCCTAGCTGAGAGGGGCTGAGAAGTTTGGACAAGGGGCCTACTCAAGCTCCCCCTATCCTGGAGTTAATCCCACCAGGGCCAGAGAAGGGTAGCCAGAGTGAAGGGAAGAGGTTGGGGGATGGGCAGTGTCATAGAGAAGCTGGTTCAGGCATCAACAGTGCCAGGGCGGGCCTGGACATGGATGATGGAGCTGAGGCACCTGGAGGCCTGGACAACCTCCAAGAAGGCACTTCGGGGGAGTGGTGAGAGGAGCTAAGGTGTCTGGCTGGGAATTCTCTCTAGCTGAGCAGCACGACTTCAGAGTTGGAAGGGACGTTGACCTGAGGGGTCCTGGGCAAGCTGGAGTCGGGGTGGGGTGGGGGGAGCCACTGTCACCTGGAGGCCCCCCCCACACCCCTAGCATGGGGAGCTATGCAGCTGGAGCAGAACTGGGGGGTTGCGCGGTGGGCTCAAGCTACCCCTTGGAGCTGGCCAGGCAGGTTTACAGGATAATGATAGGGGCCCTGGTGTGGAGACTGTTTGCATATGATTTGCATGTGATTTTCACATGAATAACCTACACTTTCTGTTCCCAGGCAATTTTCAAGTTAAATATTAATTATTGTCGCCCTTCGGGTTTTTATATCTCCATTCTGGCTCCTCTGTTTCTTCTTGCCCCTTGGTTGTTAATGACCATGATCTCCAGGTGGCCAGGGAGAAGTGGAGGACCAGGGTGGAAAAAGGGCAGCCCCCAGCATGGGGGCCACCATATCTCTGCCGGGGGGCCTCCAGGGAGGAGAACACAGACTGGGGCTGGCAGGTGTGGGGGATCAGGTAGCTCCTACACACAGAAACAATAGGCATATAAATTGTGGCTAGAGGAAATTCCCCAGTCCTCCCGGCCCCAGGCAAGGTCTTTTCTCTCCCTGTAGTGTAGGGATCTATGGTCTGGGTCCCAAGCCAGGCCAGAGGTCAGTGTCAGTAACTGCTGACACTGACCTCTGGTCGGCCTGCCCTGGCCCCTCCCACTGCCCAGGTTTCTCTGCTTCCATCCTCTTCCTTACCAGTGGCCCCTGCCACAGGCAGCCTGCAGATGGGGTGGGGGGATGGGTGACCCTCCCCCCCCAACACCCCCGCCGTCTCAGTTGGAACACCATAGGCTCTGAGACTGACTGTGTGCCTGGATTCAGATCCTGGCTCCGTATTCTAGAAATTGTGCAACTTGGACAAGTAACTTACTATCCATTTGCCTCAGGTTCTCTTCTGGAAAATGGAGTCACGCATAGTGCCTGCTTGGCATGGAGATGGTGCTCCACGCAGGTTAGCTGTAGATCTTCGGGCCCCCAGGTACGGGTCCCCTGGTCACAGTACCATGCAGGGTGCCCCGCGTCACCACTGGATCATCCAGCTTCTGCTCAAACACTTCCTGAGGCAAAATCTCACCAGTTTTTTCTTCTGAGGGTTGTTTAGGCCACACCCATTATAACCACATTAAAGGAACTTGGGAGAACAGAGCTCAGAGCCTTTCCAGGCAGCTCCTTCTGTTCTTGATCAGCTCTCTATTATGAGAAAAGTCTTCTTTGGGCTGCCTCCTGTCTCTGTCCTATGAGTGGACTCAAGTCTGTTTTCTGGAGCAGCGCAGCCGGTAATTCCTCTTCTGTCTGAGAGCCTGGGAGAGATTTCAGGTTGTGCTCCCTTCCTACGCCTCTTCTTCCCAAGCTTCTTAGAACTTGATTTTGCCACAGAGCATGGTGGCCTCCCAGAGTGGTCTCCATGGGCCTCTGATTAGCCTGAAAGAGTCCTCTTTGGAGTTTTCCAGCATCTTGTTCTCTCTTAGCCCTCACAATTGCTCCAAGAGGTAGATGCCATTGGTATCCCCATTTCACAGCTGTGACAACTGAGGCTTAGAGATGCTGAAGAGTTTGCCTCAAATGGCTCAGCTTTTTCACTGGGGAGCCTGGTTCCCCTACACAGGCTGACTGGCTCCAGCCTCCAGCTGCCATCTGCTCCTGGGCTGGCTCCCCAGAAGTCTTTTTCTCACAACTGGGTTTTCTTTTCTTTGTCTTCTGTAAGAAGTGAATGACACAACATATGAATCCTTATAGAATCTGCTTGTCTCCATATTTGCACTGTAAGCAATTGGGTATGTAGCAAGCAATGGTCTCTGTTTCTTTTGGCTTCCCTTATAGATCTGAGGCCTTGAATTGTCCTTGGGGGTCCCTTATCTGTAGGGATGCCTAATCTGGCCTCTCTTTTCTGCTGATTCCCTCAGTGTCCCCCTTCCCCCCAGGCGACTTGGCATCTCTGTGACAAGGGCACCAAGTTCTTCCCAGTTGCAACCTCCAACCCAGATTTCTTTTCCTCCCTCTACATTATCATCATGAAACCTGTTCACACAGGCTCCTCTCAAGACCATTGTGGGCTTAGCACTTTCAATGGTCCAGATGCTGGGGCCCTGACTTCTCAGAAAAAACACAGTTTCTGGAGGACTTTCTAGGCTAAGTGGTCTGTGAGTTTCCCCCAGGACGAAGAGCCAAGGCCCCACTGAAGCTTGGAAATAACCTCTGGTAACCATGACCTTATTGGAAACTGCATCTAAATATTGTATTCTTGTTAACCTCAGCAGAAAAGTCCAGAAATCTCTATAAAACCCAGCCATACACCAACATGATGAGGGTGGGGGGCTATCATTAGGGAAATGGTTAATAAAGTTGTTATGTTCTTTACATTTTCAAGAAAACAGATCTGGAATAGGGTTTTCATTGACAACTTCAGGAGCCTGTAGAGTACTAGGAGGCTGGGTGGATTCTGACTCTATGGGAATATCCAGTGAGTGACTGAAGTTTTATTTTGTAAATCCAAGAGAGAGCACCTGGGAAGAGGAGGCTACTTATTCACATTCTTATTTCCCTAGATAGAGCTTAGCTCCTGGCTAGTGAGTTTTCTGGTGGGAAGATTAGAAGTTCAAAAATCACCCCTTCAAGTGCCAACCATATCCCATGAGGAGGGATCTGGGAGCAGCCTGGGAATTAAGGAGACCTTGTTCCAGCTCTTTTTCTCTGTTCAAGTGCCTCCAGAGTTTAACTTCCTCTCATGGTCCTTAGTCTCTGCAGAATAGACCTGCCTAGAATGGCCGAGGTTGGCCTAGAGCCTCAGTTTCCAAACTTCTAAAATTGTGGTTGTTTCTCTTCGAAAAACCAAACCAAACCAAAAACCCTTGTTTGAAAGTCCAAAGTATAAGACAAGGGAAAAGTCAGTCTGCTTTGCTGAATTCTCTGGGAGGGGGTAGGGGTCCCTATTGCTGTAGGACAGGTCAGTTTGGGAACCACTCCCTACTTGATCTCTAGATGCTTGTCAGGCCCAGGGGAACCAAAGGTGAATCTGGTTCTTGGAACCTGAACTTAGTCCATGTAATTTGGACGTCCCCCTACATAGGGGAGGGAGCTGGAGAGCTGATAGAATTTTTGGGTGCCATGCTTGGTGGCCTCTCTCCTTGCCTCCTTTTCACCTTTTCTCCCACCCACCCATGCTCCCTTTTTCCTTCTCCTCCTGGTTTCTGGAGGCAGGGCCCAGCACCAGTTGTGGTTTTCACTGTGGAGCCTAAAGCTGCTGCTAAGTCTTCATCTAGAGAGCTCTCACAGCCCTACTGAGAGGACAATAAACAACATTCTTCAGTGACATCCCCAGACAGTGGCCCACGCTAACTGGAGAATGGCTGTTGTGGGGTCCATCAGGCATGAGTCAAGAGGGGCTGCCAAAACAGGTCATTATTTCTTGAATTTATTGCCTCCTTTACCTGAAGTGCAGTGTCAATGTTGCTGGGAGAAATTTCTTTTAATGTCCTGGATCATTAAAACCCAATAATCTCTTTGAAATGGCTTAACTGCTTCCTGCCAGGAGATAAAGTAAATAAAACTGTCGTCTCTGGGTCTGCTGTCACTGTATTGATGCAGTGTTTCTTTTCTTTTCTTTCTTTTTTTTTTTTTTTTTTCATAACTGCATTCATTTTAGTTCAGGCCAATGCATTTATGCCATGCTGCTGGTATATAAATTTGGTAATTAAATCCTGTTATCTTGACACTATGGACAGAATAAGAAGCAGTGTGATGCTTCCGAAAGGAAAAACACTGTGAGGAGAGAGAAGGAGGTTTGTTTTGTATTTTTTTTTTTTTTAAATCATTTTCATGGAGACTTTTTTTAGTGTAGATAGCTGACAGATCTCTAACTAACAGAGAGATCCTTGTGTGGGGAAGGATTCTAATGAATCCTATGAAATTACTCTTCACCCCAGCAGCCTAAAAAGTGTGTGCTATTTGTAATCTCCCATACCCGGAATTTGATCTGAGCCCTCCGGCTTACTAGCTGTGGGACTTCAGAAAGTCACTTACTTTCCGTATCTGGCAGGGGGCTTTTGACTGCAAACAAGAAAAATCCCAGCCTGAAATGACTCCATAATTACAGAAAATGTTTAATATCCTAGAATAAGAAGTTCTGGTTTAAGGTAACTCCAGGGATACTGAATTCAGCAGCTCATCAATGTAAATGAAGAGGCCAGATTCTTTCCAGTATTGTCCTTTGCCATCTTCAGTGGATTGGCCCGGGCTCCTAACCTAGACTTGGGATTGTAAGATGGCAGCTTCAGTTCTGAGAATCCCACACTGACCCAGCAAGTAGAGCAGCAGAAGGTCTGTCTCTTTTATCAGAAAGAAAGCTGCTCCTGGAAGCTCTCCAGTAGACCCAGCGTCACATCCTATTGACCAGGAATGTGTCATGTGCCCACCTCTGAACCAATCACTGGCTAAGGGTATGGAATAATTATGATTAGCTCAGAGAAATTATAGTTACCTTCTCCTCCCTCCAAGGCTGATAATGGGATCCCTGGAGCACCTGGCTGTACAGAAAGTCTGGATGCCTAAGCAAAACCAGGACCCTCTTAGAAAGGAGGATGATGGGTGAGTGGTTGTTGGGTTGGCAACCAATAGTACCTGCTACAATGTCTTTGCGCCTGTTTCTTCATCTGTAAAACTCGTTCATAAACACCTACCTTAATATTCCTGTTGTGGGGATTCAAAGAGATGAATAATAAGTGTTCGTTCCCAACCTTTCTGTTGTGGACAGAGTGTCAGCAGGATAGGGAGCTGACAACTTCTCCAAAGGAGGCTGGTTGGTAGGTATGGGTATGCTTCCCATTCAATCCCCAGCCGCCAGAGACTCAGGCTTCCACTAATGATGGAACTTTGTGCTGGAATGCTCCCACCAGACATATGGCTGGCCTAGGCCAGTCCTCCACGTGGGCCTCCTGTAGTCTAGCTTTTACTTTTTCTAAAATGTTTATGAATCATGTAACTGCAGTATGGACAGGTGTCCTTGTTTTCCATTGTAAAGGGTGTCTCCAGCTAACAAATGGTGCTTTCTGGGCTTATTCTGATTCCGGTATTGAATCTGTTTCACATTTCACAGGAAGAACAATGCAGGTGAAGCCCATGCCATCTTGGAGCCACCATGCCTCATCATCCCACAAGACCAGATAGGCAGAAATACTAAGGAAGTAAAAGAAGTTCTCTCCTGAAGAGTCAGGAAGTTCTCAGATTAGTAAACAGTGTGAGGGCCAGTAGTTGGAACCCTCATCAACTTGGTCAACACCCTTGTCCTACATAAGGGAAGGCCTTTCCAGACCCAACTCTTAGGAAAAGGAGGTCTACCGTGATATTCCTTCCCAACCAGTCTCTCTCTCTCTCTGTCTGATAACCCCTTGCACTTGAAGTCCCCTCTTCAAGTCCTTTGGTCCACTAGCTTCACTTTTCTGGAAGAGCCTGCGACTTCTTATAGAAGAAGAGGTTCCACTCTCACCCCTTCCTATGTCTTGCTGGCCACACCAGGGGAGAGACTGGCTTCTAGTATCCCAGCTGTGTGTGACAGCAGAGGTGTGTTGATCCTAATTCCCTACTTCCTCTCTTGTGCTCCTGAGAGGTAAGCACAGCTCACCCAGGCCAAATTTAACTTGCTTGGAGACTACACAATCTTCACTTGTGTAAAGGACAAGCGTTGCTCCTATTAGGAAAGCTTTGTTCTTGGCCTTTCCATAACATTAGCCCTGCCATTATTGTACTCAAAAGCATTTGGCTTTTTTTCTTGAATCTGCTATTGTATTACATTACAAGGGCCACACACTGACAATAAAATGGCTCTCTCTGTGGTACCCAGGAGGGATGGCACCCGCTCGGATTATATTCTTTTGGATTCCCCTGCTGAAAGAAGGGGGAGGGTTTCACTGCCTGTAGTGGTGCTTTTGGTCTGTGAATGAATTGCTTATTTCATGAAAGGTAGAAGTAGGACGAACATGAGCCTGCTCACCACATTTGAGAGTACCAGAACTAATGGGTAACAAGAGAGGTTTCTACACTTAGGACAAATAGAAGGAAATACCACATTATCCAGCAGAAAATCAACTTTCAAAATTCCTTATGCCAAGAAGTGGAAAAAAATTAAAGTTATAAGTAGCCTTTAAAAGATTAGATTTGCATATAGTACACTCGTTTGCCAGGAAAACCCAAGGAAATGAACTAAAAAGCAATTAAAACAAAACAATTTCATCTAAAGCTCAGTTAAAAGAAGAAATCAATAACATTCCTGCATTACGTGGAATATTCAGTCAGAAAAATACAAGAGGCAAACAAAAAAGTGTTGACTTGGAGCAAGCTTCCTTCTCTATGGGATTTAGTCAGACTCCTCCTACCTGTTGACCAGCTGTAACTATAGACATTATGTCCTCAGGAAGGGCTTCCCAGATCCTCTAGACTGATGAGGTACCCCTTGTAGTGTGTTTTCAGAGCACTCCATGCTTACTTTAGACAGTAGAATTACCAATTATTGCTCAAGTGTCTTTTCTACTAGACTGTATCGTGAAGGTAGGATAGAGGAGGTCTTCCTCACTACTAGCCTTAGTGCCTTGCATAATACTGTCGAATGAATTAAAGAATGAACAAAACAGAATATTACTTAGAAGAAACTCTCTTTAGAGAAATGTATGTACCCTATATGAAGAAACATGACATACTTTACAAAAGATCAAAGACATCTTAAGAAGTTGTGGCCAAGTGCTTTGTTCCTACGTGGATCAAGGAACAGCTGTGTATTGTACAGTTGTCCTTCTGCCCAAAATAATGTAGACTTACTATAAAGTCAACTGAAATCTTAACGGTATTACTGGGTGAAATGTTGTGAAATGATTCTGGATGGAAAGGTCTATAAAAGAAAGTTCTGGAAAAATAAACTATGAGTTTCCTGCAGGTAACATCCTGTCTCTTCCTCTTTCTGTCCAAGTAGTCTCTCATACACAGCATGGCTCAGTGCCCCATGCCAGCTGGGTTCTGTAGAGGGGCGGGCACTTGAACATAGCAGGACAGGCAGAAAGTCCCAGGACTAATAAATCTCTGTCTGGTCTTGTATTCCAGAAAGCAGTGAGAGCTCAGCATAGACAAGGTAGGTTTATGAATAGTCTTTCAGAGTTTGGCTCTGACATGGCTATTGTGATGGAACATTCACAGTCTGGGACCTGGACAGGATGCACCTGGAGTTCACAAGATCCCTCTCTAATGGCTCGTCTGACTGTATCTGTCCCCCCATTGTACTGCTTCTGTTTATTGTTTCCTTGACCATGGCCTCCTTATAGAGCCTTCTAGAGCAGCATCTCTTGGGGAAGGAGATTCTGTACCTTGGTTGTCTGGGATGCCTTCAAGAGGGTCTTTTGACTTCTGCAGCTCTTCTTGGCTTCTTGCCCAGTAGTATCTGTAAATAAGACCATCCCAGTCTTGACAAGGATGTCTTCAGCTCTCTTTGATACATCTGGCTCCATTGACTTACTGCAGGTCTCAACACAAGGAGTCAGAATGAACAATGGAAAACACTAGGCAATCATACATTGAAATAACTCATTTTTGAACCAATTGATTGATGTTTAACACCTTGCTCTTTTGGCTCAAACTTCATTAAATCAAATTTGATTGAACTCACTATAAGAATATACCCACCACATCACTTTTACTTTGTCCCTGAAGTTGGAACATGCATTGTAATTTATAATACCTAACTCCATCCTCTTAAACATTTAAACCTATTAGAAGAACTCTCACAATAATTACCAAATCTCAGCAGACAATTCCAGTGAATTTCCCAGTGGACAAAGGACCACAGATATTCCCACTGGCTGCAGTTTTAGTAATATTTTCAGTAGGCTGAAAGAATAATTTCCCTCTTTCCCATTTTTGTTTCCAAATGATACCAGCTTGAAAAAGGACAATTACAACAGGAGGCAGAGGTCAGGAGCTAGAGAGCAGCGAGAAATCAGGTTAGGAAATCTAAGGTCTAAGAAGTAGAAGAGGCAAGTCCACTGGGTTCTGGGGTAAAGGGGTCCAAGGAAGCCAACTGAGTTGGGAATTCAGGGGGAAATGCAGGGAGCAGTGGGTGAGATGTTCTAGGGTGTCATCAGGAACAGTTGCCTGAAGCTGGTCCTGTTGTTGGCTGTTTCTTCGGGTCACAGGGGAGTTTGGATGTGCCTGAGAAAGAACACATTCTCTCTTCATCATTCCCTGTGAACAGGTGAGCTACTTGCAAGCGGGAATGGACTGAAACTCATGAAGTCATTCTCAAAGTGACTAGTTTGGGCCCATATATTCCATGAGAGCCCAGTCACTGCTGCCTGAGTGACAGCACGCTCAAATTCAGACCCTGGGCTTAATTCAATGAACACTTGTTCTTCCTTCACCTTCCCTTGGGGAGGTACACTGGTGTGCATCCCAGCCCCGACTAGGAAGCCCATCCTCTAATATTGTTCTTACATACCCTTTCCCGGAGCTTTCCTTGACTTCTGCTCTCTTTTTTGTTCAGCTTGACTTGACTGCCTGGCAGATGATCCAGAACCCTCTTGTTCTGGAGAACCACCACTGTCTAGAAGTCCTCACACTGCCCTCTGTGCCAGCTACCTTGCACATTTTGAGTACCTAAATAGGACTCAGTGTAAGGGACTGCTGGTTTCTTCTTAAGGAAAGGGGATTTACCAGTTACCTTAGTTGGTTTCCTCCAGCCAATGACCCTTGCTTTCCCCATGCTTGACCTTGGCTTGTGTTTCTCCTTACCAGCTAAAGATCTGGGACCACTGTGTGGCTGGGACTGTGCATTAATTGAAGACCAGGAGTGGTAAGAATGGGATTAGGAGCTTTGGAATCCCGGGTTTAAATCCCAGCTATGCCAAGTACTCTGTGGGTGACTGAGCAAGATGTGTAGCCTCACCGAGCTTGAGTTCTCCCACCTACAAAGATGGGACTAGCTATTTCTACTTCCCAGGTTTGCTGTGTGAGGAATAAATGAGACACTCTGTATGACTACATCCAGCATTCAGTCAATAAATCTTTAAGCCCATTCACGAATCTTGTAGGACATAGTACAATTTATCATTCCCTCCAGGGAAGTCATCTTCATCTCACCCGGTGGGTAGTGTCTGTATTCTCTTTCCTCATACTCTGTGAGTAAGTGAGATACTAGCAGGCAGGAATTGATTGAAAGCCATAAATTCGATCTCAGAGTTTGTGCCCACATATGCCATGAGATCCCAGCCACCATTGCCTGCATGAGAGCACGCTCAAAACTCCGTGTGGAACAGGCCAAGGGACATGGCAAATTCTGCATTTACACTGGGCAGAGTCTCCCTGCCAGCAGGTTCATCTGTAAGCGAGAAAATGACTGCCTAAATGTGATCTATACACACCCCCTCATGGATTAAAAATATAGGCCAACATCTACTTGCCAAGGAAAGGCCTAAGCTCTTTTCTTAAAAGGATATATTTAGACCCAACAGCAAATCCGAATGTTTGCTTAGAGATGGGGCCTGGGTCTGACATCAGCACTTGCCCACCTGTGAAGGGCTTGTCCCCCACAGCGCTCTACAGAGCCCTAGTTTTGACAGGTGAGGGGAGGCATCCTCCACAAAGTCTTGTTAATTTTGGAGGTGGACTAGCAGGATTGACACTTGGGCTGATTCTCCACAATAAGGCCATTGAAATAGTGTTCGTGAAGGGAGGTGAATGGAAATGGGTTCTGACATCTTCTGTACATGCGGACGATGGATCCCATTTAATAAGCATTTTATACCTGTCTCTCTGGGCACGTTTAGTGGCTTACTCTTCTCTTGATATCAGGACCTGGCTCCTGTTAATCTTAGGGAGAGAAAGGCATGGGGGGGGTATTCAGGAGTACTCAGCCTCCACAAAGGAGCTTTTCTCCCCCTTGGCTTGAGCGTTTCCGTGGATCCAGTGACTGGCCAGAGAGTTTCCTAGAAATAAAAATGACTGGGTAAGTCTGGGCAATGAATTCGATTCTACATATTCCTGACTCTTAATTCCACCACACTTGGCCCAGAATGTTTGGAGGTGGACTTCCCGAAAGGAGGATGGAGGAGCAGAAGTAGTAGCCTGAGAGCCCACACCAGGACTTTTTACAAGAGGGCAAGTTTAACTGGATGTTTCTTGCAATGGGTTTTGTTTGTTCGTTTGGTCAAGTGGGAAGTTTTTCCACTTGATTTTAGCCTTCTTGGCACTGATGGTTGGGTTAGATTAAGGACCACATTCAGACTTGAGTTTATTCTCTGTGACTTGGCTTAACTGCCCATGAGTCATGGCTTGCCAGGAAGCTCAGAGATGCTGAGCCAAGGGCATGGACTGTTGGGTCTGCCCTCCCTTTCTTATCAGCTTACCTTTTTGGAGGCCACGTGGTAGCTCCAGTCCCACCAGTAGCACCTCTCATTGCAGGGCCCTGAGGGAAAAGCACGACTCAGAGGATAAGTAAGGGCAGAGCCCCTTGTTTTCAAAGTCATTATTTTCTGGTAGAACCCCAGGACCCAGACTCTGGAAGGATCCCAGATCTGCTCTCTTTCCCTCCAGGCATTGAGGAAAACTTTGTTGAAAGGCACATATCCTGAGGTCTATCCAGGGCTTGGATTTGGTAGGAAATGGATGACCTGAAGTCATCCCATTACTTTTTGGTACATACACCTCTCAGCCCCGTGCATATGGGTACATGTCTTCACTTCCCTTTGCTGAACACGTTCATAGACTGTCCTTTCTTTTTTCCCTCTGGCTGCAAGCAGTAAAAGTGAGGAGGCCTTGCTTTTAAAAAACCTTTCAAACTCTGCCACTGTCTCCTGGAAAGTGCTAATTCCTGAGTCTCCCAATGATTCTTACCTCTTTGTGGATCACTCAGAGCTTTGGTGCTTTGGGCTATAATCAGTCTTACTTTTCATCTTTCATCTATTTCCTGCGGGCGACACATGGTGTTCCCTGCCAGTTTCCACTTCCTCTATCATCCATCCATCTCTATCTAGCAGCCTATCTATATATATCTACCTGTCTGCTGTATATATATATATATATATATATATATATATATATATATATATACTTCTATGCTCAGAGTTGACAAATGCTAGCGAGACCCATAAAGAAAGAGCCCCTTCAGGCGTAATGCACAGTAAGTATGCTTCGTTATATACCCGAAGTGACCCATGTTAGACCCACCACCACACCTCCTTGGGAGAATGTTAGTATCTTTTCTAGTCCTCTGAGATCAGGGAGTGAAGACAGTGTCATTTCTGGAAGCCTTCTTCAGAAGTGGTGGGTCTCTGCTTATGAGAGGCTAAACATTTTCCTTGAAAGGCTAAAAGTTTCTTAAGTTTATTATTTCTTGAGCACTTTTTAGGTGCTGGGCACTATGCTGGGCCAGAGGCTCAAAGATAAGCAGGTCATAGCCTCTGACCTCCAGGACTGGCTAACAAGTCAAGTTAGTAAGAATTGGATCTGAAGACACTGCAAATTGCTGAACTTTTACTCACTATTGCAAAATGGTCTAGAGAAAGAAACCTAAGTGGGTAATCCAACTGGGAAAGAGAAGAAAGCCAGGTGGAGAGAGAGAGAGAAGGAAAATCTGGCAAAATGGGGTTGGAAAATAGTAACTGTAATCAGTTCATCAGCTCAGAGAACCTGTCTCTTTTCTTCATTATTTTGTTCCTAGGGTCTAGAACAAGGAACCGTCTGTGTTCACGGATTTATTTGTTGGATGAAAGGATGAATCTCAGTGGCTCATTTCTTTCCTTTTCGGCTGGGCCATTTGATGGAAGGAATCTCCCCACCTTCCCGAGACAGGACAATACCATTAGGCAGGTATATCTTGGGAATTTGTACCATCTGTTTGGGGCCCCTTGGAGAGGATGCACCAGATGGACCCCAGGTCTATTTTGGTCTTTACTTTGCATGTTTCTTATTTTTCTGCATCCTATGCAGATGGATACTGTCAGGTTATTTATAGAAGGAGTTTGCATACAATAATAGAACAGTTGCTCTCATACCAATGCAAATTGAATGATTTTGGCTTTGCATTCTTCAGAGGACTTGTTGCAAACACAGTGTTAAATAGGTGTGGCACCAAGACTCTTCCCATACAGTATCAGCTGCCACCTGTTTTGACCTCCTTGCCCAAGACAATTCTCCCGGAAACATGGGACACAGGATTTTTTTGGTATGCATTTCTCACAGGTTTTAGTAACAGCCCATTAATAGATACAAAACTTCTAAATAAAATACAGTGCTGGGAAATTTAATTTAATACTACTATATTAAATAATTAATATGCACAGCCAAGAATGTAAATATTTTTCTTATATACTGGAATGTTCATGATTTTAGGACTTATAATGGTGAATAATTGAAAACTCTACGTTCAATAGTAGGGGCCTGGTCCAAAAAATTAGGGCACATTCATATGATGCAATCCATGTAGTTACCAAAAAAAGCACATTTTGGGATAATACTTAATAATCTGAAAAAGTGATTATGATACATTAGGTGAAAACTTGCAAGTCATATTATATATTTGCATAAACATATATCATGATCTAATCTTATAAAACTCTGTGTGCCTACAAAAAAATAATAAAAAAGAAAACCTGAAAAGATACAGTGAGTAATTTCTCAGGGAGAAGATCCTAGATGACTTTTATTTTCTCTTCCTGCTTTTCTGTTTTTAACAATATTTCTACAATGAACATTTATTACTTTTGTAATCTGGAAAAAAAGGCAGTAAGTGCTATTTTGAAAAATTGTGCCTTTGGTTTCTTCCAGTCAAGACTTCATATCTGGAATTTAGATTAAAGCTTAGTTCAGGGCATCTGCCATTAGAGACAACCAAACGGAAACTAATATGAAGTGTGCAGTCACGGTCTTCAAAGTAGGCATTTAAAAAGTTGCTTTTAATTTAATCTCAAAAGAAAGAGATAGGTGGTGTCTTCTCTGCAGAGATTTGTTGATGCTGGTTTGCACATCACCCAAGCATCTCACGTATACCCTCAAGCCCATCTATAAAAAGCCAGCATGTAGAGGCAGCTCATATCCATAAATTTTGTGTTGCTCGAGGCCAGTCGTCTATCAAGTTTGCCCAGGGATGAAGACCATCCTGTGGAATCTCAGCTTTTTAAAATAAATAGCAGCAGAGCTTTGGGGAGAGGAGGTTCTCAAGGAGCAGAACTTGTGGACCCTGCTTTTGCTTCTATCCTCCTACTTTCCAATACCCCATCTTGGACCCTGGCCCCAGATCAGGCATTTACAGTACCCTCATCACACACAGGCTCGTGGGTAAACCCTTCATGGTTAGAGACCCGAGTTTTCTGAAGCCTGGGGGGAGGAACAGTCTGACTCACAGCCACTGTTTTAACTTGAACAGTCACACTGTAATAGCTAACACAGCAGGCTCCAATGATTAGCAGTAGTATTTATCTTTCCTAGTTTGCTTTTACAGTGACACACTCAGTGTTACCCACCCAGATCCAGCATCTCTAAATTCAGCTGCTACATGTGCACTATTTTTAACTATAAGAAGAGGCGCCATATCTAATGTTATCTATGATAGCCCTGTAATTAAAATGTCCTGTATAATGAGGAAATCTAATAAATAAAATACAGCAAGGATTATGTTTCAGAACAAACAAATACTGGGATTTGGGTTGCCTTAAAATCCAGCTACTACTACATAGCCTTAAAACTTGTCACTGCAATTGAGAAATGAATAACAGCCTTTGCTATTAGAGAAAACAAGATTAGGGGCCACCTTCCCAACACTGGACTGAGACAACCGATGGTGAGAAAATACAGAACACAATGTACTTGACAAGAACCAGTAACCTGGGACCACCTGGAAAGACAAAAAGAAAGGGGCCAGAGAATGAACCTATCCTGATTCTACTGTGGGATCTGATAACGGCTTTTTAAAAAAATAATGCTATATCAGAGATAGAAATAAATATACTCTGCTTAGCTCTTAAAATCAACGTCATTACCAGCCTTAATTTCACCATGTTATTGTGTCACTGCAAACATGAAGAAACTCTGCCGGCTGCTGTCCTTTTCTTTCCACTTGAAATTTGCTCCAAGGAAACCTGTAGATGCTTTTGCTTTCCTCTTATGTCTCCTACACAATCTCTGAGATAGCTTCTAGACAAGCAGAAATAGCTATCCTTTAGTCATATGATACTTTTCACTTTAGAGTGGACAGAATATGGAGGAAAGCTTTCCTGTCAAACAGAGAATGGGAAATACCATCTATGAGGGCAGAAAGTCAAGAAGACAAGAAAATAACCCAGTAATGCTTTGTATCACGTTTTAGCTAGGAGAATTCCAGTATCTGTTGTCCCTCTGAGCATGAGGCTATGGTCAGTGCCTCTGACCATGAACAGAATAATCATGGGAAATTTATATTACCTTTGGTGTCTCTGTCACAAGAGAATCTAAATTCCAGGCAGCTCTTACAGATCAGCAACTGGAGAAAGGACTAGACTAATCTAGGACTTCCATTTTGGAGCTTTTAGTGATTACAGCTGTTTGCAGGAGCCAAGGGCTCTGCAGCCTCCATTTGTATGATTTCACAATGCCAGATTAAGCATTTATTGAATGAATATATAAATCAATGAACTGCGTAATTGGAGAAATGAAGGAAAGCTTCAGTGAGCCCCGCGGGCTACAAAATTCCCTCTAAGTACCACTGTCCACATTCTCTAAGTCTTAACATGTACTACTATCATTATCGTTCATAATGATTTTATTATAGTTTCATGATTATTTCATTCTTGACACATGAATAATCTGGATATAAATTTTTAATTTTAAAGTGAATGTTTAAAAAAATTTACCTTTTATTATTTATTTTTAAGCCAATTGCATTTCATTACAAAATATGATCCGTAAATATATGGATTCTTTGAAATATGTCCAGGCTTATTTACTGACCTTGATTTTGAGGTCAATTTTACATGTGTACCATTTCACATATGTTCTAAAATAAATTTCAGACATGTGTTGTTTGATTTTCAATTCAGGGCTCAATATATGTCCATGAAATCAGATTAGATGTGTTGTTAAACCTCCTATACATTTATTAATTTTTTGTCAGCTTGATATATCAGTTTCTAAGAGAGATATGTTAAAATGTCCCAATTGGTTTCTGGATTTGTCATTACTCCTTATCATTCTATCAAATTTTATTTTTAAAAACTATTTATTTCATTTATTTATTTATTTGTATTGAGGTATAATTGGCATATAACATTATGTTATTTTCTAGTGTACAGTGTAACTGTTCCATATTTGTATATATTGCAAAATTATCACCATACAAACATAGTTAACTTCTATTACCATATATAGCTACCTAAAAAAATTTTTTCTTGTGGTGAGAATTTTAAGATCTACTCTCTTACCAGCTTTCAAAAATACAATGCAGTATTATTAACTATGGTCACCATGCTGTATGTTACATCACCATGACTTATGTATTTTATAACTGAAATTCTGTGTCTTTTGACCCCTTCCCACATTTCACTTACCTCCTATCAAATTTGACTTGTACCTTTGATGCTGTATTTGACACTTGTATTAGTCATACAAGATTAAAACTGTTATTTTTTTCTAGTGAATTCAACATTTTATTATTATGAATAACTTTCTAATATTTAAGAGGCTTAAAAGTATATCTTATCTATATTTATAACTATATATAATTTCTTTGGGTTAATATTTATCTAATATTCCTCTTTGATAAGTAACTTTCAGTCTTTCCAATTTTTTATGTTTTAGATATGTCTCTTATTTTTAAAAAAATATTTATTTACTTTGAGAGAAAAAGAGAAGACACAAGAGTCGGGGGGAAGAGCAGAAGGAAAGAATCTCAAGCAGACTCCTTGCTGAATGGTGAGCCTGACAAGGGGCTCCATCCCATGACCCTGGGATCATGACTTGAGTGAAAATGCTTAACTGGTCAGATGCTTAACTGGCTGAGTCACCCAGGCACTCTTAAATATTTCATAAATAGCATATAGCTAGATACTTAATATATAATTTGATGACCTCTATCTTTAATTGGCAACTTTAGCCCATTTACATTTTTTGTAATTGTTGATATATTTGAACTTATTATTTCCATCTTGTGCTATTTATTTGATTTATTTGAATACATTTTCCTTTATTTTGTGCTTTGTTTTAATTAAGGATTTTTTATAAAATGTTTTTTCTATTACTTTTTGGAAATTATAAACTGCATTTTCATTATTTTAGTGGTTACCCTTAAAAGTTAATTGTGTTAACAAAGGCAAAAGTTACTCAGTATCTCTTACTCTTTTCTTAAACTTTTAGCACATTGAAATCTGACCACTCACTCACATCTTACACTTACTGTTGACTGTTTTTTAAAAATCTCTAAATTATGTGCTATTTTTTAGTGCTATACAGTAACTATTTCTTTAGATTTATTTGCATGTTTGCCTATTCTTAACTTACATTGCTTCTTGCGTCTTAGATTTTCCCTCAGAGATAATTTTCTTTCTTCCAAAAGTATATTTTCTTAAAGTTCTTTTCATGCGACTTTGTTGGTAATAAACTCTCTCAGCTTTTATATGTCTGATGGAATTTGATATATCTTGGAATGGAGTTGGCAGGGTTTGCTGATGACTGGAATAGAGGGTGATAATGAGGGATGAGGGTAGCCAAGAAAGTTTCTAGCAGAGTACTCCCCCATAACTTACACATAAAAGACACTTACAGATGGTGCAATGGGAAGCAATGAGGGGTAGTGTTGCTAATTATAATAAATTCTCCCAAACAGACATGTAGGTCCAAGGATTAAATTCTGGGTCCCCAAGACCTTTATAAACAATTTCAGGTGTTCACTCACCAATTCATTTTTGAACTTATCAAATCGAGTATTCATTTTTCTCTTCCTTATTTAATTTGTCTTTAAGTGGACTTTTAAAACATCTACCATTGATAGCCATAATGTTAGGTGATGAAGATATGAAAATGAGTAAATCCTTATATGGACTCCACCCTTGTGGATCATGTGGCCTTATGGGAGAACAAATAGTAATCACTAATTACTAATTAATCACTCAAATAACTATAAATATGTGATTGTGGTAAGTGCTATGAAGAAAGACACCTGGTGCTCCAAGAGCCTATAATAGGAGGTTGGTCTGTCAGGAAGTCAGTCTGAGGAAGGAAAATTTGAGCTGACAGCTAAAAAAAATGACAAGGAATAAATTAGGTCAAGAATGGGTAAAAGAACCCTTCAGGTCGAGGAAATGACAAGAGCAAAGGCTCTGTGGCAGGAAATGGCAGGCACAAAACCTGTGGGAGGGACACTGGAGTAAATGGGGGTGCAAAGGGCATTAGTGTGGCTGGAGTAGACAGAAGGAAAAGAGGATTTAGGTGGAGTCCAGAATGATGAGGAAGGGACAGACTCAGGCCCTGATAGGCCACATCAAGGAGGTGTCCTTATCCTGAAAATGATGACAGCTGCTAAAATGATTGAAGCAGAGGGAGCAACCAGATTAAATCTGTGTTTTGAAGAGAAACCACACAAGCTTCCTAGTTAGTGTTTTTCTCTTGCACTGGCTGACTCTAGGACTGCGGAGTGACTCAGGCTTCTTACAAATAGAAATTCTTTGCCTATGCGGAAGGGAAGTCTGGGCACTGTCCACCCAGGGGGCCTGCTAAAGATATTCATGAAACTATCAACACAGGTGAAAATGAACAATGGTAGGATTCCTGGGTCAGACACAAGTGCTGTTAGTTTCCCCTTTTGTGCTCTAAGCCAACTCTCAGAACTATGTTCTAAGCGCCTCCAGGAAGTAAAGGTATACTTAATGAAGAATAGCCAAAAGTGCCCTCGTGAACCTTTGATCCTGGAGGAACAAGAAGCTGTAGCTGTCAAGGCCCAATCAGTCCAGGGCTGTTCCATGCAGTTTTCTATGACCTCCCTTCCTGGTGGGGCTCTATCTCTCCACTCTTCCCTCTGAGGTCTCTGGAGCCATAATGAGGCTGGGAAGGGGTGAGATGGGATGAAGAAGTAGTCGGTGAAACATGGAAAGAGGAAAAAAGGCTAGTGTCAGGAAAGAAGAGGGCTCCCAGTGTCAAATGCAGGGCCTGTGTGGAAAGAGGGTCCAAGGGGAGCTTTGGTCCTTGTTCCAGGCTTCATTCTATACCTAACCCACTATGTGACCTCAGGCAGATGATGTAATCTCTCTTGGCCTCCATGTCCTCATCTATAAAGGAGGGATTTCCCAAGGAGACACACACACGAGGAGGTATAGTCAGAAGGTGTCTGTGAGCAAGGATGATGCAACTTCCTGTCAAAGATCAACCTATCTTAGAAGAGTTTTGAGGGGAAAAAAAAGTTAATCTTATATTAACACAAATGCAAACATCTTAACTTAGGATGCAAAATTTCATTTTTATGTGTTTTCCTCTATTATTCAGGGTACTTGAGTAAAGAAGGTTGAGAAGCACTCGATTAGATGTGCTCTAAGATGCCCTCCAGCTCTTTAGTATTACGATTCTTTGGTTTTATGATGAAGATCAAGGAGAAGGAGGATTAAGCAATCTGTGAACTATAAAAGGATTTAGGCGACCCTTTTAGGTTTAGAAGGAGTGGGTATTAATGTAGGCGTTCAGCTGTGCCTCATGCTCTTTCACACTGGGTTTGAAACTGCCTGTTCATCTGGGAAAGCCCTTGTCCTTCCTGCCTGCCTGGCTTACTCCTCCTTGTTCTTTAAGAACTGTCTTAGTGTTCCCTCCCGAGGGATGCTTTGTCATTTCCTTCTTCCTTCCTGCCCCAATCCTCTAAACTGCAGACTAGGGCACTGCTCCCCGTCCCTGTGTGCCCATAGAACTCAATGGGTAGTTCAAATTTTGCACTTATGGGGTTATAGTGTGTTACTGTTTTCTTCCCTTGTCACGTTAAATTGCTGCTTAACTAACTTTCAAAGTATTTGGAGAATGAAGTCCCATGTAAGAACAAGCCCTTCATGATATACCCTTGCTGACCTCTCTTGCGCTGGGTCTTGTAATTTTCCAATTCTTGGCCTCCCATAACTTTCTTATATGGGCTTCACCTTTCCTCAGACACAGCTCTACAGCACTGCTTACCTCTTTTCTAAGGTCATATGCTTGCATGTCATCTAGGTACAATAACTCATGGAGGGCCATGAGTGATGCCCCATATCTAGCATGACATACGAAGACTATGAATGAATGAATGAATGAAGACTGAATCAGTGATTGCCAGTTGAGTGAATACATGCATGAGATGAGAGAAAAGGAGAGGGAGAACGCTCACACTGTATTTCCATAAATGCTTCCTCTCTTCCACATTAGCCCAAGCAAAGATGGTAAGTTTTGGGTCCTTTGTTGTAAATACAACTCCAACATATGTACACTAATTAGTTTCATCATTCATTCATCTTTTGGATCCCCTTATGGAACACTTTTTCATTAGTTTTTCAAAACTACTTTCACTGTCCTAGCTGTTGAGAACTCAGCTTGAAGAAAACAAAGTCATTGCCTTTAAGACCCTTATATTCTAGTGGGAAGAAACAGACAATGAAGAAATATTTACTATGTCAAATTTTGGTACATGTTTTTTTGGGGAGGCCAAAAAGCCAAATCACATAAGACATCTTAGGTCCCTGTAAGGTGTTACTGAGTGAGCAGAGGAGTGGTCTGATCTTACTTACATTTTAAAAGTCTCACTCTGGTGCTGTGTTGAGCACAGTTTGTAAGGGGCAAGCATGGATGCAAGAGACCAGTCAGGAGGCTACTGCCTTTAGATAAGAGATGATGGTGACTTGAAGGCAGTGGAAAATGGTAAGTATCTTGATATATTTGGTTGGATAGCCAACAGGTTTTGCTAATGGATAAGATTTAGGATCTATGAGAGAAAGGAATCAAATATGACTCCAGAGAGTTTGGTCTAAACAACTGGAAGGATTGAGTTAACATGATGAGAGAGGAAGGCTCTAGAACTTGAGTTGTTCATAGGCATGTGTCACTGGTGAGTGGGCAGTGGGAGATACAAATGTGGAGTGAAGGAGAAAGGGCATGCTGGACATGAGAATTTGGTGTCATTTACACACAGGTGTACTATGAGCCCCTTAGACTGCAGGAGATCACTTAGGGTGTGAATGTAGACACAGAAGAGGAGAGGCTTGTTCTGAATCTTAGTGCACCCAATAATATGATGTTGGGGAAACAAGGAGGACTCAACAAAGGACTGAGAAGGAGCAGCCAATAGAGTCACAGGAAAACTGAGTGAGGTAATAACTAAGGCCTCTGAGGAGGTGGGAAAGTGCCAAGATAAATGGGGGCAGGGGTGCTGACAAGTACCAGGACTGGAAATAAAAGGCAAAATCACAGAGACTTAGGAGTGTATGAGAACTTTTTAGGAAGCTGATGTATTTGTCTTAGGCATACTTAATACAGTACGATTAGCAAACATAGAGCTGAACTTTAAAATATTTTATTTTTACTCCTTTAGAAGAGGGGAAAGTAAAATTTCTTTTCATTATCAACAAATCAAAAAGATTTCCAATATGCAATATTGTCAAATTTGGTCTCCAAGATAAAGTCTGCACACACACAAAAAGAAAACTCATTTCAAAAGTGGCTTTTCAGAAATGTCTCATTGTCCAGAAAACCTTCAGTACACATATCCTTGCCAGACACCAGAGATCTAACAAACACTATAGGGATGGTAAATGACAACAAAGATGAAAAAAAAAAAAAAAAAAAAAAACAACTAAACACCACCAAATGTGTTATAGAAAGTATCTGACATTGTGCTATAGTCCAGCTCTTCAGAGTTTACCTCCTCTCTCTGCTTCCTCCTACTCTGGGCGGGTAGAACTTCTTGCTAGAAGTCGGCTGCCTTCTGACTAAGGACCAAACCCTTGAGCCAGGACCAATTCAGGTGGTACTTCCTGTCATTCTTCATTGATCCATCTAACTTGCACAGAGTATCAATGCTGGATTAGAGATCATCTAGACCAGCACAGTCCAGCATCATGTCATATATCATGTCAAAATATCCAACAAGTCATATTTATTAAGTCACATACATAATTTAAATTTTGTAGTAGCCACATTAAAAAGGTAAAAGAAATTGGTAAAATTATTTTTTAAAAGATTTTTATTTATTTATTTGATAGAGAGAGAGGAAAAACACAAGCAGGGGGAGTGGCAGGCAGAGGGAGAGGGAGACGAAGACTCCCTGCTGATCAGGGCGCCCGATGCGGGGCTTGATTCCATGACCCTGAGATCATGACCTGAGCCGAAGGCAGATGCTTAACCAACTGAGCCATCCAGGCACCCCCAAACAGATAGAATTAATTTTAATTTAACTTAATTTTATTTGAGCCAGTATATCCAAAATACTATCATTTCAATGTTTATTCTACATAAAAACATTTGGGGACATCTTACATTCTTATTTCACACAAAGTCTTTCAAACCCTGTGTGTATTTCCCACTGCGGCAAATCTCAACTCCAAATAGTCACATTTTAAGTGCTCAACATTCTCATATGGCCAGTGACTACTGTATTGGACCATGCAGAGCTAGATCATGCCCTTTAGTCTATAGATGGAGGGGTTGAGTCCTAAAGGGAAAGAAATGCAATGAAGACTATTTAGCTTGTCAGTACTAGCAAGCTCTCTTGGTTTCCAGTCCAAACAGTTTCTCATATGTTCTGCTCTTCAAAAGAAATCTCTATTTAACTGTTCCCTACCATCTTATTTTCATGCATTGGTCATAAAAAGCCCTTCCTAATCCCTATTTTTCAGTCTCTTAGCTTAATATTTTGTTTGGTGACCCCATGTGCATCAGAATCACTATAGGCATGTTCATAAGGCAGGTGCCCTGATCCTGCCCTCTGAAATTCTGATTTAGACCTGCAGCGAAATCTCAGAACCCACTTTTTAAGCAAGTGGTTGGTGATTATAATGTCATTAGACCATGGACCAGCTGGATATATATCCTTCTAGCTTCTTAGCTGTTGTGAGTCCTGTAGTTCCAGAGGGAAATCTTAAAAGGATTGTCACAGGGAAGTTCAAAAACTGCTTCATCTTTACTTCCCATATTCCTTGAGATTCTAGAGTCCTCCCAGCCTTTGCTGTTCTTTCAAATTGGAATATTATCTTTAATGTATCTTTTCTAGTCTAAGATCCTTGAAGGAAGGATGGGAATCTTTTATTTCCCATTTTTCTTCAGGGCCTAGCCCATGGTGCTGGAAGTAAATCCTTGTTGAATTAATGAGGAATGAAGGAATGGATATTGTGGAAGCTTTCTTATCAAAGTTGCAAACGAACAAAGGCTTAATTCTTAGACTCTCCATTTGACTTCATTTACCCCTTTCCTTTTTTGCATGTAGTTGGTTTATTTTGGGTCTGGGTGACAATCTTGGGGGCCGGAAAAAAGGGAGAGATGACCAGATCATTAGAAGAGTGTCTTGAACAAGTATATAGGAGGCTTATAAGTAACCTAGAACTTGTTTCCCTTGGTGAAGTGTTGAAGAACAAAGCGTGATCTCTGCCTGGAGTAGAGTCTTAGTTTAAATCCTGAAATGATCCCGGTATCTGGAGATACAAAATAATTTACTTTTATGGTTTGGCCTTTGAGAGATTGGTTATCTAGGTGTAACAAAGCAAAAAAATGTACAGGGACAGAGGCTGGCTGGTTTAGTCTTTCATGGAGTGCTTAAAAGTATAGGATATTGTTTTAAAATATTGAAAGAGCCAACTGTTTAACTGATTTACCTTCCTTCCTTCCATCCTTCCATTACATCATCTCCACCAACACCACCATCACCTTCCACCATGATCAGGGCCATCATGACCACCTCTACCATCCTCCTGATCCTCCTCCCTCTTCACTAAGAGTGTCTTTGCCTGACCCAAGCCACCCTACAGAGAGCTCCTCTGAGATCTGTCTGTAAGGTCTGCATAGCTAAATGGGGTGGTCTGGAATCAAAAGAAGCAGGTACGTCTATGAAAACTAAATATAATTCCCTGTACCCATGGAATCTTATTTTATTTTTGTTAATAAAAGACAATGGTGGTTAATGGTTGTTTTACATCTACTTTTCAAATAGCTATCATGTCAGTTAATATTCTTTATGGTTAAGGGAACAGACAGGCCTATAAAAATACCTTAATATGTCAGAAAATACTATTGAGTTATAAAATCTCTTCATTTTTTTCTCTGCACAGGCTCTCCTATACCTCAGCTGTCTTCACAATACTGCTGTATGTTACCCCCTTGGTAAGGTTCTGGGTTGGAATGGATTCTTTGTGTCTGGTTTGTTGATTCAAGAGCATTTGATGAACCACATGAAGGAAACAAGGAACAGGTGGCCTAGAGCCAGAAGGGGAACTAAGGAAGTTGTCACAAACTTGTCCCCAGCCTCTGGCCTGGCATGGGTCCCTCTCCTATCCAATTTGTAAGAGAGAGTGAGCCTCCACCCAGGGATTGCGGTGGAATTTCTCCTCTAAAGGTCTCAGGGCAGAGGGAGGAGGTTACTGTGTGAGCCAAAATACAAAAGCACCCCAGAGACACCCACAGAACCCTAGTTTCCACAGTCTGATATCTTTGGGCATGGGGGATCATCAGAGAAGGGTATGGCACATCATAAGTCTCAAAAAAGTATTGCCAAATAAGGAAATGGATCTGCCAAACAGACCACTTGCTTTTTCGCCTTTACATTTACAGATTCATTTGCATATGCAAATATAGACATACATTTATGTGTGGCTCCATAATTCAATTTAAGTGTTTTCTTTTTTCTTCTCTTAGTTTTCTTTTACCTCCTATTTCTTTATTCTCCTTCCCCTGAAAGCCCAGGTCCTCAAGCTAGAGCCCAGCTCTCTCTGTGACACAAGTGTGTCCAGTAGGCTCCCAGAAGCTGGCACATGAAGGTGAGAAGGAAATCCACTCTTGGACTTCTCTGGAAGCACCTCTTTTCAGCACAAACATGGAGCACCCTGGACACACTGAGGGGAACAGCCAAGGAGAACCCTCCTTTTACCAGGTAGTGGAGAACAAGAGGCCCATTAGATCACTCATCCCCATTCCAAAAGAAAGGGAGAAAATGGTTTCAGGGTACTGGGTTGGCAGCTGGGGTAGAGCCCGAGGGAGCTGGATTCTAGAGCAATCAGTCAGCTGTTGCCCCAGCCAGAGTGTGTGCTGCCTCCATGAAGAGACTCTTGCTCTGGGCCTAGGGTGGCTAAGAGAGATGCTGCCAGGCTGGGAAATTTCTACTCGCAAGCTTACCAGCGGGGGTCCTGGGGTCAATGGATCCTTGGTGCAGATGAAAGCCTTGCTCCTGGGTCCTGAGCAGGAGATATGCTGCCTTTGCTGAAGCTAATATTTGGGAGAAGGGCTGCTTGATGAACTAAGGAAAAAAAACCCAAACAAACAGTGGCAAGGACACATCTGTGGTCCTTTCCTTGTGGCTCTGGTGTTCAGAGGAGGAGGGCCAGATGTCCTCCTCCTGGAAGTTGGCCTGACTTCATTGGTCACCTGGGCCCGGGGCCCCCAGGGCTCTAGGCTTATTTAGGCCTGAGGTGGCATGCCCCACATTGCCCGAGCCCTGTTCTATGGGGGAGGCAGGGGCCTGTCTGAGGAGGGCTGTGAGTCTGTCAGCATGTTAGTGGGAATGCCTCAGACCCAGGAGGAAACGAGCTTCCTGAGGAGCACGTGTGGTGGGACACTCCCTAATTCTCATCTAATTTAAGGATCAGGTGATGCTTGGCATCATCAGCAGTGAGTATTCCTGGCAGCAAGGAAAACACGAGGGTCAAACAGCTGAGTTTCTCCCCAGGGCTTCTGGACCCAGCTGTGGCTTCCAGCCAGAAGCATCTACATGCTCAGCAGCCACGGGGAAACTTTGCCAAGCATCCAGCAAGCAGCCACGAGCAAGAGCAGCTTAGCTCTGTCTCCAGCAAGGGTGAGAGGTGCTTCCCATTGGTGCCACATCTGTGGTGCACCCTGGTGTACCCAGATACCTTGACCTTTCCAGCAGAAAACTCAGAAAAAGAGAATATCCCTTGTACGTCTGTCCATAATGACTTGGTCTTTTTCTGTAACTGCTCACACCGTGAGGGACCTTTGCTTCTTTCAGATTTGTCAGGATGTTTTTCTCAGTCTCCATCCCATTCTCCTCAGGGAAAAGGATATGAAGTTGTTCTACACTGGGAAACACCTAAATCTATGAGGTTATTTCATGACACCATTGTGGTACCCACAGACTGACCTTCTCACTTTCAGAGTGAGTTGGTTGGTTTATTTTCCAGTCTCAAGGCCACTGTACGTCAGGTTTGCCATTTGGCTGAGGTATGAAGCCGAATATCACTGAGGTGTTGGGGAGTGAGCTAACACTGCCTCCTGGCATCCACATGGCATGCCTGCTTTGATATTGTCTACTTACCGGATTCTGAATTTGAGGATTCCAGAGTTTCCTAACATGCAAGTTGACTGTATTGTCTCTCAGTCTGAAAGGGTATGGAAGTTTGGAAGTGTAAGACAATCAGCCAAACAAGCATACTTCTCCAACGTTAACCCAAATCAAAAGGACTCTGAGGTCTCAAATATAAAATACCGGAAGACTTGGGTTACTTGTCATGGGCTTGTACCATGGATGCACACGTCTTGGTGGGATTGTTTTGGTCCTTCTGGTAATAATTTTGGATTATTGGTCCCAGATCCAAATGCCATTAAAGACACATTATGGTAAATTGGGCAGAGGAAGGATTCAGTAGATTGATTTTAAAAATCTGTGTAAGTGATGGACTGTCAGACCAGAGGCAGAAGGAGAGAATGAAGTCCCAAGGGTGAGCCTCAAGATGATTCTACATTAGCTCAGACTTTTGCTCCAAAAAGAATTTCTCTCTGCTTATCCCGTGGTACTGTCTCTGACATATAAATAAGACCTTGGAAAGTTTAAATAGACCAAATACCTTTGGGCAGAGTTTGCTTTCCTGATATTATTTGGATGTATTCTGTTCATAGGGAGCAGCTAGGTATTGATCTGATTAGCTTTGAGTTAGAAAAGTTAAGACTTACCCTTCTATCTCCTGAGTAATGGGGACCATTTGTGATTTCTACAAAGTAAATTAACCTTGCCTGGATGAGAGAGCTTTTCTTTTGGGTTTTGCCTTTGAGCAACTTCAAACTTAACCCAAGGACAATTTAAGTCATCCACCCACTCAAAATTAATTTGTTGAGTAGGTTAGGCACTATAAGAATAAAAATATATAAAGGTATAAAACCATTAGGAAAGTCTACTAGGGCTTTGGGGAAAATGTGACATGTGTCTAAGGATCTATAATGAAAAACAGAGATGTTTGGACAGTTTGATGAAAAGTCATTCAAAAGGGACATTTGACAGCATGTAGAAAAATTAGTTGTCACATTGAATTTTCTCCCTCTCAGCTCTGTGGTCCCGCCCAGTAGGGCTTGAGGTGGGGCACGGCAATATGGAATTGAGAAACTCATTTTAATTGAAAGATTTTTTTTTTTGGCTTTGTTTTTGTTCCTGGCGTAAATAATTCATGGATGCCATCTCTCCTCCTCTCTTTCTACTGACTTGTCCCTCACAATCTTCTCTGTCTTTTGCATTGAGTGGGAGAAGGGGAAGAAGAGGGAAAGGGAGGGTAGAGGCGGAAAGCTTTGAGTAGCCCTTGAGGCTGGAGATCAGAAAGCCAGGGCCACAACCTGGACTGAGATGGACGTAGAGATGGGGCATCAGGCTGGCTCCAGGGCTCCTGCTGTTGGGGCTGTCGGACCAGGGTCCCACATACTGTACCCGGGGTGAGGTGTGGGCAAGTGACTGAAGGGCCCACTGTTGGCTCTCTCTTACTACTACTACTTGACCACCCTGCTTTCTCTACCAGGGTAACTTCACTCTTTGTTTTATGTGAAAAAAAACTATACTCCTCTTGTGTTTCTCCTTTCCTCTCACACGATTACCACACCCTTGACATTTCTGACATCAGATATGTGGGGCTTTTCCCACATCAGGATGTCCTCTGCAACACTGGCTTGGTCCTACAATGCAACCCAACTTTGACACTATCCAGAGTTAGCAAATTCCCCACAGCCTAAGGGCTCACTCCCACGAGACCTCCTCCCCCCCCCCCCACCACTTCAGACACTAGTTGTAAGTAGGAAGTCCCCAGGTTACTCATAAATTCTGTCTGACTTGCCTATAAATCGGAGGTTCCCATGACTGCCTCCCCTTCAACTTCAGTATTTGTTAGAGCAATTCGTAGAACTTAGGGAAACACTCACTTAAATTTGCCAGCTTATTATGTAATAAAGGATATGATACAGAATACAGACAAACAGCCGTGTGAAGAGACACATATGATTCCAGAAAGGTCCCAAGCACAGGGACTTCTGTCCCTGTCGATCCGGGGTCTATCACCCTCCCTAGACGTGAACACTGACCCAAAAGCTCTTCGAATGTCATACTTTGGGATTTTTATCATTTCATCGTATAGGCTTGATTGATCATTAACTCAATTTCCAGACCCTCTTCCCTTCCTGGAGGATGGCAGTGGGGTTGACAATTCCAAGCTTCTAAAATCATGGCTTAGTCTTTCTGGTGACCACCCCTCACCCAGGATCCACCTTACCTCTAATGAGGAGTCACCTCATTAGAATAAAAGACATTATCACACAGGAAAGCCCAAAGGAGTCAGGAACCAGAGTCAAAAGCCAAATTCTAGAATAAAAGTTGTTCCTAGTGCTCTTATCACTTAGGAAATCCCAAAAGTTTCAGAAGCTTGACACCAGAAACTGGGGGCAGACACCGATACATAGATATTCTATTATTTCACATCTTGCTGGACCCGATTGCTTCTTCTTCCGAGAGCTACCTGTTCTGACCCCCAAGTGCCCCTTCTGTGTATCCCAGGCATCCGTGTTTACCCTCCTTGTGCTCCTCCCCCACACACTACATCATTGGCCCTTTCCCATGAGCAACCTGCAAGCTTCCTGAGGGAAGGGCTCTCATCCATCATGCCTGCCATGCCATTCCAAGTACAACGCTCAGCTCTGGGAATGTGTTCATGAATATCTGATGAGAGAATGTCAAATAAATGTCAGACTCTGATGTATGTTGCCAGAAAAGGAAATGCATCAGCCCTTTCCCGAGAAAATAAATTCCTATCATAAGACTTCTGCCCCTGTACTCCTTCATATATCACTGGGAAAGGCAAGCCAGCTACTTCCCATCCATTCTTATTTCTTTGCTAACCTGCAGGGGCATGGAACTGCACTGGGCAACGTGCACTCATCCCTTTGAAATGCACTTAGTTGGATTGCTCCTTCCCACTTTGCCATTTGGAGCCTTCATATTGTTAACAGAACATCCTTTAGACATTTGTCAAACTCCCAGCATCAAGCAGCCACGTTCCAGCCCATGACTTCTTGTAACCATGTCCTGCCGACTTCTCACTAGTACATTAAAAATAAAAAGCACACCCTGAGTGGCTCAGACTTCCCCTCTCTGGTGACCTCAACCCCACAACTGGGGAAACTGTGACTCAGACTCAGGAAAAAGCACTGCTGTTGTCACCAACAGAAACCTAGGATCCTCCTGGGCTGGCTTTGGGGGATATTAATAAATCCATTAGATTGGATCGTTTGCGCCACCAGCTCTCTTTTCATTAGGGAATTTGAATGTTCTAGTGCTTTAAAGTGGAGATAAAACGACCCATGATTCATGTCCCTGTCTTTCTGAAGAGTTTCCTTGTATAAGCTCCAACAACCTCTGCAGTTACTTGAAGGTTAAAACTATTCTTTCCCAAAAAGGGGAAAACCATTTCATGTTTCTATTCATTGCTTTTCTCCTTCAGCACCTGAAAAGGAGATGAATTCCCCCTTCTCCCCCCCTTCCATTCTTACCAAGAGAATCTTGTTCCTACTCTCAACTTGTCTGGTGATTTGAACATGGAAAAAGACAGAGTATAATTCCTCAACTAGTCCTTCAAGAAGAATTTGGTGGGGTTCCCCCCGCCTTTTGTTTGTTTTTATTGGCTATCAGGCTAACAAATTTTGGAGTGGAACAGCTCAGATCCTCGGCTGAATTTTTGCAAAATTCATTCACAGGAGAAAATATATTGAGCTGCCTGGGTCTCAGCGCAGAGTTTTTTAGAAAATCTTTGGTTCTGTTTTCTTAACTGGCCTCCTGGAGCTCTGATATGGCATGTTCTGGTCAGCATCTGGTCTCACTGGAATTGAGGTAAGAGCATCCAAAACCTTGAATGTGTCTAGAAGGTCTGACAGAGACTCCACTCCTGGTATCTAGGAACTAGATAAGGTCCCAGAAGTGGGATGTTCCTGATTCCGAGCGTACTTTCAGGACACTGAAAGATATCCAGGGGTGCCTAGAGTGATTTATTTGTGACTTCCCAGTGGGTCCAAGGACAAATGACAGCTCTTTAGCCCACCGCCTCTGCCCTGCTGGTGGGAGTGTGGGATTGAGGGCCTCAAATGCCTTACGTGGCCCGAGGCAAGTTGAAGAGAAATTTCAGCCCCAAGAACTACCCATAGGAAAAGATCTTGAAGTTTCAATTAAGTGATTTTCTTTGAAGATTTTTGACTTGCATTAATTCCCTGAAGAAGTTCATTCACTTTCCAAAGCCATTTCCCTCCAAAGGGTGGTTTGCTCTCTAAAGAGGAATTTTAATACTGATGTATGTCATTTATCTCCCACATCTTTTCTGAGAAGACATATTGTAGAAAAGCCACTAGGAAACACTTCATATAATAGTTCCTTCACCCTTGAAAACTCTTCCGAGGTAGGAGGAGCTGAAAGTATGTTCCTCCTCCGCCATTTTAGAAGCAGAGAAATTGAAAATCATTTGAGTCCAACAATGGTCCAACTTCACAGTGGCCCCTCTGTCTGACCTTGTCTGTCTTCTCCAGATGAGGACTCCCTGCTCCCAACAATGTAAATTGAGATTTTCCTTGGTTTAAGTCATTCTTACAGATGCCATTTCTATGTATATCACAAGGCACTGTCTCCTTAAGTCTGGTTTTTAATTAAAACCGTAGCATAGGAACTTGGTTTAAAAAAAAAAAAAAGTGTACTGCTCTAAATGCATTTACTGTAAAAGATATTCATTCCATGTCCCCCGACCCATCTTTCCCTAAAGACTGTGACACTCTCTTTCCAGATAGTCTATCTACAACCACATTAAGTGTTTCTATGTACACACAAACACACATACACACACACATACAGAGTTTATATTTCAAAGATTGCTTTTCCCACATTAAAAAAAAAAACCCTTCAGAGTTCTAGTGAATAAATTTTATAATTTTTAAATGCTGGTTTGGCATGGACAATAATAAAATAACAAACTCTGTTATTCATTCTCAGAGGGAAAAGGTTTTTTCCGTTTTCATATATATTCTCTATATGAGTATTTTCTGTATTCCTATGCATACATATTCTTTTGTTTATATATATATGTTAACATAGTTTATTGCCCTTTTTAAAACTTTGTGATAGTTCTTGGATTTGAATCAATAGTAAAAGTTTATTATCAATACACAAAAATAAACCTATCTCATTCTTCTTTAACTGTTACATCACATTCTTTAATTAGTTTGTAACTGTTGGTCAAGTTAGGATTTCCAGTACAAAGCTATGATAATATCCAGGTACAAATTGTCAACCTATGTAAGTATAGTTATGGAATTAATCTGTAGAAATAAAATTGCTTGGCCAAAGAGTGTGTGCATTTTAAAATTTGTTATAATGGACAAGTTTACTTCCCAAAAGAGTTGTATCACATTATACTTCAAATACATGAGTGTTTCTCAGCACCCTTACCAACACGAAGTATTACCACACTTTTTGATCTCTGCCAATTGGATAGGTTACAAGTTATACCTTGTTACTATTTTAATTTATAGTTATTTAATTTTAAATGAGATTGAGCATCTTCCCTGTGTTGGAAAGTCAATTGTATTTATTTTCCTGTTGGCTACCTTTGCATGATATTCACCCATTTTTCTATTGAATTGTTGATTATTTTCTTATTGATCCATAAAAGCCCTTTATATATTGAGGAAGTGGATCAGTGATTCATGCCCTCTAAAGTCCCCCCTTTTTACTTCTAGTCATCAATTATTGCTCCCAAAATCACCTTTCTCACTCTCTCTCCTACCATCTCTTCTATTGCTTTCTCACATAGCTACTTATATATCTTGTTTATATGAACAGGAAAGAAGGATGGCAGTCAGGCTTGCAAGGAAGTATACTTTTGAATATCCAGTGAGTAGCTATTTTACAGAAAGAATATATAAAGCCGGAAAGGCCCTTTACCTGGCATCTGTATCAAAAGACTGTTCTTCCTCTTGGTTTGCCGATGGACACTTGGTAGCCTTGAATCTTGCTCATTGACTATAAATCAATGCCTGAATTCAACAAACTTCTTAAGCTTATATTTACACCCCTTTACTTTTTGTTTTTCTTATAACTCTCTCTTCTTTCTAATTTACTCTGAAATAGCGATCATTATTTGGCTGGTGCAAATAGTTATCTCTAGGTTCTTAACTCTTCATTAAGTAACGGGAGTAGGAGGATTTGTGTGGTAAGATGCTGATGGGAAGAAAAAAAGCCTCAGGTTCTTACTTCAGGACTAGGCCCAGGCTCCTATCTCAGAATCCTTGGGCCATGTTTTCCTCTGACTGATTCAAGGAGATGGGGCCCCCCATGAGACATACTCCTCTCTCCATAGGCTTCTGTTGAGAACTCACCTTCCCAAATCCTGTAAAAACCAATTCAACTTTAGCTAACGTGGTAATGATTTGTGGGGAGCAGCAGAAATTTCTCTGTAATTATGCGTGAATTGATGTGTGATTTCCTAATGAGCTTAAGTGAAGAAATCATCGTTTTGTGATAAATGCTTTATATCTTAAAATGCCAGAAACACATATCTAATAAATTCAATCAAACCACTCTCATTTATATAAAATTTGCAATTATTATTTAACATGCTGGCTTTCTTTGCTGCTTTACTGCTTTGGGTAATTGCAGAATCTTAAAGTTCCTATTCATAAACAAGGCCACAGAAACTCATTACATAGGAGTTTTTCTTAATGCAATCATAAATGAGTTCATTTGGAAATGTATTTGCATGCTGTGTCGGCTAAGACCCCCTTCTTAGAAAACATTGTAGTCACAGAATGAGCTTGCTAAATCAGGGACATTTACCCCTGGAACGAGCTAGGTTACTCTCTGACACTGCAGCTTGGACATCTGACAATGTCCAAACAAGTTGGGAAAAACATTCACTGATTAAAAATACGGTTCCTCTTTACTGAAGGACTGAGGCCCCATGAGTTAAGTGGTCATGGGACAGCTTTGTATCCAATGACGTCAGCACAGAAGACCACACAATATATTGATATGGGAGTCAGTTCCAGATTCTGGGTATGCCACTTAGTAGCCGTGTGACCTTAGATAAACTACTCAATCTCCCTCAGCCTCGCTTTGCTCATCTGTCAGACAGAGACAGTGCCTACTGTTGTTGGCAGAATTGAATGAGGTGGCATATGTGAAAGTCCTGGGCAGGCTGATGGACACGTGTACGACAAACTGCAGCTAGTCAAATAATAATTGGTAGCTTTTAAGCGCATATAAAAATTGGGAATAAAACTGACCCCTAACCCCCAGCACACCCCAAGCATTTTCCCTACTGGCCAAGGTAGTAGTTTGCTTAATTTCTATCTTCTATAGAGCTGAGAGAATGGCAGGAATTGATAATGGTTTACTTCCTGGGACCCAGGGCTGTTTCCTGATGGGGTATACTGCATAGGCTGTCCGACCTTAAATGAATCCTTTTGCACTTAGACATGTTAGAATTTGGGGTTTGGTAAGTGGACACCCAAACTGGTTTCAAGATTCATATCAAAATTAGCAGCAGTTGACCTGGGTTGACAATGTATTAGAAACCTGTATAGCAGAGTCTTCCCAGGTCTCCCTCTAAGGAGCTCTGCCCCACCCATTGGCCCTTCAAGGTGCAGTTATAGGCAGCCATGTTTTCTGCTCTGTAACTCAACCACTTCCGCCTGGGCCACAGCTGACTGGACAAGCACAGGCCCTTGTCCAGGGGCAGTCCCTTGGCTGCCCCATGGACCAGGAAAACAGGACTTGGACAGTCATATTTCTTCACTTGGTAATTGAAATTAAAAGTGGCAGGGAGAGAGTAAACGCATGGGTCTGAAAAGATCCTCATGGATCTTGGGCAAGCTGAAGTGAAGCCTGCACAGAATCTCAGGGAAAGGAGGAAAGCGTAGAGAGTGGAGATGAGAGCCTCTGCATGGAGAGAGCAGGGCCTGTGAGAGAGAGACCCAGAGTCTAGTGAATTCTGGGTGCTGCTCTGGTTCCAGATGGTTTTCTAATTCCAGATGTGGGCTTTACCCATCTCCACAGACTCCCTGTTCTTCAAGGCAACTTGAGGAGAGACCCTTCACAGGCACTCTTTAGAGACCACGTCAAACCCAATGTGGGTTGCTGCGAGAAAGCAGAGGTTGGAATAAATAGGTAAAATAAAGGCCTGAATTGATAAGTAGCAGCAACAATATGGAGCATTGTTAATTATTCTACAAGAAATCTTGTTACCCATTTATTTTATAGATAACAGTGCAGACCTTGTAAATTGTAATAGAATGTTTGGTTTCTGAACATAAATGAATAAAAAGATGAAAATTCTCAAGGTATTTAATTCTAATGAAATTCAAAGAACTTAAACTTCCATTCAAATAGAGAAATCTATTATCTTTTTAGACAATTGGCTTGTTCATCAGTCCTTCCAAGGACATTAAATAAAACATGTATAAAAGTTCCTTTGTTGGAGTCTGCATAGATTTCACAGTGGCTAACATTTTTTCCTAATAAAGAAACAACTTTCTGTCCTTTTCTTTTCCGTATTTCCACCGCCACCACTGTAATTCCACATTGTTTTTCACCTGGACTATTGCAGTTTCCAGCTGGGGATGTCACTACATTATGTATACAGTAAGTGTTCATTAAGTGAGAAGCTTCCTGAGATACTTCTGCCGCACCCAAGCTAACCAGAATTCATCATACAAGGAAATGAAAGTTAAATCATTTTGTTTATTATGGAAAACTCCAAAATGTACACAATAGTAGAGAGAATAATGCAGTGAACTGTCATATAGCCATTCAGGAATCATCAGGAATGATCAACTCAGGACCAATCTTGTTTCATCTCTATACTCACACTTTCCTCCATCTCCTCTTGTCTCATGATGATTTGGAAGCAAATCCAAGATATCATATTATTTCCTTCAAAAGTATTGCTATGGTATTTCTAAAAGAAAAAATAAATTGTGATGTAACCAAAATATTATCTTCACAGCTAAATTAAAATAACATTTTTATTTAATATAACAAATATCCCATCAGTGTTCAAATTTCTCTAATTGTCTTATTTTTTAATAGTTTCTTTATTTGAATAATATATCAAATGAGCTTAACACCTTATAATGGTTGACATGTCTCTTAAGTTGCTTTTAATTTATAAGCTCCTCCTCCCTTTTTTTTTTTTTTAAATCTCCTCACCCTCTTTCACTCCCTCCTTCTCTCTTTTCCTGAAATTTATTCTTTGAAGAAAGACGTCATTGTCCTGTAGTTTTCTACAGCTTTGGCTGTCTACATTTTTTTTTTTAAGATTTTATTTATTTATTTGGCAGAGAGAGATCACAAGCAGGCAGAGAGGCAGGTAGAGAGAGAGGAGGAAGCAGGCTCTCTGCCGAGCAGAGAGCCCGATGCGGGGCTCGATCCCAGGACCCTGAGATCATGACCTGAGCCAAAGGCAGCGGCTTAACCCACTGAGCCACCCAGGCGCCCCGGCTGTCTACATTTTTATGTTGTTATTCTCAATGTTCCTTTGTCCACTCTGTTTCCTTTTAATTGGTTTTTAGATGTGGACGGAGTCTCCCTTGGATTCAGGTTCAGCGTACTCCATGAAAATGCATATGATATCTGTTTTGTCTCCCTTTTTGTGATAACAGCAGTCATTGATGATTATCGTTCAGATCCATTATAATATTAGGGATTGCAGAATGGTGTTATCCTAATTCTATCATTCCTTCTTCACTTATTAACAAGTCTACTTCTAACTTCTCATCAACTGTTTGGTTACCCTGAGGTACAGTTCATATAGGAAAGTCAAGATAAATGTTTGATCCAAAATTATTTGTTGATTTCCCTACCATCCACTAAATGTGCCCAGTGAGTTTCTTTTTAAAGTATTATTCAGAACTCATGGGTTAAATAAATGTATTTAGGTGTTTCAAATCCATTGCATTTATTATTCTTATCGATGATCATAATGTTCTTCTACCTGTGGCTCCTGGGAGCTTCTTCAAGTTGGCTCCTGAAGTTTTTTGACCCGACTCCAGTGGTCTTTGATGTCTTCCTTGATGTCTATATAACAAGATGTTCCAGGCTTGTCTTGTATATTTCCAGAGTCAGTTTTTCCTCCACAGAAATCAGATTTTTCTACTTTTTTTTTTTTTTAAGTGGAAATGACATCTAAAGACCACAATCTGGGCATGAGGGATGTTCATTGGGAGAGGATTGGTTTTCACTTCTTGGTCTTTTCAGAGTAAATATGTATTTTTTGCAGACAAAACATTTTTGAGTTCATACTGATACTTCAATTCAAATTCAGATCTATAAAGTTTTTACTTAATCCATTTCATATAACTTTGAATTCATAACAATTTTTTCATTTTATTATTTATTTCCTTTTTCTTCCTTTTTTATTTTGCTATGATGCCTTTCACCCATTTTTTTCATTATTGCACCTGAATTTTGAGTCATAGTTAGGAGAGTTTTCCCCACTCCCATGTTACAGGAGATTTCATCCATATTTTATTCTAATATGTGTATTGTTTCATTTATGTTTAAATTTCTGACCCATCTGAAATTTATCTTCTTGTGTCTGGATGAAGAAAAGACTCAGTTTTATCTTTTTTTCACATGACTTTTCATTTAACCCAATATTACTTATTAAAAAGTCCATCTTTTCCCCCTTGATATAAGACGCCACCTTTATCCTATATTAAATTTCCACTTGTGATTGGTCTTGTTTCTGTACAATTGATCTCTCTGTCTATTCATGTGCCAATACCACGTTGTTTGAATTATGGAAGCTCTACAATCTGCTCACCGTTTTTAGGATTTTCCAGACTATCCTCGGTAAAGCAGAACTTTTTTTCTTCTTCAGATTTTATTTATTTATTTGACAGAGAGAGAGAGAGCGAGAGCACAAACAGGGGAACGGCAGGCAGAGGGAGAGGGAGAAGCAGGCTCTCCACTGAGCAGGGAAACTGATGTGGGGCTTGATCCCAGGACCCCTGGATCATGACTTAAGTCAAAGGCAGACACTTAACCGACTAAGCCACCTAGGCACCCCAAAGCAGAACTTTTGAGTGAGAACCTACCTTTATGCCTCCCATCAGCAGGGATCTATGCTTGCTTTGTTAGATAGCACCTTGCTGATTTGGTAAATGAGATTGAGGGAAGGCATGGATAGGGCCCTTAAGACAGGAACTGGCAAACTATGGCCCATGGGCCATGCTTATTGGTAAATGAAACTTTGTTGAAACATAACTGTATTGTCTGTGACTGCTTTTTGTGCTGCAGTGGGAGCCCTAATAGTTGTCATGAAGACTGTATGAACAGCAAAGCCTAAGATATTAAAATACTCTTTCTGGACCTTCAAGGAAAAGTTCGCTGACCCTGCCTTAAGATATACATTGGCCTCCTAACAGGTCTTCTAGAGATAATGCTAAACCCCAAGCATCCCACTACATAATTTGTGGAGTTCCCTGCAAAATAAAAATTCAACCCCCTCATTCAAAAAGCAGAGAAAAAGTGCTAAGAAGGTACTAAAATATAAAGCTTTTTCCTTCTGTAGTTTCCTGATTTGTCATGCTGGTTTTTTATTTGTGCTTTAGTGTCATCTTAAGTGATGAAAAATTAAAAATTAAAATTATTGGCATGAATTTTACCTTTCCTCTTTACATTGTGCAGTATCTATTTTAAATGTAAACACGAATGCATTTAACTTGTATGCAGAATCTCTAAAATTACATAGTTCATGTTTCCTGCCTTGTCTCTGGAGGATGCCTTCCGTTGGCCAGAGGAGACAAGAACAACCCAGAAGGACTGGAAGGAGGGAGAGACATTCCCAGGCATGAAGTGGGCCCAGGAAAGCAAGTGCAGACCCTCAAGGGAGGCTTGGGGCATCATCAGGGCACAAGGGGCTTGACATCTGCCTGGTTCCCCCTCTTGCAAGCTGCTGCACTGACTCTCCATTTCCAGGCCCTGGGGGGAGAAAGTCCCATAGGCCCACCACCACAGGGAGAGGAGACTCCCCCATTCCCCTACCAAGGGTATTGCAATCAGTGCTCTAGTGCAGCCATGTGCCTGGATCAGGGGTGGACAAATCACCCCCAAAGCAGGGCAGAGCAGAGGGATGGTAATGGTCACTGGGCAGGGGCAGGGACAGGGGGCCTTGGGAGTTGAAAACCTGTTCTAGGGTGGTAGGGGGCAGCAGGAAGCCAGCCCATGTGTCAGACCAGGCTCCAACACATGTTTCATTGTCTCATTCGATTTCACTTACCAAACACAAATTCAAAGATAAAATAATGACCAATATCAAGAGCGCAACCATAGAACATCAAATCTCAAATTTGGTGCCCTGGATAACTAAAGTGCTTGCACACCCTTGATGCCTCCCTGATCTCAAGTAATGACCATCTCCTCTGGGAATGTCTGTCAACGCTACGGCTGGAAGGAAATGGATGAGGGTATAGATACTCTGGGGAGCCCTGCAGATGGGCGGTACCCCTCAGTGATACCTTAGAAGCGTTGTCCATCTGCTTAAGTCCTGCTTTTGGGGGTCTTTTTTTAAACATGCATTTTTTATTATGGTAAAATACACATAAGAAAATTTACCATTTTAACCAGTTTGAAGTGTGCAATTCAGTGACACTAAGTACATTCACATCGATGTGCTCCCATTGCCACCATCCATCCTCAGAATTTTTTCGTCTTGTGAAACTGCAACTCTGTCCCACTGAACTGGAATTCCTCATTCTCTCCTCCCCACCCCCGCCCCTGGTGGCCACCATTCTACTTCCTGTCTTTATGAATTTTACTACTGTAGATACCATATTGAAGTGGAATCCTACAGTGTTTTGTGACTGGTTGATTTCATTTGGCATCATGTCCTCAAGGTTCACCCATGTTGTAGCAGGTGTCAGAATTTTCTTCCTTTTTAATGTGGAATAACATTTTTTTTTTAAAAAAAGATTTTATTTATTTATTTGACAGACAGAGATCACAAGTAGGCAGAGAGGCAGGCAGAGAGAGAGGAAGCAGGGAAGCAGGCTCCCTGCTGAGCAGAGAGCTCAATGCAGGGGCTCGATCCCAGGACACTGGGATCATGACCTGAGCCGAAGGCAGAGGCTTTAACCCACTGAGCCACCCAGGCGCCCCCGGGATAACATTTCATTGTATGTATAGACCACATTTTGTTTACCCATCCATCTGCTGATGGCTACTCATGTGGCTTCCAGGTCTTAGCTATCACGAATAATGCTACTGTGAACGTGGGTGTACAATTTATTGTCCTTTAACCCTTGGTTCCTATATCACTGAACGCACCTTTACTTAGAATTATACTGATGTTGTAGCTACTCTGTGGGGACCTGGAGCCTCAGGGACATTCCAGGGTCACACGCGCTGCCCCGCTGAGGATTTGGTTTCTAGTCTGCATAGCTTGGCAATAACAGGAAAATGTTTCAGAAAGACAAGCCGCTGAAGCATTATTTTTCTTTGTTTCTGCAAAACAACTTTGGTTTATTTTCTCCCATTTGAGGTTTTGTTTTCACCTATGCAAATATGATTCATCTTTCAGCGCTAGAGAAGGGCCTTAAATAACATAATTACTTCAGCAATCATTTCCTTGGCTATTGGAAATCATCTTTTTAGTGAGGTTGACTGCAGTTGCTTGAGCTCTATACAGACCTCAAATAATGATCAAGCTTCTTTTCTTCATATGCTAATTATTCTCTGAAGGGAGTGGTTTTTTTTTTTAAAGGGGGACTTAATTGGATGTTAAATCTGCAATTGAAAGATTAAATTATGAAATAAACAAACATATCAGTCTAATAGGTCTTTGGAAAAAAATCAGCCATTCTACTCCAGTTTCTGTTAAGTGCAAATGCATTCAAATACATATTTAATTCTCTGCCCATTCTGCTGTGCTTTGTAGCTTTCAACCTGAGTTCTTTCCTGGGCTGATTCCAAAGGAAATCATCTCAGGAGGCTGAATAAGCTCAGGATTCTGGGAGCAGTGGCCCCAAAATAACCTTTTGCTTAAAGACTTTACCTGTATAAATGAAATTCAAGAAATGTTGAGAAACCATTTTGAAATAAATAATACCAAAGCAATTCCAAGGGGTATAATTTGGGATGCATCAAAGGTGGTGGTTAGAGAATACATTTGCCTCAATGTAAGTTTAAAAGAAATCAAAGATCAAAACAGGTACATGTTCGAGAAGGAAATTAAGAAATGAGAAGTACATCATGGCTATATAAAAATCCCAAATGATTTTTTTCAGAAAATTATTTCAAGGCAAAGTAATACCCTTTTAAATAGAAAAGAATGTGAAACCCCCCAAGTTTATAAAGTGAGCTTCCTGGGGATAGGAAATAAAGATGAGTATAGCTCTTCAACTTTACATTTTAAAAAGGTACAAGAAAGCAAAGATTTTTTTTTTCCTTCCACTAAAATAAGTACCCATCTGGGAGAATGGTAATACAACCACAAAATGAAGTTTCTTTAAACACAGATGCCCAGGGCTGGGGGAAATGAGAGGAACATGCATTACCCTCTATCACGTTTCAGCTACACTAGACTGAGTCCAGAAGTAACTTGCTTCTCCCACCAAGAAGGGTGGGAGTGGGGGGGGGGGGGTGGAGACGTGGGGAGGGTAACACGTTGATAGTGTGTTCTTGCTGTTGCCCTGGTCTTTTATGAAATCCTTGAAAATATCCTATTAGGTAGGCACCTTAAGGGGAAAATTCTAATACATTGTTTGGAGAGAGATATCATCTTCCATTGATGATTTATCAAACAACCGTCATTACCCCTAAATCAGATTAATTTTTAACACATTACTTTTTCATGATTTTTTTTAAAGGAAACACAACTAATTTTTATTGACCATCTGTCCTATAACCTTGACAAATTCACTTAATAGTTACAGTCACTGCATTAAACATTCCTTAAGTGTTTTAAAAATCGATTTTAATTTTTAGAGTAGTCTTAGGTTCACAAGAAAATTGAGCTGTGAAAAAAATATGCCCCCCTTCCTCTACACATGTACACATCAACATCCCCCACTCGATGGTACATTCATTCCAACTAATGAAACTGCACTGCTGTTCTCTTCTCTACATTCTCACCAGCACTTGTTATTTCTTGTCTTTTTAATAACAACCATTCTAACACATGAGAGCTGATATGTCCTTGTGCTTTTGATTTGTATGCCCCTGGTGATTAGTGGTACTGAGCATTTCTTCATGTGCCATTTGTATGTCTCTTCGGAAAAACATCTACTCTGTTCCTCTGCCCATTTTTAATTGTATTATTATTACTAGTAGTGTTTTGCTATTGACTTATATGAGTTCCTTATGTATATTAAATATTTATTGCTTACCAAATATGTCATTTGCATACACTTTCTCCCATTTTATAGAATGTCTTTTCATTTTGTTGATTGTTCCTTTTGCTGCACAGCCTTTTGATTTGATATAGTCCCACTTGTTTAATTCTGCTTCTGTTGCTTGTGCTTTCAGTATCATAGTCAAGAAATTATTGCCAAGACACTTCTGTCAACGAGTTTTTCCCTATATTTTCTTCCGGAAGAATTATGGTTTCAGGTCTTACATTAAATTATCTATTTCATATTGAGTTAATTTTTGTGTATGTTGTAAGATAGGGGTACAGTTTCATTACTTTGCCTGTGGATATCCAGTTTTAAGGAGACTATTTTTTTCCCCCACTGAGTAGTTGACTGTACATTCATGTGTTTGTGCTCTCAATTGTGTCCTATTGGCCTGCATCTGTTTTTATGGCCGTACCATACTGTTTTGATTACTCCAGCTTTGTAATTTAGTTTGAAATTAGGAAGTATAATGTCTCCAGCTTTGTTTCTTTTTCAAGATTGCCATAAATATTCAAGGCTTTTTATGGTTCCATATGAATTTAGGGTTGACTTTTTTTCTATTTCTGTGAAAAAATGCAATTGAAATATTGATAGGAATTGCACTTAATATGAAAATCACTTTCAATATTATGGACATTTTAACAATAGTCTTCCAATGCATGAACACAAGATATCATCCCACTTATTTTTTTAATCTTCTTAAATTTCTTTCATTAATGTCTTATAGTTTTTTTTTTGTTTTTTTTTTTAATTTTATTTTTTATAAACATATATTTTTATCCCCAGGGGTACAAGTCTGCAAATCGCCAGGTTTACACACTTCACAGCACTCACCATAGCACATACCCTCCCCAATATCCATAACCCCACCCCCACTCTCCCAACCCCCCTCCCCCCATCAACCCTCAGTTTGTTTTGTGAGATTAAGAGTCACTTATGGTTTGTCTCCCTCCCAATCCCATCTTGTTTCATTTATTCTTCTCCTACCCCCTTTACCCCCCATGTTGCATCTCCTCTCCCTCATATCAGGGAGATCATATGATAGTTGTCTTTCTCCGACTGACTTATTTCGCTAAGCATGATACCCTCTAGTTCCATCCACGTCGTCGCAAATGGCAAGATTTCATTTCTTTTGATGGCTGCATAGTATTCCGTTGTGTATATATACCACATCTTCTTTATCCATTCGTCTGTTGATGGACATCCAGGTTCTTTCCATAGTTTGGCTATTGTAGACATTGCTGCTATAAACATTCGGGTGCACGTGCCCCTTCGGATCACTACGTTTGTATCTTTAGGGTAAATACCCAGCAGTGCAATTGCTGGGTCATAGGGTAGTTCTATTTTCAACATTTTGAGGAACCTCCATGCTGTTTTCCAGAGTGGTTGCACCAGCTTGCATTCCCACCAACAGTGTAGGAGGGTTCCCCTTTCTCTGCATCCTCGCCAGCATCTGTCATTTCCTGACTTGTTCATTTTAGCCATTCTGACTGGTGTGAGGTGATATCTCATTGTGGTTTTGATTTGTATTTCCCTGATGCCGAGTGATGTGGAGCACTTTTTCATGTGTCTGTTGGCCATCTGGATGTCTTCTTTGCAGAAATGTCTGTTCATGTCTTCTGCCCATTTCTTGATTGGATTATTTGTTCTTTGGGTGTTGAGTTTGCTAAGTTCTTTATAGATTTTGGACACTAGCCCTTTATCTGATATGTCATTTGCAAATATCTTCTCCCATTCTGTCAGTTGTCTTTTGGTTTTGTTAACTGTTTCCTTTGCTGTGCAAAAGCTTTTGATCTTGATAAAATCCCAATAGTTCATTTTTGCCCTTGCTTCCCTTGCCTTTGGCGATGTTCCTAGGAAGATGTTGCTGTGGCTGAGGTCAAAGAGGTTGCTGCCTGTGTTCTCCTCAAGGATTTTGATGGATTCTTTTCTCACATTGAGATCCTTCATCCATTTTGAGTCTATTTTCGTGTGTGGTGTAAGAAAATGATCCAATTTCATTTTTCTGCATGTGGCTGTCCAATTTTCCCAACACCATTTATTGAAGAGGCTGTCTTTTTTCCATTGGACATTCTTTCCTGCTTTGTCGAAGATGAGTGGACCATAGAGTTGAGGGTCTATTTCTGGGCTCTCTATTCTGTTCCATTGATCTATGTGTCTGTTTTTGTGCCAGTACCATGCTGTCTTGATGATGACAGCTTTGTAATAGAGCTTGAAGTCCGGAATTGTGATGCCACCGACTTTGGCTTTCTTTTTCAATATTGCTTTGGCTATTCGAGGTCTTTTCTGGTTCCATATAAATTTTAGGATTATTTGTTCCATTTCTTTGAAAAAAATGGATGGTACTTTGATAGGAATTGCATTAAATGTGTAGATTGCTTTAGGTAGCATAGACATTTTCACAATATTTATTTTTCCAATCCAGGAGCATGGAACATTTTTCCATTTCTTTGTGTCTTCCTCAAATTCTTTCATGAGTACTTTATAGTTTTCTGTGTATAGATTCTTAGTCTCTTTGGTTAGGTTTATTCCTAGGTATCTTATAGTTTTGGGTGCAATTGTAAATGGGATGGACTCCTTAATTTCTCTTTCTTCTGTCTTGTTGTTGGTGTAGAGAAATGCAACTGATTTCTGTGCATTGATTTTATATCCTGACACTTTACTGAATTCCTGTACAAGTTCTAGCAGTTTTGGAGTGGAGTCTTTTGGGTTTTCCACATATAGTGTCATATCATCTGCAAAGAGTGATAGTTTGACTTCTTCTTTGCCAATTTGGATGCCTTTAATTTCCTTTTGTTGTCTGATTGCTGAGGCTAGGACTTCTAGTACTATGTTGAATAGCAGTGGTGATAACGGACATCCCTGCCGTGTTCCTGACCTTAGCGGAAAAGCTTTCAGTTTTTCTCCATGGAGACTGATATTTGCGGTGGGTTTTTCATAGATGGCTTTGATAATATTGAGGTATGTGCCGTCTATCCCTACACTTTGAAGAGTTTTGATCAGGAAGGGATGCTGTACTTTGTCAAATGCTTTTTCAGCATCTATGGAGAGTATCATATGATTCTTGTTCTTTCTTTTATTAATGTGTTGTATCACATTGATTGATTTGCGGATGTTGAACCAACCTTGCAGCTCTGGAATAAATCCCACTTGGTCGTGGTGAATAATCCTTTTAATGTACTGTTGAATCCTATTGGCTAGTATTTTGGCGAGAATTTTTGCATCTGTGTTCATCAAGGATATTGGTCTGTAGTTCTCTTTTTTGATGGGATCCTTGTCTGGTTTTGGGATCAAGGTGATGCTGGCCTCATAAAATGAGTTTGGAAGTTTTCCTTCTATTTCTATTTTTTGGAACAGTTTCAGGAGAATAGGAATTAGTTCTTCTTTAAATGTTTGTTAGAATTCCCCCGGGAAGCCATCTGGCCCTGGGCTTTTGTTTGTTTGGAGATTTTTGATGACTGTTTCAATCTCCTTACTGGTTATGGGTCTGTTCAGGCTTTCTATTTCTTCCTGGTTCAGTTGTGGTAGTTTATATGTCTCTAGGAATGCATCCATTTCTTCCAGATTGTCAAATTTGTTGGCATAGAGTTGCTCATAGTATGTTCTTATAATTGTCTGTATTTCTTTGGTGTTCATTGTGATCTCTCCTCTTTCATTCATGATTTTATTTATTTGGGTCCTTTCTCTTTTCTTTTTGAGAAGTCTGGCCAGGGGTTTATCAATCTTATTAATTCTTTCAAAGAACCAGCTCCTAGTTTCGTTGATTTGTTCTATTGTTTTTTTTGTTTCTAGTTCATTGATTTCGGCTCTGATCTTTATGATTTCTCTTCTCCTGCTGGGTTTAGGGTTTCTTTCTTGTTCTTTCTCCAGCTCCTTTAGGTGTAGGGTTAGGTTGTGTACCTGCGACCTTTCTTGTTTCTTGAGAAAGGCTTGTACCGCTATATATTTTCCTCTCAGGACTGCCTTTGTTGTGTCCCACAGATTCTGAACCGTTGTGTTTTCATTATCATTTGTTTCCATAAATTTTTTCAATTCTTCTTTAATTTCCTGGTTGACCCATTCATTCTTTAGAAGGATGCTGTTTAGTCTCCATGTATTTGGGTTCTTTCCAAATTTCCTCTTGTTATTGAGTTCTAGCTTTAGAGCATTGTGGTCTGAAAATATGCAGGGAATGATCCCAATCTTTTGATACCGGTTGAGACCTGATTTAGGACCAAGAATGTGATCTATTCTGGAGAATGTTCCATGTGCACTAGAGAAGAATGTGTATTCTGTTGCTTTGGGATGAAATGTTCTGAATATATCTGTGATGTCCATCTGGTCCAGTGTGTCATTTAAGGCCTTTATTTCCTTGTTGATCTTTTGCTTGGATGATCTGTCCATTTCAGTGAGGGGAGCGTTAAAATCCCCTACTATTATTGTATTCTTGTCGATGTGTTTCTTTGATTTTGTTATTAATTGGTTTATATAGTTGGCTGCTCCCACGTTAGGGGCATAGATATTTAAAATTGTTACATCTTCTTGTTGGACAGTTCCTTTGAGTATGATATAGTGTCCTTCCTCATCTCTTATTATAGTCTTTGGCTTAAAATCTAATTGATCTGATATAAGGATTGCCACTCCTGCTTTCTTCTGATGTCCATTAGCATGGGAAATTCTTTTCCACCCCCTCACTTTAAACCTGGAGGTGTCTTCGGGTTTAAGATGAGTTTCTTGTAGGCAACATATAGATGGGTTTTCTTTTTTTATCCATTCTGATACCCTGTGTCTTTTGATTGGGGCATTTAGCCCATTAGCATTCAGGGTAAGTATTGAGAGATATGAATTTAGTGCCATTGTATTGCCTGTAAGGTGACTGTTATTGTATATTGTCTCTGTTTCTTTCTGATCTACTACTTTTAGGGTCTCTCTTTGCTTAGAGGACCCCTTTCAATATTTCCTGTAGAGCTGGTTTGGTATTTGCAAATTCTTTCAGTTTTTGTTTGTCCTGGAAGCTTTTAATCTCTCCTTCTATTTTCAATGATAGCCTCGCTGGATATAGTATTCTTGGCTGCATGTTTTTCTCATTTAGTACTCTGAATATATCATGCCAGCTCTTTCTGGCCTGCCAGGTCTCTGTGGATAAGTCTGCTGCCACTCTAATATTTTTACCATTGTACGTTACAGACTTCTTTTCCCGGGCTGCTTTCAGGATCTTTTCTTTGTCACTAAGACTTGTAAATTTTACTATTAGGTGACGGGGTGTGGACCTATTCGTATTGATTTTGAGGGGGGTTCTCTGAACCTCCTGGATTTTGATGCTTGTTCCCTTTGCCATATTGGGGAGATTCTCTCCAATAATTCTCTCCAACATACCTTCTGCTCCCCTCTCTGTTTCCTCTTCTTCTGGAATCCCAATTATTCTAATGTTGTTTCATCTTATGGTGTCACTTATCTCTCGAATTCTCCCCTCGTGGTCCAGTAGCTGTTTGTCCCTCTTTTGCTCAGCTTCTTTATTCTCTGTCATTTGGTCTTCTATATTGCTAATTCTTTCTTCTGCCTCATTTATCCTAGCAGTGAGAGCCTCCATTATTGATTGCACCTCATTAATAGCTTTTTTTATTTCAACTTGGTTAGATTTTAGTTCTTTTATTTCTCCAGAAAGGGCTTTTATATCTCCCGAGAGGGTTGCTTTAATATCTTCCATGCCTTTTTCAGGCCCGGCTAGAACCTTGAGAAGCATCATTCTGAACTCCATATCTGACATATTACCAATGTCTGTATTGATTAGGTCCCTAGCCTTTGGTACTGCTTCTTGTTCTTTTTTTTTTTGTTGTGAATTTTTCCACCTTGTCATTTTGTCCAGATAAGAGTATATGAAGGAGCAAGTAAAATACTAAAAGGGTAGCAACAACCCCAGGAAAATATGCTTTAGCCAAATCAGAAGAGATTCCAAATCGTGAGAGGGGAGAAAGGGGATAAAAGGGTTCAGAAAGAAAAAAAAAAAAAAGAAACTATTAAAAAAAGAAAGCCGATAAAAAATATAAAAAGGAAAAAATATATATATATACATTAGATAAACTATTTAAAAAACGTTAAAAAAGAAAACGGTAAAAGTTAAAAAAATTTAGCAGAAAAAGAGAAAAAAAATTGAAAAAGAAAAAAAAATTAAATTAACTGCAAGGCTAAAAAATCATGGGGAGAAAGCCATGAGTTCCGTGCTTTGCTTTCTTCTCCTCTGGAATTCCGCCGTTCTCCTTGGTATTGAAACTGCACTCCTTGGTAGGTGAACTTGGTCCTGGCTGGGTTTCTCGTTGATCTTCTGGGGGAGGGGCCTGTTGTAGTGATTCTCAAGCATCTTTGCCCCAGGCGGAGTTGCACCGCCCTTACCCGGGGCCGGGCTGAGTAATCCGCTCCGGTTTGCTTTCGGGAGCTTTTGTTCCCTGAGCGCTTTCCGTAGAGTTCTGGAAGACTGGAATGAAGATGGCGTCCTCCCGGTCTCCGGCCCGGAGGAGCCGAGAGCCCGGGGCCCCACTCCTCAGTGCGCCCTCAGAGAACAGCGCCCAATGACTCCCGTCACCCTGGCCTCCGGCCGCGCTCTGAGCTGACCGAGCCTGCGACCGGTTCAAGGTAACCCCGAGCTGAGAGTCACTCCTCAGCTCTGTCTCTGTAGCCGGCTTCCCTGTTCTAATACCGGTAAGCTCTGCGACACTCAGACAGCCCCCATCCTTCTGCGACCCTGCGGGACCTGAGGCCGCGCTGACCCCGCCTGGGCTTCACCCCGGTTAAGCCTCTGGAGCGATGTCCCTCAGCGGAACAGACTTTTAAAAATCCTGATTTTGTGCTCCCTTGCTCCGCCGCTCGCCGGGAGCCGGCCCCTCCCCCCGCGGTCTATCTTCCAGTCGCTTTGGATTCACTTCTCCGCCAGTCCTACCTTTCAGATAGTGGTTGATCTTCTGTTTCTAGAATTGCTGTTCTTCTTCTCTTCAATCTCCCGTTGGATTTGTAGGTGTTTGCAATCTTTAGATAAGCTATTTAGCTGATCTCCCGCCACCTGAAGTAGTCTCAGCCTGCTATTTCTCCGCCATCTTGACTCCTCGCTCCCTACTTTTTCATTTTTAAAGACTTGGTAATGAGATTTTCTTCAAGGCTTTATTCCAGGAGTAGTAAATTCACCAAAATAATAATTTTTTGTGGATGAATCCTTTACTTTTCACCTAATGAAATTCCTTGTCAGTCTTTGATTTACCGCCTGCTTGTTTGGTGATGGTTAAGATATGTTGCCAGTACAGACCGATCAGGCCTGGACACTGAAATACAGAATATTTGTGCTTATATTGTTAGTTTTTTGGTGTGAAAACGGCAATATACTTAGGCTTAAAAAAAAGTTTTTGTCTTTTAGCGATGTATTGAAATACTTCCCCATAAAATGATATCATGCTTCAGATTTGCTTCAAAAATAATGTAGAACATAGGTAAGTGGAGAGTGTCTATTTTGCATGCGTTTGAAATTTTCCATTTGTTTCCATAACAAAAAGTTTTTCTTTAAAGAGAAAGCTATTTTTACATTCTTTACTTAAGAATCTTCTACCCATTTCCCCAAGTAAAATAGTGAGTCCAAAGGAGGGATTTTCACTCCTGTCAGAGGATCCCATGCTGGATCTGTGTGGGAGCTGTAACTCTCCTGTGTTTTCTGTTCCAACCACACCAGCACTAGTGGGAACAATTGCACACCGACACAACAACCTACTGGGGGGAGTCAGACCAAGGTATGGGAGCCAGAGCTCACCGCAGGTTAGGTAAAGAGTGCCAGGTCCTTGCCAGGAGACTTGCACAAGCCAAACTCTACCACTGAGTTTGGCATACAACAAAGCTCTCTTCCCCTTTCTCTTTCTTTCTTCTCTCTGTATGGGAACGCATATGCATTGCTCTTACCTCCCTACTAATTGCCAATCCTTTAAGGGGGAAAGGGCATGGAAAAGAAAACCATTTACTAAGTACTTACTTACATGATGTAGGATATCACATTAGACATTTGACATGTGGTATTTCCTGGAATCCTTTGAGGTGTAGGTAATTTAAAAAAATCCAGTGAGGTGACGTTATTTTTTAAAAATTCTATTTTACAAAAGAAGAAATTGAAGTAGGAGACATTAATTACCATGATGGTGTATAGAGCTTAGAATAATTTTGGTTGCAATTTAATTACAGATGAAGCTCAAACTGTTCCAAACAAGAAGTACTGTTCGCTAAGGTAACTCAGTAAATCCCAAGATGCAGCAGGTTTCGAGGACAGTTCTGTCTGGGTTTTGATGCTTGTGTCTTCACGATTCTCCACGTTCTGCTTTCCCCCATGCACTCGCTTTCTCCACAGACTGGCTTGCCTCATAACAAAAAGGCTGCAGCAGCCTCAGGTCTCATGTTCACATAACATATGAATTGGGGCAAGAAAGGCTCCTGTCTCCCCAACTGGAAACCAAGTTCTGGATTTCATTTGGACTGGACTAACCAATTACTATGGACAGAGAAGGCCATTGGATAAGTAGCTCAAGCCTATCCCTTAACTGTGGCTTCATGGATGAGATTATGCTGAGTGGTTTTGCCAATTAAGGCCCACCTAGGGGGCTGGAGCTAGCTGCAGTTAATCTTACTCAAACCACAAGACTGCTACAGAGTTAAATAACCATCATAAAGCAGAGCATTACATTCATAAGGTTTCCACAGAGAAATAATTTGATAGAATTAGATTTTCCAGGGGTCTGTGTGCCTGTCCATTCACAGAGAGGAAGGATTAGGAAAATTAAAGCTGTCCCTCTTCCACTCATCTAAGGGGACCTCGCTTGGTAGTTGAGCAGAAGGAAAATGTTGGTGGTCATTTCTGGTTTGGAGAAAAGCAAGGGAATATGCGAAGAAAGAGCCAATGGAGAACTTTTCCCTTCCATGTGGAAGAAGTAGAGAGAAGCTAGAATAGAGAGGCTTAGTATTATTCCATTTTATTTTCAGTGATGTTTGCCCTTATAATTCACTCTTTCCTTTAACATTTGCTAGAGAGTTAGGGCAAAGAATTAGAATAGTAGTAATTAATTTAAATTGTTGGATTGTGTTTTTCTGAACATGACCCTGAGCTGACAACGGACCATGTGTGGCACTAGGTTTTATAAATGGGTTACATAATAAACTGAGGCAAGACACAAGCAAGAACCAAGAAGGAACCATCTGGGCAAAGTGTGTCCTGGTGGTTTAGAAACCGAGGGCTGCTGGAAGTGGGAAAGGGCTGATAGAGGAGGCGGGATTTGATACTAAGGGATGCACAAGGTTTGGTTGGTTAACCTGGCCAAGTAAAAAGGTTGGGAATATGCATAGAAAATCACCTGCACTTGGGGATAAGGCAGAGAGTTTGTGTGGGGATGCAGTAGGGTGAATGGTAATAATATAGCCAGCTAACATTTACTGAGTGTTTACTGTATGCCAGATGTTGATCTAAATGCTTGACACATTTTAACTCATGAAATATGAGTTAAAACATAGAAAGTTTAACTTGTTTGCCAAAGGTCACATAGCCAGTAGATGGTAGAGCCAAGCTTTGCAGCCAGGGACCCTGACTTTGGCTCATTTTCTTAATAACAACATAGACAGAGGCCAGTCAGGGGAACTGCTTTCTCTCTATCATGGGCAATAGTGACTTGCCAGAGGAGAAGCATGTGGAACGCAGAAATTTAGATAACACTAGTCATGTGGTATATTAAACAAATCTTCAGTGAGGACAGACTGGAGGTAGTGAGATTAGCCAATACCAGCAGTAAGAAGACAAAGGCTCAACCAACCAGGGAGGCAGTGGGAATGTCTGAATAGACTCAGTATCTCCATGAAAATGAAAGAGAGGCAGACTTCATATTTGAGACACAATTAATCAGATTTGTCTCTACTCACAAGCCCCTGATGAAGAGGACCCTTGATGGATCAAGAGGAAAGGTGAGGAAATGCCCAGAGTTGAAGCATGGCCCAGGGACTGGGAAAGACAAGTATCTGAGTGACCAGAGAGCAAGAGGAGGTCACTGGGAGGAGGGCTGGGAGGACTTCCCCCGAAATTTGTTGTTTGCCAGCAGAGTTCAAAAGCAAAACATGGTCCATTCAGCTATGGATACATTGCAGCAGTTAGAGGCCATGAATTGAGGTATTTCCAGCCCCAAAATCCAAGGGTGAGTAACAACAGAAGAAGCAGAAAGAAATTTGCAACTCAACACCGCTAACATAATTTAGAAACCTTGTACGCTCACAAAGCCAAACACACATCTCACAAGGACATAGTCATTCAAGGATGTGTATGCTTCAAGTTCATTAGGGGGCACCTACAGGAAGGAAGATGATGTCAGTGGTGGCAGGAATGGTGGTGTCCTCCCCCCCCCACCCCTACTTCAATGTGAAGGAGCCCTCATGGATGGATGACGATGGCATAGCTTGAACTGGGGACAGGGCTACCTCACCAAGCTCTACCTTTCCCAATGAAGCCAGAAGGACAAGAGGTGATCTTGGCCGACAGACCACCTTGCCAAGGGCTTGGCCAGGGGAAGAATTACTGTGGGTACAGGTCTAGCTCCTTCTGTTTCCCTTACTTTAGGTGCTATGAAAGGGAGTACAGAGAACTCAACAACCAGGGGTTGCCACAGCAGGGCATAGGCTGAGGGGCAGCAAGGTAGTGTAGAGAAAGGAAGTTGGGAGGAGCTTGAAGCTGCCATATCCGTTGTGAGACCAGCCAACCCATCTCCTTCTGGACCTGGTTTTCTCACCTGTAATATGGAGGGTGGGCACTGCACATTCTCAAAGTCCCTTCCAGATCTAAAATTCCTGTTCTCCCTCCCACCCGAGGAGAGAAACCCACAAATCCCAAGGAAAACATATGTCCCCTTGTCCCCTTTCTTGCACCTCTGAGCCATCCCTGAGTGTGGAATCGGGCTTCATGGTTCACTTTCATGACCAACTGACATGGGAATTACAGACACATTTCTGTAGAGATTACATTGTGTTTTTAATGTTGTTTGTGTAAATATCTGTAACTTGTGAAACCCTTAACAATAGTTTTTCTTTAAAGGAAAGAGTTAGGTTTGGGAACCAAAATGAACCGTGTCTGTGTGTGTGTGTGTGTTTAGGGAAAATGTGTCTGATTGCTCTAATTTTCCTTTCAGTAATGGACTGATTTCCACATCTAGGCAGCAACGCTCAGTCAATCGATACAGTTGACCGCAGCCACAATTACCCTGTTTTGAGATATTACTCCTTTTATTTGTTCTTTTGCGTATCTCTTCTGAGTTTGACAACCTCTTCCTTGAATAATAAAGGATCACTTTTAGTTCCCTGAAATCACTTGTTTTGATACTACTGTTTATTACAATGCAGGTGCGAACTATTTGTGGTTTGCCTAAGTAACACATTTGGAGGCAGATTACGAGTAAAGTCAAAATCTGCTATTTGTGAAGGGTATGAAGAAGAGGCTCAGACTGGAAAGGGAGTAAGAGACATGTTTCTGCTGGAGCTGGTAATGTTCTGTCGCTCCGGAAGCTGGTTACACAGGTACATCCAGTTTGGGAGAAATTAATCAGACTGTACACTCACGTGCACTTCTTGTATGTAAATTACATTCTTATGTTTCCTTTTTCGGTAGAAGTACTTGAAGTCACCAGTGTCTCTCCTCTTTGTGGGGATGTCCAGCGGTTCGTTACCATTAGTGGATTTAAATTAATCCTGGTCAAATTGAATCTCAGATTCATAGAATTTTAAACTTAGATCTCAGAAATAATTTAGCTCAACTCCTATTTTTTTACAGCTGAGGTAATGCAGGCCCCGGGATTGGGGGGTGGGGCGGGGGGAAGAGGCTTGCCCAAACCCACACAGAGGAGCCTTGCCTGCTCCTCCTGGCCAGCTGCAGGAACAGAAATGGTACCATCAGAAAGAGCTAAGCTGTTGAAGACAAGTGTTATAGCTACTCACATAATTCTTCTGTAGTTTCAGTCTGAACCAAGGGCCAACACTCCCAACTGGGGAAGATCTTCATCCACTCAGTTATGCAGAAGTGTGAGCTCACTGTGGTAAACTTGCCTTTTACTTAGGACTTTTTACTCAGGACCTGTTCTGTGTCGAAGAGGCTCATAAAATAAATACTGTGAGTCGTTTGGGCACTGGACTGGAAACCCACAATCTATAATTCAGGTCGGCAGTATCGGTGTGGGAAACAGTGGTTCTGGTCATTTCAAACGAATAAAATGGGTTTGGGAAAGAGGGTAGTGTGGAAAGAAGGGAAGGGGAGGGAGAGGCAGCTGGAAAGAGAAACAGAGTGAGAAAGAAGGCCCCCAAAAGGGAGACTTGCTGCTGAAGTTTATGGTTCCAGCTGGAGCAAAAGGCAGGCGTCTCTGCAGCAGGGCGAGTGCTGAATTCCACAGGCCAGGAAGAAAAACAGGGAAGCTCATAACCTGTATTTGTTTACTAGAATGAGAAGCTTACACAGAGCTGGTGAGTTTCCATTGTAATGGCCTTTGGCCCCCTGTACCATAGGAAATACCAAGAGGGGTGGGAAGGCCAACACCCTGAAGATTCTTCACATGAAAACTGAGGCCTGTCCAGCAGGCCTGGAGAAGGCCAAAGTTTCACCTTGTTGGCCTCTGCAAGGTCAGGCGACCAGATAAGGTGGCCCAGGGATCCCCACGAAAAGCCTGCTCCAAGTTCTTATCCCTGTTGACTCAAAACCCTTTTAGTAGGTGGGGGCCCCAGCCAGGCTTTAGGAATCTACAATGGACATTTTTTTCTGGAATCCCCATTCCTAGCCTCTCAACCAGCTGCAAAGGGATTTTGCTTTCTCAGACTCTGTCTCCTCAAAGCCCTGGTGAAGTCCAGCCCTGCCTCCCTGTCACTGGCCCTTTTGGCCGCAGCGCCCTCCCAGTGGGACCCCCTCTGCTTATCCTCCCCGAGTGTTTTTTCCTCAGCCTAGTGGAAGGAGTTATGGGAGCAACTGGAAATTTGGGATTTGGATGCAGGGCAAGAGCACTCTTCCAGGGGTGACAGAGGGCACAGGTGGAGAGCCAGGATTACCTCAACCTACCTCAACCTACCTCAACCTGATTATGGGGCACCATCGGGGCTGCTGGAAAGTGGGGTCTGCTCCTCTCCTCAGCTCTGGCTCCTTTCAGATCCTTGGAGAATGGCTGTGGCGGGGGTGCGGCCCTGCTACCCCCACTCAGTCAGGCTCACAGCTGGGAATTACAACCAGACACATGGTGCTCCATCCTCAGACCTCTGGTCACCCCTGCCCATCCAAAGATGGGCAGTTGGGAGGCCTCTGTGTAAGTTTTCACTCTGACCTAGAATATCTTGAATGACTATGTATGGTCATATTTCCATTATCTACCTTTGGATTTTCCTCTTTTCCAAAAAATCGGGCCATAGGGGAAGGTGTGTGTGTGTGTCTGTGTCTGTGTGTGTGTGTCTGTGTATGTTGGGGGTGGTGGGGAAGAGGGGAAGCTGTGGCATGTGTGAGGTCTGACACATTCTAAAACCTAGTAATGTTTCAGTCATCCTATGACTCAATAAATGTTTACTGAGTTCCTATCTTCTGCTGGGCATAGCTCTAAAACTTATGGACCAGAAACAAACAAACGAGATCTTGAACTTCATGGAGTTTGTATTCTAGTTGGAGAGACAGAAAAAGTACTAAGTAACTTTAAAAAATTAAGGCACATGTTCCACTAAGGAAAACACATCAGGTAGAGGAGTAGGGAGTGCTAGGTTGGAGGGGTCCAGTTTTAAATAGGGTGGACAGGGAAAGCTTCACTGACTACCCTATAATTTGGGGATTGTTGCTGTTTTGAAATATTTCCACGTCTGCTTCTCCTTTGCCAAGTGCATGGATGGTGGAGATAAATTCGAGAACCCAAAGCTTTGACTTCATCAGTCTTGGTCTCCAAAATAAGATATCCATTCCTCTCAGATACCCAAATCACAAAGGCCTGGGCCCCACTTGTCAAATCAGCAGAAAGCTCAGACTTTTCTTGGGTTTCCCTCCCAAAATAGTACTGAGAGTCCCTGGGGTGGATTAGTCTTGTCTATTAATCAGTCCTTGTTTTGCCTGCCTGCTCCCACCTTCTAGGAGAGGACATCAGGTCCCTGGGGGCTGAGGAGGCCCAACCTGCTTGGCTTCCATTCTGACCTAGCAGGTAGCCAGCTCTGTGGTTCACTTGCTGGTTAGGAAAAGCCTCGATGGATGCAGATTCACTTCCATGTCAACCTTGTTCTTCCACTACTCCTGCTGATCTCTGATCATTGACTTTGACATCACCTTTCTCAGCCTCTGGTCCAGCATATTTCTTTAACTTCCAAGTATGGATCATCTTCCTTAAGTTAACTTTCTCTCAGGACTGTATTAAAAAAAAAAATACGATTTGGCCTTATTTGGGAACTTGGCTCACCAGACACAGCCTTGTATCTTTGAACCTCTTCTCCCTGCCTTATGTAAATTAAGGGGGGGCACAGCCCGGTGGGCTCTATCTCCATAGCATCAGAGACCCAAATGCAGATGAGTAAGTTCAGGGGGTGGTGACATCTTACTCCTTCTACAAAAGGACCAAACCAAGCAATGGGCTCTCGTTGGCAGAGCTGTGTTTGAGTTGTGACTATAAAGGAAAGCAATGGAGCTGATTTCCCTGTTATTGGTGAAAAAACAGTTTTGTTAATATTTGAAGTATTTAATAAACACAAAAGTACCCACCATTCAGATTTAACAAATTGTTAACATGTTACTATTTTGCTTAAGATCCTCTGTGTTGGGGCACCTGGGTGGCTCAGTGGGTTAAGCCTCTGCCTTCGGCTCAGGTCGTGATCCCGGGGTCCTGGGATCGAGCCCCACATCGGGCTCTCTGTTCCTCTGACAGCCTGCTTCCTTCTCTCTCTCTCTCTGCCTGCCTCTCTGCCTACTTGTAATCTCTGTCTGTCAAATAAATAAATAAAATCTTAAAAAAAAAAAGATCCTTTGTGTTTCTAAAGCAATAAAACAACAAGGACAACAGTATTCTAGAGGAGGAGAAAATATGACCTCCTGGGGAGAAGTGTGTGCACAGGTAGAGAAGACATGAATGGTGCCCATCTTTGGAGAAAGGCTACTGCACCATGTCCCTTAACTCTTTTCTCATAGTCCGTATTTCTCTGTTTTGCTGTGTTGTATCCTGGATGATTTCTTTAAGAGTACTTTTCCACTCACTAACTTGTGACTACATCAAATCTAAATGTTACCTTCTCTACTGATTTTTTATATTTTAATGATTGTTTTATTTCTGAGATTTCTAATTGGCTGTCTTGCTTACCCACCTATTCTTATAGTATGCTTGTTTTTGTTTAATGAATTCTTATTCATTTTTATAGATTTTTTAAAAAGATTTTTATTTATTTGAGAGAGAGAAAGAGAGAGAGGGAGCACAGAGGGAGAGGGAGTGGGAGAAGCAGGCTCTCCTCTGAGCAGGGAGCCCGATATGGGACTCGATCCCAGGACCCTGGGATCGTGACTTGAGCTGAAGGCAGATGCTTAACCAACTGAGCCACCCAAGTGCCCCTTTACAGATTTTTTTAAAAATTGTCCCTTTTACCACCCTAAACATAATTATTTTTGACTAAGAACAACATCAACCAATTTGAGAGATATCTGTGGGCTCAAGTTGATTGGATTTGCTGATGTTTTGGAGATGATGAGGAATTAGGAGAGTGAAGAATAATCTGTAGGTTTTATGGCTTATTTAGATGGAGAAAGGGAACATGGAAGAAGATTGACCTTGTAGGAGAAAGTTGTAAATTCTCTTTGAAGTTTGAAGCCTTCTTAAAGCAGTTGGACAAAACACAATCATTGATGTTATTCCTAAATATGGAATCATTATTCTTAAATATGGAATGGGAGAAAAAGAAATACTCTATGACGATATATTTCAATTATTGAACCAAAGAGTAGCCAATAGCTATAATCTCAAATCTACTTTCATTTAATTATGAACTTAAACTTTTAATTCTATGTGCAAATGAATAAATATAATCTTAGCAACTTGTATACTTTCCTTATAAATTTGCCATTATTTACTTCTGAGCATTTTGATATTTCCATCACTATCATTGATTCAAATCCCTCCTCCAGAAGTATTCTCACAAGATCAGGAATGGCAATGAGAGAAATGACCAAGAAAGTGAAGGTAGAGATGGACAAAAGATCCCAAAGACATCTGTGTCTATTGCCCTTTATATCAGAATGAGACTTCTGGTGACCCATCTCTTTCTTTCCCTGGATGTCTGAATGTATTTGCCATCTTCGACTTGCTCCTCAATTCCTCTTCCCATTCATCTCCCCCGCTTGCTCTGGCCTAGACTGGGAATTGGGAGAGTCGATTAAGCGTATGGTAGTCTGACCCCTGATAGGACAGTGGGAGAGGGGGAGGCTGCAGGCTAGTGCTGAAGTGTATTCCCATGCGTGACCAGCACCGTCAGGAGGCAGTTCTCCCCAGATAACAGGCCAGGTGGCCATGTTTGAGAACTACTGCGAGAGAGATCAGCACATGGAATTCCAGTCCTATAGGCTAATGGTGTTGTAATTGAGGCTCAGAAACTTCATCTGAAGTTAATGAAGTGATATGAGGCCTCTTCAGAAGCACTTGGTAAATATTCCTTAAATCATTGAATGAAGAAATGGATTTGGAGAGATTGAGTAACAGCAACACAACAGCAGCAGCAGACACAAACGGCGGTGGCTGTGTGTTCTCAGGGTGTGCTGGCCAATGGGTCTTACGAATCTGGAATTTGTGGATCTTCACCACCACTCATGAGGTGGGACTTTCTTATCTCTGTCGTTAGATGGGATCTGAAGACATGAGTGGTTTTGCAGCTGGTAAGTGGCAAGAGCTGGGACTCAACCCCCTACAGTCTAGCTACACCTTCTAGCTCCAGTACGCTGCCCTCTCTGTCTAAGTAATCTGCTCAAGGTTGTGCATGGACACAACTTGAAGCCAGGTCTGTCTGACATCAGACCATGTGCTCAACAATAGCTATGGTCTGAGTGTTCGTGTCCTCCCTAAATTCACATGTTGAAACTTAACCCCCAGTGTGATGGTACTAGGAGGAATTTGGAAGGGAATTAGGTCATGAGGTTGGAGCCCTCTTGAATGGGGATAGTACCCTTATAAAAGAGGCCCTAGAGGGTTCCCTCACTCCCTCCTGCCATGTGAGGATACTGCAAAAAGATGGCCATCTATGACTCTAGGAACCAGGAACTGGGTTCACCAGATACCAGATCGGTTGGTGCCTTAATGTTGGACTTCCAGCTTCCAGAGCTGTAAGAAATAAATTTCTGTTGTTTGTAAGCCATCCAGTCTGTGGTATTGTGTTAGGGCAGCTCAAATGGACTGAGATAGCCACTATTCTATAATATTTCTCTAAAAGATCATTGCCTATTGAAAAAGTTTCCATATGTCAGGCCATTCTCCAATTTCAGGCTGCTTCATTTACCCGATCAATGAGTATATTTCCCTCTCTCACAGAGAAAAGTCAGGGACAAGAACTGTTAAAACTAATTGCTAGTTGTCACATAGAGAAAAAAAAAAAAGATACTGTTGTTTGACTCGAATTTCCACCCATTCATCATTCTGGGAAACAGAACCGAAAAGCTGTTCTCCAAAACTCACAACAGAAATCTTCAGCAAAGTAAGGACTTGCCAAGGTGCAGACCCCAGTACTTATGGTTGAAACAGGTGATGGAGGTCACTTACCCCAAGCCTCTCATTTCACAGGTGAGAAAACCAGGTATAGAGAGGCTAAGTGTGCCTTATTCAAGTCACGTGCCTAGTTCCTGGTAGCCAGTAGAAAGTGAATTTCCTGGCTCTCCATTTAATAAAATCTCTGTTAGTCCCATTTGGCCTCAGATTTCTGTGTCCTCAAGTAGTTAGCATTTCATCCACTCGTCAGTCAGTCACATGTTCATTCATTTACTCACTCCCGAATATGTACTGAGGTTTTTCTCCGGGCCATGCTCTGTTTGCTGTGCTGGACATGGAGCGGGAAAGAGGACAGATATAAATCCTGCTTTTGTGGAGCTTACAATCTATTGAGTAGACAGACCATACATACATGCACTAAGACATAAAAAAGAACGAGAGAGTGACAACAATCATGAGAGCAGAATGTGAAAAAAAGGGTCAACTTTAGTTTTGGGTCCAGGAAGGTCTGGGGGGAGTTCGTCTAAGTGGATTCTCTTATGGTGATGGGAAGGCAGCCATTTTGAGGGATAGTGTTCCTGGGCAGGGGTGTGGAGTGTCTGAAGAGCAGGACAAAGAACAACACAAGGGAGGGAGTGAGAGGGGGCAATCTATGCTATTGAGTGGAGCACTCAGATTGAAAAGTCTTGTCAAATCATTAAGAAAGATGGTTATAATGCTATGCAGCAACCTAGAAATTGATCGTGGTGTAATGTATTGTAGGGGAGGGAAGCAGGAAATAACTGTATGGATGCCATGCACGGAGACTCCCTTAAAACAGCAGGTTTTAAGTACATTTCCCAGCTAAATCCAGTGTCCCCATGACCAGACCTTTTAGACCCAGCTTCTCCATTTTGAACCTGTAGTCTCCTGAGGTAAAGGAAGGACAACCTTCTGGCTGAGTCTCTTGTGGGAAGGAGTCTGGGCTAAATTATTAATATCTTCTGGTTTTCAGCTTCTTCCCTCACCTCACCCTTCACATATACGTGGTAATTTCAGCCTTTCAGACTTTCCAGGGTACTGGTTCATAGAGACTTGCTTCCTGTTCCTCATTCTTCAGCAGGAACTTCGCAGAGTTCAGAATGGTGAAGCCAAAGTGGTTTGTGCCTATCCAAAGACTTTAATTTATTAAATTATGTCATTTTGAATCTCTTTTGAACACTATATTTAATATATAAGTATATTAAAAGCATAATCATGTAATGAACACCCATACATTTATCACCCAGCTAAAAAAAGGAGGAGATTATCAATACCAGTGAATTTCTTCTAAGATGGATTATTTGCTAGACCAGTATATTGATGCTATTCGCTAGTTTAGTGACATTTGCATTTCCTTTCTTCTCTCTAGCCTCTCTTTATAGGACTTTATCATGTCTTCTCAGTTTGTCTTCCATTTTTTTTAACTTCTCCCTCTTATTTTCCATGTCCTTGTCTCCTCACCTTTGTTGTACATACTAAGATCTCAGTGTAGTCTACCAATAGAGTTTGTCAGAATGTCTAGCCTGTCACATTGTTGGCAAAGGAAGTCCCCAACCCCATCCCTATGCTTCCTATCTTGGAATGGCTCATTGACATCACTGGTCTCCTGCTACCTCCTTTCCTCAGTTTTTTGTTTTTTGTTTGTTTGTTTTTGTTGTTTTGTTTTGTGATTTTAAACATTTTCAATTCCTTTTTTGTCATTTTAGAGACATTCCAAGAGAAATTCAAGATAAACACTTTTCTTCATCTGTAATGTTTAAGTGGAAGTTGGTTAGGATTTTCTTTTAGATTGTGTAGAACTGCTTTAGGTCTAACATCACCAAGAGAGGAAATTCATGCAGAAGTCTGTTGATACAGTCATTTAATATAGTTTTTGCTCAGGAGAAATTATTGGGACAAATTTCTAAGTAGCATGATAAGTGTTCTCCTTTATGTTCTCTATTGTGAACCATCCCGTGGATAGAAGGATGTATTCCAAGACTTGTCTAGATGGAAAACTACACTTTGAAAACACATATTTGCATCTCATAATGAAACTTTTAGAAAAGATATATGTCATCTTGATTAAAGAACTGAACAACTTAGTCTGTTTAGAGACAAAAGACCAAAACATCCATTGTTCTCCTGTCCATGAAGAAAGAATAAGTCTTGAAATGGCCACTTCCTAATTTGAATGACTGGAAAATCACTCCACTGGTGCAAAATTATTGCCAGGTAACTACTAGTTGATTTCACAACTTCTTTGAACTGAACGTATTTTTCTAAGCCTAAGTTCTGGGTACGTGAGTATGAAAATATTTCATCACAGGACATTAGGGTGGACCAGCTTTAGATCCGGACCTGAGCCCTGAGCTGCACTCACACACTCTTTCCTTTGTGAACTAAGTGTCTGCCCACAAGGGCCAGTCCAGGTCATGCCTTTGCTATGATCAGGTAGGGTCCTTCCTGGCCAGGCCCTGCCCCCTGCTGGCCCTGTGGAACCATGGGCAGTGTGGCCCCAGGGCTGGACTCTTTCCCCAGCTCTGACCAACAGTCATCTGTCTTAAAGCACAGGCTCTAATTACCCCTGCCATTAGCCTGCCTGGCAGGACTGCAGATGTTATTAATGGTCATGAAATTATCCAATGCCTTTCAAAACTCCAGAGCCAGTTGATGTGTGTCCCTATGACCTCTCACAGCACTTCATTTCTTGATCCATTTTGCTGCTGTGCTGAACCATAACCATGAGCACAAAATAAAAAATTAAGAGAATGTCGCTCTTCTCCATTTTCCTTTTTTTCCCTCATCAGTCCCCTAATTCCCTATTTATTTGAGGATATAACTCATAAATGTTGCTTCATTCCTACACTGTTTATTTGCAAGGGGCTCTTGACTGTATGGGTGTGCCATTCTCCCCTACCCTTACTCATCTCATAGATCTTTTTTTCAAAAAGTAAAAATGATTTGTTGCTTCATATTAGGAAATCAATATATTTTCATGGTTGGCAAAATTAGAAGAATGCAGATAAGGAGAAAGAAGAAGGAGAATCTATAATCTTGCCTTCTTGAGATATACAGTTACAATTTTATGTTCTATCATCATGGACTTTTCTATACAGATATTTGAGAAACATGAGATGATACTATAATAATAATAATAATAATAATAATAATAATAACAACAACAACTAACATTCATTGACTACTTAGTATGTAACAGACACTGTTCAGATTGCTTTTCCATGTCTAAATTCACTGAATCATCTCAAGAATCCTATGAGGTAGGTTTAATTTCTACTTCCATTTTGTGGGTGAGGAAACCAAAGCATGGAGAGGTTAAAAATACTGCCTGAGACCTCATAGCTATTTACATGGCAGAGAGGTGATTTAAATCCCAGCAGTCTGGCTCTAAGCTTTTAAATAATATGTTATATTGTTATCTAACCTTTCCTTCTCTTTCATTTCCTCCTTTTTTTTCTGAGCTTGAATATTCACCCTTTCCTTCATCTGGAAATTCCTCAACTGTGTGTATCCAGAAACTCTATTGTAGCTTCTATCTAATTCCTGTTTCCGAAGGACATTCTTGGCATGCCATTTTGTCTTATCTGAGTTATAGACTAGGTCTATATTTGGCCAATAAATGCACCATGGCAAGATCTATTTAGAATTTTTAGCTGATTATCAACTGGTGTGTGTAAAAGGTATTTGGATTGGCTTCTGGCTGATAGGACAGACTGAAAACTGCCCAACTTCATACTAGATCTCTCCTTCAATGGATGAGTATAAAGACCCAGGTTTCAGGTGAGTCACTGACTGACTCATATGTAGGCAGAAACCATCCTTTCTCCACTCCATGTGACAATGCCCAGCACACAGGAGACTGTAAAGTTGACAAGGAAGGCCCAGGAGATTTAGGTACCAGTTTCAGGCTCACTACAGATTGGCTGTTGGAACGGAGCAAATTGCTAATCACTTTGCTCCTTGATGACCTCATACATATTATGCTCCCAGTAAATCTTGGAGACCCAAGAAATATCATTCTTGAAGATCTTTAATTCCTGTAGAAGAATCAATCATCTTATAGGTTTTCAAGTTTAAGAGTAAAAATTATTGATCCCCTTTCTTATTTTAAAAGACATGCAATTTTAATCCCAAAGAATTGTAGGGGGGGCCAACAGATGGTCTTTTAGACATTTTAGGTTTTTTTCCCATTTGGGACACATTACAGATGACATTTAGGTGTAGGAAAACCTGCCATGGGTGACCCAGTGTGCGAATCATGGTTTGGCATAAGCATAAGAGAGTCTGTGGAATTATGTATAATTCCCATCTACCAACTCTACTTTCTCTCTCACTTAAGAAAACAAATTGACTAAGACATATTTCAAAACCATCACAATAAAATTGTGAGGAAGTGGTTCAGGAACAAGTGAACTGACCAGAATGAAAGAGAGAGAGCAAAGAGCCCAGAGACCAAGCCATGTACCCATGGGAAACTGGTCCATAGGAAAACTTCTTCCCAAATCAGTGGGAAGAAGATGGATCATTGAGTAGATAGTGTTGGGAAATCTGACTCACTGTGGAGAAAAAAAAGTGTTGGATTCCTATCTTATAACATATACAAAAAAAAAACCCAAAAAACCAAATGGATGGAAAACCTAAGTATGAAGGGAAATATATAGACTCACCCTATAAAGGAATACTTATAAGAATATCTTTGTGCTCTGGGATATGGAGCAAATTTCTTAAGCCAGATCCAAACAACATAAAACCCCAAACTGGTGGGTATGGCTATATCAAACATAAAGATTTCAATTGAAAACAGTTAACCTATCTGACAGAAGGCATTGTGGAAAGATGTTTGCAGTGTCCAAAAATCAATAAGGAATTAATGCCCCAAGGAACTCCTACAGGTTGGCAAGAAAAATACAGGAAACCCACGTAGGAAAAATAGTAGAAAAATGGGCAAAGATATGGGCAGTTTATAGTAGGAGAAATTCGAATTCTAATAAGCATATGAAGAGATGCTCACTTCACTAGTAATCAGTGACCTATAAATTTAAATTAGAGCGCAATCCACTTCAAAATCATCAGATTGTCAAAAATTGGAAATCTTAGCAGTGTCATTTGTTGGAAGGGATTCAGGGCCATGGGAGCCCTCTGGCCCTGCTAGAGGGATTGAAACAGCCTGTGCTTCAGTGATCCCACTCCTGTGTAGATCCCAGAGACTACACAGGATTTGGCTTCCCCAAATATGTGAGAGGACAGCCCAGTGCATGCTCCCGTAGCACCAGTTGTGGTAGCAAAGAATGGAATCAGTCAGGAAGTCTGTCCCTAGGACAACGGCCAAGCATCTGTGGTTTTATGTAAGGCTTTCAGTAGTAATAATTAGATTTACATAAAACAACAAGGATGGATGGCAAAAGCATTGAGTTGAATGAAAAAAAAAGTAGGAAAGAAAATGAGATTTATAGCACATTGCCTTTGGTAATGGAACACGCCCACACAAAGCAATACTATATATTATTCAAGTGTACACATATGTCTAGATAAAGGAGTGAGGGGTCTGGAGCCGGGGGGACTAGAGTGAGGATCAGGAAGCAGGAGAGAAAACCACAATAAAATAAAAGAAAGGCTTTTTATGGATTGAGGCATGCAGTATAAACTAAGGAGTAGAATTAATTCAACTCTGTGGCCCAAAAGAGAAGAAAAGGAAGTAAGATCACACTGGAATTTGGTTAAGTGAGAGGTATCCTTATGGTGATAACCTTGAAACATTCTGTTTATATTCTGTGTGGTAAATCACTGATAAGCTTCAGCTCTGGGCTACTCGCCATACGCTTTCGCTTTCTCGCTGTCAGGACCTCAGGGCTGAGAACCATAGTGGGAGATGTTTGTGTTCACAATTCCTTACTTTACATAATCCTACAGAGGCGAACATAGCTATAAAAACTAGAGAGAGACAGCTTCAATAATTGAAACATAATTAAGAGAAAGACCTAGAAAAGGTTTGCAATTATTAATCCATAAAGACCTGGTGTGACTACCTCTTTATCCATATTTTATTTCCTCCATCTAATATTTAAAATCTTCCCTTTATATTTGTAGAATGAAAAGCAGAAATCTAAACAGCTCTAACACCATTTCCCATAGCCTGCACCGCTTGGATGTCAGTCTCTAAATTCCAAATACAAATGAACGGAAGACAAAATCACTTCCCAGGACTCTGAAATGAAGTATTTCAGCAGAACACAGAGAAATGGTTAAATTTTGCAAAGCTGTGAGACTGGAGAGGGGGCTGTCCTCAAAATCTACCAACCAGAGACCTGGGAGGAATTACTTGTTTGAGGTTCATTTCTCTCTCATTTCTCCCCACCTATTGCACCAAACTCACCTGTCAATTTCATCAAAGAGACACTTGAATGGATTCTCTAATCTGCCCTCACTCCAAATCGATCAGTTAATTAAGGTGATCTCAATGAGCTTATTAAAGAACCAGGTCCTTTCCTTTCATGTTATGCAGTTCCCTGTGAACTCCCTTTACGGTGGTGTGCTTAATCAGAGGCATCCAGGAAGATGAGCATTCCTTACTAATATTTTACCCTATGCATAAATGGATTTTTTTTCAATGTGAATTTGGATTTTTTTTTCAAGCACACTAACTGCAAATACATTATGCAACTTTTTGCTTTCAGAATTGAATGGGTTTCTGTTTCGTATTTATTTACTATTTATCATTTAAAGATATGAGATTCTTGGTTTCATACAGAGTTGCCATAGATTTCCTTTATCCATTAGCTTTGAGGATCAGAACGAGACTGGTAAATAACATGATTGTTTCTTGTAATAATTGACTCGGAGGCAACATGTGTGGCTTGCAGCCACCATGTGACGTCACCTCTTGGATTCCCCCACCCCCCCCACCGTGAGCATTGATGATAACCAGAATTACTTTAGGAGGAAATGAGGCTAGGGTCCTGGGCACGATCTCCCTCAGAGGGGCTTGTCCAACCACTCATAGTCCATTATCTCATTAGTCTCAAAATACGCCAGTTAGGGAGCAAGGAAGGAGGATGCTCGTGGAGTCATGAAACAGTATAAAGCACTCTACTAATGAAATAATCACTTCCTGTTCCCCGGCTCCTGATCCCTAAGCCTAGCGGCAGAAACTGAGGCTGAAGGAGCCGAAATTGCTGACCCCCAGATCCCCAGAGAGAGTCAGCAGCAAAAGCCAGGCAGGGGGTGGGGGTATGGAATGCTGCCACCCAGCACGCTGATGTAACCTGTTTTTTAAGGAAATGCCTAAATAAAGGCTAAATTGGTCGCTTAAGATAACAGCAGCCTTTTCTTTCTAAACCAGCTCCGGGTGAGGATAGCTGGGGAAGTCAGAAATGTGCTGAGAGGAGGGTTGGGCACTGGGCCAAGATCAAGCCAGAGACAGGCTCTCAGAAGTGGGCACTTTGGGGTGCAGCTGGCCTCTTCCGCCGACTCAGTGCTTCGCTGCTAAGTATAATTCAATTTGGTTCACGTCTTTATAGATACGCACGACATGTATGAAACTGACCTCATTTGGTCGAATTCCTCAGGTTTTTACCAAGGACTTTGAGGCTATTTTCTTAAAGAACTGCTTGGATAAAGACTTTCATTCTTAAAGGAACTGATTGTATTTAAGTTTCCTACTTTAAAATAATGAGCCTACATCTTATTGAAATTGAAAATATTTTGAGAGTCACTAGAATGCTTCTGGGTACTTTTTTTTTTTTTTTTTAATTATTCAAGGGCTTCTGCCTTGGTACTCAGGGTCTCTACAGGCAGCATAGTGGGTTAGCTCTGGGCCCTTCTGGAAGGTTCCTTGTGTTCCTCTGCTCAGTGTCCACAGACCTCATGCTTCCTCCTCATGATTCTACGAAGAAATCTTCCTTCTTTGAAGGGGGGTGGGGGGCCCTAAGGTGTAGACAGCTGTAAGACATAGGTCCGATGGATAAATCTGTCACTGTGGTATTGCAGGCATGTGTGAGGATTCGTGAGAAGAGGGAGTTTTCTGGCGTTCCACTGCAGGCTGCTTGGAAAGGTCAAGTCCACCAGGAAAATAAAGCATCGTTCTTGGAAGAACACAGGTGCTATGATTTTCCCCTTAAAGTCAGCCTACTCAACACATTTCAAAATGATAATATAGAATTCATTCATTCATTCATTCATTCATTCAACAGACACAAAAATGAATAAGTAAGAGCCTCTCCCTCATACCAGGGAGCTCACAGACGTGTTAAGAAATGATTGCTGTGCCAAATGATCATAAGAAGCATAATAGAGGTAGTATGTATAGGTAATCCAAGGTCAAAATGTATAGGTATGTAAAATGTACATACCTATGTACAAATGAATGTATAGGTAATCAAAGTTCAAAAAGACATTTATACTCCAAGACCTAGGTGAGATGGGCAGGAATAGTATTTGATGGAGATAAATATACAGTCCAACAGATATTGAAAAAGGCCTGTGGACTAATTACAAGGTCAAGGATATCTATTGTTATGATGTGGCAGGCAAGAACGGAGACTATGGCATTGTGCAGGCCCATGCTTCAATCCTGGTTCTGTCATTTACTGTTTCTCTGATGATGGACACATGCCTTCACCTCTCTGTGCCTCAGTGTTCTCATCTGTAAAATGGATGTAATAATAGGTCCTGCCGGAAGGGTTGTTAGGAAGATGAAATGAAACAATGCATTTCCAGTGCTTAGAAAATAGCCTTGCCATAAATAAATAAACAAATAATGCTTAGTAGTATTTAACAGCTATTATTTTTACTCCTAATGAGTTCTTTAGAAAAGCAAAGAAAGATGTCAGACTTTTGCTTTGCAATTTGCCCAGTCGCAATCATCAGTCTTCTGATAAGCTCCGTGGCTTGTGTACTGGCCTCCCAAGGTATACGAAGCAACAGGATGAATCACTCCTTTAGATCTGTTAGTCTGTCCAAAAGAAAAAAATGGCTGTGTCACCCTAGGCTTCTGGATGGGCAAGAAGGGAAAACCTGGGTATGGTGGAACACAAACTCAAACCGTAAGGCCAGCACACAACCAAGAGTGATCACAAGAAGCGTATCAGAAAAGTGGAAGTCTGAACCAACTGAGGCAATCCAAAACCCCCGAGACCACAGAAAGAGAGGTTTTAGGTAAGAAGCTCGGGGTGGGGGTTTGGGGGAACGGACCCAGCTCCTGCACTTGGTACCAAAACTATAGTTGGACCGGAGAAGGCGGGGTTCTGGGAGATGTGCTTTTGTCTGTTTTCTCTGACCAGGAGAATGTGCAGAAAGGATGAGCTCGGGTATGAGATAGTGGAAGCCGACAAGCTTTTAAGAAATGTGTAGCTGCTTTAAATTAAATCAGATCTCTGGAATAAATAATAGGTGGTGAGGTACTGAAATTCTGTAAGTTGTGATGGATTGAAATTAGAAGAATTGGGGCACCTGGGTGGCTCAGTGGGTTAAAGCCTATGCCTTCGGCTCAGGTCATGATCCCAGGGTCCTGGGATTGAGCACCACATCGGGCTCTCTGCTCAGCAGGGAGCCTGCTTCCCCTCCTTCTCTCTCTGCCTGCCTCTCTGCCTGCTTGTGATCTCTGTCTGTCAAATAAATAAATAAATAAAAGAAATGAGAAGAATCTTAGAGAAAAGAATGCATGTTGGAAAAAAATGCTGGCTTGCCCATTTGCTCATTTTCAGAAACAGAAAGGAAGTTGATTTTATAGACTATAGACAGGTGAGCATGTAGTCCATCTTGGATAAAAATTGGTTCTAGAAGGCTTATTTTGTGAGCGCCTTGAAGAGAATGTGATGATCACTAGGACGCAGTACTGGGTGACGAGGATCAGGCCCCATCAGGCTAATCCCACTTCTGCCTTCCTCCTCCCTCCTTGTCCTTTGGTTTTCTCGGGCCAAAATCCTAAGAAGTCCACTGAGCTATGAGTTTGGATCTCCGCAAAGAGTATAATAAACCTCTTGTGATGTTGCTGAAAATGAGAAAAAAGAAAGGGGGGTTGGATTCACAAGTAGTTAAGTTAACTTGGAAACTGTCAGAAGGTCTATAAAGGGCAGTGATAATGGGAAACTCCAGGCAGGGAGTGTCTAGTGGTGTGGGAGAAAGCTCTGTTCTACCTTGTCTGGGGCGAATGTTATTTTTGCTCATGACTACCATTTATGACACACCCCTACGTGTCATGTAATATATATAAAATATCATTTGATTGTTACAGAACTTTGTGAGGTATTATTTTACAGAGAGATTAAGTAACTTTCCCAAGGCACACTAACACGCAACCAGAGCCTGAGGATTTGAACTTCAGACCGTCTGATTCAGAGCCATTGCTCTCTCAGTTATGCTAACTGGCTCAAATAGCCAAAGTGGGAGGGAGAGATGGGGAACACATGCAATGGAATCATTGGGATCCAAAATGACACTGTCAGAGGGACAGACTGAATCCAACAAGAAGCAATTTAAGTGGGTATATTGAAGACTATGTATAGTCTCCCCTCTTCCCTTCAGAAGCCCTTCCTAAGCACAGGATGGAACAGACATGGCTTCGGAGGTATTTGGGTGATCTGAGACATTAGTGTGATACAGCAGCCCCAAAAGACCAAATAAAACAACCCCACTCAATTAGATTTGGGTCCATCTTGAGAGAATATCATAGATAAATGAGATTTGGAACAAGAAAACCCAGGAAGGGCTCTGTCTGCTGCTTGGAGCCACTCCTGTAATACCGATGGAGTAAAGGGAGAAGACAGAGCTCCGCTTGGCTGCTTTTCGACAGTCTTCACGTTCAGGAAGACACTAGGACTACAAAATGTGCACTGATGCTGGTGAGGGAGAGACTTATAGCGGCAGACAACGTTGCTAACCTTATCTCCTGGAGCCACTCTTGAAGAGGAATGCGAGCAAAGTTCTAAGGGAAAGTAGCTGACAGTCGCATCAGATGGGGGACAAGGGAGGAAAGAAGCTAGAGATGTTCGCTGGGAAGAGACAACTTTAGAGGTCATATCGACTGGTCTTGACACGCTGCAAGGGCCATCACGTGAGAACATATGTCTGTTAATTCTCCAGAACAGTGGTTTGGAGACTCGCTCGGCTGTTAACCTATAGGAAGAATTATATTTTATATCTCCACCCAGAAGACACAGAAATACACACATATATCTGAAGAAAGCATTCCCAAAAGCATTATTACCCTCCCTGTGTTCAATTTACTTGGATACTTTCTATTGTATTCTATTTGAGTCCATTCTTTTTCATTAAAAAAATTTGTTGAGCCCATTAAAGTGATATCCTAATTTATTAATGGGTTGAAATGCATAGTTTAAAAATCAGTGTCGTAGAGACTAGAGTGAGGTTCCACCAATGGAAGCTCCAAGGTCCAGCGCTTGCTTCAGGCTCACAAAGAACTTCCACCAAGTGGGAGTGACAGAAGGCAGGATTGGTGTCCTCAGGAAGCACGAGCTCTTGCTTCTCAAGGTGTTCAAGCTTAGACTGAATGAAGGTGTGATGCGGGAAGGATTCAAACATCAGATGGGGAGTGAATGAAATCGACCGCAAGACACTCTCCATTTCTGAGATGCTGCTGTTAGCTGAGTTCCTGCCCTTTTAGGCTATGCTAATGGAAGCATGGTGTACCTCTCTCGGGAGGTGAAGGTGGCTTTGCGCCTTGCTATTCAGACCACAAATCAGAGTATCAGAACCAATGTGGGAATGTACTTGGAGCTACATTTTTGAAGCTACTGACTTATTTATTCGTTTGTCCAACAAATATTTGTGGTGTGTCTAGGACAAGCCAAGCACACGCTTGGTAGGCTCTGTGCAGGTCAGGCTGACATAGCCCAGGCTGTGTGGCACTCACTGCCTAGTTAGGAGAAGCTAATCACTCAACACATATTTTCTGAGTGCCTAGCTATCTGTCAGTCACTGCTTTGGGCACTGGTGACATATCAGTGCGAAAACAGATTTAAAACACTACCTGCCTCCCTGGAGTTTACAGATTATACACAACACACGCATAAGTAATTGATTGATTTTGACTGTGTTGAGGGCAGAGTAACCAGAGAAGGTAGCAGCCAAGTGCAAGAGTCAGGGACATGTCCCCGAGGAGGTGGCATCAAAACTGCCATGTGGAAGATGAGTGCTTCCATGAGACAGAGCAGGAGGGAACATTCCAGACAGAGGAAACAGCAAGCATCTGGGGATACGAAAGAAAGTTGGGCTGGCTGGGATGTGGGGGCGGGAAAGGACTGACCCCATAGGGTCAGGAAGTGGGATTTCATGCTAGGAGTAAGGACAGACTCCGTTAGAGGGATGTAGAACTACAGGGAGTTCTAGGGATAGAGAGATAAGCAGAGGTGCAGGAGAAGATGGATGTGGAAGATTCATGGGAGGTTGCCTCGGCCTCACTTGGGGCATGAGCTGCAGGGAGGGGACAAGGAAGACCCCTGTGTATCTATCTTGAGCAGCTAGCAGTGATGGTGGGGTGAGGGAGAGAAGGAGATGAACAGCGGAGAGGGTGGAGTGGAGAAGGTGAGGTTGGTCTGGGACATCTTTCCTCATGCAGTTTTCTCTCCTTAAAATACCGTCATCCCACTTGTCTGCTGAGAAAGCACCTGTTCGTCCTCCAACACTCCAGCCCCCACGAAGCCTTACTTAACCCTCCTCTTTGTCAGACAGAAGCAATCCTCCCCACTCCGTATTGCCATTTTTCCCTTACAGACTTTGATCGCTGCCTCCACAATGATCTGTCCCATTTGTTTGTTCGCCTATAATAATAATAATGCCCATGAACACTGAAAGCCCGGCACTGTTGTAGGCCCTTTATACATATCGCCTCACTTAATCTCCACAATAGCTCTTTATGTTAATACAATTACTGTCCCCATTTCACCAGGAAACAGAGGCTCAGGCAGGCAGGTAGTCCCCTAGCTCACAAGGCACTGCTGGTCAGGGCGGAGCTGGGATCCAAGACGGGCGGTCTGGCTCCAGGGTCCGTGCTCTTAATCACTGCGTGCGTCTTGTTTTCCAGGGGATTATAGAGCCTTGCAGTTAGGGACCATGTAATCTGATCTTTTTTTTTTTTATTTTTAAAGAAACACACCCTTGGAGAGCTTTGATTACCAAAAATAAGAAAAATAAACACAGTTGCAACTTGTAAACAAAACCAAAATGAATAGCTATCTAGATTTTTTTTTTCACCCCTGCGAACCCAGAAATTTTCTTATTTGAAAACCAAGATGGGAGTGCTTGGGTGGCTCAGTCCACTGATGTATCTCAGGACGTACACTCAAGTCCCGCCTCACCGGCAGCGCTCATAACTTATTGGACGAACTGCTGGGTTCTCTGAACACATCTTTCACGGAACTTTCCCGACTCCGTGGCTTTACTAGGATATTTGTTTGCTCCAACTCTCTAAAACCTAATCCATTCAAACTCAAATTTCCTTTTGTGAAGTCTTTCTGAAATGCTCCCATTGAATCCCTTCAGCATCTCTGTGTAGTGTGTGTGTGGTGAGAACACTTAAGATCTAGTCTCTTACCTTTTTTTTTTTAAGATTTTATTTATTTATTTGACAGACAGAGATCACAAGTAGGCAGAGAGGTAGGAAGAGGCAGAGAGAGGGGGAAGCAGGCTCCCCACGGAGCCCCCAATGTGGGGCTCCATCCCAGGACCCTGAGATCATGATCTGAGCTGAAGGCAGAGGCTTAACCCACTGAGCCACCCAGGTGCCCCTAGTCTCTTATCTTTTTAAAAACATCCCCAGCACCTGGAGATGCCCCGCACGGGACCTGGCCCATAAGAGGCCCTTAAGGAGGACTGGTAGAATGAGTCAATGGCAGGAAAACATTCACACATCTAAGGAAGGGTTAGGATTGACAACATAAAGTTGGGGTTAGCAACACTTTTCTGTAAAGGAGTGGATAGCAAATATCTTAGGCTTTGCGGGCCATAAATTCTTGGTTGCAACGGCTCAGCTCTGCTGTTGTAGTGTGAAAGCAGCTACAGACAATATGAAAACAAATGTACTGTGTTTCAATAAAACTTTATGTATGGATACTGATGTTTGAATTTTGCCTAATTTTCATGCATCATGAAATGCTATTAAAAAAATTTTTTTTGACTGTTTAAAAATGTAAAAACCATGCTTAGCTCACAGAGAGTGAAAGCCAGGCCTTGGGCGGATTTGCCCCATCGGCTACAGTTCGTCAATCCCCAGCCTGGGGCTGGTGGCCCAAAGGATGTGGACTCCCTGGTGTTCGCTTCGGTACCCTGCCTTCCATCAGAGGGGCAGCTGCGTACCCCCGAGGGAGCTGTCCTCACCAGAGATGTCTAATCTGAGGGTCTGTGGGTTACCTGGGGTGGGGTGGGGGCTGGAGAGATGAAACCCACTGAGGTGGGGCCGAGGTGGGACACGACAGGACCTCTAAAGCCTTTTCCTTTATAAGGTTCTCTGCAGCAGCTTCCTGGGCTGAGGAATAAAACCACAGGAGCTGAACTGATTGGAGAGAGGAAGGTCATTGTGAATTAGTGAAAAGGTCTGAGTTATAAAATGGTTTATAAGAAATTATGCTTCATTGTGTTCAAGGACATTCGGCAATCAAACGAACACTTAACAAAGGGCTGTCAATAAGCCATTTGAATTGCACTTCGTATTTTTCAAAGTGCTTTCCAGTACATTATCTTCATTGATCTGAGCAAGAACCCTAGGAGATGGACAACCCCATTTTACAGGTGAGGTCACACCAGCTGAGGTGGTTCAGAACCAGGTCTGTGCTGCCTGAAGCCGCCTCCCAGGGCTGGCTGGTTAGACAAAAATGACAACGTTATATTTTGCATCAAGGCTGTATTCTGAAGTTTCCATATGGAGTATCATTTATATTTGTATGAAGATTGAGCATCCTTACCGCAAGCTAATTTAAAAAAAAATTTTTAAAGTAATCCTATACCCAACATGGGGCTTGAAATTACCACCCTGAGATCAAGAGTCCCATGCTCCACCGACTGAGCCTACCAGGTGCCCCAACATGAGCTAATTTTTAACTCTTGAGTAGGTACTAGAAACATGGCCATAGTCCAGATTAGCGCGCAGAGTTTGCCAAACTGTATTAGTAAAATATAGCAAAAGTTCATTAAATGCTAACAAGTAAGAATATGGGGGCTTTACCCTGTTTACTCACATCAGGATGACAAAGGGTTTTCCACTGTGTTATCTCCAAGAGAGAGGCAATCTTTTCCCTCATAGATGGCATGAAGGTAAGTAGAAATGCACTTGGAATTGGAAAGGTATCTCAGGGTATGAAATTCTTCCATCTGGTAAATTAGTAGTTTCAAGGAATTAGAAGGACCCTGATAACAGAGGAGATTGAGACCAATTGCCTTGTGGTGCTTTCCTTCCTCCCTGTTGAGGGAGTCTGACCCGGGGGCAAACCTGAGGAGCAGGCAGCCAGCAAGCCCTAGTGATTTAGGGGAGAAATCTGCTTCTCCCCCCAACTCCAACTTGGGACTCTCATCAGCATTTCCTCGCCAAATTAGGCTTTGGCACAGCTAAGAATGCCTTGGCAAACTTTTTTAATTTCCCAAGAGCAACTTCCTGGTTCTTAATTAGGCCTTTTATTCCTAGATGTCTATATTTAACTGTGCTCTGTTAGCTCTGACCCCTTTTGGATACTGCCAAGAACTTCAAGGAAGTGGTGGTTGAGTCTAGACAGGGCAATTATTCAGATAACTAAGTTCCCCAAACCTGTTCTTAAAGCAAGACACTATGAGGAAATGTTCAGTTATCAACCAGTGCCTGCTTGAATTCACTAGGTAACCGCCCAGGGGTCTACCTCACTTTGCCAGGGAGGCAGAGAGCAGATACTTAACCCAGGAAAGGATGCGGGTCTGGAGAAGTCAGGGTTGCCCCCATGAACTTGGCGGGGTAGAGAACGGAGGAGGGGAAATGGTGGAATGAGAACAAGTCCTAGAAAAAGACTCTCGGCTCTATATAAGGAAAGTGCAAGAATGTTCATTCTACCTGTCCATAAAAAGAGAAAAATGGAAAGTACTCTGAATGTCTATTACCAGAGAGATGGGTCAATAAATTGCAGTACATGCCTACGAGGAAATGTAATTCAGCAGTGTGAAAAGGGATGGACTGGACCTTCGTGGGTTGCCGTGGATTCTTCCCAAAGAGCAAAGACATCAGGGTGCATGTGACTATCTACTACATGAAAACATTTGTGGAAATGTAAAACAGCAATAATAATTATACTATATTGTTTATGGAGAGCATATCTGCAGTGAGAGCATTTTAAAATCCATGGTAATTAAAAAAAAATCAACTGATCCTCTTTTTTTTTTTTTTTCTTCCTTAAAGAAAAGAAAAGAAAAAAGGACTGATGTTCAAGAGAGCAGTTATTTCTGGGGAAGGAGGGACGAAGAAGTGAGCCTGCGAAGGGCTCAAAGTCTTTGGCTGAGGCTGTCGTGTTTACTGTTTTCTGCTGGGTGGGAAATTACCCATGATTTGTATTAGTATACTCTTTAGCATGCCTAAAATCCTTCATTACAAATGAAGAGGTGCGGGAAGGAGAGCCAGAGCTACTGTTTGCTGGGGATGGGACAGGGTGACAGGAAACATCTCAGGAGAGGAGAGCCCCTGGCTTCTCTCCTCCCTGAACTGTGTGATCAAATATCGTTTCAGGGAAACGAGAGTGTAGGACAGCTTTAGAAGGGAGTGCAGAGAACAAGATGCTAGAAACAGTCTGGCCTCTTTCCGGAGCTGAGTGACCTGATCTGTTGTGAGCCCTGGTCTCTCTCAGCTCCCTCCTCTGAGTGGAGGTTCTCCCCCATCTTGTCAAAGTCTAGCTGCCTATGGTGGTAGAAGTCATCCTGGAAAGTGCTGTAGGGAGGCATTGTGGTGTGGGAGGCGGAGGGAGTGAGCTTATAAATACTGGACAGAGCTGGGTTAAAAATCCGCTTTACATAGCTCTTGACACTTTGCAAATGACCCTTGGCAATGACTACATGACAGAAGAGTATTTTCTTGTTGTTGTTTTATTATGGAGAATTTTGAAGGAACATAAAATTAGATACTGTTACTCCTATTTTTAAAGAGTACCCATCAGTCAACCTCCCTAAAATATTAACTTATGGTCAGTCTTTCCCTGTCCACCCACTGATCCACTCTCCAACATTTATCATATCATTCTGAGGCAAATCTCAGACAGAAGACCACATATTAGTCACGGTTTTCCAGAAAAACAAAACCATGGATTTTTCTCTCTACCCAGATTTATTACAAGGAATTGGCTCATTCAGTTGTGGGGGTTAGAAATTTAGGTAAGAGTTGACATTGAAGACTTGAGTCTGAACTCTGCAGGCTGGAAACTCAGGGAGGGTTTCTCCTATATTGGCACCCTCAGGCAGAATTGCTTCTAAGTCTATAAACTCAGTCTTCAGTTTCAAGGCCTTCAACTGATTGGGTGAGTCCCACCCACTATGGGGGGGGGGTAATGAGTTTAACTAAAAATCTACTGATTTAAGTGTTAGTCACATCTGAAAAATATCCACACAGCAACATCTAGACTGGTGTTTGACCAAACACCTGGGCACCATAGCTTAGCTGAGGTGACACAAAATTAATCATCACTGATCATTTTATTAGTAACTATTTCACTATGTATAAAAAAAAACAAGGACTCCTTGGGGCACTTGGGTGGCTCAGTCAGGTAAGTGCCTGACTCTTGATTTCAGTTCTGGTTGTGAGCTTGGTGGGTTGGGATCGAACCCTGCATCAGGCTCTGTGGAGTCTGCTTGAGATTCTCTCTCTCCATCTCCCTCTGCCTCTCCCCCACCCTCTAAAATAAATCACTCTTTAAAAAAAATAAGGACTCCTTTTTTAAACAACCACAGTATTATCACACTAAATCAAATTAACAATTATTTTAAAATCCTCAGACATCCAATTAAATTAAATTTTAACTTTCCAATTGTCTCACAAATGTCATAATTTTCATTTTTATAGTTTGTTGATTTTAGTTAGGCTCCAACCAAGGTCCCAGACTTGTGATTGGCTAAGAAAAGCATTTGACAAAGTACAACATCTGTTCCTGATTAGAACTCTTCAAAGTATAGGGATAGAGGGAACATTCCTCAACTTCATAAAATCTATCTATGAAAAACCCACAGTGAATATCATTCTCAAGGGGGAAAAACTGACAGCGTTCCCTTTGAGATCAGGAACACGACAAGGATGCCCACTCCCACCACTGTTGTTCAATACAGTTCTAGAAGTCCTAGCAACAGCAATCAGAAAACAAAAAGAAATAAAAGGTATTAAAATTGGCAAAGAAGAAGTCAAACTCTTTCTCTTTGCAGATGACATGATACTTTATATGGAAAACCCAAATGACTACACCCCCAAACTGCTAGAACTCATATAGCAATTCAGTAATGTGGCAGGATACAAAATCAATGCACAGAAATCAGTTGCTTTCTTATACACTAACAATGAAAATATAGAAAGGGAAATTAGAGAATCAATTCCATTTACTATAGCACCAAGAACCATAAGATACCTTGGAATAAACCTAACCAATGAGGTAAAGGATCGGTACTCAAGGAACTACAGAACACTCATGAAAGAAATTGAGGAAGACACAAAAAGATGGAAAAGCATTCCATGCTTACGGATTGGAAGAATAAACATTGTTAAAATATCTATACTGCCTAGAGCAATCTATTCTTTCAATGCCATCCTGATCAAAATTCCACTGGCAATTTTCAAAGAGCTGGAACAAACAATCTTAAAATTTGTATGAAACCAGAAAAGACCCCGAATTGCTAAGGAAATGTGGAAAAAGAAAAAAAAAAAAAACACCAAAACTGGAGACATCACGTTTTCTGATTTCAAGCTTTACTACAAAGGTGTGATCACCAAGACAGCATGGTACTGGCACAAAAACAGACACATAGACCAGTGGAACAGAGTAGAGAGCCCAGAAATGGACTCTCAACTCTCTGGTCAAATAATCTTCAACAAATCAGGAAAAAATATCCAGTGGAAAAAAAGACAGTCTCTTCAATAAAAAATCGGACAGCTATGTATAGAAGAATGAAACTCAACTATTCCCTTACACCATATGCAAAAATAAACTCAAAATGGATGAAAGACCTCAATGTGAGACAAATTTCTCTCAAAATCCTAGAGGAGAACATAAGCAATAACCTCTTTGACATCGACCACAGCAACTTCTTTCAGACATGCCCCCAAAGGCAAAGGAAACAAAAGCAAAATGAACTTTTGGGACTTCATCAAGATAAAAAGCTTCTACACAGCAAAGGAAACAGTCAACAAAACAAAGAGGCAACCCATGGAATGGGAGAAGATATTTGCAATTTGTCACTACAGATAATGGGCTGATATCCAAGATCTGTAAAGAACTCCACAAACTCAAACTCTCAAAAAACAAATAATCACGTTAAAAAACGGGCAGAAGACATGAGCAGACACTTCTCCAAAGAAGACATACAAATGGCTAACAGACATATAAAAAATGTTCATCATTATTAGCCATTAGGGAGATTCAAATCAAAACCACATTGAGATACCACCTTATACCAGTTAGAACGGCCAAAATTAACAAGACTAAACAACAAGTGTTGGAGAGGATGTGGAGATAGGGGAACCCTCTTACACTATTGGTGGGAATGCAAGTTGGTGCAGCCAGTTTGGAAAACAGTGTGTAGGTTCCTTAAGAGATTAAAAATAGAGCTACCCTATGATCCTGCAATTACACTACTAGATATTTACCCCAAAGATACAGACGTAGTGAAAAGAAGGTTCATATGTACCCCAATGTTCATAGCAGCAATGGCCACAATTGCCAAACTATGGAAAGAGCCAAGATGCCCTTCAACCGACGAATGGATAAAGAAGATATGGTCCATATATACAATGGAATATTATGCCTCCATCAGAAAGGATGAATACCCAACTTTTGTATCAACATGGATGGGACTAGAGGAGATTATGCTGAGTGAAATATATCAAACCGAGAAAGTCAATTATCATATAGTTTCACTTACTTATGGAGCATAAGGAGTAACATGGATGACATTAGGAAAAGGAAAGAAAAGTGAATTGGGGGAAATCAGAGGGGGAGACGAACCAAGAGACTGTGGACTCTGAGAAACAAACTGAAGGGAGGGAAGTGGAGGTTTAGGTGAGCCTGGTGGTGGGTATTAAGGAGGGCATGTAGTGCATGGAGCACTGGGTATGGTGCATAAACAATGAATCTTGGAACACTGAAAAAATAAAATTAAATTTTAAAAAAGTATGCGTTTTGTATCTCTCTTTTTTTTTTAGAGGTTTTTTTTTTTAAAGATTTTATTTATTTGACAGAGAGATCACAAGCAGGCAGAGAGGCAGACAGAGAGAGAGGAGGAAGCAGACTCCCTGCTGAGCGGAGAGCCCGATGCGGGGCTCGATCCCAGGACTCTGAGATCATGACCTGAGCCGAAGGCAGCGGCTTAACCCACTGAGCCACCCAGGCGCCCCATGCGTTTTGTATCTCTTAATTTACAGTTTCCCCCAATATCTCTTTCTCTTCCTTGCAATTAATTTCTAAAAAATATTATCTGTACTGTATAAAATAGAAGCTCTCAGTCTGGATTTTGCAGGTTGCATTCTCTTAGTGACATTTATCATGTTCCTCTATCCTCTGTGTTTCTGTAAACTGGTAGTTAAATTTAGAGGCTCAACCAGCCATTTAAAGAGACACTTCTTTGCATAATTTGAAGGGGTCCCTGAAGAATTCCTTGTTACCTATTCTGCAAACAAAGAAACAAACAAGCCAAAGCAACATACCTCCCATATTAGCTTGCTGAGACTAAAATCACACTTCTAAAAATAATTTTGTTTCAATTCCCGATTAAAATGTAATACTCCTAGGGGCACCTGTGTGGCTCAGACCATTAAACATCCGCCTTTGGCTCAGGTCATGATCTTGGGGTCCTTGGATGGAGTCCTGCATTGATATCCCTGCTCAGTGGGGAGTCTGCTTCTCCCTTTGCCTCTTCCCCCCTGCTCGTGTTTTCTGTCTCTCTCAAATGAAAAAAAAATAAAATCTTTAAAAATGTGGTATTCCTAGAAAAGGGAAAATTTATTAGACATTTACCCTTGAGTATGAATGCTTTTATGAAAGCCTTTTCCAAGTCAGTTTCTGAAAGTGATGGAAGGAGAGTGGAGAGTCCCTGAGAAGAGCACATGGGCAGTGAGTGTTTCATAGCCAGGGGACAGGGTGTCCCTATGGGAGGGAGAGAATTGGCTAAGAGGGAATTCATCTTCAAAGCCCCCTCTGCTGTTGAGCATTGCCAGCACTATGGACACTGTATTCAGTGTTTTAAAGCAACTATTTAATTTCAATCTTCTAACCACCTGGGAAATGAGGAGAGCTTAAACCCATTTTAAAGCTAGAAACACTGAGGCTCAGCCAGGCTTAAGCAACTGGTTAAAGATCTTGTGGCTAATAAGTGGCATATAAAGACTAAGGATGTGGACTAAGGATTCCTCCTCACATTCCTGGCCTCTGTGCTCTTTCCACCAACCCACAGCTACTGCTACTGCCCCCCCTACTCTGTTACTTCAGCTTTGGGATGGCTTGACAGGAGAGGTGAGAGATGATCCCCCAACATGGGTGCCTTCCAACCTCCGGTGTAGCCTGTTCCTAGACACATTCTGGGGATCATGCCCAGAATCAGGCTGTCACAGAGGGCAGTCAGGGATCTTCCCAGTGGCCTCTGAGTTAACAAATCTGTTTTGTTTCCTTTTTTTTTTTTTTTTTTCTTCCTCTTCGCCCTTTTCTGGGATAAAAGATGGAAACACTATCTCTGGGAACCCAGCCTGCTGATTAGACAGGAACAGTGCTTAGGACTTCTGCAGTGCCACCATGAGTCAGCAATACTTTGAACCCAATTTTATTTGTTTATTGTACAAATGAAATCGCAAGAGGAACAGAAATAATGATTTAAAAAAAAAAAAAGAATCACAAGATCCCAACAAAATCAACTGTTTCCATGTCCTTGTGGTCCTTGTCAGACTCTCACTGGAAGCATGTGAATTTTTCCAGTTCTATTCCATTCTTCTCTGAGCCTACAAAACAGGCAGAGGAAGTGGGGAAGAGACCGATGTCCCTCCGCCCTCCTCTGAATCACGGCCATTTTAAATGGCTCAGTCAAAAGCATTAACCTGCAAGACTCCACATCCAGGGAAGCCGAGGAGAGGGGCCGGGAGAGCCTTGTTAATTTCCAGCTTCCTCATTTTCTTCTGCCGCCCTTTCTGAGAACACAGCCACGAACCTTTGTAGGGCAGCTCTTTCGTTTAGAACCAAAAGTGGAAGATCAAAACTAGCCTGGGTAATTGAGAAAGAAGGAGAAAGAAACCAACTGTAATGTCTAAGCAGTTCTGATCTTCCTTAATACTGAGATCACACAGCTGCAACCCTCCTCTTATTTCTGGGTGACTAAAACCTCTTTACTTAGAAAAATGTATTTTGTAGACAATTTCAACATTTGAAGACAAAAAGAAGTGGGTGGAACCAGTTGAACCTTGGACAATTGTCAGCTGTTTATTCATATTATATCTGTGCAATGCATGCTGGGAGTAGATACAGCAAACCTTCATCAGCTTGGTGTGTATTTAGACAGTTAAGTTATGCGAGGCACAATCTCTCACTGTAGCCAGCTAGGAGGAAGCTGGAGTGCATTAACTATCATTACCTACGTACAATAAAACCTTCGAAACATCCTTAAAGAGGAATGCAACAAGAAAAAAAAAAGTTAAGTTTTTGGAAGAAGTCATTTGTCTTGAGCCGAATTCATCTGGGTATGATCAGAGCTGCTGCAGACATAAAACTGTCTGGAGTCTGGCTTCAGGGTTTAGAATTATAAAATATTCATGGCGTATAATTTTGCATAATTTGTTTAGCTACCAAGACATAATTTAGTTATTTGGTGCATGAATCCTTCAGAAGGCCTAAAGAAGAGAAAAACGGACTTTAAGAAGCTCAATCCAGCTTTGAGGCAAATACAGATAAAATAAACTTATCCCACAGCGCCCCATAGTAGTCAATACACATAAACACATGTGTACGCACACGTGTGTGCATGCACACACACGCACACTCCCTCTGCGTGTAATTGATTCTTCCTAGTGATCTTTAACACTGCTGCACTGGGCATTTTATGTATATTACATACCTAGTTTCACTCTGCATGGGATAGCCTATAAACCCAAAAGAAAGAGCTATGGAACATTTTCGATTTCTGCAAGATGCATTTAGATGATAAAATTCCTTGACTGTAAGTTCGATAACGAACATGATAATTTATTTATTCAAAGCATAAAGAGCTGACCTCCCTGCCCAGTGCTGTGCTGAGCACCAACCGGTGTATTTGTCAGAAGAGGTCCCCATCCCCGGGGTGGAGCTTACAGTCTGGTTAGTCTGGTTAAGACAAGACATATAAACAGGAACAACTTGAGAACAACTAGCTCTCAGGCATTATTTAAGCAAATGCAAGCAAGCATGGCAGAGCCCTCAGAGGAAGATTGCAGAGACATGCAAATGAGGGAAGGTGAGCTGTCTCTCTGCCCTCGTTGCACCTGCCCAGGCTGCGCCCCTGGCCCCTCTCTAGAGGACGCAGACACGGCATCGTTGTCTCTGTGCCTGCAGTCTTGCCCCTTCCAACCCATTCTCCGTACTGAAGTGCTAGAAGTGTTCTCTAACTGCAGATCTGACTTTGCTTGTTTCTCTTCACCTTAAGAAAAAGCCCGCACGCATTAGGCTGGTACGCAAAGTTTATCTCCCAGGCCCCAGGCAGAACAGCTTGCTGGTTCTTCGAGGTGCAGCCTTGCTCTTCTCAAGCTCACGGCCGAGCTTCTCTCCTCTTGCAATGCGGTCGCTCCCGTGCCCTGCTTACTCCGGTTCTTCTTCAGTTTCAGCTCAGGCTTCATCCCTTCCAGGAAGCCGCCTCTTACTCCTTGAGACTGGGCCAGTACTCCCTATGTGTCCCTCATTGCTCTGGAACTTTCCCTGGCCCACACGGAGCATTCTCAGTGTCAGTAATCAGAAACCAATGAAGTCAGTAGAGCTCTGAGGTCAGAGCTTCTGGGTCTGAAACCAAGACCCATCATTTACTAGTTTAGTAAATTTTTTTAAAGATTTATTTATTTTATTTCTTTAAGATTTATTTATTTGAAAGAGAGAGCATGAGCAGGGGGAGGGGCAGAGGGAGAGGCAGACTCAGGGGTGATGACGTGAACCAAAGGCAGACGCCCAATCAACTGAGCCACAGAGGCACCTCATAGATTTATTTATTAGAGAGAGAGAGTGCACAAGCACGAGTCAGGGAGAGGTTGGAAGGAGAGGGGAATCTTAAGCAGACTCTGTGTTCAGTGCAGAGCCCAAGGCTGGGCTCAGTCTCATGACCCCGAGATCATGACCTGAGCAGAAGCCAAGAGTTAGCCGCTTAACCAACTGCACCACTCAGGTGCCCCTACTAGTTTTGTAACCTTAAGGTAAATTGCTGACCCTCCCTGTGACACTGTTTTTTAATCAGCAAAATCGTTAATGACGATACCTACAACCTAGGGCTGTTGCATGGGTAAATGAGATTATATATAAGTCCTTAGACTAGAGCCTGGCATGTCTTGTCTACTGCTAGGGTAATTACTGGTTAATATCCTCCCCTTAACACCAGAAATCTTGCTCCCAAGCCAAGCACGCTGCTGCAGCCAATCTCAAAGGCAGATGGATGGAGACCCAAGCTTGCCTGTAGCCCCCACAGCACGCGCTTTGGGAGACTTCTAAATGAGAAGGGTCAGGGCCAGGTATTTTTTTTTTTTTTTTTGTCTCTCCCTATTCCTGAACACAGCACCTGCGGTGTAGAAGATGTTCAATCATTATTTTCGGGGACCAATGAGTGGGCTGAGCTGTTAAGGTTTCTCATAGGAACAAAATTTCTGGTGGAGAATGGGAGAAAATGCAGGAGTGCATTTGTCAGAGGTAAGTGGGGAAGCTGGTTCTGCCTGAGGGAACAGTATGATGAGGCCAGCTAACAAAGTGCACGCGAGGTCAGGAAAGAGCACCTGCATCTTCCGTGCTGTTGGGATTGTTTCCTGTGACGCACGTATCGCTTAAACGCCCATGCGCAGAGGGCCTGACCGGAGGGGATGGCTGGCCTATTAGCACATTGAAAACCGAACAGTAGAAACGGAGATGGGGAAAAGCATAAAGGAAGAGCAGCGAAAACAAGAATTCTACATGTAAGCAAAATAGATTTGATTGCAAAATGACTACCATGAAATTGTAATTTCATATGAATTTTAAAACTAACCTTTTACAGATTATAACAGTAATACATATTCATTGCGGAGAATGTGAAATATGCAGAAAAGCAGACAAAAAATAAAGATCACCCATAATCCCGCTGTCAAAAATAACCACATTGATGTAGTAGTTACGCCTGGAGAGGTTTTTTTTGCCCATGCACGTGTATATAATGAAATATGAAGTGTTGCATCTTTATCCCTCCATTATCAGGAATACCCTGATCAAACACTTTGTCCTCTATTTGATTTTGTTGCCTAGGTTCTCAAGCTGTTACAACGGGGACCTGAGAGGGTTAGAAAAAAAATCTACTCTCCGCTGGGCCTTCACTGGCTGGGGACATGCAGGTCCCTGTGGGGAGTGTATGCAAACCTGCTGCAAGCCAGAGGCAATGGCCACTGTTGGCCTCAGAATTATTTCTTGGCAGCCAGGGTGGTCCTGAGATGACACCGCTTCGACAACCTGGGCCTGTTGGGACTCAGCTTACTTGGGCCGCCTCTCCAGCCCTAGCCTTCTGGCTGCTGGGCTTGACTGTCTGATTTCCGAACTGTGGATTCATGTGGTCTTGGTGGGTTCACGGAAACGCCTCTAGATTGTGGTGACCCAGGTCTGGACTTGGCAAATGGACTCTCTGTGTACGAGTGTGTGCATGTGTGTGTGTGTGCGTCATGTGGATACAGTTTTGGTTCTTGACTGCCCTTGGGGTATAGCATAGGGTTAGGTTGAAGGTACCTGCTCTCCCCTCTCCTTGCACAGGCTCCCTGCCTGCCCCCACCGCCCCCCACCCCACGCCCACCCCAGAGATCTGAGAGAAGTGAGACCAGGCTTCCATGTCCAGGACCAGAGTTCACAAGGGTGACTTGATTTCAGAAAAAAAAGGAACAGCCCAGGTGTCACAAGTAGGCTGTAGTGTTAAGCCTGGCCTAGCAGAGTGACTTCTCTACTCCAGGTCCCTGAATACTGGGTTCAATTTCCTGAAATCCCAAAGGGCTGAGGTCAGAGTTTGTCCTGAAGCTCGGGCCAGGACTGAACCTGGGGTGGGTTCCTCCGTGAGAGTCAAGGGATTGCAGGACTGAGAGGAGGAGGGGTTCTGGGTGAGAGAGGCAGGCCGTTCTCAGCAAGAAGAACTTTTAGACATTAAAATCCATTTCCCCACACAGTGTGAGAATCCCTTCTGTAAATCGCCTGGCAAAAGATAATGTAGCATCTACTTGCACATGTCCAGTGACAAGGGGCTGGTTCATTCTTTAATCATTCAGACTGCCAGGATGATGATAGGAAATTCTTCTGCATTAAGCTGAGCTGTGCCTCTTGGGACCATCCCTGCAGATGACCTAGTTCTGCCCCGGGAATAGCCCACCGCAGATCCAGGCTTGACCCTCCCTATTGAGAAGACGACCTAGGCTCTCCTTTTCTCCTTCCAGGCCAGAAGCGAGCTTTCTACCTACTTCTGTGTGCCAGCCTGGCAGCGAAGTGAGGCTGGGATAGATCTGATCCAGGGACCATGTTGCTGTTACCTTTTCTGGTCAAAGTGGAGTCTTGGGGTTTGTTGTATGACAACAGAGGCAAGTGTGGGATAAAGCCTTGAGCCAGGACCAAGATAGGACCAGAGAGACAGATTACATTTACCCCTCTGGTCCATAGCCCTACTGGGTTAGGCGCCTACAAAAATTAAGGGTGACTCCCTTCTCTGAAACAGGCCTTATATTTGTTTCTTTTTGTAATTAACCATAATTCAGAAATTTCAGGATGGCCAGAGACCTATATTGAACAGACTTTCTGCCCCATTGTTCTTTATACAAAACAAAATGATACAATTATTTCAATATTACCATATTTGTTTCAGCCCTCTACTCAAGAACTAAATTTGTTTTCCTAGTCTCTGCAAATTTTAACCCCTTTCCTCCTTTTTGGGAGAGACACACACAGGTTCTGGTCACAATGGGACTTTGGGCTCAAGTACTGGACCCTTTTTTAATCAACTTTAGGGCAGAAATAATCAGTGGGTGTGGCATTCAATCACAACCCATTACTTTAAGGGTTTCATGGGTAGGTCACTCTGTTCCTTTATAGCAACATTAACAGCTAGCAACTTTCTGACTTTTTCACATCAAATTTATGCATAGTATAGATATTACTTACTGCAGCAAAATAAAATCTAACTTTTAGAGATAGGAGGGTACACATTCTGGTGTGACTTCAGAATAGTAAACATTTTCAGTTGGTTATTTCCATCACCTTCCCATCTTTTCCTAAGAGAGAATTAAAACGTGGTATCAAGGTAGCTTTCAGGCTACAAACAATAATTAACCAAAGACCTCCTGGAACTCCATCAAAATCAGACTGTGGATCAGATCAAGTCAGAAACCATCCCATCCAACAGCAGAAGTGAAAATTCCCAGCTAAGAGAAGAAAGGGACAACCCTGTTAAAAATCAGGAGGATGGATTTTAATGAGAATGACAATGAGGAAGTCTCTGAGCTTTTGAGCAAGGAGGCAAACTACCTAACTTGGTTGTTAAGGAAGACCTTTTGAAGAAATAGTGGAGGACTGGAGGCAGAAAGACCATTTATGAGGTGGGTTAGTTAGGCTACAGGTTAGCTCTTGTAACAAAGAGACCCCAAATTACAGGGCTTAAATAGTACAGAGGCAGTATTCTACATCTTGTTTGGTGTGATGATTACATGGGGACATACAACTGTCCAAACTCAATGAAGGGAACCCCTAAGACCTGTGCGTATTGGGGGTGTTCATTATACCTCAGTTAAAAACAAATAGACATTCTCTTTCACCTAGTAGTCCAAATGTGGGTGGGTCAATTGCTGTTCTGTTTTGTGACTGGTCGGCTTGGCTGTTCTAAATGTTTAACTCCATCTTTGCTCCCAATAATGGTCACGGGGAGGGGGAAATCCAGGGCAAGTGGTTTGTCTCCAGGTGGAGGTGAACTTGGAGTTGGACACTCCACTTCTGCTCCTATGCCATACATGCAGATTGAGTCACAGAGCTACACAAGAGAAGTACACACCCAAGCCGAAAAGCCATGTGACCAGCCGTGTGACACACCAGAAGTTGCGGCCTCATCCTTGTAGAGAAAAGAACAATGGGAGAAGGATGCTGGAGAGAGTTGGAAGCCTCCACCACCTGGGGTAAGTCTGTGACAGCCATGGAGCAGAAGGCCAGACACCGGAGTCATTCAGGGATGGGGATGACCCAACTGTGTCACTGTTTGGATGTAGGGACAGCATTCAAGATAATTACAAGTGGTTATTGGTTATAATCAGTTTGATTGGTAGGTCAGGAAACAGTGGAACCGTGATGGAAATAGGGAAACCAGGAGACCAGCTAGTGTGCTTTGGTGGGGCAGATGGAGGAGATGGCCAAGGGAGACAGAGTCTCTATCCTTACAGATAGTTAATAATAGATGAGGCAGCTCTCACTGTGGTGTAGAGCATGGCTTGGCCTGAAACCAGGGAGCTAAATGGAATTGTTTCTCCTTAAACAGAAGGTTGAGCATTCTGAATGTAAAACTAAGCAGGGGTTGGCAGCTGTGAGTGGTGGGAATCTCTCTAGCCATAGTGGTCGCCCCTCACTGTTCTTGCCACCAGCCATGGACATCAGCAGAGCGTCCACTATGGGCACATTGCTGCCTTCTCTTTTGCACAATCCACAACATACACTCTTCTATATCTATGCTACTCAAATCTCTGGCCGCAACCCCCTTCATGACCATTACTAGGTTGTATGTTGCATTTTAAAACAAGGTGGCAGAACAACACATCAGGAATGAGTGCTTGGTCCTTAGGCACTGCAGGGACCAATGGAATTTGACAGTGGGGCAGAACTGAGGGGTCCCAGTCTTGCTCAAAGTGAGCAGAAGAAAGCACATGTCAAATGTGTGTTGCTTGTCTTGTGTTACCATTCAGCCCTGTGCTGTTTAAATTGAGAGTGGTAAAAATAAATAAATAAATAAATAAATAAATAATAGAGAGTGGTGAGCTTCCTCGTGGAGAAGGTTAGAAAAGTCTTAAAAGCAGTGCCCGTACATCCTACCTCTTTGCTTTCTCTGGTACTCCTGACAATGCTTGGGAGATGGGTCTTCATGAAATTCATAGCCATTGACTTAATTCAGTGTCAACAGCTCCCATGTTGACTCTTGGAGCAAAGGGTGAGCTTCTTTAACCAACCTCCTCAAATCTCCCCGTATATATCCCCCAACAGATGCAAGGGTTCTTCTGATAAGTGAGGAGTTCATAAGGTTTTATGGAAACTAGAGGAAAGGCGAGTAGCATTCATCAAGTTGTGGGACCTTGGATAAGACTTTTTACTTCTCTGGGCCTCCCTTACCCCATCTGAGGATAGAAATGGGAGCTGGATTAGGCGTTAGCTAAGAACATTTTATAGTGTGACTATTCCATGAGTCTCTCCTAGATCAGGCTGCTCGTCCTCCAGGAATTTTTCCAGACATTTGGGTTTGTTGCTCCTCCACCTTCTTTTTGAGATAACCGAACATTCCCTGCAGCATGCTTCCTGCCCTAAGGTGGAAGTGGCTCCCCGGATGCTGGTCTGCTTAGGAACGTGAGCACAGATATGAAAGCAAATGATCTGACAAGTACACGATTGTATTAGTTTTCTCTTGCTGCCTAATGAATTGCTACAAACTTGCCATTTATAGCAATACAAATTTATTATTGCAAAGTTTCTCGTAGGCCAGGAGTCCAGGATAGGTTAGCTGGACACTTTGCTCAGTCTTATTGGACGAAGTCAAGGTTTGGCCAGGCCAGTAATTTCATCTGAGGCTCAGCACACTCTTCTGAACTCATTTGTGCGCGAAGAGGATTTAGACCTTGTGGTCGTAAGACTGTGATCCCCGTTTTCTTGCTGGCTCTAGGCTGGGGATCACTCCCCTGTAGGCTGCCCTGAGGTACTAGCCGTGGGTTCCTTTCACATCAGCACAGCAGCTTGATTCTTCAAGACGGGAGGGTAGGCAGTCTTTAATGTCTCACCTGATTAGGTCAGGCTCACCTAGAATAATGTCCCTTTTGATTACCTCAAAGTCAACTAATTAGGAACCCTGATTACATCTGCCAAACCCCTTTGCCATAAATCAGAGAGGGGGCTGTCCCATGTAGGAGAGTGTCATGTACAGGGAGGACCGTGTACCCAAAGTAGTGGGAATTTTTTGGTGGGAAGAATTTTAGAATTACGCTCATCATGGCTCTGAAGGCATGGTTGCAATCTCCAATGCCTACAAAGATAGGGGTGGTGACCCAGGGAAAGTGCCAGAGTCTGTTTAAGTAGAGAGTAGTGGGCTCTGTGGTGAATTGGGGAGGACATGCCTTCCCTAGGGAGAGCCACCTGGACTAACACCATGCTGACCACCAACATGATCCAGAAGTCCTGATATTTGTGCAAAAACTCCTGAGTTCTAAATTTGGACACCTATTGAAAGAAATGGTTTTACAATGCCAAAATGAACAAAAAAATTTTTAAACCCACCGTGAGGGTCAGAGGCGATCTGTTTCCCACCAGCATGTGAGCTCTGGGTTACAGAAAGCCAGCTCTAGTTGAAGGGAATGACAGACTTGACCTAGCCAAAGAGAAATCCAACTTTAAAGAAAAAATACCTTCAGGAAGTATGTGCTCATGGCAGTCAGCCAGTCAGCCATGGTACATGGCAATGCAGCTTGGGCACCAGAGACTGAATTTGGATGTCTGCACCCTGAGGTGGAGGGGGGATGGCAGAGGTGAGCAAGGAGAGAGGCGCGGGTCCCCCTGGGATCACTGTGCCAAAACAGTGTTTACCCTGAAAAAAGACTTTCAGCCCTTGTAGCGCAGTTCCACGAGTGGAGGCCCATCCCGTCACTTTGTAATGCGACACCTTCCATGGTTTGCTAGAAAATTGCTTCCCAAATTATACTTCTTTGAAGAGTACACAGTAATAATGCACCACAAGGGCAAAGAAAAATGTATTGCAATTGGATACATTGAATAATGTAATGTTTCAACAATACTAAAAAGAATGTTGTATTATTAAATTACCCCAGCAGTTTTAAAAAGCAGCATTAAAATCACCATGAGCAGGCATTAAGACTGAGAATAACAAATATTGAGTTTTTCTTAGGGTTATGGTGGGGCAAAAAAAATCCCTCAATCCACTTAGACTTTCAGAGAACAGACAGGCACTTACAGGGAAGGATGGCTGGAGTGAAAGAGAAATCACTTTGGCTCTCATTCAATACAGAAACGGCACAATTATAAAAGTTTAAACATCTCTTTAAGCAGTCTGCACAGGTACAGTGAAGCAGGGGGATACTGAGCAATTATACGGAGAATGTGAGCAGCACGGGGGGTCATTCTGGATAATTCAGGCTCCAAAATGCCTACCTTTTCCAGAATTGCCAGGCTTTGAGGGGAAAATAGTCAGTGCTTTCAGGCCCCTTAATGACCGTCATTTCCCGGAGACCTGACCAGTATCCAGGTGCGTTATGAATTATGTAAAGCTTGACTCAGGTGCTGTTTCTGAGCCTCACATGGTCTCTCCCCATAAACCCCTTGACTCTCACTCCGGGCCTGTTCTCGCTGACTTGCAGCCCCTACCTGGTCCTTAGACAACTTTACTGTCTCGTGAATGGATCCATGTGGATCTTAGGCTTATCTAATGTACCAGTGAGCCAAACTGATGCCTTCTTGGTCTGCTCACAGTTGAGACCTAGAAGAATGGTACTGATAAAGACCCTTTTTGAGGGAAACTCAGTGGAGACAGAGGGGGAAACTCGGGGATTTCATAGTCTCCAAGAGCAGGTAGCACCGTAGGGCCTCATGTGGCCCCACGTGACGGGACGTCTGTACAAGTAGCTAACACTGTTTCCACTCCCCACCACCACCTCACCCAGGCTGGCAGGGAGGCGCCTGCGGAGGCAGCCATGGGTCTGTGAGGAAGGCCCGGGGTTTCTTGCTTGATCTCTGTGCGTCGGCTTCATTCTCTTCTCTCCACCAAGGGGGAAGATGGCCACCTTAGTGGTAGGTCTGGGGGACTCAGCAGCAGTTAAGACTCAACACTGACTGATGAGGAAGTCTGAGTCCCAGTTCCAAACTGGAGTGAGAGGATGTTGTATGGAGCCCACCTTAAGCCCAATGGAAACCTTTCCAATTGTTATTTTCTTTCCTGTCAATCTCTTACTCATTAAACCTTGCATTGTTTCAATCCTGTGACCCAAAGTGGGTGAAATGGGGACAGGGTTGGGACATGCCACCATCTGAAACGGGAGCCCCAAAGACCTGCCATCGCATGGTGGAGATTAGCCATCTGCTGAAGAGAGGACTTGAAGTGTGCTGAGGATAAGCTCCAGATGCATCTCGGAGAAGCAGTCCGAATGCTATCAACCCAAGGTAAATAGTGAGCATGGAAATGGTACCACAGGAATGGTAGAAATGAGTAGTTGCTCTGTTTGGGATATTTAAAAAAATAAAGGTGAGGAATGAGTTGAAGTTACCATTTGTCTCTGGCTCTGTCCAGGGCACCTTGACTGGCTCCAGAGGTTTCCTGGCCCATTTGATGGGTGCCTCTCATTAGGGCAGATGCTCCTTAGAGTTTGATGATGCCAACCATTAAAACTGTTCCCATACCCTGCTCTGTGACCTTGCCTTCAGTTAGTAATTTCATTTTTCAAAAATGCGTTCCACTTTAGAAATAAAAATCTACTCAGCAACTGTCAGCCAGTCTCTTGAGTTTGACTGGCCTGAACCAATCATCCAGAACTTCCATGAGCTTACAAAATTGAGCTTCTGAACCCTAAGATCTGAAGACCCTAGTGATCTTGTCCAGGTGCCAACCAATGATCTCATACCTCGCTTGAATGACACCAAAGCAAAGTCCTTATAGCCAAAGAGAAGCACAGTGAGAATCCCTGTGGCAGCTAAAAGGGTCCCTAGTTCAGGGGCCTTCTTTTCTCCAAACCTCTATCAGCAAGTTTGGCTGGGAGAATTCCCAGCCAGGTAAGGGCCAGGTAGCCCTGGCATTGTGCCAAAGAGATGTGTAATGGATAGAACCCTCAGAATCCTTCAAGTCATCCCCTAAAGCTGCTACTACTTCTGCCTGTAAGTATGGTAGGAATCACCCGAGGAAGTCTGTCATGGAATGGCAGACAAGCAGAACTCTGGTTTCTCATGAATAGGTTGGACAGTTTGATTAAGGCTGACTGCTGGGTTTTCTCTTCTTCTACTGCTCCTACCTGCAGATCTCAGTCTGCTCAGCAAAATAGCATAGGCTGGATGGCTCAAACAGCTGAAACTTATTTTCTCATGGTTCTGAAGCTGGGATGTCCAAGATCAAGGTGCTGACCATTTCAGTTTCTAGTGAGTACTCTTTCTGCGTTGCAAATGGCTGCCTTCTGTCTGTGTCCTCACAGGGCTGAAAGGGAGAGGGCACTCTGTGTCTCCTCTTATAAGGGCAATAATCCCATCAAACTAGGACTTTACCTACATGACCTGTCTCTATCCCAAAGGCCCATCTTTGAATACCATCACATTGGGGGTTAAACTTTCAGCATATGAATCTTGGGGGGGACAAATCATTCAGTTCATAATAGTTCTTTTCCTTCTTTTCTTTTCTTTCTTTTCTTTTCTTTTCTTTTCTTTTCTTTTCTTTTCTTTTCCTTTCCTACTATTCTTTCTTATTCTTTTCTTTCTTATTATTGACTTTTCCTCAGGGTTAAGAGCCCATTGCTGGCTCCCCAGACCTGTGGGGAAGAGCAGGTCTGGAGATATTGCAAAATGGAGGCTCTGTGTCCTTTTAGAGAAGAGGAGCTGAGAGAGAAGGGCAGTTCATAGAACTTCCTTGGACAGAGTCAATTCCTTATTAAATCTCAGGGACCAAATTGAAGGTGGTACAAAGGAGATGTGTTGAGAGGTGACCCAGACCAATTTGTTCAAGCACAACTCCCAGGCTCCTTTTGGTAGATTAGAGGTGGTTTGAGGTGGGTGAGCTTCTTAACATCCAGCATAAAACAGATCATACAACCTTGCTTGAAAACTAAATGATATCCTAGAAATTATCCCCTTAAGCGTTTCAACTGTCAGCTTGGATGATAGTTCATTTGAGGCAGACGTGACAATAACTTGGAGGTAGGATGTTATTGTTTTTCTATTGACATCAGACAACCAGATTCTCCAGCTCAATGGACAAGTCACATGCCATTTAGAGAACATGCCTTGGGTTCCATCCCTAAGAAAAAAGGGGTTAGCAGTGCCAGACCAGAAAGGCTATATTTGGGGAAGAATAATTACAAACTAGGAAGGTAGTCAGAATCCAAGAAGTATTAGAGGCAGAAACCCTTCCTGAGAACTGGGAACCCAGGGTTCTGGGTCTCAGCAAAGTGGAAACCCAGTGCTTACAGGGATGGCACAGCACAACCATTCCCCATTGGTAACAAAGGTGAACCTGAATTGTAACAGGATTAGACAGGGCTGTTTACCTTGACAGTAAGGATTTATCCTGAGGAATAGAGGTGTAGAGGAGTAGGAGATGAATTCCAACCAGGTTTTCTCAATATGAAAAGCTTGAAGGGTAGGTCAGAGTTGGAGTCTGGGATAAGAGGAACACACCGGATGAATTTCCCCTGGCCCATCCTCAGCATAGATCCTTGGCTCTTATCCCCAAGAGAAAATTCCAGCTAAAACCCAAATTGCTTGTTTATTAGCAAATATGAATAATGTACAAATTAAGCCACCTGCTCCTATTGAATTAATTTAGGCTATACTGGGGCCGGGATGGAGTGACTGATGGTTAGTTAACAGAATCATGCGAATTAACACACGCCTGAGTTCCAGGCAGATCCCTACTGTCCACAGCAGGGGCCCTCAGGGAAATCAGGCAACAGACCTTCAAGAAAGCAATAATCTCTGCTTTATCTGTTCTGACAGTTTTCAACTACGTTCCATGGGAGTGTTTGGGGGGAGAATATTCAGTACATTTTTTTCTTAGCCCAATGATGCAGGAAGCAGAAATGAAAACCTGGGAAAGAATAACATAATAATTATTGTCTTGGGCCAGTGTCCGTCTGGTGAGCTGATGATGTTATCTTTGTGTGTCTCACATTTCTATTAGTCCCTGGGACCTACCTCTAAGAGACCAGAATCTTTCCTTATCAAGTAGATTACTTAAGATTGTCAAGAAGACACTTACCTGGTTCCTCCTTGGGGGTTACTTCCAAGACACAAATGAAAGGGGTAGAATAGGACATCTCTTCCTTTTCAGCCACAGACATTTGGGTCTCAGCTCAGTTAGGACTAGAATGTGAAGAATTTGAGTAACTTGGGATGTAGCTTGAACCCACATGCCCAGCACTCATATTTGCCAAGAGAGATGTCTTATTGGGGGTCACCTTGTCACCATCCAATACAGAACATCTCTTTTGGACTGAGTCTGTGCAAAGAAACCTCAGTAATGGCTGGCCACCCTCATGACCAGCATGCATTGGTTGGTGCACCCATGCTGGGTATAATCAGTTGTGGCCAGGTAGCATGAATTGGTCCTCAAAAAAACAAAACAAAACAAAACAAAACAAAAAAACAACAAATACAAAGCTGGGGACACAAGCATTCTTCAGAAGGGGGCTGAGGGCGTGGGAGGCCCTTACTACATCATAAACTCAACTCCAGAATATTGCTGTGATTTTAAGTTTAAATTTTGGCTTCGATCCGTATTGAGTGAGCTGTGAAAGTTTTGGAAGTCTAGTTAAGCTTTCTGATATTTTGTTTCTCTCTATGTAAAGTGGGATTACTAACCTAACCTTAAAAAGTACGATGGGCATCAAGTGAGAAATTTGGTTGTAAAAGCATTTTGGTTTTTCTTTTTCCTTTCTTCTTTTCTTTTTTACTTAAATTTAATTTCCCAACTTAAAGCACATCATCAGTTTCAGATGTAGTGTTCAATAATATATCAGTTCTTATAACACCCAGTGCTCATCACAGCACGTGCCCCCCTTAATGCCCCTCACCCAGTTACCCCATTCTCCAACCCACCTTCCCTCCAGCAACCATCAGTTTGTTTCCTGTAGTTAAGAATCTCTCATGTTTTTTCTCCTCTGATGACTTCCCATTCTGTTTTCCCTCCCTTCCCCTATAGTCCACTGCCCTGTTTCTTATGTTCCACATATGAGTGAAGCCATGTGATAATTGTCTTTCTCTGACTGACTTATTTCAATCAGCATAATACCCTCCAGTTCCATCTGCCTCAATGTAAATGGTGAGTATTCATCCTTTCTGATAGCTGAGTAATATTCCTCTCTCTCTCTCTCTCTCTCTCTCTCTCTCTCTCTCTATATATATATATATATATATATATATATGTAATCTATCTCACCTCTTCTTTATCCATTCATCTGTGGGTGGACACCTTGGATCTTTCTACAATCTGGCTATTGTAGACATTGCTGCTATAAAAACTGGGGTGCAGTTGCCCCTTCAGATCACCACATTTGTATCTTCGGGGTAAATACCCAGTAATGTAATTGCTGGGTCATAGAGTAGCTCTATTTTCAACCTCTTGAGGAACCTCCATACTGTTTTCCAGAGTGGCTGCACCAGCTTGCATTCCCATCAACAGTGTAGGAGGGTTCCCCTTTCTCTGCAACCTCACCAACATTTGTTGTTTCCTGACTTGTTAATTTCAGCCATTCTCATGGTGTGAGGTACTAACTAATTGTGGTTATGATTTGCATTTCCCTGATGCCAACTGATGTGAAGCATTTTTTCATGTGCTTTTTGGCCATTTGTATGTCTTCTTTGAGGAAATGTCTGTTCATGTCTTCTGCCCATTTCTTGACTGGATTATTTGTTTTTTTTGTGTTGAGTTTCATAAGTTCTTTATAGATCCATTCTAAAATGCCATGCAAATATTTTGTTTCAAACTGTTGCTTTTATGATACCGCTTTTGTTCAACATGCCAGAAAGTTATTTGAAAATGTAATATTACAATATTGCCAGGAAAAATAGAAAAAAAGATTAAGGTCAAAATTTCTATTGTAGATAAAAGCTAGGATATACAGATAACTAATTGGGTAATATTAAGCCCTTCTTTTAATTAGATATTCAAATCTCCATTCAGTAATTGACTATGGAGCAATTCTCCCAGGAATCCTATCAAACAGAAAATATTAGCATCACAACTTCACTTTGTTTTAAAGTTTGCATCACATTCCCCGTGGGTTATTGCATGTTACATTGAACATATGGTAGGTTGCATGTAGCATTAATTAATTTTTGCTAAACACCTTGAAGAAGAGCAACTATCTGAACAGCTGCTAAATCCATATATTGTGTATGTGGATAATTTTACTCAGTGTGTGTAAACAAACACAAAATCTAATTTAGAGTTGACGTATAAAAAATTGGTAATGGATGTCACCGACATCATCTGAGTGGAGGCAAAATGATTCTTTAAACACTCTTTTGAAATGTTCTGCCCTTTCTCATGGGTAATTTGTCTGTCACTTCCTGATGTTCCAGTTGTCCCACTGGCTCTGTGATCGGCATCAGAGCCTGAAGTTCCCTACAGGCAAAGGCAGAGAACAATAATCCTCTGTGCAAACAGCTGCTTGGTTATGCTTGAGGTAGATGCTGTAATGATGGGCCGTGTATCCTCAAGAAGTCTCCAGCTTGATTTGAAGAAATCTCGAGGGTCTCTTGTTTGCTCCATGAAAAATCTGTGTGGTAGGTATCACTTGCTAGGGCTGCCACAGCAAAGTACCACAAACTGAGTGGTTCGAACAGGAGAAATTTATTTTCTCATTGTTCTGGAGACCAGAAGTCTGAGATCAAGGTGTTTGCGGGGTTGGTTTCTTCTGAGGCCTCTGGCTGGCTTGCTGATGGCTGTCTTCTCTCTCTCTCATGTCCTCACATAGTCTTCCCTCTGTGCTTGCTTGTGTCCTAATTTCCTCTTCTTATTAGGGTACTACCAGTCATACCGGATTAGGCTTTGCCCTAGTGGCCTCATTTAATTTACTTCTATAAAGATCCTATCTCCAGAAACAGTGACATTTTGAGGTACTACGGATTAAGACTTCAATGTGTGAATTTGGGGGACACAATTCTTCTCATAACAGTGGGGAAATTTGTTTTTGGTTCAGGGCATCCATTCAGCTAATGAAAACCTTTTTTTTTTTTTTTCCCTGATTGCCAAGTAGCAGCTTTTTCGAATAGCTTCCATTTCTCATACTCATTTCTTTTTCTTTCTTTTTTTAAAAAAGATTTTATTTATTTATTTGAGAGAGAGAGAGATTAGTGGAGTGAGGGGCATATGGAGAAGCAGGCTGTCTGCTGAGGAGGAAGCCCGGTGTCGGGCTCAGTCCTGGGGCCCAGAGATTATGACCTGAGCCCAAGGGAGATGCTTAACCAACTGAACCACCAGGTGACCCTCATCCTCATTTCTTAATCTCCAAAACTAGTTCTGAGTTTTCCTTGAGGCTGGTTCTGGTCCCATGGAAGAGAGTTTCTGTGATCTAAAGACCATAAAGAAGTCATGTATGGCCTCCATTTATGCTGGCGTTAGAGGGTCTGGAAAATGAGGACAGTTATGGTATAAGAGTAATGACTACAGCCTGAAGTAAGCTCTCAGGCCCATGTACTGGCCCCCAGGTGCCCAAAACTGAATGGCTGAAGAGCCACCCAGCAAGTCCAATAGAACTTTCTGTGGTGGGGGGATATTCTAGATCTCCTCTGTCCACTACAGTTGTCACTAATCACATGTGGCTACTAAGCATTTGAAATGTGGCTAGTGTAACGGAGGACTGAATTTTTAATTCTATCTAATTTTAAATAATTTAAATTTAAGTAGCCACATGGGCATAATTGCTGCCATATTGGACAGCCCAGTCCTAGACCGAGGGTAGATAAGAGCAGCCTTGGTATTTGTGAAATCCTGTAAGATTGGGGCACCACAAACCACCCCTTCAACACACATACTCTCCATAACCTCTGCTGTCAATTTGAAAGATCTTTGAAGAAAAAGCTATTGCAAAAGTTGGCTGCAGTACTCACTCCCTGCCACTAGCTTCAAGTTGGGGGCCCCATAAAAAGCTAGTTTGGTTTATTGCTTTGCATACAAAAATCTCTAAGTGACCAGATGAGTATAGATAGGAATGTTCCTCAGCCACAGTTGAAAAGTTTCTTACTAGGAAATACACTTCTCTGGAAATATTAAGTTGGCAGATGGTTGGAAAGTAATTTTCAGCCCATTGTGGCTTCTCTTGCAAATACTACTCTGAGAACTTAACTTGGAGGGCCCCATCAGAGCAGGGCTTCGGTCAAAGGAGGCAGTATCCATAATGCCTGTTAGTTTTTAGCATGGCTAGTAATATCCCAAAAATAATGTCAGTGGGATAACATCTTTGGAAAATCAAGTCACTTTTGCTCATTCTGATCGTGCGTCTGGCTCTGTAGAGCTTAGATGAGTGCCAATTTGGAGACCTACCATTTTTATTTGTTATTTCACAGAGGTAAGCAGTGTGGGAGCTGCCCAAGACAATGAAGGTAGCCATTACCCTTCGTCGGGCTAAGTATATAATTTCCCCTGTGATCCTCTGAGTAATAACAAAAACTTATGTGAGGTACATGTAGTGTTATATTCCCCAGGGCTTAATATGGCTCTCAGTAAAATTGATTTTCTGAAATCTTGCAATATGCCTCATCAAACTAAATGAAACCTGCACTGGTTTTATAAGATGTGATTGGATTCTGTGTGATAAATTAACCCTCACCATCAGAGAGGCGCTGGGTTATAGGCTGGTTCATTTCAGCCCCCCACAGCTGCCATCCAGGATTTTAATTTTTCCATACATCCTCATTTAAGTCCCTCTGGATTGGGAGGCACTTCCACCCAACAGCCTCTGTGGGCTTAGCTGGCACAGCAGAAAATCATTTCTTCCAAGATGGCGGTTTATTTCTGCCTCCATGTGAAGGGAACTTGCCTGTGGTAGAGAGAGGGCCTTGAAGGACAGAGAACAAATGCAAGGCACATGCAGGAATTTTAAGGCTTTCACTTTCAGGAAACAGATTCTGTAAATGGTCGAAATTGGACTTTGTCTGAGGAGAAGGTCACTTTTGCTCCTCTGTGACACTCCCTGCAGCAGTGTCATTGGGTTATGTAAGGTGTTAGAGGCCCTGTCCTGACCTGCTTTTTAAACTGTATATATACGTGTGTGTATATGTATTTACAACACTTCTTGGGTGGCTGAAAATAGCTTAGCATTTCTGAGAGAAAAAGGACTGCCCATCTAAAATTGAGCCTTCCCTCTAATAAACCTGGTAGTTGTGCCTTGGCAACCAAAGGGGGACCTTTGGAAGGGGAAAGTAAGTATGGTTGTGCTTTGATTCAACCTATCCCTAAGAGAAGGGCTCCTAAGGAAAGACCTTGAGACAAATTACTCAAAGCAAATTCTAGGGGAGGAAAATGGTCTCTTCTATGGGAGTAACTGAGATCCATTAGGCAGGGATACCTACATAAGCATTTCCAGAAGACCACAGTTTTTCATGACAATATTGAAATCCAACTAACATTATGCACCAAGTACCTAGGGGAATTGATAGCAAGATTGCTTATCAAGCAGAAAGATACTCCAGATGCAAGCATTATATTGCTAAAAATCCAACTCTGTTTAGACAGACACTCTGAGGGGTGGAAGTAGCAAGGATTTATACACCAAGAGCCATGTTCCCTCTCTAGACCCACCACAGCTCAGAGCATGTTCATTCCTGGCCCCACTCCTTCTCCTTTTTTCCTAAGGTCCTGCCCAAGTTAATAAGTCTCAGAAAAAGCAAAGAACTGACAACTTCCTCCAAGCAGACTGTTTAGTGTCTTGTTTAGCTGGAGGGTAATCTTTTCAGAGAGGAGAACCAATGTGGGAGTGGGGGATTTGGGATTTGTGAAAGATTTGGGGAAGGGGATAAGAAAAATGTGAGGGATGTTTTCTGTTTGGGAGGAAAATGAAAGTCAATATTTCTCAACTCAAGAGACCAAATTACTTATCCAATAGAACAGACTCCAGGGGGTAGTGAATAAAGTTGCCTGGAAATACAGAGAAGTATATTTATTTTAGAACAATTAGGTGTTACTGAGGAGAATTTTACAGTGGCAAAATTAATGGGTCAATTTTCATTGTCAATGAATAAAATAGTTATGATATAGGCATTGTTTATAAAAATGTTTTAGTTTTGTTATTCAAATGAATGTTTTCTTTGTTAAAATAATAAATTAAAATATCCTAGCATGCCATTGTCCTTGTCTGGCTCCTTTCTTATTTTCCTCCATTCTTATTCATTGCTATAACCTGGGTGTCAAGGTGCACAATAAATGCACTGTTCTTCACTGGGAGGCTTTCCAAGAAGCAACCTAGACAGGTTCAGGTGGAAGGCTGTGCCTAGCCAGCTGGGGCAGCTCCCCGCGGCTGCCATGACTATCTCTCCCTTCCCTTAGCATCTCCTAATGGGCCATTCTCCTCCACATGTTACTGGGCAGTGACTATTTGTTGTTGGTTTTATCTGACCTTGTCAAGACCTGGAATATGACCCTTGGCACCTGGATGCTTTGTTAAGTTTGATGTAGGTTCTAGACTCACTTGAACTCCCTCTCATTCATTTCACCCTTGAAATGGAGAAATAGGGGTAGTAAGCTTGGGTTAGCTAGGATCTGCCATTGGATTATCTTTCTCCTCTGACCTTGGTATTCTAAATATACTGAGGTATGTGGTGTGTGTGTGTGTGAGTGAGAGAGAGACAGAGAGAGAGAGACTGTAACTAAAACAGAAATGCTATAACCTCTTTCTGTTTATGAAGGGCACCTTCAAAGGGAGCCCTAGCCCTTTGATAGTATGCTAAAATGTTCATTTTTAATTAGTTTCTACTTTCTTCATATTGCTGCAATTAATCCTGCTTCCTAACTTTCATCTCTATAAATAAAGGTATTTAACAGAATTGTAGGGTATTTATATCCTCTGTACCTTCTGTTCTATCTTGCAAAAGCACATTATTCCAGGAGATGCATGTGCTCTGACCTTATTCCAGAAGGTGCAAAAAGAAGCAAGTTTCCTACCGCTAACGGCTTCTTGAGAATTGAATCTCTAATTCCAAGACACTGGTGGGCCCAGATTTGGCCAATGGGGTTGTTTATCAGTCCATATGTTTTGGTCTAAGCTTCTCCCAAAGGTCATAATGATCTCAGAGACACACTGAGGCAGATTGGGGCTGGCACAGCACTGGGATGAGGACCAAAGGGAGCACTTAGCAGTCATTATGGCTATGGGGCTCAAACAAGGTTCTCAGCCACCCCCTCTCCCAGATCTGCAACTATCAGGTTCAGAACTAAATCAGCAGGGGAGACCTACCAAGGTAATAGTAAATAAACAATTTGAATTTTACAGGCTCTATCCCTAAACTTGGATATGTTTGTTGATTGATAAAAATAGGATTTGGGTGGAGAAAGGACATTTTCCTACATGGTAATATGACTCTGTTGTATGAATCTCTAATCTGAACCACGTGGCCTATATTCCTCTGCTCAGGAGTGGGTGTGGCTAAAATGCTGGAGGTGTGGGGAGGACAAGGGCAAAGACCCTGGCAGAATCAGCACGTGAAACCACTGTCCTTGGTCCTGAACACAAAAGTCATGGCGTATTGGGACACTGTCACATTTCACAACCTGGAGATGGTTAATAGTTCCTGTTCAGCCTCTTCTAGAAATTCTGGGTGAGGTCAAGGAAGTGGCAGTGGTAGCAGAAAGTGAGAGAGGGTGTCAAAGTGATACAACGTCAGTGTGGGGGAAAAAGGGTTTTTATTCATGATTTAAAAAGAAAGAGATTTTCTTCAGCAAACATGTTCAGGTTTTTCTTTTAAATAGCATCTTTAAGAGGAAAAATCAATTTCCTCCCTGCTATTGAAGAAACATGGCTGTAGCATACACTTTACAATGTGGTTTGTGTTGTATAATATCTGGCTGATTTCATGTAAAATGTGACAGTTACAAATAGTTTCTCCTCTGAGATGTGTCTGAGGGTGTCACATGCTGTCCCTCCCTGGGCATCAGCTTGACACAGCTGTAGCCGTGTAACTCCCTTCCTGAGGGTGTGTCTTGCCATGATCATGAGAATGTTTATTGACCACCACCAAGTACTGATTTACATTAAGGATTCTCCTAAAAATTCAGCTGTGCTATCTCCTACCTCTCAGATATATACTCTATTCTCCCCCTGTGTCCCTGCAAGCTTCCCCCTAGGTGTTCAGAAGCATCTTTCATCCCACCACAATTCAACCCACAATCTCTTGGCCTTGGAATGGGTTCAGTATGGAGGAGAGAAACCAAGAATAGCATTTGAAAGTTTCATGCCAAGGCTGACAACGTGAGTAGGTTTCTAAGGACTGTGTCTTTTCAAATGGAAACCAAAACTCAAGATGTTTTTAATTCCTTGGCAGACTGTCTCCACCTTGACTTTTCCATGCAAGGAGGTGTAAGAAGTCTATTTACAACTATTGTATAATGTAAAGGCAAATTATTTTGTTGCTATGTTTATTCCTGGTTAATTGAGAAAATTATTCCATTTAGCCAAGAGTAAAACCTCTGAGATTTTTCTTCTCGTTTCTCTGCATGTCTGGGGAAACAGGCAGCAGTAAACAATCATGCCCTATTTTATTCCTAGTTAAATGAATTATCATAATAATAATTACCAGTAAAAACATCTGGTTTTTGGCACAGCTCAACACAGGGTCTTCTCAGGGCAAGATTTGATTTTTACCTTCAATTCTGAACCTTTGCCTGGCTTCCCAGCTCCTTAGAATGACCTCTACGACATTTGAGTGAGGGACCTTTGAAAGCTAGTACTACTATCAGATTTAGATGAGCTATCCCTTTAGAGACTCTGCTGTTGTTGTTGTTGTTGTACACAATACCTTTTTGTATGTCTTTATTTCTTGTTTAATTTTCTGTGTAAACCATTTGCATGAAAACAGAGTTTTGGGCTTTACATCTGTTCCTGTTGCTTCTCCCAATGTGACCACCTGAACTGCTTGTCCACTTGCTGTGAAATTCACTGGGATGCCACTGGGAGAGCAAGACACCTCCTGGGGTTCAACGCTCTGAATCTGGGGAAGGAGGATAATGTTCTTGCCAGATCGGAAATTTGTTGAACCGTTTATTTTTCCTGAAATGTGAGCGAACTCTAGTCATACAGGAAAAGCTTTACAAGGAACAATGGAGGGCTCAAACCATAGTCTGGGAACTACTTTATCAGAGCTCCCTGGGGTTGTGGTTAAAATACAGATTCTGGGGTCATATCCCAAACATGCCAAATCAGAATTTCTGGCGTTTATATTTTTACCTGCCCCAGATAATTCTAAAGTCACACTAAAGCTGAAGAACTACCGAATTAGAGTGTGGGAGTATTTCCTCAGGCAAATAACCTTCACTTCATGTTTTGGGAACTGACTTCTGGAAATCTGCCTACAAATTCTGGGTGCTTAAGAGATTTGCTTAATGTAACTGATGCTGACATATGTCTGGACACACAGATGTGTTCCTGGGACTAAAACCTGCAACTGGCCAGAGCTTTGAAGCTGCCCTAGGACCCAATGTGTCAAACAGGAAAACAAAGTCAGGATGACCAATACAATGTGATATAAGCAAAGTTCAAGGACCGGGAATCAGAAGTTTTTTTGTTTTGTTTTGTTTTTTAAATTTTTATTTATTTATTTGACAGACAGATCACAAGTAGGCAGAGAGACAGGCAGAGAGAGAGGAGGAAGTAGGCTCCCCGCTGAGCAGAGAGCCTGATGTGGGACTCGATCCCAGGACCCTGGGATCATGACTGGAACCGAAGGCAGAGGCTTAACCCACTGAGCCACCCAGGCGCCCCAAGGACCGGGAATCAGAAGGCTTGGGTGCTGGGTCGGACTAGATCACTGTCAGATGCTCAACCTGGGCCACAGCAATGTTGTCCATCTGAGCCTCAGTTTCCAGATTTGTAAAATGAAAGGATTAGAGCAGATCTGTGGTTTTCATCCTGTTTTCCTCAGATTCCTAGGTCCCAGGAAAATCAAGAGGCAGGAAGGAGGCTGAATGGATGAGGTTCAAGATTTGTCATGCCCACTTCAACCAGAGAAGCTCAGCTTTTATCTCTTTTATACACCACGCTACTGCAAAAAGGTTGTTTTTGAAAAGAGACATCTGCTGCTTTAAAAAAAAAAAAAAAGGTAAAAGCAAACTATTCGACTAGATGATGTATAAGATCCTTTCAAACACTATGATTTTAAGATAATGTTTTAGTGGGTTCTAGTTGGTTTACCTAGGAAAATACATCTTCTTCTCTTTAAAACAGAGGATTATGAAAGACTACTCCAACCACTTTGCATGTCAGATCCATCTTACAAAATGTTAATTTCACATTTGCAATTTAAAAATAAGTCAAGGATATAGAAGTTCTGTTTCTCCCACAAGAACAGATATAAACTTTAGAATGTTTCTATCAAAGAGAAGTTTGGGCTTTTCCAACCCCAAGATATTTTATGAATAGTGTAAGATAATAGATGAATTCATAACACTGCTAAGGTTTTCCTCAAAGGAAAACAGCAGGGGTTGATTAAGTCTGAAGTGTTTGAGCAGGTTGACAGTAATGGCTAATATTGGGTTTTGGAATATATGTGTATTTTAATTTTCTGTGTAGGCTGTATTCACATTAATAATGGACACTCTGGAGTTGATTGTTCTTTGCAAATCTCTTTTTCACATTGGTTTTCTCACCAGATCCCTCAGACTGCAGAACAGAGCTGAGGCCAGCAGAATAGTGAGAGGGCTGGGCTTAGTCCCATCCATCCGCAGTGGGGGGCTGGAGGACCCAGGCCAGGTCCACCTGTCTTTTCCTGCCCCACTTGTACCAAGTGAAAAATGGGGGAAAGATGTGTAGCTGAGTAAACCCCCCTTCATGTTAGGGAGTTTTGTGAATGTTCATGGGTGTGTCAGTCTGTGAGGGCTGCCCTAAGAAAGTACCACCGACTGAGAGGCTTCCAGAAGAGAAATTTGTTTTCTCACAGTTCTGGAGACAAGAGGACAGAGAGCAAGGCACACGCATGATTGGATTGTACCCGGTTTGCAGATGGCGGTGTTGTCGCTGTGTGTGTTCATATGGTCCTCTCTTTGTGAGGGCATGGGTCTGGGGTATCTTTCTCTCTGTGTCCCAGTCTCCTCTTCTTACAAAGACATCAGCTGGATTGGATTAGGGCCCACTCGAATGACCACATTTTAATGTAATTACCCTTTAAAGACCCTGTCTCCAAATACATTTACATTCTGAGGTATCGGGTGTTAGGGCTTCATCATATGAATTTTAGAAGGATATAGTTCACACAGTTCAGCCCATAATAGTGGGTTAGCATGAGTAGAGAACATTGAGTTGTACTGAAGAATTATGAATGTTATTATAGTTGTTGTTTTTATTTATTTTAGGTTGCTACTACTGAGGACTCATTTTGCCCTAGATGTTTGATTTCGAATTAGTCTGTCTGGGGGACTGCTCTCCAGGTTTCTTACACAGAACTGGCCAGTTCTGGCCCAAGCCTGGCATGAAGAGTGTGTCCGCACCTCCTGTCGAACGGAAGTCCAGGCCACATGAATAAGGTGGACCTGACTTTCCAAGTTGCTGATTTTGTGAATTCTCCACACCACTGATGTCATTCACTTCCGTCCATTCAGCAGAAGGTATTTGGTGATGAGATCATTTAAATTTTATTTTGAGGTGGGAGAACAGCCTTAAAATTTTTTTTGAAGATATCATATAAATAATAATGGCTTTGCCAGAATAAGGATTTTAACAGGGGGACCGTACATCACATTTCAATTCATATGGGAGGGATAAAAATAGCCCAACAACAATAGGAAATTATGGAAAGTGCCTGTTGAGCAGTCACTGAAAGCCCAGTAAGGCTGGAAAGGGAAATAAATGCATATCTAGAGGCTATCTCCTGCTCTCATTTGTGAGTGCATATCTTTTTGGGGTGGGCATCTACTAGTACTTGATAAATACTTGGTGATTGATTAATAGAGAAAGATTAGCTGAATACAGGGCTGCAATCCCAGACTTTTTGCTTTTTAATATTTAAAGAAGTCTGAGCTTAAACCTTCCTGTGTCATAATAGCTTAACTTTGGAGCAGGAAAGAGAAGTCACCCCCTGCCATTCAGGAATGCTTATGACAGTCATGGTGTCTCTATGTGTTCAGTCCTAGGAGAACCCAGACATGTGTCTGGAACAGTTTAAATGCTTAAAAGCACCCTTTTCCACTCTGATTTTAGAATTATTTTCCAATAATGTTGAGTGTGTATGTTAGTGAGTAAACTCCAACTGTATTGTCTGTTGGCCACTTTTTCTGAGCTGGGGTTGGGGGTTGGGGGACAGTGTTTCCAAAACCTTTTCATTGTCATGATACACATAGAAAATGATGTTTGTAGGGCACACTGGGATAACCAGGCATTTATATCGGGATCCAGTTCAGCAAATCAGAAACTGCTCTAGTTATTGTAACATAGAGGGTTGAATACAGGGAATTGGTTAAACAGATTCTAGAACTGAGAAGGTAACCCAGATGAAGCATTGTTGTTGACCCCTCTAGGGTCAGACCAGAAGAGAAGCTGGGGACTATCAGACCTGGAGCTTGGAAGAGGGTCCTAGATAGTAGGGACCAGTCCTCTGAAGAGTGGTTGCTGGTCCGTGGCTGCTGGTAGCCATGGATCTTGAAGAAGGGAGCCCAGCATGCTGGGAATTCACTTCCAGAAGGGGTAGCCCCTGGGTGTTTCTGGTCCTTCTGAGGGGGGCAGTAAGATACATGCTGTGATGGTGGATAGAAGCTAGAAACTGGAAGCCACAGCCCCTGCAGAGTTGAGGAGCCAGTGCTGGGTCATCGCTGGCCGAACAGCCAGCAAATGGGCAGGAGCCAGTCCTCTTCCTCCTCTTGCCTTCTGGTCTCCTTCTTCTGCTCCTTGTAGTTAGAACACTCCAGGGAGTCATCTGTATAGAAGAAACCTATTTACCGCATCCCAGCACCAACATCACAGAGCAGAGTACAGAGGATGGCTTTGGAAGCTGAAGGCAATAGCTTAATGGTTGGCACCCAGGACTAATGGCCCGAGGGGTCTGACCCCACTGTCGCACCCAGGATAGAGAACAAAATCTCAGCTTACTTGTAGCCCATTGGGTGTTAGACCCATCAAGAAGTGCTGTTTTAGGGGCATAAGTTTCAGCAAAAAGAGATGTATTAGAATTGTGGGGAGAAGATGCTACATGGGGATGGAGGGAGGGCCTGGTGGATGGCATGAGATACAGGGAAGGTCAGTGGGCCTGATGAGAGGACAAAAAGAACCCAGTGTTTGAACGTGGGCTGTGGGGATTGACTGCTAGAGCTAAGGCAGGTTCTAGCCCATATAGCTACTCTGACCTGGGGCAAGCTTCTTAACCTTCCCGAGCTTCATGGTGTGGCTGTGAGGATTAAATGAGATAATCCAGGTAAAGTGCTTAGCCCAGCGCTTGTGACAGGGTGAGCATTCAATAAGTGTTAGTCCCTATTATCAGAAAATTTGTGGAACTCATTCATCCACTTTCTCTGTGTTGCTGATTACTCTGCCTGCTCCTGATGACTCATTTTCTCATCCTGACAGGTCTGTGCTATCCAAATTCCACATTGGATCTTTCCTGGCCAGTTAGATAGTTCATCTACACTTGCAGTCTCATAGGGAGAATGGGTCCACACAGGGTCATTTCATCCAGGAGGATTTTTGTCTCTTAAGCTAATTAACAATGTGGCTCTAGCCTATGGGACCAAGTCAGCTCCTCTGTTATCGGGTAGCTTAATTTTATGGATGATTGGAATTAGTGCAATAGTCCCTTATTTATAAACTGCAATGTTAGGACAGCCATTACTCAGTTCCTTATTACTATTCTTGGGACTATGGGCATCTAACCAAACACATGATTATATATAGGCTGACTTTATGGTTCTCCTTGGGAGGCATCAGTGCCCAAGGCTGTGTGGTATTTTTAAGGCACTGCTAGGCAGGGGGATTCTGCCCATGGGATCGGCATAATAAAACTCATTTCAGACTGCAAGCAAACTGTCAAAATGGATCTCATGATCTTGGTCCCATGTCCTGTTCCTGTCCCCTATATCCTGCTATCATCCTTGGACTTCCAGTTGAACCCTTGGTCTGAACAGTTGGCATCTCCCTAATGTTACATGCTTCCTTGAACCAAATTTGACTCTCTCATCCCTGATCTGGGCTCTCTTGGATTCTAGAACTGTGCAATAGCTCTACCTGGGTGGATTAAAATGTGTGTCAGTGGGGGAGGTACACAGATGGAGGTAGACGATTTTCTTTGTCTATTTGAAGGTACCTAACATCTCACCATTAAAGACACATTGCTTTAGTCCCATATCGTTTTTACTTGAAGATAGAGTTTCATGATACAATCATTTGGGAAACAGTTAAACAGGCTCTCATAACCCACATCATCTCTGAGCTGCTAAGGTAGTGATGTTAGTTGGTGAATCTCCAAGCAAAAAGTATTAGCAGTTCCCCAATATTATGTAATCAGCAACTAATTCTTTGAAGAAATAGTGCTTGGGATTAGAAAATATGGTTCAGTTAGATACTGACATTTCCTTACAATCTCTCTCTTCTTCTTGGTGACTTCTTTCTAAATAAAAGTACTTCTGGGAGGAAATATATATCTAGACTCTGTCACCTTAGCGAGACTTAGTTCCCTGAGTTTCCAAGCACTTTGTGTTTTCCTTGTACAAAGACTCTCACAGCTGTCTCTTCCAGGCTGTCTGCCTGGGTTTGGCCTGGCAGGTTGTGTAAAAAGGCAGGTTGGGAGGGACTGATGTGGGAGCTGTGGTTCTTGAAACACCTCACCTCACCAGCCTTCCTCTTCATTCCTTATTTTGATTGCCTTAATTGCCAAAATTCTGACTTATTTTGTCCCTTTCCTTGTGTCCAGCTCATGCTGCATGATGTAGATGGCTTTCTCTGCCTTTGCCCCTGGTCTTCCTCTTTTCATCTCCTCCTTTCTCAGGTCAGTCTGGATAGTCATTGATCTGGCTCAGATTAAGATAACGGAATATTTGTGATGCAAGGGGTAGTCATACTGATCTATAGCTCATTATTATTCAGGAGAAAGAAGGAGAGATGAAATGCTATGTTGGTGGCTCCTGATTCCAAGGTCAGTGCTCCTTCTTCTTGTACCAAGCTGCACCCAGGACTGTGTTAATCCTGTCTTTTTATTCCATATTTTTGATGCTTTGACATCTTGGGGCCTTGCTGAGTCACAGAAACTGGATTTCCCAGGGCTATCTCATTCCTAGAGCTAGTAAACAACTCAACTAGCCTACAGTTGTGACTTTCACATGCAGACCAACCAATCCAGAGCCCACACCCCCAGCCACCTCCTTTATCAGGCTCTCACACTCCGTGGCACTCTCTACCTGTCCTAGTACTACAGGGCCAGGTCCTGGGCAGCTGGGGACTGCCCTGGTGCCTCAGAGCCTGCTGAAAATGATCCAAACTAGCCAATCTGAAACCTATTTACCCTGCCTCACCCATCTTTTGCCGTAATAAATGCTCTCGCCAGCCTCCCCAGACCTCTGCGCTCTTTCTGGGCATCCTGGCACTTCCTCATGTGGCACCCCCTCCTTGGAAGGCATAGCATCCCCCCCATCTCCCGGGATTTGTGAGTATAACAAACTATCTTCTCAGTGAGAGTTGTTTACTTATCTGGACCATACCTGAATAATCAATCATAAAACCTCTGTTTTTAAACAGGGCTTGGTCCTGGGAAACTGCCTGCATTTTTGGAAAGACACAGAAGCTCTCCAGGGTTTGGACAGATGGAGACCCTGAAGAAGGCTCTCCTCATGGCAGAAAGTCAGGTGGGTAGAGCCCCCAGTTTTCCAACCTCGGAGACCGACTCCACAAGGGAGGCCCTGTCATCATCGCTCCCAGCCCCAAAGGATTTCTCTTTCTTGGGTCCAACACTGACAAAGCCACATCCCTCTTCCCTTGTTCCCTTTCACACAAGCCAGACAAGCCAGATTTTCAAAGGGAAATCAACTTCAAAAATAAGGGAAATCAAAAGGAAAATACACCAAGAAAAAAGAAACCCAAAACAAAATAAAACAAAAACCCTACCAGTACACACATACACATGAACAAAAAAAAACAAAAACAAAAACCAAACCAGACCAAACCAAAAAAAAAAAAAAAAAAAAAAAGAAAAAAAAAAGGAAGAAAACAAAACAAAATAAAATAAAGGGAAGGAAAAGGAGAAAACCTAAGAAGGGTCAGCTTCAAAGCTCTGGGCTGCAGCCACACTGGCTGGGTTCCAATCAGGTCCTTTTAGTCTGTGGCGAGATGAGCTGTTTCTTGGTGACAGCAAGCCTCCCTTTCCACCAGCGCCCTGTGCTCCAGCCCTCCTTCCCCCACCCTGTTACATTATTGATTAAAAAAACAGCCTCATTACGGGGTCCATTTGGCAGTAACTTCTCCCTCTTTGGATACGGTCCAAGACAAACCATTGCTACACTCAAATATTTCTCTCGAATATATGCCATTCAGTGTGCACCCTGCCTTAGCTCTTAGGCCACACCCCTCCTTGCACGCCCAGAACCCCAGTACCTGCCACTCCGTCTGCCTCCTGCTGCCCCTCCCCATCTACCAGCTCTTCGTGGCCGTTCTCTTCTTGTTCACTTGGGCACAACAACCCAATTCTTGCTTGTCTGACTCTAGCCTGTGACCTTGACATTCCAGAAGACCTTGCCATAAAAAATGGTCCCCAAACTGCAGTCTAGGGTTTTGGAACACTATTGAATGGAGATCTGAACTCCTGATTATCCAGAAGAGACATTGTACAGAAATCATGTTATTAGAAGCTATTGGCTTGTGTAGTAAGCAAATACCATTACTCCCATGAAAAAAAGAAAAAGAGAAGTTAAAAAGGTAGAAAGGGTAGAAGGACTGATGCAAAGGCAAACAACAGGGTTCATTGTTTCTATTGAATAAATATTTATGGAACACTAACAATGTGTTGGATACCGTGAGTTCTAGGCACTGGGGATGTATCAGTAGATAAAACAGACAAAAATCTCTGTCCTCATTGGGCTTATATTCTGATGGAGGGGAGAGATGGACACTAAACATAATAAAGATGCAGATTAATTTGTAGGTTGGAAGGTGGTAAGTGCTAATGAGAATCAGGGAAGCTGGAGCCACCAGGGGAGAAGTGCAAGCTAGAATCTTAAAAAGGATGGTCAGTAAAGGCCTCATTGAAAAGGTTACATCTGAACAAAGGTTTAAAGGGGGTGAGGATGCAGATACTGGGGAAGTGTTTTAGGCAGACAGTTCTAGAGCAGCCAGTGCAAAGGCCCTGAGGCATTCAAGCAATTAAAATGAATTCACTGAAGCCTTTGTGGCTGCAGAAGAGTGCAGGAGGGGAGAGCCATCAGAAAAGGAAAGGTGGAGGATCTTAGGTCATGGGTGTGGTAGCCATGGTAAGAACTTTGACTTTTACTCTGAATGAGAGGGGGCGACAACGCCAAGTTTGGAACAGAATAATATCAGCTGACTTATCTTTTGAAAGAAATATACTTTCTGTTTTTAAGATTTTATTTTTTTAAGCAATCTCGACATCCAACCTGGGGGCTCAAGCTCACAATCTCGAGAACAAGAGTCAGAGGCTCCACCAACTGAGACAGCCAGCTATCCCGAAAGAAATACACCTATAGTTTATTGAACCCTTAGGATGGTGTCAGGAGTTGTGTTAAACACCATACATGCAGTATATCTTCAAATCTTTGCAGCAGCTTTTAGGGAAAGATTCTATTATTATAATCTAAACTTTAGGAGGTGGGAAAACTGACTCAGAGATCTAGGAAACATGTCCTACTGATGAATGCTGATGAATTCTGATGAATCAAGGTGGCTGGAGTTGAACCCTGTCTTTCTGATTCCGAAGCTAGAGCTTGAACCACTTCCTTGTGCCTTGGCACTTGTCACTAATCAAAGCCCTTAGGCTTTTGCTTGTGCAGCCAGGGCTTGAAGTGGCAAAGGGCCCCAACCTCAGTTTCCTTTATGCTGTCTTTGCATAACGGACATTTCATGCACACCGCCCCCCTTGCTTGGCTGAATTTAGGTCCTTTTCCTTCACACCTGACGCATGGTGGTTCCAAGTTCCTACTCAAAGTTCAAACTGGTGCACTATGAAGGGCTAAGAGGCCAAGCATGTGAACATGGGTTAATAAGCTGCCTCTTCAGAACTAGGGGTCAGTTGCATTAGTGTATGTGTATGTGATATGTGTATGTGTCGTGTATGTGTATGTGATACACATACGACTCCCTCCCAGTTCCTGTTCCTGTCTGACCTGCATGAGGCCTGGGTCTCATGCAGCTTTTAGGGAAACTTCCTAGGCATCCCAGAGCAAACAACCGATCAGTAAATCTCTGGGTACCCCTCAGATTCGAATCATACCCTAGGGTCCGTGTCCATATGGCTTAAACTGGTCAGAATGGAAAACACGGTCTACTGAGCAACCTCTGGCCCATGTAAGCCATTTGGGTGTGTCTGTGAGGTGTGTATGTGAAGGGTAAAGGACTCCTGAGAAGGTCTGCTGGGGAAGGTGTGGTAAGGACCTGTCTAAAAGAGCTGGCACGAGAACCCAAACGGCTTAATTTCTCAGCCTCCTCTGGTGAGCCACCCTCTGACCCAAGACTTTTAAACAGCTAGAGGAGCAAAATCCTCTAAAACATAGTTTCTATTTTAAGTGCATATGCACTTGTGATGTTGTGATTTAAAATAAGAAAGGTATATTTGATTTTGTCCCTGTCCCTGGCACAGAGCTCCTAAAACCATTGGAATTTCCTACATGGTAACAATGCTAAAGGTGTCTTTTGTTATGTGAATGAGCTGAGTTTTGGTGACCTAAAGTAACCTAAGGGGGGGGAGGTTGCCAGGGGAACCAACCACGTGATTAGAGGGTTGGTGCCTCCAGTCCTACCCCTGATCTCTGGAGTGGGGTGAGGGGTGGAGGTTGAATCAATTGCCTGCCAATGGGCAATGTCGTCATCAATCATATCCATGTAATGAAGCCTCCACAAAACCCCTGAAGGACATTGAATTATCATTCAATAATAATAATACTAGAAAAAGCTCCAAGGACAGATTTGGAGAGCTTCTGGGTGGATGAGCCTGTGGAGATGTGGGGAGAGTAGTGTGCTTGGAGAGGGCATGGCAGCTCTACCCTTTCCCCACTACGTTCCCCCTAAGGATCTCTTTATCTGGCTGTTTCTGAGTTATTTCCTTTGATAATAAACCAGTAATCTAGTAAGTAAAATATTTTTCTGGATTCTGTAAGCCATTCTAGCAAGTTACTTGAACCCAAGGAGGGGGGCCTTGGAACCTCCAATCTATAGCAGATTGGTCAGAAGCACCATTGACAACCTGGACCTGCAGTTGTGCGGGATGTGATAGGGAAGCAGTCTTGTAGAACTGAGCTCTTGACCTGTACGATCTGATGCTATCTATGGGTAGATAGTGTCAGGATTGAGTTGAATTGTAGGACATCCAGTTGGTGTTGGAGAATTGCTTGGTGCATTAGACACACACACAGAGGAATTGAGTGCAGAATTATCGCACCTCACTGAGGTGGGAAGTGGTGGGAATGTGGGGAGGGAAGGAGAACCACTAATTTCAGCCATAGCAAGCTCAGGTGAGACTCTTCCCTGTTAGGTTCCCCAATAATAGGTCCGTAATCAAGGAGCGAGACTGATACAAAGCGAAGGTCAAGCAAAGCTTAATTTCGCGCCAAGCATTGAGAATCAAACTGATCGTTCAGGGCAGCCTCTTACAAAGAGGGCGACCCTTCCCTGCCCTATAGACTAACTTTTATAGAGCAAAGGCCATGTGGTTGGCCCTGGCCACACACAGGTGGCTGATGAGATTGTAACACACAGAGAAAGCTGCACAGTCATGCTAGATGACACATGGGTGGCCAATTGAATTACAATTTACCCTAGTAGATATTTGAACTAGCCTATCACCATGGTCAGAATTGGCGCCCAAAAGGCGGGACCCACACTCCTTGGTAGCTAGGGAGACAGTATATGCGCCCCACCTATTGGATGTCTGCACCTGGCCTGACTTGCCCTTGTATTTGGGCTTTGTTACCTGGGACTGGTTTCCCAGACTTGCTTTTAAGTAAGTTCCCTGAGAGGGGGGCAGGGTCAGTTTAAGTTTTACTGCATAAACAACAAAATCACTGTTTAACCGGATGGAATCACTCTGGCTAAATAGGCCCATACATTTCCCAGAACATTAAATCAAGAGGAGGTGGACTTCTCTGGGGGAGACAGACAAGAGTCCCTTCTGGAAACATAAGCCTGAAGGAGAGGGCAGCCATTCACCCAGGCCACCTCAGGAAAGCCCAACTTTGGACTGAAGAGGAGGAGGATTCTTCTGCGGAAGTTACGTGCAACATTGGACTTTCGCTTTCACCCAGACTTTATTCCAAGTGCACTCTCACCCTGAGAGGCAGGACAATGCCTCGGGCTTCAGTGACAAGGCATCTGGCAACAGGAGAAGACCGAGCTTGTGTGGGGGCACTACCCCTGTGGGGCCTCTGGCTCTTGACACACCAAGCTGGAATGTTGTCATGTCTGGCCAGTGCATAGACACCCTTTGTCTACACCGACACAACTCTTGTGTCTACCCTACCCTGAGGAATGGAGCAAACACTGACCCAATGATGATTTTATATGCAGCTCCATCTTTCAGAGGCAGACAATCAAGAGGGCTTAAGAGGCTTTATGTGAGGCTGGGAAAAGGTGGGTTCCTGGAGCAAAAGGAGCGAAGGGAGCAGCCTGCAGGGAGTGGATGGTTGGGGACGTGTGAGTGGTGCAGTGACAGTGACTGCAGACATTGCCACCTGCATGAACCCAAGAAGCACTCAGGTGAAAATGAGTCAGGACCCCATCGGAGCAGTTCCTTCAGAATAGGTAATTCTTCACCTTTTTATTCCTTTAATCAGCAGTTTCATTAATTTACTTACTTTCATGTGATGATAGGCTCGGAACTAGCATCAGAGACAAATGTGGTCTGGTTTGTCTTCAAGGGCTTTGTGGTTTAGAGCAGCACTGTTCAATGCACCTTTCTGAGGTGCTGGAGATGTTCTCTAATTCTGCACTATTGGCATTTGTCTATTGGGTGCTTGATATCTGGCTAGGGCAACTGAGGCACTGTATTTTACATCTTCTTTAATTTTAATTCATTCAAATTTAAATTTCACTGAGCCTGAAGAATAAGATGAAATAACCAAGCCAACTGAGCCTTGAAAAATAAGATTAAAAATAATCACTTCACACAAGCATAGTCTAGCTAAGCTCTGCCAGGAGGCGAGGGGGTTTTCCACACTTCTTTAGTATAGTGAAGTTCTTCAATTTACCATGCCTTAGAGAGAGGACTATCACTCCCAAGCCATTCTTCCTTCCCTCACTCTAACTTTTTCCCCTCCCTCTAAAGATATAGAGAAGAGGTCTATGGAACCAGCAACAAAACACACCTTTCGTTTTTTTGCTCTGTGTAGTCTCCATCTACATACCCACTCAACCACCTTTCCACGTATTCAACCCTCTTTTGCTTCAGCTTCCTTCTCTTAGGAGAGCTGAGATGGAAGAACATGGGCAAGTGAGAGGCAGTGTACAGGAGAAGCATGAGATGTGAGACCCATGCACACAAGCCATTTCAGAGACAATGTCTTCAGGAAGTCCCTGGTAAGTGACATCTCTGCTCCCAAAGGCAGCAGTTGTTGCCAATGGCTTCGATGAGGCCATCTAGATATATCTCCTTTACACTGATTACTGGTTGGATTTTTCAAGTCAGGCAAGTTGGAGTCAAGGTAAACCATTAGCAATGACAATAGCAGTAACAAAAACAAAGACGGATGTCTGTCCCAAGAACACTCTCATCATTTTTGTCCTGAACACCCCCAGTTCCTACCTTGAAGATGGTTCTGTTCTCTCACTAGCCAGGGACTGAACTGTCCCAAGGCCTGGGGCTCATGGATCTCCTCTCCAGGGAAACCAGCCAAGGAAATGGCCACGTTCTTGCTTCAACTGGGACATCTCACAAACCCCATCATTGAGTTGGCAGTTGAGGGATTTCCCATCTATTTAGCGAGACATTTGAGAGAAAAAACATGTCTAGAAAGGTCATCTCCCTAATGTAAGATGTGTGCACCCATTTAAGCATGCTCCCACACACAGGGCTTGAATACTATGGACTGTCAAAAGATTGCTTCTCTGAGCTATCACCTTTTCTTTCCATTCATGAAATTTTGCTGAGAAATTGTGGATGACTGAGAAAGAAGAGTTAAGCAGTCTGATGTTGGGGACAGAGCATGAAGGATGCTATTATGCCAACAAAATGTTGAGAGTCTTCTAATTTTTAGCCAATTGTTTAAAAGCCGACAGACGGTAATGCTTATGAGATGTATAATTCAAGGCAAATCTGTCCAGCTAGAGAGGATAAAGCATCTTTAACTTGGCTAACAAATGTTGAGCTGCATTCAGATAAATAAAACCGGCAAAACCCAAGGCACATAATTGCAACATTGGAGAGATGAAAAACAATCCTTTTTTTTTTTTTTTAAAGAAGTATATGTACTTGAATAAGGAGTTGGGATTTTCCTCTCCTTCACTGCTCATGAGTTACATTATCAGTCACAGGCGAAGGCAGGATGTATCCCCAAATCTTAAATATTTGACATTTGCCTACTCTTCCCAAGGTCACGCTGCCTGCCAGTTTCTCAGTGCTCCCAACTTTTTGTTTTGTGCCAAATAACATGATCTTTGTTTCATTAATATTTAAGAGTAATTTAGATTGTGCCAGATGATCTTAAAGCTCATTTAAATTAGCTTGAAGATAATATTAAGCTTTCTCCCAGCATAATCTACTACCATAAATGATAGTGTCATCTGCATATAAATGACGGGCTAAATATGGTAATGAATAGCAAAGATTACCGATATAGAATGACAACTGCGTTTGATTTCAGATAAATCTTTCAAGGATCCATTATTCTGTTTTCAGAATTAAAGATGTATTGTTTTTGTCCAAATTGTCTAAGGAAAACACAAAAGGTTTTCATGAAATGGATCTTTTATTATGTTAGAAGGGGAGGGGGGAATGTCCACAAATTATACACATATTGTTTTGCAAATACAATAATTAGAGTTTGCACAGATCATTACTTTATTGGATTGAACAACTGTCTCTTGGCAATTGCTGTTTTTTCTCCATTTTTTTCCTCTTCCTTCTCCTTCTTCTGATAATGATGAACACTTTTAAATACCATTTCACTTGAGACTAGCTTGAACCCTTAAATTTCCATAAGCCTATGGGATTTTTGCCAGGCTACCTTCTAGGGGACATCCTTGCACACCCTAAAAACACTGGACTTTACTAAATCACAACTTCCTTTTTTTACCTGTCCTAGAACTTACCGGCATCAGTTATTTGTGAATAAGGTACAAATTTTGGATAACTGTGATTTGTAAGAACCAAAGTAAGGACATATATTTCTCTCCTAAGAGACTTTTTTTTTTTTTTAAGTCAAAGGGAAAACATAATGAGGAGAAATGAAGAAATAGACAAGAGGAAAAGTCAATGCCTGTAAACACGCACTGCCCTTTGCATTGGTGATGATGGAGGCCTAGGTTTGCCAAGGCAGCCATATTTCAGTTTTCTTCCTGGATACTGGGCTAAGTTATGCAAAATAATGGTATTTCCTTTCTTGCCCTCTGTCTTCTCTTCCTTTTATCTAAGTGTCCCACCTAGCTTCCCCCAAACACAGAGGGGTCTCTAAGTCCATTCAGGAGTTCTGTGGGGTGCTCCTGGTATTTCAAAGCTCTGATACAGAAGGTGGAGTTTGCTTTCAGGCTGGGAAAGAATGGTTTTTCCACTCTCCCGATTCAATAGAGCCAGCCACTGTTGTGGGTCCAAGAACAGGCCGATAAGCTTCTTATGGGTGACTGCTTGTGTGTCCAGTATCTCCTCACACAGCTTCTGGGACTCCAAGATCCTCCATGTTTGTCAGCTGAATGAGCAATTGGGACTATCATACACTAAGAGGAAGTCTGTTACAGAAGATGAGGGCTTACTGTTCGTCCATGCCGCTGGATACGTTCAGGCAAGCCAAGGGCCCTGCTCTCATTGGGACCTCCAGCTGTGCCTACACTTGAGGAACTACTTTCTTGACTTTCCAGTTCTGGAGAGGAAAGGTCTAAAGAGGAAGGAACAGCAGGGAGGCAGTGGCGCCTGAGAGGTTGTGAGGGAGCAGGTTATAAGCGACTTTAGGTGTGGTGGGGAGATGGGGGGTGGAAGTCAAGCCAAACTGTTGTGCAGAAGTCACCCTTCCTTGTGTCTCCATTCCTTGGTCTGGACTGTGCTTTATATCTAGAATGTTCTTTAGCTAACAAATCTCTACTTTTCTTCCTTCAAGAGTCTGTTGCAAATGTAACCTCCTCTTTGAAGTTTTCTCATCTTTGGGGGCAATGTTAAATCTTCTTTTTTTCTTCTATAGCATTTTGTATATAACTTCGTTAGCCCTGAATATTTATCTCCAGGTGACTGTCTTCTCCATTAGACTCTGCACTCTGAAGGGTGAATTTTATTTATCTTGATTTGTCTTATGCCTAGCACAGTGCCTGGCACGTAGAAGACATTTTAAAGGGGCCCGCTGAGTGACACTGATGGCACAGAGCATTGAGAAGGTGCAGTGGAAAGAGCATTGGCAGGGCCACTCTTTACAACCGTGTAGGTTGTGCACTGTACATCTGTATGCATGACTCATGTTTCTGGATCCCTGACAGCTGGATGGAGAGATGGGAAACTTAGAGGTAGGAAATGGATCATCTTAGAGCCCTTTCTATCTCTTTTCAGCTGGTCCAAAGGGCTTTAAAATGATGTAAGTTCTTAAGTATAACACGTTTTCCAGACCAGAGGACTTCCCAGTTTCCCCTCATATCTTCCTATCTGTGACTAATGTCTCAGTTTCCCTCAAAAGATACCTTACTCTTTTGGGGCGCCTGGGTGGCTCAGTGGGTTAAGCCGCTGCCTTCGGCTCAGGTCATGATCTCAGGGTCCTGGGATGGAGTCCCGTATCGGGCTCTCTGCTCAGCAGGGAGCCTGCTTCCCTCTCTCTCTCTGCCTGCCTCTCCATCTACTTGTGATCTCTCTCTGTCAAATAAATAAATAAAATCTTTAAAAAAAAAAAAGATACCTTACTCTTTCATCTATCCAATAAAAAAATGGAGTGTTTTGGTGTCTTTTAACTTGAGAGCCATATTGAGACCAGAAACTTTCCTGTTGGGATCATTTGAAGAGACTGGAAAATAGGAAATTCTATGCCCAGTGGGAAGGGAGGTAGGAGTAGGATGGAGGTGGAATAAATTACAGAGAGGACCTGCCCTATTAGCTACGTTTGGGTAGAAAATAAGTTAATGTATGCAGGAGAACTGGAGGCAGAGCCAGGTTTTAACCACAAAGGGAGGGAGGCTGAGGTTGTCAGGTTGTTGAATTTAGAGGGGAAGGCGGTGCTTGTGGATGGTAAAGGAGCTAACAGAACAAAGGCTCTACCTTTTGAGAACTTTTTTACTTGTCTTACCATTTAGCCACTAAGCTAATTATCTCATAGTTCACACTGCTTTCTCTGAGATTGGTTTATCCTATTAACAACAATCAGAGCAATACATCACCTTAAGACCTTTTACCATCTTTACTGAAGGCTGTTGGAAAAGCTCCCATTTGGCGGAAGGTGCTCAGAGGGACAAGAGTCACCCCAGCCCTGGTCTTCCTGTGCGGCACATGTGGAATGGTACTTGCCAATCTTCTCTAGGCATCCAGTTCCCCCAGAGTGTGACAGCACTCCTGGAACCCAGGGGCCCTTTGACAATAAAGCAGGTGCAGTGAGGTTAATTCCTTCCACGGGGGAGGCTGCATTCTTGGTGGCCTTGCACAGAGCCACAGCTTTCCCCCTGAACATGGGGACTTTTAGAGGTAGCTTAAAAAGGGTCTCACCTGGGAGAGTCCATGGTTAAAAAAAAAAAAAAAGTCTCCTTCTGAACGAATCTGAATGTAGGGTGGGGTCTGGGCCCATGGACAATGGCAGGAGCTGTTGAGGGAGGCTCAGTGAGAGAACAGGAGCTCAGAGGTAAGGACAGGTGGGAAAACATCCCCCTGTTTGCTCTGTGCTTGCTGCACGTAATAATGCAAAGCCAGGGAAACACTATCCAGATTTAGTGAGCAGATACAGCTGATTCACCTTTTAATGTTCAGTACATTAGGCAAGTATGAGTCTACCTCTTCACCGGCTCCTCTCCGTAAGTGCTAGCCATGGTTCTCCAAGAAGGACACAGCCAGGCAGGGCCTTGCCATCAACTGCGCCCCACATTGTCATTGGATGCTACCTGTGGGAAAAATGATCTCGTTTAATCCTGTAATAGAACCAGCCTCCCCATTGGTTTATGATTATCCCCGTGGTACGGATGAAGAAACTGATGCAGGTCTTAAGCAATGGAACAGGAGTCTGAATCCAGGGAGTCTGACTTCAGAGCCTGAGTTCTCATTGATTGCATGAACCCACCTCACCATTTTCAAGCAAACCTGTTTTCTCCCCCACTTTTTTCACATATAATTGACATGTAACGTACTATTAGTTTTAGGCGTACAAAATACATATATAGTGCAAAATGATCGCCCCAGTAAGTGTAGTTAACATCCTTCATTTCACATAGTTTCTTTTTTCTTGTGATGACAACCTCCTCTCATAGCAACTTTTCTCAACTATTTAGTATTAACTATAGTCCCCAGGCTGTACATTCCATTCCCAGGACTTATTTGCCTGGTAACTGGATGTTTGTGCCTTTTGACCACGTTCACCCAACCTAAACCTACGTGTGTTTGGTGAGAGTCCATCTGGATTCTGGGGTCTCCTCACTGGCCCTCAGGTACAGGCTCCTGTGCCCTTCCTTACTGAGGAGGAAGAAGGGGCTGTAGCCTTCACCCACCATCTGCTGATTATTGATTTGTCTGACAGTCTAAAAAATGCCCAGTGCTAAAAGGAATGCTGGGCCTTTGCAGTCTGCTCTCTCCTTCCCTATATTCTTTATTGTCTTCTGCTCTTTACCGAGGGAAAAAAAAATATTCCATTTAAAACAAACCACGAGTGATGGTTAGTTCTTTTTCATCTCTGGGGCACCTCCCAATGAAGAATGCCTCAAGCTGTCCAAGCCCTGTCAGCAGGAGTATGACCACGTGAGAGCAAACGTCTGAGCTGAGATGTGGGGAGGTGCAGAGGAGAGGGGGTGCCCTGGGTGCACAGGTCACGCCCCGCCTGAGGTTCTTACCCTTGGCAGGCGCACACCTGAGAGCTTTCATGGCTCCCAGAGCCCAGGCTGCTTACAGGCCTATTAGCAGAATCTCTGAGTGAGGGACTCAGACATTATGACTTTTAAAGTCTCCCACATGACTCCATTTTAGGCTTCTGGTGGCTGCGTCGTATTATTTATGCAAAAGACTTTTGCAGCCCCAACCCAGCCTTTATTATGGACGTGGGGGGTAGCCTCTGGCTAGGAAAATGGTCTTGCCGGCCGGCTCACACGTGATCTCCAAGAGAAGGTTCCTTGAGCCTTTTACTTCAGTTTCTGAAGTAAAGACATCTGATATTCATGGTGTGTTCGTTATCTATCCCTGCATGACAAATTAGCCCATACTTATGGATTTCAACCAACCAACAGTTACTAGCTCAGAGTTTCTGTGGATCATCGATAGGGAAGCAGCTTGGCTTGGTGATTCTGGCTTTAAGTCACTCATGAGATTGTGGCCAAGATGTTGGCTGGGGCCGCCGTCACCTGGAGGCTTGACTCAGGCTGGAGGACCCACTTGCAACCTGACTCCTTTACGTGGCTGTTGACAAGAGGCCTCAGTTCTTCCCAGCTTGACCTCCCAGAAGGCTGCTTGAGTGTCCTCGTGACATGGCACAAGCAAGAACAAGGAGGAAGCCACAGTGCCTTTTCTGTCTAATCTCAAAGGTCTTAGACCCTCCCTTCCACCACATTCTATGTGTTAGAAGTCACTACATCCAGTCCCCAGGAAAGGAGAGGGGAATTCGAGTCCACCTGCTGAAGGGAGAGATAACAAAGAATTCATGGGCATATTTTAAAACCATCCAACGAGTATTGGAAATTAGTGCATTTTCTCGCTTTATTCATCTTTCCCCAGGCAGAGGCCTTAGTTCTGGATTCCAGAGATGCATCAGGAAGCCAAATGCAGAGCTGTGCACAGACCAGTGTCCTTGGGCCAAGTCCGTAAATTTTTTCTTCTCTCTCTTTCATTCTGGTCCTTGACTCATTTGTTCCAGCAAACCCACTATTACCTGTCCAGCTCTGGCTCTCTCTTGTCTAGTGTCAGGGAGGTTCTGCTGCTGGGGATGGGCATGGTGGGTAAAGAATGCTTTGGACTAGGAGGGAGGGGATGGTGAGGGAAGAGATGCCCTCTGTGTGGTCTGGTCCCACAGTCAGCACTTTCCCTATATGAATCATAATCTCCCAGGAGCACCTCTCCTATTATTCTGAGGGAGTGTTTGTTTTATTGCCAGACTTGAATGATATTATGCAAGGTCTGGCTTTGAGCTCTTGGAAATTGGAGTCAGAGTGGCAGGGAAGGATCTTGTCTATCATATTGGAAACCTAGGTTTTAAGTTAATTATACATAATTAGCATAACTTAATTACACTGGGACAGAGGTTTTCAATCTCTGTTCCAAGGAACCCAAGATTCTGTGGAGACCTTTTGGGAATTCTACAAATGTTCTATTTACAATCTGTTTAAAAATTTGAAATACCATATGTTTTTAATTATAAACAAGAAATATATACCAGCTCTTAACAATCAGCTCATTAGCTTCTGCCTGCCAAGGTACCTTCGTGTGTATGAGCCCAGATATTGAAATAAAGCTTTTCCTGCTATCACTATTAACAGAGGAGAATCTTCGGTTTGCAAAGCCAAAGACTTTTTTTGAGAGAACTGTTACCATTTGCAGCTATTCATTTGGGAAAATGAGACCTTCCTCACTATTATACAATCAAAACAAAATCCTAAAATAACTTGGGTGCTTAGCCTGATATGACATCAATTTACATCCCTAACTTGCCATTTTATTTATCTATCTATCTATCTATCTATTTATTTATATTTGTCACTATATAGTATATCATTAGATTTTGATGTAGCATTCCATGATGCATTGTTCACCCAGTCTTGCCATTTTAAATTGTCTGCTGTGGAGATTCATTTCACCATTATCTCCTTGACTGGCTTCTAATACATAAAAGTTATGTTAAAGGCTATAAAAGGTTTCATAATAATTTGTCAATTTTAATCTGTTTTGTACATTAATGTATCTGAATGCTTGTTGCTGTAAATTTCAGAAAACCCTTATCAAAATGGTTTAAGCATTAAGAGGATTTACGATCTTACTTAAAAAGAAATTCGGGTTGGTCAAGTTGATGGCTCAGCGACATCACTGAGGACCCAGATTCCTCTCCTTTTCTGTTTTGCCTTCCTCAGGGTGTTGTCTTTGAACTAATTCCCCTCAAGATAGCAAGATGGTTGCCATAGTTCCAAGCATCCATGGACATGTGGGAAATACCAGTGGGAGAAAAGGGCAAAATGTCTCTTCTTAGGAACAAGTAATTTTTCCAGAAGCCACTAACCAGCCCTCCCCTGGCATTTCATTGTACAGAACTTGTTTATAGCAGACATGGCAAGGAGAAGGGCCACTATAATTGGCCTGTCTTGAATCATGGAAGGGAGATATGGACCCTAAATGAAACCTGGGCCGAGCCAGCATGAACATAGGAGAGAACAGCTTTTGGGACTCTATTAACAACATCTGCTAGGATTTGGGTTCCTGATATGAGTCATTTAATAAAACTACTTTTCGACTAAAAAAAAAAAATCGTTGGAAAAACTGGGTGTTCTGAGAACTCTTCCTGGACCAGGCCTTGGGACTATTTTTGCTGCCAGCCAGTTTTGCTTAGAGAGACGTGACAGCCCATACCTACACTAATGGCTGCAGGGTTCTTCCTGCCCTTCAGCACCCTTCCTCCTCTCAGTGACCCTGGCTGACCTCTGCATGGAGATCCACAGTTTATAAGGTACTTTCCTGTCTTGACCTCGTTCATCCTGAAGCTATGACTGTAAAATCTAGTTGGCCTTCTGGCCATCCCCAACATCTGGGAGCATCTTGAACAAAAGAGAGTCATAGATCTCACTTTGGTCTGAATTAGAACCTCATGAGGTGTTTTTTCCCCAAAACTCTCTAGGTATTTCTGCCATCATTGGAAACCGTGAGAGATTTGACATGGCTGGAGAGTTGGTGTAGCAGACAAGAGACCGCAGAGGTGGGCAGGGGTCAGGTGAAACTGGAGCTCCGAGTCAGGGCTGGGACTTTGTCCTGTGGGATATCATCAGAGGAGCACCTTGCCATCGCCTTCAGGTGGGTCACGGCCGACAGGCGATGGACATTAAGCTAAAGCAAGGGGGATGGAAGAAAGGAAACGACATGTGAGAAGCTAAGGAAACACAGTCAACAGGATTACTGTCTAATTAAATTGAAAGCACGCCCCACGGTGGTTCCCAGGTGTCTAGCTTTAGGGAGTGTCTCTCTCTCTCAGCAGTTTGCTTTCCTCTGTCACTGGTTTTCTGGCTGAGGAGGACAACGCAGACTGAAAGAACCCTCGATGTTCTCACCTCAGTCGAAATTTTCTTGGCTTCCCTCTTCTTCCACCCCCCACCTGTTTCTCTGAAAGCTGACCTTTCCACATCGCCTATGCTCAGGGCCTCAGAGTCCTCCCACACAACCCAACCTGACCATTCGTCTTTCCTCACTAAAGGACAGTCATAAATAACCAGGCTTCCACCAAAATGATACCGGATAGATTTTGTCCACAGGGAAAAAAGTAAATAAATCCAACCCATCTAAGCTGGAAAGGAGATAGCCATATTCACCCTAAGCAAGGAGAGGGGCAGTATGGGGCTAATCCTTGAATTAAATAAAATGCTAATGTTTAAATGAAGAAAACAGTGAAAAGTGTATAGTAAGGAGCCTGGACTAGACCAGAAGATAATTGAAATCTCGAATTGGATTCTTGAATAATTGTATTCATTCTACTGTACTGTGTTCTAAAGTAAGTGAATTCTAATATTTTGCTGCAACTGCAATGGAAATTGTGAGAGAATGGTGGGAGGGTAAAAATGAAAATCCTTGAATTTCCCGAATGCAAGCCATCTAAGAATTTTTTAAAAACCACTCACGAAAAGCTCTGGCAAATTTGCTTTATTGTTTTTTTCATTTTTTTCAGGAAACGTTTTATGAGCACTGTCTCCATCTGACCACTTCTGTTCTTCCAAGATCTCTAGGCTAACACATGTTCTGTTCCTCGGGTCTGCATACAAAAATCCCTACACATCCCCACTCATTGCTCCATTCCCTAAAAACCTGCCAGTTGGTGACAAATCCTGGATGAACACGGGACACCCACTTCTTTGCCACTTAAAACACATTAAAGGGAGTCATTTCACCTAAAAAAGGGTGAAGAACGTTCATGATTGCAAATCTGCCATTCATTCACAGAGGAGCAGGTGGGAGCTGTTTAGAAACAGAGGTTTTAAAGAGTAAATTAAAAAAAAATGGTATATCGGTCGTCTGGAATTTTCTTTAACTCCCACAAAAATAAACTATTATCTTGATGGATGTAAATATATGGATGAATTTCAAAACAATTTTGTTAGGTAAAAGAAGCCTGACCAAAATGGATGTATATAGCACATGATGTCATTTTTATAAAATTTGATACAATACGAACTAATCTGTAATGACAGAAAAACTGTATTGTGGTTGCCTAAGGATGATGCATGGGAGGGCAATGTATAAAAGAATATGAGGAAACTTTTGGACATGATAGATACACTGATAATCTTGACTGTGGTGAAAGTCTCACATGCCTCTGCGTGTGTCAAATCTCATCAACTCTACACTTTAAATACATACAATTCATTGTGCATCCATTCTAGGTAAATAAAGCTGTAAAAAAAAAAAAAGCCAAGGAGAAAAAAAGATTGAATCTTTCCAACTGAAATGTTTCAATATGGGTATACTAATCATCTTTCTCTAAGGTAATTTTTCTTTATAATTTTACAGTTATTTTTGCAGATTTCTGTTTCCACACTAACCCCGCAAGTCATGTCAATAGGTCCTTTCTATTTACCAGACACTTGGGCATAATGAGGCTTCTAGAGCACAGGCTGGTGAAGACGCAAAATTCGCCTTTTCTGGTACGCCTGGGTGGCTCAGTGGGTTAAGCCACTGCCTTCGGCTCAGGTCATGATCTCAGGGTCCTGGGATTGAGTCCTGCGTCGGGCTCTCTGCTCAGCAGGGATCCTGCTTCCCCCCCCCCCCCCTCTGCCTGCCTCTCTGTCTACTTGTGATCTCTCTCTGTCAAATAAATAAATAAAATCTTAAAAAAAAAAAATTCGCCTTTTCTGTTTTGCTCCGTGCCACCCGCAGCTCTCGGTGGTTTCAAGGACTTCAGCTCCCAGCTAGCTCAGGCAGGTGTTCCCTCCCTCAGCGCCTGTGCAGGACTCCGTGCTAGCTGCCCTTTCTCCTTGCTCGTGGGCTGGAAGCTCCATGGAAGTGAATGGCAGCTGGGTATGTGGAGAAGGTGAGCAAGAGTTCAGGTGGTGGGGAGGAGACTGGCTCCCTTGGGGAGAAGCTGCACACGGGAGACCAAATGCCTTAGCTGAAGAGAAGCATGAAAGAGAAAGCTGCACAGGGAGGGGTGAAACGGAGGGCACCCTGCAGAGAGAAGGGGCTGTTGCAGTCGGGTTGGGGTCCCTGAGAGCAAGGGCTTGTGGAGGTGAGGTCCCAAAGGCCCTCTTTCCTGCACATCGATGCCTGTCTGCCTTTTCCATTATCAGACGTCACCATGGCACTTGTGGTAATGTCTCAGAGCTCCAGGAACAGTCCTGCTCCATGCAGACCTGATGTACTCAGAGCGTGGGCTAAGGCTCATCAGTTGATAACTTAACAGTAGGCTGAGGTTAGCGCTCCGGGAGCTGAAAAATTATCGCCGGAATCACTTCTCCCAGTGGCCATGACTCCAGCATCATTGTATCTGTGGAAAATACTTGTGGGAATTCATGGAGTGGCTATTAATAGGCACTGCGCCAAGCACTTATACATACTATTTAGATCTATTCGATAACCCTGCAAGGGAGTTATTGTGATCCACATTCTGTAGATGAGAATGCTGGATCACAGCGACTTCCCCAAGACCACATACTTTCCAAGCAGAGCTGCTGGGACTCGAACCCAGCTCTAAATCCAGCTCCTTTTCTTCCCAACCCACCCATTCTCTAAACCGTGTTTTGGTTGGACGCAATCTGCTCCCCCTCGCTCCTCTTCTGTGTCCTACCCTGAGTTTTGCACACTTGTACGGTCTAGCCTCCGAACAGGTTGTAAAGAGAGTTCTGTTTGGCTATGGCACCCCATTTTCAGAACAGAAGCGAAGAGATTTAAGAAAAAAAAAAAAGCAGTCTGGGCATCAGTGAATGCATCAGGAAGACTAGCGCAGTCAGCATTACAGAGTTCCGTCGCATTTCCGTTCACCATCTAAATCTCTTTTCCTGGTCCTGGGAGACACTGCTGACCTCTGAGCTTTTTGTCAAAGCAGTCCTAAGCAGTCTCAAGGTCAGGGAAATGGGAGGGGCATGAGTGAGGTCCTGAGTAGGACATCTCGGGGTTATACAGATGGACACTGATGCCAGGCCTCCCCTCCGTTCGTGGAGCTTGGAGCCAGACATATCGGCCCCGAGGGGCTTGTGGCATCAGTTAATCTCCCTTCCTGGTCTGCCAGGGCCTCAGTGTCCTCTCACAAAAAGCAAGGGCCAAGGGAGTGCAGAACAGAGAAACAGGAGGAAATGAAAGCTCTTTGGGGAAAGGCAACTGTGACAAATTGAAAGAGTGGAGAAAATACCAGCACAAACAAAAGGAGGGAGAACAGGCTGCGGGAGAGTAAGCAAAAGAGGTCTGTGTCTGGAGCCCTGGGACCAGCAGAGTGCTGATTTGTTTTCTATAAAAAGAGATGTGTTATTTTCCAACCCCCCCTCCTCCTTGGCAAATAATGACAAAGAAGAATGGTTGCGGAGTTTACTGAAATGGAATAGTCTGCGGGGTATTCCGAGTGAATGAAATGTGCTCTCAGATATCTTATCATGTTCCCTACCAACTTGTTGTTATTTCAAATTGCCTACAACAGGTGCCAGAGTCTGGGCAAAGTATAATATCATACCTTGCAACAGCTGTGTGTAGAACGCACATAGAAATAGTAAAGAAAGGTTACACAATATGACTGGTCTCATATGGCTCAGAGCAGCTCTAGAATTTAAAATATTTCCTTGTCCTCGAGTTAAATTGGGTCCCCATGATATATGTTCTGTAACTTAATCTGAAAGGCTGCTGATGGACGGCTTGATAGCGTGGCCACCAAAGCTGGTAGTAGGCACCTGCGAGGAACATGTGTGCTTTCGAGCGGACCCAGTCCTGCAAAGACAGGCTCTCCGCAGTGGTGCCGGCTCAGTGTGGGCAAGCGGGCCCTCCCCAACACGCGGGAAAGATGCTATGGAGTTGAACGCACACACACCCAAGACGCTTCTTCAGCTGCAGCCCAAACAGAAGAAGCTGTAGTTTAGAAAAAAGAAATTTCAGCCCCCGAGTTCCACTCCTTTTCTTCCACTCAAGACAGCATTTATGAAGTGAGTGACAGTGGTACATGTAAACTTGCTTTAATTTATAGAAAAAACTAATCCCCTAAACTTCAGTTTATATAGAGGCACGACCTATAGCGGCTACTGAACGAACTAGTACTGCAGCTAAGAACCACTGGCTAAGAGGACCTTCTTAATTTGATGAAAGACATTAAGAGTCATAGAGAACACAATCCTATTTTTCTCCAGGTCCTCTTCTGTGATTTGAAATGGAACAGAATGCTGTCGGGGGGCAGAAGTCTAACGATGGGTATCAGTCAGGATTCTGAGTTGCAAGCAACAGAAACAGATTCTGGACACTTTGAGCAGAGAAGGAACATACTAAAGCTGTAACGTTTAACTCAGGGCTGCCAAAGCTCTGTAAGGCATGCATGCTCAGCATGGATGTCCCCAGTCATGCTGCAGAGCTGAACTCCAGGTGCTGTGGCCCCTCCCACCCACACCACCAGCACCCACACTGCCAACCCAGCAGCTCCATGGTTTTGCAAACCCTTTTGCACACCCTCCATCTTTTTGCAAACTCTTTTGCAAACCCTACATGCTGGAGGGCATGCCTCATGGTCCCTGAACCTATGAGGGAGCCCCTGGATGACTAGCCAAGTGGAAGGCCTGGGTTGGAATCCCAGAAAGGGTTTTGGAGTTGATATATTAGGAAGGAAATCAGTAGGTTATCTTCATTCTGACATTTTGCTAGGCTGTGGGCAGGGCCATCCTGGGTCTTGTTCACATATCTATTCCCAGGCCCTAGCATATTACCTGGCATGTAGAAAGGGCTCAATAAGCCTTTGTTGAAATGAATTAAAATTGAATTTCAAATTTAGAGGCACCCTTTCCAAGGGCCGACTGCCAGTCACTACTGCAAATTAGTTCTAGTAAATCAAAGTAAATTAGGAAGGCAATCAAAAATAGACTCTCCAAGCCCAGCAGTTGTGCCCACTTAACTACTATAGAATTTCCCTTAAACCTATGGGATAGTGGTTTGTTTATTTGTTTTTACACTCTCTGACAGCTTTCCTTTTTCTGGGAATAACTGTGTTTGCCTGTGTCTGTCCATCCATGTCACCATATTGACTAAAGGTGGCTTTGCTATCAAGAAATGGAACTATCATCAACCTTTATCTGGAGGCCAGAGTATTTCCAGGGCATTTGCTCCTGTTTTGTGAGAATCCTCTCTTGTTGGGGGAGGAAAGAAAGAAGGGTCTTTTCCTATAGGCAAAAAAATATTTTCAAAGGCTTATTTGCAGTGCCTGGACCATTACATGGTTCTCACATCCAGATATTTTGCCCTGTTCCTTTCTCCCTGGTCCTTTGCAGAATTCCCAAGCATGAGACTGCAAAGGAGAAAGCACTGTAGAAGATCATTCATCAAGCAGATTCAAGGCGATGGTCACTGGTAACCCACGATGATGCAATTAGTGTTGGAGCTGTGCTGTAAGATAAATATGGATTACTTCTCAAAGCATACATGCCAAAAAAAGTTTTAATTGATTCTGGATGAATCACAAGTTTTTATGCCCTGGATTCAGAAAAATGCCTCTAAAGTTGAAAGGTCTAAAATCTCATTGGGTTTTTGAAACATTGAAAAGTGCTTAAAAATCATCATGAACTAGATTCCATCTCTTTTAACTTCAGTGGTACTAAAGTATTAACATGCTCATGCTCTGACATAAAGAGTTATTTTCTTGGGGTAGGAAGGTGATTTTTTTTGGTGTGCGTGTGTGTGTGTGTGTGTGTGTGTGTGTATGTTTCTCCATATGTATTCTCTCCCTCGTTGGTGCAGAAATTATTTTTTAAAAAATGGTTTGCATTGTTCAGTTTTGAAAAATGAGACATCATGATCACAATTTTGCTTAAAAGAAGTATATGTGAAATGAAAATTATCTCTGAATGAGATAGTTATTATTGAATCTTTTTCCTTTTCCTTTTCTGTAGTTTCCAACTTTTCAATAATGAGCATGTATTGCTTTCATGATCAGAAAAAAAAAAACATATAACAAACATTTTTTTTTCTCTATTAAGACCATACTTGAATTCTTAAAATTCCCCTTCTGCAAAATCATGTACCAAAAATAACAGCTTATGGGGAAAATAGGATTGTGATAGATCACTTAAACCTATGGAAGTTTGAAGCCAGAATATTAATAAAAATCATAGTAATTCCAATAAAAATAGTGACATAAACAAATATACAGACATATGAAACCTGAAGCTCATACTTCCTCTTTTGAAATATATGTCTTGGAGGGTGTTCATTTCTTTTTTTTAAATTTTTTTATTTTTAAAGGTTTTTGTTTATTTATTTGACAGTCAGATCACAAGTAGGCAGAGAGGCAGGCAGAGAGAGAGAGGAGGCAGCAGCTCCCTGCTGAGCACAGAGCCCAATGCAGGGCTCAATCCCAGGACCCTGAGATCATGATCTGAGCCAAAGGCAGAGGCTTTAACCCACTGAGCCACCCAAATGCCCCAAGAGGGTGTTCATTTCTGATAGAGAATATTTCACGATTATTAAAACTTGGATTTGGGGTATAGTCTTCTTCATTAATTCATTGTCTTAACATAGAACATAATATCTTTGCAGCTTCTTTGTTTTCACTCTCAGTTTACCCAGAACAACTTAAGATAGTGGAAACATAGGGTCCTGGAAGCCACTAAACCATACAATACATGCACTACAGAAAAATCAAGACTATACATTTTTAGGGTTTTTTTTCCTGAAGTTTGGCAAACATTTGCAAACTTTTAATTTGCTTTGGAATTTTATGTATTTATTTATTTAATTGTGAGATAGAGTATGAGCAGGGGATGGAGCAGAGAGGGAGAGACGGAATCTCCAGCAGACTTCACACTGAGTGTGGAGCCCAACTTGGGGGTCAATCTCACAACCCTGAGATTATGACCTGAGCTGAAACCAGGAGTCAGACACTTAACCAACTGAGCCATCCAGGTGCCCCTGTAAGCCTTAATTCTAAATCTGAGAAGGCTTATCTCAGATTGCTTCAAAGTGTTAATATCCTGGTAGAAATTACATAAGAACCAGCATGACTTCTGCATTGTACCGACCTCATCCCTTACTTGCTGATCATTTATGAGCTAATGTATATTAGAGAAATATGTCACAGAGCAGACTGTATCAAAAAATGTTAGGTCCAGTAAATAGGGTACCTAGACTGTAGATAGCTGGAAAGAGAAACAAGAAGAAAAATCTGGATAGATTATTTTCTTGAACCATGGACAGCTGAGGTTGCAGAACAACCAAGAAGCCTAACATCTATGGAAAGATGGGCTATTTCTTTTTTTTTTTTTTTTAAGATTTTATTTATTTATTTGACAGACAGAGATCACAAGTAGGCAGAGAGAGAGAGAGAGAGAGAGAGAGAGAGAGAGAAGCAGGCTCTCTGCTGAGCAGGGAGCCCGATGTGGGGCTCGATCCCAGGACCCTGAGATCATGACCTGAGCCGAAGGCAGAGGCTTTAACCCACTGAGCCACCCAGGCGCCCCAAGATGGGCTATTTCTAAAAAAGAAGAGCATGAACAGGGAGTCACTTATGGCACAGCATGAGAGAAAGAGATGTTACATGCTGTACTCATGGGTAAGAAGAGTAGCTGAAATTTTTGTGAATTGTCAAAAATGAGGTGGACTGGTGTGAGAGCATAGAACCCAGGGAGCCACAAACATGAGACACTGCATCCACTTCTAAGATCTTCTCCTTGAAATTTTCTGGGTGTTCACAAGGAAGGCTGTGGGCAGGGTGGGAGACCTGAGAGAGCAGTCCTGGGGGAAGGAGCTACTGTCACCACAGGAGAGGTTCAAAGTTTGGCTGCCATAGGAAGGAGGGCTAGGATCACTGAGAAAGTCCTAAATTGAGACTCAGAACATAAAGCTGGGCTAAAACTGAGAGGGTACCAAAACAACAAAGACACCACCCCACTCACACCATGCACCCTCAGAGTAGGAAACCTGAAGTTACAAGCAACAGCTGTCTCCTGTTGGATGAAAAGGAAGAACAATGCAATAGACCCTCTTTGAGGCCCAGGCACATAAGGAAGGCTGAAACATGAGGTGCACAACACCTAAAGGATAAGGGAAAGTTCTCAACCTTATCACTATTTACATTTTGGGCCATGTAATTCTTCATTGTGAGGAGTCGTTCTGTGCATTGCAGGATGTTTAGTAACATTCCTGGCCTCCATCTTCTAAATTCCAGTATGATCCCCCTCAATCAAGTTGTGACAATCAGAAACATCTCGAGACATTGGTGTATGTCCTCTGGGGGCAAAATCACCTCTGGCTGAAAATCACTGCATTAGAGAAATTTGAAGCTAGTAGTGCACTAAAGGTGGCCATAAGAATAAAACTCAAATCCACCTTACCTTCTCACTGGACTGACTCAACTTCAACACTAAATCCTAGCAGAAGAAAAGGTCTGCCCATTTCCAGACATAAATAATATTTACCTCAGTCTCTACTCCTCTACACCTGATGTCTAGCATTAAACAAAAAATTGTGAGACCAAAAATTAAGGAAAAGAACTTCATTGTCACCAGAATCAAACTCAGAGATGAGCTGGCTGTTGTTACTACCAGGCAGAAAATAACTATGATTAATATGTAAAAGCTCTAGTGTTGGGCGCCTGGGTGGCTCATTCAGTTAAGTGTTTGACTTTCAGCTCAGGTCATGATCTCAGGGTCATGAGATCAAGACCAATGTGTTAAGTGTGGAACCTGATTAAGATTCTCTCTCTCCCTTTCCCTCTGCTCCTCCAATCCTGCTTGCACTCATTCTCTCTCTTCCTAAAATAATAATAATAATAATAATAAATAGAAGCTCTGGTGAGCTAATGGACAACATGCATGAACAGACGGAGAACCTGAGCAGTGGATGGAAACTATATAAGAATCAAATGAAAATGCCAAAAGTAAAAAAAAAACAAGGTAACAGAGATAAAGAATTCCTTTGAGAGCTCAAAAATAGAACTGACACGGCTGAGGATCAGTGAACTTGAAAACAGGTCAATAGAAATTTCCCAAACTGAAACACCAAAAAGAAAAATAAAGAGAGAAACAGAATAGAATTGTGGGGCAATATAAAATGGTGTGATGTAACTGTAATTGAAATTCAAAAGGGTAACAAAGAGAATAGAGCAGAAAAGAAAGAAAGAAACAAACAAAAAACCTGAAGAGATAATGGCAGAGTTTTTCAAAATAAAACAAAACAAAACAAAAATGACTAAAAAACCCAAACCAAACCAAAACAAAAAACACAAAAAACCAGCATCAGCTGACCGATCTAAGCAAGTCAGAGTACCCTAAGCAGGAGAAAGAAAAGAAGGAGAGGGTAGAGGAAGAGGAGTAGGAAGAAAAGGAGGAGGAGAAAATAATATACCTGATATATCATATGCAAACTCCTGAAAAACAAAGATAAAGAAAAAGATAAGAATTACAACTGATTCCTATTTCAAAACTACACAATTTAGAAGAAAATAGCATTAAAATTTTTATTTTTAAATTTTATTTATTTTTTAAAAGATTTTATTCATTTACTTCACAGGGAGAGAGAGATAGCAAGGGAAAGCGCAACCAGGGGGAGCAGCAGGCAGAAGGAGAGGAGAAGCAGGCTCCCACTGAGCAAGGAGCCCAATTCGGGGCTTGATCCCAGGACCCCGGGATCAGGACTTGAGCCAAACTCAGACGCTTAACTGTCTGAGCCACCCAGGTGCCCCAGAATTAAAACTTTTAATTAAAAATTAAAGTAATAGAATTAAACACTTAAAAACCAGGTCAACTCAGAATTCTATACCTAGTAAGATGACCTTTCAAAATGAAGATGAAATAGATCCTTATTTAGAAAAACAAAAGCTGAATTTATTACCTTACCTAAACCTTAAGAAACTATAAAAAGAAGACCAAACCTAAGATTAGCAGAAAAATAGAGGAAATAATAAAGGTAGGAGCAGAAAACAATAATATTGAAAACAGAAAAACAAGCAATGGAACAAAAAGTGGGGAAGATCAATGAAGTTGATAAGCCTCCACTCAGATAGACCAAAAAAAAATTTCAAATGCCAACATAAAGAATGAGAAAAGAAACATCACTACAAATCAGACTGACATTAAAAGGCTGGTAATGGAATATTATGAAAAACTTTATGTCTGTAAATTTAACAACTGGGATTAAAGGGCAATTTTCTTAAAATGCATATTCAAGAACCCATAGATAACCTGAATCATCCTACATCTTATTAAGGAAATTTAATGTATAGTAAAACAAAAACATAAACCAAAAAAAGAAAATAAAAACAAAAAGAACAACCAACTTGAGCCTAAAATGTTTTACTGCAAAATTGTACCAGATTATTTGGAAAAAAATAATACCAATATTACACAATTTTTTTTCAAAAAAAAAGATATTCATATCATTAATCATTATGGAAATGCAAATTAAAACCATAGTGAGATACAACTATATATCTATTAGAATGACTAAAATAAAATAAAATAAAACCTGAAAACAATAAGAAATGATATGGATATGGAACAAAAGGAAGTCTCATATATTGTTGGTGGGAATAAAATGGTACAGCTATTTTGGAAAGACTGGTGGTTTCTTCTAAAGTTAAACACCCACTTACCAGATGAGCCAACAATCTCACTCTTAGGTATTTACCAGAGAGAAATGAAAACTCCATGGTTACCAAAAAAATTACATATGAATGCTTATAGCAACTTTATCAATAATCACAAAAAAACGGAAACAATCCAAATGTCCTTCAACTGGTTAATGGATAAATGAATTGCTGGTACATCCATTCTCGGAATTGTTCTCATCCATATAAAAGAACAGGCTACAGATAGAGGCAGCGACACATATATTTCTGAATTGAATCATGTTAAGTGAAAGCAGTCCAATTATAAGGCTACGTACCATATGATTCCAACTCTAGAACATTCTGGAAAAGGCAAAACCATGAGGACAGAATCCAGATCAGTGGTTGCCAAGGAGCCGGGGCTGAGCAATCAGGATTGACGGCAATGGGGTCTGAGGAAAATGCTTTATATCTTGATTGTGACAAGAGTTACAGGACTATTTGTGCTGGTTAAAACTGATATGACAATACATTAGAAAGAGTAACTTCACCGCTTATAAATTATACCCCAATAAAATGTAAATCTGTTTCTTTCTTTTTTTTTAAAGATTTCATCCATTTATTTGACAGAGACCACAAGTAGGCAGAGAGGCAGACAGAGAGTTGGGCAGGGAGCAGGCTCCTTACTGGGCAGAACCCGATGTGGGGCTCAATCCCTGGACCGTGAGATCATGACCTGAGCCGAAGGCAGAAACTTAACCCACTGAGCCACACAAGACACCCCCTAAAATGTAAATCTGAAAAAAACTAAAATGTGCATAATAAACAGTGAAAAACCAAACTCTTCCCCCAGTGCCTCAGGTGATCTGACCTCTCCATCTGTTGAAGGGCAGAGGCTGTCTTCTGGGTGGGAAAAGATTTGGGATCCCCAGGGCTCAGGATCAGACAGTCTCTCTACAAAGCAGACACGGGATAGGCCTTTGGGGTGGGGGGCAGGCAGTTTTCTAGGCTCGGACTCTGCTTCCCCCACCAATGCCTTCAGACCAATGCCCAATGGGAGCAGAGCTCCCTGTGCACCTGTTTCTGCAGGTATCCCTGATACAGGGTCTCTGAGTGGCCTTCTAATGCACACAAGAGACACCAGTGGTGAAACGTCACTGGTCTCCACACTGGGGAGTCCAGTTCCGTTTGCCCCCATCATCGTTCCTCAAGGCAGAGGCTTTGTGCCTCTGAAAGGGTCGTGGAGCCACCAGGGGCAGGTTTCGGTGACAGCTTAAACTGTTTCTGCAGCCTGTGCTTTCAGGGACCCAGGCCAGGAGTTAAGACTCCTGTTGTTAACAGTCACTTTATCCTCTCCGCCCCCTCGGTGGAACCAGGCAGGAAGGCAGGCAGAGCGGCGGGTCAACAGATGTCCTCTGGCTGCTGAGCAGAGGCCCAGCAGGGGGGACTCGGGCCATGGAAAAGGCCCCCACTGCCCAGAACTCTGGGGTGAAGCCTCCTCCTGCTTCCTCTGCATTTTCTGAACTCTTACTCCCAGCTTCCTTGGGGTGAAGCCTTCCTTGGGGTGAAGCCTCCTCCTGCTTCCTCTGCATTTTCTGAACTCTTACTCTTGCACTCATTCCATGTAACTGCCAGGTAACTCGCTAGAACTGAAAATGGAACCTTCCATTTGAAGGCCTATACTTTGAGCAATTGCCTGTCTGCTCTGCCGAGGTTCTAGGCAGCGAGCAAGGAGGAGAGAGAGACAGGATGGAGCAGTCCCAAATTATAAGAGGGGAGTCACAGGAGAACTGCATCCAGTACGTCCCCACTCTCTAGTGTATAATCTTGGCTTCCCAGCTGCCCCCAGGCCTTGACTTGGCCAACATCATTTGGCTTTTCCCAGCCACACTTCTCAATGTTTGGCCCAGACATCTTGATCGGAGGGAAGGGAACGGGTCCTTTTTTAAGAGACCTGTGCTATAGGACCGAGGTGTACTTTCAAAGCTCCCTGAGGGGCGCTTGGGTGGCTCAGTTCATTAAACGTCTGCCTTTGGCTCAGGTCATGATCCCAGAGACATCGGATGGAGTCCCACATCAGGCTGGCTGCTCAGCAGGGAGTCTGCTTCTCCCTCACCCAGCTCTCTGGCTCCCCCTCACTCCTCTGTCTCTCAAATAAATAAATAAATAAATAAAAATCTAAAGCCCCCCGTTCTTCCATTTCCACCCCATCCGATGACAGACATCGGAAAGCTTCCCAAGCCTTCCACAGAGGAAACCTGTTGGCAAGGCCAAGATCACCTGGCCCCCGGCCAAGCGAGTGGAGATGCTGCTCAGGAGAGACAAGGCGCGGAGCATTTGTGCAGGCTCTGATACCTGGAACAAAAATATGCTAAGCCGCAAATTATGGCTTTCAGATGTCACCACTGCCATCTGACATTGCGTTTCAGCTGTTCACGTCTTCATTACCGGGTTGCAGCCTCGCCTTTAGGCTGCTGCTGTGGGTGAGACGGATTCAGTTTCGTGGGTTCCTGCAGACCCAGAGCTGCAGTGCTCGCCGAGGGGTGTCAGGCCGATGGCCAAAACCCAGAGGTGGAGAAGCTCGGCGCCTCTCGGGTGCACTGCGGGTGCCTGCATGTGTGCGCGCATGTGTGTGTGTGTGTGTGTACACGCATGCGTGTGCGTGCAGGGCTCTCCTCCAGGCCCCATCTTGTAACAGCTGAGAGGAATCGGCCTCCCCATGACAGGAACTTGTTCTCTGAGTGGTTTTCTCATCTTCCTTTGCTTCCGTAGGCCTCTCTCCTAGCCCATCCTCCAGATCCTTCCTCTCCCCCTCTCCCCTGCTCCTCTTTGAGATGGTAACTAGACCAACACGGCAATGCCCTTGTGACTCCCTTTTCAGGCTCTCAGCCTCTCTCAGATTAATGGAACAGAAACATGTGCTTGCATCTGATGCCAGTAATCATATCCTGAGTGACCACAGAGAGGAGGATTAGGCAGAGGCGCTGGCCTGGCCCCTGGGAGATCTGGTTACAGGAAGAAAGCGTTTCTTGACAGCAGCGGCTCTGGCTCTTGCTTGCCCCCTCCTCCTTGCCAGGCTCATGAAGTCCCTTGAATATTTTCCATAAGATTAATTCAGGTCTATGCAGCAATGGTCTGAATCAGCCAAGAGCTGGGTTTTGATCCACTTTTTTGATTTGCACTTGTGGCGGCAAAAGGAACCTATTTCCCTCTTTGGGACTTTGGTGTAGTCCCCATGATGTCCTACTTTGAGCCTGTATTTTCAAATTGCACTAAGTAAACAAGTAGATGGGTAGATACCCATCTAGCCCAATGACTTAATTCAACAAATATCTACCCTGAGTGAATTACTCAACTAGTAGGAGGAAACCCTTCCTCGAGGGGTCCAACCAGAGGCGATAATGCACATACACTAATGCTGTGACCTGAGGTCATATATGATGAGTGTGGGGGAAGAAACACAGTGAACTCAGGGAGCATAAGAAAGGGAAAGTGCTCCTTGCTGGGGGAATCCAAGGAGACTTCAGGGAGGAAGTGACATCTGTGATGAGTTGAAGGGGAGGTAGGATTTTGATAGGAATGAGTAAAAAGTAAAGGCATTATAAGATCCAGCTTGAGTAAAAGCCCCAAGATGGGAAGTCACAAAGTTTTCAGAGAAGAGTTTGGGAATCGGGGCTAAAATGCAGAAATTTGTACAGAAAGAAGAGACAAGAAATAGATCTGGAGAGGCTTGACTTATGAAGCATTTAATGTCAGGCTTAGGAGTTGAGGATTTATCCTCTCAGCAATGGGAGCCATTGGAAGTTTGAGAGCAGGGGAGTGACAAGATAATACCTTCTCAAATGACCTTTAAGGAGAGTGCTTTTGACGAAGCACAGAATATAGACTGTGGGGAGAGGACTGTGGGAGGAGCAGGTCAAGATGAATCAGTTAGGAGATTAGCACGAAGATCTGGGGAAGAATGGAAAAGAAGCACGTGACGGAGAGAAAGACAGTGACGTAGGTGGTGCAAAGAGAGAATTGGCAAATGGTTGAATCTGGGAGGTGAGGCAGATAGGCAAGCCAGAGATGACACTTGGATTTGGGAACGGATACTGGAAAGGTGGTGATGCCAGGAAGAGAGGGGGACACGAAAGGAGGAACGGATTTGGAACGGTGAATGCCCCCTTCGGTGTGGGATATTCGGATGAATATCCCCAAGAGGCCCCATCGTGACCTGCAGGTGCTGACAGGAGAGACAGGGTGTGAGACCATCTGCATGGAGGTTCCAGGGCAGGGCAGATGGCAAAGGAGGCGGCATAGAGAGGGAAGGGGGTTAGCGCAGAGTTGGCATGTTAAGAAGGTAGGAATCAAGGAGTTTCCTGTCACAGAAACCAAGAGTGGAGGGGATCTCCTGTCAGATGCCGAGCCTGGGAGGATGAGGGTGAGGCCGGTCTGCTGATCTGTGGCTGAGGAGGAGGTCCCTGGGGTCCTTCCTGAGGCCCCATCAGGAGCGAGGTGGGGCGGAAGCCAGATCAGAAGCCTGGGAAGAGCGAGTGGGTGGGAGGAAGTGTAGGCAGCAAGTGTATTTCCTGGAGGGCTTTTAAAAATAGGACTGAGGCCCATCATTTGGGGTCGGTTTCAGGTCCTCCTGCCTAGTATCCAGGAGACAGACTACAGAGACTGCAAGGAGCCAAAAGCTGAGATCTCTGGGAGTGTTTGTCTCCTTCCTGCTGAAGCCAGAAACCTGGTATGTCCCCTCACGGTAGCAGGAGAGGAGTTGGTTGAGTTTGTACGTCAGGAGTCACTTGTTCGTCAGAGACCAGGCCCCTCCTTCAGCAAGGGCCGGGGCAGGTGACCCCAAGGAGCTGAGACCTGACTTGGTGGCTTCTAAGTCTGGAAGTGTTGAGTCTTCTTGAGCTTGGTTTCAGGGACCACCCTCCCACCCCCCGCCGATGCCACGACTGTAAGCAAGCATCCTTCTCTAGGACCCTGATAGAGGGGAATGGAGAATCAACAAATGGATGTGTCACCTTCCAGGGTCTCTTTTCTCTTCCTCAGAAGAGAAAAGAGTCTTTTCCTTTTGAAGACAGGCTTGAGGTTAATTGATCTTTCCTCAGGAGAGGTTACCAAAGAGGAAAAAAATCCCATACATGATGTGAGAGTACCCTAGGGAGGCAGCCAATTATCCTGGCTTAGGAGGAGCTGGGACTCCACAGCTTGCCATGGATGGAAATGTGTCCCCCATTTCCTGATAGGTGACCCTGGCTAGTACAGCATCATCATCCCAGACGGCTCTACTCCGTCCCTTATGACAGCAAAGCCTCCAAGATGTGACTAGATCTGCCACGTACGGTTTCAAAACATATGCCCTGGCTTTGGCCCGGTGCTGGCCGAGAGAGAAACTTCCAGAGTCCAAACTTTAGGTGTGTGGGTAACTTACCTGTTACCAAGGGAAGTTAGTGAGTCTCTGCCACTATTTTAGGAATGAGGCCACTTTGCACAGATATATGTTGTGTCTACTTATAGAGAGTTTCTGCCTTCTGGCATCCAGTCCTTTCAGTCAGGAACAACTTTTCAGTGTGTACTATCCTAGAAGGTCCTGATGTGCTGCCTCCCCTTCTGGAAGCCAAAGCCAAGGCGAGGGAAACAGGGGGGGTCTGTGACTCAGGCTGAGTCAATCACAGGGGACTCTGAAACTTAGAAGAGAGACAGAAAGAAAGGGATGGTTTTCAAATTGCTGGCATTTATTGAAGGTCTACAGTCTGCATCGGTGTCCTGTGTAGTGACCTCTTACTGCGGTGTCCTATCCACTTCTTCCCGTACTGACCTTGAGCTGTGGTTCCAGCTCCCTGGCCTCCTTTGCTTTCTATGTTTCCTGGGCCCAGCCTGGCCCTCCAGACTTTTTGGTCTCCCAATGAATTGGCCTTTCACCCAAGTTAGTCTGACTGGGTTTTTGCTGCTTGCAACCAAGAACCTCAACACAATGGAGAATTGCTAAGCCAGGAACAGGATCCTGGAAATGGGCTTAACGAGACCTGAGGGGCAAACAATGTGTGAAAGTCACCTTCCAGCAAGAACTTAGAATGTTTCTCTTCTAGTGGGAGACACAGAGAATAAAAAAATAAACAAATATTTACACACACACACACACACATCAGATGATAATAAGAAAAACAGAAAGTGCTATAAGGGGGTAGAGAGTTGAATGGGCTCTATGTTAGATAGATGGACAAGGAAGACAGCTTGGAGGAGACAGCATTGAGCAGAGGATATAATGACAGAGCAGCTGAGGAAGACAAGGAGGAGGAGGAGGAGAAAATCCTTCCAGGTCAAGGGAACTCCAAGCACAGAGAGCTTGGGGCAAAAAAAAAAAAAAAAAAAAGTGTCCCTTCTCTATCTCTCCCGGGGCATAGCTCCCTGAGAGTGGGGATTCTGGCTGTTTCCTTCACTGCTTAATCCATCATGCCTAAAACATCCTGGGATACATACATGTTTATGAGGAATGGGAGAATGAATGAATGGCCAAGCAGCAAACAGGACTCACTCACAACATCCCTTGCAGGCCTTCCCTGTGTGCCTCCAGTGAGGGGCAGGTAGGGCTGGAAGGGACTAGTCAGGAGTAGGTTTAGGATGTGGGGCCTGGGCGGGGTGGGATAGGTTACCTTATTCATTTCCTGATGTCAGAGGATTAAATTGCTTAATATCTGTTAAGCTCTTTGCCTCAAGGGCACAAAGTACACTCTAAAAGTTGGCTATTATTAATATTAATGCTCTCCTCGATCAATAATAAACTATAAATCTATATATCTGTGCCTACTTGGGTTGGGCCCATTACTTCTTTGTATTGAATTTAAATCACCAATCAAATATTCATGTCATTTATCTGCCAAAACACAAGTACAGGCAGACTCATTCACAATACTCTTATCCTTTAGTTTATTTGGTGGGACCCTAGACCTTTGAAAATGTCTTTTCTGGATGCACAAAGGAGATGGCGGCCCCTTGGGCACTTGTTTATTTCCTTGAAGGAAAGGAAAGAGAATCCACCATGGTGCTCCCTCAGTAAGGGATCCCTGCTCCCTCCCCCAGTGTCCTTTCTCCTTGATCCTGTCTATTAAGGTTAGGGCCACAGATTGGGGGCGATAATCACCGGGGAGGAGTTTCACAGGCCCATAACCACAGCTCTGGGTTCACCCTCTACACCCTCTTCCTCCTCCTCTTCCCTCCCTCCCCCTTCTTATCTAACCCTGCTGTCCTAACTTGCCCTGGCTTCTCATTTGCGCCCCAGTCCTGCTTTGACCCTTTCTGGCTGGGCAGAACCATTCCCGAAGGAAATAACCTCACAAGGAGCCTTATGTGACCATCCACTGTTTATACGTTTGGCCTTAGGTAAATGAGGTCAAATGAAACAAAAGTCCAGCCCAGTGGCTGTCACCTCACTTCCCTTTGTCAGACACTCCTGCTGACTCTCAAATGAACCGACTCCGAAGCTTTCTTCTGTCTTGAAAACAGGTCAGTTTTCAGGGCTCAGGAGGTGTGACCTTTCATGCACTTGGGTCTCCAAGGCAGTCCTGGAGAGACTGCGTCCTCCTTCCAGAATCTTCTCCAATCCAGGCAGCTCTCACCAGGTCTCTAGAAGAAGGCAGTGCTTTTAGTAACTGCATCACAGATTAATTAACATGTTCTCCTCAGATTAGAATCTCGATATGCATTGCTTGTAGGCATTTAAACTGATATAATAGCCTTTTGGAGGGCTATTTGGCAATATATATCAAAAGCCTTGAAAATGTAGATTCTCCTGACTCGGTAATTCCACCCCTGGGAATTTATCCAGAAAAAATAATCAGAGATTCAGCCAAAAAATGTATGCATAAGAATATTTACTGCAGTGCTAGTTATAGTGTTAAAAAAAAAAATCAAAAGAATCCACAGGGATTTGGTTAAATAATTTATGGCACTTTCCTCTAAAGGAATACTAGGGAATACTAGGCAGTCTTGTTTTTTTAAAGTGTATTTAAAGCATATAAATGATATGCACCACAGATGCTCTCCTGTTGCTCTCCAGATCCTCTCTGCCTATCCAGGCTCCCTGCCCTTGACCCCTCTCTGAATCTGTGCAGTGAGAGACACAGCCAGAAGAGGGTGAGGTTAGGGTCTTGATTCCTGGCTTGATCTCTTCCTGGCGTGCTTCTCTCTAACAAGCAGCACCTCTCCTTGTCCTCCCACCCTCATGCCTCTGTCCAATAGGGGCCTGTCCCTGACCCTGTGGGCTTAGCTGGAGAAATCTCTACAGTCTGCCATTCAGCTCTTCTCCTGTTCCCTTCACCTGTCCTCGGGAGGTTGGAGGGAAACTTATTTCCCGGAGGACCTTGACTGAAAATAAAATGCTTACAATATAAAGAGAAGTGGCTGAATCGGGCTAGAAAACAGTATAATCCCAACTCTATCCTTCAATAAATATATTGGAAAAGGAAAACCTATCAATACATGAAAGTGGGGAGAGACTGGGAGGAAATATACCAAATGATTAACTGCTGTTGCCCCTGGGTTGGGAGACTGTGAACGCATTTTCTGGTCATCTTTATACAATTCTGTGTTTTGCACATTCTCAAAAGTAATTATGTATTGCCTTTACAGTGAAAAAATATTTAAATTAATCTACATTTTAAAATGCAACTGGTAAAACAGAAAAATTAACTACTCGATAACAATATAATGGTAGACCAGCCACCCACGAGCATAGCACAGATGGTAGGCTGTAGGTAAATATATAATGATGTAATCTGAAAGAAGATATAAGCATCTCAGGGTGAACTGTAATAGGTCTTGGCTGTCCCCAGTCAACCCCATCTCATGCTGACATATCTTCCCAAGACTTGGTCCCACTTTAGAAAATTCCTTGCTGGGGTTGGAATTTCTCACAGGCGCACTTGATCTGGGCCCCAGCCTAGGTCCTGCCTGGAGCTGGGCTCAGGGTAGCATAGGAAGGGGTAGGGGATTTGAAGATCAAGCTGACAGATTAGGCCTGAGCAAGTCAACACTCGGTACCCGCCCAGGTGTATCCTTAAATATGGTTCCGCACCCACTTAGTAGGGGTAGGGAAATTCTGCTAGTAAAACTCCTACGCCTCTATGCCCAAGGTAAGAATATTAACAAATACCAAACACAGCATAACATTTTGACTTACTGAAAGTGGTCTTTCTTTCACAGATTCTCCAGTGCTTGTACCCGGGGAGAACTCAGCAACTTGCCGCCTTAGGATGGGAGTAATACATAGAAGGATATGCTTACAAAGACTTGGTCACCCTCTCCAAAATTTACTTAACTTTTTTGGGTGAGGGGAGTGGAGTGGGATTTCATATGGGCCAAACGCTTCTGTGATACTTGACTTTGCTTAGATTTCTTTTGTATTTTCTAAACCAGATGGTTTCTTTAAAAACATACCAGGGATTTGAATTTCTAAGAGAGTAAAATGAATTCCTCGTATACAACAAGTGCTTCCTATGCAGGACTTTTGGAGTTTCAGGGAAGATAGGCTGCATCTTTGGGAACATTCAACTGGCTGGTCTCAGATAAACATGCAGACTCAAAAAGCACGAGGCAACTTGCCTGAGCTAGTCACAGAAATGATAAGAGATAACTAACCCTTAAATAGAGACCGCTAAGGGCGGGGCTGTGTTCTAAGCACCCCCCAGCCCGTGTTCCTATTTCATGCCCCAAACAGGCACTATTATAACCGTCATGTTACAGCTGAGAAAGCAGGAACGTAGGGAGGGAAAATATCCTGCCCAAGGTCACACATGAGCAAGCAGCAGAACCTGGATTTGAACCCGGGGGGGTTGGCACCACCAGTAGTGTATTTCAGGTCTTACTCAAGGATGGAGTATATACTTCGGCTAAAATTTATGTTTTGCCCATTATATCGGGAGTCATGCCTGGAAACCTGAGTTCGCTGGCTCTGTGTTCCTGATTTTTTTTCTCCCCCGTGATCTTTTAGCGCCTTTCATAGATTGGTAACTGGGACAGCTGCCCAGTTCTTCTGCCTCTAAATCTGGCTCTGCTGGGCATCCAAGTGTCCCTGATCATGGCGTGTCAGGGAGGAAACATCAGACATGATCTCTCAAGATCAGAGCCAAGAAAAGCTGCATCCCGCGGTCTCATGAGCTTGTAGTGCCTACGCACACTCTGCGTCCTGATTTGCTGCAAGAGAAAATAGTGTCTGAATCTTTAGGCATCCTTTGTGATGCCCAGTGCCCTCCCGATCAGGGCGAGGTTACTCCAGCAACCCAGCGCCCTCACATTCCCTGCAAATCCAGAGGTGAAGGTGTTCACTAATTACTTTCATCTGCAAAGACCGCATCTCTCTGAGCGGCGTGCCCTCAGAAGGACTTTTTTTTAAAACCTGCTGCAGGTTAAAAAGCAGACCTGCTTTTTAATTTATTAAAAGACTTGGCATTTTTTTCCCCCACTGAGCATTTTAAAATACAATTAGACAAAATGGAATAATAATCAGGCAAAAGTACTGAGGAGTTTTCACAGAGGGGGTCGTCCTTTCTCATGTTCCTTTCCACTTCTGGGCTTTTCTGCTGGGATAACATGCCGATGGAATGGACATTGATGACTCCCCCCCCACACACACACCCCATCCCTACATGCCCGCAGACCCAGGCTCTTGGGAATCAACCGCTTCTAGCCCTTGCTAGAAGACACAGGACGCGTGACCCTAGCAGCCTCATGCCATGCACTGGTCTGTCTCCTTGTTTGGGACATTTTAATCAATTTATCCTTAAGATCAGCCTGAGCATTTGTATCTTTAAATAAGTTCCCTAGGCCAAGTTCGAGAGCCTCAGTAAACTCTGAGAAGAAGATCTACACCTACTTTTCCCATCATTGTATCTCTTGTACCGACAGTCTGGACCATGCAAGAATTGGGTCAAGGTCATGGAATGAATGAACGAAATTTCAGGAGACATGTTAGAGGTTTTTAGAGAAACAAACGAGAAGAACAATCTCACCTCCCTCCCCAATGACTGGAACAAGGAAATGGACCGTGAGATATTGGAACTCTGCACCAAAGATTTTGTTCACACAGGCAGGTATGTATAGGACACTGGATTTCGTAATGTATGAAACATGCTGTGTAAAGGGAAACCCATCAAATAGTCACTACTGGCCTCTTACCAGTGGCATCACCAGAATAGAAAGACAAATGGCAGACGTGGCCTGAAAATTCAGCATTCTACTATGACACTTGCCTCTGCACTAGGTCTCCAAAGAGGTGAAGGTATGTGCATTCTTTGATAAGTAAAAGCCTTCAGATTGTATCACAGCCCACCCCCTCAATCCCCACGCTACCTGGTGCCCCTTCACGAGCCCATGGAGCAGTCCCTGTGTGCAGCCCAACACGCCCATTTATGAAAGGTGCCAATGTGCCCCGCTGGGCTGGGAGGACCTTGAGCGTAGCTTTTCTGCAACATTTGCCCTTGTGAAGCCTGGCGCCTGCTCACACCTAATAGGCCTTCTAGAAATGTTGATTGTTGAATCCCTTCGTCCACCCGTCAGTGTGGATTTCGGTATTTAAAACTGCTTTTGATGCGCTGGGATTTGTTAACAGGAGAACAATGAGTTCAAAGCACATCGTGAGCCTCAGAAGGGACGTTATTCCCATTTCATCAGCTTCCAACTATCCTCCTCTCGTCCTCAGCGCAGCCCTCTCCTTATGACTGAATGGGCAACTGATCAAATGCACCTTTGTCCTCTACAAGGACACTGGCCTGTGTGAAGAGGCTTGCACCGATTTCCTTATTCCTTCAGTGTACTTCATGACAAGAGGAGGAAATCAGACTTGGAAACAGGTCAGATCAAATTTCCATTTGAATACTTTCACTTCCCTATCCTCCCTTTTTCCTTCTGTCCCTCCATCCCTCTCCCCTCCCTTTTTCCCTCCTTCCTTCCTCCCTAGCTTCTAAACTCTTGCCTTCTACATGTGCCTGCACCTGAAGCAGGATGACATTCTCTATCATGGATAGCAGGCAGCAGATCAATCGTTCCAAGTCCAACATTTAAAATATTAAAAGAGATATAATCGCCTAGGCAGTTTGTTTGGATTGCAAACCTCTGGGGCTCGGCTGGCCCAGCACCATTTTCCACTGGAGACCCCCCAGTTCACTCTCTCTGGCCTAGGAGAAAAGTCTTGGATGTTGGGCTTGCCAACTAGACCCTCCTCCAGCTACACTGACACTGATATGTCCCTGCAGACCTGATTTTGACACAAACAAGGCCAGCTTCCCAGGCTGAGCCTCGCTCACACTCTGACTCATGGCCCTATAGGGAGTGAATCCTCTGCTTCTCCCAGCCAGGCTCGTGGCACTCAGCAGGCAGACAATTCCAACTAGCCTGGGATAAGACAGACGCTGCCCCTGGGGTTGACCTCCTGGCTTTTTTATTTCCTAACTGGAGAGAGTGGGTAGATTTCCTTTTGCGGTGACCCTTGTTCCTTCGTTGCCGGACAAAGTTTCACTGACTATTCATGGGACCACGTATGCCAGGCAGGGTACTGGGCACCCAACTTCCTGCCCAGGAGCAAGCAAAGGCAAGTCTGGGCATCCCGTCACTAATGCAGTTCTTACCAGAAAGATCACAAACTTAAGAACAATGCATAATCGGGGCGCCTGGGTGGCTCAGTGGGTTAGGCCGCTGCCTTCGGCTCAGGTCATGATCTCGGGGTCCTGGGATCGAGTCCCGCATTGGGCTCTCTGCTCAGCAGGGAGCCTGCTTCCTCCTCTCTCTCTGCCTGCCTCTCTGTCTACTTGTGATCTCTCTCTGTCAAATAAATAAATAAATAAATCTTAAAAAAAAAAAAAGAATAATACATAATCATGTGAACTCCTGAGTCCAGAAGATGGTTCTAAACTATATTTGAATGTGACAGAGTCAGTTATAGACGGCTGCCCGGGAGCCACCTTCCTTCCAGCCTTCGTCTCTTTCTTCTCTCCTGGTGCTTTGCTCACTCCCCAGGCAGGAGCCCCATAGCGTCACAGATGAGAAGGCTGCCCTCTTCAGCCTGGCTAGTGGATCCTCGCAAGTAAGAGTCTTACCCTTCTCCACAGTTGGAAAGGTGGAGGCCATTCTGGGGAGGGGCGGGGCATGACACAACGTGGCTTGTCTCTTGCTGATATTTCATGTCGCACACCTTAACCTTCATGCATTGCTGTGCCAAGGGACCATCCCCACTCCACTAAGGATAAGGGAGAGAATGGACAGGAAGGAGGAACAAGGGGGCCAGGGTAGGGTTGCTGGAAAAAAATACAGGCATCTTTTAGCCCAAATATTTGGAAAATACACTAAAAGATTATTCTTCATTCACTTGAAATTCAAATCGGATTACACACCCTAAATCTGGCAACCGTACCAGAAAGCCCATTGCTACCTTAGGAAAAAGCCTCCTCACTTCCTGTTATCACCTACAACCCCAATGCAGGTGGCGTGGCTGCTCCAGTGAGCGGGGCTGGGGGGGACGCTCTTCAAAAGACGAAGTGCCCCTTTGAAAGATGACATTTATTTGGGATCTCCACTTGGAGTAAATGTTATCTAGGCAAACCCAAGACACAAAGAATGACCTAGACTCCTTCTTCTCCACCGGTTTCTGTGGAGCATTTCGTGATAACGTGGGACCACTTTATCTTCCCTCAGTAAGCCAGGGTTTTCCTGGAGGGATTAGTTTGCTAGAGCTGTGTAACAAGTACCACAAGAGGAGAGGCTTAAACAACAGAAATTTATTATCTCACAGTCCGGAGGCTGGAAACCTGAGATCACAATGTCGGCAGGGTTGGCTCCTTCTGAGGGCTGAGAGGGAGAACCTGCCCAGGACTTTCCCCCAGTTTCTGGTGTTTGCTGGCAATCTTTGGCATTCTTTAGTTCATGGAAATTTTACTGTCATCTCTGGCTTCATGTTCCCATGGTGTTCCTGTCTGTGTGTGTCTCCGTGTGCAAATTTCCCTGTTTTATAAAGGTACCCAGTCCTATTAGATTAAGGGCCACCCTGAGGACCTCATTTTAATTTGATTACCTCTGTAAAGACCTGTTTTCCAAATAAGGTTATATTCTGGAATATCGGGAGTTAGGACTTCAACATATCCTTTTTAGGGAGGTGATACAATGCAACCCACAGAAATGCACCTTAATGGTGTGCCTATTTACGTTCGCTAGGAAGATAAGGGACCATCCTAATTGGAGTCAGTGATGTGGTTCCTTTGCTGGCTTCAGTTGATAATGATTTAAGGCCTTGGAGTAATGGAAGATAAACTGCTTGTCACTGCCCACTCTGCGTTCCAGGAGATCACGTTTCTGTGTGAGGCCAGCCCCGGCGTTGCCCTGCAAAGGGCTTTTCCATTATGTTAAGAGCTGGTGATGATAGCCACCATTAATATTCAGCCCTTTGACCTCCACCCTCTCCCATTCCTTCTACCCCACGCACGTCCTTCTGACCCTCCGGGAGGTAACATCAGGCCTGCTCTCCCCAAGAGACCTCTGCGATTGTTTGCCCGCAGCTGGGGGACTCACGATGCTTTGGGCAGCATGTGTTCATGGAGGGGAGTATAAGAGGGAGAAAGGGAGTCTTTCTTGCAGGTCTTCACCCTCCCCCTTCCAATCCAGCTAATATCAGAACAGTCTGTCTTGCTTCCCTACTCCACGCAGATGCTGGGAGAGCGAGATAAAATTCCTTGTCAGTTTGGGCCCTGAATTCTCATTTATTTATTAAGAAATGATCCCATTTTCTCCAAGGACCCATCTATCCTGTTTTCCTGGGCACTATCCATTACTGCAGAAACGAAGAAAGGGAGAGACCACTTAAGCAATGGGCTTTGGGTGGTTCTAGAGGTCTTCTTTCACCAGGGAGAATGGTTTTTGAAGCCTGTCCAGGAAATTTGGTCCTAAAAGCAGCCTGCTCATTTGAGCTTCTGCGGAGCTGACTAGTGTGATGAAGGGAGTGCCAGGGCAGTAGAAGGGGCCTGAGTGAGTCCGTTCAGGTGCCCTAACCGAGGGCCACGGGCTCAGTGAATTCAACACCAGACACTTGCTGTCTCACGGATCCTGAGTCTGGAAGTCTAAGATCAAGGTGTTGGCCGGGTAGGCTCCTTCTGAGGACTCTCTCCTTTATTCATGGCTGCCTTCTCCCTGTATCCTCACGTGGTCTTTCCCTGTGCATGACTGCGTCCTGATTGCGGCCTCATATTGGATTAAAACCACCCCAGTGACCTCCTTTAACCTTAATTACCTCCGTGAAGACCCAGTCTCCAAATACAGTCCACATTCTGAGATACTGGGAGATAGACTTCGACATATGGATTTGGGGGTGGGGCACAGTTCAGCCCATCACAGTGCCCTTGTATGGAAATTCAGTGGGGGACTTGGGTCTCAGGTTTCACTCAGCCTCTGGGTAAGTGACTTTGGGGAGTGTGTCAGCTGGAGGTTTTAGTTGTCAGTGGCAGAAACATTCCAGGCTCACTTGAGCAACATAGAATTGAATTAGGATGCTATTGAGTGCACACTGACATGATGGGAAGGCTGGGAACGAGACAGAAACTGGCTGGCACTGTGGGGGATGGGAAGCAGAAGCCCCAGGAAAGTGCACTGTGATGGAAATGCTTGGATCAGGGTGTAGGAGCTGACAAGAGTGAGCTCAAGAGTGAGGAGGGACAGCTCCCTGCTGGGTGGGGCAGGAGGTGGAAGGACCCAGAGACTTGGCCTCAGTGATGGGAGCCGGGCACCAGGGTTCATGGCTTTGTAGCCCACCTCTCATCAGGAGGAGTGATTCCATAAGAGAAAATCAGCAACTGTCAAAAGAGGAAATGGGTGTTGTGAAGCCCAAAACAATGACAAGCAACTGTCTCATGACTTATTTCCTTGCTTGAGAAAAGGGGGTTGGCCTGGGCAACCTCTAGGTCTGTCTTCATTAAACATTGACTAAAGCTCCCTACCACTTCTTTCTTGAGTTCCTCCCCTTTCTTTGTCAGGTGGGTGTTGAGACTTCCACTCCTGGATTCTTTATTGCCCACAGTGCCTCCCTGGCCTTTGATTGCTCCCCGGTGTTTCCCCCAGTGGAGGCGTTGGCCTCTGTTTGTTCAGGAAGGTCACCAGGCTTGTACTGCTATAAAAAAAGCAGAGTGAGCTTTTCTGGTATGGATCAGTTTATTAATGTCTTCTTTGTGATTTGTACTGGTAATAAATATTATATTCATTATAAACAATAATTCAACCTGCCATTCTTTCTCTGGTCCTCAGTTACCTTGTCCATAAAACAAGAAGGTTGAATTAAAGGATTATTAAGGTCTCTTTCAGCTTGAGCTCTGTTGGATTCCACGAAAATTAAACTCCTCAGGGTAGGGAGCCTGTGGGGGTGGACTGTGAGGCATCCCCCTAGAACTTGGAAATGGAAAATGTAATTTTCCTCTAAGGGAAAAATTATAAAACCAGCTGGCATCAGATCAAAGGAGATATATTCAAAGTCTCCTTAAATGGACAGGATGGATCTCAGACCAGAGAAGTCTGGATTGACAACACTAACGTGCCCAGGGGCAGAATGGCCTGTCAGAATGGGATGGAGCACCACAGACATGGAGCAAAGGGAGGCTGGGAGCTCACTGGGATTTATTCAAAATTTGCCAAGACGAGGTTAGGGCAAGGCAGTGGGCAGGGTGCCAACACATTAGAAGACTCTGGACCCTCTGTTGCCTGTGTCAGTGTAGTAGAGATGGGGAGGAGCGTTAAGCTGTCAGGACTGGGATGAGAATCCACATGGCTAACAACCCACTTGGCAGAGGTGCCCACCAAACAGGAAGGTCTTTAGCTACAGCTGGAACAAGGCCCTAGGGTCCTACCATACCCAACATTTACACATTTATCTTCTAATGGCTGGGACATCTGTGGGGTCCTTGGTGTGGGAAGAGCAGTAAGTAGGAACATATAAGAGGCTCAGGGCAGAAACTGTTTCTCAATCAGCCCAGAATTATTTTAATATTTAATAACTTACACGTTTGAATCATTCATTCTCTTTTTCTGATTCCAACTCCCCAAGCAATCCTTTGATTTGAATGTGGTTTCCCATGTTTCTACCTGTAGGGAGAGAATGGGCATGATAGGCTTACCTGATTGTAACAAGACTGTATTTTTCAAAATAAACAAACAGACTTTCTGTTTTATCAGTCTCTTGGGAGCCTGATCACATAGATCACGTGACTTCCCCCTGAGAGAGAAATTCATTCTTGGCTTACAGACAAAGTCAACTGCCCCAATTAAAAAACCAAACAAAACCAAACAAAAAGACCCAAACTTGCTGCATGGAAATGCTTCTTAGAAGTAGCCAGCCAGCTCCTCTTTCAAACTTAGAATCAGTGGTCCAAGGGTTTCTTCAGTATTTTTCCACAGGATCTCTGGCGGAATTTCCACAGCTTGTAAAAATTCAACTATAGACAGCAGCATGATACAGTGGTTTTCTCTCTCTCTCTGGTGTGTGTGTGTGTTTAACAAATTTTTACTAACACATTTTATTTTCAAACAGAATCTCACAAAGGACCTCAAGCTCCGGATAAGCATATCCATATGCTAGACATCTCTTCTTGGGGGTGTAGTAGGCACATCAGATATGAGATGTACAGATAACATTCTTCTCTTTTTTTTCTTTAAGATCGTATTCACTTATTTGAGAGAGAGAGCAGAGCAAGAGACGAGAGAAAGAGAGCACATGAGCAGAGGAAGGGCAGAGGCGGAGGGAGAAGCAGACCCCACCGAACAGACTCCCAGAGGCGGGACTGGATCTCAGGGCCCTGGGATGACGATCTGAGCTGAAGAGAGACACTTAACTGACTGAACCACCCAGGTACCCCTTAAATAGAATTCTTGATGACCTGCCTTTCTCCACACCTGCTCCTCCCTTTCAGGCCAAAAACCTAAAATCATTCTCAGGTCTTCTCTTCCCAAACTCTTGCTTCCTCATACATTATATATTTAGAACCCCATCTCTTCCAGGCCAGGCCCCCTTATTCATGAAAGCATGTTGCCAGCCACTATCCCCTCTCACCTGGGTCACTGCAATAGCCTTACAATAGGTCTCCCTGCTTCCATTTCTGCTTCTGTGTATTTCTTCTCTATGTAGTGAAGGGCTATGTTCAAAAATGTGGATTAGATCATATCTCCCTGTTCAAAGTGCTCCAACGTTTTCCATCGCACTTAGAATAAAAATCAAACTCTTGGCTGTGGTCGGCAAGGCCCTCCACCATCTGGTTTCCTGGTATGTCAGTGATTAAACCACTCTCCCCCTTATTCTCTTGGCTCCAGACACACTGGACTTATTGTTGTTCCTCAACTGTGCCAAGTTTGTTCTCTGCTTTGCATTCCCTGTTGTGCCTGCTTAGAACCACTGGTGCCCTTGACTTTGAATGGCTCACTTCCTCACGCCAGTCGCCAGTCGAGTCTTTGTCCAAAGGACACCTCAGAGAGGCCTTCCCTTACCACCTTGTTAAAAGAACCGCCCTGACTCATTTCTGCCTTCCAGCTCCTTGATTAGCTCCCTCTTCCCGTAGGGTATTTTTTAGAGGATGCTGTGGTATGCCCCCCAGCGCCCCCTTCAGGACGGAGCAGCACTCTTGGCTCTAGCTGCTGAGAGTGCTGGTTGCCATTAGTCCACACCTGAGATGCTTACCAGGCATCAGTCTTTGCCCTAAGAAGCAGCCTCACCCACATTTATACCCACCCGCTGGAGGCAGCCTGTATCCAATGGCTAGTCCCACAGGGGTACAAATGCTCAGTCCCCTGCTCTCAATGGAGACAACTCTGTTAGCCAAGCTCCAGACCTTCCTGTAGGACTGGGTGAGGCTTCTGCTCCCAGTGCTTCAGAGCTTGACTTTTTCCCTCTGCCCAGCCTGCAGAACCCTGTGCAACCCCTCACAGGTGCTGTTCCTGAGAGCGCTCCTGTAAATCTCTGTCTCAGGGTCTCCTTCCTGCGGGTCACTACCTACAATTCATTGTTTACTTATGTCCTGTCTCCCCAACGAAGACCAAAGTTCAATGAGAGCAGTAATATTGTCCGTCTTTTTCACCTCTGTATCTGACCCCAGGTGCCTCGCATGGTGCCTGGCATACAGTAGGAATTCAATAAATACCTGCTGAGTGAATGAGGGAGTGTATCTCCAGTATATACCATAAATGAAAGTGGGGGGACAGGCAAAATAGGTGAGGTACAACTTCCAGTTATAAAATAAGAAAGTCATGGGGATGTAAAGTAGCACGGGGAATGTAGTCAATAATATCATAATAATTTTGTGTTGTGACAGATGGTAACTAGACTTACCACGCTGATCCTTCATAATGTATATAAATGTTGAGACACTCTAACATAAAGGTCAACTACACTTCAACTAAAAAAAAGCTAATATATTGGACTGATAAAAAGTAAAACCTGATACATTGACTTCATCAAAATTAAAAATTTATGTATGTGATAAAGAACTTGAATCCATACCATGTAAAAAAAACCTAACAAATCAATAGTAAAAAATAACTTGGGTAGAAATGGGCAAAAGACTTGAATATGCAATTAACAAAGAAGAAGTATGAGAAGTTAATAAGCACATGAAAAGATGCCCATCATCATTAATTATCAAAAAATTTTTGAATTAAAAGCACAATAAGGTAAACTTTTATACCCACTAAAATGCTGAAACCAAAAGCTAATGACACACATGTTGGCCAGGATGTGGAGCAACTGGAATTTGAATACACTGTTGGGGAGAGTATAAAAAAACAATGTAACTATTTTGGAAGCTATTTGATAGTATCTTATAAAATTAAACATACATTTACCATATGACCTGGGAATTTCATCCTGAGAGACATTTATCCAATATAAATAAAAGCATCTACCTACCAAAAAAAGTTTGTGGAAGAATGCTCTTGTCAAGCGTATTCATACTACTGCAGACTCGAAATACCCTGAATGTCCATCGTCAGGAAAATGCAAAACAGAACTAGAGTCTATTGATACACTGAAACAGCGCTCATCAAGACAAGGAATGAGCTACCCATACACAGAACAGCTTGTTGAGTGAAAGCAGCCAAATGAAAAGTACATATTGTGGGAGCCCATGAACATGAAAAAAAAAAAAAAAAAAGACTTATCTATGTGCTCCACGTCTAAGCGGTTGCCCGGAGAGGGAAGGGTACCTTCTGGGAGAGTCTTGTGGTAAAGATGGTCTTAGGGAACAACCCTCAACTGGTCTGAGAACTCCTGCTCCGCCTCCTTTTTACCCACATTTTTGGTAACTCTGGGGCGAGGGTTGCCTAATGGACTACTGCAATACTGCCTATGTGGGGGGAGTTGTTTGAGGAGGAATATGACCTCCAGGGTATGTACACATGTATAAAATATTATCTGTGCTGGGGAAACGAATGAAGACCGACCACGGAAAAAAAAGTGAAACTGCCTTTTTTAAATTGTGGGGGTGGGGTGTGAGAAGGCAGATGGGAGGAGCTCCTCCTGTGGCCACTCCCACCACTGTTCCACTTGAGAAGTCCCTGGGGGACCTTGCAGTACCTTAGGACAGAGCTGATTCTGGAATCAGGAACTTGACTTTCACGGCCAGGCTCCATTGCAAATAAGGCATTCACAGTGCCTCCTTAAGTCAAGACTTGGCGTTACACATGCATGAGCCCACTCAGCAGGGTTGAGGAGCCCCACACTCTGCTCTGGGAAAAGAAGAGACGTGGGAAATGAAGTGGCCTGTGTCTCTGAAGTCAGTGATAAATCTTAGGGATCTAGAGAAGACCCTAGGGGATTTAGTATCTCCAGTGAGATTTGGGGTTGGAGGGATGACTTGAGACTCTGGAACCCCAAGTCAAGAGTGGTCCCAGGCAGGGAGACGACTTGGGTCCAGCCCTGGGGTCAGACCTTTATTCCAGTAGAATGTGCAGGAAGCCAAGGGCCCTGGTGACAGCTCCTTTTCTCCTGTGTCCTTATAGTAATTCTCTATTTCCAGGACTAGAATTCACTGGAATATTCAATGCGCCATCACCACAAGGAGGTGAAGGCCATTTCTGGGTCAGAGAAGGTGACATTGCCTATTTGTTCTCTCCCCATTTCTTCTCCCAATCGCTCCCGCATCTGACTGATCTTTTTTCATTCTACTCTGCATTTTTGACAGAGACAGGAAAACAAGGCTGTCTGCCAGTTTCAGATGTCCTGACTTCTTGCCTGGATGGAAACACGCTGAGTTGGAATGAGATAATGCTGGGGTATCTTTCCCCTGAAACCAGGAGGGAAATGTGACCAGGTATGTGGGGGTCAGACTCCCACCCCGGCGATTCCCCCAGAGCCACAGAGAGGCTTAGCCGACCTCTGCTCTCCCCTTCCTCACTGGGGAGACGAAGTTCCCAGGGCAGCCAGAGCCAGAACTAGCTGTTTCAGTAGCTGCAATGTGGCATTCAGCTCCTCTAGAAGGCTGCTGGAACCAAGTCCACTGCTTGGTCCCTAGGAAGGGGTTCTGGAATTATCTGGCTATTTTTTTTTTCTCCCCTGAAGCCCTTTCACAAAGCAAAAAGGAAAGTAGTCAACGCAGCAAATGTCCAACAGCCTTCCAGATAGTCTGGATATATCCATCACAGCCTGGGCCGGCTCATTACACACTGTGAGGAGACCAGTCCCGGGTCCCTAAGCAGGTTGATGCTGGCCTGTAGGCAGGAATGTTCATGAAGGACACAGAGCATGAGGAGCTGAGCTGGACTGAGTACATCAGTGTCCTGGAGACTGCCAGAGAAGACAAATCCTTTCCTCAGGACCACCGAGGCCACGCGTTGGGGGAAATGCCTCTGAGGACCTTAAGGATGCATGTCATTGGCGTAAGTACACACAGTTGCCTGATGCCAGTAATAGCCATTGATGAGCAAACATCCTCACAGAAAAGCACATAATGCCTCATCTCTGCCACGGCTAAATTGTTTTTATAAAATTCTCATCACTGTTCTAAAGAATAAAAACACCACCAGCACATCGTGTCCTCATCAGGGTTTAGGGCAGGCCTGGGCTCTGTTCCTGGCCCCAGCAATCGCTTACTCACCTTAATGATCTTGGGCAAGTCCTCCCATTTTTTTTTTAATTAAAAAAATTTTTTTTTCATTTCTAGGCTTTGAAATCTGTTTGTTAGTAATAATATGACCATTACTACCATTACTCTGGAGTGCCCACTGTGGGTTCTGCACTGTTCTAGGAGCTCGAAAAAGAGTGGCAAGTAAGCAAGCAGACAAAACGTGTCCTCTTCAAGGAGAAAGGAACCACACAGGTTATGTTGACTGGAATGATTTTATAAAAAGAATTGTGAACTCTAAGGAAGAGTTGGAATTAAGAATACACTGAAGCTTAGAGGAGGGGGCACCCCTGAGGATCTTCAGAGGGACATGTTTTCCCCATTCTGCATCTGCGGTCCCTGAGAGTTACAGAATTTAGGCTATGGCAGGCAAAGTACTTGCCACAATGTGTCTGTTGTAAAGTTGTTGCCTCTGACTTCAAGACTCACCCCCACACCCCTCCAGTTCACGCTTTGTGATGCTGGAGCGGCACTAGGTCTGCCATATTTAGTTCATCGTTGCCACCTGCCGCCTGGTAAATTCTCACCATAGGAGGCACTGAAGGGAGGCTGGGAGGCTTGGAGGCTGGACAGTGAGAGGGACTGCACCCTCCTGGGTGCTCCCGAGGGTTTCCTGGCTGCTTCTCTCGAGATGTTGCCACCCTCATCCTCGCAGTGGCAGAGGAGTTCAGTTTGCAATTCTGCCAGCAGTTGTGCAACCAGCCTCGGCACACCCCTTCTGGGACTCCAGCACCCACCGAGCAATAAGCACCCCTCCTCCAACGTTTGCACACCACCAGTACCGAGGTGCCCCTCCTCCAAGCTTCTATGTGTTCCAAATTCCAGCCCTAACTTAGAGTTAACAATTCTTATAAAATCATCCCAGTCAATATAACTGGTGTGGTTCCTTTCTCCTTACTAGACCCTGCTTTATAACCGTGGGCACTGAGAAACTGGCCTAGCTGATTCTAGGCCTTTGTTCTATCCACTGTCTCTCCCATGATGTCTGTCTGGCTGCAGGTCTCTGGGAGAGGAGGGTTCGCCCTGACCACTGAGCACCCCCAAGAAGATCTGCCTCACCTTTTGTGATAAAGAAGGAAGACAGTGCTCAGGTGGTCACTCTCCAGGGAGCGGGCACTTGGGGCTAAAAAAAAAAAAAATGAGACCAGTCTTTTGCTTGTCCACTCCCCTTCTGAGGGCAGCTGGTGGCACTCTATTCTTGCTTCTTTCCTGCGTATGGGACCTGGATTTGGGTCAGACCAGAGGTCTCTTGGTTTGGGACAAAGTAGATCCTTTCTCCAAGCCCAGGATTAGTCATAATTGGTCTAAGCCAGCCATATTTCTCTCCCTCCCTTCTGCCCATGATCGGGCATGTCACTTGGTCTTGACCAATGAGACAGAAAGAAATGCGGCAGAAATCCACAGGGGTGTTCCGTTGACGAGCAACAAGTACTACCCTACTCTTTCTTTCTAGCTGGACTTTCGGCAGCTAACTTGGGACCATGAGATGGCACTATTGGGGATGAGAAGTGAACAGGTAAGAGCAACAAAGCAAAGAACTAGCGAAGAAGAAGCAAAGCAAAGAAGAGCCAGGATTCTGGATGGCACGTCACAGTCTGGACTCCCGACTCTATGCTTCTCTTATGGGAATAAATGAATTGCTTGATGCTGCTAGTAGTAGTTGGGCATTCTGCCATTTGTGACCAAAAGCCTTCCCATTTGATAGAAAACAGCCCGTCCACCTCAACACAGCACCCCTGTCTCCTCCATTGGTGCCTGCTCAACCCTCACACCAACTGCTGCAGGCCGCACCCCAGAAAAGGCAGCCCCCATTCTGACAACCATGGCCATCAGCCTGCTCTGCAGGGGTGGCCCCCAGCGTGCCACACATGCCGCGCTTTCCTCTGCTAGGCTCTGGCGCAACCTTCAGAGCAAGAGGGCATATAAATAAAAGGCCTTATGTTTTATATGCTAGTCAATATTTATTCGACCCCACCAGAGCAGTGGACTGGAAGGAACAGAGAGACTATAAAATGTCTTCTGTACTGAAGCTTGAAATCGTGCTGGAGGAAAGGGGCTTCTCCGTGCCCTCACTGCAAAATAGTCTTCAACCCAGCAGAGCTTGGGAGCCCTTGGGAAGCAGAGCGGCTGGGGCAATCTGGTGAAGGAGGACAGAGACAGCCCAGGGCTGCAGACACATGGCAACAGCCACACTCTCCTTGCAGCTCCAACCTGCATCTTGAGTGGCTTATCTCAAATGCAGAAGGTCCTGTGTCCCCAGGGATGGCTCTTCTCTCCTCGCTTAGAGGATCTCACGGGAAAGCCCACACTTTTAAGGGCTGCAACTGAGGGATCTTTCTAAAGTCCTTTGGGGGTGTTTGTATATTTGATGGACGGCACTCCACCCACCCACCCCCAACATCTCGAGTCCCTGCTTATCCTTGCTTTTCCCTGATGCTGTGTTTCGTTGCTTTTCCCGCCCTTATGCTCCCTTATCTGCTCTGTTCGTCCCCCGTTGTTCATCTCTCTTCCCAACCCCTAGCCTTCACGCAGCATCTGTTGTTTGCTTCGGGCAGGGTAGATGATTCTGTCTCTACTCAAAACTTTCAAAGCTCCCCCTGGACTACTCACCCTGGTCCCAAATCTGTTGCCTGATATTGTAGAACCTTCCCCTTCTGCCCTCCAGTTTCAGCCTTATCTTCATCTCTCCCTTCCATGGACATTGTGAGCTCATTGGAAATGACTCTCTAAACCCACTCCAGGACCCCTTTCCTCCATGCCTTTTCTGAGGCTGCTCTTGTTCCGGAGATGACTTTCTTCTTCCCCACCAGAATCTAATCAAATCCACCAAAGCTGTGCTTAAATGCCTCCTCAGTTTCCTTCAATCTTTGCTTTTCTCTCTGGGAGAGGGTTTTTCTGCATCTGGATCACTAGCAATTCATACTCATTGCACTAGAATCAGTAGAATTTTCTGTTTTGCGTATGATTTCCCCCCCTTCTTTTACATAATAAATCAGTGGTTCTCAACCAGGAGGTGACTCCCCATCTCTACTCTGGGACACATTTGGCAATGTCTGGAGACATGCTTGGTTGTCACCCTGTGGGGGTGCCCCTGACATGGTGGGGAGAGGCCAGGGATGCTGCTATAGACATCCCACAATGCACAGGGCCCCCCCCAACCCCTGCCACAGCAAAGAACCATCCAGCGCAAGACGTCAACACTGTCAAAATTGAGAAACCCTGCATTAGATTATAAGTGTCCTGAAAGCAGAAATCACACTTCCTATTCCTTTTATTCTCCACAGTACACAGTTTTGAACCATAGTTTTGTTCAATTATTTTAAATGAATGACCATATATGTTTAACATACATTTACTTACTCTGTCTTGAACCAGTATGTAGATGCCTACTGCCCAAAGCGTGATCTGCCCTCTGCATTACCCACATAATATGCCCATTAGCCACCACATGTAATATATAGGATGGCTCACAGGGTAGCCCATCATCATTGGCATTCTCCCAGCCTCTCTCCGCATTGCTGGGTCCCATAAAGTAAAAATCCCAGCTCATATTTGCTCCGCTCCTTACAGAAATTCCTTCACCAAGCTAGCTTTAGTATATTATGTCTTCTGTCTTTATGGAGGGTCAATAAAAGTAGCACTCTGCTGAACAGTGCTTCCGTGCTGTGGAACTTGAGTTAGCCCGATTTTGTACACTCCCCACACTTGAAGGTGACTTTAAACGCAGCCCCTTCATTTTACAAATGAGGAGAGTCAGTTTCTCTGTATTATTCAGCGTCCTTTATCCAATGACCTACATGATAAATTCCTACCTAACTTCAATTCCAGGAACACGTTTTGTCTTTGTAGATGTATATGTTGTTGAGAAGACAAAAACCTAGGCACCCTAATATGCTTCTCTCTTTGGCTTAGCTGTCAGAAAAGTTAGCACCAAATTAAAAGTCTAAGTGTTAGAATCTGCTCCACTCAGATGTCTGAAAGCATCTCTTTATTTCTTTTGCTTTCTTCAGCAGGAGAGTTATCCTTAAATACCTGCTCTTGTGCTGTGTTTCAATCTTTCAGCTGCCTCAAGTCTTTGGCAGTGAGTGGGTACAAATCTTAAGTGAAACAAACAGAAACTACTTTGGCGCTATTGTGAGCCATCTTGTGTTGTTGGGGGCCAAGCGCTGGGTGCTGGGGCGGAGGCAACCTGGTTAGAATTTCAGCTCTACCACTTGACACCATCGGCGTCACCTTGGGCTTATTACCTAACCAATCTCAGAAGTGCTACCCCATAGGGCTGGCGAAAGCATCAAATGCGAGAGGACACGTCGATGAGAGCCCCTTCCTGGGTCTGCCTGGTAACAGATGAGTCACGTGCATATTTCCTGCTTTAGTGTCCAGCCTTGTTTATGAAGTCCACGGTGCTGTATTTGCTCCACCGAGGGTCTGCCTCAGCCATTTTTCAGTAATAGGAACAAAATTTTCACTTTAACAGAAATTCATCTTCTTTTAAGAGAGACATGGGAGGGGTAGAGGGAGAGAGAGAATCTTAAGCAGGCTCCATGCCCAGTGCAGAGCCTGAGGCAGGGCTCCATCCCACGACCCTGAGAACATGACCTGAGCCAAAGTCACAAGTCAGGTAGTTAACCTCCTGTGCCACCCAAGCACCCCAACATAGATTCATATAGTTATGATTTATCTCCCCATTTAAGCTAATGTAACTCATAAGTTATCATTCTCTGTTCCTATGATTTTCTTTGGTAGAGTAAGTCATGTAAACAACAGCACAACACTCTACTTTGGGTCCTTTGATTAGCTGTTCTGGTAGCTATTTTCAGAGCTTGGCACTGTCTGTGCTCCTGTCACTTAGGCTTAACAGCTGGCCTTGAGGTTTCACGTTGTAAATATAGGGAATATGGCCAAAAAAGGCTACTTATTTTTCTTCTTGCTTAAGATGGGATGAATTTAGAAACCAATGGAGAATACCAACTACTCTACATGTCTTTATCATTAAACAGCTTCCCATTTATTTGGAAGCACAGAGGCCTTGGAGAAAAAAAAAGTTAAACAGTTTAATTTCTTCGGAAAAAAAAACAAAAACAAAAAACCCCTTTAGTTTTTGGAGTAGTTCAATTCTCCCAGCTCCTGGTGAGGAACTGAAGAATGAAGGTTCAGAGAGACCTCAGGGCCTGGCCTAGTACTATTGCCATGCCCATGGAGCCAGGGGGCACATTCTTCCCATGCTCCCTACTAAAACTGAGACCCCAAACCCAGAAATACTTATATTCCTTACTGAGTTGAAAGGCGGAGATTTGGGGTTAAAGTTTGTGAACCTTAGGGTGCCTGGGTGGTTCAGTTGGTTTAGCGTCTGTCTTTGGCTCAGATCATAATCCCTGGGTCCTGGGATTGAGTCCCACATCGGACCCTCTGCTCAGCAGGGAGCCTGCTTTTCCTTCTGCCTGCTGCTTCCCCTGTTTGTGCTCTCTCTCGCTCTCTCCTTCAAAAAAATAAATACAATCTTAAAAAGAAAAAAAAAGTTTGTGAACTTTCTACCTTCCAAAGCTGTGTAATCCAAATATGGTCATCATTTGCCTCCTGTTCCCCTTTAAATTTACATTCCAGTTAATAAAAGGAAATCAAGTTAAAACCCCAGTTCCTCAGTTTCACTGGCCACATCTTCAAAAGCTCAGTAGCCACATGTGGCTAGTACTACCCACATTGAGCAGCTCAGATGTCCGACAAATTCATCGTCACAGAAAGAGTTGTTCAACAGTGCTGTTCTAGAGCCTTCTACCTAAAGGGGGGTTGTTGCCAATGAGAGGCACTGCAGCATGTATGCCATTTCTCACAGTTCTAAAACTGTTTTTTTCAGAGGAGGAGCTTGGCGACAGGCGCTGCCAGTGGTGAACCCTCCCTGGGTCTCCTTTTTTGAGGGCTTGCTGTTTGGCACCCCAGCCTCTCTAATGATTATAGAAAGCTACAGACAACAATGAGTCCGGGGGCAATTGGTGATAGTCCTTTGCTCCAAATATGTGTATACCTGAATTCAGGCGTGTGTCCCAGTCAGTGGCCAAAGGACAATCTCTAATACCTCCAAGAAATGTTGCCCTGAAAGCGTTTACTGTCCCAAGCAGAGTCCCGCTTCCAGCATTGCCCTGGTAAAAAGTCCTAGTATCCACCCCAAACGGAAAAGATGAGGGATCATCTGGTTTCTGCAAGGCCAAGGGTTGGCTTTACATTTGCTCCTTTTATATTGGTTCAGAGAAGTGTCCAAATATGGAATGGGATGCTCTGTATTCTCCAACTTCCCGGGGAGGTTTCTATTTTATATGTTTCAGTACATAAAAATATACAAACTAAATGCTATCACTATTGTCTCTCTGTGTCCCCGAATCCAGCTGACCTTCACTTTTCTGAATTCTCTGCCTCTCTGGAGGCTTTGGCACGGGGACAGATCCCTCACTGTAGTACCCGCATGGTGCCTTTGAAGCCTAAAACAATCTTTTTTCCTGGTCCCAAAATAGCACCACTGTGATTACCCCTGATGCCCCGGCTGTCTTTATCCCAGGTCTGGCTCTGCCTTCTCCTTATCTAGATAACGACTGGCACATGGAACGTTGTATCTTTTTTGCTCCCAATTTCACACTTTTCCTCACATACTTTGTTAATAAACACATGACCATCCACGGAGCTCTTCCCACATGCCCGAAACAGTGGTGAGTGCTTTCCCTGTGTTACCCGCATTTCATTTCACCCCCTGCTCAGCTACCTCCTCCTTCTGAGCCACTGTTACCTCTCACCTGGACCACTGCAGATGCTTCCTAACACATGTCCTTTCCTCTGTCCTTGTTGCCTTTGGTCTGTGCTCAGGCGAGCAGCCAGAAGGAGCCTATTCAAACGTGAGTCAGGTCATGTCCTTGCCCACGGCTCCAGCATGCTCTCTTCCGACTCAGAGCCCAGGGCAAATGGCCTAGAATACCCTAAGCGATCTGTGCCCCATGTGTGCCCTGTCACTGTCCTGACCGCATCTCCTACCACTTACCCCTCCTTATTCTGAGCCAGCCACACTGGCCTTAGGGCCTTTGCACTTGGTTTTCTCCCTGCCAGATGTCCATGTGGCTTGCTCCTTTGCCTCCTTCAAGTCTCTCTTTATTTAAGTACCGCTTTCCCGTGAGGGCTTCCCCAGCCACGCTATTTAAAATCACACACACACATACACATACACACACATATGTCATCTCCATAGCACTTAACACCATTAATCGGTCCTATATTGAGCTGACTTATTGTCAGTCTTCTCAAATGATGAATCTAAGCTCTACAAGAATAGGACTTTTGTCTATTTCATTTACTGGCATATTCCCAGCACCTGGCACATTTTAAGGTACTCAGTAAGTATTTTTGAATAAGTGAACGAACTCTCTGAGATCTGTAGTCAACTCCCATTTTGTGGGTGGGGAAACTGAAGTGTATGGTTAAGCGACTGGCCTGCCATCATGCGGCTGGTCCTTCAGACCCTAAAACTCATGTGCTTCAGCCCAACACGTGCAACAGCCCGTGACAATGACTAACATCCCATCAGTGCCCTCTGGAGGGGCCCCGCCAGCCCTCACCTTGCACCTGCTCCCCTGCCCACTCATGTGTTCAAGCAGAGGACTTCTGCAGTGTGTCAGCCTCGATGAAAGCAAGTTCAGCAAATTCCACAGATGCCAGCTATCGTCAGGCAGAACTTCCAGAAATGGCAGCATCTCTTTCCCTTTCGGTCCAGAAAAGCTCAAAAAAATGCAGATTCTCCAAAGACTCGGGTGCAAGCTCACTGTCCTCTTGGGTAGCCTGATACTAGGTAAGCTATCTATTAAACAGAGCTGGGAATAATGAGGGAAACCTTTGATTTTGACCCAGAACAGAGGGTGAGGAGTTCAGCAAATAAAGCCTGGCCTGTTAGCCAATTTCTCATTGTTGTGGTGAAGAGGTTGCATATTAAATTTAATTTTGATAAGCTATGTAGAGGAGAAGGAAATGTGTTTTAAATATTAGCTAGTGAACAGCTAGAACAAAACAAACTTTTTTAAAGAATGGATTTGGAACTATCGGTACACTTTTTTTTTTAGGTTTCTCTTTTTTTAATTGTGGTAAAAGCCACATAACATAAAATTCACCATCTTAGCCATTTTTAAGTGTACAGTTCAGTAATGGTAAGTATAGACACACTGTTGTGCAGCCAATCTCCAGAACTTTCTCATCTTGTGGATCCTAGCAGCTCTCCATTCTCCCCTCCCCCAGCCCCAATGACCACCATTCGACTCTTAGTTTCTGTGAACTCGACTACTCTAGATACCTCATAGAGCGGAATGAGGAATAGCAACAGCACGAGTCTTTTTGTGCCTTGTTGATTTCACTTAACATAATGCCTTCAAGTTTCACCCATGTGGTAGCATAGGTATGTTTTTAAAACCAACTTTTGAGCCCGCTTCCCTTGATTAGGCTGGAGGTAAAGTCTGGGGACTATTTTTAGAGATGCTTATCTTTTCATAAGCATTTTGTCTGCATTTATGATGTGTAAAAATAATGCTTTGTTTACAACCACCCTGTTCAAATGGTTGAGGCGTGCCACAGAGTGGTACTTTTCCATTTAATTTTACTTTTTCCATTAAAATAAAATCATTTATTAAAACAATCGTCCATAAATAGAGAACACTATTTAAATAAGATACACAGTGTAGGGCATGTTTTTGTGCAGTGGTTCTGACTGTCTCCAGGAATCCTGGATCCTCTGATGCATGTCAGGGCCACTGAGGAAGGGTCTGGGAGGACTGAACTTTGACCCTAGTCCCCTAGTTTTGTTCAGAGCAGCTCTAGTTGCAAATCTCATGTTGTGGGGTCCTACATGATATTTTATTTCAATAAAAAAGTTTCCATAGTGTGGTGACATCATTGTTGCCCAGCAAATATTCTGATTCTCCCTTCCCCTTCCCACCCAAGCCCAGGCACTTGGTAGAGTTGTAGTTCTTGACTTTCTGATGATTGGGTAGAGCTTTGGGACTAATTTTGGCCAGTGAGGGTATCATAACGTTTAATTCCTAATGCAAATCCCTCCAGACCACCCCACTTCTGTCTTTTCCCTTTGCCATTATGGATTTCATGTTTGCGTCCTCCCAAAATTCAGATATTGAATCCCCAATCCTCAAGGTGATGCTGTTTGGGATGGGGCCTATGGGCGATAATTGGATCATGAGAGTGGAACCTTCATGGTGGGACTGATGCTTTCATAAGAAGAGACAGGAGAGAGAGTATCTCAGCTCAGGGCCATGTGAGGGCATGGCAAGAAGACACCATCTATGAACCAGGAAGAGAGAGTTCTCCTCAGACACTGGATCTTCCAGCACCGTGATCTTGAACTCTCTGGCCTCCAGAACTGTGAGGAATAAAGATTTGTTGCTTAAGCCACTGAACTTGTGGTATTCTGTTATAGCAGCCCACACAGAGGCATAGGGTTACTGGCAATGCAGTGGCTACTACTGTATCAGCATGGGTCCCAGAATGAGTATGAGGAGGATAACACAGAGAAGAGGTTTCAGCCAGTTCAAAATATTCAGCATGAGCTAAGAATAATTATTTTTTGTCTTAAGCCACTAACATTTCCGGGTTGATTTGTTACTAACCCCGCCTATCTTGACTGATACACATAGTTTTTGAAAGTGAGAAAACCACCATTTTGGAGATATCTAAATGCTGCTGCAGAGTAAGATAGCTCTTCACTAACTTGGAAGTCTTTTTTTCCTTTTTTTTTTTTTTTAAAGATTTTATTTATTTGACAGAGATCACAAGTAGCCAGAGAGGCAGGCAGAGAGAGGAGGAAACAGGCTCCCCACTGAGCAGAGAGCCTGATGTGGGGCTCGGTCCCAGGACCCTTGGGATCATGACCTGAGCCGAAGGCAGAGGCTTTAACCTACTGAGTCACTTCCTAACTTGGAAGTCTTTTTAAACATTGCTTAATCCAGTCTTGTTTTCTGTGGTTTTAGGTTGGGCTGGGGTTTATGTTTTCTTCCTCTTAGATGCTCACGCCACACTTGACTGGTACTCAAGGAATTTTAGGAGTTTCACCAAGTAGTTAACTTTTGTAACTTTTCTGCTGCTGCAGATTTTAATTTTTTTCCAGGAAAGGAATCTTTTGATTACCACAGGTTTTCTCATTCAGCAGTGCTACTAATACTTCTTCCTAATGCTCTACTCCCACCTCAGCTGTTTACACGAAGGAAAGAATTACATATTCATTTCTCCTCCTGCCTCATAGCTGAGTCATATTGAGAGAGAGACAGGGACAGATAGAATAAGGAGGAAGATGAAGAGGAGGAAGGAGGTAAATGAAAAGGAGACAAGAAATATTTTTTCGCACCTGTTTTATGTTACTGATCTCTTTTTCTAATCATGGGCTTTTGAGCTTGTGTTTATCAAAGTGTGGTTCTCCTACATCAGAATCACATGGCGAGCTTGTCAAAAATGCAAGTTGCTGTTCAGCACCCACTGGGAATATCAGTGTAATGCCCATGTATGCTGAACTTTGACAAACTCAGTGAAAAATCATTCAAATAACCCCTGTTGGGCATATATACAGCATCAAAAGCAGTCTTTTCTTTGTAGTATTAGATGATACCATTTTTTTAGCCCAGGCTCAGTATCCAAATTAGTTTCTGTTAAAAAAGAAATGTTGTAGTCAGTAAATTCTCAGCCCACTCTAGAACTCGCTTTTTCTATTATCTAGTTAAACAGAGTATATCAATATTTTAAAATGGAAAAAGAAAGTGATAGGGTCACATTTTGTGTTATTTATATCCTTTATATTCTTTAAACTGTTGCATTCTTAATTTAAGTGCCAAACACACACACAAAACAAACAAACAAAAAGACAACCTCAACGATTAATTGTCATGAAGCCAAGGGAGCATGAGTCACCCAGGTCCTGAGCCCCAGAATTACCACAGAAGCAACACATTGGTTATTGAAATCAGTCATCAATTCCACGTCCAAGACTTGACATGTATTATCTCATGTAATCCTTACCACCCTTTGAGAGAGGAATTATTTTGTTTATTTTACATGGAGGAGAACTAGACTCAGAGAAGTAATGTAAGTTGCCCAAGGCCACATAGCTGGTGTATGGTAGAGCTCGACTTCTATAACTTATACCCCAAGGCAACTGGCTTTCAAAAATTCACATCCTCTGAACCAAGCCCTTCTCCCCTGTAAGGAGCACTGAAACAGTGGAGGGAAAAGTTCAGGCAGAAAGGGGCAACATTTCCCAGAGGGTATGCCCACCTAGACCAAATCATCCTTAATTTATAAGAATAACCACAGGTTATAGCATGAAAAATATGGAAAGACTATGGAGCAGATTAGCATCATCTGCGAAGAGAATTTGCTTGGTCAGGAAAAAAAAACACTTCAAATATGGATGGTATTTCATTTGGTCAAAGTAGGTCAGAGAGTTGGACAGAGTGATAGGTGGTTCTTTATCAAGAGCTGTGTTTGACTGAGGGAATTAAAGTAAGATGGAAAGAATATGATGATGCCACAGTGTTTGGGTTCACCTGGGTAATATCAGGAATCTCTACGGAGGCAGGGACATTTACAGTTCCATATGAAATGTCACCAAGACAGGTTGACCGACAGAGACCATCCTAGAAATAACTGCCTACAGGGGAAGAAAATTCTATATGCTGTTGCATTTCTAATTCTATTTTCACAGGACAAAGATGGGAAGAAAATACAACAGGTGTCCTCTTGTTATAGCCATCATTATCAACAGAAGGTACACATTCTGGTTCCTTCTCCCTCTACCTGCTAGAAAGCCCACTGGATTTCTCATAACCCTTGCTTGCCCCATTTACCCATACCACCAGACTTGGGCATAATTTTTCTTAATATTCCTTTATTTAGACTTTAATTTAGGTGGGGGTAGAGGTTCCCACTATGTCTCTATCCTCTTCAGCCACTCACACGCTGTGGGGATGTAATAAATGCCTATTAATAATCATGATATTTCTTTGTTGTGGGTTTTCTATCTGGATAATGAATTGTCATTGGAGGAGAAATGTTCTGCAATAGCATATGTCAACTTTTTAATGAAAACTACTCTATTGAGTGTCTGCAAAGAGCTGTTCCAACGTAAGTTATTAGAATACCGTAGCATTAATTTTTAGGAATTGATATATACTTATGTGGAGTGGCTCCTGGAGCAGGAGGAATTGCAACTTAGACATTTTGCTACTTGACATGCAGGGGGGCTTCCCCATTAGCATCAAAAGCTTCTCCTGGTGTGGTTGCTTTGCTGATTGAGTCATGTAGATCATTCCAATTCGTTGTGATGGCTTACACTTTAATCATTCTTTCACGGTAATATAATGGTAATTGGTGTCATTTAATCCACGGTGCTGTTGAATGCCCTGAGACTTCTGGGGATTTCACACAACCCATCACACATTAACCTACACTACTTATTTACTCCATGGAAGAAGTAGCTCCCTTTTCCTCAGGCCCCTCAGCTCTTAAAGAAGTTGCCTGAGGTAGAATCCGTTCAACTGGGGTGCAGCCCCACACCAGGAGAGACGTTTTCCCTCTCTGAATTCTTCAGAGCTGTATGGCTTTTGCACTTTTCCCCAGAAATTCTGTAGGTCCCTGAGTGTATTCCCTCATGGGCCTTCCGGTGCAAATTTACTCTCGCTTCCGATGCTAGTGTTAGAGGGCTAGGGGAAAGAAGCACAGAGGTGAGGCAAACTCCTCTCTAAATCAGGCACTCCCGGGACCCCACTCTGGAAAGTGCGAACAATTAAAAACACAAAACAAAAGCAATGCTGAGAAGGGTCCAAAAAAAGACCACGACAACAACGACCATGACAACACACCAGCTTGAGGAGAGGGCATGACTGAAGGAAGGAGAATAAAGTGCCTATTTCTCAACTCTGATCCGTTCCTGAGCTGGGTACCCTTGAACTCGGTCTGCCTCCCCAAACCCCCAAGACTCTTGCAGGACAAACATGTCCGTGCGGCACCTTGTGGAAGCCAATCTTCTCTGGATCACCCTCCCATGGAAATAAATGACCCTAGCGGAATGGGGGACATAAGCTCACCAAGCACATAAATCACCATTATGCGCCACTCTGCATGATGGCGAGGCATGGGATCCAGAACCTGACAACACATGAGAAAGATTTGTAACTGGTTGTGGCTGTCAAGGAGGGAACCAACAAACCACACATCTCCAGCATTTTCAGATTTATTTTATTTTTGTCAAACTGGAGTGCTTGACCTTGATCTTTGCTTTCTGTATGGAAAAGAAATCAGACTTTAGCGGGCATCCATGCCATCTGAGGTGCAGATCGGATCTTAAGGGGAATGAAATGGACTCTCGTCCCAGCAGTACTGTTGCCTTTGAAGGGATTCCCATTGGATGGGGATACGGAAGAGAAGGGGGAAGGCGCACAAATAACTTTAGCCGGACGTGGCTCTCAGCTTTTGGTGTACAGGAAAAGCAAACTGGAAACCCAGCAGCACTAGGGGTGGGAGTGGGGACAGGGCAAAGGCTGGCTCTCTCTTAGGCAAAGGTGGATTCTTACATAGGTTAAGCAGATTGTTTGCTGTTTTTCTTTTGTTCTTTCACTGCTTTTTTGGTTTCTGTGATCTGAACACCAACCAGGAACAGTCAATCTTCAGTGCACCTGATCCCATTTTTCCTACCTACAGTCGCAGCAGATCTTAAGAGTGGATCAAGGATAACCCTCTTCCCCCGAGTTCACACTTCATCCCAGAACATTTCCTCCACGTGGAAATGTTCTTTGACTGGAAGACGAAGCTGGTTTTCAGGATGGAACTTATCATCTCCCCTGAGGAAACCCCAAAGAGACTGTGTGTTTCCTAGACACAGTTTTGCTCTAGTTCACCCTAGGCTCAAAGAATATTTGTTGGGACAGGGGCACCTGGGTGGCTCAGTGGGTTAAAGCCTCTGCCTTTGGCTCAGGTCATGATCCCAGGGTCCTGGGATCGAGCCCCGCATTGGGCTCTCTGCTCAGTGGGGAGCCTGCTTCCACCTCTCTCTCTCTCTTCCTGCCTCTCTGTCTACTTGTGGTCTCTGTCTGTCAAATAAATAAACAAAATCTTTAAAAAAAAATTTGTTGGGACAATGAAGGGCCACAACTAGTGATAGAAGCAAATAATCTTGGAGGATGGAGGACAGGATTCTAAGATAATATTTTGAATTCTTGATGTGCTTGATTTTTTCTGTTCCATTCTTTATCCCACATAACAGCAAAAACAAAACTAGCTATAGTTAGAAAATAAACTGACAATCCATGTATACACTATTACTCTAAGAAACCAATGATACAAGTTTTTTAGAAATTGTATAACAGATTAGTTAATGTCCAATAAAGTAACACTTGTACTAACATTAAAGAAATAACTTGTTCTTTATAGAAAGTCTGAAAAATAGAGAAAGTAGGGGTGCCTGGGTGGTTCAGTGGGTTAAGCCTCTGCCTTCGGCTCAGGTCATGATCTCAGGGTCCTGGAATGGAGCCCCACATCGGGCTCTCTGCTCAGCAGGGAGCCTGTTTCCCCTCTCTCTCTGCCTGCTTCTCTGCCTACTTGTGATCTTTCTGTTAAATAAAGAAATAAAAAATCTTAAAAAAAATGAATAGGGAAAGTAAGTAAAAGAAATAAAAAAAAATCACAAATAGTTCCATCCTCAATAAGTACCATAGTGATTTTTACTATTTAAAATGTCTAGTGTTCTTTGGAAATAGATAAATACATCTTTAAAATTATTTCTTTCCCTTTTTCCTTCCTCCTGTCCCTCTTTCTCTATCTTCCTCCCTGCCTGTCTTCCTGCCTTTCTTTCTTTCTCTCTTCCTTCCTTCCTTCCTTTTCTTCTCTCTAGGCAAAATTAATATCATTCTATGCACAGTTTTGTAATCCACATTTTTTCACTTAAAAGTACACGCTGAGCATCTTTTCAGATAAATGTCTACAATTTAGTGCTTGGAAATGAATTTCCAGTTTTCCATCAGGATGCAATTTTCTCTTGGGGTCGAATGCTGGATAGTAACCAACATCTTTCAGAAAATGCTTTAACGTAAGGCATTTTTAAAAAGAACTATCAAATTTTCTACTCCTCTTTCCTCATCCTCCCCTCAAGTAAGGAAGAAGTTAAAAATTTCTGCTACCATTGAGATGACATTTAAATACTGAAAGATCCTTTGGAAGGAAGTTTGTGGTTGTGTGAAAAAGGGGAGGAGGGGGGCTTTCAGCAGTCCCATGAAGGAAATGAATGCTTGTTTTGCTTGGAGGCCTTTTCCAAACTGGAAAGGAGACGAGCAAAGAACAGTGTCTTTTCCTCACAGGAAGCAGCACACTTGGGATCTACCAGCCTTTCAGGATGGGGCTTGGCCCTGGATTTTAGGAAGTCCATCCCTGCCCATAGCAGGAGGGCTGAACTAGTATTACCTAGAAACCACATCAAAACTGACCCAGAGCCCTCAGAGTCTACATGTTCTGCAGCAGTGTTGACAAAACCTTACCCAGGATCAGTCTTCCTTATAGGTGGCAAGCGTCAGATCTAAAAATCTTACCCCACTTCTTCAATAAGGCAGAAAAGAGGAAACCCACAATTGGAGGATTTGGTGGAGAAAATACTTCCAAGAAATCAGAACTAATGAATGTTAATGGGCCGACTCCATCCTATGTCATCAAGCAAAACACTGGAGCCCACGGACATAGAAAACCAATAGAGGGGCCATGTCCAGGGTTCCTTCAGTTTCATGATTTCTCCTTTGAGACCTCACCAGAATGCAGACAGAGGGCCAGGAGATGTCTGTAACTCTTTGCTTGACCTGACTGTTTGATTTCACAAAGGCATCCCATCTCACACATCCACAGTTTGAGCTCTGATGCCGTTGTCTACGGGGACTGCCATACCTAACTAACCCAGCCCGTAAAGGCAGCTGCCTATCTTGCTCAAATGATTTCTGAGAAAGGAAGTTGGTGAAAGACCCCCAACCACCTTTCCAGTGGTTCATGACCTACGCCATTCATAGCCCTCAACTCTTCCACTATTGACAAATGGTCTTCTCGGCTTTGTCATCAGTGAAAGAGAACACAGTCTTTGCAAAACTCTTCCTTCTTAACCTTGGTTCAAACATCCTTGTCCTGTCAAGGGATTGCTTGATTGCTGGCCACAGAAACCTGCACAAGCTTTGGGAAGATAGGAAATAAAAGACTTGAAGATACAGGGGTACCTCACAAAATCCAATGGTAAAAAAGCAGTGGGATCTCATGAGGGCGAGGAATTTGTAACTTGTAAGTGACCAAAACAAACAAAGAGCAAAAACCCAACAAAACAAAATTGGGGCACCTAGGTGACTCAGTGGGTTAAGCCTCTGCCTTCGGCTCAGGGTTCTGATCTCAGGGTTCTAGGATTGAGCCTCACATCAGGCTCTCTGCTTGGTGGGGAGTCTGCTTCCCCCTCTTTCTTTGCCTGCTTCTCTGCTTACTTGTGATCTCTCTCTGTCAAATAAATAAATAAAAATAAACCCAACAAAACAATAACTAAAAGTAAAACCATAATGTTGGCTTAAACGATCAAAAGGCTTATTTTTCTCATGGAACAGTTTTGTAGTAGGCAGTCATTCCTGTCCTTAGGAATCCAGAGGTGGGACATTTATCCTCGTCGCTGCAAGATGGCTGCTGCCCATCCAAGCACAGCATCTGTGTCCTAGTCCAGAAGAAGAGGGAGGGGCAGAGGGGCAAAGGGCTTCTAGTAACAAGAAACCTTTTGGAAAGTTCTCCCAGAGTTTCTACCCAGTGGTAGTCACCTAAAAGAAAGGTGAAAGAAAGGTCAGCTGAAAGAAAGAGCAAAAAGGATTTTGTTTTTTGTTTTTTATGTTTTGTTTTGTTTTTTGTTTGTGTTTGTGTTTTTGTTTTGTTTTGTTTTTAAGTAGACATACTGCTACCTGAAGCACAATCTGATTTCTGCTGGTAAAGATGAGAGAGGACGGAATATTGAGTAGCAGTTTGGTGAGCAGCAAACTACCCCAAACCCAGTGACTTAAAACAACCCCACTTTGTTTCCTTGTGACTTTGTGGGTCAAGGCTCAGGATGGATGGTTTGTCTCTGTTCTACAATGTCTGGGGCTTCAGCTGGGATGGCTCAGACGTGGGCTGGCTAGGGTGGCTGCTCTCTCCCTTCTCAGGGTATCAGCTGAGGTGGCTGGACCAGGGCTGGAGGATTCAAGACAGCCTCACTCATGGGTCTAGGGCTTCCTGTGGGCTTGGGCTGGGGTCTCTCTGTTCCTCTTCACATAAACTCTCGCTGGTTCGTGGGCTTTGATCATGCAGTAACCTAGTCCAAATGTCTTCCCATGGTGATGGGGTTCCAAGAGTTTGAAACAGAAACTTAAATCCTCTAAAGACCTTTTCTGGAAGTCATACAGCATCGTTCTTGACACCTTTTACTGGTCAAAGCAAGTCAGAAGGCACACTGGACAGCAAGGGGAGAGCAGACAGACCCCACTTCATGCTGGGAAAAGCAGCATATACACACAAGATGGGGGGACTCTTCCTAGCTGGCCACAGGCACTGAGACTACTCTTTCTCCTCCCTGTCCACCTGGCACTTGCCTCTGTTTTTGTCTGCAAATCTGTTCACTCTTCCTCAGCACCCAGTTGAAAGAAATTGCCCTAGAATGGTGCCATCAGCCCAGGAGTCCCCTTACCTCTATGAGTTCTGACTCCACAGCCAAATAACTGGAGTTGCTAAATCCCTATAAATGAGCATAGGGACAGGTCAGAAATCACTGGACAATCCTTTCTCTGGACTAGAAATCCCAACCCCTCCAAGTATTTCATAAATGTTTTTCTATGGCTCCCTTGGGAACTAACCTTCAAGGAAAAGGCACAGTCTTAGAGTAGGTATTTGACAGTGTGGGTGGTTGTGGATGATGCTGAATCATGGCAGAAAACCATTTGGAGAAATTTTAAGAAGTCGTTCATGAAAATACCATTTATGTTTTTATTTTTAAAGCCCTACATCCAAAGAAAAACCAATTTCCATCAGATTTCATTGTTATCTAGTGGGTGAGAGGAGTGATTTTTTTTTTCTTTTCTCGATACCTCCCTAAATACACACAACCTATGGACTGGATCCATTCATTTATAGGTGAGGCTCCTGTTACCAGTAAAAGCACTGTTTCCCTAAAGAGCAAAGAGAAAAGCATCAACAAGGGCATTCGCCCTGCCCAAGCTGAGGGGGTTGAGTGGGTGGATAATCATTGCCTTTACCAAAATGCTGTGCAGATGTCCTCCTGGTCCAAGGACAGATGACAGAGATCTAGGTGCCACCCTAAGTTTGAAAACAACTGAAGTTAGAATTCTTAATTGGAAGTCCAAAGAATGCATGAACCCCATGAAATTATACACAAATTTTAGCATGTGTGTTCATTTTTCTGTAGCTGGAATCTTTAGCTTTCATCAGATTCCCAAAGGGGCTTATGAACAACACCCCCACCCAACATGGGCCCGGCCACCAAAAGCCAAGACCTGTTGAATGAACTCACACCCAGGAGTTGCGATGACTGAACAATGATATGGAATTTACTGGGGACAATTTCTGTCACAAACATCTGCTTATGCTGGGGTGCTAATTTCTGGCATGTAAGGGACTGATGTAAAAATGGTCACCATCAAAAAAGAGCGTAGTTGCAGAGGGATCTAGAGTCTAGTGAAACCAAGAGGCCAGGACTGATGGCTCAACATTCTTTTGCTGTTGAAACAGAGAGGAGAGGTATAGCCTTTTAAGCCCAGTGATCACAGCAAAGCATGTCTGTTTCCCTGTTTCCCTGAGGAGAGACTGAGGGGTCGACCAGGAGCCCTCCAGCCCTGCCTTATCTCAGATGTGTTTGGACCTGTCAATCAGTCTCAAGATGGACCCCACAGTCTCGCTGAGTCGTTGGGTCTTCCTACATCCCAGCATGGGGGCTCTGAGAAGCAGAGGGTTGCTGGACTGCGCCAAGGGCTTTCCTCCAATCCTAGTGATTTCGCTTCTTTCTCTGCCAAGAGTGGCTGGGACAGATGCCCTAAAGCAAGCAGAGGGGATCTGCCCTGCCAACAGTCACCACTAAGCCCTTCTGCTCAAGGTACATTCATGCTGTTCTCAGATTTCAGTTTCTCATGAGGGATCTGGGTCTCTGCTGGGTGTCCCTTGCCCTCTTTGGGAATGCTTCTGGTATTTTATGCTCTGCGTTGGGGCTTGATCTGATTTCCTGAGGTAACCAGCACAGACCCACGAAGCAAACTACTAGAAGGGATGCGCCAGGGGGGATGCAAATGACAAACGGGAAAACTCCTTCCGTGGAATTAATTTTCTTCCCCCAACCACCTGCCTCTCCATCCCTTTTGCTAAGGCTGATCTTCGAGGACTAATTTCTGCTAGGTAAATAGCAATGGGGACATCAATTTCTTGTCAGCGGAAGCAGCTTTGACAGTTCTTGTCCTTCATTCAAGCACGTGAATGCTTTGCCTAAATTGCACTTTTCTCAATTAGCGTACCTTGAAAGCCCACTCTGTCCCTGGCTCATAATCTCGAAGGCGACTGTTAATGCAAACCGTGGATGGTATCTCCACAGAAGTGTGTCAAAGTGGCGCGAAGGAGGCATTCAAGCACATTCAGCTTACTTCAGACGGAGAGGTCAGCTTCAGAAATTAGGCTTTTAAAATCTGAGGAACAAATTTACCTGAGTATGTCTTTAAAAAGTTATATTTTTTTAAGACACACAAAAAGAGTTGTGTCATTTTCCAAAGGAAAGGACCGAAAGATGGCCACATCCTCTGAGGTGAGCGTTTCAGCTCTGGGCTAGCTCTGGAATTTTCACGTGACCTCTAGGGCTACTTCTTGGCCGTACCCTGGGACTCTGAGGGAAACCTCAGCAAGTCACCTGCCTCTTTGAGGCCCACGGGACTCGATGGGTACAAACATTTCCACAGTACTTTCATATACCTTCTTATAGATCATTCTTCCAGCAACCCTATGAAGTAGATATTAAAGCTCTGTTCTTCAGATGGAGACACCAAGGCTCAAAGGACTGAGGGTATTGCCCAAAGTCACACAGCTTGGAAGGGGCAGAACCTGGCTTGTTTTCAGGCCTTTTAATTGAGTCCAGCATACAGCCCCCTCCACCCAAGGCAACCCAGCTCTCAGATACCTAAAAAATCTGGAATCCAGTCTTTCCTTAGAAGACTTGAGACGTTAAATCCTAGGACAGGAGAAATTTCTCCCACCACTGTCTTGTCCTTTGGCCTCAACCGGATGTACCTATTCTTTTGTTTCTTGGCCTGGAGAGGAAATAGACAGCTACGACAGTGTTCTGAGACTTAATTAACTAATCTCTTTAACATTCAGCTGTCTTGGGCAAAAGGGTCCAGGCTACAAGATTTCCAGAAAATTCTCTGCACAGAGAATCTAGCTTTTCAATTGCAAAACTCCTTTAATAAAAAAGAGGGTGGGGGAGGTCTTCCCCTAGGCAGGGCAGGAGGAAAGAGGGGGATCAGGGAGCAGAAAGCCTGGTCAAGGGCCAGGGGCCCTCCCTGGGAAGCGAGCTGGCAGGAGCCTGGAAGGAGTCTGAGCAAATGGCTCACAGCCCCCAGAAGCAGCTCTTGAGGCAGGCCATGGCGCCATGTGACAGATGGGTGACCTTGGTCAGGGATGCTTGTTTCTGCATTGTGCACCACGTGGCAGTGGGGGGAGTACCGTCCCCCGAGATTTGACATCTCAGCCTCTGTGATAAACAAGGCTAAACGAATTAGCCAACAAAAAAATTAATTGAATTTTATAGAGGGAATGTTTTGCTTATCTCGTCTCTGCTAACAAAACCGAGACAATCCTGGCGTTGTCATGGCTTTTCTCCCTTGTCTCTTACAAATGGTCCACAATGTGTGTGATGGGTGAGATGGGCAGTATCATGTCCTGCAGGTCACAAGGCCTCCTCGGAGCCCGCTTTTTATTTGCCACTGAAGCCCGGGGACTGCTTCCAGATGCTGCCTACGTGGCTTTACATCATTTCTCCCCAGGATCATAATCCCAGCTCATTGATTAAGAAGAGGGGAGTTGAGGGAGTGCCAGGATGTGGGGGATCCCCAGGGTCAGGTCTAGTACCCCATGTTGTCATTACAGGGCTACCCTTGGGCCCCCAAATTGCCACCTGTAATCTCAGCCTACAATAAGCCCCACTTTCAGAGTGGGGGAGAGCAAGAGGCAGCAAACCCAGGCCTGAGTTTGAGGCTGTTTCTGTGAGGCTGAAATTCCCTATAAGGAAGGTGAAATGATAAGGCTGTCTCCTCAGGCTGTGCTTGACTGCTCACCGAGAGCAGACTGTGGGCCTTGGGCCAAGAAGAGACCACTCTCAGGTAGTTACAGAAAGAGGTGACCCATCCTGTTGCAAAAGCTGAAACTGAGAGACGTGGGGGTGTGGAGAACCCAGAACAGCAGAAGTGCTTGAAATTAGGTGGCTCTGGGTAGAAACCGCCGCCCCCATCCCCATGCCCCTGACTTCCCTATAAGGGATCACGCAAGTTACAAGTGGAGACTTGGCCAAGCGCTCACTGCTGGGACAGGAGGAGCCTGGGAAAGAGGGCAGTGAGAAATGAGGCCTATGATTTCCGCTTTAGAAAAATCCAGCTCTATGGCCACTGTGATCGCTTTTATGATTTGGGCAAGTAGTCTAAGGCTACCCGATCTGTTTTCGCAAATATCAAGTTCAGGTCCCAGGGAAAGACCTCTCGTGCCTTTTCTCTTCTCATTATCAACCAGGGCTTAAGAGTGTTTGTGGCAGCATTTTCCCTTCTCCTCCATTGACCCCGCTTCTGGCAGATGGAGGATTCTCTGCTGACTGAGTTCTATGGACTCTGCTGCTGTTTTTTGACTGTAGCACGTTTTGTCTGTGACAAGTCAAAGCGAGGGGAGGTCCTGGGGAGTCCAGCTTGGAATTCTAAACCCACACATGTCAGGGTGTCCAAGGTTGAAAGTGGGAGGACAGATATATGTGCGTGTGTGTGTGTGTGTGTGTGTGTGTGTGTGTGTGTGTGTAGAGTGGGGCTCATAGGAAGCCCCTGGGCTCCCAAGCAGGGCCCAGGAGGGCTCAGCCCTGACTGTGTCTTTGTCACTGACTCAGCTTGCACAAGAAAAGACACAGGGTTCACTCTCTCTGGTCTCCATTTTCCTGTCCATCAGAAATGACTGCTAATCCTGGCCTGTCATCCTCATGAAGTCGTTTTAGATTGATTTTGTAAAGCTGGCAGGAAGGATTAGGCCGTGTCACTCAGCAGAGCTGCTAGGGGAAACTCACTAGAAATGCTAAAGACTGTTAGGGTCATAGATCAGCCTCAGCCTGTGGAATCTCAGATGTTCATGGAGCTGTGGTCTAGGGGATGTTCACGTTCTCTGGTTCTAGATGTGAAGGCAGGCTCTGCCTGTGCCTCTCGGGCTTGGACTTCTAAGCACAGTTAAAGTTAAACCTTATGGAGGGTTTTCTATGAACCAGAGACTGTTCCAGTCAATTCTCTTCAAAACTGTGTGACATACCAGCAATTATTCTACACACTTTGTAGACAAGGACATGTTGGGGCATGTTGAAGCAAAGCATCCTTCCTGTTACTCTACTGTTAATAATAGACCAAGCAGTATTCAAATCCAGGAAGCTCACTTTCAGAACGTGAGGGTTACAGGGGAAGCCCTATGGAGGCCTTGGGTGGCTGAGAGCACATTCCACTGCTGACGTCATCAAGTCACTGAGGTGTCCCCCTTCACCTCTCTGGGCCACATGTCCCTCACCTATACAATGAGGGGCTTCACAAAGGTCCCTTCCATCTTTAAAAACCTAGAAAGTTGTAGTTTACCTGTAATTGGGGACAAGGTCTTCTTGTGGAGTAGCTGGACAGCCACCACAAACAGAAACAGAAGAAATCCAGATGTGATCAGAACAACACAAGCAGGATTACTGCCACGACCACTGGCCCTTCTCAACACTTGCTAGGTACCAGACACTAAGCCCTTTGTAGTCCTGGTCTCATACCACAGACTTCTCAGGTAAGGCCTGATGCCATCCCTGTTTTGCAGGTGCAACAACTAAGGCCCAGAAAGATTAATAAACTCACTCAAGGTCACATAGAGGTCTGGGACATTTCTTCCTGCCCCCTCTGTTCACCAAGTTCATTCCCTTCCACCCCAGAAAGATGCTGCTGCACACCCAAGAGCTCCAGGGAAGGTAATGTTTGGAGTTAACATCGGAACAAACTTCCCAAATGCAATTTCTGCCAACATAAATATTGGGATAGACATTTGGCTCGTGGACATCCCTTGCATGCCACCTAGGAACTGAAGCTGGGTTTGGGAAGGACAGGTCAACTATGGGACACAATTATCACCCAGGTCACCTTCAACGGGCGGCCTTTTATTTGGCTTCTACATTTAGACATCTTGGGGAACCAGATCTTAAAAACTCGTGCTGGAGGGATCTGTCCCCACTTTCTTCCCTTTTGATTAAACATTGAATTTAAATGTCAGCAGACAGATGGAAAATAAATAGGCTTTGCATTGATGGTTCATCGCGGTCCACATTTTCCAGGCAAAATTTCACTGCAGACCAGAAAATGAGCATAGGTTCTGGGGAGCAGCATGGGGAAGGGGAAAGGGATTGGTTTCTAAGTGTTAAGAGGGAAGGCACAGAGAGTGGCAGAAGACAGTCAGCATGTACTCCTTAGGTCTCGGGACTGGCCCCTGGGAAGCTGAAAAGAGGGAGGAGAATGGAACACTGGAGGAGATATCCATGTTGGTCAGAGCCAGCGACGGTCTGTCATGACCACCACCCAAAGCTTGGTGGTAGCTTAGGCCCAAATATTATTTTTCTTTAGCATCACTGACATCATAGTCCAACGTGAGTTGGAAGCTGGGGGTGAGGGGAAGGTGGCAGGCTCTCTGCCACCTGGTCATTAGGGACCCGGACTCCTCCACCTTGTGTCTCTGGCATTACCTCCAAGGCTAGGGGCCTTTCACTCCATCATGAAGAAAGAGCGGTCTCGTGAATAAGACATCCCCGCTCTCACCACCTGACTGTACACCACATGCCCTGTCATGTTCCAGAGTGGGAACTAGTCCCATGGACCCATCTACCTGCAAGGAGACTAGACTTTAGCATACTGCTGCTGCCAGGAAAATGAGAAATGGACTTGCTGAGCCCCTAAGTGTTGTTCCTGCCACATTAAACTTCTGGGTTCCCAAAAGTTGATCCCCACGACCTTCCTCAAAAGCTAATAAAACCTAACAGGTGAAGGTCTCAAGACAGTCCCAGGGGATTTCATCGTTTTCCCTGGTATATATCTAAGAAAAGATAGAAAAGCTATTTAATGGTTTTCTTGTGGCAAACAATGCTGTAATAAAAATCTGTTCAGTCCATCTGATCACCATATTTCTATAGACAAAGACCCAGATCAATCTGCACTTTCTGAGTGTAATGGTACATTTAGTATGATCTATAGCTGATGGCTGCACGTTAGCTTTCTGAGTCTGGCTACTGCGTTATCGAAGATTATGATGGTCGTGTGTGCTCATCTGAGGACAGGTACATTCAACCAGTGATTCTCAAACATTAGTGTCTTTTAGGATCAACTGAAAAAACCCTGTTAAAATGCAGATGTTTTCCCTCCCACCACCCGAGATATTCAAATTTTATGGGTCTGAGGTGGGACCCAGAACCTCCATTTCTTTTAAAAGATTTTATTTACTTACTTGAGAGAGAGAGGGAGATGGAACACAAGAGTACAATTTGGAGAGGGAGTGGGCAGAGGCAGAGACAGAAACAGATTCCCCATTGAGCAGGGAACCCAATGCCTGACTTGATCCCAAGACCCTGGGATCATGACCTGAGCCAAAGGCAGATGCTTAACTGACTGAGCTACCAAGGCTCCCCAGAATCCACATTTTTAAGAAGCATCTGAGATAAATCAAAGCAAGGTAAAATTCTGGGGAATCCAGCTTGGAATTCTAGATCAAAGATTGTAACCACTGAATAAGAACATAGTTCAGTTCTTCTGCAGGGTGATCATTTTGGAATATACTTGAATCCAGAGTAATTGATATAGCTGATGTCACCTTAAAAAATAAACAAGCAGGGGCACCTGGGTGGCTCAGTGGGTTAAAGCCTCAGCCTTCGGCTCAGGTCATGATCTCAGGGTCCCGGGATTGAGCCCCGCATCGGGCCCTCTGCTCAGCGGGGAGCCTGCTTCCCCTTCTCTCTCTGCCTGCCTCTCTGCCTACTTGTGATCTCTCTCCCTCTGTCAAATAAATAAATAAAATAAAATAAAACTTTAAAAAATTTAAAGAAAAGCTGATGGAACATTTGGATAGCTCGGTTAAGCATCCAACTCTTGATCTCAGCTAAGGTCTTGATCCCAGGGTCCTGAGTTCAAGCCCTGCAGGGAGCCTACTTAACAAACAAACAAACAAGTAAGCAAGCAAGCAGACTTGTAACTTGACATAATACACTGCAATGAAAAGCACAGTCCGTTTTGGCCACAAGTCAGATGACATGGGACCAAGTCTTAACTGCTACTAACAAGTCAAATCATGTAAACTTAGTTCAGCAAAACACTTCTAAAACACACTTCCTGTTTCTTCTTCAGAGAACGGGAGGAACAGCAGCCCCACACTTAACCCTACAGTCATTTGGATGATCAAATACATTCAAGCTTGGTAGTGCTTTGAAAACTATAAATTTCTATAATAGCAGCAGGTAGTATCAATATTAGATAAACGGAGGGAGTTATTTACACTACAAAGGAATCATTTGCCTTACAAAGAGATTCCTTAACATTCTTTAACATTTAAATGCTTGTGTACAGAAAATTAATTGGGGAATAAGGCCAGAGGAATGCACTATGAATGCATTGTTAAAATATTAAGTTAATAAATCAGAACTAAGTTTTCTGAAATGATCATCCAAGCCAATAGGTTGATTTTAAATATTTAATTCACATCTATCCATTGCTAAAAGCAAGGTAGAGCTCTAAATCTATCTTTTTCATAATCGTTACTAATGAAAACCGAAGTTCACCTGTTATGTTTGCATATATAGTTATCTTATTTTGCCTTTCCCCCAATTCCTTTCCCATTCTGCTTCTCCAGAACAATTATTCAGAAAATAGCAGATGGGCTTATCCCCAACATTTGCCTTTGTTCCCACCGATCCTAAATCCACATCTCTGAGAAGGAGGACCACACTGTGGGGGAGAAATTAGAAACACTGCGTTAAAGATATCCAGTCTTTCCCCTCTGCCTTCTCACACTAAGGCCGAGGATGCAGAAAGTAGAATTGTAAGTTTCCAGCTCTGCCATTGCGGGCAAAGATGGTGTGAGACGTGGGCATTCTTTTTTTTTTTTTTTAAGATTTTATTTATTCATTTGACAGACAGAGATCATAAGTAGGCAGAGAAGCAGACAGAGAGAGGAGGAAGCAGGTTCCCCACTGAGCAGAGAGCCTGATGCAGGGCTCTATCCCAGGTCCTGAGATCATGACCTGAGCCGAAGGCAGAAGCTTAACCCACTGAGCCACCCAGGCACCCTGAGACATGGGCATTCTTAGGGGAGATGGCAAATTGGATATAAATGAATAGAATGGAATAGGGACAGGGAGGACTGCTGAGCTCCATCCAGTCAGGTAGTAGGGCTGTCTGGAGAGCTGTGCTAAGAAGAATTCTGAAACCTCATCTGGGCACATCAGGAGAGAAGGCCTTCACTGATTAGTGATTTCTGCCATGGGCAAGGAGTGGGAAAGAATGACACAGCGTCATTCTTAACCAAGATGATGGCCCAGGAGTGGGAAGGGCTGGAAGAAGGATGAATAAATAGATTTCTTAGGAGTTCCTGGCAGAAATGTAACTGGAGAATATATTACTTTTCTGTTAATATTTCTAAGACTTTCATCTTCCAAACCCCACTTCCCTCATCAAAACTACATCATATCACCCATGTTTATAAACTTGATTCCTTGTCCTTATCCCCCAGCTCTGATGATCTCCCTCCCACTGTCACCTTTAATCTTGTGAACCCTTGGAAAATTCCCTCTGGCCCTTGGAAGTATCTTCTTTTCTTTTCTTTCACCTCAAATTTCACAGTAGGTGATAGTAGGTATTTGTTGACTGGTTTAATTTTTATTTCATTTTATATACATTGACTAGATGTGATGTACTAGTTTTCCAGGACAGATTTGGTCATCCATGGTTAGTGAGGCCCAAGAGGGAAGAAATCTTGCTGAATGATGTTCTTTGTACAGTGCCTTGCTGTGGCTCTCTGTCCAAAACCCTGTTTCAGTGCTGAGGTACTCATTTCTCCCGATGCCGGCCATGTTGGCAGCTAAAGGGTCTCTGCTCTCAGTGAAGGGTGCTAGCTTCTCACCACACCCTTTGGCTAAAAGATGGTGGCTTGGATAAAGAGACTGACATGGATTCCAGCCCATTCTCTTGGATTCCAGCTTAAGCTCATAGGTTCCGATTTTTCCTACTACCCTACCTCACTTCCATCTTCTATTCTGACCACCTGTCCTACAGACTTCAGGCACCAGATACAGAAAGAGCAGTCGCACAGAAACAGTGTAACCAGTTCCCAGGATAGCATAAACCAGATCCCTACAATAAATGAGTAAATACCATATCATATATCTTATTTTTTTCATAATTAAATCAGCTACAAATGCTATCTATCATCCATCCCTCCATCCTTCCATCCACCCATTTATCATAAGGGTTCTCCTTCTTGATCAAATTCTGATTGATGCAGTTACCTTCTGGGAATTGCCCTCAGGTGAAGGGAGTTGCTAAGACCATGGTGACACCCTCTCTCCCACATCCAATGACTAGTTAACAGGGGGATATAAAGACACAGCCCTCTTGCTTCAAGGTGGGACAACTCCAAAGCGTCTTTCCAGCTCTTGCACTCACTGTGGGGCTGGCTGAGGTCTATCACCACTATACGACAGTTCAGCACCTCTCTCTACCCAACCTTGCTCTCTTCACTCTCTCACACACCCTCCAGCTCCCCTGCAGCGATGGATTCCTCAACATACTTTTAACAAACTGCCTGCCTGTGAACACTGCCTCAGAGTCTGATTCCTGGAGAATCCAACTGAAGACATGCTTAGTTCAGTCTCATTCCTTTTAGTTCAACCAAATTTTATTTAGTGTGTACTTAGGGCCACGTACAGTGCTACGCACTGAAAGTACAAAAATGCATTCATTGCTGCTCCAAAAGAACAATATCTAATGGCAGAGGCAGAAATAGGAGCAGATAATTTCAAGATCTAGGCATGCCCAGGAAAGCTGCAATGGTAGTGCATAGCCACTAAGGTTCAAGAAGGGCTTCCTGGTATACGTGAAATGAGTCTGGAAGGATGAGTAAAAGTGAGCCAGGCAAAGTGGGAAGTACATTCCAGACAGAGGGGACCTCAGGAACAAAGACAGGGGGTCCTACCAGAGCACAGAGTGCTATTAGAGAGTTGAGTGTGAGTGGCTGGAGGGGTATGATGGAAGAGACGTCAAGCCAAGGAACTTGGGCATCATTTTATGGGCAGTGGCGAACATTGAAAGAGTTTCAGCAGAAGAGCAATGTGGTCAGATTTACATTTCTGAGACTTCACTCTGGTGACCATCAGGAAGGTATGGCCGATGTAGCGCGCTTAGCACATTTATTCTAAACTTCTCTTGGAGAGTCTTCCTATGTTGCCCCTCTGCATTGGCTAGAAAGCTCCAACTGCCTTTGTAGGACTCCATTGCAGCTGGGATTCTGGGTCTGACTCAGGTTTTATCACACAGAAGTATTTGCCCAGGATTTGGAAGGTGGAAATGAGGCAGAGGCTGGGTCCCTGCTGGTTGGGCCGGCCAGCTCACTTGTCGAGGGGCCAGGGTTTTCGGCAGTGGTTTCCCGATCATGGCTGCTTCTAATCGTGGCTGTTTCCTAATTGCCATGGCTTCCTGATTGTGCTGGAATGCTGATTATGGCAGTGGAGGCGTGGCTCGGGGCCCGCCCTGAAGCACAGGCTTCCGTAGTTGGCACACAGCTTCCCAACTGTGAAAGAGGCAGTAGGCCCCTTGGTAGCCAGGTTTGCAATGTGGCTGTCAGAGCCACTTTTTAAATGCTCAACCCGGGGGCGCCTGGGTGGCTCAGTTGGTTAAGTGTCTGCCTTCAGCTCAGGTCATGATCCCGAGGTCCTGGGATCCAGCCCCGGTGAAGTCAGGCTCCCTGCTTGGTGTCGGCGGAGATCCTGCTTCTCCCTCTTCCTCTGCCTGCTGCTCCCCCTGTTTGTGTTCTTGTTCTCTCTGTGTCAAATAAATGAATAAAATCTTTTTTTTTTTTTAAATAAATGAATAAAATCTTAAAAAAAAAAAAAAAAGCTCAACCTATCTCTTCAGCTTTCCAACAATTCTGTAAGCCTTTTCATGCCCTTGAAGAAATCATCTTCCACCCATACTGGATGTTTTTCGCTATACCTGAATTCTGATTAGTGTCAGGATGAGACTAAACTTGTCATAGTGTTGTTGAAAGTGTCCAGGCCAATGAGAAACAGGATCATGGGGACAGTAAAGAAGGGACACATTAGAAAAACATTTGTGGGGTAAAAGTAGCAGTACTTGGGGATTAACTGGGTGTCAGGGGTGCAAAGTGAGAAAGAAGCAATTGCTAAGATGACTATTTTCTGACACGGGGGAACTGATTGGAGAGAAACAGGTGAGGACTTCCAGGGAGAAGCAAGCTTGGGCGCAAGAGGCCAAGATTGATGAGTTCAGGTGTCTGTGGGGTATCAAATAATTTCTCTCTTCTTTCATAATTAAATCAGCTATAAATGTATAATTATTTATTAATATCCTTTTCTCTCCTGAATCTGGGAAGCTATGACAGCAGGAACTACATCGTTTCATTCACATCTGGCACTGCCTGGCACAGAGTAGGTGCTTGGTAGACATTTGTTGAACATCGAATGAGTGTGCTGGATAATAAAAATCATAATGATCGTACCCAGAAGCAGCCAGATGAGCAGTCCCGGGCGCTGCGGCTATGAATAGTAATCAGACACTCAGCAGTTGATGATGATGATGATGACAACGATGTGTTTGACCAGGAGCCTCTCTATGGTTAGAAAATCAAGCCAGAGGTGCAGAATTCCATCAACATTCCTCCAAAACCCAGAAGAAGAGGCCAGAGTCTCCCACTTCAATCCAATCATGCCTCTCTTACATATTCATTAAGTGCCCATTGTGTAGTGGGCCTATCAAGAGGTTTTCCCAGGTGCTTTGCAAGTGGGAAGACTTCTGTTGATCCGTCATATATTCAGTGCGATCGCCAGCTCTTGTGAATCAAAGCCAAGTTGACTCCAGCAACCCAGGGTAAAGCGCGCCCTCAGCCAGACTGATTTCCTGCAGCTGCTCGCAGGGTACGGCAGCAACCTCATCATTATCTGCAACGTGGTAATTAAGCCGGGCTGTGATTGGGGCAGGCTTTGTCCCCGTTTAGCTCGTTCACTACAGTCCTCTGGGCTTGCTGCACGGGCCCTGCCTCCTTCTCTGCGGGTGCTTGAGAGGCCATTCTCGGATCCATCAGTCCTGATGATGCTTTTAAAAATCACTTATGAGGCCTGCTTCTCTTCCGGAAGTGAAATCCATAGATAACCCAGCCTCTATGCACACATAATTTCAAATAAATCAGGATCTTGCCTAGTGGTAATATCCAAACTTTCAGGAAAATTGTTTGATAATGGTAATGGTGATGATAATGATGTGTTTGACCAGGAATATCTCTGTGTTAGAAAGTCAACTCGGAGGTGCAGAATTTCATCAGCATCCCCCCAAACTCAGAAAATAGGCCAGACGACATAAGGAAGGTAACTCTCAATGAAATGATGTGTATCTCAACATTCAAAGGAGTACTACTAGTTCTCAGGGAAGGCACCATGCCCGCACCAGGTGAAATCTTCACGGATGCGCGGGCACGTGCTTACAGATGCAGACTGGGAACATGGGACATCTGCTACTGGAAACTATGGCTGGTATCACGGTCAGGGATGTGTTTACCGGAATAGTCAATAGCCCTCTGATAAAGTTCCAAATGAAAGAAAGAACAGTCTTTCTTTGATTTGCACAGAAATCACATTCTTTGGAAATTTACATCATACTGTACACAAAACAACCCCCTCCCAAACCCCAAAACTTTGAAGCTTTGTGGTAAGTGTCTAGGTTCATATGATTAAAAACAGGTATTTCATCCACATCATTGTCCAGTAGGACAGACAAAGTTATGTAGGACCTTAATTCTTCACCGTGACAGCAGTCCTGGGCTGTGGTCCACTCAATGCCGGGAGAGTCACTCAGTCACTGTGACCACCCAGAAAACTGCTCTCTGCTTTCCAAATGCCCAGAAGGGACAGCATTATCCCCACTGAAAACCACAATAGGCCATCATGAGCTTCCTGGTCCAATCTCTCCATTCAGCAAACTGTCCACTTGGAAAAATATGGGGCAGGAGGTGTGAGTAAAGGTTTGGGAAGATAACAGGAGCCTGAAGTGGTTGTGGATCCCACCACCCAGGCACAGGGGTGAGCATGGTTGGAACCTATTTTTCGTGCATTTTGCAGGGAGCTCACCTCTGGGAAACTCATAAACAAATAGCAGTGGAATCTCAGTTGCCATAATGTCTTCTGGCTATACACGGTTTATGTCTGGGATAGTGGTTCAGCCCGATGACTTGACGTTACTATCTGGTTAGAAATAACCAAGAAAAAAAATCATTAAAAAAAAAGACAATTACATATCAAAATCCTGTGCTGCAGGCATTTTACTAGGGATTCGGGGATAACTGCTTTGGTTCAAATCTTAGCTTTGCTGTTCACTAGTTGTGTGACCTTGGGTAAATTACTTAACATCTCTGTGCCTCAGTGATAGGAATAGTGCTCTCATTGTGTTGTTGGTTTTTTTTTTTTAATACATTATAGGGTTGTTATGAGAATTTAGTTCATATTTGTAGAGTGCTTAAAATAGGGCCTGGTATATATAGTAAATACCTCATATATGCATGTTAAAATAACTAAATACAGTTGACCCTGTCAACAGAGGTTAAGCTACACAGGTCTATTTATGAAATTTTTCCAGAGAATATAGTACAGTATCATCAATGTATTTTCCCTTTCTTAGATTTTCTAAATAATGTTTTCTTTTCTCCAACTTACTATATTGTAAGAATACAATGTTTAGTACATGTAACATACAAAATATATGTTAATTGACTATTAGTGATGTTATAATCATATATTATCTGTAAGTCTTCCAGTCAATAGTAGGTTATGAGTAGTTAAGTTTTGAGGGACTCAAAAGTTATACGTAGATTTTCTATTGTTTGGGGAGGTCAGCCCCCCTTACTCCCATGTTATTCAAGGGCCAACTGTACATATGTTTTCAAAACAATGAAAATATCTCATTTTTACAAAAAAGGTTTGAATAAATGGGGTATTATACAAGCAATAAAAAAGGTGACAGATCAATGACACAACGAACACAACAGTGGGAATGCCATAAGCCATTTCAATGAATGCAGCGGCAGTCTGGAGGAGAGATGGGTCCCACTGAGCTGCTCTCGGTGGCCAGGCTGCGCCCCCCGGACCTTCAGCGATCCCAAGAGGCCGAGAGACTAAGGCAGAGCAGCCTCCCGCCCACGGGGCCACAAGTGCATCCTGCATACTGGGCACTTAGGAGGTCCTCATTCGTGCACCCTCGCTGGCTGAGCACCTACTATGGGTGGGTACTGTGAGAGATGAATGCAGTCGTTATATGTGTGCGTGTGTGTGTGCGCATGCACATCTGTGTGTTCTGGCTCCATGGCACTTATAAGGGAGTATGAGAGATGAGATAGTCGGCCTCCAAATTATGTGAAGTAACAATTGAACGTTGCTGCCACAGAACATGGAATTGACTTTTTACCGCCTTTCATTGTTGCGGCCAGAGAAGTTATAATAAAGGTGTCCATACATCCTCCTTTTGGGGGCAAAACTCTTTGTGTCTGCCTCCACCCCAAAAAAAAAATCTCACCAGGAGAAGCCCCAAACTATGGAGGTAACATCTGAGATATATATATATGTATATATATATATATGTATATATATATATATCACACACACTAAAGGACAAGAGAATAATTCCTCACTGATCTAAATCTCTTAGTGTCCTGAAATTTTTACTGCTTTGTTATTTTTAAAGGACCAAAATTTCTCCTGGCTTAACTCTAAATAAAAACTAAATTTAAAAAATGGATGTTAACGATGTGTGGGTACTTAGAAAAGAAAGGAGGAATCACTTGCAGCCCTATTTTCATCTTGCTCCTCAACTTTTAAATAACGCATCCCACTGACAGTGGGGACAATTCAAAACTGTGACAGTGGTAATTCTGTGGCCAACAGTATTGCTCACCAAATATCCTGTAAGCTCTCCCACACTTATCAGCCCACCTTGTAGGGCCGGTGAGGTCAATGACTAGTTTCAGCCAATGGGCTAGGAGCAGAAGTGGTATCTGTTACTCTGGGTTGGAGAATTTCATGGCTGCTAGTTACCCCCTTCTCCAACTCTCTTTCCCCCAATCCCTGTAACCATGTAAACCCAAAACCTCAATCTTAGAGATATAATGGAAAAGCCTAGATCCCTGAGTCACTGAAGAGAGGAGAGCTACTTTGGACAGTCACTTGAACTTAGAGATTTTTCATGAGCAAAAAATAAACTTTTGTTGTCTTCAGCAGTGGAAATTTGGGGAATCATTTGTTACCATAACCTGTCCTAACTCATACAATTCTGTCTCCACAATGGCTCCAAACCACTCCCATTCCATTCTCCACTCTCTTGCTTTTCCCATTTTCTTGATTGTCTCTCACTTTGAATCCTCATTTTAGTTCCTCTTCACCCTGCTGCCTCAAGGCTTAGAAAACTGGGGGATTTGGCCTTGCTGTTTTGGTTGATCCAGCACACCCAGTGTGAAACTTTTGGCATCTGCTCTCTGGATGGTTGACCATGGCCAAGGCCATAACCTGAGGGATCTGGAGGCCAGGCAGGTCTTAACATCTCCTAGGAGTTAAAAGAGGTAGCTCAGACAGAAACACATAGCAACTCACTGGCCTCATCTTATTTGAGGATCAGGTTCTGTGGAAGCTAGAGTATGGATAACAGAAGAAGCAGGACCTCCTTGACTTGTGGACTTGACTATAGCTCCAGCCCCTAACATAAACTCGAGGGCATAAGCGGGTCATGATAAATATTGGAACAAGTCGATTAGTTTTATAAGGGTCATGTTTAAGCAATATGGTATGAAATTATGTATCAGTTAACTCATCCTTTACATATTCTAGAGAGCACAGAGTAGTGGAAGGAACACTTGGCTGGAAGTCAGTCAATTGTAGTAAAATCTGGCTCTGCTATAATAATTGTGTGAACCTTGGTCAAGTCACTAGGCCTTTCTAGGACTCATTTGATTCATCTGCAAAATGAGAGGATTGGAAAAAGCAAACCTCTAAGTCCTTACCAATTTTAATAGTCTTTGATTGTATAAGTCTGAAACTCACAATCAAGCTAGTACAATAAATGTGTTTGTATGTCTATGAATTCTAGTGGGGCCCATAGTCCTTTCCAACACTGGCTGTATTTTAAGAAATTGTAACTTTTTTTAAGCTTTCATACTTATTTTTTAATTGTGTTTTCTTTTTTTCAAATATACATTTGAGTTACATGAATCAAAAACAAAACCAAGGGGCACCTGGATGGCTCAGTGGGTTAAGCATCCAGCTCTTGATTTCAGCTCAGGTCATGATCTTGTGGTAGTGAGATCAAGCCCAGCATCAGGCTCTGTGTTCTGCTTGAGATTCTCTTTCTCTCTCTCTCTCTGCCTCTCAAATAAATAAACCTTTAAAAAAAAACAAAACAAAACAAAACCAGGAAGACTCACTTCTTATCATGATGAGCACTGAGTAATATATAGAATTACTGAATCACTATATTGTACACCTGTAACTAATATAATGCTATATGTTAACTATACTGGAATTTTTAAAAAATCTCACTTCCATCCCTATTTCTCTCTATTCAAATAGGTAACTATTTCTATTAGTGTCTTATCTATCCTTAAAATGTTTCTTTATGCTACCAATTAATATTTTGAATTGCCTTTTTCTTACATAAAAGGTAACATTTTATATATATTCATTCCTTGTGTTTGCTTTTCTCACTTCAGAAAACATGCCAGGATTCTTCCCATATCAAGACATAGAGATTGTCTTCATTTTTTATTGCTGCATAGTATTCCATTGTATGATGGAACATAATTTATTTGAACAGCTCCCCAACAATGAATATTCAGGTTGTTTCTAATATTTTATTATTTCATTGTTTTAATACATAACCTTACATATATGTCATGCCTATAGAAGAGATTTCTAGGAGTAGGATTGCCGAGCGAATGCACAAATAATTCTACATTGTGGTAGCTACAGACAGATGTCCCATCACAGAGTAGGGCCATGTTACCTTCCCACCAATAGTGCATGACATGTGTGCTTCCTCCAGCCTCATCAACAGAGGATGGATGGGGTCTTACTTGGACTTTGGCTAATCTGATAGGTGAGAAATGATAGTTTTATACAATTTTTCATGTGTATTTATCTTGTCTGTGAGGTTGACCATCTTTTCATATATTGCAGAACAATTTCCATTTTGTCTTCAGTGTCATTTTTCTATTGAGTTTTTTGGTCTTCTCTATTTTTAGAAACCCTTTATTTATTCTAAAGATTAATGAGCTGAAATCATTTTTTTTAAGATTTTATTTATTTATTTATTTGACAGACAGAGATCACAAGCAGGCAGAGAGGCAGGCAGAGAGAGAGGAGGAAGCAGGCTCCCTGCTGAGCAGAGAGCCCAATGCGAGGCTCGATCCCAGGACCCTGAGATCATGACCTGAGCTGAAGGCAGCGGCCCAACCCACTGAGCCACCCAGGCGCCCCAAGCTGAAATCATTTTAACACTTATGCGTTTTTATGGTTTTGAAACTATTTTAAAGAACTAATAACCATGGAGATAATTTATTTAATAAATAAAGATAATGAATTCTACTCGATGCCAGCTATTGATGGGAAAAATGAATAAGACAAAGGGGAGGCGTTCCCTTGAAAAGTCACTGGTCCAGAGGAGGAGTTTAAAATATAGTCTAGTGTAAGATGTAATAATAGTATCTGACATTGCAGTAGTTCTCTACAATTTACTGATCACTTTCACATTCATCATCTTCTTTTTTTTTTTTTTAACCTCACAGATAATTTTTAAGGTTGTATTAGTTGGAGGAGAAAAACTTAAAAATAGCAATGCCTTCACCAAAACAAAATTTCTCTGTTCCATAAAAGTCTAGATAAATAGTCCTGGACTAGTACTGGGCTCTTGGTACCAGAAACTAGGCTCTTTATGTAGCATCAATTCATGGCTCAAGACAGTGCCAAAGACACTTCTTATCTCTTAAGGACAATTCCAGTGAGCTGCTATAAGGCTGCTTCACCTATACCCCATTTCACCAGAACTTAGTCTCATCAAGTTGCAAGGGAAGCTAGAATTGTGCCAGGTTGCCTGTTAAAAATGGGGGTTCTATTACAAATAAAGGAGGATGGATTGTGGGGTTCAATCTGAAATCTGCCAAAAAATAAGTGGGAAAGGCATTATTATTCTCATTATAAAGGATTAAAAAATACAACTATCTACCTGTTCAAGATGTTGGACTGAGCACATCTTCTACCTGACACCTCTCTCTCTCTCTCTCTCTCTCTCTCTCACACACACACACACACACAAAAGGAAAAAACCCCATAAACGCATAACAGAAAAGAACATGGAAAGGGGGCACTATCTGTGGATGAGTGATTTAGCAAATTTCTTGAGCCAAAAAGTACATGCAAGAAACTTTGATGGGGTTCACAGTAGAGAATAGACTCAATTTGCCTAGAATTTGGGAGAAGCTCGATGCCTGAATTGTCAGGGAAGGCCAAGAAAGGAAAGAAGTTTACTCTCATATATGCCTGCTGAGGAGGTTACTTAAGTGCGACAACTCCAGCAAAGCTAAAGCAAAAATGTCACAAAATGGTGAGTTTTTAAATAGAAGAAATAATAGAATTTAATTAAAAAAAAATTCCTGGATACCAATTGTCAGTGACCTCACAAGCAATTAGTCCAAATTAAAAGAGTATCAATGCACTCTAAGAGAAATGTTTTCAAGAAGAACGGAAAGAATCCCCCCTACCTCCCAAGAAAGAAAAAAAGCAGGTGAGTGAGTAAAGGCTGAATATGATAAAGAAGGCGTCTGTTTCTTCTACCAACAAGAAAAAAGGACAATCAGAAACTCCAGAAAAATACAAAAAACTGTACAAATAGGAACTAAACTAAAACGTAGCATTATTTTGAGGAATTGGATGAGTGCAAGAAAGAATACTCTGTTCTTGAAACATTTTTCTTTGAGTGATGGTGGGGTCATGACACTGGAACCAGAGAAAAGAAATGCAGTCATGGCGCTCTATTTAGATTTGAAACAATATTTACATAGCCATGTTGTAAGCACTGTTTTCTGGTTTCCAATTTTTGGAATAAGCCTATAAACAAAGCAGGAGAAACTTAATTGTGGTTATAGAATAGATAGAATTTGGGAGGTAGAAGGGGGTAGGGAGGTGGAGAAAGAGACATTTGGCTTTTATCTTCATCTTACTGAGTGAGCAGTCAAAGGTATCATTGACTGTTGATGGAAAAAAAAATTAGAGGTTCGTCTATAGTTACAATAGTAACAGAGCAACTAAAATAGCTAAAACTTTTAAAACTTAACAGGGAGTGGGGAAACACAAATTAGAACCTTATCTGCCCTAAAAGGAAGTGGATAGATAATGTCTACTGAGGTTGTTGATTAAGACAGAGCAGTGTAAACATATTATTTGAAGACGCAGAAGAAACCACAAGCAGAACTAAAAACAGAAACTGGTTAAAGGCTGCGGTCTCTGAGAAGTGGAATGTGGGTGAGGAGACGTGGGTCATGGTACTGTTTCTTCACATTACAAAACCTTTTGGACCATTTGATATTTTAATCATGTGCATAAAGCACTCTGATAAAATTTGACTTTAAGTCCTGGAGACACATTTCACTGCCACATCATAAAAATACAAAAATGGATTACAAACTAAAGGAAATAGTCACAGTAAAGTGGGAGAAGGCAAAGAAACTTGGACAGGTTAAGTGATTTAGCCTGTTTCACACTGGCCCATGGCTGATAAACAGGAGAGCTGGAATTTGAACAAAAGTGACCATATGCCCACTAGGCTAGCCGCCACTGGGTGCACAAGACCAAGGTGCCATCTCTGCTATCCAGGGATTTAGGATCTAAGTGAGGTATTACCAGTCCTACAAAGACCTTCCTTTAGTACACATCTCTCCAGGTAAGCCCCCAAGCTCAGTCCTAAGCCTTACACACACCAAACTTCTTGTCTCCCTCCTCCTCCTGGAAAAGATAGACGGTCAGTCACATGTCACATTTGAATTCCTCATCCCTCCTTTGGTGGCTGTGTTTATTAAAAAAGGATCATTCCCACACTAGACCAAGCTTCTCATTGGCATTCCTTGCTTCTTGGTTAAGCAAGAAAGATTAGAATATTGAGAACTTTCACTTCCAATGGGGAGCTTGACAGAAAGCCCTAAAGACTATAATCTAGAAACATAAATCGAATATGTATTTACATAGCCATGAGGCTGTTAGAGAAGAAATACAAGTTCCTAGGAGGTAACATACAATCACCTAGTTGAGCCCTGAGAAATAAAATATAGACTGACCACGTTGGGATTTGGAGGAAGGGAGCGTCCTCCCTGAATGTTGAAAGGACTTGGTGTGGTATTTGAGTGTTGAGTTTGATGTAGATCAGACCAGTCTGGAAATAAGTAAGCTTTGCCAGGCGGTGGGGACATGGTCACATTTTGGGTCAACAGTGGATGGGTGTTGGGGGCTCTTGGTGGGAAGGAGCTGACCTGGCCTTTATTGAGTGTTGATGTGAATCCTGACGGGGAAACCATCTATTTTTCTTTAGGATCTCTCCTGAGGAGCTTTGCATATGGTCACTAGATCCAATGGTGGAGGAAGTATGAAGGGTATTCTGGTTAAGTGGCCCTCAGTCCTCTGGGAGGCTGCAGAGTTTGTAGGAGGCCAGGTGTCCATGTACACATTCACATGCACAGTAGTCATGGATTCAAACCACCTTAGACATACAAACTACCTTTTCCCACATGCATGTATATGCTGTTGTGATTAGTAAAATACAAAGAGTTTTATTTTATTTTTAAACACAAATAATTTTAAAGCATTATTCAATCGACAGCAACTTTTTACATTATGTAGTTTCACAAAGGACATTAAAAATACAATCACAGGCCTTTTCTGCACTCCCCCAGCTCCTAATTATGTTTCTATACCACCCTCTGATCTCTATGCTTTCTTTTAAAGCACTTAACACAATTTCTAATTGTCTTTTTCTTTTCATGGCCATTGATTTTATGTCAGTCTCTCCCACTAGATTATACACTTCATGAGGGCAAAGAATACATCTGTTTTTCTCACAAACTGTATTCCTTACTCTTCGCAGAATGCCGGCACATAGTAAGTGCTCAGTAAATATTTGTCATGCAAATGAATGAGGTGGCAGGGCTGGGGGAGGCTGTTCAAAACAATTATTTGTTTGATTATTTAAAAGTTTAGGAAGAAATGATCTGGTTATTGTACAACTATAACCAAGACCAGGAAGAGCCAAGAGAATTACCAAAGAGACATGTTGGTTCATTGCAAGTAAGGAGGCAATCCCAGCCCAGTGAGCTGTCCAGCATCACTGCCAATTTCTAATAGCATTTATTTTTGAGCTTGTTTGTAAGTAATGGGATGCTGGGCATGATTCAAAGCACACCAAGCAGAGGCTCAGCCTCTTTACTGATTATAATCTAAAAGAGTGTCCAGTGGAAATTTTATGTAGCATCTTTCCTGTTGACGCTTTCTCAGAAGGTTTACTATAAACCATATACTTAGTCCCTCAGGATGTAGAGGGATGTCAGTCACAAACAACGGGTCACTAAAAGGAGGGGACTCCATTTTCTGCCACCCCCTCCCCACTCCATTTGCCCCTGAGTCCCCTCCTGAACCTGAAACTTGACTGTGTTATTTATGGAATGCCAGCCGCTAGTGAGAACTATTCTAGGTGCTTTGGGGAACCACACAGAACTTACCAGGCATGGTACCTGCTTTAGAGGGGAAAACAAGCAAGTCTGCATTTATTTTCCTCTGTAGCTAGGGCTCTTTCCCTCCAAAGATCTATTTTGGGTATTCAGCAGCTGCAGAACTGACCTGCAAATAAATTCAACTACAGTCACAGTTCCTAAAAATGACTGTGACCAGTTCACTCACAGAGGTGAGAAGAAAATATTTTCAGAGAACAGAGGTACATAAGAGAAAGTTACATAAAACAAGTAGAAAAAGCTTGAGATTGCATAAATCCAACACAGACTCTTGGCTTTTTGGAGGTAGGGTCCCTCCAGTTATGAAGAAAAATCTCAACATGTGTACGACGTGGGACCCTGCCCCCATGGGGCACGTCACTCCCCTTCTCCATTTATGGCTACCTGCTGTCATTGCTTGACAAGGAAAGTAGGTGGGAATATTAAAGCCTCTCAACTCTACTCCCAATGAACTGGGACTCCCAGTTCTGGAGGTCACAGCTAGGAAACAGAGTGATCAAAACATATTTTGGGGGCACCTTGGTGGCTCAGTGGGTTAAAGCCTCTGTCTTCGGCTCAGGTCATGATCCCAGCGTCCTGGGATCGAGCCCTGCATCGGGCTCTCTGCTCAGCGGGAAGCCTGCTTCTCTTCCTCTCTCTCTCTCTGCCTGCCTCTCTGTCTACTTGTGATCTCTATCTGTCAAATAAAAAAAATCTTTAAAAAAAAACATATTTTTTCAGATAAAATTTCCTTTCATTTTGACAATTAATAGCAGTATCTAGATTTCTTTTTTTTTTTAGATTTTATTTATTTATTTGTCAGAGAGAGAGAGAGAGCGAGCACAGGCAGACAGAGTGGCAGGCAGAGGCAGAGGGAGAAGCAGGCTCCCCACAGAATGAGGAGCCCGATGTGGGACTTGATCCCAGGACGCTGGGATCATGACCTGAGCCGAAGGCAGTGGCTTAACCCACTGAGCCACCCAGGCGTCCCAGTATCTAGATTTCTAAAATATTTTTTCTTAGCTCATTTAGGTTGCTGTACCAGAGAAGGTCTCAGGACAGAGTGGTATCGATGACTAGGCTGCTTGGGATGGCAAGGGTTCTGTAGCTTGCTCGGGTTCAGGCTGCAAGATAGCATGTCTCAGCTACCTTTCATGTCCCCACCACCTAACGAAGCTGGCAAGTGACATTGTAGGGGAGGAAAAATAATTTCAAAAATAATGTTTCCTCTACCATTCTTTATCCTTGGCTGAGACTCCCTATAATAAAAAGATTAATAAGAGAAAAATGAATTCATGTTTTAAAAGACTTTATTTATTTGAGAGAGAAAGCACAAGCCAGAGTAGGGGCAGAGGGAGAGAGCAGAGAAAAGAATCTCAACCAGACTCTGCCCTGAGTGTGGAGCCCAACTTGGGGCTTGATCTCATGACCCTGAGATCATGACATGAGCTGAAACTAAGAGTCAGGTCTTAACCAACTTAGCCACCCAGATGCCCCAGAAAAATAAATATAATGACATATACACATACATCTGCTCCACAAAGATATGAGATGCCAAGACAACCTGGCACAGCTAAGATAAAGAACAGGACACGGGTGGGCCTCTCTCTTTTGGTCTTGGCTATTTGGAAGGGAAACAAAGTTCATGGGAGAGCAGCTAAGTGCCAGGAGCTGTGCTGGGCATTTTCCATGTAATAAGCCACTTACTCTACCGAACCACTCAGTGAGGGGCTTAACATTCTCTGACTCTTGCGGACATTAAGAATAAACAAGTTCGGAAACATTGCATTCCTTGCCCTAGGTCACACGGCTAGTACATAGTGGAGGCAAGGTTGGAAGCCATCATTTTTTAACACCAAGCTAAGGTTTGCTTACAGGTCGGAAGGGTGTTTATATCTACCAAGAAGCCCTCCAGACACTGTGGGCACAATCACATTGTAACAGAACATAGGGAGAAACGGGGGCATCATGAACCCCATTTTTGTCCTTGATGAGTTTCTGCTTCCTGCCTTGTGGGCCAAGAAGGCAGAGGCCTGCTTTGGTTCCTCTGCAGAAAAAAGCAAGTCTGCGACAGACACAGAAAGTTCACTCTTCAGACCTTTCTGCGAAACTACAATATGTTCTATTTCATGTTTCCTAAATTATTTGCAACAGGCAGCTGTGCTTGGTCAGAATCTCGGAGGTGCTCTGGGATTCCAGACAAGGCGGGGGCTGCCCCCTGCTCTCTCTGGCTGGGAGTAATACAATTCACAAATGTGGAGCATCTGGGGAATTTAGGGGCTAAAAAGAGAAGCTCCTGGCTGGAAGCGGCTAGATTCCTGGACCTTTGTGTTGTCGGGAAAGAGTTTCAGGGATGTTTTGCTTTTGCTGTGGCGCTAATAATAAAGCAGTCATGTTTTGACCATTACTGTGTTCCATGCACCATACGAAGGACTTTTTATAGGTACTATACGCACCCATTCCATTCATCCCGACAACATTTAATCCCCTCAAGGAGCCTGAGAGGTAGGTATCAGCCAGCATATATAACAGATGGAAAACAGAGGCTTGGAGATCATCAAGAACTTGATCAAGTTTTTTTTTTTTTTTCTTCAAGATTTTATTTATCTATTTGACAGAGAGAGAAAGAGCACAAGCAGGGGGCATGAGAGAGGGAGAAGCAGGGAGCCCGATGCGGGGCTCAATCCCCAGACCCTGGGATCATGACCCGAGTTGAAGGCAGACGCTTAACTGACAAGGCCTCCCAGGGGCCCACAAGAACTTGCTCAAGCTTCACAGCTTTAAGACCAAGCTGAGATTCAAACCCAGGCTGCTTGACCTGAATGTTTATAATTTTAACAACCACGTATTGCTGCCAATGAATTTATGGTGGAATTAACGGATATATCAGATAGGATCTCCATCTCATAGCCTACCCACCAAATGCTTGCGCAATTAAGATAGTTTGAGTTCACTTATGAGGGGAATGGAAAGACAACGCTTGGGTTTGTCCCAGTTACATGAATTAATTCTGTCTTGGGCTTCTGATGGCAGCATAAACCAAAGAGCCCAGAATCCCATGATGAAATTATATCGTTAAAGTCCTTGGCAGCTTGGCTATTATTTTATGTAAAATATATGCATGGCTTCTGAGAACTCCTCTCCACCAGCAGACAAGATGAAAAAAATATTAGCAATGATAGGATTCTATGCTCTCATGCTGGTATTTATGTGCCATTATTGATAGGAATGTTGCTTGTTTGGAATCTGGAAGGTAAACAGAGTTTCAGATTCCAGCCCTCTATTGTGGAAAGTAATAACACTGCAGCATAGCCATGCAAATCAAGGAACTCTGAAACCCCAAACCTCCAATCATAGCACCAGCACACCAACATTCCAAACACGCCTCTCTCCCCAGAGAGAGCCTGGCTCATGCCATGGAATCTTTTCAGAGCCAGCATCAAAGGCTGCGTGAGGCCCGGTATTTGGGACATCTCATCGCAGCCCAAGTCCCAACGTACGGTGAGGTCAGTGAGGGCAAATAACTGAATAGTTTTCTCCAGAACGCCATAGCTGGAATTCCCTCTCCTGGCCTGGGTTCCCTCCCTCTTGGCTGTCCCCACCCCCAATCCCCTGGCTATTGGGCATCTCTTAGCCTTACAAAGTCCTCCAGGCCCAGTGCCTGGCTGGTCCCCTGCCCCACCCACCTGCCGCACAGGGCACTGCCCAGCCCAAGCATAAAAGAACTTTCCTCCCGCAGAGAGAGACAGAGCTCAAGACACACCCAGGCTATCTATAGAAAATCCCTCTGGGGGTTCTGCTGACAAGTCACTCGAGATCCCTCCTTGGGTTTTATTATGTCACAGGAACCCTGGATGGAATGCAGCGGATTAAATTCCAAGCCCTTCCCTGTGGGCTGGGCCTCCCCCCACCCCACCCCCCCGCCACCCCCCCGAAAGGAGGGGAGCCGGCCGCTTTCCTCCTGGCTCAGGGGCCATCTGTGCTCTCAGGTGCCCCCTACTGAACATTTTTGTCCCTCAGCGCCACAGTCTTGGGCTGCTTAAGGAAGGCCTGGGGGCTGCTGGCAGCTGGACCCTCTGCTCTCTTAAGGCCTGGCAGGGACATGGATGGAGGCTAAGAATGCTGCTTTGACCCTCGGAGATCACGGAATGGGTTTGGGCAAGTCACCGCTCACCTCTGAGCTTTGGTTTCCTCACCGAAAGAACCCCTGGCCTCTGAACTGTTTCTATCACTACAGTGTGGAAGCTGGGAAGTGGACACCGCAGAGGGGAGAGAGTTCTCAGCAGGTGCCCAGGGGGAGTTCAGAGACCGCCATGGCAGGCAAAGGTCCATGCACATTGAAGGATGACAGAAAAAGGTGCCAGAGCAAGGAAACACTTCCAATGTGGGCTAATTCTTTGGAAAGGCAAGGATATTATCCAGTTACTGAAACCTAACAGCCCTGTGTATTCCTCATCTGTAACATGGCAGCAATAATAATACCCATCAGATAGGTCTGTGGAGATGAATTAATGGGTGAATTCATTTAAACGGCTTCAAAGGGTGCCTGGTATATACTAAAACACCTCTTCCTCCCCTTCTTCTTCTTCTTGTAATTATTATTATTATTATTCCATGAGTTACCTATTATTGTTGTTGTTACTATTACAGATCCCAGAGTTTTTACAGTCAACAATGCTTTGCAAAGATCACGAGTGTTGATAACATCTATTGCACGTTTATGGCATACCAGTTATCCTGCTGAACATTTGAAATAATCTAGCATTTCAGAACAATCCTGTGGCAAGAAGTACTATCATTTCCATCTTTTAACATGGAAGAACCCGAGTGCTGGATACCTGCCCTAGGTCAGAAAGCCAGTAAGTGACAAGCATGGTTAGTCCTGTCCCACCAGAGCTTGCGTGGGCTGGAGTCCTCTCTGGCTGTTTGAACTCCCACACACCCTTGACCTTGCTGGGTCTTGCACAGAGACACAGGACAGATCCTAATACCTGGTTTCTTTTGTTCACACAGTTGTTTCCAGGAAAGTGCCATGCAAACTCACGCTCCGCCCAGAAGTGGGAGGAAATCTAATCTTCATAGAGGAAGGTTAAGTCAGAGGGCGGGATGACCTTGGACAGTCACAGTGAGCCTGCATTTTCTTGGGATTATCTTGCTCCTTCTCAGAGAACAAGAAAGGACAAGGGGACATAGTATATATCTGATCTAAGCCAAAAGCCCAGGGAGGCTCCTCTAAACCTTGGGAGGCCACTCGTGTTATGAAAAGTAGATGGTTCCCCACTTTCAGATCTTGTCTGATCTTGAATCTTCCCGCTCATGCACAAATGCACACACCAATGCTCTCTGTAAAAATGAATTGCTAAGCTTCCACCCTAGCAGAGCATATGAAACACGTAAACAAATAATAAATTATGCCCGTGCCAATGGGGTATAGAAGCAGTATCTCTGGGCACCTGGGTGGCTCAGTGGGTTAAGCCTCTGCCTTTGGCTCAGGTCATGATCTCAGGGTCCTGGGATCGAGTCCCGCATCGGGCTCTCTGCTCGGAGGAGAACCTGCTTCCTCCTCTATCTCTCTCTCTCTGCCTGCCTCTCTGCCTACTTGTGATCTCTCTCTGTGAAATAAATAAATAAAATCTTAAAAAAAAAAAAAAAAGAAGCAGTATCTCTAAAATACTACCCAGGGGAGAGAAAGTTTATTGAGACTGTGACAGAACACCCCAATCTCATTGTCAATGACATTATTTCACACCCAGAGTAAGTGGGCAGGTTGTTACTCCTTGAAGGAGAGCTTTGTCTTTTCTTTTTTCTTAAATATCAGATTTTTCCCCCCCTTGAAACAATGCAAATCTTTCCTTCTGAAGGGATCTTGAAGAGCAGATTCCTTCCATCATTATGAAAGTGTCTCAGGTTGCGCAGAATGAAGGAATTCCTAATGACAATGTTTTAAGTACCGCTTATTTGGCAAGGTGGGTGTCAATGAGCCTTTCATTTATGTGGAATTTCATTTATGTGGAATTATGCTTCCCCCTGGGGGGAAGAGATCCTTTGAGGATCATGCCCCTGTTGGACTCTGGGTTGAGAAGTGATACCACAAAGCAGACTAGAACAGTGGTCTCCAAGGTGGGGTGTCACACCTGGAGAGTACTCTCCCCAAGAAATCCATTCGAAGCGAAGAAAGTATTGAATTTTTTATCTTTATTTTTATGTTATCAACACAAATCATTTTTTGCTATTAAAAGTTTAAACATATATAATGAACAGGATAAAATAATGAACTTCCTATGTATCCATGTAACCGTCATCTGACTTCAAGAATCATGGATTTGTGGCAGATCTGTTTTCCGTTGTTCATCCACATGCTTGCTCTGCCCCTTTCTCCTCCCACATTATTTGAAATATATGACTCTCTATAGGTTGGGCAAGGCAGTATTTATGCAGCCTCTGGACCCTCACCATCTCCCAGAACACTTTCTTACCAAGAGATAAAGGGCCCACACTGCCCGGGCTGGGTTTTATTGTCTTATGTAGAAATATCTTTCTCTATTTTAGGTTCAGTGGATGTTGCTTTGCTCTGCTAAACATGCATATCAATGGCTCTCAGTCCCCCAGTCTTCAGTATTTCAGACCTCATGGGAGAGATGTTGGGGTCCTTCCACTGTGAGAGGACCTGAATGTAGGTTATTGCCCTGTGTTGGCGGCTGGGAGAGACCCAATGGTCATGAGAGACCAATGCCCACCATTGAAGCTGGTATTACTTTGTTTCTTCTCTATGATAAAATGTTCTACCTTGTATTTTCCTTGGTGATTCCAACGCCACAGTAAAAAAGGCAGAAGATTTTGGAGTCCAACCCTGGATTGGTAACCAGTACACAGTATTCTGCTCCCTGGAATTGATAACTGGTGCTCTGTGCTTTGCTGTACACTCTATCATTATGGCAATAAATATTTCAGCATATCAATCTAAACAACAAGTCCTTCCTCTTTAAAAACATAGTTACTATACTATCATTATATTTTGCATCCATAATAATCCTTCTATATAATTGAATGCCTAATTAGTGCTTACATTTCCTCAATTGTCCTATTCCTTTTATAGCTTGAATTGATATCCAAACAAAGTCCATACATTTTGATGAGTAAATATGTCCCTCAAATCCCTTTTAATCTATTGGTCCCTCTCTCAACCTCTTACCCTATTTTTGCAAAATTTTGTTGAAGAGCTTGGATTATTTTTCCTGATTCATCTTCTACAGGTTGGATTTTACTGATTATATTCCCATGGTGTCATTTATCATGTGCTTTTATCCCTTGTATTTCCTGTAAATGAAAAATCAAGAGGCTCCCTTAGGTTCAAATTAAATATTTCTGGCATCTTGACGTTTTGTTGATGGTGGTATGAATATCTATAGGGAGAACATAATACTTGGTTGTCTCTTTTTTGTGTGTGTGTGATATCAGCAATCTGTGATGATCATTGCCAAATCCCGTAACTCACTAAGGATTACAAAATATATTGTTCTATCTGTTCTCATTTATTAGCTGGAATACTTCTGTAAGGAGAATCTTCTTATTAGCTTTGTGGTAACCTCAAGGCACAGTTCTTATAAGAAAGACAGGACAAATGATTCTTTTCCTTTACCAGTTTTCCAAAATAATAAGTTCATCACCTAGTATTCTTCAAAAGTCATTACCAGATATTTTTAAAGTAGTCATAAACATACGAATTTGTACATATATAATGTGGTTTAACCCATTGTGGTTGGTCAAAGTGCCTTTGTTTTTGGCCAATGGAAACCTATTCAAGTTGGCTCCTGAGCCCTTCTGACATGACCCCAATAATAATTGATAGCTTCCTTGCTTTCTGGTATGATAAGTTGTTCCAAGCGTACTTCCCAGACTTCTCCAAGGAGCTGGTTCCTTTTAGTGAGAAATGGTATTTAAAGACCACAATCTTGGGGCACCTGGGTGGCTCAGTGGGTTAAGCCTTTGTCTTCGGCTCAGGTCATGATCTTGGGGTCCTGGGATCGAGCCCCACATCAGGCTCCCTGATCAGCGGGGAGCCTGCTTCCCCCTCTCTCTCTGCCTGCCTCTCTGTCTACTTGTGATCTCTGTCAAATAAATAAATAAAATCTTTTAAAAAATTAAAAAAAAATAAAGAACATAATCTTTACTTAGGGTTAGATTATCCTTTTATTAAAATTCTAATTTACATAATATATTAATACTGTGGTAGAGAGATAAAATTTATAAATGACAAAGAAACACATATACCCAATAGAAAAAGTTTAGAGGCTACTTATTTAGTGTATATACCTGGAAAAGTTGCTTGAATTCTGATCCTTAGCTCCCTTCCTTTCTGGCTGTTTGGCCTTGGTCAAGTTCTTTTTTCCTCTCTCGACATCAATTTCTTCAAGTGTAAAATGAACAACATAGTCATAGCCACTCCAGGGGATACTGGATGACCAAATAAGATAGACGATAGATAGAGTTGGAGAGATAGATAGAAGATAGGTTAATAGATACATACATACATGCATACATACATACATACACATGTACCTACATACGTATCCTGGTCACCCTAACAAATAGGTGCTATTCATAGTGTATCAGCTAAGATCAATATTGATAGAGCCCCACTCTTGTGGAATGTACTAGGTCTGCCCTCAAGGATCTTGCAAACCAGAGGACTAGAGAAGCACCACTCATAAGGAAGCATGCAATATCCATTCTTCCAAGGACTCACTGAGCAATATGAAGGGTGATTCTTTTGGAAGTTCAGAGGAGAACTCCCTGGCACCTGGAGAGGTCTGGAAGTCTCTATGAGAAAGATAGGTTTAGCTGGGCCCTGAAGTCTCACCTGAGGAGGTGGGCACAGGCTATGAGGTTGCAGTGAGGGCACGGAGGGTGGGGGCGATGGCCAGGTACAGAAAAAAGAGGAGGCAACAAAATAGCAATAGGCAGAGAAGCTACTAGAAGACAGTCCCAGTAAGGAATGAGTGTTCCACAGTCCCAGCCCTCTACAGAGTTGAGACAGGGGAGGTTAGAAACCAGGACCCTGTTGTCTTTCAAGACACATTGTGTCTCTCAGTGGCGGATGGATATCAGGTTGCACCTGACAGGAAGGAAGGCATGAGGGCTTACCCAGAAGGACTCATGATGGTTGGTCTATAGAAGGACAAAGCAGCCCAAGCACCAGACAACTACAGTGCCACCTAGAATCTCATAGGCCGCTGTTGTGTATGACAGGCATTCCCCCAACAGGAAGGAGATGCTGCAGGAAAACAGAGACTTTCAAAACAGCTTTGATGACCCAAGCTCCAGGAATGCCAAGACTAGGCCAGCAAGCGCAAAACCAATTCCACGAACAACTGACAATGTGCTTGCCTCTAAAATCCTTGGTGGGAGTCTAGCTTCCATCTGGCTGGGCCACATCAGGAGCTCACAGTATCATGATTACATGCCAGGCACTGGGTTAAGCACTTAACATACATTCTTCCGTTTAGTCCGTATGGTCAGCCTGCAAGATAAAGCATTCCCATTTAACCAATGGAAACACTAAGGATACCAGAAGTCCAGCAATTTGCTGCAAGTTAAATACAAGCAGAAAGTGGAATTCAATCTCAAGTCTGCCTCTAAAACCCTTTCCCCTACTCTTTCCACTTCCCACTGTTACTGACTGTCTCTTAAAATGATGATCAGGTTCATGTAGGTACAGAATCTGTGGTTGCCCATGGTTTAAATTGCTGGCACATTCCACATTTTTTACATGCATTAACTCTTTTAATTTTCTCACGCCTTACGAGAAGCTCTTCTATTATTCTTATTTTGGAAATTGAGGCCCAGAGAGGTTAAATAACCTACCTCAGGTCACACAGTAAGGACAGTGCAGAAATGCAAACACAGGCAGTCTGGATCCGGAGCCTGCATTCTTGACCTTGTGCCATGCTCTATCTCCCAGTAGGTGTCCATGTGGGACAGGTCTCTTCTCCATCCCATGATTCCTTTCTGATGCAATTTTGTGCCTGCCCAGGGAGCATGGCAGGGGAGTGGGCAGGACGGCCAGAAGAACCGGGGCCCCAGATGTCAGAGGTGGCAGGGAGCAGCTTTACGCTAATGACATCTCTTTCCTTATAGGGGCAGGTCTGATATGCATGTGAAGTAAGTTCCATTCCCTCCGGCCTTTGGTTTTGGAAATCAGAGCCATCTGAATTTTAGGGCTCATAGCACATATACCAGGGTGGGAGCCCATCCAACTACTCTGGTGTCAGAATTTTTTTTTTTTTTAATTAAAAACTCTTCTTGGGAGATTTTATGGGGAGAGCACAAGCAGGTGGTGTGAAGAGTGGGGGGGGAATTTTTCTTTGTCCCTTGGGGACTAAGAGCAATGCCTGCTCTACTGAGATTTGTAGTCCAATTTATCTTCCTTAAATGACCACATAGGAAAATGATCACAGCAGCAAAGCGACATTAGAAATGTGAAATGGATAAATAAAATGTTGGCGAGCACTCTGGCTGCTGAACCCACTTGAAAAATGGAGATCTAAGGAGAACACAAACTGAACTAGAAGGAGCCTTTAGAAGGAAGGCCATAGAACAAATGTCAAATGTTTATCTGGACAAAGAGAGAAACTGATGTGTGCAAGCCCTCAGGCCCTTGCAGGCTTCTTTCTTCTTGAGCAAGGCTGAAGATTTCCACAGGTCATTTCTCTGGCATGGTCACAACCACCTCTAGTAAAGACGAAGCCCCACGGGGCATTCCTTGTGGAAGGGCCCCCCCCCGCCCAGGTCATGCTTTATACCCTGACCACTTCCCTCTGCAAATGAGAAGCCAGGCCCAGAGAGAGGAAGTAACATGGCCTGATCTTTGATGTGCTTTTTCTTGTGGGATGTTTACAAAGCGAAACCATTCACCAGGTTGGAATGCAGGGGAAAGTCGCAGTAACCATTGACATCCGTGGGCCCTACTGCATTCCAGATCCCAGTGAGCCTTCTGCAAATGTCACGTCATCCCGTCCACGCAACAACCCACTGAGACTGGTACTAGCCCAGACTGTATTTTCATAGGACATTGAGGCCCAGAGAGATTAAGTATCTTGACCAAGGTCACATGGCCAGGAAGTCTCAGAGCCACACCTCAACCCAGCCCTGGCTCCAAATCTCGTATTCCTTCTTTAACTGCCTTCTTACAAGAATAGGGAAATAGTGAAATAAACCGAGACATAGCTCCTGGGATATTATTTCACGATTAAAAATCATTATGAACTTTATGTAGTAAAATGGTAAATACTCATTATACGGTGTTTCGTGAAAACTGTAATATTCGGTGTAAAAATATGCAGAAGAAAAATGGCAGTAGAATGTTTAAATACTAACAGTGGCTGAATAGTATGATAAGCTTCTTTTCTTTCTGCTTTTTACTCATTTTAATTTTATGTAATGTGGAGAAGTCTTTTGTAATAGAAGAATGAATATAACAATTTTTCTTAAAGAACTAGTAGTATGCTCTCAGAATCGATAAGGAAAAGACTAAAATGAATAGTCATATATTTTTCTTTCCTTGACCATAAAAGCTAATAAGTAATTGATTTGCAGCATGAGATAGAGGACCATTATACAAAGTCCATACATAACAATTCTCTTTTCACATTTCATCAGATGCAACAAAAACTAAAATTCGAATAACTTCAGATCTGACGCTACCCTATTTTTATGGCTTGCATAGCCACGTCTATTAATAAAACAAGATGATAACCTTCCTATGTTTACCAGGGTGGTGACTAATCCTTCTTTCCTCAGTCTGTGACTGAGCTCCAGCCAACATCAAGGCTCATGGACACATTGGAGTAGAAGATTCCTTTCTGTCCACTTTTTCCTTACACATGTGGAAGCTCGGGAACGAAGAGGTCAAGTCACTTGCTCAAGGTGTTGTGGGTCTTCCTATTTAAATCCTGAAGATCAACTCCGAGCCCTCAAAGCATGGCCCTTTTGTTTTTGTGCCAATCCTAGCAGCCAGTGCAGAACCCTTCCTTCAGTGGACGAGTTAAAGCTTCAGTGAGGGTACAGGATGAAAAGCCCAGTTTAATAAACATGGGCACGAGCAGCAGCTCAATTCCCTGAGTGTTTTCTAGGTGTCAAGCACTATGCTAAAGGCTTTACAAGGGCAATTCATTTCCTAAAGTAAGCCTATGGTACAGGTAGTAGTATCAATTATGTCTATGCTGAAGAAGAGGAGGCTTTAGAAGACTGAGTCTCATGCCCCAAATATATAGCCAGAAGGCAACTGGGCCAGGGTGTTAGCCTGGATGGTAGGACTTCAGAGCTAGTCCTTTTCCCTCCTGCGTCTTAGCACTGGAGGGGACTCACAGCACCAACTCAACCACAGGCAGAATGTTATTCCTGGAGAGTTAAGACACTTGCCTGAGGTAAGAAGGGGAATTCGCCTATAAGCCAGATGTCCATGGTCCTGAAACATGGCCAAAGCCATTTTGTAGCAATCCAGTAAGCCTTGAAAGGACCACCTGAGGGCGCCTGGGTGGCTCAGTGGGTTAAGTCGCTGCCTTCGCCTCAGGTCATGATCTCAGGGTCCTGGAATCGAGTCCCGCATCGGGCTCTCTGCTCAGCAGGGAGCCTGCTTCCCTCTCTCTCTCTCTCTCTCTCTGCCTGCCTCTCCATCTACTTGTGATCTCTCTGTCAAATAAATAAATAAAATCTTTAAAAAAAAAAAAAAAAGAAAGGACCACCTGAGAAAAGCAGCCAATGAGCCCCTCTTTCCTCCCCTCAAAGTATGTCTCCACGTCACCTCGGCCCCTCTCATACTCAGCATGGGTCCCCATTTTTTTTTATTAAAGATTTTTATTTATTTATTTGACAGAGAGAGATCACAAGTAGAGAGGCAGGCAGAGAGAGAGAGAGAGGGAAGCAGGCTTCTTGCTGAGCAGAGAGCCCGATGTGGGACTCGATCCCAGGACCCTGAGATCACGACCTGAGCCGAAGGCAGTGGCCCAGCCCACTGAGCCACCCAGGCGCCCCTGGGTCCCCATTTTTAATAGAAACCATGATCAGATGTAAGCTTGGCGACTCGTTCAATATTCAGTCAACAAACACATGACAGGTTACAGGCCTTTGCAAGGCAGGAGGTGAGAAGAGGGTGCTAAGTTCTTCTCCAGTGTGGTATGTGACTTCAAGAACTTTCAAGTACACCAGCAGTCTTGCTTTACCAGACAGAAGAGGAGGAGCCCGAGAGGCGATGCTCCTGTTTGCCAGAGGAATCACACAAACATTTATGTATCCTAATATATAACTGAACTAAGAAAACTTATTTTCAAAGCACTAGGCTAAGCCTCTGTGGGGACAGAAAATGAACTGACCAACTTGTTTTAGCTCCAAAGGCAAACTATAAATGAACATGGATATCCGGTTTTGACCAGGGTTGATCATCTAAGTATGTTCTAGAGCCAGGTGGAGTAGTTCTGGTAATACAAGCTGCTATAACAGATAACCCCCTGAAGAAGATGTCTCTTTCTTATTCCGTGAAGTCCAACAAACTGGGGTTGGGAGGGATGTGAAAGGGGTTCTTCCAGGACTCAGGCTGGCTGAGCCTCTACCATCTTCAACAAGAGGCTCCCAAGTTGGCCGTGGCATTGACATCCAGCCTACAGAAGGCAGAAGCAGGAAGGCACACCTCTCAGCTCTGCCTCCACACTCCATTAGCTAAAATTTAGCCACGTGGTCGTACCTAATGGAAAAGGAGGATGGGAAAACAATCTGTTCATCAGGAACTGGACATGGGTTTTCAGAATAGCATCAGTTCCTGCTACACAGGGCGCCTGCCAACACCCAGGATTCCATGTTTGGGAAATCTAAGGCTCATTCTTTCTTGTTTTCATTCTTGCAACTCCACCCAAGTATTCAGTCCTTTAGTCCCAGGTTCATAGTACTACAGGCAAATTTCACATAGCGCAGGGACAAAATAGGAGAATAAAATGAGGAGTGGCAGATAATAAAGACTCTAAAAGGGAAAAGTCAAATGAAATTTACTCTAAGAGGGAAAAATCAACATTCACCCTGTCTGCTTATACAAGACTCTAAGGGGGAGCTTCTAAGAAACCAAGGCAGTGTTCACAGAGCTGCATTAGCAGATTTTGCTCTGTTTTGACAGAGTTAAATTTAAGCTAGAACTTGAGACTTTCGCAAAATGAGAGCATTTGATTGATTGCTTATGATTCCTGGATATTGTAACTCAAATAATACCATCTGTAATGACCACACCTAGTTCTGGAGAGTTCAGTTCTTAGAGCATCCAGACCTTAGAAAGATGGCTTCCTTTATTGTCATGTCTAAAACAAGTACCCACTACTCATGTAAATCTACCTCTGGATCGCTCCCCATTCTCCTGGACTCTCTTGGCTCTGGCTCAGGCCACAGGGAGCTCAGGCTGAGACTTCCCATCTCATCTTCCACACCCTTACACCTTCCTGCAAAAACTTTGCTTTGGAGCTCATATCATCTCAGCTTCAATTTTTTTTTATCATGAGCCACAATAATAAATACATTTTATATTTTGACCCAGTAAACACACACACACACTTAAAACATAAGTTTCTTTAAACATTCTTGTTTTATTAAGAATGGTAATTTCTGTTTAATCCTCTTTTAATCCATTCAAAAAATGCTCCTTGGGACCACTAAATTGTTTAGACAGACCATCTTCCATAGACATGAACGTCATCTCTGCTCTACTTTTTCCATATTCTCCTAAAACCACACCCTCAGCTTTTCCCCTTGCCACCTTTCAAATCTGTAACTCCTGTATCTCCTTGGACCTTAGCCCCCCTGTTCTTCTAGCCCCCTATCTTGTTATCCCCACTTTACCTACACTTCAAGCTTAATCAGGAGTTGTAGACCCTGACTTTCCACTGACTATTTATCAGAATCTTTCTGGTCTTGCATCTTCCCCAGCCTACACAGACTCCATGACTACAACCTCCTGATCTGTCTACCAGTCCACCACTTGGCATGAGATATTTTGGTTCTGTCCTCCTGATAACCAACCCTGCAGCTTGGTCATTAGCCCAGGAACATGGGCCTGGGCCATGGGACAACATTAAAGTGTCTGGGCCAAGCCCATCAACTGGGGTTGATGTCTACACTGAATCATGACTGCTTATTTATTCTTTGGCCTGCTGTAATCCTCCCACTTCTAGTCCCTCTGCATTGTTAAAAAGACTGAGAAATGCAAAGCATACTCTTTGGCACTTATTTTACTCTCTCTGCAGCATCTGAGACGATCAACCTTCAAAATCTCTCCCCATTAATTTGATGGCTCCCACTGCCCTAGTTTTTTGCATCCTTTCTTGCCACTCCTTTTTAAGGCTCTTCATAAATTCTTTCTCTTCTCTCTACCCCTTAACTGCTGATGTCTTCAAGTTCCTCCCTCTTTCATCACATTCCACAACATTCCAGGGCAAAGTCATTCACACCCATGGTTTCCACTACCATCTGTATGATGATGATTCTCATGAATATATCTTAAATCCTCAGCCCTTTGCAGCTTCATATCCAATTCCTACTGCATCCCTTCACCTGGATGTCTTCTAGAGCCTTTCAAACTCAACATGTCCCAAACTGAAGTTGGAGCTTTCTCCCTACTTGGTGTTCATCAGTGGTTTCCCATAGTACTTAGAAAAAAAATCCATAATTATTACCATGGCCTAACAATTAGCCTAATTATTACCATGGCCATAATTATTACCAGGTCTAAATGCTCCCATAACCTCTAGCTCCTTTGTCTACCCCATCATCTAGACTTTTCTCATAACTCACTCTGCTCAAGCCAAACTTGAAGTTCCTCCAATAACCCAAGGATACACTTATCACAGAGCATTTGTCCTGGTTTCTCCCTCTGACTGAAATGCTATTGTCCCAGATCAGATAGCCACAAAACTCTCTTCCTCACCTCACTCGGGTTTCTATTGAAATACAAGCTGCTCACAGAAGACTCTCCTACCAGCCTGTCAAAATAACATCCTTATCACTCTCTATCCCCTTACCCTGCTCTATTTTGTTTCATAGCAGTTATCACCATATATATGAAAATGTTTATTGTGTGTTTACCACATTCACTAACATATAAGTTTATTTAGCTGAACCCCCACACCGAGAACAGTACTGGAGACAAAAAACCCTCAATATATAATTTATGCACGAATGACTAATTTATCTCCTCCCCCTCTCTTACCTCCTGCCCCCAAACTGTGTTTTCTCCAGGATTCTAGGTAAAAAGTACGTGATTTTCCCAATCATAGCCCAAGCCAGAAGCTTGGTCTTTGGCCTCATCCCCTATCTCTTCTCTCCAAACACATCCCATCATTCATGCTTCTTAGTGTACCTTCCTAAGTCTCCTATTGCATTTGATTTCTCCATCTCCACTGCCATGTCATGTCATGGATCCCTTTGTAAATTTGGTAAAAGCTATGGGTCATCTTCTCAGGAAAATGTACATGGAAATACCATATTCTTCATAAAAGGGTCTCTAGATTTTCCAAAGCCCATGTGGACCTCCCTCCCCAGGTGTCACTATGTCCAAAGACAAAAATCTCTGGCTCAAAGATTCCTTATTTCTTACCAGAATAACTGTGATGTCTGCTAGGCTCTGAATGTTTGTGCTCCACCCCCCACAGAAAATGCATATGTTGAAATCCTACCTTCCGATGTGACCGTATTAAAAAGTAAGCTTTGGGTTGGTGATTATGTCATAAGAGCAGAGCCTACATGAATGAGCTTAGAGACTTATGAAGGAGATTCTGGAAAGCTAGCTCACCTCTTCCTCCATGTGAGGTTACATAGAGAAGACAGTCATCTTGGGAGCAAGCTTTCATCAGACACTGAATCTGCTGGCACCTTGATCTTGGACATCCTGTCCTCCAGACCTGCGAGAAATAAATGTTTATCTATAAGCCATCCCATTTGTGACATTCTGTTATAGTAGCCCAACTGGACTGAAACAATGTCCTCTGACAGGTCTCTGTGCCAGCAATCCTACCCTTCTTTCGATACACTCTCTGCAAGAGCTGCTTAAGTAATCTTTTAACAGTGCGGGTTGTCCATTGAGTCTTGTGCACCCTGTATACCTGTTGATGGTCCTCCATCACCTTAAGAGCAAACTCCTTTAAGTGGGTACACAGTGCTGCTTATTCTTCCAGCTTTAGCCCTTTAATGTTCCATACCCACAGTCAGCTTGAGCTAGTTTGAAAAACTCCTCTCTCACACCTCTGTGCTTTTGACCATGACGTCTCTTTGTCCTACCTGCCCCTAACCTTCCATCTACTTAGCTACCTATCACTCATCTTCCCCCAAACAAGGATTATCATGAAAGTACTCCCTGATCTCCTGGGGCTTAACTTCGGGCTCTTTCCTCATATCAGACTATATTGTAATCATTATCTTGTCCATTTCCCCTGACAGATGGTGCATCATGGAGAACAGAGGCTTTTTGCGACTCTCTGTGGCACATATTAGGTGCTCAATAAAAGTGTGTTGAAGGGATGGAATGATCACGTAAAAGAAGAGAGAGGTAGAAGCAGTGTGTTTGGGATTCATATAAATGGGCAGGTGTAGCCAACACAGCTTCCAAAATAGGAAAATCCATATTTACAGAGGAGATAAAGCTGATAGTTCTTCCATTTACAAAAAGGATTCACCACAAGGGGCCTCTAAATAGCGGGTGCTTTAACCAGCCTATGTAAGTGTTTGTTTACAGATCATTAATCACTTTACAAAGAGGCCAAGAGCTCAAATGCGGCCAATGAGAGCCTTTAGAACTGAACCACAAGCCTTCTGAAATTGCTTTAGAAGTTAACAGGAAGAAGCATTCTATGTTAAGCTATACAATTAACACAGAACTTTTCAGGAATAAGCCAGAGAGAGAGAGAGAGAAAGAGAGAGGAGAGGGTGAGAAAAAGAAAAACCACAGTAACAGGAGCAACAATTTTGAGAAGTCTAACTGAAAGTCCCAAGAACTTCCTTAAACAGGGACATCTCCATTCTTTTGTGCTGTAGGGGAATGGGTGGGGTGCTCTAAAATGATTGGACACTGAGAAGCAGGACTTCACCCAGTCAGTAAAGACAAAGTTCTCAATTTCTAGTAAAGATAAGGATACAGAGAGATCTTGTTTTGGTCATCAATGTGCACCTAACAAGTTAAATGGATTTACTCTGGCACAAACCATCAAGTTCACTCATCTATTCACCAAATATCCGTTGAATATCCGTTGAGCACCTGGCACAGGTCAGGCCATGTGAGATAAAATGCTGACCAAGATCTGGACAATCCCCTGCTTGCAAGGATCGTGCATTTTAGAAGGAGGAGCAAGAAATCAATTAACAAGGTAATTTACTACAGTGAAAGTGATAGTGAAGGAGTAAGAAGGTGATGTGACACAGTGAGGTAGGGGGATACCAGGAGCCTCTCTAGATAGAAAAGGCGAAGGAGGACTCTCTGGGAGTGCATTGTCTGGGCTGAACCTGATGGATGAGAAGGAGGTAGCCATGGAAAGACTTGGAGGAAGGCATACCTGGAAAAAAGATCATCAAAGTCTAAAGCCTTCAAATAAGAAAGCTATAAGGGACAAAAGGCCATGAAACCAAAAAAAGCCCACTATTACTGAAGTTCAATGGAGGAGCAAGGCTCGTATGAGGTAGAAGATGACAGTGACATGCGCCAAGGTGGTGGTAGAGGCAGACAGGTGTAGACAGATGCAGATGGGGTGTAGAACTGTTGTGAATGATGACAGGTGAGATGTCTCTAAGGTCAGGCTTGGGTCACACTGTGATGATTACAGGCCCATGAGTTTGGGGTTAGAATTCTTACAAACCTATCACTTGAGAAACCCAGAAGAAATCCATTCTGTGTATTCTAAAAGTTCCTGGTCCAGGAGCTAGCTCTGCTGCATCCTTTTTCTTGCCCTGAGCCATGAGCACTCTCTTGGGGATTCTCTATTTCAGGGAATGGCATTCACCCAACCAACCAGAAGACAGAAAACCATCTTTGACAGCTCTGTTGCAAACTGAGTGAAGTCCGGTTGGTTGGTCACAATTACTCTGTACTGAGTAGCTAATGGCATCTCTCAAATGAGAGAGGATGATAAGGGCTATAAGTCTCTTCCCCCCAACTACCCCACAATCAGAGCATGTCTCAGACCAGATTCTGCCACACAGACATTAGCAAACAAGCACAAAAATGGTCATGCGACCAGGTGTGTAAGCTCCGTGGAGGACCAGCTTCCTACCATCTAGACACTTGAATAGTTTCCTACAATCTAGGCACTTGCATGGAAAGTTTACCTTGATGCAGATGCAACTATACCCTATTGCAGGATTCAGTTAACCTAGACCAGTGGTCTCAACTCAATTTTGTCCCTCAGATTTTACCTTCCAGGCAATTTATGGAGATATTTTTGTCTTTCACAATGGGGGAGGCACTCCTACCATCTAGTGAGCTGCTAAACATCCTTCAAGGCATTTCATCAATCCCCAAGGGTCTATATGTACCCCTTCCTAAGTAAGTATAGTTAATCTCTTGCATCTCCCTTCTACTGCTCTCATTTAGACTTGTAGCATTTCAGACAAAGCCTTCCTCCCACCTGCTTCCCAGCTCCCCTGTTTCCTTCAGTCCTATCTCCTACCCTGCTATCAGATTGATCTTCCCCAACTAGGACTGGTATCCTGTTTTTCTAAATTATCAAGTGGCTCCTCCCTGTACAATAAACTCTTTGCTTTCTCTCCTGTCTCTTCTATTGGGCATCTTGTGTTAACATTTGCTTTATTATACCGAACTCTCCCAAACCTTTATGCCTTTGTATATGCTATTCCTCTGCCTAGGAAGCCCTTCTGTCCCTCTTTCATAATCTCTCCCATCTTTCTGGGCACCCAGAGCTTGAGCCCAAACTAAAATTCTGTCTTATCTTTTGACAACTCCAAGCTACCTCTGGGACTCCTTATTGATCTTGCTCTATTCTGCACAAATCTCTATTAAAGCAGATATCCCAGTTGTCCTGTTGTACTGTAACTGTTTGCATATCTGCTATCCTCCTGGACTCTAAACGCCTATATGACTAATTTCTTGGGCCCAACATGCTTACATGCACAGTAAGCAGCAACTAAATATTTGTTCAACAAGGGATGCCTGGGTAGCTCAGTGGGTTAAAGCCTCTGCCTTCGGCTCAGGTCATGATCCAGGGGTCCTGGGATGGAGCCCTGCATTGGGCTGTGTGCTCCGCAGGGAGCCTGCTTCCTCCTCACTTCTCTCTCTGCCTGCCTCTTTGCCTACTTGGGATCTCTGTCTGTCAAATAAATAAATAAATAAATATTTTAAAAAAATAAGTATTTGTTCAACAAATGATTACTTTCTATGCCCTGAGTTGTCTGGTTTTTGCTTTTTGTTTATTTTGGTTTTTAACAATTTTAAATCCTTCAAATTTTCAGAGGACAAAACGATACTATGGTTTTCAAATCTCAGTGTGCTTAAAAATCATCTTGAAGACTTGTTTCAAATGCAAATTTCCTGTCCCCAAATGCCCAGGTAGTTTTTAAAAAATTAATTAATTAATTGACTTTAATAACATGTATATATATATATGTATAAATTCATCCCTTAAAACTGTATAGTTTAGCTATTCTGTAGTATATTCACAAAGTTGTGCAACCATCACCACTATCTAATTCCAAAACATTTTTATCACCATAGAAAGAAAACTGTATTTATTAGCTATCACCCCCCATTTACCTCTCCCTCCAGCCCTTGGCAATCACTAAACTACTTTCTGGTAGTTTTGCCTACAAATCTGGTAGATTTGCCTACTCTGAATATTTCATATATAAAAAGGATCGACAATATATGGTCTTTCATTACTGGCTTCTTTCACTTAGCATAATGTTTTCAAGTTTCATCTATATTGTAGCATGTATCTGTACTTCATTCCTTTTTATGGCTGAATAACATTTTGTTGTATGGATATACATTTTGTTTATCCATTCGTCAGCTGATGGTCATTTGGATTGTTTGCACTCTTTGGCAATGGTGAATAATGTTGATTTGAACGGTTGTATACAATTTGTTATATGGACACATGTTCCTAATTCTCATGGGTCATGAGTAAATACCAAAACTGTTCTTCATAGCTGCTTAACCATTTTACATTCCCCATCAGCCATGTATGAGGGTTCCAATTTCCCCATAACTGCACCAACACTTATTATTTTCCATCTTTTTTGTTATAGCTATCCTAGTGAGTGTGAAGTGATAGCTCTTTGTGGTTTTGATTTTCATTTCCCTAATGACTGGTGATGTTCAACATATTTTCATGTGCTTATTGAACATTTAAATATCTTCTTTGGAAAAAAGTTTATTGGAGTGTTTTGCTCATTTTTTAATTGGTTGTTTGGATTTTTTTGTTGTTGTTGAGTGGTAGTTCTTTATATATTCTGGATATTAATCCCTATCAGATATATGATTTGCAAATATTTTCTTTCATACTGTGTCATCTTTTCATTCTCTTGATAGTCTTTTGATGTGTAAGAGTTTTTAATTTGATGAAGTCCAATTTATCTATTTTTCTTGTATTTCTTAAGCATTCAATGTCATATCTAATCCAAGATCACAATGCCTGTCCAAGGTCAGTAAGATTTGTGCCTATGTTTTCTTCTTAGGGTTTTATTAGCTCTTACATTTAAATAATTAATCAGTTTGAGTTAACTTTCATATGTGGTATGAGGTAAGGGTCCAACCTCATTCTTTTATAGGTGGACATCCAGTTTTCCCAGCATCATTTGTTAAAAAGGCTCTTCTTTTCCCCATTGGATGGTCTTGACATCCTTGTAGAAAAGCAACCAATGATAAATGTAAAAGCTTATTTTGGGGCTCTCAATTATATCTCTTTGATATCTATGTCTATTTGTATGCCTGTGCCACACACTCAGATGGCAAGAAACCACATTTAGAAAAACCTTGGTCTAAATTACAGTTGCTATAAATAAGAGCTAATCCAAAACAATGGTTCCCAATGAGACTGAACATCAGAATCATTACAAGCATTTCAAAGAGAAAAAATCCTGGTCTCCAGGTGTCCCTCTCCCCCTGTCTCCCTCCCCTCCCTTGAGGTTTTGTTTCAGCACATGTCTATGACGCTCAGGAACTTCTGTTTTTAAAGAGCCATTCTCATAGTCATCCAGAATTGGGAATTGCTGGTCCAGGTGATCATTTAAAGTTCTTTCCAATACATGGGACCTATAATGTTAGGAAAAGAGAAAATTTAAGGTAGAAGTTTGGTCCCAAAACATGTTAAATGACCATCTTGTGTGTACTTGGCCATGTGAAGGCATCTCTCTGATGAAAAATATTTGAATATGATTTTATGAACTGTGACTGAGGTCAAAGGACCAGTTTACTCTAAGATGTCTCAATTAGAAGGAGATAATCCATATTTCAGTATTAATGCAGATGTGGGAACTTGCCCCAATGCCAGGCACAGTGTCCTCCTTGGTGGTCCCATAACCCCATGCTCTGTCAATGACACGTCTGTCTTCCCCCACTAATCTCTGGGTCTTCTTGAGTAGAAACAGGACTTTTTCCACTTTGGATTTCTAACACCCATCACTGTGCCTAGAAAATTGCAGGTATTCAATAAAATGTCAAATTAAACTAAAGACAGTTTCTATATTTAGTCAAATGCATAGATAAGGTCAAATATCAGGCTTTATGTAAAAATGCAAGGTATGTGGTGCTTTGAAAACAGAACTGGAAGGGAATTAAGCAATGGGATTAAAAAGATTACTTTTTTAAAAAAACCAAGCAATTATTTTTGCACCATGTTTATCACCTCAGTCCTCACGTGCCTGTCTACTGATGGTATTCCTCAGAGTCCCAGCGAGAAGCAGATGGCTCACCAGAGCTGAATGGAGAAACTCTTTCCAGGGGAGTGGTCGGCATTAAGGGGACAACAAGAAATGAAGTTCCTGGGACTAGCAACAGTGAGATGTCCTAACTATCTCTAGGCCTTAAGGGACAGAGCAGAATGGCCAGAACCCCTGAGAGCTGGAATCTGGACAGAGGGCTGCCCGGCAGGACCTGCAGCCTTTAGCATGAAATGGGCAGTAAAGGGCCCAACATTCCTCGGAAGGCCAACCAGAGAATCACCAGCATATTCACCCATGAAGAACAGGAAGACATGGACATTCAACAAGAATCTACTGGGAATAAAAGAAATATAAAGGAACTGAAATGAGACGAATCAGTTAAGCTTCTTAGTCTGCAGCTCATCTGACCTTTTGGGAATGTTGTACTTTCATTAGCTCATTTATCAAATACTGGAGTCTTTTTATGTTGTAAGACACTGTTTTGGGGCATTGAGGATATAAGGATGAATAAGACACATTTCCTTCCCTTAAGAAGTTTACAGTGGGGAGTGAGGGACACAGGCAAGTAATGACAATACAATATGATAGTGCAACGGTGGGTGTGTTTGTTTCCTGGGGCTGCTGTAACTTGCTGTAACAAAGTACCACAGAGTTGGTGGCTTAAACAACAGAAATTTATTGTCTCACCATTCTGGGGACTTAAGTGTGAGATCAGGGTGTCAGCAGGGGGTGGTTCCTTCTGAGGCTTGTGAGGGACAATCTGTTCCAGGCCTCTCCCTTAGCTTCTGTTTGCTGCCAATCTTTGGCTTGAGAAGCATCATCCCAATCTCTGTGTTCATTGTCACATAGTATTCTCCCTGTGTGTGTCTTTGTCCAAATTTCTTTTTTATAGGTACGCTAGTGAGATTGGATTAGGGCCCTCCCCCGCTCTAGTATAACCTCATCTTAACTAAATACATCTGTAAATACCTTATTTACAAATAAGATCCCATTCTGAGGAACTGGGGACTTAGGACTTCAGCTATCAATTTGGGGCACAGAATTCAACCCATAATAGTGGGGATAGGCTCTGGGCATTATGCGAACACATACAACACAGCTGTGGAGGAGGAATGAAGAGAAGGCAATTTAGTTGGTCTTAAGGGATGAGTAAGAGTCAGCCAAGTGAAGAGATGAGTAGGCAGATGAGGTGGACAGGACACATGAGGAAACCAGAGATAGCGCCCACAATGTGGTGCTGGAGGAGAGTGCTCAAGGCTGAAGAGAAGGACCAGCCCCTCTGGTAACAAAGGGTCTTTATGACCTGCAGAATCCAAACCATAGAGAAATGATGGAAGGGTTTTAAGTAGGAACTTGACAAGTCTAGCTCTGCCTTTCAAAGACGTCACTCCAGCAGCTAGGTAGAAGATGATAAGGATTGCAAATGGGCCAAATATCTGGGAGGCTGTGGTGTTGGGTCAGGTGAGAGAGTGTTAGTAGGGGTAGCAGGGAAAGATGGGATAATGTTGGGGGATAGGGATACTGGGGTAGGACTTGGTGATTGCTGTGTCTGCACATAGAGGGGTAGGATAGCAACATCTCCACCCCTAAATGGGAGGTCACAGTGCCTTCAGCAAGGTGAGGAAGAGGTGGTTTAATGGAAAAATTGCTCCGATTGTCACTCTGGAAATACTGGACTAGCGGTGCCTGTGGGAGATGCTAGGGGTAAAATCTTGGTTAGAAAGAGGGATTTGGGAGTTCTCTGCATATCCCTTGAGAGAGAATGAGCTTCACCAGGGAGTACATGTGGCAGAGCAAGACGAGCCATGAGTCAGAGCAGAATCCCGGAGAACACCCATACAAATGTGACAAGCAGAGGATGAAGAGGAAGCCTTTCCAAGGAATGGTGGAGAACAGAGAATGTAACATGTGGAGGTTAAGGAATCAGGACACTTCAGAGAAAGGTCCTCCGTATTATTAAATGCCTCAGAAAGTTCTAGTAAGGAAAAGACTGCAACTATTCTTTTCAATTTGCTGTCAGGGAAGTCATTGGCCACCTCAGTGACAGTATTGTGGTGGTGGGAACAGAAACTAGAGGACAAAGAGCCGAAGACGAATGGATGTGTAGACAGCAAGAAGTCTGAAGAGGGTGGAAGAAGTGGAAGTTGAGAAGTGACTGGAGGAAGACATAGGGCATGAAACTTGAGTATACTCAGAGGCTTAAAGTGAGATGGAAGAGATTTTATCACAATGAAATGGGGGATAACTATCTAAGTGCGTCAGTAGGCATCGAGAGAGAGTAAAAGGCACAGGAAGAGCGGCACTCCTCTGAGACTGAATGTGAAGATGGGCATGCATGTGGACGTGTTTATGGGAGTAGGTGGAAGTAGCAAGAGAATGAGCCTGATGACCTTGAAGTTGAGAGGCAAACTTATCTGCTGAGTGTGAGAGAATAAAGGTTGGGTGGGAGCCTTGGTGAGAGTGCTGGAAGACTTGGCGCAGTCACCTGGGGGCACAGAGAAGGGAGGTTTCAGAGGAAAAGGCGCCATGGGCAGCATGAGGGCCCGCGGAGGCTGGGGACCATGAACTTGTGGTGTGGTCCAGCTTCAACAGGAATTGCCCCAGGAGTGTTCAGTCTCAAAGACAGAGCAAGGACCACGACAGTGAGGGCTTCCAAGTCCAAATTTTGCTTAGTCAGAGTTGAGGGGGCTGAGGGATCTGGTGAGACCTGTGAACCACCGGGTCCTGGTAGATGAAGGAAAAAAGGGCAGGAGAAGCCTGATGAGTGGGGAGAAGGCGGAGGTATCCACGGGAGCATGGATGCGAGAGCACTGGGAGGACACAAAGATGTGGCCAGACTGGACACACTTACCCTGCCTACAGTTTTACTGAGTGTGGCATACGAATGAACAATAAACCCTCAGAGGTACGAATCCATGCTCCCTTATGCCAATTACTCATGCAAAAGCACTGAAGCTGGATTAAATGGGAAACTATAAGACGCATCTCACTTACCCTGGTCAGGGTTCTTTAGATGGGGTCCCTGAGTGAGGTCACAAATTATTATTCTTGGGGTGGGGATTATTTAGAAAATAAAGGAAGACACCCTCCAATTCTTTTTTATCATTATCAGAATCTGGTGAAGTATTTCAGCCACTTTTCAAGACAGTGTCTTGTAACAGATACCAGTGTCTTTCCATGAACAACAATTCCCCATATTACAGAGAGAGTCTGTGGGTGAGGGGCAATAGGAGAGGCTCTAACGGAGGTTCCAGGTGCATTTTCTGAGCTCAGTGAATGACGGATCAATGGCAGAGAGAGCTGCAATGACCAGATGCGGTCGTCCCATGCTGGGTGCATGGAGACCTAAGTTCTGATATGCAAAGAGAGCCCGGGACTCTTGTCAAATCACCAAACAGGATGTTGGCCATGCAGCAAACAGGCCTGCAAGCTGTTGACAGCCGAATGTCAGGCTGCCAAAGCTGGGCCCTGCCACATGATGGGCATTGCCCCAAAGGCTTGGCGGCCATCTGTATTCCAACACACACCATCAGCCGCGCTGCCCGTGCTCTAGCCTGACACTCCAAGCAGTGCCCACGCTCTGGGTCCAGAGACTGTTGTTGCTGCGCACACAGGCCCCTTTATTCAGCAGCACTATAGGCATGAATGGAGGCAGCTTCCTTTGGTTCTTTCCTCAAGGCCTGGGAAGAAAAGCCTCTCAGTCCAGCTGCCTGATGCACCAGCTTTTGGGCGGGGGGTGGGGGGCATGGGGGGTGGGGGGGCCCTCCTTGCTGAAAGCTAGTCAGTTGTAGCACATCCAAAAATGGGAGCTTAAGGGCCTCAACCAGAATTGTGGCAAAACCTCACTCAGGTGTCCCCAGGCTTGTGTGAGCCTGGCTGGGGGCCCTTGGCCGCCCCGGCTTGTTAAATGTGTTGAGAAAGTGTCTCTAGCAGAGAAGCCTCCGTCAACACCAACGTTCTGGTACAATCTTTTCAACTGACAAAGAGCCTCTTGCTTCGTGTGTGGAAAAAGCCGAAGAGCAGAATAGATTCAATATGGGGCAGGACCAGTTATGTAATCACCTTTTTCTCCTTCTGTGGCTGCTTCATCTCCCCAGAAGTGATCTACGGACTAAAGGACACTTGGTGATCCAAGCAGAGCCATTATCTCTCTCTCTTGGCCTCCACCCACACCACCTGACCTGTGGATGCAGGGGGTAGCCAGTGGGGAAGATGGGTTCTTAGATCACTTTTCTCTGACCCTAGAAACATACCTAGATCATCAGCTCCCAGGCTTTGGGAGTACTGACAAATAGGCTCATCCCCTCAGAGAGGAGACTTAGTTTCAGTTCACAGTGGAAAACCACTTCCCTTAAAACAAAACAAAACAAAAAACCACAACTTTGTGATCCTAAAGGAATGATGGCCTTATTTGTTGGCTCCAGGAAAGACTGCTACATAAAACTTTCTGCAGGGCAAATACCCTATTTGGTGACATACAAGGTGGAAGGCCCCCGGGAGTCCCCTGAGTCACTGGCACTGGGCACCTTTGGCACCCACAGGCCAATGGTGACACCAGAGCAGGGGAGGAAGGTGGCAGCACCAGATCTGCCAGGTGGCAGGGCTGGCTTCTTCCCTTGCCAGGGTCCGTGACGTTGATTCCTCTGCCACGGGCTTTCCTCCTGAAAGAGAAGTAGTGTTTCCCCTGTTTGAGACGAGCACAGGGTGTGACTCATTTTATGTCGCTCCAATGCCTCGTGCAGCCCACAGCAGGGACTTAGCAGATATTTAATGGATAGAAATGTGTTAGGGGGCCCGGGAAGACACGTTTCCTTGCATGTTAGCTCTATCAGCTTTGTTCAGAGATGACGCCAGGGCACATGTCTCTTGGAAAGCTCCCGAATCTAGACATCCGGGCATTCTTATACCCCCGGTCTTAGCGGCTCAGCAGGGCCCCCCAAGGAGAGGCCACTGCAGGTATATTGAGCTAGACAAAGAGCACCTCCTTCCCTCCCCATCCCCATCCTTGAAGCTGGACCAGGTCCCGAAGAGTTCTAGAACTTGGGGTATGAGCCGCAGGAGCTAGGAGGGCATACTCTAGTTAATTTGGCTCCTCTAGTTTTCCTCCCTGACTTCTAGGAAAATGCAAACTTCTGTAGGGATCTGGCCCACTCCTTTCCTACTAACTTTCATACCTTTCTCCTCCTTGCTTCCAACCTTTATATTCAGTTTGCACCCGTCTATTCAAAGCACCCTGGGTGTTGGACATTGTTGGTTACTAGGGAGGTAAGATGATCACTAGGGAAGTAAGATCTCTGAATTTACAGACCTCTGGAGGAGGGAGAGAGGCAAATACCCTGCATTCATCTTCAAGTTGCTGACACGCAATCACATAAAGGGCTACCCCGGTTGGGCAGCTCATGGTAGAGAAACACCAGACCTTATTTTTGTATTTGGGGAATTGGGGGTAGTGGTATCATCCTAATCCCTTGACCTGATATTTGCAGCTTAGACAGTGTTTTCTGATACTTGGCCTCCTTTAATCCTCACAAGAATCCTGAGACCAGGAATTTAATCTGGTTTACAAAGGAAGAAACTGAGGCACAAAGTGGCTGTTCAGTCTTGGGACTAACAGAGGCTTTGAACTCAGGGTGCCTGAGGGCAGTCATTGCTCTTCCTCCTCCACCAACCTGCCTTCCCAGCAGGGGAACCTTCCTTCAGTGGAGAACCTGGTCAGTCCTTTGCAAGAGGATGAGATAAGAACTCCAAAGCCAGAGTGTAACCCCCACTTTCTTTCTTTGGCCTCAGCTGCTTGTCTGTTTTTCAGTTTCCAAACTATGAAAAAGAAATAAAAATAGGGATAAGAGTGTTCTGTTGCTTCCTTAATGAACCCACCTGCTGGCTATTGCCAGAAATTCCTTTAAAGAAGCACAAATCCCTTCATTCTGCAGGTATAAATAAAAAAGCTTAAGATGCAAAAGCCTTGAAGCCTTAACACACAGATATAAATAAGTTCCACTCAAGTCCAGATGATAATAGAATATTCTATCCTGCTTGTTCTGAGCTAGAAAGCAGAAATAAAAATCACCGGTATTCCCTGGGCTTTGCAGTATTGTTATATGTAAAAATTATATAAATAATGTTTCTGAGCATCTACTAGGTGCCAGACACTGTGTTGGGTGTTAAAAATTCGATGGTAACCCAAACAGACACGGTACCTCAGTACCTTCTTCCATGGCACTGTATGAAGAGAGAAATACAAAAACTGCATGAATAAATTAGAACAAGCTTGTGGGGTGCTGTGAAGGGGGACTAGAGGCCTTCCTAGGCAGAGGGAACAACATGTTCCAAGGCTCTGGGGCCAGTGTGGAGCGCATGAAAGGACCCAGGAGCAGAGAGAGAGGCGGAGAGCCCGGATGGGCAAGAAAGGGCAGCCAGCCTTTGGTGAGGGGCCTTGGGACTCGAACTCAAACTTACAGGCACTGAAGATCTTGAAGGTTGATGGGAGGACATTTACGGCCTGTACAGCAGGAGACAGAAAAGGATTTGTATTTCTAAAAAATTTAATTTGCTGCAGCATCGAGAATGGGTAGGAGTATATTATAAGAACAATGCCATTGCGGTCATTCAGGGGAGGCTATGATGGAAAAGTGGAGATTGGGGGTGGGGGGCCGTGACCCAGAGACATTATAATTTTGAAGTCTTAGAGAAAGAAACTGAAGAGATTTGGTGATGGGATGTGGGGATAAAGAAGAGAAGTGTGAAGGATGGCATTCCTGAGGCGAGTTTGAGATGGATAGGTGACAGTGCCCTAGACAGGCTGACAGAAGGGCCTCCACAGAAGGAACAGGCCTCGGAGGGAAGAGGATGAACTCAGTCTGTGGCCTGTTGGGGTTTAAGTCCCCACGACAGGGAGAGACATGGCCTGCAGGTGACATTTTTGCCTTTTAGTAGCCGAAATTGCCTTCCCTGTCCCCTGTGGCCGGACTGCGTCAACACCCAGACATTGCAGTCTGGTCCCTCCTCCTGTCTTCCCTGAATCCACAAAACACAACACCTAGAGACAGTGAAACAGAAACAAACATTCCTCATGCATTCTGAGTTCCTCTCTGTGCGGTCTTCACGTCCTGAAGGAAGAGCAAAGGGACAAGCCGATTTCTGCAGTTTGCACGTCAGAGATGTTCTTCTTTACCAGATCCCCGCTGCAGAGCCGATCACCGCCTCTCAGGAGCCCACCGCAGGCGCCCATCGCAGGCATGTGTGCCAAATGGAGAATTCCAGAGAGCCAAGAGCAGGAGGGGAAAGACTGCCTCACTCCGTCCCCATCCACCTTTGTGAGCTCTGCCTATCAGCCGGGCTAATGGAACGATGGGCCGCTATTGACACCGCCCCATTTTTCAAAAGGCAAATAAAATTAAACCATCCTGAGAGAAGCAACGCAGATAACAAGTCCATCTCAAGACTCCTTATGCACTCTGCAGCTCATTTTTTCCTAAATCCTTTCATTGATTATATTGTCTTGAGAGAGAGAACAGAAGTCCTTCACAGTGGCTGAACTGTGTCTGCCTTCTTTCTGAGCAAGTTTTTTTCGTCAGTGGACAGAAAGAGGCTTTTCCAAACTCCTCCCAGTCTGGAAAAAGCTTGTCAAACTGTTCTCTCTAAATCCCACCCCCATTAAGAATTCTGTGTTCCAGGCCTGCCTGTTTTGAAAAAGCTTGGGACTTTATATATATATACACAAATAGCAGAATCCCCCTTCAGGACAGAAGAGGGTCTGTGAATGGGCCTTTAGGAGCTGGTGAGGGAACCTCTGCCTGTCTTCCCCTGCCTCTAAGTTTCCCTTCCTCCCTCACATCCCTTCTTAAGTGAATAACAAATACAAAGGCCCCAGTTAGGGATGTCTGAAGTACGTATGAGAAGAAGTAAGCAGGTATGCCTTGAACTCACAATAAAATAAAATGGTTGTCTTGGTCCTGGTCCTCTAGAAAAGCAGAGACTGGGGCAAAACAGGTGAGAGGTACAAGCTGGTTCTTGAAGGTCAAAGGGAGGTCACGTGAGAAGTGATTCCATAGGATGGGTTTCTACTCTGGCTGGTGTCAGCTGAGAAAAACAGCCAGAGGCTTAACAACGATCTTTACTTGACCTGAGGGACTTCTTGAGAAAGAGTATAAGAAGATACACAACTCGTCCCTCAGAATGGTGCCCAGGAGAGAGAAAGGAGAGAGATTAATCCATAGGGCTCCCCAACTAGCTCCCCCCTCCCACTTGTCAAGTCTCACCTCAGAAGAAGCTACTCCCCGAGACTTCCAAATGATATCATTCAGGTCCTCCTCTTAGGAACCAAATGCCACACCTTCCACAGTGGTGTTTCAGTCAACTGCAAATGTTGCGGGGCAAAGTGGAATATGTGGGGTACTGAGAGGGAGAGAGGGAGGAGGAGGGGGAGAAGGAGATAAAGGAAAGGAGGAAGTGGTAGCAGCTTTAGCAAGTCAGAGAAGGAACATTGCATCTCTGTCCCAGTACAATGGGTACAAAGGGTGAGATGCTTTTCTTTGCATGGAATAGGTTTTAGTAGAAGTGGAAGGGGAAATACAATGGAGGGTCTGGGAGCGGGTGTTTATAGCAAAAGATCTGAAGGATGTAGATACTTAGTGTCCCTAGAAGGGAAAGGATGGAAGGAGTGAGGCTAGTTATGCCTGTGCATTTTGTATCTCCACAACCTAGGGGCAGAGAGCTGGGGTAGGGGGACTGATGGAGGGAACCGTAGAGCCAGGATGGGCATCACAGAGGACTAAGTACTCAGAGAGATGCACAGGCACCTGCTCACAGAGAAGAGTGCTTATAAAACCAATCACAATGACTGGTGTTGAGAAATGCTTCTCTATGCCTCACCCTACCTGCCCCCAAAAAGGCCCAAGGAGATCTAGAGATGGTATGGACTGACTCAATGTCTCTCCAGCTGATCCTAAGGATAGATTGTGCATGCATCTGTTGAGGGGGGGAGGGGAATGGACTATGTCAAACTGAGCGTCCTTATTTCCTGGACGAGGGCAGGACCCGGCCCCTCTCCATGACAGAGAGGGAATCAGGGCCCCCTGTAAAGATGTCCCATGGCCCATTCCACTTACCTGACCAGAGGAACAACAGCATACCCTGAGACCCCTTTTCTAGGCCTCCAGCCTGAGCAGAATTTGTTGTCAAAGCATTCATTTGGGGGCAAGGTTTTTGGGGTCCCTAAGGTTTTGGGCCACATGTTGCTCTCTTGGGGTTAATTCATTGGCTCTTTCCTGGCAGAGCCCCAGGAAGGCTGCTGGAGGCATGTAAGCCTCCAGGACCATGTGCTGGTCCCCTGTGAAGTCAGTTATGAGGGAGACAGGCAGCTTGGGCAGGATCAGGGTATCCATTGGAGCTGGCCTGTGATGTTTTAGACCTCCCAAAGCTAAACCTTGGTTGTAATATGATTTGTATAGCATTCCACAGAGTGCAAAGTGTCTTCACCGTCACTTTCTCTTGTCTTTTTATAATAACAAAACTGTGAAGCTGATGATGAACTATCTAGACCTAAGAGGCTGCTCTGCATTCCCAAGGTCACACAGCTGATAAAGACTTGAGCCCAGATCTCTTATTCCTAAATCCTCCTTCAATCCTGGGTTGGAAACCTAAAAGAGGAGCCTGAGAGAGGAGACTTGTGCATTTTGAATATTCTAATTTAAAAACATGATTCTAAATTCCTGCATCTAAGGTGGCATCGGAAAGTCTTTTAGGTCGTGGTCTTTAGATGGCACCTACCCCGCACTGTCTTGGGCAACAGCCATGAAATCCTCACTATCAGGTGTTTTCAGCCCTCACTTAACCACCCCTCCCACCTGAACTATTTCGAGAAGGAAATCAACAAGCATTTCCTAGGCTGCTGCTTCTCCCTGTTTTGTGTGATCTCTCTCTCTTTCTCTCTCTCTCTCTCACACACCCCCCACCTCCCCTCCACCCCCCCACCTCCCCACCACCCCCCCACCACCACCAAGTGCTGCAGGCAGAGGCTCCCTGGGAATTTTAATAGCATCAATCAGCCTCACAGCTGGGGGCAGAGATAAGGGTGCAGTGGTTCCTCCCTTAAAGCCCTTCCCCTGGATTTGTGAGTGTAACTCTCACTTCTTCAATTTGGGAACCCTTCACACAAAGACAAACATGTACAATTACCAGTCTCCAGCATGGAGAGAGGGGAGGAGAAATCAGCCCAGCTCCCAGCCTGCCTGTTTATCTCTTTCGCACAAGGATCCCTCCATTTCCTCCAGGCTGCTTCCAGGTCCTGTCCTGGAGGATCTGAGGCCAGAGGGTAATCTGGGGTGGGGGTGATTCCTGGGGTACAGGGAAGCCCTCTTTGAGGATCTGAGTCATTCCTGTATTTGAGGCTATGGTGGACCCAGAGCAGGGAACAGGGCCTGCTTCCTGACCTTCTTCTTCCCATGGATGTCCTTCAAACAAGCAGGGGTGTTGCCATCTTCCTGAAAACATTTGTTTGGTCCTTTCTCGCCTGTTCTTTATAAATAGACATTCCTGGGCTTTCTCCATCTCCTGTATTTTACATGGCCTGAGGGAGAAGACACTGGGTTATTCACTATTTTATAGTCCAAGATTTTCCATGGGCTAAGTGACTAACGTGACGTAATACAAGGCGATGATCAGAGGGACTATGTTGAAATACTGTTTCTTTCCCTTGCTGGTGTGTGTTTAGAGCCCATTGCTTAACTGCTTTCTGCCTCAGTTTCTCCATCTATAAAATGTGGATAATTACTATCTGGAAGAGTCACGGTGAGGACTCAATGAGATAGTGCATGCGGAAGTCATTGGGCCCCTGAAGGACCCAGTGAAGCTTAGGTCCCTTCCCTGACAGAGGGTTCTTTTGTGTGTTCTCTGTACGTTCATACTGAATTGAAAACCAAAGAAGACATCACCCTTCACTTTGGAAATCATTTTGTCCTTGTGGTTCTTTATTTCTCCTCTTAAAAACATACAGGCATACACACTGAAGACTGTGCACTTTCTCTTTTACTATTACTCCTCTCATTCCACTTCAACTCCGAGTAAAAATGTTCACCTCTTCTCCACCCCAAGTCCCTGAGGTGATTCTGTTTTCCCCTTCTTCCCATATGCCCGCCTCTACACACACACATACACAAACAGTTGGAACAGAGAGAGGTCAGGGAATTATCAGTTTATTCATTCATGTATTTGTAACCACTCTACCTCCAATAGGATTTCAAGCAGATCAACACATGCCCCTATAGTAAGATACACATGTAGATGGAGCTGAAGTGAACGAGTGAGGACACGGGACAGGAGGAAGAGGAGGAGCTAGAAGGACAGGAGGAAGCCTGGAGTGAAATCAGCACACAAAAGCAGCTCGGATAGGTCAGCAGCTCTGGGAAGAGCTGGAGAGTTGACAACAACCCACAGACCTCTACTCCCCACCCAAACTGGCACTTTCAGGGAAAGGACTGAAAAAGAAAACCACTGACAATGACGATCTTGGCAACATCCTCTTCCTTCCATGGGGAGAAAAGTGTGTTGGGACCATAAGAGGTCTCCATGCATGGTTAGGAGGTAGTGAAACCACGGCTGCCTTCTGGATCATCTTCTGTCCGAGGTGGCTCACGAGTTGGACATCTAGGGAGACAATACTCGTGGTGTAAATCACCAAGTCAAGATAACCTTGGGCTTTGCTTGGAAAACGCAGTTCTCCCACAAATTCAAGCAAGCTCTGACTTTGTGGCGTCAAACCACTGTAGACATCATGGTAGCCCGATAAATTAAACTACAATTACCCAATTGTCCTTGGAATTCAAAAATGAAGATGACAAAAGCCAGGCACCCCTACACACACTTTCAGACCCTGTGAAGGCTCACTTGGAGTCCAAGGACTTGAAGAACCGAGGGGAAAAACCCAGAAATATCTGTTGGGAGGACAAAGTTTTCTTTGGTCCTCTGAGGGTCCCTGGCTGGGTCTGAAAATTAAACTGAAAAAGACACTAATAGGAGAAAAGCATCATATTTTATGGAATTTGTCCCCTTCAGTGGGAGCCTTCACCAGAGAATGAAGACCCGAAGAAATGGCCAGAGCAGGAGGCTCCTACATCTTTATGACTAAGAAACAGTACATGTGTGAAGAATTGGCAGGACCGCAGGCTATGGGCTGGGCAGAGGGTGGAGGGTGTAGTCCAACTAGGGCTAGGTCCTCCTCACCTTCTTTAACTAGGAAGATAAGGGTGAGTTTAACAAGATTTGTTTGCAGATTCATCTGGTATCTTCTCAGGGCGGATAAGAGTCTGTCTCCAGTAAAAGGAGAATTTATTTCCTGCCTTTGGGAAGAAGAGAGGGAGCTTTTTCTGCCTTTACTGCTTCTAAATTGCCTTCAGCTCAAAATAATTTCTGCGTCAAAGAGGCGTCTTTGGGGATGACATATGCTGGTTTCCCTCCCTGTTCTTGTCATTTGGATGAAGATCCCCGGGTTGTTGGCTTGAGCTGTCACAAGGCCTGGGAGGGTGAAGACAGGCAGAGCTCTTGACACCCATTCCCGTCTGTGTCTCTCCCTCACTTCTTTCTCTACCTCGTTTCTTGACTCAGGCGTTTGGCTGTGGCCATCCCACTGTCAAATTACAATCCTTGGCTTTCCATCTTCCCTTTCTTTCCCCCCTCACCTCGCTCTGCCGCAAAGCCCCTGCTGGTGTTTTGACCATTCCCTCCTGGGCGCGCTGCCGAGGGGGCCCTCAGAAGCCACAGTTTCTCCCTGTTTCTCAGGTGACACCTGGATTATTTGCAGTTCAGGTGTTTACACCGCACGCATCCCCGGCATTCACACTGCTTGTTTCTGTTCAACTATTGATTCTTTCTCTTGGCAGCTGACAGGAGGCTTTGATGCGGGGCTGTGTTGTAGTTTCTAAAGGAGTGAGAAGTTGGTGGGAGGATTTACAGCTGTTTGAAGAATTCCTCCACCCCAGCAATTGTTCTGGAGGGCGGAGCCCGTTGAGCATTTTCCCAGCGGGGGGCAGCTTTCCTGAACCCTGTTTCTCTCAGAGAAGGAGAGAAGGGAAACTGAAGTGCTTCCAAATAAAGATCTGAGTAATGAGATTTGATCTGAAGGGATTTGTTCTTAAACTCGAAGAATTTCCAGATGTAATCCACAGCGCCAGCAGATTGTCTCCCTTCCAGACGGGCAAAGGGTCTGCTCGACTGGGGACAGGGCCCCGAGGGGAGGTGTTGATTGACCCCTTCACCACCCTTTTTCCCCTTTAAATTTTTCTGCCAGAAGAGATTTCCCCTGTTTGGTTGCAGCAAGTGAGTAGTGCTTTCTGGGGACCTCGTCTTTGTTAAGTAGATCTGCAGTGATACAGTAGAGATTTTAATGTGCAGTGCTGTGTTTTAATAGGCTATTAAACTCCAGCATTACACATTAGCTGGCTATGGCATAATTGCAGAAATATCGAAGATGTGCTCTCGGGAAAGCACTCTTTCCTTTAATGGGGAGATGCCGCTAGACTCTGAAAATCTCTGCAAAGAGAGCATATGGGGAGGACAGAGAGGGAGGACCCAGGGGCTGTGACCTGGGCTGACCCAAACCCTCTTCTTATTCCAGGACCTAAGTCTGGGAGGGCAACCCTTACCCACTTGCAACCAACCCAGGACCCGATGACTTGGGGCTCCCTGCCATGGAAAGATTTTGGCCAAGCTGGGAGTTTCAAGGTCATTGTATGATCCAAGCCCATTCTTAACTGGTCTCAAGGTTGGAGCGACTTTGAGGCATGTGGTCATTTGTCTTAGTTTATTGCGGGCTGGAGCTTTCGTTTTTATGGTTTGTTCTGTTCTCCATAGCCAAAATGACAGAAGTATGGGGTGGATGACGTTCTTCTTTGGAAAAGCCATTTTGTTCCAGGATTTTCTTCTCCCAAGCGCTCTCCTCCTCCCTAGCGCACACTCACAAGTATGGGCACCCACACCAACGCTGTGTTTCAGCCATAAATAAAGAAGTTGGGAATTCAAGTCTGCCCCCCCTCATCATTTCAGTGGAGGCTGGGCCGAGTCTGCCCTCGGAAGAAAACGAGCAGATTTCTCATCATCCCTAATGTCAGGGATGGACTCAGTAGCTAGAGGACCACATCTAGCCATTATGCAAAGTCAAAGTCTAGGCGGGTTGCTCTTCACCTGTATTCTTCTGCTGCAGAAATAAACCTTAAGACCAGAGCCATCCAAGCCTTACCAGATGAGAGCTGTGAACAGCATTTTCCAAAAAATCAATCTTATCTCATAAGCCTTTTCCTACTGTGCCTTCCTGCTGTACAGCAACATTTAAAAACCAAATTGCAAATTCCAAAAAGAGGCCATTGCCTTCCCAAGATTTGCTCCTCCAAACACACTCTTTATGCAAACGCAGGCCCACAGGAAGCCTGGAGGAGGCAGGAAGAAATGGAAAGACAAGGGAAATAACCCCCAAATCAGTAGTACAACAAGACTTCCCCCATCTGCCTAAATGGTTTGCTCATTCAGCCTTGGAAGTAATCGCTTTCTTACTCACTCAGTGACATTTTATTCTAGGTGAGCAGATGAGAATGTTAATTTCATTCATGCTCTCATCTATGTATTATTATGAGGAGGGGTGAATTGCTTTCTTTTTCTCTTTTTAAATGGAGGTCTTGTGAATAGGGTAGGCAAGCCACTGTCCACAGGGTAGGATTAGCTTCCTGCAGCTGATGCCTATCCTTGCCACCTTTGTATCTTCGTCTCTCTGGAGCTTGAAAGTGCACACACATGGAGTTTCACAGAGTGCACATTTAATCCCTTAAAAATATGTTATACAAATAGCATGTATGTGGTTAAACATTTTTCTCCAATGACACAGGAAGGTATAAAATATAAAGGAAATATCTTCTTCATTGATTTACCCCTAGACTAACTCCTGAAAGGGAGCCACCATTAACAGTTTGGGGTGGGTTTTTTGTTGTTGTTGTTGTTGTTGTTGTCATTATAATGTTAAATTATATATATTGTTTATTTCAATTCAAGAAGCTCTCTAATCATTTTTTTTTTTAGATTTTATTCATTTATTTGACAGAGAGAGAGAGAGAAATCACAAGCAGGCAGAGAGGCAGGCAGAGAGAGGGAGAAGCAGGCTCACTGCTGAGCAGAGAGCCCGATGCGGGGCTCGATCCCAGGACCCTGAGATCACGACCTGAGCCGAAGGCAGAGGCTTAACCCACTGAGCCACCCAGGTGCCCCTCTCTAATCATTTCTTATGAGAAAACGAGACAGAGATGTACCTCTTCACCTTGGTTGTCCCTGTACTTCTTAAATTGGCTCAACATCTCAGGCAACACTTAGAAATCAATTGCAATCTTAGCAACAATTAGTTAAGAGTGAGCTAAAAACATGTAGGTTAGGTACTGGGAGGGGATCCCAGGGAAGTCCTAGGGAAAGGGATCTCCAGGCCTTCTCAGGTCATGTAACTACATTTTCCCCATTAGTTAAAGGATTACAGGTATGAGAAGGAGATTCTTGATGGGCAATGTAGGGGCTTGCTTTAAGAAACCCAGCTCCCTCACATCTGTCTTCATTCATTCACAAAACAGGTATATTCATGCCAGCAATAAGTAGTTCATTGCATCCTGTGGTAGATTACATTAATGGCCCAATTTTTTCCCCTCCCTCTGTCCATGTCCTTTGCCATGTAACTTTGCAGCATCCTCCTGTTCTGTGGATGAGTGAAATTTCCATTCTGGGTTTAGCCATGCATCTTTTTCCATTGACCCATGGGATATTAGCAGGCAAAGAGGTCTTGTTCCCTCTTGTGCTTCTATTATTACCATGAGAAGGATGAGCCCAGCTGGGCTTATCCTAGCCTTTAGTCCCCAGAGGCAGATGAGTAACCCATGGAGTGGTGGTTTCCCAGCTAAGTTGCCCCAGCCGAGTGAAGAGGCATGAGCCAGTCAGCCCAGGCTAAATCAGCCAGGCCCAGCCCAGATCAGCTAGACCCTGAAGACCTGTGAAAAATAAATGTTGGTGATAATAATTTTCCAATTTTTGTTATGCCACAATTTGGTGGCAACAGTCATGGATCCATACCCCTGCAGTCTTCCAGGAAATATTGAGAACACTGGAGAAGACAGTGGAGAATAAAACAGCCACAACTCTCATAGGACTCACCTTCCAGTAGTGCACTTTATAGTTTACACACACATATCGCCCACTTTGTCCTTTTGACCCTGTGTGGCAGACAGTCCCATTTTTGAGATGGGGAAACTGAGGCTCAAGAAGGCTAAATAACTTCCTAGTGACAACAACCTAGTAAATGCCAGAGCTGGGATTTGAACTCATGTCTTCTGACTCTCAGTGCTTGACTCTTTCCACTACTCCACAGCAACCTCCACCTCCCATAGAGTCAGCACCTACCGTTGGAGTTACAGAGGAACCTGACTTGCATGGGAAGACAGATGGGAACTGCAAGTCTGACCCAAAGACGACTGATCTGTTATCGACAAAATGAGAAACAACTCTCATTTTTATCCCCTGAAATTGTTCCTCCTTGCAATTAAACCAATCTCTGTTTACAAGTATTTAGCATGATTCTAGAAATTACATTTTGAAATTATGCGAACAGAGAGAGAAGGCAGCCCACACAGTGAGCGATTTCTTGTGGGTAATTGGCTGCTGGTTCTGGCTCCAATGATGCCTTCTCTTTTAGAGCATAATTAGTGATTTCAAAAGAAACTGTTAGAAATGGCCTAGGTCTCCAAAGAAAGGCTTTTCTAGCTCCTAACATTAGGATATCTACTCAAAAACATGCTGACAAATTTCCCTTTTTGTTTTTCTCCTTTGTATAATGACCTCCCAAGCTATTTTTCAAAGGTTGAAAAGGTTGTGGGTGTCTAGAACTCTTCCAGACATGGGAGAAATTCCAGATTCCCATCAGAAAACACAGAATCTCTTTCTCCTTTCTTTCTGTCTCCCTGCCTTTCTTCTTCCTGGGAAAGATACAGAGTTTTTAGATTTAAACAAGGTGTATTTATCAAGATTAGAGTCAAAAGTTTAAACAAAATAATAGCTTATTTCTCTCTCCTGTAAGAAAATATTTAGGCAGTCATGGACTGCCATGATGTTTCATATTCAGCAAAGACCAGGCTCCTGAAGGATCTTTCATCCTCCAGTTCACCTCATGCTCCAAGATCACAGTAAGACAGCTGGTGATTCAATCTGGACATCCACATTCAAACACCAGGAAGGAGAAAGAGCTAGCTCCTCCCAGCTGTCAATTTTAGGAAGGTTTGTCTGAAGTCGCACAAAAACAAAAATACAAAAAAAAAAAAAATTTGACTTACAATTCATTGGCTGGAACAGAGGCAGGCACTAAATTGGTTAAGCCTCCAACTCTTGATTTCAGCTCAGTTCATGAGCTCAGGGTCATGGGATTGAGCCCTGGGCTGGATCTCTGCTCATCAGGGAGTCTGCTTGAGAGTCTCTCTCTTCCTCTGCCCTGCCCCCCACCTATGCTCATGCTCTCTCTCCCTCCCCCCCCTCTCTAAAACAAATAAATAAATCTTAAAAAAAAAAAGAAGAAGAAGAAGAACAGAGGCATATGGCCATATCTAGCTGCAAGAGAGGCTGGGATCAATGCAGCTAAATGTAGGGTTCTGTCACTAAGGAGGAAGAGAAGGATGGATATTAGGGCAGGAAACTAGTTTCTGCCACAAAAGTAGCAGTGGAGAAATTTGGACATGTACACTGAATGAAGGTATGGTTTGGTTGGTTTGCAACTAATATTAAAACTAAAGAGATCTGGTTAATGTGTTGGCATCATGCTAAGAGCTTTGGGTGTAAAAGGGCTTTCTCCTTTGCCCTGTTCTGTTTAGCAATGTTACTTAGGAGCCTTCTGTCTATCTCCCCTGATGGCACACACCAGCACATTTAGCTCCCATGTAGGGTAATAGATAGAATCAGGATCCAGAGCTCTGGGAAGACTGGAGTGCTGGGCAGGAAATAACAAGAGACAATTTAAGAGGTAAAGATATAAAATACAATATTTAGATCTAAAAACGAACTGCACAAGTGCAGGATGAAAGAGACCTGGCTTAGCTGCAGATTTAGTCTCCGAGTGTTGAAAGTGAGATGTGGCTATCAAAAGATATAATTGGATCTGGCCTTTGGCAGAAAGGAAAACGAAGCTAATATTTATAGAACACCTACAAATGCCACACCCTTTGATGGCCCCTTGCAATGTTTCTAGAAGGTGAGTGTTGCCATCCCCTGAATCACAGAGAGACCACAGAATGGCCCAGTTTCCCACAACTAGGAAGGACAGAGTTCTGTGCTTTCCTCTCCCTGCAGATTTGCTCCCTCTAGGGCAGAACTGGAGGGACTGAGAAGCCCCATTGTTTACTACTGGCCCCAGCTGAAATTCCCTTTGTAGAGACTCCTCCTTGGGGAACAAATTCTAACTGGCTTGGAGAAAGCTCAAGCCAGGTAGTGTTAACAGCAATTAGTTCATCTGATTAAGTAATTAGCAGTCTTTGTCACTTAGCAGAGATCAGGGGCCCAGAGGAACCAAAGCATAACATAAGCTATGAAGGGAAAAGATGGGAAGGAGACGACCCAGGGAATAACAAAGCACATTGCAGAGGGAACCAGATGCTTCTGAAGAGGTGAGGGACCACAGAACTGTAACCACACTGAAGACCCACATCACCTCTGCAACACCCTTCAGCGCGGATGAGGAAACTGGGGCACAGTGCCAAATAGGGACTTCCCAACTGTGGGTTCCCGCTGGCCGGTTGAATGGTTCTCAGCTCTGGCTACATATTAGAGTAACCTGGGAACTCACAATACCTGTGCTGGGGCTCCACTCCAGACCAATTAAATCAGAATATTGGGGAAAGAGCCAGGCCCTGGTATTTGTAAGTGCTCCCAGGAGATTTTAATGTGCAGCAAGGGTGGGTGGGCTGCTCAGGCGAGAGGTGCAGCTCCAGCCTAGGATCTCCCAGGGCAGAGGGTGGAGGTCCCCCGCTCCTGGTTTGCTTGGGAATTTCATCGCTATCACACAGCCTTCCCTCTGCCCAGGTTCATGGCTTTGGGGAGGAAAGCACTTCCTTATCATAGGCTGAGAATCCCACGGGAGCAAAGGATCACAAATCCTGGAGCCATTCAGTCTCCCCTCTTCCTTTGTCCCAGGAGAAAAAAGGGTGCTCTCCTCTGAATCCCTTCCTGGCTTCATTTCTTCCTCAAATGCCCCACTCCTCCATGAGCCCTCTTTGTTCAGGCTGGTCTGAAATACCCATTCCTCCATGAAGTGTTCACCAATTTCAAGAAAAGGAGGCTTTCTCTGCTTCTCTTACTTTGCATTTCTCCTAAACGCAGTGTCCTCCGTGCACTTTTTACTGTTGTAACCTATCCCAGTTTTTATACCTAGGCCAAGCAAAGCACCAAAATTATCTAGATATAAGGGCTTTTGGGAGTTACCCTCAAAATCCAGGTCCAGGCTGGGCTCAGGAATCTATATTAACAAAAATACTGTCCACATTAGGCAACTTTGCCCTTTGGCTTTTACAATACATATGAAATGCTAAGGAGGAACCATTCTTGGAGCACTGTGGTTTTGTGCAACTGTGTTGGGGGGCAGTGTTTATTTTTTTATTTTTATTTTTTGGGGGGCAGTGTTTAATTGTGTTACATAGGAATCCCCAGGTATTCATATTTCTTCCCCAGGAGGGGGAGAAATTTGGGGAAATTAATTTTGACTTTATACCCTAAGGAGGAAGTGACTTTTTCCACCAAAAAAAAAAAAAAAAAGTGAAATGTCCCTTCCCTCTTCACAGTGTGGAGAATGCTGATTACAGCAGAGGATGAAAAGAGAATCCAGACACAGAGCAAGGGAGAGAAAGAGAGGTGAGCTGTGGACAAACAGCATTCTGTAGAGATTTCAGAAAGATTAACCTTTAAAAAATTAGTTGATAGTGAATGTAAGGTGAAACTAAAGATATCTTGCAAACAAAACAAGAAATACTCCAACTGCGATCTCTACAAGGTAACCTTGTCATAGGATGTGTGGAAGGGGGACTCGCAAAATCTCCATGAAGAGGGCTGTAGGTCAGGCAGAGATGAGACTTTTCTCTCACTCACCAGCTACGGGTCTGCATATGTTCCCTGAGGAAGAATAACCAGAGACTGATATCAGATCTAGGTATGTATACTTTAAGCTATACATAGCTGTATGTGAATAAACACTGGAGTAACATATATTTCTAGAATGTTCTTATTTCTAGAATGTGGGCTCAGGGGTTGTCTTTTTGTCTTTGGGTAAAACCTCAAGTTAAAACAACCACCACCACCACCTTAGGCACTGGTTATCGGTATGTAGATTCAGATATTACTTCATTATTACTGCCAAGATTTAGTATGCAGGAGAATAGGAAAACAGCAGTCCTTCAGAACACGTCCCCAAAAGGGCTTATTTGCATATGGGCCTGCTCCATGCTAGATTGGTGCAAGAAGGAAATGCTTTATCTAGAAGCACATTGGATAGCACTTTCCCATTGCATCGCCCAAGTATTTCTATCAGGAGGAACTCCTCTAACTGAAAGTTCTTTGAGGACAGGAATTATGCTCACCTCAGGCTTTTCTCTGGTACCACGCATCGGATGGATGTTAATCAGGTTTAGGAAAATGTTCTCTCTTCTCACCCACAGCCAGCTGTTTATGCCTGGGACTCCTTGGCTTCAGCTAGATCTCTTTTGTGGGTAGTAATCGTCCTCTTCTTCCCTTGAATTTTTTATGAGAAAAGGAAGATTAAACAAATATAGCCAATTGGGAGACACAAAGCCTATGGCTAAAATTGGATTGATCTGCATTTCTTTGGGTTTGGTGGCTTACTCTCCATATTTCTTTAAGAGTTGAATCTTGCCTAGTTATTTCTCTGGGAGGATTATGATCAAGACGGAGTATGTTTGGAGGCACAAATAGTCAAACAAACATTTTATTTGTTGCATATAGATAACCAATGAAAATCCAAGGTGGAGAAGGAAAGCCAGGAGAAACAGATCATTAGAGAGCTAGAGCCTGCTTCAGATGGGATTTCAATTCCTGGGTTTTTTTTGTTGGGGGGGGGCAGGGTGGGGTAGGGGGTTAGAAATTGTTCCTAAAGTCGAGTGTTGAATGTACTGGTCTTCATGCTCTGAGCTGAGGCTTTTGCCACTAAAGCCCTATGGGAAACAATCAGAACCTTTTAAATCTGACATTTCTCAAGCTGAGAGAGCCCCTTCATGTTTCTGGGTAAGTACTGAGTAGCTTTGCCCAGGAGTTTTCTATCAGAGAGAGAGAGAATGGCAGAGGATGTTTGCATCTATTTTGAAGTCCTTAGGTGTGCACGGACTTGAGGTCCCCATAATGGATCGCCTCTCTTTCTGGCACTTAGGGAGGCCCAACACTCTGGAGAGGTCCTTGAACCTTTTCCCTCAATGACAGTCTATTGGTTTTTTCAGAAGAGACCTTGAACCTCCAAGTTCCTCACTTCTCCCCTCCAGAGCCTTTGCAATATCCTGTGTTAAATGTATTGTCCTTCACTATAGGCTTTTTGAAGATAGATAGATTCTAATGTCCATGACAACTCTCTTGGAGCCCTTGGCATCTCTCTCTGCAAACCCTTCTTCCCTCATCAGTCACACAGTAGTGTGTAGAAGCCCCAATATCAGCTCCATGGGTCTGAACTCAGGTGTGAAGTCAGAATTATCCAAGAGACCACATGACATGGGTATAGTGGGGGCGGGGGGCAGCACTGCTAGGAAGGGCTGGGTTGCTGGTTCTGACCGGAGGTGACACTCAACTTTATATTCGGGGCCATGAGGAAGCCATGACTATCCAGGGTAGACAATGTGGGGTTGCATAAAGAGCTTCCCAGGCATGGAGGCAAGGAAAACAAACAAACCAACAAAGAAACAAAATGAACTATTGGGACTTCATCAAGATAAAAAGCTTCTGCACAGTGAAGGAAATAGTCAACAAAACTAAAAGGTAGCCTACAAAATGGGAGAAGATATTTGCAAATAACATATCTGATAAAGGCTTAGTATCCAAAATCTATAAAGAGCTCATCAAACTCAACACCCCCAAAATAAATAATCCAATTAAGAAATATGCAGAAGACATGAATAGACTTTTCTCCAAAGAAGACATCCAGATGGCTAACAGCATACAAAAAGATGTTCAACACTTCTTACCATAAGGAACATCAAAAGTACATCACCTCACACCTATCCGAATGGCTAAAATTAGCAATATGGAAAACAACAATTTTTGGCAAGGATGCAGAAAAAGGGGAACCCTCTTACACTGTTGGTGGGAATCCAAATAGGTGTGGCTGCCACCCCGGAAAACAATGTGGTGGTTCCTCAGAAAGCTAAAAATAGAGCTACCCTATCAGCCAGCAATTGCACTACAGGTGTTTGCCCAAAAGATACAAAAATACAGATCAAAGGAGTACCTACACCCTGATGTTTATAGCAGCATTATCAACAATAGCTAAACTATGGAAAGAACCCAATTGTCCATCAACTGATGAATGAATAAAAAAGATGTAGTATATATACACAGGGGAATATTACTCAGCCACCAAAAAAAATGAACTCTTGCCATTTGCAACAATGTGGATGTAGCCAGAGAGTATTATGCTAAGTGAAATAAGTCAGTCAGAGAAAGACAAATACCATATGGTTTCACTCATATGTGGAAATTAAGAAACAAAACAGATGAGTACATGGAAAAGGGGGAAAAAGGAAAAAGGGAGGCAAAACATAAGAGACTCCGATAGAGAACAAACTGAGGGTTGATGGAGTGAGGTGGGTGGGGGATGGGGTAACTGGGTGATGGGTATTAAGGAGGACACTTTTTGTTTGGTTATTTGTTTGTTTTTAAGGAGGACACTTGTTATGATGAACACTGGATAGTATATGCAAGTGATGAATCACTAAATTCTACTTCTGAAACCAATATTATACTATATGTTAACAAACTAGAATTTAAATAAAATTTTGAAAAAAAAAAAATAAGAGCTTCCCAGGCAAAATTTTGCAAGGGATAATCAGGACTGTAATTTGATGGCAGAAATCATTTGGAAAATTTACCTCAATCAGATATTTATAAATGCAGTAGAGGATGGTTCTCAATCTAAGGAATAATCAATAGGGCTCTATGATAGACTTTAGATAGTCTATAAGACCTCTGAAATCATAGCCAAAATTGTGGGGGTCCATAGATTTTTGTCAGAATCCCAAAGAGGTATATGGCACATGAACAGTTAAGAATCACTTAATCAGTGACTCATGCTTTCAACATCCCTAATCAGTTCCCTTGCTAGTAGGAGGCTTCTGGGAAAGCAGAAACAGCTCCTCCTCAGTGTACCAGTGCTAGAAATATTGCCTAGCCCTGACTAGACCCTTTAAGGTCTACCCTTAATGGAAAAGACTTCTTAAGCAAGACAAGAAACTCAGACACCAGAAAAGAAATATGGGCAGATTTATTATAGAAAACAGAAAAGTTTGATACAGAAAAGAATAATATAAACAAAATTAAAAGCAAATGATAGACCAATAAAAATATAATCTACATAATGAAAAGTTAGTATTCTTAAAATACAAAAAAGTTTAAAATCTGAAAAAAAAACTGAGAGTTTCATTTACAGATGAGGATATTCAAACAGCAATAAATATTTAAGAAGACCCACAAACCTCCCTAGTGATCAGATACAAACAAAACAAAACAGAGATACATTTTTCACCAACTGGATTGGAAAAGTGAAGACCAATAATATCGAATGTCTGGTCATAACTGTTGTAGAAAAATAAACTGGTGAAATATTTTCAGAGAGAAATTCAATAGTTTCTAGTTAAATTTAAAATTCATATAATATTTGTTCCACAAATTTCACTTATAGGAATTTATTCCTCAAAAAACTTGTGCAAATATGTATTATGTTTACTGAATCAATGTATTAGGAAATATCTGAAGGCAACATAAAAATTAATAGAAGAATGACTTAGAATACATTATGGTTCATCTATACTGTAGAATATTATGCAATCGTTAGAAAAGAATGGTGTTGTTCTTATGTACTGACATAGAAGAAGGACCATGTTATATTATTGTGCTTAAAAAAATAAATTTATACTGTAGTACGATCCTATTTTGTCTTCAGTACAAACTGCAAAATAATGTGAATATAGGTGAGTAAAGTGTATGTCCATGAACATACATTTCCTATGGGCATAGCCAAAGTTCTAGAAAAATACATATTTATCTGTTAGATTTAGCTACATAATTTATCTATAAAATGTATCTCCCTCTGATATTTGGGACCCACTTTTTAATCCATTTCCAGTGTATTGTTGAATTTTCAACCTCCATGTACTACTTTTGTAATTATAAAAGAAATACACAAAGACTTCCCTTAGAAGTTCATCCCAACATAGTTGTGAAATGTTTTGTACAGAGGCCCTTGTGAGAGGTTGGTCAAGTCTCTTTCTTTAGTAGACAATTAATTCCACAACTCCAACCATCTCCGTTATGGGGCTCTCCACTCCGGACCCCTATACAATTGTGCTAATCACCCCAAGGCCAGATACCACACGATCAGGGATAGTGCTAAGCCCCACAGCCCCATTACTCAACTAGCCAATCCTAAGTTGGTTTTACTTGTTTCCCATGTTCCATCCCACAGAAGTCACAAGGAAGTCTCTTTCCCGAAGCTCTACTTCCTCTCTCTGCCTTGTGACTGACACTAGTGCTTCCGCAAATGGTCCTGCATAGTGCACTGTGTTCTTCCCATGAAACTGTGAGCATAACTACAAAACACTCTCTGGCTTGTCTCTCTTGGTCTGCACCTGGCCTTACTCTATCTCGCCGAGATAATATGGTTAAAACACTAGTGTGGGCGCCTGGGTGGCTCCATGAGTTAAGTGACCAACTCTTGGTTTCAGCTCAGGTGGTGATCTTAGGGTCCTGAGATTGAGACCCACATTGGGTTCTGAGCTCAGCAGGGAGTCCAGTTTCTCTGCCCCTTCCACTCATGCACTCTCTCTCTCTCTCTGTCTTTGAAATAAATTAGTAAATCTTAAATTTAAAAAAAAAAACTAGCAAAACATGCTTGACTGGGTTTTCAGGGAACATCCCATGAGTAGATGCCAAGTGGTCATAGAGTTAACTCCAGAACTACCCCTATTTTATCTGCCTTTGCCTGGCATCTCCCTTTGGCTTCCGCCCTACTGACCTTTGCACGGGTTCTGGTGCCTCTTCTCTCCAGATCTTGCACCTGATGTACCTTTGGCTCCAATTCCTGGCTCTGACTTCGCCTCTCCCATCTGGTCCAACATCTCAATGGAGCAGTTATTGGCTAATGACCTGCTGTCTGGCCCAGCTCCCAGCAAACATGACCCAGCTTCATGGATAGTCCTCTAGCAAAATGACCAATGAACCCCAGAGACAGAGCAGAACTCTGAGACTGTTAGACCTGGTGCAGACTGAAGCTGGGGTCTAAAAGCAGGCAGAGTGATTGTCAAGAGTTTGGAAACCAGCAATCCCAGAAAGCTCTCTGAAGCCCTTCCTGTAAGTAGAAAGGGGAGGAGCACATGTTGACCCTGGGCCTGGGGCAAACAGGATTTTAGGAGCCAGATGGACAAAATGAAGAGTAAAACAAGTGAAGGGCTAAATGAGTGTGTGGGCCAGAAACCAGCACACCTATCAAAGAAGCCACAGAGGTGATCAAGTGCCATGAGAGGGATTTAAAAAGGCTCAGGTTTGAAACATGGTTCTGCTGATTCTGCGCCAGCTGCAAGGATATGGTACTTAAACCATTCAAGCCCTAATTTCTGCATCTGTTAAACTGGATGTAACGATGCCCACCCACACCCACGTCATAGGTAGTTGTGAACTCCACACTCTGTGTCTCTCCTCACCAGAGACCAGAGATCTACAATGTTTAAGAGTTGCAGCTGGAAAAACAATTGAGAGGCTCATGAGGACATGGCGGTGGCAACTGCAGACATGAGGAGAACCTGAGATGAAGGGTCCTGATACTTGGTTGGACATGAATTCCATCCGGTTCATCTCTCATCCTGTTGCAAGCCTAGCCTTCACAGACCTTCAAGTCCCACGCCCCTCCCCCAGCCCCCCCCCACATACCTATCAAATTTCCTCTCCCCCTTCTCTGAGGCTGCTGCTAAAGTTCAGAGCCACACACCTGTGTCCAAAATCTCAAGCCAAGACATGAACTCCCAAAGCTACCTCTGCCACCCCCTCTCGTTTACTGATTCCTCAGAAATCTCAAGCAATTTACATTATTGGCAGACATGGTGTTTCCTTGTTGCGTTCCATTTTCATACAACTGGAGTTTGTAGACAAGAAAAATACAGCTGTTACGCAGCACAAACTGGGCTTTTATGTCGCTTCACATGCTGGAAACTGGCTGTGGAATGCCACACACCTCTTTATCACGGCTTGCGTGCTGGGACCTCTATTCATTTGATGCATTGTGTACCTTGGAATTTTCTGGGATGTTGTGAAGAGTCATGTTGCTTGCTCTCAGAATTATGCAAAAAAAGCTATTCTTTTTCTTGAGCCAAAAATCGTAGGCACTCCAGAACCCTTTTGACTCAGGCAGAGCTATGGGGTAGGTTTTCCACAAAAGGCAGAAGGAATGAATTGACACAGGCTACGTTAACCAGCCCTCCCAAGGGGAGTGGGGGACCCTGCTCCAAGCCAAGTGGGAGAGCCATTCTGAGGCAGGAAGCTTTTAAAAACTCACAGCAGACCTCAGCTCCTTTAGCTTTGGGGCTCCATTATGTATTGGCTGAGAGAGCTGCAATCATTAGTTGCCTATTTTTTAAATTAAAATAATTAAGCCAATGTAATGTTCAGGAGAGGGCTGGAACTGGCAGCCTGGGAAAATAGAAACCTCTGTGGTCAGCAGCAGGGGCCAGGAGGAACTGAAGCTGTTAGGCGCTTTGGGACCAGCCTCCAATGAATGGAGAGCCAGAGAAGACAGGAGGAGGAGCAGAGGCCTTCCTCCACAAGAGAGCCCTTGGCCTCCTGCGAAGAGGGACTAAGTCATGCTTGCCCAGCCATCGGGGGCACCTTGGGAGGCTTTGTTGCTCTCTGCTGCTTTCAGATCTCAGGTCCCTTATCACTGGACACTCACGCTGCTCTGCCTCCACATTTATCAGGCAACCACGGTAGCTGCAACGTCCTTCTGTGGGTGTTACGGGATTCTGCTCATTTCCTCTCTGTAATAATTCACGATGTAATGGAGAGAAGGAAGAGGAGGAGGATACATGAAGCAAAGTAAAGTGCTTGAGGAGAGAACCTTCTGGTTGAGAGCAGAGCATGGCAGCTTCTGAAGGGAAGGCCTCCTGTCCTCTTCTAGGGTCACTTCTGGCTTTTGCCACCTAAGGGTTAATATTTATGCCCCCCAAAGTAGGCTACGAGGAGGGGGATGCTCCCTTTTGTCCTGTGGGTATCCAGCAGATCCTCTCTGCCTACCACATTCTCCAAGGTTTGGAGTGGAACTGCAGTGTGTGGGGCTTTTGTCCTACGAACTTCATTAGGATACAAGCCCAGTCTCACTTCTTGTGCCTAACAGTGCACATCAACCTGTAGATCAGATGGACAGAGTCCCTACTGGGCCCACATTTAATTTTCCCCATCCTTTGTTTGAATGACTTCATCTAAGTCATACACTTTTGGACACTAAGGTTCAAAGGACCTTTCGGTCAAGAACTCAGATCCTCTTCTTGTACCTCTTCTGATACCCTATTTGGTGGCTCTGTGGGGTCTTATACACAGAATGTCCCTAAACAAGACCCCAACATTCTCAGCACAGAGCTCAGCCCTCTGTTACCCAATCCCCCCTCACACTCAGATCCACAGTTTCATCAAACTATTGGCACATTATCCCTCACCCATTATTAGACATATACCCTGAGAAATGCCATCTTAGACTTCCAATGATCTATTCTTACCCAAAGAGCCTTCCAAAGTGAATTATCTTGTGGCCTATTGCCTCTCCTCAATATCAACATTCGGGGAAACATGTTCAACTCTTCTCAAGAAAATGATTCCGGTTCAGACTATACAAAGACATATAAAATGAAAAGGAAAAATTCTCTCTCCTCCATCTTCCCATTGTAACCTAGAGCAGAGATTTTCATTCTTGTTGTGGTCACCACCATCACTCGAAATAATATGCTTATTTCCTCATCTGGATTCACAAACTTTTAGCTACATCTGTTGCTCCCAGCCTAGGGTAAAGCTTATGACACAAAAAGTTGGGAAAAGTTGGAGACACTGCTTTCTCTCTACTTGCAAATAAATCTTGTTTCTTACAACTCCTCCCTACCTCCTGGTGTCACTTCTTTCATTCACTGTGTCTTCAGAACCAGTGGGAGTTTATGAATGTGAAGGTTCACATTGGAATGGTATTTGATGATGGCTGGCAAGAGTGGAAGCAGAACCCACAGAGTCTCACCTTGGGTGGCTATTTGAGACATGTGCTGAAAGAGAGAAAGAGACAACAGAGTGAAGCTGGTGTTCTCTGCAATTTTGCATTCTTCCACTGTTTCTCTTGCCCAAACAGCACTGGGCTAGCTGGGAGCCAAGTCCTCAGGCTGTGGGTAAAAAGCAGATCAAACTCAACCTCCATTCTCCCTATCCAGTCATTGCTGCTTGTGTACTGTGGGCTGCCAAGGATGCCAGCCTCCCTTCCCAGGCCCAACTGTTCTCACACCAGCCAAGGACCCTGATGGGTCACAGACACTTCCCAAGCTTCAGGGGCCTGGAGAGAGGAGGCAAGCCCAGGAGACTGGATGTGGGGAGACATGTCTGGCCTGGATCTCCCTGCTTACCCTCTCATCAGCTGCACCAACCTTCTGCCTTTCTCTTCCATTGTCCTACAAATCCAATGTCTTCCTAGCTTCCTTTCTCAGCTCTGCATAGTGGACTGTCATGACCCAGGACAGAAAATCAAAAGCCTTTAGTCATCCTCAACAACAGCAAATTCTCACTGGCTATTTTCTTCTGAGACATTAACTTGAATTTGCTGGAGCTTCTCCATATTGACCTACACTGTCCAGTAGGACTGTCACTAGCCACACGTGTAGCTATTTAAATTTAAAATAATTAAAATTAAATAAAATTAGAAGTAGTCAAGAGCTACTTATGGTTAGTGCCCACTTAACTGAACAACAGAGAAATCCAACAGTTCCATCCTTACAGAAAGTTCTGGTCCAGGCTTGTCTCTGACTCCTAGCTCCCGATTCCCCTTTCCTCATATTCTCATTCCTTTATAATACTCACAAGAAAACACAATTTATTTTTGTCTAAAGTCCCTCCCTAGTCAAAGCTCCACACATTTCTATGTAAGGGAAGTTTGTTCAAAGGTTTTCCCTATGACAAAGGGGCGCCTCTCCACCTCTGATCAGAATTACATGTCTCTACTGGAATGCTGAAGCACTGGAGTGAATTCTCTTTGACTTTCAGGGACAAGGAAGCAAGCCAGCTCCCACGGGGGCCAGCAGACCAAGGAGGAATTCCTCCTCCAAGGAGGAATCTGAGTGTTGGACCTAGGTGGGCAATCTAGAAGACTCTGGGTACAGACACTCATGGTCAGAGCTGAGCTAATCAGAACCAGGCTCTTGGGCAAAATGTGAAAGACCAAATCTAAAGATGTGCACACTGAGAGAGATGGAAGTGAACAAGTGAGGTCAGTGAGTTCAATTCTCTCATCTGAAGAGGAGACCCCTGAACTAGTTAAACAACCAGCACAGTTAATGATGAGAGGTCTCAAATCTGTGTCAGGCCAGAATGACGCGAACAGATTGACCCAGGAATGAGATACGAGGACATGAAAGAAGGCAGGGGTGGGGGATGGAGGAGGGCGGGAGGGAGGCCTCGCCAATGAAATAAGCACACTTCAGAAAAAGTTTACTCTAGAATGGAATTATTTTAAATAAATCCCATTTTTCTTTTGACCCTCAGCGTAGCGTAAAATGGGAAAGTTACCCTTAACAATGTAGGGAGAGTTAAAATCTATGACCAGATATGAGTGTGTGTGTGTGTGTGTGTGTATTTTAACTAGGAATAAAAGTCAAGAACTTTTTTTGTTGTTGTTAAACACCTGTAACGATACTTATGTTGAAAATAATGCATTGTTCTACTCAAAATGAAAGCAGTGGTGGGCACGTAGTAAGTAATCAATGAGTACTTGTTGATTGATTGAAAATAAATCACAAAATAAAAATATAAATTAGGAGTCCGTGCCTCTGCTGACCACTCTTTCCCTAGACTAATGAGTTGTTTATTCCACTGGCGACAGCTTCTCCTTAGGGGTTGTTAGTACAAAATGGTGTTTACTGAGGCTGGGCATGTGCTAATCAGGGTGAGAGATTGGTCTGTACCTCAACTAGTGGCAGCTGCAGAGACAAGATGGCAGGCACAAAACTTCATTTCTTTTCATTTTGTAGTGGGTTTGGACTTAACTCGTCAGTCCTGGAAACAAGGAATTCTGTGATTGGCATTTCAGTAAGTGAAGGGGAGCTGTACACTTGGGATGTGTCTTGCACTTGAGGGACAAAGAGAGAGGCACTTTCTGGTTAGGAATTTCAAACCAGACAGTCTGGTCTATAAGCAGGAGCTGTGAATACTTGTACTGCATGTAACTGGTGCATGACCATCATATTGCCAATAATAGCAACTATTCTAATAGGCATTTGTTGTCTTTGCTTCCAAGTGTCCATTTCTCCTTCTTCTGGTCAAAGTTACCCTACAGAGTGCTTTGGAGTGAGTGATGCTCTTCTCACCCCTAGCATTAAAGCGAAGACTCCAAAACATAATATCTCGAACAAAACACGAGGCTATTTCTCTCTCATATAACAACTGGAGCCAGGAAACAGGTTCTGCTCCACACCGTCATCCAGAGACTTAGCCTTGCAGGGAGGATCTGGCATCTTCGATGCTTGGTTTCCAACATTGCCCCAATCTTTGCCAGTTGCACCCAGTGAGACAGAAAGGAAGCACAGAGTGCCAGTCCTGTAAGTGGCTACATACCACTTCAAGTCATATTCCATTGGCATGAACTTGGGCACTTAGCTACACTTGGCTGCAAGCGTGATTGGAATTTTGCTAGGCCCCATGTGTTCCAGACATACTCTAAGCAAAAGGTGAGCACATAACCCAAGCTAAGGTAACAAACCCTCTCCCATGAACACTCTCCCTAGAAATTTGAATCTTGAGCAGAGTGGCAAAAAGATTAGAAACTGTTGGAGCCAGTCCCTCACAGCAGCAGCATCTGGAAGAGATCCTCGGCTGATTTCTGCCACATGGACTACGGAATTGCCCTAATTCTTATCTGGCTTTTCCACCTCTCCCCTTGGCATTGCTGTGACTACCCAGTCTGCTTCGGCTAACCAAAGTTGGTGGTCGCTGCTTCCAAGAAATGCACCTGCTACAGCTACCTCTTATCAACCACCTAATGTTTGACCCAATGGCAAAGATCTCTTGCACACGACTGGATGCCCCCCAGTGGTCTAGGCGCTGGGATACATCAAGCTCTCACTGAGCTCTACTTCACCGACACCTCCTCTGATTTCCTATGAGCAAACCTCCTGGTTTTCAGGGCTCTCCCCTCAGTTGCTCCACGGCCACCTGGAACTCTGAGTCAAGCTCAGCGGAGTTTCCCACAAGGCCGAGTTGGGGGTAAGGAGATCATCAATGTGGCTTGTGCTCTCCACGGGCATCCTCGCTTTTATTTTGCCTGGTTTTTGTGGTTGCAATATATAAATTCACTGCCAGTGCATCTTGCAAGTAGGTGATGCCCGGGCAAGGATTTGTCTATTGCTCTGCAACCCCCACAATGCCACCAGTTCAAGGCATCATTTTGGTGACAAGTTGGAATTTGCATATTTAGCGGGCATCAGTGTACTGCTTTTGGGTGAGCCCAGATCAGAATTCCATCCTCCCTCAGGCTATGATTACACACATCCAATACCAACAAGCACATTCACAAACAGATGCCTTCATTAAGGTCTCCCCTTTACTTCATTGTCATGCAAATAGCCCAAATCAAGGAGTCTAAAAAGTGCCGGAGAGGTGACAGGAGAGCATCTTAAATGAGTAACAAGTCAGTGTTTGGGGCATTCCTTGATTAATCGGGAGTTAAAGCAGAGATTCTACAGGCTTCAGCCAAGGGGAGCTTGCTGACACCAGATTATCTTTGAATACCCTGCAGTAATGTGAGAAACTCCCTCTCGCTCCTCCTGTCAATACTTTGTGGGGCTTATTTCCTCCCCCCACCCCGACTTTTCCTTGAGGACGGGAGGTAGGATGGGAGAAGGGGCGGAGCTTGGATGGAGTGGCCAGTTGCAAATATTCAAGCTAATTAGCAGAGCGCTGGGGTTTGGCTGGCGGATGTGGGGGGGGGGGGGAGTACTGGGCTGGACCCGCGTGCTCAGTCTTAGACCTCTAACAGGTTTCCACCCTAAACATATGTGGTGGAAAGATGGCATGAATAATTCAGCGAGCACGAGGTCCTGAACCCACGTTTTCTCTCATAAAGAGGAAAGCCACGAGCCTCGGGTACCGAGTTTCAAACCTATCAGAGCTAAATCTCGCTCTTTCAGAGCTTGGTTACTAAGTGCCGTGTAGGTGTGAAAAGCCTCATTACCATGTAATTTTGTTGGGAGCAGACTTCCAAGTACCTGCTTTACTTTATATTCACATACACCAAAAAAAAAAAAAAAATCAAAATGCATTTTATTTCCTAACAATAGCCAATTTGGCTATAATTATTGTGGAATAGTGAATTTGAAGGCATAGCACCCAAGTGACTCCCCACGTCGCTTCCCTCCATTCGCGAATATCTTCTTATTTATTGCCTTCCCCATAATGAACTTTGAGATAAACAACAGAAAAAGTAATTTGTTTTTTGACAATGCTGAACCTTTGAATAGAGAAAATCACACAGTCGAACACAGAGCACAGTCCTGTGTGGTAAGTGGTATCCATGGCAACCAATAGATTTTATGCTAAGTCTGGCCTTTAAAAACATTTCACGTTTACCACTGAGAAAAAGATGGCCTTGATTTAAAAATGATACAACAAGTACCTCGCATGGGCATGCTTTCTGCTCTGAGCTGCAAACACAATTAAGAGGCATCTCCTCAGCACGGGATCACCTCAGTAGTATCTATGTCATCCTTGAGGAACATTGTGGCCAGCCTGAGGAAAAGAAAGAGGTGGGGTATTTGGTATTCTGCTGCAGGGGTTGTGAAGCCATTTTTTTTTTTTTTAATTTTATTTTTTTACTTGTTCTCCTTGTATTTAACACCAGGAGTAAAAAATAGGGAGTAAAAATAGCACGTTTGCCTCTTATCTCAGTCTGTGATCATGGTGACAGTGAAAATATTATGGCCCTGCTTATCCTGGGAGTAGCTCCAATCACGCCCGCTTATTATAACTTGAAATAATGGATGGAGAAATACCTACCATACCAGCTTCAGACAGAGCGACTCTAAATTAGTTTCTGTTCACATTTAGAAAGTTGGATACCAAAAATGGAATGCAGTTGTGGCAAAGAGAGGATGTCGCCTTAATGATATACTTGAATAAAATGAGAAAGGACATGCCCCCTTCTTCTTTAAAAAGAAAAGAGAGAGATTCAATCAATGATGCATCAAAGGAAGGAAACATAATTAATGTCTTTGGGAAGAGTTTGTTTGGCCGAGCCATTTCTAAGTGCTTTGATAGCTCCCATAAGATGGCATTTCTTTTTCCTTCTTACTTCTTCTTCTTACTTCTTCTTCTTCTCCTTCTTCTTCTTCTTCTTCTTCTTCTTCTTCTTCTTCTTCTTCTTCTTCTTCTTCTTCTTCTTCTTCTTCTTCTTTTTTCTTCTTCTTCTTCTCTTCTTCTTCTTCTTCTTCTTCTTCTTTTTTCAAGATGAGTTGTCCTTTATTCCTCAAAATGGGATTATCTTGGCCATATTGAGAATTAGAGAAACCCCAATACACTTCCTCTGGAGGTATTTTCAACTGCAGTGCTCTTGCAATTGACTGGTACTATGGGCTGAATTATGTCTCCCCGCAAAACCATAGTTGGAAGCCCTCACCCCCAATAGCTCAGAATGTGACTTTATTTGGAGATTGGGCCCTTAAATAAGTGATTAAGTTATAATGGGTCTGCTAGTATGGGTCCTAATCCAATCTGACTGGTATCCTTATAAGGAAAGAGAGATCCTGAGGGATGTGTGTGCTGAGGGAAGATGATGTGAGGCCATAGAGAGGGAATGACAATCTGCAAGCCAAAGAAAGAGACCTCAGAGGAAACCCAACCTGCCCACACCTTGATCTTGGACTTCTAGCCTCTGGAACTGCAAAAAAAAAAAAAAAAAAAAATCAACCTCTTCCACGTGAGCCACCCAATCTGTGGCAATTTGTTATGGCAGCCCTAGCCAACCAACACATCTGGGGTGGGAGTGAGGCATTCTTTCATGGGAAGAACAGCTTTTCAAAAGGTGTGCTAGTCAATATATTGGGGAAGGAGGTCAGGATGAAGAACACCTCAGTTGTTCTACCTTCCTTGAAGTGTGGGGGATTTCTGGGGAACAGGGATGTCAACTTCATAAACACGTCTACCTCCTCTGACCTAACCATCCATATTTGTCAGTGGCAAACAAGAAGATTTTGTGACACCTTACAATTGGCTTTAATGAACCAAGGATACTTTCTGAGTCATCAACATTTTATAAAAACAAAAGCTTACAGTTCTTTCATATTGCCAAATATCTGAGAAGTGACATGGCCCAGGAGGGTGGTGATGCCTGAAAGGAATGTGTATGCAAGGAGGGAGGAGGCTAGGGGAGTGCTGTACTTTGTTCCTAACATTCATAAGCTTTGCTTGATGGCTGGGCCTCAGGCCCAGGACCACACATCAGCCACCTGCCCAAAGGCATGGGTCATTCATCTTTCTGAGATAATTTTCTTCTTTCAGTCCACAGAGAGCTCTGGGCTATCTTTGGCCCAGGAAAGAATGTTGACTGTTTCACATACTGAAACATAAATCACTCTCTCTAGGCCTTGTTAACTTTTACTTATAAACTGTTTTAATGTAGAACTGTCAGGACCCTGTGAAAATAATGGGTGGTGACAGGTTTAGGATTAAAATCTTCTCAGGTAGTTAGGATGGTGAGTTAGGTTATAAATTGCTTTGAAAAAGCTGAGGCATGGACTATGAGCTTCATATGCTTACTCAAAATGGACACCAATGAGGCAGTTGGGACAAGTATATGCTAGTAATTCATCTTAATTATTTGTCAGCAAAGCCATCATAATAAGAGATGTCTTTCATTTTGATTAAAATGACCCTTGGTAATCTCTAAAGGGTCTTGTCTGAAAAGCATCATTGAAAAAGAGAAGTTGGAGTCCTCTGGGGCTTGGGATTTTATGTCTCAAGCAAGGAGCCTGAATCAGAAAAAAATATACCAATGGATGTGAAGTTATAGCTCAAGTGTCCAATTATAGACACATCCATAATTCTCTCACATGACCTCATTTGCTTCAGTGCCAGGGCATCAGTGGGCTCATAATTTCTCTTAAAACATATCATGTCTCAGGGCTTACTGGATAGGGATGGCTGTTTATTCACAGAGGCAGAGCTTTGAGGAAGGACAAGGACCTGTCATTATACCTCACAGAGGAGATGCGTAATATAGAAGTTCAATGAGAAGACAAAGCAAACAGCAGCCATCTCCAGCCATAGTGAAGCAAATACCTTTCTTGGGGGGGCTAAAAAGTATGTATGGATGGCCATCAGGTGAATGAAACTTGAATGACGATCTAGGCAAGAACCAGATTGAGCACTGGGTGGGGAAAGAAAAACAGATGGACATGCTTTAGAACTCAGGCCTGAGAGTTTGATGATTCCATTCCTCCTGACAGGAATTTCTCAGGGCTTGAGGAACCTACCTGAGCACAGTGGTCACACAGAGTCATCCCCAAGAGGTCAGACTATCAGAATCTTTTATTCATTCATTCAACAAATAGCTACTGTATGCCTACTATGTACCAAAACTATATTCCAGGGCCTGGGTACTTCTATGAACAAAACAGGCCAAAACCTATCTTCTCATGGAATTCATATTCTAGGGGAGTCCGTTATGCTGCATCAAGCCTCATTTACCAAATGAGATAAAGACTACTTACTGGTTTGTTCCTTAAGACAAGAGTTGCTTGGAAAGGACAGCTTCAGGCAGCTGGGAAAATACTTGCCAGTTTGCTTCCTCCGAATCACACATCCTCTCTGGCCAATGCTTCTGGGTGGAGAAGGCTTTCCACATCTTGGAGAAGCTCTCCAATTCAATAATAATTCACTAAGATGTTTCTAACTCTTAAAACATGTAAATATAGCTACAAACTGCATTACGGAGTTTCAGAGAACCATCTGCTAGAATTTAATTTGCTTCTTAGGACTGAGAAGATTATAAATCATGCAATAACACATCTAGGAACATTCTTTCCTCCTTATATTCAGCTTAAAAAAAATCATGTGTATTAGCAACAATTTACTTTACCCTCCCCCATTGTTGGACAGAAACAAAATGGAATCTCATCAATATGGTGTATTTACTAGTATGATTTACTATATACAAATGTAAAGTAATTTGAAATACTTTTCTGTAGGAAATTTTAGCAGTGTTTTTCTCTATTAAATTTATAAGACTCTGTCCATATCATTCCAAAGAGTCATTGGCAAACTCTCAGACTTACCAGTTGAAGGATCTACAGCATGAACATCTAAGGCTCATGGATAAAATTATGCAGAAAAGATAAGATTTCCAGCCCACTATCCTTAGAAAGTGCACTTAACTTTGTACCTCTAATAATCGAATCCTCTGTTTATAAACATTTGTGAGCACCTGTATGGTGCCAAGCCCAGTTCCCTCAATTTAGTGGAGGAGAAAGATGTGAACACAAAATTCCATAAAATAGGATATGGTATAAAGAACCGTATTTCAAGGTACCACGGATGCACAAAGGTGGAAGACTTTGACTCTGCTTGGTACGTGCTTCCCAGAGGAAAGGACATTTGCACTTCCTTGAGGAATTCCCAGAAACTGCAAATAGCATATGTAAAAATCAGAGAAGGAAGGAAGAGCATGGAACATTCTGGCAACTGCAAGTGCATCAGCAAGGATAGAGCCCAGGGTCCATGAGAGAGTGATAAAAGATGAAGCTGGAAATACTGACTGAAGCCAGATCATAGTATATCTTTTCAATTCTACTCGGGGATTTGGACTTGATTTTAAAAATAAATAGCCTTTGCAGGAAGGGTACTTTTTCTGACTCCCCAGCAAATGCTCACTCCATCATTTCTGAAATAATGGGATTTCCAAGATGGTGCACCCTGTGCCCATGACAAAGAGGGAAGTTAATGTATCCATCTAAGGATCAACCCTTGTCCTTGGCTTTATGGATCCATGCCTTTGGTGCTTTGACTTGAAAAACTAGTGTAGTGATCTAGGAAAGAAGGGGCCCTAACATGGAAAAGGATATAGTGGTCCCAAATGAGAAGATTGAAATCCAAAGTCTGGGAAGGGCAGATCAATATCTTTCTGACCTCAGAGACCTGAGGTTTCTACATCTGAGACCCATTGGCCCAGACTATATCTCTTAGGGAGAGACTAAAGTAGGCAAGAGGGAGTGGACTGACAGCCAACTCTGTCAGTTTTTTCTCTGTTTTTTCTATTTCTCTCTGCCCCTTGGCACTTTCAAAAAAAATCATATAAAGAATAATGTCCAGAAAATATTTTTCTTTAGATCTTGCCCAAACTACTTTCAGATGTGATGAGATGGCATTCTGCTTTATTTAACAAGCCTGGAAATGAGGAGTAAATGAGTCGATATGATTAGAGAATTTTGAAACCCTTTCTTTAAATGGCACTCATTTGTTTTATAGTCTGGATGGGATGAAATTTAGCAAATCATACTTGCCTTTCATTGTGGAGAAGATTGGAATCTGTTGACTGAACATTTCTACTTGGACTCTCATGGTTTTACCCCAAGCATCCATCAATTGCTCTGGGTGCTTTAAGTTTTCCTTTCACTGCCATTTGCTGATTTCCACCATGAAGATATTTTAGCTAACTAACACTTTGGTGGAGAGAGAAGGTGTTGGTGGGTTGGGAAGAGCCCTGTCAATGCTCCCTATTCCATTCTGAGCTCTGACAACCTCTTGATTTGTAGGGTGGGACAAAGCACTTAACCTTTGTGTCTCCAAAAGCAAATGATAAATTTTGCCCCATTTACACTGTTTATTAACAGATGGGACTTGCACATGATTAACTGCTCTGTTCCTTCATTTCTTTGACCTTAAGAAGCCAGCCTCGTGCAAGGGGTTGCTATGCAGCGTTGTGTAGCATGCAGAGCCTCAGAGGAGGTGAGCAGCAAATGTTTGATGATGATAATGATGATGATGAAACTCACTTGACTTCTCAGCAAATGCCAAACTCCCTGCAGGATAACACATGTGGAAGCTAAGCTCTATCTACTTTGGAGTGCTGGAGGAGACTGTGTAAAGCAGAAAATGAAAGTGGGGCCTCACCAAAGCTGAACATACCCTACTCAACCATAGCAGAGTCACTGATAATAACTAAATTGGTTCAGAAGCAAATGGCAGGTCAGATCTTTGATGAATTACTAGAGATTAAATCAGCTAAGTGCTGTTGACACTTGGCTACTAAACCCAATGGGGATTCTTTGACCTGGGAAAACACTCATCATCAGTCTCTTGGCAGTTGAGGAGAGAAGCAATGAAGTCACAGAGAGCCTAGCCTTCCATTTTCCATTCACTTTATGAATCTGTTTGTCGGGTTGCTCCCAAAGTCTTCTGCGTAACAGCAAAGGGTATTTCTTTATCCCCAGATGAACTATAATTCTCTCTTGTGTTTGTGTATGTATCTGAATCCATACAAAGTTGCAGAAAAAGGTTTAGAGCTTTCTCTAAGCTCTTATTTCTAAAATGTGTTCCATAGAATACTAGACTGGTTTCCAAGATACTCTTCAAGTTAGAATTCTTTCATCAAATAAGTTTGGGAAATGCTTCCAAAATGTGTGTCCTAAGTGCTAGGGATATGGTGATGAACAAGTCATTCAATGCATGAACTCTCTTGAATCATGGAATGAGGTAAGTTCAGTAGAAAGGTAGAGATAGATCATAGAAAGTCTTATAAACCATGTTAAGAACTTTGGCTGTTATGATTTGAACAGGTAGTCACTGGCAGGTTTTAATCAGCTTTTATCCAGTACATCACAGAATATTAAAGTCTCTGGGAACTTCTGAGAGGAAGAAAGCTCTAAAGTTTTCTTTTACCCTATTATTACAGTTTATATGACTCATAGTACTTACTAAAACATTGAAGAACACAATTTTGAACTTAAGAGGAGAATTGTTTTTGCCCAATTTTGATGTCCTTGCCCATTGTGCCTGTTTAACACTGAGATGCTGTTCCTGACCCAGGACTTTCACTGCCAGATTGTTCTAATTTTGAACTTTGGCTACTTCTATGCCTTTTCCCACTCTTCTGTTCACAATGCTAAGTTATTGTTGTGTGAATACATTTATTTCTTCCCTAGTACTAGTGTAGGTGAGCTGCTATAATTAATAGATTTAGAAAATGGATACTGGCTCAAATATCATAGAAATAGTGTTCTTGTTGATATAATAACTATACAGAGCAGATGAATAAGTCAGTATTTATCCTTCCACCATAGAGCTCCACAGAGTCATTCAGGGACCCAGAGTAATGGAAGTTTTGCCATTTTCAACGCATGGTTTCAAAGGTTTCCCTGGGATTCACCTTTATTCTGCCCAGAGATTAGAGGAAGATAGCAAGAAGAAGCATATGTATGCACATGTGGGGGAATGGGGGAGTCATGGGACAGGGTTGGAAAACATCCAACAGTTCTGCTCACATTTAGAACTAGAAATTGTCACACTGCCTTAACTGGTGGAAGGAAGTTCCTGGTTGTGTAGTTACCTCCCAGTGATATCCAATACTGTGGATGGGTTGCATGAAGTGTACTGAACAACTACTCATTTCTGCTACACACCTACCATACTACTACTAGCTCTTTGAAAGAAGGACTATAAGTTTTAATACATTCATATTTGTCAGTTTCATAAGTATATTATTGTTCTGGCATAAAACATATGTCCATGAATGTTGGTTGAATTAAGCAATAGCACACCCAAAACTTAAGTATCTGGACCAGGAGGTTCGAAAGAGTTGAAGAGCCATCAAGAAGCAGAATAAGGTAGGTGTCATCGTATTTCAGTCCCAAAGAGATAAACATTTGCAGAGAAAGTGGTTGAATGTGAAGTTTAATTTCTCCCATGATTTATCTAAAGGGAGCCTTAAGCAAAGCAGAGGTGAATTTAAAGACAGGCATGAGATTTTCAGAGGTTTATCTACAAGTAAGGAAAGTTCCTTCTACATTTCTTCTTTGTGCTTTTGGCCTGGAACCTCTCACAAAGCAGCCTGAAATGCTGTCAGACATCTTCTGGGTCATAAATCACACAGAGGCATGGTAAGCACTAAATCAATAGAGTTTCTAATTTTTGAAAAAGTGGGAAGGTGCTTATATAACCCTGCTGGGGAAAGGGAAGGCCATTGGCAGTTTGCCTTGTTTATCCTGAATCAGATTCACATTTGGAGGCCTTTCCAGTCCCTGGAAGCCCTTTTGCTCAGGTGGCACTGGGGAAAATGCTGAAATCTGCAGTTCTTGGACATCCTATTTCCCCATATTATCTTGTTCTAACCATAGTTCATTTTGCAATTGGAACTGACTGAAGAGAGGTGTTTACAGTGTTGCACATTGTCGCACTGCTAACATTTTCTCTTCTGTAGGAGTAAGAAGAGGTGGGAGCTGGAACAGAATGAACATTTATCATCTGGGACACCTTCCCTCCCAAATGTGATCATCATACCTCTTCAGAGAAAGAAAGAATTTTGGATGCTTATTTTGTATTATCCAGAAGTTTTCAATCCCCAGCCCACAACACCCCCATGAGATGATCTCAAAGCAAAGAACATCCAAGTAGAAACAGCCTCTACTTCAGCCCTCTAAGCTGCTCTGCCCTCCCCCCATTTATTATCTATATCCAAAGATAGCCGAATGCTCTTGGTTTTCTTTATCAGAAAAGTGGGGTGGAAATGTGTTATTCTTCTGAGCAAAACCAAGGTGGGGAGAGGCACCAGCAGTTTAATATGCCACATACATGGTCCATTGAACCAGTCTGGCAAATTTCAACAGAGCTAGATATCAAAACTGCCCTTCACGGACCAGGGAGAGTTAAGTGGGAGAGAGATAAAAAGATGTGACATAAATGATCAAAGTAATAAAACTCACTGCTCAATTAGTCACTCAGAGAGGCAGGAGGCGGAGGGGATTGGTGATTGAGGAAATGTATATTTGCTCTGCGGGGATCATATTCATTTCCCAGTGTCACCCAACCTGCTTGGCTCAGCTGTAGAATTCAGGCTGGTTGTGAGTTTTATGGGAAGTCCACCTACCTCACCCCCTCCTCTTCTGTTTCCTTAAAACATTAGCCAGTTAAACCGAGGATATCCATCATCCTATGCAAATCATGCCTCTCTGTTTTGATGGTAGTAGGAGAAAACAGCATTGCATGTACTCCAACTATTGCTGGTAATTTGGGTTTCTTTCATTTTCCCAAGCTACCATTATAGGACACACTGAAAGCAAAAATTCTTTAAGATCCATCTGGCAACTTCTAGACACCTATAAGTAGATACGTTTTTACAGGCTAAATGCTCTAAGCAAGTCCTGATATTAGGCATTTCTGACAGCAGCTCCTAGCCTGACCCTGGAGGGTGTTCTAGGAAATCCAGAACTAGGGCAAAATTAGCTATGCCCCAAAAGATCTGATCTGTCATCGAAAAGAGCAATTTGTATTTTTCAATTTTTCCAATCTGGTCTAAATTAGCCTTAGTACTGCCAAGGTCTAACTACCTAATGAGAACAATTATTTCTGGATTTCAATTAAATTGAATTAAAGAAGTATTTTATTTGTTTTTATTTGTAATTTTTTCATTATGAAAGTAATATGGCCACATTATTGAAATATGAAAAATATATTAGAAAAAAAGACTCTCATAATCCCTTGCCCTAACAAGACCACTGTATCAATCTTGGTGCAACAGAATAATATTTAAGGAGCATCTGCAATGGTAGATGCAGTGTGCTGGAACAAGCAATTACACCGCAAAAGCATAAAGTAAGAGTTTTGCAGGCTAGCTGGGAAGGCTGTGTGTGTGCATATAACTCAAGTAATAGAATGGTACAGTGTGTGGTAGGATCTAAATGACTGGTACAGGCCTTAGAGGGAAGAAACAAATAAGGGTGAGCAGTCAGGGAGAGCTCCACCAAGGGCATGGGGAAAATGAGTAGTACTTTAAAGGATGGACAGATATGGTAGGGAGAGAGGCTGCTAGATCAGCCAGGCAGGGGAATAGGGATGGTAGAGCCCAGCCAGAACTAGGAAATGAATCTAGCATGTTTGTAAAAATAAAGAATTTTGACTGAAGGATTTAAATGGGGGAAAAGTCAGGTGTTAAGATTGTAATAGAGCCTGGAAAATTCTTGTGAGAAGGGGTCATGTTATCCTACTCACCAACACAGGGTGCCACATAGTACGCACTTAATAAATTGTTGTCCTGTTATTCACTGATGTACATCTTCAGATCCACACAGTGCCTGGAATAAAGGAAATGTTCAACTAATATTTTTTGACTAATTAAATCAAAGGATGGGGTCAGGTTATAGAAGGTCTCCCTCAAATTCTAGGATAATGAGAGTCCTCCTACTGGGCTTTTTGAGTTAGAATGGAGGGAGAGACGGAATGAGACTAGCAGTCCAAGAAGATGATGTGTAATAGACTGCATGAAGGGGGGAGCTTAGAGGAAGGAAGAGCAAGGTGGAAATTATTACAATAATCAAGGAGAGAAGATGATGGGAGGCTGGCAGAAGTAGTAGCAGGGGAAATGGAAAAGAATGGAAAGAGATGAAGGAAGAAGAAGCCTGAAGAAAAAGTGGGTATTGGAGGGAATGGTCTTGAAGAAGGCAAAGTCAAAGCTCTCTCAACAGCCTTGAACTTAGAAATCTGGAAGGAATCAGTGAAGGAAACTGGGCAGTTAAGTATGTGTTCTCTTAGTAGGGAAAGAATATATTCCATTTTGAACTTATTGGGTTCAAAGTGATGTTAGAACACCGAGACCAAAACACTGGGCCACAGGACTGTGATTAGGCTGATTTTAGTGGCACTCTCTAAACCAATAACCTTCAAACATTTTTCAACATATACTCTTGACAGCAAAAAAATCTTTGCCATTATCCATTATTATTTATTATTACATTATGTTCATATATTATTCTGCTACTTATTTTATATGTTACAAACTATACATAAAATTGAAATTAAAAATTAAAAAAGGATAAAGATGAACAAGACATTATGTTAAAACATTTTGCTAGGGACGCCTGGGTGGCTCAGTTGGTTAAGCAGCTGCCTTCGGCTCAGGTCATGATCCCAGCGTCCTGGGATGGAGTCCCACATCGGGCTCCTTGCTTGGTGGGGAGCCTGCTTCTCCCTCTGCCTCTGCCTGCCACTCTGTCTGCCTGTGCTCACTCTCGCTTCTCTCTCTATGACAAATAAATAAATAAAATCTTTAAAAAAAAAAAAAAAAACATTTTGCTAACATAATGACCTCATTTGATTATCTACTGCTAATAGTCCAAAGAGCAGTAAACTCTAAGGGTGAAGTTTATTGTGAGTGGCAGTGAATATGAATTCATATTTCAAATATGATTTTTATTTTTTATTAATTTTTAAATTTTAACTCTTGTATAGTTAATATACGGTATTATATTAGTTTCAAGTGCACAGTGTAGTGATTCAACACTTCTGCACTTTATTTGGTGCTCATTACAATAAGAGCACTCTCAATCCCCATCACCTATTTCTTCCACTCTCCACACCCACCTCCCCTTTGGTAACCATCAGTTTGTTCTCTATAGTTAAGAGTCTGTTTCTTGGTTTGTCTCTTTCTCTTTTTTCCCCTTTGTTCACTGTTTTATTTCTTAAATTGTACATATGAGTGAAATCATATTGGATTTGTCTTTCTCTGATTTTTTTCACTTTGCATTATACTTTCTAGCTCCATCCATGTTGTTACAAATGATAAGATTTCATTATTCTTTTATAGATGAATAATATTCTATTGCATATAATCACCATATCTTCCTTATCCATTCATCTATTGATGGACATTTGGGCTGCTTCCATAATTTGGCTATCATACTGCAATAAACATAAGGGTGCATATCCCTTTGAATTGGTGTTTTTTTATATTTTGGATAAATACCCAGTAGTACAATTACTGCATCATAAAGCAGTCTTATTTTTAGCTTTTTGAGGAACCACCATACTATCTTCCACAGTGGTGGCACCAGTATGCATTCTCACCAACAGTGCAAGAGGGCTCTTATTTCTCCACATCCTTGCCAACACTTGCTTTTTGTGTTTTTGATTTTATCCCTTCTGACAAGTGTGAGGTGATACCTCATTGTGATTTTGATTTGCATTTCCCTGATGGTGAGGAATATTGAGCATCTTTTCATGTGTCTGTTGGTCATCTGGATATCATCTTTGGAGAAATGTCTGTTCATGTCTTCTGCCCATTTTAAAAATTGGATTATTTACTTTGAGGGTGTTGAGTTGTCTTAGATCTTTATATATTTTGGATACTAACCCTTTATCAGATATGCCATTTGCAAATATCTTCTCCCATTCAGTGGGCTGTCTTTTAGTTTCGTTGATTATTTCCTTCACTGTGCAGAAGCTTTTTATTTTGATATATCCCCAATAGTTTATTTTTGCTTTTATTCCCCCTGCCTCAGGAGACATATCTAGAAAAATGTTGCTGCCGCTAATGTCAGAGAAATTACTCCCTGTGCTCTCTTCTAGGATTTTTATGGTTTCAGGTCTCACATTTAGATGTTTAATCCATTTTGAGTTTATTTTTGTGTATGGTGTTAGAAAGTGGTCCAGTTTCATTCTTTTGCATGTTGCTGTCCATTTTCCCAAAACCATTTGTTGAAGAGACTATCTTCTTCCCATTGCATATTCTCTTCTCCTTCAACAATATATATAATTGTGGGGTTACTTCTGGGTTTTCTATTCTGTTTCATTTATCTATGTGCCTATTTTGGGCCAGTATCCTACTAATTTGATTACTATAGCTTTGTAATATAACTTGCAGTCTGAAATTAAGATACCTCCAGTTTTATTATGAATAATTTTAAATATACTTTTTAATAATTTTAAAACATTCTGTTTAGCTTCTGGGCAGATCTTATTCTATTTTATTTATATACTTCTTAATTTTTAAGATTTATTATTATTATTTATTTTTTTTTTTACCTTGCATGTGGTGATGGAAAGCTTGTATCTGTCTAGAGTCTAGAGGGTCAGCTCTGCTGTTTTCTTATTGTTTGGTTGTGTTTGTATTCTTAGTAGGGTGAACACATGTCACAGTTTGCTTTCCTTAGGACATTCTCAGTTCACACCAATTTTCTGGCACAAAGATTCATAGTGCTTCCTTTACTCTCTAAAGTATTCTTCTCTGGATGATAAATTGGAAAATCACCCTATTAGTATTATCTTCCATGTATTGTTTTGTGGCTGGAAATATTTTAAGCAACTTGTCCATCTTGGGCAGGCTAGTTTGGTTAAAAGTGAATGTTATGATCCATAAATCCACTTCATGGGCCTGTGTAAAGGTATATGCTGCAACTGCTTTCAATAAGGGCTGGAACTACCACCAATCTCTCCTCATGTAGGCATTGATTCAGCCCTCAAGGACCACTGTGTACCACACATGACCCATGACTGACTTGTAGACTGAGTGAAGAATCACTGTCCACAGAAATGCAAATTACTAACAAAGCTTAATTTCTTCCTTAGTTTTTGCATAAAAAATAGTTAAATCTTTGTTAGAACATTCACTTTAGTGAATTGCCATGTGCCCCCAGTGGGAATATCCATGCTACTTTGGGATTTTGAAGGGTCTGCCTTATTCCTATCTCTGTTCCCAAAACCTGACACTGTAACTCACACATAGGAGGTGTTCAGGGTGTTCAAGGAACAATGAATTAATGAATTCAATACTTGAATGAATGAATGAATGAATGACATTCACGTGAAATGCAGACCTGGGAGTGGTGAAGAGAAACTGATATCTATTGAGAGCTTTCATGAACTCAATGCTTTCTTTCTTTTTTTTTCTTCTTTCCAAGTTTTTATTTAAGTTACAGTTGGTTAACATACAGTGTAATATTAGTTGCAGGTATAGAATCTAGTGACCCAAAACTTCCCTACAACACGCTGTGCTCACCGAAACAAGTGTGTTCTTCAATTCCCATCACCTGTTTAGCCCATCGCCACACCCACCTCTCCTCTGATAACAATTAGTTTGTTCTCTATAGTTAAGAGTCTGTTTCTTGGTTTGCCTTTTTTTTTTAATCCCCATGATCATTTGTTTTGTTTCTTAAACTCCAGATATGAGTGAAATCTTACAGTATTTGTCTTCCTCTGACTAACTTATTTAGCTTGGCAAAATGCTCTCTAGCTCCATCCACATTGTTGCAAATGGCAAGATTTCATTCTTTTTTATGGCTGAATAATATCCCATTGTGTATATATACCACATCTTCTTTATCCATTCATCAGTCAGTGGACATTTGAACTCAACACTTTCACTAATGCTTTCATTCAGGAATGCTTTATTATCCCATTCTTGCAGATGAAACTGAAGTTCTGAGGAATTACATAGTTTGTTCAATGTAAGTCTGCCTGACTTCAAACCCATATTCTTGCCAGGCATTGGGAGCACAGAGGCAATATTCACAGGCATAAAAATCAATGAGCTCTTCAATGAAGAGAATGTAAAGTCAAGGAAGAAAAGGGCCCATGGTTGAGATTGGGGAATCACAGGCAGGTAAGGACCAGAAAGAGGAGTGGAGAAGTGTGAGGGAAACCAGGAAAAGTGCTGGGTGATGACTTCTGCAACAGGAGAGAGAATTTCCTTAGGAAAGGAAAGCTGACACACTCAAGACTTGCCACAGACCAAAGAAATGGGAGCTGTAGGAAGAGTAACTGGTGACCTCTAAGTCTGTATTGTAATCAAACTGTAGGAATAAAGGCCACACTGTACAGAGTTTACAGAAATAGGGATTGATGAAGAAATACATATAGAAGCCCACACTCATTTGGGAAGTTTCTCACTGAAAGGAAATGGAAGGCCAGAAGGACCAGGCAACATTTTCACAAGTCACAGGAAATTTGTGTGTTTATAAAGATGTGTAGCAGAGATGATTGGGTGTTCAATGAATAGTCCATATACTCTCCCACATTTTCCAGCCTTCTTTGCAAGAGCTTGGAGCCATGTGATTATTTCTGGCTGGGGATTATAAGCAGGGGTGACATGACACTTATAGTGGAGGTTACTACCTGATGAGCCTTCTCCATCATTCTTTCACCAACTTGGTGTTCCTGAATGTCACATTTCAGAGAGCATCACTTCAGAATGAAGGAGGCCCACCCAACCCTTACTGGACTTTGTGAAATTGAGACATAAGTCTTTGCTGTGTTGAGCCACTGAAATTTGGGGTATTGTCTGATAAAACAACTTGTGTCAATTATTCTAAGAAGGAGAGAATGGGATGAAAGAGAGGCAAAGGGTAAGTCTGGGAGCAGCACTTTTTGGGATTCAGGAAAGAATGGGATTTTGAAAGGAGAACACTTCTTCCCTTGGAAGTGGAAGAAGGTCTGAGAGGACAGGAGTCAAGGTCAAGGATGAGGGCTTCCTTTGGCTGATCCAATCTCCTTGGCAAGCAGAAGGTGAGAAGTTAACCACTGAAGCCTCTGGGTGCTTGTGGGCTTGGGACTGGAGGAGACACTGCAAAGTCTGAAACAATTGCCCTCCTCCCTGTGCTAGCTAACTAGAGAATCAAAGAGGGAACATTAAAGTGACTGCTTACCTAGAACCCAGCTAAGGTTGGATTTCTCCACAAGAAAACTTTATAGGGTCACAAAATGTTCAGAGGAGAAGACCTAAAATGATCAAGGAAATGTGATTCTTGTTGGAAGAGAAGCTAAAAGGATTGGCACTTTCAGCCTGGAGCATAGTCTAAACAAGACGTGATCAAAGCATTTCTGTCATGAAGGGGACCGAGGAAGAGGAGGAAACTTGCACAACCAGACAAAGGAGAACATCCTGAAATCTGAAAGACATAGTGTTAAGACCAAGAACTACAGTACTACTTTCTACAGCAGGTTCATTACTGGCATAAGGAATGGCATATATGTAAATATAAATATAGCAGGAAACTGACTTCTGAGACTGGATTTCCAAAAATGTATACAAACATTAAATATAAATAAACAAGAGTTTTGCATGGTCCAAGGCAGAGTGGAAATTGAATGTGGTTTTAAGACTCAGAGACCTGGTTTTAAATTCTCTGACTAGTTGTTTTCCATCATTCATTCAGCAAATATTTATTGAACACTTACTATGTCCCAGCACTGAGCTACCCAACAGATTCTAGTTAGCAAACAAGATGTCCATGGTCCCTGCCCTCATGGGCTTTACAGCCTAGTGGAGAAGGCAGATATCAAATAAAAGATTGCAGAAATAATTATTTAAATTAAATTGTGATAAATTACTCCAAGAGCAGGTCCAAGGTGCTGGGAGAGTAGCTGGAGGGACTAGACCAATCTGAGGTGAGAGGAGGAAGATTTCCTCCAAGGAGTGTCATGAGATCTGAAATATATGCAATCAATAAAAATTGACAAAGGGAGAGGGCAGAGAGGAGAGTTCCTGGCAGAAATGAAGGCTCTGAGGCCAAAGAACCTTACCCTCTCTGAGCCTTAGCTTTCTTGTCTGTAGTAAACGTCAGTGGTGACTCATACCAGGCCATTACACACCTTCTCTAGCTGCCGTGAAGGTTAGCTGTCAATAGCTCAGAGCTCCTCCCTCTTTAGAGAATTTGTTCTCTGCCAGCAGAGCTACCTCACCTGGAAACTCCCAGAAGATTATGATATCCCTACCCAACCCTCACTCTGCGCAGGCGGGCAGGGGTGAGTGCAGCCCACAGCTGGACTGACGATACAGGTAACAGACAGACGGTCTCTCCCTCAGCATGATCTGTTCTTCACATCCCAGAGCACTGGCAGAATCTGGCTGAGTCTGGACTTTAACGGGTACCACGTCTTTGCCTCACTTCTTCTCCCACCTTACCCTATGGCCCTCACTTCTTCACTCCCTCCGTAATCCTTTATAGGATAATCTGCAACTCAGCCTCTGCTTCCAGGAAGGCAAGCAGAACGGGTACCTTCACTGAAATAATGGATGTCAAGACCTTGAACCCTGTAGTGATAGCCAAGAGGAGCACTCAGCTGGTATAGTGCTGGTATGGGGAGCACCCCCTCAGATCTCCTCTTCTCCAGATATTTGGGGACCTTGTTCTGTGCAAGGACATTAACCACATGGTTTCCAACGTACATTCCCATCCTCTGTCTGATTTGACCCTCAAAACAACCCCATAAGTAGGAAGGAGCAGGTGTTCTTCCATGCTCCGTGCTCTAGAGGAGGAAAGTAGGAGTCAGAGGGGTAAAGCGACCTGCTCAGAGCTGCGATCCTACTCCCCAGGCTCTTCCATCTCCCCATAGCTGCGGGCCCACCATTGACAGGTGCCCCCAGAAAGGCCGCTCACAGAGCAAGATGGAGGACTTGCCTGACTTGATGTGGCATTTTTATGCTGTTGTGGATTTGCTTTCATAATTGTTGCTAATTTGACCTTGAGGGCAAACATGTTAATCATGTGAGTGCACACAGCACTTTCCAGAAAGCATATCCGTGTTTCCTTTTTTTTCCAACCTAATTCATACATGCTGCTTTCCTTTGACTGCTGAAAATTTCCCCCCTTCTTTGAGTGCAAAAAGCAGAAGATTTTTTTTTTGGGTTCAGCTGGTGTGTAAAAATCTAAAGGAGAAAGGCAATGAAAGGGATTGGGTATCATCTCAGTGAGGGAATTAAGGAGGTATTAAGGAGCCATGGCCTCTTAGGTAAGTTTGCTGAAAGGGGCTGAATGATTTCAGGGAATGAGTCCCACCCACCCTCTGCCCTGGTGAGTCCCGAATAAGAGGGCAGAGTAATCTTGTGAGTCACCTGTCTGGTCCTGACATTCTATAAGCAGAATAAAGAATGCTTTGGCATTTGTGTGATAGCCTCTGGATTTTTCCTTTCCTGCCTCCAAGTGCGCAGAAACAGGACTTCCATTTCTTGAGAGTTAATTTCCTTCAGCAGCTTACTCTCCATCTGAAGTCACAATCCTCTTTGAGGAAGCAATTGGTTATTGTGTAAGGGATTTTGAAGTTACATACTAAGGATTATGACTCTATTTGGTGGGTAAGAAGAAATGTCAGGAGAACTCTGAAGCACCAAATACCCAGTTTAGATGAAAATGTTCCTACCGGAGATGAACAAGAGAAGGAACTGTAAAATCTATGAGGTTGTCATGGGCGGCGGGAGAATTGTTAATGAGAGCATTATCCGAAGGCGGCTCATCATTTTATCCACGGAGCCTTGCAGTGTGTGTCGGCCCTGGGTGATCACTGAGCTTTACTGGTGTCAGGAAACTCTTTGTTCCTACTATTTGTATCCCATTACTCTTCCCATAAACTTAAACCTTGCCTTGCCTACATCAGAGGCTGCAATGAAGAACATGTGAGTGAAAGTGCTTTATCAGAAAGTTACTTCCTATCTGCAAGGAGACCTCCTCATCCTTGGGCAGCAACACTCTTGCCGAACAAAACAGAAAGCCCCCAACAAGTGTCCCTTTCACGCTCCCAAGTGGCGGCGTCTTGACCCAGCTCTCCACCAGCACAGTTGTTCTGAAACACGTTCACAAGCCTAACTGAAATAACACTCATGAAATATTAACTTTGAAAATTTAACCCAGGATGCAAAGAGGTGGGATGATTGCAAATCTCCTGATGTTGATCATGCACGGTCTTTCACTGCTGTTTAATTTTTTATGGAAGTTGTATATTTGCAACCAGAACACACCGGCCTGAGACGCGGACAATTAACTTCCGCCTCGCGGGACTGCTCCACATCTGTACGGGGACCTGCCCAGAGCTGTGCTCATCTTCACCCCCCAGGAGGAAGGGTAGGAGGCACGTTTTCGCATTGGGCTCTCTGAGTTGATTCACTCTGCAAGGTAGTGTGTGCAAGACCCCCTTTTCTTCCGGCTCAACGCAAATTCCAGCCAAAAGTCGTTTCAACGATCCTCCTTGCTTTGGTTTAGAAATGCACCCGAAGAGAAAAAACTCCAGCTACGTGCCCTGCAACTGCGTGGCTCCACCAGACCAGAAGATGCTGCACAGCTGATAACGGGACAGACCCTGAAGCCCGGAAGTCTATGTCACTTCTACTTAGGTCCCCTTGCTATTGAATCTAAGCATATTTTCATGAGGGAAACAGGTGCACCTAAAAAGGTTTATATTTCATCCACATTAAAGTGAATTTCAACCATTTCCACCTCTTACTGGTTCCCCTGTATCTATTTTTAGAGTCAATACTGGGTATCCATTTATCCTGAAGTCCAAGGGCAATGCTCAAATGACCATATTTTTCCTGTATAGTGACAAGTGATGCTCTTAATAATGATTCTGAGTACCATGAGATCCTGTGGCATCATCAAGGAGACAAACTGAGGGTTAGTGTTCATCACTTTGTTGTAAATCCTTGCAAAACTGATAACTTTTGTTGTATGTAGACAACTCCACATTGGAGTAAAATATTAACAAGCCACCCTATTATCTCATTGTCAAATAAGAAAAAAGAAACACTAACGTCTTTCAAAAATAGAAGTTAGAGAGCCCCTTTTAGAACAAATCACCAAAAGAATCAGAACTTTGGTTTTTAATAGATGTATTCATGATGAAGTTACAGGAGCACTCATCTTCTTAGGGCAATAGATATACATACAAACACATAGCTTTTCCTGAGCATTCAAGTCAAAGTCACTGGAGGCCACTGCATTTGTCACTTGCACATGGGGAGAACGTCAAAGAGTGGCTTAGGTCATAGCTCTGATGAAAAAAAAAAAAAAACCCCAAGGAGGCACATTTTTATGAGGCTTTGTACCCAGGTCCCTTCTCTTTACAGAAATGGTGTTTCTCCATTGGGCAATTCTGTGGGCTTGTCTCTGTGGGGTCCTCACCATGCCGATCTGTTGGCAGGTCCTACTGCCAGCTGTGACTTGTGGGTCTAAGATAACTTGTCAGTAGGACCCACACCCTTGGGGTACCTGGCAGCTCAGGTCTCCTAGATAACAGAATACATGTGTTACCTTTCAGCAATTATAGAATACTGGTTAAGTGCACGGACTCTGGTATTAGTTAGACCAGGTTTAAATTTCCTTTTTGCCATTTACCAGCTGTTAAGTTACTGTTATCAAATTGTGTAACTGCTCCAAACTTCTGTTTTCTCATTAGCATAGCTAGGAAAATAATGCTATCAATAATGTCTACTCCTAGAGCCACTGTGAATTAAAGGAGATAATGTGTTTATGTCTTAGGCACAATGCTTGGCACATATTAAGTCTTCAATCAAGAATGACTATTATTGGGGCGCCTGGGTGGCTCAGTGGGTTAAGCCGCTGCCTTCGGCTCAGGTCATGATCTCAGGGTCCTGGGATCGAGCCCCGCATCGGGCTCTCTGCTCGGCGGGGAGCTGCTTCCCTCTCTCTCTCTCTCTCTGCCTGCCTCTCTGTCTACTTGTGATCTCTCTCTGTCAAATAAATAAATAAAATCTTTAAAAAAAAAAAAGAATGACTATTATTTTTATCTGGCTTATTTTCACAATTATGTGTGTGTTGGGTGTGTGCATGTGTGTGTGTGACACACACACACATGCAGACTCCCATTATCTTTATTGATTTAATAACTTAAAATCATTTTCTCTCTCATTATTATAATAGCAATCATTATTGCAATTACTGTTTGTTCATGACACCTCACATTATTATAATTATTATTTTTATCCTACTCTCACAAATGTCATCAATAACTACCAGCCATTAGTTGTCATTAATAATTACCAACTCCATGACATCCCACCCCACTGTTCAGGATAAATGAGTTTGTTTTATGAGTACTAAGGGCCAGCCATTAAGTGAAGGATTTGTCTCCATTAAGCCAAAGAAATCCGCAGAATGTTCAAGGTGAGTTTGTTTTCTGCTCTGAATTTAGCACAATAACTGACTAAATGTAATGTCTAATCTAAAACATCTGAAAAGACCATATTCTGAAGGAAATATTTCAAGGCTATGAGATATGTGTGAAATCATCTGCACTAGACAGAAACTTAGCATCCAATTTTGTGTGAGACAACGTTCTGGAAGAAATAACACAGGTAGTTAGTTAGTTAGCTGGTTAGTTTGTTTGTTTTAAAGTCACATGAAGTATCAGCTCACTTTCGTAAACTTTCTATAGTGAACGCATGAGTGTATGGATATGTAAGCTCAATCTCACTTTCAGATTTTCTCAAATTATTTTATTTGCTTGGATTTTATGAAAATTAAATACAGCATATGGGATAGAAGCCAGACCATGGGGCTCTAGCCTCCAAGAAAATAAAGTGCAGTGAGAGGTGGCTTCACTTAAGCCATGAAAGGATGAGCGTTTCAGAGTGACAAATGAGATGGAGAATGACCAGCATTCCATTCTGGGTTCTCGACCTTTTGTATCCTTCCTCCATGTGGAACATGCTGCTTACTTTTGCCTCCAGTGTGAAGAGAGCCTGGAAATCAGGAGGTTTTAGAAGGCATGCAGGGTGGGCCAACTACCTTCTCTCACCTCCTCTTTGAGGAGCTACCCGTCAGCATAGCCATTCCCATGTGAGCCAAGATATTTCAACAAATCCCTGAAATTCTCTTTTACTCATGCAATTTATATACTTTTGTTCCCTTAAGAGTCAGCCTGCAGACTTCTCAAGGTCACCCACAAAGTTGGACTCAGGTTGGCATCTCTAGCACTTCTCATGGGAGCTGTTGTGCACATGGTGCCCTATAAAGATTCTTGAATAAAAAGGTGGGAATGTGGGTAGGGAGGGGCAGAAAATGAGCAGGACTGGAGGGGAACAAAAACAGGATCTGAGCTCTTTCTGCCCTGCAAAAGAGGCTCAAGTCACCCTCGGATCAACTCTACCTTTTCCTATTTTGATTTCTGTGTGGTAGAGAGGTTTTAGTTGAACCCTATGAACTTCCATCTTTGTTGGTCAAAAATGTATGATAATAGATCGACAATTTAAGTTTCAACCTCATAATAAGCAAAAGGGTTAAGAGCTCTTATTTGAGATGCGGAGAGGTGAATTAGATTTCTGACCATCGCCTAGAGCCTGTGTGACATTGGACAAGTTACTTCACATTTCCAAGCTTCCATTCCTTTGCAGAAATGGGGAGGCTAACCCTCGCTTAGTTGTAAAGATTGAAATAAGGTAATACTTGTTGACCACTTAGCTAGTACGTTCTCCAGAGGCCTGGAACACTCAGACCCTGTTCCTTTGTATCTGCCTCTATTTTCCTAAATGTAGACACTGGCTCTCTTTCCTTAGTCAGCCTGCCGTGCTGCAGTGTACTTTCTGCTTGATGCTAGTTATTATACTGTTTGCCATTTTAAAACAAGATTGAAATAGGAGCTTAAAAACAAGGCACTCGGTTGGGTTTTTTTTCTATTAAAATCAGAAATTTCAATGCATGTGGAAAGCATTTTTTTGTATTTAATTATTCAAACTAATGGGTTTTATTGTAATGAGATTTTTAAAAAACCATTATGATGGGCAAAGGGCTGAAGCTTAAAATATTTTCATTTACAGATAGGTTCTGCTTTAATAAAATCCACTATGTAAAAATCTAAACTTAGCTAAATTGGAAGCTTTATCTACATTTATATTGTGTACATTACAAAAGAGGTATTCTGCCTTACAAAAGCATTTATTGCAGTGTTCTTTCAATAGTGAGATCCCTATGCTGCACTTAGAATACGACTTGAATTATTACCTTGTTATTTACACACAGATGTTTCGTGTAAAGCAAGGTTCACCTGAGGAGAGCATTGGGTTGCAGGAGGAATGGCTCTGAATTTCGTAAGCAGTCAGAGAAGAGGGATTGAGAGAAGAGATTTTGAGTGACATCCTCTGCAGAAGGTAACAAAGGTTCAGCATTAGACTTCTAGGGTTCCTATCTAATCTTGATGTGAAGGCACCTGTCAAATGCGCCATTATATCTCTTTAGCTTAAACGGAGTGGTGTTGAGTGATTAAAGTAATGGAACACGAATCGGGAGACATGTTTTCTGCTTCTGTCTCTTCTAGGTTCAGAGTAGCTACTCTTGACATGTTCACTCCGAGGCCAGGTTCCCATTTAGAAAGCAATTATTTCCATCCTGGGGGGATGCAGAAAAACTTGTTAATGTTTCTCATCACCTTGTGATCTGGCCTTATTGGCCTTCCAGCTTGGGAACCAATAGCCAGAACACCCTCTTCACCCACCCCTTGTCTTTACCTTGAAAAATAAAAGAAGTGGTAATAAAACCAAATCAATAGTTACAGAATTAAGAAACCAAGAAAGAAAAAAAAAGTGTCTCCCTAACTATACATAAAAACTTTCTAGAACAGCTTTATTAAATAAAACTTTAAATGGTCAGCAAACTGTTGCGAACGCTATTGTATAAGCTATTTTACTCAAAAGAATGTTAAATCCATCTCAGCATAGCAGGGCCAGTTTGTATAGTTAATGAAAAGGAAGAAATATCCTTTCTATAGAAGTACGCAAATACTGAATATATGTCTCATAACTGATAGGGGTTTAAAAGCGGAGTTTTAATGATTTTAGAGTTACGGTCTTTGAAGTAAATACTAGTTGTAGAACTATGGAAGAATCGGATCCTTGGATACAATCGTTTAAAAATACAACTGCTTTGCTTATCTGTTAAGAGAAAGGGAATTATCTTTAAAAGAAAACAAGGAGGGATGTGCTAGGCATGTAACTGAAGGGAAAAAGAAGACACCAACTTTATGAATTCAAGCTAAAGTTTAATTATAGAAGTTATCCCCCTTCCTTTTGCTACCAAAAGGAGAATCTATTCATTTATTCCTACTTTCAAAATTTAATATGAAACCAGTGTCTCCAGGACCTGAAACCATGCCTGGAACAGAGTAGTCACTTAATAAATGAGTGAATGATTAAGTAGTCACCCAATAAATGAATGAATGCATAGGATGGGTGTAGTCTATTATAAAGGTAGGATCTGGAATTATAGACCAGGCCCTATTCATAGATCCATTCCCACTGGCAGTTCACACTAGTGGTTGGTTAGCAGAGGGCCAGGACTCAGTCACTGTAGCCCAGCTAGGGACAGCCGCCCATGAGTTAGAGAATATCCTGGTTATAGTAGGATTTCAAGGCCCCAGGAGAATGGTGGCAGAGCAGCTAGAGGAAGGAGCTGAGCAAAAGGTCACAGCCAGGCTAGAAACCAGTAAGCCTTGATCCAAGTTCTGATGCTTGAAGTCAGGATCTGAGGTAGAAACTTGGACCAGGTTGAACCTGAAGAGGAAGACCATAGTTCCTAGCTATGGGGCTGAATGTTTACATGAAAGCTGAAACTTGGCAGTGCCATGGAGTTAGCCTGTTTACAGCTTTCTTGATGGTGAAAGAAACAGGAAAGGCTTTAAAATCTACAATCCACTAACATCTCATAAGGTGCTACTGATTTACATATCAGTAAAGCAACAATTAGGAGCAAGGATTATTTGAATTAAGGCTCCCTCTAAGCATCCCATTAATACGGATCCCAGAAATAATCTAGAATAGATATCTTTATTTTTTCTTTAATGAAGAAATCTTTCTCCCTCTGTATCAGGAAGGCATGAAAGAGATGGCACCCTGAAGCTAGGTAATTTGAGGAGAGTTTAATAAAGCAACTATTTACAAAGTGGGGGCTGGATTTAGGAAACCAGCAGGGAGATTGCAGTGCCCAGAATATCAATAGTGGGGAGCCCTTTTGCCCTCAAGCATGAAGGGTGGTGCTTGGAGAGGGTTCCCTTCTGGTCTTCATAGAGAGATGCCTGGAGGGGGAGCTGGGGAAATAAATACCCTCATCTGTTTTTCTCCTGCCACATGTCTCATTGGCTGAACCCAACCAAAACCCTGAGGACACGAAGGTCTGCGTGTAGGGCAGGGGAGGATGGTGGGGGGTAGAGAGTAGAACTGAAGGGACAACTGGAAGATAATCAGCACACCTTCACTGGGAAATTAATTCATATTAATGATACCTCAAAGACACTGCAGAAAATATAAGAATATTCGTTTGGGGGAATTGGTGAAATCAGCTCCATTGGACTCTTCAGCATACTGTATTTAATATTGGTGATACATTTCATAAAAGCCTCCAATCTTCAAGTAGCTTTGCTTAGACTGAGAACTTCCTAAGGGCAGGAACTGTTCTTTATTCTATATCTTTAACAACTACCACCATTCCTGGCATGTAATAGGTGTTCAGTAACCATTGGTTGAGTGAGTGAATAAGTTAGTGAATAAGTTTGTGAATTAAATATATTCTGGTTTATATAATTTTCTCATCAAAAGAAGCTCTATCCAAAAAGAAAAACAATCACAGAAAGCCTCTTTGATCTTCATGCCTGATGATTAAAAGTTCTTCCTAAAATATAGCATTGGTTGTTCCCACCATTCTAAGAGGATTACACTAAGCATGAAGAATATTTCTTTGATGACTGAGAAGCTAGCAACACTCAGGGCTGTCATTCTAATCTGTAGGTGTCAGCAACAGAGCTGACTTTTGAGACACTCAAAGTTTTTAAACACAAATAAATAAGCACGTGGGAATTGCCCTACTAGATCAGACTGTGGTTAGGCTGCCAAGGATTCTCTGTTAGGGCTAAATGTTCTCCATTCTTCCTTAAGCATAAACTCTGATTAATTCAGGAATGGACTAGTTAGGTTCCAGTGAGTAGAGATTTTACTTCTTTATCTAGAAAATATTTTTTTTCTGCCACTGTCATATTTTGACTTCTCTTCTGGTATTTTTCCAATTTCCCCAAATGATTTACTATTTTTATTAAATGAAATCTCTGGACTTCCTATTTTCTATTGTCATTCAAAAGATGGTTTTACTCTCTTTTTTCTTAAAGATTTATTTATTTATTTTAGAGAGAGAGAGAGAGAAAGAGAGGCAAGTATGTGCAAGAGAAGAGGGAGGGGCAGAGGGACAGGGAGAGAGAGAATCTCAAGCAGACCCCATGCTGAGCATGGAGCCAAGTGCAGGGCTGGATTTCACGACCCTGAAATCGTGACCCAAGCTGAAACCAAGAATTAGAGGCTTAACCAACTGAGCCACTCAGGCACCCCAGTTTTATTCTCTTATGTCAGCCTAATAGGGGTTAGGTAGTCTTATCTTATTTCTTCTTTCAACTAGGCAAAATAATTGCAATTCTCTCTCAAATGTTCTGTATAATCTACGTTCCCTAGTAATGTTATCAGTTGGATTGACAAACTCCTCCAAACCTCTCATAATCCTGAAAGAAAGTAAGGGCCATTGATTTGCCTCCCTTTGGTGTCTTGGGGACAGTTTGATTGAGAGTCTGTCCCAGGTACAGATTGGTCAGAGAACACGACTTCCATACCCTAAAAAGAGGGTTATAATTCAACGTGAGTGGATTTTTCCTGAATAATTTTGTTTATCTCTTGAACAATTTCTGGCAATGGTCTCTGGTCATTTCCAATGGTCCAGACCACTTGTCCCTTCAGAAATATGACTCTCAACATCAGTTCTAGTCCATTTCCAAAGTAACAAACTATCACAGACACATGGAAACTCCCAGCCTTACAGGACTCTTTTAGTGTCCACCTCCAAGTCTTCCTAAAATGAAATTCTCTTCCTGTTCCTTACACTAGACTTTGAAGTCACTCTTTTCTCTGGGTCACCGTAGAAGGACCAATCCTCCTGCCCCGGGAGAGAGCCTTTTTAAACCCAAAGACTGACCAGATTTCTCTTTAGCCTTCTTTGTAGAACTGAGTGTCACAGCCCTGTAGCTTATCTTTTCTATCCCTCCCTTCCTTCTTCCCATCCCTACCCTCCTCTCCCATCAAGCCCGAACCATTTTTGTGGCTTACCCTTAAACACCCTGCACATTCTCTGATTCCTTCCTCAGTTTAGTCCTTACTTCCTGAAGAATGGCAGAGTAAGAGGATAAAGTTTATTTTTAAAATAAAATTTAAGTTACATCATATACATGTATGAATCTGTATGAGTATATATGAGATGACACATACAAGCAAAATATAAAAATCATAAAATAGATAAGCAAAAAATTAAGAATTGTAAAGTAAAAATCACCTTTAATCCTATCACTGAGATAGCCATTGTTTCCATTTTGACGTGCATTATTACTAACAGTCTTTTGGAAAAAACCCATTATGTACATGTTTTGTGACAAAATGGGACAATACTATTCATAACTTTCTTTTTATCTCTGCTAAATAATACATTGGGGTATTTTTCACGTTATTAATCTTTTACATCATTTGAAATGACCACATAATATTCCATCTCATCAATGTTCATAATTTATTCAACAAATGTCTTCTCGTTTCCAATTTTTGTCTCATTATTGATGCTCTCATGGCTACATTTATGCCTAAATATTTGCACATACCAATATAAAGAAATAATTCTGAGTGTAATTACTAGATCAAGGAGCATACCAAAAATGAAGGATTGTGTTACAAATCAGCCACATGGCTGAGGTCTGGAATCTGATCTGCTGAAAATATTGAGACCTTGAGGTAAGAGGAAAAAGAAGAAGAAAATGAGTCTGTTTGAAAAGAATGGGAAGGACGTGATTAGTAAGGGAGACAAATAAGAGAGTGAATGCTTAGTTTGTAAACAAAAACATCTGGAGGAATGGGCTCCATACAATACCTCAGGAATCATTTTAGTCTCCTCCCTGACTTCACTGGACACCTCAGCATTTCTCCCTGTATCACTTGGCATGCTTCCTCAGTGAAGTATTTCTTAGCTCAAAATCAGACTGCAAGATCATGGTATTGGTAGTTTAAAAAAAGGATTAATAAAAGGAAGTTGGAAGGACAGCATTGTTGATTTCATATAGTGTGGCTAATTTTCCCCAGCACATCAAAGCTGTAGTAGAATATATAACCCCTCCCATCCTCATGACTTTTGAAATAAAAGATGTGAAATGACTGTTGTGACATGTTTGTCTCTTTTGTGACAAGTCCAGTAAGGGTGTTGTCCCAGTTATCTCAATCTCTGATTGAAATAGAACATTGGAATAAATATAACAGACTGATTCCCCTTTCAGGAGGATGAGCTGTGATGAGCTCTGTAATATAACTAGGCTTCTGGAAGGATTTTGAGATTGTATCCAATGATGCCATTTTAAGCATGACTTGAGGAAATTAATAATAAAAATTATCCAATGCCTTGGGCAGCCATGGAATATGCCCTCAGTTCTGGACTTCCAACCAGGATAACCATGGATGCCAGAGAAAACGTAAAACCCACAAAGCAAAGAAGGAAAGAGAGATGGCAAGAAGGAAAGAAAGAGCCGAAGCATAAGAAGACAAGAAAAGAAAGAAGTACAAATGGAGAGAAAGTAGAGAAACTGGTTCATTGCCGACAGCAGCATGAGAATAATGATTTGCTAACCATGTTCTGAAGACTTCTGTACCAGGGGTCTTGAAAGACTGCATTCTCTTCTCCAGAAAGAAAAAAAAAAAGCTTATTTAATTATTATGTCAGCTTGCATGGCATTGGCCCTTGATACACACACACACACGTGTGCATGCTACTTAAATAGTCTCCCAGGAACAAAACAGAGTGAATGTCAGAGTCCTTGATGGGTTCGTCTGTGATGAGCCAAACATAGAACCTCATGGGAATACACTTCTAGGAAAACCTTTCTTGGGTGCTTCGAATGCAGCTCAAGTGTGGGATCTTTGATGTCCCTTCTTCTTGAATGGGTTCTTTAGCATGGACCTCTGCAGAAATGTAAGCCTCCTGCTCAGCACTGTTGCCAGCATGGAGAGATCCTACAGCTGACAGCAGTGACTGGCAGGAACTGGGGAAAGTATGATAACATTCTAAGTTGTCTTTAGTCTTATTTTTATTTAGGCTAATTTGCATGACTGGTTTATGCCAAACGGGGATATTTTTCTTTCTCCTTGGAATAGCTTCATGTTAAAATATCACTCTTTTCAAAAATGCCCCAATATGACTGTGATGAATAATAAGACAGATGGAAAATAGGAAGGGTGGAGCAAGTTCAAAATGCTTTACACTTGGCAGAATAAATTAGCCTTGCAGATCCTCAGCCGCTGTCTACTCCTCTGGTCTGAGGACAACTTCCACTCCAGCCTGTGGAGTTGCAGGGACCAGAGAGGATCTCAGCTCCCACGGGAGTCCCATCAAACTCTACTGGCTCCCTCCACGGGACCTATGCAAAGGCCATGCGGCTGTTGATGGTCCCCAGCCCAGTGTGAAATATTCCAAGGAGGGAGCAAGCCCAGGAAAAGCGTCCAGGCCATGGGGCTTTGCTACCTGCAGAACTCAGCACAAATCATCAGCCATTTTCCAGGAGTACCAAAAATCCCACATGGTGTGGGTTTCCAGAAAATGGAGGATTGCAAGTTCTTTATCCCTTTCTGAGCAGACAAAAGCAGGAAGCAACCACCAGCAAAATATTTGACTAAATCAGATTCACAGCTTTGTGTTGCTAGTAACAGGGGTGTGTCTGTTTGATCCCCATGATGGCAGCTGCCATCCTGATGGATTCCAGGATGCTCCCCCAGCTATAATGTATTTCTGTCTCTCCTTCCTCTACCGAGACCTAGCCCACCCTCCAAGGCCCATGTGAAATGTCAGCCGCTCTCCAAGGAGGCCTCTCCCATGTAGATACCCCCTTTCTGTACCAGTTCTTCTCTCCACTCAACAAGTTAGAGATTAATAATGTAGCAACAGGAGAAAGATTAAAAAGCCATCTGGTGAGCAGCCCCTGACACATCTTAAAATACCTACAAAAACAGAAAGAGATGAGAGCTCCCAGTAAAAGCCAGGACTTGGGCTCAGACAATTCTGCATTCAGTTTCCCGACCTACTACTTACTAGCTGTGTAGTTTGGGGAGTGGTTATTTAACCTCTTCACGCTTCCGTTCTGGGAATAATGCTAACACCTACCTCCGAGGGTCTTAGGGATGGATTGATTGTAATTATGAACCATGTAGGTGGCGTGAACAGTAGCTATTACAATGACTGCCCTGTAGTGGGATGGGCTACCTAGTGCCGTGGTCCTCAGGGTTGGTCCCTGACTTACTGACCGATGAACCAGATTAAAAATGGTCTGGTTCTACTCGAATCTTCCTGTTGCCATCAGCAGAAGCCTGTGAAGGGGCAGAGTCTCCCTCTTCCTGACCTGCAGACTTTCCTGAGTGCCAAGAGCTCAAAGGGCTTTCGTTCGTTCATTCATTCATTCATTCATTCACTGAATAAGTATTTAGTGAGTGCCTAGTAAGTACTGAGCGCTCCTCTAGGAGCTGGACACAGAGCAATGAACAAAGCTAAGAAATCCCTGCTTTCATGGAATTTATAGAGAAACCAGAAATAGAAATAAAATCTGTGGTAAGCTAGACACTCAGGGATGGCTCATGAAGTGGCTCTGACACTTGGGGAGAGGAGCGTCTATCCCGCAGAGGGTGGTGACTTCATGCCCTGAGGAGCACCGAGTTCCTTCTCAACCAGCACCTTGCTGGGGAAGAGAAGGAGCCTGGATGGTACTGAAGCCTTGCAGCTCTGAGGGGCTGGAGGGGCTCAGCCTGACACCCCTGGTGGCCATGGTTCCTTCTTCCCTTTACCTGTCCCTTCCCCAACGGTGGCCCAGAAAGCATCTGTTAAGAAAAGTACCTCATGTTGTTTTTATTTATTAGTTTTATTTTCAGTCTAAGGGACCTGTGGGCATATTGAGGACAGAGTCCAGTCCTTATCCTTACACTGTGCACAGTCATTTTCTCAGGGCTCAGTGATAATAATGCCAGCAAGCACTGACTGAGTGCTCACCACACACTACCATTCCAAGCACATCACGGGCCTCGACTCCTAAAACCCTCATTCCACTCAGTAAGTTGGTGTTCTCATTAACGCCAGAAGAGGCGATGGAGACACACAGAGAGTAAATATCTTGCCTGCATCACTCAGCTGGTCAATAGCAGGTTAGCCTTAAAGGGACTGTTCTGGGCTGACTTGTGTCCCCCACCCCCCGAAATCCTATGTTGGAAGTCCCAGCCCCCAATACCTCAGAATAGGATATTTGGACATAGGATCTTTACAAGAGTAATTAAGTGAAATGAGGTTGTGGGGGTAGGGTCCTAATTCAATATGATGGATGTATTTGTAAGAGGAGAGACTTGGACATAGACACCTATGGAGGGAAGCCCACGTGAAGATACAGCGGGAGGGTGACCACCTACCAGCCAAGGAGAGAGGCATGAGGAGGAATCAACTCCGCCAACACCCTGATCTCAGACTTCCGGTCCTCAGGATTGTGACAGATAAACTGGTGTTGCGAAAGTCACCCAGGCTATGGTCCTTTGTCACCGCAGCCCTAGCAAACTAGCACAGGTATGTAGTGAGTATCAAAGAAGAACTAGAGACGCTGTGCTCCATTTCTGCGGCCACGCAATCTGGCCCTGCCATATCTCTCCTGTGTTCAACGTGAGGAGGAAACATCTCAGTCCCCTGATCACCTGGCATCCTGCAGCTCGAGATGCCTGTGGTCTCCTCGGGGCTGAGCACACCCCTTGTAAACAGAGACATTCATCCTCACCACCCCAGAACTGTGATTCACTGGAGAATACCCAGCTCAACTTACGGAGCAAGACTTTTTCCTTCGCCAACTCATTGGCTCATTCAACCAGTGGTTCCTGTTGGCTGCTGCATCCCAGGCACTGTTCTGGGACCTGGGAATATAACGGTAACCAGAACCCCATTACGGTCTCCGGGACTATAATCATATAAATAAGTGCAAATTTCCTCTTCATCAAGGAATCCTACTAATAAAATCAAAATAGCCAGTGTGGTAAGAACTAAAAATGAAGAGCTCTCTGGTGCCATGGCAAAAGCTGATAGGGGGAATCGACCTTAAGAGAGGTCAGCAAAGCCTTGGACCTTGAGAGAAGCACAGGGTGATGGAGCTGACCAAGCACAGAGGGGAAGGACCGGGATTACAGGTGGAGGATATAGCCGGAGCAACGATTTACAGAAAAGGACTCAACACACACCGCTTCTCAGATGCTTGCCGGGTGCAGGGCAAAGAGTTATGGAAAAGGGGAGAAGCAAGGAGGAAAGGCGAAGAAATAGAAAAGAAGGGAAGTAGAAAGGAAGAAGAAAACTAACGTGAATTGAAACCTGGTATATACCCTGCAACGTGCTAGGTATCTTCCCATAATTCAGCTCATCTTTTCAACTGTAAGAGATCCAGCTTTCTGGGACTAGGGTGAGGCAGGAGGCATACGCTTGCCAGCCCCTCAGAGCATTGCTTCCTGCAGGTTTACACCGCTGGTGCCTCCCACTAGCCCAAACCCTGGGGATCCACCACACTTGGAGTCCCCCTCACTATGGCCCGGCCGCCCCGGTGGCCTGGGACACCCACACTGTGCTGCTGGGGGCTGAGCTCCCTCTCAGGAGAACTGTACCTGAGCCATGCACTCCCAAAACTTGCACAACCCAGCGGGCCCTTGCACAGTCCCTGCAGCCCAAGGACCACGGTCTGTGCCTTCCACTGCCTGTGCAGCCTCTCTCAGGACTTAGAAGAAAGCCTCCCCTCAACGCTGGGGAGGGTTGGCGAGGACAGCAGGAGGTCAGGAATCAGTGGAATGCGAAGGGGGGTGCGGGAGGATTCGCATTCTCCGGCAAAGTCCAAGAGAGCAGAAAGGGTTTATAGCCCAAAACCAAGACCAGGAACATAAGCGGAGAGATAAACTGGGCTATTTTAAATTGCTGCCCAAGAAGTGCTTTCGTGCTGTGTATAAACCAGCGGAAAAAGAGAAAAACAAGTGCTGCGGCTCAGATCAAAAAGATTTTAACATACATTTACATGTCACTTTCCAAAGGCATAGCAGCACTTAGGTAGAAGGAATTTCTTTATTTTCTAGAATTCACCATTGAGTTTAGCTCAATGCACTTCCCTTCCTCCTTTACTAATGAATGCAAGTAACAGCTAAATGAATTCTCCTAACACGATATCCCCTTGTCCTTTCCCTAGGTAGGCATCTGTATTGGAGTCCACAAGAGAACTTTGTTTTACAGTTTGATGCTGGGAAAAGATTTGTTTCCTTCTCAGTAAGAAGAATTGCAGAACTCACGAGCTTTCCCCTTTTACCATGGCTACTGGGAAACTCAGAGTCGTGCTTAAGGTTCAACTGTTGCAACTATATTGGCCCTTATGCTTGTAAGTACTATTCCATTTGGTCCTGATTTTCTTTCCTATTTGTAGTTATAGCTTCATTGCCCATACTTTTGTTATAAACTGCTGCGCATTCTTTGGGAAAAGAGAGTATAAACAAAAATCAAACAAGTTATATTATCTGTCCCTGAAAGTAGCTTCTCAAATTACAAATTTCTAAATAACCCCTGTCCTTGGTCATTGCTTTCATAGCCGTGGCCACTCCGATATGACAGAGAGACATTGTCTTAGCCCCTCTAGCCCCCACAGGGAAGAACTTGAGTTCAGAATGTATACTTTTTCCATTGCTACATTTTAAAGAGTTTAGCAGCTTAAAACAAGCAACATTTATTATCTCACAGTTTCTGTGAGTCAGGAATGTGGGAGTAGCAAAGCCGGGTGGTTCTGGATTAAAGTTCTTCATGAGATTTTGGATCATGGTGTTGCCCGGGGTATCTGCAGTCATCTGAAGGCTTGACTGAAGCTGTAGGGTCAGCTTCTCGGAAAGCTTCCCCATCCTCCAACCTTGCCGTACAAGCGATCCCAGAGAGAGCAAGGACTAAGCCACAGTGCTTGTTACCCAGTCTTGGGAGGCACCCGACATTACTTCCATTACATTCTATTCATTTGAAGAGAGTCACTAAGCACAGATCACATTCGAGGGGCGGGGAATAATCTCCACCTTTTGACAGGAGGATTACCAAAGAATTTGGGACATATTTTTAAAACACTGTTCAGACTATATAAAGCTGCTTTCTTTCTTTCTTTCTTTCTTTTTTTTAAGTGCATAGAGCAAAGGCACAGCTTGGTATTCAATGTGCCTTTACCTAGATGCAAACTAGGACAGAAAGAAGGATGAGAAAGAAAATGCCTTTCTCCACTGATATTCTGCCAGTAAACATCCAGCAACCGCAGGCTTCCACAAAGTTCCAAACACGGGCATATGTGGGGGAGAGAACATGACCACAAGAAGAGGGGGGCAAAGAGAGAGAAGAATGAAAATTTCAAAGGGAAAGAAAGGGAACTATGTTCCTAGCTAATCTTAAAAGTCGGCCCCATTTGAAACCATAACAGAAGACTAAAAGCAAGGTAGCAAGGTCTAATGCATCTAAAAATTACTCTCATCTTTTGTCAAGCCTTCTAGTTAGACCCCAGGTCAGAAAAATGAGTGGTGACTCAGAAAGCAAGGTTGATAAGAGCTGGAGGTGATGAGGGTACCCAGGAGCAGGGAGTAGAAGAAAGTGTCAATCACAATCTTGTTGTAGATTGATGTTGCCAGGAAAAATCTAGTCACTCCAGCGGGCCAGGGGCTGGGGTGCCTGGTATATCCCCCTGCTGGCTGCCTGCTATATCCCCCTGCTGTTCCAGATCCATGTTGCAGGGAGACTTAGCTTCTCATGAACCTGAAGATTGCCCCACCAAAGTGTAAGGGGCATCAGGAAAATACGGATGTTTTCTACCGCATCTTAACCTGCTTGCCTTTGAGAGTGAACATCCTGGTGCTAAGGTTGAGTCACAAGACAGTTGGATTTTTCCTCTCCTTAAAGTCACCCTTGCTCTGGCAAGATTGCCATAAAATACGCCAATACAGGGGCGCCTGGGTGGCTCAGTGGGTTAAGCCGCTGCCTTCGGCTCAGGTCATGATCCCAGGTCCTGGGTTCAAGCCCCACATCGGGCTTTCTGCTCAGCGGGGAGCCTGCTTCCTCCTCTCTCTCTGCCTGCCTCTCTGCCTACTTGTGATTTCTCTCTGTCAAATAAATAAATAAAATCTTTAAAAAAAAATACGCCAATACACACCAACTAAGTAACCAGCTCTGTGAGGTGTATAACATTCTCATCATGTGGGAATTAACAAGCCTAAAATATGGGCAGCCAGAGAGTATATTATGGAATAAAGCATGCAGCTTAGAGCTTTTTTCTTTATTAAGAGACCCAGATGCCTAAAGACATTAAGTTTGTTCATTCAGTAGCATTTAACAGCACACCCCTTACCCCGACCCCCTTTTCCCACCCCACCATGTCCACCTTCTGACCCAGTAGAGAACACCTCCCTGACCTCCTGAGACTGAGTTCAGTGCTCTCCCATGGACATGCACAGGAGCCCTGAGATAATAAATGCCTGTTGTTTTATTTTTATCTGACAATGGGTCTATTTCTACGTTAGATGTGAGCCCTAGAGGGAAGAGATTCAGAATTAGTTACACCTGTGCTGAGCCTGAGACGGTGCTGATGTAGGTGCTTTACTTTGGGAAGGGATCCCAGCCAGGAATAGGGATGGAATGTGGGGAGGGAAAAATAGGGAAGGAAGAGAAACCAACACAAGGGTATATTCTGGAAGTGGTCACCACTGGTCTCCAAGCAATCACAAAGGATGAGCATGGATAGATGCTTTCCTACCCCTCACTGGTGAAGAATTGCAGTAAATCCCTCACCATTCCCAGTTCCCTGGGGGGTGCCTCAGTGCAGGGCTCTCTGGCAGACAGTGAACACATGTGTGGGTGAAGCCTCGGCGCATCAGAGATGTGGTGCTGTTGGGAAGCGGTTTCTACAGCAATGTTTCATTTAACAGGTGGCCAAAGGAGACAAGAGACGAGAGGTCACCAGACATTGACCAGACAGGAGAAAAGGATAATTCAGAGCCCATCGCAGTAATCTCCAAAAGGTGCTAGGGACTTGAATTCACACCATGTCTGTGGGGACAGAGAGAAGGAAGGGGGTGAGGAGAGCTATTTTGGAGGGAGAACTGGTATACCTTGCACACTCGATGTGAGTGAAGGGAGACCAGGACAGCAAGATTGAGGGTGCCTCCCTAGGTTCTGACCTGGCTTCCTGGGCAGAGGGTAAACCTGAGAACAGAGGAGGAGGAAAAGAGTGGTAACTGAGAAGCCCAGGGGGGTTTTAATAGTTATGGAGGACCTTGGAGTGGCTAGAGACCAAGGCTTAAGGAGAGAGAATAAAAAGAGCCAACGAGGGCCCAGCTGAAGTGAGAGGCTGTGAATTCCATGTTTTATTGGCCCCAACCTGCATGATGCTGACAGTATCTGTAGGCTGAGACTGGACATAGGGAGAAGTAATGTAGATAGCAGATCCCATCCAACCTTGGGATTTTGCTGGATGAGTCTGGAAGAACAAGGGAACAGAGGAATTGAAAATATGCTAGAGCATGAGAAATAGTAGGCCATATCATATAGTTTATAGCAGGTTCTAGATGATTTTGGCCACTTTTTCATATGCTCCAGATTCTTAAATTAATACCTGCAATATGGTGATTTCTCTTTTCTGTGACCTGAAAAAGAAAAGTAATGTATCTGGTGTAGATGCTATTTAGAATTTATGGCCTGATTTTTTTTTTTTTATTTTGACTGGCATTGGCCAGAAGCTCCTAGCAGCCTTCCCAGGCAGCTGAAATGAGCTCCTGGTGACTCCCCCATAAGGGCAGAGGTAGTGCACATTTATTTACAAGGCACATCTGACTTGGCTTCCCACCACTGGTACTGAACCATCTTGGGAATGATTGACATAGAAAAGCTAGGAGGGCTTTGATTGGTCTCTCCCCAAGTCAGGGCTCCTTTGGCATATATCTGCTCCTCAGCCATGTTTATTTCTCATTTTTCATTTTCTCAATTTCTGCCCCCTGCCACGCCCCCGCCTCCCACCTCTTCTCTATCCCTGCCTCGGTCCAGTCCCTGGTGCTGTAGGGCAACAAGAAAATACTCGAATCCTCCCCAGCATGCTCTCAAGGGTCATGTCCCTGAGTCCTGCCCCTGGTTTTGCAAGTGCTCCAATTACCCTGAAGAGAATGGAGACCCTGGGGCAAAGCTGGCTCTCTCCCCCACTACAGGGTGTATCCCCTTTTGGGTTGGAAGCCACTGCTGTTCTTCCCCTCCTAAAGTCACAGGATGGGGGGATGGGGCCTTAAGCCAACCTTGCTGAAAGCTCCAGGGCTTTTGTTTTCTTTGGTTCTTTTGTTAGGGTCTTCTCTGTCTATGTGAACATTATTCCATCTAGAATGAGTTTTCAAACTCTTGACATTTGCTTTAAAGGTAAGTCTGCTTTGAACACTGGTGGAAATTTCAATCATATTCCTATTCATAGTCAAGGAGTGAGTGGGAACTAAAAATACCACATTTTGGATTTTTTTTTTTCTCCTGAAGCCCTGAACAGAAACACAGCAAGTCCTCCAAGGGAGGTGGTCTGGCTCCCCTGCCCCGTGACCCCCCACTGTCTCCCTGTCAGCACGGGCTCTGGGATGCCCCCGGCTCTCCCACGAAAGCGCCCACGAGTTTTCAAGGCCGTTTTTCTAAACATGTAAAATGAAGTTCCCTAAATACATTACAAATTTAACAGGCAAGACAATTTGGCTATGGAAAAACCTCAGAACAGTCAGGATGTTCGAAGTATTAAAAGCCAAATTAGCTGACAAGTATCATCTCCACTCTGTGCCGCCTGACATCAAGCAGTTCTAAAAGTTATTAGCAAGACGTGGCGGCCGGAGAGAGCTACGTGCTGCTTTCAAGCCCACGTTCATTATTCATTGGCTGGTTCTGCCCGTGCCCTTACGGGGCCATTAGAGTCTCTAGGCGTGAACGAGCCAGGCAAGTGCAGGGTTGGAAAATATTTTACTTGAAAGGCAATTCTAGCATAGACACTGATTTACCATTGATGGCTTCTCGTGAGTCAGTCTTTCTAAAAGAGGAAAGTTTCCTTTAAAAAAAAAAAAGAAGAAGAAGAAGAAGAAGAAAGAAAAGAAAAGAAAACCTCCAAAATCTGTCAACTTCTTTTTCACCAGATCTGTCTTTTGGAGTAGGATTTAAATTAAGACAAGATGACTCACTCTGCCAATGCCTCATTAAAATAGAGATATCTTAAGAAAGCCAGAAGTTTGGACGTTAAGAGGTTGGACACAAATTGTTCTTCCATTTCTGGAGTTCTGCTCTCCCAGAGATAAAGACATCTGGCGAAGTTCTTATCTCTTGCCCAACAGGGTCGGGGTGCCCCCTTAGCAGTGTGGGCACACGTTCTGACTGACAGGCGGAGGCAACAGCCCGTGGCCAAGGTAATCACCATTTGGTAGGACCATACCAAAGCTAATTATTAAACTTAATTAACAGGAAGCTTAATTAACTTATTAACCATCCAACAGTGGAGAAACTGCTAAAGGTCACTAAGGGACCAGTCAGTCCTCAGCTGTTTTATTTTAGGTTAAGGGCAACGCAAGAAAATATTTACCAATGAAACAGAACAAAAGGAAAAATTGCTACAGATCAGAGGCACCATGGTAACACTCCATTCTGAATGCTGAGCTGCGGCCAGAAGACAAGCGATAATGATAACAATTTCTGGTAAATTGTATTAGATAATGCTTGTCACAGATATACAAGCAACTGAGCTATTGTCTCCCTACTATGAACTTATCTATTCCTTTCACTTAAAATCCAAGGGGAAGAAACTCATCCACATAAAAACAAGTTGCGTTTTGGATAAACTGCCTAGGCGTTTTTGCTGATGCTGAACATGTGAGCCTGATGAAATGCAAGTGGGCGATAGCAGTAGGCACTCAAGAAATGGTAATTACCCACTCTCCCTATCTGCCCATCCCCACTCAGACCTGTCTTTATGATTAGGCTCATCCTTACTTTCTGGCCAGAAAATATTAATGGGACATAATACGGAAATACCTACTGTAACTTACTGCCTGTTTGATGTTGGGTAAATCCATCCAAATCCGTGGAGTTTATGGAGGAAAGAACATGGGTTTGCGGGCCAGACTGACAGATTCAACACCTGGCCCGCCACTTATTAGGTGTCACTCGGGCAGGTCCCTTGGCCCTTGGGGACTGCCCATGCAGCATGGTTGTACAGAATAAAGGTAATAGTGCTAAATGGCCCAACAGTGTCTATCTAACATTGAATAGGACCTCCATAAATCATGGGATTGTATTGAGTCGGCTGTTTAAGAGACAAAGAGCAGGGGTCCTATTTATTCATTAATTCTTTTATTTATGTAATGATTGTGGAGCATGTTCTATGTTCCACATCCTGAAGGAGCTCCAAGGTTATCTGGATCACCCTGGGGCTCTGGAGAAGACTAAACTAGTCTTACACCCGTGGACCATGGGGAAGGATTTGAGCCAGTCCACTCTGCCCGGGGTCTTATTCCACTGAAGCTGTCCTAAGGTTACCACACAGAAGTAGTTTTCAAACTTTTTGGTCCCGGTACCCCTTAACACTCTTAAAAATCACTGAGAACTCTGTATTAGCTTTCTTGTTTCTGCTGTAACAAATTACCACAAACTTATGGCTTAAAATAATGAAATCATATCACCTAACACTTTGAAAGTCAGAAGGGCTAAAGTTAATGTCAACGGGGCTGATTCCTGCTGGAGGCTTTGAGGAGAGTCTCTTTCTGCATTTTTTGCAGGTTCTTGAGGCCACCTGTATTTCTTGACTCCTGATCTGTTGCCCCACATCTCTAATCTCTGCTTCTGTCATCACATCCCCCACTGCTCCCTCTGATCACCTGCCTCTTATAAGGAACTGTGTGATTACATCAGCCCCATCCAGATAATGCAGGATAACCTTCATCCCAGATCTTTAATCGTATCTATACTATAAAGTTCTCCTTGCCACATAAAGTACCATTCAGAGGTTCTGGGAATTAGGATGTGGACAATTTTAGCAAGCCACTATTCAGCATACCATAGATCTCCAAGAATTTTTGTTTATGTAGATTATATCTATCAATGTCTGCCATGGTGGAAATTAAAGCAAAGGTTTAGACAGCATTTATTTATTAATTCACTAAAAAAAGAATAGCAAACCCATTATAGGTTAATGTAAATAATTTATTTTAATGAAAAATAATTTTATTTTCCAGAACAGAAGGTAAAGGCAGTAAGAATGGCATTATATCACATGTTTACAAATCCCTTTAATGTCCACATTAATAAAAGACAGCTGTTTTAAAATTTTGTGGTTGAAATCTATAAGGAAAATCTAGCCTCATGCAGATATGTAGTTGGAAAAGGAAGATACATTTTAATAGATTGCCATGAAATCGTGAACATTCTTCTTTGATACTACACTAAAACTCAACAAGTGGTGATTTCTTTCTTTTTTTTTTTTTAAAGAAGATTTTATTTATTTATTTGAGACGGGGAGAGGAAGAGAAAGAGCATAAGAGCAGGCAGAGGGAGAAGCAGACTCCCTGATGAGCAGAGAGCCCACCTATGTGGGGCTCAATTCCAGGACCCTGGGATCATGACATGAGCTGAAGGCAGACGCTGAATCCACCGAACCACCCAGATGCCCCTCAACAAGTGGCAATTTCTAAAGGTTAGTTGCAATATGGAATCTGAAAACATACCCATGAATTTTTCATACCCTGTTATGGTAAACACATTGGTCTACTTCAAATCCGTTTTGCTTGGCTCTTTTGTTCGTGCATGATTTTATAACATTGTATTAAAATACTGGTCATTGGAAAATACTGATTCATTAAGTTATCCAGATCTTCTACCTATTGACACATTTCATTATATAAAATTTAAAATCACAGTCATTAATATCACTACAAGTGTATCAGAAAAGTCTTTAAGAATTAGAAAGTTATCAACAAGTTTTCCAAAATTCTAACTTTCCTCATTTTTGCTGGAAAACTCAAATGTTATCTTCGGCGGCTAATACTGTCTGTTGATTCCCTCAAATGACAGTCTCACTTAGTTTATTTTTGAGACAATGTCTGCCTAATACTCAAGTCCAAACAGCCATAGTTAGTAAGCTCTTCTTTCAGACAAAAATGATGATCTGTGGGGGAAACAAGTAGCTAGTTAGCTTACAACTCAAATGATTACAAACTGTTTTTCCTCAAAACAATCATCATAATTTAGTATGCCACATAAGTGTTTTATGCTTACTTCTCATCTTGTCACGAAGTGTATTAAAAAGGTATGCACTCAGAAGTTGAGAATTAATAAAATTAATTTTTATCGCTAAATAAGAACATCCTTAAATGGAATTGGCTTTGGTTTTATAATGGTTTTTAACATTTGTTTCTTTTACTCTGATTTTCTGGCAATTTGGTGCCACTGCCTGATTTGTGCTAAGGAACCAATTTGCAAAATTCATGACAAATGTCAAGATAGGACAAAGGCAAATATCTTAGTATTATTATAAAAACAGTTTTGACCTCAACAGATTTCTTGAATGATCTCATTTAATCCAGGAGTTGTGTTTGCTATCAGGAGCTGCCTCTGTGATTTCTAACAATTAAGCGTTCCAGATCATTCCTACCATGTTCACTTATCTCTTGTAGTACTGGCTTTGTATGGCAGCAGTTTTCAAAGTGTGGTCTGTAGACCCCTGGAGATCCCCAAGACTAATCAAATAGACAAAGCCACAGAGAATTTTTCAAATTAAACAATCATTCAAAGGGTATGTGCCAACAACACTGATAGTTTCTGTTGATTCTGTCTTGTCCTTAAGTCTTTAGGCCAGCTTTTATTTTCACTATTAAGGCAACTCCAACAAGATTTGGAACTTGAGTTGTCTGGAGGGCAGCAAATGTTCAGATCCTTCTTGCAACTACTTCTTAAATAGGAATAACCTACACAATGCAATCCATCTTGGAGACATTCTGGTTTGCATCCTCAGAATCACACTGTGTCTCATGCCAGAAGGCCTTGCTAACTCTGATTGCTAAGGAGATAAAAATAGATCATTAAATAGCAGAGAAAACCAGAATGAATTCTAAAAATAAATACTAATTAGATACACTTTTTAAAAATAAATTCTTAGTACCTTATCTTCCCCTTCAATGTTAATTTATGACCTTAGTGCCTATTATTAATAAGTCCTTTTTACCAGTGTTGGTAACTTGATAATTCATAAGACACTTTTAGATACATTATCTCATGTGATTCTTGCCATAAATCTCAAAGGAACATCCATTTTAGAGATTAGAAAACAAAACAAAACAAAACAAAAACAAAGAAACAACAACAACAACAACAACAACAAAAAACCAGGCTCAGAGAAGCTGATTTACTCAAGTACTCTGTACTAGTTTTCTATTGTTGTATAATCAATTATCTTAAAGTTATCAGCTTAAGACAGCACAAACCTATTATATCGAAGTGTCTGTGCATTAGGAGTCTAGGCACAAGTACGCTGGGCCTGCTACTCTGAAATCAAGGTGTGGGCAGTCTCATGCAACACTCCGGGTGCTCTTCCAAGCTTACATGGGGGCTTGAAGAACTCAGTTCCTTGCAATTTTAAAGCTAAAGTTCCTATTTTCTTGTTGACTATTAATCAGAGGTCAGCCATAGCTTCTAGAGACCTTCAGTGGGTCCTGGACACCTGGCCCTTTTACAATTATGGTAACATCTTTCTTCAAACCCAGCAGGAGATCTCTCTCCATGGGCTACAATGGAGTATCATATAATATAATGTAACAAGAGTGCCTACCTCAGCACCCTTGCCACTGAATATAACATTTCCAAGGAGGCCATTATCTCCTCATATACTTGGGTTCCACACACAAGGGGATCATATAAGGTGTGTACACTAGGGGACAGGAATCTTGGAGGCCATCTTAGAATTCTGCCCTCCATCCATCCACAGATCAGTTACAAGGATTAGAATTCAGAGCCAGGTGATCCAACAGTATTCCATGTAAGTTAGAGATGGGGTGTCAGGAGCCTTGAGCTCCTACACACCTGTCTTTTGTCACACCCATTTCCCCTGTAAAACTTCTCTTCAAAGTCAGTGAGGCCTCCCCATTCCGCATAAAGGACATAGTTGAAATATATTCAGCAAGACCAAGTTTGAGCAACTTGATCTTGTTTGGAACCAGTCTGATGTAGGTCAGGAAGGTATCCTGGTGCCAAAGGACAGCAACACTGGTGGTGGCATCCTCCTAGGTTGCTGAAGTATCTTTATCCCTTGTGCACAGATAAAGCTAGACCTGTCTGTCTGTAGTGGCCAAGTCCCTTTCACTTCATCGGCATCCTAGTAACTGTGTTTAGAACACAACACTGAGCCCGCTTTCCCCATGTCCAATCCTAGTTTATTTAGAGGTTCCTTCTGCATGTCCAGCAATTCTAAGTCATCTTATGATATGGCTCCATCACCCGGGATTGTCCTCCTGGGGAATTCATCACTAGCTGTCCAACAATATTTGTTCTTCCCTTCATGGGCACAAAGATAAGTATTTCCCAGGCCCCTTTGTGGTTAAGTATGGCCACAGGGCTCAGCCCTCCCCAGTGCAATGTGAGTGGAAGTGATTTGGGCCACTTCCTGTCCTGACCCATTAAAAATCTCCACACTTGGTCCTCTATGCTCTTTCGCCTTATTTGGATAGTTGTGGATAATGATGAGATCTTCAGACATGAAGAAGCCACAGATGGAAGGACCCCATGGATGGGAGGTAAGTGTCTCCCTCAATTCTCTCAAAATACTCGCATAAGAAAAATATAATCTTCTGTGATCTTGAGGTATTTTCTATTTAGGTTTACTTGTTACTTTAACCTAACTTACACTAACACCTTCTCTTCTGCTTCCACGGCTCCTAACCCAGTGCCCACCACAGAGTAAGCAACTGGTCAAAGAACAAATAGATGAATATTTGTACCTACTCAGAATCCTGCCATCTTCTATTTATTTTCTTCTTTCAACCCAACATAACTTTATCATAGCAAACAATGAGTTCTCTAAAACCTCTAGCATTGGTATTTAATGTCCTTGGTATTGATCATAGATGACCTTGATGTTACATCGAGTTTCTTGACCAATTCCATCACCTGAAAGACATTTTCCTATTTGAGGGCTAGCTGGGGAACATGAGCAGAACTGCTGTGACGTGTTGCCAACCAAGAATCTTGATTTCAATTTGGACTCTTCGGATTTATAATAGTAACAGCTATGATTTCTCCAGTGCCTGATGTAGAACAGGTGATAGATAGATGATAGATAGGTAGACAGATAGATAGATAGATGGACAGATAGGTATAGATAGATAATAAGTAGCTCGAGAGTTAGATGGATAGTTACAGTCTGGCATATATACACATGTACACACACATACATATGTGTACACTTGTGTGTGTGTGTGGTAGAGGGAACAGAGATTTTTAAAAGTTCATTTCATTTCTTGATGCTTTTCTGTCACATATGTATATTCTTAATCTGAACAATGAACCTGCAATATGTGTACTGTCATCATTCTGTCTGTGATATACATAAGAACTAAGACTCAGAAGCTGAACTTATGAGAGTCAAAGTTGGTTCCTGGCAAACAAAGAAGGCTTCAAACCCAAGTGTTCTCTCACTTCTCCATACAGATTTCCTGTCTAACACAATCCCCACTTCAGGGTTTTCCTGTCACTGAACCAATCTTGTTTTCGTTACAAGGAGTAATAGTGTCACCTCTACCCCATATGACACTTCTGTACAAATTAGAACAAGGCACCCCTTCATCAAGATAATTTGCTGCTATCTGCCAGAAATTTGTTGCAGAAAATAAACAAGTCTTCTATACCTATAATGTTCATGATCATGCTCCTTAGATTGTTCAGTGTTCAACTTACACAACAGTGTGGGGCTGCTGTGGAGAAGAATAGAAAACTGTCTTGGAGCAAATTTTAATACGATGGGTTTATACTCCTGAGTCTTGGAGCCCAGAGGACTCTTGTTTTTTGTGGAAGTTTGGTGGTTCTGTGTCTCCCTATTCTAACCTAAACCTGATTACAGATGATTTGAGGAGAGAACTGCCTCACTGTTTCTCTTGAATTCCATTCCCTTACCTGTGAATTCTGAATCCTCAGGAGTAACAACCAGACCTTGCAGTTAATTTTACTTCTGCTGGAAATGTGGTGCTCCAAGAGTACAAACTCCCGGCAAGCATGAAAGGGAAGAACCTATGGCTGGGGTATTAGCCATGCCAGAACCAGCAGGGGCTCAGCCATCCTTCAAGATTCTCTCTCAATCTGGAGATCCCATTACTTCTCCTTTACTGTGCCAACCAGAAAGAGAAAAGGAGGGATAACAGATTCACTGGAACATTCTTGAAATTAATGATATGTGTCCTCCAAGGCAGTGCATTAGGAGGAGCCTGAGAAGAGAGGGGGGGAAGGTTGTATTAAAAATGAACCCAGGGTGGGGCACCCGGGTGGCTCAGTGGGTTAAAGCCTCTGCCTTCGGCCCACGTCATGATCCCAGGATCCTGGAATCGAGCCCCGCATCGGGCTCTCTGCTCAGCGGGGAGCCTGCTTCCTCCTCTTTCTCTGCCTGCTTCTCTGCCTACTTGTGATCTCTGTCAAATAAATAAATAAAATCTTAAAAAAAAAATGAGCCCAGGGGTGCCTGGGGGGCTCAGTGTGTTAACCCTCTTCCTTGGGCTCAGGTCATGACCTCAGGGTCCTGGGATGGAGTCCCACATTGGGCTCTCTGCTAAGCAGGAGGCCTGCTTCCCCCTCTCTCTCAGCCTGCCTCTCTGCCTACTTGTGATCTCTCTGTCAAATAAATAAATAAAATCTTTAAAAAAAAAATGAACCCAGTCCCCAGAGGGTTTGAAGGATCCGGGAGATATAATTCCCAGGCACTACTGCCTATGTTAGTAATTACTAGTGTTTCTTGATTTTGTATTTTGTTGCATGTAGATTTTTCTGCTTTAGGAAGGAATTGCTTCAGAGCAGAATGAGTTACTCAAGTTAACCTTCAGTCACTTAGAAGAAGGCTCATCCAGATGTCAAGCTCTGACATCTGGATGAGCGCCAGTCACCAAAGATTACCTAGTCTTGGTAAGCCTCTGTTTTCTCATCTGTGTAATGGGAAAAGTTAATGGTACCTACTTTGCAGGGTTGTTGAAAGAACCTAATAAGAAAATTACTATAAAGTATTTATTGATCTAAGTGCCTGGCATTGAGCAAGCACTCAGTAAGTAATAGTGATTATGACCAATGTAATAGTCATATAAAACTAGTAAGATACCTACCTTTCCCAAGGATGACACGATATCTCTCCCGGTCTTGTTCCGTTTAGCAAAGTTTCCACCAAAGCTCAACATTTACCACCCTGAAGGAAATTCTGCAGGAAAGACAAACTGTAGAGAAGAATTAATTCGGTGACATCAATTTGTGCATGCTCTCACTCTGCCAGCCACGTCTGTGCCCTCCACTTCTCCTGTCGTGCATTGGAGCAGTAATTCTAACAGAACCTGGTGTTCTGAGCCTAAGAGATAACAAAGAAATAACTAGCCTAGTGGAACTACCATGGGGATGGGGAGCTTAGATAAAGACACTTATTATTAAATTGTGCAGATCCCTTTGGACTCAGGACCTAGCGTTTCCCACCTGCCTACTCCTACACTTCTGCTGTCAGATCTGGATTTAGACATGTGGCATTGTATGCATGGAATGAGAGAATTTGTGAGTGTGGATTCAGCCAGGAAAGGTGAGGTTGGGCTTAGATCTGAAGGCATCCCAGTTTCCACATCCCTCTTACCCCTCCTTTCCTGGGAAACCAGCCATCAGGAAAAAGAAGATATACAGATTGGAATTTTTTAAATTGATTTTAAATCCAATGTGATGTGGGGGCACCTATGTGTCTCAGTCAGTTAAGCGTTTGACTCTTGATTTTGGCCCAGATCATGATCTCAGGGTGGTGAGATTGAGCTCTATGTCAGGCTCCGTGCCCAGCGTGGAGTTGACTTGAGATTCTCTCTTTCCCTCTTCCTCTGCTCCCCTCCCACTGCTCACACTCTCTGTCAATCTCAAGACCAATATCATGCAAATGTGGTTTTACAAATGACTTACTTGTGTAGGGAGGACAGTACGTGGACTTACAAATGAGAGGATGAATGGGAGAAGGACACTCCCTACAACCAAATAACTAGGAGCTTTAAATGGCCCAGAGCTGCCCCGCAGGGTTGTGTAGGCTGTGAGGTGTGTGTTACCTAAACAACCATACTGGGCAATCTTGAAAGAGTCTGAAATCAGCTCCTCTTGGACAAATGACAAAGGTATACCCAGCCAAGCTGTCCTTGAAGTGACCCATGCCCCTTTACCAGGATGCTCCCAGGATAAGTGCAGATATCTCAGGTTCCTTTCCTACACTGTGTCCCATCCCGTCTTCATGTCCTGGGTGCAAGAGCACGTGTGTGATGGTATCATGCATGATGGGTGTATGGTAGGATCTGATTTTTTTTTTTAAGGGGGAGAGAAGTGATTTGAAGCCTGAATAAATGTCTTAGGAAATTCCAGTCAGTTAGGAAATTCTTTTTGTTTTGGCTTGAGGTTTTTTGCCTCTTTCCTTGGCAGTTTGATCTTGAGGTTAATATTAAAAGGATGTTAGGAAGACTTCTACAAAGATCTAAGAGATGAAAAAATGACAGATGCTTTCTGGATCAGGCTGAGTTTGTTTTGAAAACTGAGCCCATATCAAGTTTGGTGATGGGATCATAATGAGGCAGAGAGATGCAAGGGGTCAACAGGATGGAAGAGAGTCTGGGGGCTTGGTGATGGGGTGGTAGAAACAGGAATGGCTCCCCGGGAAGCGGGAAGCAGAAGGAGGGAGGTTGCTAGGCAACTTCCCAGGGCAGAGGAGAGGAATCTTGAGGGAGGAGATGCTTTCAAAAGTGCTGTTTGTGCCGTGGGTGGATACCTGTGGCTGGAACAAAAAGACCCAAGAGGAGGGTCACACCTAGTTGGCGGCCTGCTGTTCAACCCGAGCTGCTTCCTGTATAGTAAACACTCAGGACGAGTCAAGGACACAGAGCCCCAGGAGAAGTGTGGCAAACAGTCTGATTGGCAGCCAGGGTACAAAATAAAAATGAAAGCCATTTGTTCTAGAATTCATGCCACGGAAGAGATAATGGCATGGCCATTGGCACTGAGGGCTGTGGTTTAAAAATACTTTCACTGAGTGCCAACGAGGTACCTGGTACTGCATTCCTTGTCGGAGGAAACGAAGGTGACACTGACATGATCCTGGTCCACAGGCAGCTTCCCGTTTCACGGAGCAGAAAGACCCAAAGGTATGTGCATTGTTAATCAGCTGGAGTTATGGGATAGAAAACAAAGCTGAATAATGAAGAGCCAGCATTCAAATCCCAGTCTGCATCACACCAGCCGCGTGACCCTAAGCTCTCATCTACAAAACACAAATGATCAGAGTACTTAGGTCTTAGGATTGCCATGAGAACTGAATCCATTGATAGTTGTAGAGCGCTGAGGACAATGTCTCGCAAACAGTAGGGTTTGTGAAGTCGGCTCCGGACAGAGGTAAAGAGCCAGGGGACTGACTACAGTATTGACAATGGCATCAGCCTCTTTCTGGTGGTGTCCAGCGGAGCTACCCCTGTGATGCTGGGACCCTCCTACTTCCCAGCTCTTCTATCTGGTGGCTCTTTGATTCTCCTCCTGAGCATTGCACATCATGGTAAGACTCCTTCTCTGGGTGAAGAAGTCGTGTCTCTCAAAACCAGTTACACTGCCTCAGTAGACCTGAGTCAGGGGTCAGCACACTCAGCTCTCCCTCTTATTTGCTTTTCCTGTCTCCTGGAATGAGGAAGAGCACAGGCCAGCCGTGGTGCATTTCCTTTGCCATCAGCAGTTCATCTGTAGCCCAGGATCCATTTCCTCTTCTTCTCCATCTCCCAAACCCCTAGCAGCACTACTTAGCGAGGCGGCTGCCATCTTTTCCTGGAAATGTACTCACATGTCCCAGAACACACACATGGGCATCTTTGCATTTCCTACCTTCCTGACCAGGTAATGATATTGCCTGTTGGACAAAAATATATTTAGATCTACATATAAATACATAATGTTCTTTGTTGTCCCAGCCACGTCCCCTGCAGGGGTTCCTGTGACACTAGGCTGGCAGGACCCAGAGAAAGGTGAGCCAGAATGTCAGCAGTACAACCAATGGGGTGTTCACGGCACACTCTGCAAAAGAAAGAGAGAGAAGGGGGATGTCATAAAGCAGGCAGAGGGAAAGTCCTGAAAACTCATTTCTTCCGCTGGCCCAGGCTGCCTCACACCCACCCTCAGTTCTGTCCCTTGGCCATCAGGGGTCATGGCTCCAGGGTCCCCATCACCCAGGACTGCTCTGACTAAGAGCATACCCTCTAACCTGAGTATTTTCCCGGAAAGAGAAAATGATCAGACAACACATAGTCCCAGTGTTCAGCCCCACAGGAGCTGTTTTGGTCAATTCAGATAAAGGCTGAGATTCAGAGCTCTCTCACTTGATTCTAAGCTAGAGGGCATTCGACTGGGGATGTGTAGAAATCTCTCTATTAATGCCTGACTCCTGTGGTAAGCCATAATTTTTGTGTTTAAGTACCAGGGCCTCTTTGGGGAGAGAGTAAAATGTGATAGTCCCTCCTTGTGCACAGACCCTATTTGGTCCCTCTGTGGTCTGCTGACTCTCTCCATCCTCACCCATCTGTTACACTGGCCTCGGGCCCACTTACAAGTTTGTTTGACCCTTGACCTCAGGCACACATCCAAGGCCACATGGGCTTAGATGGCCGATCTGAGTAATGCCGGAGGTGCCATCTGTCCTGCAGGAAGACCATCTTCTGCGTCCATCCTAAAGCATTGGCTCCATATTTTAATCACAGCTGGTAACTATTATTTGCCAAAATGAAAGATACCTGAACAGTAAGGCCAAGAAGACACACAATTCAGAGGCAACTTTAAATATTAGCTAGACGTTTTGAGCCATAGGAGGAGTTCCTGGAAAAAGTTCCTAGTAACAAAATAATAATAAATAATATTAGAAAATTGCTCAGGGATAAAAAATTGCCGAGACACATAGAAAACTCCCAGAAAAATTCCCAGACCTTGGGAAATAACTCAGCCAACGGTTTTCTCAAAAATCTACAAAAAAGCTACTCCAAAGGTCTTTCAAGTCTTCTTCATGGATCATTCACATTGAGGCCAACATATTCCACCTTCCCTCATCTCAAAATATGCCCGGGTTTCTCCTAGAAGAACTGGAAACTCCAGTATTTCACGCAATATTTAGAAGTCACAGAAGGGAAGTGACTACCGCTGCTTACCCAAGCCCTGCAGTGAGAGGGTTGAAAGACATTTTTCTGCTCCAAAGACCTTCAGGTGGAATAGGAAGCAACTGCTAGAAAAGCCATTTTCAAAACAATCGCAAAAATTGTATTTATCAAATGAGTTTATCAGACACGACTGGCCACAAGCAGACGTAACTTGGTTTCTTTCTACAAGGACCCCCTTAGAGCCCACTGTGCTCTCGGTCCTCCCCACCCTGAGTGACACCCCAGGCAAATTTTATAGTGTCCCCAGTCTTTCTCAGATACTCAGAGTTTCTGGCCAGACCAATGCAATCTTTTACCCATATTTTTTTTCTTGTGTTTATTTAAAGTTCCTCCCTTTTCCTCCACTTGGGCCTGCATTAGGTTAGGAATTTATTGGGAGAAAGTGGGAAAGGAAGAGCCTTAACATCTTAGGAGGGATGAAGCCCTCTATCTCCTTAACTTCCCTTCCAATTCACTGTGTCTGGTTCAAGACCTTTGGGCTTGAGCTCAGAACAAGAAGGATTCGAGGAAAGAGTCTGAAAGACCTACATAGATGTCATCCAGTGTTAGTTCTCCCTGGGAATAGATTTATTATAGCGCGGTAGGAAACTGAAGCACAAAGATGGTACATCACTTGTCCAAGTTAGAAAACCAATTTGAATCTAACTGTGGAGTTGATAACTCATTTGCCCCTTATAAACTCCCCAGGCATCAGGCAATGCCCCACGCTGCCATGTCCAGTGGTCTTCTCTGCTAGGGTCCCTTTTGAGATGACTTTCTGTTGGGTTTGCTCAGTGTGGTCAAAACTGTATGTTTAGCTATTCACTGAGCTGCCTTCCCCTCTGGGGCTGGCCAGCGGTTCAGCCAGTCTCTAGCCTTTAGATTTTCAGACATGCATGAGGAGGCAGACCCTGGAGTCCCCAGATGTCCAGGGACACATGGCAAGACCCATGAAAGGTTCCCTTGGCTAACTCAGCTCTGTGTGAAGGAAATACCTCATACCCTGACAACTCTCCAAAGAAATTCTCTCTCTCTCTCTCTCTCTCTGATTTCTGCCTCTTTCAAGGATTTCTTATATACTTCAAGGTAGGCTATGAGCTAAGATTCACAAGCTCTTAATATTTCTTCTGTGGGTGGTATGACATCTACTGTTCTCAGCTTTATGGGAACTTGGCCAAAACTGAAAACTCAGAAAGAACATTAAAAGCCACATTTAACATCCTGTGATACATGCCCGAGGTAATACTCTTTAATGCATAACTCTGTCCTTCGTGTTCTTCTTCCTCCGCATTAATTAATTAATTAATTAATGGAAGGAAGGTTGGAGACAAGAAAAGAAAAAGACAGAAAGAAAAAAGAGATAATGAAAGAAAGATACAAGGACCAGATTGAGTATTGAACTTATCAGTGTAACTACAGTGGTATGAAGCCTTCTTTGTGTATAACACATAATGGTTTATGAGGCTCTTTGCTGAATCTTTTAACAACAGTTTTTAAGAAAGCTGTTGTTGCCATTTTACAGATAAAGAAATGAAGAGGAACTTCAGGGTACCTCTAATTTTCGGAGGTGCTCACAAATGGAGGGGGCACTTTTCCACCAGACTGCTATTATTCCACAATCAACAAACATCTGAAGACTTGACTGTACTTGGCCCCTAGGCTCCTGCACACCCCTGGTTCTCCCTCTCTCTCTGGCCATTCCTTCTTCATCTTGCTAGTTTGCCCACATCCTCCCAAACTCTAAACACCTCTGAGCTCAGGCCTTACACCTCTGTGCTGTCCTACCGCCCCTCACCATTTGGTTACTCTCACCTGGATTGGCGGCCTTTAGTATCATCTGTCTGCTGGCGGCTCTTGAAGTTACATATCTGGTCCAACTCTCCCCACTATCCAGCTGCTTCCTCGCTCTCTTAAACATTAGACAGCCCAAGCTGGGCTCCTGATATTCTGCTCTGAACTAGATCTTTTTGTAGTCTTCTTCATTTTAGTAAGCGGTAAGTCCATTCTTGAACTTGCTCAGAACAGAAACCTTGGAAGCATCTCTGGCTGCTTTCTCCTCTCGTGTCCTATATCTCTAATCCAGCAGACAGCCCTTCAGATTATATCCAGAACCCAGCTACTTCTCATCACCTGCTCTGCTGCATGTTGGTCCAAGTCACCAGCATCCCACCTGAACCCCAGAGTAGCCCCTTGATTGGTCACCCTGCTTCTGCCCCCGCCTCTTGAGGCTACTATCCACATAGAAGCACAGAGTCTGATCCTTTTCTTAAATGTTTTTATTTGCGTATAGTTGACACACAATATGACATTAGTGTCAGGTGTACAACATAGCGATTCAACTTCTTTAGAGGTTATGTTATGCTCATCTCAAGTGTAGTTGCCATCTGTCACCATATATTGCTATTACAATATCATGGACTATATTCCCTGTGCTGTGCCTTCTATTCCTGTGACTGATTCATTCCATAACCGGAAGCCTGTATCTCCCATTCCCCTTCAACCTCTTTTTGTCCAACATCCCATCTTCCTCCCCTCTGGCAACCATCCATTTGTTCTCTGTATTTAAGGTCTGATTTTGCTTTTTTTTTGTTTGTTTGCTTATTCACTTGTGTTTTTAGATTTCACTTATGAGTGAAGTCATATGGCATTTGTCTTTCTCAGTCTGACTTATTCCTCTTAGTAAAATACCTTCTAGGTCCATCCACATTGTCTCAAATGACATCATCACATCCTTTTTCAGGCTGCCTAATATTCCTTTGTAGATATCTACCACATCCTCCTTATCCACTAATATATCTGTAAATACTTAGGTTACTTCCATATCTTGACTATTGTAAATAACGCTGCAATAAACATAGGGGTGCATATAACTTTTCAAAGTAGTGTTTTAATTTTCTTTGGGTCAATATCCAGTTGTGGAATTATTGGATCATATAGGATTTCTACTTTTAATTTTTTGCAGAACCTCATACTGTTTTCCATAGTGGCTGCACCAGTTTGCCTTCCCACCAACAGTGCACAAGCATTCCCTTTTCTCCACATCCTCGCCAACACTTGTTACTTCTTGTCTTTTTTAGTTTAGACATTCTAAAAGGTGCAAGGTGATATCTCATTGTCACAACCATAATGCAAATCAGACTGACGCTTTTGAAATCCTAGTCATTTCACACCAGAACTCTGCAGAAACCTCCCCCTGCCCAGTGGTTTCTCATTGTACTTGGAGCAAAACCCAGACCCTCTAAGATCTGTGGGCACATGTGTGTGAACTACAGCCTTCCTCTCCAACCCCCTCTCCTAGCATGTGCTTGCTTTCATATGCTGCAGCTGCCCTGGCCTCCCCCGTCCCTTGAACCTGCCACATCCGCCCCCACCTGACCACTTTGCATGTATTCTCTCTGTCAGGAGTGCTCTTTTCCCACAAAATCACATAACTTCAGGCCTTTACTTAAATGTCACCTTCCTCATGGGCCCCCCCACCACTGCTACTCCATCTGTATCAGACACCAGTATACCACACCCCAGAGCCTCTTGGCTTCTATTTCCAGGGCTCTGGGCCACCAATTCTGCCCCAGTTGCCACTGTAACACCCCACCCAGTGAGGGGTTCCCATCAATGTCACATGGACACAACCCAGCAGCACCTCCCCTCGGGCCCACACCATACACCTCTTGCCTTATGTTTCAGGGCTTCCCTACCTGGGCAAGGTAGCAGATGCCATAGGACCTGCTCGCTGCCCACATCTATGCAGGTCCAAATTGCTGAAGTTTAACACCCCGAAGGGATACCAGAGCTCACAGCAAACCCTTCTCCCTTCCTCACTTCAGACAGAATGCCCTGGGACATAGTCATTCCGATGGCCTTTGGGAGTCAGTCCTGGGAGATGCAGAGATTGGTTGCACTTGATGGCAAGCAATGACCCATGGGGTGCGATTTTGGGTTGCTTCTCCCCCTTTCCCTGCCTCACCACTCCTGTCCATTGCTCTGACTTCCCTAGAATTCTCTCACCAACAAATCATATAAGCTTTAGTTTTAAGTGCTGTGTCCTGTGAAATGCCCTTTATAAAATGGTAAGCTCCCTCCTTTCCCAACACACACACACAACACACACAGCTTCCTATCTCTTTCTTTTCTTTATTTTTCACCTCAGCACTCGCCATCATATATTATATCATATATACTGATGTATTTCATTTACTCTTTGTCTCCTTGTCAAAATAGAATCTCCATGATTTTTTCTATTTTGTTTACTGCTGCATCCCTAGCCTCTAAAATACAGTAGCTGCTCAATAAATATTTGTTGAATAAATAGCTGAGTATGAAAAGGAGCTCAATCTGAAGAAAAACAACAGAAAACCAATGTATACATTCCACTGACAGGGAGGAAGTAACTGCCTGAGGCAGAGCAGAACCAGAGATCATTCTGTGCAGAGGGCCTCATGGGAGAGCCTTGGAGATCAATGACAGGCTAATTATTATGTGTCCCAGTGGTTGAGACAGTGTGGAGATCCTCCGGCAAAGTAACACTAGATTCACTTATGGTTTATGTTTATGAAACTGAATAAAACTAGCTTCAAGCATCTTGAAAGAAATATATTTTGTTTTCATCATTATTGATATTTTCCCCAAATCTTTAATGTAGACTTAATTTGTATTGTTTTATATTTGGGGGTAAAGTGTACTGTGACATCGGATAACATCTTTGCTACTTAGAAAAAAAAAATCCTAGTAGTTCTATAACATTCTACTTGCCTTTTACCCAGAAAATCACCTTTCATCAGAAAAAAATGCTAAAACTGTATCAAAAGTTTCACAGATTCGAGGCCGAAATAAATAAATTCCGAATAGGAAAATTCACTTCACACGTCGTCCTTGTGGGATTAGGAGGAGTTAGCCTGCCTTTCACATCCCTGCCAAGGCGAACAGAGGTGCCTTTCTGATCAGTTTGGAAATCAGCCATATCAAGAGGCTCTTACAGCAGTCAAGCAATATTTATTTGAAATACAGACGGCCTATGAAACATCTAAAATTACTTGTCTACTGGAAACAAGATCAATACAAAATAGTAGTATATTGTGAGTGACTCCGAATCTACAGAACACTTTATTTTCTCCTGAGCAGGCCATGCCGCAACAGGAAGGTTTCTAATGAGGGAATTAGTGCATTTCTGAAGAAAAGAAAACCTGTTAGGGCTAGAATTTCAAATTGCTATCGTGGAAAAATCCACAGACAGAGGATATCTAGATTTCCACAAGACATTTGACTAAGTCAGTCATGATATCCTCTCACGGGCAACAAGGAGAAGTGAAGGTCTCCCTCATATGGCTAGCATAAGAGAGAAATCTTTGTTACTATTATTATTATTTTATATAACTCAATATAATTCCATTCTTGGTGGAGAATATTCTGTAAATGGCAGCTATTAGTAGTAATTTTGTATTAGCCACCAAAATCGAAATACTAACTGAGGACTTACCATGTGTAAGATGAGTTAATGCATCCAGGACCCCCTAGAGGGCAGAACTGGGCTTGTCATATCCCAGCTGAGGGGCTAAGGCAAGGTGTAGGATTGGGATAAGCCTGAGGCTGGGACCCTCACACACTGGTAGGTGAAATTAGCTTCAGGAGGGTGGCTGGCCTGGGACAAGACCAGGTAAGAGCTCCTGGTCAGAACAGTCAAGGAGAAACCAAATCAGTGGTCACATGCAGACAGGAGGTGGAAAGGAGGGAAAACTAAGGGGCACGGGGAGCTTTGAGGAGGGATAGATACGTTCATTATCTTGATTGTGGTGACAGATTCATGGATGTATCTATATGTCAAAACTCATCACACCATACACTTTATTTACGTTCAGTTAATGGTGCATCACACCTCAATCAAGGTGGAAAGGAGAGGAAAAGAGGGGACAGAAAAGGGAAGGAAAAAGGAGTCAAGCTAAGTCAGGGATGCTCAGGCAGCCAGCCCTGGTCAGGAGCTCAGAATTTACTGGTCACTCCAGCGTGAGACTGGAGTTAGTAGAGCTGAAAGCCAATGCAAAGGTGCAGACGTGACCAGAGTGTTCTGATACCAAGTCAAGCCTGAGGGAAACATTTCTGGGTGAGCAAGATGAGTGTCTCTGACAGTTGCTACAATTTGATGCTTTCTTCTTGCAGATTTCCTCATGCCGGGGCGTTTCCTCATACCCTGACACTTAAAAGCAATCCAGGCAATACAACTTACTGGGTACCATATCCAAGTGCCATATCAGGAATGGCTATCTTGGGAGATCATGAGCTCTAGTCACTGGCAGTGTTGAAATGAATGTTGGGTGATCACTTGCCTAGGAAGCTGAAAAAATACTTCTACTCCTACCCTTGTCCCAGAACTACTGAATCAGAATCTTCAGGGGGGTGGAAACTGGATTTTTTTTTTTTTTTAACTCCCTGGGTGATTCTGAGGCAGCCTCTGTTTGGGATCTGCTGCTGTAGACTTAGACTCAACTATCATTTTAGTTCTTTCTGATTTTACATTTCTATGATCCAATGACTACCCAGACAAAAAGCCCCGTGGAAAAATATTTCAAAGTGTGGGCATCCCAAGGTCCTGGCTCCAAGTGGCAACAAGTATGTGTAAGTAGCTTAGCCTAGCAAAACCATATTCATCCCTGAAGACTTGGTGAATATACGTATCCACTCTTCCTGCCCTCTTCCTAAGTCCTCTGAGGCAGCCTCTTTTCCCTCCTCTAAACTCTCCATAGCACTGGAAATCTCAGCCTTTTATCTTGAGGAGAAAGGGGAAGCAAAGATCACTTCTCTAGTGTTGCCTTGCATTGTCTCTTGGGGGATTCCATAGACCCAATTAATAAGGCCCTGCAGGCCCAGCAAGTTACAAAGAAATTGAGAAGTCAGAAAAAGCGGAAGGGCGTATGGAGACCACTGCTGGGGAGAAACCTGCTATTAGACCAGCAGAATTCCCAGCATAGTCCGATCACAGGCAGCACCGGGGAAAGTGCTGTCCCATAAGACAGAACCTGCCCTTTCACCATTTGTATCAGAGGAGCAGAGCAAAGCAAATGCCTTCTGGGAGCAGCCGAGCTCCCAAGGGGAACGGGAAATGAAGGAGTTTGGCTCTGTGCACCCAGTTTCTCCTTCACAGCTTTCCAATTAGAATATGTTCTTCCTCCTCTCTTGAGAGGGTTGGGGAGGGAGAAGCCAGCAGTGTCACATGGATGCACTCTCTCCATGTGAGATGAACTCTCCAGAGTGGGAAGGAAGCCTTCCTGTCTCCCCCAACACTTTCTTATTCCTCCCTTGTATATGTCTTGGCTCCTCAATGGACTTGTAAACCAATCAAACACAGGGATTATGCATTGTCTTCTTTAGATGCTTTCTCCAAAGTGCCTGGAGCTGTGCTGGGCATATTGGGAATATTCAGGACAAAGAACCCAGACACAAGAAACAGGGAGAGGAGGGGAAGAAAGGGGAAAACATATGATAGCAATTCATAAGTGTATCTGAAGGATGAGTGAAGCCTGAGTGGTTAAGGGCTTTTAACTCAAAAGGCAGTTGGCTTGAGTTCAAATCCTGCTTCCACCCTTCACTAGCTCCATCACTCTGGGAAAGCTGCCTAAATTCTCTCATCTGTACCTACCGTAGAGGGTTATTGTGAGAACGGGATAGACTTTGAGCTATCAAGGAGTTAGAACAGGGGTGGGTTGGTCATCTATGGCCTGCAGTCAAGCAACCTCGTACCTGTTTCAATAAATAAAGTTTTATTGGAACCCAGCCTCACCCACCATTCATTTACATACTGCCTTCAGCTGTTTTCACAATGGCAGACTTGAGTAGTTGAAACAGATCTTATGACCCACAAAGCCTGAAATATTCACTATCCTTTATAGAAAAGGTTTGCTGACCAACTCTGGCTTAGAACACAAGAGCCCCATTCTTTATCCCTAAGAAGTAGAAGACTCAGTAGATGTGTCACCTCTTTAAAGCAGTCCTCAATTTTTGCAATTAGTCTTTGGTCCTTCCTCCCTTTTGTCATTCCATAGCACCTCCAACCCACTGTTATAGCACTTTTCACAGGGCGCTTGTCTCATTAGTCTTGGCTTCCTCCACTGAGCACTGACATTGTTCAGACCGGGGCTGTGTCTTAGTCATTGCTCTAGCCTTAGACAGAATTGATCCCCAGGAAATGCTTGCTCAATTAAGGTATTAACCAGAAATATGCACACACAGTATAAACTCTCAGAAACAAAGGACTATAGACCTACTAAGTGACAAAGGCTAGAGTTCTGAGTGATTCTCTCTGGACTTTGTCCCCACTGTTGTAACTGAGGCAGATTTCCATCATTGCCTTTGCCTCCTTCTTTCTCTTCTCCCATTTCCCAATGTCTGGTTATAGTGGTGTTGGAACAGTGGCAGCTCTCACATTGATCAGCTTGCAATCTACAACTGGCATCCCTTTTCATTCCTAGTGAGGTCATCGGCTTTCCCTCCCACCCTCAGAAGTCCATGCCAAGACATGGCAGCCAAGAGGGCATCATCAGTCTTTGGGCTGATATTCCCTGCTGGAACTGAGGAATGTTCCCACCCTTGCATTCCACAGCAGGTGTGCGGGGGCATTCTTATCATGCTTCTCGTGGAGCTACATCTGCTCCCAGTTTTCAGAGCTTCTGATCATTTTCATGACAAAATGTTAGGCTATATTTATCCATCACATCACCAAAGCTGGCCCTTGAAATTTGAGCTGTGCTGTTAATGAGCTCAGTGACCTCGGCATCTCCCTGATCCTTCTTTGTAAAAGGAGGTGAGATGGTCACACACACACCCCCACAGGCTCTAACACACTGAGTGCCTCTATAAGGTCACGTGAACCCTCAGTGCTAGAAATTCTTTAAACCGGATAAGCAGCTGGTTTAGGCATTGACCTGCTCGACGGGTAGGTGGTAAGTAGCAGGACGCCACCACCTGTGAAGTCCCCTGCCTGTAGAATGCTGACCTCTTGTCCTCCCACTGACAAGATTTTGCCCAAATCCTCAGCTCGAAGGTGAGATTCCTTAAAAAGCTTTGAGTAGCCTGAGCTTTCCCAAGGCTCCTTGGGGCTCAAAGGTGAAGTCAATGTTTACCTCCAAGCAAGAATTCATTAGCTGCTATTGCCAATCAGAGCTGTTTTCTCTGAGCAGAAACGGACTCCCTGGAACTCTACAGGTCACCAGGTCAACAGCTTAACATACAGACTCTGCCAACACTGGTGGTCTGCTCCATCCAAACTGGCAGGTAACCCATAAGCTCCCTCTTCCAGCTCAGTGGTCTGGCTGCCCAGCAGGTACCAGCTAAAACATGCCTGCCATGTCTTGCCAAAGAGACTGGCCCCATCAGACATCAGACTGCAAATCTTAAGATGGAACTAGAAACTTGACTGTCTCTCCTGGACATTCTGGCACACTCCCTCTCCAGCATGACTTGAAAGAAGAGCTATTTTTTTTTTCTTATAGCATCTTTATTCCCATAAGAATCAGTAAGTAGGAACGTATTTGTAAAGTAATGGGTAAAAATGATTACTGGGTTTTAAAAATGCTCTTTCTGATGTTCCAATTCACTCAATAGTGACAGTTATACTGACAGCCACATTTATTCATGATCCAGAGAAATCATCTTTGCTTAATACTGCATTAGGCACTGTTTGAAAAGTAACATCCCTTGGATGGCTTTCCCCATGGTGTTCAGGGCCTTTGCTACCCTGTCTCCATGGGAGCTGACAATGTTTTAGCAAAGTCGGCTCTTGATTATGGAATTCTATTTTGAGCAGAGAAAAATCTCAGGATGTGCATGGGAGTCTGCCTTCCCCAGATAAATAGGCCTGAAGGAATGTCCTAGGAAGACGATGCTGGCCCGGAGTTCACTGTCTCAGCACACGTCGCATGAACAGACTTTATTTTAAGTGGGAAAAGGCCACCAAATGAGCTCTTTTTAATTAACACCCCCTGAACCTTACTTATTAAGACTTTTGGCACACGCTGACAGTGGAATTTTTCCTGCATGGTCCTTTTGGGAGCTACCTCAATGGCTTTGGCAGAGAAATGACATATAAATAACATTTAGGGTTATTATTATTGAGCCAGGTTCTCATCCTGGGTAACTCTTTGGGAATTCTAATGCTTAGACTTGCTTGTTAGAAATATTATACTTTTCACCTTCTCCCAAGTGCATCGGGAATGAGGTGGTGAGGCACTGGGGAAAGGGCATCATTTGGAAGATCTATTAATTGAAGTCTGTTTGAAAGTCATTCTGTACCTGATTTTCAAAGTTCCCTATTTCAGGTAATTCATTCATTCCCCCAAGTCTCTTGGGACCTAAGTAGCAGGCAGGTTTTACACCCATCACAGCAACAGAACACAGATTGAATTGTCCCCATGGGAGATGAGGTTCTAGAACATATGACACTGATCTGCCTCAGAAGAATAAATCAGGACCCTTCACAAGGAGGCTCTATCTGTAGTCAGATGGGACACCTTCAGGGGCAGAGGAGAGAGGCAGTAGATGATTCCCAAAATTTAAGAGAAGAGTTTTTATTTAAGAGTGCTGGTACTGGGGCACCTAGGTGGCTCAGTGGGTTAAAGCCTCTGCCTTCAGCTCGGGTCATGGTCTCAGGGTCCTGGGATTGAGCCCCATATCGGGCTCTCTGCTCGGCGGGGAGCCTGCTTCCCCTTCTCTCTCTGCCTGCTTGTGATCTCTCTCTTTCAAAATAAATAAATAAAATATTTAAAAACAAAAAGAGTGCTGGTACTGCATCCCAGGCTACCACTGATTCATTCAAAATATTTGAGTCTGTACCATGTGGCAGGAACTGCCCTCTGTACTGATCTGGGGTAAGAGGACAGGCAAGGTCCCTGCTCTCTGGAAGTTCTAATTCCAGGGTATAGTATGGGGGAAGAGAAATAATAAATAAGAAAAAAGCAAGCAAACAAAATGTAAGATAAATTCAGAGAGGTAAAAAATGATACAGTCAAAAAAACAGAGAACCCTGATGGAAAGGTAGGCTAGCGGAAGCCTATACAATTCGGACAGAGTAAAGTGAGAAAGACTTCTGGAAGGAGGTAACCTTTGAGCTGAAACTTAAATAATGAGAAGCAGACAGACCTGGGAAGATCTGACTTAGAGCTTTCTAAGCAGAAGAAACAACCATATGCAAATTCCCTTGGGCAAGAACATGCTTTTCGAGTTTCCAGGAGCAGAAAAAAGAGATGTCTTGAAGCAGCCAAGGGAACAAGGGGTCAAGTTGTTCCCTTGGGGGCTAGATCACCTTGGACCATGATAGAAGATTTGGATTTCATTCAGTAAGCATGGGCAGCCATTTCAGGTACAGAGGAGAATACTTGTCTCTCACAACCATTCTCCCCTTCCTTTTAATTCTAAAAATCATTTATCAGCCAATGCCCACCCAGTTGGAAGGGACGTCTTCTGGCTATCTTTGGATAAATATGTTGCCATGTAATTAAGTTCTTGTCAATGAGAGGCGAGCAAAAGTGATGTGTGCAACTTTGGGGCCTTGCTCTTAAAATAATTGGGCATGTATTCATTCTCTCCTTTTCCCCATCTCAGTGACTAGAACACAGATATGGCCACAAGTCAGCTTTGACTTGGGAGCATGAGAGTAACACCCAACACTAACTATGGTGGACAAAAAGAGAGAAAAAATCTGGGTCCTGGCATGGCTATATGCAGCTTGCCCTCTATCTGCCCCAAACCAGCTTCTTTCCTTTGTTTGAGCCATTATATTTTGAGTTTCTGTTACACCAGCTTAGCCTGCATTCTAATACAGAATGTTTTAAGGAGGAAAGTGACATGATCTGACTTATATTTCAAATAAACCTATCTAAGTGCTATGTACATAAAGTGTTGGAAGGGGGAAAGAAGAGTGGATGCAATGAGACCAAAGGCCAGCTAAGAGTCCAACATAGCAATCCAAACCAAAGATATTGATAGCTTAGGGTATGGTAGCCACTCTGCAAAGAGAGAAGTGAATAGATTTGGGATCGTTTTTGTAAGTAGAACCAAAAAGATCTGGGAATGGATTGGATGGTTGGGAAGAAGGTTGAGAAAAGAATAACCAAGGTAACTCCTAGTTTGGGGTCCTTTGGTGATTTCCCATTTACATGGGACCTGAAGACCATTGAAAGTGGACCCCACTGAAAGGACATGGAGCATCTCTGTCATAGGAGCTACCCCAGGGATAGCAAACTGAGAGATGATGGATATCACAATTGGCAGCCTAGTAAACTGCTGTGTAGACACAGACATCATATGCCACATTTGAATTAAAAATACTTAAGATTGGGACATGGGGCTGGCTCAGTCAGTAAAGCATGTGACTCTTGATCTTAGAGTTGCAAGTTCATGTCCCACATTGGGTATAGGGAATATCTAAAAATAAAATCTTTCAAAAATATTTTTAAAATACTTAAGATTATTTTGGTTACAAGCAACAGAAACCAACAGTGGCTAATTTAAGATGTAAAAATAATCTGTTGGAAATATTATGACATGGCTCACAAAAGCCGAGTATAGTCCTTTAAAAAGAAGCTAGAGCTATGCTTATGGTGAGCGTAGCATAATGTTCAAACCTGTGGAATCACTATGTTGAACATTTGAATCTAATGTAACATTGTGTGTCAACTACATTCAAAAAAAGAACTAGAACTAAGGACTAGAAAGATAACAGGAACCAGAAAATACTCTTGACTCTAACCCTAAACAGACCACTTTTTCTGATTTCCTCTATATGTGATGAAGGATGGTGTCTCCATGACTTCTGACTTTATATTACTTCTAGAGAGTAGACTAAACCAATCTAGACACTCTGAGTCTCAAATTCTAACCCTCTGGGAGTGAGAATTTAACTACTCCTGCTTGGGTGAGAGGTCCAGTCAACTCTAGTCAGAAGAACAGGAATAGCTTAAATATGGCTGCTTTCCCTTACTCCCTGTGGCAAGGGCAGGTTATAGAGAAATGGTTTTTCAAGGGGTGGGGGGACATCCCCCCAAGGTGTCTTTCTAACAAGGTCCGTATTGCACACAAATATCAGCTTCATGGAGACATAGCACTGCGGGGCTCAAAAGCTTGTTGAGAAGTATCTACCTCTAATACAGAACTAAGTTGAAGTCATCTTGAGCCTTTAAATATTTTTCTTGTTATTAAAGACATCTTGCACAGAACATTCCATAGCTTTCTTGAGGGCCATCAGTGGGGCTCACAAGTCTCACGATACTCCTTGTTTCTCACCTTTGTGCTTACAACAGCATATCTAAAACTTTTCTTGGTCTCTTTCCAGTAAGAAGGAGGCATTTGGTCCACAATTCCACCCCTCAAAATAAGCCTCCAGGATGGACCCTTTGACCCTAAGCCATCCCTGAACAAATCAGAGGGCCGCGGATCCTACATTTCCTTTCCTGGAAGCATCAATGCTTCAAGTCATTGACCCCAGCTTCCTCTTCCCCTTGCCAGTGTGAAACATTCATTCTTTATTCCCGTCCAGGGCTGCCTCTCCCCACTTCTCTGAATAACGTTGAAAATGGAGCTATAAGAACGGATATAGCAGCTCTTTATCTGTCAGAGAAAGATTAGCTAAGGATAGTTATGGGCCCCAGGCAAAGATAGGGATGCAGCCTGCCTCTTAAAGGCTTGAGTGGGAGGATTTTATTGTTATTATAAAGATGCACTGTCTTTTAAAAGTTTAGACCTAAACTTTTTTAGTCACAAGAGGTGATATGCTTTTTTTATTTTTCTTGTAAATTAAGACAATTTTAGTTTTAAGTCTGAAGCTTAACTGTGTGTGCAGTAAGGACTATGGGAAGTCAGCGGGGCCTTTGGGGAAAGCTTTCTCTCTGTCTGTGGACGGTACTCAACATAGGGAGCTTTGTGTCTCTCGATAATACACATAGGTCACAACCCTTCTACCTCTGACAAGCCCACAGCAGGAGTCCAGGCATACTTTTTCCAAACCAAATGGCAGTAAAAAAATGACCTTTTGATACTCTTCCTATCTCAGATTCCTTTGACTTGTTTATTATGCAACTAATGATTATGATCAAATAGATATTATGTACAAAGAGTGCTCTTAAAGTGTAATCTCACTATTTTTACGGGTTTTAAATTTTCATACCAGAGTTTCTGCTCACGATGGTCATAACCAGTTGTCATCATCCCCTCTGTTCCTTTAACCAACAACCATCACAGGCTCCTGCTTTTTTTTTTTCCACATTTTTTTTTATTTTGCTAACACACATAATATAAAATTTACCAATTTAGCCATTTTTAACAAAATTTTATTTATTTATTTGAGAGAGAGCTAGAGACAGCAGTAAGAGGAGGAGAAACAGACTCCCCACTGAGAAGGGAACCTGATGTGAGACTCAATCCCAGGACCTTGGGATCATGACGTGAACCATCACCAATATCTCTTTCCATAACTCTGTCATCATGTCGAATAGAAACTCTGTGCCTATTAAATGATAACTCCTGGTGTGCCCAGGTGGCACAGTTGGTTGAGCATCAGATTCTTGGTTTTGGCTCAGGTCATGATCTCAGGGTTTTGAGATCGAGCCCCATATTACACGGTGATTCTTTCTTGTCTACACTCTCCCTCCCCCTCTGCTCCTTCCCCCTGCTCCTTCTCTCTCTCAAATAAAGAAAGAGCTCATGTTCTCTCTCTCTCTCTCTTAAATGAATAAATAAAATCTTTTTAAAAAAGTAAACAATGACTCCCTACTTCCCCATCCCTGCTCCCAGTAACCTCTCTTCTACTTTCTGTCTCTATGAATTTGCCTATGGTAAGTACCTCATATGCACAGAGCCCCTATTTTCAATCTCCTTTCTAAATCAGGCACCATGCCTCCCCCGCCCACCAGCAGACAAAGGCCAGAGGCCATCCATTCTAAATTGTGGTCTTTCAGTAAGAAGACCTTGCTCTCTGGACACCATCTTATTTAATCCTTATAAAATCTTGCAAGCTATTTTTTATAGTTGAGGGAAATGAGGCTCCCTCAGGTTAGATCACAAAACCAGTAAGCAATGGCAATGCCAGGATTCAACTCGTGTTCTCTGAATGACAATTCCTGCTCTTAACCATTATGCCATCTTCCCTGGAGCACCGACTATCGGAACTGTATATCTGCCAACCACTTGGCAACACAGAGTTGAAACAACACTGAACAACACTGAAATCTGTCTTCCAGATTCTTACCAAGGATCAATATCCAGGCCTCTGTGGTATCCAATCTTTACACAAAGATTGGGAGGTTGGGAGAAATGCTACACAAAAGGTTGGGAGAAATGCTGAAGGTCCATGCCCTTTCCCAAGATGTAGTATGGTATAGCAAGTACATGTCTGCCCTGGAACCAGGCCTCTTTGTTTCACCAGCTGAGTGACCTTAGCCAACTTACTTAGCACTCATGAATAAGTTTCTCTTTCTGTAAAATGGGCATGATGATGATGATACCAATCTCACTGAGTACAGGGAAAATTAATGAAAGCATGCAGAGTGCTAAAAGCTAGGCTTTTTGCCTCGAAAGTATTGTATATGTGACAGCCCTTACAATTGCCACTCATTTCAATAGCTCAGTGATTTTTACACCTTTTTGGTCGTACAGTCCATGATGACAGTCACATTATCTCTGTATCACTTAGAATTCTTCTCTGGTATAAGCAACAAAACCATAACTCAAGCTGCCTTCAACTAGAGTAAAATGTCTAAAAATAGCTGAAATCTAGAGGTAAGCAGATTCCAGCATGACGCAATCATCAATGAATGCTATCAACAACCCACTTCTCTCTCACTCTGCTCTGTCATCTCGGGCTCATTCCGAGGCTGGCTCCTGGAGGCATCGAGCTTTGGGTGGCAGCTGGAGCTCTGTGCTTCCTGTTCAAATCTAGAAAGAGAGAAGGAATAAAGGTCATCCTTGTTATGATTAGGCCACTCAGCTCTCACTCCCACTGGCGGCCCCCGGCAGTTACCATCGTAGTGCTCTCAAGAACCCCTCTTGGGGTTGAGAATGGAGTTGCTGCCTCTACAAAAGCAATGTTCTCTGAAAGACAAGACTAAAGGGAACAGCCTCAAATCTTCATGTGCCAAGATCCAACACACAAACCTGGCAGACAAGTTCAGAAGTTTCAAGGTCCCCAGGTTAAGTTTGCTGTGGTGGTAGATAGTCTGAATATTTGCCATGGGTGAAGCCAGACTCCCAGTAAGCTGGATAAAAGAAATGCATTGTTTTGAGTCTTTTAGAACCAGTTACCAAATTGCATGGTAGCATTATGCTATGGGTCTCTTCATCACTCCTAACAATGTTAGGGGGAAATGTGCTTTTCCCGAACAACTCATTTGATTTTGGTTTATGGACAATGTGAAATGCATATTTAACCATGTTTCCCTCTCCCCTTCAGCCTCTAGTCATCTTAGGTTTATGGTCTAATTAAAGGAAAAAGTAATGCTCTTCTTTCCTATACCTTGTTTTATGGTTTTCCTATCAGTAATTTCCCTTCCTGCTGACTCAATTCATTTTTTTGTATTATATGTAAATTTTTATCCACCTCATTTCTTCATGGAAGAAAACAGGGCAATAAATATATACATTAAAATAGCCCAAAATATGGAAAAAGTATTTACACTCCATGTCAACTCCAGCATTGTTAATAGTTAATTTCAAAATGTGAAGAAATATCGGTGTTAAGGGAATAATTGAATAAATGTTGGCATATTCATAAAATTAGATATACTGCAACTTAAAATTATGCTTATTAAAATATGTTTATAAATAATTTGTGATAAAATGAAAAAATCATTTGCTTTTAATATTAGCTTTTAAAAACAGCAAGCAAAATCAAGTATTGGTATTCAGTTTCTGACAAAACAGTAAACTGGACTAATACAGCCTCCTTCTACCACAAAAAATATAAATGTTTGATTAGTTTTTTCATAGCTTTAAATACATAGCTGAGATATTAAAATGAAAGGAAGAGAGAAAGGGAGGGAAGAAGGGAGGAAAGGATGAAGTGAAATCCCAGGTGACGTAAAGAAAACAGGGTTTGAGAGCCAGAGGTGAGATTGCTTGGAACCATACCATGATGTTCAGGAGAACATCAGATCCAGATCAGGCCCTGACCTCTAAGAGCTAAGGCTTCTGCACCCATGTTGAGATGGAAAATAGAGCTCTGAGTCTAGACAAGGTAGAGGGTTAGAACTGAAATCTCTGCATCAAACCAGAATTATTCCTCCATGAATGGTGGGAATAGAATCCATTGATCCAGGAAAACACCAATGAAACTTGACTTTTCCCATCATGGGAATGAGGGAAACTCCAAAAGCCTCTCAAGCCTTCTACACATAGAGATGCAAGGTCCAAATGTATTTTATGTATAGGGTGGTAATTCTGGACTGAAAAACTAATGAAAAATTAGTCTCAGGTTGGTGAAACTTAGAAAAATCTCATGTAAAATCCAGTCTGTGAAGACGTTACTATCACAGATGGCCACAAAAAACAAAAACCAGTAAACATGTGTATATGATCTAAGCATTCAAAGCATATTTGTTAGATAGAAGAATTTACATCCCAACTGGAGCAAGAATAGCACAATCTTGGAGAAATTATAAGATTGATATGTTTTAAATTATCAGATAAGATAAAGAATAACCACATACTAAAAGAATTAAATACTGTAATATTAAAGGTCTAGCCAGTGAAAATGAGAACCCAATAAAACTGGAGATTAGAATCAGCTAAAAAGAGAATTAGTAAACTGAAAAACAAATATGAGGAAGTTATTTTGAATGCAGTACAGAAAACAGATGAAAACTAAGGCAGAAATTTTAAGAATTTGAAGAACTAAAAAAGATTAGAAAGAATTAGTAAGGATTTATCTAAAAAGGGAACAAGAAATAGAATGACATCTCATTAGCAAAAATGGAGACCAAATACAGTGCAATGACATCCTCAAAGTATTCAGGAAATGTAATTGTTAACAAAGAATTATATACCAAGAGAAAGTATTACTTAGAATGAGGGAAAAGCAAAGAAAATAAAGACAGAGTTTATTACTCACAAGCCCTTGTTGTGAAAGAACTACTGAATAAAGTTATTCTATTAGTTAGAAATAAAGTGAACTTAGAAAATAGTAGTAGAACTCATATAGCATTGTTGAACAAACTGGTAAGTGCAGAGATAAAAATAAGCAGTAGAAACTGCAGAAAAACAAAATACAAATAGTATGCATAATAAAAATGACTAATTTAGGTAATTTAAAAACAAACCAAACCAAATATTAGATAATGATGTGGATGATAGGTGACAGTCACCAGGATTAAAGCACTCTAAGATCCTTGTATTGTGCCAAGGAGGGTAGACCGCGAAGATGTTTGCTCTCTTAATTCAAGTACACAAGCTAAAAGTTCAAGTGTGACAGCTTAAAGAATAGAAATAGAACATGTACTTCCAAATACACAAATATTAAAAATAAATATAAACATATTAAATTCACTTATTAAGAGACAGAGATTGTCAGATATTGTTTTTTAAATGTTTTATCTTCCTAGTGACTTTTCCCCCATAGGTATGTAACATTTATTTTTATCCCTACAAAAGTTTTTGCCTTTGTCCAGTATCTTTAGTCAACCATTCTTGATATTTCAGAATGTTCCCTCATGGCTTTAGAAATTATACAAATATAGGTTAGTTTTTTCCAGAGAGGCCTCAATCTTTTAAAATGCCCAATTTTTACCTGAATAATATTAACATCGATAACCTTTAGATTTCTAGGCCTCCTCCAATAATATGACATGAATTTATCCTTGTAGACAGGGGCACTATGTTTCAAAAGGAGGATATATTTAGTAGGTTTTTGGTAAATGCTCTTCATCAGGTTAAGGAAAGTATTTTTCGTTTATAGTTGATGAACATTTTTTATTATGAATGACACTAATTTTATATCTTCAAATCATTAGAAGCTTTACAAGATATTTTGTCCTTCATCCCAAGTTCAGCATTGTCCTACAAGAGTTCTTATCCAACACAGTAAGATTTAAAAAACAGAAATCAGAGGGGTGCCTCGGTGGCTCTGTTGGTTAAGTGTCTGTCTTCTGCTCAGGTTATGATCCCAGGGTCCTGGGATCAAGCCCTGCACTGGGCTTCCCTGCTCAGCAGGGAGCCTCATACTGTATCTCCCTCTCCCCCTGCTTATGCTCACTCTCTCTCTGTCAAATAAATAAATAAAATCTTTTTAAAAAATTAAAAAACGGAAATCAGAGATTAATGGATTAAAAAGAAGAAAACATTGTCATTATTCACAAATAAAGTATTTTTCTATGTAGAAAATCTCCACATGAACTATTAGAAGAGATTTCAACACATGTGCTAAAGACTATCACCATAAAAATGCAAACTAATGTATAATCCTTAATAGTGCTCCTGCCTAGAGGAATAAGTCCATGTCCCAGTGTTAGAGTCAGCCTAAGAATCAAAAGGTGGCACATATAATATTTACTATTATTTACCTACAAACATGGACATCCTCTTAAATCAAAGCCTTTCCAGAAAAGAAAAAAAAAAAAAAAACAATGTGTATACAATTTCTAAAAGCCATTAGGGGACATACTAAAATGTCAAGACGGGCTGACTCTAGGGAGTAAAAATTTTTTTGGAGGGCTTTAATTTTCATCTCTCTAATTATCTGTTTTATAAATTATCTAGAATAAGCAGTAATATTTTATAGTCTGGGAGAAACATACTTTTTTTTAATTAAAAAAAAAAAGGCATTGGAACCAAACCCATATGACAACTCTGTCTTACCTTCCCACCTCCCTATGGAGGCATTCTAATTATCCAGAGAGTTCTTGCCATTCGTTCAATCTTACTTTAATCCTCATTTGAAAATAATTTTTTCTCCATTCTTTAATAGTGTAGTAATTTTTCCTACTGTGCTTCCTATAAACTACATCACCAAATTATGTGATGTACTTTGGTCCAAAAGAGCCAAGATTATAGTAATACCTTTCCCTAAAATGTGGTATCTCACCCTTGCACAGCCCTTAATAAATGGCATGGCAGAGAAATAGTGAGCAGAACCTGCTTTGAATACACAGTGTAGGTAATTGCCATATCTGAAATTCCACCGTTAAAATCTTTAGGTTATGCATTTCCCTCCGGTGTTTCCTTTTCGAGACCTGATTCTGCTGGAAGGGACTAAGACATTAAGACATTCTCCTGTTTAAAATATCCCTCATTAACGAAAGGAAAAATACAATTTCTCAAAATCTGGACCAGGGCCACCTGATAGTGAGTTCCTCTCTTCTTGTTGTGGCCAGGAAGGCTCTCAGGAAGATCAGAAGATTGGCTCACCAAAACTGACTTTCGCATGATAAGTTCATGTTACTTTCTCTTAAGAAAGGCTTTCTCAGATTTTCTGCCAGAGTCTATTTTGTAGTAACTATTATGATCCAATTTTTCAGAATTTGGACAAATCCTCCTAGTCTTATATCCATGTACTTGGCTCATAAACGTGAGTGAGAAAACCCATCTGGAAGCCTCTTTTGCTAGGTAGAAGTTGCTAGGGTAGGGAAGTTTTCTTCACGCCCCTCACCCAGAGCCAGGGTCCCACGCCCAGCACAGTCAGAAGGCCAGTGCAGAGACCTCTGCCCCAGTAATGCCACTGGAAGAGTCTGGACTGTGCACAGGATGGCCCGTGGTTGTGTTTCTGGCTCTAGCCTCTCACTTAGGCCCGTGGGGCTTGCTCCATCATGGTTACCTCCTTCTCCTGTTCAGGTTCTTTAGGTTACTTAGGTTAAGAATTCCCATCAATAGGCAGAGAGAAGACAGTGAAAGTCAGAAAACTCTGAGTAAAACTTGGCCATCTTAAGTGATCTAATTTTTTTCAGGCCCCATTGGAAGTTTAAAAGAACTGGAGATTTAGGGGCACCTGGGTTGCTCAGTCCATTAAGCATCTGCCCTAGTCTCAGGTCATGATCCCCGGGAACTGGGATCAAGCCCTGCCTCAAGCTCCCTGCTCAGAAGGGCGTCTGCTTCTCCCTCTCCCTTTGCCCTTCCCACTGCTTGTGCTCGCTCTTGCTCTCACTCTTTCTCAAATAAATAAAATCTTTAAAAAAAAAATAACTGGAGATTTAGTCAGTCATACAGCCATTCGATCAACAGTCAAGCAACTCTCCCTTCTAAGGCCCCTGCTAGCCCTTGGGAGTTGGGATTAGATAAAACATCACTCCTGTTGCCAGGATTCCTAAGGTCTAGAAGACAAAGATACAACAAATATGGCAAATGTGCATGAAACAAAGCGGCAAATGTGCATGAAACAAAGCAGCAAATGAAAAGTCTCATGGGAAAGTTCCAAACCAACTTTGAGGCTGAGCTCCAGGGATAGGTAGATGGCTTGGAATCCTGGATCTAACAGCTCCTAGCTGTGTGACTTGGGCAATAATGTAACAGCCGTCATTTACTGAGCATGCTCTTTATGCCAGACGTTGTACAAAGCACTCAAATACAAAGCATGTGTTATCTTATTTAATCCTTATCATAACCCTAATAACCAATAAAAGGGGCTTTTGCCCATTTTGTAGAATAAGAAACAGGACTAGAAGTAAGGCTGAGGCAGAATTTGAGTTGTAAGTTGTTTTTGGAGGATGAGCACCTGGGAAGGGAAAGGGGAGGAAGTAGAACCAGGCAGAGGGAGAGGTTGAGCTTTGGTGAAGTCTGAGCAAAGCCTCAGCCAGGAGCTCTGGAGCATGAGAATTATGTGACAGAATACCCAATGTTGGGCTGAAATAGCTGGGATTATAGTCTCATCTTACTCAGTCACTAGATGCAGACTGCCCCAGGAAGCACATAACCTTCCGTGAGGCAACTCTTTACAGCCGAAGGAGATCCCGAAGGAGCCAACAGGTTGAGGCTGTTTGCTGACTACACTCCCACAGCTGGGTAGCAAGACCTGAGCAGCATCTCTTCAACGTCTACCCCAAGGACCTCCCCTGCCAAACTGGTACAAGGATTAGAAATAACATACAGAAAGTGCTTGGCAGATGGAAGTTGCTCAGTACGTTGTGAGTTTTGTTATTCAACAATAACAACTGGTAACTCCTACAAGATATGATGCAAGGAAAATGTTACCCCCATGGACTGGACCTTAACCTTGTTGTCCCTCTCAACTATGCATGGCCAGCTGATGCTGAGGCTTGCCCGAGACACAAAGTGCAGCCAGTGGTCAAGGGATGTGGCCAAAGAACTCACAGGGGCAGGTGGCTTGGTGAGAGAGAGCAAGTTCTGGTCTGTGGTGTAATCTCAGATGGGGTTAGTTTGGGGAGCTTTTAGTGGAATATTTTGTAGGGATGCTATTGAAAAAGTGCCTCGGGTGGGTGGCAGGTCACTTGTTATTTACCAGTGGGATGGAACACGGTGAGGAGGTATTGTGGCAATTTTGGGATCTTCATGGAAACTGAGCTCTCTGTAGGAGCCAAGGCGGAGTCTGTGGGGGACATCATGGTCAGGTTAAGAGGAATGGTGCTGGAACTGGAATTACTAAGCAAGCCTACGCTTGGCAATTACTCACAGGGAGATCAGTTCTAAAAATACAAAAGTGGCCATTGAGACAATGAGGAACGAGCCTTTGGAACACATGTCTCACATTAGTAGAGGGAAGTCTGGCTGATGGATGTCATGGAGCCAATCAGTGCGGTGGAAGCTAAGTATCTGATGTGTATGACATTTGGAGACCATTGTTAATCTGGCTATTATTTTTAATGAAGAGAAGCTGAAAGCAGGGTATCTTTCTACTTTTGTGTTCTTTTATTCACATTCATAATATTAAAGTTTTCTAAGTGTTCTTCCCAGTTACCAGAACTCGCTCCATCAGCAAACTCTGACAAACTCTCAGAAGAGATAATGTATACCCTCAGCCTCTACTTCTCCTTCCCCCACTTTCTTAACTCTTTACAGTATGGATCCTTCTACCATTACAACACGCATTGTTCTCATTACAGGCACTGTAGAGGTCATTCAGGACAAACCCTCAGTGTTTTCCAGATAGGCCTTCTGAAGCACCTGGCATCTTATGGCCATCCCTGTGTGGAATATTCATCAGATTTCCTTACAACACTAAGGAAGGATAGCAAATCTATTTTATTTTATTATTTATTTTTAAAATTTTTATTTAAATTCAACTTAGTTAACACGTAATGTATTATTAGTTTCAGGGGTAGAATTTAGTGATTCATTAGTTCCGTGTGACACCCAGCGCTCATTACATTCTGTGCCTCCTTACAGCCTATCCCCCTACTCACCTCCACTCCAGCAACCCTCAGTTTGTCCCTGTAATTAAGATCTCTTATGGTTTGCCTCCCTCTCTGCTTTTATCTTATCTTTCCTTCCCGTCCCCTATATTCATCCATTTTTGTTTCTTAATTTCCACAGTTGAGTAAGATCATATGGTATTTGCCTTTCTCTGACTTATTCCACTTAACGTAATATCCTCTAGTTCCACCTACATCGTTGTAAATGGCAGGATTTCATTCTTTTTTGATGGTCGAATAGTATTCCATTGTGTGTGTGTGTGTATACTTATGTGTATATGTATGTGTGTGTATATATGTATGTGTGTGTGTGTGTGTATATATATATATATATATATATATATATACCACATCTTCTCTATCCATTCATCTGTTGATGGACATCTAGGCTCTTTCCATAGTTTAGCTATTGTGGATATTGCTGTTATCAAAATTGGGGTCCCCATGACCTTTCCAATCACTATTTTTGTATCCTTAGGAAAAGTACCTAGAAGTGCAACTGTTGAGTCATTCTATTTTTAACTTTTTAAGGAACCTCCATACTATTTTCCAGAGAGGCTGTACCACACAAATAAATTTTAAATAGAGTGCCCACTCCTACAAACTGGTCATGGCTGCCTCAAGTGTTGTGTTGAGAAGAAAATTCAAGTTTCGTCTGGGATGAGGTGATTAATTAACATGCCTGTCACAGGCACAAAAAGGGGAAGAGTAGCATGTATTTAATTCCTCTTCTGTGTGTCTTGTGTTCCCACATTTCTTCTTGATTCTTTCCTCTTCTTTCACTTTTAGGCATCTATTGACTTCTTCTTGGCCCCTAATGTGGTCTATGTCCACTGTAGTTTTCAAGAGAGTCACTGAGAGGTTAAATGAGATGGTATAGAGAAAGCACTTAAATATAACAGATTCAGAATCAATAGTTAGAAGTATTATCTTTCAAAGTTTTTTTAATTTTCTATAAATTTGTTTCATCAGCTATTTCATGCCCTTTCTTTATGCTACTTATGTACTGCCTTGCCTTCTAAGCCTACTTTTTGACCCCTGACCTACACACTAAGAAAGAACACAAAGTACAGAATGGAAGCATAAATCTATGTAAAGGGGAGCAAAAACAAAACAGCTATGGGAGGTGAAATTATTTTCTTCCCCAAGAATTTGTTCCTTTGTTTGTTTTCAACCAAATAAAAAAAGAGTTGTTGCAAATACCTCCTTATTGTGTATTGTAGGGGAGAAAAGGATTTCAAAAATCACCTTATGTGTGATCTCACAGAGATATGATCCCTCATACCAGAGAAGACCTCCAAGTGCCCTGACCTCTGGCTCCACAACAGGACCACCTGATTACCTGCTGCCTCACTTTCTTTCTTACCTCCTGCCTTCTTCTCACCTGTTGTGAACTTCCTTTGAGTGTCTCTATAAGAGTAGAAAAGCCAGTTAGGAGGAAACAGAAACAGAAATAGGAAAAGAAAGGAAAAAATAAGAAGAGGGGACATGACAGCCAGCAGTGGAGCCCTTCTCTCCCAGAACCCAGAAAGCCTCTCTCAGCCTTCACTACCCTGACCTGTCCCCAGCTGTGGAGACACTGAGGCGCCATCTTGGCCAATCCTTTATAGATGGTCATTCTGCCCTTGCTATCTATTTTCTTACTCTGAGGATGAATTTTGCTTTTTTATGGAATATCTACAATCCCATCTTTTCTGTGCCCTCTAAGCCAGCAGGCATCAGGAAACTTTCTGTCAGTCACAGATGGGGCTGTTGTTCTAACTATCCTTGTCCCTGGTTAGCCAGGATTCCCAGGGAGAAGTGCCTCAGCTACATTGGCTTCTCAATCCTTTCTCCCACCCCTCAGAAGAGAAGGCCTGGCCCTCCACTGTCACCTTAGGATTCCCAGATTCTAGAAAATGGAAAGAAGCCCCTCCTCACAGGAAGTGAACCCTTCCTGCTCCCAACTGCTTGTGCTAGGACTTTTTCTCACTCAAGAAATGCACCTTTTTTACAGAGGAGCATTCAGTTCTCATTTAGTAACCTGTAGGGGCTCCCTCCTGGGCCTGAAAGGTGAAACTGGAGAGTTGGCCCACATCCCACCACGGCTGGTCCCCTGGGGATGGTCTCCAGGGAAACACCTCTGCATTAGGACCCTGGCTCACATTCTGAAGTACCCCAAGTCTAAAACTCTCAGACCACCATCGGGAGAAAAACTCAATTGACCATAAGTACATAAGTTGCCTTGCTGAATTAAACCACATTATACAGAAATCCATTAGCCTTCCTGAGCAACGCCATCCTCAGGGGTCTCCCTTGCACAAGGATGTTTTATCCTTTTTAATGAATAAAGATATGCCAATTGCCTAAAATTAAAAAGTACTATGGTAGCTAATAATTCCTGGAAAGGATGCTGAGGGCGCACTGTGTGGGGTGGAGACTTGTAAAGCCCCACTGTGAGGATTCCTGTCTCTGCACCTTAGCAATGCTCCCTCCCTACAGGCCCCTTTGCTTCCTTCCTCCTGTCCACTGTGCTTCCCCCAGCTGCTCTCCAGGAGGTCCACAAGGAGGAGGCCAGGCCCCACAAAGCAAGTGTTTCTGAAGAGCCTACTGTCCACATCCAAAGGGATGTTGAACCCCAATGGACCATGTCCCTACATTCCCCCCGGATTCTCCTTGCCCCTAGCCTGTCCTCTCCCAGAGGCTCCAGTAAATGGAAAATGTGATGAGTAGCTCTGGAGAGAGGACACCCCTAAAAACTAAGAGCCAGGTTCTTAATTACAAAGCTCAGGAGCCAGGGCTCTCAGCTAGAGGCCACAGCGGTTTCCTCAGGAGAGCGTGGAGACCCCTGAAATTGGTTCCTGCCATTTCACCCTGGGAGGAGCTAGAAACAAGAGGTGTGAACACTTGAGTTTGAGGGAAAGGATGAGCTTTAGGGGAAAAAGAAAATCACATACACAAAGCAGAGTGTCACTTTTGTCCCCATGCTAGGCCCTCACACTTTGGGTAGAGAGGGGAGAGTTGGGAAGGAATTCTAAGAATCGTCCCTCTACAAGTTTGAAGGATCAGTGAGGCCAGCTACATAATCTTCAGAGCCCAGTGTAAAGGGAAAATTTAAGCCCCCTGTGCAAAGGGCTGGGGGGGAGCGCTACCTCTCCCTCAGCAGGTCATGGAGTTTTTTATTTGCTATTTAATGTGGTTCTAAGTAAAGAGAAAATTACAATTTTAAATTATTAGCCAGAATTTTACCAGTCTACTTCATAGTGTGCAATGCCAGTTTCAAATGCCAATTTAAGAGTGTCTGACCCGGAAGCAGAATACCCGAAATTATACAACTCGTATTTCACAGCTTATACATGCAAATGCATTTTGTTCTTTCCAGAACAGTGGAGACAAAGCCCAAAACTAACTCGACCTGTTTTTATTCCTCTTCTTAATACATTCATCTTTTACCGACACTCCCCACCTTTGGCTTTTGATGGGCAAGGAAGGACTGAAAGGGAAAGAGACCATGGGTTGCTCTTCTTTCTCTTTTCTTCTGTATCATCAGTTTCAACTGAGTCATGGTCATTACCAGAAAGGAACATGATAAGAAAGCAAGCATAGCCTCTTCTGAGCAACTGCTCAGGTCACAGGCCTGGGAAGCTGGCCCTAAGCATGGGGAGAAGACGCTCTAACATGCCATCTCCTGGCTGCAGGCTGGGAGGGGAGCACGGCTGGCCCATCCCACATGACTGATGGGGGCAAGTCAGAAGAACAGCAGCCAGCTGCCCTTGGACATAAGGAGTCCCAACTTAAAAGCAGCATGAAAGGGATAAATCAACTTCTCAGGCTCCTGCAAGAGGCCCAAATACTAGCAGGGAGAATGCACTGACATCCCAGTTTCAATAGTTTGCCTGGAGGAGGGAGGGAGGAAGCTTCAGTGGGCTGTCTGGGAGCCTGGGAGCCATCCACAGAGTCAGGGCAGGCAACTGGACGTCCATCATCTTACCCTGACCATGGCCAGAGCTATGAAGGTGGTAAGACTGAATTTCAATGAAAGTCACAAGACTGGGCTGATTTCCCTCCTCATCACGTGTCTATTTGGCATCATCTGCTAGGGGGACAAGCTTGATCTCAGAGTCAGATACTCAAATCAGTTCTATGAAGAAAGGTCTGCTACCTTATTCCTTCTCTTCATCTTGCCAATAGTTGTCATTTGTGAAATCCCCATCCTGTTAGACATCGGGTACACACACCCCTATTTTAAGCACTAGACACATATTCGTCATCTCATTTCAGTAGTGCCCTAGCACTCTGGAATTTGGCTTTAAGGTTCTCATCCATTTTATCATCGTACAGGTATTTATATGATTATTTCGATTAACATCTGTGTTCCCAGTTAGATGGAGCTGCCTGACAACAGAGACAATGTCAGCTTTTGACATTGATGTGTCACAGTGTTTGGCATGTTTTAGACCCTTGCAGGGGTAAGGGAACAGGAGAGATGTTCATGTCAAGAGTCAAAGGCTTTGGCCTGGTTTTACTCTACTAGAGCTTCTTGTCTCCTTTGGATCATGGATCTCTTGAAGCACGTGGTACAAACCATGAAAACTTTCCCCAGAAACAAATGCATGTACACCGAAAGTTTCTGATGATTCTGAAGCCCATCCCCCAAGCCCAACTTTGAGAGTCCCTAAAATATACGGTTCTAAAAACCATTTTTTCAAATGACATTTTTAGGGGCTTTTCCCCAAGACAGAAATTTTTCCTTAAGTATCACTTCTCAGGGTCACCAAGTACATTATTGTATGAATTTATTATAATAACCTTTGTCTTACATTTGCATTTCCATATTGCTGGTGATCTCCTGCATATGGAGTTGTAATGGTAGTGTTATTGCTTCAAAGATTCTCAGTACATGATGCCATATTACTATGCAGAAAGGCTATACACATTTATACTCTCATAACATGCCAGTACTAGCATTGAGTTGATTTGTTTTTAAATTTTTCTAATTTTATAAATGAAAGGGAGTATTTAATGGGAGTTTTCATTTTTATTTATTTGAGGTCTCGTTTTTCTAATCAAGGTATATGAGCTTATTATGAATATTAATTCTTCATATTTGTGGAAGATATCTTTTCTCAGTTGTCTGTTTTAAATTTGACTTATAGTGATTTGATTTACACATGTACTGAAGTTTTAAACTTTATTGAGTCACACCTGTTTACTTCCCTTGGTAATTTTTAAAAATTATTCTTATGTTTAAAAAAATCCCTTTCTCTGCAGATATTTAATAAAATTTGTCTTGTCATTTTTTTTAATTTCAGCTATTTAAACCACATCGAAATTATTCTAGTGTATGCCATAAGCTGGTTGCACATGAGCATTTGTTCACCTAAGTCACCCATTTTCCCCAGTAACTTGCTAACTGTGGCATCAATGGCCCTGTCGACATGCACAGTTGTTTAGGTCATGTGATATGTAAGAGCAACACATCAAAAGAGATGGCCTTCACATCAAAGACCCTGTAGACTTGCATTTTTTTTTCTAACCATTTCCTGGTAGGGGCAGCCAAGCTTCTTGTTCTAACAACATTGGGTGTCCTATGACAATTTTCCAGCAGATGGAAGTAAGATGTCTTGAGCAAGAGGTGCCTGTTTCTCATTCTCAGAAAGCATGGTATGGACTAGTGCAGCACTGCCCTATTGGCCCAAGGAATCAATGCTTCCCAACAACTCACTTCACACTTAGAGAGTAGCTTCATTAAGGTACTACCCAATGAGATGTTGCCACAAAACACACACGAGCGCGTGCACACACACACATAACGCCTTGCCTTCTGCATCAGCCATTTTGTCTCTTTCAAACTCTAATGCCTAGAGGAGTATTTGATTGGCTTCAACCTGAAATAGAACCACAGGGCTCTCTCCATTTTCTCTCTCTCGTCTAATAAAGAAAGAAGTTTTTTCTCACCGATTCTAACAACTGGCCTTGCAGATGGGATTCCATGCCCCCGTATGAGTAAATGTCCTGGTGGCAACATGCAGATTAATTACTCGGGAAATAATCTCCCGAAGCAGCTTGCTCCGTAGCCTCTAACAAGGCTAAAAATGATTTGTGCCACCTGTTTACGGTTCCAAGTGCTTGCCTTGGGCCCTTCAAGTATTCTATTAAAAACTTTTTGATTAACTTGGTCTCGGGGCTAACTTTTTGTTTGTTTCTTTGGAGTGAATAAAGAGAGGCTCCACACCCTGGTGCCCGGAGAGCTGCCGGGGTAAATCACCAGGAAGCAGTCAGGCAGAGATACGGGGAGTGCGCGAATTACTCTCAGGTCTGACGTTACCTGGGAGACTCAAGACGTGTCTGATTGGTAAAAACTCCGCGGCACAGGTGGGAAGTTTACCCATTTATTCTGAGGACATTTGAGCTGTCAGGAGTCGGGAAGAAGGTGGCTTTGTTTTTTACGAGGCTGCACTATTTTTCACTGGTAGATGCTGAGAGGTGATTGCCTGTGTGTATATAGACACATCCCCAGTTCGGACCCAAGTCATAATAAATTTATGGGCTATTTACACATGGCTTTAAATCATTTCACTAAGAGAAGCGTGCAGCCTAGAAATTTAACTGCTCTTTCTGGTGCATAAATGGCGACCTCTTTGGAAAAGAAAAAAAAAAAGAGGAAGGGAAGGGAAGAAAGAAGCAGCTTCCACTGTAACCAAAACACTAATATGATCGCCTCTTCTTGATTAGCACTTAAAAAGTGCTCTCCCATGCATGAGCTCCTTTGGTCCTCATAAAATCTCTGTGAAGTAAAAAGAGCAGGAATTATTTAAAGACTGAATTATATATATAATTATCATTATACATATGTGTTCGTGTGAGTGTGTGTGTGTAAAGAAACCGATGCTTAGCAAAAGAAGTTGACCTTCTCAAATTCATGCAGTTTGTAAGTGTTCCAAAAACCCTAGACTCTAAGGATTATGACCTCAAAAATGTCACCAATTTTTCTAATATTCCATGCTGTCTCCATAAACCATAAGGCTTTACCCTCCACTACAGGGCTATACTATACTTCAGGCATATTCTAATAATATTCAATTTCCTAAGTCTTGTGCAGTGACCATAATGTTTTATGTCTCCTTGTGGATTTGGGCCTGGATAGGACAATACCATGCCATCACAGATAGAACTGGAGCAAGCAGCTGGACCCCCATAGTCACACCGGGCTCAGGGCAGACATCACCAATCCATCACTGCACACTTGCTCATCAATTTATGTCTTGGGTCAGATAGAAAAAGAGGGTAGGCTAAGTCCTTGTGTCCTCATAAACCACAAGCATGGATTGACCTGAAAACATACTACCCTAAGATTCCTAGAGTATCAAAGTAGTAATCACTCATTTTGCTTCATCTTACTTCTTTTTCCTTCTGAACTTGGAGTTCTCACTGAAGAGTTCTTCTCAAGACTGGTCTAACCAGCCCCTGTCGATTGACCAGAATCAGCATGGGAGAAGAACCTATTGACCACCATAGCTAGATGTTCTTACACATGTTGTTCTTGTTTTTATTGATATATTGATATATCAATATATCTATATAAATATATAGATAAATAATATATAGATATGTTATATAGAAATATATATATATATATAATGGGAGGTAAGGGAGGGTGCATGTGTGTGTGTGTGTGTGTGTATTATATTGTTTCATTCCTAACCAAGTCATGGCAAGTACCGGCCACTACCCCCACATCACTAAAACTGGGGCGCTAACACATAAAGCTTCTTAGGGCAGAAAAGCTATAACTCTAGCCAAACCTGTCACACCCATTGTAGGGCCTGAGTGAAAGCTATGGTGAGGTTCCCAGCCCATCGGTTTGCAAGCGAATTTCGGACGGGACAACTACCTTCCCCACTGAGACTCTACTTCTCTAGTTGGAATGATGAAATAACAAAAGGAGAGAGAGCACTCACCATACTGGTCACTGTGTTATCAGGCTCTTTTAATTCTTTCATAGCACTATTGATTTGTTTGAATATTTATGGTATGTCTTCAAAAAATAAAACATAAGCTCCTTGAAGGAAGAGAGGATTTGCCTTATTTCTTGTACAATAATAACAGGAATGTGGTAGATCTCCAATAAGTCTTTGGAGATAGACTGACAGCACAAAAAAGAGGCAAGAATGCCTATTTATTCTATGCATGTTGTGAAATAGATCCACTGGAATTTTATAAAGATTTTTAATTCTAATTTAATTTTATAAATTAAATCTTGTGACATTTGAGATAATATTATACCTGCCTGTGATTTTAGGAATAGTCTATGTGCCTACTTATTTTTTTCATCTGTATTCAGTCAACAAGCATCACTGGAACACACAGAATGTGCCCGGACACCAGCCTGGACTTCTCAAGAAGACCTCAGTCCATCAATGGAAATTCCCAAAACAGAATACACCCAGCCTCCCCCAGGCTCATGTCTTAGATCAGGACAAGAAATGAGTTTGGGTAATTCCTTGTATCCTCATAAATGGTAAGCACATACTACCTTTTGGAGTGGATTGCTAGACCTTCAAAAGAATAATCACTCATTTTGCTTCATTTTGCTTCTACTTCCTTCTGAAATGCCTCTGCTCTCACAACTGTCTTTCAAACTCAGATATGATAAGCAACTTTCTTCAATTCTGCTCTTCTTCCTGACCTTGACTTCCTACCTAACTGGCAATTTCCATAGGTTTCTCTGTTATCTTCACACATGAGGAGCAATTTCTGTGGGAAGGACCCAGCCCTGCCCTGCCTGAATGTCTTCTCATCCATATCCTAATTTATCCCTTAATGCCAATGAGACAACCAGCAATGGGACAAGATTCTATCTAAGATTGTCCGGTGTAGCATTCATTTAAAGTAGCAAAGCCCAGGGGCGCCTGGGTGGCTCAGTGGGTTAAGCCTCTGCCTTTGGCTCAGGTCATGATCTCAGGATCCTGGAATCGAGCCCCACATCGGGCTCTCTGCTCAGCAGGGGGCCTGCTTCCCCCTCTCTTTCTGCCTGCCTCTCTGCCTACTTGTGATCTCTCTCTCTGTCAAATAAATAAATAAAATCTTTAAAATAAAATAAAATAGCAGAGCCCAGAAACAACATAAAGACTCTATAATAGCAGAATGGCTAATTAATTATGGTGCTCCCATAACATGGAACACTAAGTAGGCTTTAAATAAGCATATTTAATGGCACAGAGAAATGCTCCTCAGATAATGGTATATGAAAAAAAGCAGACACAAAACAAACCAGCTGTATAACCACACACAGAAATGTGAATCCACAGAGATGAGTAGAAGAAAATAAACGAAGAGGTTAATAATAGTTAATTCTCAAGAGTGGAATTTTCTAGGTTTCTTTTTTCTTTGTCACACTTTTCATACTTTTCCCAATTTTCCTTTTTTCCCCCAAATCCAGGATTTTATAATTATGAGAAAGCAACACACACTGAGAAGGTGTGTGTCTACAGTCCTGGTTTTCAATAGGAAAATAAACATCCTGAAAGGTCAGTGGCTCCCAGGCTTGGAGGATCTGAATCCCTTGACTCGGAATCACTTGGAGTGCTTGGTGCCACCCCCAGAGTTTTTGACTTGGTGTGTCTGGGTCTGGGTCTGGGCCTGGAAATTTGCATTTCTAACAGGTTCTTGGGTAATGATGGTGCTGCTGGTGGAGGAGGACTCTGACGATCCCTGCTGTAGGTATTTCCAGCTGAAAGAGGTACTTTGAGCAGGAAGAAAATTAAGTATGAGCAAAACTGTCGACTGTGCAAAAGGAAGGTTATTTAGGGAAGCTGCCACTAGCTTTCAGGTTACACTACTACAGCCACGTTCCAGAGATCATCAAGTTGCTACTTATATCCCAGGGTCAGGAAACTGCAGGAAACTGCAGGAAACTGCCAGAAACTGCCACCGATTTCGTAGCTGCCCTTGGCCCTGAAGTTGTGACTGACTGGAGAACTGGGAGTCCACACAGAAACTCCTATCTGCTAGAGTCCACATACCTGCCTTACTGCACTCCGTGCCAGAGATGGAAGAGTCTCTTTTCTGCCTTCCAATCTTTCTGAGAGCTTCTCCCCTGGAAGCCAGGGAGTCTGAGAAGTGTAAGTCTCCAGGCTGCCAGCTTCTGAGATAACAAGGGAGAGTATAGATGTAATGGGCAATGCTGAGGGACAACAGATACCTATGCAGCGTGGGAGCAAGGGAGGAGAGGGAAGGTAAGTGAAGGAAAGAAAAAGAAAAGAGGTAAGTGGGGAGAAGCAGGAGAAGAGAGGAACCAAGGGGGAGTGTGTGTGGAATTTGGGTGAAATCAACGGTTAGGGGATAGGAATTGGTAGTAGCATAACAGGGGGTGGGGGAGTTGGGAGTGGACACAGGGAGAAAGGGGAATGGGTGCAGGAGGCCAACAGCATGGAAAGAAAAGGGTACACTGGAATCAGGTCCAAACTATGTTAACAGAGAGATCAGCAGTAGCTTGGATCAGAGCATGGCCAATTCTGGCTTGAAGTTCCAACTGAAACAGAAGGAACAACGTTTCCTGAAATTAGGGCAAGGGCCCTATTTTCACCCTGGACCGTAAGTGCGTGCACACGGTTTAAGTGAGCAGAAAAAACTGCTCTTAAGACCGAAACAGCAGGGGCGCCTGGATGCCTCAGTCTTTGAGACTCTGCCTTTGGCTCAGGCCATGATCCCAGAGTCCAGGGATCGCGCCACATATCTGGCTCCCTGCTCAGTGGGGAGCCTGCTTCTCCCTCTCCCTGCCCCTCCCCCTGCTTGTGTGAGCACTCTCTCTCTTTCAAATAAATAAATAAAATCTTAAAAAAAAAAAAAAGACTGTGAAACACTGTGTGGATGGAAAGAACCACCATGTTTATTTTTTTATTCCCAGGTGGTCATCTCGGAATTACCGCTGAATCACTGAGAAAGCAGGCATAGGGCTTCTGGCGCAGCCAAGGGAGGTTAATGAGGCGGAGGAAGGCAGGTGGAGGAGCGGCCACCTGCCACTTCGCGAAGGGCTCTGGCTCCACCCTGGCCCAGCCAGCCTGGAGAATGGCCCTGCCCCCTGCCACTGCGCAGGTACATGATGCGCATGGAAAGCCACGGGCTTTCTCCCCTTTTTTGGCAGAGGAGGCCCTTGATATGCCAAGTCCCCAAATGCATGAAGAGGAAGCTTTGGGACAGGATTCCCAAGAAAGCTTGGGGCTTTCATGTCCTTGGGAAAGGAAGGGACATCTCGGGGGAGGGGGCAATAGCAGGAGGAAGCCCAGAGCGTTCCCCAAGAAAGCACGGCCAAAAGCTCTCAAAGTCGAATGATGGAAACTTTCCTAACAGTTACTGATCAAGGAGGCGGAGGCTCAGAGGGGATGGCAGTGGGGTCCTCAGACAGGTTCCCCAGCAACGGTGATCTAGGCCGATCCCCTCTTTCGAAGCCAAAGCTGCTGCGGAAGCTAAGGACGCTCCAGTCACGGCTAGAAAGGACCATTCTGAGCAGGGCCAACGGCCTGGGACTTGCCTGGGGCTCCCAGCATCCTTCAGGTTCCCACGAAGCCCTCTCACCTATATGGTATGACAGAAGGAAGCACCAGGCCTCGCCTTTGGGGCTTTCTGTGGGCCGGGCCTCCCCTCAGCCGGCCAGAGAAGCTTTAGAAACAAGCCACACTCAGCTTCGCTGCTGCTGCTGTCACCGTACTGTTTATTTTCTCCGTTCTGTTTGCTCAGTAGTCTCCACGGGGCTGCAGACAGTGGAGCAGGCACTTCTCCACCCCACCCCACCCCGCCCATCTTTTCCCCCAAATGCAAACAAGGACAACGTCTGGCTTCTACCTTCTGCCCAAGGTCAAGGGTACTGCCGAGACCTTCGGGGCTGCCTGGCCTCAACTCTCTCGCTGTCCCCAGCCTGCGTGGTGAGGTAGGCCTATAACTGCTGGGGAGACAGAGGGGTCTGCTGCTTGAGGCCACCCTAAAGACCATCTTTATTCTCTTTGTTCTCTGACTCTTTCAGTGGCTTTTGGGGTCACCTTCCTCAGAAGAGGGTGATAGTCAGTAAGACTCATACGAACTTTGCAAAGGAATAAATAGCAAAGGGAAGTTTTCCATCCAGGTATCACGGACCTCATGATCACTCCCTTCTGGAGTTTGGGGCTGAAGCTAATACCAGATTGATCTCTTGCTTTGTTTGGTCCCTGGGTAGGGGCAGGTACATGTGGCAGTGGGGGAAAGACTCCGGGACTGTCTTGGGGCTATCTGGTTCTCTGAGAAAGTACCTATTTCCACAGAATGTGTGATCCTGACCATGGTCAGAGGCAGTGAGAGACTTCGTGTGTTTTTCCAAACAGACCTGTGCCATGCTCCTTTGTGCCCACCCTTGGAGCCCTAAACATTCTACCTGGCACATCAACTTAGTGGCCAAACTGTGTGGCCTATCACACATGACTGAAGAGACAAAAAATGATGAGCCAAACATTCTGCTTGCCCGTCTTGTCCTGTGGCTCTCGCAGAAAGAGAGATTTCCTGCAAGTGGGGACATCTTCTCCGAGGTTTCCAGGTGGTCGTCTTGTGCACCTGGGCCCCGCGGAGGGTTTTCTGGGGCTGGCTTTTTTAGGCAACATCATTCATGACGTGTCTCACAGATTTTGAAAAGGCTACAGGGTAATATGCCGTGGATTTAGACATTTAAAAGGCATTTTTTAAATGCCAAATGTCTGTTCTCTGCCTGAAAGGGTGAGCTTCTGCGCTTCATTTCCACTCTCACTCCATGGGGGAGGGCTCCCGTGGAAGCCACCAGCACACACGGAGAATAGAAACTTGGTTATTATGCACCCGTTTTACTGCAAGATCTGGGCTGATGGGGCTGATCAATTTACAACCTGTCTCTAATCTACCTGCGTTTAAAAAACTGATCATGGACCGCAAGGCAGCTTTGGACGGTGCTGTGACAAGCTCAGAGGAGGATAAGCCGAGCCCAAGCAGGCACACAGCTCTGGAGGAAAGGCATGAGGGGGGCAGAACATGTCTGCTGAATGAGGTCCCTGTTCTCATTTGCATGGGGCTGACCCTTTTCCGGGACGCCATTTTCCATTTCTGATACTATTGTGTGCTTTGCTATATTACCCCAACATTTGGCAAATGGTTTCCAAGTTCAAACATTTGGTATGATTTTATGCCAGGTGAACGTGGAGCTGTAAGCAGGCTCAGGCTGGATTCGAAAAGCGGGTTATGAGGGCGCTGTAATTTGGTCATGGATCTTTTTGTGCAGTAGGCAGGCTGTCCTTGGAATGCTTAATTCACACAGAGGAAGAGCTGCTGTCGCTTTCAGTGGCCCACAGCCTAAGACAAAGGTAGGTCCAAAAAAAGGCCCTTATCATTCTCACCAAAGACCTGGGGATCTCTGAGCTCAGTTTCTTTCAAAGGGGTCCTGATTTGGGCCTGCTCACCTCATGCATATAAAAATTTGATAGTTATGCACTGATCTCCAAAGATACAAACTACCTATAGACATAAAAACTAAGAGAAATGACCATACATACGAGAAGAACGAGAGAACAGACATATGAAAGTAGGGGACCATGGGAGGATAGGACCAGATACTTGAATCAGCTATGTAATCCATCAACAACAATTGATTGAGCAACAATTATTCCAAAACACTAATTGAGAATTTCCATGGGCCAGGCACCATGCCAGGTACTAAGAATACATCAGTGAATAAAACACTGGCCGTATCCTCAGGGAGCTCACGGCACAGCTGGAGAATCTGAGAAGTGAAGCAACAATTACAATACACAAAGATAAATGCCAGAATGGGAAAGTTCAGGGAGTTTCTGTGGAAGCACAAAGAAGGGTAGAGGAAGGAGGTCAGGAAAACTCTAGGCCAGGTAATACCTGCTGAGTTCTGAAGCAGAGAAGATAGCCAGTCAGGGGTGAGGGATGGGCATCAGACTGGTTTGGGACCCTCTGTGGTGCAGAACATCAAGTGTCAAATGAGTAGTTTACTGGAATTCAGAATTCAGCAGCAACCATCACTTGCCACATTTTCAGAGAATGTGATGTGGGTCTTAGATTCTCGGAGAATTTTATGTAGGTAGGCAAATGAGGGGGAAGGCCCTTTATTACAGAAAAAAATGTACAGGAACAAGAAAGGACAGGAGGGCTTAGGGCTCAGTATGTGGAACATTCATTCAATAAGAGTTTATTGAAATTCTGTAGGACAAAGTAATCTAAGACACACTTGTATCCTAGAGAGCAGGGGACAGTAAACTCCGTATAAAAAAAATATTTTAGGCCTTGTTGACAATATGGAATTGGCCTCTGGGCCACGGTTTGCTGACTCTCGCTCAGGAGATGCACACTCTTATTAGGAACAAGTTAGGTATGCAAATAATTACAATGCCAAGATGAATTTTCCTGGAGTCTTAGGGGGTAAGTCTAGTCATGGGAACTGGGGTCAAGTTGTGGAGGGTTTTGAGTGCCAAGATCAGCATTTGGATGTCATCTTATAAGGAGTGAGGCACCACCGATGACTTGGAGAAAGGGGTTGTCTTTTGGAAGATTAATGTTGCAACACTGTGCAGAATAGAATAATGTGTAGAGAGCCTGGAGGCAGGGAAACTTGTAGGCACTCTAGAGCGGTGTTCAAAGCACCAAGAGAAGAAGTCAGATTCCGCAGTTTGTAGAGGAAACAGAACAGAAAGACAAGAGTGAGAGGCACTGAGCATTGTTTAATAACTGGGTATGAGGCCAGAATGAAATAAGGGCATCAAAGGTAAGCCTCACAGGGACATTTTGCTGGCTAAATGATGACTCTGAAAAAACACATACTTAAGGCTGGGAAAGGAGATTGGCTTGAAGGAACAGATTTGTTTACGTTTATTATTTTTTTAAAGATTTATTTATTTATTTTGGGGGGAACATGTATGCGACAAGCAGGAGGGGCAGACAGAAAGGGAGCAGGAGAGAGAGAAACTTGAACAGACTCTGCACTGAGCACAGAGCCTGATGCGGGGCCTGATCTCATGATCCTGAGATCATGACCTGAGCTGAAACCAGGAGCAGGATGCTTAACCAACTGAGCCCCCCAGGTGCCTCAGATCTGTTTAGCTCTACTATGCATGTTTTTTTTTTTTTAAGATTTTATTTATTTGACAGACAGAGATCACAAGTAGGCAGAGAGGCAGGCAGAGAGAGAGGAGGAAGCAGGCTCCTTGCCAAGCAAAGAGCCCTATGCGGGGCTCGATCCCAGGACTCTGGGATCATGACCTGAGCCAAAGGCAGAGGCTTTAACCCACTGAGCCACCCAGGCGCCCCATCTACTATGCCTGTTGATTGGAGTTGACAGTGTGACTTTTACAGAACACCACAGGTCTAAAATACCAGGAGGAGAGCTCATCCATGTGGGCAGGACTGCAAATGTAGAATCAGGGAACATCCAAGAAGCATCAATAGCCACAAAGGCTAGAAGGATGGGGTACCTGGGTGGCTCAGTGGGTTAAGCCTCTGCCTTTGGCTCAGGTCATGATCTCAGGGTCCTGGGATCGAGCCCCGCATCGGGCTCTCTTCTCAGCAGGGAGCCTGCTTCCCCCCATCTGTCTGCCTATCACTTTACCTACTTGTGATGTCTGCCTGTCAAATAAATAAATAAATAAAATCTTTTTTTTTTTTTTTAAGTCTAGAAGGATAATAACAGTGAGCATGAATGGAGAGTAGTTGTTATGCTAGACATTGCCTCAGACATTTTACAAGTGTTATCTCCTTTAATTGTTCCTACCTCCTTCCAAGGGATATATTGTTACCCTCATTTTACAGATGAGGAAAATGAGCCTTGAAGAAGCTAGGTGATTTGCCTCCAGTTGCACAGTTAGGAAGGTGTTAAAGCGCAATTTGTTAACTGCGTCTGCCCCATAAGGCTGTGCTCATGGCTTCAAACTGCCCTGGTTCTTGCTTCGGTGGTTCCTTTTTTTTTTTTTTTAATATTTTATTTATTTATTTGACAGAGAGAAAGATCACAAGCAGGTAGAGAGACAGAGAGAAGGGGAAGCAGGGTCCCCGCTGAGCAGAGAGCCCGATGTGGGGCTCGATCCCAGGACCCTGGGATCATGACCCGAGCCGAAGGCAGAGGCTTTAACCCACTGAGCCACCCAGGCGCCCCGCTTCGGGGGTTTCTGACCTTGGTGCAAAAACTTATCCATGAGGCTGCCAAACTCAGGGCTTGTGTTCACTCTGGGGTTCCCAATGTAGATGGAAAAATACCTTTTCTCTTTTCTTTCCTACATTAACCTAAAATCCAGATGGGCCCTGCTCACACATTTACCCATCCACTGCACATCTGAACTTCTCCTTGGATGTCTCCTCACCGTCTTCCATCAGAAAGACAGCCCAGGGACAACCAGAGTGACAGAATCCCAATCTCTCACTTACAGGTGTAGCATCCAAACTTCATGGTAATGACCTCTTCCCACTTCACCTACTCTGGGCTGCTGGATGCCTTACACATGTTCCTTCATGTCTTAGCTCCCAGTGGTAAGGTTGCAAAAGATGACCATGACTCTTCCTCTTCCTGCATCTGTGCCCCTTGGATGTGACTTTGAAGCTTCTTCCATCAAGAGGTAGTCTATTTCCCTTCCCCTTTGATCTGGGCTGTCGTCGTTTGCTTTGTGACTTGCTTGGACCATGAGAATGTGATGGAAGCAAATTTGCCAGTCCCAAGCCAAGGCTTCAAGAAGCCTTATGTGCATCCACTTGTTCTTTAGGGTCCCTTCCCCTGCCTTGTGAAGAGCCTGAATTAGCCTGCTGGTAAATCAGAAACTACATGGGGCACCTGGGTGGCTCAGTGGGGTAAAACCTCTGCCTTCGGCTCAGGTCATGATCCCAGGGTTCTAGGATCGAGCCCCGCATCAGACTCTCTGATCAGTGGGGAGACTGCTTCCTCTTCTCTCTCTACCTGACTCTCTGCCTACTTGTGATTTCTGTCTGTCAAATAAATAAATAAAAAATCTAAAAAAAAAAAAAAAATCAGAAACTACATGGACCAGAGGTGAGTAGTTCTGTTGTCCTGACCAAGTCCCAAGAACATGAGAGAGCCCAGCAAGATAGGCCAACCCCGCCCACCCAATGCACAAACACACAACAGACTGTGGGCACCTGAAAAACCCCACACTGAATCCAGATTAAACTGATGACTTACAAAATCTTGAGCTAAACAAACTGTTGCTTTTCTTTTTTAAACTAAGTTTTGGGGTCTCCGAGCAGTAGAGCTGATACACTACTTTTCATACTCAAACTTCAGTGAGAGCTATGTTTCAACAGCCATCGACTATCCACATTTCACACTAGACCCTCCTGGGTTTCACATATTTAAGGTTTCAGAGACTCACTGGCTGGCCTAAGGTTGCCATGTATTAGCCCCAGAACCGAGAACAGAAGGCAGAACCAGGCCAGCCGTACCTCTAACCAGAAGGACACTCCCTCACAGATGAAAGGGCTCTAATTAAAAGGCAGGAAAGATCAGATACCTGCAGAGTTCACTGCAAAAGGTATCTAAAAACCTGACTCCCAAAGTCACTTTGCTTCTGACTATTCATACGTCAGAACACTAATTAACTCTGACAAGTTGACCACTGGAACCCATTTCCATAAGGGTGACATGATGATGGATGGGTCCATGCTGTTACAATGTCATTGCTAAAAAAGATGTGAGGAGTCTAAGTTCCAGTTACTTAGATGCACATACAATACAGAGGTCTCTTTAAAGCTACAGAACCACATTACAACGGGCTGACATGGGTCACCGTTTCTGTATTTAAGAGCCCCATTCATGGGCCAGGGACATACTGAGCTATGCATGCTAGGCCCTCTGTGTCTGGCAGTGGGAATGAGACCCAACTATATCTTGCTGCTTTAGGGCTTTGAATATCAAATGGGGAGTTGGTGCAATAGAAAAATCCAACCAAGAATAGTATTTTCCTATTTCTAATATGGGATGTGCGTGTGTGTGTGTCTAATGCTGCCCCACCAAGTGAAAACTACATGTCATGACTAGCCTTGTTTCATCACTAAATGATCTTTATTTTGGTGGGGGGAGTATTTGGCCAGAGGTTGGTCTCAGTTGTGGCTACCTACTTGAGAGCAGAGTCTGGAAAATGAGTCTCAAACCCTCTTAAATCTAAAGTCGACAAAGATTTTCTTAAAGAGCTAGATGGTACATAATTTAGTCCTTACAGGCCAAGAGGCAAAAGCAAGTATATTATGTAGGCATTTATATAACCATATAAAGCGAACCCATTCAAAAATGTAAAAACCATTCTTAGCTCACGGACCCTAAAAATTAGGCAGCCGGCCAGATTGATCCACAGGCCATAGTCTGCCAAGCTTTGCCTTAAATTTAAAAAAAAAAAAAAGGTTAGATTTCTCACTAGGGTAATATTTCTGCAGGAAAAATTCTCTTACTTGCAGAAAATTTGTCTTAGGTACAGAACTCTGATCACAAGAAATTTGAAAAAATAAGTTAATATAAAATTATATGCAATAATATATAATATGTATAATATTTAATATGTAAATATACTATATTACATATAGTACATTACATTACATATACTATATTACATACATACATGTTACATACATACATATACTACATATATTACATATACAAATATACTATATTATATACACACTATATTACATCATATTACATAAATATACTATATTACATGTTACTATACAACAGACTCAATATAACATATTCTGTTAATTAATATAATCAATAGAATAATACATGATAATAATACAGTAATATATTATTATATATAGATATAGATATATAATATCTATATCTATATATCTATATATAATATAGATAATATATACAGTAATATATTAGTGATTTTTTCTCATTAAAATCACAAACTGGTTTTTTTTTCCCCCTCAAGTAAAAGCTAAAGTTCCTTTATTTGGTTCCTATGTTGCCACTAACTCACAGCTCACCAAAACCATCCCATCTTATAAAACAAGGGCTTAGGATGGGGTGAAAAGCTGCTTGTATAAAAATGCAGCAAACACATTGATTTTGTTATTTGAAGTGCATGGAAGGGAGAGTTTTGGAGTCTCATATTTGACTCACCTACTGGTCTTCTAAATGTATTTCTATGAGAAAACAGCATACTCTGTAGCACTAGCATTTCTAATTAAAAATTTCTAATAGGTAGTGCATTCACATGATGCAAGAATCAAAACCTACTCCCACTCCACTATCACCCATCCTGTAGTAACCCTACATATGCTTCCAGGTTTCTTTATGTAAGTATAGGAATAAATCCTAGTCTGTCTCTTTTTATTGTCCAAAAGATAGCTTATTATATAAACTATTTTGTGCCTTTAGCCCTCTCTCCCTCCTCCCTCTATCTATGCGTGTGTGTGTGTGTGTTGTATTTATAATCTGTCTTGGAAATTTGTCCATATCAGTACATAGAGATATGGTGTGGATTTAAGGCAATCAAAATTAAGCAGATTTATTTTGTAAATAGTATATTTGAGATGTTTTAACTCTATGTGGGGAGAGAAATGAGAAATCAACCTAATTTTTCCAAACTGTCTCCAAATCTACTAAGTCAAAGCTCTTTTTCTCACCCAACAGTAGTTCCCTTAACACCATTTCAACTCGATCCCAAAACTTGACAATTACTTTTGGTTATTAAAAGTCACTTTCAGTTTCTAAGAATGGTTGAAAATCTCACTCCACATACTGTCACATGGACTGGACTTGTGTCTCTAGTGGCTTAGTGATGGGCAGTCTGGTGGCAGGGGACAAGTAGCTAAACTCACACTCTTCCCCTTTCTCTTTGGTGTTGGGGCAAGACCAAGGAACAAGGTAGGCGGTAATTTCTTCTTATGCTGCTGCCATGGAGAAGCCATAGCCCTGGCTTAATGTAGTTAAGTGGTAGCTGTTGTCTTGGGCAGTGGTGGTCAGTATCATTAGAAATAAAATGCTGTTATGGGTAGCAGAAAACCTAAATAATAATGGCTTAAGTAAGAAAAGGGTAATAAGCCTAAAAGTAGATAATCTGAGGCTAACACAATGGCTCCACAATGCTGTGAGTGAATTAAGTCCGCTGTCCTTATAGTATGAGCCTCATTCTCATTCTCACAGAATAACTGCTAGAGCTCCAGCCATCACATCCAAGTTCCAAAAATGAGAAAGAGGAAAAGAGCAAAAGGAAGAAAGGATCTTGCCTATAACAGAAAAGCAGAAACTTCCTAGAAATCCCAGGCAGGCTTCTACTCCTTGGCCGGACCTGTTTTGCTTGAACAACCTGAGCTGCAAGAGAAACTAGACAATGTAGTTCTTAACCAGACATATTGCTTCCTCTAAAAATAATAGGAGGGGCTGTCAAGTGGACAAACAACAGTCTATCACAGGATTCCTTACAAGATGTGGCTACATTTTCCAGGGAACCACCAGCTTGTGACCTTCCAGCACTCCTCCACTATCCATGTGTTCTTGCAGATTGATAACTCTCAAGCTCATTGACCTTCTAGCACCCCCATGTCCAGAGTCTACTGGCATGTGTAGGATGTGTCCTCAGCCCTTCTCAGAGACCAGAAACTACAGCGAATGCCCTCGCGGCCATGTCTGCCTGTCCATCTTGCCAGCCCAGCCTCCTCACTCCTGCCTCTTGCCCCTGTCCCAATGGTGGAAGCCCAACATTTGCAAACAACTCAACAAAAGTGGGAGATTTGAGTAGCCCAAGCCTTAGAAGGGAACATTTAGGGACTCTCTTGCTTCCTTTCACAAACATTGCACTTCCCCATCCCACCCGGTGCTCCTCCTATATTTTCTGGGGGTGATCCTAGTGGCACAGCTGCTTCTGGCCACAATTATTGGTGCTTTCCCGAACTTAGACTGTCACTGATTTAGAGCATTTTATTCCCAATCTTAAGCTTTCGATGAATTTCTGGTATAAACAGAAAATCCCCCTTGGCTCTCTACCTACCCTGTTATCCTTTATTTGGTTTTTTTCACTACCCCTGGCCTTCCCCCTCTGCTCCTCACAACACATGTCCCCTCGCTCCCCTGTGCCGAGCAGTTCCAGGTTATCCTACTAGTCTAACCTCCAAGGCCATAATTTTTCTCACAAATATTTATAACCACAGAGGCATCACACACACACACACACACACACACACACACACACACACACACACACCCTCTCAATCAGAAGGAAACTGCATGGCTAGAATTAAGTCCAGTTAATGGGTTTGAAATCATTGCTGGGCTTTGAGACTCCGTTTCTACCCGTCTAACAGATTTGGGGGAGGAAGTCGTTATCCAGAGAGCTAAGATAATCCATGCCACAGATAAATGCCCAGTTTATGTTCCCCTGCATTCTGCACTTTGTTTATTGCGGACAGACGGATGAGGAGCTCGGAGAGGGCCCAGGGGTATGTGCATAAGTGCCTGAAGCAGCTCTGGGAACCAAAAAAGCAGATTCTCAAGGAGCCTTTCTGTCATCTCCAACCTACATCTCCAGGCTCCCTCCCTCATCCTCTGCTGCTTCTGACCTCCCCAGGGACAAATCAGCCTTCCACCTCAGACTTTAATTCTTCAACCATCATAGCAATTTGAGCTGCTTTCACCCTGAATTCCACAACTGAGCAATATTTTCAGCTATTCCTAACTATAATCAGGAGGGACCAGTTCGAAAATGCATGCCCGGTGGGAGGACTTCATGGAGGCAAAGCCATTCCGAGACCATGGAAGGAGTTCCGGCCCGTCATGGTTCCTGGGCCTCGTGGAGTTTAGCGCAATGTAGCTCAGTCCTCAGGAGCTGGGTCTGGAGAGAGGTCCTGCTGTCCCTTCTGATCCCCAACCACCCTGGAACTCTTGGCCAAGATCAAAACTTGTGTGTTGTCTGTACATGGGCAGGAATATTGTTTAATTTCCTCTATAGACCCGGTTACCTAGAACAATGCTGTCACACAAAGGCACAATTGATTTGTGTTAAATGAATGAGTGCTGGCCCCAGGCGAGAGAGCCTTGGGACCAGGGCAGAGATGCAGCTGACTCAGCTCCAGCTGCTGGAGCAAACTGGGGGCTGCTGAGTTCCACTTAAGTGCATGCACCAGGAGCCAGGCAACAATCCTACATAAATCCTGGTGCCGGGACAACAAGACTGCGATCAGGGCTATCCGAGCTGTGCATGCGCAGCCCTGGTCTGGAGCACAGAGGCCCCTCCCCTCCCTTTGGCCTCCACCACCTGGTTGTGGAGGGTTTGCAGTGTGACTGTTGCCTCCGGGCGTATTACACTGAGTCATCGCGGTGCAGTCTGTCGTTCTGAACAAACAGTTCATCTCGCTTTTTACAAAAAATGAAGATAATTCAGTTCAGTGATCAGGTTTCTAGATGAATCAGTTGGTCATTGAAGATATTTCATTATTGTACCAAAAAAAAAAAAGAAGAAGAAGAAGGTGGGGGGAAAAAAAGACAAGTCTGAAAAGAAAGGCTTATGTGGTTTACAGTTTGGAACGTTTCTTTTCTGAATCTTGAGAAATTTTCCCTGTGAAGCTTAATACAACACAAGCTAGAGTGGGAAATGCGCTTGTCAGCGATCTGAGATGCCAGGCAGCCGAATAAATCCAGCCTAGGTTAAGATTAACACCGTCTGAAGCCAGGGCTTCTCCATCTAATCTCTAGTCAGAGGGCTGACCAAACATCCTTTCATGCTGCCTTTTTTTATATCCACGGCAGGAGGACAAAAGGAGAACTTTACATCGTTGAACTTTAGAAGCTCAAAAGCGTTATCTCTGCTGAATGGAGAAAACGATTTCCATGGAGGGCCAAAGCAGCACCCAGAGGACCCCCAAATTTTCTTAAGCCAAACTCATTCCCATTACCCAAAGAGCTTCTGTGGAGACTGTTCAGGGCGGAGTTTGGGGGGGGGACTGAGAAGGGTAATTGTTGATTTAATGAAGGGTAAAATACTTCACAATTAATCTTCTTAGCATTTTTAAAAGCTTGCAGTAGCTCCCTGCTGCGGAGAGTTGGGAACTGGTTCCCCACCCCCTCCCACCCCCAAATTCATATGTTGAAAAGCGTTGAAACCCTAACTGCCAATGTAATGATATTAGAAGGTGGGCCTTCAGGAGGTTAATTCATTGGAGATAAGCTCAGGAGGGTAGAGCCCCCATGATGGGCTTAGTGTCCATACATTGAGGAGACACATCAGAGCTTCCTCTCTTCCCCCTACGTGGACTCAGCAGGAAGGTAGCCCTCTGCAATACCAGAAGAGGCTCTCGCCAAAACCTGACCATGCTGACACTCTGATCTTGGATTTCAGCTACAGAAATGTAAAGAAACAAATGTCTCCTTTTTTCTTTTTTTAACTGCCCATCTGCAGCATTTTGTTATAGCAGAGGCTAAGACGCTCTTTTCACATTCTGAACACGCTCTAGGCCTACAGGCTTGAATGACCTCCCTACTTAATTTCCCCCTAACTTTCTCTGTTTCGGCGCATTGGCCTCCTAGACACACCAGGTATACTCCTACCTCAGGGCCTTGGCGTTGGCTGTTGTTTTTCCTGGAATGCTCTCTTCCAGGGACCCACAGAGCCTGGCTCACTCCTTAACATCCCTTAGGTCTTCATTTCAATGTCACCTTCAACAAGACCTTCCCTAACTATCCAAAATCACAACAGTTTAGCCCATTTTACTTGTCCTCTTTCCAACATTTATATATATTTCTCTCACTCAGCCTTGTTTCTTGCCTATCTTCCCTCCTAGATCATAACTTTCGTAAGGGCAAGTATTTTTGTGTTTACTACTATATCCTGAGCACCCAGAACAAGGCTTGATATGTAATAAGCTCTCAATGAATTTTTTTAGTGAATGAAAGAATCAGTGAATGAATTTAATCCCAAACTTACCTAAGAGTAGCCATTCTCTTCCATGTAGATCTTGCACATGATTCCATGGCTCTGCTCCGGGTTGCCAGTGGAGGGGGCCAGATGGGAGGCATGCTACCCCCTCAACAGCTCAGGGTGAGAAGGCCTGAGAGAGAAAGCCAGGCCTGGACAAGCAAGAGTATGGAAAGGTAGACAGAGCAAGTATCCAAGATGGTGTGGAACTCTGGGCTCTCCTGGGCCTCTGAACAGGAAGTGCCATAGCGGCAGGGATTTCAGATGTCAGTCAAACACTCACTTCCACAGAATCTGCCCACGTTTGACAGGACTCTATTCCAGGGGTCAAGGGCAGAATTCAGCTACTAGGGGAGGAAACTGACCAGAAGCATGGAAGCTTCTAAGCTATCCTTAGAAGAGTAAGGATAGGTAAGAAATCAAGAGCGTCCCAAGTGGTCCGTCCTGGGGCATGGGGACCAATCGCCTGGGGGGGTGTTCAGAGGGACTCATGCCTGCACTTGGGAAGTTTGGCTTTGGCTCTGGCTGCAGTGAAGGGACCTGGGTGGGAGGATGCAGGGGCAGCAGCAGGTGTCCTGTCTGATCCCTATGCCCCACTAGTTAGAGAGTGAGAAGTGACAGCCTCCTTCTGTCATGTTTCCTCCAGAAGTAAAATAGGTACGAACCGGGGAGTATAGACATTCCATGGATGTAGCTGGGAGAATGTGAGAAAGGCAGAAGAAGGAGACAGAACCAGGGTCATTGATACCACTACAGCTGTTCTAATATTATTATCATCTTACCACCAAGGGAAGCTTAAGGAATTCTATTTCTTCTCTCAAGAATTGCTTCTAATAGCGCTCTCGTCGTTTTGCTTTCTTCTCTACTTCTGCTGCCCTATTTGTCTAGTAGACAAATTTAAATTTGCTATTTTAAACACTACTGCTCTAATGAAAGCTTATCCAGGGTCCAGAGGACTTACCCACCCCCAGAGTCAGAACTAACATTCCATTCAGAGTGCAAGCTAGTGATGGTGGATTAATTAATTCTGCTTTTGAAAAAAGAAAAAGGAAAACCCTCGTCTTTCCTTTAGAACCACAATAAACTACTGCTTTATTTTTTGTCAGTTTTATCAACTTTTTTTTTTTTTTTTTTGTGAGAGCTGGGCTGAGCTTTATTGGGTTTTTTTTTTCCCCCCGTGCCCTTTCAAGTAAAAAGAACTTTTATTAACACTGTTCCTTGCCTGTTAAGAGCCTGGCTTCTGAATAGACTCTTCCTGGAAAGCCCTGAGTGATAGATAGCACCCCCCAGGGCTGTCCTGGGTTTGCAATTGATTATCTTGGTGAGGGAGCCTGCTCTCTCAGATGTGACAGGCCCCAGAGACTTCTGTGTTGATAAAGGGACAGATGTTTGAAAAGCGAGTGACAAAGGATGGATTTTTTTTTTAAGATTTTATTTATTTATTTGACAGAGAACGCAAGTAGGCAGAGAGGCAGGCAGAGAGAGAGAGAGAGAGAGAGAGAGAGAGAGAGAAGCAGGCTCTGCACTGAGCAGAGAGCCCGATGTGGGGCTCGATCCCAGGACCCTGGGATCGTGACCTGAGCTGAAGGCAGAGGCTTTAACCCACTGAGCCACCCAGGCACCCCAAAGGATAGATTTAAAAAAAAAAAAGAAAATACTTCCCAGGCTCTGCCTCTTCCATACAGCTTAATGCTGCTCAGTTTGGATCTGTTTCTTAATTTGGGGCCGAAGAACTGACTGTTCATTCACTTTACAGTTTCTGGGTGCTCTACTCCAATGGCTACATCCAGGGCACCTTTGGGCCAAGGATGTCCAAGCCACTCACAGACTTCTGGTCCTTCTCATAACATTCTTTCTCTCCTTTCCCCAAGGAGCTCTCTGCTGTTAACTCTGTGCTCCAGGGAAGAAGATCAAAGACTGAACTGGTCATGACTTTTCCTGAGTCACTGAAGTTTACTTGGGTCCAGGATGTAGGCTCATGCTCAAGCCAAGTGCCAGGGACGAGCTAGGACAGCTGCCCCTGCTTCTCCTAGTCCAAGGAGCCAGAGCCTAATTCCTTGAGCACAGACAGGACCTGAGTCCCTCTGAGTCTCCCAGAGTGACATCTAGGTCCTGGGATGGACCATTTGGGAGGTTCTTGATTTCATATCTATTCCTACTCTTCTAAGACTATCTATATAAGGTATTCGTGCCTTCCACTGTTCTGGTCAATTTTCTCCCCTAGAGACTGAATTCTGCCTTTGACATCCAGATACCATGCTTCTGGTGTCCTTGAAGCAATCAAGTTCATCTCACAGCCCTTGGTTTTGGCCATCCTGGCACAGTCAGACTTGGGGCACGCTCCCAACCACACTGCCGCATCAGACCCTTCCCTTTCCCCTAGCCCCGGCCGGGCGGGAAGAAGCACTTCAGAGCACAGCCGGGCACCCCCACTTCTTCCACCTGCCTAGCTGTTACATCACATGGTTCTTGCCTTCCCGAGGGGATGTTTCCACCACTCAGCCTCCTAGAACAGAATCCCCTTCTCTATTTTTTTTCTGAGCAAACAAAGCCAATTCCCAGCCACCTTATCTCTGTTGCAACTTTGCACGGATTTTCAAGGTGGATTTTATGGTTATTCACAGCAGAGAATGCCCCCAGCTCTGTGTTTTCTTCCATCCCCCAAAAGAGCCAGGCTTGACAAAGTAATTTCGAACAACTCCAGCACAGGTTTGTACCAGCAGGAAGGACATCAGCAGTTCATATATAATATAATAAAAACCACCAGCTTGTTTTCTCACTGGTAGCCTTGTAGCCAAGTGCTAATGAGGTCTTCTGCTGAATTGATTAGGTCTATTGGCTGGGTTTCTAATACTCAGGCTGTTCCACAATTATAGAATACCTGCTGCTTTTCTGTCTTTCTACCTAATCATTACATAGCTCCTTAAGTCAAGGTAAGAAAATTCTACCCACTCCTCTATTTGTAGGTAAAGAAACTAAGGCATTTTACATAAAAAGCCCATGGCAGACATAAGCCAATGAGGTTTCCAGGTCCACTAGGGTGCTCTACCCACAGTCCTCTGCTACTGGGCTGCTACTCCTCTGGTTAATCGCACCAGGCAAACCAGTCATCCCACGCCCTTGCAGAAAACTCCTGAGAGCACTATATGATCCCACCATAAGGCAGGTACCTAGAACAGTTCCCTGCCATCCAGGCTGGCCAGGGCTTATGAGGCCAATTGGTGGGGAAAATTGGCCAGATAGGGCTGAACCCATCATATCTTCTTTCAGAGAGTGTGAATTCAGAATATACAATGGGAGGCCGCTTTTCCTACAGGAGCTGCTGAGCTTGCAAAAGCAGAGACAGAGTAACTGAGTACCTAAGAGGTGGAGCTCTGGTGGGCAGAGCCTGCCTGCTGCTGAGGGGTGCGAGGGGTAGGAGGGAGTTCCTGAATGCATTAGTGGGTGGGTTGTAGACTCTTCCTAAGCATCCTTGGGACCATCTGAAGTTTCTGTCTTCCCAGTTTCATCACGAATTCTTACAGCCAGCTCTATGATTAAAGATGAGCCACCCACTGCCATCTGAATGAACTCAGTGAACACATCAACCACATTGACAATAAAAGAATTTAAATGTCGGTGTTTTGCTTCCTAATGCATATTTCACTAGAACCACAGATGATGTTTTAGAATCATAGCATGACTTACCCTTTTAAAATTTGCAGGTCCCCATCTCATCACCCTTCCTCAATTAAATCATAATCAAATTGGTTGCAATGGTTAATATATGTGGAAGCAGTGATACTGAAACCTATGATTTTGAAACTTATGATTGACACATGACAGGCTTCTGGAGGACAAATGGGAGAAAGTTTCCCCGGGAGGGCTTGGCTCAGGTGCCTCAGATCTGTAGGAATGGGTATCACTGTCAGGATGCTTTAAGGCACAGGACAGTGGGCGCTGCACCATGCCATTCAGAAAGGCTGAGAAGCCAGGTGCCAAGTCTTCAGACAAGATCCCTCATTAGCTCCTAGGATCCTTTTTTCTCTAGGGCAGGATTGCAACACAAGCAGAAAGTGGATGACAGAGACAGAAACAGGGAATCTTGGAGAAGCCCAGAGCCCAGTCCACATCACAGCAAAACAAACAAACAAACAAACAACAAACAAACAAAATCCCAGGAGCTGGAGCGTCACGGGCTGACTTTCATCCCCCTAGAATTCCTATGTTAAAGCCCCAACCCCAGGACTACAGAATGTACCCCTATGTAGAGATAAGGTCTTTAAGGAGGTAATTAAGTCAAAATGCAGCCACTGGGCTGGGACCCCAATCCCATATGATAGTGCTCTTATATTATATTAAAAAGAGGAAGAGACACCAGAGTTCACTTGCACTGTTGGATGTCCACGTGAAGGGGCCGGAAAAGGATGAGGGATGCTAGACAAGGAGAGAAGCCTCTGAAGAAGCCAAATCTGCCAAACACCTTGAGCTTGGCCTTCCAGACTCAAGACTGTGAGAAAAGACATTTTCTGAAAATGACTGTTTTCTCAGCCCCTGAGCCAGGCCAGACCTGAAGATGGATGGAAAGGATGACAGATTGCATGTGTCCAAGTTGCTCTCACTCTTCCGTTAGCAGCAAAGCAACAATCGAAGTGCGCAGAGGTCCCCCCCCAGAAATACATGTGCTGAGGTGGAAATCTGGCTCGTCCCTGATTCCTGGGTGTCCACTGGTCTTGCTGGGTCGAAGAGCTCAGGCCACAGGCTCCCTGCCTTTTAAACCATTAGACTAGCAGCAGAGTCACCTCTGCCCCCTGTGTGTCCCGGCTCCCACAGAAACTAGGTCCTATTCTGCTGAGGCTACAAACCTCCAAGCGGCATTTTTAAAAAAAATACTCAATAGGCCCATCTGGCTGTGGTCCACCAACAGAAGTTCACAGATGCCAGACAGAAACATGGCCTCCAGCCAGAATTCCCAGACCCTCGAATGCTGTCCCGTTGTCTCAGGCGGAGATGGTGAACAGCTCCTGGAGGTGAAGGTCTCGACAATGGGAGGTGCCCCAAAGACAGCTTCCCTGCCCTCTCCTGCTCCCATCACCAACTCAGGGTCGGGATTATGTACCCAGCCTCTCGGGGGAAGGAAAGGGGACAGATGATATTTCCAGAGCTGGTTGCCCAGGATTTTACATGCATTATCTCATTTAATCTTCACAAACCCTACAGGAGGAAGAATATTACACAATCACCCCATATTACAGATAAAGAAACTGAGGTGCTAGGACATCAAACCACTTCCTCAAAATCACAGAGGAAGCACATGCATTTAGAGCCCAAGTCTGCCTGACACAAAAGCCCAGACTCTTCCCACAGCACCCTGGGTAATTCACCCCCTTGAATTACCCAGAGCCACCTCGGCGCACCCTCCTATCCTCTTAACGTCCTCCTGTGGAACCCAGTGTTAGACTGTGAGGGCACTGGGTTTATTTTAGGTTGTCTTTGCCATCATTCCAATTTCCCAGCTCTGTTTTTGTTTTGCTTTTTCTTTGGTTTATTTGTTTTTTGTTTTTGTTTTTGTTTTTTTGTTTTCCCGGCTCTGTTTTATCCTTCCTGTCACACCCTGCCTGCAGTTCACCAGGAAATCCTGAGGGCGCCTGCTTCAACAACTCACTGGGAAGCTCAATCTTGCCATGGCCCACACCTGGCCTGTGCCACTAACCTCCTTGCACTTCCGTACTTCCTGGATTCCTGCCATAAGACTCCATGCCCCACCACAGCCGCAGGTCAATCTAAAACCTAAGTTGTACATGCCACGCTGTGCTCCAGACGCTGCCATAGCTCCCCAGTTGACTCAGGGTAAAAGCAAAGTCTCCAAACAGTCCTCCAGGTCTGAGGTGGTCTGTTCTATGTCTCTCTCCAAAATTATCTCTCACTCTCTCTCTCCTTTTCTTGGCTCTGGCCACACAGGTCTCTTTGCTGCTTCTCAACAGACTTCTTGCTTCCTGCCTGTGCCCAGCCTGTCCGTCTCTCAGATGTCCCCTGGGTGCATGTCACCTTCTCCCTGAGGCCTCCCTTCCCTTCCTTTCTGAATTCCACAGTCTTCCCCTACCCTACACTTCAATCCCACTCACCCTACTCTTGCCTTTTTCACTATAATCTCCTAATGCATTCTATAGCTTACCCATTCATTGTGATTTACTGTCTGGCTATCTCCTTGAGAATGAAATCTCCCTATGAACAAGGACCTTTGTCTGGTTTTGTCACTGATATATCGCAAGGGCCCAGAACAGTGCCTGGCACACAGTAGGTGTTCACTCCATATTGGCTGAAGGAATGGAATGAAAGAATAAATAAAAAGCTGACAGGATCCTAAAGATTCTGTGCTCATCTCTCCCTGGGCCTGTCTGGGAATGGCTGCCATCCACCATCCCCAACACCCATGTCTAGAGCAGGATGCTATTTGACTTCAGCTCTTCTGTGCCTCTCCTTCGATTCCTCTATCTGAGAGAAAACCTCTGTTCTCTGTATGTGTCTCTGAGCTATTCCAGCCCTGCAGCTCTGTTATAAATGCAAAACATTTCACCCTTCCATAAGCGCAGCTCTTGGTTCTCTCCCTTCTACACAGAATGGACTTGAGGCATCTGAAACTCCAACCAGGGGGTGACAGAGAGCACAGTACCAGTCCCAGTGTGCACTAATGAGGGGACTCCCTCCTCTCCCCGTCATTCTTTTCTTTAGTCAGAAGTGGCTAATGGCAAAGATCATTAGAATAACACAGGCTTAAAACTGAATGTGGGTTAATGTTCATAACAAGAGGAATAATTAGTTTCTCCACAGACATTTACACTTAATTTCTAAATCTTATAATTTACTATATTTTGTCTTGTTTAGGACCCTTAGTAAATTGTTTGCTTTTAACAAGATGTTGACTCTCACAAGTCTTATATTTCATACTTGAGAAGTCAAAGCAACACCTTTGATCAAAGTGGAATGTTTTAATTAAATAACCATAAAATTTCCCTCAAGGAAACAAGTACACCCAAACGCACAGTTAGCAGATTTTCTGTTGTTCTTCTCAATTCTTGACATTGGCCCAGTCTGGTCTCTATCCTGCAGTAAAGTAGATATCCTAAGCCCCAGGCTACTTTCTTCACTGTGGGAACTGGGGCGTTGATTGCCAAGCCTAGGTCATCATCCGGTCGCCTTGGGAGCTCCCCATAAATGAGGACACCCTGGAAGCTCTAATCCAGGATGCAAGTGATGATGTCTGGAATCTGGTCCCCAGAAAGGCTCTCTGGATGCTAATGGTGGAAACAAAATGTGGGCACTAGTGCCCTGGTGACTTGCTCCAGGGAGACTGAGCAAGGTATTTTGCACATGGTAGTGTTCACTCCAAATTATGCATTGACTTGGAGAGAAATAAGAAAACTGAACATTACTGACAGTGGTGAAGGATTGGATATGGAAGCTCCAGAACCATGAGGACTTTATCTGTCATGTTCTTAATTGGCTCTTCAGGTGTTGGCATAGTATTAGGGACAAAGTGAATGAAAAATCAGTTGAATAAATGAAACTATTCCTGCTGATCACTTTATATACAGCTTTCACTTAACTACTTTTTTTTTAAAGATTTTTTTCTATTTATTTGAGAGAGACAGAGAGAAGCAGCCTGATGCAGGATTCCATCCCAGGACCCTGGAATCATGACCTGAGCCAAAGGCAGACACTCAATCGACTGAGTCACCCAGGTGCCCCTCTTTTAACTACTCCTTATAAAAACCAGGTGAGGTGGGTACAGTCAGCACTATGTTACAGATGGGAAAAGTGACATTCTGGGAAGTGAAGGAAGTTGCTCAAATTGCCAAGAAGTACCTAAGAAAAGACTGGAATTCAAGTTTGCTTAGCTCCAAAGATCTGGCCTACTGCACACATACCATGGCAGGGTGGCTAAGTAGGGAGGTCCCAATGGGTTCAGACTATGCCGCTTACTGCCTTCTCCAACCCTTTCTGCATCAGTAACTAAGGACCTCCACCCTGAAGGTCTTCCTCCATTCATCTCCTCCAAGGCCCATCATGACCCCATCCCCATCAGAAGGTAGGTTCTGGGATATGTCACATTGCCTTGAGTTAGGATTCTATTATACCCCACATAGCCCCAACCATCCACATGTTTACAGAGCTGGACTCTCCTTGCATGTCTCTTTTCTTCCCAATCCCCAACTTCTTCCTGGCCTGTTCTTGGAATTCTTATCTTCTTTAGATGGGGGTCCTGACAACATGTCCAGCCCTTACTAAATCCCTTTTCCCAATTCTCCAGCTTGCATCCCTGCACTTTTCTCCCCACCTTCTCCCAATTAGATTCCACAGACGGTCAAGACCTCCTTGTATTTCCCTTGGCTTATTGTCCCAGATGCCTAACTGGTCTCCTGGCTCCAAGAATTGTTCCATTTTCCAGATACCTCTTAACATGATCAATGGAAGTGCACATTAAGCCACATCACTGTTTTGTTTAAAACCTTTGAAGGGGTCCCCTCACCTACTAATTAGAGTCCCAGCTCCTTGCAAGGGCACATTCGCCTTTCTGTAGCCTGGTCCCTCACTCTCTCCAGACTTATTTCTTGCAACTCTAGTCACAGGGAATAAGATGTGCTATCTCCACATGTCTCTGATGTTTTCACTCTTCCCTCTGCCTAGACTCTTCTCCCCACCATTTAAAAAATATAATCCCATTTGACTCATCCTCCCAACTTCAGCTCACTTTCTACAGAGGGTCTTTCCTCAGTTCCCGTCAAGGGTGGGACACCTCTTATCATAGCAACCTCAGCAGATTATGTTGAAGTCATCTCATAAGTTCCCCAAGATGGGGGAATGGGGAGTTTTGTTCATCACTGAGTCTATCACCAAGTCTGGTGCATCATTGGTAATCAAAAAGTATGTATGACTTCAAGCTCTATTACAAAGCTGTCATCATCAAGACAGCATGGTACTGGCACAAAAACAGACACATAGATCAATGGAACAGAATAGAGAGCCCAGAAATAGACCCTCAACTCTATGGTCAACTCATCTTCGACAAAGCAGGAAAGAATGTCCAATGGAAAAAAGACAGCCTCTTCAATAAATGGTGTTGGGAAAATTGGACAGCCACATGCAGAAAAATGAAATTGGACCATTTCCTTATACCACACACGAAAATAGACTCAAAATGGATGAAGGACCTCAATGTGAGAAAGGAATCCATCAAAATCCTTGAGGAGAACACAGGCAGCAACCTCTTCGACCTCAGCCACAGCAACATCTTCCTAGGAACATCGCCAAAGGCAAGGGAAGCAAGGGCAAAAATGAACTATTGGGATTTTATCAAGATCAAAAGCTTTTGCACAGCAAAGGAAACAGTTAACAAAACTAAAAGACAACTGACAGAATGGGAGGAGATATTTGCAAATGACATATCAGATAAAGGACTAGTGTCCAAAACCTATAAAGAACTTAGCAAACTCAACACCCAAAGAACAAATAATCCAATCAAGAAATGGGCAGAAGACATGAACAGACATTTCTGCAAAGAAGACATCAGATGGCCAACAGACACATGAAAAAGTGCTCCATATCACTCGGCATCAGGGAAATACAAATCAAAACCACAATGAGATATCACCTCATACCAGTCAGAATGGCTAAAATTAACAAGTCAGGAAATGACTGATGCTAGCGAGGATGCGGAGAAAGGGGAACCCTCCTACACTGTTGGTGGGAATGCAAGCTGGTGCAACCACTCTGGAAAATAGCATGGAGGTTCCTCAAAATGTTGAAAATAGAACTACCCTATGACCCAGCAATTGCACTAAAGATACAAACGTAGTGATCCGAAGGGGCACATGCACCCGAATGTTTATAGCAGCAATGTCTACAATAGCCAAACTATGGAAAGAACCTAGATGTCCATCTACAGATGAATGGATAAAGAAGATGTGGTATATATACACAATGGAATACTATGCAGCCATCAAAAGAAATGAAATCTTGCCATTTGCGACGACGTGGATGGAACTAGAGGGTATCATGCTTAGCGAAATAAGTCAATCGGAGAAAGACAACTATCATATGATCTCCCTGATATGAGGGAGAGGAGATGCAACATGGGGGGTTAAGGGGGTAGGAGAAGAGTAAATGAAACAAGATGAGATTAGGAGGGAGACAAACCATAAGTGACTCTTAATCTCACAAAACAAACTGAGGGTTGATGCGGGGAGGGGGGTGGGGGGGATGGGGTTATGGACTTTGGGGAGGGTATGTGCTATGGTGAGTGCTGTGAAGTGTGTAAACCTGGCGATTCACAGACCTGTACCCCTGGGGATAAAAATATATTATATGTTTATAAAAAATAAAATTAAATTAAAAATTAAAAAAAAAATTATGTATGGACCTGTGCACCGAAATCTGATGGGAACTCCCACAATACTAGGGAGCACAGCCTTGCCTGCTACCTGCCTGACTAGTAGGATTCTAGCTTTCTGGACATGCCTGGCCATCAGTTACAAGCTCAGTCTATTGGGGTGTTAAAGCAAATCTGGAGCTAGCACCTCTTGCACATAAACACACAGACCATGGGCTTTCTCTCTCTGGCAGTTTCATGGGACAGAGTCCCACCTACTCCCAGCCTTCTCTACTTATCAGTTCCTGCCCACAAACCAAGCCCAGCATGACTCTGAGCCACACCCTTTGCACAGGCCAGGCAAATGGTACCCATAGCCTGAGTCACATCTGTAGTGAATGAGTGTCACTGCTCTCAAAGGACCCAGAAGGTAGTGCTGGTGGATCAGCATACTTTGTACATGAACAACTTTAAAACAGATTCTTGGAACACTGAAAAAATAAAATAAAATTTTAAAAAATAAATAAAACGTTCTCTCCTAAGAGGGGGTCACGAGCTTCATTCCCATAGATGGGTAACAGCACATTAATATGACACTTTGCTGGGTAAGTATATCCCAATTTTCTTGCATTGCATCACAGGAATGCAACCTCCAAATGCACCTTTGAGACACTCAGTCTTTCCCAACCCTGCCACTCTTGTGAACAGGAAGCATGGTGGTGACAGAGCGCTTCTTCTCCCACACCAACATCTCAGAACCATAAAGGCACATTGTATTTTCAAGCTTTGTCTGATCCTATTTCTTTGTAAATTGGATTAAGCTCTTTACTGTGTATTACTGATATTAAAAAAAAAAAAGAGAGTGAATTCACATCTTGCAAACACAGCAAAAAGGAACTGCTCCCATGGTAAGGAAGTCATTGGCCAGCATCCATGGGAACCCAATTTTAACTTTTGAGCCCAGTCAGCAGGCAAACATGCTGGCTGATGGCAGGGTCAGCCCCAGGCAACGCTAGAGCTGGATAATGTGAGCTGTCAGAGGCCCAGGTCTCCCTCCTTCCCTCCCTTGCCTCCCAACCTTCTTTCAGTGCTCCTTCAACCCAAATGCCCCACCCTCCTCATCCTTCCAGGTCTCTTCTGGAAAGATCTTCTCCCTGTGTTCCCATGAAGGTTAGGTACAGAGGTGCCACGACCTGGGGCAAAATGATTTATCAGGCGTTATACCAGAATAACAGCAATTCCAGGTACATGAATCATCTCTATGCTTTGCAAAGCCCTCTTGTCTTCATGACATTGGAATTCTTATAAGGGTTGAGCCCCACCCTCTATGCTCTCAGTGTCTCTGCATTGTACAAGAAGATCCAAGTGGTAAAGAGTGAAAACACGAAGGATGAAGACATAAAAGTCAAAATATCCAGGCTTCAGGGGAGCAGAGATCTGGGGGAGGGAGGACCCCTAGAGAAGAGTCAGGAGTAGTTTTCTGCATTCCTCAGATTGCTGAAGGTGGTGGCTGCAAATCTGGCCCTTTTGAGAATTTTAAATGATTGGGATACAAAAAATGGTGGAAAGAACATGGGTTTCCTTGGTATGACATTCCCATAATTTAACTGTCCATATGAGAAGAATGATCAAATAGTGCACATTGATTATGAGAATAGGTAGATCTGTATGTACTGATAGAATCCTCCATCAGAAGAAGCAAGTCACTGTGTAACATAGATGGTATAGTAAGATCCCATGAATACACACGCACACGTACACACGCTTGTTAACCATGTCTATATGTACAATCTGTACATGATGATGCATGGAGAAGGTCACGTTGGATTTATCCCAAACTATCACCAGTGGTCATGGATGGGGAAGGGAGTAAGGTTATGGGAATCAGAGGTTAAGGGGAATTCTCATTGTTTATCCTCCTTATTTCTGTATTATTTGACTTGGAGTTTAGGAGGAACAGGCACTGATTTTATCATTTTTTTTTTTCTCAGAAGCAAAGATATTCCCACATCAAGAGGAATTAAACTGGTCCCCAAGCAGTCAGGTGTTCAAGCATGGCAATTTTTATTACATGATCGTTCATGCTCTAGATCAGTGTCCCCAGGAAAATGGCCATAAAGGAGACTCAGACAAGCTGAGCACCAGTCTGTAACCTACACCCCTCCACTGTGTGCAGAAATCTTCTAGCTCCAGATCTGGATAGAAAATTCCAGCTAAGCACCAAGAACTTGCTTGCATGACATCTGACTGGAATGCCAGACTCCAACTGTTCCTCCTAATAGAATTCACCTTGAGAGTCAAGGAATGAAAATATTTTGCCCATCTTGCCGTGGCACCTGGGTAAACACACACACATATGCAGTTACCTGGCTAATGATCTCACTTTAAGATTGTCTTTTCAAGGAGTACAGGAAGAAGGTTATCACAAAAACTGTGCCTTCACTTAGGAAAATGCTGTCGAGTTTTAATCAAACACACAGAAAATGCCAATTTTAGCTTGTAGGTGTCTATTTCCTCTCTATATCAAGTGCAGGTGAAAATTCTGCTTGACGGCCCTCAAGAGTGTGCCTGTCAATCTTGCCGCCTACATTACATCTCCACCTCGGCTCTCCCTGCCATGCTGTCTCCAGGAGGAGCCTGAAACTTCAACTGCTCTGTGAAGGGTATCGGACCTGAGCTTTGACAGGGCCAGAATCCCCTCACTGGTGGCCCTAGTTCCGTTCCTGGAGGAGGGAACACGTGGCTTTCCAGTGCTCAGCAGTATCAGGACCCAAATCCCTCAGTGTGAAATGATGTCTGAAAAGGTCATACTTCTTTCCTGAAACCCAGTGCATGCTACCTATTGTTTCCCCTACTGGTTCTGAGTAGCCACGGGCTGGAAACGTGTTGTTAAAGTCTTCGTGTGAAAACCTTGTCCTGGACAGCCCGGAGCCCAGTGGAAAGGATCATTGCAATGGGAAAACCCGTTGGAAGGGAGGTGGAGGTGGAAAGAGGGGACTGCCCTGGCTGCAGGCAATTCAGGGGGTGAACTCTCTATAGGGATTTTACAAAGAAGGATAGAACCAACTAAAAGCTGGTCTTCTTTGTTTTACTCTCATGTAGCTAGCAATTCCAAACAGTATCAGGGACAAACCACTCCTCCCTTCCAGGCTGGACTGCTCTCGTGTCCCATGGTGCAAAAACGCCGGGAACCTCATAGCACACTGTGGTCAGGAATTCAAGGTCGAGGGGCGCCTGGGTGGCTCAGTCGGTTAAGCAACCAACTCTTGATTTCAGCTCAGGTCATGATCTCAGGGTCGTGAGATTGCACCCCGAGCCAGGCTCCACGCCCATCAGGGACTCTGCTTGAGATTCTAAACTCTCTTCTTCTCCGTCTACTCCTTCCCCAACTCTCTCTCTTACTCATTCTCTTTCAAATAAATAAATAAAATCTTAAAAGAAAAAAAAAAGAAAAACTCAAGGTCTGAAGTTCGAAACCCTGGTTAGAATCTCAAGCCTCCCACTATAGGCTCTAAAACCTGTCAAAGTACTTGACATCTCTAATCCTCAGTTTTCTCTACTGTGGAACGTTAATATGAGATGAGATAACATGAAAGATGCATACTTCATAGGATTGTTGTGAAGATATGAGAGAAACTGTGAAACCTGGACGAATTGTAAGGGAACATGAGAATGTCTCGTTGTTCATTAAAATTAAGTTTGTGCTGGAGGCTCCTCAAATATGCCCAGTAGAGTCACTTTTCCCTGCTTTACCTACGCTGTCCTCTATGCCTGCCCCCTTCTGTACCTGTCCCTGTCAACCGCTCATTCCTCCTTATGTCTGCAATCTGTATCTTTCACACCACCCCAGCTGCCATTTTAAAATAAAGCCACACTTCCTTTTTAATTCCAAATTAACTTGGCCGGAGTCCCTACCTAATGAGGTATGCTAGATCTGTCTTTTCCCAGATCTTCCCTCTCAAGGATCCCAAGGGAACACTGCACAGCCTCATGAATCAGCTTCCCTTGCCACTTACCTGTTGTCACACCCACCAGAAGCTCAGACACCTTGTCAAGGCTGGTCTCTGCCACCATGGGCCAGGGTCGGTCCCCCGGTCCTGCGGGGAGGTGAAGTTTGGGTATGGCTGAGACAGCACCAGCAACCCCTCGCAGATGCAACCCCCTACGGAGGACTTCTCTGTGTCCCACCAGAGAGGGGGAGGGGGGAGGGGGACTCAGCACCCACAGCTGAACTGCCTGTGAGGCACAGCTCTGAGCACTCCTTCTTCCGGGCGATAGTCATTATCATTTTCTAAGACCAGCCCATGGTACCAAGTGCAGGAGTCTGAGGGGTTCCAGAATCACTGCCTTCCCATGACCCAGGCCTTGGGGCTGAATCCAGGTCATTAGTCCAGAACCCCTCCCTAATGTTGAATTCATGATCCACGTCAGTCAGTGGCTCTGTGCAAAATTAGAAAATGATCCTATTTCCTTGGCTGGTGACCTAATGCAGCATGCCCTGTATTGAACCTGAGCGAAAATGTGGTTGGCTCCCAACATGCCTCAGGTTCACTATGCAGGCTGGGTTTGATCCAGCTGGCACCAGGACATCAAGCCCCTGGGCAGCTCGTATGCTGGGAATTGTCACCACACCCCGAGATATCACTGGTGGTTTGGCCAGGAATCTGGCAAAGCTTGAGGGCATTAACCAGCCTCTGCCTCTCTTCAGAGTCACTGAAGAAAATGAAATCTGAGTCTGGCTAACCCACATTTGACTATTAGAGGACAAAAAGTCAGAACTTGTCCTTTAGAACTATCTTAAGTTGTTAGATTTGCTTTTCCAAAGGGGTGCTCCTTGTAACTAGACTTAGGTAAGAAAATCTTTTTTTATCTTTGCTGTGGGCAGAATTGTGTCTGCTCAAAAATTCATGTGTACCTCAGACTATAACTGTATTTAGAGATAGAGTCTTTAAAGAGGCAATTAAGTTTCCATGAGGTCATGACAGTAGGCCCTAATCCAATATCACTGGTATCTTCTTAGGTAGAGGACAGCTGGACACACATACGAAGGGAAGACGCTGTGGAGACACGGGGAGAAGAAGCCGCCAACCAGCCAAGGAGAGAGGCCTGGAACACATGTCCCCTCACAGCCCTCAGAAGGAACTGACCCTGCCAAAACCTCAGCCTTGAACTTCTAGAGTCTAGAACTTAGAGAAAATAAATTCCTGTTAGTTTAAGTCCCCCAATTTGTGGTGTTTTCCTCTGTCAGTCCTAGCAAAGACTAAAATAACCTCTCAGGTTAGGAGGGAAAGAAGAAAGGAAGGAAGAAGGAAGGAAGGGAGGAAAAGAGATACAGAGAGAAAAAGAGAAAGAAAGGAAGGAAGGAGGGAATGAAGGAAGGAAGAAAGAAAGAGAGAGGGAGAGAAGGCAGGAAGACAAGAAACCTATGAAGCAAGAGGGGGTTTTGGCCCAAGACCCTCTCCTGGACTCACTTCCCTATCTTGCTGTTGTGAGCCAGGGTTAACCCAGGCCATAGTTCTGCCCTTGATACTCCCCTCACCAACAAGAACCACTGATATAGTCTGTTTCTCCTTCTTAACTGTCGGTCTTCCTCACAGCCACAAGGAATAGGAAGCAAGCAAGCCCCAAGTGCGGTGGAGAGTGGCCCCGAGGGATGGTTCCGTGTGGCGTGATCACTTTCTTCTGTTGGCACCTAATCCTGTCAAGGTCCAATTTCTATACCTGGGCTGCCGAGGCAGCTGGAGTCCAAGAATCCAGGCTGCAAACAAATGACCAAAAAGGAGGAAAGAGCTGTCCGGAGACAGGGGATTACACTCTCCTGGCCCGTTTTTAAAGATGCAACAGAAAAATGGTGAGTATCCCTGAATCAGAAAAAGCAGAAGGCTCTTCCAAGGAAGTGCGACCCAAGCAGAGAGGCGCCTGCAACCGGCCTTTCCCGACCTGACCAGACTTGCGTTTTGCAATCACCCGAAGATCGACCCAGGGAACCGGCCAGAAGGAAAAGGGGTCTTCGGGGGTGGGTGCTTTTCCAGTGCTTTTTCTGAAAAGAAACATTATAAAGCTGAACTTCTGAAATGATTTTGGGTTCACAGCCACCGTCTGTGGAACAGCTTGAAGCCGACTAGATTAGCTCATTGAAACACTCCAGGATCCGCTCAGACACTGCCCACACAGAAGAGCCGGGCACCTGCCAAGCTCAGAGATCTACTTTTTGCAAACAGCTCCTTGTGTCCCTGCCCCGGGCCCTTCGGGCTGCTCACTGCCTTCTTTCTCCTGGGTCTTGAGTCTGGCTGCCTCCATCCTTGCCCAGCCACACTGCCAAGCTGACCACTTGGCCTCTTTGGATAAGTCCTTGGAGCCCTGCGCCTAGTCTCCTTCCTCCCCTTGATTACACGTTGCTGGTATTTTTACATATCTGAGCAGGCTGCCACTCCTCCCTGGCTCACTTCCTGCCAGCTCTTCTTCTGCTCCCTCTTCTCTCCCCGAAAACCATCTCACTCAGACAGAAGGCCCTTATGTAACACACCTCCCCCCACGCTCCCAGCAATGGCAGGGGGGCGGGGAGGGGCTCCGCATCCCCTGTGGAAGCACAGACATCTACATATTGCACTCAGGGGAGCGAACACCACGACAGGCCCCCAGTGCCCCTCCAGGGCTAGGAGATCAGGAGAGGCACGAGCTGATAGGAGTGCTCTCCAGCCTTGCGCCCTGGCCACCCTGCTTCTGATACCTGGTCCAAGATTACAAGAGCAATTGTCATGTAATCGCCGCTTAATCTCTTCCCAGAGATTTCAAGGGGCTCTAAATTGTTTTGGCTAATAAAAGCTAAGGAGATTTGCAAGAAACTCCAGATGCATTTGAGCACTTTGGGGGATTGCGCAACCCAAAGGCATACGAAATTTAACTCAAATAAGCATAAGGTTATGTGCGTTGGCAAGAGTAACCCAAGATGTGAGCGTACATCTGTGTGCTCCAAATTTGCAGCCGCCTCTGAGGAAGGAGACTGGGGAGTAGCTCATTCTGGATGAAGGGGCAGAGCAGCCAAAAAATGTCCCAGGGTAACTACCCCTTGGCAAGGAAAACTAGCTCCCATTTTGCATTGACTTCATCAGTGACCCAAATTGCAACTTGTGCTTGGGTGGGCTGTAGACTCCGGAACACCAGCGCCTGCCTTGGGGTACAAGAAGACAGCAAGGAGTGGTTTCCGATGCAAGTGGACCCCCCGCCCCAAGTGGCAGCTGGAAGGCATGGCCGTGTTCTTGATGGGGCGTGCAATAGTCTATGTCTGTGTTTATCTGTCATTGCTAGAGCCTGGAAGAGGCGGGCTCATCTGCATCTGCTGTTTAACCCCCAGGGCCATATTTAGATGGAGGACCACTTTCCAAATGATAGCAGGCCCAAACTCAGTGACTTCCCGTCTTTCTGATATAGAAATTACCAAAAAGCTGCATTTTAATGTGTCATATATGCATACACAAGCTCAAAAACGGTTTAGTTCCCAGGGTGAGGGGGACTATATACAGATACATATATACATGAACAATATATATACATATGTGTTTGTATACACACACACACACACACACACATCTGTTAATTCTGATTCCTGAGGTTTGTCTTCATCTGGCCCAAGAAACCCAGTGGACAGGTAAGCACCTTTGCTGGCACTTAAAGACACCAGCCTTCATAGGCCAGGTGAAGGCTGGCACAAGCCTGCCAATCACACCTTCGTCCTAGCACCCTGACCTCCCCCAGAACCCCGAAGGGCAGGGGTAGAAGGCCACAAGCCCCAAGCCCTCTTGCCCTGCACTGGAAAAGCACCCACCCCCAAAGACCCCTTTTCCTTCTGGTCGGTTCCCTGGGTCGATCTTCGGGTGATTACAAAACGCAAGTCTGGTCAGGTCGGGAAAGGCCGGTTGCAGGCGCCTCTCTGTGCCTTCTCAGGGAGGTGCTGACATCTGGCAACAGGAGAGGGAGAGATGAACTGGTACAGCCCTCTTAGCTCATGGCGAGCAGACCTACACAGGGCCCCAACAGCTCGGTTACCTTTCCTCTCCCATCCCAACTCTGAAGAGTAGAAAAGTGGGGATTGCAAGGGAGGGTTTGGTTGGGGAGGGAAGTTTGTGCCTGGAATGTTCTCACTCCCAGAAAGTGGTGAGAGACGTTCCAGTGGCCAGGAGTTCAAAAGCCCCTTGTGCCGTGAAGAAGGAGGGGCTACATGGCCACACCACAGGTGTACCTGCAGGGTGGGGTGGCTCCATTTGGCCTGCCCCTCTTGCCCTGGCCAGATGTCTTCATTGTCCAGCTGTCAAGCCAGACATGAGAGAGGGAACTGACAGGAGCCAACAACATACAAGCAAGAGAGTTTGCAGTTGTGGGAAAAGCAACCAGCCGAGAGCGTGGGCTCCTTCCCAGCCATCAGGAACAGAAGCCATCTTTGCTCTCTCATGGGCGGCATGTTGCTCTGGAGGACCCATGTTTCAAGGCCTGGTGGCTCACAACAGCCACTGCCCAATTTCTCTGCTACCCTGATGCCCCTGAACCAAGCATCTCACTCCATCGTCAGCCTCTGAAAGTCTTTTATAGCTAGGAATTCACAAGTGGATTAATTCATTTATGCATCAAATACTTTCCCTCAACTCTGTATGAGTCACCAGAGTAGGCAGTGAGAAGAGAAAGATTTAGCAGCCAACTGGGAAAAAGAAACGAGACGCAGTTCGCAGATGTCTGCAAGAGCACTAAAGCCAATACAATGCTCGGAAGAACAATTTGTCTCGGGACCAACGAAACAGGAGATTACCTGCTTATCCCTAAGAAGGAGGATGCCGAGTGATGTCAGAGAGAAGGAATCGATCAGTTCTTCTTAGAATTTGAGGCGCACACAGATCACGGGAGGAACCCATGCAGATGGTCCGAGGGGAGCCTGAGAATCTGAATGTCTAATGCCTTCCCCCACAATGTTGATGCAGCATCGTGGTGGGTCCTCAGGTTATACTTTGAGTAGGAAGGCTCTTGGCCACACCATATGTCACTGGGCTGTGTGGTATATGAACTTTCGCCACTGGCCAGTGGTATCCCAATGAAGCACAGTTCAGCTCTAAGCCTGTCGGGAGGCTGAAATGACCCCCATGTAGCCAGCTTCATGATCCAGAAGCAGTGTTCAAGATAGCTGAAGAAGAGCAGATTGAATACAGTGGTTTTGATTTTTTGCATTTGTTTTCTTTTTTATTGATGTGAAATCGACATACAACATGGTATTAGTTTCAGGTGCACAGCATAATGATTTGATATTTGTATCTGTATTTGTATTTGCAAAACAATCACCACAGTACGTCTCATTAATATCCGTCACCATATATAGTTAAAGATTTTTTTCTTGTGATGAGAACTTGAAAGATTTACTCTCTTTCAAATATGCAATAAAGTATTATTAACTATAGTCACCATATTGTACATTACGTCCCCATGACTTATTTATCTTGTGACTGGAAGTTTGAACCTTTTGACTCCCCACATTGCCAATCCCCAACAACCACCGATCTGTTCTCTGTATCTGTGATCTTGCTCTGGGGGTTTTATTTTTAGATTCCATGTACAAGTGAGATCATACAGTATTTGTCTTTCTCCATTTGACTTATTTCACTTAGCATAATGCCTTCAAGTTCCACCCATGTTGTTGTAAGTGGCAAGATTGCATTATTTTTGTGGATGGATAAATTACATTGTGCGTTCATATATATATAATATTCTTTTTATCCATTATCTGTTGATAGACAGTTTGTTTGCATATCTTGGCTATTGTCAATAATGTTGTTATAAACATGGGGGCACATGTATCTTTTCAAGTTAGTGTTTTGTTTTCTTCAAATAAATACCCAAAAGTGGAATTACTGGACCATTTGGTGGTTCTATTTTTAATATTTTGAGGAATCTCTGTACCATTTTCCATAGCGGCTGTACCAATTTGCACTCTCCCCTAGAGTGCCCAAGTGTTCCCTTTTCTCCACAGACTTGCCAACGCTTATCTCTTGTCTTTCTGATACTAGCCTTTCTGACAGGTGTGAGGTGATGTCTCATTGTGGACTTGATTTGCATTTCCCTGATGCTGAGTGATATTGAACATCTTTTCATGTACCTGTTGGCCATCTGGATGTCTACTTTGGGAAAATGTCTATCAGATCCTCTGCCCAGTTTTTAATCAGATTGTTTTTTGCTATTGAGTTGTGAGTTCTTTACATATTTTGGATATTAACCCTTTGTCGGATATATATATTTGTAAATATATTCTCCCATTCAGTAGGTTGCCTTTTCATTTTGCTGATGGCTCTTCTTGCTATGTAGAAGCTTTTAGTTTGATGTGGTCCCACTTGGGGTTTGTTGCTTTCATGCTGAATACATTTTTAAGAATTCTACCTAAAGATTGCTTTTTCTCATAAGTTGTTCTAATTTCTTATTACTAGATGGCTATAAACTCAAGATGGTGCTCCCCCATAAACACCTGGAAGTCTGCTAGGTTGCCACAAGAACATGGGGCCATCTGTCACAGCAGACACCAACCTCCTCCTAAAAAGCTGGGGAGTCTGGAAAGGATGTGGTCTCAAGTAAGAAGAACAAGGGTGTGGGTAAGATGACGAGGGAGGAAAGGACTTTCCGGATGAAGAGAAGAGCTGTACAAAGTCCCTAAAGCAGGACGAAATCAGACCTCATAGAAAACACTGTTTGCCTGACAGATGTGTGCACGGCTTCCTCCCTCATCTTCTTTGGTTCTCTGCTCAAATGTCCCCTGCTCAGGACAGCCCCCTAGAACAGCCTCCTTCTGCACCTGCCAAGACTCACTATCCCTTTGCCTGCTTTGCCACACTCATCACTTCCTCAGATGCAACCAAATGTTTGAAGGAAATACTTTATAAGCACAGAACAGCAAAGCCCCAAAGCAGGAGAAAACTGCTGGAACACAGTGCCTGAGGGCAAGCATGTCCAAAAACACCATTCAAGAGGATGCCAAGGACCACGGGGCAGGGCCTAGTAAGGACTTCCGGAATCTGCGTCCATCCACTCTGGCAACATGGCAGCTGCTGAGGCTGAGTGGCGTATGACAGTGAGCCTCTATTTCTCACTGGGCAGGTGTGGGCCGGGCAGGGCAGCCCTCCACTTGTGTCATTCTGGGGCCTGGGCTCCAGCAGCAGCAGCAGTAGTTCCTGGGGTATGTTCTTGTCCTGGCAATGGCAGAGGTACAGGAGAACAAACCCAAAGGCTCAGAGTCAGGCCCACTGCCATTCCATGGCCAGAGCTCATCTCATGGCTAAGTCAAAGTCAAGGGACCAGGAGTACCCCTGAGTCCTGGTGAGGCTGTGCCAGGGTATATGCACCACACTACACTGCAGGGTTGCAAAAATGGGACAGCAATTCATCCACCAAACGCTAAGTGTGACAGGGAGACCATTAGCATGGGAGTGACAAGACAGATGTACATTGTTTGACGTTCTCTCTGGCTACTGCATGAACAACAGACCAACCCTGGGGAGAAAAGGTGGAGGCGGAGAGACCCTGCCGAACACATCCAACACATCCACAGGCTCACTGGGGGTTTGCTGTGTACCTGGCAGCTAGAAGAACACAAAAGCAGCAGAACACTTAGACCCTGCCTCAGGGACCCCTGAGTGAAGCTCTGCCCTCCCTCCCCGCCCCGACTTTGCCAGCCTTCAGGAAAGGGAGGGCATGTTTGCTTTTTAATCCCACGGTACTCTGAGCACTAGTCTAAACCCACAAGATGGGAGGCAGAGAAAAGAAGCCAGAGCCTCCAGAGCCACCAGTGAAAGGGGGCTGCTGAAGGCCACTGTGAAGGTCACAGGAGTGGAAATGGCCCCTTGGACCTGATGCAACTAGAAGAATCCTTGACAGTGCTGAATGCATGCGCGATGTTCAGAATGAAGGCTGGAAGGAAGGACAATGTGGGCCTCGTTTTAGCTGTAAAAATAAGGCAGCAGGATGGTGAGTCCAAAGAAGCTGGCTGGCTTCACACCCTCCAGAAAGAAATGGAAGGGCTTCCCATCTCATCCCATCCCACTTAAACCCTGTGTGTGTCATGTCTCAGATCTCCCGAGAGAGATGGCAAAATGAGATGCTCTGCAAAAGCAGGCTTTGGGAAAGCAGGCCGTTTTATAAACAGAACACACTGTAACAGGAATTTCTGTTTGTGGAGAAATGAACAAGCTGTTTGAGGATGTCAGGCAGAAACCATCAGAAATGTCAGAGAAAGGGATTCCTGAACCCGGAAGGGATGGACAGGCAGAAATTAAGCTCCTGCTGGTCAGGGGAGGGTCCTCTGGATCCCGATAGCAGAATGAGACTAAGTAGCTGCCTGGCTGGACATGCAACAGTATTTATCAGATGCCCCTCACTGCAGCACCATGGAAGCTTACCAAGGGACAACATTTAAGGCCAAAAGGGACCCCATGTCACTAAAAATGTTATATTAACACAAATAGCAAAAAATAAACATGTATATCCAAAAGAGATATAATCTAATAAATGAGTCACAAGTCACATAATGTCCTTCAAATGTAGTTTTTTCTCTTTAGGCTGGGGCACCTGGACCAAATTGCATTTTAACATTCCTTTCGTTTCTGAAATTCCACAATCCATTAAAGAACACCTTGCAAGAGACCCCCAAAGAATGTCAAAAACAAAACGAAGAATCTAAAGGCATCAAAGGAATGCACCAAGGGATGATAAAGAGAAATAGAAGAGAGAGTATGTTCTTGAAATAGAGGAGAGAGTGTTGCCTTGCCCTTTACCACAGAAGATGTGTGTCCTTGAAATGGACAGGTTGGAGCATTCAGTAAAATTGTAGTGAATGCACAGAATGTTCTAGTTTTAATTGACAAAACAGATATCAATAAATCACCCAGACTGGATGTGATCCACCTAAGAATTTCGAATAAACTCATGGGCAGGATTCATGGGCTGTCGACTGTGATGTGAGACCAGTTGTTGCAACAGCTGCTGTGTTAGATAGAGAACAGTCAGGTTGCCAATGTGAGCTTTGTTCTGAGTTTCCAGAGGGGATCCTGGGAAATTGCCCCCCGGTTGTTTCTCCCTTCCATACTAGCCGCACTGGTAGAGTCATCACATAAAGTACAGAATTACAGGAAGCTCAAATCAGCTCAATCCATAGAGGCAGAGGCAGAATTGGTTCTATACAGAGGAACCAGGTCTGATTAACAGAGCTCTTTGAGGGCCCATGGAGAGAGGAGAGAATCATCTTTTAGACTTTGGAATTGCCTTTGGCAAGAGTCCATAGCAAAAACTTACTGTGGGCAAGTAAAGAATTATTGAGTCACCATAGGATTAAGGGACTATTTGGAATGAATGAAGAACTGAATTCCAATATAGGAGAAGTGAATGGGGAAAAAAAAAATAGAGTCTTTTTGTCTGCAAAAAAAAATAAAATAAGAGTTTTCAGAGATCAAGAGGGGCTGATCTCGGTGAGTAATTTTATAAAGAGATTTGAAGAACTAGGTACATAGTGAGACTTTCATGGTTATAGATGAACCCAAGGCATTCTGAGACACGAAATGGCAGGTCAATAGGTTAGAAACTTGTTGAGGCTAAGTAGAAAGGGGTACAAGAATTTCAGAGCAGGTAAGTTCAAGTTAAAGTACCTTAAGAATGAAGAGTTGTGGAACAATAGCCTAGGAACTATCCATAAAGCCAAAAGGAGACCTTGGGAGTTGCTTCCTTCAGAACATAAAGCCTAATACAAGAGAGTGTCATCAAAGACAGCAAAATACCAGACACTTCATAAACACGTATTAAAACAATTAAAAAAAGGAATCATCAGAAAGGCATAAACCAGAAAAATGTCTGAACCTAAACAAAACTGTTTGTAACAGATTGTTAAAATGGGACTCTTCATTTTAACTGAAGCACAAAAACAGTGCATGTTACATTCCAAAGAAAGACCATTATTTTTTTTCAGGACTTGTAAAAAGGAGATGACTGACAATCTCAAAAAGATACATACTGAATGATTCCATGAGATAAAATAATTATAGAGAACAGACCAGTGGTTTCCAGAATAGGGATAAGCAAAGGGAGTGTGCTATAAAGGGGTAGGCTTGTGGTGACAGTACAGTTCTGTGGGATCATGGTGGTAAAATTGCATAAGGCTGCACACTCCCCCCCGCAACACACACACAGCTGAGAACACACACACAGCTGAGTACACACACAACTCATGAAATCTGAATAAACTCTATAGATCATACCAGTGTTAAGGTCCTGGTTTTGATATTGCTTTATGGTTATTCGAGATGCTCACACTGAAGGTCAAGGTTACATGGGATCTTCCTACACATTTCTTGGCAACTTCCTGTGAACCTTCCTGTGAACCTTGGAGAAGTCAGGAAAGAAACTAGAGGTTGAGAGAACATTTTCAGAGAACACTCTAGGTGTGTGATGATTCCAATCCTCTCCCTGGAGGTAGGATTGTGATGCCAGCCCCTTGCATTAAAATTAATGAAGAGCCTTCAATATGAGGACCCTGAGAGCATGATGAGTGTGCCCTGCAGTTGTGGGACACATTCAACTGTGACTGACTCCCACCTGAGAAATTTCAAGAGCAAACTTGGCCAGCTACCAACACATAGCCAAAGAGGGGAGGCAGTGTTGGGGGGTCTGCTCTCACAGAATTTGTCAGTGCAAAAGATGTATGACTGCTTTCCATGAGCCAGATACAGAGCAAGCATAGTCTTATCCTAGAGGGCTGCCTGGAGAGATGAACAGATAGCATCAGAGATAAGCCAGAGATAATGCCAAATGTTAGGAAGCAGAGAAGGAGTACCCAAGAAACTGGAGAAGAGTGTGCTGCCCATGTCAGTGAACTACTGAGGTCTCCAGCGATAGAAATGTCAAAACACAAAAACAAGAGTTATGGATGAGAACAGGACTTGGCTTTAAATGCTTCCCAGGCCCAGAGAGAGCAACACTGACTCACAATAGCATCAGGTAAGAAAACACTTCTCTAGCCAGTTATTTTTTCTCCCTCCACTGCCCTGCCCAGAAGGGATCAGAAATCACAGTTAACAAGATGGAGGAGGGAGATGGAAAAGCACAAGGTCAAGAAAGAACACATCCCCTTTCCCTGATGCCAGCTTCCACCTGCAAGAGGTCACAGGCAGAGAAAGACGAGAAAACTTAATATTGAACCAAGTTCAAAGTGTTACCTGTTACATAGGACTGGACTTTAAATTATTGATTGGAGGATCTTGTATTACCTGGTGACCAGAAAACCTGCCTTAGTTTCCAACTGGTTGCAAGAGTAAAACTAAGCCTACACAACAGATTTAAAGGAACAGTGGGAGGCAAAGCATTGGTTCATGATTATAGGCCATGGTCTTGTTCAATGTAATGGTTACATAAAGTGGATACTGAGGGAGGGCTAGTTTATCAAGCAAAATATGAGAGATCTGGAGAAGGCCAATGAAAAGACCAAGGGCACAGTGCAAGGGCTGGGGAGTTTGGGCACACAAGAAGAAATTCTAAAAGATTATGACTTCAAGATGAAGGCAAAGGTTGAACTGGAAATTTTATTGAAATCAATAAAATCATAAATGATATGGCTAAAGTCAATAAATACTTTGCCAGCCCCCAGGATGGCACCACTCAAGGCAAGAGACAGGAAAAGCAAGGACAAATGCTCTTAAGGAAGACACTCCCTCTCAAGAAATGGCATAGGTTAAAATACCCATAAATGGTGTCTTTAAACTTAAATTGACTTGAATTTGAAGAATAAGTATATCTTATACGGCACCTTTCTGGAGAGGGAAGAATCCGAATTTACATCAATAAGATGAAAAATCCTGAAATGCAACCCCAGACTAGAATGATATTTAGTGTGTGTCTGTAATTCATTTTAACTTTCTAAAATATATGCCAGGCAACACTTTGGGGGAGCAGGAGGTTTCTATTACTACCATTAGATCAACGGATTAATTAATAACTTGCAGTGTTGATACCTACCATATTGATAAGAAAATGTCCTTTGGGAATAAATGAAACATTACTAATGGGAGTCTCCAACATTGTTCCTCTAATAATGCAACCCAGATTATTTTTCATATGAGACTCTGAAAGGTTTTGGATCAGTGGTTCTCCACCAGAGTGCACACCCATCATCCTCTCTCAAGGTCTTTACAGGTGCTGTTCCCTATGCCCAGAACACTCTTCCCACCCCTGTCACAGCAATCAGGGCTTTGCTCAGAGAGAACTTCCCTTTTTGCCCTATTTAAAATTACCACCCTTGCCCATCATTACTTAAAATTTTAACATTTATTTTTTGTTTATTTACTGTAAGCCAGTATCCCTACCTGAAAGCCCCGTGAGAACGACCTAGCCACTGCTGTCTCCCCACAGCCTAGGACGGTGCCTGGCACATGATGGGCTGTACCTAAGGCTTCCAGTTTCTCACCTAGCATCCCTGCTTCCCTTCTTCCTTATTACAGAGTCACCGTATTGTCCAGCAGTTATGCCCAGGTCTATGACTATATCCACAGCTTCCCTTGTCAGTAGTAGTGGTCAAAGAGGTCATGGGGTGAAACATCTTGGAAAACACACTGAAGGAGGCTCACTCTTTAAAGAAGTCATACCTTTTGCCTGTCCTCCTTCCCACTGCTTAGAAGGTGATAGCCAGAGCTTCAACAGCCACTGTGTGTCCATGAGGTAAACTTAACCTATAAGCAGGATTCGAGTCTTCGATACCAGGTCTAGACTGCCTACCTCTGGACTTCCTTCACATGAGAGAAAAATAAATCTTGACTTTAAGCTGCATGATTAGTGTTCTTTGTCATTGCAGCCAAACCTAATTCTGATATGAGTACCTAGCAAATCCTGTCAGAAAAATATGTGTGTGTTGTTCTTTTAAACTTTTAACTTCTAAAAACTTTTTAAAAACATAACTTGCATTAAAACATAACTTGAATCTCTGAGCAGTTCTGGAGCGTGAACTGGGTGAATGGGGTCATCATGCTAGTGTGCAAACCACTGGGTAGATGATTCTTCCGCGAAGCTGGATCTACACAGAACAGAGCAAGTAAGAGTTCTGGAATCCTGGCTGTCACTTATCTGTTCCACCGGAAATAACTTGCTTCACCTCCTTAACTCCCCAAGTTCTGCCATCAGTAAATCAAGTCAGCATTGTAAGCAGCTGCTTCATAAATATTGATAGTTGTTGTTATGATAGGAGTTGTAAGATAAACTAGGATATTTTAGGAAAATGCCATGCCTTTGCCCACCCACCTGGCTATGTCTGAGACAATGCCAGGAAACCCCTGTGGTCAATCTAATCCATCATGACAATTTTCATGGAGGACAAGAAGCTGAGTATTAAAGAGAACTCTTTGGAATGCAAGTTATAGAGACCCACTGGGTCTAGCTAAGTTTGAAGTTAGCTAGAAATGTCGCTGGGTCGTGGAAACAACTGAAGCATCTTTTGTTTGTTTTCTGCTAGTTTCTCCTCCATTCTTCTCTTCCTCTCTGTAACCTTGCTCCCTCTGTTTTTCTGCTTCACGTGGTAGAAAAACGTGACTACAGAGAATCCTCTAAGTTCACATGTTGCTGATCCCACCATCTAGGAGGAAACACGGTTATCCAAATCTGAGTTTCCAGGAAAAAGACTCTGATTGGCTTGGCGATACAGCTACCCTGGCCTCATGAACTAAGGTAGACACCGGATGAACATGGCAAGTCCTAACATAACAACACGGATAGAGATGGAAATGATGCCCAGACCTTAGGGAGGCGGGTCGAGGAGGCAGGAACTGGACAGAAAGAGGCACTGATTAAAAGAGCTAAAGTCAGGTTTTCTTGGGGGGACCAGAGAATCTGAGCCAGAGCCAGTAAAGAATTACAGGTGGTGAGATGCTAACTCTTCGAAAAGCTGGCCCACCGAAACCAATTCAGTCAAATTTGGGATGGATAACTGTGTATAATTGAGAGTGACCTGAATGAAGTCACCGTGGCCATGGCATCAGCAACTTAAAGAGAAGGGACTTGCAATAGAGTAGAAAGCTTGCAGTGGACAAATGCTGAGTGTGATAAACATCCAGGTATGGTTTCCCTCAAAGACCAAACGCTCATGATGGACTGAACATAAGAAAAAAGAGTGTCTCTGATCAGCCGCCTTTAACCTATTTTCTCTTTGGAAATAAAGACTATTTATAGATTTCTCATCCTCTTTCTGCAGAGGCTGCTTTGAAGATGTTGTGCAGGCAGTCTCCAGGCGGTTCTTCAGCTGCAGCTCTCATTGGGCACATCTCCTGCCCCCTGGAGGGCCTCCTGGGATCCAGAACCTTATCCCCTCTCTAGTCCCACTAGGCAAAGCTCAGGAGACTGGAGAACCTTCAGGCTCTGGGGTTGTATGGACCTGGCCTTGTATTCTGGCTCTAACCCTTCGGCCTTGCAGGCCCAGGGAAATTTTCAAAATTGTTGAGTATCTGCTTCCTCTTCTGCAGAACGGAGATAACCTCCTGCAGATTTCTGTGTGGGTTAGAGAGACCAGAGTAAGACCTGGTACCAAGCCCAGCACAAAGTAGCATCTCAGATAAATGGCATTGAGAGTTGTTGTGACTATAGTTGAAAGACACAGTACATCAGCCTTTCAAGATCTTCTGCTGCTCTACTTCTTAAGGTTTTTTCCACAGGTATTACTAATGCCCCTTCCTTTGCTGTCTCAGAGGAAAGACACGCAAACATCTACAGCTGACTTTCTCCAACTGGGCTGCTCATGGCTCAGACATCTGGCAAGCTTGTGAAACTCAGGAGTCCGGGGTCCCACCCCAGATCTCAGACACGTGGGGCCCAGAACTCTGCATTTTTAATGAGTTTTCTAGCTGAGTCTCACACTTAAACTCACAAAAACTTCTGATCAATATACAAGGGGTCTTAAAATTCACCGTTGACATTTTTTGAAGGCAGAGTCAAAGATATGGGGCAGTGGTGCTATTGGCTGGTGAGCAGTGTCTTACTTACAACAGCTAGAAGACATGGCCATTCTCCCAGCTCCTAGTACTGGTGGGAGTGATGACCATTCTCACAATCCCAGAAAAAGATCCTCTCCTGCCCAGGAAGGTGCCCAAATAGCACGGAGCCCACCCCAGGTCCGCCGAAATGTCAGGATTTCCCAAAATTTTGGAAACTCTCTGAAATCAGAAATAGCTTTCTTTTTCTTAACCAAGTGCAAAGCGTACATTACAACAGCAAATTCTTATCCATAAGAGAACGAAGACCAAGGACTCACTGAAACAGAGTCATTTCTAAGTGATAGATTAAAAAACTTTCTAAAAGTAGGTGACAAAGTTCCACCGGACTGTACCTCCCCAAAAGGCAAAATGCCTGCAGGTGTCATGACTTAAGTCTGGTTACTACTCAGGAAGCACAATAGTTTTTAGTATTTTGTAGAGTTCTCTTTCTTTCTGTCCTTTTTACATTATTTCCATTCACCAAAGTAAATAAATAAATAAATAAAAATACCATCTGCATTGTGGTCTAAATATCGGATAAACATGTCATCTGAAGGCCATTCAAAACTAGTGTTCTTGTGTGTACCCAATTTCTGTGCATACCCTTAGCATTGATCCCCATTTGCCATAGCTCTTGCTTCTTATTAATGGGGAGCAAGAAGCAACTTTCTCCTCCAGACTTCTGTTTAGATGCCCTTATCCAATGAATGCAAACATACCCAACACAAGAGGGTCTCCGTGGTCTGACACACTGGGAATTAAGGGCCCTATTCTCTAAAAGGGCCAAGTTCACATCTAGTGGAAATTTAAAAATCAAAACATTTCTTTTTTTGGCATGTCCATTGCTATTTGCCAAGGTAACTCTGTAAATGATTAACCTTTACATTGTTCCCTAATGGCTGGTATGACATTATGAGGGAGGCCCAGGACTTCTAGGATGTGAAACAGCATGAAGAGGACCCCCAGTTGGTACATTTGGTCCAAGGCAATAATACCTTGCCAGATATCATTCTAAGTTCCTTGTGGAGTGATTCCAGAGTCATTGCTCTTTAATCAACCCTTCTTTGGTTTCTTCGTTGCCTCTAAGAAAGAAGAAAAAATGAATTTTGTTAGATAGTAGGGTAGCCATGCCTACATCTTGGTAACAGGGCTGATTATGTTCAGAGTTTTCAGTCTCTCACACTATTATGAGAAGAAGACAGATTATTTTATCCCAGCTTTTTGTTCCCACACATGTATATACCTGATGACAAAGGGGACCAGGTGGGTCAGATAAATAATTCATTCAATATTCATCCATTCACCAGAAGGCCACACAGCACCCACTCTGAGATAGGCTCTGTGCCAGGCACAAGGGTTAGGGTGGAGTAGTGAACAAGGCCCAGTTTCTACCCTCAAGGAGCTCGAAAGCTCACAGGGGACAGGCCAACTATCACAATGAAGCATAAGTAGAGAGAGTAGAGAGGTCAAGCTGCAATGAGGAGTAAAGGAAAGGAACAGCAAACACTTCCTGGGGCAGCTCAGAGGATCAGTCAACTGATGAATACAGAACTCCAGACTCTATGGCAGCTTTTATGGAAGATCCATAGGGTTAACTTTAGTCAGAAGAGGGCATCATTATCATATTTGTTCGAGTGGCAAGGGAAGAAATAGTTGCCTGTTGCTCCTAGAAGCCCTACCTTCTTGCTGGATATTATAAGAAAGTCCAGCTTACATCGTGGAGATCTTTACTTCCTGACATGGGAAATCATATTCCTGTGAATCCCTCCACACCCTGAAGCCACTATTTTTCATCACCTATAAGCTTCTATTTCTAGCTGGGTGTTGACAAGACAAAACTGTTCCCTAATGCTTAAGAAACGGAGCGGAAAATAGTTGACAAAATATGAAGAGGTTGATTTTGATTATACATACAGTCTCCTCTCTTTTAAGAATAAAATGTGTTTGAATAGGCGTGAGTCATTCCTGACAGGGTTGTGAAATGATCAATTGATTGATTTAGTTGGTTGTTTCATTGATTCATTTTAAAATAATAATCTTACTGGTTTTATACACGCATATTATAAAAATTCAAGGAACATGCCAGAAAAACAATGCATTATTCACATTCCACAACACAACAATAAACCAGTGTTAACACATGTTGATCATCAATTCAGACTTATCTCAACAGAAATGTATGTTTGGTTGGAGGGATGGATAGGTTGTCAAAAATTATTTCATAAGAATAATGGGTGGTTCAGTGGGTTAGGCCTCTGCCTTCAGCTCAGGTCTTGATCTCAGGGTCCTGGGATCGAGCCCCACATTAGGCTCTGCTCAGTAGGGAGCCTGCTTCCCCCTCTCTCTCTCTGCCTGCCTCACTGTCTACTTGTGATCTCTCTCTCTGTTGAATAAATAAATAAAATCTTTTTTAAAAAGAATAGAATTGTGTTATGTCGCTTTTAAAATAAAAACATTAGGTTTGATTTTATATGAATTTAATAGAAGACAAAAGAAACTGAAGGGAAAATAAGGAAAATGCTGAAATTCATAGACCTTTCCTCATTTCTTAAGAGATGGCTCTAAAGGGTAAGAAAAAAAAAGATCATGCGTATTGTTAAGAAGATGTCTTTTTAATTACTTATTTCAATTTTAGACTGTATGAATTGAAGGATTTTGCTATGAAAGGTAAGTGGCCGGCATACCTGTACTTCTTCTCTCTGTTCCTCATACCATCTCCCATATTGGGAGGTTGGGGATGCTTTTGTTTGCTTAGTCAAAATTCATCCATTACATTCTATTCTGCAGCCATATTTGCCTCAGTTGTTGCTGGTTTTGTTCAATATTAGCTTTGTGTTCAAACTAATTCAGTACTTTACCATTCTTTGGTTTATCTCTTGGTGAGATGGCTTTCTACATCACAATGATATACGACGTTGATTACAGCAAGCATGTGTCTATATAACATTTACTATGGACCAGGCACTATTCAAGCAGTGTATATATATTAATTCGTTGAATCCATACAAAGAACCCAACTGAATAGTGACTATTATAATCCCTTTTACAGATGAGGAGACTCAGTACAAAAAAGAACTTGCCTAAATTACACAGCTAGTAAGTGGCAAAGCCAGGATTCAAACCCAGGATTTAAACCCAGACAACCTGGCTTCAGAGTCTGTGTTCTCAAAGGCTTTCTTCCACAAGGTGTATGTGTGCTTTATTCCATGAGCTCTGTTATGTTTTAGCATGTTCTCCTTGTTGCCTTTATACATGAATGACAATTTGGAAGGATGAAAATATTCTAGGTCACAGTTTGCTTCCTCTGTAGACATTGCCATACTGTTCCCTAGCATTTGGGAGTTGTTGGGAAAAAGTCTGAAGTCCCTTTGATTTTTTTCCGCTTTTAGCTTTTTCTGCAGAATGCCTGAAAACGTTCTTTGGTTTAATAGCCTCATCATTATATAACTAACATTGCTCAGTCTGTATCGGTTTTGCCTAATATCCAGTGTGATTTTTCAAACTGCCAATTCACTTCCTCCATCACCTCTGGAAATTTTCCTGTGTTATGTTTTTCAATATTTTTTGTTTTTCTTTTTTTTTTTAAATTTATTCTAAAGATTTTACTTATTTATTTGACAGACAGCACAAGCAGGGGGAGTAGCAGGCAGAGGGAGAGGGAGAAGCAGACTCCCCACTGAGTAGGGAGCCCCATGTGAGCTTGATCCCAGGACTCTGGGATCATGACCTGAGCTGAAGGCATATGCTTAACGACTGAGCCACTCAGGTGCCCCTATTATTTGTTTTTCTTATTGAATTTTTATCAGAAGTATCATAAGTCTTTATGCTGAAGTGTCTTTGAGCTCCATAATTATTATCAATTATTGTTTCCTCTGCATTTGCTGCGATTATCTCAAGTCCGCACTAGTCATTAACATGATCTTTATCTATGTCTACAATCTCTTTCTAGTTCTAATAGTTACTTGAAAATTTATTTTGTTCCTTCAGCTTTTCAATATCCCATTCCATCTTATTTTGTTGTTTTTATCTTCTTATTTTGATCTTTTGTGTTTTTTCACAAGATTTATTTATTTATTTTAGAGAGAGAGTGCACACATGCAAGAGCGCAAGCAGGCAGAGGGACAGAGGGAGGGAATCTCAGGCAGACTCCTCACTGAGCAGGGAACCCCACGGGGGTTCAGTCTCACGACCCTGAGGTCATGGCCTGAGCTGAAGCCAAGAGTTGGCTGCTCAACCACCTGAGCCACCCAACCCAGATGCCCCTGATCTTTTGTTTTATTTCACTGCTTTCTTACTAAGTTCTTACAGAGTGCAATACACTTGCAAAGAACCTGCTTGCTATTTTGGTTTTGGTTTCTTCCAGACAGGATTTTTCATCTGTCTTTAACATGCATTTATTTTCCTTACTCTATTTTTACAATGACTATACCATCTCTTTTCATCTTATTTCTGCTTAATGTGGGCAATTCTGACTGTCTAGTGCTTCAAAAGAATAACAATATAAGTGAATTTTCCTTGACAATCTCCCGACCTTTAGAGAATGCTTCCTTCCCCACTCTGGGCTGCAGTTTAAGGACTGGGTGTTATTTTCAAGCCCCGTTTCTATAGCTTGAAGGTTTGGGAATGAGGAAGGGGAACAGTTCGGTTGGGCCAGAATGGAGTCCTTGCTCGCAGCCCAGTTTCACTCCTTTCTGATATTTAGCTAACCATACTTTCTTTTAACTGGAGCCCAGTCCATTTAACCAAGGGTGTAGTGCACCCCACTGGGCTTTAGCTGGTGTGCAGCACAACACAATGACCCAGAAGCCTTTTCTGCTTCAGACAAATCCCCAGGGCCAACCCCTAAGGCTGCTCTCAAGAATTTTCCTGGAATTTTCCCAGAATTGCTTACTCATCCCCTCAATCTATTTCTCTTGAAGCTGGAACACACTGATGAGAGTCCTCAAGATTTCATTAGTTGGCTATCATTCTTCCCCCGCACTTTTTTTTTTGGCGGTGGTGGGTGCACGGGGCGGGGAGGGTGGTGGCCATGGACAGAGTCAAGGAAGGGTTGGAAATGCAGGGCTAGGAGACATGCTCAGCTCCAACAGCAACTTCTGTTTCTTTTTGTGGCTGCCATTTCGTGATATTTACGGTGTAAAGTTTTTTTGGTGCTAGTCAGTCAATCTCTCTCCGTCTCTCAAAAGAGAATACCCCACACCCTTTTAGCAGTTACTCCCCAATCTGTCCCTCATGCCAGTCCCTTGGAACCACCAATCTGCCCTCTGTCTCTATGCTCTATCTATTCTGGGCATTTCGTATAAATAGAATCATACAAGCTGTGACCTTTTGTGTTTGGCTTCTTTCACTTAACGTAATGTTTTCAAAGTTCATGCATATTGTAGCATGCCTCAGTACTTCCTTCCTTTTACAGACCAATAACCCTCAAGTCTACCACATTTTGCTTGTGGCCCATTCCCTCATCTTCAAAGTCAGCAATGCAGCTACTCTCTGACTCTGCTTGTGTTGTCACATCTATTTCTCTAACCACAGCCAGGAATAGTTCACCCCTTTTAAGCATTCATGAGATTAGGTTGGGAACACTCGGATAATCCAGAATAATCTCTTCATCTAAAGGTCCCTAACTTAATCACATCCATGCTGGTGCTTTCTGGTATATTCTGTAAGAGGTTATGGGGATTAGGGTGCAGACATCTGGGAGAGGTGCGTTATTCTGCCTACCATAGACATGTAGACTAATGCTGGTAATAGTAATAATAACTGTCAGCATTTATTGAGAGATTACTATGTGCCTGGTATGCCTCTAAGAGTTTTACTTAAATTTAATCCCTACAATATTTTTTTAAAGATTCTATTTCATTTGCCAGAGAGCGAGCACAAGCAGGGGCAGCAGCAGGCAGAGGGAGAAGCAGGATTCCCCACTGAGCAGGGAGCCCGATGTGGGGCTGGATTCCAGGACCCTGAGATCATGACCTGAGCCAAAGGCAGATGCCAGCCAAGTGCTCCACTACAAAATTCTTCTGAGATAGGAACTATTACTTTCTCCTGTATAACTAAAGAGGATACTGAGGTACAAAAGGGTAAAATGATCTGTCTGAGGTCTTACAATAGATAGGTAGCAGAGGGAGAAACTTAACCCAGAAATCTAGTTCAGGAACCTGTACAATTAAAAAGGGTCCCTCTTATTTAAGAAGATTGGGAATCCCTGTTCTAAAAGATAGAGTGTTTGGGGGCGCCTGGGTAGCTCAGTCAGTTAAGCCTCTGCCTTTGGCTCAGGTCATGATCTCAGAGTCCTGGGATTGAGCCCCACATCGGGCTCTCTGCTCAGCAGGGAGCCTACCTCCCCCCCACCTCTGTGCCTGCCTCTCTGCCTACTTGTGATTTCTGTCTGTCAAATAAATAAATAAAAATCTTTTTAAATAAATAAATAAAAGATAGAGTTTTTCCTTAGGTCCTTGCTGGTCCTCTCACCCCTCAGGAATGGTTGTGCACTAGGGAGGGAGGTGGTCCCATGAGGTGGGGGTCTCTGGGCCCAAGCTGGGATTGGGGTTCCACCAAGGACAGTCAAGAGTCCTTAAAATTTTGTGAATTCTGGCATGATATATGTAACTGTCTTTGTATCCAGCCACTGAGAAATATATGACAAAAATTTACATTCAATATTGAAACTCATTTAATAAACTTACATCCCTTATTGATCGGTATGTTCATATAAACAAATTCAGAGCTACAATCCTTTATTCATAATCCTGAACTTTATCAAGCACTAAAAATAGGGGCTTTTTGACACGTTCATGACAAACTCATTTTGAGGGCAAAATCTGACGTGAACTAACATAAGGCCATTAATAGTCTTTTTTTATTCCATTCATAGTGAACATTCCCAGATTTCATTGCAAAAAAAGATGTTTGCTTATTGGGTGCTGTCCCAGACTCTACTGGGAATGTTATTATATATGGTATATATATATCCTGTTACCTGGCTTCTGAAACCTGACATATGGGGCTCCAAATATTTAAAATACAAACTTGGGGACCTGTAGGAGATTTGTGAATAAGAAATAGTATTAGCTTAGTCTATAATCAGTTCTTAGCATACACATGAATCTACTGACACCTCGCAATAAGTTCCTTTATCTGCCCACCAAGCTTGCGGGCCTACTTCAGAGTTTTACCTAGGGCCTTTTGCTCTAATTTAAAATGTCTGAGCTTCTAATTTAGGAACTACTACATCTCCTAGAGGCTAGTTCCCCTTTGTTTAAAATGAATACTGTATGCCTCTAATATATTTAAAGGAAACATTTCACTATAATAAGAAGCCAGCATGATCCAACTACAAGATAACATAAGATGGCTTATAATCCCCATGGGAATTATAGAGAGGAATAATCACTGCAGACTCTTTATTACAGCAGGCTTTGAAGAGAGCAACAAAAAAATCACATTCCCCAGCCTGGGAGGCTCTTAGAGACTCTGAGCCTGTGGACCATGGCAGAGAGACAGAATGCTGGCTGGCTGGACATGAGTCTTGCACGCTGGTTCTGCCTCTGCCGTGCATGCTGGAGAGCCAATCCCGGGGTGCTTTACCACGCTGAACTTCCATCTCCTCATCTCTGAAAGAGAGGAGCTCTGTGATTCTAGATCTTACGATTCAAAGGATCTGTCCCTCCCCTTTTTGGGGGTAGATATGAACACAAGTTCTAACAGCATTCCAAACCTCACTTTTAACCCAGTTTAGCTTCCTTTAGAGTAAAATGCAGATTTTACAAAAATAGAATTTAATATTTATGCCAACTAATAAAACATGTTCATTTATATGCATATCATAACTCATAAATAACCAAAGAAATCAACATTTTTATCTATGTTCGTCTGAGGTCAGTGAGTAGACAACTCCTTCCTGCTTTTCCTGAGATTGGTCGTTGAGAATCAGCCCAGTTCAGAGTTGACCCCAATGAGGAACTCATTAATTCAGTACTTAGTATGCATTGGGCACTGTGGTGGGGAGAGGAGGAAGAAGTGGATTTTGCATTGATTGGTTGGTAGGACTGTGTAGCTAGCTAGCTATGACAGTGTAAAAGTATCTCCCCTTGGTCTGATGATGACAGAAGTTGTTGATTGGCATGTCAGTTGATTCCCATCTCTTATTTATATATCACAAATCATTAAGGTGTTCTATTGATGATGGGAAGCAGGAGAATATTCTAGAAACAGGTTTAGTTTGTTTATCGTTTATTTGTCTCCCAACAAAATGCTGACTTTAAACTTATGTAAGTGCAGAAAAACATTGCATTATGATTGCCTCTCCATAAAGGAATGGGCATCTCTCAGGGTTTATAACACTATGCAGAAGACCCAACTGGTCATGTACCTGGTAACAAGCTTGGGGTCTCTCAGTAAGCAAGGCATGGCAGGGCTCTGGCCCCCTTGACGCCATCCATGCCCTGCCTAGAATGATCAGACTAGACCAGTTGCCCTAGAACATGACTCAAGGCCAACCCTAGCAGCCTCTGCCTCTACCACACAGGGACAGAGGGAGAATCAGATGCTGGTTTCTGGCTGAAGGGCTGCTGTGTGAGGTTTGCCCCTTCCATCGAGCCCCTGGTAGAAGGCAGACTGAGTTATAGAGGCACATGGGTCTCTCAGCTCTCTGAACCTTGTGATTGCTGGCAAAAAGGGGCCTGAAAGTGCATTTGGGATGAGGGCCTGCTGAGCAGAAGAGTCCCAGCCGGGGCTAGAAGCTTGGAGCCCTCGCTGCTGCAGCTGCATCCTGTGTCTGCCCCAGGCTCTGCTTCCCAGGGAGATGGACAGTCTTACTACCTCCTGGTACCAGCCCTTTCTGCTAAAAATCAGTTCCCAGGACCTGTACTAGAGTTACTCATGCAGATGAGGGTCTGAGTGGTTTGAGAAATCTGAAGCTTATTGTTTGTGAAGAAACAATTTCAGTGCTCTTTCCTGGGACTGATTCCTCAAAGACCTGGACTGGACAGAGCTCCGGGTCTGCCCCGTCAAAAGATGGACTGGAGGCTCTGAGAAACCCTCCACTGTTACGGTCACCCAAGACTTGCAGACTCTACCTCCCTTTCTCACCCTCTCTCTTCCTTGTTTCAAGACCCTTCTCCTACCATAGCCAGGATTCTCCTTTTGTTCTCACCAGTTCCTGCCCAGACCCTGAGGCACCTGGGGGAGAACTTCCTCATTAACTGCAAGGTGTGGATGGCTTGAGGAGTTCTTCTCTGAGAAGAGTCACATTTTATGAGACGCAGCAGGGGTGGGGGGCGTGGGGGCAGGCACTGCCAAACTGTGAGGACTAAACCACAAATGGTGGCATTTGAGCCTCCAGAGATGGGAGATTTTTACCTTGGAGCTGCCTTCTCTGCAATCAGATAACGGAGACACACCCCCCCCCACCCCCGCCACCGCAGTGCTCTCTTGTGCATAAGATTGCCACTGGTTCATTTGCAAAGTGAGGATGGAAGTCCAGGGAGTGATGCCTCAGGTATTCCTGCTCCACAGCTGAGCCCACCCCTGTGCCCTGAACACCTGCCTCCGCTTTCTTCCCACACAGTCTCCTCCACGGCTGTGCTCCCGGGCAAGGGTCTCAGCCCTTTTCCTTCCTCCCTGGCTACCATGAGCCGGGCTTGCCCCCTCCTCCGCACCCAGGGCCAGCAGCAGTTGCTAGGAAGGCTGTGGCATGGAGACCAGGGCAGGGTCATGAAAGCCAAGAATCTTGGTTACCATCCTTAAGGACCACCCTTCCCGTTGTCCCCTCTCCCACCACCCCCAATGTTGAACCAAATGGACAAGAATGTGGCCAAGACCTGAAATAAAGCCCCAGAGGGGTTCTCCTGTGCAGGTTTTAGAGAAGAATCTGGTCCCCCAGGTGTCACATAGATCACATCAAGAAGGGGGAACTGTACCTGGCTCTGTAACAGGTGCTCCCCTGTTGGGATTGGCTTGGCCTAGAGACAGAAATTTACCCTTGTTGGAGGCTGAGGCGGCCAGGCTGAACCTCAACATGGCAGTCAGCTAACACCTCCCACCACCCACATCAGGCTCGGTGGTGTAGAGAGGACCAGGATGGAATCTACCTTATTCTAGAGAATACAACTTTCTGTGTCTCCGCACTGGGCCCCCAACTGCCCTGCTTGTTTAAGAAAGAGCTGGTCACTTCCTCACTCAGCATCCCACAGCTGAGGGCCAGGGGCAAGCAGTGCCCTCCTGTGGGCTGTCAGGAGTGTAGAGGGCAGACATCTTTGTGGCATTTTTTGATAACTTCTTTTCTGTAGGATTTTTTCCCTTCTACCAGCCATTCTCTTTGTTAAAAGGAGTTATTCACTGTACTGGATTTATTGGCTATTTCTAAAACCTATTTTCTCCAAAGGCATCAGTGCAGATGGCCACTCTTCTTCATTCTATCCTGTGTGAAGAGATCTGAAACTGACAAAAGATGGAAGAAATGTGAAACCCACAAGGGAACGGAGCAGGATGATGCAGGACATCTCAGGCTCTGTAAGTCAGACCTTTCCCACGGAAGGAGTGGTGCTCTGGCATGGAGGATTTCTTGAATCAATGTCCCTCACAATCGTGCAGGAAATCTAATGAGTGAAGCTTTCTCTTACGTGTAAAACATTGTTTGAATCTTCTCCCTCTCTTTACAAAACAAGTCCAGCCCCTTTGTGGGAAATTCCAAGCCATAGCATATCCAGGATGCACATTTTTGGTCTGTGGAATCCCATTCCTTCATTCAGTAAATGTTTCCATGTTTGCCGTAGATATATGGAGAAGAATGTCATGGCCTGGCTCATGAGGTTCACAGTCTAATGAGGTGACCCAACAAAAACCCATCAGGTTCAAGCCATCATCACATCCAAAAAGGAACTCCAAAAATAACCCCACATCTGTCCATTTGTCTCTCTTTCTACTGGCATCACCTCAGTCAAGGTCACCATCATGTCTTGTTTGGACGACAACAGTGGCCTCCGGCAGTATGTCATGTTACTATCCATCAGATATTTCATTTTCCTTTCCTCCCATCCCCCTCCCTGCAGGGTGTGCATTCGGTCTGCGCTGAAATCAGGAGTAACCATATCACTTGATATGGACAATAAAATACAGGTAGAAGGGGCAGGTGACTTGTCTAGGCAGATGTTTTAAAAGAACCAGTATCTGGTTTGCAGTGTTCCTTTTCCAGCTGTGTGACCAGCAATTTTTAAGATGGCGGCTGCTTCATCTGCCCAGATCCCAGAGTGAGTAGACAGGAAGGAGGGCTGCCAGCGGACCTGTCGTGAATGTTCAGCATGAGTGAAATATACAATTGTGTTCCTAGAAACCACAAAGCTTCTGTGGTTGTTTATTACTGCACAGCTTTGCCTAATCTGGCTGAGACACCTCTTAAATGATTTCCCTGTTTCTAACTTGCCTAGTCCAGTTCAGTCTCAGACATGAGCCAAAATTATCTTAAAAACTAATAAAACGTGCTAGTCTTTCAATGGGTTTCCACAGCCCTGAGAATAAAATCGGAGCTTCCACCCACCACACCTGTGCTCCAACTACACTGACCTCCTTTCAGTGTTTCTAATGAGCCAAACTCCTTATCACTGGGCCTTCCCACATGTTCATTTCCGCTAACTGGCACATCATTTCTCCATTTTTATCATCGCAGGTCGCTCTCATACTTCGGATTTCGGCGTGACTCTTACCTCTTCAAAGAGATTTGCCCTGTTTATTCAATTAGAGCCAAGCACTCCCTGTTCTTCCTGTCATAATCACCATGTTCTTTTCATTCATAGTACTTGCTATGATCTTTAATCATCTATTTGCATAATTATTTACTTTTGTTCATCTGTCTCCCCTGAGATATTAGCTCCATGAGCTTAGGGCCCTTGCTTGTCCTGTTCACAATGGCATATCCAACTCCTTACACAGTGCCTGGTACACAGATGGTTCTGGAATGAATGAATGAACAAAATAAATGCTTTCTCAGACTCTTGATTAAAGTGGTAGCTATGGGAACCCACACAACAGAAGTGTATGCCAGAGATAACTTCACAGAGGGAGATATCTTTAAGAAGGTACAGATCTAAACCAGGGAGGACCTAAAATGGCAGAGAATGGTCTATTTCAGGTTAAGGCATAAGGCTGGTTCCAATATTAACCAGAATTTCAAGTCACATTCAAAGGGAGCCACACTACAAATCAAAATCTCATGAAACCAGTCACCAAGCAGAGGCTCCGATTAGCGCTCTGCACCTCTCACCTCTCTCCCTCATCCCCACACCAGCAAGGAACATATTATTCAGAAGGACTACAGGCTTCTCCCCTATTGCAATGGTGTGTTTTTTTTTCACTTGAATATCCTTTAATAAAATTTGAAAATGAATGTGTCCCCTCAACACATTTTGAAGTTAACATTTAAATTACTCATCATATTGGCAGATGCAAATTTTACGTGATTTCTTGTTCTTCCTTGAACCCATATTTTCATTCTATTTTGTCCACAGAATTTTATACTAATACAAACTTCTTTAGTGACAAAATGTCAACATATTATAAATCTTGACAAATAATCATTAAACAGAAAATTCAAATTTTATTAAAAATGTATTTTTTGCTGGGATAGATGACGCTTCTTTTCTCAGTCAGCTGGTGCTCCATGAATGAACATTACTTTTTGCTAGAATAAGATGGCTTCAGCAGCAACTGTATCTTTACTTACTCTTGCTTTCAGAATAATTATTGAGATACCTTGCTCACATAAATACATAGGCATACAGGAAGGAAAATAGATATGTTTTAAAAGTCCTGCTCATTTCTTCGAAATCTTTCTGATTCTTATATCAAAAAAAAAAACGAAATCTACTATCACCACAAATTATTTTTAGTGTCAGAGAGCTGACAGCTCCGTTAGATGCTCCTTTGATTTCACTGAAAGCAAAGAGTTGAACCCACCCAACTTGCAAAAGGTTGTGTTCCCCAGGCAGCCATCCATTTCCTGAAATGCCAAGAAGTATATCAAAAAGGCTCTACCAAGGTTAAGCAGATGACCGTCATTTGTACATTTTACTCTTTCACCTCAGGGCACCTTGTTTAACCTGAGACATACACAAAAGGTTGGGAATTACTGCTTCTTCCACTAGAACATTTTCAGTATTTTTTTATTAAATGTTTTAGTATTATCACACATCTTAAATATATTTTAAAACAACTTTGGAGAGAAACATTTAACTCATTTTTTAATGGGAAGTGTCTGCCATATAAATGTCCTTGGTGTCCAACTAGTCAGCCAAAGCAGGTTTACTTTCTGCCAGAACATATCTGACTTCATTTATTAATTCAAATAAACATGTTGAGACATGTCTCTATGACAACCGTCCACTACAGATAGATAATACTACCTGCCTTGCCATGAAATAAGCCTCTGCCTTCATTATGCCTTATCAAAAGTCACCGGGATCTCCCTCAACAGAGAATATTTCTTTGGCAATACTTAGAGTATGGAAAAGACAAGATCCTTTAGAAAGGGACTGTATTTCTGTGTCCCTTTGCTTGGGACCATGGTGGTTTTTACATCCAGGGCAATGCACCATAGTATGATTTGGGATGGATAGGAAATAAATGCTTCTCCAAAGTAGGAGAAGGAAGGCGATGAAAGGGAATATGGAAGACAGAAACAGTCTTATTTTCAGACCAAGTCTACTCCATTTTAGAAAGGGTATATGGGAACTCTGAGGACTAGAAACGAGATCCCTTAAATCTAGGCATGTCTGTGTACCTCTTGGAAAGTCTTCGTGTACCCCAGATTTGAAAACCATTTGCTCTTGGGACAAGTCCACTGTGGGCCACAGACTGAATCAAAATCCTTCCCCCCCATGACAATGAGAGACCACCTAGGGTTGCCCTGTCCATGCCACTTGGGACTTGCCTTGCAATTTCCCTCCAGAATGAAAGCCGCAGCCACAGAAGCGGGGAGTGCTATGGGACCACTTATCGAAGTTTGGGAGCAGTTATTCTGCTCACTGGGAGCCTACTCCTTTTTCTTGGGGCAGATAAAATGGGGAATATGTTTGCCTCTTGGCACCTGTATCTTTAGCTTAGTATCAACCCAAGGGATTGTCTGATTTTATCTTCAAAGACTCAGTCTAAATGAGTCAAAGCAGTTTGTTTCAGTAAAGGTAAGCCTTACCCACAAACAAAGTCCAAGTGGGATACAAAATGGAACCAAGATTTTTCAATTGTTAATTAAGTGACTTGTAACAATGCAGTTTTATATGCCAAATAGATTACATAATAATGCTTAATCCTTACAATAGCCCAACAAGGAAGCTTATTGTCCTCATCTTAAACTTGTGGAAACCAAGGCTCAGGGTGGTCCCACGACTGCCAGGGGTAGACTCACTCAAAAACGCTTTGTGGTTTTCACCATGCCACACCCACCATGCCCACTGCACCCAGGAAATACAACCCCAACAGTAAGAAGCAGCTGATACACCTTTCTTTTCTGTGTCCTGTGCCCACTACTCAGGATTATGAGTCGTGTCCCAATTAATGATAGAAACTGGATATTGTAGAGAAATTAAAATCACACATAATCCCCAATTCTCAATTCAGCCAATAATCTCAGCCTCTTATTCCATAAGGACTTTTTGAAGAGTTCCTAATGAGTGCCAATATTTGACAGGTTCTATTTCCACCACCTTGTTTTCTCAACCCTACCCTTCTGTAGAGAGCAGAGCATACAGAAGAGAAATTTGAAAGTTGAACAGCAAGAAGAGAGAGAAAAAAATCCAAGGGCTTCAATTACACCTTATATCGGTAATCTGGCTACTGTGACTTTACTCTTCACTTTATAACTTTGAGTTATTGCTGATTTTAAGTTGCTTCTTCAGTTAAAATCTACAACCAGGGGTGCCTGGGAGGCTCAGTCATTAAGCATCCAACTCTTGATTTCTGTTTAGGTCACAATCTCAGGGTCTTGGGGTTGAGCCCCACTTTAGGCTCCACACTCAGTGTTGAGTCTGCTTGAGATCCTCTCTCTCCCTCTCCCTCTCCCTCTGCCCCTCCCAGTCCCTCCCTTCTGCATGCACTCTGTCTCTAAAATAGATAAATAAGTCCTTCGAAAAAAAAAAAAAAAAGACCCACAACCAAATGCCTTGATTACAATCATGGAGTCTAAATATCAAACTGCTAAGCATTAACTCAGTTCAGGTCACAATCAGAGACTCTAGCAGGTATCTCTGGCACACACAACCCTCCCCCTCACTATACCTCTGCCTTTAGCTTCAGCCACGGGGAAAGCCCAAGTAATCTCAGACTCACCTTGCTCTGCCAGTATCTCTCCCATAGGCCTTTCTGCTGGGCAGCATGGATAGAATTTTCTGATGTCCTGGGGTAGCCAGCCCACACTAGTGCATCCTGGGAGTGGCAAGAGGCTGAAGTGTGTTAATGCCCCTAGTGCAAGTCGAGACCTGTAGGAATCGAAGCCAGTGGGTAAGTGCTAACTCAGCCATCCTGCAGGGGGCCAATTCTGACATAACATTCGCTGTTCTGGAGGTCCTGATAAAACCAAGGCTTTATTGACCCTCGTACTGTAAACTCAGTAACAAACTCATCTTTTGGCTTTTCTTCCTCCCTGTCTCCATCTCCATGCTCCCCGGGACCATCTTTCTCATAAAATATGTGCTCCCAAGATTCTTAGACTCTGCTTTTAGGAGAATCCAAATTAAGATGTAGAATTTCCAGACGTTATTGACAAATGGCCATTCTTGTGGAAATAGCTAAAGAAAGTAAAACTTAAATAGCAAGCGGGTCATTCCAATAAGGCAGTAATTTTTAGGGCGCCTGGGCAGCTCAGTCAGTTAAAGTGTTGCCTTCTGCTCAGGTCATGATGCCAGAGTCCTGGATTGGAGCCAGGTGTCTGGCTACAGGCTCAGATCGCCCTCTGTCCCTCCCCCGGCCTGCTCTCTTCCGCGAGCTCTCTCTCTCTCTCTCCCCCCCCCCTCAAATAAATAAATAAAATCTTTAAAAAAATAATTAGGCAGTAATTCTTTTTTTTTTTTTTTAAAGATTTGTTTATTTATTTGACAGACAGAAATCACAAGTAGGCAGAGAAGCAGGCAGAGAGAGAGGAGGAAGCGGGCTCCCTGCTGAGCAGAGAGCCCGATATGGGGCTTGATCCCAGAACCCTGGGATCATGACCCGAGCCGAAGGCAGAGGCTTTAACCCACTGAGCCACCCAGGCGCCCCATTAGGCAGTAATTCTTGACTCGCAGGTGGGAAGGTAGGGGGAGAGAGGGACGCGTACCCCAGGAGAAGCATATAAGAGTAATCAAGGGGACTTTTTAAACCACATCCTTGAAATTCTGATTTCTCTTCATGGAGCATTGCGTAATTCCCTCCTTCTGAAAGAATCACAGCCTCATCAAGTCACTGTCTTGTCACCATTACTGATGAGGAAACATGTTGTGTGGGGCAGAAAAAGAAGGTTGCAGCGGTGACAGCTTTTTAAAGACAAACTTTTTTAGATGCAATTTGGTACATTACTCAATAGTCTTAGCTATTTTTAATTGTAGCTTAATTTAACTCTAGTCCTCTTGTCCCCGTGCTTAGATAGTTGACGCTAAATAAAGAAGAGGCCTAAGCTTCTCTTTCTAGCATTTGTGTAGAACTTGGAAAGTCCTTATCACCTGTCCAGGCCCCTCTGCCTTCTCAAGAAATCAGAAGATGATTCTGCTGCACTGTACCTCCACTCTGACAGCAAAAAATTCATGACCCATTTTTTTTTTATTTTATTCTTTAAAGAACAGCAAAAATCTCTTTCCCAGCAGCTTTCTAGTTAGAATTTGCCAACTAAGTGTAACCTGGAATTTGCATATAATTTCTTTAGCAACTCTCTAGAAACCTGCAAAATTTACAATTGTGCAAGAGAATACCACATAAGGGAAAGGAAAAAAAAAAGTTACAGAGAATACTCAAGTTTCTACTCAGAACAAAACATTTTAAACAACCAATTTAAATAAGGCTCTCTGGCATATAGATTTAAGCTGGCTTCACAGTAGCCACATGTTGCACAACATTTGGGTTGAAAGTTAGTGGTTGAGCCTGGGCCACACGGACGGGCCACTGCAGACGTTCATGGTCGACCACAGCACTTTTTCTCACCAAATCTGGATGGACTTGCTGCATTTTTCTGAACACAGCACTCTCATCAGCCAAGGTTCCTAAACTCATGAAAGCAAATCAGGAAAGGCAAATATAGAATACCATTAAGGATACAATCGTGAGCAAAATAAAGCCCTTCCCTCCCAGAGCTAGCTTCTCGTGGGAGAAGCATAAGATAAATCAATAAAACAAATGTGTTTAATATCTGGAGCAGACTTTGACAGTTGCCTTCTAGGGTATTTTTTGCCTCTCTCTTAAATTAGCTGAGTAATGATTCTTACCTGAACACATAGCCTCCCAACTAAAAGATGATATTACTCAGCCTCCCTCATACTGAGGTGTGGCATAAGACTAAGTTCTGACCAATGACATATGAATAGATGTACTTTGTGGGACTTCTAGGAAGTTTCCTTAAAAGAGAGAAGGCCCATCCTTCTTCCTCTTTTCCTTCATCCTGCTGCATGGAAACCGGATATGATGGCTAGAGACCCAGCAACCATATGGAACCAGAGGATTAGGGTCACAACCTAGGTGCTAGGTTTTGAAAGGTGGGGGTGGGGGTGGGGGGGGAATCTTTAATCCTCAGTAACCATGGAGACCCTACTCCAGCTCTGGACTATCCACCTCCAGACTTCTCCTGCTTAAGAAAGAAAGAAATTTCCACTTCTTCCCAAGTTTCTGTTATTCAAGACCGAACCTAATCCTAATGGATAATTTCGAAATCCATAGGCAAACACCCTAAGTAATACTGCGCTAGATACATACAAGTGAAATACATGTCCAAGAAGAGAGGCGTAGAAGAGGCTATGGAAAAGAGGCAGACCTCAGCATTTCAACTGGAACGAATTAGAGATTTAAATGTTGACATTTGGCAGGAGTAAAAGTGAGCAGTTCCTTTCATGGTCATAGATTACATTTATGGAGGGGGGCATCGTGTCTGAAAATTTATTTGTACCAAATAAGTTAATGAGTGGTTAAACTACTACACAAAATTGAGGGATTGTCTTCTGTTTTATTTTATTTTTTTTTTTGAAAGATTTTTTTTTTTATTTATTTATTTGACAGAGAGAGAGATCACAAGCAGGCAGAGAGGCAGGCAGAGAGAGAGGAGGAAGCAGGCTCCCTGCTGAGCAGAGAGCCCGATGCGGGGCTCGATCCCAGGACCCTGAGATCATGACCTGAGCCGAAGGCAGCGGCTTAACCCACTGAGCCACCCAGGCGCCCCTGTCTTCTGTTTTAAAACAGTTTACAGAGCTGTGAATTTCCCACTTGCATCAGGTATTCCACGGAAACATGTCTCATCTGCATTCTGGCCCTCTTTGTCTTCTCTCATCAAAGCATCAGCACCATTGGAACACCAGTGCTGCAATCCTATCCTGTTTTTTTAAAGCACCAAAGCTATGCTTATTTGTATATTTGTTGGCATAAATTTGAATATTAATTTCAATAGGCATTGCCTCTAAATCTAGAAAATAAATACAGCCTGCTGCAATTATACAGATAACCAGTATTTAGGACACATGAGTGCCTAAAAGTTTTAAACCTTCTACATCTAATTATACTCAGATTATACTTAAACACACAAACTCACACAAACTCACAAAGTTGTCGGCTTATAGGTTGTGAATTTTTCAATGAATTTATGCCCTCAGCCAGGTGTAAAAGTTTCCATGTTGGAAAAATTGGCAATCCAGTTTCAGAAATATATTGGTCAGGAGCCCTCTTTTAGCTACAAATGACCGAACACGAACGTACAACTTCTATAACCTGTGAACGTATTGGCTCACACAACTCAGAACTCCAAGGGGTTGAGCAGCTTTGGGTACAACTGGACTGAGTGTTCAGACGATTCTCCCCTCAATCTTTCTGCGCTGCCTGACTCCCCTGGGTTCATTCTCAAGCAAATTCCCTCTGCAGGGGGTAGCAAGATACCCCTGCCCATCCCAAGCCAATGTTGTCCTTGCACCTACCTTATAATCTCAGAAGAACAAAGACCCTTCGTCTATATAGCAGTCCCCAAAAGAAATCGATCCTGGCCAACCTCAGTCAGGTGCCTAGGCTCCCTGGTTCAGCCTTAACTGAATCACATGCAGTTAGGAAAAAATGATTCCCCAAAGAAAATAATGGGAGCTGGCAAAAAGAAGGAGGAGGAGGAGGAGGAAGGGGAGGGGGAGGGGAAGGAGAAGAAAAGGAGAAAGAAGGAGAAGGGGGGGAGGAGGAAACAGGGGGTGAGGTAAAGGGGAGGGAGAAGAGGAAGAAGAAAGATGTATTCATGAAAGGACCATAATCATTCATTGGCTTTCGCTCAAATGAACATGAGATGAACGAGATCGACTTCTCACTGGGCTGGAAAAGCTGCATCCCTTCTCAGCTAGTGTGGGCTCTGACTGTAGAAAACCACTGAGAAGATGGGGGCATGTGCCAGCGCTTCTCAAACTTGGACATGCTTGCGAATCCCCTGGCATTTTGTTAAAATACAGATTCTGACTCAGTAGGTCTGGGGTGGGGCCCAGGCCTCTGTAGGTAGAGTAAGTTCCCAAGTCCATAGACTCAGCCAGTCCCCCGACCACACTGAGCAGCAAGGCTAGGTCCTCATCGCGACAGCAAGGCTGTTTGACCCCAACAGCATGGGTCACTGTCTCTCTCTCTGTTCAGAGCTGCGTCATCCTCTTAACGCCTTGGCGTGGCCACGAGTCCCATGGACAAAGCTGTGTCTACAGCTGCCATTCAGGGGTTAACATGGTGAAGGTCCCTGCCTTTTTGAATCCCCTAGAACAGGTTTACTGTCTTCTGCTGGGGCTGTAAAAGTGTCCCCAGCAAGTAAGCAACCTTCTATGTGACTGGTACCTGTTGAAGCAGATACACTGTGCCAAGCAATTAGGCTTTGTCATTGTTTGACTGCTGTTCTGTTTGGGTTCTTCTAAATTACGGAGAGTTTCAGAAAACTATACTACCGATAACACTACTTTCTGGACGTGCAAAATTACTTGTTTGCATAATTTACCGCACATGCATACGTCCTACTCAGCACCTGGGTGATCTTGTTCATTTAGCATGCAGGTGTATAAAAGATGTATAAGACCTTCTCTGGGATGCTCTCCAGACATAATACTCATCAGCCCAGAATTTCATCTGGGCTTTTGAACAGGACTCAAGAACGGGAAAAACAAGTGGAACTAGCCATTATTTAGCTGAATGCTACATTTCGGTGCCTTCCTCTCTACCCTTCTCCACACACAGCCTGTTTCCCCTTCTCCCTCGCTCCCCAATTTAGTCCACCTCCAACACTCCACTTGCTATCTCCATGAAGGAGCTAGGAGTGAAGGAAAAACCCAGCAGGACTGAAAAAAAATCGCAACATGGATTTTCCCCACCTTTAATAAATGCATTCGGGTGAAAATGAACTTCAAGGTTGGTCTTAAAGGGGAAGAGAACCCCTGAAGGGTACCCATTGAAGCAGAGACAAGACATCCCACCCTTTTGACCCAATCGACCCCAGGAGTTTATAGGCTGATCATATTACATGTAAACTTTGCCCGGTGATGCCATCTTCTTCTCTTTTTTTCCCCCTCTTTGAGTCACTGCGAGGAAGAATCCATGGAGCTTGTAGAATACCAGCTCACTCCCTTGCTACACCCCAGCACGGGCCCTCCAGCACAGAGTTCCATCTGCTACTCTCTTGCAAGTGTCTCTCCAAGAGTACAGCTCAACTGCCCACAAAGAAGAAAATGTCAGCCTAGTCAGGTGTTTGATTGCAAGCACTTGCTTGAGGTACAGGGCTTAATTTCTTGTATGGAAAATAAGCCATTCTTGGGAATCAAAAATTCATACCACATTTTGTAGAAATCTGATGGGAAACTATGTCTGGGGAAATTTCCGTGACTTAAGATATGCAAATTCACTATTTGATTGTAATGCCAACCCATGATCCTGTGCTACTAGCCTGCCTCTTATAAGATGAGAGGCTATAAAAACTAGTATATTAAAAATGTATCCACCAAAGTAAAATTAGTACTCAGCAAATGCTTATTTTTCTAGACTTTCATTTCTCAGATGGATCAGTATAATTTTTAGTGGTACATATTGCCAGTCTATAATAAATACATAAACCTATCAAAGCCTGATAGAAAAATGTATCAGATAATACCCTGTGAACTAGGGATCAATTCTATACTAGTCCAGCGGGATGTATCTAGTGACCTAATAGAATATTTCCAATCCTAATTTCTCTGATACTGTGAAATCAATTTTTCTAGAAACTATAACCAGTACATGAGTGTTTTACAAAAACTAATCATATTGGCATAATAGGCATGTCAAGTTACGGTGTAATGGACATTCTGTTGTCCTTTTATTGAAACTAATGGACTAGCGTTAAAAGGAATAAAATACTGAAAATGATAACAGTTTATGACTTTGATTTTTTTTTCTAGCCTCTTAAATTTGATGGTATAGCATATTGACTCTCAATCTCCTTTTATGGGTATTTGAGCTTGACCCTGTTAAAAATGATAAAGAAATGGCCAAGAAGGAGCATTTTTGCACTATCTGACCCTCAGCAGTGTAGTGGAGAAATAGCCAGGCTCTGGCATCTTCATCTGTGAGGTTCATATGTCAGCTGCTGCTGCTGGGAAGGCTCAGTGAGAGAGAAGAGTTACGACGATAGGCTCCTGCTTTGTAATGTTGACAAATTAGCCGATCTCAGCTCTTCGTTTCCAAAACACTTCTACCCAAGGAGAATGGAATGAAATTGAAGTTGGTCATGCCAACCCAGGATGACCTTGGATGAAATAGATCTCTCTGTTTACCAGGCATACAGATTACAGTGGGCTCATCAATCAGGAGGCCAACAGTATCATAGATTTATCTCACTAATTTTGAACTTTACAGCCTTTGGAAACTAAAGCTTTTTGCTAACTATTATTGTTTTTTAATGGGATTTGGAAGCCTTTGATACTTATCACAAGTGTGGCTGATAATCAGTTCTGTGATTATGTATTTAGTGCTAAATTCCCCCGCTAGGCTATACATGCTATGAAGTCAGGAACTGTATTACTGTATTCTTCCTTCTAATCTTAGGGCCCCAGTTGTGAGCGCAGGTTCTTAGCAGAGGGACCAATTTGCTTCTTAGCAGAGGGACAGTTTTTACCTGTTGTCCTGTAATAATTATTTAAATATGCAGTAATTCTCTCCTTAAGCACGCGTTAGGTGGATGAATGGACGAACAAACACTTGGCCATATATTGGAGATAACCACTGGGCTTGGAGTCAAGAGAAATCGGTTGGAGTCCTAGCTCTGCTCTGTGTGTTTTGTGACTTGGGCATAATCTGTGGCTTAAGCTCTCAGAGGTTAAGCTTCTTCACTGTGAAAGGAGAAAAATTACAGATCACATATAAGGCCTATCACATTGTAACTTTTCAGTAAGTGTTTCTTTTCTCCTTTATTTAAAGCCTCACTCTCTGATACAATTTTCTACAACAGTGAAAATGTTCTCTATTGGAGATTCCAATATGGTGGCTGCCAGCCCCACGTGGAATTTGAGCATGTGAAATGGAACTAGTGCCGCCTGGGTGCCTTAGTTGGTTAAGTGGCTGGCTGCCTTTGGCCCAGGTCTTGATCTCAAGGTCCTAGGATAAAGCCCCTGCCCAGCGGGGAGCCGGTTTCTCCCTCTCCGTCTGCCCCTCCCCCTGCTGCTTGTGAGCACGTGCGCGCGTGCGCGTGCTCTCTCTCCCTCGAATAAATAAATAAAATCGTTAAAATAGTGAAAACTGAGGAACTGAATTTTTAATTTTGTATAATTTAACTTAAACAGCCAAATGTTGCTAGTGGCTACTATATTTGTTATACAACATAGATTTAAGGGCGTTATAGGTTTCAGAAGACTCAAATGGGAGAATTAAATAAAGAGTAGATTTTAATACAGCTGTCAATAACTGTTCTGGGGCCTTCAGCACCTAGGATTAACGAGTGTATTCCGTTTCCTTTTATGAATCACATATTCTGAGGCTGGCCAGTCTGCACTGTTTTAATAAACTGTCCACATTTCGATGTAAATTAACTTTTTTAGGACCCAGAAGAGTTTTCATAATTATAATGCACATTTGATATGAAATGACTTTACCTTCTTTTCACCCATGAGAGACAGCCCCCAAGAGAACCATCATTTTATAACAATATTTGGCTCCCATTAAAATTGTGAAAACACCAAATGTGTTTTATTTACAGAATAAATAATTTGGAGTTACTTGGACTTCTTTCTAACTTTGGTGAGTAATATTTTAAGCAATTCTGATTGTCAATTTTTTTTAAATTGGGGATTTAAATTTAAATTTGGGGGGAGGGAAATAGATTTTATTCAATTAAATTTTCAGGCTGCTGCATTAGTCCTTGAGTGGTGGCTGATTGTTCACTTGAGAATGGAGGGAAATGAGGCAATAAATTTTCATTGGATTCCAGAAAAATTAAATGGAAGAATGATTTTGACACTTCACCTGGAAAAGGGACATCATTAAAAAACTCAGATGACTTTTCTCTGTAGCTACCATTTAAACTAGTAGTCATGAGGCATTCACTCAAAACACAATAGCACATTGTACTGTGAGCTGATTTTTAAGGAACTGTGTATACATATTAATACCAGAGCTTATGATCACCGGAGGAATCAAATGTGTACTGGTTACAAAATACTCAGTATACTTCAAAAAGCTGAAAGGAGCTGAAATACCCATTTTTTAAAATTCGTTCGAATTAATAGTAAAACCAAGATTCTCGAAGCTAAAACAAGTTCTCTTTTCACCTCAGTAGTGTGAGAAAGGACCATTACCATACCTAATTGTGCAGGCTTACACGCTGCTGCTCAGGGACTGTAGTATTATAGTAACTATCATTTTTTCCCTTTTTGTTAACTTGTGAGCTTTCTTTTTTTTTTTGCAGATGCCCAGAACTGACCTTTCAGAATGTGCCTAGATGAAAAATTCTCTTTGATTCATTGTCACCACAACTTTAGCTAGAAAAACAGCTCTGTTCCAAATCAGTACAAACGAAAGGTGTTGGCTTTTTACAAGCAAATCCAACTTCTCAACCAGTTCTCCTCAGAAGCCATTGCACCTGTTTGCCAAGGTCTTGCTGATGGAAAGGCAAAGCAGAAAACATTACCAGGTAGCCCTGCTCACACCCGCAGTTAATTATTACTCCAGTGGACAGTGGTTCAGGAGATTATACACATTTACAACACGATTAACTCCGTACTCATCAATTCCATTTTTTTTTTTATCAGAAATGTTGCCGCAAATGTGGCATAAATTTCCTGGGGACAGTGTTCAGTTCCGCCTTATTACACAGCATAGCTTTCAGAGATAGGAGGGACTACAGCTAATCCTAATTTAATTTCAGAAGGAGAAGGGAGCTTGCTGGCTTGCTACCAGTCCAATTCCATTTCTGATCTTATCCACCATTCTGACTGACACAGGCTAGAAATACCTGTATGAATGGTGGTACCGAAGACTAAGCCTGAATTTGGGGTAAAAGGGCAGAGTCTCTGAAATTTCCTGACACTGTCAAGTCTGTACCTGCAACAAAGGGTCCCGTAGCATGGTATACACATAGCTCTCAGCACTCGTACACCCTTAGAATCTTCCAGGAAGAGCATCAGTCCTATCTTGGAGAGCTCACAATTCCCAGAACCAAGCCACTGGCCTTTTAGGACAGAACTCGGGTGTTCAGCGAAGTCCCTCTCTATTAGAGGAAATAAATAAGTTGATGCCTTTTTAATCTGAGCAGATGCATGGAGTTTCCTATGGGGGATTCTCACAGGGATGTTTTTACTTTAATGTTTTTCTGCAAGAGAAAAGGAAGAGCCTGGTGCCCTCCTGGATCAAAAGCACAGGCATTTCATTAACTTGTGATGAATATATATGTATCAAATCCGCAGCCACTTAAAGAGGTGGAAATTACCCTCTTGGTTCATTGGACCAAGCAGGGATTCTTAGTATCATCGGTTCTTAACAGAGCCTCAACAGCTCCATAACTGAAGAAATTCACCAGGACCAGGCACATTATTTAGCCTTCCTATTATCTAGGATCCACACTCGGAACATTGTGTGCAAACACAAATCAGATATTCTTCTGGGATTTGTTTGCTGGATGTCACTTGGCGAGAATTCCCATAGCATCAAAATTATGCTTGGAGAAAAAAAAATGAAAGACTCAGAATGAACCATGCTGCTTTTTGCAGGAACAAAGCAATACAAAAAATAAAGCCTGTGACAAACTATTCTCCTCCTCACTGATACTTATCATCGGAGTCTTCTCTCAGCTTGTTGGCCAGACTTCATGCGAAACTTCGAGGATGGACACTGCTATAGTTTCTGCTGCTGGAAAATATGTAAAGATGCTGAAGCCCACAAACCAAAAAATCCTGGGTGCCTGGGTGGCTCAGCTGGTTGAGTGTCTGCCTGCAGCTCAGGTCTCGATCCTGAAGTCCCAGGATCGAGTCCCGCATCAGGCTCCTTGCTCAGCAGGGGGTCTGCTTCTCCCTCTTACCTTCCCCCTCTCATGCTCACTCCCTCTCACTCTCTCTCTCTTTCTCAAATAAATAAAATCTTTTTTAAAAGCTGTATATAGGTATGTATTTGTGAGTATGGGCGCACATGTGGAAGCTGTGAATACCTCACACAACCTTGTTAAGTGAAAATAACATTAAGATTGAAGCGTCTGAAATTAAAGCCTCTAGTGTGTCCCTCTGTGACTTGGGAAACCTTTACAAAATTGTCCAATCTCTCATTGAGAAAGATAAACATTCAAGAAGGGGTTTAAAAGAAAGATGTAAGAGAATAAAGCAGACTTTTCTATGCACTAGATTTTTATTTTTTTTTAAAGATTGTATTTCTTTGACAGAGAGAGAGAGAGAGAGAGCGATCACAAGGAGGCAGAGAGGCAGGCAGAAAGAGAGGGGAAGCAGGCTCCCTGCTGAGCAGAGAGCCCGATGTGGGGCTCGATCCCAGGATCCTGAGACCACAACCTGAGCCGAAGGCAGAGGCTTAACCCACTGAGCCACCCAGGCCCCCCTATGCACTAGATTTTTAAATATAATATAAAACTGCAGTCAAAAAGTGTGGTGCCAAACCCAAGAATAAAGGACAAGAGCAATGGACCGAAATCACAGACTTAAAACCTGCTCACCTGTTGGCTAGGGTGTAACATATTTCCTGATAGTGTTGGCACTGTGTGATAGACAGGAGGGTGTCATGAACTTTAGAATCAGACACAGTCAAACGTGGATTTGAATTCCAGTTCTACCATGGTCTTGCTGTGTGGTTTTGAACCAGTTTATACTCTTACTAAATATGAATCATCTAAATCTAATGGAGGTGATGATGTATCTCTTGAGAGAGCTGAGGATTTGAGAAGCAAATGATCCATTATATGTATCCATCTAGGCTTTTAATTACAGAGACATACTCTGGCTAATTTGGGCCGAGTAGGAATTATTGAAGGCCTCTGTGTGGCTTACAAAATTCCTGAGGAGGTTGGAGAACCAGGCTTGGGAAAAGGAGGGACCAAAGAAGGCAGGGCTGAAGGCAAAAGAGCAGAAATCCATGCAGCAGAGAACACATGAAGACTCCCAGCCCCACGACTGAACACGAGGCTGCTTACAGCTAGCGCTGCCCCATTTACTCCTGGGCAGGAGGAGCTGTAGGCATCACACATCAGCGGCCTTTGCTTGTTCCACCTCCTGTGAATCAGCCGATCCAGCTGTGAAACGTGAGTGGATTCATTGATTGGCGGAGCCTCGATCACGTGCTCCTAACCAAAGTGCAGAGGAAGCCGGGAAAATAAGGCCTTGGCCTTGTCAAGTCTTGTAGTCAAGTCAAGCTCCTTTCCTTGGTCAAGGTTCCTAAGACAGAGAATTTACAAACAGAACTTCAGGCCCTGAGTACAAAATATGTCAAAGCTCCTGACACCCAACAGATATCCAACAAATGGGGACTCCAAATATTTTCACACATCGGTGCAAGAAATTATTCAACAAATGGTGCTGAGATCATTATTTATTTGGAAGAAAAAAACCTAAAATTCACCAAAATAAATTCCAATTGGATTAAAGATTTTTTAGAGAAATCAATTTGTAAAAAAAAAAAAAAAAATCACATGTTACACTGTATCCATCAATACAGCCTCTTGAACCACCTAGAAAGGAGGCTCATTTGAGTGCTGTGGGTTTTCATTCTTTTTTTTTTTTAATAATTTATTCGTCTATTTAACAGAGAGAGAGAGATCACAAGTAGTCAGAGAGGCAGGTAGAGAGAGAGGGGGAAGCAGGCTCTCGGCTGAGCAGAGAGTCCAATGCGGGCTCAATCCTAGTACCCTGAGATCATGACCTGAGCCGAAGGCAGAGGCTTAACCCACTGAATCACCCAGGAGCCCCTGCCGTGGGTTTTCTAATGGTGTTTCCACCAATTCTGGAAACCCAGGAGAGGCTTACCTCCTTAACCACTTAAAACCAGCCCTATATGCCCTGCTCCTAATTCTGCATTTGACCCCCAATTAGAAACACTTCTCTTTCATTTTCTGGAAACAAAATGTTAAAATAACTTCTCATGTCATAACTTCCGCGAGACTTTCTTAGGATCATTCAGCCAGCATTGCAGATGACATTACAGAGAGTGTTCTAATGGCTTAGAGTCTATGTTTCCACAGAATTGTAGGTTCCAGGTAGGCGAGGACCTTGTTTTATGCATCTTTGCATCTTCCTCTGCCTGCCTCAATGTTTTGAACAGAACAGCCTATCAATTCATCATTGAAGAAGAAAACTGAGTTGCTGGTTATCTGTTTTGAAATGTCTGCTAATGGTTTTAGTTTTGAGCACTAACTCAGATAAAGTAATCTCTTTGTTCCTTTCCTTTAGAAGAGCAAGTACACTTAACATTGTTTACTCCTCCATAACTTCACATGACATCAAGTATTGATCATTCTAAGTTTGATGAAATGACTCATAGGTGACAACTCTTACATTCGCAGATGGACGGCTTTCCAGAATGCATACTCCTCTTTTTCCTCTCTTATCTATAATCCTTACTGTTCCCCATCTTCATCTCCTACTCCTATATCTAGTTCTGAAAGGCTAGTCAAAGATGAGTGAGACTGGTCAGAAATTTTTCTTTTCAAGCTGTATTTCTTGTTGGTTACATTTTTCTTCTTAATTTACTGTTTTTCATTATTGTTAGAATAGATATGTGATCTGAAACATTAATTTTCTCATCTGAAGTGATTCTTGCTTTTCCTTTGGCTTTCTAAAGGATTCTGATAGTATTTAAGTTGAGAGATCACTTTGAGACCCTTGGATGCAAATAACCATAAATATATATATATATTACTATTGCTGCTATTGCAAAGGGGGGGACTCCATTTCTTATATACGTAATTTTTCATTGTGAAATGTTAGGAGCAAAAACACTGTTAATCATGATACATTCCTAAATAACACATAAATAAGGATTCACTGTCTCTGAGAAATTCTACTCAGCTTCAGACCTGAAAAAGGCCAGTTGCTGCCCTTTCTGACTCATCTCTGAGAACGAAAAGAACCAAAGTCAGTTCCCTTTAGTAAAACTCTCTTACATATTTTATTTGCTAATGTACAGCTAATTTCTAAATTAAGAACAGGCTTACAAGAAAGGTTAGGAACTTCTTCACTCTAATCCATCAGTAAGTCTGATTTTGATTGAAATTTTAAATAACTTTTGATAATTAATGCATCTTGGGTTTTGGATTTCAAATAAGATGAAAGAAGATGTTTTCTTTCTGATTTAGAGTTAGATTTAGCCCAGTCAAAAGATACCAGAGTTCCTCCAAATGAAATACTTTGGGAATCCCCTCATTCTCCCAAGGTCAACATGTATTGGTCATATACTCATGTCACCAAAGTTTAAATGATCAAAGTGTTGAACTATATTTATGATTAGGTCAAGGGTCACAAACATTTCCTGTAAAGATCCAGATAGTTTATACTCTTAAGCTTTACCTCTCAAATCTGCCAGTGTACTACAAAAGCAGCCACAGACAATGCATAAATGACTGAAGGTAGCCTTGTTCCAATAAAACTTTATTTATGAACACTAAACTTTGAATTTCATGTGACATGAAATATTATTTTTCTTTTTCTTTTTTGCAAAATGTAAATGGCATTCTTAGCTCATGGGTAATATAAAAATAGATATCTGGCCAGATTTAACCAGCAGGCTGTACTTTGTTGACTCTCACTGTAAGTAAATTGGGGATGAATTTCTTGAGACGTTTTCAGCAACTAGCCTATAATATTGAAGTTCAAGCTTTGCCATTCTTCCATAATACAACCCCAAATTCTTTCCATTTATGCTATGTATTCATTAAAATGAAGGGTGTGGGTTTAGATGTACTGACATTGAATGTTCCCCAAGGCACATGTGTAGAGTAGGCTCATATTTGTGTTTAAAAATGAAAACTATAGGGACACCTGGATGGCTCAGTTGGTTAAGCATCAGACTATTGATTTTGGCTCAGGTCATGAGCTCAGGGTCATGAGCTCAAGCCCCCCATCGGTCTCTGCACTGGGCAAAGAAATTGCTTAGGATTCTCTCTCTCCCTCTCCATCTCCCTCTGCCCATTTCTGCCCCACAGTTCATGTGCACAAGCACTCTCTCTCTCTCTTTCACACACACACACAATAGTAAACAAATAAATAAGATAAAAAGTAAAACAATATATACTATACATATATATTCTTCTCTATGCAAAGAATAGTAGTTGCCTCCATAGAGAGAATTAGAGGACAAAGAGGGACAAGAATGAGCAGGTGACTTAATTTTTACTCTATCCCATTTTGAGATTTTGACTTTTGTACCACTTAAATGAACCCATGCTTAAAATAATAAAATTTTTTTTAATTTAAAAATGCTAAAAGGAATGACTTGAAGCATCCTGAAGTCAGTACCCAATACTCTCCAAATTAAAGGCAGGGGCCCAGAGCAAGAGTACAAATGAAGTTCCTGGTCTAAATGGTTCAAATTCACATTCTCTTAAGCCCAATTTTGCTGTCTCGTATCATTTGTTTTGCATTCCAGCTTTGCATTGTCTGTTAATCTGGAGATCTGAATTTCTGTCATTTTACTCCTTGCAATCTGTAGTTGAACTGATGGAGAACCAGTAATTCCCAGAGCTCCTTTCATCAGCTAGAGGCCCTCTATAAAATATCCACAGGAAGAAAAGAAGGAGGGGAGGAGGGAAGGAAGGAAGGAAGGAAGGAAGGAAGGAAGGAAGGAAGGAAGGAAGGAAGAGAGAAGAGAGGAAGGAGGGAGGAGGTATGGAAGGAGGAAGGAGGGGTGGAGGAAGAAGGAGGGAAGAAAGAGAAACTATGCAACAGAGACCCTATGTGGATCCACAAAGCCTAAAGCAGTTATTATCTGAGCCTTCACAGACAAGTTTGCCAACCTCCCCTGGGTCTTGAAACAACTGTGGGGGTAAATAATACCTTAAAAGTCCAGCCCTGAAAGAAATCAGGAGCCCAAGGAGAGCATTTCACTTTGCTATTTTCACTAATGCTGCATAACAAACCTTCCCCAAACTCCTTGAATGAAAATAACAATACTACAGTTTGCCCATCTGTGGGTGGGCTGAGCTCTCTGGAGCACTTCTGCCCATCTTGGCTGGCCTCACTCAAACATCTGTGGGAGGGTTGAAGGAGCCACCATAGGTGAGGCGAGGCTAGCCCAGTCTGCAGGTCTGAAGCCTGCATCTCTGCCACTGCCTCTCACTCTCCTTAACTCTCCTGGGCTAGCCAGGACATGCTTTTCTGGGGCAGTGACAGAGACTGAAAGAGTGTGGAAATGCACGGCAACTCTTAGGGGCCAGTTGGAACTAACAAGCTGTCATTGACTTACCCTGCGGAACCTTGATCAAAGCAAACCACATGGCCCAGCCCAAAGTGAAACAGCAGGGAGATACCCTTCTGCCTGTAAGAGGCTGCCTAGTCATAGGGCAAGGATGGGAATAAGGGAGGATGGGGAACCGGAGCTAAAAATGCAAAATGAAATTCAGTTCAATACTTAGTTAGCATCAACACACGCCAGGCACTCCTGTAGGTGCTGGGATGTATGGGCAAAAAGACTAACAACCATCCCTGCTGGGGGACTTTGATTCTAGTGGGATGTAGAAGAGTTTTAATGTTCAACGCAGCCCCCCTCTTGTACATTTTGTTCTGTTTCACTGGGGGATGAGTTCAATGGCTTGTTTGCTCTAGAAGATGGGAATCATCTAGGCTTGGCCAGTTCTATGTCCTCCTGTACCCAGTACTAGGCTTCAGGCAATGTAAGTGCTCAATAAAAGGGAGGGAGGGAGGAAAGGAGTGAATGAAGCATTTTCTATCTCTCTTTTCTGAGCATCATTGAATCTCCACCAATTCATCTACATACAGATTGAAACAGCCAAAATGACAGAAATTCAGATCTCCTGATTAGCAGACGATGCAAAGCTGGGACACAGAACAAATGACAAGCGACAGTGAAACTGGGTTTAAGAGAATTGGAATCATTTCAGTGAGAGAGCCCACAGACAGCACATGCTGCTCAGTATAGAAAAATGGGTCACCTCTACCAGACCAATTACCATGCAGCCTAAGACACCAGGGATAGAAGTAGAGCCCTTGTGTCACAGGCTGGTCAGAGAAGAATGTGGGTGGCTTGTGGAGCCCCCAGTGCTGTTATGTGGCACCCAGGTGCTGACAAATGGGGAGCCCATGTCCACAACAGGATGGCAGACCCATGTTCAAGAAAGTGTGTTATGCTCAGTAGGTTTCTTGACCTTGACCTTCCCAGGATAGAACAAAGGTGGCCCCATCGCACAGCAGAGAGGGCTTCGCTGTTCGGTGGCACGGTACTGTGCCACTAGGGTGCCTGGAAGCGAGAGTCTGCAGAGGATCAGGACCCACCATGCAGAGGCAGCCCTGGGGGGTTGCCATCGCTCTGGACAGGGAGCTAGAGGCCTTCGCTCTAGCCCAGATGGGATTCCTGAGAAAGGCTCCCTGATCTTAGTTTCTTCATCTGAGAAATAGGCATTATGCTAATTGCCCTATTTACAGTAATCACAGGATTTTAATGAGATTGGAAGAAATAGCAAGTATAAAAATAAACTAAAATAAGGCCAACTCAGGGAAGACGAGGAGGATTTGGTCTTGTCTTGAGCGAGCCATTGATATTCTGTGTTTGAGGAGGGGATGGAATGTATGGGGTACCAAAAACTTCAGAACCACGAATAAGATTGTTTTCAAAGTTGAAAGACATGTGTCACCTGGGGAAAAAATAACAGTGAAGGATGATTTTTGGAAGTTTGAAAAGTAAAAGTTTCACAAGCCCAACTCCTCTCAGGGGGTTCATAAATATGGGAAATAAATTACTGTTGAGCACAATCCAAACAGAATGTGAATGACTCCGAAATATCCCTTTTTAAATAAAAGAGAATAGAGGGATTAAGATAAGGGTGGGGAGGGGTAATGGGGGAAGAGAGCAAAGAGGCCAAAGATTAATTTGCAAAAGACAAACCCGTTCTTTTCCTCAAATGGTTGTGATCTTCGGCATGGGATGAGCATAGACAGGTGTTCCCTTTCCTTTCTAACCTATTAGTGGTGTCTGCACCGGCACCTGTCTTTGGAAGGGCTCTGTGGGCTCTGCTCTGATCGGGCTACAGCTCTTCATGAGCCATCACCTATCTCCCCTTTTACCTCAAGCCCGCCTCTTCCTCTCCCTGACCCATGGGACACAAGGAGGAGGAGGGATGGGGTGTCCTAGTGATGTGGAAACAGCTCCATACATCCACTGGGCTGAAAGCGATAACAACAAAATTTATGCAATCCACGAAAGCACAGAATTGGGTAGTAAAACCGGATAAATCATTTCGCTTTATAAAGCAAATTCTCACCAACTGCTCCCCAGATCATAACGTCTGGGGAGCATCGCTCTTCACCTGGTCGCACCCGCTCCCCTAAAAATGAAGCGCCTGGCCGCCTCCGGAATTTATGCAAATGCAGGCAGGATTTATGCATCTGGGTGATCCATCAAAGATCAGAAGGTGTCTCCGGGCATGAATTACAAGGCCTCTAAAAGCAATGACTCTTTTATAGGGTTTGAGATTGTGGCGATTTTCCGTAAATCCTGCCCGAGTCACACAATAGGCCAAGAGCAATTAACATGAATTAAACAATCCCATAAAAAGGTTGCTGTGCTGACACACTGATAACCTCTAAATGCACTCAGCCTGCTGACGGTCCTGACGGTACTTCTTCGGCAGCACCAGGGGTGCTGGCCCGGGGCTGTGCCCGGGCGACTGCGCGCATGCGCCCTGCGCTGCGCCCCGCACTCCGCCAACAGGCTGTCTTGTGAAGAAGAGATTCTGATTCAGTAGGTCTGTGGTGGGGCCCAAGAGTCTGCATTCCCAACAAGCTCCCTGGTGGTATCAAGGCTGCTCATCCCCAGACCACACTTTGAGAAGCAACGTTGTACCGGAGTTCTCAAAAAGGACCCAGGACGGGGTGGCCCAGCTTACAGACAGTGAGAACAACCCAGACCATATCCAGCGCCTTGCTAGTGTGCTGGCCCGTCTGCCCTGCTTCTCTAACCCCAGGAGGCTGTGCACGGTGAGCAATAAGCAAGCAGTATATTACGCGGACACCAGAGTTAGCCTCAAAGTCATTGCAGATCCTGGAAGCCTCATTCTCTGTTGAAAGGAGCAGAGGAAAAAAAAAACCGCTTCTGAGAAAGTAGAGTGTGGGAAGATCCCCATTCCCAGGTGCTCTGTGTTTTGCACCTGCAGGCTAGAGGGAAAGCCAAGGCCCCCCATCATGAGAGGCATTGAGGGGTGGCTTTTCCAGAGATGGAAGGGTCGGGAACCAGATTTCGAGCCTCTCAGTGGAGCTGAGAACCCCTGTCCCTGGGCATAGCCTCAGTGCTCTGTCTTGACACCCCCGGGGGCACAAGGAAGGAACTGGATTTAAAGACCAGCATGTGGCCAATAATGAGGGCTTGGGTGAGGAGGGAGTGCAGTAGAGGCAGGAAGTGAGTGTATGTGTGGAGAAAAGGGGCAGGAAGAAGGAGTGGTGGGTACAACAGAGAATGAGCAAAGGCCAAACATTTTTTTTTTTTAATGGCCCCCGGGGGGGTGGGGGCACCTGAGTGGCTCAGTCAGTTAACTGTCCCACTCTTGATTTGGACTCGGGTCATGATCTTAGAGTCGTGAGATAGAGCCCCGCGCTGGGCTCCATGCTGGGTGTGGAGCCTACTTAAAATGGTCTCTTCCTCTCCCTCTGCCCTTGCCATCCCCCTCTTAAAAAAAATTGTTAAACATTGAAAAAGTAACTAAAAATAGCCCCAGAAGTTTTGGGCAGGACTGACTGAAGTGGTAACAACAGAGAAGAGCCCTCCCTCCCCCAAAGCGGGTAGCCACGGTAGGAAAGAGCACCCCCTCAGGACTGGGACAGAGAAGTTAGAGAAAATAGTAGAGAGACCAGAAGAGAGAAGTTCAGAAGCTCTCAGAGCCCCTCTCTGGGAGCAGATGTGAGGTTTGTAGCAGCCCTATAAAACCGTAGGCCAACAGATCATAAAAATATATTATGATATTATAATGATGTGGCTGCAGAAAGCATCAGTAACAATGTGTTGCCTGTGGACAACTTCCATTTTAATTCAGTAATGATGTGATTGAAATTAGAAGTGTGCCACGAGGCCATGGAAAGGGTGTACTTTTCTTAAAGTAACCCTGTAGCAAATTCCTGATCCCCAGTAAACTCCAGCAGGAGAAAACTGGGCAAGGAAAAGGGGGGCTGTTCACTTAGGTGGGTGAGCTCTCAGAACAGGAAGTCACCGGAGGCGTGAGATGTGAGGGAGAGGCCCAGAGTGCCTCCTTCACACAGGGCGTTCTGGGGATTCCTCAGAGACAGGAATATTCGAAAGAAGAAATTTGTCCTTGAGTCTGTGGCCTTTCCTTTTTCTTCTCTCTCTGACACCCTTCCTCTGTAACATTTTCAGCGCGACTCAAGCCAACTCAGCTATTTATAGAGCAAGAACAATTTTACCACAGGGTGTGGTGTTTAATTTGAAGAGACGTCAAAGAGTGAGGGGCAGATGGCTGAGCAGGCAGTGCCTCTCAATGACCTTGATGGAGGCACCCAGGCCCACTGCCTCACCCTGAGTTCTGCAGATCCAGGAATGTCATCTGATGAATGAATCCTGAACTGATCAAGCTCAAGGGGGAATGGAATAAATTGATAAGCCAGGTGCCTGCTTATTAATTTCTAATGGATCTATGAGGTGGCTTATGAAAGGAGAACAATTGCCAGATCAGATGATTCTTTCTGGAAGGGTGTTCAATTCAAGAGACTCGGATTATCTATCACAAGATCTATTAAATTTGGAGGATCTCAAATCTTATAGCGTAAAAGAAAGCAATTTGCAAAACACTTCTTCTTCAAACCGTACTGAAAGAAAGACCAAGTCTTGTTTACCCTACTCCACTGTCCCATAAATTTAGGAGACCAGTTTCTCAAAGCATCTTTTCTTTAACTGGTTATTGTATTGGTTTCCTAGATCTGCCATTATAAGGTACCACAGACTTCATGGTACAAACAGAAATTTATTGTCTCAAAGTTTTGGAAGCTAGAAGTCAGAAGTCAAGGTGTTGGCAAGATCATGCTTCCTCTGAAAGCTGTGGGGGAATTCTTCCTTGCCTCCTCCTGGCTGCTTTCTGCTGACTTTCTGGCAAATTTCAAGGTCCCTTGGCAGGCGGCTGCGTCAGTCCGATCTATCTGCACATGGCATTTTCCCTGTGCCTCTTCTCTCCAAGGACACCTGTTGTTTTGGATTATAAGCCCACCCTACTGCAGTGTCTACAACCACCCTAAAACCAAATAAGGTCACACTCTGAGATGCTGGGGATTAAGACTTCAACATACCTTTTTTGGGGAGACATTATTCAACCCATAATAGTTATGCTCGAGGCTGGTTTAATTAGATATTGCACATTAATTCGCATCTGATGCTAGCTACCTTGCAGGCAGGTGTTGAAGTGACTTAACTATGGGTCAGGCCAGTCCCTGCCCTCAAGGATCCCACAGTCTATCAGAGGAAGTGGATGTATGAGAAATTTACTTGGCATTCTCCCCCCACATGCGAGAGAAAGTTGAAAATATATCAATGCTGAGGTTCATACCCTTGACATCTGGAATGAGGCACAGCAAATTAGTATATTGGAATAGTTCCCCAAGTATGATGGTAAATTTTCTTGTCAACTTGACTAGGCCTCAGAGTACCTAGATATTTGGTCAAACAATATTCTGGGTGTTTTTGTGAGGGTCGGTCTCGTCCAATCAACTAAAGGCCTGAATAGAACAAAAAGGATCACCCTATGATTAAGAAGGACTTTTTCCTGCCTGACTGCTTTCATGCTGGGACATCTTTTTTTTTTTTTCCCTACCTTCAAACATGAACTGAAACATTGGATCTTTCTAGGTCTCTTTTTTGGCCTTCCAAAATGGAGCTATACCATGAGCTCTCCTGGATCTCCAACTTGCCAATTATGGAACTTGGGATTTGTCAGCCTCCATAATCATGTAAGCCAATTCCTAATTGTGTGTGTGTGTGTGTGTGCGTGTGTGTGTGTGATACGATATTATATATATTTTGGTTCTGATTCTCTGGGGAATTCTAACTAACATGATTCAGGTGATTCAAATATGTTACAAGAGTTAAGAACTACTGACTTAAAAACCCCAGACAAGGAAATGATTAATTCTGCCTGGAGAGGAGACTTCATAAAAGCCATTACATCTGAGCCACAAAGAATGAGCAGTTTTTGCCTTGCCAAGCATATGGGGCCAGAGGAAAGAGGATTAGCAAGAGGAGCAAGGAGGCTGGGTGGGAAGACAGAAGGAGTAACTGGAGATGAAGCTAAAATGGAAGGGCTGGGCCCTGATTCTGACCTGCTGCAAATGCCATGGCTAAATAACATGGGGACCTATTCAAAAGTTTTACACAAGCAAGAAGGTGACCACCTGCAAGCCAGGAAGAAGGCCCTCACCAAGAACCAAATCTGGGCCACCATCTTGCACCTCCCAGCTTCTAGAACTAGGATAAATCAATGTCTGTTATTTAAGCCTATGGTATTTTGTTACAGAGGCCCAAGCAAAAGATGTTATGTTCCTGGACTAAAGGGGAAAATAGAGGTATCTGTGTTGTTTGTTTTTATGTCTTAGAGCTAGAATAAACAGAATTTTGGTATTTGGGCTTGGAAGATGAGGAGTGGCCATCAAATATAACTTCAAAGTGCCCAACTTAGAGTAGGAGCTAAGAGAATTGTATTCAGAGGAGAAGCAGATTTTGTGGAGGACAGAATGAGTTTCACTTAAATTTGAGGTGCCACAGGGCATTTGCGTGGAGTTGCTCAGTGATATGATAAAAACAGGTTTCCAGCCTTTGAAAAAGGGACTGTGCTTTTTATAGGTAAAAATTGTAGAGTAATCAGAATGGAAGTAATGACAGAATTTGTGGAAGTGTGTAAGATGAGCTAGGAAGAATTCAAAGAGGACTGAAAACAGAAGCTAAAGTAACTATTTAAGGGACAAAGGAGGTGACAGAAGTCTTTTCTTTAAGTTGTTCTAGGGATTCTTTGCTCTCTAGTGACCTAGAAGAGTTTGTCTTAAAATATGACATACCTTCATTCTCTGAGGCCTGCTCATTGAAAACTGGCCCCTACTTTTTCCAGACCTTTCTTCTCCATGAAGCAAGTATGGCTCCTTAACTTGTCACTTGTTTAAGAGAAAGCCCAGAACATTCACACAGCCTCTACAGCCCGTCATCACCAGAATCACATTTTCCTCACTGGACTGGGCTCAGTGACCTCTACAGTTCTTTCTCCAGGGGTCTCGGAATCTCTAGAAGGATTGTAGGAACAAATGCCCTGCCTCACCTACCTTGATAGTTCATTTCACTGATGGCCCCAGAGAGACTCTCCTCCTGATATACACATGTCCTGGAATTCATGTGCTTGTGTACTCCCCTCCCCTTGAGTCTGGGCTCAGCCTATGATTTGCTTTAACAAATGTGGCAGAAGCGATGCTGTGTCTGTTTCAGTTCTAAGCCTTAAGAGGTCATGGAAACTTCTACTTCCACCTTCTTGGGAGCCCTGAGATACTATTAAGATGTCTGTCTTCTCTGCTGGAGAGAACATTCAGAGAAGATAGTTCTGTGAACCCCCAAGAAGAGGGAAAAAGAGTGTGAGAGAGAGAGACCAGCATGCCAACATCCCAGCTGAGCCCATCCCATAGTTGATAACCAGCTAAATGTGGTCACCTGAGTGACCATTGGCAAGGCCAGCAAAGAACCACCCCGTTGGGCTCAGCCCTAATTACAGAATCATGAGTAAGTAAAGTGGTTTTTGTTTCAGGCCACAAAGTTGTAGGATGGTTTGTTACCTAGGAATAGAGAGCAAAAAAACACATGATTCTGCAAACCAGAGGTTGGCAAGGGTGGTATGACAGGCCCCAGGTCTGACCTTTTTCCTTATAAAGCTGATAAAGGATAGAATTGTTCATTTGTTTCGACCTATAACTGTATTAGTCTTTTTTTTTTTTTTTCAGTATTTTTGGCATTTTGATATCTTGGGGCCTCGCTGACCCTGGAGAAACTGTCCCTCTCTGGGATAGCCAATTCCTAGAGATAATAAAGAGTTCTACATCTTTCATATCCAGAGCTCATACCCCACCTACCTCCTTTACTGGCTTCTCATAATCTAGGCTGCCTTCAGCTTGCCCTAATCACCACTGCTGGGTATCAGAATTCTAAGCCTACTTACCCTGCCTTGACGTTCTTCACACAGTAATCACAGTAAAGGTTCTTGCCCAAGTTTCCCTGATCTCTCTGCCTCTTGAACAACACTTGCTGTATGCTCCCTGCCCCCACAGCCTGCAGCCCCTCTTCTTGGGATCTGTGAGTCTAATGAGCCATCTTCTCCATGGTGATCATCTCCTAAGCCGTTAGCCTTGCTTCACCTAAAGAATAATAAAGCCTGGGGGTGCCTGGGTGGCTCAGTCGTTAAGCTTCTGCCTTCCACTCAGGTCATGATCCCAGGGTCCTGGGATCAAGCCCCACATTGGGCTCCCTGCTCAACGGGAAGCCTGCTTCTCCCCCTCCCACTCCCCCTCCTTGTGTTCCCTCTCTTGCTGTGTCTCTATCAAATAAATAAATGAAATCTTAAAAAAAAAAAAGAATAATAAAGCCTGTAAAATAAAACAAGAAACTGTGAACATAAATGGGTGGGCAAATCCTATGGCCTGTGTGACTCTCCCCGATGACAAAGATAGATGAGGCAGTGAGGCAGGGGTGGTTAGGAAGGACCATCTTGTAACATTGTGCCATTAAAAATAATAGTAACTATTTTTGGATGCTCCCCATTAATCTTCAGGATAACTCCAGAGGGTGGATTTTAGTGTCCCCATTATCTAGAAGTGAAAATGAAGGCTTAGGTACTATACCACTAGTAAGTGGCAGAACTAAGATTCTAACCCAGTTTTGCTGGAATCCAAAACTAGAACTCTGTCTCATAAGCTGCCCCAAGAACCTTGGCTAGGCTCGCTATAGTTTGCTAAGCCTTCCAATAAGCTATATAATACCTTGGTAGGTTTTCTGTGATGGATTTTTGAACAAATGAGTTTTATCCTCTTTAATCACCTTTTTCTGACTATAAAAGTAATAATAGTCATTGACCATTTGAAATACAAAGAAGAAATTTAAAAATCACTCATACACACACTCAGATAACTGTTGTTAACCTTTAGGTCTATGTCCTTGTAGTCTTTTTTCCATACCTATATCATATATATTTTGCAAAACTTAAATTAAACTCACTATCTCTTGTAACCTACTTTTTAAATCCAAAAATATATTGTGAGCATTGTACCATACCATTAAATATTCCCCTGAGACAGGGATTTCAATGGCTAATTTTTTTTGTCTCTTAGTTTATAAATACTATAGCCATTTATTAATCCTCTCCTATTATGTGAATTATTCCTAATATTTTGCAGTTAAAAGTGCTCTATTCTGGGGACCTCCAGAGGGAGAGATTAATAAATGAATGTGGAATGAATGCATGAATTCTCCTGTTGGGGGATTTTGAACAGGACATTCAGGTTTCACTCAGGGAAAGGCTCGTTTATTAAGCCTTAGACCCCTCAACAGATCCGTGAGGTCAGTGTTATCAACATCTCCAATTTATAGGGGAGGAGACTCAGGCCAGGGAGATGTGATCACCTCCCTCAGAATGTTTAGAGCCCCCCCTTCTTTTCCCCATGCCTAGATCCTCCAGGCCCAAAGACCTCCAGTGCAGCTGGAGCTCTGTGCCCAGATTCCCCAGAAAATGCTCCTGGGACAGGATGTTGAGCTCAAGGTTCTAGGTTCAGCTTGAACCCACTCTGGGTCCCCCCCAGAGTCAACCTGAAACAGAACCGTCCCTTCCCCAAAGATGTCATGCTAGGCCCAGCTATAGCAGAAAAAAAAAAACAGTGTTCAGATTAATATCCTCCTGTATCCTTATACATAATTCTTTGTGAGCATCTCTCATATCTTCAGATAAATTCCTAGATTTAGAATTGCTGAGTCCAAGAATATGCACATTACTAAGACTTTTGATACTCATTTGTCAAATTTCCCTCCAGAAATGCTGCACCAATTCCCACCTACCCCAGAGTCCTTTGTTTTTAGCATAAAATAAATCTCCGCTAGGGGCTGCTATGTGTGTGTGCATATATGACTCAACTACATACAGGGTCCCTTCCGTGCTCGGTACAACCGAAGTTTAGTCCTCAATTAGTAGCTATAGTTGGTAAGTAGTGAGATTCCCTAGACTTGAAATCTTGATTCCAAAAGAGCAACACAATTTCTCAAAGGGACTTGCCAACCTGATCATGGAGGGACTACTTTTCTTCAGCCGTGTGGAACTAGGACTTGTGACTACTCACCTTACTTAAATGACAGGTTTCTGGGCTTCCCTCAAATATGTTCGGACTGTGAGGAACCTGTGTACGGTAAGTCACAGAGAGAAGGCCAGCAAGCAGTGCGTACGACTTCAGTAGAGGATGGGTGGCTGGAAGAGGTGGCATTTACCTGCTTCTAAAGAACAAGAGATGTCGAATCCCAGAATGCAAATGCATAGGCAAAGGAGGAACTACTTACCTGACGTGACCCAAAGTGTCTCCCATACAGACTCATGCGCCCAAATGCCGTCCCTCCGCCCCCCACCAGTCTTCTGTTGCGTGCCCTAAATTCTAAGTTGTAACACCTTTGACTTCAAACTGTAAAGTCCCTGTTAAGACACAAATAGATGAGCTAGAAGGGATAACGCCGTAAGCCGTTAGCAGCATTAACAACTTAGCCCAAATGAGCTTAGCAAGTAGCTGGAGTCACCCAGAAAGGCCCCAAGGAAATGAGACCAGGGTGTGTGATATTACACAGAGGCCAAAGCCGGGGCGGGGTGGGTAGCAAAGTAATGTCCTGGGTGATCTGGGGACAGAAGGATGGCTCCGGTGGCCAAAGGGACACCATGGGGTGTTTCTGAGGGCACAGAGGTAAGAGGCCTCAAGGGACGTGTCTAATGGTGTTTGGGCAATTTACCAGGATTGTTGGACTGACACCCGAGAGACCCGTTCCCTGCTGGTCTCTTAAACACACTGGTTCGGAGCAAAGAACACGTCGCTTCTATTCCTGTCACCCTCAGAACTTCTGGCAAACAACTTGCTGGCTGCTCCTCTGACCTGCTCCTTCCCCAGGTGCATGCGCAGTAGCCATCGAGGCAGGGGCTGCCCAGACCTGGTCACATCCATTAATAAGGCACTGATTCTATCAATGGCAACCCTGAGGAGATTTCTCTGTGCCGAAGTAAGGCACTAAATATAATAGCCTCTTAACTGGCACATTGTTATCAGTATTATTATGGCTTTCTCTTCATGCCTGTCACTGGATTATGGTAATTTTTCTTAGTCGTGGTTTTTAATCAGAGTTGAAGTCTCTGAGTTACTGACAGCTCGGGAGAGCTGTAACTGCTCTAAGATTGACTTCACACTGTCACAAAATCATAACACAGGCAGAAAGCGAGAGGCTCTCACAGGCCTCCTCCCGCCAATTAAAAACAAAGCTGCCTTCTAAACAGCAGTTTCCTTCGTGAGGCTTCACACAAAAGGGAGGCAAGCAGAGGGCACCTACTTTTCCCTCCTTCCCCCAAAGTTGAAAGCAAGAAACAATGATCCTGGCAAAGGCGGTTCTAGAAGCCGATAGTGTAATTTAGCTAATGGTATCTACAGGAAGCTGGAAATCATTCCTTAACACATTGTGGTACTTCAGCGGCATCGGGCCTTGCTGGATTCTCCTGACCTTGAGGTACCTCCTCACAGACATTGTCCATCTATGACCACTCACTGGAATAAACATGATAGGCCTGGACAAATGGATCATTAGCTACCCTCTCTGGAGGTGGTGGAACAGAGTAATACCTCTGGCCTTGCCTTCCTGTCACTCCATGTAATGGGTGTTCCCTCCTGATCCAGTGGGACCCCAGCCTGCAAGTCATCTGGCTATGGGCCAGGTGTTAGGCAGAGATCGTTAAAAATTTTTCTATCACCATGGAGAAGCCATAGCAGACCACAGTACCAACCTTAAACAAACCCTAGAGAGTTCTCCGTTTTGCCTCAGGGTCCTTCTATTTCCTCCATTTGTAACACCATTCTACTTTCTAGAACCATCATCCTTAGAAATCCCATACCAGCATAGGCCATTCTGACATCTAACTTGGGTTTGTCCTTTATGTCCACGCATTTGCCTGAGGTCCTGTTGTTAAGACACTCTCACAGAGAAATGGCCTGAATATATCCAGCAGGATAGTCTAAGTTGTGCTGCAGCGATAAACAAACCTAAACTCTCAATGGTCACAACAAGGGTTTCTCATTCATGTTGCATGGTCCTCACAGCTTGCCAAGGGGCTCTGCTCCTTGGAGACACTCAGTGACCCTGGCCATCATTACTAACCCAGGCTACAACCTTAGAAATGGCAATCGTCATTCCCAAGGGAAAGAGGGCTCTAGAGTCTTTTCCTGGCAGTTGAAGGCACTGGCTCCAAAATGATAAATATTACTTCCACTCTCACTCTCAAGTCATTGGCCAGAATCCGTGACATTACTCCATCCAGCCAGAAAGAGGCCAGGAAGTACAACCCTCTTCTGTGCATTGGAAAAGCAGAAATAGTTGATGAATTGCATAAATAATTAACACACCAGTTAATTAATTTACACCAAGAAGAAAAATGAAGAATCCCAGAGTGAAGAATTACCCCTCCCAGTGGCATGCACTAGCACAATGAGGCTTATTATGTTCTATTCTCTGATGCTGGGCAGGGACGAGCTGGTACTAGAAACAAGGGGTACCTCTCCCCAGGTCAGATCCTGTGTTTGCTTTATTCACTCACAGTTCTCCAAGTGGTTTGCCACTCTGAATCCGAAATTACACAAATACGTGCTGAAGATGAAAAGGATGCAGGGAGAGTACTTACCAAAGAATACGATAATGATTTAAAGATTTAAACGGTGGTGAGGGCATTGGAAGCCAAGACAGGGATGTGAAAGGAACCATGGGATGATGAAGACAGGCTGGACAAGGATCCTTTTTGCTGCTGGCTGCTAGCTTTCTGGAAGCAAGAAAACAAAAAAGCCAATATGACAATTATAACATCAGTCTACCATGAAGCAATTAAGGCGTGGAGCAGAGTTTGAAGGAAAGAGACATCTGGTGTCCGAATCTGAGAGTCCAGAGGAGGAACACCAGACGCAATGCAATGAGGATGCAGGGAAGATGGAGACGCTTGTTGTTCTTGAATCCAAGAGAACTCCTTAGCGTTAGCAAGAATTTCTTGCATTTGTAGCAAGAATTTCTTGCATTTGTAGCAAGAAGCTGGAGTTTCAGGAAATAGAAGAGCAGCAAAATGGTGTTCTTGTGCAAATGCTATCCATGTGCCCAAAACCAGCAAAGAAGCAAACCCCAAGTATGACCGGTGGTGTAGTGCTGAGACTCATCATCAGAGCCAAAGCAGGAGGAAGGAGGAGCCTCAAAGATCGATGTGCACCTTGGCCCATTTCTAAGGAAATAGGCCTGTGGGGTGGTACCACATCCAGTCTGTCAGCAAATTCTGCTGGCTCTACTTGCAAGATAGAACCTAAAGTGGACCACATCTTACCACCTCCCCCTGCCACTGTCCTCCAAACACTCTTATCTCCTGCCTGGCCTCGCTATTTAAACCCTTGCCTCCCAATTGTTTATTTTCTGTGAAGCAGCCAGAATGGAGCTCATGGATCACCCCTTCTTCCCCCTTAGGCTCTGGTCACACTAGCATCACCACTCCCTTTGCAAGACTTTACCTCAGGGCATTTGCACAGGCTGTCCTCTCTGCCTGGAAGGCTCTTTCCTCAGAGATCTGCATCAGGTCTTGCTCCCGTTTCTCCTTCAGCTCACTGTTCGAATACCATGACAGCAGCACGTCTTTCTTATCCATTCTATTTGAAAGAACAGTCCTGAAGGCCCTATCCCCCCTTAGCTCTCTTTCCTTAACCAGTTTTGTGTGAAATGGTTTGTCACACATAACATATTTTATGTGCGACTTGTTTGGTTGTAGGATAAGTAAGATCCAAGAGGACAGGAGAGTTTCGTGCTTGATTTGTTCATTGCTATAAGTAACCCCAGCATCTGGGACAGGATTTGCCAACAGGGTGAGCTCAAGACATATTGCGTTAACTGAATAGATTGTAATTGATCCCAACCTTACCACCATGTGGACTTAACATCCAAGAGGTAGTCAAGGGACGAAGCATTTCCTTTTCTTGAAATACCCTGTGAGGATTCAGAGTCCGCCTCCTCCTCCGCCTGATATCAGCTGCCATGGATACAGGTTCCTTAAAGGGGTCAAGGATACGACAGATGCTTTACATTAGCTTTTATGTCCTCCATAAAATTAACAACAAGCAAACCCTGAGTAACGGAGCTATAATTCTGTCTTGCAATTCTGATCCGACACACAGTGTAAGAGCTTGGCTCTTGAGGCTAAAAGCTGTTTCCAGAACCCTCAATGGAATTATACCTCTGTAATTCATTTACTGTTATTAATCTTATATATGCTTATAGATAGAGCCAAAAAAAAAAAAATCACACAGCCAGCAAAACCAAAGCAAAGAAGAAAAGATAACCTAGTAGTTTTCATTTTTAAATTACGTTCATTATGTAAGATACAGTATTTTGCCACACTGTAGCACTTCTAGGCTAAATAAGAAATACACTTAACAACAGGTAAACATAATAAGATGGCTTTTTTAAAAAAATGAATATTACCTTGCTCTGTCTTCAGGGATGTTATTTTCAATAGCAATATCAATTCACGAAGAAAAGTCAAGAGAATAATTATGGCTTTTTAGCCAGTAGGACTGATATACATTAACAAGCTCAGTGAAGGTATTGGATAATATCCTCAAAAGGCCTCTGCAGTTATCGTCCCACTCCAGCTATTTGCAATACATGACCAAAAACAATCCAGTTAAGCCTTCATCATTTATGTCCAAGTTTCTAATGAAACAAGCCTCATGAAAAATAAACTAGCATACAGATGGGCTTGGAGAGATCTGGCAGCATATCTACCTTTTATATTTATTTTATTTTATTTGAAAACCATTTAGGGTGATCAGAGTGGTTTGTTAGAAAGGAACATTGCGGGGGAAATGGCATTTTCCATGCACCAGACACAAGCAAGATCAAGATAAGACAGAGCTGCTTTCTTCAGCCAGTGAATGACAACTTCATTTGTGAAGAAACTACTGGCCATAGCAGGTTCTCTTAGTGCTGATTTCTATCCACAGGACATTTGGCCGCCACTTACAACCCATTTCATATATAGGCTGCTGAACAGCCTCCAGATGGTGTGTATAAGATTTTACAAATGTTTTTCTTGTTCCAATCAGACATGACCTTTCAAATATATAAAGCTGTAGACACGAAAACTGCCACAAGACTTCTAGAAAAATCGAGCAAATTCAATTCACAAATATTTTTGAGCCCCTACTATGTGTGAAACGTCATTCTAGGTACTGAAGGATACAGTTGTGAACAAAATAGACTTTTAAACCCCTGACTTCCTGAAGCTTCTATTCTGGAGGAGGTGTGGTACACAGCAAGCAAAATAAATAAATTCTTTATTTTGAAGCTGATGACTGCTATATATGATAGAGAAAAAAAGAATCAAGTGGGAAAATACCGAGGAAGGAGGGGGAGGTTGCCATTCTAAATAGAACTAGGGTAGCTTCACCGAGAAGGAGACATATAAGCAAAGACTTGATGGGTGCCAATATCCAGGAGAAAAGCCTTCCAAGCAAAGAAAATTGTCAGTGCAAAGATCCTGAGGGGGAAGCATGCCTGGCACGTGACTGGAGCAGAGTGAGTAAGAGGAGAGCAGTGGACAAGGTCAGGGAGGTAGTAGGAGCCTCTTCTAATGACTCTGGCTTTTCTCCCACTGAGGACAACCATGGAGCAGGGTAGGATCATGATAGGACCGATGCCTTCAGAGCGTCACTCTGGCTGCTTTGTCCAGAATAGCTCTTGTCCTGGGGAGTGGGGAAGTGAATGAGAGGTGAGGGCAGAAGTGGGAGCAGGGGACACATTAGAAAGCCACAGCACAGCTATCAGTAGGAGAGGAGGTCTACCGTCCTTGCACCAATGTGGTAACCCTGTAGATGATAGGACATGATCAGATTCTGGATATATTTTGAAGATGCATAAAATAAGATGGGGACACCAGGATTGGGACACTCGCAAAGATTCACACGGCCACCTTAAGTATATATGATCCTCTCCCAGCTATGTCCTGGGCAATGTTATTTCCAACATCACTCACCCAACAAAACCTTGCTGACATCAATGACAATTTTGAAGGACAGTTCAGAAATGTGGATTCTTTTGGAAGATGAAAAACCATGTTAGAATTAAAGGTTTCCTGAGTCAACAGAAGGGTCACATCTCTGCTGCTCTGTCTGTACCTGCAGGGAGGAGGGTGGGGGTTCCTTCTGTCTCTCCTCCTGCTCTGGCCTTGCCAGGGCTATCTGGGGCCCTCAGGGCACCAGACAGCAAAGAGAGGCTGCTTCATGCTCCTGACAATAGTGAACTCCATGGAGACCGGCCTCGTTTGCTTTTATGTTCTTGTCTGCTGTCTGATGCCTGTTTATGCATAGCTTCCCCCTCAGGAGTAGCAAGAGTCTGTCTCTGACATTCTTCTATCTTGTTGCTGTGTTGTTGGCTCCCAGTTGAGGTAAAGCCCCCAAATCAAAAAGGAGCTAGCCCTCTAAACTCCAGAATCAACCTCAGATTATTAACTGTGTGACCTTCCATGGGGCCTTTCACTTGGTTGCTCAGAGATCTGCTCCGGCCAGGTGAAAGGGAGAGTACAGCATTCCTGTCTGAACAGCTGTGTTCCATCTTCCAAGTTCCTTAGCCCTTTTAATAAATGAGCTCTCCCAGGGCTAGAGACCTACAGAAGGTCATTATTGTTTCCATTCCCGATGCCTTTGGAAAGATAGCTAATGTCGTACTGGAGATGAGGTAGGCTAGGAAAGCAGAGTTTTACTATCTATTTAATTTGTAAACCATGTCTTTTAAGCAGATGTTGTGGCAGATGGTAGGTGAAACCACGATGTGTTTAGTTAGATGGGATCCTTGCTAGAGTTCACCTGTCCCATCTGCATACTCTAGAGGCCAGGACATTCTAGTACCTGTGCTAAGAAATCCGCCAAAACCAGGACCTTTTTAATGGTAGGTAATAGTAATGGGTCTGCATAATCGAAATGCAGAGCTTCTCCACCCAGAGTGGAAAAAACCAAGCTGAACCCAGTATCAGCGATTTTCCAGCAAGGCTGTCACTGTGATCTGTGATGTGCTATCAAGATGAAATTGGAACCAAGTGTACTTTATTCAGGACATCTGCGAGATAAAAAATATAATGCTCCTTTTCTATCTTTGTGACATTGTTCGCAAAGATGTGATTTGGCTGTTAAAACCACTCGCGCTGTATCTCAAGGCTAAGGCTGACAATTCGAATAAAAGCCTCTCTCTCTCTCTTTGGTTTGTTATCTGAACCACAGTTAGCTGTCATGGCAATTCTATACAGTGGGGCACTTGGTGGTGGGGGCGGGCGGGATGTTGAGGTATTTGACTGACTGGCCATAGCTTCCCATTTGACTCTGTGTTTCTGAACTCCATTTAATTTCCTGGAGTTTGGGGAAGTTGTTTTTTGGTTTTTTGTGGGTTTTTTTTTCTATTTTAATGCCCTAAAACCAGGGCCAGTGTTATAAGACAAACAATGATGTTTAATTTTTAATAATTTTATTGTACATAACTTGTAGAAAATTTAGAATGTACATTTGAGCACTAGAAAGAAAATAGGGTGTCACCATTTTAGATTAGCTCTGTGACTATTATAATGCATTTCCTTCTGGTCATTTTTGTAGCCTGTGTGTGTGTGTGGTGTTGGCTTATTGCCAAAAACAAGGGAAGCAAGGGCAAAAATGAACTATTGAAACTTCATCAAGATCAAAGCTTTTGCACAGCAAAAGTCAACAAAACCAAAAGACAACTGACAGAATGGGAGAAAATATATGCAAATGACATATCAGATAAAGGGCTAGTATCCAAAATCTATAAAGAACTTATCAAACTCAAAACCCAAAGAACAAATAATCCAATCAAGAAATGGGCAGAAGACATGAACAGACATTTCTGCAAAGAAGACATCCAGATGGCCATCAGACACATGAAAAAGTGCTCCACATTACTTGGCATCAGGGAAATACAAATCAAAACCACAATGAGATACCACCTCACACCAGTCAGAATGGCTAAAATTAACAAGTCAGGAAATGACAGATCCTGGCGAGGATGCGGAGAAAGGGGAACCCTCCTACACTGTTGGTGGGAATGCAAGCTGGTGCAACCACTCTGGAAAACAGCATGGAGGTTCCTCAAAAAGTTGAAAATAGAGCTACCCCACAACCCAGCAATTGCAGTACTGTGTATTTACCCTAAAGATACAAATGTAGTGATCTGAAGGGGCACGTGCACCCAAATTTTTATAGCAGCAATGTCCACAATAGCCAAACTGTGGAAAGAACCTAGATGTCCATCAACAGATGAATGGATAATGAAGGTGTGGTAAATATATACAATGGAATACTATGCAGCCATCCAAAAGAAAAGAACTCTTGCCATTTGCAACAAACTAGAGGGTATTATGCTGAGTGAAATAAGTCAATCAGAGAAAGACAATTATCATATGCTCTCCCTGATAAGAGGAATTTGAGAGGCAAAGTGGGGGGGTAAGGAATGAAAAAATGAAACAAGATGGGATCGGGAGGGAGACAAACTATAAGAGACTCTTAATCTCACAAAACAGAGGGTTGCCAGGGGATAAGGAGGTATGGAGAGGGTGGTTGGTTATGGACATTGGGGAGGGTATGTGATATGGTGAGTACTGTGAAGTGTGTAAGCCTGATGAGTCACAGACCTGTATCCCTGGGACAAATAATACATTATATGTTAATATAAACAAACAAATAAACAAGAAAGGGGTGGGGCACGTGGGTGGTTTAGTCAGTGAAAGGGTTAAGCATCTGCCTTCTGCTTAGGTCTTAGGATAGAGTGCTTCCTCAGGCTCCCTGCATAGCAGCAGCAGCAGCAGCAGCAGCAGCAGCAGCAGCAGCGGGGAGTCTCCTTCTCCCTCTGCCCCTCCCCTGCTCATTCTCTCGTCTTTCTCTCTCTCTCTCTCAAATAAATAAATAGAATTTTTTAAAAAAGAAAAAAGGAAGGGGATAACTGAATGCACAATTCTGTGAACTCCTTATTAACAAAGTATGACAAACATTTTTCCAACAACCTCTCATTCTTCGGAGATGTGGGCCCACTATTTTTTGCTATTATCATTAATCTGCAAAGAACACCATTCAGATAAATGCTAAATTGTCATAAATCACTTTAGACTTTACATCAAAAGAAACTGTGAAATGTCTCTCTGTTCTACAGAGATATAATGTTGCAAACAGAATCTCATCTAAAACTCTCCTATTTACTGGCCCTTCTGCTCCTAGCTTGAGCAAGCACTATGCTCTAATTGGCTTAACTTCAAGCCTGCTCAGAACCTCCAGTCTACCTGATACGTGGGGCCATCCTGGCCTGCGAAGGGTCCCCCCCAAGATGTTTGACTTACTACCCCTCCTCCCTTAAGAGTGCTTCTGGCTTTCTGCAGAGTAAGTCATTCTTACCACTAAATCCAAAGGGACTGATTCTCTAGAAGAAGGCTACTTTCAGATAAATATATGTGTACATTTTCGCAGGAGACACTAGGTTATTGAATTGGTATTGAAAGTCCATTAAATTTCTGTAGTGCTACGGGGAAGAAAGATGCACAGTTTAAATTTAGGAAAAGGAACACTAAAAAGTCAGTCATTGGGATCTAGAGTTGGCTGACAGCTCTTCATGCAGCCCCAATGTTTGGTAATCATTGGTTTGTGACATTTTCCTTTACTGTGACACATTCCTAGCAAGGAATCCTCAGGGAAAACTATAGTGGTTGAGGAGAAGCAGAGTGGCCTGCTTAAAAGAAGTGTCACTTTTGGGGGTGCCTAAGTGGCTCAGTTGGTTGAACACCTGATTTTGGCTCCGGTCATGATCCTAGGGTCCTGGGGTCCTGAGGTCAAGCCCCGCATCTGGCTAAGTGTGAAGCCTGCTTCTCCCTCTCCCTCTGCTCCCCCGTGCTCTCGTGCTCGCTCGCTCTCTCTGTCAGGTAAATAAATAAAACCTAAAAGAAGAAGGAGGAGGAAGAATAATTTCACTTTCGGAACAAGAAAATGGTGTTCAGTGCGCTCACTTGTCTTTTGTCCTCTGATCTGACCTTGCACCAAGTTCATGGTGCACCAGAGTTGGGCCAAAATTTCCATCTCGAAGATGGAGGGGATAGGAGTAGCCAGGGGCTGCCACGTCAGCAGCAGGAGCAGGAGAGCCAATGTTCACATGGAAACTTTAGGCAGAGTGGTTGCTTGCTTATTTTCTTTTTGTTTTCCATTCAACATAGACATCCATTTTCAACCACATCCAAACTTTTTAACTTTTTGGTAGGTGAAAGTGGAGGGATTGAAGACACAATCATTGTTTGTTTCTTGAGAGTTAGAAATCATAGTGTACTATGGAACAGATCTGAAATCTCATCAACAGGGGATGAATAAAATCTCTTGTTATTAAATTCAACTGTTATTAAATTCCCCTTTCCTGGCTGGTGGTAGGTGAGGAAAAGGGAGATAGTCAAACTTTGTGGGTACATTTAGAAAAAGTCTGGCTAAGATGTGGCTTAATGGTTGCTCCTAGAAGCTGCATATATATTCAAGTCTGTAACAGTCTTCTTATTTCAGGACAATCATGAGCCTCAAGTGCTTTTTCCACCTCAACCCCAAAAATTTCCCCTTATTCTTTTTATTTTAAGATTATATTTATTTGACATATTTACTTATTTGACAGATTATATTTATTTAAAGATTATATTATATTTATTTGAGAGAGAGAGCAAGCATAAGCAGGGGTAGCGGCGGACAAAGGGAGAGGGAGACGCAGGCTCCTCGGGGAGGAAGGAGCCCAAAGCAGGGCTTGATCCCAAGACCCCGGATCATGACCTGAGCCAAAGGCAGATGCTTAACTGACTGAGTCATCCAGGTGCCCCAGATTTCCCCCATTCTTACACCATTTCATCTATAAATAACAACTGCCATCCACTAGGTGAATGCCAGGTTTCTAAGCAATAAGTTAATCTTTCACATTAGGACACACAATCTGAAATAAACTCATTGATTGTACAGTTAAAAATTCACAGCACTCGTGGCAATCTCTTAGTTAATTGATTTCACTTTGTTATGCTAGTTTTCATGGTAAAATTCACTGAAGATCCAAGTAAAAACCATCAATATGAGTCAGAAAGGAAAAAGCTAAAAAGCAGAGCTTTCAACTACAAAAATATTGGGTTCAGGACCTGGCACAAAATGAAAGAAAATAAAGCAAAATTTCATTTTTTACAGAACAGGTCAGGGTCAAGGGCACTGCCATTAAAAATAATATTCAATAAATATGGAAATCAGCCCATTCTCAGGAAATGTTGGGAGACTTGGGAAGAAACTTGCAGGTGTTGACACTTTCATGGGGTAACAAATGCTGACCACCGAGGAAATGCATCAACAAAGAAAAGAAGGAAAAGGGAACTCTAGAAGAGAAAGACTCATGTCCAGGGAGAAACTGGAGTGATTCTTGGAAACTGAGGAAGGGAGTGGTGGCTGGAGAACTTGAGTAGAGAAGGAAATTGCAGAGCAATCGTATACAGTGGGTGGTGTGAGGGGAAAAAGAAGCCTAAGGAGACCAGGAAAACTATACAAAATGGACAAGCTTGCAAAACAGAAATCCCAATGAATGCATGGAATTCAGGGTGTTTAAAGGACAATTCATTGAAGGGAATTGCCTGAGACACAAATGCAGTTTCCTCTGCCATCACCTTGAGCCGAAAGCAGATTTTACACGATGAATTGGAACAGTCATTTTCATTTCGTAAAGCCTACATCCCTGGAAAATTGGGTTCCATAAATTGAGATTTTTGTTAGATTAAGCTTTACGACTAACTTTCCAATAGTTTTAGAGGTGTAATTTATTTGAACCATTCGGAAGTATAGAACAGGCTTATGAGATACAAATGAGTCAAAAGTTTAAAAATTAATTGAAAAAGTCAATTGGATAAGTAATCAAGAAATACTGATTTTTTAGGAAAAATAAACTATATCAATTAATACATTTGAAATTAAATAGTCAACTTGCAATTATCAGAGCTAATATAGAAAAGGCAGAAGTGAGAAACAAGATTCACAGAGAATTTTGAAATTTCATTTCCATTCCAATCTTTCTATTGAGTTAATTTGAGTTTTAAAAAGCCTCTCTGTTTCCTTTCTAGTCATTAAATAAATCCTTATTAATGGGCTGTTGTATGCCAGGCCTTCAACAGGGCATCTAGGAAAAAAAGACAGGGCCAAGGGGCTGACCAGGACCCTAATAATAACAGAGTTGATTTCAATTGTTTTGTATCATCTCAGCAAAATGCATAGTATAAATTAAAACTGATTTTAAAATGCCCTTAACAGATATAGATATCCTTATCACAATCCTCTCAAATAAGAGTTTTCACTATCTCTCATTCTTAATTCTGATCTATGTATGGACATGAAAATGACATCTGGGGGGAAATGGAGAAAGAATAGAAACTAGGGAAAAACAAAATGAAAATATATAAAAAATTAGACACAAATAGGAAAGCAGAATGTAATTCATTCACAAACAATAGTGAAGTTAATCCCAATTTTTCCTAGTAGATGAAAAGTTGCAAAATGGATTTATAAATGTGAATGTCATGATTGACAAGCCAAAGACTTATGTGGAGGGGATATAGGAGTGAGACAGAAATGACGTCTATTCCAACTGATAGCCAGGAAGAAAAAGTAGCTGGAGAAATCAGTGAGCAGGAGCATTTGACCCACATTCTAGTCAGGAAGTCTAGGACACAAGGAACAAGTCAGAGCCATTCAGGGGGAGCTCCTTCTACAGATAATTTTCTTATCTACTCATTCCACAAACGCTTGACGTGCACCTAATAAATACCTTTTGAGCCAATAAACACAAGAAGAAAGTAACGAATGATCAAACCAATGCTTCAGAAAATCCACACATCCGCTAGCACCCAAAGCTTTCTGGGGGTACTTCCTTAACCTTGGCTCTTTCTCACCTACCCATGAATAAGGATTCTTAAATCACAGTTACCATGACTTCAAACTTTCCTGGGCCACACCAGCTGAATGATCTGGTCTATTAATTTTGAGGAATATGAATAAAGGCAGGCTATAGAATTTCAAAAAATAAGATTAATGGTCTTATTCCTAATTCTATCACTCATGGACAAAATGGAAATATAAGCATTGTGTTGCCACATACCACAGAGATGGCAGATATCTTTATTAAGATAAAGAGAAGTGCCCCTAACTTGAACCCTCATGCCTGACACCAAAACTTTCTGCTGTGATAAGACAAACACTATGCATGTAATCTTTTTCTTTTTTTTTTAAAGATTTTATTTATTTATTTGTCAGAGAGAGAGAGGGAGAGAGAGCAAGCACAGGCAGACAGAATGGCAGGCAGAGGCAGAGGGAGAAGCAGGCTCCCTGATGAGCAAGGAGCCCGATGTGGGACTCGATCCCAGGACGCTGGGATCATGACCTGAGCCGAAGGCAGCTGCTTAACCAACTGAGCCACCCAGGCGTCCCTATGCATGTAATCTTGACAGCAGTATTCACTCAGGCATCCGTGATGCTGGGCTGGATGACACTGCAGGTCTTGACACAGCTGCCTCCAGCTATCTAATGGGGCAGCACAGGTTCATGCTCAAGTCCAGTATGTGATGCTGGGGCGCCTGGGTGACTCAGTCGGGTAAGCACCTGCTTTCGGCTCAGGTCATGATCTCAGGGTCCTGGGATCGAGCCCCACATGGGGCTCTCTGTTCGGCAGGGAGCCTGCTCCCCCCCCTCCTCTCTCTGCCTGCCTCTCTGCCTACTTGTGCTTTCTCTCTCTCTGTCAAATAAATAAGTAAAATCTAAAAAAAAAAAAGGGGGGGGGCGCCTGGATGGCTCAGTGGGTTAAAGCCTCTGCTTTTGGCTCAGGTCATGATCCCAGGGTTCCGGAATCGAGCCCTGCATCGAGGCCTGCTTCTCTTCCTCTCTCTGCCTGCCTCTCTGCCTACTTGTGATCCCTGTCTGTCAAATAAATAAATAAAATCTTTAAAAAAAGAGAGAGAAAAATAAGCAGAAATTTAATAACATGTGCATTGCACATATACAAGGGAGTGCTCAGTGATAAGTAACTCAACAGGATGGTTAGAACTTGAACGTACACAGCATCTTAACAAAAGAACAATAAGTTTAGTAGGGAAGGAATAAGACGTAGCAAAGGGGCTTTAGGCTTTTAGGGATGGCAAACTATGGGAAGGTAAATATACGGAGAAATTAATGGAAGATAAAAGTTAGTCTGGCAAGATTTGTTGTACAAGTTTTGTGTCCTCCTGCCTGCCATCTCTGGATTTAGGATTTATAAGAGTCTAGAATTGTCTCCAGTGATTAGGAATCATCTTACCCCTCCTGGCAAAGAGGGAGAGGGCAGAGAGGTTTTTTTCTCTCTTCTTTCTTTCTTTCTTTTTTTTTTTTTTAAATGCCTACAGCTCAAACTAATCCTTATGTCAGAATGGCATATTCTGGGATGGCATACTCCGAACTCCTAAACGCCTTTCAACGCTGTTTGATAGGCTAGAAAGCCCTCTATAAACTCCCCACCAACTTACTCTTGCTATATCATCACTCAGTTGATTTCTTCTTTGGCACTTGTCACTGAGTAACTTGTAATTACTTAGTATATTAGAAGTGATATTTTGAAAATTATTTAATTAGCTGTTCCTGTTTGCTTTTGTACTAGCGGACCCAAGGTGTCCATCTGCCACGGGGGAGATTAGAATTTCTTATAGGGTAGAATTCCCTTCTAACATGCAAAGTAGGATTATGCAGAAAAACAATAGCTTTACTAGCCAGGCATTTGTGCTGAAAGGATTTTCCAAAGTCCTCTAATATCCACTTTATTAAGGGCCTGTTGGTTATGGAGGTCTTCTGTTGTGGTGAGAAGCTATCCCTTTCCCCCTGTGATGGGAAAGCTCGTGAGACTTGTTGCTTAATAGGAAGAGGATATAATGCAAGGAAGTTAGGAACAAGAACAACAACAGCAAAAGCCTGGGGAAGACTCAGGGAGTGGAGAGAAAGAGAAAAGGAGAGAGCCAGCAGGTCAGCTTTTAACCAGAGAAGGGGAGTTTCTGTAGATAAATAAGGATAATAAGTGTAACACCAAGAGCAAATACGAGCTCTTGCTTCCACCTTCTCTTTGGAACTCTGGAGAAAACCACCCAACATGGCACTGGGCTCCTGCGAATTAACCCTGCAGTGTCATTAGGAACGGTAGGCATTTTGGTTAGTCTGTGCAGCCTTTCTGCAGATACATGTACCATTTCTGTCAGGTTTACTGAAACACTGAAAGTACTTTTACAAATGAAACTGAAGTGTCTGTACCCACTTCAGGAAATATTTTGCAGGATAATGAATTCTAGACACTTGAGCACAAGTCAGGGGCCCTTTTCTCTCAAGTACCAACATTTCCCCAATTCCCCAATTCCCCAATTCACAGTAACTGTGAATCTATAAGTTTGCTTACTTATTAATCAGTTATTACTTATTGATCACTGCAACATTGCAGGTGCTGGGATAGATGCAATGGACACAGAACTGTTTTCAAAGAGCTCACGGTGAAGGAGGAAAAGGTGGCCATGTAAACAAAAATTGTAATACTGTTGTAAGCGGAGTTGTGTCTCCCATAAAGATGGGTTGAAGTCTTAACCACCAGTACCTCAGAATGAAACCTTATGTGGAAATAAGGTCTTTGCAGATAGAATCTGGTGGAAGGGGAGAGGAACATGCCACCCCAAAATAGGGGACTCTAGGAGTTCAAGACATGGGCCTTCAGAATATGCCTCTTTGATAATATTGATTATTTTGAACTGCAAGCACTTGAAAAACAGCAAATGCAAGGAGAGAGGCTCTCTGAATTCCCTTTATCTGCCTAAAGACAATTTCTCTAAAAGAAACTCAACTGTCATAAATCCCCTCCCTGGCAGTTGCATGAACCAGGGAAAATCGACTCTCATCACAGGAGAAGACACAAAAAGTGGACATCATTCCCAGACAAACTTTGACACAAACTCTCCTACCTTCCATCTATGCCTCTGAGGGCTCATTCAACTTTCCTAAAAATCCTTTAGTCTCCCTAAAAGGCCAATATCAGTCTTCTCCTTTTTCTATTCAGATGGTATTTAATCCTACATTCTAAACCATCTCATGGAGTTACTCATTTTTCTCTAGATGTCTCCCATGTATACATGAGGTCTTTATGATAATAAGCATCTGTTTGTCTTTCTCTTGTGAATCTGTCTTTCATTAGGGGATCTCAGCTAAGAACTCAGAACAGTGAGGGAAAATTATCTTTCCTTTCCTACACAAGTTAAGATGAGGTCATACTAGAGTAAGGTGGGCCCTAATCCAATGGGACTGGTGTCCTTTTACAAAGAAGACACACACATGCACTCACACAGGTGTACAGGAGAGGACACCATGTGAAGAATTAAACAGATTGGAGTTTTGCTGCCACAAGCAAAGGAAAACCAAGGGTTGCTGGCAACCACTAGGTTGCCGGCAACCTAGGAGACCAACATGAAACCAAATCTCCCTCAGAACTTCTGGTGGGAACTAACTCTGCCAACACCTTGATTTGGGACTTCTGGCCTCCAGAACTACACAAGAATAAGTTTCTGTGGTTTTAAACCACCCAGTTTGTGGTGATTCTTGACATGAGCTCCAGGAAACTATCACAAGTCCCATGCAAGGAGTGCTTCAGTAGGGCATTTCTGCAGTACTGGGGAGCACAGTGAACTCTCGAACAGAGTGGGATGTTCTGACTCATTGGAGTGGCCCGGAAGTGGTTGGTGACAGCTGCTACGTGAAGTTTCTAGCTCAGCCAGAACAATGCAGGAGACCTAGAAAAGACCCTTCTCCATTCTCAAAAATTGCTCTGTGGCTCTGAGAGGAAACCCAGCACACGGTGGACCAAGGTGGAATTCAGGCTTAAAGTGTCTGGCAAGTTTTCCAATTGTTTGGGTAAAGGAAATGAGGAATCCATGACAGAGCTTGAAGACAGGTGATGGAATGATGCCTCTCCAAGTCTGTGTGAGATGCTTGGAGGCCTTCAGTAGAGGAGCCCTAGGAAATGAGGCATCAGGGAACAGTGTGAATTCATAATCTGTAGATGCAGTACAGCTGGCCACGGGTGCTCTGTGGAAAAAAAGGGGATGAAATGTTGCTCAATCTGTTTCTCAATGAGATAGTATCATCTTTATTATTATTACTTCCACCAAGTTGACACTTTATCTACTGAGCTGATTTTTCAAGAAAGGCTTTCTTAGTTGAAATGGATTCCTATCTTTTTCTATCAGACTCCAAAAATAAATCCATACCCCAAAGACCATGTATTTGGAATTCTAAGGGGGTTTCTAGGTAAAATCTACTCTGCCATCTTTTTAAACAAATGAGTTCAGTTGCACAAATACATTCATGCCAACGTTTCCTAAAGAAATGCACTTCAAGCTCCATAGATCATGTTTGAGTTTTTATTCCAGTATTAGATGACATTGTAAATCACAGAAAGAGTAGAGGTGAAAAGACTTGAACTATCATTTTGCATAGCAGAAAAATGTTATTTTTTTAAAATTCCAATTTAATGGAAATTATTTACCAAGGTAAATATATTTCCCTTGCAGGTTAATGCAGGAAAATGTTTCAAGATATAGATATAAGGAAACATATACATTTTTCCCAATCAGAGTATTGAGAAGGATCTTCAGCAAGTCTTCAGGACCAAAAAAAAAAAAAAAAAAACAACCCTATTAACCTTCCATTTTTCAGGGACTGATCATCCAGGTCTGTCTTCTTTCTCTTACCATTGACTGACCAAAATCAGGGAGAAATGATGGTTGGACCAGGAGCTTCCCAGGTCCTTTTCAGTCCTTCTTTTTAGTATGTTTGCATTTTAAGCTTTACCTCTGTTACAGAGTATTTCCTTCAGAAGGAGTTATTTTATGTGTCAGAGTGTAAAACCTCGGCACCATTTCCTTTCTCTTATGGGTAAGGCTCTACAAATCCAGAAATAAAGCGCGATTAGAAAGAAAGAAGCAAAATGGCAAATTTACATGCAATTAAGGCCCTGAAGCCCAAATGGCTGGCTTTGATTAACATGTACCCTTTTCCTAATGCTAATTCATTTGTTCATTTATTGGATTTCAAAACTGCACCCTATGCCCTCCAGCCTCAGCAAACAAAGACATAATTTAAAATACCAAGACACAAATGTGCTATTTATTACTGTGTAAAAGAGCCATTATTACAGTGACTTATTTTTTTTTTCTTCAGGAAACTAGCTCTTTTCAAGTTATTTACCATGTTGTCAATTATTACCATCATTAATAATGATAATGATAATCACTGAGAACTTGCAATGTGTTGGGGGGATAAATAGAGAACAGAGCCAAGCCTGGTCCCAACCCAGTGAAACAAAGGGGATTTTGTTTCACCTCAGATTTCTCCCAGTGAAGATGGCAGATACCAGGAAAGTCCTTACCCATAATCTTCCCTCATCTTTTTAGTTTCAAAGCTCCCCTTTTGCAATGCCCTGTGCTCACAGAGGCTGTGAATTCACAGACGCCCTCTTATGCATGGCCTGACATGTGGGCACCCCAAGCCTTACAATTCTTCAGGCTGGCACTGATTGCCAGCTTCCCCCCAGCTGAGAGGGACTGCATGTTAGTACCACTGGATGTGCTATTAATGGAATCTGTTATCAAGTCACAAGACAAGGTGCCAGTCTGGCACTGTTCTGCAAACTGGAAGTGCATGGGGGAAAACACAGACGCCCTGTCTGTCGATGAATAGCTAAGCTGTGAAACCAATTGACTGGGCACCTACTAGAAATTAGCTTGTCAAAAGTGACTGTGCTTTATGAGATGGCATTGTGTGTGCATGTGTCTGTCTATCTGTACGCATGTGCTTCCTTTGTAAATGCATGGGTAATTATACATGGAGAGGGAATAATAACCAAAATTCTTAGGCAGTATCTTGCTTGGATGGATGTGTTCTGATCACATTCTCACTATAAATCTAAGTGAAATATTAGGACAAGAATAGAAGTTGTATAATAGCTCTTTTCTAAGGAGTAATCTCTTTGGAATCATTTATTCTCACTTTTTTCGTGTATGCCTAGAATGAAATATGTAATTTATTTTCATCATATTATAGAATTGTCTTAATACAAACTTAAAAGTAAACCCTTCCCACAAATGTCAATGCTTTTTGTTCCAAGATTCTGAAGCTTTATTTTAAACATGAGGAGTATGACTAGAAGAAAAGGAGTAGACCTCATTTTCCTTCTGCCCACTCCTTGGCTCTGTGGAACCACTGCTTGTTCTGTCACTGTCTATAGAACAGGGATCAGAAAGAAAAGCAAGCGATGCTGAGGGAGGAGATGCACTGGTGGGATGTACCTTGGTTGGTACATTTTTGTTTCATGGCCCTACTTCCTATTTATCCCACTTCTTGCCCACCTACAGATTACTAACTAATCAGAGGATCTCCGTAGGCACATGCATACTCATACCACACTAAAACATAAGCTTTTCTGAAAGCCACAAGCAGAAATCATTTAACAAAAAGGAAGGTCATTTAACAAAAAAGAAAAAAAATCATTTAACAAAAACTCATTCTCTCAGCCCTAATTTCTACCCAGTTCTCGAAACTTTTCATTGGCAGTGGATACAGAACACAAGAATACATGCTGAAGACCAGCTTCTGCTTTTGGAAAAACACCATTACTCTCAGTTCCAAGTACAGCCCTGGCTTTTGTATGATTATCTCAGTGAGAGTTATCTGGGCGCATCAAAGGGTGAAATTTGGTCTAGGCTATTTAAGTTTGTTTTCCTGTTATCACTTAGATGTGTAGAATAGTATTTTCATAATATATTATCATGTTTTAAAGAAAGGATTGTTCTTATATACACTGACAACTTAAAAGTGCTATGTGTAAGGACTTGGTTGTCAATAGCTGCTTTTTTTTTTTTTTTCCATTTGGAGTTACAGACGTGTATCAGATTACTTCTGACAGAGATGTTTCCTGCTATTTTTTGAAGAGGGAGAAGGTGGAAGGAATATTGAGCTTTTTATTTAAATGACCTGAGATTTGTGCCTTTAAACTTCCAATTACAGAGCACAGATTTGCAGCTGAACCTTCTGTAAACCTATCAGTAAAAAGCCTGTATAGTTTTATGGCGCGTCACCTCTAGCCTCTGATCAGCAAATTGTAGGCCAAGTTAAAACACTTAAGCAATGCTGCTGCTTCTCTCATTTTGGAGGACTAGATCATTACAGTTTAGTAATTTAGATAAATCTCTACAGTCTATATTCTCACACTCTGCAAGGATCTGATGCACAGAGAAGGCACTGGGGCCAAATTACACATTACATTTTCCTTATAAAAAATACCAGAGAAATTTGCACTGACAGAATTTATGAGGGGCTTATTGCATTCACCGTCTGAAATTAGCTTGTTCATTTACTCATTTATGGATTGTCTCCTCCTCCAAAATGTAAGCTCCATGAGATCACAGACCTCTTCTTTCTGGAGCACTGCTGTATCTCCAGATCATTGCTCACAGCTCAACAAATATTTGCTGAGTGGATAGATTCATTCATTTATCCACTCCTCAAATATTAGAGAGGAGAAAAAGTAAGTCCCCCACCTTTGAGAGAGTCACAGTCTTTTAGAGGAGACACAAACACTAAACCACTATAAGGCATGTACCTGAGCCTGGGGGAGGGCAGCCAACACTATATACTAACTTTAAAAATATAAGCTGCATATTACTTTTATGTTTCATATGTAGGCTATGATATGAATACAGACAAATTCACTCTATTAACCCCCACCAATTTGTTATGCATTCAACAAACATTCATTGAGCACTTGGGCAATGCTTCCATCCTTACAATTTAGAACCATGCCAGAGGATGAAGCAGATAGTCCCAGGGCAAGAGGTAGCTTGGAGTCAAAAGCAAGCCAGGGAAAGTTGGGGCTGGTGAATAACGTAAGGGGTCTCAAAGTCAATCTAATCATTGGTTGGGGTAGGCAACTACTATTGGAATATTTGAAGTCAAGAGGACAGAGTTTGATAAAGTTCTATAAGTCCTCAGGTTCTGATTCAGATGGAAAGGCCCTGATGTCTGAAGCTCTTCGGGGATGTCCATGAAGGAAACCTGTTCAGGAGATAATTCATCCCTCTTCTTCCTTCCCAGTTTAGGCCTTTTGTTTTCAGGGAAAAATCAGGACTTGGCCCAGAGCATTGACACCAGAATGTCTTTAAGCCATCCCTGGCTTAAAGACCTATGAGACCAAGGACACAAGACTGGAGGCCCTTTAGATAATGAGCCACCTGGTACCAGGACAAGTAATCTCTATTTATTTATTATGTGCAAATTTATTTTAGCACACAAATTAAATTACATCTGTGACTTTATTTGGACTCCAAATGATGACTTGATGCATGGTTGAAACAGTTGCTTTGTTGTTTAGTAGCTAATAACAATAATAATAATACCTAAAACTTACTGAGTGGTGATTATGTGCCAGGGCTCTAGACATTTTCCATTGACTAACCTATTCAATATTTATACCTATGGTGGCTACTATTACTTTCCTATCTTAAAGATAAGGACCAGACCCAGAAAAGTCAAGTCATTTGCCCCAAATCATGCAACTAATAGATGAAAAGATTAGACAAAACCCAGACAGCCTAGCTCAGAATCAACAAACCCCTAACCACTGATAATTTCTACCATTCATTAAATGCTAGCTATGCTCAGAAGCTTTATATTTATTTTTATCTCTATAAATCTATTTCATATAGCAACACTACAAGGTAGACATTATCTTCCTATTTTGTGCCCAAAGACACTTATGGATGGCCCAAATAAGTTCTGAAATCAGGGTATGAACTCTGTCTCTCTATCTGTTTGTCTGTTTCAAAGGTCTCTGTTTCATCCACTGTCCAGAGCTTCCTCGGTGACCTTGCTTAGCATCTTACCTGACTCTTGCTTCTTCTATTCTTGCTCTATTTAGTTTTCTCTGTTAAAAACAGCAACAACAGGGACGCCTGGGTGGCTCAGTTGGTTAAGCAGCTGCCTTCGGCTCAGGTCATAATCCCAGCGTCCTGGGATCGAGTCCCACATCAGGCTCCTTGCTCGTCAGGGAGCCTGCTTCTCCCTCTGCCTCTGCCTGCCATTCTGTCTGCCTGTGCTCGCTCTCTCTCCCTCTCTCTCTCTGACAAATAAATAAATAAAATCTTTAAAAAAAATAATCATTTAAAAAAAAACAGCAACCACAAGTTCTAATTAAGTGTTCATTAGGAGGTTCTGTGTTCCTTTCTGAGAGCTACAATCTTTCGCATTAATATACCACTATATATCTTTCCAATAATGTTCATTTACATGCCCTCATTTGATCATCACAGCAACCCTGAGCTATAAAAGGTGGGCGTCATTGTCTCTCATTTCTGGAATGAACAAACCTTACGAGAGAGTGAATAACATGCCCACGGGGCATGGTCCTATTCTACTTTCACTCACTTGGCTTTGTTTCTACTTTGTATAAACATCCTGGAGCAAAGTTTGATAGGTGAAGAATCAAACCAACAAAAGGAAGTCTGGCTATCCTCTCAGAGAGACCATACAGATTTTTACAAAAGCTGTCTTACCCATAATAAAAATATCTGAAAAGCAGTTGGAAAGTTCCAGTTAAATAGAGAGGACTGGACACATGAATTTACCATTATTTCCTAAGATTATATAAAAATGACAGAAAATGAATTAAAAGAGAATAAACTCACAATAACAAAGATATTGAGAGAGAAGAAATCAATCTAAGAGGCCCAACATCTGAATAGTATGAGCCCTGAGAAGAGAGAACAGAGGGGGATTATTAGAAAAGTAATTCAAATTATTTATCCATAAGTGAAAGATACAAATTTTCAGATTGATAGTCAATGGAATGCCCAGCTATATAGAAGAAAAAAGACCCACATACAGAGCCATTGTTATAACATTTCAGAACACTAGGAATAAAGAGAAGATCCAAAAAGCATCCAAAGAGAAAAAAACAGGTGACATAAAAGTACTAAGAAGCAGAATGCCATAGAACTTCTCAAAGGTAACACTGAAAATGAGAATGGAACAATGTCTTAAAAAGTCTAAGTGAAAAAGAAAAAAAGAATCTGGGGGAAATTGTTTCCAACCTGGAATTTTAAACCCATTCAAATTATCCACCAAGTGTGAGGTTAGAACAAAGATGCTGTCAGATATGTATCTCAAGAATTCACTCTCAATGTGTCCTTCCTCAAGAAACTACTAGAAAATGTGCCCTACCAAATCAAGGAAATAAACGAAGAAAGAAGACATGGCACAGGAACAAGGAAATAGAGACCTAACACAAGCATGAGGTGGAGGGAATCCCCAGAGTGATAATAATAAGCTTGTTCAGGAAGGCGATAGGGTATTAGGACTATGGAGCAACCAGCCCAGATCAGAACAACAAGAAACAGGGAGTTCCAGAAGCAAATCTCTAAAACAAAGATGAAATTGATAAACAAATATATGTTTGGCTGTATTGAGAAACAAGTTACACTTGAAAGCCTACAGATAAATTAGGGACATTCAAAACTAAGCAAAGGAGGGGTGCCTGGGTGGCTCAGTTTGTTAGGCGACTGCCTTCAGCTCAGGTCATGATCCTCGAGTCCCACATTGGGCTCCCTGCTCAGCAGGGAGTCTGCTTCACCCTCTGACCCTCCCCCCTCTCGTGCTCTCTCTCTCTCCCTCTCTCATTCTCTCTCTCAAATAAATAAATAAAATGTTTTTTAAAAGGACATCAAGCTCTACCTGCAACAATCAGAAGAGCAAGCATTAAAAAAAGGAGGAAAAAAATCATTCAGTGAAAATTAAAAAGGATATGCAACTTTAATATACTGTGTAACACAGCTTTGAATCATATTAACATGGCCCCAACAATATAAACATTGAGTATAAAGTGAATAAAATTATGACATAATTACGCTGGAAGAATGGGTAAAGGGAAGTCGAAGTGGTGTAGGCATTAAGTGTACAAAAGAGGGGAATTTTCCCCCTTTTTCCCTGGTAAAATAAATAGTATTTTTTAAAGATGTATTTATTTATTTCAGAGAGACAGAGAAAGAGAGAGAGCTTGCGTGGGGGCGTGGGAGCAGAAGGAGGCAGGGTGAGAGAACCCCAGTCGGACTCTGCACCAAGTGCAGAGACCAATGCAGGTGGAGGGGAGTGACCCTATGACCCCAAACTCATGACCCAAGTCAAAACCAAGAGTCAGAAACTCAACTAATTGAGCCACCAGGTGCCCTTAAATAGACAGTATTTAAAACAAGAAAATAATTAGCAGCACAATATTGTTGTTTTGTCTGAGTATGAAGGTAAATGTTAGGGGAAACAGATAAAATAGTTGAAAACAGTTGCCTCTAGGAACTGGAAATCAGGATGAGAAGGAAGATGATACAGAGAATTATAGCTCTTCTTAGAAACTATGACAGAGGGGCCCCTGGGTGGCTCAGTGCAGTGAGCTCTGCCTTCACCTCAGGTCATGATCTCAGGGTCCTGGAATTGAGCTCCACATCAGGCTCTCTGCTGAGCAGAGAGCCTGCTTCCTCCTCTCTCTCTGCCTGCCTCTCTGCCTACTTATGATCTTTCTGTCAAATAAATAAATAAAATCTTAAAAAAAAAAAAGAAAGAAAGAAACTATGATAGAAGTATTGCTGCTTACCATTCTCCCCTTTTTCCTTGGTAATAGAATCCCAATTTTATTCAGGAGAGTGGGTATGCCCAAATAAAATGCCATGCTTCTCAATCACTCTTGCAGCTAGATGTAGCAATATGACTTCATCCCAGCCAATGAAATGTAAGCAGAAATTATCGAGTATAACATTCTTTTTATCCTTCCTATTATTGTTGTTGTTGTTGTTGTTGTTGTTGTTGTTGTGTTCTGCTGCCTGGAATGTGGATGTGAAACCCTGGAGCTTACTGTGACTGAGGACAGCAAAGCAGAAAGCTAGAAAGAGAATATGTTTCCAAAGTTATCAAACAAGCTGTGGACTATGTAGCACTAAACAGCTTTTACTATGAGAGAATAAATGAGAATAAATCTTGTATATATAAGACATTGTCACTTGGGTTTCCACTAAATGCAGTTTAAACTAATTCTAACTAACACATATACTTTAAGCATCTAGCTTGTATATTAAACCATGTATGTGAACCTTGGATAAAAATTAGAATTGAAAGAGGGGAAGGTCACGAAATGTATAAAGGGAGAATTGCCAAATACCCATTTTGGAAAACTTCTTTAGGACCCTGATGTCCACCTGATGAATAATGTCTCTTCCCTCATAGGCTTCATTGCCAAAGATGCATCTGGAAAGAAAAATACCCTGGGTGGAATTTATGGCATAGAACCATTACAAAAAAAAAAAAAAAAAAAAAAAAGACTAGTGATTTTAAGATATAGTATAGTAATAGGAACTATCCAAATAAAAAGAAAATTAAAAAAATAAAAAGACCTTCACTAAGCCGCTTCTTTGAGAAGCCTAATATTATAAAATTGGAGCCCCTGAAGGACAGAAGTGGAAAAAGAGGAAATGGACAAAAAGATATTTGAAGTTGAAAATGGCTAAAAATTTTCCATATCTGGTAAAACTTATAAATCCACAGATATCAGGACAAATTTTTAGAGCAAAGCAATCAAATAAAATTGCTCAAAGCCAGGATAAAGAGAAAAATCTTAAAGCCAGCCAGAGGGGGTAAAAAAAGATATGCAGCAAGGAACAATAAGGATACAGCTGATTTCTTATCAGAAACAATGGAAGTGAGAAGACATTGGGAAAACATATTAAGTAAAGGAATAAAAAACAACTGCAACCTAGAATTCTAAACTCAGAAAAAAAAAATCATTACATATTAAAGGCAAAATACTGGGTCCTGGGATCGAGTCCCACATCGGGCTCCTTGCTCGGCGGGGAGCCTGCTTCTCCCTCTGCCTCTGCCTGCCATTCTATCTGCCTGTGCTCGCTCTCTCTCCCTCTCTCTCTGACAAATAAATAAAATCTTTTTTAAAAAAAAAGAATAGGCAAAATAACTTTGGAAAAGAAGAACAAAGTTGTATAACTGACACTAAGCAATTTCAAGTTTTATTATAAAGCTATGATAGTACAATGTTGTACTGGTATAAAGATCAACATATAAATCAATAGAAAAGACTAGAGAATCCAGAAATACACCCACATATACATGCACAACTGATTTTTTCACAATGGTACAAAGGCAATTTAGTAGAAATACTATAGTCTTTTCTACAAATGGTGCTGGAACAATTGAATATCCATTTAAAAAGAAAAGAACTTTGATCCATCCCTTACACTGAACCCAAAAATTGACTTAAAATGTATCATAGACCTACATGTAAAACCAAAAACTATAAAACATCCTGAGGAAAATATGAGAAAATCTTCATGATTGGTTCCCAGATTCATAATTTTGGAGGTCCTCTTCATAATGCAAAAACCCTTTTGCACCCAGAAACTTCATGCCTGCTCTCAGGACTATATAAACACAATGTTGAAACCATACTATATGTCCTGTCTCAGGTAACTTCATCACTTTCATAGTCCTAACCACCATTTACCTTCTAATGACTCCCAAATTTATATTTTCAGCCCCAACTTCTTGTTTTTCAGACTGGCATTTTCCAGTAGCCCTGCATATATCCACTTAGATGTCTCACTGACATCTCAAACTCAATGTGTCCCTAACGGGACTTGGTATCCTCTCCCCCACAGCTGCTTCTTGTCCCATGGGAGCCATCACCCCTGTGTAGCCACCCATGCCAGAAACTGGGCAGTCACCAAACACGTGTGACAGTACAGAAGTGGCAGGGTTCACATATAATTTCAACCTTTGTGGCCAGGGTGGCTGAGAGAGCAGGTTTTATTAACAGAAAAAAGTCCAGAGATGGAGGGTTGCGTTCAAAGGGGAGATGCTGAGACGGTGGACCTGTTGCTTTCAAGGTGCAGGCAGGGCATCCAGGTGGAGATTTCCAGCAGTCAGTTGGAAATGCCACTGTACATGACAGATGGCTGATCTTGGTTGCAGAAATGAAAGCTCAAGAGCTTTTCTGAAAAGTTGAAGCTGTGGTTTGACAGGAATCATACTGTTTCTAAGAACGAAAACATTCAGAAGCATTCGGCTATGGAGGACCGACCGTGGGGAGAAAGGGAAATGGAATAGGCTGAGGAGAAGGGGAGCAGCAGTGGGAGCCCGTTCTCTAGCCAGTTCAAGGACAGGCAGTCAATAGTTTTGTGGTAGGTCCTTTACTAGAGAGCTCTCGAATATATGACTTCTCCTCCACCTGACTAGATCTCTTCCCTCTCTTCCTGCTCCCTATCTAACTGTATTTTTTTTCCAGTCTAGGAATCCCTGCACGGGAGAGTGCAGTGTAAAGGACAAGGGCTTGGTTGTGGGTTTCTCACTCCACTGAGTTAGGAAGGCAGACAGTGAGGAATCGTTTAACAGGAAAAGTCTTAAGGCCCTGGCTGCCCTTTTTGATTTGTGCATTAATGCTGGAGTTGACAGCTTGCCTGGGAGAGGCTGAAGGGATGTGTGTTCTGCATGTCTGGAATTTATTCCTTTGGCTCTGTAAGATGTGACACTGCATAATGGGCATGAAGAAGTAATTTTGATCCTGTGACTATCTTGGCAAAGGTTCCAGAAAGACATATGGACATAATCTTCTGGACATTTGTGGAAGAGCCTTCCCTGAGGGATTGTCTTTGCAGGCTTGCATTCACTTCCAGTCCTACAGGTTTCACCTTAGCTTTATTCTGTTTTTACTTAAGAGATAAAAAGCTAAACTGTATTCAATTGAAAGAACTAAAAATATTAATGTAGGAGCAAGTCATCATTATGGCACATATCAATTTCTCACCTCTGAGGCAGTGCACAGAAGCAGGGCTCTAGATATTAACCCAGCCATGATTAGAGGGGAAAAAATGTTTGTGTAGATCTTGGTAGACACTGTGAAAATATGAGTTTTTATCATGCTGGGATCTAGCATCTTCACCTACAAATTTACAAAAGGTGACATAAACAGCCAAGTCTGCCTGAGAATGACAACTTGCTTAAATAGTATTCTGCCGTAAGCTTTCCTGCACCCAGGGCCCTACTTTTGGGGATATTTGAGAAATTACTTGTTTCTTCTTGGAACAGATTTCCATCTATATACATTTCCATCTTAAAATAATTGAGATAGCACAGTAAACCCAGCTAAGTGTTCTGTAATTCCCTGTGCTTATGTTTGTGAAGTGACTCTGTTCAATTCAGAATTCACCCACAGCCTTCATTTAATATTGATCATTGTTTCTTTCCTTGAAGAGTCTGACTAATAGGGTGATAGAAAAAAACTCAGAAAAACCAAAGCCCAAACCCCAGTCCTTGGAAGATGACTGCCTGCCCCTCAAGATACTCTTTAAAACTGGCTCCCAGAAGAACGTCAGTGAAGAGGTCTGCCAGGAGCCAATCTTTATTCATTTACTAGTGTTTTGTGAATACTCTTTAAGAAAATTCTTTAGAGTTGTGCTACTGGGAAAAGGAGAAAGGGGCTGAAACTGTGGAGGCAGACATTCCCTGGACTATGAGGTCTTTTTTGCTTAGACCTAGGTGATTTTCCCCGAAGGGAGCACTCAGAATCACCCTGCTAAAAAAATTGCCTTGGCTGCTGGCCAGCCTTCTGGGAAAGGTTTTTTTTTTATCTCAGTGGTCACTACACTGTGAAGCTCTAAACAAATGGCTGTTCTATGAACCTTGACTGAGGAGAACGAGTAATCAGGAGCTTTTCTGTATTTCTACACATTTTGGTTATAGATGAAGTCGGTCTAATAGAATCTGATTACAGACTCAGAGAATTATAGATCTCAAAAATGCTCAAGAGGTCACATGATCCAGCCTCTTGAGCTTCAAGGCTAGTGGATGGGAAGTTGCAGGGCTGCAGGGGACACTCTCAGGCCATCCGGACCTTAGATGATATTTGGTTATGTACAAAATTTCCCTGCACATGTCTGAGGTAGAATGAAGGGCTGCATGTTCCACATATCCAATGGCTTTCTTCGTATGGCTGGAAACAAGACTATGGATAGGTCCTCGGTGTTAACCCAATTAGGACAAATTTCTCTTCGTTCTGTCACAAACAAATAAACCAGGTAAGGGCCCTGACTGAACTTATATGGGTCAGATATTCCCTTTCCCCAGGACAAATAAACCATAGCTGTGTGTGTGTGTGTGTGTGTGTGTGTGTGTGTGTGTGTGTGTCTGTAGAGCAGGCCCAGCATCATGGACATAAAACCTGTGCAGTGACACAGGGATCTGTGCTTACAAGGATCCCATGCTCTGCTTAATGCTCTGCTGTTTCCATCTAGAAATTCTCAATAATTTTTTAACAACATAGTCTACATTTTAATTTTGCACTGGATGTCACAAATGATGCATCCAGCCCTGGCATGGAGTTCTAGCTCAGCTTGGCAATTCCTAACATAGTCATATAAATGGTATGGGGGGGGAGGGGAAATAATTCCTAGAATCAGTGGGTTAATGGTGGCCAGTACAGCTAGCATTGTTCTGAGAACTGAAAGGACATGAAACATGAAAGATATGGTCCTTATTTAGATGTATCCCAGTTTAGTAGGACAGATATGGAAACAACTTAGGTGTCCATGAATAGATAAAGAAAATGTGGTTTGTGTGTATATGTATACACACACACACACACACACACACACACACACACACACACTGAAATATTATTCAACCATAAAAAGAAAAGAATGAATGAAATCTCACCATTTGTAGCAACATGGACGAAACTGGAGGGCATTATGCTAAGTGTAATAAGCCAGATAGAGAAAGACAAATGCTGTGTGGTATCCTTTATATGTGGAATCTAAAAAAACCCAAAAAGTTGAACTGATACCCACAGAGAATAGAAAAGGGACTGCCAGGGGCTAGGGTTGGGATGAGGAATTGGGAGAGGTTGGTAAAAGGGTACAAATTTTCAGTTATAACATGAATAAGATCTGGGGCACCTGGGTGGCTCAGTGGGTTAAGTGTCTGCCTTTGGCTCAGGTCATGATCCCAGAGTCCTGGGATTGAGCCCCGTGTTGGGCTCTCTGCTCAGCGGGGAGCCTTCTTCTCCCTCTGCCTGTCCCTCCTCCTTGTGCTCTCTCCCTCCCTCCCTCTCCCTCTCTGTCTAATAAATAAATAAAATCTTTTTCTTAAAAAAATGAATAAGGGGCGTCTGGGTGGCTCAGTGGGTTAAAGCCTCTGCCTCTGGCTTGGGTCATGATCTCAGGGTCCTGGGATCGAGCCCCACATCGGGCTCTCTGCTCAGAGGGGAGCCTGCTTCCTTCTCTCTCTCTTCCTGCCTCTCTGCCTACTTGTGATCTCCGTCTGTCAAATAAATAAATAAAAATCTTTTAAAAAAATTAATAAGATCTGAGGATCTAACACATAACATGGTGTATTGTATAAATGAAATTTGCTAAGAGTATAGAACTTAAAGGTCCTCACCAAAAAAAAGGTAAATAGGTAAGGTGATGGGATGTGTTAATTAATTCAATTGTGGAAATTCTTTCACAGTGTATGATATATCAAATATTCATGTTGTACACTTTAAGTATCTTATAATTTTTGTTAATTAAACCTCAGTAAAGCTGAAAATAATTATAAAGAAAAAATACAAGGTGAATGTCCACCTTTGCTTTCAATGTCACAAAGATTAGTTTTTATCAAACTATAAGTTAGTGTATATGATTGCAGATGGAATTAAGAGTCTCTTGTACCACAAGAGTGGTACCATTCTAATAGCAGTGACCCGCAACTAGGGACTGTTAAAAATATTCTTTCTACCAGGATCCATAAAGAATAGGACAAAATGAGTGCTCGAACGATGCCTCTAGGTTTGTAAGGACTCAATGAATACATGGAGAATAAATGGGAGAAGGAAGTTGAATAAAGAAGAAAAGAAAGGAATGGAAGGAGGAAGGGAAGTTGGCCATCCTCAGTTTTTCCAGGGAGTCAGGTTGTCCAGGAAGACAGTAGATGGAAACCATAAAAATAAAAGCGTAAGCCATCTAGAGCAATAAATTTTATGAAATGTTAATTGGGTTTACTCTCAGCACTCTTTCTTTCATTATTATGTTTAACACCAAACACTAAAAAATTAATCAAGAAATTCCATCTGGCTAACAATTTTAATTTATGAAATTCCTTTTGCTTCTGAAGATTAAAAGCAATCCTCTGAGTAAGTTGAACATTCTAAGAGAGCCCCAAACAGCCCTGAACAAACACTCTAGAGTATCATTTCCTTTTATATTGTAACATCTTTGAATCACTTGCAATCTATAAATAAACTTGCATTTTACAGAAATGGCTGTATGAAAACGCAGCGCCATGCTGGAATTCAATATACAAGGCTATTTTTAAAAGTGTTTTGATTTTTAAAAATTAATTGTAGGTCCTAGATAACGCAGGAGTTATAACTTGGCATGTTTCATGTTGCTTAACAACTCTTTAAAACAATTCTTCTACATCTGTGCTTTATTTTAAGTAGAAGTCAATGTTAATTGAAGACTTTGCTGAGTACGGCTGCCCTGTTCTGTAGTGGGGAAAACGGAATCACTAGCATTCTTTTTTTTTTTAAGATTTTATTTATTTATTTGACAGAGAGAGATCACAAGTAGATGGAGAGGCAGGCAGAGAGAGAGAGAGAGAGAGGGAAGCAGGCTCCCCGCTGAGCAGAGAGCCCAATGTGGGACTCAATCCCAGGTCCTGAGATCATGACCTGAACCGAAGGCAGTGGCTTAACCCACTGAGCCACCCAGGCGCCCCGGAATCACTAGCATTCTAAAATCAGTAATTAATCTCATTTACCTTTTAACAACATTTTGGGTGCTTTGGTGCTCCTGTGTTTAGAGCAACTTGGTTTCTCCTGGCGTAATGTAAGAAGTTATCTGACACCAAAATAAATTTTTGAAACAAAAGTTGTCCTCCTAAAACATGAAAGCGAGAAAAGCAAGGGAATGTTGGTAGGCAACCTTTATCCTGATAGAAAAGCATGTTCAAGTGTAAATCCATGAAAAAAGTAACATTATGAAATAATGATAACTTCAGGCCATGCTTGTCCAACTGAACTTGTTAATTTATTTTGTATCAGAGGATAATAGAAAAGAAAGAACTCTCGATGTGATGAGATGAATATGAAACCACATGCCTGGGAAACATTATAGCCTTTATCTTATATCAAAGGCATAGATTGTATGATACAGAAGTTGTAGTATCTGGAAATTTTAGGCCTTCTGAGGTAAATGGTAACTTCTCTTTCAAGAATATGTGGTTTAGGGGCGCCTGGGTGGCTGAGTGGGTTAAGCCTCTGCCTTCAGCTCAGGTCATGATCTCACAGTCCTGGGATCGAGCCCAGCATCTGGCTCTCTGCTCAGCCGGGAGCCTGCTTCCCCCCCTCCTCTGCCTGCCTCTCTGCCTACTTGTGATCTTGCTCTCTGTCAAATTAATTAATTAATTGGGGCACCTGGGTGGCTCAGAGGGTTAAGCCTCTGCCTTCGGCTCAGGTCATGATCTCAGGGTCTTGGGATCGAGCCCCGCGTCTGGCTCTCTGCTCAGCGGGGAGCCTGCTTCCTCCTCTCTCTCTGCCTGTCTCTCTGCCTGTCTCTCTGCCTACTTGTGATCTCTGTCTGTCAAATGAATAAATTAAAAAAATCTTTTAAAAAATTAAATTAATTAATTAATTAAAAAAGAATATGTGGTTTAAAAGTATAAGAAGAGAAGTGATTACTTCTGCCTCTGTCTTAATTAACAAAGATTAAATGCTTAGGTCTTACCTGGTTTTTGGTCTACAAAAACAATCTTTGGGTGGTTTTCTCCTAAAAATAATTTTGTAGAGGAGGAGCCAAAAGTTATAGTATCCAGAGACAGAACAGGACCTTGAACACATGACTCTTGTAATAGAAACTAAGTGATTTTCAGTAATTTTACCTGTCTTATCACATTACATTTAAGACAGAGTGAAGATTATCACTTCCACACTTGCTGCTTTTTGACAACTGAAAAGAAATAATAGCATTTTTGAAAGAAGAGAGAGTAAACACAACATTTGAATCGATGATTCACCTCTAGAAGTCCAACGAAAGACATGTATATACTCAGTTTTATTTTTCAACTCCATGGACAGCAACTATGAACCTACACAGCAAGAAGCATAGTTCATGTGATCCATTGTACAACAGAACCAATGTACAAGGATATTATCACTTTGGGATAAGTAAGTGACACCTTAGATCTCTGTTGGGTAAAGAGAACACAAGGAGCATAAGGATAAGTCTAGCTGAAGTTTCTAGGAAAAAAAACAATAAACAATGTAGACCAACAGCAAAATATTAGTTCTCCTTGGGGGGAGTGAGCTACTATTCTAGAAAACAGAATTGCTATAAGGGAGGTTGTTACATAGCAGCTAATGTCCTCTTGTCATAGATCCCAAGAGAAAGGCCCTGGGCACCTAAAATGGTTGCTGGTTTGGAGAACTAAGCAAGACGAATTATTTTCTTTCCTAAACTCAAGATTCTTCATTTTGACATCTGCTAAGGACACTAAACTCTGAGAGACTGTAATATGTCAAACTGACCCTCATAAAATGTGAGAACATTTCATCAGATTATGTGAGTTTCACTGTGGCAAGTAGAAGGTAATGTATTTATTGAATAAATCTCTATAAAATTTTAAAATCATGGGCTCTGAATCACAGCAAAAATGTTTCTCAGAGATATTGTACCAGTGTACTATGGCAGCCAAAATAAAGATAACAGCTTAGAGAATCAACACAGAATATTAGGCTTGTTATTTGCTAGAGTGGCACTTTATATACTCTTACTTCCCTTTGCCTATTGAAAGATGCAGTATTCAGCCCCCATTCTTAGCACCATTTTTTTTTTGCTCTTTCTTACTACATGTGTGTATGTGTGTATGAGGGGGAAATGCCTTTTAGTAGCAAAGCTAGTCTAAGTGTGGCATCAACAACAACTTGAAATCACTGTTGGGTCAAGTTATCAAATCCTACTGGTGAATTAAAGTCTAGAGTCAGACTCCAAGGAGACAAGAACAATGTCTATGCTGGTCTTTCCCTCTTTAATTAGTATTCATGAATCACTGGGATTTTTTTTTTCTGTCTCTCTCTTTGCATTTATCTCAGTAGTTGTATCATTTGATTGCTAATGTGTTTGAATAGAGCTGCCTGATTTTCATTCAATCTGGCACCTCTTCATGGAGCACTAAATCTTCTCTCGATGGCCATACATTAAACTGTGGTGAGCCTGGAAGGCTCTACCACAAACAAGATTTCAGTCTTTATTGCTTTGTGCAGCCCATTCATTCTTGGTTCAAGGGCAGCCTAGATATAGAGATCCCAGTTCAGATACGCACAGGTAATGACACTCATTACCTGGCAGCATGTGTAAGATAAGCCTTTCTGTTCTCTTCTATACCACCCTGGTGGAGTCTGATAGATCTCCCCTTCAAGGAGCAAGTAGGATTTCATTCAACTGAAGGAAAAGTGTCATCAAAGCTCATGAGTCTTGGTGGAGTGGTTTTTTAATGTCGTACTTTTACTCCTTAAAATTTTTAGACTTAAAGAGAACCAGCTGATGTACAAAAAAAAAACAAAAAACAAAAAAAAAACCAAACATTTGAAACTTAAAAGTTGTTGGTCATTATATTCACATGATCTGGAAATGAGATACTACTTAGAAGCTCTGTGTGTGTGTGTGTGTGTGTGTGTACATGTACATTTTTAAGTAGGTACGTACAAGCTTTGTAACTCTGATGGGTAAATACCCAACTCCAAAACATAGAAGAGAGAGCTTCTTAGTGCACAGCAGGAATCTGACCACATGCTAAACATAGCTTACAGGGACTCAGAGCTTGACATGTTCTACTACCCACTACTTGTGACTCAGGAGGTATCTTCTTTCAAGTAAATGGTGAGTCATGGGGATATGGTAGAGGTGGGAGCTTCTTTCTTACACACAGTTCCTCTTTGATTCCAGGATTAGTCAGATTTCTAGAAAAGAAAAAGCCTGGGGAAGCAGCAAACCATCCCTGGAGACCAGAAAGAAGGAAAGATGTGGAGAGATGACAGTTTAGGGGCCAGACAAGCTTGACAGCAGCCATGCGTGAGCCTCATCGTCCCAGATGGCTCTTCATCTCAACAAAGACATTGGACAGGGTGTTCTATTTCCCTGCCTTGGAAAGGAAGAAAAAGTTATAGATTTCTTTGCCTCAAAGCAATCTTGTAGAGAAAGCAGTTGTTCCCTCCACATCAATATTTTATCAGAATCAAGACTTAATGAGAAAATAAAAGGAAATGAGCCCTGTTCTCCCAATTGTCCAGCATGCACGTATTCCCCGGCTTTCTTCTTTCCCTGATGATACTTGACTGGGTCTTAAAATATGGTTTTTCTAAGAAGGAACTTTATGTTTTTAGAATGCTTTTTCAAAAACAGGACTTCCTCTAGTGTCAGTGTTCTTCTGACATGAAAGTGATGCTGTCAATTTTTGTCATATATACATCATTCTAAGTGGACTTTTTTTTTTTTTAGAGGATTTATACTGACCTACCTTTCCTTCCTACCCCATAGCACAAAATTTAAGACAGCAGGCCAGGTATTACAGCCATAGAACAGATAGAAACTAATAGTCCCACAGAGCAACTAAACTCACAACTATCTTAAGAAATATCGCATCCAGGGGCGCACGTGTGGTTCAGTTAGTTAAGCCTCTGACTCTTGATTTTGGCGCAGGTCATGATCTTGGGGTCATGTGACTGAGCCCTGTGTTCCCACTGTGCTCAGCAGGTAGACTGCTTGGGGTTCTCGGCCTCTCCCTCTGCCCTCCCTTCCCCCTGCAAAATAAACAAATAAATAAATAAAAAGGAAATACCACATCCAGCATTATTAGACCACAAGGGACATTTTGTTAGTCTCCTAAATGTTTTTAAAGCACTGTCTTTGTTTCCACAGGAAAAAATAGTTAATCAAAGAATATGTTGGTTTACATAATTTTAAGATTTGAGATTACATATAAAGATATTTTGAGATATATTGCCGTGATAGATTAAAGTGAATTGTGGAAACTATCTCCTTTTAATTTTTTTTTTTAAGATTCTATTTATTTTGACAGAGAGAGAGATCACAAGCAGGCAGAGAGGCAGGCAGAGAGAGGGGAGGAAGCAGGCTCCCTGCAGAGCAGAGAGCCCGATGCGGGGCTCGATCCCAGGACCCTGAGATCATGACCTGAGCCGAAGGCAGCGGCTTAACCACTGAGCCACCCAGGCGCCCCTCTCCTTTTAATTTTACTAGGAATTATAATGTTTCCATTAAAATTGTTTATTTCATTATAAAAAAAGATACAAGTGGTTCTAAATAATTAGAACCATTTGTATCATTCACATTGCACCCATGTAATTAATGAAGTTATAAATCTTAGAATACCATATTTTCACATCATTTTTCCCCATCCCGTGCTAATGAAAGGATAAGAAAGAGAATGATTACAATTAATCACGACTTAGATTTGGGGGTGATGATTTGTGTTCAGAAATCAATATGTTTATACAGATACCTGGGGATTTCGAGTCAAACCTGGGGGTAAGCTAGTCTGTCTGATCCAACTCTGACATTCAAAGACTATCTGGAGAATACTAAACAAAACCAAGCATGTTATTTTAGACATACTTGCTAACTATTGCCATTTATAAGTAACAACTTGAAACTCTATTCTGGCTTACATGTCTTTTTAAAGACTTGTTCTAAATTTATTTGTACTGTGTCAATTATGTGAATAAAATAAGAGCTGAGAAACTCTCCCTAAGAGAATGTTTTTGCTGGAAACCCTGTCCTGCTACCTTCTGAGCTTCTTGAAAATGAAAATCTCTGTGTCTTCCAGATGACAGCCACCTTTTTGGTGGAACCAAAATAGCTCTCTCAGCTAGAGCTCTGTCAGTAAGAATTCTGACAGATATCAGATTTGGCATGCAGGAGGAAGGTGAGAAATGGTCCCATGGTAGGAGATTGGGTGAGAGCACCTGACTAGCTAAGGGAGCAAAGACAGGAGGGGTGCTTGGAAAACAGTGCCCTCCTAGACACCAGACCATGCATGAGGAAATCAATGGGCATCTCTGGAAATGACAGATAATCTTGGGGGAGAAGGGAACCATTAGCTCTTGTGGGATTTTGAAAGGGCTATGTAATGTGCATCAAGCTAGAAGGTTTCCATTTGTGAAGCAATCAGATACATTTACTTTACATTTGCTCTCCCTCTAGTGGTAGGGTAGGAGCCTTGAAGTGATATGCTGTCACTGCATAATACTGCTTCACAAAGAAAGATGTGCATTTTGCCCATAAAATGAGGATTTTCGTTAGGTATCCTACTCTCTCTCATGGTGGTTTTCAAAACAACCTAACCCTTCATGTGAGGGAACTGCCTCCTGACTGTGCTGATTACCAGTGGTAAGGTAGCAAAGATGTCTCTCTCTTTTTGGCTAAAGGCTGCCTATGCTCACTTCTTAAATACGGGATTCCCCTTTCCTCTGCAGTCCTAACAAAGATGGAACCATGCTGTGATCAGAGGCAACTCTCCTGACCCCCAGTCTGGGCCAGAAAAACCTGAGGAGCTAAATAGCAAAGAGAAAGCAAACTTACCTAAGTAAAGGTGGGAAATGTGGAAACTCAGAGGAGAGGTACTTTACAGAATCTCAAGGGTTATCTGAACCTGATATAAAGGTCAATAATTAGCAATGAAGTTTGGAACGAATCTCTACCTCCACTTTACAGGCTCTTTTGTTTCTCTCGTTTTCATTTTTGGTCATGTGAAAATACTTCTGGTGTTGCAATTTGGATCAATGATAGTGGATGAAAAAAATAGAAAAGATGGAAAAGTAAATAATGACATTTTATGGGAATAACTAAAATTGCCTCCATAGAGGGATTAAACTGCATAAAATATCATAATTGTACAAGAGTATTGATGGGAATAGGTCATAGGTTACAGCTGTCTAATCAACAGGTTATTGATTGATCAATAATTGAAAATCTACCAATGTGAGGTATAGAGTCTGCAGCTTTTTCTGTGCTCCATACTCAAAGTTAGGCATCAATGATGCTTCCTTGACTTCTCTTGTGTGTCTCCAAGGCAACCAAATTAATGTTTTCCTGAAACCTACTTCTTTCCTAGTTTCTTTGTCTCAGTGAATAACTCCACCAGCCATCCATTTGCACAAGCCAGGAATTCAGGAGTTACTTGACCCCACCTAGTCTATCCCCATCATACTCAATCCATCACCGAGTCCTCCTAAATCTTTCTCACACAGGTCAATTTCTCTTTGCCTCCACCACCATCTCCCTTTCATCATTTCCCTCCTAAACAACTACTGCTCCAAAGGGTATCTGCTTTGATCTTTGTCAAACACATTCTCCACGCTGCACTACTTCATCCAACAAATATTTTTAAGGGGCCTACTTTGTACTATGATAATACTTTGTTGAATAAGACAAATTCCCCATTCTCAAGGAGCTTGTGGAGCATAATGCGGAGAAGTAAAATAGGGTGATATAATAGAGAACGGCAGAATGGCTATTCTAAGTTGTGTGCTCAAATACAAGACATCAGTGGGAGTTTCTGAAGGGTTTGAGTTTTCAAAGCAGAAAAATAAAAGAAGTCTGTTGGGATGATGGCATCTGCTATCAAGGCTTTTTCACATGTAAGGAAAAGTGTTTCAAATACTGAGCAAGTACAAAAAGGAAAACAACTTAAAATGTACCTGAAGTTACAGTCTAGCTCTGTTTGTCTCCAAGCACTTCTGTTTAAATACGGCACTTACCACCTACATGAAAGTGTCCTATTTTTGTAACTTTTCTGTATGTCTCCTCTCCCAACAAGGCTTACATTGTACGAGAATAGTGGCCATAAACGGCTGGCTCACTCGTCAGTCCCTAAGAACTGTGCCTGGCATAAAGTAGGCATGCAAGTAAGTATTTGTTGCATTTAATGCACAGATTAGCGTGTGAACCGGCAGGGAAGAGAAAATAACTGAGTGTACTTGGAGGCTCGGATATCAAGTTCACTGGCTTCAGCTGGAAAGGTTAACCGAGGTATAAAATCCCGGCCAGATTTCTTAGTTTTGGATCTCCGCACCACCTGCTCTCTCTCAAACTCACCCCGTCACAAGCCTCCCCAAATCCCCGCTAGGAGGAGTCACACCTCCCGACCCAGAAGCCCTCCCATTCTCTCCTCTATTTCTCCTTCCCTCCCCTCTCCGCCAGGGTTCCGGCAGCCCTGGAGTCGCAATGCTCACCGGGAATAGTAGTCTTCCGGTGCGAGCCTAAGGCGTTTTATTCGTTTTTCAGAACTACGCTTCCCAGAGAGCCTTGCGGAAGAAGGAGACTGTATCACCTGACCAGGAGCCAGGAGGGGCAATGGCGGCGCCCATGTTGTGCTGGTGGTGTCTTGGAAGGCGTTGGGTTTTAGCCTGCATTGACGGCGGTTCTCGCCACGGAAGAGGGGCTGCGATTGGGTTCACTTCCAGCAGGAAAAGGGGACAGACCTCCGTGGCTCAGCAGCCCCTCATCACCTCCCAGAAGTCAAGGAAAGGGTATATTATTTTATACCATTACTGCCCATTTAAGCGTGAGGTGGAACTGCGGGACTGGGGAGGTGAAAACCACTACAGCACAGCTTCCGTCTAGAAGTTTTGATGAGCGGGGGGCGGGGGGAAGTTGGGCTATAACTTTCAGCCCTGAAACCTAAACGAAAGCACAAAACTAGCCCTCTATCAGCCCCTTCCTCTACACGTAAAACACTCTTCGAACAGTAGGCATATATGGGGAATTCTCGAGTGTAAAATCGCAGATCTTTTCTGGAATGTAAAACTCCACACGCAAAAGAGTGGATTCGGTAACCATACTAATGGCACTAGAAGAGGGGTCGGTGACAGCAGAAGGCGGGATCTTATTTAGCTGACATTTATTTAGCGCTACTGTGGGACAGCAGTGTTCTAAAACTAGAAAGGGAGCCTTTACCTGCAAGCTCAGGGTGGTAGTGGCTTAATGTCATTACTGAGAAAACACCAAATGTCTGTGGCGGCGCTTCATGTTGTACGTGTTTCTAGACCTAGGAGGATGCAGTCAATACAAGAGATCTTCCCTCTGATTAGAGAGTTTTGCTTATTTTGTTAGATAGTCTCTCAACAGCTGTTTATACTTTATAAGACTTAAATACTGTCTTTTTAAATACAGAAACAGAAGGCATGTGTTTAGTAATCACTTTAGCCTTTGAGATAGTTAGGTTGGCATTATTTTTGCTTTTCTGTTGGAGCAACAGAGGGAAAATGTCCAGAACCATTCAGCTTCTATTCCTTTCATAAATTGGATCGTCTGACTGTAAATGGAAAGTATTTTTTTCTCTCATGTAACGAAACTGCAAAAATAGTTTCGAGTGATGTTTTAGTGAATGCAGAATTTCTGATGAGTTCTTCATTTAATTCCTCTCAATTGCCAGCGGCGCTTCCAAACTTTAAAAAGAAGGAATTAATCTTCTTACAGTACTATAGATATAGAACTTAATGTGTTGAAATAATTGGAACAAAACCCAGCACATGTAAACAAAAATCTAGGTAATACAGAAAATTGCTTGGGAGAAGAGCAAGATAGGAACAAGGTGTAGAGGGAGTGTGTGTAAACAGGCATTGTCCAGGATACATGGTTTCAGAAGGAATAAGCACACTTACGCAAACCTAGAGAAAACTCTGTGTTCATACAGACCGAAAAGAGTAGGAGATGTTATTATAGCATTTAACAACTTCTTAGATTTGATAGCAATCAAGCATAAACAGAGGAAACTGAAACTGTAGGGAATTGAAAGTGATTTGGGGGACCCAAAAAAAAAAAAAAAGCCACATCTAATGGTTTCATGTTTTCATTTGCCCCAAATTCCAGGAAGATATGATTTAGTGATGATCTGTTATGTCTGTGTCACTCTGATCATTTTACGTGCAAGCCATTGTTATTTAAAATGAGTTCAAAACATGATGGAGAATATCCCTTCCTTTCTAAGTGATATATACAATTATTCATTATTTCTCCAGTAGTAGAAGCATGATGTTTATGTTAATTCTAAAAATGTTTGTAAGATAAGCTTTCATGGGGCGCCTGGGTGGCTCCGTGGGTTAAAGCCTCTGCCTTCAGCTCAGGTCATGATCCCAGGTTCCTGGGATCGAGCCCCACATCTGGCTCTCTGCTCAGCGGGGAGCCTGCTTCCTTCTCTCTCTCTGCCTGCTTCTCTGCCTACTTGTGATTTTTCTGTCAAATAAATAAATAAGATCTTTAAAAAAAAAAGAATAAGCTTTCATTTACTAAGTTATTAATTGATAAAGGACAGTTAATCTAGAAAATGGTGCTTTTCCCTGGAGTCAGCCAAGCAGACGTCACCTGATAGCCATTTCTAAATTGTTTCAGAATGCCATATTTTTCCTTCATCACCTTCCTCTTTATACAGTGAACTCTTCCTATGCTGTGTTGTAAATGAATTTTATTTTGCTGGTCTTGTAGATGTTCATCATGAGTTGCTTTTGATTAGGTCATCGATACAATATGACCTTTTAAAATGTAAGAACCTAAAATCTTAATAAGTTAAAAACAAATAGCAAATTAACATGTGTGGTTTATGGTCAGAGAAATTCATGCATAGTGATGGCTCTAACTACTTCTTAATGATTCTTTCTTTTTAGTGAACATGAATGGGCAGCTGTGGTAGGTTTGGAAATTCATGCCCAGATCTCTTCCAACTCTAAACTCTTCTCTGGATCTCGAGTCCACTTTGCAGCACCTCCAAATTCTTTGGTATCTTTCTTTGATGCATCTCTGCCTGGAACTCTGCCGGTAAGGTTTTTATTTAATCATATTTTCGTTAGAAAATGTTTGTTTTATTGGACATAGATATTGATTTCGTGGTTTTCACATCTTGGCACAACTCTTAGAAAGTACTTGTTTGAGGGATTTGGGGTGAAGTAGGATGAACTAAATGTTTTCTAAAAACCCATCTCTGTAATGTTTCTAAGTCTGAACATCATCCATTTGTTCATATATGTATTCACTCATTTCACACACATTTTAAAATGTCTACAAAGTACCAGACACCGTGCCATGAACTAGAACATGAAGATGAGTGACAGTCCTTGCCTTTGAAGGGTTTAAAGACTAGGTAGGGAGAAATGTCTTATATTTTAAGTGTCTACTTATAAACAAATAGAATACTGGGTGATTACAGCCGTGAAGGTAATATGTAGGCATGGTTTTGGAATCCAAAGGAGGGACACCTAAGTCTGTAAGAGAAGGATTCTTGTGAGAAATTGAGGTCTGGGTATGATTCGAAAAGTTGTTAAAAGAGGCAGTGTCTGAGTTATCTGAGAAGTCAGAGAGGAGTTAGGCAGATAAATGAAGGAGGAGGAGGAGTCTAGCCACAGGAGATAGCACATGATGCAGGATATTACAGTGTCAGATCAGAAATGATTGTGATTATTGAAAATTAAGTGGTCAGTAATGGAGAGAAAAAGTCAGCCATAATATGCATTGAGTTAAGTGCTCATTTATCTGCTCATTTTTACTTAAACCCATGGAATGACTACGTCCAGTGTACTTATCAGCAAGATTGCTATCATATAATTTCATATAGTTGGCTGGATTTTGAAGAAAAGGATGGAAGGAACAATGTGAATATTTGTGGCAATAAATAAATCATAGTCTGTCCAGGCCATATAATATCAACTGGGTGTGGGATTTCCTCCCATCCTTGGAGGTAATGTGTATAGATGGTAGCGATTGGAAAGGGGAGGAGGAGCTTTCATGGGTGACTTCCATACTCTCTAACTTTTAAATACAAGCGAAAGCTGGTTGATTTGGCCATCGGCAGGCTTGCAGAGGCAGAGATTAATTTTTCTCAGAGTTGCTCAGAGTAGAAGGTGATGGGCAGTGCCTCCAATGTGTCTGCCATACCCAGGGCTTTGGTTATATTGGGGCAGTGTCTGTATCTTGGAACTTCCTTCTTACCTGTGCTTTTTGTTGTGGAGGACTCCCATCCCTGCAAACCCTATCCAGAGTCACCTTTGGTTTGTTTGTGAGTCTTTCTGGGGGAAAGACAGATAAAGGGGTGTCTATCCCTCCCTCCCTCTGGTTTAGAATATCTATCTGTGGAGAAATCATTTTTGTTTGGGGACAGTTTTTCAATTACAAATGCATGAGTTCTTTTTTGGGCAGAGATGCAGACAGAGTAGAAATGAGTAATATCTATTCAGACAAGTGAAATGGAAAGCAATTCATCACAACACCTCCTTTTTTCCTTCTAAGTTCAAATCATTTTTTTTTCCAACATGGTACTTCTTTATCAAGAGACTATATGTAATCTCTGAGTTCCTTCTGGATTTTTCCAGCTGGGAATATAGTATCCAGCAAAGTATTTATTACAGTTCACATTTGGAAATAGATCTATTTGCAGATAGGCATGTTTTCCATAAATAGGTTCTTCAGTTGTGGCTAAGTGTGGTCGAATATTACAGACAATTCAAAACAACTAAAATGTTAACATACTTTGAAAGACTTCGAAGAATGTGCTTGCCCAGTGATAAGCATAGTTCTAAAACAGTGAAGGTGTTTGGGACATTTGAGCATTGAGAGCTTGGCTAATACTAATTAAATGGTATTCATAGTCTAGAAATCCAGTTTTGCTTGAGCTAGGATTTGCTTTTTCTCTTCAGAGCTTACCACACACATGATTTAAGGAGCCTATTGGGTTATTCTCTTGACAGAGCTAATCTGCCTCTTCTTCTAAAATGTTTCTGCCTTTAAAAGACCTATTTGGGGGCACCTGGGTGGCTTAGTCAGTTAATCGTCTGCTTTCAGTTCAGGTCATGATCCCAGGGTCCTGGGATCAAGACCCATACCAGGCTCTTTGCTCAGCAGGGAGCCTGCTTCTCCCTCTGCCTACCGCTCCCCCTGTGTGCTCTCTCTCTCACTCTCTCTCTGACAAGTAAATAAATAAAATATTTTTTAAAAAAGACCTATATTTAGTATGTGAGCAAATTTATACCAAAACTACCAGAATAAAACATTGTCACTCCCATAGCACTTCAAAACCCTGTGATTTACCTATGTAAATGTATTGAAACATTTAGACAGTTGCCCTTCTCTAAGCTCCTGGGTGGTGTATTGGTGCTGTGGTCTTCTGACTCTGCATCTTGGTTGTTTTTGTACAAAAAAATGGTGACCATTTGTCAGATACACTGATAAGGAGATAGAAAAAGGCTGCCAAAAGAATTTAGGTTATAGTGTAAAGTCTTTTTCTGGAAATCACATTCATTTGCTCTGCTGGCCCATTAAAGAGAAATTATGATAATGGGTATTTTTCTGTAGGCATTTGATTCTCACCTTCTTGACTGCGTCTTCATTCACTCAGCTGACACTTATTGGATGCCTGCCGTGTACTAGCCATCATACAAGCTCTAGTGACACACCTTTGAACAAGATAAAAAATAGACAAGGCTCTTGTCTTCATGAAGCATGGACAAGTTAGCAGGCACTCGCAGTACCTTTTAACAAACGTACTGGGAGTGAGAATACGGAATAGGTGCTTGAGGAGACACAGGAGGGCATCCAACACATAGAATTTGCACAGTTGGCCAAATAAAAGTGAATAGGATGGGGTGCCTGGGTGGCTCAGCTGGTTAAGCAACTGCCTTCGGCTCAGGTCATGATCCCAGAGTCCCAGGATCGAGTCCCACATCGGGCTCCCAGCTCCATGGGGAGTCTGCTTCTCCCTCTGACCTTCTCCCCTCTCATGCTCTCTCTCACTCTCTCTCTCTCAAATAAACAAAATCTTAAAAAAAAAAGTGGGGGGGGGATGATGTATGACAACCAGAGGAGAAACAGGACATGGTGTGCTCTAGGAACTGAAGCAAGTTCTGTGCACGGTAGCATAGAACTTGAGTATGGCATGGGAAGAGGTGAGGCTGTCATGGCAGGTATAATCTGTACCAGTATAACCCCATGTGCAAGGAGGTAAGAGGAGGTGAGGACAGTACAAGGTCAACAAGTCCAACAAAGGGAGTGTTTTGAGAAGGTGGGAGTATAGTGGTGTCAGATGTTCCTGAGAGGTCAAGTAAGGTGAGGATGGGACTATTGCATTTATCAACAGGACTGTCCCTTGTCCTTTGAAAGAACAGCTTCAGTGGAGTAATGGGAGTAGAAGGTACATGGTAGTAGATAGAGAGATACAGGGAGCTTACAGAAGAGGTGAGAGGGTGTGGGCAACTGTTTTAGGAGGGTTGGCTATGAAGGAAAAGTGAATGCAGGAGGTGAAAGAAGACATGGAATCAAGAGGAACATTTTTTTTAAAGATTTTATTTATTTATTTGACAGAGAGAGAGAGATCACAAGTAAGCAGAGAGGCAGGCAGAGAGAGGGGGGAAGCAGGTTCCCTGCTGAGCAGAGAGCCCGATGCGGGGCTCGATCCCAGGACCCTGAGATCATGACCTGAGCCGAAGGCAGAGGCTTTAACCCCCTGAGCCACCCAGGCACCCCAAGAGGAACATTTTTATTAGTCCCATTTTCCTTAATATTGGAGAGATCTGAGAATGCTTAAATACCTATTACTTACAGTCAGCAGTAAGATACACACTTAAAAATGTGTAAACAAGGGAAATCTCATGGCAGGTGTTCTTACTGCAATAAAATAAAGTTTTTAAAAATACTGATGAGGAACCAATGAAGAAGGGGAGTTAAAGACAGAGAGCTTGAACGTGTGTATTTTAATATGTCTTTCTCACTACCCCAAAGAAACCCCACTGAAATTATAGTAAAAGAATTTAATAGTTACAAAACCTGCATGAGAATGGGAAACCAGAGTGCATGAGAATGGGAGACCAGAGTGCATGAGAGATGGTAGATGGAAGAGGGCTGACTTAGCAGAGCAGCGTTAACTATAAAGGGACAGAAGGCCTATAGAAAGAGCCACTAGTAGGAAATGAGATGTCATGCCCTGCGTAGCCCCAGAAAGGGTCCGGATATGGGATCCTTAGGTTTTGCAGAAGGCCAGGGAGGTAGAAACAAGGGATTAATTCAGAGTCTGGATGCAGAGCAGTTAGACTTCAGGTCCCCTCCTTGACCCTCTGCCTCTGCCCCACTCCGATAGGAACTGTAGTTTGGAGAGAAATGCAACTGGTGGCACACTCCCCCTGGGGACCTCAGGCAGAGCAAAGGCACTGGTGTCAGAGGGTGTCTGCACTGCTGACCCTGTAGGGCCTGCCCAGTGCTTTTCTTCACCCTGTTGGAGGAGCTCAAATGACCTAGTATTGCCGTCTCTCCTCTTCCTCTCCTCCAAGCTGGAATCTGCAGGGATTTATTTGGATATTACATGTCCCTGGAGGGAAGAACTTCAGATACTGACACCTGGGGGGTGGTCTCTAAAAACAAACAAACAAACAAACAAACAAACTGCCTGGCTACCTGATTGTCCTGGAATGCAGGCCATCAGTCAACAAGCCCTGGATATTACATAGACTTCAAAATAGAAACCAATGGCCAAAAATCACTAGACCTTTGAGGAAGTTCTCCAACATAATGGACAGGGCCCAAAATAAAAAGACTAAAAAAAGAAATAAGAAGTAACAGATAATGCATAGGGGTAAAAGAATACTTTAAAAATAAAAGCTTTTATAAATATTCTCAGATAAGAGAAGGTAGTGGCATCGTTGAGATACTACTTTTTAAAAATAAAGAATCAGAACAAAAGGCTCTCAGAAATTAAAATTATGATAGCAAAAAAAAATAAAAATAAAATCCAGGAGCGTTAGATGATAAAGTCAAGAAAATCTTCCAGGAAGTGTAACACATACACAGTGAATTGGACAGTAGGAGATAAAATAAGAAAATTAGACTCGGTGTGGGATGTATAACATCTGATTCATGGGACTTCCAGAAGACAGAAGAGAGGAACCTATCAAACAACACAGATTAATTTTCCAGAACTGAAGGACCTGCATCTCCAAATGGGAAGGGCTTGCCAAGGACCCAGTGCAAGGAATAAAAATAGTCTCCCATATGGGCATGTGATCATGAAATGTAGGAATGCCAGGGATAGAGATAAGATACTGGAACAAAGAAGAAAAGAGAGGTCACATGCAAAGGACTGGGAATCAGAAAGTCACTGGACTTCTTAAAAAGCAGCACTTAAAGCTGGAAGAGAAGAAAAGAGTACCTTAAAAATCTTAGGAGGAAAAAAAATGATTCTAATTTAGAAGTCTGTATCCAGCACTATAAATTAAGTGTGACAGTAGAATAATGCTATTTTCAGACAGTCGGGTTCTCAGAAAATTGGCCTTTCACTATCATCAGAACCTGCTGGAGTGACAGAGAGGTTCCAGATTGCCAGGTCTGCAACGGGCCCAGGGAATCTGGTGGGAAAAGAGGGTGGGTGGCTCCAAAACAGAGCGGTTTCAAGAGAAAAAAGTGTAGGGTAGTGGAAATAGCAGATACCTAATGTTTGTGTAGGTACAAGATTTTACATATACACTGGCATCTTTGAGAATAGTAAGCAATAGGTATTAAAATATGAAGCAAATGATGAAATGAAGCCACATCAACTCCAGAAAAACAAAATGTTCGAGGAAGGAAATGTAATCAGAGTATACTTAACAGCTCAGCAGAGAAACTTATTTACTTAATAATAATAGTAGAAGAACCAACTCTGACTTAACTAGGATATTGGGAAATAAAAGAATAAATTCTCATCTGCCGTTATCAGAAGTTACATTCTACATTGACAATGGACAGAAAAAAGTAATGTAAGAATGTACTCTAGGAACATTTTTGGCCACAGATTGGGGGAGGCCTCCTTCTTCTTTTCAGGCCCAAAGTTGGTTGTTTGTTTTGTTTTGTTTTAATTTTTTTTTAAAGATTTTATTTATTTATTTGACAGAGATCACAAGTAGGCAGAGAGAGAGAGGAGGAAGCAGGCTTCCTGCTGAGCAGAGAGCCCGATGCGGGGCTCGATCCCAGGACCCTGAGATCATGACCCGAGCCGAAGTAGAAGCTTTAACCCTCTGAGCCACCCAGGCGCCCCTTGTTTTAATTTTTAAAAGTAAGGCAATGAGTGAAAGATTTAGAACTCTCAAGAGACAAATTATTAGTCAAAAGGGTTTTCAATGAAGTTTTTAAAAATCTTATGTAAAGGTAATATTAAGTAATCAAATATTACCTCTACTGTTTTCTCAGCCTTCTCTACTGAGACTTTGTTCCCAAAGTCCTAATAGTGAAGGACTCCCCACACCACCCCCACAACCCCCGCCCGCACCATGCTTTTAGGAGGAATAGGCTCCTGCACATTCTAGATTATTCATACGTGTAGTCAGAGTACCTGCTTCCCTGGGGGTGAAGTGACCTACCTACGAGTTGACTTTGTAGACTTTAATGTTATTCACCTTACCATGGGGTTGCATTTAAGGATGGTGTATTTTATTCTTGAATAGAAATAGAATACAGTAGCAAATATGGGTAAATTCTTATGATACAGAGTAAGGTAGAAAAAATTTTGCAAAATATATTGTCTTATGACTTCTTTAAATTGTCTCTTGGGAATGGAATGGGCCAGGTCTTGGTGTTCTATGTTCTAAAACAAGAATGCTGTCTTTGGGACAGCTCTCAACTCTGTCTCCCCCTCCCCCCCACCTGGATTAAGGAAGGATTGTCACATGGCAAATGGCCAGCAGCCTTGGCCAGCAGGTGATGGATTTTCCAAAGGTCCCCTGGCACTGCATATTACTTAAAAATAGGAAGATAACTATGACAGGACAGCTCAAAGATCGGAAGATAGTTGCTGCCAGGGAACAGGGCTGGCAGGTAAGGGTGGCAGGAACTTCTGGTTTTCATTATAAATTATTTCAGAATACCTGCCTGCAATAAAAGTTAAACAATCGAAAGTTAGCCTTAAAGGAGTAACATAGAGAAGAGGAGATTATTGATAGAGTCAGGTTCCTGAGAAAACAAGAGGTATCCCTCAGGGCACTGGGAGAAAGACAGCTTTCCCTCTGTAATCTCAGGGAAGATGTGTCCCTCCAGCCCGTGGGTAAAGGTGTCTTTTTAGGCTGGGGTGTGGAAGGCTGAGGAAACTCCCATCTGGTTTTTTGGTTTTTTCCTTTCTTAGCAAACACTGTTTCTGACATCTCTCCTTTTTGGAGCTCTTTCTCGCCTGAGTCAATATCCCTCACATTCTGGGTGGTGCACTCTCTTAGCTTTTCTGTGCCTCCAATCGTTTCTAGCTCTTGAATGATAGTACAGAATTCTAAGCTGACAGTTATTTCCCCTCAGCATCCTGAAGACATGATTCCATTGTCCTCAGGCCTCTGTTATTGCTGATGAGAAGTCTGCATCCTTTGTAAGTAATCTGATTTTCTCTCTCTGATAGCTTTAGCCAGGGCATGTCTAGGTGTGGATTTGTTCTTATGTATTCTGCTCAGTACTCAGTATGATTTTTCCAGCTGAAGACTCTATTCTGGATTGTGGTGGTCTGTCTGTGGGATGAATTCATGGCAGCCTCTACCAGGGCCCATTGGGCTTTAATAAATGAACCATTTCTGTGTTACTCTCACTCAGCTCAGATAGTGCCAACATTCAAGCCCCACACCCAAGCCAGGTACAGGGCAAGGGGCTCTGATTTCTCAAGACTCTCCTTTCACCTTGGGCTCAAAGCAGGTCATACTCCTCCCTCTCACCTCCTCCAGTTGGTGGCAGAAGAATTTTTGACTGGACCCGGATTTTGTGCTTCCCTGCTTCCTGTCCCTGTTGTCTCATAGCCTCGACTTTTGTTCCTGGGGGGCCTTAAATCGCCAATGTCTGGTGTCCTCTCAGCCTGGTTAACAATAATGATAGTGGTAAAATCAACTAACATATACTGAGTGCTTGCTCTGTGGCAGGCACTGTTCTAGGCATTTTCTTTGTATGCGTTGACTTATTTATTTATTTTTAAAATATTTTATTTATTTACTTATTTATTTGAGAGAGATAAGGAGAGTGAGCATGAGAGAGAGAAAGCAAGTGCCAGTGGGAAAAGAGGGCGAGAGTGGGAAAAGAGAAGCAGACTGCCCACTGAGCAGGGAGCCTGATGCGGAACTAAATCCCAGGATCTTAGGATCATGACCTGAGCCAAAGGCAGACGCCTAACTGACTGAGCCACCCAGGTGCTCCTAGTGTTGATTTATTTTAATCTCATGTTGACTGTATCAGGACGTTCTCCTCATCATCCCAATTGGAAACTAAGCTGGATACAGACCCAGTAGTCTGGCTTCCAGGTTCGTACTCATAACCCCTTTGCCATCCCATCTCTTACAGTTACCCTTGGGTGATACATGGCTTTGAGCTCCTCTACTGCCATAGGCCCCAGATTTCCTTTCTAGCTTTTGAGTTTGGCTGTGTGTGTGTGTGTGTGTGTTTATAAATTTGTATGTTTATATAACTGTGTGTATAGATGAATACTTGTTCTCATCCCCTTTCTCCCTTCCACCCCCAGTGTGTCTATACCCCCAGCTCTGCATCACTTAGACTGCTATTTTGACCAGTGATTACAACCCCACCCACATTCTGATTGATGACCCTTCTGAATGTTTTTTAAGACCACAGGCATTTTATCTTCTTATTTTACCTTTAGTTTTAGAATTATATGAAATCCCATCATAAATCTTCAGACTGAAAAGGTCATTCAGCCCATTTTCTTGCTTATAGGCAGGATTACAGCTAAACTAAGGATAGCATTCTTTGTTTTTATTAGCAGGGATTTAGCCTCGCTCATTACTTTGACCTAGTAAAACCTCTTACACTGGCACGGAATCTTCCTTGATTTATCACATAACTATAATTAAATAATTGTAATAAATGATGTCTATAGAATTTAGATAGAATCTTAGGTTATCTGCTTAGAATTTATTTCCAATTTATCAATGTCATTCTAATTTCTCTACTTACAGTACTTTGTACATGAGTTACAAAATGGGAAAAAAGTAGGAAAGAAAACATATTTGTTTGACAATACATCAAAATTTACAAATCTGCATGTTTCATAATTTGCTAATGTTTCTAGTAATGATGAGATTTCATCAAGTTTGTTGGAAATTTATGCATGTGCAAACCTGCTTGGTCACACACACTCACACACACACACACACACACACACATACACATTCACTCTCTTTATTTGAAATGCTTGTCCCCTCCTGGTGTCAGTCCCTATGCAGGAGAAAGCGAGGAGGGCATCGTTGCCACTGCTGATGCCAGCTGGTAGGTTGATCGCTCTGGCTGGGAGATAACTACTTCTGATAATCAGGCTGCACCACAATTAGGTTAATTAGAAAGTAGTGACTCTGCTCTTGTTTTGCTTGTTTGAAAGCTCTTATCTGTCCATAACACAGAACCCCCTCGTCACTATGAATGTCTGTTGTTTCCAGAACTGGGGAAAGGGTTATTAAAGCTCTTTTCCATGCACGTATGCAAGAATATTTTCTTCTTTTCTTATGCTTGGCCTGTCTAAAAAAGCATTTGAAGTTTTACAATATCAAAGATGTTTGGAGTTGGCTCTGGAAGCTGTGGAATGAAAACTGGAACATTGATTTTACCACATTTTACAAGACTTTCTTTTATGCACAAGAGTACGTACAGTTGACCCCTGAACAATGAAGGGGTTAGAGGTACACAGTCAAAAATCCACATATAATTTTGACTCCCCCCAAAATATCTATTAACAGCCCACGGTTGACCAGAAGCCATACTAATAACATAAATAGTCAATTAACATATAGCTTGTAAGTTATATATATTATATACTATATTTTTATAATAAAGCTTATAGAAAAGAAAACATTAAGAAAATTATAAGGAAAAGAAAATACATTTATAATACTCTCCTGCTTGTACCAAAAAAAAATCCGCATAAAAGTGGACCTGCACAGTACAAACCTATGTTGTTCAAGGGTTAACTGTATCACTCTTCATAGCAAGAAGAAGGGGCATGAAGAGGCGGAAAAATATGCTGTGAATGAATCTGATGTGATGCCTGCCCCCTGGAAACCAACAAACAATGGAGAGACCAGGCTTTATACTAGAGATTCATATTTGAACATGTATGCAAATTGTGCCGCAAGGGATCTTGCCCCTTAAAGAAATTATAATGTGTGCTTAACTTAATTTATAGATTTATAGATTTATAGATTTATAGATTTCTTTTGACATATTTATTTAAAGTTAGCTGTCAGTAACCTAGTTCTCTGAACATAGCAGATACTGCTAGTAACTTTTGTTTTGAAGGACCCTAATAGATTTAGAAATACTTGACTAGTTCTGGAGAGCATTAGGCTGAAGTGCTTTCCTACCTCTTAATTCTAAATGTAATTATAAAAGTTGTTTGTAGCTGAAAACTTCTAAGCAAAATCGAAATTCAAGAACACAGCATTAGGGAAGTGTTTAAATGCATACATTTATAATCAGATCTATAGTTACCTCTCTGTCCATTCACACTAGATGATGTTCAGTTATTTGACTATGAAGACAAAATGTGACAGTTTTCTATTAAAATTTTTTTCCATTTCAGTGATTTGCTTTAATGTAATCTGTAAAACTTATAATTACATTGTATTCTCAGACTTTAATCTTGCCAGTCATTCTCCAAGTCACTGATGGTTTTCCTTCATTCCTTTGTAAAGTAGAGGGTTCCAGAGGTGAGGAGTTTCTCCCTGTGACCTTTGTCCCTATGGAAGTGGTGTGTCTGTGAGCTCATACACACAAATGTGGAAAGCTTCCCTCTCAGCTCTTAAACTCTTCTGATGGCCCAGGCTTGCCTTCTGATGTCATTAACTGGCTGTCTCCTTGAACTCAGATGACTCATGATGATAAGGGACATACATGTCAGCAGGCAACAAGACCTCCCCTCCCTTCACACAGGAAGCATTTGACTCCTTCTCTATCATGGATTGTTTCCCAGCTTTCCATGGATTCTCGAAAGCCTCCCTCTTTCCAATTGTTTTTACCTCCCTCACCTCTGTAGCAGTCTTGCCTGCTGTATTCCCCACAGAGATCTGACCATGTTAATATTAACACATCTACTTTGTATCAATATATATTTGTTTCATAAATTGACCATCCTTTTGTGTATATTGTTTATAAGGATTTTTTAAAGATTTTGTTTTTTTGAGAGGAAGAGAAAGAAAGAGAGAGAAAGCAAGAGCACAAGAGCAGGGGGAGGGAGAAGCAGATTCCTGGCTGAGCAGAGAGCCCGGCTCCGGGCTCAGTCCCAGGACACTGGGATCATGACCTGAGCCAAAGGCAGATGCTTAACTGACAGAGCCACCCAGGCGCCCCATTTATAGGGGTTTTGTGTTTGATTATAAGTCTCTAAAAAGTAGTTCATGTGTGTGTGTTGGACCACTTTACAGGACCTTGCATACAACATGTATATAATACCCTTAATAAATATTTCTCTGTATAATTGCATACACTTACACACACACACCAGAGGTCCATATGAAAGATTGTTCTAGGTGTCTAAAACCCTTGTGATATTTTTTTAACCTCTTTATGGGAATCTTTCCAAGATTTAATCATTTGAAAGAGAGCGCGAGCCTGAGTGTGGGAGGGAGGAGCAGAGGGAGAGGGAGAGAGTCCTCAACAGATTCCATGTTGAACCATAAGGCTCAGCCTCACAACTCTGAGATCACAACCTGAGCCGAAACCAAGAGTCGGTTGCTTTACTGATGGCAACACTCAGGCACCCCTTAAAGTTTATTTCTTTGGTAATCTCTGCAGCCATGTGGGGCTCAAACTCACAACACTGAGATCAAGAGGGGAATCTTCCTAAAATGCATTTTATACTTTCCCACTTTCACATAGGGTATATCGAACATATAAGCCAACTTTTTCTTGATTACTCAAGGGTTATTGACAATGTCAGTTAGTGCTCAGTGTTGTCACATGATGATGCCTTCAAGGGTTGTTGAGGTGTGTGAAACCATCTGATCCGGGGCGCCTGGGTGGCTCAGTGGGTTAAAACCATCTGATCCTACAGTAAATGGCAAAATACAGACATTCTTTTTAGGTTTCCTGTGACAGACTTTTTCTTTGTTATTACAGTCATCTGCCCCTCACTTTTTTAAAGCTACGGTCAGTATATTTGACTCAAGGAACCCCTTTTTGTTCATTTTCCACTTCTTAATCATTACTTCCCATCTGCTCCAGCCCAGAAAGCCTGACTATCAGTTGTTAATGTAACTAACAAGGTTCTGCACAGAGACCTGTTCTGCAATATAAAATACATGAGTGGTATGTAGCTTGTTAGCTTCTTAAAGTTATGAACAGTATGAGACTGATGTAGGAAGAGATCCTGAAAATTATTCAATTTAGTCCTTTTAATTTATAGATAAGAGAACTGCTGTTGCGACTTGCCCACAGTCACGCACGCAGTTGCTCGGTGTCCCAGTCACAGAACTCATGCTTAGCTTCCAGTCTGTACTGTGCCGTAGCCAGAGTTGCTGGTAGGTGCTGTATTTTGCCGGTCTGCCTATATTTCAAAACATAATGCCATTGACAGATGTATATGTAATGTTTCTGGATATGTATTCACATGCTGATAGACACACAGGCATTGACTGTTCAGCCCTGACACTGATTATCTGCACTGTTTATTACAACATCCACTAGGTGAGAGAGCTAAATCTGGGAAGAGAGAAAAGAGGGAAAGAGTGCTGATTCAGAAGAAGAAATGGATAAAGAAAACCTAACCTAATTAGCCTGACTCTCTCCAGACCTACCATTAAGAGAGCAGCCCTAATTGTGGGCAGCTCTCAGCTTTACATATCGCTATGCAAATAGTGATTATAATGGAACATTCTTTTAGGATCTTCACTCTGTGTTTCATCCAGGAAAATTTTCTCTGCACTCTTCTGATTCACAAATTCTGTTATATCTACTTGGTTCTTCAGCATATCTGTTGAGCTTTTTTATTTCACTGAGAGTATTTTCCATTTATAGACATTCTGTTTTTCTCTTTTAAATGTCTTCTGTTGAAAATGTCTTATTCCCCTTTTATGTGTGTTCAGGTCTTTCTTTCTTTAGTAATTTTAAATCTACTTAATTTATAGTCGGTGTTCAATAATTCTGTTACCTGAAGTTCTTGGGCTGTCTTATTCTGCTTTTTGTGTGTCTCCTGATTCTGGCTAGGTGGTCTTGTGTATTTTGTAACTTTGGATTATGAAATCATGTTTGACAGGGCTTTATTAATGGGGATCTTGGGGCTGGAGTGAGAGCCAGTGTCTCCAAAGAGCTTTTTACATTGGCTTTTGCCAGGTGCTGCAGGTCTAAGCCATTCTTCATATTTCTCTCTTAGCTTGGGGGCTCCTAGAGCACAGACTTAGTAAATTTGTCCCTCAAGCCTGACTAAGAGCAGACTTGTGATTAATTCTTAGGGAAAACTTTTGTGTTTTGTTTTAACCCAAAGTCTGGGCTGAGACTCTACTAAGATAGAAGCCTTATAGGAGGGAATAGAGGTTGTAACCACGGAGCTAGGGCTGCACCCAAGGCTGTGAAATGTGAGTGATACAGAACGGAGGAGGAAAGGCATCTTCGTACCTCTTTTGGGCTTCCTTTCTTCTGCCACCAAGATACCTTTCCTGTATGATTGCAGTCCTTTGTACCAGTTAAGGCTGAGATCTGTACACATCCAAGCTCGAATTGTCTATCTCTTTGTCACACACACAGATCAAGAGATTGAGCTCTTTCAAAATTTCCCCTAGTTGTGCAAGAATGCACATTCTTACACATTGCCTTTATTTTTTAATTGAAGCAGAGATGATACACAATATTAGTTTCAGGTGTACAACAGTGACTTGATGTTTCTATACATTATAAATTGATCACCACAGTGAGTATAATTACCACCTGTCCCCATATAAAATTATTACAATATTATTGACTATATACCCTATGCTGTACTTTACTTCTCCTGACTTACTCATTTTTATAGCTGAAAGTTTGTGTCTCTTAATCCTTTTCGTCTGTTTCACCCACCCACCCCCACCCAGCAACCACCAGTTCATTTTCTGTATCTATGACTCCCTCTCTTTTGTTTATTCATTTGTTTGTTTCACATGTAAGTGAAATCATACTGTATTTATCTTTCTCTGTCTTTACCTACCATAATGCCTTCTAGGTCCATCCATGAAGTGGTAAGATTTTATTCTTTTTTATGACTGAGTAATTTTCTATTGGGTGTATATACCACTTCTTTATCCATTCATCAGTTGATGGACACTTACATTGCTTCCCTATCTTGGCTATCGTAAATAATGCTAACGGTGAACATAGAGTTGTGTATATCTTTTCAAATTCATATTTTCATTTTCTTCAGTAACTACCCAGCAGTGGAGGGGGCACCTGGGTGGCTCAGTCATTAAGCATCTGCCTTCAGCTCAGGTCATGATCCCAGTGTCCTATGATGAGCTCCACATCCGGCTCCCTGCTCAGCAGGCAGCCTGCTTCTTCCTCTCCCGCTTCCCCTGCTTGTGTTCCCTCTCTCACTGTCTCTCTCTCTCTCTCTCTGTGTCAAATAAGTAAATAAAATCTTTAAAAAAAGAAAAAATACCCAGCAGTGGAATTGTTGGATGGTATGGTAGTTTTATTTCTAATTTTGTGAGGACTCTCCATACTGTTTCCCATAGCAGCTGTACCATCTTATATTCCCACCAACAGTGCACAAGGGTTCTCTCTTCTTCATATCCTCATCAACACTTGGTATTTCTTGTCTTTCTTCATATTAGTCATTCTGACAGGGGTGATGTAGTATCTTATGGTTATGATTTACCTTTCCCATAAGATTAGTGATGTGGAGCATCTTTTGTGCCTGTTGGTCATCTGTACATCTTTGGGAAAATGTCTATTCAAGTCCTCTTCCTATTTTTTTAATTGGATTGTTTGTGGGGTTTTGGTGTTGACTTGTATGAATTTTTTACATATTTTAGATACTAACTCTTTATCAGATATGTCATTTGGAAATCTCCCATTCAATAGCTTACCTTTTCATTTGTTGACAATTACCTTCACAACACAAAAGCAAAGTTTGATATAGTCTCATGCACTTATTTTTGCTTTCGTTGTCCTTGCCTAAAGAGACAGATCCAAATATATATATGTTTATATATACGTACATATATATATGTATAGCTAAGACCAATATCTAGGAATTTACTGTTTATGTTTTCTTTTAAGAGTTCTATGGTTTCTGGGGCACCTATGTGGCTCAGTCAGTTGAGCAGCTGCCTTCGGCTCAGGTCATGATCCCAGGGTCCTGGGATCGAGCCCCCCATCTGACCCCATGCTCGATGGAGAACCTACTTCTCCCTCTCCCTCTGGCTGCTGCTCCCCTACTTATGCTGTCTCTCTATATCTCTGTCAAATAAATAATAAATAAAATCTTTAAAAAAAAGAGTTTTATGGTTTCAAGTCTTAAATTTAGGTCTTTTAATCCACTTGAGTTTCTTTTTGTATATAGTGTGCAAGTGGTAATGAGGTTGTCCTATTTTCCCATCACCATTTATTATAGAGACTGTCTTTTCCCCCATTGTATATAATTGTCTCCTTTGTCATGGATTAATTGACCGTATAAGCATGGGTTTATTTCTGGACTCTCTATTCTGTTCCAGTAATCTGTTTTTTTGTTGTTGTTGTTTTGGTTTTTTTTTTTTTTTTAAGATTTTATTTATTTATTTGACAGACAGAGATCACAAGTAGGCAGAGAAGCAGGCAGAGAGAGAGAGAGGAGGAAGCAGGCTCCCCGCCAAGCAAAGAGCCCGATGTGGGGCTCAATCCCAGGACCCTGGGATCATGACCTGAGCCGAAGGCAGAGGCTTTAACCCACTGAGCCACCCAGGTGCCCCCCAGTAATCTGTTTTTATGCCAGTACTATATTGTTTAGATTACTGCAATTTTGAAGTTTAGTTTGCAATCTGGGAGCATGATACCTCCAGCTTTTTTATTCTTCTCAAGATTTCTTTGGCTATTTGGAGTCCTTTGTGGTTCCATACATATTAGGATTATTTGTTCTAATTGTTTGAAAAATGCTATTGATACTTTGATAGGGATTACATTGAATCTGTAGATTGCTTTACCTGGGTAGTATGGACATTTTAACAATATTAATTTTTAGTCCATGAGCATGGTGTATCTTTCCATTTATTTGTATCATATTCAACATCTTTCATCAGTGTCTTATAGTTTTCAGAGTACAGATCTTTCACCTCCTTGCAAAGGTTGTTTATTTATTCCTAGGGTTTTGTTTGTTTATTTTTTGTTGTTGTTTTTTTAATACAATTGTAAATGGGTTAGTTTTCTTATATTCTTTTTCTGGTATTTCAGTATTATAAAAACACCACCAATTTCTCTATTAATTTTGTATCCTGCAGCTGAATTTGTTTTCTAATAGTATTTTGGTGGAGTCGTTAGGGTCTTCTCTATATAGTATCCTGTGATCTACAAATAGTGACAGTTTTACTTCTTCCCTACCGATTTGGATGCCTTTTATTTCTTTTCTTGTCCAATTGCTATGATGAGGACTTCCAGTACTGTGTTGAATAAAAAGGGGCAAGAGTGGGCATTCTTTTTTGTTCCTGATCTTAGGGGAAAAGCTTTTAGCTTTTGATGTTAGCTGTGGGTTTGTCCTATATAGCCTTTATTATGTTAAAGTACGTTCCCTCTATACGCATTTCGTTGTGAGTTTTTATTGTAAATGGATGTTGAATTTTGCCAAATACTTCCTCTGTTTTTGTTGAAATGATCATATGATTTTTGTCCTTCATTTTGTTAATGTGGTCTATCACGTTGATTGTTGCCATTTTCATATCCTTGGAATAAATCCCATTTCATTGTGTTGTATGACCATTAAATGTATCATTGAATTTGGTTTTCTAAGATTTTTTTGAGAATTTTTGAATCCGAGTTCATGAAGGATATTGTCTTAATTTTCTTTTGTTCTTTTTTCTTTTCTCTCTTTTTTTGGGGGGGGGGTCTGAGATTTTTGTCTGTTTTCCTCTTTAATTTCTTCATTGACCCATTGGTTCTTTAATAGCATGTTGTTTAGCCTTCACATGTTTGCATTTTTTTTTCAGTTTTTTTTTTTCTTGAAATTGATTTCTAGTTTCATACTGTTATGGTTGGAAAAGATGGTTGATATAATTTCAGTCTTCTTAAATGTATTGAGATTTGTTTTGTGGCCTAATGTGATCTATTCTGGAGAATGTTCCACATGCCCTGAAAAGAATGTATATTCTGTTTGTGGATGGAATTTGCCATGTATATCAGGTAAGTCCATCTGACCTATTGTATTGTTTAAGGCCACTGTTTCCTCATGGATTTTCTGCCTGGATGATCTATTCATTGACATAAGTGCGTTGTTAAAGTTCCCTACTATTACTGTATTACTGTCAATTGTTCCCTTTATATGGCACTTCAACATTGAGTGCATATATATTTACAGTTGTTATATTCTCTTGTTGGATTGATCCACTTATGTAATGCTCTTCTTTGTCTTACAGTCTTTTGCTTTCAAGTCTGTTTTGTCTGGTGTGAGTATTACCATCCCGACTTTCTTTTTGTTTTCATTTGTATGGACTATCTTTTTCTCTCCCTTCATTTTCATTCTGTATGTTTCTTCAGTCTGAAGTGAGTCTCTTGCAGGCAACATATAAATGAGTCTTTTTTTTTTTTTTAATTCATTCAGTTATACTTTGTCTTTTGGTTGGAGCATTTAGTCCATTTACATTTAAAGTGATTATGGGTAGGTATGTACTTATTGCCATTATGTTAATTGTTTTCTGTTTGTTTTTGTGGTTCTCTCTGTTGCTTTCTTCTTCTCATGCTTTCTTCCTTTGTAATGACTTTAGTGTTATGTTTGGGTTTCTTCCTGTTTACTTTTTGTGTATCTATTACAGGTTTTTGATTTGTGGCTATTATGAGGTTCATATATAACAATCTTTGTGTTAACAGTCTGTTTTTAGTTGATGGTCACTTAATTCAAACACATGCTGAAAACACTACTCTCTCTCTGCCATGGCTTGTGCATTTCTTTGTATTTTACATCTTTTTGTTTTGTGTATCCCTTAAGTAATTATTGTAGATATAATTGATTTTACTACTTTTATCTTTTCACCTTCATGCCAGCTTTTTATAAGAGGTTGATCCACCGCCGTTACTGTATGTTTGCTTTTACCAGATATTTTGCTTTCATAGTTTTTTACTTCTTTTTGACTTAAAAAATTCCCTGTAAAATTTCTTGTAAGGCTAGCTTAGTGGTCCTGAACGCCTTTCTTTAACTTTTTGTTTGTCTGGTAAATTCTTTTATCTCCTTCAATTGTGAATGAAAACCTTGCCAGGTAGAAAGTTTCAGATTGGGGCGCCTGAGTGGCTCAGTGGGTTAAAGCCTCTGCCTTCGGCTCGGGTCATGACCCCAAGGACCTGGGATCAAGCCCCACATCGGGCTCTCTGCTCAGCAGGGAGCCTGCTTCCTCCTCTCTCTCTCTGCCTGCCTCTCTGCCTACTTGTGATCTCTCTCTCTCTCTGTCAAATAAATAAATAAAATCTTTAAATAAAATAAAATAAAAGAAAAGAAAGTTTCAGATTGTAGGGTATTTTCTTTTAGCACTTCCAAAGTATCCTGCCCTTCTCTTATGACCTGCAAAGTTTCTGTGGAAAAGTCAGCTGATAGCTTTATGGGGGCTCCCTGGTACATAATTAGTTGCTTTTTTCTCTTGTGCTTGTAAGATTCCCTCCTTATTTTTAATTTCTTACATTTTAATTATTATGTGTCTTTTAATTATGAGGACCTTTTTGATGTCATCTTGTTTGGCCTTCTCTGTGCCTCCCAGACCTGTATATCTCTTTCTTCCCCAAGTGAGGGAAGTTTTCAGCTATTATTTCTTTAAATAAGACTTCTGCCCCTTTCTCTCTGTCCCTCTAGGACCCCTACATTGCAGGTGTTAGTCCAGTTGGTGTTGTCCTGTAGGTCCCTTAAACAATTCTCATTTTTTTAAAAATCCTTTTCTTCCTTTTTACTGTTCAGCATGGGTGATTTCTTATGTCCTGTCTCCAGATCGCTGATTTGTTCTATTGCATTCTCTAATCTGCTGTTGGTTCTCTCTCATGTATTTTTCATTTCAATTATTGTATTCTTCAGCTCTGATTGGTTCTTTTTTATATTTTCTCTTTGTTGTAGTTTTTACTGTAGTCATCAGTTCTCCCAAGTTTGGTGAGCATCTTTAAGATCATTACTTGGATTGCTTGTCTTCATTTTGTTCAGTTCTTTTTCTGAGGTTTTATCTTATTTTTTGTTTGTCTGTTTGTTTTTTTCATTTGGAACATATTTTCTTATCTCTTCATTTTACCTGGTTCTGTGTTTGTTTCTGAGCATTAAGGAGATCAGCTACAGCTCCGGGTCTTAAAGGGGTGTTCTAATGTAGAAGGCATCCTGTAGGACCCAGAAGCACAGTCCCCCCCTGGTCACCAGAACCAGGACCTCCAGGAGCATCCCCTCTGTGGGCTGTGTGCGCCTGTCTGATTTAGCTGGGATGTGACTACTTTGGACTCGCTGGTGGGTGGAGCCTGGCCCCCAGCACAGCTGAGATCTCCAGCCAAGGCTACTGCAAGCATGCAAGCATGGGGAAGTCTAGTCCTACTTATGGCTGACTGCAAGACTGAACAGTTATGGGAATGCTGGGGGTCAGAGCAGCTCCCCAGCTCAAGAGCACTTTAGAGGGGCCCTTGTTCTAGCTGAGGCCACTTGCCAGGTATGTTGGGGAGAGAACTACTTTGTGGGGGCACTGTTCTGGACGAGGCTGACTTTGGGTGTGGCTGGGTGGGAACAGTTTTGGAGGGAGCACCAGTCTTGGCTGAGCCACTTGCCAGCTATGGTAGAGTGGGAGCCGCTTTGGGGATTTTCTGGTCCTGGCAGAGTCTGCCCACAGGGCATGGCAAAGTGGGAGCATTATGGAGGCACACCTGCCGAGGCTGGCAGGTTGGGTATGGCAGGTCCATGGGGGAACACAGGGGCAGGGTGAACAGTGCTAGCAAGGTAGGTAGAAAGAGTGTCAGAACTAGATCTGGCCAGCAGTGGGCCAGCTAGGTAGAAGGAGGGCAAGAAAGATGGTGCCTGCCAGTGCTTCTGTTCCTGGAGAAAATTCCTACAGAGTCCTGTCTCTTTCACATGTCCTAAAACTCATCAGTGAAGCTCCTTCACATATGACCAGGTACTTTTCTTCCTTCTGCCTCTGTACCCAGTTCCCAAGCAAGTCAGCTTGTGCATAGGCCCTTTAAAAGAAGAGTCTTGGTTTCCCATACCTCCGGCTCTCTTGGAAGTAAGCCTCATTCATTTTCAAAGCTCCTGGAGTTAAGCCCTGCTGATTCTCAAAGCCAGACATCATGGGGCTCATCTTCCCAGTGCAGTGCCCCAGGGCAGGGGATGTCTGATGTGGATCTTGAACCCTTCACTCCTCAAGATGGATCTCCACACCTGTGATGTTCCTCCTACTTGTGGGTCCCACATTCGAGGGTGGGCATCCCAATAAGATCACATCTCTGCCCCTCCAACCATTCTCAGTGTAGCTTTTTGTTTACATCTTTGGCTGTAGAAGAATGTTCTGCTATCTTTCAGGTTATTCTCAGAGAGGGTTGCTGTGTATGTAATTGCAGCCTTTGGGGTGTCTGTGGGAGGAGAGGAGTTCAGAATCCTCCTACTCTACCGTCTTGATCATCTACTTACCCATTGCCTTTAAAAGTTCTCATTTTCCCAAAAGAATGTATCCTTCAATCATTCCCTTCACCTTTGTATGGAAATGATGATGCCATCTCATTCCTCTTAAGGATAACAAAAAGCAATATGATAGCATTGAAAGGTTCAGCCAGGTATGGTGGGAGACCCATGAGGAAACCGAGGTTTTGTTTTGCCCTCCACCCTGGCCTTGGGGAACCTAAAGAACATCATCCAGCCTTTACTCCAAGTGACTCTCCTAGGCCTGCAAAGCATCTCTCTGACCCCGCTGTGTTTCTCTCTGCTTTTTTCCTCTTAAGGGAACATCTCCAGGCAGCATGCTCATCTTCCCCCAGGATTCGTTCCTGAGGAAGAAACCTTCAGTATTATGTTTGGAAAGGGCTTTTCTTCCTTTTCCATGTTCCCTTATGTTGGTTTGTTTTCCCCTCAAAATATGTGCTTGGATGAGAGATTGCACACAGGAGCAGCGAGCCCTTGTCAGAGGAGATAGTGCTATACTTAGAACACATAACTGTTTAAAATGAATTTGGTACACCACTGCACCAAAAAGTCTGTCATACTGGAAAGTGAGGTGGGGATGTGTAGAAAATAAAACATAAACACATTACCAAAGATGCCCAGGAGTATGAAAGCTTAGGAGTCTTTTGTTGATATAAATATGGAGTAGTTAAAAAAATTACCTAACAGTGTTCTGTGACACTATTTTTGTCTCTGACATTCAGGCAGCTCATACAGGCTTTGTTCTAGTGATTTATACTAGAAGCCTATAATAAAAATGCAGCCTGAAATCATGCAGCTGGGGTACCATTCATTTTTCTTCCATGGACAGTTCCAGAACTTAAAAAATTGCAGCAGACATGTAAAAGCTCTTCCCTCACAGGAAATGCATGCCCACGGCAGCTGGCCCTCTTGGGTCTCTTCTGCTTTATAGAGTCATTGGTGATGCTGTGCAGGTTTCTAGATTGGTTTTATGAGTGTTAGAGAAGAATTTCCAGGAAGGTATTACAGGGTCACTAAATATAAGGCCCCCTTCTCCTTTTGAGTCAGAACCAATTGAGAAATCAACATACAGGTCAGACAGATGGAGGTGAGCATATCCGCTTTATTACCAATAATAGCTTGATTGAAAAATGCAACCTGACATACAGCCAAATAACTTCTAGTACTTTCCACTTATGTTGAACTGGTGCCCCAAAACTGTAGGCCTTTCACTTGTAGGGGAAGAGCCTGTTTGTACCAAAACCTTTTCAGATGTCCACAGGGGCCTAGAATGTATCATCTCTGCAGGCATACTGACCGGAAAGGGCTCGTAGAGCTTGGTTCTGATGATTTGTACTGGGGACCTGTCGTAAAAATGTCCCACCAGAGGGGCCAACCCACATGTGTGTGGTTTCTCTTCCCAAAGTCACTAGTCAACAAGTCACTCCTCTTTTGGGGACAAGAGAATATGGAGTAGAGAGCAAAATCCAGCCACATGGTGACATGGAGGCAGAAGAATGGAGAATGCCCGCTCCTGCCCTCAAAAGCACAAGACAGTTCTGCTGTGTCTGCATTGTGTCTGCAAATAGATGTGAAATAGTCTTTTTGAATGAGTTCTATGGAATTCCTTCTCCATACCACAAGTAAATACATTTGGCATCTGAGGCCATTGGGATGGGCCTTTCTTACTTGGTCATTTCTGTATGTATTTTCAACTTCATATCAGTATGGTGGGGGAAGGAGGAGGTGGGGAATTGTTGGCTCTTCTGTACACTGCAGCATCTTGGGGCATTTTTTCCTCCTTAGCTCTTTTTAAAATCTTGGCAAGGTTTGGAAGTCATTTTGCCATTGGCCTCTCAGAAATGACACACGTCACCTTGGTGATGTTGGTGTAGTTGGTGTAGTCAGGCTGGGCCCCTCTGAAGAGCAGTCTGTTCTTCATGGCACGGGGTTCTTTCTAGTGAGCTTTTGTGTTTTCCAGCCTTCCACCACTGGTTGCATCATTGTAATAAGGAGTAGGGCTGCTGGGACTGGGAGAGTAAGTGAGAATCAAAACACATTAGCATTCCTAGGTACCTTAAAAGTATTGCATTTCAGATTTTGATGCATGAATCTTCTTTCACAAGTGTAAAAGCAAGAAGCATGGTCAATCAATCAAGGGTCTTTGTCATGCTCTGCAGCTTTCTTAGGAAATGCAGACAGGCAATAATATGTGATTGTGAATAGTGTCTTGAATTTTCAGTGATGTTTGCCAACTCATAGGCCACCCCAGTGAGCAAGGTCAGCGGCACCAACCCCAGCTGACAGAAGCAGAAACCGAGGCCCTTGCTGACTTGCCTAAGGACATAGGGAGGTCAGGAGCCCAGTTAAAAATAGAAGGGAGAGTTGCCTTGTTCCCATTTTTAGCATAAAGCACCAGACTTCATTCCCTTCTGCGGTATTTGCTAATTGTTCATTTCCAACAAAACATAACAGAGACTTTTTCTTTTATAGCTGGTTGTAAACATTTAAGATGCTCGTACTCACTCATAACCTGTGCTCACTTATCCTGGTCAGGAATCTATCTTATTTACCTTCTTTCTTTTTCTCTTCCTTATTGACGTATATGAAGACAGAGAAGTTAATGTATATGAAAGCACTTTATAAACTGAGTAGCACATAAATGTTTTTTGGTATGGTTAGAACACTCATATTCTTTTTTTTTTCTTTTTTTTTTTTTTATTTGATAGAGATCACAAGTAGGCAGAGAGGCAGGCAGAGAGAGAGGAGGAAGCAGGCTCCCCGCTGAGCAGAGAGCCTGATGCGGGGCTCCATCCCAGGACCCTGAGATCATGACTTGAGCCGAAGGCAGAGGCTTAACTCACTGAGCCACCCATGTGCCCCCGACCTTTTTTAAAGAGAACACTCATATTCTTAACTTTTTATAGTTCAGTAGAGATACTTCCATTCCCTAGTGGCCAGTAGAGTTGAGCAAGGGATGAGGGTGGCAGACACTTGTGTAACACTCACTGAAATAAGTCAGGGTGGCACACGTCACAACAGCATGAATTTAATTGATTTGAATTTAATTAAGATGAAGTTCTCCATCATAGATGTCTTCCAGAGACACACTGGAACTGAGAAATGTCATGTCCGGTGACACGGTGAAGCAACAGAACAAAAGCACCAACAGAAAGTAAGATGCTCGTACAGGTTTGGGGGAAGCCACAAAGTATTTCCAACCAGAAAATATATAGTTGGGGAAATCATTTTCCTCCCAGGTAAAAGAACAAGTTGCCTTTTCATATTCTAGAGTACATACGTGTGGCCCATATGCAGGATTTTTATGCTTATAGGTAGATAATAGAGAATTCACTGTTAACAGATTGCTCACATTCCTAGAGGGCTGCTCCGTACTGCAGCACCCACACAGGGCCCTAATATGTCCCACTTGATTACAGCATAGGCAAGTTTTAGGGAGATAGAGTATCTAGAATGTTTTCTCTATTACAGCCAATTTTTAGCCCTGGTGAATGCAAGCTTGTGGTACACACGTACGGCTTATGAGTCAGCATCAGTTTAAATAGCTCCTGCCTCCTCCAGGCTCTCTCTCCCCCTTCTGGCTCGTAACATCTCACCATCCTCTCAGGCAGGAGAATTATCCACTCCTTTCTCCAGCCCCCACACTTTTTATTTTGAAGAAATCCAAACTTATGAAAAAGTTGAAAAAATCATACAGTGAACATCCTGGACTGCATTCTGTTTCATGAAGGACTGCACCTGGACTGTTTCTTCTTTCAGATGAGTCACTTGAGAGTAGGTTGCAGAAACCATGGCCCTTCACCCCCAGATATCTCTGCATCTATCTCTGGGGATCAAAAACATTCCCTTCTGGGATCGCTGCAAAACGATGGCGGTAAGGACAGCTGATATGGATACAGCACTGACATCTCAGACACGGTTCCTATTTGTGTTCCCACAGTTGTCTCAGGAGTGTCCTTTGTTTTCTTCTCCCCCATCCAGGACCCATTCAGAGATCACATGGTGCGTCCAGTTGTCACGTCTCTTTAGCCTCATTTTCTTCCTTTTTCCTTCTCCTTTTTCTTCCCCCTTCCATCCCTCTGTCCCTTCTTTTAAAAGTCCAGGCCAGTTCTTTTATCATCTCCTCCTGAAGCAAACATAATTAAGGAAGTAGGGTGTTCTGCCCAATGAGAGTGTAGCTTTTTTTCTTTTCCTTTTATCTTTTCACCTCATGATTTCATGGCTTACCATGAAACCTCTAAAGAGGTGTATTCATTCCTGTTGGATGTAGCCAATGAAAGATAGTTTTTTCTTCCTAAAACTCTACGTCCTGATAGACTCTTCCAAAGGCTCACTCCTCAGGACACACGTGGGACTGATGAACACAGCAGGTATATGTGTCTCTAAGGACTTTGCTTTTGATATCCACAGGCCTTCTTTCACCGAACTCCCCATCCATACCACTCAATGGTGAACACCCAGCCAGCGTTGGTTAGGCCAGTTGTTTGATTTCTTAGCAAGTCAGATCTTTCAACATAGTACTAATCTTTCATACAAAAATGAAAGTAGATATTCTGAATCATTAGAGCTTTCCACTCATGAAGTTAATGTTTCTTACTGCTATCACTGATGACTCTTTTTTTTTTTCTAAGATTTTATTTATTTATTTGACAGAGAGAGACACAGCAGGAGAGGGAACACAAGCAGGAGGAGTGGGAGAGGGAGAAGCAGGCTTCCCGCTGAGCAGGGAGCCTGATGTGGGGCTCGATCCCAGGACCCTGGGACCATGACCTGAGCCGAAGGCAGACACTTAACGACTGAGGCACCCAGATGCTCCTGTCACTGATTACTCTTGATGTTTCAGTAATATGAAAGTTTGTCATTCCATTGAATTTCTCCAGGTATAGAGTCTTGTGAGTAAATTTTAGGATAGATTAGAAAAGACCGTAGTTTCTATATGAGGGCAATCTAAAATGAAGAGGTTTGTATGTTTTAGCTTTTTTGATATCAGTATATTTTTCTTAAAAGTTGTAAACAGGAGGGGCACTTGGGTGGCTCAGTTGGTTAAGTGTCTGCCTTAGTCTCAGGTCTTGATCCCAGGGTCCTGGGATCCAGCCCAGTGTTGGGCTCTCTGCTCAGTGGGGAGTCTACTTCTCCCTTTCCCTCTGCCTGCCGCTCCCCCTGTTGTGCGCTCGCTCTCTCTCTCTCTGTCAAATAAAATCTTTAAAAAAAAGTTATAAACAAGAGAAAGACAAATTTTAGATTAGAAGTGGGGGTGGGAGGAAGAGCTTTCTTAGTTAAAGATCATGGCCCCATATCAAAGTTTTATTGGAAAAGAATAATGATTTTTTTTTTAAACATTCTTATATCTGCTTCATGCCTTCATACATCTCTTCTCCGTGGACTGTCTTTGTGTTCCAGACATAACTACTGTCTTGAAGACAGGAAGCCGTAGATGTGTAGTGGACATCAGTAAGATGAGGCTAAAAATTGACTCATTTAATTGATTTATAAGCATTCAGCTTGTTAGAAGGTAGTTCCTTTCATTTGAGAATGGAAGCTTTTCCCAGCCACAGGCAAGTATACAATGTATCCAGGAAAATTTTGCTTCACCCTAAAACAGAAAATGAAGCTTCCTGAGGCATTGAGAAATATGGTCTCCATTGCACTGAAGATAACACACTAATTGTCACAAAAGGTGTTGGTTATCATTTAAGGGGGAAATGTTATATTGACATAATACATAATTTCAGCATCTGTTGTGCCTTGCTTTGGATTGTAGATCTAGACTAATGGATCTGTGGAGCTGTTTAGACTTTTCTCATTGGAGTCCCTTGCCTCCTAGAAAAGCTTGCATATAAAAGATTCAGTTGAGATGGGCATTTTGCATTTAACACTTCCGTTCTGAAACTAGTATTTTCTAAATGTCTGCCATGTGTTGAGTAATTTTATTTAATTCATAGAACAATCCTGCAATATTACTATTCTTCTAACAAAGAAGGAAATTGAGAGAGGTTAGTTCATTTGTCCAAGGTTACACAGCTAGTAATAGTAGAGAGTAGTTCCAGGTCTTTCTAACTTAGTTTTCTCCTGGTCTATCAATTAGTACAAGTCCTCTCTTAGATTTTGATTATAATGAGTAATGCCAAATGAATGACTGTTGGAAATGCTGTGGGAAACAGAGACCAGTTCATGTCACACCCAATCTTGCTTTTTACTGGCTGCCCTTAAGCCTTCCTATCTATCTGACTTGGCGAAGTGGCCAAGCATGAGACTCCACAGATGAACACTATAGTAGCTAGGACATTGGCCTCCAACCCCACAGTGAAGTCCAAACAAACCAGGCTGTGTCATGTGGAAACTTTTTAACTAGACTAGAGGCAGGCCTAGAGTTGCCAAGGCTCTTCTTTCTTTTTTTGTTACAACCCAGAGGTTAAGATCACATCTTGGCATGCCAGTGGTCTGTGGAAAAGCAAGAAAGACTGCTCCAGTTCTAAAGACCCCACTGGTGTGGGCTAGCCTTAGCTGTGGGTGACTGTGGGCACCGGCCCTAGCCACCTGACCTTGCCAGGTTGGCAAGAGGCAAGAGGAGTATGGAATCTCAACGAGGAGAGTGGGCCTTCTGACACTTTGGATCAACACTTTGCCCCTGATCTTGACCAGTTGTAGGGAGTGGCATTGGTACAAGAGTCTAAAGAGGAGTCTTAGAGCTGAAAAACAGTCAAAACTGCCAAATCATAGCCTTCTCTTAAATAAGAATTGTTTCCTGTGAGGTGGCTATTTGAGAATGGGAGCTGTATTCCCCTTTGGGAAAGAGGGATTTAAACAAAAGAGAAAATACAGCATTCACTTTCTCCTTTTCCCTAGACAGTGTCCATGTTTAGGCGTAAAGGTCATATATTTACATGGGTATATCCCTATAAATATTTAATATCTGCATAAAGCTAGTAACTTTTTGTGGTAAAATTTCTCTTTAAAAAAATTATCTTACCTACCTGACCAGTTTTCGCAAGTTTAATCTCCATAACTCAAGAGTGTTTGTATTTGTTTTGGGTGATGATAAAAGGGCCCAGCGGTGAGAAGGGATGTGGAGTGGGGAAATGGGGCAACGATTTTCTCTACAGTAATGAAAATTTATCTATGTAGTAACTTTTTCCTTGAATGTGAATTAGAGGGAGTTCATGCTTTGTGATAAATTTATGGTTAGCAGTAAGATAAAGGCCCATTTTACTGCCTTATTTTTCTTAATAAATCTTAATTACTTTCTCTCTATAAATTAAAGCATTTACCATGCTGTATCTTAAACATCAGATTGGTCTTATATACTATAAATTTCACAGAATAATTGCCATTTGGGCTTTTTGTAAAACATCACTTTGTGATCTTTGCTTTAATGCTCCAAAAGAATTGCTAACTGGATTTTTAGTGAGTACACGAGTCTAGTCATGTTGTCTCAATTTTTAAAGGAGGTACTGATAGCTATTGGACTGACTTTGGGGATCATAGCACCGTGGGCTCACCAGTTAGGAAGGGGAGAGAAATGTTATGAATAGTAGACTGTTTTGAAAGATAGTTTTATTTCTTTGAAGTACATCACGAAAATATTTCCTGGTATAGGTCCCAGAGGCTGACTTTAGTGAGTGGATTTATTTATAATTAGTAGAATTCCAGGGAATTCTAAGAAATATTATATTGACTTCATTAGATTATGGAATCTTCTTCATTCTGTTGACTTGCTTAGCAAATCTTTTCCTAATGGTCCATGTAGACTTGGAGTTCATTCCAACCCAAGTTGAGTTATCACAAATGTCTCTTAGAAGACAGTAGCATTTCATAATTTTTGGCTCCCAGTATATGAAAAAGGAGTTCACAGAATTTTCAATTTTATGTTGATTGGATAGACTTGAGAGTGGCATCATTTTATTCATTAGCTATTATCAAAAGAAAAAGTCACAGAAGTGACTATACAAATGCATGTCTTTGCTGTGCAGTTGTGGCCTGCCTATCCCCCATATCACACTTCATCATTCCTCTGCTCTGCTGAGTATCAGAGGGGTGCACACTGTCCCCGTGTGCTTCTGTTCCTGGTGTCCCTGGCCAGCTGGCTCCCAGCTGGTTAGGCCCATGGGAGGCTCTGGTGAAAGACCAGAGATGGGAGGAAAGAAGCTATAAAATATTTCTCCCTCCCTCTCTGGCAACCCCTCTTGACGTGGCTGGGTTTTGTCCCTGATTACAGCTCCCAGGAGACAGGTCCACTGTGTTTCCAGGGTCCTCTGGGTGCCCCATACCCTGGCTTTGGGAACACTGCTTCTCTCCACCCCCATCCCTCCAGCAAGGAGTAGAAGCAGCCTCCTGCTATTGAGAATCTCTTAAATTGCCTTACTGTGCCCTCTGTGACGTCTCAACTCGTCTGTCATTTGGGTAATAAAGTCTCTGTATCAAATTTGTTCTGTTTTACATTCTAAGAGTGGTCTCTTTTTCCAGACCACACATATTTGTAAAACAATTTTGCTTTTATTTCATAGCTTGTAGTCTTTTGGATGTTGATAAAGGGAATGTTAAATTATTCATTACCTCTGTTAATGTTTAATCAGCTTCATATTGCATTTAGGTAGTGGGGCAGAGGGGAATAAGATAAAATAACTTGACTACCCTCAGGGAGCTCAGTTGGCTTGGGGAGACGTGCTTTACTGGAGAAGAAGGAATACCTAGACCACGCTAGTGGTGGGACATCCAGGCCTTGCCAGGGGCTAAGGTCTTGCTCAAGTGGATGAGAAGAAAGGGCATTACCAGCAGAAGCAGCAGTTTGTACAGAAGAAGCACGTCAGATGCAAGTTTGCATGAGGGTCTCTGGGGTCGGGGACAGTGGAAAAAGAGGAGGCTAGAAAGGTAGTCGGGGACTAACTTATGAAGGACATAGAAGACTCCAGCAAACAATTGGACTTTACCCTCTAAGTTACGAGAAGTAGTGAAGAAGGGTTTTAAGTAGGGGCATTGCGTGGACAGAGTTTACCCTTTAGAAAGGTCACTCTTAAATGGGCATGAAGGAGATCGTAGATGACTAGAATGAAGGGAGAGAAACCTGGCCAGGTGGTCAGTGCAGAAGTTTCAGCTGGAGGGAAGGATGTATGAAAAGAGACCTGAATTAAATCAGAGGATTGAGAGGAAGTGGAGAAAGTCAAGATATACTAGGAAAGTAAAATGTGTACAGCCTGGTGATTTTTTGGAGGGGGGTGGGAATGTGGTGGAAGTTGTCATAAATGATGGTCCATTGTACTCAGAGATTAGGAAATGCTTGCCTGGTTAGGCTAAGTAAGTCTTTAGAAGACTTAAGAAGACTGTTTCTCAAATTGGGGCAGTGTGTCCTTGGAGATCGAATGCACATTTCTTCTACTTCTACTTTTCTTATCTTCTAATTAAAATAGAAGAGCCTCTTCACTTATTTGAGAAATCATTTCATGGGTAGTTCTTGTATCTAAGGCTTTTGGAAGTTTGTGTCGATACAACATCCCCTGCTAATGGAGAAAACCTGTAGGTCCATTCAGTATCCAAAGTTCCACATACCAGAGACAGTATTATTTTACAAATTGAGAACACAATACCTGTTCTCTAGAAGCTCAACATCTGAAAACAAACCTATAGACACCATGGAGAAGGTGTTAGAAACAGTATCTGCCTTACATTATCTGCAGTGGAATTTGGTCTGAGGTGCTGCTCCGGAGTTCTGGCCAGATAGAGTGGTGTTGCTAGCTATCAGTAACATGCTTTATTCTTTGAAGATCTAAGGTAGAGTGTAGTCATTGAGAGCCTGAATTCCAGGGGTCTGACTTCCTGGCTCTGCCATTTATTGTGTGGGTCACCTTGGCTAAATGACTTAATCTCTGTGACTCCCTTCATTATCAGTAAGATGAGGATTGTAGCAGTGTCTGCCCTAGGATTACTGCGAGGGTTAAATGGCGAATGTACGTGTTGTGCAATTTATTTGCACATAAATACTTGCCAGGGATCATTCCTGAAGGCAGTGTGAAGCCTCCTTTAAGAGTGAAGACTCCATTAGAAAGGTGTGCTATATGAGTTCCAGGGATCATGGCTTTCCTTCTGCATGAAAGCTCTTGTGGCTAACCCCGAGATCCTTTGTAGTCCCTTTATGTTAATTACAAAGAAAATTCTGGAACACACCTTCTTTGGGACAGATTAAGTCTTTGAATCTTCAAGTTAACCTCTTTGATCACATCATACATGATTGGTTTTTGCTTCAGGAAACTTCCAGAAACAAGTGTGAAGGCCACAGGTGGCAAGTAATACCTTTGAGGAGATTGAGACATCACTGCCTCTCTGAAACCTTGCCTTGATAGCCATCACCTCCACCCTCATTTGAGTCTAACACACATGAATTGAGCACCACTACGTTTCAGTTCTGTTTATGCTCCAGGGATATGGAAGGATGAACAGACAGTTCCCATCCTCATGAAAATTAGTCTAATGGGAATATATGTAAATAAATTCAGTCCAGGGTAATACTAGCACAAATGGAAGTGTGTAGAAGATCAGAGGGGTACATAGGAAGAAGAATAAGGAAAGTTTCACAGGTTTGGTGACATCTCGGTAGATTTTGAATGGAATGAGAAGAGGGAGAGTCCACAGGTCAACATGGTTTATATAGGAGATGGACCATATGTGTTTGGGGGGAGGATTGTTAATATGAGATGAAATTGAAGATGGAGGTGGGAAGTGGATCATGTAAAAGCTTGGCCTTTGTCATGTGAGTATTGGGAGCCATTGATTGATTTTAAGCAACAGAACGCTGTAAGATTTGCATTTTTAGCAAAGTCTTCCTAGTATAGAAGGCAAATTTGAGAGGGAGCTAGATGTTGGCAGGTTCATGTCTCCACTGCAGATTCATTGGTGGCAGTGACAGAGTCCCATTTACCTCTGTATCCCTAAAATATGGTACTGTATAGATACTTCAGAAGTTTTTCAGAATAGACAGCCCAAGTTGAATTTTCCAGTTCTACATCCCGTCCTCCGAACATGCTGACCTGGACCTCCATCTGTCATAAGCAGCTTGACTAAGATCATAATAAATTCTTTTTTCTTGGCATTCTTTTAACTGGCACTCTCTATTTACTAGCCCCTCTGTGCAACTGTAGTGTGGTGATGATTGATGCTTATAATTCTGACCCTGAAGTACTTCAAGTCTTCTAAATCATCAAAAAAAGATTAAAGCATATTCAATATCGCTCTAATGTTTATGTGTTTTCCTGCATTCTTATTCTTTGGAAATTGATGGTTTCTCAAGTGCCGGTGTCCTCCTGTGCATGCAGGCACAGTGGGAGTCTGGGATCGCTCGCGACCCCTTACTCCCTTGCAGAGCCAGCGCAGGGAGTTTGTTAGCAACCTGTGTGCAGAAATTTGCAAACAAATCAAACCTGGGTTCTCTTCACACGTAGGAGAGGAGGAAGCAGGTTGGGCCTCCTCAGCGGCAGACTGGCAGAGACGAGCGAGCCAACGGTAGCTGGAAAATCAGTGGGAGTGATAAAGCCAGACCTGGTACAGATGAGCCAGACAGGCAGTTTACAGCAAGCCCAAGCCTGGGCAGAGCCCAGGAGGAGCAGGGCCCCAGGCTGGGACTCCGGTTCCGTGTTCTTCTGGGCCTTGACCTGAACCGACAGGCTGGGAGCTGGTAGCGTTCTCTGCTAGCTAGCTATGTTTGTATTGTGGTAACAACTGCTTGGTAAAACACCAAACATTAGCAAGTGAAAACATCAATAATTAGAGCATCCTGTTCCCGCCCCCCCCACACACATACATTTCTTCGCGAGAACCATTATTACTGTAGAGCTGACAATATTACTTGGCACAGAATAAAGAGGTCCAGATAGAAGCTGTGAGAAGGCTACATTTTATAGTCGGATTTCTGAAGAAAAGGCGTGTGATGATGTTACCAGGAGGGAGATTTGCTATTTGGGGTGTCTTTGGGGGTTGCATATTGCAGTAAGTAGAGATGCCTCCTACATTTTGTTGTATGGATTGGTTTTCAAAATCTGTGTTTGATCGGCAAGCTGTGCTTGTGTTGGGGGGGGCCGCACTCGTTATTCCAGCCTGGAGGACTGGTCCCTAAGCCACTGGGATTCTGTTTATCACCCACTAGGCAAGGGCGTGTGTGTGCTTTGGAGTTAACTTGACTGTTTGCCATCTCTGTGATTGGGACGAGTTTCTTGGTATTTCTGGGTCTTAGTTTTTTCTTTTCTTGAAATTTCGAGACCATACAAATTCCTTCCCTACAGGGTTGCTGTGAGGCTGGAATAAAATGGTGGCTGTGGAAAGCCCTACACAAATAAGAGTATACCAAATATACTAAAGAACGTTATAAGTATTCTAATAAAGAATAGAAGTGTGTTTCATTAGCAAGCAGAGTGGGGAGAATGTGCTAGTTATTTATTTCTTACTATGGAGTAGATGTTCTGGCTGTTACTTTCTGCGCTCCTCAAGGTAGATACTAAATGCTTACTTCAGAGGTGAGCAAACTGAGCCTTCTGTTCATACAGCTATACTTACACATAGGAGAACCCGTCTGACTCCAGAACTTTGATTGCTTTCTCCTTATCTCCAGTTGTCCGCTTTATTCTAGACCCCATATCTCTACCCCCAAAGTTCTTAAAAGCTGTTCACCTCCTTTTGGATTGGGAAGTTTGCTAGTCATTTCTTGGTCATTCACTCCTGAAAGTGGGGGAGGGTGGGACCCAGAAGGAACCTTTGGGTTCCGGGAGTCCCTGGAGGGACCGGCGGTACAGGTACAGTCAGGGTACAGGGCACCTAGGTGTGCACCTCTCGAGTTCTCCAGGCCTGGACTGAAAGCAAGGGGGCGGGCGGGCCACATTTCCCAGCCCTTTAAGAAATAACATTTTTTTCCCCAGAATTTCCAGAAATTCATTTTTTTTTTAATTTGACAGAGATCACAAGTAGGCAGAGAGAGAGAGAGAGAGAGAGAGGAGGAAGCAGGCTCCCCGCTGAGCAGAGAGCCCGATGTGGGGCTCGATCCCAGGACCCTGAGATCATGACCTGAGCTGAAGGCAGAGGCTTAACCCACTGAGCCATTCATGCGCCCCCAGAAATTCATTCTTTCTCTGCTGAAGTGTTTTCCACCCTCACTGAGGTGACTCCATGAGCTCCCTCTCGGACCCTCCTCTTAGGAACCCGTGGTGCGTCTGTATTCTGACTGGCTCCTTGTTCTGTGCACGGGGAATGAGATTAAGTAGATTCCCCGTACTCACCACTCTGCTGAGCTTTGCCGGGCCCCTCCCTGTTCACTTTGATGCCCGGTACTGGGGAAAAGGATCTCCGATGTGGCAGTTCATTAAATACCCTGCAGGACCCACTACTGCGTGCATTTTCCTTTCTTATATAAAGTTTTCCCACTTCCAGACAGACAAGAGTCTGCTTGTGAACTGGAGCTGCCCACACAAGAGAACCAGAGATAATGCCTGTTGAAGGGCCAAACTGAATATTCAGGGAGGATGTCAGTGTGTGGGAGAAGCATTTGTTCGGCCTGGATCTGAGACGAGCCGTGTGTCATGCTTCCATAGGTTCTCAACAGGAGGTGCGTAGAAGCAGCCGTGATGACAGGCCTGGCACTGAACTGCCACATCAACAAGAAGTCCTTGTTTGACAGGAAACACTACTTCTATGCAGACCTCCCTGTAAGTACGCTTGGCAGTCCGCCCTCTGTACGCTCTCGGAGCTTGGGGGGGGGGGGGGCTTGGCGTGAGGGAGGGGGACTGTGGCTCTCATGTTTGCAGTCGGAGCTCTGTCCGAGTCAGCGGGAGGTTCTGCCTGGCCCTGATGAAGGCAGGTGCCCCCCGATGTTTACTAGATTGGATGCAGTTGTCCTGATTGCTGACTCCTTGCTTAGGCTCATGCTTCTGTTGGCTCCCTCATAATTGAACAGGGAGTAGAAGCCCATGTTCTCAGGCTCGGCCCGGCCATGGTGTTCAGTGCTAATTGCCTGTGAGGTCAAGTCCAACTCCGAGGCTGATGCAACAGTAAATGCAGCTCCGTAGACAGAGTGGTAGCTCCCCTCTTCTAAGTTGAAGTTGCCAATAATAGGACTGTCGCCTCTAGGGACATTTCTGTCATCTCACAAGGAGCAAGTAAGTGGACAATAAGAAGCAGAAACATGAACCAGAAGCCTCGACTAACAACAGTAATTGGCTGTAAATTGGCAGTAAAAAATATTAACCTGTTTTTTGCCTTCAAATTATAAAGTTTCTCCTTTAGGAAAGGCCAGGATGAACTAAAGCCAGTCTTTCATAATATTGAACTGAACCAAGACTGTAATGGCGAGTGGGTTTTCCTAAAATAATACTTCATTTGATCTTAGCCTCTGATAGTAAGCACACCCTTTCTTCAGATCTAGGAGAATGATCGTGGTGATACCGCTTCACCTTATTCTCCTTGAACTGAGGGTGAGGGTGAGCTGGTGGTCTTCAGTGGGTGAGGACAGAGTGGAATTAAATTTAAGAATGCAGCCGAATGTTATTTCTCCAGTTGCTTGCTGCTGCTTTTTCCCCTGGCTGCCAGCCGTTAGCAAATTCTGTTGCTTGGTAGGATGAAGGAAATGAAGCTGCGTTTTTTCCGGCCTTTAAGAGTGATAATCCGTTTGGTGAAGGTGGGAGACAGCGTTCTGCGACTAAAATGAGATGTTTTCATTCTCAGTGGCTTTCTGGTCTCTCTGGCCCAGGTGGCCTAGACAACCAGAGTAAGTGTTGCTGAATCTTAACGTGGAACACACTTAGACTAAAAAAGTATTTGTTGTTTATCTGAATAAAAAGTTCATTCAAATTTGGACAGGACTGAGTGTCCTGTATTTCATTCAGCAACCCGATTCAGAGTTCAGTTTTTACAGACTAAGACTTGCTCTTTCAGTACAGAGAATGAGTTGGTCTAATGCAGTGGTTCTCAAAGTGTGGCCCACACGCCCCTCAGATCAGCACCTCCTGAGAACCTGTTAGAAATGTCTCAGGTGCTGCCCCAGACCTGCAGAATCAGAAACTCTTCAGGTGCAGCCCCGCAGATGATTCCCATGCAGGGACAGTTTGAAAAATGCTGGCCTGGTGGCTAAAAGCACAGACTCTGGAGCCTGACTGTCCATGTTCAGATCCTGGCATGGATACCTACTAGCCCTGTGGCCCTTAACCCCTTCCGTGCTATGCATCTCCTAGGGTTGCCATGAGGACTAAACGGTGTGAAGAACTCAGCACAGTAACTGGGACTCCATGGGCACTGCCTCTGTGTCCTCCAGTTCTCCGCATTGCCCTCCCATCTCCCACCCCATCACACCATGGGGTGTGGATGCGTGTGGGCCTTCGAAAGTCATTATTCCTCTACTCCAAAGACGTGAGGGAGCCCTGGCCACATCCGTCAGTACTTTCGCACTTCGTGTTTTCTGTTAGCGGAGTGTGATTGTCAGAGCACTTCCTAGCGAGGGAAACGGGGGAAGCTGTCAGGTCGGGAGGGCAGCTGGCATGACTGGTTAACTTAAAGAGCAGGAACAAAACAGGCTTCAGTGCTCTAGCAACTGCTGTCTGCCATGCTGAGAGTAGACGGTGGAATGCTTAGCCAGCACTTTCTAATAAGGAGGGTCTGTCAAGAGCCCAGTAATCAGATGCAGGGTTTAGGCTAATGAGCTAAGTGGAAACAATAAATTCTTCTCTTAGAGGCCTCTGACAGTGAGATTATTGTTATTCCCCCAAAATGGTACTTGGGTAGGGAAGATGGGGTTCGTAGTGTTTATTGCATCATTACTGGGGGTCGGGGAGGTGCAGGGAAGGTAAGGGAGGGAGGGAGAGGAGAAGCCAGAAGAGGCCAGGCTAAGTGTTTTTAAGTAAGCCTATGGTTTTGTGACTTAAAAAGAAATTAGTAAAATGGATTCCAGCTTCTATTTATGGCCTCGTGACGGTGTAATGTAATGCATGTTGTGTGCAGGCGGGCTACCAGATTACCCAGCAGAGGCTCCCGATTGCTGTGAATGGGAGCTTAGCGTACAGTGTGTGTGTGGGGAAGAAGCCGAGTCGGGTGATCACCAAGACCGTGAGGATCAAGCAGATCCAGCTGGAGCAAGACAGTGGCAAAAGCCTCCATGATGAGCTGCGGTCTCAGACGCTCATCGATTTGAACAGGGCAGGTAGGCTTGAAGATTGTCTCTTACCTTTCCTTCCTTCCCCTCTAGAGTTCTCCTAAGCCAGTTGAGGAAACAGGCCCAGGAGTTTGACAGACCCAGATCAAGTATCAGTGCTGGTCTTGACACAGCTGACTAGAGAACGCAGCCTGTATGGTGATCCCCATCGGGCTTGCTAAAGCCCACCTGGAAGGTATGATGAACATAGCCTCCCAGTCACAGACCAAGGAGCTTGATACCTCAGGCAGACGTTGAAAGAACCAAAGTTAAAAATAAAAGTGTGAGGGGGAGCAGAAACAATTGAAAGGTTGGAACCCGTGCAGAGAGCCCATCAGTGATGCAGGCTTCTTCCTGGGCCCTCAGCCAACTGTCCCTGCGGGTCAGTTTGGAGAGCTGCAGTTGGGCTGACTCTGCCTGTCTTTGGTAGGAGTTGGACTTCTGGAAGTGGTGCTGGAGCCGGACATGTCCTGTGGAGAAGAAGCTGCAACAGCCGTCAGGGAGCTGCAGCTGATACTTCAGGCCCTGGGGACCAGCCGGGCAAATATGGCAGGTAGAAGCCGCAGAGGGGGTGTCCCTCCTCCTCTGCCTTCTCTTTCCTCCTCCCACCGTTCTTCTCGCTGGACGTTTGTTCTCTGCCTCAGCTACACTGCAGTTGTTTACAGGGTTTTGTCAGCCTTTACACCTCTGGGGTTTTTTTTTTTTTCCTTAGAGTTTTCCTTGGACTCTTTAATGAACCCCCAGTCAAAACTAAACACACTAACAACAGCGCAGAGGCACTGAGCCCAGGAATATGAGATTAGGAGTTGTTAAAAAAAATTCAGCTGAGTAAATTTGAAGATCAGACTGGCTTTATTCAAAGATTCATGAATCAGGCAGCATCCCACGTAACAAACAGAAAGGAGTTCTAAGGAGCTGTACAAAATGGTAGGCTTTTATAGTGAGGAGGGCCTGATAGAGGAGGTTACCTAGCATAGAGTGGATTATTCTGGCAAGGTCACCTTTCTTTGGGAGGAGGGTCAGGTCTCTCATGTGGATTACCTCACTAGTGTTGATCAGGAGCTTCCGGTCCACTGGATAAAGGTCACCCTCCTGGGAGAGGCGGTGAAGGTTTGGTTTGCGGTGGTGGGGGCAAATGACTCTGCTTTGGGCCTGTTGTGTCTGTCTTCCTTCTTTCCTTTCTTTCTTTCAACAAAGGACTGATATTTTTTTCTGGCTTTTTGTATCCAAATGTTGTTTTGTACCAAAATGAGGCTCCATAAAATACTGAGCTGGAACAGTTTCATCTTTCTCAGAAGACACTGTATTTATCCACAGCAGCTCTGAGTTTCTGTGTAGGTAGCACTTGGCGGCTACTTGATGCTTTTTCTTCTGGTCTCTTTCTTCTTTTCTAGAATTTTCATCCAGCTACGGCTGAAGCGAAATTATATCCAGTAAAAGGCAAGGTTCTGATTTCACAAAACTTTAACTTGGTGATAGTATCTTCAGTTCATTAGAAATGTGGTAGGAAATCAAAAAGAAACACTTGTGCCACTGAGACCAAGCAAACTATACATTTTAAGTGTTTGCAAATTGGGTATAAAGATTACAAGTTTTGGTCAAACTCATTGTCTTAATGGCTCCCTCTTATGGCCCCTTCCTAGCACTCCATTGCTTGCCCTGAAGTTCCTAAAAGCTACCCTCTCCCGTGATTACCCAGTTTTCTGTTCCCAAGGGCATTTATTTTATTTTTTTAAGATTTTGTTTATTTATTTGACAGAGCAAAAGAGAGAGTGAAAAGAGGCACAAGCAGGGGGAGCAGGAGAGGGAGAAGCAGGCTCCCCAGTGAGCAGGGAGCCCGATTCAGGGTTCCATCCCAAGGCCCCGGGATCGTGACCTGAGCCAAAGGCAGCTGCTTAACCGGCTGAGCCACTCAGGCACCCCCCAGAGGCTTAAAAAAAATTCTTGCCACTCACAGAGCATTCCTTGAGTTGAGAAAGGCAGGAGTGGAGAAAAGATACAGATTCTGCATATGGCAATTGTTAATTCATAGCTCAGTACAGCGGTGGATTAGAAAACTCCGGAGAAGCAGAACCAACAAAATGTGTGTGTATGTTTATGTATGTGTGCATGTTTATATTTAAAGAGAGTTATTCCAAGGAATTGGCTGATGTAATCGTGGAGGTTGAGAATCCCATGCTCTGTAGTGAGGAGGCTGCGAGAGGGCAAGCTCCAAGAGAGAAGATAGCACAGTCCCACCCCAAGTCTGAAGGCCTGAGAACCAGGAGAGCCAGTGATGCAAGTTCCAGTCCGAGCCTGAATCCGAAGGCAGGAGAAGACCAGTATCCTAGCTCAAAGACAGAGGGCGCAAACTTCCCCCTACTCTAGCTTCTGTTCTGTTCAGGCCTTCAACAGACCGAATGAGGCCCGCCCGCAATGGCAGAGGCAGTCTTCCTCACTCAGTCTACCAATTCAGATGTTGATCTCATCCAGAAATACCCCTACAGACACACCCAGAGTACTGTTCAGCCAAATATCCTGACGCCTTATGACACTGTCAAGTTGACCCGTAAAGTTAACCTTCGCAAAGTGCTCACCGTGGATTCCAGTAAATACCAGTGAGGACGATGATTCATCTCCCTGTTGGTATATAAGACTACTTACCAGCCTTTTTATGTCACACGGCGTATTTGTGTGTCACAAAAGGACTTCTAAAATTGTAATGCCACGTTTGTCACATAGGACATGTTACAAGCCACAAACTGTAACATTGAAGCTGTGGTACAACTGAATTTGGAGACAGAACTAGCCTATTTGCTGTCTTATTTAAGCTGAAGACTAGAAACACACGACAACACAGGTACTGTTAGGGTCCGTGATCAAAGGAACGAGACTGATGCAAAGCGAAAGTCAAGCAAAGCTTTATTTCGCGCCAAGCATCAAAAATCAAACCGACTGGTAGGGGCCATCTCTTATGGAGAGGCGACGACAACGACCCTGACGAGGCCACTCCCAACGACAAAGAGGTGACGACGATGAGGATGACAAGCCCGATGACGCAGACTCTGCTCCCCATGACACCACTCCCGACGAGGCCGCTCCCCTGACGGGGCCGCTCCCTGACGACTACGCTAACAACTATCACCCAACCACTATCCCAACGGCTATTACAATGGCTACCCCAACGGCTATCCCAACGACTATTACTACTCCTCCTACTACTCCCCCCGCCCCAGCCTCACAGACTAACCTTTATAAAGGTGGTTGAGCCCAGCCCACACACAGGTGGCCAATGAGATTGCAACACACCACAGTAAATACATGCGTACCCCACTGATTGGATGTCTCCATCTGGCCTGGCCCGCCCCTGTATCCGGGGTTTGCAAGTAAGTTCCTCTGGCTAACCAGGCCCTCATATAGGCCCTCACATTCCCCCCCTTTTCCTTGGAAATTAGTCAAATCCTTGACTTCTCAGCCAGTTCTATGTTCTCCTGTTGTAAGGGGTTATATTGAGCATGTAAGACTAACTTTTTTTTTTTTTAAGATTTTATTTATTTGACAGAGATCACAAGCAGGCAGAGAGGCAGGCAGAGAGAGGAGGAAGCAGGCTCCCTGCCGAACAGAGAGTGCGACGTGGGGCTCGATCCCAGGACCCTGGTATCACGACCCGAGCTGAAGGCGGAGGCTTTAACCCACTGAGCCACCCAGGCGCCCCAAGACTAACATTTTTATTCCTCTAATTTTCTTTGGTACAAATGACATTAGGGCATTTATAACGCAGGGGCCAAAAGGAAACAGTAGTGCACAGTCGGCTGATGAGTTAGCCATTTACCGCTTTGTATAACCTTTTCCATTTTTCCTAATTCTGTTCATCTAATTTCCCACCTATACTTTACATAAACAGGTAACAATAGGAGCAACAATAAACTCACAGTTCTTTTAGTCTTAGCTTTAGTCCACGGTCAGTGGGATCTGTCAGCTGTGGTTTCCATCTCTGGGGGGGCGTCCTCATCCTCAGCTCATTTGACGTGACCCGCGTGAATCCAGGCCCTAATTTAGCCTTCTACTTTTACTGCCGTGGGGGTGGTCAGGAGGACAGTAAATGGTCCCTTCCATCGAGGCTCCAAGTTTCCCACTTGATAACGACGTATCCAAACCAAGTCCCCGGGTTGGTAAGGATGTGGTTCCACCTCCGTCTCCTTCCCAGTGTGGGCAGTCCGGATTCTTGTGTGGGCTTCTTTTTAAGACAGATTGTAATGCCTGCGGTTACTGATGACTGACTGATCAGTCATTTCTGCTAGAGCAACCTCTTGTAGCCGAGGACAGAGCGGAGTTGGGGGTAGGGTCACCTTGTTTAAATAGGGTGTACATCGTGCCCTGAGGAAGGCGAAAGGAAGGAGATCCACCCACCACCGCCAGTCTCCAGAATTAGTTTTGTCAAGGTCTCTTTAAGAGTTTGGTTCATTCTCTCTACTTGCCCGGCACTCTGGGGCCGGTAGGCACAATGTAGTTTCCAATTAGTGCCCACGGCCTTGGCTAATGCCTGTGAGACTGAATTCACAAATGTAGGGCCATTGTCTGACCCGATCGCGAGAGGCAGCCCAAACCTAGGAATTCTTTCTTCTAGTAGCTTTTTGGCTACCACTCCTGCCGTCTCATGTTTGGCGGAAAAAGCCTCTACCCCGCCTGAAAAGGTATCTACAAAAACTAACATATACTTGTGCCCATATTTTCCGGGTTTCATTTCTGTAAAATCTATTTCCCAATAAATTCCTGGTTCCTTACCTCTTTCTTTTTTCTCTCTTCCCATTTTAGTTCTTCCCACATTAACTGCCTGGCATTGAGCACATCTATCAACTACGTCCTGAACCATACGCCCTAATTTAGAAACCTGGAACTGCTTCCCTTTAAGCTCCATTGAGTTTGCGTATCCCTAAATGAGTACCCTGATGTATCTGGTCTACTAAATTCTTACCTAGTCTTCGAGGAAGAATTATTTTTCCTGCTTTAGTCTTAGCCCAGTCCCCTTCATAGTCCAGTTTAACCCATTTTTGTAAATGCTTTAAATCTTCTTCTGAATAGTTTGGTTTTTCTGGTAGGGCTGGAGCCGGGAGCGTAACCAGTTCTTGTACTGTTTCTCAGGCTGCTTGCTTTGTGGCTTGATCTGCTAATTGGTTTCCTTCTGAAATCAGATCAGTCCCCTTTGGGTGTCCCGGGCAATGCATAACGGCCATCTCTTTTGGGTCCCAAATAGCCTGGAGGAGAGCCAATATTTCTCCTCTGTTTTTAATTCCTTTTCCTTCTGCTGTTAATAGGTCCCTTTCTTTATAAATAGCCCCATGTATATGGAGAGTAGCAAAGGCACCTGCTGTCTATATAGATGTTGGCGGTTTAACCTTTGGCCATCTGCAGTGCCTTAGTGAGTGCAATCAGTTCCACTTTTTGTGCTGAAGTTCTCTGTGGCAGGGCTGCTGACCAGAGTTCCTGCTCAGGAGAAACCACCGCAGCCTCCGCATACCTCTTTCCATTGACCATGTAGCTACTCCCATCTGTGAACAGAGTCATCTTGGCATCCGGGAGGGGAATGTCTCTGAGATCCGGCCCTATTTCCGCGACTTGGGTTAGGACCTCCCTACAGTCGTGTGGGTGGTCAGCCAGCTCCTCTGGCAGCAGCGTGGCTGGATTTAGCACCGACGGGGGCCGGAAGGTCACTCTTGGTTCGTTGAGGAGGAGCACCTGATACCCCGTCACTCAGGCATTTATCATCCATTGGTCTGGTGGAGTCCGGAGAAGGCCCTCGATAATGTGGGTGGTGGTCAAAATGAGATTTTGACCCAAAGTCAATTTACTTGCATCCTTGACCAGGAGGGCCATTGCAGCAATTATGCGGAGGCAAGGGGGAACCCAGCCGCTACTGGATCTAGTTTCTTGCTAAGATAGGCTACTGGCCTTTGCCAAGGCCCAGAGTCTGAGTCAAAACTCCTTTGGCCACCCCTCCTGCCTTTTTATCCACATACAATTGGGAGGGCTTGGTAACATCTGGGATGGCCAGTGCTGGGGCACTCAGTAAGGCTGTTTGTAATTCCCCAAATGCTCCTTCTGCCTCAGCTGTCCACTCTATCATTGTCAACCCCCCTTTTGCCAGTTCGTAGAGAGGCCGGGCCATCTCCGCAAACCGCGGTATCCACAGTCTACAGTAGCCCACCGTCCCAAGAAACTCCCTCACTTGTTGGGACGTGGGGGCATCAGGTGATCACCTGTTTCCTGGCCTGAGACAGTGAACGCACTCCCTTGTGGTGATCAAAGCCTAAATAAGTGGCGTGGCTCTGACAGAGCTGTGCTTTCTTTGCTGCCACCTGATACCCTTTTTCCTGCAGAGTCTGTAAGAGAGGTCCCGTCCCCCCACAAACATGACTCATAGTCCTCAGCAGCTACTAGCAAGTCATCAATATACTATAACAAAGTGACTCCTGGGTTGGAGGTTCTGTACTCACGCAAATCCTTGTGTAGGGCCTTGTCAAAAATGGTGGGTGAATTCTTGAATCCTTGGGGAAGTCTTGTCCAGGTGAGCTGGCCTTGGAACCCTTCCTGTGGGTCAGACCACTCAAAAGCAAAAAGGGGCTGAGATTCCCTTGCTAAAGATATGCAGAAAAATGCATCATGGAGATCTAAGACGGTGTACACAGTTCTTTTGAGGCCCAGGAGGGAGAGTAGGGTATAGGGGTTAGGCACCGTCGGGTGGATATCCTCAACCCGTTTATTAACTTCCTGTAGGTCCTGAACAGGTCGGTACTCCCCAGTCTCGGCCTTTTTGACAGGCAGCAAAGGTGTGTCCCATGGAGATTTGCAAGGAACTAGGATCCCGTCTCCTTGGAGGTGGTTAATATGTTTTCTGATCCTGTCCTTTGCTTCCCGGGGAAGGGGGTACTGCCGAACACGAACAGCCATAGCCATCGCCTTTAATTGTACCACCACTGGAGGTTGTCCCCTGGCCAAGCCAGGGGGCTTCCTTTCTGCCCAGACCTCGGGAAACTCAACCTGTAGGATTTGGAGAAGGCTCCCCGCCCCCCCGCTTTGTCTCCTCTGGTTTTGAGACTGGCTCGTAAAGGAGGTATTTATCTACTGCTGCCATAAGCACCTGTACAGCGGGTTGTCTCAAGGTTACAGTCATGTCTCCTTCAGAGAACTGAATGCCAGCTCGTAACTTGTGGAGGAGATCTCTTCCCATCAAGTTATATGGGGCATTAGGGAGGACCAAAAATCGATGTTTAACTATTCCCGAGGCCAAATTTAAAGTCCTTTCTGTTGTCCATTTGTGTCTCTCTGTGCCATTTGCTCCTTTTACCCAGACTTCCTCTCCAAGTAGTTTTCCCATACGTTTAAGTAATGATGAAAATTGGGCTCCCGTGTCCACCAAAAAATCAACTGATTTCCCCTCGACTTTAATTTTTACTCTGGTGGCCAGCATTGCCATCTTCCTTTTGGGGCACTCCCTGGCCCAGTGTCCTTTTTCCTTACAGTAAGTGCACTGATCTGAATCTAAGTCTTCCCGCCTGCCTTCTCTGTGCTTAGGCTCTTCCTTCCATTTATCATCCCCTACCTGCCTCATGTAAAGCCAAAACCGTAACCAGCTTTTTGTCTGTTTTTTCATCCTCCTGTGCATCCCTGTTGTTAAATACCTTTTCTGCTATTCCCACTAACTCAGATTCTTCCCTTCAAATCCTTCAATTTTCTGAAGTTTCCTCCCTATATCTGGGGCTGACTGACTGGCAAAAGCAAGATTCACTGCCCCCTGATTTTTGGGTGCCTCAGGGTTGATCGGGCTATACATTTTATAGGCTTCAATAAGCCTTTCTAGGAAAGCTCCTGGAGACTCATTCTTACCTTGAGTCACCATACTAATTCTGGTTTAGTCCGAGTGCAGCTTTTACTTCTGGAAATTCTTACCCATTTCAGTTCCAGGATTTCAACATATCAAAGACCTGTATTTGTGCTGAAAGTCTCCCATATTAATTTCCTTTAAGGCGGAATTCATCTTACAAGAGAATTAAAGCAATTACAAATGACAAAAACTCAGAATAGATATGGTTAAATATCAAATGATGACCATTATTAAAACATTTAGGAAATGTATAGAACCTCTGGAGTAGTTACAGCATTTACCCATATGTAACCCAAGGTTTATCATTGATTTAGCAGTACTTTCTGAGTAACTTAACATATCAAGGAAAAGTCTTATGAGTCAAAGAGATCTCATTTACAATTCTGGGTGGGCAAAGAAAAAAAATTTACATTATCTTAGAAACATCTCAATCTCTAGTGAAGACTAAATATTAACCAATTGTGAACTGTTGCAACAGCAGTTAAGCACAAAACATGTTTACCAACAGATTTCAAAAGCACAAACCTAGTTCCAGCAACCAGCGCCCTAGCACTTATCCCATTTGTCATCTAAGCAAAACTTCAAAGCTTCAGATTACCAAAGACTCCGAAAGCCACTTTAACAATTACCCATTAAAACCCTGAGACAGATAATTAACCATCAGTTCAGTCATCTCTTTGCTAACAGATTTCATGTTCCACCTTGGCCCATTCCACTTCAGATGCCATGCTTTCCTGCCAGCAAGGGGGAGGGGCTAGGCAGTCCACGTTGGGCCAGAGAAGGCAAGGAATTCCCCGAAACAAAGGGAGTTTCGGCAGCTGCTTGAGAATATTCCTTAAAGTCTCTGTCCTGAGTTAGACTAACCTCAGTTGGCTCCAGTTATAGCCCTTAACACATGAAATGAGTGAGGGAGAAGCCCCACATCTATTATGAGGAACAGAGAGATGAAAGTCAGAATCCCCTTACTCTCCGCTTGCCCCATTCCTTTAAGCACAACAAACAACACAACAGAAAACAAAAAGACAACACAAAGACAACCACAGACCCAGCGGTCCTTACCCAGAACCTGCTGCTGGTGGGGATTTTCTCGGTCCCCGGTGACCGCCTAGGGGGATTCAAACGCCCAGAGACCGCCCAAGGGGACTTGAACCCTCGGAGACCACCCAGGGGGACTCGAACCCCCCGGCAGGCCCCAGACTGCCCAGGGGGACTCGAATCCCCCAGCAGGCCCCTGACCATCCAGGGGGACTCGAACCCCCGGCCATCTAGGGGGACTTAAACCCCCTGTCGATCTACCTGCAGAGGGATGGGGCATCCCCGCATCCACTCCAGCCCTGGGAAGCATGGCCGCGTCCAGCTTCTCCCTGGTGGGCTATACCCTGGACCTCCAACCAGAGACAGACAGATAAGATCCCAATACCTCCGGAGGCTTTTCCCAGAAATTCCGATGCTGGCTCAGTTCTCGTTGTTTGATCCCGGATGAGCCCCCAGTGTTAGGGTCCATGATCAAAGGAACAAGACTGATGCAAAGCGAAAGTCAAGCAAAGCTTTATTTCACGCCAAGCATCGAAAATCAAACCGACTGGTAGGGGCCATCTCTTACGGAGAGGCGATGACGACAACCCCGACGAGGCTGCTTCCTGGACGAAGCCACTCCCCAGAAGAGGCCGCTCCCGATGACAAAGAGGCGACGATGACGAGGACGACAACCCCGACAACACAGACTCTGCTCCCCATGACGCTGCTCCCCATGAGGCCTCTCCCAGGACGAGGCTACTCCCTGGACGAAGCCTCTCCCTGACGACAACGCTCCCTGGACGAGGCTGCTCACCAACCCCAACGACACTGCTCCCAATGACTATCACCCAACAACTATCTCAATGACTACCCCAACGGCTATCCCAATGGCTACCCAACGGCTATCCCAACGACTATTACAATGGCTACCCCAACGGCTATCCCAACGACTATTACTACTCCTCCTACTACTCCCCCCGCCCCAGCCTCACAGACTAACCTTTATAAAGGTGGTTGAGCCCAGCCCACACACAGGTGGCCAATGAGATTGCAACACACCACAGTAAATATATGCACGCCCCACTGATTGGATGTCTCCATCCAGCCTGGCCCACCCCTGTATCCGGGGTTTACAAGTAAGTTCCTCTGGCTAACCAGGCCCTCATACAGGCCCTGACAGGTACAAGTGGCATAAAAGCTAGCTGCCTCCAAGTTTTGCTCTATAGAAGTGAGGCTCTGTTGTGGAGTAAGAGAATTCTCCATTTCAGATTTATGGCTCATGCTGCTTTTTTACCCACAGAACGTAAGTTAAATATGGGCAGATTGGATGGTTATCCATTTATGCACTAAATGTTGTTCTCTATTGCTTTAAAAAAAAGTTTTTATTCCATTCTTCCTCCAAATAACCATTATTCCTAGCAAACCTATGGAATAATAAACAGGCCACCTGTTAGCTGAGAAATAGTCCCATCTGGGGCCTTGCCAAGAGACAAACCATAACGGCAAGAACTCATCAGTCAGTGACAGCTGAGAGGGTTCATTAAATCTCATTTGTTGTGACACTTTTTGTTGCTTTTAAATACAAACCCACCAGCTTTGCCCCTAGCACAGCAGCAGAGTGGTGATTCTAACGGACTGTGGGGAGGGAAGGTCTGCCTGAGGCTGCAGGGGTCCAGCTTTTTGTGATGTTAGCATTTTAGCAGCCCCAAACCCCTTGGCTCATCCTGCTATCCCACCACCATACGACCACTGTGTGGGTATCAGAGACTGCAGCCTAAGAACTGAGGACCACCCTAGAAAGGACTGCTGGAACCCCCCAGGGTGCTTTAGGAATAAAGTTTAAATTGCTCTGCTCTGTGATTGAGTGAGTTCCTGATAGTTTTGCTAATGAGCATGGATCAGCTTCGTCTGGGTTCCAGAAATAATTTCCTGCTCAGCAGACTTTTGCCACTGTTGAGATCCTCAGAGCTGTGTGTTGAGTTGAATGTGTACTGAAGTAGATGATCTAAATGTTTCAGTGATGGTGTCTACCATTTGGAATGCTTAGCATGTGCTCATCAGTCCATTAAGCATTTTTTTTAAAGATTTATTTATTTGAGAGAGAGAGGTGGGGGAGGGGCAGAGGGCAAAGGAGACAAGCAGACTCCCCACAGAGCAGGGAGCCCAACGCTGGGCTGGATCCTGGATCCCAGGACCCTGAGATCATGACCTGAGCTGAAATCAAGAGTCAGACTGTTAACCCACAGGCGCCCCTCACTAAGCATTTTTTTTTTAATTATTTATCATCTTGTTTAAACTTTACAGTGTTCCTGGGAGATAGGTGATATTATGCCTACTGTACAGGTGAAGAAGCTGAGGCTTAGAGAGATGGCTTGTTTGCCCAAGGCTCACAAGAAGGGACTGAGCTAGGATTTGAGTCCAGGTGTACCTGAGTCCAGGAGCCCTTTCTGTAAGCCCCTCATCACACTGTTTCCTAGCAGCAGTCACAACAGTGCCACAGCAATGTCTCTAAGTAGATGACAACTTAGAGAAGGGTGGCAGAGCATGGGTGCCTAGGACGCTGACGTCCCAGACCTGGCTTGAGACCCTGTCCCACCTCTTCTAGCTGTAAGAACCTGGGCAAGGGATTTTGATTTCTCTGAGCTTCACGTTCCACATTTATAAAGTGAGTCCCCGAGTAATCATACATGGAAGGAGAAAGGAAGAAAACGAAGAGGAAAGGAATTCATCCAAGTCCTGAGGTAGACTTGGGACAGCTGGGTGTGGTATCCCTGGGTACTGAGATAGGGAAGACTGGGAGAGGGATGGCTTTGTGTGAGAAAATCTGGAATTCCATTTTGGATATCTTAAGTTTAAAATGCCTAAAGGATGTCTAAAAGTGGCTTTGTCTAAAGCTCTATTACAAGGAATGAATGTGATAAAGTATATAAAACTCACCACAGGCCCTGACAAGTGGTCTATACCCCATAAACATTTGGTGCTTTTATTAACAATAATAAATAGTATTACTTTTACAGAACCTCCACTCATTTTGGATAAATAAGCTTTGTGAATTGTTCAATAGAATTTGGGTGTGTGCGTGTGAGAGAGAGAGAGAGAACTTGTTATTTAAGTCCTGGAGAGCATCCAGTGATCAGAATGAGAGAGCTTAACAGACCTCTCTAAGTCCTCGGGCCCCTGCTGTTTACAGAAACAGTTTTCTGTCCTGATGTTGTATTTCTGATGTGTGAATGTGTTTTAGAAAAAAAAATATGTAACTGCACCATATCACTGTGCTCAGTGGTATAGTTTTCTAGTTTTGCTGTTACAAATCTCTGCTTCTGGAGGGTAGAAATGGAGCTTGATAACATTCTGGTGATGTGTGAATGAGGTCCCTCCCTCAGTGTTGCAGAATGCTTCGAAGCAAACCTGACTGGTAAGGCTTTTGTGCACTTGAGGCAATTTAACTTAATTTGTTTAAAAGGTATTTTGTCTTCACTGGCTAGTATGTCTTTTGTTAATGTTTGATACTATATTTGAATCCAGGCTAGTGGGCTGCCTTTCAACACTGCAGGATACTAAATGATTCCTCTCAGACATTTATGTAGTATGCACGGCCTTCTCTGGGAGAGACTGAAATTCATGCTTTTATTCCTTATCCAAGTTAAAATTCTAAATCCTGAAAGATGGTTTCATTTTTAAAAGCAGGTGAGGTCCAATTCAATGTTCTCCGAGTTTAAAAAAAAAAAAAAGTTTCCCAAGAATTGAGATTTGGTTGAGTAGAGCTCAGCATACTTTGGAAGTTTTCCTTTTAGCTAAATGGGCCTTTCAGATGATTCCAGCTGTAGATTAATCCTATTCAGACAGAACTTTAAAACTTGTCAGGAACCTTTTATGAGACAGTAACCAATCTGCTTACTCATCACTCAGGAAAATACCAGAGTTTTGGCTTGTTCAACAAGGTATTAATTTATTGAACAGTTACTCTGTGCCAGACGCAGCTCTAGATTCTGAATACAACAGCGAAAAAGACATTATTGTTCCTGCTACTTTGAGCTTATATCCACGAGGGAGACAAAAACATTAATAAATCATTATAGTGGTACGTCCTTCAAAGAAATAAAAAGGATGCCATCCATGGTAAAGAATAACGTAGGAGAATGAGGGCCTGTCAGAAAAGGTGGCATTTATGTGAGACCTGAAGAATAACTCCGGGCCGCAGCCAACGTGGAACTAGGGGTGAGCATTCCAGGGAACAGCTAAGGCAAAGTCTCTGAGATGAGGAAAAGGTTAGAATATGCTCTGAGTTAATACAGGTAACAGAAGGCCACTGTAGGGAAAGCGTGCAGGCAGGGGGTTAGGGCATCAAGTGAGACTGAAAAAAGTAGGCAAGGGATAGATTACCAATAACGGTAAGAAATTTGGATCTCATCCCAAGTGCAGTGGGAAGTCACTGAAGGGCTTTCAAGCAAGGGAACGACACAGTCTGATTAATGTTTTAGAAAAACCACTCGGGCTGCTCTGTAGAAAGTGGATTTCAGACGAGTAAGAGTAGAAGCAAAGAGACTAGTTAAGAAGCTTTTGCAATACTCCAGAGAAAAGATGATGCTGTTTCAAACAGGGTGATGTCAGTAAAGATGGAGAGATCAAGCTGAGTAGATTCAAGGTAGATTTTAGAAATAACAGGATTTGCTAACAGGCTAGTGTGGAACTCAAAGGGCAGGAAGAAATCAAGGATGTCTTAAGAGAAGCTTGAGGAACTAGACGGTGCTATGGACTGAAACTGGGAAGATGAAGACAAGAATGGCTTTGTGGAGGGGAAATCAGGATGCAGTTCTGGAAAGTGAAATGTCTGTGAGACCTCCAAGTGGAGGTGTCAAGTAGACACTGGAGGTGGCTAGCTGGACAAGGCGGGGGGTTGTTGTATTAAAAGTCAAGGACGCAGTTCTGTGACCTGGTCTGAAGTTCCGAGTCCTCCAGTGAGGGTGGCGGCTATGGACGGAGAGAGGAAGTGACGGGTGTGAGGTACCGGTATTTGAAGAAAAGAACCGACAGGATCGAGTTGTCAGTTTGGACATAGAGGGAAAAGAAAACAGAGACAGGGAAGATGACTTCAGGTTTCCTGGACTAAGAATCTAATGATGTCAGGAATCGTTGGGACTTCCTGAGAGTCAAGGAAGCACAAATGGTCCAAAATGCTAAGAAGTCCGTGCTAGAGACATAGAGTACTTTCTGAGCTGAAAGCACCTTTGCCCTGATGGTCGGCATGGATGGCATTTGGTACCGCAGAGTGGGGGAGTTCATCCTTTGTTCTGGGGGGACAAGTAGAGACAGTAGGGCAGGGGGTGGGCAGCCAGCAGTCTCAAGCTTGGAGGAGGTCGAGCCCCACAGCTTAGCCTTTGGATGGGAGTAACAGAGACCAGGACCATGGAGTTTCTTGGCATAGAATGTATTTATCCTGTTTAATTATTTTAAGAGGCTTTTGCTATGAAATCCTGGAAAATGAATTTCTCTATTCAGCCCATCAGAATCTTCAGGTTTGGCAGGTTCTTTTTAAATCTAAAAACCCACCTAGGAAAATAAAAGTCCAGCATTTGGTCTTCTCCTTCTGTTCTGTTCTAGACATTGTAAATGAAATTGGAGAACAGAGAATTTGAGCTTTACTTTGTAGGATGTAAAATGTGATTGATTTTTGTCTTCGTTTCCTTATTTGTCTTGGGATTTTGCCTCTTTCTCCTCTTAAGAACCTCTTAGTCCTCTCCACAAACCAACTGCCTCCTTAGGGGGGTTATTGTTCCTAATCTAAAGGGGGTTTCTGGATCAGAGAAGTTTCTCCCAAGACGGGGGCAGCCCCCTCTGAGTTCTTCCAAAGCCTCGCCCCTTCATAAGAGCACTGTCTGCTGTGGCAAAGTCTTACAGCAATCAGCAAGGATTCAGAGTCCTGTTTGTGGAAAGAAGAGATTATTATAGTACCCAGAGGAAGGAGGAGGGAACAAACTCAGGTTTCTGGCTCTTGCCCTTGAGCTGTAAATTCTCAAGGACTCCCATGGATCTCCTGGAATCATTGTTGGAAATCCACATTTCATTGGAAAGCTGTGTAGTTATCAGATGACCATTTCTTTGTCTTTTTCTCTTTTTTTTTTCCTAATTTTTTTTAAAGATTTTATTTATTTATTTGACAGAGAGATGGGGAGAGAGCACAAGTAAGCAGAGCAACAGGCAAAGGGAGAGAGAGAAGCAGGCTCTCTGCTAAGCAGGGAGCCTGATGTGGGGCTCGATCCCTGGACCCTGGAATCATGACCTGAGCTGGAGGCAGCCACTTAACCAACAGAGCCACCCAGGAGCCCCTTTTTCCTAATTTTTAAAAAAGATTTTATTTATTTGTCAGAGAGAGAGAGAGCACAAGCAGGGTGAGCAGCGGGCAGAGAGAGAAGCAGTCTCCCCCTTCAGCAAGGAGCCCGATGCGGGACTCAATCCCAGGATGCTAGATCATGATCTGAGCCGAAAGCAGAGGTTTAACAGACTGAACCACCCAGGCTTCCCTCAAATGATTGTTTCTGATCCCTTCTTCCCCAAACCAGCTCTGATACTCTGAATAAAAACTCGGGATAAAACTGCAGAGTAATTCTCCATTTTAACAGTGTTGTTTTTCTTGTTTGACACAAAAGAAATTACGTTTCTCCAGCTGGTGTATCCAGAATTTCTCCTCTCTCCCGCCTGGTCACAAGTGCACACGAACATGCACACACACGTACACTCACACCTCAGACACTTTAGAACTGTACTTCTTGCAAGTGGACAGAGTGCCAGTGATGTGCTTCAGGACCAACCATACCTCCTCGCGGCTGTCCCTGGCTAAACAGCAAATGGAATTAGATACTGCTTGCCTAGATACTTAAAAAGACCATGTTGCCTCCAAGAATTTCTAAAGAGCTGTCTTTTTTCTCCCCTTCCAGAGGGCCAGTTGAGAGTGGATGCCAATGTATCTGTGCACCATCCTGGAGAGCCTCTGGGGGTTCGAACCGAAGTGAAGAATCTCAACAGCGCCAAGTTCTTGGCCAAAGCGATAGGTGAACATCAGCCTATGTTTAATGTTCTTCTTTGTATCAGTTACCTATGGCTTTGTAACAAGCAACCCCAAACCTTAGTGCCTTATACGATAACCGTTTTAGCTTCTGCAGTTCTACAGATTGGAACCTGCCTCAGCTCATCTATGTGCAAGATGAGCTAACTCACACATGGGGGCCTTGGGGCTGGGGGTCTGCTAGGCTTCTCTTTCCACATCGTCTTTCTTCTTTTGCTGCCTAGCCTTCATGTTTGGCAGTGGGGTGTTCGGGGGATGAAGGCAGAGGTGTCAAGGCTTCTTGAATCCCAAGCTCTAGAGCTCAGTGTCTCTCCCAACACATTCGATTCAGAGCAGATTCAAGGGGAGGAGGAAAAGACTCCACCTCTTTCTGGGAGGAGCTGTAACATGTATAGCTCTGTTTTTCCATCTACCACATTCTTGATGGCCAGCATGAACTTTATAAAGTCATATTTATTCATTGTAGATTAGCCATAGTTTGACAATTAAGTTTGACTTAATTGGTCATTGTATTTTTCTGCTTTTTACTGTTCTTACTAATGGGTTCCATGTGCCTGTGTAATGGAGTTTGGGTCTTATTGGAATCCGTGCTGTGGGTATTTATGTGTTGACAAATACATAATAATCGTTAAAGTAGAACAGTTGAGCAAGATAAACATGCAGGCAGTCCCATAGAGGTTGCTGGCTGTGAAGACATCTCAGAAAACTAAATATACTCCTTAAAACCAAAGGCATCTAGAGAGGAAGAGAGAAAGGAGGGAAGGGATAGAGTTTCAAGTGCATCCCTTCAAGGACGCACAGAGCACAAGACAGCTGAATGCATTGCTGTGTGTTTAGTAGAGCCCTAGGTCTTGTTGAGGAAAGTACTAGCCACGAGACAGGAAAGATTCTCTAGTCTTATATAAAATCTTATCCTGAACCTGCAGTCATCAGCCTCAATGAAGATGCTCTGCATGTACAAATTTTCAGGAAAAGGGCATTAAAATGGTTAAGGGGATAACTTACGTAAGGGAAAGGGGAAGGGAAGATTCCCATGCGTAGATGGACAGCAAAGAGAGCAGACTCTTCTGTCTCTCAAAGGAGATACAGTCTACGTTTATGAAGCCACAAAAGGTTTGGGTCAAGGATACCTTTACAGCCCACTTTTGTGAAGTTCGGGAAGCTTGAGATAAATGGAAGAAAGTTCTACTTTACCCTGTGGGTAGTAAGTGTTCTGGAATTCATTATTCCAAGAGGTGGTGATGGTAACCTAAAAAAACAAGCAGCAGGATTTTAAGTAGATTTATTCTTAATGATTTATAAAGGAGACCCCCGAGACGGAATTCTGCCTGTGGCCTGACTCAGACAGGAACAACCGCAGATTTACCGTGATGGCCTAATTCTCCAAGCCCGTGATTTTTCCGTCCTGTTTTTCTCCCTGCACCGTGCCTAGTAGTCATCATCTGATTTCAGTCAAAGAGAGCATTGGAGTTGGAGAGACAGGGAGTGAAAACTGACACATTTTAGTTTTGCTGCTGCTACTCAGCTCAGATAAGAGTTTGGATTTATATGAGGGAAGGTAGTAAATGCTGGGATGGGGAGTTAAGCTAAAGCTGCTTTCAGAAAGAAGCTTAACAGTTACAGCCGTTTTGATTATCACAGTCTGCCTTGTTTGGTGGTGAGGGAGCATGGCATAGAGCTGTGGCCCTTAATCATTTGGGGTCATGGATCCCTATGAAAATTCTGGACTCTCTCCACAAAATGTGCAAGTACACACACCCACATTCTGTATCTAATTTAAGGAGGTACCGGAACCCCATGAGGTTTATCCTTGGATCACTGGATAAGAACCCTTGATAGGCAGCCATCCTGGATCTGGAGTTTCGTTGGCCTAGATACCAGTCCTAACCCTTCTTCTGCCAAGAGTGTAAATGGGACTGGGTCACTAAGACCCTGAACTTTCTCCGAAAGTGAGGGAGCAGAGCTTCCTAAAAGACCCCTTCCACCACCACCATCGTCCTATGACTGCAATGAGAAGAGAATATAGCATATAAGGGAAGAATTATTATAAGCAACTCTCTTGATTATTTTTGACTTAAAGATTGAGACAGATTTTGGATTATTGCTTGATTGGATGAAAATATGTGAATATGTAAATTATTGTGTTTTTCTTAGACTCTGAAATTGAGAGACAAATCCACGAGCTCGAGAATGGACGTGAAATTCTGAATGAAACACGCTCGTTTGACTACAAGCTGGGGTGAGTTTGCATTGGCAAGCATCTTACACACAGCTGGGTGGGACTCCAGCCCGGGCTTCCCACAGACCAGCCCCGTGACCTTGAACAAGGTACTTACCTGTCTGCATTCATGCTTTCCTCACTAGTAGAATTAGGGAAACACTGTACACTACAGGGATATAATACCCTGGAGGACTGGTAAGAGGTTGAAACTGAACCAGACTTGGACATAAGTGCTGAGTCTTGCCCCTCATTTGCTTCCAGCTTATCCACTTTGTGGCAGGAATTTTCACTCCCTTAAATTCTATCGGTTTTAAGCTCTACCAATTCAAGCTAGCAATAAAGAAAGCGTAGGGGTGGTTACGGAGGTACCCTTTTATGTTGTCTTGGTAAGTTTGACTGTAAAGTACTGACTCTGAATTTTGAGGATTTTGTGCTTTTAACAGAAGACTGACAGAAGCTCGGAGGACTTAGAGTTTGAGCCAGTTAGAAGCTGGGAACATTGAACAATTTCTTCTCTTTTTAAAAAAAATTATTCTATATATTTCTCTTTCACTAATATTTTCTCAGGTAGTCATTTAAGTGTCTCTCACAGGAGGTCAAAGGGCCTAAATTTGCTTGTGTCCCTGTTTAGTAGGGAGAACTCCCCTTTGCACATATGCTGGGCCATGCTGCATCCCATGTTGGTTTAACGTTTTCCTATTTAACTATCATAGGTGCACCATGCCAATGAGAGACAAAGAAGGAAAACAAGACTACAGGTGGGTATTCCTCTTGTCAAAATACCATCATGTGTTTGGGGTTCGGGGCGAGTTTCAAATCTATTTGCAGAGTAACATAAGGACCTGGATGGTTTTTAGGCACCACTTTCTAGTTATATTGTCGCATGATGGCTTGTATGTTGCAAGCCTAGACTTCCTATTTTATATATATACTGAAAGAAAGAATGTTTTCTTGGTCTGGTAGCCTCAGAGTATCTTCTTTGATGGGATTCAGCTATTGGAAGGCACTGTTGACTCACCCCCATGTGAGAATGCTTATAATTGAGCTAAGAGGGTAGCAGTTGAGGATGGGGCCAAGGATGTTCTTATTCTTACATCCAGTTACAAATTCAGTAACACACTGAAAACCCTTGAGAAGAAAGGAGAAAAGAGATGCATATGTTAATGGCATTTCCCTTCACAACTCAGGTGATCCTATTTAATTGATTAAAATTAAACAAGTTGGACTTAATATGAGATCCAGAAATAAAGCCAATAATAATAGGCTTAAGGTAATTTGAACCTCTGGTACTTTTTCCCCATTGAATTTTGCAGATTGTAAAGATTGAAGTTGTAAGCAACAAAGTCATTGGTTCCTGTGCAAAGCTCAACTCTTGCTATCCATGGGGACCTGATGTAGCACTGGGATGTGGGAGAAAAGCTCCTAAACCCTTAGCGTGGCTCTCCTCTGAAGGGCCCCTCTCATGTGTGTCTAAGTCAAGATTGTTTTCATCACTGGGAGCTTCTGGGTTCAATCTGTTCTTCCCAAGAACTTCTTTGTTCTCCAGTGTTGCCCCCGTCCTCTGTTTATGCTGCTTTCTCACTCAGCATGGAGTTAACTGTTAGGGCAGCCAGTGGCTTTGGCTCAAGCCCTTAGATTAATAGGCAGGATTCAGGAACCCTGCCTTTGGCTTCCTCCTGCCCTCAAACGTCAGACTGATTCAGAGCACAGATTTGGCATGGAGGTGATGGGTCGCGTGAACGTCTGACCTGTCACACTGGCACCCCGTTTGTTCTGCGTTATCCTGCTTGCGCATAAGCCCTTTGACAGACCCAGGTGGACAGAAAATATTAGAAGCTGGAATGGAGCAGAGGGAAAGACGTCATGTGCTGTGGTGCTGCAGAGAGTTCCCATGTACTCCCTGGTGTATACCGTATACCCTGCCTCACCAGCATGGTTACCCTGATAACGTCCTGCACTGCCATGTGATTCACATTTATTACCTAGGAAATGCTGAAAACTCTGACTGAGCACACGTTCCACAGGCATGCCACAAGGAGTGTGGTACATTTGTTACAAATGAAGACTTTATTATTAACCGAAGTCCATAGTTTACATTAGGGTTCCCTCTTTTTTTTTTTTTTTTTTTTTTTTTTATTAACATATAATGTATTATTAGCCCCAGGGGTACAGGTCTGTGAATCACCAGGTTTACATACTTCACAGCATTCACCATAGCACATATAGGGTTCCCTCTTTATGTTGTACATGCTGTGGGTTCTGACCAAATGTATAATGACATACGTCTAACATTATAGGGTCATAGGGAATAATATCACTGTCCCAAAAAGCCCCTGTTCCCCACTTACTCATCTTTCCCTCCCCACTTCTACATTTTTTTTAAGGCAAAATCTATTTCTTCCACTTCTCAAGAAAGAAAGTTTTCTTTTTCTTTGGCTTTTCATTTATTTCACAAATATTGCTAAAAACAGTGAGAATTTTAGAATAAGGAAAAGTCATTTTTCTCCCTAATAAGTAAAGTGTTCTCATTTGGTCCTGTTTTTCCCAGCCTTTGTCTTTGTGAGTATATACTTTTTTGTGTGTGTGAGTATATACAATTATACATCACAGTGTAGCATCAACACTGTGTTGTGCCTTTTTCATTCATCATAATTTGTAAGCTTGGAGAGGAGCAGGTCTTGTGGTCTTGCCCTATAAGTCTACACTTGTACAAGTGTACAAGTTCCTGGAAAACAGAATTGGTATTATAGGACATTAGAAAATATTTGGATTTTTGTTTTATTTTATTTATTTATTTGACAGAGCAAGCAAGCATGAGCTGGGAGAGGGGCAGAGGTAGAGGGACAAGCAGACTCCCTGTTGAGCAGGGAGCTCAACGTGGGGCTCGATCCCAGGACCCTGAGATCATGACCAGAGGCGAAGTCAGATGCTTAACCGACTGAGCCACCTGGGTGCCCCAGAAAATATTTGGAATATGACATGTAAACACGAAACTTTTGTATTGATGATAAGGTTTTTTTATTCCTATAAAACCAAATACTTCTGAGTCAGACCCCATTTCCTCTCCCTGCCTAGGTTTATGCCTGAACCCAACCTGCCTCCCCTGCTGCTCTATGACACCGAGTCTCTGCCTTCTGGCGCGCACCCACAGCAAGTGATCAACATTGACTGGATTCGGGAGCGGCTCCCTGAGCTACCCAGTGAGACCCGGGAGAGGCTCATTCAACAGTATGGCATGCTGCCAGAACACAGCTTCGCCTTACTGGTAGGTATTGATCAGAGGCTCAGATAAACCCAGCTCAGCCATTTGGGTAATGCTGTACGGTGAGCTCTGAGGAGAGCAGGCAGGTTGCTTCAGTGGTACAAATAGATGCTTCTAAGAATAAGGCACAACACCCTTTGCTCATTTTCCTTGATGGTGAATACTCCTCAAAAAACCAGAAGATGAAGCAGAATCTCATGTCAGTCATGTCTTCTGTGCAGAGATGAACAGCTGCTCACGGCAGCGCGGAGGCTTCTTGAAGACAGTCCAAATGTTGTGGATGAATGTTTTCCCATGTACCTGCAGGACAAAAGAAAATCGATGTATAGGGTTTCTGAATGTCTAGCAGTATTGAACCATAACAGGGTCTGGTAGGAAGTTCGGTTCTCAAAAAGCCAGCCAGCTGTTTCTCCAGTGGTTGAAGAAAAACATTTATTCCGCACGAAATGTTGAAAACTCTGACTCAAAGTGTCGGTCCTTTGAGGCTCGAGGATGCGTCTTAAGGGGCCGTTAGCAAGTCTGACACCACTGAGACCTGCTTAGGGATTTTCCACTCTTTTCAGAGCTGCTCGGGGCTTTGCCGTTTTCTTTGTCATGGCAACATTAAAGTGAGGCTGCGTCACTGAGGGTAGGGTTTTGTCACAGTTGTCTTCTGCTTGTCTGTTGGGGAGGAATTAGGAAGTTTTGCCACTGCATGCTTCAGGGATGGGATATCTGCCACACTTACCTTCTGGAGCAGCAGAGTCTGCGCAGAATGTGGGTTTTTGCATTTTAATTGATCAATAGTAACTATCTAGGGATGTTAGTACATACATATTTCTATACTTCAGTGAGAGCAGTCCCGCTGCTTCTGGTACAAGGTAGGCAAGTGAATGTTTGTTGAATAGAAGGTTCTCTCTTTACAAATCAGCTTAGGCAAAAACTCTCCAGAGAGTCTCATGTGAACACTCCTTTTTCCCTCCCAGGGATGATTGGGCAGGCCTCCCAGATAGGTTTCCATACTTCAGGCAGGGGTGCCCACTGCCCACTGCCTCCTGCTGGCTGCTGTCATAGCTTAGTCATAACTCTGTGACGGTCACATGGCTGGATTTTAATCACTTCTTATTGTGACTTGTTCAGCCCCTTGCAGGCCAAGACTGTGTCCCCTTCTCACTCACTGTTCCTCAGCACAGCCTGGCACACCAGCAGTGCTTAACACCAGGTTTTCGACTGCAAGAGTCAGTTCGCATCCCAGACAGAACACCTTTTAACCTGAGGCCTCTTACCACTCATTTTCCCTGGGTTGATTTAACCCACCTGAGGTTTAGTCCTATCTATCTTCCCTACTGTGTGATGAATTTCCAGCCCACTGGAAATCAATTCCGTACTAAATTCTAAATGCTAAATTCCTGTCCTGCTTTTTATAACTGCCAGATCCCACAGGGGATGGGAGGACTGGGACAGAGTCTCCAAGATGTTAGTTATCTGTCTTCGTTTGGCCTTCTACCAGGTGAACGGAAGCAACCCTTGGAGGTAGCATCTGAAGAAAACCCAGGTTTCTTGGTGAAAAGACCTTTCAGAAACTCCTCTCAGGAATATGGTTATTTCTCTCCATGGCATTATCTGCAAACATAGGCTCCCTTCAGAGAGCATCTCTCTAGCACTGTCATGCTTGGCCCCTGACGAGCACATGATGGTAGAGGGCTCCTTGGGGAGAGTCAGTCCTCTGAGGGCAGGGACATTTTCGTGTTCATATCTGGGTCCCAGGCTCCACATTTGTGTCCTTCACAGGAGATCTTGAATAAATGTTTGCTGAGGTTGCCCAGGGAATGGTTCAGAGTTTAAGGTCCTGCTGAGGGGAACCTGTCTTTCATCTTTTCAGTACACAACTTTTGTTTTGCATCTCCTGTGTGGCAGGTAGTCGGGGACAAAGATCTTCAAAAAGGTGTTTCTTTGTTTTCCAAGAATATACACACACACACACACACACGCACACACGCACACACACACACACACACACACACACACACGACACAGCTAACCAGGGAGGTAGTGATTATCTTGATTGGAACAAAAGGGGAAAACTTCCACAAGGAGGTGATTTTGGGGCCAGTTTTGAAGGGACTTTTAATATCTTAAAAATGTGCTTATTTTTATAGCTTGCAGATCTTGTGTTAGGTGATTAGTTTTGTTTTTGTTTTTGTTTTTTAAAGGGCTAGTCCTTGAAATTTCCAAGATGAGTGTAAAGAGACCTTAATAGCAATGGAAAGAGAATGATTCAGAGAAATTATTTCCCTGAAAGTGGGCATCCTGAGCTCTTTATGACTTTGTAATCATTGAAAGCTGAGCTACTCAGACCCAAAAATGATATGTTCATGTTTTTTCCTGCCTTCATCAGAAACACAACAGATTGCTGAGAAGGGCAGATGCACAAATCTAATGAACCATCTTTCAATTTAAAGAGTGCCCAGGAGTATTCATTAAATAAATCACAGCAGTGGAGGTGTGCTTTGCAGAGCTTCGGCTCCACGCTCTGTGCCTTCGGACTGCTGATTCCGTGAGGCATTAAGGCGCACGCCAGCCCTCACACATGTGCCTGACCCACACGGACTAAAAACCGCAGAATTCAACTCTAGTCTGTAATTTGCCTTGTCATCTTATGATGCGGTAAGCCCCATGTTATGTATTGGTAATTTATGCTCCATGTTTATAGAACTCTAGTATTTTAGCACTTACAGTAATGTCTGGCACCTAGTAGGAACTCAGTGAATATTTATTCGTGAAAGTCGGACTAGTGATACTATGACAATAGTCATGAAAGTCCCAGAAGAAGCAGCATTCCTGATAAAAGCATCCTCGTTTCTAAAGGTCAGATCCATAAACCCCTCCTGACCCCCTAGCAGATCATGGAGTGACAGCTAGCTCATTGAACTCTGGGTGAGAAGCGAGGGGACCTCCACTCTAACAACCCCATGTGCTGTGTCCAGATGCAAGTCACTTGGCCTCTCCGATATTGTTTTCTAAACTGGTCTTGTTAGGACATTAAATCCAATCTACATCCTGGTTTTCTCTCTTAAACCCTCCTGACAGTTCCCTCCTGACAGAAAACCTGTATTACTGTTTTTTCCCTTTGGTCACATAAAAAGTATCTTGCCCCACCCGAAGCTTCAACCTATTTAGTTAACCTTGCTTCTCTGCCTTGTGTTATGTTGCCTTGATTGCTGACCTCATTTGTAAGCCTTAAGGAATAGAAATGCAGAAGCTGTGATCCAGGTTTTAGGATCCTGAAAAACGAGAGGTTCTAGTAGCATAGCAAGTCCTTCTCTGAGTCAGTATATTCCGGGAGTGATCACAACAATGATCTAGATGATACGCATGTGTGTTTTTCTTAGCAGGTAATCCCAGGGCAATGTCTGTGGGGATATCTCTTCCTAAACTCTGCCTTACCTGATTCGGAGAATGCAAACAAATTGTAGTCATTTGCTTAAGCAATACGAGAACATGGCTGCTCGCTGACAGTACGTTCTGTGGTTTATGGTGGGGCACATTTTTTCATTTTTTTTTTTTTTTTAAAGTAGGCTCCAGGTCTAACATGGAGCCCAGCGGGGAGCTTGAACTCACAACACTGAGATCAGGAGTTGGACACTTAACCAACTGAACCACCCAGACATCCCACGGGCCACCTTTTTTTTTTTTTTTAAAGATTTCATTTATTATTTATTTGACAGAGAGAGAGAGATCACAAGTAGGCAGAGCAGCAGGCAGAGAGAGAGGGAAGCAGGCTACCTGCCGAGCAGAGAACCCAAAGCGGGGCTCGATCTCAGGACCCTGAGATCACGACCTGAGCCAAAGGCAGAGGCTTTAACCCACTGAGCCACCCAGGCAACCCTTCCATGGGCCACTTTTTAATTTACCCTTACAACAACTGTTTGAGGTAGATATTATTGTTCTCCCCATTTTACAGATGGGGAAACATCAACCATGGTGGAGTGCAGGACATAAAGTAACAGGCAGGCCTGTGGGAAGCCAGGTTCAGTGCTCTGCACTGACTACAGAGCCCAGGCTTTATTTACATATCTAAGCTTTTCTGTCTGCACACAGAATGTGCCACAGGGCCAAACAGGAATACGTTTCAGGTTCATTGCTGTTTTGAATCACTTGATAGAGAAAATAGAATCTTTACTTTTATTAATACTGTTTTGGGGGGTTTTTTTGTTTGTTTTTTGGTTGAGGTTTTCTTTGTTATTTTCCTTTGGGTTTTTGTTTTTTTTTTTTTTAAACTATTTATTTGAGAGAGAGAGCACAAGTCAGGCAGAGGGAGAGGGAGAAGCAGACTTCCCACTGAACAGGGAGCCTGATGCAGGGCTCAGTCTCGGGACTCCGGGATCATGGCCTAAGCTGAAGGCAGATGCTTAAGTGACTGAGCCACCCAGGCCTCCAATACTAATATTTTACCCAGTCCCGCTAATGCTTCATGAAACAGTCCCAGACCATTGGTTCATTTAAAACTTTTAACCACCCCAATTGGGTTTTAAGATGTCAGACTGCCTTAGGAAGAAAGAAAAAATGCTTTCTCCTAAATTTAGTGAAAATCAGTCAACTCCAATGAAAAGGAGAAATTGCGTCCATTTTCCAAGTAGAAAATTTAAGTCACAAAAAAAGATGTGAACTGTCCTCCGTAATTTTGTTTTGTTCCTTAAACTTGCTGCCATAGGTTCTTGGCTCCTTCTGAGTGAATCACTGAAAAGGTCTCCATGAGAGGGCAGAATGTGTGGGATTTGTGTGGTTTGTGGGATGATTTTGCCTGTCGAGTCCTGTCATGGCCAGCACATGGTAGGCACTTGGTAAGGACCAGATACAAGCTCACAGGGTGGCCAGCTGTGTATGAATTCAGTAAATGGAAAGATGTCCATCTTGTCAAGATTTTAGTGGAGGAATGGCACAGCATTCCCAATCCAGTGTTTCTTTTTCTTTTTTTTTTTAAGATTTTATTTATTTATTTGTCAGAGAGAGAGAGAGCACAGGCAGACAGAATGGCAGGCAGAGGCAGAGGGAGAAGCAGGCTCCCTGCTGAGCAAGGAGCCCAATGTGGCATCCCCCCAATCCAGTGTTTCTTGAGGGCCTGCTGTCCCCATCACAGCGCCCTGTGCTGTTTTCAGGTGGAAGAGCTTTATGTTTTCCATGTTGCTTTTCCTTCTCCCAAGGAGCCCTGCCGGGCAATGGGTTGAAACACCGACTAAGAGGCAGTACAGTCTTGATTTTAGCTCCCACCTCTGACACCTGGGAGCTGAGAGGGTGCTGCAAAGGCAGCTGGTGCTGTTACCCCCCGTTACTGAAAGAGGGGAAGGAATGATTCCCTTACCCCGAAGATGAGTGACAGAGCAGAATCTTCCCTGAATCTTAAGAAGATCTAAAGACAGCCAAGCAGACTCCCTAGAATAAGTTATCAGGGAGAAGAGCACGGGCACCAAATAGCCACTAACACATTGAGGGCTGCGGAGGGCAGAATTTTAAGAAAAATCCAGCATGCCCCAGTGAGACTGGGAAAATGTGACTGTGACCCTCCGGGTTAGTGACCCGTGCTGCCTTACGTGTCTGTCTGTCTTTGTATTCAGCTTCAAGATGTGTAGTCTTATTTGAACAACTTCTGCTTCCCCAGCTGGTTATTCCCCATTTGAAGCCATAATCCTTTGTTTCTAACACCATGAAAAAGGTGAAGGTGTCTCCAGGGACCAAGAAGCAGAAAAAATATCATGACTGTGGTTGATTACTAAATGGATTGTTTTCCAAGAGTTTTGCTTTGAGTTTCTAGTGCGCTTGAAATGGCGTGGTTTTCTGTTTGGATAAACGGTCTGTAAAATAATTTCTCATGATAAATATCTGTGTACTCATAGGTAATACTACTTTAAAGCTAATAGTTTAAAAGGCGTCTGAAACTATATTAACTGGTTTTAGACTGCTTAGACGTACTGAGGAACAAAGTACTGGCCTTCTAACTCCTGCTGAAGGAAAATCCATTTGGTCAGCGCCATCGCTCACCATATTTCAACTCTGTGTAATTTTCGAAATTGATTTTTATTCTTCGTTTTATAAAATTGCACCCAGTGCTTGCCAGCTTACGGGTGCTTTTATAGTCTATGCACTAGAAATGTAACTGATACTTTTTTCCAGTAAAACTGAATAAAAAATGCATCTTCTAACTTTACTTCTGACCAACCAGCAGTTAGTTTGTTTCAGATGCAAGTAACAGAGAACTTTCGGAGATGAGGATCCTCTGGGCTCAGATACATTTGACCCCTCTGGGACCTGCCCCCTGGAGCAAAAGTGCAGGGAGGAGTGAAGTCCTGAGTGCCCAGCCTTGGGGATTCATGGGGACTCTCTCCTTCCTCCATCCTGAAGCCCTTTTGGGGACAATTAAAACACATTATTTCAGGTTTCAATCAGATCTTGGCACCAGTGAGCAAGCACTGCGTTGAAGCTTTGGTGCCGTATTTAAGCGGCAGCCCGAAAGCTGCTGTTGACCAGCACAGGTTCCCTCCGTGTTGGGCCCATCTGACAGTGGTGGCTTTGGGCACATTGAAATGCAATCATGATCAGAATTGATTTCTTGACAGCATACTACTTGTGGCCCATTCTCGAAGACACAGTTTTCTAATTATGCTGGTCTGCCGTCAACTTTTATCACCTGATTATCCAGAGAAGCGTCTTATTGCCAGATTGGTTTCCTTCCCATCCCTCTTAGAGCTCATGTGTCTCAGAGAATGTAAGCTCATTTTCACATGAGCCTAAGCCAATGTAGGTGTGAACCCTCTCTGTGTGGAACCAGTATCCTGAGTTAAACTCAGATGTGTGTACTTCCCAACTTTGCTAGGAACAAAGTACAAGTGAAATTGTTGGGACCAGAGTTTTGCTCAGATTTTAGGGGCTTCCAGGCCCACTGAGAACATGACCCAGGAGTAGAAACCGAGGACCAAAATAGGACTATAGACCTTCTTGTTGCGTATTTTATGAGACAGACTAGAGAGTATACCCTTGGTGTTTCTAGGTCAATTTCCAAGCTTCTCCAGATTTCCATGTTCTTCAAAGTGGCCATAATGGTTCAGGATTCTGGCTTCCTCCTGACATACTCAAGTGAGAGTGATGTCTCCTATGCTCTCTCACACCACCTATTAACTTCCTTTAGTTTCTTCCCCACTGAAGACCCCTCTGGATGAGTCTTTTTTCCCCCCTCACTCACTGCAAGATTTCCATAGCCACTTCTTTTATTTCCATGAAAAGCAGAGGGAAGTCTCATTCACACCATAGATCCAAGCCAGCACCACTGAATGCATCCGTCCTTAATCTCACCATGACTTCTGCTTTCTTTCCTTAGAACCGCCACCCAGGCCTCCCTATCTTTTTCCATTTCCACCCCAACACTAGCATTCTGTGTTATTTTCACAAAGGCAATGGGTCTACATTGTTTTTCTCACTTTGTAACAGTGACCAAACCGCACAAGAATAAAGAGGGAACAACAGAAGCCCCACTGATAGACAGATGCTGGACCCTCTTACATTTGCAGAAATGCTCAATGGCCGCTTGCCTCAGTGCCCCTGCCACGTGGCAGCTGGTAGCAGTTCCCATTTGTACCTCCACAGAATGACACATGGGCGCCTCGCCTGGTTGAAGCCACAGGTGCAGGGTCTGCCATACAGCCAGCTGCTCCCTCCACAGGGACGACCTGCCCAGTTGGGTATAATGCAGTGCATGAAGTCCCCAGATCCGAAGAGTTAGAATGCAGTAAGGTGCCATCTGCTTGACACTAAGACCATGTGAGCAGTAGTGGGGGCAGTTCTGGAAGGTCTAAAGGTGCTTCAGAATTGGGCAGGGTCTTGGTTGAGGCATACTCACCTTCTGTGAGGAGAAGGCGTGGAAGGGACACAGAAGAGAGGCCTGGGGAACTCTGGCCACCATCCCGTCCCCCAGAAGCTCCTTGTGGCCTGGGGCGGGGGGGGGGGGGCGTGTATCTGTCTGCCTTCCTGATCTGGAGCCAGCGTGTGCCCTGCCGCAGAGGAGAGTGCCAGGTGGTCTAGGTGTATGTTGGCAGAGGCAGAAAGAGAACCTGCCATTTTCTCCTAATTTCTAAGTTAATTGCTAAGGGCCTTTGCAACATTTTTAATATGTGAAGAACCTTTGAACAGCTGGCAGGTACCAAATAAAATAATGGAAGTGGTGGGAAAGGGCATTCTTTTGATGAGCTGGTTACTTCACATTGTGCCTGGCACTGCTAGGGGCTCAGTCTCCATCCCCAGGAAGGCAGCAATGTGAAATTTTCTTCATCAGAGGCAGTGTAACATGGAGATGAGGAGCACAGACCGCAGAGGTTCAAATCCCAGTTCTGCTTCTTTCTTGCTGTGTAACCTCGAACAAATTAACGCCTCAGTGTCCTCATCTGTAAGAGAGAGTTCTGCTAGCATCAGAGGATTGTTAGTAAGAATTAAAGGAGTTGGGGCGCTTGGGTGGCTCAGCGAGTTAAGCTCTGCTCAGCAGGGAGTCTGCTTCTCCCTCTGGCCCTCATCCCACAGCTCTCGCTCAAATAAATAAAATCTTAAAAAAAAAAAAATTACATGAGTTAATGTTAGTTTAAATGAGTTAATGTAGAGACCACTTGGAACAGTGCCTAGCACCCATTATTATTGTTGTTAAAACGTATTCTCGTGGGGTGCATGGGTGGCTCAGTTGGTTAAGTGTCTGCCTTCGGCTCGTGTCATGATCCCGGGGTACTAGGATCGAGCCCCACACAGGCTCCCTGCTCAGTTGGGAGCCTGCGTCCCCCTCTCCCTCTGTCTCCCGGCTTGTGTTCTCACTCTCTACCTCAAATAAATAAATAAAATCTTGGAAAAATAATAATAAAATAAAACATATTCTCGTTGTTAATACCATCTGCAGGAGCAGCAGCCGTGTGCGGCTACCCACAGGGCTGGCCACTATCTCTGTGTGGAGCACATTCTGGATACACTCCTCCAAGCTTTTTCAGTAGCCCTGATTGCCAATCTGGGGTTCCTTTAGCTGCCAGGTCACTCCCTGCCACATAATCAGCTGTTCCTCAACTGGTACTTTGTGGGTTTTCTCTTCTCTTGAGTCTGCCACTGGGCAGCTGTCTCTATCAGGTTTCGTTCTTCTAAATATAGCCCAGCTAATTTCTGCCCTGCCATCAGGTTCAAAGGGTGTGGGACTTAGAACCAGAACAGTGGTTGAGAAATCAGCCCCACTCCTGTTCCATCTGCATGGCCTTCTGACGTTTTGTCATCTCCGAAGGCAGAACGTACAAGACAGCCTTTGTGAAAAGACAGTAGCATGCAAAAAGACATTGCTTCCGGGGCCCAAGGCAGGGGTGAATCAGGGTTCCTTCCCAAGACAGACCACGAAGGTGGGGTGATTCTGCGCCTCGCCTCACACCTGCCTCGACCGGTGGAGGGTTCCTGTGAGCATCTCAGAAGCTGACCTGGCATTGACTCTGGGTGTAATTGAATGCTGCGGGGAGATTTTATTAAAATGTGGAAAGGATGCTTCCCGGTCACAGAGTCGTAAAGGCTGTTTGGTGTTATGCGAAAGACAGGCCTGGTTGTCCCTGCCGCGTCAGCTGTGGCTGACAGAACAATTAGTGTGATGTTTGGCCAGGAGACGTGACGCGCTATGCAGCTGCGGCGTTCGCTCTTTCTGACGCAGGAGAGGTCAGTGCTGAGTCAGACACTTGCATGTCGCCTTTGAGAAGGAAGTTAGGGGCTCCCTAATGCGTGGCCTTTCTGCGTGGCTCTTCCTCTGGCTTTCAGGTCAGGGAATCACCAGCTCACTATTCTCCTGAGAAAACTAGATGGCCGCACTGTCATGTCCGACAGGGACTTCTGAGATTCGTGCTGAGCTTACCAGCAGTTGCCGATCTCACAGAAAAACTAAGGAAACCGTATCTAGAATGCTGGTTTTTGTTTTTTTTTCTTGAAAGGCGGACTTCTGATCTAAAGAGCCAGAACAGGCAGCCTGTGTGCGACTTGGCATTGACCCATCATTCTCTGGGCGGCAGCAGCTCAGCCTCTGCCAGCCCTGCTGCTGGTTGCTCACCCCATGACAGCTACGGGTTTTCACGTCCACTTGCCATTGTGTTCTGAGCCCCGCCTCCCCCCCCCCCCCCCCCCCCCCGGCCCCCGGCCAGTGAAGTACGGTTCCAGCTCAGGGACGCTTCCTCACAGCACTGACACAAAAAGACAAACAGAACTCTGACTTGCTACGTTATCCATCCAATAAAAAAACCACCCAAGGGTAGAAGAATAGATATTCATCACGTCCCAGCAACTCAGCCAAGCCTGGGAACTCGACTGCAATATTTCTAGGTGGATTTAGAAAACCTTTCCTTGGCAAAGTAAAGAGTTCTCCTTCTGACAGCTCTTTTCACCAGCAGGCCAGCCTGTCTGGGTTAGAACAAAGAGAATTCTGCCAGTCTGATTTGGGCCGGAGAGTGGTTTCCTACTTCCCCAGCGATTTGCCGTACTGTTGTGGAAGTTTGAATACTTTTCCATAAGTTAAGCAGAACTTCCTCTTCTTTCTGCCTGCATTTGTCTTTATCTGCAGTCAAGCTTTGGCTGCTGAGGCGGCCTTTGCCCTGGTTTAGCATGAGCAGAATAGTAACGTTGGCTTGAAAAGAGATTCAAGAGATGATTGTGGGATTATTCAGTAGGCTTGTCACCAGAGAATTTATCTGTTACAAAGGGCATGTAGATTTTTTTTATTATGAAATTTCTACTTTAGCATAAGTTGTATGCCTGTGTATATTTTACAGCATCTACAACAGCTAAACTTTCAGAGCACTTTTGTTTGCACGTCTTACTTTTTCCCAGTATCTTATTTTTCCAGAAAGTTCTTTCCCTTAACAAAGGTTTTCTGAAAGGGGCAAGGGTGAGAACGTCACCCACAGTATAAAGTTTCAAAGACAATGTCAAGGAAAGTGTGGTTTTGATTTGAATGGCAGCAGGTAAGGCAAATCTACTAAAAATGTGTTCCCTCTGCCATTTGGGAGCTTTGCCTTCCCATATGTGAGGAGCATGTGTTTTTATTTTTCTTATTGGAAAACAAAGGTTGGACTTAGCCAGATTTTTTGGTTCTGCCAAACTGATCCAAGCTGGCAGTTTGCCATTATAGCAAAGGCACTTGTTGAGTGCTTTGGGGTGACGCTAATGCCTCACTGGGGCAATTCTAATATTTAAAGGTGAACAAAGCATGATAAAGAAGGAGCATTCACTTGTGATATTTTAGAAACACACATGGTGATGGCAGGCATGGATTCCATCCACAGATACTCACCAAGTAGCTGCCATTGCCCAGCACTTTCGCTCTAGTTACACAGTGAACCGGACAGAATGGCCCCTGACTCAGAGAGCTGACCATCAAGAGGGGAGACATACTGGAGTCTTCCTCAAGTCCCCTTGATGATTGTTTTCATGGAGCAAGAGGAGAGACAGGGTTAGGCCATGTCTAGTTTGGCTTGGAAAGCCGAGAAGCCACTGCTGCCTCCATCAGTCCTGTGGTCTGAGTGGATCCCTGGGTTCTTACTCATTTTGAAAACATTTGAAACCCATTTCTGTCACTTCTTGGGACAATGTGAAGATAAATACAGTTATGATCCACTTTTGATTTTTCAGAGGTAGAATATTCCATGTGTTCCCCCTTGATTTGCTTCTTTTCCTGCCTCTTTATTCTCACAATCACTTGGGACTTCCAGCAGAGAATAGACCTGGAAAGAGAAAGGACAGGAAACTCTGCCCAAACATCATGGGCCCAAGGATAAAGGATGCAGCTCAAGGGTTAAGGTCATAGGGTACGCAAGGCTGACAGGGAGAGGGCAGATGAGTTTGGGGGAGAGTGGATTTCATAGTACTCTGGTTCACCAAGCCAGGCTCTCTGACGTATGTTCATTCCTGTGAGAAAATGCTAGATTAAAAAGAATGCACAGTGACAGTGGTAGAAGTCAGATACTTGCTGTTTACTGAAAGTGATCACAATTTTCTGGTGACATTTCCATGTTCAGGAAAGTACAGGTAGATGGGTCAGAGGAGGGAGAGGGTGACAGTTTCAGATTTGACTTCAGAATGCTGATCTTTCATTTTGGGGGAGACTTCATATATATATATATATATGGGTGGTTTTTTTTTTTCTTTCTTTCTTTACAGAATGAAGTTGGCCTACTGGAGTTCTTCCAAAATGTGATAAAAGAAACTAGGGCAGAGCCAAAAAAAGTAACTAGTTGGGTCCTCAACATTTTTCTGGGTTTTTTAAAGCAACAGAACCTTGCTGTCAATGAGAGGTGAGTGGGGTCTGGAGATTCTTTTTTCCTTTATGATGAACTCTGTGTCCAGAAGCAGTTGAAGTAGGACAAGGCCAGTGTTTTATTCTCCCTCTTCCCCCTCAGGATCTCCTGACAAGACACACACGCCCCCTGTGAAGTCCATATTCTAAAGCTGTCCTCCCTCACATCTGAAATTTCATCCATTTGTTCAGGTCTTTCTATGTGCTGTCCTTTGTATTGTGCTGGGGTTGCAGGCCTGAAGATGAGTAAGACAAGGAGTTTACAAGCTGGTGGGAGATATGGGCCTGTAAGAAAACGAGCAGGCACCTTAGTGTGATCCTGTTGGGCCGGAGGCGTGGGGGGTGCCCTGAGTGAACACAGAGGGGGCCTGACCTGAGGCCGGAAGGTAAACAAGGTTTCCCTCAGAAGCGGATGCTGGAGCAAGGCCCTGAAGACCTAGCAGGAGTTGCCAGGTGATGGGAGGGGTGAGGGCATTCCAGGCAACAGAGTGGCCATTGGAAACTTCGAGGCTAGCAGGTGTTAGGGGCTCAGGAAACCCAGAAACTCCGAGTGTAAAAGGGCCAAGCAAGAAAGCTCGAGAAGAAGCCACAGAGACCACCAGAGGCCACCGTGCAAACACTTTTGTCAGCACCTCTCAAAGCCTTCGATCTCAAGCCCATTCCAGTTTCACCTTGGAGGAGTAGGTTGGAAGAACAGACCAAAAGCAAGAAAGCCAGTTGCTGGAGTGCCTGTGAGAAATGCCATGGGCCTGAGCGCAGGTAGATGGAGAACAATTATCTCATGTTGCACAACTTCTAGTTCTTACTTGGGCAGTGGAATGGAGGGCAGCGGTTTTGAGCCTAGTGAGAAGTGGAGGAGGAGGAATGAGTTCAGAGGGAAGGGGCGGGGCACGATGCCAGGTTCCATTTTGGACATGCTGAGTTGGGCTGCCGGTAGGACAGATATTCCCCTTATGGGGATAACCAGGAGCCAGTCAGATATATGATCTACCACTGACGAGAGAGATCTCGGAGGTAGAAATCCTGGAGTTCTCATTTGTTCATTATTCAGCACATGTTTATTTAGACTTTGTGGTAAACATGGGGAAGACCAGTCAGCACAACAGATGTAGTCCCTCCTCTCAGAGCGGACAGTCCAGAAGCCGGTGATGACAAAGCAGTGAGCTAGGTGCTCTAGAGAAGGGGACGGTAACAGCCAAGCTAAGGCCTGAAGGAGGAAAGAGTAAGGTTAGTCAGGCAAAAATCTAGGAGGGAAAAGGGTTCCAGTATAGGGAACAACCCATGTAAAAATTTCGAGGTGAGTCCAGGTGCATCCTACTTCTGGGAATGCAAGTAGTCCATTATAGGCAGAATGTGGACTTAGCGACCTATAGATGGTACCTGAAGTTGTTGAAACAGAAGAGAATCAGGGAGGGTATGACTTGATAGGACGGCCGAGGAAGGAGCTGGAGATGCTCTAGACAATCTTAAGTGAGAAGCGTGGGCAGAGGAGGAGGCAGCTGAGAAGAAATGGCAGAGAAGAGAAAAACTAGGACAGAATGTCACAAAAGCCAAAGGAACGTCAAGTTTTAAGAAGGAAAGAGCAAGCAGCAGATTGCAGTATGGGGAGGGAGGGAGAGAGTGTTCATTAGGACCCCCAGGCAGGTGGCTGGGCCCCAGCAAGGGAAGGTGGTGCCCCCTGTCAGCCAGCATGCCATTGTCTCAGCAGCATCCCACGGCCATGGAGAGCGGAGGAGGGGAACGAGCCTACACAGATACATGATTCCAAAAATGTGTTTGCTCAAGGAGGGTCTCGCTGTCCAGTGCCAATTCCGTGTTCAGCCTCTTGCTTGCGATGTGTATATGTATGGCGTAATGTGGCCACGTGGGATCCATGTACTTCCTTACTTGACTCCTTACCAGCAGTGACCTTGGATGAATTCCCCTCTCTGGCCCTCCACTGCTTCACTATGAACAAAAATGGCAGGAGTACCTGCCTGCAAGGGGTTTTGAGAGGAATTGCACAGTGGCTGGCACAGAGTGGGCCCCCTGCGTTCGTTTCCTTCTCTTCTCTGGGTTGGTGTGTTCAGTACGAAAACAAGGGCCACCCTCAGCCCCCTGGATTCCTTTGGCACCTGTTGCCTTTATGTCTTCCGGTCCTGTCCTTTCGGGTTTGGCCCCTCTTCAGAAACTCCACTCTTTACACTGAAAACATGGCAGCCATTCCGTGAAGACTGGAGTCATCCAGAAGGGTTTATGGAGGAGAAGCAATTGTACCAAAGTCTTAAAGAAGGGGTAGGAGTTGGTGAGGCAGAGGCCTGGACGATACCTGTGGAGAGCCAAGGGTGGGAATGCCAATGCACTGCACCTTCTTAGACCATGGAGGAGCGCAGCCTGGGGAAGCAGAAAGTGGAAGATGGCAGGAAAGCACAGCTGCCTGACAGACTGCCTGGAATATGAGGATGTGGAGTCAGCGGGGAGGTCAGCCGTGTCTCCAACGCGTGTGGCAGAGCACCGCTCTGGGCAGAGCCCGTGGTTCAATGGGGAAGCCCCCACCCTGGCCCTAGAGCCTGCTGCCTCCCTCCAGCCCCCTGCCTCCTGGGGAGGGCTAGACTCATGCGGCAGCCTTTAAGTCCGAGGCAGAAAGCTGTGCTTCTGTTCCACAGCTCTCCATGGTATGGGGGAGCAGAGAAGAGGGAACACCTGTTGGCCAGAAGAAGCTAGGAAGGCTCCAGGATGCTGTTTGAGCTTTCGGAAGAGTTCTAGATCTGATCTTCTTCTTCTTCTTCTTCTTCTTTTTTAAGATGTTATTTATTTATTTGACAGAGATCACAGGTAGGCAGAGAGGCAGGCGGAGAGAGGAAGAAGCAGGCTCCCTGCTGAGCAGAGAGCCCAGTGCGGGGCTCTATCCCAGGACCCTGGGATCATGACCTGAGCTGAAGGCAGAGGCTTTAACCCACTGAGCCACCCAAGCGCCCCTCTAGATCTGATCTTTAAATGTATGGTGTTCCGTGTTGTTGGCTGTGATGGACTGTGTTGGCCTGGAGTCACTGAATTGTTGTCCCGGCAGAGACCTCAGACAACTTCTGGTTCAGCACTGTACTTTAGCAGACGAGGAAGTCGAGGCCCTGACCTACGGTAAGGTGACAGACCCCAGGCTGCTCCATCTCAGTCCCCTGACTTTCAGACCAGCATCTTTATATGTCTGTCTGAGGTTAGGACTTTGTGTGTCCACCATGGTGGTAGCTGCTGACGGTGCTGAGGTTGGTAAATCAGCTTTTGGAGTATTCTTGGAGCCCCCGGTATTTCCCCTAACAATTCATAAGCACTAGAGTTTTAAGAACCCAGAGGGTACCCAGTTCTGAATAAACCTGTATGGAGTTGTTCCCAAAGCGGGAACCGGGGGCCTAAGCAACAGTTCTGCTACGCCGTTTCTGTAGAACAAGGGCTGAGGATCCAAAAGTGAGCTGTAGCAGCTCTCTTCCTACGCAGTTCAAAGAACGTTGTTGGCTCCCCCAGCCTCACCTCAGAACAAACAGTAATTAATGAACAACCGCAGCTGCTGGAGCAAACATTTCCAGCGCTGAGAGCGGCAGTCGCCGCGGCGCTAGCAGTTGTCATCTGATGGCACCAGGCAGGGGACACTCTGGAGGTCAAGCTGGCAAGAGCTGATTTTGCAAATTAGCATTCATCTTGAAAGACCTGACAGAAGACTGGTGTTTGAAGGCTCCAACCAGAAAAGCTCTTGTTGAACTCAGCTTTTTAATTATTTTGAGCATGGCGCTTTGAAAGTTGTTTTTCTGTTAACTCCTTCTAAATTGCTGTTAATGACATGTTTGATTCAGTTAAGAACATGGCAATTACAGATACCCTGAGTGGGCACTTCACAGTGAAATTAGGCAGGTGCCACCGTCCAGTTGTCCAGTCCAGTCGAGTGCCCTGAACTTCCAGGTCCGCCATGGGCGGCAGTTCCTGAAGGACTCGCAACCCAGGGTGGGCTTTGACCCAAGAGGGCCTGAAGGTGAGGGAGAAGTCTGGCAGGGGTGGGGTATGTGCAGTAGCATCCAAGAGTGGGGCTGCAAGGTTTGGAGCCCATTCAAGATTGTTCTGGCAGCCCCATGAGCAAACAGTAGCTATTACCTCATAAAGCAAAACAACGAATATGTGACAGAGACTGTGTGTGGCCCACGGGGCCTTAAATATTTGCCCTCCAGCACTTCCCGGAACAAGTTTGCTGACCCCAGTTTAGAACATGTTTGGTGAGAGGTCGTTGAGCCCAGTGGTACAGAGAACTGGGCCCTGAAGAAGCAGAGGCAGTCTTGGGAACTGATGGGCTTCCCTTGCCTGCCAGCCTGAGGTGGAGGCAGAAAACCATATGGACAAGGGCCAGGAGTGCACGAGGGACAGTCAAGGAAAAGAAAGAGAATGCAGAGGTCCAAGGAGAAGGGGTTCACAAGGGGCTTTAAATGTAGCCCAGAATTGGGGCGCAGCAGATTGGGGGAAAGCGGTTATGCTTGGCAACAAGCAAAGGAGATGTGATTTTTTTTTTTTTTTAAGATAAGAGCTTCCCTAGAGGGTTAGGATTAGTAGCCACATGGCTGTGCTCACAAGGGTAGACAGTAGCCACTAATGCCAGGTGTTTATTGGTAAAGGTAAGGTTAGATTCCAGGCAGAAGCAAGTGACTCCCAAGATCACTTGGAAGACATTTTCAAAATCAGGTAGATCTGAGCATTTGTGAATGTGCATGATTAAAGCCCCAGGAGAGGAAACAAACATGCAAGTGGGATCCGGAAGAGTGGAAAGTAATGGGATTGAAAGTATGAATCAAGGGATTTGTTTGATGGAACCAGCAGGAAGAGGGCACGACAGAAAATCCTGGGTCTTGCTTCAACTGATAACTTTATGAAGTGAGAGGTGAGGGCATGTGCCAAGAAGGGAAACGGGAAGGAGATTGTCTGGAACAGGTGCTTGGGTTGGGGCACCCGCTAGGGGTGCAGGGAAACCATCAAAATGAACACAAGGAGTACTGAGCTGCAAGAGCCACCTGGGTGTCCAGGTTCCTCTGTCTTCCTGCAGGGGCTTCCTGTGTCCCATTGCAACAGAAGCAGAGAAGGTGGCCTTTTGGCATGAAACGAGCGTGGAGATTGAGATGAGCCACACATTTCTCAGATGTGGGGAGGGGACTGGGGGGTGTGGATGTAGAAGTGGCAGAGGGTCTACTCCCAGAATCCAAGCTGGGGATGGAGTCGTGATCTGAAAGAGCTCTAGGGGACTGGAGGAAGCTGGCAGGTGGGACAGATCCCTCTGTACGTACGCAGGCCTCGGGATTGGAGGCTGGCACACAAAAGCTTAAAGCCTCTCGATGTCAGATTCTTCTTTAGTGGAGACACATGCACTGTCCAGAAACTAGCATTATCTGACAGTGGCAAATCAGTGGCTTGTGCTTCTGCTGCCATTATGTTACAGATCTGATGGTTTATTTATTTAGTAGATGAGTGGGGTCTTCTGCAGTCAGCCTGACAGGTACTGATCTTTGTCATTGTCTCACTCAAGGTTAGCCCTGGCATATCTGGAATTAATGTATGTAGTATACCGGATAGCTCTCCCTGTTGGTGGGAAGAGTGCTGTGACACAAGTACTACTGACTGTTTGTCAGTAGTAACTAATGTGTCAAGAATTTGTGGGTACAGAAAGGTGAGTGAGAAGTCACTAATGCTGTTAGGTCAATGGAAATACTTCATAGTGTTCCTTTATGACCTAACTAATGAATTAAGGTCATCAGATGAAAGGCAAAGTATTTTTAGTTATGTTGTGTTCTATTTCTGTTCTTTTGTCTCCACGTCCCTGATATCATCAATTCATGTGGAAGAAGGGACCTTTTCTTTTCTGCATGCTCTAGAAATCCAGTCCAGCGCCAGTGCTTATTATGAGTTCTGCCTACCGTCTACACTCTAATTAGCCACCGCATTTTCTAGGATTGCAGAACACCCCAGGAATGCGTGTTTTTCAAACAACCTGATTCTTTATTGTCAGTAAGGTGGAAGGTTGGAAAAGGGATTTATTGGTTTATTTCCAGCTCTCTGCCCCTCTTCCTGTTGTGATTGAATAAGGGTGGTTCACAGATGTTCCAAATACCAACTTAATAACACCGGATAATCTCCAAACTTAGTTTCCACTTGGAATTACCTTTTATCCATACTTTGGGATAAACAAAGACTTTAAGGATGATGGTCTGCCTCTGTGTGTCAGCTGCTTCGAGGGAACAACCCTAATGAGACCTCACTGTACTTGAACCAGAATCCAGCAAGAAGGAGCTGGTGAACTTGCTTGCACTCACTGGGTATAGGAATTCATGGAAACTGGATGGGGGCTATGTGGCAGTTTCCTTTTTATTACCTAAGAGCTTACAAAGAAATTAATTGTGATTGATGAGAACTAAGACATAAACAGAAGGTGTTTTCACTTGGCCTTAAGCATTTCAGAAGCTTTCATTCACACTAATGTGCTATTTATAAGTCGTTCCTATCTATTTAAAACTAGTCCCCTAATGACCTCAGATAAACAGCATTTTATTAGCCGCGTTGCTCTGTGTGCTTAAAAGTAGCAAAATCACATATTTTAAAGAAGTATGTAATTCACTGTTGTCTTTTCACTATAATCTAGGCACTCCCCCTCCCCTCCACACACTCCTACCCCCTCATGTGAATTAATGACATTTTATGGGTTTGGTTGCTCCTTGGCCTTCTTTTATCATGGGATCTTGGCAAATAAGTCACATCCTAAAAGTATGGGTATGGATTCTGGGCCCTTGTGTTGTGAGTCAGGAGAGGTAAACAGAGTCCCTGCAGATGCCTATAAGGCCACTTAAGGACGGGGATGGCAGTCATGGAGAGTTCCCTTAAAGAAAAGCTCTTACAATTACAAAGAACTTATATTTGCATAAAAACACTCAGAAAAGTAGCTTTGTTAGCTCTTTTGTTTGAAGTAATTTTTAGGCTGATCTTGCAGTTGAAAATATTTAATTACTGGGTTGTTTTGTTTTGGGTATTTTTTTTCCTCTTGTCATGGTTCATGAATTTTGCAGCCACTCCTTTTTTTAACTAATTAAACTGAGCAGTTGTCTGTTGCTACAACTTCTGCCAAACAGCCATTATTCTTGAGTAGTAAAATAAAGAAAAACAACGCTAGTCACCGAAATGTGTTATATCCTAAAATACAAAATAAATAAATAAATAGAGCCCAGTTGGCACGTTATTTCCATTTCTGGGTGTGGGTTTAATTATTTAAACCTATAGTATCAAGTGCTTTGCTTCTCAATAACCATAAATGGGTATGCTGACAGTGTGAAATGTAAATTTATTTTCTCTCCTTTCTGGGGGGCTGCTAGTCCTGTGACACCTTCCTCACTGGCTGAGCTACTCAACCTGCTGGACCGAAAAGCCATCTCTTCCACAGCAGCTAAACAGGTATGTCCATGCTTCTTGAAGTTTTGGACTGCTCTGCTATCCCAATAAATGGTTTAGGCCAAATGTCATCTCTAAGTGCATTTCATAATTGAAGTATTAAATGCTTGCAAGTGCTGTTTTTATACTGAAAAGGTAGAAACATTTCATTTAGCAAAGGAAAAAAAAAAAGCCAGTATGTGTGATGGAGGTAATATGCTTCTCATCCTTGCCTCGCCAGGGGGAATCGTTCCAGGCATTTGTTTATATGAAAAGCGGGCCTGCAGCTTGTGGGGGCTTCGAGCCTGGGCAAGCCCCTGCACCCCACAAGGCCAAGGTCGGGGGCGGCTTTGGCACTGCTTCCCAACCCTTTCTGGCCATTGTCAGTCCTCCGCAGCTGCCCCGCCACTACTAGGAGCTTACTGATCACGGGTCTTCACTACCTGACCGCCCCCTGAAATGAGGTCAGACAGACTGCCTGTCGTTGAGCAAATGAAATTTTACACACTTGTGTGGTTTGTGCAAGCTGCGAAAACAGCAGCATTAGAGGTGGCCTCATAGGTGACAGTCATAGGTGGGTGAAAGATTTCACCCACTGAAAAGCAAGTGCCCAGAAAGACAAAGAACACCAAGGCAAGGGCTTGATCTCAACTTTGGATATCGAAGCCTCAGTGCTTCAGCCAGAAACTTAATGTGACTTTAATGGTGCCTTTTGCATTTAATATTTATACACATCGACAGTCGTGGCAGGTACAAAGTGAGGCTTTGGAAAAGCAGCTGCTTTGGGGCTAATTATAAGGCACTATGGAGCTCACATCCAGCTCTGTGCAATGAAACTGGAGACAGAACCAGTAAAGGTTCTGTTTAGCCACCCCTTGAGGCTGGCGGCTGCAGGGACCTTGGCACACATAGAGAAGGCTTTGGGTTGCTTGGATGTCAGAAGAATACAAATGTTTGTTAACAGTGCTCAGCAGTCACAGGAAGATTAGATGGCCTAAGGGCAGGAAAAAAACTATGTGTATACATAAGAGCAGATGAATTGTAGCATTTGAAATGAAAGAGGGGAAAAAAATTCACCTTTTCACTCATCCTGCCCCATCAGACCAGGAGAAAGGCAGGGAAGGAAAGAAGGAGGGGGTGGGAAGGAGGAAGGAAACGTAGTACGGGAATATGATTGGTTCAGTGGGAAGAAGTGGAAAATGCTAGATGCTTACAGCTGGTTCAGATATAGATGGGGACACCTTTGAATTCTGTCAACTTCCTGCATGTTTAAAGGAAGCGAGGTGAATCCTGGCTGCGGTGAGGTAACCAAACTAAAATAAAAGTCTGATTAGAAAGGTATTAAACGTATGCTGGTGTGAGGGAATCTCCTGTATATATTATTGCCTTGGGGGTTTTGCTCTCTTTCTTTTTCTACTTTGTTTTGTTTTTAAGAAAATCATTTACTGATTTTCTGCTGGAAAAAAAAAGGTATTTGTTCATTATAAAGATTTTAATGCAGAATAATATGAAGATCTTCAGATTCTGCCACCTTGAAATAACTACCATTAATACTGGGTGAACACCATGCCAGGTATCTTCCCATGCACTTGTACCAGCAGCACATGCTGCTTTGAACCTTTGTGTTCAGATGCATTGGTTTGAGTGTATGTTTTCAAGTTTCTTTGGTTATGGACCTATAAGAATGGAATTCTGGTCACATGGTAATTGTGCATTGAACATTTTGAGGAGCTGCCTGTTTTCCAGGCAGGCTGCACCACTAACCTTCCCGCCAGTGACACATGACGGTTCCAGTTTCTCCATAGCCTCACCAGCACTTGTCTTTTTGATTGTAGTCATCCTGGTAGGTGTAAAGTGATATCTCACTGTGGACTTGAGTTGCATTTCCCTAAGGACTAACCATATTGAGCATCTTTCTGTGTCTTTTATATAAAGTATACACTTTTTTAAAAGAAAAATGTTAAAATTAGTTTTTACTGAATTTAACAAAAGAATCCATGTAGGCCTTGGGTTTGAGAAATCCTGTGAGCCAAAGGATTGAGAAATCCTCAGGCGGAGCGGAAAGATTCTGGGCTTCCTTCCACTCCCTGGTGTTTCCCTCTGACAGAGGTTCTAGTACTTATTAGACAACCACGAATGAGGGGAAAAAATTGAACAAGTAACTGACTCCTAAGGATGACAGATTGGTAGAAAGAATCATCCTGCCCTTAGGACATTCTGAATGCCACAGAATCTCCCAGTTTATGTATAATTTATTGTTAACTCATCTCTCCGCCCTACGTCATCAGCCATTATTTTGTCCCTTACACCTTTCACTGCGCCTTCCTCACGGGTGTTCAGCGGTGCTTTGGAGATTTACACACCTCATCCCTTTAGCACCCTTGGGCACCCTTGGAGCCAGGGGAGTTGAGAGATTGCTACCAGGAAGCACCCCTGTCTTGTGGTAACAGAAAGAGAAAAGGATGATTTCTCATCGTGAGCAGCCTCCTGGTAACTGTAGACAAAATCGCGTGGACTCCTGTCACAGGATCCAGTATCCCCCGTCAGAGCGGTGGGTAGCAGCCCCCACTCCTCCCCTCCCCAAGGAGTGGGCCGTCAGAGTCACAGTTCCCCTGCAGGCTGCATCTTTGGAGGCCCCAGGTGCTGGCCAGACTGCTGGCCAGCCACAGCGCCAGGGGAAATCATGCAGAATGTGGATGTGTCCCCTTTGTGCACGACTGAAATAGATGAAACAGATCCGCTGTCTCCTGGGGATGGTCCAGTTAGCATTTCTGCTGGAACCAGGCCGGCTGGGGGTTCCGGAGAGTCGGAGACTGAATTTTAACATGTAGGTGTGCCACTTAACCCATTTCTTCTGGTCTGCTTTGGGGTCTGCTTTAAAGAGAAATCACAAAACCCATTTATGTAAGTAGAAGATGTTCTGTGTCCTGCTGTAAAATGGTTACAAATGATTTGATGTCTTCTCCTTTTTGGTGGTTCAGTTCTGTGTGCATTTTACTGTGCCCTGCTTCTCTTAGGGACTTGGGTCGTTGTTTGTGCCTTTCTAGAAGAATGACCTTTGCCAATACTTGCCTTTGAGCAGAGGGGAGCCCTCTTTTCTGTAACTGTCACAGCCGTCTCCCTGCCTTCTCCCTTAACAGGCCTTTCCTCCACACTCTGACCCTGGAAACCCCTGGGCAGGCAAGGGGCCTGCCTGCTTTCTTTCCATCCTTCCTTCCAGATGCTATAAAAATAGCACCAGGTAGAGAAACAGGGGTAGTCATTGAAGGAATGTGTGAGTTCAGTCCCCAGGGACCTGAAGGCTGAATTTCTGCCCCATGTGTCAGAGCCGGCTCCCTGGTCAGTGTGTGATTGGGGATTCCCAGCTTGCATGACCCCATGCTCTGTGTGGCCATTTAACAGATGGCCTGCACTACCCTAGGAGTCCCTTGTCACCAATGTTTGTCGTGGGTAGGCAGCAGCAGGGCCTGGGAGCTGCATGCCTGGCCAGAAACAATTGAACCGGGATAGAACATCCCAGGGTAGTGATGAAACAGACGAAAACTGAGGATTTACGCTGCAGCACAAGGCTGGTGAACACAGAGGCTGTTGTGTTTGCAGCAAGAGGGCCGGGGAGCCCTGCAGAGTCTGGCCTGGAGGCTCTTCCCACCCTCCTTCGGTGGCTCCCGCCCTGCTGGGCTTCTGCCCAGAGCACACAGTCTGGGTCTGAAACAGAAACAAGCACGGGCTGAGACAACTGGAGGCTACTGCATCAGCCTGGGGGGGGCTGGGCTGCGGGGGCCCCTTAACGGATTGGAGAAGTTAATAAATAGCTGGTGTGTTCTAACTGGGCGTAGAGAGCACCCCCACACACAGGGCTCCCGTGTGTTCCGGGGGGGCTGCTGTCTTAGGCGTCCCTCACTCTGTACCGCCGCCCTCCTTTCTCAGGGAGCGGCCAGCTCTCTGCAGGAGAAAGTATCCATCCTAGCGTTGTCCTGCTCTTCCTCCTGAACCGTGTGGTTTGGCAGTGATCCCCGGGTTGCCTCACACCGCCTCTGTTCTGGTGCTTTTGGCGCCAGCCAGGGCAGCCCGCGTTGGAGCGGGGCGGGTCCCACTGTGTTAGGTGCCAGGCAAAGGCTGACCCTCTGGTCCGCTGGCTCAGGTCGGCTCTGTGCGTTCTGCCAATGTGGCTGTCGCGGGCCAGGAGAAGTGATGCAGGCCCGGGAGCGGCTTCCTGTGTTTGCCAGGTGTGCCTGCTTCCAGGCCTGGGCTGCAGGGACGGTCTGTGTCTGCTGAGCTTCCCACCTCCGTTTCCTGTAGAGTTGCTGCGTAGACTCTTTGTACGCAAGTCCTTGCAGGTGATTCCATTTTGAGCCAGCGATCTGGATCCCTCTTGAGATTTCCACATTCTCTTCCTGAATGTGGACATTCTCTATGCACTTTTTTAGGTGACTGTGCAGAGGAACAGTGTAAACACTGGCCAAAGTCTAAATACCTACCAGAGGGATCATTTAATTACATTATGATAAATATGCTTGATATTAAATTTGTTATTAATAGACAACGGTAGTTCTGTAACAAGTGAAACAAAAGCAGGTCACAAACCGCCCATATGTTACAAATGCACCTGTGTTACAAAACAAAAATAAGGGAAGGAAAAACACCAAATTACATTTGTTGTATTGAGGGAATGGGAATTATAGGTGATTCCTTTTTATCATTTCTGTATTTCCTTATTTCCTACAGTGAATATGTATTGACTTTTTTTTAAAGGAAGTATAGTTGACACATAATATTGTGTTAATTTCAGGTGTACAACTTAGTGATTCAAAATTCATGTACATTATAAAATGATCACCATAACTCTACCATGTTACCCGTTATTACAGTATTATTGACTGTACTCACTATGCTGTACTTTGAATCCCCGTGATTTGTTTTATAAGTTTATACCTCTTACATTTACCTCCCTTTCATATATTACCCCGCCAGCGACCATATTCTTCTCTGTATCCATGAGTCAGTTTCTGTTTTGTTTTTAAATTCCACATATAAGTGAACTCATATGGTATTTTTATTTCTGACTTATTTCATTTAGTATAATACCCTCTAGGTCCATCTGTGTTGTCAAAAGTGCTGAGATTTTGTACATTTTTATGGCTGAGTAATATTCCATTGTGTACATATACCACATCTTCTTTATCCAGTCATCTGTCCATAGACACTTGGGTTGCTTGCATATCTTAGCTACTGCAAATGTGCTGCAATGAACCTAGAGGTGTATATATCTTTTTGAATAGGTGTTTTCATTTTCTTTGGATTAATAGCCAGAATATGGTAGTTCTATTTTTAGTTTTTTAAGGAACCTCCATACTGTTTCCCACAGTGGCTGCACCAGTTTACATTCCTACCAATAGTGCAGAAGAGTTCCATTTTCTCCACATCCTCGCCAACCCTTGTTTCCTTTGTTTTTTATTTTAGCCATTCTGACAGAAGGTGATATCTCATTGTGCTTTTGATGTGCATTTCCCTTAAGATTAGTGATGTTGAGCATCTTTTCATGTGCCTTCCGTGTATCTTTGGAAAAATGTCTATTTGGGTCCTCTGCCCATTTTTAATTAGATTATCTAGGGTTTTGGTTTGGTTTCGGTTTTGGTGTTGAGTTGTAGATTTTCTTAATATATTTTGGATATTAACCCCCTATCAGATATATCACTTACAAACATCTTCTCCCATTCAGCCGGTTGTCTTTTCATTTTGTTGATGGTGTACTTCACTGTACAAAAGCTTTTTAGTTTGATGTAGTCCCGTTTGTTTATTTTTGCTTTCATGTCCCTTGTCTAAAGAGACAAATCTAAAATAACATGCTAAGACCAGTGTCCAATTTATTTTACTGTTTATTTTCTTTCCAGAGTTTTATGGTTTCAGGTCTTATATCTAGGTCTTTAATCAATTTGAGTTCATTTTTGTGTATGGTGTAAGAAACTGGTCCAGTATCATTCTTTTGCATGTTGCTGTTCAGTTTTCCCAACACCATTGAAGAGACTGTCTTTTCTGCATTATATTTATTACCTCCTCTGTCATAGGTCAATTGACCGTATCAGTGTGGGTTTATTTATGAGCGTTGTATTCTGTTCCATTGACCTATGTGTCCGTTTTCGTGCCAGTATCATACTGTTTTGATTATTGTAGCGTCGTGGTACAGTTTGAAGTCAGGGAACATGACATCTCCAGCTTTATTACTCTTTCTCAAGCTTGCTTTGGCTTCAGGATCTTCTGTGGTTCCATACAAATTTTAGGATTATTTTTTCTAGTTCTGTGAAAAATAACATTGGTATTTTGATGGGGATTGTATTGAATCTATAGATTGCTTTAGATAGTATGGACATTTTAACAGTATAAATTCTTGCAGTCAGTGAGCATGGAGTATCATTCCATTTATTTGTGTCATCTTTAGTTTCGTTCATCAGCGATGTACAGTTTTCACAGTACTAGTCTTTCACCTCCTTGGTTACATTTATTCCTAGGTATGTTTGATATTCTCTTTCTGGTATTTCACTTTTATAAAAATACAACCAGTTTCTGTATATTAACTTTGTATCCTGCAACTGAATTTCTTTATTCTAATAGTATTTTGGTGGAGTCATTAGGGTCTTTTCTATATAGTATCCTGTGATCTACAAATAGTAACAGTTTCACTTCTTCCTTACCAATTTGGATGCCTTTTATTTCTTTTTCTTATCTGATTACTAGGACTAAGCTAGGACTTGCAGCACTATGTTAATTAGATGGTGGCAAGAGTGGGCATCCTTGATGTTAGAGGAAAAGCTTTCAGCTTTTACTGTTGAGTATGTTAGCTATGGGCTTGTCACATATGACCTCTATTATGTTAAAGTATGTTCCCTCTATACACGCTTTGCTGTGATTCTTTATCATAAATGAATGTTGAGTTTTCTCAAAAGGTTTTTCAGCATCTTTGGAGATTATCATAGGATTTTTATCCTCATTTTGTTAATATATCATTTTGATTGATTTGTGGATGTTGAACCATCCTTGCATCCCTGGAATAAATCCCATTTGATCGTGGTGTATAATCCTTTAAATGTATTTTTATTTTTTATTATGTTCAGTAGGTCACTATATAGTACATCATTAGTTTTTGATGTAGTGTTCGAAGATTCATTAGTTGCTATATAACACCCAGTGCTCATCACATGTGCCCTCCTTAATGTCCATCACCTGGCCACCCCATCCTATTTTTAAATTCAATTTGTTAATATTTTATTGAAGATTTTTACATCTGTTGTTGATCATGGACATTGGCCTTTGTTTTTTTCTTGTAGTGTCCTCAGCTTTGTTATCAAGGTAATGCTGGTCTTGTACGATGAATTTGGAAGTGTTCCTTCCTCTTCAGTTTTTTAGAATTGTTTGAGAAATACAGGTATTAACTCTTTTTTAGGTGTTTGGTAGAATTTACCTGTGAAGCTGTCTAGGCCTGGACTTTCATTTGTGATGTAATTTTTTTTTTTTTTTTAAGATTTTTATCCATGTATCTGTGAGTGAAAGCAGAAGCAGGGAGAGCAGCAAGCAGAGAAAGAAGCAGACTTCCCCACTGAGCAGAGAGCCTGATGTGGGACACGATCCCAGGACCCTGGGATCATGACTTGAGCTGAAGGCAGACACGTAACCAACTGAGCCACCCAGTTTCCCTGTTAGGAAATTTTTGATCACTGATTCAATTTCATTGAATTTCATTGTTAGTAATTGGTATGTTCAGATTTTCTATTACTTCCTGATTCAGTCTTAAAGATTATATGTTTCTAGGAATTTATCCATTTCTTAAAGATTGTTCCATTTGTTAGCATGTAAGTTTTCTTAGTATCTTTTGTATTTCTCTGGTATCAGTTATAACTTCTGTTTCATTTCCAAGTTTATATGGGACCTCTTTTTTTCTTCATGAGTCTGACTAAAAGTTTGCCAATTTGGCTTATCTTTTCAAAGAGACAGCTCTTGGTTTCATTTATTATTTTTTTTTTTTGTCGTGTGTGTGTGTGTGTGTGTGTGTGTGTGTAATTGTTTTATTTCTACTCTGATCTTTATTATTGCTTTCTTTCTACTAAGTTTGGACATTGTTTATTCTTCTTTTTCTAGTTTCTTTAAGTCTAAGAGTAGATTGTTTGAGACTTTTCTTGTTTCTTGAGGGAGGCCTGTACTGTAGTAAACTTCCCTCTTAGAACATTTGCTTGTGCTGCATTCCATAGATTTTGGAATGCTGTGTTTCCATTTTCATTTGTTTCAAAGTTGGTTTTTACTTTTAATTTCTTCTGGATTTCTTTGTTGATCCATTGTTTATTCAGTAGCATGTTGTTTAGCCCCCGCAAGTTTGTGTGCTTTCCATTTTTTCTCTTGAAATCTATATCTAGTTTCACACTGTTGTGGTCAGAAAAGATGCTTGATAAAAGATGCTTGATATAATTTAAGTCCTCTTAAATTTATTGAGAACTTGTTTTGTGGCAGATGCGATCTGGCCTGGAGAGTGTTCCATGCACACTGGGAAAAAATACGTGTTCTGCTGTTCTGAGGTGGTATGCTCTGTGTTTATCTATTAAGTCCATCTAGTCTAGTGTGTCATTTAAGACCACTGTTTCCTTATTGATTTTCTGTCTGGATGATCTATCCATTGACATAAGTGAGGTGTTATAGTCCCCTACTATTATTATATAGTTGACCCTTGAACAATACAGGTTTGAATGGCACAGGTCTACTTAGACACGTATCTTTTTTCAATATATATATTAGAAAGTTTTTATCTTGTAAATACAACTTTTTTCATGTTGTATTTTCTTTTTTGTTGTAACACATGTAATGGTGTTTTGTATAAGACAGTATTGATGTGTTAGTACTGACATGATTCTTGTCAACAGACAATATTCACTTACAGTATTGATAAGTACAGTAGAGAAATGTATTTCTCTTATTATTTTCTTAATAACATTTTCTTCTAGTTTTTTGAAAGGATACAGTATATAATATATATAACTACAAAATACGTGTTGAGCAAGTGTTTACATGATATCAGGCTTCAGTCTAAAGTAGGCTGTTAGTACTTAAGTTTTGGATGAGTCAAAAGCTCTGTGTGATTTTTGACTAGACAGCAGATCAGCACCTCTAACTTCCATGCGGTTCAAGGGCCAAATGTATTACTGTTAATTACTCCCTTTATGTTACTATTTGCTTTGTATATTCAGGTCCTCCTGTATTGGGTACATAGATACAATTATTCTATCCTCCGGTTGGATTGATCCCTTTATCATTATGTAGCGCACTTTGTCTTGTTACGGTCTTTGTCTTAAAAAATCTATTCTGTCTGATATAATTATTGGTATCCCAGCTTTCTCTTCATTTCCATTTACGTAGAATGTCTTTTTTTATCCCTTCACTTTCAGTGTGTGTGCGTCTTTATGTCTGAAATGAGTCTCTTGTAAGGCAGCATTTTGGGGTCTTGTGTTTTTTGTTTTTTAACAGTTCAGCCACCCAGTGTCTATTGAATGGAGCATTTAATTCATTTACATTTAAAGTAATTGTTAGGTATGTACTTATTGCCATTTTGTTCATTTTTTTCTGGTTGTTTTTTTAGTACTCTGTTCCTTTCTTCTCTTGCTGTCTTGTGGTTTGATGACTTTTAGTGTTATGTTTAGATTTTTTTTCTTTATTTTGCTTGTTTCTATTATAGATCTTTGGTTTATGGCTACTCTGAGGTTCTTAATATTTTTAATACTCTATGTATATGGCAGTCTATTTTAAGTTGATGGTTGGTTAAGTTCAAACACATCTAAAAGCACGACATTTTTCCTCCCCTTCCCATTATGTTTTTGAAGTCATATTTTAAATCACTTTATTTTGTGTATTCCTTAACTAATTTTTATAGATATAGTTGATTTTACTACTTTTGTCTTTTTTTATTATTGTTAGTCACCATACAGTACATTATTAGTTTTTGATGTAGTGTTCCATGATCCATTGTTGTCATATAATATCCAGTGTTCCATGCAATACGCCCCTCCTTAATACCCATTACAAGGCTCACCCATTCCCCCACCTCCCTCCCTTAATTCATTTACTCTAAATGGGGTCTAAAACCCTCACTTTTATTTCTCAGAGTACATAGTCTCTCATGGTTCATCTACCCCTCTGATTTCCCCCACTTCATTTTTCCCTTCTCCTAATGTCCTTCATACTATTCCTTATGTTCCACAAATAAGTAAAACCATTTGATAATTGACTTTCTCTGCTTGACTTATTTCACTCAGCATAATCTCCTCTAGTCCCATCCATGCTGATGCAAAAGTTGGGTATTCATCTTTTCTGATGGCTAATATCCCACTGTGAATATGGACCACATCTTCTTTATCCATTCATCTTTTGAAGGGCGTCTTGGCTTTTTCCACAGTTTGGCTATTGTGGACATTGTTGCTATGAACATTGGGGTGCATATGGTCCTTCTTTTCACTACATCCATATCTTTGAGGTAAATACCCAGCAGTGCAATTGTGGGCTCGTAGGGTAGCTCTATTTTTAATTTTTTGAGGAACCTCTACACTGTTTTCCAAAGTGGCTGTACCAACTTGCATTCTTAAGACTTCCCCTTTCTCCACAATCTCTCCAACATTTGTTGTTTCTTGCCTTGTCAATTTTTGCCATTCTAACTGGTATAAGGTGGTATCTCAATGTGGTTTTGATTGAATTTCCCTGATGGCTAATGATAATGAACATTTTTTTTAAAGATTTTATTTATTCATTTGACAGAGAGAGATCACAAGTAGGCAGAGAGGCAGGCAGAGAGAGAGAGGAGGAAGCAGGCTCCCCACCAAGGAGAGAGCCCGATGTGGGGCTCGATCCCAGGACCCTGGGATCATGACTTGAGCTGAAGGCAGAGGCTTTAACCCTCTGAGCCACCCAGGCGCCCCTGAACATTTTTTTTCATGTGTCTGTTAGCCATTTGTATGTCTTCTTTGGAGAAGTGTCTGTTCATATCTTTTGCCCATTTTTTAACTTGATTTGTGTGTGTGTGTGTATGTGTGTTGAGCTTGAGAAGTTCTTTAATAGCTCTTGGATATCAGTCCTTTATAGTGTCATTTGCAAATATCTTCTCCCATTCCATGGGTTGCCTCTCTGTTTTGTTGACTATTTCCTTTGCTGTGCAGAAGCTTTTTATCTCAATGAAGTACCAAAAGCTCATTTTTGGTTTTGTTTCCTTTGCCTTTGGAGACATGTCTTGAAAGAAGTTGCTATGGCCAGTGTTGAAGAGGTTACTGCCTATGTTCTCCTCTAGGATTTGGATGGACTCCCACCTCACATTGAGATCTTTTATCCATTTTGAGTTTATCTTTGTGTATGGTATAAGCGAATGGTCGAGTTTCATTCTTCTGTATGTAGCTATTCTAATTTTCCCAGCACCACTTATTGAAAAGACTGCCTTTTTTCCATTGGATATTTTTTCCTCATTTGTGGAAGATTACTTGACTGTAGAGTTGAAGGTACATATCTAGGCTCTCTATTCTGTTCCACTGGTCTATGTGTCTGTTTTTGTGCCAGTACCATGCTGTCTTGGTGATCATAGCTTTGTAGTATAGCTTGAAATCAGGCAACGTGATGCCCCCAGCTTTGTTTTTCTTCTTCAACATTTCCTTGGCGATTCTGGGTCTTTTTTCTGGTTCCATACAAATTTTAGGATTGTCTGTTCCAGCACTTTCAAAAATGCCAATGGTATTGTGATCGGGATAGTGTTGAAAGTATAGGTTGCTCTGGAAAGCACAGACATTTTAACAATGTTTATTCTTCCGATCCATGAGCATGGAATGTTTTTCTATCTTTTTATGTCTTCTTTGGTTTCGTTCTGTAGTTACTAGAGAATAGATCCTTTACCTCTTTAGTTAGGTTTATTCCAAAGTATCTTATGGGTTTTGGTGTTATTGTAAATGGAATTGATTCTCCAATTTCTCTTACTACAATTATATTGTTAGTATATAAGAAAGCAACTGATTCCTGTGCATTGATTTTGTATCCTTTCACATTACTGAATTGCTGTGTGAGTTCTAGTAATTTGCGATGGAGTCTTTTGGGTTTTCCACATAAAGTATCATGTCATCTGCAAAGAAAGAGCATTTGACTTCTTCTTTGCCAATTAGAATACCTTTTACTTCTTCTTATTATCTGAGTGCTGTTGCTAGGACTTCTAGTACTATGTTGAACAGTAGTGGAAAGAATGGGCATCCTTGTCATGTTCCTGGTCTTAAGGGAAAGGCTCTCAAGCTTTTCCCCATTGAGAATGGTATTTGCTGTGGGTTTTTCATCTATCCCTATACTCTGAAGAGTTTTAGTCAGGAAAAGATGCTGTATTTTGTGAAATGCTTTCTCTGCATCAATTGAGAGAACCATGTGGTTCTTGTCTCTTCTCTTATTTATGTGTTCTATCACATTGATTGATTTGTGAATGTTGAACCACCCTTGAATCCCAGGGATAAGTCCCACCTGGTCGGATAATCGACCGGTTGGATAATCCTTTTAATGTACCTTTGGATCCTATTAGGACATTGTTGAGAATTTTGTCTCCCAAATTCGTCAGGAATATTAGTCTGAAATTCTCCTTTTTGATGGGGTCTTTGCCTGGTTTTGGGATCAAGGTAACCCTGGCCTTATAGAATGAGTCTGGAAGTTTTCCTTCTGTTTCTGTTTTTTTGGAACAGCTTCAGGAGCATAGGTATTATTTCTTTGAATGTTTGAATTCCACAGGGAATCCATTAGGTCCTGGACTCTTATTTTTTGGGAGATTTTTGATCACTGCTTCAATCTTGTTACTGGTTATTGGTCTATTTAGGTTGTCAGTTTCTTCCTGTTTCAGTCTTGGTAGTTTATAGGTTTCCAGGAATGCATCCATTTCTTAGAGTTTGCTTAATTTATTGGTATATAGCTGTTGATAATAATTTCTGATAATTATTTCTATTTCCTTGGTGTTAATCATGATATCTCCCCCCTTTTTTTTTAAAAGATTTTATTTATTTATTTGACAGACAGAGATCACAAGCAGCCAGAGAGGCAGGCAGAGAGAGAAGAGGAAGCAGGCTCCCCGCTGAGCAGAGAGCCCGATGTGGGGCTCGATCCCAGGACCCTGGGATCATGACCTGAGCCGAAGGCAGAGGCTTTAACCCACTGAGCCACCCAGGCGCCCCAATATATCCCCTTTCATTCATAATTTTTTTCTCTTTTCTTTTGGATAAGTCTGGCCAGTGGTTTATCGATGTTATTAATTCTTTCAAAGAACCAGTTTCGAGTTTTATTGATGTGTTCTACTGCATTTCTGGTTTCTAATTCATTGATCTGTGCTCTAATCTTAATTGCTTCCCTTCTTGTGCATGGGTTAGGCTTAATTTGTTGTTGATTCTCAAGTTCTTTAAGCTGTTAAGATAGTTTGTGTATTCAGGACTTTTCTATTTTTTTTAAGTGATGCTTGGATGGCTATGTATTTCCACCTTAGGACCGCCTTTGCTGTATCCCATAAGTTTTGGATCAATGTGTTTTGGTTCTCATTGGTTTCCATGAATTATTTAAGTTCTTTGATTTCCTGGTTGACCCACACATTCTTGAGCAGGATGGTCTTTAGCTTCCAAGTGTTTGAACTTCTTCCAAACTTTTTCTTGTTATTGAGTTCCAATTTCAAAGCATTGTTGTCTGAGAATATGCAAGGAATAATCTCAGTCTTTTGGTATCGGTTAAAACCTGATTTGTGACATAGCATGTGGTCTATTCTGGAGAAAGTTCTATGTGCATTGTTTTAGGGTGGAATGTGCTGTACGAATCTTTGAGGTCCATCTGGTCCAGTGTGTTATTCAAAGCTCTTGTTTCTTTGTTGATTTTCTGCTTAGATGATCTGTCTATTGCTGAGAGTGGAGTGTTAAGGTTTCCTACAGTTAATGTATTATTATCAGTATATCTCTTTATTTTGGTTAACAGTTGGCTTATGTAGTTAGCTACTCCCATGTTGGGGGAATATATATTTACATTTGTTAGATCTTCTTGGTGGATAGACCCTTTAAGAATGATATAGTGTCCTTCTGAGTCTATGACTACAGTCTTGAGCTTAAAATCTGATTTGTCTGATATGAGAATTGCTAACCCCAGCTTTCTTTTGCAGTCCATTGGCACGAAAAACGGTTCTCCATCCCCTCACTTTAAGTGGGGATGTATTTTTAGGTTCAAAATGAGTCTCTTGTAGACAGCATATGAACGGGTCCTGTCATTTTATCTAGTCTGCAACCCTGTGCCATTTTATGGGAGCATTTAGGCTGTTCACATTGAGAGTAATTATTGAAAGATATGATTTATTGTCATCATGTTGCCTGTGAGGTCCTTGTTTCTATACATTGTCTTTGTAAATTTCTGTTCTATATCACTCTTGGGGTCTTTCTCCTTTTATAGAACCCACCCTCCCCCATTAATATTTCTTTTCAGGGCTGGGCTTAGTGGTCATATATTCTTTCAGTTTCTGCACGTCCTAGAATCCCTTTATCTCTCCATCCATTCTGAATGACAGCGTTGTCAGATAAAAAGTATTCTTGGCTGCTTGTTCTTCTCATTTAGTACCCTGAAAGTGTCTTGCCAGCCCTTTCTGGCTTGCCAGGTCTGACGTTATTCTGATAATCCTCCCTCTGTACATAAGGAATCTCTTCCCCCTCACTGCCCTTAAGATGGATTCCTTGGTTCTAAGATTGGCAAGTTTTACTATTACATGCTAGGGCATTGGTCTGTTCTCCGTGATCTTAGGAGGGGTCCTCTCTGCCTCTAGGACAGGAATGCATGTTTTAGTCCCCAGATTAGGTAAGTTCTCAGCTAACATTTGCTCAGATGTATCTTCTATTTCTATATATATCATCTCTCTCTCCCCACCCCCTCAGGGATCCCAGTAATTCTGACACTGGAACATTTCATGGCATCATTTATTTCCTCTAATTCAGTTTTCATGGATTTTAAGCTGTTTGTTCCAGGCCTCCTCCTGTTCCTTCTTTTCTGTCAGTTTGCCTTCTAGATCACTAATTTGTTCTTCTGTCTTATTTACCCTAGGTGTTAGAGTATCTAGATTAGATTTGATCTCACTGGCAGCACTTTTAAGTTCTGCCAAATCAGCTCTCATTTCTGCCCTTAGAGACTCTGTTTTGCCATTAATGATTTTCTCCATCCTAGGTATCGTCTGCATAACTGTTACCCTAAAAGTCTATTTCCGACATCTTGCTTATATCCATATCCATTAGTTCTGTGGCAGAGGTCACGGTCTCTGAGTCTTTCCTATGTTGTGGGTTCCTCCTCTTAGTCATTCTGTTGAGGGGTGGTTGAGGGAATGTACAGAGTCCAAATTATTGACCACAAACAAAGCAAGATGCACCTGTTTTATAGGAACCTTAGTGGGGACCTGGGTGGCTCAGTCGTTAAGCGTCTGCCTTCAGCTCAGGTCATGATCCTAAGGTCCTGGGATCAAGCACAGTATCCTGGCTTTTGTGTTCCATAGCAGCACTCCCAGCCCCCACCTCCAAGGCAGGGCATATCTCTGCCCTTTGTGCTTCTAAAACTGCCATCTGCCCCCAGTTTGCAAGTGCGCCCCCAAGAGCTCCAGGTTTTGGTCTGGGGGGCTGTCCTGAAGTTTTTTCCCCACTACTACCGGTCTGCAAGTCTGTGCATGGTTGCTAGTGCAGGAGGCTTTTGTGCTCCAGCAGCATGGGATCCCAGAGGCTCCCTCCCCTTCCATTTATCTTCCAATATCTGCCCAGAGAATCATGGCTCCCTACCTCATACCTCGGGACCAGCCACCTGAGATACTCTGTTTGTAGAGATCCAAGTATATCTTCTTACATCACAGGCTGATTTTGTGGGTGTTCAGAATGGTCTGGTAGATACCCACCTTAATTCAGGGGACTGGTTGAAATAGGGTACCCTAGTCTTCCACCATCTTTCCTACTTTTGTCTTTTAACCTTCATACCACCTTTACTGTATATTTGTTTTTATTAGAGATATTTTTTCTTTCACAATTTTCTTTCTTCGGCTTCTGGTCTTTTCTTTTTCTCTTACAAAAGTCCCTGTAACATTTCTTGTAAGGCTGGTTTAGGGGTGAGGAATTCCTTTAGCTTTTCTTTCTGGGAAACTCTCTCTCCCCTTCAATTCTAAATGATAATCTTTCCAGGTAGTATTCATGGTTGTAGGTTTTTTTCCTTTCAGCACTTTGAATATATCATGCCATTCTCTTCTGGCCTGCAAGGTTTCTGTGGAAAAATCAGCTAATGGTCTTACAGGGTTTCCCTTATACATAATTAGTTGCTTTCCTTTTGCTGCTTTTAAGATTCTGTTTATCTTTTTTCTTTGTGCTGTTCATCTTGGGTGATTCCCATTAGCATCTTCCAGATGTTGATCCATTCTTCATTCTTCTGCATCCTCTAATTTGCCACTGATTCCTTCTCCTGTATTTTTTATTTCAGTTATTGTATTCTTCAGCTCTGATTGGTTCTTTTTCATATTTTCTCTTTGTTGTAGTTCTCATTGTGTTCATCCACTTTTCTCCCAAGTTTGGCAAGCATCTTTATGACGGTTACTTTGAACTCCTTATCAGGTAGATTGCATATCTCCATTGTGGGTTTGTGGAGGTATTTTTGGTATTTTTGTTGTTATTATTTTTTAGGTTTTGTCTTATTCTTTTGTTTGGAACATATTCTTCTGTTCGTTTGGAACATATTCCTCTGTCTCTTCATTTTGCCTAACTCTTGTTTCTATGTATTAAGCAGATCAGCTACATTTCCCAGTCTTGAAGGAGTGACCTTATGTAGTTGTCCTGTGGGGCCCAGAAACACAGCTTCTCCTGGTCATTAGAACCGAGTGCTCCAGGGGTGTTCCCTCTGTGGTTTCCTGAGCTATTTTGATGTGCTTGGCTATTAGTACTGCAGGCACAGTGGTGAGCAAGGCTGGCCCCCAGCCCACCTGGCTACAATGCATGGCTGTAGCTGTTGTGGGCATGCTGGTGGGGGCCAGCCAGGTCCACCCACTGCGGCAGGGCAGGATCCACTTTGGGGTAGGGCCCGTCCCAGCTGCGCCCCACGTGTGCACAGGAACTGCTTGGAGGAGTGCCTGCCAGGACAGGCAGGGTAGGTCTGCAGGCTGGGTTGAGCAGTGCTAGCAAGGTAGGTGGAGAGTTTCAGGAATGGCACCCCACGTGCTTCCTTTGCCAGAGAACATTCCCACAGAGCTACACACCTCTGGCACGTACCCTAAAATTAGTTGATAGGTCTCCTTCATGTATGGCCCAAGCACTTTTCAAACTGCTGCCTCTGAGCTGGGTGTCAGAGTGAGTTTGTGTGCCTACCCTTGAAGAGCAGAACCTCTGTCTCTGATAGCCCTTCTGCTCTTCCGGCTGTTTTTTAAAGGTAGACATTATGGGGATGGGGGCTTATCTTCCCAGTGCAGGTCTGCAGGGCTGGGGTGCCCGATGCAGGACCTGAACCTCGGGGAGGACCTCGGCATTTGTGATACACATCCCACCTATGGAGTGCCACACCAGGCATGTGGGTCCTGCCTAGACCACATCTTTGCCCCTCCTACCCATCTCAGTGTGGCTTTTCTTTAGATCTTTAGTTGTGGAAGGGCTGTTCTAGTCTTCAGGTTGTCATCAGCAAGGTTGGTTCTATATGTAGTTGTAGTTTCAGGTATGTCCATGGTGGGAGGCAAGTTCAGGATCTTCTTTCTGCCATTGTGATCCTGTCTCCCTAACATGTATTTACTCGTAGAATTAGAAACAATGATTTTAACAGTTTTAAGTCAACTTAAGAAAAACATGTCAGGGAAAGAGGTCGGAGAAACTCTTCAGACGTGCTTTTGACAGTTTCACGAGTATCATCTGCATTACAGATGTTCTGTTCTCCATTTCCTATGCTGCTGACATTCCACTAGTAAGTTTGTTGAAGGCAGGAAAATTTCTTACTTGCTTTTGTGGCCCTTTCCCTTAGTGCCTTACCCATTTCCTGGCTGAATAAACAGTTGCAGAATTGATTGGAGGCATATACATTCAGGATATTTTAAAAGCAGGGACAGGTTTTCCCTAAGCAGCAGGAGCTGTACAGTGTAGCCAGAGGCGTGTCCCACAGGGAGCCCCCAGGAGGGCCCACCAAAGACATCTCCTGTCCACAGTCACTGCGGGTCTTCTGCCGGCTGAGCTGAAGGGCACTGACTGTTCTAGCCATGGTAAATATTTGTGGGTTTTTTCCATCCAGATGGGGGAAAACTTCAAGCCCTCCTGAGATTCCAAGCATCTTCCCTTCGTTTGTTTTGCTGTATGTGCCAATTATTGACGAGCTCTGTTTTTCTGGGAGGAATGGCTCCTGGCTGGCCCGTTCTCAGCCAGAATGTTCACAAGGAACAGTCCGTGCTCAGTACTGACTGCAGGCAGAGATGAAGGAGGCGCCACAGGAGACTAACAGAGGAGCCTACACCCCCGCCCCCAGCCTTCCAGCTTACACTAGAAAAAGCAAGAGGAAAGAGGAAAACTACCCTAGGAAATGCCTTCTTTAAAAATGTATTCCTTTTTCTCCTACTTTGATGAGTTTGGGGATTTGTTATTGCTGTTATTTTTTTAAGTAGAAAAATACACCATTAACGTAATTATCCTAGCCAGATTTGGGCCTAGTCCCACTGGTAGGGGACAGATGTGCCATGGCAGAGGCCCCTGTGGATTATGATTTATGTTTTTAGTTACTTTCCATTTTGTAGCTTCATTATGAGGCCACTTTCTTGCCCCCACGAAAATCCTAACTCCCAGCAGGCTTTTTTTGGACTTCATTTCAGGGCAGTGGTTGCCTCCCTTAGCCCATGCTGCCCTCTCCTTCAACAGAATATCACCTCAGTTACTTAATTTGGTGGATGTGAGACAGAACTGTCCCTGGCTCCCTGACTCCTGGCAGCAGGGGCCCCATGTCGTCATCCTCTCACACACCCCCACAGCCCCTTTCTGCCGTGGGGCCTGACTCCGTGAGCAGGAAGGATCCAGTGTCTCCACAGACCCATCCTGTGCACGGTCCTGAGAGAGCTGCTGCGCCTGGGAAGACGCCCGGTGTGTCTGAGTGCTCTCTAGAGTAGCTTCACCCCACCTGCTTCAGGAGAGATGGGGGCCCCTTAGGCTAGACCCACACATCGGGGAGTTCACGGACTCTGCTCTCCACACCGCTTCCCACCCCAGCTCTGTTGGTCCGGGCCCTGGCAAGCGGAGCAAGTATTCATTTCTCTGTCTCTCTCCCCGTCCTCCGGCCTGCAGGTGTTTGAGGAACTGTGGCGCAGTGAAGGGAAGACTCCCTCACAGATTGTTTCAGAAAAGCAGCTTGAACTGATGCAGGATCAAGAGGCGCTGGAACGGGCCTGCCACACTGTGATGGAGGGGCACCCTCAAGTGGTAATGATCACCTGCAGCACGGAGCGGGCCTTCCTGGGCAGCCGGGGCCAGGGCCCACCCTCCCGGCCAGCACAGGGCCGGTGCCAGCCTGAGCACTCAGCGAGGAGCCTCTCCACCGCTCCCCTTCGCAGCCCAGAGGCACTTCCTAATAAGGGCTGGCCTGGGTACATCAGAAGTCCCTAATAAATTCCATTCCTCTTCAGCTCAGGTCAAGAGCTGAAATTAAATGAATATTAGAAAAAATACAACTTTTCCTATACGGAATATCCACCCCTGGGGTTTAATCTCGTGGAGCTGGGTTTACAGGGGTGTTTATCAAGCTTACTAGACCCGAGCTTTGACCTCCCAGCATGGTGTGCTTTGAATCGGTTATAGCTAGCTCTGCTTTCTAAGAGACCTCTCGCTAACAAACCAGCAGGCATGACTGCAGAGAGGGAAGAAAGATAGGCAGACACTTTAGCCCCCTGCCTTTAAGAGGCGGGAAGAAAGGCAGAAAGGGAAATGATTTGTAAATTACGGAGAAAATCCTTGACAGAGGAGCATAGCTGAACACCAAGTCATTTTGTGTTCTGAGCATAGAACAAAATATAAAAGCTAAAATGAGTACCATCGTTCCCTCCCCAAGTCCAATCATATTGTCTAGAGATTTTTTAGTGGGTAAAAAATTGCTAGCATCTCTTTCAGAATAATATCCACCCACCTATCAGCTTGCCAGGGACACTAACAGCTCTGAAAAGAGCTCTCGATAAGGTAAATGAGCTTGCGCTGGGTCTCGGCAATCTCCCATCTCCCTGCCTCATCTGTAGTGACTGATAAAGACACACTTTCCAGCTTGGACTCATTCTGTAGCACTTAGTGCAGATACACACGGATGTCATTACCCATCGAGATGTGGCAGAGGAGAAGGTCATGGTGGGTGGCCCTGACAGTCCATGCTGTTGGATAGGAATCTGGAGCCTCCTGCTTTTGTTGTGCCCATCTTGCCCACCACACTCCGCAACCCAAGTGCCCCCGGAGAATTGCCCTTTGGTGGATTTGTTTTCTGATAAACACATCTTCCTGGCAGGGAGTCGGGGGCAGAAGGAAAGCCATGCATTTCAGTGTCTGCTGACCTCCACTGGGGGATTAGAGAAGGGCCTCGCTCCAACTACACCAGATCATTCATCTTTGGTTACCCCCAAGACCAAGAAGCTCCGTGTCCTCATGTCAGTGCGCTGCCCAGGACAGCACCCTCGTCCCCATGTGCCAGCTCTCACTGTAGGCAGTCCCTCGTGATACGTCACAGCCCTCTTCTTGTCCACTTTCTCAAAAGGCACCATGGCCAACATCCTGTGACAGGAGCCCAGATACCTCCTCAGAAGATCACCCCCTCCTCCTTCCTTGTCTCATTTTATATCTAATACTAACAGAAAAGAAACTGAATTTAAGTTTCAGTAAACATAAACCTTAACTTTGCATTTTTAGGTATGCATGTCATTATTTTCTTCTCTAAAATAGTTTCTATCTTTAAAGGTAATGGACGTGAAGAGGGGGAACCCCAGAGCTATAAACAAACTGATTGGGTTGGTCCGAAAAGCAACTCTCAGCCGAGCAGACCCAACTGCGATAAAGGAGATCCTGGAGAGGAAGCTGTAGCCATGAGCCGTCCCAGGTCCCTCTGTGCCCAAGGGAGAGCAGAGCGACCGTGACTGAGAACTGGAGCCCATGACACGTGCCATCCAGTGGCTGGACATACCAGTGCCTCCCAGGCCCCAGCCACGGGATGCCACCTGCACAGACAGCCCGGCTGCCTCTTGGACATCAGACTGGTTCCAGCTGCGTTGGTGGTAAAGAAACAGCACATTTCCAGCGCTCAGTGATGCAGAACTAAGTGAGACCCTGTTTCAGAGGCTGTCACCGTTCTAAGAGAACTTTTCATTCGTTGGCATGCAGTATTTTAGACCTGAGAGTAGAGGAGTGGAGCGAAAAACCACCACAGAATTGACACGTTGTGAACACACATCAGCCTCAGGAGGCCTCGTGCGGACAGGAAGGAGAGCGTTAGTCTTCCTTACATTCCCTCATCCGAGGACTAAAAGTGACATGGCCCGTTGAGCTTCCTAGGGATCCTGGAAGGTAGAGGTCTGAGAATTAAGTGAAAAATTTTTTTGAAAAAAAGAACAAAAAACATTTTCAAATAAATTTAATGAATAAAATATATACTGGAATATCACATAAAAAATTGTTACACTTCAAAGATTGTATAGTTGACAACTCCCTCTCCCCCAACCCAGGCCAAAGAAAGATAAAAAGGGGGGAAAAAGCTGTAACATTGATTTGTTTTGCCTGGGAAGAATAAGATTATAAGCTTACGTACATCAGAATCTTGACCTTAAACAGTAATCGTGATGCCGTTAACAACATCTTCATGAAGGGTGGGCCACCTTCACCCCGGTGCTTGGGACAGGAATGCACTTCTCTTTCCTGCACCCGAGCGCCCCTTTGCGCCCTGAGCGCCTCTGTTCCCTCTGACTCCCCACACGTAAGGACCAGTTTCCCAAAGGCTGCTCTTTAAAAGCACATGTCAAACTGGCATCCGGAGAAGAACAGACTCTTCGGAGTCTCAGATTTTGCACTGAATCCTCTAGCTGCTAAGGAGAATCCGAGCATTGCCCTCACAGACGGGGCTGCTTTGGCAGCTGGGGGCCTTGCGGACGAGCAGACCTTCCCTATAGTCAGTGTAGCAATGAACCAGGCTCCAGCTGCCGGCCACTGCCCCGGACTTCCCTACCTCAGAGTGGCGCGAGAACCTCCGTCTGACCTAGCCAGAGAAGCAGAATCAGAAAGGAAACCAGTTGTGTGTGGTTTATTCCAGACAAGCATGAAGAGGTAAGGTTTTAAACAGAAACTTACAAAAACCACCATGAGTGACCCAGAATATTGTGAGAGGAGGTGTTCCCTCACCAGGAGGCCTTGTAGCCCGAATGCATTCTCTTCGATACTGAAAACTACTAGACCTAGAACTAAGATATTTTTTTTCCTTTTCCAGAGGGAAAGAGTCCATTCTCTCTCCTCGCATTGCAAGTCTGAATTGCAAATGGGCAAGACAGTCCGAGACTGGATTCTGGCAGGATCGTTGTTTTGTAAGAAATAATAGGGTTTGGTTTTGTTTTACAAACTCCCATTTTCACCAAAGGTCTGGCTTCTTGGACATCAAACTTTTCACAGAAGCCACTGGGGGATCTTTCCAGATCATTTTAAATCAAGGCCTTGCTTAAATGGGTGATGGGGGTGGGGAGGCATCTGGATGGAGACAGTTTACCAAAACTGTTATATCCGATGTAAACTGTACCATGAACTGATCACTTCCAGAGAAAAATGCCGTCATGAGAACACCTGGTCTTTATGGTGATGACTGTCCACCTCTGACAGCAGCCCCATGGTCTCAAATGCCCACTTCTGAAATCCTGAATATTGGACAGTTAATGTTGTTACAACTGCTAATAAAAAAAGTGAAATCAAAGCATAGCTCAGATATCATCCTTGGAACCTGACTGTATATTCAAAGATATGTTTGCATAACAATGTCAGAAATTCACAGAGTATGGCTCTGCTCATAAACAGACCTGAAATACAATTTTAAATATGTCTTTGCATGAGTGAGAATTCAGTCTGCTTGTTTGCTGTTCCAATGAAAATCTCATTAAAATGTAGGAGTCGTGTCCTCAGTAAAGCCATTGCCATCTGTCATTGGAATCCACACACCTATAGGCTGAGGGGGGAATGTGCTGGAAAACTGGCTCTTTCCCAGGTTGGCGTGAACCTGCTTTACCTGGCCATGCCCAAACCATGTGTTCTGTTACTTGAAAAGGACGTTGGTTGGTTCTGGTGGGAGGTCAGGAACGCCAGCCTCAACACTCAGCACACTACCTGGCACAGAATAACTTTAGCAAATGTTGATTAAATTTATAAAACAAAATTAGCAGACAGCCTTTCGTGGGGACTTTTGGTATGAGAGGTTGGTGCTGCCAACAAGTAGGCTTTTAAATTCTGGACATCTGGGTCTGGGAAGGAGCTTCTTGGCTCTGTCCAGGCTTATGTATCAAGGTGAACTTCTCTTACTATCTTTCAAAGTATACATGCCCCAGGAAGAGGAAGCTAATTGTTATTTATACCAAGTTCAGCAAGTTTTAGCTGAGCGTACACACGTACACTTTTGTAATTATTGCTTATCTGGAATAAGGCAATGGAACTTTTTAAAGTACACACCCTCCTAGAGCTTTGAGTTGATTAACTCAATACACAGCTTATGGGAATGACCCACAATTCATATCATCTTTTTCATTTCTGTTGAATGTGCTGCACCATTTCAAGGATTCTACATAGTGACTCTTGGGAAAAAAACACACACTGAGTCTGTCTCAAAGGCCACGTTATTTACCCAGTACCAGGAGCAGCACAGAAACGGCCACCACGCTTCTCTAGCAGATCTTAGACAAACGTATTCATGGGTTATTTGTGAACGTGGCTGACCCTTAAGTGAAAAATGGATAGAATCTGATTGAAATTCTGTCTCATTGCCTCCCTTAGTCAAACAATTTAGCAAAAATCATTTAGGTAAGATCAACACCAAATTCCCTCTTAAAAATATCTCCAGGGCAGAAAGGGGCCTGTTATAGGTCTTTTGCAGGCTTGTCCCAATAAAAAGTCAGCGGACACACTCAGAAGCACGGACTTCTGCAGCCTCAGCTCCACGAAATTTATAATCTGGCCCAAGAGCTTCCATCACCCTTGTCAGGTTCTGAAATGACATAGTAAACTTAAGCTCCCCAAAGGATGCCTGAATAACACATTGAACGCATACCGACCATGCCTATGGGCGGTCTGGTAACTTGTGTGGCTGACGGTGAGTTAGGTATACTCACATGTCTTGAGATGGGAACAAAATACACAACGACCCAATGGGATGGGAAGGGTCAGTCCTAGCTAAAATGATCATCTTTCTTAGGATCCTAAGTACAGGCACCAAGGAACTAAAGGCCTCCCCCGCCCCGTCCCCATCTTCCTCCCTGCAGAACCTCACCAAAAGTCTTTCACTAACGCTATGTTTATCCAGTTAACGAGCCGCCAGGGTAACCTGTTCTCTGAAACAAGTAATGGCCTAACAAACGCCTGAACATAGGATTCACTGAGGCAAAATTGCCCGAAACAATTCTTAGTCTTCCAAAGAGCTTGTTCTAAATCAGGTTTAGAGGGAAAAAAGAAAATCAACTCCATTTTCTTTTTTTTTTTTTCAACTCCATTTTCTAAAAATGCTTCCTCGATGATGTGATTTAAGGCTGGAGTAGAAACCAGCTCTACAGTGTTCTGTGTTAGGCTGTGATCTGATGGACAGCGAGGGCTGTGTGGTTGACAGAATGAGGGCTGAAGCGGGAAGGGACCTGCAAGGATCTTCTCAGTGACTGAGAGTGGGGGTGGCCCCAGCTGCCAGGAGGACCACAGCTTCCAGGAAAAGCCAACACCGCAGAGCTGGCTGAGATTCACAGCAAGCCGCAGGTACACCGGCCCTGGCCACTGACCTGAAGGAGCACGTGCAGGAATAAATGTTCTGCAAGAGAATGTTTCATAAAAATGGCAAGCTGGAGAGCCATGTCAATAAATGCAGGGCCGGTAGTTAGCAATTAATCCGAGCTGCCCTTAAATGAGAATCGGAGCTTATGCTGGACACACTTCCCGTAACACCTGCGCCGTGGCCTCCACCCCCACCCCCATGCAGCCCCTCCCTCCCAAGAGCTAGGCACCCGGATCCGGACTGAGAATGCGCAGCCCTTCCACAAGTCCGCACCTCGGAACAGAGCTGGACATCAACCCAACATGACCACGGCAACCAAGCGCATTCAGAGATGTCAAAACAGCTTTCCACCCTGAGTACCACTGGCCGCCCAAATGGAACAGGCAACCCAAATACTCTTGTGTCCTGTTTTTGGAGCCTGTTCCTGCGAGGTCGCTCTCCTGACAACACCACAGCTCCACGAGGTCTCAGTAGATTGGAAATCAACTACATCTGGTCTAAATTAAAGCCACTAGCCACAAAGGTACTCCTGGGAACCCAAGAAAGACCTGAATGCGCCCTCCCTACACACGATAGAGACCTCAGTTCCAACCCATCAATACATCAAATTATTTTCCAAGACAGTACAAGGCAAACGGGCAGCAGTTTCATGATTCCTCTAAATACCGAGGAAAGGAAGTTATCTACTGATAACGAAAATCACATCTCTTTAGCTGGTTACTCCAGCATCCCCATTTCATGGCTGGGGAATTGTAATGTATCCCCCAAGAAACTGTATTTTAGGCTAAACTCACCTGGAATTTCTTTGCCTGAAATTTTAAAAACATTTACTTGGTGATTCCAAAAGTCAATTTTAAATATCCCATTGCTCGCATATACTCTGAATCATAAAATTCACTCTATCTAGAACTTTACCTCAGACCCAGCATTATGAATTGAAATTTATGTGTGAGGTTCCAGGAACCTTCCAGTCACTTTTACTGCCCAGGACCATCACGCTAGACACAGCGACGCCAACCTCAGGGCTGCGGCAAAACTGTGCCCTCAAGCAAGTACCACAGCGTCTGAGGGGAGCCGGCCACGTGGAGAAGTGACCACACTCTGTGACCACTTTTTAAAGCATGCCAGTATCTTCACAGATTTTCCCCAAACACGTGACAAAAAACAAATTTCTAAGGGCCTCACCTATTACTTTGTTTGGAATATTCTACTTATTTTTTCCCACCAAGGCGTTCCCATCATCACCCACCTGCTGTACAGTATAATCAAATCAAAGCTCTTTCCTCCGAACCCCTCAGGATTTGTCCTTCTCCTGTTTACAGCCTCAGGACTCTGCTATTTCTCCTCTTATGTCCACACCATTCTCTGAACCATCCTCAGCTAAGCCACCTGGCTGTTTCCCTTGACCGTGTGGGGTTTTCCAAGTCTCCATAATGTATTTCCTGGTCACATTTCTGACTTCATTTTGAAAACCCCTGAACACAATACTCTGGAGGAGGCCTATACTGGATTCAGAAAGATGAACCAGTCCCCAACTCCAAATAGAGTTATCATGTGAGTTTGCTACCAGCGCCTCGCCCCCCCACCGCCACCGACAGCGCAGAAGTTAATTTTCCTGCCTGCCACCCCAGACACTAGTCAACCCTGTCCTCCTTTAAGTTAAGTCTAGTTCAGTACCTATTTTAAAAATGCTAGGAGACACAAAAGCCATCTCTTTCCTAAAAGGGCACCTTCTACTCGAGGCTGTGGAGTTCTATGATAAAGCAACACAGACTGAAGAAGAATGAATGCCAACACCAGATAAGGGAGACAGGTGTGCATCACATCAAAAAGCTAAGAAATATACTTTTCCAGGTATGACGTTTGCATTTTACATACCTGGTATGTCCAAACTGGAAGATAAACACTTGTGCAAAACAAAGCTAGAGGAAAATAAATTACAGTTTAAATTCCATCTTCCTGTCCCTTTTTCTCTACCTTAAGTCACCTTCTTTTCCAGGGGAGAGCTGGGGGTTTGCCAGTACCAGTGAGTGCCAGGAAGCCACAAACAGGCCAGTCTGTTGGGCCACAGACGTTCCCACTGCGGACCACAGCGGGGCAGACCATTTTTCAAGACAGACAGATGTGAAGCCAGAAGCGGACATCTTTGGTTTCTTGCTTGGACTGGGAAGCACTGGGACGCTGACTTGTAAGAGTCTCCTAGCCCAGACCAGGTCTCCTGGGGCCCTCATTCCACGGGCTGGCTCTCTCTCTACACAGAGCTGCTCCAAGATCCACACAAGGCAGAGAAGGGCAGCAGTCTCTGCCCTGCAGGGTCTCAGATGTGATTCTGCCCCCCCACCCCCATTAAGCCCAGACCCACACTCCTGGCACCACACCTAGGGCTGCCCCCAGGCAGCCCCGCCCACAAAAAAAAAAAAGGAGAGCTGGAGCTTCCAGTTTCCCTCCCAATAGGGAGGCCCATCACCCTTGTTTTGTGCTTCTCACCTGCCCAAAGCGGGGCGGGGCTGAATATCCACAGACATCAGCTGTTTATGGTCTCATCTTTAACAGCACGGTTATTTTGGTGGCTTAAGGAGACCGGTGCTAAGCATAATTGCACCTCTTGGAGCAGGCAGCCAAGCAGCACAGAGGCACTAATGCATCATGTTGGGACCTTCTAATGAACCCCATTACTCAGAAGGCAGCACTGCCGCATGCCATGAGTCACCGCCAGGCACTGGGCTTTGCAGGGTTCCCCGTGACCTGTCCACACTCACATCCCAGGTCCCAGAGTGGCCGTCCGGTTCCTGTTTCTCTGCACAGTGCAACACAGGAGAGGACGTGAACAGAATCTAAAATAATCGCCAGTTTGTTTTTACAAGTTGCATCTAGTTTACCTTTATCCTTTTCCCCCCACTTCATACTCCTGCTGACCCCCCCCACCAAAAAGCCCCCTGTGAAACAGCTTCACCAGTTCATCTGTTTTCCTTTCAGAAAACACTTAAAAAAATAATGATACGTATATGATACCCTGCTTTCTTCATCAGATTAGACTTCTAAAAACCAATGTAACAGTTTGCATAAGTATATTTCATTTTGTGCAAATCTTACTAAAATAAGGCTGTTTCCAGTGCTTAGGTAGTGATACACGGATTAAAGAAAGCTCTCAAGCAACAAGAAAGTCTCCCCGCATTCCAAATTCTCCGCAACTCCATCTGACCTCCCAGCAGAGAGCTGAGACCAGCGGGTTTGCCCGCACCATAAGGCAACGTGTTGGGCAGAGTGCAAACCTTGGAAGGAAAATGCAAAGGGACAGAAGCTATGTGCTTGTGTGATGGAGGCAAGAGGGGCTCCATCTTTATTCTTCCCTTTTATAAAATGGAGCCCAGATGCAGAAGGCAACGGAGATGGGCCATCTTCCCTGCTGTTGAAGAGCTTATTAGCCTTCTGACATGGAGTACTTCCAGAAGCTACCAAACCCCAGTTTTTGCTTAGTGTGATCTGAGCTGCAAGAGGAGTGACTCACCGGGATGGGAGGATAACAACCGAAAATCTTGAGGGGGAAGAAAGAAAACCTGCCAAAGGAGCCACCAGCTTATGAGACTGACATTCTACAGAAGGTGGAAAGACCCGGCTAGAGAGAGAGGAGGTAGACAGAAAATCGCCCTCCCCACAAATCAAGTATTGTCAGGAAATATCAAAGTAGAAATTTCTGTAAGCAGCTTTGCATTTAACATTCAGTCAAGACACTAAAACCTTAAAAAATCAAGAACCTCTATTAAAAAAAAAAGCTAACAATAGGAGTCCTCAAAGTCACCCAGGATCTTGTAGCACAGAATGGAGTGTTCCTGGGCCAAGGCAGCTAGTTCCTTGAGGAACTCAGGGAAGAGGGCAGCGGCCAGCATGGTGTTCTTCACTGGCAGGGGCAGGCTTGGGGGCACCCCAGCCACCTTGGCTCTGTTTGTCAGGAAGGGCTGAAGCACTCTTGGGGGACCATCTAAAAGGTTCTTGCCGATTCCTGTCCTGGAAGCATCCTGAATGGGATCTGAAACCAGAGAGAAAACAGACATGGTGACGCTCCCTGGTCCTTCAGGCCTGCCCTCTCCGGTGAAGTTGGGGGTTGGGGGGCTGGTGCGCTGTCTGGTAGTGGCTTCAGTCCCTGTCACTCAAGTCTCAAGACACAGCCCTGGAGTGCGCATCCCATCCACCCTGCAGCACACACACTTGCAGATAGCCTCCAGCATGGGGCATATGATGCAAGAGATTCATCCCGAATCCTGTGCAAGGAACTTCGTACGGGAATTGTGGCAAGAAAATAGGCTGATTAGGAACCTTCCATGCCCAGGTCACGGCGAAGGGAAAACACGTTGTCACTGCATCAACTGGAGGAAGACTTAGCTCACTACATGTCACTGGGGGAGTCCCGACGCTCTACCTGCTCTTGCCAACCTCCTGGTACTGGGCGGGGGCCGGGGGGAGACCATTCTACCGTTACCCGTCAAGCCCTAATCACACAGCACAGCTGCCCAAGACAAGCTGGGTGGAGGAAGCTTCTGGGAGCTCTCTGCAGCTCAGGCCCGAGGACATCCTCAGGACCCCGGTTTCTCGAGGCCAGGACCTCCAGGCCTTTTTGGAGGAGAGAATGGAAAAAGCCTTTTAAAGGTTGGAAATAACGGAAAGGAGGTTGGGTGCTGGTAAGACCAACCAGACCGGGAACTTTGCATAACTGTGGGCATCTATCTAGTGGCAGCACGTGGCTTGGAAGCCTCCGTTTAAGAAAAGTTTCCAGGGATGGGGCGCCTGGGTGGCTCAGTGGGTTGGGCCGCTGCCTTCGGCTCAGGTCATGATCTCAGGGTCCTGGGATCGAGTCCCGCATCGGGCTCTCTGCTCGGCGAGAAGCCTGCTTCCCTCTCTCTCTCTCTCTGCCTTCCTCTCCGTCTACTTGTGATCTCTCTCTGTCAAATAAATAAATAAATAAATAAAAATCTTTAAAATAAAAAAAATTAAAAAAAAAAAAAGAAAAGTTTCCAGGGGTTTCCATCTCAGTTTCAGTAACCCGGGTCTGAGATAAGATGAGCCCAAACTTGAATGTATTCAGATGAGTTGCATTTCCATATCAAATCAGTTTTACTAATTAAAATGGTTCAACTTTCCGACTCCTTAATTCTTAAATATCTTCAGCGCTTCATATATTTATAGGAATTATTTATGCCTCCTTCTGCCCCTATTCAAACAGTCTCACCACTCTTTATAAATCATTACATTCAAGCTCTTCATTATTTTGGCTGCTTTTTAGAATTCAGTCCCATTTTTCAACACTCTGAGAAGAGTGTTGCTTAACTACAGTACTAAAAATTCTTGACATTTATAGTACTTTCCACATCTCACTCCTATAGTCTTTAGTGTTAAAAAAAAAAAAAAACTCTTCTGCTTTACTGCTTTAAATATCTTTTAGATTAAAGTTTATCACAGTTCATGCCATAAAAAACTGGAAGAGTTGCTGAGAATCGGTCTGCTGCTACCTTTTAGCGGAAACCCACAACACGTCCCGACCACAGAGGACAAAAGTGTTGACGCCACCAATGTACACTGCCCACCTTGGAGACCACCCCCTTCACACCCCCTTGCCAGCCCCCAGCACCGCAGCTCTTCAAAGGGCCCAGCAAAGCTCACGAAGGAAGCCGGCCTGGAGAAGAGCGCACAGTGGGACTCATGGGCAATAGTTCCAGGCCAGGATTCCACTTGTGGAATTACCTCCCCCATATCTCTGTACCTCTACAGCTTACTGGCGGTGGCTAAGAAGGGCACAGACTCCTCTGCTCACTGGCTGAGCAACAGTAGAGAGGATGCTTTACCTGTCTGTATTTTGATGTCCTCAGGTGTCAAAAGCTCACAGAGTTGCTTTAAGGATTCAATGAGTCAATAAGCAACGCAACACTAAAAACACAAATAATCCAATTAAATGTTGGCAGAAGACCTGAAATAACGAGACCATGATGAACTATCACTTTACACCTGTTAGCATGGCTAGACTCAAACAGATGAGAAGTAACAAGTGTTGGTGAGGATGTGGAGAAAAAGGAACCCTCGTGCACTGTTGGTGAGAAGGCAAACTGGTGCAGCCACTATGGGAAATAGTATGGAGCTTGCCAAAAATAGAAATGCCATATGATCCATTAAGTCCACTTTGGGGTATTATTCAAAGAAAACAAAAACACTAACTTGAAAAGATTTGTGCACCCGTATGTTCACTACAGCATTATTTACAATAGCCAAGATATAGAAGTTAACCTAAATGTCCACTGATGGATGAATGAATAAAGGTGTAGTGTGAGTAGTGCCCGGGAGGCTCATTTGGTTAAATGACTGCCTTCAACTCAGGTCATGATCCTAGATCCTGGGATCAAGTCCTGCATCAGGCTCCCTGCCCAGTGGAGAGGCTGCTTCTCCCTCTGCCTGCTGCTTCCCCTGCTTATGCGCTTGCTCCCTCTGATTTTAAAATCTTTAAAAAATTAAAAAAAAATTTTTTTAAATAAAGGTGTTTTGTGTGTGTGTGTGTGTGTGTGTGTGTACACAATGGATTATTAGCCATAAAAAAGAATGAGTTCTTGCCATTTGCCACAACAGGGATGAACCTAGAGGGTATTATGAAGTAAGTTAGAAAAAGACAAATGCCATATGATTTCACTTATATGTGAAAGTTAAGAAACAAAATGAACAAAGAAAAACAGACAAAACAGACTCTCAAACACAGAGAACAAACTGGTGGTAGACTGAAGAGAGATGGTGGGGGGCTAGGGGAAATAGATGAAGGGGATTAAAGGGTACACACTTCTGTACCCCTTATGTAACTATAACTTCTGTTATAAAATAGATGTCACAGAGATGAAAAGTAAAGCATGGGAGTACAGTTAATAACACTGTAATAATGGGTGGTAACAGACGGGGACTAGATGTCCCACAGTGACCGCTGAGGAATGCACAGAATTGCTGAATCAATGTTGTACATGTAAAACTAACATAACATTATATGTTAATTATGCCTCAATAAACGAACAAAAAAAGAGGTTAAAAAGAAAAACCACAATGAGTCAATAGGTGTAACATACACAGGGGCCTCTTAATGGGTCATCCATCAACCATTAACAATTCACCTGCCACTGACTTCACAGAGACTTCCTGTTTCCTGCCCCACAGGCCATCCCCTGCGCTGCTGGCCTCACGCTGCATTTTATTAACCAGCTAAGGCCTACACTGCCTCTAGCCTTGTGTTCTTGGGTTTTCAGTCCTCTACCAGACTCTGAGATTTGTGAGAGCCGTGCCCATAAGTGATGTGTCCTTCATGGCCCCCAGCACGCTTCCTTATTCATAGTAGAAGCTAATAAACATTCGCTGAGTGAATGAGGGGAGGAACTGGCCAATATCAGGTCTTCCTTCCAACTAATCTCCCCGGAGCTGGTTCATATGCCTCATCTCCATCTTCTCTTTCACATTCACGCCTCTTTTTCTCCTCAAAAAGGGTTTTTGTGGCTCATTTATCTAGCTTGATCATGAATTCAAAAAAGTGTCACCACTTAAAAAAAAAGTGTCATTACTAAGGCTCATTTACCCACTTGAATCCAAGAATCAAAACTGTCTTCACTACTGAAGGCAAGAACGTGCACGGTGAGGACTTGCAGGGAGCTCCTTACTGAGGGCTGTGCGATCAGCATAGGAGTGGCCTCTCCATGGGTCACGGAGCACCACCAAGCTCAGCAGCAAGGAGACCCGAGTCATGGATTTCACCTACCAGGCACCTAGCTGATCATACAACGTCTCCATTTCCTCTTCTGTACAATGGAAATACCACCGACCTGACCTCCCCCCCCAGAACCAGAGATCTGAAAGGACACTGAAAAGAACTAAATACAAGTAAATACCACCTCTGAGATTTGGAAAGTATTTGAGGGGAAGTGGCTGAGCCCAGAGATCAGCAATCTCAAGGATGACAACGTGACAGCCGGCACTGGAAGTCTTCCCACCCCGGAGCAGGGGACACAGGGACCTGTACTTCTGTTTGAAGCATTAGTTAGGAGGCTCATTTTTCCCCAGGGCTGCCAGGAGCCCAAGGGAACGCAGGACCCAGGGTACAAAGCAGATCTGGCTGCGGGCACCCAGGGTTCCACCCATCCTAACAGGGTTCAACAAGCACAGACAAGCACCTGAAGAAAAAGGCAGAAAGAGGGGAAGTATGAATAAATGTCCAAATCAGGAGTCGTTTTCTCAAATGTTGCCCTGGGTCTGAAAAGCTGCAACAGAGGGTTCTCAAGACGAATACTAGCAAGATTTCAAAGTGAGGCAAGAAATCCATTTGGTACTCATCCTCCATCCACAGTGTTAGAACCCACAGCTCCCCAACAGTGCGAACCCCAATATTTGGCCCATTACCAGAACTCTCAAGCACGTTCCCGGATTCAACTTGTAAGGACCTATTTTATATTTTTTATTTTAGCCAGAGGCTTCCACTGAGGTTAAACAATATACTTTGTTGTTTAACCCTTAAACTGTCCCTGCTCCCCTCCAAGTCCCCAGGGGACTTAAAAACAAGTCCCGGAAACCAGCTCCAGGTGTGGAGGCCAAGACAAACAAGGCTGTACCCACCTCCTAGCCCTGACATAAGTACAGCCATCTTGGCAAAGCAAAACCTGGCACCTTGCTCTGTAAGAGTGGGTTAGCAGAAGAATGGCCATCCTGAGGGCCGGGAAGCCATTTCACTGTGTCCCTAACCAGCCCACATGACACACATAACTTGAGATGAGAGAAAGTGGCTAAAACCTAAGAAACAACTTAATCATATACCACCAGGGCAGTTAGGCGATGGCGCCACAGGGACCAGATGTTAAAGAAAACAAATAGTTAACTTGCAGAGATCACAATCCTGCAAGACAGGAGTCTCCCTTGGTTTGCAAATATCCCAGTGATTTACAACAAAAAGGGCTATCTCTTCAATGGCCCAATTTCCAGAGACTGGTGGCTCAGTTCCTCAAGGCCTAAGGTCACCCTCCCCACCATAAAACTGAAGAGGGCTGAGGCAGAAGGAAATGTAAATAAAGCTAAATTTCTTCTAAACCTAAATCTCACTTAACCGCCAGGACGGCTCCAGGGTGACCCTGGGGTGGCAAAAGGTTAAACAAAGTTAAACTGTCAAAGTGGGGTGCAAGATATGTATGTATGGAATGTATGTATGTATGTATGGAAAAGTGCCTTGAAAATGCTATATAAACCCTTGGTTTTGAGTGCTCGGGGTCCTTGTTGAAAACCCGCTGCTCCGGGCAGATACTTGGACCCCAGCGAGGTGGAAATAAACCTCGCTGCGCCACTCTGGGAATCTGAACGAAGCTGGAAGTTTCACCTGAAGGTAAAGGAAAGTCTTCTTCCCCGAGGGAAGCTTCTCACAAGTCAGAGCCCCCTGAACTTCACAGACCTTAGGAAGCATCAACTCTTGGCTGACTAATTTGATAACCACATGTGGCACGAATGAGTTCACGTTCCCCTGGGCACCTACCTGGCAGCTACTGTCATGAGACCATTGGAAGCCAGGACAGAGCGCCAAGTGTGAGCAATCCCCACCACACCTCACCCCTTCACCACTCACCCAGAATGCGTGCGTCAAGGAGAGCCTGAGAAGCCGGTCGGCATCTGTGCCCTCAGCTCTGCACGCCGGGCAGGCCACTCTCAGGCACTTGAGCTTTGTGCCCCCGGCTGACTACTCCAAGCCTCTGATTTCAGCTGCCTTATCCGAAAACGAAGCCAACAGTACGTTCCTGGCCCACTCCACAGTGCGATTTGAAAATAAAGCGGTCTGGGGAAGCACTTAACAAATTGAAAATTACGAATGAACAATAGCAGACACGGGGTGTAATATAAGGAGACTCGTGTCACCTTCTGTCCACCAACTGCAAAAATGGCCACAATTCTTACAGTTCTTCCCATGGAGAGGCAGAAGGTTTGCTCCATTCTTGAACCTGGGCTCACCCAATGACCTGCCTTGGCCAAAAGAATGCAGCAGATTTGACCATGTTTGGGTCCCAAGACAGAGCCTCAGAAGATTTTGTACACTCCTGCTCTGGCTCTTGCAACCCTACAGCCACGATGTCGACGAGCCCTGTCTAACCTCGTGGATGAGGAGAAATACCTCCACCCCCACCATCCCCATCAGCCCAGCCAGCTACCACCCTGTGAGTGGGGCCATCCCAGACACCCAGCCACCCACCAAAGGCTACACACGTAAGTCCAGCCAAAACCCGCCAAGCCCCCCCGCCCCGATCAGAACCCCCAGGTCACCATGCGCACAGACTCAGGAGCCCCATAAATGGCGTCCTTTAAAGCCACTGAGTTGTTGCCCTGGTTTGTTACGCATGAAAGCTAACACCCCAGGGTGAGTGACCACAGCAAGCCCCGGAATCAAGAGGAACATCGCTAACAGACCAGCCATCCATGAGCTAGGAGAAGCCACATGGGGCCCACAGTCTACTTTTCCACGGAGATGTGGGGGCTCCTCCCCCTCCATGAATGGTCTGGCTTGGTCTGCTCTTCTCCAGGGGCCCGAATCTTAAAGGCTGTCCCCTCATCTTCCAGTTGGCCGAGGCCCACCTTCCTTTCAAGATTTGCCTTGCAATGCCCTGAAGGCTCTTCACAGCCAGAAAGGACTGGAGATGGAAAATAAATCCTTCATTTAAAAGTCAAGGAACAGGAGGACCCAGGGAGGCCCAGTGACCAAGATCAAACAGCTGCAGACAAGGTCAAGAGACAAGGTCAAGCCACTAGAGTTCTGGGATCTTTTCAGCTTCCCCTATAGATTTAAAACTGGCCCCAAGTTACATTCTGCTTCTCACTCTCAATCTTGTTTCTGATCACATGCCTTTAGCCTGGGACCCAGAGCCCCACAGTCCCCACTGTTCACCTGCCACAAGGCTGGTGTGTCTGTGTGGGGACAAGCAAAAACCAGCCCAATACCGGGCATTTCTAGTTTGCCCTCAATTTGGCTTAAGCTGAGGGTCAGAAGACAACTAGGCACCAAATCCGCCCAGCCAGCACTTAACTGAGGCAAACCAGAGGTGCCCCCGGCCTGGCCAGCCCGCAGGACAGCTTCAGGCTCTCTGCTTGGCACCAACCACCACTCTTCCCCAGCCGGGCCCTCTAGAGCTGACAGAAAGGTGCTCTGGGAAATTATAAACTGAGCATAAACTTGACTTCTCCCAAGTCCAGGTGAATAGTTTCTCCCTTCTAGAGCCCTCAAGCACATTTATTTGGGGCCTGAGAGTCTCTGAAAACATAATAAAGAGAACTGATGCCCTCCTCAGGGTAGGATCGGCCAAAATATGGTTCTGAGTGTACCCATAATGCCTCTTGCTGGCCCACATGTGCCAAGGTCTTTATTCTAGCCAAGCGACAGCGCACAGCACTCCTTCCCCAATCCACCGTTGGGGCGGGAGACCAAAGGCCTATGAAGCCCTCCCGGCAGGAGCAGGCCAGCTGCATGCAGAGGGATCTCTCTTGAGGTGGAAGGTCACTTGGGGGAAGCCCCTCGCTGTCGGGTAAACAGGAAAACGTATTTAGAGGCTCTGAAGGCCCAGGAGCCAGCACGGCATCTGCGGACCCCAATCAGGAAGGAGGCTGGGGATGTGGAGGAAGAGCTGGAGACCCAGGGGAGCCCCCTGGCCTACCTTTGGTTAGCAACTCGGGGGTCAGGTCAGACATGTCCACTCGGAAGAGCAGGTACTGCTGGGCTTGTATGAGGAGCCCTGGGAAGTCTCTCTCCACGGAAGCAAACTGCTCGATCTTGTTTTCACCGATGCGAGGACCTGTCACACACGATACTTAATGATGTCAATACTGCACAGTGGAATTCCAGCCTCGCTTCCAATGCATCCCTCAGGGGCAGCCCTCGCCACAGTAACTTTTAGGATATTAGGCGTTTGCTTGCTTTTAACAGCCTGGGTGTTCGTGGTGGGGCACCCTCGAAATCTCAGACTCAACAGGGCTTTGCAATCTGTCTCGAATAATCGACACAACCGGCATACTAGGACGGGGAAGGAGAGCAAATGAAGTAGAACAGGAGGCAAGTGAGAAACAGCCAGACGCCGGAGGACAAGAGGGAGGCACCCCGCCCACGCACCCCAGTGACGCCGACAGGGGTGGGTGTGGGCTCGGCAACCTACCTGGTAGAGAGAACGCACGCTCGGCTGGAAGACCATGTTGGTGTTGAGCAGAAAGGAGCGCAGGAGTGGCTGGGGGTAGCTGGCCAGCTGCGTGATGATCCCGATGAGCAGCAAATTAACGTGGAGAGAGTTCTCCAGCATGTTCTCCAGCTTCGACAGGACCACGCTGATGAAGGGGCCTGCAGGAAGAGCGCGCGGCCTCAGATATGGCCTGGCCCCGGGGACATCTTGCCTCCGCAGCGAAGGAGCCGCTTGGCCGGCTACCAACCGTGGGCCTGCTGGGTACAAATCAGACCCAGCCACCAAGGGGGCACCCCAGCGTGTCCCGACGCAACCCGGAACCCAGAACAAGCCACCCCCAGCAAGAGAAAGCAGACACACACACATGGGAGCTGCTAGTTTCATTCCATGAGCAGCTCGGATACTTGGGAAATTATCACAACCCTTGACAAAGGCCAGAGGACAAGTAATTTCATTTTAGAAATTAAAACCTACTTCTCCGTCCTGCTGCTGGCTTTCTGGGGACTGCCAAACTCAAAGACACGGTGCTCCTCACCTCAGGAGGGCACGTACTGGGGTGCTGCGTGTATGTACATTTTAGTAACATAAAAAGCCTTTATGTTAGTAAATAATACCAAACACATAGAACTATGGTACAAAACAGCAGCACCGTAAACAGTACGCCATCAGCAGGGACTATCTGTCCCCAGTGAGTACCAGGAGAAAGATTCTGTCTCATCAAATATCACAAGGCAGAAGAACGGGAGGAAGGGACAAGCCAGGGCTGAGTGAGGCCTGGGCCGTAACTTTACTCACTTTCAGAAGGTAAAGTTTGAGGTGTCACAGGTTCCTCAAGAAAGAAAAGCTATAGGACTACAAAAGCCACTCATAAATAATTAGGCAAAAAGGAGCTTTGATCAATTTGGATCACCAGAAAATGAATATGCTCTATGTTGGAATTCACTGAAGACAGTGAAAAATCAAAAAAATTCATCTGGCATTAACAAATGACTTGAAGACGTTTTCCATTTTTACCATAAAAGTGATCCATTAAGCAAAATGAATGAGTATTCTGTATTTCCCCCAGCAGAGCTATGGATGGTGCCTGGAAACTACGGCATATTTCTAACAAAAGCACATCCCCCTTGATGAATAAACGTGCCTTGTGAAGATGTCACCAACATTAATACGAGTTTAACAAAAACATACTTCACCACAAGATGCTTCATTCGGAAGCCTTGGTGGTGTGAGAGAGTAAAACCCTTTACAAGAAAACAGAAGACATCCTCAAGGAACAGCAACACCAATCTTAAACCCTTACCCATCCAAGCAAGTAACAGACAAAGGCAAGACTCCCATCGCTGCCGTGACAGCGGGTGTTTCTGTAGGGGACTCAAACAAAAAAGGGACCAGCCCCTTGTGTGTTTACATTAGCCTCAACTTCCCCACCTCTGGGACGGGACAGAGCTCCTGGGTCCCATCACACAACACGGGCGTTCAGTGACCTCTTCAAATAGAGAGCCTTGGCAGAGGCCTTGCTCACAGAACACAGCTGGGAGGCTCTGTCGAATACAGTGCAGCCAGAAACAGGATTAGATCCCACTTTGCAAACAACTTCATGGGGCTTCAGCAAAACCCCCAGAAATGTCACTGGTAACTCTTCTTAAGACATCACAATTCAAGCTGTCCAGATAGATGGACAGGGAGAAGGCGGCTGCCCTCCTCTACTCGGCCCAGCCTTTCCTGTCTTATCCCTACCCCCAACCCCCTTACCCTACCCCAATGCCCCTACAGTCCCTGGCTCAGGCTCTGTTTCCCTCCAGAGGGAGCAAGGATGGGTGACCTAAGTCATTTCAGGTGGGCAGAATCTCCCATAAACACGTCTTTGACGTGAGCCCACAACTGCCCTCCCACGGCCCAATGCCACCCTTGGCCTACGGGGCCACCCTGCTCACAGGAAGGCGGCTGAGTGCACAGGGCCAGGACAGACCAGCTCCAGTCTGCCACTCCTTCAGGGGGGGACATCCACCCAGCCCCCTGTGGAGAGTGAGTGGCAACACCAGCTCCCTTGCACAACAGATCATTAGGTCAAGGCCAGCGACTGTCCTAATGCACCAATGACATTAATTACAATTTTTTACCATGTGCAATAAGAAACATACGTGGAACCCTTTCAGTTTCCCCTTTTAGTCTCAGTTGATTTCTAGCACTTCAAAAGAAAACTGCTTAGCAACAAACAGTTGCTAGGGGAAACTCATAAGCAGCTGAAAATCAGAAAAAACTCAGATACAACTCAGAAAGCCACAGCTGTGTTCAGGGCTAGACAGCCCATTTCTCCTCCTTCTCCTCTTCTAGGACAAGCAGACTCCCCACCCTGTGTGTGTGTGTGTGTGTGTGTGTGTGTGTGTGTGTGTGTGTGTGTTTGTCGGTCTGTCTGTCTGGTTGGTTTGGGGGTTTTACCTGACCAAATGACAACACTCTCCCCACACTGCTCTGCCTCTTGCATTCCCTCTAGCACGGAGCAACCTGCACCTTCATCTCAAGGCCACAAGCTATTTGGTTGCCTTGGGTACATTAGTCAAATGGTCTCCTCCTGGTGGACATGTGGGATGTTTACAATCTTTTTCTATCATAAACAACACTGCAGTGAACATCTTTGTGACATATGTCTTGGCACACAGGCGTGCATACAGCCCATGACACGTTCCCAGGAACAAAGCACTAGGGCATTCTGAATTCTGATCCAGTGATAAACGTCTCCCACCTGCTCTTCTGACAGCACCTCACCCCCTGCAGTGAGCTCCAGGTGGCCTTGCACACACAGACCAGTCTCGTCACTTGTCAACTGCAACACTCCCAGGCCACACACAGCCCGTTACTCAGCTTAGCCCAAAGACCTCCCCACCGCCAGCCCCGTCTCACTTCCAGAGCTTTCTGGCTCCCCGTCTCAAACACCTCACTGCCTCACCTGACTCACACATGCACACATGGCCAGGCTCCTTCATCTTCTGACCCTTGTCTCCTCTGCCCAGGGCAATCCTTCCCGGCCATTTTTACCTGGCAGCTCCTGTCCCCCATTTGTGCCCCTTCTCCGGGAAGTCTTTCCCATTCCCCCCACTCAGGGCTCCCCTAGAGCGTGGCAGACAATCACTAATAATGCATTTCTAAGTGAGTACAGTTCTTTGTCAATGCCTCCTCTGAAAGCCTGGGAATTCCTTCATTTTTCTGTCTTTAGCATCTTGCCTAGAACCTGCCAAGTATTAGGAGATAAATCAAATGTTACTGAATGCACAGATAAAGTAATTAGATAAATGAAATGGAATGCTTTGATTTTGCTGAGCAGTGAATTCATTTCAGGGGAAATCAGGATCCCATGGAGGGATGGAAGTTAAGCCTACTGCTACAGCACACTCAGAAGTTGCAAAACTACAAAATTAGGAGGAAAGATGTTTTCCTAAAGTTGTGTATGAATTTCAAAGGAGGAAAAAAAAAACCAAAGTTTTGGTTAAAATTACTTCTATGCATCAAAAACCATTACATTGTGTTGGTTCTCCTGTGTATCCTATACAAAATATTGGTATTATTTAATAAGGTGTTGTATTAGCTTTTATTTCTTGCCCTACGCTAGACATTGTTTCCTCAATCTACATATTTCCCAGGACTGAAGCTCCTTTCTAAGAAAGCTGGGATTTCCTGGCATCTCCTTCCGGGAGAGCAACTGTGAAGTGGGGATGTCCACCTGGTCAGAGTCAAGAGGGCAGGCCCCAGGCAAATTGGGGGGACTAGTGTCCCTTTCCCCAACACTAAGCTCTCTGCCCCTCCTTCAGGCAGCCAGGGCCCTCCTGCCCCCTCCCCTCCCCCCCCCCACCACCTGGGAAAACTGAGATTATCTAATCCTTCTTACTATAATGGACTGACTGATTGGATTTTAATTAAAACCCATTCACACTGAAATGTTACCTCAACTAGAACCTCAAGCCTTTTCATTGTGGGATTAAAAGCTTTCTCCCTCTTTAAATAAATTGTCAGGCACCAGTAAATAGATGAATAAATCCTGGAGGAGGGGCAAGAGCTACTTGAAATCACATTAAGCCTTCCGGGGGCGGACCAGAAGATATCGTGGTTTCTCCTCTTTGGGGTGACCCAAGCAGGTGGAGCCTAGTATAGACTCACCCAGCTGCTGGCTGCCTGCCAGGGAAGGGCAAGCCTCAGCAGAAGTGGCGAGGGGAATAACAACACACACACTCCTGCGCCCACGAGCCCATTTCGGCCCCACAGGAGCAATCGGAGGGTTCAGGACCTCACAGCTGCAAGTGCTAGAGCCAGGATCCCCCCACAGGCCCGACTCCAAGGTTATGGCCTGTCCCTCTGTGAGGTCAGCTCCTAATGGGACCTCTCCTCACTGCCTGAACACTGTTCAGGGGTCCCGCCCCAGCCTTCCCTGTGTTTGATAAACACTCCCCTCCAGTTCCCTCTGGGAGGCAGATTCGGGTTTTACTAGCTACTATTTCAGGATGTTTTCTATCAATTCCTCAACTCGATCCACTTATCCTGTCCTAGGCCCTCGGCTCTCATATGATTGCTCCTTGTTGTTGGGGGTGTGTCACCCCCAGAGTTAAAGTGGTCTAGTCTGCTTATTTTTGGGGAAAGGTTCTGTGATGATAACAAGCTCTGAAGCAAAGGTGTAATTAATGCCCATGGTCTCTGATGTGTGTACACAGCCACATTTACTCAGCAGGTGCAGAGAACAGAGTGCAGAGAACAACCCAACCCCCGCACCTTCGTGCAGCATACATTCTCGTGAGGGAAACCACCATCATTTCTTCAATACATCCAAAAACACACGTTGTGGACAAAAAGTAATTAAACTAAAGAAAATGAGGCTATTAAATAATGAGACTGGATTTTTTGGTGTGGTTTCATCAGTCCCCTCACTTTATCACACAAGTATCATGGGAAGTAGTTACTCGACTGTGTAATATGTCCTCTGACTGGCTGTGGTGGGGGGGGGGCTGCTAGAACGACAGGATAAAATAAATTGAAAACGAAACCACCCCTCTCTGCTCTTCACGGAAATACTTGGACCCCTCTGTTAAGAAAACTGATAATGCTCCTTCCCTCTCCCTACTTCCCTTTCCTGTCACAATACCTACACGTATTTTCAAAAGCAGAACTCAGAAAGCAATTCAAGATCATCACCTGTGAATGGGGTGCTCTGAGTCCTCACAGGACGGTGACTGGCAAAGGCAGGCTCATCTCTCGCCCCAAACGGGGATGGCACGGTATCCGTGGTGGGGGTTTCTGCTATAAAAGAATCAAAGTCGTCCTCTTCCTCTTCCAGGGCCTTCTTCCCCTCTTCTGCTTCCTCCTTTTCTCTTTCACTCTCTTCTTCCTTCCCCTTTTGCTCTTTGGAGAGATTCAAGAGATCAGGGGAGGGGAACTTCTGTTCTATCGAGCCCTCGGTGCCAGAATCCAGTTCCTTAATGATTTGGTCATACTGGGCAATGAAATCGTCAGCCCCCGGATTCACCTCCATTGGGTCTGAATTGTGCTCCACCTCAGAGAGGGGAGGCGCTGACTCGGAGTTCGATTCTAGGGCTGTCTCAGGCTTGTCTTCTTGTTTCGTTTCCTCGGATACATTTTGAAACGGGTCTGAACTGTCCCTATTCTGTTCCTCCTCTGAGTCTGTTTCTGACTGAGCACGGGGCAGGGGGCCGTTGCTCAGGGTAAGGGCCCGATCGTCAGTCTGGGCTGGGCTGGAGGGCCTTGCGCTCCCCTCCTGGGAATCCCTCGTCTCCTCAGCATCCTTCTCGGCACACAGCCTGTACACCATCACATCATCCTGGAAGTCAGACTCCTCGATGTAGGACCCTTTGAAGAGCAGGATGGCGTTCTTCTTCATCTCCTGGATGTGTTTGGGGGGATCGACAGGTGCTGGAGGGCCTGAATTCTCCAGATCATCGAAAGGCCCAGGGGAACCTATGTCTGCCCCCGAGGAGATGCCCGTGTCGTAGCTATCATCCCACTCCAATTCTGTCTGGCTCTTGTCCTTTCTTGGAGCCAGCACGGGGCCGGTCTTCCTGGGGAGCTGCTGTGGGAGCCGGAACACTGGATAGGTAGGGGTGAGAGCACTGTCCTCTGTCAGACCCTGGCAAAAGGTCTCAGGGTCAGGAGAGTCTCCGTCATACAGGGCGGACCAGGCTCGGCAGTCCCTCATGCAGCAGAGGATGTTGGCGTGGGCCTCCCACAGGTACTGCAGGTAGCTGACGTCCAGGGCTTTGCCGTACTCCACGATGCAGGCCGACGGAGAGAACGCCTCAGCTGGTGGCTGTTCGGTGGTCCCTGCCACGGGAGGCACAGACACATCAGAACGAGCCCCTCTCTTGCCAACACAGGCAACACAGGCAGGGGACTCAGGTAGGACTCACTCGGGTGCTAAGATTCTGTCTCACCAGCTACTTTAGTTCTAATAATTTCTGATTAAATGATTTCTGAATAATAAAAAAAATATATTTGTTTTTAAGAAAGAATGCTAAGGGGGCGCCTGGGTGGCTCAATTGGTTAAGCTTCCAACTCTTGATTTCAGCTCGGGTCATGATTTCAGGGTCTTGGGATCAAGGTCTGCATTTGCTTGAGATTCTCTCTCTCCCTCATTCTTCTTCTGACCCTCCCCCCATCATGCTCTCTATAAACAAATAAATAATCTTTAAAAAAAAAAAAAAAAGAAAGAAAGAAAGAATTAAAAATGCTGGGAACAGAACCCCTACCCTCAGCACAGCCAGAGGAGACCTAGAACTCCACCATTTCTCCTATGGCGGGTGCTTTACCAACACTAATTGCTCCTCCCAACAGCCTTCTATGGCAGATAGCATTGGCCTCATTTACAGACAAAGAAACTGAGGCTCAGAGACAGAAGATCTGTTTGAGGGCAACCTCTGTGCTCACTTTGTTCGATGCCGCACATTTGCAAGCATCTTTGTTTCTTTGTCACCTAAATCTCTAGGAGGTGGGGCCAGAATTGGAGATGACATGACCTGTCTACCCGCCTGCCTATGCAACCATCCATCCATTAGGGCACCCATGCACTGGAAAGCACCCCAAAAGAACGTGGACTTGGGGATCAGAAGATCTATCAGCTGTGAACCCTGGATGGGTCACTTCCTCTGAGTACATTTTTTCATCTGTAAAATGGAAGCACTACTTTCTTCACAGGATTAAGGAAAGAACGTGGCCAAAGTTGGGGGCACTCAGCCATTGTCTGCTTAACTTAAATTTCGAATTCTGCAGCAAGGTCAGCCCCAGAATCATTCTTGAAACAACTTTCTTAGTAAATAAAGAAGACATCAATTTTCAAATAGGTTCTAAAAGCTCACTACTGGTGGGAAAATAGAAGATATCTGTACTAGCACCTAAGAGGAAAGTATCTTTAAAATACAACTTGTTCCCCTGTCACATAAATTACTAATTTCCATGACACAGTGTACCTTTATTTAAAGAATCAGTGTGACAACCTTAATTTGTAACAATTACACTGACACCAAACACCCTGATATTTTCTTAGTCAAGGAGCTCACTCTTAGACGAAACTTGCTTTATCGGACAGGACGGTACCTGGGTAGACAGGATGACATTGTTTGGGGGGACATCAGAATACAAACTGGAAACACTGGGGTCAGTCCCAGAGCTGGACTCTTTCCTAGCGGTCACAGGTCAGGCAGAACCTCCCTGAACTGAAACAGCCTTCTGACCACTAAGCATGAACAAATCCCCCTTTGTTACAGCTGCCTGCCTGAGAGACCAGGCTGATCCAGGGGACCAATTAAAGTTTACTTGCATAAGATCAACCGTAGCTGGCAAACAGCGCAATTACTATAACTCCTATTTTTAAAAAACAGAATATTTGTGTTATTTTTTTTTAAAAAGCCCACTGTAGGTTAATCAAATGAATCAGATACTGCTGCCATCTGAAAATTTCTTTTAAGGTTTTATTTATTTAACAGAGAGAGAAAGACAGCAAAAGAGGGAACACAAGTGGGAGAGGGAGAAGCAGACTTCCCGCGGATGCAGGGCTCGATCCCAGGACCATGAGATCATGACCTGGGCCGAAGGCGGACGCTTAATGACTGAGCTACCCAGGTGTCCCTCATCTCACAAATTTTAAGTTTTACAATGATATGTTGTTGGCAGGCAAGCATCCACAAATGAGTCATTTTGGAAATTAAAATAAGGGAAATTAAAATCTTAGCTAGAACCATCTCCACACCCCCACCCCAATTCTGTTTAAAAAGACTTGCTGGTACATGTTTCTGTATCTGTGCTCTGAGGAGGCCACCAGGAAGCCCAGTTAAAATAAAAGTCTGGGAACACTGACCCGGGGACTGGTGGGCATCCCAGTGCACATTGATTACAAAGTGGCTATAACTCCAGACGCAGAAGAAAACCACCAACCACCCAGGGATTCATAAAAGAAATGGGACCCAGGACATTATGCCCTGTCTGCCCAAAGAGACACACACCCCGAGGAGGAATGACACCTGGCATCCTTCCATTCACTAGCCAGGGCCCTTTACCTGCACTATCGTGCGTCCACTTCGACCAGAGAATATAATCCCTCTCCTGGTCGCCAAGCATCAGGGTGATCCCGCTGGAGCAGCAGACAGGGGTCAGGGCGAGCAGCTTGGCCGCAGACACAGAGTAGCAGTCTCTCTCCTTCACGGCCCACCTCTGGCTCAGCATCATGTGGTTGCAAGGGATCAGGTACCTGGAAGGACAACACGGGCTGCGTTCAGCCTCCGTGATGCCCGCTCCCTTCAGCCTAGCCCCAGCCGGGGCCAGACTCGTCCTCTCCCCGCTTCCAACCCAGCCGTCCCACCAGCCCCCAGGGATGGCTCCATTGCTTAAGACCCGCCAAGGGCTTCTTTCTTCTGGCAGAACCCCCACTCTGCAGAGCACGTCAGGTCCTCCGTGCTGTAACCTCCATGAATCGCCTCCCCTCCTAATGGGTCTAAGCCCAGTGTGAACTTCACCCCTACCATGTTCCTCTTTCCTTCCTCACTAATGCCCTGTCATCGCATGAAGTCCGGCTTCAGTCCTCCCTCTCCAGGAAGGCCTCTGGGCTTCCTGCTTCAACAGAGCCATGGCCTCCCTCTGCTATACTCACCAGCCTCTACCAACGGGCTGTCACCTAGAGTCATAATCACTTCTGTGTCTGCCTCCTCAGTACAACGTGCTACTAGAGCAAGAACCTCCTTTATTAGTTTGTTTTAGAATCCCAGAAATGGTGGCTTATCGTGGGCACTGAATGACTGCAGTTGCATGAAAAGGCAAAGACCTGCTCCACAGTGCAAACCTCGTCTCACAAAATACGGTAACTAATGCTGTTCTGGTCGCCGGTTCCAACATGGGGTTTAGGGAGAGGGGGCAGGGTTTCCCCACAACGACGAGCAAGCAATGCAAAGCAAGGGCATCCTTCAGTTCAGCTCAGCTCTGACCTCACCTACCTGGAGACAGCGTCGCATCCCACTGTTAAGGGGATTAAGGGTTAAGGGTTAAGGCTTCAGTCCTACAAGACTGTCCCTACCCCCCAACACATACACACCGCAGAAGACAATCGCCAGCCTCATCTGACCAGCCAGCTAAAATCAGAGGTTTCAACAACCTCCCTGCAGTGGCTCAGGGATCTCAGAGAAACATTTTATTTCCTGGATCACTGGTTTGTTAGAAAAGGAGAGAACTCAGGAACAGTCAGAAGGAAGAGATGCACAGCGAAGGGTGTGGGGAAAGGGCTCAGAGCCATGCTTTCTCTGAGTGTGCCCTTCACCCCACAGCTCCATGTGTGCAACAGCCCAGAAGGTTCTGAACCCAATCCTCTTCGATTTTTAGGGAGGCTTCATCACATAGACATGATTGATTAAATCACTGACCACTGGCAGCAGATTTAACCTCCAGTTCCTCTCCCCTGCCCTGGAGGTCAGGGGAGTGGGACAGAGTTCTAACCCTCTGATCACATGGTTCAGTCTCCAGGCAACCAGCCTCCATCCTTAGATTTGGGTCCTAGTGTTGCCTCATTAACATAACAAACACACCTTTGTTCCTCTGGTCACGTAGGAAATTCCAAAGGTTTTAGGAGCTCTGTGCCAGACACAAGATGTAGACCAAATATGTATTAATTATAAATCACATCACAGTGACCAAGGGCTCACCAAGGAGGACTGGGTCCCCTTTAACAAAAACACTTTGAGTTGATGATAAAATATCTTAGTATCACTACAAACCTAGAGACAAAAAAATCTGGGCAATGGTTTCTGACTCTTAGAGCACATCAGTAGGCTTCATGGGTAGAATAAAGTTTGCTTAAATGGCTTACTTTCTGAACAGGGAGAAAGACTATCTATCCTGTTTCTTTAAACAAAGATGGAACAAATGGGGTAGAGGCGTCACACCGGAGCCAAGTATCCCGTGAATGTAGAAGCCAATTCCCAAGGACCCGGAGCCCTTCTTTTAACAACTGCAATCTTCAATCAACCAGAATGTTTTTGGTTCTGTTTTTAGCTCTTGAGAAAGAGGCAGTGCCGATGAAAACAAGCCATGATGAAGGATTCGGTGAAAGAGATAAAAGTACACTTTTCAGGGTATGTAGTGAGGCCTGAAAACAACTCTCCCACATCTCCTATTGCTCCAACTGAGGAAACCTACAGATACATTAACGGCTGCCTGGCTGCTGGAGCCTGAGTCAAGGGGGAAAAGAGACTGAATTTGTTTTGTGGTACTTTATACTAAAGGTCTTTTTTTTTTTTTTTTTAAGATTTTGTTTATTTATTTAAAAGAGATCACAAGTAGCCAGAGAGGCAGAGAGAGAGCACGGGGAAGCAGGCTCCCTACTGAGCAGAGAGCACGATGCCAGGCTTGATCCCAGGGCCCTGAGATCATGACCTGAGCTGAAGGCAGAGGCTTAACCCACTGAGCCACCCAGGCGCCCCTACACTAAAGGTCTTAATAACTCTCGAGGTATGAAATGACAACCTTGCCACTTACCCCTTCTGTTCTCAAAGAACACCAAGCTGTTCACCCAGTGCTCTGCCCGGGGGTCCCCCCATCTCTCCCCTGCACCCGCAGGCACCAGACCCACACACACTAGACATCTCAACTTGCTGTGGCCAAGACGAAGACAGACCCCACCTGTCTACTTTCTCAAGCTAGAGTGCATGGAAATCAAAGGTCATAAAAGCAGAAAGGGAAAGAGAGGAGAGGGCAGTATGGGACAGGGGGCAGGTCTGTGCTAATTCTTGGCGTCTTGTATCTGAACATCCACGGAGAAGAAACAGAAGTTGTGGGTGGAAGATAAAGGAATTCTTCTCACAAGGACCTCTGTGAGCAGGGACACTCTGGTGACAGAAGGATGCTGAGGAGAGAAGCTTTCTCTGTTTGCATAGGCACAGTGGGGGCCCTGAGGCACAAGGATGGGCAGTGTAGTCTCAGAAGGGGGCTGGGCTGGGGCGGAGTGAGATACACCAACCACAGGGGCCTTGGGGCCAGAAGAGGCCATGTCAGACATTGCTGTGGTAATGGCGGTGGGGGACAGACCTGTTCATGACCATGCATTAAAAGCCCTCCCTCAGACCAAGGTCTCACATGAGGGGTGAGGGTCAGAAGAAACACACCATGTGCTTGCTGATAGGAATTGTTCTGTTCTCACAAGTGAGGCCCAGGGAAACTCAGATGACACAGGATTTATCGTCTCCTTATTTTCATCATTAATTATTTCAGAAATAAACTGCTTCGATGCTTTCACATACTGCAGGAACTCAATGACAACTTACAGCTCAAACTAAGCATAGTTCATGATTTAAGTTGATATAAACAGATTTCTACTCTTTGTTTGGAAGTATTTTTAAAAAGTGGAACACTGGATCAAACCTAATAAAGCTATTTATCAAATATCACCAGTGGGTAGCGTGAAATTATATTAGAATAAAGAGTTACTGGGAATTTGCAGCTTCGCAAACACATGTTTTCAGGAGAAACTAAGAATTTTCTTCTGAGTAAATCAAATAAAGGAAAATTCCTCTATAGGCTGAAGGAGAGGTTCTATCAAATTGAAAATGGAGAGTTAGTTCAAATGGGTAAGCCCCACCCCACCTTGTATTCAAAGCAGTACTTCTCGTGTGTCTCTGTAATGGAGGATTATCCCAGAGGGAAGTGTGGGAAAACCATGCATTGACCTTCTGTCTTCCCAGCATTTACAGGGAAAGACTGGGAACAGAATGAATGTCAGAAGATGCCCTAATGTCAAATATCACAACAAAGTAGCTGTGGATAGCAGAAAAATCACTCAGGAATTCAGTACAGGCGCTTGTCATCAAGCCATCTACCCATTCATAGTAACTCTGTTTGGATGCTTTGTTTAAATAGGGGAAAGTAGTAGAAATAAGAAAAAACGAGTAACTACCTAATTGTAGAGACCCAGATTACCCAAAGCTGTCCCACAATACAGCAGGAAAAAACGATACTGCCCATCCTGTCCTCCCTTTCTGCATCACCTTCCCAGGCAACCCTCGGCAACCCTGCGCCTACTGTCTGTTTCCCTGGATATCACTCCCTGAAGCAAGTATCATCATCGCTTCTGAAACAGCTCAGTGACAGGCCATCAATAACAAAGCCCATATATTGCCTACCACTCGCTACAGTGATGGGAAACACAAGCGAAACGACGCAGTGAAGTAAGTACGATGAAGGAACGAGGTGCTTCTAGGAGCAGGTGAGAACCTTGGCAATGCCCAGGTAGGCCCAAATCTGCAAAGCAACATCAGTACAATTTAACAGATTGTTTTTCAAAGATATTTGGACCATATTTCTCCTATTCATCTTATGCTACACTGGCTTACCTTTTTTTTTTTCTTTTCTTTTTTTTTTTTGAAATTTCCTCCCAGACACCTAACTCCCATACAAGATGGACATTTTCCTGAAGTGAACACACAGCTTCTCTTGAAGCAAATCATCTATCTATCTGAACACAACAGGCAATGCAATTCAAAAACCTGACAATGGACCAGCACTTCTGGGGGAAAAAAAAATGCCCTACCAGAATATTCAGAAATGACACTCAGGGTATTAAGCAATTAAATTTTGCCTAGGGGCACCTGGGTGGTGCATTGGGCTAAGCATCTGACTTGATTTCAGCTCAGTCATGATCATCGTGGTCATGTGATCAAGCCCCACATTGGGCTCAGCACTCAGCACAGAGTCTGCTTGAGATTCTCTCTCTCCTTCTGCCCCTACCCCACCCCCAAGCATTCTCTTTCTCTCTCTCTCAAAATAAATAAATAAAATCTTAAAAAAACTTTTCGGGGTATGGGGGCGGCACTTAGGTGCCTGTCAGTTAAACATCTGTCTTCAGCTCAGGTCATGACTCCAGGGTCCTAGAATTGAGTCCTGGGTCAGGGATCCCTACTCAGTGGGGAACCTGCTTCTTCCTCTCTTTCTCCCTCTGCCTGCTGCTCCCTCTGCTTGTGCTCTCTCTCTCTCTCTCTCTCTTTCTGTCAAATAAATAAAGAAATAAAATATTTAATTGGGGGGGGCACTAAACTGGCCAGTCCCAGGAACATGGGATGATCTGTCACTTCCTTGCTTATCAGAATCTTCTGCCTGACTTTGACCTATTGTACTTCACATCCATGGAGGCGGGCAGCTTCTTCCTGGCTTTTGCTCACTAAAATAGCCTCTCTTGGGGTTACCTTATTTCAGCTTACATTTCCTGATACTATGTTAACTGAAAGAAACATCTCAGTTACAAATGGATAATCACTTTGAAATATCAATATTTAAGAGTATTTAGATTGTAACAAAAATTGTCCTGTCATTACTATTTATCACCTAACAAAGAGCTTCATTAAATGGATTCACAGAATCCTGTCTGCTCTGCTGTCTCTCCGATCTACAAGTCTATCACACACACTTGAACCACCACCATGGCAACAACAGAAAGGACAGATTATAAATCTTGTTTTTTATGTCCCTTCAGATAAAGTTTAAATGACTAGAAGAAGGATTTTTCACTGTCCTTGCTTCTGTACAGATTCTAAATCAGAGAAGACAATGTTTTCATTAGATTAAGATGTCTTTTCCAGGAAATTCTCCTCCCTTAAATTTGTGCAGTACTTTACAGTGTTTCAAAACATTTTTCACACATGCCACCAGAACTGATTCTCCCAAACACCTTATTATGAGATTGGAATTCGAAAACTGGAATAGGTCAAATTGAGCCATCAGCTCACTCTCACTCTAATGGGATATGTTACCCTTTATCAGATTAACCACCAGCATCCTAGCCTTGGCCTCATATTTTTAATCTCTTTATCGCTTTCTGCTTCAAATTTAGTAACTTCTTCAATCTAGCTCCTCATTCATTAATTCTCACTTAATTTCTGTCTTACACGTTATTTACCCAAACCCTTGATTCTTCACTGTAATAGTTTTTATTTCCAAGAGCTCTAGTTGGTTCTTCAAATCTGCCTGTCATTTTTGCTTGATTATTAAAACACCATTTCTTGGAGAGAAAATAACAAGTGTTGGCAGGGATATGGAGGACCTGGAGCCCTGGCACACTGTTGGTGGGCACATAAAACGGTGCCGCTATTACGGAAAACAGAAAAAATTTCAGGCAGAATTGCCATATAATTCAGCAATCCCACTTCTGGATAACTCACCCACAAGAACTGAAAGCAGGGTGCTGAACAGAGGTATCTGCACTCTAATACATTCATAGCAGCATTGTTCACAAGAGCCAGAAAGTGGAAACAACCCAAAAGGTCCATCAACGATAAATGGATAAACAACATAAATAGTGGAGTATTATTCAGCCTTAAGAAGCAAGGAAATTCTCACACAGAAAACGACTTGAATACACTATGCTAAGTGAAATGATTCAGGAACCCAAAGGGTATGACTCTACGTAGTTGAGGTCCCTAGTGTGGGCAAATGCACAGAGACAGAAAGTGGAAGGGCAGCCCAGGGGCGGGCGGAGGGAGAACAGTGAGTAAGTGTAGACCGGGTGCAGGATGTTGGTGTGGTGAGGCGAGGGAGCAGGAGGTGGATGGTAGCAAGGGCCACACCACCACGTAGATATCTTCAGTACCACTGAACTGTACAGTGACGGTGGTAAATTTTCCATTATGTATGCTACTACAATTAAAAATAATTTAAAATGTGAGAGGGGAAGGAGCCAACCTTTCAGAGGTCAGAGACCAGGAAGCAAAGGCTTCCCACAAGGCCACCACGTGCCTGACTCCCACATATGTCCCCTCATCCGCTCCCCTAGTGGCATCTCCCAGGCAGTGAGGAGGAATTAGAAATAAAATATTAAATCCAGGGCCACGATCATCATCATATCATCTCATCACTCTGAGCCCAAGAGCAGGTGGGTACATGCGACAAGTCTTCCATGACCCCAGGCAGAACGACTAGCTCTGACCCACACACGGAAATGTCGCAGCCATGAGCTGGTCTCTTCCCCTTCACGTGGTACATGCCTGGGTCTCAAAAAGAAGCCAATGCCGTCTCTGAGGACAGTTCTGAACACAACAAGCACCACTTTATGAGAAGACCAAGGTGAGGAGTGTTCGTTCCCCATGTGGAAGGCCCCAAACGGCCAGAGGCCAGCAGCCGGGCCCAGTCTGACATGGCAGCTCAGAGGGGAGAAGCTCTGCGGGGTTCCAGGGCCCCTGAGAAGGACGGCTGTGCTTCATGCCACCCAAGAAGCAGTGGTTACGAATTTAACATTTAAATATAATCAGGTTTTAGCCTTGTTGGAGCCAAAGGCTGGTTTTTGGCAATAAAAAAGGGCTTTAACAAGTGTCTATGATGGATTATGTTCAGGCTTTGCTAATGCATCCGTCATGTCAGCAGAGACATGAAGAGTGGCTGAAGCAATCCTATCAGGATGGGCTGTTCCACCCCAAACGTCCTAGCCAGACTACCAAGGCTCTCTCTTCGTGATTAGAGTTGGTCTTTGCCAATGCCTTAAGATCAGTTACTGATGACCTCCTCTAAACCCCTAAGATTCTGTTTACACTGAGAAAATGAAGAAGAGATGCTCTCCCATCAAATGGCAACTCTGTAAGGCTCCACCAGGATGCTGCCACCACCTTTCCCAGCCTGGCTTTTTTAATCAGTGCATTTGTAGAAGGCTCGAACAGCACTGTACCCTTCCTTCAACCAGTGGTTCTCAGAATTGGCGGGGCAGCTGAATCCCCTGGAGAGTTTGTTAAACCACAGCTCACTGGGTCCCACCCACCCCCAGAGTTCGAGTTAGCACACCTGGGACAAGGCCAAGCACCTGCATTTCTGACATGTTCCTGGGTGTGGCCTGTGCTCCTGCCCCACCATCACCTCGCCATCCTCCTACCTTTCCACAGCTAGCATGCTGGAGACGTCGTCACTTTCACTTGGAATGCCATCTCCTCAGTGTGATGTCAAAACCTCGATGGCAACCAGGGGCAGTCCAAGTCTTCTCCCTTTCCCCTCCCCCAGGCTTCTTCTGCCCTCTTTCCCAAGGAGGGGTCAAAGGAAGGGTCAGAACATCCATTAAAATGGGGAGGAGGGAGAAGAGTGTGCTAGGCAGCCCTGGATAGCTTTTTCCTTATTTGCTTCCACACCACCAGACAGAGAGGTAGGAGGCACGCACCCCAGCCAACTCTTCCTCTCTTCCTTTACCAAAGCAGATGCTTCCCTGCGGGACCCCAGAAGGAGAGGCAGAGCTGGGCCAAGGCAGGATTCAGTGTTCCTGAGGCTCCCTGCCTAACAACCAGATCGGTGTCATCCTAATAGCCGTCCACTTTGCTTCCTGACACCTCTCCTCAAATAACAGCTGTTTGCCGAAACCTTTCTCACTTGTACTTCTGGAGGTCATACTTTTTCTACCTTGTTTAGAAGTCCTTTCCAATCTGTCTACCCCATGCCCTACTCTCTTCTGACTTGTACCCAGGAAGTACTCATTAAATATTTACTGAATTTAATTGAAACATCCTCTGAGGTCAGAGAGTGCACGTTGTTGATGTACCATTAGGAAGCAAGAGTCACAGAAATTATATATCAAGAACATTTCATATTTGGGAAAGTCATTTCCAATACCACACACCCCCAGAAATATACTTCAGGAGAAGGTCATTCAACCACACACCAGAAGAGTTTTCAGAGTCTGTAGATTTCCAAAGAGCCCATTATTTCCAAGAGGATATATTATAATACAATGTATTTAGCCCCCTAAAAACTCTTGTTAGTAAAACTAAAATTAACTTCGGGAGATAATACAGAAATTAGACTCATATCCTTGGTAACCTTTTTCCTTCGAAGTATGGCCCCTATTTAGCTTCTATTACCCACCCACCCCCAAATATCATAGCGATAGTATAGACTTGAGTTTCCTTTAGAGAGAACAAAAGATGGCAACTCACCTTAGAACTAGTTGTAACATCACATCTTCGCAATGTAAACCGATAAGAGTTCTAAATAATGCCAGGGACACCACACAGAGCTGGGAAGCAATAAACACACATTCTATTTCATATATTGGAAGGATAGCTCTACTCCCCACAGATGGAAAATAAATCAGAATTATAAAATAAAATGGCCTCCTTTTTTAGCAGCTTTGATAAAAACATGCTCCTGTTGTATGTGTGTGAAGAACGTGTGTGAAGGCTTTTCGTTCTCCTATAGGATTTGATTAGAAAGCCTATGCCTAGAATTATGCCATTACACAGAGTCACCCTCCTCCAAAATGCCTTTGCTCTTATTTCCAACTTTTACAGATCCACATAAGCAAGCCCCTACCACTCTCCAATACACACACGGACACACTCACACACATGATCTCCTGCCTGGCACTTGTTTTCCCAAGTTATTTTCAAATACGGTGCTGGTTATTTACAAGACAGGGCTACCAGAAAATTGCAAATGCCCTGACCAGCACATCCTCTAGAGTTCTTAGCCTCACGCCTCAGCTCCTCTTAGCTTATCTCTTGGGTTTGGGGCAAACGTTCTCCTTGGTTCCATTTCCAATAGTGCTGAGGCTATTGACGATACACTTTTCTAAGAAGTTCAGTCAAAAACAAGAATTCATTCACTCTCTAATTTCCGAAAAGGAAAGATAAACGGCAAACAGGGAGGATACCCAAAGGTATATTATAAACTGATTGTACCCTTTTGGGAGTAAGCTTTTTATCATTCCATCAGACCACTTAAGTAATTTTTTGCCCCAGTCAGAAAGTGCTAGTCTAGTCTGCCTGCTAGGCAGGATGGACTTAAAACCTGGTCAGTGGAATTCAGAATGGTTGTCATAATAATAAGAGCTACAAGAATAGAAAAAATAATATTCCTCATTTATTCCTGAAACAAACTCTCCTGAAATTTGTTCTGAGTTATAAAGTCCCTTCCTCTGGGGCTCTCCTTACCCGAAATGGGGTGTTGATTCGGCTCGTGAGGGTATCTAGGATGTGGACATTCTCGTGCTGGTGCAAGAGGATAAAACGGAGGAAGATCTCGAGTAGTGCTGGCTCGGAGATACTACGCAGGAAAAGGTCCAGATATGCAGTTGTGGTCATGACCTCCTCCACAGTCACCTGGGACCAACGACAGAACGAGCACAGGTGAGCGTCCTCTTGATGCTGTGATCCATGCTTCCCCAAAGGCTCCTGGCCTCACCGCAGTGACCCCATCAAGGCAAGGACACACCAACCACCAGAACCCGCTCGCTTCAGAGTCGCATCTGAAGCCTATAACCTATTCACATTCCACGACACCTCATGCTGCTTCCATCCTTTAATTCAGTAAGGGAGAAGCAAAGACCTAAAAAAGCAATTCAAGTGTTCTGACAACTCTAATCATCAAATGCAGTTCAAATACCATAAAGATTTTAGCGTGGAACCACAAAGGGGAAAAAAGAGATCATGGAAAGTATCTGCGTGGTCGGTTAAGAATTAATTAGAACGCCCAGTATAACTGTTTCGTTAGTAGTCATCCGATAAATATTTATTGGACCTGCTATGTACCAGGAGCTAGAAAATGTAAGAACACATTTTCTGTCCAGGAAGATGGGTATAGACGTAGAATCTCATAAGCGAAATAACATCATCATCAGTGGGAATTAAGAGGGACAGACGCAAAGTTCCGCAGATGTCTAAATAGGTTTCTGGAACGTTGCAAGTCAAATTTGTATAACTGAATAACATACATAAAGTGTTACTTCTAAAGCGCTATACGAGTTTACTGCTTCTAAAGTAACTGACTTTTTTTTTTTTTTTAATAACACAAACGAGTACTGTCTACGTAGTGTGAATTTCCTTGCAGTAGAATGTGAGTCTTTCAGGGAAAAGAAGCCTCTGCACAGTCAAGTTTTCGAAGTGCCAAGGATTTGGTACTCAAAGCCTTTGGATTTTCAACATTTTGATAGGGAGTATTTTCAGAGCTCATATGCAATTCTCTGTCTTCTTCTTCTTCTTCTTCTTTTTTTTTTTTTAAGACTTTATTTATTTATTTGACAGAGAAAGACACAGCGAGAGAGGGGACACAAGCAGGGGCAGTGGGAGAGGGAGAAGCAGGCTTCCCAGTGAGCAGGGAGCCTGATGTGGGGCTCAATCCCAGGACCCTGGGACCATGACCTGAGCGAAGGCAGACACCTAACGACTGAGCCCCCCGGGCGCCCCTATTCTTTAGCTTCCCAAAAGCAAAGTTCCACACCTCTTCATGAACAGGGGTCATCTGCGGCCTTACTGTCTGTAGAGGAGAATTACCCAGCTTGGGAGGCATGAAAATCGCCAGGGCAACAGCTGCAAATCTCAGACTCCACCCCTCTGCTCTCGAAATCTTGGAAATCTCCCCAGTCCCTAGTCCAACGCCCTCGATCACTTGGTGTTAAGTAATACAGAAGGCGAGGCTTCTTGAATGATTACATCTTCTCTTTTCCAGTTATTCACTTCTCTCTTCCTTCCTTTCGAAGTGTAAACTGTCACCTTATCATACTGGGACTGGTCTTTTATAATACACTCCTCTTCTCTTTGGAATGTTCTGCCTTCAGAAGCCACAAAGCAGTTTAGAAATCAGATCTCCAAATCTGCTCTATAAGTATAGATAGGCTCCATGCAGGTGTATCTGTACATAAAGGCTTAAATTATTTTTATAAATTTTCTTGCTGGGGGGGTGGGGCGCCTGGGTGTCTCAGTCAGTTGAGAAGCTGCCTTCAGCTCAGGTCATGGTCCCAGAGTCCTGGGATCGAGCCCCGCGTCAGGCTCCCTGCTTGATGGAGAGCTGCTTCTCTCTCTGCCTGCGGCTCCCCCTTCTTGGCTCTCTCACTCTTGCTCTATCTCAGATAAATAAATAAAATCTTTTTAAAAAATAAAAATAAAATAGATTTTCTTGAGCCTTAGGGATGTTCCAGACAGAGGAGTCCAGATGGATAAGATAAACGACCATATGAGTGTTGTCTATCTTCTTTACGCTAAGTAAGGCACGCCTACACAGTACAGGTGAACTCACCCTCTTGGGGCTGACGGTGAGCGGCCTGAGCATGCACATATCAGAGGGCAAACACTCTGCCCCTCCAGCTCAGCGCCCATGCCGTGAGCCCTCAAAACATTCAACACACCACTGTGTCATCTGGCCAACTTTTCAGGGCTCTCTGTGGCCCAGATAAAACAAAGGAAACAGGTAAACCTCAACCACCTGGCAAATAAATTACCTTCTGAGAAGAGTGTTTCTCAGGAGCTGCCCCTGCTCCTGAAACCCACTGCTTCCGTCCCTGTGTTTCCTGGTCTTCTCTGATCCCACACTCATGGCACTCTTAATGCTGTCCTGGGACACACGCTATGGCTTGTGTATTACTCCAGTGCAATGTACAGAGTTTGGCAAGAGAAGGGACTGCCTGTAACTTTTCCTGAATAAATGATAGCCCCCAAGGTCCTAGTGATTTACATTTGCCGAAACTGAGCTTAATTTTTAATTCATCTCTCCTCTCTGGCCCTCTGCTCTGAGGGCCCCTGAAAGGGGGGGGCATTTTTTTCTAAACACCTATAGAATAATGGATGTCACCAAATATAGGTAAAGGGGAAATGACCCACATCACCGCCAAACACGCAGCTCCGTTAGCTCACACCCGTTCCGCTGCTGCAGCCTCGGGGTCCTTTAGCCGAAACTGAATCCAAAGTCATGTAGGCAGAAGTCCAATTCCCTAATAATCAGATGGCTAGGGAAAAAGTAGCACTTTTTAAACGGGCCATGCATGCATGCAGTTTCTGTGATTGTGCATTTCAACCTTACTTACTGAGCTGCTGAGCTGACACATCCTGCAGAATTCCAGGAGCTGTCTTTGCACCAACAATGCACCATCAGCTTTTCCCCCCTTAAGTTACACATGACCTTAATAAGCTTAAAAGCACAGCAATAAACCCTTTAGAATAGAAGTCTCGATCTTTGGGGGCTGACATGAAAGCAGGGCATTAAGCATCTATTGTTTACTACTCTTAGGCTGCATAAATGAAAGATTTTATTATTTTTTTTTTGCAATCAAAGCTGTCATTTATGAGCTAAGAGGATTTAAGAAAAACACTTGGAGGGCTAGCATTTACATAACATGGTGTAAATGCCAAAACCCAATTCTATTAAGCATCGAGTTGCAACCTCTTTGTAAATCGAGGTCACCCTCACCTTAAACTAATACCTAAGCCAAGAAAACCTGGTTCCCTTCTCTTTCTGTCTCTTCCCTCCTCCATATTCAAGGAGCCCTCAGAAGACTTTTATCCCAGAAAATCTTTTCCTGCCCCATTATCTTACTTTGCAGAATCTTCCTCTAATCCCCCAAATAGACATGCTCCTTAAGGAGGATGAGACCAGAGCCTAAGTATGATCGCTGGAAAGCTAACGCTGAACCACCAGGGGACAGCAGCTCTGCTGCGTGGAATGCAAAGCCAAAGCTGCCACTCATGCCCCAAAAAGGAAGAATTCGCCCAACGGGACAGTAGCATCCTCTTCGTGGTCCAACTACGAAGGACGATCAGTTGTTGATGTACCTAAGACCTTTTGCCTTACAGAGGATGGTCAGTATCCATTTCTCTTGTGCTGTAAGGAATTGCCGGTGGCTACAGATTTTAGAAATACTAGAAGAATTAGGAAATGAGGTTCTGCCTTACTACCACGTAAGACACGAGAAAATTTAAGGATACTCAAGCCTAGGAATGTTAATTCTTACTAAAGGCAGACCATAATGAGAGGAATAACCTAAGGAAAACTCCGTCCACAAACAAATATTTATCCTTGACAAGATAAAGCACAAGCATGAACCTAAACAATGTGTCTGCTAAGGCACCCTTCTGCGTGCAAATTTCCAGCCCCAGTTCTAGAATGGAACCTGAGCCCTGACTCAGGGACATAATCTTACTTGGACCAAGCCAAGTTGAGTGGATCCTCTGAAATCAATCCCTTTATTCACCCACCTTCTCCACCTTCCACTAGCCTTCACCCGGGTCCCCCATCACACTGAGTGCCTTCATCAGCCCCTTAAACTGGTGTTTTCAAACTAGAGTCTGAGATCCGAAAGTGGAAAGTGAAATCAATGTATTGATTCACTCATCGTGTACACCAGATACAAACCATAAATATTAGGGTATGCTGCACGGAGTAGGTACTGTTTTGGGAAACTTCTGTGTGTCTATTTTGCTCAAATTAGATGTAATGCAATATATTACATATGCATGGCCTTCGTTATCTAGTCAGTAAAAAATATAGACACACACACACTCAAATGAATAAATCTTTGGCCGTGCATTACAGTCAGAGACATCTAAAAAGCACTAGAGTACAAGGCAACAACCAAACAAACCCACCAGCCTTTCGGCCATCCCCTGACCTGTTCCCGTCACCGATCCCTCGCTCTAGGCTTCGACCCAGCGTGGTCCGAGTCCAGAAGCAGTGCTTCTATGCACAGGTGGGATCAGCACTCCCAAAAGGACAGCAACTGAATTCACCGTCCATCTACTCCTTTCTATTTTAGCATAAGAGCTCCAACCACGCACATATTATGCTTGCTTGTTTTAATCAGTATCCCAAAAGCTTCTCCAGAAAAGGGACAAAATAGAGTTTGTTCTCCTTTAAAAGGGGGATGGGTAGGAAGGGAGGAGTTGATACCATGTGTCACCTTCTGCTTCTGTAATTCAAAACTCTCTGAAAGGAAGGCCAGCCCCAAGCCCAGCCATCACGGCCACCATCGCGGCGGCACATTAACTTAATGCCTACCATAGGAGTGAAATTGAGCATACAGACATTCTGACCTTTCTGTAATCAGCTCTAGTTGGGCAATTCCATTTGCATCTAAATTAGCACCAGAGTCCTCTCTGTAATGGCAGGTTTATGTGTGTGTCCTGAAAAACAAATTTCCCACCTGCTAATTGTTTTTTTGTGATCCAGTCACATTGGAACAAACAGATGGGTTCTACCTTCTGTCACTTAGGCAGGTGGCAGGGAGTGGGGTCAGGTGACTGTTGCATCCTCTCCAAGTTAGAAGCCACCTTTCCTTGGCATTTCCTTCAACATACAGGAGAAAACTAGCTAAGCGGGGGCTCGCCCAGGTCATCGGCGAGCCCTTAGACCCAGCAGATCTCACTGGAGGGGGAGGAAACGGTGAGACACAGCTGAACCCTGCCCACTGAAAGCAGCAGGGAGGAAGGGAATGAGGAGGCTTTGATTGCGTCGAACAGGCTCAAAGGGGCCTCCATAGGGAACACAGGCTAAGACCTGCCTGCTGCTGCCAGACGAGCTGGTGGCCGTGCACAGGGTTCATTCACCCAAGGGCAGCTGAGGGCATTGGCTCGGTGTGTGGGCCACAGCCAGCTTCCTCCCTCCAAGAATACAGAGCACAAAGAGCATGCAAGTATGGAAGGGAAGACAGACACCCTGGTTCTCAGCAAGCAGCCCCACTGTTTCAGCCAAAAATTCAGGACGGAAGACGCTCAGTTATTCCAAGTCTGCAAGGAGCCTGCAGTGGATGAGTCAGCCGCCACCCCCCATCCCTTCCTCCTCCCTTCTGCTCCTTGACCTCTAGGCCATGCCTGTTGCTGACTCTGCCACAGGCAGGCTGGGGAGTTAACCAGAGGGGAAGCCCAAAATCAATGAGTTTGGCTACTTATTCCTAAAATACTTGAGGAAGGAGAAATTAAAATGACGGCCACAGTGACATCAGCAACACATTTTAAGGAAAAATGTTAAAAATAAAGCCAGTGTCTCCCCTTTACTCCTTCTTCAATGTACCTGTAATACATTACATATAATAATCAAATCAATTACATATTTATGAGTTAATTCATTAAATATAATACACTTCCTCTTGCCTATCATAAACCTCTCCAAGGAGCAGTCAGCAAGTCATTTCTAAAGCTTCCCTTCCTGTGCTGTGTGTGCATAATTTGTACCCTACTACTTCCTTATAATAGAACTTACCAGAGTTTAAGTCAACCCAGGAGCCGTTACATTTGAACCTCATGCGATGGAATTTAGCTACTGAAATACTCCAAAGATCACATAAAACATGCATTTTGGACTATTTCAGAGTTTGATTCTGAGGTCAGAATTAACACAGAAACCCTGGGGCATTTCCACTCAGAAGCAAAGATCCGAGGCGTCTCCCCGAGATGGCCTCCATCCGCCCTCGGCTCTTTCCTAGTTGTTTCAGAAAGATTCTTCTCAGTTGCAGTATGAACAACCATAAAAACCACATCTCTGGCCCTGGGCAGTCTCTGAGCACCTCCTGTGTAAGGAAGGACTCTTCCCAGCATATTGCTCCAGCGGGAGCCCACACAACCTCAGGAGGATGAATGCCACCTGAGCTCAAGGATGCTTCCTGAATGAAAGGGCCTCACGGGGTGCTGCCAGAGCCCAAGGAAGGCTGGAGCAGAGGGCTCAGAAAGAGAGGGGCTGTGCTTCTGGCAGCCAACACACAGAGATCCACTCCCCCTTCTTCTGGACCCGGACGGACCCACCGCCTCCTTTGGCAGCACAGCTCAGGTCTTTCCAGCCAGAAAGCATTCTTCACGGTAAACGGAGATTCCAACCCTGCAGTTTGAAGTGTGCCTCACCCTGTGCTCATGCAAAGAGGGGGTGATAGGAAAATGCCACCTCCCCAAACTCGACTGTCCTTCCTATTCTGGGAGTCTTGTTAAACCCTCAGCTTCCTGCCCTACGAGGCTAGGTCCATTTCCTTTCCCGGTTTTCCTAATGCATTCTCCCGACCTTTAAGATTGCACGCGTACTGCAGAAATGACCGTGTCTGACCTACAGGGTGAATTCTCAGAGCACCTGGTACACGGGCGGGGACTCAGAGGGTAATCAATAAATGTGTCGAGATGGAAATCAGCAGTCCTGTTACTAATAAAAACACACTGTTTTTACAGTTCACGTTGGGGATGCCTTCATTAGCAAGGTGGTTAGATTCACTTGAGAATACGTGAAAAGGAGAGAATATTTTCCTTTTGTCTCAAATAACATTTCATTGAAAATACAGAGCTCAACTCATGCCATGCTCTTGAATTACAGCAACCTTGAAAAGTGATCCTTTGGGGAAAAAAGTAAAGCTTCCTTGGTTTTCCCCTTAATTTCTCTTCCTGATTGATAAGACACTCCTATTGTGAATTCTGATGAGACTGACTTTAAAACCCAACAGCAGATGGGATGTGGTTCATGGGCCCGAGTCTCAACCAGCAGCTTCTTTAGGATCAAGTATTTGAGAACCATTCTAAGGCCTATCACCTCCCTCCTCATTCAGTCTGCCTGCTGGGTTAAAGGTATTATTTGGACTGGAGTTTTCTACACAGACCAATTTTCCTAGACACTAAAGACTATAACAAAGGCAAGCCTTGATGACAAAAGACAGATTTCACTCCTGGCTTAGTTTCCATGAGATGGAAAGTCTTCAGCACAATGGAAGATTGAGAAAACGCACAGGTGTCTGCCCAAATGAATTCAATCATTCTAGTCTGTCTGGTCCTTTTTCTCTGTTATCCCCAGCATGCTCATCACCTGGCACTGGCCAGTCACAAGGTAAGGCACACAGGGGCACGCACCCCATCAGAGTGATTCTGTGTCTACCTCACCTGAAACGCAAGTCAGACCTCAACATGGCTGGGGGTTGTGGGAAGAGCAAAAAAGTTAGTGTGAGGCAAAAGAAAACTAGGACAAGAATGGAAAATACGTAGCCGGTGAACCTCCTTTCTGCTTGCCTTACTTTTCAATTTTCTTGTGACAACTTGGAGAAACACTTGCTGGACATTTGTTGCTGATAAAGGTTTCATGTGCTCCTAGGAGGGGGCAGGGAAAGAACAGAAGATTCACACCAACTTTCAGACCAGACCCTCCTCCCCTCTCCACAGCGGATTCCAAGAACCGATACCACCTGGCTGTCTCAGATAAGGCGGGGCTTTGTGCGAGCTACTTTGTGTGGTTCTATGCGCCAGCAGGGTGGGACCCTTCCTATCTTTCCGTAATTCAGATGCTTAAGCCCTGGATCAGTTGGTACAGCATTATCTCCCTCGTGCACTTGTTGAAGCTCAAAAGAAAGAAAGAAAGAAATCTAATTTCCCATTTCAAATCAAAAGTAAATGCAAGCTTAATTTATAACCCTAATTCTCCTTTCCTACCGTGGCAGAAAAGTGACATGAAGTACCACAGAGAGGTTGGAGAGGAGGAAGGTTTACAGTATCTTACAGCTGATTCAGATTCTAAAAAGGTGTGTGTGTGTGTGTGTGTGTGTGTGTGTGTGTGTGTTGAGACAATGAATACAGTTTAGGCTCCTAACTTGTGGCTTCTTCCAACTCCATCTCCCCTCTTTGCCCCCTTAGCAGGGCATACTTGTGCAGTGCACAGCAAGTACAGCTGTACAGCTGCCCAGCCTGTGTTCTTCTACAGAAGAATAACAGAAAGTTACAGGTTCCCATCCACAGAAACAGAATTTTGTTAACATATAAGAAACCTGGAGGTTTGTGGCAGGCACTTCTAATTGCTCCTCCTCCCAACCGCCAATATTCAGTCTCCCTCTCTTCCTTGGGAATGAACCATAACTTTCTAGCTAAAAAACTACAGTTCCCTCCTACCTTTGCATCTAGGTATGGCTGTACCTGTCTTGGCCAGTAAGGTGTATGGAATAAAAAAAAGGACTACTAAAGGAAGTTTTCTGTCACATTAAGGGAGTTTTCTGTTTCTGTTAAACCTTATGCAAACTGATATAGTGGTCTCTCTTCTTTGTAAGTAAATTGCTGTAGCAATCTCATGCTGGCATTAGAATAGTGCCTCACATATACTGGGTGTTCAAAATGTATTTGTTGAGTGAATGAATTAATAATGAAGGTTTTACATCAGGAGAAGACCAATTGGCAGCCCACGATCAGGCTGAAATGTAGCGTCAAGACTAATCCATAGCCCATTCTCCAAATAATCCTCCCAAACATAAGTTTGATTTTCAAAATTTTCAAAGTTTTCTTAACCAGGACCCATCATAAGAATGATATTTTACAATAATATATGATATTTACCATTACTAAGTACAAGGCACTCTGATTTTTTCTATTTTATTGTTTTTTAATTGCAACCTATCAAACCAAAATTGTGACTCATTACTATGACAAGACTCAGTGTTTGAAAACTGTTTAAAATGTATATAGATACTTAACTGTTAATTTTTCCGTTAACCAATAAACGAATGAGAGTCAACACTAAAATCTGGTATTTTTTAATTAAAAATCTAAAATATTCACAATTTCATAGAAACACTGGTAGAAAAAACCAAAACACTGTGATTATTTTGTTTGACATTTTTATACAGTAGTTGAATATCACTACTGATGTCTTGGGGTCTCTACAACATATAGTAAATAGTGAATCTGTACTGGGAAAATCTGCCTGGGACCTCGGAGACGCTGAGAGCTGGCTGGCTGGCCTGTCCTCCTATAGTATCCACTCCTGCTTTCCATGCCACATGGGCAAAGGGCAGCGTCCTCTCTCCGCACTCACCCCGGCTGTCCTCGTGCTGAGCTTAGTCTACTCTGGGTGGTTAAGTACTGGTGTTAGCTGTTCTTTCTCTCAGCTAATAAAGGAATCGAAAATGAGCTTCTCTTCCAAACCAGGATTCTCAAAGTCTACAGATACTAATTTAAGGATGCAAAAGGCATCAGGGGGTAGCAGAAAACAGACCGCAGTGGGAATGTCCAACACTTGCATTTTAATCCTTGGAGTCCGGTAACCTTGGGCAGGTCAAGCAATCTTTTGGCGTCTTCACTGCTCCCGCTGTGAAGCAAGCATACCCCTGACCTGAGATGTAATCCAGCAGAGCAAATTTGCATATGTCGATGAAGAAGGCCAATGACGAGATGGGGTGGGAGCTTCTGTGCAAAGCGCCTTCCTCCACAGTATTAGTGGGAACATAAGGTGAGGCGCTACGAGATAACAGAAAAGCACTTTGGAACACTTAGAGGACTCCCTAATGTAAATACAAAGCTACCACGTAAGCCTTCTGGGGATAATCTGATGTGAAGGCACTGGAAAAAACCACCTATTTCATAGCCTCTCTTCCTCTCCCAAACAGGAAGCTCGCAGTCTCTGAATATTTCTTTTCAAATCATGAGCATTAGTGTGCTCAGCTCTGAAATGATGGCATTGAACCAGATGATCTTACCCTCTCCGTTCCAAAACCATGAGATTCTTTGATTTCATATCAGTGACATGAGACAAGAGCTAATTTCTGTCCTTTGCCTTGGTAATCTGATCTCCCAGCCAAGCCCGCATATCCCTATTCTAACGTAGTGATAAGGGTGCGAGCAACATCCTTTTGATACATTTATTTAACGGACCACATATCTACAGAGTGCTTTTCATGTGTACAGTAAACCAGCATCTGGGGACACATAAAAGAAGTACAAGAAGCATCCTGTCCCAGTGGCACTTCCAGCAGCTGGCTGCTGAGACTCACGCGGTGAACCCAGTGGAAGGCTGCGCAGGGCCAGCGAGCTGCACTTCGGAACCAGAGCTAAGAGAGGCAGGTGTGTGCGTCGGGGCAGGGATTGAGCCCAATATGGGGACTGTCCCAGGACATAACAGACGAGTATATTCTGCACAGATGGGACGTAGGAAGAATGATCCAGCAGGAACCAGTAACAAGAACAGAGGCCATGGAAGGCACTGCTCTGACCTCACGTCTGCACATGAACACCTTGGGGGAAGGAAGGTTAACATGCAAGACAGGGACAGACGACGACGACGACGACGTCGATGTCGACGACAACAACGTCGACGGGTTTCCAGAGATGAGGGAGGGAGTCTGGTTTCTCTTCTGCAGGCGACAGGCACTTATTACGGGCTCTTCAACACGGCAACGCCATCTAAACCACTCCTCTCCATTTTTTGTGTGATATGAATAACCACTTACAAATCTCTAGAATTTAGAAAGGTTTTATTTCTGTCAACCTGGTAGAGAAAACTGGTCTGAGTGTTTCCTCCCACATGCAGCATCACCCAGCAGAGTCCTTCTGGCCTCTCTGCCCCCCTCACTAACGCCTCCTCCAGGAGAGGAGTAGCAGCTTGTCATTCAGAGGTGCCTGTCCCTACCTCTCTTCTTCGGGGAGCCAGACCGCCAGCAGGAAGTACACATTCTTCTCTGCTCCTTCCCCCACAGCTTCTATGGGGCGTCTGGCAAGTCTGTCCAATCCTGGGGGTCAATATTGGCAATCTTCTTTTGTTTTTTGTTCTTCCTTTCTAAGGATTTATTTATTTTAGAGGAAAAGCACAAGCAGGAGAGGCAGGAGGAGGGGAAGAGAGAACATCATGTGGGCTCCAAGCCCACAGCAGACAGAGACCGAGGCAGGGTTTGATCTGAGATCACTGCCTGAGCCGAAACCAAGAGAGGGACGCTCAACCAACTGAACCACCCTGGCGCCCCAATATTAGGCAATCTTACCCACAGGTATAAACCCTATGCTCCAGCATTAGTTTTATTGATAACAAAGGCCCTACACTGACCTTCTGTCTCCCTTGCTTGTAGTTCTCAACTTAGCAGAACTCAGATGGGGAAGAAAGCCCCGACACCTCAATTAGACCAGACAGACTTTTCTGAGACTGTATAACCTTAGCTATGCACGTGCAGTTTCCACTGATTCCTGTAAATGCTTTAGACTCCAAGGCCAGTGCTTAGGTGAAATGGCATTGTCACTCCAGACACGGCCAACCTATGGCAAATGACAACATTGTTCCCAAAACAAACATATGGAATCACACAGGCAGTCCTAATAGGGAACTTGGGACAGCAACTCAACATTGATGGCTGCTGTTTTGGGCCCTCAGCAACATGAGATATAACACCCCCCAACCCCATCCTGGCATCTCCTCTCCTCGGCCCCCAAAGGGTCCAGCCAATACAGAGTACGTCCCAAGGCCACACCGCCCCATAGCACCAGGTGTGACTTACACTCAAGTAATCCCCACAAATGCATACCATCCCTTCTTCCCTCCTAACCCTTTTCCACGTTGTTGTTGTTTTTTTAAGATCTTATTTTCTTGAGAGAGAGAGAGTGAGCATGTGGGTGTTGGAGGGAGAAGCAGGCTCCCCACTGAGCAGGGTGTCCCACACAGGGCTCGATCCCAGAACCCTGGGCTCATGACCTGAGCTGAAGGCAGACACTTAACTGACTGAGCCACCCAGGCACTGCATCCACAATGTTTAAAATAAAGATCTATATTCTATCTTCTCTGAGGTAAACAAGCAAGCTATACACAAGATGAATGCTCAGCTATATTCTAAAGGGATTAATGTGTGATGAGACTAAATGATAACACGTTGATTAGGTGAGGTTGAAAATTCCAAGAACGCATTTCCCAGCTGGAGCCTCTGTCAACATCTGATTCAATCTCAGGCCCCTCCAAGGACAACTGGGTACACAGGCCATGAATTACTTATATCTTAGGTGCCATGTCCAAAGGAAGAAAAATACTGTTTATTTTTAAATTATCATTCATTATTACTATTATTAATAGTAGCTCCAGAAATAGCTACCATTTATGGAGTCCCAGCTCTGTGCCATTCATTATCGTGCCTCATATACATTATCCGGGTTAATTCAATCTGGCCTTGCAAAGTAGGGGTCAGGGTCCTCATTTCACAGATAAGAAACATGAGGTTCATAAACTTGCCCCCAAAGTACACAGTAAGGGGCAGAGATCAGATTCCCCAGAGACCAGGTCTGCCCACTACCAAACATCATGTTCTTTGTACTATTTTGAGGAAAAGCCAAGATAAGAGGTCTAATGCTCCCTTGGCATTCTTATCCCCTATCCTCTAAAAACTGAGTGAAAATACTTTGAAAATTGCATTGAAATTGAATTGTATTAAAATTAAAATTGAAAATAGTTGTATCAACTATGTGGGCTGATTAAGGTCAAAGACACTACCTCCCATTACAAGAGTTGAGTTATGGTATTTTGGAGGATTTATACCCATCCCAGCCCTTTTACCACTCTACCCCTCCTCCAACTCATTCAGTGATGTTTCTCAGAAGCCAGCTGATCCCAGTCACAGGTCGGGACTTCACTCCAGAAAACAGCTTCTCTGAAGAGCTCACTGAGCACCTTCCTCCTGGGAACCATCAAAAGAGCTGAAATTGATTGTTGAGCCAACAAGAAAGGAGAAAAATGCTCTTAAGAGGGGAAAAAAAAAAGATGTAATGTGAAACACCAACTTTCCTACTGTCACTGGACACCTGCCAACAATATAGAATCAACACCTAAGATTAGGACAATTATAATAATACATTAAACTGCCACTCACAAAAGCATTAACTTCTGGCCCTTGATGCTCCTAGCTATCCCAGAAAGTACCATTCCTCCGACCTTGGTCATACACCAAAATGGACTCGACCAGCACCAGCTAGGGTTGCAAAATGGAGTCTTTTAGATGCAGTGACTACCTCAATACAATCCCAGTACAGTTAAACTTCTGGCCCCAAGGAGAACAATGGTTTTCAAATACAGATCTCCAACGTTCACCTTGATTTGGAATCCAATGATTCAAACACGTTTTCAAGGACATCATATCGCAGTTGTTCTTAACCCTGAATCTATGTTAGAATCACCCAGGGAGCTTTTTAAAAATACCCATGTTTACACGCCATCTGGGCCCAGGTAAACCAGAATCTCCAGGGATGGGACCAGGCCTCCCTGTTGATTCTGATGTGCACCGGGGTGAGGACCCTTGTCCCAAGGACCCTACACTATGCAGGTGCTAAGATGTCATCTAAGATATTTCAGCTGACGGAGTAACAAAAGCCAAAATAGAATGAAATAAAAACAACCAACCAAAAACAAACAAACAAAACCTTGTGATTTTTGCTGAGCAGTACTCTGTATATATAAGGCTGACAATCACATTCCTTCCAAAGCAAACTCAGGCCCAGGAGGTAAAGGAGTGCTTCAGGTCACATGGCAAGTCAGTGTTGAGACCCCCACCCCGTGTTACACAGTCATCAAATTATCCTGCTTGAGCAATGCCATCTTCTGCCACCTGCCACACAGGGTAAGTATTGTGCAGAGCTTGAGAAAAGAACAAAACTTCTATTTGAGGAAACAAAGGAGTAATGTGAAAGCTTCCAAAAACTTCACTTATCCAACTGGACAGCAGAATACTGCCCATTACTAAATTAGTTAATTGTCCAAATGAGTACTCTAGAATTTCCCAAGAATAAAAGCAGGGCTTGATTAATTCCCAACTATTATGGGAAGACCCATTATAGAAGAGTCAATGTTTTGAATTAATGAGAAGGAGAATCCAAGTACTGGTTGAAAAAAAATAGGTTGATAGTATACCCACTTCCTGACCCTCCTTCCGCCATTAATAAAGGGAAGCAGCAGCATGGTCAACACCCTGCCCTGCTTTCAACACCAGGAGGTACACAGTGATCTAACAGCATTCTGGGCTGCTAACCTCACTCTCAGGATATGAATTAAGGGTTCCAGGGGAGAATCTGCAGATTAACTAAAAATACTGTTCTTTCTTCCTTTTAAAGGAGGGCCACCAAAAAATTAAACCCAGGAGCCTCTTCATGGATCCACTAGATGGTGCAAGCTCTCCTTTTAGAGCAGACTTACCAAGAGGAGAAACTCAAGCAGGACATCAAAAATTAATATGGGTGCACCTAAACAGCCCCTGATTACATAGGAGCCCTGAGAGAAAGGGGATTTGCTCTCAAAGAAATCTAGTTTGCAATTAACAAAAGCATAAGAGAATTTTTTCTAAATTCTGCACCGGGAGCTCATGAGTTAATTTATGCCAAGGAAGGGATCACGGAACTAAGATTTACTTCCAACAGGGAAAATGGAAAGAGATGACAATACTAAAGCCTCTAGACCTGCAGTTCTGGGTTTGGTCCAAGCTTGGCCAGTAGTCAGCTGTGTAAGCCTGAGCAAGTCACTTAACCTCTCTGGTCTTCAATGTTTTTATCGGAAAAAGGAGGAGTTGGGACTAGACAATCTCTTGGATTATGACTAGTACTAATATTCTGTGGGCATATATAACATACTGTGTTCCTATCTCCAGTTCAATTCTTCCATTTAGATTTGGGAAGAACTTCACACACAAAGGATACGCTTCATGAAATCCATCCAGTCTGTGAAATTTGCTTAAACGATTACTAATTCCTTTACAGATACGCATTCCTAGAATACCTACTGGGTGCCGAGCATTGGGCTGACACCTCCATCAGGGATAAGGACATGGAAACAAAGGAGTTCCTCATCTTTGCGCCACATAGAGCTCCTCTATAAAACTGAAATCTAACACGTTTCAAAGTTATAAACTTCATAAATTCTGACAGAATGCTATCTTCAAAGAAAAAAAAAAACTGGAGAGCTAAATCTATTAGTTCTATTAAAGTATGTTATCACAAATGTAAATATCACACATGCTTATCCAGAGAGTTGAATGTCTTGATAAATAACCATGAAAATGATACACTGCCAATTATTTTTAACTTGATAGATATCTCTCAATCTCTCATTTTGGTCAATGTCAATTCTGGATGTGGAGAGCACATTTTAAATATGACTCTTAGAGCCATCACTGATTTTTAAGTAATATGTTTTCATTCCTTTTCCTTCTGCTTCTTTCTAGAAAATTCTGTATCTTCCTTTATATTGTTTCAGCGATATCTGTCTCAAATCTGGTCATTCCCATTGTGGACTTGTGCAACAAATAAGAGGTATCTCACTTTAAGCAAAAGCCGTGTCTGCCCAACCCTAAACACGCCTTCCCTCAAGCACTTTTCCCACTCCATGCCACCCGAGTGCCAGCTGTCAGCCAAACATCAGTCCATCAACCTGATGAGACCCCCAACAGCTCCTACTACTTGATCTCTCCTTACCTTTTTCCTCTCTCTCCCTCCCATTTGCTTCACACACACATCACTACCTAGTCACCATATCTATGTTCACACATTCACTTACTCAGAAAACAGGAAAATACCTATATGGACTAGGCCATGTGCTAGATATGCTGCTATACTATGTGTACGATAAATGGACATATAAATAAATAGTGGTCTCTACTCTCACGACGTTTGTCACCTAGTAGGAGAGTAAACCCACAATGATCTTACAAGGCAACCTTTAAGTGCCACGTGAGTGATAGCAACGAAATTCTAAAGATGTGAAGAGTGACTGCCTCCATCTGGCTGGATCAGGAAGACTTTCTGAAGGAAGTGCCGTGTGGTTGGGACACTGGAGGATGAGAAATAATCAGATAAGGTAGATGGAAGGGAAAGGCATCTCAAGGAGAGGAAAGGCATAAGCACAGGCGATTAAGTGGAAATCCAGTTCCTACTTGACGTATAGTACGTGGTCCAAGATGGCTGGACTTGTCAGTCTCTGGAGAGGGAGATGCGAGGAAGTTCAGGGTTAGCCTGGGAAAAGATGCAAAGATTCAGAAGATTCACTTGGCAGAGCCCAGTCTAGCCTTGGAGTTATTTCTCCTACTACTTTGATGCCTACGGTTCCCTGCCTATTCCCTCCTGGAAATATGCCAAATTTTATAAATTACAGAGTAATGAAAGAGCTACCTGGTGATCTAAAACTATGATTCTCCAACAAGTACCCAGTAAGAACTAAAAACGGAGCAACAGAATTAACACACACCAAGCACTAACTCTCCAAGCAACACTGTAAAATATCAACTCATTGAACCCTCACAGGTCCTGTAAAGAGAAGCCCTATTATGTCATCCACATGTTACAAAAGAGGAAACCAGCTCAGAGAAGTCAAAGTGCTACTCAAGGGCACAGAGCTGGCAGGTGGCAGGGCTGGGGCATTGACCCCGGCAGCCTGACTCTGAAGTTCACACCATGTTAAATCCTTCGTGTATTTAGCCTTACTAAAGGCAAAAGGCCAGCCTGGGAGTCACTGAGCGGAGCTCAGCAGAAGGTTCAGAAGGGTGCTCACAGAGCAGAAAACCTCTTAACTTTTCAGCGTGAACCACAGTAGGCTCAAAATTCTGTGTGCTCATAATGTTCACAATCACCAAACTGTGGAAGGAGCCAAGATGTCCTTCAACAGACGAATGGATAAAGAAGATATGATCCATATATAAATGGAATATTACTCAGCCATCAGAAAGGATGGATACCCAACTTTTGTACCAACATGGACGGGACTGGAGGAGATAATATTGAGTGAAATAAGTCAAGCAGAGAGAATCAATTATCGTATGGTTTCACTCAGATGTGGAACATAAGGAATAGCACGGAGGACCATAGGGGAAGGGAGGGAAAACTGAAGAGGGGGAAATCATAGAGGGAGACAAACCATGAGAGACTACTGACTCTGGGAAACAAACTGAGGGTTACAGAGGGAGAGGGGTGGGGGGACAGGGTAACCAGATGATGAGTATTAAGGAGGGTACGTGTTGTGATGAGCACTGGGTGTTATCTGCAACTAATGAATCATTGAGCACTACATCAAAAACTAATGATGTACTAAATGCTGGCTAACTGAACATGATAAAAAAAGGATAAGGAAGATTAATTAATTAATTAATTCCCTCATAAAGAACTCAGTCACTGGATACCACTACGTCTAGGTATATGTCAATGAATAAATGTGCCTTCCTCTTTGCTCCCTATTTTACATCTGTTTACTCCGGCCAGTGTTCCTGTTTGGTTTTGGGTTTTGGCACATTATTTTAAAGACACAGCATCATAAAGACAGGGACACCCCCAGGACACCAAGAAGCTGGCTTTGGGCCATGGATCCCAAGGCCAGGTCACTCTTTGCACTGCGAACATGCAAAACGAGATGGAAGATTTGGGCCTAAATTCACCTCACGGTATGCCTAGGCCTCAGCATACCACATGGCTTACCTGGAGCCTCATGTCTACAAACTGTTCAAAGACAGTGGTTCCACAGTCTGGAACCTTATCACTAGATCTCAGATATTAATTATAAGATTTTCTTTAGAAAAAAAGAAAAGTGAACATTCCAATAGCTTCTATTATAATCTATTCCTACGTTCTCAGAGGCTTTCCACAACAAATACTCGACATTTCATTATGTTCCACAGCTGGTCCACAAGGGATGCCTCTGGGATAAACAATCTACTCTCTTTGGCTTTTCTATATATTGATGAGGGGAAAAGTATATTTGTAAATGGATCTAAAATGCCTGAGTGCATCAACTTTCCACTTAATAACCAGGAATATGGGAAGTGAAAAAAAGTAATAATGGTTACAGTGAAACAAGGAAAATCTGCCAACCCCATCTCTGCTAGGGAGCACTCGCTTCCCCTTCTGCCCACAGCACCGGGCATGGTTGGGGGGGGCCCAGTCAGCAGTACAACGATGATGCATTATATGCATTATATGATGTATTATTATATTACATGCATATTATTATATATATGTGTGTAATATATATCATTACATATGTATATGTAATGTATATATATGTACATATATACATAATGTATATATATACATTATGTGTGTGTACATATATATAATGTATATGTATATATGTAATGATATATATTACATGTATTATATGATGTATCATTATACTGTAATATACATGACACCAGTATATGGCCCATTTTCCCACTGCCAAGCTGACCACATTACCATTTGAAAGAAGTTTTTGTGGTGCTGATATCACTGTACACATATCTTCACAGTATTACAAAGGAGAGCAGAGTTGATTTCACAGTATACATAATGGCACTTGTCCAACACCCTGAACAATGGGAACTTCTCACAATGGAACACCGCACACACTAGGGAGCAGACAGCCACTCTTAGAACCCACACACCAGAACTCAACAATGTCCTTTCACTACTCACCTTAGATGCTACGACTACTAAGTCTGTAAATGATGAAGTATTTTGACTTGTGCTATCTGCTTTGGCGGCTAAAACAGCTCCAGAGGGAGGCAGAAGAGACTGTATCCCCTTTTGAATGCCTAGCTAGTTTGGGAAAGTTTCACTGCTGCCCAAAGCTCTGCTCTCTACCTCCTCATCTGGTCTCAGAGTCTTGGCAGGCTGCCAGCATGGGGTTTACCTTAAACAGGGTAAGCCCCTTAAGGTGGTACGTAAAACAGGGACCCGTGTCTTCAGAATCCTTGTCCAGTGAAAGAGTGTAAGAAGCCAACGTGCCAGCAGAAGGGCTGAGATCAGTACCATCACCCCGCGTGGTCCATGCAGCTCCCGGTTGCTGGCTAACAGAAGTGTCAGCCCTACCTATTGAATCAGATCCTGCAACTCAGGACTTTGAGAGTAGGAAGTTCCCAGGTGATTGTCTTTGCACATTTACTAAACTCGGGAATCTCTAGCACCGAGACTCAGAATGAGCAGGCAAAGAATTCTACGTACAACTGAGTTGACATCACATTCTAGAGAAAGAAGGAAAGAGTAAATCTAAAAGTTTGGCTGTCTGTGAAATGAAATGAAAATGGGTGAAGGAACAATAAGCCTAGGACAGATCCCCCGTCCAGTAACACGGTGTCACGTGAAGGCTGTCTCATTTCAGAGACCCAGCTGGTGGAGTTAATGGGTGATGTGAGTGTAGTGCTAAGTGCCGGAGACAAAAGGCACCTTAAGTGCAATGCCTCACTGATTCTTCCCAACGGCCCACTAAGGCAGGTACTGTTTTACCCATATGTAATACATGGAGACGAAGGTACTTGCCACAATCACGTTGCTAGTTAAGTAGCAAAGAGCCAGAACTCAAACTAAAGTCTCTCTGGCCTCAAGACCCATTTTTTGAAATGTTAAGCTAGACAGACTGCTTCCCCAAAGTGTGTTAATCAGATACAATGTATTAACTGAATATATTAGATGGCACACACCTTCAGTTTTCAATTAATAAATCAAGGATTTCCAAGTCAAAGCCTGTTATAAGTGTCACTAAAATCTTCTGGGTCTATTTAATGGCTGCCTCTCAATGGACAGAGCAATTATTAATTGAAGCTGTCTTAAGCTGGCCTGCTGGATAGGATTTCTTCAGTCCAAATTCCAGGACACTACTGCTGCTGTGTGCCACACAGCTGCAGGCCCACGACAGGATAGGCTTTTTAATTACCTCACTCACCTGCCACCACTGACGGACCACAGCGATCCCTACATCTGGCCTCTTGGCTTGAGCGGTACTCTCCTATTTCAATCCGGGGTTACTGAGGAGACGGAACGAATGTGAGGGCCACTGCCACTGCCATCCTAGCTCCTCTGTCACACCTGGATCCCTGGCATCAGGCAGGGAGCACGAGGTATATTAGAAGCTGGAGATGGCAGCAGGTGTGTCAAGCCCTCCTGCTGAGCTCAAGCATCGCAGCGCGCAGCCTCCCCAGCTGCCAACTGGCCCCAAACGGAACACCTGCCTCCCTGCCCGGCCCCACTGGAGCCTGCCTCAGCCTGTGAGGCAAGAGCAGCAGCTTCCAGAAGGAGTGACCTCATTTCTCTAGGGTATCCCTGAGATCCCTTCACTTCACACCAGACCGGCGCTCTGTGGGCCAGTTGGGCGCACAGGTAGGCTTTCAGCATGGTGGAGGATGGAATCATTTTCAATGCCTGGGTGACTCTAGGCGTGGTAAGAAACAAAGTTCCATATGAACAAGTATAGCTCAACATCATTGAAGATGATGGAAGAGGAACAAGCAGCTAGCCGGGGGGAAAAAAAAAGAGGGCTGGGAGGGGTCGGCATATATCCAGAGCCTTTAGTGACTGGACACTTGGGTCAATAATGTAGAGAATGACTTTTAAAAAGCAGATTACTGGGAACCTGAGTGGCTAAGTGTTTGCCTCTGGCTCAGGTCATGATCCCAGGGTTCTGGGATCGAGTCCCGCACCGGGCTCCCTGCTCCACGGGGAGCCAGCTTCTCCTTCTCCCTCAGCCTGCCACTTCCCCTGCTTGTACATATGCTTTCTCTCTCTCTCTCTCTCTGACAAATTAAAAAATAAATAAATAGAGACACCTGGGTGGCTCAGTTGGTTGAGCAGCTGCCTTCGGCTCAGGTCGTGATCCCGGCGTCCTGGGATCAAGTCCTGCATCAGGGCTCCTTGCTTGGCGGGGAGCCTGCTTCTCCCTCTGCCTGCCATTCTGTCTGCCTGTGCTTGCTCTCTCTCCCTCTCTCTCTGACAAATAAATAAAATTTAAAAATAAATAAATAAATAAATAAATAAATAGCAAATTACTGAAATGCATAAGTAGAAGTATGAAATGGAGAGACCAAGATATGATTCCATGACAGTTTTTCATATGGCCCACCCCAGAGCTGGAGCCTAGTTCGGAGCTCCGTGACTCAAGGGAAACTGTCAATGATTTAGCAAAGAACCACCACATTCAAAAAATAAGATCCCAAAATTCCAGGGCCAAGAGGGCATCCTTATTCCATGCTTTCGATTCCTTCTTTTTTCCAATTTCCCACTAAAAGGAATGCCCTGCTCAGTGATGTTTTGCAGCATTACTGGGACCAGACACAAAACTTCACGGTGTTTTTCATCAGGAAGTGACACGGACTACAGCAGTGTGCCATGCCGGGCCTCCAGATACGCAACAGGAACTCAGCCAAAAGAGCTGGCAGGGTCTGGTCTCTATGCTCTGGCCACTCCAGAACCCCATCCCCACCTTCTCCTGGACTAGAGGTGCGTGAAGAAGGGTGGATAGGAGACATGGAGCAAAGGGACACTGATGTGACAGGCTGCTCTGCCCACTCTGCCCTGGAGACCAAGAACAGTAGAACCTAAGAAGTCATCACATGCCTCCTGTCACTTCAGCACCCAATTACAACTCATTAATATGTATCGGTAGTGACCACTTGAAGCCAGTATTTAATTGCTCTTAAAACCTTCAGTCACAAGTTTCACTGGGCATGAAAGTCAAAAACATCCCCAGCCAGTGAGAGCCCCGCTGGGCTCTCGACGGGTCCCAGCCCACCCAACCCACAGACACACTAAGAACACATGGGTGACGCACAAGTATGGCTGTTCCCAGCCTCTCAAAATCTCCATCTTCTGCAGTCCCCAAAAAAACTTCCATCCATCAACCTAAGTCAATAAGCCATGAGTTATTGAGCTCACAGGATACAGATCATGAATATGTATGTGTGTGTTTAGAAGACAAGATTGTAAAACAAATGGGCTCCACGGTAGCTTAGAGAACGCCAGTGCACATGCCTTAAAGGAAACGGCTGGAATTATTCTACCTGTGTATATTGTTCAAGCATGGTTTCAGCACACAAGAGACTGTGGGAAAATCCAGGTTTTCTTACAGATTTTTGGCTTCTGTGTTTCCAAGCACACTTGTATAGAATACCTTGCTGAGTGAAAACAGCCGTCTGCTCTTCATAAAAAACAAAGAAAGGTACAGGCTTTCTTTGAGGTCACAGGGATCCGTGTGAATGCCTGTGAGCTGCATGCAGAAAGGGCAGGTGTGTCATTCATTATTTTCCCTGCCCTCCCCCGCTTCCTTCAGCACACTCCCCCTTCAACGTCTCCGCCTCCAACAACTACACACAGCCTCAAACTTCTGCCCCAATTAACTAACAGTCTCCAAAAACAGAGCCAAGGAATCCACCAAACAGAGAACATACTAGTCCACAAGACCAAAATAATATGACTGAGCCCCCGATGTTATTCCAACGCCCTTCCCCTCCAGATGCCTTGTAGTCCCCTCTTTCTTACCATGCTGGGGCCAGGACAGGCCCTGAGGCATCTCCTGTCTGCCCAGGAGCCCTGAACAACACACCAGCACAGAGATTCTTCCGAGCTAGTAACAAGGCCAACCATCTTGCCTCACTTCCAATTCTAGCTCTACAACACAGCCGGATCACCACATTCAAAAGGTCTTCAAAAAGATCACCTGCAGAGGAGGGGCTAAGCTAACCTGGGCTGAAAGCCAGGAGTCTGGCTTTGATACTCTAAATCTGAGAAGCGGGACAGGTCCCTCAGGCCAAGAGATCCCTCCGGTGGTGGAGGATTTTCTGGCCACCTGTGTGGAGCGCACAGTTGATCGCGGAGTTGACCAGCAGAAGGCGGAGACCCATGCATGCCCATATTCAGCGAAGGAAGGGGGAAAGTGAAGTCCCTGCTGCTCACAGACTCTACTAGAGAACCAGGAGAGTCTGCAGAGTGGACGATATCAAAGGGGAACAGAGATCCCCAGGGAGTCAGAAGTGTTGGGTTCGTTAATAAAGCAATTCTTTAAAATCCCAATATTTTTCAACAACATTTAAGTGCATTTAATGATCTGGCCGGGTAAAGCTGGCAGGCACACATGGGAAAAAGAAAAGCGGTCATCTCTTTCAGGTAGTCTAGAAGGGTTTTAGGGTAGTGAGTAGGATGATACCTTCTCCCTAGGATCTTTGTTCCTTGTATCCCTGTTTTCTTCAGCCCTCTCCCTTCTCCGGAACCCCCTTCCTTTCTGCTGTTTTTCAGTTCACCGACACACTTCCCCAAATGCCAGCCATACCTGCTGCCTTATTTTGTCACCCGCAGATTGGTCCTGAGCCTCTTATCCCCAGTGCCCCTCTGCAGGGAAACTGCTCACCTGGGAGTCAGGTTAGGGTCCCTCCCGGTCCTCATTCTCCCTGCCCCTGACATGACCACAGATATCATTTCCAGATGGTGAAGTTCCTATCACATTGGGTCGCTGGGTGAGGAGAACATGGAGAAAAGCTACCTGCAACCATCCAGCCCATACTCCAAGATGGACAAGCAGTGTGAAAAAACAGACATTTGTTGTTTTAGCCCGAGATGTTGGTTTCGTTCGTGACCGTGGCCTGCTCATTTTGACTGGTGTACTAAACTCCTTCAACAAGCTCATCCTGACCAAAAAGACCACGTGCATGCGGGGACCATTTGAACTTCTGAATATTCTGCGCACAAGGAAGCAAGTATTACAGGTCCATCGTTTTCACAGCTACAATCAGGAAAGCCATGGAAACCAGCCAACAGTTTGGAAACACAGAAACCCACCTCTTAGACCTCCAGCTACAGAGAGTGAAAGCCACCACGGGCCCCTGCTACTGTACTCTGAAATCCTCACCACACGTCCCACAGGCTGTCTCCCCAGAAGACACAGGCCTCCTCTGATGGATCTTCTCAGAGTACAGAGCACTTTAAAGAGGACACGCCAGCCAACCTCTCCCCCTCCTTCCCTTGGGGTCACATTTGCACTGCAGTCCGACAACTCTCCCTGCTCCCTATTTTCTCTGTCACAAGCATTTCCCCACCCTGTTCCCTATTTTCTCTCTCCCAAGCATTTCCCCTAATAAAATCCTTGCATATTTAATCCTCTGTCAGCATCTGCTTCTTTGAGAACCCAGACTAATACAACCATCCCAAAGAATATTCAGCCTTGAAAATTTAGCTTTCATAAATTAAACATACAAAGACAACAGAACTCACTCTTGCTGGTTAAGGGCTATCGAAAGTCATAAATAACCAGGTTTGTACAACATGACGTCCACATCTATGTCTGGTTCTAATTCCTAAAGGATCCATAGGAACACGGTATCATTTTTTTCTAGTGTGACTTTTACAAAGTATGGTTTTAAACCTATCTCCAACAATTGATCTTTTCCTAAATGTCCAAACAGGCTTCCAATCCCTTATTCTAAACCCTGGAGACCATGCATATCTTGGAATTCAAACTTTTCATAGTTTAGAAAAGTAATGTGTACATTGGCCGTATTTGACTAACCCAGCAGGTCCAAGGTCACACTCTATAATCAAATACATTACTATTTCTTCCACAAAACATACAAATTATGAACACAAGTGGAATAAAACCAAACAGCCTCAAGATAGTTCAGGTAAGGGTTTGCCACCAAATGAGTCCAGCAAAGGTTAGGTTGTGCTGCCATTTCAATTATTAAAAAGGAAAAAAATTAGGGGTTTTCTAAGCTTTTCGAATTTCTGAGTTGTGGATAAAAGACTATGGACCAGTATATCTGCACTACAAAAAACGTGCAGCCCTTTGAAAAAAATCAAATACACCTTTGCACTAACAGAAGAATGACTGGTCACACCCCAGCACTGGACGGAGAAAGCATGTAGCAGAAGGACTCACAGAGAGAGCGCTATATTGTGCACACAAAGACTGGGGAGAGGTGAGGGAGAGACAGCCTTCACTTGCCAAGTGCCCACACCCCACCTCTCATTACCCACAACTCTTCATGATGACTTCATCTCTGGTTAGGAAATGCTGTGGAAATACAGTTTATGAGAATTGATTGTGATGTAGGCATATGTTTAAGTATGAATTTATTTCTATTATTTATGAAACAGAGAGAATGAGTTCACCTCTGCAAACCACCTACATGGTTGAGATGGCCAGTAACTAAAATGTCACGCATGAATTGGGAGCTGAGAGCGTATACGATGGAAATTTATTTAGGATACTAAATGGAACACAAAATATGAAAAATCTAGACAGAAACTCCTACAGTAGTAGGCCTGAGACATCCAGCTACCCCTTCCCTCATCAGAGGAAAGGACACTGGCTCTAGAAGGTGAGTGCTCTCACTAGGAACTCCCCCAGAAGCACCCAGTTCTGGACTTCTTCCTTCATCTGCCTTGGGGTCCCTGTCTGGCCACTCACAGGAGGCTCCTTCTTCAACCACTGAGAGCCAAGAGGCATAGGGGAGGCTGATTACCCTCTCCCTTGCCCTGCCTCCTTCCTAAAAATTTTCAATTCCCAATGATTAAAACACACACACACTCACACACACACACACACACACACCCCGATTGGGGAGTAAGGAGAAAAATAAATTAGGGAGGAAATATTCTCCCTAGTCTCTGAATAGCCTTGGGAGAAATTGCCTGCAAAGGATAAAAGCTAGGGAATTTTAATTAGGGGTTGGAAATTCAAATCTAATATAGCAACGTTCCCTTTGCATTTTATGTAATCAGCACTGACTGTATTTTTTTTTCACAATAAGGATGTATTCCTAACTTCATGATCTTAAAAGACCTCATATTTTAATTATAGGCATAAGAGAGCAATATTAGTTAATATATATAAAGTGCTGTTAAAATTCCCTGTGAACCACTGCCCGGGAAAGCATCACGTGCCAGCACTCTGCCTGCCACTTTAACAAACCTCATTCCACTAGTGGGCTGTTTATTTAGCGTCCCAAGTCCAAGGCTCTGTCCTTGGCACCAGAGATAGCCCAGTGAACAAGGCAGGTGTGAACCTTACCCACAAGAAGCAGGCAAGCCACTGTGGAGACAGCCATTAAACAAGTTATTGCACATTTAATGATTTGATTCCACTTGTGGTTAGTGCTGTGAAGGAGTAGCACAGAGGGACCAGTCAGATCCTCATAAGAGTCTCTGACGTGGAGCCCATCCTCAATTATGGATAAAGAGTTATCATTAATATTTGTAATATTAAGGTATGGTAATTATAGTAATGTAAAATATCCTGAACAAATAATCCTTATAATTATCACTATTACAATAATGACTTGGGAAATTATTTTATATCAACTGGTCAATGAGGAAGGCATGGAACTACATGAGGAAGAAAGTAAATGTGTGCGAGAGTATATGGATAATGACTCCCAAAGAATTTCAGTAGCAATGTGGTATTCCTTCACAGAGAATTCCTCCATGCAGAGGCTTAGAGACCTTCCATATAAGACATCCACCGCACCTCTGGAATGGCAAGACACCAACAGAAGGACAACCTGAAAACAAACACGAGGTTTGCATTTTCACAAGATATGTCCTTTATTTTCCAAGGCAGATTTAATTTTGAACACTTGGTCCCTCTAGGCTCATAAGCCACTAAAATCATCTAGAAGCATCAATATTTTGATGTTTAAGCCACATTCAAGATTACCTCTTGAACTTAGAAGTAACAAAAAGCACACTGTCAGATCGGGAACACTGTTTGTTTTGGAAAATACTGCCACTACATGCAAAAGGCAGTAAATGGTAAAAGACGAACATCTTCTATCAGGACCTGTGGCTCTAAACTTGAAGCCCCATTACCATGGCTTCAAAGTTGCCATAATAAGGCATTCTTTGATTCTGTAAAACGAGAGCCCATGGAAATGGTACTTCCATATGCAGAAATGTGGGCATCCCATCAAAACAACACGTGATAAACTTATTGTTTATCTCCCTACGAGGGTTGGCAACTCTACTAACTGGACGAAAATTCTCTGAACTCAATATTCTATGTGTCTCTTTACTCAGTGAGGAAAAACTTATAATTAGAATTCTAGGTCCATGGGTGTCTCCTGACAGCTCACAGCGGAAATGCTATCAGTTGATTTATAATACAAAATGAGAGCATCATAAGGAATCCAGAGTGGTGCTAATGAGACCTTTGTTGGGACCTTAACTTGCTTCACTTTAATTTTTACTGTCACAGAATTGTTATAAAAACATCAAGTTCTATTAAGGAGATGGCAAATCCATGGCCCCTGTGTTATCCTGGCCCCTTTCCCCACCACAGTAAGCCCTGCACTCTCTAGGACAGGCCTGGCCTAGGAGGACAGCCCAAAAAAGGGTTCCAAGAAGCTACTACCCATGAACTGACATAAACACAAGAGTCAGTGTCATTTGCCAGTCCTCAGGTAGACTGTCTTACTCAACATTCCACGATGCTGTGTTCTATGACACCAAACGGATCCCAACAGACTTCAGCTGTCACCACCATTAAGATCTTTCATATTGCTGAGAAACATGAATGGAATGAGACGAAGAATCAGGCTAAAGTCACCATCGAGTCAATTACACTGTTCACCACCCCCAGCTTCCGTCACCTGTACCATCAACAGGTAAGATCGCCTCAGCCAATCACTGACCTTGTGAAGCGCAGGAGCCAAGACCGGTACCAAGAATCCATTGTAAATATAATTGACAAGCTGATTGCGAATCAAGGGGTGAGCCACCTAAGAGAGAAACAGGCAGTCATGAAAAAGGCAAAGAGTTTCATCGTTAGGTCTTCTTAAAATCATACATTTCTGTGAACATCTTACATTCAAAAAGGAAATTCAGATTCTGGCCATTTATTCCATGGTTAAAAAATAATTCAGACTTCAAACTGCCACATAATTTTTTCAGATGGTTTATTCCAATATAAACAGCTTGGACTTTCAAATTTTAAAATTGGTAATTTTAAGTTTCAAATTAAAAAAAAAAAGCAGATAAGAAATAGACTGAGTATGTGTAAGGACACATAAAGTTAACGAATTGTAAAGTATCATTTTGCTCTATAACTTCATCTATGTCCAATCAACTTGTGCCTATTTAAAAACAAAAGTATAACTGTCAAAGTGGATAATTCAATACATTTATTATGCTGGCAAAAAGAATTTGTGCTGAAGATGCATTTTCTACACATCATTTATATTGAAGAGGAAGGCATTTAGAAATTCTTATCATAAAAAATAAGAGTCTTTTCAAAAGGAGAAAACATTACCAAAAGTACACTTCCTATATTTCATTTTTAAAATATATTTAGCATGGATAAGTCTTTACTAATATCTTTTGTGAGTAATCTTTTCAGTGGTACCCCCAAACAAATTTTTAAAAATCTTTGAAGTATATGACCTCGATTTCAAAATATAGTATAAAATATATCATATCTCTGCCTTTAACCATGCCTGTTAGCTTTACTTCTCTTTCTTAAAAAAAATAATAATAAAATCAAACAATAAAGTGAAAAGCAATTTCTAGGGAAGTAAAGCTAGATCTTTAAATTACTGATAATCTCTCTCTGTGTGTACATTGGGAAAGGAACAAATAGTTTCATCTTTTTTATTTCCACATACTTCTGCAAGAAATGTTGGTAGCCTGTAATATTAAAGGGGAAAAAAAACCTTAAAATATAATCTATTTATCTTATATAAATAAAACTTCCTTTGACTTAGCAATAAAAATGAGATAGGAACTAAAGTAATTTACTTGCATTTTCTTCCAGAAGCTATTTCTTTACCTGGTAGATAAACAGATTATAACTAACATTTTTCACCTTACAATCAACATAAAGAAAATTTGATTTCTTAATAAATCCAATATGAAGGCAATATGCATTTGTATAGAAAACATTTTTTATGAAAAACCACTACATCCTTAATTATATATAAAATCTGATTTTTATTGAAAAACAGTAACAAGAAATCTGAAGGTAAAAATCTAATCAAGAAGCCAAATACACTAGAGTTCAGTGGTTGTTTTTTTTTTCCCCCGAAGCAGACCAATTTCAAAGCACAGATTTAATTTGTGCTGCTAAGAAGATGCTTAACTTCGTCTAAATTCAATTGGGATAACAATATTCTTTATGTGGTATGCACCATTAAGCAAAATAAAGTGTTTTCCTTTGTGTACTCCCAAGAAGACCTTGAAGTAAGAGTGGTATAATTTGGCGTACTTAGAAGCCTAAAAATATCTGTTTAATGAGTCAAGCATTGAACTTATTTTTGATGGTTAAGTGGATAATCAAAACAGAATTAACACTTTTTATGAGGAGGAGAAAGAAAATCCACTCATTTTTTTTCCTCAATTAAAACTTCACCAAACCTGTAAACTAACATTTTTTTCTTCATCCAAGGACATTCAGTATGCTTAAAAGAAAGCACCACTACTCCACAGACATGAATATTTTTAAAAGGAGTGCTGATAAACTCATTTTTTTACACCGCTCGGATTCTGAATGGACAGAACCAAGGGCTCCTTGGCGGCGCTCCGGTACCTGGATGACGGCGTTGCAGAACTCCAGGGAGTTCATGAACTGGACGAGAGGAGGGAGCAGGAGCCAGTCGTCTTTCAGAAGGCAGTGCCACTCCTCACCCTTCTCTTCCAGCTTGGTAGGCAGGGAAGAGTAGAGACCACTGAGCCCAGTTGCAAGTACCTGTGTTCACAAACACAACATAAGCCCTTTTCCAAAGTTCTTAGCCCACAACCAAGAGCTGCCAGGGGATGAGCATGCCACTGGTCCAAAGCCCACGCTCGAAGCAGCAAGGCCTCAGCTAGCTGGGAGGGATTCAACGGGTGGGGACAGCAGGGCAGGACGACTCCAGCGGAGGACATCCTGGCACTGGAGGGATCTGGCTCATACGCTCATAGTTAATTGGGCTTGCTCATCTCTTCTTTGCCAGACATATGATGGGCTAGGGGGTGTGGGGAGTGAGGGACATACACACAGAGATGAAGACATGATTCTGCCCCCAAGGTGTTCCAGAGAGGCAGACCCACGAACAACGCACAACGGTGCAACACACTGTGAGCAAAGCCGGAAGGCCTGGGAGGAAGCCCTAGACAGAGGCAGCCCATGACGGAAGAGCCCACAGGTTGAACCACCAGCAGCTTTCTGAGAAAGATGACTGCAGACTTGTGAAAGGTCATGACCAATACATGCATGTTTACCGTCTAGAAATCCAGCATTTGTGATTGCACAAATGATAGCAGGAAGAAGTGGGGGTCAGGCGTCAGAGGTGACGATGACTGTTCACACAGAGCTAAGGTGGGTCTAAGTGGAAGCACCAGCCGGATGACAAGAGAGCAGGAAGTGAAGTTGCGTGTCATGTGGGAGGTGGCTGTGAGGGTGCCCTAGCGAGGCCTCTGTCAATCCAGTAAGAACCCAAAGCTCATTGGGTTTCCTTCCCCCCTCGTTGCCAGCATGAAACTTCCAGCATTTGGGCTACATAAGTGAGGTGAATGAGACCTCGAATCTCTCAGGTCACCCAGCTTGGTCCTGAAGAAAGTGGTGATGCCTTTAACAAAGAGCTGTAGGGAAGAAACATACTTTCACTGGGTACCTGTCAATTCTACCTCACAGAGTATAAGACCAAGGAAAACAATGAATTTCACGGTCCTAGAGGCCTCCCAACTGGGAAGTGGTGTTAGCAAACCACACCTTCGAGACCCCAACTGGCGGCCATGTAAAGCACGGGCAGGAGATGCACAGAAGGGAGGCAGGGCAGGGATCTGTAAGAAGCATGGCTTCATGGTAAACCCTAAGGTTATGAAGAACTCAAATCAGACTGAAACATTGGAGGAAATGTTCAATCCTGAGTCTGGCCCAGAAAAGAAAGGGTGATGTATTCATTGATCTCACAGCCTAGCAAGAGATGAACAGGCCAATCACAGGAGTGCGATAAGTACAGAATGTGTAAATAGAAAAAATAGTGCGCCGTGGATATACAAGAGGCCCTCACCCTAGACCTGTGGGGTTGGGAGCTGGAAATGTTCTCAGAAGTGCTGTCCAAGCTGCGAAGAATAAATAGGAGGGAACCCAGAAAAACATCTTGGAGGGAGCACTGTTCCAAGTGGAAGACGTACAGAAGCTCCAAGTAGTAAGAAAAGACGGCACCTTCCAGAAACTGAGAGAAGGACAGCACTATTGTAACATAGGAGCAGAAATAGCACCAGACAGGGTAAGCAGGAGTCGGATCCCACAGGGTTTTGAAGGCCTAGGAAAAGAGCGTGAGGAATACTGCAGTGGGGAGCCCACTAGACAGATGCGTGCCTCTGATGCTTAGGAGAGGGATATGGACTAGAGGTGGATATCCGGAGCCATCCATATGTAGATGGCACCTCAAGCCCATAGAGACCAGAGAGAGGAAGGAAGGGAGGCTCAGACAGATGAGATAAAACAAAATAATCCAGTGTTTGGCATCAGAAACAGAAAGTCAGAAAGAAGTGGGGTAACAGGCAGTTGAACTTGGAAAAATTCTCTGCAAACTCATCATTGCTCTCCTAGTCCCTGTCCTATGCCCACAGCACCCTCTGTGTCCCTCTGTGGAGCAGTGGTCCTTCTTGCATTTAGTTTGTTGGCCATCTTCTCCAGCTCAGCTGGTCTGACTTGTTCATTCTTGTCCACACTGGAGGTGTGGCTGATCTGTCCAGTCAGGTATGCTGAACATCAGACGCTAGCAGGACTTGCCATGAGTAATACATCCCACTCAACAACGGAGTACAGGCCTGGAGACTGAGAATCTGGAGGTCTTCATGTAGGGAAACTGGCTGACACCATGGGAGAGAGGTGGACGGCGGAGGGCCCGATATGGAATAGAAGCCCCCAGTGGCGTATGAGGGGCCGTGAGAAAAACAGACAAACCATTTCAATATGGGAGAAATCCAATTATATACATTTCTGTGTTTGCTAGTGGCCTTTATTCACGCACGCATTCACTCACTCAAAACAAATTGAACACCTTCAGGCCAGATCCTATGTTAAAGTACAGGAAATGAACAGTAAACAAGATGGTGCACTGATCTCTGTTTCAGTCGGGCACCTGAGGTCCCAAAGAACAATGCCCTCTGTTTAAAGTATTTAACTCCTTGTCAACATACCCAAACAAATCATTTTTAATTCTCGTTTTGAATGTGACCCCAGTGAGTTGCCAGTTATAAATTTGGAGCCTCTGGCAAGAAGGAACACAGACTGAGAGTTCTCCTTGCAGGGAAATCTAATCTTGATGTCACATTTTAAAAATCAATTACACTTGCTAACTCATGCTAAATTAACCGCAGTACAAAGGCTTTAATTCTGCATACTTCCGATTCCTTAACCACTTTGAGGCTTTAAAGATGAATTCATAAAGACAGGCTTAATTTGCCTGACTCAAAAGCTGGGAATCACTATTCTGTATATCAATATAATTACAGCGACATTAATTTTCAAATTACATACATCACTGACAGTAATTAAAAATAACATATACCTAATATTCACTTTTTTAGAGGAGTATTCAGAAAAGGGCATGGCTGAGATGCAAGGGGAAGCCTGCCTGTGCAGGACAGTGCTGCACGACAGCTGGACACAGAGTCCTGCCAAGTTCTCACCTCCGCAAAGTGGAGTTAGAGGGTAACTGTGCTGCTTTCAGAACAGCAGAGAAACAGGGAAGAAAAGAGTCTGCCGAACAGAGTGTGACATAGTTTGAAGAACAAGATCCCAAATCTTGACTGCTAAATATTTATATCTCCCTTTCCAAGACTCTGCTCAGAGTTCAGATTCATTCACCCCACCCACAAGTATTTCTAGAAGAGTGACTGTGAGCGAGGCACTATGTATGGCTGGTGCTGGGGAATGAGCAGAGAACAGGTCAGAGCAGGTGAGCTGGAGAAAACAGCCACAGAATGAATAAAGACGACTGGAAAGACCACTGCTCCACAGAGGGACACAGAGGTGCTGTGGGCACGGGACAAGGGGAAAAGAGAGGCAACACCAGGTTTGTGGATCATTTTCCCAGCAGTGTGATGGCACAATCTACTTCCTTCTAAATTTCCCTTTTAACTGAAATTTTCAAAATATAAGGACACTGAACATTTAGTTAAAAGTAAAAAGTCTATGGGGAGCCTGGGTGGCTCAGTTGCTTAAGCGTCTGCCTTTGGCTGAGGCCATGATCCCAGGGTCCTGGGACTGAGCCCCAAAACGGCTCCTTGCTTAGCGAAGAGTCTGCTTCTCCCTCTCCTGCTCCCTGTTTGTGCACACACTCGCTCTGTCTCAAATAGATAAAATCTTTAAAAATAAATAAATGTCTATCCACTATTTGAACCTTTTATTGGATCCTGAGCACATACAAAAGAATTGTAAAACATATTTATTCCTAGCCCATTAAGTGTTAACTTGGTGTTTCCAACTTATCTTCTCTCAAGGGCATCCTAAAAGAAAACTAAACACCATATAATACCCTACGGTTAACAACAGTTTAAAACTCCTTCTCTGACAGCAGATGAGTACGGTACTTGTTGAGACTGTGGATTTTAGTATCAGACTTAAGGGTTTCAAACCCGACTCTGCCATTCACAGAGGGTCCCAGGGTTCCATTTCTTCGGTGCGCTAATGCAAGCACTAAAGAAAATAATGCATGAGGCGAGACAGGGATCATGGCTTACGCACCGCAGTGTTTCCAGTGGAGGTAAGAAAGAGGACATGCACGGAGGGCTGAACAATTCAGGGAACGTCCATCTTTAACTTGAAACATCCATTGGTACCCAGTTAATTTTAGCAAAAGATAAAGATTTTCAGCAGATGGCTTTAGTCTGAAGCTAGCAGCAGAACAGCTGGTGGGGATCATTTGATGCAACTTGCCAAAATAAAAAGGCCTCATAAATTTGGGGTATGGGATAAATAACTTTCTATCAGCGGCTGTGTGCCTACAGGTTGCTTACTTCAATTTGCGTTTCTTGGTTTACGTATAAGCAGCTTTCTACTTTGGCCAATCTGTAACAAGTGATGAGGGCATAATCACCAATATGTGGCCAAAAAAATCCAAAATGACAGGGTCATACTGAATTGCCAATCATTTGTTGGCCCTACATTGTTCCCCAGAGTATTCTCAATCTCCTTTTCTTGGGAGAGCACGTCTTGACAGTAGAGGCAGCTTAACAAGACTTTCCTATCTACTACAACCACAGAAGTTTCCAAAAGTGGTCCAGTTTTCTGAAAGAGCCATTACTCTTCGCAAAGCCTGATGTTAACACACTTTGACAACCATACTAATTAGAGAAAGCTTTTTGTCAATTGTGGTCCTTAGCTGGATAACTAACAGAGTACACTTTTATCTTCAACATAAAGAGTTCTTTTTTTTTTTTAATTATGTTGTCAGATGTAATTATAGAAAACTAGGTATAAATGAGATTATGGGATCTATCCTGAGGCGCAACTTACCACAACGAAGCTCTGTGTTCCATTCTAGAAAATAAGGTCAGCTGAAGCTGTTGTTTTCTCTTCAATTTTAATGAACTGTGTGGTGTTTTAAAACACCTGGAGGTTTTTTTTGTTTGTTTGTTTGTAAGTAGGTTCCACACCCAGCATGGAACCCAACGAGGAGGACAGAACTCACAACTCTTGAGATCAAGACCTGAGCTGAGATCAAGAGTCTGGATGCTTAACTGACTGAGCCTCCCAGGTGCCCTTAAAACACGTTTTTATAAAAGCAACAATTACTCGGTGAAATCTGCTTATAACACATAATAAGTGGATATCCTAACATTGAAAACATCCTCCATTCTTCTCCTAATACATTTATATTTTGAAGTACGAAATACCATAAACATATAAAACAAAATAGAAAACCTCTCCCAAGATTAAACAGATTTTAATATTTTGTCATAATGTCTTTGGAACACTCTATTTTTTCCCCCAAAAAAGCACATTACAAATAGAGCTAAACCCTACTCCAATCCCATTACCATCTCTTCTCCTTCCTTCATCCCCAAAAGTAATCACAATTTTGACCTTAGTGTAATTTATTCCTGTGCTTGGTTTTGTACTTTTGCTATATACATACATATCAAAAAAAAAAAAAAATAAAACAGTATACACAAAGATTCTGTGAGTTCAAACTATATGTAGCTTTATGTAAATACTAACATACTGTATGAAACCTTTTGCTATTTTTTCTGTTCAACATGTTTTTTAGATTATTGGTGTTCACACATGTAGTATAGTTACATGCTAATACAGGTGACTTACTCATTTGGAATCCTGAGTAGTACTCCACTGACACAGAATAATCCAGTTCATTTATTTTTTTTTTCCTTAATATATTTCTATTTTGCTCTTCCTCAAATCTCTATTCTACTGAATGTCCTTTTGTGTATCTCTGTGTGCCAGATTTCCCTAGAGCAGATAACAAGAAGTAAAGAGGCAGGATCACATGGTATGCAAGTATCCCATCTTACTAAACATTAGCAAAGCTTTCCTGAGTTATCGTATCACTTTATATTCTCAAGAGTTCCTGTTTCTCCTCCCCCTCGACAACATTTGGTGTTATCAGACATCCAACAGTTAGCCACCCTGATGAGCATTACCTGGTGTCTCACTGCAGGTTCCATCTGCACTTTCCCTGATAGTAGGGAAGATGAGCATATTTTCATATGTTTATCGGCTTTGGGCATCTTCTGGGAACTGGCCCTGCATACCCTTTGCCCAGTTTTCTATTGGGTTGCTTCATCATTTTCTTATTAACTGGTAGCATTACAATTATTTTTGTGTATTTTGGGCACCAACCGTTTGTAGTTACATGTGTTGCAAGTATCTTCTCCAAGTCTGTGTTTCTGTTCTTAATTCCAGTCATTTCGTTATGGCTCATGCATTATCGGATGTCTTGATATTTTACTACCCAGGTACAAAGTGGTGGTTAAGCACATGGGTCCTGAAGCCAGACTGCCCAGGTTCAGATCCTGACCTTTTCTCTTACTAGCCATGTGGCCTTGTATAGACTTACTTCATGTCATTGTGCCTCAATTTCTTATCTATAAAAAGGGTGTTACACTCGTACCCACAGTTGTGAGGATAAGATGATTTAATACATATAAATCACTAAGAATAGTATCTGGCACAGGGTAAGTTCTCAACAAATATTTTGCTGGTACCATTCTTCATAATTATGTTATTCCTGGTCTTGTACACATATTTATATGATTGTTAGCACTGATTTGTCATGTTTCATGAAGAACCCTATTGGAATTTTGATTTAAGTCACGTTAACACCTCACAAACTACACCTTACAATTGCAGAGGGGAAGTGTTACCTTTACCTGGAAAGATACAGTGGTCATCACCTTAACTAATCAAGTGACCAATGTAGCATCACAAAAGGGAGACCACCCAGCACGTTCCTCCTGATACAATGCAGTAAGAAGTGTACCACATCGCCCATAATGTATTCTTACAAACTTAACCTGAACCTAATCAAGCACTTAGACCTAACTTCCAATTTGCAGGACATACAGGGCATAGGGACAAGTAAAACTACGTTAGAAACAACCCCAGAGCATGTGGGGCATTCAACAAGACAACGGTGGTTCTGTTAAAGTCAGTGTCAGGGAGGAAGAAATGGGTGCTATTATAGAGCAATAGTGACTTAGACATACGACAGGTCAGAAATGCACCTTGTACTGGACCCCAGTTGGGTGAAAAAAAAACAGCAACCTATAAAAACCACTTGGGACATAACTGAGAAACTAGATATTAGATCACATTTGGAATTATTGCATAGTTCTCTGAGGTGTGATCATGGTACTGTGGTTATGTAGGCAGTGCTCTCATTTGTAGGAGATACATACGAAAGTATTTGATGTCTATAACTTAATTCCAAATGTCTGTATCATCATTTCAAATGGTATAGCACAACCCAAAAGCATAGATGATAAACACAAATAATAACAATTTCGAATGTAAGTGGTGTGTATGTGGTGTTCATTTCAGTATTCTTCCAAGTTTTCTGTATTTTACTTTTTTTCGTAATAAAAAGTTGTAAAACATGAATGGCACTAACCTTATGGATTAATTTGCAGGGAAAGTGTCATCTACATGGTACCTACAAACTAAATAACTTTCCATTCATTTAGGTCTGCTTTTATGCCCTTCAATAAAGTTTTATTGTAATTTTCTCTATAGAAAATTTTCATTTATTTGTTAGATTTAGTTAAGAGGCAAGGAAATACACTCACCATGAGAGCCTCCAGAAAGGAGCATAGCCCTGCTGATACCTCAATTTTAGCCCAGTGAGACCTGCTGGACTTCTAACCTACAGTAAGATAATACTGTAAGATAATGAATCTGTCTTGTTTAAAGTAATTTATTACAGCAGAAATAGAAAAGTAATACAGCAATGTACTCCAAAGATGCTTAGGTTCAAGTGAGAAGTCCCGTTTTTACCTACAACATATTCTTTAAAAAGAGTCCATAAGAAACTACAACACTGAAGGCAATAAGGAAGGGACATTTACTACGTTGGCACACATGAAGGGAATTGGTTCTTTCCTTCTCGTTTGACTATCAATCTTTGTACAATTTCTTTTTTTTTTTAAAGATTTTATTTATTTATTTGACAGAGAGAAATCACAAGTAAGCAGAGAGGCAGGCAGAGAGAGAGGAGGAAGCAGGCTCCCTGCTGAGCAGAAAGCCCGATGTGGGGCTCGAACCCAGGACCTGGGATCATGACCTGAGCCGAAGGCAGCGGCTTAACCCACTGAGCCACCCAGGCGCCCCAACAATTTCTAATTCTACTCATCAGAACCCAAAAGAGATGCATGATACCTGGAATTTCTTTTTTTTTTTTTTTAAGATTTTATTTATTTGACAGAGATCACAAGTAAGCAGAGAGGAAGGCAGAGAGAAAGGAGGAAGCAGGCTCCCCGCTGAGCAGAGAGCCCGATGCGGGCTTGATCCCAGGACCCTGAGATCATGACCTGAGCTGAAGGTAGAGGCTCAACCCACTGAGCCACCCAGGCGCCCCGGTACCTGGAATTTCTTAACGGAAGTTCTGCTTTTCAAAATTTTTACCCATTTGTTTGCCCAAAATAAATATTCACCAGTAAAAATAAGAATTTAGTAGCATAGGGTGCCTGGATGGCTCAGTGGGTTAAGCCGCTGCCTTCGGCTCAGGTCATGATCTCAGGGTCCTGGGATCGAGGCCCGCATCGGGCTCTCTGCTCAGCAGGGAACCTGCTTCTCTCTCTCTCTCTCTCTCTCTCTCTCTCTCTCTGCCTGCCTCTCTGTCTACTTGTGATCTCTCTCTGTCAAATAAATAAATAAAATCTTTTAAAAAAAAAAAGAATTTAGTAGCATAAAGAAGATTACTGGTTTTGAACCTCAAAGCAAAACAGAGTGCATTACTCACTAGGGTTGCTATGAGCATTTTGGGCAAGTCTGTTCTTTACTGTGCAAGACTGTTCCACAAATTACCAGACACGGAGCATCCCTGGTCGCTGCCCACTGAGCACTAGCTGACCTCCCTCCGTGGCCACCTCATGCCCCTGTGACGACAAAGCATGCCCCACAGACATTCCCAACTGCCCTCTCCCCATTCAAGAACTACCCATACAGCCTTTGTTAATAATGAATCTAATCTACTTGTGGCAACTTGCTGGCCTGTTAATAAACTAATTAAAGGCCCTAAGATTCCAGCAGAAGCAGGCATACTCAAGATGATATAGTTTATCAAGGAGTGACATGAGGTGATGATAAAAGAAAAGCCAATGGAATAGACAGTGTTCACTGAGCAGGGAACATGAAAAGAGCTGTTGCCCAACATCTCCAACAAATCAGAAGATATAAATCTGCCCCTCGAACCCCCCCTTCTAAAGACAACACTGACACAAAAAAACTAATCAGAGCCCTGAAGTATCTTCAGGGTCTCAGACGGCTCCCATTCCTTTGTGGACCTGTGACCATGGTTGGACCACCGGGCATGGTAACGTCTGCCAAGGACCTTGTGCTCTCTTTCTTACCAGGCTGATGATCAGGAAACTGTACAGAGTAGCAGATTTCCTGCTCCCTCGAACTGTAAATATGTGTTTATTTTTAAAAATAGAACCGGTGTTTTGTATCTACGATTATGGTCATTATCTTGCTGAGAAACAAATTAATTTGTGAAACCAGCTGAGCAGGCTCACCGCATGCTATGATTCTAGGTAAGGTGCAAAATCGACTTGAAAAGCAGGAATACAGAAAGTGCAGGTTTCACCGATCTCTCAGGATACGCTCTTGGAAAAAAACTAAAATCATTCCTAATCCAACAGAAATGACACAAGAAATGGTAATGCATATAGTTTCCTCTGCTGGCTTATTTTGAGCTGACAATGCTCAGCCAAATAGCGTCTCAACTTAGATTCCCCTGCTCCCTCCAAAAGATTTCCTGCAAACATCTTCCCTTAGAAGGTGCCAAGGACAACTTGATGAAAAGAAAGGAGTAGAAAAAGTATTTACCAGTAGCACCAGAGAGGAAAAGGGGAGTGGATGGAAAGCACGCCAATGAGAGGGACTTACTGGACAAAAGTAGGTGTTCTCCACAATGTGATGGGCCACCATGCTGTTCTCGGCAGACAGGGACATGATGAACAGCAAAGCATCCCGGGCCTGCTGACCTACTGTCCCCTCTCGGTGAATGAAGGGAATCAGAAGGGAGAAGATGAGGAAGTTGGCGGCCCCTTGGTCCTCACTAGTGTGGAAGAAGAGTTCCAGGATAGAGGGATCTTTGGCAAGGATGGAACAAAGCTGATTGAGCAGGACAACCAGCTTCCCTTCCACGGTGGGGGTGGCTGTTCCCGAACAAGAGCTCAGCAACATCATCAGGGGCTTCAGGATGGGCTTGTGGTGCAGCAGAGGCTGGTGGGACTGGGTGACCAACATCTCATACATCTTGAGCTGCTCGATTTTAGTCTCATCAGTAAATTCCCTCCGCAGGCTCCAAAGGAAGAGCTTCTCCATGATGTTCTCTGAGACCACAAATTCCAGAATTGGCCCCATCGCAGCATCCTTGGCTTGCTCTTCGATCAGCAAGAAGAGCATGTGTTCTACATAATTCTGTACAGCACTGGCCTCATCTGGAGGGATGGACCCATATTTTGCCTGGGTGTTCTTCAACGGGTCGTGCTTCTCTAAGATCTTCACAACCTGCAACCAATGCAGACATCTGTCATCCACCTCGTGTTTACCATCATTACAAAAACGCACTGCCACTGACTGTGTCATATCTTCATGGGAAATGAGGAGCCATGGCCCACAATAAGGTAAATTATGAAGGGGCGTCTGAGTGGCTCAGTTGGTTAACCATCTGACTTTGGCCCAGGTCATGATCTCAGGGTACTGGGATCGAGTCCACAGGGAGTCTGCTTCTCCCTCTGCCTCTTCTGCCACTCCCCACCCCTGCTCATGTTCTCTCTCTCTCTCAAATAAATAAATAAAATCTTTTTAAAAAAAGATAACTATGAATCCTGGGTTTGCCTCTCTCATGAGGATAAGATGAAGTGGTTAAACTATAGAAAGCATGTGTTTGAAGATGTTCATTTATAATAGTTATAAATTTTGGCAACCTAAATGTCAAAGAAGATCATATGTTTAAAAAAATTAAGTTACATCCATTCATAAGCCTTTATTATAAAAACCACTAAGCAAAATGAAAAACTGTGAGTGATATAATAGATGAAAAGTCATTTATATATGGTTAGATCCATCATTATCAACTGTATCAAAAACATGTATGTGAAGAAAAAATCAAAAAGAAATATGGAAAAATAGGGGCGCCTGGGTGGCTCAGTGGTTAAAGCCTCTGCCTTTGGCTCAGGTCATGATCTCAGGGTCCTGGGATCGAGTCCTGCATCGGGCTCTCTGCTCAGCAGGGAGCCTGCCTCCTCCTCCTGTCTCTCTCTGCCTGCCTCTCTGCCTACTTGTGATCTGTCAAATAAATTTAAAAAAATCTTTAAAAAAAAAAAAAAGAAATATGGAAAAATAATAATTTTTGTGTTCAAAGGCATGACAAGTTCTCAAATTTTTTCTGAACTGTCAAGAATGTAATATTGCTTTTTAATTTTAGAATACATTAAATAAGTAGATTTATTTAAGACTAATTTATTAAAACTAATTTAAGTCTGCCCATGTTCTTCTACAGAGTTGATTTGGAGGTTCCAACAGGGAACACAGCTCCTCACATGTCCTTGACCGAACATCTCTCCCCCTTCTATTTGTAGGGGCACCTTCTTCTATCACGCCTGCAAGATTAGGTTGGATGAAAGGAAACTGATGAATGTGGGACACATACCTAGCAGAATGGCATATGCTGAAACTAAAACGAATAAAATAAAATGAAGGTTTTGAACTCTGCGTTTTTTTAAACCAGAAAAATTTCTGACATGACCAATTACAAAATAAATCCCTAACATAGCAAGTCTCTGATGGAGGCAATAAAAGTTTTGGAAATAGTGGTGATGGTTGCATATGTTGTTTAACGCCACTGAACTGGAAACTTAAGAAAGGTTAAGACGGAAATCTTTGTTATATACATTTCACCACCAGAAGAAAAAAATCAGTTGATGGTAAAAATATACATAAATCCCAGTTAGGTCACGTGACAACCCTGTTGTTTCTCTCTGCTGACTACTGAATGCTTCCTACCTCTCTCTGTCCATCAAGATTATTTCCACCTTGGGACCTAGAAATTAAAACAATTTTTTCATCTCAACTCCCATGCAACCATATGACTTGGAATTTCTAGGATAAGATCCATTCAGTTTACTTCCTTTAAAATGTATACACATAATCTGAGACAATGCAAAACCTTATCAATGACTTGATCTTTGGTCCTTTCTGCCTTCCTGAACTGCATGCTGTAGGGATTATGTGTGTCTTCTGCTGTACCCTCCTGGCCCAGTTCTATAACGTGCTGTTACGTGGCCTATTTTTAGGTTATAGAATTTTTGCAAGTCACTGGGGAAGCTGGCAAAGGTACAACGCTATGTCAGCATGCATGAGCAATGAGAAAAATTTATTCCTCTGGAAAAGGTCTGAGATTTTCCCCTGTCAGAAATGAGGCAAAGGAGCCTTTATAGACCAGGCAAGTGTATCCAGGATGAATAGATTTCCACAGAATCTGTCATCTCTACCAACCTGCATTATGAAATTAATAATGCTGTCACAAAGGAAAAAATCACTCCAACACCCAAGTTGGCATGTCCAATGAGAAAGGCCTTCAGTGAGCAGCTACCTGGGTGGAACAGGGCTCAGGGACCGGTGGCCCCAGTGTACCCACTGGACAAGCCCTCTCCTTCAAGGCATGCCAGACTCCAGAACTCACCCCCTCCCCACCTCCCCCAACTTCCCAGAAGTCCTCCAGAATTCCTCAGAGGCCTGAGGACCTCACTGGCAGAAATGCTGGGGCCTGGCTGTCCTTTCCCTCTGCTCTGGCCTTGGCAGTTTCTGGTGTGGGACCACAGTAACGCACATTTCCCAAAGGGGCCACCTCAATACGCATTTTCCCCAGCCCCAAATGCTCTACCTTCAAGGCTCCACATTCTGAAGAATAAATTAGTAACATACTTCATCAATGCCCTAATTTCAAAGTCCACATACTGAGTTTACTTATGAGAGCTATCTACATACAGGTAGGCCTAGGGGTAGAAATGTAATTATACTTCTCATGTGTGCTCAGGCTGTCTAAACTGTTGAAAATTGAAACTGTGCTTTATATACTGTTAGTAGTGACACAAATTAGCTCGATCTTTCTGGAAAACAATTTGGCAATCTGTAACTGAAGCTATAATATTACTCCTGCCCTTTGACTTGGTAATCTCACTTTGGGGAAAATGCCCCAAGGAAACAATCTAAAAATAATTTGTTAAGAAAGGTTCACACCAATGATATTTTCAATAATGAAAAATAAAAACACCATTGACTCAGTCAGTCAATAATAAGAGGATCATAGTGAAAATGTTACATCACCATACAATAAAGCTATTAAAAATAAACACAAAGTGAATCAAATCACTACACGCAAATGTATATATGAAACAATTTAAGTTAAAAACTAAATATACTGACAAATAGACGTAGGATCAGAAAGGAGTCTGAAAAGACATAAATGGGATTTTTAGGTTAATGAGTTCTTCTCCCCTGTAAACTGATCTAATTTCATAATATAAATAAAAATTAAAATAGACATAGTAATCTCGTACTATGTCTTTTAAAAGGGACCAAAACACTGAGTTAAAAACAATTCATAATTGAAGTCTCCTAATTCTCAGAAATTCCTAAGCAATATAAATTTACACATGTGTATATGTACTTAGGCTACATGCATGCGTTTCTCACATACCTAAATGTGTGTAAGTGATATACAAAACTATTTACATGGGCACAAAGTACATTCTTCTCATAGATTTGTCATTTATATTATTGTATACTGTATTGTATACTGTAATTTCTTTGCAAAAAGACCTACTTTTTTTTTAAGGTTTGTCATAGCAAAAAAGAGAGAGAGAGAGAGAGAGAACTGAGGTTTTTATACAGAAGGCAAACTGAGCCACTTTGGAATTGAAGAATCTTTACCCTCTTGATAGCATAAGCCTCGTCAACCCTGCCTTCTGGGTTACTAGGCAGAGAAATGCCAGTGCAGAGCTTTGATAACCCACAGAAGATGTAAGGTTTATTGGTCGTGTGGAATGGAGCAGACATATTAGGAGCCCACACTCATTCCCAGCCCAGGCCGCGTGGTTTCACTGCCAGGAAGAGGGTGTGTTACACCAAGGCCTGTGAGTCACGGAATCCAGTGCTCAGCAAAGTGCTAATTATGCCTCTGCTGACACATGTCCTTAACGTCCCTCCTCAGGGGTCAGGACCCGCCCAGGCCACCTCCTTTTCTCTTCCCGGCAGATACACCCACGACCTGCTTTTCTGAGTGGGTTCTTGGGGCCCATACCTAGGGCCTGACGGGGACTGTCTAAGAAGCTTCTTGCTTAGCGCACAACATGCACTAAAACGCCGAAGAAATTCTGATGTCCCAAGTTTGCTGCCCAGCTGGTGTCACAGTTCTCTCCACTTCTGCAGACAGATGCCTGATATGACTGGACTTTTCCTTATTCTTTCCTTTAGCGCTGTCTTCTCACATCACTTCCACCAAACCCTGAGATTCCTGTGTGCTGACTTCTGCCTGCTGCCTACTGTCACGCGTTGATCCGCTCTGACCTTCTAGTCCCACAAATCCACAGTCCCATGCTGCTCCCAGTGGCGTCCCCAGGCCAAGCACGTTCCCCTGAGATCCTCTATCTTGGGCTCTCGACCCTGCCACCGGTCTCCCAGCCCTGGCTTCTGGGCTATATACTTTGCCTCCGGGATTTAGTTCAGGGGAAAAAGTACTACTAAGGGAGCTGGAGGGACCCAAGGATGGAAGAGAGGGAAAGCAAGCAAAACATGCTATGCAAACATTTCCTTTACAAGTTCACTTCTCTAGGCTGAAAATGCCATTGAATAAAGCAATCAGCCCCTAATAATAGCCCAAGCTCATTGAGTAAGCCAGCTAATCTGGGAAATAGCATTGTCAACGTTTCGGCATTTATTGGCATTTGTTGGTCCACAAACTTTAACAAATACAAGCTGGTATATATGTGTGTGAATCATGAGCCTGGATCACATAGAGATCCTCATGTAAATTATCACAATTCTAAAAAGAAACAAACACACCAAAAAATCAATAGTGTAAATGATGGTACACAAATTACCATCTGACCAATAGAGCTACATTTTAACCTAAGTCATTTGACTTAGGTTAATGGAACGTTATTACGGGTAAATGAGATGAACAAAGAGCATCTTTCTTTCACTGAGGCTATCTGCTACTCCTATCCTTAGCTCTAATGATGGTCCCCGACGGTCAGTAATAATAGGTCTCAATTCCAATATTCACAAATTCTAAATAGGAAGCTCAAATGCTTTCAGAATGAAAGAGCCACATAATCACTCCTCCAGCTAACAAATGATTATTCTTTGTGGTAAACACGAGTGTTTATCTGTCAGCTTAGCTCTGACTCCATCTTAATATTGTTTTGTGTCTTACATACATGCACGTATTAAGAAATGACTACTTATGCTGCTTTGGTTAGAGCCTCATTATTTCAAGAAAGTCACATGAGTACAACCCATACTTTGAAATCCTTTGGAATGCTAATTTAAAGTGGCATCGTGGAAAAAACCAAGTTACTAAGCAACATTTTCCACCACACAGAAGAAGGGCAGGCTTTTACGATCTTAAGGCAAATTCCACTTAATGTACCAAATAACTACAACAAAAGTAAGTTTCCATCCAGTCCTTAATCATTACTTAACAGCGATGTCTTTCAATCTGGCGTACTCCTTGCACACTGACTGCCATGAGAAACATCTACTGAGTTGTTTCTTTTTATATTAAGATAACAGCCTAATAATATACATGTGCTTGTACAATTTGGTTCATTTCCACTCCAGTCCCAAACTCCAGAGGCATGTCTAAATCTGGGATAAATTGGGGAAAAGCAGACGCTACAGGTACACACCATTCCTCCTTGGGACCAGAGGTGGTCTAGCATTACTGCAACAAAGAAACATAGTAGGAACATCAATCAATAAAATAACATAATAAACTACTCCTTAGATATGTTTTTTAAATTTATGTATTAGGGAAAGGATTTAAGAGTAATGATCTATGTAATAATGTTGGGTCCCCCAAAATTGGGTACCCCAATAATGGGTCCGTGATTAAAGGAGTGAGACTGATACAAAGCAAAGGTCAAAGAAAGTTTTATTTCGCGCCAAGCATCAGGAATCAGACCGACTGTCAAACAGAGCTGTCGGGGCCGCCCCGATAGAGAGGACGACCCCTCCCTGCTTTCCAGACTAACTTTTATAGAGCAAAGGCCATGTGGTTGGGCCTGGCCACACACAGGTGGCCAATGAGATTGTAACACATAATGGAAACTCTACAGTGATGCTAGGTGACCAGTTGAATTACAATTTACCCTAGTAGACATTTGAACCAGCCTATCACACCTTGGTTAGGATTGGCACCAAATGGCTCCCAAAGGGCGGAGGCCCATACTCCCTGGTAGCTAGGAGACAGTATGCGCCCCCCCACTGATTGAATACCTCCACCTGGCCTGACCCACCCTTGTACTTGGACTTTGTTACTTGGGACTGGTTTCCCCAACTTGCTTTTAAATAAGTTCCCCGGGGGGGCAAGGTCAATTTAAGTCTTACAACAAAATGGCAGTTCTACCAGGGTGGGGCTGCTCTGGCTGAATAAGCCCTTACAATAATATTCCATTCCATGGCCAAAACAGACTTACACTGAGCGTATAGAGGGTGAGTTGCTGACATTTCCACAGGTTCAACATTTCAAGGTCCAATCGGAGCACAAGTTAATGCCTCGACCCTCTAAAGAAACATAGCTTTTGTTCTGCTTTACTTCCTACTGTCAACTTTAGAGCTACTTGAAAAGCTGAGATATAATTTTTTTAAATATTAACAAACATCACCTAAGATATTAAGAAGATCGGATTCCCTAATACTTCCCCATGTTTCGTCTCTCAAAGACTTTATTTAATTGCTGTCAGTTAATCTACGGCAAGGCACAGACCCAAAGAACGAAGATGAACAGAATGAGAGAATCGGTTTCACGGAGGCAGACTGAAATGCACATTTCAAAACCACTATCAGTACCCTATATTTCTTTAATAGAATCAGGCTACTTGGAGCTGCATACAAGATACTGTACTTAAGGGCCACCTGAGAGGCTCAGTCATTAAGCATCTGCCTTTGGCTCAAGTCAAGATCCCAGGGTCCGGGGATCCTGCCCTACATCAGGATCCCTGCTCTGCAGGAAGCCTGCTTCTCCTTCTCCCCCACTTCCCCTGCTTGTGTTCCCTCTCTCACTTTCTCTCTGTCAAATAAATAAATAAAAATTTAAGGAAAAAAAAGATACTATACTTAAAACATATTATCTATTTTTGCATTATTATGGGAAGACATTTAACTTAATTAACTAACCTCATTGCCTTTCCTATCCCCACCCCCATCAAGAAGAAAAAGACTGTGAGACCCACTAGCTTTACTTTGTCTACCGCCATTACTCTATTTGAGCTCTGACATTTTCTTGGTTTAAAACTGTATAACCACTTACTTTTGAAGGCTGAGGATGGTGAGGAGAAGCTTTTGGCTACTGACCAACCAGAAGCACATAGAAATGTGCATTTCCACTTGTTTTGTTTTGTTTAATATTTGTTTATTTTTATTTGACTTGAGCGTGGAGCTCAAGGAGGGGCTCGATTCCAGGACCCTGAGATCATGACCTGAGCCAAAATCAAGAGTCGGATGCTGGGGCGCCTGGGTGGCTCAGTGGGTTAAGCCGCTGCCTTCGGCTCAGGTCATGATCCCAGGTCCTGGGTTCAAGCCCCACATCGGGCTTTCTGCTCAGCAGGGAGCCTGCTTCCTCCTCTCTCTCTGCCTGCCTCTCTGCCTACTTGTGATTTCTCTCTGTCAAATAAATAAATAAAAAATCTTTAAAAAAAAAAAAAAAAGAGTCGGATGCTTAACTGACTGAGCCACCTGGTGTCCCCCAATTTATTTTATTTTTAACCCATCACCTCTGTTTTCCTGGCACTAAGAATAGATACCACTAAGTATATAACCAATACTGATTCAATTCTTAAAAGGAGAAGACAGAGGATGAATAGCGCAAAATGCAAGAAGCTTCACAAAGTACAACTCTGCCATTGTGGAAAAAACTAGTGTGGGGGCAGGTTAATTTACATGGAAATATAGTTCAATAGCTTATTATCTGCTGGACCAATGCTTCTTACTTCTTGTTTGCTCTTCCATTCAGAAGAAGCAAAGAAGCAAAAGCAAGAGATAAAAAAGTAGTCTACTAGACTATAAACTGTTCTTAGAGACTACTAGAAAAATTAAATATCCATTCACTCCCCCAAATTGTTCATCATTAAATGTAAGTCCCGGAGCGCCTGGGTGGCTCAGTCCCTTAAGTGTCTGCCTTTGGCTCAGGTCATGATTCCGCAGTCCTGGGATCGAGCCCCCCATGGAGCTCCCTGCCCAGCGGGGAGTCTGCTCCCCCTAACTGTGCTCTCTCTCTGTCAAATAAATAAATAAAATCTTTTTTTTTTAAATGCCAGTCCAAAGATCCTACTAGAAAACTACAGAATGTTTTAATATGAGTGCATGTTCAAAGGTGTTTTCTAAGTCACCTAGCTCTTCTAAAGTTGTACTTCATATTTCCTGTCTCTTGGTTCAACAATTTATTGAACATCTACAATAGACTTACAATATTCTTGGTGATTTATTGAACATCTACAATAGGCTTACTATATTCTTGACACTGGAGATGTAGGTAAGCTACAAATGGTCTCTGATCATGAGGAACTCAAAATGAGATTGGAAAGAAGCTACTGTACATGTAATTTTAATAAAACGTGGTTGGTCTGACAGCGAAAAAACACTTGGGATGTTGTTGGAGTACAGAGTGGAAATATAGAAGAGAACACAGAAGGTTTCCTAGAAGAAATGATGTCCCAAATGAGTCCTTAAGAAAAAGAGGCATTTAGCCAGGGGGGGGTATATTATAGACAGGAAGAGGAGGAAATGCCTAAGGCAGAGAAGCCTGAACTAGCATGCCAGGCACTGCCTAGGAGTGGGGGTGGCTAGGAACTCCAAGTAACATTGCATTTCTGAAGACTAGATCAGAGACAAGGAGTAAAATCAAGACCCTATGTGACATCCTGGCCTGTAGGTGCCCAGAGGCCACTAAAGTGTCCAACTAGAAACAAGATACAGGCAGATTCGGATTTTCGATTCACTGTTCTGACAACTTTCCAGCGCAAGATGGCATCTCAGAAAGCAACAGGAAGCACAGGCCAGCAACCAGGTTGTAGGATTCCTGTAGCCTTGATTCTCTGGAGTCACTGTTAGGAACATAACTATTCCTGAATGTCCACTAGAGAACCCTTCTGGGGATGTCATGAGCTCCCTGAATCCAGGGAGCCCTTGGGAAACTCAAGTGCTCGACTAGTTCAAGGCCTCTACGCCTGGGAGCCTCCAGAATCCCAGACTGCCTTAGATGATGGAGGTTGCAGAAAAAGCTGTCTCTGACAGACAGCAAGGTGTAGGTGGGCAAGCAGATATCCTCCTCCATCAAAGTTTGCTTTGTTAAGTCAAGATCTGGAACAGAAGCTACTAGTAAACAGTGGAACAGAACCTGTCAAATATATGTTAATTAAGCTGAATTTGTACTTAAGTATACTAACAAACAGAAGAACTCCGGATACCCACAGACTTCTGTTGACTTCATTTTCCCTAATTTGCCATATTAAAAAAAAAAAAAAAAACTAAACAAAAAAAATAACACTGTGCCTGCCAGCTAACAGGACACTTCAGTAAATACGATGCAGTCACCCAGTTCTGACTAGGCCACATTTCTTGCCAGCCTTACAGGCTTCCTTAGGTTGCCTCAGGAGAACCCAGGGGCTATTGTCTCACAAGTCACAGGATTTTCTGTCAGACTTTAGCTCATTCTTCCCCCAATCCTCTCGACCATTCTACATACGTCCCCAGCCTGAATGACTCCCAGCCAAGTGCTAATGTATAAACCTCCAGATCAGTGAGTATCATTTATTCCTATCAACTGAAGGTCCCGGGCCTTACCCCACATGTAGCTCTGCCTCTCCACTTTGCCTTGTCTTCACCTTTCTATTTTTACCACTGGAAAAAGCCAACACTGAGCATTCCTTCCCAATACCTCTTCGCTAAAACGTTCTTTTCCTTTGTTATCAAACCTTCCTTTCCTATAGTCAAGCTAGCCAAATCTCACTTCCTCCATTTCCCAAGCCATTTTCACAGATAATAGTCCCTTCCTTTGACTTAATTCCCATAATCACTATTATTCATTTTCTAATAATGTATCTGGCCTCGTCATCCAAATTAGCACATACATTCTTTAAAAGCCCAGACCAAGGCTGACACATCCCCCTGTCCCACTGGTGCAGCCTACAATGATGAACCTATAGCTGGGGTTAGTAAACCTCCATTTAATAATAATGGTGTTGACATGCACGTGCATTTCTTGAACCAGTATTTTTATTCATAAAGGTAACCAAAAGAGCCTTTCTTGGAAGCAGACAGAGACTTCGGGAACTTTGCAGATTTATTTAAAAGGAAAAACCAAGTCTAAAGAGGTAAGCAAGTTAAAGAAATGACTGAAAGAGGAATAAGACCAAGAGTGCCCCCATTTTATGAAAAGAAGTATTTAATAACTGGACACTATTCCCTCTGACAAAGTTATCCTTACCCTGAACTCAGTATTTTCCTGTACTCAACAAAGGGTGCCATGCTTCAGATCACCCAAAATGTTGGATGATGCTGAAGTCATTCATAATGGATATGGAAATGAGTAATCTGATTATGGAACCAATATTTACTCCTTCACCAGTGGGAAAGGGTATTTACACATTCTTGAAGTAAGACTCTCCAACACTCCAGCAGCTTTGGAGAAAGCTTGCCCAGGGTGGAATCTGACAGGGCAAATGATCCATCTGCATAAAATCAAGAGGTCGATGATATTTCCTGTCTTTGAAGACTGGTGCAGAATACTAAACGGATCACTCACAGATTCCCCATCAGGTATGCTTACAACAAAAGTATTTTTACACAAATAAATAAAATGGGCCCAGAGCCAAGAATGCGAATTAGAATGATGGACTTTTTCAGCCAAATGAAATGACTGAGGCTGAAAGTATTCTCAATATTAAACGTCTAACTGCACACTCCTACCAGTTAAAAAAAATGAGCACAAATAATTATTAGATACATTAATAAATGTACACATACTAATATGTGACTATATTACATACTTAATAAACCCAAAATAGAAATTTTCAAAAGTTAAAGATAAAAACCGGCCTTCTAAAATACTCTTCCTATACCCAATGGACTAAAGGGCACATCCCTTAGGGTTCACAACCCCACTTTGGAACCAGCAAATAAAAAACTTATAAAAGTACAAATTTAAAGATAATTGCTCTAATTATCTGGAAAACTCCTGAATTACTTTCCTCCCTTTACTGAAGCAGATGTGTCCTTAAAATCCAGAGCAGACCCATTAAGATTCTAATAGCAAAATGTCAGAAAATGGGAAATGCATGAAAAGTCTTGGAAGCTTTACACTAGTGACAAGAAGCTACAAAGTGTAAGTGACCCAGAGCAGAATTGATTTTGTTTTTGATCTAAACTGTGTCCCCCATAATTGCTGTGATTTGCAGGCTCAGTGCTTTAACCCCTCTGGTGTTTGCGGTCACAGGAAGGAACTGGGTAGTCATTAAAAAACTGTCACATAAATAGCCACTTACCAGCTCACCTAGGGAGTGTAATGTTGAACAAGTAGTAAAGAAGACCAATTTTATTTATTTTACTACTTGTAAACTCCCTGAGGAAAGTGGTGAGCTGATAAATTTTCTGAACATTGAACCCGTAATTATCTATATAAGCGGATCAGAGTTACAGAGAAGTCAAACTGAATAATCAAAAAAACTTTTATAATCAGCTTTGTAATAAATTCAGATACCGCCAGGCATCTTCTTTCCTTAAATTATGCAAGGACCACCAGCCGGAAAAGTGGTAGAGCACAAAGGTCAAATATATCAGCCAAGGGACCAAGATCCACTATGTACTTGCTTGAAAACTCACTATCTGTATAACCTCAAGAGAGTTAACTCCACCTCTCTAATCCTCCATTCCCTCATCTGTAAAATGAGGAAGCTGACACTAACGGCCTTATGGGTTTGTGGAGAAGAGTAAATGACATAAGGCTTTGAAGCACTCAGCACAGCACTTGGTAAATATTTAATAAATATGTATTTTAGCACTGTTACAGTGTAAGGACTAGGTGGAAATCACCAGGGAGGAGGGAAAGAGGGTCTAATCCTGGTCAAGTCTATTGCCAACATGATGTCCAAGCTCCTTTCAGGTCAACGACTGTTCTTCCAAAAATATCTGAGGAATAAACATGTTCCCTAATTGCTTTTATGGAAACCATGGTTTTCAACTAGATCCCTACTGAAGAAAGGAAAGGGGCGGGGGGGAGAGAGGAAGGAAGGAAGGAAGGGGAGGAGGGAAGGAGGAAGGATGGAAGGAAGAAGGGAAGAAAGAAAGAGAGAGAGTTGCTTTTCTTCCTACCTGCAAAGGTTTTGCTCTCTCTGTTTCTGGAAGCCCAGTCACCCATCACAGAGGTAGGAAAGCCCTGGTTCAATGGGACAGAGGACTCATGGGCTACCTAGACCGGCAGAGAAAGGGCGGCTCATACATTACCTGTGCCCAGTGGTTTTTAAATACAATCATGCATGTTTCTGGGTCTACTCCCTGCAGGCTCACGGCCTGCTGGAGTTTGCTTTCTGTCGTAACTGATGACATCATAAGCCTTCATAAATCAGTGCTTCTAAGTCATATTTAACTTTCAGGAAAATTTGGCAAGCAGTCACTAACTTTCAAGTATCACATAAGAAACGTAACTTCTTCACATTTCACTGTCATCTTCTGAAACCTGTAATGACAGTAACAAAAATGCATCTCGTTATGTTCATATATTAAATAGGACACTGGCTGTTAAATTTAAATCAGAACATAGACATTCTCAAAGTCTAACACAGAACAAAAATATCTACAAAATAGACATTTCTACCCATTCTTATTTACTCTTACCTTGCTACTAAAAATAGTTTTTAAAAAATGCTACCAAAGCTACACACATAAATTAAACAATTATTGGGTTTATTTTCTTCACTACCACCAACCAAACCCTCTAGACAGTAAGTCTAATCGTTCAAATCTAGTTTCTATAACGAAGCAAGAAACTATGATACCAATGTCTGTGGAATTTAAAAACATCCAGAAACAGGAAAGCCATTAGTTAATAGTGACAGAAATAAATGCCATAATGCAACTTGGGGCAGTTCTAAAACAGCACCCAGACTCCTGGGTCCAATATGATTGAATTTTTTTTTTTTTTTAAATCAATGGCTGTCATCATGGAATCGAAAGCATTCTCAGTCATTTCATAGCTACAAACCAAGTTAAGGTTTCTGGCTTTTCCAAAAAATAATAGAATTCCAAGTAACCTTGACAAATCAGAGATAGAAATGATCCATCAAAAAACAAGATAGTGCTTCCTCAGTGCGAGTACAAGGTAGCACACTTACAAATGGAAAATGAATTATGTGGATAAAATATGAAGAGAGTCCGACTACCAGAGAGCCAGGAGGGAGCAAAAAGATATTGAGGTCACAGAGCATACAGCAAATAGGATCCAGCTGCATGGAGCTAACTCACAGAGAGAAGCAGCAATATAGGCCCAGTATCTCCCCAGTTTGGTCAGCTCACAGAAAGGATGGGGTCTGGTTCAAAAAACTATTTTTTTGAGTGTACAGACTGGAGAGAGTTTGAGGTACAGCGATCACATGATAATTATTAGTGCATTGGAAAACAAAATCCACGATAAAATTTCCAGACTTGTAGTACAAAAAACAAACAAACAAACAAACAAAAAACCCAGCAATTTTTCACCGGAGTAATATGAAGAGTATTATGAGGAGAACACCAGTCAACTGCTCTTCCTACAAACAATAAAATGTGAGAAAGGGGGTTGAAGGTGAGGATTTAGGTTAGATTTCGGGGTCAAGTTCTTTGTAGGGAGTGAAATTAAACACCAGAAAGTTGTTAAGGCATATTTTCTTGGGGATGGGAGGCTAAACATTCAACAGTCATATCTTGAAAGAAATGGTAGAACATAAGAATAGAAAACTGGCTAGAACTGATCATTCTGAGGAAAGGAAACATTTTTTAGGGAGAATGGAAGAGGATTAATGTATGTAGAAAGAGGAAAGTCTGTTTGAAGAAGGCTCACACAAATCACATAACTGAGGAAAACAGCTAATGTGTATCTTCTATGACTATATATTATTATTCAAATTGGTGGATTCCCTGACATGTAATTTCTAATAATCCAAATTTATTGTTCTCAATAGGACACTGTCCACTGCCAACAATGGCTCTTTGTCACTGAGAGGCATGTTTTACTGGGCCCATCGGTATTTTAAAACCCAGAAGTGGCCTCCCCACACACACAGGGTACGTGCTTCCCATCTCTGAGGTCCTGGCACCTCCCTAGGATCCTACAGCCAGCCCCTTCACCTCACACAGGCTGGTCTTTGAAGGTAACATTTCAGCAGGCAACCCTGTTTTAAGTGATAATAAATAAAACAAATTCTACTTCAACTCCCTCATTGTCTAAAACATAGTATTTCTGTGAAAATGCTTTTATTCAGAGGATACAATGATAATAATGAGGAAACTCAGAGTGTTTTGGTTTATCCCAGAGGTTCAAAAAGTACAAGACTCTTCAAGACTCATTCCAGCTCCAGGATTCTCAGATTCATCTTGAAACGTATGAGGGGAACATTCAACATGCCAACTGCTTCTAAATCAAAATTAGAAACGTGCTCTCTAAGGTCTGTGAAGCCCGTTCTCAAAGGGACTTTGCATGCAATCCTTGCAGAGAGCAAGACTTTATTACAGACAAGATAAATAACTTAGCTAAAATCACAAACTACCAGTTAGTTTTGATGGAAATGGAATGTCTCCTGATTCCCAGTCCAGGGTTCCTTCTAGAAATCTTTATTCTTTCTCCTGGCTATGATCCCTGGCCCTATTCCCTTAGGGAAGCTGTATCTTCTCTGAGAAAAGTGCATCTCACTTGGATGACGCTTTACCCAATCATACTCCTGAAACAGATGCCTGAAGAATGTGGTAAGTCAAGCAAGCCACATTTAAGAAGGAAACACTATGCCTGAAGATTCTATAAATGAAAATACTTCCGAATCTACCCACAGACAAAAGCGCTGGATATTTCCACTCTCTTTCTCTCTTATTCCCCTGTTAGAGTATTCGGGGACTAGCATGTCTCCAGGGCAATATAAAACTACAAGAAAGAGAGGGCTCCATATTGATGAGAGACAATAGAAAGGCGCCTTTCCTCAAGCGCCGGGGTTTCTAATACATTTCTGCATTCGCCTGTTGTTAGGCTTTACTTTCTTCCTGTTTGCATTTTTCCACTCCAAGCTTTTTATTTAACTCTCAGAGCACAGTTAAAGTCTCCGGTGAAGCACAGAGCAGGACAAAACTTAGCAAAAAGCCAGGAGCAAGTAGAAGAGGCTGCTGTCACCAGAACATGGGCTTGCATCATGAGTACGGCATTGATGGACATTTCCCCCTTCTTGCCCTCTGCTCTCTTCAGCCTATGGTACCTGGGGGAGGGGACTGCTCAGAGGAACACTCCTGCCACATACTCAGCCCATTCTTCCTGGAAATACCCACCACATGCACATCAACTTGAATTTCATGCCTGGGAAAGAGCTCTGTAAACCATTCGGAGGGATTTTGTTTTCTTCAAATGAACCACCAATCCTGAAAAATACCCAAAGGACTCTGTCCAACAGTGGGTGCCTATGGTTTTGTGGTGTGGTTGCTGAGGGTTTTGTTTTTTTTTTTGGCATGGCAGGGGGAGGAGCTATCAAAACACATGTGTACACTGGCACAGATTTTATACCTCAAAGACAGAACTATTGAGTAGTCAAATTTATATATTTCATTAAGAATATATACAAAAATATTTTCATCCGTAAGGAAAGAAAAATGTTATTAAATCATCATTGGAGATAGAGATAACTGACATAAGAATTATAGGTATTCTTATTTGCCTTTTTTAAGAAAGTACATGATATCTTTTGACTATGAAAAAAAGCACATGCTTATGCTTCCATATCACAGGGTTATAAAATATACTATAAAATCATAAAAGTTTAGATTCTAGTCATCTAGATTATACCCTTTCTACCATAAAAATTCCTTCAACCTCATTTCCAAATAGACAGACATCTTTACCTAATTTCAGCCTCCTTTGAAAGCTACAATACTTAGGAAAGCTATAAATGTGTGAAAATCACATTTTTTCCCCTGAACTACAAATGACTATATTTTAATATACCCCTCTTTCACTAGGATACTGAAATTACAGTGTAAACATTTTGGCATTTAACAATATATGATCTCATACCATCTTTCTTTTATCCATTTAAATATAATATCCTCTAATAATGGATTATAAGACGTTCTTTAAACTTTTAAAAGAAAAGACCATTTAAAAGAAATAATGGTCACCTTAAGGGGACACAGAGCCAAGGGAACATTTTTATTAAGGAAAAAGTGATATTTGCAGGCCTAATGGGAAGGAACCAATGAACACAGAGAATTTGAAGATAGATTGATTGATTATTGTTGGGTTTTGGTTTTGGGTTTTTTTTTTAAGGATTTTAGTAGAGCAATTAGAGCAGAGGAAAGGCAAGGTCAGTAACACAGCATGAGAAGCCTAGAGATGAAAAAGAAGCCATGTGGAGTCTTTTGGAGTCTTTCCACAGCGAGTTGCCAGATGAGAAGTAATCTCTTGAACCTGATGAAAAGACATGGCAGGCTCCCTTCCCATTTCTCCTTCTTCCCTCCTCGTATTTCTCGAATGGTTTGTAGAAATGGTTCGAGAGATTAGGTGGATTTAAAGTGGAGAACAAAGGGTGAGGGCTAAGAGCTTTTAGCTCAGTTGTCCAAGTGTGGAAGTCAGTAAACGTCAAGTCGCCTCTTGGGGACTTGAGCTCTGAACTGGGACACGGCCCCAGGACTACCCAGCAGTGAGACCTTGAGTGGAAAACAGGGATCTTGATTTGGAACCTCTTAGGTGGGTTAGGACTACATGATTATCTCTCAGGTCTCCCCCAGCTCAAAAGTCATGATTTTCTGTACTTTATTCCAAGTGATATACTAAGTGGGGAGAGGTAAGAAGAAAAGCTTTGAAGAAGGATAATGGCCACTGTACAAAAGGTCTTTGTAAGAATTCCAGTTATAAATGGATTCGATCTGTATTCTTTTTAACAATTAAAGCATATTTCACTTAAAGAACCCAAAGCACAGGAATCAACCATCTCAAATATAATTCAGTTTGTTTGTTTTTTGCCAGTAGAAGAACTCATTGTTTTAGAATGCATTTTCGAATGCCCTGAATCGGCCGCTACCAAATACATAAAAAGTTGATTACTGTAAATGTGCTTATCATGTAAAATTCCATCTGGGGTGAAGACTCTTCAAATATTGGGAACACCTAAAGAGAGAGGAAACTTCTGCCCTCAATTACAAGTAATAGCAATGGGGAGAGGGGGATTCAGTGTGGGTCAAACTACCTCAGACAACCTCTGCTTAGAGCCTAATAAAATCCTATTAAATCTAAATCCTCCCTGTGCTGTAATCCTCTGGCCCAGTTTCCTTTTCTCTCTCGCTGTCATATCACATAGCAATTCTGGACTGTGAAAAATAAAGCAAGCATCCAATAGCCCCTGACTTTCCCGGACCTTGTCCTAGGGCTCCCTCAACCTGCCATAGTTTTTGACTCTGGCTCATTCGTCGAAGACCTTCCATTATTCAGTAAAGCAGAATCTCATTTTGTCCTGCCAAGTTGTAAGTCACCAGCTAACACAGAGTGCACACAAAGAAAATTCTCCCCATACATACATTCCAAATAGTTTCATGTTTTGATAAATGCATATTTTAAAACAGTAACGAGACAGCAGAAAACTGTCAATAATTCCTTGAAATAGTTCCATCATGTTTTACATTTTAATTTCACAAGAACCAGCTGCCGACTAAGTCATACCCAAGTCATACCCAGATGACTGATAAGCAGAAAAAAATGGAGAAGAAAAATCAAAGTTAATATTCATATTCATACCTAGTATTTGTTTGGGGACTTAATTTTTAAGGTTATTTAAGAAACTAAACCATTATTGGTAAGGATTTGGAATGTAAAAATTATAGCTTTTGAAAATTATACCAAGTGTTGAGACATCAGCTCACTGATGACTGAACAGAGAAGTTTCTTGCACACATAGAGTGATTTGTTGAAACACGAAAACTGGACCACTCTCAGGGAGTCTCCCCAACAACCCAATTAATCACTACAACCTTGGTAGTATGCCCCACCCTTTCACACCACTATATTGTTGAAAGCTATCAAGGAACAGCTCAGTCAAGATTTCTCACACAAAGCCCTAAAACTTAACTAAAGTAAATGCAGTCCCAAGATGATCCAACCACTTCTCTGGGGTAATAGTCTAAAGCAGAGATTTTACATGCTCTGAATCTAAGAACCTTCTCATACTAATGAAGTTCTTCTCAAGAAATGTTCCTGGGAAAAAAAATTTTTTTTTAAGTTTTTGACCCTCATTTCATCCCTCATTTTCTGTGGAAAAGTAAGTACTTGGGGAAGTTGTGCTGTTGAGTCTGTACTCGTCTTTATAGCTGTAGTAATCAGAATGAGTTCCCTCCCAGTAGATTTTCAAATGCTTTCAGTGAAATTTTTCAGATATGAAACCTGTAGCATAACGAAAGTGAGGTGATGACTGCCTTTTGAAATAACAACAAGAAAAGCTTCCTTTGCCAAAATGTCCTGCACCTGTCTGTGCATGGCATAAGATACGCAAAATGCAATGAGGGAAGTACCAATAACATTCCCTATACATCCACAGATCTCATAAATGGTTGGCATCCTTCTATGGAGAGAGGGGCGGTAGTCTTCAGCCAATTTTTAAAAGGGTGAATGAATTGCCCCCCCCTTCAAAAAAAGGTTAAAAGTCACTTTGAAGATGCATTCATGGTAAAACCATGAAGAGTCCCAAAGCAAAGGCTAACAACCAGTTCCAATACTAAAGGTATGACCGAAGAGAGCTGTGGAACTTTTGTGACTTGAATTGTAAATAAAGGTTCTGTCTCAAAACCATGGGGGTTGTTCTAGCCGTATGAGTAACCAGGTTCTTGAATAATAATCAGTTCAGGTCTTGGTGCCTGAACTTCAAATTTCAAGGCTGGCTGGGCACTTCCGCTCCTACCCAAAACACCGCGAGGTGAGGTACAAGTTCAATCAGAGGTATAAAATGATCAGCATTTATTATAATGTTAGCAAAGGCTCAGAATCAACAACCTGCTTGTCTCCTAGAACATAATCCTGTGCTGATTAGGACAAAGCACTCTTCTTCACCAGTCTACGCAATGGGCCACAGAGTTGTACTACACACGTGACAGAAATGGTGAAAGCCATGGGTTCTTGAGCTAGTCGACACTGGTATCTTGCCTTCAAGTCAGTAGAATAATAGCAGCACTTAAGTGATAACCTAAGACTATAAAGTTCTAATTTCACATTTATTTTTTATGAACAGAAAAATAATGTAACACTTCCTTACATGTAAATATAATAATCCCTCTAACAAATGGTACCAGTGTTGTATGAAGATTTAAAAGACTGCATTTTCTCATCCATTAGTAGGTAAAGGATTTTAGAAGTACATAATAAAAACCTACTGGCTTAAAGTAGTTTACTGCTTACACATTTATTATTGCCACAATCAGTTCATCATCAAGAGAAGATGTCATACTGATAAAAATAAAAAGTGAGCTCTTCTAGGGGCGCCTGGGTGGCTCAGTGGGTTAAAGCCTCTGCCTTCGGCTCAGGTCATGATCCCAGGGTCCTGGGATGGAGCCCCGCATCGGGCTCTCTGCTCAGCGGGGAGCCCGCTTCCTCCTCTCTCTCTGCCTGCCTCTCTGCCTACTTGTGATTTCTGTCTGTCAAATAAATAAATCTTTAAAAAAAAAAAAAGTGAGCTCTTCTAGAAGCCCTGAAAAGTTTCAGGAAGAAGAAATTTTTAACTTGAAATCTCTCCCCTCTGAGCAACTACTACACGCGCCTCAGGAATATACAATCACAGTCCGTATTTACAGGTAACAAGAAGTGACTTATGAGAAGTAAAAATGAGTGCCCCTCCTACACCTCAGGTGAGAGCATAAACTGGGTTTCTACTGACAGAGAACTATTTGGCAACAGTCTTCAAAATTAAATTGGGTCAGGAAAACTACTTCTATGCATTTATCCTAGGAAGACACGTTCACCTTGCAGAATGGCAGAATGACCGACAGTAAGAGTTGACACGTATTGAGCAATTCTCTGTGTCGGGACTATTTGAAATACCTCACACCATTAAATCTTCTCAACAATCCTGTGAACTCTACTTCCTTCTTTCACAAATAAGGAAACTGAGTCACAGAAAGGTAATGAAGGTCTAATCAGGGTCATATAGATATCCTGAGATCTGCCTGACCCAGACACAATCCTTTTAACCACTAACACCTCTCTAACTACAGTGATGTCCTTTGGTGTAGAGGGTAAACAAGTGGAAAGATCTTCAGTATCTACCAGCCATGGCCTGGTTATATAAGTTAGGCACTTCTATATAATGGAATCCTAGGTCACAATTAAAAAAAAAAAAAAAATAGAAGGCAGCTCTGAATGTACTCACATCAAAAGGCTGTTGGAATATGGACAGAACATCAAGTACCATATGCCACCATTTGTACAAGAAAAAAAAGGAATGCATTACTCTGTATGCCTGTAAGTGCACAGACCATCTGTGAAAGTCCCCAAGAAGGTATGTAAGGTGCCTTAGCCTGCCTCAGTGGAGTGGCATGGGGTAGCCGGGGACAGGGGAGGCAGGAAGACTTCATTTCATTGTTTACCTTTCTCTGCTTTTTGAATTTGGTACCATGTTCATGTTCTACTTAGCAAAAACATTTTTTCATTTGAAATACAAGCCAATGGGGGCACCTGGGTGGCTCAGTGGGTTAAAGCCTCTGCCTTCAGCTCAGGTCGTGATCCCAGGGTCCTGGGATCGAGTCCCACATCGGGCTCTCTGCTCAGCAGGGAACTTGCCTCCCTTCTTCTCTCTATGCCTGCCTCTATGCCTACTTGTGATTGCTATCTGCCAAGTAAACTAATAAAACATTTTAAAATAAAGAAAAATAAAATATAAGCCAATGAACATCCCAAACCAAAGGAAAGTACCAAAGTCCAGCTTAATATAGAAGTTATAGTGCGCCAAAAGTCTCTTCTTCATCTCGTTAGGAAGGGAAAGGTGCCCTGCAATAATTATAGCCCGATGGGTATGAGTAAGGATAGAAGAGTATCCTAACATAATATGCCACTTGAATCAATTTTAAGGACCACGGAATGTTTGAAAACATTCAAGAGAAAACACACAAGGGGAAAATAACTACATCTACACTTAAGAACTGTTAACTTCCAATGGAATAAATATGGGCGAAAATGACATGTTAAGAAAGCGGAAAGAATTCAGAAGAGTGGTAGTCTTATTCTTGAGGACCGCTTTTCTAATGTTTAATATTATCATGCAATAATACTTATTGGGTTACATTTCTGTAGTTTACCTTTCCTTATGGGGGTCATAGCGCTGGGAATATGAAAAGTTAATGGCCTGCCAAAACTTCTGTCAGTCTAGATCACTGTTTCTCCAAATGTAGTTGGAGGAATTCTGGGCTCTCCACAGGTCTCAGTCATTTTTCTAGGATCTCTTTTGAAGAAAAAACAAAAGCCATCTAAGTAAATATAGCTCACTGTGACAATCTCTCATATTCAGAGAAGCTCCCGGCACTGCGGTTTACGGAAGCTATGAGAGCATGAGAGGGAGAAGGTCAGAGGGTGAAGCAGACTCCCTGTGGAGCTGGGAGCCTGATGCGGGACTCGATCCTGCGACTCCGGGATCATGACCTGAGGCAAAGGCAGTGGGTTAACCAACTGAGCCACCCAGGCGCCCCATCATCTGTCTCTTTTTTAATTGGATTTTTTTTTCTACCTGTACAAACCTCAATCTTTCAAACTCGTATTTGCCATGAAAACCAAAGATCATGATGCACCTACAAATGAATTTCTTCAACTTTCTCTGAAAAATACCACCCTGGTGAGCACCAGCTCCCACTACCCTGCAGCCTCCCTTTTACCACCAGCGTCATCCTGTGGAAGTCCGGTAGGGAACTTGGTAAGAGACTGCTTACTCCTGAACAGAGCCGCGCTTTACCTCAAGGTGAGGTACACTCTGAGTCCATGCCTCCCTGAGCAGAGAGAGGCACGCACGCGCGCACACAAGTCTAGCTCCGCACGCGGACGTAAATACTAATCATTAGTGGCTGCCTCTTCAGAGACACTACAGTAGAAGAGCCATATGTAATTTGCAATTAACAAAGGGTAATGGAGGCTCTAATTTGTGCTTGGGGGGTCCAGAATTTAGGCTGTGATGCCTTTTCAGGAATTTAAGTAGAAGCTGAAGCCACTTGCAGGAAGCAGTCCCTCTGTTGCGCCAGGAAGGCTTACTGACTGGATGGCTGCCAGCCCCCTGAGCAGACCTGCAGAGAGGCTGTCCTCATGGGGAGGAAGGCATTAATTTATCTATAAGCCTCCAGAAGCAACTGGGTAGATCGTGAGTCTCCCAGATTCTGCTTCAGTTCATCTACACTTGCCTCGAGAGAGACTGGCACAGACTGGAATGGTTTCAGGCTACCCATACTTCTTTAATTAAAACTCTTCTCCACTAAATTAACATGTGTGTATCAGTGTCTTTTGTATGGGAGGGAAAGAAAGAGAAAGCAAAAGCGAGGGAAGAAAAATCAAAGATGGTGTTTTAAATTTGGTTTTGCTGGAGACACATTTTGCAATGGGCACCATTTCTCCCTAGAGTTAGTGCTTCAGGTAGAAAACAATGAGCAAAAAGAGTAGACAAGGGTCCTTACTTTCCCTTCAAAGCATCCAGCACTTTAGAGCTAATTAAGTTCTAAAATCAAAGGAGCTGTGAAGAGAATATGGAAGCAAAGGCATTCCTCTTTTTGGAAGAATAATTTTATATAATATTACCATATATATATGCATAATAATTCACTTCCATTCTAAATCCTGCAGGATTACCAAAAATTGATGATCTGACTCAGTACCATTGGAATGGAACTGCAACTTACCTGTTGCAAAATGAGGCTCTAACGTCAATGTACAAGGCAAGACACGCAAATACTCACAATTACTACCATACCCCTCAGCGAAGCCCTTGTTGGAAATCAACAAACTTTTTCTCATGAAGCTGGAGAAATACCTGAGTATCCCAACAAAGCAGTAGGCACTTGGGGACAGGCTGTACCCAAAAAAAAGTGCATCTTCAAATGCAAGAAGGACTCTCACCACATGGAGACATTCACACAATAACAGGGAGGTAGAAAGTAAGGCCAGGCAAGAAAAGAGCAGAACATCTACAATTCCCTTTGAGCAAATTCAAAATATCTGAAACTTTTCAACCATTGTTTTCTTTCTTTCTGATTTTTTTTTTTTCTTTCTTTCTTTCTTTTTTTTTTTTTTTTTAGTCAAGTACGTCCACAGTGGATGAAGTTACTGCACAACACAGAGTAATTCCCCTGGAGGAGCTCCACAAACATTAATTACACAGCAAATCTGCACTAATTCTGAGTAAATTATATTTCCTGCTTTCACGGAAAAGGAACATAGGTAAACCATGCAGGAGACAACGCAAGTAAAATTAAAGACAGATTTTTTTCATCAGTCAACATGGCTCTGTTTCTACAATATTTTACATTTATGCCCACAAAAATAGCATAGAAACATTGCCAACTACCAGTTCAGTAATAAACACCATCCTCTGGAGAAGGATCTCCCCAAAGGGGAGAAGGATGATGACAGAATGCAAACCCAACAAACGTCAGTATTTGGATTTCAGGTAGGCCCAATCGTGCTAATGTTAGTATTTATCTGATGAATCAATAGTGAAATTAGTCACAATAACTTCGGGCTCTGCCACACAAATTGCTCATTTCTAAGCTCTTTCTGTGGGAAATCTAAGAGAATTTTGAGTTTCAAGTCTGACCATATTTAGTTCTGAGGGCTTCTAGAAACATACTTATTATAATTAAGGTACATTTAAAATATAAGTATTTACCTTATCACCAGAAAATCTCACGTTTATACTGAAAGAATAAAATGATTCTCCCCAAAAAGCTGCCACAACCTTTCTCCATTGTGTGCTGAGAATTTAAGTATTGAAGTACGAAAAAGGTAAAGGCTGCTATAACGCCAGAATTAAGTATTTTATATGATTATATCACAATAACATCTTTAGTCTACCATAATCAGTATTCTATATTTGTTGCCTGCACAAAACTATAATTACTCGTTGATTTGATCGAAATTACTAGGTGACTTGGGCAATTCAGTCTGCCAGCCAGCCTTCAGGGTAATTAGTCAAATCAACAGTATATCAAAATGACTAATATGTTTCTGAATCATAGATTAGACTATCGGCAACATCATGGCAAAGCTCAGATTCAATTCCAAAACCTCAGTTCATCTTGTTTTAACTCCATGGACTATTCTCCTCATAATTTAATTTACTCTGTACACAAGTTGAGAGTTTTTCCTCCCCTTCAAGGGAAAAAGGAAAGTGACAATAAAAGCCAAAGTACAAGATTCAATAAAATCAGATACTCTTGTTTCAAAAAACAAGGGGAGGTGGAGAGTTGTTTCTTTATTGTGTATAGGGGGTATAGCTAAGGAAAAAGAAACAAAAATGGATTCCTACCAATCAAACCACCTCTCAGTGCTTCAAATTCCATTAAAGGCCACAATTCTGTTGATTTGATGCCAGATGCCTCTAAAATGTTCTTACCCAAGAAAAGTGTGTTTTTGAAAGAACAAGGAAAGCAATACATTTAAAGGCTGGAGAAAATTTTCTTCCATTTACTTGGGTCAGTGAAACATCCATCATACAGAGACACAAACACCTTACAGAATAAAAGATCAGAGGAGTTACACTAGTAGAAGATCTAAGAGCCAGTGCCTCTGGGGGAATCAAACAAGTAACTGTCTGAACAGATCCCCCTGTGATTTCTCTCCTAAATCTGGCTTATGTGACTGGGGGAGTAAAACCACAAAGCAGAACATGCTAGCCAAAAAAAATGTGATTAAAAAATCATTAATTCTACTCTCTCTCTGGAGAATCTTTTCAAAGTCATTAAATAGAATAACTATATAATGAAAATTTTTTAAATTCAAAAATGTTCAAATTATCTACACACGAACTATCACCACGCATATGAAATGAGCATATGCTCAGCATAACAGCATAACCAGTATAAATAATGGTAGATATATTGGCTACATTGTTGCAAAAGTGCCAAAATGACCTAAATGCATTTAACAGAAGCTCTCAGATCTAATTCCACCTGCTTGGGCAAAAAACAAAACAAAACAAAAACCACTCTGTCCACCCCTGTCACATGTAAAGTTCCAAGAACAAGCTATCACTAAAAGTTGAGGGGGATAGAATTCAAAGCAAATATATAACATGTCCAGTAAAATTTAGCAAAAAATTTCCAGCAACCCAGGGCTCCTGGGTGACTCAGTTGGTTAAGTGCCTGCCTTCGGCTCTGGTCATGATCTTGGGGACCTGGGATGGAACCCATGTTGGTCTCCCCACTCAGCAGACAGTTCGCTTTCCCTCTCTCTCCCCCCCCCCACCCACTTGTCCTCTCTCTCTCTTTCTCCCTCTCAAATGAATAAATAAAATCTTTCAAAAAAAAAAAAAAAAATTCTAGCATCCCAAAACCTCTGGTTGCCAGGATCAAAAACATTATGCTGTATGCCTACTAAGTCCCTGCCTTCAACCTGTCCTATCACTCTCTTTCTTCTCTAGACCTCTTCATTCCAGCTCCCCACGGCAATATAGTTTCTGCTTTGTGTTATAGCTGTTGCAGACCCAGACTCTGGTCTTCTTGAGGGTAGGGATCACATCTTCTTGTATTCATGGGTGATTCAAGAAGCACTTATCCAACTGCCCAAGATGTGTGAAGAATGTAAGATCCAGTCTGAGGGGCGCCTGGGTGGCTCAGTGGGTTAAGCTTCCCCCTTCAGCTCAGGTCATGATCTCAGGGTCTGGGATTGAGCCCCACCTAGGGTTCTCTGCTAAGCAGGGAGCTTGCTTCCCACCCACCCCACACCCCCTACCTGCTTCTCTGCCTACTTGTTATCTCTCTCTCTCTCTCTCTGTCAAATAAATAAATACAATCTTTGAAGGGGGAAGAAAAAAAAAGATCCAGTTTGAGACCCTGGGGGAATAAGCAGCTCACAGTAGGGAGAGGTTTGCCTGGGCGAGGAATAGTCAGAGCTGGTGAAATGAGCTGCCATACATGGGGCATTCACTCTGCACAGCAGCATATGAAACTGTCTTTTTCATCCTCAGGACGATTCAATGAAGTACGGCCTGTCATACTCATTTTATAGTTAAAGGAACTGAAGCTTACAGAAAAGTGAATGTTTACATGAAGCAGAGGCAGAAAGACGAGGAGGACTAGATGACAGAGAAGGGGAGTCCATCACAGCCATGGTCAGGAAAAGGAGTCAGAGTGGCTTCACCAAAAAGGGTTCTTTCACGGATACCATGTTTGTATAAAGAATGTATCTGAGAGTGACACAAGGCAGCAATTCACCTAAGCAAATGAGAAGTCTGTGATAAAAACAGGATGTGATTCCCAGCATTCTGGCTCCTAATGAAATATCTCCCTTCGTTATTTATTTGACCGTGATGTCAAGAGAACAGTGTCATGGAATTTGTACGGACCACAAATCCAACTCTTAGAGAGATTAAAAGTTTGGTAATAAATAAAACAACTGCTTGAAGAAGCTATAGTCACTAGTCAACCATTGCTACCGCCACACCATATCAAACAGTCTAGAGAACTTGGGGTGTCAGCCACTAGAGAAGCTATTCTATTTCCCTGCTTACACAAGGACTAGCTATGCAAATGAATCCAACTGGTTTGTGATTCCAATGCATGTTAGAAAGATGAACAAAACTGATTATCCTACCAATAAAAAACAAAAACAAAAACAAAAACAAAACAAAACCAGGGAACATTAGCCATGTAATATATCCCAATTCATCACTTCAGTTCTAAAAGAGGGGATATATCAAAAGATGTGTTACCCAAAATGCTGATTCAAAACATGTTTGTGTTTGCTTTTCATATGGCATATACTGACCAAATTGAGGAATGGCTCATAAATTCAATTGCAGATCTACCGCAATTTTTTGTATATAATTTAAATTAGCAAATCATAATGTAACTCCATGTGTTTTGTACAACTGTTTATGAATTATAAAACCATGCAGTATTTTAAATAAAAATTCAGGTCATTAATCCTTACATTAAATCCCCTCTTCAGATCAGCTTCTGCAATCTGGCTCCTGGTTACACAAAATTTCTATAGACCATGCTCATCTCCATGCAGCATGCTTCCAGACTTTTCTTTAGATAATCACAATACAAAGCACATGCCTGTGTGAGCAATTTAAAAATCCTTGCCTTAGCCAGGGTTGGAATTTAATACTAGAATAAATCACACAATGAATTAGGTAAATTCTATACCAAAGATATTCTATATCAAAAATATTCTTTTTATGGACTTCTACATCAAACTGTTTTAATACACACACACAGGGATGGCTGAATTAGTTAACAAACTTCATCTTATACAACTACCCATTTACCTTTAAACCATAATCATCGAGCAAAGATTATCTGATAACCTTGTCTCTACCTTCTGCTCTCCTTCTACTGCATTTCAAGAGTGAACAGCCAGGTACAAGGTGCTGTAACATCCTCCCAGGCCCTCAAGGACTGAGATTTATTCTCCCAGTTGCTAGGAGTGTTCCGGGCTATCAGCCTTCTCTAGAAATTGCCCCCCACTATGCCCAGGATGACTCCTCCTCTTTGAAGGCAGCCACATCAGTGCCTAGACTAAGGGAGGGTGCAACCCTTCACCCCAGCTCACAACAGCTCCTGGGTCCCCTGTAGGGTCTGCCCAGGCCTTTGTTGAGACTGGATGGCAGTGCATCATTGCTCTCTCTGCCCAGTCCTGCTTCCTCTTCTCCCCACAGTAGACTCAAAGAGCACCCCCTAACCAACTCCTACATGCAACACGTCCATCTCAGAGTCCACACTCCAGGACCACCAGCAACACTCACCACCACTATCAGCCAACCATGAGAAACGACGGACATATCCCCAGCTATGAGAGACACTTAGAAAGAAAGAAAATCCTATTTCTTTAACCAACAAAAATTCTTTAAAATGTTCAAGACTTCACACAGAAAAGACCATAACCTTTGCTAGGCAAACTAATAAAAACGATACCAGGCTGCTTCAGTGAGTTCAGTCAATATTTCCCAATATTCAGTCTCTTATAGTTCTAAATGACTCCAAACCAATCTTAAAAATTAACATAAAAAAGGGGCCTTTACTCTATGTGCTGACGTTACCATTTAAAAAATACACACCCCGGGGCGCCTGGGTGGCTCAGTGGGTTAAGCCTCTGCCTTCAGCTCAGGTCGCAATCTCAGGGTCCAGGGATCAAGCCCAGCATCAGGCTCTCTGCTCAGCAGGGAGCCTGCTTCCCCCTCTGCCTCTCTGCCTACTTGTAATTACTGTCAAATAAATAAATAAATTATTTAAAAAAAATACATACCCCTTAGGTTAGACTGGTAGGTAACTGAGTTCATTTAAAATAAATAAATACCAACAACCTGGAGAAAAAGACAAATAAATTGAACCCAACTACTAACTTCTTCTTTCAAAAATACGTACTTTTCAAAGATGTTTTTGTTTGTTTGGGTTACAGAACAGATAATAAGAGAGGCGAGAGGAGGAAGGAGATTCTCCCCTCTAATAAACACTCATCTCTCCTTTCAAAAAAAAAATGCCTATTCTCACACTATGTGCAAAGGATGTGTGGGCTCTGGACTACATTTTGTTTCAGGGAACTGTTCTGGGGACACTGCCTGATCTAGGATATATCCCTCTGATAATTCCAAAGCAGCCGTCACGAAGGTACAGCACGAAGAATGTTGGACCAGCGGTCAGAATTTCTGAGTCCTGATCCTGGCTCTGACAATGACCACAAATGTGACCTCAGGAGGTCAAGACAATAGCCTGTGACGTCTAGTGCTAGGGTCTCACTAGATCAGCAATTAACTGACTGGTTAGTCAGGGAGACCCGGGTTCAAGTCCAACTCCCATCACTTACTGGCCACTCACTTAGGCAGGACATTAAGGTTCAATGGGCCTAATGCCTCACGTGTAAAATAGAGATGACCATAATGACGTCTACATCACAGAGCTGCTAGGGAGAGGAAATGCAGCACTGCAAGTAAGTGCTCGGCCGCGTCTCTCCCACCGCAAGCACTAATATAAATGAGCTATTTTTCAGCCTGTTCCTGCCAGAACCCAAGAGCTTTGGGGAGAATTGGTGCACAGGCATTTAAAAAATAACAAATATTAAAACTCTCTAAGGTGTCGATTCATTGCTTTTATCAGATTTATATTCGAGATTTCCAAAGAAGATTTTGTTGGCGGGGGGCGGGGGGAAGTGTCTAAGAAAGTTCAAAGAACGTCGATGAGCTGATCTTGGAGCTTTAGCCTCAGCCTTTCTGTGAGTCTGTGGCCTGTTCCAAAGGGTGTCTTTCTCTTCGAGCTGCCATTTACACGTGAAATAGGGAAGTAAGTCCTGGTTCAGAGAGACCTTCTCTGTAGCACACAGCGGCAGGTGCTCCTGCCACTTCTTACACGACGCAGGATGCAGCTGATGGCCTGCATTCATTCGTTCATGACAACCCTTCAGGGAACAAAACAAGGCCAGGAAGTGGCACCATGGCACAGAAGCATGTCACAATTATTTTCTCCCGGGTTCTGGGTAGAAATAATCCATTCCAATCAAAACTTCCAATCTAGAGAAAGAATGACTACATAGTCTTCCAACTAAGGTAACAAGTGCGAGGCAGGAGTCGTTGGAGCTGCCTGATCTGATTGGGGGGGGGGGGGGGGGGGGCGGTGTCCAAAAAGAATGCCCTTGCAGTTGTAACTGGAGACTTGGCATTTCCCTCTGGCCATGAACCTGGCCACCTAGAGAAACAAAGTTTAGGCTCTCAAATAACAGCAGACAGTTTCTGCTGCTGAGATGAAGACTGTAATTAAGCCTGAATAGATTCAGGGCCCTCCTTTTTTCACATTTCCTATGCACATCCCTACATTTCCAGAACTATTCACTGTCGGCATGTTCTTAAATCTTGGGGGACTAAGAGATCTTCTCCCTCTTCAGGTCTCACCTTGCAGGTCTCTACCACGAGCAAGTCCTTCCAGAAGGACTTGACTTTTTGCCCCATCAGCCAAAAACTGCATGAAAGCAAGGTCTGTTATTTGTTCGCTGCTAGATTCCCCATGCCTTTGTTGACCAGGAAAGAACTCACTGAATATTGTTGAAAAACAACTGAGGGTTTTGAAGGGGAGGGGGGTGGGAGGTTGGGTGAGCCTGGTGGTGGGTATTAGGGAGGGCACATATTGCACGGAGCACTGGGTGTGGTGCATAAACAATGAATTTTGGAGCACTGAAAAAAGATAAAATTAATTTTTTTTAATTTATTTATTTGACAGAGATCACAGGTAGGCAGAGAGGCAGGCAGAGAGAAAGAGGAGGGAGCAGACTCCCTGCTGAGCAGAGAGCCTGATGTGGGGCTCGATCCCAGGACCCCGGGACCATGATCTGAGCTGAAGGCAAAGGCTTTAACCCACTGAACCACCCAGGCGCCCCAATAAAATTAAATTTTTTTTAAACACACACACATACTAAAAGCATTTATTTGGGTGATTAGAACTGCAACTCAGCGGACAAACTCAGGTTTCTATCCAAATTGTGTTCCAAGGAAGACAAAGAGGGGGCAGAGTTATAAAAGTGAAAAGTTAGGAATACAGTTTTCGTTTAGATCCTCTATGCCAAACAGGGAAATCAGGTTAACTGGGGGTTGGCTGGGTCAACCTGCAAATGAGGGACTGAAGCTTCTTAAACCAAACCGGCTCCTTTCAAAGCAAAGGCTATGGACAATCCAGTTGCCATGGCCAGGACAAAGTTAAATCCAAGGGAAGGGCCTTTGTTCTGGCTGGCTTACAAGTTCAAGAAGTTTATCATTCCTCCAATGAGTACTCCCGTATGGTCCTCCTCCTATGGCCTCCCAACCCTATTTTAGAAGAGACTCACTTCGCTAGGCTTGCTTGCTCCCTGTTAAAATCTTAACACCTTACCCAATGCATGTCACATAAGAGGTCTTAATAATATCTGAATAAATTAATGGACGAATACATAAAGGAATGGGAAAGGGGGCTGTCATGCCAAAAATTGAAGCCCAGTTTTACCTATCATTTCCATGATGTTTAAACAACCATAATATGTTCCTGAGAGATAAATGGACATAATTATCTCTTAAAAGTTCCTTTTCTAAACTTCTCATCCAAAAGCATATTAACTAGGATTTAGGCATTCACCTTTCCCCAAAGGCCAGAGGATTTTCAAAGCAGGTTTCTTTTTTTATTATTTTTACAGGGAAATTTTAATCCATCAAGATAGTTCTTGTCATCAATTAATAACACCCTATGCTCTTTGTTTAAGGACAGGGTGATAAAGGCAGGTTATTTTGAGACTAAGAAAAGTGAGGAAATATCTGGGCTGGACATTTTAGTCAATCTTATTGGCAGTAAAGGAGAGATATGAATTTAATGTTCATTTCCAGCCTTGAAGCTGTTAACCTTTTTATGGCTTAATCACAACAACATAAAAAAAAAAAAAAAAAAAAAGATCTGAACTGCAAAAATTCATTGCATTTACTTCTCATCTCATCTCCCAATACCAATATACAGAAATACTCATCCATGCTACCCAGACTTCCTGGGAAACCAATTGCCCTTAAGAGAAATGCAAAGAGAGTGAGAGCAGTGAAGACTTACACACTTTAGAACCTGGAAAGCGAGGCTGCATTACATAGAATGATGCTTCTGAGGACCAGGTTCCAGGGCAAGGTTCAGTCAGATGGGAGTCAGCATCCACGGATTAGCTCCACACCATGGCTTTCCTCAACACCATGGCGGAAGAGAGAGCCTCCCAGCCTGACGGCAAGTACCACCACAGTCCATACCCCTAAGGAAACCTGTTTCCAAGCACAAAGCACTAAACAACCTCACAGAGCCTGAGGCTTCTCTCTGTCTGTCAGGGACAGGTCACCATGCAAGTCCCCATCATCACAACTTCCTCCATTTTATCGGTGTTAAGCACTGACAGGCACCTGACAGGCTCTACGTGGGGAAAGGAGGAATCGCATAGTGCCAAAGCTGGACCACCTGATTATGTCAACCAGAATCCTCTTACCTTAGCCCCAAAGAGTTACAAACATTGATTATTTTATTCTAAGCGGTACCTCCAAATTTGGTCAGCTGTGTCTGGGAAGCCAGACAGACAGATGTAGATGAGTAATTAAGGGAAATGAGAAACAGTGTGACATAATGAAAAATCAATGGGTTTGAAAACCAGATCAAGCAAGACTCATTCCGCTCCTAACCAGTTCTAAGAACTTGGATAAGTTGCTTAACCTCCTTGCATCTCACTTCCTTTATCTTCAAAACATGGGTTGAATGGTTTGTGCACTATCCTCCAGTTCCGAAATCCTAGAATTCTACAGAGCCCCTTACATCTCTACTGAACAATCAACCAGGTAAGTACTCATGGAACATCATGTGCTTCAGGTTGGGTACAGTTCGAGCCCTGACCCCTTACCCTCGATCACCTATCACATTAGCAATGACTAATCAAAATGTTATTGATCAACAAGAACAGTGAACAAGTAGTCAACAAGGCCACTGAAACACCTGGAGTTACCCACGATAGTGAAGTAATAAACTGGTACCACCTCCAAAAGGCAATTTTGCTTCTATACCAGAAGTCCTCTTCAAAGCCAGGACCTATGACCCACTTAATTACAGAAATATTTATTAGTCATTTGAAAACTGGATGTAAACAGTAGGTCCAACTGCAGACAAATTACACAAACAATTAAATTGTACTCATGATAATGGTGATTTAGAATATTTAATGACCTAGGCAAACACATAATGTTAAGCAAGGGAAGCAGGATATAAAATTATATACATGGCATGACCATAATTGTATATAATGTATGAATATGCTCTATATTACCAGGTATATATGTAAACTATTTATAAATAACACTAAGAGGACAGATAACATGGGAACAGCAGGGAGTATTTTATTTTCTTCTTTGATGTTTCCATATTCCAAAATCTCTATTTTCACATGTAATAACTTCATAGTCCAAGGAATTTTTAGTCTATGTACAGCACTGTAGGACACAAAACAATGAGGACTCCAGCAATTACTAACTCAGTCTTCCTATTACCCTATTAACACGCATTAGGAGTTCAGACAGAGAGACATCCCTAGAGGCTGGCAGTAGGGTGGGGATGGGAATTCACCAGTAGAATTTAAGTTTACAGAATAGTGCTTAAGAGCACTGACTCTAGAGCTAGATTTTACCAAGAATCAAATCCTAGCCCTGCCATTTATCAACCATGTGAGTTTAGGCAAGTCACTCCAACTCTCAGACTCAGTCTTCTCCTCTATAAAATAGGACTGCTCTCAGTTCCTTCCTCACAGAGTTCTTATGAGAAATAAATTCAGTTAGGAGTTTTAGGGTGGTGTCTGACACACAGTAAGAATACGTAAGTACTGGGCGCCTGGGTGGCTCAGTGGGTTAAGCCACTGCCTTCGGCTCAGGTCATGATCTCAGGATCCTGGGATCGAGTCCCGCATCGGGCTCTCTGCTCCGCAGGGAGCCTGCTTCTTCCTCTCTCTCTGCCTACTTGTGATCTCTGTCTGTCAAATAAATAAATAAAATCTTTAAAAAAAAAAAAAGAATACGTAAGTACTGAGACAATGACTAGAAGGGCATTTTAGACTACATATGCATAATACCTTAATAGCTCACCCTTTTGCTGAATTCTTTGTGAGAGAGACATATACAACTCACACTTCACACTTCTGTGAAGGAAGGACTATCATTATGCCCAATCTATAGATAAGAAGCCTAAAAGATGAAATGCCCAAGGTAAGTGGCTGAACCAGCATCTGATCCCACGCTAATGTGACCCCAGAACGCACGCTCTTAACCACGACACCATGACAGAGCAGCAAATAAGTTCGCCCTGAGCGGTCGGTGGACCTTCAAAGAGTCCAGGAACTATAGCTGACAGGGTGCACGGAACTGGAGAATGAAAGCCAGACAAGTGAGTTAAAGCCCTAATTCATTAGGCAATTGGGAGCTAATAAAGATTTCTGAGCAAAGCAGTTAGTTACAGGACAAAAGAGTAACATAAGGAAATTAGTCTGGTAGATAAACATGGGATATGTTGGAATGGGGTTTTTGACAGAGAGAGAGATTATAGACAAAGCAGCCGGTGTGGTGGTGAGGGACTGACTGGGCTAGGTGAGAAGATAAGGAGAAAACAGTAGGGCAACTTAAAAAAACTGCTTTGAAGGAAAAATTATGAGAACTTAGAAACACTACATGCTGGGAGAAAAACAAAAACAAAACAAAAAAAAAAACCAGGGACAAACAAGCCACATCCCACAACCCAAAGAGGGCCAGACTAGAAACGCTTCCTTTTATTTTGATTTCTGTAAATTTGGTGAAATATTTAGTGCCATTACTTATTTGTAAAACATCTTTTTAAAAACCTGGGCAACAATAGCACAAAACAAAGTGTCACGCAACACTGTGGTCTGTTGGAGCAACGTGGAGTGAGGGAAAAGGTATGCTGCCCTAAGCGACAAAGGTGATTAGCAAGAAATCATAGGGCATGAACATCTCCTGTGTAAAGGAAGTGGCAATTTACAAAATCAAGATAAAGCACCCACTAATGGCTAATGCTGACAAAGGGCCCAGGTCTGATAACATCTTCCAGGACAAAGACAAGCTGATTTACCCCTTGTTTTAAAGAGGCAGCCAGAGCTTGCCAACAAAAATATGTGATTGATCTAATTAGCTTACTGAACTGAGGAAAACAGTGCCAAAAATCATGTGTACTCACAGACTGGCCCTTTCAGGACAAAGCAGTGTCGCATAAAAGCCTATCCTTCAACTTAAATGTTCACGCTCATTAAAAGGGACTGAAACCCAGCAGTACTCAGCAGGCAGGAGCTTAATGAATATTACTGGAGAGTGATGACACAGACAGGAGTCTTGAAAGAATGAGCTCTCATGGTGGAAAAGAGGAAGATACATCAAGGACTGCCAAAATGTATGTGTGGCAGTTAAAGTGCAATTCCCAGCCCAGGCCAGGCGATCTGACTTCAGTCCACCTGCATTAACATTCCCACTCTCGACTTTAATGGTTTATTAACCTAATGATAATGTCTGTCTTCACTCGAGGTGATTAGCAAATAGAAGCGATGTCTGTTGAGTCCGGCAAAGTCATTCACTCATTCAGCAAATGTTCTTGGGCGCTTAACATGTGCAGGTAATAAATGACTGTCTCTATCTAGTTTTGTTGCTAAAGCCAGAGAGGGTCTAAAAACCAGTTCAGTGTGCTTAAAAAAAAAAAAACCCTTCATGAACAGAGATGAACAACCCACAGAAAAGGAAAGTGACAACATTAGCTTCCCCTAATAGTGTGCAGACCACAAGGGATGGCAGACTCTCGAGTTACAATTAGAGGGTATATATATATTTCCAAAAAGCACATTTTCTTCTTCAGGAAATGTATTATTCAGCTGTGTCTCTCTCTTGGACTCTGGCCCAAGTCGGTACAAGGAAAATTTTATGTAGTTGTTTATCCAAGTTGTCTTGCCTGTTCTACCTTCAACACCTCTGCTTAGAAGGACCCTTGGTCCAGGAAGCTGTACGCAGCTCACACTCGTGGAGCCCTGGGTTGGCTGGGTGTGACCTGAGGAGCTGGGCAGCCTGCCTGACTTGGGAACACAGGACACCCTCGGACAACATAATGGGAACAGAACAGACTCAGCCATATAAGCTGATTATTACTATTTTTTATTTTGTAAACTTACTTTTACCTCTAAGACCTTCTATAAAAACTTATCATTTCATGTCTGAAGTAAGGATAATTTATTACACCCAATTTTACTGCTTCGAGTCTCTTTTGAATACCCTTGAACTTGAAAAATGAGTCACTTCGTATCATCTTATATTGAATGATGAATGCCATTTATGTGAGAAATTTTTCACAGGAACAGAAAACAAAATGTTGATTTTACCAATTGAGAATTACTGATATTTAAGTATCCAAAAAACTAAAACTAAATAGAGCTATGGTTAAAAAAATAATAAACATATCAAACTTCAGTTTTCAGTAAGAATTGTTTTGAAAGGTATTTTTACAGATACTGTGGCTTTTAGAATGATGTTTTCTGAAAAGAAAACCTGCCCCTCACCCGGTTGTAGACCAGTCTTAGTCAACTACTCAGTTTTGTTAGCATATAGCTCTATAGGAAGGAACAACTGTAAATACTCTATGGCAATTAAGATGATAACCAGTAGATTAACAGAAAATGTCATTCAAGGCAGAGAATCATTAAAATGACATGTACACACCTTAAACACCTTCTTTTATCAAGAACCATAAAAAAGTAAATTTACTTGCCAATATTTTCACATTGCAAGCTATTTTCTTCAAGTACAGGCGTACTGACTGAAGTTCAAAGTTGTCTTTCTTGCATGAACCTCATAAGGTATACGCTCATAATGTATAATATAACATTTCCAGTGTGGCTACTAAAAGTTGAGAAACATCTCAGTGTGAATTAAAGTGTAGAATCTTTTCATCTTTTAAACATCTTCCCAATCTGTTAAGAGTTATCTCTTCGCCATCTGATTCAACAGCAATGTCATAACGGCAACTTACCCATATTTAGTCTTTACAAAGACTTCAACTTCATAGAAACAGCTCTGTTTTCACACACATATTTTACCAGTTTGTATGTTGTCTGATGAAGTTACCTAATTGCTGTAACAATGCACACAGCTCAGCCAGGGGAGAAGCCTGAGAACACCCAGCAAGTCGTCAACCAGACAGAACACTCCGCAGGAGGTGGGCAGCGTGGTTTCCAGAGAGGAGAGAGAGAACCGAAGGTCCAGGGAACCACTGAGACAGGTTAAGAGAACTCTCGTTACATGACAAGAAAGAAGCCAGTTGTGTTTTCAAGAACTAGCCTCTAGCTTAAAAGGGTATCTCCAGGCAAAGTTATGTCCTGTTTAGAGGACATGTCAGTTAATGTCTCTTGGGGAGGGAACTTCTGTGTCTTTCTCAGCAGCCCTTGGGGGAGAAGTGCTAGAGAGTGGTTCTTTTTGAGAAAGGAAGCATGTACAGCTATCTGTATAGCCCAAGGTGGTCCCAGAGTGTAGTTTCCAGTGGCTACTTTGGACAATAATCCCTAACAGACAAGCTGGTGGAAAAACTGCCAGATGGTGAGAAAAACCTGACACACAGATTGCGAGCAGAGTCTCCCGCACCACACAGTTTCCCCTCACCAAACACGCACACGCTCAAAAGATGCTGCTCCGTACCCACACAAGACTATTACAACTGGCAGTCGGAATACTAAATCTAGCTCCCTGCCTTACTCTTTTATTACTATTATTTTCATTTGGAGATCTGAAGTTACAGTACTCATGATCCAGTCTGCCACAGACTCTACCCCTCCCTATGGTCTCACACCTGTCTCAGCCCAGTGGGAAGGCCACTGAAGCAGCTGGATATCATACAGCTCCAGTGTACATAGATTCTGTACAGACACTTTGGTTTGTCTCTTGGTAACACGAGCAATGCTTTCAGAGAGAAGGTACTGCCTTGGCAGCAGCACCCAACCCCACCACTCAAGAAAGACCAGAGCATTCACTTACTGCGGACAAACAGAAAAGACTGAAGAACGGTTCAGAAACTTGAGCCTTCATGAGAACCATGGGAGAACCTTGTAAAAATGCAGATTCCTTGGAGCCCTAATCCCTCACCTTCTGTTGCAGTAGGTCTAGGAGTGGAGATCCAGGAATCTGCATTTTAATAAGCATCTGAGGTACATACTTCTATTACATTGGTACAAGAGGTATAATAATAAAAGTATGAACAATGAGCACCGTACGTGCTCCCCAGGCCATGCTCCAAGCCCTTTACATGTAATGACTTAATCCTTGGAGCACCCCCATGAGGTAAATAATGCTTATTATCCCCACATTACGAATGAGGAAACTGGAGAAGAGAGATTAAGAAGCATGCCTCTGCTGACTCAGCTAGTGAGGGGAAGAGCAGGAATGAAAAACTAGGCCATTTTGCTCAAGAGCACACAGTCAACTGCCCGCCTATACTACACACTACCACCTTGGCCTAAGGGAAGCCATCATATATAAAATACAAACCCCTAAAGGTTTGCAGCTTCTGACTCAGCAAAAGCCCCTTTTTGGGTTGCGGGGGAGCCCACTAGTCCCAGGGATGCCCATTTCCACATTCATCACCATTCTTCAAAGTAAAAATAAAGAGTTTCTTTTGCTTGTTACAATTCAAGAAGCTGTAAGAGCTGGCAAAAGAGACTGTGAATAGGATAAATGATCAGACTCAGGGGCCCCCATTCTGAAGCAGGAGTGTAACATCTTGTGAAAGCTCCTGACAGCATGAAATAAAAGGGAGTCCTTATATCCTCCCAACTGAAGATGTGAGAAAGGGGAAGACAATAGCCCACTTATTAATAAAGCTAAAAATATTCCAACCTGATTCCTACACAGTTACCCCAAGCAGAAAAATCATGATCAATCTTAGAGGGTCTCTGAGGAACGAATCAAAAGGCCATGCTGGCTAGACAGAGAGTTCTGAGACTCAACACCAAGAACATGATCCATAAAAGGAAAAATTGATAAATTGAAACTCATCAAAATTTTAAAAACTTCTTACTCTCTAAAAGCGTATGTGAAGAAGATGAAAAGACAAAATAAAGACTGGCAAAAAAAAAAAATCTGCAAATGACACATCTGACAAAGTGTCTAGAATACTCAAGAACTCTCAAAACTCAACAGCAAAAGTAAGTAATCCAATTAGAAAATGGGCAAAAGCTGTGTATGGACATTTACCACAATGACATCTATCAATGACCACAATATACATCTATCAAAATAAGCTAAAATTTTAAAGAGTGACAAATATCAAATGTTGGTGAGGATGCAGAAACTGCATCACTCACACACAGCTGGTGGGAAGTGAACTGGTAAAACCACCGTTTTGGTAACATGTAACGGCCATACAACCCAGCAACCGACCTCCTGTGTATTTATCACAAACAATGAAACTTACCTTCACACAAAACCCTATGCACAGAGGCTCACAGCAGCTTTCTTCGCAACAATCAAAAACTAGAATCAGCCCAGATGTCCAACAGGTGAATGGTTAAACAAATTGTACCATGTCCATACCATGAAATATGACTCATCAGTAAAAAGTAACTATTGCTAACAGCAACAGCTTGGGTAAATTCCAGGGAATTGTGCTGAACGAAAAAGGATGCATACTACACAACTCCATTTATAGAACATTTTTGAAATGACAAAAATAAATGGAGGATGGATTAGTGGTTGCCAGGGCTTAGGGATGGGAAGAGAAGGGCTGGGAGGGCAGAAAGGAAGTGGCATGATTGCAAAAAGGGAACTGCAGGGGTGCCTGGGTGGCTCAGTGGGTTAAAGCCTCTGCCTTCAGCTCAGGTCATGATCCCAGGGTCCTGGGATGGAGCCCCGAATCAGGCTCTCTGCTCAGCAGGGAGCCTGCTTCCTCCTCTCTCTCTCTCTGCCTGCCTCTCTGCCTACTCTCTCTCTGTCAAATAAATAAAATCTTTAAAAAAGAAAAAAAAGGGTAGAGGGATTGCAGTGTCAGAACCCCTCAGTATCTTGACTGTGGTGGGGGCACACAAAACCTACACGGATGGTAAACTTGTCCAGAACTTCAGGTAATACAGGCACTCACAAAAATGAGAACAAATAAAACTGGGGAAGGTCTGTGGATGGTATCAATGTCAATATCCTGGTTTTAATATTATACTCTAGTTTTGCAATCTGTTTCCATTGGGGGAAACAAGGCAAAGAGTCAAGGAGTTTTCCTTCATTATTTCTTACAGTAGCATGGGAGTTTACAATTATCTTTAAAAAAAAAAAAGGTCCATGATCCCAAGTATGTGGGTGAAATCAAGCACTGCGTCCTTTCACTAGGAAGGTAAAATGGCACACCCTTTCCGGAGGACATTTGTCAATGCTATCAAAAGTGAGAAACACCCCCTTTGATCCAATGACTTGATCATTAGGTGATTAATGATAATGAATAATTTATGACACATCAAACATTTAGTTACAAGGGCATTTATTTCAACGGCACTTTCTTAAAGACCAGAAACAACTAAATGTGGTAGGTCCAAACAATGAGGTTCCAGCTAGTCAGCAAAATAACCTTTGGGAGTAAAACCAGTGACCTGGAAAGATACTCGAGACATAGGTAGTTCCATCAATATTCATTCAATTCCTGCTAAGTGCCAGGCCCAGCTGTTGCATCCTGGACTCTGACCATGTCCAACAAAGCGCAGTCCCCATGTTCATTAAACTGTACAGTCTGGTGGACTGGTGGCTGTCTGCTCCAGGTAAGAAGACACTACACATACATCTCTTTGTGTGATTACACACAAAATGCGTGCGCGTCCGCATGTGTATAAATATGCACATACAATTTAAATTCAGGAAGGACACAACCCAAAATGTAAATAGTGGTTATTTCTGGAAAGTGGGGTTGTGTGTGTGTTTATTTTATTTGTTTTGTTTATCTGTGTATTCTAAATTTCTACAATTAACAAGTTTCACTGGTAGTAATTTTAACTATTGAAGGAAAAAAGGCTGGTCCCCAGAGAGTATTTCTGTCTTTGTTTTTGCTTTTTAGTTTCTTTTGATTTCTACTGGGATGCAATCAGAGTGAAATTTTTCTAAATCTTGTTTCAAAGAACGCAAAGACCTCCTCAATTGTCATTGTGAATAAAGGCAAGCTAACCCAACTGGATTACCTCAGGATAAGAATTACACACATCCAAAACAATTACACAAATTCACAAATTCACCTTTGTGAGCCATTCCTAGCCCTTGGATTGAGCTGGGGTTTCTATTTCAGGCGGTTTGTATTATTTGCTTTTGCTAATTTCTTTTTATCAAAAAAACAAAGCAGATTACAGAAAAAAATTTAATGCAGATATGAAAAACAACCACAACTAATATCATTCACCCAGACAAAAAAGAACTATTTTAAACTCCAGATATACTACTTTAAACCCACATCTACGTGTAAATATTTGCCAGTTCATGTGGTTACCCTAAGATGGGCTCGCATTGCACATACTGATTTTAAAGCTGTGTAAATTTTTTTTGTTAACAATACATTCCATTCTAATGACATATTTTAACATTAAATATGTATATTTAACCAATCTACTAATGGCTGGGGATCTACAGTCATAGACAGTGGACAATAAACATTTTTTACTAAACATTTGAGCCCATCCTCAGTTTTGTCCTTCCATGAAAAGCCCAGGAGTAGAAATGTAAGGGTACACACACATCTGAAAGCTTTTGATATAAGTGGGCTCCCAGAGAACTGTACTGGTCTACACTCTGAACACCTAGTGTGGGAATGAAAGTGATTCAGTTTCTATGTCCTCACTAATGCTGCTGACCAACAATAAAGATTAACTTGTTCTTAGATTCTCTAGAGTTTCACTTTTGGGGAGAAAAAAATCTTTTTTTTTTTTTAAGATTTTATTTATTTATTTGACAGACAGAGATCACAAGTAGGCAGAGAGGCAGGCAGAGAGAGAGAGGAGGAAGCAGACTCCCCGCTGAGGAGAGAGCCCGATGTGGGACTCGATCCCAGGACCCCGGGATCATGACCTGAGCTGAAGGCAGAGGCTTTAAGCCACTGAGCAACCCAGGTGCCGCGAGAAAAAATCATTTTAATAGCAGATCAAAATAGAGGACTTATTTGGCTGTCAGTTAAATTAGAAATTTTTAATTTGTCGATTTCACTTTAATTGCAGAAATTGGTCAGACCCTCTAAGGCAAATGAAAGATCATCTAGGCAGGACTCTGTTCAGTCAACAATTTTTATTTTGATAATTATTGTGGATTTATACCTGACATCTCCAAATCTTTAGCTACAGAGATCAGCCTTTCCACCAAAAACTCCCAGGCTAAGACGGGGTGGCCTTCTCCTAGTAACTGCCTCCTAGGTGATGTGGGAATAAATGAGATGATGCACGCGCCACACACCTGCTGTCATGTGCTGTACAACAGCCCAGTGCTTGACACATAGTAAAAAGTCCAAAAATGTTGTTTACTACAGGTTTGTTTTTTAAGATTTTATTAGAGAGAGAGAGAGAGAGAGAGCGTGCACGTACACAGAAGCAGAGAAAGAGAGAGAAGCAGACTCCCTAATGAACATGGGTCTGATGGGGGGGGCTTGATCCCAGGACCCCAGGATCATGACCTGAGCCTAAGGCAGACACTTAACCGACTGAGCCACACAGGCACCCCCATTTTAGGGTTCTGCCATAAGTAACATAACCTTAACTGACTTAAGGAGGACTGAAATACAAGGTATTTCAATCCTTTTTTTATTTTTACAGATGAGGAAACTTGGGTTCACAAAGCTAGGCCTAGAACTCACAGCTCCTTGATGTTGGGCTAACACTTTTGCTCTAACGCTAGGTTTCCTCTGCACAGAGTGAAGGCTTAGAGACACCTTAATTCACACAATTACACTTAATCAGAGCAATCTGCAATTTGAGATTTAAGCCTACATGCTCAAAATACACTTGGTCTATAGATATCTGCCTGGTTAAATAATAATTCTCCAAAGCAGGTATTTTAAGTTGCAGCCTAAAAGCAAATGGGTTTATATCTACCCCAGAAGATGATGAAATGATTGATTATAAATCTCTCCTCTGATAGAGGGTTTCTGATTGCATCAGACAGAGGGCATGAAGACTAATTAAAAATGCTCATACATTCATCACCGCTGATTGCACATAATCCACTCCTGAAGGTATGAGTGCACTACCTTCGCCAATGACAGCGGAAACAGATGAAATTTCCACTTACAACTCCCAGAGGCTATCTGTCTCGATTTCAGGGTAAATGGGCTTTCCCTAATAACTTAAATCACAAACAGCACGACAGTTCAAAAACCCTAGACCAAATTTCACTATTCTATCTGAGCAGGGGCTGGCCAGGCCCCATCACACGGTATATGATCAATAAAGTAATTACAGATGAATTGGTAAATGCGTCTATGGGCGTACTTTAGAGATTTTCAAAACTAATTTTTCTAGGTGCCTCCATAATTGGAAACAACTGTGTGTTCCAGTGAGCTAAAGGAAATACATCCTGGGGTGCCTGGGTGGTGGCTCAGTCTGTTAAGCGTCTGCCTAAACTCAGGTCATGATCCCAGGGTCCTGGGATCGAGCCCCGCGTCAGGAGGCCTGCTCGGTGGGGATTCTGCTTCTCCATCTCCCTCTGCCTGCCTCTCCCTCCCTCTGCCTCCCCCTGCTTGTGCTCTTTCTCTGTGTGTGTGTGTGTGTCAAATAAATAAATAAAATCTTTAAAATAAAGAAAGCAAGAAAACACATCCTATATGCCACTCAAAACAGCCCTTACACTGGTTCTCTCATACACCCACTCCAGTGACTGGTTTGTACCGATCTCTCTCCACTCCTTTTGGGGCTACAATTATTATCTGGCAGTCAGCCTGGCTGCAATCACCTGTGAAAACCTCACTGAGGTAAAACACTGACACATGCTTTCTAACAAGGAGAGAGAGAGATAGCCCTCACCTTGTCCTCTAAGAGAACCTCTACTCACACCACACACCACATGTCCCTGAGCTGAGAAAGAAAGGATGGGAGTAGGCTGATGGTCAATCCGTGCTCTCCTCCTCCTCCCCAGGAAATATCTGTCCCCCCCACTTCACCCCTACCCCAGAAAGTCACCAGCACACGCCTCCCCTTTGACCTGATCCCAGAGTAAGAATACCATCCTAGCTTCAGGATGTGAAAGGAGGAGACTCTACCCATCATGAGGGCTGAGAGGGCCCCAGGGCAGAAGGAGCATTTACCAGCATTGCTGCTCCTGGAGGCCCCAGGGGCTCCTCCACGTGTCTGCCCTGGGAGCAACCAGGGGATGTAGAGAGGAACAGATTCTGTCTGGTTCGCAGAGCAGGCACCCCAAGAGGGCATGTTTAGAGTCCTGGCTTAAACCTCAAAATCCTGTTGAATGAAGAGATCTGTCATACTCCTACTAGCCTTTGAGTCCCCTGCTGTATAAAGGATCTGACAAATGAAAATGGATTCAAAATTGCATCATCTACATTAATAGCAAGGAAAAGAGTTTCGAAATTAATGGTAATTCAATATAGCAACCCTAAGCCTACGGTGGAAGATGGAAAAAATGATGAGTCTCTGAGCTTGAAAAGTCATCCTAGTTAAGCAACAACTGGACAAAATCAAGAGAAGATATAAACCAAACAATAGCAAAATTGTTATGCAGCTGCTCACCACCACCTCCCCACCCCACTTTCTGAAAATCAATCAAACAGCAGCACTGAATTATGCCATGCCACACATCCACACACTCCATGTTCCCTCCACATGAATTACTAGCAAGGGAAATTCACATTTTCTGTTTTGTAACTTTCTTAGACATTCTTAATGTGACCCTCCATTGATTTTTTTTTTTTTAAATTCTTGCCCTCTTTATCTCATTCGGTTCTTTAGATTTCCCTCACTGGGTCAAGGAGATTCACATTCTGACCCAGGCTCTGCCCCAATAGAGATCAATGTAGTTTACGCACGTATCAATGAGCCTCCATTTTCTCAATAAATCATTCAATAAATTCTACTCCACACCACAGGTTCAGTGCTAAGTACAGGAATACGAGACAGAATAAGTCAAGTGTGGTACCTGTTTCTTCAGGAGCTCAGTCTATAAAAATCAGGCTTAGATATGAAATCAACAATGCTTAAGTTTTCAAGATTTTTATTTCCGTGTTCTCCCTCTTCCTCCTGATTCTCAGGGCTCCAGCTTCACCTCTTTCACGTGGATTCTTAATCACCCCTCGAAAACCGTCAGTGCCATATGAAAATGTTATGCTCTAGAATAAGGATTTAGCCAGATTGGCTCACAAGGCAAAAGAAAGGGATAAATACAGGAGAGAGAATCTATAAAAAAATCAAGACCTCAAAAAAAATGTACAGCAGCAGTGGTTGAGAGGAAAGCTGCATGTGAGTACAGGTTACGGGGGAAATGGGCAGGGGAGAAGAAGAGAGCATAACCATCTCCTCCTCCTCAAAAATTGGAACCTGATCCCCTGAAAGCCTGGTCACTGGGTCAGTCAGTCCTAATTGCTTAATGAAAGTGTACAAATCAGCAGATAGTATGCCTGAGCGTTCCAAATGTCCCTAATTATGACCAAGTAGATAAAGGCCTTAAAAAAAAAAAAGAAAAAAATCACACTTCACCTTATTGAAAGGGTTGCTGGCATATCATTAATTAAAACACCTCAGTCCCAACCACATTAGAAACATGATAATTATCTTCATACGAAATTTGCTTTTTAACACTTGAAATGCTTCAAACCCTAGTATGACAACAGATTATAAACAAAAAGTCCATGCATTAAGGCTCCTGTCCATTACTATATTGCTGCAGCTCAAAGTTAAGAGCTCCCCCCTTTGGGAAGAATGAGCATTCACAGTCCTGAGAAGAAAATGCAACAATTACCATGATTATCATTGCAATATTAGCAGCATCTACCTTTTCTTGAGTCATTACCATGTGCCATGGACTGTACTAAGTATTTTGTCGGGTTTGTTTTGTTTTGTTTTAACATGCTTAAAGCTCAGAGAGACTGAATAACTTGCAAAAGGTCACCCAACCAGGGCACGTCAGAGCAGGGAACTGAATCCCCAGCTGGCTAGCTCCAATATCTACACTCACTACAGAGCCACCAAAAAGGTGATGTCAAAGGAGGGGACGGGGGCAAGAAAGAGAGGGAGCTGGCAACTGCATCTGTATTTTCCCAAAGTACAGTTTGTAAGACAAAAAACCATTAGAAACACAGAAGTTAAAGCTGAATGACTACAGAAGCCAAAGAGAAGTCCAAAGAAATTCCCCAAACAGGTACCAGAAAACCTGCCTTCCCTCCCACAGCTGGTAAAATCTGAACCAAGAGAAAAACAGTAAGGCGGTAGCAGGAGGGAACAGTGACTCATCAAGAAGGAGCCGACCTGAGACCTGAGGCCAGGTAGGGAAAACACAAGTTACTCAACGAACTGTACTATATGCCTCCTATAACGCCAGCTGCCAGCCCCTGGGCTGGGATGGTCTCTGGCGTCCGTCCGAGTGCTGGAGAGGAATCACAAAGAGAACCTATGAAGGCCAACTGAGCAGGACTGACAGGAGCTCCTCCAATAACGTCCGCCTCTACTGTTCCTCACCTCAGACCAAGACTTCTCAGCTTGAGACCCTCCCTAACCCCACCCAAGTTCTGCTGTAATCAAAGGAACACAGTACTGTACTGATTTCAAAGCTCTGAGTTTTAACCATGTCTTCCCAATAACTGAAAACTCCCAACCTTTTTTAGAAGCTCTTTCCTTGAGGTGGAAAAAAACGAGAAGCTATCCTGGCTCTCAAGCACTAGGGAAAAGCTCACAGCCCCAGCCCTTCCCAGAACAAGAAGGAGCTGTCACTGTTTATAAAGTTTCAGCATGGCCTTGCCTCGTCTTTGAAGAACTCAAAAGTAAAAAAACATATCATGGCCTGGTAGAATAAAAGTGGGCATTCTTCAAATCCCAGCTCTGCCACCTAACACGTCTATAGCTTTAAGCAAAGTACCTAACCTCTTTTGGTCCCAGCTTCCTCAGTGTCAAAACAGGGATAAAAACGTCCACCATACTGGTGTCTTGTGGGCATTAAGCAAAAGCGTATATGTTTTTCACCCTGTTGAGGTGCATACCCTGCCCACAATACCTTCCAAAGGAAACTGGTAATATTTCCAATCAATACTTGAGGGCAGCCTTAGGCAATAATTTTCTTACTAAAGGGCACACCACCACACACACACACTCTCCCACACCACCAACAGCCTAGTCATATGGAACAGACACTGACATGACCAAGACTGGGAACCTGATCTAAAAGCAACTGATCCCTCCACTGGCCATCAACCAGTGATGTGGCTGAATCTCAGAGATAGATGATGGTTAGTTTAGCTCAACTCTTCAAATTCTCTCAGAGATTTCAATTAGGAAGTAAAGTCAGCCAGTAGCACACAGAGAAGCAGACAGGCCCCAAGATAGACCAGCAACCTGAGAGTAGCTGGGTTAACAGGAAGGGCAGGCTCCCAGAATGACACCCCACAACCCCTCAGCAGATGCCCCCAGAACTAGTGGGGACCCAAGCAACCTTCTGATTTTAGCCTCCAGTTCTCCTCAGCAACCCCTATCCCTTCCCTTCCCAGAGCCTGGCTCTTTCCTTTCCAGAGAACAATAAGCTTCACGGGACCAGAAGCCACAGGAGCATTGTCTGTCTGTTCTTTGCAACCAGAGATAAGGCAAGTAAGTGGCCTACGTCCGCCTGTAAAACAGGCACATGAGGGCAGAGACTCATTCACCGGGCTGCTTTCTAGGACCTCACTGACCAGATGAGGGAGGAGCAAGAACATGACCCATCCAGCCAAGAAAAGCTCAAGATGCCCTCTACAGACCCAAGCCACCATACAGAACAACTCAGGGGAGGGGACAGCCCTGTTACGACAATAAGTATACGAGATCTTTAAGAAGTTCCATGAAGGTAATTACCCAGTAAAGCACAAAAGCCCTCAAATCTTGGCCACCATGGAAGCCACCTTGGAGGGAGAGAAAAATAAGACTCTAATGCTTCTTGAGACTAAAACAAAGATAAATGCTCCTGTTTTCTCTGGAAGTTTTCATTATGGAATGAGGAAACAAAACAGACTATCCAAGCCCTCTCAAAACAAAAAACAAAACAACAAAAGAAAGCCTCAAAGAATAGCCTCCCTGTTCCCCCCTCCCAAATACGTAATTTAGAAAATGACAGTCAAAATAAGTAGCCGCATCAATCATGCACAAGCCATTGCATGAAGCCCTTCCCTACGCCCACCTCCTCCCAGCCTGGCCTCCAATCCCGCGCCAGCTTTTCGGGAGCACCTTTGGGGTCCCTTTCCATTTATCATTTATTTTATTATCCGGCTTGCCACCCAATTTGTTCCACTCCATGTTCCTGGTTTAAATATTTGAATTCTATATTTCAACAGCACGGACCATGGCTTTCAGCAGACCCCCTGATGTCCATTTCACAGCTACCTGCTTCCATGCACCTCTCAAATCTGCATAGAATACAGAAAACGTGTTTGCTGTATATTTAAAAAGAGGCAGCAGACGAGCACTTATGCATAAATCAAACCTGGGGAGGGAGTCAGGGGTGCCCTAACGAGCCAAAGCATAATTTATCTAGATTTACTTCTCGTCAGACCACTACTCAGCTGAGCCCGAAAATTGTCACTCCTGTTAGCTTTTCCTTCGGCCACCAGAAGGACCAGGCCCAAAGCAGCTGCTGTTTTGACAAAGTATTCGCTTCTCGCAGGGGTGGGAGTAAGCAGAACAATTCAGATCTGAAGCCACTGGCCTGGGTCCATTCAATATGTTATGAGCAGTGCCTGAGCTAACAACACTTGGGCTTCTGTTTCAAGCTACACGGTTTCATTCTGTTCTCTTACTGTACAAGACTCAGCGCCTTCCCAGCACTGAGTGGCAAGAGCTCAAGGTGATAAGCAACAAACTTCATTGAGTGTTTTCTTGCAGCCTATAAATAAAATCAGAGTCTCTGAAGCCCGTAAACCTTCTGAGGTCTGAACATCTCAAGGTTATTCATTTCGAAACCACTCCAGGAAGGATATAAACAACAATCCAAAGAATGTGGTCTGTCGTGAACAAAATTTCTTGTTTTTTTTTAAAGATTTTATTTATTTGTCAGAGAGAGAGGGAGAGAGAGCGAGCACAGGCAGACAGAATGGCAGGCAGAGGCAGAGGGAGAAGCAGGCTCTCCGCCAAGCAAGAAGCCTGATGTGGGACTCGATCCCCGGACGCTGGGATCATGACTGAGCCGAAGGCAGCTGCTTAACCCACTGAGCCACCCAGGCGTCCCGTGAACAAAATTTCTTAATGCCTCAAAATTCACATTTTAATTGTCAAGACATGACGCTAAAGCACTGCAGAACCTTAACCTTCACGCCATGTTACCCCCAAAAACAAACACCTCACTTTCCGATACAGCTTAAAAAGTGCAGAGAGGTGAGCAGCAAAACGACTAGGTTCATGGAAAGCTAAGGTTCTGCAATTATTCGTAGATGATGAAATCGATAAAAATGGACGAAATTTAACTCTTCGTTATGACGCAGAGAAAATTCAAAACGTTTATGCAGCAGATGGCGAATACCTTTTCAGGAATCTGGGCAACTTTAAGTGGGGATTTTAATTTGTGGGTAATATTTGAACAGGTTCTCTTCTCTCCGCCCCCCCCCCCCATTACTGGCATAATGAAGAGTTAAATTCAAGGGCGGGACCTGGAGGCTCTTTTTGGCACCACAGGAGCCTGGTTGCCCTGCCTCCCACCCTTGCTGAACTCACTGCAAAACCAAATCCCCTCACCCCCAGGAATTTAAACCAGAATTGGAAAATGCAAAATGAATTTCTCTAGTTGCTTCAATAATTGGAACATAAACTTGGGAGGCATAAAGCAGCCCGGGTGAGCTAGGTGGAATGAAAGCCAGTTTAGTCCAAGGAAGAAAGAAAAACAGGATGGAATGCTGAGCCAGCATTCCAGTTCCTGGTCTGAGCACAGCCTGAGCCGGAGTTCCTTGAGGTATCAGAACTCTTTCAATAAATTTCCCTTTTTACTTAATCAAGTAGCGGTTTCTCTTAATTTCAACCTAAAGGGCCAGGACTAGAATGGGGGGTAAGTAATATTAGACCGATTCCTCAGGAGGTGAAAAATAAAATAATCATCAAAATTCATCAGAAAATCTTTGATCAAAAGAGATGGGAGCCAACATGCCATTTGAGAATTTGATTCCTTTTTTTAATCATGTATTTATTTTAGCATCTTAGCTCAAAATCAAAGACCTTCAGTTTTCCATGTGTCAAATGGGTAGCACTTCTCTTCCAAGGTCATTCCTCGCATCCCTCCATGATCCCAACCATACTGACTCACAGCAGCAAGTATCCCTTGCACCTTTCCTCAAACGTTAATTAGCTCACATTAAGCTTCTTCTCAGCTGCCTCTAGTGGCTTCCAGCTGCTCAACATTTCAAATTAAAACACCCAATGGTGCATCCATTAGCTGTGCATTATCCAGCCACTGTCCTAACCAACCCAGTCATCACCCATGGTCACAAGACTCCTACTCCAAGTTGAGAACATAGCACTTGCTGATGTTTCTACTTAGGAGTAAAGAGAAGAGATCCTGGAGTCTGGACACTTGGACACCAGTTGTGATTCCTCTACGAAACAGTTATCTTTAATTTCTACAGGCCTGATTCCTTCTCTACAAAATAAATGTGCTGGGAATTAACCACTGGCTGTTAGCTTTTTTTCTGCCCCAACACATCTAAAAGGTATGGCAAGAATACAAGAAAAATTAAGTAGGGACGCCCAGGCGGCTCAGTCAGTTAGCATCTGCCTTCGGCTCAGGACATGATCCCAGGGTCCTGGGATCGAGTCCCACACTGGGCTCCTTGCTCAGCAGGGAGCCTTCCTCTCCCTCTGCCTGCTGCTCTCCCTGCTTTGTGCTCTCTCTCTCTCTGACTAATAAATAAACAAAATTTAAAAGTTAAAAAAAAAGAAAAATTAAGTAATAACAGAAGAAGACAAGACAAAACATGTCACATTGACTGAGTACAATATCCAGAAAGAGACCGCTATTGGCCTGGCTGGCATTATGGCAGAGGCAGAACTTGAGTTAAGCCACAGAAGACAGGAAGGGCACGGATCAGCAGAAAGATATGTGCTTATGTTGCTTAAGCCTTCATTTACTTTTGTGTTGCTTATTGACAAATTGTACTAATACATCTTGAGAGACTGAACTGGGAAGGAAGAAGAAGGAACTATTCCAAAAGTTTATCAAATACCTATTGAGAATAGTTTCTATGAGGCAAAGGATAGTGCTAAAGGGGGACCCAAAGAAAAGTGGACATGGTCCACTAGCATCTAAACACGGAGGGCAGGGACCACATCTGTTCTGCTCATACTATACTTCCAAACCCTTAGAGCACCGAGCTGAATGCGCAAGAAATATATGTTGAAAGAATACATAAATATAGCCCCTACCTTTAAGGACTTAAGAGTTTGTGTTTTTTGTTTTTTGTTTTTTTTTTCTTTTTAATGGAGAACAAAAGAGAAAAAATATGTTGTCCTTTCCCTTCAGGATCGTTAATAAATATGGCATCAATTTTACTTACAGGGAGCCCTCCTAGGGATAACAGAGGGAAGAACGGAAACCTCACACAATAACCATTTTACACAATAAATGATCAGATCTCACCATGTTAGCAAGTAAACAAATCTGTCACTTGACTCGTTCTCTGTGCTGATGCATTAGCTAAGAATGAGCCTTTTAATAAAAAAGAATAAGTCACTCCACAACGGTAAGTCCAAGAAGTCTCCAAAATATATATTAATTTGCTTCAAAATGCCATCTCCTCTTAAGCTGATTTTCCCCTCCAACTGCCTCAACCACAGGCAATTATGTTGCACACACCAGACCCATGTGGTCCAAATGACAGTCTCCTTAAACCAAATGTATTTCCATAGCAACAAAGGGACTGCATTTGCCGTTCTCTACCTGCCATGGCCCAATCAATTATTTAACATGCCTCTACTACAGTGACACTGTATAAATGATCATGTTCATTAGCAGCAAGAGTCAGCTTGAAAAAACCACAAACACCCGACAGCTAAATTGATCACAAACCAAACACACACACCACAGTGGGGATGTTAAAGATCGCAGCATAAAGGGAAGGAAGGAGAACCAAAATGTTCTTAATTTTAAGCTTGCACTTCAGAATTATACAAGCAAACACATCTCCCAGCTCTTACTTTAAAAAAGGGGGAGGGCACATAAACCGATTTTAAAAATAAAATACATGTAATCGAAAGTTACTGAACATAGGCTGATACAATGAGAAGATTAGAGAGCCAAAGGATGAAATTCATCTTAAACTTGTTTTATGGTTTGGTTTTGGTTTTGTTCCGTCCCATTTTCTGGCTTATTTCTCATTAGGAGACTAGGCATGGGACTGGAAAATTGGATGCGGAAGGAAATGTGCAGCCAGCTGTGACCACCCTCTCACTCAACCTAGTTCAATCTCCACTGGCTTTCCAGGGCAGATTCCTGAGCAGAGAACCACTGAGGACATCCATCTGGTTCTGTGAGAAAGGGGAGAGATTCTTTCATTAAGAATAACCAGAGATTGAATTCAGTCCAGGACTCCTGCAAATTCACTCCGGGACACACCTCAAAACTTCAAAACCAATACAACTGAAACCAACAATTCTATCTCAAACCATCTCGTGAGTTTAATTCAGAAGGCAGCTGGGTTCCAATGGCCCCCCATGCCTTGGGTCCACAATGACCTGGTAACAGGATCAGCACTGAAGGCTGCCATCAACATGCGGCTAGGATGGAGGGTAAATGGCTTTTTTTTTTTTTTAAGATTTTACTTAATTATTTGACAGAGCAAGAGAGCACAAGCAGGGGGAGCAGCAGAGAGGGAGAAGTAGACTCCCTGCTGAGCAGGGAGCCCGATGCCATGCAAGACTCGATCCCAGGACCCTGGGATCATGACCTGAGCCAAAGGTGGACACTTAACTGACTGAGCAACCCGGGCTTTTTGACTCACTGTGTTATATTCTTTCCTGTCACCCCTCAGAAAAAGAGAAAAAGGGGGGTAGTTCTGGCAGATTCCAGTTTTTTACAATCAACCATAGTTTGATAGTGAAAGCTTCCCATAGACAAGAGCTTCTGTTTCATTAAAAATAGCTGACATCAGGACGCCTAGGTGGCTCAGTTGGTTGGGCGGCTGCCTTCGGCTCGGGTCATGATCCCGACATCCTAGGATCGAGTCCCGCATCGGGCTCCTTCTCAGTGGGGAGCCTGCTTCTCCCTCTGCCTCTGCCTGCCACTCTGTCTGCCTGTGCTCACTCTCTCTCTGACAAATAAATAAATAAAATTAAAAAAAAAATAGCTGACATCTCCAACCTACTGACAAATTAAAAGGCATACATAAAAGCACGAAGAACCCATTCTTACAGAGTTCCTACGGTCCTGCTGTACGCATTGGCCGCTGTTGTTCTGCTTTGCTCAAATCTAGGCTGCCACAAGCTGCAGCTATCAAACTTTGATTAGACTGCAGAGATAATTTAATAATTTATGAGAACCACGGTTTTCCAGTACAGTAGTCTTTCCATCACAGATATTAATTTTTGTTATTGTAAACACATCAGAACCTTTTAAAAGATGATGATGTGCAATGAATTCACTGTCCAGATGGGGAAAAAAGCAAAGTTCTGAGAACATGAAAAATATATTAACTATTCACCCCAAATAACTGTTTTTCCTTTCAAATCTATCGTCCCCAAGGAAAGCATCACAAATACTTAAAATGATGTCTGGGGTGGCCTATCCACCACAAACTGCTCTTGGAAGTGAATAAATTATCAAGTAAAGAAGCTAAGCATTTACAAACACTTCACACAGTGGTAGGATTTTATTTATATATCCACATAAAATAAAAACATCCACCTCGGGGATCATTTACACAACTAAATGTCTTGCTGATTGCCATATAAAAAAGCTTGCGACAGATAACCTCTCACATCTGACAGCATATGAGAGTTACGACTGCTATCCTATTTTCATAATTGAGTGACTACCTTTAGACAATTGGTCAAAAGTCTGCTTCCCATTCTCAATCACTTGACATGCATGCAAATACATGTTTATGATGTATTATGGAACCATGGAGAACAGAAAGTTCTCAGACCTTTTGAAGTTTTTAGACTTTATACTTCTCTACTCTAATACCTTTGGTTGACAATACAATAGAAGCAATCCATTGAAGACATTGAGAAACAAGGAGAATCTTCTCCCAGCGGATAGGCACTTCATGGCTGCTGGTCACAGTATTTGCTCTTTTTTTTTTTTTTTAAGATTTGATTTATTTATTTGACAGAGATCACAAGTAGGCAGAGAGGCAGGCAGAGAGAGAGAGAGAGAGAGAGAGGAGGAAGCAGGCTCCCCGCTGAGCAGAGAGCCCAATGCAGGGCTTGTTCCCAGGACCCTGGGATCATGACCTGAGCGGAAGGCAGAAAAGGTTTTAACCCACTGAGACACCAAGGCGCCCTTGCTCTACCTTTTTACCAATAGCAGACACTCTCATCTGTCACAGAACTAAAAATTAGAATATACTACGTAAAGTTAAACAGTGACATTATACTTGTACATATTTGCTCTGAATTTTTGTTTATAAATTTCTACCACTTACAACGTTAATAATCAAAAATTAAACAGCATAAATAATATGCATCACAGTATTGTTTTTAACAGCAAAAATTATAAACTTTTAAAGGTCCTTCAACAGTAAAATGATTCCATGTGATTATGGACATCTATGAAATATATAACTATTAATAATGGCACAGGACAAGAGTGGTCAAAGTAGATCAAGGGAACAGAATAGAGAGCCCCAGAAGGAAAGTCCCACATTTACAGCCATGATTTTCAACAAATGTACCAAAGCAATCCAAGAGGTAACAAAAAATCATTTCCACAAATGATGCTGCGATAACTGGCTATCTATATGAAAAAATATCAACTAGACCCCTACATCTCACATGACTCACACAAACTAATTTGCAATGTAATACAGATACAAATGTAAAAGCTAAAACCATATAGTTTTTAGAGAAAAATATATACTATCATCATGACTTCCAGGTGGACAAAGGTTTCTCAGGTCACAGAATGTAGTAATATAGAGAAAATAATAAATAAGACTTTGTCCAAATTTAGACATTCTCACTGAAGACACAGTTAACAAAATGAATAGATTAAGTCACAGACTGGGAGTAAAGGTCTGGAAAACATCCATCTGACAAAGGACTGGTATGCAAATATATAAAGAATTCCAACAGCTCTTTAAAGACAACCCAATTTTTTTAAATGGACAAAACATATAAAAAGACTCTTCACAAAAGAAGATATGGAATTGGCCAATAAGCACGTAAAAGAAGTGCTCAACATCATTATACCATTTATACACCAACCAAAATGACTAAAATTTAAATAGATGGACAAACATAAAGATGGGGAAAAACAGGAACTCATATATATTACTGGTGGGAATATAAAACAGTACAACCATTTTGGAAATAGGTTTGGCAATTTCATATAAAGATAAACATATATCTACACTAAGATCAAGCCATTCTACTCCTACGCATTTATCCCCCAAAAAGGAGGAAAAAAAAATATATATATATATATATACACACACGTATGAATGTGTGGGTGTGTGCACACACACACATATCCTCAAAGAGACTGAGGGACTCTCCATATTATTTTTGCAACTTTTCTATAAATCTAAAATTATTTCAAATAAGTATTTTTTAATTTTTTTTTAAAGATTTGGTTTATTTGAGAGAGAGAGGGCGAGTGGGAAGGAGAAAGAATCTGAAGCAGACTCTATACTGAGCACAGAGCCTGATGCAGGGCTTGATCCCAAGACCACGAGATCATGACCTGAGTCCAAACCAAGAGTCAGATGCTTAACTGACTGGGCCACCCTGGCGCCACATAAATAAATTTTTTTTTTTTAATGCTGACAAGCCGGGTCCCATACAACATGTGGAAGGAATCAGTTAAAGAAGCCAGAGGTATGCAAGAGCACAGAAAAGGAAAAATCCAGAAGAGGAGACCAAACCTCTCTGAGTTCCCAACCTTGTCCCAAGACCAGAAATGTTTTAATACTCTCAGTTGTAAGAAAAATATTTGGGTCTCCCAAGAGGTTTTTGCTTCCCGACAATTAAAAAAAAGAGAGAGAGAGGGAGAGAAATTGGTGTTTGACCAAACTGACATTTCCAATCCAAATCACAACTTGTCAAGAAAGAGATGTAAACCCAGAGCCGGGGGTGTGGGGGGGGGGTGGATCTCTTTAAATGTATTTATACCTGCACAAAACATAAAGAGTAACTGTGTCAATTACACTATTTTAAAAGTACTTTTAGCAGCTCAGTGGAAAAGAAATGTGGAGTCAACAAAAAAGGAGCCCTGATGGGGAAAAAAAAAAAAAAAAGGAGCCCTGGGATGCAGTCTACCTCAATGCTAGTGTGCTGTTGGCCACCATTATTCCTTTCCCCAACCACGATTTACTTGTTTGTCAGTTGAGAATGACAACCAAGGTAAATTTCACACAAGAATAAGTCCACAAATGGTGCTCTCAGTCTCCAAGGGCAGAAGTCACATCTGCCAATGTATTTTGTACTACTATCCCTGGCTCAGTGCCCCATGAAGGTAAAGAGCTTAATGAATGCTTCCAGTGGTGCCAATGGCTGAAGGAGTTTGCTTCCCATCTCATTTACTCTCCTCATGTAGGATTTATTAAGTATTTATTTGTACAAGTGTTGTTCCATTCTAGGGGCTATTTGTATTCCTCCCAAACAATGTCTGATACTGCCACAGAGAGGCCTGTCATCCAAATCCAACTGGAGGAAAAATCATTGCTTTAAAGTTTCCTGGATTTATCTTGGGGCAGAAGTTTTAAGAGGAATGTTTCTTTAAAGTTATAGGAAGTTTTTAGGGAAGGTTGGTTGGGAGGGGAACAGCATATGATCTGACTGATAGGAAAAAGGGCTTTTCTCACATTTAAGCTGCCCGTTGGCTCTGCTCTGTCTCTGCCAGTATCCAGACAATCCTGAGAGACTGGCCTTAATGGTTCCAGAGTCAGTAGGCTCCACTTCCAAATTACCAATTTGCTGAGTTCCTAATTCTAAGCATTGTGTAGTAAGTCAAACTATGATCCTGAGAGGTTTTCTATGAAAGCACACAGCTGAATTTTTGGTTCAACCAATGACAGTGGAATGGTATGTTGTTGTTCACTGATACGGCAAGCTGAAAGCAGCTTGTTCTTTCTCACCTCCTATACTTGGACCTATAGCTCCAGCCTGGGGCCACACAAAGCCATTAACTTAATCTTAGTTCCTGTGCTCTGATGAAGGACCCACAGATGAGCCAGATCCTACCGCAAGGCAAAAGGCTAACAATTCCAGAGCCAGCAACCTAAGGAGACAATGCTGGCCATCAGTCAGACCTCGGTACATTTAACACTTAACATTTCCAGACAGCACAGGAAGGCAGATCCCGAGTCTTTCTTCCCTAAATTACCATGCCTGCCTTGGTCTTTCCTAGATCTTAAGTTCCCAAGAGGTTGTTTCTCATTTGTAAACGCCGCACCTTATAATTATTTATACACCCATCACAGAGCACCAAAATATATAAAGTAAATACCAGAAATAAAAGGAGAAGTAGACAGCAACACAGTAATAGTAAGGAACTTTAATATTCCACTTCCAGGACTGCCTGAGGGGCTCAGGTGGTTAAGCGACTGCCTTCGGCTCAGGTCATGATCACTGCTATTCCTGGGATCAAGCCCTACATGGAGGCCCCCACATTGAACCCCACATCAGGCTCCCAGCTCAGCTGGGAGCCTGCTTCTCCCTCCCCCTCTGCTTGTGCTCTATCTCTCTCTCACACACACAAATGAATAAATAAAATCTTAAAAATAAATAAAATAATAAATTTATTATTTTAAATCTTATATAATATATAATATATATTATACATAATATATATTATTTTAAATTTTAAATTTATTATTTTAATAAAAAATAAAATAAATAAAATCTTAAAAAAAAATACTCCACTTCCAACAATGTATAGATCTTCCATACTGTTTTCCATAGTGGTTGCACCAATTCACACTCCACCAATAGCACACCAGTGCTCCCTCTTCTCCACATCCTCACCAATGCTTATTTCTTGTCTTTTTGATGCTAGCCATTGACATATGTGTGTGTGTGTGTGTTGTGTGTGTATATACACATACACACATACATAGGAAATATAGTAACATTGTAATAACTGTGTATAATGACAGAGGGTAACAAGGTTATAGAGGTGGTCATTTGTATTGTATAAAAACATTAAATCACCATGGTGTACACCTGAAGATATCTCCATCGTAATTCAATAAAAAAGAAAAAAAAAAAAGATCATAGATGCCCCTTATTGATTTAATAGTCCAAGAAAGCATTTCCCACAAAATAGGACATGAATCTCAGATCATCCACCACACCATTTAACAAGGTACAATGATATGGAAATAAAAATACATTAGATAACTTTTTAATACTAATAGTGTATCAAATACTAATAAATGCAAATGTTAACTGGAAGAAATTAATAAATGGAGAATTTGAGCTAAAAAAAATACATAACATGTTTTAACTTTTTTAAAAACTTGTCTCTTATTTTCCAGTTTCTCTCTCAATCCTTATTGACTTCTTTTTAAAAATTAGAAATAGTTATCATAACATATGATTAGTGGTACAAGTCACCAAATTAAGCAGTGTTACTTTGGGCAGGAAATCTCAGCTGAAAAAAATGTACTTATTGTTGAAGATTATTTAAGTCTCATCTTTGCCTTAAATGCTAAGAGAATGTCATATTGGATTTCTCTTTTATATTTTTGTCCTCTGTCCCAGGTGACAAAGTTGGTTTGTAAGTAAATTTAAGAAATTATTGCCATAGTTCTAAATCCCTTCCCATAAACTGGTCTTATATTCTTATGTTCTGAAATTCAGCACTCTTTTAAGATACGTCCTTCCCCCCGCCCTGCCCCCGGTAAAGGTCATAGAAGACTTCTGTAGAGCCCTGTAGTTATAGTAAATATTTTATTAACTATCCTGTCCAAAAAAGTCACCCTCTCTACATACTCACCTCCCAGGTCAATTCCTTTCCCCATTTTCCATAACTCCATTTGAATTCTATCCCCAAAATACAGGCCATGCCTAGCCTCATTTAAGAACATGATTTATTAGTGGCAAATGTGCTAGAATCGGATCTTTAGTTTTCTGAGAAAACCATATGGTAGAACACCTTTAAATAAAAGTTACTGACCAAATCTTGGCAGGCTATCAGTCTCTTGGGTATAGCATAATCTGTCCTAATTTATTAAGAAAGCTTTTTCAAGTCTGACTACTAATTCTTTCAACATCCAGCTCTACATAAATGATATTGGTCCGCAGATGGTCCAGAGCTCAGATTACTGAACTGCTTTGCCTTTTTAGAAAACCCAAATTATCCAGAAGATTTTTTGGGGGGGGGGCTATTCTGTCCATTATTAATGGTCTTGAACAACATATCATCTTGTTGTCAATCCACAGCATGCGAGGATGACTAAAAACACTGTACTGGGTACACACCAGGCAGTGCTGATATTGGGTCATTTCCCGGTCTCTTGCCATCATTACAGGAGTAATGTCAGCCCATTTTCAATACAGTTAAAGAGTTTAAGCAACTGCCACACTGAAACATTTGCTTTACTACATTAACCTCATATTCTTGTTCTGAAATTGGACTGGGTGCCCACTTTGCTTCTCCGTACTTGTCCCTTACTTGTCGTCTTTGAGGAAACAAGCACCAGTTCTAACTCTGTTGCGATCCTACAGACAGAAAAAATGCTAGATCCTTCCGACATTCTTATTCCTTCCAGGTTCCATTTAGTTCGGTGCTTCCTCCCAAGTGTATCAGGACACACCGAGTTCCAAAGGCTTGTTTTATTTTGACAGCGCCAGAATTTCTCCATAGTGTGGACAGTCTTTGGGCAGATCTTAACCTCATATCCTTTGTCCTCAGATTTCCAGTACGTTCAGTTCCCAAACTCTCTCCTTACTCAGTGGAATTCCACTCACGTTTGTTTTGAACTCAGGACAATAGGAACATCCCTGTGTGCATGGATCCCAGCTATAGACTAAAAATGAGTATTCTCCACACTGCTTATATGGTTATGTGTTTACAAACTATGAACAGCCAAGACAGATAATTCCTGATACCAAATTAGCTCACCGACAGTAACTCAAGGTCACCTATTCTAAAACTAATCTGGTGCTTCTCCCCAAATGTGTTCTATCTTCCCACATGTAACTAGAATAACATCTCTTAGGGAAAACCTCTGCAACTTGCTTATTCTAAAACATTTAATGGGAACAAGCTACAGTACTTATAATTGGCTAATAACTTTTTCCAAGTTGAGACTATTTTCCCTATGGTCATGATTGACAGTAATACAGCTTTGGAAGATTTAACATCAGTGTGCCCTTCACTATGCAACACTGGTGCCCCAGGGGTTCATTAAGCCAGGTATTAGAGTGACCATTCTAAGAAAAAGCATGATTCTATCCTCAGATCCTTCCTCAAACAGTTTGTTAATCAGGACGTTTGAAATTACACATGACAGAAACCCATCTCAAGTCAGCTTAAGTAAAACAGAAGGCATAGCAGCTTATCTAGGCAGACAGAAATTTTGGATAGCACTGAGAACAAAGGAAAACAGGAGTCAGGGCTCGGTACTGTCAGGAAACTCACCCACCACACACCTTATCAAATCTCTGCTGATCTCTATGTCTCCTTGCCTAATGGCTTCTTTCTCTTGACTCTCTGTGTGCCTTCCATGTGACCCAGGAAATAAACTCCACATTCTCGTTTACCACGAAAGTCCTGGGGAGAATTCCCGTTTGCCTGATTAGATCAGATGCCTTTCCGGGAACACTATCATTGTAGCCTGGAAGACCAGGCAACATAGGAGATGGGGATCTCTAATTGGCCAAGCCTCAGCACATGCTTACTTTTGTCATGGGCAATGGGAGGCAGGAGATGGAAACAAGGATCAACATGATTGTTATCCTTAGCAAAATCATATAAAGTGGGAAAGAAGTCTCCAAATGGAAAGGGCTGTTATAACCAAAAGGGCAATGAGAGAAAAGCATCCAGGGCAGCCATAATCATTCGCTGGTAGAGTTTACTACTGACCTCTTCCATGTGAAGATGAGGTGGCCATCTACTCAAGTCTGATTCCCAGACTTCTCATACATTTTGAAAGAGATAGCAACCTGCCACCCCTCAGATGACCGCTGGAAGGATATGAATATATTCCTGATCAATCATGTTGAATAGCTCAACTCTGGGGGCTCATTAAAAAAGAGAATAGGGGTGCCTGGGTGGCTCAGTAGGTTAAAGCCTCTGCCTCGGTTTGGGTCATGATCCCAGGGTCCGGGGATCGGGCCCCACATCAGGCTCTCTGCTCAGCGGGGAGCCTGCTTCCCTTCCTCTCTCTCTGCCTGCCTCTCTGCCTACTTGTGATCTCTGTCTGTCAAATAAATAAATAAAATCTTTAAAAAAGAGAGAGAGAGAGAGAATGATTTTAAATTCCCTGTGGCTCAGCTCTTATCAAAAGCTTGGTTGTGGGAAGTAACACTCAGGAAAGACAACATGAAGGATTTGCTGTCCCTCTGTCACTACTCAGTGACAAAAAAGCAGTTACCTTTGCAACTGCCACTTTGACCTGTTGTTGTAGTTGTTGTTGTTGTTGTTGTTGGCAGAATTTAACTTCGTTTGGCTATCCATCCTGATTCCACCAATTCAGAGTTAACTACTCACTCAGGGTTAAAGTGTGATGAGGTAGGGGCGCCTGGGTGGCTCAGTGGGTTAAGCCGCTGCCTTCGGCTCAGGTCATGATCTCAGAGTCCTGGGATCGAGTCCCACATCGGGCTCTCTGCTCAGCAAGAAGCCTGCTTCCCTCTCTCTCTCTCTCTGCCTGCCTCTCCGTCTACTTGTGATCTCTCTCTGTTAAATAAATAAATAAAATATTTAAAAATAAATAAATAAATAAAGTGTGATGAGGTAAACTCTAAGCCAGTCAAAACGTTCTCTCATGTTCCTTTTAGGGTTGTTTTAAGGGTAGGCAGGTGACCCACTTCTGGCCAATGAGACATGGCGGGGAGGGTCCGCTATGGAAGTTTCTGGGGGTAGGCTTCTCTGCTCCTCTAAGGAAAACAGAAGAATGTCTGGAACTCTTTCTACTTTTGGGTAATAATGCAACCACCTTGCAATCTAGAAGGGGGCAACCCAAAGGCAAACACATAGAAGATGGTGGAAAAGATCAATAGCTCACTGATAACACTGTAGAGCTGCCAAGTCAACTAGCCCTGAAATCTATCACAGAAATGTCTGTTATGAGGGATAACAAAATTCCTTGCAGTTAAATGGATTTAGAGATGTAGTCTCTATATTTGGAGTAAGAGATACAGCAAAAACTTCTCTTTACCTAGAATGATCAAACTGGACAGTTAGTTATCAGAGTCAGTTAGCTGGTAAAAATCATAAAAATTACATAAATATTATCTTCTCTTCATTTAAACATATGAATATACGTTTATTCACCAGTCTCTACACATAGGAACGAGGTGTCTTCTTTGTGTACAGGACTCTGCAGATTGCTATACATACCTTGTTTCTTCCATAAACTACCTCCATAATGCATATTTATACCTTTCCAATTGGGTTTCTTTCATGTAAATTAATAAAGGTACTTGTCAAGTAATCTGACATGCAGAATCCTTATGGCACTGTTACAATTTTTTCACAATAGTTTACAATGGTTTGACTTCTTCAAAAAAAATTTTTAACTTATTCTCATCAAGTTTTTTCAAAGCATTAGTATTTGTTTTCTTAGAGATATCTTTTTGCTCTCACATTTGTTCTACAGAATCCAACATTAAGTCAAATTTGCACAAACACAGATACAGCTGGCTGATGGTAAACATACAACGCAACTAGAGGAAGCACAAGTGCGTAGGTCTATCTCAGTAGTCAGTGGCTGCTCCTGTTAGTTCGGGATGCTGTGGACAGCAGTCCTGATGCTTTGCAGAGAAAATGGAAGCTGAATCAATCATGAAATCTAGTGAACCGAAGGTCAATTAAGAAAACTTGGGAACTTGTGTCTTATCAAATATATGACTTACAAATATTTTCTCCCATTCTGTGGGTTGTCTTTCTACTTTCTCAATAGTGTCCTTTGATTAACAAAAATTTTTAATTTGTATGAAGCCCAATTTATTTGTTTCTTTTGTTGCTCAGGCTTTTGGTGTCAAATCTAAGAATCCGCTGCAAAGCTCAAGATCATGAAGATTGACCCCTATGGCTTCTTCTAGTAGGTGTATAGTTCTGACTGTTATAATTTATTTTTTTTAAAGATTTTATTTATTTATTTGACAGAGAGAGATCACAAGTAGACAGAGAGGCAGGCAGAGAGAGAGAGAGAGGGAAGCAGGCTCCCTGCTGAGCAGAGAGCCCGATGCGGGACTCGATCCCAGGACCCTGAGATCATGACCTGAGCTGAAGGCAGCGGCTCAACCCACTGAGCCACCCAGGCGCCCAATGACTGTTATATTTAAATCCTATTCCTTTTGAGTTAATTGTTGTAGATTGAGCGAGCTCAATATTCCTTCACTTGCATGTGGTTCTCCAATTGTCTCAGCACCATTTGAAGAGACTATTCTTTCTTCGTCTCCATTAAATCAATGGTCTTTTGAACTTCCCTGAAAATTAACTGGCCATAGATGCTTGGATTTATTCCTGGATCTTTAACTCTATTCTATTAGTACCTCAGTTTTGATAACTATGGTTTTGTAGTAACTTTATACAGGAAGTATAATCCTCAAACTTTGTTCTTTTTCAAGATTGCTTCACTAATCAGGGTCTTTTGAAATTTTATATGAATCTGAGGATTGGCTTTTCTTTTTCTATGGGGAAAAACCCATTTCTGCTTTGATAGGTATTGCTTTGAATCTGTAGAAGACTTTAGGGAATACTGTCATTTTAACAATATTAAGTCTTCCAGTCAATAAACATGGAAGTCTTCCCATTTATTTAGGTCTTAATTTATTTCAGCAATATTTTATAGTTTCTGGTGTATCAGTCTTCGACCTCCCTAGTTAAATTTATTCCAAGATATTTTATGTCTTTTGTTTTCTTAACTTCCTTTTAGAATTGTTCGTTGCTGGTGTAGAAACACAACTGATTTTTTTGTGTATTGATCTTGTACCCTGCAATTTTGCTGGATTTTTTGTTAGTTCAAAGTAGTTTGTGTATATGTGTGTATATGCATTCTTTGGGATTTTCTATATATAGAATTACATCATCTGCAAATAGAAAATGGTTTACTTCTTCCTTTCCGATTAGATGCCTTTTACTTTTCTTCCTAGCCTGAATGCTCTGATTAGGACTTCCAGTAAAATGTTGAATAATAATGATGAAAGCCGTCATCCTTGTCCTGTTCTTGTTCTCAGGGAAAAAGCCTTCAGTCTTTCACCACTGAGTATGATTGTTAGCTGGGGATTTTTCATAAATGCCTTTTGTCATGAAACGGAAGTTCCCTGCTCCTAGTCTTCTGAGTCTTTTTTGTTATGAAAGAGTACTGAATATTGTCAAATGTTCTTTTTACATCTATTGAGATGGTTATGTGTTCTTTTTTTCATTTTGTTCTATTAATGTGATATATTATATTGATTACTTAGTGGTTACCTTGTGGATTACATTTAATATCCTAAGTTTAAAACAAACCTGTTTGAACTGATACCAACTTAGCTTCAATAAATGCATTATACCTGTTTCTAACCAGCTTTGTACTCACACTTTATGTCGTTATTGTCAAAAATTACATTTTTTATATGAGGAAGTGGAGATGCAATGTGGGGGGTTTGGGGGGTAGGAAAAGAATAAATGAAACAAGATGGGATCAGGAGGGAGACAAACCATAAGAGACTCTTAATCTCATAAAACAAACTAAGGGTTGCCGGGGGGAGGGGGCTCGAGAGAGGGTGGTGGGGTTATGGACATTGGGGAGGATATGTGCTATGGTGAGTGGTGAAGTGTGTAAACCTGGCGATTCACAGACCTGTACCCCTGAGGCTAATAATACATTATATGTTTATTAAAAAATTAAAGAATTTTTTAATTACATTTTTTAATACATTGTGCACCAGTTAACATAGGTTTATAATTATTGTTTTAGACATTTGTCTTTTAAATCTTATAGGAAAACAAAGAGACTCCAAACTAAAATTCTAATAATACTAGTTTTATATTTACCTACAGTTACCTTTACCGATGATCTTTATTTCTACATATGACTTCATGTTACTATCTAGTGTCCTTTTGTTTCAGCCTGAAAGACTTCTTTTAACATTCTTTGCAGGGGAGGTCTACCAGCAATGAACTCCCTTAGCTTTTGTTTACCTGAGAACCCCTTCATTTCACCCTCATTTTTGAAGGATAGTTTTGCCAAATATAGAACTATTGGATTACACTTTTTTTTTTCTTTCAGCACTTAAAATACACCTTCTGACACCTTCTGGCCTCTGTGGTCTTGATGAGAAACTGGCTGTTCATCTTACTGAGGACTCCTTGTACATGACAAGTCAACTTCTCTTGGCAAGTACCAAGTTCCCTCCAAGTTCTCTCTTTGTCTTCATCTTCCAACAGCTCGATTATCATGTGTTAGATGTGGATCTCTTTGAATCTATCCTACTTAGAGTTTTTTGAGCTTCCTGAAGGTGTACAATCACATCTTTCACAAAATTTGGGAAGTTTTCAGACAATTTTTCTTCAGATAATCTTTCTGCTCTTTTCTTTCTCTCTTCCTTTACAATTCCCAATAACACATTGCTAAGCTTGATGCTGTTCTATAGGTCCCTTAGGCACTGCTCATTCTTCTTCACTCTTTTTGCTTTCTGCTCCTCAAACTAGAGCCCTATATTCACATATGCTGATTCTTTCTTCTATTCAAATCTCCTACTAAATGCTTGTAGCGATTTTTTTTTTCCAGCTATTGTAACTTTCAGCTCCAGAATATCTATTTCATTCCTTTTTATCTATCCCCATGCTGATGTTCCCTACTTGGTCATCCATCACTCTCCTCATTTCCTTTAGTTATATTTATCTATGGTTCCTTCCACTCCTTTTCCTTGTAGGTGGTTTCTGTTCATTTTTTTCTTGCTGTGAATAGGTCATACTTTTCTGTTTCTTTGCATGTTTTGTAATTTTTTTTGAGAACAGGACATCCAGTTGAGAACTGAATAAGGGTTTCATATTCAAAAACTATAAAGGACTCTTAAAACTTGACAACAAATAAACAAACAACCCAATTCAAAAATGGGTAAGAGACCCTGAATAGACATTTCTTCAAAGGAGATATATAACTGGCCAATGAGCATATGAAAAAAATGTCCAACATCATTGGTTATCAAGTAAAAACATAGGGGAATCACATTGAGATGCCACCCCACTCTCACCAGGATGGTTATAAGAAAAATATTTAAACTAAAAACAAAAAAAACAAGTGTTGTTGAGGATGTGGAGAAATAGAAACCCTCATATATTCCACTGGGAAATGTGAAAAAAGATTTGTGGTTCCTCAAAGAGTTAAACAGAATTACCATATAACCCAACAATTGCACTTTTAGGTACCTATCCAAAAGAATTTTAAAAACAGGTACTCAAATACTTGTTCACAAAAGCTTATAGCAGTACAATTCACAATAGCTAAAAGGGAAAAACACCCCAAATTATCTAGGAACATATTTTGTTCTATACAAAATATCCAGAACAGGCAGATCCACAAATGCAGAAAACAGATTTGTGATGGCCAGGGCATGGAAAGAAGAGGGAATGGCAACTGATTACACAAAGCCTACGACATGTTCTTCTGGGGTGATGGAAACTCTTAAATTCCAGAGATGTAGTGGTCACACAACACTGAATAGTCTAAAGGCCACTGAATTTTATGTCTTGAAATTATAAACTATATGTTGTGTGAAATCCACCTCAATTTAAAGAAGGAGAAAAAAGGCTTCTATCTGTAGCTTCAATTATGTCTCTAAATCAACCATAAGCATCAGAGTTTCGTACTTCAACTTCACTGCTTTAATCTCCTGAAAGAATCCCTTCTATAAAATGTACTCTGGCATTATGTGTTTGGCCTGAATTAACACTCAAAGTATCAGCTGTACGAAAATCATGTAGCCATTGTAAAAATGTTGTTCACAGGATGCAGTCTTCCCTGTCACACAGTGGCCTCTTCCCAGGAACCCACAGGAGTAATTTCACTCGGGCCTCCATTCCCCAAAAGGAACTATTTATCCTGGATAAACAGTCTGCTTTTAAACTTTATAGACACTGTGACTTGAAATGATTACACTAGACGTATTCAGAGGAAGCTGCTCCACTCATACCACCTTCTCACAAATCTCCAGAGCAGGCAAGCGAGTCTTTAGATCTTCAGTATTTGAACCAAGAGAAGAAATGAGAAATCAGAAAAAGTAAACAACACTAAGTCAAACTTCAGGCAGAAGACTGTAGAAAGGTTCTAAAACTCCTGTAGCTCAGGTCTGCAAACACCATGAACCGAGACCCAACTTCAGCCTCTGAGAGGCTCAGCCCCTTCAGGACACTTGCTCTTAAATCAATGTAATGTTTCAGCCTGTGGCTCCCCTTAAGTTGAGCCAGCGGTACCTATGAAGCTCAGGTGCAAATTCATGGTCCATATTCAATAACAGGAGCAGACCTTGTTGATGCATTTCTGTGGGCTTCAAGTTACAGTGGTCAATTATTTTCACCTTTACTATCTATCTTTCTTTTTTTATCCTTTGTTTCTATTAAGCACTCGGTCTTTCTTTTAGGACAAAATGGAATTATAAATAGGAAAATGAGTGTCAACTCTGTATGGAAAGTAAGCAACCTGGGCACCTGGGTGGCTCAGTCAATTGAGCATCTGACTCTTGATTTTGGCTCCAGTTACAATCTCAGGGTCATGAAATTGAGCCCCACATCAGGCTCCATTGGGCATGAAGACTGCTTAAGATTCTCTTTCTATCTAAGGAAGGAAGGAAGTTGGGGAGGGAGGGAGGGAAGGAGGGAGGAAGGGAAGAAGGAGGAAGGGTGGGAGGGAGGAAGAGAGAGAGAGAGAGAGAGAGGGAAGGAGGGAAGAAGGAAGCAACCCATCTACAGATAAAGCTGCAGTCCACTTCTGTGCAGACCCACCATTTGGGAAATAATATTTAAGATAGATTCTTTAATTTTCCTTATAAGATATCATCTCATTTTTCAATCAATGATTTGAAATTACAGCATTTATCAGAAACCTTAATCTGAAGTTATCTACTCTCTAGTTCCTTTTTTAGACCAGGGGAAATTACTAATACTTGAGAGGACTAGTCTCTGGTATAACTAACTGATTTCTCCATTTTATCATATACTTTTATCTTTTAATGGCTCAATTGTATGTATTGCGTTTTACTGTCAGCTTAAAATCCATTTTGAAAGTAAGCAAAGTTAATCAGACAATGAAAGAATAACTCAATGGTTATTATTTCCTTCCTTTCTCCCTTTCCACCTCCTCCTTCACCATTAGAAGGTCAATGTGTACAAGTTTTGAATCAATGGCCACAATCATCTCTAGATGTATCTTAGGAGATGTACAATACTGCTGAAGAACAAAAAATAACATGATGAGATTAAACAACACTTCTAAGTAACACGAGTCAAAGAAAAAATATCAAGAGAAATTTTAAAAATAAACTAAATAAAAATAAAATCTAACTTTTCAAAATCTGTGAGATACACCAAAAGCAGTGCTTAGAGAAAAATTTATAGCATCGAATGGGTATATTAGAAAAAAAAAGAAAGAAAGATCTAAAATCAGTAATATACACCTCTACCGTTTAAAAAAAAAAAAAAAAAAACAGAAAAAGAAAAGCAAATTAATTTTTTTTTTAAGATTTATTATTTAGGGGCACCTGGGTGGCTCAGTGGGTTGAAGACTCTGCCTTTGGCTCGGGTCATGATTCCGGGGTCCTGGGATCGAGCCCCACGTAGGGCTCTCTGCTCAGCGGGGAGCCTGCTTCCTCCTCTCTCTCTCTCTCTGCCTGCCTCTCTGCCTACTTGTGATCTGTATTTGTCAAATGAATAAATAAAATCTTTAACCAAAAAAAAATTTTTTTTATTTAATTATTTATTTGAGGGAGAGAGAGAGAGAGAGCAAGAGCAAGGGGAAGGAGCAGAGGGAGAGGGAGAACCAGACACCCCACTGAGAGGATTGCTGACTCAATTTCTTTAATGGATATAGACCTATTCAGACGATCTATTTCTCTTTGCATGAGTTTTGGTTAGATTGTGTTTTTCAAGATCTTGGTCCATTTCATCCAGGTTATCAAATCTGTGTGCCTAGTTCACAGTATTCCTTTATTATCCTTAATGTCCATGGGATCAGTAGTGATGGCCCCTCTCTCATTTCTAATATTAATAATCTGAGTCTTCTTTCTATTTTTCTTAATCTGGCTAAGAGTTTCACAGTTTTTGAGATGTCAATAAGGAACCAGCTTTTGATTTCAATAATTTTCTCTGTTGATTTTCTCTTTTCAGTTTCATTGATTTGTGCTTTAATTTTTATTATTTTTCCTTCTGTCTACATGGATATAATTTGTTTTTCTTAAGGCAGCTGGGTGGCTCAGTGGGTTATGCATCTGAATTCTGCTCAGGTCATGACCCAGGGTCCTATGATGGAGCCCCGCATCAGGCTCCCTGCTCAGCAGGAAGCCTGCTTCTCCCTCTCCCACTCCCCCTGCTTGTGTTCTATCTTTCGCCATCTTTCCTCTCTGTCAAATAAATAAATAAAACCTTAAAAAAAATTGAGCGAATACTTCCTAACTCATTCTATGAGGTCAGCATTACCCCAGTATTAAAGATATCGCTAGAAAGGAAAACTGCAGACCAATATCCCTAAGGGACATAAATACAAAAATCCTCAACAAAATGTTAGCAAATCCAATTCAACAGTGTATAAAAAAGCATGTGGTACAGAAGGATGAGCAACAACCCTGGACTCAGAAGGCCTGGGATTAAGGTTCGGTTGGTCACATGCTATTTAATGTCAGTGGGCATTATTTAATTATTTAATGTCACCGAATTTTACTTTATCATAATTAACACCTGCCTCTCGACTGTAGATACTGAATCAAATGGGGAAAAAATGTGCAAACCCACATCAAACGATATTGTTACTCCAAATTAGAGAGCACTCATTTAATGAACTGCCACAATGACAACCCAAGTGGGAAGAGTCAACAGTGGGAGTTACCAGAATCAGAGCCGTAGGTTTGCTCTTGGCTGGGTGTCAAATTCACACTGTCACTCCTGGCAACAGAGTGCAGCTCCAAGCCTAAGGAGGCCCTTCAAGGATGCACAGGCACCTCCACACCCTTAACAAACTCCCAGAAAAATGACTTCAAGATTCCAATCCTGCAGAAAGTGGCAGGCACCACATCTCTCAGGCCCCAAAGAAGTACTTGACAACACTGCCATCCTATGCTTTTGCAGAAGCTGCATTTATTTTCCACTAAGGGTTCAGGCAGACTGCTTTACTGGAACCTATTACATAGCCAGCCACCCATTTATTCGAAAAAGGGAGAAAACAGATACACACAAAAGAAATTCATTACCCACGGGACATGTCACATTTAATGGTAATTAATCAAACTCTTCTCCCCTTTGTGTAGAAAACTAGCCACATAAATAACCACATCGGGGATCAATGGAGCATCTGTTTCATCCTCTAAAAAAAAAATCAACTAGCAGAATGCTGCTCAGATTTTCTCGTATGCCTAAAGAAAACCATTCTCAGAGAAAGAAGATATACTTTCATTTGAAAAAAAAATCTATAACTCTTTCCTAAATTTGTTTTCTCTACCATAATTACATCCTTTTATATCTGTGTACAACACGTATTAACACAGGTGTACTTGTTTGTAAACACACACTAAAAAATGTTAAGCTAGTGCCATCAAATATGAAGATAAAACTCAGGAACTTCCTTTGGTGTTTTAGGAAAGCAAATCTCATTTGCAAATGTTTCTGTACATCTAAACAAAATAACTATACTTACCAAAAAATGTCTATAATCTTCTGAACTCCTATCTCCTGAACAAAATGAAGGAAAAATTGCCCCCCTCCGTAAATGGCCAGTATAGTCTGTCAATGCCCAAAATCTGGGTGTTTTTACTGCCTTTATTATTGCTAATATCACCCAAATTCAAATTCCACGTATTTTGCCATCCCCTCCCAAACTAAACTCCATGAGAATCTTCATTCCTATGCTCTTCAGAAAATCAATATTTGCACAGTGATTCTTATTTAGTCAATTGCCACTTTAACCAACATCTGTCATAGCTACCCAGCGGGCAGCAGTAGTACTTTCCAGTATCTCAACAACTTGGGTCAGCTAAAGACACCTCAGACATAAAGACTATACACTACTATGTCTATGGGGAGTTACTGATTCGAAAAATATACAACTTTAACACTGCCCACTGTTTCATTCAGGTTTCTCTGATTTAAGGTATTGCAAAGAATGCTTAGACTTTTCTTTCTGGAAATTTCTGAACACATGCCTTTGAAGTCCCTAAAAATATATTTGACTGGATTAGGTCATTAACTCCAAGACCACAATAAGTACTACTAATAATAGCGAAGGTTTCAATAGCACTTCCAATGTGGCCTGCACTGTTTTAAGTGCCTTACATATAAACTAATAAAGGCATACCTCAGAAATATCATGGGTCTGGTTCCAAACCACTGCATTAATGTCGCAATAAAGCGAGTCAAATGAACTTTTTGGTTTCCCAGTGCATATAAAAGTTATGCTTACACTATATTTTAGTCTATTAAGTGTGCTACAGCCAAAGGAATCGATATACCTATCTTAATTTAAAAATACTTTCTTGCTAAAAAATGCTAAACATCATCTGAGCTTTCAGTGAGTCATAATCAATGATCCCAGATCATTAACAAATATAAATATAAATAATAAATAATAATAAATAACAAATATAAATATAATAAATATAATATATAAATATAAATAACATAATATAAATATATTATAAATAATAATATAATTGTAAATAATATATAAATATAAAAAATAAATATAAATATAAGAATTTGACATACTGTGAGAATTACTGAAATGGGTAACAGAGACATGAAGTGAGCAGATGCCATTGGCAACTGGAGGCTGAAAGACTAGCTTGATGGCAGGGTTGCCGCAAACTATTTGGAAATAACACAGTTATCCGTGAAAGCAACTAAATGAAGCACAATTAAAAGAGATGTGTCTGAATGACTCTTACAACAGCGCTACAGAGTACGCATACTATTATTCTCCTTGTCTCAAGGCTGAGGAAACTGAGGCAGAGAGGGGTGAAATAACTTGCCCCAGGGGACAAGAAGCAGAGCCAGGGTTCGAACCCAGGCAGGCGGTCTCCAAAGTCGGTATTCTGCAGCTTAGATTACACAGTATTTCTCAGGACAGATTGGCAGGGTTGATTTTTTTAGTGGACAGATTTTATTTGAAGAGAACAGTTGATCTCAATCTAGTCCAGGGGAAAAAAAGATTTTTCTATGTCTGTTAATAAGAAATAGTAAATGAGGAGGTTCCGCCTCATTACTTAACAGATTGTTGTCTTCTTTTACAGAGTTGCTAGTACATTAAAATGGTCCTCTTGGGGCCCAGAAACTACGGAGTGGCCACAAAGTCCAGCAGGCTGCCAAAGAGCAATCTCTCCACGCTCCCCTCCCTTCTCGGCACAAACGTTGGTTTCCCCGGGTCCTTCTGGACATCTTCGGGGTTAGCAATTCCACGTCATTAAAACAGTCTCTAGTCATGTCCTGATCGTATCCATAAAGTCTCTCAGGGAAGGTTCTCCCAGACAATGGATGGAGACCTGTAAACAGGAGCAGCATCTGTGCTGTGACTGCCAGTCAGCAAAATGAAACATTTCCAGAAAAAAATGGGGGTGCGAGGGAATTCGAGTCCGGGTGGAGAATGGGCAGAAATGCAGAGAGAGGGTCTAATCGGCATGCATCAGGGCTCTGTGGCTATTTTATAACTACGCTCATTTTATGAAGTCATATATCAGAACCCAGTCAGCAATAATGTAGTCAAGGAAAATGAGGTTGTTAAAGAAAAAGAGAGATCTAGAATCACCTGAACCATCCGCTACAAGGGTTTAGTTGAGCAGACTGGACTTGTACTGGGCGGGATTGGCCTCATGTGGGAAAGAGAGAAGCTCAGACCAGTAGGTAAACCCCAGGATCTAGGGTTTCTGCCCAGAGAAGGCAGCAAAGCCACAGGGACTAACCAGACGCCAGGGCTCCAGTTCTTAGGGAACAAGCAGGCCAAAGGAAAGGGAGATGGGGACACACATATACAGTAAAAATTGAGTTACAGCTTTTGTCTTTCACTTGCTCTTGCCTCTCTCTCACTAACCTTCTCAGCTTCTACCCCAACATACAGAAACACATCTTCAGACCCTGTGTGCACTCCAGTTCTCTTCATCCACACTTCCAAATGAGAACAGGAAGATATAGCAATCACTTCTATTTATTGCTTTGTAACGGCCTAAACTTGTTTTAACGAGTTCCTACATTGGCCTTTTAGCCTTTTACTTTGAGTTGAAGATTGCAAGGTTTTCTCCTTTAAGGAAGATTCCAGTGTGTAGAAAAATAGTGGAGACAGAGGTAAATAATGAAATCCCCCGAGACGGAGTCAACCTTACTTCATTCTTAAGGATACCCAAGGAATAGAGCCAGGGCCAAACAGCACAGCCATGCCTCTCCAAACAGCCCTCCTCTACTCTGGAAACGTGGTTGGAGTAAAACATCTTTACAACTGGACTCGTCCAAGTCCTGAAGCAACTGTTCCCTAAACGCGTGTTTGTGTTGGCTGGTCCCTCCTCCCTAGAAAACGGGAAACCCAGAGGAAAAGGGGCTTGCTGCAATCATTCCGCAGAGGCCATCTCTAGATTCATACCTGAACCAAACATTACCGTAGCCAGGGGTTTCCAACCCTCAAAACCACAGACATTGTTAAAGTGAAAATATTCTGACACTTGTCAAACCAGTCAGGAAGAAAACCAGTCAGGAAGATTTTACTCAGGACTATTACAATAGGTGTCTAGACTATAGAAAGAGGGGAGAGAAATCAGGGTCAACTCCAAATACAGAAAAGACAACCGACAATCTCTTAGCAACCAACAAGCAGAGCGAGGGGGTCAGCAGATGGAAAATTACTAACACAAGGCATCAAGGATGGGGAATTCTTACTAAACTGATCTACCAGGATTCTTGCTGAACACAAGCCAGGGTGATCAGATATCAGGGGTATGGAATCTGATCAGGGATCAAGGGTGATCAGATATGAAGAGCAGGGGAATTTTCAGTAAACTGACTCAGCAGAATTCTTGCCAAAAGTGAGTTAGGCAGGCCAAAAACAGGATGGCAGCCAAGGCTGAGACCTGGTCAAGAAGGCTTAGAGGAGCCTAACTAAAGTTTGGGCAAGGAGAGTATCTTTGTCCACATTTTGGATCAGTCAGTTCTTTGTCTAGAAGAGCCAGTGTGTGCACTATAGCATGTTTAGAAACATCTCTGGCCTCTACCCACTCACTGCCAATAGCATCCACACCCCCCACAGCTGTGACCACCAAAAATGTCTTGAGACACTGCCAATGTCCCCTGATGGCAAACGTGCCTCTGGTTGAAAACCACTGCTTTAAACCAAGGGTTGGCAGCTTAAAATAAATATTTGGGGCTCTGCAGGATACCTACACAGTTGATCCTTGAACAACACAGGTTTGAATGACATGGGTCAACTTATATGTGGATTTTTTTCTTCCAATAAATACAGTACTGTAACTGCATTTTCATGATTTTAATAACATTTTCTTTTCTCTAATTTACTTTAAGAATATAGTATATAACACCTAGAACATACAAAATGTATGCCAATCATCTGTTTATGGTATCAGTACGGCTTCTGGTCAACAGGAGGTTGTTAGTAGTTAAGGTTTTAGAGAGTCAAAAGTTACCCATGGATTTTCTACTGAGCAGGGAGGTCAGTCCCCAACTCCCTACGTTGTTCATGGGTCAACTGTATGCTCTCTATACATACTCTTGTTTTTGTTTCTGTTTTTTTAGAGAAAAAGAGTACACATGAGCGGGGTGGGGTGGGGGGCACACGCAGAGGGAGAAAGGGAAACTTAAGCAGACCCCACACCCACTGTAGAGCTCGATGCAGGCTGCATCTCAACCCTGAGATTATGACCTGAGCTGAGATCAAGAGTTGGATACTTAACCAACTGAGCCACCTAGGCACCCCCTGTCTTTTTTTTTTTTCAACCATTTAAAAATGCATAAACTATTTTCAACAGGTAGATTATCTTAAAAACAAAAAACCAGGCAGTAGGCCAGATTTGGTCCATGGGCGATTGTTTGCCAAACTCTGCTTTACAACTTTTTCAAATACATATAGACAGTAACAGTATTATATTTAATAAAATACCAATTTACTTAAAAGTATGACTAGAGCCTTCATAACATTCTATCAATATTATTTTCTCAATCGACGGAAAACAGAACTAGGGGCAAAATCTTACAGCAGTCCACGGAGTATTTTTACATTAGAAAAGTATGTTTATTCTCAACAGCCTGTAGAAAACTACCAAAAAACATTCCCACAAGTCTGCCCTTTCCCCGCCAAACATAATCTAAACCTCATGTTCCCAACCCTCAGTCCCAAAAGCCCTGACTATATAGTGTTGTTTTAGAGGTTTGTTTTCATTGCTTTTAAACTGACACTACTTTGGTTTATATTTAACATGTTTTTCACACACCCTCTCTTTATCTAACATTCTGGAATGCACCTCTAAAATTAATCTATTCCTGGCTACAGAGGTCACTGGGACACCTTATCTTACTTAAGGGTCACTTATATAAACACATATGCTCCATAATCCTCTCACTTTCTGCCTGTAGAATCAAATATATACTCATATATTAATAGAATTGCCCTGGAAATGATGACAAGTTCAAAAAGACCAGACGGGGGGCGCCTGGGTGTCTCAGTGGGTTAAAGCCTCTGCCTTCAGCTCAGGTCAGATCCCAGGGTCCTGGGATTGAGCCCCGCATCGGGCTCTCTGCTCAGCGGGGAGCCTGCTTCCCCCCCCCGCCCACCGCCACTCTCTCTCTCTCGGCCTACTTGTGATCTCTGTCAAATAAAGAAATAAAATCTTTAAAAATAAAAAAAAATTTTAAAAAAAGAATTTCCTTCAAAAAGACCCTAGGACTGGGGCGCCTGGGTGGCTCAGTGGGTTGAGGCCTCTGCCTTCAGCTCGGGTCATGGTCCTGGGGTCCTGGGATCGAGCCCCGCATCGGGCCCTCTGCTCAGTGGGGAGCCTGCTTCCTCCTCTCTCTCTGCCTGCTTCTCTGTGATCTCCGTCTGTCAAATAAATAAATAAAATCTTTAAAAAAAAAAAAAAAAGACCCTAGGACCACACACAGGTAATTCTCTAATCCCACTACCTAATGTGAGAATTTAAGTTTTGTGGTGCTTTTGTTTTTAACAGCTACAACAAATGCCACTGGGGAAAATAAAAAGACCCAGCAACTTCTGTTATTTCAATTTACTATAGGGGAGGTCTAAATTATTAGGAGAAGTAGAGAAAGGATCTCTAAACAAATTTAGTAAGACATGTCTAATATGTAAACTACAAAGTCTACAGGATACATCTCCCATCGTTTACTCTTCTTTGATTAAAACATCAATATACAACTTCACCTTTGAAGCTGAGACCCTAAAGAGCAAAGCAGCAGTTGATCATCAAAACAGAAGGCATAGTCATCTGAATTCCTTTTTAAATCATAAAAACAATATATAGTCATTGCAAAGAAAGTATAGAAAACATAAAGATAGTAAAAAATCACTCAAAGCACAAGAGATGAACTATATTTTTTTAAAGATTTTATTTATTTATTTGACAGAGAGATCACAAGCAGGCAGAGAGGCAGGCAGAGAGAAGAGGAAGCAGGCTCCCCGCTGAGCAGAGAGCCCGACGCGGGGCTCGATCCCAGGACTCGGAGACCACGACCCGAGCCGAAGGCAGCGGCCCAACCCACTGAGCCACCCAGGCGCCCCGAGATGAACTATTTTTAAAGCTTTAATATCTGGGTGCCTAGATGGCTCAGTTGGTTAAGTGTCTGCCTTTGGCTTAGGTCAGGACCTCAGGGTCTTGGAATGGAGCCCCACATTGGACTCCTGGCTGGGTGGGGAGCCTGCTTCTCCCTCTCCCAATTGCTCATGTTCTCTCTCTCTCTTGTTCTCTCTCTCTCTCTCAAATAAATAAATTTTTTTAAAAGGGTTTTATGTGCTTGCTTCAGCATCACATATACTAAAAAAAAAGGTTTTAATATCTTTCTTTCTAGTCTTTTTCCTATACTTTCTAATAATTTCATAAATTTCACAAAATCTGAAGCATAAGCGTGTATGTACACGTTTGGCAAAAGAATTGGCAACACATATCAATAAATAAAGGCACTATATCTTTAATCTCTCCTGTCCATTCTTCTACAAATCTACCAGGAATCTAACTAGAATTATTACAAATGTCCTAAGCCTTTCGTCAAGGAATATTTCTAATAGTGGAAAGTTAAAACAAGTTGCATTCAGTAATAGAAAGGATTAAATATATATGGCTCACCCTTAGAGTGGAATGAAGAACTGTTAAAACTGGAATTTTTTATAAAAGAATTTAATGACTTGGGATCAAATCTTGATTCTTGCTCTTTTTCTTCAATATTATATCCTGAGAATTTTCCTATATAATTATCAAAATTATCCAATGTATAGAATTTAGATTTTAGATTTATAGAAAAATAGAGAGAAGGAAATTAAAGACAAATTCCCCCCTTCTTAATCTCTCTTGTCAAATCTTTTGCTTAAATGTTCTTCTCCCGCCAGAAGATTGGGACACATCTCAATGAGATTTTAAGAAGGTATACTCTCAAATCAATAAGTGCAAATACCCAGAAAAGAATAATAGTTTAGATGTTTTATATACCTGCAATTAAATCTCACAAAAATCTCAAAAGATTGCTAATTCTCTCTTTCCTTATTTTTTTAAAGATTTTATTTATTTGAGAGTGAGGGAGAGAGAGAACACATGCAGGGGAGGGGCAGAAAGGGATGGATAGAGGAGGAGGAAGAAGGACAAGCAGACACTGCACTGAGTGAGAAGCACCACCTTGGGCTCATTCTCACAACCCTGAGATCATGACCTAAGCTGAAATCAGAGTCCAATGCTTAACCAACTGAGCCACCCAGATGCCCCTTCTCCCCTTTCTTATTATAAAATTCCCAGTTTTGGGGCACCTGGGTGGCTCAGTGGGTTGGGGCCTCTGCCTTCAGCTCAGGTCATGATCCCAGGGTCCTGGGATTGAGTCCTGCATCGGGCTCTCTGCTCAGCGGGGAGCCTGCTTCCTCCTCTCTCTCTGCCTGCTTCTCTGCCTACTTTTGATCTCTGTCTGTCAAATAAATAAATAAAATCTTTAAAAAAAAAATTCCCAGTTTCATAGTAGCAGCCAATATCTAAGGCAAAAACTCTACGTATCTCCCAGCTTCCCTTGCAGCCAGAGGTAATATGGTGATACAATCTGACCAATGAGTATGAGGGTAAATCCACTGAAAGCCTTTCAGGAAAGCCCCTAAAAGGGGTGGGAGCAAGAGGCAGATTGTTGGCAAGCTCCCTCTTTCATTTTGACCTTTCTCTTCTTTCCTAGAATGAAGACCTACAGATAGCTAGATTTCTGATACCAGATGAGAACTCAAGGACAAGGATCATACCCAAGAGAGTGAAGCAGAAAGACAGACAGACCTGGGTCCCCAATAATCAAGAAACTATTCTACTAAGCCTGGATAGCCTAGTGCTAGACTTATTTTATGTGGAAAGAAAAATAATCCCCTAATTTGTTTGAGACATTGATTCTGGTAGTTACTTATGGGTGAACCCAACCCTAACGGATACATCAACTTCAAGAGTTGTTTTTAAAAAGGTAAGATGCAGGTGGATTTGGCAGAAATCAATCAGCTCATTTAAATACTTGTTTACTCTTCCACACAATCAAGATCTTCTGAAGAACTATACTGGGCAGTGGAAACACAGAAATAAATCATGTGTCTTACAGGCTGAGAGAAGCAACTGAACAATCAAAACACAGTTTGATGACTCATCATCAAAGATGATCCTCATCTTTGGGAACAGGTAGGGAAAGAATAGGTATGCTACAAGAAGAGATAAGAAAAAGCATTTAACCCAAATTGCTGAAAGATAATTGGGATCAGAAGTGGCTTTCCAGGTTGATCTGAAATTTAAGTTGAGGCCTGAAAATGGAAACGATAGTGTTAGCCAGAAAATGAGGCAATGAAGGAGGAGTATTCCAGGTGAAGGGAAGAGCAAAGGCCCAGAGGAAGAAGGAGGGACATGACACACTGTAGGGAATGCAAACAGTCTACTATGCCAGAGCACAGAATTAGAGTGGGAGTGGGGACGGTGCTTCTTCTGGGAACTGCCAAAATTACACATGCCAACCCTTTCTGTGCCAGACAAGTCTCTGAGGTTTTTTTGTTTTTGTTGTTGTTGTTCTTCTTCTTTTTTTTTTTAAGATTTTATTTATTTATTTGACAGAGAGAAATCACAAGTAGGCAGAGAGGCAGGCAGAGAGAGAGGAGGAAGCAGGCTCCCTGCTGAGCAGAAAGCCCGATGCGGGGCTTGAACCCAGGACCTGGGATCATGACCTGAGCCGAAGGCAGCGGCCCAACCCACTGAGCCACCCAGGCGCCCCTGTTGTTGTTGTTCTTTTATTGCTATAAATAGAAATTAAGGACCAAGAGAGGCAAAAACAGAGATATCATTTATCTTTTATTCTCTAACTTTCAATATGCCAGATACCACCCAGACATTACCTGCACCTTTCAAGCTCTCTGCCTTATGGTGAGATCCTTCAAATGCCTGAAACACCTTTTCCTTAGAACTGGTGGGGCTTACTCAACAGTGGAGTGGAATAATAGAGGACTCACCCAACACTAGAACTGATGATGGGCGGCGGCGGGGGGACAGGCTGGTGAGCGTGGAAGTGTCATAGTCAGATTTGCTACAAGGAAGAATAATACACTGGTAATAATATAAAGAAAAGGATGGAAAAGAGGACATGGGTTATAATCGCAGGAGTGAGAGATGATGGAGACCAGGGCCAGAATACTTACAATAGGAAACAGAGAAGTGGATGTGTGCTTTTGAGAGAGAGTTAGTAGGTAGGCTCAAGAGGACGGTGCAGACATGCAGAGGGAAAGAGGGTGAAGTAAAGGGTAATCCTAGATGGCTGGGCTACTGAGAGAAAAAGGCAGCAGAGCACAATGATGAAGACTACATACTCTGGGATTCCGTCTCCACCGCTTTAACAGTTCTGCGACCTTGGGGAAGCTACTTAAGCACCTTGCGCTTCAGTTTCCACATTCCTATAATGGGAATAACAATAGAATCTATCTCAAAGGATTTTGTCAGAGTAACATAAAAGTCCATAGAACAATGCCTGGCATGTAGGAAATGCTGGATAAATGTTAGCTACATAAAGGGTGATGGTGATGCCATTCACCAGGACAGGGAACGTGAGGGGAGGCATAGATTTCTAGGGAGTAGAAAGAGGAGTTTTTCAGATATTTTAACCAGATCTACCTGTGGGACACCCAGTAGGCAGCTGATTGTACAAAGCTAAAGCTCAGAGGAGAACCAGGTGCTACTACAGAAAGGGTGCTACAGAGGGGACATTTGAGCATGGCCTGGCAAGCATGCAGAAGTGGGCCCTGAGGGGAGAGCATGTGGGTGAGACACGGAGGAAAGAATTCACATAGTCCCTAGGGCACACTGACATTCAGGGGAAAGGGGAAAAAGACTGAGAAGGAGCAGTCACTGAGAGAAGAGGAAGACTCACAAAAAATAATTCTAGTAAGGTTGTACCATAAAAATTGAAGAAATAAAAATATGAATGACACTGGGGGGAAGCAGAAATCTTTCCTCTACCCTTCTAGGTTCTTTTGGCTGGTCTGGTAATTAAATTGACATAAGACAGATTAACAGGAGAAAAACAAAATTCATTATCTACATTCAGGAGCCCCATAAAATATGTGACTCAAACACAGTTGGGCAATTGAGGTTTATATACCATCCTGAGCTAAGGAGAAGGGGGTTGGGGTCTGAGACTTTGAAGGGGAGAAAGACAATTTACAGAAGGATGGGAAGAGCTCATATTTGGTAAACAAATGTTTTCCATGCCATGCAGAGACAGAGGGACACAGAAAAAGGAACTTGATCTCCAGGCCTTCCCCCGCCCAGCTTACCACAGCTAGACCATATTCTTTGTAATTATCTCTGGTGATCGTTCTCTTCCTGGAACAAGCCCTCTATATAAATTCTTTTAGGCAGCTAAGGGGGAGGTAAAAGCTCTTCCCGACTCTTTTGGCCTTAACTGAATTCAGCTCAAAGTAATCCACATGCCAAAGTGGCACATTTTAGGGAGGCTTGATCTGAACTCCTTCAGAAGTCAGAGGAGGGGAATGCAGCACACACAGAGAACAAGCTCAGAGATTAGAAATAAAGGGTAGGGACAAAAAGATCTCCAAAAAATGCAGTAATCCCTGAGAGCCAGTGTTTAAAGTTTATTAATTATTTTTATAAATTACCTAGAAGAACCACATAATAAAATCTTCCAGTTGGTAAGAGTCAGAAAGCTCTTTTAGCAAGCAAACTGCCTTACTAATGAGGATAAGCCTCAGAAAAATCTCATGTAGTAATCTAAGTAGGCAAGAAAGAGTAAGATTTTTCAAGATAAGAAGTCAGAACATAATGACTTCAGTGAAAAATAATCCCAACTGCATTTTACAAATAAAGTTCTGGCCAGGGCACCAGCATGCTAATAAATAAATAAAATCTTTAAAAAAAAAAAAAAAGTTCTGGCCTCCAAGCTTTCAGTTACTGAACCCCCAACCCAAAAAAGCTATTTTTAAAACCATATACTTCAGGACTTGAAGGAAACTCAGAGACACCCACTGGTTCAGATCGCAGATATGAGAACTTGCTAAAAAGCAGACAGTGGAGTCATCCAAGACCTACTGAATCAGAAACTCAGGGTATGAAGTTGGAAAAATTTACTGTTTTTTGAAATTTTTAAAATAAGTTCACCAGATAATTTATGCGCACACTAACATTTGAGAACCCTTGATTTATCCGATCAGGAGACCAAGGGCAAAAGAATGGGAATGGCTTGAACAATAGCACACTGCTATGAGAGGGTCTAGGGCAATTCTCAAACTTTAACATGCATCCGAATCAATCAGGAGGTTTTGTTAAATATAAATATCCAAGTTCTACCTCCAGAGTTTCTGAATCAACCCTGGAATTTCCATTTCTGTCAAATGTCCAAGCGAGGCTGTTGCTACTCATCTGGGGACCACACTCTGACAACCTCTGGTCTGCTGCAGAGTCATTAGAGACTTTCCTCTGTGTACATCGATTCAATACAGCTCTGAACCCTTACAGACCAAGAAAAGGCAAAGTGTTTCAGGAATGATGTTGAAATGAAATAGAAAACATGACCAAACATAAATTACATACATTTATTCTAAGCCATTCTGGTAAACTGGAAGACACATACAGAGCTGGAAAAGATCCAGACTAAGCTAGAATGAAATTACAAGGGTCAGGGAACATGTTAAGAAACAAAACCAACTGAATAAAGAAAAAGACCAAATTCACAAAAGAAGGTAAAAATAGTTCCTGATGGTAAAATCTATAAATTAGGAAAAGGTACATGCAGAATGAACAAATTTCAGAATAACATTCAAGAGCTGATTTAATTATTTGTCTTTTTAATTTATTTGTCTTTTAAGATGTCATCTTGAGTATCTTTCTGTTTTAGTCAACTCAGGAAATCTAGTCCCAAACCAGTCTTGAGGCTAGATTTTTTTTTTTTTTTAATTCAAAACCACTTTTGAAAATGGTTTCCCACTGGTCCTGCACAGAGCCTTGGGAGCCACAGAGAAACATTCCTCACTCACCGCCCCAATCCTGCATGACTCAGATATCCAGTATTACCGCAGAAAGACAGCATTCTAGTGCTGTTCTAACTGCTACTCTTTTCTCATGTAGACAAGTCTTAACCCTGAAATACTATATTCAAATATGCAATTCTCTCAACAGCTCAAGATACCTGTAATTGCCTCTATCTACCTGCTATTTGTCTCGCCGTTTCGAGAACATGTCCAAAATCCGTACCCAGATGAATTCCCCTGACAGCATCTCCTCAGGACCATCAGACTCATTTTATATCATATTGCCTCCCAACTCCTTTCAAACCCATTTTCCATTTATGGAACTTGCTATGCTACCTTTAGTATCTGCTATCATTTCCTCCAAAGAAAGTAATACACCTAAAGTGTTCAATCCTTTCATTTTCCATGGGACTCCTACACCCACCTAAGCTACTCCCTCTACCTTTTAAGTACCTTGCCCAGGCTGTCCTCTCAGTCACATATATTTGCTTTTATATTCTTCCCACTCAGCGTCCAATACCCTCCTCACCTCCCAAAAATAACCTCACTTCTAAGGGTACAATATCAGGGTTTTGACCTTTTCAGAACCAGTGTAAATATCATTCTGTCAACACACATACTGCTTTTTACAGCTAAGAGGCAAAAATAGGTTCCAAATAACTTCTGCTACACAGACAGGTGAATCGTTTGAGCTGGCTGAAGGTTTTCCCCAGGACTCATTACTGGTTATTCTTTACCATGAAAAGGTTGATTCTTTTATGTTTAGTTGAAACTAAAGCTCCCTAAAACATCAGAGGATCCTTCATTGGCCAGAGTTAACTGGGAAAAAAAAAACCCGTAACAGGTCACAGACACACATACACACCCATACCTAAAAACCAAAACTCAGAGTTTACCATAACCAAAGCCCAAATATAAGAAGTCATTGTCCACCAATTAACAAGCATAAAATTTAAACACAGGCTCTATGCCAACCTACATTTACTAAGTCTTAGTTTAAAGTGGGCTTCAAGTCTATGCAATGCCCTATTGTTTTGGAAATATCTTCTTATTTACAAACAGAGGACTTTCTGGAAATTCCTACATAGATAAAACACAGCCATTTATGATCTGCTTTTCTTTTCCTTAACCTAAACTGTCTTTAAAAGCATAAACTTTGCTGGGCACCTGGGCGGCTCAGTTGGTTAAGTGTCTGCCTTTGGCTCAGGTCCAGGGATCAAGCCCCATGTGGGGCTTCCTGTTCAGCGGGAAGTCTGCTTCTCCGTCCCCCCACCCCCACCCCCAGCTCACGCGCTCTCTCTCAAGTAAATAAATAAAATCTTTAAAAAAAAAAAAGCATAAACTTTGCTTCCACAAAGAGTGTTGGTAAAACCAGATACTCACACAAAAAGGAATGAAGTTGGACCCTTACTTTACACCATATACAAAAATTAACTCCAAATGGATCAAAGACCTAAAATAACAGCTAAAACTATAAAACTCTTAGAAGAAACCATGGGGGGAAAGCTTCATGACGTTAATTTGCTCAGGCAACAAAAGTGAAAAGAGACATACTGAACTACATCAAAATTTAAAAATTCTGTGCATCGAAGGACAGAGCAAAAAGGCAGCCCACCAAAAGGGAGATTTTATATAGACACACACACACACACACACACACATATGTATATATGTATATATATACGTACACATGTATATACACATATATGCATACACACACACACACACATGCAAGCCCTATATCTGATAAATGGTGAACATCAGAATATGTGAGAGAAAAAAACCTACAAATCAACAACAAAAAGACAAATGACCCAATTAAAAAATGCACAAAGGACTTGACTAAATATTTCGCCCAAAATGGTACACAAATGACCAACAAGCATATGAAAAATCTTTACATCACTTATCATTAAGGAAATGAAAATCAAAACCTCAAGGTACCGCCTCATACGCATTAGGATGGCTGCTGTCAATAAACAACCAAACAAAAGAACAACAAAAGCCCAGTGTCAGTGAGGATGAGGAGAAACTAGAACTCTTGGATACTACTGGTGGGCATGTAAAATGATGTAGCTGCTGTGGAAAACAGGGCTTCCAAAAATCAAACATGGAAGTACCATTTGATCCAGCAATTCCACTTCTAGATACATACAGCCAAAATAACTGAAAGCAGGGACTCAAACATATTTATATACCATATTTATTATGTACAAGCAGCATTATTTGGCACAGCCAAAAGGGGAAGGAACACAAAAGTCCAACTATTGATGAAAGGATAAACAAAATATGGTGGAACAGTATTCAGCCTTAAAAAGTAAGGAAATTCTGACACATGCTACAACATGGACGAATGCTATTCTAAGTGAAATAAGCCACTAACAAAAAGACAAATACTATATGAGACCACACACATGAGTGATCTAGAACAGTTAAATTCATAAAGCCAGAAAGTAGAATGGTGGTTGCCAGGGACTGAGGGAAGGGAGACAGAGATTTGTTGTTCAATATAGCTTCAGTTTTGCAAGATGAAAACATTCTGGAAATTGGTTGCACAACAATGTGAATATACTTGATAATACTGAACTATATACATTTAAAATGGTAAAAATGATAAATTTTACATGGTACATTTTAACACAATTTTAAGGTATAAACTTAATGGAATACTTCATACTAATAAATATTTCAAGAAAGAAGCATCTCAAGGTAATAGCCTTTACTTAGGAAACTACAGACACATTGTTATTTTAGATAAAGTAATTATGTCTCAATATTAACATGCACAGAATGCTATAGTTGTACATATCTTTTAAGGTATAATCTGTGCCCTTGAAAATAGCTTAAAAATAACACTTTATACACAAAGTGTGCATTCCCTAAAATTAATAAGTTTATAGGAATAATTACTAAAGAATGTACATGGTAATGAAAATAACTTTGTATCAAAGGCCACTATGTCATTTCATTTTAATACTCCCTTTCGTTTGAGGGGTTCAAAGAGCTTCACAAAATCTCAGGACACTGTATTTTTTCTGTTTGAGCCATGAAATACACAGCAAAACTTTCCTCACAATGTTTACTGAAAAATGCTGGGCTGGGGCCCCTGGGTGGCTGGCTCAGTCAGTTGGGCTCCTGACTCTTAACTGCAGTTCAGGTCATGAACTGAGGGCTCTGGGATAGAGCCCTGCATTGGGCTCTGTGCTCGGCAGGCAGTCTGCTTGAGATTCTCTCTCTCTCTCTCTCCCTCTGCCCCTCCCCCACCACTCCCTTGCGCATGTGCGCTCTCTCTCTCTAAAATAAAAATTAAATAAATCTTTAAAAACAAAACAAAACAAAACAAAACAGGGGCGCCTGAGTGGCTCAGTGGGTTAAGCCGCTGCCTTCGGCTCAGGTCATGATCTCAGGGTCCTGGGATCGAGCCCCGCGTCGGGCTCTCTGCTCAGCAGAGCCTGCTTCCCTCTCTCTCTCTCTCTCTCTCTGCCTGCCTCTCTGTCTACTTGTGATCTCTCTATGTCAAATAAATAAATAAAATCTTTAAAAAAACAAAACAAAACAAAACACTGGGCCGAATGCTAAGTGAGCGTAGCACAGACCAGGGGCTTCCAATGCTTCCCCACTGCTCTTGACCATCCACAGTTGAATAAGAGACCTGAGATACAACTTATTAGCAAATTGAAAGAGCAGATATTTCATGAAATTTAGTGTTTGGCATCTAGATGTCAAAATCAGATTTATCCATTAGCATCTAAGGAAAAAATATATCCATTCTGAATTTAGACATAGAGTTCAAAGTACATTTTTATTCAATTACATTCTCAATTTGATCAAATAATAAGCTACTTGAGAACATAGTCCTGTGCTGTTTTATTCAAAGCAAAAATCAAAGAAATAACTAAGTAACACCTTTACATAAAAAAACACAAAGATGAGAAAGAAATATGAATTTACTACCTTGGGAGTGTCAATCATTGACAGCTCCTGTAACATGCAGATTCCCAAACCCTTCCCCCTCCCATTCTGGTTCTGACATACTAGATTGGGATCTAATAATTTGAATTTTTAATGTGCATTTTTAACAAACACTCTAATAATACTTGGAGTAACAATGCAAAACACACCACCAGTAAGATGCAAATTATACTGGCTCAGAGGTATACCTTATAAGGAAGTTTAGATCTCATCTTATTTAACCTCATCAATACAGGAGCCCTTTCTATAATGCTGACAGATTGATTGATTGATTTTAATAAGAAAGAATACCAGCATTTACATAGTCAAATAAACAGCACATGCTGCTCTGTAAGCTTATAAAAACATATTGCTTATTTTAACAATATTGCCATTGTTTGAAACCTAGAATCACCTTTTCTTAGAATCAGCTTTCAATACAGTGTATAAGCCTTCAAACACACAAATTACAGAAAGGAAAACTGTTTCCATTATATCACTGCACTGTCTGGCTATTGATCAAAATTAGAGCCCCCCAGATTCACCACCTTAGCACTAAAGGAGTTTTGACAACTTCCCAAACAGGCCCCAGAGGGTTGAGATTTGCCACCACAGAGAATGCCACCAGAGGATTAAGATGCTATTCCAAAAAATAAATAAATTTTAATGTTTTGAGTAGAGGACAGTCTCTCAAAAAAAGAACGGTTTTGAACAAGATCATGTTGACTTGGACGTGTGAGCTCAAGTAGGCTTTTTTAAAGCATGCTATTGAACATTACTAAATTCATATCAATAGTAGTAAGACATTACCTGTGATTGCTCTCTTCAGGAGCCTACCGCTAAGCTGTATTTGCTCTCTCCACTGTATCAGAGCGACAGAAAAGATTTCTCCAACACTTGGCACTGCTGGAAACTCCCAGAAGAAGGCTTCCAAGATCTGTAGAAAGAATCAAAAAATTGTCTGGCTATCATTAATAAACTAGGAAACCCAATCTAAGAATCTCAAGTTTGTCTCCCCTCCCTTTACTGCCATTTGTGGTTGCTGAGTGGGTTCTCCTCAGACTGTACTTAGCTTTATCATCAAGGAAATTAAAAGCAAAAAGTCCTGTCCCCGTGCTTTAATAAAACCACTTTTTTGCACCAAAAACATCACAAGAATTCTTTCAAGGCTGTTGGCTCTGAACCCCACCACTTCGTCTTTTTTTTTATGATTTATTTACTTATTTTAGAGAGAGAGAGAGAGAAGGGGGAGGGGCAGAGGGAGAGGGAGGGAATCCTCAAGCAGACTCCCTGCTGAGCATGGAACCCCATGCAGGACTCAATTCCAGAATCCTGAGATCATGACCTGAGCGGAAACCAATAGTCAGATGCTGAACCAACTAAGCCACCAGGTGCCCCAACACCACTTCAAACCACACCAATGGGGACTAAGGAGGGCACTTGTCCTGATGAGCATCAGGTGTTATATGAAAGTACTGAATCATTGCACAACTGAAACTAATATAACACTGTATGATAGCTATACTTGAATTAAAATAAAATGAAAATATATATATATACACATACACATACACACTTATATTTAAAACATGGAAACCATTTAAATGTCCAATAACTGGAGAAGAGTTAAGTAAATTTGACACAACATAGTTTACTTAACCATGATTTTGTCAGCCATCAAAAACTTTTATGAGTTTATAATGAAATGGAAAATGCCATTTATCATATAAAGAAAAAGCAGAGTACAATGTTGTAATTATATATAATCACAACTACTTATGCAAAAGCAAGAAATAAGATACAATTTGTTTCAATCAAGTTATAAGTATTAGGTAAACTATTTCCTCAACTTAGATGGGTTAAGGTAATTCAAGTCAGAGTCTAGTATAACAAATAGATCTTTTCAAAATCTCTGTGTAACAAGGATGAACCACCCATGAATGCGATAATTTTTCTGCAACAGTCCAATATATTAAAAGATGGTTTCCTAGAAGTCACTGTCAGAGGTTTTGTGTGTGTTTGACCTACAGATGCCTCAATGGCTTAGAAGGTAATACCTTTTCTTGTAACAAATATTTCAAGAAAGCGGAAAAAAAATGGGGGTGTCTTGGGAGGAAGACCTCAGTGTGACCTAAACCTCTAAAACCAGGCACAGTGGCGGTAATGACCAGGCAGAAGAAGAGTGAGTATGAGACTAAAGAATAAAAGGTAACATTTTCCATGCAAATAAATCAATTCTTCATATCCTTAAAAGGAGATAGCAGGTCCAAAATGGAGTCACTAGTGCTAAATCCTGTCAGCAAACCAAGACTTAATACCTAACCTAATTGCATTTCAACCCACCACAATCCCCCCAGGAATGTGACCTTTAGCCAGTCAACATGGAATTAGCTAAATGAGCACCACCGAGATAATTCACCTAATAGACCCCTTCCATCTCCCTTAGGAAGACAAACTTGCCTGAAACAATGCATTCTTTGCTAATAATTTCCTTTTTCCACCCCCTTTCTGCCTTTAAAAACCCTTCTTCTTGAACAACTCTGTGAAGTTCCTTTCTATTGCGATGAGATCCTGCCCAATTCATAAATCAGTTGAATAAGGCCAATTTATCTTCAAATTTATTCAGCTGAATTTCTGTTGTTTAAAAATACCAAAAATTTGGGGTGCCTGATTGGCTCAGTGGTTGAGCAACCAACTCTTAATTGGGGCTGGGGTCATAACCTCAGGGTCGTGAGATCCACGCTGGGTGTAAAGACTGCTTAAGATACTCTCTCACTCCCTCTCCTTCTGCCCCTCCCCATGCACCCCCACCACTAGCTGGGGTGCACAATCATTTTCAAAAAAAAATTTTCTTCAGGACCTTCAAATCTGCCTTCTTCACTCTAATCAATTAATCAGTTATTAAGCATCTGGGACATCACAGTTAAATTCATAATCACATCTCAGGCAATTTCATCACAAGAGGTTTTACAAAGAATGGAATGCTACTTTCTCCATAATCCCATGTGAACAGTTTTATCATCCTGTACGGGAGAGATACAGGCTCTTCTATAGCCTCTTAAGAATTACAGATTGCTTCCAGATGCTTTTCAGGTGATTTTCAGCCTTTCTTCATCCTGTGACTGCTGAATTATGAAAGGGCATCTCTAATTCATGAGAAATACTTCTCTCATCTTAGTGTCCATTATCATATACCCTCCCCTTACACTCAACATTTTGAGGCACTCACACATACGCTTTTACTTAGGTAATAAGGCATCGCTGTGTGTGGGTGAGGGCTTTACTGAGAACCACTTCTTTTTTTTTTTTTAAGATTTTATTTATTTATTTGACAGAGACAGAGATCACAAGGAGTCAGAGAAGCAGGCAGAGAGATAGGGGGAAGCAGGCTCCCTGCTGAGCAGAGAGCCCAATATGGGGCTCGATCCCAGGACCCTGAGATCATGACCTGAGCTGAAGGCAGAGGCTTTAACCCACTGAGCCACCCAGGTGCCCCAACTGAGAACCACTTCTATTTCACCATCATGATTCCCTGGCAGCAACAATTCAGGACTCCAAAGGACGCCAAGTCCTTTAACAGTAATGCAGAGAATGACATCAAAAGCAAGGTTAAACAAAACTCAAGTAAACTGAAAGGACTCTTTTAAAATTCGCTGGGTCTTGATAGTTCTCTTGATTGTCATCTCATTTAAAAACAAAATATTTCTCCTGCTAAAAAGAGTGTGGGGTTGGCAGTTAACAACTCAGTCACACTCAAATCTCTGCTCAGGCAAGTGCTCTCCTTTGAACAAAATATCCTACCTCCATATAATAAAATCAAATTCAGGCTCACACTCCTGTGTGACAGCGATGTCACATCCCTAATTTCAACAAAAGAACAAAATTTAAACTTCATTTCCAGATGGCATAAATTCAATGAATTTAGACCTCTGCTGTGCTGAGTTCAGAAACCTGTTAATAGACAGGAATACACAAAATGCATTAGCAAAACCACCAAATGAACATGGCAAGGGGGAGGGATGGATAATTAATACCTACATCATAAATTTCTCCCTATAATCAGTAAAAGAGATGCGGGGGTTTACACAGGAGGTGTGGATTTATCCACAGCACTATATTAATTGACCTCTGTTATAATCAAGTGCTTTCCTGCAAGGTAATTAAATCAATCAATCAAAACAGAAGTCTCTAAAAGTTCAACAAGTTCATTCCAACACATGCAATTGACTATGAGCTAATTATTGAATTTCATCCTCCAAAAGAGCTGATCTGAGATAGATTATATTCACATGTGGACACTGTAGAGCAGAACAAAATGTTCTATGTGGTCTTACAATCTTCACTGATTCCATTAAGCATATAATAACTGAGCCTTAAAATGGATGCACTTAAACCCAATCCCTGAATTCACAGATGATAAAAATGAAGTACAAGAGGCAAAGGGGCCTGTTCAAGAGGGAATAGCTAGAAACTGTGAAGACAGAGGTAGGTCCCATATCTTCTGAGCCACAATGATGTTATCTCCTCCACATTAAGCTCACAATTCCTCAACTATACTATCCATTAAGTTGATCTTATTCCTTTCCCTTACCAGCAAAACTTTTTTTTTTTATTAACATATAATGTATTATTTGTTTCAGGGCTACAGGTCTGTGATTCATCAGTCCTACGCAATTCACAGTGCTCACCATAGCACATACCCTCCCCCATGTCCATCCCCCAGCCACCCCATCCCTCCCACGCCCCTCCACTCCAGCAACCCTAAACCTTTGGGAAAAGTTGAAACACATTAAGCTTCAATCTTCAATTTCCATTCAACCAATCCCTGAGATTTTGCATTAGATACATAGAATCTCCTCTTTACCCAAGAAACCCAGCATAAGTTGGATGACTTTTGGAAGGTCTTAACCCAGAAATAAATTAGTGAGTTGCAGCATATCCCAGAGGAGGAAAAACAGGCAGGGAGAGATGACAGGCATCTTAGGAATGAATCAAAAAAACAAGTTTATTAAAATGAATAATGAAGGTGAACAAAACCAAAATCTAAATATTAAAGTGCTATTTCCCAAAGTGACAACTACTCAAAGGTCACTTCTTAAAGGGGGGGGGGGGGGGGAGAAGGAGTAACCATTGCTGTTCAAAATTCTGCATTCAAATAAATTTGGAAAACACTGCATTCTAAATATCCCTCTTGAATATTCACTAAGCACATTATGTGGTTAAGGCTCCAAGAAAATCTCAGGGAAGAAGCCCGCTCAGTTTTTATCGAACGTTCCCCAATCTTATTTGACATCTTTAGTTTGTGGAGCTTGTACTGACATCCTCCAAGAAACATACTTCAGGGAGCACATACAGCATTTTTGATGAATAACATGAGTATGACCCTCATTAAGCAGCATTTATAGTGAGATAGGCTTCCTCTGCCAGAACCAACTGTTAAAAATCAACTCATGAAATAAAAGAACCCTGTAATTATAATGGAAATAACCACCACCAACAATGTGTCATAAGTGCTAAGTGCAAGGCACTGTGCTAAATGCAATTTTTTTTTGAGAAGTGGTGGGGGTATATTCAAATTCAAATTACACTCCCCAGAAGCTGTATCTATTCATAAACAAGCACACACTTTAACACAAATAAATATATTATATACACTGTTCCGTACCTTACATTTTTCACTAAACATATACCGGCAATTTTTCCAAAACAATAATACATAAAGAGATTTACTGATATTTTTTTATCACTGCACAGTTTCTAACATCTAGATGTAACAGTGTTTTTATTCAGTTGCTGAGGATGAACATTTCAGTTATTTCCAATCTTTAACCATTATAAACACTCCTACAATAATTATCTTGTATATAAATCATTTTCTCATGCATGTAATATGTATGTGCATGTAAGATACATTTATAGTACACAGGAATATATAGTATATCTCGGAGAACGTATTCATATCTAGGATAAATTTCTAGAACTGAAGTTCCTAGTCAAAACATACAAGATTCTTCATATGATAGATTTTGCCAGATGGCCCACTAAAGGGGCTACTGTGTTGCATTCACGCCCTTTACAGGGTAGGTTATAAACCCATCTAATAGTGGTAAATGATACCTCCACGTAGCTGTCACATGCAAATCTCCTTTAATGAGTGGAGTGTAAAAGCCAAAGCCACGGTCATTTCCCTTCCAGAAGGCTATTTGTATCCTTTGTCCATTTGTGTACTGAAGGGCTGGACTTCTCAGGGATTTGTAGGAGCTCTTAGAAAAATTAGTCCCCCTTTGTGATATGAAAAGCAAATATTCTCCCCAATTTTCTTTTCTCTTGGTTTCCTTATGCAGGAGTTTTTCAGTTAGGTTTTTTTTTTGGGGGGGGGGGGCAGGTAATATGATCAAGGTGATCCATCTCTTTTATGGCTTCTCAGTTTTCTGTCTTACTTAGAAAGAACCTATGTACTCCAAGATTATAAAATAAGTTTCTCATGCTGCCTTCTAGAACTTATTTTTTAAATATCTGTTTTATATAGATTTTGGCTTAACATTTGAGGTACTGCTCTAAACAGCTTTTTCACTCCAAATGGCTACCTGCTTATCCCACTTCTATTTATTGAACAGAGCATCTTTCCCTAATTAATCTGAAAGGCCATCTTTATCATATACTAAATATGGTATTTGGTAATACCAACGTTTCGATTATTATAGCCTTACAATATGTTTTGGTTTTTTGTAAATGGGCTCCACACCCAGCATGGAACATAAAGTGGGGCTTGAACTCACAACCCTGAGATCAAGACCTGAGGTGAGACCAAGAGTCAGACACATAATTGACTGAGCCACCTAGGTGCCTCACTTTACAATGTGGGGTTTTGGGGTTGTTTTTTTTTTAAGATTATTTATTTATTTGACAGAGAAAGAGAATAAGCAGAGAGAGCAGCAGAGGGAGAAACAGGCTCCCCGCTGAGCAGGGAGTCCAATGCGGGATCCCAGGACCCTGAGATCATGACCTGAGCTAAAGGTAGACGCTTAACCACCTGAGCCACCCAGGTGCCCCTACAATGTGTTTTAATGTCTTTTTCAGAGTTGTCCTGGCTATTCATGCTTATTTTTCCATGTGAACACAGAATACACTTGTTTAGTAACCTCCATCAAAAAAAAAAAAAAAAAAAATCCTGTTGTTATTTTCACTGGAACTACATCAAACACACACATTAATTTAAGGAGAACTAGCATCTCTATATTCAAGAATAGGACAGGCCTTTTCATATCTTTTCTGGATCCCTCAGGAGCATTAAGTGCCTTCATATACATTGTATATATTTCTTAAGTTTATTCTTAGGTATTTTATCCTTTTTTATGCTAATGGTCTTTTGTTCCACTATTTCTTCAAATTCATTATTGTTGGTATATGAAAGCTATAGATGTTGACAAATTGTCTTGGTATCCAGACATATTTATATAGTATCTATAAAATTAGTTTGTATTCTAGTCATATATTCCTATCATTTGCAAGTAATATTTATTACCTTTTATACCTTTATAACTTTATTTTCTTTCTCTTGTCCAACTATCTTGACTTGTGATTCCAAAACACCACTAATAAACAGTAAAAAATAGTGGACATTCCTATTTTGCTCCAGACTTCCATGGGGATGTTCTCAAATCTCCTATTAAGCCTAAGATGGTTTTTGGCTTGAGACAGACATAACTTATTTTTCTAAGGATATTTTCCTCCTCTATTTTGAGGGATTTTTAGATCAATAGATGATATTGAATTTTATCAGATGGCTTTTCCATAAAAACACGATTTTTGTTACTGATACTTAAAAAGATAATGAACGCCATGCCACCGAATCCTTCTTGCATTCCTAAGACAATCCTCATGTATTATGGTATATTATTCTTTTAATGTGTGCAAAGTACATACTAAATGTGTTTTCTCACTCAATTCTATAAGCAACCCAACCAGCTGGGTGCCACCATCATGGCTGCACTAGCCCTCGCTCACGGGACTCCTGTTCTCCTCTGCGCTGCTCCTCAAACACACCGTCTGGCGTCAGGGCTGGGGCAGCACCTGCCAGCCTGCTGTTCCCTGAGATCTCCTCTCCCCGGATTCCTGCATATATCATTCCCTTCCCCACCTATGTCTCTGCTTCCAAGGTCACCTCGGTACAGAGGTGCCCCTATCTGCCCCACATAAAACAGAAAGAAACCACCTTCTAATCATGTCATTCCACCCCCATTTTTCATTTTTCCATGGAGCAACTGTTTCTGTCTAAAGTTGATTTCACTTCTATTAATTCATATTCCATTTCTCCCTGTAGAATATAAGCTCCAGAAATGCAGGTGGTCTGTCTGCTTTGATCAGTGCTGACTGATCAGTGCTGACTTCCCAGCACCAAGAACAGGCCTGGCACATAGAAATTACTTAACATCGGGGCGCCTGGGTGGCTCAGTGGGTTGGGCCACTGCCTTCGGCTCAGGTCATGATCTCAGGGTCCTGGGATCGAGCCCCGCATTGGGCTCTCTGCTCGGCAGGGAGCCTGCTTCCTCCTCTCTCTCTCTACCTGCCTCTCTGCCTGCTTGTGATCTCTCTCTGTCAAATAAATAAATAAAATATTTAAAAAAAAAAAAAAAAAAAAAAAAAGAAATTACTTAACATCCACTGACCACATGAATGAATGAACACATGAATGAATGAATGAATTTATTTAAGTAATCTCCACACCCAAAGTGGGGCCCGAGCTCACGAACCAGAGATCAAGAGTAGCGTGTTCCACTGACTGAGCCATCCAGGCACCCCCATGAATACCCATTTGATAGACAGGAAACTAAAGCTTAAAGAGACCATGTAACTAAAATCACACAGTGGCCAGCCTGGGCCTGAAGCCCAAGTCTATCTTTCAATTCCCTACCCGTAACCATTAAAACAAATGACAGGTGATTTGAGGCATAGAAAATGCTCATATAACCTTTTTTTTTTTTTTTTACCCTCAGATACTCCAATGTGTATTTCCTAAAAACTCTTACATAACCATAGTACAGTTCTAAATATCAGGAAATTAACATCAATAAAACAACACTGCAATCTGCAGGCAATATTCAAATTTTGCCAACTGTCCCAACGATGTCTATTCTGACAAAAGAAAGTTCTGAATCATGCACTGCATTCAGATGTCATGTCTTTTCAGCCTACTTTAATTGGAACAGTTCCTTCATCTTTCTTTTATTTCCTTCAATCATTGTCTTTCACACCTTTGACCTTTATGAAGAGCACAGGCCAGCTGTTTGGTAGGAGGACCCTCAGTCTGGGTTTATCTCTTGTTTCTTTTTAATTAGATTCACATAATGCATTTTGGGTAGAAACGTCACAGAAACTTTGAGTGGACAAATGCTGGAGGTGTTAAACTGATCACTGGGTTAAGATGATATCAAGCTCGGGTTTTCTGCTGACGATCCGCCTGCGAAAAGTCCTCTGATACAAAGTAGGCAGGATGGAGAATGTTCACGGGTGAGCTGCAGACCCTCTGCTCATATAATCTTATGAACACTAAAGCACAAGTTATTGACTCCTTTGAAAGAAGCAAACTGTAGAGTCCCTATATGAGATAAGCAAAAGAATCAAAGATGGCCTCCAGAGAATTCCTTTAAAATTACAGGCAGAGAAAGGCGAACCCCCTTACACTGCTGGTGGGAATGCAAGCTGCTGCAGCCACTCTGAAAACAGTATGGAGGTTCCTCAAAAAGGTAAAAATAGAGCTTCCCTATGACCAAGCAATTACACTACTGGGTATTTACCCGAAAGATACAAATGTAGTGATCTGAAGGGGTATGTGCACCCCAATGTTTATAGCAGCAGTGTCCACAGTGGCTAAACTACGGAAGAGCCCAGAAGTCCACCAACAGATGAATGGATAAAGAAGATGTGGTGTGTACACACACACACACACACACACACACACACAAAATGGAATATTACTCAGCCGTCAAAAGAAATGAAATCTTGCCATTTACAACAACATGGATGGAACTAGAGGGTATTATGCTAAGTGAAATGTCAATCAGAGAAAGACAATTATCATATGATTTCACTTCTATGTGGAATTTAAGACAGGGGATCATAGGGGAAGGGAGGGAAAAATAAAACAAGATGAAATTAGAGAGGGAATTGAACCAAAAGAGACTCTTAACCATAGGAAACAAACTGAGGGTTGCTGGAGGGGAGGGGGGGGGTGGGGGATGGGATAAACAGGTGATGGGCATGAAGGAGGCCATGTGATGTAATGAGCACTGGGTGTTGTGTGCAACTGATGAATCATTGAACTCTACCCCTGAAACTAATAATATGTTAATCAATTGAATTTAAATTAAAAAAAAAAAAAAAGAAAAGAAAACCATGGGCATTCTATTGCAGCAGCTCTCTTCTCTCAATACCTATGAACCTCACAAAGCAAGCATCCCGAAGCTCTGACCTTCTTCCATACATGTCTGTGGACATCCAGAAAGTTAAAACGGGATGCCTCAGGGCCAAACGCCATTAAACACGTGTTTACTACCAGTGCTAGCAGATATGAGTACTAGAAGTGCACTCGCCCCACAGACTAGCCGTTTTATGGCCAGGACAGACACCAGGGACGCGGCTTTGAAAAAATTATTTGCTCTCTCAAAGTCTAAGAATCCTTTTTGGTTTTAAGGCAATTTATAGGTAGGTATACTTCATGTTCGTTCCCTCTTCTACCACTGGGACACTTTCTTGAACCAACTTGAGGCCAAAAACAAAATTTCACAAATCTCCATTTCTGCTATTAAACAGTGTGTCTTCAACTTTTTTCAGAATGCAGTCAAACTCTGTATTTTAGAACTGCAGAGCCGATCCAATATCGCAATGTGTCCCATTTAATTCCATCAATGTAAAGTATAATGAGCAAAGATTGAGCTAGTGAGGCATAACTAAATGTTTTGAACCTGTGAATTTAAAAAGCAAGGCTCATTTATGTTTTTTCTAAATAGTAAATAAAATCATCTTCCAACACTGCACTATCAAATTACAGTCATTTTTCCAGCAGCACACACTTGAGGAATGCCACAAAAGGACTTTTCTAACAGTTCGCTCTATTGTTGCCTGTAACCTCCTAAATATTTCTCTCATTGGCTTCTATTCAAAGATAAATGGAAGGCAGTAAAATTTATGGAAAATGTATTCAACTGCTTAAAATACATCAAGCAAAAGGAAAAAGATTTTAGAGCTGTATTAGGAGTTGTGAAATGATAGCTCCTGCGCTCCGTCTCGCGGCTTCAACGAGAGCTAACAGAACTGGACTGCTCACATTCCAAATCACCTCTGACACCAAGCTCGGATCTCCCACCTCGTTCTCACCTTGGTCAAGGCCAGAGTAAACAGCTGTCCTTCACATTTCTACACAACGTCACTTTGTAGGCCACAAATACAAACTTTCACACTGGGAGGAAGCAAAATTCCAGGGCACTGGACAAACTTCGGCTCTCTTCAACCAGTCTGTTGAGGATCCTCTTGCCTCTCTCGGTTGTTCAGAGAGTGAAAGGAGGAAAAGGACCTTTCTGTAAACCTGGAAAGTGTAACCAGATAAGTCTGCCCTTTAAGCAGCTCACAGAAAGGTAAAATACAACTCTGGTTAAGGTTTAAAATTTAGCTCTGAAAATTGTACGCTAGCACTTAACCAACATGTTGCAAGATTTTAATGAAATAAGATTATGAAAGTGAAGTCAATTGAAGTCTATTTTTACATTTCATGGGCCAAGGAAGAGCCTTGAAAGAATTTTTTAAAGTAACATTAAAAAGACACCATACTTTATAAAATTAAGTAATAAAAAAAAAAAAGACAATTGTGCCAGTTCAGAAATGCCTTAGAATAGGGAAGTGAGGGAGTCTAAAAGCCTTAACTATAAAAAGAGAAGCCAGAGTATTAAATTTAAAGAGAGAGAGAGAGATTAGCATTGAGAAAAATTCACCTTAATAAAAATCAGCTTAATACAAGAAAATAATTTATTCACCTTGCATAATACTATTTCATTTTATTTAGTCCTTTCTCTAAGAATTCTAGAGATCTTTCTAAGTATTGTCCACTTAATCCCTCATTTACCAGTATAAAAGGAAAAGGCACTGCTATTACCATTTGCAAACATGCAAGAGATTTCAGTAACAAAAAAAAAAAAGAGAGAGAGAGAAAGAGATAAAGTTTCAGGAAACTTCAAAGAAAAGAAGACAGGAAGTAGCCTCTTTCTGCTTGGCGTTTGGGGAGGAGATGTATCTGAAACATACAATAAAGACAGAAATAGGGGCACCTGGGTGGCTCAGCCAGTTGGGTGTCTGCCTTCGGCTCGGGTCATAATCTCAGGGTCCTGGGATCAAGCTCTGTGTGGGGCTCCCTGCTCGACAATGGGGAGTCTGCTTCTCCCTCTCCCTCTGCCGCTCCCCCTGCTTATGCTCTCTTTCTCTCTCTCTGTGTCAAATAAATAGATAAAATCTTAAAAAAAAAAAAAGATAAATATATATAATACAGGACTGGCTTAAGTAAGCAAACAGATCTGGCGTTTTCTTACAGGAAAAATAAGCCTGGCAGAATCTCAGTTTACACTCCAGCATCCAAAAATATCTTTTTTATATCAAATTATATCAACTGCATGTTTTATAATCCTTAGAAACAGACCAACATGGGGCATCACCACTCACATTTCTTTCTTTGAGTCTTAGAAGCAAGAAATGTTCAGAAGTATGAAAAAATGCTAACCTTAATATGAAATCCCCAACAGAGAACACTAAAACAAAGTGAGACGAGTTGCCACAAAAAATAGAGCAAGAGGAAAAGATTCCACCATTTTTGGAGAAAGGCTCAGAACGGAAAGAGCAATAAACATCCTTTGCAGTCACAGGGCACCTTGTACATGGCTTTCTTAATATTTGTTTATGTTTTTATCCTCCAGGGAGGCTGCAATCTCCTTGAAGGCAAGGACCTGGCTTTATATCAGCCTGGCCTATCAGCAACTGAATTCAAATAAATGAACCAAGTGTTGAGTCAATTAACCTTTCTTAAATTCTCTGGACAGAAAATATTCACGGTATTTGTATTATGCAAATTTTATCTCTATTAAAACAATACCAAAAAGATCATGGCCTCAAATACACGTCAAAAGTCAACTGGCAAGGAAAAGGCTTTTTTCGATTATTAAGGCAAAGCAATTTTTCTAAGTTTTATTTCCAGTGCCCTTAACATAGAGTATGATACTAGCTTCAGGTATGCGATATAGTGATTGAACACTTACACAGCAGCGGAAGCTCACCACCCGTGTCCTCCTTCATCCCCATCACCTGCTTAACCCCTCCACCTCTCCTCTGGTAACCATCAGTTTGTTCTCTCTAGTCAAGAGTCTGTTTCTTGCTTTGCTTCTTCCTTTCATTTGCCCATTTGTTTCTTAAATTCCACAGGACCGAAATCATACAGTATTTGTTGCCAAGGCAAAGCTATTTTGAAGTCAGAACCTAAGTCACTGGACTCTAACGTAAAGGCAGTATGTTTTACAATAAATAGTAAGCTTTTTAAAATTAACCCTGCATACGTCCAGAGTCCTTAACTATCCAGACAGGTGAATACACAACCTCAAAATACCCATCCGGTTATATACGTTACTGGGTCAGGTGACTGGCCTGCTGCTGAAACTAATTTACCTCCTTTACGTCGACACAAACAGATTGTGTAACGCTAGTGTCCACTGTACAAAGCACAGATTCAGAGTGCTGGGTGGTTCAGTTTGTTTTTCTTACAAGAATCCACGGTAAAAGGAAATTCAGGGAAATCTAGAGGCCTGCTTTCCTTCACGCTCCCTCCTATCCTCAAGTAATTCAATCTACTTTGCCTCTTCCAAGAAATGTCAAGTGGGTCTATTTGGAACAGGCTCCTGGAGGTCCTGAACCTAGAACATGCCCCTCGCCTCCCTTAATCTCCTCACCATCTGTACTCACTAAATCCCCTGAGGTCGAGACATCAGAAAATCTCATTCAAGTAAAAAAGGTGATCTTGGAATACAGTGCTCTTTGAAAAGTAAAGTCTACACCAGCCAGCATCTGGGGCAATGAACTAACATTGTGCCCACTGTCTCTGCCCCACAAAATAAGATCCTGGAGCAAAAAAACACAATGTGGCCACAGACCAAAGAAGGAAAACGAAAACCTCAAATAGAAAGAGGCAGAGGGCAAAGATATTATTAATTACGGAGTCTAAACTCCTCCTACTGACATTGGTGATTTGAAAAATGAAGAACTTTCCATGATCAATCGGGTCTCACTAGACAGATGTTTTTAAGACTGCTAGGCAGAAACCCTCTTCTCTGTATTCTCACCACTGTTCAACAAATCATACATGTACCACCCCTCCAAACAACACAGATATCCAATGACAAAAAGGTGTAAATGACATTAATATGCATATCTGTGATAGAAATATGGAGTCATGAGCTCAAAGGGAAAGTCTAAGTGACATGAATATGCATGTTCCTGATAGAAATAGGGAGCCACCTACTTAAAGTTAATTGTCATAATCAAACCTCGGACTTCGACAGAAAGAACCACCACTCCAACTCACTAACACCTTGTCTACCCACCCAAGGCCAGGGAACTGAAATTACTGACACCTTGATGTCCTTCACAGTGACCCTACTGAAGTGAAAGAGTAATTCAAGTCAGAATAAGAATCTTTATAAGACGTTTTCAAAGCCCAAATGGTCCTTTTCGAAAATGTGCTGGCCCTAAGCCTTCAGTACAGACGCCTTTTACACGCCAGCCTGCCTTAACACACAGAATCTCATGACTGACTGAATGGCAGACACAGCGCACTTACAAAATAAAAGTACATTCATTACCCACATATACAGCTTTCTTTTCTACACCATTAGACAAAAGCACAAGTGGAAAAAGTGAGGCACTGACTTTTAGCTTAAACACAAATGGAATGACCCTACCACACGTTACTTAAAAATGCAAAGCACCATCACAAGTTAATTTGTCACTTAGAGAAATCGCTGTGCTTTTAGGATGGGAATTCATTTATGAGACGCTCTTAGCACAGTTTTCCCCTAACCTTCCCTTCTCAATTTATCTTACAATTGCTGCTCTTCCACAGCAAACTTTTATGTGCAATGTTACGGCTGTGTAATGTAAGTTATAAAGTCACTGGTCTTTGAAGCCCAGAGAACATTCTAATGGAAAGGACGTGATGCTACCAGCTGCCGAGAACTTGCCCTCTCCTGACCCAACATGCTAAAGAGACAGGATCAGGTGGGATTTTCTATGGTCTTTATGAAGGAGGAAACAAGAGGGGCTGGGGCCAGCTTCGATTTGACTGTGAAGTGGGGAGAGGAGAGACACACAATTTTTGCTTAAAAATAAGGAACTGCAAAAAAAGAAATCCACAATTTTAACATGATCCATTTACCTTAGAGAAAGAATAACGATTTCAGGTGCACCGAAACAACCAGTCTTTTATCCATAGTGAGCTTTTGAGACTAGTCTAGGCATCATCCAAGCGTCTTCAGAAGTAGCCAGAACATGAGCCAGTGGCCGTGTCCAATGCCTTGAGCTGACAGGTAAAACCTAGTGATAATTTCATGCTTTTCTCTAAGCCTCAGGGTCATCAACAGGGATATCTTCCTGCTCTATATACTCCCACAATCAAACCTTTTTTTTTTTAAGATTTTATTTATTTATTTGTCAGAGAGAGAGAGCAAGCACAGGCAGACAGAATGGCAGGCAGAGGCAGAGGGAGAAGCAGGCTCCCTGATGAGCAAGGAGCCCAATGTGGGACTCGATCCCAGGACGCTGGGATCATGACCTGAGCTGAAGGCCGCTGCTTAACCAACTGAGCCACCCAGGCGTCCCCCACAATCAAACCTTTTAAAGAAACTGTATCTGGGGCACCTGAGTGGCTCAGTCTATTAAGTGTCTCCCTTCAGCTCCGGTCAGGATCCCAGAGTCCTGAGATCAAGTCCCACAACACTGGGTCCTTGCTCAGCAGGGAGACTGCTTCTCCCTCTCCCTCTGCCTGCCACTCCCCCTGCTTATGCTCTGTCAAATAAATAAATAAAATCTTTTAAAAAAATAAAAAAGAAACTATACCCGAAACTACTGAATTAGTATGCCACCTGCTTCATGCCCAGAGACAGAAAATCATAATCATACAAGTAAAAAACTAGTGTCACTCCACTTGATATACACAGTAGTAACACTTGAGGAGACCACAAGGCAGGCTACACTAGGACTGCCAATCCCCCTGAGAGCTCTTCCACTTCAAACGGCTACAAATCTTGTGAAGATTTCTTACAACTATTATCCCACAGCAGCTAAAGCAAGAGTTATTCAGCTTTATGGAGGGGAATAGATCCCTTCCAGAATCTGATGAAAGCTACAGACCTGCTACTCACTAAAACTCATATCCATACACACAAGCAAATCTTATTTTTCTGATCTCAAGGGTGGTTCTTGAATCTTACATTAGGAATCTCCAGCTGCTGGCTTCTGAATGACTGCCTAGCTCATCAGAAAGACACAAGAGGAAAGGAACGGGTTTGCAGTGTGAAGGCAGATACGATGACTGCAATTACGTACGTGCTGCTTTGGGAATCCTCCAATAGACCCTCACCAGAGACATGAAACTAAAATGCTTGAATGACCTCAGTAGTATCCAAATGAATGAGGCCCTGGTTGGTCCAACAGAAGATCACTCCATTTTGCAAACAACCAAATTTCCTAACACGTAAAACATAGTGTTCATATATATCAGAAGTGGCTGCTTCCAAACTCCCACCTAAAAGTTACCAAGGGGTGGTAATCTAATTGGCAACCAGAGCTAGGATACTTGTTTTGAAGACAAAGTTGCTGAGGACTTCATATAAGATGGAGTAAACATCAAATGAACATCAAATGTTCACCGAAGCATTATAGAAGGTGGGGGTACAGGGGAAGCAGTGTTAAAATACCCCCATGATGGGGCACCTGGGTGACTCAGTCTGTTAAGCGTCTGCCTTCAGCTCAGGTCATGATCCCAGGGTCCTGGGATCAAGCCCCACATCAGGCTCCCTGGGGAGCCTGCTTCTCCCTCTCAGTCTCTCTCCCCTCCACTCCCTGCTTGTGCTCTCTGCTCTCTCTTGTGCTCACTGGCACTCTCTCTCCCTCTCTAATAAATAAATAAAATGTTTTTTTAAAGAAAGAAAGGGACATAAACAGGGGAAGTAGAAGAGGGAGAAGCAGGCTTCCCAGTAAGGAGGGAGTCCAATGCAGGGCTCGATACCAGGACCCTGGGGTCATGATCTGAGCCAAAGGCATACGCTTAATGACTAAGCCACCCTGGTGCCCCCAACATTTTTTAAAGATTTTATTTATTTATTTGACAGAGAAAGGCACAGCCAGAGAGGGAACACAAGCAGGCATGAGAAAGGGAGAAGCAGGCTTCCCGCTAAGCAGGGACCCTGATGCAGGGCTCGATCCCAGGACCCTGGGACCATGACCTGAGCCAAAGGCAGACACTTAATGACTGAATCACCCAGGTACCCCAAATAAGTGAAATATTTTTTAAAAATAGCCCATGCCACCTCCTCTCTTTCTGCCTGCTTCTCTGCCTCCTTGTGATCTCCGCCTGTCAAATAAATAAATAAAATCTTTTAAAAAAATAAAAATAAAAATAGCCCATGCCAGGATGGGAGAAGATATCCACAAATGAACACCACATAAAAAGGGATGATATCCAAGATCTATAAAGAACTCCTCTAACTCAACACTCAAAAAACAAATAATCACATCAAAAAATGGGTAGAAGACATGAACAGACATTTCTCCAAAGAAGACATACAAATGGCTAACAGACACATGAAAAAATGTTCATCATCATTAGCCATCGGGGAGATTCAAATCAAAACCACGTTGAGACACCACCTTACACCAGTTAGAATGGCCAAAATTAAAAGACAGGAAACAACAAGTGTTGGAGAGGATGTGGAGAAAGGGAAACCCTCTTACACTGTTGGTGGGAATGCAAGTTGGTGTAGCCACTTTGGAGAACAGTGTGGAGATTCCTTAAGAATTTAAAAATAGAGCTACCCTATGACCCTGCAATTGCACTACTAGGTATTTACTCCAAAGATACGGATGAAGTGAAAAGAAGGGCCATCTGTACCCCAATGTTCATAGCAGCAATGGCCACAGTCGCCAAACTGTGGAAAGAGCCAAGATGCCCTTTAACAAATGAATGGATAAAGATGATATGGTCCATATATACAATGGAGTATTATGCCTCCATCAGAAAGGATAAATACCCAACTTTTGTATCAACATGGATGGGACTGGAGGAGATTATGCTGAGTGAAATCAGTCAAGCAGAGAGAATCAACTATCATATGGTCTCACTTACTTGTGGAGCGTAAGGAATAACACAGAGGACATTGGGATATGGAGAGGAGTGAGTTGGGGGAAATCAGAGAGGGGGACAAGCCATGAGAGACTGTGGACTCTGAGAAACAAACTGAGGGTTTTGGAGAGGAGGGGGATGAGGGGTTGGGTGAGCCTGGTGGTGGGTATCAAGGAGGGCACGTATTGCATGGAGCACTGGGTGTGGTGCATAAACAATGAATGCTGGAACACTGAAAAAATAAAATAAATTTTTTTTTTTAAATACCCCATGCCATCCCTCGCATCATCACTGCTCCAACCGTAGCAGTTCTCAAGCATCGCTCTTGGGAGCAGAATCACCCAGAAAGCCTGTGAAATACCAACTGCTGGGCTCCAGCTTCAAAGTTCCCAATTCAGCAGGCCTGGGGTAGAGGCCAAGAATTTCATTCTAACAAGTCACAGTGGTTGCTGCTGCCAATCCAGGCAACCACACTTTGAGAATCACTGATCTACACAGTTAGAGCCTGTCCCACATAGGACATCCCAACTTCTTTTAAGCACAGTCACAGTCTCATCCATATATCATACTTGTCATCAGAGAGAAAAACCAGTACCTCTCCGTCACTCAAGTCAGCTTCTTACCCATGCTACCTCACGGTGTACCTTGGCGGGCTGAATGACACACAATAAGCTTCTTGATGGCTGGTGAGTGTCTATAAGTAATTCACACTACTTCCTGCCGAGAAAAACTTTGAGCCATTCTGTTTTAAAACTGTACCCTTAGGAAGCAATAAATGGCAAACTGGTGCTAGGAATATTTAAGACTTAGCAAAACACCCATTACCTCCAGAGCTGTGGTTTTCAAATTGAGCTCCACAGAGCCCCAGATGTTATACCCATATACTTCAAGGGTTGAGGAGGGAGGGAGGAGAGAAATCAAAGAGGCTTTTGGCCTCCCATTTCAGTCCCTCTCTGAACTTGAAGTTCAGGTTCTCTCTGATATACAGATTAGCATAAATTACATTGATTAGTGGTTTTATGGTCCCTCCGAGGGAAAGAAAAGTTTAAAGAAGACTGGATTTGATTACCTCTAAGAGTCCCTCCATTTCTGTAATTCTACTAAGTACAACAATCAAAGGCTAATTGGCACATTGTAAAAATAAAAATATAAAACTGGCCCAGAAGGCTAACAAAAATGCTAAAAACAGCAAAGGCGTATGAGTGGTTGCAGTCAGATCACATTTGTGTCTGGAAGTCATACACAGGAGCTTCTAAACTCACGGGGGGCAGCAAACAAACCTTGGTAAATGGAACAAAAAAAACAGACAAACTCTGGCAGTAATCATCTAGACTTAAACTTGCCCTGTCAAGCAAACACCTTGTAGAAACCAGGGTCTTTCCAGTGAGGGACCATGGTAACACCAGGAGGCACAGGGCAAGAGGCCACATACTCGGGATTATTACGAACAAAGCTATCTCCTAAGCTAGCAAAACTTTTCTTTATGACACATACTGGTACACTACCAGGCACGTTACGTATAAAGTACTAGGACCATCACTGCAGTCAGCAGGTGGACCACAGCTGGAAAGACAGAACTGGGTGCAGGCGATGGAGGGATGGTGGTTTGGGGGACATGAACAACATACCCTTTATTACACTTTAACTTATAAGTCATCCATAATTCCAGTGTCCAAAATCACCTGGGGGGGGAGGGGGGAATGAAGAAATGGAATCTCCTAAGTGAGCAGTCAGCCATTCCTGGGATACCAAAGTGGTCTATAATGACTAGGGTACCCTGTCTTGGAATGAAGATGTGGGTTCAGTATTAAATAGAAAGATACTAAGAGCATCTTCAAAGCTACTAGGATCTCAAACACGCACCATCACCCTACTTTCAACCAATCACCCTTTGCTACCTTCTTTGGCTAGGGCAGCAGCTAGAAGTAGGAAGAAAGGATTGTCTCAATCGATCAGTAACTCATAAACCAATTTCAACAGAAAATCTAAACCAGTTGGTAAAACTCATATCTTCTAAACCAAAGAAACCAGAATGTTCCCATCCGTATCTGTTCTTGGGACTGCGGTGGGGTGGGGGAGGGAAACAGCATCACACAGAAGGGTTATGCATTCATTATTTCATTCAACAAAAACATTTTCTGAGCTCCTCTGGCAAAGATGAGTATTACACAGTGCCAAATCTAAAGGAGCTGACAGGGACCCTGAAAGACCTACCCTCGGCCCACCAATATTGTAAAGTCATACCTAATTGCACAGAGAACCAGTTAGAGTCCAAAGTCAAACTCAAGCCAGCAATTACAATCAAAACTATCCTTGAAAATTCCCTGTAATTCCTCATAAAATACAATACTATGCTGTACAATCCTAAATCCAAGATAACCAGTTTTTTCTGCTCCCTAGGAAAGACTATTACCTCTTCAAGTAAACACCAGATGAAGTACATTTTACAGGCCATGTGCTTAAACTCAATTTCTCTCTGAGAGGAAATGAAATCTCCCTAAAAGAGCAGGCTCTTGTCCCTCAGCTCACATTCACTCTAAGACCTATACTCATCATATTTCAATTGTCGTTTCTTGACCTTTTTTTTCCTTTCAGCCAAGTGCATTAGTTTAATTCCCATGAGTAAAATATGCATATAATGATTTTGCTGTAATATCGTCATCTTAATATTTACCCAAAGTTATGCCGAAATGCCACCATTTCTTCAAGTCAACACACTGTGAATCCTTTTTTTTTTTTTTTGAATCCTGCTTTTGAATGCAAATGTTATCCCTACACAAGAGAATGAATGTTTTTACCAAATTAGTTCCAGTTATCTGGAGAGACCAGAGATACCAGAGTGAACGGGTAAGTTTTGGCAGGTAAGAAGAAAATCAAGAAAGATCTGGAATACGAAATAGATGTTCAACAAACTGGGACTGTCAGGGAACAATGTGAACCCATGGTACACCCCAAAAAGAGGAATGGAGTAAGCAAAAGAAGATTCTAATAACATATATCCAAAGTTCTTCATGGTCAGTCCTACCCTCGTACATTACAAAGAAATCCCATTCCCAAAGTCCTCCAGATGAGAAATGTTTCCAGAAAAAGAGATGGGCCTATCAGGTTACGCTGATTTGGCCCGATGAGACTATCCAGTCTGTTGTGTAGTCCCAACCGCTAATGCCTTCCACTGCCTTCAAGGTCAAATAAACTCATGTGGCTCCAGACATAGCCCTGGAGACTAATACAGTCCCCCCCCCCCATCTTTTTCCCTTTGTGTTGTCCTCCCACAATGGGAAGAACAGGTGCCACACCCACCACACCTCAGACTCTCTTAGGCAGCATCAACAAAGCCTGAAAAGTGCTGGGAAGACTGGTCCTCTCCACTTCCCAGAGACACAGGTATGTCTTATTCCAGGCAATAACAAACATTTTCTCAGGAAACAAAGCACTCTCTGCCAGCCTCTTCCCCTCACCTTTTCTGTAGCCTTTCTTCCTCTCTTTGTCATACTGTAAATTCTGCTGCTGTCGCCCCTCAGCCGGCTCCCTCTCAATTCATTTCCCTTCCTTCATCTTATCATTTTTAGCTCACTGTGCACCCCTCTCTCTTTGTCCCCTTCAGATTCCATCTCATCTTCACGATCATTTTCAACCTTCCAACCCGCTGGTGCTTAGCTGCTGGTTCCCCGGAAGAATAGGTGGCACATTTAAATGCAAAAAATGCACCCCAAAAACACTGCTTCTATGAATCAAATAAACACCAGATACATTTTCTAACAACTACACAATTGAAGCTCTGTTCCATTCTTCTGGACACAAATGTGCCTTGGCCACCTGTCCCTCCCCAGTGACAGCCTGAAATCATTCCTTCCCCATTTCCCTCCTGCAGTGAACTTCTGATCCACTCAGAACTTCTACTTGACCTCGGCCCACGCTTATCACTACCTTAAATTCTTCAGCTGATTTTGGAAATGAGAAATTTTAAGCAGGCAATTAAAAAAGACTAGTAAACCTGCTCTTGACAGGACTAGACTTAACTCTTATGAGATAAAATGACAAGCACAGGGCTTGCTGCCAAGGCATCACGGACAGTTTAAGAATTGGATTCAAAATAGCTGATAAAATCTGAAAGGCAGAGCAACCTCTATGCATTTTATCTTTTGCTTGGTTTGCACTGTGTGCAAGATATGAAACTCAAAATATTAAGATACCAGTTTAGGAAGAGACCTTCAATTCAAGATTTAGGAAGAGGCATTGGGGGAGATTACTATAGCAGAATACTTACTAAGTGCATGTAACTATTTTTATCTGCAGTGAATATGAAATGCATAATATACCGTTTTCCTAAACTTTATGCACTATGTTTTTCTGTCTTGCAGAACAAAATGATCATGTCTTTGCTAAAGTGCTTATACCTCTTTCATACAAATATTTAAATCTAATAATTAGAAGAATAACAGGGGACCTGTAGAGACTATTTCACTTAAATGTAATACATTAAGGAGCACCTGGGTGGCACAGTCCATTGAATGCCTGACTCTTGGTCTCAGCTCAGGTCCTAATCTTGGGGTTGTGAGATCGAGCCCCACGCCAGGCTCTGTGCTCAGCATGGAGTCTACCTGCGACTCTCTCTCCCCTTTCCCTTCCCCCCTCAAATAAATATATAAATCTTTTTTTTTAAATTTTAATTAAATGTAATGCATTAAAATCTTCACACACATTTGGAAAAATGCATTAAAATCCTGATACACATTTGAAAAAACACATTTTTCACAAGAATGTAACCTCAGACATCAAAAAGAAATGCTATTTTCTGTTAGACGTGCACAATTTCAAATAAAAAATGGGTTCCCATAGCAGAGGAAAGAAGTCTTAGAACGTGAAAAAATCCCAGGCATTCAACATGGTTGACTTGCAAGTCCCTTTATTTCACTTGTCCATAAAATTAAGACCATCTGTCCTATAATACAAAGAATGAAAGAAGCTAAATGTTACACCACCTTCACCTTCCCCCCCACCACCACCACCCTCAAGCACCGGTTCGAGTTTTGGTAGTCGACAACAGGGGTCTTAACACTTTAAGCCATTCCAGCTACAACCCCTGTTCTGGTTTCTTGCTTCAGAAACCACTGTCTTAAACCTGACACTAGAGATACATAACAGAGATTAATGCAGTGTTACCTTGAATAAGCAATTAAATGAGGCTGAAAAGCAGCAACTAAACCCCAAACCATTTGCTCTTTCACGATAGGAAGCTGAAGATAATCTTGTTTACTGAACATAAATCACTTGAGATCGGGCCACATTCCAAAATGATATTCCAGACGAAAACACTGCAAAGGCAGAAGCTGCTTACGTGAGTATTTTCATCCAAATCTAAAAACAAACTGGACCAGTTTTTCTTGTTGCTTCTAGGAAAGCGATCACTTTAAACTAGGGACATGATTCAACAGAAGGGCTTCCCTAGACCCACTAGGGCTCTATTTTTGGTCCCACCCCCGTGGGTCGTGTTGCCCCCCGCCCCCCGCCATTTTTTTGCTGTATTAGGTTTCTGGCAACTAAGTTTGTTTCCTCCTGCTTCAGTATCTATTTAAAAGTCTTCAGGGGGTGCCTGGGTGGCTCAGTGGGTTAAAGCCTCTGCCTTCGGCTCAGGTCATGATCCCAGGGTCCTGGAATCAAGCCCCGTATAGGGCTCTCTGCTTGGTCAGGAGCCTGCTTCCCTTCCTCTCTCTCTGCCTGTCTCTCTGCCTACTTGTGATCTCTGTCTGTCAAATAAATAAAATTTTAAAAAATAAATAAATAAATAAAAGTCTTCAGGAGTCTGCAGAACTCAAACTCCATTGATCAGTCTCACCTTCTATATTTTTGTGGTATATTCACATTTTTCTAGAAATAAAGTCATGACACATTCCATTTGTGTGTGTGTGTGTGTGTGTGTGTGTGTGTGTGTGTAATTTTTTAATTCTCCTGAGGGCTTCTGTGAGGTTTATGTAAACAGGCCTCTCACAGAGGCTGCTGTGTTTGCTGGGGCTCCTGTTCACATGCTGAGCGTTAGGAAGAGCTTGGCTTTCCTTTTCATTTCGTTGAGTTAAAGTCACTTAGACAGAGAGCTTTTGAGAGCTACAATGGGCAGCAAGTCAGTGACTTGTTTGTTGAAAGGTGCTATGTTCACAGCTGAATATTTTGATCGTGCTGGTTAATTCAGCAACCAAAGCCTTGTCAGGAGGCTTTCTTTATTACTCTCTTTCTACTAAATATCACGGGAAATGCCAGTGCTCCCGATACAGATCCTCTGTGCCCCAGAAAAGCATGAGTGGGGCCCTGCTGAGATAACCAAACAGGACAGTGGGCAGGGGAGTCTGCCCTACCTCCCACCCCCACTCTCACTCCCCTACTTGCCCTCCCAGCACCCCCCCCACCCCAGGGGAAAACCTCATTTGGTTTTAAAATGCACTATAAGTAGAAGGCCTGCATTAAATCTCAGACCCCACACATTTTCACTCTTTATGCTACAACTCTAGATATTACCTCAGATATAGTTAAGCCAATGGTACAAAATATCCCAGAGGACCTTACTCACATATGCCAGAAGTTACATTACAAGCTCCTACCAAACTTCCCTCTTGTAGGATTTTCCACTCCTCTATGCAGCACACGGTCCAACCCCACACCATCTTTTCCACCTCCAGGAACAATTAGTTTATCTCCTAGCAAGGTAATCAACTCCCCAGGCGTCTAGTCGAGAATTTTCTAGAGCCTGTCCACACCACAGCAGGCTAGTTCCTGCTTTTTTGTCTTCCTTTAAGACCAAGAACACAGCCCTTTCTCCCTGGCCTGCCAGTTCCTCCAAGGCCATAAGGCAAGCAGGCAGCTTAACTCTGAGTGGCTGAACCACCGACAATTTCCTTCCTACCCAACATAATTCCAAGGTTTGTGGCCTAAAACCAAAGCATCACAAAGCCCAAGATCCAGAGCCACACAAACCTGGCTTTGACTCTGCTACTTACCGTCTCTGTGACGTGGGCAAATCACCTCTCTCAGTTTCAGTTCTATCTCTAGGATTGGAATAATAACAGCATTTACCTTTACTGTGAAGACAGAATGAGATAATGTCTGGCACGGAGCAAGCTCCCAGAAAATGTTAGCTAAGTTTGTCATTATATTAGTGCTCTACTACTGTTATTACCACAGGGGTAACTGGCGTAACCTGGTAAGCTTCAGGCCAAAGTCAAACTTTGTTTGGCTGTCACAATACATTTTGCTTTTGTTTATTTATTACCTTCAGAGAGGTGAGCATTCTCCAGTCTGTCACTGTCCTCATCATTCTCCTTTAGACTCTTAAATTGTCATTATACTACCTTTTGGATCCTAAATTTGTGATACCCCAACCCTCTCTACCCAAACTAAAGGTCTCAGAGGTACACAGGAATTTTTTTTTTTTTTCAACAAAAATGTTACAGAACTAGGACAGGTAGACAATATACTAAAAACAATGCCTTTTTAAAAACCATAGGAAGGAGCCACCAATTGCCAAAAAAGGTTAAGACCTCTCCATCAGGGCGCCTGGGTGGCTCAGTCATTAAGTGTCTGCCTTTGGCTCAGGTCATGATCCCAGTGTCGTGGGATCGAGCCGCATAGGGCTCCCTGCTCTGCGGGAAGCCTGCTTCTCCCTCTCCCACTCTCCCCCTGCTTGTGTTCCCTCTCTCGCTGTGTCTCTGTCAAATAAATAAATAAAATCTTAAAAAAAAAAAAAAAAAGACCTCTCCATCAGCCAAAAGGCACATAGATGACAGGTGGGAAAAGAGGAATAAATTCTACTTCATTGTTTTAAGGGCAGCACAACTTTCAAAACATGGAGAAATTTGTGACGTTCTTCTAAAACACAGGATCCCACTGTTAGCTTTGCTGATCTAGAACAAAATGAACAGAGCAAACATAATGCCAGCAGATCAGAAAACATACATCAAAAGCCAGGCTCTTCCCTAAGTGTAGAAGGCTATTACCCAGGTAATTTCTTGTTCCAAATGCACCTGTCAGAGGTCAAGGTCTTAAATTTACCTACAGCTTTGTACATATCAAAAAGTTAAGTTGCCTGACATTTTTTTCTTTTCTTACTAACTCAGCCCACAAAGATTTTCCAATAGTGATAAAAAGATATAATAAATAACACTCACCTTCTTAATAACATACATCACTTCTAGGAAAACATACATGGTACAAAGCACAAAAAAAAATTAAACACTGTAAGACTGTAAAGATATGAGAGATTTATAGATATAAAATTAAATAACCATGATTTTCTTATTTAAAAAAATTTCTGGGGCACCTGCGTGGCTCAGTGGGTTAAAGCCTCTGCCTTCGGCTCAGGTCATGATCCCAGGGTTCTGGGATCGAGCCCTGCATCTGGCTCTCTGCTCAGCAGGGAGCCTGCTTCCTCCTCTCTCTCTGCCTGCTTCTCTGCCTACTTGTGATCTCCATCTGTCAAATAAATAAATAAATTATTTTTAAAAAAATTTCTATCTCCTATCATTGCCAAGAGGCTATCCATTGAAAACATTCTCTTTAAAACAAGATCATTTACTTCAAAATACAGTTGACCCTTGAACAGGATGGGTTTGAACTGCATGGGCCCAGTTATATAAATTTTTTATAGGACTATAAATGTGTTTTCTCTTATGATTTTAATAACTTTTCTTACCTCTAGCTTATTTTATTGTAAGACTACAGTACATAATGCATATAACATACAAAATATATGTTAATCAACTGTTTATGTTATTGATAAGGCCTCTAGTCAACAGCAGGCTATTGTTAGTTAAGTTCTGGGGAAGTCAAAAGTTAATAGATTTTTTTGTTTGTTTTTTAAGAATTTATTTATTTATTTGAGAGAGAGTGAGCGCACTCAGAAGAGTGGGGTGAGGAGCAGAGGGAGAAACAGACTCCCCACCAAGCAGGGAGCCTGACACAGGGCTGGTTCCCGGGACTCCAGAATTATGACCTGAGCCAAAGGCAGATGCCCAACTGACTGAGCCACCGAGGCATCCCTCCTATACATAGATTCTTGATTGTGCAGAGGGCTGGTACTCCCCAACCCCCAGACTGTAAAACTCTAAAATGAAAATAAATGGGCTTCTTTCAAGGTTTATAAAGATTCTCAAAATAACGACAAAATAAATGTAGACAAAGTCAAAATTACCATCACAATAACAAACATTGATCTTGTATGAGTCCAACTCATATCTATTCTTTATGGAATGTGCACACCCTCTGGTCTGAGAATCCAAAGTAAATACAATTAAAGAAATTTACACAGGAAAAAAAGGGGGAGGGCATACTCCACAGTGTTACCAGTGATTACTTCTGGAGGAATGGATTATACGAGGTGTTTTCTTTTGTGTGTATGTGTGTGTTTTCTAAGTCTTCCACTCTACAAAAAAAATTATTCTTTTCATTATCAGATGAAAAGTGTTTCTTTATGTATTTTAACAATACCACACCTCACTACTATTGAGGATCAGGATATATTTTCTAAAGGGCCACGTCCCTTGAGGAGTCAAGAGCCAGCGTGGAGAAAGCAGCTCTCTCCTGCCGCCAGTAGTCCTCATTTGCTGTGCCTTCATTTCCTCTTCCAAGAGGTTTAATGACCAAATCTTCTCCCCAGAGTTCCATAGCATTTATGCTCCGCACCACACGATGCTCTGGACCTTCCTGCTGCCAGCGGACATGTTCTCTAGGCACTCAACACTTCTATCTTATACTCCAGGCTACTTTCAAAAAGAACTACATTTTATATTTGTTTTATAGACCTCTACTGAGTTGAGCTCGGCTCTCTCAACACAGCAGAATTCTGATACCTATTTGTGTTAAACATACACAAAATACCTCATCAGTCCATTCATTAACAGTGAAGTAAACCTAGCCTCTGCTTCTTCGCCTTTAGAAGCAGCATCTTCTTACGTGTCACGACGCAGACAGAAATGGGGTCCCACTGACCAAGATCAGGACTAGTGACGGGAACGCTTTCAGAAAACACGTAAAGCACAGGAGAAGGAAGTGGCTTCCCCCTGAGTTAGCCTTGAAGTCGCAAAGTAAGAGACCAGACCTGGGGGTGCCACCTCTCAAGAGAGCAAAGAGATCCACTCCAGCTCCTGCATCATTCCTAAGGCAAGTTATGGGATGTAAGCTGCAGACCTCTCATCCAGCTTTACTGTTCCACAGAGAACTCCATCAGCAAGCAGCAAGAGGCAGGAATGGCTGGTCCCTTCAGCAGGGCGACCTGCCCGCCTCCCATAACAGTGGTGGTCATCCCATTTGACAACGGCTGGCAAGCGCTGGCAGAGTTTTCTGGGTTCTTAGACAAAGCGCCATTATTACAGTGATAATGAAGACTGGCTAATCATAGAGGAAACATCCTTATATTCGTGGGCTTCAATAGCTTTAATTATATTTACTGTGAATTCTCAAACCGGTAGGTGTACAAATGTGCAAAGAAAAACAGGAATTGTGTATGTAAAATTAATTTTACTGGGTACCAGGAAGCTCCTATTCATCTTAGTTCTGTGAATTTGGAATTGTTAAACTGAGCTGCTTCTGAGTCCAGTTATCATCCATACAGACTAGAGATTAGGATGGCAGGGGCGGGGTGGGGGGGAGGGGAGGAGAGATGAAAGGGGGCAGGGGGTGTGTGTGAGAGGGGGGCAGGAGAGGCCTGGGATTTGACCTCCTGCTGAGACCGGGTGGCTTCAGCTGTCCCAAACCACAGTGAAAGAATGACTTTTGTTTTGCCACTGTAAGCCACCAAGAACCGCCGCTGAAGGGAAATCAACACAAATTAACAGGAAATATAAACCCCACATAAAATTTTCTGTTTTTACACACAAACTAAAGCTAACGGGTGTGTTTATAAATATTCCTTCCCCAGCCTCTTTGACTCTCATCATTCAGACAGCACTAATGCAACACTTCCGGTCAAACATCACTCCTTGTGATTTCAGAAATGCCCCTCAAGTAGCATCAGTGCATCTCTTGGCCTCCTTGCATTCCACCAGCTCCCCTGCTGGAGATTTCTGAGGTCTGATTTGCCTAACTCCACTTTCTTCCCCGGACTGTAATTGTTAGGTATAGGAGTGTTTTAAACAAACACAGCTGTAAATACTTCAGAAAAGGAAAATTTGCTGGGGTTTGGGGGTGGGGAGAATAACAAACTTACTAGACTTTTCAGTTCTGCGAAAGAGCTATTTCACAGTCTTTGCAGTGAGAAATGCCTACATTTTGGCATAGCCGGTCCTGTATTACACAAACAGCCCCAAAGTTACCTTTGCCAGAGGTAACTTTGCCAGTCTTGCACACCCATAACTCCAGTGCTTCCCAGGAGCCTCCGAGCAGATATGCCTGAATCAAGAGGCATGTAAATAAGTGCACATCACAGCCCTTGAAGAATCAGCTTTTTTTTTTTTTACTTAACCTAGTGATAATAAAAAGGCCACGGTTTACCACGACCTTCCTACCACAAAATCAAAAGGGCACCATATTATACCTAAAAGCCTCGATACCCAGAAATACCACCTCTACTATCAAAAACAAACAAAAACAAAAACAAACAGAAAACAACAAGTGTTGGTGAGGATGTGAAGAAACTGGAACCCCTGCGCCCTATTGGTGGGAATGTAAAATGGGATAGCTGCTATGGAAATCAGTACGGTGCTTCCTCAAAATATTAAGCATTAATAGAATTACCATTTCATCTAGCAATCCCAATTCTAGATATATACCCAAAAGAACTGAAAGCAGGATCTTGAAGAGATCTTTGTACATCAATGTTTATAGCAGCATTATTCACAATAGCCAAAAGGTAGAAGCAACCCAAATGTCCATCAATGGATGAATCAATAAACAAAATGTGGTGTGTGTGTGTATAAACCACATATATATGTATACACACCATATACATACACACCCACACACACACACAATGGAGTATTCTGTCATTAAAAGGAAATTCTGACAAATGCTACAACATGGATGAATCTTAAGATATTATGTGAAGTAAAATAAATCAGTCACAAAAGAAAACAACTACTGTAGGATTTCATATATATGAGGCCAAATTCATAGAGATAGTTAATAGTATGGTGGGAAATAGGGGATGGGAGGGAAAGACAGAATGGTGTTCAGAGTTTCAGTTTTGTAAGATGACAAAAGTCCTGGAATGGGTGGAGGTGAAGATTACACAAAAACATGATTGTAATTAATGTCACTGAACTACACATTTTTAAATGGTAAAAATGGTAAAATTTATGGGGCGCCTGGGTGGCTCAGTGGGTTAAAGTCTCTGCCTTCGGCTCAGGTCACGATCTCAGGGTCCTGGGATCAAGCCCCACATCGGGCTTTCTGCTTGGCGGGGAGCCTGCTTCCCCCTCTCTCTCTGCCTGCCTCTCTGCCTACTTGTGATCTCTCTGTCAAAGAAATAAATAAAATCTTTTTAAAAATGGTAAAATTTACGTTATGTGTTACAGTGGTTTGCTAGGGCTACATAAACAAGTTCCACAGACTTATGTGTTTTAAACAACAAAAATTTATTTTCTCACAATTCTGGAAGCTTCAAGAGTGAGATCAAGGTGTCAGCAGTGTTGGGGTCTTCTGAGGCCTCTCCCCATGGCTTGTTGGTAGCCATCTTCTCCCTGTGTCTTCACATGGCTATCCTTCAGCAACTGTCTGTGTCCAAATTTCCTCTTCTTACCAGGGCACCAAGTCACACTGGATTAGGTCCCCCTTAATGGTCTCATTTTAGGTTCACTACTTCTTTAAAGACCTTGTCTCCAAATATGGTCACAATCTGAGGTACTGGAGGTTAGGGCTTTGACATACAAATTTGGGGAGAGTAAATTCAGCCAATAACATGTATATTTTACAAACATTTAAAAAATAATAATAATAAGATAAATTGAAGCAGGCCTAGAGAAAAGAACAGCCTGTGGGAAGGCCCCAAGAAAGGAAAAGGATGGTGATTATAGGAAAAGAAAGAAGACACATGAGCCTATAGCAGAGGGGAAGTGATAGCTACTATTATCAATGAAGACGAATAAAGTCAATCCTTGAAAATGCATTCCAAAATTATAAAAACTCAAAAAAAGAGTAAACCTTCTTAAAAGAACAGCCATGACAAGGAATAAGCAGTTTATGTAAGAGAAGTATTGCTAGTTACCATATATCAGTAATTTGAATTAACTTTTGAAAGACCTCTACACTCAAAAACAGATACACTACTTACTTCCCAGCATCATCACTGTAGTTTTATGACAGCCCTAAGTCTTCCAAAAAGTTTGTTTTTCCAGCCTTGGGTTTTTTGGGGTTTTTTTAATTAACATTATGGTGAAATACACATAAAATGTACCATGTTCACCATTTCATAAAGTTTTTATTTAAAGAAGTATCACCACTTAAGAGAAAATGTCCCTTAAGCTAACCTCAGGGCACACTGTTAAATGGAGAAAAGACTGGGTAGTAATTAGTGCTATCATTTTATACCAAGTCTAACTTAATTTTTCCATTAAATTTCAGAAAAAGTCTGAAATGCGTTAACCACAGAGTCAAGAAAAACACCAGGGCTCTCACATTAAAGACCTACATTGGCATTCACAGCCCAAATCCCCTGCTGGCCGCGTGCTGGCCAGCCTGCGGTGTGACACTATCGAAACACATCTGTAGGCACCTGGAGTCCTGAGCTTCGTCCTCCAACTGTAACAGTATGCGCTCCAAAGAAAACGTCTGAGTCACTGAACGTCAGCCGGGTCAGGAGGAGACAATGAAAAAAGACTCCAAAATGTTTAAAGTGCCAAGATTTACTTCTCAGTTTGAACCAAGAGTAATCACAACCAGAGAGAGAGAGAATGCCATAATCATACAAGCAGAACATGGACTACAGGATGTGAATACTTCCTCCTCCTCCTGGAGATGGATTCTGCCTACCAAAAATAAATTCCATCACATACAGACAGACAGATACACATCACACACTCATAGACTCAGGATATAGTGGGAACACTCACTAGTCAGTAAGAGAAGACTAACTGGAAAAACATGGCAAACTTCCACGAAGAGAAAACATGAAAAATTAATAGCCATATGAAAATACATCTTTAGGGCGCCTGGGTGGCTCAGTGGGTTAAGCTGCTGCCTTCGGCTCAGGTCAGGATCTCAGGGGCCTGGGATCGAGTCCCGCATCGGGCTCTCTGCTCAGCAGGGAGCCTGCTTCCCTCTCTCTCTCTCTCTGCCTGCCTCTCTGCCTACTTGTGATCTCTGTCTGTCAAATAAATAAATAAAATCTTTAAAAAAAAAAAAAAAGAAAATACATCTTTAACATCATTAATAATAAGGAAATGAAAATTAAAGTCATGGGGTGCCTCGGTGGCTCAGTTGGTTGGGCGCTTGCCTTTGTCTCAGGTCATGATCCCAGGGTCCTGGGATTAAGCCCTGCGTCCAGCTCCCTGCTCACTGGGGAGTCTGCTTCTCCCTCTCCATCTGCCTCTCCCCCCTACTTGTGCTCCCTCTGTCTGTCTCTCCCTCTCTGAAATGAATGAATAAAATCTTAAAAAAAAAAAAAAAAATTGAAGACATAATAATGTAAATTAGACGACAAAATTACACCTCAATTTTGAAAACACACAATAACATAATTTTACACCTACCAAACAGGCAAAAAAATTTTTAAATCTGATTATACAAGTGTTGTTGAGCCACAGGCAATGTCATACATCCTGATACAACCACTGGCAAACAGTCACCATCACCTAGTAAAAGTAAACATGCATCACCTCTATGATGCAACAATTCCATTCCTAGGTTCATACATTAGCGAAACTCTAGCATATATACAACAGGAACTATGTTCATAACAATCTTTCTCATGATTGCAGAAAGTTAACAACACAAATGTCCCTCAGTGACAGAAAAGATGTTTTTAAAAAAAGAATACAACAAATTTAATTACAGATTTTAGTTTTATTAGAGAAAAAGAGGGAGAGAGAGAATCAAGCTGACTCTCCACTGAGCAAAGTCTGGGGCTCGATCCCATTACCCCAAGATCATGACCTGAGCTGAAACCAAGAGCCAGAGAGCTAACTGAATGAGCCACCCAGGTGCCCCAATATGGTGTATTCTTATGATGTAATTTCACATAGCAGTAAATAAAATACAGCTTCATGAATAAACACGAATGAGTCTCAAAAACAGAATCTTGGGGCGCCTCGGTGGCTCAGTGGTTTAAGGCCTCTGCCTTCAGCTCAGGTCATGATCTCAGGGTCCTGGGATCGAGCCCCGCATCGGGCTCTCTGCTCGGAAGGGAGCCTGCTTCCTCCTCTCTCCCTCTCTGCCTGCCTCTCTGTCTACTTGTGACCTCTGCCTGTCAAATAAATAAATAAAATCTTTAAAAAAAAAAAAAAAACAGAATTTTGAGTAAAGCAACAAGGTACAGAAGAACACATATTATAGGATTCCATTTTTACAAAGAACAAAAGCAGCTAAAAATAAACAAAATATTGTTTAGAGATAAATACACATAAGGCAAGTCCTTAAAAAAAAAAAAAAAAGGCAAGGCAATGACTAAAACTTCAAGGACAATGGTTACCACAGGAGACAGAGGGAATGAAGAAGGTGGAATCAAGGAAGGAAGGACACATAAGAGCTTCCCAAGTACAAAAAATATAATATTCCATTTCTTAAGCTATCTGGTAGGCACCAGTGTTCATTTTATTATTTTTATTTAAATTATACACACTGATATATACTCTTTTATACGTATGTACGTATGATACATCTCTTGTTTTAAAAAAGTAAAATAAGGGACGCCTGGGTGGCTCAGTTGGTTAAGCGGCTGCCTTCGGCTCAGGTCATGATCCCAGCGTCCTGGGATCGAGTCCCACATCAGGATCCTTGCTCAGCAGGAAGCCTGCTTCTCCCTCTGCCTTTGCCTGCCATTCTGTCTGTCTGTGCTTGCTCATGCACTCTCTCTCTCTCTCTGACAAATAAATTAAAAAATATATATTTTAAAAAGTAGGGGCGCCTGGGTGGCTCAGTGGGTTAAAGCCTCTGGCCTTCAGCTCAGGTCATGATCCCAGTGTCCTGGGATCAAGCCCCACATCGGGCTCCCTGCTCGGCGGGGAGCCTGCTTCTTCCTCTCTCTCTCTCTCTGCCCGCCTCTCTGCCTACTTATGATCTCTGTCAAATAAATAAAATCTTTTTTAAAAAATGTAAAATAAAAGCCAAAAACCAAATGCTTTTTTTTTTTTTTTTAAATAAACAACCTGGGATGGCTTCAGTTTCAAAATGGTTGATTCCTCATGAAGCGAAAGCTTCAAAAAACAAAACAGAAGAATTCCAGGAGATTAAAAACAGTTTGCTAGGGAAGACCGTCAAATGGACAAGAGATTTCAACAAATTCTAAAAAACAAGAAATGGGAATGTGCTGACAGATGGAGCCTGAGGGGAAAGCAGCTACCCAGGGACCACCAAGGAGACAATCTGCTCCACAGAATCCCTGGGAGACTCCGGGCTCAGAGACAACGAGTATCACAAAGTGAGGAGGATGACACAGAGCAGGAAATACAGGGATGACGCGATGACAACACGACCACACCACCTCCCTCACTCTCTCACAGAGCCTCCAGGTAGCTTGGCCAAGTGTAATGACAGACGGAACATCTGAGGTTCATCTCTAAAGGAACTGAACCAATTGTGACAATGGGGAATGACAGAGGCTTTTGTGAATGTTGGTCCCTCAGAGTAAATCCTCCGCCTCAGGGCATTTTTGGAAGAAGCAAAGCTGCCAGGAGACCACTCAGCATCCCCTTCCAACTCTATTTAGACTTGCTACTTAGGGGAGCGGTACAGAGTTGAGGGGAAGAAACTTGACATATGGATCTTTTTTAAATAGTAGAGCAAACTCCCAGTCGATCATTCTTAATTATGAAAAGGCAACCAAGCCTACAAGGAAACCAGTAACATTAGAGGGGAAAAAATCTGACACTGAATAGACAGAGATCACAAGTAGGCAGAGAGACAGGCAGAGAGAAAGAGAGGAGGGAGCAGGCTCCCCACTGAGCAAGGAGCCCAATGAGGGGCTCGATCCCAGGACCATGGGATCATTACCCAAGCCAAAGCCAGAGGCTTTAACCCACTGAGCCACCCAGGCGCCCCCAGGAGAGCAATTTAAAGGGAAATTACTTTAATTCAATTCAAAGATTCCAAGAAGATACCACAACCATTAAATAAGAATGAAACACAATGATAATAAAATGATTAAGAATAATAAAGAATTTTTTTAAGATTTTAATTTATTATGGGGGGCTGTGCAGGGAAAGGGCAGCGGGCAAGGGAAGGAATCTCAAGCAGACTCCCTGCTGAGCACTGAGCCCAGTGTGGGGCTCAATCCCAGGACCCTGAGATCAAGACCTGAGCCGAAATCAAGAGTTAGACACTTGCGTGACTGAGTCAGCCAGCTGACCCTAATAAAGAACTTTTTAAATAATTAAAAATAAATACGACTACCAAAATAAAAATTCAGTGAAAGTACTATAAAACAAAAATGAGGAAATCTCTCAACATGCATAACAAAAAGATAACAGAAAAGTTTTTGAATAAAAGAGCACCTGGGTGCCCGCCATTGTTAACCTTGGGCTCAGATCATGATCCCAGGGTCCTGGGATCCAGTCCGACACTGGGGCTCCCTGCTCAGCCTGATTCTCCTTCTCCCTCTGCCTGCCACTCCCCCTGCTTGTGAGCTTTCTCTCTCTCTCTCTCGCTCTGACAAATAAATAAAAATCTTTAAAAATCTTTAAAAAAGAATAAATTAGAAACAAAGAACCAATGCAGGAGATACAGTATCTGACGAAGTCTTCCCTGATCCTAACACCAACAGGTCACTGAATCAGGTGTAGCTACCTGATCCAGGAGAAAGTGATCCATCGCCTGAACTAAGCCAATCAAACTGTCCCTTTCAAGAATCTGACTTACGAAAAATACAGGCTGTACACGGGCCTCAAACCAAGGTCGGTTCCGTGCTAGTAGGTATGAATATATTGGCCCACATAAAAAAGAAGGGAAGAGAGAAGCAGAGAAAAACAGAACAAGAGAGGAGGCAATATGCCCATGATTCCTGACTTTTTATCCCATGCCACAGTCCTTAACAGGTCCACTGGTATCACTGAGATTGGCTGTTAAATCTTACATTTTGAGGTTTTTAAAAATTGTATTTAAGTTAACTGAGTGGGCTGCTGTTCTTTGCAACCAATAAAAGTCTGAGTAAAACAGTAGGTATCTATTATCTGGAACCACACAGTAACCAAGAGATACCACATCATGTCTGCTCCAGCATGGGAACACCCTTGCTTTCCGTTCACCAATCATCCGTGCAGAACACAATATTGGCTCCCACAGCCTGTCATTCTGTCAGCACCCTCCACAAATGTGAGCTGTGTGGTACGGCTGAACATTATTAAGATTATATGTGATCAAATACTCCCAATAATTAAAATGTCAAAATCCAAGAGTAAACATACAGTGTAGTCAATGAAAACTTGAAACTGCGGAACAATTGGGAAAAGGAGGAGAGTGTTAACTTGCCTCACAATATGGAACAAGAGAACAAATAGCTCACGATTTGGAAGGAAAATGAACAAATTAATGTCTTTTGTATCCTTGTGGACGTTTTCAATTGGTCTGGAAAATTAGAAAGCCATGTAAAATTCCTCTTTTCAGGACATGAATAAAGCTGATCTACTTAGAAAGGATAAGGGATGCCATTGTCTAGATTAATCTGCACTGAACAAGGAAAAAATACCCTTTGAAGGTCAGAAAATGGAATGGAACACTTTTGCGTATTTGGAAGGTAACTTTCATGCATTTCCTGGATAACCAGAGTCAAACCGCAGCCTCCGAATCTTAAGCCAATGTCTAAAACCCTGAAAAATGGGGCGCCTGGGAGGCTCAGTGGGTTAAAGCCTCTGCCTTTGGCTCAGGTCATGATCCCAGGGTTCTGGGATCGAGCTCCGCATAGGGCTCTCTGCTCAGCAGGGAGCCTGTTTCCTCCTCTCTCTCTCTCTCTCTGCCTGCCTCTCTGCATACTTGTGATCTCTGTCTGTCAAATAAATAAATAAAATCTTTTAAAAAAATAAAAATAAAAAATAAAACCCTGAAAAATGAACAATGTGCAACTGAACAGGGGCAGGATGGCCAAAGGTGAAGATGAAAGGATGGAGTGTGTCTCTCACACAATGAGCAGGTACCAAGCCTTGCCTTTCCCAGACCTTCTGACCCCAGTAAAATTACATATACACACATACACATACATAGACACGTATACGCAGAGACCCACATATTTCATCAATACAATTGCTAGTTTTCTATTTTTCAAAGTAAAGGTAATTTATTGAAGCCATTATTATGACTAGATATTACCACCAACATTTGATTTTTTTTTTTTTTAAGTAGGTTCCACACCCAGCATGGAGCCCAATGTGGGGCCTGAACCCACATTGACCTGAGCTGAGGTCAAGGTCAGGTATTTGACCAACGGAGCCACCCAGGTGCCCCTCACCACCACTTGATTTTTAAAAGGGATATTTTAATGTGAACCACCACCACCCCCAAAAAAGGGAAAGAAGGACTTGATTTTAGCACTTTTGAAAGCCCTGGAAAACTTCATCACAAGCTAGTAAATACACTTCTTTTAAGTCACTTTCACCACAGCTCAGTGGGTTTTGCTTTAGCAATGTATTGTGACTCATTCCCTCATCCCCAAGTTCATTACTCTATTAGCCCCTCACCTCAAAAAGGTTATTATAAAGAGGGGAAAGCAACAACTATGCAAATGGAATATTTAAGAATAATGCAGCATTTGGGAGCCCAAAAACATGATACAGATGGCTTCATGTAAGTAAGGGCTGGAAGTCTCTCTGGTGGATTAAGAAGATAATTTGGAGAGGTGAAGGAGGAGGAAACCCATCGCATGATGGATGACAGCATGGTGTGAACAGAAGGGCTTTAAAGAAAGAATGGAATGCTTTAGGAGACACAAAAGGCAGAGCCTTAGCTGAGCAGAGAACGGACCAGGGGCACTACTGTGAGATGGAACTGAAAGCTCTGAGGGGTTTCACTGGATGCCAGGCTGCGGAGCTGGGACTCTGTTTGGAAGCAACAAGGAAGGGTCCTCGATGGCTCAGTCACTAAGCGTCTGCCTTCAGCTCAGATCCTGATCCCAGAGTCCTAGGATAAAGCCCTGCATCAGGCTGCCTGCTCAGCAGGAAGCCTGCTTCTCCCTCTGCCTACCATTCCCTCTCCTTGTGTTTCCTCTCTCTGTGTCTCTTTAAGTCTCTCTGCCAAAAAAAAAATAAATAAATAATAAAAATAAAAAAGAAGGGACAAGGAATCGCCAACAGAACCAGCATGACAAAGGAAGCATATCAGGAATATTAACCCAGCAGAAGCCGTGAGTTTAGTCATAAGTTTGGGGAACCTTATGTAATTTCCTAGGCAGTCAGGCAGTTACTTCTAGCTCTGGCTCAAAAGGCTCTGTTTGACATGATTCGGGCCCACCTGCCTTGTGTGCCTTGATTCCGGGAACTATCTAAATCCCCTTGAAAATCATCTAATTGGCTCTGTCTCAGGTGTGGTTGCCAACTCCTTCAGGATTTTGCTCTTGGTAACATGAAAGGGTCATTTGTGGAAATAAAATCATGCAAGAGTGTTATCATGGGAGAATGAGAAGTGATCCATTAATAGAAATGTCCACTAGGCAACTGAAGATTCATTCACTTGCCCAACAACATTTATTGAGCCCTTATCCTGGCACCTATGATGTGCCAGACACTTGAACAATAAAAGATAAAGATCTGGGGTGTGTGGGTGGCTCAGTCGTTGTCTGCCTTCAGATCAGGTCATGATCTCAGGGTCCAGGGATGGAGCCCCACATCAGGCTCCCTGCTCAGCGGGGAGCCTGCTTCTCCCTCTCCCACTCCTCCTGCTTGTGTTCCCTCTCTCGCTGTCTCTCTCTCTCTGTCAAATAAGTAAATAAAATCTTTTAAAAAAAAAAAGATAAAGATCCCTGCCTTTGTGAAGCTTACATTCAAGCAAGAAGGTGGGTAAACAATAAACATAGTAAATATATTACGTAGTATGTAAAACAAGCTTTGGAAGAAAGCTACAAAAGGAAAAATAAAGATTGGTACTAATCGAAAGAAAGAAAGAGAAAGAAAGAAAGAAAGAAAGAGAAGGAAAGAGAAAGAAAATAAATTAAACACCATTATTTGAAGCCAAGAAAAGGGATGAGTTCCCCAACGAGTGGACTATTTGGTTAAAGCCTCTTCTACTTTCAAAATTCTGCCATTCCAGATCAAGGATATGGACATCAATAACCTTCAGCTTCTTGTTTAAATAGAAGGTCAGATCAAAGAATCACAGAATCGCTGTGGGCTCGAAGACCGGTCAGCAACCCAGCACCATGGACCTGTCATCTTCCTGATGAAGGGAGACCCACAGAATTTAGGCAAAGTCATCTTAGAGAGAAAGAGGACTGGGAGCTGAGGAGGAGTTCCAGAACCCTCTAGCTTTTATTTTGTAACTTTTAACAACAGAAATCTCTTTGGTCACTTCAAAAAAGAGCTTCAAACCCTACCGGAGGCAATGAAAAATATTTTTTTAATTACATAAGTATATGGTTTTGCTGTATAACAGCAAAAATAAAAAAAAAGCAACCACTTATGTAGCACTTACTTCATCCCGGACGCTCCTCTACCTCCTTGTCATAAATAATAAACACAACCACCCTATGAAGCAGTCCGACCCCAGAGTCCGTGCTTTAACACCATGCCACCCCCTTCTAACTACTTATGCACGGCCTCGGAGAGCATAAGCTTTGTCATTAATTAGGAAACTAAGGTCTCGAGTTTTCATTCAGTCCTAGCAGAATTAAAACATATTTGTATGTCAAAAATGCAACGATTTAAGATTCATCTGTGGAAAACCTGCTTTAGAAGAAAATATGAAACTATATAATATAACCACTATCATGCTAAATAACTGGTAGTTATTAATTCGGTTAAGGGTCCTTGAGGTTTGTTTTCAACTACATACTTACTTAGGGTAAGTATGGTAAGTTACTTACCATACTTAGGGTCTTTCCAGACCCTAAGCAGTTTTTTAAATACAAAATTCTGAAAAAAATAAAAACAAAAGTAATAATAAAGATGAAATCCCGTTAGGACAGGGGGGTTTCTTTATGTTTTTGTTTTTTGTTTTTATTGAACAAATCTTACAGTTCAGTTTTCAGAGGAGAGCAAAGGAGAGAAAGTACAACAAAGAAAGTTCCTTCTCCGGTCAGAATTTTTCTAAGCCTCTGAGATTTACAGTTTTACTTTTAGAATCACACTTACCAATAACATATGATAATGCGGGCTAACTGATAAAATATAACATCTCTAAGCTTAAAAAAAAAGGCTCTTCTTCTCAAAGCACCAAATATAGATTGCATATATTTAATTATAAAAGAAAGTGCCACCAACGATGTGTCTAAAGTCGATGGTCTTTTGCCTCCAGTTAACCAAGTTCATTTTCATTTCAACGGACTTTCCTATCAAAGACTTTTGACCACGTGCCAGGTACTATTATAATTCACTGCACATTCATGAGTTGTAGTAGAACTTAATCATATAGAATAATAGTTGAATACCTGGGTCCTTGGCTATGGCTCACAACCACTTTCTCACAACTAGTCTCGAGGTGATGTCATCTGCATTACACAGCGGGTGTAATAACGACAGCATTTATGAGCACAGATCGCAAAGCAGCTTCTCAGCCCACACTGCCTAGACGGCTCCTCTCCTAAATATCCCCTTACCTTTTTTCTGTGAGAGGAGAGAATTGACCTTTCTTACTGGAGCAAAGCTGAGAGACACCAGGCTCCCAACTGTGATACAGCAGTATATTTAGATATGACACAATGAGGAAAGTAGCCTATGTTGGTTTCAATATTCAACATTCTTTTCTCGCCCATAGGAGCATCACATTTCAAATGTGCCATATTTTCAAACATTCAATCCCTCTGACCCTCAGCACATTTCAAAACCTTCTCTGGCACACTGCCTATTTCTTCCTTCTTGTCTTATCACCATGGAGGGCCCAACATGGAGCTATTTTTGAATGACCTACTAATGCTCAATCAGCCATTATTTGAGAGCCAAATGTGTGCAAGGCTCTGTGACAGCCATGGAAAGACTATAAAGCAAAGTAGTAGGGGACGCCTGAGTGGCTCAGTCAGTTAAGCCGCTGCCTTCAGCTCAGGTCATGATCCCAGGGTCCTGGGATCGAGTCCCGCATCGGGCTCCTTGCTTGGCAGGGAGCCTGCTTCTCTCTCAACCTCTGCCTACCACTCTGCCTGCTTGTGCACGCGCTTGCTCTCTCTCTCTCTCTCTCCGACAAATAAATAAATAAAATCTTTAAAAAAAAAAAAAGAAAAGAAAAGAAAAGTAGTAGAAATCTTGTCTCCGGTTTTTAAACTAGTAGGAAAAGAGAAGTGTACCAACAACTACAGCAACAAGGTAGACTGAGTCAGAAGAGAGGTGTTCTAGACATTTGAGAAGGAGGAGGGAGATGAAAAGGAGGTAGGCAGGGACTCCAAGCTCAGCGGCAGCCAACACAGAGAGGGAAACATGATCGGTTATAATATTCAGTGTCCACAGGGTAAAAATAAACCAGCTGCTCAGAGACAGAACAACTATTTTTTGATACTGAGATCAGAAAGAAATTCAACCTCCAGTTACTGATAGAAGATTCTGTTAAATGTAGTAAAAATCCTGAGGATATCTCTCTCTCTCTCTCTCTTTTTTTTTTTACAATAAATAATAAATTTGAGAAGGGCTGAAGAGGTCTAATGAAAAGCAGAAAATTCAACACAGACATGAGACAGAAAAGCAGGCCTCATCTCTACCATGATTGTACAACTCGAGACCTGTAGCATTCAGAGAAGACACAGCAGTATCATTGACACATTCAGAATAACCGCATTCTTTTTTTGTGGCGTGAGATGGGGGTCTACGTAAATAAATGTCACTGTATTACATAATTTAATTCATTTTTCCTCACACACACTGAATCACAAAGATATTCTGATATCAACAATTGATACTTCATACTTCACATATATAGAAAGTAGGTCACTAGTCTGAAAAAAAAACAAAAGTGAGAGTTATCAGGAATTACGATCTTTAAAACAAAGTTCCTAAAAATATCTCATTTGATATTCCTTTGGTTCTACAAAGTTTTCTGTACCACTTAAATTTATATCAGCACAGGTTTGTGTCTTCCCACTTAATAAGAACTAACAAAGTAGTTTGAGGGAAGAATAACATTTTTCCAAGTTCAAAATGAGGGGAAAATTTCTACTGAAGAATAAACCCAACAATAATAAATATCCCTATACTTGGCTATTTTAATTTAACTGTTTTGTTTAAATAGTGTGTAGTTTTTGATCTGGTCACTGAAAGCCAAAGTCTCCTTCCACAGAATGGAAAAGATCTTTCTTAGACAAGAGAATCTAGGAATGATTGGTGGTAAGAGGTCAATTCTTACTACTTAACCAGGGATCTATTTATTGCTCAATAGTGAACAACCCACAAACATGACACAGTCTTCTGTAGCAGAGTTTACATAAATTGATTAGAAATACAAGCATTACTAGATCACATTAGTTCAAATGCCAGTGATTAGTCCTTGGCATTATTAACACCAACTCCAAGATTCTACAAGGACCAAATATTAAAATCAATGAATGACTAACAAAAAATTCCAATTCTTATTGCAAATAGTCATACAACCTGGAAAATGAATAACCGATCAAGAAGATGCAGAGAGGGTAGGGTCAATGTGCAAATATTTACTCATGAACTTGGCCCTCACTGTTACTTCATGTTTCATTTGGCTCAGCAGTCTGGGGTTATGTACCGTTTGCCTAGAAATTATCAAGGGAGACAAGGTTATAGAGAACAAAGAACATATGAACTTAAAATGGGATGAGTCTTAGCATTTATAGACTGATCCATAACATTCTCAGTACATCTCATTCAAGAGTAAACAGCATTGGGACATTATTTATTTAGCCCTCATCTCATCCTGCAAAGAATATGAGATGACTTATGAGAAATGCATGTATTCAGAAAACTAAAAATTATGACAAAGGAAACTATAAATTAGAGAAGAAAACAAACACTATACTATGGCTGGGAGAAGAGATATTCAAATAGAACTGAAATATGGAGACCATAGGGTTCTATACAGTTACCACAGTTGAGCAGAGAATTTGATTCTGTGCTTCCTGGTGGCCAATGTGAAAAGGTAAATGTGACTAGTTATAGGATTTTCCATGAGGAACAATTATTTGCACTCCTCCAAGGAAGCAAAGCTATTTCCTATTATTTACTATGAAAGAAATGCTCTAGGAGACATCAAAAGGATGTAAAAATGTCCCAGTATCATCCCAACAACAAATGGGGTCCCAAAGTTGGTTTGTTGTTGTTGTTGTTGTTATTGTTATTGTTATGTTGTCCCTGATTAAAAACAAAGGAGTCCAGATAAAATTGCCCAAGGAGCACAAGTTTTCAAGCAACACAGTGGACTGAGCTTGAGTGCCGGGCTGAAATTCTGCAATGTAGTTTAAGAGATTATCAGCACTAAAGTACAAGAACAAAAATAAAAATCAATAGCCAGAATTATTGTGTTTCTAAGTTTCCATCCTCACCTCCTTTCTCTCTTTGAACAAGTCAGTTACCGGCCAATGTCATCTATCCTTACAACTGGAGCTACTTAATTATCACCCCAATCTATATATTCTAACGCAGAGCTAAAATCTTATCTTCACTTACTTATCTGACACTGTTCCCTCAAGGTCCCATTGGCACATTAACTCCGCAAATCCCAAACTAATTTAAGTAATCTGTCTTTCAAACACATTTTCCTTCTGCCATCCCTCATTTGTATAGAAATCCTCTCTTCTCAGTCATCTTACATTCTTTAATATTATTATTATTAACACATAATGTATTATTATTTTCAGAGGTACAGGTCAGTGATTCATCAGTCTTATATAACACCCAGTGCTCATTACATCACATCCCTTCCTTAATGTTCATCACCCAGTCATCCCATCCCCCACCCACCTCCCCGCCAAGCAGCCCTCCATTAAGCCCTATGATTAAGAGTCACTTATGGTTTGTCTCCCTCTCTGATTTTGTCTTGTCTCACTTTTTCCTCTTTTATATTCTCAAAATCAATGTTTCTCCTCCTCCCCAACCTCCTACATCTGACCAGTAGTCTGCCTTACTATTCGTACCTGTGCAACAGCCCCACTATCTCTAAGCCAGTCCCAGGGACCACTATCCCAGGTCACATCACCATTAGCTCAAGGCCATGGCATCAGCCTCCTAAAGTATCACTCAGTGATAATTCTAATTGCTCCAAAACACTACCGCAAGAATAATATTCCTGTGTCTGTGATTATGTCTGTCTACTAGAAACGCCTTCAGTGGGTTCCCTCTGCTTACCTGAGCAACCCGGCCTATCAGACCTAATGGCCGTCTCCCTCCCCTACAGAGCCTATGCCCCAGCCAGGCCCTAAGTCTAGCCACTCCCTAAACAAGCTGGATCTTTCCACTTTTGTTCATGGAAATGTAACATGAGATGCCCTTCTCTTCATCTCTGCATGTGTAAAGACTAAGTTTAAGCGTCACCTCACTCAGGAAGCCTTCCCTCATTCTCTCAGGGAGAAGGAACACCTCCTCTTCCCTTCTGCTGGCACCTGTCTAGGGCATGTCATGCCTCACAGGGACAGTCACTTCCTATCATCGGTGTCTTCCCTGACTAGCCGATCCTCCAGCCTGTTCCACCGCTAGCACCCTAGACACACATCTGGTCCTGTCGGCGCACCGCTCCTAGTAAGTAATCCCTCAGCCCAACTGGTAAGGACAGGCAAGGCCTTCACCGTCGTCGGCTCCCACAGCATTTTGCTCACACAGCAGTCACCGCGCACGCTGAAACATCCCGGAGTTGGCCCTTTCCATGGCTGTCTCCTCCAAGCCAAGTATCCTACTTATCTTGGCAATCTAATGCAGCCACCCAGCTTCTCTCTGCACACCACCTTGTTTTCGTGCTCTGCAGGTCTTTTCTTACTTATTTATGATCTGTCTCCTTCCCACTGGAACGTACACTTGGCGAGAACACAGACCTTGCCTGCTCTGTTCTCACCTGTGTCCCCAGCATCTAGAACACTGCCTGGCACATAGCAGGTGACCAAAAGTTTCGCCTGTTTGATAAAGAGATGCCTACTTCTTAGCATCTAGCCCAGTCCTGGCATACCATGGGTGCCAAAGTAATGTCTGCTGAGGGAATGAATCCTGTCTCGTGTTACTTTTGTATTCATTTTACAGGCTCTGATAGTTGGCGATCTTGATATGGTCTCTAGCTCCTGGCACAGTGCTTTACACATGTTGGCCCTTGATGAACTTCTGCTTAATTGTATTGCTGATTCAATAAAAGCCCAAGTAATTTAGGGGCACCAGGTGGTTCAGTGTGTTAAGCGTCTGCTTTGGCGCAGGTCATGATCCCAGGGTCCTGGGATCGAGCCCCCACATCAGGCTCCCTTCTCAGAAGAAGCCTGCTTCTCCCTCTCCCATTCCCCCTGCTTATGTTCCCTCGCTGTCTCTCTCTCTCTCTGTCAAATAAATAAATAAAATCTTCTAAAAACATTACTTATTAATTTTTTAGTAATTTCAAGTAACTTATTAATTTATCTTCTCCATCTGATTTCATCTTGTCTTATCAATAAGAGGAGTCTGTATTTTTTTTCTTATGCCACATAATGCCTTCCTCCCAGAAGAAAGGAAGCACAGAGGGAGGTTCAGATCACCAGCTGTGCGGTCTGAGAGGTCTGGCTTCAGAGCCCAGCTCTGGCACTGATCACCCTTGCTGGGAGCATACCATTTCCCCCTCTCCTCACTTTAGCTTCCCCTCTGAAAGATTAGGAAACCTCTCAGGCAAAGCAGCCTGTTGACTTCGCCGCCCAATGAACCCTCAGTTCTAAATCCTTTATGACCCCTTCTTTACCAGTTTTAAATTGTTTAATTCATGTTAGGATATTTTAATATACGTTGTCTGGTCATTATGTAAAATAGCAGGGGATGATGTGTACGAGGTATTAAGTCTCCATTAACTTTTCATGACTTCGCGGTGCTTCGGTGCTCGCCCAGTGAGCCCACGTGACCTGAGCACACTACTGCCATCGTTCCTGAGACTTCCTGGAGCTCCAGCAAAACAATGTCGCAGGCCGTCAGTACCTTGCAAAGAAGAGCAATCCTCTTTCCCTTAATGCCCTTCCCCCACAGAAAACAGCAAACAATCTGATAAATAAGAGCATAAGAACTGCCCCCTTTAAGGGGCACCAGGGTGACTCAGTGAGTTGAGCGTCTGCCTTCAGCTCAGGTCATGATCCCAGGGTCCTGGGATCAAGTCCCGCATCGGGCTCCCTGCTCAGTGAGTACCCTGCTTCTCCCTCTGCTGCTCCCTCTGCTTGTGGGCTCACTCTCTCTCTCTCTCTCTCTGTCAAATAAACAAACAAACAAAAAAAATCTTAAAAAAAAAAAAAAGAATTGTACCCATCGAATACTACATAACATGACCCTAGCTTAAGAATGGATGATTTATAGAAACTAAAAATAACAAAGGGCTTAATGCTGAAGTAAGTACTTCCCAGTCAAAATGCAGTTGACAGCATTCAAATCCCTGAGAGGGACAATAATTCCATTTAGAGGCAGGGAGTGGTCGGGCAGAGCTCACACGGATAAATGTCACCAATTCAGGTACAAGATTCTAACTCAGTCAGAGACAGGAATCACTGAGATTCACAAATAGAAAACACAGTGAGCCTTCCGCACCAACACCGGAAGGTCTTCCTTGAAGAGCTTTGTTGAACAAGCAGCAACGGCCTGCCCGAAAAGATATTTAGCACAGAACCACTGTTTAAAAGACCAAATCCAAAAAGCTAATTCTCTCACAAATCTTGGTATTATTGCTCAGTACAGAAGATAGAAGATGTATTTCCATAAGGAGGCACGAAAAATACATTTGCATAAGTAAATACGGTCCCCACTGAAGCAGTATGAAAATATAAGCCTTTACTGGCAAGTAGTAAACCAAACAAAAAGCTAAAGAAAACCAAAGCTCTGTTGTTCAGGCGCAAGCAAGAACACTTGAGATTCAAAGGTCAATAGAACTTCTGTTTCCGGCCACGCAACTAAAACTTGCCACCAGACTGTTAGCTTACAGAGCTGCTTACCATTCTGCAACCTTCTAGATCATGCTGAGTTGAGCACATTTTCCCAAAAGTGAACAAGTGAAAAGTACAGGGCTAACGATAACCTGAACAGAGCAGTGACAAATGACCTCAGTAGCGGCAGCTATCAGTTGGTATATCCCAAACCATTCACAGAGACTGGACAGCATAGATGTATGTGGGTTCAGTTTAGCTCAGTTATTTCTGTTCAAGCTCAATGCTAATTTAAACTATCGGGGAAAGGGAGTCCGCACAACTTCTTTCCGAAATCAGGAGGTAAAAGGGCAACCCCTAGTATAAGAGAGGTTAAGTGCTGCAGACTAAATCAACAGAAGTACTGAATAAATAATCCTGAAGAGAACTTGGCAAAAATCCCAGATACTTTCCAGTGGAAGAATACGGTCCCAGTTCTGTGATCTTTCATGCTAACAGGGACTTTCGCAAGACACAGAACTCAACATCTAAGGAATTTAAAGCACTTTATAAGCGTTAACTCAATCCCCTATTACATTCCTTTCTGGTAAAAAAAACAAATTTTGCGGGACTCCTTTTGCCCCATGGAGGATGAAAAATACAAAGATGAAGTGAATGACTTTAGTAAAATGCATTCCTCTCTGCCTCATGGCCAGAAGCAAATGGGAAACATCCTTTCAACATGAAGAGTGACTTCATGAAAGATTTTAGTGGAAACATAGCAGAACGCACACATCCACAGGAATATTAGCCCCTTCAAAGACTACACATTGATTACAAAGATGCCCGCCAATGCTCAACAGATTTGAGCAACAAGTCTTTTAAGGCTGCCTTCATGTATGTAATATCCTTCTGAAACTTTTTACTGTAGCAAATTTGGTTCTTTGAAAGCCAAATTTGGTTCTTTGAAAGTCGAATTTGGTATCTGTAGGCTGAAAGTACATTTAGAATCATCACGTTGGATTTTGGTTTTTTTTTAAAGATTTATTTATTGGGGCGCCTGGGTGGCTCAGTGGGTTAAAGCCTCTGCCTTCGGCTCAGGTCATGATCCCAGGGTCCTGGGATCGAGCCCCACATCGGGGCTCTCTGCTCAGCAGGGAGCCTGCTTCCTCCTCTCTCTCTCTGCCTGCTTCTCTGCCCACTTGTGACCTCTGTCTGTCAAATAAATAAATAAAAATTAAAAAAAAAAAAAAGATTTATTTATTTATTCTTGGGCGGTGGGGGTAGAAGGAGAGAGAATCTCAAGCAGGCTCCATGCTAAGCACAGCTCAACTCAGGGCTCAACCTCACCACCCCAAGATCATGACCTGAGCTGAAATCAAGAATCGGACGCTAACCAACTAAGCCACCCAGGCACCCCATTAAGCTGGATATATTTTTTTTTAATTTTATTTATTTATTTATTTGACAGAGAGAGATATCACAAGTAGGCGGAGAGGCAGGCAGAGAGAGAGAGAGGAGGAAGCAGGCTCCCCGCTGAGCAGAGAGCCTGATGCGGGGCTCGATCCCAGGACCCTGGGATCATGACCCGAGCCAAAGGCAGAGGCTTTAACCCACTGAGCCACCCAGGCGCCCCAAGCTGGATATTTTTAATCAAAAGGGCAGATCATTTTCTTAACTGGCTTATAAACTTCTTCTAAAAACAATCCTTAAATTGTTCCAGAATTCCTTTCCAATAGCAGCAGCTATGTAATAAGCAGGCAACCTCCCCAAATCACCTCTTCAAAAGGCATATTTCACTTCTTCCAATGTCTTTGGTATTGGTACAGTGCATGTGCTTTAATTAGGGAACAGCTATGTCACATACCATTTTTTCTCATGGTTTTCATTCATTCAGCAAATATTTATGGTGCACCTAACATGTGCTAGGTACTGCGCTAAGTAGGTCCTAGAGATATAATGGTGAGCAAAAACAGGCCCACCACCTGCCCTTATGAAGACAATTTACCTAAGCACGTAAACTGTAATCATGAAGTCCAACGGGAGAGAGAAAGATTCATGGTGATGTAAAAGATTCATTAAAACGTTGAGACTCGGGGCGCCTGGGTGGCTCAGTGGGTTAAAGCCTCTGCCTTCGGCTCAGGTCATGATCCCAGGGTCCTGGGATCGAGCCCCACATGGGGCTCTCTGCTCGGCAGGGAGCCTGCTTCCTCCTCTCTCTCTGCCTATTTGTAATCTCTGTCTGTCAAATAAATAAATAAAATCTTTAAAAAAAAAAAAAAAAAAACGTTGAGACTCTATTTGTATTAAGGAGTCTTCTCCGTGGAAAGAAGATTTGAGCTGAAGATAAATAGGAGTTAACCAATTAAGCAAAAGGGACTGATAGGGAGACGTCTGCAGACGGTAGGGGTGGGGAGGAACAGAGTTCTGAGTAGCAAACAGCATGTGCAAAGACTCTGTGGCTTTTTAAAAGAGTGAGAGCACAGTAAGAACTGAAAGAAAGACGGCGGTGCTAAAGTATTGCGAGCTAATGCAAGACGGGTGTGAGACAGGCGAGCAAGGTAGTCAGGCTGGACCCTCCTCCAGAGCCTGGCACACATAAGGATCCTTACCTTAATGAGAAGCCCTAAGCCTCCTAAATTGGGAGGGACAATGCGGAAGAAAATGACACCATGAAATCTGCACTGTTTAAATATCACTATGGCCAGGAGCACCTGGATGGAGCAGTCAGTTAAGAGTCAGACACAGCTCAAGTTGTGATCTCAACGTCATGAGATCCAACCCCATGTCAGGCTCCACACTCAGGACAGAGTCTGCTAAGGACTCTCTCTCCCTCCTCTGTACCCTTACCCCAACATGTTCTCCCTCTTTCTCTCTTTCAAAATAAATAATTTTTTAAATAAATACATATACATATAGATGTGTGTATATACATATATACACATATACATGTATATACATGTATACACATATACATGTATATACATGTATACACATATACATGTATATACATGTATACACACACACACACACACATCACCAAGGCTGGAATGAGGAACCAATTGGGGAGTAGACAGGGTAGAATCGGGAAGACCACTTAAGAAACCACGGTAATCATCTAGAAGAGAGGGTAGAGTTAATGCAGATGAAAGGAATGAATGGACTTGAGAGATACAAAAGATGTCAACTGATAAAGGATTGGATGGTATTCTCTATCTATGATTTGGTCAAAGATAATGCTTTGGTTTTGCCTAAGAGTTCCTCATTTGTTAATTATTTGCAAACCAAAAAGCATCATACAAATGCTAGGCTGCTTTTTCCACCAGCTTTCTACAACATAGCTTGTCTTCTTTTAAATGAAGAAGAAAGGGGCCCCTGGGTGGCTCAGTGGGTTAAGCCTCTGCCTTCGGCTCAGGTCATGATCCCAGGGTCCTGGGATCCAGCCCCTGCATCGGGCTCTCTGCTCCGCAGGGAGCCTGCTTCCTCCTCTCTCTCTCTCTCTCTGCCTGCCTCTCTGCCTACTTGTCATCTCTGTCAAATAAATAAATAAACCTTTAAAAAATAAAGAAAGAAAGAAAGAAAGAAAGAAGAAAAAGTAGCAAAGAGAAAAAACAAAACATCTCATTTGATGTAAAAATAAGGGTTTCTGAAAAATTATGGTACACCTGGAGAATAAGAGAATCTATTTCATAAAGAACATTACTGAGTAAATATTTCTTCCCTGCACACAAGCATACACTAAAAAATGCAAAACAGATTATCATGATACTATATCAAATGAAATGTAAACCCCATCTTGATTATTTCCATACATCACTTCTCCTTTATTGCAGGGTACATAAATTGGGTGATTTTACAACTCTTAAAGGATGGAATGGCTGAGAAATTTAATAATCACCGGCAAATTTTATAATAAGCCATTTAGGAAGCAACTAAAATGCCCAAGAGGCTTGCTGGGATTTAAATCTATTCTTTCACCAATGACTTTACCCACATGGAAAAGTCGTTTTTAAATCTATGTTACTACAATATGCCACCTCCAGTCCACACCCTCCAAAGAAATACAGCTTTCCTGTAAGCTTAGAGACAATGTCACAGCAATATAGTAAGTTCAAAATGTAGTCAGCCTTCTAGACTATCTGAACACACACATCACAAAAAGTCGAATTTGGGCCACGTGTTTTTTTGCCTGACTTACAAAGACCAATTTGTACTGTAGCTCAGTAGGAACACAAAAAAAGGAACTGGGTTTTAGTAGTCTCGTATATCAACAACAAATGTACCAGCTAAGTTCTAACTCCATGAGCTAAAAAAAGACAGTCTAATTCTGAGATTTTTGCAACTAGAGTTTATATCAACCCTTCAAAAGGCAGCTTTTAACTTGGGAAGGAACAAATTCAATAAGAAAACCACTGAGGAAAGAATACAAACCACAATATGTCAATAAACTGACTTCTAAAGGCTAAAAGCAGTTTTAAAAACATGCTGCTTTTGGCGACTAAAGTTGTGATTGTGCATTATTTGATCAGAGATTCTGCGTATGAATTTGTTTTCCTTTCCAAAAAAAAAAAAATCAGTAAGTTGCTCAAGTATATGTAAAGTAACTTGAACAGTCTACAACAGTATCCTAACTCATTATCATCTATAGCACATACACTTAAGGCTGAATTGGGCACACAGCAATGTTTTGAGACATATTTTTTTTTTTTTAAAGATTTTATTTATTTATTTGTCAGAGAGAGAGAGGGAGAGAGAGCAAGCACAAGCAGACAGAATGGCAGGCAGAGGCAGAGGGAGAAGCAGGCTCCCTGATGAGCAAGGAGCCCGATGTGGGACTCGATCCCAGGACGGTGGGATCATGACCTGAGCTGAAGGCCGCTGCTTAACCAACTGAGCCACCCAGGCGTCCCCATATTTTATTTTTTGATACACCACAATAGCTCTTTGAGAAATGCTGCGCTCATTATGTGTGTGTGTGTGTGTGTGTTTTAAGATTTTATTTATTTGGGAGAAAGAGATGGCAAGAGAGAGCACGTGCAGAGGGGAGGAGCAGAGGGAGAGGGAGAAGCAGGGAGTCCCAAGCAGGACTCAATCCCAGAACCCTAGGATCCTGACCAGAGCCGAAGGCAGACGCTTATCTGACTGAGCCACCCAGGCGCCGGTCATGTGGTTATTTTTTAATTTGAAATCTTTCCAGCGCAGGGGTGAGGAGGAACAACCATGAAAAATCTCAGTACGTGGGGTGGGGGGGAAGCTAGATAGACTAGATTTCTCACACCTTCTAACAGTATATTACTACCTAAAAGAGTAATTCACAGAAAAATACTAATTACTATGGAGCTATGCCAGGGAATGTACTCTATAGGCCACTGAGAACATTTTATGATCACATGGAAACAGACTTTTCACTGAGACATTTGATGATCACATGGAAACAGACTTTAAAGTTAGGTTCCCTAAGAAAAGTGCTACCCCTTTTATAATTTCATCCACTTGAGAAAGACATCATAATACAATAAATTACTTTGCCCATGAGTCTTCACAGACAACCATGCCACTTCACACAATCACCAAGACTGTAGCATAGAAGAGGAAAAGAACTTCGCTAAACCCCGGGTCATCTTACAATTTCTGATTCCAAGTAAACAGATTTTCATTCATCCTTCATTTTTCTTGAGAAGCATCTAAAAAGGTAGTGAAAAGCTGAAGGATTACCTAGGATATTAGAAAACTCATACCTAATTTTCATTAACAGAAAAAAATTGCAGTTTACATTCATCAGACCTTACTGTGATATACTGTCTGGATGATTACTAAGGGATCCTGCTCTGAGAGTTGACCTTTCTTGTTTTTACTTTTTATTATGGCAATTTTCAAACACATACAAAGTAGAGCAGTACAATGAACTGCCATCACTCAGCTTAAAAATTAACAATTTATGGCCAATCCTAATTCAGCCGATCATAATCTCTCACTTGTACTCCTTGCCTCTGCCCAGGTTGTTTGAAAGTGAAAGCAAACCTATACCACATCTAAGGTAAGCATAATAAATGCCCCAAAAGATAGATCACTTCCTAAGACCCAGAAGCTGTGAATACTACCTCACATAGCAAAAGGTGTGACCGTAATCTAGGATTTAAGGAGGAATTTATCTTCATTTACTCAAGGAGGCTCTAAATGCAATCACGTGTTCTCATGAGAGGCAGAGGGACATGAGACACAGGTGTACAGAGAAGGGGATGGGAGAGTATCAACCAGCCAAGGATGGCTACCAGAAGCCAGAAGACACAGGAAGCCTCCCCCCAGAACTTCAGAGAACATGGCCAGCCATGTTTTGGCCCCCACGACTTCTTCAGCCCTGAAGGTCCGCCAAACCTTCAGTTTAGAATTCTGGCCCCCATGACTATGAGAGAATCAATTTCTCTTGCTTAATCCACCCAGCAGGTGGTGATTTGCTAAGTGAGCCGTAGGAAACTAATACCAAGTTGTGGTGTTAAATAAACCAAAAAAAATTTAGTATGCATCTTTAATAAATTAGGACCTTTTAAAAATAATAATACCACTATTATCTCTTTCTCTTTTTTTAGTTTAGAGAGAGTGTGCACTCACTCTCTAAGTGGGTGGGAGGGACGGGGTGGGGGTGGACAGGGAGGGAGAGGGACAAACAGATTCAGCACTGAGCCCAGAACCCAGCACAGCTCAATCTTGGGATCCTGAGATCATGATGCAAGTGGAAACCAAGAGATGGACACTCAAATGAGCCACCCAGGTGCTGCTATCATCCCTTTTTAAAAAGTCCTTTGAGGGGCGCCTGGGTGGCTCAGTGGGTTAAAGCCTCTGCCTTCAGCTCAGGTCATGATCCCAGGGTCCTGGGATCGAGCCCCGCATCAGGCTCTCTGCTCCTCAGGGAGCCTGCTTCCTCCTCTCTCCCTGCCTGCCTCTCTGCCTACTTCTGATCTCTCTCTGTCAAATAAATTAAAAAAAAAAAAAAATCTTTAAAAAGTCCTTTGATGTACCCAATATCCAGAGTTTAAATTGACCAAATTTTCTATTTAAAATTTTTAACTTCATAGTTAATTTATCCAAATCAAGATCCAAACATATTGGATACATATTTCAAGTCCCCTAGTGATAGCTTCTCTTCCCTCATGGTTTTTCTTGTCATTTATTTAATCAAATGGAATAATTTGTCCTACAGAAACTTCTACATTCTGGATTCAGATGATTATCTCTCCATGGTATTATTTTGCATGGTCCTCTTTTTCCTGTGCTTCTTATAAACTAGTATTTCAGATATAAAGGTTTGACCAGAATTACATTGTTTGTTTGTTTAAAAAAAAAAAAAAACCAAGAGGGGTGCCTGGGTGGCTCAGTGGGTTAAAGCCTCTGCCTTCAGCTCAGGTCATGATCTCAGGGTCCTGGGATCGAGCCCCACATCGGGCTCTCTGCTCAGCAGGGAGCCTGCTTCCCTCTCTCTCTCTCTGCCTGCCTCTCTGCCTACTTGTGATCTCTCTCTCTCTGTCAAATAAATAAAAATCTAAAAAAAAAAAAAAACCAAGAAATTTCATGAATGGTTGTGTATATTTCCTATCGAGTCAAATTAGGAGGCCTCTAGTACCTACTTCTTTCTCTTTTTGTAACATTAAGATTGATCAGTGGGTTCAGGGGTTATTAGCCTAATTATAAAGTCTGCCATCAGCTGTTGACCTCTAGTCACCGGAGACCATTCCCTAGATCTATTATTTCATTAGGAGTAATAAGATGGTTCTATTTATTTGCATCATTCCTTCTGCATTTATTAGCTAGAATTCTTCTAAAAACATAGCATTTTTGGGGGGCACCTAGGTGGCTTAGTGGGTTAAAGCCTCTGCCTTTGGCTCAGGCCATGATCCTGGGGTCCTGGGATCAAGCCTGCTTCCCCCCCCCCCCCCCGTCTGCCTGCCTCTGCCTCTCTGACTACTTGTGATCTCTCACTGTCAAATAAATAAATAAAATCCTTTAAAAAAAATTTTTTTAAAAACACAGTATTTTTCAAACTATTTAGTTACTCTGAAATAGTTTTTTGTTTTTTGGTTTTGGGGGGTTTTTTGCAGGAAAGGTACTATGAATGCTTGATAACATCTAATTGTCAAGGGAGTGCCTGGACAAACACAGCAGAGTTTGACTACAAAGACCACCTTGTCTATACTCATTGAGTGTAACTTTCCAACTGCATTCAACTTAGTTCTCAAGTTACCAGTTCAAATACTTGGCCTACAATATAAAACCTATTTTTTTTAAAGATTTTATTTATTTATTTGACAGAGAAAGAGATCACAAGTAGGCAGAGACACAGGCAGAGAGAGGGAGAGGAAGAAGCAGGATCCCCGCTGAGCAGAGAGCCCAATGCGGGGCTTGATCCCAGGACCCCGGGATCATGACCTAAGCCAAAGGCAGAGGCTTTAACCCACTGAGCTACCCAGGTGCCCCTAAAACCTATTTTTAAATAAAAGCCAGGACCCCACATAGCACGTTGAATTGATGTCAGTTCTTGGGATATATGCCCTATCATATCATTCCAAATTCCTCAACTAACTCCAAACCACTCGCTCTGAGTCTACTTTATTCTATTACACTAATACAAATCATCTTCTCATTCCATACTCTATGCCTTTGGTTTAGTATTCTTCATACCTGCCTCTCTCCGTGTGACCCACTAAAGCTTCCTCCTCCAGGAGTAAAAACACCTCCCACTCTGGCTGTCCAGCACCCCTTTCTTCTGAGAGAAGCACAATCCTTCTGTTTAGGAAACTGTTCCTCTTCCCCACCCCAAGTATGTGATTTCTAAATGGGGCTGCCAGTTAACAGATAATTTGTGCCACTGGCCGTAAGGACAAGAATGACCCGAAAGAGGTCAACCAGAGCCATTCCTGGGATTCTGAGTTTGGACGAAGGGAAAAGATCAACTCCCTTTCTGGGTGATCTTTGGCTTGCTGGCAGCCAGGCCCCAGCCAGGGCCCTGCCCCGTGGAGGGAACTGACCTCGAGAGAAGGAGAGATAAGAGACAGAGAGTCTTGGCGGTACAGGAGTTTTCAGTTTTGGCTTCCCTGAGATTCACCTCATTTGTCCCATACTTTGGCCATGTGAGCCAATAAATTCCCCTTCCGTACAGTTTAACTTCTATAATTTATGACCAAAGAAATCCTGATATAATCCCCACCATGATTCTTGAAGACTGACCAGTGACCTCTGCCTTGTTTCTTATTGTACTTTCTGTACAAATGACACTGCATTACCTACTGTTTTGATTTTTTTATGTCAATTACATATCTGTTGCCATCTCTTTTGTGGCCTTGCAGACATATATTTTACATACCTCTTGACCGCAACACCCCCCCAATTCCCTAGAATGGTGTTAATAGAGCCTCCATACATAAATAACAATTACCATGCAGTGATTTTTACTTCCATGCTAAGCACTTCACAGCTGTTATTTTATGTAACCCTCACAGAAACTCCCTGGGATTGGCATTCTTATCTCCACTTAACGATAAGGACGCTAAGGTTCATCAGAAGAAAAGAACTTGTCCAAAGTCACACATTTACTAAAGGGCAGAACAGGGCTTGGAACCAGATTTGGATTTAAGTTGCCATCCTACCTCCCACAATAATAAATCCTTCCTACTGAACTTACCAGAGAGTATAAATGATCAGAGACTTCCATTTAACCCCTGAGTTTCCACTGACTTCAAAGTGCATTTTCCTCCATCATTAACATAACTTCAACCTATTAATGTGTAAATAAGTGAGTTATCTGAAAATAAGTATCTTGAAAAAGTTATAATACGATTCTGCCAAAATTGCTACTGGCAGCCTGAAGACTAAATGCTGGCATTTCTCTGAAGTAATAGGTAAAAGGAATGAATATTTAAGACCGCTCTGTCAGAACAAGTTGTATACAAGTCCCCTGGCAGTGATATTTCAAAACAGCAAAAAAGATTTGTGAGCACCTGTCAATGTGTGACACGCCTCCAGCTCTCCAATTGCTCAGAGGAATATTCCTGTGTCATCATTAGACACTAATAGTTATCGAGCACTCCCATGGCTTGGAGGCAAGAACAGAAGGCCTTTAGGAAGAAAATGGTTTTTTTCATCTTCACAGTTCAGAAGGAGAGAGGCCAAGATGGTAGAGGCAACTTACTGGTGGAAAATCTGAAAGTCACCAGGTCTCACCCCTGTATCATCTGCATTCTTCAGGCCAGCTTTCTCAACTCCAGCTTGTGTCTCCTAATTCCTGCTGGACAGGTCACATGTAGCTCTTGCAAGCAAATTAACTTTGAGGCAACACTTTTTCAGCATCTAGCCAAGGGTCTTGCATCAAAAAGATTCCTGTAAATGTATGTGATTGTTTGGTTTTTTTACACTTTCTCATTTTTATCACTTTCCTTGAGGACCTTACGCCACACAGGCATCTTTCTGGGGGAACAGAATGATTGTCCCTAACCAGATGATGTCAAAGAGACACACTCCTCACATAAAATTTTGCAATAGTACAGCCAAGGGGAGGTATGCCCGGCACACAGTGAAGAACGCATCTCCTGGTGAGACAAGATTTTGCTAAGTTGCATACTTTGGTGAAAGGCCCTCAGGAACACAAAGCTGTCTCAGACTCAAGAATACCTCATATATGCAATCAAATATGGAAATGAAATAATATATGTAAAAGTGCTTTGTAAACCACGAACAGCCAAGGGCAAATAAATTCCTCCTATTATGACGTGACTATTACAAAGGCACAGATCTGAGGAATAGGTAGTTGTATGGTTTGAAAAGACCTGGTCTGGACAGAAGTGAACTTCAGTAACAGGAAGGAAAGAGGGGAGAACTTTCAGAGGATATAAGAGAAAGGCTAAGCAACAAAGCAATAAATGGTGGGAGGGGGGGTGGTAAAGAGCTCCAAATTAGCAAACTTCCACTCATTTCAAAAGACACGTCTTCAACGTCAGGCATGGGTCTATGTCTTGGGATATATGGCCAAAGAAAGCCAATACTAATACAGCCGAAGATCCCTGTAATTCACGGAGATCTACATTCTTACTCAGGGAGAAAGTCAATGAGCAATACACATTTAGTAAATTCTAGTATGTTAGAAGACACATGCAGGGAAGCAGGCTAAGGAGGATGGAGAGTATAGAGGGTTTCCAATATTTTAAGCTTAAAAGATGAGCCAAAGAACAGGAAGAGGTCTGATTTCGAATGGTGTTGCTCAAGAACGACATCCAATCGCAGGAAAAATGAGGAAAATGATACTCTGAATGAATTAAATTTGCATAAAATTTGATAAATACAAATTGCCGAGGAACATATAGCACATTTTCATATTTCTTCCCCTTCCCCCTTGTTCAAAATTATTGACAAAAATGCACTACCTAGGATATTTATGGAGGAAGATAGAAAAGACTTAGCCAGAAGCAGAGCAAAGGGAATTCTAAGAGATAAAAGCAAAGCAAAGGACCACAAGAGTAGCTGCAAATCAGCACCTCGGGAACGGGCTAATTCAGCAGGACTTTGGGACTCAGTTTTGTTCTTAGGAAAAGCTGGCTCTAGGTCAAGGATGATATACAGGTTTCATTTCTGGTACCAACCCCAAACAACTGGCAGAGTGTCCCTGCACCACTACATTGATGAAGACTTCTGGGTCCTATTGAAAATGAATTCCACGTTTCTTCTACAGGCTCAACACAGAGTGTGGGTATGCAAGCCCCGCACTGGCCTTTCCTTCCCTAAGTAGATCTTGGTGCTTTAAAGAAAAAAAAAAATCAATAAACATTCACCAGCCCCTTACTAAGTGAAAGGTAACATCAAGAACAGTAGAGAATTTGGAAGCATAGAGCTTGGTTCAGATCCTAAAGGAGTTTATAATCTAGAAGTAGGTCAAACATACAAAAGATAACATTACAAGGCATCAAATGCCTAAGTTTGTAAGATTTCAGTCCAGAGATTCGCGTGCCATTTGCGTGCCAAGAAATTGCTATAGCAGGAGATAGCCAAGAAAGGCCTAATGGAGGACAAAGACTCTGAACTGGGCTTGAAGAATGCATATCACTGAAATAACTAGAAAGAGGAAGGGATACTCCCAGCAGAGCTGGACCAAAAAGAAGTAGTAGGATGTGTTCAGGAATGAGAATAGGCTGGCATGGTAACCAGAGCACAGCACCTGCACCAGATCCTAGATGGATGCCTCATGTATCACTCGGTATTCTCTGGAGAAACAGAACCAGTAGGAGATTTTAAACACATACACACACACACACACACACACACACACAGATATTTATCATAAGGAACTGGTTCATGCAATTATGAGGGCTGAGAAGCTTCACAATCTACAGTCAGCAAGCAGGAGAGCCAATAATATAGCTCAAGTTCAAGTCCAAGTTTGAGTCTAAAGGCAGAGAAGATTGACAGCCTAGCTCAAAGACAGGCAGGCAAAGAGTGTGAATTCTTCCTTACTCAGTCTTTTTGTTCAATTCAGGTCTTCAACAGATTGAATGAGATCCACCCACAATGACAAAGGCAACCTATTTTACTCAGTATACGGCTTCAAATGTTAATCTCATCTAGAAACACCCTCACAGACATGCCCAGAATACTGTTTAACCAAATATCTTGGCCGGTCAAGTTGGCACATAAAATTAATCATCCCACTTTGAGTTGAGTCATTACCAGTAGATTACAAAGGACCATGATCAGTGACACGGGCAAAGCTGTACTTTATAAAATCAAACTAAAAATGGCACGGAAATGGAGTAGAGAAAGAAAAACTGGAAACACAAACAAGATAAAAAATATAATAATTGATCATGTGATAGTAAGAGGTAGATCATCAACAAACACACACATGCAGGATTCGATTTGATATAAGGTCTTCTGCTACATGGTTAAAATGCAGTTACTCTTAAGTGCCACCCAACGGTTTAATTTGAGGTCTGGATCCAAATATAGACCTCTCCAACAGGAAATGGAGAAGCAAGTCTAAGGTCCCAAAGTTCAGCAAGGAGGATGCAGATTTATAAATTATCCATGTCAGGAAGACAGCCCAGTTGAGAGTTTGCCCCAGGCATGCCTATATGGACAAGCTCTGAAGACAGCTGGGCTTGAGTCAGGAAGCCTCATCAAACCTACTCATTTTGTGATTCACTATGAAGGAATGACCACTCCTCAGTGACAGACTAACCCTAGAACATGATCAAGAGGTAGGATTACTTTAAGGGAAGAAAAGGGAGGCAGCAATACAACCAGGCCCCAGACCGAGAAACACAAGTTACAAGAAGATTCATCCAGAGCTCCAGGATCTGCCTCTCCAGTAGGACATGCAAGGTCCTGAACGGTCACACAGTGGAGAAGTACCAGGAGAAAACTCAGAAAAGGTCAAACTTAATCAAGCTGATAAGAAATTTGCATTAACCATTAAGTGTTTAACACAACTCAGGTAAATAGTGTTCTCTGAGGCAAATCAGGGCCAACAAGTCCCACTGCCAGATTTTTTCACATGCGTTTAAATGACTAAGTCTTGCTTAAAATAAGCAAAATGTCAACATTTTGTAATACACACAAATAGGAGAAATTTTAAACACTCAACTTAAAAAACTGACTTCATGTTACAGAATAGACAGTAAGCAAGAATACATTAGTCAGGCTGTATCTCCCCACAAAAAGATCAAAATAAGAGCATACACAAACTATAAAGTACTCCATGTCCTAAGAAGTCGTTTTTTGTTTTTTTTGTTGTTGTTGGGGTTTTTTTTTCCAGATTTTATTTATTTATTATTTGACACAGAGAGAAAGATCACAAGTAGGCAGAGAGGCAGGCAGAGAGAGACGGGGAAGCAGGCTCCTTGCTGAGCAGAGAGCCAGATGTGGGGCTCCATCCCAGGACCCTGGGATCACGACCTGAGCCGAAGGCAGAGGCTTTAACCCACTGAGCCACCCAGGCGCCCCCTAAAGGCATTTATAAAATACAACTTATATCACCATATACTTACACATGAATACATGTATGTGTATATATATGTAAACATATGTGTGTACATACAGACATTATTTTTTTCTATACTCATTTTGATACATTTCAAAGAAAATCCTAAAATGGATGAACTCCAAATACAAATTTCATGAACACAAACCAAACAGAAAACCCTCATTTTGGGGAATGACACATAATCCTCTCATTTAATGGTTATGAACAAAGCTTGGACACAACAAAAATATTAATCTATTCTCTAAGATAGTCAATAAAAACTTTGCCACATGAATTCCTGAAATGTTTGTGCTTCAATGACCCTGAATCATGAAACTTGCCAAAGTATCTTTTTTCACATTTTCGCACACATTTTACAAAAGTAAAATCCACTCCTGGTACTTTCTATAAACCTGAAGATCTTAAAATTGATCCATTACCAGTATCTCAACAAAGGTAAATTAACAATACAAGAAGAGCTAAAATACACTCACTCTGTTATTCTGCGAAACCTAGTGGATTCTCTGAACTCCTTAAAGGCATGTCCTAGAATAATGTTCTTAAGAAAATGTTTGGAAAAAAAATGCTCCATAAAAACTAATTAGCAGCTCATCCACCAACTGCAGAGTATTTTTATAGCTGTTATCAATTACTACCTTCTCTTGGGGAAAATATTAAAACCAAAAAGAACCTGAAATGTGAGGAAATGAGGCAATACTCACCTAAAAGCTCAGAGCCTTTGCTACTATGACCTCGTGGTACACTGTCTGATCACGTATTAATCATTTCTATCTTCGGTCTTACACATTAAGAAAAAAGGTACTAATATAATTTTCAATGGTGGAACCTGTTACAGGAAGTATAAATTAGAGAAATTTTTCTTGTCTTTGACTTTCACAAAACTTTCCCACAGAAAACACTCATGCAGACCTACTTTAAGAATGTTCTCTAAAACACTGTTCTTAATATAGAAAAATGGGAAACAACCCAAATTTCCAACAATAGGAAACTGTTTAAATAACCTGTGATGTGGGGCACCTGAGTGGCTCAGTCATTAAGCATCTGCCTTTGGCTTAGGTCATGATCCGAGGGTCCTGGGATGGAGCCCCACATCGGGCTCCCCGCTCAGCAGGCAGCCTGCTTCCTCTCCCTCTCCCACAGCCCCTGCTTGTGTTCCCTCTCTCGCTGTGTCTGTCAAATGAGTAAATAAGGGGCGCCTGGGTGGCTCAGTGGGTTAAGCCGCTGCCTTCGGCTCAGGTCATGATCTCAGGGTCCTGGGATCGAGCCCCGCATCGGGCTCTCTGCTCAACGGGGAGCCTGCTTCCTCCTCTCTCTCTCTGCCTGCCTCTCTGCCTGCTTGTGATCTCTCTCTGTCAAATAAATAAATAAAATCTTTAAAAAAAAAAAAAATGAGTAAATAAAATCGTAAAAAAAAAAAAAAAAAAAAAAAGGCTTTCATCCTGAGCTTTAAATAAACAAATAAATAAACAACCTGTGATGTAATATTATACAGTCAGAATGCTCTGTATGTATGGTCATGGAAACACTCTTAAGATCTATTAAGGTAAAAAGAAAAACCAAGTTGAAAGCTGTTTGCAGTAATATTGTAATATGGAGATAAATTTTGAGGAAAAACCATACAGCAGTTTCTCCAGAATATAAGATTACAGTGCACTTTAAATTTCAACGTGACATATTTCTATAATGTTTGAATGCTGAATAATATGTATTATGTGTATAATCAGAAAAACTTTCACTTTAGGTTATTGATCTACTTCAAGGGGAGTAGGAGAAAAACAGGATAAAGAGAAAATGTAGGGTGTTAAAAACTTTTTTTTTTTAAGATTTGTTTATTTACTTTAGAGGGAGAGAACATGAGCAGGAGGGGCAGAGGAAGAATCTGAAACCACTCAGAGCGCAGTGAGCTGAGCCCCACATGGGGCTCTGTTTCATGAGCCCGAGATGACGCCCTGAGCTGAAACCAAGAGGTGGACGTTCAACCAACTGCGACACCCGAAAGCCCCAAAACTTTTCTAGAATTGCTCTAAAATAATATCCATCTCTCCCTCTCTTTTAGAAAAGTTATACTCTTATTCTTAGAACTTCAATATTAAGCAATACACATAGATACTGGAAAAGCCCTCTGAGCATCTCCTGGTTAGTCTACAGCTTCTCAGGATAAAAGTTTAGCCCAAATTTCAGTATTTATCAGATTCAACTGGATTCCTAAACAGTTGCAGACAAACTGCATTAAGTATCTTTAATTCTAATTAAAAGTTATCACAGAATTAACAAAAAAGGTACAGAGTCTTCAGACTCTAAAGATATTTGAAGGTTTTTCTTCATGGAAATACAAGGAGTTAAAGATAACTACTCTTCAATCAGCAGCTCCATAACCCATTCAAAAACTATAAAAACTAGGGGCACCTGGGTGGCTCAGTGGGTTAAGCCTCTGCCTTCGGCTCAGGTCATGATCCCAGGATCCTGGGATCGAGTCCCGCATCGGGCTCTCTGCTCAGAGGAGAACCTGCTTCCTCCTCTATCTCTCTCTCTGCCTGTCTCTCTGCCTACTTGTGATCTCTCTCTGTGAAATAAATAAATAAAATCTTTAAAAAATAATTTAAAAAACTATAAAAACTAGATAAAAACAGAAAAGAGAACTTCCTAGAAAGGTAGCTCAGAAATAACAAGTATGGGGAAATTTTCTACCTGCCTGGAGCAGGGTATGAACTCACATTAGAAATTTGTCTACATAGTCATGGGACCTTGACAAACATGTGAACTCCCATACCTCAATTTCCTCACCCGCAAAATGAAAAAAAAAGGGCAGAAACCATCTCTATAGTCCTTTCAGCTCTAAAATTCTGAAAACATACCCCTACCCTATCCTGGCCAAAGGATTTCTTTTAATTATATACCTGCAGACATCATAGAATATAAGGGTTAGAGTTGTAAGGTACATGGCCAAAAACAGCAGACTTCTGCATGGCTCCTCTCCATCCCTAAATTCCATTCCCCATAAGCAGCTCCTTCAACTTTTGAAGAGGTTTCTTCTGGTAATTACTTCCACATTTGTAAATCACACACTTATGTTAGTGTTTAATAATTTTTTTCAATTTTAGACATCATCAAAAGTTCTTTTCTCAATTTATTGCAACATTTATTCACCCATCCCATGTCCCCAGGTAAAGCCACACTGTTGAGATGCAAACAATTTAAAAATTACATATACATATATGTATGTACATATTTACATACTGTCCTGTCCCCAGTGAGGTCACGTTTTGGTTAATAAGTAAAATGTCATTTCACAACCACACAATTCATGAAATGTAGTAGGCAAAAATATAAAAGCTTGGCCTCTGGATTAGAAATCCTGGATTTGGGTCTGAGTCCACCATATACAGGACAAAGAGCAGAAAAGTATGAAAATGTGTTAAGAAAGCCTAACTCGGGCACCTGGGTGGCTCAGTTGGTTGAGCAACTGCCTTCGGCTCAGATCATGATCCCGGGGTCCAGGGATCGAGTCCCGCATCAGGCTCCCAGCTCCACGGGGAGTCTGCTTCTCCCTCTGACCTTCTCTCCTCTCATGCTCTCTCTCACTGTCCCTCTCTCAAATAAATAAATAAAATCTTAAAAAAAAAAAAAAAAAAGAAAGAAAGAAAGAAAGCCTAACTCAAAATTGGAGTTGGGAAGCCATGAGAGGAGGGCTCTGATACATGTACCACATGTGACCACACCTGTGGTCACAGCTTGGGTAGTCCAGAAGGAGGAAGGTTTCCTCTCAGCCCAGCAACAGCTAGCTGCCCTCGCATACAGCCAATGAGAAGCCACCATCACTTTAAACTCTCATTTCCGGGGCGCCTGGGTGGCTCAGTGTGTTAAAGCCTCTGCCTTCGGCTCAGGTCATAATCTCAGGGTCCTGGGATCAAGCCCCGCATCGGGCTCTCTGCTCAGCAGGGAGCCTGCTTCCTCCTCTCTCTCTGCCTGCCTCTCTGACTACTTGTGATCTCTGTCTGTCAAATAAATAAATAAAATCTTTTTTAAAAAAAATTAAAAAAATAAACTCTCATTTTCCTCTAGTGAACTTTTGTTCAAAACAAAACCCCTCCCAACTTCCTCCTTTCCTCTGTAGGAAAAGAGGCTCAGTTGGTTAAGTGCCCACCTCTTGATTTTGGGTCAAGTCATGATCCCAGGGTTCTGAGATCAAGCCCCGAGTTGGGCTCTGCGCTAAGCATGGAACCTGCTTAAGATTCTCTCACTCTCTCTCCCTCTACCCCACCACAGCCTTAAAAAAAAAAAAAAAAAAAAAAGGGGGGGGGGCGCCTGGGTGGCTCAGTGGGTTAAGCTGCTGCCTTCGGCTCAGGTCATGATCCCAGGTCCTGGGTTCGAGCCCCACATCGGGCTTTCTGCTCAGCAGGGAGCCTGCTTCCTCCTCTCTCTCTGCCTGCCTCTCTGCTTACTTGTGATTTCTCTCTGTCAAATAAATAAATAAATAATCTTTTAAAAAAAAAAAAAAAAAAAAGGATGTTCTCCTCCTTTGTTCTCTGGACTTGCCTATGGTTCACCATAGTTTACTTGTCCCAAATTGCAATTTTTCTGCTATTCCCAAATAAGCTCAATTTTGCTGGCTGAATAGTTTACATTTTTTCTTTTAAAAGGTTGATATCTCATGGTGTCAGAAGTAGGAACTGAAGGAGACCCCCAGAATTATGTGTGGAACAAGCAGGGGGAGCAGGAGGCAGAGGGAGAAGCAGATACGCTGCTGAGCAGGGAGCCCAATGCGGGACTCGATCCCAGGACCCCAAGATCACAACCTGAGCTGAAGGCAGACACTTAACCTACTGACCCATCCAGGTACCACCAGGATCTGTTTTCTTAAGGCATCTTTTTGGTGAGTACTCATTTGTTTTCTGAACCTCTGGCTTTATTTTGTTTTTAAGATTGATTTATTTGAGAAAGAGGGGGAAAGAGAGAAAGAGAGAGTAGGGGGAGGAGCAGAGGGAGAGAATCTTTCAATCAGACTCCCCACTGAGGGCAGAGCCTGACACAGGTCTCCATCCCATGACCCATGAGATCATGACCTGAGCCAAAACCAAGAGTGGACCACTTAACCAACTGAACCACCTGGGGTTTTGAAGTATGGAATCCGAATCCTCTAAATTCTCTTAAGAACTCCTCCTTCTGTGACCCTGATTGGTTTTATGTTCAAAAACTACAGTCCGGGGCGCCTGGGTGGCTCAGTGGGTTAAAGCCTCTGCCTTCGGCTCAGGTCATGATCCCAGGGTCCTGGGATCGAGCCCCGCATCGGGCTCTCTGCTCTGCAGGGAACCTGCTTCCTCCTCTCTCTCTCTCTGCCTGCCTCTCTGCCTACTTGTGATCTCTCTCTGTCAAATAAATAAATAAAATCTTTAAAAAAAAAAAAAAAACCTACAGTCCTTCCGCATGAGCATTCTTAACTAAACGGACCAACTTGTCCAAAGATAATATAGATCTCCAACGGCCATTATGAGGAACTTTCAACCTCCCCTTACCTGTTTTTTTCACAACCAAATTAGAAGACTGCAGCTCTAAAATTAAATACCCTGAATGGAATTCCTATTTTTGTTGGTACCTGGAGGCTTCCAAACATATCCAAGATTCTAAAATCGCCTATTTACAAATACCATTTCTAAACTAACAGAGGTGAACACAAACAATGAAAAGAAGACAAGAATGCTTCTGAGGCCTTTTTCCCCTCCCCTGTCCTCTTTGTCTCCAGTGCTGGCTTCCCCTTTCCCTTCAGTACTGTCCTTATCTCCTCTATACCCTCCACTTTCCTAATTCCAATCCCTTCATCACTTCCCTATTTCTCCAATCCTCTCCCTACTCCCTCCTCCCACAAACCTATTAATGCCTGATTTAAAATCAGACCCTCTGGGGCTCCAAATGTGAAGCCCTTAATTTCTAATGTTCCCTCGACTAAAGCTGAACTATGAGCCATAGTCAAAGATTTTCCCAAAGTAACCAAGGATCCCCACGGATTTGTTGAGGAATTTCATATGGTCAGACTTAACAACCTGGCTCCTCTGACTTCATCAGTTAAGCGATATGTTTGTCAGTGAACGCCAAACCCAAAACTGGATGAATCTGCCAAGTGGAATGATCCCTTAAAGTCTTTAGAATTACAACCTGGGGACAGAGAAACCCCCCACTGCCTAATTGTCAGGGAATAACCAAACTACTTCATTTGGCAGTTACTAGGACTTTCCTAAAGTCAGTCAATTGGAATAAGATCCAGGCTTATATCCAGAAGTCCAATGAGCCCACACATGATTACAGCCAACACGAAATTGTTTTTAAAGAAAATTCTGATCTTTCTTTGGATGTTAAATCCACTCGGGTAGGCTTTAACCCTGTTCATTAATAGGCTGAACTGGGATGTTTCTCTTCTACTAAAAGGACAAGGATGAAATGGAAATCTGTATCAACTCCAGATTTAGGAAATTTAGCGATCTAGCTCCCATGCCCAAGATGATTCAACTAAAAAGAAAAACCACTGAAATCCTTATTTTTCAACCCCAACAAATGGAGGCCTCTAAACAAAACCAAAAGCTTCCTGATCTCTACCATTATTGCAAAAAGCCAGGACACTACAGAAAAGACTGCTAGAAACTTAAATGTTCCAGGTGCCTTCAGCCCTCTAACCACCCTTTCCAACGTCCTCCTAAATCCCAAATGACAGGACTCCAGGAACTCTAAGGGCTTTTACCAATCCTTGCCCTTCATCGACTTGGAGATACCACTCTCCAGATTCAGAACAAATCTTTCTCTGTCCTTCCCAACACCAGAGCTACACTCTCAGTGCTCATCCCATTAAACAGCCCCTGCCTCCAAGTACTAAAGGAGTTCAAACAGTGGGGCTCTCTACTAAGCCTCAACAGGTTCTTATCTCTACCCCTAACCCTTTGCTTAGACCCTTTAAGGGACCCTTTTCTCTTTAAGAGCCACCCTTTTCTCCTTAGTTCCCCCACCACGACTCATTTTTTGAGCCAAGGTTTCTTAGAAAAATGTGCTGGAATTTCTTTCTCCTGAAAAGGGGAAACATTTCTAGAATTTGCAAACAGCGACCAAAATAGCCAACTAAGTGACTCAAATGACCCTTTAACATCTTTTATTTGCTCCATCCCTGGCAGCATTGGGGCTAATACCATGACAATATCTGTCCCTATTAGATCAGCTACCATCCCCCTTATGGGCAAAATCCTCTACTACTAATGACAGAATCCACAATGTATCTCCTATTAAGATCCAAACGGATCCCCCCAAAGCCCTGAATTAATCAAAACCACATAAATAAAGAGAACCTTCAAGGCATTAACTCAGTAATAGAAGACTATATATAAGGCCCAGGGTCTCATTATCCCTTATACCGTCCCTGCAACACTCCTATTTTACGTGGGAAGGAAGTAAATGGCCACAATGAAAGCTTGTCCATGACCTTCGAGCCATGCTGTCACCTGTTGCCCCCACTCCCCACGCTTTATCAACCCCCATCCCTACTGAGGGCAAATTTTTTTTGTGACTAATATATGTAGTGCTTTTCCTAATACCCCAGTAGATAAAACAGGTCAAGCCCTTCCCCCCACCTTACTTGGGAAGGAGAGCAAAACACCTGGATAGCAATGCCCCAGGGTTTCCCTGAAAGCCCTTATTTCTTACAAGCTTTAAGGCCTGACCTAGATGATATCAAGTTCCCTGGAGTCTCCACTTTAATACAATATGTGAATGACTTACTTCTCTGCTCCCCTTCCCAAGCCTCCTCGCAGGGAGATAGCATCCCTTTGCTAAAACTCCTTGCCAAGAAGAGACACCAGTTCTCTAAGAAAAAATTACAATTTGTACAAATGTAAGTACGATATTCGGAAGATCTAACCTGAGAACAAAGACTACATCTAGAGCCAATGGCTTTTTGGCGCCCTGAACTTCCCAAAGCCCCAAATCAAACATCAGCAGCCAGACAGCTACTGCAGCAACTGGATCCCAAACTTGACCCCTATGGCCCAACCCTTACACACCTTGTTAAAAACTACTAAACCTGGCCCTATCATCTGAAAGATCCAGATAACATGACTTTTTAAAACTTAAAGTCAAAATAATAATAATAATAATTTTAAAAACCCAGCCCTTGGAGACCCCAGTTATCAACTCCCCTTCTTCCTTTTTGTATATGAAAAAGAAGGGAAAACCCTTGGAGCACTCACCCGAAATGTGGGGATGACTACCGGCCCATAGGATATTAGAGCCAACAACTAGACCCTGTAGCCTGTGGTAAACCCCATGTCTCAGAGCTATGCCTGCTACTACCCTTCTTATAAAGGCCACCAAGGAAATGGTCCTGGGATCCCCTATGACCATCTTTGTGCCATATGCAGTTGGAACTCTTAGCTCTCATCATAACCTCTTTTGGTAAGCTGTCTCATTTCCTATGAAATGCCCCTCTCAAGCACCCCTTAGAGCACAGTAATAATTCACCAGAATAACCTTGGCCTTTATACCAACTGTAGACAGACCTTTGGAGTGGCCCACCACTTTGAAATGTCATGGCAACAACGTGGCTTCCTTGATTCCAGCAGAGACAAAATTAAAAACAGACTGTTTTTCCTCCAGAAATTATTGGATAGCATGCTCTTACCTGCTGCTTTGGTTATGACTACGAACCCAGGGCATTCTGAGCTTGACTCTCAGAAAGCTAAAGGACAGCACCTTGCTATCATTTCTGCAAAGTATGGTGCCCTCCAAAGGTCCAAAAGGCACACCTCTGTTGTGGTCCAAAGGAACTCACCTCGAGAATATAATGTGGAGATATTGACTAGAGACACCCAACAATCGGCACCAGAAAGGAAAGACAATATTGGCAATCAGATGGTTGTCTGAAGCATACCAAGAGAAACCTCTTGTTTGGACCACAAAAGAAGCCGGTCCTACCAAAAATTCTAAAATTCCCACTTTTCACCACTGTACATGCATTAAACCATTGGCCTATAAATAAAATGATAATGTTTATGAATCAGTACTGATAGGGAAATATTAACAAGGCCTCAGAAAGTACTTACTTAACTTGTCCCACCTGCCCAAAAGAAAATCCTGGGAAACCTATCCGCACAGCTCCAGGGCACTTTAAATTGCCTGAAGAATCATTCAAGTTTGGAAAATGGACTTTATTCAGCTTCTCCCATCTCATGAATATACATAGGTTTTGGTAATCATCTGTATCCTTTTCCACTGGGTCAAAGCCTTTCCAGGTAGACAAGCTACTGCCTCTTCAGAAGCTAAAATCCTACTGGAAAAGATCATCCACACATAGCAAACCCCTCTTGATCTCCACAGCAAAAAGGGAGCCCATTCTATTGGCCAAATATTATGGCAAGTCTGTGCTGTTTAGCCAGTTTTATAGCATTTTCACTGTGCTTATCATCCTCAGTCTTCAGGATAAGTCAAATGAACCAACGACAGACATCAAAACTCAACTGGCAGGCACCTGCCTGGGTGGCTCAGTCGGTTATGCGTTTGTCTTCGTCTCAGGTCATGATCCAGGATCCTGGGATCAAGCTCCATGTCAGGCTCCCTGCTCACCAGGGAGTTTTCTTTTCCCTCTACCCCACCCCCTTGCTTGCTTGTGATCTTCTCTCACTTTTTTCTTTTCTAATAAAGAAATAAAACCTTTAAAAAACAAAAATTAAAAAAAATCACCCCAACTGGCAAAATTTGGGGAAACTCTCCAAATACCTTGCTGGTTGGTTCTTCTAAATCTCAGATCCAACCCCTTTGGAACTCATAAACTCTCACCCTTTGAGAAATTTCCAAAGGCCCTGCAAATCTAGCTTTCACCTCTTTTTACTTGCACTTAATAAATGGAGATACACTTCAGTATTACAAATGTCTAATTACATGCCTTGAAAATAATCACGCTCTGGTAGAGCAATCTTTTCACAGTGCACTCCCAGGAGATGAAGACCTCAAACACCATACCCTGCAACCTGGGAATTTTGTTTATTAGAAAAGACCTCTCCAAAAAGACTCTTTTCAACCACGCTGGAGAGGCCCTGATCAGGTTACTGACCAATCCTTGTGCAGCCAAAATCCAAAGAGTGGACTCTTGGATCCGTGTGTCTCATATAAAGAAAGCCCCCAAACCTGGCTGGACCTGTACACCAACTGGGTGATCTCAAATTGAAGATTTCCAGGAACTGAAGCAGACAACAGCTGAAGCAGACAGCTTTCCCCGAGATGATGGGATCAGGCAAATACTCTTTCTGCTTTTTCTGCCTCTATTTCCTCCTTCTCTCTCCTGGAGAGACAATGCCCTCCTTCACATTTCCCAGTTCCTCACAAAAGGGGGAAACGTTTCTAATTGTTCAGATTCTGTTGGATCTGCGCATACAGTCCTGACCCTGTAGTCTTCCTCAAAATCTTCTCCTTCATCTCCACTGCAACCACTAACTCTCGCTGCACCTCTCCGGATTCTATGGTTTGATTCAGGTTTTCCTGTCCCTTACTTTGATCTCTCCCCTGAAGTAACTCTCAATACAACTAATGGTACCCATATGGTTGCCCATTCTCACGCCTACCTTAGGTCTGCTTGCCCTAGCAGAACAACCCCTCTCTATATGGCCTTCGAGAACAAAGTCCACAGAACAAGAGGATTTCTCCCTAACTATTCCTCAAACACCACTGACCCTTTCAAGCCAACAGTCATTTCTGATTATTCAGATTCTGTTGGATCTGCACATACAGTCCTGATTAAACCCCAATTAACAGCACTATTAGTAATCGAACCCTAGCACAAACCCTATAGGCACCACCTGATTTTACCTTTGTGGAAAATGGGCCTCTCGATGGGCCTATGAATGTTTAAGCAGCTAGCAGACTGGAGGCCAATGCTTGCTAGAATTTCTAACTGTCTCTGTGCACAACCACAATTAATCTGAAGCCTCTCATTGGTCTTCCCCATTAAATCTTCACCACTGCCTTACTCTCAGGAAGTACATGGGACTTTGGATTTGCCTCTGTTGGAAGGGCTGTTATCTAGGCTGCAGGCACTCAAACCAGTGAACAAATGTGATAGCAAGCATCTGACACATAGGAATAAATTCCTCTGGAGAAACAGAAACCCAAATACATACAATTAAAGAACAAGCATATTGGCTACAACAAATTCCACATCACGATCCATGGTCCTTTGATCTCTTTGGCTAATTACCTTCGGCTTTAGGGTCTTGGTTTAGGACTATTATACAATTGGGGTCATTACTCTGCTCCTCTCATTTTATATAATAATCTTTAAGCTTTGTACTTGGTGCCTATAAGCCTTTGTAGAAAGAACGTACCCAGTAAGGCAATGCTGACTGACTCAATGCCTCAAGATCATCTTCAATGTTTACAACCTTGATAAGATACAGGCTTTAGATGGGAAATGCCTGACAGCTTTCCCTTGTTACTCAAGTGTGGCCTCAACAGTTCCCAATCTGGAATCCACTTCGTTTGACGTGGGACATGACATCCAGGAAAGGTACAAAAATGTTTCAAGGTACAGAAATGTTTCTAATAAGGAACAGATGACCCAGTTCTTGATCAGTGATGCTCTTAAAGAAGGATCTTGACCAAAAGGGGGAGAGGTGAAAATGCTTTTAAAAAACCTAACACAGGGGCGCCTGGGTGGCTCAGTGGGTTAAGCCGCTGCCTTCGGCTCAGGTCATGATCTCGGAGTCCTGGGATCGAGCCCCGCATCGGGCTCTCTGCTCTCTCGGGGAGCCTGCTTCCTCCTCTCTCTCTGCCTGCCTCTCTGCCTGCTTGTGATCTCTCTTACAAAAAAAAAAAAAAAAACCTAACACAAAACTGGAGTTGGGAAGCCATGAAAGGAGGGCTCTAACACCCATACCACTCGTGGTCACAACCTGCACAATCCAGAAGGAAGATTTCCTCTCAGTCCAGCAATAGCAAACTGCCCTCACCAGCAGCCAGTGAGAAGTCACCACCACTTAGAACTCTCATTTTTCCTCCAAAGAACTTTTGTTCAAAACAAATCCCTCCCAACTTCCTCCATCCTTCTATAAAAGGACACTCTCCTTTGTTCTCCCAAATTGCCTTTGGTTCGCCATCATTTGCCTGTCCTGAACTTCAGTTCCTCTGCATAAACTCAATTTTGCTGGTTGAATTACTTACCATTTCCTTTTTTTAAGCCTTTTCCTTTTAAAAGGTTGACAGACGTATGTACCTAAAAGTTCCTTAATTTCTCTGAATCTCATCCGTTTTCCTATGCAGTCTAAATATAACAGCACTCGGGGCGCCTGGGTGGCTCAGTGGGTTGAGCCACTGCCTTCGGCTCAGGTCATGATCTCAGGTCCTGGGTTCGAGCCCCACATAGGGCTTTCTGCTCAGCAGGGAGCCTGCTTCCTCCTCTCTCTCTCTGCCTGCCTCTCTGCTTACTTGTGATTTCTCTCTGTCAAATAAATAAATAAAAAATCTTAAAAAAATAAAAAATAAAAAAAAAATAAATATAACAGCACTCACTACAAAACAGTCAAATCACAAAGCACAAGTGCAGTACCTATCTAAGCACTTCGCTGATCATGAAGCTCTACAGAAAGATTACTTTCAGTATTTGTCTTTACTAAGAGATCAGATCCCTATAAATGAAATCCCTGACGTTACTGGCCACTCTTGAGCACCATTCCTCTACTGAGGCTAAGAGTGGGAAGTTGCTGACCGAGAGTGCAATAGATAGGAATTGGGTTCCAAGGCCAGAATCTGAGTGCCCAGTTCTTCAAAGGGCCCATGGATTGCCCTATGAAACATGTGTACACAGAATAAAGATCAAGCACCTAAACGTGGATCTGAGAAAGCAATTTTGTTTTATATTGGCAGGAAGAGGAAGCTTCCTTATCAAAATTTTATTTTAGGTAATACGAGAACAAAATTTCAAAGTCACTCCTCAGGCAACTCTTTTTTCTTCTCATTTGTGCCTCTCTAGTTCTACATAATTTGTTTGCACATCTGCTTTTTGATTTGTAGGCATTATCTATTGGCTTCCTACGAACTGTGTAGAGAAAGTGTCCAGTGCCAAACTTGGGATGTTATCATGCAGAACTGCCCAGCGATGCATTATTCCCAACAGTCCTTTGATTTCTAGTCTTTTACAAGCAATACAACCTATAACGTCTCTGTGTAGAGGCAAGAAGGAAGCCAGCTGGGTAGCTGGGCCTAAACTATGAGACCACTCTAAACCTGTCTCTGAATCTAGTTCACTGAAGCTGGGTTTCTTTTGCCCTTTTCACCCAACCCACACAATTTAATCCTGTTCTGAAAGCAATAGGACAAACGAAAAATGGGACCCTAAACTTAATGCATTTCAAGATAAGCACAGGCACAATTCTTATGAGCTCTGTACAAAGGGATATAACTGCAGCTAAAAGAAACCAGCTTTTTATTATCTGAAAAGTTATCTAAAGCCGACAAGTATGCAGCATTAAAATTTATGGACTGGATCTCCTGCATAATGTCTGTCCGGAGGTGAAACACTAATGTTCTCCAAATGTAGACTTCAGATGGGGTATGATAAGTTTGGGCAGGGACAACAGCCCGTCTAGTGCCAGGTGTACAAGTGAACTTGCAGTCAGGCAGGTGACCCCACCAAGCAGGCATGGTACCTTAAGGAGAGGAAATTTTTTCTGTCATTAATCAACAGGATAAAGGTGATTAAGCAGGAATTATTTTTCAGTGACCTACATAATTTCATCAGGGCTGCTGTGGCTATTAGCAGAGAGCAGATGACTTCCTAATAAGATGAATTTGATAGCAGAGCCCTTCCAGAGAAGCCTGCGGGTGGGCCCAATCCGTAGGCTTACTACTACTCCTCGGGGTTCTCTCCTGTTTGGGGTTCCTTCCTCCAACCGGGATACTTCCCGTCACTGGACAGCGGAGGCTGCAGCCCTCGCTGAATGGTGGAAGATGGATCAGTTAAGACTCGATGGGATCCAGGTGGATGAAACAAAGCTCACGTGATTCCCAAAGTTCCAAGCAAACAAGACTACACCTGCTACCAACACCTCTCTCTGGCCGGGCTTGAACTAGGACCGCAGCTAGTTCCATGCCCCAGCAGAAACAGGGTTAACAAGGAAGCTTTGTTGGAGTCAGGGCGGGGGAGAGACGGACAGACACGCAGGCACACCGTCAATAACAACCACCAGGACTTGAACGCGGTTTCATTACAGACCTTATGAACTTGAGCAACAGCCACCCAACGAGTCCGCCCTTACACCAGGAGAGTACTGCAAACCTCAGAGTGGCCTCACCTCCGTCTCCTGCGAAAGGGCGAGGTGGCTTGGAGAGGAAAACTGAGCCCTAGATCTCTCCGCCTCTGGCGTCCCTCCTGTAGGACCCCCGCTCTCTGGCCTCAGGGCCCCAGGAACAAGGTGGAGAGTCCCGCTGACATCTTTCTCCGTCAAAACAAGCCGGCTCTCTCTCCCCCGGGGTCAGTCACCGAGTAACGCCCGGTCCCGCAGCTCTGGCAGGCGCCGTGCTGCGACCGCACGCAGCGATCTTGTAGGTGATATTCCCAGCGCAACCCGCATCCCAATACCTGCCCCTCCAGCCCAGTCGGGAGGAATGCAAGGAAAGGACCCGTCTGCTCTCTCCCTCCCTTAAGCCCCTAAAATAAAAGAATCCCTCAAGCGCAAAGCAGGATGCCACGTACCTGTCCGCGGACCCGGCTCCTCCTCCCTCCAAGTGCGGGACTCTCCGGACAAGTATCCCCAAACAGCCGGGAAAGTTTGTGCCGCCGTCCTGGGGACGCGGGCCCCCGAGCCGCCTCCTGCGCCGGGCACCGGGTGGTGTAGGGAGCCGGCTCCTCCCCGCCCGGCTCCAACTCCACAAACAGCCAGGCCCCAGGAAGAAAGTAGGAGGAGGGAGAAGGTTGGAGCACAACTTTTCGACGGTGCGTCAGCGGGTGGCAGAGCCGCGCGGCTCGGGGAGTCGGCACCACTCCCCCCTCCCGACTCTGCCCTCGGGAGCGCGGGCGGGGCGAGCCGGGGAGGGGCGGGGCCCAACCTGCGCTGCGGCCCAGGGGAGCGCGCAGCCGGGCCCAACCCCGGCCGCCGCCAGCCCCGCCCCCGCCCCTGCTCCTGCCCCTGGGACGCGCGGCCGCCAGGTGCGCGGGGGCTCTGGCTCCGCCGCTCGGCCGCCTGGCACTGGTTTCCAGGGTGAAGGGGGAGGAGCTTCGGAGGGAAACTTTCCACCGAAACTTAACCCCGCGGCGTGAAGGACACCCCGCCTTTGGGGGCTCATCTTTGGCCGCAACTGCACCCCTTCGTGCACAGCCGCGCTCACACTCCCCAACCAAACGAGAACATAAATCAGCACTTAAGAACCGGCCAGAGGGCTCGTCTCTCGGGTCCTGTGGAGTGGAGGAAGTCGCGACTCCAGCCGTCAGGGTCGTTTTCGAGGTCTCTCTTCCCAGAGGTCTCACGGCGGCCGGCGGCACCCTCTCCCCACTCGTTTCTCCCCACTCCAGCCTTTCTTTTTGTCCCTGAGGTTTGAATTTTATAAAATGCTAATACTGTCCCAAGAGACCTGAATCAAATGATGGGACCATTCCCCTGTTACTCTACAGGCATATTCTACTGAAGTGGGCAGGGGGAGATTTGCCCTGGGCAGACCTAATGTATCAGGGTTTGGGGGAGCGGGGCAAGGTGGGGAGGTGGGTTGTGAGGGGGGTGTTGCTTTTTTTTTATTTTAAGATGAGTCAATATTGTTGCAGTTGTGAGTATATGTGTGCGTGACACACGTTCACAAACACACACACACATACACCCGCCACCATGAGGGTTTCTTAATTTGGACAGTTCTACAGCAAAAAGGAACCATCCCCAACTCAGGACTCCCCGGAAAATGGGACAGAAGGTTCAGAACCCATTCCCCATCCCCCTCCTTTACCTCACCCCCACCCCTACCACTAGGTTCTGTTAGAAGGGTTAGTCTTTGGCATTGCCTGAGTCTCAACAGCCTTCCCAGAGCCCAGACCTCCACCACGGACAGCCCGTCCCCTCCTTTGCCAGCTGCCCTTCATTAGACACTTGGGTCTGTGCCCACTGCCAAACTGGGAAGGGCCACCTCCCCCATTCCTCCATCTCCCACACCTCCCTGCGTGCTTGGGTAGCATAGTCAATGCTTTGCTTTCTGAACTTTAAAGCCAGGAGAAGGAATCAAATTCTTGGGCAGAGACCTTTTTGACATTTTCAGAGCCCTGTGGTTGGCGTGGTTGAAACTTGAGGTAAGCCCAAACCTGAGCAGGTTGGGCCACACCAGGGCTTACAGGCGGATGTGGAGATATTTTCCACCTCAGCAGCATCCTGCTGGCACCTTACCAAACTCTCCTTTGGAGGAAGCATCTCCCCGCCCCCCCGCCGTCATTCTCAATGAATTGTATCCAGAGATAACTAAAATCAGGTATATCTGGTTTCAAGTTCTCTCTTGCAGCCATGGTAATGGGATGATGGGAATTTCACACTTCTTTCTAAGGCTGTCTACCACTCTGCTGTGGTTCCTGGAGGGCAGCAGGAACAAGGGTTGAACGTCCTGCGATTCCTCTGATTCCTCTCTGCTGCGATTACCACCTGTAACAAGAGCAGACAGGGGTCTCTTAAATAAAAGCTGGGGAAGGACAAGAGAGGGAGAAAGTAGAAAAGAGGAAGTTCTGCATAGCAGGTACCCTTGTTCTGCTCTCATGATTGCAACATGGGGGGATCCTTCACTTATGCAACCACTATTTAGTGCTTTTGGCATGTTAGGCATTCTTCTAGGTGTTGGGGTCACAGGCAAGAACCAACACATAAAAATTCTAGCCTTATTTGAGCTTACCTTCCAGATGGGAGAGACAGGTGATAAACTTGTGGACTGACAAATGATTAGAAATGCTAGGGGAGAAAAATTAGGCAGGGAGGAGACAAAAGTAGGAGGACAGGTGCTCTTTTAAATAAGATGATCAAGGAACATCTCTGGAGGAGGTGACATTAAGCAAAGGCTTGAAGGAGGTTAAGGAGCAAGATATCCCAACAGGCAACTTTCAAAGCAGAAAGCACAGCAAGTACAAAAACCCTGAGGCAGGAATATGCCTGAGTGCACCAAGAACAGCCAAGAGACCAGAGTGGTAGAATGAAGAAGGTAAAGACAGGAAAAAGGAAGCGGGGAGGGGTACAATTCCGGTGAGGCTTTTACTCTGAGTTGGGAGCCATTAGAGGCTTTATGGTAGAAAAGCGATGTCTTCTGACACACAGCACCACTTTGACTGCTAGGCTGAGTATAGACAGTAGTGGGTAGTAGAGACCAATTAGAAAGCTATTGAACTAATCCAAGAGCAAGAGGATGGGACTTTGACCAGGAAGCTAGGGATGAAGGAGATAAACTGACAGGGACTCCTCACAGATTGAATATGAAGTATGAAGAAAAGAAGACTCTGAGGTTTTTGGCCTGAGCAGCTGGAAGTATGGAATGCCAGAGCAAAGGAGAAGACTTCTAAAAAAGTAGGTTGGGGGTAAAAATCAAGAAGGCCAAAGGGAAAACAGGAAAGGACACATAATTTGAACAATTCTCAGTTCCCTCAGTTTATAGATGAAGAAAAAACCTAGGGGCACCTGGGTGGCTCAGTGGGTTAAAGCCTCTGCCTTCGGCTCAGGTCATGATCCCAGGGTCCTGGGATCGAGCCCTGCATCGGGCTCTCTGCTCAGCAGGGAGCCTGCTTCCTCCTCTCTCTCTCTCTCTGCCTGCTTCTCGGCCTACTTGTGATCTCTGTCTGTCAAATAAATAAAATCTTAAAAAAAAAAAACTTCACTAGGGTTGTTTTAAAGATAGCATGAATTAATGCAGTGAAGCATCTAGCCCAGTACCTGATAAATAGTAAGCAGCTAAGAATTACTTTCCTCTCTACAAATAGGAATTTCATATGTATCCACTATGCCCTCTGGGGATGAAACAGAGTCATTGTTTTAGAGGAAATCAGTCCTACTAAAAGGAAAGGAAAGGGAAAAGAAAACAGGAAAGAAAGGACATGAAATAAAAATATTAAAACAATGGACTATTACTCAGCCATAAAAAAGAATAAAATCTTGCTTTTTGCGACAACATGGATGAAACTCAAGAGTATTATATTATGTGAAATAAATTAGAGAAACGCAAATACTATATAATTTCATTTACGTGTGGAATTTAAAAAGGGGGGGGCACCTGGGTGGCTTGGTTGATTAAGCCTCCAGCTCTTGGTTTCAGCTCAGGTCATAATCTCACAGTGGTGGAATTGAGCCCAGTCTTGGGCTCCATGATCAGTGCAGAGTCTGCTCCAGACTGTTTCCCCTTCCCCCTCCATCCCTCCTCACTTGTGTTCTCTCTAAAATAAATAAAATCTAAAAAAAAAAAAAAATCAGATTCATAGATACAGAGAACAAACTGATGGTTGCCAGAGGAGCAGGGCATGGAGGTAGGGGACAAAATGGATGAAATTTAAAATAAATTTAAAAAATAAATATAAAAATATATTTATAAAATATATTTTATAATTTAAAGTATAAATTATAAAATATAAAATATAAAAACATAAAAATATATTTAAAAAATATATTTATAAAATAAATAAGTCATAGGAAAGTATACAGCAGGGGAAATACAATCAATAATATTATATTAACTTTGTATGGTGATAGATAATAACCAGACCTGTTAGGGTGATTATTTCACAATGTATACAAACATCAAATCACTATGTTATACACCTGAAACTAATATGATATTCTATTTCAATGTATTTCAGTGTAAAAAGATAGAACATGATAGTCATTGTTGAAAAAAAAAAAAAAACAACAGAAGAAATGAAATCCAACAAAAGTGTCTAAGACAATCCATGTGATAGTAGGTGCTCCTGAGTTCTACTTCCTCAAGGAGACAAACTATCAGAGTTTACTAGTTTGGGAAAGGAGTTTGAAATATGAAAAGTTTGTAGTAAAGCAGAAAAAAATACAGCATATGTAATAAGCGAGGAATTTTTGTTGCTACTCCTTTATAAAAAATTATTTCAAATGAGATGTAACAGTAGAAAAAGTCGAAAGAACAGAGAATTCTAAAAAATAAAATTTAAGAAAACACAAATAGCCAGTGTATTTTAAAATCCAACTATACCAATTACAGCTAGAATGAGAATTATTTTTGACTTATAAATTTGACAAGATTAGAAAAATTATAAAAATAATATTGTTGGGGGACGCCTGGGTGGCTCAGTTGGTTGAGCAGCTGCCTTCGGCTCAGGTCATGATCCCAGCGTCCTGGGATCGAGTCCCGCATCGGGCTCCTTGCTCATCAGGGAGCCTGCTTCTCCCTCTGCCTCTGCTTGCCATTCTGTCTGCCTGTGCTTGCTCTCTCTCCCTCTCTCTCTCTGATAAATAAATAAAATCTTTAAAAAATAATAATAATAATAATAATAATATTGTTGGGGGCGCCTGGGTGGCTCAGTGGGTTAAGCCGCTGCCTTCGGCTCAGGTCATGATCTCGGGGTCCTGGAATCGAGTCCCGGATCGGGCTCTCTGCGGGGAGCCTGCTCCCTCCTCTCTCTCCGCCTGCCTCTCTCTCTACTTGTGATCTCTCTCTGTCAAATAAATAAATAAAATCTTTATAAAAAAATAATAATAATAATATTGTTGGATGTTGGACAATATCATATCATGCTGAAGGAAGTTACAGTAATTTTTAGAAATGTATATCTAAATATTTAAAATGTGGGGCACCTGGGTGGCTCAGTGGGTTGGGCCTCTGCCTTCGGCTCGGGTCATGATCTCAGGGTCCTGGGATTGAGCCCCGCGTCGGGCTCTCTGCTCAGCGGGGAGCCTGCTTCTCCCTCTCTCTCTGCCTGCCTCTCTGCCTGCTTGTGATCTCTCTCTCCGTCAAATAAATAAATAAAATCTTTAAAAAAATAAATAAATAAATAAATATTTAAAATGTTTATAGTTTTCAAACAAGCAATTTTGCTTCTAGGAATTTATTCTAGTATTCAAATATTTGCCAAAACTTTATGTATAAGAATGTCTATCACAGCATCATTTAAATGCAGTGAAAAGAAATTACTAAGTATCCAACAAGACAGAATTATGATAAGCACTAGATATTATGGTGAAGTCATGTTTTAATATTATAGACAGATTTTTTAAAAATTTTGATGAATATTAAATGAAAATGTTTTCAATTATATAAAATAAGCCTACGACAAAACAGTTATTTTTTTAAAAACAGTTATTAAAGCAGGATTCTCCTTAAAATGTTACTTGTTCTCTCTATATTAGGATGACCCATTTTTATTCTCTTTGTTATTTTCTCTATTTCCACGTTTTCTGCCATGAGCAAGTGTCGCATTCTCTAAGGGGATAAAAGGTTATGTGTAAAATGAGATTCAGTGGATACTGCCAAAGTTTTCCAAGATGGTTATAGCAATTTACACTCCCACTGGCAATATAGAAAAGAGTTCTAGTTTGAAGCAATTCATTTTTAAAATGATGGATCCAGTAAACAGTCATTGATTTGAACTCTACTACTTTAGAAGTTAAAATGATTAACTAAGCAGAAGTTAGAAATAAGCACCTTGGGGGTGCCTGGGTGGCTCAGTCAGTTAAGCATCCGGCTCTTGGTTCAGGTCTCCATCTCACCGTCATGAGTTCAAGGCCCTCCATGGGCTCCACACTGGGTGTGAAGCCTATAGAAGGGAGGGAGGGAGGGAGGGAGAAGCACAATGGCTGTGACTGCATATATTAGTAATATAATATTAACCTTTTCTAGATTGTATTTTTCATTAATTTGTCTCAATTATTCTGACCCTCTTTAGCTTGTTACGTACAGTATGTCCAAGCACTCATATTAGATTTCTTTAATGCAGAAGAGCTGCATAAGACTCCCTTCTCTTCTTATCTCCTTTATCCCTGCTTAAAAATGTGATCATATTTTGGGGTGCCTGGGTGGCTCAGTCGGTTAAGCATCTGCCTTCAGCTGAGATCATGACCCCAAGGTCCTGGGATGAAGTCCCACATCGGGCTTCCTGCCCAGCCGGGAGCCTGCTTCTCCCTCTCCCTCTGCCTGCTGCTCCCCCTGCTTGTATACTCACTCTCTCTCTCTCTCCCTATCAAATAAATAAATAAAAACTTTTTAAAAGATGTAATCATTTTGAATTGCATTATCTATTCCCCATATATTTAAAATATTTGATATTTTAAAATATCAAAACCAATGCATTATATGAAAAAAGAGGAGTATCTCATTAGTACTTGTAAACAGCCTTCTTTCACAGAGCTCATGGGACTATAGTCTGTATCTTAACATTTCTGTGAGGAAGTGAACGAAGGATATCACCTCTGTTTAACAAAAACAGAAGCTCGGGGCAGCATAGGGAAGTGAGCAGTCTGAGACAAGGCTGTCAAAACAATCTCTTCATTGACCCAGATACTTTGGAATCTACAAAATCTACTAAAAATTTTAGGGCACAAAGACATTATCATTTTTAGTCAGAGTCAATCTAAATTTAAATTATCTTCTGAAGTTGGTCTCTTAAAAAGAGCTTAGGAATGAACAATGTGTGTCTTGATAAAATATTAATCATTCTGTCAAGAAATTTTTCTAACAAATACGTTAATAATAATAATAATAAATCATTGTTTTTGAACGGCTTCATCTCCTGTGGAAATTATCTAGTGGTCAAAGTCTATTCCACTGATGAGTCCTATTTGTGGTAAAACTCTTCACAGATCCATCTGTCTTCTCCTTTAAAGTGAATCCCTTGTAGCAAGTTAATGGCTTGGGCTCTGGAGCAGATGCAGCTGACAGAACTGTGTTCAAATCCCAACTCCACTGCTTCCCAGCCGTGTCACTGGTATCAAGTAACTAAGTCACTTCATTTCTCATTGTGTCTCCTTTTCTCTCTAAAAAGAGGGAATCATAGTACCTTTACATCATTCATTTGTGATAAGGATTATGTAACTCTCTGAGCACAGAGTAGTGCACATCATAAACACTCAGACTTAATTTTCAAGGCAATTTTTAGGAATGTATCATAAGGAAATAATTCTAAAAGTGAGTATTTATTTACAAGTATTACCATACCAGCAAGGATTTATAATATCAAAATTTTGGAAATCATTTATCAAATGGGAATAAACTAAAATTATGTTCTATCCCAACATAGTCTATCATATAGTGTGATCTCAGTTTCATAAAAATATGAAATAAAATCCATGTGCACATTCAGGACTACAACATATGATTTTACAAGTTGTTCACTGCACAGGGTACCTGTCCTCAAGGCATGAGATCTGATACCTAGCTGCCCTGTGCTTATCACACTGCCCACCCTGGTAGAGAGCTGCATTCACCTAGAAAACAGGATGCCTCTTTCCAAATTGCCCAAAGGGGCAAGTATAGGCTAGCATCACCCATGTGTAAATATGGACAGATAAAAGATTGAAAAACACAGGGATGCCTGGGTGGCTCAGTTGGTTAAGTAGCTGCCTTTGGCTCAGGTCATGATCCCAGTGTCCTGGGATCAAGTCCCCCTTCCGGCTCCTTGCTTGGCAGGGAGCCTGCTTCTCCCTCTGCCTCTGCCTGCCACTCTGTCTGCCTGTGCTTGCTCTTGTTCCTCTCTCTCTGACAAATAAATAAATAAAATCTTTTTTAAAAAAATTTAAAAAGATTGAAAAACACAAACCAAAGCATTAACACTGATTACCTTGAAGTACCAGGACACTAAGAAATATTTTCTTCATTGTAATTTTCTGTTTTCCCATTTTCTATAGTGAGTGTGTGTTTCTTTTATGATTATAAGACAATAAATTTTAATTTTAAAAAACTAGTTGTATTGGGGCACCTGGGTGGCTCAGTCGTTAAGCATCTGCCTTTGGCTCAGGTCATGATCCCATGGTCCTGGGTTCAAGTCCCATATTGGGCTTCCCGCTCAGCGAAGAGCCTGCTTCTCTCTCTCCCACTCACCCTGCTTGTATTCCTCTCTTGCTGTGTCTCTCTCTCTCTGTCAAATAAATAAATAAAATCTTAAAAAAAAAAAAAACTAGCTGTATTAAAAAGCACAAATCAAAACTATAAGATAGGCCCTCACACACATTAGGATACCTACTTCAAAAACAAAACAAAGGACACACACACACACACACACCACACAAGCCAAAAATAAGTGCTGGTGAGGATGTGGAGAGAAAGGGGAATCCCTGCGCCCTGCTGGTAGGAATGCAAATTGGTACAGCTTCTTCCTCAAAAAGTTAAAAATATAATTACCATCTGATCCAGCAATCCCACTTCTCTTAGCCAAAAGAATTGAAAGCAGGATCTTGAAGAGATATTTACACACCCATGTTCATAGCAGCAGTATTCACAATTGCCAAGAGGAAAAGGTGGGAAACTCTGGCATTGCTCCTGACTAACTCACTCGAGGTCATGCCTACTTCCTGGGGGCAGTAACTGGTCCATGCAAGGAATAGAGTCTGGGTCCACTCAGTCCAAATCAGAAGAACTGTCCCAGGTCTGGAGTTCCCCCTGGGATCAAGCTAAGACCACAATTCAACTTCTCACTCAGCAGGACCTTGCTCCCTTGGCTTCTCCATAGGTGTTGAGCCTAAGACCACATTCCAAAAATCTCCCCCAAATGCAAATCTCTTAGGATCTATTACCTGGAAGACTCAACCTGGAACTCTTATTAAAGAAATCTCTTCCGGGGCGCCTGGGTGGCTCAGTGGGTTAAGCCGCTGCCTTCGGCTCAGGTCATGATCTCAGGGTCCTGGGATCGAGTCCCACATCGGGCTCTCTGCTCAGCAAGAAGCCTGCTTCCCTCTCTCTCTCTCTCTCTCTGCCTTCCTCTCCATCTACTTGTGATCTCTCTCTGTCAAATAAATAAATAAAATCTTTAAAAAAAAAAAAAGAAAGAAATCTCTTCCGTTCCTGATATTCTCCTATATTTCCTTCTTCAATTTTATATTTCATCTTTTATAATACATTTGGAGTTTAATTTTAGATAAAAGAGGGATTTGATTGTATTTTTCTCCTTGTAGTGAGCTAATTTTCTCCGTACCATTTACTAAACCAATATTTTTTTTTTAAGATTTTATTTATTTATTTGACAGAGAGAGATCACAAGCAGGCAGAGAGGCAGGTGTAGAGAGAGGAGGAAGCAGGCTCCCTGCTGAGCAGAGAGCCCGATGCGGGGCTCGATCCCAGGACCCTGAGATCATGACCCGAGCCGAAGGCAGCGGCTTAACCCACTGAGCCACCCAGGCGCCCCTAAACCAATATTTTTTTATTGATTTTATTTCTCTATAGCAAATTCCCATTTATTCACAGTTCTGTTTCTTGACTTTCTACCCTGACCTCTTGGCTTAAAGATTTGATCCTGTGACACTGTTTCAATTGCTTTGGCTTATTTTTCAAAACTGCTATTAGAGGGGCGCCTGGGTGGCTCAGTGGGTTAAAGCCTCTGCCTTCGGCTCAGGTCATGATCCCAGGGTCCTGGGATCGAGCCCCACATAGGGCTCTCTGCTCAGCAGGGAGCCTGCTTCCTCCTCTCTCTCTCTGCCTGTCTCTCTACCTACTTGTGATCTCTATCTGTCAAATGAATAAATAAAAAAATCTTTAAAAAAAAAACTGCTATTAGATATTAACCAAATACATTTTAAAATCACTTTATTGATTTCCCTCCAAAAATCTTTCTGGGATTCTTTTTAATTATAGTGCATTTATAGATTAATTTTTTAGGAATTTAATCTTCAAAATGTATCATCTATTTGCAGGATATTTTGCTTCATTTATTCAGTATTTTAAAAATATCCTTTAATGGAATTGTACAATTTTAAATAATTACTTTTTGTATTCTTTAATAGCTCAATTCTATAAATCATACGGTTTTGTTGCAATTAAAATATTTCCTTTTTTTAAGATTTTATTTATTTATTTGATAAACAGAGATCATAAGTAGGCAGAGAGGCAGGCAGAGAGAGAAAGAGGAGGAAGCAGGCTCCCCGCTAAGCAGAGAGCCCGATGTGGGGCTCGATCCCAGGACTCTGGGATCATGACCTGAGCTGAAGGCAGAGGCTTTAACCCACTGAGCCACCCAGGTGCCCCTAAATATTTTCTATTAAAATTTCTAACTGGTCATTGTTGGTATGGAGGTATAAAATTTATTTTTTTTCTTTTTTTTAAATTTTATTTATTTATTTGACAGAGAGAGATTACAAGTAGGCAGAGAGGCAGGCAGAGAGAGAGAGAGTGGAGGAAGCAGGCTCCCCGCTGAGCAGAGAGACCGATGTAGGGCTCGATCCCAGGACCCTGAGATCATGACCTGAGCCGAAGGCAGAGGCTTAACCCACTGAGCCACCCAGGCGCCCCTAAAATTTATTTTTATATATTGATCATGCATCTGATTTTCTTGCTGGACTCTTTTTGGCTCTAAAGGTTGGTTGAATTTGAAAAGGGTTTTTATATATTATCAACATCTGAAAGGGATATGTTATACTATATTGTAATGTATTCATCATTCTTTCCAGTCATCCAGCATCTCTAAACATCCTCCCTGGGCATTACAAGATGCTTCTCTCCCTTTAGGTCCCTGATTCCCATAATAAAGGACAGAAACTTGGTTTTGTCAGACACTTGTACAGATAGAACACAGACTTCGAAAGGGACGTTAGTGCAGTAAAGAAGAAAGCAGAGTCTTGCAGAGTCATTCTGAAAGGGAGGAAAGAGAGATCGGGTTGTGGCATAGATAATTGTGCTAATACCCAGGGCTGAGATTGGTGGAGTGGGCAGTTCACACTGCAGAGTCTCTGCCAAATAGTGGTAACAGCAGTGTCTCGGCTACAGCAGATCTACGGTATGTTCTGGGTACAGTTCCTAGTTAGTTTCCAAATTTCTAATCTGTCGTCAATTTCATAGGCTCAGTAAGCTACCTAGTATTGGCTAATAAGTGATTTAATAAGCTAGATACAGTTTTTGTAGATTTTAGCAGAACTGACAGAGTTATATTCTCATCTATTGTTGCCTGTTTACAATAACCAAGATACCAACTACTAACTTGAAAGGCAGTGGTCATGGTGGAGATCATGATGTTGTTCTCAAACCTAAACAGAATACAAAGCAGATGCTGCTAATTGTTGACCCAATTTCAAGTCTCTATTTTTTCCTTTCTACCAGAACCCAATTTTGTTTATAGAGGCAAAAGTGCAGCTGTCCTTCCACTAAAGGTTGTCATGTAACAGTCAAGCCAATGGAATGCTAGACAATGTCCCTATGTGAGCTTTCAGAAAGCCTAGCTGGCTAAGTTCCACATCTCTTTGTCCCTCTCTCCACTCCCTTCTTCCTGCCTTGATCACGGTTACCTAAGAAGCAAAAGTCACCTTGAGAAGATGAAGTGGAAAAAAGCTCGATGTGTGAGATGATGATCAGAAATTAGAAGGGACCTAAACACTGAAGATTTGTGAGGACATGTCCCAGAGCTGCACTGTCCACCTCTGGACCTCCTGCTGTGAGGAAACGCCAATCCCTTGTCTGTTTACCACTGTTGTTCTGGGTTTTTGTTTTTTTTTTTTTACATATAGGAAACACATTCTTTTTTTTTTTTAAAGATTTTTTTTTTTAATTTATTTATTTGACAGAGAGAGATCACAAGTAGACGGAGAGGCAGGCAGAGAGAGAGAGGGAAGCAGGCTTCTTGCTGAGCAGAGAGCCCGATGTGGGACTCAATCCCAGGACCCTGAGATCATGACCTGAGCCGAAGGCAGTGGCTTAACCCACTGAGCCACCCAGGCGCCCCAGGAAACACATTCTTAAGTAATATATTATCTAAAATTTTGCTCTAGTATAATGTTTATTATAGATTTTTGGTTGGTGTCCATCATTAGGTTGAAAATTTTTCCTTAGATTCTAGATTGTTATAGATATCTCCTTTCTGACATTCCCAGAATGGTTGTGCATGAGAAGGACCCAGAAGTCACACTTAGTTCACTATCTTCTATAGAACCAGAAGTCTTTGGTTTAATGCATGAAACATTACTAAAAATATATTTATGTAAGTACATATAAATATCTTTAGGATAAGGAATACATCAGGTGTGTGTATATACATATACACTTACTTTCTTCCTTCCCTTCAATATTGTACACACATTATTATACAATAATGTACCAGACTCTAGAGTGCCTGGGTGGCTCAGTTGGTTAAGTGTCTGCCTTCAGCTCAGGTCATGATCCAGGAATCCCACGACTGAGTCTCACATTGGGCTCACAGCTCAGTGGGGAGTTTGCTTCTCCCCTCTCATTCTCTCTCTCAAATAAATAAATAAAATCTTTAAAAAAAAAAAAAAGAAAGAAAGAAAGAAAAAAGAAACTACCAAACTCCAAATCTGCTATTAGTCCTAGAGGGAGCCATAAAAATGAATATAACATCATCTCACCACAGTAATCCAGAAAAGAAAATAAACTGTCTATGTTAATCATTATAGACAAGGTATAACATGATTAGAGTTACAGGGAATTTTTTTAAAGGGAATTAACTTTAGATGGGACTACCTAGAAACTTCTAATATAATGGTACTTGAAAGTTCTAGCTCAAGATGGTAGTGTAGGAAAATCCTGACCTCACCTCCTGCCATGATTACACCAAATCAACAGCCGCATATGGAACACTTTCTTCTGGGGAAAAAAACAAAACACAAGCTAGCTGAGCAAATCCGACGTATCAGACAAATGAGGGGGAGAAAAACCCACATTAAAGTGGGTGGGATAGGCTGAGACACTCTTCAAACCCTACTGCTCACATACACTATGCAAAATCAGGAGGACAATCAAAACCTGGAGCTTCTCCCCGAGGAGCTAAGGGTTTGAATTGCACATTGGTTGCACCAGTGTTCAACATCTACCTGAGGGGTAAACCCCAAAATCCTAACTTTGAAAAACAACAGGGCTCATGTCCACAGACCAACAGGATTGCTGAGAAACAGTTTTTAAACAGCTCACACACTCAAACTCACCCAACACAGCGACCAGTGCAGAGGCAGTCAATTTAAAGGAGCCCAAATTTTATGTGAACAATACTTATTTGATTATCTTAAACACCGGTCTGAAGTGTAGGCATCTAATTTAACACACATCAAGGAACCTGCTAGGGTACTCTCTGGGGCTAGCATGTACCATTTGCACTCTCCTTCTGCCTCACTCCAACCTACCAATATCTCCTGGAAAGGAGAAAGTACCTCCTCTAGTACCCCAATTTTTGTAACTGTCATCAGAGGACACCTCTAGATCACATGGTTCTAATAGCCAGTGGGACTTAATACTCAGTCCCATAGGACTATATATGTTTGCATACTTTAAAAGCTGCTCCCTGAAGGCCTGGCTTCCAATTGGCCTAAACCTAGGTGCTGATTAATATCCTCCCCAATTGGGAAACTGCCAATTCTTGGCATACCTTCAACTACTGGGAGGCACTAAAAATAAAATTGATAGCTTGTGTAACCACAAATGTTTGAGAGACAACCTAGAGCTAGGGTAAGTTTATATTTTATTTTTTTTAAGATTTATTTATTTATTTACTTTGATAGAGATCACAAGTAGGCAGAGAGACAGGCAGAGAGAGAGGAGGAAGCAGGCTCCCTGCTGAGCAGAGAGCCCTATGCAGGGCTCAATCCCAGGACCCTGGGATCATGACCTGAGCCGAAGGCAAAGGCTTTAACCCACTGAGCCACCCAGGCACCCCACTAGGGTAAGTTTAAACAATAAATTTCGTCTCCCACACAAGGTCACTCCTCCAGGGCTGGGAGAGGTGGTTGTTTTATCTAATACATCAAAATCAACACAGAGTTAAAAAAAAAAAAAAAAAGTGCACACAGAGGAATGTGTTCTAAACTGTCTAAACCTCCAAAAAAGGTCTTTAAGGAAACAGAGATTAAGTGATTTACTTGATAAAGAGTTCAAAATAATGGTCATGAAGAGTCTCATTGAACATGGGTAAAAAAAAAGAGAATAAACACAATAAAAACTTTAACGAAGGTAGAAAACATAGAACTACCAAAGAGAAGTCACAGAGCTGAAAAATACAATAACCAAACTGGAAAATGCACTGGAGGGATTCAACAACAAATTAGATGAAACAGAAGAAAGATCAGTGAGCTTTAAGAGAAGGCAGTGGAACTCAGACCCCATCAGGCAGCAAAAAGAAAGAATGAAAAAAACTGAAGATACCTTGGGGACTCATGAGACAACATTTGCATTACAGGAGTCTCAGAAGGAGAAGAGACAAAACAAGGCAGAAAACCTGTTTGAAAAATAATGGATGAAAACTTCCTTAACTTAGGGAGAGAAACAGACATTCAGATCCAGGAATCCCAGAGTCTCAAATAGGATGAACCAAAAAAAAAAAAAAAAAAAAAAAAAAGTCCAAAGCAAAACATGTTATAACTAAAATGTCAAAAGTTAGAGAGAAGCTGGGAGGATGGCAGAATAAGAAAACCCTAAGCTCACCTCATCCCACAGATACAACTGGATAACACTCACATGAGTGTAAATAATCCAGAAAATGATCTGAAGACTAAAGATAGAGAAGAGGCCACATTGAGGAGGGTAGGAAGGGTGAAGATGCAGTTTAGGAGCAAAATGGCCCCTGGCCATCCATGGTAGGAAACGAGCTGGTGGTATGGAAAAGGGTGGCAAATAGACTTTTACACTGTGGAGTCTGCACAGGGAGGATGAATCCCCATAACATTTGGCTCGAAAAGTGAGAGGGGCCAAATACCATGAGTCCTTACAAACAGTGGGACTTGAAGCCTGGAATTTTTAAAATCTATGCATTTGACTCTGGGAGAGATGGAGGACATTAGGAAGCAAAGTCCCCATCCTTAAGGACAAAGCCTAAAATCCCATGCAGATGCAGCACAGAACCAGCAGTTTGAAAAATGCCAGGGCCAATAGGAGAGAGAGTGATTAACTCATCACAGAGTGTGGCCTGGAGAGGCAGGTATCAAGTAGATACCCTGCCAGGAACAAAGTTTGCACCTGCCTCCATCCCAGTGCTACAGGTCCCCTCCCAAAGAAGACCAGCACAAACCCCATTAACACCCATCTCTCCCCTCGTGTGTTTGTGGGATCTCAGTTCCAGCATTGGTGGTAGTAGCAGGTTTCATTTCACAAGCAGGCCAGTGCACATCTCTTTAAATCATTTCCCACCTCCACTGGGGACCAAATGCTGCCTACAAAAGGCGAAGAAAGCCTCTGCAAATAACCAGACTGAAAGAAAAAGAGCCAGGACTCAAAAGCAGAACACACACAACACATATAGGAGATACCCTGGAAGCACTAGACCCTGGGGAACAAGGGACACGGCACTGCAAAGCATTATAGGATCTCTTCTTCATAAGGCTATTACTGTCAAGAGCAAGAGACATAGCTGACTTTCTTAACACACAGGAACAGACACAAGGAGTTAAACAAAAGAAAGAATAGGATCAAACCACAACAAGAGACCTAAGCAAAATGGACAAAAATAATATGCCTGATAGAGAATTTAAAGTACTGATCATAAAGATACTCACTGGACTTAAGAGTGGAGGACAGTAAAAAATTTAACAAAGAAGAAAAAAAGAACCAATCACAGATGAAGAACACAATAAATAAAATTTAAAAATACACTTGATAGAATAAATACCAGGCTAGACGAAGCAGAGGAAAGAATTAATTACCTGGACGACAAAGCAGTAGAAAGTAATCAAGTTGAGCAAATGAAAGGAAAAAAGTTATACAAATTGAGAATGGTTTTAGGGAACTCAGTGACTCCATCAAGCACAAGTGCAATATCACTCATATTGTAGGAATCCCATAAGAAGAAAAAAGGGTTCAGAAATTTTATTTGAAAAAATAATAGCTGAAAACTTGCCTAATCTGGGGAAGGAAACGGATATCCAGATCCAGGAGGGAAAAAATCTACTGCCAAGAACACTGTATCCAGCAAGGCTGTCATTTAGAATAGAAAGGGAGATAAAGAGTTTCTCAGACAAACAAAACCTAAAGGAGTTCATGATGACTAAACCAGCCCTACAAGACATATTAAGAAGGACTTTGAGGGGACGCCTGGGTGGCTCAGTTGGTTAAGCAGCTGCCTTCGGCTCAGGTCATGATCCCAGCGTCCTGGGATCGAGTCCCGAATCGGGCTCCTTGCTCAGCAGGGAGCCTGCTTCTCCCTCTGCCTCTGCCTGCCATTCTGTCTGCCTGTGCTCGCTCTCTCTCCCTCTCTCTCTGACAAATAAATAAAATCTTTAAAAAAAAAAAAAAAAAAGAAGGACTTTGAGGTCTTTGAGGGAAAAGGAAATTCCTTAAGTGGGAGTATAAAAAGTAAAAAACACAAAAGCAGTAAAAATAAGTACCTCTGTAAAAAAAAAAAAAAAATCAAACAAGGGATTCAAAAAATAAAAGCATGTAAAATATAACATTATATACCTAAAATGGGGGAGAGAAGAGTAAAGAATGGGTTCAAACTTAAGCAACCATGAATGTAAGATACACTGCCATATACACAATATGATAACAACAAAATAAAAAACTGGTAATAGATATGAAAAGAATAAAGAGAAAGGAATCCCAGTATATTACTAAAGACCAAAAAAAAAAAAAAAAAAAAAAAAAAAAAAAAAAAAAAAAAAACCATGAAATAGAACAAGGGTCAGAGAGAAACTACAAAACAAATGACAATATGGCAATAAATATATATCTATCAATAATTACTTTGAATGTAAATGGACTAAATACTCCAATAAAAAGATATAGGGTAATGAGCAGATAAAAAACAAGATTTGTCTATATGCTACAAGGACTCATTTCAAACCTAAAGACACCTGAAGACTGATAGGGGATAGAGAAACAGTTATCATGAAAATGGATGTCCTCAAAAAAGGTGGGAGTGTGCCTGGGTGGCTCAGTCAGTTAAGCATCCGACTCTTGATTTTGGCCCAGGTCATGATTTGGGGATTCTGAGATTGAACCTCACATCAGGCTCAGCACTCAGTGCAGAGTCTGCTTAAGATTTCTACCCCCACTCTTCCTCCCTACTCACACAGGCTCACACATTCTCTCTCTCAAAAATGAATAAATGACAAACAAATAAAAATTTTTAAAAAATAAAAATGGGGTTGCACTACTTATATCAGACAAAATAGACTTTAAAACAAAGACTGTAACAAAAGACAAAGAAGGACACTATATAATAATAAAGGGAACAATCCAAGAAGAGGGTAGAACAATTGCAAATATTTATGCATGAACATGGGAGCACCCAAATACAAAAAACAGTTAACAACAAACATAAAAAAAAAATTGATGGTAATACAATAATAGTAGGGACTTTAACACTCCACTTTCATCAATGGACAGATTATCCACACAGAAAATCAACATGGAAACCATGCTTTGAATGACACACTGGACCAGATGGACTTCACAGTTATATTCAGAACATTCCATCCTAAAACAGCAAAATACACATTCTTTTCAAGTACACATGGAACATTCTCTAGAACAGATCACATATTAAGTAACAAAACAAGTCTCAACAAATTAAAAAAGATCGAAGTCATACCATGCATCTTTTCTGACCACAACACTATGAAACCAGAAATCAACTACAAGAAAAAATCTGGAAAGAGCACAAATGTGTGGAGGTTAAATAATATGCTACTAAACAATGAATGGGTCAACCAAAAAAAAAAAAAAATCAAAGAAGAAATTAAAAAAACTACATGGAAACAAATGAAAATGAAAACACAACTGTCCAAAATCTTTAAGATGCAAAACAAGATTTACCTCAAGAAGCAAGAAAAAATCTCAAATAAACAACCTATCCTCTCACATAATAGAACTGAATAAAGAAAAACAAAACTAAAACCCAGCAGAAGGAAAGGAATAATAAAGACTAGAACAGAAATAAATGATATAGAAACTTAAAAAAAAAAAAAAATAGAACACTAATGAAACCAGGAGCTAATTCTTTGAAAAGATCAGCAAAATTGATTAACTTCTAGCCAGACTCAAAAAAAAAAAAAAAAAAAAAGGTTAAAAAAATCACAGAAATACAAACAATTGTAAGAGAATACTATGAAAAAGCATATGACGGGGCACCTGGGTGGCTCAGTCGTTAAGCGTCTGCCTTCGGCTCAGGTCATGATCCCGGGGTTCTGGGATCGAGCCCCGCCCCGCATCAGGCTCCCGGCTTGGTGGGAAGCCTGCTTCTCCCTCTCTCACTCCCCCTGCTTGTGTTCCCCTCTCGCTGTGTCTCTCTGTCAAATAAATAAATATTAAAAAAAAAAAAGAAAAAGAAAAAGCATATGCCAACAAATAAGATAACCTAGAAGAAATGGCTAAATTCCTAGAAACACATAACCTACAAAAACTGAAGAAGGAATAGAAGATTTGAACAAACTGATTACCAGAAATGAAATTGAAACTCCCAACAAATAAAAGTCCAGGACAAGATGGCTTCACAGGTGAATTCTACCAAACATTGAAAGAAGAATTAATAATAGCTATTCTCCTCAAACTATTCCAAAAAAACAGAAGAGAAAGAAAAATCCAAATTCATTCTATGAGGACAATAGCATCCTGATACCAAAACCAGGTAAAACACTACCAAAACAGAGAACTACAGGTCAATATCTCTGATGAACATAGATGTAAAAATCCTCAACAAAATATTAGCAGACTAAACCCAACAATACATTAAAAAAATCATCCACCACAATAAAGTGGGATTAATTCCTGGGATGCGAGTTTAGTTCAATATTCGCAAAACAATCAGCATGATATGTCACATCAATTAGAGAAAAAATAAAAACCACATGATGATTTTAATAGATAAGGGAGAAGCATTCAACAAAGTATAATATCCATTCATAATGGTCTAGAGGGAACATGCCTCAAAATAATAAAGGCCAGGGATGCCTGGGTGGCTCAATGGGTTAAGCCTCTGCCTTCGGCTCAGGTCATGATCTCAGGGTCCTGGGATCGAGCCCTGCATCAGGCTCCCTGCTCAGCGGGGAGCCTGCTTCCCTTCCTCTCTCTCTCTGCCTGCCTCTCTGCCTACTTGTGATCTCTGTCAAATAAATAAATAAAATCTTCAGAAAAAAAAAATAATAAAGGCCATATATGAAAAACCCACAGCTAACATCAAAATTAATAGGGAAAAACTGAGAGCTTTTCCCATAAGGTCAGGAATAGACAAGGATGTCCATTCTCACCACTTTTTTTTCAAATTAGAATTCCTAGCCACAGTAATTAGACAACAAAAAGAAATAAAAAGCATGCAAATTAGTAAGTAAAACTTTATTTGTAGATGACATGATACTATTTAGAAAACCCTAAAGATTCCACCAAAAATGTACCAGAACTGATCAGTTAATTCAATAAAGATGTAGGGGGAGCCTGGGTGGTTCAATCAGTTGAGCATGTGCCTTCGGTTCAGGTCATGATTAACAGGGTCCTGGGGTCGAACCCTCTCCATCAGGTTCTCTATTCAGTGGGGAGTCTGCTTCTCCTTTTACCTCTGCCCCTTCTCCTACTTGTGCTCTCTCTCTCTCTTTCTCAAAAAGTTAAAAAAAAAAATAGAGCTACTCTATTTTTTGCATTACTGGGTAATTACCCCCAAAAAACAAAAACACTAATTCAAAGGGATACATGAACCCCTATGTTTATTGAAGCATTATTTACAAAAGCCAAATTATGGAAACAGCCCATATGGCCATCGACTGATAAATGGAAAAGAAGGTGTGGTATATAAACAACAAGTCCTGGAGAGGATGTGGAGAAAGGGGAACCCTCTTACACTGTTGGTGGGAATACAAGTTGATGCAGCCACTCTGGAAAACAGTGTGGAGATTTCTTAAGAATTTAAAAATAGAGCTACCCTATGACCCTGCAATTGCATACTGGGTATTTACCCCAAAGATACAGATGAAGTGAAAAGAAGGGCCATCTGTACCCCAATGTTCATAGCAGCAATGGCCACAGTGGCCAAACTGTGGAAAGAACCAAGATGCTCTTCAACAGACAAATGGATAAAGAAGATATGGTCCATATATACAATAGAATATTATGCCTCCATCAGAAAGGATAAATACCCAATTTTGTATCAACATGGACAGGACTGGAAGAGATGATGCTGAGTGAAATAAGTCAAGGAGAGAGAATCAATTATCATATGGTTTCCCTTACTTGTGGAGCATAAGGAATAACATGGAGGACATTGGGAGATGGCAAGGAGAAGTGAGTTGGGGGAAATCGGAGGGGGAGATGAACCATGAGAGACTGTGGACTCTGAGAAACAAACTGAGAGTTTTGGAGGGGAGAGGGATGGGTGGTTGGGTGAGCCTAGTGGTGGATGTTAAGGAGGGCACGTATTGCGTGGAGCACTGGGTGTGGCACATAAACAATGAATTTTGGAACACTGAAAAAATAATAATATTTTTTTTTAATTTAAAAAATTTTAAAAAGGGGCGCCTGGGTGGCTCAATGGGTTAAGCCTCTACCTTCGGCTCGGGTCCTGATTTCCAGGGTCCTGGGATCGAGCCCCGCATCGGGCTCTCTGCTCAGCGGGGAGCCTGCTTCCTCCTCTCTCTCTCTGCCTGCCTCTCTGCCTACTTGTGATCTCTGTCAATGGAATAAATAAAATTAAAAAAAAATTTTTTTAAAGGTGTGATATATATATATGTATATATATATTATTCAGCCATAAAAGAGAATGAAATCTTGCCATTTGCAACAACATGGATGGAGCTAGAGTATAGTGCTAAGAAAAAATAAGTCAGAGAAAGACAAATGCCATATGATTTCACTCATATGGAATTTAAAAAAGAAAACAAACAAGCAGAGGAAGAAAGAGAGAGAGACAAACCAAGAAACAGACTCTTAATTATAGAGAACAAACTGATGATTACCAGAGGTGTGGTGGGCTGCGGGCATGAGTGAAATAGGGGATGGGGATTAAAGAGTATACTTACAATGAAGAGCACGGAGTAATGTATAGAATTGTTGAATCACTATCACTAACAGTGTATGTTAATTATACTGGAATTAAAATAAAAAACTTAATTTAAAAAATGTCAAATGTTAAAAACAAGGAGAGAGGGGCGCCTGGGTGGCTCAGTGGGTTAAGCAGCTGCCTTCGGCTCAGGTCATGATCTCAGGGTCCTGGGATCGAGTCCCGCATCGGGCTCTCTGCTCAGCGAGAAGTCTGCTTCCCTCTCTCTCTCTCTCTGCCTGCCTCTCCGTCTACTTGTGATCTCTCTCTCTCTGTCAAATAAATTAAAAAAAAAAAAAAAAAAAAAACAAGGAGAGAGTCTTAAAAGCAGCAAGAGAAAAATACCTTATTATATACAAGGGAACACCCTTATGACTATCAGCAGATTTTTCAGCAGAAACTTTGTAGAAACAGGAGCGGCACAATATAGAGAGAGCTGGAAAAAAACAAAAAACAAAAAACAAAAAGCTTACAATCAAGAATACTCAACCCAGCAAAGTTGTCATTCAGAATTAAAGGAGATACACTTCTCCAGACAGTAAAAACTAAAGGAATTCATCACCACTAGGTGGGCCTTCTAAGAAATGTTAAAAGGGCTTTTTTTTTTTAAGATTTTATTTATTTATTTGATAGACAGAGATCACAAGTAGGCAGAGAGGTGGTCAGAGAGAGAGAGGGGAAAACACGCTCCCTGCTGAGCAGAGAGCCTGATGCAGGAGGGGGCTCGATTTGGGCGGGGCTTGATCCCAGGACCCTGGGATCATGACCTGAGCCAAAGGCAGAGGCTTTTACCCACTGAGCCACCCAGGGGCCCATTAAAAGGACTTCTTAAAGCTGAAACAGTAGAAGGAAAATATATGAAGGTATAACTCTCACCAGTAAAGGTAAATATATGAAAATTCAGAATAATCTAACACAGCTAAGGTTGTGAATTATCACTTATAAGATAGTATGAAGGTTAAAAGGCAAAAGTAAGGTCTCCTGGGTGTCTCAGTTGATTAAACATCTGGCTTTCGCTCAGGTCATGATCCCAGGGTCCTAGGATCAAAGCTTGCATCAGGATGCCTGCTACTCAGGGAGGCTGCTTCTCCCTCACCCTCTCCCTCTGCCTCTGCCTGCTGCTTTCCCTGATTGTACACACTCACTCTCACACTCTCTCCCTCTCTCTCAAATAAATAAAGAGGATCTTCAAATAAATAAATAAATAAAAATAAAAGGCAAATTTGTAAAAATATATCTACAATAATTAATTAAGGATATATAAGATAAAAAGATTAAAAATGTGACCTCAAAGACATAAAACATAGGGTAGGGGAATATAGACCTTTAGGTCTCAATTAGATCTCAATTTAAGTTGATATCAACTTAAAAGAGATTTATAAAAATAAGTTGCTATATGTAAGCATCATGGTAATCAAAAAGCAAAAACCTATATTAGATAAAAGATAATGACAAAGGAATCTAAGCATACCACTACAGAAATCATCAAATTACAAAAGGAAGAAAATAAAGGAACTATAAAACATCCAAAACCCTCTTACAGGGTATATATACATAAAACCTGTGTATATATAGCCTGTAAGAGGCTCATTTCAGATGTAAGGGCACACACAGACTGAAAGTGAAGGAATAGAAAAAGATATTCCAGGGTGCCTGTGTGGTTCAGTCATTGAGCATCTGCCTTCGGCTCAGGTCATGATCCCAGAGTCCTGGGATAGAGCCCCATATCAGGTTCCCTGCTCAGCAGGAAGCCTGCTTCTCCCTCTCCCACTGCCCCTGTTTGTGTTCCCTCTCTAGCTATGTCTGTCTGTCAAATAAATAAAAATCTTTTTAAAAAAAGAGAGAAAGAGGGACAGGAACCTTTCACACGGTTTCTCCGGGGACTGGTGAGGCAAGGTAAATGGGTTTAGGACTGGCCAGTTGAGTAATTTTGTTCCAGTTGTCTGTCGAGTTGTCTGGAACCTGGTTCTGGGGCGAGGAGAGCCAGGGAACACTGACCCCGAGTGTGAGCCCCTGGAGAAGGTGGTGCAGTGCATGGGCTTCGGGCTAGTGAGTTTGCCCTGGGAAGGCCCCTCAGGCTGGGCGTTTACCAGCTCGAGGAATTGGTTAGCCCTGGGACGTCAAAGCATAGGAAATACAGAGAATCCGGAGTGTGGCTGACCCTGTAGGTGGAGCACGTGACTCCTCATCTCCAGTAGGGTCGAGAGTTACAGCCCCACGTTGGATGGAGAGAATACTTTAAAAAAAAAAAAAAAAAAAAAAAAAAGGGGGAGAGACAGAAAGAAAGAAAGGAAGGAAGGAAGAAAGAAAGATATTCCATGCAAATGGAAACCAAAAGAAATCTGGGACAGCTATATTTATGTCAGACAAAACATACTTTAAAACAAAGACTGTAGGGACGCCTGGGTGGCTCAGTTGGTTGGACGACTGTCTTCGGCTCGGGTCATGATCCCGGGGTTCCAGGATCAAGTCCCACATTGGGCTCCCAGCTCCATGGGGAGTCTGCTTCTCCCTCTGACCTTCTCCTCGCTCATGCTCTCTCTCACTGTCTCTCTCTCAAATAAATAAATAAAATCTTAAAAAAAAAAGACTGTAATAAGAGACAAAGAAGGACATTAAATTGTGATAAAGGAATTAATCAAACAAGAGTATATAACCTTTGCAAATATTTAAGCATCTGACATAGGAGCACCTAAATATATAAAGCAAATAGAAGTACACATAAAGGGAACGCAGACAGTAATTCAATATTAGCAGAGAACTTTAGCACCCTGGTTTCATCAATGAATAGATCATCCAACAGAAAATCAATAAGGAGACATCGACTTTAAATGACACATTAGACCACTTAGACTTAATAGACAGATACAGAACATTTCATCTACAGGCAATAGAATACACATTCTTTTCAGGTACACATGGAACATTCTCCAGGATAGATCACACGTAAAGCCAAGGAATAAGGCTCAAATTTAAGAATATCGAAATAATGTCAAGCATCTCTTCTGATTGGAATGACATTAAATGACAAATGAGTTATAAGAAGAAAAGAGGAAAATATGTATATATGTGGAGATCAAGCAATAATACATTAAAAGAATCATACTCCATGATCAAGTTGGGTGTATCCTAAGGATGCAAGGATCTTTCAACAACCACAAATCAATCAATGTGATATGCCACATTAACATAATGAAAGACAAAAATAATATAATCTTCCCAATAAATATAGAAAAAGGATTTGACAAAATTCAACATCCATTTATGATAAAAACTCTCATAAAGTAGGTTCAGAGGGAACATATCTCAACATAATAAAGGTCATATATGAAGCCCACAACTAATATCATACTCAATGGTGAAAAGCTGAAAGCTTTTTCGTTAAAATCAAGAACAGGACAAGGATGCCCACTTCCATCACTTCTATTAAACATAGTATTAGGAATCCTAACCAGACTAATTAAACAACAAAAAGAAATAAAATTCATCCAAATGGAGAGGAAAAAGTAAAACTGTCACTATTTGCAGATGAAAGCTATTTTAAATATATAGAAAACTCTGAAGACTCCACCAAAAACCCATTAGAATAAACAAATTCAGTAAAGTTGTAGGATACAAAATCAATACACAAAAATTTGTTGCATTTCTATTCACTAATAATTAACTATCAAAGAAAATAATCCCATTTACAATTGCATTAAAAAGAATAACAGACCTAGGAATAAATTTAACCACCCAGGTGAAAGACCTATACACTGAATAAGACAAAGATTTAAAGAACTGAAGAAGGCACAAATAAATGGAAAGATATTCTGTGCTCATGGATTGGAAAAAAGAATGTCAAAATGATTATACTACTCAAAGAAATCTGTAGATTCAATGCAATTCCTACCAAAACACCAATGTCGTGTTTTGTGGAAATAGAACAAACAATCCTAAAATTTGCAAGAAGCCACAAAAGTCTCCAAATAACCAAAACAATCTTAAGAAGAAGAAAGCTAAAGGCACCATGCTCCCAGATTTCAAACTAAATAACAAACTCTAGCAATCAAAACAGTATACTATTAGCATAAAAATAGACACATAGGTCAATGGAATGAAATGGAAAGTCCAGAAATAAACCCATGCATACATGCTCAATTAACTTACACCAAAAGAGGCAAGAACATACAAGGGGAAAAGGACAGTCTCTTCAATGAATGGTGCAGGTAAAACTGGATGGTCACATGCAAGAGAATGAAATCAGACCACTATCTTGTACCATACACAAAAATTAACTCATGATGATTAAAGGCTTGAATGCAATACTGAAACCATAAAACTCCTGGAAGAAAACATAGGCAGCAAGCACCTCAACATCCATCCTAGTAATGATATTTTGGAAGACACCAAAACAAAGGCAACAAAAGCAAAGATAAACAAGTGGGACTATATCAAACTAAAAAGCTTCTCCACATGCAGTGCCTGGGTGGCTTTTGGTTAAGCATCTGCCTTCAGGTTAGGTCCTGATCCCTGGGTCCTGGAATCAAGCCCCACGTTGGGCTCCTTGCTCAGCAGGAAGTCTGTTTCTCCCTCTCCCTTTGCCTGCTGCTCCCCCTGCTTGTGCTCTCTCTCTTTCTCTGTCAAAGAAATAAATAAAATCTTAAAAAACAAAACAAAACAAAAACAAACAAACAAACAAAAAAACCCTTCTCCCTAGCAAAGGAAACCATCAACAAAATGAAAAGGCAACCTATTGCATGGGAGAAAATACTTGCCAATAATATCAGATAAGGGGATGATATCCAAAATATATAAAGAACTCCTATAACTCAATAGCAAAACAAAACAAAACAAAACCAAAAAACAAAACAAAACAAAAAAAAAAACCCTGACTAAAAAATAGATAAGAGATCTGAATAAACATTTTTCCAGGAAAGACATCCAGATGACCAATAGTACATGAAAAGGTGCCCAACATCACTCATCAGAGAAGTGCAAATCAAACCCACAAGAGATCAGCTCACACTTGTTAGAATGGTTATTATCAGAAAGACAAGAAATAGCCAGTGTTGGTGAGGAAATGGAATAAAGGGAACCGTTGTGCATTATTGGTGGGAATGCAAACTGGTTCAGCCAATATAATAAACAGTATGGAGGTTCCTCAAAAAATTAAAAATAAGGGTGCCTGGGTGGCTCGGTTGGTTAAGCTTCTGACTCTTGATTTCAGCTCTGGTCTTGATCTCAAGCTCGTGAGTTCAAGTACCACATCCAGTGTCCAGTATGAAGCCTACTTAAAACACACACACACGCACACACATACACACACAAACATATATATTCACACATTTATTTAATAAAACTACTATATGACCCAGCAATTCCACTTCTGGGTATATATCTGAAGGAAATGAAAACAGGATCTCAAAGAAATATTTGCACACTCATGTTCATTACAGCATTATTTACAATAGCCAAGATATGGGAACAACCTAAGTGTGTATCAGTGGATGAATAGATAAAATGTGGTATATATCTGCAATACAATATTATTCAGCCATTTTTAAAAAAGGAAATCTTGCCATTTGTCACAACATGGATGGACCTTGAGGGCAATATGCTAAGTAAATTAAATCAGAGAAAGAAAAATAAATACCTTATGATCTTACTTATAGGTGAAATCCAAACAAACCAAAGCTCATCTATACAGAGAATAGACTAGTGCTTGCCTGAGGCGGGAGTGGGCAAAACGGGAGAAAGGGGGTAAAAGGTACAAATTTCCAGTTACAAAACAAGTCATGGGGATGGTGTGGTGACTCTACTTAATTATACTGTATTGCATTTTTGAAAGTTGCCAGGAGAATAGATCTTAAAAGTTCTGTGGCAAGAAAAAAATTTGGTAACTATGTAAGGTGATGGATGTTACCTAGACCTATGGAGGTGGTTATTTCACAATATATACAAATGTTGAGTGATCACCCTGTACATCTGAAACTAATATAATGTTATATCTCAATTATAACTCACTAAAAAAATGTAATGATATTTCACCAAAACCTTGATGGAGTGTGTGATATTCATTAAGTCAAGATTGATAAAGGAAATACTTTTTTATGAAGAGAAGAATACCAACAATGACATGGAGCTGGAAAACGGCATTCCAGGAATGAGAAGTAGAACACCTCAGTCAAAAAAGAGTGAAGACAGGCGCCTGGGTGGTTCAGTCAGTTAAGCGTCAGCCTTCGGCTCAGGTCATGATCCCAGGGTTCTGGGATTGAGCCCTGCATTGGGCTCCCTGCTCTGCAGGAAATCTGCTTCTCCCTCTGCCCCCACCAACTCCTGCTCTCATTCTCTCACAAAAATTAAAAAAAAAAAAAAAAAAATCTTTTTTAAAAAGAGAGTAAAGGGGCGCCTGGGTGGCTCAGTGGGTTAGAGCCTCTGCCTTCAGCTTGGGTCATGGTCTCTGGGTCCGGGGATCCGGCCCTGCATCGGGCTCTCTGCTCGGCGGGGAGCCTACTTCCCCTCTCTCTCTGCCTGCCTTTCTGCCTACTTGTGATCTCTCTCTGTAAATAAATAATTTTTTTTTTAATTTTAAAAAATAAAAATAAAGGGGTGCCTGGGTGGCTCAGTGGGTTAAAGCCTCGGCCTTCGGCTCAGGTCATGATCCCAGGGTCCTGGGATCAAGCCCCGCATCGGGCTCTCTGCTCTGCGGGGAGCCTGCTTCTTCCTCTCTCTCTCTGCCTGCCTCTCTGCCTACTTGTGATCTCTCTCTGTCAAATAAGTAAATAAAATCTTTTTTTTTTTAAAGATTTTATTTATTTGTCAGAGAGAGAGGAGAGCGAGCGAGCACAGGCAGACAGAATGGCAGGCAGAGGCAGAAGCAGGCTCCCCGCCAAGCAAGGAGCCCGACGCGGGACTCGATCCCAGGACGCTGGGATCATGACCCGAGCCGAAGGCAGCTGCTTAACCAATGAGCCACCCAGGCGTCCCGTAAATAAAATCTTAAAAAGAAAAATAAATAAATTCTAAAAAAATAAAAATAAAATAGAGTAAAAACAAAATAAACAGCTTTGCAGGAGTTCATATAGATTGGGAATGTCCATTAGGAATTATCTTCACGTCTTGGGCTGAATTTATGTATATCTATAAACTTGTAAGATGGGTTTTTATGTGTGATGTGCAGAGTATCTCGTTTTATAGTCACACTTCTTACACGACAGCCACAAAGACTTGTCTTCTTTCTCATTGTGGGAAGAAGATTCTTAGGCCCATGAATATTTTCTAAAGGTTCCCTGCTTTTAGCCCATCCTGATATAAATTGGCCCAATTTTTTTTTTTAAGATTTTATTTATTTATTTGAGAGAGAGAGTATGAGAAGGGGGAGGGTCAGAGGGAGAAGCAGACTCCCGGCCAAGCAGGGAGCCCGATGCGGGACTCGATCCCAGGACTCCAGGATCATGACCTGAGCCAAAGGCAGTTGCCCAACCAACTGAGCCACCCAGGTGCCCGGCCCAATTTTTTTTTTTAACATATCCTTCAAGTTTTCATGACATCTGATTTTTTTTCTCCTCTATTCACGTGGGTCACCCACTCTAACTGGTCAGTGGTAAACCTCTTTCTTAAAAATAGAAGCAGAGGGATGCCTGGGTGGCTCAGTGGGTTAAGCGGCTGCCTTTGGCTCAGATCATGATCCCAGTGTCCTTGGATCGAGTCCCACATTGGGCTCCTTGCTCGGCAGGGAACCTGCTTCTCCCTCTGCCTCTGCCTGCCTCTCTGTCTGCCTGTGCTCACTCGCTTTCTCTCCCCCTGTCCCTGACAAATAAATAAATAAAATCTTTATTAAAAAAAAAAAATAGAAGCGGAAACCTAGCATTTCCCAAGTCACCTATTCCTTTTGTTCTTACATTCTTTTGTCTATTGTTATAGTCTGAAGAATGGTTGCCATTTCTGTTTTACATTTCTCAAAAACTGTGTTTTCTTCATGCCCCGTTAATGTACATTTCACAGTTGATGCTTAACCTTCAGTCCTAGCCTACAAAATGATATGATAAACTCTCAGATACCTAGGAAACTTACAGCCAGTTTCAAGAGCTTTACTCTGAGTAAGCAGGGAGAGATTATAATTAAGCGGCTGTGTGGAGCTTTTTTTTTTTTTTACTGTCCTTTTTTTCCCCTTTATTTTATTTTATTTCTTTTCAGTGTTCCAGATTCATTGTTTATGCACCACACCCAGTGCTCCTGCATGGAGCACAGCCCATGCATGCCCTCCGTAATACCCACCACCAGGCTCACCTAACCCTCCCACCTCCCTCCTTGCCAAAACCCTCCGTTTGTTTCTCAGAGTCCACAGTCTCTCACGGTTTGTCTCCTCCTCCGATTTCCCCAAACTCACTTCTCTTCCCCATCTCCCAATGTCTTCCATGTTATTCCTTATGTGGAGCTTTTAAAAAGGAAAGATTCAACAGGGAAGTATAAACGCAGTGAACTCATGATTATTCATAGGATAGAAGTGTATGAATAATTGAAATGCGCAGGTTAGCTAATAAAATCAGCTTCCATCTTTATCCATTCACGCTGCCTTAACAAAATACCGCAAACTAGGTGGCTTATGAAGCCGGAGATGCCAAGGACTTCTGGATTCTTTACGTGGTGAGAGGGCCAATGAGCCCGCTCAGTGGTCATTTATAAGAGCACTGATCCCATTCATGGGCTCCCACCCTCAGGACCTAATCACCTGTCAAAGACCCCACCTCCAAACACTGTCTGTCACCTTAAGGGTTGGGTTTCAACAGAAGAGTTTTGGAGGGACATATTCAGACTATAACTCACCCTTTCTGCTGAAATTCCCACTGAATTTGCAACTCAAATCATCCAAAATTTGGAAAGGTGGCAAGACTATGAAATTCACTGTTGTAGTTAGCAAAGGGATTATTGTTTATAAGTCAAATATACCCACATGAAGGATTAGGGAGACTTCCGTGAGAACACAGCCACACATCTAAATATGTGAGTCCTGGGAATTTCTCAGTAGGACTTTGTATGCTGTTGAAAAATAAAAGCAGGTATCAGATTGAAAGCATGTTCAAGAAAAACCATTTCTTTAAGCAGTCCTACCTTGAATGCAATAATCAGTTTGAAAGATGTGTGGAAAACTCAAGAATAAGGACTAATAGGAGATCCCTCTGCCCAGTGTAGAACAGTGGTTCCACCAAGTGCACATTCTCCTCTCACAAATCAGTATCACCTGTGAACTTGTTAGAACTAGAGATGCTGCTTTATCCTCCCTCCCACCCTAAACCTACCAGTCAGAAACTTCCAGGTAAGGGCCCCAGGATGTATGTTTTAACAAGCCTGTCAGGTGATTCTGATGCACAGTAAAGTTTAAGAACTGCTGGTATAAAACACAGGGGGAGCGTATTTAAAGGGCAACTCTTCATCATACCTAATTTACATTCTTCCAATTTTAAGTAGCCTCGGGATTTGGCCATCCGCAGCTTCTCTATGATTCTTCATAGTGAAAGCTTTAAGACCTGACATTAAAAAGGCCATGTATGACACCCTGTTATCAAAATAATTCCTGACCTAAGCATATTCTGGTTGCCGTTCTCTATCTCAGTCATCGGAACGTAACTCTGCAACAGAAAACTCTCAGCTCTCCTTATTCCTCTCTTTATCCTCTACTGCTCCTAATCCCCTTCAGGATTCTCTGTGGTCCACAGGCTTTGACAATGAATTTCAATTGCTAATTGTTTCTCAGAAGTTGTGAAAATATAATTGATAAGCAGTGAACTTTCCAAAGCTAAGTAGCTTTAAATAAATAAATAAGGGGCCTTGTCCGTAGCCTGGGTATCCAGTTCTGCAATACAAAGAATTGCATTTTCTTTAAAGATTTTTTAAATTTATTTGACAGGGAGAGATACAGTGAGAGAGGGAACACAAGCAGGAGGAGTGGGAGAGGGAGAAGCAAGCCTTCCGAGGAGTGGGAAGCATGACTCAGGGCTCAATCCCAGAACCCTGAGATCATGACCTGAGTCAAAGACAGAGGCTTAACCCACTGAGCCACCCAGATGCCCCTAAGAGCTCTTTAAAAATGAATCCATCCTGGGACGCCCGGGTGGCTTGAGCCTCCAACTCTTGACTTCAGGTCAGGTCATGATCTCAGGGTCCTGGGATTGAGCCCTGCATCAGGGTCCTGGGATTGAGCCCTGCATCAGGCTCCCTTCTCAGTGGGAAGTCGGCTTGAGGATTCTCTCTCACCACCCATCTTTGTTTGCCCCCTCCCCCCCTCATGCATACACCCTCTGTTTCAAATAAATAAATAAATCTTTTTTTTTTTAAGATTTTATTTATTTATTTGACAGATAGAGATCACAAGTAGGCAGAGAGGCAGGCAGAGAGAGAGAGGAGGAGGCAGGTTCCCTGCTGAGCAGAGAGCCCGATGTGGGGCTCTATCCCAGGACACTGGGACCATGACCTGAGCCGAAGGCAGAGGCTTTAACCCACTGAGCCACCCAGGCGCCCCAATAAATAAATCTTTTTAAAAAATGTATCAGTCTTTGAAGTTGGATTCTCTCTGCTATCACTAAATATTGGGGAAAGCAATAGATTTTAAAATATTGGAATACCTGTTTCTTCCCCTTTTCTTAAACCTACAAGCTATCTTTTACTATAGTAAGTAAAGCAAATAAGCAATGATCATCGTATAGTGAACTGTCGCTTAATTTTGTAACAGTGAAAATCTCTTTAACACAGTGGTTCTCATCCTATTACAATCTCCCAGAGAGCTGTTTTAAATACCAGTGAATGCCCATGCTATGTCCCAGAACAATTAAACAAAAATCTCTGGGGTTGGAAACTAGGTATCAGTATTTAGAGTTTCTCCAGGCAATTCTAGGGCAGTTCAGTTTAAGGACCATTGTTTAAGTTGATCAAGGCATTTTTTTTTAAGATTTTATTTATTATTTATTTGACAGGCAGAGATCACAAGTAGGCAGAGAGAGAGAGAGAGAAGTGGAAGCAGGCTCCCCGCTGAGCAGAGAGCCTGATGCGGGGCTCGATCCCAGGACCCTGGGATCACGACCCGAGCTGAAGGCAGAGGCTTTAACCCACTGAGCCACCCAGGCACCCCTGATCAAGGCTTTTTTAGGGAAAGGGTCATATTCAGTGTGTTAAACTAGACATAGAATCTGAGAATGTGAGTGAGGCAGCCAGTGATCACTACTGGTTGCTAAATCCTTAGCTCATGACCATTTTGCATCACTCCATTTTGTTCAAAAACCCTCAGTGGCTATACAAAAACTAACTCAAAATAGATTAAAGACCTAAACATAAGAGCTGAGTATAAAACTCTTAAAAGAAAGCATAGGGGAAAAACTTCATGACAGTGGATTTGGCAGTGACATCTTGAAAACGATATCAAAAGCACAGGCAACAAATTGGACTTTTAATTTAATTTAAAAAATTAAAACTTTTGTACATCAAAGAACACAATCTATGGAATGGGAGGAAATATTTGCAAAACATGTATCTAATAAGGGGTTAGTGTCTAGATCGAAATAGAATGCCTACAACCCAACAACAAAGAAACAAATAACCTAATTTTAAAATGCGCAGAAGTCTATTTTTAAGTGGTTCAGTTGGTTAAGCATCTGCCTTCGGCTCTGATCATGATCCCGGAGTCCTGGGATCAAGCTTTGAATTAGTCTGCTTCTCCATCTCCCTCTCCCCCTGCTCGTGCCCTCCTTTTCTCTCCCTCAAATAAATAAATAAATTTTTAAAATCCTGAAAATAAAAAAGAAATGGGCAGAGGTCTTGATTAAACATTTCTCCAAAGAAAAACAAATGGCCAACAAGCACATGAAAAGATGCTCAATATCGCTGATTTAAGGAACCATAAATCAAAATCATAATGACATACCACCTCACAGTCATTAGGATGGCTATTATTTTTATTTTTATTTTTTTTAGAATTTATTTATTTATTTATTTGAGAGAGAGAGAGCATGCATGAGAGTGAGAGCACAAGCAGAGGGGAATGGGAGAGGAGAAGCAGACTCCCCGCTGAACAGGGAGCCCAACACAGGACTCCATCCCAGGACCCTGGGATCACGACCTGAGCAGAAGGCAGACATTTAATGGACTGAGCCACCCAAGTGCCCGGGATGGCTATTATTTTTTAAAAAGAAAAAGAAAAGAATGTTGGTGAGGATATGGAATAAGTGGAATCCTGTTGGTGGGAATCTAAAAGGGTGCACCTGCTATGGAAAGCAGTGTGGTGTTTCCTCAAAAACTTCAAAAGAGAACTGCCATGTGATCTAGCAATTGCACTTCCAGGTATATACACCAAAGAATTGAAAACAGGACCTAGAAAAGATATTTGTACACCCTTGTTCATAACAACATTATTCATTGTGATCAAGAGGAGGAAGCAACCAAAATGTCTATTCACTAATTATAATGGATGAACAAACTATGGGAAAGGTGCTCATTTATGTTCTGAGTACAAGGCAAACTCAAAACGTATTATTGTTATTGGTATATTAGTATGTTCTTTTTTTTTTTTTTTTAGATTTTATTTATCTATTTGACAGACAAAGGTCACAAGTAGGCAGAGAGGCAGACAGAGAGAGAGAGGAAGAAGCAGGCTCCCTGCTGAGCAGAGAGCCTGTTGTGGGCCTCCATCCCAGGACCCTGAGACCATGACCTGAGCCGAAGGCAGAGGCTTAACCCACTGAGCCTCCCACACGCCCCTATTAGTACTGTTCTTGATAGCACTCAGCTTTGACTGAGTGTTCACTATGTGCTCAGTACAATGCTACCCACTTGTGGCAGCTCAGATGCTCCTCTCAGACCTCCAGCCACATCAATCTACTGGCCTTGGCTAAAACTATGTCCTGTTTGGGCCAAACTTCTCCTGGGCTGCTCCCAGCCAGTGCCTGAGCATTGGTAGAGATACATAGGCAAGCCCAACCCTGGGGATACCTGACTCCTCTGGCTCAGTGGCTTGAGGTCTCCCCAGCAGCCTCACCAAAGCATACATAGCCTGCATGGTAGTCGAGGGCACTTCCAGCCAACCTGCCTTCTTTCTCTACCTCATTGATGGTCAGACTGCCATTGTGGTCTGATGGCTCTCCCTGCCCTTTCCAGCTCCTTCTCTGTCATCTCTCACAGGGGCAAATCTAAAAAATAATCCTTGCATCTTTCATCCCTGCTTCTCCCAGGACCTGCCTTCACACAGTAAATACATCATTTCAGTCACCGCTTATAACAAAAATTGTACCATGATCGTCTCTACTTTATAAACAGGAAGACTGAGGATTGGAGAAGTCATAAACTCATCATTGGCGGGATTAGGATTTGAACTCTAGTTTTTCTGGCCCTAAAACTGGCACTTCCAATCTGTACATGAATAACACAAATGGTAATGTGAATGGTCCCTTTACTTACTAAATATTTGTTCTGTTTAATTTGGGAAAAAATGCTGTAAATATGGGAAAATACAGAGAATAGTAAATAAATTTCCACATACCTATTACAATTAGAAGAATGACGAGGTTGTCAAATGAGCTCCTGATTTAACTATATATATATTATATATATATTATATATATATATTTTTTAGATTTTATTTATTTATTTGACAGAGATGACAAGCAGGCAGAGAGGCATGGGGGAAGCAGACTCCCTGCTGAGCAGAGAGCCCAATGTGGGGCTCCATTCCAGGACCCTGGGATCAGGACCTGAGCTGAAGGGAGAGGCCTTAACCCACTGAGCCACCCAGGCGCCCTAAAAATATTTGAATAATAAAATACTCTATTGTTATGGATAGAATATCCAGCCCCAGCCCCATGACCTTTCCTCTGTCTCCATCAGCGACCATTTTCACGATTTTGCTATGTGTCCTCCTTTTCCTTATTTTTTAAAAATTTTAATGTATACATTCGTATCTAGAAAAATACATTGTTGGGCACCTGGGTGGCCCAGTCATTAGGTATCTGCCTTTGGCTCAGGTCATGATCCTGGGGTCCTGGGATAGAGCCCTACGTCAGGCTCCCTGCTCTGTGGGAAGTCTGCTTCCTCTCCCACTCTCCCTGCTTGTGCTCCCTCTCTCACTGTGTCTCTATCAAATAAATAAATGAAATCTTTTTTAAAAATTTTAAAAGGAGGGGCGCCTGGGTGGCTCAGTGGGTTAAGCCGCTGCCTTCGGCTCAGGTCATGATCTCAGGGTCCTGGGATCGAGTCCCGCATCGGGCTCTCTGCTCAGCAAGAAGCCTGCTTCCCTCTCTCTCTCTCTCTCTCTCTGCCTGCCTCTCTGTCTACTTGTGATCTCTCTCTGTCAAATAAATAAATAAAATCTTAAAAAAAAACATTTAAAAATTTTAAAAGGAGAAAAATACAGTTTGTATGTTTAAATTTTACATTAATGGAGACTATCTATATGTCTTTTTTGCTTCCCGTTATTTTAAAGATAAACTATATTTTTAAGATTGGTTCATATAACTAGTTCATTCTTCTAAACCAGTGGTTCTCAGCAGGAGACAATTTTGCCTCCCTAAGGGACATCTGGCAATGTCCAGAGATGGTTTTGGTTGTCATTGTGAAAGGAGAAAGAAATGCTACTCAAGGGGGTAGAGGCCAGAGACGCTGCTGAGTATTCTGCAATGCACAGGACAGCTCCCGAGAAGAACGAATTTTCTGGTCTAAAATGTCAATAGTGCCAAGGTTTAAAACCCCCACCTAAACTAGTGATTCTCAAAGTGCGGTCCCAGAGCAGCAGCAGGAACATGGGAATTTGGTAGAATGCAAATCCTAGGGCTTTGCACCTCACCAATCAATCAGAAACTCAGCAATCAGTTGTTCAACAAACACTCCAGGTGATTCAGATGCACACCAAAGTGAGAACAATGGATCCAAACTATTGAATAGTATTTAACTGTTATTTTATTGTATGGAAACAGCCCGATTTGTTCGGGGAACCATTTCACATTTGTTATGAAAAACAGTGTCCTCTGCATTCCTGGGGTAAAGCCTGCTTAGTCATGATGTACTAGCCTTTTAATATATTGCCTTTTGTTTCAGAATTTTTTGGGTCTACATTAATGAGTGCTTTTGACCTCTAGTTTCCTTGTAATGTGTTTGTCTGGTTTTGGTGTCAGGGGAACGCTGCCCTGATGGAATGAATCAGAAAGTATTTCCTCTTCTTAAAGTTTCTGGGAAGTTTGTTTATAATTGCTATTATTTCTTTCTTGATTGTGTCATAGCATTTCCAAGAAAAGCATCTGGGGGCCTGGAGTTTTCTTTTGGGGAAGGTTCTTTACATATTCAATTTTGTTAATGAATATATGGGGTGTTGAACTAATTCTTCTTCTTTTTTTTTTTTTAAAGATTTTATTTATTTGACAGAGAGAGAGAGATCACAAGTAGGCAGAGAGGCAGGCAGAAAGAGAGAGAACGGGGAGGAAGCAGGCTCCCCGCGGAGCAGAGAGCCCGATGTGGGGCTCGATCCCAGGACCCCGAGATCATGACCTGAGCCGAAGGCAGAGGCATTAACCCACTGAGCCACCCAGGTGCCCCTGAACTAATTCTTCTTGAGTGAGCTTTGGTAATTTGTGCCTTTGAAATAATTGGGTCCAAGACTCAGCTAGTTTCCTCCCATTCCTGCACTTATCAATACCCTGCTGAACACTTAAGGGGGCCCCCTGGATCTCGCCAGCATTGTCTCTCCGTGCAGCTCTTCTCTGGGGCTTTGTCCTATGGATGCTAACCATTTTGGTGACTTTGGACTCTCCATTCCATCGCAGCTCAGAGAGCTCACTGAACTTTGTCTGGATTCTTGCTCGCTGCCCTACTGGTGGGGTTTAGGAATACAGGTGAGGTTCAGTGGAGTGAGGTCCAGAGCTGACGACCAAGAAAGAATTCTTTACTTATATCTTTTAAAGATTGTATTCATTTATTTGACAGAGAGACACAGCAAGAAAGAGAACACAAGCAGTCAGAGTGGGAGAGGGAGAAGCAAGCTTCTATATATCCTAAGGGGATTTTTGTTTTGTTTTGTTTTTTGTTTTGTCCCTGGCTTGCCTTCTGTTCCTTCATCTCTATGGCCTGGAACTTCTCCCAAAGCAGGAAGCTACAGCAATCACAGGGCTACCCTTGTTCATTCCCCATTTTCCAAGGATCATTCTCCTTCTTTGCCTGATGTCCATTGCCTTGAAAACTGAGGAGGGAACAAAGCAGAAACTGATATCCCACAACAAGCCCCCCTCCCCCCTGCCCCTCCCCACCCCCTGGAATATATGTAATATTCCTCAGGCCCTCCTGGCTAAAGCTGGCCCTAAAGCTAAGGGAAGGAAAAACAAATAGTTAACTCAGAGAGATCACAATCCTGCAAGACAGGAGGCTCCCTCAGTTTACAAATGTTTTAGCTATCTATAAGAACGAAGCATTTCTATCAAATAACCAAGCTTCTAGAAGGAAATGTAGATACAATTAAATGTCTTTATAACCGGGAGCCAGTTGACAGATATTTGAAGTGGGCAGGGTGCAATGTTCCTCCAGGAAGCTCCAAACTATCTTCATGTTAATGCCTTGCTAGAGGGAAAACAACCTTAACTTGACAATGGCAAGGCCTCAGGTAGACTGGGAGTCTTCTTTAACATATGAAAATCCTTTTGAAAACCTCTTTTTTCCTTACCTTCCCCAATCCCATAGTATATAATCAACCACCCCTCACAACCCCAGGGCAGCAGCTCTTTCTGCCCATGGGTCCTATCCCCGTGCTTTATTAAACCACCATTTTGCACGAAAGATGCCTCAAGAATTCTTTGTTGGGCATCAGCTCCAGACCTCACTCCACCAAACCTTGGTTTATTCCAAATATGTTATATTGTAAGGGCCTATTTAGCCAGAGTGATTCCATCCAGTTAAACAGTGATTTTGTTGTTTACACAATAAAACTTAAACTGTCCCTGCCCCCCTTCCCCCCCAGGGGACTTACTTAAAAACAAGTCCCAGAAACCAGTCCCAGGTAACAAAGCCCAAATACAAGGGTGGCTCAGGCCAGGTGGAGGTATCCAATCAGTGAGGGTGCATACTGTCTCCCTAGCTACCAAAGAGTATGGGCCCTGTCCTTTGGGCACCTTTTGGGCGCCAATTCTAACCAAGGTGATAGGCTAGTTCAAATATCTACTATAGGGTAAATTGTAATTCAATTGATTCAATTGGTCACTTATGTGTGACCTAGCATGACTGTGCAGCTTTCTCTGTGTGTTACAATCTCATTGGCCACCTGTCCGTGGCCAGGCCCAACCACATGGCCTTTGCCCTTAAAAGCTAGTCTGTAAGGCAGAGAGAGGTCACCTCTTTATAAGAGACGGCCCTGGCCAGTCAGTTTGATTCTCGATGCTTGGCGCAAAGTAAAGCTTTGCTTGACCTTCGCTTTGTATCAGTCTTGCTCCTTTGATTACGGACCCAACAATATTATATTATATTATATTATATTATATTATATTATATTATTATATATTATTATATATAATATGTAATGCATTATATAATATATATTTTCTATTCTATTCTATTTTATTCTATTCCAAAACCCCATCAAAAACTATTGTTAAATTTTTGTTTTGTTTTGTTTTGTTTTTTATTTTTGAGAGCATTTTGGGCCCATTCTGGGGGTCCAAAAATCTTACCGTACATTTGGGAGATCCTACTTACCTTTGAATAGCAATAAACTCAACAAGAAATGTTTCAAAATTATTTTGAAAATTCCTGATCAGTCCTCATTATTCTCTCAGTGAAAACACTATACAATGTGAATCTCTATTGCTTTGTTCCCTGTGCTGTACACAAGCTTAAATATATTTTAGGCTTACACTCTACTTCTGCTTTCATAGAAGATTTAGCAGTAACTGAATAATGAAATTTGGGAAAACAGTATCATGAAATGCTTAATTCAGTAACTTTACCAATTATATTTAATACATTAAAATGTCTAGCTTAACGGTGAGTCATTACATATCAAGATTCTGGATAGGACTAGTTTAAAAATTTATATTGGGAAAGGTTTTTTTCCTTAATATCTTGCCTTTACAAGTTTCAGAACTTTAGGAAATGTTTAAACGAAGGAAAGTTACCAAAAATTAGAGTAATTAATGAACATTAGGGAAGAAAGTAAAAATACCCATTCAGAGCTACAAATATGAAGCTGTATCTCTTATTATGGTTTGAATTGAATATGCTCTAATGCTCTAATGCACACTGAAATCTATCAAGTTTAATTATTTTATAAGTGATAAAATAATTATACGTTTCCAAAAATGATGGCAGGAATTACAGTAAGAGCTTTTTGGAGCATTGAATTCTATTCACTTTTTTTTCTAGTAACTGGTAATACCTTGGTGAATAGTGTGGCAAGCTATTTCTTAAAACTTTTTTCATCCATGGTAGATACTTTTAATGTACTGTATGTCATACATTAAAATAAACATACAAGACGTTGAAGATAAAGACTAAGCCAATGGGAAGAATTTACTTTTCCAAAGAAGTGCATTCCCTGATCCTGCCACTGTACAGCAAAGAAACAGCCAAACAGCCTATCAATTAAAAGGGAAAAAAAATTAACAACCAGTACTTTCAAGACCACCTCATTAATATTCCCAGGCAACTGTCTGTAAGACTCTAGAGATACATGAATTAACTGTGAATACTTACTTAAGAAAAAGTCTATTTGCCTAACAATGAAAGGGGAAATAAAACTAGCTCTTTGGTGGGTGAAAATTAATGCAATTCGAATTTGAAAGGGTAAGGTTGCAAGTTGTCGGAAACAAAATGAACCAAATAAAGGAAAGATTCTGAATCAAACCTTCTTCTGTATTTTGGGTCATCCAGTTTTGATTCATATAGTTACCATGTCCTATCAAATACAGAAACCAGTGAGCAGCATGAACTGGACAACCGACAGCCTTCTGGTTAAGCAGTTTTTGCAGGCTCTTTACTGAAACTCTCAGGAAATTTCTACTTGAGTTGAATAGAACTACTGAAGTTCTGATTTAAAAAAGGATTATTTACTATTGTATCAATTTAGAGATTCCTGGGTTCAATGAAAACAAGCAAGGTAAATTTCTCCCTTGGGAAATGCATCATCCCAGGCACAGAGTTCATCCTAATCTTCTGCATCTTCCAAACAGATAATTTCTGCTCACATAAGAATGCTGCTTATTTCTTAGGAAGGAAGCTTTAATCCTTTCCTTGGAAAAAATAATTTGTAATAGTTCTGACACATGCTACAATATGGATGAATCTTGAAGACATTATGCTAAGTGAAATAAGCCAGTCATAAAAGGACAACTCTTGTATGATTCCACTCATATGAGGTACACACAGTCATCAAATTCATAGAGACAAAAAGTAAAATGGTGGTTGTTAGGGGCTGAGGGAAGGGGAATGGCAGAATATTGTTGAACTCATATAGGATTTAATTTTACAAGATGAAAAGAGTTCTAGAGATCAGGTGCATGACTGTGAATATACTTAACACTACTGAACTTTACACTTAAAAGGGGTTAAGGGGCACCTGGGTGGCTCAGAGGTTAAGCCTCTGACTTTGGCTCAGGTCATGATTTCAGGGTCCTGGGATCAAGCCCCGCATTGGGCTCTCTGCTCAGCAGGGAGCCTGCTTCCCCCCTTCTTTCTGCCTGTCTCTCTGCCTACTCGTGATCTCTGTCAAATAAATAAATAATATTTTTTAAAAATAAAAATAAAAGGGGTTAAGATGGCAATTTAATGTTATGTACATTTACTACAGTCTAAATTATAACAAACAAACCAAGCTATTACCAGCAACAAAAATATCCAGTGTTTTTTTCACCATGGCACACACGGAGATGATCATTAGCACACTAGGGTAAATGAGCAAAATTGTGTGAGGCCACAGTTGGCCAGCTGGGGTCTCTGGTCATCTCAGGCTACATGTTTACTCCAAAGGCTGAAAGGGCCAACCTCTTGGCACTTCAGTCACCAATTCACAAACCCTTACTTGGAACTCTCTGTTCACGTTCTTCAGCCTAGCCTCTGAGACCCTTCATAGTGTGGCCTGACTCTCTCTTCTTACAGCTTTTTCATTGCATGTACCTGAAATCCAACACAAACCTGTTTAAACAAAAAAAGCAAGATATTGACTTAGAGACCTAAGTAATTGACTACAGGCAAGAATGTTTTGAGGGGTGCAAATAATTTTTTTGGACTCATGTTCATCTAGCATTTGACTCTAGATCCCACTGGATGTCAGCTTTGCTTTTCAGAAGTGTTCTAAATTACTGATTTTCAATCAGAAGCAGAGCTGCTTTGCAAAATATTTAGCATCTCTGGTATGAACATTTTTGTACATGCTTCCTGATACAGGAAGTTTTCTAGGGAAATGAAGTTCATCAGGTGGTCCCACTCTGCTTTTTAATCTTTACTGTGTTTAGAAATTACCTGGGATTTGTTTAAATGATTCTTGAGGTTTGGGGTAGGCCCCACCTTTTGCATTTCTAATAACCTGGTGCTGCCAAGGGAGGGAGCTGTGATCACAGAGAAAGGAGTAATAGAGAAAGAGTGATAGCGCACACAGAGAATTACACAAGAAAAACTCTTTCCCCAAAGTCACTGATGGGGAAAAGGAAAGGAGCTGAATACCACAAGTTTTTATAAACAGTGGGCAGAGTCTAAAGGCCCACGCCATCCCCAGGGTTGTACCTGATGGGCTTGGCAATGTTCTGGTGGGGAAGGAGGGTGGAGACCCAGGAGTGGGCAGTGTGGTCTGAGGATCTCCTGGGTTGCACAAAGAGAAGATCCCCTGCTTGGAGTATATTTGGGAGTGGTGGCATGGCCTCTCTGACAGTGCTGTTCCCTAGCGCAGGAACAAAGACCCTCGCTGAGGGCAGCAAGCTTTGGTGCCAGCTTTTAGCCAAACTATACCATAAACTCCCTGCTGCACCATTGTGCAACCAATTTCTGGGACAAGATGGCACTGGCCACAGTGTTGAAGACCCTTTCCCCAGAGGATCAGCACAGATCTGCAGTATGAAGATCTCTGAAATTTGGAGTTTTAAAATCTAACCACATGCTTGAGATAAAACACAAGAATGTTGTGCTGCCTACCAGGCAGAAAGCTCAGAGGCAGGAAGGGTGAAGGCAGGGATCTGGCAGAAGCTGAGGACATGAGAGAGGGATTGTTTGCTCTTCTGTGAGGGCTTCTGGAAGAGCAAGCTTCCCACTTGGGGACCAGAGAGTGAAGCAAAGCCATTCCCCTACCCCTTAAGCACTGACTGAGTTCAGTAAGCAAAATAGCACCACTCACTGGAGGCTGGATCTGCTTATATCAAGCCCCAGTCCCCTGCACACTAGGTGCATCTCCACTAGGGTAAGTCCACCTGAGAATCAGAGCAGCAGACCCTTCTCCCAGAAGACTAGCATAACTCCAGCCCCTCACATGTACCAAGTCTATTGATCATAGAGTGCTACAAAGCTTCAGCTCTAGGGGAAATAGGGTCTAGCTTCTCCTTTTTTTTTTTTTTTTTTTTTTTTTAACCTCTTCTTGATATAGCCATTACTCTCAGGAGCAAGAATACAACCAGCTTTCCTAATAATCACACACACACACACACACACACACGACCCAGAAATAGTGACAAGATGGAGAAATTCACCCCAAAAGAAAGAATAGGAAGAATTCATGACCAGAGATTTAATCAATACAGATATAAGTAAGAATTGAATCAGACTATAAAACAATAATCATAAGGATACTAGCTGGGCTTGAGAAAAGCATTGAGGGCACTAGAGAATCTCTTACTGAAGACATAAAAGAACTTAAAGCTATTAAGACCAAAATAAAAAATGCTATAACTGAGGGGCGCCTGGGTGGCTCAGTGGGTTAAGCCGCTGCCTTCGGCTCAGGTCATGATCTCAGGGTCCTGGGATCGAGTCCCGCATCGGGCTCTCTGCTCAGCAAGAAGCCTGCTTCCCTCTCTCTCTCTCTCTGCCTGCCTCTCTGTCTACTTGTGATCTCTCTCTGTCAAATAAATAAAATCTTAAAAAAAAAATGCTATAACTGAGATCCAAAACCAAATGGATGCAATGACAATGAGGATGGACAAAGAATCAGTGATATAGAAGACAAAATTGTAGAAAATAACAAAAAAAAAAAAAAGGAAAGAAAGGGATTGGATCACAAATGTAGACTTAGGGAACTCAGCTACTCCTTAAAGCGTAGTAACATTCATATCATAGAAGTCCCAGAGGAAGAAGAGAAAGAAAAAGGAACAGAGGTTTATTTGAGCAAATTATAGGTGAAAAGTTCCCTAAATTGGGGAAAGAAGCAGATGTCGAAATCCAAAAAGCACAGAGAACTCCCATTAAATTGAATAAAAGCTGGCCATCACCAAGACATGTCGTCGTCAAATCCACAAAATACAAAGACAAGGAAAGAATCCTGAAAGGAGCAAGGAGAAAAAATCCTTAACCTATAAGGGAAGATAGATCATGTTTGCAGCAGACCTGTCCACAGAAACTTGGCAGGCCACAAGACAGTGGCATGATATATTTAATGTGGTGAATGGGGAAAGTGTGCAGCCAAGAATACTTTATCCAGTGAGGCTGTCATTCAGAACAGAAGGAAAGATAAAGAGTTTCCAGGACAAACAAAAACTAAGGGATTTCATGACCACTAAACCAGCCCTGCAAGAAATAGTAAAGGGGACTCTTCGAATGGAGGAAAAAAAGACCAAAAGCAACAAAGACTAGAAAGGAACAGAGAACATCACCAGAAACACCAACTTTATAGGTAATTAATAGGCATTAATCTTTCAATAATCTCTCTGAATGTGAATGTACTAAATGCTCCCATTAAGACAAAGACATACGGTATCAGAATGGACAAAAAAAAAACAAGACCCACTTATATACTGCCTACAAGAGACTCATTTTAGACCTAAAGACATCTTCACATTGAAAGTGAGGGTAAGGAAAAACATCTATCATGCTAACGGATGCCAAAAGAAAGCTAGAGTAGCCATATTTATACTAGACAAACTAGATTTTAAACCAAAGATTGTTACAAGAGATGAGGAAGAATAGTATATCATAAGGAAGGAGTCTATTCATCAAGAAGATCTATCAATTTTTAAATACTTTTGCTCCTAATTTGGGAAACCCCAAATATATAATGCAATTAATAACAAAATTTTTAAAACTCATTGATAATCATACAATAATAGTAGGGGACTTTAACACCCCACTTACAGCAATAAACAGATCATCTCAGTAGAAGATCACAAGCAAACAATTCCTTGAGTGACATACTGGACCAGAAGGACTTAACAGATATATTCAGAACATTTCATCCTAAAGCAGCATAATACACGTTCATTTCAAGTGCATATAAACATTCTCCAGAATAGATCACATACTGGGTCACAAATCAGCCCTCAACAAGTACATAAAGGTTGAGATCATATTATGCATATTTTCAGACCACAATGCTATAAAACTTGAAGTCAACCACAAGAAAAATTTGGGGAAGACCACAAATACATGGAGATTGAAGAACATCCTACTAAAGTATGAATGGGTTAACCTGGAAATTAAAGAAGAAATCAAAAATACATGGAAGCAAATGGAAATGAAAACACAACTGTTCAAAACCTTTGGGATACACCAAAGGAGGTCATAAGAGGGAAGTATATTGCAATATAGGCCTACCTCAAGAAGCCAGAAAAGTCTCAAATACACAACCTAACCTTATATCTTAAACAGCTAGAGATGGAACAACAAATAAAGCCTAAAGACAGCAGAAGAGGAGACGTAATAAAGATTAGAGCAGAAGCAAATGATACAGAAACAAGCAGAATAAAACAGTTGAACAGATCAATGAAAGTGAGAGCTGGTTCTTTGAAAGAATCAATAAAATTGGTAAACCCCTGGCCAGACTTATCAAAAAGAACTGAAATAAATAAAATCATGAATGAAAGAGGAGAGATCACAACCAACACCACAGAAATACAAACAATTATGAGAATATTATGAAAAACTATATGTCACCAAACTGGCAATATGGAAGAAACAGACAAATTCTAAGGAACATACAAACTACCGAAACTGAAACAGGAATAGAAAATTTGAACAAATGCATAAGCAGCAAATAAATTGGATCAGTAGTCAAAAATATCCCAACAAACAAAAGTCCAGGGCCAGTTGGCTTCTCATGGGAATTCTACCAAACATTCAAAGAAGAATTAATATCTATTCTTCTCAAACTGCTCCTAAAAATAGAAATGGAGGGAAAACTTCCAAACTCATCCTTTGAGGGCAGCATTATCTTGATTCTAAAACCATGCAAAGGCCATTAAAAAGGAGAACTACAGGCCAGTATCCCTGATGTTCATGTATGCAAAAATTCTCAATAAGATACTAGCAAATTGAATCCAGCAGTACATTAAAAGGATTATTCACCATGATCAAGTGGGATTTATTCATGGGCTGCAGGGGTGGTTCAATATCAATCCACAAATCAGTGTGATACTCCACATTAATAAAAGAAAGGATAAGAACTCTATGATCCTCTCAGGGTGCCTGGGTGGCTCAGTCGTAAAGTGTCTGCCTTCAGCTCAGGTCATGATTCCAGCGTCCTGGGATTGAGTTCTGCATCAGGCTCCCTGCTCATCTGGGAGTGTGCTTCTATCTCTCCAGTGGGTTAGTAGGTTAGAGCCTCTGTCTTCAGCTCAGGTCATGATCCCAGGGTCCTGGGATCAAGCCCCACATCAGGCTCTCTGCTCAGCAGGGAGCCTGCTTCCCCCACCCCTGCCTGCCTCTCTGCCTACTTGTGATCTCTGTCTGTCAAATAAATAAATAAAATCTTAAAAAAAAAAAAAGAACTGTATGATCCTTCAAATGATGCAAAAAAAAAAAAAGCATTTGACAAAATACAGCATCCTTTCTTGATAAAAAGCCTCAACAAGTAGGTGTAGAGGGAACATAGCTTAATATCATTAAAATCATATGCAATAGACACACATCTAATATCATCCTCAGTAGGGAAAAACTGAGAGCTTTTCCTCTGTACTCAGGAACTAGACAGGGATGTCCAATCATGCCATTACTATTTAACATAGTCCTGGAAGTCTCAGCCTCAGCAATTAGACAACAAAAAGAAATAAAAGGCATCTAAACTGGCAAGGAAGAAGTCAAATTTTCACTATTTGCAGACAACATGATACTCTGTAGAAAAACCAAAAGACTCCACCAAAAAAAAAAAAAAAAAAATTACCAGAAATAATATATGAATTCAGCAAAGTCCAGGATATAAAATCAATGTATGAAAATCTGTTGCATTTCTATACACCAATAATGAAGTAGCAGAAAGCGAAATCAAGGAATCAATTCCATTTACAATGGCACCAAAAACAATAAGATATCTAGGAATAAAACTAACTAAAGAGGTAAAAGATCTGTACTCTGAAAACTATAGAACATTTATGAAAGAAATTAAAGAGGACACAAAGAAATGGGGAGAAATTCCATGCTCATGGATTGGAAAAACAAACATCGTTAAAATGTCTATACTAAAACTGTAGAATGAGCCAAGATGCCCTTTAACAGATGAATAGATGAAGATGTGGTCCTTATATACAATGGAATATTACTCAGCCATCAGACAGGATGAATACCCAACTTTTGCACCAACATGGATGGGACTGGAGGAGATTATGCTAAGTGACATAAATCAAGCAAAGAAAGTCAATTATCATATGGTTTCACTTATTTGTGAAACATAAAGAATAGCATGGAGGACATTAGGAGAAGGAAGGGGAAAATGAAGGTGGGGGGGATTTGGGCCTAGTAAAATCTATAAGGAACTTACCAAACTCAACACCCAAAAAAACAAATAATCCAGTTAAAAAATGGGCGGAAGACATGAACAGACATTTCTCCAAAGAAGACAAATGAAAAGATGCTCAACATCACTCATCAACAGGGAAATACAGATCAAAACCACAGTGAGATACCACCTCACACCCGTTAGAATGGCTAAAGTTAACAACACAGGAAACAACAGATATTGGCGAGGATATGGAGAAAGGGGAACCCTCTTACACTGCTGGTGGGAATACAAACTGGTGTAGTCACTCTGAAAAACAATATGGAGTTTCCTCAAAAAGTTACCCTATGACCCAGCAATTGCACTACTAGGTATTTACCCAAAGGATACAGAAATACAGATTCGAAAGGGTACATGCACCTAGTAGCATTAGCAAAGAAAGCCAAACTATGGAAAGAGCTCAAGTGTCCATCAACTGATGAATGGATAAAGTAGAAGGGTATAGATATACAATGGAATATTTTGATAGAATACTTGGCCATCAAAAAGAATGAAAAATGAAAAATGAAAAAGAACTTGCACTGACGTGGATGGAGCTAGAGGGTATTATGCTAAGCAAAATAAGTCAATCACAGAAAGACAAATACCATATGATTTCACTCATATGTGGAATTCAGGAAACAAAATAAGTGAATGTGTAGGAAGGGGGGAAAAGAGGAGGGGGGAAGGCCAACCATCAGAGACTTTTTTTTTTAAGATTTTATTTATTTATTTGACAGAGAGAGATCACAAGTAGGCAGAGAGGCAGGCAGAGAGAGAGGCAAAGCTCCCTGCTGAGCCTGATGCAGGGCTCGATCCCAGGACCCCGATCCCAGGACCCTGATCCCAGGACCCCGGGACCATGGCCTGAGCTGAAGGCAGAGACTTTAACCCACTGAGCCACCCAGGTGCCCCAGAGACTCTTAGCTATAGAGAACAATCTGAGGGTTGATGGAGGGAAGTGGCTGGAGGAGGGGCTTAATGGGTGATGGGCATTAAGGAGGGCACTCATTATGATGAGCAGTGGGGATTATATGTAAGTGACAAATTACTAAATTCTACTCCTGAAACCAATATTACACTATATGTTAACTAACTAGAAATGAAATAAGAATTTGAAAGGAAAAAAAATAACAAGAGAACAAAAAAGAGTTTTAGGGGAGAAGAGGGATTTTAAAATACCATTAAAGTTTTAGTGTCTATTATTCGTGTGCTTAGAACAGCACTCAACCAGATTCCAAATCCTGTTTTTACTCTAAAAAAAAAAAAACTATTGAGAAGTCAGATTCTTCTTCTAAATTTCATACAGAGGCTCATGCTTTAGTGATATAAATATAAATGGTTATAAATATGGCTGGAACAGGTGTTTTGAGGTATTTTAGATAAAATGTGGCTTCTGTGTCTGGTGGAAGCAAGTCAAATGCAGATTAGACTCCACCTTCACTGCACCCTTTTCTCTCGTTCACATACCGTTTTTTTGTTAGATGTTTGAATGCACCATTCATTATACTAGGTTCTGAACATCAAGCCAAGATGGTATGGTTTGTGTTTCTGGGAGTATGTGTAATTTTTTAAAAAGATTTTATTTATTTATTTGACAGAGAGAGACACACACAGAGAGAGAACAGAAGCAGGGGGAGTGGGAGAGGGAGAAGTAGGCTTCCTGCCTAGCGGGGAGCCGGTGTGGGCCTGGATCTCAGGACCCTGGGATCAGGAGCTGAGCCAAAGGCAGATGCTTAACGACTGAGTCACCCAGGCACCCAGAGTATGTGTAATGTTAAAAAAAAAGAAAGAAAGAAAGAAAGAAAGAGAGAAAGAAAAAAGAAAAAATAGGTTGCAGGTTCAGACAGCTTGGGTTCAAATCCTGGCTTAGCCAGACACTGAACTTTGTGACCTTGAAGCAAATTTCTTAACTACTTAGATTCTCAGTTCTGAAGTTAGATAACACCCGCACATACTTCCTGGGGTTGTTATGAGTAATTAATAGATAAAAAACATTTTGAATAATGCCAAGGACATAGTAAGCATTCAATAGCTGTTCATTATTACTAAAATATTCATTTGAGGTTTTTTTGTTTTGTTTTGTTTTTTAATATTTTATTTATTTATTTGACAGACAGAGATCACAAGTAGGCAGAGAAGCAGGCAGAGAGAGAGAAGGGGAAGCAGGCTCCCTGCTGAGCAGAGAGCCCGACGTGGGGCTCGATCCCAGGACCCTGGGATCATGACCTGAGCAGAAGGCAGAGGCTTAACCCTCTGAACCACCCAGGCGCCCCATCATTTGAGTTTTTGAAGGCATATATTTTATGATATAACATAAGAAGACAAAACATCATTAGAAAATGAATCAATGTAATTCACCCATCTTAAACTAAAGAAGAAAATTCATATGATCATCTGAGTAGGCAAAAATCCAACATCCATTTTCTTAGTAAACTAGGGAACTTCCGTGAAAAAATCGACAGTTAACATCATACTCAATTGTGACAGACTGAATGCATTACCCCCTAAGATAAGGAGCCAGGCATGGATCAACACTTCTTTTCAACATTGTAACAGAAGTTTTGGAAAGAAAGAAGTAAAATAATTCTTATTTTCAAACAAAATGATTGTCTTTGTATAAAATCCAATATAATGTATACAAAAACCATTAGAACAAGGTTGTGGGATACAAGCTTAATATACAACATCAATAGTATGAAAATAATCTGTATGATACTGTAATGGTGGATATAGTGTCATCATATATTTGTTAAAACCTATGGAATACACCACTCAACGAATGACAACTCTGAACCATAAGCTATACACTAGCTAATAATCATGCATAAAAATTGGTTCAACAGTTGTAACCAATGTACCACAGTAACTCATGTGATGTAAATTATATGGGAAATGGGGGGTGGAGAGGGTATGTGGGAACTCTTTCTACTTTCCCATCGATTTTCCTATATAGCTAACATTGCACTAAAAAGCTTATTAATTTTAAAAACTATCTTAAATAAATTTATAATTAAATAAATCATGTCAGTTCTCCCCAAATTGATTTCTAAATTCAGTGCTATCTCAATCAAAATCCCAACTGTTTTGGTTTTGTTTTGGGTGGGGTTCTTGTTTGTTGGTTGGTTGGTTGGTTCATTGGTGGGGGTTGTTTTGGTAGAAACTGACAGGTGATTCTAAAATTCCCATGGAAATACAAAAGACCCATAATAGCCAAAACAGCCTTGAAAAAGAAGCTGTTTGGATGACTAACCCTACCTAATTTTAAGAGTCCTTATAATACTGTAATATTCAAAATAGATACTACTGAGGGGAATGCAGATTGAAGCACCCTTTCTATGTATCATTTGGCAAATGACTGAAGTCTTCGACCCAACTCAGTTCTAGTGATTTCTACTAAAAAAATAAAATGAAGCCCATCAAAGACACACAGGAACAAAGATAGTAAAATCATCATTATTCTTAGTGGCTAAAAACTAGAAAATTAACAGATATTTAACAATAGGAGACTATTTGGGGCGCCTGGGTGGTTCAGCCTTTAAGTGTCTGCCTTCAGCTCAGGTCATGATCCCAGCGTCCTGGAATCGAGCCCCACATAGGGCTGCTTGCTCCGTGGGAAGCCTGCTTCTCCCTCTCTCACTCCCCCCGTTTGTACTCCCTCTCTTGCTGTGCCTCTCTCTCTGACGAATAAATACATAAAATCTTAATAAAAAAAAATAATAGGAGACTACTTGAATAAAGTATGGTACAAAAACAAGTACACATCCTAGCCATTAAAAATCATGTATTTAATGACATGGAGAAAAGTGTAGTACATATAATATGTGAATTTAGGAGGTCACAAAACACTAGGTTCCTGCTTTATTTAAAAATACCGGTTTATATATCTGAGAGACTGTGTAACAAAATATTCACAGTTCTTAGTGAATAAATTACCAGCTTACAGATACCTATTTTTCACACACAAAAAATGCACAATGTTTTTGTGATTTTAAAAGGGTTTTAAAGTTTAAAATTTTTTGAAATTTTATTCGAAAGACATATTGATCAAAATTGTCATGTTTAGTGTGAAAAAATGATGTCTCAAATCACATCGGACAAGCTAAATCCTGTTTCAAATTGAGGAAGGATGAATTCTAAACAACTGTAAGTAACTGTAAGACGTTCAAATCTTTGTTTTTCCCCTTCCCGTTCATTTCATTGTGTTTGCTTTTCATTTTGTAGTCAGTCTGTATCTGCTTTTATGTTATGTTTTTTAAAGACTTTATTTATTTATTTATTTGTCAGAGAAAGAGAGTGCCCACACAAGCAGACAGAGAGGCAGAAAGAGAAGCAGGCTCCCTGCTGAGCAAAGAACTCCATGTGGGACTCGATACCAGGACCCTGGGATCATGACCCTAACCGTAGGCCGCAGCTTTAACCAACTGAGCCACCAAGGTGTCCCTTATGTTTTGTATTTTTAAATAAAATCTTTACATGTTTCTATAGAAAATCTGAAAACACAGGAAAGCCCTCAAAAGAAAATAACAAATTATCTATAATCACTCCTAATATGTTCTTGTATTTCATTGTTCTTTCAAGGACTTATGAGTATGATTCTTAGTCCCTGGGCTGTACCAGTGGAGGATGGTGTTCATACACAATCATGGAATCAGTCCCATGAGCCACCATAGCCTCATGTAATTATAATAAGTTATGAAATTGCTCATCCTTTTCTGTAAGGTGGGATGGATATTTCCTTATTTGTTTTGGAATTTCTTTCATTAATTTTCTTCCAAATATAAAAGTATATTCATATTTTGTAAAATATAGAACGCTGTAAAGAAGAAAATAAAAATCAACAGTAACTCTACCATAAAGAGATGATTACAGACAACTTCCAGAGTTTTATTCTATGTAAATATATATTACATAAACACTTTAATAAAACTAGGATCTCACTGGGGCGTCTGGGTGGCTCAGTTGGTTAAAGCCTCTGCCTTGGGCTCAGGTCATGATCCCGGGGTCCTGGGATGGAGCCCCGCATTGGGCTCTCTGCTCAGCAGGGAGCCTGCTTCCTCCTCTCTCTCTGCCTGCCTCTCTGCCTACTTGTGATCTCTGTCTGTCAAATAAATAAATAAACAAAATCTTTAAAAAAAAAAAAAAAAAACAAAAACACTAGGATTTCACTGCCTTCAGCTCGTGTCATGATCTGGGAGTCCTAGGATCCTCCCCAGGAAGGACTCCCTGCTCAGCCAGGATCCTGCTTCTCCCTTTCCCTCTGCCCCCCACGGCCCACCCCCGCTGCCCTGCCCCAGCTCATGCTTGCTCTCTCACGCACTCTCTCTTTCTCTCAACTAAATAAATCTATAAAAAATAAAAACTAAGATCTCACCATATATTGTTTGGATTTTGCTTTTTTCACGTAACATTTTCTTGTTATAATTTCTCCTACCTTTTAATGGCTGCATTGTATTTACCTGTATGAATATACCATAAGTTACTTAGTCAATCCCTGATCATTGGACATTGGGTTCTTTTGTGTGTTTTTTTTTTTAACTAGGCAATCCCACTGTTTACTTAGATGTGGGACATGAAACCAAGCACTGTAGAGACCATCAATTTACAGATATTTTTGTGCTCTACACACATTATTTATAGTAGGGTTTTTTTTTGTTTTTTGTTTTGTTTTGTTTTGTTTTTTTGGTATTTGTCTTTTGGCAGAAAGAGGGCAATGGGTCGTAGAGGAAGCTGGGGGTAGAAATGGAGTTGCGTGCATCACCGAGCTCCGGGAGAACCCCATTTGTTGCTTTGGGGAGGGATTCCCTGGAGCCCCGCCCCACAGACCCTGCGTCCCTCTGCTCCAGTCCCTACTGTCGGCTGAGCTGCACTGCACCCCTGTGGCAAAGCCGGGGCACTGCAGAACAGGAGAGCCAAATCCTAGTAGTTTTAAGGGGGCTCTTTGGATTCATTTCTGAGCTGTTTTTTAAAATCCAGTTTAAAACTGCAATTGTTTTGTTCAACTCACAAATGGAACATTCCCACGCTGAAAATGATAGAATGTGTGGGATTTGGGTCTGTAATAAACATTTCTTTAGAGCCCTGAGCACTTGAATAAAAATAAACTTAGCACTTAACCGCCCCAGCTTTTTTCTCCAGCTTCAGCCCTGCTCATCCTGCCCTCAGGCATTATCCTCTAGCCTTAAAGAACTACTCTCCAGTCCCCAAATAGGACAGGCTTCCTTTTGCTTCCAGGACTTTACCTATACCAAGAAAACCCCAAATCCCCTCTCTTGACCTGACTTCTAAATCTACCCTTAAATTGTAGACTCCTTTTGATTCCCTATGACGGGACTGATTGTTGATTGGTACCTGGAGTGCCCCCCCCCCCCCCCCCCCCGCTCTGAACTCCCCTACTGGCCTAGAGGGTGTTTGAGCACACACAAGACCAACATGGATAGTACAGAGTATCCTCTCCACTCAGTTCTGCCATATTCAATTCTACTAATATTAATGGGGTGCCTATTCTGTCCAAGAGTCCTCACTGATAGCTTGGGTGGAGAAAAGGTGGGGGAGCATGGGAAGATGTGGGATGAGGAACTGGTACCTACTGCTATTAACTTCGCACAGTGTTTTAATCCTTTCAACCACTTACCGCATGGACAAAACTTGAGATCTTGAACCTCACTTGCAAGGTTAGGCTCAGATGTGTGTATTTTAAAAGCATTTTTTGGCCAGCGCCATGATTCTGATCATGTGTAGCTAAGGTTGAGAAACTTCGCTTCAGAGTATCTATACCAAACTCCTGAGTCTTAAAGTCTTAAACAATGAAAAATAATGGTGACAATTTCAAGTAAGTTTATGGAAGACTTTGAGGACAGAAATAATTATAGAGATCTGCTGGTTTTGCCGGCCCAATATCCATTCTTCCGCTTCTAGAAGCATGTTGGTTTTCCTTTGGAGAACCACCCCTTCCCTACTCTAAGTTCCTGCAGTTGAGGTAGGGCTGATTTTCATCCAGTCCCCCACCCCCACGCCCACCCTCAAGACACACATATGTGGTACATGCAGACACAGCCCCTCCAAGCGCTGAACTTTTTCAGCTTAAATCTAATTTGGACTCATTTACATCTGAACATTTAGACTGAACTTCTACCCTTGGACTTTTCAGTTATTGAGCCAATGAATTCCCGGCCACTTTTTCCCTAGATGACCCTGAAGTAAATTTTGTGATTTGCAACCAAAACATTTCTAATACAAATTTGTGAGATTTAAAATAAGGTAAGCAGCTTTATATTTTGTCTACTTATAGAAAGAGGATACATCAATTGATGTGTCCCAACATGGCTTTCTTTTCTTGTTCTATGATAAGATTTCCTTCATCATTCTCAGCAGGCCTTAAGTTTATTAAACATGAAAAGCCCATTTATTTTGTCTAAGTAAGGCCTGCTCAATGTACAGGCATACTTTGGAAATACAGAGTGTTCAGTTCCAAACCACTGCAATAAAGTGAATTATCACAATAAAACAAGTCAAATGATTTTTTTTTGGTTTCCCAGTGCATACAGAAGTTATGTTAACACTATACCATAGTCTATTAAGTGTGCAATAGCATAATGTCTAAAAAAATGAGGTACATACTTTAATTTAAAAATACTTGATTGCTAAAATATGCTAACCATCATTTGAGCTTTCAGCAAGTCATAATCTTTTTGCTGGTGAGTGTCTGGCCTTAATGTTAATGGCTGCTGACCAGTGTGGAGGTGAAGATCAGGGTGTCTGAGGCAATTTCTTAAAATAAGACAACAATGAAGTCACACATTGGGGCGCCTGGGTGGCTCAGTGGGTTGGGCCGCTGCCTTCGGCTCGGGTCATGGTCTCGGAGTCCTGGGATCGAGTCCCGCATCGGGCTCTCTGCTCGGCGGGGAGCCTGCTTCCTCCTGTCTCTCTGCCTGCCTCTCTGCCTACTTGTGTTCTCTCTCTCTCTCTCTCTCTCTCTGTCAAATAAATAAATAAATAATCTTTAAAAAAAAAAAAAAATGAAGTCACACCAATTGACTCTTCCTTTCATGAATGATATCTCTGTAGCATGTGATGCTGTTTGATAACATTTTACCCACAGTATAACTTCTTTCAAAATTGGAGTCAAGTGCTCGCTTCGGCAGCACATATACAAAATTGGAGTCAATTCTCTCAAACCCTGCCCCTCCTTTATCAATCTAAGTTTATATCACATTCTAAATCCTTTGTTGTCCTTTCAACGGTCTTCACAGCATGTTCACCAGGGATAGATTCCATGTCAAGAAACCACTTTCTTTGCTCATCCATAAGAAATAACTCCTCGGGACGCCTGGGTGGCTCAGTTGGTTAAGCAGCTGCCTTCGGCTCAGGTCATGATCCCAGCGTCCTGGGATCGAGTTCCGCATCGGGCTCCTTGCTCGGCGGGGAGCCTGCTTCTCCCTCTGCCTCTGCCTGCCATTCTGTCTGCCTGTGCTCGCTCTCTCTCCCTCTCTCTCTCTCTCTGACAAATAAATAAATAAAATCTTTTAAAAAAAAAAGAAATAACTCCTCATCTATTAAAGTTTTACCATGAGACTGTAACAATTCAGTCCCATCTTCAGGCTCCACTTCTGATTCTAGTTCTCTCGCTGTTCCACCACATCTGTGCTTACTTCCTCCACTGAAATCTTGAGCCCCCCAAAGTCATCTATGAGGGTTGGAATCAACTTCTTCCAAACTCCTGTTTTATGTTGCTATTCTGATCTCTTCCCATGAATTCCAGATGTTCTTAATGGCATGTAGAATGCTGAATCCTTTCAAAAGGTTTTCAATTTACTTTGCTCAGATCCATCAGAGGAATTACTATCTATGGCAGCTACAGCCTTATGCAATGTATTTCTTAAATAATAAGACCTGAAACTCAAAATTACTCCTTGATCTATGCGCCATTGAATGGATGTTGTGTTAACAGTCATGAAAACAACATTAATCTTGTCCATCACCATCAGTGCTCTGGGGTGACCAGGTGCATTGTCAGTGACCTGTAATATTTTGAAAGAAACCTTCTTCTCCCAGCAGTAGGGCTCAACAGTGGGCTTAAAATAGTCAGTAAATCATGTTGTAAACAGATATGCTGTCATCCAGGCTTTGTTGTTTCCTTTATTAAGCACAGGCAAAACAGATTTACCACAATTACTAAAGACTCCAGGATTTGGGAAATGGTAAATGAGCATTGGCTTCAACTTATGAAGTCACCAGCTGCATTCACCGCTAACAAGAGAGTCCACCTGTCCTTTGAAGCTTTGAAGCCAGGCACTGACTTCTCCTTTCTAACTATGCAAGTCTTAGATGGCATCTTCTTCCAATAGAAGTCTGTTTCAACTCTCTTGAAAATCTGTTGTTCAGTGTAGCCGCCTTCATGAATGATCTTACCTAGATCTTCTGGAGAACTTGCTGCAGCTTCTCCACCAGCACATGCTGCTTCTTCCTGCACTTGATGTTAGGGAGATGGTTTCTTTCCTTAAACCTCATGACCCAACCTTTGCTGGCTTCCAGCTCTTTTTCTGCAGCTTCCTGATCTCTTAGACTTCACAGCATTGAGAAGATGTAGGGCTTTGCCCTGGATTAGGCTTTGGCTTAAGGGAATGTTGTGGCTGGTTTGGTCTTCTATCCAGACCGCTCAACTTCCTTCATATCAGCAATAAGACTGTTTGACTTTCTTATCATTCGTGTGTTCACTGGAGTAGCACTTTCCATCTCCTTTGAAAACTTTTCCTTTGCCTTCACAGCTTGACTAACTGGTTGGCATAAGAGGCCTAGCTTTCAGTCTTTCTCAGCTTTTGACATGCCTTTCTCACTAAGTTTAATCATTTCTAGCCTTTGACTAGAAGTGAAAGATATGTGACTCTGCCTATTCACTTGAACACTTGGAGGCCATATTGTAAGATTATTGATTGGCCTAAGCACAATACTGTTGTGTGTCAGGGAATAGGGAGGCCTGAGGAGAGAGAGAGAGATGGGAGAATCACCAGTTGGTGGAACAGTCAGAACACACCCATTTATTAAGTTCACCATTGTATGTGGGAGCAGTTTGTGGCACCCCCCAACAATTGCGATAGTAACATCAAAGATCGGTGACCAGAGATCACCATAATAAATATAATAATGATGAAAACATTTGAAATAGTGCAAGAATTACCAAAATGGGACATAGAAACACAAAGTGAGCAAATGCTGTTAGAAAAGTGGTGCTAGGGACGCCTGGGTGGCTCAGTTGGTTAAGCTGCTGCCTTCGGCTCAGGTCATGATCCCGGGGTCCTGGGATCGAGTCCCGCATTGGGCTCTTTGTCCAGCAGGGATCCTGCTTCTTTCTCTCTCTCTGCCTGCCACTCTGCCTGCTTGTGCTCTCTCTGACAAATAAATAAGTAAAATCTTGAAAAAGAAAAATGGTGCCAGTAGATTTGGGTAATGTGGGATTGCTGCAAACTTTTGATCTGTAAAAACTACACTATCTACAAAGCACAGGAAAGTGAAGTACAAGGAGACAAGTACACCTGTACTTGTTTCTGGTGTGAGTCTTTTAGAGCTGCCCACACAGATAAAATGGAGACAACAAGACTTATTTCACGGAGCTGTTAAAGGTAAAATGAAACCACACAGGTGAAATCTCTTTATGCATATAAATGTTGGGTACCATTAGTCTGGTATCATCATTAAGCTCATCATCTTTCATTTTCTGCCAGCCAAGTCCCCAGGGAGTTATTTACTGTTAAAAGTATTGATAGCTGTACAAACGTATATTGTAATTGAGCAAGTAAATGATAAAAACAAGAAATTTGACTCTTTTTAAGCTATAATCATCCCAGGAATGTTGTAAGAGATCAGTTGAAATGATGTATTTGAAGGTACTTTGAAAACCAAAGTGCTATGTGACTATAATGCGCTGTTATCTCAGCCCTATGGGTCACTGAGTCTTAGATATTATTCATTCGCATGTACGTTTTGTTTGAGAGCTTATAAATATCTCATCATTTTAATTTAATTTTTTAAAAAGATGACATTTATTTATTTGAGAGAGAGAGAGAGAGAGCACAGGGAGGAAAAAGGGAGAGGGAGAAGCAGAGTCCCCACTAAGCAGGGAGCCCAACGCAGGGCTCCACCCTGGGACCCTGAAATCACGACCTGAGCTGAGCCACTCAGGCACCCTTTATTTATTTATAGAACAAAAAACACACAGCCTGTTGTATAGACTGCAATCTTATACAATGAATGGCTTTATCTTGGTTTTCATTCTCTTGGGCCTTTCCGTGGCATTTAACCACCCTGACAACCCACTCCTTCAAATTCTTTCCTCCCTTAGAGTCAGTGACACTACATTTCCCTACTTCTTCTTGACCTTTTCAGCTACTTTTGATTCCCATCTCCTCCCTTCCAACTCCTAACTCTGAGGATGACTTGCCCAAGACTCTGATCCCCATCCCCTCTCCCTCTGCCTCTGTCTTCCTCTCTCCCACCAGCTTTGTAGAATTCATTCATTCTTATCTATCTTGCATCAGTCCATAGTTCCATTTTCCTACTCTTTATTTCAACATGGACATGCTGACACTACCTCACGTTCAATATCTTCAAAAATGTATAATCTCTACTATTCCAATTTGACTGCCTTTACAAATGCCCTATTTCAGTTGATGGCACTGCCTTTGTTCCTATGACCCTGACTTCCCTATTGCTTCCCTTTGTTTCAAATCTGTTTTCCAGGCTCCAAGTACTTTAGTGCCTTCCAGACTCACTTTTCTCTGCTTTCTTGAAGACCACTACACCAGCCCGGGCCCTCATCATCTCCTTACTCATCCTTATAGCTAGTCTCTCTCTATCCACTGGGTGTGGAGCCCAACATGTGTCCTGAATGTACAACTCCAAGATCAAGTCCTGAGCTGAGTGGGATGCTCACCAATGTGCCACCCAGGCCCCCCATAGATGGTCTCTTTGACTCTAGACTCTTCCCATTCCTGTCTGTTCCCGACTGCAAATAAATCAACTTCCTAAAATGCTTTTGTGTGAGTTCCATCAAAGCAAGAACTGTACACTGGGCAGTGGGTGAACCCAGTACCTGACATGTGCCCAGCACATGTTATGGTTCTTGACTGATTGTCATCCCTTGTTTGGGGGAGTTGTTTCAGTGTGTGTGTGTGTGTGTGCGCGCACGCGCATGTGCGATACCACTTCAGTCTCCTTAGCTTAACTAGTTTTCTATAATATGAATTATTCATCCTATCTTATTTCTAATTGCTTTACAGAGTAAACCATTTATTCAAGCCAATTGTTTTTCTTTTTATAAACTGACAGTGCACTGAAAATTAAGACTAAACTATTTAGCAATCGTTAATTCTCTATGATCAATGTAATTCATCTCCCTAACTAGATTATAATCCTAAAGCCTGAAACTCTATTAACTGGCCTCTAGAAAATAGTCTTTTGATCTACTCCCTTCACCATAAATACTACCTCTGACCCACTCAAGTAAAAAAAAAAAAAAAATCTGTTATTTCTCATTTATGTATTTATAATTACTTAAATATTTATAGATCTATAGCATACATTTATGATGTATCTCTTGGCACCTAACACCATGTTGAGTACCAGTAGTCATTTGTTAAATATTTTCTGGTTACTTTGCAGAGGAGTGAGTAGCATTCTACTTCGATTCACTGCTTGGCCTGGAAACCCAACACAAAATACTATCTTGGTGGCCTGACATTATTATCCTTCTCTGAAGGTGTAAGAATTTAACCTGTCACAAAGTGAGTCTTTTGGTACTGGGACAGTAGGGCCCCAAATATTTATTTTAACTAAAAGAAGAAGAAGAGGAAGAAGGAAAAGAAGAAGAAGAAGGGAAAGCAATGATAATAGCAGTTGGTAAACATGGCCACAACAAACTGTAGGACTTAAAATGGGAGACAGCCTCTGGGCTGACTCGATGTAATAGAAAAAAGAGAGAGAGAGAGAGAGAAAGGTGATGGAGTAGAACAAGAGAATTTCACCAGTCCAGGCTTGTCATTTCTTATTTTTTTCTTTCTTTCTTTCTTTCTTTTTTTTTTTTTTCTCACAACAGAATTGACCAAATGATCACCTGGGAGCCCAAAAGAATTAATGGACCTCTTTTCAATTCAAGCAAGGGAGCTGTTTTGTGTACTTGATAGAATCTAATGCATTATATCAATGCAGGAAGGAGCCTCAGAAACGGAGTCTTGAAGCCTGTATAATTCTGCATGTATTTGAATAATTACAACTTATCTTCCCCTCCCCCAGCCATCCTTTTATTCTTAGCACACTGCAGACATTAATGACATGAAGCAATAGTGCACTCGCACACTTTCTGAAACAATTGGGCTAATTGTGAACTTGCCAACTCCTAACAAAAATGCTAGTGTGCATTGCTCTGCAATTGTGCCCAGCTCTACCAAGAGATAGCAACACTTTTGTCTCCAGTAGCCAAGGCTCACAGATGGGTCACTTGGCTGAGGCAGAACTGGGCTATGCTCTTGGCAGATGGATTGGAAAGTTGGCTGACTTGCTCAGAAACCCGATGTCTTGATCATCTCCAGCCTCCACAGACTCTTCTGACACACAGTTCAACCTCATCACCTCCCCTCCCCATCCTCATTTTCTTTGGAAAAGTTGTTTTTTACTATGTAGCTAGCTTTCACTCTGTTTCTTTGAGGATTGTACATTTATGTGTCATATAGATTTATATTTAAAAATCTGTATATATTTGTTATATATGTTATATATAAATCTTTTTTATATATTTGTTTTATATAAATACATTATATATATATAGAGAGAGAGAGAAAGGGTTGGGGAGGAGGAAGGATTTCTCAACCTCAACATTTCAGGCTTGATAATTCTTTGTTGTGAGAGACTGTCCTATCTTGACAACCAAAAATGTTGCCAGACATTGCCAAATTTTCCCTAGTGGGAAAAATTGTTCCTGGTTGAGAAGCACTGATGTACAGTAATGTTGAGTGAATTGTTTGAATTAAGGTCTTGGTGTTCTGTACATACATAGGTACAGTCCACTGCAAAGTACAACCATATAAAAATTGATTAGAACTGAAATATTTCCAACAGAGACTCATTTTTATTTCAAGAAATATAAAATACAACATAATTAGAGTATTAAAAAATTGAATGGACCCTTAAATTTTGTTGTAATTTGTCCTTCTTAGCCAAGTATATTTGATACACCAGGCTTTTATTCAAAACATCTGAATAAGGGAGAGAAATGTTTCCATAGGTTGCCTACCCTCCTATTCTGCCATACTGGAAGTTTGTACTGTATACCTAGATCCTTGGAAGCATTTTTAAATGAAGTATCTCATGCAGCATGGTATCATGTACATAAGTGTTAGCTTTCAAAATTTTTCAATGATTACTATTATCTTATTTAATCCATATAACCACCCCTGGATATATAAGTCTGTCTGATCTCTCTGATCGCAAGTCCTATGTTTTAACCCTTTTTTTTTTCTCCCATAATAAGAAAATCAAAGCCAGGAGAAGTAAATTATCCAAAATCCCAGAGGGATTGCTTTGGTGGCCCCAGTGAGGTTTTTGTAAAGGGATGAAAGGGGCTGTGATGTGAAGCCCTCTCTCACCTGGGGTTAAATCTTGCCCACTGTGGCTTTGGGAATGTTGCCCCACCGCTGCTCCTTCAGGAACTCTTCTTCTTCTTCTTTTTTTTTTTTTTTTTAAAGATTTCATTCATTCACTTGACAGACAGAGATCACAAGTAGGCAGAGAGGCAGGCAGAGAGAGGAAGGGAAGCAGGCTCCCCGCCAAGCAGAGAGCCCGACGCGGGGCCCTATCCCAGGACCCTGGGACCATGACCTGAGCCGAAGGCAGAGGCCCTAACCCACTGAGCCACCCAGGCGCCCCAAGGAACTCTTCTTTTAAGTGCTTTCAGGGAATGTGTTAGAAAACCTGCATTTCACCCACACCAGAAATATGATGGCTTCCAAATTAGACTTTGATCTATAAGGATGTGACACAGTGGGGTTACTGGGGAGATTGGTAATAGGGGAGGATCTCAAACGGATGTCTAAGAGCCTGGAAATAGTGGGACCATAGGGTAGGAAAAAGGGGATAAGGATTGGAAGTTGAGGTAGGAGGGGAGTAAGGCTAGAGGAGGTAAAGATGCATAGCCTAAACTGGGTAGAGAGAGGCACGTTTCTAGGCCAAAGAGACAAGGGGGGAGGTGTGTTCTCCAACCCTAGGGATGTTAGTTAAATTTACACCATTGTTACAAAGGATCCATATTAGTTCACAAGGGCCACAATAACAAAAGACCACAACCTAGATGGCTAAAACAACAAATTCATTGTCTCACAATCCTGGAGACTAGAAGTCTGAAACCAAGGTGTTAGCAGAGTTGCTTCCCTCTCTAGACAGTGGGGAAGAATCTGTTCTATATCTGCCCCCTAGTTTCTGGTGCTTTGCTGGGAACTTTCACATTCCTTCATGAACCATAGCCCTTATCTCTGCCTCCAACTTCACATAGTGTGCTCCCTGTGTGAATGTTTGTCTCCAAAATTGATCTAATTATCTCATTAACTTGATTAGACCTGTAAAGACCCTCTCTCCAAATAAGGTCATATTCTGAGGTACTGGGGGTTAGGATTCCAACATAAGACAAAGGGCTGATATCCAAGATCTGTAAAGAACTCCTCAAACTCAACACAGATAATCACATCAAAAAATGGGCAGAAGACATGAACAGATACTTCTCCAAAGAAGACATACAAATGGCTAACAGACACATAAAAAAATGTTCATCATCATTAGCCATCAGGGAGATTCAAATCAAAATACATTGAGATACCATCTTACACCAGTTATAATGGCCAATATTAACAAGACAGTAAACAACAAGTGTTGGAGAGGATGTGGAGAAAGGGGAACCCTCTTACACTGTTGATGGGAATGCAAGTTGGTGCGTCACTTTGGGAAAAAATTTTAAGAAATTAAAAATAGAGCTACCTTTGACCCTGCAATTGCACTACTGGGTATTTATCCCAAAGATACAGAAGTAGTGAAAAGAAGGGCCATCTGTACCCCAATGTTCATAGCAGCAATGGTCACAATCACCAAACCGTGGAAAAAGCCAAGATCCCCTTCAAAGACGAATGGATAAAGAAGATAGGGTCTATATATACAATGGAGTATTATGCCTCCATCAGAAAGAATGAATAGCCAACTTTTCTATCAACATGGACAGGGCTGGAGGAGATGATAGTGAGTGAAATAAGTCAAGCAGAGAGAATCAATTATCATATGGTTTCACTTACTTGTGGAGCATAAGGAATAATACAGAGGACATTGGGAGAAGGAGAGGAGAAGAAAAAGTAAATTGGGGGAAATTGGAGGGGGAGACGAACCATGAGAGACTGTGGACTCTGAGAAACTAAGTGAGGGTTTTGGAGGGGTAAGGGGTAGGAGGTTGGGTGAGCTTGGTGGTGGGTATTAAGGAGGGCATGTATTGCATGGAGCACTGGGTGTGGTGCATAAACAATGCATCTTGGAACACTGAAAAAATTAAAATAATTTTTAAAAAGAATTTTAGAGGTACAATTCTAGGTAATGTTGGATGCTTACAAAAGAACAACAAGATCTAAGTAATGTTGGATGCTTATGAATGAACAATTAAATCCTCCCCCCACCAATTATCTCTTCAGCCCTGACACAGCAGGAGTGACACCAGTGCTCCCACTCCAAGTTCAGATACTGATGGTACTGCTACACTTTAGCAGCTGAGGAGTCATGACCAAGTCACCACTTGTCTCTAGGGGAACAAACACAGATCTACTGTGGGTGACTTTAAAGCATAAGTCTAGCCTTATGAATATTGAAATTTCTATTTCTGAGTTAAGAACATAAAACAGATCTCTTTCAAGAAAAACAGATATTAGAGATAAAAAGGAAGAATTAAACATTTTGAAGGATTTAGATTATGGGCCAGTGACCCAGAAGTAATTAAGACATAATTAAGGTGCAATGTAGTGTAGGGACAGAGTTAATTTGTATGCATTAAAGTGGAACCCAATCATATATTTAAGCTGTGGGAGCTTAAATCAGGAAATCCTCAGAGTTCTAGCCAAAACCAAATGAACATCTACATGAGAATTTTCACCTTTGCCTAGCAGCTGTTGTCTTTGTTCTGTGCTATTCAATACTTTCTGGCAACAGCCCCAGGACCCCTGGCCCCAGGGGAGCCCATGCATCCCAAGCTGGGTTGATCATCCCCAAACCACCACCCACTCCATTTCAGTGGTAGTCTGGGATGCATATATAAATCAAACCGTCATTCCAAGCTTCTACCCAGACTTTTCTACTGAAGCTTGGGGCAGATGCTCACTCTTGCCTGTTGGGTCACATGCAAGAAGGATCTGAATTGGAAGCTGTCCAAAGTCATGTTCCCCACCAACAGGGTAAAAGAGAGAAGGGTAAATAGTGAGTCCTGGCAACCTTGAGAACCATTATAATCTTCAAGAACCTAGAGTTGTGCCTGGTTCTAGCTTTTCTTTTTATTTTAGATTTAAGTGTTTAAAAATAATAATAATAGCTTCACCGAGAGATAATTCAGATACCATAAAATTCACTCATTTAAAGCACAGAGTTCAATGGTTTTAAATATATTCACAAGATTGTACAACTGGGGCCCCTGGCTGGCTCAGTTGGTTGAGGTCCATTTCTTAATTTCAGCCCCGGTTATGATCTCAGGGTCCTGGGATCAAGGCCTGCATTGGGCTCCCCACTCAATAGGCAGTCCTCTTGGGGATTCTCTCTCTTTCCTTCTCCCTTTGCCCCTTCCCCACTTGCATGCATGTACTCTCTCTCTCTCTCATAAATAAATCTTAAAAAAAAAAAAAAAGATTGTACAACCTTCACCAGTATCTAACTTTAGAACATTTTTTAAAAAGATTTTATTTATTTATTTGACAGACAGAGATCACAAGTAGGCAGAGAGGCAGGCAGAGAGAGGAAGGGAAGCAGGCTCCCTGCTGAGCAGAGAGCCCGATGCAATGCGGGGCTCCATCCCAGGACCCTGGGATCATGACCCGAGCCGAAGGCAGAGGCTTTAACCCACTGAAACATCCAGGTGCCCCTTTAGAACATTTTTATCATTCTAAAAAGATACCTCATCCGCATTAACACTCATTGCCAATTCCCCTTCCCCCAGTACCTGGCAACCACTAGTTTGCTTTCTGTCTATGTGGATTTTTGCCTTTTCCAGACATTTTTTTAAATTAACATATAATGTATTATTTGTTTCAGGGGTACAGATCTGTGAATAATCAGTCTTACACAAGTCACAGCACTAACCATAGCACATACCCTCTTCAGTGTCCATCACCCAGACACCCCATCCCTCCCTACCCCCTACACTTCAGCAACCCTCAGTTTGTTTCCTGAGATTAAGAGTCTTTATGGTTTGTCTCCCTTCCCAGTTTCATCTTGTTTCATTTTTCCCTCCCTTCCCCACCCCAAACCCCTGCCCTGCCTCTCAAATTCCTCATATGAGCTCTCTCACATGATAATTGTTTTTCTCTGGTTGACTTATTTCACTTAGTGTAATACCCTTTAGTTCCAAATTGCAAATGGCAAGATTTTGGCGGGGGGGGGGGGGGGGGGTGCTCATAGTATTTCATTGTATGTAACTATTCTATCTTCTTTATCTATTCATCTGTTGATGGACATCTAGGTCATTTCCATAGTTTGACTATTGTGGACATTGTGGCTATAAATATCTTGGTGCACGTGCTCCTTCAGATCACTACATTTGTATCTTTAGGGTAAATACCCAGTACTGCAATTGTTGGGACATAGGGTAGCTCTATTTTCAACTTTTTGAGGAAACTCCATGCTGTTTTCCATAGTTGTTGCACCAGCTTGCATTCCCCCCAACAGCGTAGGAGGGTTCCTCTTTCTCTGCATCCTTGCCAACATCTGTCATTTCCCGACTTGTTAATTTTAGCCATCTTGATAGGTGTGAGTTGGTATCTCACTGTGGTTTCGATTTGTATTTCCCTGATGCCAAGTGATGTGGAGCACTTTTTCATGTGTCTGTTGGCCAGTTGGATGTCTTCTTTGTAGACATGTCTATTCATGTCCTCTGCTCATTTCTTGGTCAGATTATTTGTTCTTTGGCTGTTGAGTTTGATAAGTTCTTTATAGATTTTGGATACTAGCCCTTTATCTGATATGTCATTTGCAAATATCATCTCTCATTCTGTCAGTTGTCTTTTGGTTTTGTTGACTGTTTCCTTTGCTGTGCAAAAGCTTTTGATCTTGATGAAGTCCCAATAGTTCATTTTTGTCCTTGCTTCCCTTGTCTTTGGAGGTGTTTCTATGAAGAAGTTGCTGCAGCTGAGGTTGAAGAGGTTGCTGCCTGTGTTCTTCTCAAGGATTTTGATGGATTCCTATTTCACATTGTGGTCTTTCATCCATTTTGAGTCTATTTTTTGTGTGTGGTGTATGGAAATGGTCCAGTTTCATTCTTCTGCATGTGGCTGTCCAATTTTCCCAACACCATTTGTTGAAAAGACTGTCTTTTTTTCACTGGTCATTCTTTCCTGCTTTGTTGAAGATTAGTTGACCATAGAGTTGAGGGTCCATTTCTGGGCTACCTATTCTGTTGCATTGATCTGTATGTCTGTTTTTATGCCAGTACCATACTATCTTGATGATGACAGCTTTGTAATAGAGCTTGAGTCTGGAATTGTGATGCCTCCAGCTTTGTTTTCTTTTTCAACATTCTTCAGACTATTCAGGTCTTTTCTGGTTTCATATAAATTTTAGGATAAGTTGTTCCATTTCTTTGAAGAAAGTTGATGGTGTTTTGATAGGGATTGCATTAAATGTGTAGATTGCTCTAGGTAGCATAGACATTTTCACAATATTTGTTCTTCCAATCCATGAGCATGGAAGTTTTTTCCATTTCTTTGTGTCTTCCTCAATTTCTTTCATGAGTACTTTATAGTTTTCTGAGTACAGATTCTTTGGCTCTTTGGTTAGATTTATTCCTAGGTATCTTATTGTTTTGGGTGCAATTGTAAATGGGATTGACTCTTTAATTTCTCTTTCTTCTGTCTTGTTGGTGTATAGAAACTGATTTCAGTGTATTGATTTTATATCCTGACACTTTGCTGAATTCCTGCATGAGTTCTAGCAGTTTTGGAGTGGATTCTTTCGGGTTTTCTACATAAAGTATCATATAATCTGCAAAGAGCGAGAGTTTGACTTCTTCTTTGCTGATTCAGATGCCTTATATTTCCTTTTGTTGTCTGATTGCTGAGGCTAGGACTTCTAGTACTATGTTAAATAGAACTTCAAGCACTATGTTGAATATGTTGACTTCTAGTACTATGAGGCTAGGACTTCTAGTACGATGTTGCATATGTTGAATGAAAAGGTGATAGTGGACATCCTTGCCATGTTCTTGACCTTAGGGGAAAAACATCCATTTCTTCCAGATTGTCAAATTTGCTCGAGTATAGTTGCTCATAATATGTTCTTATAATTGTTTGTATTTCCTTGGTGTTGGTTGTGATCTCTCCTCTTTCATTGATGATTTTATTAATTTGGGATCAATCTCTTTAGTTTTTGATAAGTCTGACAAGGGGTTTATCAATCTTAATAATTCTTTCAAAGAATCAGCTCCTAGTTTCGTTGACCTGTTCTACTGTTCTTTTGGTTTCTATTTCGTTGATTTCTGCTCTGGTCTCTATTATTTCTCTTCTCCTACTGGGTTTAGGCTTTATTTACTGTTCTTTCTCCACCTCCTTTAGGTGTAGGGTTAGGTTGTATATTTGAGCACTTTCTTGTTTCTTGAGAAAGGCTTGTATTACTATATACTTTCCTCTCAGGACTGCCTTTGCTGTATCCAAAAGATTTTGAACAGTTGTGTCTTTCATTTTCATTTGTTTCCATGAATTTTTTAAATTCTTTTTTAATTTCCTGGTTGACCCATTCTTTTTTAGTAGGATGCTCTTTAGCCTCCTTGTATTTGAGTTCTTTCCAATTTTTCCTCTTGTGACTGAGTTCTAGCTTCAGAGCATTGTGGTCTGAAAATATGCAGGGAATGATCCCAATCTTTTGGTACCGGTTGAGACCTGATTTGTGAGCCAGGATGTGATCTATTCTGGAGGATGTTCCATGTGCACTAGAGAAGAATGTGTATTCTGTTGTTTTGGGATGGAATGTTCTGAATATATCTGTGATGTCCATCTGGTCCAATGTGTCATTTAAAGCCTTTATTTCCTTGTTGATCTTTTGCTTAGATGATCTGTCCATTTCAGTGAGGGGGGTGTTAAAGTCCCCTACTATTGTATTATTGTTGATGTGTTTCTTTCATTTTCTTATTAATTGATTAACATATTAGGCTGCTCCCATGTTAGGGGCATAAACATTTAATAGACATTTAAAATTGTTAGATCTTCTTGTTGGACAGACTCTTTAAGTATGATACAGAGTCCTTCCTCATCTCTTTAAGTCTTTGACTTAAAATCTAATTTATCTGATATAAGGATTGCCACCCCAGCTTTCTTTTGATGTTCATTAGCATGCTAAATTGTTTTCCCACCCCCCTCATTTTAAATCTGGAGGTGTCTTTGGGTCAAAAATGAGTTTCTAGCAGACAGCATATCGATGGGTCTTGGTTTTTTATCCATTCTGATACCCTGTGTCTTTTGGTTGGGGCATTTAGCCCACTTACATTCAATTCGTATTAAACAATCAATTGTTTAACACAATTCGTATTAAACAATACGAATTTAGTGCCATTGTATTGCCTGTAAGGTGACTGTTACTGTATATTGTCACTGTTCCTTTCTGGTCTGTGTTAGTTTTAGGCTCTCCGTTGTTCAGAGGTCCCCTTTCAGTATTTCCTGTAGAGCCAGTTTGGTGTTCACAAATTGTTTAGTTTTTGTTTGTTCTGGAAGCTTTTTATCTCTCCTTCTATTTTCAATGACAACCTAGCTGGATTATAGTATTCTTGACTGAATATTTTTCTTGTTTAGTGCTCTGAATATATCATGCCAGTCCTTTCTAGCCTGCCAGGTCTCTGTGGGTAGGTCTGCTGCCAGTCTGTTGTATCTATATTTCTACCACTTGTCCTGAGCTGCTTTCAGGATTTTCTCTTTGTGACAGAAACTTGTTACTTTTACTATTAGATCATGAGATGTTGACCTATTTTTATTGATTTTGAGGGGAGGGTTCTCTGTGCCTCCTGGATTTTGATGTTTGTTCCCTTTCCCAAATTATGGAAGTTCTCTGCTATAATTTGCTCCAATATACCTTCTGCACCCCTCTCTCTTTCCTCTTCTTCTGGGATCTCAATTATTCTAATATTGTTTCATCTTATGGTATCACTTATCTCTCGAATTCGCCCCTCAGGGTAACTCTCTTTTGCTCAGTGTCTTTAGTCTCCATCATTTGGTCTTCTATATCACTAATTCTTTCTTCTGCCTCATTTATCCTAGAAGTAAAAGCCTCCATTTTTTATTGCACCCCATTAATAGCTTTTTTTTTCAACTTGGCTAGATTTTAATTCTTTTATTTCTTTTCTTTATTTCTTTATTTTTAAATTTATTTTATTCATATTTATATATTTGTATTATATATTTATAAAATAAATATATATTTATGTTTTTATTTTATATATTTTTATTTTATTTATTTTTATTTCTTTATTCTTTCTTTATTTGTTTATTTCTATTTCTTTTGTTTCTCCAGAAAGAGATTTTATTTCTCTTTGAATGGATTCTCTAGTATCTTCTATGCTTTTTTCAAGTCCAGCTTGCATCTTAATTATCGTCATTCTGAACTTTATTTCTGACATCTTACTAGTGTCCATAGATTAAGTCCCTAGCCATTGCTACTGCCTTTTGTTCTTTTTTTTGAGGTGAGTTTTTCCACCTTGTCATTTTATCCAGATAAGAATAGATGAATAAGAGAATGAAATACTAAAAGGGTAGCAACAACCCCAGAAAAATATACACTAACCAAATCAGAAGAGACTCAAAACTGGGGGGAAAAGAAAGGAGGAAAAAAAATACATACATACATATATATATATATATATATATATATATATATATATATATATAATTAGACTGGTGAATAGAACAGAACCACACACTTGATTTTGGGTGTATTTTGGTCTGTTAGAAGAAAGTTCCTACCAAAATTTTAAAGAAAGAAAACTTATATATATACAAAAATAAGGGTAAGCATGATGAAGAGATGGAATATTAACTGTAAAGTTGAAAATTTTAAAAGATTCTAGAAAAGGAATTGATAAGAAATTGGTTGAAAAAAAAAAGGGGAAAAAAAGGAGAGAATGTGATCAGGCTGGAGACTAGAACAAAGCCAAATGCTAGATTTAGGGTATATTTTGATCTGTTAGAAGAAACTGTATCCCAAAATTTTAAAGAAAGAAAAACTTATATATATACAAAACATAAGGTTAAATACAATGGAGGTATAGAATATGACTATAACAATGAAAATTTTTAAAGATATTTTAAAAGGTATTGATAAATAGTTTTAAAAGGTTAAAATAGGAAAGGGCAAAAATTTTAAAAATAGAATAAGAAAAAAAATTTTTTTAATGTAACTTTGAAAGACTAAAGAATCTTGAGGAAAAAGCCATAAATTCTATGTGCTGCATTCCCCTAGCTCTGGCATTCTGCAGTTCTCATTGATTAGTGAACTTGGTCTTGGCTGGATGTTCTTGCTAATCTTCTGGGGGAAGGTGCCTGGTGCAGTGATTCTCAAATGTCTTTGCCTGAGGTGGAATTGCACCACCCTTACCTGGGGGGGGGGGGCTAACTAATCTGTTAGGGTTTGCTCTCCAGAGCTTTTGTTTCCTGAACACTTTCCGTACAGCTTTGGAGGATGGGAATGAGGATGGCGGCCTCCCAATCTCCAGCCTGTAAGAGCTGAGAGCTCAAGGCCCCACTCCTCAGTGCGCCCTCAGAGTAAAGTAGTCAGTCATTCCTGTCTCCCTGGTCTTTGGCTGCACTCCAATCTCACCTAGCCTGTGACTGAGCATTTCTATCTCTGGCTCACGACCCCGTTTGGAGTCTCCAAACCCAGCAGATTCCTGCCGTGCACTCCTACACTGCTCCTCTTGGAGGATGAAGGAGGGGGTCTCCCTGGATCTGCCACTTGTGGGGTCCCTGCTTGAAGGGCAGTGGCCCAACTGTGCCTTGGACCATGGTTTAAGGTAACCGCAAGCTGAGAACCCAGTGCTTGCTTCTGTCTCTGCAGCTGGCTTCCCCACTCTGATATGTGGGACTCTGCTGCACTAAAACACCCCTGGTCTTTTTGTGTCCCTGAGGGTCCTGAGACCACACTGTCCCTGTGAGAGCTGCACTCTGCCACCCCCTCACCCTCCCACCTCCCCACCCCACCCCTACTTAGCCTCTAGAGTAACGTCCCTCAGTGGAGCAGACTTCTAAAAGTTCCAATTTTGTACCCCGCTGCTCTACTGTTTTCCAGGAGCTGGCCCCTCCCCTTCATGGCCTATCTTCCTATATATCACTCAGATTCATTTCTCCACATGTCCTACCTTCCAGAAAATGGTTGCTTTTCTTTTCCTAGAATTGCTGCTCTTCTCTGCTATCTCCTGTTGAGTTTGTAGGTGCTCAGATTGGTTTGATACATATCCAGCTGAATTCCTGGGACCCAATGATATTTTGGTCTCCTACTACTCCACCATCTTGCTCCTCCCCTTTTTCTAGACATTTTTACCCTTCTCTCATACTGGTTTAAATTGTTTTTGGTCTACCTCCCCAACCAAGGCAAGGGCAGTCATGCAAGGATACCAGAGGTAACCTAATAGTCCCTCAAAGGAGTAAGATTCTCTGGCAGGGCCTCTCCCCTTTCTCCCATAATCTGGGAACAGAAGATGACCTAAGTAAGTCTCTTAGTTTGGAGCTGCTAGTGGACTCACGTCTAGAGAGTGGTGAACTTTTGTGTGTGAATAAAACCATATGTACGTAAAGTTTTTAAGTGTACAGTTGATGGAATCAAGTACACTCACACCGTTGTACAACCATCACCACCATCCACATCCAAAACTTTTTCGTCTTCCCCAGCTGAAACTCTGTACCCATTAAACAACTAACTCTCCATTCCCACCTGTCCCACTGTCCCTGGGTAGCCTCCATTCCACTTTCTGTCTCTATGAATTTAACTAGTTTAGATACTTCATGTAAGTGAAATCATACAATATTCATCCTTTTGTGACTGGATTATTTCACTTGGCATAATGTATTCAAGTTCATCCATGTTGTAGCATGTGTCCATAATTCATTCCTTTTTTCCCCCAAATTGTTTCTATTGCAGTAAAATACACATAACATAAAATTTGCCATCTTAACCATTTTTAAGTGTACAAGTCACTGGTATTAAATATCATCATAATGGTGTGCTACCATCACTACTACTCACCTCCCAAACTCTTTTCATCTTCTAGAACTAAAATTCTATACCCGTGAAAAAATACCTCCCCATTCCTTCTTGCCTCCCAGCCTTAAGCAAGCATCATTCTGTTTTCTATCTCCTTGATTTTTAACTACTCTATATACTTCTTTTTTTTAAGTTTTGGCTTTTGTTTTTGTTTTTTGACAGACAGATCACAAGTAGGCAGAGAGGCAGGCGGCGGGGCGGGGGGAAGCAGGCTCCCTGCTGAGCAGAGAGCCTGATGTGGGGCTCAATCCCAGGACCCTGGGATCATGACCTGAGCTGAAGGCAGAGGCTTTAACCCACTGAGCCACCCAGGTGCCCCTATATACTTCTTTTTTTTAATGACAAGTTTTTTATTTATGTTTAAGATTTTTATTTATGTATTATTTGACAGAGAGAGAGAGACAGTGAGAGAGGGAGCACAAGCAAGGGGAGTGGAAGAGGGAGAAGCAGGCTTCCTGGCAAGCTGGGAGCCCAGTGCAGGGCTCAATCCCAGGACCCTGGGATCATGAACTGAACCGAAAGCAGATGCTTAACGACTGAGCCACCCAACGCACCCCTCTATATACTTCTTATAAGTGGAAATAGACAGTATTTGTCTTTTTGTGACTGGCTTATTTCACTTAGCATGTCTTTAAGGTTTATCCATGCTGTAAATATGTCATAATTTCTTTCTTTTTTTAAGTCTGAACAATATTTCACTGAGTGTATATACATATTTTGCTTATCCATTCATCTGTTGAAGGACACTTACGTTACTTCCACCTTTTGGCTATGGTGAGTAATGTGCTATGAACATGGGTATAGAAATATCTCTTTGAAACCATGCTTTCAATTCTTTTGGGTATATATTCAGAAGTAGAATTGCTGGATTAAGTGGTAATTCTGTTTCTAATTTTTTGAAGACCACCATACTGTTTTCCACCTCAGTGGTACCATTTTAAATTCCTACCAACTATTAGTGAACAAGGATAATAATTTCACTGTTATTTCCTTGGGTTTTTGTTTTTTGTTTTTTGTTTTTTAATAGTCAAACCTAACAGGTGTGAGGTGGTTTCTTGTTTGTAGTTTGCTTTACTTTTCCCTAATGATTAGTGATGTTGAACAACTTTCCATGTGCTTTTTTGCCATTTATATATCTTTTTTGATGAAGTGTCACTTTGAGTTCTTTGTTAATTTTAAATCATTATTTCTTTTTTGTTATATTTGGTGAGTTGGAGGAATTCTCTATATATTCTGGATATTAATTCTTTATTGGTATATAATTTACAAATATTTTCTCCTGAAGTCAGTCTCTTGTAGCTCTTGTAGATAACATTCAGTTGATCATATGTATGTTAATTTGTTTGTTTGGCTAGTTGGTTTTACTGATTACGCTTTATTAATCTCTCAATCTGTCTTGACTGGAAAACTTAATCCATTTACATGTAAAGTAATTACTGATAAGGGACTTACATAATTTTGCTTTTTGTTTTCATCTTATTGATTTTTTCAGTCCCTCGTTTCCTATATTACTTTTTCTCTTGTGCTTAATTTATTTTTTGTAGTATAATATTCCAATTCTTTCTTCATTTCATTTCATGTGTATTCTTTAGCTGTTTACTTTGTGGTTACCATGGGGATGACATAACATCCTAAAGTTAGAACACTCTAATTTGAATTTCTGTCAGCTTAACTTCAACAACATACAAAAAATTCTGCTCCCTTACAGTTTCATCCCACCATTTTAGCCACTGATATCACAAAATTACATCTTTATTCATTGTGTGCCCCAAAACATAAACTAAAAATTATTTTAAGTACATTAGTCTCAAGGCACCTTGGTGGCTCAGTTGGTTAAACATCTGCCTTCGGCCTGAGCCTTCAGCTCAGGTCATGATCCCCACATCCTGGATTCCAGGATGTGGATCCCAGGGAGCCACATCGGGCTCGCTGCTAAACAGGAAGTCCACTTTTCCCTCTGCTCCTCACCCCATTTGTGCTCTCTCTCTCTCTTGCTCACTCTCTCTCTCAAATAAATAAATGAAATCTTTTTTAAAAAAATAAATAAATGCATTAGCCTCTTCAATTATGTAGAAACCAAAATTATAATAATACTAGTTTTTTAGACTAATAATTTTATTGTATCTGTTAACCTATTAAATCACATAGATAACAAAAAGTGAAATTAAAAACTATTATTAAAAATTATGCTAGCTTTTGAAATTGCACATGTATTTACCTTTACTGAGCCCTTTAATTCTTCATACACCTTCATATTGCTATCTAGTGTCCTTTCATTTCAACCTGTAGGACTCCCTTTAGCATTTCTTTCAGGGCAGCTTTAATGATAAGTAATTCCCTCAGGTTTTGTTTATCTGGGAACATCTTAATTTCTCAGTCACTTTCAAAGGAAGGTTTTGCCACATATAGGGATCATAGTTGACATTTTTTCCTTTTAGCACTTTGAATATATCAGCTCACTACCTTCTAGCTTCCAAAGTTCTTTTTTGTTTTGTTTTGTCTTTTTAAGATGTATTTACAAATTTGAAAGAGTGAGAGAGAGCATGCATGTGTGCACACATGCACAGGAGTTGGGGAGCAGAGGGAAAGGGAAAGAGAATCTCAAGCAGATTCCCTGCTGAGTGCTGAGCCTGACACAGGGCTCAAACTCACAACCCTGAGATCATGACCTGAGATGAAACCAAGAGCAGGCTGCTTAACCAACTGAGACACCAGGTGACCCTTCTCCAAAGTTTCTAATGAGAAATCTGCTGACAGTCGTACTGAGGATGACTTATATGTGACTAAAAACATTTCTTGCTGCTTTCAAGATTTTCTTTTTCTCTGTCTTGGAAAAGTTCAGTATAATGTGTATTGGTGTAAGTCTTTTTTTTTTTTTAAGATTTTATTCATTTGCCAGAGAGAGAGAGAGAGCAAGCGAGTACACACAAGCAGGCAGAGAGGCAGGCAGAGGCAGCAAGAGAAGCAGGTTCCCTGCTGAGCAAGGAGCCCAATGCAGGACTCGATCCCAGGATCCTGGGATCATGACCTGAGCTGAAGGCAGCAGCTTAACCCACTGAGCCACCCAGGCGCCCTGGTGTAAGTCTTTTTGAGTTCATCTTGGAGTTCATTGAGTTTCTTAGATGTTTATGCTCATGTCTTTCAACAAATATGGGACGTTTTCAGTTACTATTTCTTCAAATATTCTCTCTCCCCTTTTTCTCTCTCAAGACATTCCCCTCTCTTTTTCTGAGACTCTCATGTGTACGTTGGTCTGCTTGATGGGGTCTCACAGGTCCCTTAGGCTCCATTCATTTTTCTCAATATTTTTCTTTCTGTTCCTTAGACACAATAATTTCCATTGCCTTATCCTCAAGTTCACTGATTCTTCTTCCTGCTCAAATCTACCTTTGGATGCCTGTAGTGATTATTTTTATTTCAGTTATTGTACTTTTCTTTTCTTTTCTTTTCTTTTTTAAAGATTTTATTCATTTATTTGACAGAGAGAAATCACAAGTAGGCAGAGAGGCAGGCAGAGAGAGAGAGGAGGAAGCAGGCTTCCCGCTGAGCAGAAAGCCCGATGTGGGGCTCGAACCCAGGACCTGGGATCATGACCTGAGCCGAAGGCAGCGGCTTAACCCACTGAGCCACCCAGGCGCCCCAGTTATTGTACTTTTCCATTACAGAATTTCATTTTATTTTTTTTTTTAGGTTTTCTGTCTCTTTGTTTTATTTCCATTCTGCCCATACATCCTTTTCTTAACTTTCTTTATGCCTTTTTTTTTTTTTTTTTTTTTTTAGTTCTTTGAGCACTTTTACAATAGTTATTTTGAAGTCTTTGTCTCATGAATCTGCCATCAGGTCTTTTTCAGGAACAATTTCTGTTGATTCATTTCTTTCCTTTAAATGGGCCATACTTGCTTGTTTCTTTGTATGCCTTGTGATTTTGTTGTTGTTGAAAATTGAACGTTTGAATCAAAAATGTATTAGCTCAGGAAATCAGATTCTCTTCCTTCCTCAGCGTTTACTGTTTTTTTGATTGTTGTAGGCTATCTCTGTGCCAAGGATCAGTCTGAGGTGTAAATTTAGTCTTCTCAGGTCTTTTCTGAGCCTATACCTTTTCCTGGGCATGTGCATTGGCTTTTAAATTTCTCTCACATAAGTTGTTTTTGAGTGTTCTAGTCTTTAGTGCCTAGTTCCTAAAAGAGAAAAAAAAAAAAAAAAAGACAAGTAAAAGAAAAACGAAAGGAGACAGGGTACCAGCCCTTTAAATACCCTAGAAATCAGTTCAGTAGGTGCTAGAAGAGCTTGTAACAATGAAGGAGGTCTAACAACAATGGCTGCCTACCTCTTTGTTTACATCACTAAGATCAGAAGCAGCAACAGCAATTAGAACACAGATCATTAATGTTTGGAGGACAAGGTCCTTTTTGCCCACCTGGCTCCCATAAGCCATTGCAAACTGCTCCAAAAACACATGCACAGCTGTGGACTGCCTAGCTGCCATGGGACTGGAGGTGGAGGATAGGTACCTGCCAGTGTGCTAAAAGCTGAAAATGACCACAATTTACCATCCAAGCCTCCAAGCCTTCAATAGACTCCAGAGTTCCAAAATAGTTACATCAGACAGATCTTACTGACACCATTGTTTTCTGATGGGGAGACAGATTCCTGGTGTTTCCTATTCTGCCAACTTCTCAGAATCTTTTGTTGATTCTGCCCCTTTTTTTTCCAGCTCTGTGAGCTACTCCAGTATCTATCCAATAAATCTAATGTTTGACTAAGCTGCTTTTGGCATTCTGTCACTTATGACCAATAGAATCCTAAAAAATACACCTGGGTTCTGTTCCAACACTGTAGAAAATTAAATATTTTCCCCAGAGTTGAGTACAACCATACATGGCCAGCAGTAACTGAAGGCTTCAAAAGTTTAAGACACATACTCACTTCAGCAGCACAAAAACTGAAAATTGGAATGATACAGAGAAGATTGGCATGGACCCTGCATAAGGATGACATGCAAATTCATGAAGCATTCCATATTTTTTAATCATGGAACACTACATCAAAAACTAATGATATACTGCATGGTGACTAACATAACATTTTTTTTAAAAGTTTAAGGCACTATTAACTCAAACAGAAAATTTCCATAGTACTTTTGCTAGCAACTTCACGGACCCCATGATCAAGTATATTATAACTAGGAGAGGAAGAACCTACCATGTTCCTAGTCTGTGGTTATCTGTCTCAGCTGAGGTATGCCTTAGAACAATAAGCAATGATAATGACAGTATCTGGTGCAATGAAAGGGTAGCATGTGAAGAATGGGTTACAAGCTATGTGGCCACACCCAGGCAGACTCTAAGCCAAGGATGGACGATGGCCCAGCAAGACCAAAAAAATGGCCCAGAGGTAGCTAGTGAGACATAACTTTATTGGAGAAGCTTACGCACAGGAAGTCCAGAAGCAGCCGACTATACAAAGCATTGCTGCTGGGATCTGCATGCAGCAAGCTTTTGTCCTGTAGCAACTAGCCTAGCAACTATCTGGAGCCTTTTCCCTCTTTGCTTGACCAGTGTTCCAAGGAAATCAAAGCCTGACATCCAGACGTTTTTTTCAGTAACTTCTACTCCTAATGTGGAGCTAAAATTCACAACTCTAAGATCAAGACTCTCATGCTCCACCAATTGAGCCACCCAGATATCCCCAGACAGTCTTCATTACCTAAGAGATCCTACAGTTTGGCCACCAGTGAAGCCCCTGACCTTGAACACCAAACAATATGTTTGGTTTTTTTCTATATATCCTACTTGATGAGAATATAGAGGAAGGATGGGATCTGTATATTCTCAAGATAGTGGTTAATGGGGGCATTCAGGCTGTGCTTATACAAACCAGCCTTCCAGCAATACTGTACTCTCCATACTAGTATACCCTGAATGGCCTGTATGTAGATAATTCTACATACCCTCTTCCTAGATAACCCTGGGGCCAGTATGGCAAGGTGCATTGCAACCAAATCCAACAGCAACAGTATAAGCCATGGCACCTAAATAATAGGAAAACACAATGGTTAAGAAACTATAGAAAATATTTTGCCAAAAAGAAGGCAAGTGATTTAACTGAGCACCACCAGGGTCAGTAGCCAGGGAATCCATACATTTAATGTGTGTGTTTAAACAACTCTGGCTTGGGAAATGCTGTAGGAATAGCCACCCAGCATTCCGTCTTGATGAGAGTATATGTCCCTCCTTGTGCTGCTGTTAACATGTCAAGAGCCACTCTATTTTGCAGAACTACCTGTCTTGTTTGGGAACTCTCCTCAGTAAGGAGGGCGATGGCCTTACAGGTGGAATTAAAGGTGACAGCTGTGTGTTTGGCTAGGGCCTCTCCTTGCCATCTACACTCAGGTGACCGCAAAGAAGGAGAAAATGGAGAGGGGATAGAACCACCAAGATGTTCTTTGGGTTTTATGTCGGGGCCTGACCACACTCCAATTGATTGATTTGTCCTGTAAGCAGGCAGGTAAATAGCTTGATAGGTAGGGGTACCCCTAGGTGCAGTGTGAGTTTGGTTGTAGAGTAAGTAGAGCTAGCCATGGGTACCCCATGCCCATAGCCATCCCCATGGAGAAGGGAAGGCACCTTTGACTCCTTAGCCAGGTATCCACAGTAACGAGTATAGTGTGATTGCTTTGTGGTGTGTGTATCCACCCCACATTATAACCTGGGGCATTTATGGTCCTGTTTTGCTGCTCTGTGCATGATGGGGCTACTCCTATAACTTGTACCTGGGTTGCAGTTAATCAACCCAGGCCGTCCCAAATGGCATATTCTATTGGAAGAGTCTTATTTATCTGCTCTCATACCAACTGGAAAATTTTCCTCTTTATGTCTTTTGGAAGGGGGAGCCAGATACTTGGGGGAACATGTATCAGTTCAGGTTGGAGCAAAGTGTTATATCAAGTGTAGAAACCTTTCCAAGTGCCAAGTTTGGCAATTAAGATTTGCCAGAGGAGGCCCACAGTCACTGATGAGGGAATTGACGACATACCTGACAGTTGGTCTTATTCTGTATAGAAGCTGTAGTCAGGTTTCCCATGCAGAATCTAAAAGCAAAAATGTAAGCTGCAGGGCGCCTGGATGGCTCAGTGGGTTAAAGCCTCTGCCTTCAGCTCAGCTCATGATCCCAGGGTCTTGGGATCAAGCTCCGCATCGGGATCTCTGCTCAGCAGGGAGCCTGCTTCCCTTCCTCTCTCTCTGCTTGCCTCTCTGCCTACTTGTGATCTCTGTCAAATAAATAAAATCTTAAAAAAAAATGTAAGCTGTTTAGTAGCCACCACAAAAGAAAAGTCATGATAGTTTAATAGAATATAGGAGGTGGTATTGTTCTGGGATCATACCACCCAACTGTGGTTTGGCTCTAAGTGTGTAGTAGGCAATCATTGGCCTCCCCAGTGGGGTAAGCCTGAAAAGGGTAGTGGGCATATAGCAATGCTCCATAGGTGAATATGATAGTGTCCTCTTCTTTATGAGAGGCCTGGAGTTGTATACCTTCATTGTCTTTGGTGGAGGGGGTGAAGAAATGGGATGATGGTTAGGTCCCGTTCTCTCCCTATTCCCCATCAGTGCCAAAAACCCGAACCATCATGGACTTCTTTTTCTTTTCTTTTCTTTTTTTTTAAGATTATTTATATATTTATTTGACAGAGAGAGAGACACACAGAAAGAGAGAGGGAGCGCAAGCATGGGGAGCGGGAGAGGGAGAAGCAGGTTTCCTGCTGAGCAGGGAGCCCAGTGTGGGGCTCAATCCCAGGACCCTGGGATCATGACCTGAATCGAAGGCAGACACTTAATGACTGAGCCACCCAGGCACCCCATCATGGACCTCTTTGCCATTTCCAGGGCCATGTAATTATATGTTCCCTGGTAGATGGATCTTGTGGCAGGACAATAAAAGGTTACTTTGTGCCTCTACCTACAGCAGAAAACATCCTTCCTGCATGCTGTCTACTTGTATTCTAAGGATGCCATCAGGTCCTTGAGGGAGTAGAGTACAGGCACTGGACTGATTGGAATGTACCTGTTCATTTAATGTCCTATTAACAGGCAGCTTGTCTAAAAGGCCTGTGAATGGATTTCTTGTCCCAATTGTTACAACAGTCTGTTCATGTGTTCTGTCAGTCCAGGTGCAGTGGGATTGTATAGTAGATGGAAATGCCAATGGATATCTTGAGTGTTGGCCCACTCTTGCAATTCATGTCCTGTAAAGTGGAAACCTTGGTCCCTGGCAATGGTAGTGGTACCCATAGGCAGCACACAGCTATTTTAGACCAAGGATTATAGCCTTCATGCTTACTGGAGTTGACTTGCAGGAGTCCTGAGTAAGTATGTCAGTACAAATCAAAGTATAACAGCAGCCATCAGAGAGGGGCAGGGGACTGATGCAGTCAGTCTGCCATCTCTGAATACAGTGCCACTCCCTTGTTATCTGTCCAGTGTCACTCAACAAAGATCATGCCTACTCCTGGGCACAGATTGAGCATTGTTAGCATATGGTTACAATGTCTTTGCAACGCCACAGTAAGCCCATTATTAGCAATGGCCCACAAGGGTCTGTTGTCCTCTGTGTGCCATCTTCTTGTGTAACTGGGTTGCGATGTCTTCTCTCATCAAATCTTCCAGGAGGCAGAGGTGGACCAACTCATAAGCCTGTTGATTACCAGACAGGGTGCATGCTGTGTGTTTGTCTATACAGTGAAACAGTGATATTCACATCTTGTATGCGCTGGAGTATGTCCTTCTACATGCCATTGCCCCAGAGCAGATGCCCTGCCACCATCCAGGCCTGGACCTCCCCCTGGAGAAGCCACATGGTCAACTCTTTGTAGACTGTCCAGCTATCTGTCCATATAAGAAGAGGGTCAGGCTCATGGAGGAGCACCATTCACGCTGCTCAAAGGTCAGCCCATTGATCTCTATGTCCAGTGCCAGTCTATCCAGATATTTCCAGTTAAGGGTTGGATGGCAATGGCTGTCCAGGTGCAGGGTTTGACCCTTGCTGAGCCATCAGCATACCAACCATGCTCAGGGATGGGTCCATCTCCTTCCTGCATGAAGGATGGCAGCTGGGGCAGCTCTGTTGTCTCAGTTAATGGCTGTTCTTCCATAATAACATAAGTTACAGGGCCAAGAATGGAGTGCAGCTCCCCACTAAGGGGACTATTTGTCAAGTCCCACATTGTTGCAATAAGCACGCCATTTCACTATAGCGGAGTCTGGGCCCTGCCTGACTTGGACTTTTGGGATGTATCCTTTAGCTATCCCACTGTAGGATGTGAGTGGGGCCAGTTAACAGAATCTCTTCAGTTATGTCTTCTACTTGCTGTAAGACATGGTAAGTAACACACAGCTATTATTCTAAAACACTATGTCACGTCTCAGCTCCTTTCCATAAATGTGGAATTGCCACAGCCCCATCCAAACCCTTCTTGGTAACTGGCTGCCTCCAATTCACATACTTATCCCTGTACAAGAATGTCTAAGGCTTGGATCTGTTTAACAGCTCTCCTGTCTTGTTCAAATCTTTGCTTACCTTTGAGGACCAGTTCCATGGGCTCCCTTTTCTACCAATCTGTAAAGGGCCAAAGAAATTAAACCAGGTAAGGGCAAAAAGGATGCCAAAACCCTAAGAGGCTGAGGAAAGTTTGGAACTGCTTTGGGGTGGTGGAGAAGGGGTATACCTGTATTTTATCAGTGACCGCCTCAGGAACAACTCTTGTCTTACCCGACCAGATAACACCCAAGTACGTGACTTGGAAGCTAAGACCCTGAATTTTCTGTGGGTTCATTGTCCATCCTCTCTTGTAGATGCTCTGGCAAAGTCTGCAAGAGTCCCCGCAGCAGAGGCAGTCTTCCCATGTTAACCTTATATCCTCAATGCCATGGGCCCACCTCACTAATTCGGGGAAGGAGAACAGGAAGAGGTCCCCAGCTACCATCCCATGACATATTGTGGGACTCTGCAGGTAGCCTTGGGGGAGCACTTGAAAGTTTTATCATTGTCCTTCCTACATGAATACAAATTAATCTTAGTTATCATAAAACTGCACTTGTCAAAGTCTTTTCCATGAATCTCCTGGAAAATGAAGCACTTTTGTAGGAACACTTTTTGCCAAGGCATCAGAATAAAACCGTAACTCTAAATAATAAAAGGGACTCCTGGGTGGCTCAGCCGGTTAAGGGTCTGCCTTCAGCTCAGGTCATGATCTCAGGGTCCTGGGATTGAGCCCCTCATTGAGCCCCACATCGGGGGTCCCTGATCAGCAGTAAGTCTGCTTCTCCCTCTTCCTCTAACCCTCCCCCTGTTCATGGTCTCTCTCTCTCTCTCTCAAATAAATAAATACAATCTTTAAAATAATAATAATAAAAGACTTTAAAATGGTCATGGGTAAAGATCTGATGAGCATTTCATATAAACCTGGTAAAGGCAAAACACAAACTTCAGTTTTCTGGGAAAATTTAAAAAAAAAAGCTTTGTTTACAATTTCTTATCAAGCACAGACCCACAATTCAAAAAAACTTTGTTATTTTTAACAGAGAGAAAAACCTAATCCTAATCTTATACCAATGGACTTTTAAAATATGTTCATTCCAAATTCTTTTCCAAAGATTTCCCTTCATGAACCTTCTACAACTTTCTTTTTTATTTAGATTTTATCCTAAGTTTTCCTTCTCTAAATAACTAGTCTCATTTCAGGACAAATTTACCTATTTTTCCTTAACAAAAATGTTTTCTTTTTTACACATCTCCTACTTTCCCTACACTCAAAGCTATTTTCCTTATCATTTCTAGGAGTCTGTATTACAAAGAGCCTTCCCCTCTCCTTTTTTTCCCTTCAATCTCTATGGGCACTGTTTTGGTTATTTCCTGGAATATTTATTTATTTATTTATTTATTTATTTATTTATTTTAAGATTTTATTTATTTGACAAACAGATCATAAGTAGGCAGAGAGCCAGGCAGAGAGAGAGGAGGAAGCAGGCTCCCCGCTGAGCATAGAGCCCGATGCAGGGCTCGATCCCAGGACCCTGGGATCATGACCTGAGCGGAAGGCAGAGGCTTTAACACACTGAGCCACCCAGACGCCCCTCCTGGAATCTTTATATCTAAATATTCCCTCCTGGAATATTTATATTTAAAAGACATGGTAAGATTCACAACTTCAAGGGACAGAGAAAGAATTCAAGTTTTCTCATAGGAGTTTTGGGAGAAATTGCATTTAAAATTGTTCTTTTTATTTGGGGTTAGAAAACTTGGGACATTTTGTCTGTTTTCTCATCAATCACCACAATATTTTTCATCACTTTTTAGATCTTCCACCTCGTAATGTCCTAATCAGGCTTTGTTACAAGTCCTGGAATCTTAATCCGGCATCTTATACCCTCCTAGCTTTGCAACACAGCAAGCTAAATCCTCGAATTTATCTTGTTCTCCTATCTAGCCTACCAGCCCCGAAGTCATCAGGCTAGTGGATCTCTTCATGTCCATTTCTAATCTTAGCTCATCCCTCAACTTCTAAACACAAGCCTTGGTGGCCAAACTACCCATGGTAGAGGCCAGCCCACCGTGGCTACCACATGCTTCCTTCCTGTCACAGAGCACAGTTCCTCCAATGAGTGCATTAGATTGGCTAGTGTTTTCTGGGCATCCCATGCTTATACAGCAATCCACAAGTATCTGATATATGGGCCATCCCTCCCCACAGGGATTCAATGACCAAGTCGGAATTTTCCCCTCAGAAGCCTTTCTCCCTTCTTCTTCTTCTTCCTCTTCTTCCTCCCCCTCCCCCCCTTCCTCCTCCTGCTTTTCTTTTTCTCCTCCTCCTCCTCCTTTTAGATCTTATTTATTTACTTGTGTGAGAGAGAGAACAGGAGGAGGTGCAGAGGGAGAGAGAGAAGCAGAGAACCTCAAGCAGACGCTGCACTGAGTGGGAGCTCGATCTCATGATCCTGAGTTAATGACCTGAGCTGAAACCAAGAGTTGGACGCTCAACCGACGGAGCCACCCAGGCATCCCTCAGATGCCTCTTTCTTAAGATTACTTGCATGAGCCATCCCTCCCCACACGAAGATTGGTGGTCAACTCAAGATGTCTCCCTGCAAATTTCGCTTTTTCCCTTTCTGACATCTCTGTGCTCGTAAGTTTCTCTGGCCTCCTGGCTGGCTCACCAATTGTGGAGCTGCACCCTGGTGGACTCGAAGCCAACGGTGGCTGACAGGACCAAAGAAATGGAGACCCAACAAATGACCCAGTGACAGCAAGGGAGACATACTTTCATTAGGGCACTTAAGTCCAGGGAGTCCAGGAGTGGCAGACCGGACAAAGCATCCGCAGCTGGGATGTATATGCAGCCAGCTCTCACAGTGTATACGTATATGCATGTATACACAGCCAGCTCTCACAGTGTATACATATATGCATGTATATGCAGCCAGCTCTCACAGTGTATACGCGTATGCATGTATACGCAGCCAGCTCTCACAGTGTATACGCGTATGCATGTATACGCAGCCAGCTCTCACAGTGTATATGTGTATGCATGTATACGCAGCCAGCTCTCACAGTGTAACTAGCCTAGCAACTCTCTGGAGCCTTTTCCCTCCTTGAATGGCCAGCGTTCCAAGGAAGTCGGGGCCTGCTGTCCAGACATTCTTCGTTACCAAGGAGATGCTCTGGCTTGGCCACCCCTGGAGCCCCTGACCTCCAATGTTGAATAACATGTGTTTTCTACATACCCTGCTTGATATGAATACAGAGGAAGGACAGGATATCTATATTCTCAAGATAGTGGTTAATGGGGGCATCGAGGGCATGTTTGTACAAACCAGCCTTCCAGCACATACCATACACCATGTGTAAACCTCAGAAACGATCTCAGCATTTGACACTTAATTATAGAGAAAAAAATTTTCAAAACCTCAAGTAGGCCTGTCAGAAAGATTTGCCTTGGCTTTTTATCCAGGGCTGGGTTGACGGTTCTCGGCACTCATGGTAATTAGCCCTACCCTAACATGCAGCAAGTCCCCACACATTCCCCAGCTCCTCTGGCTCGGCTGTAAGGGCCTTACCCTAACCAATGCCCTACACACCCTCACCCAACCTCTGCTCTTCATCTTCCACCTTATGCCCATCTCCTAATTTGCTTCAACCCTGGGGAGCTGTTTTCGGCTCCCCCTCCATGCCTACATAGTCCCATCTTTGCTTGCTGATGTCCTGCCTTCTGCTGGCCCTCGTACCCTGAAGGCCAGCTCAGATGCTTTCCATCGGCACAAACAAAAGTGATGTACTTATCCCTGAATTCCTAGACTCCTTCGTTATCACTCTCTGACCACTGTTGCCCTGTCTGCCTTTCCCCCCTCAAGTGTGTCATCCCTTAGGCTACAGACTGTAGCTTTTCATTACCCACACTCCCCAAAAGAGTTTACAGCACATTTTTGTTGAATGAAATGAATAAACAGACGAGTGTTTCTTGCCACTCAAGGCCCTCCATACCTGGTCTAACTCTATCAGCCCCTTTTCTTTGGCCTCTTCCCATATATGCTCCGTGCAGGTCATTCTTGCCATTATTCCCTGGCTACACTCTGTTGACAAGAAGTCTTTGCTCATGTTAAGTCTGCAAGTACCCTTTCAAGTATTCAATCTTTATTCATTCATTCATTCATTCACTCACTCACTCATTCTGTCACTCAAATATTGGCAGAGCATCTGCTGAGTGCCACTCACTGGGCAGAGGCACTGAGAACACAAAAATGTCAAAGAATGGCTCCTCATCTTCCAATGTGATAAGGGAGATGTATGTAAATTGAGCGCTACAAATACTGTATGGTACTATTGGTCCATATCGGAGGTATGAACACAATAATGTGGGGACAGGATATAAGTAGAAAGTTAGGGGTCTCCCAAAAAACAAAAACAGACATAGCTTTCTCGACATAAGAAAAGTCATTTTGGGGGGCACCTGGGTGGCTCAGTGGGTTAAGTCTCTGCCTTCGGCTCAGGTCATGATCACAGGATCCTGGGATTGAACCCCACATTGGGCTCTCTGCTCAGCAGGGGACCTGCTTCTGCCTGCCTCTCTGTCTACTTGTGATCTCTTTCTCTTTGTCAACAAAATCTTTTTTTTAATTTTTGAAAAAAAAAGTCATTTTGGGCCCCTAGCTATCTTGGGAAAGAATGGAAGAACAATGGGGGGCGCCTGGGTGGCTCAGTGGGTTAAAGCCTCTGCCTTCGGCTCAGGTCATGATCCCGCGGTCCTGGGATGGAGCCCCACATCAGGCTCTCTGCTCCGCGGGGAGCCTGCTTCCTCCTCTCTCTCTGCTTGCCTCTCTGCCTACTTGTGATCTCTGTCAAATAAATTAAAAAATAAATAAATAAAATATATATATTTTTTTATTTTTTTTTAAAGATTTTATTTATTTATTTGACAGAGAGAAATCACAAGTAGGCAGAGAGGCAGGCAGAGAGAGAGGAGGAAGCAGGCTCCCTGCTGAGCAGAAAGCCCGATGCGGGGCTCGAACCCAGGACCTGGGATCATGACCTGAGCCGAAGGCAGCGGCTTAACCCACTGAGCCACCCAGGCGCCCCTTTTTTTTTTTTTTTTTAAAGATAAAATATATATTTTTTAAAGTCCATTAAAAAAAAAAGAATGGAAGAACAAGCAGCCACTATCAGGCCAGGAGAAAATCTAATCATATTCAAGAGTGAAGACTGACCTGATGCACACTCTAGAGTGATCTCTGCAGGACTGAAACCCCTTTGAGCACTCAGATACCAGGCCCACAAGAGCCAGAGAATTGATGACGCTAACCCTTGCCGACCCCAGTGACTTTGATCTGGACTACGTCACCTTAAGAAGAATTTTGCCCCAATTCCATGTTTTATTCCCCATTCCACAAGCTCCTTCATGAATATGCATGAACCCTTAGCTTAAAACTTTCCCGATTTTGTTGTTGGGGAGACACTGCTTTAGAAAAGATTCCTCGTGTTCTCCTTTTCTTGTTACAAGTAAATCCTTTTCCCATTCTTTAGCATGGTTGTTTCTTTTGGCTCAACACCTACCAAGAGGCAAACCCAGTTTCAGGTAACAAATCTAGCAACCCAGATGGGACCTCTTGCCTAACCACTTTGAGTTTCTCCAGCTTCCACAGGCGACACAGTGGGCAGTGGTAGTGGGAGTTCAACTGTCCAAACTCATCTGTGTTGTTAGGGAACCTCCAAGGAAGGTCGTAAGAGAATCCCTCTCGTAGTCTGATTTATCAGATCTGTGCACCTAGACTCACTGAACGGTCTTAGCGGCAGCTCCAGACATTTTAATTAGAGGGTTCCTTTAGAAACGTGAGTGGCAATTACCCCACAAATTGACTTTAGGGCTCTGCCCCATCTCAAGTGGGTAAAGGAAGGGCTTGGGGTCTGCACAGCTCTCTGGTTTGGTACATTTGGAGAACCTGAGGGATTGTAGGACATCCTAGTCTTTCCAAGTCCAGGAAGCTGATCAGGGATGCCTGATCCTTAAAGCTCGCAGTGAGATAAATCTCAGATTCTGGAGATTATCTGTCTAGAAATTGTAGAGAGGTGCTGGCTCGGTATTCTTTTTTTTTTTTTTAAGATTTTATTTATTTATTTGACAGAGAGAGATCACAAGTAGGCAGAGAGGCAGGCAGAGAGAGAGAGAGAGGGGACTGGCTCAGTATTCTTGAGCAACCTGAATGCACACTTTGAAATTATCAATTGGAAGAGCTTATTTACCAACTCTCTAGAGAAGCAAATTTTCGGTGCGCTAAGAATAGCCAAACCTGTGTCTCTACAAACCCCTATTGCAAACGTCTTGGTAGTTAGAGACAAATCTTTAACAGAGATCTAAGGATATGGGAATTTGGATGTCAATCCCCTTCATAGCCCACTAAGGTGCATCCTGAGTCATTAGAAGCTTTTTGGAGATACCCCAGTGATGAAGAAACAACTTGTTTTCTTCTATAATACTGCTTGGCCACAATACCTGCTAGAAGACCAGGAAAAATGGCCAGAAAATGTCTTGTTAAATTATAGTAGCATACTCCAATTAAACCTACTTTGTAGGAAGGAAGAAAAATGGGATGAGATCCCTTATGTACAATGCTTTATGGCCCTTTGCCAAAGTAAGGAATTGCAGAAGAAATATGCGCTTAAATATACTCAACTACTTGGCTCAGGGAATAAGATCATGCTCCCTGTTTGGGAGGAACCCCTTAAAGATCCGTTAGTGCTCCCTTTGTGGGGGATTTAGAACAGGGCCCCAGTTCTGGACCCCACCTGCAAGTCCTCCAGATCCCAAGTCACTGCTAGATCCACTCCCTGTTTACTCTCTTGATCATCTAAAGCACCTCCACCTTACTCAGGAAAAGGAGAACCTAATGATGAGCTCACAGTGCTCAGCCCCACCGGTACTAGGAGTGGACATTCTTATCAGATTCAGAATGTCTGCCCTCTGAGGCAGGTCCCAGAAGGAAATTTGATCATTATGCGTGTACCTACCCTTCTCTACCTCCTACCCTGCACAATTGGAAGCAAAATATTCAAGGACTCCGGCCGACCTGCAGGGGTTTGTTAACATGATGGACACTATGTTTATGGACCATAACCCCATTTAGCGAGATATTCAAAGCCTATTAACTACCCTACTTACAGGGGAAGAGAAGGCAAGTTTCCTTGCTCAAAGATAAGGCAGAAGCAGACAAGCAGCATGTCACCCAGCCAGACGGTGTGATTTGGGGATCTGCTGAGCATTCAGCACCAACCACTGGGACCCAGATGCCTGGGAGGGAGGGGTTGGGGGGGATGTGGAAAAGCTGGAACATTACAAGTAACTGCTCCTCAAAGGTATAAAAGCTGCAGTGGCTCGACCAGTTAACTGAGGCACGGTAAGAAACATGCCACAAAGAAAGAATGAAAATCCCTCTGCCTTTTTGGAAAGAGTTAGTGAATGCCTTAGGCAATAGACCACCCTGGACTTGAAGGACGCAGGAAATGCTACGAAAGTAAACACTATCTCTGGGGCACCTGTGTGGCTCAGTCGTTGAGCGTCTGCCTTCAGCTCAGGTCTTGATCCCAGGGTCCTGGGATCGAGCCCCACATTGGGCTCTCCGCTGGGCGGGAAGCCTGCTTTTCCATCTCCCTCTCCTTCTCCCTCTCCCTCTCCCACTCCCCCTGCTTGTGTTCCCTCTCTTGCTGTGTGTCTCCCTCTGTCAAATAAATAAATAAAATCTTAAAACAAACAACCAAACACTATCTCTTGTCTCAGAGCGCTCCAGACATTACCACAAACTTCAAACGACTGCAGTAGGACCTAACACCTGCCCCCTCCCAACTGGTTGAGGTGGCCTTCCAGGTCTTCAAAAACCGAAATGTGGCAGAGGAATAAAAAGAAGACAGGAAGATGAAGAAATAAGCTGCCGTGTGGGCAGTGGCACTGCAGATCACCTCAGGTGACCCAGGAGAAGAAAAGAAGACATAACGAGTGAGTGTCCCCTACCCCAACGTGGGATACAGAAGCCACGTGCAAAGCTGGGACCCAACCGATGTGCATACTGTAAAAAGGAGGGATATTGGGAGAGGAGATATCCTGACTGTCCCCAGATGGGAAAGACCCAAGCTAAACCCTCTTTCTTTCAATTCCTGGTGACTGGGGAAGAATATTGACACCGCCTGGGAACTCCCCAGTTGGCTCCTCAACCCTATGGCCCCAAGGAGCCCTGGGTCACCTTAGATAGAGTGGGAGAGCCGATTGAATTTTTGCTGGATACCAGGGCTACATTCTCAGTGTTGACTACCCAAAAGGGCCCCCTCTGCAAGAGACAATGCAACATTGAGGCGGTGTCAGGAAAAGGAAATACAAGAAAATTTTTGAGCCTCTGACCTGTGGAAATAGGTTCAAAAAACTTTAAAACACTCCTTGTATAGTCCAGAATGCCTGATCTCTCTGTTAGGGAAAAATGTGCTGGTCAAGTTGGGAGGCACTATATATCTAAACCAAGGTAGAGCTGTGATAAATGTACCAAAACACAGAGGGGTACACCTCTGGCACTCCTTACTCAGAATCCTCCCATGCTGGAAACTAGTCCTGCCCACAGACTTGACCAGTTTAAGTGGGAGGGAAGATATGCTGAGCTGTGAGTGCCCAACCTATAAAGGTTTTAAGAAATTCAGTGGATTGCTGGCCAAAAGTTAAACAATATCTCCTTAGACTGAAGGCAAGAAGGAAATAAAACTTGTAATAGTTTGCTAAGCCAAGGCTTGATAAGACCCTGCCAATCTCCCTATAACACCCCAAAATTACCTATTTAAAAAAAAAAAAAAACCAGGAACAGAAAAATATTGATTTGTCCAAAGTCTTAGGGTAATAATGAGGCTACACAGGATATTCATTCTTGCTCCCGAACCCCTATACTCTGCTCACTCACATACTGAGAGATAACAGGTTTTATATCATTCTGGACCTTAAAGACGCTTTTTTTCTCTATACCCCCAGATGAGGCCTCAAAAGAACCATTTACTTTTGAATGGGAAGATCCCCACTGGTATCAAAAGCAGCAGTATTGGGACACCAGGGTGGCCCAGTTGGTTACGCATCTGTCTTCGGCTCGGTCATGATCCCAGGGTTCTGGGATTGAGTTCCATAATGGGCCCCTTGCTCAGTGGGGAGCCTGCTTCTCCCTCTGCCTGCCACTCCTCCTGCTTGTGCTCCTTTCTCTCTGATAAATAAATTAATAAAATCTTCAAAAAAAGGGGGGGGGGCAGCAGTATTGCTAGACTGTTATGCCCCAAGGGCTTAAAAGCTCTCCCACTAGTTTGGAGAGGTTTTGAGTCAAGATTTGACAAGACTACACCTAGAAAGGGGGACAGTCCCCCAATATGTTGATGACATTCTTATAGCCAGCCCAACACAAAGGTCCAGATATCTAAGACAGAGGTCAGATACTTAGGATGCTTGATCTCTGAAAGACAGGGGAGACTCCCAGAGGGCAGAAAGCAAGCCATATACCAGCACTCAAGAGCAGTGAGGGGTTTTTTGGGAATGGTGGGATTTTGCCAGATATAAATTCCCAACTTTGGTCTGATTGCAAAGCCCCTTCATGAATAATTGCAGACACTGGAAACTGACCCTTTTGAATGGGACAGCCAAAATGATCAAGACCTTTATTTTATTTATTTTTAAAGATTTTGTTTATTTATATGTCAGAGAGAGAGAGAGAGTGCACAAGCAGGGGAGCACCAGGCAGAGGCAGAAGCAGGCTCCCTGCTGAGTAAGGAACCCAATGTGGGACTCAGTCCCAGGACCCTGGGATTGTGACCTGAGCCAAAGGCAGACACTTAACTGACTGAGCCACCCAGCATTCCTGATCAAGACTTTTAAAAACTAAAAGAACTACTACTTAGCTCTGATGCTTCAGGCCCTCCTGACCTCTGACCTCTCAAAGCCTTTTGAACCATCAATCCATCCATGAGAGACAGGGACTACCCTTGGGAGTCCTCACCCAAATGTGGGGACATGTGAGGAGAGTCATAACAGACTTTTCAAAACAGTTAGAGGGCCACCATGCCTGCAGGGCAGTGGCGGCTCCTTGCTTACTGATATAAGGGGCAGAAACACTTACTAGGGGGCAGTCTTTAACTCTGTGGATTCCCCATCAAGTGAGACAAATTCTGAATGTCAAAGGCCGTAATTAGCTAACAGATGACAAACTAGGCCAATTTCAAACCCTGATACTAGACACCCCAGACCTGCTTATCAAGTCATATCAAGCTTTGAATCTGCCACATAGCTTTAACCCACATGAGGGTAGCCCCCAAAGGAAAGCTAAAACTCAGTCCTTTTGAAATGATGTATGTCTGGGAATCCTTTCCCAGGATGCTTGGTCTATTTCCATGCCTACGTCATGCCCATGGGTGTGGCCTGAAATAGACATGGAAACAGAAAACACTATTAAACACATGATACAGGTAGGGAAAGCTGTTACTGGACTGAGCCACCATGCCAGCCTAAGCTTTCCAGCCCCCACAAAATAAAAAGTCATCTCTATGAACCAGGAGACTGGGTGTATCTGAAGACATGGAAAACAGGTACCCCCTCAGATCAACTACAGCATTTATGGAATGGGCCTTATTTAGTGTCATTAACCACCCCTTCTTCCTTTAACCTGCAGGGAATAAAAGCTTGGATCCATCATTCCAGAGTAAAAAAGACAGCTGAACCACTCTTGGGCAACAAAGAAGGGGATGAAACAGACTACAGCTATGAACTGGTGTCAGATCTCAGGCTCCTCCTCAGAAAATCCAGTTACCCAGGGAGAGTTAAATTCCTGAGTCATCAAATTTAATGTGCCCTGAAGTACTAGAAATGATGGACTCTTCCTATTCGACTCCTACATCTCTAGACTCCTAGTAAACTTTGTCACTTCCTGATTGTAACAAATTCAACTTCAGATTGTTCTTTGAAGAACCTTTAAGGAACACTCCAGGGGATAATATAAGCTTATCTAGCTTGAGCAGCAGGAGAAGAATTTCATTTCTTTAACCAGGGAGACCACAACACCGAAACTCAGCAGGAAGCAGTTACAGAAGACTGACCTCCGCCCGTGACCCCTCAAGAATGAGGAATGAAATATCTCAAGGGAGGCTCTTGCAAGCAGAAAGAGCTAGCGGTGCCCCGAAAAACAAAGACAGACATAGCTTTCTCAACATAAGAAAGGTCATTTTGGACCCCTGCCATCTTGGGAAAGAATGGAAGAACAAGGAGCCACTATCAGGCCAGGAGAGAACTTAATCATATTCAAGAGTGAAGACTGACCGGATGCATACTCTTGAGTTATCTCTGCAGGACTTGAAACCCCTTTGAGCACTCAGATACCAGGCCCACAGGAACCAGAGAATTTGAGAGCTGAGGTTCTTGTCTCAGGGAGTTGAAGAATGAATCTCCCAGACAAAGAAGAGTGAGTAAAGCAATAGAAGTTTATTAAGGAAGGACGCAGGAAAAGCTCTCAGTAGTGAGAGGGGTCCCGATAGGGTTGCCACTGAGGGCTTTTAGGGATGGTCTTTTATAGAAAGCTAAGCAGGGAACTTAAATCCTTTTAACATCTCTATTGATAACACCATTGAGTAAGGACTAGTGATAACACCTTCAATGGCTTACTTCCTTTTTAGGATCCAGTAATCTTGGTTGGTTATAAGTAGCTATTATAACAAGACCCCAACTCTGACCGTAGGACAGGATGTTCTGGTTTTTCCCCTTATCTCTGGTTTCCTTCTATCTCCCACATTTTTAATTTTGTTAACCTGATCCCATGGCCCCTGACCTATCTCTCCCTACCTAGCCCTACCTGTTCCTCACTCAAATTGATGGTGTTGACTCCTGCCAGCCCTGGTGACTGTGATCTGGACTGAGTCGTCTGAAGAGGAACTTTGCTCCAGTTCCATGCTGTACTCCCCATTGTACAAGCTCCTTCATGATTACATTTTCACCCTTAGCTTAAAACTTCCCTGATTTTGCCATTGGGGAGACACCGCGTTGGGAAAGATCCCTGGTGTTCTCCTTTACTTGCTGCCAGTAAAACCCTTCCTTTTCCCATTCTTTGGCTTGGTTGAGTCTTTTGGCTCAACACCTCCCAAGAGACAAATCTAGTTTTGGGGAACAAGAGGAAGGAGTGGTTAACTCTACCTGGAAGGTGGGGGACCACGTTCAGGGGAACTTCACAGAGGAGATGATGTGGTTTTGGAATATAGGTGAGGTCTGGTGGGGTGGAGTCGGGAGCCAATGACTGAGAAAGAATTCTTGAGTCTTTGGTGCAAAATGGAGGTTTATTAAAGCACAGGGACAGGACCCATGGGCAGAAAGAGCGGCTGCCCCAGAGTGGTGAGGGGTGGCTGATTATATTGGGGTTGGGAGGTAAGGAAAACAGAGGTTTTCAAAAGGATTTTCATATGTTAAAGAAGACTCCCAGGATACCTGAGGCCTTGCCATTGTCAAGTTAAGGTTGTTTTCCTTCTGGTAAGGCATTAATATGAAGATAGTTGGGAGCTTCCTGGAATAACATTACACCCTGCCCACTTCAAATATCTGTCAACTGGCTGCTGGTTATAAAGACATTTAATTATATCTACATTTCCTTCTGGAAGCAAGGGTATTGATAGAAATGCTTTGTTCTTGTAGATTGCCAAGACATTTGAAAACTGAGGGAGATTCATATCTTGCAGGATTGTGATCTTTGTAAATTTAACTATTTGTTTTTCCTTTCCTTTAGGGCAGCCCAGAGTGTATGAGGAATGTCACATATATCCCATGGGGGCGTTGTGGGGTGTCAGCTTCTGATTTGTCCTCAGCTTGCCTTCTGTTCCCTTATCAGAGATGCACCTTCCAACACCAAGTATCATGCAGAGGGTTGTTGTTAAGGGGGTGATTCACAGTGAAGGGTAGTGGGCAGTTCTGGGTACAAAACTTCCAGTCTCCTATGAGGCTCTCTCCCCAACTGGGAACTTCTCCCCATGCTGAATGTGGGTGTCTCCTTCGAATGGGATTAGGAGTCTTACATTTGACTTACTTTTGGGGTCTTAACTTGCAACCTCCCCAACTGGTCAATAAATTCCTTGCTTAGGTAAGGGAAATCTCTAGTTCTGCTCTAGACAAATCACACCTGGCCTACTAGTTGTTTGGTCCCTTAAAAGTACTTGCATCCAGTGTCATCATATTTGCCTTTATCTTATTAGTCAACTTCTCAGAGTTCAAGGGGTGATTCATTGCCACACCCTACATTTAACTGCTTCCTCCTACACCTAAGGTAAACTCCTTAAGGGTGAAGTCTATTTTTTTTTCCTTCCATGTATTGCACAATGCCAACTGTGCTAGGGTGCTGGTGAGGGTCAATGCCTTCTGTGTTCTCTCCCTAAGGCAATTCCTCTTTCTCAACCTTCTCTCCTCTTTTTCCAAATCCTCCACTGCCTCCTATTCTTCCACCTCCTGCAGAAAATTGCCCTCTGTCCCAGGCAATGCTCTACCTAGAAAATGCAAAATATTTTCTGGCAGAACAAAGCCCTCCCCCAGGGGAGGATATTTTAATGTGGAACAGGATTAGACAGAGGTTAAATCTGCTGACCTTCAGCATCTCTTCCCTTCCTGAGATTTTATGATTCTGTTTTAAGGTATTGCTTTTAAGGTTCAAAGAGCTTGTTTGCTACAGTTCCTTGTTCTACAGATTTTTTCAGGTGTTATTATAGCAAAAAGAGGGAGGATGGGGAATATAAAGGTATAAAAACTATACCTTTAAATTGAGATTAGGAAATTGCTGGTCGATAGAACATGTTTATTGTGTTAGTCATTAATACATTTACAAATAATCTATGAATCACACAGTAATAAATTAAAGAAAATCAAATTCAGGGCCATTTAGAGGAACTAGTACATGTAACACTGCTTTGTAAACTCTGAATGCAAAAATAAGGTGTTATTGTTAATATCACTATTACTATAGCTGTCCTAAATGTGTGATTTTCTTAACTCAAGGCACAAGATTAAGAAGTCTAGAGATCTTTAAGTTCCTTGTCAATGTAAGATACCAGTAACAAGCAGAGCCCATTTTCTTTATTTTCCAGTTCATCCTAGACTCTGATCAGTAAGCAGAGCCAGAAATATCAAGTAACACAATCAATTCAAACAAAGTGCCAGGACAAAGTTTGGAGGCCAGAAGAAAGTATTCTCAAATAAAATCTTATATGTGTAGACTCAGGCATGTCAGGCAAAAACAACAGGTACCTGTTGAGCCCATTGGGATTGGTCCTGATGGGACCTCTTCTTGTTCCACGAGGACCCCAACCTGCCATCAAAGCACTGGGCTGGGCTGTTAGATGTAAGCAGTTCGTGTCTTGGAAATAGAAAAATGAGGTGGACTAAGGTTATCAACATATCCACACCCTCATAGGCATGTGATTTGTGTAAATATGTCTAGTTTCAAGAGATTTTTTAAAATAGAACACAGAAATATAGAATCGGAGTAGTAAGTCTGAGCAAGGAGACTGAAAAGAGAATGACAAGTGTTTGCATTAATTTGCTTTGTTCCAGGAGAATAGTACCATGCTCATTGATTTATTATGGAATAATATTAAATGAGTAACTAAATGTGAAGTACAAAGGCCACTGCCTGCACATAATAGACACATAGTAGACACTCAATAAACGTCATACCTCTCTCCTAGCATCCTTCTACCATTGTAATCATTAAAGCCTACTGCCAAACTTTGAAGACAAGATTTAGAATAACTTCCCACAAGGAACAGAGACACAATCAAGGGTATGTAAAGATTCTGTTAAGACAACTGCATACCTGTCCTTCAATCAGTACCTGAGCACCTGATCTTTGCCCAGGCAGTATTCAGGATGAACTTTGGTCTTTAAGGCAAGTCAGCCCTGACACCACATACAGTATTGGAACTAAACATTAGGGAAATTACCCTATAGACACTCAGAAAGACAGCTAGGGTCGGGGAGGGGGAATGGGTGAATGACATCAGAAATGATCCAAGGATTCTAGATGTGGTTTCAAATCAAAACCAGTTAGAGGGTGTGCCTGGGTGGCTCAGTTGGTTAAGCATTAGACTCTTAGTTTTGGCTCAGGTCGTGACCTTGGGGTTGTAAGATCAGTTCTGCCTCGGGCTCTGTGCTCAGTGTGGAGTCTGCTTGGAACTCTTTCCCCTCCCTCTCCCTCTGCTGCTCCCTCTGCTTGTGTGTGCACGCACACACACACACTCTCTCTCTCTCTCTCTCTCTCTCAAATAAATAAATAAATAAATAAAATCTTTTTTAAAAAATTAGAATTAGTTATGAAACTGACCAAGTAAACCCAGCATAGAGTAATCATCATAAAATAAAATTCTGATTTCAGGGCAAGGAAAGGGATCTTTTCTTCTCAAACCATTACCTTAGAGCATCAATCATCATGATGGAAGATAAGTCATTGTTCATCTCCGGCATTTATCAAAGTGCCCCAAATATTATAGGCACCCAATATTTGTTAGACAAATGAATCCTAGTTTTTTAGAATGTTTCACAGTCAATTCCAGTTAGAAATGATAGATTGAACAGACATATCTAACCCAACTCCTTCTAGAACTCCACTAAAGCTCATAAGGATGGGGAGAGAGAGAAAAGAAATAATAGCAAGAAATAATAGCAACAGAATTTTGGAAGCTAGAAAGCAGTGATAAAGGGCTTGGCAGACCTGATAAAACCAAATGCTAACTTAGTGGCATTGCAAAATCCTCTGGATAGGGAGGGAGTGAAGATGTAGGAGGACTAAAATAAGGGAATGGTTGTGATGCAGGCTGGCTGGATTGGAGGACCCAGAGGAGGTCCCGCAGGACAAGCCAAGACGGTCCTTGACTTCATGCAGGATAGAAACGAAACATGAACAGAGAGGAATGACAGCAGAGTTTACTGAAAACATGCAGAGAGGGGCACCTGACTGGCTCAGTCAGTAGACCATGATCTTGATCTTGACAAGTAGTACCACTTTTATATCCTCTTCCCTGACTTTTTGCATGGGGTAACAGCCCATTCCCCTCCCCTAACTGAAGTAGAGGTGTACCATTTCTTATTGATAGCTCTATAAGCTAAAGACTCTAATAAGAAAACAGAAATTGATTAATGTAGATGTACTAACTGCTCACCTCTCCCAATTCTTCATGTGCTGGAAATCAAGCCTTACCTTTCAGACATAAGATGGGAGAAGACTTCTCTAAGAAACATGACTAGCCCAAGGGGGAAAGAAAAATCCCTAAAAAACAGTGCTATGGAGTGGGATGGGGCAAGGATAGAATTCCCCAACGAAGAGCCTACTTGCATTACCTTTCAGCAGTGTTCATGGTCAATAGGTCTAAACTGCTTTCTGTTATCCCATCCTTAAAAATGAGCAGTAACTAGGATTACCAAACAGAGGAGGAAATCCTCTAAAATGAAAGATAAGTGAAGGACCTAAATTTCCAGAGAAGAGGTCCACTAAAGACCTAGCTCAATGAATATCAACAGACACATACCAATAATATCATCATGAAATTCTAGAATACTGAACACAAAGGCAAAATTCTCCAAACTTTTGAAGAGAAAAACCATATACAAAGGAAAAGGAATCAGAATGACTTCAGACTTCTTAACAGCAACGCTGAATCCTCAATTCTGAGAACAATAGAACAATGCCTCCAAATGCTGAAGGAAAATTATTTCCTACATAGAATTCTATACCCAAACTGTCAATCAAGAAAAAAGGGGCTGTTTCTACCTTGTGGAACCTACCAGCTCTCACACCTTGAGAGTGTACTTTTGCCTTAATATACTGCTTTGTGCTTACAGAAAAAGAAAAGAAAGAAATACAAATAAATTCTCAAAAACCTTATGTTCCATGAACCCTTTCTTAAGAAGCTAAGGGAGGGAGGACATGCTAAATCAAAAAGAGAAAAAGAGTATAAACCAAGAAAGAAGAAGGTATAGATTATAGGAAACTATACCCAAGTAAGGAAATAGGTGAAGTGAGTCCTCGAAATGATGGTGCATTAGCTATATACCAGATATAGAAGGCAACAGCTACAAATGGGACCACTGTAACTCAAGAGAGAAGATGCATTGAAAAAGGTCATCATTAAGATGTCAACTGCCATTAGACCACTTTTTAAAATCTGATACTAGAATGCCTGAATGATCCTGATCCAGATTGTTTTTTATATTTGTTTTGATTTATCCATAGGGGTTTCTGTTCTAGCCACCTATACCCCCACCCCACTGTGACCTATGGCCCAGCGAGGCTGGGGACACTCATTAAACGTCAAGAAGTTTTCTGCTTTGACCTACTCCAGAACTATAAATGAGCTTTGGTGAACTTAGAAGCAAAAAAATGAAGAGCAGCCTTCTGTCCCACCCCCAACCTCACCAGAGTCTTGCCAGATACCCTATATGTCGGCCACCTGCCAGTGGTTCCAATTTATTAAGCTGTATGTTTCCCAGGTATCACTCAAGACCTTGTCCACTGATTTCTCCAGAAATGTCTTTTTTTTTTTTTAATAAAGAGTTTATTTATTTGACAGAGAGAAATCACAAATAGCGAGGCAGGCAGAGAGAGAGAGAGAGAGAGAGAGAGAGGGAAGCAGGCTCCCTGCTGAGCAGAGAGCCCGACGCGGGACTCGATCCCAGGACCCCGAGATCATGACCGAGCCGAAGGCAGCGGCTTAACCCACTGAGCCACCCAGGCGCCCCAGAAATGTCTTTTATATACTTCATGGAAGCTGAAGCCAGACTATGGGCTAGAAATTCTGTTCAGCTTATCTTTGGGATCATCTAGTCTTGCCTTTATGCCTTTTTCCTACACATGTGGGCTTCTGCTTGCTGCTCTGTTGTTGGGTTTTTCTTTTTTTAAGTCTTTATTTATTTATTTAAGTAATCTCTACATCAAGCATGGGGTTCAAACTTACAACCCTGAAAGCAAGAGTCTCATTCTCTTCCAAAGGAGCCAGCCAGGTGCCCTGCTGCTCAGTTTTTATATTAACCACATGTAGTGGTTGATAAGATATCTGAGGGAAAAAATAGTGATAGTGGTACTCCTTAAATATTTCAATTACTTCTTCTCCTGGGATTTTGGAGATGATATCCTGAAGATTGAGCCAATGAGCAGTAGATTGAAGTGGAAAGTGTCTGTGTCATAGAAAAGCACCCTCAATGGGTCATGAGCAGCCTGAGAAAACACTCATCTTCTCTGCTTCCATTTCATGCCCCACATCATCTCCATTTGGCTGTCAAAACTTTCAATGTCGGGGCACCTGGGTGGCTCAGTGGGTTAAGCCGCTGCCTTCGGCTCAGGTCATGATCTCAGGGTCCTGGGATCGAGTCCCACATCGGGCTCTCTGCTCAGCAAGAAGCCTGCTTCCCTCTCTCTCTCTCTCTCTGCCTTCCTCTCCGTCTACTTGTGATCTCTCTCTGTCAAATAAATAAATAAAATCTTTAAAAAAAAAAAAAAAAAACTTTCAATGTCAAATCTTCGCCTGCTGCCAGCACCTAGACCTTTCCAGGAAAACAAACCATCTAAGTGGTAGGAGCAGCACTTCATGGGGACTAAGGACATGATAAGGAGAAGGGGTTGAGTCTAAAAGACTGGGCCTAAACAAATTAAATTAAATTTAAAATATTAAAAAAAAAATAGAACCCTGGGCCTTCTCAATCTTCCTCCTGGCTACCCGGTCTCTCTGTTGCTTAACATTCTTCTGGGGATCCCTGTTGCCTGCTCAATGGATCCCTTAACATGATATACCAAGGCTCTTTTTAATTACCTCTTCTCCCTACCTTGTCAGCTCTACCTGGGGTCCCAACAGCCTTTTCTCTTTTGCCCACAGCAATATTCAACTACCTAACGATTCCCTGACTACTATGTTCACTCCTTTGTATTTTGATCATGCATGGAGGTCTCCTGTTACACACTGCTCTCTTCCTTGTCTGGTTAATATATGCTTATTTCTAAGACTCAATTCAGGCATAACTTCCTCTAGTAAGACTGCCCCACCCAAGCCACTTGTTCTCCCCAGACTGGATTAGATGTGCTTCCTCTGTGCATACCTATGTATGTCACATTGTATCCAAAAGCATCTCTTTGGGACATGTGGGTGGCTTCAACTAAGGTCATGATCCCAGAGTTCTGGGATCAAGTCCCACATTGGGCTTCTTGTTCTGCAGGGAACCTGACACTTGCCCTGCTTGTGCTCTCTCTGACAAATAAATAAGTGATCTTTAAAAAAAATTTTTTTTAAAGGATTTTATTTATGTATTTGAGAGAGAGAGAGAGAAAGAGAGCACAAGAGCAGGGTGAGAGGCAGAAGGAGGGATACCTTTGTATCATCCGTAATAATTTCACAGCCCTAAAAATTCACCATACTCCCCTTAATCATCCCCCCACACACACACACTCCCTGGAACTCCTGCAAACCCCTGATCTTTTTTTTTTTTTTTTAAAGATTTTATTTATTTATTTGACAGAGAGAGATCACAAGTAGACGGAGAGGCAGGCAGAGAGAGAGAGAGAGAGAGGGAAGCAGGCACCCTGCTGAGCAGAGAGCCCGATGCGGGACTCAATCCCAGGACCCTGAGATCATGACCTGAGCCGAAGGCAGCGGCTTAATCCACTGAGCCACCCAGGTGCCCCAAACCCCTGATCTTTTTACTGGCTCCATAATTTTGCCCTTTCTAGAACGTCATGGAATTGGAATCATAGAGTATGTAGCCTTCTCAGACTGGCTATTTTTGCTTAGCAATATGCATTTAGGTTTTCTCCATGTCTTTTTGTGGCACATTATTATTATTCAAAATAACTCTGCAAGATAGGATTTTTAGTAGATGAATACCTGATACTTGGAAAAGAAAGATCACAGTGTAGAAATAGCTGAACTATCAACAATGCCATACTATCAATCCATTAAACGGACATTCACTGGGCTCCTGCTTTGTGTCAGGCACCATGTTTGCTTGATTTCAAGAGCAATAAGAAGATAATGTCCTAGTCCTTGAGGAACTAACAATTTAGTGTATAAGACAGTTATATTTAAAAGACTCATCATTTCACAACATAGGAAGAGCTACTCAAAGGGTAGGTATCCTGCTAATATAAAAATTAATTTAAGGAACACCTGGGTGGCTCAGTCAGGTAAGTGTCTGCCTTTGGCTCGGGTCATGATCTTGGGGTCCTAGGATTGAGCCCCATATAAGGGTCCCTGCTCAGTGCAGAGTCTGCTTCTCCCTCTGCCCCTCCCCCTGTTCATGCTCTCTCTCTTGCTCACTCTCTCTCAAATGAATAAATAAAATCTTTTAAAAATTAATTCAAATAATACAGGCACTTGGCACAATAATGCCACATAATAAGTGCTCATTAAATGTTAACTATTATTACCATTACGTCACTTAGTTCTTACAACAGTCTTAACCCCTATATATTGCTATCGCTTATTTTTCTGATCGATAATTGGTTCAGAGTAGTTAACTAACTTGCTCAAAATCACAGAATGAAAAAATAAATCTGAGGAGCTCCTGGATGGCTCAGTTGGTTAAGCATTGGCCTTTAGCTCAGGTCATGATCCCAGAGTCCTGGGATCGAGCACTGCATCAGGCTCCCTGCACAGGGGGGAGTTTGCTTCTTCCTCTCTCTCTGCTCAACCTGCGCCCACCCCCAACCTGCTCATGTGTGCTCTCTCTCTCTTTTACTCTCTCAAATAAATAAAATCTTTTTTTTTTTTTTTAATGAATCTGAGTTTGTCTAAAGCCCATGTTCTCTCTACATTCTTGCTTTCTCTGTAGGCCCCGCAGAAGTAACATCATGGCCTGAGGTAGAGACATTAAAGAGAAGGGTGTACGGGGGACAGTGACAAGTGGAGAGTGATTGAAGCCAGAAGGTAGAGAGGGGGGCAGTGGGTAGTAGAGGTTAGTCACAGGCTATGAAGGGCTTCCAAGTACTGAAGTTCATAAAATAGTCTGTCCCACTAATTTGCTCATGATATTTAGCTCTAAGAACTGCTGAAGCGGAACATTCCCTTTGGAGTGTACAAAATAAGACAAGCTCTGTGTAAGACATTTTTGGTCTTGCTGAGGTCAATGTGGTGGGTTTGTTGCTGAGGAAGAGTTCTGACAATTGCTATGGGGACACAACATAAGCAAAGAAAAGCCAAAATGTTTGTCTTCCGAAAGCAAAATTAGAGGGAAGCACAGTAAATCAAAATTCCATACACAATGTGTTTTGCAAATAAACACCAATTTGAAGAGCAACTTAAGGAAATGAAATTGACTAAGCCCAAGACTTCACAGAAAACCCATCTGCTTTCTCCTCTGGATGTTTGGAATGCTTACATGTGAGGGCATTTCTTTTTATCACCATATAGCTTCTTTATTTAAGAAGTAGAAATAAGAAAATTTACCTTTGATTGCTATTATACTCTTGAAATCATTATATGCTTTTTAAAAAAATTTTATTTATTTGAGGGGCTCCTGGGTGGCTCAGTGGGTCAAGGCCTCTGCCTTCGGCTCAGGTCGTGATCCTGGGGTCCTGGGATCAAGCCCCTCATCGGGCTCTCTGCTCAGCGGGGAGCCTGCTTCCTCCCCTCTCTCTCTCTCTGCCTGCCTCTCTGCCTACTTGAGATCTCTGTCAAATAAATAAATAAAATCTTAAAAAAAAAAGATTTTATTTATTTGAAAGAGAGAGAGTATATGAGAGAGAGCTCAAGCAGAGGGCAGGGGCAAAAGGAGCAGGAGAAACAGACTCCCTGCTCATCGGGGAGTGTGATGTGGGACTCGATCCCAGGATCCCAGGACCCTGGGATCACGACCAGAGCTGAAGACAGATGTTTAACTGACTGAGCCACCCAAGCACCCCAAAATCATCATATATCATCATATCATCAAACTGAAAGGGCTGAATGCTATTCATACCTTCTGGGGGAGGAAATGAAATTTAATTTCTTTTTTTTTTTTAAGATTTTATTTATTTATTTGATAAACAGAGATCACAAGTAGGCAGAGAAGCAGGCAGAGAGAGAGGAGGAAGCAGGCTCCCCACTGAGCAGAAAGCCCAATGTGGGGCTCGATCCCAGGACCCTGGGACCACGACCCCAGCCGAAGGCAGAGGCTTTAACCCACTGAGCCACCCAGGCGCCCCGAAAATTAATTTCCACCTAATTATTTTAATAATATGTTTAGCGTTGATTTCAATATAACAGAAGAAATAGCATTGAATTTCAACTGAGAACAATTCAAGAGCATTACCAATATCAACTAATTTGATATATATATATTTTTTAAAGATTTTATTTATTTATTTGACAGAGAGAAATCACAAGTAGGCAGAGAGGCAGGCAGAGAGAGAGGAGGAAGCAGGCTCCCTGCCGAGCAGAAAGCCCGATTCGGGGCTTGAACCCAGGACCTGGGATCATGACCTGAGCCGAAGGCAGTGGCTTAACCCACCGAGCCACCCAGGCGCCCCTAATTTGATATATTTTTAAAATATAACTTAAACAAAAGCAAAGAAACAGGTCAATTCAATACCATATTTTCTTGTTCCCATAAAAAAAAAAACCTATCCATTTTTTTTGCCAATATTTGTTTACTTATCTAACCAAACTGGTAATGGAGAATGTACTCTGTGCCCAGCTTCGTGTTGAGCACTAAGCACACAGTCATAATCAAGATAGACACAGTCTCTGCTCTAGGGAAGTTTTGCAGTAAAATGCCAGAAAACTACAAGCAATTGCATCAAAGACTTAAAGTTAGGCATTTTTATTAGTATATTGTAAGAGGATTGGGCTTGGGAATATACAGAACAGCACTTCTCAAGTTTTGTGTGTGAATCACCTGGGGATCATATTAAAACGCAGCTTCTGATTCAGGTCTAGAATGGAGTTGATATTCTATATTTAAGCATTGTGTCATGTCATGCTGTTGCCACTAGTCCATGGACCACACTTTGTAGTAAGGACATAGACTATTAAGCTGTACGATTAATCATTAAAATGTAGGGCATAAAGTAACATGAAAACTTTTTCTCTTCTTGGTGCACAAGGTGTATTCTTCAAAATCAAATAGTTGAGTTTCAATCCTGGCTTCAACCATTTGCAGGCTCTGTGATCTTAGAAGGGTTACTTGACCTCTCTGTCTCAGTTTTCTTATCTGCAAACTGGGGATAATGGCAGGGACTATCTTATAAGGTTGCTGTGAAGGTTAATGATATAATTTATAGAATTCACTTAGAATAATAGTGCCTAACTCTTAAGCACTCAACAAATATTAGCTATTATGTTTTTGTATTAGTGTAGTTTTAGAGATCTACTTGGGAATTGGTATACTTCATTAATCTGAAGATTTATGATTTTTATGGTTCTGGATAATATTCAGTCATTGTCTTTTCACAAGTTGCCTTTCCTTGAGTGTGTTCTCTTTTCTCTTCTGGGACTCTGGTTCGACATCCATGTACCTTGTACCATGTACCTTATATCTTCTTTAATCATTATGTGACTTAGCTTCCTTATCTGTAAAATGAGGATACAAACGTTAAAAACAAAATTCAACTGAGTAAATTTAAAGATCGAACTGACTTTATTCAATGATCCATGAATCAGGCAGCATCCTGTCGAACAAATAAAACAGTACAAAACAGAAAGCTTTTATAGCAGAAGGGGAGAGTGGATTGTTTCAGGTAAGGTGAACTTCCTTAGGGGACAAAAGGGTCTGTCAGGTGGATTAACTCACTAGTCCTGACCAGGAAATTCCAGATCAGCTGGTTAAGATTACATTCCTGGGAGAGGTCCATTAGGTTACACATTAAGTCTTCCTTTACTGACTTGGGGCTTAGCACAGTTACTCCATTTGGGGCTTGCCTGTCCTTTTTAACAATTAACCCGTTTGGATCAGACTCTCAGCTTAACTGAGAAATGTAACCAAAATTTAAGGCATTAGCACCACTCCTTGCTATCACTCTGAAGTTCTCAGAGTCTTTGTTGATCCTGTGTGTGGTATCTGTATGTTGTGATGTTTCGGCCAAATCACTGTGACATTCACTTTTTTTTTTTTTTTTTTAAGATTTTATTTATTTATTTGTCATAGAGAGAGAAGCGAGAGTGAGCACAGGCAGACAGAGTGGCAGGCAGAGGCAGAGGGAGAAGCAGGCTCGCTGCCAAGCAAGGAGCCCGATGTGAGACTCAATCCCAGGATGCTGGGATCATGACCTGAGCCAAAGGCAGCTGCTTAACCAACTGAGCCACCCAGGCGTCCCTGACATTCACTTTAAATTGGCCATTCTCTTTGTTCCTTTTCTGATGTTCCAGTCTTAGGGAGATCACTTGCTTGGTGGTTAGTGGATGCAAACATATATTTAAAGGTCTTAAGAGAATACAGTGCAGGGAGATTTGTTTGATTATTACAAGCAGGATAATTCCCAATGTCCGGAGTATGCTTCAAAGCCATGGTCCCTAAGACCCAAATCAATCAAAATCAAATAAGTCAAAGAAAGACCCCATTGAAGGAGACACCTTTTTAAGCCAAGTGATATGCTCAGTGATCTTATGTAACTGAGTTTCAACTTTCTCCTGAAGTATTAACCCAGCTGTGGCAGGTGACGTTGGCCAGAGCACAGACATCGCCCTGCTTGACTAAAAGGTAATCAAGGGCTATCCTATTATCAAGGACAACTTTGGCCAGACAGTCAAAGGATTTTTGTTGGACAACTACTGTTTTAGCAGCAGACTCTCTAATATTTTGAGAGTTAAGGAGAAATTCCTGACCATAGTCTCATTTGTACTCACTACTGACCAGGGAAGTAGGGCCCTGACAAAGGAAGCCAATCCTGAATCATGAATGCCTCCTGATAATTCCCGTTGGAATCTGTGAGTCAGGCCTGGAAAGGTAACAATCATGGAGGCCAGTAAAATTTTAAGGTCCTGTAGACCACACAGGCAGTTTTATTCTGGTTGCTTTTGGGGGCTTTGTTTTGTTTTTTAAAGATTTTATTTATTTATTCATTTGACAGAGAGAGAGAGAGAGAGTGAGAGAGGGAGTATAAGCAGGGTAGTAGGAGAGGGAAAAAAAAAAACGAAACAAAACAGGTTTCCCACCAAGCAGGGAGCCCCATGCAGGGCTCCATCCCAGGATCCCAGGACCCTGCCAGTACAAAACTTACTAGTTATAAAAGAACTTGAATCCAAGTTGTTTTTTAGTTTTGTAAAGATTTATAAGGCAAGGACAACTGCTTTTAATGCCTCAAAGATTTGGGTTGCAACTTAAATCAACTTCTGATTATCAGCTTTTGACTACAGACTTACTTCATTTGAGTTGGTGTTGAGGAGTTTGTGTAGGAGTCTTGGAGACCCTTTTTTCCCCAGTGTCCCAGTTGATTGCAAATGAAATATTGACCCTTAGGCCATCATTTTGATGATGGACCCTTAGATGTGTAGGATGGGGGGGCGTGTCCAAGTGTTATTTTAAGTGCATAGTTTTGGAGCTGTTCTATCTGTAAGGCTAGTAGCTTGGTGGACTTTAGTCTTGTTACAAAGTCCTTTCAAAGTACTCCACTGTGTCACAAGTTCACTCAAACTGGAAACCTTCCATCCTATTTTCTGCTTTTTTATCAATCCACTAATCTCAGGAGATAATCCATTTACAAACAGAGCAGCTGAGCAGATTGGGTGATCTCATTTATTGTATGGAACCTGGAATGCCACAAGAAGAAAGCTTCCAGGTGGACTTTACAGTCTGCCGCAGGGACGCCTGGGTGGCTCAGTCAGTTCAGCATCTATCTTTGGCTCAGGTCATGATCCCAGGGTCCTGAGATAGAGCCCCACATTGGGCTCCCTCCTCTGTGGGGAGCCTGCTTCTCCCTCTCCTGCTCCCCCTGCTTGCGTTCTCTTTCTCTCTCTGTCAAGTAAAGAGAGAATATCTTTTTAAAAAATGAATAAATAAAAAATAAAGTCTGCCACAGTTCATCATCTTTCTTTGTTCTCGTGTTTGAATAATAGGCCAATTGATGTGGGTAGGGAAGACTCTAGGAATGACTTTTTTTTTTTTAAGATTTTACTTATTTATTTGACAGAGTTTACAAGTAGGCAGAGAGGCAGCCAGAGAGAAAAGGAAGCAGGCTCCCTGCTGAGCAGAGAGCCCGATGCGGGGCTCGATCCCAGGACCCTGGGATCATGACCTGAGCTGAAGGCAGAGGCCTTAACCCACTGAGCCACCCAGGCGCCCCTAGGAATGACTTTTAAAAATCAGTTGCTGTGGGGCAGGTACTTGGGTGGTTCAGTGGGTTAAAGCCTCTGCCTTCAGCTCAGGTCATGATCTCAGGGTCCTGGAATCAAGCCCCGTGTCAGGCTCTCTGCTCAGTGGGGAACCTGTTTCCTCCTCTCTCTCTCTGCCTGTCTTTCTGCCTACTTGTGATCTCTCTCTGTCAAATAAATAAATAAAATCTTAAAAAAAAAATCAGTTGCTGTTTTGTGAGCTTTTTCTGGTCCATGAGGGGACCATGTTGAAGGTCAAGGATCTCAGATATCATGCTCTGGGTTATACCATCCTGTTTCCTGCATCCATTTCTGGGCTCCACCAGGTCCCCCTAGCATGTGCAGAAGCTGATAAAGATCTGACAGCCCAGGGTCATAGGCCTTGATAATAACTCTAAATTCTTCAGAAAACTTTTGGGGACCCTCCCTGGACTTGGGAAAATTTTTTTTTAAGATTTTATTTATTTATTTGACAGAAAGATCACAAGTAGGCAGAGAGAGAGAGAGAGAGGGAAGCTCCCTGCTGAGCAGAGAGCCCAATGCGGGGCTCGATCCCCAAACCCTGAGATCATGACCTGAGTGGAAGGCAGAGGCCTAACCCACTGAGCCACCCAGGCGTCCCAAGGAAATTCTTTAACCATATCCCTTAGTTTGGTATTTGAGCAAGGAGTTAAAAATATCCGAGGAAGATTGCCTATAACCTCAAGTAGCTTTATTACTAAAGGTAGATTTTCAGAGTGGAAAGTCAATTCAGACAAAGAGTAAATAACGTTTGAGTGTTCAGGTAAAGAAAGAGAGGAATTCAGTAAGAGTCACAAGAGCTGGTCTTACCATATTGTTTTAGGTACCTTGTGTCTTTAATTTTTCATTACCTTTTTTTGGAGGGGGTAAGATGTTATTTATTTGAGAGAGAGAGAGAGAGAGAGAGTGAGAGAGAGCACAACCTGGGGGTGGGGAGAAGGAGAAGCAGGCTCCCGGATAAGCAGAGAGGCAGAGGCCAGGCTCAATCCCAGGACCCTGGGATCATGACCTGAGCCAAAGGCAGAGGCCTTAACCCACTGAGCCACCCAGGCACCCCTTAAATGAATGATCTTATCTAATTGGAACTTTCCCCATAATGGCCATTGTAATTCTGTATTGTTTTTAGTATGATTTTGCCACTTTTGTAGCTATTTATAGTTTTGGGGACCAAATAGTTCTTAGATATAAAATAGCCAGGTGTGCAGAAAAGTGGCACATTTGATTCGTTGGAGTTTAAGGCTCCAACTATCTATCTAAGCCTTTGGATGTCTTGGATATAATACCTGATAAGGTCATGGCACTGGGTTGGAAACTGCGATATTTTACAGTGTACCTCATTGTAAATTGGAAATTTTCCAATTGGAAATTTTCTTGAGGTTGGTGAACGACCCAGTGTCAATCTTAGCTATTCCATAACCAACTTATCCCAACACAGGAGTCTTCAGGTTAGGTGGCAATCACTCTCACAGCTTTCAAATGCTTGGCTTGTGCCTGCCACTTTTGTGGCAGCTTCCAAGATTCCCACTAGCAATAGCCTTTATCTACACAAAAGAAGACAAATGTGTGCACCTTAATATATTGACAGTAACCAAGAAATGTTAATGCATTCTTTCCGACAGAAGACCCCATTCTGCAACACCAATTCCCACCTTGGAAGTTGGAATGGGGGTAGGATTGAACAAGTATACCTCAACAAATGGGACTACGGACCAGGGGGCTCCACATAAATGGGGAATTGTGAACTCCCTCCAGCAGTTCCCACCTGGATCTTGGGACAGAATCAGGGGCTAAGGGTTTCCCTCAATTACATGACAATTGCAACCTGAACTACCAGCAACTCTCAGTATGGAACTGACCAGAAAGCCAATTAAATAAGGAGCTTGATGCAAAGACATTGGAACTCAGAACTGAGAGAAGCTTACTCAGGGCCCACAGAAACCGCAAGAAAGACAGAGCTCAGAAGGAATTACGGGCACTATTCCTGTTTCTCATTGTCTCCGAATGCTACCAAAAGTTTACTTCGGATTCCATCTCCACCACCAAATCTGTTTTAAAAAAATTCAACTGTGTGAATTTAAAGATCTAATTGACCCATTTCACTGATTTATGAATTGGGCAGCATTCCATCCAATAAACAGAAAGGAGCTCCATGGACCTGTACGAAATGGGAGGCTTTTTTTTTTTTTTTTTAAGATTTTATTTATTTGACGAGAGTAGGGCAGTGGTAGAGGAAGAAGCAGGGTTCCCGCCTAGCAGGGAGCCTGATGGGGGGCTCAGTCCCAGGACCCTGGGATCATGACCTGAGCCAAAGACAGACACTTACCTACTGAGCCACCCAGGCACCCCAAAATGGGAGGCTTTTATATGCAGAAGGAGAACAAGAGTGGATTATTTCAGACAAGGTCACCTTCCTTTAGGGAATAGAGGGAGTCTATCAGGTAGATTGCCTCAGTAGTGCTGAGTAGGAATTCCAGACTGACTGGTTAAGACATTCATGGGAGAGGTTGAAACTACGATTAGGTTAGGTATTAACTCTTGGTTCACACAAGTCTTAGCATGGGGCACAGTACAAGTGACTCCATTTTTGACCTATTGTTTCTTTTTAACAAAATAGTATCTACCTCATAAGGTTGTTGTTAGGATTAAGTGAGTTAAGATAAATTTAAAACTTAGAATAGTATTGTATGTGTGTCAGCTATTATTAACACTCTGGTTATAGTTCCATTTACACTTTTAGCCTTTGGAGATTTCCCTTACTCTATTAGGGGAATGATATTATAATTTAGAATAAGAAATATAGGGGCACCTGGATGGCTCAGTGGGTTAAACCTCTGCCTTCAGCTCAGGTCATGGTCTCAGGGTCCTGGGATCTAGCTCTGCTTCGGGCTCTCTGCTCAGCAGGGAGCCTGTTTCTCCCTCTCTTTCTGCCTGCCTCTCTGCCTACTTGTGATCTCTGTCAAATAAATAAATAAAATCTTAGAAAAAAAAACTTAAAAAAATTTTTTTAAAATAAAATAAAAAGACATAGATTTGGTCTCACTCCTTCTGGCAAAGATCCCCTAAAACCTTTGGAATTTCCTGTGAAGAGAGAGGAAAAGTTTTCTTTTGTTATGTTAACGAGGTGTCTTTTGGATGACCCCCGAGGATAAGGGTTGGTTGCCAATTAAAGCCAACCATGTGATGACCGAATTTTGTCACTGACCTCCAGGGAGGGGAGAAGGGCTGGAGGTTAAATCAGTTGCCAATGGTCAGATTTAAGTAATCATCCCTTTGCAGTGAAGCTTCCACAGAAACCCCAAAGGACTGGGTTTGGAGATCTTCCAGGTTGATGAACACATGGAGACTTGGAGAGAGAGTCAGGATCAGAGAGGACATGTAAGTAAGCTCCATGCCCTTTCCCCATGTCATGTTCTAAGCATCTCTTCCATCTGGCTGTTCTTGAGTTTTATTCTTTTATAATAAATGGGTAATCTAGTAAGGAAAAGGTTTCTTTGAGTTCAATCTAACCTATCCCATAACCATCTATGGCTGCTCTAGCAAATTAATTAAACCTGAGGAGAAGTCACTGGAACCTCTAATCTGATGCTATTCCTTAGTAGAGAGTGTCAGAATTGAGTTGAATTATAGAGCACCTGTACTGTCCAAGAGCCACTTGGCTCCAACACATTAGTATTGGGAACAGAGTTGTATTGTAAAATGTATTGTATTGTAAAATGGAGAGGTTTTCCTGATTACTTAGCCCACTCTTGTGAAATCTGAAGTTATTGTACACTCTCCTGCTTGCAAACCTTTAAATATGACCTTTTTTCCTTTTTTTTTTTAATTTAAATTCCTATTAGTTAACATATAGTATAATATTAGTTTCAGGAGAATTTATTGATTCATCCCTTATATACAACACCCAAGGCTCATCACTACAAGTGCCCTCCTTAATTCCCACCACCTATTTCACCCATCCCCCAACCCACCTCCCCTCCAGCAATCCTCTGTTCTCCATAGTTAAGAATCTGTTTCCTGGTTTGCCTCTTTTTCCCCACATATGTTTATCTGTTTTGTTTTGTTTTTTGTTTTTTTTTTTCATAGGACAACTTTTATTTATTTTTTAATTTTATTTTATTTTTTTTATTTTTATAAACATATATTTTTATCCCCAGGGGGACAGGTCTGCGAATCGCCAGGTTTACACACTTCACAGCACTCACCATAGCACATACCCTCCCCAATATCCATAACCCCACCCCCCCTCTCCCAACCCCCCCCCCACCAACCCTCAGTTTGTTTTGTGAGATTAAGAGTCACTTATGGTTTGTTTCCCTCCCAATCCCATCTTGTTACATTTATTCTTCTCCTACCCCCTTAACCCCCCATGTTGCATTCCTCTCCCTCATATCAGGGAGATCATATGATAGTTGTCTTTCTCCAATTGACTTATTTCGCTAAGCATGATACCCTCTAGTTCCATCCACGTCGTCGCAAATGGCAAGATTTCATTTCTTTTGATGGCTGCATAGTATTCCATTGTGTATATATACCACATCTTCTTTATCCATTCGTCTGTAGATGGACATCTAGGTTCTTTCCATAGTTTGGCTATTGTAGACATTGCTGCTATAAACATTCGGGTGCACGTGCTCCTTCGGATCACTACGTTTGTATCTGTAGGGTAAATACCCAGCACTGCAATTGCTGGGTCATAGGGTAGTTCTATTTTCAACATTTTGAGGAACCTCCATGCTGTTTTCCAGAGTGGTTGCACCAGCTTGCATTCCCACCAACAGTGTAGGAGGGTTCCCCTTTCTCCGCATCCTCGCCAGCATCTGTCATTTCCTGACTTGTTAATTTTAGCCATTCTGACTGGTGTGAGGTGATATCTCATTGTGGTTTTAATTTGTATTTCCCTGATGCCGAGTGATATGGAGCACTTTTTCATGTGTCTGTTGGCCATCTGGATGTCTTCTTTGCAGAAATGTCTGTTCATGTCCTCTGCCCATTTCTTGATTGGATTATTTGTTCTTTGGGTGTTGAGTTTGCTAAGTTCTTTATAGATTTTGGACACTAGCCCTTTATCTGATATGTCATTTGCAAATATCTTCTCCCATTCTGTCAGCTGTCTTTTGGTTTTGTGAACTGTTTCCTCTGCTGTGCAAAAGCTTTTGATCTTGATAAAATCCCAATAGTTCGTTTTTGCCCTTGCTTCCCTTGCCTTTGGTGATGTTCCTAGGAAGATGTTGCTGCGGCTGAGGTCGAAGAGGTTGCTGCCTGTGTTCTCCTCAAGGATTTTGATGGATTCCTTTCTCACATTGAGATCCTTCATCCATTTTGAGTCTATTTTCGTGTGTGGTGTAAGGAAATGATCCAATTTCATTTTTGTGCATGTGGCTGTCCAACTTTCCCAACACCATTTATTGAAGAGGCTGTCTTTTTTCCATTGGACATTCTTTCCTGCTTTGTCGAAGATGAGTTGACCATAGAGTTGAGGGTCTATTTCTGGGCTCTCTATTCTGTTCCATTGATCTATGTGTCTGTTTTTGTGCCAGTACCATGCTGTCTTGATGATGACAGCTTTGTAATAGAGCTTGAAGTCCGGAATTGTGATGCCACCAACTTTGGCTTTCTTTTTCAATATTCCTTTGGCTATTCGAGGTCTTTTCTGGTTCCATATGAATTTTAGGATTATTTGTTCCATTTCTTTGAAAAAAATGGATGGTACTTTGATAGGAATTGCATTAAATGTGTAGATTGCTTTAGGTAGCATAGACATTTTCACAATATTTATTCTTCCAATCCAGGAGCATGGAACATTTTTCCATTTCTTTGTGTCTTCCTCAATTTCTTTCAGGAGTACTTTATAGTTTTCTATGTATAGATTCTTAGTCTCTTTGGTTAGGTTTATTCCTAGGTATCTTATAGTTTTGGGTGCAATTGTAAATGGGATGGACTCCTTAATTTCTCTTTCTTCTGTCTCGTTGTTGGTGTAGAGAAATGCAACTGATTTCTGTGCATTGATTTTATATCCTGACACTTTACTGAATTCCTGTACAAGTTCAAGCAGTTTTGGAGTGGAGTCTTTTGGGTTTTCCACATATAGTATCATATCATCTGCGAAGAGTGATAGTTTGACTTCTTCTTTGCCAATTTGGATGCCTTTAATTTCCTTTTGTTGTCTGATTGCTGAGGCTAGGACTTCTAGTACTATGTTGAATAGGAGTGGTGATAAACTCCACATACAAGTGAAATCATATGATATTTGTCTTTCTCTGGCTGACTTATTTCACTTAGCATACTACTTTTTTTTAAAGATTTTATTGATTTTTGAGAGAGAGAGGGCATGCGTATGCATGAGTTAGGGGGAGGAACAGAGGGAGAAGCACGCTCTGCACTGAGCAGGGAGTCTGACCCGGGACTGGATCCCAGGACTCTAGGATCATGACCTGAGCCAAAGGCAGATGCTTAACTTACTGAATCATCCAGGTGCCCTAGCATATTACTTTTTACTTCATCCATGTCACTGCAAATGGCAAGATTTCATTCTTTTTGATGGCCGAGTAGTATTCCATTGTATATATGTACCAATTCTTTATCCATTCATCAGTCAATGGATATTTGGGTTCTTTCCATAATTTGTCTATTGTTGATAATGCTGCTATAAACATCAGAGTGCATGTATCCATTCAAATCAGTATTTTTTTTCTCCTTTGGGTAAATATCTAGTAGTGCAACTGCTGGATCATAGGGTAGTTCTATTTTTAACTTTTTGAAGAACCTCCATACTGTTTTCCAGAGAGCCCAACAGTGTAAGAGGGTTCTCCTTTCTCCACATCCTCACAAATACCTGTTGTTTCCTGTGTTGTGTTAATTTTAGCCATTCTGACAGGTGTGAGGTGCTATCTCATTGTAGTTTTAACTTGCATTTCCCTGATGATGAGTGATGTTGAGCATCTTTTCATGTGTATGCTGTCCATCTATATGTCTTCTTCAGCAAAATGTCTATTCGTGTCTTCTGCCCATTAACTGGATTATTTGCTCAGTTTTATAAGTTTTTTATTTTGAATACTAAACCTTTATCAGATATGAAATATGACCTTTTTTTCTGTGTAAAACTCTTTCCCTCTTAGCTCCTCTTTATGACTGTTTAAGACAGAGGTTAATATGTATAGTATATTGAATTATATTAACTGTGTGACGAAAAGCCAAAATAATCATAACATTAAAAAGTAGTTTATTTTTCACATAAATGAAGTCTAGATGTATGAGGTCTGATAGGTATGCCTTCTCTATAAACACCAGAGGTCCAGGCTAGTTTATTAATATTTGGGTTCTATCTTGTGGTTAAAGATAGCTGCTCCCATTTCAACATTATACTCAAATTCTAGCCAATAGAAGAAAGAGGTGAAGAAGGGCACGCCCCTTCTCTTAAATATTTCTCTGAAGTTGTACACACCATTTCCCATTGGCCAGAATTTAATCACATGGCCATCCCTAGTGTCATGGGACACTGGAGAATGTAGTCTTTATCCTTGATGACCAAATGCCAAGGAGATAACAGATATTGGGGGATACAAGCAGTTCCTGCCATTATACCTCTCTTACTTCCCTCTTAGATCCTATATATCCTCCCATCTTGCTCACCTCCAGAGTGAAAGACTTGGCCTGATTTGCCCTAGGCTTTCTGGGTGTTTGCACTGAAAGTCCTATGTTCCAGGAACCCCCTTCCACCCTCCAGCCCCCAATCATTGATAAGCACACCGGGATGATAGTCACCCTATGTTATCTCTACCTGGGGTCTTATTGAGGAATAGAACAGTGTCTCCTTTACTGTTACATCCTCAGTTCCTAGCACAGTGCTCCACAGATAATATGCACTCAAAAAATAGCAATATTCACATAGTGCCTTTTATGTACCAGAAACTGTTCTAAGTTCTTTACATATATGAGTTTAATTGTGTCACTCTCCTCCTCCCCCACCCAATTCCTGTGTTAAAGTCCCACTACTTCAGATTGTGACCTTATTTGGACATAGAGTAGCTGCAGATATAATTAAAATGAGGTCATATTGGTGTAGGGCGAGCCTCTAATCCAATAAGACTGGGGTCCTTATAAAAAGAAGAAATGTGGACATAGAGATATGTACACAGGGAGACCACCATGTGAAGACTGGAGTTATGTAGTCATAAGCCAAGGAACTACCTGAGACAAGGGAAGAAGCCTGCAACAGATTGTTCCCGAGAGCCTTCAGACAGCGTATGGCCCTCCCAACACATTCATCTTGGACTTCGGACTCCAGAACAGTGAGACAATAAACATCTGTTTTTTTTTTTTTTTTTTTTTTTTTTTAAGATTTTATTTATTTATTTGACAGAGAGAGATCACAAGCAGGCAGAGAGGCAGGCAGAGAGACAGGAGGAAGCAGGCTCCCTGCCGAGCAGAGAGCCCGATGCGGGACTCGATCCCAGGACTCCGAGATCATGACCTGAGCCGAAGGCAGTGGCTTAACCCACTGAGCCACCCAGGCGCCCCAAACATCTGTTGTTTAAGCCACTCAGTTTGTGGTCATTTATTATGGAAACCCCAACAAACTAATACATTAATTCTTTTTAATCTTCACAACTGCCTTGTGAGAAAGCCACTATTATTATCCCTATTTTAGAGATGAGGAAACTGAGGCATGTGGCAGTTAAGAAAACCAAAGAGAGTGCCAAGGAGAAATACAGTAAAAGAAATATGTACAAACTGAAAGAAAGGAGGAGGGAGGGAGGAAGGAAATTTTTGAAAAGTTAAGATGTAGGCAGGAATAAAGAGAAAGAAGTGGCAAAGGAAAGGATTAAAATTTGACTTGGCCAAAGAACACTAGAAGCTCTAGTTCACTGCACATAAACCACTAACATTTCTCTTTTTCAGGGGTGTCAAGAGTTTGAATAAAAATGTCCTTTTGTCAGGAAATGAACTCTCATTTTTTACACGTCCATGTATTTTATTATGTTTTGAACCTGAAGCTATGGCTCCTGAGAGCCCTGGTCTTGATTTTGCAATATAGGTTTCGTTTTTATTGGAAGAGAGGGACTAATAATAATTGCCTGTTCCATGAATGTGACTTTGAGAGATTTGGATTTTATACTCACATGCTTTATGGATTTGTTTTTGATGGATGCAATGGTACTTATTTTAAAAAACTATTCTACATTACACTTCTTACCTCTGGTTTCATACATATATGTGCGTGTGCGTGTGTGTGTGTGTTTATTCCCGTGAGGGAAGGGGCCATCACTGAAGTGCAAAGTTGGAGGCAATCCCCTGTGAAGGGGGGGGGGGGGGCCTTAACCCTCCACAATGCAGAATGCATATTAGACCAACGATCTTTCTTTCTTTTCTTTTCTTCCTTTTTTTTTTTTTTTAAGATTTTGTTTATTTATTTGACAGAGATCACAAGTAGGTAGAGCAGCAGGCAGAGAGAGAGGAGGGGAAGCAGGCTCCCTGCTGAGCAGAGAGTCCAATGTGTGACTCGATTCCAGGACCCTGGGATCATGGCCTGAGCTGAAGTCAGAGGCTTAACCCACTGAGCCACCCAGGTGCCCCAAGATCTTTCTTTTCATAGTGCTGTGTCTCCAATCAAAAGGGTATGTGGATCTGGAAATGAGGGGGCAGAAACAGGAGTGGTCACTCCCAGTGACCTACTGAGTTATGCTTCTTGGGGTCTACAGGGTTAGAGGTTCTGGTTGTCAATAGAGCCAGGCTTTTACCAGAGGATACAGCGAGGGTCCAGTTGAACTACAAACAATGGCTGCCATCTGGGCACTTTGAACCCCTTGTGGCCAGGGACCGGCAGGTGAGAATAGTGACCATCTTGGCAGGGATAATTAACTCCGATCAATAATGGGAGGTAAGGCTAATTCTATACAACAGGAACAGGGAGGCACATGTTCGGAACTCAGATGACCCACTTGGTCACCTTCTTGGTTCTTGGTTCTCCTTTGACCAATTGTAATTATGAACAGACAAGTGAACCGACCCAAGTCTGAGAAGGATATGATTAATAATGGCTAAGATACCCTGATAATGAAAGTTGGGGTCATACCACCAGGTAAGCCACCAAGACCAGCAGAGGTGGTAGCCGAGGCAAGAGGGAAATTTAGGATGGAGAGTGGAGAAGAGAGGCTAGGACAGGGAGTGCAGGCTCTAAAACCCTGTGCAGTGATGGGAGCTTACCCTGGGCTGCTCGATGGATGCGTAAGGAGCAGTGGATTTGTGTGCTGCAACACGTGTCTGAACAATGGCAGACAGAGACAGATGCCGTGTCCTTCAAGAAAGCTCTTGCTGCCCAGGTACGGAGAAGTGGTAAGTAGACAGCCCCTTGTTTGGTGGCTTCTTCAGTCTCTGCCCCAGCTTTCAAGCAGCCTCAGCCAGTGACTGAGTGACGGCCTAGCCATTTACAGTCCTGGACCTGCAGAGGCTTTGTCAGGTCTGCAGAGCGATATGACGCTTCCCATTGTCTGGTACTTCTGTCTCCCCTGTTCTTTTCACAGGTGTTACTCTCTAATCCCGTTTTTGCACCTCTAATTCTATTTCAGTGACTGATTGCAGGGGTTCCCAAATCAGCACATGCAGCATAACAAAGCACCACAAAACCTCAGTAACATGGAACATTTAGCACTTCTTACTGCTTATGGGGTTACAGGCCAGCTGGGCAACAGTTCTGGACTCAGCCGGGTCACTTCTGTGCCTGTAGTCAGCGGTGGCACAGAGGAGCAGCTCCGCCAATCGAGACTGGCTTCTCTCCCAAGTTTAGGGGTGGTTGGCCATGGGCTGGTCTAGGTGGCTCCCACCGGGACAAGTGGTCTTTCCTTCAGAGTGTCTTGTTCTCTAGTCAGCTCACGTTGGCTTGCTCACATGGTGGTAAAAGGCTTTCAAGGGAACAAGCTGAAGCTAGCAAGGCCTCTTGAGGTCTAGGTGTGGCCATATTCTTTTGGACAAAGCAAAATCTCAAAGCTGGCCCAACTTCGTGGGTAGGGGAACCACCTCTTGTTGGAGGAGATACAAAATCATAAAGTATAGGAAGAGGGAGACATAAAGAAATGGGGACATTTTAACAAGCTATCTATCACAGGGAGAATGCCCTACAGTGGAGTCCACTGGAGAACACAAATTATAGCTATGTCAGTCAACTATACTGTGCCTTTTGCTTTTTAATTCTTTTAATATAGTGAAAATCTAAAAGCAAACAGAATATGTGAAGAATAATACAATTAATACTCAGGAATCCACCACCCTACTTGAATAAATCTTAAAATTCTGACATATTTGGTTCAGATATTTTAAGAAATAAAACTTTAGAAATACTGTATACCCTTGTATACCTACTGTGTACCATCCTTGCTTTTTATTTTTTGAGGTCTTCAGCTATCCATTTTAAATTCCAAATACTTTCTTTTTATTCAAGTTAAAGGACTTGAGTCTCATGCCTTCTGTAGATTCAGCAGGAAAAAAAATAAATTATACTCATTTAGTCATTAAACAAGTACTTATTGTGTCATCTATTTGCCAAGAATTTTACAACATATTTATTGATATATTCTTTTTTTTGGTAGCATTTTATTCAATATACCATTTTATTACAGGCTGTATATCTAAAGTGAGAAGCAAAGAACATTTCCTTTAGGAAATGTTTCAGGGCTCTCTTCTGAAAAAAATTTTTTTAATACCTTAAAGCTTTGATGGTGAATCTTGTTATCTTAGTCTGTAAATTTTCATTCCAAGTTTCTTAACATCTTCCTTCTATGGGTTTGGCCTTTGTGTCACTTGGGTGGGTAGGATGTTTCACTATGTTTATTTAGTTGCTAGTTGGCCACACCTTTGGTTTTCTTTCATATGAGTAAATTGTTACTGCTTGTTACTCTCATCTGGTTTCTCCACTTTAATATGATGACTTCAGAGTGCAGTCCTCTCGCTGGTCTTTGTTTCCTGTGCTTTTATGGTGATTTATATACATATACTTATACATAAATATTTCAATAAATAGCCTTATTGACATATAATTTACATACCATAAAATTCATCTCTTAGTACATTCACAGAGTTGTGCAACCTTTGCCACTATATAATTTCACAGTATTATCATGACCTCAGAATGAAATCCTATACCTATTAGCTGCAACTTCCCATTCTCCTCTGCCCCCAGGAACCCCTGATCTACTTTCTGTCTCTATGGCTTAACCTACTTTGCACATTTTATATAAACAGAATCAGACATCATAGCAGTCTTTTTGTCTCTGATTTCTTCAACTCAGTGTAATGTTTTCAAGGTTCATCTAAGCTGTAGCATGTAGCAGCATTTCATTCCTTATCATCGCTCAATAATACTGCATTAATCGGGTATTCCACACTTTGCTTATCTATTCATCAAATGATGGACATTTGTATTCACTTTTGCACTGTGGACATTCATGCGCAAATATTTGTGTGGACATGTTCTCATTTTTTTGGGTATATACCTACAAGTAGAATGGCTGCATTAAATGGTAACCCTATGTTTAACTTTTTGAAGAACTGCCACTCTGTTTTGCAAAGTGGCTGTACCATTTTATATTCTCATCAGCTACGTATGAGGGTTGTAATTTCTCCACATCCTTAAAACACTTATTATTGTCTATATTTTTATCTTAGCCATCCCAGGAGTTGTGAAGTGATGCCTCAGTAATTTTTGACTTACATTTCCCTAAATGACTAATGATATTGAACATCTTTCATGTTCTTATTGGCCATTTATATATCTTCTTTGAAGAATGTCCATTTATGTATTTTATTTATTTTTTTAAGTTTTTTTTTTTTTAATTTTTTTATTTGACAGATAGAGATCACAAGTAGACAGAGAGGCAGGCAGAGAGAGAGGAGGAAGCAGGCTCCCCACTGAGCAGAGAGCCTGATGCGGGGCTCGATCCCAGGACACTGGGATCATGACCTGAGCCAAAGGCAGAGGCTTTAACCCACTGAGCCACCCAGGCGCCCCCATTTATTTATTTTAACTAGGCTCCATGCCTGGTGTGAAGCCCAATGCAGGGCTTGAACTCACAACCCTGAGATCAAGATCTGAGCTGAGATCAACAAGACCTGGCTGCTCAACTGACTGAGCCACCCAGGCACCTTGAGAATGCCCATTTTAAAGCTGGGCTAATTAAAAAAAAAAAATTGTTGAGTTGTAGGTTCTTTATATATTCTGAATACAAGTTCCTTATTATATATATGATCTTCAAACATTTTCCCACATTCTGAGGTTTGGCTTCTTAGTTTCTTAATGATGTCCTTTGAAGCACATAAGCTTTTAATTTTGGAGAGATCCAATTTACTTTTACTTTTGTTGCTTATACATTTTGATGTCATCCTAAGAAATGACTGCCTAAGCCAAGGTCACAGAGATTCACTCCTGTGTTTTCTTTGAGGAGCTTTATAGTTCTGTGTTACAGAACCTGCACTGGATCCTGATGGAAGAACCAAGCGGCACTCGGAGACCTTGGAGGATCAGAGGTTTAACACCCGCAGGTCTCAGAGGAGAGTGATCTTCAAAGGTCTGATCCCTGAGCACAAACAAAGGGGTCATTTATACCCTTCTGCTTCTGCATACTTGGTACTTTTGGCATATCTGGGAAGCAGAGCAGTGAGAAGAACCTGGAAGAGTCCCGGGGCAGGGGCTGGAACTCCTTTGCTTGCTGGGTTGGCCATCTTAGAGCACAGATTTTCCTCATCACTAGGTCTTAAATATAGATCTATGATCCTGTTTAAGTTTATTTTTGATATGGTATGAAATAGGGATTCAAATTCATTCTTTTGCATATGAGTATCATTTGTAAAGAGAATTCCTTCTCCAATGAATTATCTTGGCACCCTTTTCTGAGGTCATATCTCTATTATAAGATTTACCAAAGTTAGCCTTGTTTTGTGGTAAACTGGACAAATCTTTCTTTGTCTTTGGAAAATAGTGAGTATGTTTTGCTCATTTAAAATGAGAAAATCAGGGCACCTGGTCGGCTTAGTCAGGGGAGCATGCAACTCTTGATCTCAGGGTCATGAGTTCAAGCCCCAAGTTGGGTGTGGAGCCTACTGAAAAAAAATGGTTAAGATAGTAAATTTTATGTTAAAAATTGAAAAAAAAAGGGAAAACCTATATGAAGAACACCTACCATAGGGCCTGAAAGTAAATATTTCCTTCCCTCTTTTGAGTCTCCCCACAGCACTTAGTGTGGTATTTGGCACAAAATAGTTCCCATAAATGTTTGCTGAATGTAAAGTGGGCTTGAGCATGCACTCCAAAAGAAGCAGGTGGCTTCTGAAAACTCTGACTGGATGGGAGATCCAGAGCACCTTCAGGCCTCTTCAAACTAAGAATCTAAATAATACCAGAGACTGACTCCCAACAGTTCAGTGAAGTTGTGAAGTTGTCAGAGTAGGAGCCTTCAAGTGATTTCTTATCCTTGAAGGTAAGTTACAAACAGGCTTTCACTTAAAGTGAACCCAAGCACTTAGAACAACCTAACAGGTCCAGAACACTTTTTTCCCTAGTTCAATTTCAAATTCTCCAGATGTATATTTATTTAACTGCTTATGCAATAATAAAATTTTAACTTGTGGATTTGACCTCATTTCCACAAAATTGATTGTGGTTCTTATCTGCCTAAAAGCAGAACGATTTTTTCAGGCAGCAACAACCACTATTGAAAAGGCAAAGAAATGGCACTCAGGTACAGCAGGCAATTCTATTTTCAGTGACCCTTTTCTCCCTTTCTTTTTCTCTCACATGCTGACATCAGGAACTCTCACAATCTCTCAGAAATAGAGCACCAAGCTGGAGATAAAGGCCTGTTCATTCCACCAGGGAGTTTCCTACAGGTTCATGTCCAGACAGTGTTCCTGCCAAAAATACTGCTTGGATATTTTTCTGAGATTCTAGGATCTACCCCTCTCTGTGAGAATGCGTGTATATGCAAGTCCTGAACTTAAGATGTGTACTATACAGATACACTTAATAACTTTCTCTCACCTTCTTTTCGCCTTTGAAAAACGTTCACGGAGGAGATCTCATAGCTAAGTGCTTCAAATTAGTTTCTCACTCCAGCGCCAAATCATTTCTTTGCAATTAAACAGGTACATGGATGGTTCTTAAACACATTTTCTTCTAGGGCTTGTGGCCACTTCTTAACCCTAAGGTAAATAGAATACAGCGAGGCTGGGGGAAAAAAAAAACAATTTTTAAAAATTAGACTATGTATTTAGGTTCACAGCAAAATTGAGCTAAGACTGAGATTTCACAAATAACCCCCTTGCACAGCCTCCCCCATTATCAACATCTGGGAGAGAGTGATCCATCCATTTGTTATAACTGAGGAACACATCATAATCTTGACACATCACAATCACCCAGAGCCCACAGTTTACACTGGGGTTCCGTGAATGTTGTACGTGCTATGAGTTTGGACAAATGTATACTGACATGTATTCACCGTTACAATATACAAAATCATTTCACTGCCCTAGAAATCCTGGGTTCTGGCGAGAGTCCATTTAAAAGGGTGCTATGAGAGGAAAAGAAGAAAAGCGTGCAGCCCAGAGGCTTGACCAAACTCCACGTTTGTTCCCAAGTTGAGGGCTCCCAGTCGACGGGCTCTCCAAGTCCAGCCAAGGGAAGGTTGCCCCTCCCCCCCCTTTGTGTAAGTGTCAAGCAAATGGGTTTCCTGTTGACACCCGAATGTCGTGAAAGGGCAGGAAGAGGCCAAGTCACCTCCTCTTTCCCGGCTTCCTATCCCATTTATTTATTTTGTACACGTTTGTTTTGGTCGGGCGGGCGGTTCCAGCGTGTGGCTGTGGGGCGGCCCCAGCGGCGGTAACCCCTCCCCCGGGAGGCGAGGCCTGGCCACCACCCGCCCCATCCCGGCTCCAACTCTGCGGGGCGGGGAAGGGAAGGAGGAAGGGGGAAAGAGTGGGAGACGGAAAGCGGGAGAAGGAGGCCGCTGGTGCGCCGCGAGGAGGCGGGGAAAGCGGCCCGCCCGAGCCAGGCCGCTCCCCCGCGGGCTGCAGGTGGAGTCCGCCGAGGTAGCCGCCGCCGCCGCCGCCTCCCCCGGGCCCGAAGGCGCTGGCGTGGAGCGCGCGGTGCTTGCGGACCCGCCGCCGAGGCCCACGGCTCGTCCGCCGTTCCCGGGCTGTGCCTCTGCGCCTCGTCCATGGCTGAGGGCCGGCGGCGGGAGGACGAGGAGGAAGAGCTGCGCGAGCGCCGCGAGTTCGGGGGCCCGCGCCGCGCCCGGGGCCGTGCGCTGTCGGGCCACTCGGCCGCAGGTGAGGGGCGCGGCCAGCGCGAGGGGCTACGGGGGAGGAGGGGACCGAGGGCCGGGCGCCCCGGGGCCGCGCAGGTCCTGCCCCGGACGGCGGCGGCCGCTCACCCGCCCGGCTGCGACCGGCATCTTTCACGCTGCGCGGGGAGACGCAGGAAGAGTGGCTTTTCCATCCTCGTCCTCACTTTCGGGCCGAGCCCCCCGGGAAATCCAAACTGGTCGGTACCTGCTAGTGGTCCTGGCGGCGAAACCACAGACGTTTTGTGCGCGCTAAATCTAGGAGCTGCTGGCTTGAACTTGGCGGCCCGGGTGACTGACTGCTTGTCTCTAGATGAGTCAGGGCCGGTGCAGAATTCTCTGGGTCCGGCAGTCTCGGGGGACGACCCCGCCCGATGGGTTGGCCTGCTCGGCGGCTACCAGGTGGAACCGTGTGCTGATAGTCAAGTCTGGTTTCGTGTCTCTTGAACTTCGGACCTTTGATTCTGCCCAACCCCCACCGCCTGAGTTCACCAGCTATCTATAGCACTTGCTTTAGAGTTACTCTTTTAGCCCTCCAGTCCAGTATGTGGCATGCCAGAAGGCAGTTCGTTTGGACCGAGACTCATATCTGGGCCTGTAGTTACTTTTATGGTCTTGTGCTTCTGGGTGCACAAAGGCGGCTTGGATCAATAGTTTGGAACTTAAGTGGAAGAGTAGGTAGATCCACACCCCTTCTCTGTTCCTGGGGCAGCTTTTCAATCAAACATAATGGAGAGGAAATTCTTTGCCCTTTGTTTAAAATGGCATTAGCTACGTATCTGCACACTGGAGGGAGGAACAAACTTAGGGAGATGACAACTGGAGGGAGATAGAGAAGTGAGAAAGATTTAGATCAGAACGAGTTAGTAAAGCTTCTTTAGAAAATGGACCATAGTAAACATTCCATCAAGCCATGGAGAAGCTTTTCTGTGTGGCTTAACCTGAGGGAAAATTGGAGAATTAAGAGAAAAGAACAGGTCTGAGGGGAACCAATGAGGGATAGAAAATGGGATGAAGGGAAATAATTTAGTGGAACATAAAGAAATAGTCAATTTGATGCCCTTGGTAGGATCTTGGAACCTTAAAAATAATTCTTGATGCCCATTACAGGGGCTTTTCATCAAAATAAGGCATTTGACTTTCTGCATGAACACTAGTCGTTTTGAAAGTACTTGATAGTTTTGTTCGATATAATCCAGACTAACAAAATCATGGGCAGTTGCTACATACGAATTAATATTTCTTACAAGAATACAATGAAAAAACTTCACAAAGATGTACCTCCATTGATTTGCTGATTTAAACAGTGTAGGTTGCCTTGGATTCCTGTTATCTTCGGCAAAAAGCTTCACTTTCTCTTAAAATGGACTGTAGTGTGGGGGCACCTGGGTGGCTCAGTGGGTTAAAGCCTCTGCCTTTGGCTCAGGTCATGATCCCAGGGTCCTGGGATCGAGCCCCACATTAAGCTCTCTGCTCAGCAGGGATCCTGCTTCTCCCTCTCTCTGCCTGTCTATCTACTTGTGATCTCTCTCTCTGTCAAATAAATAAATAAAATCTTTAAAAAAAAATGGACTGTAGTGTGAAGAATATTGGAGATCAGACTAGATATGATCCAGATATATGTTCATCATTTAGTTGCAATATTTGTGTTTATTCCAAGGCTGGCAGAAGCTTTTCTAGCTTCTGTGATATTACTTTGCTGGACCTGACATTGTGTACGTTTTCACTCAGAAATTGGTGTTTGCAGTTTCTAACCATGTAATATGTCCTATTTCCATTAAGCAGTGAGGGATGGAAATATTATGGAGGGGGCAGAGGGTTAAACTTGCAACAATTGGTCTTCCTTGTTTTGCGATACATTATTTAATAGCTCACATTCCTTTACAAGCTCTTTCTGCTCATTAGTTCACGTGTTTTTTAGACACCATTGCATTCCTTACCAAGCTTGGGCATTCGTCAGTTCTGTTTGTGTTAGATGCTGTTCTCTATCCAAGTGAGAATGTGAACTGACCCAGAGGCTTAGTGTTTCTTCTGCTTATCGTCTGTCTTTCTAATCTTTGACCTCTCCGGCTCTCACTGCTTCCTTCTTCCCCCACGATTTTACAATCTAAATTTTCTCTTTGATCTCACATAACTTGGCACCATACATTTGGGGTTTATGGACTGGGGGAGTCTGTGAACTCCTTCTCTTCCTGCTAACTGTAGGTGTGGTTGGAAGGTGTGTTTATTTTTGCAATATACATTCAGAAGAGTGTATAAAGCCTATAAACTATAAAGTGAAACTCTTGTAACCTGTGTCCAAATCAAGAAATAGAATATTGTCAGTTCCCCAGAAGCAGACTCTGATGCCTCCAGGTCATGGCCTCTTCTCTCCTCTTGAGGAAACTACTTTTTTGACTTTTGCGATTATTATTTCTTCCCTTTCTGTACAGTCTTACCTGTATGCATATGCATCCCTATACAGTATTATTATTTTACCTATTTTAAAACTTTCATATGAGTGGAACCATGCTGTTTGTATTCTTTAGTGTTATGCTTTTTTCACTCAATATTGTTTGTAAGATTTATCCATATTGTTATATGCTGCTGTAGTTTATTTTCGTTGCGTAAATATATCACCCCTTTTGTCTGTCATTTTTTATTGATTTACTGGAGTTCTTACAAAGGAATCTGAAGTTTTGTTGGTTCCATATGTTGCAAATATCTTCTTCCACTCAGGCTTATTTTTAAAAATTTTCTTTATGGTTTCTTTTGATGTGGAAATTCTGAATTTTAATGTAGGTGTATTTATGAGTCTTTATAGTTTGTGTCCCTCTTCCCCCTACTGTGTCACTTGGTTAAGAATGCTTTTCCTGGGGTGCCTGGTTAGCTCAGTGGGTTAAGCCTCTGCCTTTGGCTCAGGTCCTGATCCCAGGGTCCTGGGATCGAGCCCCACATCGGGCTCTCTGCTCCTCGGGGAGTGTGCTTCCTCCTCTCTCCCTCTGCCTGCCTCTCTGCCTACTTGTGATCTCTGTCTGTCAAATAAATAAATAAAATCTTAAAAAAAAAAAAAGAATGCTTTTCCTGGGCGCCTGGGTGGCTCAGTCAGTTAAGTGTCTGCCTTGGGCTCAGGCTGCGGTGCGGGGAGTTGGGGGGCGGTGGTGTTCTGGGGATGAGCCCTGCATCTGGCTCCCTGCTCAGCGGAGAGCCTGGTCGCCCCTCCCAGCCCCCTTCGTGCTCTGCACACGCACTCTCTTGCTCACTCTGGTTCTATCTCAAATAGATAAATAAAATCTTGAAAAGAAATAAAGACAAGTAAATTGAAACTAAGAAATGTGAGAAGACTTAGTCTAAAATAATACAGGTGGTAGGTACCGCCTCACTTCAGTTACTTCTCTTTTGTGTTTTAAGTCATAAACTACAGTTTTTTTGAGTTGATTCATGGGACATTCCAGGTCATATGGCCCAGTTTGCAGTTGTCTAAAAAGTTGAAGAAACTTATTTTAAGTCCCCTGGAAACTATGGATACATTTATATGTTGTTTAAAGACCTGCATTCTCCAAATTCTTTAAGAAGACCTGTCTAGGGGTGCCTGGGTGGCTTAGTTGGTTAAGTGGTTAAGCGGTTAAACGTCTGAATTCGGCTTACCTCATGATCTCAGGGTCCTGGGATCAAACCCTGTGTGGGGCTCCCCACTCAATGGGGAGTCTGCTTATCCCTCTTTCTCTCCCTCTGCCCCTCCACCCCCACTTGTGTGTGTGGTCTCTCTCTCTCTCGATTAAAAAGATAAATTCTTAAAAAAATATATCTAGTTATCCTCTTTAGGATAATATATGCAAAATGGTATAGAAAATACAGGGAACACAAAGAGATTTATAAATAAAATACGATCCCTGTTTTTAAAAGAACATGTCATAGAATTAAGGAAGGTAAGGCTAATACCCTTTATTTTTATTTTGCTTAAAAATAATTCGAGTATAATTAATGTAGTGTGATGTTAGCTTCAGGTGTACAGCATAGTGATTTGACAGTTCTGTACATTACTCAGTGCTCATCGTGACTTGTGTACTTCTTACTCCCCATCACCTATTTCACCTATCCCCCTTCCCACTTCCCCTGTGGTAACCACCAGTTTGTCACTATTTTTTTGCTGTTCTGTATGTTTAGGAGTCTTTTTTTGTCTGTCTTCTTTGTTCACTTGTTTGGTTTCTTAAGTTCCGCACATGAGTGAAATCATATTGTATTTGTCTTTCTCTGACTGACTTACTTGATTTGGCATTATACTCTCTAGCTCCATCCATGTCATTACAAATGGCAAGATTTCGTTCTTTTGATGGCTGAATAATATTCCATTGTGTGTGTGTGTGTGTGTGTGTGTATTTATATATCACATCTTCTTTAAAGATGTGATATATATAAAGATATAAAGAAGATGTGATAGATATATATATCTATATATATCTATCACATCTTCTTTATCCAGTTATCATTGGTGGTCACTTGGGCTCCTTCCGTATCTTGACTATTGTAAATAATGCTGCTATAAACATTAGGGTGCAGGCATCCTTTTGAATTAGTGTTCTAGTATCCTTTGGATGAATACCTAGTAGTGGAATTACTGAATCATGTGGTAATCCTATTTTTAATTTTTTCAAAAGATTTTATTTATTTATTTGACAGAGAGAGACACACAGAGAGAATGAACACAAGCAGGGTGAGCAGGAGAGGGAGAAGCAGGCTCCCTGCTGAGCAGAGAGCCCGATGCGGGGCTCCATCCCAGGACCCTGGGATCATGACCTGAGCCGAAGGCAGCTGCTTAACGACTGAGACACCCAGGCACCCTATTTTTAATTTTTTAAGTAACCTCCCTACTATTTCCCATAGTGGCTCTACCAGTTTGCATTCCCACCAATAGTGCAAGAGGGTTCCTTTTTCTCCACTTCCTCACAACACTTGTTTCTTGTGCTGTTGAGTTTAGCCATTCTGACATGGGTGAGGTGATATCTCATTGTGATTTAGATACACATTTCCCCGATTTTTAGTGATGTTGAGCATTTTTTCATATGTCTGTTGGCCATCTGTAGTCTTCTTGGAGAAATGTTTATTCCTGTCTTCTGCCCATTTTCAATCGGATTATTTTTGTTTTTTGGTGTTAAGTTATTGGAGTTCTTTATATATTTTGGATGCTAACATTGGATTGGTCATTTGCAAATATCTTCGCCCATTCGGTAGGTTGCCTTTCAGTTTTGTTGATTGTTTCTTTGATGTGCAGAAGTTTTTTATTTTGATGCAGTCCTGGTAGTTTTTTTTGGGGGGTGCTTTTTGTTTGTTTTTTTTGTGGGTTTATTTGCTTTTGTTTCCCTTACCCCAGGAGGCATATCTAGAAAAATGGTGCTATGGCCCATGTCAGAGAAATTACTGTCTGTGCTCTCTTCTAGGATTTTTATGGCTTCAGTTCTTACATTAGGTCTTCAATCTATTTTGAGGGTTTTTTTTGTGTGTGTATTGTATAAGAAAGTAATCCAGTTTCACTTTTTTGCATATAGCTATCCAGTTTCTCTAGCACCATTTGTTGAAAAGACTGTCTTTTTCCCACTTCGTATTCTTGCCTCCTTTGTTGTAGATTAATTGACCGTGTCATCATGGGTTTATATCTGAGCTCCCTATTCTGTTGCATTGATCTGTGTCTCTTTTTGTGCCAGTACCATACTGGTTTGATTACTACAGCTTTGGTAGTGTATACTGAAATCTGGGATTGTGATACCTCCAGTTTTGTTCTTTTTCTAAGTTTGCTTTGACTATTTGGGTACTTTTGTGGTTCAATACAAATTTTAGGATAATTTGTTCTAGTTCTGTGAAAAATGCTCTTGGTATTTTGATAGAGATCACATTAAATCTGTATATTGCTTTGAGTAATATGGACTTTTTTTTTCTAAAGATTTTATTTATTTATTTAACAGAGAGAGACACAGCGAGAGAGGGAACACAAGCAGGGTAGCAGACAGAGGGAGAAGCAGGCTCCCCACTGAGCAGGGAGTCTGATGTGGGGCTCCATCCCAGGACCCTGGGATCATGACCTGAGCCAAAGGGAGACACTTCACTGACTGAGCCACCCAGGCACCCTTGGACTTTTTTTTTTTTTAAAGATTTATTTATTTGAGGGAGAGAGCAAGAACCTGTAATCATGAGGGGTGGGGTAGAGGGAGAGAGAGAATCCCAAGCAGCCACCCCACTGAGCATGGAGCCTGCTGTAAGGCTGGATCGTAACCCTGAGATCATTATCTGATCGAAATCAGGAGTCAGACGCTTAACCCAGTGAACCACTCATGTGCCCCTAATAGGGACATTTTAACAGTTATTTGTTCTTCTGGTCCATGAGCATGGAATACCTTTTCATTTGTCTGTGTCATCTTCAGTTTCCTTCATCAGTGTTTTATAGCTTTCAGAGGACAGGTCTTTTACCTCTTTCATTAAATTTTTACCTACTTTATTATTTCTGGTGTAATTATAAATAGAATTGTTTTCTTAATTTTCTGCTACTTCATTATTACTGTATAGAAATACAACAGATTCCTGTGTTTTATATCCTCTGACCTTACATTTATCCGTTCTAGTAGTTTTTTGGTGGAGTCTTAGGGTTTTCTATTTATAGTATCATGTCCTGTGCAAATAGTGAACGTCTTATGTCTCCCTTACCAATTTGGATGCCTTTTATTCTTTTTTTGCTGTCTGACTACTGTGGCTAGGACTTCCAGTACTGTGTTGAATAAAAGTGGTGAGAGTGGACATCCTTAATTGTTCCTAATCTTGGGGGGAAAGCTCTGTTTTTCCCCTATTAAATATGATGTTAGCTGTGGGTTTTTCATATATGGCCTTTATTATGTTGAGGTACGTTCCCTCTAAACGTATTTTGTTGAGGGTTTTTATCATGAGTGGATGTTGTACTGTGTCAAATGCTTTTTCTGCACCTGTTGAAATGACTATATGCTTTTTATCCTTTCTCTTGTGGATGTGATGTATGATGTTGATTGATTTGTGAATATTGAACCATCCTTGTATCCCAGGAATAAATCCCACTTGATCATAGTGAGTGATATTTTTTAATGTATTGTGGATTTGGTTTGCTAATATTTTGTTGAGGATTTTTGCATCTAGGTTCATCATAGATATTGGCCTATAGTTTTTTTTTTGTTGTTGTTTTTTGTTGTTTTTTTTTAAATAGTTGTCTTGATATGGTTTTGGTATCAGGGTAATGACTGTCCTCATAGAATGAATTTGGAGGCTTTCCTTCCTCCTCTGTTTTTCTTGAAACCGTTTGAGAACAATATGTATTAACTCCTTTTTATCTGTTTGGTAGAATTCATCTGTGGAATCATTTGGTCCTGGACTTCGGTTTATTGGGAGTTTTTTGACTACTGATTTAATTTCATTGCTGGTAATCAGTCTGTTCAAATCTTCTGTTTCTTCCTGCTTCAGTTTTGAGAGGTCATATGTTTCTAGGAATTTATCCGTGTCTTCTATTGGGAGCTTGTATGTTTTAGGAATTTATCCATGTCTTCTAGGCTAATACACTTTATAATGAAGGTAAATAAGAATTTAAAGTAGTCCATGATGACTACCAAAGGGACTTTAGCAAAAGAACCAAACTGTCATGGTTCATTTTTTTTGGCTCACCTCTCACAAACTGTGTGACCTTGAACAGGTTACCTAACATCTCGTGTTTCCATTCCTTATTTGTGAAATGGGAATATTAATAAAGTCTATTGCATAGAATTTGAGGATTAAATGAGTTAGTACAGTTAATACCCTTAGAACATGGCGAGGCACGTAGTGAATACCTATAAAGTTATTTGTGTTTATCTATACTGACGTTATTGTTAAAATAGCTGACACTTAACTGAATCCACATTTTTCTTCATTTGGGAGAAGTTAATGGGATTTCAGTTGGTGGAGAAGAAGGAGGTAAACCTGCATCTTCAGCATTTCGTAATCTAATGTAGTTGCTTTGCTTTGGAGTTAATGCATTTTTTAGAAATGCATCAATTTTACAGGACCCCCAAAGACTGAGCGGAGTTCTTCATTTGGCATTTCTTGTCCCATACAGAATTTCAGCATGTCTTGTATAGACCTTTACCTTTTATTTATCATTAAAAATGAAAAGCTCATTTTTGCTTTTCATTCAGTTCAAAGTTAATCATGGTGCATCTCTTTATTCTTCTTTTTGTTAAATTTTGACACGATTCATTGGTGCTTCTAACTTCATTGGCACATTATATTCTGAGGGCAACATACTCTGTTTTCCCTTAGATCATTTCAGCTTTGCTTTCAGTGGTACTTTGGAACTAATCCTCTGAACACTTGGGTTTTAATCAAGTCTCTCTCAATTAACTTTGCTTAGCCTCTAGCAATTTACAGCATCTCTCTGGGCCTTGGTTTTTGCTTTATTAATTGAAAGGATGAGGCTTCCAACTTTACACTTGAAGCTAGGAGATGAAAAGAAAAGTAACTTTTGACTTGGTTTATAGACGTTTGCCAAAATGTGAGATAAGATCTTGGGCAATTTTCTTAGGGCTCTTTGTGAAGTGCTCTATTGATGAGGGAGAATACAAAAGTGCAAAGCTCAAGACTTTCCTCACCTGGAGAGAGCAGTTACATTAGCTTCAATTGTCCTGCGCGCTTAAGACAGGGCCTCCAGGGGCACTTGGTTGGCTCAGTGGGTTAAACCTCTGCCTTCGGCTCAGGTCATGATCCTCAGGGTCCTGGGATCGAGTCCTGCATCAGGCTCTCTGCTCAGTGGGGAGCCTACTTCCCCCTTTCTCTCTCTCTGCCTGCCTCTCTGCCTACTTGTGATCTCTGTCAAATAAATAAATAAATAAAATCTTAAAAAAAAAAAAAAGGAGATCCACTGATGAAGTGATGATCTACCTTGGCAATGGAAAACACGAGATGTGTTTTAGGGAATTTATAGTAAGGAGGGTCGGTATGATGGGAATATTATCAATTAAGTACAAGTTGCAAATATGTGTTTAGTAGCTTTGGAGCATAGAGGGGGTTAAGGTTGGGGAGGAAGTGGAAAGAGCCTGACACAAAGCAGGAAGGTAGCCTGCCTTCTTGTTTACAAGGAGGTAGAAATCAGTTCTGTTCTCTCATTAACTATAGGCCTCATCTTTAGGAGCTCTAAGCTTGCCTTTGGGTTGGAAATGGGTATATGGGGGAGTGTTGGGGCATACAGGCTGTAGACCATCTTATTTATTTATTTATTTAAGATTTATGTATTTGAGAGAGAGAGCATGCATGAGCGAGAGAAAGGGGAAGGAAGGGCAGAGGGAGAGGGAGAGAATCTCAGACTCCACATTGAGCACGGAGCCTGATGTAGGGCTCCATCCTACAACCCTGAGATCAGGACCTGAGTTGAAATCAAGAGTCTTAATCAACTGAGCCACCCAGGTGCCCCCCTCTTTCTTAAATAAGCTTCGTTTTTAATTTTTTTAATTTTAATTTTTTATTTTATTTTATTTTATTTTATTTGATAGACAGATTGCAAGTAGGCTGAGAGGCAGGCAGAGAGAGAGGAGGGAAGCAGGCTCCCCGCTGAGCAGAGAGACAGATGTGGGGCTCGATCCCAGGACCCTGAGATCATGACCTGAGCCTAAGGCAGAGGCTTTAATCCACTGAGCCACCCAGGTGCCCCGATTTTCCTTCTTTTTGATGATCTTGACAGTGTTGAGGGTTACTGGCCAGATATTTTTGTAGGATGTCACTCTTGGGATTTGTCTGATACGTTTTCTCGTGTTTAGAGTGGAGCTATGGGTGTTTGGGAAGTATGAATGTTTGCCACATTTTTATTGTATATTAAGTGTACATAATATTAACATCATTTATCACTGTTGATATTGACTTGATCATTCAGCTGAGTTAGTATATTTCAGGTTTCTCTACTTCGGGGTTACGCTATCCACCCCCAAACCCCTTTCCATCCCGTAGGAAGTGAAGGAAATCACTGTGCATGGCCCACACTTAAGGAAGAAGGAGTTATGCTCTTACTTCTTGAGGGCAGAGTATCTACATCATTTTTTTTTTAATCCCTCTGCGTGAGAGATACCATTCTTTTTTTTTACTGTCTCCTTGATTTCTTGAGGTTCTCTAAACATATGCATTGGGGTTGTCTTTAGACCCTGCTTTGGGAGGGGAATGTAAGCTCAATTCCTGAACCCTAATTCTGCCCAGAATATCTGGTGTGTCCTGATGTCAGGCACATAATTTCATTTCATAATTAGAAAGGAGAGGCATAAAATACATATGTCTGATTGAGGTGTCCTGTGATTAAAACTCATTCATACTAGAGTATCAGCATGTACAAAGGGCTAATATGAGTTGCGTTTCAGTTTTGGATATGGAGAGGAAGTTAGAGTAGGAGAGGAATTTGGAAAAGCACTGGACTCAGATAACCAAATAATAACCAGTTAATATTTATTGTGCATTTGGTACCAGGTAATATTGTAGTTGTTTTACGTTTAGTCCTTATGCCAATTCTATATGGTAGATGTGATGATTTCCTTCACTTGTACAGATAGAGGAACATGAGACCTAGGAGGGGTAAGTTATCTACTCAAGGTCACACAGCTAGGAAGTGACAGAGACTCCTAGTTGCCTACCCAGTATTCATCTCCTTCTTCCCTTAGTCAGTGGAACCCTGTATTGCCAAATGTGGCAGTGTGCCCACCTTGAAACTACTTCTACCAGCTTACTAATGAGATGCAAGTAAAAGTTGAGTGGGGTTTCTAGGAAAGTACTTTAAAGAGGGGACTCAGGGGGGCGCCTGGGTGGCTCAGTCGGTTAAGCCTCTGCCTTTTGCTCAGGTCAGATGGAGCCCCACCTCTGGCTCCCTTTATCTGAGAAAACAAACTATTTGGTTAAAGCCACTGTTATCTTCGGCCTGTACAACTAGCAGCTGAATGCTATTCCTGACTGATACAAATCTAATTTGATCTTATTTTCTCTCCTTACCACCAGGGTTAATGCATTTTGATAACATGAGGTTACCTGAGGATACCTAGATTCTTGTTGCTGTTTTGTTCTTTATTATAATGTGACCAGGGAAAAATTCACTTAAAGCAGCCCCCCCCACCCCAATCTCTTGAAAGGGAGTTACTCATTTATTTATTTATTATTATTATTATTTTTTAAATTTTATTTTAAAACATATATTTTTATCCCCAGGGGTACAGGTCTGCGAATCGCCAGGTCTACACACTTCACAGCACTCACCCTAGCACACACCCTCCCCAATATCCATAACCCCCCTCTCCCAATCCCCCTCCCCCCATCAACCCTCAGTTTGTTTTGTGAGATTAAGAGTCACTTATGGTTTGTCGGGAGTTACTCATTTTTTTTTTTTTAAGATTTTATTTATTTATTTGACAGAGAGAAATCACAAGTAAGCAGAGAGGCAGGCAGAGAGAGAGGAGGAAGCAGGCTCCCCGCTGAGCAGAAAGCCCGATGTGGGGCTCGAACCCAGGACCTGGGATCATGACCTGAGCCGAAGGCAGCGGCTCAACCCACTGAGCCACCCAGGCGCCCCAAAGGGAGTTACTCATTCTTAAACTGCTTTACAAGTGTATTCCAGGGAAGGTGCTAGTTCCCTTTTGTGACTTAGAGTTCTTCAAGAGGGTGACAGTCCTCCTAGGACAAGTTGAAGGGAGCTGAAAAGGAAACCTGTAGGATCTGAAAACAGTTTTCTGATGTTGTCCTTTTGCTTATTACCAGGTCAGAATATTTCTTGGGGAATAAGTAAATGGAAGCGGTGATGGGAGGTGATTTTTGTCCCTCCTTTGCTGCATATGAGCAGGTTCACAATTGCATTGCTGATGAGCCGTACAATGCATGCCAGGCCTGCCGCTTAGGATTCAGAGTTCATTTGAGTTTGATAGGGCTGCCTTCATTGTTCTGGAGCATTGTTAACTGAAAATACATTAATCAAGGAATCACTATACTGGGAGATAACTAAATGCTTTTTCTCTGAGAGCTGGCCAAGAACAAGGGGCGCAGAAGACAAGTTTTGCATAACCTGTGGAGAATTAGCTTTTCTCACAGTAAGAATTATCGTTTCCATACAGTCCTTTGAAACTAATAGAGAGATGTTCACAAAAAACTGGAAGGACCCCCAGCATGGGGCCACTCATGTAGATGATCGCTTGTCACTACACCCCTTATTTCTTTATTTCCCCATAAGGACTTCCCCTTTAGACACACTACTAGCTCTTTATGGAGATAACTGGAGCTCTGGGATTATAAAGTACAGTTGTGTTACCCAGTTGAGGTGTAACTCTTGCCAGTGGAAGGTGTGGTTTATAAGTAGAATTCATTTGGAATAGGGATTGCATTTGAATGTTCTCTTAATTAGATGTCTAATAATGTGAAATGCCTAATATCACAAACATTTTACGTCTTATGCTGGTCTATTCCTATTTCTTCTTAGAATATTTTCTTGAGGTATTAAACTTTATAATACGGCATGGGTATTTTTCACAGTTCTGTAGCAATGGGTGCTCTAAACAGTGTTTCTCAAACTTTAATATGCCTGTATAAATCACCTGGAGATATTATAAAAATGTGATCCCTAATTTACTAGGTCTTCTGACAAGCTCCAGATGCTGCTGCTGATCCCTGGACCACATTGTCTGTACCAGTGCCTACCTACAGTTACCTCTCCACCTCAGTGCCAAGGTTCTCAACACTGGCTAGGCATCAGAACAGGTGCAGAACTTTAAAAAAGAGATGTATGCTCCTGACCCCATCTTCAGATTTCCTCACTAATTACTTCTGGAATAGTTGCAGGGGAGCTGGGATTTTGAACTTCCTCAATGTGAGGTGAGAGTCACTGCTCTAGTGTCCCATTAAAAAATGTGAGGTTGATCGGGGCACCTGGGTGGCTCAGTGGGTTGGAGCCTCTGCTTTTGGCTCAGGTCATGATCCCAGGGTCTTGGGATTGAGCCCTGCATCAGGCTCTCTGCTCAGCAGGGAGCCTGCTTCCCCCTCTCTCTCTGCCTACTTGTGATCTCTGTCAAATAAATAAATAAAATCTTAAAAAAAAAAAAAGGTGGGGTTGAGTGGTATCAGCGTGCTTTCTTGTAATTTGAACTGTTAGGTTTTTCCATCATAAGTAATTCATATTGTGATGACTTATAGTCAAACAGAAGAAATAATCAGAATCCATCATGCATTTTATACAGGGATTTTATTTAATCCCTTTATTATCTTGTAGCATAACAGGGCTGAACATAAATAATGTTGTAAGACACTATCATTGAAGTAACTGGAAAGCAAGGTATGTGATAGTTATGTATTTTCAGAGTGCAAGAAATAGAGTCGTGTTTGGCTAACCTCAGCTGATGGAGGCATAATACAGGGATACATGGGTAAGCTGGAAGACGCTAGAAATAGCCTCAGAAGTCATTTGGAAATATGGCAGAGTTTGCTGTGGAAACTGATAGCAAATAGCGACTCCAGAGAATATTTCTTTCAAAGTTGGGGTAACTATTATTTGTATGTAGTGATACCACAATTTTTGTGACTTAGTTTACTTTTGTCTGCTTCCATGGCTTCTAAAGTTACTGAAGAATTGGCTCTCTTGTTTTTCTTATAGTCAGCTTCTTCAAGAAAGAGGCTTTAAGTATGTTGGCCAGCTACTGTCCTGTACCCTTTTGGGCAGGGTTCTCAGGCCAGTTTACCTCAGAGGCTCAGGACAAACTACAGATAGCTACCTTTTTGGACCCATCTCAGATCCCTTTTCCTAGGGTAGTGTGGTACCTGCGTAGGACAATTGAGAATCACCTACAGTTGTTTCTGTCACATAGGAGTTTAGATCTCGGGGATGTTATGAGGCTTATTAGAGTATGGAGGATAAAATTGGCAAACTCCATGCATGACCTGAATGCTCTTGACTTCCGGCTATGTGTTCCATAAGGGGAGAAACTTACTTCTCCCCCCCCCCCCCAGTGTTATAGCCTCATAACTCAGAACAGTGCCTGGCACTTATGGTCAATACATACCTGCCAAAATAGAATAGAATTGAACTATTAAGAAATGGTTTAATGTGGTCTTTATTATTTTTGTTATATTTTGAACCAGAACCTTACGTACACCATGATTGAAAGCAAATTCCTACTTTGTTCGTGGATTACCTTGTTGAGAAGAAAGGATATGCTCTGACACTAAGAAACTTAACAGTTTTCCTCTTTTCTTTTCTTTGTTGGCTCAGTCAGTTAAGTAAGCGTCTGCCTTCAGCTCAGGTCATGATCCCAGCGTCCTGGAATCAAGCCCTGGCATTGGGCTCCCTGCTCACTCCGTGAAGAGCCTGCTTCTCCCTCTGCCTCTACTCCCCGCCCCCCCGCCCCGCCCCTTCTCAAATAAATAAATAAAATCTTAAAAAAAAAAAAAAGAAGAAGAAGAAGAAGAAGAACTTTAGATTGTTTGCCACTTGGTGTCATCAGTACAGCTAGTGCCAGGCTTGGGTCTGAAAGGGTAGCAGATGGATGTCAAGTCCAGGGCTGGGATTCCTTCCCCCATGGCGTCCCTTTGGGGTCTTCTTAACCTGGGGCGGCAAAGCAGCTCCGTGGGGCCTTGAAGTCGCGGGCGCCTTGGGCCTGCGGGCAGCGCAGCGGGGCCGCCTCAGACGGTTGCGCGTCTTCTGCGGGCCAGGGCGCCGCCATCTTGGATCCCCCTTGAACCTTCTTTTAACGTTCAAATGTAGATTTGGATACTTGGCCTTGGAAAAGAGGCTGATTTTCAGGTAAGAAGAGTGACACTGGGAAAATAGGAGTCACCCTTACTTGCAGCCGCCGCTGCTGCCTGAAGGCCACAGGCCCCTGAGGAAGGAGTGATTGGCCGGACAAGTGACGGATGGCGTGCAGGGCGTCAAAGCAAGCAGCAGGTTCAGCGCTGCACACTCTACCTGACGTGGGAGGAGGAGTTTGCGTTTGACGGCCTCCCAGGAGAGGGGCGGTGGTACGCAACATTTGGTAGTAAGTCTTAATTAGAGCAATTTGCTGTTAGTGTAGAATGATGAGTTCTTAATGTAGTACCTGGAACAAACCTTTCAGTAGCTCCTTGAGCAGAAGGATTCTGTAAACTTTTGTTCACTGAGGAGAGGGGAAGCACCGAAATAGAACAAAAGCATTTATCCGGGGTCTTAGAATTGCAGTTCAAGGGAACACAGATTCGGGTAGCAACCCAAACTGTGCCCTGTTGACGTTTAAGAGCTAGGGGTCTTTATTAGCAGTTTGGGGAAATAGCAGGAAATTGAAGTGTTTTCCGAAAATGATGATTGGGAGATGTAATTAACATTACAATGAATATTTTGAGTACAGTTATTAGGAAACTATTTTCTGCAGTGTCCAGTTTTTTATCAAGAAGGTAGGTGTAATAGTCTTGTGTTCGGTCATATGCTTTTGCCCAGTTCAGTAGTGCAGTGTAGTTACTGTTTCAGAAAACAGGACAAAGTTTGAGTCCCTAAAGTAGAGTGGCTCATGTTCAGAGGTTTTACCCAGGTTCACACTTTGCAGAAGGTGATTTGGTATTAATCACTTTGTAGGTTTCCAGAGAATGTTTAATGATAATGTGGAATTATGGGTTTTAATTCCAATATTCTTTAGTTCTTTGCTCATTTAATTGAAAACTAGATTTCTTAACTCCCGTAGTAGGTCTTTAAAAAGTATCAACTTTTTGTCATGTTTGAACAAAATATTGTATTTATCAGTCACTGTTCGGTGCTTAGTATATGCCAAGAACTCATAATCCCCCTAATAACACAAAGTCAGATTCTGTTTTTCAGATGAGAAGATTGAGGCAAAGAGAAATTAAGTGGAGCTGAGTTTTGAACCCCTGCAGTCCTTTTTTCTCCTTTAATTTAAGAATTTATATATGGGGGTACCTGGGTGGCTCAGTCAATTAAGAGTCTACTTTCAGCTCAGCTCATGATCCCCAGGTCCTGGGGCCCAACCTCCAGTAGGTCTGGTCTGACTCCCTGCTCAGCAGGGTGTCTGCTTCTCACTCTGCCCCTCTCCCTGCTTGTGCTTGCTCTGGCTTATGCTCTCTCTGGCTCATGTTCTCTCTCTCTCTCTCTCTCAAATAAATAAAATCTTAAAAAAAATAAAAATTTATATACAATAAAATTGACTTTTTGGGGGGTACATACTTCTATGAATTTGAATACATGTATAGATTCATGAGACTACCCCCATTGTCAGGATAAAGAATGCTTTCATCACTTTGAAATGCCTGTGCTGCCCCTTACATTCAGACTTTCCCTACACCCTAGCCCCTGGCAACCACTGATCTATTTTTCTGTGTCTGTAGTTTTACCTTCTCCAGAATATGGTATAAATGGAAGCATAATGAATCTGACCTTTGAGACTGGCTCCTTTCACCCAACACAATGTCCTGGAAATTCATTTGTATTGTTATATTGTATCAGTAGTCTGTTCCCTGTTGCTACTGAGTAGAATTCTGTGAATGTACCACAGTTTATTTATCCATTTACCTAATGAAGGATATTTAAGTTGTTTTCAGTTTTTGGATATTTTGAATAAGCTGCTATAAATATTCATGCATAGTTTTTTGTGTAGAAATTTTTATTTTCCTAGTGTAAGTACCTAGATAACAGTTTGCTGGCTCATAGGGTAAATGTATGTTTAACTTTATAAGAAATTGCCAAGCTGTTTTCCAGAGTGGGGCTGTACCATTTTGCATTATTGCTGTATGTATGGGAATTACATGTGTTCCACATCCTCATCAGCACTTGGTATTGGCAGGTTTTTCTTATTTGTTTTTGGTCTTCTGGTAGTATAGTCGTATTTCATTGTGGCTTTAACGTGCATTTCCTTAATGGATAATGATGTTGAGCATCTTTTCATGTGGTTAGTTGATATCCATATATCGTCTTTGTACATTTTAAAATCAGGTTGGTTGTTTTCATATTATGGAGTTTTTAAGAGTTCTTCATATATTTTGCATTCAAATCTTTTGCTGCATGTGAGATTTGAAGATAGTTCTCCTAGTCTGTAGCTAATTTTTTCATTCTGTTAGCAGTATCTTTAGCTCTTTGAACATCTTGAAAATAGCTGGTTTAAAGTGTCTAGTAAGTCCAGTGTCTGTGCTTCCGCAGGAACCATTTATATTCTAGATTGTTCCCCCCCCCCGCCCCCCGCCCTGTGTGTGGGCCATGTTTTCTTGTTTCTTTGTATTTCTTGTATTTTTTTTTGTGGAAAACTGGACATTTTGAATATTACAATGTAGCAGTGCTGGAAATCAGATTCTTCTCCTGCCACAAAGTTGATTATTACCGCTTCTTTTGGGTATTGTTTGTTTAGTGACTTTTTTGAACTCATTTTGTAAAATATGTATTCTTTTTTTTTTTAAGATTTTATTTATTTATTTGACAGAGATCACAAGTAGGCAGAGAGGCAGGCAGAGAGAGAGGAGGAAGCAGGCTCCCCGCTGAGCAGAGAGCCCGATGTGGGGCTCCATCCCAGGACCCTGAGATCATGACCTGAGCGGAAGGCAGAGGCTCAACCCACTGAGCCATCCAGGCGCCCTGAAGTATTTATTCTTTGTGATGTGTGGCACTGAAGTATCCTGTTTCATTACCTTAGTGGTCAGTTAGTGATTGGATAATTTCCCTTAAATAACTGCCCCCATCTCCCAGTCTTTGCAGTGGGCTCTGTGGGTGTATCACAGCATACCCTCAAGGCCCAGCCAGGCAGTGTACAACTTGCTGTAGCCTTCATTTCCTGCTGAAGATCAGCCTAAGATGGGAGTTTAGAGCCTTCTCAGATCTTTTCTGAGCCTGTACTCCCCTTCCCCCCAGCCCTGGGGAATGCACAGGGCTTTCTAGATTCCCAGGAATATGGAGGAGCTTTTCAAAGTCCTTACTCCCCAAAGTTTTTTATTCTCCAGGCTTTCCTCCCAATGTCTTTGGTTAGTCTGTTTCCCCCAACTGTTAGCCATTGTCCCATATAGCAGCAACAAATATATTTATTTACCTGTAAATATTTTCAGCAGACTTCTCCAGCTAGCCACTTTTTAGCACTTGGAGAGTTCTGAGTTAAGCAAGATAAAGGCAAGTCTTTTGTGCTGGTCTTTCAAGGCACCCATTTTACAGTTGACTGTTGAACAACACAGGTGTTTTTTGATCAGTGCAGTACTATAAATGTATTTTCTCAGTAACATTCTTTAGTTTACTTTATTGTAAGAATACAGTATGTAGTACATGTAACATACTATATATATTTAATAGACTTATCAGTAAGGATTCTAGTCAACAGTAGGCTTTTAATAGTTAAGTTTTGGGGGAGGCAGAAATTCTGTGTGGATTTTTGACTGCACTGAGGGTTGGCATCCTAAACCCCCTCATGTTGTTCAAGGGTCCACTGCCTTACAATTAGTGAATGAGGGTCTATTCTACCCCCCGCCTTTTTTTTTTAAACTCTGTTTGATACTGGTACCAGGAAGACAAGCTATTTTTCAAGGCTACCCATTGAGTTGGAGAATGGAGGATGGAGCCAGGGTAAGTTAAAGTGTTATAAAGCTTGTTACTTTAACCAAAGTTCAGATTGTTTTTAAGTGTTTCACTGGACTTAGGTGCAATAAGATGTTGCAAGCTTTTGGTTAGTTTCCAGAGTTCCCAAAGAGTTGGTTCTGCCAGTTTCTGCCAGGTTTTTAAAATTGATTTTACAGAGGACAGACTTTTGGAGCTCCTTACTCTGCCATTTTCACTGACATTACTCAAGTATGAATTTTTTAAAAATCTCATTGTCCTTTTATCAGCAAGTTAGCCAAGTTTTCCCAATTAATACCAAAAGAGAAGGTGTGGACATTGTTACTCTTTTTGAAGTGTTTGTGTATCGTACACATTATCAAAATATTCCAGGAGTCTCATTCATTGGGTTACTCATTCATTCATTGGGTGCTGGGGTCAAGACCCTCCATTTAAATCCTGCATAGGCAGCATGCTTTTCTCAGTTTCAGGCCATAGACAATCCTTAATCTCTCTGTTCCTTTTTTTAAAAAACATGATTTCTAAGGTATATCTGGCCAGGGGAACTCCATATTCTTCCTGTTATTGAAAGAGAAAGTAGTTTTTTTTTTCTTTTTTAAGATTTTATTTATTTATTTGAGAGAGAGAGAAAGAACATAAACAGGGGGAACAGCAAGCAGAGGGAGAAGCAGGCTCCCCACTGATCAAGGAGCTGGTTGTGGGACTCAATCCCAGGACCCAGTCCCAGGACCCTGGGATCATGACCTGAGAGCCAAAGGCAGATACTTAACTGACTGAGTCACCCAGGTGTCCCAAGAGAAAGTTTGATTGCACAGTTGGCACTGTTGGGATTGATATAAATCAGTCATGTGTTAAAACTCTGGGGAGTGGGGCGCCTGGGTGGCTCAGTGGGTTAAGCCGCTGCCTTCGGCTCAGGTCATGATCTCAGGGTCCTGGGATCGAGGCCCGCATCGGGCTCTCTGCTCAGCAGGAAGCCTGCTTCCCTCTCTCTCTCTCTCTCTGCCTGCCTCTCCGTCTACTTGTGATCTCTCTCTGTCAAATAAATAAATAAAATCTTAAAAAAAAAAAAAAAAAAAAAAAAAAAAAAAACTCTGGGGAGTGGAATTGATGAGGGCGTAGAGTGTGTCATTGTATATATTTCTGTATTGTTTGAGTTTCCTCCAATGAGTATTACTTTAAGAAATAAATTTAAAATACCATGTGAAATAATTGCCTACTGGTCTAGTGTATTTGTTGCTCATATTATGCCCTTAAAAAAAAAATCCTTAAGATGAGTTGGATTGCAATGATCATAGCAAATGTTGTTCTGTTGTTAAGTGATTGATAAAGTGAGGACATGATAATAGGAAGGAGGTATATAATTGTGCTTCCTGTGAAGATCATTTTTCAGGCATTGGCTAATTTATCATTTGTTCACCTATTCAATCTTATGATTTTCACTTGTTTTTTGAAAGCCATAAGCACTTGAAAGGCAAATCCTCATTTGTAACTAAACTGTTGAAAGTTACTTAATATAATCAAGACCACCCTTAGCATTCTCTGCCTTATACTTTCCTGTATATGTCATTTCCATCTTGTGACCCAGCAGAACCTTTTCTAGAGGACTAGATTTAGGAGACTGCATTCTGATGCTCAAATTGCAGCTAGCCAGTTGTATGACCTTGATTTAATCTCTCTGGGTCTCAGATTCATCATTGACAGTATGAAGGATTTAGGCCAGTGATCTGGAAACTATGTTTCTATGGGCCAAATTTGACTCATTGTTTTTATAAATAAAGTTTTATTGCAACACAGCCATGCTCATTCATTTGCATATTGTCTGTGGCTGCCTTTGTGCTCTATCTTCAGAGCTGAGTAGTTCTGACAGTCATGTGGTCCACGAACCTAACATATTTGCTTTCTAGACCTTTATGGAAAAAGTTTGCTGTAACAGACTATCAAGTTTCCTTCCAGTTTAAATGTTCTTTTAGTTTTGGGATACTTGGGCCAACTTTTTTTTTTTTTTTTTTTTTTAAACTATCCACTGATTTCTTAGCAAATCAACAGAAAAATTCAGCTGGAAGAGGGGAAATAAACTTATATTGTTACTTGTTAGACACATCTGTCGTATTTTGTTGTTAATGCTGTGGTTATCAACAATCTCTAAAGCTCAGTATCCTGTAATAATTATATTCAGTTGGTGAGGTATAGCTCAGCCTTTCTTGTCTTCTTCATTCTGGATCCTGGCTGAAGGAGCAATCCCTACCTGGGAAAAAGAACAATGGACAAATCATGTGCCACCTCTTAAAACTTTTATTCAGAAGTAGCTTATATTACTTTTACTCATATTTCTTTGGCCAACAGTGTTAGTGGTATAGGGAAGTGTAATCTTTCTGCAGAAGGCCCCTGCAAGTCACCTGGCACCTTCCATGGGTGGATAATCCTTCTCCAGGGAGGGCTGTGAGTCCTTAGGAACAACATCGTTTACCACAGCCTCTTTAAAATGTTAGCTAGTGTGAGCAGACTGGAACCATGGCAGTAACTTGGGTTTTAGGATTCTTTGTGTGTTATTTTTTCATGAACTTTCTGTAACTAATAAGTAACTAGAAATTGGCCCATTGAGCTTTTGGAATATATGGAATATATTCTGATTCTCTCAACTGGCTTATTTAATAAATGAACAATGTAAAAATATAATGTGTCTGTTTGGATTTCTTTTTTTTTTTTTTAATAGACTCTTGATGGTTTTTTTTTTTTTTTTTTTAATTTGACAGAGAGATCACAAGCAGGCAGAGAGGCAGGCAGAGAGAGAGGAGGAAGCAGGCTCCCCGAGAGAGCAGAGAGCCCGATGCGGGGCTCGATCCCAGGACTCCGAGATCATGACCCGAGCCGAAGGCAGCGGCTTAACCCACTGAGCCACCCAGGCGCCCCATAGACTCTTGATGTTTTTAATCTATATTTCTCACCCTGAAACCTAGGTAAAGTTCTTAACTTCCTCCCCCACCACGATTACTTACATTTTTAAATCATCTCTTACCAAATTCTATTGAACATACATTCCTATGTAGTCCTTGACTTGGTCCTCTTCTCTCTGTCCTCGCAGCTGCCATCCCGGTCCAGGTATTTTTCACCATTCGCAACAGCCTTGTACTTAGCTTCTCTGCCTCCATACTTGCATTTTTGTAATTCATTCTCTACACATCCATCAAAGTGATTTTTCTAAAATGTAAATTGACCTTGTTATTCCCCAGCACTTCGTACCTTGTATCCTCCCCTTAAAGCTCAGATTTCTTAATGGGGCCTTGGACCTTTTTTCCCTGGGAATTCCCAGATCTATCCTGTATGCTTAGCTTATTTTCATGACTGGAAAAACAGTGTTTGTCCAAGAAAGATTTTTCTAGAGCCTATTTTATGAATTCACACGGTATTTGGTAGATGTTTTCCACTTAAAGAGATTCAAACACTTGATGAAAAATATTGTGCAAAGTTGACTGTGCAGGTTTTTTTTAAAGATTCTCGAGAGCACCATGTGAATGGGGGAGGGGCAGAGAGGAGGGGAAAGGGGACAAGCAGAGCTCCACGAGGGGCTTGATCTCACAACCCTGAGATCATTACCTGAGCTGAAAACAAGAGTCGGAAGCCTAACGGACTAAGGCACCCAGGCGCCCCACTGACTGTGTACAGTTTTCAGCATGATCCAACAGCAAGGGAGCTCCTATTGTGATGCTCAAGGGATCATTCTTTCCTGGAAGAGCTTGGTTAGGCCTGATGAGCTGCAAAGAAAGGTAGATTGACATTCGTTTTGTTTTGCTTTCTGTGACCTGCTTTCAGAAGTTTTAAAATGTATCCATTTTAGATCTAGCCATTTATTTGGCCTCTTTTAGGGAGCTAACATATTTTTCCTTATGACCAACTCAGCAGCTTCTGAACAAAAGAATGTGGAAAAAAATGCATTTTTAAAATACTGTCTCTGCAAGGTCCTTCATGTTAGGTCTCTATTTCAGAAGTAAAAATAGTTTCATTGAACTCACAGGGGGATAGGAGATTTCTCCTGACATTCAAATACTTGCCTTTGAAGATGAACTCGTGATTTTAGTTTTTAAAGCTAAATGTTTTCATTATTTTAAAAAATTCCTTGACAGAAAATTTCTTTGATCAACTGTTACCATGTCTTTTTATCTAGCCTAATTACATGGAATTATTAATAAAATGAATCCAATATCTCTCAACTCTGAGGCTTTGTAGGTTGTAACCACAGCTTTGTGTTATTGTAAGCTAATTTTGAAAAGCAAGCTCGATTTTGTTTTGTTTTGTTTTTTAAAGATTTTATTTAGAGAGATCACAAATAGGCAGAGAGGCAGGGCAGGCAGAGGGGGAGGGGGAAGCAGGCTCCCCTCTGAGCAGAGAGCCCGATGTGGGGCTTGATCTCAGGACTCTGGGATCATGACCTGAGCTGAATGCAGAGGCTTAACCCACTGAGCCACCCAGGTGCCCCTCAATTTTTTTTTTAAAGCAAGGTTAAAAAAAAAAAGTACAACTGTACATCTGAGTAAACAGTTAAAAAGAAGTCAGAGGCATCTTGACCACATCCTTAAGCGTGAGGAGTATAAAAGGTAGTAGTGATGAATACAGTGGTTTACAGTGGTTACATGGAGGATTTGAACTTTCTATGTTAGATATTTCTGTAACATTTCTATTACTGGGGCCAGAACTCACGACACTGAGATCAAGATCTGAGGGGAGATCAAGAGGTAGATGCTTAACCTGCTGAGCCACCCAGGTGCTTCTCTCTCTTTTTAAATAAACAGTATTGGGAAACAAATTTTTAAAGTTTTTTTTTTTTTAAATGAATAGTTACTTGGTTTCCTCCTCCTTAGGGAGGAAACAGTCTTCTGATCAGGGTTAGAATAAGCTGCCTTCTGGCTACTTAAAATATTCTGCAGGTTCTATGAATAAATCTAGGAATGCCTGAACATCTTTCAATTTTCTTTGGGGTGTAGGGTTAGAGGGGTGTGGATAAGACAGTCCATATTTTAAGCATTCTTGTGTGTCTGTTTGTCTAGTCTTGCCCTCTCTGAGCTCCAGACTGCCTGCTTGGCATTGTTAGTTGGGTTATCTAATAGGCTTCTCAAGTCTGAATTGAATGTATTCCTTTCCTGTTGCTGCTGTAACAAATTAGTAAAACTTTAGTGCCTTCAAACAACATGAATCTCTTGTCCCACAGTTCTGGAGGTCACAAGTCTGAAATCAGTTTCACTGGGCTAAAATTAAGGTGTTATAAGTCTGCGTTCCGTCTTCAGGCTCTAGGGGAGAATCGTGCCTTTGCCTTTTTTAACTTCTAGAGGCTGACCACACTCCTTGACTTGTAGCCCCGGGCTCTGTCCTCAATTCCAGCAGCATAGCATCTTTTTTTTTTTTAATTTTTTAATTTTTTTTAAAAGATTTTATTTATTTATTTGTCAGAGAGAGAGAGAGAGAGAGAGAGAGCACAGGCAGACAGAGTGGCAGGCAGAGGCAGAGGGAGAAGCAGGCTCCCCATAGAACAAGGAGCCCGATGTGGGACTCGATCCCAGGACGCTGGGATCATGACCTGAGCCGAAGGCAGCGGCTTAACCAACTGAGCCACCCAGGCGTCCCAGCATAGCATCTTTTCCCTCCTCCCTCCTTCTTCTTCAGTCTTTATGTCTTCTGCGTAGTGGAGTAAACACCTCAGATTCTGACTCTCCTGCATTTGTTTTACAAGAAAATTTGTGATTCTGTGGGGCTCACCCAGATAATCCAGCATAATTTCTCCATCTCAAAATGTTTAACTTAATTATGTATGGAAAGTCTTTTCTTTTTTTTTTTTTTTAACCAGGTAAGGTCACATAGTCATAGATTCTGGGGATTACAACATTGACATCCTTGGGGAAATTCAGCCTACCACTGGATTAGGTAGCCCCTCAAATCTGTTCTTCTTCCATCCTTCCTTATTTCATTTAATAGTATGACCATTCTGAGGCCAGTAACCTAAGAGTCATTCTTGATTTCTCTTTTCAGGTCCTTCTCTTTCCTATCTTTGTATCCCAGTTACCATTCTCATCATCATCCACATCCAATCCATCACATCATATCTAAATCCAATCAAAGTATTATCTCATTTTTACCCAACTGCATCTAGAATCTATCTTCTTCTCACTAATTTTCACTAAAATCAGAAGCTTTTAGCATTTTGGAGCCCTAGGCCCTAATCCTGTATTACTCTTTTTACTCCTGGGTGTTCATAGTTAATTATGGAACAAGGTAGTGTGGGCTAGGTGTCACATGCCACAGGACCAGACCCCAGTCACTCTCTTCCAACCACATGGAGAGAGGAAGTGAACACTTACATGGTAGACGATGCCATGGAGAGAATTTGGGTCAGTCAAGGGTGATTATCCTGAATGACAATTAGAATTTCTTATTAAATATTTCAGTCTTTTTTATTCTTATGACCGAGAACGTTTTCTCTTAATGTTGAGAGTAGGGAATATAATCAGTCTAACCTCTGGTTATTTTGAGTGACTCCTTCCTCTTCCTCCCTTTTCTGAAGAAGGCATTTGTTTAATAAAATTCTCAGGTAGCTGATTTCCAGTATATAAATAAACTATGCATAGTCAAATGTGGTGGGGAGAATAGTACAGCTTCAGAATTAAGTCAAACATCTGAAAAGATAAAAGAGTCACTGTCGAAATAATCTCAAAGTACAACCTCCACATTTTATTATTTTGAATTCTTTTTCCATAATGTCCCCACATTTTGAGGGTGACTTCACAATTTAGTGAAATAAAGGAAAAATGGGTGATTACTTGAAATAGTCCATTTGTCATATTAATAGAAGATCTGGAAATAGCTATATAATATTTCCCCCACTTTTAGGGGAAAAATTGCTGATTGGATTTTCAGCAGCCTTCGTGTACAGCTTTATTTGTTAAATGTGACCTTAAATCCCACCTTAGTTAAATTCCTCAAGATGTGAAAGTGAAAATTGGAGCATAAGTCAGATATTCCAAGGAATAAAGTATTCTACAAATTAAAATTGATTTTTAAAGCAGAAATGCTGCTGAGCCCCCCTCCAAAATAGAGTGTAAAGATGTCCCTGTTTATTTCTTCCCCATTTAGTCACTTGTGGTGTCATTGACTAAATTTGTTACCAGTAAGTACTTGACATTTTAGTTGTGTGAATACAAATGTTTATTGATTTTTACCCCCTCTGGTAATGTTTATACCAGCTGCTGTTTCATACTGGGTTAAGCTTTACATTTTGTGTGTTAGCATTTGAAACAAAAAATGTATGTAGTTAGTTTGAACTTTTTTAAAAAAAATGCAGTTAAAGAATTATTTAGAAGATCCTAGAGTCCTAAAAACATTACAGATGAATCATTTTTGTTTAATTTTTTTTTAAAGATTTTATTTATTTATTTGACAGACAGAGATCACAAGTAGGCAGAGAGGCAGGCAGAGAGAGAGGAAGGGAAGCAGGCTCTCCGCTGAATAGAGAGCCCGATGCGGGGCTCGATCCCAGGACCCTGGGATCATGACCTGAGCCGAAGGCAGAGGCTTTAACCCACTGAGCCACCCAGGCGCTCCCATTTTTGTTTAATTTAAACAGAAGAAAAATTTCCCTGTTTTTTAAAAATAGCATTATTGAGATATATTTCACACGTCATATAGTTCACACATTTCCAGTTAAATTTTAAAACCATTTCTTAGGGTCCTTTCAGTCTGCTTTTTAGATATTTACTGCCTCTTTTTCTTAAATCAGTAGACAAAAATAAGGGGGTTGAGGTTTATGAGAGAAGGGTATAACAGGATAGAGGGCAGATAAAATGAGGGCTCAAGATAAAAGTGGGATGAAGGGAGGAGAAGAACATTGGTCTGGGTAACAAGGGAAAAAGACAAATGGGAAGTTAGGTTGGTGTCTTAATGATGAATTACAAAGTAGATGGTAAGAAACCTGGGCTTGTGCTTTTCTTCACCCTGGTTTGTGGGGCCCTATTGTAAGGGTAGTGCAGATGGGGACTAGGGTAGACAACAGCACACAGCTTTATGGAATCCAACCTTCCTCATTGATGCTCCAGGATACTGTACGCAGCCCTCATGTTTTGCTCAATAGTACTTTGGTATAAGATTCTTATTCCCTCTGCTTTTTGTCTAAATCTGCTGCCATTTGAACCCCCTCTCTGTTAACCTACCCCCCTCATAGCCTCCGCATACTCCCATGTGCTGCGGTATGGGATTTTCTATTCTTCTCTTCTTTCATCACTCCCCTGGTCTTAGCCCTCCAATGCCTTCTCGTTGCACTGAGAATAAAATTCAGAGTCCTTACCGGGGTCTTCCAGACTCCATAGGACCTGCCTTTGGCACCCTCTCTGGTCTCAGTTCATCCCCTTCTCCCTCTTTGCCCACAGTGTTCCAGCATTGCACTGACCTCTCTGTTCTTCCTCACATACACACCTAGCATACTTCTAACTCAGAACCTTTTACTCTATTCGATCTACCTGGAATGTTCTTTCTCAGGTTTGTCTGTCTGTTTCTATCCTTTATGCAGGCCTCTATATAAGATCGACTTCTCAGGGAAATTTCCCTGACCACCCTATCTAAAGTGGGATCCCCCACTGTGATAATCTATCTGCTTCTTCTCTTTTATTTTTATCAGACTTTCCCATACATGACATTATAATAAACATTTATTTTCCATTTGATTATTGTCCCTCTCGCCCACTGGAATGTAAGCTCCTTGAAGGCAGGCTTGGCATGTTGAACATACTGCATCCTCAGTGGCCAGAATGGTGCCTGGAACACCTGGGGCACTCAGTACTGTTGAGTGCTTGCTGAATCCTATATGATGCGTATTCACACTTCCCAGGAGAAGGGATCTGTTGGCTTGTCTGACGCTGAGTGCATCTGGCAGGTAAGGTTTTAGGCCACCTGCCCCATCACCTCTGGGCAGCTGTTCAAGCAGGGGCTTGCCTATCCCTGGTCCGTCCAGCCAGTAGTGGCCAGGACAGTGAGATCATGTGGTCCTCTTCTTCCATTATCTTGTTCTTTCCCCTTGAATGGTCTGGTTCCTCCAGAAGTTTTAAGTTTCACCTCTTGATTCATGAGAAGAATTTTGCCAGATCCCATGCTGCAGAGCAGGTCTTCTTGAGAGTCTGGAGAAATGATAGGAAGCAGTGTTTTGGCCTTCTTGACCTTCTTTATGTCCTCGTGCTCTGTTGTCCTGGCCCATACTTTTATGTGCTTTCTCTTCCTGTTTGTTTTTAGTATTTCCTTTCTTGCCCCTTTTTTCTCTTTTGTTCTTTTTTCTCAATTGCCATTTTGCTTTGCCCTTTATGTCTTTCCAGCAGTTGCCTAATTTAAATTCTTGCCTACAGAAACCTTCCAGTTGACCTGTTGTACATGCTCTTTTCTCTCCTTTGTTTGTTACAACTGGAGAGAGACGAGAAAGGGAACGAGACTGAAACGTTCTTTCCTTCTTTTATTCAACTAATATTTGAAGGTCTATTTTGTGTAAGACCTTGTGTCAGGTTCTGGGCCACCTCCTGAACAAAATACCCATGTTCTTAGTTGGGGAAACAAAGAGGTTGAGTGATTATTATTCATTCATTCATTTGTTCAAGTATTTACTGCAACTAGGATACAGGGGTTGGCAAAAACAAAAATTCTTTCATTTTGGTAAGTCAAACATACTTCAACTAGACAATTACACAGATGAATAATCTATTAACAGCTGTGTTGAGTCCTACAAAAGAGGTCTCCATAATGCTATGAGGATATATACTGGGGGCTTTGATCTGCTCGGGAGAGTTGGGCACAGCTTCCTTGAGGAAGTAAAGGGTGAGTTGAGATCGGAGGCACAGTAGGAATTAAGTAGACAAAGGCGGTAGGGGAGTGGGAATAGCAGATGCAGAAGCCCTGCACTGAGAGGGGATTTGAAACATTTGAAGAATTGAAAACGTGGAGAGCAGGGTGCCCGGAGGCTGAAGAAGCGGGCGCGCATCAGAGCCTGCAGGGCTTTGTCAGTCCTCTTAAGGACTTTGGTTTTTACCCTCTAAGCAAGGAGATGTCTTTGAAGTGCTGAAGCAGGGAAAATGGGGGAGAAATGTATTAAAAAATCTTTATTATTTTTTTAATCTTTATTTTTAGAAAACACTTGTCTGAATGCTGTGGAGAGTAAGTGGCATTGAGCATAGGTGTGAGTGAGGGAAAGGGCGTGGGTGGCAGTGGCAGTCCAGAAGAGAGATGGGGTTAACGGCTAGCAAGGATTTTAAGTTTCCAAACCTACTCTCATTTCCTATTAAAGGTGTTTGTTTATCCAAAAAGTTGTTTTTTGAAAGTTGACTTACTCCGTAAGACACAGATGCAATAAAACTTACGTTCACTCAGATGAGAAATGAAGGATGATTTAAATAAAAAGGGATGTGAATGGGATTACACTCAATTATCTAGGATAAAGATAATGACTGAAATTGAGTATTTAACTTAGCTCTGAGCTCCTGGAAGCTAGGTAAAGTAGAAAATAGTAGGTCATGGGATGGATTAACAAAAAGAAGCATGCTAGTTAAGCAAGGGATGTTACCCTGTCCTTATTAAACATTTGAAGTATTTTATTATTGGAGTAACATTAAACAACCTGGGCAGGTCCGGATTATTGAAACCTGAAACCTCAGTTCTTGAGATCATGGCATTAATCCATTTCTTGGTAGTAGGTCACGTTGGTATTTCAAAATGTTAAAATTTCAGAAAAACACAGAGCTGAATTATACATACACATTTTTAATATGATCCCTTGCAGAGGCAAAATGTAGGATAGTAGAGGAAGTGAGGAATATAGACAAGGTAAGAAGCCTATAATGAAAATCATGGACCCAAAGTAAACTCTTTTTTTTTCTTAAATTTGTTTCTTTTTGAGAGAGAGAGAGAGAGCGAGCGCACAAGCGTGGGGGTAGCAGCAAGGAGAGGGAAGGGGAGAAGCAGACTCCCCTCTGAGCAGGGAGCCCAAAGTGGGACTGAATCCCAGGTGCCCCCAAAGTCAGCTCTTAATATATTTCCTTGGGGACTAACCCCTTTTGCCTTCACAGATACTTCCTTTCTTGCCTGCTTCTCCAGTAGCCATTTTATCTGTGTCCATAATTACTTATTCGTAGATGGCACCTTTCTTGCCTTGTAAGATTTATAGTCAGGGACAAAGAATGCCATGCACAAAACCGGCAGTCTCATTTCTCAGCTATTCACATTCCAACCACTAAAACATACTTTCAGAATAAAGAACCTTGAAACAAAAGTAATTTCTAATTCTTTTAATGAAGTGATCCAGGGTTCCCAGTGACTCTCCTGTGAGTTCTCTGCTCCTGGGGCTTAATCTCTATGTGTTCCAATCCCAACCCTATACTTGGCCAGTGGCTTTAGCTATACTGTCTACTCTCCTGGTAAAATGTTAGCCCCAAAGGCACAGAAGGGTCCCAGGAGAGCCAGAGAGAGCAGTACAGTAAGGTTCAGGAAGTCAGAGAAGTCCAAAATATTGGCATCTAAGACCTCTGCTCTTGAGATAGTGGTCTCAATCCATTTTTGATAGTAGATAATACTGGTGTAGACTCCAGGGAGAGATTTAGCACAGCCTAATCCCCAGCTTACCAGTCCTATTTGGGTCCATACACCGTTAATATGACATGACAGAGGTCCTCCAGAATCACCCTGCGGAAAGATAAGGATCATGAGGGTAGTGAGAAAGGGACCTTGAAGAGGAAAGTGGCCACAAGAGGTGGAGAGTTCCTTAAATGGGGCAATGGAACCCATGGTGCAGGAGAACCCTAGAGAGGGAGCTAGGCTTCTTACTGCATTAGGGGAAGATCATGGGAATTCTAGAATCGTAGAATTTGAAATTGGCAGAGACCTTAGCTAAATATATCAGTAGTTTCAAAATACTCATCTGTGATAAAGAAGAGAAATTAATGTGATGAATTTTTTCCCTAAAGATAAATTTATTTCAATTTAATGAACAGTCCTTATTTTTCTATTCTTAGGTTCTTACTGCCTTTTTTAATGTTAAAATAATCTTTTCATATATAAAATAATAGTGATAGTAGTCGATGGTTTCTCTCTCTCAATCTTGCTGTCTCTTTTCCTAACACCTTATTGAGATATAATTCATATACTACACAATTCACCCATTTAAAGTGTACAGTTCAGTGGTTTTTAGTATATTCACAATGTTGTTCAACCATCACCACATTTCCATCACCCTTACAAGAAACCCCATACACATTAATAGTCGCCATCCTTTCCTCTCAGCCCTAGGCCAGCTGGTAATCTGCTTTCTACCTCTATGGATTTGCATATTCTGGACATATGAACCATAGGATATATGATCTTTTGTGTTTGACTTATTTCACTTAGAATACTTTTTTCAAGGTTCATCCTTGTAGCATCTATCAATGCTCCATTCCTTTTTATGGCTGAGTACTATTCCATTATTTGGATAGACCATATTTTGTTTGTCTAGTTATCAGTTGGTGGGCATTTGGATTATTTTCACTTTTTGACTATTATGAATAATGCTGCTATGACTATTCATGTGTAATTTTTTTCTGTGGACATGTTTTTATTTCTCTTGGGTATACCTAAAGTGGAATTCCTTGGTAATATGGTAACTCTGTATATAACCTTTTGAAGAATAGTAATTCCAAAGCAGCTATACCATTTTACATTCCCAGCAGGAGTATGAAGTTTCCAATTTATCCACATCCTTGTCTGCTTTGATAATAGCCATCTTAATGGGTATGAAACCGTGTTCCATTATTGTTTTATTGCAAATAACGAATATACAGATAGGACATCTTGGCAGAATTAGAGAAAAGTATGTGTGTGCGTGTGTGTATGTGTGTGTGTGAGAGAGAGAAGAAGAAGAAGAAGAGGGAGAGAGGGAGGAAAGGGGAGAGAGAGAAAGAAAGAGAGAGAGGGAGGGAGGAAAAGGAAATGAAACTACCAAGTGGTCATTCTAGGACTAAAAAATAACATATGTGAAAATATGTGAAGGAAACTTTCACTAGATGACCCTAACACTAAAACGTAGATGACAGGAGAGAGGCAATGATCTTGAATATAGATTAATTTATAAGTATCCAATTTGAAGAGCAGAGAAAGGTAAAACAAAACAAAACAACAGTATCAGACAGTGTGAAAATATCAAAAGATGTAACCTACATTTTCTGTTTCAACTAGACGAAGTGAGAGAAATGACAATGAATCCTAAATAGGATAGATACAAAGAAAATCACTCCTAGCACATCATATTCAAACTTTTTTTTTTTTAAGATTTATTTATTTTAGAGAGAGAGAGCATGCACATGTTCAAGGGAGAGGCAGAAGGAGAGAGAGAGAGAGAATCCCAAGCTGACTTCCCCTGACCTGAGCCGAAACCAAGAGTCAGATGCTTAACTTTTTTTTTTTTTTAATTTATTTGACAGAGAGAGGGAGATCACAAGTAGGCAGAGAGGCAGGCAGAGAGAGAAGGGGAAGCAGGCTCCCCGCTGAGCAGAAAGCCCGACACGGGACTCGATCCCAGGACCCTGAGATCATGACCTGAGCCGAAGGCAGAGGCTCAACCCACTGAGCCACTCAGGCGTCCCTCGGATGCTTAACTTAACTGAGCCACCCAGGTACCCTATCACATTCAAACTTCTGACAATCAAATGTGAAGGTAATTATATTGAAAACAATCAGAGCAAAACAACACATCCCACTCAGTGGAGGAAGACAATTCTTCATTGGACAGTTATGATCAGGAGACAGTGGAATCACATCTTTTGAGTGTAGAGTGCAATGTTCTTACTTAAAAATAAAGTTGGCAGTTCTATGTCAACTTCTTAATATATTTATAAAAATAAACAAGTCTGTGAAAACCCCAGTAACCAATGGTTAGCATTTCTCTAAATCAAAAGTGGAAGAGAATTAAATTCATCAGTAATTCAGCATAACACAAGAATTATTGTCAGAACCTTTGTCTCCTGATTCCCAATCTACTGTTGTTTACATACAGGAAAACCCAGATCAAAATTAAAGTCTCATATTAAAAAAAAATTCAAGAGCAAACCCTAACCTTGCAACTGTCCTTCATTTTAGCTATATCACCAGCACATATCTCATCGTCTTGGATGACTGGTATTGATTCTGGCAGCATTGAACCGATTGGATTGTAGAGTTGTTCACAGACCTGGCGGTCAAAGACGGGTACTTCTGCTTCCTGGAGGATGGAGGGAGAATCATGATCTGTAAAGACAGACAGGAATGAAAGGAAAAGCAATCTGGAAAGTTGCAAGGGCGACATTCAGTCATGATTAGCAGAAATCTCTGTGGGAATCCAAAAGCAGAATATAGTCACTTTACAATCATATTTGCTAATGCAAGAATATTTTTGGTAAATTTAATCTTAACACAATGGGTAGTTCAAAATTATTTCAGTTTGTCCTAAGGTTTTTCTGATGTGCCAATGTGGGGTAATCCTCGTGTTCTAAATAACGAGAAATTGGGATACAGTTTGATTCAGTAAAGATATGAGTATTTGAAGTCTTCCTTTCCTGTTTTTCTGCTCCCAGATCATTTCTTGTCTGTGTTCACACCTCCTGGGAAAGAGTTGACCCAACACTTTAAAAACAGATTTTCAAAACCACTAGACTCTTCCAGGCTTTAGATCAGGTTTGTTAGCCTTTGTTTCAAAGAAGTAATTATGTGTTCAAATTGTTAGTATCTGCTCTTGCAGCTGTAGCTAGACTCTAGGCAGGATCTAAAAGTAAATAAAATAAACATAGTAAATGTGAAAAAAAGATATTTTATTTGAAGACTTATAGATAATATCAATGGTTGGGGATTATTAAAAAATATTTGCCATAGTAGTGGTATGCATAAAATGCAAATGTTCTGGAGCGGGTACAAAAAGAGGAGGATGGATAAAACAACCCCTTTTTTTACCCATTCTCACCTTCATCGTCCTTAACATTTCCCCATCCCGTCACCCAGCAAGAGGCTGGAATTTTCAACTGCTTTGTGATCCGGGGCAAGCAGATGGGCAGGATGGAAGAAGTAAAAGTGACTCTAGAGACCAGTTTCAGCAAGGCGATGTCTGCATTTGTACGTTGAGTTTGGGGGTGGGTGATAATTTTGAACACACGATGGTTCACACTTTGACTTATCTGGTGTAGCTGAATGGATCCCAGCCGTACATTATAAAGCAAAGGAATCCAGCGCCTAAGGGGAATAGAAAAGGGAAAATAAAAATGGAGCATCCCAGGTGCTACAGCTGGGTGAGAACAAGCTGCCTATGTGTAGCACTGAGTCTCTAGGGAAGAAAGGGTGGTAACAGACCCAGAATGAACCAGGCTACTTTCAGCTCGGACTAGGGTTGATTTGTTGCTGTTTCTCCTTTCCTCTCTTCCTAATCACTCTTTCTTTTGTTGTCTCCTGTCTCCATGGTCTCCTCTTACATGCTTTATGGCCAGAGTTTTGTCCAGTATTTTCTTCCATTTTCTTGGGGATTCTGTTCTGTGTTGTGTCCCCGTTTTCCCCCTTGATTCCATGTTGCTTTTCTCTCCTTGATTTTACTGAAGCACATTCTCCCAAGGCTTCCTGAGAAAATGTGCATGAGAGGAAATATTTTTGTTGTTTTGTATATTTGAAAATGTCTTGTCTCTATCCCACACTTGATCAGTAATTTGTGTATGGGTAGAATTCTGGGTTGGAAATAATTTGCTCCCAGCATTTTGAAGTTCTTGCTCTATTCCTTTGAGCTTTCGGTATTGTTCTTGAAAAGTCCTGCCGTTTTGGTTTCTATATATATTACTTATCTGTTGTTGCATAACAAGTTACCACATATTAGAGGCTTAAAAAAATAAACATTCATCTCACAGTTTCTGTGGGTCAAAAATTAGGTGTGACTTAGGTGGGTGCCTCCAACTCCTCTCTCACGAGGCTACAGTTGAGCTGGGCTGCATTCATTTCAAGGCTTGACTCTGGGAGGATCTGTTCCAAACGCCCTTATGATGGCAGGCCTCAAGTCTTCACTAGCTATTACAGGCTGGAGACATCAGTTTCACATGAGCCTGTCCCTAGAACTACTCTCCACATGGCACCTTTCTTCTCTTATAGCAGTAGCTCTGAGAGAGAGAGCTCAGATTGTGTTTGTGATCCAGAAAAGCTTAAGACAGTTCCCTGGCTCATGTTTAGGAAATAATTTGGCACAAAGTAAGAAAAGTTTCTAATATAGTGCCTATCTTTGTCATTTCTTTTTCTACCTTTATGTCCTGTCCCTCGTCCAAGGTGATATAGGGTTTCCTTCTGCCTTCTCCTCACTTTCTTTGTTTTTTTTTTTGTTTTGTTTTTTAAGATTTTATTTATTTATTTTAGAGAAAGAGATTGCAAGCAAGGGGGGAGCAGAGAGAGAGAGAATCTCAAGCAGACAGAACGCTGAGCACAGAGCCCGACTTGGGCCTCAGTCTCACGATCATGACCTGAGCCTAAATCAAGAATCAGACGCTTAACCGACTGAGCCACCCAGGTGCCCCAACCTGTCTTACCACTTTCATTTGTCTGTTGGTTCATTCATGAAGTCATTCAAGTATTTACTGAGAACCTGTCGTGTGCTAGTCACCAGGACTAGGACTCACATTTTTAAGCAGTGTGCTGCTGTCAATATCCACCTGTCACTGAGGAGAGATCCTCCGCAGACATGGTTCTCGCCCAAGCGCACGCTGACTTGCCAAGGCCAGTGCCCTGCAGCAGCATCCTGGCCACCCACAATACGGCCTGAGTATACAGGTCGTCCACACACTAGAGAGAGAAGAGAGATAGACATGTAGAACCTCGGTGTCCTGCTCCTCGGGTCCTCATCTTCTCATCACCTCAAACTCCCATTTGTTCCTAGGACCGGAGTCCTCTCTTGGCTCCAGCTTCCATCCTATCCAAGTTCCAAACCCAGCAGTCCAGGTCGAGACCACTCACCTGATTGCAGATCTTTCTTTTCAGGGGAAGAGCTTGGGCAAGACCCTAAGACAAACACCATATCGTTAATACACAATAATGCATTTTATGTCTAGATTCATTGAATGATGAGGCTTTCCACACATTTTAATCTCTGATTTATATTAAAGGCCAGATTTTTATAAATATCTGCCTATTAGTGAGAATCTTGAAAATTACATACTTAACCTGCCTTCTTTAGCGGCATACACAGAACGTAATTTAACTTTTACTGGAAGATTCAGGATTGTCATCAGGAATATCAGGTATATTAGTTTGTAAACACAATAATGTCTAGAGGTGCTTTTGAGGTTAATGAGCTGTTTTCTTTATCTGAATTGGCATTTCACAGTATTTGTGTATCTTTTCTGCTACCTGTTACCTTTCTCCTGCTCTCAGCCTACCCTGCTTTTAAATCATCGTGGGCCAGAAAAATAAGTGAACAACCTTATGCCTAAAATCGCTCAAGAGTATTGATACTTCCAGTTCCCTCTGCTTAAAATGCTCTTTTCCTAGATGCTCCTAGTAGCTAAGTCACACAGCTCCTTCAGGGCTTTGCTGGAATGATTCCACAGTAAAGCTTCCTTGACTACTCTATTTAAAATTACACCACACCTCCTGCCCTGCACCGCTGCTGCCCCTTTCGTTTCATAACATTTAGGACTTTCTAACCTGCTTTAAAATGTATGTATTTAATAAGTGCCGTGATTACAAGCCCCACAAGGGCAGGGGTCTTTGTTTACTGCTTCGCGAATAATATCCCCTCAGGATTTCCCCAGGATACACTCTTCATAAGTAATGTCCCATGGCGAAGTGTCCTATTATTCTATATGATAACTTTTTCAGCCAAAAACTTCTACCTCCAACCCCCCACCCCTCGCTCGTGTCCCCCTACCCCTCAGAGGCTCACCCAGTAGTAGGGACAGTAGGAAGGTGCTGGCAGCAGGGCCCATGTCTTGGTTCTCAGAATCAGCACTTTTTGTTTCCAAGGAGAGGCCAGCTGGGGGGCAGCCAGAGAAGGGGGACGGGACCAGCTTCTGCTCTTGGATGTATTCTCTGGTTCACGCTCTGCTCTTTGGTTTTCACGGTAGAGCCAGGCAGTGAAGGGGTCAGACTTAAGAAATGCCGTGGCAGGACCCAGGGGGAGGAGCTGGGGCCTGAGGCGCCCCCTACTGTCCAGGGAGAGCAGGATGTCTGGGGTTCCTGCTTGTGGATTGGAGGATGCGGTAGATGTCTGCACAGGGCAAGTCAGAGGGGATCAGAAGGAACGGGACCCTTTCTCTAGCAAGAATGTGGAAGATAGACAGGATTCTTCAAAAGCAAGAAACGGAAAAGAGGAAATTACTTACTACCTGGCCAATTTTTTCCCAATTTTTTGTTTGTTTGTTTGTTTGTTTTGTTTTGTTTTCTTCTTTGTCATGGTGTTACCAGTTCTCGGCCTTTAGGCTAAGATCAAGGGTAGCATCTTTGTCAGAGGGTTAGCCATAGAATATAGGGCAAGTCAGATTTTCTGGGAAGTAGATTAAGAGATTTGTATGCAGAAGTTTATTGGGGAGTAGTCTAAGGATCAACACCTTGAGGGGTGAGTGGGGACAGAAGCAGGATGGAAGCAGGATTGGGCAGAGGGAGAGCTGAACTGTAATTCACTTGCATAGGGGCCACAGCCAATCCCACAAGTTGCTCTGGAGCTGGGGTGGCTCTTCAGAGATGTCCTGAGTGGAGACAAGAAGGCTGGGCCTTTGGACTTCAGTATGATTGGATGTAGGTTGCCGGAAAGGAACGGGCATTACCTTGGGTGAAGTGACTCTGTTGATAATTCTTGGGATAGGACTTAGCCATGAACTAAGAGCAGCCAACACTCCTGGTTGCTAAGAGAATGAATACTTTAGCCCTGAAAGAGGATCTTGGGTGCCATGGCACAGCATCTTCTACAGAATTCTCTGTGCCCTTTATGTTTCTGGTACCACCTGTTTGTAGGGTACTAGGTCTGCAGAGATAGAATTCACTGAACTTTTTTTTTTTTAAGATTTTATTTATTTATTTGAGAGAGAGAGAGAGAGAGAGGATCACAAGTAGGCAGAGGCAGGCAGAGAGAGAGGGGGAAGCAGGCTCTCCGCTGAGCAGAGACCCCGATGTGGGGCTCGATCCCAGGACCCTGAGATCATGACCTGAGCTGAAGGCAGAGGCTTAATCCACTGAGCCACCCAGGCGCCCCGAATTCACTGAACTTTTAAAGCATGTTATTACTCTCTCATAGCTCAAACTCTTGGGAAGTTTGAAAGAAACACATGAATAATTAAATAATCAAAAACCAAAAAATGTAGCAATTTTGGTAAGGTTTATTCAGTTGTAACCAACAAGACTCAGACTAGCTTAAGTAAAGAGAAGATTGCTTTAAAGATATTGTTATGGGCTGAAAGGTGCATCCCCCAGAATTCATGCACAGAAGTCCTAACCGCGGAATGTGGGGTACCTAGAATGTGACCACTGAAGATAGTGTCTTTAAAGAAGTAATTAAGGTAAAATGAGGTCATTAGGTGTAGGCCTTAAACCAATATAACTGGTGTCCTTATACAAAGAGGAAATTTGAACGCAGACATGTACAAAGGGGAAATATGGCTATGTGCAAGCCAAAAGAATGTCTTTTAGGAGGATCCAGTCCTGCTGACACCTTGATCTCAGACTTCTCACCTTTAGAACCGTGAGAAAAGAAATTTGTTTTTTAAGCCACCCAGTTTGTGGTACTTTGTTAAGGCAGCTCTAGCAAACAAATACAGCTATCTGTGGAACATTAAGTATATCAGAGTAACAAAGACATCTGGAACTATCATAGGACAGACCTGGATGGAGACCAGAGTAGGAAGGTAGCTCGAGATTCACGATAACTCAAAAGCTCATCACGAGAGTTCAGGATCTTCATTTGGGTCCTCTGCCAGTTGTATGGCTCAACCATAGTCCATGCCTTTTCTTTCTATCCACTATACCCTGCCCAAGATTTTCCTTATTTTCATTTCAAATTCCCAAGAATTTGAACAGATGATCTTGTCTTATCAGGGCATAGTTCCTTGGCTATGAACTTCTTGTGTTTGGTGTGAGTGCCCTTTTGCATGTAGCGGGGAAGATGAGGATGCAGAAATGTGGCCAGCTAAGCAGAAGGAACTATTGTAGTGGGACACAAGCCAGATTCACTGTATCTCAGGGTATTCCAATTTATGTATGGTATCCACAGGAAATGGTACTATTTAGTCAACTCATGTAAGTGTAGCTTTTTAAGAAGATCTTGGCATGAGATTTGCCTTCAAGTCATGTTTGGAATAAAGGTAGTCATTTCGCAAAGACACCAAAGCTCTGGACAGGTCTTTCTGTTGATTTATCAAAGGAACAAGAATTCGACCAGACCCTTTTTTTCCTCTGAGAGTCTTAGATCTCGTTTTCCTACATCTTTGGACTTTTATATCCCTGGATAAATCTGAAGTCACTGGTTAACTCTTTAGAATCAGTTAGATTGCTTACAGATCTCTTCTTTCCCTTTTGTTTAAATGTCTTACAAAAAATACATTATTTTGGTTCCAGTTTAGTTAGAAGTAAGCTTTATTGGAAGTAGCTAAGACACCAGCTCCTTCCTCTGAAAATTGGAAGTGAAAGGAAAGTATTAAGTAGTTATCTTGCTTTTCCTGTCCAAATCGTGGTTCAGAGTAAAAAAAAAAAAAACAACAACAAAAAAAAACCCAGGGGGCTTAGTTGATGAGAGGGAAGAATTTGTTAATAAATATGCTTGGACTGATGGAATTTGAAAATCACTGCTTGCAGCCCCTCATAAGATCATTGATTCGGGGGATGGTTATCAGAAGTGGATAGTTTTAGATGAGAACTTGATAGAGTCCTCAGTCTGTTACCATTTGAACCCTCTGATCAATCTGAGCATCATGAAAAATAGAAAAAGGCAGATGTGTGTCTCCTGATATGACAAAGTATGAAGCCATATTCAGTGAAGTATTCAGATAAAAAAAGGTGAAACCTGAGTCTCTAAAGCTGCTTCTTACTCATAGCACACAGAGAGGATAAAGAGTAAGTTTAATTATAGTACAAGTTTATAGTCAAATACGGAATGCAGGACATTATATAAAACAATAAACTGATGGTTTCTATAATAAGCAAATGGTATGAGAGTAAAAAGGGATGGAAGTTCCTTTGGATGAAAAGAAACTTAAAAGACATAAGTATGTGTGGCCCTTGTTTGGTTTGTAACAAACCAACTTTAAAAAGACATTTTGATACAGTCAAGGATATTTGATAATGAACTGCGTATTAGATAGTATCAAGGAATTATTCCTAGTCTTGATAGGTGTGATAATGGCATTGAGTTATTGAAGAAAATGTCCTCTTTTTCATTTCTTCTCTTTGTTGTTATTTTTTTAAATTGAGGCATAATTGACATACACTGTTATATTAGTTTCAGGTGTACAACAGAGTGATGTGACATTTTTACATATTGCAGAATGGTCACCACAGTAAGTCTGGTTATTATCTGTCACCTTACAAAGTTAACACAATATTATTGACTGCATTTCCTGTGCTTTATGTTATATCCCCATGACTTTTTTATAGCTGGAAGTTTGTACATTTTGTTTTTCACTTGTTTTGCCCCCTACCCCTCCAAATCCTCCTCCTCTCTGGCTACCACCAATTTGTTTTTATATCTTTGAGTCTGGATTTAGTTCTGTTTTGTTTGTATGTTTATCTTTTATTTTCCACATATAAGTGAAATCTTGTGGTATTTGTCTTTGACTTACAATTAGCATAATGCCTTCAAAGTTTATCCAAGTTGTCATGGATAAAATTTCACTCCTTTTATGGTTACATAGTATTCCATTAGATAGATAGATAGACAGACAGACAGATAATCACATCTTCTTTATCCATTTATCCATCGATGAACACTTAGATTATTTCCATATTTTGGCTGCTGTAAATAATGCTGCAGTGAACATAGAGGTACATAGGTCTTTTCAAATTAGTGTTTTTGTTTTCTTCAAGATACCCAGTAGCAGAATTGCTGGATCATATGGTAGCTCTTATTTTTAATTTTTTTGAGAAACCTCCATACTGTTTTCCATAGTGGCTGTACCAGTTTATATTCTTACCAACAGTCCACAGGAGTTTCCTTTTCATATCGTTACCAACAATTGTTATTTTTTTCTCTTTTTGATATTAGTCATTCTGATAGGTATGAGGTGGTAGTTCGCTGTGGTTGTCATTTGCATTTCCCTGATCATGAATGATGTTGAGCATGTTTTTATGTGCCCATTGGCTAGCTCTATGTTTTCTTTGGAAAAATGTCTGTTCAGGTCCTCTGCCAATTTTTAAATTGGATTGTTAGGTTTTTGTTGTTGTTTGAGTTCTTTATATATTTTGGATATTGACCCCTTACCAGATATATGATTTGCAAATATCTTTTCCCATTCAGTAGGTTGCTTTTTTGTTTTGTTGATGGTTTCCCTTATTGTGGACAAGCATTTCTTTTTTTTTTTTAACATAGTCCTATTTGTTTTTTGTTTCCCTTGCCTTTGAATTGAGGTCCAAAAAAATATTGCTAAAATTGATGTCAAGGAGCTTACTGTCTATGTTTTCTTCTAGGAGTTTTATGGTTTGGGGTCTTACTCAAGTCTCTAAACCATTTTGTGTTAATTTTTAGATATGGTATAAGATAATGGTTCAGTTTCATTCTTTTGCTTGTAGTTGTCCAGTTTTCCCAGCACCATGTATTGAAGAAATTGTTCTTTTCTCATTGTATATTTGGGCCTCCTTTATTGTAAATAACTATACATACATGGGTTTATTTCTGGACTCTCTGTTCTGTTCCATTGATCTATGTGTCTGTTCTATACCAATACCATGCTGTTTTAATTACCTTAGCTTTGTAGTATGGTGTGAAATCAGAAAGTGTGATACCACTGGTTTTGTTCTTTTTTCTCAAGATTGTTTTGGTTATTTGGGGGGTCTTTTGTGATTCCATACCTATTTTAGAATTACTCTATTTTTTCAAGGAATGCCATTGGGATTTTGTTAGGGATTGCATTAAATCTGTATATTGGTTCAGGTACTATGAACATTTTAGTAGCATTAATTCTTTCAATCCATGAGCACAGAATATCTTTTCATTGCTTTGTGTCTTCAATTTCTTTAATCAGTGTCTTACAGTTTTTCAGGTTATAGGCTTTCACCTACTTTGGTTAAATTTATTTTGTACTTTCTGATGGGATTGTAAATGGGATTGTTTTCTTGAACTGTTTGTGATAGTTTGCTATTAGTTATAAGAAAGCAACAAATTTTTATATATTAATTTTTGTATTCTTAATTTTATTGCATTCATTTATTCTAGCAGGTTTTTAGTGGAGTCTTTAGGGTTTTCTATATATAGGATCACGTCATCTGCAAATAGTGGCAGTTTTACTTCTTTACTAATTTGGATGCCTTTTATTTCTTTTTCTTGTCTGATTGCTGTGGCTAGGACTTCCAATACAATGTTAAATGAAGTGGGGAGAAAGGACAGTTTTTCCCTTTAGGTCTGTTAATAATTTGCTTGTATTTTGCTGCTCTTGTATTGTTTGCATATATAGTTATAATGTTGTATCTTCTACCTGGGTATCATTATGTAGTGCTCCTGTTTGTCGTTTTTGTCTGAAATGAGTATAGCTACATCCGTTTTCTCTTGGTTTCCATTTCCATTGAATATCTTTTTTCATACCTTTACTTTTAGTCTGTGTGTGTCCTAACTTTTGAAGTGAGTCACTTGTAGGCAGTATATGAATGCGTCTTGTTTTATTTTTTTTTAGTGCACTTAGCCATTCTCTGTCTTTTGATTGAAGATTTTAGTCCACTTACATTTAAGGTAATTATTGATAGGTATATACTTATTGCCATTTTGTTAACTGTTTTCTGGATGTTTTTATAGTTTCTCTGTTTCTTTTTTCTTTTCTTTCTGTCTTCCCTCTGGTTTGACAACTTTAGTGTTAAACTAAACACTAAACTTTAGTTTAAACTAAACTAAACACTAAACACTAAAGTGTTTTTCTTTAGTGTTACATTTATATGATTCCTTTCTAATTTTCTTCTGTGCATCTACTGTAAATTTCTGCTTTGTGGTTACCTTGAGGTTCACATATGTAATCATTTGTGTGTAAAAATCTATTTTAAATTGATAATAACTTAAATTTGGACACATTCTAAAACTACATTTTTAAACTCCCCATCCCCCCTAGATTTTGCTTTTTGTTTGTTTATTTTGTTTTTAAGATTTTATTTATTTATTTGACAGAGATCACAAGTAGGTGGAGAGTCAGGGGTCAGGGGGAAGCAGGCTCCCTGCTGAGCAGAGAGCCAGATTCAGAGCTGGATCCCAGGACCCTGAGACCATGACCTGAGCCAAAGGCAGAGGCTTAACCCACTGAGCCACCCAGGCACTCCTACATTTTGTTTTTGATGTTTCTTTTTACATCTTTTTATTTTATGTATTCCTTAATTATTGTAGTTTTTGTTAATTTTACAATTTCTGCCTTTCAACCTTATTATTAGCTTTGTAAGTGAATAATCCACTACCTTTACTACATATTTACCTTTTCAGTAAGATTTTTTTTACTTTTGTATGTTTCTTGTTATTAATTAGTGCTATATCTGCTCAGTTTAAACCTTTTAATATTTCTTCTAAGGGTAGTTTACTAGCCTTTGGCTTTTGCTTATCTGGAAGATTCTTTATCTCCAAATCTGAGAGATAACCTTGCCTGGTAGAGTATTCTCAGGGTATTCTTGGAAATTTTTTCCTTTCAGCACTTTGAATATGTCATGCCACCCTCTTTTGACTTGCAAAGTTTTTGCTGATAAATCTGATAGACTTATGGAATTTCCCTATATGTAACAGTTTGTTTTTCTGCTTTTAATATTCTCTCTTTATCTTTAACTTCTGACATTTTAATTATAATGTGTTTTGGTTTGGTTTTCTTTGGTTCCATCTTATTTGTAACTCTGGGCTTCCTGGACCTGCATTGTCTGTTTTTTTTCTTTAGGGAGGTTTTTCGGCATTATTTTCTTCAAATAAGTTTTCTGTCCCTTTATCTCCCTGTTTTCCTTTTGGGACCCCTATAATGTGGATTTTGAGAGAGACAGAGTGTAAGCAGGGGGAGGGCCAGAGGGAGAGAAGAGAGAGAATCCCGAGCAGACTTTGTACTGAGTGCAGAGCCTGATGTGGGACTTGATCCCAAGACCCTGATATCATGACCTGAAACAAAATCAGCAGTCGGACACACAACCAACTGACCCACCCAGGCACCCCTGTTTGGTACTTTTTTTATGTTTTCTATTTCCTTGTTAAAATTCTCACTGTGTTCACCCATTCTTCTCTTGAGTTAGGCAAGCATCTTTATGACCATTACATTAAATTATTTTATCAGGTAGTTTACTTACCTCAGTATCAGTAAGGCCTTTTTCTGAAGTATTGTCTTATTCTCTCATTTGGAACATATTTCTTTTTCCTCACTTTATTTGACTCTCTGTGTTTGTTTCTGTATAGTAGGCAAACATCTACCTCTCTCAGCCTCAAAGGAATGGCCTTATGTAAGTATGATCCTTTTCATTCAATCTTGCTTTAGCTACTGGTTGTCTCTCGAGCCTTTATGATTGCCTAAGCTACCTGAATTGTTTTTGATATTCTTCCATTGTAGAGAGTGTGCCAAGACCTGTTTGTAATCCAAGCACCTGCTGATTGGGATCCAGACTCTCAGGCAGCTGCTTAAAGTATACAAATATGTATAGTCCTGTGGGACCACAGCTGTAATCCCAGCTGATCTTTAGATTAGTGGATTGGGGGGGGTCCCCTGGGTGACAGTTGCAAAAACTGGGGCTCCAGATGAGTATATAGGCTCCTTTCTGGGAAGTCTCCTTGACTGTAGTGAAGCCAACAGGGTGCACAAGGATGGTGTCTCCCTGCTTGTGTTCCCTGGGGCCACTCCTTCTCCTCTTTCTGTGAGGGAAACCTGCCTACCCTGCAGGCTGAAGCTTCAGGCTAAGTGAATGGGTTTTATTCTCGGGAAGACTGGAGTTGTGTTTCAGTGTGCTGTCTGTGTAGTGCCCTGGGGGTCGGAGACTGCCCAGAACAGCCTTTCCAGTTGTTATACAGTTCTGTGGAGCTTTAGAACACCAGTCCTCTTGGTCACCAGGGCCAATCAAGGGTGTCACTTGGGTGAATTGCATGTGTCTGCTGCTTTAGTGAGTCAGTTGGAGAGTGTAGGGGCAGGGCACAGTCACTGGCTTCAGAAAGGCAGTGGGGAAAATGCCTTAACGGAGTGCATCTGTGGGCTTCAGTGATTCACTGGAAGTGCCTTTTCTGTTTGCCCCCTTTGGCTTTGGGCTGGCAGCAGGAGAATGCCATGACTGTTCACAGTCACCAGCCCCAGTCAGCGGGCAGGAGAGTGTTGCGTTTGCCCACACTCACAGTCTTAGAGAGTGGGAGAGCTCTGTGATCTTGCCTGCCCCAGCCAGGGAGCCATTGCTCCTGCCCTCACTTGCCAGCCTTAGCAAGTGCTGCGACTTCTTGCCCTGACCTGTGCCGGCAAAGCAGCAGGAGGATACTGCGTCCCTTCTCGCCTGCCTGGGCTAGCAGTAGCGGCCAGTAGTGCTCTGGTGAGCATCTCCGCTGTCTCCCGCTCCTCCATCCGATGCCCCCAGATTAGCAAATGAATCTCTGTCACATATAGCATAGGCATTTTTCAGATTTGTGTCTCAGGGTCCACAAGATTACGTGTGAGCCCTCTAAGAGGGGAATCTCAGTTTCCTATAACACTTTGGGAACCCCAGACATACCATACCCTCACCGTTTTCAAAGGCCGATGTTTTGGAGGCTTCTGTCTTCCTGTGGATAGCAGGGGTAGATTGCCGGGTATGGGGCACCAACCTCTCCCTCGCCCTGGGAGGAGTGCCTGTTTGGTGAGATCCCTCCCTGTTGTCTGTCACCATGCCAGGGGTGGGGTTGTTTATGAGACCATATCTCTGTTTCTTCTGCATATCTTGATTGCTCCTTTTATCCATTTTTGGGGAGAGCAGTTCGTCTAGTTTTCAGGTCTTCTGTAGAGGGAAGTGATTTGTATGTTGTAGCTTTAGATTTGTTGTGTCCATGGGAGGAGGGGAGTTTAGGATCTTTCAGTGCTGCTGTCTTGGACCCTCTCCAGAAAATGTTCATTTTTAAAGAGTTGGAACTTACGAGTCCTTTTTAAATCTAAGCTAATTTTTATTTTCACTTTTATTTTTACTATTTTTAAAAAGATATTTATTTATTTATTTGACAGAGAGAGGGAGAGAACAGCAAGAGAGGGAACACAAGCAGGGGGAGTGGGAGAGGGAGAAGCAGGTTCCCCTCTTCTACACCCCCGCCCCCCAGTCAGGGAGCCTGATGCAGGGCTCCATCCCAGGACCCTGGGACCATGACCTGAGCCAAAGGCAGACGCTTGACGACTGATACACTCAGGTGCCCCTGATTTTTTTTTTTTTTTTTTAAGATTATATTGAACAAATGTACTCTGGTTTTCAACCCACAGTGACTATTCTGTTGTTTTCATGGGGATGGCTATGTGATCTTAAGCAAGTCACTTTGTTCCTAAGGCCTGTGTTTTCCTATTCTGTGAAGGCATTGGAATCCGTTGATCTCAGGTTCTTTACAGATGTAACACTGAATTATACATTGCTAATTTATCTGTTTATTTATTTACCTTTGTCTATGCCCCAGCTGTCCCTCTACAATTATTTTCTCATTTTTGGTGTAGCAGTCAGCAGACATGTTGGTGTGCCATTTTACTGCTCCCTTTCTTCTCCTCAGGTAAGGAAGTGCCAGGGACTTGGAAGCCTCTAGAGACTAGGTGCCAGTGGCACTCCAGAGAATTCCTGAGACAGCTCTGGGAGCTTTCTGCCTTTCTCATCCTGCTCTGTCTCCAGGTCTTAGATTCTGTATTCCCAGATCATTACCCTATCAACATTAGAATGCTCTTTAAATACCTCTGCTCTGCACACTAACTGGGCAGTGTGATGGTAGTGATAGGAGCTTTATTACTTGCACGTAGCTGTGGCTAACTTAGAACTTTTACATCTTTGCAAAATAAAAATAATAATACCCCACAAGATTTTTGTAAAAATTAAATGAGATAAAGTCAGAGTTCTTAGGGGGTGCCTGGGTGGCTTAGTTGGCTAAGTGGCTGTCTTTGGCTCAGGTCGTGATCCCCAGGGTCCTGGGATCGAGCCCCACAGTGGGCTCTCTGCTCAGCGGGGAGCCTGCTCGTCCCTCTCCCTCTGTCTCCTCCCCCTGCTTGTGAGATCGAGTGCTCACTCTCTTTCTTTCTCTTTCAAATAAATAAAGTCTTTTATTTAAAAAAAAAAATGAAAGTACTTAGCTTGGGTTTGGCCTATTTAAGGGTGCAATAATAAATAGTAGCTGCTGTCTTTATTGTTGTTATTAGACTAATATCTCCGTTTTAAGTGCTAACTTAATTCTGGACAAACAACTCATCTCTGTGATGGCTTAGATTAATGTTGATGGTACCCGTGGATTAGAATGTCTCAGCATTGGCTCTATTGGCATTTTGGGCTGGATGATTGTTTGTTGTGGGGTGCTGTCCTGGGTATTGTAGGATGTTAAGAAGCATCTCTGGCCTTTATTTTACTGGCTGTCAGGAGTACTACCACCTCCTGTTGTGAGTATTGCCAGATGTCCCCTGGGGGGCTGAATCACCCTCAGTTGGGAACCACTGTGGAAAGTGGGGATGCCACTTCAGGGATGCAGTCTTCTCTTGAGCACCTGAGAATAAAACAGGGACAGCAGTAGATTTGCAAGTTTTTGTAGCATTTTGTCTGTATTTCCAGGAAGGGCAAATGGATTCCGTTGTCTCTTTTATAATTCAACCCATGAGACTGATGTATTATATTGGAAAATGAATAAATCCCCTTATAAAACTGTTTTTTAAAGAATCATTGATTACTCTGGCATTTTGCCTTTTCTGTCACCTTGCCACAACAGCCCCTAGGCCTGTTAAAAGATCCAGTCTGTTCTTAGTTCTTGAACTTGTGCAAGACATTTTTAGTCCACCTTTAGTTCCACTAACCAGTGTGTTCTAGCATTAGTCCATAGACTTGGCATCCATTATGTCAGGGATAAGCCCTGGACAACTTTTTAGAGACACCCTTTTCCTCTTCCCAGCTCTTTGCCTTCTTGGCCAACACTCTGTATAGTTTCCCTCTTCTGTAGTCACCTTCTCCATGGGACTGATGCTGTTCTGAGCTCCATCCTACTTGCCCAGGGCCCTACGGCCTGCTGATCAGTCAGTCCCTCTTTGCAAGAGCTGTTGGTCTTGTTCTTTTGATCACTAAGAGAAAAAATATTTCCCTTTTTCTATTTGTTTACTTGTTCTCATACGAAAGGAATTCTTCCTATGGTTTTGACAACTGGTTTTCTATAGTCTATAGCTCTCATTTCGTTTTTTAAAAAAATAAGATTTGATGCTTTCTGTTTGCAAGTCTCTATATTAGATGCTGTTAGAAGGTCAACATGAATAGGATAACTGCGTATTTTCTCAAGGATGTTCTTATCTATTCAGGAGAAGTAAAGTTGTGTATACCTAAATAATTACAAGTGGAGCTAGGAGCATAGTAAGTGCAAATAACCAGGAAAAAGGGCAGTGTTATGTTGGCGTGATATAAAGACGAACCTTTAGTGGAGCCTTCTAACAGTGAGTGGAGGTAATCTGGTTTAGTGAAAAGGGCCAGATCTTTTGAGTCAGACGGTCCTGGATGAATCTATTTAATCAAATGTTAGCTATGTGATCTTTGGCAAGTTACTTAACCTCTCTGAGCCTCAGTTGTGTTTAGTGTGTGTGTGTGTGTGTGTGTGTGTGTGTGTGTGTGTGTGTGTGTGTGTTTTGATTGCTGAAAGCAGAATTAGTAATCCCTTCTTGAATTGTTAGGAACTAATATTTAAAGTGATAACGGGGTGCCTGAGTGGCACAGTCAGTTAAGCATCTGACTCTTGGTTTTGGTTCAGGTTGTGATTTCAGGGTCATGAGGTTGAGCCCTGCATTGGGCTTCGTGCTCAGCACAGAGTCTGCTTGGTACTCTCTCTCCCTCTTCCTCTGCCCCTCCCCTTTGCCCCACTCTTCATGCATGCACTTGTACTCTTTCTCGAAAATAAAGAAATCCTTTTTTAAAAGATTTTATTTATTCATTTGACAGAGAGACAGAGCACACAGCAGGGAGAGTGACAGGCAGAGGGAGAGGGAGAAGCAGGCTCCCCCCTGAGCAGGGAGCCCAGTGCGAGGCTCCAGGACACGAGGATCATGACCTGAGCTGAAGGCAGATGCTTAACCGACTGAGCCACCCAGGTGCCCTAAAATAAATAAATCTTTAAAAGAGAAATAAATAAATAAAGTGATCAGTGTACTAGCCAATACAGAGGAGGCATAAAGTAAATATAAATTCCTGCTACAGAGATGAGGTAAAGATGCCATATCACCCAGAGAGTCCCCCTTAGTCAGATATTTCACAGGCAATGTGACTTAGCACAAGTCCTCTCAATTTGGGGCCTTAGTTTTTTAGCTTCAGAAATTCAAGGTTTGTCAGATCACCTAGAATACATCAAATTCAAGAGACAGACTCACTAAATTTTAAGAGACCAGTGTATGAGTCAGAATGTTTATTTGCATTGAGGCCTGTTCCTTTCTGTTATTTGGAATTTTCATTTTTCCTAACCAGGGCACATCTTGTTGATATGAGTAGGGACAAATTAGTAAGTGGGTGGTGGTTTGAAGAGACTTAGGATCTGAATAAATGCAAGTGGTTAATTTCATTTCATGAGCATTTCACTTATTAGGATAAAATATCCCTTCTTTATGAAAACTAGGTGAAAGAGTGCTTCTCCACAACAGAACATATTTTTCTAAGTAAATGTGACGTTTATATTCATCAAATTCAGAGTCTCTTTCCCCTTAATGGCCTATAACTCGTATAGTTATCTGGCTTTTGCTGCCTTGGATTCCATGCTGACCTTTCCCTTCGGATTACAGTCAGGGCCTAGTGCAGTTGATTAGATTTAAGCTTCTCACTTAACGATTTCATGCCTCTTATGTTGCTTTGACCTTATACCCAGATCTCCAAGTTCAGTTTATTAAAACACAGAGGCATGTATTTCCTGAAATTTGGGGAGGTTCTTTTTACAGATACTTACCTCATTCCATCTCGTGCATTATGTGTAAATTTTTCTGCTAAGTGTCCGATTTTGGAGCGTCCTGGTAGGAAAGGGGCGGGACAGTGCCTTGTAGTGGAAATAGGTGCATTTTACGTTCCCAGCAGTTACTCACTTAGTTGATTTTCCAGTGCTGCTGTGTGAAGAAGGCTAAGGATCATCTACTGGATCTGTTAAATATAAGCAGACATAGGCCTTGAGTTGAGAGTTCTGTCAGGGAACTTGGAAGGTGCCTTTCCACAATTTATTTCCTGATCCTAAAACCTTTGCTTTCCTTGTTGGATTTCTTGGCTCTAGTATCTAGATCCATTGTCTTTTCTCACAACGTTATCTTTTATACTTAGAATCTCACATGTTTAGTGAGTTTATCTTTTGTTAATTTTGTTAGTTATGTTAATATGTCCCTGCTTGCCATTCTGTAGTGTTGTCGTCTGGAAAAAAATCCTGAGGAAAGTTATTAACGTGAATAGTGTCCCTTTGAGAATAAATTGTTATCATTCTTTGAATCCTGCTTGTACTTTGTATCATTTTTTCATTTAGAGAATTAATTTTTTTCAAAGTTATCATTTTCATATGTATGGAAAGCTTTTTAATGGCCCAGATTTAATTTACGTATCTTTAAGTAATTATCTTCACAGTTATTAATGAAAATTTTCCATTTAAAGCAATGATTTTATTGATATTTAATGAAATTTGAGCAAGGGATGTATGTCTACTTTTTGTTGTGCATTCCATTGTCTTGCCAAAACTTCTTCCAATTATATCTTTAACTATTATTTACCTAGTAATACAGAGAATCCTGTTATTATTTTAATCAGCTTGTTATGAAATCCATAAATTAAGTCAGCATTGGCCAGTGTCAGATCCCACGTTCTTTTTTTTTTTTTTTTTAAGATTTTATTTATTGACGCAGAGAGAGCACATGCAGGGTGAGCAGCAGGTAGAGGGAGAATCAGGCTCCCCACTGAGCTGAGCAGGGAGCCCTATTTGTGTCTCAATCCCAGGACACCGAAATCGAGAGCGGAAGACAGGGGCTTAATGAATTAAACCACCCACGCTCCCCTCAGATCCCATGTTCTTAACCACTCTTTGTATACCTGCCGAGGCAAAGGACACAGGTAAAGCACCCATAGGTTTCTTACATGAAGACATGTTCTTAGACCACTCTTCAGTCAGGAAATTCAGAGTTGGAGATCTCTTTAATAAACACCTTCCCTTAACCCCAGGACACCTAAGAGTACAACCATGAAGTGCTTTCAGTGGGTGAAGTTAGTGGAAGGCTCAGAAGGCATTCTTCTCTGAATATCTCTATTTAAACTCCCCCTCCCTCCATTTAATCCCCAACTACGAAATGCTGGTTAGTTTTAGCTTTCTACTTTCTAGCTCCTTAGGCCACACCCTTCCCTGTCCCTATAGAAAGCACCCTTTAAGATCCGAGGCCCCAGCCATCCATGCCTCCTGAAACTCACACCTCGTTGATTCACTGTTTTAAAGACTAGAATACAGCAGGAGTGCCTGGGTTGGTTGAGCATCCGACCCTTGATCTCAGCTCAGATCTTGATCTCAGGGTCATGAGTTCAAGCCCTGCTTTGGCCTCCATGCTGGGTATGGAGAAAGAAAAAATAAATAAATAAATGAAGACTAGAATACAGCAGAAGTAATGAAATGTCAGTTATGAGATTAGGTTATGAAAAGACCGTGGCTTCCATCTTGAATGCTCTCTTTTACTTTATCTTGGCTCATTCGCTCTAGGGAAAGGCAGCTGCCATGAGACAGCCCTACAGAGATGTGTGAGTGACCTTAGAAGCAGATCCTCTGGAGCCGGCGGCAGACCTATGAATGAGCTTGACAGCAGCTCCTTTTCTAGCTGAACTCTGAGATGACTGTGGCTGATACAGCAGCAGCCCCTTGAAAAAAACCCTGAGCCAGAACTACCTGGCTAAGCCCTCCCTGGTTATTGACCCCAGACGCTGTGAGAGAATCAGTGTTTGGGTTTTCTCAGCTGTTAAGTTTTGGGGTGATTTGTTGCACAGGAATAACTAACATACTGTCCTCAGCTCCTCTTTCCTGCTCTGCTTCCACTGAAACCTCATCTTTTGAGTCCTTGCTCTTTCTTCAGAACCCAGTCTAGGCCCATATAGGATGATTTTCTTTTCTTTCTTTCTTTTTTTTTTTTTAAAGGTTTTATTTATTTATTTGACAGAGAGAAAGATCACAAGTAGGCAGAGAAGCAAGCAGAGAGAGAGAGGAAAGCAGGCTCCCTGCTGAGCAAAGAGCCCGATGTGGGACTCGATCCCAGTACCCCGGGATCATAACCCAAGCCGAAGGCAGGGGGTTACCCACTGAACCACCCAGGCGCCCCCCATATTGGATGATTTTCATCTGGAATTCAGCAAGGGAAAACTTACTAATTTCTCTGGACTCCAGTTTCTTCCTCTGTGGAATGTGGGTTTGGTTGGGCCAGATGATTTCCAGATCTTTTTCAGCCCTAAAGTTCTGTGCTTTGGGATTTCCCCAGGCACTGTCTCCAGTTTCATCAAAAGAATGAATATAAGAAATAACAGTTGGAATCAACCAAACTTTATTAACACTGGGGATCTTGTTTTCCAGGTTGACTTGGGGATAAAAGGCAACAGGCACGTTAGGCTTATGGTGACTAGCAGAAATAGCAGAACTGCATCTGTCTTGGTGACTCCTCAAAATCTCTCATCAAAACCATCAACTTCTAGGAGCACCTAGGTGGCTCAGTCGGTTAGGGATTCGACATGATCTCCCCTCAGGTCTTGCTTGGTCATTGGGCTCCACACTGGGCATGGAGCCTATTTAAAAAACAAACAAAAGCCATCAACTTACTAGAATTTCCCGCTTTTTTCCCTCATTCTTAATTGTCACTTACTCTGGTCGTACTAACCTCAGCCACTTAGGGTAGCCCCAGGAAAATGAGAGGTAGAAGCATTACAGGGAGGAGCCCAGAGAAGTACAGACTGATGACAGCAGAAAAGTCAGTATGTGAAATGGCTGACTTCTCAATCCAAGATTTATAGAAACTGATGTTTGTATATATTCCAGGCTCATTGTTTTGGATGCAGTTTGACTCCCAGCTGACCACTCCTGCCAGGACCCAGAAATCCTCCACTCTACACGTCAGGGGATCACCTCTACTGCCCTGGGGGAGAGAAGAAAGATGACTAGGACTTGCACAGGGTAGACAGTAACTCTCCCGGTTGGTTAGTCAAGAACTGTGGAGTTAGGGCCTCTCCAGGCACTGCTGGATTCACCCAGGGATTCTGAAGATAAGAGACATGGAATAAATTAGCACATGGGAAAGGGGAGGGTTCTAGAAGGTGCCTACAGGATGGATTCTTACTATACACTGATCTGTCTGCCCCACTGGGAGCTTGGAGCAGATCATGGCTTCACTGATGATGGGCTTGATTCCACGCAGGTTTGCTTTCTGGTAGTAGTCACTGCATGTCTGGAGATCCATAAGGGGCACTTCCAGCTCCTTCAGTATATAAGATGGCTTCATATCTGTGAGAACAAAAACAATCGGAGCTGTCTTAAAAATGCAGGAAGCAACTTTCAGCTAGGGATAGAGATTTAATGCCTCTGTTTTTCAGGGATTTCAGCTCTGCTTTTAAATATTCTGCCTCCATATCAGATGGCATTCTGCTTTCCAGTTCGGGAAATAGCCGAAGGGCTCAGTTCCCTGGGTCTGAACAGGGCAGAAGGCATTTGCTCCCACTCAGATGCCACAAATAACAGAAAATCTTGTGACTCAGGAAAACCCAAAACAATGACGCAGAATGACCTCATTTGGCCTTGGAATATATTGTTATATTCCATAGAATACGAAGAGGTAGTAGATCTAGCAGACTCTGAAGAATGAAGACTGTTGATTCAGTCATGAAGCTCTACTCTCCTCTCCTGACTTGAGACTTGCTGAGCAGCCTTACTTTTTTGAATACATCTTCATGCCCGCTTCCCCTCTCCATCTAACCACATACACCATCCAGGTGCAGAGGGAAAGCTCTATTACATCTCAGACTGAGAGCTTCCTTCTCTGTAAGCTCATTGTCTTGTCTTTCTCACTTTGAAGGTCTTAGCACTTCTGCTAAACAAGAGCAAAGGCAGACACGAATAAGCAAGAGAGATTGCCGCAGAAGTATGAAAGCAAAGGGGAGGGAACAGGGTCAAGGAGAATTTGAAGTCTGTGGCGTGTCAGATTAATTGCCTTGGAGAGTGCAGTATATGTGGAGCTAGGGCTGGGATAGGGAGCAGGGGAGAGAATGTCAGCTGAGGAAAAGAAAGCTCAGAAAATTCACTTATCCTCACGTTGGTGCATTCCAGAATAGCCCCATCCAGTCACCCAGCAGGAGGTTGAGTTCTTGAGCTGTACTGCAGATGAGGGGAGGCAGATGGGCAGGACAACAGGGGTAAAAGAAACTGGATAGGCCAGTTTTGCCACAGCGATGGCACTAGTTGTGTTTCCCTGGAAGTGAGGGTAGGGGATAATCCTGGACACAGGGATTGCCGTTGTTTTGGAGCTTGGGCGATCAGAGACCTGAAGTGACCCCACCAACACATGGTATTTTCTGGTGTCCTTAGACCTGAGAAGAGAAGCAGAGTGGGGGGACCATGAGTTTCTTGTGACTCTGTCATGGGGTGTCCCTGAAAACCCCAGTTCTGGAGGTTGCATTTTTCCTCTGACTCTTTGTAAGCTTTTGTTCCTTCACTAAGTATTGAGCATTTTCTGAGAATATGAATGAGAATTAGACATGATCTGGCCCTCCTCATAGGGCTGGTGGATTGTGTGCATGCATGCGTGTCTGTGCACACTGCGAGTGTGTGTGAGAGAGGGGAGTGAGGAAGGGAGGGAAAGAAGATGGCCAAACAACAGGCAATTTAACAAGTACAGCCTTTTAAAGTGTGATAAATACTGTGAAGAAAATGGGACTTTAAGTTAGAGAGTAAAGGATCGGGGAAGAGTCTTTGGATTGGGCAATCAGGAAAGGTCTCACTGAAGAGATAAGTTCTCAACAGGGTCCCAAAAGACGCGAGTGTTAGCCTTGAGAAGAGTTATCAGGAGAAGCATTGGAAACAGAAGGAATATAATACGGACTGTGCAAAGACCTGGAGGGTGAGAAAGAACTTGGCAGTTTCTAGGAATTGAGGTGAACCCGGAGTAGAATGAGATGAGGTTGGGAAAATGAGCAGCTATCTGGTGATCCACAGCTTATCGGCCACAGTGAGGCAGCTGGTTTTTATTCTGTTGCCTGGGCATCCACTGAAGGATTTGAAGGAGGGAGTGACTGACTTTTTGAAAAATCACTTTGTTATGTATATGAATCAAGTAGCAAAACCTGTTATACTACTGCAGTGGTCTGGGGCCAGCTATACTGAGTCAAAGTGTATTTTGGAAATAAAACTGACAGAATTGGCATATGGAGGGTGAGGGAGAGTGGGCTTCATGTTTCTGAGTATGGCTTGAGCAACTGGTTATGTTGTTGAATGAGACAGGGAAGATAGAAGTTGGTTTGGGGATGATGGTGGTGGTGAAATTGGAGCTCTGTCCTGCTCGTGTGACCTTTGAGGTACCAGTCAGACTTCCAGATGGAAATGGGGCAGAACTAGAGCTTGGGGCTAGGGATGTCCATGTGGGTGTTGCCAGCCAATTTTAAACCATAGGAGAGAATGAGGTCACCTAGGTTGAGTAAAGAGGGCTCAAGATTGTGCATGCAGAGTGGTGTGAACATGTGGCATGCTGGACAGGGAGGATTCCCCCCTCAGGGAGTATCTCCTTGGGTAGCTACTGAGTTGGGGGCACAGGGGATAACTGTTATTAGGCATTCATTTCAGTCAAAGTGATTGTCAAATATGAAGATAACTGAAATCTTAAGAGTAGTTGTATTGACTGGAGCCCTAGGGCAGGAAACATATGGACCCTCTTCTAAGGCACAGGGTACCATATCGGGCAGTGCAAGGTAAACTCCTGTCTGACCGTAGCCCAGGACCTCCAGTCACCCGAGTCCCCTGACGGGTCTCTCCGAAGCAAGGCCCACACTCACCGGAAGCAGCTTGCCACGGTCAGCACCCACTGCTTTGAGATGATGGTGGCTGCACATATGTGAAGCAGGCCCTGGCGGATGCTGACCTGCCAGGGCCACTGGCCCACGTTGGCCTCCCTGCCCGAGGCAATGCCAGATGAGACGGCGGGGCGCCCGCAGACTGCCGGCAAAGAGGAGAAAGACATGGGAGATCTGCCCAGAGACCTGCCCCTTTGCCCCCACCCCTCTGCACTCCTTTCCCAAACTGGTGTCCTCTCTTCAGCTTGGCACAAATGCCTGTCACTTGGTCCACCCAGTCCTGCTGCACTGGCTGGGGCCTCTTACTTGACTTCAGGAGATTCTCTGGTTCCTCCTCACTGGCGCCTAGGGAGAGAAAAGGGGGTATGTGGGAGACACCCATGATGAATTCCTGTTGCCATAGGAGGCCCACAGCCCATGCCCTGGGCAGCTGTCCTGGGCTGAGTCCCTACCCCCGCTTAGGACTCTCGTCACCCCAGAAACACACCTGAGATCCCCAGCAGAAGGGGCAGCAAGAAGACACAACCAGCTGGGCCCATGTCTTTTTTTCCCCTCAGAATCAGCACTTCCTTCTTTCTGGACTCGGGCTCCCAGGGAGAGGCCAGCTGGGGAGCCGCCAGAGAAGGGGGGCAGGACCAGCTTCTCCTGCTTCACCTCCTCCTCTCCTTGGGTTTTCACAACACCCAGGCACTGACAGGACCAGACTTGGATGAAAGTAGAGTTTCAGGACCCAGGGGGAGGAGCTGGGGCCTGAGGCGCCCCCTGCTGTGCAGGAGAGCAGGATGTCTGGGGTTCTGCCAATAGGAAGAGGGGCAGGTTGGGGTGGGCACCAGGAGGAGCTGGGCTCAGTCAGTGCAGTAATCCTGGTGTGGAGCAAGGCCGGGCTCGCAGTCCTCCTTCTGTCCAGCCTTCCACATCTCAGGGACTTGCTCTACTTGCTCTCATGTAATTACCTTCTGGCCAAAGGTGAACCAACCTGGGGTGGATCCCTGAGCTTGGATCCCAAAGGGCTGCCCTAAGTCCTTGGCCTTCTGACCGGTTACAGAACTGACAAGAGATAAAGAAAAGGAAATAAGCCAGTCAGATAGCTGACCAGTATTTTCTGCTTTGTCTCTTTCCCCTTTTTGTGTCGGTTTACCTGTTGTAATTTGTCCTTGGCCTTCCTAAGTCAGCAAGTATGTATGTATGTATGTATGTATGTATGTATGTATGTATGTATTTATTTTAAAGAGTTTATTTATGTATTTGACAGAGATCACAAGCAGGCAGAGAGGCAGGCAGAGAGAGAGGAAGGGAAGCAGGCTCCCTGCTGATCAGAGAGCCCAATGCGGGGCTCGATCCCAGGACGCTGGGATCATGACCTGAGCTGAAGGCAGTGGCTTTAACCCACTGAGCCACCCAGGCGCCCCTCAGCAAGTATTTATTAGATCTGTATGATGCACAAGGTATTGTGCTAAATATGGCAGAATGTATAAAGAAGCATGAATTATGGGGGCTCCCTCCTTCAGGGTGCTGGCAATCTAGTTGGAGAGAAGGGGAATAAGGATATCACTCAGGAGTTTTTCATTAATAATCGATCTCCTATTCATTAAAAAAAGGGAGCCAGGGGCTCTAAAATCTGAATGGGCTTGGATATGGCACATAACCCACGTACTGAGCAAATGTTGGTTGCTGTTTTCAAAACCATGGTGAGGAGGTTGAGGATGACAATGACACAGTTATTTAGGCTCTTTAATTCCAGAGCTGGTGCTTGGCACAGGAGGGCAGTGTGGGTACAGTGAAAATGAGTGCAATTAGAAAAGGCCTACAGAAATCGGGGGTGGGGGGAATTTTTACTTATAAAAATCAAGCATGGGATTATTAAAATTGAGAATTAATTTAACTTGAGACCAAAGGAGAAAAGGATGAGCTATATAGTTCACATCACCTGAAGCATACCAACCTGTAGTCAGGAGGTGACTTTCTCTGCCTTGGCAATAAATTCAGTGAATTTGTTAGAATATTATAAAAAGTGCAGGGGTTAATATAACAAGAAGTTTTCTAGAGGACTGAGAAACACACCTTGGTTTTTATATTCCTTTAATACATGCTAATGCCATCATTCTGAATCACGATTAAGGGATTTCTGTGAAGAACTAAACTAACTTAAATGAAGTATTTATTTTTCTTGTTATGTAACTTGAAACAAAAGTAGAATTTAGAGAAGATGCCTCTTTCCTCTTTCAAGTACCAGTTTTTCCAGCTGTGCTTTGGCGAGGTCTGTATTTTCTAGACACCCTTCAGACTGTCTTGACATTTTATTGACATTTTATTTTCTTGACTAAGGAACCTGGCTTATATTTCTGCCTCTATGAGAGCTTCTCTCAGCTTTGTTTGGTTATGGGCTGCAGGAAGACAGGTGAGGAGAGCAGTTCCAGGACCAAATAAAAGTACCAAAGATCTCAACACACAAAGTCTCATCTCCCCTATTCAGAAGGGAATGGATAAGGTCTGTCCCTCCCCAACGCCAGACAGAAGCCCCAGACACCTTCTCTCCCTGGACAGCCGAGGGCACCTCAGGCCCCAGCTTCCCCCTGGGTCTTGCAGCCATACTTCTGAAGTCTGGTCCTTCAGTGCCTGGCCCTGGGTGAAATGGATAGAAAGCAAAAATTATTTTAGCCGTGATGCCCAGAAGTTAGATACTAGTATTAGGATACTAATGTGTATAATTAATAATGTAGACACATTACAAATTGGAGAGAGGGAGAAAGGCAGTTTAAAGTTTTTGTTTATAGTTCAGGTTGTCCTTCTAGTTTACAAAGAGAATAAACTTTTTTTTTTTTTTTTATTGTTAGTCCTTTACTTTTTTTTTTTTTTTTCAGCATAACAGTATTCATTATTTTTGCACCACACCCAGTGCTCCATGCAATCCGTGCCCTCTACAATACCTACCACCTGGTGCCCCCAACCTCCCACCCCCCACCCCTTCAAAATTCTCAGATCGTTTTTAAACTTTTTTTTTTTTAAGATTTTATTTATTTATTTGACAGAGAGAGAAATCACAAGTAGGCAGAGAGGCAGGCAGAGATAGAGAGGAAGCAGGCTCCCTGCGGAGCAGAGAGCCTGATGTGGAGCTTGATCCTAGGACCCTGAGATCATGACCCAAGCCAAAGGCAGATGCTTAACCCACTGAGCCACCCAGGCGCCCGAGAATAAACTTTTGTCTAGCAGTGTTAACATTGATTTCTCAGTAGGTTAGCATGTGATCAGTTACTGGAGCTCGACAGTATTTTCCATTTGCATAACATTTTCCTCCACACGGTGATTGGGAAGGTTTTCGTTTCTGTTCTATAGATGAGCAAACAGAGGACCTTGGAGGTTAAATGATTTAACTAGCTGTATTACTGTGCACTACAAACCTGGGAATTGCTTTCATTTCCTAGTCTACAATAGTAGTCCCCCTCCTTATCCCTGGGGGATGTTTTCTGAGACCCCCAGTGGAGGCCTGAAACCACAGATAGTACCAAACCCTATATGTACTGTTTTTCCTACATGTACATTCCTGGGATAAATTTTAATTAATAAGTTAGGCATAGTAGGAGATTACCCACAATACCTAATAATAACTAAAATAGTTATAACACAACGCTCTAATAAAAGTTATGTGAATGTGGCCTCTTTCAAAATATCTTACTGTACTATATCCACCTTATTCTTGTGATGCTGTGAGATGATAAAATGCCTGTGTGCTTAGGTAAAGTGAGGTGAGTGATGTAGGATTTGTGACCTAGTGGGTTAGACTAGTACAGACCTTCTGATGACATCTGCTTCTGGACCACGGTGGACCAGGGGTGACTGAAACTGTGGAAAGCGAAAATGTGGCTAAGCGGGGGACTACTGTAATCAGATTCACATCTAGATCTCCTGATTCCTTGTCTGGTAATCTTTCCCTCCATGTTATGGCAGCCTCCCAAGTCCAGGAGGCATTGTTTATTTATTCGGTGATCATTTTTTCATTGTCCATGCCAGACAGTGTTCTGGAATAGGAGGAGTAACAACATGGAAAAAGCCTCTGTCCTCATGGAGCTTATACTGTAGTTTTAGATCATGACAAATGCTTTGGGGAGAAAAATAGAACAGGAAAGGGATGCTGTGGTGGAGCTGTGGTGACTTTTAAATAATGGTGGTCAGGGAAGACATCACTGAGGTAATTTCTGAGCAGGTGTTGGAGGAAAGAGAGGCATTGAGTCAGTGGTCACCTGAGGGAAGAGGGGTTGAAGCACGAATGATAGCTGTACAAAGCCCCCTGAGGCAGGGGTGTATTTGGGCATTTGAGAAACACTAAAGCTAGAGCAGCGTGTGTGAGGGATGCCAGCAGTAGGAAATGAGGTCAGACAGGGAGTGAGCCAGACCGAGTAGGTCCTCACGGCCTTCTGTGAGGACTTTGGCTTTCATTCTTGGTAGAATGGGAAGATTTTGGTCTGACTTAAAGTTTTAAATGGATCACAGTGACTACTAGGTTGAGAATGGTGAGGGGTAGAAGCAGGGAAACTGGTTAGAAAACTGTTGCAATAAATTGGGCAGGAGGTAATGATCACTTTGGACCAGAGCTGTGAGGGCAGAGTGGTAAAAAGTAGTAGATCCCAGGGGCACCTGCGTGGCTCAGTCAGTTACATGTCTGCCTCCAGCGCAGGTCGTGATCAAGCCCCACATTGACTCCCTCCTCAGCAGGGAGCCTGCTTCTCCCTCTCCTGCTCCCCCTGCTTATGATCTCTTTCTCTCTGTCAAACAGATAAACAAAATCTTTAATAAATGAGTAAACTCTTTTAAAAAATCATAGATTTTGGTTGCATTTTGAAGGTAGCGCTAATGAGACTTGCTGATAAATTGGATGTGGGTATGAGAGAAAGAGAGGGTCCATAATGACCCAGGTGTTTTCGGCCTGGGCCCCTGGAACTATGGAATAATTACTCACTAAGATGGAGTACACTGTAAGACCTGGTTTTTAGGGGGAGGAGCAGGTTTTTAGGGGGTAGATAGGAAAGTCATTTATGGGCATGTTGAGTTTAAGATGCTTGATAGATGTACAACCAGAAATGTCTGCTAGGCTGTTGAATGTATGAATGTGGAATCAGGAGATTGCCACAAACTGAAGGGCTAGATTAGGGTGTCACCAGCCTGTCAAAGTATTAAAGTCTTAGAATGAGATAAGGTCACCTAGGGAATGAGTAGAAATGGAGCCCACTATGAGTTTCAAGGATTGACCACACCAAAGTTCAGATGAGATAAACAGGAACCAGTAAGAGACTTGAGAGCATAGCATGAGTTAGGCAGAGAACTGATAGTAGTCTTCTGGATGGCAGGTGAAGAATGTGTTTCAGGGAGAAGGAAGTGATTGGCTGCCAAGTGCTGCAGACAATGAAGAACTGACCATTGGATTTAGCCTCACGGACAGATTCTGTTGAAGGAGGTTATCAAGTGGACATGACTGTCAGTTGACCCATGAACTGGACCTGGGCATTCAGAGGTTCCTTAACCCTTCCTCTGTTCTTGGAATGTGGGTTCCGTTTGCCTTTCATATTCCTAGAGGCTTTCCAAAGACACATCCCTGAGATAGTGATTTGGTGTTGAGACTGTCCAGACAGTATATGTGACTAGCCCAGTTAAGGTTTCTGTGTAGTTCTAAGATTTGGCGTGTGAGGATAGGTATCTAGTTGTCTTGGTGGCTGCCCAAAACAAGCCTTGTGTAAATTCCCTTCCTTACTAAACTACCAGTCTGGAAGTGGCCTGCTTCTTTCTTTGGTCTCTCCTTACGCTCTGTTTCAGATCACCCCTGGGAAGCTCCCAGGGTGGTTGCAAACCAACAGATTCAAGAGAGAAAGGGGAAGAATTGGAGACAGCAAATAAGGCAATTTTTTTTTAAGTTGTTTTACTGTTAAGAGAAATTGAGAAATTGGGATGCCTGGGTGGCTCAGTTGGTTAAGCGTCATGATTCCAGGGTCCTGGGATGGAGTCCCACATCAGGCTTCCTGCTCAGCAGGGAGCCTGCTTCTCTCTCTGTCTCTTCCGCTTCCTCTGCTTGTATGTGCTCGCTCTCTCTCTCTCTCTCTGACAAATAAATAAAATCTTTGGGAAAAAAGAGAAATTGAGAAACAGCTGGCAGAAGAGCCTAGGTGGTACAATTTTTTGTTCTTGCTCTAAGATGGGAGAAATTATTTCATGTTTGTGTGCTAATGGAATTACCTAGAAGAGGGAGAAATTGATGCAGGAGAGAAAGCAGGAGAATCACTGCAGTGTCCTTGAGCAGACAGGAGGGGACTGAACCTAACGCGTCAGCTGGGGCGTGAGGATGCTTAGATTGGAGCACAGACAGGTCTTTTGTACAACAGGAAGAAAAGTAAGTATGTGAATACAGATGCCGTTTGGTAGGAGATGTGGTGGTAGAAGTTCTCTGCTGATGGTTTCCATTTCCTCAGTGGAAGAGAAATCATCTGCTGAGAGTGAGGATGGGAAGAGAAGTATTGAGGACCCAAGAAGAGGGAGTGAACTAGTCATCCACACATGTGGGAGATGAATGGGCCAGAGAAATAATAGTGTGACTGCTGGACAGCAGAAAGCGTCCACTGGCATTTGAAGTGAAATTGCCAGACTTAGGTTGTTCACGGGTAGTGTTTGGCAACATGGGTGGAGGCATAGAGAGGCAGAGTGGTGGCAGTACCCAGGCCAAGGTTCTCTGAAGTGGATACAATGACGGGGGCAGGAAAGGGAGTGATTATAATGAGAAATTATGAACTTAAGCTGGGAAGGAGGGAAATAAGGAATGAGGGGACTGTAGAGAGGAAAGCAAGGCAAAAATTAGTGAGTTATAAATCTTAATGGGGTTGAAAATGATTGGAATTGGCTTTCTTGCTCTCAGGAGTGCAGGAAAGACAGTTAAGTGTGCTGGGAAAGTGAGATGCTTGAGGTTGAGGTCATGGAGAAGATGCAGTTATTGGTGATAACAAGGCCAGGGAAGATCACGGAGGTAGCATCTGAGGTCGGATGATAGATCATTTAGTCCTAATGGTAGAGTATGGCAGGAGAGGCCCTAGACATCGGAGAGAAGTGTCAGGAGCACAGAGAGGCCTGTGGTTCTCCTTTCTTTCACTTTTCTCTGAGTCTTTCCAAGTACAGATCTGAACACCAAGACTCCAGGCTGAAGGGCCACTGAAACTTGAGGCTGGGATGCGTCCCTCAGTCGTCCTCTTTGTTGACTGAGCCTCGCCTAGCAATTCAGCTCAAAAACCGCTGTTTTCTTTGGCCACAGTTCCCCATTTGGTTCCCAAAACCATCATGGGAGACTTTGCGTTAGATCTGGTGCTTCTGTGACCAGAGCAGAATGCCCGTTTTCTCCAGGCTGTCAGATGGAAAGAAATCTAGAGTTAACAATTATTATTAAAATCCTACTAAGTCTGGCTCCCTCTTCTGTTGCATGCGAGGCATAATATATAGTTGTTTTTTTTTTTTTCTTTACAATTATTGAAAAAATTTGAACAGTCGAGAAATGAAGATATGGAGTAAAATAGAAAGTTTCCCTCCTCGCCCTCTTTACTTCTAGCACCTCTTGGATGGTTTTCTAAGCATTGCTCCAGATGTCTTTACTTTTTTTTTTTTTTTGCCTGTGCATGTATATTTGTGCGGCTTCTGTGTATACATATCTCTATGTGTATGTGTGTGTGTGAATAAATCACAGAAAAGTGGAAGTATTCTACATGCAACTTACCTTTCTCCCTCAGGTCCTTCCATACCAACATATACTGAGCTGAAGACTTTTCTTTAGCTCAGCTGCATAACATTACACAATGCAGAAGTATAGCATGACTTTAAATTCATATGCACTGATGGAAACTTAATGTTTATTTTTTGCTATTATAAATTATGCTGTAGAATATGCTAAAGAATATCTGTGTTCTTGGGTACCTCTGTACTTGCTTTGGTGTGAATTGTTCTTACATGGAATTACTAAAGAAATTACCTAGTTTGTTTGCTTTTTTAAAAAAATTTATTTATTTGAGAAAGAGACAGTGAGAGCGCGAGAGGGGAGAAGGTCAGAGGGAGAAGCAGACTCCCCGTGGAGCTGGGGGCCCGATGCAGGACTCCTGGATCATGACTTGAACTGAAGGCAGTTGCTTAACCATCTGAGCCACCCAGGCGCCCAGAAAATACCTAGTGTTTTAATTTTAAGTCTGATCTCTGTTGCTAAATTGTCTTTCGCAAAGATGGTACCGAGTTATAGTGACTGAGAGCATCCCTTTTCCTACTTCCTCATTCATACTCATTGTTGATTTCCTCAACTCCTCCACAGTAGCTCATCTGATGGGACTATTAGGAGAACATGTTTTCACTAAACAATACTGTCCTAATTTGGAGGGAGCAATTGAAATTGGGGAATAAGAAAAATAAGAAGATATTTCATTCTTATTTCTTATGCAGGGGATGGAAATTTAATGCTTCTCCAAATTCTAAGGCTGAGCTTAAACAGAGAGGGCCTTAACTGAATTTTTAAAGAGGAAAGTGATCAGAGGCAAGGCTGAAGAGTAATGGAAGCCATCATAATAAAAGAGCAGACTTGATTTCTGTTTTGTCTTGAAAATGTTGTTTTCAAAAATCTCTCTCTTTTTTTTTTTTACAACAAGTTTATAAAGATTTCTAGTTCTCTGGTAAACCCTTATAAATCATTGATTCCAGGTTTTATTGGAGTTGAATTCTGAGTTTGTGGTGACTGAATTGGGGAGAAATTTTATATGAAGTTTTATTTATTCTACTTGATCGTGTTTTCAAAGTTTTGACCTTTTTTGGAAGGAGAGACCTCTAATATTTCATATTTAAGATGTAACACTATAGATTTAGTACTGCTTTTTCATTTTCTCGTGCTTATTATTCTGTATAGAAATTTATATTTATGATCTCCCTCCAGTTAAAAGATATTTATTATTGATGCCTTGATAACTGATAATTTTTTCAGAGAAACATTTGAAAACAAGTTTTAGGTATGAAACTAGAAGAGCTAAGTAAATTCTTTTTCTTTTATTTAACCAAGAAAATATTTTTAAATGTTATGGATATAATGAGTGTATACCTAGGACAAAGCATATGTATAGACTCTGAAAATATTCCTGAGTGTATGTATGTTTCGGGTAACTTTATTGTGAATTCAAACTTGTCAGCAAAATAATTACATACCCTTGAGTGCTCTATAGTTGGGCTTTCACGTAAGTACACATCTGTTTAAAACTCGAAACAATCTTTTAATACCCACTTAACTGTTCTTGAGGCTTACTTTATGTCTTTGATGAGAAGATGATAGAAAAGTAACAGATGGCCAACAAGTATATTAAATTGACAGGGAAGCAACTTAGTTTAGTTACTTTAGTTCCTGAGGTAAAGATATATATATATAACAGTATAAAGTCACTTTAAGAAAGTCCTGGGACTTTGTCTCCCCTGAAGTCTTTTGCTTGTGATTTGTCTCCTTTGTTTTGTTGTTGTTGTTGTTTGTTTGTTTTGTTTTTGTAAGCCCTGGTGGTGGGTGGGGTGGGGAGAAAAAGGGAAGAAGAAAAAGATGGATTTAAACCCCTCTTTATACCAAAGTCAATGCTATTTCTGCTTCTCCGAGTCTGTTTTTTTTTTTTTTTCCAAAGATTTTATTTATTTATTTGACAGAGAAAGAGGTCACAAGTAGGCAGAGAGGCAGGCAGAGACATAGGGGGAAGCAGGCTCTCCGCTGAGCAGAGATCCAGATGCAAGGCTCCATCCCAGGACCCTGGGATCATGACCTGAGCTGAAGGCAGAGGCTTAACCCACTGAGCCACCCAGGTGCCCCCCGAGTCTGTTTTCTGTTGACCTTTATCACTGGAAGAAATTCTCAGTGCTCAAAGCAGTTTTTTCTAATCTTTGATCTAAATATGCTACTGACTGAATTATGCATGTTTGGACATGTAGAAAGATTTTCTTGTTAAATTAAATTTAATCTTATACTTAATGTTCCCTATTTTATGGGGAGAACTTTGAAGCAAGGATATGAAATCAAATGACACTAATGCTTCCTAATGAGAGAAATCTCTATTCAGTGCTAATTAAAAATATATTGGCTGGACGTCTAGTCAGCTGAGCTTAATTCTCAGCACTCAGGTCCTGAACATTATGGAAGAAACACTTTGTCCAATTCAGAAATAGCTAGATTTTTTTTTCATACTTTAATTAGGAAAAATTAAAAAGCGAAAGTAAGAAAATCATTTAAAACTATCTTACAGTTGGACAATACAAAGTAAAGAAACATAGCAGTTTCTGATATGGCTGGAGGCAGGGTGGTTTTTGTGATCATACTTCAGGTTTTGCTTCCTATTGTTTGGCTGCCATTGGAGCATTTAAGAATACATGTTTATTGCAGTCTCAGTACTGAACATAAGAAAATAAGAACAATCATACTGTCTTTTATCCCCATAAATGCCAAGTAACTTTAATGAGCTATAAGAAAATGATACCACTTCTACATAGCACTACATTACTTTCTTAGAAGTAAATAATTTAATATAGTCACACTATATGCAATATATCCAAGATTTGACTCTTGTTTTATTAAATCCATATAAAACAAATGTATCTGTTCATATATGCATCAGGGTTATAGAGTTGTACAATTAAAACAGGTTGGAAGGGCTGGAGATAGCAGCAAGGATTGATTCCAAATGGGCATAAAGCATCTTTTCAGGGTGATGGTAATGTTCTAAAATGACTGATGATTGCACAGATTTGCAATCTGCGAATTTACTAAAAACCGTTGAATTGTGTACTGCAAACAGGTAAATTTTATGGCATGTAAATAATATTTCAATAAAGCTATTGATTTTTTTTAAAAAAATGAAAAGGAAAATATGTGACCATAGCTGATCTCAGGAGACATAGGACATCTAAAAGGACAGTTATTACTGATAGAATAGAGAAAATTGTTAACGAGCTACCCTCCCCTTTCTCTCCTTCAAGTTTACAAGGAAATTCAACCACACCTTTAAGAAACATGTGATCGCAGTGCTATTTTCAACTGTTTCAGAACGCAGAAAATGAAGGAAAATTTCCAAATTCCTTATTATGAAGGGAAAATAACATTAATATTGAAACAAGGAAGAGGTATGTTTCCTGAAAGAAAACCAGAGATCAGTTTTGGGTGTGAATATTGAAGTAAAAATCTTTGGAAGAAAAATTGTAATGCAGTATCACCTTTGAAAAGCAACACACACAACAGCAGTTTGGTGCTGAACAGTTTGCGCTCTGGAGCGGGATTGGTTTGGAATCCCAGGACCCTCACTTCTAGCTCCATGACCTTAGCAAAGTAACTGAACTTCTTCCTTTCCCATCAGTAAATAAGAGAACTTCCTTCATAGAGTTCGTGGGAAGCTGAGTGAGTAAAGCACTTTAGGTAAGTCCTGGCAATAAATGTTAAATAGGATAATAACCACACAGTTTATTAAAAATTATAAATGTGCCAACATATGGTCATTTCTCTATTGTTGACCATGTGGACTTGCTATTGTAAAGGATAGTGCAATTAAATATCTTCATATGGTTATTTCCCTCACTTTTCTATTCCTAAAGATAGATTTCTAGAAGTAGAATTTTGGAGGAAAAGCTACAACTTTAAAGCCCCAAATAGCTCTCCAGAAAGATAGTACCCATTCCTACAGATGGTAGGTAAGAGGGTCTCTCTACACTACTCATACCACTATTGAGCATCATCATTGAAAAGAAAATCTTAGGTAATGTGATAAGCCCAAAATAGAAAGTAACTCCATTCATAGCCTTCAAATATAGAGAGCATAGAACAAAACCTTAATTCAGAATGTAATCACAAAGCACCTGAAACTCTGAGAAATAAAATATTGTCAGTGTTCCTTAGATGAATACCTGGAGTTGGGGTTTCCTTTCACATTCAGATATTACATGATGTTAGGTTATTTGCCTTTTGTAACTTTGCTTCAAGCGACTTAGTTTGATGGAGAAATTTTCCTAAAAACATCAGTTAAAAAACAATCTGCTGAGGTGCCTGGTGGCTCAGGGCTCGGGTCATGATCTTAGGTTCCCAGGATTGAGCCCCATATCTGGGAGTCTGCTCAGTGAGGAGTCTGCTTCTCCCTCTGTCTCTGCCCCGCCCCCCAACTTGTGCTTGCTACCCCCCTCAAATAAATAAATAAAATATTTTTAAAAAATAATCTACCCAAAATAATGCCACCAGGGAAAAACTGTTTGCAGCCCTTTTTTCTCTGTCTTCAAGATGGTTATAAAATCCTGTTGTTCCTTCTCCAGTTAAATCCATCCCAGTTTTTAAATTCTTTGGGGAGTGAGAATGGGTCAAGTCCCAGTGAAAAACTCATAAGCCAGATTGGGCCAATGCAAATCCATTCAGTTCAGTTTGAATTTAGATAACTTCAGCTAGATCAAGCCAGGAACTTCCATGGTCTTTTATAGGGAATGTGTGTATCTTCCTCAAGAACATCTAAAAGGGCTCTGGGTATAGTCACCACTAAAAGCTGGGAAGGTAGAAATAACTCATCTGTGTCCTAGATTTGTTCTCCTCTGAAAACGTGGCACTGCTAAGGGAGGATTCCCTTTTCCTGTATTAAAACATTCACCTGAAATCTTAACAAATAGTGACATCCCCTTACATTTCCCCTAAAAAACAAATTAATAGAGGACTATGTCTTGTTACACTATTTATTCAGGACTTGAGCAAATTAATGTTAATATACTAATGAGTTTAAAGACTAAATCAGAAAGGTCAGTAGTGATGAAAACTGCTTAACAATTTAATTATTATTATTATTTTTAAAAGACTTTATTTGAGAGAGAGGGCAGAGCGAGAGAGAACGAGAGCACAAGCGTGGGAGGGAGGAAGATGCAGACTCCTCACTGAGCAGAGAACCTGATGTGGGGCTCAATCCCAGGACCCTGAGATCATGACCCGAGCCAAAGGCAGAGGCTTAACCGACTGAGCCACCCAGGTGCCCTGCAATTTATTCTTATATGAACTTGGATTCTGTACAGTAGAGATTGCTTGCCTGTGACCTGTCGGTTTTGCTATGGCTGTGCTTTAGAGATAGCCACACCTGAACCTGAAATGGTTAACATTTCAGTTCAACACTGGAGACACTTTTTCTGTACAGATTAATTATTTTAAATTAGGTGGCAAGATTGAGAGGCTGCTATAGTTCTGATGTCTATTTGCATCTTATACTTTACCAGAACATACATTTCCCTTGACATGTCTATCTTATGGTCTCTGACTATAACGTGGTGTTGTCAAGCCCTTTAAAAATAAGCATTGGGTTTATGTTTAAATCTCATTTTTAATATTCTTGGTTTTTTTAAAAAGATAATTCTGAAAAAAAGCCATTCCTGTGATCCTCAAATGTTGAAAGCAACAATGGAGAATATTCAGATAATTAATAGCATCCTCCTTTCCTGACTTTGTTGCAGTTCTGTTTTCCTTAGGCTAACTTGAATGTTGAGCTTTCCTTATACGTGCTGTCAGGGTTTTGACCCAATTTCTCTAAAATCTAAAGGTATAGTTCCCCCAAACTCATGTATTAGCTTGTCTTTGAGTTAAAGAAAACCCGTCTGCAGTTTCGTTTTTCAGAGATAGGAAAAAAGACTCTGGCGTCACGGTAAGATGTGTGTGTCTTGTTTGCTCTAGACCCTTGAAGGTCAAATCAGCTTTTGTTTCCTAGTTACTAAGTTTAGGAGCTAAAAGCTACTTCACTAACCCACAAAAATCACTTAGCCTCCCTACCAATCAGTGCCTGCTACTGCTCTGAAAAAGTATATGTTATACCTTAGAAATTCAGTTTCAAAATGAGTCTTGAAAATTGTGGAGTTTTTCATTCCTCGAAAAGGACATGCATGGAGATGAACGCCCTGTTCGGTTCTTGCTCTGGCGAGGATTGGAAAATCTCTCTGTTTATCGTCTGTCTCCTTTTTAGCAGCTATTCTCAAGCCTCATCAGTCTTCCCTGAGCTTAGAGCAACGAAAAGCAATTTTCCTTAGTGCTCAGGAAAAGAATAACAGATTGAGAATTTTTGAATGTTCAGCTTTTCTCCAACAGTGGTTCTGCATTGACTTAGGGAATAACCTTGGAAACACATGGGACAGATCCGATGTTTCATGTTGTATTTCAGTCTTTCAAAATAATAACATTAATGATTGCCATTTGTCCATCTCTTTTCCTTTTATGACTTAATTTCTGCCAGTAGGCAACATAATATGAATGCCTAAAACAGTTGAGAACTTCCTGTTGTCAGTGACATCCTTACTAGAGACTGGAATCACTTTATTTACTGCCATGTTTGTTGAGGGTCTGTGACATCAGTTTATACATTTCAGCTCCCACGTCTTATTGGTATTCATGGAGTGAATTAGAAATGGGACATTGTTTTTTCCTTTTTTTCTCTTTCTTCAATTTATTTTCTCCTTTTATAGTATAAAGTCTCACCTTTTTATTTACTATTATACTTTTTAATTTAATCATATCAGAGTATGCTCTCAATCTAGATATAAAATGATTTTTCTTAATAAGTATTTGGACACAGATTACTAAAAGTATACAAATTCTTGATCGCACATTTATTTGCTCTTAATTGATTAACATCATAATGATCAAGGAGAGATGACTAGTGAGAGTCCGTTCCCTTTTACAATGGTGTCTGTTTCTTGGGAAATGGAAGAGAAGTTTGGGTGTATTTTTTTAAAAAGATTTTTATTTATTTATTTGACAGAGACACAGCGAGGGAGGGAACACAAGTAGGGGGAGTGGGAGAAGGAGAAGCAGGCTTCCCACCGACCAGGGAGTCCCTGAGCAGGGAGCCCAATGCGGGGCTCAGTCCCGGGACCCTGGAATCATGACCTGAGCCAAAGGCAGACACTTAACAACTGAGTCACCCAGATGCCCCAGAATTTTGGGTGTATTCTGTTCTCTCTGAATCTTTTTATAGTTTCTTTAATAGTCAGGAGTATTTCTAGGATTATGTGTGTTTATTACTTGGAATTATTATTGGGAAATTTTTTCTGTTTATTCTGTTTTCCCTCTTGATTCCTGCAGCTTTGTTAGTTGTACTGTCAATGCCAAATCTAGTTCGACTTCTTATCTGTACCCAGGAGAACTTTCTTACAGCTTTTTATTGAAAGATCATTTATCTTTTTTATTTCCCACATACTGTATTTAGGGATTAAGAATCTTATATTCCTAGTTAAATACAGCCCCCTTTATAATTGAAGACCTCATACTGGAGACTTTGTCTTAGAATATTGTCATTAATTTCCCAATCAACTGTTACTCAAGGGCATAAAAGAACCATATAAGCTCATATAAAACCTGTTGTTCTAAATGCACCTTCACCTTTATAGTCCATTGGACTTTTTCCTTTTAACAAATAAAATTCGGACTTGTTAGTAGCGATGTGATGTTTTCAGTGTCTTTCACTATTTCTTTATTTTTTAATATATTTTTAAAGTTTTAATTTATTTATTTGACAGAGAGAGAGATCACAAGTAGGCAGAGAGGCTGACAGAAAGAGGGGAGGAAGCAGGCTCCCTGCTGAGCCGAGAGCTGATGCAGGGCTCCATCCCAGGACCCTGAGATCATGACCTGAGCCTAAGGCAGAAGCTTAACCCACTGAACCACCCAGGCGCCCCTCACTGTTTCTTTAAAAAGGCACATCAAGAATGTGCTCTTCTGAAAAGCCATCTTGAGTGTGGGATTGGAGTCAGACCAAGCTGAGTTCCAGTCTCAGATCTGCCCTTGTTGGTTGGTCTTGTGACCTGTGTCAGTTACTTAACCCTGGGGAACTTCAGTCTCCAAATGGGAATAATTGCAGGGCTGTGACAGTTAGTTGATGCACATGGTACAGAGAATGGAAATGCAGCTCAGTTTATTACCATTACTTCTCAGTTTGGCATAGATCAGGTTGGTAGGCCAGTATGTGAAAGTCAGAAATATTTTTCCTTTTTAAAGATTTATTTATTGGGGCGCCTGGGTGGCTCAGCGGGTTAAGCCGCTGCCTTCAGCTCAGGTCATGATCTCAGGGTCCTGGGATCGAGCCCCGCATCGGGCTCTCTGCTCGGTGGAGAGCCTGCTTCCTCCTCTCTCTCTGCCTGCCTCTCTGCCTGCTTGTGATCTCTCTCTGTCAAATAAATAAATAAAAAATCTTTAAAAAAAAAAAGATTTATTTATTTATTTGGGGGGAGAGCGGGGAAGGGGCAGAAGAAGAGAATATCAAGCAGACTTCCCACTGAGCGCAGAGCCCCCAATGGGGCTTGATTTAACCACCCTGAGATCACTACCTGGGCCGAAACCAAGAGTCAGACGCTTAACCGACCGAGCCACCCAGGCGCCCCTCCGGAAGAATATTTTAAACATTCTCTTCTGGTCTCTAAATTCACTTTTGTTTTGATCCAGAATTGATCATTCATTTTGATCTTTCCCTTTTATACCATTGATTTTTCCTTGCATGTTTGCTTGGCATTGGTTGTAGGTACATGTTTATGAATAAAAGACTAAATTGGCTGATACAAATAGTGGTTTTATTTCTCCAGAAGTGCTTTCCTCTGAATGACATAACTTACTGTATAAATGGTGTATTAATGGGTTATACTATTTTTTTTAAAGATTTTATTTATTTATTTGACAAAGGTCACAAGTAGGCAGAGAGAGAGAGAGAGGTGGAAGCAGGCTCTCTGCTGAGCAGAGAGCCCGATTCAGGGCTCCATCCCAGGACCCTGGAATCATGACCTGAGCCGAAGGCAGAGGCTTTAACCCACTGAGCCACCCAGGCACCCCAATGGGTTATACTATTGTGGGTTTTCCTATAAGGGAGTTGGAAGACAAGCTTAGGCTCTTAAAATTGCCAAGTTAAGAAAGTTGTTATTCTAGGGGTAAGATGTATCTAGAAATGGAGTGGTTTACTGTATTTTACTTGTAGGAACTGTCTTTCTTCTTTGTCTCCCAACAATTTCTGGGTCTGAAGTTAATTTAAATCCTAAATTACCGTAAACTATACTCTTTTTCCCTCATCAAGTCCCAGGTCCCCCACTGGGACTATCCCTTGGCAGATCACTAACTTCATATGGGTAGCAGTTTTCTCCCTTTAGCTCAAAAGGGAAACCTTGTCTGGCTTCTAGGTGTAATTTGTTGTGGAATGGGCTGAACAGTGCTGAGGAGTTTGATCTCTTGATCTGAATGTAGCTCTAATTAGCTAGCTTCATGGATGTCCAAGGGGCCAGTTTTTATTCTTTGATTCAGAAAGAGCTTGCTAGAGAGAACTCATGTTTAACCTCTGATGTCTTTGACTTGGTTTCACATTTCTTAGGATGTCTGATTCATTGGATCACTCTCATTCTTGATTTGATTTAGAGTTGTCATGGTTCTATTCAGGTTTTTATATTTTATTTCATTATCTTTTCAATTTATAGGGAGAGGAAGTGGATATAACCACTGAGTCAAGTAAACATTTACATATGACTTTCTTTCTTTTTTTAAGATTTTACTTATTTGACAGAGAGAGTCACAGTGAGAGAGGGAACACAAGCAGGGAGAGCAAGAGAGGGAGAGGCAGGCTTCCCATCAAGCAGGGAGCCCGATGTGGGGCTCAGTCCTAGGACCCTGGGATCACGACCTGAGCCGAAGGCAGACACTTAACCAACTGAGCCACCCAGGTGCCCCTACATATGATTTTTCATTTAAAAGCCTCAAACCTGGCTCCATACTGTGCTGAACTCATGAATGTTAGTAGCATAAGATTACTGATAGTGCTAAGTAGTGAATGTTATCCTAAACGTGGTATATTCCTACCCATTGTCTGATCTTGCTTTATTTCTAACCTCAGTTATTGGTAACATATACCCTGTACCAAATCATTACTCCTGCTTCCTCCTTCAACACATATTGCCCATTCCTAATCCTGTCTGTTTCTCCCCAGCCCTCCCACTTTCATTTCCTCCTGCTCTTTCCTTACATCAAGCTTTCCACCTGGTTTATACAGTTGTTCATGGTCTCTCTTCTTTCATCCTCCAGCCCTCCACTGTAGTCCATTCCACCAGGCTACCCTTTCTCCACTTCCTGCACAAAAGTACAGATGCTAACTTATAACATCCATAAATTGCTCCAAATGATCCTTAATTCATGTTGTAATATGATCTCCCAGTATATTTTCCTCACACTCTGGGATCTACCTGGATTACTCAGTATTATCCCTCAGTTCTTTGTGCTTTCTCTACTATTGTGTTGTATCTAGTTCTCCTAAACTTAGATGCCTTTCTTCCCATATTTACTTCTCAAATTTTGCCAGCTTAAAGTTACGCTCAAACCAGATGCTATCTATTCTGGCAAGCCTTTAAGATTTCTTAGTCACAGCTAAACCTTCCCTGGGATGCCTGGGTGGCTCAGTGGGTTAAAGCCTCTGCCTTCGGCTAGGGTCCTGGGGTCCTCTGCTCAGCAGGGAGCCTGCTTCCTCCTCTGTCTCTGCCTGCCTCCCTGCCTACTTGTGATCTCTCTCTCTCTCTCTCTCTGTCAAATAAATAAAATTAAAAAAAAAAAAAAAAAAAAAAAAGAGGGACTCCTGGGTGGCTTAGTCAGTTGAGCTGCTGCCTTCAGCTCGGGTCCTGATCCCAGCATCCTGGGATCGAGTCCCACATCGGGATCCTTGCTCAGTAGGGAACCTGCTTCTCTCTCTGCCTCTGTCTGCCACTCTGCCTGCTTGTGCATACTCTCTGCCTCTGTGTCTCTCTGACAAATAAATAAATAAAATCTTTAAAAAAAAAATTGTTTGCTCTTGTGTCTCAACATACATTGTAGGTTTATTGAATATAACTTTTGTTGTGTTCCAGGAGTATTCCACAGTCTCTTATCCTCCAAGATAGTCAGCATTGTCTTTGATTCTTTTTTTCTCTGGGCCAGAGCTGGGTAGATCAGAGAGGTCTGTACCTGAATACATTGAGCCAGAGAGTGGCAAAGGTTGATCTCAACGCACCTGCATCTGCAGGTGTTTCATTCCCGGCTCTGTGGGAAGAAAGCATACAACGCCTTACTCGGGTTTCTGATAAAGTAGAATTGAATCTGTACTTCATCTCCATATTACTAGAAGTGTCCGCTGTTTCTCAGACCTGTTTTTTAATTGCTTGTGGTGCATGGGTTAACTCAGAAATGATGCAAACAGACATTATTTCAAATGTGTCAGTGAGTCTGGGTGTGGAATAGTGTGGAAATCTTGGCTAGTGGATGATGGGCAAACCCATGATATCTGAGAGTCTGCTTTGCATAAAATGACACATAAACTGCCCCAGAGCCAGTTTCTGGTATGTGGCTAATATCTTTTCCTCTTCGCTGCCCAGTGTTTGTATGTTTTAACTATCATTATTAAGAGTGGATTTTGGGGCTCCTGGGTGGCTCAGTGGGTTTAAGCCTCTGCCTTCAGCTCCGGTCATGATCTCGGGGTCCTGGGATCGAGCCCCACATCGGGCTCTCTGCTCAGCGGGGAGCCTGCTTCCCCCTCTCTCTCTGCCTGCCTCTCTGCCTACTTGTGATCTCTGTCAAATAAATAAGTCTTAAAAAAAAAAAAGTGGATTTTGTGTTGCAATTAAAAGATGGCTAATTGTATTTGAAAAGAAAATCACCAATACCCAGATTGGTGTCATATAAAAATTTAATAATTACTGTAGGTCATTTTTATTCTTTTCTAAAAATTTCACTCTGTAAGTACAGGAATTAACAATAAGCAATATTCTCATAACTGTTTAATTTTATAATGAACTGTCCCTATCACCATGTACCTATTTCCATACTCTGTTGAACCCATAGATTAAATGTTAGTGGCATAAAATTATTGATGGCACCAGGTAGTGAATTGGAGCTATTCTCCCAGTGCAGGGGTCTTGTCATAAGACACCCAAGGCAAAATCTTCTGTATTTTTAGGAATTTATGAGAGGGTGTTTGTTTTGTGAAGCTGAAGAAAGCCTCAGAGACAGTTAGAAGGAATTTGAGGCCCTGGGTTCAGTCTGTAAACAACACACCGTCTGATACTGAAGTGTAAGTGTGGCTTATGGTGAACAGCATTTCTACATTTTTACCCTTGTAGTTTATCAAATGAATGGGACCTCCAGCCTTCTAACCGAGTGGAAAGAGCAGGGGCTTTGGGATTCTTCAGATCCAGGTTTGAAAATTCATAGTCCCTTTTTATTCAACTAGCTTCTCAGAGGCTTTGCTTTCTCATCAATAAAGTGGAAAAGATTCATATCGTGGGAATTCCATGAAGAGTAAATGAGACTATATTAGAATGCCTCTAACATAGTGAGACTCAGTGAATAATAGCTGTCATCGTTGTCATTGTCATTATGCTGATCACCGGCTCTGAATTTATCTCCACTGTGTTTTGTGACCTGGGAGCCACAGGTGAATCCCTTGTGTAGCTTTCTGTGCTTCTTCGTAATAATTGCATTGCTTTTTCCTCCCCTTAAATGGTGCATTTTTCATGACACAGTGTTTTGTGAATCCTGCAACTCTGAAGCCGCACTTCAAAATGCTTTCATTCCAAATCAAAATTATTTGAAGCCTTTGCATGGTAATGCTCAATCTGTCTTCTCCATGAATTAGTAACAACTGCTCCCTTGCACCCCCAAAAGAAACAGCAGATGATACAAAGACTTTTGTAGCTCTGTGGGTTCCCAATTTGCAGAGGTGTTGGCGAGGACTCCTACAGTATGCTCTACAATAGATACTCGGGTTGTACCTACTGTGTGTAAGGTGCTCTGCCAGCCATGGCAAGGCGCATAAAGGCTCTGTCTTGAAGAAACTTACAAAGTGGAAGCAATAAGAGATAGATAAAGAGAATTATAAGGTGATTCAACATGGTGGGAAGTGCTGACCGGTGCTAGGCACTGTGTGGTGCGGGGGCAGGGAAGCGATATTTCTGCTTGTTGGGAATCAAGTAAGGCTTCAAAGCTGAGACGGCAGGTGTCTCTCAGGTCTCTTAAAGATCCTGTGTGTCTCTAGAACTGTGAAAAATCAGAACTGAACACTTAGTTCAGAGGCATTCTATACAGCTGAAGAACACAATGAGACAATGGGGCATTCTCTTTGCTTGGGTCCCAATAGCCTTTTGAAGGTGGTTGTGCAGATGGAAGATGGCTGATAAAGAGGAGAGAAAGGAGACAGGTGGGCTTGAATTTGCAAGAGACAGTGTGGTGTTGCGCAAGGAATCCGTTGTCTATCCCTAGGTAAGGTAATGGGACAAGGCCAGATATGGCTTTACCTTTTCTTGATTAAAAGGGAAAAGTCGTTCTAGATTAGAGACCAAGACTGCCCCACTGTGGCTAAAAATCTGTTTGAGGACTCCGATCAGAAAAATCCTTACCTGTGTAAGAAAGATTTCCACAGCCTAATGATCTCACCTCAGAGTGAGGTGTATGGTAATTGGAATATGGTGAATTTCCCTTTTTTCTCTGCTTTTTCTCCTTTTCCCTGCAGTTGAAGGAGTCTCTGGTTTAGTTTCTGATATTTGTTCATTTTGTAGAGACAGGTGTGAAATGGTAAAACTTTGTTATAACATCTTCAAATTAATCAAAACTAAAGGAATAGAGTGTAAGAATGGGCCTTTTGCCTGTTAAAGGAAAAAAAAATCATCATTTTTACCCTAACAGCTGAAAAAGCAACCTGTGGTTAGAGATGTTATCTATCCTTTGACACCTGAAATAACAATTAAATAATAAGCAGGGGCAGAGGGAGAAGCAGACTCCCTGCTGAGCAGGAAACCTTACGCGGGGCTCAATCTCAGGACCCTGAGATCGTGACCTGAGCAGAAGGCAGATACTTAACCAACTGAGCCACCCAGGCACCCTGTTTTTTGGATTCTTATAAAAGAAATCCATACTATCCTAAGATACAGAGCAGATGTCAGTAATTTTACACATATATATATGTATATGTACATATATTTACATATACATATAAATAATACTTTTAGTAACATATTAAAAATAGAAATGTTTTCTCTATTTTGTTTCTTTCTTTATATCACTCATTAATCCTACTCCAGAAATTTATTTTAGAGATCTCGGGTCTCAAAAAATGACTGTGAGGGTTTAATACCTTCAGGATGAACTAAGGATGGGGAAAGACTTCAAAGATGGGATAGGTGGTGATTCTTGGTTGGCACAGTTTTCATCCTGAAGGCATTGCCTGTGTCTGCTTTTGAGTTCTCTTTCTTCTTTCTGCTGCTTACTTAGGCCTTATTTATCACTTCTGTCAGAGGCTGCAGTGGGAAAATGAAGAAAAGTGAAAGTCCAGATTTATTTTTTATAGTTAGCCCTTGGTTCAAAAGGGTAAGAGGCTGGATAAGATTGGATAAGAGGAGATTCAGAAATTAATTATTAGTACAGTCCTGTCCTCTTGACCAGTAATAAGCAGAAGAAAAAAATCCCATGAATTAAAAAATCCATACTGGACAAAGGATAATTAACCTTTTTAGATCATTGTACTCACAGTATTATGAACTCTATGCATTTTGCTTCCCTGATGTTATCATCATCGTAATAAACATTTACTGAGTATTTATCCTAGTCAGCAATCATCCTGTCTTTTGTATGTATTTCTTCCTGTACTCCCCATTCAGCTTGCTGAGACATGGGTACTCCTGTTACCCTTTCTTACAGAAGTGGATACTGAGGTTTACAGTGCTTAAATATCTGCTAAGGCCATTCAGGTAATAAATGGTGAAGCAAGAACTCAAAACGAGGCCGTTTGACCTAGACTGCCTGCACTTAACCTCTGTCTGGGTTGTCCTACTGAAGTAGTTGTCGATTTCCCATTACGGGTATGACCCAGTAGTAGGTACCTGGAGGCACTAAGTGCACTCATCTCTGTGGAACACATGATTCTGAGATGCACAAATTAACCTAAACAATGATAAGATCAAAGATCAATAAGTGAGGGGAATATAGAAAGGACGTTTAATTTTTTATTTTATTTATTTTTATTTATTAATTTGACAGAGAAATCACAAGTAGGCAGAAGTAGGCAGAGAGGCAGACAGATAGAGAGGGAGAAGGAGCTCCCCGCTGAGCAGAGAGTCTGATGTGGGGCTCGATCCCAGGACCCTGGGATCATGACCTGAGCCGAAGGCAGAGGCTTAACCCACTAAGCCACCCAGGTGCCCCTAGAGAGGACATTTAATACCATGTTAAAAGATCAGGGCTTGACCTGATAGGATTGGAATGGAGACTCCTATTCTATTTGCATTTGGGTCCCATGCCTGGCACTACTGGAGCTGAGATCATTTGAGCCAGGCCACCTGCATACCAGGCTTGGTGCTGGCCAGGGAGCTCCTCACACCAAGCTCTGTGTAAGGGACTTTAGTTTTCCAGGGGAGTGGATGGTAATGATAAGATCACACCGTGTGCCAGGCTACCAGATATCAAGTATGACTTCATCCTCTAATTAGTTAGGGAAATCCTGTGTTAAACAAAGTTAAACAGTTTTTTTTGTTTTTGTTTTTGTTTGTGTTTAATGGCAAGATTTCTCAGAGCCTTTAAGATAACTAATATGCTTTGTGACTATCCAAGAGGTTATTATAATTTGGGAAACACTGAAAGAAATACCTGTTATTGAGTCACTTTCTCAGGTTGCCTTTCTTATAGCATATCTTACTTACTCGAGGTAAAATTTATGACTCCTTTAGAAAAATCCTTAGGAATGACCTCATGTTTTGACTATGGCTCTAATATTTTTAATTTGGTAGTTAGGGGAATCGAGATTCAAATTTAACTAAAAGGTATTTTTATCCCTCTTTGAATCATGAGTTTTACTTACAGAAGACGTGTGATTTTGTACCTAAAAGAGGTCTGAGAGTAATTATTAAGAAAATCATTAGGGAGCCTGAGGTGGGAACAGCAAGGAGAGTTGATGGCACCCTGTTCTAAGCCTGGTTCCGTTTCTCCTGCCTTCACCACCTTGCTCCCAGTACCGGAGTGGCACTGGTAAAATGTCCATCTTCCTGAAGTTGCTATCAAATGCACTTTGGAGTGAAGAGGGGCAGTGTAGATGGTGGCTCTGATTTTTCATCTCTGAAACTATTACCTTAAAAAGCCTGGTTCAGTAGTGAGTTGCACTCAATAATCAAAATGATCCAGTTGAACTATTTTAAAGAAAAAAATATTTTAAAAGTTGCAGTCTCTTGCCAAAGAGGTGATTCTTCTTTGAGTTCAAATGTGCTGTTGTTTCTTCCTCTATGTATGGTTTGGTTTGGTGAGAGCTACTTTGAGACATGAGTAGACCAAACGTGGGTCATTAATAGGGCAGAGGTGACTCTTGAATCACTACTGTGTTTATTTTTTTTTCAAGATTTTATTTATTTATTTGACAGAGATCACAAGTAGGCAGAGAGACAGGCAGAGAGAGAGGAGGAAGCAGGCTCCCTGCTGAACAGAGAGCCCAATACGGGGCTCAATCCCAAGACCCTGAGATCATGACCTGAGCCGAAGGCAGAGGCTTAACCCTCTGAGCCACCCAGGCGCCCCACTACTGTGTTTATAAAAAGTAAAACACACGTGTGGGCATTCTTAGGAAGACACATTTTTTCACCAGCATTCATTGGACATTACCATCATCAAGAACATTTACAGATGTAAATATTTACAGTCTGCCTGTGAAGCAGAGTTTTAAGATAAAGTCCTGCAGGGGTGCCTGTCTGGCTCAGTCAGTAGAGCTTGCTACTTTTGAACCCCTGCATAGAGCTTACTAAAACAGAGTACTGCCCTCATCAGGCACACTGATTAAATAAGGGGATAGACATGTGCCTGAAACTTTAAGTAATAAGACACACATGCTAAGTGTCAAGTGAGTGATACAGATAGTATGAGAATTCTGATGGGATATGGTAGGCAGAATAATGTTGCTCCCTCAAAGATGCCCATGTCGAAACCCCGGAACCTGTGAAGATGTTATTTTGCATGGCAGAGAGGAATTAAGATTGCTAATCAACTGACCTTGATATGAACAGATAATTTTGGATGATCCTGGTGGGCCTCTTGTAATCCGAAGTGTCCTTTAAGTGGAAAAGGGAGGCAGAAGAGGTCAGAGTGAGTGAGAGGAAGATGTAAAGATGCTGCGTTGTTGGAGGAAGGGTCCACAACCCAAGGAATGCAGGTGACTTTGAGAAATTAGACGAGGAAACAGATTCTCATGTTGAGCCCCCAGGAGGACTGTAGCTGTGCAGACACCTTGACGTTCAGCTTATTGAGACCTGTTTTGACTGCTGGTCGTTAGAACTATAGTATAGTCAGTTTTTGTTTGTTTAAGCCACTAAGTTTTGGTAATTTATTACAGCAGCAAAAAGAAACAAAATATAAGGATGCTGAAAAGAAAGAGGAGTCAGGGACAGTTTCATGAAGAAAGTGGTTTTGAGCCAGGCACTAAATATAGTTAAGAGCAGTTGTAACAGGGTCATGGAATTTATGTTCCAGGTACTAAACTAAGTTCTTTTTTTCTTAATTTTTTAAAATTAACATATAATGTATCATTTGTTTCAGGGGTCTAAGCTAAGTTCTTTATACCGTTGAATTCCTTTAGCTCACAAAAGCTCTATCAGGATAGCATTTTCCCTATTGTGTAGATGAGAAAACCTAGGTTTAAAGAGACTGAGTAACTTGTGCTGTCACCACAGGCAGGACCAGTCACTGCCACTAGTAAAAAGCTGGCCTTTTCACAAGATGGCCGCTGACATTCATTGAGTACTCTTACTTTGCACAGGCAAAGTTCTGAGGATGTCATGATATTAGCTCATGTAATCCTCTTAGACTCTAAGCATGAGGTGATTGATAATTTTTCTGAGGCACAGAGTTGTGTGGCCAGCAAGGTAGCTGAATTGGAGGAAAAGAGACTAGAACCAGAAAATCCAGTCAAGACACAGTAGTCCTGACAAGTGCTGATCAGAACATAAAATACAGGTAAAGGGGCGCCTGGTGGCTCAGTGGGTTAAGCCTCTGACTTCAGCTCCGGTTGCGATCCCAGGGTCCTGGGATCGAGCACTGCATCGGGCTCTCTGCTCAGCAGGGAGCCTGCTTCCCCTGCCCCCTCTGCCTGCCTCTGCCTACTTGTGATCTCTGTCAAATAAATAAATAAAATCTTGAAAAAAAAAAAAAAATACAGGTAAGGCCGTAGCTATGGTGGGCATGGGGGGTAGATTCCAGAGACAGTCTGCTTTGTTGAAACATAATTCCCTTATTGAAAAACACTTCCCATCCTTTCTAGTTTCTCCCTCTCTGTGTGATTAGGGTGCTGCATTTTAATAAGTTTAGACATTTTAGAATTAATAACAGGTGTCAGTATTGACCATGCTGTAGACTAAATTTTTCCACTTACCCATAGACGCATGGGTAGCAGTCACATAAACTCTATAATAAGCCTCCTGAAGTGGTAACTCACAGAGATTCTCTTTAATTTCTTGGTGTAGTAATAACTCGCTTAAGTTCAACAACAGCAAATATATATTTATTGAAAACCTGCTATTTAAAAGAGCAGTATACTAGGGTGTCTGGGTGGCTCAGTCGGTTAGACATCCAGCTGTTGATCTGTGCTCAGGTCATGCTCTCAGGGTCATGATAAGTAGAGCCCCATTTCAGGCTCCCCACTCAATGGGGAGTCTGCTCTCCCTCTCCCTTTGCCTGTCCCCCTCCCGCCGCCACCCCTCCCCCAAGCTTGTGCTCATGCTTGAGCTCTCTTTCTCTCAAATAAATAAATAAAATTTAAAAAAAAAGGATGAAAGACCAATATACAGTTTACTGTAGGAGTCTCAAAAATGACTTACAGCCAATTTGCAGACATACCTGAATGAGGGTGGTGAAATGAACTGGAAGGAGGAGGTGAGTAAGTATTAGTGTTAGTAATTTTGTAGAATGAACCCTAGCTTCTTTTCAAGTAGACATATATTTGCAGTTTTCTTTGCCTAAATAAAAGAACCATTTAAAGACTTTAATAAAGTCTCTGAAAACTCTTATCTCATATATGTACAATTCCATCCATGAGCTATTTAAGTGGAACTACTTTCCCAATCTTTCCAAGAGTCGCCAAAGTGAGATTCATGATCCATGAATATCTTGCTCCTTCTAATGGATGGACACATTATTTTATTTATTCTGTTTCTAAGTAATGAGATAATGATATTGTTCCTGCAGGAAATTCTTTTTCGGAATGCGTGGATCCTTTGGTTAATACTGAAGGCACAGGTGTACCTGGGTGGCTCAGTCTTTAAGCATCTGCCTTCAGCTCAGGTCATGATCCCAGGGTCCTGGGATCAAGCCCCATATCAGGCTCCTTGCTTGGCGGGGAGCCTGCTTCTCCTTTTCTACTGCTCCCCCTGCTTGTGCTCTCTTGCTCTCTGTCAAATAAGTAAATAAAATCTTAAAAAAATAATAATAATGGCACAAAGGATTTCTGTAGGATTGATCCATTTTTTAATTAATTTATTTTTTAAGATTTTATTTATTTATTTGACAGAGATCACAAGTAGGCTGAGAGGCAGAGAGAGAGGAGGAAGCAGGCTCCCCGCTGAGCAGAGAGCCCGATGCGGGGCTCGATCCCAGGACCTTGGGATCATGACCTGAGCTGAAGGCAGAGGGTTTAACCCACTGAGCCTCCCAGGTGCCCCAGGATTGATCCATTTTTTAAAAGTAACATATACTATATCCTCCCAAGTTGGAATTTGATAATAATCCTTGGGAGTATGGTATAGAATCCCTTTATAGATAATACTAATTTTAAAGATACTATTTATTTTAATACCCTGATACGAGGTAGAAGGTAGCTTTCATTATACCACTTACTATTCTGTTGTGAGCATGTCTGTGAGTATTCATTCATGTCGACTTGAGTCTTCCCGCTAATTTCAAAGAATGATTTAGAACTTTCTACTGCCAACTTGAGTTAGTAGTCTAAGTTCCCTGCCCAATGGGGTTTGATTTTTCTGTCCAGTTAAGTGATCAAAGCCAAATCCTCAAAGCCTGAATGTCTTACCATGGATTCTAATAAGTTCTAAGTTGGCCATTCTTCATAGTTTTAATCAAAGCAAAGGATGACATTTGCATTTTTGTCATCTTCATTTCAAAGTGTTTGCCGTATTACTGGATTCAGAATCACCCTGAATAGTTGCACATCAGTAGACTCTGCCTAGCCATTCCCAAAAAGCTGTCCCTGCCAAAACAGGGGCCCATTTCTACCTAAGTGGAATATCACCTAAATATATAAACATTGGATTCATGTATGTCCAGATTATTTAGAATCACAAGTCATCAGGGCAGGAAATTTTGGGTAAAGAGTTCTCCTACAGAGTCACCAACCCATGATAATAACGTCCTCTCACTCTCCTGATCTCAGACCCCTTGATGTGCCTGGGTTCCCTCATTGCCTCCCAATAACATTTACACTCACACAGCCAACAGCACTCTTTCCACAGTTCTGCCTCCAGTTCTGCCTCCTGTTCTGCTTGTGGGGTAGTCTTCCATTTCCTCAATTAGCTTTTTTAACCAGGACACATGGATGAATAGGAACAGGGAACGGAAGCATGTTTTCTTTTTCTCTCTCTTGCCTCCCTGTGTGTGTGTGTGTGTGTGTGTGTGAGAGAGAGAGAGAGAAAGAGACATATACCTACAAAACCAACAGACTTTACATTGCTATCCAGCCATGCTGACCTTCACATTGAGAGTGTGCTGCTGGCCTTTGGTAGGCACCTGGAGTCGTTGCACATTTACTGTGGATGATGCACTGTTTGGCAACTAAATGTTAGACTTGGAGCCTTCTTATTTTTAGGAACTCTTTTTTTTTTCATATAAATGGTGAGACTTTGGTCTGGTAAGTTATTTGTATGATTTCTGGGTATGTAAAAGTTCAAGAAACCTTTGCAAGTATATTCTCTCCTAATTATTTAAAAATTAGAAACTCTGAAAAAAAAATTGGAGGCTGGGGTTATATGCCAAGGAGTATTTGATTTGAAATAAATAAAATCCATATGCTTAAAGCACTATACATAGTCAAGATGAAGTTTCCATATTCGCTATGAATCTGTTCTCATTTTTCTTAACGGAGTTCTATCCAGATGTTTCATTATTGTTGGCAAGATCCAGATCCCAAATCTGCCCTCAGTGCTTTGTTTTGTTCAGTCTTGGATTTTGAACCAAAATAATAACCGTTTATTAATTTGCCAAAAATTCAGCATCCCCACTAGTGTTGTTTCTTGACAATTGCACGATTGTCTTGATTGTCATGAAAATTACTTTGCTTAAAGTAAGTATCTAAAAATTTCTGTAGACGCACAGATACACGACAGATACATACTACATATATACGTATTCAAGCTAAAAGATGGGTATGGCAAAATGTGAAATCCGATTGTTTTTATACTTTGAGAAAAAATAGTAGGACAGGAACACTTTTTAATTTCTTTTCCATTGTCCAGAGCTGGGGGAATGGGGGATATTGTGAGTAACAGATGATTTACCCTTACCCTCAAATTATGAAATATATGGGTCTTGGGAGTGTTAAAACGTTAAAATCACTGTGCACGTATATTTGCAAAGGAATATAACACATACAACGCAGAAGGGATTTGGGAGGGAATGTTAAAAATGTCTTCCAACAGATTATCAACTAGTTCGACAGAGAAGTATGGTGGGGAGGCATTTTATATCTTCTTAGAGCACAAAGTATAAAATGACTGTAGAGTTTCCTGTTTTAACCAAGAATGAAGGAGAGCTACGAGGCTTTCGCTTCCTGAGTGGACACATTCCAGCTGTGCAGATTGGTCATAGCACATCTGCCAATCAGAACAGGCCCTGGAGGGAAGCCCTCAGATGCTGAGTCTTGTTTACACGCATCATGACTCTGTTTCTCCCCTCCTCCTGTGTGTTGTACCACTAGGGAGATTTGGGGAGGGGGGGAGTTTGCTATTCCATGCCTAAATAAACTCTACGAAACTAGGATCCCAGCCACAGCAAATGGTATCCTGGGCAGATTTTTAGCTCATCGTTAGCCACAGGTAAGAGCTGTTGCTTTGTTATTTGAGGATAGCTGATCTGTCTCCAGTTTTCAGCTTTGCCTTGAGATATTTTCCTTTTGTTAACAAAACTAGCAGCCTAAAGCTGAAGAAGAGCGATCGAAAAAAAATGATTAAAATGCGCGCTATCTTGCTACAACTTTAAATTTTTAGTGCTCCACAAGTGAAAAAAACATGATGTTTTTATTTGAGGGTGGGTAAAACGAAGTTAAATTAAAACAAAAGTTTTCAAAGCGGCAGTAATACCAGGTCACTGTGGAGAGAAACTGGAACCAGAAGCATATTAACATTGTGCTTTTTCAGAGCAGTGTATCTAAAAAAACATGTTCTATTGTGACTCTTTCTACATGTTAGTCTTTCAGAAAACATACTTCCTGTGTACTAACTCCTTGGTTTAAAAAGCATTTCTTTTTCATTTATGAACCTATTTAGAAAGAATTGATAAATACATTTAACTGTGTGAATCTTAACGCCTTTTCTTCCATAATTCTCCCGAAAAGTTTTATAGTATGTTTTTAGTATCTTTGTGCTGTTCCACAAGCAGTAAAATTAGGGGGAAAAATAATTCCTGTCCAGTCTTTGTTTTGCCATTAAATTCTATATTGTTTGTATTAATTCAGAAGATACTTCAGAAAACTGTATTTTAATAACATTGCATAGGATTTTATTGTGGCTTACACTTTGCTATCTGTTTTTAGTTTTTCCATAACACCGAGACCTTTTCACTTTGTTTATTCTTAAGCATGTACTGAAAAAAATTATTTGGAGTAAAAAAATAAAAAGACAACCTGTGGATTTTGTAGTTGTTTCTCTTGTATACAGTTGTCTTCAGGTTAATTAACAGCCTTTTACAGCAGCCTTCAAAGAGGCATATGTGAAAACTTCAAGCAGCCATGTCCTTGTCTCTTACCCTGTGGCAAAGTTTCTCAACATCAGCTGTATCGACATTTTGGGTGACATAATTTTTGTTGTAGGCTGCATTGTAGGATGTCTAACAGCATCACTGCTTATTCTACCTACCAGATACCAGTAGCTCTTTTCTTCCCCAATTGTGACACCCAAAAATGTCTCCAGGCATTGTCAAGTGTCCCCAGGGGAAGGGGCCACTTGTGGTCCAGAATCATCGCCCTCTATGTAGCACATTACACCTCATTATCAGTGAAATGTTGAAACCAGCTTCTGAAAAGTTCTGGGCACTAGAGAGTTAAGGATGAGGCTGTCTGGGTCTTAGGGTGTTTGCAGATGTTGCTGTAGCTGACTGCTCATTCCCCCCCCCCCCATTCTGTTGGAAGCTTTTGCCAACCATGATTCATGGAATGATTTTTTTGAGCTGAGTAATCTGTGGCTTTCCAGTTTCCTTACTTTCTTTCCTTAGCTAAATTTGTTTGGGTTTTAGCAAAGTGTTTAAAACAGCAAAGATCTTTGGAAATGAAATAATATGTGTAATGATACACTTTCCAAGTAGATGATTTTAACAAACCATAAAAACTCTCCATGCCTGTCTATCTTTGTATCCTTTGTACCTCTTCTGTCAGACAAATCCTTTCAACTCTGATGAACAGCCTCATACAGGGGAAGACACAGCAACCTTTGAACAGTCCTTGGTGAAATCTATGGTATGGCAGCTGGCATTTGAGAACTTCTTTCCCAGGGCTTCTGAAGAGTATTTTGACATGTTACTGTCTCTTTCCTTTACAGATCGCAACGAACGAAATAAACCAGAGCATCGTTCTTCAAGGTATGAGTTTATGGTTTTTAATAATTCTGTATAACACTTCTTAATTGGAAAATATTTGGAGGCAGTTCAAGTATCCCTTATCGAGCTGCTGTATATTTGAATCTTCTGTGGCATTCAGAGAAGCTTCACAAGGGAAATACTGTTCATTTTCGGAACAGAAATTCTTTATGAAATTATTGACTACTTGATCATTCCTATCAGTGACAGCTAAATCTTTACCCCCCCCCCAAATTATCCCTCTTTCCTTCCTTTGGTGGTTTGTTTTCTTCCCCTTTCTTTGATATTTTTATAAGGTATATATATATATATATATACTTCTTTTTTCTAATTATAAAACTAACATGGGCTCACTGTAGAAATATTTTAAACATTCTTTTTTATATAAAGCATTAAAAAACAAAGCCAAACAGCCTGTCTCCATTAACTAGAGATAGCTGGTTACTGCTAGAAGTTTGGTATAATTCTTCTAGTTTTTCTCAGTATATATGTATTCCAGTCGAATTCTTTAAGTTCTTGTTAGATAGGTTCAAAGGCCGAAAAGGCTGTTTCACTTAAGCCCATCACACACACCGTGAGAGCATATATTTCACAAGACCTTCACCAGCACTGAAGAGTATTTTTTAAAATCCTTGTCAAACTTGCAGGTGGAAAATGATCTAACTTCTACTCATACACAAAAATGATAGGCCTGTGTTTGATTTTTTTTTAAGCCTAGTTCTATGAAGGATTATAATTCCTTTAATATTATTTTCACATTATTTCACAGTTCATCACTTTTACTTTGCATTTTGTGTTGTGGGAACTGATAAAATGGTAATAATGCATTCACTGGGTTGACTGGGTTAGTAAACCAAACCCTGATGCTTTTAAGGGGCTCCTGGGTGGCTCAGTCATTAAGCGTCTGCCTTAGACTCCGGTCATGATCCCAGGATCCTAAGATCAAGCCCCATATCCAGTTCCCTGCTCAGCAGGGAGCCTGCTTCTCCCTCTTCCTCTCCCCCTGCTTATGTTCTCTCTCTCTCGCTCACTGTCAGATGATAAATTAAATTTTAAAAACAAAAGACAAAAAAACAAAACAAAACCCTGATGCTTTTTCAAGGTATCAAACCCAGAATACATTGACCTCAAATGAATAAAAATACAAAGTCTATGAAAACTCCATTAGTTGGGTTCCTCCATTTTGCAGAGGTTATCAATCAACATATATCAGTGAGGCCTAATCTGGGAGAAAAATACAGTGGAATATTTGGAATGTAAGGCTGATTTTTTTTCCAGGTATAATTCATATACTTTAAAACTCACTCTTCTTGGTATATGCTTCTATGAGTGTTGATGAATACATATAGATATGTAACCACCACCACAATCATAGAAAAGTCTGTGAGACTGATTTTTTTTAATACTTAAAAATAATAACAGGGGCACCTGGGTGGCTCAGTGGGTTAAGCCTCTGCCTTCGGCTCAGGTCATGATCCCAGGGTCCTGGGATCGAGCCCTGCATCGGGCTCTCTGCTCAGCAGGGAACCTGCTTCCCTTCCTCTCTCTGCCTGCCTCTCTGCCTACTTGTGATCTCTGTCTGTCAAATAAATAAATAAAATCTTTAAAAAAAAATAACAACAGAAAAAAGGCAGTGTAAGAGAGAAACTTTAACTGTGAATGTCATAAAATTGGAATAGTAAAAAAAAAAAGTTTGTATGATAAAATCAGGATCCATAAGACACTGAAGGTTTGGTAAATCAAGCAATAGAAGTTTTAATTAGAACAAATATAAATCCTTACACTTGGCTCTGAAAGACCAACAGAACATAAGGACATAAGGGAGTTGTAACTTAACAGTATGTCTGAAAAAGTCTTGAGGATTTAGTTCTTTGGAAATTTGTTGTGAGCCAAAAATATTAGGTTATTGCCTCCAACTCCCCCAAAAATGTGAGCTTCAGTTTATTTATACTAAAAGAAATAGAATGTCCAATAAAAGAAAAGTAGTAGCTCTAGACCATACTTTTTGATATTCTATCTAATTCTGGATCCACAAAATTGAAGTATGTAGTGGACTGGTTATATTGATATCACTTGAGGAAAATAAAGAATAGAGTCCCAGACTCCACTCCAGAGAATCTTACTCAGTAAGTAGAGGTGAGTGGGTCCTGGGAATCTGTACAGTAAAGAAGTCCCTCAGTGAGTCTGTTGTGTGGCCATGTTGGGAACCACTAGAATAGAACACAGCAACTGAGTTGGGACTGGGAATATGAAAGAGAAGACTAGGATGGAACTCAAAGTTAAGTCCCAGGAAGACTAGTGTAAAGAGTTTGGTGAATTTTTACCTAGGTGTGCAAGTTTGAGGAGGTACATAGGACAGAAGTAACTGGCTTTGAGCACCTGAAGGGCTGTTATGTAGAAGACTCTAGCATACTTGTTCCTCCTAAAGGCTAGTCTCCACCACCAGAAACCAGGGATCCTTGAAGGAATGGCTAATTTCGGGTCTGGGGAGTGGAAAGTACAGGTGAGTTTGGACTCATGGTGTGATGGAAGGATGGGAAAAGCTCAACTAATGGGTCATACCAAAAAGGCCTAGGAGGCAGTTTCAAGAACTTCTGCTGGTCAAATCTGGGACACTTTGAGTATCAAAAAAAAACCCTTTAAGTGGTAATGGATTCTAACACATTGGGTTTTTAAAAATCCATGCAGAAGAACTTGTAGAATCAGAAAATCATCATTTTATAATTCTTAGTATATTAGTTGATTCAGGCAAGGATCATCAAGTGGCTACTAAAAGTTGGGCAATAAATTGTTGGAGGGACAAATATTCACACTGCCTTAAAATTATTTTTAACTACAAAGGGGGAAATGTAACTTTTCAGTGAATAGTTCTGGTGATCTCATTCTTTTTTTTTTTTTTTTTTAAGATTTTATTTATTTATTTGACAGACAGAGATCACAAGTAGGCAGAGAGAGAGAGAGGAGGAAGCAGGCTCCCTGCTAAGCAGAGAGCCCAATGGGGGGCTCAATTCCAGGACCCTGATATCATGACCTGAGCCGAAGGCAGAGGCTTAACCCACTGAGCCACCCAGGCACCCCTGGTGATCTCATTCTTTTTTTTTTTTTTTAAGATTTTATTTATTTATTTGACAGAGAGAAATCACAAGTAGGCAGAGAGGCAGGCAGAGAGAGAGGAGGAAGCAGGCTCCCTGCTGAGCAGAAAGCCCAATGTGGGGCTTGAACCCAGGACCTGGGATCATGACCTGAGCTGAAGGCAGCGGCTTAACCCACTGAGCCACCCAGGCGCCCCTGGTGATCTCATTCTTAATCAGGCAGTCAACTTACATATCATCACTAGTGAGACATCCTGACAGTATAGATATATAGTAAAATTAGATAGATATAGATAGATATAGATATAGATATTTAGATAGATATAGATAGATATAGATATTTAGATATATAGATGTATAGATATACATATACATATACATATACATATACATATACATATAGATACCACTGTTGTAGTACTAGTCCTGGCAGAAACAGGTAATATAATAAAGATACAAAAAACCTTAAAAACGTTCTAGATTAAAAGAGACTGAATTTTTCTTTAACCTGGAATTTTAAAATCCAGATTTCTTTAAAAAAGGTACTTTGGGGAGGGACGCCTGGGTGGCTCAGTTGGTTAAGCAGCTGCCTTCGGCTCAGGTCATGATCCCAGCGTCCTGGGATCGAGTCCCACATCGGGCTCCTTGCTTGGAGGGGAGCCTGCTTCTCCCTCTGCCTCTGCCTGCCATTCTGTCCGCCTGTGCTCGCTCTCTCTCCCTCTCTCTCTGACAAATTTAAAAAAAAAAAAAAAAAAGGTACTTTGGGGATAATTAAGAAATTTTAAATATGAATTTTATTTTAGATAATATTTTATTAATAAAACTTTTCTTTGGGATATTTAAAAAATGTTGTTATGTGAGAGAATGTCCTTATTCTTAAGAGATAAATACACTGAAGTAATAGAGGTAATGTAGTCTTATGTTTACAGAATAACTCTCAAATGATTTATGAGTAAATAAAAAAGCAAGAGGTAGAACTGCAGAAACAGGAAAATAGTAATAATTGGTGAATAGATGACAAGCATATGGACGTTAATTGTGCTGTTCCCTCAACTTTTCTATGGACTTGAAATCTGCAAAATAAAAAGCAGCAGTGGAAGCAACCGTTCTGTGTTCCATTGAGTCCCAGAGGGCAGAATATGCATCCGTGGGTGGAAGTTGAAAAGGGTTGTATTTCTGCACAGTGTGAGAAAGGAATGACTACCCTAGCTGGTAAAAGATGGAACAGGTTACTCTGTAAGGGAGCATTGCCAAGGAAAAGCTAGATAAGCTAGTGTGGGGAATAAAAAGATTCATACATGGCTAAATTATTATTCTAGATGGTTCTAGCACTTTGCTCATTCAGTAGCTCATAGGTATTTGTTGAGAGGCCCTAATCTGGGCTCAGGGTACCACAGAAATAAGAAAAAGTCTCCAGAGGCATGGAGCATAGAGCGCCAATTGTCTGGGATTCATACTCCCAATCTCAGCCCATTTACTCGAAAGTCAACTTCCCAGTCCTCATCGCTGGACTTCAGCAATGCTAGTGGTAATCTTGAGGTTATTTGGGAAGTATTTTATCTTTGACCTCTAATTTATATTTTCAGATTCTCAAGGACCGTACTCCTAGTCTTGGTAACCTTAGCACTTAGTATAGTGCCTGGTCCATGATAAGCACTTAATAAATAAATGTTTGTCGGATAAATGCCAATTATTGTTCAACGAGAGAAGGGTAATGCCAATGTTCTTTCTTTGCAAATTGGGAGGAATCTGTCAAAAGCTCGCCAGTAACTGTTATTGACTATGTTTGTTACAGCACAGCAAGGAGTAATGCCCTAATAAGGAAGAAGAAATGTTTTTGCAGGAAGGACCATTGTGTTCTGTGCAGGGGGTCTGCTGAGATTGACCGTGACCTGTTGTCCCCCTGCTAGTCTCAGCCGAGCAGGGCTACCTCAGCAGGCCCGTGTTGCGTCTGCAGATTCATACCTGTTGCATCAGTGGAGCAGAAAGAAGAGAATATAAACAGAAACCACTTAATTTTGGTATTTTTGTTGGTTCTCTGCAGTCCACTCATTTGGCATTAAGAATAGTGGGCTCACCGCCCAGCAAGGATGAGAGAGATGTGTTTCTTTTGTTTGTATTTTTATAAGGCCGGACACTCATATAGCTTTCCCAGTGACAAGTGAATAAACCTGGGATGTCTGCCTTTAATTTCATTGCTGATAGAAGGAAAGCATAACTCTTGTCAAGTTAAAGGGAGAATTTTATCAGGTATAGGTCAACACTAAGATCTCAAGCTAAAAAATACTGCTTAAGTGTCTGTAAAAGGTTTGATGGGTGTTTTTTGATTCATTTGTTTTTATGTTGGCATTCAAAAAATTTGCCTGTTGCTGATTGAATTCTTTTGTGTTAGAATTTTTTTTTTTAAGATTTTTATTTATTTATTTGACAGATCACAAGTAGACAGAGAGGCAGGCAGAGAGAGACAGAGAGAGAGAGGAGGAAGCAGGCTCCCCACTGAGCAGACACCCCGATTCGGGGCTTGATCCTAGGACCTTGAGATCATGACCTGAGCCGAAGGCAGAGGCTTTAACCCACTGAGCCACCCAGGTGCCCCGATTGAGTTCTCTTGAAGTCAGAAATATCTGAATTCTTGCCTTTCCCTTGTTAGTTTAAATATACCGTTTACCAAATTGATGTCCCATGGAACATTCTTATGTAGGATGTTAATGAGTATATAAGAAATAAATACCCATGCACAAAAAAGCCCATGAAATGGTGAGTTAAAACAAAATTAGACAAATTTCTTTGCTGGGATTCCACTAAGAGTCTTTGATACACTAAAGTGCATTATAAAACTCCAAGTGAGAGATTTACTATACAGGATTTTTAAAAATTTGTTTGCAGTTGTAACTTCCTTTCCCAGACACAGCTATTAATAACATCTAGAAAAATGTGCTATGAAATGACAGTTTGGGAAAACTAATTGAGAGGGAAGTAGAGCTAAAGATAATAAAGAAAGTTAAGCCCTATGGCAATAGTGCCAGGAATGGAAAATTAGGAGCTCTTTTTGCTACCCTACCAGCTCTGAATGATAGATCCCAATGACTCATGGGGCTGAAAACCCAGCCTCTTTGTCTTAAATGTTTTACCTACTACAAGGAAATAATTTACAGCAGCCAAAAAAAAAAAAAAAAAGGCATTGAAATAAGAACCCTAAATCTACTTCTTCAAAAATTATCACTTGAATCTTTGTTTTCCTGAAGCCTTCTGAAAACCACCTGTTATAACCCCCTTTGATAACTATTCTTAAAACTCCATGAAATTTCAGAAAAATCACAAAAACATTTTTTAACTCAACAAAATGACTCTGAAATTTATGAGGAAGAGCAATAATAACCAAGGCAGTTTTGACGTTCCAGAGAGAGAGGTTCACTCCTGCAAGTAATTAAGACAGTGTTTTGGCAGTAAACAGAAGTACAGGTCGAGGGAACAGAATAGAGTCCACACAGACATAGGTGGATACACACAGTTCTAGAGGCAGTGTTCAGATGACAGGGGGAAATGGACATGTCAGCAGATGGTCCAGCAACAATTGACAGTCCATGTTTTTATTTTATTTTTAAGATTTTATTTATTTATTTGACACACAGAGAGAAATCACAAGTAGGCAGAGAGGCAGGCAGAGAGAGAGGGGGAAGCAGGCTCCCTGTTGAGCAGAGAGCCCGATGTGGGACTTGATCCCAGGACCCTGGGACCATGACCTGAGCCGAAGGCAGAGGCTTTAACCCACTGAGCCACCCAGGCGCCCGACAATCCATATTTTCAAAAAAATTCAGATGGAATTTGTTTTATCATATGAGGTAGAATCTAAATACATAGAAGTCCAAAAATGAAAGTGAAACATTTTGAAGAAATATGAGAATACCTTTATGACCTCGGGGTAGGGAATGAGTTCTTGAGCAAGACTCAACAAGTACCACAAAGAAGATTGGTAAATTTTTTTTTTAAGATTTTATTTATTTATTTGACAGAGATCACAAGTAGGCAGAGAGGCAGGCAGAGAGAGAGAGGAGGAAGCAGGCTCCCTGCTGAGCAGAGAGCCCGATGTGGGCCTCGATTCCAGGACCACTGGAACCATGACCTGAGCCGAAGGCAGAGGCTTTAACCCACTGAGCCACCCAGGCGCCCTGAAGATTGGTAAATTTAACTGTGAAAACTTAAACTAGCAGTGGGGAGGGGCAGAGAGAGAGGGAGAAACAGGCTCCCCGCTGAGCAGGGAGCTCAATGTGGGGCTGGATCCCAGGACCCTGGGATCATGACCCGAGCAGAAGGCAGGTGTGCTTAACCAACTGACTGAGCCACCCAGGTGCCCACCTGCAGCTCGTTTACTTGAAGCCTAGTTTATTGCTTTGTGGATTTTTATCTCATTTTGTCACTTAAGAGTTATATAAGTAATACATGTGAAAACATTTCTTAGTAGTACAGAAACATGGTATCTGCCTTTATTCCATAGGCAACTATTATTAAGGGTCTAGTGGTTCAGGGGCACCTGGGTGGTACAGTTGGTCAGGCATCTGACACTTGATTTAGGCACAGGTCTTGATCTCAGGGTTCTGGGTTGGAGCCCATGTGGGACTCCAGGCTTCTCCCCACTATGCATGCGTGTGTCTCAAATAAATAAATAAATAAACAAACAAACATACCTTTTGAAAAAAGAATCTAGTGATTCAGTGTTTACCCTAGTCTGCTTTCTATGTGTATATGTATAGTATATATTCAGATTATATTTAGAATAAACAGGGATGTGTATGTATAGTAAATATGTGTGTATATATATTCATATATGTATATATTTATGCAAACTTGCCCTTTTCACTTACTGTATTTTAGGAAGTTGTACCATGTCATTTTCTCCTTCATTATTTTTTAAACTGCTACATAGAATTTTCTAAGGTAGTTATATTATTATTTATTTAACCCGTCCTTTATTGATAGCATTTGGGTTGCTTATCAATAGCATAGCAGAAGTGCTTTGTCATAAACACCTTTTTTTTTTTTTTTAAGATTTTATCTATTTGAGGGATGCCTGGGTGGCTCAGTTGGTTGGGCGGCTGCCTTTGGCTCTGGTCGTGATCTCAGGGTCCTGGGATTGAGTCCCACATCGGGCTCCTTGCTTGGCGGAGAGCCTGCTTCTCCCTCTGCCTCTGCTGCCACTATGCCTGCCTGTGCTCTCTCTCGCTCTCTTTGACAAATAAATAAATAAAATCTTAACAAAAAAAAGAAAAAGAAAAAAAAGATTTTATTTATTTGAGAGAGAGCACAAGGTGGGGTCAGGGAGAAGCAGTCTCCCCCTGAGCGAGGAGTCTCTTGAGGGATTCAGTCCCAAGACCCTGGGTTCATGACCTGAGCCAAAGGCAGCCGCTTAATTGACTGAGCCACCCAGGTGCCCTGAAATAAACATCTTTTTGTTCACATCTTGTGCATACATGTGTAAGATGTATACACATCTCTGTTATTTTAAGATAAATTTTTTTAAGTTTTTATTTATTTATTTGAGAGAGAAAGAGAGAGAGAGCAAGAGCATGAACCATGGGGAAGGGCAGAGGGACAAGCAGACTCCCCACTGAGCAGGGAACCCGATGCGGGACTCGGTCCAAGGACCCTGGGATAATGATCTGAGCTGAAGGCAGAGCCACCCAGGTGCCCTAAAGTAGATTTTTTTTCTTCAAGTTTCTGTTGAACTCTTACTCTCATTCATAATTATCTTAAGTCTTGAAATCTTACATACCCTACCTTTCTGTTTTCTTCCCGAATCTCAGATTGCTTCATGATGGTTTGGTGTCACTCCAGATTCAGGAAGGGCCTCACTTCCACATAATTTGGCCTGAAATCTCACCCCACACAGGGAGGGACTCAAACTCAACATGCCGTAGGTCAGTACACTCAGCATTCATAATTGATGATGGTAAAAATCAGCAACCCCTTTATTGCTAAGAATTTGGAAGAGTCTTGGTTCTCTGCATTGGTACCCTGTTAACAGAGATGTTGAGGATTTTATTTGACCCTTTACCATCATCACATTATGGCTTACGTAGATTAGCTAGAAGCAAAAGATTTAACTTGTTTTTGATCTTCTCCTTTCTAAAATGTTTGTTAAAATGTCATGCTCTGCTGGGCTTAGTTTAACTACTATAATTCTGTATCATTTCCCTGCCCATATGTTTTGATTCCTGTACCTCTATAAACTATAGCTTGTGTGTAATTACTTTGTGGCATTATGTTTTCTAAGTTCTAAGAGAAGCATTACTTCTGCTGTAGCATCTGTAATGCTATAAATGAGGTGAAAAATTAAAGTGTATAGCAGGGTTTTTTTTGGGGGGGTGGATCCTTTTGCAATGAGAAATGTGATTCTACAGAGAATCATTCCACAGAGAATGTACATTTATTATGTTGTTGTGGTTTTAAGCAACGTGACGTTAGCATTTGCCCCCAGAGTGATGAGCATGAAAATGAAGCATTTATATGGTTTATCAGTTGGGTAATTGAAAAGTTTTATCAGCTGGCCTACCACTGCCATAGTACTTAGTGTGGGGGCTTCTCTGAGGTTGTTTCGAATTAAACTGTCAGCAGGCAGTTAACTTGGAACAGCTGCTGGTCCTGTATTCATTACTTTTTCCTCAGGATGGGCATGCGTGGCTACCCATTTCTCAGCACTCCAAGGAGGGAATGAAATGCCTAGCCCTTCCATTTTTTCACTCTAATTCATTTCTCTCTTCCCCTTGGGTTAGTTGCATTTTATATGCATCCTTTATTTTTCTGCAGTGTAATTTCATAGTTATGTAATTTCATAGTTTCTGCAGTTATTTTCATAGTTCTACAGCATCTATGAGAAATGGCCTTTAGTAGAATGAACTTTGTATACATCTTGGTGGATTCACTATGTTCCTAGGTTATAGTTCTACCCCAGCTAATAAATATCCTCATACAGCTGGACTTCATTTTTTAATTTAAATCTCTTCCCTTAGTGGCACAGTGTATATCACATTCTTCAAGAGCATTGATTAGGACTATAAACCACAGACACGTACTACCTAATTCCTGGTAGAATCTTCGTGCACACAGTATTGCTACACAGTCACTCAGTAGCCCAGTCACTTCCTATCTCATTAACAGTTAATGGCTATTGACCCAAATTCATTCTGTTCTTACACACAAAACCCTTCTCAAACCAAAAAATATAATTTCAAGGTTGGGGGCTTCCCTTTTGATTACGTCCTCCTCTAGATAATAAATCAAGTTTTTGTCACTTTGGTTCTCATTTGAGCTGTAGAGGAGCTCTGCAAAGATGCACAGTGGACTTGCCCACCCTTGTGCAACACTTCGAACTAAGTGCAGTAGATGGGAGACAGGTGTGCCCAAGAACAACTCACATGTCTGTCTCTCCTTTCGGAAAGGAGGGTTGAGAATCAGTACCCTCCGGAAGTTAAGAAATTACAAGAATAAAAGGAAAATGTTGGTTATCTGATTGTCTGAAGGATTAGATTATGTCTAAAATACAAACATGACTTCCATTGTACACTGGTTTCCTGTAGATAGTCTTGTCCCTGGCCCACTGCCTTATCCAGGGATGACAAGCAGGGCTTAAAGTTTAGCCCTTTCTGTTCCCCAATAGTTTCTCTCTGGTTACAGATTCTAAAGAGAAGTTCCAAATAGAAAAAATTCTTATTAGCTGGACTCTACTCTTCAAAATTTTTCCATGTGGTGAATTCCAATCTTTAACACCATTGTTTTTTTTTTCCCCTAATGAAATTGCATTCATTTGTTCTGATTATAAAGCAGATTATGTTCATGATAGAAAATTTGGGGCAAAAATAAGTATATAAAAGAAAAAAATCTATAATCCCTCCTCATAGTTAATCACTTACATTTTCATATATTTTTTTCTGGTTTGTATCTTTTCAAATAGACACTATAATTTTAACATAGAGGCTCATTAATACACTGCTCCATAAAATTATTTTTATTTAACATTATATCATGAAATGTTCCCATTTCACTAAACTTAGAAATTATGATTAAAACTTGTACTACAGGGGTGCCTGGGTGGCTCAGTGGGTTAAGTCTCTGCCTTCGGCTCAGGTCATGATCTCAGGATCCTGGGATGGAGCCCCACATCGGGCTCTCTGCTCAGTGGGGAGCCTGCTTCCCTCCTCTCTCTCTCTGCCTGAGAGTACTACTGAATTGCTCAGAAAAGGGTTTCGTTCTCACCAGGACTAAAGATCATCTCTGGCCCTGCATTGTTGTGAATGGGTCAGAAGGAAATAACCACTAAGAATTTTGCTTCTTTCAATCGAACTCATTTTTTCTGTTAGGATACTTAGGTTTGTTAAGCATACCCATTTCTGTAAGCTTTATTTTAGGCCCCAAATAATACTTTCCAAAGGAGTCTTGTACTAATCCACAGCCACTGGAGATCCCCTTACCCAGAGCCTCTCAGAGACCCATCCAAGGGCATTCGGGGCTGAGAGTACCTGGGTTTGAGGTGTAGACATCAATGTTCATATCCCTTGAGCCTGTATTTGAAATTGGGAATGCCTGTGTTCAAGTTTGGGGAACCTTTTAGGGTACTCCAAAATGAACTTCTAAATATACCTTTTTAGTTATTTAGGCTCTGTTCATACTCGTAGAATCATTCAGAAAGGTTGTGGAATAGAAGGTAACGTGTTTGGGTTCAGACATAGGTTCTGCCTGAGTTAGAATCCAGCTTTCCCACCCAGGAGCTGGGATCCCTTGGGCAGGTTCTTATTTTTCTGTACTGGTTTCCTTATCTATTCATGGGTCTAACGGGTCTAATAATACCTGTTTCCTAGGGTTATTACAATGATTTTTTAGTTGCTGTAACAGTTAAGGTTTAGTCAAAAAGACAGAACCCATAGGAGATGTGTGTGTATCAGGAGGTTAATTGCAGATAATCAGCTTGTGTGATTATGAAGGCTGGCCAGGCAAGTCAGACACCTACAGAGTAGATCTCCTCCAAGGGCAGGCTGGACCTTAGTACATAGACTGAAGCTGCTCTCCATGAGCAGTTTTTCTTCAGAGAAGGCTCTGTTTTGCTCTTAAGGCCTCTCAGCTGAATCAGGCCCACTCAGATTCTCTAGGATAATTTCTTATACTTAAAGTCAACGGATTATGAACTTTAACCACATCCACACAGTAGGATCCTACCTACACTGCAGCACGTAAATTAATGTTTGAATAACCGGGAACTGTAGCCTAGCCTAGCTGACGCATAACATTGGCCATCACAGTTGCTTTGGATCTCGGTTAAGCAGATGAAACTCACCTGGATAGGTGTTTCATTGTTCTTTCTGCTTTTCAAGATCAGTACTCTTCAAGGTCTTTCACCCAACAGTTCTTTCTGACACATCTGTTTGATAAGTTTATCTGTTTTGTCCTAAGTAACTGTGCAGTTACATTATTTGTGACCCTAGAGAGTTCTTCATGCCAGAGCCCTGGTGTCTGGTCATGCAGGAGTCTACCCAGGAACATAACCTGGCCTCTGTGGAAACCCCCTGACCCGGACAGCATCTGCCCTTGACACCACGAGGCTCGGGGGCTGGGGGCGGGTGGGTAACATACCGTAGTATGTTTGCTGTGCAGCCAGCCTGCGCTGGTGCCTCTGAGAACTGCCTCCCTGTGAGCGCGTTTCCACGTGACCCTGCCCCCTTTGGCCGTAGCTGATGGACTTCTGACCTATATGCTGAGATAATCAACTTGTTTCTCTTGAAATTTTGGACCAAAGACAGAGCTGAGAGCCAGGATTTCTGAACCTTGAAAATTACTTAGATTTGAGCTCGGCAGGATGTACATCCTGATAAATACTGGACTGTATGCTGGTGAACAAGCATGAGAGTCCCACTGTAGCAGCTGTGTGTAGTAAAGAAAGCAGCGATGGTGTGGACGCTGTTTGTGGGGATCCCCAAGATACCCTTACGTCCTCATAGTTTAAACCTCTTTTATTTAATTTGAGTTTAAAGGCAGTTCAATTGCTTTTAAGCTCACGAGATAATCTAATACCATTAGAAGATATAACAAGAACAGTGTTGAAACTTAGAAATGAAAATTACATAGTTAGCACACATTGGCTTTAGGACTACCCCCAGACAATAGCCTTGATTTTAGGATTTATTTCCACATAGGTTAGGGCACCGTGAATATATTTAAAAAAGAGAGCAGAGTAGTACTTTATAAGGTATTTATGTACACACCAAATCCCATATAGTATGTTGCATGAAGAGGGAAATATATTGCTTGTCTTATGAAAACTGACAAACCAGATCTGTGCCTTAATGAGTAATAGAGGTCTCTATCGTTCTTGTCTTCTTCCACCAGCCAAAGGAAAAAACTCCCTAATACGGGACCTCCTCAAACAACACAAAATACTCGACGCCTGGGTGGCTTAGCTGGTTAAGCAGCTGCCTTCGGCTCAGGTCATGATCCCAGCGTCCTGGGATCGAGTCCCGCATCGGGCTCCTTGCTCGGTAGGGAGCCTGCTTCTCCCTCTGCCTCTGTCTGCCTGTGCTCGCTCTCTCTCCCTGTCTCTCTGACAAATAAATAAAATCTTAAAAAAAAAAAAAAAAGAAGAACTGGTAGAAATTTAAAAAAAAAAAAAAGAAAAAAAAAACCACAAAATACATCTAGATCCATGAATTTCCAGACATTTGTTTGCATATACTTCTTGACATACTATATATCATAAATAAATCCCAGAAGTGATGGAAGTCTTAAATCATTTTCTAATACTTTTCAAGACACCTTCTCCCTTCCTCCATTACTGCTTTTGATTTAAATCATCCAGCCATGGGCTATGTGGTGAAAGAAAGCAAGTTCTCAAGGTTTCTTGGTAACTAATCCACAGTTCTCAGTTGCATAAGTGTTTTGTGTATGTGTGTTTTCCCCCTCAATATTTGGTTGTAGGTGACCTTTTTGTGAGGTAGTGAGGCAAGGTAGCTAAGAACTCCAGCTCTAGAGCCAGACTGTCCAAGTTTAAATCAAGTCTTGGTCACAAGCTGTGAGACCTTGGTCATTTAAATTACAAACACCTTTTTCCCAGTCTGTAAATCTGGGATATAAATAGGACCTACTTCTAGGGGTGTGTGTGTGGATCAAGAGAGTTGAAAGACGTGAAGTATTAGAGCAGCGCTCAGGTTCGCGGTCGTTATTCCCAGAATGCATCAGTTAACACGTCTAACTCCCTTCACTCCAAGTTAGATTAAATGATTGGTTCTTATTAAGTAGAACTGAAATTGGGATCTTAGTATTTTTTAAAGTTTGATATTAAGATATTTTAGTTTAGTGGGTAGAAGAGATCATCCAATCCAATAATGTCATATTAGAGATGAGAAGATTTGTACCAAGAGATACGACTGTGCTCACAAGTGAGTAGTGACAGGGCTGAGACCAGATCTCACTCCTCCAAACTCCTCACACAGTCCACTCGCTGTATCTGATCACCATCAAAGGGACCCTTGGTCCTAAGTCCTACATTCTTTGTGAATTTACTTGTAGCCTTAATGAAACAGGTGCTTTCTGTACAAGGGTGGGTCACCTCTTACTTCTCCCTGGCCTTTTACTTGCATACAGAAGAGACTTGATCTCAGTATTTAAATAAAATACTACCCTTTCTTACTCTTAAACAGTGATTGTTGAGAATACAGCCTTCAGATCTCCCACAGATTTGTTCTGCTTAATCCTGAGGGAAAACCACAACTTGCATTTGTGTTAGGCCTGATGTTGGAAGAATCATGACTTAAAAAAAATAAATAACATCTCCATGAAACGTTGAGGAATGCAAATTTGACATCAAACAGATGTATTGGGGGTTTCTGTACAATGACCTATTTGAAAGTGGGATTCACTAATACTCAACAAATAGTTGTATGTGGTAAACACTCTGCAAGGCACTGAGGTAGTTTATACTAAATCCAGGGAAACAGAACCCTAAAAAATAAATCTACAAAACTTTCACCTCATCCTCATTTACTTTAAACTCTGTTAAGGGTAGCAGTCTTCATGTCTCATGAATTTTTCTTCCTTTTGCTAGTAAATTCTCTTATTTATAAAATACCACCCCAAATATCTTGTCTTAACATGGCGCTAGTCAAAGCGGCAAGCCCCATGAATAGGCTTGACCTTATCTCAGTTTGGACCTAACTTAACCTTGAGAAGAAATGTTTGGGTTTTGACAATGTTTTTGTTGTTCTGGAGAACAATGCCGTCACTCAGTGTTTATAGTTCAGTGTTACACCAATTCCTGTAGGAGATCTTTTCTAGATCTCCTGTAATCTCTTACAAATAAAACATGGAAAAGTAGAGTTTACATGATCAGAGTGTTCAAAAACACATACATAATTGTGACAGATGTCACATACTAGTATAAGATGTAAACAATAGGGGAAAGTAGGTGTGGGGTATAGGAAAACTCAACATTTCCACAAATCTAAAGCTATTACAAAATTTTACAATTTTAAAAGAGATCTTCCCCCACAAAACATAACATACAAAATTACTGTGGCAAAATAAATTGCAGCGATTCAATATTAGCAAAGCGAGCAGCTTTCCTTCTGCTTCACCAGGTAGTATAAGATGAAGTGATTGAGGCTGAATTACTTCAGTGAGGGAAAGGTCATTGTTCCTATAGAAAATCCTAGTTTGAGAATGAACACTTCTGAAATGTTGGAGTTAAAAGGAAATACAAGTACAGTCTTTATGTTAAACTTCTAAATCAGGACCAAAGTTACTATTTGAAACGTTTTGAGATCACAAGGATTAAAATGGACAAACTGAAGATCCCTTCCTAATTACTTTAGCATAATTCTAGCTGGAGTACAGATCATCTTGTATTATAGTTTATATGTATAAGTCTGAGGAAGAATTATGCTCATCTTTGTGTCTTCAGGTTTGATACAGAACAGATGATAAGTTAATGTTCCTTGATTTGAGAGAAGGACAAGAAACACCTAGAAATCTGAGGAGCTCAAGAAATGTATTCCATTTTGAAGCTACTTACAAAAATAAATAAGTGAGCTGGAAAAAACCTTCCTGATTTTTATTTGTGTGTTGGTTATCTTGACACACTGTTGTCTTCTCAGGCTGCCGAAATCATCTGGTAGCTCTGCTACCCTACCCCACTTCCCAGGATTGTTCTACATCGCTGGTGACAATGGTGGGGGAACAGATGCTGCTGTTGTTGACTGTCCTTTCAGGGGAATTGCACCCAGTCTTTCTCAGACCCTTGGTGTCAAGGTTGTGGCTTGTGGGAATGAGGTAGTATCTGGAGTAGAGTTTGAAAGCATGTCTTAGATGCTCAGCCTACCACCCACAGCTACGTTTCCCTTTTCCTCTTTTGTCTCCACCTTCTCTTCTCCGGATTCCACAGAGAATCCCAAATATCATCTGACTGGGTTCACCTCAGCCCAGAACAGCTGTATATGTCTCCTAGGAGAGTTGTGGCCCCAGTTTTAACAGAGTGTCTGTCTGGAAGCAAAGTGTGTAACTTTATGACAGCAGCTTCCGGTGTTTGGAAAGGCTTTCCTCTGTCACTCCCATCAATAAAATAGGAAGGTCTTTGCTCCCTAGATAGGTGGGACCTGCAGGTACTACAAATTACTAAATAATGTATCTTCTTTTTCAAAAGAAAGTTTGTTAAGAAAAAAATTTATCCATCTATTCAACTGACTGTTTGTCCACCTGCTTACCTGCCTGTCCATCTGTCCATATACACATTCATTTCAGTTGTTGGGAATCTAACAGGAAGGGCCTTGCTTGGCCCAGAAACAACTTGCATATCATACAGACATTCTTCAGGTGACAGCCATTGGTTATAGGTGTGAGCAGGATGATCTTGAGTGCAACTAGAAGTGTGATCTAAGACTGGGCTATCATGCTAAGCCAGTTCTGAAAATGCCAACACACTGGACGAGCTGTGGGAGTTTGAGGAGTGACTCTGGCTTTGAGTGCTGCAAGGAGATAAATGTTATTATTCATATCTGCACAGTCTTGCCACTGAGAATCTATTTCATTATTTTTTAAAACTTGGTTATATTTTACTCTCTCTGTCAATTGTACTTCATTTGAATTGACATTCACGATTGGTTCTGTGTGATATATATTTTAAAGATTCCAGATATCCTTGGGCATTTACACATTTCCTAATCTGTATTAAATATTAGTCACTTAAAGACAAATTGGCTGTTTATTTCCTGTCTTCTCTACTTAACTGGACCGGGGGCTCATCATTTTTACTCTAGTTGCCTGGCACTGAGGAGAACAAAGAATACCCTGGAACAAAGAATATGCAAAGAGAATAATAGTTGCATCAGTGATTTTTAAATTATCAGTGTTTACATTCACTTAATTTGATTATTAGCTCCTTGGCTTTTTATTTTATGCTGTAGCAGTAGAGATTTGTGAAATATATGGTTTTCTTCTTGTAAATTGTTTTGAAGTTGTAGGCGTGCTACTGTTTGTGCATAGCATCTTGATTTGATCTCCGCCTGTGATTTCCAGAAGGTGATTGATTATATGATGGTTTGCATGCAACTTTAATTATTCAAGAGTCGTAAATTTGACATGAACCTTTTTTTTTTTAAAGATTTTATTTATTTATTTGACAGACAGAGATCACAAGTAGGCAGAGAGGCAGGCAGAGAGAGAGGAAGGGAAGCAGGCTCCCTGCTGAGCAGAGAGCCCGATGCAGGGCTCGATCCCAGGACCCTGAGATCATGACCTGAGCCAAAGGCAGCGGCTTAACCCACTGAGCCACCCAGGCGCCCCGACATGAACCTTTTTAATTTAATCTTCTTAAGTAGTATCTATGCCCAGTGTGGGGCTCAAACCCACAACCCCGAGATCGGAATTGTGTGTTCCACTGACCAAGCCAGTCAGGCAACCCATGAATCTATTACTCTTTGTTGTTGTTGTTGTTTTTGCTACAGCAAATCTCTCTTTTTTTTTTTTTTTAGAGATTTTATTTATTTATTTGACAGAGAGAGATCACAAGTAGACGGAGAGGCAGGCAGAGAGAGAGAGAGAGGGAAGCAGGCTTCCTGCTGAACAGAGAGCCCGATGTGGGACTCGATCCCAGGACCCTGAGATCATGACCTGAGCCAAAGGCAGCGGCTTAACCCACTGAGCCACCCAGGCGCCCCGACATGAACCTTTTTAATTTAATCTTCTTAAGTAGTATCTATGCCCAGTGTGGGGCTCAAACCCACAACCCCGAGATCGGAATTGTGTGTTCCACTGACCAAGCCAGCCAGGCACCCCATGAATCTATTACTCTTTGTTGTTGTTGTTGTTGTTTTTGCTACAGCAAATCTCTTTTAAAGATAACTTATAAAAACAATAATGTTCATTATATAACAGTTGGAAAATGCAGAAAAATAGGCAGACAGCAAATCATAATTCTGTACCTTTTAGAAACAAGTACAGCAGTTAACATTTTGGGCATTTGCGGTCATGTGCTGATAAATCAATACCTAACAACCAGCTCTTTGAGTGTAATTCCGTTGTGAATATTAGTTGATATTTTTGTTTATATTAATGAGTAGGATGAAAGTGAAACAACCAAAGCATATGTCGGGATTTCCACCCGTTTGGCTGACGACCCAAGCGGCTTCTTTGTGGATTCGGATCATAGTGTTCAAATATTGGGAGAATGTTTCTTCAGTGTTTTGTGCTGTTCATAATGTAACCTCTACAAACACAACATGCTTTTATGTCGAACCTGCATTATTAACATTTTCCCCCATCAACTTTCTTAAATCTAAGCAATCAGTAAAATGATAAATTAAGCCCTGGTTGGCCAGGTTTTGTTTGTACACACACCACCCATAGCCAGTTACACGCTAAGAACATGACAGCCCTGGTGGTGAATTGGAAAGGGTTTCTCAGTAGCACATCGTTGCATAAGTATTTCCACCAAACAGACGTCATAGGCACACATAATCTCAGGAGCATAGTTAATGGTAAAATAAGTGGGAAATAAGTTTTGAGTACTTACTACCTTTGTCTTTATGTGATTTGTTCATTGTAAGGTCATATAATTTCTATAAGTTGATACAATTTTTATTTTTTTATTTTTTATTATTTTATTTTATTTTATTTTTTTGACTAGTTAATAAGCTTTACTCAAAATGGAACAAAGAGTGTTTTAGTCGGTTAAGCATCAGCCTTTGGCTCAGGTCATGATCCCAGGGTCCTGGGATCCAGCGGCTCTGGCTGCCTGCTCAGCAGGCAGCCTGCTTCTCCCTCTCCCTTTGCTTGCCACGCCTCCTGCTTGTGCTCTCTCTCTTCCCCCTGGAATTGAAAACTGGAACATGAAGCACAGGGCTTTTTCTCATAGACGGCCTCAGTATGTCAACTGTCTACATTCTCTTTAGTTCCTCACTCCTCCCACTCGAACAGCCAGCGTAAGACCCTCCGGGTTGGGGTCCTAAGAGTCTCCCAGATCTCGGTGGGACCTCCAAATGTTGTGCCCAAGTTTTCACGTCTGAGAGACTACCAAGGAGCCAAGCACCGATGCAATCACACGAGGGTTTATTTGACATGCTTAAGCTTGGGCCCAAGTATACTCGATGCAGTGGAGTAGGGACTTGGACCTAAGTTGATACAATTTTAAATAATGGCTATGTCTAACAACTGGCCTGCAACATGTCTGAACATTTGTCTGTTCTCATAAACTAGTATGAGCTGGCTCTGGCCCACCACTGGGTGGATATGTTTCTCATTTTTCTTATATAAGTAAAAAAATATAGAAGTACATATATAGGGCACCTGGGGGGCTCAGTTGGTTAAGCGACTACCTTCGGCTCAGGTCATGATCCTAGAGTCCTGGGATCAAGTCCTGCATTAGGCTCCCTGCTCAGTGGGGAGTCTGCTTCTCCCTCTGACCCTCCCCCTTCTCATGCTCTCTCTCTCTCTTTCAAATAAAAAAATAAAATCTTAAAAAAAAATACGTATAATACATATTTGTATGTGTGTACATATATGTTTATGTATATGTGTGTTTGTATATATACATATAAGTTTTTTTAAGTAAGATTTTTAAAATAAGGCATTTTTTAATTATGTGTTTTGTGTTTTGTTTTTTTTAAATAATGAGCTCAGGGACACCTGGGTGGCTCAGCTGGTTAAGCGTCTGCCTTCTGCTTGGTTTATAATCTCAGGGTTCTGGGATCAAGTCCCGAATTGGGTCCCTGCTCAGTGGGGAGTCTGCCTCTCCTTCTCCAACACCTCTCCTTCTCCAGCCCCTCTCCTCAGTCCATGCTCTCTCTCTCTCTCAAAAAATCTAAGAAAATAAAAATAATAAAAACAATGAGTTCATACTAAGTATTTGGTTTGGGGATCTGCTTATCTACCTTACTGAAGTCAATTCTAATACCTGTTGGTCATGCTCTGTGTCTCTGCCACAGACTAGAAAGCCATGTCAGCCTTAGGGGGGACTTGGTCAGAGTAGCTGAATAAAATGTCTCTCCTCTCCAGTGTGAGTGCAGGAGGAGGGAATGAGTGGGGACAGAGGCAGCGTAAATCTCCTGCGTAGCAGGTTGTTTATTTTTAAGTGTGGTGCCAGTATGGGCTTCATCATTCCTCAGGCAGAGTCCTTATGGGGAGAGTGTTTGGAAACCTTGTTTTCCTCATCCTCACATGTGGTGCTCTGTCCTTTGTTCAGCTGGACCCCAGACTTATGGTTCTGTCCTACATCCTCTTCTCTTACCTTCTTGCTTCCCTCCTTTCTGCGTCCTTCTGATGCTTATAGGAGGCACATTGTACTCTCTCGGAGTCTTTTTTGAATCCTATAAATACAGAACTACCTGTTTGAGGGCAGATAGACTCAGTGCCTACAGTCTTAGTGAAGACATACCCTTAAAAGAAGGTATCCTCAAATACATAATATGTATCCTATAATCAGCTTTTCTGCTCCCCAGCCTATACCTGTCTGTTGCTTTACCACTTTGGGTAATCTCATATAACTATTGATAGTCATAATTCTAAAAGACTTTAAAGTCCTTTAGGTACCACATATATTCTTGCTCTCCATTGCTAAAGTTTTCCAGTGGCTTTGCAAAAAATAGATATTTGCTGATATAATGGAGAGTTATTGAACATTTGAAGTAAAAGGTTCCATGCCTACTCAGTGTTGAAATTTGTGTTCTGATTCCCAGAGAACAAATCCATGTGTTGGTAGAATGAACTCAGCTGTTTCTGTGTTCTGTCTTACATTCTTGGTCAAAGCCTTTGGCTTTAACAGAAACTCTTTAAGAACTGCCTGTTTTTTGGGCACCTGGGTGGCTCAGTGGGTTGAGCCTCTGCCTTTGGCTCGGGTCATGATCTCGGGGTCCTGGGATCGAGCCCCGCATTGGGCTCTATGCTCAGCGGGGAGCCTGCCTCCCCCTCCCCCTCTGCCTGCCTCTCTGCCTACTTGTGATGTCTCTCTGTCAAATAAATTAAAAAACAAAAACAAAAATTAAAAAAAAAACAGACTCTTAACTACAGAGAACACATTGATAGTTACCAGAGGGGATGTGAGTGGAGGATGGGTGAAACAGATGATGGAGATTAAGGAGGGCACTTGTGATGAGCACGAGGTGATATATGAAATCGTCAATCACTATATTGTATACCTGAAACTAATATTATACTGTAGGTTAACTGGCATTTGAATAAAAACGTTGAAAAAGAATTTGCTTTTATTAGTAAAATAAAGACCTTCTTTAAGGCTCTTAATACATGAAATTACATTGATTAAATTTTGCTGTTGTGTATATGTTCATTGCTTCATTGTTGTTTTCTCCACCATTGATTAAGTCCACTCTGCTTTAGCTATTACTTAGATTTGTGAAAAGATAGAAATGTAATGCATTTTATAAAGGGCAAAAGGAAGGGCTTAGCGAACATAATACTTTTGATCAAGAGATTACAAAGGTGAGAAATGAGTGGCTAAGGCACTCTCCTTAGAAGATACTTTAAAAAATTATTAGTGTAGAAAAATCTTGTAGCATCCTATAACCTCAATAATTTATTATTTTTATTAATAACATTTAATCCCATCTTTTTAAAACTATCTGCCTTGGTATTTTAAATGAAAAAAAAAAACAGAGCTAACATTTTAGAAGTAATACCTTTTTTAGATTTTAGAGTCAAGGTTTCAAACTGGACTAATTTCTTTCTAACTTGGTGGAAGAAGCATCACTTAATATTTTGATCAATTTCAGATGCTTAAAATATGTATTTGTTTTTGCAATGAGAAACAGCAAGGTATCATCCCTTGAGGCAGTGTTATTTTAATTCCATAAAGGATGGAGAAACACAAAATCATGTTTCTCACCTTTTTTATTTCTCTGCTGCCTTCTACCAAACCCTCTTGATTTTTTGCACATTTTTATTAATAGTAAGGCTTTGTTTTTTATTATACTGGGACATGGACCCTGCTCATAGATGCTGAGTTTTAACTGAGACAAATCTGGTCTCATTGGGAATGCTAAGGTTAAGACATGTTTCCAAATATTCATATGCATGCTCGCACCCCTTTGTTTTTAACATATTTTGTTGCTGACTCAGCTCCAAATATCAGCTGCTTCTGGAACTTTTGAGTTTTAGTGCTGATTTTGGTTGCCACATCATCAAGAAATACCAGGCACCTGTGCTATGCAGTTATGTCTTGTAGGTTTCAGTACTGAATGATTCAAAATGGGTCAGGAAGATGTCAGAACAAAACCCAAAAGTATTGGTATATACTAATTTTATCTCCACTAAATAATTAATCTCCCCACTTTTACTTCGATGGACTTATCAGGTTGTCTATGGAGTCTAATTCCACTTTTCATCTTTCCGTCCTTCCTACCCTTTCCTCTATCCTTTATATGACCTAAAATTAAAATAATTTATTAATCAGATATTGTCCTTTTCTTACCCATATATATATATGTTCCTTTGATTTTCAATGTCCCTGAAAGAATAAACTCATGTTACTTTTTTTTTTTTAAAGATTTTATTTATTTATTTGACAGAGAGAGATCACAAGTAGACGGAGAGGCAGGCAGAGAGAGAGAGAGGGAAGCAGGCTCCCTGCTGAGCAGAGAGCCCGATGCGGGGCTCGATCCCAGGACCCTGAGATCATGACCCGAGCCGAAGGCAGCGGCTTAACCCACTGAGCCACCCAGGCGCCCCAACTCATGTTATTTTTAAAGTATTAGATTTGTTCCTGCATTAAGGAAGTAAAAAGATAACTAAAGGTTATAGTCAGAAATGCAAGAATTGAGAGAGCTCTCGTAACTCTCACATCGAGGGGGTTACATCTGAGTTCACAGCAGCAAGTATGGGGGACAGTATCGTTAGGACTTTCTACATTCCAGTATCTTCTGTCGTTTTGCATCATAGAACCAAGGGAAGACAAAAGTAGATTATGTGTTTTGAAACTAACCAACGTATTGGAATATTTATATATATATATATTTAGTAAAAAACAAACAGCATAAAGCAGGTGTTTCCAGGTAGGTGATAAACTAGTAGGTTTTGAGAAACCTTTTCCTTTTCTCCTCGAGTATTCTTTCATCTTTGGACAGAGGGCTTTTTGACTTGATGTTTGTTTCTTATCCTATAGGTGTTAGGATTCCATACATGGACTGTGATGTAAGGAATATCTGCTTTTAAATTTTCCTTCTCTAGTATGACCAAGTGACTCTTTGGGTTTCTGCCAAACTTTTCCATGTTCTAATTTCTCTTGCCAAGTAGGATCCCATGCCAGTCTCTTGTCAGTCCTAGGACTTTATACCAGGTTTTTCTTAAATGTCCATAAGGAAGTGTCCAAAGGGGTGTGTCAACCTTTTTAGGTAGAAGCTCTGATATATGTAGTTTTGGAAACCAGAATGACGGGTTTGAGAGAAGAGTGTGAGTTTTCTATTCTTTTTTTTTCTTTTCTTTTTAGAACTTCTCTTTACATTCTTTTAAAAGTCATTGTTAAGTAGGATATAATTGGATGAGTCAGTTGTTTTTAGAAGACTTGTTCCTTATGTATGATCTAAAATACTATATGGCATAGACCCTGAACATGCCAAGAAGACTTTTTAAAAATAACTGTAATTTTTAAAATTTGCCATAATTATTATCTTTTTTTAAATTTAAGGTTTAACATCATTCCAATATGTGCATTGCCTGAGAAGGACTTTATAGTCTAGTGAGGAACTAACATACCAGAATACTTCTAATACAAGGTAGGAAGTATATGAATGCCCCAATTTTAAGAAAAAACAAAACACAAGCAGATCATAAGCCCTTCTGTTGTCTGTAGGCTTCTGACTAAACTATGAGCATCTTATGGGCAGGGTCCATGTCCTAGTTGATCTTGTTTCTTTGGTACTTAGCATAATACCTGGAATAGCATAAGCATTAAATTTCCTAGAAATTAATATTTACTCTGAACAGTTAAGTGAATGTTTGTCTTTTGGTCAAAAATACAGAAACAACCAGCTAATAAAACAAAATTTGAAAAAACAGTCTCTGGATGTAATTGGGTTGTTTCAAACTGCAGCTGCCTTATATTTGTCTAGTATTTTCTTATTCTCCCCACTTTTTCCTGGCACACAGTGGATACCCCTTTAGAACTATGCTATCCTGGGATGCTTGGGTGGCTCAGTCAGTTAAGCATCTGCCTTTGGCTCAGGTCAAGATCCCAGGGTTCTGGGATCGAGTCCTGCAGTGGGCTCCTTGCTCAGCGGGGAGCCTCCCCGCCCTCGGCTTGTACGCAAGCTCTCTCTCTCTCTTGCTCTCTTACAAATAATAAAATCTTTTTAAAAAAAAAATGCTATGCTATCCCTTTTTTGCCTTTTACCAACAAATAACTTCTAATCATAAAATTTAATCCTACTATATTGCTGTATATCCAGAAAAGAAAGGATTAGATTTTAGCCCTTTTTGTCTTCCTAGGTTTTCTGTTAAACTCTTTCTACAGGGGCGCCTGGGTGGCTCAGTGGGTTAAGCCGCTGCCTTCGGCTCAGGTCATGATCTTGGGGTCCTGGGATCGAGTCCCGCATCGGGCTCTCTGCTCAGCGGGGAGCCTGCTTCCCTCTCTCTCTCTCTCTCTCTGCCTGCCTCTCCGTCTACTTGTGATCTCTCTCTGTCAAATAAATAAATAAAATCTTTAAAAAAAAAAAAGAAATAAACTCTTTCTACAAATCACTTTAGGAAGGCTGTGGAGGAAATATATAACCCTAGAAAAAATACATTTTGGTTATTAATTCCTTGATTTATTCAGTATATTTTATTGAACACAGTCACACTTCAGATCATTAGTTTTCATCCTTTTTTGTGTTCACATTTGATGAGGTTAAAGATTCTGCTGTCCCATGTTACAGTAAATATCACCTTCGTTAGGTGCTGAGTAAACATTATGCCCTATATCTCCTCTTAAAATTAGTTGTACGTGTTCTACATCATAAAACCCACTCAGATAAGTTTTTTCTGATTAATATCACTTTATGTTATTGTATATTATACATGGTTTGAAATTTAGCACACCAGTGAAGATTTTTGTGCTGCTTATTAGTTGGGAATTACCATGGGTTTAAATATAATAAAGAGACAGGTTCTAAAGATAGAGTACGATGTAAATGTGTGATTAGGCAGATTCACCCCTGAAATTTCCATTAACTGACACTTGAAGTACAATGTTTGTTGCCAAACCCAGTGCCATGTTGGAGTCTCAGGTACCATTTCCTAAGGCAAACCTTGCCAGTTTTCCGCCTCTTGAGTACCAGATGCTCATCAAGGGGACTTTTTGTATGAAAAATACCTCTTGTTAAATATTAGACCCCGACACCCTTAGCAAAGTGAGCATACAACAAGATGTAACTAGGAATAAAAACCGGCAGAACAAAGCCAGTAGCAAAATTATCTGTGGGGGATTTGCTTATGAAGTAAATTGTAGGTGGGATTTCTTGTACTATTCAAATTATATTTATTTCTCTCTGTGAGTAGTATTGAGTTCACAGGAGTGGTGAGCACACGATATTGTTCCACTGACTTGCACTATAAAAATGAGTAAAAGGCAGTCTCTTTCCTTGAGAAGTTGGCAGTCTAATTAGGAAGTCAAGACATTCATGTGTAGGGGGAAGAAAACAGAAAACAAAGAATTGGGAAGGACAGGGCAACATACTCTAATTTTAAATGTACTGTAGTTATTAATAGTAGAGCTGAAAGCTTCTTCCAGGATCTTTGAACACTTGTGGGATTTTTTTGTTTAATAGAGCTAAAGGAATATGAAACTCTTTAGAGCTACTCTTCACCGTGTCCATTTTGTGAAAAACATCATGCATCATGGAAAGGGTGCTGGAAAGGAATAGAGATCTGTGTTCTCAGTAGGGATTATACAGTGCTCACAAAAGTTTGTCAGTCTGTTTTGTTCTCTTGGCTTTGTTATTGTATCAGCTTGGTAGGAGATTAGGTATATGAGAAGTAGGCATTGTGAACCTCAGAAGGGTTGCAAGTAGTGAATAATAATTGCAGCTGAAATGCAAATGATCAGTTATTTGATGTTACGATAACTGTAGGGTAGCTCAACTGGTGTCAGCAGGATAGCCCCCGAAATTTCAGCGTCTTAATTATGGACTAGACAAAATTGTGTATTGGAAAATAAGGTAAGAAATACAAGTAACATTTTTAAAGATTCTAATATATGCCAAGCACTGTGCTGTATATTTTACGTAGTTTTTTTCATTCAATCTTAATAACAAGTCATAAGACAGACATTAGTATCCTCATTACAAAGAAAATAATTCCACCAAATAAGTAAATTGGAAATATGAAAGCAGGTATCTGGCTGGCTTCAAATTCTGTATTCTTTCCACTACAGTCATGATGCCCCAGTAGACACATCGTGCATCCTATTTGCTTTTTCTCTACCAGTCCTCCTCCATATTCTTTATGCTCACTGATATGGCTGTTAATTTACAGCGTAGCCTGGATGGCTCAGTTGGTTAAGCATCTGACTCTTGAATTTGTGTCAGGTCATGATCTCAGGGTCCTGGGATCGATCTCCACATTGGGCTCCCTGCTCAGTGGGCAGTCTGTTGGTCTCCCTCTTCCTCTACTCACCCTCTCTGTCTCTCTCTCTCTCAAATAAATAAATACATCTTTAAAAAAAAAAAATTCTATTTGTCAGAGAAAGAGAGCACAAGCAGGGGGTGCTCAGCAGGGAGGCTGATGAGGGACTCAATTCCGTGACCCCAGGATCATGACTTGTGCCGAAGGCAGACACTTAACCAACTGAGCCACCCAGGCTTCCCTTATAAATCTTCCAAAAAAAAACCCAAAAAAACAAAACTCATTTTGCAAATTTATAATGGGTAGAGTATATTAATGAAAGCTCATTTAAATATGCATTGGCTTTATTTATTCTGAAACTGTGTAAATAAAGGTTGCACATATGATTTGCTTGCTTTGAAAAAGATTAAGTAGAAAAACTCCCTGTGTAACTTGATATTGTATTATAGATCTTAATTACTATAATTGAGCTGTCAATGGTGATAAAAAAGTGAAATCAGAACTCCTATAACTCTTTCCCTAAAGCTTTCAGAGTATTAATAGAAATATTTTGCAGTTTTGTTATAGTTTTTAACTTTAGCAAAAGCCATTTTGGTTGGATCTCAATTATTTTTCTTTACTCATCTTTATTCTCTAATTCTTTTTTTTTTTTTTAATTTTATTTATTTATTGGACAGAGAGAGCAAGTCCGCGAGAGAGAGAATACAAGCAGGGAGAGTGGGAGAGAGAGAAGCGGGCTTTCCGCTGAGCAGAGAGCAGGGAGCCTGATGTGGAGCTATATCCCAGGACCCTGGGATCATGACCTGAGCCGAAGGCAGACACCTAGCAACTGAGCCACTCAGGCGCCCTTTTATTTTATAATTCTTTTATTTACTTATTTATTTATTTATTTTAATTTTTTATTAACATATAATGTATTATTAGCCCCAGGATACAGGTTTGTGAATCGCCAGGTTTACACACTTCACAGCACTCACCATAGCACATACCTTCCACATTGTCCATAACCCCACCTCCCTATTCTCTAATTCTTTTTTTTTTTTTTAAAGATTTTATCCATTCATTTGACAGACAGAGATCACAAGCAGGCAGAGAGGCAGGCAGAGAGAGGGGGAAGCAGGCTCCCTGCTGAGCAGAGAACCCGACACGGGGCTCGATCCCAGAACCCTGGGAACACGACCTGAGCCAAAGGCAGAGGCTTAACCCACTGAGCCACCCAGGTGCCCCCTTATTCTCTAATTCTTAAGAAGAAATTACCCCCTTGCTATATACCCAAACTTCAAACTATGGAGGTTCATCAGAGTTTTAGAACTAACAGGTAATCTGTGTTCATTAGTTTCAGTAATACACTGTTCTTTGCCACTCCCTACAGTTTATCAGATATGGCTCTACATATTATGATGATGATAGTAATTTAAGTATTATTAAAATGGCATTATAGCTCTATATTTGTTTCAGTAGCACACTATTATTTACTAACTCATACTTTCTTCTCCCATTACATAATATTACCTTACTTTAGCAGGTAACATAGGATGATAAAAGATTGAGTGAAACACAGTATTTGTCATGATATAGCATTATTGCTTTCTGTTTTGAGAAACAAATCAGGGCTGACCTAAGGCTTTATTTATAAAACTACATATAAGGTATTTTGGGGTTTTTGTTTTTTTGAAATGGAGCAACTCAAGGACTTTTGCTTATTGTAGTCCTGAAATAACTATCATTTTTTTTTTTTTTAAGTGCAGTCCATCCTTGATTTATAAACACCTGATGTAGGGGTATTTTTCATAGAATGAAAAATTGTCCATCAGAAAAAGATTCATTTTTTCATCTGGTATAACCAGAGTACCACTTTTCTAAAACTGTTCTTGGTGCTAGAAATTCCTTTTACTTTTTTCCTCTCTCCTCATTGCCTTTGTCCTGTTCTTTCATATCCAGCCCCCAATTTTATCCCACTACTGCCACCATCAACTGGCAACCAGAAATGACAAAGTCACCTGCTTTTGCATCCATATAAATCCTATTGCTCTGTTTTGCCATTAACTTAGTGGTTCTCTAGTGTGGGTAATTCTCCCCTCCCCTGCCTGCCCAGAGGACATTTGGCAATGTCTGGAGACATTGTGGGTTGTCACAGCTGGCAGGGGGTGGGAGGAAATACACTCTTGGTATCCAGTAGATCGGGGATGCTGCCAGTCATCCTGTAATAAATAGGACAACCCCTCGTCCTTTACTAATGTCAACCGTGCCAAGGAGGAGAACTTATATTAGCTCTATTCCAGCATTAGCTGTTTTCTTCAACTCCTTGTATAACATTTTTTTCACATTTTTAAAATTTTTTATTTATTGATCTTATCAACATGACTGCATTCTTCTTGAGGGCAGAGGTTGTATATTCATATGGGTTTCCCCAGTCTGGGGTATGACACTGGGTACATAGTAAGTGGTCCATGGTTGAATAATTGCATGCATAAATAAGACACCCCAGACTTCTCCATTGCCTTCCTGGCACTTCCAGAAACCTCCTCTTGCACACCTCTATCTTCCCCACCTCCACTCATTATTTGTCTCGTCAAATATTAGTGTGTCAGTCCTATCAACAGTATATTGAGTTTCTAAAAATGTGGATGGGCCACAAGACTATTGTCCCACAGTGCCCATCCTTCCTGGATGTTCCCAGCTAAGACATGAACCTGAGCTCATGCTAAGGGAGAACTTCCATGAGGGCTTCTTTTAAGACTATGGATGGAGGGACACCTGGGTTGCCTCAGTTGGTTAAGCATCTGCCTTCAGCTCAGGTCATGATCTCAGGGTCCTGGAATCAAGCCCCGCATTGGGCTTCCTGCTCAGTGGGGAATCTGCTGTTTCCTCTACCCTCTGCCTCCTTCCCATTGTTCATGCTCTGTTTCTGTCTCTCAAATAAATAAATAAAATCTTAAAAAAAAAAAATAGAGAGTGGAACCTTCACTTACAGCCTCTGCTTTGTATACAGATGGAGAAAAGGGGGTCTTCATTTGCCTCTTTTTTATTTTCTCTACCACAGAACCTGTTAACTTAGAAAGGAGAACATTAAACTTTAAAGTTTGGAAAATGCTGTTTTAGATATGATACTGATTGGTTGGTTGGCTGGCTGGTTGGCTCTCTGGCTAGCTGGTTGGTTGGGTGGCTGTTTGGTTGGTCGGCTGGTTGGTTTATAGAGCTAGCCTAAACATGATGCTGTAAATCTTGAGAATTGTAGAACCTGGGATGACCTCAGTCAGAATTCTGTTTTGTGCCAAGGTTCTACCACCCTTCTATGCCCCCACCCAGCTTTCTATTGAAGTGTAACATACATTTACAAAGTAAGCAGCTCAGTGAATTATCACATCTACTTGGCACCCAGAAGACCCCACGTATGTGTTTCCTAGGGCGCCCTATCAATGTGCCACAAACTAGGTGACTAAGAACAACAGAAATGTATTGCCTCACAGCTCTGGAGGCTACAAGTTTGAAAGCAAGGTGTCCTCAGGGCCACACTCCCTCCGAAATCTGTAGGGGAATCCTTCGTTGGCTCTTGCTCGCTTCTTGTGGACAGTCTTTGGCATTACTCAGCTTACAGCCTTGTCACTCCAGTCTCTGCCTCATTGTCACCTGGTGCCTTTCCTCTGTGTCTCTCTTATGGTTTTCTTCTAAGGACAGCAGTCTTATTGGATTAGGGCACCACCCTATTCCAGTATGACATCATCTTAACTAATTATATCTGTAATGACCCTGTTTCCAAAAAAAAGTCACATTCTGAGGTACTGGAGTTAGAATTTCAGCATATCTTTTTTGGGAGGGGAATATTTTGACCCAGATACCCCCATATTCTACCCCAGTCAGTTCACCTTCCTCCTTCACAAAGGTAACAGTGGCTTTTTTGTTAACATGGTAATATTATAGTAATACTTACAATATTATTATTTAAATAATAACATCCCACCAGATCAGTGGTAATGAGCAAGGACGTAATATTCAGTTATATTCAGTAACATTCCATATGTTCTGCCTCCACATATGCATGAAATTGTGGCTTTTTTGGCCCTGCCTGTTAAGTACTGAGTTTGAGTCTATTAATTACTAAACTTGAATCAGCAGATACAATATTAACATGCAGAGTCTCTCCAGTTTTGCACCCAGAAGTTCCCCCCTCAACCTCAGCCAACCTATTTGCGTTTTATTACTGTTATTCTTCTGCTTGACCTTATGCTAATTTTTTCAAGTAGTTGTTTACAGAAAGCCTTCAAGAACTGTTTTATTTTTATTTTTAGATTTTATTTATTTATTTGAGAGAAGACTGCATGAGCAGGGAGGAAGAGCAGAGGGAGAGGGAGGGAGAAGTAGGCTCATAGCTGAGCAGGGAGCCTGATGCAGAGCTTGATCCCAGGACCCTGGGATCATGACCTGAGCTGAAGGCAGACACTTAACTGACTGAGATACCCAGGTGCCCCAAGAACTTTCAAAAATGAGCATTGCTGGGGTGCACCTGGGTAGTGTAGTTGGTTAAGCATTAAACTCTTGGTTTTGGCTCAGGTCATGATCTCAGGGTCCTGTGATCAAGCTCTGCATCAGACTCTGTAATCAGCGTGGAGTGTGCTTGATATTCTCTTTCTCCCTCCCTCAGCCCTTCCCACACGTACTGTCTCTCCCTCTCTCTCTAAAATAAATAAAATGAAAACAATAATAACATTGCTGGCTCAGTCAGAAGAGCATGCGACTCTTGATCTCAGAGTTGTGAGTTTGAGCCCCATGCTGAGTAGTAGAGATTACTAAAAAATAAACTTAAAATGAGCATTGCTTATCCAACCAACACGGATGGATCTAGAGAGTATTATGCTAAGTAAAATAAGTCAGTCAGAGAATGATAAATACTGTATGATTTCACTCATATGTGGAACTTAAGACTTAACAAATAAAAGAAAAACAAAAAAAGAGATTCTTAAATACAGAGAACAAACTGGCTGCCAGAAGGGAGGCGGGTGAGAGGATGGTTGAAGTAGGTAAAGGGGGTGAAAAGTGCACTTGCTGTGATGGGCACTGAGTAATGTATGGAATTGTGGTATCAGTGTGTTGTACACCTGATACTACAACTTAATTATATGTGATTTTTTTAAAAAAATCTAAGATAACAAAATCAGTATTGCTGAAAACACATGTTTTTATATTACGGTCCTAGTTTCATGACCTCGTAATGACCTCCTGTAATGTTTTTGTTTGGTCAGGCGGAACAGTATATTCTTAAAGTGTCTCCCCTAAAATGAACTGATCTGTTACTGCATCTTCCCCAAATTTTATCATATCTACCTAAGAAACAGCAAGAGGATTTATACAGATTACCACAAGCATAAGTTTAATAAGATCAAAAATAAGTATAAATTTTAAAAGCATTCAGGGAAAAAAGTGAAGAATTTTATAAACAAGGCGGTTTTTTCCCCCTAAAAAAAATCATATCATTAATGTTTTAGGTTTGTGTATTTTTTCTAAATGATTCTGAAAACAGGCCAGCTTGTTGGAATAAAATTTAAAACAAACAGCCTGGGGCGCCTGGGTGGCTCAGCCGATTGGTAGCTAGCTGCCTTCAGCTCAGGTCATGATCCCAGGGTCCTGGAATGGAGCCCCGCATAGGGCTCCCTGTTCAGCGGGAAGCCTGCTTCTCCCTCTCCCACTCCCCCTGGTTGTGTTCCCTCTCTTGCTATGTCTCTCTCTGTCAAATAAATAAATAAATTTTTCAAAACAAAACAAAACAAAACAGCCCTACCAACTAGTGGTTATAAACCTTTGCAGCTAACAACTTGACGGTGAGTGAACGGAGGCTCGGAAGGATTTGTGCAACTTAACCCAAGGTCACACAGTCAGGGACACCCAGGACCAACCAGCCGTTGAACAAAACTCAAAAGCAACCAGAAGACTTTCATTTTTAGGTGGTGATGTTCTAAGTTCTAATCTTAGGAAGAAATGCTGTTCGTTCTTAGGTCAAATTAACTATAAAAATGATCTATTTTGATCTGTTGTGAGAAGACAGGAATTCCCGTGTCAAACTCCAGAGACATATAGGGGGGTCAGAACTCTTCTGATAACCGTGTAATTGCTGCCTGACTTTAAGCGCTGTCCAAAGCATTACTGGAAGATGCAGTGTGTAGGTAGCTGTGAAAACAATTTTAAGGCAGATTTTTATTTGCACTGCACATATACTTCACCAGCCTTCTCATTTCCCATAAAACATTTTATATCCAAGGCAATTTAAAAAACTTTTTTTTTAATTTATGTTTTGTAAGGAGGATAAGCCAGTAACTAATATATCAATATGCTGCTTGGCGCCATATTGAGTCCCAGAAATGACCTGGCATTATGAAAGATTCTTCTTCAAAAGGATTAATGAATACAATAATATTTTCTTTCTTTCTTTTTCTAGCCAAGGACCTTTGTCATCCATTAGAGCGGTAATCAAGAGATGTAAGTTTGTTTTTTCCTGCTCTGTGTTTTCCTCTGTGGTATTTTAAATGTTGGTTTAGGCTTCCAGCAAGTCATTGTATTTGATGAATCTTACAAAGAATCCAACAAAAGTAGCTTCCCTCTTCTCCTAAGGAATAATAAACCATTTCAGACATTAGTTTTTCAACTTTCTTTTCAACTTTCATTTATTGATAAGCCCATTCCTCAGAATAACATTTTTCTCTCACAGAACTAAACTGTTTTTTAAAATATGGATTGTATGGTCAATTTTTATGATCTAAAATAAATTTACCATTTTCTATAGGTAGAAACATCTGATGGGTGTAAAAAAAGAAAAATCAAACCCTGTCCTTTTTGATTCATTTGTTTCTGTAGTGTTTTTATTTAACTGTATAAATGCCTGTGGAGATAGGCTCACTTCCACATACAAGTGCCAGAATAGAATTCTCTCCAAAATGGTGCATTCATACTTTCAATCTTACCTCTTAGTTAAAGCTTTACCAAACCTCTTGGTTAAAAGTTGCTTTTGGCGCAGAATTTTTACATTGTTTTTAACAGAAGAGTCTGTAAAGTTCCCTTTAGTTTTAGGGAAACTAAACAGAACATGGATTACCTGTTTTAAATATAAGGAGGGGATTTTTTTTTTTTTTAAACCAGCAGAATAGATTTTGTTCAAGAGTAGCAGAGAATTGCAATCTGGGACGAGCAAGCTACAGCAAAACCATAGGCAAGTGTGCAGAACAAAAGAGAAGAACATTCTTTTAGAAAGTAAAGGGGGGAATTGGGAAGACTGTTACAAACAAAAAGCCCATCGGAGTAAACTGGGGAGTTCAAAATATAGTGGCTTCTCACTGGCTGAGTTGTGACAGTCTCTCATTGACTGAGGTTTTGCTAGGGGAAAAGGAAAGCCCTTCTTCTTCCTGAAGGCGGAGCGTCACAGTATCTGCTGAGCTCTTCCTGTTGGATCTGTAATTGGCGACAAGTGGTAGAGCATGAGAGCTCCCCCTGCCAGTCTCTCACCTCCTTCAAAATGAGGTTTCTGATAAGGTAGGGATTTTAGATGTTCTTTGCAGTATTTGAGCTGAGGTCACCACCCTGAGGATAATATATCCCTATTTTTAAAAACATAATTTTGTAGTACTGAGTATAAATTTAGGATATCCATGGATTGTGAAGAGCAAGCATTTGAACCATTGCAGTGAAAATTTTGCAAGGTGGCCATACAGAAGGATATTCTGCATTTCCCACATTTTATTTTTGTTGGTGGTGAATTATAAAGATACGGGAATGCCACAGTATGTGTTGAAGGGAATTCGGATATGAAAAAGGAAAATTCATGCCTTAGAGCCCTTTGAGAGCAGGGTGGTGTATGGAGACGATTGGGAGGGGGCACAGAGAAAATTTAAAAAAAAAAAAAATCAGGGTCTGATTCAGGCAAGAATTTTTTGCTGGAGATATAATTTGGGGTAGTCAAGGTTATAGCCAAAACCTAGGAGTAGCTGAATCCTTAAAGAGGAAACATAGAGGCCAGAGAAGGTGATAAAGGGCAGAATCCTGGGACATAATTGATGTCTGAGGCCACGCTCTGCCTTTAGGGTGCCATAGGGCAAAAGGTGAATGACCGCCCCCCAAAATTCTTCCCTGCTAAGGAGGAGAGACTGAGTCCTGTCTGCTGGCTTCTTCTTGGATCTTAGGACCTCTTTGTTGGGGAGTTAATTTGAACCTGACTTCCCATAGATCCTCTAGGATGGGTCTTGCTTCTACCTTGAGGCCCCAGTGCTATGCAAGGCTTTTGGAGAAGGCAGACAAGGTGGAGTGGGCAAAAAGAAAAAAAGGCTGAAAAATAATCATCAGAAAATGGAAAAAAGCAGGAGACAACTGTACGCTAGAGGTTAAGGAAAGGGAGGTTTTTTTTAAAAGGATAAGTGAACTACAAATAGCCCTTAATGTTTCAGTAAGAACAAGCCAAAGGTGGCTGAGAATAGGTCATCTTATGTGGCTCTTAGGCCAGTGGTGACCTTGGAGAGAGCACATTCAGTGGAACACTGACGTTGGAAGCCACACCTCAATTTGAATAATGAATAGAATATGTAGAGGTCATGATAGCTGGGGTAGGCTACTCTTTTATGACATTTGGTGGTAAATAGAGGAAGGAAAGGCTGAGGAGTATCAAACAGAGAGGAGATTTGAACATGACTATTCAGGATGAGGAAGCTTGGAGACATTTGTAGGCAGTGGGGAAGGAATTCATGGAGAGATCAGACTGGCACGTTAAAAGGGGCATTTGGTGGGGCACCTGGGTGGCTCAGTGGGTTAAGCCGCTGCCTTCGGCTCAGGTCATGATCCCAGGTCCTGGGTTCGAGCCCCACATCGGGCTTTCTGCTCAGCAGGGAGCCTGCTTCCTCCTCTCTCTCTGCCTGCCTCTCTGCTTACTTGTGATTTCTCTCTGTCAAATAAATAAATAAAATCTTTAAAAAAAAAAAAAAAGGGGCATTTGGTGAAATAGGGCTGTAGCAGAGAGGAAGGAGACGAAACAACAGGAAAACTTGCTTTGAGGTATCTTTAAAAAAAAAAAACAAAACTAACTCGGTTCTCTTTTAATTCTTATTTATCAGTTACTTTGCGTACACTCAGAGAAATACTTGTTAGTTGTATTATTCCTGGATGTTTAGGCAAGAAGGTCAGACATCCTCATGTGATACCATGTAAATGCAGAATGAAGAATAATTGTGTCCTCCCCTTCTGTGTTGCACTTTTTGCCCATTCTGTAAGAAAAAGCTGTAAACGGGGCGCTTGGGTGGCTCAGTGGGTTAAAGCCTCCACTTTTGGCTCGGGTCATGGTCCCAGGGTCCTGGGATCGAGCCCCATGTCGGACTCTCTGCTCAGTAGGGAGCCTGCTTCCCTTCCTGTCTCTCTGCCTGCCTCTCTGCCTACTTGTGATCTCTGTCTGTCAAATAAATAAATAAATAAATAATCTTTAAAAAAAAAAAAAAGCTGTAAACAATTTTTGGCCTACTCAACCCAGTGGAATGCCTGTTTTACTCTCCCATACTTAGTCATCCTTCGCCAGCAAGGAGAAGGACTTCATTACGTTTGAAAAGCAAGGTTTCTTTACTGGTGGTATTTTAAATTCTTCCATAATGATACTGGTTCCAGTCAAGTCTTGAGGTCCTTCTTTTTGCAGTCATTCTTGTGAGCCCTAAATATTATGGGTAAAGATTTTGAAGGATTATAATTGGATATATCTGGAATTTCATGCTTTTCCTTTCATTAACTTTTTAAGAGAAAATTATTCTCTGAAATTCAGATTCAGCTACTATTCATTGCCTGCTGAGAGTCTGGAACTGCTCACATACATTATAAGACAGTGCTCTGCATGGTAGATGTTAACCCCATTTTACAGATGGTAGGATCACTGAGTCTCAGAAAAATAAAATGGCTGCACAAGGTAGATTTGAGATGTTAATCCAAACTGCCTGACTACGAGGTCATTGAGCTTTCAAACTACAGATGTTCTTGTTATCATGTCAAACATGTGACTCATACCATCTCAAGGAAATGTTAGGGAGTTTGGGGTTTTGTGTGTGTGTGTGATTATTGTGGTTTTCATTGGCAAGGTTGTCCTGTACCAATGATGCTTATAATAATCCTTCTATGTGTTTATTTCATGTGATCATCATTTAATCAGTAATTTTGAATTATTTAGAATCAGGATTAGCTTCCACCTCTCTTGGCTCCATGAGGAGTTAAACTGCTTCCAGGAACAAAGTTCTCCCACCCCTTCTCATAATAGGCTGTATGACCTGGGATAATTCATTTAACCTCTCTGTGTCCCATCCTCCTCATCTGTAAGGTTGGAGTAGGATAATCACTGAGCGTCTGTCTGTGCTTACGATCCTGTTGGAATTTAGAAGGATTCCTTATTAGTAGTAATATTGCAAATCCAGATCTCTGTCTTTTATAAACAGCTGAATATGAATTTATTTTGTACTTAGAATTTAACCATATGAACTAGACAAGTTTGAAAATAATTCTGTGGAACAACAGGATAACTTTTAACTGTGGCCTTAATCCGAAAGGCACAGAAGAGTAGCTAGCAGTTTGTGGCAGGGTTCAGAGGAACATGTTGGTCTGTATGAGCATCAGTGGCGAATTTGATCGTCCTGGCAACACCTACACCAAGTCTGTTTGATCTGGGAAAGCGAGAATGAGAGGAAGTGGATAGTTGACTTATTAGCAGGAAGACTGAGAGATGCTGTATGAAAATCTAACGTATTTCTAGCAACTAACCTTGCTCAACACTGACAAAAAGGCCGGTCATTCTATAAGGATCAAGAGAGAAAAGAGATTTCATACATCAGTGAATACGAAGGGGAAAAAAAAATTCAAAGCAGGAGAGAGGAAAGCAGTGACTCCCAAAGGACGTGGAGGAGATCAACAAGTAAGGCTGGGAGATCTTCTCTCTCTCGTTCTGCCCCCTCCCGAGGGGGAGTACCCCTCTGCTAACCAGGGACTCCTGCTACTAATCACCTCTGCTGTGAAGGAGCAGAATCAAGTGAAAAGCCACTGATTTAAGAGAAAGTAAATTGACTCCCGGGTTCCCCTTTAAGTACTATATTCATACTTTAAAATTATTCCCTGTTAAAGTAGCAAATTGATTTTTCAAAATGGTTTTTAGGATTTTTGGTTTTGTTTTGTTTTTTGCAATGTTGTTAAAAACTGTAGGTGGGTTTATTTTCACTGGGGTTATGTGGGTTTATTTTTACTGGGGTTATGTGGTCTGTAGAGATGTCTCCTTGCCTGTTTCTTTACTCTCTGAAACTGTGGTGCATCAACTTCCCTTTTCTGTCCCAGTGTGCAGATGGGAGAGAAACAGCAGCATGGCAGAACAGTCTTGTTCCTGAATTCCCTTTAAAGCCTAGGCAACTGGTTCACTCTTCTTTTTTCTCCCTTTCCTCTTCTATAACCCCTTCTTTTTTTCCCTTAGCACTCATGAATAGTGCACAGCCAAAATGCCCCGTGGAAGAGGTACGTTTGTGACAATGACATGGTATCTTTTTAATAGTGTTGTGTCTGCTGATTCTGGCTGTCTCGACAGTGGTAACGTGATCATAGCACTCTTGTGCCTCTGTCTGACTTAATGCAACCGTTCTTACGAATCAGATACCCCACTCAGAGCTTGAGCCTCTCTGTCCTCTCTTATTCCAGTAGACAAAACGTACCTCTGCTTGGTTTAGCTCTCAATAAAAATTTGACAGTGCCATTGGCTAAGGATACACATGTAGGATTCCTGATAGACCAGCCCAGCAGTTGTCACAGCTCCCACTCCAGCCTAGATTTCATCCCCACCGCCCACCTCCACCCCTGCATCCCGGCTTTGGCAGCCTCCGTCCTCGGAGAGGATCCGAAGTTAATAGGAGGAAGGAAGGAGAGATTCAGGTCATCAGCCTTCTCAGTCAGAAGAATGGAAAAAGTAGACTACTAGTGAGAGATAAAGGCAGCTGGTAGAAATAGTTTATATCGGAAACAATTTCCCCTTTGTGTGCATATCTTTTCAGTTTGGTACTTGAAGGTTTTCTTAAAGGAATTGTAAGAATGTGCTTCTTGAAAATAGGAATACTGTTCTCCATTACACATACATGTAATGTGTGGCACCGTATGTGACATTTTCCAGATCATATGATTAAGACTTTAATTTAATTAAAAAATAAATTTGGAAAAAGTCTGAACCATCTAGTTTTTTGAGTTTGAGGCTTAAAGGAAAACTCGGTGCTGTGTATACAGTAGTATGTGCTAGAAACACGCTTATAAAAGTGTTGTGAACAGTTTTTGCATTTCTTACTATTATCTTTGAATTTAAGTAATAAGACAATTTAAAGGTTATAAAATTCCAGAAATATTAGAAAATAGATGGAAATTGGACCTCTTTCACTTTCTTTACAATAGAGTTGTTAACAGCTATTGCAAAAGTACAGTCACATGGATTAGAATAGATATTTAAAATTTTTTCTGCCCATTGTAATTTCATGTCATTGTTGTAATGCTCTTACCAGGCAATTCGTATTTAATAGTTGTCTTCTTTTCCCTTTCACTCTTCAAATTATTTTCGGAACCATGGAATGTGCTTTGGGGAGTTTTTGAAATCTGTGTTTTCTTATGTAATTCAAATATGTAAATAAAATTAATTTTATGCCATATAAAAAGATCAGTTTGATTTGCTTTTCTACTTATGGATGTTAAAATTCAGATATCCTCTGTGATTTGAAGTATCAGCTAACTTTTTCCAATAATGTACCCATAAAAATTTAAACCTTAATTGAATGTACTGATTTTGTATTTTAACAGTTTATTCTCTCTTCTATAGCTTCTCGGACTTCTTTTCAGAGCGAGCTTCATCGAGATAGGAGGTATGGTTATAACAGAGGTTATCTATTCTGCTAATGATGAAATCAAAGTGTGCTGCCCGTTAACAAGTTAAATATTTCTCTTTCATAAGCAGTGTGTTTACATAAGCAGTGTTCTGCCTCATCAGTACATTTCCTGAATTAATCTGTAAGCTCGAATGATGAAAATTTTGGTGGGAAAAGAAGCAACACAAACCTCAGAATGCTCTTTTGGCAATAATTATTTACTGAAGTAAATTCTGTAAATGTTTATTAGTGACTGCTATATGTAAAGAACTACCATAACTGCTTCAAAGAATTGCTCAAAGAAATGCTTTGTACCTCCTCGCTGCTTAGTAAATGTTGCATAGATGAATGGATGACAAGATAGAAAACAATGGAAGAATAAGGAGAGGAGAAGAGTCAGGATGGATGATGGATAACTAATTGGATAAATGGCTGGATGACTGGTTGGAGAGAAGGAAGGAGGGAAGGAGGGTGAAGGGAGGAGAGAGTTGCTGGACAGACAGAAGAAAGTACCAGTAGACAGACAGATGGTTGAATGGATGGAAGCATGGATAGGTGGATTTTTACAAGACGCTACCTGCTTTCACATTTCTTACAGGGTAATATAGAATAATGAAGGATGAGGATTTTAGCATCAGACATAACCGAGTTCGAATTTTGATTTCACTGCCTTCTTTTTTTTTTTTTTTTTTTTTTATTTCACTGCCTTCTTGTTGTGTGGCCTTGGGCAAGCTGCTTAACCTTTTCTTAGCTTCTGTATCCCCATCTTGAAAATGTTGCTAATCAGGGAACGTGGCTGGCTTAATGGGTACAACATGCGACTCTTGATCTCAGAGTTTTAGTTCAAGCCCCGTGTTGGGTACAGAGATTTACTAAAAATAAAATCTTTAATAGAGAAATGTTGTTAGTCATACCTATCTCAAGGCTGTCATAAGGATTACTGCAAGCGTAGTGCTTAATATTTGTTAGCCAATAACTCATGAGTTAGACAAAAGCTTTGAGCAGAGGTCTTTAGGTAATGCAATTCAAATTTAATCAATAAGCAGGTTCTACTGTTTCATGAGCTAGCCGAGAATGTGTGAATATGCCCAGTTTTGATAATAGCAGTGCTTTTTTTTTTTTAAGATTTTATTTATTTATTCAACAGAGATAGAGCCAGAGAGCACAGGCAGAGGGAATGGCAGAGGGAGAGGCAGGCTCTGCACTGAGCAGGAAGCTGATGCCAGGGCTCAATACCAGGATCACGGGCTCATGACCAGAGCCAAAGGCAGATGCTTAATCATCTGAGCCACCCAGGTGCCTCAATACCATGCCTTTTTTTTTTTTTTTAAGATTTTATTTATTTATTCAACAGAGAGAGAGTACACACAAGCAGGCAGAGGTAGCGAGAGAAGCGAGAGAAGCTCCCTGCCAAGCAAGGAGCCCGATAGGGGACTTGATTCCAGAACCCTGGGATCATGACCTGAGCCAAAGGCAGCGGCTTAACCAACTGAGCCACCCAGGCGTCCCAGCAGTGCTTTTTTATTTTCATTTTCTGTAGAGTGCTAGAGAAGGTCAGGGCAGATCTCATCATCCCTGCTTGTTATATAAGAAAACTCAGGCTCAGAGAGGTTGATTGCTTGCTCAGGGTCACACAGTTGGTGTTTGTTAGGAAATGAGGTTGACTATAAAGTTTAAACATGCGAATGTAGAATCAGATTAAGAAAATGATGAAAGGAGCCATGCCTGAATTGCCTGAATTACTGTGGTGCCAGTATTAAAGGTCAGTTACCAGAATCATATACCACACTGACCAGGAGCACAGACACACATAGCAGGGTCTAGAAATGAACATGCAATCTCGAAACACTTAGAGATGACTTTGAATTGGGGCAGAGGCTGGGTGAGGAGGAAAAGGATATTGTTCTATATGGTATCATGTCAGAGTATATCATTTATAATGGCAGAAAATGAAGCAGTTCTATTTGACCGGTGTACTTTCTGCCTTACCATATATTATTTATGTTCATGGTATAGGCTGGATAGCAGAACCCTGGAATGAAGAGATTGTGTGAGCCTTCCTTAGCCCTTATTCTTATCCAGCAAGGCAGAGCTGAGTATGCTCAAGGTACATCTCTAACTTTGAGCCCTGGAGTCCTGGAAGATGACTGTCCTCTGCTCCCTTGATAGCCCAGGCCAGACAGGTCATTTCTAGGACTACGGCAATTCTTATGTAACTTTTTTGAGGCAGTAGTTGTTTTTAGGAATCTTTGAATGTTTGAGGTAGACAATAGCTTGTTATCAACCTGCAAACCCTTACTGAGGTCTTGTCTGCTAGGCGCCCAGAGATCACCATCGTGGCAGCTGAGCCCCTGAGGCCAGCCTCGTGGTTCCCAGGAGCCCCACCCCCGGGACTGGGATTTCCCCCCTCTTCTGCAGCAGGTCCTTGGAGGCCCAGTGAACTGGTTCCTGCTGAGGTAAATAAATATCACATTATCTCTCTGCATTTTATTTTTTAAAGTGAGTTCAAAGATAAGAAGAGTAAGACTATTAATACATCAATACTTTGGCTCTTGTCCATAGATGTCTAAAATCTTCATTCTTTTTTTGCAGCTCCCACCATCTTATGAGCAAGTCATAAAAGAAATCAACCAAGTTCAAGTGAATACTACGAATAATAATAATGCTGCTGCCACTCCAAGGCACACAATTACTTCTGCAACTCAGACTGACTTTCCAGAAGAAATAGACAACCAGCTGCCTCAAAGTAATGCAAGTAATTTGTCTTCCCTAATTCTGACCTAGATCTAGGGAAGTAATCAGTAGGCTTCTGGCCTTTAAAATAATTTGCGACTTGTGCATAATTCATTGAGCTCTGCTTCCCAGTCAGTGTGATCACTGTGTGCTTCCATTATTTTGGTTTGCTGTGATTATCACAACAGGTCATTCTCATGAGCTGCAGCCCCAATCTCTGAGGCTAACCCCTGTTTATATCACAAAAACAGCATTCTTTTAACTCACGGTTGTATTACTGTTGATCCCCTTTATGCCCATTGAGAAGGATGCTCTATTTAGCAACCTTAAACTTGATAGAGTGTAAAGGACGGTTGTTCCATTAGGCTTTTAAAAAGCATTGTGTTCGTATAACAGATAAGAGTAAGTTCTTACTTTGGAAAAGTAAAGCAAGCAGTGTTGGAATTCTGACAAGAGGGGAAGGGTTCGTGTGGTAAGTCTGCTGGGAATTGAGAATTTAATGGTGTTTTAAAAATATTATGTATGAATATTTCTCTTATGAATAAATACAACTTGAAGAACACTCCTGTGAGAAGCTGAGTGTAAACATTTCCGCATTGATTTTGGAATTACTTTTTACTAATTAAGGAAACCAAGATCTCTTGATATTCTACATGTATATTTAAACAGTCTGTGTATCTTCTGGGGTTTTTTTTCTTTTCTTTTAAATTACAATGTTGCAACTTGTGTCTGTGGGTTTTGGTCTTGTCAGCACTACAGGCACCTCTCAAGCCTCTCCAGCCTTCCCAGGTGGTCTCGGCCAGTGATCTTCCAACAAATGTTGCACCTTTAATAGTCTTTGATACTTCAGAAGAACAGAACTGTCCAGAGAACTCCAGTGCTACAAGATGTCCAGTGCCAAGACCAAGATCAAAAGCCAACCTCAGACCTGTAGCCAGAGACAGTCACATTAAAGAGCAAAATCACCAGAAAACCAGCCCCACAGCCACAGACAAGGAGTCCTCGCTGAGCCAGCCCCAGTGTTTGTTGGATAGTACCAACAACTTGGATAGTCAGGCAGTGATGAACATTATGAACACAGAACGAAGCCAAAATAGTGTCATTTCAAGAATCAAAGCATTTGAGGGCCAGACAAATAAAGAAACCTTGGGACCACCCGCGAAACCAGAAATCGCTCCCCGCACACTCCCCCCCAGGCCTGCTCTTCCCTCAGGGAAACCCTCAGTGGCTCCCAAGCCAGCTGCCAACAGAGCTTCTGGAGAGTGGGACTCCTGGACTGAAAACAGACTCAAGGTGGCCCCCAGGGAAGGGCTTACCCCACAGTCTCCACCGCAAGAAGTAGGGAGCATCCCAGTAACCAAACCTGAATTGCCAAAGAAACCAAATGCTGGCCTTACACGAAGTATTAATCATGAGATTCTGGGAGGAGGGCCCATGGCTGAGAGCCCTGACGGTGGGAAGAAAGTCCCAACCCCCGCTCCTCGGCCTTTGTTGCCGAAGAAATCGGTCTCCTTAGAAATCCCCAACTCTACAGCTTTGCTGAAACCGGTCACTGTTCCTCCCCGACTCTCAGTGGCGTCACAGGCCAAAGCATTCAGGTCACTGGGAGAAGGGCCCCCGGCCATCTCCCCGGCTGCAGCTCAGCAAAGCAAGCCTCCAGGGGACATTGACCTCATCAGTTTTGATGATGATGTTTTACCCACACCAGCTGGGAACCTGGTTGAAGAATCTCTTGGTTCAGAGATGGTTCTGGGTGAGTAAAAAGGAGAAGTGGGAGGGAGTGAAAACTCACCAGAGGGCATCTTGAATGGCACTTTTGCTGTTATAGTTTCTAGGACATAATTTCTGGAGGGGGTGTATGTGTGTGTGTGTGTGTGTGGTGGTGTGTGTGCATGCGTGCGCGCTCATGCCTGTGTGCTCATGCCTGTGTGTGTACAGAGACAGAAACACAGATTAAGAAACATGGAGCTGGGAGGGAGATGGAGACAGAGGAATAGGAAAATCTGGAATGGGGGAGATGGAGACAGAGAAAGCGGGAGACACGTGTAGACTACTACGTGAGCCGGAAATAAGCAGACTGGGTCTAGCGGCTAAACCAGGTGTGAAGCTGACTTCCCAACTCTGGCAGCTGGAGAGTCAAGCACTAGGGGGAGGCAGGGGAAACTTCTCATAGATGAGAAGTCAACAGTGTGGCCCCAGAAGGGCTCCTTAGACTGAGCCAGCCCCATGGGGAGTACCAGGAGAGGCATCGACCCTGGGGAGGACTCTGGCAAGAGCAAAGCCAGGAATGACGACCCAGCCATATGTAGCAAAAATTTTTTCGCTTATCTTCACAGAACATCTTCCCTGGGGAATACAAAGTTTTGTAAATAAAATACAACAGCTGTACATTTCCTGCCAGGATCAGGACAATTAAATTTCTCAAGAGGAAATTCAGAGAGTATGTTTTCTTTGCTCACACTATTCAGATGGAGGCTATGATGGTAAAGCTTATCTTTGATTTGTCAAAGTAAGCTGCTTTACTTGTCATTGATGATTCCTTTTACTGCTGTTTACTTATTTGGGTAGCATTTGTGAACATATGAGCTTAATAGTGTTTTCAAAAGGTTAGCTGTCATCTTATGGATGTTTAACATGCATCAAAATGGGATAAGCTCTGTGATTCAAAACCAAATTCTGTACAGCACAGGTGTATTTTAAATGATAACAAGCATATTTATTAAATATTTATCATGCATATGACATGTTAGTGGCTACAACATGCCTCTTGTTGAGGCAGGAGGAAAGGCATTAGAGTGTACTGAGCTTCTGCAGTGTTCCAAACATTTTGCTAGGTACCCAGACCTACATCATTTAATTTAATACTTACAGTAACTCTCTGCAAGGTATTGGTATTGTTGGCCTCAGTTTGCAGAAGAAGAAAATGAGACTGAGAGAAATCAGTGGGTAGCTTGCCCAGTGTCATAACATTAGCAGCTTCCAAGGCATGATTCAAACTCCCATCTTTTTATTCTAGGTCTAGTGTATTTTTCATTATATGACATTGCTAACCAACATTGTATGAATCCTTAACCCTTCAAGTCTTTGTTACATCATTTTCTTATTTAAACCTTTTTGGTGTTACAAGGTTCACGGTGGGATAGGAATGGTAAAACCAACAACAGCAAGTTGTTAAGGGGTGGAAACAGCACAAGCCAAAGAAATACCACCTTTTGTAGAAACTGCTAGATTCTGTGGGGATGGCAACTTGATTAATAACTGCTGAGACTTTATTCCCTGTCATCAAACGGATAATTACAGTCATCTTCCAAAAGAAGGTCAACAGTATACATTCAACATGAATATAGTCTCATACCTCATACTCAGCCTTTTCTGTCCCTTGATTTCTACCACCTCATTGCACAATATCTAATTATGTAGGCAGTCTCTTAGCGAAGTATGTAATTTGCTTGCCCTACCTGACTCTAACCATTGCTCTTGACTGTGGAGTTAACTGAAGCTTACTTCATCATCTTTCTAAACCTGCTCCTTTTCCTATTTTCTGTACTCAATAATGCCATCATGTCCCCCATCATGTCCCCAGCCTTCCTTGGAGAAGCCTAGAGATCATCTTCGAGTCTTCCTATGTGTCACACTGTTTGTTTGGACTTGGAGTCAGCCCAGAGTCTGCCACTTAACTGCTGTGTGACTTTGGCCTATTTACTTAACCCTACTGTGCCTCGATTTCCTCATCTATAAAACATGGTAATAATACTCCTCTTGGAGGCAGTGCGAGGATTAAATGTGATAGTGCAGGAAAGCCCTGTCCCATTGTCTGAAACGTGGTAAGTGCTTATTAAGTAGTAATCATTGTTACTTCTTGCCCTTCACATCCAATTAGATACCAACTCCTGCTGGTTTAACCTTCTAAGTAGTTCTTGAGCCCTCTCATTTCCATCTGCCTGTACTGCCCCACTTTGGGTCTTTATGCCAGATTACTGCAGAGGCCTCCTACTTTGAGCCCCTGCTTTTGCCTCAAACCCATCATCCTCCATGTTATGGATACCCAAGGGATTTTTCTAGAGTATACCCTGGACCTTGTTGCTCTCCCACTTAATGTCCTCCAGAGGCCTTTAGGATCACCCTGAATTCCTCAGCATGTAGAGAGGTTTTTGTTCATTTATTGATCTGGGGCTCCGTGACTTTTTGATGGTGTATCAGTAGCATTGTCTTTGTAAATAAGGAATCACGGTCTCTTTGTGAAACCTTACTTAATCACCCTGGCATTAGCCCGAAACTGAGATAGGAACGCGAAAGAAAGGAGAGGAACTCACAAATATGTCTTTCCTCCTTTTCCTTCCCTCAAAAATAAAGAAAATCTAATCAACTGGTTTTCATAAAATGAAGTTGCCGTATTAATCTCAGGAAATAGAGATCAGAAAATACTGAAGCTGTGAAAACATGGTAAAGATTAGAAAAATTATTAAGGGAAAACTCATAAAACAAGCAATTTAATATTGGATTCATTCCTTGGGTAGAATGCCTTCCAGGTTAATGTAATGGAGCTGAGAAGTATTAGCAATTCCTCTTCACACCTTTACAAATCATACCCAGTTGTCAAAAAAAAAAAAGCAGAATGCTCTGCTGTCAGCCCCATTACACAGACCAGAATAATAGTTTAGCAGCCAATTTCTGCTATTAACAGAACTCAAGGGAAAGAAATGACAGAAAAGCAAGCCAAGGATGGTGAAACTAATTATGATGACAAGCATATTATGAGAGACAGGTAATGGGCAGAAAACTACATTACCATCAGTGTTTTTCTCAGCCCAGTAATGAAGACCATGCGGATAGAAGTGTAAAAGGGGCCGGCTTGTTTGGCTGCAGGTGTGGAATAATTGGTTTGGTGCGAGATGCTGGAAGGAGGGCAGAGTAACTACTGCAAATAAAAGTAGAGAAAAATGCCATGGACGTTCCTTAGTTTTAGATAGGAGAGCGTTTTGGATTTTGTTTTGTTTGTGTTTTTTTGTTTGTTTGTTTGTTTGTTTGGGTTTTTTTGAGATGCTCTGTGTTTTCTCTCTAGAAGCCGGAGCAAACTCTGTGGTACAGTCATGGCACTGTGGTTCTTAACCCCTCCTGGGAATCACAGAACTCTGAGAATCTTATTATCCTGGGATTCTTTTCTCTCTCTTGAAAATAGCCCTTTAGCTCACATATGCACAATTTCCAGAGCTTCAAGGGCCCATTCTTGGACCCCAAATGAAGCACTTCCACAGAATATTACGATAACCTCCAGTGGACTGGTACGCCCATGCAGTGAAGGATTGTGTGCTAATTAAAAAGGAGGCACACCACCTATTACTTCCTGCTGTGTTCCAACGCCCAAGATATCGTTAGGTGAAAAATGCAAGATATAATTAATATTTGTGGCATTTTAGCTACTATTTGTGTTAACACACACACATACAGATATGTAGTATCTTTGGAAAGATGTATAAAAAGCTGGTAACAAAGGTTTTCTTTATGAGGGAACTGGGTTGGCAGGAGAGGATGATCTCCTCTTCTGCCAACCCAGTTCCCTATAAAGGGGAACCTGGTTTTCCAATAGCTAACCATAAGCAGAATTAGGATGAAAACCTGGGGGAGGGGCGCCTGGGTGGCTCAGTGGGTTAAGCCTCTGCCTTCGGCTCAGGTCATGGTCTCAGGGTCCTGGGATCGAGCCCCGCATCGGGCTCTCTGTTCAGCAGGGAGCCTGCTTCCCTTCCTCTCTCTCTCTGCCTGCCTCTCTTCCTACTTGTGATCTCTGTCTGTCAAATAAATAAATAAAATCTTTAAAAAAAAAAAAGAAAGAAAGAAAACCTGGGGGAGTTAGCTCTTGTCATCTTCGCTGCAGAGAGATAGCTGCTTCCCACACTGACCCTCAGTCTTGGGATGAGTAGAAATGTTAAAAATAATAGTATATGATTTTTCTAAATTGCTGTTATTCAAGATTATAAATGAAAGCCTATTATTTTGAACTACATATGTGTAAATAAAACATTCAAAAACATATGTGCATTAAATCCTATTACATAGACTCAAAAAAGAGTTTTAATTTTCCATATAGCTTTAATTTTTCTAATTACCTTATGGAAGATTTTATGCCCATTATTGCCTTTAAAAAGCAACTAAAAGGACTAGAATTTTCTCTTTTTCCCCCTTATTTTTAAGTGGTTTTTGGTTTGTTTGGCAGGGGAGTTATTTCAGCTTCATCTTGTAACTTTTTTCTTGTGGTTGAATTTATTTTACTGGATTTTTTCAATTACAAAGTAACACATATTTGCTGTAACAAGTGAAATGATACAAACATTTACTAAAAGAAAAAAAATTTTATCTCCTCTAGTCCGTCCATATCCTCAATGTTGTATGCGGCCTTCTGTGCCTTTGGACATTTCAAACCAAAACTTACAAACATACATATATGTACTTTTTCCTACTTTTTACGAACATTTTCATCATACTATACCCTTGTTTGTTTGTTTGTTTGTTTATATAACAGTGAGATTTATGGACTTCTCAGTCCAGTTGGTCTAAGTCTTAATTCCTTGTTTCCTTATACCTGCCTAATATTTCTTAGTGTGAGTATATTGTGATTGAGTCAACATTTCCCCTATCCATGGACATTGCTTTTGATAATGCTACAGATAATGCTGTAGTAAACATTAATAAATATTGCCTCTCCTACTAGTGTTCTTATTTCTGAAGGATAAATTTCCAAGGAGTGAGATTGCTGGGTCAGAGGTTATGAACTTGAAACATTTTCATTGTACCAGTGATCCAGTTTCCCACTTGGCATTGCCTGGAGTTCCCAGACATGAGATGCCATCTTTGCTTTATATGTTGCCCACTTTCATTTCTGTTAGAAAAAATACCCTGCTCATGAACAGACATAAAAAATAGTCTTCGTACTGTTTAACTAAAGAGATTTGCACACCATCATCAAGATGGAAAACAGGCCTCCAGTTTTCCTCCCCCTTATTGAAGTGATGCTCTGTGTCCTCCCCACTAATCTGCACACCTCGTCTGGATTATAGCCTGGACAGCATGCAGACAGAGAGGCAGATGCTGAGCTCACTGACTCACTGAGCACAGCTGGGGCAGGTCATTAAACAGACCCACTCCTGCCAAACAGCCCACCGTACTAGAACCCGAAGACTTCCTTGCTTCACTGTACTAAGAATTTTTTTTTTCCAGAGACGTGTAGTAGAATAATTTTACATGATCTGAGTACCAATTACGAAAGAGTAGCTAATGATATTAAAAATAAAGACCAAGAAAGAGAAAGAGTGGGTAGGTAACTAGAACACTTGGAGTAGTTTGTTATATGTATCTATACTACTTCAATGTAAATCCTTTAGGTTTAAAAAAAATAAGTAACTGGGCCCTTCCATGTAATGGGTGAGTTCTGCACAGTGTGCAGGATTTGAAGCGGGAGTCTTGAGGACTGTCCTCCAACAGCAAGCATAATTTGGATGCCCCTGTGCTTGGCCCCTCAAGGCATTGATTGGTGTCTTTTCTCCTTTCCCTGCCCTGCCTTGTGCATGCCCTCCCCCTGGAATGTGAGAGAGTGTAGGTGGTGTTCTGGCTCAGAATATACTATGGGTTGGGAAATAATTGAAATCATCCCATGCTCAAGATTTTCTTCCCCCTCCATACCAACCTCTCCCCCAAAAAAACCTCAACTAAAAACCTATACTAATAACCAAAAGATTATAGGTATCAGAAGCAACTATTAAAGCAGAAATGCCACTTGAAAGGTAGGACACAGTGAACAGTCACCAGCCTTAATCCTTTCCTTGAGTTTTTGGTCCTTTTCCCAACAGAAAACAGACCCCTGATACAATGGAATGCGACAACCAAGACTTGGGGGGAGGGAGGACAGTCAAATCTCTGAACAGTCAAGTGTCTTCCACAGCTGGGGAAAGGAAGGTGGGACTTTGAAAGTCAGTGGGGTCCAACAAGGGCCAAGGAGGCAGAACAAGGGCAATAGTAGGGAGAGATGAATAGGAAGGAAAGATGAACACAAATGGAAGATACTATGTTTCTGTGTTTGAATAAAATGCATACCAGGATTACATAGGGTCTTCAAATTCTTTCACTTCAGCTAGTATCACTCAGAATAGATGAACCCTTTAGGGAGTTCATATTCAGGTAATATTTGCAATAATGGGCTTTAATACAAGCGAACATACCCCTTTTTTTTAATACATATCCGCTGGCACTGCTGTTTCCCAGACACTGGTGCATATTATCCAAGTTGGAAGAACTATTAGAATATGTGAAATCTAGTTGTTGGAGAGATGGTGTAGAGAACCCCCCCTCCCTCACCTTTGCACTCTCGTTTTACGCTGCATCCTGCTTTCAGTCTGCCCACACCCGAAATCTCTCACCATGCCCTACGTTTTCCTTTTTCAGTAGTACTTCTCACGTGGAATACCACATGAACTACTTACTATTGTATTTACTGTTTATTACCGCCATCTCCCTACTGGAATGTAAGTGCCGTGAGAGCAGGTTTCTTTGCTTTGTTCACTGAAATATTCCCAGCAACTTAGAACAGCATTTGCTTTGTAGCAGACATCCAGTCACTTTTGAGTGAACGAGAGTGAAAAAGCAGATTACAAGGCATGGTATAAGATCCTGGGTTTTTTGTTTATCAAAATACCTATATAATAATACATGTAGTATAGTAAAAAAATCTGTAGGCAGATCACCAAAGTTTCATTATTACTGGAGGGATGGGATTACAGGAGACCTTGCCTCATAGATTTCTTAATGTTTCCGATTTTTATAATAAATACTACTTTTGAAGTAAAAAATGGTATAACAAAATATAGAATTTAAAAATGTGGTTCAATCTAGAAGGAACTTTGTTTTGTGAGATCCTAGGTTACAGTGGAAGAAAGTTGTATTATTACAACTTTTTTTCAAGTTTGATATTATTTTGATAATCCTCAGTTGGTTTCTTGAACTTAGACAAGACTTTCCTCACTTGTGAGCTAATATGTTTCCATGAAAGGGTCATGTAATATATTATTTTTCTCAGTAGCCTAGTAGTAATTGTTCTACCTGGCACGCCACTTGAGGGCCATTCCTAGGTGGTAGATAATAAAATGGGATCGTACTTTACCACAGTATCTCCCCACCTATCACTGTTCCTGGCACGTGGTAGACATACACATGGGAGCAAGTGGCTGGTGAGTGAGTGATGATGCCTTTGGTGGCATGGATAATGGTAGGGTTGCCTGTGATCTGTGGGGCAAGGGAAGGTCAGGTATTGAAGGGCTGGATGGCCTTCTTATCCTTAGCCCAGCTCTTCATGTGTCCTGAAAGTAGCTGGTCAGCAGAAGGTGCTTCTGGAACTAGAGCTCATAATCGGCAAAATATGAACGCTGTTCATCACAGGAGCTATGGTGTATGTTGTTTTTACAGGAAGTATCTCCCTATAGTGAAGAGTGTAGAACAGGGGCAGAATTGCAGCCTCTTGTAGAATTAAAGGCAGAAGCAGCTCAGGAGAGTCTGTGTGCTGCACATAGTATCCATTATACAGCATTTATTTTATTTTTGCTAATCTAGTATTTTTAGATTTCTCGTCTTTAAGAAATTGTATGGTCATTTCCCCAAAGTACTGAAAAGAATATTTACATTAAAGAAAAAAAGACTATTTCTTTCAGCTTAAAAAAAAAAAAGTTTGGTAATTATGTCTTTGTTTAAAATACTTTCTCTGAACATGTATTGTCAATTTTAAATGAATCCGTTAAATGGAGAAATGCCCAGCATGGTGTCCTTGCCCCCAAATTAAATATTTGAAGGAAGATGTCTGATTTTATCTCCAGGATAAAACACTTCCCATTTCACGTTGACTGAAGTGTGGTTTGACTGAACGACTGGCACTCCTCTGCTGGGCACCTGCCCTGTGCCAGGCACGGTGCTGGGGAGGATGAGGGCCCTTGGTGAGCCCTGTATTCCAGTCCAGGCACAGGAGTGTGGGGGAGAAAAGACCTCTTGCCTGTGGGAACTAGGAGGCCCCCCAGTAGGGGGGAAATTGGCTCCTCTTTCAATTGTCCCTCATTTTCAGGCGACACTTAATGAAATGATTGTACTCCCATGGAAGATAGCTTCTACATAATTCAAGATTGTCCTGGATATCTCTCATCAGAGAGGAAGAAAAGCCACATGAATTATTTACAGAGCACCAACTTATTTCCTTTCATGAGCTCCGACTTTGTTTTTGTCTCTGCAAACTGAGATTTTGTTTATCCATGAATAGTTTTCCCTGGGGCATGAAAATATGACTCTTTAATTATGAATGAGATTTTTTGTTTGAGTCCGTGTTAACTAAAACATGCAAAATAAACTGTGTTTTTCATTAGATCCCTTTCAGCTCCCCATAAAAACAGAACCAACAAAAGAACGAGCAGTTCAACCAGCACCCACCAGGAAGCCCACTGTGATTCGAATTCCAGCCAAACCAGGAAAATGTAAGCACTAATCGGCCTTCTTTCTTTGCTTCTCCAGAGCCTGGGAGAAATATATACTAATTGGTCAATGTCTGCTTTTGAAATTATGTGTGATCGGCCATTTGCTATTATTTACAGTGAAAGGACATTTGAAAACAAGTTCTTTTTTCACAGTTCTTTAGACAGTTGGTATAGTAAATATGGATTTCATTTATCTATACCGTAGTCTCTAGGCAGAGAGTAGAAGGAGTCTGAAACTCAGAAAAATTGTAGTATCTTGTTAGTGCCTTGGGTAAAGATGGTAGGAAAGTACAGTTGACCCTTGAACAACACAGGTATGAACTGTGTGCGTCCACTTATATGCAGACTTTTTTACAGTACAGTACTATAAAGGTATTTTCTTTATGGTTTTCTTATTTTTTTTTTAAGATTTTATTTATTTGAGAGAGAGAGAGAGAGCAAGCGGAAGTGGGGATTGCTAGTGGCAGAGGGAGAGGGAGAAACAGGCTTCCTCCTGAGCAGAGAGCCCGATGCGGGGCTCAATCCCAGGATCCTGAGATCATGACCCGAGCCAAAGGCAGACACTCAACCAACTGAGCCGCCCAGGCACCCCTCTTTATGGTTTTCTTAATAACATTTTCTTTTCTTTAGCTTACAGTTTTGTAAGAATTCAGTATGTCATATGTATAACATACGAAATCTGTGTTCATTGGCTATTTATGGTATCAGTAGGCTATTAGTAGTTAAGTTTCGGGAGAATCAGAAGTTACATGTTGGGGGCGCCTGGGTGACTCAGTCAGTTAAGTGTCCGCCTTCGGCTCAGGTTGTGATCCCAGGGTCCTGGGATTGGACCCCACATCAGGCTCCCTGCTCAGCAGGTAGTCAGCTTCTCCCTCTCTCTCTGCCCTTGCCCCACTTGTGCTCTGTCAAATAAATAGAATCTTTAAAAAAAAAAAGAAGAAGATGACACATATGGATTTTTGGCTGCACCAGGGTATCAGCACCTCTAACCCTCACTTGTTCACATGTCAATTCTGATTGAAAGTGATAGCAAATAACGTTGTGTGTGTCTGCCTGGATACCATAGTCTAAGTATGTATGAATTATATGAAGAGCAGTAACCAAGAATTATGAAGACATCATAATGTCTAACATTTTTTAAAATCAGTGTAACTTTCCATTTTGATATTATTTCATGCCTTGATTTTTTTTAATGGTACAATAAATGATATTTCCTATGAGCTTTTATAAGGACTGCAAAGAAATTATTGTAAGAGAGAAGCCAAGAAGGCCAGGCCCATTTATTTTAGACCCTGGAGATGGTTAAAAGTTGTGTGTAAAGGTGTGTGTACATGTGCGTGCACGTGCCTGTGCAGTGGTTCCAAAGCGGTTCCTGGCATTGCTCGGGGCCATCACGCAGTTTTCGTCGGGAGCGTCTGCTCTCATTTCATTTCATTCAGTGCCTTTGCATGGTCCAGATGCATCCTTGCCTCTAGCCAGCAGGAGATCCTGCCACGCCATTGCTCCTGGTAGCAGATCAAGTGTCCCCGTCCTTCACCCGTCTGTAACATCCCCAGCTTACTCTCCAGGCATACCCTGGAATGCCATGAAACCCCTTTAGTTCAGGGGTTTGGTTTTCCTGTAAAAAACTACCCAGAAGGATCATACTGGTTTTGGTCTTTTGAGTGTTTTGTTATTAATTGATGGCTCTAAGCCACATAGAAGATTAAACAGTGACTGTGAAGAATGCGGGAAAAAAAAATCAAGGGTACCAAATTCTGGTGGGTTCTTGCTTCTTAGGAGGTTATGTGGTAGGTTAAAGAACTGGTGCTATACTTCTTTTGACAGCATTAGATAGCCCGCAAATCAGTGGGCTATGTAAGTCTCACAGATGATAGTTCAGTGGGTTTTCTGCTTGCTGTTACCTTGTTAAAATGTATTCTGGATTTTAACAGGCACAGTGAAATACAATGAGCATAAATATTGCCTGATGCTCATGTAGGTTTTAAGTAATACAGTTTTTACATTTAAGTTTATTCTCCTGTTGCATCAGGGTCCCCCAAAACCCCGGGTTTGACGATCCCTAGGAGGACTGGCAAGACTTAGCATTATGTTCACAGCTGTGATTTATTAAGCAAAAGTATACAAAACAAAATCAGCAACAGGAAATGGTGCATTGGGCAAAGTCTGGAGGAAACCTGGCATGGGCTTCTAGGTGTTATCTCCCAGGGGAATCACAAAGGCTCTGCTTAATTCCCCCAGGATCCAGTTGTGACAACACAGGTGAAATGTTGTCAGCCGAGGAAGCTCATTAGACACTCAATACCCAGGGTTTTTATTAGGGGTTGGTCACATAGGCACCTCTGGGAATTTGGGCACATTCTAAAATTCTAGATTCTGAGAAGAAAAGCAGGTATTCAGCATCAACCATATTTTTTCATTTTATCAGTTCTGGGGCTGGTGGGAACCTTCCCCAACTCCCAAATTCCCAGATGCCAGCAAGGACCCACCCTGGAAGCAGGCCTTTCTATGAATAAGCAGTCCCGGGCCTGCTACATTCATTCTTGTCTGCATACTTACAAATTGGATTCATAGTCGTAGAATCCTGTAGTGGATATATTGAGAAATCACCTTTATTTATTATTCTGACAAAGTTCCAGGAACTGTTCGAAAGTTGGATTCTAACTGCCGTATGTGAGAGAACGGACATGCCAGTGTCTAGAGCATTATTTCTATTTATACTAAAAACCAGTTCCCCAGGACTGTATTATTCTAGTTATTAAGCAATTCATATGTGCTATGGAGGAAAAAAAAAGTTCCTCGGTGTTGGAAGAACTTGGAATGGTCAAATGAAGAAAGGAAAGTTTGTGGTACAAGACTTCTTGGTCTTCTTTGAGCCTGTCAGATCTTTTCCCTTGAGGTTTGTTTCTTCTGACTAAAATGTCCTTTTCCCAGATAGGTGCAGGGCTCCCTCCTTCACCACTCCTCCGGGTCTTTGTTCAAATGCCACTTTTCTCATTGAGACCTCCTCTGACCACATGATTTGAAATCAGAATTCTCCACCTAGCCCACACACGCATTCCTGGTAATCCCTATGTCCCATCCTGCCAGTAAGGTATCTCCTCTCTACTTTCATGTTATTACGACTTTGTGCCCTTAATGGTTCGTCACAGCAATACAGTATCCTGAGTGATTGATCATTTCTTTATAAGAATAAGAAAACTGTACCAGAGTGAGAGTCTTCAAGATGGCAGCTGAGTTGAAATGTTGCTGTGTGTCTTCTGCTTCTTGCTGAGAATGCTTGTCTGTCTCTTTTTCATTTCATCTCTCATTTCATTGTTTCCTAGTAGCTGGTCTGCGTATTTTCCTCCTTTAGAGAGTGTTTTCCTGCCTGTAGATAAAATAGGAACCTGACAGATCATCCTCTTGTTTATAGGTGTTTCATGTGAAATGAGAGTAGAGAGTGTTCATTTGAAAAAGGGGAAAAAAATCCCATCTCCTTTAAGTGTCTAAATCTGTGTGAAAGGTGACTTTAGCCTCCTTTAGTATGTTAAGTCATCCTCTCTCCAAGTGTTTTTGCACACAGATTTTAATTAGCTGTCACTAATTAAATCTGATCTTTTTCTTCTTAGAATATGTTAAGGGGCCTATGCTATCACTGACTTAAGGATGTAGTTTGGATGTAAAGATACTGTTTGTTAAAATGAAGGCAATTAAGTCCATTAATCTGGAGCTAATGAATTAGAAAACATTTAATTATTTGGGGGAGGGATGTCTGGATTACACAACTTATTAGGAAGCAACATGCCATATTACAATAGCACAGGCTTTAGGGTTCAAAACCCTGGATCTGACAATTACTAGCATTAAAACATTGAATGGCTTATTTATTGTCTTCTCAGCTTTGCTTTCTTCATCTATAGAATAGGTAAGTTATTATGTAGCGCAGTGCTGTCCAATAGGACTTCCTGCAAAGATGGAAATGTTCCAAGACGGTGCTGTCCATGATAGTAACTGCTAGCCAGAAGTGTCTGCTGAGCACTTGGCCACTGAGCGAAGATAGCTAGTTCAGCCGAGGAACTGAATTTTTAATTTTGTTTAAGATGTAAGTTTAAATCACCACATGTGACGACTAGCCAGGGAACTGTGCAGATAGAGCACATAGATATCAGTTGGAGAAATGTATATGAACAAAAGGCCTTAACTTAGTGCCTGGCGCACTGAGGGTTCTCAAAAATGCGGGCTGCTACTGTATTTATTCGGTATTATTTTTACTCTGTACAACATTCAGTAAAACTGCCTGATGTCTCCTAACCCATCAGTCTTCTGAGGCTTCCTAGCTCCTTCTCATTTACTTCGCTGTCCATTCTTTGTGTGGCTCTCTTAAGATGGTCTTTTTCCTGAGGAAGCAAGCTGCAATCATTTCATCTTTCAGAATCCCCAAAGGCCAGAAATTACTGATGAATTACTGCTACTTTTCCAGGTTTACATGAGGATCCACAAAGCCCACCTCCTCTCCCTACTGAAAAACCTATTGGAAACACTTGCAGTACAGTGTCTGGAAAGCTCAGTACTGTTGACAGAACTAGAAACTTGGTAAGTTGTCCTTATAAATTGTCTTAGATCAAAGACGAAGCTATGTGCTAATTTTAAATTATGATGTCCGAATTATTTTACTGTTGGTCACATAAAGACTTCTATTGCAAACCAGTTCTGAGCCCCAGTACTTATTTAATGTGATATTCAATATTTTTTTTGAAGATTTTATTTATTTATTTGACAGAGAGAACACAAGTAGGCAGAGAGGCAGGCAGAGAGGTCGGGGAGCCAGGCTCCCCGCTGAACAGAGAGCCCCATGCGGGGCTCGATCCCAGGACCCTGGGATCATGACCCAAGCCGAAGGCAGAGACTTTAATCCACTGAGCCATCCAGGCATCCCAGTTGTTCAATATTTTTAAAATTCTCGTAGAACAAAAAAATTAGGCCAGTTCATTATACTTCATCATAAAATAATTTGTCCTATACTGTCCTATATTGTCTTTTAAATGGCACTAATAATGAGAAAGTTATTGAAATCTCTAAAAACCTTTAATATTTGTGGAAATAGACTTAGTCATCAGTTTCATTTAAAATGTCCAACTGGTGACATAATTTTAAGATAATTACCATAAGAATTTGTTCATCTGAAATTTAAGGAAAATAATTTTTTAAATAAAAAACAGTACTTTAACATGGACTTGTGAAACAATGGTAGTTAACAAGTTTTAAATATATATATATATATATATTTTTTTTTTCAATCTTAATACCTTTTCCCCATACTGTTTCTAATTCCCATATGCTAGATTATCTTTTAAGGTTTGTTCCTTAACGAGTATTGGCAAGGATGTGGGGAAAAGGTAACCCTCTTGCACTGTTGGTGGGCATGTAAATTTGTGCAGTCACTGTGGAAAACAGTGTAGAGGTTCCTCAGAAGATTAGGAACAGAACTACCATATGATCCAGCAATTTCACTTCTAGGTAGTTACCTAAAAAAAAAATGAAGACAGTAATTCAAAAAGACGTGTGTACCCCTATGTTCATCACAGCATTATTTACAGTAGCCAATATACGGAAACATCAGAGCGGCTTCCCTGGGTGGAACTGGATGGCTCAGTTGTTAAGCACCTACCTTCAGCTCAGGTCATGATTCCAGGGTCTGGGGATCGAGCTCCACATGGGGCTCCCTGCTCGGCGGGAAGCCTGCTTCTCCTCTCCCACTCCCCCTGTTTGTATTTTCTCTCTCATTGTGTATCTCTCTGTCAAGTAAAGAAAAAAGAAAAAAAAGATGTGGAAGAAGCCTAAGTGTCCATCATTGGATGAATGGGTAAAGAAGATGTGCTGTCTATGTACAATGAAATATTACTCAGCCACAAATAAAGATGAAATCTTGCCATTTGTGACAACATGGATGAACCTAGAGGATATTAAGCTAAGTGAAATAAGTCAGGCCGAGAAAGACAAGTACTTTATGACTTCATTTATATGTGGGATCTAAAAAGCAACACAAACAACAAAATAGAAACAGACTCATAGATACAGAAAACAAACTGATGGAAGTGGAAGGGGGGGGATGATAGATGAAATAGGTGAAGAAGATTAAGAGATACAAACTTCTGCTTTTAAAATAAATAAAGGTATGGGGGTATAGTATGCAGCATAGGGAATATGGTCAGTAATACTCTAACAACTTTGGGGAACAGAGTAGAGAGCCCAGATACGCACCTGCAACTCTATGGGCTACTAACCTTCGACAAAGTAGGAAAAATATCCAGTGGAAAAAAAAGATAGTCTCTTCAATATATGGTGCTGGGAAAATTGGACAGCCACATGCAGAAAAATGAAACTCGACCATACGTTTATACCATGCACAAAGATAAACTCTAAATGGATGAACGACCTCAGAGTGAGGCAGGAATCTATCAAAATCCTCAAGGCAGCAGCCTCTTTGACCTCAGCCACAGCATCTTCTTTGAAGACACTCTCCAAGGGCAAGGGAAACAAAAGAGAAATGGACTTTTGGGACTTCATCAAGATAAAAAGCTTCTGCACAGCAAAGGAAACAGTCAACAAAACAAAGAGGCAACCCACGGAATGGGAGAAGATATTTCCAAATGACAGTACAGACAAAGGGCTGATATCCAATTTTTGAAACTCAACACCCAAAAAACAAGTAAAAAAATGGGCGGGAGACATGAGCAGATACTTCTCCAAAGAAGACATACTGTAATGACTTTGTATGGGTGACAGAGAGTAGGTAACGAGACTTACCATAGTGCCCATTATATAATGTATATAAATATTAAATCACTGTGTTGTACACCAGAAACTAATACAATGTTATATATTAATTATTCAATAAAAAATAAAAATTAAAAAACAAAATTAAAAAAATTTTTAAGGAACAAATTCTTAATGCCTTTGAACCAAATTTTCAGTTCAAATTTCATAATAGTTTTATTCTGTGCATTAACTATGCTTATTAGACATGCGAACCCATCTAATCATCTAGTGAAAAGATACTTCTTTGAAGAAGACATTAAATTGAATTAGCCAATATCAAGTTAATGAGATTTTCCTGTAGGCTGAACTAAAATTTAGTGATCATTTGCATTTTCAAAGTACTTGGTTAATAAATTTTTATTAAAACTGGGCCAAGAAAGCCCAAAAGGGGTAATAGGGTCCCTATAATACTGTTGTTGAATAGGAGAGAATCCCAAATTTCCATGGAGGAAAATCTACTTAAGAAGGTTACTGGCTTCTACTCTAAAGGGTTGTAAAGGAGAGTGAGAGGATGATGAGCAGGCATATACCTCATTCAGGAAGTCGTGTAATGGGCTTTTGTAAACCATAAAGCTCTATTAAAGTATTAGGTATTATTACATTTGGTGTTAAGCGGACCACGAAGCAACTCCCACATTTTAGAAAAACAAGAAGAGGAAGTTAGAATAAACTAGACCATCTGGAGAGGTACTGTAATCACAATTGTACCTCACGTGAACAGGAAAATCCTGTCCTACATTGTTTACGAAGGAAGGCCAAGCATTCCGTGCTGTGTTATAATCAGTCCATACCATGAGAGACGTACTGGGTCTGAAGCAAGAAGAGAGAAGAAACAGACCACAAGGGACAGGAGCAGGCTAAAGTCACACATACAGAATTCCAGGGCCAGGAAGTCAAATCTATGCCTGAGAAATTCCTTCTGTTTGAAAAATTAGAATTACTGAATGAATAGTAGACCAGAGACCATAAAGCCTTCAGGTATCGGGGAGGATCCCTGGAAAGACTATTTTACCAGTGTAATTACCGGTGGGGATAGGCCTGTTCTTGGCCGGCCATGTCTTCTGATGAGGCGCAGGACGAAAACTCTCTACTATTTCTCCTGCCTTGAGAACTAGGGAACTTTCCATCTTAGGACAAGATAACTGTTAAAAATCTCACACTGGAGTCAAGGGTAAGGACCATGAGGAGCCCCCGGAGCAGGAACGGGTGCTTCTGTGTGCCCCAACCTCGCTGCGGGAACTCGGGGCTTCCAGATCTTCTCGGGGAAGCTGCAGCCAATGCAAGGAGTCAGGAGGCGCCCCCTGGCGTGGTTAAGGAATCCGGGCGGCCTTCAGGAGCGAAGAAGGGGCCCCACTTCCTGGAGAAAGAATAGAAGGAGCATCCGTGGAGACTGCTCAGTAGTTCCAACAGACAAGACTACCCCCTGGTCTTTTGAAGTTCTGCGAAAAACTGCGGGATTATTTTGATGTTAGAAAGTAAGAAGCCGTTTCAAAGCCGATGAACAAAAAGATGGCATCCGCAGGAACAGTACAAGCAGAAAAATCAACGTCTCCAGGAACTAAAATGCCTGTCCAAACACATCAAAAGCCAAAGTGCAGAGATGTCAGAGCTAAAGAAGAACTACAAAAAAGCAGATGCAGAGAGGCTCCAGTTAGGTGTGGAATATTGGAAAGGAGGAAATCACTAATCAGTAATCTTCCAGAGACTGTTGGCGGAACCGGGCACAAAGCTGGACTTGAGCGAACAGGACAATAGTGGGCTCCGCGGGAGCCAGTCCCCTCCCCTCTTCTCAGTATTCACTACGGATGCGGGACACAGCAGTGCCTTCCACCAAGTGCCTGCTGTTCCTGGCCGGTGGGGGCACTCCGTCCCCTCCCCGTTTTTTTTCTCCTGAGTTAAAATTTTCTCAGAAAACTTGAGAAACTCAAAAGATACTTGAGATCCTTCGTAAACATAACACCACTGAGAGAAAATCGCAGCTCGTATTTGACACAAGATTAGGATTCTGTGGCGGGTGTACTAAAGTACTACATCCCCTATAACTTTGTCAGATTTCTCCGAATGTATTTGCTTAATTTGCCCTTAATTATTAAGTTACCTAACAACTGTAATTCTGAAAAAAAACCAGTAAGAGTTCCTGCCTGTTAATCTTAAAGAGGGCCAAAGATATGAGTGAGTTTTTCAAAGTCCTAGAGTATTCGTCAGTGGGGGGAAATGGGCAGCTGTGTATTTATAAGGCATGGATTAGACTGGAATATTGCAGGGTTTATGCGTTGGTGACTCGCCTCACTACGTTAACTGAACTCATTAGTGAAACCAGGTTTTAAGGGCAAGCTTAATTTGTTTTTTAAAATGGGATTTTGAAACATACTTAAATGATCGCAGTTATTGGCAATTAATCATTTGGTATTTAAGGAAAAGCTAATATTCAGTTCAAATTAAAACACTGTGGAAGTGAATTTTAACTCATTTATCAGGTGAGAAGGAGGAAAACAGTCCAAATTAGCCCAAAGAACCCCAAGCAATAGTTCAGTCTTTATTGCTTATTATTGGCAGTGTAATTTTAAAGGACTAGCATTTTCCCCTTGTATTGTACTCATGTCCCAGTCCTTGGGCTACACCGTGTTTGAAGAACCTGTTGAAACAACACGGTTTGATTCCTTTACCCTAAAGAAATCTCCCTGTTGTTCTCCACGCTTCCAGTTTTTCCCCTCTGCTCTTAGGCACATACATTCCTGCTCCACCTCTCTTTTCTTTTTCCAGGTACCCCCTTTTACCCTCTCTTCTTTCTTGGGCCTTTTCTATTCCTCTTCACATACATTGCTTTCAGGCCATCCCTTAAGCTTCTTCTGTGTTCTTCCTTCTTCCAGTTGAAAAGCCACCACTTAAAGTATAAACCATCCAGCGATGTGAGGTCTGCCTGTTCGAAGCAAAACAAACTAACCGCCACCTCAATTATTATATGTTTAAACCGAGGAGCCATGCATATTTTACGTGTTGTCATGGGATAAATAGAGGCCATATATATTTTTTTAATTCCCAACAGTGCCTGCTTAAATTGCTGCTATATAGGATTTCAGAAACATCTTTCATACCTGGTGGGTCTGCTGCGTGCATAACCACGCTGTCCACTCGGTTGCGCTGTGGTCCACCTGCTCGTCTCCTCTCTGTTTTCACTTATATTAGGACTTGAAAACTTAGGTAGGAACAAGTAATGAATTAATATTGCTTAAGACCAGAAACTCTTAAGCTACTGTCTATAACTCAGCTACATTTCCACTTAGAGATCTAGCCAACAAGTTGTCCATAATTCCTCTTGACAAGCTCCTGTTTCAGATTTACCTTAACTTAAAAGAATTCTCTGATAATTGTAGGAATCTGACCACACGGGTCAAACAGGAGGCTCTGTGCGAGGACCCCCAAGGTTGCCACCAAGGTAAGTGAAATGTAGGAAAACTTGTAAAAAGTAAATTAAAGGGCTGCCTGGCTCAGTCAGAAGAGCATGTGACTTTTGATCTTGGGGTCGTGAGTTCAAGTCCCACATTGGGTACAGAGATTATTAAAAAAATAAATAAACTTTTTTAAAAAAGGTAAATTAGAGAAAAACTAATGATTCAAAGACTGGACTCTCTTTTCTGTTACCAAAACTGAGTGTTGGGGCACCTGGGTGGCTTAGTCAGTTAAGTATCTGCCTTCAGCTCAGGTTATGATCTCGGGGTCCTGGGATCGAGCCCTGCATTGTACTCCCACTCAGCAGGGAGTCTGCTTCTCCCACTGTCCCCTTCATGTTCTCTCCCTCTCCATCTGTCTCTGATAAATAAATAAGTTCTTTCAAAACAAAACAAAACAAAACTGAGTGTCGTTGGTCTTAGATCTTTTAGAGATGCATTGAACTCACAAACTCACCCAGAGCACTAACCAACCTCTGGTCTGCTTCCCACGGCAGGTTGTAGGAATCTCTGCTCCTTCTTTCTTTTTTTTTTTTTTTTTTAAGATTTTATTTATTTATTTGTCAGAGAGAGAGAGGGAGAGAGAGCAAGCACAGGCAGACAGAATGGCAGGCAGAGGCAGAGGGAGAAGCAGGCTCCCTGATGAGCAAGGAGCCCGATGTGGGACTCGATCCCAGGACGCTGAGATCATGACCTGAGCCGAAGGCAGCTGCTCAACCAACTGAGCCACCCAGGCGTCCCTCTGCTCCTTCTTTCTTTTCACACAATTCCACAACTCCTAGAACACAGACATGGATCTTTATTTCTTTTCCTCAATTAAATAAACAAGATTGCTTTCTGAACCTAAAGCAACTCCACTTCTGGAATGTGTACGTGTACACACACACACACACGCACGCACACACACACATGCTCCCTGCTGTGAGAACCAGCCTGGATTTGGGAAGTATCTCCAGAAGGAGACAGACTTTGTGAGCTCAGGGGTTCCCTGCCCTCCTGAGTTCCAGGGCTCTTTGAACAAAAAGCTAAGATCCTATCGGAAGATGTTACTGTGTTGGAAATTATTTTTATCATAGCAGTTAAGGGAAGGCTTTCAAAATAATAGTTGTCCAACCCCATTTGCAGAACTAGCTTGCTTTATATTAATCTAAATTGGGGTTTTAATAATAATTCCTATAACACAAATATTGGAGTTTGATGTTCCTTTTGTAATTATGTCTAAGACCCCATAGATACACCTGATACCTTATTATTAGCTCTCATCTGAGACTTTGGTAGAAAGTGCTTAGTCTTCTGAAGTCATCATGGTGTGTTTCAGAGTAAATGGGGCCTTAGAGAGCTCATGATAGTAAAGCCTTGTTTGTCTGAAACTAATGAATCTCTAGTGCAAGATAAGAGGAAGCTGGAGCATCATGGCATTTCCTCTAATAATATAATGTTTAATGCAGCAGTCATTTGCTCAAAAATAGCATACCCTGCATGTTTTAGTAAATTATATTACACCAGCAGAAACGTGTGTGTGTGTATAGTAAAGAGTCAACCAGGACCCTAATATTGATCAAGCACGGACTCACAGCTACCAACTTGACTTTCAGACCTGTAAATGGAAAAGCGATACCAGCTCGACACCCTCCTCACAAGGGAGCCCCTGAGAGACCACCTCCCCCCAAACTTTCTGCAGCCAGAGCATCCAGTAAAAAACTGCCGTTTAATCGGTCTTCTTCTGACATGGATCTTCAGAAAAAGCAAAGTAACTTGGCATCTGGACTCTCAAAAGCCAAGAGTCAAGTATTTAGAACCCAAGATCCGGTGCTGCCCCCTCGCCCCAAACCAGGACACCCTCTCTACAGGAAATACATGGTAAATGTAGCTTTTAAAAATGTTTCTGGTCCTGAAGTACATAAAAGACCCATTATTCCTTAGAAAAAGATGATGAGACAAATGTGGAATTGCCCCTTGAGCACCAAGAAGGCTTGAGATAAGTAGGCCAGAGTGAAACCTAGGTCTTTCCAGCAGGGTTTCCTTATTAGAAGAAATGCAGGAAGAGGAAGTAGGGCAGACAGAGACTGTAACCTGCTGTCTGGCTTGACCAAACAGAAACTGAAAAACCTGACCCAGTGGGTTATACCGATGGGATTAGCTCTGACAGATGTTGTAGTTCATAACTTGATACAGTTTGTGTCTTACAGCCACCTTGCCCACAGACTAAAATTCAAATTGCAATAGAAGGGAATTCCTCATTAGAATGGGTGCGTTCTTCCTCACTTTTCCCTTTTCTAAACCTAATTATCATGGCCCCTTTAACAGTCACAAGTTAGAAGTTTTTAATCGATAACTGAGATCTTTGAGGTATTAATTCTGTTCTCTTTGAAGGTTTTTTTCCACGTGACTTTAAACATTTGTCCATTCCCCACGCTTGAAAACAGAGCTGATGTGCTGTCTCTACTTTGGTCAGGTTAGCCTGATAAAATGCAAAGCAAATAAAAAGAAGGGGAACAGAACTGTTTGCACTTTTTAAACAATTATAGGACAGTGGTTTTAACAAGGATACTAATTAATAAGTCGATGTTCTACATTTCCATCATTATGGCAGAATCTGTTTCTACCTTAAGCCATTTAGGATTTTCTAGTCCCCCTGAGGGAAGGGTATAGACAGATAAGAAATAGGTAAGAAAGAGGTAGTATATCCATTTTCATTTTCATTTAAACTGAGGAAATTTTAATGGCTAAAACCCAGGGATGTTCTTTGACTTAAAATAATAAACAGTGGTTGATGTATTAAGTACTTACTATGAGCCAGATATTGTTTGAAACGCTTTATGCCTTTTAAACAACTCATTTATTCCTCACCCAACCCTGTGAAGTAAATACTATAATGATCTCTGTTGTACCAATGAGGAAAATAAGACACAGGAAGGTTGAGGAATTTGTTCAGGATCACAAAGCCAGTTAATGGTAGAGCCAAGATTTGAACATAGGTCAGCTGGCTCTGAGCCCATGCTCGAGCCATTAAACCATACTACAACAGTAGTGTTACTAGCTGTAAAGTCTACTTGCTTGGGCCATTCCATGTTCAGAGTCTCATTTAGTAAGAACCGCATTTTGCTTATGGTTCTTAGCATAACTGTATAAAACATTTAGATGTCTCAAGTTAATAAATTAAAAATGGTAGTAAAGTGTCTCATTGTGAAATGATTCTTTAAATCTCTCATTTTTTCCATGGCCACCCTTTCATTAAATTACTAATCAGGAATCTGGTTACTTCAGGAGCCTGGGGCTCTTCACAGAGATCCTGGGAATCAGCACACCCAACCCAGCCTTACAGGGCCACACATCCTTGTACTCTTGAGTCTTTGCTCCTGAGTGATCCAAGGACCCAGGCAACCTCCTTTATCCTTGTTGGAAGTGAGCTTGTGTGCTCACATTACCTGGGTATGCCTTTTATATTTTACAGGCCTCTGATCTGCACTCACGGGCCTGAATTTACGAGAGGCCCGGAACAGATTCCTCTGGCCAGGGTGGGCTGCAGATAGAAAAGCAGTGGGGTAGACCACAAAGTGACTGGGGTCAGACAGTGAACTAGGATTAAGTAGACCCTTGGTGTCGAGGAGATTAGGAGAAAATGAGATGCAAGGCAGATGGAATCAGTCAGTCAAGCACTACAGAGGAGACTCCAGCCCCCCCATCAGCCTTTAGAAGACAACCACTAAGGACCCTGTCCTGACAGAGCTTGAGGTCGGGTACTGAGCATTGATCCAGATGCCCAGGAGACATGGTGGGCCTAGTCCTGCAGAGCAGAACTTGCAGGTTGTGGTTGTTAAAGGGAACTTGGGGCCACATTAAGCCACCATCCTGTGGGCTCAACTATACCTCCCCAGGGACTATTGAGGGATCCATGAGAGTGGCAGGCCCCACCAGATCTAGAGCCTGAGGAAGCCAAAGAGCTGAGCTGCTGGAGAAGTTGCACTGTCCGTGCTCGTCTGTGACATGAAATCTCCATGTTATCAGCAGCTTAGGAGGAGGTCATTTGATTTCGAATAATCCTTTTGTGGGTTTGTGTTTAAGCTGTCTGTGCCTCATGGAATTGCCAATGAAGACATTGTCTCCCAAAACCCTGGAGAACTCTCCTGTAAGGTAAAGTAGAGCTCTTTCTTTACTGACTGATTTAAAAAAAAAAAAAAAAAAAAAAAATCACTGGCCTCTGTTATTGCTTTACACGTTATTAAATGCTTTAGGCTCTGAAGATTAAAATGTGAAAAAAGTAATAATGTTTTATTAAATAAGAATTGCTGCAGAGCGTGATGTTGTGCCTTACAGCGTGGGGACGTACTTGTGGTGCTGAAGCAGGCGGAAAATAATTACTTGGAATGCCAAAAGGGAGAAGATACTGGCAGAGTTCACCTGTCTCAGATAAAGATTATCACCCCACTTGATGAACATCTTAGAAGCAGACCAAACGTAAGGAATTAATGCTGTACGGCCCTCATATCACACATGGCAGCACATTTCATAGAACTATTAATTATATCTCATCCTCAGGTTTTTATTAGCACGTTTATCTTAACCAGAGTTAAAAATGATGGTAGCGTTTTATTTCATTTTAAGAATAAATTACTTCTAAAAGACTTGCCACTGCCATGCTAATCACTTTGCTACAGAGAATGACTACCATGTGTTTAGCCTTCTTCATCTCATGATGACTTAGAGCAAGCAGGCCGCTCCATCATTAATTTTCAACTGTGAGAGCTATTTATTTTTGAAATAGCGTAAACATGTTTACCAAAGTGCCACAGATTAGTTTTCTACCAGAATGGATAATTATTTTTAAGGGGGCCCTATAAATGCTAAGTCTGACATTAAGAAGCACTTCCCTATAAGATTGAAGCTTAGAGCAAGCCTCATTCCTCTCATCGTAGCTCAGAATAATGAAATGAAATGTAATCCAACAACCTCAAGTCACAGGGTAGGCCTAACAAATTTGCGGAGCCTGGGAGAATGCGGTGGTTGTTGAAGGTCGTTTGTTTTGCCAGAAAAGTAGCACCGAATGATTTACAGACGTCTGTTTGTAAAAGAGCTTCTTAAGTTATCCCATAGTTTTCACTATCTGGTCGTTAACGTGGCACACATGAAAAATAATAGCCACCTATCACTTAACACAAGGGGGTATATTTGATTGGCCATTTGTCCTGCTTTTCAAAATCTAGTCCAATTCTTTCTTCCCAGAAGGCGGTTTATCTTTTGAAGTTTGCTAAGAAACGTAAGAGATGATATTTCGGAGAGCAGAGAAGATATGTATGAAACTAGTCACCGCTAGGATACTGAAATTCTAAGTTTAGTCCGCATACGTAGAGTTCCCCTGTTGCTCATTTCCCTTTGTTTTGATACAGCATTATCCATCTGTCCCAGCTGTCCTTCCTCTTTCAGAACATACCGATAGGTAATAGTGGGAGTTGTACTGCCAAAAAGCTTTCCTCGATAAAAAAACAAAAGCTAAAAAAAATTAGAAGTTATTCTTTTATAACAGTCCAAAGTTTTTTCCACTTTATTTTTAAAAATATTTTATTTATTTAAGAGATAGAGTGAGATAGCAAGAGAGAGCAGGAGCGGGTTGGAGGGGAGGGAAAAGCCGGCTGCCTGCTGAACAGGGACCCCGATGTAGGGTTCTGTCCCAGGACCCCAGGACCCTCACCCAATTGAGCTACCCAGGAACCCCAGCTTTTTCCACTTTAAACGTTACCTCCTTCCCCTTGTACCATAGAATTGAAGACACCTGGCCTCCTTTGGCCAACTACTCGTGATACCAAAATGAAGCCTCCTGTAGACTCTGGGTTCATGGCTTAGCATTACATTTTTTCAGAAAAATAAAATTTACCTATTTGTAAGCCTAGTTTTAAGGTAAAGATTTCTAAAACTGAGTTCTACTCTCCCCTACCTTAGTAAACAGAAAATAGTGAACATTATCAGTTGAGGTTGAATGTCTCAGATCATGGTTTCAGTTCACTGTATGTCACCAGGCTGTTCTTAACCTCTAACTTCATTTTTTTAAATGTGGGAAATAGTTGTGATAACACCACAGAGGTTTCTTTAGAATTGATTTATTGTATGATTCCATTTATATAAAAAGTCCACAAGAGGTAAATCCAGACAGTAAACTAGTGGTTGCCTAAGGGCCACGGGGACGGTGCAGGGGGAACGACTGCTAACCAGGAGGGGGTTTCTTTGGGGAGTGATAAAAATGGTCTAAACTGGGGCGCCTGGATGGCTCAGTGGGTTAAGCTGCTGCCTTTGGCTCAGGTCATGATCTCAGGGTCCTGGGATCGAGTCCCGCATTGGGCTCTCTGCTCAGCAGGGAGCCTGCTTCCCTCTCTCTCTCTCTGCCTGCCTCTCTGTCTACTTGTGATCTCTCTCTGTCAAATAAATAAATAAAATCTTAAAAAAAAAAAAAAAAGTGGTCTAAACTTGGACCTAAAAATGGTCTAAATTCTCACTTTGGTGAGAGTTGCACGGTTCTGTGAATTTTCAAACTATGTACACTTTAAAGGGGTGGATTTTGTGATCCGTGAGTGATATCTCAAAGATGTTTAAAAACTTAAAAGAACTAATTAATGCATATTAAGGTGTTTAACCTGGTGAGTAGCACATAGTGAGTAAATACTGAATATTAGCATTTTTTATTACTCATTTGTGTCAGCAGTTATAGTCCTATTAGGAAGAGCTTTGGAATATATTCCTTGTACCTACCAGATACCCACCCTGATGGCGTGGTCAGAGTCGTACTGACCCCTCGTGGCCAACCCTGTTCCTCTGCCCCTCAGCTGCCAGGCCAGGTCTATGGCCTCATTGCTGGGGAAATCCTTGCATTGAAGATGGAGAAGGGAAACTAATTGGGAGGCTCAAGTTACTGTCCCACCTCATCTTCCCTCTCAGGCTTGGTAATGTTCAGATTGTTGGGCCCCTTTGAAGATTCTTGTTTGTGTTTGGTGTGGGGTAAGCCTGTGACTTCATTTTTTTCCCCAATAGATAGCCATCTAGCCTGACACCATTCACTGAATAGTCATTCCTTTTTCCACAGAGGTAAATCAGAAAAAAATGAAAATCATACAGACACACCTATAATAACTTAAGTGAATTTTTTAAAAATTTTTTAAAGATTTTTTATTTATTCATTTGACAGAGAGATCACAAGTAGGCAGGGAGGCAGGCAGAGAGAGAGGAGGAAGCAGGTCCTCCATGGAGCAGAGAGCCTGACACGGGGCTCGATCCCAGGACCCTGGGATCATGACCCGAGCCGAAGGCAGAGGCTTTAACCCACTGAGCCACCCAGGCACCCCACTTAAGTGAATTTTTTAAAGCCCCTCCAGACTGCAGATACCTCACAGCTCCTTTCCTGAAATTCTCATCATGCTCATTTAGTTAGAGAAAAGCACTGAGCAGCTTCCAAGAAAATATCAGTGTTACTTTGGTAAGCTGTCCTGGCCTAAATTAGTATTTATGATTACCTAACTTGAGAGAATATAGCATGCCGGGGGGGGGGGTATTTTGATTGAAAGATGAGGTAATAAATCTACCTTCATTCAGTTCAGAAGTTTGTGAGTATTGAAGAGTTTGAAGTTATAACTCTAAATAATATCTTTTAGTTAGATTAGATGATGATGATGATAACTTATTCGTGTTAAACTAAGAGTAACAACTGCTTGCCAATGAGAAAAGGTCACTCTTCAAGTTTACCTTCTCCTCTAGCCAATCTAGGAAGTTGGCTACATGAGTAGAGAGTATTGAATTCTCTTTGCTAATTTACTTAGAATTACTGTTGAATAAACCATTTAGATTAAATAGAAAATCCAGACAAGGCATGGGAAGTAGTGTTGTTGGCCTTCAAATTAGAGAAAGCATTCTGTTAAGTGGTAATAAATGAAATAGATTTTACTTTTTGTGAATTATACTTGTGTGGAAGTCATTAGCTCTTTTCATTATGAAAGGCAAGAGCATAAATTGCAGAGCTTTCTTCTTTTTCCATTTTAATGAAGATTCAACTTTTAAGGCTCTGTTGAAATTTAATACTGATCATAATTTAAGGAAAAAGTGACCTTGGCAAGGTACACAGATCAAAAACCACTACTTCGGAGGAAAATGGTACTAGTTTAAAAAATAATAATAATTATGATAAAAAGTTAATTCCCTTTTATTTTACTCTCTTGGTTTCAAAAAAGTGCTGGGGGATATTACAATTGAGTTATTTCTCTCCTCCCTTGGCAAGGACACATGCCTTTTCAACTTGATAATGATTCCCTTGTTTGGCTCAGCTGTGTGGTTTGCATCTTGTACTCAGAATGTAATTGTGTCAAGAGGATTCTAATGAGAAAAAAAAATGGTCTCAGAGTGACTGGCAAATCCAGCATCCATCCTGCACACTTCATTCACAGCCCTGTTTTCTCCCTCAGGATCCGAACCATGCCCAGAAGCCTGTTGACAGTAGTGCCCCTCATGCTGTTGTTCTTCATGATTTTCCAGCAGGTAAGCACATGAGTAATCAGGTGCTAGAGCCTTAGGATCGCCAGGCAGCCATCTTCCCTGAATTAACCTCTCAAGGACATCTTCATATTCTGTACCAGTGGAGTTCTGAATTGGAAAGGTCATTTTATCTATCACCCTGCCTTCAAGGAAGGGTCGATTGGACCCAGCCATTCCAGAGAGCTTAGCTGCATTCCCTTGCCTTTGAAACTCCCTGTGAGAGAGAAAGAGTGAGGGGAGGCAGAAAGGAGGGAGGGTTCCTTACAATGAACAAATATCAAATTGCCTACCAACTGCAAACTTTTAACTCTTTAAAAACAGTGCATACCAATTAACAATTATAATGAGATTAGTTCTAATTTAATAAGTGAAATAATTTTCAGTTGCAAAATTTGCACACATAGCTATTACTTACAAGATGAAAATATACATTTTTTGTAATAAATTTTTAGATACCTTTTATATCTAAGATTACAGGACTACAAATAAACTCCTGATTTATTTAACACCTCTTCTGATCTGCTTGGTAGACTGATTTTTATTTTAGTGTGAGTACATTTGCTTGCTAAAGAGCTGTAGTAGTCCCTTAGTTAATATTTTGAGATTAAAATGATTTTTAAGCATGATTGAGAATAATAAGAATATTATACTGTGTCTATAAAATCTTTCATTGTTCAGTATGTATTCAGCAAACGTTTATATTGGCCCTGTAGGAACTGTTGGCCAGCATAGTATTTTTTTTTAACCATTTCCTATCAATCAATGTATGGTAAATGCATCTAATTTGGTCTTTAAAGAGGAAGCTCATAATAACAATATCCCCCCCAAAAGAATATATTTTTAAGTCAATTTGATTGAACTAATCTGTTCTCAGAATCACTGGAACATACTGCCTCAGTGGACAGAAGTAAATGTTACTTTGTGCTCTGCTTTAATCAAATCTGCAACCAAGAGAATTCATCATATACGTAATTATAATTTTATGTTACAGAGCAAGCTGATGACTTGCACCTCACTTCTGGAGAAATTGTTTATCTTCTGGAAAAAATAGACCCAGATTGGTATAGAGGGAGATGTAGAAACCAGACTGGCATATTTCCTGCCAACTACGTCAGAGTAATTGTAAGTGGGTAATGCTTGTTTAAATTTGTCATATATTCTGTGTAACTTGCAGTTTGGAAAAAAACGGAAGCCTAGATTCTTACATTCCTGTTCATGTTCTAACGTTGATGCGTCTGGTATTTGGAAAATTCGAAAAATAAAGTTTTGTTTAACTAGATAATGATTAATTATTATTATTATTTTATGTGGAGTGTACAACTTAATGCCTCAGTGCTGTCTGAAATCCGAAGGTGGGAAATGACTGCAGGTCAACACACGAACCAACTTGGAGGGGTGGGTAGGCACTAAACGATATATATTAACTCCTTGAAACTTTTAGTAAACAACAATTAAATGGTACCAGATAGTCCCAGAGGAATTTTCCCTGAGGTTATGGTGCCACTTACTTTCTTTGGAGTACATATAAATTTTGGTTTCTTTCATTCTTTCCATTCCCATTTATTTTCATCTTAAAAAAAAAAAAAAAAAGGTTCGGGGTTACTAAAGTACTTTCATTAGAGGTAGTGGTCCATTCATGGTTTTTCACATAATAAATTCAAATCTGATTGGAAAAAATTAAAGTATCAGAATTTTTTACACCCTCCCAGCCTGCAGTATGTGAGTCCATATTGTAGAGCCTTCAGGGCTAGTAAGCCCAGATGTCTGTGAAACACGGACAGAAAATCAGAATGCCACTTGAACATTTATATCAATAGGAAGAGTATGACTCAGTCCCTAATATAACTTACTGATACCGGAAGATATCAATAAAGCTAGCTTAAATCTTTGAGCATTAACAGCTTATTTGAAGGGGGAAAAGCTAAGCATTTTCCATTACATCAGAAACCTAGGAAACAAGACAAACAAAAACAACAGAAAACCTGGGGCACCTGGGTGGTTCAGATGATTAAAGTCTGCCTTCAGCTCAGGTCATGATCCCCGGGTCCTGGGATCAAGCCGCATGTCAGGCTCCTGGCTCAGTGGGGAGCCTGCTTTCGCCCTCTGCTCATTCTCTCTCTCAGGGTGTATCTCTCTCTGTCAAATGAATAAATAAAATCTTTTTTTTAAAAAACTGTATTTTTCAAAGATAAATGAGTTTGAGTCTCTTGAATTCTAAAATGAGGGTCTTAAAAATTGTGCAGTGTATATATAGATAGATAGAGATCTCTATATGCCCTGACTCTTTAGAGAAATCTTTACCACACTCTCTAAATTAATATTAAGAATAATATTAGTTTTAGCACTCTTCCTTATTTTTCTTCTGCCCAATATGGCAGTACTTTAAAAAGCCCAGTAACCACAGTGAAATCAGTCACACCGAATCTGCCACTTTATTGGTATAAGTGCCACTTCGAAGCCTCCTAGTTTAAAAAATTGTTTTTAAACTTTCAGAATTGATCAGGAAGGGTGCTGATTTATTTCAAATAAACCTCAAAACCTTAATGTAGTGTCAGGCGTAGTGCATTATGGTCAAATATTTTATGACAACCCCGCTCTACTGAGCCTTGTAAATAAGGTATTCTGTAAAGTGCCTGCCAGTTAATAGACGCTCACTGAGTACTCTCTCCTTACTTCTTCCCCACTCACACTGAAGGAAAAGAAAATGGTCCAGAGTGGGGAAAAGAGAGAGAATCCACGAGTTTGATTAAAATTTTTGTTTGGGGGTCAGGAAAGTACGGCAGAATTCTACTAACGCTTTGAAATAGGCGGGCTGGTGCCTGAGTGCTTGCTGCCTAGTTTCCGTCTTCAGTCCTCTTCATCTGAAGCTTTTGACTTAGAGGATGTGGGAGAGAGAAAATTGAGTCTGTTGTAGAGCAGTATCAGTGTGCTTATTCCAGCAAGAAAGAGGATTGATCGGCGATTCAAAAAAGGCTACTGCGGAAAGACAGGTTACATATTTTTTTTTCAAAACCCCAATTCTGGGTTTCTTAACTTTTAGCACCTGTGGTACAACTTCATCAGCTTAATACCTATGTAAATTGGCTAGTTTTAATCACATATTTCCTAATTGCTGAGCCTTACATTTATCTTACTAAAATCTGAAAACATAAAATTGTTGCCTTGACGTTGTCTTTACAGATTGATGTTCCAGAAGGAGGAAATGGGAAAAGAGAATCTGTTTCATCTCACTGTGTTAAGTAAGTTTGATTTGTGTTCTTTTGCACAAAATGCAAAGGAGGCAAGCATTTATGTCATAAAGAATTACCAAACTTCAAACACTTCACATGTGTGATTATTCACTTCTCAGTGTGTCTTTGTAATGATGAGGGTTTAAAAAGCCTTAGTGGTGGGGGGGAGGGGTACACCTGGCTGGTGGAAGAGCATGTGACTCTTGATCTCAGGGTTGAAAGTTCAAGCCCCATGTTGGGTGTAAAGATCACTTAGAAATAAAATCTTTTTTAGAAAATAAGTGAATAATGGGTGCCTGGGTGACTTAGTTGGTTGGGCGACTACCTTTGGCTCAGGCCATGATCCTGGAGTCAGGGGTTCCAGTCCTACGTCAGGCTCCCTGCTTGGCTTCTGCTCAGGCTCCCCCTGACCTGCTGCCTCTCCTGCTTTCTCTCTCTCTCATTCTCTCGCTCTCTCTCAAATAAATAAATAAAATCTTTTAAAAAAATAAATGAATAAATAAAAATAAAAAGCCATAGTGGATTAAAATTCTGATAAATGCAACATGCCGATAGAAGCTGGCAGGAGCAATGCTCCATGTCATGCAGGACAGACAGACAGCCACAGACTAACTCCTGCAGCTTTCCACACACAGCCTGGCCTGAGTTCAAGCAGAGACAGGTTCGTTATCTGATGCATTTTGCTTGGGCCTTCTGTCTATCTACCAACAGACTATTTAGAAGGTTCAGATACCTTTGTCACTGAAAATATTTTAACCTTATAGAAATAGGAACCCTACAAAAACTGCTAGGCATTTTATATTGTTTTGTTTTTAAGAGGAATGAGAAGAAAGTAAAGGAAGAGTTAAGGTGGAGAGGTCTACCTTTATGCCTAAAGACCTTTCCGTGAATTTATATACCCTTTTACGCACCACCGTAACTGCTTTGTGATTTAAAACACTGCCACACTGCAACTTTATATTCCAGTTAGAGGAGCAAATTAGTAGAATTCACTCCCTGCTGAAGACTGTAAACCTGTCTTTGAATAGGTCAGACATAAGGAGATGCTCCCCAAGGACTTCAGAAAATAAATGCAAAGGTTACCACAAATAAGAAAACTTCTGATGTCACAATAGTTGAATTCTATCTCAGGTTCAATTTGTCTCCTATTTCTAAGCAGTGTTTACTGTGTCAGCAGGTTGAATTTAAAGTGGGCTTTCGCAGCCGTTGGTCCATTGACTGGACCTAAATAAGACTTTGATTGGTGAGGGGACCGACCTTGTCTCCTCAGGCAGTTGTGTCTCCCGTGACTGTTGCTTCTGAGTCTCCGACTGAGACTTCCTTTCTGAAGCCTTAAATCTAAGGTTTGGTATTAAACCGTGCCTTCCAGAGACACCGTTTTATCTCTACTTTCACCTTATTTTTAGTCACAATTGTAGATCATTGAAGGATTGTTCTTATTCTCAGAAGTGAAGCCTTTTTAAAGGTGATTACAGAAATCATCTTTTAAAAAAACCACATTGGGACGCCTGGGTGGCTCAGTTGGTTAAGCAGCTGCCTTCGGCTCAGGTCATGATCCCGGCGTCCTGGGATCGAGTCCCACATCGGGCTCCTTGCTCATCAGGGAGCCTGCTTCTTCCTCTGCCTCTGCCTGCCATTCTGTCTGCCTGTGCTTGCTCTCTCTCCCTCTCTCTGACAAATAAATAAATAAAATCTTTTAAAAAAAAGTAAAAAAAATTTAAAAACCGCATTGGGGCGCCTGGGTAGCTCAGTGGGTTAAGCTGCTGCCTTCGAATCGGGTCATGATCTCAGGGTCCTGGGATCGAGTCCCACATCGGGCTCTCTGATCAGCAGGGAGCCTGCTTCCCTCTCTCTCTCTCTGCCTGCCTCTCTACCTACTTGTGATCTCTCTCTGTCAAATAAATAAATAAAATCTTTAAAAAATAAAAATTAAATAAAAATTAAAAAACCGCATTAAGTTTACGGTTGTTACAATTTTCCCAGTTTCTGTTTTCTTCCAACTTCCTGGTTGTGAAGACCACGTATCCCTATAGACAACTCACGGATGAGTCACCACGTGTTGCGGTCTCCTCTGCCCAGCTGATGCCCATTGCCTTCTGCTGCGGAAGTTCCGTGTCTTGCCCCAAGATTCTCAGGGTGGGCGCTCCTAAACTCAGCTCCTAAACCTTCTCCGATTGAGAGGGTTCGGATGCGGCCATGGATTTCTGTGGCCCGGGCATACACAAACATGCAATGAAGTAAAGGTGACCAAAAGATGACCAGTGTAGACTGACCTCTCTCCCTCCAGACCCTCATTTGGAATTCTACATGTACTCTGTGACCCCGACTTTGGCCTTTCTTCTTTACTCTTTTTGAGAGTATAGGTTCATATCTAGAAAGTAAGGACTATCATTTAGAAATATAGCTTACTCTTTTCCACAGGAATTTTTAAATTATGCCTCATGTATCTTGTTCCACAATAAACACAGAATACATGTTTATTGAAAGACCGAGTGCAGGTTTTACAGCATTTTGAAAGTTAGTACTCCCTAGGTTAACCCACAGCTTGATCTTTGTTCAGGGGCCCAAGATGTGTCGCTCGGTTTGAATATATTGGAGACCAGAAGGATGAGTTAAGCTTCTCGGAGGGAGAAATTATTATTCTTAAAGAGTATGTGAGTGAAGAATGGGCCAGAGGAGAACTTCGAGACAGAACTGGGATTTTTCCCCTTAATTTTGTAGAACTCGTGGAGGACCATCCCACCTCTGGAACAAATGTTTTCAGTGAGTATGGAGAATATGGTTTTTTATTATGTTCTATCCTAATTCAACTAAACCAAATAATAGGATAATTCTTGAGCTGCTTAATAATTTATATTTTTTTAAGTAGAAAGAAAAATTATTTTTAAATTATAATAATCATTATTGGGATAGCCATTACTGTGGTAATCTCTCAAAGATCTGGCATTGGTGTTTTAGGTAATTAGCAATTGCTTCATATCAGAAATTGTAAAGAATCATAGACTATTAAACAGAAGTAGACTATCTAGTATAACTAATGTGTATCCTCCACTTCTCAGTAAAGAAAACAAGCCCAAAGAGGATGGTACTGGTCAGAGTTATCCAGGACATGAAGAGACTGATCTAGAGTCCCCGAATTTTTATTCTCTCTCTGTGGTTTTTCTCCAACATCTATTGCATCTCCAATAGCAACATCTAAAGTTTTAACTTTTTTTTTTTTTTTTTCCTTAAACATAGGCACAAAAGTACCACCCAGGACCAAAAAAGAAGATTCTGGTGCAAATTCTCAGGTAGGCTGCTTGAATAGGCAACTGTAGTGAAAACTGCTTTCAACTCTGGGAGGAATATTAAAATCATAATTAACAAGAGAAAATGTTATAAACCATTTTTCAATTCACGGAGCAAATGTTTGAAGTAAATGGTTAGAAGGTTACTGTCTTTATTCTGTATAATAGAGCTCATAAAGATGGGTTAGGAAGACATGCAAACAGGGTACCTAGGTGACCCAGTCATTAAGTGTCTGCTTTTGGCTTAGGTCAGGTCATGATCCCAGCGTCATGGGATCAAGCCCTGCATTGGGCTCCCTGCTCAGCAGAAGCCTGCTTCTCCCTCTCCCACTCCCCCTGCTTGTGTTCCCTTTCTTGCTGTCTCTCTCTCTGTCAAGTAAATAAATATTTTTTAAAAGACGTGCTATTTCTTTTATAAAAACAGAGACATGATCAGAATATTCATAAAAGAGATACCATAAGTGACTGATACTAAAAAAAAATTTAAAGGGCGCCTGGGTATCTTGGTTGAGCATCTGATTCTTGGTTTCAACTCAGGTTGTGATTGAACCCCACATGCTCAGCACAGAGTTTGCTAGAGGTTCTCTCCCTTTCCCTTTGTCCTTCCCCTTGCTTCCCCGACCCCCAAGAGGGGAAAAAAAGGTTTTCTTCACAAAGATGGTCATGGTGGTGTTTGTATAATGGGAAAAAATTAGAAGCAACCTAAATATGACCATTATTCGGAGGATGTTCTGAGACCATGAATACTAGATTTATAAAGTAAATGTCATGGGAGGAAAACATATAGGGAAATTGAATAGATAGCATAAAAGACTGACTAGAAGAAAATATATTTAAGTTGCTGTAAGGGGTGGGTTTTTTTTTCCCAACTTCATACATTTTCCAACTTGCCAAATGTTTGGGAACATTTTATTATTTTTATAGTGGGAAAGAGAAAAAATATTAAAAATGTTATGCTGTATAATGTGACTTTAGAGTGTTTAAATGGAATAGGAATGTGGGTGATTGCCATTGCTTTTATGACCTATTTTAGAAGAGTGAGCCTGATGGGGTCATTGTTTATCAAAACGTCACTGGTAATTGGGCTGTGTGTCTCTAAATTCTTTAATCCCTGCTCACTGATAAAGTCAAACAGGAAGGTTGGGGACTACAGTTCTCCAGAAGGAAATGTTCACATTAGTTGCCTGCATTTCTTAGGGGTTGAAAGTGCCATTCTTGAAGATGGGTTACTCAAGTTCAAGAAAAAGAGGGAGTTTGTTTGTTTATATTTTTGTTTTTGTATAGTAACCCATCAGTTGTGGCAAACTTCAGCTACGCTAGGTGCTGTGTCCAGCGTGCAACCTGCATTACCTCATTCTGCCCTCACAACAACACTGAGCAGTACTAACATGAATCTGAGGCTCGGTTCTAGAACCCAGGCCTGTCTGGCTCCAAGCCTTTGCCTTCGCATTTTCCTCTCCTCCCTGCTTGAGCTCCTCGAACATGGGGTTCCCATCCTGACTTGGCAGAGACATGTTTTTACAGAGCAAAACCTTCCTCTGTTGGATGTGAGGTAAAAGCATTCTTGTTGGAGCGTTTCCTCATACTAGCCCACCATGTTTGGGTCATTACCGTGCCAGCCTTAAAGCTAACTATATACCTCACAAAATTAAAAGTGTGAATAATGAAGTCCCACGTGATGGAATCTGATAGCCTGTGAATCAGGTAAAGATCTGGAATTAACAGACTGCCCATTCTGAGCCTTCCTAATTTAGGTAAAGAAGAGCTTTACTGAAAATTATATGCTTCACCAGAATTTTTCAAAGTGTCATAAATACTATACGTAAACACCATATGCTTTTACCTAACGTTTTTAATGTAACTCATGTTACAGATGTTATTTTAAGATCACAATTATACGGTGCCTGGGTGGCTCAGTGGGTTAAGCCTCTGCCTTCAGCTCAGGTCATGATCCCAGAGTCCTGGGATCGAGTCCCGCATCGGGCTCTCTGCTCAGCAGAGACCCTGCTTCCTCCTCTCTCTCTGCCTGCCTCTCTGCCTACTTGTGATTTCTCTCTCTGTGTATCAAATAAGTGAATAGAATTAAAAAAAAAAAAGATCACAATTAGAAAAAAGGTTTTGCTTAAGCATTGTATGTATACCTTAAAAGCCAAAAAGCCGCAAATCTCATCATATCTGTCATTTGGAATTCTCTTTTAAGAAAAAAGTTATTGGAAGCTTTTATTTCTGAAAGTTGGTAGGAAACATAAAGTCTTGGGTGATTTAAAGAAGACTTCAGGCTTTGAAATCTTTAACCCCTTAGCTTTTCTTCTTTTTTCTTTCCCCCACTACTTTTTTAAGCTTTGTAGGAATCAACGTCAAATAAAATCTCACATTTCAAACTTGTGGTTTGTAACAGGATGATAGTCTTTCTGGAGAATGGTGTGAAGCCCTTCACAGTTTTACAGCAGAGACCGGTGATGACTTATCCTTCCGGAGGGGAGACCGGATCCTGATCCTTGAGCGTGTGGACTCTGACTGGTACAAGGGCAGACTGCGTGACAGGGAGGGGATCTTCCCAGCAGTCTTCGTGCGGCCCTGCCCAGGTATGGCAACTGCAGAAATGACTGTTTCTCTAGAAGGGGAGCCTAAGACCTTTGGAAATGGTAGATATTCCTTTCCCCTCTGGCCATGCTCAGTTTAACTTGCTTGCCTGTATTTGAAAGAGTTGATTCATAAATGTATGCAAACTCTCTTGTTTTGGGGGGAAAATAAAGACAAAAATGCCTTCACTTAATAATGGCTAATTTTGTCTACTAAATGTATGCTGTCTAGTTTTATTCCTGGTAAGAAAACATCATATTTTTGCAAGCTAAATAAATACAAAATTAATTGAAATTATTCTGTCCCAGGAATGAGAAGGGGGGCTTCTTGAAATGTTTGATTTGTGTTTTAGTCCAGTGTCTCTCTCTATATATTTGGATTTTTGGTGTCTTCACAGCAGAGGCAAAAAGTATGTCTGCTTTGGCATTGAAGGGGAAGAAGGCCAAAGCCTTGTATGATTTCCATGGGGAGAATGAAGATGAACTTTCCTTCAAGGTGAGAATATGTATCTTTTTGTAACTGCATTAAATGGTTGTAAATTTTGAAGTGTCTTCCAGTGAAGAGGGGAACATTTGGGTGGAGTCTTGATTATTAGTCAGGAATGAACAGATCTTAGACCCTAACTCTAATGGATAGGATTAGAGAAGGTGAATAGGGCACATTTAAATTATCAGCAAGGCATTTAAGTACTTAAAACCTTACCGCCCCACAGTCCCCAAACAAATTCCTTATTCCTGGGCCTTGTAACATCTGAGCTCAACAATACTGGAATTTTCATTGGTAGCCCTAGTGAAGGATAATTCTCTCCATGGCCTTTGCAGCCTGCTACTATCATGTCTTCGAAATCAATGGAAGAATCAGATGGCTCCTGCCACAGCTGGCCACGGCAGCAGGCTTCGTAAAACACTGGAGTCTTGTCTACGAAGATACTGACTAGACTTTGGGGAAATGATCCCAAAAGGTTATGCTCCTATGCGAAGGCTTATTTATTTATTTATTTAAGTCATCTCTACACCCAACGTGGCACTTGAACTCATGCCCCTGAGATCAAGAGTCGTACAGTCTTCTGACTGAGTCAGCCAGATGCCCCTGCAAATGTGTTGTTTTTGTTTTTTGTTTTTAGCAGCCTAAAATTCAATTTTACTTTACCAAAGAAGTACCTCCTCTTTTTTGTTTGTTCTTTTTTGTTTGTTTTTTAAAGAGTAAGAACAGAATATTTCCTCTGACCATGGTCAGAGGAAGGCACTCAGGACAGGACCTTGGGACTGTTCCAAGAGGAAAGAGGGTGGGTTTCCTTCAGTTGCCATCAGAGCAGCCTGCGTCAGATGCTGGGAAGTTCTCTATCACCGGATACTCGGCCAGAGGCAGAGTTGCCATAGAAAAAATTAAATCATCAGGGAGTGATTGGAGAAGATGAGACTTAAAACAGTGGGTACCCCACCAGCTATCAAAAGCAAAACAAGGGAGATGAAGATGATTCTGGGAAGTCGTGGAGTAAGGGGCATGCGAAGATAAGTCAGTAGAAAGTTGCTAACTTTCCTATTTTGTTATGGAGTTTTCCATTCTTCTGGGAGTTTCTTCCTTTTCATATTAAAATGTCATTTCTCTTATAAAATGCTGTGAGTAAATACTATTTATTATGCAGAATTATAATTTGGTAACCTTGTATCAATTCCCTTTTTTTCTCCTTAATTTCTTGGTTCTCAAAATCCAAATGTTTGGAAACTGTTGCCCTCATCTTTTTCAGTCATGGGAATCAGTGGCTCAAAGTTCATTCTTTTTATTGTTACATAAAATGTTACTGCAAGTGAACAATCTGGATTCAAACTTTTTGGATGTTATTTTGGCCTTTGTTTAAGTTATGTCAGTGTCAATAACAGAATTCACAATATTCTCCAGAAAATAGGGTGTCTTCATTTTACAAATGACTGAATATAAACAGGGTAGTTCCTGAGTTTTTTTTAGCTTAAGGGATTCATTGTTAATCTTTAATATTTTATTAAATATTCACAGAATATTAGTAGAACTTTTTTTGAAAAAGAAATTTTCCTCGCCATCAGAAAACTGACATAGTATGTACATATAGACCAGAGCCAAAAAAAAAAAAAAAATGGTTTCATTTAACTATTATGTTATAATTTAGGAACCAGAAGGAACTTATTTATAATAGAAACTTTGAACAGCCAGAATTTTTACAGATTTTGGCAGAGTAAAGTAAATTAATGACATTTGATAGTCAGCATTTTCCCCTTCCATTTTCCATAAAGAAAGGCCTTAAATCAAACCATTTTTAGAGGGCAGTGTACTAGTGCTATAAATAAAATCCATTTAGCCTGATAAAGATATTCTTAAAAGTAGCCAGGGTCATCCTGAACCATTATAGAATCTTAAGCCCAGATTCTAAGAAATGGTTAGAATCCATAAAGAACAAAATAGTTTCAAGAGAAAATTTCAAAAATGATGTCTTCATCTGTTGAGGAATTATAATTCACGCACGAATAAGACATATAGTCCCTTTGACTAACTTGATGAGGGTAAATCAGATGTTCTGAGTCAGGGAGAAGCTCTTTAAAGACAGGAATGAATATAAATTTGATTGTTAGACCATAGAAGCATGGAATGAACTAAATGGTAAAGGAGGATACCATTATGTGGAGGAATGAATGTACAGTACAAAATGCTCAGGATGTTGAGAAAAGGCAATGATAAAAGTAAAAAATCCACTGTAAATTGTGATGGCCATGTACCCCAATGGTTAGCAACACCAGCCCTGAAATCGCACTGGACTGGACTCCTGACCCTACCACTGACTAGACATGCAACCCTGCGGAAGCTGTTGAATCTCTCTGAGCTTCAGAGAGATTTAAAATGAAGAAGTCCATAAAAATATCTCTCTCATGGGGCGCCTGGGTGGCTCAGTGGGTTAAGGCCTCTGCCTTAGGCTCAGGTCATGATCCCAGGGTCCTGGGATCGAGCCCCAAATCAGGCTCTCTGCTCAGCAGGGACCTGCTTCCTCCTCTCTCTCTGCCTGCCTCTCTGCCTACTTGTGATCTCTGTCTGTCAAATAAATGGATAAAATCTTTAAAAAAAAAAAATTCTCAAACAGCAAAATAACAGCGTCCACCCCTAGGACTGTGGTGTTGTTTAAATGAGTTAATTCCTGTAAAGTACACAGAGTAGAACTACCTATGGTAAACACATGGGCTCTCTTACCTTCAAGTCTTTGCTTAAATGTCACCTTTAGGGGGGTGTTCCCTGACTGGAACTAATGAGATGTGAACCCCACTTTCTGTCCTCTTGGGCCAGCTTATTTATTTGCCTCCCTACTCTAAAATGAGGTCCTTGGGGGCCTGGGTGGCTGAGTGGGTTAAAGCCTCTGCCTTTGGCTCAGGTCATGATCCCAGGGTCTCGGGATCGAGCCCCACATCGGGCTCTGTGCTCAGCAGGGAGCCTGCTTCCCCCTCTCTCTCTGCCTGCTTCTCTGCCTACTTGTGATCTCTGTCAAATAAATAAATAAAATCTTTTTTAAAAATAAATAAATAAATTTTTATTTATTTATAATAAATTTATATTTATAATAAATTTATTAAAAATAAATAAATAAATAAAATGAAGTCCTTATTCCTTGCTGTGTCCATAATATTCAGAACAGGGTCTGACACATACTGGGTGCTCAGGAAGTAATTGTTACATGAAAAATCTATATATAATTATAACATATATGACATCTAGGACTGTTCTTAAAGAAGAATTTGAGATTAGGAGTAGTGAATTGGGGGGCACAAAATGCAAGTGGGAAAATAAAAGTGCAGTAAGGGTGACAATGGTGAAGGAACGGGCTCTGAGAAGAGGCATACAAGCAGAGGGTGTCATAGGTCTCCATCATCTGTGTGGCCTATCATGTAACCCACTGGGCAGATCAAGATCAGCGAGTGACATCAAGAGAAGATTAACCATGCCTCTTCAAGGAGGCTGCTTTCCACACTTATTCGCAACAGAAAATAATCATTCTTTCCAATTTTTGTCTTCTGACAGGCTGGAGACATCATAACAGAGCTGGAATCTGTAGATGATGACTGGATGAGTGGAGAACTAATGGGAAAATCTGGAATATTTCCCAAAAACTACGTTCAGTTTTTACAAGTCAGCTAAAGGTGAAGATTGTGTTCTTTGGCATAAGCACTCACTTGAACAATTACTTTGACTATCAGATACGTTTTTGCACTATTTTTGTAAACTGAAAGAAATATCTGTGCTCTACATGGTACACTAGAATTTTCTGAAAGCAGAATATGTCTAGGTTTTGTAGTCCGCTTTCATTCACAGTAGAAACATGCACGTGGAAACCCGTGAACCACCCTGGTATCCTACCAGGGAGGACGTCTGGTGGGATCAGCAAGGCAGGTACACACTTCCCCCAGGGAAAGCGTCAGGTGGCGTGGCGGCATGGGGAGGCTTATGAGCAGAGCTTGCACTTGGACATCTTGACCTCAACACCAGGAAATTGACCATGCTTCTTCATTTTTCACTTTAGTTTAAAAAGAGGACATTTGATAATTTGATATTCTCTGTGCTGTAACTGTCAGGACATGGTTGGTAATCTAAATTTCATTTTTGACATTCAAATTAGTTCTAACCATTTAAGCCCATTATCCTTATTACCAGGGCAAATCTTTGCTTCCGGTGGGGCAGTCTATTAACTAGCTGGAGCCTTTATAAGCACTTGGTAAATCAGCTCGTGCTTATCAAATGCTTCTTTTGTTACTAAGTATTTTTCCCTTTGTCCAAGGATTTAAAGGGGGTTAGAATTTGATGTATCTTAGTCAAAAGAACCAAAACCATCCTGAAATGCCTTGCTAATACAACTAACCCTTCCACATACCGTCCACACCTTCTTTCTTCCATGTATACTTCATGCTAACAGGGTTATTATAAAGCACATTTTCTGAATCTGCAATCATTCTTTTGACAATTACTGGTACCCAAAGAAAAATTCGTTTTCTTTGTGTTACCCCAGTAATACATAGAAACCTGTGTCTTGTTATAGTGGTACATTATGAATCACATATATCTCAGAATACAGAGCAACTGTTAAGAGAGAAAACGCCAGACCCCCACAGCTCGTTTCTTCCTTATAATCAGAATGAAAAATAACTGAAGAAGACCCAAGGCTGATAATTCTTTGGGTTTTTGTCCCCAGTTTATTCCTGCGCAAATTATTAGTGTAAATTAAAAAAAACACTTTCCTGCTATCCATTTGTTATGCATTCCAGACTTAAGATAAAAGTGGTTCTTTACGTGATTGAATCAATTACAGTTTATGGGCTTAAGCCAAATAGGTCGAAGACAATCTTCCAGACAGATCAATGGAATAGAATTTCACTGGAAATGTAAAACACTTCCCCAACAGCCCTCACGGTTTTCTTCCATTTTTGAGAAGAGTTTCATATGCTTGGCCACTTTTTAGCTTTTGCCATTGTTTCCCATTGTCCAAAAAGTTTGGCAGCCAGTTGTCAACAATTATTTGAACACCCTGTGGGTTCTGTAAGGGAGGAGATGTTTACTTTGTCTTTGATAGAATTTCATTTTTCAGTTACATGGTTATAATTGATTTTGGAGTAGGGGAGCTATTTTTCATACATTTTAGTTAGAGGACATTATAAAGAAAACTTGTCAAATCTCACTTAAGAGTAATTTCACAAGAAATTAATGACTTAGAGTATTATCTCAAATAAATTCTTATTTGCAGTAAGGTGCACAACAGCTGGAAGTGGGGGATGTGTCTGGAATAGGACATGAGGTATATTATTTTGCCTATAATTGTGACATCATATATCAAAGATCGTGAAAGCCTAGCTTTATTGGAGAAAAATATCCCTCTTAAATTTTGGCCTTGTGTTAGCAGAATGATAAGTGCAATAGTTGTAAATCTACTTGACACTATAATAAACTGAAATGAACTTTTCAAAGTCCTTTTCTCATACTAGACTGAATTTTTTGAGAATGGAGATGGTACCTTTGTGTCTCCAGCCCTTTGCACCACACAGGGCTCAATAAACGGTTGGTTGGTTGGTTGGTTGGTTGGTTGGTTGGTTGGCTGGTTGGATAATTGGTAGATTGGTTGGTTGGATGGAAAGATTTCACACACAGCAGTACTATCTTGGATACACCAAGATCTAATATCTTACCTCTTTAACTTGTTGACAAAAGTTTTTATTGAAACAAAATTCTGTTTTGTATCATTTCACTCCTTCAAGGCACCTTTTTTGCTTGCCACTTACTACCCACTCAACTGACAAGAGGCCAGGATGTTGCTCAGGATGGGTTTTCATAGGAACCTCCTTATTCTCTGTATTGATTGAACCTAATTTTTATACTCAGTGAATTTCATAGGGGAGAAATAAGAATGTATTACTTTTCATTTCCATAATTTTAGATGAAATCTGATAGTGTACATCCAAAGCCTACTCAAACTAGAATCTTCAAATCCTTTGTCGTTAGTGGGTTGAAACTAGAGAAGTCATTTGATACATTATTCTCATCCTTTTGAAATACTTAAAGTAGATTTTTTTTAAAAAAAAGATGTCCTTGTTTACATAGCTGAGCGGGGTGGGGGGTAATGCAATGTATCATTGTGCTTGTGGAAATCACAGGTTTTTAAATATAGCCTGAAACATTCATAGTGAAAAATCATCAGTCTTTGTCAAGATTTTTTGTTAGAACTAGCATTCGAAAAAAACACAATACTCTTCTATAGTATTTGTTATCCATCAACTCTTAAAGGTAATTTTTGATTTTTATTCAGTTTCTTAGGCCTAGATACATATATCTAGAGACATATTGATGGATATTTGGGCTAATTATAATAGGAGATATTCATTATAATCATTAATGGTTTATTCCTTTTTATGGTTAATTCCTTTTAATTAATGCCAGATGCACATGGGCCTTATAATTCATAACTCAATGCCATTTTGAATACTTAAGAGTGAATTTTTTCAGAACTAAGAGGAAAACATTTTCTAACCTATGCTTTTTTACTTCACTGTAATGCTAGAGGGGAAAAAAAAATACAAAGCCTAAGTCAGAACAACAGCACCATCTAGGGGCCTCTCTCCTAATTGCAAGCTCGTCCCGTTAAACCACAGAAGAGTCTGCACACCAGAGCTCAACCTGCAGAGGGTAAATGATTTGCCTAAGGTCATACAGGTATGGCAGAGCCTAAAGCAAAACCTAGCTAGCTCTACTGATTCCCGGTTGAGTACCTTTTCCCATTTGTTGTGCTAACATGATGCATTTCTCTCTAGCAATTAAATGAGTAGATCTGTTTTTCCTGTAAACATAACTTCTCAGATACGATACATATGATTAGAATGAGTTGCAGAACGTGTTGTGATGAGCACTGGGTGTTATGTGTAACTAATGAATCATTGAACACTATATCAAAAACTAATGATGAACTATATAGTAGCTAACCGAATATAATAAAATAAATAAGTGACAGTTAAAAAAAAAGAAAGAAAGAATTGGGCGCCTGGGTGGCTCAGTGGGTTAAGCCTATGCCTTCAGCTCAGGTCATAGTCTCAGGGTCTTGGGATGGAGCCCTGCATAGGGCTCTCTGCTCAGCAAGGAGCCTGCTTCCCACCCCCTCCCCCCACCGGCCTGTCTCTCTGCCTGCTTGTGAGCGCTCTCTGTCAAATAAATAAATAAAATCTTAAAAAAAAAAAAAAAAAGTTGCAGAGAATAAATTACAGCCTTAAATTTATTTCTCTTCAAGAAAAAAAGAAAATTCCTTCTTGGCTTCTCAATTTTATGTAGACAGTTTATATTGATGGTACCTAAAAACTCAAACATAAACTGACCATTAATGGGGTTTCCTTTTTGGCTTAATAGGGAATTTATGAATGCTTGAAACACCAGATCATGAAAAGGTGTTTCTATGGGCTGTGCTCTTGGTAAGAGCAAAAATTCCTAAACCTAAGTTTTCATGTAGTGCAAAACACTGTTACAGTATTTTGTAGTCTAATAGATTAACTCAGGCACTGTTAAGCCAATAAATTTATATTTCAGAGTCTGGATTTTTTAAGGAATCTTAATTGTATATAAGCCATGGATTGTTTATCTTCGAATACTGCAAATTAAGTAATAACTCACTGAAATATTTTTCAGAAGAAATAGTGATTCAGATTCCTTTAGAATTTAGAAAGGAAAGGAAATTTAGAAAGGAAAATTACCTGTTGGTTGTCTATCCTCTTTTAACAGGAATCAGCTGACAGTCTTAATACCAAAATAGCATTATTTAGTTCTTCTTCACAATTAAAATAAAAAGGACAGTGGCATTTATTTCTCTAGTCGTATCTAAGTTTATTTATTCCATAGAGTCCTGACTCGGGACCACTGAGGCCCACCACAGTATTCTCCTGATCCCAACTAGCCAACAGCCGAAGGGCAGATTTGTTACTTCCAAAGAGCATCAGAGCATGTCACTAACCCTTCAATTCAGTACTCTGCCTAAGATCGCTCTCTACAGAGAAAGCTCGTTAATATTGGAGGTTCATTTCCAGACCACTGCAATAAAGTGAATATCACAACAGAGCAAGTCAAATGAATATTTTGGTTTCCCAGTGCGTATAGAAGTTATGTTTACACTATGCCATAGTCTGTTAAGTGTGCAATAGCATTAAGTTTTTTTTTAAAAGAAACAATGTATATACCTAAATTTAAAATACTTTATTGCTAAAAAATGGAACCATATCTGACCTTTCAGCCAGTCAAGACATAATCTTTTTGCTGGTGGAGGGTCTGGCCTCAATGCTGATGGCTGCCGACTGACCAGGCTGGTGGCTACCGAAGGGTGGGCTAGTTGTGGCAATTTCTTAAAATAGGACAACAGTGACGTTTGCCACATTAATTGACTCTTCCTTTCATGAACAATTTCTCTGTGGCATTTGATGCTGATTGATAGCATTTTACCCACGGTAGAAGAATTTTCAAAGTTCGAGTCAGTCTTTTCAAACTAAATTTACAGAATATTCTAAATCCTTTGTTGTCATTTCAACAATATTCACAGCATCCTTAGCAGGGGTAGATGCCATCTCAAGAAATGGGTTTCTTTGCCCAGCCATGAGAAGCAGCTCCATATCCCTTCAAGTTTGATCATGAGATTACACCCACCCAGTCACATCTTTAGGCTCCACTTCTAATTCTAGTTCTCTTGCTCGTCCCATCCTGTCTGCAGTTACTTCCTGCATGAAGTCTTGAACTCCTCAAAGTCATCCTTGAGGTTTGGAACGCACTTCTTCTAAACTTCCGCTCGTGTCGATATTCTAACATCTTCTCATGAATCACAACTGTTCTTCATGTCATTTAGAATGCTGAATCCTTTCAGAAGGTTTTCAGTTTACTTTATCCAGATCCATTAGAGGAGAAACTATGGCAGCTATAGCCTTAGGAAATGTATTTCTTAAATGAGATCACTCAAAAGTTGAAATTACTCCTTGATCCACAAGCCACAGGATGGGTGTTGTGTTAGCAGGCATGGAAACATTGATGTTGTCCATCAGAGCTCTCGGATGACCAGGTGCACTGTCAATGAGCAGTCATATTTTGAAAGGAGTCTTCTTCTCTGAACAGTAGGTCTCTACAGTGGGCTTAAAATATTCAGTAAACCGTGCTGTAAACAGATGTGCTGTCATCCAGGCTTTGTTGTTCCACTGATAGAGCACAGGTACAGTAGATTTACCGTAACTCATAAGGGCCCTAGGATCTGAGGAATGGTAAATGGCTTCAGCTTGAAGTCACCAGCTGCATTTGCCCCCAACAAGGGAGTCAGCCTGTCCTTTGAAGTTTTGAAGCCAGGCACTGACTTCTCTCTAGCTATGAAAGTTCTGGATGGCATCTTCTTCCAATGTACAACTGTTTCATCTCTGTTGAAAATCTCTTGTTCAGTGTAGCCGCCTTCATGAATGATCTTAGCTGGAACTTCTGGAGAACTTGCTGCAGCTTCTCTGTCAGAACGTGCTGCTTCTTCCTGCACTTTGATGTTATGTTATGTTCCTTAAACCTCATGACCCAATCTCTCCTAGCTCCAGACTTTTCTTCTGCAGCTTCCTCACCTCTCTTCAGCCCTCACAGAATTGAGACTTGGGGTCTTGCTCTGGATTAGGGTTTGGCTTAAGGGAATGTTGTGGCTGGTTTGACCTTCTATCCAGACCACTTTAACTTCCTCCATATCAACAATAAGGCTCTTTTACTTTTTATCATTCTTCACTGGAGTAGCACCTTTAACTTCCTTTGAGAACTTTACCTTTGAATTCACAGTTTGGCTAACTTACGTACAAGAAACTTAGGTTTTGGCCCATTCCCGCTTTCAACATGCTTTCCTCATTAAACATATTCATTTCTAGCTTTTGATTTATAAAGTGAGAGACACACAACTCTTCCTTTCACTCGAACACTTGGAGGCCATTGTAGAGTTATTAATTGGCCTAATTTCAACATTGTTGGGTCTCAAGGAAATAATATAATAGTAATATCAAAGATCACCATTCGGCACACAGCCTCCAACCCTCTTTTCTCCGGTACCAGAAGGAGGCAGTCCTCTTTTCGTGCCTAGCACAGCCATGGCTTGTGGTCCCAAGAAGCACCTGAGGCGTGTAGCAGCGGCAAAGCGTTGGATGCTGGATAAACTGACCAGTGTGTTTTGCTCCTCATCCATCTGCTTGTCCCCATAAGTTGAGAGAATGTCTCTCTCTCATCAGTTTCCTAAGGAACGGACTTAAGTATGCCCTAACAGGAGATGAAGTAAAGAAGATCTGTATGCAGGGTTTTATTAAGATTGATGGCAAGGTCCAAACTGATATGACCAACCCAGCTGGCTTTATGGCTGTCATCAGTATCGACAAGACTGGGGAGAATTTCCTTCTGATCTGTGACACCAAGCTCTTCATCGCATTACACTTGAGGCCAAGTACAAGTTGTGCAAAGTGAGAAAGATCTTTGTGGGGACAAAAGGAATCCCCCATCTGGTGACTCACGAAGTTCGTATCATCTGCTATCCTGATCCCCTCATCAAGGTGAATGATGCCATCCAGATTGATCTGGAAACCGGAAAGATTACTGATTTCATCAAGTTTGACACTGGTAATCTGTGTATGGTGACTGGGGGTGCTAACCTGGGAAGTACTGGTGTTATCACCAACAGAGAGAGACACCCCGGTTCGTTTGATGTTGTTCACATGAAAGATGCCACTAGCAACAGCTTTGCTACCCAACTACCAACATTTTTGATACTGGCAAAGGCAACAAACTATAGATTTCTCTTCCCCGTGGAAAGGAAATCTGCCCCACCATTGCTGAAGGGAGAGACGAGACTGGCGGCCAAACAGAGCAGCCGGTAAAATGGTCCCTAGGTGACATGATTGGAAGTCTTCATACCTAATAAAAGGTCACACAGCACAATAAAAGGAAAAAAAAGATCACTGATCACCAGCATTATAAATATAATAATAATGAAAACATTTGAAATATTGCAAGACTTACCAAAATGTGGCACAGAAACACAAACTGAGCAAATGCTGTTGGAACAGTGGCATCAATAGGCTTGCCCGATGCGGGGTTGCCACAGACCTCCAACTTATGAAAAAAACAAGAAAACAACAACAAAAAAAAACCCAAATGAGCTATACCTGTACTAAGGAGACCAGTGGTGTCTTCTCTTTAACATATGAAATGTCAGAGCTGTTAAAAAATATACAGATCTGAAGGAAAGAACCTAGATGTCCATCAACAGACGAATGGATAAAGAAGATGTGGTGTGAGGGGTGCCTGGGTGGCTCAGTGGGTTAAAGCCTCTGCCTTCGGCTCGGGTCACGATCCTGGGGTCCTGGGATTGAGCCCCGCATCAGGCTCTCTGCTCAGTGGGGAGCCTGCTTCCCCCCTCTCTCTCTGCCTGCCTCTCTGCCTACTTGTGATCTCTGTCAAATAAATAAATAAAATCTTAAAAAAAAAAAAAGGGTGTGTGTGTGTGTGTGTACGGTGGAATACTATGCAGCCATCAAAAGAAATGAAATCTTGTCATTTGCAACAATGTGGATGGAACTAGAGGGTATTATGCTGAGCGAAATAAGTCAAGCAGAGAAAGACAATTATCATATGATCTCCCTGATATGAGGAATTTGAGAGGCAGAGTGGGGGGATGGGAGGTAGAGAAGGAAAAAATGTAACAAGATGGGGTCAGGAGGGAGACAAACAATCTCACAAAACAAACTAAGGGTTGCTAGGAGGAGGGGGCTGTGGAGAGGGTGGTGGGATTATGGACATTGGGGAGGTTATGTGATAAGGTGAATGCTGTGAAGTGTGTAAGCCTGATGATTCACAGACCTGTACCCCTGGGACAAATAATACATTATATGTTAGTAAAAATAATTAATAAATTAAAAATATACAGTGATGAAAAAATTATCAAATTCATTTATATATACAGAGCACTCTCAGGGAAGAAGAATATTGGTGAGCAGACAGAGGCTTCCATCTTTGCTGGTCAGAGGGGCCTGGCTGGGCTATGAGAAGGCTTAGTTGTCCACTGTAATGGGACAGTTTGGGGCAAGGTCAGAAAGCAAGAGAATAGAGGGCACTAAAGCACCGTGCCTCCGGAAGACTAACTGCTAAGTGAGATGATTGCCCCGGTGCGATGTGTCAGGCTGTTCCTGCTGGATCGGGCTGGATGGCTGCTACAGCACATTCTATTTGATGGACACGAGGTGCAACTACTTTATAAAGAGAATAAAGGCAAATGATGAGACCAAAGAAACGGTTCCTCTGGAAAGATGAGACTCAGAAATTCACTCACAAATAGAGCTGCTGAGCAGACCTTGCACACAGCCAGTAGCCAAATCACTCAAACTGGTGTCCAAGTGCACAAAATAAGATTTTCTTCTTTAGAATTTGGTAATAAGGACAACTGCCATCAGGCCATCGATGGCAGTAATAACCATAACCACTGGAATGTTGGACGTTGTGATCAGATCTGGCGTGGTTCCTGGAGATGATGCCCAAGCCTCCGTGCAGAGCCGTACATGGAGCCAAGGTCCTGAATCCTGTGGCGGCCTAGAAGCCCATGACAAGTGTATTTCGATTTGGTTCCAGACCGAAGTAGATATGAAGGAGGAAGCTCATAGAATGGAAAGCATATCCCAGAATGTGACAGACACTAAAATGCAGCAAGTCCATGACCTAGCTGGTTAGATCATTTTTTGTTGTTGCTGTTAATTTGCAGCATGCTTTGCATAAAATGTGTAGAACTTAAGTATGCAATTCTATGAGTTTTGACAATTCTGTACACTCAAAACCATCAATAAATATATAGAACATTTCCATCACCACAGAAAGTTTCTCATGCCGCCTTCCATTCAATGATCACATCCTGCTCTCCTGTCCCACCCCCTGCCCCCTGCAGAGGCAGTCACTGTTCTGATTTCTATCACTAAAGGTTTGTTTTGCCCCTTCTAGGATGTCATAAAAATGAAATAACATAGTATCTACTCTTCTGGTTTCTTTTGCTCAACATATTTTTGAGAGTCATCTTGTTGTGTGTAATATAGTTGGTTCCCTTTTATTTCCCAGGAGTATTTCATCATATGAATACACCACCACTTATCCTGTTGATTTATTTCTAGTTTTTAGCTATTATGAATAAAACTGGTATCTACATTCCCCTCCCCCAGCTTTATTGTTGACTAGTATTAACATTCTTAACTCCTTTGCACACATAGGATTTCACTTCTCCTGGATAAATATCTAGGAGTAAAATTGTTAAGGGGTGAAATAGATAACATATTTAATTTTATTAAAAAGCTGCCTATCTGGGGCGCCTGGGTGGCTCAGTTTAAGGTAAGTGGCCAACTCTTGATTTCAGCTCAGGTCATGACCTCAGGATTGTGAGATCTAGCCCTGCGTCAGGCTCCCAGCTCAGCGGGGCGTCTTTTGAGATTCTCTGCCCCGCCTTCTGCTCACCTTCGCTAGCTCACTCGCTCTCCCTTAAAAAAAAAAAAAAAATGCTGAGTGAAATAAGTCAAGCAGAGAGAGTCAATTATCATATGGTTTCACTTATTTGTGTTGCATAACAAATAGCATGGAGGACAAGGGGAGATGGAGGGGAGAAGGGAGTTGAGGGAAATTGGAAGGGGAGGTGAACCATGAGAGACTATGGACTCTGAAAAACGATCTGAGAATTTTGAAGGGGTGGGGGTTGGGAGGTTGGGGGCACCAGGTGGTGGGTATTGTAGAGGGCACGGATTGCATGGAGCACTGGGTGTGGTGCAAAAATAATGAATATTGTTATGCTGAAAAAATAAAAAAATTTTAAAAAAAATCTTTAAAAAAAAAAAAAACTGCCTGTTTTCCAAAGTGTTGTACCATTTTACACTCCATTAGTGATATTTGAGAGTTCCAGTTACTCCACTTCTTAACAGCATTTGGTTTGTCTTTTTTTTTTTTTAAGATATTATTTATTTTGAGAAATAGCAAGAGAGCACAAGCAGGTGGGAAAGGCAGAGGGAGAAGCAGACACCCACACCGAGCAGGGAGCCTGATGCAGGGCTCGATCTCAGAACCCTGGCTTCATGTCCCAGCAGACACTTAACCACTGAGCCACCGGGGTGCCCCAGCATTTGGTTTTAACAGTCCAATTGTATTGTCTGTTTCTGCCACTGTAGTGAATTATATTTTCTTTTTGAACAGAAATAATTACCGTTCCACAAACAGACTAAGAGCTAGTGATACCTGCAGTAGACTTCGTGAATGGTCTTAGCAAATGGAAGCTCACTACCCTTGCTTTCACACTTGCATTGCCTATCACAATATTATATCCAACAGAGAATTAATCACCAATTAAATTGGTGTGACTGGATATTTAATACTATTAAGGAATTACTAAAAGTTAGAAGTATGTTAATAGAATTGTGGTTATGTTTTTGTTTTTAAGGAATTGTTTTAGACTTACCTGATGAAATATTTACATTTAATATCTGAAATTTGCTTCAAAATAATTGAGAGAAGAAAGTATCAGGAACTGTGCAGTGTTTGACATTTTACCCAACATACAAGCTGAAAAGTTAGCCTGTCACAATTTCATGGATGCTGGCAAAAGACATGAGACTCCTGGGTTAGAAATGAAAGGATTTTTTTACTCATAGCAAACCAATAGCCAAAGCTTCATGTTCATTTGTTCCAGTTTCCCATGCCCCTCAAATCCCACAGAGGCAATGCAAAGGGCCCGTCATATAGTGGATTGCATTCCAAAAGAGGAACACTAAGATTTAGCACTTGCATAGTAAGTGGAAGCAAGCCTGCTCTTTTTCCAGGGGGAGACATCACATCATCCCTCAAGTTGGCCAGAAGGATGCAAACACAAACCTGAGAAATGGCCCCAAAGAGCAAGCAAAGAATTGTATTTTGGGCTTACTCAACAAGCACATGCAGGGACTTGGGCTCTGTAGCAGATCGCTTCTCACAGTTCACTCAGTGTCACGCATTCATAGCCAAATTTGAATTTTTATATGAATATGCTTCTCCATCAACCACTCTGATTAATCAATAGAGGTTAGAATCTCACAGCACATAGCTAAGACTGTCATCAGTTAGACTTGAAGCAACAGATGAAGCCAACGTGTGGTATTGATCTCATTCTCTCTACACATAACCAACTGTGAATAAGCCCAAGAGGGTAGCAGTAGCTCTTATTTGAGGCAGCCATGATTGATTCTAAGGCCAAGCCTTTATTCATTTTATTTTATTTTATTTTTTAAAGATTTTATTTGACAGAGAGAGAGAGATCACAGGTAGGCAGAGAGGCAGGCAGAGAGAGGAGGAAGCAGGCTCAGTGCTGAGCAGAGAGCCCGATGCGGGGCTCGATCCCAGGACCCTGAGATCGTGACCCGAGCCGAAGGCAGAGGCTTAACCCACTGAGCCACCCAGGCTCCCCCTTTATTCATTTTAAACTGTGCAAATGAGTTTCAGCTGATCTGCTCATCTTTGGTGTCATTGTCAATCATTACAGGGGAGTAAGATGGGCAAAAAGCAACCCCTGTCTCCAGTGGACATGACCCATTTTTTTCCCCCATCCAAAAATACAACCAAAAGGGCAAAGGTAACTTCACTTCAGATTTTGCTGTCAAGCGTGATTGGGATTATCATCACATTGGTTTAAGTCACAGGGACTGTCACCAAATAGTTGCAGCTCCAGTTGCCATTTTTGGCATTAACTGAAAGCCACTCAGACATCAAAAGCATGTGATCAGCCAGATCAGATCAAGGTTGTGTTGATCTGCCAGTTTGTACACATTTGCATTTGGGAGCTGCGGTTGATGGCATCAGGCATAGCAGAATAGTTCAGGACCATACATGTCTATACGAGTTTTCTTGGTTTTTTTTGGCACATGGACACAGATAAGAAACCCAGGAGCAGGTCAGACTGTTAGCTGCAACTGCCACATGATTTAGGTAGGAGTTTTAGATTAAGGTTAGCTGTTCTCAACTGGGAGCAATTTTTTTGGCTATTTGGCAATGTCCAATGTCATTATTGTCACAACTAAGGGAGAGGAGCTACTGGCATCTAGTGGGCTGAGGCAAGTGATAACTGCTGACCATCCCACAATGCACAAAACAGCCCTTCACAACACTGAATTTTCTAGCCTAAAATATTAACAGTGCCAAGACTGAGAATGATCTAGGTAACAAAGAGTACATTAATTGCTGCCCTCCCTCCTAGGATCTAAGGTGTTTTCTCCTCCGATGCCGGAGGAGACGTTAATTTCATCTTTTCTCCAATCATCCCCACTTTCACCCAGATCTTTTGTCCTGATTATCACCCAGAAGGCAGCCAAGAGACGATCCTTTTCTGGGGACTGCCATATTCTGTGACCCCCAACTACCTTACTCAGATATGTAGAACCAGGAAAAAGTGAGGGTGGTAGAATCAGAAACCTGTTCCCAATGCCCAGCGATGCTAGCCATGAGATATCCTTCAGACACTGTGCTAAGTGGCCTTTGTGACAAAAGTGGCCCAACGTCAGATCGCAAGTGGTCTGGAAAGCTAAGAACATGGCACGTATGATATTAGTTTCAAGGGCTACAGTTGTATGGTCAGATGATCAGAGTGGAACAGCAACATCATAACCATCAGTTGCCCTGAGTGGTGGCAGCATAGTCCAGTGGAGTCAGCCTGTCAGTAGTCTGTGCCTTCATTCACCTCGGGACACATGGGCCAGCTTTTGGCAGGAGTCACACATCTGGCATGCACGAGAAAGAGTTCTTTGCTGGGTGCACAGCCCTTAATGGTGAACGTGTTGCCATGTGTGGTGGCAATCCAGGTGGTGCAGGCTTGATCAGTAGTTTGATTCTACTAGGTCATGTCAGAGCTGGCCTTTACCAGATGGCCCAACCAATAGCTGCAATTTGTTCCCACAATTCACAGCCCTAAAAGAGGGATGTTTTTAATCTGCCTGAATAGAGTCTTTAAAGTGGCAGACCAGATGGCTAGGCCGTGGGCAGAGTCAGCAAAGGGGACTGTTGATCAAGGGACGGATTGGCAGGTCTGTGAGAACTGCCTCAGCTCACTGAGCAGTGACCACTCCCTTTAGTTCCACATAGCGTAATGAGTACCATCAGCTTGGAGCTTGGCTGAGCCACCAGTGCTTGAGAGTGTGTATTTAGGGGAGGGCCCCCATGAGCTAGCAGCTATGCTTCAGCCAATGGGTTGGGAGACACGGATTCCCAAGAGTAACTGTCACAACCTCATGCAAAATGAAGATGCTAAAGCTGCTGCCATTTTTACTTGACTGGAAAGGCCCACTTACTGAGATGGTATGCTTTCTCCAATACCCAAAGCCTCCAGGGAGTTGGGCCTCCTTTGTAGCCTGTCAAGAGACCTGCCTTGATTACTAAAGGGATTAAATATTCTAAATCCACCCATGTAGTCCCAAGAAACTACTTGGTGAGCAGGTCCCTGAATTTTATTGGTTTTTCAAACATCCCTGTTAGAAGGCTGATAAAAACTAGCCAAGGCCTAGGAGATTAAGGATCCTGCCTTACCAACTAATAGGACATCTACAGAGTGATGTAAAACTCAATGTGTAGCTGTGTTCCAGGTAAACTCTGTGTATACAGAGATTTGAATTTCATGTCATTTTCACATGTAATAACTATTTTTTTTCAGCCATATGAAAACGGAAAAGCCATTCTTAGCTTGCAGGCCATCAAAAAACAGACACTGGCCAGACACAGCCCATGGGCAGTATTAGCCAACACATCCTACAAAAATACAACCTAAGGAGTTTATCACATGGATAGTTAGGCACTACAACAGCTGCCAGGAAATCACAGGCAAAGAAGTCCCCATAAAGGAAACCAATCAAGGGAACAGAACAAATGCTAACAACCTTAATTTATGAAAATTCTGCCTCCAAAAAGAATTGAAATTACATATTTACAGAGTATACTGCATACCTGAGACTATTCAGTCAGAACAACTACCAAGATACATTTTATAAACTCACTGGATTTAAAAAAAAAAAAAAAAAATCTCTGGGCTTCTAGCCAAAACAGAAAGGGACTTAAAAGGGAAAGAAAATTAGAAAAATTCTCATCAGACCTTCATTAGCAATGTAATGTTTAATGGCAGAGGAAAATGCAGGAGCATATTTAAGATGCTCAAAGAAAAAAAACAGTAAAAGCTACTTTCAGGAATAAAGACACAAACTATACTAAACATGCAAGAATTCAGAAAATAATGCCATGAGAACTTCCAGAGGAACTGACCAGAGGACAAGCTTCAAACAAATTTAACTACATAGCTATCAATGCAAGAACTAGAAGTGGGCAATAAGGATATACATACTTGTAGCAATGAAACTACGTTAAGGCCTAAGAGGGAGAATGTAAGTAATGGCTGTGCGCTCAAGCAATGTCAGGCCAGCTGTAAGAATTTAGTGTGCCAGGGCTCTGGGGCGGTTCCGTCAGTTTAGCATTGAACTCTTGGTTCTGGCTCAGGTGGTGAGCTGAGCCCCATGTCCAGCTGTGACTCAGTGCTTTAGTGCTGAGTTGACTTCAGAACCTCTCCCTTTCCCTCCTCTGCCCCTCTCCCCACTTGCACACATGCATTCTCTTTAAAAACACATCTTAAAAATTAGCAGGCCATGTCACATTCTTTAAAAAACTGTCCAATAATTTACACTGGTGGTGGTAAGACAACTGTGCATGCAACGTGGGATGAATAATGATGTCACGTTCTATCATACCATTGTGACATGATTATGTCCATGTCTTTTCCAGCTTTCAGGTGCCACCCACTTCCCTCGGCCTATGGCCCTTTCCCCTTCAAAGCAAGTAACAGCAGAATCCTCACGCTCCATTACCCCAATCTCTTTCTTCTGCCTCGTTTTTCCAGTTAAAAACCTGCAGAATTACATAATGTGCACCCAAATTATCTAGGATACTCTTCCAAGCAATTTTTTTCCCACATTAGTACACACTTTCAAATACCTCTCAACTGTACACATTCAGAAGCAAAAGCCACTTTAAAAAAAGGGCAAAAGCCAGTTTAAGGTCACCTGTTAGGTTTACTGCCTAACCCAATCATGCCTGAACACAAAGCTCTCCAGTAGCTTGTTTTTGAAGTTCCTGTATCCCTGCTTACAGCAGCTGTTTTCCAAGGAAAGACCAAAGTGAAATTGTTCCAATTAGAGTCAAGTAGAGAAAAGCCGTGTGTGAACACTTAGGATCTATGCATTAAGTTTATAAGATTTAAAGGAGAAACAGGAAACAGAATTACCCTTTACATATTTTCCACTGGTTGGAAGTTACCCACCTTCAAGCTGGCCAAGAATGTAACTTAATTAAACCCATCAACAAACAGGCTGAACCATTTTAAAAAATCCAATTACATATCATTTCTGAACCATTTTCAAATGAACCCTTAAGGTAAAACAGAGCTATGCCAAGCCCTATATAGATGTAGCAGATTGGAGCTTGACTACTGATTAACACCAATAAAAACCATTTAACTCAATTTCTGAACCCTACCCTCAGTAACCTCTTTTTATTTTTATTTTTTATTTTTTAAAGATTATTTATTTATTTGACAGAGAGAGATCACAAGCAGGCAGAGAGGCAGGCAGAGAGAGAGGAGGAAGCAGGCTCTTTGCTGAGCAGAGAGCCCGATGCGGGGCTCGATCCCAGGATCCTGAGATCATGACCTAAGCCGAAGGCAGCGGCTTAACCTGCTGAGCCACCCAGCCGCCCCAGTAACCTCTTTTTAGACTTAACTTCTGTCCGCCCTGGAAAGGAAGCTCCTGTATTTGAAATCCAAATGTATAACTGTTTTTCAGTGAAAACATTTACTTCACTATAGGGTATTAATAGAAACATCATTCATCCCTTTTCAACAAACACTGAACTCTTAGGCACTAGAGGTATAGTGGTGAACAAGCCCATAGAGCAATCCTCATGGAATATTCTAGTAGACACAAAACTACAGAGAAAAGTTTAATGGGAAATTGGGAATGCTGGAGGATATGGCACAATTTCTAATAGGCCAAGGCCATCATGGGGGGTCTTAGAGACTTAGAGGTTAAGGAGCAAGCTCTGTGACATTTAAGGAGAGAGCATTCCAAGCACAGGAAGAACAAGTGTCAAATCCTTAAGGTTAACAATGTACCTAGCCCATCCAGGAATAGTGAGGGCAATCTGGCTACAAATGTTAAGGAATGGTAAGAAGAGGTCAGGGACAATTCCAATTTGGGCCTTGAGTGAACAGACCATGGGCAGTAACAGTATGGTTAATGATGACAAAAGTGATCGCAATGGAGTTGGTTAAGAAATGGTGAGATTCCAGATATATTTTGAATAAACTGAATTGTCAAGGATGACCAGAAGATTTTGGCCTAAAACCTAAGAGTAGTTTAAACTGTTAGGATCCAGAATACCATTTTAGACCTGTCAAATATGAAATGCCTATTCTCTATCCAAGTAAAGATATCAAGTAAGCAGTTGGATAGACAAACCTACAGTTCGAAGAAAGGTACAGTCTAGAAATAAAAAATCTGGAAGTCAGTTTAATATATTGAATAGTATCTAGGGAGAGTATTGATAACTATCCAAGGACTAAGCCCTACACCTCTCCAACAAGTCTGAGATGAACTAGTAATGGCTACTGACATGGGAGGAAATCTTTTTAAGATTCTCGAAGAAAATCAACTGTCAAATGCCACTAGAGGCACATAAAAGGTCATAAATAGACCATTTAGACTTAGCAACGAAGTCACTGTAACTTTCACAGCCAACAGCTTGTGGATATGTCTAATTGGGTAATTTTAAAACTAAAATTAAGATACAATGAAAATGGTTTACTCAAACATCAAACAAAAAACTGCTTATTTTCCAAGACAAAGCATGTTATCGTCAACTTTTTTGAGCTTTGCTCTACAAGGGCTTTGGGTAGGGTGCCACCTGGAAGGGTAGACTTCAGAATGTATGCTGATGGAAGGGAATGGTCAAATAAATACCAATAAAGGTAAAAACTGCTAAAGCCATGCACTCAATTAACCCAGAGAGAAGGCAAAAATGCCTTCCCTATATACATACATGGCAGATTGGGAATTTGTCGAGTTCTTTTCTCTCATCTACTTTAAACTCTTCTAATGATTTTAAGGTCATCAGCTGATTGAAAATGAAAAAGTTGGAGGTGAGCAGGACTACAGAAAAGAATGGGTAAACAGTAGAGGAGGAATTACTGGCTAGTGTGCAACATCAAATACCCACTTATTAACAGGTATCAACAACCAATTTCTCTAGCCAAGTTCAACTACCCAGTACTAGTACACAGTATGACATTTTGCGGTTTTAGGGAAAAAAATCATTTTGATTAAAAAATAAAAGTTAATGGGCTCTTCCCATTATTCAATCAGTCTAGCATAGTGGTTCTCCAAGTATGGTCCCTGGCCATCACTATCACCTGGAAACTTTGTTAATTCAAAATTCAAAAAAAGGGCAAGTTTTCAGGTCTCACACTGCAATCAGTGTATCAGAAGCTCTGGGGCAGGGCCCTGCCATTATTTTAACAAGCCTTCCAGATGGTTCAAGAACCATTTAAGGGATGCCTGGGTGGCTCAGACAGTTAAGCGTCTGCCTTCCGCTCAGGTCATCCCAAGGTCCTGGGACTAAGTCCCAGGTCAGACTCCTTGCTCAGCAGGGAGCCTGCTTCTCCCTCTGCCTCTGCTGCTCCCCCTGCCTGTGTTCTGTCAAATAAACAAAACCTGAAAAAAGAAAAAAAAAAAAAAATTTATTTTTTTTTTTTTTTAAAGATTTTATTTATTTATTTGACAGAGAGAGATCACAAGTAGACAGAGAGGCAGGCAGAGAGAGAGAGAGAGAGAGAGAGAGGGAAGCAGACTCCTTGCCGAGCAGAGAGCCCGATGCGGGACTCGATCCCAGGACTCTGAGATCATGACCTGAGTCGAAGGCAGCGGCTCAACCCACTGAGCCACCCAGGCGCCCAAAAAAAAAAAAAAAAAAAAAAAAAAACATTTAAAAACATACACCATGTTAAAAAAAGAAAAGATTTCCTTTTATTATCCCTCTATAGTACTTCCATCCAGATCACTACAACTTAAAATGGATCACCTTTTGCAGCTATTTAGTAACGCAGAGCAATGGATAAAATCCATTCAACAGTTCAGAAAAGTTCGCATCATCATCAGTTCAGAGTATCTAATTCGCCAAGCCTACATTATTTAAAAAGAATCATCAGAAATTAAACATCACAAATAAGATTTTTTATTTGTCACCATTGAATGTCTGAATTTTAAACAGATTCTTGGACTGGTGGCTCATATCCATCAGCTCGTTCCACTTTAGCACCGGTCTCATCCCCAGTAGCTTTTCCAGAACTACTACCTTCACCATGAAGCTCCATGAGCTTTCCCACTAAAAGAAAGAAAGAAAGAATTTTTATAGCACACCATTTTCTTAAAACAATGTCTTCAATACTATACGCAAGACAGAAAAAAAATATATCATCTGGACTCAAAAAAACAAGACACCAATATATCTTGCCACACATTATTTTTCTCAGGAATCCTATAACCTTTTAACTTACATTCAAACTTGGGCTTCTTCAGCATTTTTACTTTTCTAACGAAGACATCATGGAGTGGATAAATAGACTGACAAGCTTTTTCTATATCTTTTCCAATGCTGTCTGGAATCCTGCAAACCAGTAAAGAAAGGATAAATACATACACATTAATACCCACCTCATTTAATCCACTCAAATCCTCTTGTAAGACAGTCCTCTTAATAAGACAGTCTTATAAGACAGTCCTTTTAAGGGTAGAGGTTAAATGACCTAAATTATACAGCCAGTTAGTAAGAAAGTTAGCATTTGATCTTTCTGCCTTTTCTATTCTACCCTCTTAAGCCAACTGCATGGAAACATCAGAAAAATCTTAACAGTTTTATCAGTGGACATCATCTGGGACCGAAACATCTTGTCATCATCTATTCCCATACATCACTGACAGTGGAAAAAGTTTAGCCTTTTCAGTATTTTTTCTAATTAAGACAAAAACATTACCTATACTTCAGGTCTCACTATAAGATTGCTTCATTAAAATAAGAATAAAAAAACAAATCATATTTACTGAGCACTTAAATATTAAATATTTTAAGGGACATATAGCCAGACAGTTTCACAGACAGGATTTGAACACAGGTCTGAGAAGTCCATCAGAGGGATAAGAAGAGATTCAAGGTTATGAGGTATGAGGAAAACAAACACTTACAATTTATTGACCACTTCTTTCAAGTCATTTGTCTGAACCTCTCGGGTCATGATCTCCATCATTTTTTTCCGAATTTGGCGGACCTGTTGATGCTGAGCGTAAGAGGTCTTCCGAATCTGATTATTGCGTTTTTTAGTAAAACCAACACAAAACAGACGAAGCAAGTAACCATCGGTAGTCTTGACATCAACATGAGCTTCAATCATGGTCTGGTAAAAAGATATTGTCAGATGTACCAGGTTTTAATGCTATTAATTTATAGCCCTCAAACTCTAATATAAAAATGCTAGAAATATCAAGTACATGATCATCATACAAACTACATGCCTAATTTACAGAATAACTTCCTTGAAGTGAACTTACCCAGTTACTCCAAATCTTACTACCCTTCATGTCTAATTAAATAAATACTAAGTCCTCTCAACACTCTTCCCTAGGTGAACACTTCTATCCCAATCTCAGCAGCATCCAGCCCCCCGTTTCTTTTACATGCCAGATTTTTCCCCACCAATCAACTATATACCTCTATATCTAAGAAAACCCGTTCTGAGACTCTAGTCTACACTTAGGTCATTCTTTTTAAAAAAGTATTGTCTGAATAGGTGAAATACTGCTACAACACTAAATGAATATTTTTAAATGTAACTTTTGTTCCAAACTAAAGTATGATGATGATTAAATATTTAATTTCACAGCTAAAATGTTAATAAGTAATCCACTAACTACTCATATTTTTGCCTCAAGTAAAAAAAATGAAACCTACCTTAGGTAGCAACAAAAACAAATACCGCCTCTGCATTTTGTAAATTGTATACTTTGGTTTAAAAAATGAGTAATACACTTATAGCGAAAGGACGTTAGAGTATTTCCAGAAATTCAACCATAAAACCTTCAGGGAATGTCAGAAATAAATGTAACGGTGTAATCAATATGTATCATTTGGGACCGAAACATTTTGTCATCATTCATTCCCATATACAAAACATCCCAAAACTGAATGGTTAGCCAAACACATCTGAACCAATGTAATTATTTCCTGTAATAACAATGCCTTCTAAATGCTTTGTGTCTAAGCATTGTGCATTATGCACAAGTTCTGTGTGTAAGCATGTTTTCATGGCGCTTTTATTTCATCTTTGTAACTCCCAAGAAGTGATACTCTTACCTACATATCATTTTAGATAAAGGAATCAAAGCCCAGCAAGCTTTAAGTTACTTGCCAAAGAGAACACAATTGGGAAATTGAGCAAAGATTCCAACCTCACAGGAAGCTCTGCCACTCTTAGCAACTCTGATAACCCAATTTTAAAACTTGGAAAAAAAGATAATAAATAAATCTCGAACTCCAGTTAAATAGGATGATCATGGCTCACTCACTGCTTTACTCAAGTTCAAGAGTGCCAATCCCAGAGTCAGCACTCGATAAAAGCTACAAAACGTCATAGATTTGAAACATAATCTACTTCAATCACGTATGTTCCTTCTTTTCCTAACAGGGAATCCTGTTCTAGCGTCATCCTGACTGACGCTAGAACACCACGCACTAAGGAACTTCTGTTCTCACCTGCCATTTTTTGACCATGGAGCACATTTTGTCCCGGGTAAGATCCATGCCGTGGAAATTGGTCAGGCAGTTTTTGCCCTGAACATCCTCAGTAATTAGCTTGAATTTTCTAAATGCAACTTCATCATTCTGCAGATCGGCAAGACTCACTTCAAAAACACGACCCTTGAGGCCATCAGATGCGATTTCTAGGAAACAATAAATTGTCTTATTATCATTAGGAACCACATAAAGTCAAGCCAGCCAAGCATATTCATGCATAAAGTTGAACTCAGAAAGTTAATGTAAATTATAAAGACCCTAACTCTTGTTAGCCAAATTCCATGCACACACCAATGACTTACTGACAATCCTCACAAGAAACTCAATACCTAAGCACATTTTCTTAGTAATTCTAAAAGCACCACCTTCCTTCCCCAAGTGTTGTACCAAACAAGCACCACCGTGGCCAAAGCAGCGACCAAGAGCTATTTCTACTTAGTTCTCCCACCAGCAGACCTATTTAAAAAAAAAAAAAAAAAAAAAAAAACACGAAACGAGAAAATACTCACTGGTTCCTTGAGTTCTTGTGACTAATGTTTTTCCAATATTTCTTATATTGAACATAGCTGGTGCTTTCACATCATACCAATCTTTCTTAGAAAATGGATCAACCCTGTATTTTAAAAAACAAGTTAGTTTTATCGCAGATCACGTAATTCTTACTGAGTTTTTAAGACTTTCCTCATTCTAAGGATCATAAACGACTAACTGGCATGTAAGCAACTGGAGTCTAAGAACCTACTCCCTTCAGTGAGGTGCAAACCTAGCTCTTCCCACTGTCTACTTCACTGTACACAGACCAGACACCGAAAAGTTATGCCATAAATGTACACACTCCCCACCCCATCGTTCTTCGGCTTCACAAGCAGCATTGCCTCCAAGTTACACGCACGTCTCTTGAACCTCCCTGGTGCATGAAGACACGTAGTGGTAGCCCCGGCTCTGCAAGGACTCACATGAACCCAAAAGGAACTCCAAGGGTCCCACCTGGCCCAAACAGAGGACGGGATGCGGGGTCCCGGGTGAACAAGCTCTCGGGAGTAGTACCATCGACTACCCGTGAAATTTACAAGGCCAAGGAGCCCACAACACGAAACATCCAAGCCCCAAAGAGCATCCGCAATTCAGCTCAAAAGCGGGCGCACAAGGCCCGGAAGGCCAAACGAAAGAAGCCAGCCCGTAGCGATGCAGCCCCCTACCCCCCAGGCCGCCGTTCTGAGTTCACCAACTCGGCACGGCCCTCGCAATCCACTTGACATCCTCACCATCCGGCTCACACCACCATCCAGAACCCGCCTGCCGAGCCCAGCATGACCCCAAAAAGATGGGGGCCAGGACAAGAGACACTTACACTTTCTTCTTGGCTCCCTTTTTGCCGCCTTTCGTAAGGCGCTTGTTCTTGCCGACCGCCATGGCGCTGCTCAGGGAGCCAAAGGGCGGAAGTAAAATTCACGCGAGAACTTAGGCGTACTGGGAGAGGCGTGCCATCTACGGGACCTTGGGTCTTGCGTTTTTCCGGCGTCAAAGATATCGCGACAACAGAAAGAGGAACTCCGACTGAAGCTGCGACAGCGCCCTCACGTGTGTGGAGACTGCGCAGCACGCTGCGGGCGGCTCTCCAGGACGCAGCGCTCGGGAGGGGCGGGCGCTGGCGCTGGCGGCCTCAGGTATGAGAGCCAGTGGTTGTGTGTGGTTTCCGTGGCTCTGACGCCCGGAAGTACGTGTCGGTGGCAGGAGGCCGACTTTCCACGTTGTTAAAAAAGAACTTACCGGTTCGCTCTTTCCTTCTGGCGAGTGTGGGATTCAGAATCAGACAGCAGATCCAGGTTCAAATGCTAGTTTCAATATTTAGCCTGGTGACTTGTCTGTGCTTCAGTTTCTTCGTATTTAAAAAGGAGATAGTAATATAATCTGCTTCATAAGGTTGTTAGTAGGATTAAATAAATTAGTAGGATTAAATAAGTTAGTAGGGTTTGAATAAGTAGTATTAAATAACTTTAGAGATACTGGTAGTGTTCCGCATGTTGATAGGATTGCTGGTTAGTGGGGAATGTTCACTTGTGAACATCAAGTTACACACTTGTGTACTTTTCTATCGGTTTATTATACATTAAAACGAAGTTAATGTGATTGTTTCCTTGAGGAACTATGATTCCACTGTCTATGATTCCACTATGATTCCACTTTAATTTACAAAATTAAAGATATTTTAACTTCTCAAGAAAAGCTGAAAATCACCAAACTTCATTTTTCTGCAACTGATGCAAAAAAAGTCTTTTTAATTCTAGGGTTTTAACAGAATACATCCTGGTTAGATGAGGCTCACAGCTTCAAGTAGTGCAGCCCCTGGAAAGCTGGCCCATACAGGCCTGGTACTCAGCCAGAGGTACGTTGAATTCTGGTCCCTAACATTCCCTCTGGCAAAAACCCTGTGATGGAGCCAGAAACTGGTTCCCACTCACAAGGCCCCACAAACCTTTAATCCTGTAATCCCTTTCAGTCCTCCTAACCTCCATCCCCTACCTCCTACTACTCCCACCAACCAAAACAGTCTTCCTAAATCTCCCAATCCTATTCTGAGATCTTTCAGTAATACCATTAATCTAAGGCGCTTATACCATAAAGTCCTTATTTTATAACAATACGAATGTGTTTAACACTACTGAACTGTGCACTTAAGAATGGTAAAGATGCCCTGGGGCTAACAATACATTATATGTTAATAAAAAAATAAAAAATTAAAAAAAAAAAGAATGGTAAAGATGGTAAATGGCTTGGGTTTGTTTTTTTTTTAAGATTTTATTTATTTATTTGAGAGAGAGCAAGCAAGCAAGCATGGGGAGAAGGCAAGCAAGCAGACTCCCGCTGAGCAAGAACTGAATCCCAGGACCCTAAGATCATGACCTGAGTTGAATGCAGATGCTTAACTGACTGAGCCACCCAGGTGCTGCATGGTTTGGGTTTTTTGTTTGTTTACTGCAATTTCACAATAACAACAACAACAACAACAAAAATTGAAGTCCATAGCCAAGCCAACAAAAACTCTTTTATCTGGCCCTCCTCATCTCTTTTCATCATCACTACATCTTGGCCTTTACCAGGTCCCCAACCCCTGTTTAAAATTCCTGACCCTCGGGGCGCCTTGGGGGCTCAGTCATTAAGCATCTGCCTTCTGCTCAGGTCATGATCCCAGAGTGCTGGGATCGAGGGCTCCCTGCTCAGCGAAGAGTCTGCTTCTCTCTTTCTGCCCCGACCCCTGCTCGTGCTCTTTCTCTCTCTCAAAGTCTTAAGAATATATAAATAAAATAAAATTCCCTACCCTAAACAGTTTTCTCATCCCTTCATTCCATTTCCCTCTGTGCATTTGCAAGACCGCTTAGCCTCATTTCTTCTTTCAGTAAGAGATGGAGTCCCCAGACAAACCGGCTTTCCCTCAGACCCGTTCTCAGAAGACCTAATACTACTTAACTTCTTAGTAACTATGGATTAAACCTGTTCCTTTCTTACTGTCAGCAGGAGTGACAGTGCAGTCATTTTCTTATTTTGTAGCCCCTTCTCTTAGCACATCATAGGCCCTCAAAATGTTTGTTGTATAAAAAAATAAGAGGTAGATGACATCAGTGGTTTTCCCAGTCTTTTGGACTTTATGGATCAATCCAGATTTTCAAAATAATTTTAGAACCAATAGAACTGCAATTTTTGAATTTTACCAACCTATTAAAAAAAGATAACTGCCATTTATTATCTGTATCACTTCATTTTTAAGTTATATTTTGAACCCAAAATAAAAATAAAGAACATATCCTCTAAGCAGTCCTTTTAAATAAATAAATCAACTTTATGAAAACCTCTTTAGATCATATTTTTCTTGTCTCACTGCAGGCTGGTGAAAACTAGTAGCAATGGAAATCAGTGAGTCCTTCTAAATATAATATTGAGTCTAATAAACTCTCTCTCTTTTTTTTAAAGATTTTATTTATTTATCTGACAGAGATCACAAGTAGGCAGAGAGGCAGGCAGAGAGAGAGAGGGGGAAGCAGGCTCCCCGCTGAGCAGAAAGCCCGACATGGGGCTCGATCCCAGGACCCCGGGATCATGACCCGAGCCGAAAGCAGAGGCTTTAACCCAGTGAGCCACCCCAGGAGCCCCTAATAAACTCTCTTTATTAATTCTATACTTAAAGTAACCCTGACTAAGTTTACTTCATAGGTGGCAGTTCACTAGTTTAAAACCTTCCCAGTGGAAAAGGCACCTATTAGTAGCCTATTAGTCCCAAGGCTACCTATTCCAGACTAAAAATCAAACTTGTCTTCTTCCCAATCTGATTCCTCTTTCTGCCAAGAGTAAAAAAGCCACAGAGGAGGGAGTAATGAAGTCAGTTGCATCTAGTTTCTTCTAGCAAAATCAGCACATAAGGGATTTGTCAGAGGTACATATTTGAATCCTCTATTAGTAATAAAAGCTTTTTTAAAAAAATTATGTTCCTTGACATTGTTACATTAAATGGTGCAATTATCTGTTTTAATTTAATTATGTTGAATAAAAGACAGCCCAGGGCATGTGAAATCAGGTTATTGGGTCTCAACCATCTGAGTATTTGAAAATTCAGATAGAATAAAATGGAACAGAAAAATGTTAGACTGCATCAAATCTAGTAAAGTGTCAAATTGCTTCACTGATTTTCTTTTCATCTGTGACTAATCTCTTAAACTGATCTGGTGATTTTTAAATTTTGATTACTGTGCCTTATTTCTAAAAGGTCAGCTTAGTTCTCTTTCAATTTATGTCACTTTGTAGTTTCTTATTCTTTGAAGGCAGTAAGCATAATTGTTCTATAGTCACTGTATGAGAATTCTGGTATCTGAATTCTGGTATCTGAATTCTGGTATCTGTTTCTCTGCTGGTTCTCTGAGTAGAGTCTAGTTTCTAGTTATCTTTGTGTACTGGTCATTGCATTTGAAAATTAATATTTGGGGCACCTGGGTGGCTCAGTCAGTTAAGCATCTGCCTTCAGCTCAGGTCATAATCCCAGGGTCCTGGTATCAAGCCCTGCATCAGGCTCCCTGATCAGCAGGAGAGTCTGATTCTCCCTCTGCCCCTCCCCCCAATTTGTAATCTCTCTTCTGTTCCCTCTCCCTCTCTCTCTCTCTCAAATAAATAAATAAGTAAAATCTCAAAAAAGTGAAAACTAATATTTGTGGGAATAATTTGAGGCTTGTGATAAAGATACCCTCTTCAGATATGACTTTTTTTTTTTTTTTTTTTCGAGTAACATCCATTTTATTGCGTTGGGACGGGAGGGCAGCCTGCCTGGGAGCAGAGCAACCCTCACAGGTTGTTGAGTTCCAGCAGGGTCTGGTCTAGAGTCTGGTGAATCTCCACGTTCTCCTCCTTGGCACTGGCCAAGGTCTCTTCCAGGCCATTGATGGTCTTCAACTTTGCCACAGACTCTCGGCAGACTCAGCTCAGGTCTCAGCCTCTTTTAGCTTCTCCTCCAGCAGTTTGATCTCCTCTTCATATTTATCTTCTTTGGTTGAATACTCCTCTTTTGAGGCCATCAGGGACTTGAGGGCCTGGTCCCTGGTTCAGAGTTTCTCCTCCAGCTGCCTGGTGCAGCTCTCAGCCACCTCTGCTCTCTTTTCCAGGCACTCCAGCTCTCCTTCCAGGATCCCCAGCTTCCTGGCCACCTCCTTATATTTGCGGTCAGAATCCTTAGTGATGTGCTTGGCCTCCTTCAGCTGCATCTCCTGCTCATCCCTCATCCCTCATCTCAAGCTCCATCTTCTCCTCACCCTTCATGGCTCATTTGTCAATGACCTTCATTCCTCTCTCACTCTCGTCTGCTGACTTCTCAGCCTCCTCCAGCTTCTACAGGGCTGTGGCCAGGTGCTCCTACACCTGGACCAGCTCCTCCTCTACCAGCTGAATGCGGTGGTTCAGGGAGGCCACATCTGCCTCCATGTTGGTAGCCTTCTTCTTGGCCTGCTCCAGTTTCTCCTGGGCATCCTTCACTGACTCAGAATACTTTTCCACCTCATCCTCTGTCCCCTTCAGCTTCTTCTGGAAGGCCTGCTGCTCCTCCTCCAGCTGCTTGCAACAGTTCTCATCCAGCTTCTTAGGGGCATCGGCCTGCTCCGCAAGGTTGATGGCATTCTTCTTGTCCGGCTATAGCATCTGCATCTTCTTCTTGCTTGTGTCCATGGCTGTGGTGGAGGGCAGGCCAGCCGGCGGGCAGTGTGCACTGGACGAACTGGGCTGGCTGCGCGGCCTGGGCAAGGAGACCAAGAGGAACTGGGATGTCCCAGCCACGGGGGCACCTAAAATGCTGGGAGGGGCCTGGCAGAGCCGGGGACCAGGATCCTCCCCCACTGCGGGCCAAACCTTTGTAGGGTCAGAAACTCGGCTGGGTGGGGGATGCAGCCGCCCCCAGCACCCACCCCCTCGGGACCATCACCCTCCGCCCCTACTCCACAACTCCCCCCACCCCCACCCCACCCCGCCCCCAGCCCCAGAAGGTAAAGTAGCTGGCACAGTCCGCTGCTGGAGTCCTGCAGGCATGTAAACCAGCTTTTTTGGCTTTAGGCTTCCTGGGCAACCCAGGAGGTTCAAATGCAGATATAATTCTTTGTAGGTGTCCTACTCTAAATTCAGCTCTTAATGGTGTAACCCTTTGGGGTCACAGTTTGCTGAAGGGAGGACCTCCTATTAGAGTTCATACCTCCCATGGATCCTGGGATTGGATTTATGTCCCTGTCACCCAGAGTGGCTATCCAAGTGGGTGTACCTATTATCTGGAACCAAGAAATACACTTAGGGCAAAAGTAGTTTGGTATTTGTTTATTCCTCCCACTCCCCATCCTGTTTTGGACAGGTAATTCCTTACTAAAAAGAAAACATTTTTTTTTTATGATTTTATTTTTAAGGTATCTACACCCAGTATGGGGCTTGAACTTACAAACCCAAGTTCAGGAGTTTCATGGTCAACAGATTGAGGCAGCCCAGTGCCCCAAGAATAGCATTTTAAAAAAAATGTATTTATGTATTTATTTGGCAGAGAGAGAGCGCACAAGCAGGCAGAGAGGCAGGCAGAGGCAGAGAGAGAAGCAGGCTCCCTGCCAAGCAAGGAGCCCGATGTGGGACTCGATTTCAGGACCCTGGGATCATGACCTGAGTCAAAGGCATTGGCTTAACCGACTGAGCCACCCAGGTGTCCCAGGAATAGCATTATAAGTAGAATTTTTGTTTGGAAGTTTGGGGAACAGTAGATCATTCATTTAACTGATGTTTAGAAATGTCTTCCATAAATGGAGAAAAATTGAGGAAATCTTACTTTGTTATCATCCTGACAAAATAATTGCAAGTTTATTTGTCTTTTTACAGATGAGGTTATCTTAAATGCTTAAATGGTATTACTAAATGCTAACCAGATTGCAGTGAAACTAGTGCTCTCTCATTCATACCTGTTGGTATTTTACAAAGATAAGCCACTTGAAAAGTAATTTGTCCATGTGATTCAAAAACCATCAGTGTCCTGGGGCGCCTGGGTGGCTCAGTGGGTTAAGCCTCTGCCTTCGGCTCAGGTCATGATCTCAGAGTCATGGGATCGAGCCCCGCATCGGGCTCCCTGCTCAGCAGGGAGCCTGCTTCCCCCTTGCCCCCCCCACCTGCCTCTCTGCCTACTTGTGATCTCTGTCTGTCAAATAAATAAATAAAATCTTAAAAAAAAAATCAGTGTCCTGCAAATATATCATAAGGAAATAAAATTGGGGAAAACCTGTATGTTTAAAGTATTATTCAGTCTTAATCATAAAGTTAGAAGATGAGAAATAACCTAAATGCTTTAAAATAAGGAAATGGAAGGGATGCCTGGGTGGTGCAGACAGTTAAACCTCAGACTCTTGATTTAGGCTCAGGTAGTGCCCTTGGGGTCAGAAGATGAGCCCCGCATTGAGCTCTACATTGGGCTCCAACCTCAGTCCAGAATCTGCTTACATCTTTCTCCCTCTCCTTCTGCCCCCACCCCCACACACACTCTCTCTCTCACACACACACACACTCTCTCTGTGTCTCTCTCAGAAATAAATAAATCTTAAAAATAAATAGTAAAAAGGATGATGATTCTTACATTTAAAAAAATAATAAAGAAATGGTAAATTATGATATACTCATTTGGTATACCATTACCCAGCCATTATAAATCATGAGTATGAACATTGTTTTAGACACATGGAATGTTTATGATAAAGTAGTCATTGTTTAGACGCATGGAATGCTTATGATAAAGTAGTCAATGAAAGATATAAAATTTATTTCCATCTTCATCATAACTATGTAAAAGGCAGAAGGCAGTAAAAAAAAAAAAAGACATATCAAACACAAGAAACGGGATAACTGGGTGGCTCAGTTGGTTAAGCATCTGCTTTAAGACTGGGGTAGTGATCCTGGGGTCCTGGATAGAGTCCTCTTGTCAGACTCCTTGCTCAGCAGGGACCCTGCTTCTCCCTCTGCCTGCTGCTCCCCCTTCTTGTGTGGTCTCTCTCTCTTTTTCTCTCTGACAGATGAATAAATAAAGTCTTTTAAAAAAAATACAAGAGGGTCGCCTGGGTGGCTCAGTGGGTTAAGCCTCTGCCTTCCACTCAGGTCATGATCTCGGGGTCCTGGGATCCAGCCCCACATCAGGCTCTCTGCTCGGCAGGGAGCCTGCTTACCCCTCTCCCTCTGCCTGCCTCCCTGCCTACTTGTGAGCTCTCTCTCTGTCAAATAAATAAATAAAACATTTTTAAAAATTTAAAGAAAAACCACAAGAAACAACAATTTAAAATCTCTCAGGTTATTTTGTGAGCCCATCTATATCAGACTCAGAGGAAGTCAACATAGTTGTACTAGAGTGGTATTCCTTTTTTTTTCTGTTCTTGTCAAGTTTCCTATGACATTAAGTATAAAATGAATAATTGAAAATTAAAATAAAAATAACATATTGGTGGTGGTTGCACAACTCTGAATATATTAAAAACATTTAATTGTGTACCTTAAAAGGGGAATTTTATAGCTGAAAAAGCTGTTGTTAAAAAATTAAAAACATAATTTCTAAAGTGAATATTGTTTATGAAATATCCCAGTGTTTGAGCTTTTTAAAATATTTAATTTGCCAATCCTATAGCCTTATAATTAAATATTATTCTATCTTTAGTCTTCCCAGCTCCCTCCCCACTGCTACCAATACATCTATCCTCTTTCTCTCTCTCTCTCTTTTTTTTAAGTTTTTATTTATTTATTTGACAGAGGGAGACAGCGAGAGAGGAAACACAAGCAGGAGGAGTGGGAGAGGGAGAAGCAGGCTCCCTGCTGAGCAGGGAGGCCAATGAGGGGCTTGATCCCAGGACCCCACTTAACACCTGACCCACCCAGGTACCCCAACTATCCTCTTTCTCATGAGACCTTCATTCTCTTTAATACATCTGTGACACTGTGATTTATAATAAAAAAATACATATTTCCATCTTCCTCTGCATTGCTGGTACAGAGATCCAAAAACCCTTGGAATTTCCTAAGGGATGAGATCAGTAAAGGTGTCTCTAGTTATGTTAATAGTTTTGGATGCATCTAAGGATGGGGGCTGGTTGCCAGAAGAACCAACCCTGTGTTTATAGGGTTGGAATTTTCTGTCCCACCTCCCTGACCTCCCCATAGGGAGTTGGGCTGGAGGTTGAGTTCAGTCATCAATGGTCAGTGGTTGGTCATGCCCATGCAATGAAGCCTCTTTAAAAATCCAAAATGGCAAGGGAGTGCCTGGGTGGCTCAGTCGGTTAAGCCTCGAACTCTTGATTTCAGCTGACTGAAGTCCTGATCTTCAGGGTCCTGGGATCTAGCTCCATGTTCAATGGAGAATCTGCTTCTCTCTCCCTCTGCCCCTCTTCCTGCTCACTCATGCATACTTTCTCTCTAAAATAAATAAATGAATCTTAAAAAAATAAATAAATAAATAAATAAATAAATAAATAAAAACCCAAGATGGGAGGGTTCAGAGAGCTTCCAAGTTGGTGAACACATGCAGATGTGGGGAAGCTGGTGTGTTTGGAGAGAGCATGGAAATTTTGCACCCTTTTCCCATAGCCTGCCCTATGCATCTCCTCCATCTAGTTGCTCCTGAGTTCTATCCTTTTATAATAAATCAGTAATCTAAATGTTAACTTACTAACTTAGTAAACTAGTAAGTAAACCAAAAGTTAACTTACTTAGTAAAGTAAGGAATATGTTTCTCAGAGTTCTGTGACCCACTCTATCAAATTAATCCAAGGAGGGGATCATTGGGATCGCAGATCCATAGCCAGTCAGAAACCGGTGATAGTCTGGACTTGAGTTGTTGTCTGAGGTGGGGTGGCAGTCTCAAATGATGGAGCACATCACCTGTGGGATCTGATGCTGTTCTTGGATAGGTAGTATAATAATTGAGTTCAGGGGCGCCTGGGTGGCTCAGTGGGTGAAGCCTCTGCCTACGGCTCAGGTCATGATCCCAGGGTCCTGGGATTGAGCCCTGCATCAGGCTCTCTGCTCAGCGGGGAGCCTGCTTCCCCCTCTCTGTCTGCCTCTCTGCCTACTTGTGATCTCTCTCTCGCTCTCTCAAATAAATAAATAAAAATCTTTAAAAAAATTTTGAGTTCAATTGTAGCACATTCAGCTGGTGTCTGAGAATTGCTTGGTGTGGGAATGACACCCATCAGTGGGTTCCAGGATCATTTAACATCGTTTTCTCTCAGTCTCTAAACACGTCCTGATCTCATTTCTTTTCCCTCTCAGCTGCAGCCCATGGTTGCTCATTTGAGCAACAAACTTTCTCACCAAAACTCTATACTTCCGTATAGCCTTATCCTTGTCTGACCCTGCCCAGAAAACTCTAAATCAAGTTCATTGCGCAGTATACTTTTGTGATTGTGTAGGTCCCAGTTTTTTCACTCCTCCCTGTACTGACCTTGTTCAGTCCTTCCTACACTAACTGATCATGTGACTTGCTTTGATCAAGGGACATTAGCAACTGTGACTCAAGCCAATGGCTTAAAAAATGCTGGCATTGGGGCACCTGGACGGCTCCGTCAGTTAAGTGCCCGACTTTTGTTTTTGGCTCAGGTCATCAGGATCATGAGATTGAGTTCCCTCTGCAGGTGGAGACTGCTTAGGATTCTAGATTCTATCTCTCCCTCTCCCTCTGCCCCACCACCCTGCTCATTTGTGCACTCTCTCTCCCTCTAAAACACAAAACAAAACAAACAAACAAAAAAATGCTGGCACATATGGACCTTGCTGTCTGCTCTTTAGAACACTTTTTAGTTCACTAAGAAGTCTATTAGCCGGCTAGAGAATGAGTAGCCTCAGTTGAGGTCTCTCCAGAACAATTATTTTGCCAGTCATTAGGCATTTGAAGAAGTCCATTCTAGACCATTTTGTCCAACTAAGCCGGCCTGGAACAAAAGAACTACCTTGCTGACATTTAGAATTGTGATGAATAGTACATATTTGTTGTTTTAAGTCATGGAACGTTGAGAGAATTTGTTCTGCGGCAAAAACTAACATGCATTTTCTCTAACCTTACATTTACCCTTACCTTCATGGCATGATTAGGGAAAACTGCATAGCTGAGGCTAGAACTGTTAGAAATTAATCATATCACATCTCACCTGGGTTCTTGCTGTCCCTGTCAGTCCTTTACCTGTCAGATACCTTCCCTACTTCTCAAAATGTCTGATCATTCCAGTCCCTCACCCTGATCCTCCCATCCCCAAGTCAGTCTTATCCCCTGTCATTTTTAGAAAATAAGTTTGTTGCCTGCTCGAGATAATACAGAGTTTGCAGGCTTCAGCAAGGACTCGGGTATTTTTCTGTATAGGCTAAAAAGCCGTTGGAGATTTTTGAGCAGTGGAGTAACACTCCAACTCTTGTGTGGAAAATACAATGTAATAGAGCAAGAATATAATTAAGAAGTTAAAAGAGGTGATGGTAGCTTGGTTTAGGGAGCTAGAGGAGGAGGTGCAAGAGATTGAAGAATGGTGGGAACAGGACACCATTCATAGAGATTAACATGCAAATGACATCCTCTGGAGTGGTGAAATGCAGTTGACCAGGGTAGAGGGATGCCCTGAAAATTCTGGTTATATTTTGAAGATAAGAACAGAATTTGCTGGGGCACCTGGGTGGCTCAGTGGATTAAAGCCTCTGCCTTCGGCTCAGGTCATGATCCCAGCGTCCTGGGATCGAGCCCCACATTGGGCTTTCAGCTTCGCAGGGAGCCTGCTTCCTCCTCTCTTTCTCTGCCTGCCTCTCTGCCTACTCGTGATCTTTGTCTGTCAAATAAATAAATAAAGTCTTAAAAAAAAAAGAACAGAATTTGCTGATGAATTATTGTGTTAAAATAAAAAGAGGATATAAGGATAATCACATTGTATAATAATAATTTTTTTTACATTGGTGCTTACCTGCCCTACTCCCTCTGAGCAGAAGGCAGGCTCTGTCCTAAGTATCTTTCTTTGTAAACTAGTCTTGAGTGAATGAATGAATGAATGAATGCCTCAATTAAGGGATGAATCCTGTTTGAAATTTTTACATTAGAGCAGATTACCTTTTTTTCTTTGAGAAAATAGCTTTCTCCTTGCTTTTCTATTTACAAAGAGAAAGTATTGTATAATAATGAGGTTTCATTGTATTCTAGATGGGATTATTAAAAAACACCCTACACTAGTGCTTCCCCAAATACAGTCATCAGAACGATTACCCTGTCAACAAACTATTACCAGTTGGCAATGAGATAAGGAGTTTTCTTTTTTTTTTTTTTTGAAGATTTTATTTATTTATTCGACAGCAAGAGAGGAGACACAAGCAGGGGGAGTGGGAGAGGGAGAAGCAGGCTTCCTGCTGAGCAGGGAGCAGGACCCCGGATGCGGCAGGGCTCAATCCCAGGACCCTGAGACCATGACCCCAGCCAAGGCAGACGCTCAGTGACTGAGCCACCCAGGCTCCCCAAGATAAGGACTTTTTGACAGAGTGAAGTCAATTTTGTGTCACTAAACACACCATTCAGCTGGCTGTTGGTTGTTTTTTTTACATTTTTTTCCATAGTAAAACTTTGTCTATTAAGGAAGTAGTACGCAGATTTGCATTCTAGCTTAAGCTCCTTATCTTGTTGCCAACTGGCACTTTTTATTACACTACAACAAAGGATCAGCTGGATTTTCTGAATGCTATAGAATTTTTATTGGACATGCCAAACATAGTAGAGGCCTGGTAAATTTCTTTAAGTCCCAAGATAATCTGCAGAGTCATATAGAGGGGATGATGTATTTGAAAATGAGAGCATTGTTTTTGAAAGGACTTTATTTTTTTTTAAGATTTTATTTATTTATTTGACAGAGATCACAAGTAGGCAGAGAGGCAGACAGAGAGAAAGGAGGAAGCAGGCTCCCCATGGAGCAGAGAGCCCTATGTGGGCCTGATCCCAGGACCCTGAGATCATGACCTGAGCCAAAGGCAGAGGCTTTAACCCACGGAGCCACCCAGGTGCCCCTGAAAGGACTTTAAAATGTTTAAAGGCAGCAAGATATAATAGAAAGAACATGGATTTTGTACTTAGACCTGGTTTCAAATCACTGCTCTGTCACCTTCCATGTGACTATATTGTCTTTGTTTTGTCACAGCTTGGTGGAAATAATACCTACCTCCCTGTGGTTATTGCAAGGTTTAAGTGACACAGTATACATTAGAAGCCTAGCACAGGGCTTAGCATGTAGGAAGTGCTCAGTAACTCTTAACTCTCCTTTTCTCTCTTTCCAAAACAAATATCATCTGCCCAGTCGCACTCTTGTCAACACCTCTCTATCATTAACCTTGTTAAATTTCAAGTGTGTTCTTGTTAGAGAAAGGACTCTCCTGCTCACATGATTTGTGTGGTTTGTTGTTGGTAGCAGATAGGAGGAACTTGTTCCAGGAAGCAGAGCAAGAGAACTGAGAAGGAAAACTGAGATTAAATCTGTACACAGGGGACGCCTGGGTGGCTCAGTCGGTTAAGCGTCAGCCTTTGGCTCAGGTCATGATCCCAGTCCCAGAGAGAGTCCCCTGCTCAATGGGGAGCCTGCTTCTCCCTCTCTCTCTGCTGCTCCCCCTGCTTGTGCTCTCTCTCTGGCTCTCTCTCTCTTGTTCTGTGTCAGATAAATAAAATCTTTAAAATTAAGTGAATGAATCTGTACACAGTGATATTAATATCATTACAAAAACCCCGTGGTACAATCAAACTAGATTCCTTACAACCACTGCTATCACTAAGAACCAGACTTTCAGAGGATACTCACTTTTTTTTGATACCCACACAACTGTTATTGTTGCTGTGGGGTTGCCTGGCTGGCTCATTTGGAAGAGCATGGGACCCTTGATCTCAGGGTTGTGAGTTTGAGCCCCATGTTGTGGAAGTAGAGATTAATAAAAAAATAAATAAACTTTTAAAATAAAATAAATAAGAAGATGTGGAACACTAATAAATTCACGAAAGGTGCTGCAAAAATAAGAGACTTGGGAAAGGGAAAAGGAAAAGGGAAGCACCAGAAACCATCTTGAATGCGCTGATTTTGATTAGAAGCTTGGTTCATAAGAAATGAGTAGAATAATGGAAATGTTCATGAGCAAATTCATGTGAGCAGCTCAAGGGACCCAAGATATGATCAAAATAACTGCAAGAATCACTTTGATCTGTCAGGTAGAGGATAAATCAGTGGTCTGGGGAAGAAAGGATCTTGGTTCTTTTTTTTTTTTTTTTTTAAGATTTTATTTATTTATCAGAGAGAGAGAGGAAGAGAGAGCGAGCACAGGCATACAGAGTGGCAGGCAGAGGCAGAGGGAGAAGCAGGCTCCCTGCCGAGCAAGGAGCCCGATGTGGGACTCGATCCCAGGACTCTGGGATCATGACCTGAGCTGAAGGCAGCTGCTTAACCAACTGAGCCACCCAGGCGTCCCAAGGATCTTGGTTCTAGAGAGAATTGAATCTGGGCCTGGGTGGAAATTTTTGACTAACAAGAGAGAATAGTGACTGCAAATGTCAAAGGTCAGAAACAGAGAAGGGTGTTTTTTACAAAATGGGGAGTAAACAAAGGATGATTTTAAAGAAAATGCATTCATTTATTCATTTATGTATGAATGGTAGGAACAGTGAAATCAGGGGGAGAAACATAGGATCTGTCCTCAAAAATTGTAGTATGCTATGGCGGTTGAATAATATAGGCTTGTATATTTGCACAGTACCTAATCTATATATGTATTCCACTCAGTGACACCTTCAAATGTTATAGTAAGACAGCAATGTGCATATTACCATAAAATCCACGTACAGTCAAGTCAAATTATAAAGACTTCAAAAACATTATGCATGTTGTTTAAGTTTTTGGTCAGAATGAATATCCACATACACACTTCCGACCTTCTACTCCCAAAATCAGGATTACAAATAGCATAGGGTCTCCTCTTCAATAGCATGGAGATCCTCTTAAATAGGGTTTTTGCAATGGTATTCACTGCAACAAAATTTTTACTTGTTAATCAGATATTTATTTATGCAATAGTTTTCTAGTTACATGGTGATTTTCTAGTTACATAGTGACCTTTTTCTTCTTCGTAGGTTCTTTATTTTGAGGCCTTCTCAAAAATTGTGCTATTATGATATTTGCAATTAATTGACATGACTTCAGTCCCAGTTTCCCCACCAACATGTAATCACAGACAAGGCACTTAATCCCTCTGAGTTTTAAGTCTCTGTAAAATGGAGCTATTAATGCCTACCCTATTTACCACACAGGATTATTGCCACACTCTCAGTAAAAGTAAAAAATACGTAGAACAATGATTTCTTTTTAATTGCTATTATTCCAGACCTTGAGCATATACCAGTACCCAGGGTAGTATTTAAATTGCATCTAATTTTTCTGAGCACTTTGAAAGATGAGCTCAGGCTGGATTTCTCTTTTACTCTGTTGAACTACCACACAACCTCATGTTTTCTATTCCTATTCCTATTTCTGCATTTTTCCTTCCTAATAATTGCTGAAATGAGAAGTGGTTTAAAAATAATTTAAGCCCCTGGTAGTTATACTGAAAATACTGAGAAAACAGTAGAAGCTTTTCTTATATTATGGTAATGGGGGAAAAAATTAACCTTAGGGAAGTCCTGATCTAGTAGTAGAATTATTTACATTATCTCACTAATCTTTTTTAGTCCTCACAATACTGTAGGATAAGATTGTTCTTGAGGAAATATGACTCAGTTGTTTAGTGACTTGCTCCCAAATCACAGCCCTAAGTGTGGAGCTAGGATTCAAACCCAAATTTGATCACCAAGATTAACTTTTTTCCTCTAACAAATCCCCAAGTGCAGTTGATTATGCTGGTTTGGAGTCCATGTTTTAAGAACCACTGGGCAAGACTCATGTATTTATCACCTAGTGTCTATAATGCCAAATTCAATATTGGATTGGCAACCTAGGATATACTGGCTAGGGAGCAACTCAGGTTACCCCACTTGAAACACAGTAAAAAAACAAGGAATAGAGAAAAGAAAATTAAAATGGTAAGTGTAAATATAATCCAATAGCATTACATGTGAATGGTATAACCAATCCAGTAAAAAGGCAGACATTGTCAGACTGGATTAAAAAAATCCCATTGGGGTGCCTGGGTGGCTCAGTTGGTTAAGAGTCTGCCTTCAGCTTGGGTTATAATCCCAGGGTCCTGGGGTCGAGTTCTGCTTCTCCCTCTCCCTCTGCCTGCTGCTCTCCCTGCTTCTGGTCTCTCTCTCTGTCAAATAAATAAATAAAATCTTTTTTAAAATTAAAAAAAAAATAATAAATCCAACTATATACTGTCAACAGGAGATACACTTTAGATTCCAAGATACAAATAGAAAGTAAAAGAATGAAAAAGATTATATCATGCAAACAACAAAAGAAAGTTGGAGTTGATTTTACTACTGTCAGACAAAAGAGTAAAAGTCAATTAACAAAAAATGTTCTTTGAGATTAAGAGGGACATTTTATAATGAATGTCAGGAAGCTATAACAATTATAACCATACATACATCTAACAACAGATTGCCAAAATGCATTAAGCAAAAACTTATAGAAATGAAGGGAGAGTTCATTGTACAATATAGTTGGAGACTTCAATACTCTATTTTCAAAAATGGATAGAAGAATTGGGTAAAAGCCAGCCACAAAATAGAAGACTTAAACAATGCCATAAACCAACTAGCTCTAATGGACATCCATAGAGCCCTTCAGGATAGACCATATGCTAAGCCATAAAAACAAACAAATACATTGAAGAGGACAGAAATAACACAAAGTATGTTTTCCCACAAGAATGGAAAGAAATTGGAAATTGAAATCAGTAACAGAAAGAATTCAGGGAAATTCACAAGTATGTTGAAATTAAACAACACACTCATAAATACCCAAAAGTTTAAAGAAGAAAGCAAATTGGAAATTAGAAAATACTGTGAGGGGTGCCTGTCTGGGTCAGTTGCTAGAACATCCAACTCTTGATTTCAGGGTTGTGAGTTTAAGCCCTCAGGCTTGAGTTCAACCCCAGGAAACTGAGTGTGGAGCCTCCTTGAGAGAAAGGAAGGAATGAAGAAAGAGAAAGGAAGGAAGGAAGAAAATACTCCGAGATGAATGAAAGTGAAAGCACAAATGAAACTTATGGGATGCAGCTAAAACAGTATTTAGAAGATAACTTATGTCTGAATATGTGTATATTAAAGAAGAAAGATCTTAATCAGTAACTTAACCTTCCACCTTAAGACACTGGCAAAGGAAGAGCAAACTAAATAGTTAGCAAGCAGATGAAAGGAAGTAATACACATTAGAGACGAGATGAATGAAATAGAGAATAGAAAAACAATAAAAATAAAAACCAAACAAAAGCTGGTCCTTTGACAAGATCAAAAACTGACAAACCTTGGAGCTCCTGGGTGGCTCAGTCAGTTAAGCGTCCTACTGTTGATTTCTGCTCAGATCATGATCTCAGGTTCCTGGGATTGAGCCTCACATTGGGCTCTGTGCTCAGTGGGGAGTCTGCTTAAGGATTCTCTCCTCTCCCTTGATGACCCCCTTCTCAAATAAATAAATAAACAACAACAACCAAAAAAAAAAAAAAAAACATGACAGCTAGTATCCAAAAACTGTAAAGAACTTATCAAACTCAACACCCAATGAACAAATAATCCAATAAAAAAATGGCAGAAGAGGGGCGCCTGGGTGGCTCAGTGGGTTAAAGCCTCTACCTTGGACTCAGGTCATGATCCCAGGGTGCTGGGATCGAGCCCTGCATCGGGCTCTCTGTTCAGCAGGGAGATTGCTTCCCCTCCTCTCTCTCTCCCTCTGCCTGCCTCTCTGCCTACTTGTGATCTCTGTCTGTCAAATAAATAAATAAAATCTTTAAAAAAAATGGGCAGAAGACATGAATAGATATTTCTCCAAAGAATATATCCAAATGGCCAACAGACACACGAAAAAATGCTCAACATCACTTGGCATCCGGGAAATACAAATCCAAACCACAATGAGATACCACCTCACACCAGTCAGAATGGCTAAACTTAACAAGTCAGGAAATGACAGAAGTTGGTGAGAATGTGGAGACAGGTGAACCCTCTTACACTGTTGGTGGGAATGCAAGCTTGTGCAGCCACTCAAGAAAACAGTGTGGGAGGTTCCTCAAAAAGTTGAAAACAGAGCTACCCTATGACCCAGCAATTACACTACTGGGTATCTACCCCAAAGATACAAATGTAGTGATGTGAATGGGCACCTGCACCCCAGTGTTTACAGCAGCAATGTCCACAGAGGTCAAACTATGGAAAGAGCCCAGAAGTCCATTGACAGATGAATGGATAAAGAAGATGTGGTATATCGGGGAGCCTGGGTGGCTCAGTGGGTTAAGGCCTCTGCCTTCGGCTCGGGTCATGATCCCAGGGTCCTAGGATCAAGCCTCACATCGGGCTCTCTGCTCGGCAGGGAGCCTGCTGCCCCTTCTCTCTGCCTGCCTCTCTGCCTACTTGTGATCTCTGTCTGTCAAATAAATAAGTAAAATCTTAAAAAAAAAAAAAGATGCGGTATATATATACAGTGTAATACTGCTTAGCCATGAAAGAAAGAGAAATTTGCCATTTGCAACAATGTGGATAGAACTAAAAGGTATTATGCTCAGTGAAATAAGTCAATCAGAGAAATACAATTATCACTTGATCTCTTTCATATGTGGAATTTAAGAAACCAAAGGGGATCATAGAGGAAGGCAGGGAAAAAATAAGACGAAATTAGAGAGGGAGACAAACCATAAGAGACTCTTAATCACAGGAAACAAACTTTGCAAGACAGACTGGCAATTTCCCAAAATGTTAGATATAGAATTTCCGTATGACCTGGCAATTCCATTCCTGGGTATGTCATTTAAAGAATTTAAAGCAGGTGTTCAAACGAAAGATTGCTCCCAAGTATTCATAGTGCCACTATTCACAATAGCCAAAAGGTGGAAAGAACCCAAATAGTGTTTCAACAAATAACTAGATAAACAAAAGGTGGTAGATCCATACAGTAGAATATTATTCAGCCATAAAAAAGAATGGTGTATGCTACAGCATACATGAACATTACAAACATTATTCTAAGTGAAGGAATTCAGACATATATTACATGATTCCATTTATTGAAATAACCAGCACTTCCAAATCTTTAAAGACAGAAAACAGATTAGTGGTTCCCCAGGGCAGGGAGAGCAAGGGTGGGTAGAGTAAATACTTGCCACAATAATAATTATAAAAAGACAAAACTCATACACCTACCATCCAGTTTAAGACAAATGTCAAATACAAAGAAGCAAACTGACTTCAACAATCAAAATGGGTTTCTAGATGTTAAAAAAAAAAAAGCAAGTTAGAGCCTTTTACTTCATATGGCACACCAAATGCCAAAATATACAGTTCAGAGTTCCTTTGATCAGGTGTAGGAAGCCAAGTAAATTTATTGAGCAGCAAAGTGACATAATCAGAACTATACTTTAGGAAATCCATCTGGCACCCCAAGGTTCATTGGTGGGGGATGGACTAGAGGCACAGACTTCTTGTAATGGTCAGAGACTCTTGAGACTTTAAGGTGGGTGTGGTGGGAATAGAAAGAAATATATGAATGCCTGTATTTGCCCTTTGGTCTTCTTTTATATCTACTGCACCAGCAATCTAATTTCTGTAGTAGCAGGAGTTAGAAGACCTGAGCAGTATTCTTCTAGGTATAGGCAAATCTAGAGCTTCCCCAAGGAAAACATCAGACCAGGAAATAGGCAGTCTGAAATGATTTTATTGTTAAGCAACGAGTTGACAATGTTTGCTTTCTTAGTCTGTCTCCAACGAGCCTAAGATAAGCAACAGCCGTTATTTACTGCTTATTTGCTAAGTGAATCATACATATTTGTGGATTAGCTCATTTAATTCTTTGTTATGAGCCTGGGAAGTGAGTACTACTTTTGTGCATCTTATGGGTGAGGGAACTGGGGTTCAGAGAGAATAAGAAGCTTGCCCTTTAGGGTAAGGAGAACTGGACTTCACACTTGACTCTGAAGTCTGTGCTCTTAAGAAGGAAGAAGCGGCGGGGCGGGGGGATTCTAAAATTGAGAAGCATGGTGTTTTTGCTGCTCTAATTATGTCTTTTCCATCTGAGTTTATTGTATTTCAGAAGGACCAGGGTAAATTTATTTACTTTCTAGATGTTCAGACTTTTTTTTTCCCATCAGTCCTTTGGGGACTCACAAAAAAGAGTTTATATACATCTCTTCTAAGAATGTAAACTTTTGCCTTAAAGTCTGAGAAGGATAAACCCACCGAGTAAGGTCATGCTCCTGACATAGGGGTGAAGGCCTCAACCAAAGATATGGACTTTTACCGGGCTGAGTATCAGAGCAGAGGTGGGAACTGAAACAGGAAACCAGAAACTAGAGGGTCAGAAGGAGGAACTACAGGTACTTGGCTGGGAGCCACTCTGTTGTTTTCTTAAGAATTCATTTCAAGGCCCTCCTAGAAGGAAAAAAAAAAAGGTGACCTCTGCACCCTAGAGGCTGACGACCTAGACACTAAAGCTGAAAATAAATGAGCCTTATCTTAATAGAAGATTATCTAGGTTCCTATTACTCTTTTTGTTCATTTCCCTCTTGTTATACTCTCCGCCATTAGTGAAATGTTATTTAAATGTTTCAATCCGATTTAACTAGGCCACAGGGAGTTTAGAGCTCTGCCCCCTTTAGACCAGAGGCTAAAAGTGAAGAGTACATCCCCTTGAGGCCGGCTAGGTCATGGCAGCGTTGTGACCTCCCAAAGGGAAGGTAAAACTCAGGACATCACAGTTGGGGGTTAAGCAGCCCAGCCACTTCTCACCATTATCTATGGGATAGTCTCCTTCCCTCCACCACCTGTTAAAGAGGAGCAGAGGTATAATTTGTATTAAGGACCTCAGAACATTCTTTACCCATTTAGCTTAGGACAATATTTTTCAAAGTGCAGTTCAGACCCATTAGTAGGTCATCAAATCAACTTACTGGGTGTCAATCAGCACTTACTTTTATTTATTTATTTTTTTAAGATTTTTAATTTATTTGTCAGAGAGAGAGAGAGCACACTTAAGCAGGCAGAGTGGTAGGCAGAGGCAGGGAGAGAAGCAGGCTCCCTGCAGGGCAAGGAGCCCGACGTGGGACTCCATCCTAGGACCCTGGGATCATGGCCTGAGCCGAAGGCAGCGGCTTAACCAACTGAGCCACCCACGTGTCCCAGCACTTACTTTTAAATGAAATGGAATAAAAACTATCACTTAGAAAGTTTAACTATTGTTTCGTGAGCTTTTGTTTCAGTTTTAAAAATACAAAGTATGTGTTCGTGTAAAATGTAGATCTCACTGTGGGTTATGATCAGAAAAGTTTTAAAACCACTGCGACAAGTATACATCTAACAAAATCCGTTAATCAAGGGGAAAAAACGGGGTTCTTACAATTCACTGTATTTTTCTTTCACTTTAGAATTTGCACATGCAGGGATTTTTCCCTTTAACACATGTAAAAAATAATTTCCTTAAAAAATTATTTTGGGTGCTTTCATTCAGGAATTAGGCACTGTTTAATAGTTCACAGATCAACACCTTTGGCGTGCCAGGAATGAAGATACAAATGAGATTAGGGGTGCCTGGGTGGCTCAGTGGGTTAAGCCTCTGCCTTTGGGTCAGGTCATGATCTCAGGGTCCTGGGATGGAGCCCCCCCTGGGGCTCTCTGCTCAGCAGGGAGCCTGCTTCCCCCTCTCTCTCTGCCTGCCTCTCTGCCTACTTGTGATCTTTCTGTCAAATAAATAAATAAAATAATAAAATTAAAAACAAACAAACAAACAAATGAGTTTAGGTGCCTGGAAATCATGATCTTTGGTGGGACTTGAACTTCTTTAACCTCTTTACTTCTTTTAAGAGTGAAAGCTTTAGGCTTTCCCCTGCTGCATCTGTGGCACGATTCAGCCAGGCCTATTGATGGACGGGGACACTGTGACTCTTCACCTGAAAGACCACCATTTGTAATCTCAGAGACAATGAACTACTATTTATAATCCCTCACTGCCTGGTCCCTGAGTCTTTATTGTGATGCTAGATAAACTCAAACGACACTGCATAATTTTACTATCTGTCTTTCTGGAATCAAGAGAAGGTCACAATGCCCCTCTCATACCCCCTGCTGCCTCGAGTTCAATAGTATGTATTTATAGCATTAATTCTGAACCTTAATCATCCTGAATTAAATGTGACTAAACTGTTTCATATGTGTATGCCATAGTTCATGTGTATCTATTTCTCTCCTAGACATTTTTCATCATTTTATGTGTTGGTTTACAAGCCAGGTAATCAAATATCCATTTCCCTCAGTTATGGCTTCATGGCTTGAGGGGAGAAAAAGAGCTCTTTACCAAAACAGATGAGCAAATGATTAACTGATACCTCTTTAGTTGTACCATGCAATAATTTTAACTTATAATAACATGTAGACAATTTAAGGAGAAACTAAGGAAATCCCAACAAAAGCAAAAATCTGCATAAATAGGTGATATAAATAACTGACCCTGAAATTTAATCCACCCCAGATGGCTAGTCTAAACTAGTCATAGTTTATTCTATTGCCTTACCAAGAACTGATTACAAATTCTCAGCCGACCAACTGTGCCAAGGGTCATAGAAATATTTCCTCCTAAGAGTGGTCTTCTTTCTCTGGATGTTGGCATGTCTAGGTTGTGATGCCAGGAATTTCTGAACCATCTCTCTGTTGCCTGAGGATGAAGCTGTTATCTATAAGGTGAAGCTCTTACCCGATAGATGTTGAAGTAAAGAGATGGAAGAACCCTGGGTCTTTTCTGACATAGTCATGCAACTGCATCTCTCTCTGATCCTACCTATGAATTCCCTTGTTAAATGACATAATACATTTCCTTATTGTATGGGTATTATTCATAGTATGAGTGGGGTTTGGTGATTATTTACAGTCAAAGCATTCCAACTGATCTACTAAATGTTAGCACCACTTGGTAACATTGATTTCCCCCCAGATGCTGATAGAATGCTTTCTTCAACTTATCCCGTATTTTCCAGTGTAGTTCGAGAACACTCTGGAGAATATACATGGCTCCAGAAGTTTAGAAACTCTCCCAGACGCCCATCCTTCAATGTCTTGTCAGGATTCATTTCTGTCAAAAGCTACTATTCTCTTCCTTTCTGCCAGGTACCCCATTGACTTCCACTGTACACCCAGGCCAGGTTTGAGAATCCTTAACAGGAAGCACATAAAAGTTCTTTCCTTAATATAAAGCATATAAAAGGTGTTAAGATCCTGCTTTCTACTTTGTTTTTGTCTGTTACTTCAACTCTGCTTAAGTTCTGAACTCCTCTGACTAGACGACTTGGAATAGATTTCTGCCTTCATTTGGCCTTTCTCCCCTGCGTGACGACACAAGTTAGACTTTCTCCAAGTTTACCCGAAAGAGTTCCCTTTTTATTTAAGCCTCATCTGCTTACTCAAATTCCTGTTCTATTCCTTCTCTGGCTTTTGGTATCTTCATGTTTATTTAGAGGATGGTAAAATGTATTTACAAGAAGGAAATGAATAATCCAAAGTATATTGGATAAGTATTTTAACAGGAGTGACTACAACAGTGGTTCATAGTGTCTTTATGCCCGTTTTCTTTTTTGAGTTAAGGAGAATTTATAAGCTGTTAATTTTGTATGCTCCACATGAACTGTTGTAAAAGTTGCAGATGCATATTGAATTCAGTGGTTTGGTTTTTTTTTAACTACCAAAAATTCCAAAGAGAGAAGAGAAATTAGCCAGAAAGGTGTACTTCAAGAGCAACTTTTATTAAAATATCATTAGTAACAGTTCAGTATATAAAGTTAATGACTTATTTAATATAGCCTCTTGTCATTTATAGACATCAGTCCATTAACCTAAGTAATCACCTCTGTTTTCCCTTCAGGTCCACTTAGTAAGTTTAGGGGTAAGCACAGAGTTTTCTTTGGCTTGTGCTTATAAAATAATGTCTTGCAATCTGCTTTATGTGCACTTGCACATATGAAAAGAGGTCTAAATATATATCACAGAGCTTTTCCTCATATGTATTAACTATGTGAAATTTAGTTTCCTGCCCATTAAGATATTTTTTGTTTTAATTATCAGTTAAGATCTCATGTTCTTCTTGTATTACACTCCTGAATTACTTTCCTACCTGCTATAAAATTCATTATATGTTAGGAAAACATTATTCTGGAACTAGATCTCCAAAGGCTTTTTTAAAAAGCAATTTATCATCAAAATTAAAAAAAGTTTTTTCAGGGCGCCTGGATGGCTCAGTGGGTTAAAGCCTCTGCCTTCGGCTCAGGTCATAATCCTGGGGTCCTGGGATCGAGCCCGTATTGGGCTCTCTGCTCAGTGGGGAGCCTGCTCCCCCTACCCCGGCCCCCCGCCTGCCTCTCTGCCTACTTGTGATCTCTGTCTGTGAAATAAATAAATAAAGTCTTTAAAAAAAAAAAAAGCTTTTGCTAAGACTAGTATCAAGAAACTAAAAAGACAACCCAAAGAATGGGAGAAAATATTTGCGAATTGTATATTGATAAGGGACTTATCCAGAATATATTAAAAATCTGTACAGCCAGTAACAAAAAGGCAAATAACCCAATTAAAAATGGACAAAGGGTTCAAATAAACATTTCTCCAAAGAAAATATACAGGTTTCCCAGACTATATGAAAGGAAAGTATTCCTTTGAAATCGTTTGTAAGCCAAATTGTCATAAAACAAAGAAGCAATTACCATTAATTTATTTTTTTTATTTTTTTTAGATTATTTATTTATTTATTTGACAGACAGAGATCACAAGTAGTCAGAGAGGCAGGCAGAGAGAGAGAAGGAAGCAGGCTTCCTGCTGAGCAGAGAGCCCAATGCGGGGCTCGATCCCAGGACCCTGGGATCATGACCTGAGCTGAAGGCAGAGGCTTTAACCCACTGAGCCACCCAGGTGCCCCTACCATTAATTTATATAGAGAAAAAATTTATAAAGATTTTATATAGGTGTGCCTGGCTGGCTCAGTTGGAAAACCATGGGACTCTTGATCTTCGGGCTGTGAGTTTGAGCCCCACGTTGGGTGTAGAGATTACTTAAAAATAAAATCTTTTATTTAAAAAAAATTTTAATTAAAAAACATTTTTAAAGATTTTATTTAAAATTTTTTATTTTAAAAAAATTTAGAAATTTTAAAAGATTTTATTTAAATTTTTTTATTTTTAAAAAAAATTTAAATTAAAAAAATTTTTTTAATTTTTAAAAGATTTTATTTTTAAGTAATCTCTATACCCAACATGGGGCTCAAACTCATAACCCCAAGATCAAGAGTCCCATGCTCTTCCAACTGAGCCAGCCATGCACACCTATATGGAGAATTTCTTGAGTCCAAATCCCCCAAAAAACTCTCTCCTATTTCGGCTTTTCTGATACCTTATGACACATCTTGCGAACAGATGCACAAGAGAGGTAAAGCATAGGTGCTCACAGACATGGTTCAGAGCTGTGGCAGCTTGATGGTGAGATGCTGAATGTAGTTCCCAGGGAAGGAACTTGGTCGTACTGCTCTTGCCGCTGAGGGTGTGCCCTGCCTCCATAACGGCTCCTGCAAAACATGACAAATGTTATTTTTGCTTTTTGCCTTTTTACATAAAAGCAAAAATCCTTTCCAGATTTCTTTTGGTTAGTGAAAACAGGTACGAATGTAGATCTTTCATAAAAGCAGACCAACTGACTTGACTTGAGGATATCTGTACAAATGACCAACAAGGACATGAAAAGATCCTCAACATCATTAGTCATTAGGGAAATACAAATCAAAACAAAATCAAAATGAGATACCCTTTCACACCCAGTAGGATGGGTGATTAAACTAAAAAAGACAGATAGTAACAAATGTTGGTGAGGATTTGGAGAAATTGGAACCCTCATATATTGCTGGCATGACTGTAAAATGGTCACTTGGGAAACCATTCTTCAAGTGGTTAAACAGAGAGTTCCTATATGAGCTAGCAATTCCACTTCTAGGTTTGTACCTAAGAGAATTGAAAACATGTGTCCACACAAAACTTGTACACAAGTGCTCATAGAAGAGCATTATTCATAACAGCCAACTTCAGTGAAAACAACCCAAATGCCTCTCAACTAATAAGATAAACAAAATTAAGTATATCCATACAAAGGAATAATATAGGGTCATGTTAAGTACAGAATGTTTGTGCCCACACCCAGATTCCTATGTTAAAGCCCTTACCCCCATTGTGATATTAGGAGGTGGGGCCTTTGAGAAGTAATTAGGTTTAGGTGAGGTCATGACAGTGGAGCCCCCATAATGGAATTAGTGCCCTTATAAGAAAAAGAAGAGGGGCACCTGGGTAGCTCAGTTGATTAAGTGTCTGACTTTAGCTCAGGTCATGGGGTCCTAGGATCGAGCCCAGTATCGGGCTCCACATTCAGTGGGGAGTTTGCTTGTACCTCTTCCTCTGCCCCTCTCTGCTTGTGCCCCACCCCCAAGCCTCGGGTAAATAAATAAAATCTTAAAAAGAAAAAAGAAAAGGAAGAAGCACTGGAGCTTCCTCTCTCCACCACAGAAAGATACAGTGAAAAGGTGGCCAACTGCAAGCTAGGAAGAAGGCTCTCACCAGAATCAAATCTGGTCAACACCTTGATCTTGGACTTCACAGCCTCCAGAACTACAAGAAATAAATGTCTGTTGGTTAAGCCATCCAGCCTGTGGCATTTTGTATTGCACCCCAAGCTGACTAAGACAGGTCATAAAAAGGAATGAAGAATCGATACACGCTATACACATGGATAAAGTTTGCAAACATTACATTAAAGAAAAAAAAGCCAGACATGAAAGTCCACATGTATGATTTTATTTACTTATTTATTTATTTTTAAATTCTATTTATTTATTTGAGAGAGAGTGCACAAACAAGGGGAGCAGCAGCAGGAATCCTGATGTGGGGCTGAGCAGGGAACCTGATGCAGGACTTAATTCCAGGACCCTGGGGACATGACCTGAGCAGTCATCTGACTGACTGAGCCACCCAGCTGTCCCTGTATGATTCTATTTATATGAAATTTCCAAGATAGGCAAATTTAAAGAGTTGAAAAATGAATTAATGTTTGCCAGGAGCTGCAGAGAGACAAGGGAATAATGGATATGGGGTTTCTTTGGGGGATGAAAATGTTCTAAAATTAGATAATGGTATGGTGATTAACTCTGAATATACTAAAAATTGCTGAATTGCACACTATAAAAGGGTGAATTGTATGATATGTGAATTATAACTCAAAAAATTTTTAATTTTTTATCTATTTAGGTCCTATTATTATAAGAAAACTTTTTTTAAAAGATTTTTTAATTTATTTGACACAGAGAGAGAGACAGCAAGAGAAGGAATACAAGCAGGAGGAGTGGGAGAGGGAGAAGCAGGCTTCCTGCTTAGCAGAAAGTCCGATGCGGACTCCACCCTGGCACCCTGGGATCATGATCTGACCTGAAGGCAGATGCTTAACATCTGAGCCACCCAGGCACCCCTGTAAGAAAACTTCAATTTCACAAATACATTCTGAATCAAGGTAAGAAGTATATAGAAAAACATCAGTAGTCAACAATGATTAGTCATATCCAAATTCATATTATGCTCTCTCAAATATTTTCCCCATGATTTACAAACACATTTGTTTCCCCTGACATACTATTCTCTGCGCTGAAATAACAACTACCTCTAGAGATCTCTTAAAATGTCCTTTTTTTTTTTTAAAAGATTTTATTTATTTATTTGACAGAGAGAAATCACAAGTAAGCAGAGAGGCAGGCAGAGAGAGAGGAGGAAGCAGGCTCCCCGCTGAGCAGAAAGCCCGACGTGGGGCTCGAACCCAGGACCTGGGATCATGACCTGAGCCGAAGGCAGCGGCCCAACCCACTGAGCCACCCAGGCGCCCCTTAAAATGTCCTTGAGGAGGTAAAGGGTACAACTAAAGTAATATCCCATCTATTGCCACTGACTCAGGGTAAAGTCAAAATTAGTACTCATATTTTTTTAAAAGATTTTATTTTTTTATTTGACAGACAGAGATCATAAGTAGGCAGAGAGACAGGCAGAGAGAGAGGGAGGAAACAGACTCCCCTCTGAGCAGAGAGCCCAATGTGGGGCTCCATGCCAGGACCCTGGGATCATGACCTGAGCCAAAGGCAGAGGCTTTAACTCACTGAGCCACCCAGGCGCCCCAAATTGGGAAAGATTTAAAAGATTGATAATATCCAGTGTGGAAGAGAGTGTTTAGAAATAATCACTCTCATTTCCTGATGGTGAGACAATGTAAATATATGATTGTTTTGGATGGTAATTTGCAATGTTGAGTATAGTTTTAAATATATATATATCCTCTGATTCAGTAATTCCATTTCAAAGAATTTATTTTGGAGAAATATTTTTATAAGTGCATGAAGACATAAGCATAAGAATAGTCACTGCAAATTTATTCATAATAATGTAAATTGGAAACAACTTAATTATCCACAAATGGGGCAACATGTAGTAGTCCAAGATTATTCCTAATTATTATTATATTATTATTATTATTAAATTATTATTATAATTCCTAATAATTATTATTATTAGGTGAAAAAGAAACTGGCTTAAATAGTATGTATTGGAAGAATAGGTGACTGCATTTCTGAAAAATTAATATTTATATGATTTTATATAAACTGAGTACATAATAGGTGCTCATTAAATATGTAGGTTAGGTTAGAACTAATTAGTATGCAGGTTAAAATGTACATTTAAAATCTATCAAATTATGGTAGACCTTTCTAAATTATAATTTTTGAAATATTTGAATTCTTATAAAGATTATATGAATTATAATCCAAAAGATAATATCTGCTTTTTTTTTTAAAGATTAGTGACTTTAGGGGTACCTGAGTGGCTCAGTCAGTTAAACATCCCACACTTGATTTCCAACCAGATACTTCAGGTTGTGATATCAGGATCATGATGAGATCAGCCCTGCTTCAGCCTCAAAGCAGAGTCGACTTGTCCCTCTCCCTATGCCTCCTCCCTCCCCTACCTGTGTGCGGGCTCTCTTGCAAATAAATAAATAAATAAATAAATAAATAAAATCCTTAAAGATTAGTGACTTTAGGGGAGTGAAATACACTATATAATATTATAATGATGAATACATAAACTACACTTTTGTATAAAAGTTTTGGACAAAACCCAGAGAAAGCAAAACCAAGACTGAATCCAAAGGTAAGCTATGGGTTATTATGATGTGTCAATGTAGGTTCATCCTTGATTTAAAAAAAGAAATGTACCGCTCTGTTGAGTGATGTTGATAATGAGGGAGGCTGTGCATGTGTGAGGGTAGGGAGTATATGAAATATCTGTACCTTCCTCTGAATTGTATTGTAAACCTAAAATTGCTCCAAGCAAGTCATGAAAAAAAAAAAAAGAATAAAGGAAGATGAATGAAAATTCCGAAGTATAGTAGTGGACCAGGAACCAGACACATTTAATTTTGCCTAAGCTTCCCTTCTCTATAATTCCTTCCATTTTAGGTTGAAATGAATATTCAAGGAAGTTGGTGAGAGTGGTAAGAAATTCATAAAAACAGAAACTTTGAAATCTGAAAGAAACCTTGGTCCAACCACATCCTTTTACAGACCAGTAACCAAGATAAAGAGGAATTGATGACTGGTCTAAGATTACACCATACAGTGAGTGCCATGTACAGAGCCCAGGTATTTTGACCATGAATAAAACAGTTTTTCCTGTTGACAGAAGAAAAAAAATTTGAAACCTCTTTTTCTCCCATGTATCAAAAACCTACATAATTTTATTTGACTGGATTTCTGAGTCAGATCAGTGATCCTTAACTTGGAATGCACTTCATTAATTTACAGCATACAACTGTACTATGCTACTAAAAACAGACATTCAAAAGATATTTATTTCATATTTTACAAACAATACAACACAGCTACAACATTTTTTAACACAGCTACAACATGTAAATATGTGATTTTATTCATACTTTTTAGTTCTTTTTTCTCTATAAAAAGAAAAAGAATGGTTTATTTATAATTACCTTCTATTAATTTGATGAAGAATGTTTATCAAGTTTTATAAGAGATGTTGAAGGCTTTTAAGATACTGATTTACTGATTTAAAGTAGATGAGACTACTTTAATCCTCCTCTCAAGGGATATCACAGGAGTTACTTAAATTGGTCAACATCTGAAACAGTGTTTTAGCAGACCTCCATTCTCTCAATAGGAATTTAAACTATAAGATATAGGAGGTAATTTTTTAAAAATGCACTAGCAATGAAATCAGAGATAATTCTTGCCTTAGATTCAAAGGACTAAGTGCAAAATCAATTGCTTTGTGAAACAAACAATCTTTTTGTGTTTTAATTGACCAGAAGCTCAACATGAACCACTGTTATAAAGCTATTAGGTAACCTTAGGCTGCATTTATAGAAAGGTGATATTCACAACTGAAGCAGCAGCCTCTAAGATAGCCTCCAATGTCTCCTGCCTCCTGATGCTCAATGTCTAGCTATAATCCTATAAACTGGACCTAGTGACTCAATTCTAACAGAACATGGCAGAGGTGATGGGATACTCATTCTGAATTATAAAGACTCTGGTCTTGCTCTCTCTCTCTCTCTCTTCCTCCCCCCTACTTCCCTCTCTGGGATCACTTGCTCTCGAGTGAGCAAGCTGTCATGGTGCATCACGATGTAAGCAGTCTTACGGAGGAGACTCACACGGTATGATGAGGAATTGAGACCCTTAAGTCAATGGCCCATGAGAAAGTTCAGCCTGCTAGCAACGACATGAATGAGTTTAGAAGAGACCTTTCAGGCCCAGTTGAGTCTTGAGATGACTACAGCCCTGGTCAACTAACTGCAACCTGGACCTAACTGCAACCTGATGAGAAATTAAATCAGATTCACTCTGCCAAATCCTTTTCAAATTCTTAACTTCCAGAATTATGAATTACTAAATGTTTATTGCTATTTTAAGTTGTCAAATTTGGGGGTAATTTGGTACACAGGTATAGATAATTAATAAAGGGAAATGGAGGACTGGAACATGGAACTCAGGACCCAGACCACATCTAGAACATTTATTTTCCTCAGTTCTGAGTACGGTCTTTGAGCATGTTGACAGTCTGGAGTCTATCAGGCAAGTACAGTAAGGACTGTGGAGGAGCTAGAAACCATGTCACTAAGGTAATCCTTGAGGTAATCCTCAGGACCTTAGGGTAGGAAAAAAGTAAGTTAGGGAGGAATATGATAGCTACTTTCCGGCATTGTAAGATCCTATGAAAGAGCTACTAGAAACATGGAACTTAAGATCTACTAGCGATATTCAATGGTCCAGTCCCTCATTTTATAAATCAGAACGGTGAGCCTCATGGTACCTGGGTGTTGCAGTTGCTTGAGCATCCAGCTCTTGGTTTTGGCTCAGGTCGTGCTCTTGGGGTGGTGAGATGAGACTGAGTTGAGCCCCGCGCCGGCTCCATGCTCAGTGTGGAATCAGCTTAAGGTTCTCTTTCCCTCTTCCTCTGCCCCTCCACCCATGTTTTCACTCTCTCAAATAAATAAATTAAAAAAAAAAAAAAGGTGAGACTCAAAGTGGTTATGATTTTGACAATGTCACATGGCTAGTTACTGGTTGACCTGATAATGTAACTCTGGATGTCTGAATCAAAGACAATTGTGCTTTTGTAGTTTCAGGGATTTATGGATAAAAGGTATAGGAAAGCCAACTTTAGTTAGTTAGTTGTGAAGCAAACCTTTCTAACCAATGGAGCTCTTTAAGAATGTGATGACTGCTATGTGGTGTAGTGGGCTCCCTGATACTGTATGTGGTTAAAATAAATGACCTGGGTATCTGTGTAATTAAATATTGAGTTGAATCAGATTACTTCCAGGTTTCCAACCTAGCCTAATATGTGCTTCCATATTAATTTTAAGGTTTAATAGACTATAAACAGACCAATATTTACCATGGCAGTAAAAACAGAATTATAGAATCTTAAAAGCAAAACTTGCCTCATAGAAATAAGCAGTGCATTTTTATTAATGAATATCAGAATAATGAAAAGCACAGCATAGTGAATATAGCCAATAATATTATAATAACTTTGTATGGTGACAGATGGTAGCTACACTTATTGTAGTGAGCATTTCATAATGTATATAGTTCTCAAATCACTGTGTTGTATACCTGAAACTAGTAAAATATTATATGTCATCTGGATTTCAATTAGAATAAAAAGAATACCAGGATAAAATGCAAGCACAGAAACCATAGCCAAAATAAGAGTAAAGTTGTGAAAACAAGAATTTTATCTTTCAAGAAATAAAAAGAGAAGAGAAAACCATACATTTTTAGATTTGGATTATTTGTTGAAATGGAGAGAGACACTACAGTGAAATATACCCCAGGAAGTGGAGCAAAGAACATATTCTTGTCCCCTTTACATCATAATGAACAGGTTTGGGAGTTACTAGCGTAGGACAGTGGGTAATCATTGTGGAACTTCTATGTATAAGTTCTCTAAAGATAATTAAAAATCAGGAGCTGAGTAGGCTAAGCGATAATTCCTACAATTAAAGTGCTGTATAGACAGCACCAGCATGTGTCACCAGCACTTGAACACCCACCATAAGAAAAGGACTTAAGCAGATCAACTAGAGCAAAGATTTTAAGTTATACTTAACAATTATATAAGAAGTACTGTTTTAAACAACAATCATGAATGTTTTTTCATTTATCAGATCCTCAGAAATAAAAAAAATTATACTCTGATCCAACTGGCTTATTACTTATAAACATCTCTCACCCATAAAATACTTTGGTAAGTATTGAAACATTATTTAGAAATAAATTTGCTGGGGCACCTGGGTGGCTCAGTGGGTTAAGCCTCTGCCTTTGGCTCAGGTCATGATCTCAGGGTCCTGGGATCGAGCCCCCCATCGGGCACTCTGCTTGGTGGGGAGCCTGCTTCCCCCTCTCTCTCTGCCTGCCTCTCTTCCTGATTGTGATCTGTGTCTGTCAAGTAAATAAATAAAATCTTAAAAAAAAGAAAGAAATTTGCAACATTTATCAACCAAGAGGCTCATACTCATGACAGAATATGGTTTTCCCCAAATCATTAATGGCAGCTGAATTCTTCCAGTAGTTTGCTTTAGAATTATCCTCAAGTCCTCTTTTTGTCATATTCCTCATCTGAAACTTATCAGCTCTATCTTCAAAATATATTCAGAATCTGAACACTTTTTTTTAAAAAAGATTTTATTTATTTATTGGACAGACAGAGATCACAAGCAGGCAGAGAGGCAGGCAGAGAGAGAGGTGGGGAAGCAGGCTCCCTGCTGAGCAGAGAGCCCGATGCGGGGCTCCATCCCAGGCCCCTGAGATCATGACCTGAGCCGAAGACAGAGGCTTAACCCACTGAGCCACCCAAACGCCCCAAAATCTGACCACTTTTTTAAAAAAATTTTATTTATTTATTTGTCAGAGAGAGGGTGAGCACAAGAGGGTGAGCAGCAGGCAGAGGGAGAAGTAAGCTCCCCATGGAGCAGGGAGCCTGATGCAGGACTTGATCCCCGGATCCCAGGACCCCAGGATCATGACCTGAACTGAAGACGGACACTCAACAGACTGAGCCACCCAGGTGTCCCAGAATCTGACTACTTCTTACTACTTACACTGCTACTCTCCAGGTCAGAGCCATTATTATCTCTTGTCCGGATTCTTCAAACTGGCCTTTGTACTCTGGCTTTTGCCCACCTTCAGCCTATTCTCAATCCAGCAGCCAGAGCAACTCTTTAAAAATATATGCCAACCATGTCTATTTTCTGCTCAAGACCTCCAGTGGCTTTCCATTGCATTCCTTACAATGGCCTACAAGGGCATTCATGATCTAGCTCCTTAATTTTGTGATCTCACCTGCAACACTCTTCACTCATTCCACTGTTGTAACACTGGCCTCCTTGTTTTTTCACAAATATACTAGACAAACTCCCATCTCAGGACTTTTGTACTTGCTCTTCTCTTGTGTAGAATGCCTTGTCCCAGAGAGCTTCAGGTCTCACGTCCTTAACACCTTAACTCTTCGCCCTTACCACTTTCTCAGTGAGGCCTTCATTTAACCCTATTTAAAATCACAACTGTCATGACATACATATTCCTTGACTATTATATTTCCCTCCACATTTCTTCATACCATTTTACATGCTATATAACGTACCTATATTTTTTTGACCATCTTTCCCCTCATCAGAATATAAACTCTCTGAAGTCAGTGTTTTTTTTTTCTGTTTTATACATACATGGATGTGTCAAAAGCAGTTATTTCAGTGCTTGGCATATAGCAAGTACTCAATAAAATTGTAATTAGTTAACTTGCAAGGCTTTTATACTAAAGACTTTTCTACAAAAAGCACTTGTGCTATTGATAACTAGAGCAAATGACTTATTTTTGGTTTTAGATTGACACTTGCTTTGCAATTACAGCACAAATTAGAAAAAGTAGATAAAATTAGCATTTTTCAGGTATCAGGTGAATTGCAGTTTCAGTGAGTGATGAATCAGACAACCCCTGGGCATAGGTAAAAGTAGATATTTGCCTGAGGCAGTATGTCCAGAGGAAAATTAAAATTTTCTTAACTATAGCTTATATTTAGCCAAGCTAGAAAAATATTTGTGTTTTATGAGCCTTTGTAAAATTGCTTTACTTCACCTTAGCAATGATTCAGGGTTTAAAAATAAAACAAACCAAAATCCAAAACAGTACATCAAAATATTACTATATTTCAGGATGCCTGGGTGTTTCAGTCAGTTGAGTGTCTGGCTTTTGATTTCTGCTCAGATCATGATCTCAGGGTCCTGGGATCAAGCCCCTCGTCAGGCTCTGCACTTATCACAGAATCTGCTTGGGGATTTTCTCTCTCCTTCTGTCCCCCCCACCCCCACTCATGATCTCTCTCTCTCTCTCTTAAAATAAATAAATCTTCTTTTTTGTTTTTTAAATCACTGTTTTGGGATGCCTGGGTGGCTCAGTCATTGAGCAACTGCCTTTGGCTTGGGTCATGATCTCGGGGTCCTGGGATAGAGTCCCACATGGGGCTCCTGCTCAGTGGGGAGCCTGCCTCTCCCTCTGCCCTCCCCCCTGTTGTGTGCATTCTCTCTATCAAATAAGTAAATAAAATCTTTTTTAAAAAACTTAAAAAAATCACTGTTTCATTAACTAGGCTCAAAGTGAAAGGTAAGCAGATTGGGACGCCTGGGTGGCTCAGTTGGTTAAGCAGCTGCCTTCGGCTCAGGTCATGATCCCAGCGTCCTGGGATCGAGTCCCACATTGGGCTCCTTGCTTGGCGGGGAGCCTGCTTCTCCCTCTGCCTCTGCCTGCCATTCTGTCTGCCTGTGCTCGCTCTCTCTCCCTCTCTCTCTGACAAAATAAATAAAAATCTAAAAAAAAAAAAAAAAGGTAAGCAGATTTACTTAAGATTGCCATAGTTGAGGGCTGCCTGGGTAGCTTGATCGGTTAAGCATGTGATTCCTGATTCAGCTCAGGTCATGATTTCAGGGTTGTGAGGGCCAACCCCTCAAGGGGCTCTCTCTCCCCTCTCTCTTTCTGCCCCCCTCTTCACAATCCCGAGATCAAGAGCTGCACACACCCCAACTGAGCCAGCATGCCCCTATAATTCGGTGATTTATTTTTACCTTTTTAAAGATTTTATTTATTTGACAGAGAGAGACACAGCGAGAGAAGGAACACAAGCAGGGGGAGTGGGAGAGGGAGAAACAGGCCTCTCGCTGAGCAGGGAGCCCGATGCAGGGCTCAATCTCAGGACCCTGGGATCATGACCCAAGCCAAACGCAGATGTTTAATGACTGAGCCACCCGGGTGCTCCTTAAGATTTTATTTCTAAGTAATTTCTACACTCAATGTGAGCTTGAATTCACAACCCCTAGATTAAAAGTGGCATGCTCTACTATACTTCAGTGTTTTAAAAAGTAAATAATACTTGAGATTGGTAAATCTGTGGCAACATTTGATCTTCTAATTTTTAATATACTTTTAATAAATTGCCTATGTTACTAATATATCTGATGTTTATTTGAATAGCTTATAAAATACCTTATAGAGCTAATGAATGCTATATTCCTATAGAGCAAATATTTTCAAATTTATATATATATATATATATATATATTTTATGATTGGTCTGGGCAAGAGCCTCTTTTTTTTTATTAATTTTACTTTTTATAAACATATATTTTTATCCCCAGGGGTACAGGTCTGTGAATCACCAGGTTTACACACTTCACAGCACTCACCATAGCACATACCCTCCCCAGTGTCCATAATCCCACCCCCCTCCCCCCATCAACCCTCAGTTTGTTTTGTGAGATTAAGAGTCACTTATGGTTTGTCTCCCTCCCAATCCCATCTTGTTTCATTTACTCTTCTCCTACCCCCTCAACCCCCCATGCCGCATCTCCTCTCCCTCATATCAGGGAGATCATATGATAGTTGTCTTTCTCCGATTGACTTATTTCGCTAAGCATGATACCCTCTAGTTCCATCCACGTCGTCGCAAATGGCAAGATTTCATTTCTTTTGATGGCTGCATAGTATTCCATTGTGTTATATATATATATATATATATATATTTTTTTTTTTTTTTTTTTTTTTTTTTTTTTAGAAAACCCTTTTAAAGATTTTATTTGAGAGACAGAGCATGAGCAGGGGGAGGGGGCAGAGTGAGAGATGGAGGGGGACAAGAAGACTTCTTGTTGAGCATGGACCTGGAGGCGGGGTTCCATCTCAAGACCCTGGGATCCTGACCTGACTGGAAAGCACGACTTAGGCACTCAAGTGATTGCACCACCTAGGCACCCCTAATTTTTAATGTTTAGAGTATAACAAAGTGTATTGCCAGTCAGGGGAAAAGAAAACTTACATAATGCAAAAACATGTTTCTTTATGCTTATTTGAGAGGAAATTCCTTTTTTTTTTTAACATAACCGCAATATTATATCATATGATTTCCTTTTTTTTAAAAAAGATTTTATTTATTTATTGGACACACAGAGACAGAGAGATATCGAGAAAGAACACAAGCAAAGGCAGAGGCAGGCAGGGGGTGAGGGAGAAACAGACTCACAGCTGAGCAGGGACCCGGATGCGGGGCTCTATCCCAGGACCCTGGGATCATGACCTGAGCTGAAGGCAGATGCCTAATGACTGAGCCACCTAGGCGCCCCCCAAAAATTTCACGTTGGAGTTGCCTCCAGAATCTGCAGATGCAGGACAAAACAAAATAAAAGTTGCCAGGTATGACATTTTGATATTGTCAAAATCAATAAGCAAACCATAATGGTCATTCTTAATCTTATTCATCTTTCTCACCTAAGAAAATCCAATTGGATCATGTTTTATTTATCATAATGAAACAGAGTCTGAAAAATATCTGTTTATTTATTTATAAAGATTTTATTTATTTGTCAGAGAGAGAGCACAAGCAGCAGGGAGGGGCAGGCAGAGGCAGGGGGAGAAATAGGCTCCCGGCTGAGCAGGGAGCTCTGTGTGGGGCTTGATCCAAGGACCTAAGCCGACGGCAGACATTTACTCAACTGAGTCACCCAGGCGCCCCTCATTTGATTTCCTTTTGATAGGAATGTTGTATGAGTAGAGGACAGATGAGTTGGGGTTTTTTTGTTTGTTTGTTGTTTTGTCTAAAAGTTTTTATTTGAATCAGATAGTTGTACCAAGAAAGACTAAGTTTGTTTTTTTTTAAATATTTTATTTATTTATTTGACAGACAGAGATCACAAGTGGGTAGAGAGGCAGGCACAGAGAGAGAGGGGAAGCAGGTTCCCTGCTGAGCAGAGAGCCCAATGGGGGCTCCATGCGGAGCTTAATGTGGGGCTCCATCCCAGGACCCTGAGACCATGACCTAAACCAAAGGCAGAGGCTTAACCCACTGAGCCACCTAGCACCCCTGGAGAGACTAAGTTTTATAAACACTTTGAATTTGGTTAAGACCTGAAATCAAAGTTGCTATAAAATAGAAGCATCTTTTAATGAAATGCAGTTAAATAGCCTTAATAAAATGTCTATTTAATTTTTATTTTTATTTTTAGGTGTTCTATTATAAAATGTAGCATTTAAATGGAACAATGTATAAGCTACATATGCACATATGCATGGTTTTAAATAATCATGATAAATCTGTGTACCCCCCACTTGGATGAAGAAATGGCATTACTGTGTGCTCCTCCCCATAACATCTTCCTCTTTCTCCCCAGAGGCAACTATTATTTTGATTTTGTGTCCACTATTCATTTGCTTTGTCTCACCATCTGTGTATATATATCACCAAAGAATATATTATTTAGTTTTGAAAACTAGAGTAGCAATCACAAACCTAGTTGTATAAAGAAAAGGCAATATTCTCATCATTTGTTGAAGGCTATCAGGAGAAAATATACTGAATGAAGTCTCTGGGTCATAGTGTGGTTTCAGCTCCTCTGAGAGTTTATAAGAAATGTCTCTTTCCATAGGGACTCCTGGGAAATAGCTTATCAGAATCCACCCATCTGACACGGATGTAGTGTGGAGTAGATACCGGTCACACAGTGGAAGCTTGCTCAGAGAGTGCTGTTCTGTAGTTTCTACTTTTAACTCCTATGGTCTCCCTCTAGGTCTGAGCACTAAGTCAAGTTCAAATCCTTTTGAGGTGAAATGATGGTCCTCAGATGAAAAGGTGAGCAGAAACTTCATCAATACATGGTAAAGACACCCAAACCCGGGAAAGAACATGGGTCAGGCTCACCCAGGTACTCTATCATCAAATTAAAAGAGGATATAAGGCAGATGCTTAACTGACTAAGCCACCCAGGTATTCCTCTATCAAGCTTTTAATTCCCAATGACTCATTTTTGTTCTCTGAAAATTCCTGGTCTTGTTTCATGGATGGGGTATGCTTTTCTAAAAATAACTCTAAAGATACTAATGAGTTTTTTCCTTTTAAAGTTTGCTTCTTCCTTATTGCTTCCTTTTTCCTTTTTGTTTTTTAAGATTTTATTTATTTATTTATTTATTTGAGAGAGAGGGTGGGGAAAGGGGCAGAAGGGGAGGGAGAGACAATCTGGAGCAGACTCTGCACTGAGTGAGAAGCCCATCATGGGGCTCGATCCCACAACCCATGAAATCATGACCTGAGATGAAACCAAGAGTTGCATGTTCAAGTGACTGAGCCACCCAGGCATGCTCCCCCTGCTTTTTTCTGTTTGTATTTGTACACCATATCTTTCACATTAGAAACTTCCCTCAATGACTGGTAATCCTTAACAGCATGACCTCATGATTAAGCATGAGGGACTAAAAAAGTCATTGAATGTGTTGAATAAAGGGACTGCACTTTACTATCAGGTGACTTGGGTGGGCAAATTTAACCCTTGGGTTAGATTCGCCAGGAAAGTTATGTCCAATACCCTGCTAGGGAGGTAAGCGCCTGTTTGCTAGCATTCTGGACACTAAGTAAGGGAGGGGGTGGGGTTGTTCTCTGCAATAAGCAATCAGTATGCATATTTGGTAAGTTCATCCTTTGGGGTACAAGACCTATCCCTTCAACTTCACCAGGCACTTTCATAGTCTGGAGACATTAAGTTTTACTTTTTTCAGAGAATAAATGTCTGATCTATCCCATGCTTGAAAATGAGCAAGTGCTCCCCGGTTGAAAAGGGGAGATCAAACTGCTTGTACTCTTGTCTTCCTAACTGCAAGTCCCAGAAGTTCCTGTTGCCACCACTTCTCATGTCTTTTGAAGATCCTGTAGAATAAATTGAGTAGATTTTCAGTTTCCCTACTGATGTCTTGGAAGTCGGGTTGCTTGGATCTAACTCAGTTAACACGCCCTTTTATGTTTTCAACTTCCAAAATTCTGATACTGCTATTTTCCCCATACTTCCTTAGTTTTGGTGGTATTTGGGAAGGAGACTAGAATGGATTTGGGAAGGAGACTATTTGACCTGCCATCCTAACTCAGAAATTTAGGAAATATTTTCTTCCTTTTTTTTTTTTTTTTTTTTTTTTTTTTTTAGTATATGTGCTGCTGAGGTGAGCACTTCCTATTTTTTTTTTTAAGTTTATTCACTTATTCTTAATAATCTCTACACCTATCATGGGGCTTGAACTCATAACCCTGAGATCAGGAGGTGCATGCTCCTCCAACTGAGCCAACAGGTGCCTCAGGAATAGTTTTCCTAATTCACTTAATCTCATTTAGTTATAATATTATAGTATACTTTATTTATTTATTTTAGAGGGAGAGAACATGTAAATGGCTAGGGGGTGTCTTGAAAGGGGGAGGGGGAGGGGCAGAGGGAGAGGGAGAGAGAGAATCTTAAGCAGGCTCCATGCCCAGTGTGGAGCCCCATGCATGGCTCAATCTCATGACCCTGAGATTGTGACCTGAGTCCAAACCAGGAGTTGGATGCTTAACCAACTAAGCCACCCAGATACCCCTAGATTATAGTTTATTTTATATTTGAACTAAATCTTTGCCTCTTTTATGCTATACATGGGAAATTTAGGGATTTGTCTTTTAGACTCATCACTTAGCAAAACACACAGTGTAAAGCTTAGGTGACACTGTTTGCTAAATTTCTTTACCTCTTTCCCAACTCAAAGTTACCCTTCCTTGGGATCAGAAGGAAAGAAAGATGGTGAAGCATTAATTCCTGGCTATACTGGGTCCCCACTTTTGTATATTAAGAGGTGAGCTTTTTTTCTCTAGCAGTTTTTTTCTCCATAAAAACTTACCTATTATATGTATCGTTTCTTTGTGACCATGATGTCCTCTAAATGACATGAGCAGTAATGAATTCACAAGTAAAATTAGCAGGGTTTCTTACAGTTAAAATGTTTGTGTGCTAAGAAAACCCTTAATGACTAATCCCATTGTTGTCTTTTGAGGTGTGGTAGAACACTGATGGGGAGATGATTTTGGTCCCATTATATCATGCCACTAATATGTAGGCTTAGGATATATTCAGACTCACTGAAACATTCCTATTTGTCAATGTATCCCCAGATTTCACAAGGAAGAACTGAAGTTGTTTTTCCTTTATTATATTTTATCCTTATCTTTGTATAAATCACTTAAAAAGCATTAGTAAATTTACTTTTATTGCATAACACATAAAGAAATAGTACCAAATGCTTTTGTCATCCCTTACCACATGAAAATTCATTATTTTTTTAAAAAGTGAAAGTGACTAATTTTACAAAGCTGGGGATTTTGTGATCTGTGGGAAACAGTAACTGAAATGCTTATTTAAACTGTATATTAGAGGCAAAGACAAATGCCTCTGCAAGGTGGCTTCTAAATATATATGGGGCACCTAGTTATTAGCAACGATCTGAGCAAGTTCAGTTTAAATGAAGCTAATGAGAGAAAAGGGCAAGGAGCTGTAAAGTAGAAATTTGTACATTTCACATTTGGATTTCATGTGTCTATTTCTGGATCAGTCAGGAAGGAAGCATTTTGAGATATAACACTTTTTATACTTAATACATTCTAGACACAGAAAAAAGATGGACGCTTCTTTCTTTGACCTAATACTACCATAAAATTTCAACTCTATCAAAAACAAATCTTAAGCCTAAGTGAATGCTTCGGTTTAATATAATAAAATTTTTCATTAAGACTTTCTCCTGATTATTCTTGCTTGATTTTTTTTTTCATTCTGTAAGATCAAGTATTCTGGAAAAACTAAGAAATTATATATTATTATTTTTACTTTATTTGAACCTAAGGAAAAATGTGACTACATAAAAGTACACTTAACCTGTGTGTACCAGTTGTATGTGTACTGATGATCAATAGCCAAAACAAAACATAGATATCTCTCTTTGCAGTTTATAAGTAAAAATTTCCTATAATAATCAAGGAGATTGATGTTCAAGTTATTCCAAAGAATAGAAATGTTGAAAGCTGGAGTTACTAGGTATCTATATAACTGGTCTTATTTATACCTTGTACAATATTCTGCTGTTCAAAGGCATTTAAAGAATTAGATCAATAAAATAAAATGTATATCAGGTGTCAAACACAAATTAAAGTTAAACAAGCAGTCAATAGATAAATGCTTCTAGTTTTTATGAGTGAGGCACTTTTCTAGGAGCTGGGAATTAGCTGGGATCAAAATGAAGGCCAGGATCTCCAGGAAATTTCTTTTCAGTGAGGGAAGGCAGAATTCTTAGGATTCCTCCTTTTATTAATGAATACCTACTAATGAATACCTTTAATAAATACCTACTAATACCAGGACCAGTATGTGCCTGGGGGTATCAAGATTCAAGACAGAGTCCTTGCCTTTACCTTGCTCACTTCCCTATGGTTGAGTTAGAAACAAAACAGTAGTTTAAAGAGTTGTAACTGTCAACCTTTGAAAATCTCCAGATCCACTAATTCTACTCTAATTTGTGATTTCATCACATTACTCATCTGTAAAATGGGGGATAATATGACATCATTTATAGCTTTGTTGTGCACATTAAATAACATCATGTAGCAGTGTGGACCCTGGGCAGTCAGACTCCTGACTGGCTCAGTGACTCTGTGTCAGCAGTAGCAATCCTATTTCATGCCTCAGCAGACTGACAAATTACCAAATGTCCTAGAGTTTCAGGGCCACTTGTGATATTTAAAACCTCAAATGTTAAATTGTAGGATGCGAGGTCCATGTGGTAAAGACTATGTTTGGAGTAAAAACAGGTTGTCATGAGGGTATATAGAAAGGACACCTGAGTGGGGAATGGGGTTGGAGCAGGGAATCCTGAGGTGAGGTCTTGAAGCATGAGTCTGATGATGGAAAGAGCTGGTATTTAAAGCAGAAGAGATTAGGGAAGCAGGTGGAGGCCGGAGTAGAAAGCCTGGTATTTTAGAGGAGTCCCAGGTATTTAAGTATATCCAGATCCTGAGCAGGGATTTTAAGCCTTTTTTGTGTGCCACAGCCCACTTTGCCCATTTGGTAAAGCCAATGGACCCTACTCAGAGTAAAGTTTTTAAATACATAAAGTTGGAAACTATTATATTTCAGTGCCGTTATCCCCATATTTAAAATATAAATGTAACACATGTATTCCTTTCCTTTCCTTTCCTTTCCTTTCCTTTCCTTTCCTTTCTTTGAAAGAGAGGGGGCAGGAAGGGGCAGAGAGAGAACCTTTTTTTCTTTTTAATTTTTTTTTTCTTTTCAGTGTTTCAGAATTCATTGTTTATGCACCATACCCAGTGCTGCATGCAATACGTGACCTCCTTAATACCCACCACCAGGCTCCCCCAACCCCCCACTCTCTCCCCTCCAAAACCCTCAGTTTGTTCCTCAGAGTCCATAGTCTTTCATGGTCTCCCCTTCCGATTTCCCCCAACTCCCTTCTCTCCATCTCCCCATGTCCTCTGTGTTATTCTTTATGCTCCACAAATAAGCAAAACCATATGATAATTGACTCTCCCTGCTTGACTTATTTCACTCAGCATAATCTCTTCCAGTCCCATCCATGTTGATACAAAAGTTGGGTATTCATCCTTTCTGATGGAGGCATAATACTCCATTGTATATATGGACCATATCTTCTTTATCCATTCGTCAGAGGGAGAATCTTTTTTTTTTTTTTTAAGATTTTATTTATTTATTTGACAGAGAGAAATCACAAGTAGGCAGAGAGGCAGGCAGAGAGAGAGGAGGAAGCAGGCTCCCCGCCGAGCAGAAAGCCCGATGTGGGGCTCGAACCCAGGACCTGGGATCATGACCTGAGCCGAAGGCAGCGGCTTAACCCACTGAGCCACCCAGGCGCCCCCGTCAGAGGGAGAATCTTAAGTAGGCTCCACACCTATCACGGAGCCCATCATGGAGTTTGATCCTACACCCTGAGATCAGGACCTGAACCGAAATCAAGAGTCTGATGCTTAACTGACTGAGCCACCCGGTGCCCTGTAACACATGTATTTCTTTATTATTCATTAATAATAAGGTCCGGCAGTGGGTATAATAACTACTATTTCACAGTAGCAATGAGAATAAACAGTGTTTTAAGATATCTGCAACAACTGGAATGTGTTATGAAAATATCTGATTTCAGGGCACCTGGGTGGCTCAGTCAGTTGTGCCTCTCTTGATTTCAGCTCAGGTCACGTTCTCAGGGTCATGGGATTAAGCCCCATATCCGGCTTTGTGTTCAGCAGTGAGTCTGCTTCTCTCTCTCTCTGTCCCTCCCCCAACTTTTGTACACTCTCTCTAAACAAATATATACAATCTTGAAAAAAAAAAAAAGGAAAAGGAAATATCTGATTTCTATTGATCATAAAGTCACAGATTTTTTTTTTTAAGGTTTATGTATTTATTTGAGAGAGAGAGAGTGAGAGAGCAGCGGGGAGGGGCAGAAGGAGAGGAGAGTCCCAGGGAGACTCTGCACTGAGCAAGGAGCCTGATGTGGGGATCAGTCTCATGACCTTGAGATTACGACCTGAGCCGAGATCAAGAGTCCAGTGCTTAATCAACTGTTCCACCCAGTGCCCCACAGACATTGTACTGTGGTTTAGTGCTTACATTCATAACAAGAGGAATTCCTAAATTTCAGTTAGGGATTAGTAAAGATAAGGATTTTTTAAAAAATATTTTATTTATTTATTTGACAGACAGAGATCACAAGTAGGCAGAGAGGCAGGCAGAGAGAGAGGAGGAAGCAGGCTCCCCGCTGAGCAGAGAGCCCAATGCAGGGCTCGATCCCAGGACCCTGGGATCATGACCTGAGCCGAAAGCAGAGGCTTTAACCCACTGAGGCACCCAGGCCCCCCAAGATAAGGATTTTTTAATTTTTTTATTTTGGGGGTTACTCAGTTTCCCCTGGTATCTTCCATCTATACCTGGTGTATACATTTTAATACATTTCTGTTTGTTTTCCTCTTGTTTAAAAAAAAAAAAGATGTATTTTTTTCTTATTCAAGTTCAATTTACAATAGGCTCCAATTTGTGAATCCGTTTTTTAGGCTGTTTAGCTTCTATACAAATCACCCTGCCTTTAGTCAGATCTTGTCTCTAATCCAGCATATGGTTTGGGGATACATAAATGTGATCAAAGCATTTCCCTCCTTAAAATTCTTCATGGGTTCTCCTTCCCTTTAGTATTAAGTCTACGTACTTTACTGTGACTCACAAATCCCTCCAGGATAGGTCTCTCTCCAGTTCTTTACTTTTGATCTCTTCCCTAGCCAAACATAATTTGTCAAACACAATTTTTTCTTGCCTGCCTACATACTATTTTTTTTTTTCTGATAGGAATCTTCTTCCTTAACTCTCCCCCTTCTCTGCTTGCTAAACTCCTTAGTCTTAGTCATCACCTCCTGCAGAAATCTGATTTATCTTCTATATGGTTCCTGGCCTCACAGGGTTTACATCACTCTGGGGAAGGCGGATAATTAAACATGTAATTATAACAATGTGTGAATTGCTTTGTTTACTCTTCTACCTCCAGGGCTTACAAAGTACCTGGACCAGTACCTCCTAAGTGCCTAAGTGTTACACAATTCTAGAGGGTGCCATTCACACCGTATTCTAAGTAAATGGTCTCCGCCCACGGTGGAGTTTTAGAATTATCAGCCCCCGCCTGATGGTATTTTATTGATGAATAGACAAATGAACGAATGAGTGGCCTCACCTGGGTGAGGAAGAGTGCTGCAGAGAGTGAAATTTGGGTAGGAGTCATTCTTGGATTTTGTGTACAGTTTTTAAAATTAACCATGTTAAATTTTTTTCTGTTTTTAATAGTCTAGAAGAGATAAACATTTCAAAGTCTTAAAAGACTTGTTCTGATTATAAAAGTATTACAAGTTCATTTATAGGAAACTTGAAAAATGTGGCAAAATATACAAAAATAAAATTAGGGGAGCCCGGTGGCTCAGTCAGTTAAGTATCTGACTCTTGATTTCAGCTCAGGTCTCAGTGTCCTGGGATTGAGCCCTGAGACTCCATGCTCAGCAAGGAGTACGCTTGAGATTCTCTCTCCCTCTCCTTCTGCCCCTACACCCTCCTCTGTCTCTCTAAAATAAATAAATAAATCAAAAATAAAACTAAAGTCATCCACAGTTTCATGACTGCATGGAACTATCTAGGGGTGTTTTATATCAGTGGGATTTGGGGGTACCTGGGTGGCTCAGTTGGTTAAGTGTCTAACTATTGATTTTGGCTCCTATCATGATCACAGGGTCGTGAGACTGAGCTCCACGTCAGGTTCCAGGCTTAAGATTCTCTCCCTCTCCCTCTGCCTCTCCTACTCATGCTCTCTCTCTCTCTCTGGAATATATAAATAAATCTTTAAAAAATGAGGGGCACCTGGGTGGCTCAGTGGGTTAGGCCTTTGCTTTCAGCTCGGGTCATGATCCCAGGGTCCTGGGATCGAGCCAGCATTGGGCTCTCTGCCCAGCAGGGAGCTTGCTTCTCCCTCTGCCTGCTGCTCTGCCTACTTGTGCTCACTCTCTCTCTGTCAAATAAATAAATAAAATCTTTTTTAAAAGTCTTAAAAATATGGTATTTGAGATTGATGATAAACCATATTGAATATATATTTAGGCACTAATTTCCTGATTCCAAAAAGTCTAATTGTGGAAAAGTTACAGAATATAACTTATCATTGAGATATATCTCTGTGTGTTGGGGGGTGTTGTTAATTATTTCATTTAGCAAATATTTTCTGAACATAAAACATGAATAAGACACTGGGCTTGACACTCTGCACAATAGAATTGGACACCACTTCCATGACTCAACCACTTATAGATTATTGGGAAGATCTCCACTTAAACACATGTTTAAAACCTTAATACAAGCCACTAAGGATACATGACTCAAGAAAGCTGCCATTCATCAGAGTGAACTTTTTAATAAAGGTAAATTAGGCCATGTCATGTTCTTGCTTAAAATCTTTAATGAGTTCTCAAATTATTTTTATTTTAATTAAACAGTTTATTGGGATATAATTCACATACCATAAATTCACTTTTCATTTTATTTTTTTTCTTTTTGAATTTTTTATTTAAATTCTAGTTAGTTAACATATAATATTGGTTTCAGGAGTAGAACTTAGTAATTCATCACTTACATACAACACCCAGTGCCCATCACAAGTGCCCTTCTTTTTTTTTTTTTAAAGATTTTATTTATTTGACAGAGAGAGATCACAAGTAGGCGGAGAGGCAAGTAGAGAAGAGAGGAAGGGAAGCAGGCTCCCTGCTGAGCAGAGAGCCCGATTCGGGGCTCGATCCCAGGACCCTGGGATCATGACCTGAGCCGAAGGCAGAGGCTTTAACCCACTGAGCCACCCAGGTGCCCCACAAGTGCCCTTCTTAATATCCATCACCATCTAGCCCATCCCCCACCCACCTTCCTCCATCAACCCTCAGCATGTTCTCTATCTTTGAGAGTCTGTTATGGTTTGTTTGCCTCTCTTTTTTCTTTTTTCCCCTCCCATATGTTCATCTGTTTTGTTTCTTAAATTCCACATACGAAAGTGAAATCATGTTATTTGTCTTTCTCTGACTTAATTCACTTAGCATAATACATTCTAGTTCCATCCATGTCATTGCAAATGGCAAGATTTCATTCTTTTTGATGGCTGAGTAATATTCTGTTGTACATATGTACCACATCTTCTTTACCCATTCACTGTTCGATTGATATTTGGGCTCTTTCCATAGTTCGGTGATTGTTGATAATGCTGCTATAAACATGGGGGTGCATGTACCCCTTCAAATCTGTATATATATTTTTAAAGATTTTATTGATTTATTTGACAGAGATCACAAGTAGGCAGAGAGAGGAGGAAGCAGGCTCCATGACGAGCAGAGAGCCCGATTCGGGGCTCGATCTCAGGACCCTGGGATCATGACCCAAGCTGAAGGCAGAGGCCTTAACCCACTGAGCCACCCAGGCGCCCCCAAATCTGTATTTTTGTATCCTTTGGGTAAATACCTTGGTATTATTGCTAGGTCATAGGGTAGTTCTATTTTTGTTTAAGATTTATTTATTTATTTGAAAGAGAGAGAGAGGAGCGGGGAGGGGGCAGAGAGAGAGGAAGAGTGGAGGCACACTCCCTGATGACTGAGGAACCCCACCTGAGGCTCCATTTCCCAACCAGGAGATCATGACCTGAGCCAAAACCAAGAGTTGAATGCTCAACGGACTGAGCCACCCAGGCATCCCAAGGTAGTTCTATTTTTAACTTTTTGAGGAACCTCCATACTGTTTTCACAGTGGCTGCACCAGTTTGCATTCCCACCAACACTGCTAGAGCGTTCCTCTTTCTCCTCATCCTTGCCAACACGTGTTGTTTCTTGTATTGTTAATTTTAGCCATTCTCACAGGTGTGAAGAGGTATCTCATCATGGTTTTGATTTGTATATCCTGATGATGAGTGATGTTGAGCATCTGTTCATGTGTCCTTTAGCCAGGTGGTTGTGTTCTTAGGAAAAATGTCTATTCATGTCTTCTGACCATTTCTTAACTTGATTATTTGTTTTTTTGGGTGTTGGGTTTAATAAGTTCTTTATAGATTTTGGATATTAACCCTTTATCAGATATGTCATTTGCAAACATTTTCTCCCATTCCTTATGCTGCCTACTAGTTTTGTTGATTGTTTCCTTTGGCGTGCAGAAGCTTTTTATCTTGATGAAGTCCTAATAGTTTATTTTTGCTTTTGTTTCCCTTGCCTCTGGTAATGTGTCTAGTAAGAAGTTGCTCCAGCTGAGGTCAAAGAGGTAGCTGCCCGTGTTCGCTAGGATTTTTGATGATTTCCTGTCTCACATTTAGGTCATTCATTTATTTTTAATTTTTTTTAAAGATTTCTTTATTTATTTATCAGAGAGAGAGAGCGCACGCGCGAGCGCAAAGCAGGGGAAGCAGCAGGCATAGGGAGAAACAAGCTACACCTGAGCAAGGAACCCAGTGGGGGCCTGGATCCCAGGACCCTGGAATCATGACCTGAGCCAAAGGCAGATGCTTAACCAACTGAGGAACCCAGGCGTCCCCATTTGGAGTCTATCTTTGTGTATGGTGTAAGAAAGTGATCCAGTTTCATTCTTCTACATGTTGCTGTCTAGTTTTCCCAGCACCATTTGTTGAAGAAACTGTCTTTTTTCCATGGGATATTTTTCCAGCTTTGTCAATCAGTTGACCATATGGTTGCAAATTCACTTTTCATTTTATTTGCTTCCTTGTTTTCTAAGTAGGCCCCATGCCCAGTGTGGAACCCAAAACGGGCTTGAATTCATAACCCCAAGATCAAGAGTCGAACACTTGACTGACTGACCCATCTAGGTGCTCCATAAATTCACTTTTTACAGAGTACTATTTACAAAGTTGTGCAAACATCCCCCATTAGATTTTATTTTTTTGTGAAGTTTTATTACTTAAGTAGTTATAAATTCCAGTTAGTTAACAAGCAGTGTAATATTCAGGTATACAATATAGTGATTCAACACTTCCATACAATACCCGGTGCTCATCATAGCAAGTGAACTCCTTAATCCCCATCACCTGTTTCAGCCATCACCCACCTCCTTCTGATAACCATCAATTTCTTTTCTATCTCACTGGAGTTTAAATAAAATCTAAACTCTGAACAGTGGCCTATAGCTTTGTATAATCTGGCTCTTGTTTGCCTCTCTCCAATTATTTCAGGACACATTTGCCTTTGAAGTTGTTATTTCCTTACCCCGGAATACTTTTTCTACATGCAGCTAACATGGGTGGCTCATCCTGAGGGTCTCAGCTGAAATGATACCTCTGCAGAGACGTTTTTCCTGAATACAATACTCAAAATAGCCTCCCATCTACCCAGTTACATTCTGTCACATCACTGTACTTATTTTCTTCACTGGATTTACAATCTCTCAATGGTTTTTTTTTTTAATTTTTTTTTAAAGATTTTATTTATTCATTTGACAGAGAGAGATCACAAGTAGATGGAGAGGCAGGCAGAGAGAGAGAGAGAGAGAGGGAAGCAGGCACCCTGCTGAGCAGAGAGCCCGATGCGGGACTCGATCCCAGGACCCTGAGATCATGACCCGAGCCGAAGGCAGCGGCTTAATCCACTGAGCCACCCAGGCGCCCTCTCAATGGTTTTATATTACATATTTTTAGTGGTATATTGCTTGACTTTCTTACTAAGATATGAATTTCATAGTAATCACTTGGTTAAGACAGGGTCTGTCAGATTGCTTCATTGTAAAAATACCTTTCCCCTTGACAGTTAGCTTGATATTTCAACAATATGTGAGTATTTAGTTCTTCAGTAACCTTTCACCCTTTGGTTTTAGCATCCTTTGATAATTATTTTACAGGGGTAGTTGCAAAATAGTGATCTTTCTAAGGATAATCATCTTTCTGACCTCTTCACAGCTATATCCTCAGCTCAGAATAAGTTAGGCACTGAATAAAAATTGGTGAAGAAGTGAAAATCTATGTTGTGTATGATAAATCAGTCACAAATCTTGTCAAAATGGTAGGAACATGGTAGATTATTTTGGTGTTGAGGCTCGAACTTCAAAGTGCTTCTGAGTGAACTGTCTTTCTGTCCATTCACTGGATCAGGAGTCAGCAAACTATGGCCCATGAGCCAAATCTGGTCTGCTGTTTTTATATGGTCACAAGCCAAATGTGGGTTTTTATATTTCTAGATCATTGAAAACAAATCAAAAGAAAAATAATGTATCATGACATGTGAAAATCATATGAAATTCAAATTTCAATGTCCATAAAGTTTTATTAGAACACAGCCCACCTCATTAGTTTAGGCAGTGTCAATGGCTCTTTTCCTGCTACAGTGGCAGAATTGAGTAGATGAGACAGAGACCATGTTGTCCCCAAAGTCTGAAATATTTACTTGCTGTTTATAAAAAAATGTTTGCTGACCTGTGCATTCAATCTCAAATTCCTTGAGGGCACAGTGTTTTCCACATAGAAGGCATTCAATACGTGTTTTTTGGCTAGCTGAAACTCTAAAGTCCCTTGATTTAATTTTTCTGACTTAAAATTCTTTGTCTGGATCTACATAACTACTATCCATTTGAATAGGGAGTATCTTACTATAAAAAGTGGTTTAAGTATTTATTACAGTTTATTTATCCCTTATAGATTAATAAGAAAATCACGTATTTACCTAACAGTAATCCTAGGCTGAATATGTTAAGTTACTTAAAGTTACAGCTTACATTTTACTGGCTTCAGGACAAAACAGAACACTTTAAGCAGGAGCAATTGGGAAAAGATCTTACGGTTTCAGGGTGGTTGACACTGGGCTCTCAGATCAGATCGGAAGACCAAGAACCAAATCCTGGAGATGGGAAGTCACTGTATATGGAGAGGAAACTGTAATATGGTTGGCATGGCTGGAGTGTAGAACTGTGGAGGTTGCTTATGTGTCATGGTGGACTGGAGCTCAACCCTGAAGGAATTTATTTCCTAGAAATAGGGTCTATACTCCCTTCCAACTATTTGTCACCACTCACTCACTCTCAAGCCTACAGTAATTTGGCTTTTCCTATCTCTTAACTGAGACAGTTCTACTGGAGGTCACCCCTAACCACCAGAAAAAAAACAGTGGACTTTGATCATCCTCTTCCCTTCCCTACCTATTTGTGGCATTCAAAAATTTAATCTTCTTTCTTTACTGAAACCTCTTCCTCTGTAACTCATTCTGATAATATCCCTTCCTCTGATCCATTTTCCATTGACAGGTAACAGAAATGAGCTCCATTTAGGACACACCAATGGGAAACAGTAAGGACCTATAACAGTCTCTACATTCAACTTCTTTCATTTCAACACAAACTTTTATGGAAAACATGCTATATGCAAGACACCATGCCACGTGTTGTAAGAGTGGAAAGACCCCTGGAATGTCCAATCTTGTGGGGGAAAGAGATTGATAAATAAGAAATTGAAACTCAAAGCAGAAAAGATAAGTGTTGATAAGCAGAAGCAACATTCTGTGGATGTAAAAAGGAGAGGCAATTAAAAATTATCTTGAAGATAAGAATTATTCATATCTGGGGTGCCTGGCTGGCTCGGTTGGCAGAGCGTGTGACTCTCGATCTCAGGATTGTTGAGTTTGAGCCCCACTTTGGGGGTAGAGATTACTTAAAAATAAAATCTTAAAAAAAGTGGGGGGGGGTTAGGGGCACCTGGGTGACTCAGTTGGCTAAGCTCCCAACTCTTGGTTTTTGGCTCAAGTTGTGATCTCAGGGTCAAGAGATCAAACCCTGTGTCTAACTCTGCATTCAGCATGGAGTTTTCTAGAGATTCTCTCCCTCCCCTTCTGTTCCTCCCTCCCACTCCAAGCATGCTCTCTCTCTCACTAATACGTAAAGAAATAAAATCTTTTAAAAATGAAAAATAATAATAAAAAATAAATAAAAAATAAAATAATTATTCATATCTTTCCAAGTATGAGGGCATTTATTACCAATGCTCCATTGGTTTAAAAAAATTAAGTTATAAAGTTTGTGTGATTCTTTTTTTTTTTTTTTAAGATTTTATTTATTTGAGAGAGAGAGAGAGAGAATGAGAGAGAGAGAGTATGAGAAGAGAGAGGTCAGTGGGAGAAGCAGACTCCCTGCCTAGCAGGGAGCCCGATATGGGACTCGATCCTAGGATTCTAGGATCATGACCTGAGCCGAAGGCAGTCACTTAACCAACTGAACCACCCAAGTCCCTAGTTTGTGTGATTCTTAAACAAAATTTGTTTTTCCTCCTGCATTATTGGTTCATTTTATTACAAGTATTGAAACTTCCTTTTTAAGGCGATTACTATATGTAGTGGTAATCCTTTTCTCACTTGATCCTTAGAACAATCTTATTTGGTAGATATTATTAGCCCTGTTTTTCAGATGAAGAAGGTGAGACTCAGAGGAGTTAAATAAGAATGTAGGAAACTGACCTCAAGTAGAATTAAACTCTTTTCCTCATTATTTGAAATGAATTTTTTAGGGAACTACATGCAGAACATTTATTTAAATATACTCCTTCTGGGTTTTACAAAGTGGAAAAGTTAAATGCCAGCACTTAAACTGAAGAGACTCACAGACCTCCAGATTTAACCCAGGACACTCATTTTCTTCATTGGCAGAATGATCCAGCAATCAGGTGCTTGGGGACATAACAGCTCTCTCAATCCAAATGGGTAAAATTCAGTCTGTAGTGTTACTGAGAACAATGTAGCTCTCTAAAGCTGGTTTACATGGCAGTTAAAAACTGAAGTGCATTTTTTTCAGTTAAAAACTGAAGTGTATTTCACTGAAGTGAAGTAGTTGTTTGCAGACCTCAATTCAGTTTCAGCATTGGGAAATCCAAAGACATGTTATTTTGTATGTTCCATTTCTTCCTTCCTTCCTTTCTTTCTTTCTTTCTTTTAAAAGACTTTATTTATTTATTTGACAGAGAGAGATCACAAGTAGGCGGAGAGGCAGGCAGAGAGAGAGAGGGGAGGAAGCAGGCTCCCCGCTGAGCAGAGATGTGGGGCTCAATCCCAGGACCCTGAGATCATGACCTGAGCTGAAGGAGAGACAGCCCACTGAGCCACCCAGGCGCCCCTGTTCCATTTCTTTCTAAAACTGGGGTAATCAGTCATCTTCAGGCAGTAAAACCAGTTTGATGGGTACCCTCCCTACTTCCCCCATCGTAAACTGGCTTCAGACCTTAATGCCCACTGGCTGATGGTCAGAGCAGAGCAATAGGTGCTGCAGTGAAAAAAACAAGCAAACAAAAAACCAAAAAAAAAACCCAAGCAAACAAAAAACCAAAAAAATTTTACAAACTCCACAGAAGAGATTTTGTAAATAGAAATGAAGGCTGTGTAAGCATAGTACCTGTACTTTCTCTAGTTTTCATCTGACACTAGGAACCTAGCAGAAAAAGATCACGGTAGACAACCCATAAGCCACAAAACAGAAATAGTTTGGGAGGAGGGAGTGGAGTGGAAAGTTTGTCTGGCTGCTCCTGCTTTTGTCCAAAAAAATCACCTGCCCAAAACTTTTGATTCAAGTAGCTCACATATTAGGAACCCGGAAGAATTTTCAGTAATAAAAAAGTGACCAAGGGGCGCCTGGGTGGCTCAGTGGGTTAAAGCCTCTGCCTTCGGCTCAGGTCATGATCCCGGGGTCCTGGGATCGAGCCAGCATGGAGCTCTCTGCTCTGCAGGGAGCCTACTTCCTCCTCTCTCTCTCTCTCTCTCTCTCTCTCTCTGCCTGCCTCTCTGCCTACCTGTGATCTGTCTGTCAAATAAATAAATAAAATCTTTAAAAAAAAAAAGTGACCAAAACGTGAGTGACAACTCTGTTCCCTACAAAGGAAGTCAAAATCATTCTTTGTTGACACATAAGCAAAAGGATCTGTTGAGGTTGGAAACCCGGTGCAGTTTGTAGGCTCTGAGCAGGTGGGGGCAGTGCTAGACGAGAGTCTGAGTTGGTGGGAGGTGTTGTATAAGGCAGGATGGAATTCAATACCTCTAGACTTGTTCCTAGATACCACATGAACTTTGCATAGCCTTCTCTCCTTTCACTACCTACAAAAAGTGTCAGGGTACCTGGGGGGCTCAGTTGGTTGGGTGTCCAGCGCTTGATTTCAGCTCATGTCACAATCTCCAGGGTTGTGGAATCGAGCCCCGCCTCAGGCGGCTCTCAGCGTGGAATCTGCTTGTTCCGCTTCTTCTGCTCCCCATCCCCACTCGTTCTCTCTCAGATAAATAAATAAATAAATAAATAAATCTTAAAAAAAAAAAAAAGGGCAGAGAAGAAGTGGGCAACACTGGGAGCTGAGCAGGATGAGCAGGAATTTGTACCAGTTTCTTGCGTTTAGTACTAGATATTTTTTGGTATTTTGTGTGATCTGGAAGAGTTGATTCTGAGATTCTGATTCCTGAAAAAATCAATTAAATCATTTTGCTTCCTGGATTCCTAACGGTCTGAATGAGCAAAGAAGAACCCAATGTCAAGGGTTACCTCTTTTGGCTCTTCTGTCCTCCCTTCTTGCTGTGCAGGTTGGACACTCCCATGCATCCCTCGTAACCATGCCTCACAGAATGGAACAAAACACGACTTTCTGCTCACAGCCAAATCTGCCATGATCAAGAAAAACAAAGATAATAAACATTAAAGTTCAATGCTGCGGATACCTTATCCCTTGGTCATCACAGACAAAGAGAAGGCAGGAAAACTAAAGCAGCCCCTGCCCTCAGGCTTGGAAGTGAAGGAGCTGAAATGAACCTGCCCCACTGATTTGAACTGTATTAAAATTTTAAAATTAAAAAAATAAAAGAAGAGTTTCCTTTTTTGGTCCAAGAAATTAATGGAATTTGTGACTAAATCAAAGATTATATGGATATCCCAAATGCCAACCAGACTAGCTGGTAAACAGAATGGTAAATAGCTAAATTGATCAGGAAGGCTTTTATAATTTTTTTCAAAAAATTTAAGAGATAGTGATTTAATAACATATGCTTAAATTATTAAAATAATTATAGCATTTATTAAGCATTAATTTATTAAGCATTAATTGCTTTGGGGTGATATGGTAAATACTTTAATCCTTAAAAATGGGTACACTTATTATAGTCATTTTATAGATGAGGAAATTGAAACTTAACTAATTTGTTCAGTAATGTCATAGAACACACAGCCAGTAAGCAATGGAAATAGAATTTAAACCGGATGTATTAGGTGTCAAAGTCTATACTGTTAACCAGTATCAGTTTTGCAATGTTTATAATAGCAAAACAGTGGAAGCAACTTGAATTTTTTAAACAATAGAAGATTGGTTAAATTATGGTCTAGTCAATAATGTAATAATGCAGTTATTAAAGTGATGCTTAAGGGACACCTGGGTGGCTCAGTGGGTTAAGCCTCTGCCTTCGGTTCAGGTCAGGTCATGATCTCGGGGTCCTGGGATTGAGCCCTGCATTGGGCTCTCTGCTCAGCAGGGAGCCTGCTTCCCCCTCTCCCTCTGTCTGCCTCTCTGCCTACTTGTGATATCTCTCTCTGCCAAATAAATAAATAAAATCTTTAAAAAAAAAAAGTGATGCTTAAAACACTATTTGGTGACATGAAAAATTGTTAATAATATATTTCTAAGTTAAAAAAACAGATTAAAAAAAACAGATTACAAGCACTATATTTAACATGAGCTCAATTTTGTAACACATTTATTTAGTTCGAATACTCACCTACACCAAATGTTAGAGATGGTATCTTTGAGTGTGGAAATTATGTGTGGGGTTTTTTTTTTCATTTTTCAACTTTTCTACATTTTCCAACCTTTCTACAATTAATGTACATTACTTTTTAAGTCTGTAAGACCCTTCAGTGTTATTTCATATAGAAGAGAGAAATTAGTAAAATGTGTCATCAGAGAAATTAGTAGTATCTGTCATCAATTTTATGACAGATAATGGAAATTTTGTGGGGGAAAGAAGGGAGGGGAGAACTAAACATACTGAATGTTGCTGTGACATAAATGCATGTTCTTTTATAGGTGTAGCCACAAGTGCAGATATGTCTCATAATTTTCCATTAGCCGATACCATATTAACCAGGGCCATGAGTAAGCACAATCATATCCTAATCATTTTCCTCCTTCTTGAATTGCTTTCCTCCCTTGGTTTCAGTGACTGCCTGCTCCTATTTTCCATGTACCTCACTGGCTTCCCTTTTTCAATCTCCTTTGTTAGTTCCTTCTCTTCTACCCACCTCCCCTTCATTTCAAAGAGCCCTAGGCCTGGCCTTGGGTCTCCTCTTCACCACCCATTTCAGAGGGGGAAAAAATAGACAGACAGACAGACAGACAGACAGACACACACACACACACACACACACACACACACACACAAATGCCTTCAGGAGCCCAGCCGTAAACAAGTGAGTGAATTAAATCCTTGATGTCACTGCCAACTCTTCCCCTAGCTCAACACCAGTTATTTCCACCTCAGTTAATAGCTTATCCAACAATTGCTCAAGTCAAAAATCTAAATGGCATTTTTCACTGCTCCCTTTTCCTCATCTTTACCCCCTCACATACAGTGTATCAGCAAATCCTGTTGGTTCGATTTTTGAAATATAGCTTGAGTCCTTTTCTTTCCCTTCTCAGGCTCCATTTTTCTTAGGCTATTTGTTATCCTAAATTATCTCTTTGCTTTAATTTTTGCTTGGCTACCATCCGTTCTTCACACATAGCCAGTCATACTAATCTCTGAATTTGAAATTGAAAACTGAGAAGATGTGGCTCTGCTCTTTCATTTTTTTTAACTGAAAAGTTAAGATTTACCTAACTTGTCTGATTTATCACAATTCAGAATTAATTTAATAATACAAAAATTGCACTCACTTTGGTTTCCTAGCAGTCAAATATTTGGGAACCTAAAAAAAAAAATTGCTCATTTGTTTTGTTCACTTTGTACACCACCACCTTGGTTAACAATGGTTCAGGGAGAATTGAAAAAAAGGAAAATTATATTCTATTCTTAATTCTCATCCATCTGTAAAGAACAAAACAGAAATGCTGAAATAAGTATGTATTATAGTCTGGGGAGGCTTACCAAACTTGTTTCCACTTAAGTTAGTCTTACCTCATTTTTCCAGGCCTTCAATTCATTGAATTTGAACTTTTTTTTTTGCCTTCTAAGTTTCTACAGCTATGACTCATGTAACTAGAACTAGATCAGCACTGCTATGTGCTACTTTCTATATTAGATTTTTCTCAACTGGTTAAAATTGATATAAGCAAAACACATTTTGTTTTTCTAAAGCTTAAACACAAAGTTAAACTGTCTAACAAACTTCCATTAAGAGAAATTGGGTTTAGCAGAGGAATAAAGACTTCTAATTTTATTATACAACATAATTTCCTCCAGCTATTTCTACCCTTTTTTTTAAGAGATATATAAAACCTTAAGTTTATTGCATCATTATTCACAATAACCAAAATATGGAAGTAACTCGTGTGCACCAGCAGATGAATGGATAAAGAAGATATGATGCACACACAATAGAATATTACTCAGCCATAAAAATGAATGAAATCCTGCCGTTTACAACAGCATGGATGAACCTAGAAGCTATAAAACCAAGTGAAATAAGTTAGAGTAAGACAAGTACCATATGAGTTCACTCACATGTGGAATTTAAGAAACAAATCAAATGAACAAACGAAATTTTTTTCATCAGTCTTATATAACACCCAGTACTCATTATATCATGTGCCCTCCTTAATGTCCAGCATCCAGCCCATCTCCTCACCCCCTCCACTCCAGCAACCCTCAGTTTGTTTCCTATGATTAAGAATCTCTTGTGGTTTGTCTTCCTCTCTGATTTCGTCTTGTTTTATTTTTTCCTCTCTTCCCCTATGTTGTTTCTTAAATTCTACATACTGGTGAGATCTGTTTTGTTTTTTAAATTCCCCATACTAGTAAGTTCATATGATAATTGTCTTTCTCTGATTGACTTATTTTGCTTAGCATAACACCCTCTAGTTCCATTCATGCCAATGCAAATGGCAAGATTTTGTTCCTTTTGATGGCTGAGTAGTATTTCATTATGTATATATCCACATTTTCCTGATCCATTTATCTGCTGATGGACATCTGGTCTCTTTCCAATGTCCATACTTTGGACATTGTAGACATTGCTGCCATAAAGATTGGGGTACAGGTACCCCTTCATATCACTGAAGTAGTGCAGTTGCTTCCTCCTGCTATTTCTTCCACAGTTTCTGATTATAGAACTTCCATTAATCCCATTTAGATCCTGAAAGTTAGAGTACATTTTCCTAAATGGTAATTTTTCATTTACTAACCACATTTTGCTTTAGAAATAGATTATTTTGGGGATGCCTCACTGGTTCATTTGGTGGAGTGTGTGACTCTTGATCTCATGGTTTTAAGTTTGAGCCCCACACTGGGTGTAGAGATTGCTTTAAAAAAAAATCTTTTTTTAAAAAAAGAAACTGGGGGTACCTGGGTGGCTCATTCAGTTAAGCATCTGCCTTTGGCTCATATCATGATCCTGGGGTCGTGGGATCCAGCCCTGCATCAGGCTCCCAACTCAGTGGGGAGCCTGCTTCTCCCTCTCCCTCTGCTGTTCCCCTGCTTGTACTTTCTTTCTCCTTGTCAAATAAATAAATACAATCTTTAAAAAAAGAAAAAAGAAACTATTTTGGAGTTGTCCTATTTCTGTGTTGCTTTAACATGAAATCTAGCAAACGTTACTTTCTTTTCTTTACACAGAATTCTCAATTCTTCTACTTTCTGATTTATAAGACCATTGCTTTTAAAATAGAAATAATTTAAATGAGTGATACTAAGATCTTTATATAAGTTATTTTAATTAACATCAAACTTATTATTATATATTTCATCAAAAGAGTATTATGAAGTAAAAAATTAATTAGTTCAGTGGTTATAAACTTTGGCTCCACATTGGAATTACCCAGGAAGCTGCAAAAAATGCTGATGTCTGGGTCCTAATCAAGATTATAATTTAAGGGGCGCCTGGGTGGGTCAGGGTCAGTGGCTGCCTTCAGCTCAGGTCATGATCCCAGGGTTCTGGGATCAAGGCCCACATTGGACTCCCTGCTCGACGGGAAGCCTGCTTCTCCCTCTCCTACTCCCCCTGCTTGTGTTCCCTCTCTCTCTGTGTCTCTTTCTGTCAAATAAATAAATAAAATCTTTAAAAAAATTATAATTTAATTGGCCTGGGATTGAGATTTATAAAAGGTTTGAGGTGATTCTAAAACATGGGCAAGGTTGGGGTGCCTGGGTGGCTTGGTTAAATAGCCAACTCTTAGTTTCACTCAGGTCATAATGTCAGGGTCATGGGATTCAGTGGGGCATCTGTTGGCTATTCTCTCCCTCTTCTTCTCTTTCTTCCCCTCTTCTCCTCAAATAAATAAAATCTTTTATTTTATTTATTTATTTCAGAGAGAAAGAGAGAGTGAGCAAGAAAGAGTGCACATGAGCAAGGGCAGAGGGTGAGGGAGAAACAGACTCCACTGCTGAACACGGAGCTTGACACAGAGCTTGATTCCAGGACCGTGGGATCATGACCTGAGCTGAAGGCAGACACTTAACAACTAAGCCACCCTGGTGCCCTTGAATAAATAAATCTTTAAAAAAATAAATAAAACATGGCCAAGGTTAAGAACCAGAGCATTAGGCAATCACAGCTCTGAGAATTCTATATATTCCCATCCCCACCCTCCTTTTTAAAAATTTTTATTTATTTGAGAGAGAGAGAGAGTGCATACTTACACAGTGGGGAGGGACAGAAGGAGAGGAAGAAATTCAGCAGATTCTGCACTGAGTGCAGAGCCTGATACAGGGCTCTGTCTCATCCCCCAGTGATCATGAAACCAAGAATCGGTTGCTTAACCAACTGTGCCACCCAGGCGCCCCCGACCTTTCTTTCTTTCTTTTTTTTTTTTTTTAAGATTTTTATTATTTTTTTTAAGATTCCATTTATTTATTTGACAGAGAGAGATCACAAGCAGGCAGAGAGGCAGGCAGAGGGAGAGAGAGAGAGAGGGAAGCAGGCTCCCTGCTGAGCAGAGAGCCCGATGCGGGGCTCAATCCCAGGACCCCGAGATCATGACCTGAGCCGAAGGCAGAGGGTTAACCCACTGAGCCACCCAGGCGCCCCTAGATTTTTATTATTTTTGATGTAATCTCTACATCCAGTGTGGGGCTTGAACTCATGACCCCAAGATCAAGAGTTGCATGCTTTTCCAGCTAGTTGAGCCAGCCAGGTGCCTCCCCACCCCTTTTTTTATGTGGTTTAAAACAACACAGATTTATTATAGTTCAGAGGTCAGAAGTTCAAAATGGGTTTCACTGGATTAAATCAACGTATTGGCAGGGCTGCATTCCTTCTGGAGACTGCAGGTGAGAATCTGCCTTCTCATCTTTGCCAGGCTCTAGAGGCTGCCTGAATTCCTCGGCATGTGGCCTCTTCCTCTGTCTTCAAAGACATCAATGTAGCATCTTCAAACCTCTCGCTGACTCTAACCTTTCTGTCTCCCTCTTTCACTTATAAGGACCCTTGTGATTACAGTGGGCCCACCTTTATAATCCAAGACTATAGATCTTCAAGAGCCTTAATCATCTGCAAGGTCCTTTTTTCCATGTGAGGTAATATATTCACAGGTCCTAGTGGTTAGGACTCAGAAAACTTTGAGAGGCTATTCTAGGCCCACCATAAGCCCCATAGTGTGTAGTTGTTACCCCTTCTAACTTTACACACTTTGCTTGGTGATTTTTCTCATTCTAGTGATGATGCCACATTTCTATCTACAACTTCAGTTGCAAATATTCCCTGGGTATCTCCCCTTGATATCCCATAGGCATTGGAACCCATGCTGTTTCTGACCTTACGATCTTTGCACGCTTCGCTCTCCTGGTTTAGATACCTTTTTCTCCTTTTTTCATGTCACACTATCTCCTTTATCCTTTAAAACTCAAAGCATGTGTAACTTTCTCCAGGAAGCTTTTCTTTTTTAAAAATTGAGATGTAATTCACATATAACATCATGTAAATTTTGTTTATTTATTTTAAAAAGTTTTTATTTATTTATTTGACAGAGAGAGAGAGAGAGAGTGATCACAAGTAGGAAGAGAGGCAGGCAGAGAGAGAGGGGGAAGCAGACTCCCTGCTGAGCAGAGAGTCCGATGCGGCGCTTGATCCCAGGACCCTGAGACCATGACCTGAGCCGAAGGCAGAGGATTAACCCGCTGAGCCACCCGGGCACCCACATCATGTAAGTTTTAGATGTACAACCTGTTGATATATTCATATATGCAATATGATTATAATTGTAATGTTAACAACATCTCTATCACATCATATAATTACCATTTCTTTTTCTGTGCTGAGAACAATTAAGATCTAATCTCTTGCAATTTTGAAGTTTCTAATACAGTATTATTGACTATAACCACTGTGTGGTGCATTAGATCTCTATGATTTATTTATCTACCAGATGCAAGTTTGTACTCTTAAACAACATCTCCTCTACCTCCAGTCCCTGGTGACCATGATCTCAGTCTCTGTTTTTATGAGTACAGTTTTTTTAAGTATTCCACATATATGTGATATCACACACTATTTTTCTTTGTCTGATGTAGCTCACTTAGCATAATGCCCTTCAGGTCTATCCCTGTTGTTGCAAATGGCAGGATTTTCATGGCTAAGTAATATTTTGTTATATATGTATATCACATCTTCTATATCCATTCATCCACTGACAGGAACTTAGGTTGCTTCATATCTTGGCCATTATGAATAATGCTGCAGTAGAAATGAAAGCGCAGATATCTCTCTGATACCCTGTTTTAATTTCCTTTGGATATATACTTATGAGTATAAGGAATTGCCAGATTATATGGTAGTTCTACTTTAAATTTTTTAAGGAACCTCCCTATGGTTTTCCAAAGTGGCTGCACTAATTTGCATTCCTACTGACAGTGTATAATGGATCCCTTTTCTCCACATCCTCACTAACATTGTTGTCGTTGGCTTCTTGATAGTGGTCAGGCTAACAAGTGTGAGGTAGTTTTGATTTGCATTTCTCTGTCTATTAATGATGTTGAGCATCTTTTCATGGACTTATTGGCTATTTTAAAAAATTTATTTATTTTTTATTTCTTTTCAGTGTGCCAGAATTCATTGGCCTTTTTTTTTTTTAAAGATTTTATTTATTTATTTGTCAGACAGAGATCACAAGTAGGCAGAGAGGCAGGCAGAGAGAGAGGAAGGGAAGCAGGCTCCCTGCTGAGCAGAGAGCCTGATGTAGGTCTCTATCCCAGGACCCTGGAATTATGACCTGAGCTGAAGGCAGAGGCTTTAGCCCACGGAGCCACCCAGGCGCCCCTCACTGGCCATTTTTAATAGAGATTTTTTTTAAAAGTAATCTCTATATCAAATATGGGGCTCGAATTCACAACCCTGAGATCAAGAGTCGCATGCTTTATCGACTGAGCCAGCCAGGGACCCCTCTACTGGCCATTTTGATGTCTTTTTTGGGAAAATGTCTATTTTGTTTGTCTGCTCATTTTTAAATCAGATTGTTTTGTTGTTGTTGTTTTTGAGCTATATGAGTTCTTTATATATTTTGGATATTAACCGCATATACAATATATGGTTTGCAAATATTTTCTCCCATTCTTCAGCTCTGCTTATTCATTTTGTTGATTTGTGTGTGTGTGTGTAAGGACGCTTTTTAGTTTGATGTCATCCCACTTGTTGACTTTTACTTTGGCTGCTTGGACTTTCGGTATCATATGCAAAAATACATCACCAAGATCAATGTCAAGGAGTTTCTTTTGTTTTCTTTTAGGTGTTTTTTTAGTATCAGGTTTTATGTTTAAGTCTTTAATCCATTTTAAGTTAATTTTGAGTGATGTAAGGTAGGGGTCCAATTTCATTTTTCATGTGGTTACTAGTAGCAGTATATTTTCCTAGGAGTGTGTGCCACACACAGGAACATCAACCTTCCAAATATGTTTCAATTCAAGTATTTGTTTAACAGCTAAATAGTATTTATAAACTTCCATAGCTCCTCATCAGATAGCATGGTATCTATGGAGAGATAATCTACGAATCTTAACTTTATCTTCAGTTTCTCAATATTTTGAGGCAAAAGCCTAAAATGATGTACCCTCATTTAATGAATATGTTAATCATCTCATTATCCCATACCATTTTGCACCTTTTTAAATGCAAATTATTTAAGTAATATAAACACTGCCTCCCACCAATGCTGTACAATGGATGATTCCACCCAAATATATATATATATATATATATATATATATATATATATATATATGTATGTATGTATAATGGAGTTGGGTAGCTAGCTAGCTGGGTAGTGATTTTTCTTAAGAGGCTGGTAAAATCCTATCACTTTACAGTTTGAAATCTGAAGGCATTAAGTTCCCTTCATGGTAGAGCCCAGTCCTTGGCCTGGTTTACTTTGGTCCATTCCACCTCTCCAGCTTCATCTCTAGTCAACTTCTTATTTATTTTTTTTTTTAAGATTTTATTTATTTATTTGACAGAGAGAGATCACAAGCAGGCAGAGAGGCAGGCAGAGAGAGAGAGGGGAAGAAGCAGGCTCCCTGCTGAGCAGAGAGCCCGATGCGGGGCTCCATCCCAGGCCCCTGAGATCATGACCTGAGCTGAAGGCAGAGGCTTTAACCCACTGAGCCACCCAGGCGCCCCTCTAGGCAACTTCTTATTAACAATCTACTTGATTTTCCTACACTTACCATTTTCCTGTAACAAATGTAATTTAGGATTGGGAGTCTTGGTTACGCTAACCTAATTTTCATTCATAATAAAACCAAGAATGTATCATAATCTATTCAATCGCCCTCCTGCTGCTTATTGTGTAAGCACAGAGTCAATTCTATTTCCCCCTTTGTGCAGGGACAATAAACACTGTAATGACATTTTAGGCAATCACAATACCATCTAATGTCATGGGATGAGAGTTACCCACACTTAGATTCTTCATACACAAAGAATACCTATAAAGAGGGTGTGATCAAAGTGTGGGTGGTAGGATGCGTTTTTAAATATTTATTTATAAAGCAAGCTTATTGCTTCTCTATAGCTCTATCCAGAAGAAAAAATCTATTATTTAAGAGTGACAATTGGACTAAATTTTCTTCTCAGTCCAAAATGTCCAACCACTCTGGAGACTTTTCATATTGTGGAAAAACCTTCCCTGACTTTTTCATCTGGCTTATTCCTATTTATCCTTTAATACTCAGCTTTGATATCACATTTTTCTTGAAAGTCTCTCTTTTAGGTTTTCATAGGTTTAACATACTGCATTGTAATGTCAGTCCCAAAGACTAGACTGTGACTCCCCAAGGCAGGGACTGGATTTTTCTTTTACCTAAAGGTCTAATGAGGTGCTTAATATGTAGAATCACTCAGCACATGGTTTTTGTTTGTTTGTTTGTTTGTTTGTTTTTTTGGAATGATCTTCATTTCTTTGATTGAATTTTTATTGTTTTAAATATCTTTTGGTCCTAATCAGTACCACATCATCAGTGGTATATGGCGCAAAAAAGTAGAGTCCCCTGACTTAATGTATCATGAAAATATTCTGTGGTTATTAACTATCTCCATGCTATTTTTAATGGCTACAGAGAATTCCATTGTGTGGAAGAAACATAATTTATATAGCTGTTTTTTTTTTGTGTGTGTGTGTGTTAGATATGTAGATTCTAAGTTTTGGAAATTATAAATACTACTAAAATAAACATGATTTTAACTCTGCCTCTGATCTACCGGGTTATATTCAGGTTAGGATACATTCCTCAGTGGAAGAGCAGTATATTGTTTATATTGCTAAACGGCCTCTCAGTGATGTCTTACATTTGCAGCAAATGAGAGTGCACATTTCCCCTTTGCCAACACTGGGTACTATAAATATTTGCAATGAGAAGTAAAAAATATTATCTCATTATTATCTTAATTAACATTTTAAAAAATTTTAAAGACTTTTATTTATTTATTTGACAAGGGGAGAGCACAAGGTGGAGGGGGGCAGAAGGAGAGGGAGAAGCAGGCTCCTTGCTGAGCATGTAGCCTGATGTGGGGCTCAATCCCTAGGACCTGGGATCATAACCTGAGCCAAAGGCAGATGCTTAACTGAGTGAGCCATCCAGACACCCCCATTTTAAAAATTATTAGTGGACTTGAACCCTTTTCCGCCTGTCTTAATAGATGTTTGCCTTACCCACGTGGCTGCACATTTCTCAGCAAAGAAAATAATTTGGTGTCTATAAGAAAATGGATGCTTTCTTGAATAAAATTAAATCTAACTCTTTTCAGCAATAAAGAGAAAACCTCCCTGGAAAATTTCTTGTGGACCTTATAACCCTAAATGTGATCCCACATAATTCCCCTTCCCTTGAGGATCTCTGCTACCATCCTCTTTAAGATATGGGCCCAGTTATGGGGACTCCAAATTACAACATGGATGTGACTAGGCTGGAATAGTTTATAAAAGTTTATACTGGGGACAGAAAAAAGTAATATGGTCAGGAGAGTAACCCAAAACTATACAATATGTTTTTATCTGATGTTGTTCTATCTATTGCTATGTAAGAAACACCCCTGAAACTCAGTGGCTTAAATTGACAAGTACTTATTATCTCTTATAATTTCTTGTGGGTTAACTGGATCCAACTGTGCTCTTCTAAACCATGTGGTGTTGGCAGTGCTGCAGTCATCTGAGGATTCAACCTGGCTGGAATATCCAAGATGGCTCACTCTCATGGTAGGCTGTTGGTTCTGGTGGTTGGCTGGGAACTCAGCTGGGGCTGTTGACTGGAAGGCCTTGATTTTTCTTTATATAGCCTCTCCACCTAGCTTGGCTTCCAAGAAGGAGTGCTCCAAGTATGCCTCCATATGACAGAAGTCATCTTTCTCCCCTCAGCTTGAGTACTATGAGGAAATGAAAAGTTCAAATCCAGAGAGTGGGGGCTGGAAAAAAGTAATTTCTTCTCCTATCTGCTTGAAGTCATTCTCCCGGTGTCTCATTTCCTATGTGAACACCCCCACTTTTATTTGATGACTTAAACGGTAACCTGCTACTTTCAGGGGACACACTGACCTCTCAGAGACCTCACTGGACAAAAATTCAGAATTTAGCTAACAAGACCAATAGTTATTCTAGGGATAAACACTTAAATAGATTGCAAAGGTGGGATGGGGGTGGTGGTACATTTCATTTTAGTACATGACAGCTGTTAACTTATCATAAGAGAACACTGCAAATGAGATAACCTATTTACACACTACGTAAGAACAAAACAGAGATGGGAAAGTAGAAAAGACAAGTCAACCAACCTAGTCTATGTCCATGCCAAATACACTAACTACTGCATTAATATTTTATGTCTTAAAAAGTATGTCTTGGCTAGCTTACTTGCTGAAAGTAGAGTTGCCCTTTACAAAGCTCTACCTCTTGTGTGACATACACAAGGGAAAAAAGAATGTAAAAATTCCCAAAATGTAGTAGGTTGATGTGGATCATTTTGAACTTTTAGATATTAAGCAATTAATCAGGGATGCCTGGGCCGCACAGTCACTTGAGCATCTGCCTTCAGCTCTGGTAGTGATCTTAGGGTCCTGCTCAGCAGGGTGCTTGATTCTCCTCCTGCCTGCTCTGCCTACTGCTCTCCGTACATGTGCTTTCTCTCTCCCTCTGACAAATAAATGGATAAAATCTTAAAAAAAAAAATCAGTCAAAAAAACTTTTAATCTTAAAATTTTTTGAGTTTCCAACTATTAGAGAAGGTAATGGCTTTTTCTTTTAAATTTAATTGTTCCTAGAATCTAACACCCAATAAAATGTCATTAATAAAGACTACTAACATAAAAAATTTATTTTACATTAGTAAGATTTAATGAATGTTTCATTTTATCACAAAGAGGGTGCTGCAAGCCAGGACCATGTACTTCCAGTCTATCATACCATATACGACAAGAAATAACAATTTGAAGAAACTCCAAATCCAGAGAAACACATCCAGGCTCATAGCAAATCATGTGGGTGGTACCTTTCCCCTAAATTATCATTTCATCTATACCTAGCAAAATGCCAATAAGTTACATTTGGGTAAGTTGGGTATCCTTTCTGGTAGAAAGAAAATTCCATCGCATCTTTGCTATCAAAATTTTCTTTGTATATAGGAAAGGGTTTATAGATCAATAATCTCCTTGATTTCACCATGAAATTACATTCTCTTTGCTTGAGTTTCTCTGAGTTATGCACAGGCTTCCTGTTCTGAATCTACTGTGTTTTTTTTTTTTCCTGCTATGGTTTTTAACATTATGCTGAAGGCAAGTAAAATTATGAAAAATTTTAGTCCTTAATTCTGTCAAGATGGTGATGGACAAGAAATACAAAGTCAATGAGGATAAAAAGAACTTGAGCCTGGCTTTATAGGAGGTAATCCTTTTCCCTACTTTCTTCCTTTTTGTTTAGCATTTGAACATATAGGGATACAAGTAATGCAGCCTTGTAAACTCACCTTTATATGAAATCTTTTGACTAGAAACCATCCATTGTAGTACCAAAAATATAAATACGTTTTAACAACTGGTAAAACTGCTTTTCGTATTGAGATAGCCATTTATACCAAGATCCTGCCCTCTCTGATAGTAGGTGTATAGATTCAAGCAAGTGCTTTCAGGTGAGAAAAATTAAAGCAAGTTATCTTCAGAGTTTCAACTCAACCTTCAACTCAACCTACATAATATGTATTGAGTACCTACAATGTTTAGGATGGTGCCATGAAAGAACTTAATAGTTGATGGATAGATAATTCGCCCTGAAGCACTGATTCTATTCTTTTGACCTAAACAATAATCCACAGCTATTTTATTCTAAATATGGCTAGAAGTGAAGTTTCCTCTTCCGCCTTCCATATGCTTCCTTCTGAACTCCCATTTTTTTTGCCAGGTATTATACTGTAACCAGAGGTAAAGTAAAGCAGGAGGTGGATAATTCTGAAAAACTGTAAAAAATAGTTGACAATTTTTGGGGGAAATATTTGGGTAATTGCCTTATGTCTCTTTTGTTTCAACAGTACAGTAGTGTTAACAGTGAGCTGGCAAATCAATGACAGCAACAAACCTTAGTCCCAGTCATTTAGATCGAGTAACTGTGACCACACTGTGTTTAGGACATGTTGTCATCTGCTTCTTCTTAATGGCAGACATTTATTTATTTAGCAAATACTTTACTAGCAATTATATGCCAGATATATTAACATACTCAATTTGCCCAACTATTTGCCCACATCTGGGGAGACAAAATGCTATAATAGAAGGCTTTCATTAATGCCTCTCTACCTCAAATGTACCTCCCTGTCTCCTTCCCTACATATGTGTTAAAGGTCAAGTGAAGTTTTTCTCTTTACCTCAGGCACACCCCACTCCCTCTTATTCCAGACTTATTCATTTAGGAATCTGAAATAAATAAATACAAACTTTTAAATTATTTTTTAAAAATATTTTAATTATTTATCTGTTAGAGCACAAGCAGGGGGTGCGGCAGGCAGGCAGAGGGAGAAAGCAGGCTCCCCATTGAGGAAGGAGCCCAAAGGGGAACTTGATCCCAGGACCCTAGGATCACAACCTAGTGAAGGCATACTGAGCCACCCAAGTATCCCACAGTCTGAAATTTAAATCTGAGGTGTTCAGTTTTTCGGGATTTAAGGAAAGGCAAGCCGTTGATGTGGCTTGCCCCTTACCCTGGCAATACATGAATCACCAATTCAGATTATGAGAAAAATGTCTGCCTCACCTTTGGAATATTTAAATCCACTTATATAAAACAAGCCTTTAACAAACATTTGCAACCAGATGCGATTTGGTGAAGTCAAATTCATTTTAGTGTTTTTAAAAGGTGTACGTTTTTTCTGAAGAAGGTACAATGATGCTTCTTGTCTTTTCTCATGTTACCTCCCTCCCTCCACAAATTTCCATGTGACAGTTGAAATTCAGTTTCCTTTTCAAGCCCATCTCAAGTAACCGTTTCTCTAGGCAATTATTTCGTTTCTCAAACCAATATATTTTTTCTTCTGGCTCCTCCATGGTATTTCATTTGACCTCACTTTTTGCTTCACTTTCATTTTAGGGAACCACTAGTATATTAAACATCATTATTTTTTAAGGCCTTATGACTTCAAAGAGTACATAAGGGTGAAAACCCATTTTTCTTTAACGATACTTGTTTTTCACTAATGCATCAGGAGGAATACTTTATTGCAAATAGTGGGGGTGGAGGGGAAGGACACATTACGATGACCAGTGCTGATTTCAGTCCTAAGGTAACTTAGGACTGATCTGAGAATGAGGCGAATCTAACTTTCACATTGGAAAATTTCAAGAGTGAAAAAACCCCTGAGATATTCAGGCAAAATTAACCCCCCTTCCGCGCTGTTTGGAGCAACTGTCTCAGGAATCCTCCCTCCCTTAGAATGTGGGAGAGGTTTGGTGGGGCGGCAGCTGCAAAGCAAGGAATCTTTCCCATTCCTCGTGGACACGTTCCCCCTCCCATCCTCTTCCAATTGGTGGCAGCTGCTGGGGCATCCCAGTGGAAATCTCTCTCCAAGTCTTCGCCGAGCGCCGCGGGCGGGCAGCAGCTGAAAGCAGTCAGGGGTGGGGACTCTCTGCTCCCTTTAGACAAGGAAAGCAGCCTCGCTGGCTCCAGCGCTGCCACTTCTCTGGCTCGTCGTAGCAGTCCCTCAGGTGTCCTTCTTCAAGTCCAAGAAAACACCTTGGAAACGTGAGGCGGGTTCTCTCCGCGCTAGGATACCACGGTAACTTAACAACGGAAGAAGCTTCAGAATCACCTCAGCACTTGTCAAAGCACTTTCCCAGGTCGGGGTGGGGGGTGGGAGGTGTATGTGTGCGTGTGCGGAGAGAGTCTCCTTCTGGAAGGAAATGTCTCTTCTTGCCGGTCCGAGACACACATGGTGTAATCTGGGCAACGCTCCCGCTAGGGTGCCCACCCTCACACGTAGTCCTGCCTGCAAGCCCGCGCCTAGCACCTCCGCCCTTTCGCGCCCCCCTAGGCCGCCCGCGCTTCCCCACCCCGCCACACGGTTGCCTCCGCCTTCGCGGGCGCCCGCCCCACCGTCCCGCGCCCTCGCGCACGCGCACGCCGCGCCTGGCAGCCCTCGGCGCTGTCATGGCGGCGAGGAGTAGCTTCAGTGGGCACAGGGACATTCGTGCGAGCCGTGGGAGAGCGAGCTGTGGTAGTAGCAATCTCACCACCGCTGGCAGCCTCAGCCGGGGTGTCCATAGCGCCAGGGCGGCTGTTTTTGCAAAGGCTGAGCGCAGGGGTCGGGTGGGCCAGGAAGCCATGGAGTTCTGTGCAGCCGCGGACTCCCGGGGAGCGGAGTAGGGAAACTTGGAGGCTGCGACCAGGTGCACTGACCTCTCTCCTCCCTCCCTTCTTCGCCGTCGCCGCCGGGCCTCTCCTCCTTCCTAGCCACTACACACACCTCCCCTCCGCTCGCCGTCGAACCTCAGGTGCTTGAGTGCTCCACTCCTCCCCCTGGGCCGAGCGTTGAGAGTAATCACCGCCCCCTTCCCCCGCCTTTTCCTGCCCTGGATCTCCGCCGCCACCTCCGTCTCGCGGCTCCCTGGCGGGGGGTGAGGACGAGTCCGGAGTATCTGGGTGAGGAGGAACTTTCTACTTCTGTGCTAGCTTGGGGACCCCTTCTTTTCCTCGGACCCTTCATTTCCCAGCGACAGTTTCTCTTTCCGTGCACCTGTGAGGAGAGGTAGTCCTGCGCCTGGAACCTGCGAGAGTGTGGGGGAGGAGTGAACCTGTTCAGGGGCCTCTTGAACCCGCCTTCACTCAGAACCTACCTCTTTGAGCCAGGGAGGGTAGCGGGTGGCTGGTAGTAGGGTCCCTTTAGCAACTTATTTGACAGACAGTAACTATTTCCCTCTCCCCCCCACGAAAACCCAAAACAAAACCTAGCGTATTTAACATTTATCTAATCTTCCAATAGGGTTTGGCGTTGTTGTCAGCCTCGGGGAGAGAGATTGGACAAATATTCTCCAAGAGGAGGAGGGCGACGCCAAGGACTTTCCCCATCAACTGCTTTTGGGGTTTCTCCACAACTTGGAAGAGTGACCCTTTTCCTGTTGTGTTGCGTGTGTGTGCTTATTCCTAGTGCAGCAACTGCTGTCCCGTAGTGACTCTGAGTTGTCCTTTCTCGTGAACTAGCTAGCAATGGCTAGTGAAGACAATAATGTCCCTTCCCCGCCACCAACAGGTGATGACGGGGGAGGTGGAGGGAAAGAAGAAACCTCTGCTGAAGAGGGTGCATTGTCCCTGAAACCAGGGCTCCCCATCAGGGGCATCAGAATGAAATTTGCCGTGTTGACGGGGTTAGTTGAAGTTGGAGAAGTGTCCAATAGGGATATTGTAGAAACTGTCTTTAACCTGGTAAGTAGATACCTATTTTGTAAGCATATATTCTTATGAGTGGGTTGGGGAACTAGACGTTGAAGCTGGAGCCATGTGCTTGACTCAGACTGATGATGGCTTTTTCCATGGATAGAAGCACAAAATTCTACTGACCTAAATGAAAGAATTTTTTGTATTTTTCAATTTAAGAGGAATTATGTAAATTTAGGTGCTTCAGGTTTTGTGAAATTGAACCGGTACCACTTTTGTGCTAAGGAAATAATTGTCGCTTGGAAGTATTTTGTGGGGGTTCCAGTGGGGGAGTTTTATTATATAAACATTGTTTTTTCTTGGGATGTATATAACTAAGTCTGCATTTCTCTTCAACATTTTAAAGATATTTTTGTCTTTTTTTGGACTTGAGAAATAAATGCCCTATGTACTACTTACTCTTTTGAGTTGGCCTAGGTTGCATTTTGCTGTAAGTTTTGAACATGAAAGTTTTGTTCATAGATGAACAAAGATTTGTTCATGATGAAAGATTAATTTGCTACAAAGTTAGTATTTATATTTTGATCAGTTTTATTTTAGACATAATTAACAAAAATTGAATTTTGGAATGGATTTGGGTTACATCTTGTGAAAACTGAATGGTAGTTTGAAAAGAGGATTGTGGCAGATGCAGTCTAACCAAATCTATTTCTTTGGTAAATTCATGTCTAGTTGTAAAGCATATTTGGTCTTTGGAAGCTGCTGGTTATACTCTGAACTTTGAAGGTTATTTTTGAAAGGTGGATATGCAATACTTTTTCTCTACTCCATTCTTAGAAATGGTTATTTCTAATGGGGATGTTTTAAATTTCTTTACTGCAACCTCTCAGTCAGTTTATAGAATGAAAAGTAAGTTTGGCCTTAAAAATACTTCCACCTCTTCTGCCTACTTACCTGTGTTAGGAAGATAACGGATGGGAACAAATATGAATGTATAATGACTGTAATAACTATTTAGTACTCTTCCCTTTTGCTTCTGTGTTTTCAAGATTAGGCTTGTTTTATTCCAGGGCAGTTAATTTATCCTTAACTAGACTTTGCTAATAGTCTGGTCACCTGCAGTACAACTTCTAGAATGAGAAAGGAGCTAAATGAAATTCACTTACTTTTGGAGTATAAAAACTTTTGAATAATAGGGTATTTCTCTACCATTTTGTTTGTTTATAAAGAACAGACATATATACACATTTTTAAAAAACTATATATTATGGAAATGTTCACATATATACAAAAACAGGATAGTTCTCTAGTATCCATTATCCAGTTTTAACAATTATCAAAACTTTGGGGATCTAGTGTGTTTGTGGTCTTAAGAAGTGTGTAAGTCTCAAGGAGATAAATGGTAAATTGATTCATTCCTTTACCTCAAAACAGACTTGAAAATAGACTTTTTTTTTTGAAGGTTTCTTTTTCTGTTTCTAAACCTCATGTTCCTTGGATGACAAACAGAAGTCTGTGGTAGTGATATAGCCCATAATTAGTTGTTTCTGTATGAAATACAACATTCCTCTGGCAGAAGGAGGATTCGAACTCCTTTAGAATGCCCCGTGTGAAGGTGGATCACCAAATATGAGTCACCTGCATTTTATTAAGGAAATCCGAAGTTTGTAGGAATGGTTTGCTTATATGCTGTCTATAATTGTAGGCCTGTTAGAGATACAAGATTATTGGTTAAATTCTGCACAGCTGTATGTTTTCAGAGTAATAGGTGTCCCGTAAAAGGAGAGGGAAACTCTGTTCAGTTAAACCTCTTCTTTACTTACGGTCATTCTCTTCTCATGTAGAGCACAGAATTAGATTAGTTCCTCCCTTTTCCATTCTACCTTACAGTACCATGAAGGAACAGTACTATGTTCCTTCATGGATATGTAAGGTCTTGGCCAGTCTTTAGAAAATCTTGAGAACTGAAGTTTTGGGAATCTGGTAAACTAGTCCATCTCAACATTGTTAGTACTGCAGCACCTAAATATTTCCTGATAGTTACCAGCTTTAATCTTAATTCTGCTTAAAGAAGGAAATATTAGGGGCGCCTGGGTGGCTCAGTGGGTTAAGCCTCTGCCTTCGGCTCAGGTCGTGATCTCAGGGTCCTGGGATCGAGTCCCGCATCGGGCTCTCTGCTCAGCAGGGAGCCTGCTTCCCTCTCTCTCTCTGCCTGCCTTTCTGTCTACTTGTGATCTCTCTCTGTCAAATAAATAAAATCTTAAAAAAAAAAGAAGGAAATATTAATAATCATGATTTTACAAAAGTTATGATGTTTACTGTGTGCCAGGCGGTGGGTCAAGTGATTTACATATGTTTTTAAATTCCTTTTTGAACAACTGTTTAACATATATCTCATTTTATGGATGAGTAGACAGAGACACTGAAAGGTTGAGTAGATTGCTTACTATTTGGTGATTCTTAGAATGGCCACCTTTCTAGGAGTACATCTGTCTGTTGAGTTGATGTAGAATTGTTTGCTTCTCTGAGCAGGTATTTATAGCTCAGGCATAACTTTCCTCATATAAGGACACCTAATATTAATGATGAACTCTCCATCAGTATAATTCATTTCTTTTTTTTTTTTTTTTTTTTTTTTTAAGAGAGAGAATGAGCATGAGCTGGGGGGATGGAGAAGGGCAGAGGGAGAGGGAAGGAATCTTAAGCAGATTCACCTGACTTGGGGATTGATCTCATGATCCTGAGATCATGACGTGAGCCCAAGTCAATCCAAGGCTTAACTGACTGTGCCACCCAGATGCCCCCCATTTCTCCCTCTAACATTCAAATAGCTTTCACAAAACTGCTTTAAAGAGTAAAACAAAAAACTGCTTTAAAGCAAAAACATTTTTCTGGCCATTCAGTTGTTTCTTTACTTGGCATGCGGATGTAGAAAGTTTATCATTACACTTTTTATAGTCAGTATATTGGATTAAAATGTATAAAATTGTGAAAAACTAGAATACAGACAGAAGAATATGTAATATGTGTAAGTTATTAAGTCTTACAATGCTATAAGCCCTGTGAGTCTGTCTTACTTAGCCAGTATATTACCAGTATGACTGAATCCTTCCTTATGTGTGTTCTGCTTTATTCTACTACCTTCACTGGATTTTTCATTAGTAAGTTTAAACTACTATTTATAGCTATTATAACTTTTTCCTATTTTTGATGCATTTTGTTAAAATAGATCATGTCCTACTGATTGTTTTTTATTGATTACATGTTAGCTGCTTTAAGTAATAATATCTGTGCTGTTAAAATTAATAACTTCCCCTTCCCTGGAGTTGTCCAAATTAGTGGTAGAGCCATACATCCAGAGATCTTTACAAAGTGTTCTCTCCTAAATTTGCTAATGTAGCTTGACCTTACTGTAACTTGACTAAAATTCCTTTGAAATTTACCACTGTTCTTGTAATTTCTTTTGCAAATCTGTTTTAAAGGTAAGTTTTGATTAATAGTACACCTGTGTATTCAAGTGTTTCAAACTTCTAGGCAACTTTTACATTTCTGTTGTTGCAGCTTCAAACCATTTCAGTTTTTCTTATCTGTGTGCTAAAATAATTTGTCAGACATTTGGACCCAGAGTAATTAAGGTATTGGCATGTTTTCAGAGACTTGCTGCTGAGTTTAACTTCCATCAGGTCTTTAAAGGTATTCAATTCAAGAAAAGTGTTTCCCATGGGCTAGTGACAAATACATGTTTTAATAAAATTTGTTTAAAAAGTATATTATTTTAGGGGCGCCTGGGTGGCTCAGTGGGTTAAGCCGCTGCCTTTGGCTCAGGTCATGATCTCGGGGTCCTGGGATCGAGTCCCGCATCGGGCTCTCTGCTCAGCAAGAAGCCTGCTTCCCTCTCTCTCTCTCTCTCTGCCTTCCTCTCCGTCTGCTTGTGATCTCTCTCTGTCAAATAAATAAATAAAATCTTAAAAAAAAAAAAGTATATTATTTTAATTAAAATGTTAAATCTTCAAAAGTGGAATATAATTTTTCATGACTCACTATATGTCATTTGATATATATAGGTCATGCTAAAGATATTAACGGTGCACACTTACAATAACTATAGGAGCTGAGCATATCACATAGAGGCTCCATTTGTATTGACTGTCTGCAGACGGTGTACTTATAGACTTAGAGAGGCAGCTTCTGTTCCATTCTGGTTTGTTGTTGGACGATAGTAACATGGGCCCAAAGGTGTCATACCTTTTGATTTTTCAGGAAGAATTGGAAATTAATATTTAAAAAAATAACATTTTAAAATGTCTGATTAAAATACTATAAGCTACTGTGTGAGACATATAAAATTGCAGGTATTTTTCAAGCATTTATATGAACATTTATTAGAAAGATAGTAACAAATTAGCAAGTTTAAAAAAATAAAAAAAAGATAATAACACAAAATGCTTCTTAATGTTCTCCCCCAACCCCCATAAATTTGTACATCATGTTATAAGTCATAGAAAACTTGAACTGGTTTTAAACACAGTAAAAAGGATTTATAGGCTTATTTATCTCCAAGTCCAAAGGTAGGGCAAGACTTACGGTAATACAGTAATATTAAAGATCACTTTCTTTCCGTTTCTCTTCTGCTTTCTTCAGTCTGTTGCTGTTCCTCTCATGATTGTAGGATGGCTGCCAGTGGTGGTTGGGACCATATATATTTTTGTTCACATCTCTTGGGAGAGCCTCACTGTCCTAACATTCCAAATAAGGGTCTGGACCTGATTACTGAATGAGTGACTGTGGTCTTTGAAATGGTTGATTGGCTTAAGCAAACCAGGGCCAACTACTATACCTAAGGATGGGGTTAATTTTCTCTGAACTACGTGGCCTGTCTGGTGAGAGGTGGATACACAAATAAAAATCTGGGCAAGAGATTGAAAGGGTAGGGGTACCTGGGAGGCTCAGTTGGTTGAATGTCTGACTTTGGCTCAGGTCATGTTCTTGGGGTCCTGGGGTCTAGCCTTGAGTCAGTCTCCATGCTGGATGTAGAGCCTGGTTGGGATTCTTTCTTCCTCTGCCCCTTGGCTGCTTGCATGCATGCACTCTCTCCCTCTCTCTCTCAAATAAAATCTTAAAAAAAAAAAAATTGAAAGGGTAAATGAATAGTTAGATAAGCAACCAATGATGTCCACTATTCTTTTCAAAGGTATTTGTTTAAAGAGGAAAAAAGTCATTCATGAACTCAACATCCTATTGCGATTTTGAGAAAGTTTTTTAAAAACTCTTTGTACCATAGTTTTTCCTCTGTACAAGGGGGAAACTACACTTAGCCAGGATTATATGAATAAATACTTGTAAAACATTTAAAATAATGTGTGGCACATTGAGTGCTATTATAAGTATTTACTGTTATTTTAAGATTTATAGTTTAGATAGTTAAATCATCATATTCCAACCTTATAATTTTTTGTTTCTATATAGCTGTTCCCAGCCTTATTGGCTCTGCAATATACTATGTACCCCCTCTGAATTTATTTAATAGTCATTGTGATTTTTCAGACTTGTTTTTAAGCACCTTTGCCGAGGTATAATTTTTATACCATAAAAAAAAATCACTTGTTTTTAGTAAACAATTTAGTGATTTTTATTAAGTTTACAGAGCTGTGCAGGCATTACCACAATCTAATTTTAGAACATTTACATCCTGTGTTCAAGATGTTTCATAGTTTTAGCTCTTAGATCTAGGCCTGTGATCCATTTTGAGTTGATTTTTTAAAAAGGTTTTATATGTTCACGTAATCTCTATACCCAACATGGGGCTCAAACTTACCACCTTGAGATCAAGAGTCCCACCCTCCTCTGACTAAGCCAGACAGGTGCTCCCATTTTGAGTTGATTTTTGTATGTGACAGAATGAGATAGGGTCTAAATTCACCTTTTTGTATTTGGGTATTACCACCCTTTGTTGAAATAGGTATTCTTCCTGCTGAGTTTTGTCAAAAATTGGTTCACCATAAGTGTAAGGATTTATTTGGACTTTTTTCCTTTGATCTGTATTTCTGTTCTTTACCACAGCCACTCTGTCTTAATTAATTACTTAATTACTTAATTACTACTAGCTTTGTAGTAAGTTTTGAAATAGGGATGTGTGTCCTTTTATTATTTTTTTCAAGGTTGTTTTGGCTATTCTTGGTTCTTTGCATTTCTGCATTAGTTGTAGGATCAGCTTGTCTGTTTCTGTGAAAAAGCAGGCTGGGATTTTGATGGGGAGGTGTTGAATCTATAGTTAACTTTGAGGAATATTGAGTTTTCCATCCCATGAATATGGACTGTCTTTCCATTTCTTGCGGTTTTCCTTAATTCCTTTAATCAATGTTTTATAGTTTTCACTGTAGGAGGAGAATTATTTGAGTAAAAAAAATTTTATTTATTTATTTATTTTTTGCTATTGATGCTTCTTTAGGTAGCTTTGTATATTGAAACTTCTAGAAGTGGAATAAGTGGTTCAAAGTATATGAACATTTATGTAGGTCATGAGTAGATACTGTTAGTTTGTTTATTAATGTTGACAATCAAAAGACATGTAGGTGAACTGATGAATTTTAAAAGCTTCATAGTTCCTTTGAGGTGATAGGTTTGATCATTTAAGTCCCTGCAGGTACCCATTCATGTTTCCATTAAAATTAGTTCATTTTAAATTGAGAAATCAGGGGCGCCTGGGTGGCTCAGTGGGTTAAGCCGATGCCTTCAGCTCAGGTCATGATCTCAGGGTCCTGGGATCGAGTCCCGCATCGGGCTCTCTGCTCAGCAGGAAGCCTGCTTCCCTCTCTCTCTTTCTCTCTCTGCCTGCCTCTCTGTCTACTTGTGATCTCTCTCTGTCAAATAAACAAATAAAATCTTTAAAAAAAAATAAATTGAGAAATCATTTGGAAAACTGAAAAATCAGAATTTTTCTTTTATTTGTGAATAGAGAAAGCTTTTTGTTTTTCAAACTGACCTAGCCTAACTTATCTAGTATATCTAATTTTTATGTTATAAAGTCTCTCTTTCCAAACATATATTCTTTAAAATAGTTTTAATAGGGGCGCCTGGGTGGCTCAGTGGGTTAAAGCCTCTGCCTTCTGCTCTGGTCATGATCCCAAGGTCTTGGGATCTAGCCCCATATCGGGCTCTCTGCTCCGCAGGGAGCCTGCTTCCTCCTCTCTCTCTCTCTCTCTCTGCCTGCCTCTCTGCGATCTCTGTCTGCCTCTCTGCGATCTCTGTCTGTCAAATAAATAAAATCTTAAAAAAAAGATAAAAAAAAATAAAAATAGTTTTAATAGTTTTTTGTATATGTGAAAGAAAAGTATTCAGAATGCATTTTTGTTTTATAGTATTTAGATAGTAAATTGTCTTATTTATCTTTGTACCTCTAGAATTTTTTAGTGTTGGTACTTCAAAAATGTTTGTTAAATTAAATGGAAATTTCCTAATCTTATCATTGATAAATTACAATCATTAGGAAGCCTAGTTTTTTTTTCTGTGTTGTTCTTTCCTGCAAAAGATATGTTGTTAAGACCTTAATCCATATTTCTTTCACTATTTCCTATTTCTTATGAAGATACTTTTCAGGTAGCTCGAATTTTTCATTGTGAAATTTTGAGTTACCTCAATATCTGTTTAACCACTAAGAAATAATTTTGTTAATTTATTTTCAGGATATTCTCTTATAACCTGCTTTAAAGTAGTTTTTTCTTTTTTCTAGTATTATGTCATGTAATGGGATATATATACTCAGAGACCTACTTGTATTTAGTGAGTGTTTCTAGTGAATCTTGGCTTGAAAGCTGTTGGGACAATACACAAAGTAAAAAACAAAAGAAAGAAACAATAAAGAAATGTAGAGAGTACATGAATTCTTTCTAATTTGCTAAACTAATTGCATCAAATACTCGTTTTAGATTTTAAAGGTGTTTTGTGTGTCTTTGTATATCTTTTCTGATACCTTTGTTTATCTTTTCTGATGATAATTGGATTTGTATAAGGGTAATATATGTGACTGAAATGTGCTGTGTCAGGTACAGAATGTCTTGATGATGGAGTTTGTGGAAATTTGCATATTAGGGATTTTGTAGTGCGGATTCTTACTTTGGGTGGGAAATTGGACACCAAATGACTTTTAAGCTTATGTAACTATCTGATGTTCATGCTCTAATTTTTGTTAGAAATTGCATCTGGGTGTTTGCATTTATTTCTCAGACTTCTTTTTACCAGAGTTATCAGTCTTTTAGTAATTCATATTCTAAAAAAATCGCAGTTTTAGAGAGAGCTGAGAGGCTGGATTTTCCATGTATATTCTTAGAGAAAGATGAAAACTAATGAGGTCTCAATTATTGCTTGGGAACTGAAAAAGATATTTTTTGTCTAATAAGATCTTTATTCAACGAATACTAACTTCATTGGTGTGGTATTTTTATAAGCTACAGTAAATCTTATAAAGCTATGAGAATTTAAAGTAATTAGGCCTCTGATGAGGTGTTTGGATTTTGTTGTTTCTGGGTGAAAATACTTTTCTCATAAGGTAACACAAATATGTAATCTTTTAAAAATTTTATTTATTTATTTATTTATTTATGAGAGCATGTGTGTGTGGGGGGGTGAGTGGCAGAGGGAGAGGTAGAGAATTCCAGGTGGACTTGGTGCTGAGCCAGTCCTATGCAGGGCTTGATCTCATGATTCTGAGATAAGACCTGAGCCAAAATCAAGAATTGCATGCTTAAATGACTGGGCCACCCAGGCACCCAATACAAGTATTTTATGTTAAATCCTATTTATATCTAGTTGAATCTAGTCTTCATGATCTTTGGGCTTCAGTATCTTGAATAAAATTATTATATCTCAGAGCTTATAGTAGCATTTGTATATGAAAATGTTTTAACACGAAGCTTTTTAAAAAAAAGTGTTGGTTTTATCTTAATACATCAAACTTAAAAAAAAAAAAAACAGGCCTGATAATAATATGATAGTTAATCAGTTTTAAATGGGTGCCAGCAAATCTAGGGGTGCCTGGCTGGCTCAGTTGGAAAAACTTGTGATTCTTGATCGTGGGATTGAGTTTGGTCCCCACACTGGGTGTAGAGATTGCTTAAATAAAACTTTAAAAAACAAACAAAAACCCAAATCTTTTCTAGAAACAAAGTAGGCACAGATTTAAGAGACTGATTGGTATATGAAATGCAGGAAAAATATTAATTATTAAAGAAAATTATATAATGGTATTAAAAATGATTAACATTGTCACCAACTCATCTTCTTATATCAAATTTCTATGAAATTAATAGACATAAAGCAGACACTAAATCCACAACATTTTAGAATAATGTTCCTTACTATAGGTGTCTGTGGATGGGTAAGGGGAGTGCCAGTGGCCAGAAGTGTGAGTGGGTAATTTTGTTAGTTTACTAAAACATTAGGTAGATTTATGGTTCTTAATCTATTTTCAAAGATTCTTTGGGTTCCCAGTTTTTACTTTCGGTGTTGGTAAGATGATCTGTGGCTCTTGAGGTAGGGGAAACATATGTTGATAATTGATATGTTTTTGAATTGAAGTTAATATGTTATTTTGAGTTATAATAGATAATAGCAATATTTAAAACTAACTGAGCGTGCCAGGTTCTGTTCGCTGTATTAACCCAGTTTAATTCCTATAGTTCACATAGTTAGGCAGGTATTAGGTGTTTCTGCCAAAATACCTTGTGTTCTGCAAAAGTGGACTAAGTAATAGGATTTATGAGTGACAAATAGGATTGGGGTGGGCTATTCAAAATCTGTGGCTCCTTGTGACCAGAATACTAAAAAAATCAATGATAATCCCGATGAAAATATTAGGAACATTAAATCTCTGCTAGTATTTTCATGTTGGCATCACATTCACTTTGTGGTACTAACTGTGGAGCTTATGCTTCCTTCTTTGAAATGCAGGCTTGGTTTCTTTGACTCCAGTAGACAACATTCTTAGCTTACTAAAAATCTGATCTAAGGTATGGCTTCCCTTATTTATACATTGTTTTAATACAGTGAGAAATATCTTTGCAGTTTTTTCTTTTGTACTTGCAGATTGTTGGAAACTTAACGTTGAGGAAAAAGTATACTAGTTCTTGGAGTCATTAAAACAGGTACTATTTGTGTTAAAGGAAAGCAATTCTGCAAATTTTTAGGTTTTCATAAGATCTTTACATATTTCCAAGTATTTCTTTTTAATTCTGTTGGAAAAAATTACATATAAACCAAGATCACATCCACACTTTTCCTACATTATTCTACTCTTTAACAATCCTGTAGGAGGTAATGCAAGACAAAGATGTAAGTTACAGCAGAACAGACTGTGCTATTATAATATTCACTTTATAAATGGTGAAACTGAGAGAGTATAAGTAGCTAGCTCAAGTCACTGAGCAAGTAATATTGCTGAGATTCAAGCTCAGGGAATCCACAAACTGAGCTCTTAACCGCTAAGCCGTACATGGTTTATAATTACAAAAAACCTTATATGTAAGAAAGTGGCTTAAGGCATCTTTCAATTGTGTAATTGAATAATAACTCTGGGAAAGTATCTAGATTGTTTAGGAGCTGCCCAACATAGTCAAGATTGCCTTGTGGAAGGTAGCCCGACCCCCCCCCCCCCCACTTTATTTTTTAAATTTTTATATTTTTAAATATATATATATTTTTTATTTGACAAACCGAGATCACAAGTAGGTAGAGAGGCGGACAGAGAGAAAGGAGTAAGCAGGCTTCCTGCTGAGCAGAGAGCCTGATACGAGGCTGGATCCCAGGACCCTGGGATCATGACCTGAGCCAAAGAGGCTTTAACCCACTGAGCCACCCAGGGTCCCCCCCCCAACTTTAAATACCAAAAATGCATGTTAGGAAAAGAGAGGTTTTAGTGAATGTTATTTTTATTTCAATTAATTAATTATTTTTTTGAATGTGATTTTTGAATTGGTTGGAATTAATGACATAGCTAATCATTATGCAAGATATTGGAATTTGCTTTTTTACTTTCATGGTTAAGATTTAGTTAGCTTAGGGGTGACTGGGTGGGTCAGCCAGTTAATGCCAGGGTGCTCCCTGCTCAGTGTGGAGCCTGCTTCTCCCTCTTCCTCTGCCTCTCTCCTTCTCCCTGCTTGTGCTCTCTCTCTCGCTTATGTGTACTCTGTCTCTCAAACAAATAAAAAAAAAAATCTTAAAAAAAAGGGGGGCCCTGGGTGGCTCAGTGGATTAAAGCCTCTTCATCTTAGGTCATGATCCCAGGGTCCTGGGATCAAGCCAGTATCCGGGCTCTCTGCTCAGCAGGGAGCCTGCTTTCTCCTCTCTCTCTGCCTGTCTCTCTGCCTACTTGTGATCTCTGTCTGTCAAATCAATCAATCAATCAATCAATCAATCAATCTTAAAAAAAAAGAGCCTAACTTCCAGGATTTAAATGACCTTGTATATTGATCCTATCAGAAAGTAGATTTAAAAAAATTTTTAAAATTTTTTTTCAAATTATTTTTTAAGTAAACTCTACCCCAATGTGGGCCTTGAACTCTGAGATCAAGAACCAGCCAGGTTCCCCAAGAGAGTGGGACTTAAATAATTTTTTTGGTGACTATATACTGATCACTGTGAATACATTAATAGGAAAGGATAATGCTTTTGTTTATCAGTTGCAGAAGGTAATACTAGTTGTTGTCTTTAGTTATTTGTCAGGATGTATTCATAGGCTTCTGATGTTTATCTGACCTTTCCTTGAAGTTGATTTGTTTTCATGATAGATTTACTCAATAAAGCATCATATACTCAAATTTATGGGACAAGATTATCCTTTCTTCCTATAAATTAAGTATACATTTAACTAGGGTTTAGCTTTTAAATTTTCAAATAAGACATTTATTTAAGAAGTCAAAGAATTAACTATGAACATAATTTTACATGTTGCTATTTTGACTAGATCTATCTCTTTTATGCTTTAATAAAATGAAATTGCTCCCTTCTATGAAACATGTATCTGTTTTTAATCAGATCAGTTCATTCATTCATTCAGAGAATATTTGTGTAGCAGATGTGGTATCCCAGGCATGGTGTCAGGAAGGTGCTGGGAATAAAACAATGAATAAGAGAGGTATGGACTTTGCCTTCATGGAGTTTAAAGTGTCAATTCTTTGGCCTCTAGGTACCCCATTTCTCTAACTATACATCTGTCCTTCAGTTAATTAGATTTATTTTCTGATACTTTACAAGTATACCTCATTCTTACTCCTGTCTGTTGAAAATTAGTCATCTCTGTGACATTTATATATTGACTACATTGATTAAATTATTAGGAGGTGGTGATGATGTCTGTCATATATCTTTTACTAATAATTCTTTATCTCCTCTCCTTTTGCCCATCTAAAACTTGTAGGAGAATAAACTAGTGGCAGTATGTAAGTGAACTACAATGTGGTATTTAATTTCTGACCCTATTACAACCCTACCTGGAATCGGGTGGCAGGGTGGCAGGGGAGGGGGAAAGAGGGAGAGATGTCATGTGGATAAATTTTTTTTTTTAAGATTTTATTTATTTATTTGACAGAGAGAGATCACAAATAGGCAGAGAGGCAAGCAGAGAGGGGGAAGCAGGCTTCCCATCGATCAGAGAGCCCAACGCAGGGCCTGATCCCAGGACCCCGAGATCATGATGGAAGCGGAAGGCAGAGGCCCAACCCACTGGGCCACCCAGGTGCCCCCATTTGGATGAATTTTTAATGTCCTTTATTGTTTTGCCAGTACATTTCTATTCTGACTTTTTTTGATAGAACCAAAGTTAGGGGTACTTGGCTTATTCAGTTGGTGGTGCATGTGACTCTTAATCTTGGGGTCGTAGGTTTGAGACCCATGTTGGATGTAGAGATTACTTTAAAAAAATCTTAAAAAGAAAAAAAAGAACTGAATTTGCACTTTTAGATTTTTAGTGATATTTAACAGTACCTTGGCTGTGCTTTGGTCTTTTCTCTGATAATTCTGGGTCATTAATTTGAATGTTGGTGTTTGGAATATGATCTGGAATGCTGAATATTTCTGTATACCTTTCTCTCTTCTACATCTTCAGTATACTGCACTAGTTCAGTACTTGTCACTTTTTTCCTGTATAGTTGCATTAGTTTACTTGCTGGTTCCTGCTTCTCTAGTCTCTTCTTGCAAATACCCGCCACAACTCCTGGAGTATTTTATGTAAAGTTAAAATCTGATCATTTGATTTTTCCTTTCAAAATCTTTCTGTAGTTTTTCATTCTTTTCTGGGTAAAGGCCAAATACTTTAATATGACAGATAAATAATCTGGATCTTGGCTTATATCTTGCCATTCCCTTCCTCAAACTTTGTACAATATTAAACTTTGAGGCTTTAAAGGTTCGGCTCCCAAGTGACATGTCATATTTCATTGATCGAGGGAAATCATATGGCCATGTTGAGTTTCATAGGATGGAACTTCTTGCAGGCAGAGACACTGAATATTAGAGAACAGGAAGATTATATTCTTCATAGTTCTGAGATTTACCGATGTTTACTGAGTGGTTGGCTCATATGTATGTCGTGCATCTCACTCTGTTTCTTGGTTCTATTTCTGAAGTGTGTCCCTTTGTAGTTTTTTTTTTTTTTTTTTAATTTTTTGAGGGGAGGAGGGGCAGAGGAAGAGGGAGAGAAAATCTTAAACAGGCTCCAGGCCCAGCACATAGTCTGATGTGAGGCTTGATCTTTACAGCCTTCAGATCATGACCTGAGCTGAAATCAAGAGTTGGATGCTTAATGGAGTGAGCCACCCAGGTGCCCAGTAGTTCTTTTAGTCAGGGTCTTTGAGTGGTAAACTCATTATTTGTGTAGAAATTTCCTCATATTTCCCTTGTTCTTGAATATAGTTTAGCTGGATGCAGAATTCTAGTTGACAATAATTTTAATATTTTCAAGATTGTGTTCTGTTCCATGTTTTAGTCTCTTATTGAAGTTGTCCCTGTTATAGTTTTAATTGCTTAACTTTACAGCTAATCTCTTTTTGTGGTTTTTTAAGATTTTTTTCTTTGGTTTTAGGGTTCTGTAGTTTCACCATAACTTATCTATTGGTGATTGTGCTTCCTAAATTTGAGAATTTGTGTTTTTCTGGGAGATTCTCACAAATAATGGCTTTTCTTCATTTATCTATTTTTTTTTTTTTTGGAAGATTTTTTTTATTCATTTGGGAGAGAGTGAGAACACAAGCAGGAGGGAGGGGGAAGGGTGAGAGGCAAAGGGAAAAGCAGACTCCCTGTTGAGCTGGGAGCCCAATTCTAGGCTCGATCCCAGGACCACAGGATCATGACCTGAGCCAAAGGCAGCTGCTTAACCGACGGGTGTCCTATTCATTTTTTTTATTTATATTTTGGAACTCCTAATACATGACATGTTAGTTTTTTTCCATTCTATCCTGCATGTCTCTTAATCTTTCATGTTTTCAGTCTGTCTTGTGATTGTGTCTTTCTTCTGGTTTCTTCATTTCTATCTAATCTGTTATCTCACCTATTAATGAGTTTTTCTTTTTAGTGACTGTATTTTTAGAAGTTCTTCAAATTTGTATTTTTAAGAAAAATAGAATCTTCTATTTTTTTCTTTTGTCTTGGTTCTTTTATATCTTTAGTTATTCATATACACTGCTTCTGTTCTGTATTAGTTAAGTTCTATCATCTCAAAGGGGGGTTGTTTACAAATCCTGGATCATGAGCTAATTTTTCGTGAGCTAATTTTTCAGGAGGGTTGTTTCAGAACAGTAGAGACTGTTCTGTTCATTTGTTTATTTACTTTAAGTGAGACATTTAAAAACAATGACTCAGTTTAGCCAAGTTTTAAATTCAGCATAGTATATTGTCTAAATATTTTTCTAGTTTATATTGTTAGACACTGGTTTTATATTCTGTAGGTTAAATGCATTGTGCATGAACAGTTACATCAAATTATTCAAGTGGGCTTCAGGAGGGAAGACTGAAATTAATCCTTTGTCCTATACCCAGTTGTAATAAAGCTGAACCTGGATGTAAGTCAGGGTGTGTGACTGAGTGTTGATTAAACTTAGCCAACATAAGTGTTTTATAAGGATTATCTCATTTAATGTACAAAACAGCTACTTGATGTAGTGCTTTATTAAACTTGTTTTATAATGAGAAGACAGGATTGGGGAAATTAAAGATGTAAGATAGGATTTAGACCCAGGTTGTTTGAGCCTGAATCTTCTACACTATGTTATACTAGGTGACTATTAATATAAGTTGGAGGCTTGTATTAGAATTGTAGAAAATGATCACTTAACTAAGTTCCTTAAGAACTGTAATAATTGAAAAATTAGCTTATGATAATCAGAAACAATAAGAGTGATAAGCTTTGAGAAAATGAATTACATTAAAACTTCATTGATTTAACACTGCATGCTTTATTTGATTTTTTAATCACACAGTTTCTTGTGTGTCAGAGGGTGCATGATAATTTATACATGTTTAAGATATACACCAATCAATTTTCTTTGATAATCAGGGCAAAATGAAATTATCAACTCTTTATATTAGGGATTGATCATATAGCTAATTTGTGATTTATGAATATTATTCTTAACCTGCATTACTTGTGTTTTGTTCATGGTTTTGTTAGTGCCTTAGCCAGACAGTCAATATGAAAGAAAAGAAAAATTAAATTTTAGTTTTGCTGCTTATTGCTGTCTCTTGAAAAGATTTAGAAGAAGTTGAGCATTAAAGTTAAAATGGAAAAATTTGGCATACCTTTGAGAGGTTTATTTACTCTAAATTCCCACTGCTATAGAATGTAAATGTTGACTTCACTTGTGGAAAAATTTTTTTTATATTTTAAAGATTTTATTTACTTATCTGACAGAGAGGCTGGGAGAGAAGGAGCACAAGCAGGGGGAGTGAGAGAGGGAGAACCAGGCTTTCCATTAAGCAGGGAGTGCAATGTAGGGCTCCATCTCAGGACCCTGGGATCATGACCTAAACCAAAGGCAGATGCCCAATGCCTGAGCCATTCATGCACCCCACTTGTGAAATTTTTGAATCTCGAAAGGATGTTCTGATTCCTAATTATTACCCAAATTCAAAATGCTCCCCCCCCACCAAATGGCAGTTTCAACTGGATCCTTTTGTTCTTTTTGATCATTGTTGCCTCCAGGTACTCCTCTTCTGAATCACTTAGGGATAGTTTTCCTTTTTCCTTTTTCTCTGTCTTACTTACCAAGACCCAGATTTCTTCCTTGGTGCTGGAACTACTACTTAGGACTGTTTCCACTTCATAGAAAGCAATTATTTTTTGATTCCCTTCTGAACCGTGTTGGAGTTTTCTGGAGCTCGTCTCTGGCTGCTGTATTTGATACTGAAGTGGGAAAGAAGAAATGATTATAATCCACATTTTTCCAGTAGAAATTATGGGATTATAATAGCTAATATTTATTGAGTGCTTGTGTGACCTAGTGAGTATTACCCTTTGTCCTCATTTCTTTCCACTCTGCCTCCTTGCTTATTCAGTTCTGGAGGCACTAGCCCCCCTGCTCTAGTTTTTCCCTCTGCCTAGAAAGATCTCCTCTCAAATATCTAATTATATTATAAATATCAATAAATGATATATAAATTATAAATTTCAAATCTTGAAATGTTTCATTCTTTCATAATCATATTTTATAGTTTCTTCCTGAATCCTTTTTTTTTTTTTTTTTTTTTTTTAAGATTTTATTTATTTGAGAGAGACTGAGAGAGAGCATGAGCAGGGGAGGGGTAGAGAGCAGCCTCCACACTGAGCAAGGGAGCCCGGTGCAGGGCTCAGTCCCAGGAACCTGGGATTGTGACCTGAGTTGAGGGCAGATGCTTTACCAACTGAGCCACCCAGGTGCTGCCCCCTTCCCCTTCCTATTTTTGATATCTTATTTGAACATTTCAGTATTTCATATCTGATCATTTTTATATTTTTTGTTTTTTGGGGGTTCTGTTTCTGTAAGATTTATTTTGCTGATTTGTTGGGGGCTGTTTCTTCATTATTTTGTGATTTAAAAAAAATTTTGAGCTTATATTCTATGGACTTTATTTGTGGGGATAGTTTAAGATCTGGGTTTAAAGTGTACACTTCTTGGCAGAATTGAAGTCATGCTCTGGTCTCTTTTTTTCTTTTTTATTATTTTATTTTTAAGCACGAATCTCCATACTTACTGTGGGACTTGAACTCTCAACTGCGACATTAAGAGTCCCATGCTCCTCTGACTGAGCCAGCCACATGCCCTCATGGTCTAGTGTCGTTGTCTTTTTTTTTTTTTAAGATTTATTTACTCACTTGAGAGCTGGAGAATGAAGGGGATGGGTGAGGAGTGGGGCATGAACAGGGGGAGGGACAGAGGGAGAGGGAGATCAAGCATATTCCCTGCTGAGTGGGGAGCCTGTTGTGGGGCTTGATCCCAGGACTCCGATATCATGACCTGAGCGAAAATCAAGAGTCAGAGCTCTATTGACTAAGCTACCCAGGCACCCCTCTAGTCTTTTCTAACTCAGAATCTTTCAAAACTAAATTTTTAGTTTGAATTTGTTAGATCTGACACTTGGTATGAATTCTGTCCTCAAACTGGAGTGATAGGTGATAGACTTCTTTTTTTCTCTTCTGTCTAGGTTGAGATAGGCAAATATCTCCACTGTGTTCTGGGCTGAGCATGTCTCCCCATTCACCCACGGAGAGAGTGGTGGTCTTCAGATTTCCTACCTTACTTAGGCCCCAAGCTTTTTATCCTTTTCCCTCAAGCATCCCCTTTAGATCCAATTCGTTAATCACTAAAGATTGGTGGATGCTCTCAGGGCAAGCCTCAGTGCTCCCTGAAACTTTATTGTTTCCTACCTCTAAGGATTTTTCTTGCTTTCTCTTCAGCTCAACCATTTATGAAAAACAAAACAGAACAAAGCAAAAATAACCTTTTTGTTTGTTGTTGTTGAATATTCACCATTTTAAGCAATTCTGAATCATGAATATTTTTCTGGATTTTGTAAGTTTTCTGTATTGCCAGAAAGGGATCTGATTTCTTTCTCCATTTATCTATATGACTCTGTCCTTCATTTCCTTAAGAAGTCTCTTTCAGATGTCTCCTCATTAGAGGAACTTTCCTACTGCCAAACTAGTACCCCCGCACCCCGCCCCATCACTCTTTACCTTCTGTATCCTACTTTGATTTTTTTTTTTTTTGGTATCCTGCTTTATTTTTATATCATTTATTTTCTTTAGCTATTTTATTTGTTTTGTGTCTTCTTATATAAGAACATAAGATCCCTGAGAGTAGTGACTTTGTTTTTTGTTTACTGCTTTATTGCCAGTGCTTAGTATTAGGGCCTGGCACATAGTTGGTGCTCAATAAATACACGTTAGATGAACGAATATGCTAGGTGCTTTAAATTGATTATCTTTCCTAATCCTTGTAGTAATTCTTTGAAGTAGGTAATATTAGCATCTTTAATTTATTATTATTTTTTTCAAGATGTTATTTTTAAGTAATCTTTACACCCAGTGTGGGGCTTGAACTCAGAATCCTGGATCAGAAGTCACATACTCTACTGGATGAGCCAGGCAGGCACCCCTATCACCTGTTTTTTAAAAGTGAGGAGTCTAAGACTTGTATAGTTAACTTGCCCAAAGTCACACAAAATAGAGGAGGTAGAAATTGAACTCCAAGTAGTCTAACTTTAGAGTAGCCTGTTGTCCTAACTGCAGTGCTTTGGTGGTTGTGGTTGATACAAAACTTGTGTAATTCCAGAGTTCAGCTCTACTTTATATCCCATTATTTTTTTGAGAAAATGTGTTGTAGATTTCAAATAATTTTCAAGTAAAGTTTGGAATCTAATATGTAAATTAAGAAGCTCATGCAATATTTAAAACTAGTAAGTTTTCCTGCTCCTATTTTCATTTCTTTCATTCTTTCTATCTGCTGTCTTTAAGACATCTTAAAGATTTTGGTGAGACTATGCTGGGTTGCCTTTATTTCTTACAGTTATTTTATAAAGTAGTTAAAATATGTAATTTATAATAAACTCTGTTTTAATTAGAGAAGGGATACACGTAAGTTAATTAGTAGATAGGATAACAGAAGTCAGATGATTTCCCCCAACTGAAATTCAAATCTCAGTTGGCTTAGTCTGTTAAGCCTCTGATTGGTTTTTGGTGCAGGTCATGATCTCATGGTTTTAAGATTGAGCCCTGGGTCAGGCTCCGCACTCAATGCAGAGTGTGCTTGAGATTCCTTCCCTCTCTGCCCCTCACCCCTGACTCGTGAGTTCTTTCTCTCCCTCCCTCCCTCTTTCTTCTTTTCTCTAAAATAGATAAATCTTAACACACACACACACACACACACATACACACACATATCCCTTTGTTTCCTTTTGCATTCTTCATTTCAGTGGTATCACTTTAACCTTGATTTGTCTTTCTTCCTCATTCCCACAACCAGTCTGTCACCAAATAGTCTACTTTTAATTCTGACCCCAAATATCTCTTGAAAGGATTATTGTTAACACCTTTTATTTTTATTTTTATTTTTTTAAGATTTTATTTATTTGACAGAGAGAGATCACAAGTAGACAGAGAGGCAGGCAAAGAGAGAGAGAGAGAGAGAGAGGGAAGCAGGCTCCCTGCTGAGCAGAGAGCCCGATGCGGGACTCGATCCCAGGACCCTGAGATCATGACCTGAGCCGAAGGCAGCGGCTTAACCCACTGAGCCACCCAGGTGCCCCTGTTAACACCTTTTAAAACTGTCCTTTTCCTCTGCCATACCATTCCATAGTGTGGTTTATGAGGCCGCTCCCTTCCTAGACTTTTCTTTCCTCTGTTGTCATGGCCACTCTATATACTGAACTATATCTTTTACTTTTAATAGGTCCTGCATCTATAACTTCTGTGCTTTTCTGTCAGCTGTTCTCTCTTCTTGGGTGCTTTTCTTCCTTCTCTGCTTGCCATAGTCATGCTTACACTTTACTTTTACACATAATTTATATACTGTGTTTTCTAAGAACCCATTACCCCCTTCTAAGATTTCACTCTTCCTCCGTCTCCCACAGAACTTTGGTTATAACTTATTATAGCATTTACCTCATTCTTTTATATTATGTTTTTATATATTTATCCTGCTAGACCATGAGCTTGAAGGCAGAGATTATACTTTCATCATTTTTTTTTTTTTTTTTTTTTTTTGTCAGAGAGAGAGTGAGAGAGAGCGAGCACAGGCAGACAGAATGGCAGGCAGAGGCAGAGGGAGAAGCAGGCTCCCCGCCAAGCAAGGAGCCCGATGTGGGACTCGATCCCAGGACGCTGGGATCATGACCTGAGCCGAAGGCAGCTGCCTAACCAACTGAGCCACCCAGGCGTCCCACTTTCATCATTTTTTAAAAGTCATGTTTATTTAAGTATAATATCTGTAGAGTAAAATTCATCCCTGTTAGTTGTACAGTTTGACATATATAGTCTTGTAGCCATCATCATGATTGGGATGTAGGCTGTCACCTTCAAAAAGTTCCCTTGTACAACTTTGTAGTTAGTCCTTTCCCTCATTTTCAGCCTTTGGCAGCCAGTGATCTAATTTCTGTCCCTATCATTCTGTCTTTTTTTGAATGTCAGTAGAAATGGAATCCTACACTAGGTATCCTTTTGTGACTAGCTTCTTATATGTAATTTACTGCATTTGAGATTACTCCTTGTTCTTGCATATATTAATAGTTTGTTTCTTTTTATTATTGCATCATATTCTATTGTATGGATGTACCACAGTTTGTTCATTCAGTCATGAAGAGGTGTCTGTTGGCCAATGAATAAAACTGCCCCAGAACATTTGCATAGAGGTCTTTGTGTGGACATGTTTTCATTTTTCCTGAATAATACTTCAGAGGCTTTTAAACTTGAGGTAGAATGCCAAGGAAGCTTCCAGTTCAAAAAGAACAGAATACAGATTGCAAGGAAAAGAAGCATCAGCCCAAGGGAATGAAGGGGAATGAGTTTCACTTGCCATAGGTAGAGGGAGAGATAAAGAGTCTTGGTGGAAATTTCCACCTTCCTCTAAACGATAGAAAAAAAAAAATAGAATGTACCAGTCAACTAATAATATACCCTGTGGAGCCACAGAGCAGATAAGCTAGCTGAAAATGTGCTCATTTGAGTCAAAATTTGAGTTGCTTTAGGCAAAAATACTCTTAAAATTTTATTCCATAACAAGTTTTCATGTCTTCACATTTATACAGGATGGGTTTTCCTCATCCATACCAATGAGTTGGCATTTTCACATACAACTTATATTATGCAGTAGTCCCAGTGATTTGAGGCTTTTGGGACTGTGATGGACAATGATTTGCAATTAAGAGTATCCCCCCCCCCCCATAATGACAAGAGCTAAAACAAAATTACAGCAATATAAGTATTAGAGAAATTGTGATAACGTCTTCAGGGTTACTGACGATAAGATCTTTAAAGGAGTATGCATGTGAATCTGTACCAAATAGGACAAAAGTCCATTCAACAAATTCACTAATTAAAAACTGTCCTATTAGCTTTGCGCAGCGGCAGTATCGTAGCCAATGAGGTTTATCCGAGGTGCGATTATTGCTTATTGAAAACTGTCCTATTATATCGAACCTAAGTCTGTATCTGTTAATCTTAAATTAGATTATTAGACTTCTACCTCTAAAAAAATAATATCAGACCCCATGTATAAGTACATGGTGATTGTAACACCATTTTAAATCCAGAATCATTCTAGGAGATAAGCAAAATGATACTGCTCTCAAAAAAGAATGGTACAACACACATTGGATCCTGTTCTTGAGTATAGTACTATGACATTGAATGTATCATGGATACTCTCTCCTTAATTTCATATAATTTTTGGCAGCAGACTTTAAGTTCCTACAAAATTACTTCCTAAAGTTTGGTAACCTTAAAGTATTTTAATTCCAAAGAACAAATTGTAGAGAGTCAAAGAAAACAAACGTATAGAAGCCATATGTTATTAGTTAAAATGACATGTGAAAGAATGTTGATAATATTTGAAGCTGGTTGGTTGATAGGTACATAGGAGTTCTCTCATGCTTTAGTGTGTAAATTTGGAATATTTCATGATCTTTTTATTTTTATTGATTGCACTAGGTCAGATTTTAAACACCAGAAAGCTGGGTTGTGGGGAGAAAAACCAAGAGAACTAGCATTGAGTGCCTATTGGTGTTTTAATATATAACAGACTCTATGAGAGAGAATCAACTCTATTTTACATAAAAGAAAATTGAGAATCAGAGGGGTAAATTTTCTTTCCTGGGATCACAAAGGAGTTAACTGGTATTTACAGCCGTAGAAAGGAGGAAGAAAGAAGGAAAGGGAAAAAAAGAAGGAAGGCAGTAGGATAGTTGAAGGAAATAAACCCCACCAGTGCACTAATACACAAAAGACAAAATTAGAGAAATACAATTTTTAGAAAGCTCTACAAGTTAGAAGATGCTTGTAAAATTATTCAATGACAGTATTCAAGGGAAAAAAAGACAAAAATACAATGTATTTGAAAACCTGTAATTATTCTCAATCTGTAGATACTTGTGAATTTTATCCTAGCTCCGACATACCAAATCTTATAGAAATTTCATTTCTGCCATGCTGCTAGCCAGCTACACACATGTACTACATATGTACACACACGTGTATTTACCAAAATTGTCCTGAATATTGGTAAAATTGATTTGTGTGGAGGCTGTGAGTATATAAAACAAATTTTAGTCCTGAGAGTTTGAGTCAAATTTTCCGAGATCAGACGAGATCGGGCGCGTTCAGGGTGGTATGGCCGTAGACTCAAATTTTGATGGAGGTGGTATTTTCTAAATATGAAATGTTAATGGGTGTTTTTTATGTTAACCTTTTCATACATGATTTCAGAATTTCTTTTAGAGCTGCATTTTGCTTTCTATTAGTGAAAATAATGATGCAAAACAGATTTGCATTTCTCATTGCATTTATAATTACTTTTGAAGTAAATTTGAAAAGTGGAATGTTTCCCTTGATATCTTTTATCTTACATTTTTTATTTTTAATTTTTTTTATCTTACATTTTAAAAATGGTTTATTTATTTTGGGGGGGGAGGGGCAGAGCTGCATGTTCTGAATGAACCAGCCAGGCACCCCACAGTAGTTCTATTTTTAATTTTTTGAGGAACTTCATACTTCATATATTCATGTATATGAACATTCATATACACAGCAGCTATACCAGTTTGCCTTCCCACCAACAGTGCCTTTTTCTCCACATCTTTGCCAATACTTGCTTCTTGTGGTTTTGATTTTAGCCATTCTGACAGTTGTGAGATGGTATCTTATTGTAGTTTTGATTTCTGTTTCCCTGATGATGAGTGATGTTGAGCATCTTCTTGTGTCTGTTGGCCGGCCCCCCATGTGTCGTCTTTGGAGAAATGTCCATTTTTTAATTGGATTTTTGTTTTTTGGTGTTGAGTTGTCTATGTTCTTTGTGTATTTTGGATACTAACCCTTTAGCAGGTTTGCAAATATCTCCTCCCATTTTGCAAGTTGTTTTTTAGTTTTGTTGATTGTTTTCTTTGCTGTGCAAAAGCTTTTCATTTTGATACAGTCCCAGTAGTTTATTCTTGCTGTTGCTTCCCTTGCCTCAGGGAACATACCTAGAAAGAAGTTGCCATGGCCGATGTCAGAGAAATTACTGCGTGTACACTCTTCTAGGGTTTTTGGGGTTTCATGCCTCACATTTAGTTCTATAATCCATTTTGAGTTTATTTTTGTGTTTGGTATAGGAAGGTGGTCCAGTTTCATTCTTTTGCTCTTCAGTTTTCCTGACACCATTGTTGAAGAGACTTTTCCCCGTCACATATTCTTGCCTGTTTTGATGAAGATAATTGACCATATAATCATGAGCTTGTTTCTGGGCTTTCTGTCATGTTCCATTGATCTGTGTGTCTGTTTTTGTGGTAGTACTATACTATTTTAATTACTATAGCTTTTTTTTTTTAAGATTTTATTTATTTATTTGACAGAGAGAGACACAGAGAGGGAACATAAGCAAGGGGAGTGGGAGAGGGAGAAGCAGGCTTCCCTCAGCAGGGATCCCGATGTGGGGCTCCATCCTAGGACCCTGGGGTCATGACCTGAGCCAAAGGCAGACGCTTAATGACTGAGCCACCCAGGTGCCCCAGTTACTACAACTTTGTAATATAACTCGAAATCTGGAATTGTGATACTTTCAGCTTTGATACTTTCAGATTGTTTTGGCTGTTCAGGGTCTTTTGTGGTTCCATACAAAATTTATGTTAGTTCTAGCTTTGTGAAAAATGCTGTTGGTATTTCGATAGGGATTGCATTAAATCTGTAAATTGATTTGGGTAGTATGGACATTTTAACAACATTTGTTCCTCCATTCCATGAGCATGGAATATCTTTTCATTTCTTTGTGTCATCTTTAATTTCTTTTATCAGTGTTTTATAGTTTTTAAAATCATTTTTAGACAGAAACAGAGCATACGTGCATATTGGTATGTGAGCGGGGGGCATGGCAGAGGGAGAAGTAGAGAATCCTCAAGCAGATTCCCCACTGAGCACAGAGCCCGATGCAGGGCTCTCTCCCAGGACCCCAAGATCATGACCTCAGCGGAAATCAAGAGGGGATGCTCATCCTATTGAGCCAACCAGGCGCCCCATTATCAGTGTTTTATAGTTCTTGGAGTACAGGTTTTTCACCTTCTTAGTTAAGTTTATTCCTACGTTTTTTTTTTTTTTGGTGCAAATTATAAATGGGATGCTTTCTTAATTTCTCTTTCTGTTGCTTGATTATTAGTGTATAGAAGTGCAATAGATTTCTGTACATTGATTTTGTATCCCATGACCTTACTGAGTTTGTTAATCAGCTCTGGTAATTTTTTGGTGGAATCTTTAGGGTTTTCTATATATAGTATCATGTCATCTGCAAATAGTGGAAGTTTTACTTCTTCCTTACCAGTTTGGATGCCTTTTATTTCTTTTTGCTGTCTGATTGCTGTGGGTAGGACATCCAGTACTATGTTGAATAAAACCAGTGAGAGGGGGCGTGCCTGGGTGGCTCAGTCATTAAGCGTCCGCCTTTGGCTTAGGTCATGATCCTACAGTCCTGGGATCGAGCCCCACATCAGAGCGTCTGTTCAGTGGGGAGTCTGCTTCTCCCCTCTTGGCGCTCTTGTGATTTCTCTCTCTCTCTCTTTGCTTTCCCACTCTCTCTCAGATAAATAAGTCTTTAAAAAAAAAAAAGGCAGTTAGTGTGGACATCCTTGTCTTGTTCCTGACCCTATGGGAAAAGCTCTCAGTTTTTATCTATTGAGTATGATGTTGGTTGTGGGTTTTTCATATATGGCCGTTAATATGTTGAGGTATGTTCCCTCTAAACCTACTTTGTTGAGGGTTTTTATCATGAGTGGATGTTGTACTTCGTCAAATGCTTTTCTGTGTTTGTTGAAATGATCGTATAGTTTTTATCCTTTATCTTGTGAATATGATGTATCATGTTGATTGATTTGTGAATATTGAATCACCCTTGCATTCTGGGAATAAATTCCACTTGGCTCTGGTGAATTATTTTTATTTAATGTATTGTTGGATTCAGTTTGCTAGTATTTTGTTGAGGGTTTTTACATCTATGTTGACCTGTAGTTCCCTGTGTTTGTAGTGTCTTTTTTTGATTTGGTATCAGGGTAGTACTGGCTTGATAGAATGAATTTGGAAGTTTTCCTTCCTCTTCTATTTTTTTTTTTTTTTTTTTTTGACTAGTTTGAGAAGACTGGGTATTATCTGTTCTTTAAATGTTTGGTCAGATTCACCTGTGAACACATCTCATCCTCGACTTTTGTTTGTTGGGGGTTTTTTGATTACTGATTCGGTTACTGCTGGTAATTGGTTTCTTCTAATTTTCTCTTTTTTCCGGATTCAGTTTTGGAGAAATTGCCTATTTAGTTTGGAATATTAGATATAATAGCAAATCCTATTAATTATTTAGGTTGTAAAAATATTTTTATATGTTGTTCATTTTTCCCTCTTGCTGGATTTTAACAGGTTGAATATAATTAGCTAGTTTTATTGGCAGGCTCTAGTATGGTTCTCTGTGGTACATTGTCTTGGTTCAGGAGAGTTTAAGCTGCCTTTCAGTTATGTCATTGAGTAGTATGGGAAGTGAGGTTTGTGACTTGCATTATATCTTCTCCAGAGGTTGGAAAGAGCATAGCATAATAGAGTCTAAGTAAATTATTTGTTAAATGAATGCACGAATGAATGAAAACATTTCAGGAATATTTTTGGTGGAGAGATGGGCATGACTACATACTATTTTCAAGTAAGTATTTTGAGTGTTGAGGTGGTAACTAGTCTCAAATTCTTACCCATCAGCCATTCTTTGAGAATCCAGCAACAAAATGAGAATAAGAAGAACCATCATCTGGATGAGTGTCCTGGGGAGAATATTCCCACATGCCTGCAGTTTGCTTATTGTGGTATTGCTACACGAAATTATTAGGGACTGTTGCTTAATAGAATATTTTTGTGTCAACCAGTTAACAGAACTTCAAATAGTTGATATTAGTGCATTTTATTAAAAAAAGTTATACAGTAGATAAAGAACTTTTTTTTTCTTTTTTAAAAGATTTATTTATCTTGGAGGGAGAGAGTTTGAGTGCCCCTGTGCAGGGGGCAGGGGCAGAGAGAGTCTCAGTCTGATTGCACACTGGCGAAGCCCGATGTGGGACTCTACCTCAGGACCCTGAGATCATGACCTGAAGCTGGACGCTCAACTGGCTGTGCTCTGAGAGTACCAGTTTTTTTTTTTTTTTTTCTTGAGAGTACCAGTTTTAAACCCAGTTCTACTACTTCTAAACTAGACATGACCTTGTCCTAAACACTTTATCACTCTCAAACTCAATCTCATTTGTAATTAGTGATAATAAACCTGTTTGAGTGACCTATAGCATTGTGTGAGGATCAGATGAGATAATGTAGGTAAAGCACTTTTTAAAATTGAAAGTTCCGTAGAGAATGTAGTAGCCCTCTTCTACACTGCCACTTGGTGGAGAAAGAGGTTTTTCTCTTCTAAGGGCATTAATCCCATCATGAGGACTCTACCTTCATTATTTACTCCAACCCTACTTACCTCCCAAAGGCTTCACTTTCAGATACCATTACATTGGGGATTAGGGCTTCAACATAAGAATTTTGAGGGGACACAAATATTTAGTCCACAGGAGCTGCCCTCTTTATTTGGGGATTTCAAGTAAAGCTGTGCAGGTTGTCCCTGGCCAAAGGATTGCTAGTGATGGTTGAAATCCAGACCTGTGTCTTGGTGTAAGACAAAAAAGAGATGCCTTTTTGCGGTTACTCCTCTTAGATGGGGTACATTTTGGCAATTTCTCAGCCTAGAGAAGATGCCTTTTTGTAATTCAACATATATACTTTGATGTTAAAATCTGGAGGATTCTTGTTTTGACACTGATTAACTTTGCTTAGCTCTGTTTAGATTTTATGGTCTTGGGTTTTGAAGTGTCCCTAAACTTGGATAACGCCCATGCAGATACATAGCTATTCATATGTTACAAACATAGTTATTTTTCATTTTCATGAAGTATGTATATTTCTTAAATGATGACTAAGTTTAGACTTTTGTGTTAATGCGAATTTTGTTGTAGATTTCTTGGTAATTTTTTTGGGAAACCATTTATACATACTACTATTGATCCTAGCAAAATTGTAATTTTCAAAAAAGTAAGTAATCACTTCCTGATTTCATATAAGAAAACATAAATTTGATTTGCCAAAAAACTGGTGTAAATGTGTATCTTACTAAAGGATAACTAGATTTTTAGGTGACACTAATATAAATTCTTGATTTTTTGTTACAGTACAGTTGTACTCAAATTATACTAACATTTCACATTATTTTAGATGCACTGAGTAATTAAAATCTTACTTTATAATCTCCTATTTAAGTTTAAGGTAGAAATATTTAGGTCTTATAATTTTTTTCGTGTATGTTTTTTTTTTTTTTTTAAAGATTTTTTTTTATTTATTTATTTGACAGAGAGAGATCACAAGTAGACGGAGAGGCAGGCAGAGAGAGAGAGGGAAGCAGGCTTCTTGCTGAGCAGAGAGCCCGATGCGGGACTCGATCCCAGGACCCTGAGATCATGACCTGAGCCGAAGGCAGCGGCTTAACCCACTGAGCCACCCAGGCGCCCTCGTGTATGTTTTTGACAAACAGTTAATGCAGGCTTGAAAAATTTTTACTTCTAGGTATGTAATTGATAAATTATTTAAATGAAGCTCATTTCTTAAATTATAAATTCTTATATTTATAAAATTCAGTAATTGCTAATATTTATTGAACACTTGGGAGATAGAGTTTTAAGCACTTTATATGCCTTCAGTCTTCAAATTGCTGTTGTTTTCCTAACTAGCTAACTAGTTAGTTGTTTTCCTAACTAGCCACATTGTATGTGTCCCAAAACGCAGCTAAGAAGCAGAGCCACAATTCATATGGAGGCATGCATGATTCCAGATTGTGGAATTCCATTTTTCCCCACAAATTCTCACTTGTTTTAAATTGGCTACATGTATCATAATCTTTTTTGTAGGTCTTCTACTCCCCTCCCTTAATTATTTGATGCATTCATGTGTGTAGATAAGGTAATGTTTACCAAATTAGGTAACATGATTCCAGTTGTAGCATTTCTCAGTGTAATTTACATTAAGTTTGTACAACTTAATGTATGGAAATTGGATTTTTGTTTGGTATCCGATAGTCTGGTGTCAGATTGGTCTGGTACCAATCAGATACAGAATTGTACACACAGACACTAAATATGTATATAATAATATATATACTAATACAATATGTGACTGGTTTTAGAGGAAGTCACTACCCTTAATTACTTATTATCTAGAAGATAAGGCTCTTCACATATGGTTGTATCTTTAAGTGAAACAACAGGGATGCTTGGGTGGCTCAGTCGGTAAAGTGTCTGCCTTCCGCTCAGGTCATGATTCCAGGGTCCTGGGGTTGAGTCCTGCATTGGCCTCCCTGCTCAGTGAGCAGTCTGCTTCTCCCTCTGCCTGCTGCTCCCCCTGCTTGTGCTCCTTCTCTCTGACAAATAAATAAATAAAATCTTAAAAGAAACAACAGTGGTCCCTTTATTATTATTTCATTAATCACTAAAAGACAAAGTTTAGGAAATAAAAATGTTTGTGGGAGAGAGAGAAATGAGGGCTTGAGGGTAGCATTAAGGGAGAGAACTGCAGGTAGGCCTATCACACATTGGGACAGAGAAAAGGGAGTAAGATTAGTAGAGGAATTTTTTAAGTGGTGATTATTGAGCATCAGCCATATGCTTGTCATTTTTAGTGTTGGGGATATATTAGACAGTAAGAACGCAAAAATTTCTGTTCCTGAAAATTAGAAGTGAGTAAAACAAGCAAATTTAGAGGGGAAAAAGTAAAGTAGAACCAGTGGATGGTCAAATATGTATTTTGTTTGAATGAATATCTATGTTCTACTGTTAATTAAATAGTTCCTGTTTACTTTTATATCACAAGAATGAGGTTAGTTTGCATTTTCTAGAGTTTTGTATAAACTTTATATGTACAAATAGAATCACACAGTATTTTTTTTCTGGTCTCGTTTCACTTAGCATAATTATTTTGAGATACATCCATTTTTGTTTCAATATTTTGTTCTTTAAATTGCTGAGTAATATTCTTTTGTGTGGATATATCATACTTTTTTTCTTTTTTTTAAAATTTTTTTTAAGACCTTTTTTTATTTGACAGACAGAGATCACAAGCAGGCAGAGAGGCAGGCAGAGAGAGAGAGGAAGGGAAGCAGGCTCCTGCCCAGCAGAGAGCCCGATGCGGGGCTCGATCCCAGAACCCTGGGATCATGACCTGAGCCAAAGGCAGAGGCCTTAACCCACTGAGCCACCCAGGCGCCCCTATATCATACTTTTTTTACCAGATTGTTTCCATTTTTTTGGCCCTTACAAATAAAGCTGCAGTGAACATTTGTATATGAATCTGTGGACACAAAGTTTCATTTTTCTTATATAAATACCTAGGAGTGGGATGGCTGGATTATAGGGTAGGTATGTGTTTAACATTTTAAGAGTCTGTTTTCAAATTGGTTGTACCATTTTTTGTTCCCACAAGTAGTTTGTAAGAATTCTGAAGAATATACAAGGGCATGAATACCAGGGAGTGAGGATTATTGGGAACCATCTTAGAGACTCACTACTATACTACCTCTTCCTTACTGATTTTTTTAATTCCACCTCTAGAATCATAATTAACTTATTCCATCTTTTGGGGCAAAGTATACTGATGTTTCTCAAAAGATTTTAAAGGCATTCTTTGCATGAAATACTTGTTTTAGGAGTCCCCAACTTTCCAAAATTGGTATGAAATATAACCCTAAGAAATATCTTTCTGTGTAGAATTGAGCAGAGGTAAAGGATTGTGTGCCAGCAGCCCCTTAGGAACAGGTGCTTCAACCAAACATTTGGGGATGAGGTGTCCTAGGTCAAGGCTTCACTCCTTGGCCTCCTTCATTCTCCTTCATTCTCTGTTGTTCTCCTTGCCCAGTGTCAGCTATGACGGCTTGATTCCAAGCCAGCCTGGTAGCCTAAGCTCAACATAGAGTTCATCACCAAAGGTGGCTAGCTCTTTCCTTCCTTGGCAGAGTAGATACCTAACTCTTACTCCCTCCATTGCTGTCTCCTTAGTGCCCAGCAGGCACCTAATCCCACTGCATTGAACACTGGATATAAAAACAAAAAAATTGAACTGTATTTGAAAGAACTCACTTATTAGCTTGAATATTTGTTAGACCCTTTTGATAACCTAATGATGCTCTTGAGAGCTACTGATTAGGTAGTATAATTTTTGCTGAATATTTGGAAATTGTTAGGTTTTCAGTTCTTTAATCTGATTTCTATTACCTCTTGATGTTGGGTTATCAACTACTCTCCCTCAATTTTTTTTATTGTGGTAAAATATATATAACATAAAATTTAGTGTCTTAACCATTTTAAACTATATATATAGTTCAGTGGTATTAAGTACATTTATATTGTTGTACACCCATTACCACCATCCATCTCAAGAACTTTTTTCATCTTGCAAAAGTGAATCTCTATACCCATTAAATAATAACTCCACATTCTTCCCTTATCCACAGTCCCTGTCAACAACCTTTTTACTTTGTCTCATTTTTTAATAATTACTTTTTTTTCATTTAAAAAATTAACATATAATGTATTATTTGCCCCAGGGGTACAAATAATTACTTTTTATACTAACAAAAGTACAAAGCAGAGAAGAATATTTTTACATTACTGTAGATTTCAGCTTTTGACCTATACTATATGTGTGCAATGTTTTGTATGTACTGTATGTGACAATTTGATTTTACTTCTCTTTGTGTGTTTGATAGTGCAACATAAATGCATTAAACAAGAAATTAAAAAAGAATGTTCACTGAATTCACATTTGGTAGCTGCAATTTGGAATGGAAAGTTTTTTTTTTTTTAAAGATTTTATTTATTTATTTGACAGAGAGAGTGAGCAGAGGCAGATAGAGTGGCAGGCAGAGGCAGAGGGAGAAGCAGGCTCCCTGCTGAGCAAGGAGCCCGATGTGGGACTCGATCCCAGGAGGCTGGGATCACGACCTGAGCCGAAGGCAGCTGCTTAACCAGCTGAGCCACCCAGGCGTCCCTGGAATGGAAAGTTTTAAAGAAAGTGGAAAAATCATCAGACTGGATAATTCTTAGGAAGTTATTTAGTACATAGTTCTTTTTCTCCCACTTTCCAGTTCTGCAGCTGTCATTTGTGTAAATGCATAGGTAACAATGTGGATTTTCAGATTGTTTTCCTAGCTCAGTGAATTGCCTAAATATGTTCCATTATATCCATAGTCTCCCAGCTCACTTGGTTAAACTGATAAGCATTGTCCTACATTCTGTGGCTTCGTTGTTCACTGTCTGTCCTCTGTGGTCATTTATTTGACTCATCTTAGTGATTTTTCTTTAGCTCCTTCCAGAAGTAGAAATGTGGTAATAAAAATCATGCATATTGTAAAAGAAACCTGTATTTTTAATTCCATGGCTCTCCCCCAAAATATACTATACCATACAGATGAATGCAAAAAACTCTGGTAATACTAGCATTTAATTTTTACAGGGATTTATTTCTCTGATGGTTGAATTATGTTTTTACTGCTTACTATATTTTAATCCTGGATTACTGTTTTGAGTTTATCCTTTATCAGCATTTAGTTTTGAATGGTTACCTGTTAACCAGTGTAACAAGTTTCAGTTTCTTGTAAACATAGTTTTCAAGGGGTATTTCTTTGAACCTTTATTTAAAAAAAAACTTTTTTTTAACATTTATTAGAGAGAGAGAGTGAGAGAGAGCACGAGTGGATGCAAGAGGAGCAAGAGCAGAGCTGGGAGAGGGGCAAAACGAAAGGGAAAGGAAAAAAGCAGGCTCCCTGAGCTGGAGGAGTGTCTTGTTCCCAGGGTCCTGGGATCTGACCTTAGTGGAGGGCAGGCGTTTGACTGACTGAGCCACCCAGGCTTCCCTTTTTGAACCTCTAAAGCCCATTTAAAATATATTACATATTTTAAACAGCTATATGTTGATTTACTCAGTATATAGGTTCTTGTACAATTATAATTAAACATATATTTGGTAGAACGAAACTTAAGGGGTAGATAATACTTAATGCTTAAATTGCTTGAAGACCAGATTGATAACACCAAGTCTCTTGTACTTCTAAATAGTCTTAATTTAGTGTACATGCTGGGTCTTATCTTTTTCCCTAAAAGCTTATTAGTTGAAGGAGTTAATAAAGTTTCTTTTTTTTAATTGCTTTTTTTTTTGGCTTGTCTATTATGTTTCAGTGACTCTAAGAAACTATTAGTTGTAAAGTGCATCCTTATATGTCACCAAGGGAGAGAAAACATTATTTATTAAACTATGAAACAGTGCTTTATTATCACTTAAATTTGAACAAATTTTTGTTAGTAATAAAAGTTGCAAAAATCTGCATATCCCTTTTTCTAGATTAATTTGTTACTAACAATATATCCCATTAGTTTTTGTTATTCTCTTTCTATATATCTATGCATTTCTGATATTTGAGAGTTGAACATATGATGGCTGTTTACTGCTGAGTACCATAATGTTTATTTCCCAGGGAAAGCGTTATCTCTTACATAACCTAATAACAGTTACCAAATTCAGTTATTCAACAAATTTAACTCTATTGTAGTATTTTTAATATACCACTCATACTTCATTTTTGTCATTTGACCTAATGAAATCCTATATATTTTTTCCTCCCTTTCCATCAGGATCCATTGTAGGGTCAGGTAATGAATTTACTTGTCTGTTTTCAGTCTTTTTTTTTTTAAGATTTTATTTATTTATTTGACAGACAGAGATGAAAAATAGGCAGAGAGGCAGGCAGAAGGAGAGGGTGGAAGCAGGCTCACTGCTGAGGAGAGAGCCCAGTGTGGGGCTCGATCCCAGGACTCCGATCGTGACCTAAGCCTAAGGCATAGGCTTAACGCACTGAGCCACCCAGGTGCCCCTGTCTTCAGTCTTTTTTAATCTGGAATAGTTCTGCAGCCTTTTTTTTTTTTTTTTTTAAATAATGTTGATAAATTGAATTTTTTAAAAATAGAGTTGTCTTATTTTGGGATTTTCTGGTAATTGCTCATGATTAGATTCAGGTGATAAATTTCTGATAAAAATTTTAGGTAGTGATATTCTTTTTTTAGGGCATCAGGTCTGTAGTCCTACAATAGTCATTTAGTCTTCATCGGTGATAATTTTTATTAACTTGCTGAAGGTGTTGTCTTATTTCTCCATGTATATCTATTATTTTTACCCTTAAATTAATAAGCAATTTGTGAGGATACATTTTAAAACCATGCAATTATCTTGCTCTTCTTCAAAATTTCTCCCTCAAATTAGCATGCGTGGATGATTCTTGCCTAAACAAATCTTTATGATGATAGTTACAAAACAGTAATTTTCCAACTGTTTGCAAAATTACTCCAGATTTTGCAGTATTTGCAAATACTCCACATTTCCCTCTTCCCTCAGCTGCTGACAACCATCATTCTTCTCTCTGTCTCTATGATTTCTGTGTCAAGTATTTCATGTACTTGGAATCACACAAAATTTGCTTTCTTGTGACTGGCTTATTTCACTTACATAAGGTCCTCAGGATTCATCTGGTTTGTCATATATTGAGGGATTTCCTTCCTTTTTAAAATTGAAAAATATTCATTGTATGTATATACCACATTTTGCTTATCCATTCATCTGTTGATAGATACTTGGATTATTTCTACATTATGGCTGTTGTGAATAATGCTGCTGTGAACATGAGCATACAAATACCTCTTCGAGACCTTGGTTTCATTCCTTTTGGGTATATACCCAGAAGTGGAATTGCTGGATCATGTGGTAATTGTTTTTAATATTTTGAAATTGCCATACTGGTCTCCATAGTGGCTGTGCCATTTTACATTCTCCCCAACAGTGCCCAGAGGTTCTAATTTCTCCATATCTTTGCCAACCCTTATTTTATTTCTTTTTCAGTAGTAATTATCCCAGTGGATGGCTCATTGTAGTTTTGATTTGTATTTTCCTAAAGATTAAGTGATGTTGGGCTTCTTTTTTTTTCTTTTAAACTTTTATTTTTTTATTAACATATAATGTATTATTAGCCCCAGGGGTACAGGTCTGTGAATCTCCAGGTTTACACACTTCACAGCACTCACCATAGCACATACCCTCCCCAGTGTCCATAATCCAACCACCCTCTCCATACCCCTCTCCCCGCATCAACCCTCAGTTTGTTTTGTGAGATTAAGAGTCTCTTATGGTTTGTTTCCCTCCCGATCCCATCTTGTTTCATTTATTCCTTTCCAACCGCCAAACCCCCCACGTTGCTTCTTGACTTCCTCGTATCAGGGAGATATATGATAATTGTCTTTCTCTGATTGACTTATTTCGCTCAGCATAATACCCTCTAGTTCCATCCATGTCGTTGCAAATGGCAAGATTTCATTTCTTTTGATGGCTGCATATATACCACATCTTCTTTATCCATCCATTCATCTGTTGATGGACATCTAGGTTCTTTCCATAGTTTGGCTATTGTGGACATTGTTGCTGTAAACATTTGGATGCATGTGCCCCTTTGGATCACTACATTTGTATCTTTAGGGTAAATACCCAGTAGTGCGATTAGTGGGTTGTAGGGTAGCTCTATTTTCAACTTTTTGAGGAATCTCCATGCTGTTTTCCAGAGTGGTAGTACCAGCTTGCATTCCCACCAACAGTGTAGGAGGGTTCCCCTTTCTCCGCATCCTCGCCAGCATCTGTCATTTCCTGACTTGTTAATTTTAGCCATTCTGACTGGTGTGAGGTGGTATCTCATTGTGGTTTTGATTTGTATTTCCCTGATGCCAAGTGACGTGGAGCGTTTTTTCACGTGTCTGTTGGCCATCTGGATGTCTCTTGCAGAAATGTCTGTTCATGTCCTCTGCTCATTTCTTGATTGGATTATTTGTTCTTTGGGTGTTGAGTTTGATAAGTTCTTTATAGATTTTGGATACTAGCCCTTTATCTGATATGTCATTTGCAAATAATCTTCTCCCATTCTGTCAGTTGTCTTTTGGTTTTGTTGACTGTTTCCTTTGCTGTACAAAAGCTTTTGATCTTTTTTTAAAAAATATTTTATTTATTTATTTGACAGAGAGCTAGAGAGAGAGCACAAGTAAGCAGAGTGGCAGGGAGAGAGGGAGAGAGAGAAGCAGGCTGTGCAGGGAGCCTGATGTGGGGCTTGATTTTTTTTTTTTTGAATCATGACCTGAGCTGAAGGCAGCCGCTTAACCAACTGAGCCACCCGGCGCCCCCAAAATCTTTTGATCTTGATGAAGTCCCAGTAGTTCATTTTTTGCGCTTGCTTCCTTTGCCTTTGATGATGTTTCTAGGAAGAATTTGCTGTGGCTGAGGTTGAAGAGGTTGCTGCCTATGTTCTTCTCAATGATTTTGATGGATTCCTTTCTCACTTTGAGATCCTTCATCCATTTTGAGTCTGTTTTTGTGTGTGGTATAAGGAAATGGTCCAGTTTCATTTTTCTGCATGTGGCTGTCTAATTTTCCCAACACCATTTGTTGAAGAGACTTTTTCCATTGGACATTCCTTCCTGCTCTGTTGAAGATTAACCATAGAGTTGAGGGTCTATTTCTAGGCTCTCTATTCTGTTGCATTGATCTATGTGTCTGTTTTTGTGCCAGTACCATACTGTCTTGATGATTACAGCTTTGTAATAGAGCTTGAGGTCTGGAATTGTGATGCCAACAACTTTGGCTTGCTTTTTCAACATTCCTCTGGCTATTCGGGGTCTTTTCTGGTTCCGTATTTGTTCCATTTCTTTGAAAAAAGCTGATGGTATTTTGATAGGGATTGCATTAAACGTGTAGATTGCTTTAGGTAGTATAGACATTTTCACAGTATTTGTTCTTCCAATCCATGAGCATGGAACATTTTTTCATTTCTTTGTGTCTTCCTCAAATTCTTTCATGAATACTTTACGGTTTTCTGAGCACAGATTCTTTGCCTCTTTGGTTAGGTTTATTCCTAGGTATCTTATGGTTTTGGGTGCAGTTGTAAATGGGATTGACTCCTTAATTTCTCTTTCTTCTGTCTCTTTGTAGGTGTATAGAAGTGCAACTGATTTCTGTGCACTGATTTTATATCCTGAAACTTTACTGAATTCTTGTACAAGTTCTAGCAGATTTGGAGTGGGGTCTTTTGGGTTTTCCACATAAAGTATCATATCATCTGCAAAGAGTGAGAGTTTGACTCTTTTGTTGCTAATTTGGATGCCTTTTATTTCTTTTTGTTGTCTTATGGCTGAGGCTAAGACTTCTAGTACTATGTTGAATAGCAGGGGTGATAGTGGACATCCCTGCCGTATTCCTGACCTTAGGGGAGAAGCTCTCAGTTTTTCTCCATTGAGAATGATATTTGCTCTGGTTTTTTCATAGATGGATTTGATGATATTGAGTTACATAGCTTAATATGCTTTTTTGATGTTGGGCTTCTTTTTATGTGATTATTGACCATTTGTATATTCTTTGGAGAAATGTTTATTCGAGTCCTTTGCCCATTTTTGAATTGGGTTGTTTGTTGTAGAGTTTTACAAGTTCTATATAGATTCTAGCTATTAATCCCTTACCAGATATGTGACTTGCAAGTATTTTCTCTTATTCTGTGGGTTTCCGTTTTAATCTATAGTTAGTGTCTTTTTTTTTTTTTTAAAGATTTTATTTATTTATTTGACAGAGATTACAAGTAGGCAGAGAGAGAGAGAGGAAGGGAAGCAGGCTCCCTGCTGAGCAGAGAGCCCAATGTGGGTTTCGATCCCAGGACCCTGGGATCATGACCTGAGCTGAAGGCAGAGGCTTTAACCCACTGAGCCACCTAGGCACCCCTAGTTAGTGTCTTTTTAAATAGACTTTTTTTTAGAGACGGGGAAGGGTAGAGGGAGAGAAAGAGGGGGAGAAAGGATCTTAAACAGGCTCCATGCCCAGGGCTCCAACTCACAGTCCTGAGATTGTGAGCCGAAATCAAGAGTGAGATGCTTGACTGACAAGCCACCCAGGCACCCTGATAATGTCTTTTGATGCGCAAAGTTTTAAAATTTTCATGAAGTCCAGTTTGTGTTTTTTTTTTTTCCCTTGTATTTCATGTGCTTTTATTGTCATATCCAGGAAATCTTTGCCAGATCCAGTGTTGTGAAGCCTTTGTCCTGTTTTAAGTTCATTACAGCTTTAGATCTGACATTTAGATCTTTGGTCCATTTTGAATTAATTTTTGTGTATGGCGTAAGGTAAGGGTGTAAGGTCATTCTTTTGCTTGTGAATATTCAGTTTTCTCAGAACCATTTATTGAGAGACTGTCCTTTCCCTTTTGAATAGTCTTGGCACCCAGTATAAATTTTTTTGAACTTTACTATTTTTGCTTAACAGTTTCTCATGGAAATCACTCTGTATTATTCTTTAGAGATCTTCATCATCGTTTTTCATAGCTGCATGGTTTTCTTTTGTGTGAATATGTCATTGTTTATTCAAATAATCTCCTGTAATTGGGCATTTAGGTGGTTTCCAGTATTTCCAAGTAATGGTGTGATAAATAACCTTTGATTTGTTCAAATCAATTTTTGTATGGTAGAGGTATATCCTCAGGATATATTCTTAGAAGTGGAATAGCTGGGTAAAAGTAAATGCTTTTGTTATTTTGTTAGATAGTAGAAAATATTTATCTTACTGTGGTTTGGACCATTTTGCATTCTCACTAGCAATATGTGAATGTGCCTCTCTTACAGTGTATAAATTGTCAAGCTTCAGATGTTTTTGCTAATCTGATGGGTGAGAAATCGCATGTCAGTATAGTTTTAAATTTGTATTTCTCTTATTAGGGAGTTTTTATATCTTTTCAGTTGCTTAAAGATTGTTTTTATATTGCTTTGTAAATTGTATAAATTGTGTAAATTGTCTTTCATCCATTTTTTAAATAGTATTCTTGGTCTTTTTTCCTTCAATTAAAAAATATTTTTGCATATGAGGGATACTAGCCTTCTACCTTAGATATACTTTGCAAATACTTTCTCTTAGTTTGCTGTTTGTCTTTTAGCTTTGTTTATGGTATTTTGCCAAGAAAAACATTTTATTTTATATAGTTAAACTTAATAAACTTTTCCTCTTTCATGGTTGGATTTTTAATCTTAATTAGAAAGGCTTTCCCTAAATTCAGCTTATATAGAAATTTGCCTATATTTTCTATTAATTGTAAGTTTCATTTTTTACTTGGAGATTTCTGATCCATTTTTCTATTGTATTTTTATCTTAAATTTTATCATTTTTCCAAATGGCTGTTTATTTGTCCTAGAATTAAAACCCAACTTGACTCAAATGATTTGGGTGACCGCTTTTTTCATATACTTGACTTTTTATATTGGTCTGTTTCTGAACTTTTTGGTTCTGTTTGTCTATTCATGCTTCATTACTATACTGTTTCAATTTTAGAGGTTTTGTAGGATGTTTTAATACCTGGTAGAGTTAGTTCATCTTCATAGCTCTTTTTAGTGTTTTCCTAGCTGAATCTTGTGAATTTATTTTTCTCTATTAACATTAGTATCAACTTGTCCAATTCCAGTATAAAGCTCATTGGTGTTTTTATTGGAACACATTGCATTTATTCAATATCATAGGTAGAACTGGTACCTTAATTATATTGGGGCATTTTAACTTCAAGCATGGGACATCTTTCCATTTTTTCAAGTCTACTTTCGTTCCTTTCAGGAAAGTTTATTATTTTCTTTGTATAGATTTTTTTGTTAGGTTTATTTTTTTTTAAGATCTTTTTTATTTATTTTAGAGAGAGAGAGAGAGTGGGGTAGAAGCAGAGGGGGAGGGACAAGCAAATTCTGAGTTGAGCCTAGAGCCCAATACATGGGTTGATCCCAGGATCCCAAGATCACGACCTGAGCCAAAGTCAGATGCTTAACCAACTGAGCCACTGAGGTACCCCTTGTTAAATTTATTCTTAATTATTTTTCTCCTTTATGTTGCTATTGTAAATGGGGTTTTCTCACCCATTATAACTTGTGATTGGTTGTTTTATCGGTAAGATATTTTATTTTGTATTTACTGAAAACACCCTTATTTGGACATGAAATTTTTTTTTACCATATGTCATTTCTTTGCACACATATAAAGACAAGTATAAGGTAAATAAATTATTAAGAGATATATAAAACTATTTGATATTCAGAGTCCAAATATTCCAAATTACTTTTTGATTCAGAGTTCTTAAAAAAAAATCTATCTATCTAGATATATGTATGTATGTATGTATCTACCTACCAATATCCTCTGGACCATCAAAAATGTTGGTGACATAGCATTCTTTTTTTTTTTAATGTAGCATTCTTAAAAGAGGGCTTCATTCTTTTTTTTTTTTTTTAAGATTTTATTTATTTGGGGTGCCTGGGTGGCTGAGTGGGTTAAGCCGCTGCCTTCGGCTCAGGTCATGATCTCAGGGTCCTGGGATCGAGTCCCGCATCGGGCTCTCTGCTCAGCGGGGAGCCTGCTTCCCCCTTTCTCTCTGCCTGCCTCTCTGCCTTGTGATCTCTCTCTCTGTGTCAAATAAATTAATAAATAAAAAAAATCTTTAAAAAAAAAGATTTTATTTATTTGACAGAGAGAGAGAGATCACAAATAGGCAGAGAGATAGGCAAAGAGAAAGGGGAAGCAGGCTCCCTGCTAAGCAGAGAGCTGGATGCAGGGCTCCATCCCAGGACCCTGAGATCATGACCTGAGCTGATGGCAGAGGCTTGACCCATTGAGCCACCCAAGTGCCGCAAGAGTGCTTCATTCTTCTTTATTTTATTTTATTTTTTATTTTTATTTTTTTTATTAACATACAATGTATTATTTGACCCAGGGGTACAGGTCTGTGAGTCGCCAGGTTTACACACTTCACAGCACTCACCATAGCACGTACCCTCCCCAGTGTCCATAACCCAACCACCCTCTCCCCACCCCCACGCCCCCCCCCCCCCCCCGCCCCCGGCAACCCTCCATTTGTTTTGTGAGATTAAGAGTTAAGAGTGCTTCATTCTTAAAAGAGATTTTTTTTTTTTTTTTTTTTTTTGCAAGCCACTGTCACCTATTTTGCAAATTTTGATGCTGGTGCTCTCTTGATTTTATCAGAAGCTACTAAATGGATGCTTTTTAAGACAAATAACTAGGACTCAATCCTTTCTCAAATGATACTTAAGTGGTTTTTGACAAGAATGGCTGCATTGTCCAGTCTTACCACTAGAAATAACAGCCAGATTTCTACAGGAGTACTGCCTGGTTAACAAAGATACCACTGTATGTAAAATGCACTCTTTTCAGAGATACCAAAATACGAAAATTTAAATAGCCTTAAAATTGATTAAATACAGTATCTGGTTTTATGTTTCCTTGTCAGTATTTTTATTTAACAGCTTTGTCTTAAAAAACCACGGTTCAGGGGTACCTGGGTGGCTTAGTGGGTTGGGGCCTCTGCCTTCGGCTCAGGTTGTGATCCCGGGGTCCTGGGATTAAGCCCTGCGTCGGGCTCTCTGCTCGGTGCGGAACCTGCTTCCCTTCCTCTCTCTGCCTATTTGTGATCTCTGTCTGTCAAACAAATAAATAAAATCTTTAAAACAAACAAACGAGCAAACAAAAAAACCATGGTTCATTTGATTGAAATTTCCTTTTGTAGGAATTGAAATTTCATCACTGATAGGAATGATTCCTAAAGTGACTGAAGGAAGGAAATAACAGCTTCTGTCTAGATTTAAAAATCCATCTTCTTAAATTTTAGTTTGAGTGTATGTGTTTAAATTATATACTACATTGAAAATGTAGTATATACTATATTATTGATATACCACTGATGCAGAAGACAGACTTTGGGCAACTGTGGCTTACTGAAAATTAGCCCTGAGTCCGTATTTTCCAAAGATGATTGCAACAGTAACTTTCATTTCATGTTCTTCTTACAGTGTGAATGGGTGATGTCCTCTCTTCTTGAAATCAAAAGAGTTTTTGTGGCTTTCAAAGAGTGTGGCAGAAGTGACATGATGTGACTTTTGAGGCTAGGCAAAATGCTTGTCCCTGGAACCCTGAGCTGCATTTCAAGTTCAGATGTTTAAGACTACTGATTGTGAGGGAGATCACATAGAAAGGCTCTGAAACTGTGGAAGAGAGAGCTGTCCAGCCACTGTTCTCTCTAACAACCCCTTCTCTGGAGTGTTTCAGATCTAGCCACTGTATAACTTTACCTGCTCCCAACTAGAAAGTGAGAGCATTTGAATACTAACATAGGGCTGTATTCAAATAGTTCATTAAAAAAGAAGTGGCTTTACTGACTCAGTATTTTAAATTTCTGTTGTTTTTATTGAGATAAAACTTACATACCTCAAAACTTGAAGCTTACATCTCAATGACTGTTAGTGTATTCACAAGGTTGTGTAATCAGCACTGCTATCTAATTTGAGAATGTTTTAGTCACCCCAGAAAGAGATCCCGAACCCATTAACAATCACTCCCCATGCCTCTGACTTCCCTTTAGCCCCTGACAGCCATCACTGTACTTTCCATCTCTATTATTGACTAATATTTAACACTTAATTTTTAAATTTGTCTGTCTCTCTTAGCACATTTGAAATAATACACGAGAAAGATCTTGAGGGTGCTTTCAGCTATTTGTTTCTGGCTGGTGTAATGGTAGCAGAAGTGACAGCTGAGAATGTTAACAATATAGAGGACAGAATAAAAGAACTAGTGTTTGATTCTCTAAAGAATAGTAGTGATATGACTAGTGAGTGAATCTGTGCCATCAAGAAAATATTATATTTATGGCTTTTTTTGAAAGAAGAAAAGTGTTTACTGTAATGCTGACTTCGAAGCATGGGGGCGGACAAAAAAACTCTTATAAAAGTCAGTGTTGGACTCGCGCCGCGGCCGCGGAGACGTGAAGGCCGTCCGCACGCCTCCTCCTGATCCGGCTCGGTGCTCGCCCTCGCTCTCCTCTCCGCGTCCCCATGGAGAAGATGGAGCTGATCCAGAAGGCGAAGCTGGCCGAACAGGCCGAGCGCTACGACGACATGGCCACCTGCATGAAGGCCGTGACCGAGCAGGGCGCCGAGCTGTCCAACGAGGAGCGCAACCTGCTCTCGGTGGCCTACAAGAACGTGGTCGGCGGCCGCAGGTCCGCCTGGAGGGTCATCTCGAGCATCGAGCAGAAAACCGACACCTCGGACAAGAAGTTGCAGCTGATTAAGGACTATCGGGAGAAAGTGGAGTCCGAGCTGAGGTCCATCTGCACCACGGTGCTGGAATTGTTGGATAAGTATTTAATAGCCAATGCAACTAATCCAGAGAGTAAGGTCTTCTATCTGAAAATGAAGGGAGATTACTTCTGGTACCTTGCTGAAGTTGCATGTGGTGATGATCGAAAGCAAACGATAGATAATTCCCAAGGAGCTTACCAAGAGGCTTTTGACATAAGCAAGAAAGAGATGCAGCCCACGCACCCGATCCGCCTGGGGCTGGCTCTTAACTTCTCTGTGTTTTACTATGAGATCCTTAATAACCCAGAGCTTGCCTGCACCCTGGCTAAAACGGCTTTTGATGAGGCCATCGCAGAACTTGACACACTGAATGAAGATTCCTACAAAGACAGCACCCTCATCATGCAGTTGCTTAGAGACAACCTAACATTATGGACATCAGACAGTGCAGGAGAAGAATGTGATGCGGCAGAAGGGGCAGAAAACTAAATGCTTACAGGGTGGTCATCCTTCGTCTCCTCAAGAAACCTTTTTACTCATCTCCATTCCTTATTCCATTTGGATTTCCTATAGCAAAGAACCCACTCATGTGTATGGAATCAACTGTTTATAGTCTTTTCACACCGCAGCTTTGGGAAAAACTCCATTCCTTGATTTTGTGTTTGTCTTGGCCTTCCTGGTGTGCAGTTACTGCTGTAGAAAAGTATTAATAGCTTCATTTCCTATAAACACAAGTAACTTCCAAACACTTCTCTAGAGGACTAAAAATGTATCTGGTATTGAAGTAATCTGAACCACTTCTGCAAGTGACTGTGTTTTGTATTACTGTGAAGATATGAAAATGTAGTCATTACAATTTACAGAGTGTTCTGCATAACTTCCTAATTTCTACATTCCCTCCCTCCCTCTTCAGGGGTTTCCTTTCCGTAAGCAACTTTTCCATGCTCTTAATGTATTCCTTTTTGGTAGGAATCCAGAAGTATTCGATTGAATGGAAAAGCATTTGGCATTTCTGCGCTGGGGGTCACAAATTAAAATGCCTCCTGTATCATATATGACGGAGGTCCTGTGTATCTGTGACAACAGGAAGTTTCCTTATTCATTCTTCATTTGCTGCTGTTTAAGTTGACAAGTTCCCTTCCCAATAAAAATTCACTTACACCTCCAAAAAAAAAAAAAAAAAGTCAGTGTTAGGGGTACCTGGGTGGCTCAGTGGGTTAAAGCCTCTGCCTTCGGCTCGGGTCATGATTTTGGGGTCCTGGGATCGAGCCCCATATAGGGCTCCCTGCTCAGCGGAAAACCTGCTTCCCCCCACTTGGTCTCTCTGCCTGCCTCTATGCCTACTTGTGATCTTTGTCAAATGAATAAATAAAAATCTTAAAAAAAAAAAGTGTTATTCTGTTACTAGAAATGAAGCAAATGCAAGTTGATTTAAGAAAATAAATATTACTATCTACTTTTCAGTGTTGTTAACATTAAATGAGAACCTGTCAGTAAGTGGTGCACAATATTAATTATCCAGAAAAAGTTCATGTAAATTTCATCCTACTTTTAGATAAAATTCACATATTTAGCCTTAGTTGGGAAAGGTATCCAAGCCATCTGTTTAATTTTCCTCTGGAAGGCTAAGACTTGGTAAAACTTGGATTGTAACGTCTTTTTTTTAAAAAATGTAACTTCAAACATAGAAACAATCATTTTCTAATAAGGTAACAATAGTCTTCAAAGGGATATGCTAAAGATGATTCATTAATGTACATGAAAGATGTATTAGAATTTATATTTATCTCTTAATGAGTAATAAAATAATAAAAAATTATAAAAATATTTAGCTTTACAGTGGTGCCCTGCATTGGATCAGATGAGATTTATAGCTTGTGTGGCATCTTGAGGAAGCCTGGAGGGGTGGTATGAAACCTCACATAAGTATTTCCTTTCAGTTTATTGTTATGTGTTTACTTGTGCCCAAATAAGTGGATTTAAAGATTTTAAATGGTAGCCTTTTAGCAGAATTTTGTGATGAGAAGTGATTATAAAAATCTTTTAATACTCAGAAGTTTGAATTTGTTGTAGGATGATGGAGTTTTTAAACCTTAAATTTAAAGATGAGATAGGCATTTTTCTATTATAGATAAATTTTCTTAATTAATGTAACTTTCAGTGGTATTTTTGTAAATATAAACACAATCTGTCATTTAATGTTTTAAACTAGCAATTCAACTTTGAGTGACAAAGAATTCTTTAAAAAGAAAATAAAAAAAATTTTTAAAGTAAGCTCTACTCCCAACATGGGATTTAAACTCATGTTTGCGAGATCAAGAGTTACTGAGCCAGCTAGGCACCCCAAGAACTTCTTTTTGAATGAAATTTATTCTGTAAAAATGGAAGTGTTTGGAAATATTTACATTATTTTCTCACTTTGTTGCTGAAAAGGGTGTTGAAAGGTTATACCTTGAAAAACAGGAACGCAATTCACATCCTTTTTTTAAAATGAGTTAAAATGAATTTTGAAGTCACAGTTTATATATTTATTTATTTAACTATAGTCACCCATTTTATTCACCTTATTCACCTTATCACTGGAAGTTTGTATTCTTTGACCAACATTCCCCATTTCCCCCACCCGACAACCCTCGGCAACTACCAGTTTACTTTTTGTCTCTATGAGTTCATTTTTTAAAAGAATTTCATGATGTCATCATATAGTATTTGCCTTTGCCTGTGTGACATTTCACTTATTCCAATGCCCTCCGGTTTCATCCATGTTGTCACACGTGACAGGATTTCCTTCTTTATTAAGGCTGAAAAATAATCCATTGCATATATATACATTTTATCCATTCATCTGTCAGTTGACACTTAGATTGTTTCTGTGCCTTAGCTATTGTGAATACTGCTATGGTTGTGGGTAGTGGAGCGGGGGGCAGATAACTCTTTGGGATAGTGATTCAATTTCCTTCAGAAAAATACCCAGAAGTGGACTTGCAAAATCATGTGTAATGAGGACCTTTCATACTATTTCCCATTCTGGCTGTACGGATGTACATTCCCATCAGCAATATATAAAGGTTCTCCTTTCTTCGTATCCTTGCCAGCACTTGTTATCTCTTGTGTTTTCAACAGTAAGATTTCTATCAAGTGTGAGGTGATAACTCAGTGTGGTTTTGATTTGCATTTTCCTGATGATTAATGATGTTGAGCACCTTTACATTTACCTATTGGGCTTCTGTAGGTGTTCTTTGGAAAAATGTCTACTGAGGTCCTTTTTGCCCATTTTTAAATCAGACTGCGGTGTGTGTGTGTGTGTGGTTTTTTGTTTTTTGTTTTTTTTTGTTGTTGTTGTTTTGTTTTTTGCAATTGAGTTGTATGAGTTCCTTAGACATTTTGAGAGTGTCCTACTCTTCAATTTTTTGGAAGACTTTGAGAAGGATCAGCGTTCATTCTTTAGTTGTTTGGTAGCATTCACCAGTGAAACCATCTGGTTCTAGGTTTTTCTTTGCTTGGAGCTTTTTAATTACTAATTCTATCTCCTTACTCATTATTGGTCTGTTCACATTTTCTATTTCTCATGATTCAATCTTGCTAAGTGGTATGTTTCTAGTAATGTATCCTTTTCTTCTGGGTTATCTAATTTGTTGGCATATAGTTATTCACTATATATAGTGTCTTATGATCCTTTGTATTTCCTTGGTATCAGTTATAATGTTTCCTCTTTCGTTCATAATTTTCTTTTTTTTATTAACATATAATGTATTATTTGTTTCAGGGGTACGGGTCTGTGATTCATCAGTCTTACACAATTCAGAGCACTCATCATAGCACATACCTTCCCCAATGTCCATCACTCAGCCACCCCATCCCTCCCACCCACCTCCCCTTTAGCAACCCTCCGTTTGTTTCCTGAGATTAAGAGTCTCTTATGGTTTGTTTGCTTCACTGGTTTCATCTTTCCCCCTCCCTTCCCCTATGATCCTGTCTTGTTTCTCAAATTCCTCATGTCAGTGAAATCATATGATAATTGTCTTTCTCTGATTGACTTATTTCACTTAGCATAATAGCCTCTAGTTCCATACACATCATTACAAATGGCAGGATTTGGTTTGTTTTTTGTTGGCTGCATAATATTCCATTTTGTGTGTGTGTGTGTGTGTGTGTGTGTGTGTATACATATATAAACCACATCTTCTTTATCCATTCATCTGTTGATGTACATCTAGGCTCTTTCCATAGTTTGGCTGTTGTGGACATTGCTACCATAAACATTCGGGTGCATGTGCCCTTTTGGATCACTACATTTGTATCTTCGGGGTAAATACCCAATAGTGCAATTGCTTGGTCATAGGGTAGCTCTGTTTTCAACTTTTTGAGGAACCTCCATACTGTTGTCCAGAGTGACTGCACCAGCTTGCATTCCCACCAACAGTGTAGGAGGGTTCCCCTTTCTCTGCATCCTCACCAACACTTGCTGTTTCCTGACTTGTTAATTATAGCCATTCTGACTGATGTGAGGTAGTATCTCACTTGTGGTTTTTATTTGTATTTCCCTGATGCTGAGTGATGTCAAACACTTTCATGTGTCTGTTGGCCAGTTGGATGTCTTCTTTGTAGAAAAGTCTGTTGATGTCTTCTGCCCACTTCTTTTTTTTTTTTTTTTAAGATTTTATTTATTTATTTGACAGAAATCACAAGTAAGCAGAGAGGCAGGCAGAGAGAGAGGAGGAAGCAGGCTCCCTGCTGAGCAGAAAGCCCGATGTGGGGCTCGAACCCAGGACCTGGGATCATGACCTGAGCCGAAGGCAGCGGCTTAACCCACTGAGCCACCCAGGCGCCCCTTCTGCCCACTTCTTGATTGGATTATTTGTTCTTTGGGTGTTGAGCTGGATAAGTTCTTTATAGATTTTGGATACTAGCCCTTTATCTGATATGTCATTGCAAATATCTTCTCCCATTCTGTCAGTGGTCTTTTGGTTTTATTGACTATTTCCTTTGCTGTGCAAAAGCTTTTGATCTTGATGAAGTCCCAGTAATTCATTTTTTTTGCCCTTGCTTCCCTTGCCTTTAGTGATGTTTCTAGGATGCAGTTGTTGCAGCAGAGGTCACAGAGGTTGCTGCCTGTGTTCTCCTCAAGGATTTTGATGGATTCCTGTCTCATATTGCGGTCTTTCATCCATTTGAGTCTATTTTCGTGTGTAGGTCCAGTTTCGATTTTCTGCATGTGGCTGTCCAATTTTCCCAACACCATTTATTGAAGAGACTGTCTTTTTTCCATTGGACATTCTTTCCTGCTTTGTTGAAGATTAATTGATGATAGAGTTGAGGGTCCATTTCTGGCTCTGTATTCTGTTCCACTGATCTATGTATCTGTTTTTGTGCCAGTACCACACTATCTTGATGATGACAGCTTTGTAATAGAGCTTGAAGTCTGGAATTGTGATGCCTCCAGCTTTGGTTTTCTTTTTCAATATCCCTCTGGCTATTTGGGGTCTTTTCTGGTTCCATATAGATTTTAGGATTATTTGTTCCATTTCTTTGAAAAAAAGCTGAGATATTTTGATAGGGATTGAATTAAATGTGTAGATTGCTTTAGGTAGCATAGACATTTTCACAATATTTGTTCTTCGAATCCATGAGCATGGAACATTTTTCCATTTCTTTGTGTCTTCTTCAAATTCTTTCATAAGTATTCTATAGTTTTCTGAGTACAGATTCTTTGCCTCTTTGGTTAGGTTTATTCCTAGGTATCTTAACGGTTTTGGGTGCAATTGTAAATGGGATTGACTCCTTAATTTCTCTTTCTTCTGTCTCTTTGTAGGTGTATAGAAGTGCAACTGATTTCTGTGCACTGATTTTATATCCTGACACTTTACTGAATTCCTGTACAAGTTCTAGCAGTTTTGGGGTGGGGTCTTTTGGGTTTTCCACATAAAGTATCATATCATCTGCAAAGAGTGAGAGTTTGACTCTTTTGTTGCTAATTTGGATGCCTTTTATTTCTTTTTGTTGTCTGATGGCTGTGGCTAGGACTTCTAGTACTATGTTGAATAGCAGGGGTGATAGTGGACATCCCTGCCGTGTTCCTGACCTTAGGGGAGAAACTCTCAGTTTTTCTTCATTGAGAATGATATCCCTTTGGGTTTTCATAGCTGGCTTTTATGATATTGAGGTATGTACCCTCTATCCCTACACTGTGAAGAGTTTTGATCAAGAAAGGATGCTGTACTTTGTCTAGTGCCTTTTCTGCATGAATTGAGAGTATCGTATGGTTCTTGTCCTTTCTTTTATTAATGTAGTATATCACACTGATTGATTTGCAGATGTTGAACCAACCTTGCAGCCCAGGAATAAATTCCACTTGGTTGTGGTGAATAATCCTTTTAATGTACTGTTGGATCCTATTGGTTAGTATTTTGCTGAGAATTTTTGTATCTATTTTCATCAGGGACACTGGTCTGTATTTCTCCTCTTTGGTGGATTCTTTGTCTGGTTTTGGGATCAAGGTAATGGTGGCCTCATAAAATGAGTTTGGAAGTTTTCCTTCCATTTATATTTATTGGAACAGTTTCAGGAGAACAGGTATTAATTCTTCTTTAAATATTTGGTAGAATCCCCCTTGGGAAGCCATTGGGCCCTGGGCTCTTGTTTTTTGGGAGATTTTTGATCACTGCTTCAATTTCCTTGCTGGTTATGGGTCTGTTCAGGTTTTCTATTTCTTTTTTTTTTTTTTTTTTTTTTTTTTTAAGATTTTATTTATTTATTTGTCAGAGAGAGAGGGAGAGAGAGCGAGCACAGGCAGACAGAATGGCAGGCAGAGGGAGAAGCAGGATCCCTGCCGAGCAAGGAGCCCGATGTGGGACTTGATCCCAGGACGCTGGGATCATGACCTGAGCCGAAGGCAGCTGCTTAACCAACTGAGCCACCCAGGCGTCCCAGGTTTTCTATTTCTTCCTGGTTCAGTTTGGTAGCTTATACTTCTCTAGGAATGCATCCATTTCTTCCAGATTGTCTAACTGGCATATAATTGCTCATAATATGTTCTTATAGTTGTTTGTGTTTCTTTGGTGTTGGTTGTTATCTCTCCTCTTTCATTCATGATTTTGTTAATTTGGGTCCTCTTTTTTTTTTGTAAGTCTGACCAGGGGTTTATCAATCTTATTAATTCTTTTTTTTTTTTTTTTTAAAGATTTTATTTATTTATTTGTCAGAGAGAGAGGGAGAGAGAGCAAGCACAGGCAGACAGAATGGCAGGCAGAGGCAGAGGGAGAAGCAGGCTCCCTGATGAGCAAGGAGCCCGATGTGGGACTCGATCCCAGGATGCTGGGATCATGACCCGAGCCGAAGGCAGCTGCTTAACCAACTGAGCCACCCAGGCGTCCCTTATTAATTCTTTCAAAGAGCCAGCTCCTAGTTTTGTTGATTTGTTCTACTGTTCTTTTAGTTTCTATTTCATTGATTTCTGCTCAGATCTTTATTATTTCTCTTCTCCTGCTGGATTTAGTCTTTCTTTGCTATTCTTTTTCCAGCTCCTTTAGGTGTGGGGTTAGGTTGTGTATTTGAGACCTTTCTTGTTTCTTGAGAAAGGCTTATATTGCTATATACTTTACTCTTAGCACTGCCTTTGCTGTATCCCAAAGATTTTGAACAGTTGTGTTTTCATTTTCACTTGTTTCCATGAATTTTTTAAATTTTTATTTGATTTCCTGGTTGATGCATTCATTCTTTAGTAGGATGCTCTTTAGCTTTCATGTATTTGAGTTCTTTCCAACTTTCCTCTTGTGGTTGAGTTCTAGTTTCAAAGCATTGTAGTCTGAAAATATGCAGGGAATGATCCCAATCTTTTGGTACCAGTTGAGACCTAATTTGTTTGTTTTAAAGATTTATTTATTTATTTATTTGACAGAGAGAGAGAGAGAGAGAGAGAGAGAGAGAGAAAACACAGCAGGGGGAGTGGGAGAGGAGAAGCAGGCTTCCTGCTGAGCAGGGAGCCCATTGTGGGCCTCAATCCCAGAACCCTGGGATCGTGACCTGAGCCAAAGGCAGCCACTTAATGACTGAGCCACCCAGGCACCTGAAACCTGATTTGTGACCCAGGATGTGATCTATTCTGGAGAATATTCCATTGGCACTAAAGAAGAATGTGTATTCTGTTGCTTTGGGATGGAATGTTCTGAATATATCTGTGATGTCCGTCTGGTCCAGTGTGTCATTTATTTATTTTTTAAAAAGATTTTATTTCTTTATTTGTCAGACAGAGATCACAAGTAGGCAGAGAGGCAGGCAGAGCAGTGGGGAGGGAGGAAGCAGGCTCCCTGCTGAGCAGAGAGCCCGATGTGGGGCTTGATCCCAGGGCCCTGAGATCATGACCTGAGCCGAAGGTAGAGGCTTAACCCACTGAGCCACCTAGGTGCTCCCCAGTGTGTCATTTAAAGCCATTATTTCCTAGTTGATCTTTTGCTTAGATGATCTGTCCATTTCGGTGAGGTGGGTGTTAAAGTCCCCTACTATTATGTATTATTGTTGATGTGTTTCTTTGATTTTGTTATTAATTGGTTTATATAATTGGCTGCTCCCATGTTAGGGGCATAGATATTTAAAATTGTTAGATCTTCTTTTTGGATAGACCCTTTAAGTATGATCTAGTGTCCTTCCTCATTTCTTTTTATAGTCTTTGGTTTAAAATCTAATTTGATATAAGGATGGCGACCCCCAACTTTCTTTTGATGTCCATTAGTATGGTAAATTGTTTTCCACACCCTCACTTTAAATCTCGAGTTGTCTTTGGGTCTAAAATGAGTCTCTTGCAGACCGCATATTGATGGGTTTTGTTTTTTTATCCATTCTGATACCCTGTGTCTTTTTTTTTTTTTTAAGATTTTATTTATTTATTTATTTGACAGAGAGAGATCACAAGTAGACAGAGAGGCAGACAGAGAGAGAGAGAGGGAAGCAGGCTCCCTACTGAGCAGAGAGCTCGATGTGGGGCTCGATCCCAGGACCCTGAGATCATGACCTGAGCCGAAGGCAGCGGCTTAACCCACTGAGCCACCCAGGCGCCCCTACCCTGTGTCTTTTGTTTGGGGCATTTAGCCCATTTACATTCAGGGTAACTATTGAGAGAGAGGAATTTAGTGCCATTGTATTGCCTATAAGGTGACTCTTACTGTATATTGTCACTCTTCCTTTTTGATTTGTTAGTTTTTAGGCTCTCTCTTGCATGGAGGACCCCTTTCAGTATTTCCAGTAAGGGTGGTTTGTTGTTCTCACATTCTTTCAGTTTTGTTCATCCTGGAAGCTTTTTATCTCTCCTTCTACTTTTAGTGACAGCCTAACTGGATGTAGTATTCTTGGCTGCATATTTTTCTCATTTAGTGCTCTGTATATATCATGCCAGTCCTTTCTGGCCTGCAGTCTCTGTGAATAGGGCTGCTGCCAATCTAATATTTCTACCTTTGTAGGTTACAGACCTTGTCCTTAGCTGCTTTTAGGATTTTTTTTTGTCTCTGAGACTTTTAAGTTTTACTATTGGATGATGGGGTGTTGACCTATTTTTATTGATTTTGAGGGGGCTTCTCTGTGCCTCCTGGATTTTGATGCCTGTTTCCTTCCCCAAATTAGGGAAGTTCTTCACTTCCAATAATTTGGTCCAATAAGCCTTCTGCCCCTCTCTTTTTATTCTTCTTTCTAGATCCCAGTTATTCTAATATTGTTTCATCTTAAGGTATCACTTATCTCTCGAATTCTTATGATCCTGTAGTAGTTTATCTTTTTCTCAGCTTCTTTATATCACTAGTTCTGTCTTCTGCCTCATTTATCCTAGCAGTAAGAGCCTCCATTTTTGATTGCACCTTACTGATAGCTTTTTCCATTTCGACTTGGTTAGATTTTAGTTCTTTTATTTCTCTTGGAATGGATTCTCTAGTATCTTCTATGCTTTTTTCAAGTCCAGCTAGTATCTTTATAATCATCCTTCTGAACTCTAGTTCTGACATCTTACCAATGTCTATATTGATTAGGTCCCTAGCTGTTGGTACTGCCTCTTGTTCTTTTTTTATTTTGAGGTGAGTTTTTCCGCTTTTTCATTTTGTCCAGAGAAGAATAGATGAATGAGAGAACAAAATGCTAAAAGGGTAACAGTGTCTCCTGAAAAATATACTCTAAACAAATCAGAAGACATCTGAAAACAGGGGGAACAGAAAGGAAAAAAAAAGTATGATCAGGTTGGTGAATAGAACAGAGCCATAGGTTTGATACTGGGTGTATTTTGGTCTGTTAGAAAATACTGCCTCCCATAATTTTAAGGAAAGAAAAACTTATGTATATACAAAAATAAGGGTAAATATGAAGAAGGAATGGAGTATGCCTGTAGAGATGAAAATTAAAAAAAGATTTTAAAAAAGGAATTGATAAGAAATTGGTTGAAAAAAAAAAAAGGCAGAGAATGTGATCTGGCTGGAGACTAGAATAAAGCCATATGTTAGATTTAGGGTATATTTTGGTCTCTTAGAAGAAACTGTATTCCAAAATTTTAAGGAGAAAAAATTTTATTTATATATATATATATATATATATATATATGCACACATACATATGTACATACATACATATATATGTATTATATACACACAAAAATATGGTTAAATACAATGAAGGGATCGAATATTATAAAAATGAAAATTAAAAAGGAATTTAAAAATGGTATTATAAGGGGCTGCCTGGGTGGCTCAGTGGGTTAAGCCTCTGCCTTCAGCTCAGGTCATGATCTCAGGGTCCTGGGATCAAGTCCCGCATAAGGCTCTCTGCTAGGCAGGGAGCCTGCTTCCTCCTCCCTCTCTCTCTCTCTCCCTCTCTGCCTACTTGTGATCTCTGTCAAATAAATAAAATCTTAAAAAAAAGTTATTATAAGATGGTTAAATATGAAAGAAGAAAAATGAAAAAAATGGAAAAAGAAAAAATAAAGAATTTAAAAAATTTAACTTTGAAAGACTAAAGAATCATGGCAAAAAAAGGCCATGAATTCTATGTGCTGTAGTCCCCTACGGCTGGAGATTCACAGTTCTCATTGATTGGTAAATTTGGTCTTGGCTGGATGTTCTTGCTGATCCTCTGTGGGAGGGCCCTATTGCAGTGATTCTCAAATGTCTTTGCCCGAGATGGAATTTTACCACCCTTGCCAGGGGCAAGGCAAAATAATCTGCTCGAGTTTGCTCTTGGTAGCTTTTGTTTCCTGAAAGCTTTTGTACAGCTTTGGAGGATAGGAATGAAAATTGTGGCCTCCCAGTCACCAGCCTGGAGCAGCTGAGAGCTTGGTGGGGGCGCCCCTTCTTCACTGTGCCCTCAGAGAAAAGCAGTCAGTCCCTCCTGTCTCCCTGTCTCTGGCTGCACTCTGTGCTCACCCGGCCTGTGACTGAGCATTTCTCTGTCTGACACATGACCCCATTTGGAGTTTCCAAACCGAACAGACTCCTACATTGCGCTCCCTTGCTGTCCTCCTGGTGGAGGAAGGTGGGGGTCTCCCCAGATCTGCCGCTTATGCGGTCCCTGCTCAAATAGCAGTGGCCCTGTTGTGCCAAGGATTGGGTTTATGGCAACCCCCAGCTTAGAGCCCACTCCTTGGCTCTGTCTTTGCAGCCGGCTTCCCTGCTCAGATACCTGGGAGCTATGCTGCACTCAGGCACTCTCAAGTCTTTTTGTGACCCTGTGTGTCCTGAGACCATACTGTCCCAGTGAGGGCTCTATCTGCAGCTTAGCCACTGGAGCCACGTCCCTCTGTGGAGCAGATTTCTACAAGTTCTGATATTGTGCTCTGCTGCTCTGTCCCTTGCTGGGAGCTGGCCCCTCTCTCCAGGGTCTGTCTTCCCACATATCACCTCAGATTGACTTCTCTGCATATTCTATCTTCCAGAAAGTGGTCGCTTTTCTGTTCTTAGCATTGCTGCTCTTCTTTTCTGTTGAGTTTGTAGGTGTTCAGCATGGTTTGGTAACTGGCTGAATTCCTTAGACCAGATAAAATTTAGGTCTACTACTCCTGTGCCATCTTGCTCCTTCTGAAGTTACATTTTAAGAGCCAAAACACTTCGTACTAAATTGGTAAGAAAAACTGGAAATTATAACTGAATTTCAGCAAAGCCAATGAATCTCATCTTATAATTGGATTTACATATATTTGTGTATTCCTCCTCTAATTTGTTTTGACATTAAAAGTTAGATCTTTTAAATGCTGTATCACAGTTAAGCCAAGATTAAAAAAATGCATATTTGTTCACATTCCTTTCACTTAAAGGCAAAAATTTAAGGAGGTTGCAAAAAGATTTTTTCTCTCAGTATAAAAATTAAAAAAAAAATGTTTCTCTCTTAACCTCACTTAATTTCTTTTTATTTTTATAACATATAAGTTTAGTATTTAGTAGTCTGTTTATAATTAATGCATTAATATGTCTTTGATCTGATTACTTAGTTTTTACTGATAAGAATGTATAATCTAAGGTTTGGAGGTTATTAATCCAGATTATTGTCTGTGGTTTCAGGGGGAAATTTGAACTCTGCATCACTACTGAAGTGTTTCTGCTTGGGGGGACACTATTCTGTTAGGTCCATTTGAATTTGAGCACATAATGATGCCATATTCAAAGTAATTTTATGTTTTTACAAATTTGTCAGGCTCATTGAAATATTTTTCTGCCTCAGTCTCTTTCTGCTTTCCTTTTCTGGTCCTCCAATCACATGTGTGTTAGACTTTTGATAGTGCCTTATGTCCTTGAGATTATTTGTTTTTTTACAATCTTCTCTGTTCCTCAGATTGGATAATTTATATATATATTTTTTGATACTTATTTTTTAAATTTAAATTCAGTTTCATTAACATATAGCATATTATTAGTTTCAGAGGTAATTTAGTGATTCATCAGTTGCATATAAGAGCCAGTACTCATTACATCAAGTGCTTTCCTTAATGCCCGTCACTGAGTTACCCCTTTCCCCCTCCCACCCCACCTCTCCTTGAGCAACCCTTAGCTTGTTTCCTATAGTTAAGAGTCTCTTATGGTTTGTCTCCCTCTCTGTTTTTGTCTTATTTTTTTCCCCTTCCCCTATGTTCATCTGTTTTCTTTCTTTAATTCTACGTATGAGTGAAATCATATGATCTTTGTCTTTTTCTGGCTTGTTTTATTTAGCATAATGCCATCTAGTTCTATAGATTGGGTGATTTATATTGACTTACCTTTATATTTACTGATTGTTTCCTGTCAGCCTCCATTCTCATAATGAGCCTCTCTAGGCTTAGTATAATTTTCAATAGATCTTTCACTTCTAAAATTTCTCTGCTGAGAACCACTCTTTCCATTCATTCCACGTTTCTTTACCTTCATGAAGCTTAGTTATAATAGCTGCTTTAAAATCTTTGTCTAATAATTTCTACATCAGAGTCATCTAGTTGTAACATGTTTATTGTCACTTTTCTTGAAGTTCATCACATTTTCTTGACTCTTGTATATCATATATCAATATATATGATTATATATATATCAATATATAATTTTGGTTTGTAGCCCAGTTTATGTGAGTGTTATGTTGTTAGGCCCTGAGTCCAGTTGTAGTCCTTGGAGGAAGGTGATTTTTTTCTGTTAGCAGGTGATCAGTCTGGTTAGGGACAGACCACAAGTTCTGTATTGCTTTCTGTATCTGGTGGTTAGCTTTTTCTTTGTTTTTTTTTTTTTCTTGAAATATTATTGACATACAATACTCAGTTAGTTTTAGGTGTAAAACATAGTGATTTGATATTTGTTATACATTACAAAATGCTCACCATGACAAGTCTAGTTATCATCTGTCACCATACAAAGTTGTTAAAGTATTATTGACTGTATTTGCTATCCTGTACTTTACATAGAACCAGTGACATTTATTTTGTAACTGGAAGCTTGTACCTCTTAATCCCCTTCACTTATTTTGCTCAATCCATACTCCTTCCCCTCTGGCAAAATACCAGTTCTCTGTATTTATGAATCTATTTCTGTTTTGTTTTGCTTGTTCATTTGTTTTTAAGATTTACATATAAATGAAATCATACAGTATTTGTTTCTCTCTGTGTGGCTTAATTTCACTTAGCATAATACCATCTAAATCCATCCATGTTATTTCAAATGGCAAGATTTCATTCTCTTTTATGGCTGAGTAATATTCTAGGGTGTGGTGTGCTGTGGTATGTTGGTGATGGTGGTGGTGGTGGTGTGTGTGTGCATGTGCACTGTATTTACTTTATCTAGTCATTTATCAGTGGACGCTCAGATTGCTTCCTTGTTGTGGCTATTAGACTTATGCTGAAATGAACATAGGGGTGCATTTATCTTTTCAATTTGGTGGTTTTGTCTTTGGATAAATAACAAGATGTAGAATTGCTGCAGTATATGGTAATTCTATTTTTAATTAAAAATTAACTAGCTTATTTTTAAAATTCCAGTATTATTAATGTACATGTTACATTAGTTTCAGGTATACAATATAGTGATGTGACAGTTTTTTAAAAAAAGATTTTATTTATTAGAGCGCAAGAGACAGAGAGTGAGCAAGCATGGCGGGGAGGAGAGGACGGGCAAAGGGAGAGGGAGAAGCAGGCTCCCTGCTGAGCAAGCTTAATTCCAGGCCCTGGGATCTTCACCTGAGCTGAAGGCAGATGCTTAACTGACTGAGCCACCCAGGCACCCTGTGATTTGACAGTTTTATGCATTACTTGGTGCTCATCATGATAAATGTACTCTTAATCTCTTTCGCCTATCATCCCACCTACTTCCCCTTTTTAAATCTGGTTTTCTCTTGTCTTCTTTTTTTTTTTTCTTTGTTCATCTTGTTTCTTAAATTCCACATTTGAGGCAAATCATATGGTATTTGTCTTTCTCTGATTTGGCTTATTTCACTTAGCATTATACCCTGTAGATCCGTCCTTGTTACAAATGGCAAGATTTCATTCTTTTTTATGGCTGAGTAACATTCTGTTGTGTATATATACACCACATCATCTTTATCCATTCATCTATGGATGGAAACTTGGATTTCATATTTTGACTGTTGTCTATTTTTAATCTTTTGACACTCATCATACTATTTTCCATAGTGGCTGCACCAGTTTATGTTCTCACCAACAGCGCATGATGGTTTCTTTTTCTCCACATCCTCATCGGCAGTTGTTACTTCTTGCCTTTTTGATACTACACATTCTGACTGGTAGGAGGTGGTATCTTATTATGATTTTGATGTGCATTTTTGTGATGATTAGTAATGTTGAGCATCTTTTCATGTGTCTGTTGCTATCTGTATGTCTTCTTTAGAAAAAGTCTGTTTTAAGTTCCCTGCCCATTTTTTAATTTTTTTTTTTTTTTTTTTTAAAGATTTTATTTATTTATTTGACAGAGAGAAATCACAAGTAGGCAGAGAGGCAGGCAGAGAGAGAGGATTGGAAGCAGGCTCCCTGCTGAGCAGAAAGCCTGATATGGGGCTTGAACCCAGGACCTGGGATCATGACCTGAGCCGAAGGCAGCGGCTTAACCCACTGAGCCACCCAGGCGCCCCCATTTTTAAATTTTTTAATGTGTTTTTTGGATATCAAATTGTCTAAGTTCTTTGAATATATTTTGTATACTTATTCTTTATGGGATATATCATTTGGAAATATCTCTTCCTGTTCTGTATGTTGCCTTTTTGTTGGTGGTTTCTTTTGATGTGCAAAAACATTTTAGTTTGATGTAATCTTAATAGTTTATTTTTGCTTTTGTTGCTGCCCTTGCTTGAGGAGATAGATCCAAAAAAATATTGCTAAGACCAATATCCAAGAGTTTACTGCCTTTGTTTTCTTTTAGGAGTTTTATGGTTACAGGTCTCACGTTTAGGTCTTTAATTCATTTTGAGTTTATTTTTGTACATGGTATAAGAAAGTGGTTCACTTTCATTGTTTTTCTTGTACCTGTCCATTTTTCTTAGTATCATCTATTAAAGAGACTGTCTTTTCCCTATTATGTATTCTTGCCTACTTTGTGGTAGATTGACCATACTTGTAATTTTTTTCTCATTTTGTTCTGTTGATGTCAGTAGTGACATTACCATACTGTTTTTATTGTTATAACTTTGTAGTATAGTATGACATCTCAGGATGTGTTACCCTCCAGTTTTGTTCTTTTTTCTCAAGATTGTATTGGCTATTCAGGGTCTTTTGTGGTTCCATACAAGTTTTGGGAGTCTTTGTTCTAGTTCTGTGAAAAGTGCATTGGTATTTTCATAGATTTTGCGTTGAATCTGTAATTTCTTTGGTTAGTATGGGTAGTATGAACATTTTAACAATATTCTTCTAATCCATGAGTGTGGTATATCTTTCCATTTATTTGTAATTTCATTTTCTTTTTTTTTAGTCTTTAACCTTTATACTAGTTTTATAAGTGGTTTATCCACTATCTTTACTATATGTTTGTTTTTAGTAGTAAGATTTTTTTCGTAATTTTCTTCTAGCTGTGGCCTACTCTTTCCCACTTAAAGAGGTCTCTTTAACATTTTCATAAGGCTCGTTTCATGATGAAGAGCTTTTGACTTTTGTTTTGGAAATTCTTTGTGTCTTTTTCAATTCTGAATGATAAGCTTACTGGGTAGAGTATTCTTGGGTGTAGTTTTTTCTTTTAAAGTATTTTGTATTTATTATGCCCCTCCAGTCTGACTGGCATTATTTCTGCTGAAAAATCAGTTGATATTCTGTGGGTGCAACTTTGTACCTCACCAGTTGCTTTTCTTGCTGCTTTTAAGATTCAGTCTTTAACTTTTGACATCTTATTTTTTATAGGTCTTGGTTTGACCTTGGGATTCATCCCTTTTTAGGCTTCATGTTGTTTGGGGCTTTTTATGTTTCCTGGGCCTGGTGTCCTTCTCCAGGTTAGGAAAATTTTCAGTTATTATTTCCTGAATAGTCTGTTTGATGTTGTCCCAGAGTTCCCTTAAGCTATGCTTTTTTTTGTTTGTTTGTTTGTTTTTCCTTTTGTTCAGCTGGGAAGATTTCTACCTCCCTGCCTTCTAGATTGCTGATACATTCTTTTGCGTCCTCAAATCTGCTGTTGATTCCCTCTTGTCTATTTTTTATTTCAGTTATTCTTTAGCTCTGATTGGTTCTTTTTAATATTTTCTATCTCTTTGTTGAAGGTCTCACTGTATTTATCTTCTCTTGAGTTTAATGAGCATCCTTATGACCATTACTTTGAACACTTTATTGGGTAGATTACTTAGGTCTTTTGTGTTTAATTCTTTTTCTGAGGTTTTGTTTTGTTCTCTTGCTCAGAACATACTCTTCTGTCTCCTTAGTTTGTGTGACTCTGTGTTTGTTTCTATGTGTTAGGTTGATCAGCTATGTCTCCTAATGCTGGAGGAATGACCTTAGTTGAGGGTGTCCTGTGTAGAAGCATAATCCTCCCAGTCTGCCATACATATTCCTGTTTAAAAAAGGATGGAACACATAAGGGGCCCACTTGTCTAGTAGTTCTGAAATCCAGCTGGCCAAACAGTTCCTTGGTTTGGTCTCTCTCTTGGAATAATTTTCCATGGCTTTTTGTTTGGCCTCTGAGTTCTTTGTTCTGCCATCTGAATCATGTTCCCTTTTACAGAGAGCTGGCATATCTAGATAGCTGAGCAGAAGTTTCAGCTTGCTTCCGGCCAGTAGAAATCTGGGGGCTCAAAGACCTTTCCTTATCTGTTCAGTTTGTAGTTTTTTCAATCCAGCCTGGCAGTGTTTCTGCACATACACCTTATAAAATAACTCCGTGGGTTTCCCATTGATCTTCTTGAGGTTCATTCCATTGAACAAAAGCTTTACCCACAAATACCTACGAGGTGTGGATTTGTTGAAGAGATTTTACTGTACATAATTGTTGGAGTTGAACAGTCTCTAAAGGCTGTCCTCATGTCTGATTCTGGAGTTCAAACCTCATGAGGCAAGTGGTCAGGAAGAGAATATGGATATAAAGTACAGGAGAGCAAGAATAAGCTGGAGTCCACATGTATAAGTTGGCATCCACAAGGACAGACTAACACTTGTGTCAGAGCTTGTTTGTTTCTGACCTTGATGGTTAGTGGCCTATAGGAGTTGGGTTTCTTTGTCATGATACTTTTATTGGGCCTAGTATTATGAGAAGATGAAAGAAAATAGAGGGGTAGGTGGGGCAATCGTGCAGTATAAAGTACTTTAAATATTTGGCTTATTAGGATAGATTTTTAGAAGTTAAGTTGCTGGATCAAGTGGTATGAATATTTCATTAAGGCTTCAGAGGCTTTTAAAGCTACATGTCATTTCAGAAGGCTTGTATTAATATGTATTCGAATGGTGGAACATCAGTTTTATTGTACCATTGTATACATACATACGTTTATTCAAATACCTTTTTTTGATCATCTGTTACATTCAAATAGATGCACAGAATAACTAGTTACCTTCAGCGTTTTCATGTTGGCACTCAAGACACTTAAAATGTGTCTTAATGTTAGTGTTTTATTATGTATGGTAAGGTGTATGTTTTTGGTTCTATGATGTTTTCTTGGTAGTACTTTGCATATATCTCATTGTTAATTTTGCCCATGGAACATGAATACTATCTCTACCCAATGAGTGCATCTTATATTTGAGTTCATAGTTGCTGCTTGATTAATATTTGTTGATAGATTAGTTTGAAGTGATCCACTAATTTGGAGTGATCTATTTGGTATTCTGCTCTTCTAAACTTTTATTCATTGCTGCTGCTTAAAAGCATTTCTGGTTAATTTTTAACTTAGAGCTATTGAAGATTGGTCAAAGCTGTCAAATTTCTGTCTGGGCAGCATAAATATAGTTAGTACTCTCATTTTAGATAATGAAGTTTTAAATTCAGTTTTAGAGGATTGTATGGGTAACCTGTAAGTATAAACTTCATTAATGTTAATATTTTTAAAAATAATGCCTTTTATGTTAACTAAAAAATGATAAATATGGGTGCCTGGGTTGCTCAGTTGTTAAAGCGTCTGCCTTCAGCTTAGGTCATGATCCCAGGGTCCTGGGATTGAACCCTGAATTGGGCTCTCTGCTCAGTGGGAAGCCTGCTTCTCCCTCTCCCACTCCTGTGCTGTGTTCCCTCTCCTGCTGTGTCTCTCTGTCAAATAAATGAATAAAATCTTTAAAAACATATTATAAAAATGATAAATTTTTAGGGCATTAGTTGATTTCATTATCTACTTTTAATACCTAAACATTGTAATTAACAACATGTAGAACCATACCTAATTCAGTAGTGCAATAGTTTTCCCTTCTCCTCTTTTTATTTTTATTTTTTTTTTAAAGATTTTATTTATTTATTTGACAGAGAGATCACAAGTAGGCAGAGAGGCAGGCAGAGAAAGAGGGGGAAGCAGGCTCCCTGCTGAGCAGAGAGTCCGATGCGGTGCTCAATCCCAGGACCCTGAGACTATGACCTGAGCTGAAGGCAGAGGCTTAACCCACTGAGCCACCCAGATGCCCTCTTCTTTTTATTTTTTAAAGATTTTATTTTTGGTAATCTCTTCACGCAACATGGGGCTTGAATGCACAATCCTGAGATCAAGAATCGAATGCTCTACTGACTGAGTCAGCCAGGCACTCCCCTTTTTAATTTGTAAATACTTCAGTGTGTATCATTAAAAGAATAAAGTCTATTAAAAAAGTAATCAAACCACAGTATCATTATCATTCTTAAAAACAATTCATAATAGTTCCTAAACTTAATCAGTATTCTCTGTTTATAGTTACTTCATGTTCTATATTTTAAAAATATAGTTGCTTTATTCAAATCATGAACCATATAAAGTGTACACATTTTATTTGGTATATGTATCTTTAAATCTTTTTCAATCTGTAGATTCTCCTCACCTCCCTTTTTTCTTGTCATCTTTCTTTTTTTTTTTCCCCTATAGAATTGTGTCACCCCCCCCCCCCCCCCCGCCCCGTGGAAATTTCCACAGTCTGAATTATTTTCTGTAAACTGATCATGGCTTGATTAGATTCAGATTCAACTTTTTTGTTCTGAAAATCCTTTATAGGCAGGCTTTGTACTTAATATTATATCCCACCAGGGAGCAGCACATGAAGTATGGTGTGTCTTTTTCTGCGATGTTGAGATCAGTGGGTGTGAGATGACGAATCCAGCGGGCTTAGGTCTTGTTAGTTTGATGTATCTGTTTGAAAGTTTACCTTTCACTGAATGGCTTTAGCAGTCATTAATAACCATTGCCTCAGCCCATTATTTCATCAGGGGTTCCAAATGATGATGTTTTAGGTCTATCATTTCTGCATTCATTAGCTGGAGTTTTCTATAATGAGGAACTTTATAAAATCAACAGTTGGGTTATCTCCAGCAAAGGAGGGTAAATGCTTGATTCTTTACTCCAGTTTTCCACTTTTCAGAATGATAAAGTGGTTTCTTTAAGGGGAATCACTAATAGCTTACTTGGCAAAATATTGATGCAAATTTTCATTCAGGAATCTTATCTTATGTTTCATCACACAGTTATGGAACAGAATTATTAGAAGTTTTTACTCTCATTAGAAAAAGTATTGGTTTTATACATTTTGCTTCTTTTGAAGTTTTAATGTAGAACAAAATGATTAGACTTGATAATAAGATCAATTATTGATATATTTTTAAAAATAACAATTTTTGTCCTCTAAGTTTGCCACTTTTAACACTATGAGAAGATACTTGATCAAACTATTAATTTACAGAAAGTGAAGCCATGTAATCTGAACCAAGAGAGAATGTGACACTGAAGCACTTTGGTGAGAGTGTATTGCTAATGGATAAAATTTCAAGTAGGAAATAACTGCATTGTTTGTTATCAGGTAGTCAAATTAGTATATTTCACTTCATTTGCTTTTAGAAAATGAACTTTTATTTTACATGGAGTGCCATAGAAGCTAGAAAAAATTGCTTTATTCTTAAAACACTTATTTTCTTTGAATGGGAAACATTTTTATTTATAAACATGTAGTGTTAGAGGAAATGGGAATTTTTTTTTTTGCATTTCTTTTGGCTTTTTTTAAATAGAAAATTTGTTAATAAGTACAAGAAAGGGTAACTTTATGATACATTCAGAGTTGCCAAACCTATCTAAATACCTGGTTCACGTTGTTAAATACTGATAGATCATTTTATTTTTCCCAGTTGGTGACTTTGCTTCTATTTAACTCTTCTACAGTGCTTACTTTATGTTTGTCGTGGAGAATCATTTTTTAACTGTTACCCTGATATTTACTGAACCTATTTGAATACTGACTTAAATGTATTTTTGTTTATTTAAACCATTTGCTAACTTTTTAGAATATATGTACAAAATGTGAAGTTTTAAAAGAAAGTTTTATAATTAGGTCTTTACTAAGTAGCCTGGCTTTTTAAAGCTATTGAACAGACTGGTTCTATGCATATTACTTCAAATGCCCATAAAATGGTGCTGATCTGTTTCATTTTTGTAGTTTTGATGTTTTATAAGATGCTTATAAGAGAATCTATAAATATGTTGTGTTATAAACTTCTGATTATTTTGTCAGTAATCATAATGGCACAGAGGTACATTATGCCAGCATGGTGTAAATCTGTTGTTCATCTTAGTTTAATCACATTTATATTTTCTTCCTAGTCTGTGGGCTAACATTTAGTATACTGATTTTTTTTTTTTTTTATAACATGTAAATTCTTTCTCCATACCTCTTTGGGCCAGTCAAGTAACATGTGAAAATGGTGGGTGAAATTAGAGCTTTTAATTTTTCAGTTGTTGTAACTGTTTGCTAAATAAATTTCAGTTCGTCTTACGATTAGGGTGAGAATGGTATTTTGTCATGTAGGTACTCTAAACTGAAAGCATTCTTCTTTTTCTTTTTCTTTTTCTTTTCTTCTATTTTATTTTATTTTTTTTTAAAGATTTTATTTATTTATTTGACAGAGAGATCACAAGCAGGCAGAGAGGCAGGCAGAGAGAGAGGAGGAAGCAGGCTCCCCACAGAGCAGAGAGCCCGACGCGGGGCTCGATCCCAGGACTCTGAGATCATGACCTGAGCCGAAGGCAGCGGCTTAACCCACTGAGCCACCCAGGCGCCCCTTCTTTTTCTTTTTAAATAGAGATTTTATTTATTCTCTTGACAGAGATAGTGGGAGAGGGAACACAAGCAGAGGGAGTGGGAGAGGGAGAAGCAGGCTTCCCACGGAGCATGGAGCCCGACACAGGGCTCTGCAGGGCTCCATCCCAGAACCCTGGGATCACGACCTGAGCTGAAGGCAGATGCCTAATGACTGAGCCATCCAGGCACCCCTCTTTTTTTTAAGATTTATTTATTAGGGTGCCTGGGTGACACAGTTGGTTAAGCGTGGGACTTTTGGTTTTGGTTCAGGTTGTGATCCCAGGTTTGTTGAGCTCTGCCTCAGGCTCCGTGCTCAGTGGGGAGTCTCCTTGAGATTCTCTTTCCCTGTCCTTCTGGCCCTCCCGCTTGTGTGGTCACGCTCTTGTGCTTGTAGACTCTTCTCTCTCACTTTCTCTCATAGGGGTGGGGCTGGGGAGGGGAATTATTGGAATTATTGAACTTTATCAAATTTGTGTTGTATTGAGTTGGGGGAAATGAACATAGCCTGGATGAGGTAGAAAGAAGACATATCCAGAGATAATATCATAAAGATGCTCAGACCCCTGCAGAATTGATTGGCCTGAATTACATCACAACCATAGCACTGAAATGGTATATCTGATGGTATGTGATATTATTATTGTCTAACGTGTGAAATTGAGCACCATTATTGACATTCCTATCAGGACTGTATTAGGTCAGTTAAGAGTTTAACAAGTATCAGGGTTTTAACAGTTCAGAGTGGGGAAACACTACTTTCTTTTTGGTTTTTTTAGAGGCAAGAAGTTAGCCAAACTTTGAATTTTAAGAAGGGAGCGCAAAGGCAAGGAAGTAGAATTTTAAAGTTCCTTCTTGTTATAATTAAGTAGTCTGGACTGGATTGACTGGTGATTGTATGGGAACAAAACGGGAGTTGAGGCTTTTTGAGATTTTTGCAGGGTGGGCCTGGTGATTGGAAATGTATTCTGTAAATGATGTAGAGTTATGATTATTTTTTTTACAGGGGTAATTACATGGTTAAAATGCTCTTGAGAAGCTTGGTATGAGTTCTGAACTAAATTGGAGTTATTTTTTGGTGAGAGAATTTTTTCATATATATAATATATTACTGATTTTAACTCCTATTCATCCAAATTAAATTGGGCTTTTATTAAAATCAGTATGTAGTTGTTATTTTAGTGTTATAAGTGAATAGTAGATCTTAAATAACTAATAGCGAGATGAAGGCTTATGTTTCTATGTTGTTTAGATATCAAGGCCATGAGTTTCTCTCTGGCCTCAGCCTGGGATTTCTGATGGCAAGATACTGAGGAAGTCATTTAAATATTAATTCTCACCAAAGCCATCTCATTTTAACCCCATTCTTTGTACTTTCTGTTTGCTGATAGAAAACACACAGTTATAGCTGTTTTGGGAAATACAGATTCATTGCCATTAGTATGCTTTTGGTTGGGAAAATTTGTTAACTCTGTTAAATACTTCAACTTCTAGCACTGTTTACCTTTTTGGTTTAATATTATGTTAAACTACCTGAAAGAATCCTGCTTTAGTCAGTTTGAACAGTTAAAACAAATATCAATGTAAGAGCAAGAAGGGAAACCTTATTAGCATATCTGAGAGTGAGCTACAAAAATATCACTTGAATATTTTGTTTTTAGTATGTTTATTTGGTAAACAGAGTTGATTCATTAAATTCTCCTTCCCAACTCCTCTTCCACCACAATCTCCACTCTGTTCTTCTTTATTTTTGCGGGTAAAACATTCCACATAATACTGAGAAAGAAAAAGAAAATGAAGGTGGATTATGTATTAAAGATCATCTTTTTTTTTTTTTTTTCCAAGATTGATTTATTTATTTTAGAGGGAGAGAGTGCATAGCAGGAGGAGCAAAGGGAGAGGAGGGAGAGAAAGTGCCAAGTGCACTCCATGCTGAGTGCTGAGCCCAACTTGAAGCCCGATTCCAGAACCCCAAGGTCACTATCTGAGCTGAAACCAAGAGTCAGATGCTCAGATGTGTCACCCAGTTGCCCCTAAGGATCATCTTTATTGATACCAACATGTTAGTTGGGTATAGTATCTGAGCCAGTATGAGTGATCTGTGGGATGGTATTTTTCCTATATTTCCTGGGCTGTCAAATATAATGACCATTTTTTGGTCTTTGTTTAGTATTTTATATAATAGATAATACATTAATAGTTCAAAAAAATGAATATAATGACATTTTTCTTCCCCCTGTTCCTTATGTTTTCAGCACACATTTTCTCTGCCAAATCATCTCCCTCCAAATTAATTCAGCTTTTGCTAAAGAATACATGAAAAATAACTGTTAATACCTCATCTATCTTTCCAAATTTTCTTTAGGTTTTTATGAACAAATAGAAAATGTTTGGGGGCGCCTGGGTGGCTCGGTGGGTTAAAGCCTCTGCCTTCGGCTCAGGTCATGGTCCCAGGGTCCTGGGATCGAGCCCCACATCGGGCTCTCTGCTCGGCGGGGAGCCTGCTTCCTCCTCTCTCTCTCTCTGCCTGCCTCTCTGCCTACTTGTGATCTCTATCTGTAAAATAAATAAATAAAATCTTTAAAAAAAAAAAAAAAAAGAAAATGTCTGCATGTTTTTCCTCTTTTTAATGATATTTCCAAGGAAAACCTCCTTGATACTGGTCTTAGTGGTGATATTTTGGATCCAACACCAAAAACATGGGTAACAAAATAAAAAAATAAAAAAGTGGGACTATTACATCAATTGGGTAGAATGGACATTTTAACAATGCTAATTCTTCCAAGCAATGAACTTAGGATGTCTTTCCATTCATTTGTGTCATAGATTTCTTTCATCAGTATTTAATGCTTTTCATTGTACAGATCTTTTACCTTCTTGAATTTATTCTTAATTATTTTATACTTTTTCTTGCTACTATAAATGGAATTGTTTATTTAATGTCTTTTTAAGATAGCTCCTTGTCAGTGTATAGAAATGCAGCTTACTTTTTGAATGTTGATTTCATGTCTTGCAACTGTTAATGAATTCATTTTTACTGTTTTAACAGTTTTTGGTGGAGTCTATAGAATTTTCTGTAGGATCCTGTCATCTTCAAACAGATTAATTTTTCCTTTCCAATTTGGTTGCCTTCTATTACTGTATTTGCCTAATTGTTCTGGCTAGGCCTTCCAATATTTTTTAAAAGTGGCAAGGGTTGTCACCCTGTCTTGTTCCTGATCTTAGAGGAAAAGCTCTCTAGCTTTTCACTGTTGATCAGAATAGGTCATTTAATAAAGCTTTGAGATCCAGGGGAGCTGTGGAACCAGGTACTGGAACTGTAGAGTTAATACCACCAGAATATTCTTTTTCCATTTATGATGTAGGTGACTTTCTCTGTATACATGGCAGGGAAGATTTCTGCTGGAAGCTGCCAATGTAAGTATCTTTGTAGCTTTTGTCCCCAAAGTGCAAAAGCCTATCTTTTAATGTCTCAATTAAAAAAAAAAAAACCCCAATATCTTGGGGGTGCCTGGGTGGCTTAGTTGCTTAAGTATCTGACTCTCAATTTCAGCTCAGGTCATGATCTCAGAGTTGTGAGATTGAGCCCTGAGCCACACTGAGACCCAGTGTGGAGTCTGCTTAAGGTTGTTTCTCTCTCCCTCTCCTCTCAAAAAAAAAGAAAAAAAGATCTTTGTAATGATTTTTGATTGGCCTGAATTAGGTCACATTTTCATCCCTGGACTAATCACCGTAACCAGGAGAATGGAAAACTGTATGTGCCTGAATTAAGTGTCCTCTCTGGTCTAGCTGTGAGGTAGCAATCTCATTGCCAGGAGAATGCTGTGAAGGGGATGAGGGATGAAAGGAAGAGTGAGTGTTATATTGACAAAACAACAGATGTCTATGATGATAGATATTTCAGTTGTCTCCAATTATTCTTCTATTGTTAATATATTTCCTGTTTTCATATTTGATGATTCTGCCTAGTTTTTTTTTTTTTAAAGACTTACTTGAGAGAGAGAGAAAGAAAGAGTACATGTATGTGTTCAAATGAGGGGAAAGACAGAGGGAGAGAATTTTCAAGCAGACTCCCCGCTGAGAAGCCCAATTTGGGGCTTATCCCATGACCCATGAGATCATGACCTGAGCCCAAACCAAGAGTCTGATGCTTAACTGACTGAGCCATCTAGGTATCCCTGATGAATCTTCCTACTTAAGAATATTAATGTGAAATTATTATAAAGATCTAAAAGTTCATCTTTTGTGGGAAAAAAGTAATATAGAGATTTCTTTTACATATTGTAAATTTTGCTGTGCTTCAAAATAGGACTGGTTGCTAAATTATAAAGTATGAAGTGTGACCATTTTTAAAAATTTAATTAAAAATTTTTTTAAATTTTAATTTTTTATTGAAGTACAGTTGACAGTACAGTATTTTGTTAGTTTCGGGTACATAACATAGTGATTTGACAGTTTTATACATGATGCAGGGCTCAACAGAAAAATACAGTTACTGTCTGTCACCATACAACATTATTACAATATTACTGACTTTATTCCCTATGCTGTACTTTTTTCATTCCTGTGACTTATTTATTTTAAATCTGAAATTTTGTACCTTTTAATCTCCTTCACCTATTTTCTCTAACTCTCTCTCTCAACAACCACCAGTTTGTTTTCTGTATGTCTATGTTTTTTGTTCGTTTGTTTTGTTTTTTAGATTCTACATGTAAGTGAAATCATGGTATTTGTCTTTTAAAATAGCTTGGAAGCATTGAGAGAATGATAATAGAGCTGGGCTTAGATTAATAGGGATCTTAAGGTATGTGTGATGTTATAGTTTTAAACATTTTTACATGTGATCAGACCCAAATACTGAATTAATTGATTACATTATTGAATACTCGACATTTTGCTGTCTCATATCTTAGGATGTTTTGATTCCAAGTAATATAAGTTCAGTGGACTTCGGAATGGTTGTCACATAGTGACAGATTTCTGATTTTTAAAATATGTCATTCCTATAAATCACTAGTTTGCTAGATTGAACTAGCAAGCTATTATAAAACATGGCAGTATTTACTGTGGATAAATGCAAATTTGAAAAGGTTCTGTGTATGATAGTTTAAATGATTTATTAGCTTTCAGTGCACACATGAATCCAAAGTTATATAATAGATTTAGAAATTTTCATTTCCTGTTTGAAGGTTCAAATTTGCATATTCCTTAATGCAAGTATTTGATCTGAGTCAATAGGATATATAGTTAAATTCTGTGATATTAATACATCCTTAATCATTTTTTGGTATATTATATGACAGACTTTTTTAGATGTAGGAGAAGTGATTAAACATACCACATGTTCTTTTTTGTTTGTTTTGTTAAAGAAATGGTGACTGTATGTCTTCACACATGGCTTCAGAATTTGTGCTCACCAGAGTTTCTTTGCTCTTTTATTTGGCTGTTCTTTCCAGTGAGAAAGATGAAGTGAGAACTTCATCTAGGTTAATAAATTTTTCTTTTCAATGGGAACAAGTAATCCTAGGCCATACCTCACATGAGTTACTTATTTTTTTTAAATAAAACTTATTTTGAGATAATTGTAGATTCACATGCAGTTTTAAGAAATACTAGAGAGGGATCCCTTGTACCATTTACTGTCTTTCCCCCAGTGGAAAAATCTTACATAACTACAGTATAATATTGACATCAATATAATCAACATATGGAAATTTACATCATAAGGTTCTGTGCAGTTTATGGGTTCTTCCTTTTGATGTCAAGTCTCAGAACTTTTTGCCTAGTTTTAAATCCTGAAGATTTTTTCTTGTGTGTTTTTCTAAAAGTTATTTTTTACCTTTAAATCTGCAGTTTATATTGTTGGTTTTTTTGTAAGGTAAGCTACTTAGATGAAGGTTCATTTGTTCATTTATGGATATTTAATTACGCAGCACTGTTTATTGAAATTCCTCTATTGGCTTGCTTTTGTACCTTTGTCAGAACTCAGTTGGGCATATCTGTTTGGGTCTACTTCTGGATTCTCTATTCTGTTATATTGATTTATGTGTCTGTTTCTTAGGCACTACCTCATAGTTTAGCTACTGTAGCTATATAGGTCTTGAAATTGGGTAAACTAATTTCTCCCACTTTATTTTTCTTTTTCAAGATTGTTTTTGCTATCTTACTTCCTTTGCTTTTCAATATCAATTTTAAAATAATCTTTTTATGTCTGCAGAAATCTTGCTGAGATTATGATAGGAATTGTGTTTGATCTGTGTATTAGTTTGGGGGAGAATTAATCTTATAGAGTATGTCTATTTATTTAGATTTTCTTTTATTTTTTTTTAATCCTCATTTTGTTGTTTTCAACATCCAGGTGCTATATGGGTTTTGGTAGATTTATATCTATATCTAAGTATTTCAGAGTTCTTTGAGCAATTGTAAATAATACTGTATTTTTTTTTTATTTTAAAGATTTTCATTTATTATTTATTTGTCAGAGAGAAAGAGTGAGTGAGCACAAACAGGGAGAACAGCAGGCAGAAGGAGAAGCAAGCTCCCAGAGCCAGGTGTGAGACTGGATCCCAGGACTCTGGGATCATGACCTGAGCCGAAGGCAGCCACTTAACCAACTGAGCCACCCAGGCTTCCCAATAATGCTGTATTTTTAATTTCATTGTCCACATATTAACTGTTAGTATATAGAAATGAATGCAGTTGATTTTTTTTAAATAATTGATTTTTTATAGATTCTAACCTTGCTGAACTCACTACTAGTTCTAGGAGGGTTTTTTTGTTTTGTTTTGTTTTTTTCTTCTTTTTTTGAAGCTTTTTTGAGAGAGAGAGCACATGAGCAGGGGAGAGGGGCAGAGAAAGAAGGAGAAGCAGACTCCCCACTGAGCAGGGAGTCAGATTCTGAGGCTCCAGGATCATGACCTGAGCTTAAGGCAGTCACTTAACCAACTGAGCCACCCAGGCGCTCTGAATTCTAAGAGATTTTTTGTTAAATGTCTTTGGATTTCTGTATAGATAATCGTGTTATCTGTAAATAGAGGCAGTTTGTTTCTTCCTTTCTGATCTGCATGCCTTTTATTTCTCTTCTTGCCAATTACTGCCTTGGTTGGAACTTCAGCACTGTGTTAGGAGTGGTGAGAGTGTATATCCTTGCCTTGTTCCTGATTTAAGGGGAGAGCATTCAGTTTTCTATTATAAATTACAGTGATAGATGTGGATTTTATGTCGGTGTTCTTTACCAAGTTGAAGAAGTTTCCCTTTATTCCTGTTTTTCTGAGAGTTTTTATCATGGGTTGGTGTTGCATTTTTCTCAAATGCTTTTTTTTTTTGGCATCAGTTGATACGATAATGTGATTTTTCTCCTTTAGTCTATTAAAAAGGTGGGTTACATTGATTTTTGCATATTGAAATAATGTTGTATCCCTGGAATAAAATCCATTATGTCATGGAATTCAATTCTTCCATATTATTGAATTCTATTTGCTGTTATTTAAAGAATTTTTGTGTTTATATTCTTGAGGAGTATTGATATATAGTATATTTGTACTATCTTTGTTTGAAATCATAGTAGATACATAAAATGAGTTGAGAAGTGTAAAGTTCGTGTTAATTTTAAACATTTGGTAGAATTGGCGAAACAATACCAACCCTATGAATTTTTTTTTTGAGAGTGTTAAAATTATGAATTTTTAAAAAAGATTTTTATTTATTTAACACACAGAGTAACAAGTAGGCAGAGAGGCAGGCAGAGAGAGAGGGGGAAGCAGGCTCCCTGCTGAGCAGAGAGCCTGATGCGGCGCTCGATCCCAGGACCCTAGGAACCTGAGACCATGACCTGAGCTGAAGGCAGAGGCTTAACCCTCTGAGCCACCCAGGCACCCTTAAAATTATGAATTTAATTTTCTTAATAGTTATAGCATTATTTAAATTATTTATTTCATATTGAGTAAGTGTGGTAGCTTGTGTTTTTTGAGGGATTGGTTATCTGTACTGTCAAATTATGTGTTTAAAGTTGTTCGTAGTATTCACTTGTTTTTTGTTACCTACAGGGTCTGTAGTGATATTTCCTGTTTCATTCCTGTTAGTGGTAATTTGTATTTTTTTTTTCTTGTTATTTTTCAGTCCTGCTAAATTCTCAATTGTAATGATTCTTTTAAAATTTTTTATCTTTTTTTTTTTTTTTTAAAGAATTAGCTCTTTATTTCATTGGTTTTTCTCTGTTGTTCCCCCCCCCCCCCCCCTTTGAGTTTCATTAGCTTCTGCTCTTGTATTTATGTTTCCTTCCTTCTGCTTGCTTTGGATTTATTTTGATCTTCTGTTAGGTTCCTTTTTGCTTTTTTTGGAGTAGGAGCCCAGTGTGGGACTTGAACTCAAGACACTGAGATCAAGACCTGAGCTGAGATCAAGAGCTGGACAGCTAACTGACTGAGCCACCCAGGCACCCTATCTTCTCTTAGGTTCTTAAAATGAAACTTTAGATTATTGATTTGAAACTTCCCCTTTTTTTCTAATATATGCTTTTAGTGCTATCAGTTTTCCTATGAGTAATTCTTTAGGTTAGTTCAAGTCATTCTACAAAATACATGTTTTAAGTTTATGTAGGGAAACTCTGGTCATATAGGTCAAGTGAAGTTAAGCAGGATTCTTTAATTGAGAACCTCTTCAAGCCTTCATGTGCAGTTTGAACTTTGCAGAGGGGCTATACTATGTAGCGTTCCCCCACACTCCCCAGATTGATTTGATTTAGGTGGGATTATGCAAAGTATCATTCTTTCACAGGGATTATTGGATATGTTGTTGCATAGTTGGCTTGAGTAGTCTCTGATCAGTTCTCTTAATATGGTTAATAAGTGGAGGCTTAAGGGGCTTCTGGCTGGTTCAGTTGGAGGAGCATGCCACTCTTGGTCTTGGGGTCATGAGTTCAAGCCCCAGGTTGGGCATAGGGATTACTTAAAAAATTAAAAATAAAATAAAATAAAATAAATGGCCCTTAATAGAAGAATACACAACAATGTTGCTCGCAGTTACTTGCTTAGTTTAAAAAAAGGGAAACGAGTTTAATGAAATAATAGAGTTCTTTTCTTTTCTTTTTTTTAAGTGCTTAAAAAGAGATTTATAATAAAGAATAGAGCAAACGGGATATACATATACCCTCAGCTTAGACTAAATTTGCTTTTGGTTATAAAAATTTCTTTATGCATAGAGTCACATATATAATTTTATTTACATACATACATGTTATATATGTGTATACAATTATAAGTATGGTTCTTATTTTTTCTTTATCTTTTTCAACTTTGTTCTATCTTCTGTCTCTTCCTCCCCATAGCCTGTTTCTCCTCTGACCTCCTACAGGGTAACCAATGTCCATAGCCATGTGTATAGTCCTCTGTATTTTATGGACATATAATCTAGTAGATCAAGTATTCTGACAGTTGTGTGTAATAAAGGAGTTCTCAGCTAGTTTGGTGAGGGTAGGCAAGGGGAAGAGGGATAAACTTAAGAAATTTTAGGAGATAGAATCAGCATTCAATTAACTGACATTGTCTAAAGGAGCTGAGTTGAAGATGACATCATGGTTTCTGCCATGTGGGTAGAATTACCAACTGGGGTAGCAATCATAGCAGGATTAGGGAGAATATAATCAGTTATGCTTTGGCTATGTTTATTTTGAGGCAATATGTGTGGTTGTCTACAAGCAGCAGGACACATGAGTTTAAAACTTGGGAAAGAAGCTAAGTTGAGCTGTAGTAGTATAGAGTGGTACAGAGACTTCCAGATAAAGTACATAAGTACTGTAACATAAAGTATAACAGTCTGTATCTGGAGTTTCTGTGATGTGAAAGAGCAGGTATAGCAGAAATAGGATGATGAGGTTATTCGAAGGTACAAGAAATTATGATTAGAGTATGTTACTAATATTTTCAGATTTCAGGTAGGATAATTTCATGATTTAAGGTGTAATCCTCGTAGGTAGCATTGACAGTAATTGGACTTAGGAAGTCTAGATTGAAAAACTAATAATTTTAAAAAGGAGAGAGGTTGTATGATTGTGCCCTCTGTGGTGAGTTAGATTTCAATTAAGCAGTCTTTTGAAAGGTGAAGATGGTAGGGCATTTGTTTATCTTGGAATGGTGGTATATCTAAGATAATGGGAAAATGTCATGGAGTATAACATGATGGTAATTATTGTCAGTAGAGGTAGTGTGTTAAATTAATAACAGTAAAGGGTTGATGATGAGAGGGTTATGATGGGACATGGAGTATTGTTTGGTATTGAAGAGTTTTAGGGACTACAGTCACATAGTTAAAATGATAGGAACAAAAAAACCCTGGAATGTAAAACATTTTGTGGGTCAAGACTTAACACTGGATGATATCACATAATGAAGAAGGGACTTATAAGTTACAATGATAAAAGTACAACATAAAGAGCTGTCATTTTTAGCCTCCTTTGATGTTAGTTAGTACATTACAATAGTGTGATATTTTGTTGTAAGTGGAATATGCTTTTTTAAATTTGTGTATTGCTAGTATGTTGACTGTTCACTAGGAAGAAAGACCAGAAGATGACAGCTTTCCTGTAACTATCAGGTGAAGTTATTATTATTATTAACTTAAGACTTATTAACAGCTGCATGCCATTTGTCAATTTTTAAAAAAAAATCAAGTTGTACAATTTTATTACAAATTAGAATGAAGTTCTTAAAAATCTCAATTTGACCAGATATCAAACAATCTAAAAACCTTTAAGGGTGGGGGTGCCTGGGTGGCTCAGTGGGTCGTGTCTGCCTTCGGCTCAGGTCATGATCCCAGGGTTCTGGGATCGAGCCCCATATCAGGCTCTCTGCTCGGCAGGGAGCCTGCTTCCTCCTCTCTCTCTGCCTGCCTCTCTGCCTACTTGTGATCTCTGTCTGTCAAATAAATAAATAAAATCTTAAACAAAAAAACCCTTTAAGGGTGTATTGAGAAAAAGCAGGCTTTTTTTTTTTTTTTAAAGTGTGTTTGTCATTATCAAAAAAGAGACATCTTTAGGTAAAAATAATAAAAACCCCATGCTGCATAGATAATGCAGATAGTTGTGTTTATCTGGCCACTGGGCAAAAAGCAAGTACTTAAGGTCTTCAGCTCCAATCTTTTGTTCATTTCTTACTGCTGGAATTTCATATTCATTTCTTCTTATTGGATGACGAAACCGGATGATAGTGTAAATGGTAAGCCAGCATTTACTCAGCCCAGGCCTGCTCAGCCTTGGGAACAGATGAATTCTCAGCTGCTGGTCAGCTGCTTTTGTCTCTTTGCTATGGTGATGTTTAGGGTTTTCTGTACATCTGCCTGGGTAATTAAAATCGCAGTGGCATTGATATGGAGGTGGCTGCTAACCATGGGTCTCGTCTCCTTGATTTTCCTTACCTTCTTCATTGCCTCTGTCTCTAGGCTGTCTTTGGCAAAGAGCACCCCTACAGAATTGTGGTATATAACCCAATACATACCCTGTCTTACTGGCCTACCTTGTCAGCTCCCTAACACTTTTCCATGCACAGGAGTGTTGGAAGACTGTGGTTGACACCCATTGGGTCTCTGCATGTAGTTAGATGGGAATTGTCACCTGCAGAAGACCTGGCTCAGTGGGATCTGGGTTTTGGGAGCACTCTCCCAGCCCTCTTTCTCTCCCCACTCTCACAATTTTGGTAATTCTGTGGGTGATTGTGGGGAGGACCCCTGTGAAGGATAGTGTAGGTAATGGTTTTGGTCCGCTGCATGTTTGCTGCCTTGCGCTAGAGCTCTGCCAGAGCCTGTGTGACATTTGCTCTCTCCACATTTTTTCCTCCTCCAACATCAAACTGTACAGTCTCCGCATCTCCTACACTGTGAAGGTACTTCCTGGGGTTATTCTTCTTTATGGCAGTCTGGTGTACAAATACATCTTCTCAGTGTCATTCCTCTTGATGAAACCATTTTCATTTCTTATACATTGAACCATTTTACTGTTCCTAAAACCTTCTTTGTGATGATCTTGCTGTCCCTTCCCACAGGTGCCGGAGGATGTGAGATGGCCTAGGCTCCTCCTCTGCTCCTCTTGTGCTTCCTGGAGGTGTCCAGCTTGGTGTCTGGGCAGCAGAGGGTGGGGACAGTTGCCTCACTGCTGGGAGTTAGAGGTCATGGTGATGGGCCAGAAGCCATAGCCACACCCTCTCACAGTGTGTCATGGCAACTAGACTACTGGGGGTGGGGCTGCTCAGAACTCTCTGGGTTGTGTTCTCTGTTTCTGCTATGGATCGAACTTGGAGATGCTATTCTTGAAGTGAGAATTTTAGTAGCAAGTAGAAAGAAGTGTGAGTTCTTATATCTTCATCTAAGAGGATATGCATTAATTGAGATATGTGTTAGTTCATTAAACCCTCACAACTTTAGGAGATGGGTACCATTATTACTCTAATTCTGCAGATGAGAAAGTGAGCCATAGAGAGACGAACTATCCTGCCCTTGGCCTTACACTTGGCATCTGGTAGAACTAGAAGTCAAATCCAGTCTTGCTCCAGATGATATGCTCTTAAACACTGTTCTCCTAAGAGGACATGTGTTTCTGAAAACTCTAAAGGTATAATTTACGGCTTATGGTTAAAGATCTTGGACAACATACAGTTCGGAGTGACCCATGAAAGTACTTTACTATCATTAAAACTAAGACCTCACACCTAAAGGTAAATAATGATATTTTACTCATCTGTCCTTGGTGGTACTTGGTACTGTATACCTGATTTCTCTTTTACATCTCTTTTACTGTGTAGGAGCTTTCTTTACTTCAGTTTTGATGGGATACATCAATTGCATACAGTTTGATTTTTCCCAGTAATGTACAGACTAAGAACCATTATTTTTTCCTGTCTAGTTTTCCACATAAATATTCAGTGCATACTGAGAGGATTAAAATATCTTATTTTTTTCCCCTTAGATTTAAAGAAAATATATACTTATTTTGAAACATGGAAATGTGTCATAAATGTATGATTTTGAAAGTAAAAATCCTTTTGTGCCCCCATTTTCCAAGATAATCACTACTAATAATCTGGTGTATATTCCTCAGGGTCTTTCTATAGATATACTGTCATACATAATGCATAAATGTGGTATATGTATGTTAGAGGGGTATAAAATAGACCTTTGGCTGATTGGGAAAATCCGTATGAGGGTAAAACCAAATATCATCATCTTAGAAGGAATTTTGGAGATATAAAAATACTTGTAAAACTTCATAGAAGATTTTAATTCTTACTGAAAATATCTTTATTGAATATTTTATTAAATTTTTATACATTTCATATTCTAATTCAGAGAATACTTTCTTGGCAATGTGGAGTGGTACATTGCTCTTGTGGTCACTGAATGCACTTTTTAAAAAATTTTTTTATTTATTTGACAGAGATAGATACAGAAAGAGAGGGAACACAAGCAGGGGGAGTGGGGGAGGGAGAAGCAGGCTTCCTGCTGGGCAGGGAGCCTGATGCGATGCAGGGTTTGATCCCAGGTCCCTGGGATCATGACCTGAGCCAAAAGCAGACACTTAACGATCTGAGCCCCTAGGTGCCTGAATGCACATTTGTAAGCCTAAATAGCCTTTCAGCTGAGGTTGACTGAGGAGTAAGATATTATTTTGGCTAACTCTCAGTATAAAGGTTGTTGTAAAGCAAAGGCTGATGGTTATGTTGCCATCAACATAGTAAAATTACTTTCTTCTCTTCCATTTACTGACTAAGGGAAAGACTTACTGTGTTTTTTTTCAGTGTTAGGAATGATCTTAAAGATTTGTACATGAATTAAATTATAATGTAATCTCATTATTTTGTATTTTGTTATTATTTATTTACACTAAAACTCTGCCATAATAGGACAGATGGAGTCTAAAAATTCAGTTGTTTAAAATTTAGGACGGGGGGCACTTGGGTGGCTCAGTGGGTTAAGCTACTGCCTTCGGCTCAGGTCATGATCCTGGGGTCCTGGGATCGAGTCCTGCATCGGGCTCCTTGCTCAGCAGGGAGCCTGCTTCCTCCTCTCTCTCTGCCTGCCTCTCTGCCTGCTTGTGTGTACTCTCTCTCTGACAAATAAATAAAATCTTTATAAATAAATAAAATTTAGGATGGTGCTATTTTGAGATTAAATTCAGTAATTTTTGTCTGTATGTTTTAAAAAGCACAAAAGTAAAATAACAGTGAAATTTACTATTGTATACAGCTGAACTGAGAAAGTGTGAAATGATTAGGAGGCATTTTCTCATAATTCTGTACTCCATCCATTGAAGTTTATCCTATCAGTTGATTTTTTTTTTTTTAAAGAATTTATTATTTATTTGAGAGAGACAGAGATAGAGACAGAGAGCACAACCAGGGAAGAGAGGGAGAAGCAGGCTCCCTATCAAGCAGGGAGCCCGACATGGGGCTATCAGTTGATTTTTGATGGCAAAGTGTGGGTGGGGCAAAGGACAGTAACCAGTTATTTGAATTCAGTTATCACAGGCTTTTACTCTATTTGTAAACACTTTTTTTTTTTTGCTTTAAAAAAAAGAATATAATGTTCTTCCTGCAGTTTTTTTTCCTGCAGCTTTTAAACTCACATTAATGACAGTCTGCTTTCTTATTATTTAGCTATTTGTGTTCTCCGTTATTTTTTATTTTTATTTTATTAAAAAAATTTTTTTATTTATTTGTTAGAGAGAGGGAGAGAATGTGAGAGAGAGCCTGAGAGGGGAGGGTCTGAGGCAGAAGCAGACTCCGCACTAAGCAGGGAGCCCAATGCAGGACTTGATCCTGGGACCCCAGGATCACGACCGGAGCTGAAGACGGTTGCTTGACTGAGCCACCTAGGCGCCCATGTTCTCAATTATCTTTGTGTTGTATAATCAATAGCTTTCATAAAACTAATTAGTTTTCTTACAAGAAGAAGTACACATTTATTCCTCAGTTATCTGATAGACTTTAATATATATCACATATAAAGAGATTATTATCCCAAAAATGCCTGTATTTTAGAGTGAATGTGTTAAATCCAAATGACTCATCCTTTTCATATTACTGATATTGTTATGCTGGTTATTTACGATGATAATATACTTGATCATACAATAATTTATCCCCTAAATTTTAGGAATGCCTTTAGTGAGGTGTAATTGGGCCTGATACTGACACTGAAGCTGAATTTTCATATTCTTTAATTTAAAATATTATTGCATTATTAAAGAAATGTTGTCATTCTGTACCTACTGTTTTGTAAATTTAGTAGTAGGTCTTGAATATCTTCACATGCCAACACATATAGATTTATATTCTTTTTAAATGCGCACGGGACGGGACGCCTGGGTGGCTCAGTTGGTTAAGCAGCTGCCTTCGGCTCAGGTCATGATCCCAGCGTCCTGGAATCGAGTCCCGCATTGGGCTCCTTGCTCAGCGGGGAGCCTGCTTCTCCCTCTGCCTCTGCCTGCCATTCTGTCTGCCTGCACTCGCTCTCTCCCTCTCTCTCTGACAAATAAATAAAATCTTAAAAAAAAAAAAAACTAAAATATTAAAAAAAAATAAATGCGCATGGTATTCCCTCTTACATGGTTGTACCATTGCTTATGTATCTGTTTCTGTATTGGTGGATATTTAGGCTATTTCCAGTGTTATATTTTTATAAACAGTGCTTCAGTATATAATTTTATATCATTCTGAGCTTTTCTACATGTAATTTTGTAGATGATATTTTTATAAGTGGTTGAATTATTGGATCCTGCCTTTACTGAGATCTGTATGCCTCCCAGTTCTTAGAGTGATTGGATATTTGAGATGAAAAAAGAACTGTCCAGTGTCCAGGGTTATAGAGAATAACTTCATGCCAAAGTTCATACTGTTAGCCATTCTTGTTTGAATTTTTTCTTTGCCTTCTTCCTAATGCAGAGATGTAGAGTATGATTTCAAAGTCTGGCTATATTTTTTTCTCAATTTCATTTTTCTCATCTCAAAAATTGTCCTCTTGCCGTATCAGCTGCTTTTTTCATTGATACTGTCTTTTCAGTTTTGTCTAAATATTTTCATTAGTAGTTATTCTCATTTCTTCCATATTTGAGAGTAAAATTCACTTAGGTTAAATGATCTTTTTTTTTTTTTTCTTTTTTTTTTTTCTTTTTTTTTTTTAAGATTTTATTTTTTTGACAGAGATCACAAGTAGGCAGAGTGGCAGACAAGAGAGAGAGGAGGAAGCAGGCTCCCCGCCGAGCAGAGAGCCCAATATGGGGCTCGATCCCAGGACCCTGGGACCATGACCTGAGCCGAAGGCAGAGGCTTTAACCCACTGAGCCACCCAGGCGCCCCTAGGTTAAATGATCTTAAACTTTATATAAGTTAGGTCCTAGATGGGCATCTGTTCCTATATACTTAAACATTTAACATATAATATTTGAGATAGGAATTTTTTTTCCGATTAACTCTCAAATAATAATAAAACTCAGTAAATAGAGCTTCTGTATTCTTCAAACATTTTGGTTAATAGAGATTTAGCATATTCTTTTTTTTTGAAAAGATTTTATTTATTTGACAGACAGAGATGACAAGTAGGCAGAGAGGCAGGGTGGGGGGTGGGGAAGCAGGTTCCCCACTGAGCAGAGAGCCTGATGTGGGGCTTGATCCCAGGACCCTGAGATCATGACCTGAGCTGAAGGCAGAGGCTTTAACCCACTGAGCCACCCAGGCACCCCGAGGTTTGGCATATTCTGCTAAGCATTATTATTCTCCTTAAATGATATATATTATAATTACTAGCACAATTATAGTCCCCAAGGTATATTCAGTTTTTTATTAGACTTTAAAACCCGCCTCTTATCAGAGCTTGCATTGTTTCATTTAAATAAATTTAATACCTGAAGTCTTTACTCTTTTGATTCCAAAGTATCCACCGATACCTTTGTGAAAATTTGGTATTATTGTATCATTTATCTCATTAAAATTAGCCTTCTTGAAATATTTTATTATTTAGACAAATGTAATACAACAGCAATTGTTGTTTATCTAGAGATATATTTCATGTAACAGAATTGCCAAACATCATTTTACTTCTGTTGCACGTATTCAGTTTAATTGTATTTGGTTATAACTGTGATAAAAAGAGTTTTTCTAACATGCAAAATGAATTTTAGTCACCTAAGTTAAATGCAGTTCTGAGTCATATTTAAAACAAGAAGTTGTCCAAGATAGCTTTTCTGATAACCCATTCTTTCATTTATGCACCATTTCTTGAATATCTATATATTAGGTTTGTGTTCTGTAAGCAGGAGAATACACATTTAATAGCAGCTGCATCAAATAGAGGCTTTATTTTTCTTCACATAACGAGGGATTTGGTAGGCAGTTGCTGGTATTAGTGGTTCTGCTTAATAAGGCTTTAGGATCTAAATACTTTCTACCTTTCCTTCTACCATTCTTAACATACTGGCTTTTTGTCTCTGCTTGTGCTTGTAAAAGCCTCATGATATCAGGATGGCTATTATGCCTTTGGACATCACATCTTTGTTCTAGGGAGGGAAGAAGGTAAAAGAGCAAGAGGTTAGGACAGCTACATCTGTTTTCCTTTCATCAAGCAAGCTGGTGTTCCCTCCGTTCAGCACTTCTCATATCTCTTTGCCCAGAATAGCTCATGGCTATTCAGATGCTAAGGATGCTGGAAAAGAGAGCATTTATCTTTCTAATCTCTAGTGGCAGAAAACAAGAGAGGAAGGGGCTTAAGTATTTGAGTTCTGTAATGTTTTATGTTTTTATACATAAACTTAATAGCTTTCAAATAACTAATTACTGTTGCATTCCACTCTTTTTAAAATAAGGTTTTTCGTTGTGTGTGTGTGTGTGTGTGTGTGTGTGTTTTGTTTTTAAAAGTAAGCACTATACCCAACTTGGGCCTTGAACTCACCACCCTGAGATCAACAGTTGCATACTCTACCAACTGAGCCAGCCAGGCATGCTGGTCTCATTCTTGAAATAAGTATGTATTCACTCATCAGTTAAAAGACTTTGGGGAAGAGATGCTGGTTAGCCAGTCTAAATTATTTGTCACAATCTATTATATACAGTTGTTATGCAGTGTCAGAAGCCTGGTTCAGCTGCATTAGTACCTTGTGAGTTTAGGCAAGTTACGTTTCAGGTTCCTCATCTATTAAGTGAAGATCAGTGTGGGTTTTTTTATGAGAGATAATTAAAGATGATAATTCATATAAAGTGCTTATATTGTACTGTTGGGTGCCCAATGTTGGGTCCCCTAGTAATGATTGGTCCGTGGTCAAAGGAGTGAGACTGATACAAAGCGAAGATCAAGCAAAGCTTTATTTTGCGCCAAGCATCAAGAATCAGACCGGACCGTCAAACAGAACAGTCGGGGCTGCCCCTTACAGAGAGGACAACCCTTCTCTGTTTCACAGACTAGCTTTTATAGAGCAAAGGCCACATGGTTGGGCCTGGCCACACACAGGTGGCCAATGAAGTTGTAACACACAGAGAAAGCTGCACAGTCATGCTAGGTGACCAATTGCATTACAATTTACCCTAGTAGACATTTGAACCAGCCTATCACCTTGGTAGCTGGGAGACAGTATGTGCCTCCACTGATTGAATGTCTCCACCTGACCTGACCCATCCTTGTATTTGGGCCGTTATCTCCACTTGACCTAACCCACCCTTGTATTTGGGCTGTTACCTGGGACTGGTTTCCTGGACTTGCTTTTAAGTAAGTTCCCCTGGAGGGGGGGCAGGGTCAATTTAAGTTTTACTGCATAAACAACAAAATGGCTGTACAACGGAGGTGGGGCCGCTCTGACTAAATAGGCCCTTACAGTACATAGCTTTATAGTAATCAATGTATGTATATTGTACTGTTTGTATTTTTAAATTATTTTATTTTGTGTTAGAATTTAAAAAATTGAAGTACAGAAATATAGAGTAAAAAAGTTTTTCCCAACTACTATTAACTGATTGATTTGTAATCATATTAGTTATCTGTTGGTTGTGTAACAAATTATCCCAAAACTTTGCAGCTTAAACAGTAATAAATATCTGCTCACAGTTTCTGTGGGTCAGGAATTTGGGAGCAAATTGGCTGGACAGTTCTGACTTAGCGTCTGTCATGAGGTTGCATTTCAGATGTTGGCTGAGGTTGCAGTCATCTAAAGGCTCAACGGGAGCTGGAAGACCTGCTTTTAAACTACTTACATGATTGGCATGTTGGTGTAAGCTTTTGGCTGGAGACCTCAGTTACTTTCCAAGTGGGCCTTTTATATAGCTACTTGAATATCTTCATGACATGGTGACTGAGTTTTTCTTAGAATGAGTGATAGAAGGGAAGCCATTAAGTTCTTAATGACCTAGATTTGAAGTTTACCTCTTAGTTCAGCTGAACTCTCTTGGCACTTTGAACAACCCTAATTGTGTGGGAGGACATCTGTCTTGCTGGACTTGTGGACTGGATTATAGAGGAAGTGACAGGACAGTTTGATTGTTCATATTTTCTGTCCCCTAAAGTAATCTTAATTTGAGATTTTTTTCTTTGATTATTATATTCTGTGAATCACAGAAAAGAACTTATAAAAAACAAATAGGTTACTTTAAATCATTCACCTGACAATTTGAAAGGCCTATTAAATGTTTCTGTAAAACATAGATAATTCTGTGATATTCATATAATCTTTAAGAACACAATTATATTACATTATCCAGTGTTTCTCAAAAAAGCTTTTGACGAATGTTATTCCTTGAAAATCTCTTAGCAGAGAAAAAAAAAAGAAAAAAGATTACATTGTCAAGTAAATTTTGGGAAATCCATGCATTGGTTATATATCTTTTTGGAACATATATAGTAGTATATCTCTAGGAGTTCTATCCTATGAATATCTTTAGCCTTGTTAATCCAGTATTTCTCAGACTTCATGGAAATCTTTTGCTTGATACTGGTTTTGTAGACATGTCATATAGTTTAGTGAAATTTTTAAATTCTTATGAAAGGTACAATGAACAGTGAGAGAGGAGATGTTATTTGCTACTTTCTAGTACATGTGGGGATTTTGAAAATTATTAAGGATAATTTGTTATCAGTAGAACATGCTTTTTGACTGATTTATAGATAGCGAAGTTTTTCTTCAATTTTCTTGTATTCCATGACTTCGCCATCTTAATTCTACATTGTTGCCTTTAGTTGGAGGATCTTACTTTTTCTCTTGCCTTTGATATAACTGGCAAATGGCTTGAGCTTTTTTTTTTTTTTTTAAATTTACTTTAAACCTTAGGTTTATCAAGACATTCAGTTAAATTTACCCTTAGATGTATAGTTTTATGAAATTAAAATTCAGCAGACGGATATATTTGTGGATTCAGTATCATAGCCAAGATACCGAAAATTTCATTACCTCCCAAAACACTTCATATGTTTTTTTTGTTGTTAATTCTGTGCTTTCCCCAGCCTCTGGGAACCACTGATCCAGTTCCTCTCCCTATACGTTTGCCTTTTCCAGAATATCATATAAATGGAATCACACAATATGTGGCTTTTGTGTCTAACTTCTTTGACTTGGCATAATGTTTTTGATATTAATTCACATCGTTAATGGTATCAGTAACTTTTTCCTTATTATTAGTGATTAGTATTCTGTTGTATGGTTGTACCACAACTTGTTTATCCATTTATTAGTTGGTAGACATTTGAATGTCTATAGTTTTTGATGATTATGAATAAAGCTTCTGTAAATGTTCATGTACAGATCTTTATGTGGACAAATTCTTTATGAAATGGGTTGTCTATATCCATAGGTCTTTCTGCTCTGTTATATTCACCAGGAGACTTATGGCATAGATTCTCTACTTGAGAATAGCTACTCTAGTTCTTGCCATTTTCCAGTTGCTTATGTAAGTGGAAGAGGAAAGTTGCAAAGATGAGTTGTGTTCTTTAAGAGTAATAGGCCAGGTGCGCCTGGGTGGCTCAGTGGGTTAAGCCGCTGCCTTCGGCTCAGGTCGTGATCTCAGGGTCCTGGGATCGAGTCCCGCGTCGGGCTCTCTGCTCAGCAGGGAGCCTGCTTCCCTCTCTCTCTCTCTCTGCCTGCCTCTCCGTCTACTTGTGATCTCTCTGTCAAATAAATAAATAAAAATCTTAAAAAAAAAAAAAAGAGTAATAGGCCAGCAGTTGCACATATTACTGCCTGTCCTCTGTGGTCAGCACTTGGTGACATGGCTGGTAACTTCAAGGAAAGTGAAATTTTTTTTTTGCCTGGGCCTCATGCACCAAACTAGAAACACTTATTACGTAAGAAGAAGAAAATGTAAGTTGGGAGACCACATCATTGTAATTTTCCCTCAACCTCTCCTTATTAATAAGTTTCTCGTGACTATAAACATGTATATGGTCACATTCACTTAGGAATTGATTCTTAGGGATAAATTGAATACCTTGACATTAGCACTTTTATAAAAAGTAAAAAAAAAAAAAAGTAAATACATCTTTGAAGGATGCACATATATAAAAGAAGCTTACTTTTTATTTGGCTTGTTTTATGAACAAGTAGACAGGTCCAAAGATAAAAGGTGATTTGTCACAAGAAGTAGAAAATATCTAGTTAGGGACATAAGATGTGATTGTGCTCTGTCCAGTTTTTCTGCTCTACCTTACTGTGGCCATATCTCTGAGGAAGAATTTAGCAAGATTCCAGGGCAAATATAGCTTTACTTTGAAGTATTAGAATTTTCTCTGTATTACAGTCTTCCCAGTTGTATAAATCTATTGAAGTTAATTATTTTTGGTCCATATGTGTTTCTTGGCTTTCTGAAAATACAAGTGACTTAGGTTTAGTGATATTTAATTTTAGTTTGAAGTATTTTAGTAACATATCCACTGATGAAAGTAGTCATCATGCCCAATTAAAATCCTAATTCATAACTTGTGAAGGTTTATTTGAATTCTTTGAATAATATGCTTTAAAATTTCTATAATCTTGTACATTAAACTATAACCTATAGAAAGCATGTTATGCCACCCTGAAGGTTGCTATAAAAATTGTTTATGGAGTTCAGGCCAAGACTAAAATATGTTGAAATGGAGAGTTGTGAAAAATGTTCTATATAGCATAGGAGACCAAATCATGCTAAAATGCAGAAAAAGACTATACATCAGTTTCTAGGCTACATTATTCAAAAAAATACAACCATAAAAAAGGTAATAAGATTACATTTTCACATTTCACGGCTAGTAAAGCGCATTAGGCTGCTCAGATATTCATAACTTACTGTGACATTTGGGAAGATTACATTTTGTGGTGCAGAGCCATTACTACAGCTCAGATAATAACTAGCCAATGCCTAGACTTGGATTATGATCCTTGTCATTGAAAACAAATTTGTGTTTTGAAGGTTGATCAGCTTCAAATAACTATTAGAAAGGGTTAACATGACACACTGTGGACCCTGTGCATGCTTTTTAGGTATAATAGATATGCATGTATATAGTATATCAAATATGCCACACATTTGTATGTATCAATTTCTGCCATCAATTTTCTCCTTGAAAGGTATATTTTGTAATATTTAAAGCAATGGAGAAATATTTAAAACACCTGTCTGGATACAGCTCTCACACAGTAAACTCAGTTTAAAAGCTGGTGAAATATTTGGGTTTTTTTGGAAATTACTTTCAAAAATTAATTCTGTAGCTTCTTGTAAGGGTGGTTACTGGCAGAAATAAACACAGATTAAAATGGAAGATTGATGTAAGTAATATCAGGGTGAAGGTAAGTTTTCCTAAATTAGTTGTAACTGGACTTTTGACCTGTTTAGACCTGTGTGGGATATGTCCAAACATGTATATACTAAAAACTCTCCCTTTGCTCTTTCTCCCCAAATGCTCTGTTGCCTTTTCAGAGGCAATCACTCTTTAGTTTCTTGTGTATCATTCTTGTGTATATGCCTGTGTATATACATTGACATTCATATTGTAGCTTACGGTTCACCTTTTCTTCCATCTTGATTTTCTCACCTAAGTAATGTATTTTAGAGATTTTTTTTCATGTCAGATGACTTTTAATTGGCTGTATCATATTCCATTATATAGTCATATACAACTTTATTAACTGTTATCTGATAATTTTTTGGGGGGGGGATTGTTGCTTTTATTTTCTGTTCAAAATGTGTCACCATGAAGTTCTTGTATCTAACATCATTACCTAAATGTATCTGTAGGATAAAGTTCTAGTTGTTAAGGTAGTAGCTATTTGTGTGTGGCTTTTTCTATTTAATATAATTCCTTTGAGATTGGTTGGTTGGTTTGTTTGCTTATTTATTTATATCTGTCTATTGATCTACTTTTGCAAGAGGAGATTGACTCATATTGGTAACTGTGTCAGTAGTTCCAGTACCAAATACTTTTCTCATTTATAGTAATTTTTCAGTTGAAGTACTTGGTTTCCCAGACACAAATCACATCATCTCAGAGTAATTGTAATTTAAATTCCTCCATTCTGATATTTATACATTGCCGCCTTTTTGACAATGTATCTTCTGTGCCTCCAGAATAATACCAAATGATGGTGATGATAGTCACATCCTAATCTTGTGTCTGACTTTCATGAGACTCATTTCAATTTTCCTGTGCGAGCATGATGCTGGCTTTTCAGGTGTGGTTGATATATTTTATTATTAAAGGAAGTCTTTTACAATTAGTAATAAAGTATGATGGAAATATAAAACTATTTAGCAATGCCACAGTAATAGCAGTGGGAGGTAAGCTCCATCAGTGGATGCATAAAACTGGAATAAACTATTCGGTTGTGGTTTACTCTATTACGAGCTGTTGGATTTTGTTGTACAAAGTATGGCAAGAAACAAGATACTTGCCTGGTCTCAAGGTGTTTTCCACAAGATCTGTAATAATTTAAACATGAAATATAGTAACATTTATTTATTTAAAGATCTTATTTTAGAGAGAGAGAGAGAGAGAGAGAGAGAGAGCAAGCATGAGCAGGGAGAGGAAGAGGAAGAAGATGACTTTCCTGCTTAGGAGGGAGCCCAATGCAGGACTTGATCTCAGGACCCTAAGATCATGACCTGAGCTGAAGGCAGATGGTTACCCTATTGAGCCACCCAGGTACCCCTATGGTAACCTTAAAATGAAAAAAATTTGACAAACACCACTTTAAACAAGTGATCAAAGCTAACTTTACCAATAGTGAGGTGTATTTACATTAGGTACCATTGAAATGGTATGCTAAGGACATCCATCACTTCTGGGATACTTTCACTAAAAATGCGTAACCTGAATTTAAACCTGAAAAAATGTCCACATTGGAAGAGTCTATAAAATATCTGGCAAATATGCTTTAAAAACATCAAAATCTTGAAAGTCAAAGAATGCCTGTGTAACGGTCTTAGTATGGAGAAGACTAAAGGGGTGCTCATCATGGATCAGCAAAAGGACTTTAGTGTGATTGAGTAAGATCTGTAAATTTGTCACTAGTCTTTTTATCAATGTTTATCGTTTTAATGATTTTATTAGGATTATATAATATACTCACATTTGGGGAAGCTGGGTAAAGAGTATATAGGAATTCTATACTATTTTGTAGCTTTTTGAATATTTGAAATTATTTCAGGATAAAAAGTTAAAGACCGGACAAGCAGATGATCTTTACAAAAACAAATTAAAAAAGAGTTCTTAGGTAGTTAACAGAATTTTTGGGTGGATTAGGGAGCCAGGCATGTATACTTTATAGCCACCACCATGTAGCTAGGGGAATTGGCCCAGTGACACCGAGGGGCCCTTTTAGCAGAAACCCAGTGCTCCTTTGCTTTTGCTAGATGTTCCTGATGATACACAGTAATGGACACTAAAATCTCTGCCAGAGCTTTCCCAGAAGAATCGAATGCTTTTACCACTGCATTAGCTAGGAATTCCTATCTCCTATATGCACATGCTGCTTCATGTTGTTCATTTTTCCATTTTTTCTTTCTCTTGACAGTGTGTTTCTTTGGCAGGAGCTGGGAGACATCAATCCTTGGCTTCAAGGAGTTTTAATTGTTTGTCTAATTCTGAACTTTCCCTGCTTTTCTGGAGTAAACTCTATTAGGTTGTGTCTGTTATTCTTTTATGAGCTGTTGGATTTTATTTTGTGAAGTTCACTTTCCTAATTCTTGGCCACTTTTTGGGTTTAGGAATGCGTAATGAAAAACCAAGACATACTCAGAAGGACAGGAGTGTAGGTGAATCTTGTATGTAGTATTTCTGACAGATATCTTTTAAAATACTAGTTAATAAGGATAGCTCTGCAGAGGTAATTATAAAAGTATTTTAATTCCTTTAAAAACTTGGAATTTGTTTAAATTTAAGAAACTCTCCTCTGTGGGAGGATGCTGTGGGTGAGATGGCGTTGTGGGGATAGGTCAGTGTATCTTTCTCTGGATGGATTTTTTGATAGTATCAATGAAATAAATTTTCTTGATTACTACTTTGGGTGTATGATTATATTTAAGTTATCCTAGTTATTGACAGGGAAGGAAAGGGATTAAAATCAGTAGGTAAAATAAAGTAGAAATTTATAAAGTAGACAATTATAAATGCTAAGTTCTGTGTCCACTCTGAGCATTTTTAGCTTTTCATTTCTGTTGTGAGCTGGTATTTTGTATAAGCAGCAAAGCACTGTAGGTTGTTGTGGATAGTTTACAGAGTTCATGATTCATAAATACTGAATTATAAGCAGTTATAGAGCTAAAAGTTAGATCTTTGTTGATATCAGGTCATTACATAGTGATTTACCGAAGACATTCTGTATTTGTTTCTGTTGAAGAATGTTTCCATTTTTATATTGTAAGTCTTGCTTGACTTTGTGCTGTCTTAACTTGAAGGTTTCTTTAGAATCTTTATTTTTTAGAACTGTGTGTGTGTGTGTGTGTGTGTATTTATCAACCCTTTTGTTGTAGAGGGTAGAGAAGAATGTGTATGGGTAGTTACTGCCAACCTAAAGCTTAGGAGTGTGCTCTAATTATATCAAAAAAGCACTAATATTTTTAATTTTCCTCTCTTTTTGGAAGCTGGTAGGAGGGCAGTTTGATTTGGAAATGAATTTCATTATCCAAGAAGGTGAGAGTATCATCTGCATGGTGGACCTACTAGAAAAATGTGATATTACTTGCCAAGCAGAGGTCTGGAGCATGTTTACAGCGATTCTGAAGAAAAGCATACGAAATCTTCAAGTCTGCACTGAAGTAGGCCTTGTTGAGAAAGTGCTTGGGAAGATTGAAAAAGTTGACAATATGATAGCAGGTATGATTTTTTTTTTTTCTGTAGTACATTGGATGTAAAGAAATAAAGTTTGATTCTTAAATACTGTATTTCTCTTATTTAGTAATATTTATTTCAGAAATATTTGAGCATCTAATATGTGTGGAACTCTAATGTTCAGACTCTTAAATAAGCATGGTATATTTTAATAGTTGAAGAAATATAAACTGATTGTTTTATTGTCTTCTTTTGTTTCCAGATCTTTTAGTTGACATGTTGGGAGTGCTGGCTAGCTATAATTTGACCGTTCGAGAACTAAAGCTATTCTTCAGTAAACTTCAAGGACGTAAAGGACAATGGGTAAGAAAATGGAATACTCTTTGATATTTGAAAGTACCCCTCTCCTCAGACACATTAGTGGATTTTAAGCAACTGTTATTATTATACGGGGGTAAATGTCAAATTGAAGGGAAGAGATCAGTTAAAGTAGTGTTTAGGTCTGAACAGCTACTTCTGCCATGACCTGACACAGGTGCAGACTGAGAGAACTGGGTGTTCTAGGCAGGCTATTACTTGGCTTTTCTTCAAACTATTAGTCTTCAAAATACATTTAACATTTATTAGAGGAAAAGGGTAAGGACAGAGAAGGAAGAGTGTTAAGGTAGCAGCACCTAGATTCTCTGTTGACCTGAGTAGTTAAGCTGTTGTCCTTAAACTTGAATAACCCACTGAGTGAACACAAGCTGTGCAGTTAATTGGCTCCACCATCCACAAATTCAATTTAGTGGTCATTTTCAATGAATGGCAATAGTGTCAACTTATTTTGAACTCCAGGTGCCTTAGCAAACTGTTTTTTCCTGCCACTTGGTTACTTACCTCTTAGAGGAATACTAATAAATATTTTTCCCCACTTTTGTTGCATTTCTAGGCTTATTTTAGTGCTCTTTAGAGATCATTGTCCACAGACTGCTCAGCTACACCTGATCCTTAATCTAGTTCTGATGAAATATATTTAAATTGGTGCCTTGTAATAATAAACACTCTATTGTGTTAAAGTGGTTATACTTGAGCTTCTTTGTATCAAGCTTTAGTTCTCTGGCTACTTTTAAGATTTCATCACTTTTAAGTTGGTAGGACCTTGATCTCAGGGTTTTGAGTTCAAGCCCTGTGTTGGGTGTGGATCTTACTTAAAAAAAAAAATTCATCATTGATTTGTAGCAATTTTATTATGTTTCTTGGTACGGTTACCTTGTGTTTGTTCTTTTTTTTTTTTTTTTTTTAAAGATTTTATTTATTTATTTGGCAGACAGAGATCACAATTCTGGCAGAGAGGCAGGCAGAGGGGAAGCAGTCTCCCTGCTGAGCCCCATGCAGGGCTTGATCCCAGCACCCTGGGATCATGACCTGAGCCAAAGGCAGAGGCTTTAACTCACTGAGCCACCCAGGCGCCCCCCGCCCTTGTGTTTATTCTTATTACAGTTCTGGTATCTGTGTGTTTATAATATAATTTTCAGCAAATTTGGAAACACTTTGATCATTATTTCTTCAAATATCATTTTCTTGTCTTTCCCTCCTTTTTTGGGACATGTGTGTTAGCTCTAATTACATGTATGTTAGCTCTCTTGATAGTGTCTAGTAGGTCACTCAAATCTTTTCACATTTTCTTTTTTTAGTCTTTTCTCTTTGTGCTTCATTTTAGACTGCTTTTATTACTGTATTTTTAAGGTAACTGCTCTTCTGCAGTGTGTTGATTCTATCCATTAAAATTTTCAGATTTCAGTTTTTTTAGTTCTATAAATTCTCTTTAGTTCTTTTTAGTATCTTTCATTTTTCCTCATTATGTTCATGTTTTCCTTTTAAGTCCTTGGGACTCTTGAGCATATTTATAATAGTTGATTTCATGTTATTATCTACTGAATCTATCTTTGTCATTTTCTAGATCATTTTTTTACGCACTAATTTTGCTTCTGCTTATAGGTCTTATTTTCCTTCTTCTAATGCTAGTGATTTTAGATTGAGTGATGTTAGATATAGTGAATTGTTCCTTGTTGAGTGCTGGATTTTGTCATATCCCTTTTTTAGATTATTAGTCTGCTTTGGTAGGCAGAGATATTATTTGTGGCTAGTTTAAAAGTTTTCTTTTGGTCAGGTTCAGATTGGCTGTTGTTCTAGGGCTAGATTAGCTTCCTTATTCAGATCTGATCTTCTGGGACCTCTGTGAATGACCCTAAGTCTCAGATACAGGATAAGAGGTAGTGTAAGACTGTGGTCTCTACACAGTGCCTAGTAGGGTCTCAAACAGTTTCTGGCTCTATCCTAGCTGTGGGAGTTCTTTGACCTACAGCTGTTATTATCTTGGCCTCACCTTGTTCAGTTTTATGGCAGGTTTGAATAGTTTGATATTAAGCCAAGGAGTCAGTGCAGATTTATGGAGCTTCTTGTCTATATAGCTTTTTTCTCTTTAGTACTCTGCTTTAAAGCTTTTATCTCCCTTAGACTACCCATATTCCACTCTCTGCCTCATCAAGTCAATGAGACCTTTAAATTCTATTTTGTTTCCCTCTTCCTGTGCAGTGATAGAAATTGTATCCTGATAGAAAGTCTGATAATTTCATGGCTCATTTTGTTTCCTTTTTGTCAAGTATCAACAGTCTTGAGCTACCTCTTCTTCCATGTCTGAAAACAGTTTTTGTTTCATACATTTTATCCTGTATTCTGGTTGTTTATATGCTTTGATAAGTCTAGGTCCTGTTACTATATCATGTCTAGAGGAGGAAGTACACATCTTCAACTTACAGTGAGATTCCATCCTGATAATCCCATTATAAGTTGAAAATCCATTTAATACACCTATGTTACCAAACAACATAGCTTAGCCTAACCTATCTTAAATGTGCTCAGAACACTTACATTAGCCGATAGTTGGGCAAAGTCATGTAACACAAAGCTTATTTTATAATATAGTGTTGAATATCTCATGTCATATATTGAATACTGTATTGAAAGTGCAAAACAGAATGGTTGTGTGGGTACAGAATGGTTGTAAGCGTATCAGTTTTTTACCCTTGTGATGCCCAGTGTCATAAGAGTATTGTACTACATATTGCATATCATGAGCCTGGGAAAAGATTAGACTTTAAAGTACTATTTCTACTGAGTGCATATAGTTTTCACACCATTGTGAAGTAAAATTGTAAGTTAAACCGTCAGATTTCAAGGATGGCCTATATACTGGTTTCATTTAAATTTTGATTTGTATTCAGTGTATTTATTGTGAATGTATATTTAATACATTTTTTTGGTAATATAGAAAACTCTGAGAAGATAAGAGGATATGAATAGATGTTTATTTATATAAAAACCCCACAACCAAATAAATACAAAATCACTAATAATTAGAGATCTTCAAATTAAAACTATTGATATTTCACATTATGTCTGTTAGTATTAAGGAATATAAAGTTGGATAATAGCAAATATATTTGTGGGATAGGGTTATTTTATTTTATTTTGGTGGGGTCAGCATTTATATTTCTTAGCTAATTCGCAAGCTTTGCTTTGTTTCAGCAAGTTAAATCTTTGCATCAGTAGTTGAAGCAGAAAATTATTTGATTCACTGACTATATTTTGAGAACTGTTTTCCTATTATTGGTAGTAATGATATCACAAGATAGATCATAGCCTACTTTTAAACTAGCTTAAAAAAGAATCTTTTAAATCAAAAAGGAACATGGCTATGCTTAAATGACAGAATTGATGGGATTGATGTTCCCCCACCCCCCGCCCCACCCCGTCACTTACTGTGGTGGACAGACACATTAGAATATTGAGGCATAATTACAATTACTATGGCCAAGTGATTGCATCTAAGTTCTGAGGGTTATGTTACATAAATGTTAGATTACACATCTTATAGTTACATACATATTTTGATTTTGTCTATTTCAAATCCTATCTTTTGTTCCAGTTTTATTTATTTATTTTTTTTTTCAAATCTTTATTTAAATTCTAGTTAAGATATAGTGTGATATTGGTTTCAGGAGTAGAATTTAGTGATTTATCACTTACAAAAAAACAGGGATAGGGTTATTTGAATGTGTATGCTGGTGGTTGGCGTGAATTTAGCCAACCTCGAGTAGTCTACCACTACTTAGTCACATAAATTAAACTGCTATCCGGTGACTTGGTAATTTGCTCCTGAGTACATGTTCCATGAGATTCTCAGTTTCTTTTCTTTTCTTTCTTTCTTTTTTTTTTTTTTAAAGATTTTATTTATTTATTTGACAGAGAGAGACAAGATCACAAGTAGGCAGAGAGGCAGATGGGGGTGGGAGGAGCAGGCTCCCCGCTGAGCAGAGAGCCCAATGTGGGGCTCAATCCCAGGACCCTGGGATCATGACATGGGCCGAAGGAGAGGCTTTAACCCACTGAGCCAACCCAGGTGCCCCGAGACTCTCAGTTTCATAAAGAAGTACACATGAGGATGTTCAATGAAGCATTATTTTTGGTGGCAGTGAATTGTCACCACAGAGGGTTATCATTAGGAAAGTAGACAGGTAAAATGTATTGGATGCATTAACTAGATTATTATATAGCAGTTAGAATTGATGCAAAAGTTAATGTGAATAGATGCAAGAAGCAGGAAGAAAGAAACAGATTAATATATCTAACCCAGGATCATTTAAATTATAAGTACAGTCACACAGAAACATTTTTGAAGGAACACATAAAAAGATTAAATATGTTTAGACAGTTGCTTATGTGACTCGGAGTTGAATGAGAATAGGTTTAGGGCATAAAGTGAGAAAATAATAAGCTGTTAATAAAACGAGCAAGGCCTTGGGGCACCTAGCTTGCTTAGTTGGTGGAGCATGCAACTCTTGATCTTGGGGTTGTGAGTTCAAGACCCACATTGGGTGTAGACATTACCTAAAAATAAAATTAAAAAAAAAAAAAATCCCCAAACTGAAAAGAATTCAGACATTTGTGGAATGGTTCTCTAGATGGAAATGCTATAATATTTTTATTTTTGACTGCAGAGTTATTTTTAGTTATTTCATTTTGGAATTTATTTTAAAAAAATCAACATGAATGTAGTTACTTGTTGCTACACTTTTATAACTGAGCAGTGTGGCAAATTGAAAATTTCTTGGTCACTTAATAAAACTCTCCACTTAACATTTAGGTAAAAGATTGCTGGACTCTTAGACATTTTATAAATAGAGTAGATACCAAGTAAGATGAAAGCAAGCAAATGATTTCACTTGTAGGTTGGCCTTGTTTAGAACTTTTAATGAGGAAGAATGTATTACACTTTATCCTGTTTGTTTATAAACTGATTAAAATGATAATGTGTATATGATTGTTCATTTCTTTTCCTTGTAAATAAGTCTTTTTGTTTTAGTTGTTGTTTTGTGTATTAGAGGAGACTTGTGGGTCAAAGAGGCATTATATAGATGTAGTGCTACAGCTTTTTTATATGCTATATAGTAAAGGTAATATTATAGAATGAAATATGACAGAGGATTGGATCCAGTCTCAGAGGTCAGGGAAGACTGCTACGAGGAAGTGGACCTTTAGGATGAGCTCTGTAAGTTGGGTAAGATTTATTTAGTTAAGAGGGAAGAGAAGTGGACCTAGTGAGAGCATTTTAAGCACAAGGAATAGTTCATGCTCAGGCCCTTTTGTGAGAAGAATACAGAGAGCAGAAGATAGAAATGCAGAATGAGGCTAGTGAGATAGATTGAGTATCTTGTGGGCTATGGTAAGGCTTTTGGTCTTTATTTTAAAGGTAATGGGAAGCTCTCTGAGAGCATAATAGAAAGGTAAAAGTATAGTAGTTAAAACTATGGACTCTCAAGTAAGACTGAGTTCTGATCCCCGCCTTGCCATTTTGCTACCTGTGTGACCTTGGACATGTTCTTCTGTCTCAGAGTCCTCCTCTATAAAATGGGATAATAATAGTACCACCTCTGGTTATAATGTTAAAATATTTTATTGTTTCTTTGAAAACAGTCCTTAACAGTATAATGTAGTAGGCATTATTTGTGAAATTAAAAAGTGTGTTTTAAAGAGGGATGGGTGGTGGGTTGATATAGTTTGTAATTTTAAAACATTTTTGCTGCAGTATGGAGAAGACTCAGGTGTCAGGTGATATTGGCACATATTTATCAAACACCTCGTATGTTCTATCGTATTGCAAAAATGGCATAGGTACATTTTATGTTTCTTTAAGATAGTGAAAATAATTGTTTTTTATATGCTTTTAGCTAACAGCATCATTTGGTTTTTCTTGGGTATATTAAAGTATGAGTATATTAAAAATAACTTTTTGTTTTATAGTGAATAATGTGTTTAATGAGCTGTTGATTATTTTCATAGCCTCCACATGCTGGGAAGTTGCTATCTGTGTTAAAGCATATGCCTCAGAAGTATGGTCCTGATGCCTTTTTCAACTTTCCAGGAAAGAGTGCTGCAGTAAGTAAATTTTAATGAGGAAATCACTTGGAGTTTTTCCTTTCCTTCCAGAAAGTACAGCCGTGTAAACAACCTGACAGGTTCATTGTTAGGTAGAAACTTCTTTGCACAACTTAACTTATTCCTTATAGCAGTTATTCGTGTTACTTTTTCCTATCTTAGAGGTGAAGAAATACTGGCTCATAGAAGTTAAGAAAGCTGCCCATTATAGCGTGGGGCAATAACGGAGTAAGAACCCAGTTCTTTTGAACATGTTGTCTTTAGAATTTATCTCCGCATTGTCCAATAGGTATTTATGTGACACTTTCACTTTCTATCTTACTGAATCTTTCTTCAGCCTTGTATTTCCCCAAAGGGTGTTTCTTTTACACCTGGTATATAGAACGAGAATAAATCTTTGAAACTTTCTGGCAAGTTCTCCTGATTCAGAAGTTTCCAAATTACATCAATTTCAGCATTTTTTAAGCCTTAATCAGTTTAATATAGTTTAAATAAGATGTTGATAGTAATATTTGTAATAGTTTGAAATGTTATTGGAGTACGTTGTATAATGTGCATATGTTATTTATGGAAGTTTTTTTTTTTTTAAACCTCATATTACATTCATCTGCTTGTTACTAGCAAAAAATTTTTTGAGGGTATTTTAGTCTGTTCTTTTTCTGAGATTATTTTTTGTTATTTTTACTTTGTTTTTCATAATATCTTACTAACTTCTTAGGCCCTATGTAGTAGTCAAGTATTACCTGCAAAAAGAAAAGAGTGGTTTTTTTTTTTTTTTTAAGATTCTATTTATCTATTAGAGATCACAAGTAGTCAGAGAGGCAGGCAGAGAGAGAGGGGGAAGCAGGCTCCCCGCTGAGCAGAGAGCCTGATGTGGGGCTCGATCCCAGGATCCTGAGATTATGACCTGAGCCCAAGGCAGGGTTTTAACCCACTGAGCCACCCAGGTGCCCCAAGAAAAAAGTGTTTTAAAAGAACATTTGTAATATTTGAATATTTTACACACAATACACAGCTTTCTTTGGACAGTTTATTGCTTGTATTGTTTGTCCTTCATAATTTTTCCTTACTAAGCATTTTAGACTTGAAGCTTTCCAGAATAACTTCATTCTCTTGGCATTGAGCCTATAATTTACCTCTAATATAAGAAGCAGTTTTATAGGGGGTGCCTGGGTGGCTCAGTGGTTAAAGCCTCTGCCTTCGGCTCAGGTCATGATCCCAGGGTCCTGGGATTGAGCCCCGCATCGGGCTCTCTGCTCCGCAGGGAGCCTGCTTCCTCCCCTCTCTCTCTGCCTGCTTCTCTGCCTACTTGTGATTTCTGTCTGTCAAATAAATAAATCTTAAAAAAAAAAAGCCGTTTTATGAGATTAACTTTCTTGAAATGCAAAATTTTTTTAATGTTAACTTTGTTTTTCTTTTATTCTAAATTCTAGTAGTTAACATACAGTATAATGTTAGTTTCAGGTGTACAATTTAGTGATTCAGCAGTTCCATACGTCACCTGGTGCTCATCATGACAAGTGCATTCCTTTATCTCCATCACCTGTTTAACACATCTTCCTGCCCCTGTCCCCTGTGGTAACCATCAGTTTGTTCTCCAGTTAAGAGTTCATTTCTTGGTTTGCCTATATTTTTTCCCCTATGATCATTTGTTCAGGTTCCTAAATACCCCGAATATGTAAATCATATAGTATTTGTTTTTCTCGGATTTCACGTAGTGTGATACTCTGTAACGCCACCCGTGGTGTTGCTAATGGCAAGATTTCATTCTTTTTGATGGCTGAGTACTATCCCATTGTGTGTGTGTGTATGTGTGTGTATATACACTACATTTTATTTCTCCATTCATCAGTGAAAGGACATTTGAGATCTTTTCATGATTTGGCTATTGTAGATAATTCTGCTATAAACACCAGGGCACATGTATCTCTTCGAATTAGTATTTTTATATTCTTTAGGCAAATACCTAGTAATGCAATTGCTGGATTGTAAGGTAGTTCTATTTTAAATTTTTGAGGAACCTCCATACTGTTTTCCAGAGTGGCTGCACCAATTTGCATTCCCACCAACAGTACAAGAGGGTTCCTTTTTCTCCGTAACCTCACCAACACCTGTTCTTTCTTGTATTGTTAATTTTGCCATTCTGAAGGTGTGAGGTGAAACTCTTCATAGTTTTGATTTGGATTTCCCTGAAGATGCATGATGTGGAGCATCTTTTCCATGTCTGTTGGCCTTCTGTATCTTTGGGAAAATGTCTATTCATGTCTTCTGCCCATTTTTTATTTGTGTTGGTTATTGGGCATGGAGTTTTACAAGCTCCTTATATATTTTGGATACTAACCTTGTATCAGATATGTCATTCTGAAGGTTGCCTTTTAGTTTTGTTGATAATTTTCTTTGCTGTGCAGAAGGTTTTTATTTTGATGTGGTACCAATTGTTTATTTTTGCTTTTGTTTTCCTTGCCTCAGGAGACTTATCTAGAAAAAAGTTGCTACAGCTAATGTCAAAGAGGTTACTGCCTGTATTCTCCTCTAGGATTTTAATGGTTTCTTATATCACATTTAGGTCTTCATCCATTTTGAATTTATTTGTGTGTATGGTATAAGAAATTGGTTCAGTTTCATTTTTTTGTATGCTGCTGTTCAGTTTTCCCAACACCATTTGTTGAAGAGACTGTCTTTATTCTGTTGGACAATCTTACCTGCTTTGTGGAAGATCAGTTGACCATGTAGTTGTGGGTTCATTTCTGTTTTTTTGGGTTCATTTCTGTTTTTTTTTTTTTTTTTTCCCCTGTTCCATTGATTTATGTGTGTGTTTTTGTGTCAGTACCATACTGTTTTGATCACCACAGCTCTGTAATGTAACTTCAAGTCCGGAATTGTGATGCCTCCAGCTTGGCTTTTGTTTTTCAAGTTTGGTTTGGCTATTCATGGTTTTTTGTGGTTCCATACAAATTTTAGGATTCTTTGTTCTAGCTCTGTGAAAAATGCAGTTGGTATTTTGATGGGGTTAGATTAAATCTGTAGATTACTGTGATAGTATAGACATTTGAATAATATTTGTTCTTCTAGTCCATGAGCATGGAATGTTTTTCCATTTCTTTGTGTCCTCTTTGGTGTCTTTCATCAGTGTTTGATAGTTTTCAGAGTATAGATCTTTTACCCCTTTGGCTAAGTTTATTCCTAGGTATCTTACTATTTTTGGGTGCATTTGTGAATTTGATTCTTTAATTTCTCTTTCTGCTGCTTCATTATTGGTGCATAGAAATGCAACATATTTCTATACATTGATTTTGTATCTTGAGACCTTATCACTTTTGTTAATTTTTTGGTGGAATCTTTTGGGTTTTCTGTATAGAGTATCATGTAATCTGCAAATAGTGGAAGTTTGACTTTTTCCTTTCCTCTTTGGATGCTTTTTAATTTTTTGTGTTGTCTGATTGCTGTGGCTAGGAATTCCAGTTCTTTGTTAAATAATAGTGGTGAGAGTGCATATCCCTGTCTTGTTTCTGACTGGTAGAAAGCTAAAGGTCTCAATTTTGACCCATTGAGGATGATATTAGTTGTGGGTTTTCGTATTTGGCCTTTATTATGTTGAAATATGTTCCCTCTAACCTTGTTTTGTTGAGTGTTTTTGTCATGAAAGGATGTTGTACTTTGTCAAATGCTTTTTCTGCATCCATTGAAAGGATCATATGGTTCTTTTATTTTTTCAAGAGACTTATTTATTTAGTAGAGTGAGAGATGGTGGGGAGGAATGTTATGGGGAGTGGGAGAGAGAGAATCTCAAGCAGACTCCCTGCTGAGCATGGATTCCCAACATGGGGCTTGATCTCACAACCCTGAGCCGAAATCAAGAGTCCAGTGCTTAACTGACTGAGCCACCCAGGTGCCCCAGGATCATATGGTTCTTATCCTTTTTATTAATGTGTATCCTGTTGATTGATTTGTGAATATTGAACGACCCTTGCAGCCCAGGAGTGAATTCTGCTCGATTGTGGTGAATGATTCTTTTAAGGTACTGTTGGATTTGGTTTGCGAGTATTGTATTGAGAATTTTTGCATCCATGTTCATCAGGGGTATTGGCCTGTAGTTCTCTTTTTTAGTCAAGTCTTTATCTGGTTTTGATATCAGGGTAATGTTGGCCTCATAAGAAGATGAATTTGCAAGTTTTCCTTCCATTTCTACTTTTTGGAGTAGTTTGAGAAGAATAGGTATTAACTCTTCTTTAAATGTTTGGTAAAATTCACCTGTGACTCCATCTGGCCCTGGACTTTGGGTTCATGGGAGATTTCTTAAATTACTGATTAAATATCTTTGCTGGTTATCAGTCTGTTCCAGTTTTGTATTTTTTCCTGTTTCAGTTTTGGTACTTTATGATTGTCTAATTTGTTGGTACATAGTTTTTCCTAATATCCCCTTATAATTCTGTTATGGTGTTGGTATTTCTCCTCTCTCATTTGTGAATTTCATTTATTAGGATCCTTTTTCTTTTCTTTTCTTTTAAAGATTTTATTTATTTGACAGAGATCACAAGTAGGCAGAGAGGCAGGCAGAGAAAGAGAGAGAGGAGGAAGCAGGCTCCCTGCCAAGCAGAGAGCCCGACATGGGGCTCGATCCCAGGACCCTTGGATCATGACCTGAGCTGAAAGCAAAGGCTTTAACCCACTGAACCACCCAGGCACCCCAGGCCTTTTTCTTTTCTATTTCATAAGTCTGGCTAGGGGTTTATCAATTTTATTAATTTTTTCAAAGAACCAGCTCATGATTTCATTGATTTGTTGTTTTTTAGCTTCTATATCATTTATTTCTGCTTTGATCTATATTATTTCCTTTCTTTTGCTTGCTTTTGGCTTCATTTGTGTTCTTTTTCTAGCTCCTTTAAGTTATAAGTTCAGGTTGTTTATTTGTATTTTTCTTGCTTATTAAGGTAGGCCTGTATTGCTATGTACTTTCTTATTTGGTTTCCTGGTTGACCGATTCATTGTTTAGTAGCATGTTCCTTAACCTCTATGTATTTGTGGTCTTTCCATGTTTTTACTTGTGGTTGACCTTAAGTTTTATACCATTATGGTCAGAAAATACGCGTGGTATGATCTCAGTCTTTTTGTACTTGTTGAGGCCTGATTTGTGACCTCGAATGTGATGTATTCTAGAGAAATCCCATGTGTACTTGAAAAGAATGTGTATTCTGCTTTAGGATGGAATGTTGATGGAATGATGAATGTATCTGTTAAGTCCATCTGGTCCAGTGTGTCATTCAAAGCCATTGTTTCCTTAGATGATCTCTCCATTGATGTAGGAAGGGTGTTAAAGTCCCCTACTATTATTGTATTATCATCAATTAGTTTTTTATGTTTGTTATTAATTGTTTTATATATTTGGATGCTCCCATGTTGGGTGCTTAAATATTTACAGTTGTTAGATCTTGTTGGATTGTTCCCTTTATTAGGATGTAACGCCCTTCTTCATCTCTTGTTATAGTCTGTGGCTTAAAGTTTAGTTTGTCTGATGTAAGCATTGCTACTCTCACATCTTTTGATGTCTGTTTGCATGATAAATGTTTCTCCATCCTTTTCTCCATCCTTTCTCCGCACTTTTCAGTCTGCAGGTGTGTTTAGGTCTAATATGAATCTCTTGTAGAGAGCATATAGGTAGGTCTTGATTTTTTTTTCTTTCCAAATTTTTATTTAAATTCTAGTTAGTTGACACACAGTATAATATTGGTCTCAGGAGTAGAATTTTGTGATTCATCGCTTACATATAATACCCAGTGCTCTTCGTAACAAGTGCCCTCCTTAATACCCATCACCCATTTAGCCCATCCACCACACACCCCCCCTCCATCAACCCTCATTTTGTTCTCTATAGTTAAGAGTATCTTAGCATTTACTTCCCTCTCTCTTTTTCTTTTTTTTCCTTCCATAGATGATTCTTGTTTTTTTTTTTAAATCCATCCTGACACCCTATGTCTTTTTAGTTTTTTTAGTTATTAATTATTATTTTTAGAGAGCACAAACAGGGAGGTGCTGAGGCAGAGGGAGAGGGAGAGAGAGAATCCCAGCTTGCCTCCATGCCCAGAATGGAGCTCAACACAGGGCTCGATCTCACAGTCCTGAGATCATGACCTGCGTTGAAATCAGTATCAGATGCTTAGCTGACTGAGCCACCCATGTTCCCCTGACACCCTAAGTGTTTATTTAATTTACATTCAAAGTGTATTGATAGATATGTATTAAGTGCCATTTTACTACTTGTTTTGTCATTGTTTCTGGAGATTTTTCTCTGTTCCCTTTCTTGTCTTTGTCACTTTTGGTTTTTCCTTTCCACTCAAAGAGTTCCCTTTAATATTTTTTGCAGGGCTGGTTTAGTGGTCAAAAACTCCTTTAGTTTTTGTTGTTTGGGAAACTTTATCTCTCCTTGTATTCTGAATGATAGCCTTGCTGGGTAGCCTATGCTAGTGTTTTTGGTTGCAGCTTTTTCCCTTTCTGTACTTTGTATGTATCATGCCCATTTTGGCTTGCCAAGTTTCTGTTAAGAAATTTGCATCTAGCTTTATGGGTCTTCCCTTGTTAGTTAAGGACTTATTTTGTGTTGCTGCTTTTAAGATTTTTTTCTTTATTACTCTGTAAATTTAATTGTCATATGTATTGGTGTTGCCCTGCTTTTCTTGATTTTTTTTTTTATTAATTTTTTTTATTTTTTTCAGCATAACAGTATTCATTATTTTTGCACCACACCCAGTGCTCCATGCAGCTTTTCTTGATTTTTATTGGGAGTTCTCTATGCCTTCTGGATCTGGATGTCTGTTTCCTTCCCCATATTAGGAAATTTTTCAGCTGTGATTTTCTCTAAAAATTTTCTGTCCCTTTTTCTCTCTGGTCGGGAGACATGTTGTGGGCAGGGGTTTCTGCGATTCTTTTGCGGAAGTGGCTTGCCCTGCTGTGACTGAGGCAAGCTTGACTGAGAAGGGAAACACCACCAGAGCCAAGGGTGTGGGACTTGGTGAAGCAGGTTAGGCAGCTAGTGTCCCTGCTGCTTCCTTCAGGTGGCTCTGTGTTTATGCAGAGGGGTAGGGGAATGAGAAATGGCACCAGCCAGCTCCTTTGTTCCTGCAGAGGCGTTTCTACCGCACACTGCTCTCAGGGAGGCACTCTGAGGGCAAATAGTCTTCCTGCTGTGTGTCCTAGGGCTTTTTTCAGATTGCTATCTTCACCCTGTCCACCTTCTGCTTGTTGGCCTGCTTTCTGTTCAGGAGCAATGCAATACCCTCTGGGCTCTATCCCCCCAAGTTTGTTGACTTTTAAAGCTTTGGCTTTAGGAATGTGTTGTGGGCAGGAGTTTGCACTGGTTTGCTGAGGAAGGGTCTTGCCGTGCTAGGACTGAGGCACGCTTGAGTAGGAAGGGCAGTTGTGCCAGAGTGCAGGGGTGCAGGATATGCTAGAAGCAAGTCAGGGAGCCAGAAGAAGGCTGAGCTTTCCTGCAGGTGGCTCTGTGTGTATGCTGGGAGGCAGGGGAGGAAAATGGTGTCAGCCAGCTCCTTTTTTCTGGAGAAGTATCTCCTTGAATACCACTTCTCAGGGACATGCTCCACTACTATCAACCCAGTGTGCCCCAGGTGCTCCTCAGATTACTCTGTCCATGCTGTTTGTCCCCCGTGTTGTTGGCCTACCTTCTCTTTAGGAGTAGGGCAGCACCCTTGGGGCTCTATCCCTGCCAAGCCCACTGACCTTTAAAACTCCAGTTTTCAAGCCTTGCTGTTTCAAAGAACTCACTAATCACGAAAGTCAGCCCCTCTCATTTTCCCAGCCTGTGTCTTTGGGGGAAAATGTTCTTGTGTGTTCCCCTGTGTGCTCTTTTCTCTCTTGCATTTCTCTGCGACCATGGCTCCTTCCTCTCTGCAGGACCAGTGATCTCCCATAAACCACATCGCCACATTTCCTACCATGTGGTCTCTTCTCTCCCTTTAGTTGTGGAGTTTGTTCTGTCAGCCTTTAGGTTGATTTTTGGACTATTTAGAATGACTTGATATTTATCTAGCTGTGTTCCTGGGACAAGATGAGCCTGGGTCCTCCTCCCCTTCTGCCATCTTCTCTCTCTTCTTTGCATATTATAATTGTATTGTTTATAATTCTCTGAAATCATAGTGTGTCTATTCCACTTACTTGCATTTATCCTGGAAGTGGGATAGTTAAGCTGAGCAGCTTTTGCAACTTTTAGAGAATGGAACTTCAAATATATTCAGTCACTCACTTCTTTCCTTAGATATAGCTTTTAAAGGGAAATTAAAGTATTCATGGATAAATTATTTTTATAAAACTTTTGCATTTTTTTTTCTTTTTTTAAGGGAAAGCACATGTGCATGAGCTATGGGGGAGGGGGAGAGAATCTTTTTTTAAAATTTTTAAAGATTTTATTTATTTATTTGAGAGAAAGAAAATGAGTAGGGGGAACAGCAGAAGGAGCAGGAGAAGCAGACTCCCCACTGAGAAAGGAGCCCAAGGTGGGGCTCCATCCTAGGACTCTGGGATCATGACCTGAGCCAAAGGCCGACACTTTAACCCACTGAGCCACCCAGGCCCCCTGGGAGAGAGAGAATCTTAAGCAGGCTCCATATCCAGCTGGAGTCCAGTGTGGTTCTTGATCTCACGACCCTGTGATCATGACGTGAGCTGAAATCAATAGTCTGATGCTTAACAGACTGAGCCACTCAGGCACCCCAGCTTTTACATTTTCTATTCTCATTTTCTAGTGAGAGAAAACATGTATACACATTGAATATGTATTCTCTTGTTTTATTTTTTTGAAGTAAGCTCTGAGACCAGCTTGGGGCTTGAGCTCACAACACTGAAATCAAGAGTCACATGCTCCACTGACTGAACCAGCCAGGCACTCCCAACTATATTTTTCTTAAAGCAACATTTGTTTTAAATTGGTCTCTTGAAGTGTCATTACTGTTGTTGCATAAATTTGGCTCTATGATGTTTTTCATGTTTTATGGGATATCTTATATGTATAAAAGAATATATGTGTGTTAAAGTATATGTAGATAAGTGCATATGTAAATGATAGCAGTTTAAAAAATTGTGTAGTCTGATATTTTTTAACAGCTTTATTATAACCCACATATGATACCATTCATTTGTGCAATATACAATTGAATGTTTTATGGTGTTTACAGAGTTGTGCAAACGCCATCGCAATCAAATTTAGAACATTTTCCTCTTCCCCAAAAGAAACTCTGTTCTTTGTAGCCCATTTCCTCCCCAAACTCCTAGGCATAACAACAACTATTACTCTACTTTTTTGTGGATTTCTCTGTTCTGGACGGTTCATACAAATGGGGTTGTATTAATGTGGCCTTTTGTGATTGTCTTTTTTCCTTTAGCATAGTGTTTTTGAGGCCCATCTGTGTTGTAGCATGAATTAGTGCTTCATTCCTTTTTATAGCTTACTAATATTCTAATGTAAGATACCTACATTTTGTTTAATCAGTTATTAATTAGTGGATATTTGAGTTGATTCCACTTTTTGGGCTATTATGAATAACACTGGTTTGGGCTTTTGCATACAAGTTTCTGTCTGGACATGTTTTCATTTCATTTCTCTTGAATTGCTGGGTAATATTGAACATCTGTGTTTAAACATTTAAGGAACTTCCAGATTGTTTTCCAAAGTGGCTGTATCATATTACTTTCCCATCTGCAATTTATGAGGGTTTCAATTTCTTTATATGTTTGCTAACACTTGTTAATGTCTGTTGTATTGATTATAGCCATCCTTAGTGGGTGTCAAGTAGTATCCAACCGTGGTTTTGATGTGCATTTCCTTAGGGACTAATGATGTTGAGCATCTTTTCATGTCCCAATTGGCCATTTGCATATCTTCTTTGGAGACATGGCTGTTCATATCTTTCGTTCTTTTTTTAAATTGTGTTTGTCTTTTTATTATTGAGTTGTAGGTATTCTTTATATATTCTGGGTGCAAGTTCCTTATCAGATGTATGATTTGCAGATATTTTCTTTCATTCTTTTGGCTTGTGGTTTTAACTTTTTTGATGATATTCTTTAAAGCACAAATCTTTTTTAAATTGTAATGAAATCCAGTTGATATACTTTTTCATTTGGTTGCTTGCACTTTTGGTGTGCTAATTAATAAGGATTTACTTAATTAACCCAGGGTCATAAAGATTTACCTCTGTTTTTTTCTTACAAGAATTTTATAGTTTTAACTTTCACATTTAGATCTATGATTTATTTGGGGTTATTTTTTGTATATAATGTAAGAAAGCAGTCAACTTCATACTTTTGCTTGTAGATGCCTAATTATCACAGCACATTTGTTGAAGAAACTATTATTTCTTCATTGAATTGTCTTGACGTTCTTGTTGAAAATCAGTTGAATGCAAATATAAGGGTTTATTTTTGGGTTCTCAGTTGTAGTTAATTGGCCTATATTTCTGGGGTTTTTTTTGTTTGTTTGTTTTGTTTTTTAAAGATTTTATTTATTTATCTGACAGAGATCACAAGTAGGCAGGGAGGCAGGCAGAGAGAGAGGAGGAAGCAGGCTCCCTGCTGAGCAGAGAGCCCGATGTGGGGCTTGATCCCAGGACTCTGGGACCATGACCTGAGCCGAAGGCAGAGGCCTTAACCCACTAAGCCACCCAGGCGCCCCTATATTTCTGTTTTTATGCCAGTACCACACAGCCTTTATCATAGTAGCTTTGTGTGGTAGGTTTTTAATTCGATAGTATGAGTACCCAACTTTTTTTTTTTCTCTTTTGCATCCTTATGTACTTCTAAGTAAAATTTGATTTTTAAATTTGTAACTTTAAATAAAATTATGATCTTTTCAATAAAATTTTAAGCCAGGTAGTGAAGTTATTTTTATAGTGCTTTGAATACAATTTTAAAATGTTATGAACTGATTCTTTCCAGCTTTATATTTGCTAATAAAAAATCATACTCTAAGCTTTTTCCTTAACTTTTTTCTTTTTTTGTCCATCTTTCTCTATTCTAATACCTTATCATTTGAGCAGCAAATTTCCAATTTGATATTACTACCTCTTTTATTTTATTTATTTTTTATTTTTTTAAAAGATTTTATTTATTTATTTATTTGACAGACAGAGATCACAAGCAGGCAGAGAGGCAGGCAGAGAGAGAGGAGGAAGCAGGCTCCCCGCTGAGCAGAGAGCCCGACGCGGGGCTCGATCCCAGGACCCTGAGATCATGACCCGTGCCGAAAGCAGCGGCTTAACCCACTGAGCCACCCAGGCGCCCCTTACTACCTCTTTTAATTCAAATACTTTTGAATCTTTTTTTTCACTGTTAGAAACGAAGCAAATAAGATTCATGTATCCAGCAGGTCACATAGAATATTTTTATTATTTAATTAAAGTAATATTACTATGTATTTTGGAAAATTCAGAAGTTATTAAAAGTCTTTTGGATAAAGAGACTTTTAGATATTTTAATCATGGTATAGAATAACATGTACTAGAAATATATATGTATTTGTAAAGTCTCAAATTTTCTTGATTTCAGTAATAAAGTTATTCATATGAATCAATAACTCAAAGTTTTTTCCTTTAGGCCATTGCATTACCTCCTATAGCCAAGTGGCCATACCAGAATGGTTTTACATTTCATACCTGGCTAAGAATGGATCCTGTAAATAACATCAATGTGGATAAGGATAAACCATATTTATATTGGTATGTATTTTTGTAACTTAGTGTTGTTATCTTACTTGGATAGTGAGAGAATATTTAGAGGTAAAATGAAAATTATTCTTTGTAGTTTCAGAACAAGCAAAGGTCTTGGTTATTCTGCTCACTTTGTTGGGGGCTGTTTGATTATAACATCAATAAAGTCAAAAGGAAAAGGCTTTCAGCACTGTGTGAAATTCGATTTTAAGCCACAAAAGGTATGTGTTCTTTTTAGTTAAATTAACAAGCTATGCTAGCCTTCACAATGCTTTGTTTTAATATTAAGGACATAATATGTGGTAGAGATCCCAACTCTGTTTATTCTGTTTTGGAAAATGAAGTATAAATCATTGGACAATTTAAAAGAAGTAAAAGGGGAAAATATCAATGGCAGTTACTTTAGTAATAGTAATGTGTGTTTCTTTTGTGCCTTAAAATTTAGAGATTAATGGTGTGTATGTACATATAAATAAATAGATAAAACAAATGTGGCAAAATGTTGACAATTGTGGTATCTAGAATGGTGAAAGAGGGTATTTGTACTGAACTTTTAACTTTTTGGGATATATTTGAAGAATTTCATAATAAAAAGTTGAAAGATAATTTCACAATAAGTTTTTACCTATTGAGAATTGCCTTGATTAAATACTGTTCCAGAGGTTGAATATTGAATTTAATGAGGGTAGTCTTATTTTATTTTTAGATTTAATTGTAATATATAATTTAAGTTTTACTTATTACGACCAATGTGCCCAAGTTACTGCTAGAATTGTAATCTTTTTTTTTTTTTTTCAAACTTTTTATTTATTCAGTGGTATATGGTAACTATAGTGCATATTTATAACCGGTGGAAGAATAGTGAGCTTCGTTGTTATGTGAATGGTGAGCTAGCTTCCTATGGAGAGATAACATGGTTTGTCAACACCAGTGATGTAAGTAATTCGAAAAAAATTATTTTAAAATCATGAACTTTTAAAATAAGAAAAATATACATTGAGTATAAATTTTAGATTATAATAATGGCAGAGTTTTATAATAGTTTGGCTAGGATATTAATATATTTATAGAGTAGAACTGTGTTCATGTGTCACATAAGATATTACTCAGTCCTTACTATGAAATTATTCTGGATAGGGTAGAGATGAGGATTTATAGGTAACAATGGGTATATATTGAAAGTGTATCATTGGTTCATTTATCAAATTAAAGTTGGGAGCTCTGTGGCAGAATTCTGATCATTTTTATGAATGAGTTAGATGATACATGCTCATAAATTTTCCAGATAATTCATAGCTGCTATAGATGACTGTTCTCTAATAATGTTTTCAGGATTGAAAGAGGGATCCATACATATTAATCTCAGATTTTAAATAGGAATTAAATTAAAAAGTTTTTTTTTCTCACCAATGACATTTTTTAATAGAAAACTTGAAAAATACAGATCAGGACAATGATTACAAACGATTCCACCCATTCACTATTAAATGCTTCTTTTGTATCCTATGCTGCACATATTTATATATTACTTAATAATAATCTTAGAAGTTCAGGTTGTTGTAATAGACTTAGGTTTGAATCCCAGTTCTATCACTTCTAAACTATATGATCTTACTTAATCTGTTAGGTCTAAGTTTCTCCACCTGGAAATGGGTGTAAAGTAGTACCTCTTTGAAGGTTAATGTGGTAACTGAATGAGGTACTTACTGTTCACAAATCATTAGCACAATGCCTTGTACAGAGTAAGTGCTCAGTAAATGTTAGCTCTCTCTCATTTTTTTTTTTAACACAGGGGATCAGATATATTTATTATTATTATTTTTTAAAGATTTTATTTATTTATTTGACAGAGATCACAAGTAGGCACAGAGGCAGGCAGAGAGGGAGAGGAAGGGAAGCAGGCTTCCTGCTGAGCAGAGAGCCCGATGCGGGGCTCGATCCCAGGACCCTGGGATCCTGACCTGAGCCAAAGGCAGAGGCTTTAACCCACTGAGCCACCAGGCGCCCCTATTTATTATTTTTTTAAACTGTTTTTTCCTTATGTTAATCTTTATTAAGTACTTCTTGTACTCAAGGCATTGTAATAAATACCTTTATTTTCTAAAAGCACTGATATTGCAAGGTAAGTACTATTATAATCTCCATTTTATAGGTAAGGAGACTGAAGCACATAGAGATTAACTTGTCAAGATCAGCAGCATGTGATGCATTGATCTGACTTAGATGGCTTGTCTTCAGAACCCAAATGTTAACAGCTTTTCTGTATTGCCTGATGTTAATATGTATATATTTTCAACATTCTTTCTATTGGTTTTGTCACTTAAGATGATACTTTTAAAGAGATGTGAAGAACTTTATTTTAGTTCCTCTGTTGTACACCATGGTTCTTTAAAATGTGGTTTGCAACCTAAATGTTAAGAGAAGGGTTTTTTTTTGTTCGTTTTTTTTAAATGTTAGAAAAAAAACATACATCTGCTTTTCTGGATTTACATATTTCTCTTGAGAGATTTTATCTACTCCGTAACCTCACCCATTATCTATAGCTCGATATCTGCAAAAATCTTTCTTTACAATTTTAACTTCTTACCAAACTTACAGAACCCTGTTGACAGTTGCTTCTCCATTCATGTTAGCTCCATCCATATTAACTCACATAAAAGGCAGATTGATTATGTCCTAAACTTAATTCATGATTTTCCTTCTTGTAACAAAGACTGCTTCTTTGCTTGCCCAAGTATGAACCTTCAGAGTCCATAATGATTTCTCTGACTCTCATTTCCTACATCCACTTTTTCATCAAGTTTTATTTATTGTACTTTGGAAAACTTGTGTTGTCTCCTTTTCTGTGATGTCTTTCGTGATCTCTACAGTAGGTAACAATGAGTGAATGAAGTGAAATGCTAAGTGAATTATTTTAATCTACCCAGGTTGGTTTAGAATGGACAAAACATTTATACCAATATTTATACCAGAACATTTAAGCAAATAGGTTGTTATTTCTAGAGGAGATAATTTTTGTTTTTTTTCTCTAATAAATTCTATTTTCTTTCACAGACCTTTGACAAATGTTTCCTGGGTTCATCAGAAACAGCGGATGCTAATAGAGTATTCTGTGGCCAGATGACTGCGGTTTACCTTTTTAGTGAGGCTCTTAATGCTGCTCAGATTTTTGCTATTTATCAGTTGGGCCTGGGATATAAGGTACTTTACTTGCTGTTCACTAATTAACCAGTATTAATTGAGCTTTTTTAAAAGGGAGGAGATGGGGGCACCTGGGTGGCTCAGTGGGTTAAAGCCTCTGCCTTCGGCTCAGGTCATGATCCCACGGTCCTGGGATCGAGCCCCGTATCGGGCTCTCTGCTTGGCAGGGAGCCTGCTTCCTCCTTTCTCTCTGCTTGCCTCTCTGCCTACTTGTGATTTCTCTCTGTCAAATAAATAAATAAAATCCTTAAAAAAAAAAAAAAGGGAGGAGATGCATGGGGCAACTTACCTAGGATTACAAAACTGAATATCAGAGTAATCAGAGGTACCACAGGGAAGTTACAGGAATCTGAATGAATAGTACTTTAAAATTTTTGAGGGAAACATAGTATACTTGTCATATGTGGGGCACTGTGCAACTACTAGCTCAAGTTTCAGCTTTAGTTCATGCTGCATTTCTTTGATGTTGTCTGTCTTTGCATAACTAAATTTTCAACAGTTGCTGTGATAAAAAACAAGTATCATGTGGAAATTAATGTGGAACAGGAAATGAGGATGATGGTGTGAAATCTGATTACAAATTTGAGAGTTCATGCAGTGCCCAAGATGCATAAAAAGTAATAAATAATTTTGCTAATATAATAATGAAGGAAACATTTTTTTTACTTGTGCCTTAAGTTTTTTAGATGGCTATTAAATTGTTAAAATACAAAATTGTTTGAGGTGAACCACTTAATATTTATTTTGATCTAAAGCATCATAGACAGTTACTGAAATGCTAAGACTGTCATGAACTAACAAAATTTGGAAACCTCTGTGTTAAGCCATTGTTAGTCTAGTTTGGTTTCAGGGAGCAACTTAGTTTGCTATGTTCCTTTGAAAACAAAATCTTGTTTTATTGAGTTTATTTTATATATATATGTATATATATATACATATACACACACACATATATATTTATACTGTTACAGTGAGTAAAGTATACATATTTTATTTATTTTTTTAAAGATTTTATTTATTTATTTGACAGAGATCACAAGTAGGCAGAGAGGCAGGCAGAGAGAGAGAGAGGAGGAACCAGGCTCTCCGCCAAGCAGAGAACCTGATGCGGGGCTCTATCCTAGGACCCTGGGATCATGACCTGAGCAGAAGGCAGAGGCTTTAACCCACTGAGCTCCCCAGGCACCCCAAGTATACATATTTTAATTAGTTTTGACAAAAGTATAACTACCACAACAATCAAGAAATAGAATATTTTTGTTCCTGCAAATGGTTCATTGTCAATTCACATTGCAATGCAAGGGGCGCCTGGGTGGCTCAGTGGGTTAAAGCCTCTGCCTTTGGCTCGGGTCGTGATCCCAGGGTCCTGGGATCGAGCCCCACATTGAGCCCTGCATCGGGCTCTCTGCTCAGCACGGAGCCTGCTTCCTCCTCTCTCTGCCTGCCTCTGTGCCTACTTGTGATCTTTGTCTGTCAAATAAATAAAATATTTTTTAAAAAAATTGCAATGCAAAAGGTTCATTGTCAATTCCTCTGTCAGTTCCTTCCATTTTTCTAATCCCTCTGCATTCCTGTTGAGAGAAACCACTAATCTGTCACTTGATTAGATTTTTTTAAAGGTTCTATGTAAATGGAATCATGCAACATGACTCCTTGGAGTTTGGTTTCTTGTGAGTCATACATGTTGCTTTATTGTCGTAGCTCCTTTCTTTGTATTGCTTAGTAGTAGTCCATTGTATGACTTCATCACAATTTTTTAATCCATCTTTCTGTTGATGGACATTAGGGTTGTTTTCAGTTTTGGCTGCTGTGATTAAGCTGTTATGGATATTGGTGTATGAGTCTTTGTGCTGACACATATTTTTATTTCATAAATATATGAGAGTGCAGTTACTAAGTGATAATGGTAACTGAAATTGTCAAATCCTTTTCTGAGGTAGTTATATAATTTTACATTTGTATAAGCAGTGTATGAGTTTTCTACTTGTTCCACATTCCTAAACATCTTATATTGCTGGTCTTTTTAATATTAGATGTTTCAGCGAGTATGTAGCAGTATCTCATTTTGGTTTTAATTTGCACTTTTGTAATGATTAGAGATTCCAAGCATTTTTTCCTTGCTTATTGGTCTTTTGTGTATCTTCCTCTGTGAAGTTTGTTCACATCTTCTGCATATTTTTGTTTGGCTCCTTAGTGTTGAGTTTTGAGATTTCTTTATATATTCTGGATATAACTCTTTTATCAGTTGTTTGAGTTACAAATATTTCTCCGATGGTCGGCATCTTGCCTTTTTTCTTTCCTTCCCTTTTTTTTCTTTTAAAGAGATTTTATTTTATTTTATTTTTTAAAAGATTTTATTTATTTATTTGACCCAGAGAGAGAGAGATCCCAAGCAGGCAGGGCATCAGGCAGAGATAGAAGGGGAAGCAGGCTCCCTGCTGAGCAGAGAACCCCGATTTGGGGCTTGATCCCAGGACCCTGAGATCATGACCTGAGCTGAAGGCAGAGGCTTAAACCACTGAGCCACCCAGGCGCCCCCAAGATTTTATTTTTAAGTAATCTTTACACCCAGCATGGGGCCCAGACTACAACTCCGATTTCAAGAGTTGAGCGCTCCATTGACTGAGCCAGCCAGGTGCCCTGTCCCCACCCCCCTTTATTGTGGCTTTTGAAGAACAGATGAATTTAATTTTTATCAATTCTAGTTCATCAACTTTTTTTGGTTATTGCCATGATTTTTATATCCTAAGAAATATTTATCTATTCCAAGGTTGGAAAGATTTTCTCTTGTTTTCTTCTCTTACAGTTTCAGCATTTATATTTAGGTTTATGACCCAATTTAAGTTAATTTTTGTGTATGGTATGAGGTAAGGGTCAAGGTTCATTTTTATTGCATATGTGTATTCTGGTGTTACCAGTACTAATATTTTGTAAATAGTATTCTTTCTTTATTGCCTTACCTTGGCATCATTGAGGCTGTATTGTATTTCAATGACTTGTATGTTTTTCTTATGCCAATACTGTATGTATTGTCTTGGTGAGTGTTAATTTCATAGTAAATATTGAAAGCACAAAGTCTAAAACCCTCAACGATATTCTGTTTCAAATTATTTTGGCTTTTTAAAAAATTTTTTTATTTTTTTATTTTCATTTTTTTTAAGATTTTATTTATTTATTTGAAACACGGAGAGAGAGATCACAAGTAGGCAGAGGCAGGCAGAGAGAGAGAGGAAAGCAGGCTCCCTGCTGAACAGAGAGTCCGATTCGGGGCTCAATCCCAGGACCCTGAGATCATGACCTGAGCCGAAGGCAGAGGCTTAACCCACTGAGCCACCCAGGTGCCCCTGTTTTGGCTTTTTTTTAAGCCCTTTGCATTTCTAGATATCTTTTAGAGTCCACTTAATCATTTTCTACTAAGATATCTACTGGGATTTTATTTAGCATGGTAATGAATATATAGATCCATGAGGGGCAAATTGGCCATCCAACTGATACTGAGTTTTCCAGTCTGTGAACATGATGTATCTCTCTATTTACTTAGGTTTAAAAAAAATTCTCCTGGCACTGTTTTTTGGTTTTCATTGTATAGGCCATATATACATTTTGTTAAATGTATTCTTAGGTATTAATGTTTTTTGGGTAATAAGTTGTATTTAAAATCTCAGTTTCCATTTATTTGTTTCTAATATATAAATACATAGTTGAATTTGTTTATTGACCTTGCTAAATTTGCTTATTAGTTTTACTAGCTTTTTTACCTGCTTGTTGTTCCTCAGTTTCCTACACGTTCATGTAGACTGTAACTTGTATTTCATTTCCAGTCTATTTGCCTTTTCCCTTTTTTGTGTTATTATACTGGTAAGACCACCAGTATAAATAGTTAAATAGAAATGGTCAAAGTAGACATTTTTGCCTTGTTTCTGATTTTAGGGGTAAAGCAATAATAAATATTTTATAGATGCCTTTTATCAACTTGAGCAATTTCTGTTTTTGGTTTCCAGAGAATTATTATTAGGTGGATTTTGAATTTTATAAAATGTGTTTTGCTTTTTTTTTTTTTTTTTTTTACCAAGTCTGATAATCTTTCCTTTTAACTGGAGTGTTTACATAATTTACAATCAGTGTAAGTATAGATGCTGTGTGTCTTAAATCTACTGTCTTGTGATTTGTGTTCTACTTCTCTCATCTGTTCTTTGATTCTTCTCTTTTTCCTGCTTTGATTTGAATTAGCTGCCTATTATTTAGTATTTCATTTTATTTCTATTATTGGTTTATTATTATTATTTTTAAGTATTTATTTATTGATTTAAGAGAGAGTGAGACAGAGAGAGCACACACAAGCCCGGGGAACGGCCGGCAGAGGGAGAAGCAGACTCTGCGCTGAACAGGGAGCTTGATGTGGGACTTGATCCCAGGACTCTGGGACCATGACCTGAGGTGAAGGGTGATGCTTAACTGACTGAGCCACTTAGTCCCCATTATTATTATTTTTTAGAATTTTATTTATTTGAGAGTGTGTGCACATGCTGGGGAGAGGGGCAGAAGGAGAGAGAGAAGCAGGGATCATGATCTGAGCTAGAAGCAGATACTTAACCAACTGAGTCACTTGGGTGCACCTGGTTTATTATTTGTTTGACATACATTTATTATCATGTACCAACAAATGATACTGTACTGTAAGCACCTTCCCACATAATCCTGCAATTCCTCCTCCTGTCTTTTATTTTGTTAATTGTTTTACTTTTTCATGTACTGTAGTTCCTGTGATACATTTTTTTTTGATTCATTGACTTTTCATTTTATATTTTAAAGACATTATAAGTGATCAGGGTCATGTTTTTTTATTTACCTCTATATTTACCATTTCTAGGACACTTCACTTTGTTAGAGTCATGTTTCTATCTCATATTGTGTTTTCCATTTGGATAATATTTTTAAAAATTTATTAATTTTTATTTAAATTCAATTAACATATTATATATTAGTTTCAGAGGTAGAGGTCAGTGATTCATCAGTTTTACATAATACCCAGTGCTCATTACATCACGTGTTCTCCTTAATGCCCATCACCCTCTTACCTCATCCCACTGCTCCCCTCTAGTAACCCTCAGGTTGTTTCCTATGGTTAAGAGTCTCTTTTTTTTTAAAGATTTTATTTATTTATTTGACAGACAGACATCACAAGTAGGCAGAGAGGCAGGCAGAGAGAGAGGAGGAAGCAGGCTCCCTGCTGAGCAGAGAGCCCGATGTGGGGCTGGATACCAGGACCGTGGGATCATGACCTGAGCCGAAGGCAGAGGCTTTAACCCACTGAGCCACCCAGGCACCCCTGGTTAAGAGTCTCTTATGGTTTGTCTCCCTCTCTGATTTCTTCTTGTTTTATTTTTCCCTCCCTTCCCCTATGATCTCTGTTTTGTTCCTTAAATTTCACATGTGAGTGAGATCTTACAGTAATTATCTTTTGATGCCTTTTATTTCTTTGCCTAATAGCCCTGGCTAGAACCTATACTATAGAGCATCTTGAGGATTTTATGCTGTGTGAAATATACCAGTCATAGAAAGACAAATACTGCATGATTCCATTCATATGAGGGATCTAAAATAGCAAACCCGTAGAAACAATGAATAGAATGGTGGCTGCCAAGGGCTGGGGGAGAGAGAAAAGGGGGAATTTCTGATCAGTAGGTATAAAATTACAGTTATGCAAGATGATTGTTTTAGAGATCTGTACAACATTGTGCCTATAGATAACAATACTATATTTTATACTTAAGTATCTGTTAAGAGGATAGGTCTCCTGTTAAGGGTTTTTGCCACAATCCAATTGAAAAAGAAAATAAAAACAGGAAAAAATGTTGAAAGCAGACATCCCTGTATTTTTACTGATCTTAGGAGAAAAACCATTCTATTTTTTTTTAAACCATCATTGTTTTGTTTGCTATTAGCTTTTCACAGATGTTCTTTGTTAATTTGAGGAAGTTCACTTCTATTCCTGGTTTGTTGACTGTTTTCATCATGAGGAGTTGTTGGATTTTATCATATGCTGTTTGTGCTGCTTTTGGGATGATCATGATTTTTGGCCTTTAAATTGATTGTTCAAATGTTGTTAAGTCACCCTTGTGTTCTGAGATAATCACATTTGGTCATAGTTTATATTCTTACCCATGAAATATTCTGAGGTCCAGAGAAGCACCTTTTTGGCAAATGTGTAGAAATAACTGCTGAGGGGCGCCAGAGTGACTCAGTTAAGTGTCTGCCTTTGGCTCAGGTCCATTGAGCCTCACATCGAGCCTCACATTGAGCTCCCTGCTCGGTAAGGGAGTCTGCTTCTCTCCTTAACCACTCCCTACCCCCTGCTTGTGCTTTCTCTCTGCCAAATAAATAAATAAATAAATAAAGTCTGCATTAAAAAAAAAATAACTGCTCATATTAGTACTAGTTGAAAAATCTTATCAGTAGTTCTAGCTGATATATGAATGGTTAGATAGTGATAAAACTATACTAAAAATCATCTGAGGTGAGGGGGCATGGGTGGCTCAGTTGGTTAAGCATCTGCCTTTAGCTCAGGTCATGATCCCAGGGTCTTGGGATGGAGTCCTGCCTCATCTGGCTCCGTGCTCAGCAGGCAGTCTGCTTCTCCCTCTCTCTCTCAAATAAAAAATAAAATCTTAAAAATAATGTGAGTTGAGAAATTGATGGTCATAGAATCACTTCTTCACTTATTTATTACTATTGAAATCTGCTGTGTAATATAATCCATGTTTTAGAGAATTCCTCAAAGTTAAGATAGCAGGGATATGGAAAACCAGCAATCTCAGAGTGACCTTTTAAACAGTGCAATTAGGGGGCGCCTGGGTGGCTCAGTGGGTTAAGCCGCTGCCTTCGGCTCAGGTCATGATCTCAGGGTCCTGGGATCGAGTCCCACATCGGGCTCTCTGCTCGGCGGGAAGCCTGCTTCCCTCTCTTTCTCTCTCTCTGCCTTCCTCTCCGTCTACTTGTGATCTCTCTCTGTCAAATAAATAAATAAAATCTAAAAAAAAAACAGTTCAATTAAGTACCTCAAGAATTAAAAAATACATATTTCAAAAGAAACGAAGGGTTAAATGCTTCTTTCGTATGTTGAGTGTTTAATGAAGTAATGTGTTGCTTTGAGTGTTTTGAAAGGATATTGTTTTTATCTTAATTGTATCATAGTATTTACACAAGAATATTATTTCAATAAAGTTATCAGCAATTCCTGAAAAGTGTCAGAATCTTAGTTTTAGTTTTGTGTAGATTTAGTTTAGTTTAGATTTGTTAGTAGGGGTGATTTATTTCTAAATTCCACTCAAAATAGCAAAAATGTTTGTTGTGCTATTTCTTTTAAAAAATGTACCTGATGGGACGCCTGGGTGGCTCAGTTGGTTAAGCAGCTGCCTTCGGCTCAGGTCATGATCCCAGCGTCCTGGGATCGAGTCCCACATCGGGCTCCTTGCTCAGCAGGGAGCCTGCTTCTCCCTCTGCCTCTGCCTGCCATTCTGTCTGCCTGTGCTTGCTCTCTCTCCCTCTCTCTCTCTGACAAATAAATAAAAATCTTAAAAAAAAAAAATAAAATAAAAAATGTACCTGCTAATGTTGAGGTATTATTCTTCGAATAGTAGTGGAGACTAAATTATTTTTTAAATTGAACTAGTTTCTGATCTTTACCGTGCCACAAATTATCTTTGTGGTCTCAAAGAAGTCAGTTAATTTCTTTGGACTTTCTCAGTTTCTGCCTTTGGAAAATGCATTATATAATCTCCCAGATCATACAGCTATATATTAAGTTGGTAAATAGGTTAGCTATTGTAGGTTGCCCAAATGACATTTCCCCTCAAAAGCATTTATTAACTTGTTTAAAAGCATGTATTTCAGTTACGCTAACATTCCCATTATAATTAGCTTTCGTGAAATGAAAAAAAAATTGAATATTAAATCAGTGCTTCTGAATTTATTAACAGTTTATATAAGCAGAAATTTAGAAAAATGATATATTTAATAAAAGCTTTTTAAATGTTTCATGTGGAAGCCAGAAAAGCAAAGACAGTCTTACCCTGTTTTGCATTTTATTTTTTTATAGTATTAAAGCAGAATTCACAAGTTGAATTAGGCCAAGATAGCCTAATTGTCCATGGACAAATGAATGGATAAAATGTGGTACATATGTGTACTGGATTACTATTCACTTTAAAAAGAAGGAATTCTGACATGCTCCAGCACAATGAATCTTGAGGACATTATGTTAAATGAAATCAGCAAATAAAAAAATACACTAGGAGTCCATTTATATGAATTATAAAAAACAGTCACACTTACAGAGTCAGAAAGTAGAATGGTATAGTTCCCAGGGAATGGGGAGAGGTAGAAATGAGATGTTGTTCAATAAATATTGAGTTTCAGTTTTGCATGATGTACAAGTTGTGGAGATTTGTTGCACAATAATATGCATATAGTTAATACTACTGTACTGTAAACTTACAAATCTTTAAGATGGTAAATTTTGTGTAACATGTTAAGCACAATTTAAAAAATCCAGAAAGACAAAATACAGTGAAAAAAAAAAAGATACAGTACCTGCTGTAGGGCACTAAGTTTTGCATTTTTTTATTGTAAGGTTTTAATACCAAGTTGAGTTCATTTCCATTATATGTTTAAAGTGAACACATTGCACTTTAGAATTAACAAACAGGATTCTTATTTGATATTAGGAAAATGATCAAAGATATGTTCCTTAAATTTTTCTATCTGTGGTGATTTGTATTTAGATTTTCTTTTTGTGGTATATTGTCTTAACTGTTCTACTTTTTATTTGTAGGGTACATTTAAATTCAAAGCAGAAAGTGATTTGTTTCTTGCTGAGCATCACAAACTTTTATTGTATGATGGCAAACTCTCTAGTGCCATTGCATTCACATACAATCCACGTGCTACAGATGCCCAGCTCTGCCTTGAATCATCCCCTAAGGACAATCCTTCAATTTTTGTTCATTCACCGCATGCACTTATGCTCCAGGTACTAGCTATAATCTTTTTTTTTTTTTCTTAGCTATAATCTTTTAAGAATATTTTTCATGGTGGATTTTGGTGTATTATTGAGGTGTATTAGGTAGCTTCTGTTAAATATATGCAATGTAATAGTATATTGTTCTTATTATGCTTTATTTTAATTATTTTGAAAAAGAAATCATTAGAATCTTTACTGTATCTTCTGTTTCATAAGGATGTGAAGGCAGTTTTAACACATTCCATTCAAAGTGCTATGCATTCAATTGGAGGAGTACAAGTGCTGTTTCCACTTTTTGCACAGTTGGATTATAGGCAATATTTATCTGATGAGGTTGACGTGACTATATGGTGAGTGGCTTTATTTTTTTCTTTAATTTGATGTGAGAGTTACTTTCATTACTGTTAGCTACACAGTATTTTTTTCTCCCTTTTACATTTATTGTAGGGTTAAAAGAGAGAATATAATTTAAAGAAATTTGTGAACTATAAATGTTACTACAAATTCCTATCAATAATAGTAGTATTAATCTAATTATCAGTTGGAAATGTGAAAGCTGTAAACATAATAAACTTGTTTTTGAATGAATTTGGAAATAATGATTTAGCAAAAATAAATACATTTTTTCTGTCATTCCTATTTAAAAAGATAAGTTATTTCAGATTATTGCATGGCAGTGATTTATTATAGGGATTTAGCTTTTTATTTTTAATCATTGCATATAATTAACTGAGCTTTGGTTATTTTTAAAAAAATTATATTGCACATTGGACACATTTGTCTTCTCTCTTACAGTATAGATTCTGAAAAAGGTAGAGACATAAGAGGACACAATATAAAACCTGAGGGGTGTCTAAATGAATTTTTCATGACTATATATTCTGTGAGACTAGTAATTATGTTTAATGTATTATTTGAGTAAATGAGTTTTCCATTCTTTCTTTTTAGAATTCTCTCATTTCTGCTTTTTTTTTTTCATTTTTAGTTTTTTTATTTTTTCAGCATAACAGTATTCATTATTTTTGCACCACATCCAGTGCTCCATGCAATCCGTGCCCTCTACAATACCCACCACCTGGTGCCCCCAACCTCCCACCCCCCACCCCTTCAAAATTCTCAGATCATTTTTCAGAGTCCATAGTCTCTCATGGTTCACCTCTCCTTCCAATTTCCCTCAACTCCCTTCTCCTCTCCATCTCCTCTTGTCCTCCATGCTATTTGTTATGCTCCACAAATAAGTGAAACCATATGATAATTGACTCTCTCTGCTTGACTTATTTCACTCAGCATAATCTCTTCCAGTCCCGTCCATGTTGCTACAAAACTTGGGTATTCATCCTTTCTTTTTTCTTTTTTTTATATATAAGTTGATATCTACTATCAGTGTATGTATTTAATGATGTAATAATTCTTTTGGAATTATTTTTAGGCAACAAAATGACTTTTTTAACTCTTTCTTTTTTTAAATTGTTAAGTAATTTCTATATCTAATGTGGGGCTCAAACTCACCACCCTGAGATCAAGAGTCATGCACTCCACTGGCTGAGTCAGCCAGGCACCCCAGCTTCTTTTATTTCCCCTAAGGAATGAGCTATCAAATCAAGTACTTAGGACATTTATTTATTTATTTAAATTATTTTTTTTTAAAGATTTTTGTTTATTTATTTATTTGACAGAGATCACAAGTAGACAGAGAGGCAGGCAGAGAGAGACGGCAGGAAGCAGGCTCCCTGCTAAACAGAGAGCCCGATGTGGGGCTTGATCCCAGGACCCCGGGATCATGAGCTGAAGCCAGAGGCTTTAACCCACTGAGCCACCTAGGCACCCCTACTTAGGACATTTAAAAAAATTAAAATTATTCTTGACATATTGCTACTTCATAAATTTTTTGTGCATTCGGGTTTGAAACCTTTGTAACAGAGCTTAGTTATTTTTTCTTGGTTATCTCCTATTTTTGTTTGTTTGTTTTTTTGTTTTTTAAACTTTTCAAAATCTTTATTGGAAGAGCTGACATTTTAAAAAGCACTTTTGTGGAGGAGGAGGTTGCCTACCAGTCAGGCTCTCTTTTTTTGTGGAGATATCTAGAGGCTTTGAGAAGGAGGTAGCAGCTGACCTTATTCCATTCCATTTTCAGTATCTCTAGAAGTTGTGAGGATGGGAGCATGACTGTAGCCCCTATTCAGTTTTAAAAGTCTTTTCAATTGACTACTGAATTATGACTTCTCTGTCGGGATAAGGTACAAAATTCTTAAGTTAGTGTTTGAGGACTTTAGTTAAGTACAATTTTACTTATTTTCCCCTTCGTGAACTCCATTCAAACCAGGCCAATCTGGAGCCCTAACACATTCTGAGTGATTCTGCCCTAGTGTGTTTGCTCTATGTATCTTCCCCTCTGTTTGGCCTCTAACTGTCTAAAATTGAATATACTTGCTAATCTAAATTATATATATTCTTTAAGGACTACATATACTTATGTTAGCTGTTTTATTACTTGTTTTTGGACATTGCTAATTTTTCTCTAGTTCATGCATGTTTCCTCTTGTTGTTTCTAAGTAATTCATTTACTAATACATTGGTGATTAAGTATATGGGATAAATAATTGGGTAAGTCCTAATTCTACATTCAAATTTTATAGATAAAGTTGGAGAAAATTTTATTAGAACTTCAATTTCCTTGAAATAGAGAACATTTTTTTTTTTAAGATAAAAGAAAGACTGTATCTAATAAGCCCCCCACCTTTAAAAATAAGTATTTTTTTGGACGATTGCCTGTTTTCTTATTTTAGTTCAACTTTGCTGGCTTTCATCCTGGAGTTGCTGAAGAACTCAGTTGCTATGCAGGAGCAGATGCTTGCCTGCAAGGGCTTCTTGGTAATAGGATACAGTCTTGAGAAGGTAGAGTATGAAATGCTTTACATTTTCTGGTCTTCATTTTCAGGCCATGGATTTGGTCTCCTACGTGGTTGAGAAATTTTTTCTGCAAGTATGTCTCCTTGGTTACATAAAATTACCAAAATTAAAATACCTTTTGTTTTTTGACCTTGTCTCTATTGCTTTATTAGAGAAATGTAGCATTGCGTCTCATGGTGTCTTTAACTTTGAGCATAGTTTGTGGGCCAACTTTTTTCTGATATTGACAGCCTTTAATTTTCTTTCCTTGCCTTGTATTGGTAGTGACTTTTTTTTTTTTTTTTTTTTTTAAAATAGGGAGGGTGTGGGGTTGGGGGAGCAGAGAGAGACTAAGGAAGTGAAAGAGAGAATTTTAAGGAGGCTCCACACCCAGTGCCGAGCAGGACTCGGGGCCCAGTCTCACAGCCCTGAGATTATGATCTGCGTGGAGATAAAGAGTCAGATGCTTCACTGACTGAGCTACCCAGGAGCCCTGGTAGTGACCTTTGATCTACTTTTTTTTTTTTTTTTTTTTTTTTTTGCAGTCTTCCAAATCCCATGTCAGCAGAGCAGTACTTGAACTTTGTCTTGCATTTTCAAAATATCTGAGTAATCTGCAGAATGGGATGCCCCTACTCAAACAGTTGTGTGATCACATTCTTCTTAACCCAGCTATATGGATTCATACCCCAGCCAAGGTAATATATATACATATGTATTTATGTATATAGATTTTATTTTACTATTTTCACCACGTTCTTGTAGTTGAGAAGAGTGATAATTACGAGGATTTTCTTTTATCCTTTCACATGCTATCATGTAAAATTTCAATAGGTTGTGTTTTTGTTTTTGTTTTTTTAATTTTATTTTTTATAAACATATATTTTTATCTCCAGGGGTACAGGTCTGCGAATCGCCAGGTTTACAGACTTCACAGCACTCACCATAGCACATACCCTCCCCAATATCCATAACCCCACCCCCCCAACCCCCCTCCCCCCATCAACCCTCAGTTTGTTTTGTGAGATTAAGAGTCACTTATGGTTTGTCTCCCTCCCAATCCCATCTTGTTTCATTTACTCTTCTCCTACCCCCTTAACCCCCCATGTTGCATCTCCTCTCCCTCATATCAGGGAGATCATATGATAGTTGTCTTTCTCCGATTGACTTATTTCGCTAAGCATGATACCCTCTAGTTCCATCCACGTCGTCGCAAATGGCAAGATTTCATTTCTTTTGATGGCTGCATAGTATTCCATTGTGTATATATACCACATCTTCTTTATCCATTCGTCTGTTGATGGACATCTAGGTTCTTTCCATAGTTTGGCTATTGTAGACATTGCTGCTATAAACATTCGGGTGCACGTGCCCCTTCGGATCACTACGTTTGTATCTTTAGGGTAAATACCCAGTAGTGCAATTGCTGGGTCATAGGGTAGTTCTATTTTCAACATTTTGAGGAACCTCCATGCTGTTTTCCAGAGTGGTTGCACCAGCTTGCATTCCCACCAACAGTGTAGGAGGGTTCCCCTTTCTCCGCATCCTCGCCAGCATCTGTCATTTCCTGACTTGTTCATTTTAGCCATTCTGACTGGTGTGAGGTGATATCTCATTGTGGTTTTGATTTGTATTTCCCTGATGCCGAGTGATATGGAGCACTTTTTCATGTGTCTGTTGGCCACCTGGATGTCTTCTTTGCAGAAATGTCTGTATATGTCCTCCGCCCATTTCTTGATTGGATTATTTGTTCTTTGGGTGTTGAGTTTGCTAAGTTCTTTATAGATTTTGGATACTAGCCCTTTATCTGATATGTCGTTTGCAAATATCTTCTCCCATTCTGTCAGTTGTCTTTTGGTTTTGTTCACTGTTTCCTTTGCTGTGCAAAAGCTTTTGATCTTGATAAAATCCCAATAGTTCATTTTTGCCCTTGCTTCCCTTGCTTTTGGCGATGTTCCTAGGAAGATGTTGCTGCGGCTGAGGTCTAAGAGGTTGCTGCCTGTGTTCTCCTCGACGATTTGGATGGATTCCTTTCTCACATTGAGGTCCTTCATGCATTTTGAGTCTATTTTCGTGTGTGGTGTAAGGAAATGATCCTATTTCATTTTTCTGCATGTGGCTGTCCAATTTTCCCAACACCATTTATTGAAGAGGCTGTCTTTTTTCCACTGGACATTCTTTCCTGCTTTGTCGAAGATGAGTTGCCCATAGAGTTGAGGGTCTATTTCTGGGCTCTCTATTCTGTTCCATTGATCTATGTGTCTGTTTTTGTGCCAGTACCATGCTGTCTTGATGATGACAGCTTTGTAATAGAGCTTGAAGTCCGGAATTGTGATGCCACCAACTTTGGCTTTCTTTTTCAATATTCCTTTGGCTATTCGAGGTCTTTTCTGGTTCCATATGAATTTTAGGATTATTTGTTCCATTTCTTTGAAAAAAATGGGTGGGATTTTGATAGGGATTGCATTAAATGTGTAGATTGCTTTAGGTAGCATAGACATTTTCACAATATTTATTCTTCCAATCCAGGAGCATGGAACATTTTTCCATTTCTTTGTGTCTTCCTCAAATTCTTTCATGAGTACTTTATAGTTTTCGGTGTATAGATTCTTAGTCTCTTTGGTTAGGTTTATTCCTAGGTATCTTATAGATTTGGGTGCAATTGTAAATGGGATGGACTTCTTAATTTCTCTTTCTTCTGTCTTGTTGTTGGTGTAGAGAAATGCAACTGATTTCTGTGCATTGATTTTATATACTGACACTTTACTGAATTCCTGTACAAGTTCTAGCAGTTTTGGAGTGGAGTCTTTTGGGTTTTCCACATATAGTATCATATCATCTGCAAAGAGTGATAGTTTGACTTCTTCGTTGTCGATTTGGATGCCTTTAATTTCCTTTTGTTGTCTGATTGCTGAGGCTAGGACTTCTAGTACTATGTTGAATAGCAGTGGTGATAACGGACATCCCTGTTGTGTTCCTGACCTTAGCGGAAAAGCTTTCAGTTTTTCTCCATTGAGAATGATATTTGCGGTGGGTTTTTCATAGATGGCTTTGATAATATTGAGGTATGTGCCCTCTATCCCTACACTTTGAAGAGTTTTGATCAGGAAGGGATGCTGTACTTTGTCAAATGCTTTTTCAGCATCTATGGAGAGTATCATATGGTTCTTGTTCTTTCTTTTATTAATGTGTTGTATCACATTGATTGATTTGCGGATGTTGAACCAACCTTGCAGCCCTGGAATAAATCCCACTTGGTCGTGGTGAATAATCCTTTTAATGTACTGTTGAATCCTATTGGCTAGTATTTTGGAGAGAATTTTTGCATCTGTGTTCATCAAGGATATTGGTCTGTAGTTCTCTTTTTTGATGGGATCCTTGTCTGGTTTTGGGATCAAGGTGATGCTGGCCTCATAAAATGAGTTTGGAAGTTTTCCTTCTATTTCTATTTTTTGGAATAGTTTCAGGAGAATAGGCATTAGTTCTTCTTTAAATGTTTGGTAGAATTCCCCCGGGAAGCCATCTGGCCCTGGGCTTTTGTTTGTTTGGAGATTTTTGATGACTGTTTCAATCTCCTTACTGGTTATGGGTCTGTTCAGGCTTTCTATTTCTTCCTGGTTCAGTTGTGGTAGTTTATATGTCTCTAGGAATGCATCCATTTCTTCCAGATTGTCAAATTTGTTGGCGTAGAGTTGCTCATAGTATGTTCTTATAATTGTCTGTATTTCTTTGGTGTTCGTTGTGATCTCTCCTCTTTCATTCATGATTTTATTTATTTGGGTACTTTCTCTTTTCTTTTTGATAAGTCTGGCCAGGGGTTTATCAATCTTATTAATTCTTTCAAAGAACCAGCTCCTAGTTTCGTTGATTTGTTCTATTGTTTTTTTGGTTTCTATTTCATTGATTTCTGCTCTGATCTTTATGATTTCTCTTCTCCTGCTGGGTTTAGGGTTTCTTTCTTGTTCTTTCTCCAGCTCCTTTAGGTGTAGGGTTAGGTTGTGTACCTGAGACCTTTCTTGTATCTTGAGAAAGGCTTGTATCGCTATATATTTTCCTCTCAGGACTGCCTTTGTTGTGTCCCACAGATTTGAACCGTTGTGTTTTCATTATCATTTGTTTCCATAAATTTTTTCAATTCTTCTTTAATTTCCTGGTTGACCCATTCATTCTTTAGAAGGATGCTGTTTTGTCTCCATGTATTTGGGTTCTTTCCAAATTTCCTCTTGTGATTGAGTTCTAGCTTCAGAGCATTGTGGTCTGAAAATATGCAGGGAATGATCCCAATCTTTTGATACCGGTTGAGACTTGATTTAGGACCAAGAATGTGATCTATTCTGGAGAATGTTCCATGTGCACTAGAGAAGAATGTGTATTCTGTTGCTTTGGGATGAAATGTTCTGAATATATCTGTGATGTCCATCTGGTCCAGTGTGTCATTTAAGGCCTTGATTTCCTTGTTGATCTTTTGCTTGGATGATCTGTCCATTTCAGTGAGGGGAGTGTTAAAATCCCCTACTATTATTGTATTATTGTCGATGTGTTTCTTTGATTTTGTTATTAATTGGTTTATATAGTTGGCTGCTCCCACGTTAGGGGCATAGATATTTAAAATTGTTAGATCTTCTTGTTGGACAGTTCCTTTGAGTATGATATAGTGTCCTTCCTCATCTTTTATTATAGTCTTTGGCTTAAAATCTAATTGATCTGATATAAGGATTGCCACTCCTGCTTTCTTCTGATGTCCATTAGCATGGTAAATTCTTTTCCACCCCCTCACTTTAAACCTGGAGGTGTCTTCGGGTTTAAGATGAGTTTCTTGTAGGCCACATATAGATGGGTTTTGTTTTTTTATCCATTCTGATACCCTGTGTCTTTTGATTGGGGCATTTATCCCATTAACATTCAGGGTAAGTATTGAGAGATATGAATTTAGTGCCATTGTATTGCCTGTAAGGTGACTGTTATTGTATATTGTCTCTGTTTCTTTCTGATCTACTACTTTTAGGCTCTCTCTTTGCTTAGAGGACCCCTTTCAATATTTCCTGTAGAGCTGGTTTGGTGTTTGCAAATTCTTTCAGTTTTTGTTTGTCGTGGAAGCTTTTAATCTCTCCTTCTATTTTCAATGATAGCCTAACTGGATATAGTATTCTTGGCTGCATGTTTTTCTCATTTAGTACTCTGAATATATCATGCCAGCTCTTTCTGGCCTGCCAGGTCTCTGTGGATAAGTCTGCTGCCAATCTAATATTTTTACCATTGTACGTTACAGACTTTTTTTCCCGGGCTGCTTTCAGGATCTTTTCTTTGTCGCTAAGACTTGTCAATTTTACTATTAGGTGACGGGGTGTGGACCTATTCTTATTGATTTTGAGGGGGGTTCTCTGAACCTCCTGGATTTTGATGCTTGTTCCCTTTGCCATATTGGGGAGATTCTCTCCAATAATTCTCTCCAACATACCTTCTGCTCCCTTCTCTGTTTCCTCTTCTTCTGGAATCCCAATTATTCTCATGTTGTTTTGTGTTATGGTGTCACTTATCTCTCGAATTCTCCCCTCGTGGTCCAGTAGCTGTTTGTCCCTCTTTTGCTCAGCTTCTTTATTCTCTGTCATTTGGTCTTCTATATCGCTAATTCTTTCTTCTGCCTCATTTGTCCTAGCAGTGAGAGCCTCCATTTTTGATTGCACCTCATTAATAGCTTTTTTGATTTCAACTTGGTTAGATTTTAGTTCTTTTATTTCTCCAGAAAGGGCTTTTATATCTCCCGAGAGGGTTGCTTTAATATCTTCCATGCCTTTTTCAAGCCCGGCTAGAACCTTGAGAATCGTCATTCTGAACTCTATATCAGACATGTTACCAATGTCTGTATTGATTAGGTCCCTAGCCTTTGGTACTGCTTCTTGTTCTTTTTTTTTGTTGTGAATTTTTCCGCCTTGTCATTTTGTCTAGATAAGAGTATATGAAGGGCGCCTGGGTGGCTCAGTGGGTTAAGCCGCTGCCTTCAGCTCAGGTCATGATCTCGGGGTCCTGGGATTGAGTCCCGCATCGGGCTCTCTGCTCAGCAGGGAGCCTGCTTCCCTCTCTCTCTCTCTCTCTCTCTGCCTGCCTCTCCGTCTACTTGTGATCTCTATCTGTCAAATAAATAAATAAAATATTAAAAAAAAGAGTATATGAAGGAGCAAGTAAAGTACTAAAAGGGTGGCAACAACCCCAGGAAAATATGCTTTTGCCAAATCAGAAGAGATCCCAAATCGTGAGGGGGGAGAAAGGGGATAAAAAGGGGTTCAGAAAGAAAAAAAAAAAACTATTAAAAAAAAAAGCCGATAAAAAATATAAAAAGGAAAAAAATATATATATACATTAGATAAACTATTTAAAAAACGTTAAAAAAGAAAACGGTAAAAGTTAAAAAAATTTAGCAGAAGAAGAGAAAAAAAAATTAAAATTAAATTAACTGCAAGGCTAAAGAATCATGGGGAGAAAGCCATGAGTTCCGTGCTTTGCTTTCTTCTCCTCTGGAATTCTGCCGCTCTCCTTGGTATTGAAACTGCACTCCTTGGTAGGTGAACTTGGTCCTGGCTGGGTTTCCCGTTGATATTCTGGGGGAGGGGCCTGTTGTAGTGATTCTCAAGCGTCTTTGCCCCAGGCGTTGTTGCACCGCCCTTACCCGGGGCAGGCTGCGTAATCCGCTTGGGTTTGCTGGGTTTGCTTTCAGGAGCTTTTGTTCCCTGAGCGCTTTCCGTAGAGTTCTGGAAGACGGGAATGAAGATGGCGGCCTCCCGGTCTCCGGCCCGGAGGAGCCGAGAGCCCGGGGCCCCACTCCTCAGTGCGTCCTCAGAGAACGGCGCCCAATTACTCCCGTCACCCTGTCCTCCGGCCGCGCTCCGAGCTTTCTGAGCCTGCACCGGTTCAAGGTAACCCCGAGCTTAGAGCTTACTCCTCGGCTCTGTCTCTGTAGCTGGCTTCCCTGTTCTAATACCGGTAAGCTCTGCGACACTCAGACACACCCGATCCTTCTGTGACCCTGTGGGACCTGAGGCCACGCTGACCCCACCTGGGCTTCACCCCAGTTAAGCCTCTGGAGCTATGTCCCTCAGCGGAACAGACTTTTAAAAGTCCCAATTTTGTGCTCCGTTGCTCCGCCGCTCGCCGGGAGCCGGCCCCTCCCCCCGCGGTCTATCTTCCAGTTGCTTTGGATTCACTTCTCCGCCAGTCCTACCTTTCAGATAGTGGTTGATTTTCTGTTTCTAGAATTGCTGTTCTTCTTCTCTTCAATCTCCCTGTTGGATTTGTAGGTGTTTGCAATCTTTAGATAAGCTATTTAGCTGATCTTCTGCTACCTGAAGTAGTCTCAGCCTGCTACTTCTCCGCTATCTTGACCCCTCCCTAGGTTGTGTTTTTTGATAAGCATATTTTTTTCTTTTTAGGTATATTTGCAAATCTGTGTATCTTTCCTTTTTTCTGTAGAGCAGTGTTTTTTTAAAATTTTAATTCCAGTATGGTTAAAAAAAAGTGTTATATTAGTTTCAGGTGTACAATACAGTGTTTAAACAATTCTGTACATTACCCAGTGCTCATGACAAGTGCACTCCTTAATCCCTACTACCTATTTCATGCATCACCTCACTCCCCCTTCCCTCTGGTAACCATTAGTTTGTTCTGAAGTTAAGATCTGTTGCTTGGTTTCTCTTTTTTCTCTTTTGTTGTTTGTTTCTTAAATTCCGTATGAGTGAAATCATATGGTATTTGCCTTTCTCTGATTGACTTATTTAACTTAGCATTATACTCTCTAGGTACATCCATGTCATTGCAAATGGCAAGATTTCATTCTTCTTTATGACTGAATAATATTCCATCGTAGAGATGTACCACATCATCTTTATCCATTCATTTGTCAGTGGACACTTAGGCTGCTTCCATAATTTGACTATTGTAAATAATGCTTCTATAAACATAGGGGTGCATAAAGCCCCTTGAGTTAGAGTTTTTGTATTTTTTGGGTAAGTATTCAGTAGTGTGATTACTGGATTGAAGGGTTCTATTTTTAATTTTTTGAGGAACCTCCATAGTGTTTTCCACGTAGGCTGCACTAGTTTGCATTGCCACTAATGGTGCAAGAGGTTTCTTTTTTCTCCACATCCTTGCCGATACCTGCTTCTTGTGTTGTTGATTTTAGCCATTTGACAGGTGTGAGGTGATAACTCACTGAGTTTTGATTTGCAGTTTCCTGATGGTGAGTGGTGTTAAGCATCTTTTCATGTGTCTTTTGGGCATTTGGATGTCTTCTTTGGAGAACTGTCCTTTTATTTCTTCTGCCCAATTTTAATTGGATTGTTTGTTTTTGGGGGGTGTTGTATAAATTCTTTATATATTTTGGATATATAAACCCTTTATTAGGTAGGTCATTTGCAAATATCTTTTCCCATTCATTAGGTTGCCTTTAGTTTTGTTGATTGTTTCCTTTGCTGTGCAGAAGCTTTTTATTTTGATGTAGTCCCAGTGGTTTAGTTTTGTTTTTGTTTCCCTTGCCTCAGGAGACATATCTAGAAAAATGTTGCTATGGCCAAGTCTGAGAAATTATTACCTGTGCTCTCTTTCAGAAATTTATGATCTCAGGTCTCACATTAAGGTCTTTAATCCATTTTGAGTTTATTTTTGTGTATGATATAAGAATGCTGTTTTGTTCCTTTGCATGCTGCTGTCCAGTTTCCCCAGCACCATTTGTTGAAGAGACTGTTTCCACTGGATATATTTTCTAAGACATGTCAGTATTTTAAAAAAATAGAGCTATAGTCTTTATCTTCTGTTAAATCAAAATTTTGAGAGAGACTTTGATTTACTAAGTATAAATCAAAGTTGGACAGTTCCAATGTAAATACAATGTTTCCTATCAACTTTAGCTCTGTTCTGTTACCAGTATGCATACATATCAATGTGTACATATGTATATATACATATGCATGAGTTTAATTCTGCAGGAACAGTTGAAATGTCACCTGGTTTTAAGGCTTCCATGATATTCTGGTCTTCTTTAATCATTTTAATTCACATGAATTTAAATGATTAAATACAACTATATTTGTACACAACTTATTTAGTACTGTAACAATAAACCAATTACTTCTAAGTGAATATAATTTGTGATAAAGTATATAAATAAAACTTTTGTTAAGTCGTAATGTTGAATTAAATTGCCCTAAGAATATTAATTGTGGTAGTGTTCAGGAGAACTTGAAACAAATTTTTGTTAAATTGCATAATTGTATCTGCCTTATCTACAGTTTTTGTTAGAAGTATCATTTCATACCTATTAATTTCCTCTCTCCCTTTCTCCCTGGTGATCCAAATAGAGTGTTTATCATTGTTTAGGTTGGAATCATACATACTTATTTTAGTTGTCAGAAAAAAATGCAGACTTTCTTTACTTCTGGACTCATAGTCTCTTATTTTCAGTTGGTCTTTTCAAATGTTAAAGAGAAAAACAGCTGCTGACTCTGATTGCCATTTGGAAATAATCAAAGGAGGCAGCTGGAGGTTATACCTTTTTATCTCTGGGTTCAAATTTGACCTCTTTTTCTTCTATGACCCTCAGTCTTATTTCTTTTCTAGGATTGTTTCAAGTTACTTTTTAAATCTTTTACTAGACACTTTTTTTTTTTGTTTTACTAAGCAGCATATTTGTAAGGCTTTGGATCTCTTTTGATGTGGTGAAAAAGCCTCTTATTAGATACTTAGTTGTAGAGGAATATTTTAAAAATTCATTATATCATTTTCTTAGGTTTCTGGTATTACACTCTATTTCTTACCTGTTCCTTGTTAATAATTTTAATTTTGTTTTTAGAATTTATAATTGATTTGTTAATATGAAACTTTCCTTGTTTTAAAAACACTGTTTTGTGTATCCATAAGGGATTATATCTACTTTAATTGTATTATTATTTGTATTATATGGAGGTGTTTTGTTTTTTTTTTAAAGATTTTATTTATTTAATTGACAGACAGTGAGAAAGGGAATGCAAGCATGGGGAGAAGGAGAGGGGAGGGGGAGAAGGAGAGGGGAGGGGGAGAAGGAGAGGGGAGGGGGAGAAGGAGAGGGGAGGGGGAGAAGGAGAGGGGAGAGGGAGAAGCAGGCTTCTTGCTGAGCAGGGAGCCCGACTGCAGGGCTCAATCCCAGGACTGGGATCATGACCTGAGCAGAAGGGAGACATTTAACTACTCAGGCACCCCTACTTTAATTGTATTATAAAGATAGTTCTAAAATGGTTTGTTTTCCGAAGTTTGTTTGATCTGGGTGTTACACAGTTACAGGGAGGAAGGTAATTTTCAAGAAAAAAAAAAAAAACACAGCATGATGCATACAAAATGAGGTTTAGGGTACAGATGAGTGAGCATAAAGTTTAAGCTTCATTAGCTTCATGGTAATTCCACCTGTGGTTATGGAAGGTGAAGGTATGTATGTATGAATCAACCTTAGCTTTTGGAAAAGGATGTTTACTCTGCTGGTATAATATCCATTCATCTTCTCAGAAACTGTCTTTTTTTTTTAATGTTTTTATTTAAAAAAATTTTTATTTATTTATTTCAAAGAGAGAGAGATCACAGGCAGAGAGGCGGGCAGAGAGAGAGGGGGAAGCAGGCTCCCTGCTGAGCAGAGAGCCCAATGCTGGGCTGGATCCCAGGACCCTGAGATCATGACTTGAGCTAAAGGGAGAGGCTTAACTCACTGAGCCACCCAGGTGCCCAGAGACTGTCTTTTTAATGACCTAAAAGGAGAGGCGAAATTTCTTGTATAAAATAGGCCTTCATTTGTTGAGTAACTGCTTTATGTTGGGCACTGTGGATGCTATGGTGAACAAACAGATCTAATTCTTGCCCTTATAGAATGCTTAATGGAGAAGACAAATGTTAACACATAGAACTTGTATGGTTATTGGATTATATAATGAGTAAATGAGTAAATATTTATTCATTGTTAGCATATGAATAATCTTGAGATCACCATTCTTACTCATCTCACTATGTTGATATTAGAGCCTTTTCATTTTTCTTTTATACAGTATCATTCTCAATAGACTGACTTTCTTCAGTTTTTCATTTTTTATCACTATTGCTTTTTGGCCAGAATTCTTATGTTTAACACATTACTCTCATAAGATTATTTCTTAGCCTCAAACTGTGCAATAATTTCCCATTGTTTTCACAATAAAGTAGTCCCTTTTCTAGCATTAAGTTTTCATGTCAATCATGTCCTTTCTGAGCTTTCTAGTTTAAAAACTCTCAGTTATCCTCAGTGGCTAGGCAAGTATGAAAATGTAAACCCAGAGCAAAGGTTCTCAATCTTGGCTCTCAATAGAACCTGTTGGGAGAGGGTTTTTTTTTGTTTGTTTGTTTTTTTTTTGTTGTTTTTTTAAATAAAAAACAATTCCACACCCTCTACTCCACATTGTGTTTTATTTGATCTGGGGTAGGGCCCAGGCATCAGCATTTTTAAAACATGTTTTTCGGGTATTCTGTTGCAGAATCAGGATTATGGAGCATTTTATAAGATCTTGGGAAGCCTATTGTTGTGTGATTTACCATTTTCCCTGTTTGAATTTCTACGTTTGTTCTACCTATCTTACTGCTAATCTTCAAAGTCTACCTTAATACCTATTTTATTAGTCAGGCTTTTTTGAGTATTTTAGCTTATCCTATAATAATTTCTCTGACCTCCAAATTGATAGATTCTAATAACTCTTTGCTACTCATTTTGCAATTAATTACATATTTTGCAATTAGTTACATGGAATTAATTACATACATACTTAGTTTCTCTTCCTCCCTCCCTCCCTTTCTTTCTTTCTCTTTTTCTCTCTTTCTACTTTTCTTTTCTTTTTCTTTCTTTCTTTTCTTTTTCTCTTTCTTTCTTTTCTTTCTTTTCTTTCTTTCTCTTTCTTTCTTGTTAAAAGATTTTACTTTTAAGTGATCTCTACACCCAGTGTGGGGCTGGAGCTTACAACCCTGAGATCAAGAGTTGTATGCTCTACGAACTGAGGCAGCCAGGTGCCCCTTTATAGATGTGTTAATTCTAGACCTTAAAAAAAAGATTTTATTTATTTATTAGAGAGATCACAAGCGGTTGGGGGGTGGGGAGGAGGACAGAGGGAAAGGGAGAAGCAGGCTTCCCACTGAGCAGGGAGCCTGATGAGGCAGGGCTCAATCCCAGGACCCTGCTATCATGACCTAAGCTGAAGGCAGACGTTTAACTGACTGAGTCACCCAGGTGCCCCAGTTCTAGACAGTTTTTTAAAAGAATTTCCTTAGTAGTCTTTGTGTTTCAATAGGCATCTTTATTACATTGGTTTTTTACTTAAATTTATGTGTTTTTTATCTTTTCAACTGTATTTCAGCTATCGAGAGATAATGTATATGTCATTGTATTTCTATAATACATCACTAAGCATAGGTGGATATAAATATTTTCTAAATGACTGAAATAGGATGGTTAAGAATTTGAACCATGAAAAAAAGTGTTATATAGCCTCAATGATAAGTAAAGTGGGCCTATCCATTTGAATGACATTGGCTGCATCAACATAATACTATTTTTCTGCAAGACAGTGGGATATTCCCCATATATATAGTTTTCTAAACTATAAGGATCATAAAATTGAACCTCAGTTATAAGTGATTCAGAATCTGCCACTCTTTACTGTATATGATTACTAATTGACTCCCCGATTCATTTAACTTTGTTTATTTTTGGGCATCTGGAAGATAGGTACCTAATTTGTGCTCTCTAACAAAATTACAAGGTAACACTGATATATCTTGCAGGGTTGAAAGTGAAAATGCCGTCCATGTCTAGGAAGGTAGCATAAATGTTCCTTTTTAAATGACTGGGAATAGGAGCGCCTGGGTGGCTCAGTGGGTTAAAGCCTCTGCCTTCGGCTCGGGTCATGATCCCAGGGTCCTGGGATTGAGCCCCGCATCGGGCTCTCTGCTCAGTGGGGAGCTTGCTTCCTCCTCTCTCTCTCTGCCTGACTCTCTGCCTACTTGTAATCTGTCAAATACAAAAATAAATCTTTAAAAAAAAATGACTGGAAATTTTTTGGTCTTTGGTTAGGGGGTGAATATGTATGTCCTACTTAAAATTTTTCCACTTATAAAGTATATCTACTAGCAATGAATTGAAAAATTCTTGATTTTGACACAGTAGTAGGACAAAAGCAATCCTTATATTATGTTGTGCTGTTGTGCTACAGTACTAGATTATAGCAGTTGGTGAGTTTTAAAGCTGTAATTTCACTGAAATTTTGTACTAGTGTGAAATGTGTGGTGGTAGAGTAGTACCTATAATCCTATAATCTTTTGTTTCTTTTAAGAGCTTGTATTTTGAAGTTACTAAACTCTTATGTGTTTATTAAAATAATTTATTTGGAAATAAGACTAGTAGGATCTTTTTTTTTTTTTTAAGATTTTATTTACTTATTTGTCAGAGAGAGAGAGAGAGCACAAGCAGGGGGAGTGGCAGACAGAGGGAGAAGTAGGCTCCCTGCCAAGCAAGGAGCCTGATGAGGGGCTCAATTCCAGAACCCTGGAATCATGACCTAAGCTGAAGGCAGACGCTTTACCAACCGAGCAACCCAGGCATCCCAGTAGAATCCTTTTCTAATTAGAGGATAATACTGATAAACATGTTGAGGGATTGTAATCTTATAATCTTTCTATCAATGAGCTATTACAACAGAATTCTGTTTTTCTAACATCTCCTAAGGTAGGCTTTACACTTTTTTTTTCATTTGACTTCTACCTTTATTCTTTTTGAGTTATTCCTACTTTTTCTTTCTTTTTTCTTTTTTTGTTATCTTCTACTTTCTGTAAAATGAAGAAAATTTCCAGCTTTTTAAAGCAACTATGCATAGTATGATTAGTAAGCTTACGGTAAAGACGTTATATATGCACATGGGTAATTGCTGATTGCTTAATAGGAATTAAACAGTTATTTCCATGGAACAGTGCTGTAAAAATTTGGTATATTAGGGGATGTTTCCTTTATAATGTTACTGTAAAAGTAGCATTTACCTGGTTAGCTTTATAAGGAATATATGTGCTTTTGCGTGTGTATGTGTGTGCGTGTTATCTGTTAGCATGGATGTTACCATCAAGCTCGCATCTTACTTTTTGGAACAAGTATGATCCAAGTAAAGCAGCCTGAGAGTATTACTGGAACCAGGGGCAAAATGCTAAGCTGCTTCTTTGATATAAGTTCTTCATTTTGATTCTGTAGGTTCAGTTGACACTCTATACTTACCTGTCCACGGAATTCATTGGTACAGTCAACATATATAATGCCATTCGGAGAGTTGGAACAGTGCTTCTCATCACGCATACACTGAAGTACTACTACTGGGCAGTGAATCCTCAGGATCGAAGTGGTATCACGCCTAAAGGATTAGGTATATCATCCCTGTTTATATATTTTGTCATAGATTTTTTTCTTTTCTTTGTTTTAATATATTATTAAATTAATATAATGAATTTATTATTTTATAATGTTATATGTTATTCTTGCAGTTTTTCTGAATATCATCATGGCAAAATTTTATTTTATTCTTGATAATGTTAATAGTTTGTACTGAATTGAGGTTTGCAAGAGGTAACTTGCTACTTTCATGGAAGAATGCTACTTCTGCTCGTGTAAGTTGTTTGCAGAGCAGATATGACTAGGATATTATTAAGGCATAGAAAGTGAGAAGTTCTATGTTAACATATGGTATTGATGCTGAGGCTAATTATCATAATGAGAATGAAAATCCATGGTTTTTGGGAAACAGATTTCTTGTGGTAGTAGGGCGTATATCTACTTCTAATAAATAATATAATGAGGCTATGAAATTTCAGTAATTATTTTCCTGTATAATCAGGAAATTACTGGAGAGGTAATATTCATTTATCATGTCAGAAATTTATAGAAGGTATCAAAATAAAAATTTTGACAAATTGTGGATCTTTTAATTTTAAATGAAACCTGCTTTAGATTGGCTATTGTAAAAGGGAGTTAATCAGCTCATGTAAACTGGCATTTTCAGTTGAACTTAGTGCAAGGGTTCAGAATATGCCCCTTGAACTCAGTTTATCTCCCTCCATCTTCTACGTTGTCTCTTTTCATGTGTTCTCTCCCTTACAGTACCAAGCAGCCACTCTGCTTCACATCCTTACAACTATAAGTCTAGCAAAAGAGTGTCTGCCTGTATTGAACATTTCCAGCTGAAGTCTCCTTGTTGCTCATTGGCTCTGATTGCATCATGGACATAGTCTTACGTGGCAGCTATCTTTCTGATTGCCCATACATGGGCGTGGAAGCCCTTCCTATCTTTGAAATAAATGATCTCAGAGTGAGAATGGGTTCAGTACCCTGATATAAAAATTGAAGGCTGCTTTGAAATCAGGAATTAGATGCTGAGAGTCGTTGTACTTAAATGCTTTGGCTGTTCAGTGATTTATAAATACAGTTTTCATATTAATACAATGTATCTTTATCCTTTTCCAAATCTGCTGCTTCTTTTTTATTTATTTATTTATTTATTTATTATTATTTTTTTTTTCCAAATCTGCTGCTTCTCAGAGGATAAGCTATGTGTAACTTAGAAATATATGACAACACACAGAAGTTGAATGATTTGTTTAAGGTGGTAGTGTTGTGGCAGAGAACTAGGTCATAATTTCCTAATGACTGTTTGATGGTACTGTAGGTATATCATGTACTGTCCTGTGTATTAGTTTTGTATTCTGTCATTGATTTTATAACTGATTAGTGATCTTGGGAAAGTCTCATACTTTAAGTGAGAGAGCTGAACAAAGTATGTGATTCTATTGTAGCTCTGTAACTGATTCTTTGTCTAGGAATTGTCATATGGAACAAATTTTAAGCAATTTTCTTCCTATTTTAATTGATCTATTTGAGGTCTTGGTGGTCTTGTGCTTTGGTGGTCTAAGAACTAGCTGTAAATAGTGATTAGTGGAGGGAAAATTGCAGAAAATATGAAGCAAACAGGTACCTAACTTTAGGATCTTACAACAATGGGTGTTGGGTTTCAAAAGCTTTCTACTTGGGGATTTTTTGTTTGAGACATGAAAATTATTTTTAATGTGAGCCATGTGTGACCAGAGATTTTTTTTAAGAAGGGGAGGAGATGTCAGAGGCGGTCAATATAATGTTTCCTTTCTAAATGAACCAAACTGTGTTGAGCTGTACTTTTTAAAATGTTTGTATTAGCTTATACAAGAGACAGAAGCTTTTTTTTTTATTAACTAAATTCACATATAAGTTTGGATTTTCTTTTGTAAACTTCTGTTACTGTACTAACATTCTCAGAGTCTTTTAAAACAAAATATAAGTGCATATTATTATTGAATACAAATTTTATTGCCTCATTTTCATGTTTTGGAACTCATCTAACCTTAAAAATAAACTCCCTTCATTGTAATTTCAAAGTAACCCATTTTGTACATTTGGAGCACTGTATATACTATTGTATGTGAGATTGAATGTCTTTCTAGAGGCATAAAACTCTTTAAATTGAATAATTGACAAACAGTATTATATTAATATCAACAGAGTGATTTGATATTTATATACATGATGAAATGGTCACCTCAATATGTCTAGTTACCATCTGTCAACATGCAAAGTTGTTACAATATTATTGACTCTATTCCTTACACTGTACATTAAATCCCTGTGATGTATTATTTTATAATGGGAATATTGTACCTCTTGACCTGTTCACCTATTTTGTCTGTCCTCCCATCTTCTTCCTTTCTCCCCTCTGGCAACTGGCAGTTTGTTTTCTGTATCTGTGGATCTGTTTCTGTTTTGGTTGGTTTTGTTCTTCAGATTCTACAAACAAGTGAAATCATATACCATTTGTCTTTCCCTGTCTGACTTACTTCACTTAGCATTATACTTTTTACGCCTGTCCATGTTGTCACAGTGACAAGTTTTCACTCTTTTTTATGGCTGAATAATATTTCTGTGTGTGTGTGTGTGTGCATGTGTGTGTATATGCATATGAACACACACCACATCTTTATCCATGTATCTGTTGATGGATATTTAGGTTACTTCCATATCTTTGCTATGGTAAATAATGCTGTGCTTAACATAGGGATGCACATGCTTTTGAATTAATGTTTTTGTATTCTTTGGATAAATCCTAGAAGTGGAATTGCTGAATTATATGGCAATTTTATTTTTAATTTTTTGAGGCATCTCCATACTGTTTTCTATAGTGGCTGCACCATTTTACATTCCCACCAACAGTGCCTGAAAACTTCTTTTCTCTGCATTCACACTAATGCTAAATACTTCTTGTCTTTTCGATTTTAGCCATTCTGGCAAGTGTGAGGTGAAATCACATTATGGCTTTGATTTGCATTTCACAGATGGTTAGTGATGTTGGGCATCTTTTCATGTGCCTGTCGGCCATCTGTATGTCTTCTTAGAGATTTTTCTTGTTTCTTGAGGTAGGCCTGTTTTGATGTAAACTTCCCTGTTAGATCTGCTTTTACTGCATTTCACAGATTTTGGAACATTGTGTTTTCATTTTCATTTGTCTCAAGGTATTTTTTAATATCCTATTTTATTTATTATTCCATTGGTTTTTTAAGAACATGTTTTCTGGTCTCTGCATTTGTGTTTTTTTCTACTTTTATTCTTGTAATTGATTTCTCGTTTCATTATGGATGGAAAAGACACTTGATAAGATTTTGGTTTTCTTAAATTTATTGAGACTTATTTTGTGGTCTGTCATGCTATTATTGTAGAGGAATGTTTCATGTGCTTGAGAAGAATGTATCTTCTGGTTTTTTGGTGGGACTATTCTGTTGATATCTGTTTGGTATATTTGTTCCATTGTGTTATTTAAGGCCAGTGTTTTCTTACTCATCTTCTGTCTGGATGATCTATCTATTGATGTAAGGGGTGTGTTAAAATCCCCTACTGTTACTGTATTACTGTCAGGTTCTTGTTTTTGTCTAGTAGTATTTGTTTTATATATTACGTGCTCCAGTGTTGGGCACATAAATTTTTATAAGTATTATATCTTCTTGTTGGTTTAATCCCTTTATCATTATGTAATGCATTTTGTCTCTTATAGCTTTTTAAAAAGTCTCCTTTGTCTGATAAAAGTATTGCCAGACCAGTTTTCTTTTTATTTCTTTTTGCATGGTGTATCTTTTCCTATCACTTCACTTTTAGTCTTTGTGTGTCTTTAGAGAGTAAGTCTCCTGTTGGCAGCATATAGAGGATTTTTTTTTTTTTTAAGTTTGAAAGTTTTTACTGACAGGTACATATTTATTACTATTTTATTCATTGTCTTCTCTTGTTTTTCAAGTTCTTCTCTGTTCCTTTCTTCTTTCCTTGCTCTCTTTCCTTGTGATTTGATGATTTTGTTTAATGTTCTGTTTGGATTCCTTTTTATTTTTTGTGTACCTATTAGAAGTTTTTGTTTGTGGTTACCATGAGCTTCATATCTAACAACTTATATATATAGAAACCCATTGTAAGTTGGTGATTCCTTAGGTTCAAATGCATTCTAAAAGTACTACATTTTTACTCTCATCTCCCAATGTTTTATGTTTTTGGTATCATATTTTAAACTTTTTATTTAGTGTATTCCTTAACTAATTATTGTAGCTATAGTTGATTTTATTACTTTTGTCTTTCAGTCTTTATATACTCACTTTTGAAATGAGTGATCCCCCTACCTTTACTGTAAAGGCAGTTTACCTCTACCTTTACATTGCCTTTGCCAGTGTGATTTTTTTCTTTCCTGTATTTTCTTATTTCTAGTTAAAGCCTTTTCTTCTGCTTGAAGAATTCCCTTTAATATTTCTTGTAAAGCATGTATAGTGGTAATGAACTTCTTTAGTTTTTGTTCTTCTGGTAAACTCTTTATCTTCCTTTCAATTCTAAACAATAATGTTGAGGCATATGTCTCTTTAGGTGACTCACTTTTATGTTTCTCATAAATATATAGAAAAAACTCTTAGGAAAGACAGTTTTATACTTTGCGTTGAGGTCTTTGAAACACTAAGTATGTGTGCATATTATTTTTTCAAAGATGGACCACGACCTAATCAAAAAGAAATACTTTCTCTACGAGCATTCTTGTTGATGTTCATTAAGCAGTTAGTGATGAAGGTGAGTTTATACTTCTTCTCTTTTAGCATGTTCCGTATTTTAACTTAAAATTTCACATAAGTTTTTGTTTTTAAGTCTTTGTTTACTCTTTGTTGGGTTATTAGTGTTACACTTTGGAAAATACTCTGAAAGAAACTTGATTCTATGTTTTTTTTTTGTTCTTTTTTACACACATATGGATGTAAATCATTGCAGAATTGGAGATTGATAATTGTCATATATGTTATATGAGTTTCTCTAGGGGTTCAAGTGGATTCATTCTTTCAGTAAATATTTAGAGTTTGTTAAGTACTAGGTATTATTCATGGCAGTAGTGATAGGGTAGTCAATAAGACTCTTCAAGGAGATAACATTTTTAGTGGGTCTCTTGTACTTGACATTCAGATTTTGAGAAAAAATTTCCATATATAAAGGTACCAGAAAGATGCATCAGCCTTTAGAAATTATCACATTTGTCCGATTCTTACTGTGTTGTAGGTAAAGTAAAATTTATTATTTTTAAGAAAGGTATTTTGATTTTATTAGAGAGCAATGTATAAATGTATTTTTTATCAATATTTTATTATTTTCCTATGTCATTTTCTTATTTTTTAGTATTTAATATTATGTTAAGTGGGTCAAACTTTTAGTATAGCTTTTAGACTCATTCCTTATTTCTATTTACAAAAATCTTATTGCTTGATTTTTGTGTTTTTTTCTGTGATTTTGTTTCCTAATTCTTTTTTTTTATAAATTTTATTTTATTTTTTTTCCAGTGTTCCAATATTCATTGTTCATGCACCACATCCAGTGCTCCATGCAATATACACCCTCCATAATACCCACCACCAGGCTCACCTGACCCCCTACCCCTCTCCCCTCCAGAACCCTCAGTTTGTTTCTGAGTCCACAGTCTGATGGTTTGTCTCCCCCTCCGATCTCTCTTATTGCTCTTTTCTCATTTCAGCTTTGTTTTATCATTGATAAATTGGTAGGCTAGGTTAAAAATCTACATACTGAGTTCATATTTAAAAGTGCAATGTTTTCCTCAAGGAACAGTACTACTCCGTTTTTAGTGCCTGACATTTATTTATTTATTTTATTAACATATAATGTATTATTTGCCCCAGGGGTACAGGTTTGTGAATCATCAGGCTTACACATTTTAACTGGTAATTTTAGAAGCTGTTCATTTACTCTCCAAATTTAACAGAAAAAAGAAATAGAAAAGTTGTCTTCTCTATTTAGTGGAGTGATAGTTGTGAATAGTACTCTTTCATCATGAATTATTGGTTTGCTTACTTTGGGATTCTATAGCTTTATTAGATAGCCTGTCATATATGATTCTGAAAACAGGATACTTGATAACATATCTTTGACTTCTACACAGTCTTGAATATAGCAGATCTTTGGTGTTTTCCCTAATTCATGTTTTAAATTTAGATTCTATATTTAATATCTTTGTATATTTATAGCAATTGACCAGGTTGACAAATGTTAGATGTATTATTCATCTTTTAAAAAATCTTTTTAGAATGCATGTATACGATACTTTAAGACACTTATATTATGTTTTTAAAGGATTCTGGAGTAAAGGAAGATGAACTGCAGGCCATTCTTAATTATCTCCTCACTATGCATGAGGTAACATTTGAAATTTATATTTTGGGATTTTATTTTTTGAAGCTGCATTGTGGTCTTTCTTTTAAAGTAAAAACGTTTAACTGATCTTTCATTAATGTAACTATCATGGAGAGTAAAGATACTTAGGACCTAAGTCTTAGCAACTGTCATTTAAATACTCTTTATTACCACAGGATGGCTCTGAGAGTGATCATGAAAAATTTTAAAAAGTTTTGAAATTAGATCTCATTGAATTAATAAGAAAGTATGTCAAAGGGGCACCTGGGTGGCTCAGTGGGTTAAAGCCTCTGCCTTCGGCTCAGGTCATGATCCCAGAGTTTTGGGATCGATACCCACATCCGGCTCTCTGCTCAGCAGGGAGCCTGCTTCCCTTCCTCTCTCTCTACCTGCCTCTGTGCCTACTTGTGATCTTTGTCTGTCAAATAAATAAATAAAGTCTTTAAAAAAAAAAAAAAAGAAAGTATGTCAAAGAATACCTTCATTGTATCTCTAGGAACCAGTGTAACGTGGAAAAATAGGTTATGAAAATGACTAAAAATGTTTAGATTTTCAAATTCATAACATAATCTGCCAACTGATTTTGCATGTTCAAATACTAGTAAGTCAACTTATTTATAATGGGATTTGTAATTAAGTGGTTGCAAAGGAGGTTGAAAATAAGTTGAAATGTTTTGGGTTTTTTTCCTTTATTATTTTGCCCTGGGAAAATGTAATATACTCTGACTTAATCTAATTAAATAATTGAATTAAGTATTTGTTAAATAAGTAAAATTTAGAAATGATGTAATTTCATATAAAGCACAGTATTTCAAATGATAATTACATTTCTGTTTTATAGTTCATATCTTGTGTTTTAATAAATATCTGTTATGATGTAAAATAATGTCTTTTAAAGTCATCAGTAAATGGAGATACTGTTTTGACCTATTGCTCTTGATACGGAAAAGTGGATTAAATTTCTTGACTGGCTCATATTTGACTCAAACATTAAGATTATGCTTTCTTTTTCTCTTGATTAGGGTATTTTATTTGTTGATTTTCTTTACCCAGTATAATAGTTGAAGATTTTTCAACTGAATTTCCTAGTAATGTTGTTGTGTATGATTTTTTTATTAACTCCCTAAGGGACTGAAGTACTTTATAAAGGAGAAACTGGAAATCATGGTGATCTTCTCTATTCTCTTAGTATGTTAATTCAGAAATCTTTTAGGTCTTTCAAATAACACTTTTCCCAAGTCTCAGTGCCCTAGCTCTAGATTATCTGCTTAGTTTACTGAAAATTAGATGTTCAAATAGCTGTAGTTCCAAAGCAGTGAACAAAAACCTTTATACTCCGGGCAATAGAGATAACTAGCTCTTGATAGCTGCTTCCCTTGTCCTTCTTTTTTTGGGTCAGTATTGCCAGATTGGTTCTAAATATGCATATATACTGGAATATTCAACCAAGGCTGTGTAGGATTGTCTTGGAATTGTTTCGGATTTCAGAACTCACATATGCTTCTTTGCTGTTCTGTCAGAATTTTCAAGTTATACTATATACAATAGTATGTTGCCTCAGTAAACACTGATCATCTGTATTTTTAATACTGTCAATAGGTATAATATATGAAAACTATTCCATTATTTCCTCAAAAGCTTGCTGTTGTAACTAGTTTCTTGAGAGGGTCAGTGAATAAAGCATACACTGCCATCAGATTGCTGACATTGATTACCTTATTAAAGGCTCTGGTATGTTTTGCTATAAAAAAAGAAAATAACTTAGTTTCCCCTTTCCTCAATTTCTTAATATATAAACTTTGTCTAAAAAAACCTATTAAGTGTAGTGTATCTATAGAATATTTTCAGGAAATCTCAATACTGTATACTATAAGGGTTGCATTTCTTTGATTATGACATTTGACACATTTGATGATGTGTATTTTGAGTTAGAAGATGAATATATATGTGTAAAGAATGAGCTTGTTAAAAGCAGGTGTATATTGCTTATATGTCCATTATTTTAAGTTACAATTTTTTTCAGATTTTTTGGGAAGTATTCAGTGTTCAAAAAGATTTTTCCTTATTTAAAATAATTTCTATTTTGATTTTAGGATGACAATCTAATGGATGTCCTACAACTGCTTGTTGCATTAATGTCAGAACACCCTAACTCCATGATTCCTGCTTTTGACCAAAGGAATGGATTACGGTAAGAGTTGTATATCAGGGATTTAAATATATTAAATATAAGAGTTTAATTTGGAAATGATAGATGATTCTTAAGTATGGAAAGTACTACTGGATCATATATTATAAATGAATTAAGATATAAGACCCACTTATTTCATGTGTTATGTTTTTTTTTTTTAATGTGTTATGTTTTTTAAAGAAGTCTTAAATTATAGAGGTTGTGTTACTGTTTAATTTGTGAAGACAGATCAGGCAAATCAGGTTAGTATTTTGTATGGTTAATGCTGTTATATAGCTATTATAGAACTGAATTCTTTAGCAGAGTTATCTTTAGGTCCTAGAACAGTAGTAACTAATTTGCACTGCAAGAAAAGATCCCACTGCTCTCTTAAATATTGCTACCTTCATCCCTAATCCCAATCATCATTGTATTAGTCTACTTGGTCTTCTATAACAAAATATCATAGACTGGTTGCTTAGACAACAGAAATTTGTTTTCTTGCAGTTTTGTTTTTTTTTGGAAACATACTCTGAGAAACTAAGTCTTCTCAATGTGTTTAGACTGTTTACATTTAATGTAACTGCTGTTAAGGCTTTATTTTCACCTAGCATTTTATTATTTATTTACCTCTGTAATTTTTTCCTTCAGTTTCTCTTTTCCACTGTTCCTTGTGTTTGAATTCCTTTAGTATTCTTTAAAAATTAATTTGTTTGGTTTTGTATCTATTTCTGCATGTGTTTTTTAGTAGTTACACAAGATTTCACAGTCTACTTTAATATTTTACCTCTTCAAATATAGAACCATTTCAACTATTTATCTCTTTAACCACCATTTTTTGTTACTACCTTTAATGTATCACAAGTCTCTCTAGACAATGATACAGTTTTTAGTTTAACTTGTATGTATTTTAAGAATTTAAGGAAGAAAAATCCCTGTTTACTTTTTGCCAGATATTTACAATTTCTTTTATTCTTTTTTCCCATTCTGGAGGAATTCTATTCACATTTCTTATTGAGTGGTTTTCTTGGAAACAGATTTTTAAATTAAATTTTAAATTTAAATTTAAATTTTTAAATTATTCCTGAATATAATTTTTAAAAAGATTTATTTATTTATTTTAGAGAATGCAAATGGGGGGAAGGGCAAAGAGAGAGAGAGAGAGAAAGAGAGAGAATCTTACGCAGACTCCCTGCTGAGTGCAGAAGCCAAAGCAGGGCTCCATCTCATGAACCTGAGATCATGACCTGAGCTGAAACCAAGACACTCAACTCATTGGACCACCTGGGCTCCCTTCTGAATATAATTTTATCTGGTCTTCATCATGCAAGGGTATTTTTTCTGCATATAGAATTCTTTGTAGAATTCTACTTTTTTCTTTTTAAAGATTTTATTTATTTATTTGACAGACAGATCACAAGTAGGCAGAGAGGCAGGCAGAGAGAGAGGAGGAAGCAGGCTCCCCGCTGAGCAGAGAGCCTGATGTGGGGCTCGATCCCAGGACCCTGGGATCATGACCTGAGCTGAAGGCAGAGGCTTTAACCCACTGAGCCACCCAGGCGCCCCAGTACTTCAAAATATTTTTTGAAGTACCATTGGTACTTAGTACCAGTACCAATGGTACCAACAAGTACCATTGTTCCCTGGTACCCATGGTTTCTAATGAGAAGTGTAGTGTTATTTAAATCTTTATTTGCTAAATAAAATGTACTACATTTTTGTACTTGCTTTCAAGACATTCTTTAGCCTCCCCCCCACACACACTTCCATTGTACTTTTCTTTGTGATTATCACCAATTTTGCAAAGTTTTGGGCCCTTATTTTCCTATTTTTGCTTCAGTTATGTCTTTTCTCCCTTTACTTTGGGTCTTTAGTGACATGAATATTAGGGCTTTTGATGTACACATCCCTGAGCCTCTTTTTAGTTTATTTCAATCTTTTTCCTTTGTTCTTAGGTTTGATACTGTCTATTGATAGCAATATAGCAAGCTTCTCAGCTTGCTATATGTGATAAACTTCATCTTCAACTTTATAGACTTTTTGTTTGCTTTTTTCTTTTTGATATTAAGCTCATCTCATAAATACTTTAAATTTGTACATTTCAGTTGTATAATTTTAAGATCATTAATTTTACACTTTTTTTTTTGAGAACCCTATTTTCTAATTCTGTTAGACTGTGTTTATTTTAACCTTCCAGAGCATATTTATAATAGCACCTTTAATATTTTTGTTTGATAATTACAACAGTTTACCCATCTCATCAGCATTTATTCAGTGTCTCTTCCTGTGAGAAATGGTTATATTTTCTTTGTCCTTTGTATGTTGAGTAATTTTTTAATGTATCCTAGACAATGTGAATGTTATCTTTTATAAACTATGTGTTTTGTTAAAATCCTCTAACTAACCTTGACATTTTGTTTGTTTTATTTTAATAAGAAGGGTCAGACTGCAAGTTCTACCTATCCTTTGTGGGTAGTGGTTCCAGATGTCATTTATTGTAAAAATCTCCCTTGTCCTGCTTTGTGTCTCTCTTGTATGTAATGCACTCAGGGATTAGGTAGAGAATTGGATGATAATTCAAATTTTTTTTCAATTTAGAAAAATTTCTCTGTTCTGGTCCATGTCTGCCTGGACACAAGTGCATCTCCTAGGTCAGTTTAGGACTCTTATGGGTTTTTACAAAGATTTTGAGGATCTTTCTTTCCTGTTTGCTCCTATTCAGGACCACTCCCCCACCCCCCGCCACCTGTACGAACCCATTTTCTTAGTTCCTTTAACCAAAGGACAGTTTTTGTCAGAGTATCAGCCATCTGAGCTTCTAACGTCCACCTCTGAGATAAAGACTCAAATTTGGGTCAGATTTACAAGAGAAAATAAAAATTGAAACTCTTCACTCTATCATGGACAATTCTCCAAATTTTATCTCTTTTACACCAGTGCATCTGCTTTTGTTTGGTCTTCAGAGTACTTAACAAAATTGCTTTTTGTATTTTTTCCCATTGTTTTAAGGTCTAATATGTAAGACAGAGAGGCTGTTACTAGCTTTACGACATCTTGGTTGAACCAGAACTCCCTGTTGATTGTTTAGTTTCTTTCTCCCCCCCCCCACTTTTTTTTAGAGATTTATTTATTTGTTTTAAAGAGAGAGCTTAAGAGAGCGAGTGAGCATGTGTGCATGAGTGGGGCAGGGGAGGGGTAAAAAGGGAGGGAGAGAGAGAGAATACTTAAGCAGACTCCCTGCTGAGCAGGGAGCCCCATGTGGGGCTTGGTTGCTGGACCCTGAGATCATTACCTGAACTGGAATCAAGAGTTGGTTGCTTACCTGACTGAGCCACCCAGGAGCCCCTAGTTTAAAAAATATTTTCTGTTTAATGGTTTTGTAATACTATATTTCCTTTCTTCTTGGTGAACTTTATTATTTCTTACAAGACATGTATGTTAGCAATGAATTTTCCCAGTCTGTTCATCTGAGAATACTTTTACTTCTCTTGATTTTTGGATAATAATTATACTGGATATAAAATTTTAACAGTTTTCTTTCTGTTTGCACTTTGACTGTGGTTTAATTGACTTTTGGCTCCTATTGTTTTTGCTGAGATGTCAGCCTTGTATTACTGTTGTTTTCCGTATGTTGAGTCATGTTTCTCTTGATACTTTTAACTTTTTTTTTTGTCTTTGGATTTTGGCTATATTTTGTTTAGTTGTGATTCTCTTTGTTTTTATCCTTTTGTGGTTTATTGAATTCTTGGATCTGCAAATTAATGTTTTTTTCATTAAATTTTGGAAGATTTACCCCTACAGTTTCTTCAGAAAGATTTTCTTCTGCATTCTTCTTCTAATTCCTTTTTTTTTTTTTTTGGCTCTTGCATTATACCTATGATGGAATACTATAATGTCTCACAGGTTTCTAAAGGTCTGTTAGTTTATGTAATATCATTTTCTCTGTGTTCTTCAGATTGGATAATTTCTGTTGATCTGTTGAAGTTCACAGACTCTGTTTTTTGCCATACCTCTTGTGAATTTTTCATTTTTCGTGTTCACTTTTTAACTCTAGAATCTTAATGTGGTCCTTTTTTTCTTTATTGTTTACTTACTGTTAATCTGTTTTCTTTTAATTATTTGAACATACCATTTTAAAATTAGTTGAACGGGGGCGCCTGGGTGGCTCAGTGGGTTAAAGCCTCTGCCTTCAGCCTAGGTCATGCTCTCAGGGTCCTGGGATCGAGTCCCACGTCGGGGTCTCTGCTCAACAGGGAGCTGCTCCCCCCCCCCAGCTCTGCCTGCCTCTCTCCTTGTGATCTCTGTCAAATAAATAAATATTTAAAAAAAATTAGTTGAACGTATTTATTGCATGTCTTTAAAGTGTTTGCAAAATCTGACATTTAGAACTTGAGTCATTTTATTGATTCACTGCTTTTTAAAAAAATTATGGCTCACACTTTTTAATTTCCTTGCATGCATACTAATTTTGGTTGAAAATGGAGTATTTCAGATAAATATTATAGCAAGTCTGACTTCTGTTTTGTTTGTCCATGGATTGTTGGTATTTTTTTTTTTAAGTTTTATTAGAGCAAGAAAGAGCGAGTGGGCACATGGGAAGCTGGAGAGAATCTTGAGCAGACTCTTTGCTGAGTGCAGAGCCTGATGTGGGGCTTGATCTCATGACCCTGAGGTCACCACCTGAGCTAAAACCAAGTCAGAAGCTTAACAGCTGTACCATCCAGGTGCCCGATTGGTTTTCTTTTTAAAAAAGATTTCATTTTTAAATAATCTCTATACTCAACTTGGGGTTTGAACTCACAACCCTAAGATCAAGAGTTTCATGATTTACTGACTGAGACAATAACCATGGGTTATTGGTTTTTCATTTGTTTTAATAATTGCCGGGGCGCCTGGGTGGCTCAGTGGGTTAAAGCCTCTGCCTTTGGCTCAGTCATGATCCCAGGGTCCTGGGATTGAGCCCCACATCGGGCTCTCTGCTTAGCAGGGAGCCTGCTTCCTCCTCTCTCTCTCTATCTGCCTGCCTCTCTGTCTACTTGTGATCTGTCTGTTTTAATAATTGCCTTGTCTAATGTCCAGAATTTGTTTACTCCATGGCATGCAGTATCTGGTTTCTCAGTTTGTTTTTTATTTATTTTTTAATTTCTTTTCTGTTTTCTCTCCCTTTCCCTCTCAGCTGAGATGGTTGTTTGGGCATTAGCCCTATCAACAAGGCCATGGACTCTTAATTTTCTTAACTTAGTGTGTACTAATGTCTCAGTAATAAATGCCTCTTAATTTTTTGTTTTGCTGATTTAAAGGTTACATGTGAAAAGTTTAATTTTATTTCTGTCTTTTTTTTGTGGAGGGAAATGCTGACTTCCACATTGGCATTAATGGAAGTCATTCTTGCCTTTTTTTTTTTTTTTTTAATAGTATGCTTTAAATTTTGGTTCCTTTTCAGTTTTTTACTTATGGTGAATAAATGAAAAATCTGTAACTTGCACGAATATATGGAAATGTGAATAATTAGTTCAGTCATTTTTTTAAAAAAACACTGGATAAAGAGGCTTATTGAATATTTATATTATATAGAATAAAAATAACTTGGGAATGATGGGTAGGTAGTTCTTTTAAATCTAATTGGAGATCTGTGGAAATATTTTTTGGCTCTAGAAATTCAGTATGAGATTTTCTGAATTGTCAATTTTCTTTCTTTCGGTCTTTCTTTCTTGTCTTTCTCCTTTTCTGCCTGTCTGCTTGTCTTGTCATTCCGTCATGCTTTCCATCTGTTTTTCTTCCTTCTTGATTTCTTTCTTGAGTTAAAGAAACAGAGAATCCAAATGGAGCATTGATACATAATTTCATTATCTGTTTATGATTACACTGCTACCTAAAATTATTACCATAATTTTTAAAGGCCAACATGAAAAGAGCACAAGTATATATTTAGTGAAACTTTCATACTAACTGAAAGTCAAATGGAGTGTAACATAGGCTCAAACTGAAAAACATGGAGAAATTTTGAGGAGGGGATAGTCTTTCCTGGTGCCAGGAAATAGGAATACCAAACTGCATCGTAGAAGTCAGTAACTTCTACAGATTTTAAGTGGCAATTTGGTTTCCATTAAATGACAGAAATTTTCTCATGTACTTGGTAAACATAAACTGTTTTCCACCATCACATCACGTAGACATTATCTCCGATATCTTGGAGCACTTATTTTTCCTTAGAATTGACTATGTTTCTTGATGCAGTATCAGTCACACCCTAGGTCTTGCTTAAATTTTAAGTATTAAATTTTTAATTTTTGGAGTCTAATAAGCTTTTACCATGTATTTTCATGTCTGTGAACTGATTGAAATAATGTTACTTTTCAAATGTCTCTTTTTGGTATTTCTATTACCTGAATATTTTCTTATTTGCAAATGCTGTAATATGCATGCTGCAATATTTTTCAGTTCAGAAAAATAGATATATATATTAGAATGTCCATAAATTTTCTTTGTATATATAGTCATAGTAAATAGATTATATGAAAATATGTCCCAATTTTTAATAGTGCCTCTTACAGATTACTCTTAATATCTTTCATATACTTTTTTCTATTTCCAATAGAGAAATGTACATATATTTATAAATATTTTATAGTTAGAAAAATATATGTGTCATTGAAACAGTACAGGATTTTTCTGCTCTAATGTGAGAAATGTTTTTTGTGTTAAATTGGGACTCAACTTTGGTCAAAAAGTGGAATATGCTCACTTGGTTTTATGGAATTTAGTGGTTATGTTTAGTTGATAAACTAATTGGATTCAGCTTTAGTGAGAAATATTCAACACTTAAAAAATTATTATAGCATAAATATGAGGTGTATAGATCTAATTGTAGTCATTTAGGTCTTTTCATGTTATTAATGCTAATAAAATATTTTTTGAAAATAATTAGTTCTATCTGGAGTTCGTCTTTTGGTGAAATCATTGTGATTTCAACCAAAAATTATTTGTTAAGTTAAACTACAGCAAGCATAGATTAATTCATTCTATGTTAAAATGTCTTAGAGTGTTGTGTTTTTTAAACCAGTATTAAAGTTATGTTAATATTTCTTTTACAGACAATTTAATTTTTATTTTACTAAATTTAAATCACGAAGGAAAAAAACTTATCAGTATTGTACTAATGATCAAATGTTAGTTTTGATAGTATGATTTGTATTAAAAATGACTAGTTTCACATATCATTTTATAAGATTACAATGTATTATGGACCTAGATATTTTAATTAATATTTTAACAGGAATCAACCTTCTTTTTATGTATTTCCTCTTCTGTCAGCCACTAGAGGATCAAGGCTTTTATTTTTTGTTCATAATTATTTTTTTCAGACTTAGTTATTAAGCATTAAGATTTTTATCTAGGAGGATACTTGAAAATCTTAGTAGTTTTAAAAATCATAAACGTTTCTGATTTTTTTTCTAAGTGTTTATGAGGAAAAAGTAATATAATGAAGTAAATTGAACATTATTAATGTAATTGTTTATGATACTCAAATTTTGCTATACTTTGTTTACACTCAAATCAGTGTTCTCTGGCTGAATGCCCTTGGAGATGGTTTTAAAAATTAAAATAGATTACTATGTAAATTTTGAGAATTGAATGTGAAATTTATCCCTTTTTTTTTTTTAAGATTTTATTTATTTATTTGACAGAGAGAGAGAGATCACAAGTAGGCAGAGGCAGGCAGAGAGAGAGAGGGAAGCAGGATCCCTGCTTAGCGGAGAACCGGATGCGGGGCCCGATCCCAGGACCCTGAGATCATGACCTGAGCTGAAGGCAGAGGCTTAACCCACTGAGCCACCCAGGCGCCCCTGAAATTTGTCTTTAGATATCATTTATGTTTTAACCCTTTTGCTTTTTAATTATTTTTTGATTATCATTCATTACCTGTTGTCATTATTCATTATCCTGTTCTCTTTCTTTTAATGATAAGAATTATTCACAGATTTAAATATGTGTTAGCATTAAACAATGGTTTCTTTGTACTGATTTTAAAATAAATGTGGTAGCTTCCAAAGGGCATTGTTAAGCCTGTGGTAGAGGAAAAATTGTGACTCAGAACCAGTTTTATACCAAATAGTTTGAATAAAAACATTTATGAGTACAGTATAAACTACCATTATTTTCTAAGTATTTTAACTTGTTATCATTTTTTGGTCTTCATTAAAAGGAACAATAACTAGTGAGATTTAAGCAAAAATTTTAAAGGCTTTTTTAAGGAAGAGTTTTATGTTACAAAATTTAGAGGGAGGTATAGACATTTCCCATATTACAACCCCTGTCCCCACAGATGTATACCCTCCTTGATTATCAGCATACCCACCAGAATGGTAGAGTTGATGAACCTGCATTTACACATGACAATCATCCAGAGTCCATAGTTCACATTATAGTTCACTCTTGGTATTGTACATTCTGTGGATTCGGACAGTTGTATGATGGCATGTATCCATCATCAGGTTGTTATACAGAGTACTTCCACTGCTCTAAAAATCCTCTGCTTGTTTATCCCTTTTCCACCCACCCCCAAGCTCTGACCCCTACAGATCTTTTTACTATTTCTATAGTTTTCCCTTTTCCAGAATGTCATGTGTTTGGAATCATGCATATACAGCCTTTTCACACTGGCTTCTTTCCCTTAGTAATATGCATTTAAGATTCCTCCATGTCTTTTCATGGCTTGGTAGCTCATTTTTTAGTGCTGAATAATATTCCATTGTTTAGATGTTCATAGTTTATCCATTCATTTACTAAAGGACATCTTGGTTGCTTGCAGATTTTGGCAGTCATGAATAAAAGTGCTGTAAACATGCATGTGAAGGTTTTTGTATGGACATGTTTTCAACTTCTTTGGGTAAATAACAAAGAGCACAGTTGCTGATTCTATGGTAAAAGTGTGTTTAGTTTTGTAAGAAACTCTGAAACTGTTTCTTTTTATAAGAAACTCTCAAAATCTCTTTCACCAGCATTTGGTGTTGTTGGTGTTCTAGGTTTTGTTCATTGTCATAGGTATGTAGGTATGTATATGTCATAGGTATCTCTTTTTAATTTGTATTTCTCTGATGACATATAATGTGGAGCATCTTTTCATATACTTATTTTCCATCCATGTATCTTCTTTGGTAAGGGTCTGTTAAGTTCTTTGGCTCACTTAAAAATAGTTTTTTTTTTTATTTTTGAGTTTTTAGAGTTCTGTGTATATTTTGGATAACCGTTTCTATTTTTTTAAGATTTATTTATTTGACCTGGAGAGAGAGTGAGTGAGAGAGAGATAGCACAAGCAGGGGAGTGGCAGGCAGAGGGAGAGGGAAAAGCAGACACCCTGCTGAGCAGGGAGCCCGATGTGGGGCTCGATCCCAGGAAACTGGGGTCATGACCTGAGCTGAAGGCAGATGCTTTACCGACTGAGCCACCCAGGCGCCCCATGGATAACAGTTCTTTATCAGATGTGTGTTCTGCAAATATTTTCCCCCAGTCTGTCTTGTCTTCTAATTCTCTTGATGTAGTTTTTTGCAGAGCAGAAGTCTTTAATTTTAATGAAGTCCAGTTTATCAATTATTTCTTTGTAGACTGTGTCTTTGGTTTTGTATCTTGTATCACCATACCCAAGGCCATCTATGTTTTTTCTTGTCTCCTAGGAGTTTTATAGTTTTGTCTTTTACATTTTGGTCCATGTTGTAGTTTATTTTTATGTCTAAAATTTGAATGTGGATATCTACTTGTTCCAGCATCATTTGTTGAAAGCATATCTTTGGTCCGTTGTACTGCTTTTGCCCTTCTTTGGTCAATGAGAAGTTGACCACATTTATGTTGGTCTATTTTTAGGCTCTTTATTCTGTTCCATTGATTTTTTTCATGTATTCTTTTGCCAATATCATACTGTTTTGATTTCTCTACCTTTATAATATGTCTTGAAATCAGGTAGTGTTGATTTTCCAACTTTGCTCCTCTCCATCAGTAATTATGTTGGCTGTCCTGGGCTTTTGCCTCTCAATATAAACTTTGAATAGTTTCTTGATAGCTATAAAATAACTTTTTGGGATTTTTATTGGAATTGTATTCAATCTATAGATGAAGTTGGGAAGAACTGAGATCTTGAGAGAATATTGAGTCTTCCTATTTATGAATATGGATTCCATTTACTTAGCTTTTCTTTGGTTTTATGCATCAGTTTTATAGTATTCCTCATGTAGATCTTGTACATATTTGGGGGGGGTGCTACTGTAAATGGTATTGTGTTTTTAATGTCCTATTCCCCTTGATTATTGTTGGTGTATAGGAAAGGAGTTGACTTTTGTATATTAACTCTGTATTCTCCAGCCTTGGTATAATCGCTTATTAGTTCCAGGATCTTTTTGGTTCTAGATTTTCTTCATTGATGATCATGTCACCTGTGAACAAAGACAGTTTTATGTGTTCCTTCACAATCTGTATACCATTTATTTCCTTTTCTTGCCTCACTGCATTAGCAAGAATTTCTACTACAATGCTAAAAAGGGGTGGTAGAGAAGACATCCTTGCCTTGTACCTGATCTTAGTGGGAATCCTTGGACTTTCTCCCTATTAAATATATTAGCTGTAGGGTTTTTTTTTTTTTTTTTTTTGGGGTAGTCCTTATGAACTTGAGAAAAATTCCCCTTTATTCCTAGTTTATTTAGAGTTTTTAACATGAGTGTATGTTAGATTATGTCAAATGTTTTTTCTGCATCTATTGATATCAGTAATTTTCTTATCTAGAGGATACTTTAATTGATCTTATGATAGGTTATACTAATTGATTAGCAAATGGTGTACCAGCCTTGTATCCCTGGGATAAATTTCACTTAGTTATGGCATATAATTTTATATATTTATTTATTTACTTATTTATTTTCATTGAATTAGTTAATATTTTCTTGAGGATTTTTTCATCTTTGTTAATGAGGTATTTTGATCTGTAGTTTTCTTGTAATGTCTTTCATTCTTTTACTTTGGCTTTGGATAATGTTGGCTCACAGAATGAGTTATAAGATATCCCTTCTGCTTCTATCCTCTGAAGGAAATTGTAGAGAACTGATACAGTTCTTCCTTACATTTTCAGTAAAATTCACCAGTAAACCTGTCTGGGTCTGACATTTTCTGTTTTGATAGGTTATTATTTATTGATTCATTATCTTTAGTAGTTATAAACCTTTTTAGATCATCAGTTATTCCTTTGTGAGTTTTGGCAGAATGTCTCTTTTAATGAATTGGTCCATTTCATGTAGGTTATATAATTTGTGGTCATAGTTATTCATAGTATTCCATTATCCTTTTTATGTTCATGGGATCTATAGTGATGTTCCCTCTTTCATTTCTGAAGGTACTAAATGGTGTTCTCTATTTACATTATAGTTAGGCTGGCTAGAAGCTTATCTATTTCATGGTTCTTTTCAAAGCAGCTTTTGGTTATGTTAATTTTCTGTTGATTTCCTATTTTCATTTTTGTTGTTTTCCACCCTAATACTTATTTTATATTTTCCTCTGCTTACTTTGGATTGAATATTCTCTTCTTTTTTTAGTTTCCTAGGAAGCTTGATTAGTGATTTAAGTCCTTTTCTAGTATATGCATTCAGTGCTATAAATTTCCTTGTAAGCATTGCTTTTGCTGGATTTCACAAATTTTTATAAGTTGTATTTTCATTTAGTTTCATATATATTTATGTTTTTTTTAAAGTTTCTTCTTTGACCTGCATGTTATTTTTAGTGTGGTGTTACTGTGTGGTGGTGTTGTGTTTTTAGTGTGTTGTTTAATATCCAAATATTTTGGAATTTTGGAGCTACTTTTTATTACTGATTTCTAGTTTAATCCCATTGTTGTCTGGGAGCAAACAATATATAATTTTTAATCTTTATGTTTGTTTAGGTATGTTTTATAGCCTTGAATGTGGTCTACTTGGTGAATATTATGTGTTAGCTTAAGCAAAATGTGTATTCCGCTTTTACTGAATGACATAGTCAATAGGTGTCAATTAAGGACAGTCAGTTGATGGTATTGTTGGGTTCAGTTATGTCCTTACTGATATTCTGCCTAGTGGATCTGTTTCTGAGAGGAATTGTAAAGTCTCCAACTAGAGTTAGTGTATTCATCTATTATTTCTCCTTGTTAGGTCTATCAGTTTTTATACCATATTGTTTTATATTCTATTGTTAGGTACATACATGTTACAGACTATTATATCTCAATGGAGAATTGACCCCCTTTATCATAAGCAGTGCCCTTCTTATCTCTGATACTTTACTTTAAAGTCTGCTTTCTCTGAAATTAATGTAACTGTTCTTTTCTTTTGGTTAGTCTTAGCATGTTATATTTTTCTCCATTCATTTACTTCTAATCTGTATAAGTCTTCCTATATAAGTGGGTTTCTTGAAGACAGCATATAGTTGATATGCTAGTTTTTAAATGTCAGGGATGTATATTCACTTATATCTTAGTTGAAAGTAGGTTTATAATCATGAATATGTTAAAATGCACATATATACCTACATGTTTTAAATCTTTAGTTTTGGAAAATATACTTAGCAATTTGTTTTTAATTTTAATTGCTTCAGTGTCATCTATAAGCTTATGGCATCAACAAGTGAAGGAATCAGAGTACAAGCTCTCAAGGCAATGGGCTATTTTTTAAAGCACCTGGCACCAAAGTGAGTATAGAATGAATGAAATCTAAAATGGGCTGTGGTATATTACTTTTTTTTTTTAATAAATCTTTGGAATAGTATTTGTGTTCTGTGATTTCTCTAGTTCCTCTTTTATTTTTATTTATAAAATCTATATAAACGTAATCCCATTTCTATATATTAAAAACAAAGTGGAAACAGGAGTATATACTTTGTTTTATATAAAATTTAAATTTTCCTTTTGTTTCTTGTCATTATAAGAATACATTTGTATAAATGAAATTTTAGAAATGATGGAGACTTCATTTCAGGTGGGTTGATTATCATGTGCTTTATCTGACATTTTAACTTCAATGTTTGTCATAATATGTTGTTCTATAAAGATAATTCAAAACTAAAACTTCTTTTTTTTTCTTAGCTCTGCATATCCTACCTGTTATTCCTTATACCAGGGTTGGTTTATTATAAAAACTAACAGTGTGGCATTAGAGAAGTGTTGGCAAACGGTGGTCTTTATGTGGATCCAGTTGGCTTCCTGTAAATAAAGTTTTGTTGGAACACAGCCACAATCATTTATTTGCTTATTATCTGTCGCTGTTTTCAGATTACAACAGCAGTGTTGAGTTGTTGCTACAGAGACCATATGGTCTACAAAGCCTACAGTATTTACTGTCCAGCCACTTGCAGAAAAAATTTGATGAATCCTAGGGTAGAGTTAAAGTTTATGATACTGTAGTTCGTAAATTTTTGCTTGGAAGTTTGATTTTTGTGTATTTATCTTCACAATATTCATTTTCTTAATTCTCTTTCATTTTTTTCTACCCTTTCCTCCAAATTGTTTTTCTTCTTAATGACTTATTGGGTCTTAGATTATCCATAGTAGAGCTCAGCTTAATGCTGATGGAGAGTAGAAACTAGTTAATAAATAATTGCTCTGGAGATTTTCGTGGAGATTTTTGCAGTGCTGTGAACATAGCCAGTCTTGTATTTTTTTTTTTTTTAAACTGTAGCTGTGCTTACCCTGTAGTTTGCATTTCTGTCCTTAAAGATTTTGTGACCTTATGAATTTTAGGTTGAAGAAAATTTGGAGTTATTGAGTTGGAATTTGTTGATGATGTGAAAAACATTTTTCTGTCTTCATCCAACTTGCATTCTAAATAGTGGAGAATAATCTGCATTTGGTTATTTCTTTTTATGAAATTGCAGAAGAAAAGCTGAAGTCATGCTTGGACATGGATTATTTTCATTGCTAGCAGAAAGACTCATGCTTCAGACAAATTTAATCACAATGACCACATACAATGTTTTGTTTGAGGTAGGAAATATATAGAATTTAATTTTACTAATTTCTTATTTTGAGAGTGCCTGTATAATTTAGTTGATGAAATAAGATAATTTAGGTTTGATACACAATTTTGAAATTAGTTATATGAAGATGTGGCTGCATCTTAAATCTATTAATTATGAATTATTAAACCATAATATATCTCTGTTAAGTATTTCTTCCATTGTATTGACTATTTGATGTCTCATTTTGTAATTAATTAAAAATAGAGTCATAATGTTGAAATTATTTATTTTATATAATGCAGAATATATTTACCATGATAGCATTGTATTGTATACTTAATATTGATTAGTGCTGTACTTAAAGTTCATTAATAGCCATGGTAGTACAGTGATTATGCTAATATAAATCTATTGTTTTACTTCTGTAGATTCTTATAGAGCATATTTGTACTCAAGTGATACACAAACAACATCCAGATCCTGATTCTTCAGTAAAGATACAAAATCCTCGTATGTATTTTATTTACTTTTATTTTTGTTTGTTTTTGTTTTCTCCAGCTTTATGGAGTATAATTGACATATAATACTCTATAAGTTTAAGGTTTACAGCCTCATGTCTGATTTATCTATATGTTGTGAAATGATTACACAGTAAGGTTAGTTAACACATCCATCACTGCAAAGTTAGAATTTTTTGTGTGTATGTGTGCTGAGGACTTTTAAGATCTGTTTTCTTAGTAACTTTCCATTATACAATACAGTATTGTTAAGTGTGGTCACTTAGTGTGTACTAAGTGTGTACATTAGATCCCTAGAACTTACCCACCTTATGATTGGAAGTTTGTATCCTTTCAGTACTTTCACTCATTTCTCCTCTCTTTTTTTAATACTCTTAATAACTACTTTTTGCTAATAAAAAGAAAGTCACTGGGAAAAGCCTGAAGGTGATAATGTTGAAAACATACTGTTCAAAGAATATTTCATTATAGGCAATGAAATAATACTAGTTTTATTGTTGGTTAATGTTGAGTATAAATTCAAATTGACCTTAGGTTATATAGAAATATTTATATAGAGGTTTTGAAGAATTGTATGTGTAAGATACTGATTTCATGTATGTTCAGATTTTCAATAAAGTTTTTATTGTACTGTTTTTGTGATGTCAGGCCAAATTACATGAACCATGGATGTACCTTTCATCTCAAATTTTTGTCAAGTTAAGAATACCACATTTGGAATTGAAAAATATCTGCTTTCTTTATTGTTTATGAACTTAGTCTTGTCTAACAGTCTTTTCTTTGATATTTAGATTTCTTAAGCACTTACACAAAGTGTACATTTTTCATCTTTTTAAGATTATTGACATTAAAATAACTGGTTTGTAGAGTTTTAAAATTTAATTACCTTTTGGATGGTGAATTGTGTTTATGGTACTCTCTTTCAGTACTAGTTTTAAAAACACATTTCTGAAGCCTAGTTTTCTTCAGCCTTCAGGGAGACTTGATGTCATTATTTTAGAGAGTTAAAAAAAGAAAATCTTGACTGTATTTATATAAATGTAAAATATATTTTATGTGATTATGGGGAAGATGGCTTATTGAAGTAAGAATTTTAGAATATATTATCTAATATGTAGAATTAGACTATATTTAAAAATATATATTTATAATATAAAAGAATTTTAGAATATATTAGAATATATTATATAGAATATATATATAAATATAAAATATATTTTATGTGATTATGGGGAAGATGGGTTATTAAAGTAAGAATTTTAGAATATATTTAGAATATATCTAAATAAAGAATATTTAGAATAATTTTAAAGTATATAAAATATTAGACTATATTATCTAAATATTTAGAATTATACTTAGAATATTTAGAATCTATAATATTACAATATACTAATATATCTTTAGAATATTAATATATTTAGGATAGATTAAATTAAGAATATATACTAAATAGATTAGAATATAATTATAGAGTATACATATAGAATAATATAGGTAATACACTGTCTCAGAAAAGACATACCATAGAGTATGGTTTTTAAAAACATAAGCTGCCTGGCTTTTTATCTTGTCTATGACTTTGGGTAAATTATTTAATTTCTGTGTGCCTCACTTTTCTTATCTCTAAAATGGGGATAATAACAGTATTTACCCATCACTGTATATGGGTTAATACCTGTATTTTCTTAAAACAGTGGCTCAAAATAGCATATTTCTTAAAAGTAGTTGTTAGTCTTATCATCATTATCATTATTATGATTATCGTCCTCATGGTTTTCATTGTTCAGGTAGAGAAATTTTTAGTTTGTCATTAGAAGAATTCAGAAATTACTCCCCAAATGTCTTTCATTGTATTTATTGATAAAGTAGCTTCATACTTGCTGTTTTGTACTTACTGCTTCAGAATCACCAAAGAACATTGGCAAAGGCTAATTTAGAAGTTCTCAATTGTAACTGGGTAAAAACTCATTTAACTTTAGATTTAGGGTTATAGCTGTTCTTGTTTCTTTAAAGTTCTGTATTTAAGTATATATTTTAAAGAATTTTTTTTTTCCTTAAAGCTAAGTATTAGAAATTTAGATAGTGTTATATTTAAGACCATTACAGTAGCCGTTTCATTTGTATTTATTTGGGGTGTTGAATAGGTTTTAATTTCTGTTGAGTTTTTAATCTAATTTTAGTTTTGAACTTCTGGAAGAAAATCTCGATAACTTTTAAATTTCATGATAAAGGAAAGGCTATATGCATACCAGGAATTTTGTTGAAGAAGCTGAGTTTTTTCTGAGATTCTGATTATAGCTTTTTTTTTTTTTAAGATCAACTTTACTTTTTGGCAGAGATTGTGAGAGTTGTCAGTAGTTTTACTATTATTTAATTCATTTATAATTGATTTGATTTAATGTAAAATTCAACTTTTATACATTTGTAATGACAAAATATAAATTCCCTTTCTTATGGATGCTTTCTAATGAATGTATTATTACTCTTTTCTGCAGATTTTTTTTTTTAATAACAAAAATGGATGTTTTCAGTAGACATATATGTCAGGGAAACTAGAGAAATATATTAATGATATTTCATCATGAACTTTTTGTGATATTTTGGTTTTTATTAATTTATGAATTGTCTTACAGAGATACTAAAAGTAATTGCAACCCTGCTTCGAAATTCTCCCCAGTGCCCAGAGAGCATGGAAGTTCGCAGAGCCTTTCTTTCTGACATGATTAAACTTTTTAATAACAGTAGAGAAAACAGAAGGTAAGTGGGATCAGAAAGCAATTATTTGCCCTATTCAAGTCCAGGTTTGAGTGAAACCATTTTTTTCTAATAAGAATTGTTTTAAAAAATACTGTGAAATGAATTTTCCATATGCTTTTTTCATTAGAGGTATATAGATAATGTACCATACATTTAACTGAGTTTTCAGTACCCCTGTCTTTAATTGTTTTAATACATACACAGAGGTGCCTTTTTTGGGTTTATTTTGTTTTAAACTTTTACTTTTTAGAATTCTTAGGGATAAGTTTGTCCCCCCCCCCCAGTAATTCAGTATCCTTTTATAATTTTCAGGAGCTTGCTACAGTGTTCTGTATGGCAGGAGTGGATGCTTTCTCTTTGTTATTTCAATCCTAAGAATTCTGATGAGCAAAAGATAACAGAAATGGTGTATGCCATATTCAGAATCCTACTTTACCATGCAGTCAAATATGAGTGGGGTGGCTGGCGTGTGTGGGTAGACACCTTATCAATCACACATTCAAAGGTAAGTTTTTTTTTTTATGAAAATGTATTTTAGTGTTTTAAATGTCTTAAATTTTGATTTTACTCATTATTCTCTGAAAGCGCAGTGAAAGGAACAACTAAAAAAGGGAATCTCTAGACAGAAAGTTTTTCCAACGTTTTTAGAATCAAAATATGTTTTTCAAATGTTATTTTTATGTATGCCTAACTTAATAAAGTGAAACCTCATGCCACAACATAAACATATTTTTGTAGATATGGTTCTCTAAATTTTAGGGTACTTTGAAGCTTTTGAACACAAGGTGGCGCAGTATAGTCAAAGATGAGACGTTATTCTAATAACGTAAGGTGGTTGAGTAAATAGAAAAGCTCAGGCTAATGTTTGATCTTTGCTCACATTACAGTCAGTTAAAAAATTGATTTGAAAGAAGCTGCTAGTCTTTTTTTTTTTTTTTAACCTAAGCCAGTGTAAGTTAGTTATTTATGGATGGCTTTTGTTTGAAATTGTTTACAAAATATTCTAGACACACAAAAAGGTATAAAGAATAATATATCTATCGGTATTTATGATACTGGATTCTCCATCCCAGTTGCTTTGTCTGTCATTGTTAGCCCCTCTCTTTCCCCGCTAACCTTAATTTGGATGTTTCATTGTTTCTGTTTCTTATATATATTTTTAACAACACACACATGTCTAAACACTAAAGAATTTTACTTTTTATGTTTATACTTAATATAAATGGTATCATATTAAACACATTTTCTGTAGCTTGCTGTTTTTACTTGTCATTGTTTGAGATTCATCCACATTGACCCATGTAATTGTGTTCATTTTCTCAGTTGTGTTGTATTCCATGGCATGGCTTTATTCATTTACCGGTCAATGAGTATTTTTGATACATTTTGTATATATTTGGAAGTTTCCCTTTCTATATTCCTAGAAGTGGACTTGCTGACTTGTAAGATGCAAGTGTTGAACATTAGATAATAATGCAGACTTTTTTCCATTTCTGTGCTTGCTGGTGATGTGTAAGTTCTCATTACTTTGCATTACTTCATTACTTGGTTTGGCTGAAGTTTTAAAATTTGCAAATTTGACAAATTTTAAATGTTGAATTGCCATAATTTTAATTTATATTATTGTGTCATAGGAACTTTACAGATATATTCTTGTCTTAATCTCTTGCTTGCTCTATTATTTATGAATATCTTCTGCCAGTTGTGGTTTAGTGACTTAATTTTTAGAGTTTCATATTTGTATCTTCTGAGGAAATTTTACATTTCAAATAATTAATGCAGTAAAATTTGTTAATTTCTTTTATGGCTTATGTACTTTGTATCTTGTTCACAGCTCTTCCTGTATTCAGAAGGAATATAATTTATATAAATTATAAATTGACTAGAAGGAATAAAGAATAGAAATGATACATTTGATATATCTTTAAATGTTTTATTGACTATCATAGCTATTTCTCTGAAATATTTTGCCATTCTTTTGGAGTATATTATTTCCTAAATATATATTTTTAGGTGTTTGAATAATTTTTAGTTATTTGAATGTACTTAAGAGTTATTTATTCTGCTTTCTCATTACTTAATGAGAGGAAGGTATATTACTATCATAAGGATTTACAAAGATAGCTTAGATTGGAAGATACCACTACTAATTTATGTTTGTAAGATACATTTTATAAAATCAAGTCTTTCCATTGCTAAATTAAAAAAAAGACTTGATTTTATAAAATGGCTTTTAATCACTCCATTTTTAGCTTACCAGTTTTGTCTAAGGCTGGGTTCAGTCAAATATGGCCTGAGAGTCAAATCTAGCCTAATGGGTTTTTGTAAATAAAGTTTTATTGAAACATAACTACCTCCATTTATTTATATATTTTTCTCTGGCTGCTTTCATGCCACAGGTATTTAGTATTTGCAACAGAGACTGTATGGCTTCCAACCCTAAGATATTTACTATTTGGTACTTTACAGAGATTGTTTGCAATCTCTTATCTAACTTAATTTAGTTTGTGCTGGTGCCCAGATTTTTTTTTTTTTTTTTTTTAAAGAAGGCTGCTACATTCTTTTTTTAAAATTAACATATGTATTATTTGCCCCAGGGGTATACAGTCTATGAATCATCAGGCTTACACGTTTCACAGCACTCACTGTAACACATACCCTCCCCAATGTCCATAACTCCACTTTCTGCTAGTATTGTTTTCCTCTTTATAAATGATCATGAGAAGAACAGGATTGAGTTTGGGTCTTATATACATTGGATTGGATTTCATATCTATGTGGGGAAATTCTAGGTTAGCAGAGTGCCAGTATAAATTAGATTTTTCAGATTTTCAAAATGGTGTAAATTCAGTCTTCTTTCTATGCACTTCTGTTTGTTCAAGTCCTTCAGAAGAATGGCTAGAGGAGTATAATCTTGAGAGCAGTAGTATTACAAAAGTATAATCTTGGGAGCTTGGGAAACCTTTTTAGCAAGGTATGAGGTCCTCCTTTCCCAGCTACATATCTATTTGAAAGTGGGTTTTTTTTTTCATATACATAGACCAAAACAGTATATAATACAACAGATTGAATATAAGAGCAGATATTAGAATGCAACCATCATCTATTAAGCTAGAATTTCGAGATTTGCAAAAATGTGAAATCCTAGCACTCTTCTCATTATTTTGTTTTGAAAGTCTTTTTTCAAGAAATGTTCATAGTAATGTAATCCTTTTTGTTGTTTTAAAGTTAATTAATATTTTTAAAATTTCTTACGCCTAATTTCTAATATGGTAAGTAGTAATAGTTATACCTCATATAAATAAAACGTTTTGGGGAGCCTCAGTACTTTTAAGAGTGTAAAGCATCCTGAGACAAAACATCTTGAGAACTGCTGAAGTCATAGGGTATTTAGGGCAGTAGTCTAGTCTCTTGAATTTTCTACGTACAAAATAAAGAGGCTGGACTATGAAGTACCTCAGGTATCTTTGAACTTTTGAGCATTTATTTATATCCAGTTACCAATCCATTTATATAAGTAATAAAGAGAATATGGGGTTTGGACATAGAGTAGTTCTGGCTTTGAATTCTGGTGTGTAGTAATTTTTACTTGTATAAACTCAGGCAAGTTTCTAAAATTTTCTTAACCATAAGTGTCTAATATAGAAATGGTCAATGAGGATATATATGTGAAGTTAATGAAAGAAGTAACAGAAAATAGAATGAACTATTCAGTGACTATTTTCCTTTGTTAAAACTCTATCATTCTGGGGCGCCTGGGTGGCTCAGTGGGTTAAGCCTTTGCCTTCGGCTCAGGTCATGATCTCAGGTCCTGGGATCGAGCCCCACATCGGGCTCTTTGCTTAGTGGGGAGCCTGCTTCTCTCTCTCTCTCTGCCTCTCTGCCTACTTGTGATCTTTCTCTGTCAAATAAATAAAATCTTAAAAAAAACAAACAAACTCTATCATTCTTCCTAGTCATGTTTTCATTCTCACTGTCAACATTCTAGTTCAGGCCCCAAGTCACTTCATGTTTGATATAAATCCAACTTTTAAAATGAGGAATTACTTATATCCCCAATAATTTGTGTAGCAATATATGCTGTGAACAGTTACAGTGGAAGAATTGTGACTATCCAGCTTAACATGCTGTGTGGTTCTCCCTATCCAATCCCCACCCCAAACCTAATCACCATTTTGAATTTTGTGCTTATCATTTCCTTCTTAAAAATCATTAAAAAATGTATTCCTAAGTGATATATTATCTAGTTTCCCCTATATTTATAGTTATGAAAATGACATAAAAAAAAGAAAATGACATCATACTTTGTGGATGCTTCTATTACTTTTTTTCTCTGTCAAACCTTTTATTTTTAAGATTTTTTTTTTTTTATTGTCACATATAGCTTTGGTTTGTTCATTCATAGTGTTGTGAATAACTGAGGTGTTCAAAGGCAGTCGTTTTCCTATAGTGGTCAGTTTAATACTTATAACTGTGGCTTACAGTAAGAAGTTTATAGTAGCCACATATGTATGTAGATGGACTCACAGAAATCCTCCTCCTCTCACACACCTGAAACCTAGGTTTCAGGAGACAGTATTTGCCCTTACTAAACTTTGGTTTATAGAGATGCATTCTTATGTTTAAAATGCTGATGATGCCCCAGCAAGTTGATTCTGTGATCAGCCAGCTGAATTATCTTCAATTTGAAAAGAGCACTGCTCTAGGAAATATAAGTAGAATTGCTAGATTCTAAGTAATGGTCTACCTTTTAATCCATGACACTTCAGATTTCTTATTTTTGCAAGGTTTTGTATTCTGCCTACATTAAAGTTTTTTTCCCCACTCAGTGATTTTGTATGTAGTTTTTTATACATGTCTAGATCACTTTGACTCTGCATATTTCTAATGGTCAGTAGCCTTAGGTATTATTTTCCTCTAGATTTATTAAGCTAAAAATAACTTATATAATGTTATTCCCTCCATAAACACTTTGTTCTAATTTTCATAAAAAGGGAAATAAGGTAATTTTTTTAAACAAAATAGTTTTTTCTACCGTATCTTTCATTTTCCCTTGAAAAAAGAGTTTCCTACCTTACCTTCCACTGTTTGACTTGGCAAAAATCTTTGCTCTGTGTTGCTTCTAGTCTTTTTAAAGTATATTGGTCTTTGTTAAATCTTCATTTTTGTTTACATGGCATGGGCTTTGTGTTCCTTTGTACTTAACAAAATCCTTTATATTTTTCAGGAATTTAGCTAACTAAATCACTTATATGACAGTTTTCATACAGAATGTATGAGTGAATTACATTTTGTATGAATTCACAGTGCTTAATTTTCTGTTGGTATCTTAAGTGTCCTTTCTCTCCCTCCTTTTCCCCTTCCCCTGCCTTCCTCCTGTCTTTCTCTCCCCATCTACCTCCTCACACTCCCTAGTCTTCAACTAATCAGTCTTTTGTACCCTCTAACTCTTAACTGTTGCTTTGACTGTGGGTACCTAGTGCAGTACCTAGTGCTGCCTTCTGTCACTGGCAGCTGACTCCCCCCATTTGCTTGTCTCTTCTTTTAGCCACACTCTCAGACTTTCCTGTCCCTCTGTTTTTCCCTTCAGCATTCCTCCATCCCTTCCGTACCCCTGCCTTCACCCGTCCCCCAGTCCATGTTTCTTTTTTGGTTGTCTTATCCTTAGTGAATCTGTGTTTGTTTTGTCCCTGCTTCTCCCGCCCCCCCCTCTGTTGGATAGTTAGGTGCTCTTGGTCTCTCTTGAGCATTTTCAGGTACTCTGTGTCTAGGTCTTACTCCAGTTGCCCGCCACTTTTCTTCCCTTTTTTCTTTCCTTTCTGCTATTCCCTTTTCTTCTTCTACCTTCTTCTGTTTGAGTACTTTCTGGCTACTATGTAAGATAGAAAGATGAATCAGGAACACATCTTATCCTGAAAGAAGATACTGTCTAATATGGGAGATAATATAAGTACAAAAAGACTAAAAAAGTAAGGCAAGAAGGAATAAGTGGCATAGAAGAGATACAGTGAAAAGATAGCCTCACATGAAGACATCTGAGAGGTTTGTAGAAAAAAGGTCATTTGATGACAGCATTGAAGGGTGAATAGGATCTGGGGATGTAGAGTTTGGGGTGGTGAGAATCACTGGTGGAGGAATTGACATACACAAAGCTAAAAAGGTGATGTTACTGAGGAAAAAGCATGGTGAATTGTTTGTTTGCTTGGGGGTTAGTAAACGAAGAAGAGCAGTGATAAGTAATAGGGCAAATATAGACTACTATTTAATTATGGATGATCCTATAATCTCTCATATTATTGGTTAAAAGTTCTCATGGTTTATTTTGGATGTTCATTGTAAAGTCTCATCAGCAGGGACAAAAGGTCTTACATATCTTCATATCTCCATGGAACTGTGAATAGAGCTAAGTACTTGGCAGTTGCACATTAAATATTTGATGTGGGAAGGAGAAGGAAAATAGCATTATTGTTTGGGGCTATTTATTTCAGCTGTCACGTGGTACCCTGCCACCCTGTGTGTGCCTTAGTTTCTCAGTCTTCTTTTATCAGTGAGGGATGAAATAGCTTCACCAGCTATCTTTTAAAGCACCTGTGTCATCACCACACACAGTAGGGTTTGGGAGTCACTCATCAGAGTAACGTTGGATGTGTATTTTATTATAGTCTCTTGAACCTCATCTCACAATCCTAATCTCAGTGTCATGGGATGTTCCCAGAAATTTGTGTTTTGAAGTCATCCTTTCTTAAGCACCCTAATTTTGAGTGCCCCTTTGAGTGTATGGGGAATTAATTTTACTAACTTCCCTTCCCACCTTTTCACTAAGCTGCTACTATAATAAGCTGTTTGGGAAGTATTGCAGATACAGAGGAATTCTACATCAATTGAATATGGTCCCCAGTTAAGACCCCTTAATCCTTTTAAAAAATTATTATTAAAGAAAACCTTTCTCATCATTCTGGAAACATGTTACAGTGCAGAGAATGTTGAAGGAAAAATATAAGCTATTCTTATGTAGTTCTGATATCAGTATTTTTTAGACTCAATTTATAAACAGAAATCCCGAAGTATGCTTTGTATGTTTTATATGTATATATTTATAGTTTATGCATTTATTATATATGGTTTATATGTATTTATAGCTTATTTAAAACTGTTACATAAAACTTAGCATCTATATATATTTATAGTTTACATATTATACATAGTTTATATATACAGGTTTAATTAGTTTATATTTTTTCTTTACTCCAGTGACATATGGCTTTAAGCAGATATTAAAACCTTTACACAGAAAATAGTTAGTTTATGGAGAGGCCTCTTTTGCCTCTTTTGGTTCAAGAACTAGTCTTTGAATCAAGTTTTAGGAATAAAATTATAAAATGGAATAAATGCTGATTAAGTCAATTGCAAAAAATTTTTATCTGCATAAAACTGGACTTACAATTTTTTTGCTGTTAAAGTATACTTTAAAAAAAAAAAAAAAAAGATTTTATTTATTTGACAGAAAAAGATCACAAGTAGGTAGAGAGAGGGGAAGGGAGGCGGGCCCCCTGTTGAGCAGAGAGCTCGATGCAGGGCTCAATCCCAGGACCCTGGGATCATGACTTGAGGTGAAGGCAGAGGCTTTAACCCACTGAGCCACCCAGGTGCCCCTAAAGTATACTTTTAAAAATAAATGCTAAATCTTTACTTAACCCTGGGAGGGGGAAGAGGAAAGCTTAGAGTTACAAATTGGTTCCTGTGATTTTTATCTTTAAAGTTTAGTAAGTGTCTTTAGTTTTATTTCTTTATGTGAATTTTTTTCATTGGTGAAAAGCTTTTCTCATAAGGTTTATACAGAATTTATTTGAATATTCTATATTAATTATTTTTGGATTTTTAATATCTTGACATCCGTTTTTAAAATAAAATGGACGACTGACATCCTAAGGTGCTTCAAATCAATATTTACTAAAGTTTAAGATGGAGCTTAAGTGATTCAGTAAGTAGGTGAACAATTTGTAGCATGCTGTTAAAAATCTGCCAGAAGTATTGGAACCACATTTTTTTCTCTGGAAATATTCATTCTAAAGCTTTATATTTTTATATATGCGATACTGAAGTGATGCTTATTTTTTCTTTTTGCAGCCATTTAAAATCTCAGTATCATAAATTTATAACATGGTTCTTGATAAAGTACTGGTATGTAAAAAACTAATGTTGCAGAATTGTATAGCTTTTGCAGAGTTACATCAGGATACATTCAGCTGCTATAAAAAGCCAAAGAAACTCAATTGCAATTTTATTGTCCAGTTTGATAGATTTCCTGCCACCTTTGTAGCAGGGAAGCTGTGTGTCACTGTATCTCTCTCTCTTCCAACAGCTGAACTAGATTTTATAAGCAGTGATAGGGTCTTCCAGTGTAACTGCGCTGTGTTGTTTACTTTGGTCTTAAGGTTTCAAATACGTACTTGTTAAGAGTAACCTTCATAATTGCATTATTTTCTTATGTGTTCTCTAGGTTGTTGTTGCTTATCTTTTCCTTTTCTTCTTTTTTTTTCTTTTTTAAATTAAGTAGCCTCTGTACCCATGGTGGAGCCTGAACTCCTGACCCTGAGATCAAGAGTCCTATGCTCTGTTGACTAAGCCAGCCAGGCACCCCTCTTCTCCTGTTTTAAAGTGCTTTAAATGAAACTCTGTCTTGAGTAATTAATTAATTATATTTTCACTTGGTATGCTAGATTGCTTCTACTCTTTAATTAAAATTAAATTAAGGCATTTAGAGTATCTTGAATTATGAGAACTATTCTAAAACATTTTTTTCTAAACAAAACTCAAAACTTTAGATACTGTATTTTGTCTAGGCCTATATTGTTGCAACATAGAATGGGTCTATGACTTAAAATAATAAGTAAGTGAAAGTTATTCACACTTACATGAATTTCAGTGGCTGCATATTATTAGGTATATATAACACATCATATTATGGAGAAGTAAAGTTAAGAGCAAAAGCTGAGCTTGATATAACATCTGAATGCTATCAAGCTACTTGTTATTATAGGAAAGACTGAGTAATAATTTAATTTTACTTTTCATATCTGGCATTCTCCAAAATTTATTTGGAAAAATTCTTGGAGGTGATATTTTAAAAATCTGTTGATTTATATTATTACAGTGTACTGTATAAGTAATGTAGTTTAACTTTTCATTTATCCTAGAGGAATGTTGGGTCTGTTTTTATATAAATATCTCCTATTTTGTAGGATAAATTCCCATAATTCTAGGAGTCTGCTCATGTGTTAAAAGGTTCTAATAGGAGCTCCTGGGTAGCTCAGTTGGTTAAGCATCTTAGTATTGATTTTGCTCAGGTCATGATCTCAGGGTCATGGGATTGAGCCTGACTTGAGATTCTCTCTCTCCCTCCACCCCCCACCCCCCATTCTGCTCACATGTGAGCGTTCTCTCCCAATAAATAAAATAAAATGAGATAATAGGTATTGCTAATTTACCATCTAAAAATTTTTAAGAATTTATAGTCTAGGTTTTCATGAGAACACCTGTCTAGGCAGTTCTTAAAATTGGTTAAGTAAGATGGCTTTTTAAAAAAACAATTAGTAAGTTATTAACTGATATTTTATGGCACTGTGCTTCCTGTCTTCATCTGTATAAATGAGGATAATACTACCCACTTTTAGGGTTGCTCTGAAGATTGTATATGCGCTCGGAACAAAATATGCCAAATGCTTAAAACAATATATAGTAAGTATTCTGTATATCTCAGCTGTTGCTACAAGTATTTAAAAATATATCTGATATTGCCTACCAAGGCAAACCTAACTTGGTATTTATTACATGTGTATTTTTAAGCATGTTGTGGAACTGGGGAGATTTTGATTTACATAGAAATTCTCATATTCTGGGGCGCCTGGGTGGCTCAGTGGGTTAAGCCGCTGCCTTCGGCTCAGGTCATGATCCCAGGTCCTGGGTTCGAGCCCCACGTCGGGCTTTCTGCTCAGCAGGGGGCCTGCTTCCTCCTCTCTCTCTGCCTGCCTCTCTGCCTACTTGTGATTTCTCTCTGTCAAATAAATAAATAAAATCTTAAAAAAAAAAAAGAAATTCTCATATTCTAAGGAATTTTGAGGGTAGAGTATATTCTTTTAAAGAAGTTTATTTTAAATTGTACAGTGTTTTCCATATGTTAAGTGGTATTTATAGAGATTAAGAAAGTACTAAGTGATTAGAAAGCCTCTGTTTAAATTGTATCTTCACTTGGGGTTAATAAGGAAGTGTTGCTCAGAAATCATATTATGAAAGAATAAAGTTTGTTTTTATTAGAGTTGCTTACTAAAAAAAAAAAAAGATAAACTTCAGACCCCAAATTGATAGAACTTTGATGTAATATCTGTATATTAGACCAGTTAAAATTCTAGAAGGAAACAATTGAGTGAATTAGTTTACTTTTCATATTCTGGATTTCTCCAAAACTATATTCAGAAAAATTGGTGGAGATAATTTTTTAAAAATGTATTGAAAATGAATTTAAAGCCTTTGAGAATGAATAGCATTATTTAATATAGCATATGTGTAGGATTTTATATATAATATGTATATGTATATATAGATGATACTGTTAAAGAGAACCAGTGTCATCAGTTAAAGCACTAAAATAAGATTTTATTCAGGAACTGTTGCAATGGGAAAAGAGACCTGAGTGTATAACTGGGCTAAATTCTGAAGACCGTGAGGAAAATTGGGGATTTATAGCTAAGGAGCAGGGTAGGAGTGGGGAAGAGGCTGAGTAGGTGGAAAATTACCAAGAGGAACCATCTGGGTCAGGGAAGATGGTGGTTAAACAGACTTCTTTCTGAAAGCAGGCCAGGTTGATCAGGTGTCACTTGGGGCATGATGGGGTTGAGAAGTTTGATCAGGTTTCAGGGTGACCAGATACTGAGGGTGGGGATTCTTTCTAACCTGACTTGGCAGGATTCTTGCTGAAACTCAGAGATGCAGGTCTGGCATGGACAGGGCCTGGTTGAGAAGAGGATTCAGAGGAACCTGACTGAGATTTGCTCAAGGAGTCTTTTTTTTCCTACTTTAGAATCTCCTTTTTTTTCTTTCCTTGGGAGATTGTATATAGCTATGTTCCATTTTTTTTATTCTTTTTTTTTTTTTTTTGTAGGAGGTTTATTTGAAGCTGCATATAAGTAGAATAATAGGGTGAAATTCATTTGAAAATAATTTCTTAATTTCTCTGTGGTAAATCGTATAGTTGTCTTTTCAAGTCATGGATAAATAAAGTGTACCTTTACCTATACTATGAAGTTTTGTCTCCTCGTGGTTTGCAAAACTTTTAATAGTCTAATATCTGCTTACCGTTTACATGCTTATTTGCTGTTTTTATTGCTTACCACTCCTAGAAATGCTTTAATTTTATTGCTTTACTGAATAGCTCAGTGTCTTAAGTGAACCATGTCCTTGACCATCCATTCTTATACACATATTTTAAAATTTTTTCTGCATGTCATCTCTCTTTGTCCTTAATCCTCTTCTATTTTGTAAGTAAGTATTTATTACTGAAGTCCAAACTTGAATGTCAGCATCATTCTGCTACTTCCAGGTGCTCCCAGATATTTCTAGGCAACTTATGTAATTTCTGTATATTTGTGGTAATATATTGTATATATCTCTAAACTACACTTCAAAAATTTGAAAAATTTAAAATATTTATAAAATTTATAAATTTTTAATAAAAAATTTATAAAAGTATAAAAATACTTAAAATATTCCCAAAGGGTATGCAAAAAGCATGAGGAAATGCAAAAGGATATTTCCTAGAATAGGAAGACTCAACATCATAAAGTTATAATGACTTGACATTTCTTTTGGATATTTTATAAATTTAGTGAAATATCAAGAAAATACTAACCAGTCATTTTTCCTTTGGTGGGGAAGAAAGTAGTTAATTAGTTGTCAAAGCTAATTACTAAGGAAAAGTACAGCAAAATATATAAAAATATCCAGGGAAACTGTAACAGGCAATGAGAAGAGATTGACCTCTACCAAATGCTAAAACATATTACCAAGTGTCAGTAATTTTAAAAATACAGTATTGATACATGATGAGATAGGTTGACTGGGAGAACAGAAAAGAAAGTCCAGAAATACATGAAATTTCATAGAGGCTTTAGTATATTATAACTGACGCATCTCAAATCAGTAGGGAGAAGATGGTCTGTTCAGTAAATGGTGTTGGGACAATAGAAGGTTGACCTAGGGGGGAAAAAAGTTGGAGCATTAGGAATTTTAAAGTATGGATTAATTAATGGAGGGCAGAAAAACCATAAATAAGTACTAAGATAAGTACAGAATATTCTTCTATAATCTTAGATTGTATAAGAATTTTCTATAATTTAAAATCTAGAACCATTAATGAGAAAAGAAAGACTAATAGTTTTTACTTCATTAAAACAAACAAAAATCTTTGTGATCAAAAAATCAAACCAAATACCATAAACAAATTGTTTAGAAGCAGAGCAAATGTAACATTGCTAACATATAAAGCCCTCCTAGAAAAAGATAGAAAAAACCCAATAGAAAAAATGGACTAAAGACATGATCAAACAAGCCATAGAAAACTAAGTTAAAAATTACTATAGGACCTCTGGCTGGCTCAGTTGGTTAAGTGTCTTCATTTCAGCTTAGGTCATGATCTCAGGGTTGTGAGCTTGAGCGTCAGTCTCTGTGCTGGGTGTGAAGCCTGCTTAGGATTCTCTCTCTCAACTTACCGCCCTCCCCCTATCAAAAAATTACTTTAGATATATAAAAAGAGACTTAATTTAGTCATTTGTAAGATTGCAGATTAAAACTATCCTGAAATAGTTCACTAAGATATAACGGACAAAAATATGGAACAGAATGTATAGCACATATTAGTAAAACAGGTAGGAAAAAGAATTTATGTTTGTATGTATATGCACGAAAATACCCTGGGAAGATACATAATAAGTTAATAACTGATCCCTTGATTGTTGGGAATTATGCAGGTGAGGACCAGTGGAAGGAGGGAAACATACTACATACTGTTTCTTGCTTTTGTTTTTTGTTTTTTAGATTGATTTATTTTAGAGAGAGCATGAGTGGGAGGGCAGAGGGAAAGGGAGAGAGAATCTGAAGCCGACTCTGCGCTAAGCATAGAGTCTGACATGGGGCTCGATCTCATGAACCCGAGATCCCAACCTGAGTTGAAACCAACAAAGGCTCAATCGACTACCCCACCCAGGTGCCTCTACATATTGTTTTATATTTGAATCATGTGAATTTTCGGAGAGGAAAAACTTTTCCTTGACCCTCTTAGAGTCCCTGGCTGGGCATGAAAATTAAACTGACAAATAGAGCTTAACAGAAAAAAAAGCATATGTATGTACTTAATATGTTTTAAGTTATTACATAGAAGCCTTTACATGAAAATGAAAGACATAAAGGATTAAGCCTGAGTGTTTTTATACTAGGTTTGATGAAGAGTGGAAAGTCATGGAAAAATAATAGGACAGAGGGTATGAGTTAAATGTAGTAAACTGGGGGGGAATTAGCAAGACCCGTTAATTTGGATTCTTTTCGTCATAAGGAATGCTCCTTTCCTCTGGGGTTTAGGGAGGGCATCTCTCCCCTGAGAGTCTTTAGAGAGGGGGAGAGATCAGAGAGGTCAGATAGTTCCTCCTACAGCTGCCTTTTCTCAAATTTCCTTCATCTTAAAATATTCAATATGCTGATGTGCCATATTTTGTGGTAGTGCGTTCTGAACCCTATCAAAATATATTACCCCGTTGAGACAGTGCTTTTAAGTTTATTGTGTGGTGAAGGTATACTGCATATTATGTATAGGATTTGTTTTCCTCACAGGATTCTCTTTGTTATGAAACTTAAACAACATTTTTTTATGGTATGCCTGGGTGGCTCAGTCAGTCGGGTTTCCGACTGTTGATTTCAGCTCAGGTCTCAACCTTAGGGTCATGAGTTCAAGCCCTGCTTTGGGCTCCATGCTGGACGTGGAACTTACTTTAAAAAAAATCAGAACAAAACAAAAACAGAAAGCCTTTTTTTGTAGCTATTTTTTTTTTTTATAATTCTCTTAAGTAGTTTTCTTAGATAGCCGAGGCCTTATACTTGATACCCCTCTGTTAATGTTGTATTAGCATTTAAGAACTTAAGTTTAACCAGAATATTCAGATTTGTAACCAAGATGCTTTGTATAAAATAGGTCAGTAAATATTTTAACCTTATAAATATTAATAACTTGACTTTATTATATCTGTTACCTTATACTATTGTTGTTGTGGGGTTAGAACCTCTATAAAAGATCTATTTGTGGTAGTGATCATTTTGAGCTATGCTGATTGATATTCCATATAGGAAGACTCAGCTGTTTTTAAAGAGATCTTATTTATCAGCTATGAAATGTTGGCAACCTAAGAATTAGAAGTTAGTGTGTCATATTCAGCTGGTATTTCCATAGGAAAATAACATGCCATGAAAAGATGAATTTGCTTGAAAAAGAAGGCCAGTTCCTAAAGTTTGCCTAACATTTAAAAGTCACAATTTTTATAGGTTAAAATCTTTTAAATATATGGATGAATGATGTTAATCTTTTGATGTATTATATTCATCTTTTATCTCCTAATTAGTAAATTTGAGTACCAATTAAGCTGAAAGTAATGGCAAAATAAATGTAATCATTAGTTCATGAGTATCTTTAACTCTAGTAGTTTATAGAAGTGCTTTCCAAACATTACAAACAGCTATAGATTAGCTATCAAATGATTGTGAAGATTAATGACTAGTCTTTTAGCTGGGTAATTTAGAACCGTATCTGGTAATTAATTAGGAATTATCAGTCACAAATACCTTTAGGAAAAACAGTATCAAAAAAGATAACAACAATGATAATTGCACAGTTGCCACTTAGCTTTTAGAGTAGTGAAGTAAATTAAAGAGAAATTTCAAAATCAGGTTCAGAATTTTGAAAGAATTTCTAGGATTTAAAATCACAGAAGAAAGAATAAACAAGTTGGTTTGCTTAGGAAATACAAAGCACTATTTAGAACAGATTTGACTGCAAATCTGTATAATTTGGAAAGAAAGAAGAAAGCTACTCCCTGTGGCAGCTTCAGGATGTGCTTTATGAAAGTGTACATTGCTTTGAATTGAAATGTGAATTATTATTATTATTATTATTCTTAATACTAAAGTAGGCTCCACACTGGATGTGGAGTCCAACATAGGACTTGTACTTATGACCCTGAGATCAAGCTGTGAGCTGTGATCAAGAATCCAATGCTTAACTTACTGAGCCACCCATGCACCCCTGAAATATGTATTATATAAAGCATCTTTTGCTCTTAGAATTTTAACATTTAATGATATTTTTAAAACTTTTTATCATTTATATACTTATTTTTAAAAAGTTTATTTAAGGGTGCCAGTCTGGCTCAGTTGGTTAAGTGTCTGCCTTCAGCTCGGGTCATGATCCCGGGGTCCTGGGATCGAGCCCCATGTCAGGCTCCCTGCTCGCCAGGGAGTCTGCTTCTCCTTCTGCCCTTCCCCCCAGTTTGTGCTCCCTCTGTCTCTCTCCTTCTCTCAAAAATAAATAAAATCTTTAAAAAAAAGTTTAAATAATCTCTGTACCCAACATGGGGCTCAAACAACCCTAAGATCAAGAGTTCCACACTCTTCTGACTGCGCCACCCAGGCGCCACTGGATTTATTTTTAGTTTTAATCACTAAAAGTTTTATTGTTTATATTCTGATACCTAATCCTTTGTTGATTTTTACATGTTTTTCCAAAACCATGTTTGCAGTGGTTCTGTCAGTCTATATAACTTGGTACTTTGGAATACTAACTCATAATACATTCAACGCTAGTAAAATGCTTATGATTATTTTCACTTAATGCCTGTCTTCTTTTGTTTTTTATATTCAATTGACTCAAACTTACATGTCTGGATCATCTTGACATATTCTGACTAATTTTTTTGGTGTTTATTTGTCTTGAGTTATGATTTATATTTCATGAGAATAGGAAACTCTTCTGTTTTTAGGTAGTGCATCTTGTGACTGCCACTAACGTGTAATATTGTAATAAATTTCGACTGAAAGAATGTGACTTTGTTATATAGAGCTATTTTTGACTGAAAGAACATGACTTTGTTATATAGAGCTATTTGCTAGGTGCACATCTGTCTCAACAGCATGATTGCTGGTAGATCTTTTTATGCCTTGGTGACCAGAAATGCAGTGGAAATAGCATACATTTAGAATAGTATACCAGTGAACATTTAAGCCTGCTGTTTGACTGTAGTGAGACCAGCCTTTGGGTCTGTTTCCAAATATACTGCCAAAAACTTTGTCATTTCCAGCTTCTTAGCCTGAGAATGGGCTTTAGAAAATTTCCCAGCCTGTTACTGTCCATTTATCTTTGCTGGTTCGTGCATGTATATTACCTTTCTCCCCAGGATATACCCCTTTTATTTTCTATGAAGTTTATGCTTACATTAAAAACTTCTTTTGCATTTTGTATATATAAAATTCTATATTTTGAATTTATTTTTATTCATTTTTTGCCCTTAATATCTCTTATTTGGGAGCTAGAGATCTTATTTATTTTTAAGTCTGTGCTTATTTTTAAGCCTTCGTTTGTTGTTGTTTTTTAAATTTTTTATTTAAATTCTAGTTAATATATAGTGTAATATTAGTTTCAGGTGTTTAATATAGTGATTCACCACTTCCAAACTTCATCCAGTGCTCATCACAAGTGTACTCCTTAATCCCCATCACCTATTTAACCCATCTCTCCACTCACTTCCCCTCTGCTAACCATCAGTTTCCCTGAAGTTGAGAGTCTGTTTCTTGGTTTGCCTCTCTTTCTTTTTTCTCTTCGCTCACTTCCCCCCCCTTAAATTCCACATATGACTGAAATCATATGGTATTTGTCTTTCTCTGACTTATTTTTCTTAGCATTAGCTCCATCCATGTTGATTTAATTGGCAAGATTTTATCTTTTTTATGGCAGAGTAATATACCAATGTAATATATACCACATCTTCTTTATCCATTCATCAGTTGATGGACATTTGGGCTCTTTCCATAGTTCAGCTATTCTAGATAATGTTGCTATAAACATCAGGGTGCATGTATCCTTTGAATTTGTATTTTTGTATTCTTTAGGTAAATACCTAGTAATGCAATTGCTGGATCATAGGGTAGTTCTATTTTTAATATTTGAGGAACCTCCATACTGTTTTCCAGAGTGGCTATACTGGTTTGCATTACCATGAACAGTGCAGGAGGGTTCCCCTTTGTTCGCATTCTTTCCAATACATGTTGTTTCTTGTGTTGTTAAGTTAGCTATTCTGACAGGTGTGCAGTGATACCTCATTGTAGTTTTGATATGTATTTCCCTGATGATGAGATGTTGCATCTTTTCATGTGTCTGTTAGTCATTTGTACATCTTCTTTGAAGAAATGTCTATTCATGTCTTCTGCCTGCTTTTTAATTGGGTTATTTGTTTTTTGGGTTGTTGAGTTGTGTAAGTTCTTTATATATTTTGATACTAAGCCTTTATCAGATAAGTCATTTGTAAACATCTCCTATTCTTAAGGTTGACTTTTAGTTCTGTTGATTGTTTCCTTTGCTGTGTTGCAATAGTTTATTTTTGCTTTTATTTCCCTGGTCTTGTGAGACATATCTAGAAAGAAGTTGCTATAGTCAGTGTGAAAGAACTTACTGCCTGTGTTCTCCTCTAGGGTTTTTATGGTTTTATGTCTCGCATTAAGGTCTTTAATCCATTTTGAATTTATTTTTGTGTTTGCTAGAAGAAAGTGGTCCAGTTTCATTCTTTTGCATATTACTGTCCAGTTTCCCTAATACCATTTGTTGAAGAGACATTCTTTTTCCCATTGGATATTCTTTCCTGCTTTCTCAAAGATTAATTGACCATGCAGTTGTGGGTTCCTCTCTCGATTTTCTGTTCTGTACCATTGATCTCTGAGTCTGTTTTTATGCCAGGATCATACTATTTTGATCACTACAGCTTTGTAATATAACTTGAAGTCCAGGATTTTGGTACCCTTATATTACTCATTTTAGAGAGGGAATATACAAGCAGCAGAAAAGTCAAGTCACAAAACCTTAGTTTATGTATACCCTTTATATATACCCTATATATACCCTCAAGAAGGTACTGGAGGATTTACAGCACCAGAAGGAGAGAATGAAATAAAGAGAAAGGTATGGACATAGAAAACAGGAGAGGTAACAGAGAAGAGAGATAAGAAGGGATCTCCAGGACAGTGATGAAGGGAGGTCCCATGATGGCAACTGTGAAGTAGACATATGACAGTCCTTCTAAATTGGAACAGTTTTACTTAATAGATGTATACAGGGGGAAGCTATTGTCAGTAAAATGCCAGTTGCCTTTGTAACAGGTTTTTGTTTTTTTTTTAAACCTGAGAACAAATTACTAACATGTGATGGGCCCATATTCTTAGAACTACTTGGCTTATCTTGACCATGTACTGATTTCAGTTCATGCTCTCTGTTCTAGTCCTCCTGCCTGGATCACTTGAACATTCTCACTTCTCTCCTTGAAAAAGTGATCTGCTTTGATTTACTTCTGAGAATAGAGGTAGACCATGGTGAGAACTGAAAAATATAGTTTACTTCCTATACTTTATTCATGCCAGGTATCTATTACCTGACCAACACTTATCGATGCTTTGATTCTCCTGACCTATGTATTTCCCAGTATTTCCTAATGGCCTTGCCAACAGATTTCCCAGGAATAGCCTTATGTATCCTCTTAGAGAAACTGAAGCCCTGTTCCAATCTGTAGATTTTCTGTAGCTTGTCTTCTGGTAGCCTATAGTTAATTATGATAATACTGCCCTTTTCTCACAAAGCTGGCTAGGTTTGTGCTGTACTTAGCTTCTCAAGCAGAACATGATAAGTATGCTTACTATATAGGTAGTAGAACTGTTAAAGAACAGGTAGGAAACAATGGAAATGTCAGGATAGTGATTTCCTCTTGATAGGGATGGAGAGGTTGAGGATGGGCACATAGAGGAATTTCGTGGTAGTAGTGTTCCATTTCTTGATGTGGGTAGTAAGCATATGGGTTTTAAAAAGATTATTCTTCAATCTGTAGGTATAAATTGTATATATTCATGTTTATTGATATATTTTATAATGAGATTTTAAAAATTCCTAATTTGAATACAATAAAAGAAAATGATTATTGAAAACTAATCTTACACACTGACTATTGCTGAAATAAAGGATCTATTTTCAAAATCGCTGTGAGGTTGGTAGTATTAAACTTGACTTCCTTAGACAATAGTAATTGTCATATCAGTGGAGAAATGATCTTCCTAAAGTCAGTTTTCCAGATAGACTAAATGATACTTTAAGAAATCAGATGTCGGGGCACCTGGGTGGCTCAGTGGGTTAAAGTCTCTGCCTTCAGCTCAGGTCATGATCCCAGCATCCTGGGATCGAGCCCTGCATCGAGCTCTCTGCTCAGCAGCAAGCCTGCTTCCCCCCCACCCCTCTGCCTGCTGCTCTACCTGCTTGTGATCTCTCTCTGTGTCAAATAAATAAATTCTTAAAAATAAAAAAAAAGAAATCAGATGTCTTCCTCTTTTTTTTTTAAGATTTTATTTATTTATTTGACAGAGATCACGAGTAGGCGGAGAGGCAGGCAGAGAGAGAGGAAGGGAAGCAGTCTCTCCGCTGAGCAGAGAACCCGATGTGGGGCTCGATCCTAGAACCCTGGGATCATGACCTGAGCTGAAGGCAGAGGCTTTAACCCACTGAGCCACCCAGATGCCCCAGATGTCTTCCTATTACTCAGAATTTTCTGATGGCTCTCTCACACTAAGAATAAAATTAAAAGTTTTTAATACAATCTGTAATTTTCTTTAACCATGATCTAGCCAATGCCTCCTGCTGTGACCTTATCATCTACAGTTCTTTCAGCTGGTTTATTGTTCCTCAAACATACCAAGCTCGTTTTGGTGACCAGAGACTTTGCATTTGTTTTTCCTCCTGCCTGAAACTCTCTTCCTTTTGATATTCATAGAATTTGTTCTCTAACTTTATTTTTATCTCTGTTCAATGTAATATCCATAGAGACCTTCCCTAGTTACTCCAGTTAAACACACCCTCCCACCTAGCACGTCATCTTCAGTTATTCTCTTTTTTCCCCTTCAAAGCTCTTACCTATTACTTGACATTATCTTATATTTTTGTATGTTTATGTTGTCAGTTTCTTTCTTTAGAATATAAGGTCCATCAAGGCAGGGACATTGTGTTGTTCATCACACAGTGCCTGGCATGCTTTGGATGTTCAGTAAATTTTGCTGATTAAATAAAGAGGGATTGGTCAATTAAAATAACTTAGTTCAGGGAACCTGACTTACTCAATTCGTAGAGCATGAGACTCTCAGTCTCAGGGTTGTGAGTTCAAGCCCCATGTTGGGTGTAGAGCCTACTTAAAAACACCACCACCACCACCACCACCACCACCAAAACCCCCACAACTTAGTTCAAGAAAATAGTTGCTTTCTGATTATAAAAGAAATTGATATTTTGTTAATGTTTACTGTGCTGTTTTATTCTTTAGTGTGGAATATATGCATTTCATTTTGAAATATTCAAAAAATTTCCCAAATACTTAGAATTAGGAAAATGTTTATTTCCTAAACACTTCTATTTTGAGCTGTATCCCGTTATGGCATGAGTATAATGTATCTCAAGTAAAGGCTAGTAAATTGCTATAAAAAAAAGTGTGCATAATGCATTATTTATACATTTGTTTACCTTTTACCCATGGGTATACATGCCTATGATTCAAAAAGGCCTATGGGTATTTGCGCACAAAAGTCATCTTTTGTTGTCATTTACTATCATCCTTCCAAAATAGGGCTCAATAAAGTTTTGTTGACGAAAGGTTCAATTTACTATATATATTGTAATAGTGTAGATTACAGGAACAGACAGTTCTAGCATTGGTAAGCTTAATTATGCCTATACTTTCTGCATGTATTACACTTCTTTTTGAGGGGTGTTTCCTATTATAATACCAGTGGCAATCACATAATATTGGCTATAATAATCTTCGATAAGAAAACTGTCAAAGTAAATGGGTCTAAAGCTAACTGGTCACAGGACCAGTTACATAGTAGTCACTCACATGCAAGTGGAAAGGATGGATGGATGGTTGGATGACCTGGAACTTTCAGGTTATTTTGACCAATTTAGACTTTGAAAATTGTGGTTGACCTTTGGGGAAGGGTTGGATTCTTTTTCATTGCTGAAAGAATTTGTATTAGTTTAGTAAGAACATGTTTTACTAACTTAATAAATATATGGGGAGCTGCTGTAATAGTGGGCATAATTAACTGATTTTTTTTTTTGGGGGGCTCTGTTGAGGATAAATCATGGGGAAATGGGTTTTCATTGCAATTGAAACAAAGTATTATTTAGTGCACAAAGCCCTTCACAATGATATGTATATACTTAGATCCTGATACAAGTTATAGAGGTCAGTAGAGTAGTGTATTCTTTTCATACATATGTTTAAGAATAGACTAAGGATGTTCTTATTGTGGTTGAATGCTCTGCTAACAGTCAGCATTAAGTCTAGGTATCTTTTTTTGTTTGTTTTTGTTTTTTGTTTTTGTGATTGACTTATTTTTTATTTTATAAGATAAGGGTATCATAGGAAAATTACTTTATTGCATTATATGAAACATTTTAAAAATTGTTAAATATTTTAATTTTATGTTATGTATGCTCTTTTTTTGCGTATTTTGATTGATTTTATGTTTTTCATCTAGGTCACTTTTGAAATACACAAAGAAAATCTTGCCAGTATGTTCAGGGAACACCAGGGAAAAGTTGATGAAGAAATAGGGCAATGTTCAAGTTCAGTTGAAGCAGTCTCTGCCATTAGCAGGGATGTTAATGTTTCAATAGCATCCCAGCAATCAGATATGAAGGCTTGTCCTGTGTCTCCTCATATCACCGGAAATAGTGATGAAAAGTCACCTGTTGAGAAGACAATTTCAGTAGACTGTGCTTCCAATGCTGAACTGCAAACTCCTAATACATCTAATGAAGAAAGGAAAACTGTCCAAGAAAGTCAGGAGTTACTAGATGAAGTCCCTTCAGAGGAAACATTGATAAATGAAACAATTAATACAGGTGATTTAGAAGTATCCTCTGATATGATAGAAGCTGAAGCCGAGACTGTTTCCTCTAACTCTTTTAAAATGATTGGCAAAGGAATAATGACTGTTAACGAAGTAACTGCTTCTATAAGTTCTCCTTCAGAAGAGGATGCCTCAGAGGTGCCAGAATTATTGGATAAGTCAATAGGAGAGGAAGATGATGATGATTATGTAGAATTGAAGGTAGAAAATAGTCCTACTGAGGAAGCCAGTCTGCCCACAGAGCTCCAAGATGATAGTTTGTCTCCAGCTGCATCTGAAGCCAGTGAAAGACTGGACATGCTTAGTAATGACAACAAATTAATATTTCAAGAACAAGAATCTGTAAATAAGAAGCAAATTGGCAGTGAAACTCAAGATTCCAAAGATTCTGGAATCTTGACGATGACGGCATCAGGGTCTTCAGCTACCTTACCAGATACTACTGTTTCCCAGACACCTGTACAATCAGATATTGGTGAGATGCTAGAGGAAGGGAAAAAAACAACTAATTTTGTGAGAGAAACCAAATTAATTGGTGATTCTCCTGTCTTTGAGTCTCCTACTACTTCTGAGCAGAGGATTGCTAAATTGGATGTTTCCAGTGTTGCTACAGATACTGAAAGATTGGAATTGAAGGCCAGTACAAATATGGAAGCATCTCAACCTCATCAACCTATGCCTGAGGTGATTATATTTATTGTCTTCTTCAAGTGATTTGCATTGAATTAAAGTAGTGCAAGGGTATATACTTTTATTTTATCTTGGAGTTGGTTCATACCCTATTTGCAATTATATAAATACAATGAATGCAAAGATTACATTTGTTATCTTTAGCATAAGATTTTAGTGAGAGTTCATTAAATGGCAGCTTTTATTATTATTTTCACCACAGCAACACCAAAAGTTACTACTTTCAAGTTTTAAGATTGTAGTAATTCTGGTTTATAAAGCAAATAATGGAAATACTTGCCTTTATCCTTTATTTAATAACCCAGTCATAGTTGGTACGGTAATTCTCTGACAAAATCTAGGGCTATCTTCCTGCAGAACCACCTGCCAGTGTATAATTTTATATATTAAGTATGTAGTTTAAAATTCCTTCCATGAGGAAACAGACCATGGGGTTTGTTTGCTTTGAAAGAGGGGAGGAGCCTTTCAGAGATCTAAAGGTACTTCTTTCTCCTTTACTGGTATGTCAGAGTGATTCAGGGGACAGTGGTTGATTGCATGTTGTCATTTCCCACTCTGTTCAACCAACCATTTGTTGGTTCTTAATTCTGTTATCTTTATGTTTGTTTTTAATTCTAACCAACTTATAATCTAGACACTACCTTCTTTTATGCTAATATTCAAATTTAAGAATCTTGATTCTTTTGAAAAATGCTACATTTGCTGGTGGTAATACTAACATGGTTGCAAGCTAATTACTGTTGAATTATGGTAGTTTATTTTTGATATTTGATTTATTTATATGGTTTTATTTATATGGTAGTTATTTTTGATAACTTTGCTTTAAATGTGTTAAAGTTTTAATGTTATTACTCATTGATAATTTTTACCTAATTTGGTTTTTTAGTATCTTAATATATGATTATTTGTTAGATGAATTGCATTGAAGCTATTATATTATTAATGGCTTCTTTGAAGTTGAATTTATTTTAGTGCTCTTTTAAATTTTCTGTATTAGATGTCAAGACGGCAGGAGGAACCAAGTCAAGGAATGGCACCAGTTGGAGTTAATGGACAAAGGAGGGATTCCAGATCTGCTATGTTTCGTATTCCTGAATTCAAATGGTCTCAAATGCATCAGCGTTTGCTCACTGATCTATTATTTTCAATAGAAACAGATATACAGATGTGGAGAAGGTTTGTCCATATGTTTGTTATAGAAGATGTGTATGAAGTTTAGTCTTTGTTTTTTTTGTTTTTGTTTTTTGTTTGTTTGTTTGTTTTTTAGATAGGGAGAGAGAGAATCTTAGCCAGACTTCATGCCCAGTGTGGAACCTAATGCAAGGCTTGACCTCATAGACCTGAGATCATGTCCTCAGCCAAAATCAAGAGTCAGATGCTAAACCGACTAAGCCACCCAGGCATCCCTGGTCTTTGTTTCAGAGAAGTTTATATAGTTAACATTTTGCAACTAATTTCAGACATTTGGTTAAAAAGTAGAATATAAATGAGTTCTTTGGTATAGTTATTGAATTTACTTTTCTTCTCCATTATTAAATTGGCTGCCCTATCTGAAATACCAAAACTTTAAAATCAGATTTTCCTTTTAAAAATTTTGCTGCAGATTTCCTGTAGCATATTTTATGGCATATAATTCACCTGAAGGTAGATCTATTAAAGTGGTTTATTTCTATGATTACTAAAAAAAAAGTGGACTTTAAATATAACATCCAATTCTCCAGTGTACTTTTGGTATAAAACCTCTGTATGTTTCAGATTATCTGTTGTATGATTTATGATTTAAAACACCTAATTGGTTTATTGTTATTTGTATAGTACACTTACACTGTTTGAAAACATTTTATGGGATTATATAAGAAATTGTTGGTAGAAAATTCATTTTTAATAGCACATTTAATGATATTTACCTCTTAATTTTTGCTACATGACTTCTCAGTTTTGTTCCCAGTTAAGGGTAATTCAACTTCTTATATACAAGATGAATAGTATTATATGTTTCAACACTGAAAGGGGGCATATATGGTATCTCCTGATATAGAATGGTCTCCGTCTTCTGAGGAAGTACATCCTCAACATGCCTCTTGTATCATTATCATTACTTCAGCTTTCAAGATGAAGTGAAAGCACCTTCTTATCCTCCCTTCCCTGAAGTAGGCAAACTGATTTCTTTTCTTTAGCTTTATCAGTAAACATCATTTATCTCTGGACAGCCATTCGACAAAGACAGTTATGGACTTCGTGAATAGCAGTGATAATGTCATCTTTGTACACAACACAATTCATCTCATCTCTCAAGTGATGGACAATATGGTCATGGCTTGTGGGGGTATACTGCCATTGCTTTCAGCAGCTACATCGGCTACAGTAAGGACTTAACTACTACATAAATTGGTGTGAAAACATGATTGCTATGAATCTTTGTTGATTAAAACTTGAATGATGTTTACTAGGTATCATAGGTGTTATAGGCCATAAGCAACTGGATCTTTTACAGTTACCTGAAAGGATCTTAGGATCTGTTCTGGGGGTGAAAGGACTAAAAACTGTTGATTTCTTAAGGATGAGTCAGCTAGTGAGTATGGTTGATGGTGGTTCACTTGTACATTTCTATTGCCCCTTTTTATTTTTTATTTTTATTTTTTAAAAGGTTTTATTTATTTACTTGACACAGAGAAAGAGAGAAGCAGAGAGGGAACACAAGCAGGGGAAGTGGGAGAAGCAGGCTTCCTATGGAGCAGGGAGCACAATGTGTGGCTCGATCCTGGGACCCTGGGATCATGACCTGAGCCGAAGGCAGATGTTTAATGACTAAGCCACGCAGGCACCCCCATTGCTGCCTTTTTAGGTGAAAAAGGAAATCATTCTGTTGAACTAGATAAAAAGCCTGGCTTTTTATAAAACTTAGAAATTTGGGAAACGTATCTAGGAAAACTAGATGTTGGTTAGAATATAGATATAAATGTCAAATTTTGTTCCCTACAGCATGAGCTGGAGAATATTGAACCTACTCAGGGCCTTTCAATAGAAGCCTCTGTGACATTTTTGCAGAGGCTAATCAGCCTTGTGGATGTGCTTATATTTGCAAGTTCTCTTGGCTTTACTGAAATTGAAGCTGAAAAAAGTATGTCTTCGGGTGGAATTTTGCGACAGTGTCTCCGACTAGGTGAGTTGTTAAAACCCATTAGTTAGGAATTTACTTGAACAGTTTTCAGTAATCTTTACATATTTAGATTGAAAATTATCTTTCACCTGTTAGTGGAACAATGTTAGGCAATTTGTCATTTTTTTTTTTTTAACCTCCAAGAGTGAAGATTATATATGTACTATGCTGTAGTAGTAGTTACAAGGTTGATTAGAGGAAGGACATGTTTTGAAAAATACAAGTTGGTTGTGGTCACCATTACCCTTCTCCTCTCATCTTTTTTTTTTTTTTTTTAAAGATTTTATTTATTTATAGACAGAGATCACAAGTAGGTAGAGAGGCAGGCAGAGAGAGAGAGAGAGAGAGAGGAAAGCAGGCTCCCCGCTGAGCAGAGAGCCCCACGTGGGACTCGATCCCAGGACCCTGAGATCATGACCTGAGCCGAAGGCAGCGGCTTAACCCACTGAGCCACCCAGGCGCCCCATCCTCTCATCTTTTTTTGCTCAAGAATAGTGCTTCTCAAATTTTAAGATGATTCATACACAAGAATATATCCAGAGGATCTTGTTAAAATGCAGTTAGATTATATAGGTCTGAGGTGAGGTCTGTAATTGTCTAACAAATCCCAGGTGATGTTGAAATTGCTCTCTTACAAACGCACTTGAGTAGCAAGGTTCTAAACTAGCATCATTCCAGTACAGCCTTTATTAAAATAAACTGCGGTAATTTGTTGAAACAGTTCTTGACATTGTTAAATCTCAGTTCTACTCCTTGAGGCAGTTCTTGCTTAGGTAAAAGTTAAAATTTTTAGTGTCATCCATGCTTCCTTTAGGTGAAGCACAAGAATTTTCCTCTATGCAGAGGATTTCTTATATCTAGTTGTAACTACTGAGACTTTGTTAAGGATTTGCTTATTAAATGGAGCAAAGCAACTAGGGAGAGGAGGATGAAGAAATGCAAGCAAAACCAGTAGGAACCATGGCCACCTGAAGATACATCATAAATAAGGCATCTATGGAAAGGTAACATTAAAAGTGGAAAATCTAGTTAGTTAATGAAAGATTTTCCCATTTTTAGCAGAAATATCTGTTACATGAACAGATATACTTAGACTTTTTTTGGTGCAGTGATTATTTTTACTCAAAATGCTATTCAGAGTACCTTTAAACTTAGGATGCCCTAAAGAACTGGATGTAACAATTTTTAGAAGTTTGTTTTAAAATTTTAATTAGGAGATTCAAATAGTATAAAAAACCAAAAACTATCATTTATTGACTACTGCCATTAGTTATTGCAGATTTTCAGTGAGTCAGCAATTATTTTCTTTTACTCATGAGGATATTTGGGATCAGAAAAATTAAAAAACTTATTCAAAATCCAAAAGCTATAATTGGGGAAGTTAGAATTTGAATATAGTTTAACTTGTGTTCCTCTTCTTTCTGTTATGCTTCCTTAAATTTTCTGTTAGTAATATAATTTAAGTATCTTGACTCCATTAATTTTATATGTGCCATTTTTTAAACTGTCACTTTTCTATATAGAGATTATTTCTGGAGTTAAAAGTCAAGGCCACACTGTTAGTGTTTTACAGTACTCAAACATTAAGTTCAGAAATTAGGGAAATATTCGATCTCCCCCATTTTCATAATTTACCCCAGCACCGTGTCTTCTTATATATGCAAGTGATATTCAGAAAATGACTTGTTCAAGATCTCTTTAATAGAGTATGGTAAGCTTGGTGAGACATCCTAGTATTTGATCCCTGGTCTCTTCTTGTTCTTTCTTGAGGTTGGAGGTAAGAAGGCAGGATGGCAACAATAAGAGTAACTTGTACTACTGAGACTAATGAATGTGGCATAGTTTTTCATTTTGTGATACCAAACTTGATTTTATTTAACCTGGGATAAAAGTAGTACAGAAGTTATTTTTCTGGGCCTGATTTTAAATTCGACAGGCTTGTATTCCATATTCTCTCTTCCTTCTTCCCTCACTATACTTCTTTTTCCTTAACTTTTGTTGTTCTCTTGTGACTTTCTGGATACTTTTTTGTCTCAGTTCTATGTCTGCTAGCCATATGGCAGTCTGGTGGTACTTAGAGTTCACATAGAAGTTTGCCGTTTTGCCCCTAATTTGCTCTCCTACTCTTGTTCAGTTCACATACCTGAGTGCTACTGATTTGATTGGGAATTAAGATGATTTACATGATATCAAGCAATTCATAATCACCATCATCATTTAAGCCTCAAAATCAATTTCTAAATAACCTGAGTAATTGCCTGATTGGTGAGACATACAGAGAGGTAATTGTTCTTTAGAACAGGTGATTCATTTTATTTTAAGCTGTTGTAAATGTTACAACCAAATTCTGGAATTTATATAACTCTTTCAGTGATTGGCAAACATTGCTATTACAGACTGTAATAGTTCATAATTATAAGTAACATGAGTACTATAAGATTTATGCTCAGAAAAGATCACCATTTTAAGAGTACAGTATTTGTGAAAATGTTCAGTCTGTCAAAAAAAAAACAAAAAAGTTTAATATCTGGTAATTATATCCTGAAACATCAAATCTTGAACAAAGATTTAGGAATTCTTTGGCTTACAAATATACTGGTTTCTATGGGATAAAATTATTATTTTGAGTGTGGTTGATACACAGTGTTAGGTTAGTTTCAGGTATACAACTCAGTGTGTTGAAAGGTTTGTACATTAGGCTGTGCTTATTTACATTTCTTTTACAGTATTGACTGTATTCCTTATATTCTGTTTTTTATTCCTTTCACTTACTCATGCCATAACTGGAGGCCTCTATCTCTCTCTTTCCTTCACCTGTTTTGCCTGCCTCCTACCACCCTCCTGTCTGGTACCCATAAGTTTGTTTCCTGTTTTTACAGGTCTGATTATACTTGTTGTTTATTCTTTTTTCTAGATTCCACTTATGAGTGGAACTATATAGCATTTCTCTTTCTCAGTCTGACTTATTTCATTTAGCATAATACTAGAGGGGTTATTTTGGGCTGTATATTAATCACAGCTTCTTTTCTGTCCCCTGCCTTTTAAATGGTCTTCATGAAAGCCAGTTAAATGTAGACGCTGTAAATATTTTCTGTAATGCTATACCTTCTATCAGTCTCTATTAATATCATGCTGTAATGATACATAATGAGAAAACCATGCAAGTTGTAAGTTTAACTATTTTATTTTGATGAAGATGATGAAAAGTTGTTATCCTAGACTAGTTCATGGCAATGTGATTTGCCTTCTCTTTTCTATCTTTCTTTCAGTTATTTTCTTCCCTATCTTTTCCTTAATAAAAGATCATCCTAGTGTAGCTTAGGTGAGATCTAAGAAACACTGGCCTGTTTATTCCTGAAATGATTCTCTCTTTGCACTGGGCTCTAACAGAGTAGCTAACAAAGTCAGAAAACAAACACTAGGTGATAAAGTCCAGGGATGGTTTAGGAATTTGCTGAAGGTAATCTGTTTCAAATAAAAGCTATGTAGGTGATTTTTATCAGTTCCAAAATCTTAAATAAAATTTTCTTTTCTTGCCCAATCTTCTCCTTAAAATAAATTACAGTGTGTGCAGTGGCAGTAAGGAATTGTTTAGAGTGTCAACAGCATTCACAACTAAAAGCTAGAGGAGATACAGCCAAAGGCCAGAAAACAATGCACAGCCTAATTCCCATGGGGAAATCTGCAGCAAAGGTAAGCATACAGAATAATTAATTAAATAAAGTGCCTCTTACTTTATGATTAAGATCTTAAATTTATTTGTTCATTTCAACACAGAGTTAAATAAACCTGACAGAGGTTCTAAAATAGTTACTTTAGTCTGTGGACATAACATTCAAATATTTGTGTTTAAATATACAGTGAAGATTTGCTTATACTTAATCTTGTCTACTTTTCCAAATGTTTACTTTTCTTGTGTCTTTGATACGTTTTCCTTTGAATATGTCAACTTCTATTTCATGTACTTGGTAAGTTAGCATGCAATTTGTTTTTTCCTTTATGGCTCCCTTCTGTAACCCTCACCACTATTCCAGTACCCAAAAAAAGAAGAGAAAAGGAAGTAGGAAAAATAAACTGGGAAAAACAATGTTATACCTTTTTTTTTTTTCTGGTATTTGGAATACTGTGCTAATTTTTTAAAAAAATACATAATATATATGTATATTTTTTTGTCTTAAATAGAGTCCTGTGGACATTGTAACTGGTGGCATATCTCCAGTAAGAGATTTTGACAAGCTCCTGCAAGACATGGATATTAATCGGCTTAGGGCAGTTGTCTTCAGAGACATAGTAAGTTATAGTATTTCTTTCACATACTCTTAGCTGATACATCTTTCCTCCAAGGTCAAAGTACTGAGAGTGAAAACTCTCTGTGATATAAAAAAGTTGAGTTGATATAAGAAGGACTAGAAACCAATTCTATTGACAGTGATTTTAGAATCTTAGAATATTGAAAAGTATTATTTATGTAAATGGAGTTAATATATCAGAGTAATAATACTAAAAATAATATATTATTACATATTAAGCACTTTAAGTGCTTCACATGTCCTAAGTGCAACGACTTCTTGAGTTGTATATGTTTGTAATTCCCATTTTATAAATGAGGAATCTGAGGCACAGAGAGCTTGAATAATTTGTTCAGGCTAATAGAGCTAATAAATTTCCAACCCAGCATCTTAAACTCTAGAATCTATACTTTGAAAGTAATGAAATGTCCAAATTCTGAATGACATATTATTTTTACTGAAAACTGGATATTTTTCTCTCAAAGCAACAGAATTATGATACAAAGGTACATGATGAAATGGTGTGTGTGGTGGTTTTAAATAAAAAAAAATGTTTGTTTTGGTTGATTTTGATATAATAGCATAGTTTCATGTACCAATTGTAGAATTGTATAAGAAAGTCTAAAGATGAAAATACAAATTATTTGTAATCCTACTCATCAGCATTTGTAGTATCATCATTAGTTAATATTTATTAAATATTTACTGCCTCTTAAGTACTTAATGTTTTGCAAGTTTTTTGTTATAAAACTTTATAACTTCAATTTTTAATTTTTCCTCTTCTTCTTGTAGGGTTTTAGTCCTCTCTTGAGTTCTCTCATTTTTTTTTAAGATTCTATTTATTTGACAGAGAGCACACAACCAGGCAAAGTGTCAGGCAGAAGAGGGAGAAGCAGGCTCCCCACTGAGCAGGGAGCCCAGTGTGGAGCTCCATCCCAGGACCCTGAGATCATGACTTGAGCCAAAGGCAGACACTTAACTCACTGAGCCACCTGGGTGCCTCCTCTCTTGAGTTCTTGACTAAGTTTTATACACATATACAATTCGTTAATAGTACTTGAGTTAATAGTTATTAGCTATAGTTAATAGTTATTGAATGCTTATTGCATTTTAAGCATACAACTGAATACTCTGTTTCATTTAGTTCATAATAATAATTCATAATAAATCATAATTCATAATAATTCTATGGGAAAGATAGAAATATTAGGTTAAATCTGTTTAAGATCACAGAAGTAGTAAGAGGTGAAATGAGTTAAGGATCTAGGGAATATGGTTCTTGAAATTTTCATCCTAACCATTCGGTATATTGCCTCCCTAGATCTCCAACTTTTTTTTTTTTTTTTTTTCAGAGCCCATTGACTGTTTCTCATTTTGGGAGCGAATACTGCTGCTACTTTCTCTCCCCCTTTTTTTTTCTTTGAGTCTATTGCCCCATAGCTTTGTTTTTCTTTCAGTGATCTTTAAAAATCTATAATAGGTAGTACAACACTTTCGCTTTTAATGTTCTCTAATGGCTTCCTTTAGCATGAAGTAAAATGAAATAAAACTCCTCATCCTGGCTGTTTGATTTGGCTCTTTGGAACTTTATAACAAGTTTTTATATCATGCTGTTTGGGTAGAGAATTAGGTATCTTCTATGTTTAACATGTAATTTCTGAAAGTAGTAAATAATTTAAAATTTTTTTTGTAATTAAAAAAGTTCTATAATCACCTTGTAGGAGTTTTAGAAAAGAGAAGACTTTTTTTCCAGCCTATGTCCCAGAGGCTCTTTTAACATAAGCAAACTTTGATGAAAAAGGAAATGACCTTAGATCGGCAATATAAAGAAGTTATTACCCTGAGGTTAAGTGCTAAGTTTTTTAATCACTCTAATCTGATTTCATGTTTGCTTTTTCATTTACTTTATTTCTTTAGGTAAATTATTTCTCTAGGCCTCATCTTGTTCAAAGGGGCTAATGAATATGTTTAAAGTATAGTATAGTGCCTGATCCCTTGTAAGTATTCAGTAAGTAGCAGCTACAATTGAAAACAAATTTGTTTTTGGATTTAGGACTTAAACATATAGATCTATCGGATATTTCTTATTGGACAGAAATCAGGCTTACACTATAGATTTCATATGGTAATAAGTAAATATTGAACACAATAGTGGGCTAAATAAGTAAATAGGCATAAGTGATTTGTAATAGATTAAGAACTTATGATCAAGGGACGCCTAGGCGGCTCAGTCATTTAAGCATCCGACTCTTGATTTTGGCTTAGGTCATGATCTCAGGGTCATGACATGGAGCCCTGCTGTCATGCTCCACACTCCTTGTGGAGTGTGCTTGTTCCTCTCCCTCTGCTCCTACTCCTGCTTATGTTCTCTCTGTCAAATAAATAAATAAATAAATAAATAAAAGCTTAAAAAAAAAGTTAAGATCCAGTAAGTTATTTGCCTACATTTTAAATGTTGCCATCATTAGCAGTAGTTCTTATAATAGTGTCAGTGGCAGTAGAACACAGGAGTGTCTTGAGAAAAGGAATGGTTAATAAAAAAGGGAAAATGTACATTTATCTTTTTCCATCAAGACTAATAAGATCTTGCATATGAACCTAAAGAGTACCATAGATTCTTGTCAGATTAAAAATAATTTTAATCGTTGTATCAAGTGGAAATGTTCACTTGGAGTATGATATGGCATTCTTTCCCAGAAATTGTGTTGAACACATTTGATAGTGGTTAATTAACTTTTAGTTTCATTTGCACCACTGGTTGCCATTTATTCATCTGCTAGTCAACAGTGTTTGTTTTCCTTATGCTATATTTATCTGTTACTCAAGGTGCCTTTAGTTTTCAGAATTTGATGGACAAGTTTGAGTTTTTCCTTTAAATTATTTTGAAACGTTACCAGAATAGTGATGAGTGCAGGATCCCTTTGCAGATGGAGAATTTGACTAGATGAAGAGGTCATATATACATATATATATATATGTGTATATATATGTATACAGTATACAGATACATAGGTGATCTGTAGAGCTAAGATGAAACCTTGATCTCTTGTAGAGGTCAATCTAGTTTGTCCTTTTCTTTCTGGCAGACACTGTATTTTCAATCTTAGACAATCTTGGTTGCCTTCAATCTTGGTTGTCTCTACTATTTAAAATACTCCCGAGGGGCGCCTGGGTGGCTCAGTGGGTTGAGCCTCTGCCTTCGGCTCAGGTCATGATCTCAGGGTCCTAGGATTGAGCCCCACATCAGGCTTTCTGCTCTGTGGGGAGCCTGCTTACCCCTCTCTCTCTGCCTGCCTCTCTGCCTACTTGTGATCTCTGTCAAATAAATAAAATCTTTAAAAAAAAAAATACTCCTGAGAATTTTTTTGGCATCCTGATCTGTATCTGATTACCTCACTTTTTTTTTTTCTTGAATGTTTGTCTTTTAGGAAAATTGTTAATTGTTAATTGATTTTTTTATGCATATTTTAATTCTTATGGTTAGAAGTAAAAATAATTATATATAATGATGATTTCTTATTTGATGAATCTTACAAAGTATATTGGGCCTTATGTCTTCATTTTTTAAAAATATTTTTTCTAATTTGCTTTTTATTAAGCAGTTATTAAGTCTTCAGACTGAGTTACTTAATTTTCAGAAACAAGCCAAATTCTCTTTCCATGTTTCACAAGTGTAAAACCTCTCATTTACAAGCATTTTTCCAAAAATCTTTACCTAATCTTTGCTAAGGTGAATTTATTATTTTCTGTATATATTGAAGGATTTTTGACCATGTTTTATATTTAAATGTCATGTAAAATAAGATTGATACACCTTATTTAATAGTGAATGATCACTTACTTTTATTTCTCCCCAGGAGGATAGCAAACAAGCTCAATTTTTAGCCTTGGCAGTTGTATACTTTATTTCTGTTCTTATGGTCTCAAAGTATAGAGATATTTTGGAACCCCAAAATGAAAGGCATAACCAGTCATTTAAGGGAATTGGTAATGAACGTAGGAATTCATCACTTTCTGGTAAGTTTCCATATTTTATTATCTGGCATCCAAAGTTCAAGTAAAACATTACCTAATACTTAGAATACTGATTCTAGAACTTAAATTCGTTTATGCATAAAGTGAGAGTGTACATTTTTTTTTAAAGATTTTATTTATTTATTTGACAGAGATCACAAGTAGGCAGAGAGGCAGGCAGAGAAAGAGAGAGGAAGGGAAGCAGGCTCTCTGCTGAGCAGAGAGCCCGATGCGGGGCTCAATCCCAGGACCCTGAGACCACGACCCGAGCTGAAGGCAGAGGCTTAACCCACTGAGCCACCCAGGCGCCCCAAGAGTGTACATATTTTAATTAACAACTATGTATTTCAATTTATGTTAAGTACTGTGTGGGTAGTTGAAATTAGGAGACAATATCTCTTCTTTAATTAAAATATAAGCAAGAAAATGTTATTCTTCGCAAATAAAGTGTTAGACATTTTTGTTTGCTTTGGCATTTATTGTGAAGAATAAATCATCTTCTTTTATAAGAGACAGATTTTTTAACAAAAAACTAATATCTGGAGTTCTAGAAGTAGCTGCAGATTATAGAGGTATAGTTAGAGAAGCAGCTATTACAGTTGTAGCAGTAGGTACCACTCAGGAAGGTGATTTATTTATTTAATAAATATTCATTCAGAACCTACTAGGTACTTGGGTATTTCATGAATAAAAGAGGAAAAAGATGTCTGCCCTCTTGGAGCTTATATTCTAGTGAGAGGAGATAGAAAAGAAGTACGTGTAATAAGTAAATTATATAGTATTTTAGAAGGTGGTAAGTACTAAGAAAAGATGAAATCTAATAGAGAAAAATATTAAGATAACCAGGAGGAATGTAGTGGGATTTTTACTCTAAGGAAAATGGAGAATTATTTGAGGGTTTTGAGACAGGAGTTACAATTGACTTGTTTTTAAAAGTAACAGTTGGAGGTGCCTCCTTAGCGCAGTAGGCAGCTGGTCAGTCTCCTAAAAGTAACAGTTGGGATTCTGTATGGAGACTATGCTCTCTAGAGAGCAAGGAAAAAAAAACAGTGTTTTAGTTATACATTGCTATGTAACATATTACCTCGAAGCTGAGTGGCTAAAACCATAACTGTTTTAATCTTGTTACCATGATTCTGTGAATTTGGTTTGGACAGGGCACAGTGGGGATAATTCATCCCTGCTCTAAATGATGTTTGCTGGGGTCTGAAATGGCTTTTCTACTCCTGTATCTTCTGCCTGGCTAGGATGGCTCCAAGAGTTGAGGCTGACTTACTTGAAGTGGCTCAGCTGGTGTTATGTCTGGGGTCTTGTTACCTGGTCTCAGCAGAAATTCCTTGGTGTTCCTCCATTAGTTTGGTGGGCCCCTGTCTTTTCATGTAGCCTCTATATATGTTCTCTCCAATAAGGGAGCCAGCTTGCTTATAGAGGGGTTCAGGGATTCTGAGAAATGCACAGGCTGCAGGACCTTTGTAAAGATTGGGCACAGAACTGGCCCACTGCCACATTCTGTTGGTTAAGGTGAGTGTTGGCCCAGCCCACATTCAAGGGGGTGAATACCAGGAGGCATGGGCCAACAGGATCATTAATGTAACAGTCTAACACAACCAGTTGGGAGGATATTACAGCAATCTAAGAAAGAATGGATTTAGGGATGGACTAAGGTGGTAGCTGGCAGCTGTAGAGCTGGTGAGCAGTAGTCAGATTCTGGGTCTATTTTGATGGTAGAACAGGATTTAAAATACTAGTTGTGGATATGTGAAAGATGAAACATTATCAAGAAAGACTATAAGGTGCAGTTGGATAGATTGAAGGTGAAACATTTTCAGGTGAAATAAATTTAGTTTTCAACATGTTTGAGATATCTTTTAAACATAGAAGATTAGAATAGGCACTTAAAAATAAGTCTGATTTTTGTTGATATCATAGTATTTTAAAAGTTTAAGAGTAAATGAGATTACTGAGGGAATAAATGTTGATAGGGAAGATAAGTGCTAAGTCCCTCCTACTTAAGAAATCAGGGAGAAAAAGAAGTGAAGGAAATTAAGAAGGAATAACCAGTGAGGTAATAGATGAAAAACCAAAGAGTATGATGTCTATTAGCAAAGTGAAAGAAGTTACCACGTTCTTGGGAATGGTCTTTGGCTGCTGCTGTGTCAAGTGCTATTACAACTGACAAGTAACTGAGCGTTGGAATTAGCAAGATGGAGGGTTTGGTGACCATTGGATTTAGCAAGATGGAACATTTTTGTTGTAATGCAGTGAATGCCTCATTAGAAAGAATGAAAGTCAAACAGAGAAAAATAGGCTACTTGTTGAACTACTTGTTGAACTAGATGTTAAAGATTGTTGAACTATTCTTATGTATGGGAGGGATAACATTTTTTAGCAAGTAGGAACGGTTTGAGGTAGAAATCTTAGAATTTCTGTCCAAAGAAATGGCAATGTATAAAGGCAAAGAAGCCCAAAGCATTGTCCCATGTTCAGCAGATTGCAAGTAATTTAGTGTTTAGAGTATAAAATGTGATGGCAAGAGTAGCAGGAGATAAAGTTGGGAATGAATAGTCATCTGATAAATAGTCCCTGACCACCTACTACTTGCCAGGCATTATTGTGAGCCCAGGCATTGTTATAGGTGCTAGACTCCCAAGTGTTAAAGAAGACAAATTCCCTGCCTTAAGTTTACATTCTGGCAGACTTCTTTTACCGAAGAGTCTTTTTTATCCTAAGGATTTTGGATTTTGTCTTGGAGGCCAATGGCTTTCAACCTCCTGTTGCTATCCATTGGTATATTATATTCATTTTGGTGGGTTTTTCTCAGATAATTTGTTATCATTTATTATTTTTATTATTCTCATCATTTTATCGAAGTATCTATTTTGGTTATATGTATACTAACACTGTATATTATATAGATTATGTAATTTATTTTTACCTTTTAGAGCATGCCATATATTTCATAATTTAAAATAGTAGATGGTATGGTGTGGCCAATAGGTGATGGGGATTACGGAATACACTTGTGATGAGGGGAGAATCATGTGGGTGATGTATGGGAGTGTTGAATTGCTGCATTGTACACCTAAAACCAATATAACACTATGTGTTAACTAGCTAAAATTAAAATAAAAACTTAAAAAAAATAAAATAGTAGATGGCTGTTAGGACTGAATGTGCCCTTTAAAAATTGGTTCTAAATTTTTTTTTGTTCTTTTTTTCTGTTTCTGGGTAAGATGTAGAAAATACACCATCAGCATTCAGTCCATTAACACCAGCATCAGTGGAAGAATCTGAAAGCACATCATCTGCACAAAGGAGGGACTCCGGCGTGGGAGAAGAAAGTGCTGCCGGCTTAGCAAACAGTGTGGATGTAGCTCCTCCAAGTGCACCTCCAAGTGTCAGTGCAGGTCCAGATGCAGTCAGTGAGGCACTGTGCACTCTTTCCTTAGAAGTCAATAAATCTCAGGAAACCAAAAACGACGGAGGAAATGAGTTGGCTAACAAGGCTTCACCATCAGTTCCAGTTTCAAAAAATGTCAATGTAAAGGACATTCTTCGAAGTTTGGTTAATATACCAGCAGATGGAGTCACAGTGGATCCTGCCCTTCTGCCACCAGCCTGCCTTGGAGCTCTCGGTGATCTGTCTGTTGAACAACCTGTGCAGTTCAGATCTTTTGATAGGTACTGTAAATAGTCTTTTGTTTTGGTCTGCTTATATTTACATATATGTATTTATAAATTACAAATATTTGAAGGGTAAACAGGAATTTAACTCTTAAATTTTGTAGCTTCATCATTAGAAAGGGATGTTTCGATCTATTTTATAAAAATTAAAAGGGTATTTTTGTTGTATAAAAAGTTTGTAGGTAGGCAACAAAGTATTAAACTTTTTACCAATAAGATGATTTAAAAATAATTTTTTAAAAGATTTTATTTATTTATTTGACAGACAGAGATCACAAATAGGCAGAGAGGCAGGCAGAGAGAGAGAGGAGGAAGCAGGCTCCCCACAGAGCAGAGAGCCTGACGTGGGGCTCGATCCCAGGACCCGGGATCACGACCTGAGCTGAAGGCAGAGGCTTTAACCCGATGAGCCACCCAGGTGCCCCAATTTAAAAATAATTTTAATATTACATTTGCAAGTTGTAGTACATAATTTTGTTTGTTAGAAGTTAGAAATCGGGCGCCTGGGTGGCTCAGTGGGTTAAGCCACTGCCTTCGGCTCAGGTCATGATCTCAGGGTCCTGGGATCGAGTCCCGCATCGGGCTCTCTGCTCAGCGGGGAGCCTGCTTCCCTCTCTCTCTCTCTCTGCCTGCCTCTCTGTCTACTGTGATCTCTGTCAAATAAATTAAAAAAAAAAAAAAAAGAAGTTAGAAATCACCTCTAATTTACAAATGGCTGCCGTTCACTCTTTTGCTGCCAGTACGGTTCCTGCCTTTGTGGGGCGGGGGCGGGGGGGGGGGAGTGGACATCTGTGGATTCCAGTAGACTTAGGAATCCAACGAGGTGTTCAGACCGTGACAGCCTGAGAAAGCAGACTATAGGTTCTTGACTTTATTGGTTCTGCTGTCTAATAAACCTTTTGCTAATGTGCCTGAAAATTATTTTATTAAACTTTCTGAAATTCTGCCTAAAAGACATATATATATATAGAGAGAGAGAGAGAGAGTTATTAAACATATCTTTTTCAGACATCATTATTTTTTTTAAAGATTTTTTTAATTATTTCTTTATTTTGACAGAGAGAGATCACAAGCAGAGCGGCAGACGGGAGGTGGGGGGGAAAGCAGGCTACCCGCTGAACAAAGAGCCCTATGTGAGACTCGATCCCAGGACCCTGAGACCATAACTTGAGCCGAAGGCAGAGGCTTTAGCCCACTGAGCCATCCAGGCGCCCCAGACATCATTATTTAATCGGGATATATAAACTCTAACTTATGGAGAAGTTAAAGAACTTCTTTATTTGCCAGTTGAAAGAACTTTTTGTTTTTCTGGAGTCATTTGAAAGGAAGTTGATATAATAGTCCATCCCCTTAGAGTATTTTATTGTGTATTTTCTACATGACCACAATACATTAGTCAAAATAAGGAAATTAATACTGATATAACATTATCTTCTAATCTTCAAACACCTTTTAAGTTTCACTAGTTGTCTTAATAATACCCTTTATTAGTAGAAGGATTCAGGTCAGAATTATGTGTTGTATTTTGTTGTGTCTCTTTATTCTCCTTAAATTTGGAAGACCAGTTCTTTAGTCTTTCCTTGAATTTAATGATCTTGACATTAGAAGATGATGGCCCACATGTTTTGTAGAATGTCCCTCATACTTGTCTATTATTTCTTTAGGATTGTATTCAAGTTAATGCATTTTTATCAGGAGAATTTCAGAAGTGGCTCTTTTTCTTCTCGTTGCATTCCAACATGCTTTTATTTTTATTTTTTTACTGATGATGTTCATTCTAATCATTTATTGAAGTGGTATTTTCTAGGTTTCTCCACTGTTAAAGTATTTCTTGTAAAGAGAAACTGTGAAACTCTATCATCCTGATCAAATGAATTCACTTCAGTATTGTGGCTTTATGGTGTCCTATTTCATTCAGGAGGTTATAATTTATTGTTGTGATTGTTATGTTTTATGTTGATCAGATTGTCTCTGATTTGGCCAGTAAGATTCCTTCGAGTTGGCTTCTGTTTGCTTCTGACATATACATCATAATTTCCTTCTGTCGTTTCTTTGTGTTTCCTCTTCTCTTTATTTCCCAGATCCTGGTTTTCTACTTCAGACTTGCTGTGGGTTGGAATGTTAGGTATCCAAGCTGGTAAAAATTGTTTCTAGTGATTAAGATGCTCTAAACAACACAGAGAATATATAATTTTAATGGAGAGTATTTTTGCTGTCACTCCTTGTCATCTTGTTCCTTCTACCTCTATTTAAAGATGAGGTCAGTGTCCTGGAGTGATGAGATTGATAGTCTAAATTCTGGGTAAATAGCATATTGGTATATTTATATTATGACATTACCTAGTGGCTGCTAGATATAGTGGCTGCTAACTTCTCCTGTCTTTTTCTTTTTTTAATAGTCTTTATAACATAGGAGTTAAATTATTCTAGAAGTCAGACAAAACTGAGTTTGATTTCTGGCTCTATTACTTATTAGTGAATTTGGACTAGTTACCCAGTGAGCTTCAGCTTCCTTATCCTTAAATTACGTGATACTACAAAGCTAAGAACAAAAGACCAAAAAAGCAGAACAGTATGTGTTGATGGAAAATGATATTGAAGATACATTAATCTATAACACTTAGCAGGAAGAAATCATTCAATAAATGTGAACTTAGCTATCCCACCTAATAAGACATTTAGTCATTGCTGCTTTCTGTTGTGTGTATATGTGTATGTATAGACACTGAATATTTAGATACATATTACAGATAAAAGAATTACATTCTGTGTGTGTATAAAATGTTAACAAATAAATGACGAACTCTGCTAGAAAGATTAACAGATAACAGGAACAAGTAGTTCATAGGATAAATACTGTTAATATGCAAATGTAAAGACAGTCTGTATCACTGATAATGAAGGAAATGAAACTTTAAATAACCATGAGATAATGTCATTTGATTAAATTAGCAGAGGTTTAAAAGAGGATACCTAGAGTTATGGAGGGCATGAAAAAACACTTTTAGGGGCGCCTGGGTGGCTCAGTGGGTTAAGCCGCTGCCTTCGGCTCAGGTCATGATCTCAGGGTCCTGGGATCGAGTCCCGCATTGGGCTCTCTGCTCAGCAAGAAGCCTGCTTCCCTCTCTCTCTCTCTCTCTCTGCCTGCCTCTCCGTCTACTTGTGATCTCTCTCTGTCAAATAAATAAATAAAATCTTAAAAAAAAAAAAAACACTTTTATATTGCAGAGAGGGCATATTAATACATTTTATTTGAGGGAAAATTGGCAGTATTAACATTTAAAATATGTAAACTTAATTACTACTAGAAATTAAATCAGAAATATACATAAGTATAAAATATTTTCTGCTGGAGAAAATTCATAGTTAAGCTAATACTGTTAAGCTTTTACTTTGTGAAGGTCTAAAAGTATTTTTTAGGTAGGTAGATTCAGAGGTAGATACTACTTTTTATTCTTTACAGATGAAGAAACTGAGGCACAGGGAAATTAGGTAGTTAAGCTATTATGCTAATAAGTGGTGGAAGTAAGATTTGAAGCATGGATGACAGATTGTAGACCTTGTCATTTCACTGTTATGCAAACATAGTTGCTAACCTATGAAGGATTGGTTTCATGTGTTATTTTCTGTACATATATTAAATAGTATGCAACCATTAAGGTGAGAAAAGGAGAACACTATTTGTTGATGTAAAATGATATTGTAGATATATTATGAAATGAAAATGTAATGTAAATGAAAAAGTAGTGTACAAAATAGCTTGGAATTTATGATCTTTAAAAAAAAATGGATATATCTGTTCACATATACCTAAAAATGTATATTTAAAACTGTTAATAGCAGTGACTATATTTTGAGGGTGGGAAGAGGTGTAAATAACTAGTTTTTAAAATATTCTTTATTTTCATTATTTAAATTTGTATTAATCTTAGGTTGAGTAGACAAATACTTAAGTGAGGGTAGATTATTAATTTAATATATCTTTCTAATCTAGTGAAAGAGAGTTTCCTTATAAATGTCCCAAATTTGAAAAATTTAGAGCATTTATTCTTTCAAAAATGTGTAGAAATTAAATCTGTGCCTTAGTGATCCCTTCAGCGAGTGAGTATTGAACTTATTTAGGGAAACTATGCTTCAGTAATACATTTTAAGGGGTTTGTTGAAATAGAATACAAAGGGGAATTTTTGTGATAGTATTTTTCAGGGTGTTATTTGGAATTTACTGTCTGGTATGCACTTAACCTATTGTCTGATGGCAAGCAAAGTGCTCTGTTTTAACCCCCCTCTTTTTCTTAGCAAGAGACATCTTTTGAAAAACTATTTTCATTCAGGCTTAGGCCAGTGGAATATCTTTGGGAATTTCAAAGCATCCCTCTGATCATGTATTTATCTCTGGAATGCTGTGTCAGAAATCACAACTCTCCTCATATCTTAAGAATTATCAACTCCCAAGCAATAGCTGGAAAGTTTAGAGTAACACCTACATGAGTGGAACCTTGCTGAAAGGCTGCCAGGTTGTGGGCCTTTGTGGATGGCAAAGGTGTTTGTGTTCATTCCCATGCCAAAGTTCTTGCTCTTATCTAATTTGAAGATCCTCTCTGGTGATTAGTGGATGCCAGGGATTTATCTTGATAAAGTTCAAGGGCTTGTTTGGCTTTTCAGTTAGATCCTTAGGGAGTAAAGTGCTAGGCTTAAAATGCTCTTTTCTCCTTTAGTGAACGATTTGCATGTTAAATAGCATTTATGTGGAAGTTTATGATATTTGAAACTGATATGGTTCTGAAATGGAACTTCTGAGCCTTAGTGATCTGGAAGATATTGTTGCTCTTTGTTGTGACTAAATAAAAGGAAACTTTCACAGAAGTCTCCCTTGTTCATAGTTCTAAAAATGTCAGCACTGTGTACACTTTCTGTATGTGGAATGTTAGGAAATGACTTCTTTGTCATCTATAGTATGGGGATGATAATATGTAGTTCTTAATTCATGGATTGTTATAAATAATTCATATGTATTTTAAGTGTAGTGCCTTACAGATACTAATCATTCATTAAAGTCAGCGAGTTTGTAAAGAAAATTATAATATGTGGGGTGCCTGGGTGGCTCAGTTGGTTAAGCATCCAACTCTTGATTTTGGCCCACGTCATGATCTCAATCTTGGGATTGAGCCCTGGGTAGGGCTCTTTGCTCAGCGGGGAGTCTGCGTGTCTCCCTCCCCCTCTGTCCTTCCCTCCCATGCATGCTTTTTCTTTCTCTCTCTCTTTCTCTCCCCCTCCAAAACAAATGTTTAAATCTTAAAAAAAAAAAAACAACTATAATATGTAAAATTTCATACTTTAATATTTCGTTTTTAATTGACAGTTTGGAAAGTTAGCTTTAAAACTAAAAGACATATCTGTTTTACAAATTCTTTATGCCAAAAAGTTTAAAGTGCTTTTTTAAAAAAAGTTGATGGGTGGGGCGCCTGGGTGGTTCAGTGGGTTAAAGCCTCTGCCATCAGCTCGGGTCATGATCTCATGGTCCTGGGATGGAGCCCCACATCAGGCTCTCTGCTCAGCAGGGAGCCTGCTTCCTCCTCCCTCTCTCTCTCTCTCTCTGCCTGCCTCTCTGCCTACTTGTGATCTCTGTCAAATAAATAAATCTTTTAAAAAAAAGTTGATAGTAGATGCTAAAAATTTAGTTATTTGCTTCTTAAATATTGACAAGAATTCATTTAGTCTCTTAATTAGAAACAATCTGTATCCTGAGAACAAAGCCAGAAATATCCCTAGCATACTGCTTGGCGTATAGGATCTCAAACTTGTTCCAAATGTATGTTGCATTTTCTTTGTGTTTCCAAAGCATTTTAGAAAAATATGAAATGTTAGTCCTTTCATGATCATTCTTGAGTAATGGTAAAGATAAATTACAGCAATTTTTTTAACTGTAGGACATGCTTTATTAGCTTAAATTTACACTTACATACATGATACATATGATAGCTTAAATATCACCTTTATTGAAAACTTCAGTCTTTTTCATGGAAACCCTATGATAATCAAAACAGTAAAGGAAAGGAAAATATCCTGAAATCTGCCTGCTGCTTTTTCTTTAAATTGGATCATTATGACTTTGAATTTTCTTTGTTTTTATGTGGTCCAAAGCTGAAGCATTATTATTTTGCTTTCTCAGAAATGACCTGAATCAGGGACGCCTGGGTGGCTCAGTCATTAAGACTCTGCCTTCGGCCCAGGTCATGATCCCAGAGTCCCGCATTAGGCTCCTTCCTCAGTGGGGAGCCTGCTCCTCTCTCTCCCTCTGCCTGCCACTCTTCCTGCTTGTGCTCTCTCTCTCTGTCTGTCAAATAAATAAATAAAATCTTAAAAAAAAAATAACTTGAATCAGCCAAAGAATTTGGAAATTAATTTTCTTTATTATTATTAATAAATGTTAATTATTTATATTTATAAATGTTTATTTGTAATATATAATTAATAATAAGTAGGCTAAAGAATTGAGAACATTCTCCATTTGTGAGCATATGTATTTTTTATGTTAGTAATACATGCATAATTTTATATCTTGGAAATCTTTATTATTGCTTATAGGTGATTATACTATGGAATTGTGTTTAAATGTTAAAATGATTGTGGTAATGGTTCCACAACTCTGTGAATATACTAAAAACCATTGGACACTTAAATTGTGTGATATGTGAATTATATCTCAATGAACCTTAAGAAAAAGGTCAATATGAGAAAATAGTTCAAATAGAAGGCTCTTGTTTAAACAAACCTGGAATTATAGGGCATTTACTTTGGCAAATTACTTTACCTATCCGAACTTTACTATTTTAACTTTTAAAGTGGAAGTAATATGTATGTATGTTAGGATTAGAGAATTAAGTAGTAATTTTTGGCATATCATCAGTTTAAATCATAGCTAGTAATTTATAAATTTATATAACAGGCTCATGGGGAAACATGAAGAATAATACATTATGAACTTTGACTTGGAGATTCTAGGGAGGCTTACCTATAAGCAAGGTTTTGAAAGGTGAGACAGAAGAGGTTATTGGCACGCAGGGCTAAGAGGAAGGCATCTTGGCTGAGGAATAGCATATGCAAGTGGTCGGAGTTGTGAAGTGACATACATGCTCAGGAACTGTAAGAGCATATTGGAGAGGTGTGTGAGGAATGCTGGATTAAATGTAAATTCATGTAGGTAGCTACACTTCAGATGTGTTAGGAATGAGAATAAGAGAAAGATCTTAGAAAGTAAATATTAGCTGCATTGTAATAAAGAATAAGTATACATGATTGATAGTATTATTAATGGTAGTAAGCTTTAAGGGTTAGAAATGAGATAAGTTTTTGTTACCTTTAATTAACCATGTTGTCTTGGACAAATAGAGATTGTGCATGTTAAGGAACATCTGTAGTAAGTTTTTTCTGTTACCAGTTTTCCAATGTTTTATTATGAAAATGTTCAAACAGAAATTGAAAGAATTGTACAGTAAACAGTAACTAGTACAAAGAACTAATAAGACTAGTTCACTGATATGATAATTAAAAGCACTGAAATGAGCAACAGAAGCTAGTATTTAGAAAACTGAAGTTGTTTTTTCCATAACTGAAATTTAAGACCTAAAACTAACCTATGTTTTCACCCTATGTTCTCACCCACAGACCCCATCATTGAGATACTGCAATTAACCTTTAACTCTATTTGCTTCATCATATAATTCTTCATATATCCATCTCTCTATCAGTTTTATTTTTTACGTGTTTCAGCAGACATCAGTTCACTTCATAAACATTTCAGCATGCAGATCTTTAGAGATCAGTACAGTTTTTTAAGGTAAATTGTACATGCATTCAAAGGCACAGATCTTATGTGTACCATTTGATGAAATTTTGACAACTTTGTACACCTGTGTGTAACCCAAATCCTCAGTCAAGACATCATCAACCTTGAGAGTTCCCTCATGTGCCTTCCCAGCTAGAGGCAACTATTCTTCTGATTTTTTTTCTAGGGTAGATTAGTTTTGCCTTTTATAGAACTTCATGTAAAAGGAAATACAAAGTTTGTGTTCTTCTGTATAAGACTTCCTTCACTCAATATAATGCTTTTAAGAATTCACTTATGTTGTGTTTATCAGTAGTTTCTTTTAATTGCTGAGTATTGTTTCATTATATAAGCATGTCACTTATTCATTTTTCTTTTGAAAGGATTCTGAGCTGTTTCTAGTTTTTGACTATTAGCTAAGTCCTCTAGAACATTATTGTATACATTTTTTGTGGGCATAAGTTATCTTGAGGAAATTCCCACGAGAGGGTTTGTACATAGGTTAGTTTTATGTCTTAAATTTCAGTTATGGAAAAAACAACTTCAGTTTTCTAAATACTATCTTCCGTTGCTCATTTCAGTGCTTTTAATTATCATATCAGTGAACTAGTCTTACTAGTTCTTTCTTTTGTGAACAAATGTGAGAGTAAATTCTGTGTAGCACTCCTCCCTCCAAAATAGGTTGCTAGGGTATGTACCTGGAGATTTTCTTAAGCAATAGCTTTATGAATTTCTGCCTTGAGTAGGTAATGCTTCCTTGAGTAGGAAATATAAAATTACATTTTATATTGAGTGTACTGCTAGCACACACACACACGTGGTCATATCTATTCCCCCTAAAGTCAATAATCTTCATCTCATATAAGCTACCATGATTTAAGCACACCATTTCGGATTGAGGGCTCAGGTGGCTGTTGCATCTATTTTTTAGTGTATAGTTAACATTGGCAGTCACCCTTATAATGATGTGACACCAGCTACCCCCAAGTACATTGAATAAGCCATGCCTAACACAAGAGAACTTGATTTAATTGGCAACAGTGTTTGCCATCGCATGATAGGCACTGAAGTAAAACAGAACCTATTTAGCTTTGTATTATCTTTCTTTGGTATAACAACAAAAACAAAATGTATTTTTAAAGTACTGGAATTACATATTTTCCACTTTTGAATACATTTATTGGGATCAAGTATCTAAGTAACTTTATTTAGAAACTGAATACTTTAAAGCTGTTAAGGGAATACTTGAAGCTTGTGGTTACAATACTGTCAACAAAAGATGTGATTAAATAAATTGAATGTTGAAGACTTTAGGCTTATGGTTAACACCAGGTAATTAAAAGTAAGCACTGCTGTGGGAGTGCATTATATATCAGCTGTCCTCTTTACCTCATTAACTAGGTTTTTGCATGTTTATGGAGCTAACTTCAATTAAAAATGCCTTTTAGTTATGCCTAATAAGGTCTTTTAGTTACTATTTTGGTATAAAGTATTACACTTTAATTGAAATTGGTCTATCATAAATACCTGTGTTTGAATAATAGACAAAATGAACAAATTTGATTATTTGAAATTTTTTGCATCTAGCTTTTATACCTCTGCATTGTTTATTCTATATAATATTATCGAAAGATAGTCTTTGGGGCTTAAAAAGAAAAACTTGGTAGATACATGTTAAAAATTGTTTATATCTGCAGGTTTTTTTTTTTTTAACCTTACAAGATTTCTAAGGTTTTATGATTACAAATTAGTGGTGCTTTAAAATCCATGTAGAAATGTGTTGTTTAAAATCCATGTAGAAATCTTCAATTCTGAGGTTAAGAAAAAGTTAATTACTTTTCCACTTGCGTGCCAAAATCCCTTTTTTATATACCTTTGGTTATATTTTATTTAAGTTGGATAATTAAAGATCATAAATTTGAAGAATATTATATAGTAATTGTAAGTTCAAATGTTGTAATGGATTATTATATTTTCATAGGAGATTGTCTTCATTTTAAAACATTGAAATTCGGATAAATATGAATGCCATTGGAAAGATTTCTTACTGAGAGCATATTCTAAATTATACATCAAAATAGAAATAAACTATAAAAAGAAATTAGTTTCCTACTTTCTATTTTGAAATTAATGTAATTAGGTTGAGTGACCTTTTGTATTTTAAAATCTGTTTACTTTATTACAGAAGTGTCATCATTGCAACAAAAAAATCAGCAGTCTTACCTTCTACACTTACTGCAAGTCTACCTACCAATGCTGTCAGTGTGGTTTCTTCAGTAGATTCAAGCCAAGCCTCAGATGTAGGAGGAGAATCACCTGGTGAGTGAGTTATATTTGAACAAAAAAGTTTTTAAGATTGCATTTCTGCAAAGTTGAGGACTTTTGATAAAATTAAGATAGTTTGTTAGGCACATTATAAATCATTATGCTTTTGTATTATGCTATTGATTGTTTCATAATTTTCCAAATAAATTGAGTAGTATCAAATAAATTCTATCAAGTTATTTCAGTATTTTCATCACTTAAACATAATAATTGTTCCTAGTGTTTAGTGATGAGGAAATGTTCACAGTTGGTTAAGTAAAAAAATATGTGCAGTACTTTACATATACCATGTAATTGTAGCTATGTGAAGTATATACCTTTTGTACATGGAAAAATCTAGGAAATATACTCTGAAGTTACTTGATTATTTCCATGTGGTTGAACTACTACCGGCAGTTTTGATTTTTTAAGTTTCATGGGTTAGTGTCTTTTTCAAAATTTTATCATTAATCTTGTATTATGTTTATATATAATTGTACTCAGTTTATTGAATTGTATTCAGTTTATTGAAAAAAAATTTTTTCCTGGAAACCAAAATCTGTAGTATTAGTACATGGAGTTTTATGCTATGTTGCCTTTTATTTTATTAAAAAAATTTTTAAAAATTTTACTTATTTGACAGAGAGAGACACAGAGAGGGAGCACAAGCAGGGGGAGTGGGAGAGGGAGAAGCAGGCTTCCCACTGAGCAGGGATCACCATGTGGGGGCTTGATCCCAGGAGCCTGGGATCATGACCCGAACCAAAGGCAGATGCTTAATGACTGAGCCACCCAGGTGCCCCTTATTTTATCAATAATTTTTAAAAAACAAGTAGACCTTACTTTTTAGATCAGTTTTAAGTTACAGAAAAATGAAATGGAAAGTACAGAGTTCCATATACTACCTCAACATTCCCAATTCCCATTATTTCCCATTGCCTATTACTAACATAGTAGTGTGGTATATTGTTATATTTTTCTTTATCATTGTTCTAGTGAGAAAATGTAAAAGAAAATAAGTGTAGGACTCTACCAGACTTGTCCACCATACTCTGATGCTTTTGTTTTACTTTGGAGGAGAAACAATTTGGTAATCTATATTGGACTGGGATGCAAATTTCTGTTCTTTCACCCCAATCCGGTACCCTTAAAAAAAATCAGCTGCGATTTTTCTAGAGCTTCTTCAGTCGGGAAAAAGGCAGAAGGTACTTATATCTGTGAAATGGTGGGCCATCTTTTAAACTCAGTGTTAGTGAACTTCTAATAACTTCCCAGAGCAAATAGTAGTAAGTTTAGCAGTTCACAGTACACTGAATAAAATATTTTCATCTTATTTTGAATATATTGCCTTTTAATTTCAGTTTATGGGACAAAGTAATTAAAGCAATCCTCTGGTTGCTTTTAAATATATTTTTGACATTTAAATCATGCAGTCTTCAGAAGAGATAAGAAACAAAGCTGAGAGATACATAGGCAATATTGGATGTAAAACAGGATGATAAATTTATTTCTGAAGCATTGTATTTTTTTCTAATATATCCATTATTATATAAACTCACCCTGAAAAACCATATGCAGAATTACAAAATAATTTTCTACTTTGAAGACTATTTGTTTATTGGCAAACCCTCACAAAACATTGTATCCAGCTATAATGTACCCTTTGGCCCCATTGTTTAAATTTTGTTTAATTTCCAGTGGTGATGTTTCTCAGTTCTCAGGCTTTCCCATTTTGTGCTAGAATTGTTAGCTCTTTCCTTCTCCCTAAAACCCCTTAATTAAGAAAAAAATTCCTTGTTATCTCAAATCTTTGTGGTGATGGTCTTTGTTTTTATCATTTGTTTTTCATGACTGACTCTTCCTTTCCTCTTTCAGTATTCTCTTGTTGTCCTCGTTATATGGTGTCTCCAGTTTATTTCTGTTCCATTCCATTAATTGCTGACATGAACCTTACAAACTTGATAAGGAAAATCTAATTCAATATAGTGTTTTCAGTCATTGTATTTCTCACTCTCCTACAACCCCATTTTACCTACTTTTGTTTACCATACTTGCCTCTGTATCCTGTTCTTTTTTTTTTACTTGGAATCCAAACCCCACACGTAGGTATTTCCTCACCATCAATATTTTTATTGTGAGATTTTTGTTTTCTTTTTGGTAGGTCTCTTAATTTATTTGCCATTCATAAAACTAGGTGACATATATTTAAGTTTATTTTCCTCCTTCTGGTTCAAGCAAGAATTGGGAGAAAATGATTTATGGATGAATTGATAGTTGTAATTGCACACTGAGCTGGGCAGTTTATTTTTATTTTTTATTTTTTGAAGATTTTATTTATTTGAGAGAAAGAGAGAACAGGGGGAGGAGCAGAGGGAGAGGGACAAGCAAAGGCTCAATCCCAGAACCCTGAGATCATGACCTGAGCTGAAATTAAGAGTCAGATGCTAACTGACTGAGCCATCCAGGCACCCCTAGGCAGTTTATTCCTGCAGATCTGGGTAAATTAGGTATTAGTCTTGGTTTGATCTTGTATTATTTTCTTTGTATGAAGGTACAGTAAATATCTGTCCCTGTGGATCTTAAACCTTAAGTCTTTGTGCCTTGGGATGACTTCAGTTCTGAATTTTATAGTGAGTCAGCAACAAAAAATGAACTACTAAAATCCATTAATAGATTATTGATTAAAAGAATACACTTGATAATACATGGTACAATAGCAAAAATGGGAATTTCCTTGGCAGAAACAATGTAAATATAAAACATTAAATAGGACTTTTGTAGCAGAATAGTTAAACTATTTAGAATTTTTAGTATCAGAATGGGATTTCTAAATTTTACATGTGGCACAAAGAGAAACTAGAATTGGGTACAGTTGAATCCCAGAAAAAGAATTAGAGCTTGCCAGCTTTATCTGAGGTCAGAGATTCTTCTGTGATAATATTATCGCCAACTCAAAAACGAAACAAACGAACAAAAAAGCAGAAGTAGACCCATAAATACAGAAAATAAACTGGTGGTTGCCAGAAGAGAAGGGTATAGGGGGATGGATGAAATGGGTGAAGGGAGTGGGAGATACAGGCTTCCGTTTATGGAATGCATAAGTGATAGAGCATAGGAAATACATAGTCATTGGTATTGTAATTGCATTGTATGGTGACAGGTCGTAATTACACTGTAGTGAGCATGACATAATATACAGAATTATGGAATCACTATGTTGTGCACCTGAAACTAACATTGTGTGTCAACTGTACTTTAAAAAGTCACCCAAATCTGTAACATTGCAAAAAAATTGAAGATTTGTACATTTACATTTTAAACTGTGCATTGCTGAAACTGTGCTTATTATACAAATTTTGATTATTATACAAATTTCACATTTTAATTTGGATAACATTCCTTAGCTTCTGTAACATTTTATTAGCAAAAAAGTGTAGTCTTACTATCAATAGCAAGTCTTTCTTAGTAACTGATAAAAGATATTTATCAGAGAACAAGATACATCCTTGGTATATGCATATTTTAAAAGAAAGCTAAAAGAGAAAACAGTTTTAGTAAATATATCAAAATCTGGACATTTTAAAGTTACTCATCAGTATAGGTTTAATTGCCCAGAATACAGTATGTGTTAAGATGTCATTACTCTTTTTTTCAGGTGTGCTAACATGTTTTTTCTACCATGATGCAAAGCATAAGTGATTAAGACAAAAATGAAGCTAATCCACTAAAGGAACCAAATAGACTGTCTTTCAGTAATTTATATGCTGGGTGTTTGCCAGTTTGTAAAATACAATAATTATACTTCTATTTGGAATATTAGGCTCTCATCTGTTTATCAGACCCATGTATATTATTAATTAGCACATTTATTTATTTATTTATTTTAAAGATTTTATTTATTTATTTGACAGACAGAGATCACAAGTAGGCAGAGAGGCAGGCAGAGAGAGAGAGAAGAGGAAGCAGGCTCCCCGCTGCCCAGAGAGCCCGATGTGGGGCTCGATCTCAGGACCCTGGGATCATGACCTGAGTTGAAGGCAGAGGCTTTAACCCACTGAGCCACCCAGGCGCCCCTAGCACATTTATTTTTAACATTGAAAAAAAAGGTTTGATTCTTTGCTTATATGAAATTTGACCCAAGGAGCTTATATTTACTCAATCAGTACAAGTTTTTTATTTAGTAAAAAGTTTTTACTGGGCATACAGACTGTGCCTCTTGCGACTGGTCTGGAATCGGTGAGGAGTTTTCGGGGGTGAAAGGGAGAGGTAGAAAAATTTTAAAAATCCAGTGTTTAGGGATTATATATTGGCACTTGTTTTAATGATACTTTATTGCAAAGGACATTATTTATTTAGACCCTTAGGAATTTTGTATAAACAGTTGGCTATTCCCTGGGTAGATATGAGACAGATGATGTATTTGCATTTTCCTTTTTGTTCTTTTGAATGTCTGGAAAACTGTCAGTTTGAAGGAGCCAGTTTATCAGTGCAAGGATAAGGAAAAGATAAGTCAGTATCATTCCACATGTTCAAAGTAGCTTCTGCATTTACATATGTGTGATTGTGTATTAAAAATATTTAATGTTAATTTAAAACAATAAATTAGTCATAAATTTATGATTTTATCTGACTTGAAAAATGCAGAATATTTGGAAACTACATTTTTTCCATGGCAGAAATGGAGAATGACCCCTATGAAGTTACCGATATTCTAGTTTATTTTTTGTGTGGTGTTTTCCTCCAATAATTATTGCTAGTTGATTTCTTTTAAAGATTTTTAAAAAATTTCAGTGTACTATTAGTTTTAGGTATACAATTTAGTGATTCCATTCAATACCCAGTGCTCGTCACAACAAAGGTCCCCCTTAATCCCCATCACTTATTTCACCCATCCCCCTGGATCTTTTTATCTTTGTTGGTAAAGTGTTCTCTTACTATTGAAAAAGACCGTTTGTAGAATCCCTTTCTGCTGTAGTCTCTTTTAGGTTTGAAAATTGGCAACACTTCTAGAGTAGTGTCAGGAAGGCTTTCTATGTTACTGTTTTATTTAGAGCCACTGTTGCTACCTGTCTTCTTCAGACTTCGGATATGCATTTCAGTTTGTTAAAATTAGAGTCAGCACGGTAAAAGCTATTTTTATTTTGTAACTACTACCTAAAGCCTCATACAAATATTTTCTTGAGATTTATTACTTGTGTGTCTTACTTTTAAATAAATGGGGCTTCATACTTTTCTTTTTTTTAGGTTCAGAGAAGTTTGAGAAAAACTACCAGTAGTCCTTTTAGAGACAGTATCTGTTATATTCTAAATAAAGGTGGTCTTTAAAAACTACCACCAATTAAAAGAAATAAAGCTCAGAAATAGTTAATTAATCACTAATAATAAAAGTCAGTGGCCAGTTATGGTTTAGTAATCATATTGCTGTCAAGGATTTAGAGAATTGGAGGTGTCATTAACTGACTGTCATAAAGATATTTGGTGTCTGAAGTACTTCATTGAGTTGTGTAGAAATAGAAGGATGGACCTGAGTCTCAGAAATTCCAGATACTGAACAGAAAGATTCTTTTCAAAATTACCTTGTTTTGCTCTCTAGTTTGAAATGTTAACATGGAAGAAAAATGAGAAAATGGAAGACTTTTTGATTGTGAAGTGGGAATTCATACATGTACTTTAAAGATTGGGACTATAAAGAAATGTGTACTTTAACTTCACTTTTAATACTATGCATTAGGATAGGTTCCATGCAGTTTCTTAGGGTTTTTGTGTACAGTTAGCTCTCAAATGAGCAGGATGGTGAGGAGGGGAGGAAGCAGAGATAAATAAATCCCAGTAAAAAGAAAAGTTAATTCTGGTTTTCAAGGGAATGGGAAGGAAATGTGTAATGGAAAGGAGAGATTCACAACTTCATCTTGTAGGAATATTCTCCCTCTTTAGAGGTAGGCTTAGAATTATCCAAAGGTTAATTATCTAAGATTGCTACGGTATCCTCCCCCAAAGGAACAAAGCCTGTGGGGTGTCAAACAGTCTAGATTTCTGAAGCTCTATGTTTGCCTGAGAATTGGTGATGAGAACTGAATCAGAATTACTGATCTAGTTCTGCCTGAAGACCAAGCATATTTTAGGGAAGGTCGCGTTGTCCCAGAGCCTTAATGATTAGAGCCTTCCTGTTTATCTATAACTGTAACTAATTTTATTTGCCTTACCTAAGAGAGTAAATTGAATCAAAATGCCCAGATATAAATGAAGTGAGCCTGAGGAAGTTATGGGAGTGGAGTGAGGGAGTACAGGCTTTTAATAAAATACTTTCTTATACAGTGGCTGGGTTTACCAAATCTTTATGGCTATGTTTTGTTTTATACCAATGTGATAAGTGAAATAATTGGAAATACACTTTTTATAACAGTTAAATCTGGGTTGACTCTTTGCTTTATAACTTCTAGACTTTTAAACAGATTTACCTTTAGTTTCTTTAAAAAATTTTTGGACTAATGTTTTTAAAAGGTACTTTAGAACCTTTATGTCATTTAAGTTATGTATACATAATGTCATATGAATAATCATTGAAGAATTTGGGTGTATTTTCTGCCTGAAGTACAGACTAAAGGGAACTATGATAACTTTAAGTATTTGAAAGGAAGTCATAGAGAAGAAAGGTAGGAAAGGAAGCTATCATTAATTGTGTATGTGTTATGGTCCAGGCTCAAAATAATTCTGTGAGGTGTAGGTACCACTATTCATTTTATAGATTAGGAAAATGAAGCACAGAGAGCTTAAGTAACTTTATCCAAGGTTCTACTGATGGTAAGTGGCAGAGCTATTACCGCTTCCCCCAAACATTTCAATCATATAACAACCCCTGATGGGTAGTTATTATCAGAGAAACTGGCCCAATATTGATAGAGCTAGGATTCAGTTTGAGAATGGTTTGGTTGTAGGTGGCTGGTGAGGAAGTGTTGTCTGCTAGTGTAGAACATGTTTTCTAAAGAAATTGGTGTGGAAGTTACGTGAGAGATTGATTGTTGAGATCTTGAGAGCTTGGCAGGATTTCTTTTTAGATGTGGAGGAGAAAGGCTGTGGTCGTGAATGACCTAATATTTCTTTTTGAAAGCAGGAAGGGGAATAGATTTCAAGCTGAGAAGAGTAGAGGAACTTTAATATTTATTGCCAGAATTTAATAGGTAAGTAATATATAAATAGAAGGCTTGACTAAAAATGGGTAGCAGCAAACATGAATATATAGTAGAGTTACTTAGAAGAGCTCTTGACTTTTCTTCTGTAGTGCTTTGCAGAAATGTGGGAAAAGAACAATGGAGAATCTACTTTATCTTTGTTACTTTTTTTTTTTTAAGGTTTTATTTATTTATTTGATAGAGAGCAAGAGAGCACAGGCAGGGAGATTGGCAGAGGGAAAGGGAGAAGCAGACCCCCTGCTGAGCAGGGAACTCCATGTGGGGCTTGTTCTCAGGACCCTGGGATCATGACCTGAGCTGAAGGCAGACTCTTAACTGACTGAGCCACCCAGGTGCCCCTATCTTAGGTTCTTTACATTTTTAAATTTAAACATCCTAACAACCGTGTTAAAATTTGGTGGTATTTCTCTTTTCTAAATCATACTGGTAAAATGATTTAAAAGGAACGTTCTAGAATTCTGCATGACAATAATCACTACACACTTAAGTATTTGTAATGAACGATAAAAGGTAAATATCTATATATAATAATTACAAATTACAAAGAAAAGGATTCCTACAAAAATGCTCAAAATGTCAGAGTAGTAGTTATTTATGTTACCTTTTGGTTTCCACTAAAGTGGGAAAATTCATTCAATTTTACTAGTAGTCAGGTGTAAATTATTTATTCTTTATTCAGGGCAATTTGGCAATATGTGTTCATATGTAAAGTGTGTATTTATTGGCTAATAGGAAGTTACCTAAAAAAATCAAGGAGTGGGGCACCTGGGTGGCTCAGTCAGTATCCAGCTCTGATCTCAACTCAGATCTTGATCTTAGGGTCATAGGTTCAAGCCCTGCATTGGGCTCCACACTGGGTTTCGAGCCTATTTAAAAAAAAAAAAAAAAAAAAAAAAAAGTCAAGGAGTACACATAAATTTATGTAAGCAAATACAAAATGCTATTTACTATGGTAAAGAACTAGGAATGACTCAAATGAATGTCCCTGAATTTTGGTTGGTCTGATATATCCTCATGATTAGAAGCAAATTATGATACACTTCTTTGGTAGGAATATTATGAAACAGGTGGAGAAGAAAATCTAATCACCTGCTGCGCAATTTTATCTGTCTTTATTTTAACTCCAGTATAGTTAACATACAGTGTTATATTAATTTCAGGTGTACAATATGGTGATTTAACATTTCAATAATCACCCAGTGCCTATCATATGGTGCACAATTTTGACTTGTCACAATATTGATGATACCACTTTCATTATTTGATAAACATCTAACTGCCAGTGGTGCCTGGGTGGCTCAGTGGGTTAAGCCTCTGCCTTCAGCTCAGGTCATGATCTCAGAGTCCTGGGATCCAGCCCCACATGGAGCTTTCTGCTCGGCAGGGAGCTTGCTTCCCCCTCTCTCTCTGCCTGCCTCTTTGCCTACTGATTTCTCTCTCTCTGTCAAATAAATAAATAAAATCTTTAAAAAAAAATTGAATGGCCAATTTTCTGTATGGTAAAGTTACTCTTTCCCTTTTGTTTTTAATAAGTGTTTTGTGGAAAGGTACTTTGAAATTATTTAAATATCCTGTTCCTCAGATTGTTACTTTATCTTATCAATATGGCCTCTTTGGCTTCCTATTTTATTAAATGAGTTGTAGTACGTTATTATCATTATTTATTTTTAGTATTATTATTTTAAAATTTAATTTAATTTTGTGTGTGTGTCCCAAAATTCATTGTTTATGCCACAGCCAGTGCTCCTTGCAATACGTGCCCTCCATAATACCCACCACCACCAGGCTCACCCAACCACCCACCCTCTCCCCTCCAAAACCCTCAGTTTGTTTCTCAGAGTCCACAATTTTTAAATTTTTTAATAAACATATAATGTGTTATTAGCCCCAGGGGTACAGGTCTGTGAATCGCCAGGTTTACACATTTCACAGCACTCAGCATAGCACCTACCCTCCCCAATGTCCATAACCCCACCACCCTCTTCCTAACTTCCTCCCCCCGGCAACCCTCAGTTTGTTTTGTGAGATTAAGAGTCTTTTATGGTTTGTCTCCCTCCTGATCTCATCTTGTTTCATTTATTCTTTTCCTACCCTCCAAATCCCCCATGTTGCATCTCCACTTCCTCATATCAGAGAGATCATATGATAGTTGTCTTTCTCTGATTGACTTATTTTGCTAAGCATAATAGCCTTTAGTTCCATCCACGTTGTCACAAATGGCAAGATTTCATTTCTTTTGATGGCTGCATAGTATTCCATTGTGTGTGTATATATATATATATATACCACATCTTCTTTATCAATTAATCTATTGATGGACATCTAGGTTCTTTGCATAGTTTGGCTCTTGTGGACATTGCTGCTATAAACATTCGGGTGCATATGCCCCTTCGGATCACTACGTTTGTATCTTTAGGGTAAATACCCAGTAGTGCAATTGCTGGTTTGTAGGGTAGCTCTATTTTCAACTTTTTGAGGAATCATTATTTATTTTTATGCTCAAAATGTTTCCAGTTTGGTCAGTGGTAGTCCCTTCAAGCTGGCTTCTGTGTCTTTGTGAATGATTGCCTATTATTCCTTTGGCATATCTTTGCTTTCTAAAAAACAAAACTAGATGTTTCAAGCTCATTGTGTATTTTTCTCTAGTAAATCTTGAATTGGTCATTTCTCTCTCTCAGTGAAGAATAGTGTTTAGAAGCAAGATTTGGACATGAGGTGTTAAGGTATTATTGTTCCCAAGTCCTCTCAGTGGATAGAACTAGGGACTATATATGGATATGTATTTGAAAGAGGATATATATTTCATACATAGTTGTATATATTACCTGTATTTAGTGAAACCATGGATTCACACAAATGCCCTTAATTTCAAATCATTAACCTCAAAGTTCTTTTTAGTTTTCTTTTCTACTTAAATGCTCTCTTCACATTGTTTGAGCTCATATACCTTGCTCCAGGTCAGTGTCACCCCCATCCTGGTGCAAATACTTTACTTGATCTGTTCAAGCTAACTGCTTGAGGCCTGACTAGATTAAGGAAGTTTGGAAAATAGGGCCCCTTTTCTCTTTAAAAGTACAATATTTTTATACTGTAGTATAATGGGAAAATAACTGATTTTACTTGAAACACAGGATTCTCAGATACAGATTCTCTCTTGGCCAACTCTCTATCCCTGCCTTCAGACTGTCACTCATAGGTCACCTTCCCTAAGTTTCACCTTGACCACTATATCTAAAGATGCAAGCAGCTTTCACTAACCCTCACCCCATGCTTCCAATTTCCCTCACTCTTCTCTATTATTTCCTAAACCACCTTCTAGCTCCCAACTTATTTATTATGTTTATTATTGTCTGTCTTCCCCTACAAGGGCTGAACTTTTTGTTTATATAAGCACTGGTATATCCCAAGCATCTAGAATAATACCTAGACTTCTATTTGTTTTCAAAAGATAATTTTCAATAAATGAGTGAGTATATAAAGCTGCATGCTTGTTTCAGTCCTCAGTGTTCACTCAGGAATTTGGTTTCTTTTAGGGTAACCATGCAAATTAAAAATAAAACCTTGGGGCACCTGGGTGCCTCAGCGTATGACTCTTGCTTTCTACTTAGGTCATGATCTCAGGGTTTCGAGGTCAAGCCCCATGTCAGGCTCTGTGCTGGGCATGGAGCCTGCTTGGGATTCTCTCTCTACCTTTGCCCCTTCCCCAACCCCCTCTTTAAAAGAAAAGAGACCCCTATGCTTTCAAGCCTTGTTAAATTTACTGCCACATTAGGTGTCCCTTTGTAGCGAGTGGGGCAGTGGAGATGATCTTCCATTGCCTACACTATTGGAATGGACTTAGAGGTTCATTTTCACTACAAGCAAATCATTATACTTACATAATATGTTGAAATTATACAACTATTTTTCCTGTAGGCTTCTAGTTTATGTGATCTTGAGGTTGTAGACTGGCAAAATAAAGATTTTAAATAGTTACACAGTTCTCCTTTACTTAGTCTTTTACCATATCATATTTGAATGTGTTGCTTTCTTGATTTTATCCACTGTTTCCTCTTACAAGTAGGTCTCAACTATGGCTAACTACAATTGTTAAGATGCCTTTGATTATAAAATGTGTTGATTTGAGAAATGCTACCATGTGGAAAAATGTGCATTTTATCCTGATGAGACAGGTTGTTATGGAAAAGAATTCTTACTTAGAGATTTTTAAAATTTTGTTTCTTTTAAAAAAATTGGATGATTTTTATCTTTTTCTGCCTGAGTTCATCTAAAGTCTCTATCAGTGTGCTCTAACCAAAGACTGCCAGGAATAAACTTTTGGTTGAATAAGTTAGTTCAGTGAGGGAGGATGCACACAATGAGGAAATTAGGGACATCTGAGTAAGAGAATGTTAGAAATGATTTATTACAGGGTTTGAACCTATATTAGGTGATTTTAGGGAGGGGTTAAGGAAGTGGGGCTTCCTTCTGAATTGAGTACTGTTAGGAAGCATGGGTAATTCTACTGTGAGATACCCTAATAAATCTCATCAGAAGCATGGAAGCCTAACGCTGTAATTTGTAAAGTCATCAGTCATTCATACTAACAACACTAAGCCTAATCATTATTACCAGACCAGCTCCTGATGTCGGAGGCTGCTTTTCTACATTCTCAACTGTTTCTGTCTTCTTCCTTTATGTATGCTAGTTGAGCATTTCTTCTTCCATCTCTCCTTCATTTATCTTTCTGTCCACACCACTTTATGTCCTTTTAGGTACTTCTAGCATACCTATGCCTGAAGTTTTGAGAACATATCATAAGCATCAGACCTCTGGTAGTGCATAGATTCCAGGATCTTTTGAGCTACTCTTCTCTCGTGTATCAGCTTTGCATATTCTTTGTTTCATTTTCCTCAGTATTATTTCCTTCTTTTTGGACTGTTCTCTCTAGAATTGTGATGAGATTTCAGTCTGTATTTACCCAAATACTAACTTGCCACCCATTTAAGATACTGCTTTCAGAAATGAATTTTACTGAATTACATCTGCAAGCAAGATATGCATGTCTCTTGTTCCTGTAGACTCCAGGTTGTAAGGATATCATCCAAGTTGGATTCCAGTGACTTACAGTCCCTGTGTCATAGAGGGACACTCTATATGTCTGTTCTTTTTCTTCCTAATATTGGCCTTAGAAAAGCCAAATGGCTGTTCTGTTTCCTTTGATCCTACTCCTAGCTTAAACTGAATGATGTTCTATCCCATATATCCTAATTCTTAAACAGGAACTTTATTTTTCCCCTTTCTTTCTTGAGCTTTTGGAATTTCTTAAGTCTCAGTAAATTATCATACAAATTAGTCTTCTATCATTCTTTCAAGACTTGTCATAATGTATGTTGTTTTGTTCCTATCTGTTCTTTTACTCTTCCAGTTACTTTTCTAGTGATTTTTTTTCTCCTGCCAAGTAATCAGTTATTTGTTGAAAACAAAGATGAAAATTCTCGTACAGGGTAGAAGAGCTTTAACATTTCATAATAGAATAGGATGAATTGACCATTCAACAAAATATACAAGAGTATTAAAGGGTATCTGGAAGTTTCATTGGAGAGTAAAATAAGATCACATGGTAGAAATTAATTTTACACAGTAGTTTGAACAAAGAGAGGGACATAAAAAAGTAGGAAATAGCGAAGTACATACTAGATGGGAAGATTAATTTGTAAAATATGAGAGATAGGAATGATTAAGGGAATAATTTTTGGAATTAACATAAACTGAGGACCCTCTATTGGCAATTTCTCTAAGCTCTGGAGAGATTGGGATGAAAAAGATGAGGCCTTGGCTTTTAAAAAGATTAGTATAATAGGAAAAAGGATATTTAAAAAATCAAGTGAAATATAGCATGACAAATGCACGAACAGGTTAAGTTCTCGTTACACTGAGGATACAAATGAGGGAGTATAACTTCTATTTGAATCATTTAAGAAAGGTTCCCCCCCCCCAAAAAAAAAAAAGGTTTCACAAGTATTCCCTGGTTATGTTTGTTAGGCTAGACTCAGAAGCAGTCAGGCTATAGCATAAGGTATTTGGTGACTGAATAAGGTCAGTTTTTATGGAAGTGGAAGTTTATGTGCTTGAGGCTAAATTTGGAATTAGCTGTTTTTGTGTTTTGCTTCAATTTTAAAAAGTGTCTACTTGTAAATCTCTATTGCTACTTGTTGGATAGAAGCAATCATGACTTTAGTGAGTCAGAAATTAGTTTTCTGTTACCTCTGCAGCTGATGGATCATAGGTTACTTGGTGTAATAATCAAACTTGTAACTAAGATTTACATATTAAATGATTAAAGAGATACCTTGTTAATTGGTAGATTTTAATGTTATCCAAAATATAATGGACATTTAAAATCCATTGTAATGTTTTGTGTTGACTTGGTATAAAGATAGCTTCTTTGAACCTTTATCTAAAAATGGAAGATTCCTGTAAATGGTTATTTTCTTTTATAGGTGGTAGATCATCTAATGCAAAATTGCCCTCGGTGCCAACAGTTGGCTCAGTTCCACAAGACCAAGTTTCAAATATGAGGTATTAAAGCTATTAACTTGGATATTTGTGATTTATTCCTTTTGATGACTCTTTAAACTGTCTAGCTACAGTTCTTTTTTTTTTTTAACTTACTTTTGTCTATTTTTTTATTTTTTTTTTATTTTTTATTTATTTTTTTTTTTTTTAAGATTTTATTTATTTATTTGACAGAGAGAGATCACAAGCAGATGGAGAGGCAGGCAGAGAGAGAGAGAGAGGGAAGCAGGCTTCTCGCTGAGCAGAGAGCCCGATGCGGGACTCGATCCCAGGACCCTGAGATCATGACCTGAGCCGAAGGCAGCGGCCCAACCCACTGAGCCACCCAGGCGCCCAATTTTGTCTATTTTTTTAAAAACATAAGTGACAGAGGCCTGAATATTTTAGAAGTTTCTCTTTAAAGATTATGAGATGTAAAAGGTTTTTGAGAAGTGGCTATTATGATTAATACGTACTGCATGCAAAACAAATGTTTAAATACACAGGTAGTAGCTTATGACTTAGGTTTCATATGATTATGAACTGAAAATGTAGAATTCATTGTTCATTTTCTACAAAAATGCTGAAGCAAGTTATAGCCAGTCAACCAAAGCCACAGTGAAACTGAACAGTGGGTACATTTTTACCGTCCTTAACCTTTTTAAATTGGGAATATGCATTTCAAATTCAAGGGTGGAATGCTGTGGATATTTTCTACCACTAGAGCCTTCGTGGTCAGAGTTCTTGATCCTCCTTCCACTACTGGAAAATCCTAGCACTCCACAAATACAGGCACCAAAGTTCTGTATGTGTAACCTTGTAGTTGTGATATTATCTAGAGAGGAATAGTATTAAGGGTAGTACCTAGGATGAGATGCTAATTGGTAGAAGAAATTTCCATCAGCTAAACAGTTGATAGTTTCAGTAGCAGCTCTTGTTGGTATTACGAAGTACTCCTTGTGTGAATAAATAGGTAAGTAGTGGCTGTTTATGTATATATTTTGTTTATAAGTTAGGAACTAAAGCTGTGGATGCCTCTGAATTTCCTGAAATGCAGGGAGCTTGTTTAACTCATTAAATGTATACATGTGTGTGGTTGTATGTGTGTATACATATGAGTATATGTGCATCTAGTCACAGAGACATATTAATATGTAAATTGAGATCATTATAAGTGTGTGAGTAAAGTATACAAATTTTCAAATGAAAAGTTGTTCAGATTGCTTTAGAAAAAAGATTCTTAAAGAGGTCAATGAGAAAAGAATATAAACTAATTCAGTTTATAAATACTTATGGTGTCTATGCTGTATGCTGCAGCTGAGAACTTAGAAAGGAAGTTATAGTTCTTGAACTGAAGGTGCTGATGGTTTATTAATAGACAATTTTTTTTCTCTTAAAGACTTTATTTATTTGAGAGAGAGAGAGAGAGAGACAGAGAGAGAGTTGGGGGAGGGGCAGAAGGAGACTTTAAGACTCCTCTTAAAGCAAGGATCCCAACCCCAGGGCTCTATCTCAGGACCCTGAGATCATGACTTGAGCTGAAGGAATATGCTTAAACCGACTGAGCCACTCAGGTGACCCAGGAATACACAAATTTGATAAGGATTTGGTCGAGTTTTTTTAGGTTATAACGGTGTTAAAATCAAGTGCTCTCTACTGACCCATTAAGATTTCCAGTAAGATTGGATGCTTAGAGTGGTTGTTTACCAGATTATTTGTCAGAGCTGAGGTGGTAATATAGATCTTAATAATAAAGGGTATTCTAGCAGAAGGAATGATATGTATAGCAATAATGAGTTGTTATATAATTTTTAATTTCTCATGATTTTACATTTCTTTGGAAACTCATTTTAAAAACTGAAAATTGTAAATTCTAATGAATAGTTCAGATAATATCTTTCCATTAGTATTACAGAGAGGCTTGAACATGCTTTGGAAAAGGCAGCTCCTCTTCTGCGAGAGATTTTTGTGGATTTTGCACCTTTTCTTTCTCGGACACTTTTGGGTAGTCATGGACAAGAACTGCTTATAGAAGGAACAAGTAAGTGATTTTTCTATATGTCACTTTACAAATGAATATTTAAATTTATATTTAAGTTTTAAGATTAAAAATTGAAATGAATAATAGGAGAAGGATGGAGTTTCATCGTTCAGGTATTTTTCAGCCTTTGACAAAGTTTCTTACAGAGTCTGTATCTTTTGAAAGATGTGTTTCTTCTATTGTTCTAATCTGATTTGGATGTTTAATTAGTGATTTGGATGAAGCAGAAAAGTATGTACTGAACCAAAGAACTACGACTTAGATTTCTTTTTTTAATGCATTAAAATAAACTATGAGAATGGAGAATTGGAAAGATTAGTGTTATAGTAATTAGCGGGCATTTACCTGGGATTTTACTAAACTTAAGATCCATATAAATATGGATTGGTATAATATATGGATCTATATGGATCATATAAGTATGATCCATATAAATATGTGGTGATATAAATAGTATATCACCACATATTAGGAAAATGAATGTATTATTAGTCCTTATTAGTAGAATTCTGTTTTATAAATAAGTAGAAATAACAGTGTTGGGGTCCGTTATCAAAGGAACGAGACTGAGACAAAGTGAAAGTTAGGCAAAGCTTTATTCTATGCCAAGCATTAGAAGTTAGACTGACCGGCCAGGGCCGCCTCCGTAGAGAGCAATCCCCTCCCGATCTCACAGGCTGGTTTTATAGGACATAACCGCAGACCCAAGGTACATGGCTTCTATTGTTAAGGCGTTTACTCCCGGAATTGATACCTGGAACCCATACCAGGAACTATTGGGGCGTTTATTCCCGGACTGAAGTCCTTGGAAGTAAACAACAATATGGCTACCTAGGCAATATGGAGTCACTCTGGCTAAGCAGGCCCTAATAGTTAAACAGGTTTTAACATTAAATTGGCCTTAACAACAGTACTCTATCCTGCTTACATATAGATTCCTGGATCATTTATAGGTAGTATACTTTGAGATGGTGTCAAACTAGATAGCATTCAGAGTTGGTTATTGAGTTGGGTTGAAAACCATGTGCTGTTTATGGAATGAAGGAGAAGTATTCAGACTTTTTTTTTTTTTTTTAAAGATTTTATTTATTTATTTGAGAGAGAGAGAGAGAGCGAACAGGATTGTGAGAGGGGAGAAGGTCAGAGGGAGAAGCAGACTCCCCGCTGAGCAAGGAGCCTGATGCAGGACTTGATCCTGGGACTCGAGGATCATGACCTGAGCCAAAGGCAGTCGCTTAACCAACTGAGCTACCGAGGTGTCCCTGGACTTTTTTTTTTTTTAATATGGGGTACTTGCCATATAGTGAATGTTTTCTAATATTAGAATGGGTGACTCAGCCAATTGCTATCTCTGACAGCAGATATCAGTTCAACAGAGAATAGCTTTCCAAACAATTCTAGTTAAGAGCTTAATAGACTGACTGCAGAATACCAGTCTTCATCCTTACAAGTAGAATTTTTTAAGGATAAGCTGGAGGATTTTCATCAGTGATAATATAGAATTGATTTTTTTAATTTAGATGTGTTTGGACTAGAAGTTTCCTAAATCTGGGCTTGTCTGTGTCCATGGTTCATGGTTTAGGATTAAACACTTTGATTCTCTTAAAGCTGAAAAATCATGGAAAAATGTAATTATCTGTATCCTGATCTCTTTAAATATAAATTTATAGCTTTAGTTATAAATTTTTGTTGAGTAACAGTCACTAGATGATCCCTTGAGGAATTTTTTAAAACTTACTAAAAAATACTTTTTTTTTTTTTTAAAGAGATTTTATTCATTTGACAGAGAGATACCCAATGAGAGAGGGAACACAAATAGGGGGAATGGGAGAGAGAGAAGCAGGCCTCCAGCTGAGCAGGGAGCCTGAAGTGGGGCTTGATCCCAGGAGCTTGGGATCATGACCCGAGCTGAAGGCAGATGTTTAACAATTGAGCCACCCAGGCACCCCCCAAAAACTCTCTTTTAGAAATAAGAATATGGAAATGCAAGGTAGAGGTAGTTCAATAGTGGAAGATACTCTTTATATTTGCACTAATTGAGGGATATCAGCACATTTAAAATAATAAGCTTTGGCTGAAATAAGAATTTCATTATCATCTGTGCTATATAGATGTATATGGAGTTGGTGATGAGTGGTCTCATTTCCACAGAGGGAAAAAGTATTAAATTTATTTGAAAAAGTTCAAGTTTTAGAAATATTTACTTAATTTGGGGGTAGAATTTACCTTATCTGCCTAAGGATATAATTTTTTCAGCCATGCATGGACTATTTGATCTAATGAAGTAATAAAATTTGAAAGATAATGAATTGAAAAATTGAAGGACTTCTCCCTAATTTATACTTCACATGTTAAATGTTTCTTTTTTAAGTGGTGTGACAATTTACGAACTATATTTCATTATTGTAAAGTGGATTATTAATTACAGCTTTTTGGTGTAGCAAAACAGAGCTTTTAGTTGGTCTATAATAGTTTTATAGTTTTATATATTTATATAATAGTTTTATAATAGATCCCGCAAGATACTCAGAAGTACTAAACTTGCCAATTCCAGATCCCTGAACAAAATTTAATTTAGAATCAATTTTTTACTGGTAAGTTCTGATAAACTGATAATAAGGAAGATGATGCACTCTTGCTTATCTATAAACCTGAGCAGTGCCTCATTGGACTGTATTCATAAAAAGTTAGCAAAAAAAAAAAAATCTAGGAATTTTATGCATCTTACATATGTATGTTAAGTTGTAAGGAACGTTTTGGGTGGTGGTTTTTGTGCATTGTAAAACAAGAGTTTTGAGTAGAAGTGTTTGTGGCATGGTACTGTACAAAAGCACTAGATTCAAAGACAGGAGACTTTGGTTCTAATCCTGCCTTTGTCAGTCACAAGTTGTATGCCCAGAGACTGGGAAGCTTATTACTTCTATAATTTTTTAATGTTTTTTTTTTAATTTAAAAAATTTTAAATATGTTAAATATGTATGGAGTAGAAATTGAAATAACCATGAACTTATTACCAACTCCCAAACCATCTTTGTTTTGCTATAATTGTTTGTTGTATCTGCCTCCCTTTATTTTGCTTTAGTATTTAAATCAATTCCAGACATTGTTGTTTTAACCTTAAGTAATTCATAAGCCATGTAAAAAAGGATATTTTCTTACATAATCATAATTGTTGTGTATATACCTAATATTGATAATAGTTCCATGCCATATAATACTTAGTTCATATTCATTGTTTTTTAAATGTCTTTTTACAAAACATTTTCTCATTTATATACAAACAAAATCAATTTATTGCTTTTGGTTATGTCTTTTAAGTCTTTATTAATATTAAATAGTTTCTCCATATTTTCCCTCTGTTTTCATGCTATTGGCTTGTGGACGAAATCTGGTTGGTTGTTCTGTAGAATGTTACATATTTTGGCACTCTGTGGCCATTGTTTCCTCATGATGTCATTTAATGATTTCTCTGTCCCACTTATTTTCTGATGGCTTGAGATTAGATTTAAAAGCTTAGTTAAATGAAACAAGATGGGATTTGGAGGGAGACAAACCATAAGAGACTCTTAATCTCATAAAACAAACAGGGTTGCTAGGGGGTGGGGGAGTAGGGATATGGTGGCTAGGTTATGGACATTGGGAAGGGTATGTGCTATGGTGAGTGCTATGAAATGTGTAATCCTGATGATTCACAGACCTGTACCCCCTGGGACAAATAATACATTATATGTTGATATATATATATATATATATATATATATATATATATATATATATATATATTTATATAAATAAATAAATAGTTTAGAGGTAACACTGCTTATTACATCTTGCCTAGAACAACATGTTTTCCGATTGTTTAAATTTTAGTGATACTAACCCTCTTTTTCAATCTTTTGTAAGGATTGATATTTTGTTACTTTTGCTTTTTTAAAGAGGTCTTTCAAAAACAAAGAAAGTTACTTAAAAAATAATTATTCTATCTTACAATTACCATATGTGAACATGTTTTTATAAATCTAGGATTCATTAGGGGGTCTTTGTGATATGGATTTTCCTATACCTTAAAACACTTTGTTATTTCACCATTATTCATGAGTTATTCCTACTATAGTAAGGACTACAAAATAATGAGAAGAAAAGAATACTGGAATTGCCCCTAGAATTATGATATAATAAAATAAATCATCACTCTTGGATCTCCCTCAGTTTGTATTGCATTCCCCAAAGTACTGGATCATATTTTAAGAATATAGAAATTTGTTTTCTCAGTGGGAACAAGAACTGATATTTGGGGAGGGCAAAAACATTTTAAGTATTATATGGTTCTTCCAGTGGGTCACAGTACATCTATACAGTGTATGTTTAGTATTAAAGTTTCGTGGGGATGCAATTAAGAAAAAAATGTTCTGAAATGGCTTCCTAGTGGGGAACAATAATGAAAAAAAAAAAAGGTTAAGAAATATCAGTAAAATCGGTGTAAAAGAAATCCGTGGATACCATCTTTGTGGTCTTATTTTCAGCTTTTATCAAATTCTGTTAGGAATTCAGAATTGCTTATTTTCTGCTCTTAATGATAAGGAGAAAAATTGACAGAAGAAGACATTTTACAATTATTAGACCATCTGAGGATGAATTTAAAGAGACAGAGAGCAACGCTCAAATTTTATCAAACCCAAGAATTCATTAGTGCACAGTATATTTCTGTGGACAAAAAGGAAATTGATTTTCTTAGTATGTCATTCTATAGAAAGGACTTCATTGTACAAAATTTATGCAATGTTTTCTGACAAGAACATGGAACATCTTATTTTGCTAAAAAGGTATGTGACAGTGTTCTTCCATGGCTTTGATAGTTACACAGCACAATTTACTTGGTACAGTTTCTAAGTGAATAAAAAAGGCAAGTGTGTTACATGAAAATGATTGGAAATAAAAGTTCATGTAGAAATGAAAAAAATTAGTGGATTCATCATTCTAAATCATGTTTAAAAGTCCAAAGAAGAAAATATTTTATAATTCTGGATCAAAGAAGATGACTGTCGTCTTTTCAACAAAATTTTGAATGATTCACCTTTTCCAAAGTACTGCATTTGATGATGTAAGTTCAAGAAATAGGACCAGAATTAATGATAAGGTGGAACCAATTAGAAGTTTATCTGAAATTTGGAATTAGTATTTACAAGATAGATATCATATTTATAGATTGATGAAGAGCAGTTAGTTGAATCTAAAGGCCTTTGCTCATATAGGTTATATACAAATAACCTTTAAAACCAGAGAAATAGAGAAAAAGAATTTGAGTGCATTATGCTTAAATTATTATTAAAGCTTCTAATAATGTTCGTAATCATCTCTTTTTATATAAAAACCAAGTTGACTTAAATACATACTTAAAATACATATATTTTTAAAAAGGCTTCTTACTTTCCATGTGGCAAAAGGTCAAGACTGTTTTTCACGTTACTTGAAGTTTAGACAGATCAGTGGGTTCAGATGTTCCTAGCTTAATATCTGGTAAATCATTTAATATTTAATTTAATTTAATATTTCTGAATTTAGCAGTAAGGAAAAGCAGTGATAATGGAGGTGGGGTAAATAGTCTTGGGTGAAGAAATTTGAAGAAAATTTCATGACCTCTTTGGTCATGAAATTCCAAATGAGTATAAAGCTCTTGGCTTTGGTATCCTGAGTTTGTCTTTTTTTGAAGGGACTAAAATTGCATATCTTTAAAAAATAAACTAAAAATGGGGCGCCTGGGTGGCTCAGTGGGTTAAGCCACTGCCTTCGGCTCAGGTCGAGCCCCACATCGGGCTTTCTGCTCAGCAGGGAGCCTGCTTCCTCCTCTCTCTCTGCCTGCCTCTCTGCTTACTTGTGATTTCTCTCTGTCAAATAAATAAATAAAAAAAATCTTAAAAAAAAATAAAAATAAAACCAAGCAAAATGAACACTATGGTTATTCTGAGAGACTTTTAGAGAAGTTGGGTTAAGAGCCTACTCAGATCTCTGAGGCTGTCTTGTGTGCTTTCTGCTAACTGGGGCAATAATAGGGGGTGTGTGTGTGTGTGTGTGTGTGTGTGTGTGTGTGTGTGTGTGTAAATGAAAATTAATACTTCTGCAGCAGTTTAGAACTTTAAGTATTGTTTTAGGGCCTTCCTTTGGATAATTCTTAGAGTCCGAAGACAGATTATTGGTTTATAATTCATTTCTTCCTTTTTCATACCTGGAACCAGTGTCACCCAAGGGCAAAAGAGAGAAAGAAAGAGAGGGAGAGAGATGATTAAGTTGTGCAGCCTGATACCAAGTCCTTTATTGGTGATATTTCTTGTTTCTTTGAGCCCAAGGTTATATATTTTTGTTTACAGTATTATTGCCTTTTAGACAGGGAGCTTATTATTAGAGATCTAATATAAGGTCTTTTTTGTCCCCTAAAGCCCTTTCTCATTTAAAATTTAATATACCATCTACCTTGGCCCTCCTCCCCATCTTTTACAAATCTACAAAACCCCATTCCAAAAAATGCATGAACTGTTCTAATCAAACCATGGAATGTTATTTATTTTACTATCTCTTAACACTTAACTCATTGATCATTGAGTTAAATGGCCCAAGGCCTTTTTTTTTTTTTTTATCATTATTGTTCTTTTCTGAGTGGATAAAAAAGGCTGAGCCAGATCAGAGCCCAAATATTTTGCTGTTGAAAGGAAAGTTGGTAGGAATTCTGGTTTCTCTAGAATAGAGCAGTGGAATCATGACCTAAGTAAAGAAAGATCTGAGTTTACTTTTTGGAAGTGGAAGTATATGGAACTTTCTGGTTGTTTACATTTTATGTAAAGTGACAAGGTTTCAGACCAGCAGAGGGCTGTACCAGCGATGAGATGGACTATTGGCTATGCCCTTCCATTTGGCCTTGGTATTAGCCTGCAGAGCTATGCTCATTTCAGCTCTACAGAAACCGTAATTTAGTCTGGTCAATGACCTGCTTTCTTTTTTTTTTTTTTAAGATTTTTTTTTTTTTTTTTTTTATTTATTTATTTGACAGAGAGAAATCACAAGTAGGCAGAGAGGCAGGCAGAGAGAGAGAGGAGGAAGCAGGCTCCCCGCCGAGCAGAAAGCCCGATGTGGGGCTCGAACCCAGGACCTGGGATCATGACCTGAGCCGAAGGCAGCGGCTTAACCCACTGAGCCACCCAGGCGCCCCAATGACCTGCTTTCTTAATGCAACATGTATATACTCTGTAGCTAATTTCTGTGCTGGTGCTGACACTATTACTGTCATTATTTCTATGTTACACGTTTTTTCAGACATTGAGAAAAATGGTTCTTTTCTAAAAAGTGAAGAGGGGAACAACCTATTGTTTTTAACAAGAACAACAATGTTGTTAACAACATTAAATAGGTTGTTTAATGTGAATGCTGTTTATAAGGCTACAGAATGGTAGTGTGTGCCATCAGTTGGTATGAGGCAGCATGACTAAAAGAGGTGAGGAAAAAGAACTACAGAGCTGGAAGATTAAAGAAAGGGAATAAGATGGGATAGGATGCCTCCAAGAGCTTTCATGGAAAGAAAGAAAGAAAGAAAGAAAGAAAGAAAGAAAGAAAGAAAGAAAGAAAGAAAGAAAGAAAATTCTGCAGGGTGTGTAAGGGTCCACCAGGAATTATTTTTATTGTTATGCCCTGGATTCTAAACTTGTGTTTGCTTAGAAAAATATAGAATGAAAAATAACAGTTTTTCTGATTATTAGTCATGTAATTTAGTAATTTAGTGCTTTTAATTATGGGCATTGCTTTTTTAACGTACTGGTTATGAAGTGTTCTTTGAATGAACTTTTTTAGATTTTGTTGGTAACCAAAACTAAGGAAGTCTTTAGATATGTATTGTTTAGAAGTTCCTTCCTGAGATATTTCTGGTGAACGCAAATGATACAGAAAAGAGAAAATGTAAATGAATTTATTTATAAGAAATCAAGAATATATAACAGAATGCTTACACTTCTGTTAAGGTTTAGTGTGAGGTCACAGGTCAAGGTACTAATAAGAGTGTTTGGGATGTCTGCTGCCATGAAACAAAATGGAAACTTGATTGATAGCAAGAGGGTTGAAGGGAGAGAGTGTGGTGGAGAAAGCAAAGGTCAGGGAGCCATTTCCCTTCTCTGCATGTATAACAATCAGCTCTCTCCAAAACAAAATGTAGATGATATTGATCAATATGGCATATGTTGTGCACATTTCTCAGTGTTGTGAAATGTCATTATATATGGAGTTCTAATGTTTTAGTAGATTGAATACTGAAATGAAATAGTTTACAAATAAAATTGTGGTAGTTTTGATGCCAAGTTTAAAGTAATTACAGTGTACCTGTTTACTAATATCGAATGTGTGTGGGTTTGTTCTTAGCAAGATGTTAAATTTAGTTTTAAAAACCAATTTGGATAAAGTTGTATAACAAATCCCTCATATTTGTTTTTTACTCTGTAATTTTTCTTTTAAATTCTCTTTAAAATAGGTCTGGTTTGCATGAAGTCTAGTAGTTCGGTTGTGGAATTGGTTATGCTACTGTGTTCTCAGGTGAGTAACAGGAAAAAATGTTGGATTAAAAGTAAATTCTCGCATGACTTTATTATAAGGAAATTATAATTGTTTTAGTAGATATTTTTTGCTGTAATAGTGTTTGAATTTGCAATTTTAAAATAATTTTATTTGTATTGCAAAAGGATTACTTCTTGTCTTTGATATTAACAAAGACTACAAAGATAATTTTGTAGTGAGTGCTGAGAGAGAACAGATAGATGAGAAACAGGTTTTTAGAATCACATTAAAAAATGTCTAGAGCGAATGATCTTGAGGTGGCTAAATTTCTTTGCTGAATATATTAAGGTTATAGAAACAGATTTATTTCTAAACCTTGTGGAGTGCCACTCTGACTCCCTTAGGAATAATGGGTTTACTTCCCTTTTGTGTATAGGTTATAAAATGAGTGATAAATAATTTTGAATTCTTGTCATTGCTAATTATTTTTGACATACAGAGTAGATTTGGGAAAACATCAACAAAAGTATGGCAGCCATCATAATAAGATGTAGTGAATAAATTCCTAAAGTAAAATTGCTTTCAGTGTTCAGAAATTTTATACCTCATGTAAACTTTAATGATTTTTAGAACACTTATGTAAAAATCATGGTTTTTCTTTTCTCTTTTGCAATTAAACAGATGAATGTTTTTACTGAGAGTTTTCTTTGTAGTCTTTTAAAAATGATATCTTGCTGGTAGTAAATTCCGCTACTTAAAACTTTAAAATAGCCTTTTTTAATAGGAAGGGTATTGGTCTAGAGGTCAAGGGTTCTGACCCATTTCAAAACCTTTGACCTTCATTTACAACTCTTGTGGTGTACTTGCCTGACGAATAAGGATAATGAAAAATTAATGTTTCTTTGCATCGATTTATTCATTTTAGCGTTTATATTGCCAAATTTATTTAGACTGTGCTGATGGACATTTCATGAATACAAATTAAAGAATCATAGAAGGTGTGAAAAATCAATACTATGCATTGTCAATAAAGTGCAATAAGAACAATTACTTCTAGAGATTACACTTAATGGATTTTTATAATGAACTTTTGAGGAGTGGTTATGTTTCTAGTGAGCTTATTATTCTTAGATTTAGCAAGAATCATGTTTTTATAATTTAATCATCTCCTTTAGAAAACTCCATTCCTTTAAAAAAGCTTAATGTAGAAAATTTTTCATTAACTAATCTGATTTGAAATAATTGCTTATTTCTTGGATCTAAGTTACCATATGCCATTCTTAAACCAATACAAAATTATCCTTACTTTTAAGAAGCATTTGTTTCTTCACAGAGTATGAAACTATTTATACTGATATAAATGTTTCATAGATGAATTTTGATAACAAAGTTCGGCTTTTTAGTTCAGAAGAATTGAATATATTCTTGATATATCAAAGCTGTTTCAGATAGTATATTACATAGTTGAATGTTAGAAGCTAAAAAGATGAAGAATGACATGTTTTAAAGCACCTATTTATCATGTATGTCACAGGGCTGTTTAATACTAATCTAATCAAATGGGATATGAAGATCACTTAGTAGAATAACTTGCAAAAGTCGGATACTGTCAAGATTTTTGTTTGAATAAAATCAAATACATTATTGGTTATTTGAAGTCCTTACCATTTTTTATGAGTTCTTCAAAAGTTCCATGGCATCTCTATAAGATGTAGCACAGTGTGAAAAATGATGTGAAAAATGAAGCTAGAATTAGCTCCAGATGTATACAGATTGTTCCGGGGTGATAATTACATTTTTCACTTTGAATTTTCCTAATTCAAAGAGGTCAGCTTGGCAGTCACAAAAGTGATTTATTTTGTTAAGAAGTGAACTGTCTTTTTCTACATGAAAGCTTAAGAGATATGAAATTGAATTTGAAGTCGACATTTTGCAGATCCTGGGTGGGGATGGCTTGAGTTTGATTGATAATTTTTTTTAGTATGAGATAGGGTGGGAAGTGAAAAGCTAGCATATTGCTAAAATTTTAATTAATTTTTTAAGGGGAGATGGAGAGGATTGAGTGCCAGAGATCGAAAGATCAGGTCAAAAACTCCTTTTTAATCACATAAATAATGGGATATGCTTATGAACTTAACATCTGCAAATTTGATTTAAAACTTTACAAATTAGTTGGTGTTAATTTCATGACAATCAGCCATGTTCTGATTATTTTCTTTGAATCCATTCAGAACTTACTTTCTTTTTGCATTCTTTTTAACAAGGTGTTTAAATTGGCCACATTTTATTACAAAAGAAAGATTAGGACCTAAATTTAAGAAATGTGGAAATGAACACATTTGTTTTGCTGTCGTTAAGACCAAACAAATCACTATATATTTTCTTGAGGCTTCACCTAGGATTATATTTTTCAGTATTCACTTATTCATTATTAGGTTGATTAGACAACATTTCATATTTTATCTCATTTACATTTAACATTGTTAAGGCAAAAATCCTGTTATTTAGAGTAGGAAAGCTTTCTTAACGTACTCAGCATTACATTTTTGAGTAAAGTTAAATACTGAAGATTTGTTAAATTAGGTTTATTCATATATTGAGTCACATATATATGTAAAGTAATTCAAGAGCTACTTAAGCTTCAAAGGTAGATTTAAATTCTTTTTGCTTCTTTAAAATAAGATTGTATACGTTCTTCAGGAAACTGTACCCTCTGATGCCTAGAAAAAAATTGAACAAATTCTAATTTACACTTCAGATTTAGTTTTTCACAAGCATGTAACTTACTAGTGCCTACTATTTGTTGTATATGTGTGTAAACCTTATAGAAATCTATAGGAATTTAAAGAAAATGCTAACTATTTCAACTAATATTATTCTAGCATTGTGTAGTGTTTGTATCATGCTCATTTGACATTAATATCATTTTTGAAAGAATTGACATTGCATTCAAGGCCACTTTATAAAAGCGTTGCTTTGCTCATCCTAATTCAGTCTGACATACATTCCAATAACACTACCTCCCTTCTCGGGTTTAAAGCTAAATTTATGACTGTGCATTGTGAAGTGCATCATTTAAAAATGGTTTCAACCCAAACATCTAATAAATAAATAATGTGTATGGCTACTCAGTAGTAGACTTTCTAGACTAGAAATCATTCCATCGGATACTCAACAGTCCACTATCGGAGAGGGCTGTCAGATAAATCTTATGGTAGCTGCATTCATGTCCTGTAAATCACATATTATTGTCTGAGCCTTCTGCCAGGTCATCTATTCTTTTCCCATTTATCAGAAATGCATAGAGTATATAGAAAAACTAGAAGCACCATGTAGTCTGGCCTAGCATCCTGTCTGAGTAATTAATTAGCAGCAAAACATAATTTAAAATGCCATTAGTCCGATTTTTCTTTAAAAATTGTTTTATCAAAATACGTAGATTGTTCCTATTTTGGAATTTTTTTTTTCACATGAAGGTTATGAGATAAGATTTGGTCATTTTAGATTCAGGTGTGTGTTTCCACACCCCTTAATTATTAATTTAAAAATTATAATAAGAACCAGATGTTACCATTTTTATGATTCCTTTATGGCAGTTTTATGTTGAATTTTTGCTACTTGAGGTATCTTTTTTCCTGAATTTTTATGGTAAAATATTTTTTCCCTTCAGTATCCTCTAATTTTTTTCTAAATCTGGTTTTCTTCTCCTTTTTAAGTTTGTCTCTTCTAAATATGTGACATTAATGTTATTGCTCTTGGCTTTTTATTTCATGAGCTTTTCCTTTTTGTAGTTGTGATGAGTATTTTGAGTAAAGTAGATAATTGAAACAAACCAAGGTGGGGGCAGGAGAAGAAAAACAAACCAGCTCTATACCGTGGCGCAAAAGTGTCCTTCATTATCAGGTCTCACTTATTGCTTGGACCTTACTTCTTACCACTTTGTTTTTGTAGTCTCATGCTCAATTTATATATTCTCAAACTACGCTGAACTATTTCAAGTTACTCAAATGTGCCATCATAATTTTGTCTGTTAGTGTATGCTTTTTCTTTCCCTAGAATTTCCCTCTTTCAAATTTGGTGACTCTAATGGTTGACTTCTCATCATTCAGAACTGAGCTTAATTGTCCTCTTCTCAGATCATCATATCTATAGTTGGTATCTTTTTGCTTATCTTCATTTGCTTATCCTCATTTTAGCACTCCTCATAGGATGTACAACCAATTTTAGGTATACCTGTAGCACTTTTTACTTTTTTGTTGTCAGCTTCCCTGTCTGTATTCTAGGCCCTGTGAAGGTAACAACTCTTTCTGTTTTGCCTGTTAAAGTATACCTGGCCCTCAGCACAGTCCCTGGCACATGATGGCTGCCTAGTGAATATTTATTTATTTATTTATTTTCTATTGAGGTTTTTTAAATTTTTTATTTATTTTTTAAATTTTTTAAATTTTATTTTTTATAAACATATATTTTTATCCCCAGGGGTACAGGTTTATGAATCACCAGGTTTACACACTTCACAGCACTCACCATAGTACATAACCTCCCCAATGTCCATAACCCCACCCCCCCCCAACCCCCCTCCCCCCATCAACCCTCAGTTTGTTTTGTGAGATTAAGAGTCACTTATGGTTTGTCTACCTCCCAATCCCATCTTGTTTCATTTACTCTTCTCCTACTCCCTTAAACCCCCATGTTGCATCTCCTCTCCCTCATATCAGGGAGATCATATGACAGTTGTCTTTCTCCGAGTGACTTATTTGCCTAGTGAATATTTATAGATAAATAATCCAGCTTCCAGCTACATGGCAGTCTTTCTGGAAATGGAAAGCTTCCTTTGACTCCTCTCTGCTCCAAGGCTCTAACTCTGTTGTTCATCCAGAGCTCCCACTGCCTGTTATTCCTTTCATTGTTTAAGTTGCCTGTGATTTTTCTTTCTCTTCCAGTAGACTATAAGTTTCTTGAAGGCAAGCACTGTGTTTTGTTTCGTATCTCCAAAATCCAGCATAATTACAGTTCAACCAAATATTTATGTATTTGTGTAATTAATAATTGAATGATAACAATAGTCTTAAGTCAACATATTTTGGGCCTTTGCCTTTTGGTCTTTTTCACTGTGAAATATTCCCATACTTCTTGTATATTATTGTGTGTGTTTTAAGTGTTCATTTTTTTTTTAGAAGATTTTATTTATTTATTTAACAGAGATATCACAAGTAGGCAGAGAGGCAGGCAGAGAGCCTGATGCGGGACTCGATCCCAGGACCCTGGGATCATGACCTGAGCCGAAGGAAGAGGCTTTAACCCACTGAGCCACCCAGGCACCCCTTAAGTGTTCATTTTTATTTTCAGGTATCTTGTCCTAACCCAGTTCTGTAGTCGTGTTCATTTATAAATAGGGTCTTTGTCTTTTCATTGTCATTTGGCTTAGTTTTACCTCTTTAAAAAAAAAAAAACTTGTTGAAGTATAATTTATATACAGTATATATGCACATAGTTTACAATTTGATGAATTTTGACATATATACAATGATGTAATAACCATTTCAGTCTGGAAGGTTCCCTGTACCGCTTTGCAATCATTCTCCATCCCTGTTTTCTACTGATTTGACTTCTGTTAAAGTTACTGAGTTTTACTGATTGTAGAATTTTTTATTTAAAGATTTTATTTTTATTTATTTGACAGATAGAGATCACAAGTATGCAGAGAAACAGGCAGAGAGAGAGAGGAGGAAGCAGGCTCCCTGCTGAGCAGAGAGCCCGATGTGCGGCTCGATCCCAGGACTCTGAGATCATGACCTGAGCCGAAGGCAGAGGCTTAACCCACTGAGCCACCCAGGCGCCCCTGATTGTAGAATTTAATATAAATGGAGATTTACTTCTTTTTTTTTTTTTTTTTTTTAAAGATTTTATTTATTTATTTGACAGAGAGAGATCACAAGTAGAGAGAGAGGCAGGCGGAGAGAGAGGAGGGAGCAGGCTCCCTGCTGAGCAGAGAGCCCGATGCGGGACTCGATCCCAGGACCCTGAGATCATGACCTGAGCTGAAGGCAGCGGCTTAACCCACTGAGCCACCCAGGCGCCCCGGAGATTTACTTCTTTTAATTGTGGTGCTTGGATACTCAGAGTGTGCTGTATTTAGGGTATGCTTAAACTTTTTTCATTTAAATTCACTATTCAGTATTAAGAAAGTGTTCTTTTTTTTTTTTTTTTGTAAGAAAAAAATTGAGCTAGTTATAAAAAGGATAATCTTTTTGCCAGAGTAGGAATTTTTTTTTAAATTTCTTTTCAGCGTAACAGAATTCATTGTTTTTGCACCACACCCAGTGCTCCATGCAATACGTGCCCTCCCCAATACCCACCACCTGGCTCCCCGAACCTCCCACCCCCCACCCCTTCAAAACCCTCAGGTTGTTTTCAGAGTCCATAGTCTCTCATGATTCACCTCCCCTTCCAATTTCCCTCAATTCCCTTCTTCTCTCCATCTCCTTATGTCCTCCATGTTATTTGTTATGCTCCACAAGTAAGTGAAACCATATGATAATTAACTCTCTCTGCTTGACTTATTTCACTCAGCATAATCTCTTCCAGTCCTGTCCATGTTGACACAAAAGTTGGGTATTCATCCTTTCTGATGGAGGCATAATACTCATAGTGTATATGGACCACATCTTCCTTATCCATTCGTCCGTTGAAGGGCATCTTGGTTCTTTCCACAGTGTGGCGACCGTGGCCATTGCTGCTATAAACATTGGGGTACAGATGGCCCTTCTTTTCACTACATGTGTATCTTTGGGGTAATTACCCAGTAGAGCAATTGCAGGGTCATAGGGAAGCTCCATACTGTTCTCCAAGTGGTTGCACCAACTTGCATTCCCACCAACAGTGGAAGAGGGTTCCCCTTTCTCCACATCCTCTACAACAAGTATTGTTTCCTGTCTTGCTAATTTTGGCCATTCTAACTGTGTAAGGTGGTATCTCAATGTGGTTTTAATTTGAATCTCCCTGATGGCTAGTGATGATGAACATTTTTTCATGTGTCTGATAACCACTTTTATGTCTTCATTGGAGAAGGGTCTGTTCATATCTTCTGCCTATTTTTTGGAATTTTGAGTATAAGTTGCTTATTGGAAATGTAAATGTCTTCTTAATGTATGCATATTTTTTCCTATAAGGAAATCCTATACTGTGGAGCTTTTATACAGCAGTGTGGTGAGGCCGTTGACTATAGTTTCAGGATGTTTTATTTTTAGGATTTGTTAGGTTCATTTCAAATGCTGTCTCTTTTACAGAACTTGCTTGCTTGCTTTTTTGCTAGCTTGATTTATTTACTTACTTTATAGTTGCTTATTTAAGTTCCACTAGTTAACATAGAATATAATATTAGTTCAGGTGTACAGTACAGTGATTGAACACTTCGTACACATGGTGGCTCATCACAACAAGTGCCCTCCGTAGCCCCTGTCACCTATTTAACCAATACCTCCCCCCTCCCCCCATCTCTTGTCGGTACCATTGGTTTGGTCTCTATAGTTAAAAGACTCTTTTTCTTGTTTGCCTCTTTCTCTTTTCAAACCTCTCCTTTGCTTGTTTTTTTTTTTTCCCTTTAATTCCACATATGAGTGAAATCATAAGGTATTTGTCTTTCTCTGACTGACTTGTTTTGCTTAGCATAATACTCTAGCTCCATCCACGTTGTTACAAATGGCAGATTTAATTCTTTTTATGGTGGAGTAATATTCCATCACACACACACACACACATACACACACACGCACACACGCACACACACAGAGCCCACATTTTATCCATTCATTTGTTCATGGACATTTGGAATCTTTTCATAATTTGGCAACTACAGATGATAGTTCTATAAACATTGGAGTATGTGTATCCTTTTGAATAAGTATTTTTTTAAAAAAATATTCATTTATTTGACAGAGAGAGAGAGAGAGAGATCACAAGTAGGCAGAGAGGCAGGCAGAGAGAGAGGGGAAGCAGGCTCCCTGCTGAGCAGAGAGCCCCATGCGGGGCTCGATCCCAGGACCCTGAGATCATGACCTGAGCCGAAGGCAGAGGCTTAACCCACTGAGCCACCCAGGAGTCCCAATAAGTATTTTATTTGTTTGTTTGTTTGTTTTGGGTAAATACCTACTAGAGCAAATGCAGAATTGTACGGTAGTTCTATTTTAATTTTTTGAGGAACCTCCATACTGTTTTCCGTAGCGGCTGCACCAGTTTGCATTGCCACTAAGAGTGTAGGAGGGGAACCCATCACTGTAATCATTTAATCATTATTAAATGAGAGGGGAACCTTTTCTCCATATCCTCACCAACACTTCCTATTTCTTGTGTTGTTGATTTTAGCCATTCTGACAAGTGTGAGGTGATATTTCATGTAGTTTTGATTTGCATTTTCCTGGTGATGAGTGATATTAAGCTTCCTTTCATTGTATATTTTGGCCATCTGTATGTTTTCTTTGGAGAAATGTCTGTTCATGTCTCTGCCCAATTTTTAATTGAATTATTTTTTGAGTGTTGAGTTATATAAATTCTTTATATATTTTGGATACTAACCCTTTATCAGATATGTCATTTGCAATATCTTCTCCATTTTGTAGGTGACTTGTAGTTTTGTTGATTGTTCCTTTGCTGTGCAGAAGCTTTTTATTTTGTGAAGTCCCAATAGTTTATTTTTACTTTAGTTTCCCCTTGCCTCAGGAGACAGAAGTTGCTAGAAGGAAGTTGCTACAGTCAGTGTAAAAGAACTTACTGCCTGTATTCTCTAGAATTTTTATGGTTTCAGGTCTCACATTTAGGTCTTTATCCATTTTGAATTTATTTTTGTGCTTGGTATATGAAAGTGGTCCAGTTTCACTCTTCTGCATATTTGCTATCCAGTTTTCCCAGTACCATTTGTTAAAGAGACTGTTTTTTTCCCCATTGGATATTCTTTTCTGCTTTGTTGAATATTAGCATAGTTGTGGGTTTCTCTCTGGGTTTTCTGTTCGTTTCATTGATCTCTGTGTTTATTTTTGTGCCAGTACCATACTATCTTGATCACTGCAGCTTTGTAATGTAACTTTAAGCCTGGAATTGTGATGCATCCAGCTTTGTTTTTCTTTTTCAAGGTTGCTTTGGTTATCCAGGTCTTTTTCTGGTTCCACACAAATTTTTGTATTGTTTGTTCTAGCTCTGTGAAAAATGATGTTGGTACTTTAATAGGGATTGCATTAAGTCTATAGATTTTTTTGGGCAGTATAGACATTTTAACAGTATTTCTTCTTCCAATCCATGAGCATGGAATGTTTTCCCATTTCTTTGTGTCCTCATTCAGTTTCTTTCATTAGGCTTACATAGTTTTTAGAGTGTATGCTTTTCACCTCTTTGGTTAAGTTTATTCCTGGGTATCTTATTGTGTTTGGTGCTTGTAAATGGGGTGATTCCTTAATTTCTCTTTCTGCTGCTTCATTATTGGTTCATAGAAATGCTACAGATTTCTCTATGTTGATTTTTTATCCTGTGACTTTACAGAATTCATGTATCACTTCGAGCAGTGTTTTGGTAGTCTTTTGGTTTTCTATGTTGAGTATCAGCAAATAGTGAAAGTTTTACTTCTTCCTTGATGATTTGGATGCCTTTGTTTCTTTTTGTTGTCTGATTGCTGTGGCTAGGACTTCCAGTACATGTTGAATGAATAAAAGTGGTGAGAGTGGACATCCCTGTCTTGTTCCTCACAGTAGAGGAAAAGCTTTCAGTTTTTCCCCACTGAGTATATTAGCTGTGGCTTTTTCATATTGCCTTCATTATGTTGAGATATGTTCCCTCTAACCCTGTGTTGTGAGTGTTTTTATCATGAATGGATGTTGTACTTTGTTAAATGTTTTTTTTAAAAAAAATGATCATATGGTTATTCTTTTATTAATGTGAGTATTACATTGATTGATTGGTGAATACCTAACTACCCTCACAACCTAAGAATAAATCCCACTTGATTATGGTGAACGATTTTTTTAATGTATTGTTTGGTTTGATTTGCTAGTATTTTTTTTTTTTTTTTTTTTTATTTTTATTTTTTTTTTTTATTTTTTTTATTTTTTCAGCATAACAGTATTCATTATTTTTGCACCACACCCAGTGCTCCATGCAATCTGTGCCTCCACAATACCCACCACCTGGTGCCCCAACCTCCCACCCCCCAACCCCTTCAAAATTCCAAGATCGTTTTTTCAAAGTCCATAGTCTCTCATGGTTCACCTCCCCTTCCAATTTCCCTCAACTCCCCTCTCCATCTCCCCTTGTCCTCCATGGATTTGCTAGTATTTTATTGAGAATTTTTGTATCTGTGTTCATCAGGGATGTTGCCCTGTAGTTTCTCTTTTTCAGTGGTGTCTTATTTGGTTTTGCTGACCTTATAGGATGAATTTGCAAATTTTCCTTTTTTATTTTTTGGAATAGTTTGAATGTTTGGTATAATAGTTGAATGTTCTTTAATGTTTGGTAGAATTTGTCTTTGTACCATTGTGGTCTGGACTTTTGTTTGTTGGAAGTTTTTGATTAATGATTCAGTTTCTTTGCTGGTTTTCAGTCTGTTCAAGTTTTCTATTTCTTCTTGATTCAGTTTTGGTAATTAATGTTTTTAGGAATTTATCCATTTCTTCTAGGTTGTCTAATTTGTTGGCATATAGTTTTTCATAATCTCTTACTATTGTTTGTATTTCTGTGGTGTTGGTTGTTATTTCTCCTTTCTTATTTGTGATTTTATTTGGGTCCTTTATCTTTTCTTTATGTTAAGTCTGGCTAGAAGATTATCAATTTTATTGATTTTTTTTTTAAAACAGCTCCTGGTTTCATTGACCTGTTCTATTGTTTTTTTTTAGTTTCCAGTTATTTATTTCTGCTCTAATTTTTATTATTTCCTTCCTTCTGTTGGCTTTAGGCATTGTTCTTGTTCTAGCTCCTGAGGGTGTAAGGTTAGGTTGTTTATTTTATATTTTTCTCACTTCTTGAGTAGGCCTGTATTGCTATTTTGTCCCTCTTCGTACCACTTTTGCTGCATCCAAAGGTTTTGGACCACTGTGTTTTTTCATTTGTATTTTTTTTTCCATGTATTTTTAAATTTCTTCTTGGATTTACTCATTTTTTAGGTAACATTTTGTCTAACCTCCATGTATTTGTGTCTTTCCAGATTTTTTCCTTGTGTGACTTTTAGTTTCATAGCATTGTGGTCTGAAAAGGTAAATGATATGACCAGTCTTCTTGTATTGTTGAGTTCTGTTTTGTGATCTAGTATGTGTTCTGTTTTGGAGAATGTTCCATGTGCACTTGAAGGGAATGTGTATTCTACTGTTTTAGTTTGGAATATTCTGAATATGTCTATTAAAACATCTGGTCCATTGTGTTATTCAGAGCCATTTTTTTCCTTGTTGTGTTTCCGTTTAGATGTTCTTTCCATTGATGTTCATGGGATGTTAATGTCCCTTATTATTATTGCATTACAGTTAGTTCCTTTATTATTAAATGTTTTATATATTGTGTGCTCTCATGTTGGATAAATAGTTATGATTGTTATATCTTATTGTTGCATTGTCCTCTTTATTATTGTGCCCTACTTTGTCTCTCATTATAATCTTTTTTAAAGTCTGGTTTTCTGATATATGTATTATTACTCTTACTTTATTTTGACCTCCAGTTGCATGATAGATGTTTTTCCATCCCCTCACTTTCAATCTGCAGGTGTTCTTTAGTTTATAATGAAGCTCCTTAGGTAGCACATAGATAGGTCTTCTGTTTTTATGCATCCTGACATCCTATGTCCTTTGATGGGAGCATTTACTCCATTACATTAAAAGTGATTAATGGATAGATATGATTTATTGCCATTTTGTTTTTGTGGTTGTTTCTGGAGATTTGCTCTGATCCTTTCTTGTCTTTGTCTCTTCATATTTTGCTGATTTTCTTTAGTGATATGTTTGTTTTCTTTCTCCTCCTCCTTTACATGTTTATTAGTGGTTTTGATATATGGTTACCATTTGGCTTATATATATTAAATAGTAGTCTATATTAAGTTGATTGATACTCGTGTTTGAACCCATTCTTTTCTTTCTTTCTTTTTTTTTTTTTTTTAAGATTCTATTTATTTATTTGACAGACAGAGATCATAAGTAGGCAGAGAGGTGGGGGGAAACAGGCTCCCTGCTTGAGCAGAGAGCCCGATGTGGGGCTCAATCCCAAGGACCCTGGGATCATGACCTGAGCTGAAGCCAGAGGCTTTCAGGCGCACCTGAACCCATTCTTTTCTAATCTCCCCATGTTTTAGGTATGTGTTATTATATTTATATCCTTTTTTGTGTGTGTGAGTTCCTTGACTGATTTTTACAGAGCTCCTCATTTGTACAACTGTTCTTGTGTTTCCTGCCTTTATACTGTTGGTTTTGGTCTTTTCTTCCATTCAAAGAGTCCCCTTTCATATTTCCTGCAGTGCTGGTTTAGTGGTCACAAACTCCTTTAATTTTTGTCTGGGAAAATTGTTATCTCTCCTTCTATTCTGAATGACCGCCTTGCTAGATAGAGTATTGTTGGCTGCAGATTTTTCCATGAGCACCTTGCAATCTATCATACCACCCCCTTCTGGCTGGTCAGATTTCTGGTGAAAATCTCCAACTTGCCTATTTATAGGTTTTCCTCTTGTAAGTAAGGACTTCTTCGGTCTTGCTGCTTTTAAGATTTTTTCTTTACACTGGATTTTCCAGATTTAATTACAGTATGTCTTAGTGTTGGCCTGTTTCGTGGATTTTGATGGGAATTCACTGTGTCTCCTGGATCCGGGTGTCTGTCTCCTTTCCCAGATGAGGGAAGTTTTCAACTATTACTTCTTTAAATTTTCTGCCCCCTTTTCTCTTCTTCTTCTGTGATTTTATAATATGAATGTTACTATGATGAGTTCTCTAAGTCTTACTTTGTATAATTCTTCTTTCTCTCTTTTGTTCAGTTTCCAGATCACTAATTTGTTCCTCTGCCTCTTTAGCCTTCTGTTCCTTGCATCAAGTATATTTGTAATCTTGTTTATTGCACTCTTCATTTCTAATTCTTTTAAAACTCTTTTATTCTGTAGGATAAGGGTCTCACTGATGTCTTTTCAAGCCCATTGAGTATCATTGTATCATTGCTTTAAATTCTCAGTCAGATACATCACTTATATCTGTTTTGCTTAAATCTCTGGCCTTATTGTGTTTTTCATTTGGGTTAATTCTTCATTTTGGCATTTTGTCTAATTACTTGCTGCCTTCTGTGTGTTGGTAAAGCCATTTATGTCTCCTGTTCCTGAAAGTGATGGCTTTATGAAAAAGAGGTTATGTAGTGCCAGCACCTGGCATTTTGGGAACTGTTTCCTCTGTGTGCTGCATGTGCTCTTCTGTTGTGTTCCACCTCTTTATCCTTCAGGCCATTTGTCCGCAGAGCCTGTCCTTGCTTGCTGTGAGCAGTGTTTTTGGACCCTGGCCTGGGTGGAGCGAGTTTTAACTAGGTGTGCTGTGGCCTGCTTGTGAAATGAGACCTGTCACCACCTCCACTGGAGTTAATAACCCATGAAACTCTGGTTGGGAGGCATGGTGTGGGGTTTTTTGGTTTTTTTTTTTTTTTATTTGCGTTTTTTGCTTGTTTTCTGTGGGAGGGGCCTGCTGCATGAAATTGAGGCAAGTGTGACTGAAGTAGTCTGTGCCACTGGACTACAGGGTGCTAGGGCTTGATATAAGCAAGGTAGTCAGCCAGTATCGGTGTTATGCTTCTTCCTGAAGGTGACTCTGTGTTACTGAGGAGCAGGGAAAGGAAATGGTGCCATCTACCTCATTTGTTCCTGGAGAGGTGTCTGTGTGAAGGCTGCCTTTCAGGGACACTTCTGAGAAGAATGAATAATCTCCATACTTTGTGCCCCAGGGCTTCCACAGATCCCTGTTTATATGCTTGTCTGTTCTTGTGTTGCTTGCCTGACTTTTCTCCAGGAGCGGCTAAGCTTGCTGACCTTTGAAACTTTAAGGTTTGATCCCTACTGGTTGTAGGGATTCTACAAATTCAACCCGTCTCATTTTCCAAGCCAGTGTCTTTGGAGAAATGTTCTCCTCTTGTGTTCCCCTGTGTGTTCTCCTCTCTCTTGCCCGTCTGTTCCCCTGTGTGTTCTCCTCTCTCTTGCCAGTCTCCATGCCCACAACTACCTCCCCTTCACAGCTGCTGTGATCCATTTCTCCCCTAAACCATGTCTTTGCACTTCCTACCTCCTTCCATGTTGCCTTCTCTCTCCCTTTAGTTGTATAGTTTGTTCTGTCCATCTTCAGATGAATTTCTGGGGTATTAAGATTGATATGATAGTTATCTAGTTGTGTTCATGGGACAAGGTGAACCTAGGGTCCTATTGCACTGCCATCTTCTTGCTCACTTTTCTCCAGAGCTTTGTGTAAATTTATCTGCTTGAGTCCTCCTATTTGGGCCTGCTTGTGGTATTCTCTTTTTTGGCAGACATGTATCAGATGCTTTTAAGATAAGCCCCTCCTGTTAAAGAAATATAATCAAATGATAGAGACGATTTATTGTTATACAACACATATGTTTATAAGGACTTGAAGTGAAACACAAAAATAGAGGGGCAGGGAGTAGAGTTTGGGACTGTCAGTCCTTATTTAATCTAATGTCCATTTTATTTCTGTCCTTGAGTAGCTCATCTTAGGTGACTGTGACTTGCAGTAAAAGTTTTTTTTAGTTCCATTTATGTTTTATAATTTCATCAGGATCAATGAATATTAAAATTCTTAAAGCATTTCCTCTGCTTCTTTCAGTACCTATAGTTTTCTTTGGTTGGTTTTGTGGTAGCCAGGTGCTTGTTTGATCAGTTCTCACCATCCAAAATTTCTAGTGGACCAAATCTGCATGTGTGTACTGTGTGATAACGGGTGTTCTATGAAAGAAGTGCAGAGTGGTAAAAAATTCAGTAAATGTTGTTTGAATTTAATTAGCTGTCTTTACTAGAGGGTCCCTCAGAGCCTTTAGTAGATGTGTGTGGGTGTGTGCACATGTGGTATAAAATAGATATGCACTGTATATTGTTGAATGTGTAATGGGACTAATATTAGCATGTTTGAAACAGAATCCTCTTTGTGGCCATAGGACATGTGGATGAGTTTTGTAAAATGCAGCATGAGGAAAGTTCCTGTTGCATCAAGGGTGAGACAGTGAATAAATGCAGGAATTGTCTCTTTTTTTAGTACTCTGTTTTTGTTTTCTTTGCCTCTCCAATCACAGTGACTAAAGAAAATCACTGGATACATAAAATTAGTTATTCATGAGACATTGTGATTATTTTTGCTTCATTTAGAAGAAATTATGTCGTCATTTTTTCTCTCTCCTTTGTAGGTAATTTGGACATACTCCCAGTTTACATGTTATTTCTTCAGAAGTGATGATAATAAGAGTTGGTAATTCTTTCCAGAACATCTTAAGTTTAACTAGGTTTCCGTGTGTGTGTGTTTGTGTATTTTAGGATAAAAGCAAATTTTTTTTAGTACAGGTTTAGGATAAATTCAAATATTTTGACATCAGTTGATTATATGGCTATTTCCTATGTTGAGTGAGTGGATCACATTACATTTTTAGGCAATATTCTAGTAATTTATACTGTATAATAAAATTCAAGTATATAGCATAAAGTCTTGAAAGTGGGGTCAGAATATATTTTATATTAAGGATATTACATATATTATTATTGAGTCATTTATAGACCTGAACTTTGGTATGCACTTAATGAGATCCAAGAGGTTCAAAGAAAATGAAATTAATCTATGTGAATGTCATATGATATAGTTTCTGATGAGATATATTTTCAGTAAATATTTGTCAAATAAATGAATAAAATTTTAGCAATAGACTGTAGTTACATAGCCTAATCATAAGTGGCAGGTTCTCTTTACATGTCATCCATTTATTCATCCAAACAACCAAGATTTGAGGTAGCTTTCAATCAAAGCCTAGATGTAATAAAAATACAAAGTCATTGTTAAAGAGTTAATAGGGTTAAAGAATTAAGAGTGAAGATATTACCCTGCTACATAAGGCCAGGCTTTTTCACTGAAATTCTGTAGTAATTCCATGTTTTATAAAGTATAATTTATGTGTAAGGGCATTTTCTTGCGACAGTAAACAAAAAGAATCTATCTTGGGATCCTTAACCCTGAAAATTGAGTAGATATTGGAATGCTGTAGTTCACATTCATCCAGGTAGATTTAAAAGCAAACATTAAATTAATCGATGGGAGTGGAATTTGTTCTTCTTCTGATACAATCTGAAAACTCAATCTGTGATATGTATAGATATTTTGGCATGAGAGCATATTACCAAAATCTCTGTGCTATATTATTTAATAAAATAGTCATTTAATATATTTCTTCTATTTTAATATGTTTTCTTCACTTTTATTGGAAAGTAAAAATAATTCTAATCCTATTAACTCTTACTTATCTTCTGATCTTAGCTTACATGCTCTCAACAGTGGATTTAACTATGTTTCAGAGTTCCAGTTTACCAAGATGAGTGCTAAAGAAGAGTTAAATTTACAAAAGCTCTGTTAGTGTCATGCTATAGTACAATTTTTGTTTCTTTCATTAAATGAAAAAACTCCTTGAAGTCAGGAAATGATTTCTTGTTAATTTTATTCTGTAATGCTTCAGAGTGTTATAATAACGTTAATATTTGATAGATATTTTTGAATAAATCAATGTATTTACCATATTTAGGTAAAATTTCCCTCAAAATTGAGTTTTGATTCATTGAAAAGTATTTAAAGTATTGAAAAGTATTTAAAGAACAGATATAATTTGTTTAATAAGTATTCAGTTGTTCAATTCGAACAATGTGAAAGACTTCAGCCTTTATACATAGGCTTCAAACCCTGACTCTGAATTCTTTTTTTTTTTTTTTTAAGATTTTATTTATTTATTTGACAGACAGAGATTACAAGTAGGCAGAGAGGCAGGCAGAGAGAGAGAAGGAAGCAGGCTTCCTGCTGAGCAGAGAGCCCGATGTGGGGCTTGATCCCAGGACTCTGAGATCATGACCTAAGCCGAAGGCTGAGGCTTTAACCCACTGAGCCCCCAGGCACCCCTTATTCTGTATTTACTTGTTATAAAGAAGTGTATACATATTAAACCCTTTCACCTGATTAACTTTGGGTCACAAAAGACCTCATTAAAAGAGTTACAAGTGATTAGTTCTCATGAAGAATCAAGTTTGTGCATTGTAGATTTTCTTCTGTTTGTAGATTTATTTCTATCACCTTTAAGTCACTAGCTTCAGAAACTTAGCGTCGATTCAGACATTGTATCTTGTTCTAACAAAAAATATGAATAGATGGTAGCTCTGACAAATGATGTGCTTACCTACATGTATTAATACCTGTATGTCAACATTTCCTGAAAGAAACAAATCTATAACTGAGTAGAAAGATATTCACCAATTTGTTTCAAACTGCTAAAAGTTCCTTGCATGGTAACAGATTTTCCAAGTGTATTAAATTAAATGTTGAAACTTTGATATGCTATAAATAAATCATTCCATTTCTTTGTAACCAACCTTATTTTTTCCAATAAAAATAGACTTTTGGATCAACTGGCTTTTTAAAGATCAGTTTATATGTATTATGGTCCAACTAGGGTTTATAATTTTTTTTATTATGTTTATTTTTATTTATATATTAAATTTAAATTTAATATTTCAACCTATCATTATGTTACCCTTCCTTTTTATTTTTATATATGTTTATACCTCATCCTTAGAAAGAACTTATAGAAAATAGTGAATGTAAATTGCCTTTGAACTTATTATTATCATTCTTTATGACCTTTTGATTATGAATAGGTAAGAATCAATAGGGTAGTGGTTTACATGGAGATAAAAAGATACGCTTCTATTATAGTCACCTATTTTTTGCCTGAGAGCTGCTGTGAATGTTTTATCCTTATAATACACCAAGATTGTGAATGTAGGTGTTCTGTATGAAATGCTCAGAATTAATTTTATGTGCAATAAAGCAGTTGACTTATAAGAAAGAACTAGAGACCTGTGAGCATGAGAGGAAGTCTGAGAGTTAGAAAAAGTAGTTAAAGATTCAAGCTGTATTAACTGATTGTGAAAAATCACAAATGAACTTAAATAATGATGGTTAAAATACTTGAAACAGATTACTGACTTTGTGCTAATGTGGTAAAAATATGATGTTACTTGATTTAAATTTTTATGACATATCTTTTATAAGACAGAAGTGTTTCTTTCTAAACAGCAGCAAGAGCATTAAAAAGTAAATCAGACTAAATTACTGCATTTTACTTTCAGAAAAATATTTAAGTTGATTTGTGAGTGAACATTATGGATCTTTAAGTCTGAATGAGGACCTTTCTAGTGTTAATTTAAAGGGCTTTCTTACAATGAAGAGAAGATAATTTAATTCTGGATGTAGGATTTATTCTGAAATATAGGCGTCCTGTTGATTCACTGGCACTGGAGTTTTTAGAAAACATAACCTTTTAAGGTAAATTTTGTGGAACTGGCATTACACCCTGTGGCTTAGCAGTCTGGTCAGAAGGATGATACCATGCTGACTATATAACTAGATCTTTGAACATTATTCTCAAGGGTGGTAATTGCAAAACAAAGTAATATCAACTGGCACTTAATTCTGCAAGTTCCCTGCTGATTGGGGTATTCATTGAAATAGAACCTCTTCCTGACAGGAAGTCAGCCTATGAGTATGGAGACATCTGAAAATAAAGTGTACTTTAATTGGGCACCCTGCCATTTTACAACTGGTCTTTAAAAAATTGGGATTGGGAAGAGAGTTAGCAAAAGGAAAATACCTGAATGGGAATAATCTAAGCATAACCTTTTTTCTTTGGCTTTCATGTAATTATGAATACAAGTTGGTGTCCTCTCTTTCTCAGCTATTATTGCTTTGTGTTTCTTACTCCTTTTTTTATTATTTCAAATTATCTACTGAAGTTTAAAGTATTACAGAAAGGCTGGGTTAAAAGTATAAAGCTTAAGTTTGTTTTGTTTAATATCGGACTCTGATAACTTTGTGAAGACTGACCTGTAGTCCCATACCATGTATTTTTTCATAAATATTATATAATTTAATGGCTTTAATCAGAATATTCAGAGTTCTTAGGATTCAGATTAAATATTGCTTTCCTGAAATGTTTACCACTGTTTGGCTTAGTTTGTCTCTGAGATGACACAGACATTTTGCACTTTAGTACCCCTATCATAGATTTAGTATATAATAACATAATTTAGAAGGGATAATGATTATGTATTAACAATTGCATATGTATTCCATACATTATTCATTTCTTAGGCAGCTATTTTTAGTTAAGCTGTCATTTTATAACGTGAAAGCATGTATGCGGTTTTAAGAAAATCAAGTTTGAACTTTGATTTAGGCTAAATGAAGTAAGAATCAGAATCCCAAGGATGTTTTTCTAGTAGTAAATTCCTCGCTGCTGGAGGTAGACTAGATAGAGGAGACTGTTGTCTCCCTCTTGGGCAACAAAAGAAGAAAGGAAAAAAGGACATTTTGAACAGGATCTTAAGAGGCTGAGACCAGGAAAAAAATACTGCAATGATAGATTTTGAGTTTTAATAAATTTTTTCCTCTGTCTCTTATTAACTCTGTAACCACCTCAGGCAAATGACTTCACTTGCTTGAGACTCAGTTTTTTTTAATCTTTCTTTCTTTCTTTCTTTTTTTTTTTTTTTTAAGATTTTATTTATTTGAAAGAGAGAGGGAGAGATAATGAGAGGAAAGAAGGTCAGAGAGAGAAGCAAACTCCCGTGGAGCCGGGAGCCCCATGTAAGACTCAATCCCAGGACTCCGGGATCATGACCTGAGCTGAAGGCATTGGCTTAACCAACTGAGCCACCCAGGCCCCTGAGACTCAGTTTCTTGAGTGGAATGGGTGTAGTAGAGATTGTGGTAGATAACATGAGAAAGCATTTAAAACAGTTCGTAGAGCAAAGTAAGTTGTAAATTAGTTACTAGTTTCTGAACCTGTCAGTGTGAAAAGTGTTGTGTCTGGGCTCTTAGCACCTATTCAATAAAGAATTAGAGATCTGCACCAAAGTGAAAGCAGAAAACAGTTTATTAAAGCAGCAGTGTGCTTCTAGAGGAAGGCAGGCAGCTTACCAGAGGTGGAATTAGCCCCGAGGTTGTTTAGGATTGGATAATACTAGTTCTCTCTGGGCTGGGAACAGCTGGGATGTACAGTGGAGGGTGGTCTGTAATGGAGGCTGCTTCCAGTCATTTAGGGGAATCCTCCCAAAGATGAGAGGAAAAATTTTCTACCCTATAGGGTTTGTACCTGAACTGTCATGTCAGTCTTTCCCTGTGGAGGCTGGGCAGTACGTGCAATGCAAATGTATTATAAAATATGTAGGGATTACCCTGGGGCAGAGGTAAAAGAGGGAAGCATATGTTCTGCGTCTGTGGCTCTTGGTCTATTAGCCCCAGGTTCTTGGAAGCCACAGAGTCAGGATGTTGTGCTCCTGGGCTCATAATGTGTGGCCTATTTATCACCGTCCGTACTTCCAGCTTCTGTCTCTGTTCTCCCCTCAAGGACTTGGGTTTCTGTCTTGGGGCATTCCTTCCACTGCTCATACCTAGCTTCTACCTAACAAATGTGTTTTTAACAGCATACGAGATCATCTCCCTTCATTCAGTATTTTAAAGTGACTCTTGTTTTCTTTTCATGAAATTAATTTGATTTTTTAGATCTTTGCCTCACAAATCCAAGCCACCATTTTCTGTAGTGTCTCTTTTAATATTTTCTTTCCTTCCAATGGCTATATGCTGAGTCTAGTACATTTTCATCTTGAACTATAGAATATTAGAGATGGGAGGGTTCTCATAGATGGGCAAGTTTTTGCCTTTTCCAACTAGACATGGTTAATGGGTAACATTTTTCATAGGATCCCAAGGGCGATTCTATTATTTTCTCTGCTAGCTGTATTGATAGCTCTTTTTAGGAAAGCCAGTAAAGTACAGTTGCTCCTTGAATGACACTCTTTGAACTGTGTGGGTCTGCTTATATGATGTTTTTTGGATACAGTACTATAAATGTATTTGCTTTTCCTTATGATTTTCTTAATTACATTTTTTCTCTAGCTTATGTAATTATAGGAATATAATATATAATGCATGTAATATATGAAATATGTCTTGACTAATCAGTAACACTTCTGGTCAATAGTGGGCTATTAGTAGTTAAATCTGGGGGGAGTCAGAAATTTACGTGGATTTTCAGCTGTGTGGGATCAGTGTTCCTAACCCCTGCGTTGTTCAGGGGTCAGCTGTATACATGAAGACAAGTGAGATTGATGGCATTATAGGGATTACTGCTGTAATGATTTTCAAGGGTCTTTTTGTATACTTCAGTCCTTTAAATTTATACTACATTACTTTTTTTTTAAGGGGGGGGCAAGGGAGAGGAGGAGAGAGAATCTTAAGCAGGCTTCACACCCAGCACTAGCCCAACATGGGGCTCGATCTCACAACCCTGAGATCATGACCTGAAGTGAAATCAAGAGTGGGGTGCTTAACTGACTGAGCTACCCAGGTGCCCCCTACTACATTACTTTCAGCACACCCTCTTTGTTACCATGGCTGAGAAATCTGTTACTAACAGTTAATCTAGTTCACTAATGATTAACTTTTTTTCCTGGCCAAATATATCATTATCATTAACAGTTGTTTACTATGATGAGTCTCAGTTGAGTCCTATCAGAATGAGGGAGACAGTAAGGGACAAGGGGAGGTTATCACTTGAAAAAGAGCCTCTATACAGTATCACAGATTATGATCCAGTTTATTCCTTTATTAGTGAAATTAACTTTTTCCTTTCTATTGATTTTACCTCCTTCAGTACATTCTGACAAATTTACTTTCCTAGGAGAGTCTCTTTAGATTTCCTAAGAGAAGCTATAGTTTACTATCTTGACAAATTCAAACTCCTTTGCCTTATTTTCAAGGTCTCTAATAGCTGTTTTGTTTTATTTTATATTCTGTGCTGCCTTATGAATAGTATTCAGGTATTTGACATATGTGTTTTGTACATCATGCCATTTTCTTGGTAGTTTATCAAAAACCAAACTCTCTGACCCTATACCTATTCTCCACATCGTCCTGATCCTTTCTTTTCCACATTGTGCATTTACATATAGTGAATATGATAATGTGTACTAATGTCCTAAATATTGGTTGTATACTGCATTCTTTTTTGATAGTAATTATATATTTTTGAAGATTATTTGGAAGTTTATCATTGGGCATTCAGTTAAAACAGTGGTATTTTCTTTTTTTAAAAAGATTTTTTTATTTGTAAGTAATCTCTACACCCAACATGGGGCTGAAACCCACAACTCTGAGATCAGGAGTTGTATGTTGCACTGACTGAGCCAGCCAGGAGCCCCAAAACAGAGGTCTTGTTTTATTGGGTCTCCTGGTTTGTCAGTTTATTCTTGTTATCATTTGCTACATAGTTGAGGGCAGATTTAATTTTGGTTTCTTACTCTTCCTTTTTGAGAGGAAAGATGATCTGTTCCTTTACCTAAAGAAGCTTATGTATTTGCTTAATCTTTCAGAGTTTGTCTCATCATATTCGTTTCTATTCAAAAGATTCTTTATTGTTTTGCAGCACTAACCTAATTTGTGAGAATAGGGTCTTATTTGCTAGTATTGTAAGTTAAGAAGAAAGTTGCTTCGGTAGCAATGAGAAAGAAAATAATGGGGGAGAACTTTTTTAAAGAAGCTTTCTATTTCTTATCAGTCTTTACTCCAAGTCTGGACTACTGCCTTATTTATTTGGACATTTGGCCGTAGTATCTTTGCTTTGCTGCTGATTGTCAGAAATTGCCCTAGGTGATTATCTGCTTGTTATTAGTAGCTCCACAGCCCAGCCTTCAGTTTCATGTAGCCTGATAGGCTTTATACTTTGCAAACTAAATGGACTTTCTGGAACTGAAAACAAAACCAATCATAACTCAGTCAGTCACTGTTAGAGCCCACACTTAGAGAAGGTGACTTGTTTTAAAAATTTTTCCAGCTCCTGTCATATTAATTTTTTTTAATGTTTTTATTTCTCTGAATCTTGACTTTTTTAGTATATGTGCTGCCGAAGCGAGTACTGAATCTTGACTTTTTTGAACTTGTTAGTAAACTTCACTTTTCTTCAACCACGTTTCTGTTGTTTTAATTTGATTTCTCTAGTGATAGGATGAAAAATGGGTCTTCAAAAATATTCATGTGAAATCCCTGGAATCTTTGTCAATGCTACTGTATTTAGAGACAGGATATTTTTTGTGTGATTCAGTTGAAGATTTTGAGATAAGGGAATACTCCTGAATTGTCTGGGTGGGCCCTAAAAGCCATCACATCTATCCTTACAAGTGAGAGTCAGATAGTTATTAAGAGATAGGCACACACAGGCGCCTGGGTGGCTCAGTTGGTTAAGCATCTGCCTTCAGGTTCAGGTCATGATCTTAGGATCCTGGGATTGAGCCCCATGTCAGACTACCTGCTCAGCGGAGAGCCTGCTTCTCTCTTTCCCTCTGCCCCTTTCCCTGCTTGTGCACTTGCTCTCTCTGACAAATAAATGAATAAAATCTTAAGGAAAAAAAAATAAAAAGAGGCACACAGAGAAGGCAATGTGAAGATGGAGCAGAGCAATGTGGCCGCAAGCCAAAGAATTCTGATAGCCACCAAAAGCTGGAAAAGGCAGGGAATACTTTCTACCTTAAAGCCTACAGTAGGGGAGCAGCTTTGCCAACACATTAGGTTTTAGTTCAGTGAAACTGATTTTGGATTTCTGGCATCTATAAGTTTGAGAGAAAAGTCTTAAAGTTTGTGTCTATTTGTTCCTTCAGCCACTACCTATCTAGCATGCTTTGATGATCTCTGAGTGTTCTTAGTGCACTGCCTTCTTGCCTTCACCTGACAGTGTATAATTTCTTTAACAAGCATTTGGAAAATTGAATCAGATAGTATTGAGAAATCAGAGATAGAGAGTACCACCTTTAAAATGTTTCACCATAGCTGAGGAGACAAATAACCAATTTGTGAAGTTATTCCACACCCCCCAAATGTAAAATAAGCTAATATTGCGTGTATTCCTAATGGAGATGAAATTGATAGGAATAAAATACTGCTACAGAGATGTATTATTGATTATATGTTTCATTAGTCCTGATTTATTTGTGATTCAAAACGGGGTTATCATGTATTTCATTGTATCACTATTTCAGTTATGTTGTGGGTCAAAGAATGACCTATATGATGATGTTTATCCCAACATATTTTAGGACTTTTGCATTATACTTGAAGCTAATATCAGCTAGATTCGTATTGGTGCATTGAGAAATATTTGAAAGAGCTAAGGATCATTTGAAAGAGCTAAGAACCATTCTGGACAGTAAAGTCTTCTTCTATACCAGAAGAGTCATAAGCATACTGTAATTGGCTGCACTATTGGCTACACTTTGTGGCTATCAAGAACCATAACATAGGGACGCCTGGGTGGCTCAGTTGGTTGAGCAGCTGCCTTCGGCTCGGGTCATGATTCCGGCGTCCTGGGATCGAGTCCCGCATCGGGCTCCTTGCTCGGCAGGAGCCTGCTTCTCCCTCTGCCTCTGCCTGCCATTCTGTCTGCCTGTGCTTGCTCTCTCTCCCTCTCTCTCTGACAAATAAATAAAAAATAAAATCTTTAAAAAAAAAAAAAAAAAGAACCATAACATGTTACTGTAGCAAGCACTATGTGTGTCTTAGATAGTATACATTAAGATCAGGACCAAAGCTTTATAGATAGGTATAGCATGAATTTAGAAAAATTTAATTCTAAAGAATCATCATTTCATAGCGTAAACATAAAAGATATCTTATTTGCCCCTAATGAATATTAAAATGAATGCAATGCTTTGCAGTTCCTTTCACTTGATGTAAAACTGCTCTGACATTGAAATCTCACTTTGTATTAACGTTAAGAATTTACTCAATGAACACATAGTATCGGTTTACAGTGGTCACTTTTAGAGTGGAAGACCCCAAATGGTAAAACAGCAGGAGAGTTCTCTGTTTTTAGTTAAAAACTGCTGTTTTCTATATGCCTTATTTACTACATGTTTAATTCTTAATGTTGTGTGCTGTGGGATCGGGCATGCAAAAGTCAGCAGAAAGAGTTCTGGTTTTTACATCTAGAGCTATTACTTGCTGTACAATAATAAAAGCACTATTTTATTGGGTTACTTGTAATTAACTTCAGCGCTAGGCATTCATATAAATCATTCCTAATCTGTTTTCTTTAGATTTTTATTCTTTTAAACTGGTTTAACGTACTTGCTTTCTGTTATCTTTTTTACATATGGATTGAGATTGTAATTGGTTTTTGGAATTAGGCTGTCAGAAAGCAACATATATGTGAATTCGAGAAATGATTGAGGCAAGTTAATGAATTTTGTATAACATTTTATAGAGATTGGTTACCAAAATAAATATTCTCTAGTAGTAGTGTTTTGTTGTGAACCTTAGTAAATGATCATTCTCTCATGTTTAAAAGTTTCTACACATTTGAAAAGTTAAAATGACAGCAATTACTAATTAGAAAATACTTATCCTTTTGATGTCTTTCAAAATCCCAGAAAGCATTGACATAAGATTTCTTTTAACTCCTGTTAATTTTCTGACATTTAAAAAAATTTTAGACATTTGAATCTTCATATGTTTTCCACAATATTATTTGAAAAATGCCCTTTTATAGATGATTAGTAATTTATATTATTCTGTATGTTATATTATTCTAACTTTTTATGATTGTTAGTTTAAAATGGAAAAAAAATTGCAATAGAGCCATACTTTTTTGGATAAAGAAAGAAGCATTTAAAAAGAAACCTATTTGGCTGAGTTTAAGTTCACAATATATGTTAATTTAAAATAAATATTAGAACAGAAAACTTTCCTCTAAAACTACCTTTATTTCATAAATACAGTGATCTGTAGAAAGAGTTTAGAGGTATAAGATAATTTTGTTTTCTCCCATGATAGACAATCTTGATGATCTTATAAAATGATAGGTATATTGAAGTGTGGGGGATAGGAACGCATGAAGAAAGCTGTTTTCAGCCATGTCATGAAAGCACTTTTAAAAATAATGCAGTTGGTAAATATTTTTTACTGTTGCTGAGTACACTAGAGTATTTAAAAACTTTTAAAATAATTAGCCATTTTATATAGTTTTAATGGAAGTCTTTCATGTTTCCTCTCCAGCAGTCTCTAATGAACACTCCCTGTAATTTCAGTGCAGGCTTTGAGATTCCCTATAGACTTGACTTCAGACCTCAAAGGGCAGCAGTTGCCATATGTCTGGAGAACTGGAGTTGCCAAATAGACTGACCATGTACTAATAGGACACATTTATATAGTTCTTGAATGTGAAGCCTTGATAGAAGCTTAATGATGATCATCTGTTGAGAGCTTGTAGCTGGAAAGGGTTAGAGCAACTTTTGTCACCTTTATTGAAATCAAGATTTCAGTATTGATTAGTAAAAGATCTTGGCTAAATTGATTCCAGTTTGGAAGTTATTTGAAGGATCATTATTGGCTGGAGAATATGTTTTTCCTGAAAAAGTTTAAAAACAGGTTTTTAAAGGGACTTGTAAATGTATTTAATGTATGCTTAAACACAGTGGTAAGAGGATTTTTTTTTTATTATTTACAAATAATTTAAAACTATAGTACTTACATAATTAATTGCATGGTTATCTCAGTCTTTTGGATTTTTAAACTTTTGCATTCTTTATTCCAATAAATGTGTTCTAAATATTCAGTTCTTTGTTCATAGTTGACATTAGAAATATTTGTTAATAAACAATTGTAAAATTGAACCATTTGCCAATTCAACTTTAGTACTTTTTCTTTTCTATTTTCCTTTAGTCTGTAGTGAGATATATATATATATATATATATAATATATATATATATATATATTATATATAATATATATATATATTTCATTTATAAACTGAGCTATAATATTTGTACATATTAGATGTGCATTTTAGAAGTGTATGTTCACAGATATCATTGAAACCAAAACTTTCCAAAGGGCAGTATTTTATTCTATCTCGGGTAATGGTTTGTTTTACCCTCTAAGAGACAGTGGAATAAAACCTGTCCTTTACTATTATGCCATACTCTTTCCTGGTATGTGGTTACTCGGATTTGTGTTAGATAAGCTGTTGAGAGAGTGCTGACATAAAGCGCAAACACTGTTGAAAAGTTCTTGATCGTTTACTTTGAGCACTTAAGATTACTATATCTTGACCATGAACAAGTTTTCTCTAGTTTTGACCTTTAGTCCTGTGTATAATGTGGTTCTCAATTTTGTGTTAATACATTCCCTTCGTTATTTGAGCTCTCCTCTGTGGCCTCCTCCCTTGACTTCTACTAGTGTTTCTGTCATCTACTTAGGGAATTGGAGCTATATCCAACCCATTTGGTTTATTTTACAAAGGCATGTATAACTGTAACATCTTAAAGTATTAATATTGATATTTCATTGAAGAGCACAAGCCTTTAAATTTTTATATATTTAATAGGGAAAATGAAATAGTTTGATATGAGTTTAGGTTTTTATTAAATTATTCTTAATTCCTCTGTTTAATTTGTGTTGGAATCACTAAATCAATGCTTACAAAAAAGAATATTTTATGATCAAAAGCAGTAGAGATAGAGTTAATTTCATTTGATAGGATGTAGAATATTGACTTTAAAAAATAATTATTAATGGTTTATGATATGGTCATATTTTCATAGTTTTTTTTTTTAAAAAGATTTATTTATTAGTGAGAAAGAGTGGGGAAGGGCAGAGGGAGAGGGAGAGATAGTCCCAATCAGACTCTGTGCTGAGTGCGGAGGTCAACATAGGGCTGGATCCCAAAACCCCAAGACCATGACCTGAGCCAAAACTTAAGATTTAGTGCGAACCCCTTGTGCCACCCATGTGCCCCTCTATTTTCATAGTTCTGATGAATCCATTGTGCCACCCACGTGCCCCAAATTTTCATAGTTCTGATACCTCAAGTATTTGTAGGACTTGAATGCTTGTTCAGTTATTTAGAGATATTTTATAATATTTTGGATAAATACCTATTGTCTACTTAGCATATGATTTTTAAAAAATATATTTATTTGACAGACACAGATCACAAGTAGGCAGGGTGGGGGGAAGCAGGCTGCCCCCTGAGCAGAGAGCCAGGTGCGGGGCTCGATCCCAGCACCCTGAGACCATGACCTGAGCTAAAAGCAGAGGCTTAATCCCCTGAGCCACCCAGGTGCCCCAGCATACGATTTTAATACTTAAACTGAAAAACGGTGGTTCCCAGCTTCAGTTTTTTTCTCTCTCCTTTGGTTCTTACTTTCTGGAAGGAACCACATTAACTAAATCTTAGTTGTTGAGTTCTGCCACTTATCTTCATATTTGTAAATGATTTAATAGTTCTTGATTTTTCTATTTTAGACCTGGAGATGTCTTCTATGGAGGATGACCATTGGATTTCATATATATTCTTTCTTTCCACTTCATATTTTCTGTTGTTTCTAGTACAGTTACATCATAATATTTTGTTAAAACGATACTTATCATTTACATTATTATGACAATGTAAGTATTCACAGCAGAACTACAAAATGTACCAGGTTTATCCTCCTTTCCTCCCTCCCTCTCACTTGCTTGTCTCACTTTCATTTTCTTCTTCTGGAATTAATACTTTCCTATTTTTTTGTGAAGTTTCTCTGTATCCACCAAAAATTTATTTCTAAATTTTCCACTGGAATCATAAAATTTGTGCCAGTGTGATCAAACACATCTATTATCTATTGATTCATATGTTTTTCTTAGAAGTGTAGTACCTGTAGTTATCTATTTTTCTCTTCCAATCTGGATTAAGGTTACTCTTTAGGTCTGTAGAAAGCTGTTATCTGGAGGTTTATTATCACCCCAGAATTTTCCTCTTCCCTCTTAAGCTGCAGTGTCTGTCTTCTGCCCACAGTGACCTTCAAATTTGAAAGGTACTGGTCACTGTTCTAGCACTGGGAATATAGTAGAGAATTTTAAAAAAGGGAAAGGCAGAAATGAAATCTGGTGAGTAATAAGTATGTCATTAGAAGAATAAAGTTGAGCAGTTATGGAGGATGATAATGGAGTGTATTAATTTTGATGAGGTACTTCCTTTGTAATTTCTTGAGAAAGAATGCATGAGGGGTAGAATTTTTTAGACATTCCTGTGTGAAACTTCTTTTCTCTTATTTTAACTTTTAAACTTGATCAGTAGCTTATTTGGATATTGGTATTAGGGGCTAAAAATTACAATCTTTCAAATTTTTTCTCCCTGGTAGCTTTCAGTATTTTTATTATTTTAAAAATTGTTGTTCCTGCCTTATGCCTTGGTGTGGGTGCATCTTTTAAATTCAATATCTTTGGTATTTTATGTAAACCTTTTTAGTCTGAAAAAGTATGTACTTATGTTCAGAGAAATTTTCTTGAATTATTTTTAGGGAATTTTCTTACTCTCTGTTTTTTCTAATTTTGTTTCTAGAACTCCTGTTAGTTAGATGTTGAACTATATGAATTAATTTTCTGATTTTCATATCCATTTCTGTTTTTTCATTTTATCTTTTATTTTACTTACTAAGAGGCTTGCTCAACATCTTCCAGTACTTATAAAATTTTTATTTGAAATACTTTTAATTTCTTTTTTTTTTAAGATTTTAGATCTTAAAAAATTTTAGATCTTTTTTAAGACTTTAGATCGCAAGTAGGTAGAGAGGCAGGCAGAGAGAGAGACAGGAGGAAGCAGGCTCCCCACTGAGCAGAGAGCCTGATGTGTGGCTAGATCCCAGGACCCTGGGATTATGACCTGAGCCAAAGGCAGAGGCTTTAACCCACTGCTAGATCCCAGGACCCTGGGACTATGATCTGAGCCGAAGGCAGAGACTTTAACCCACTGAGCCACCCAGGTGCCCCGAAATACTTTTAATTTCTAAGAGCATTTTCTAGTTTTCTGTTTTTTGCCTTTGTTGCTGTTGTTATTGTTGGGGGGAGTAAGAGCTTTAATTGTTAATTTTATGTGTCAACTTGACTAAACCATGGTTGTCTAGATATTTGTTCAAACATTACTCTGTGTTTTTCTTTCAATAAGATTAACATTTAAGTTGGTAGGTTGAGCAGGACAGATTGCCCTCCCTGATGTGGGTCTGCCTCACCAGTCAGTTGAAGGCCTGACTAGAGCAAAACGTCTTACCATCCCCCATGGTAGAGAGAATTCCACATGCTTGAGTGCCTTGGAATTGGGATATCAACTTTTTCCTGCCTTTGGACGTGAACTGAGACACTGACTCTCTCTGGGTTTTGGGCCCGTTGGCCTCAGACTAGAATTACACCATTGGTTTTCCTGATTTTTAGGCTTTTTGACATGGGGTATAACTACACTATTGGCTCTCCTGGGTGTTCTGCTTGCGAACTCAACCATCCATGATTGTGTTAGCCATTTCTTTAAGATAAATACAATTTTTATCTCCATACTATTGGTTCTTTTTCTGTGAAGAACTCTAGTATGGGGACAGAGAGATAACAGTGAATAAGACAGAATTTCTGCCCTGATTGTTTTACATGAAATATTTTCTTTCTAATTATATGAATTGTATTTTTCTTTAGTCTTACTCTCTATACCCATTAACAATATTTTCTGTTTTCTGTGAGTCCTTTTTTTCCCCTGATTATTTCTTTGGTGTCTGTCATTTGTGTGAGTCTTCCTGTAATGACTGGTAATCCTTTGCTATCTGCTCATCTTTAAGTGTAAGACACAAACAATCCATGCAACTGTGTGTGAGTTGTCTACTGGTGATGAATGAGCTGTCTTTGCCATTGATAGACCCTTAAATATTATGGGTTCTCATTTTCCTCAGAGAAAAAGTCTTACACTGCATAGTTCAGTAGGTATCCGTTCAAGTTATTTGATTTTTACAGTACGGCTTTTTACAGTGTCCAGAGGTTGATTTCTCTGAAAAGTAAACTTTTAATGTTTTACTGTGGTGGGGATAAAGTATGGGGAGAGGATCTGGAATTCTATGTTCTATATACTACTATTCATTCATTTAAACTATTTTTATCCCTGTTTCTCAACATCTTCATATGTACTCAGTGACTTCAACTTGGCCTTTCTAGAGTTCTGCAGCAAGCATTGATTTGCTTCCTCGAGTTGATTTTTCTCTAGGTTGTAGAGAAATTTTTTACCCTCTCTCATATGCTATTATCTATTTTTAATTTATTTTTTATTATTTTTCTTCTTAACTTTTACTCTGTAAATCTCTAATTATATACCTTTCTTTCTCTCTCTCTCTCTTTTTTTTTGGGGGGGGGTAAGAGATAGTTTAGTAATTAGTCTACCAGAATAAAATATTGATACTACAATTGATGTCAGCATTGATGATTTTCCCCCTCCCCTCAAAAAAAAAAAAGGTGGCAACATGGAGTATATGTAGTCTGTCTTGACAGTTTGTGGCCTGACTTTATTTACTTTAGAACATGATAATATTTGGAAATTACTTTTAAAATCTAGATAAGTTATGTAGTAATTCAAAACACAAAAATATGTTGGAGATTATTGAGTTTATATAAAACTGTCAAGTTTACTTTAAAGAAGATAGAATTGTATTAAAATAATATAAATTAATACATAGCACATTAATTGATACCCCTTTTCTTTATATTTGTTTGTTGATGGTAGGAATAGACTTAATTAGGTTAATGAATTCTTCTTTTTTCTTTCCCCGACCCTAAGAAAAGACTTTTACCACCAAAAGGCTGTATTTGAAATTTGTTGGAAAATTATATTTGTTTAATGAATTTCACTAATATATATTATCTTTATAGTTGATGTTGCATGACTTAAGAGCATTAGTAAGCTAAAAGTATATTTTAGTAAAAATGGACTAATCAACAATTATAGCCTTAGGAAGTGATAGTCAATTAAATACAACTTAGAACAGGTATGAAATTATTGACTCACTTGTTGTGCTTTCAGTCCTTCCTCTCCAAAGTGCTGAAATGTGTTTTGAAATTACTTAGTTGCATTAGTGGTTGGATTTGAGGCTTTTAACGTGTTTTTCACCAGTACCTTTGGGAAAAGAATAACCAAGACCTTTAAATGTACTAGCATTTTGCATCACTATACAATTGTAAATACTGTGATGAAATATTGAAATGATCATGTAAGATGATAACCGTTAAGCTTTTCTTTCAACTATTAAAACTCACCAAAGGTTATATTGAGCTGTGGTTTATGACATTGTTTAGCCTAACACCTTCTTTGATAATTGCCTCAGAAGTGGAGAAAAATGCTTTAGGATAGCATGATTAATAAATCTTCTTTTTAGTTTTGGCAACTTCCTTAAAGATTGTAGACAGTATTAGTATTGAGAAAACTTGCTGGGTTTGTCTAACAGCTGGGTTTATTAAAAATTTTAATTTTCTGTTCTTATGGACTTACTTTTTTAATCTGGGTTATTCATTAATTGGAGTATAGTGACATAGTATTATTAGTTTTGGGTGTACAGCATAGTGATTTGACAACTCTGTACATTTTGCTGGCTCACCACAAGTGTAGCTATCAGCTGTCACCATGCAATGTTGTTATAATACCATGGAATTATTAATTCTTATCAGCATGTATTTATGTAGCTGTTATGTGATGTTAAATGTTAATAATTTACATTTAGGAATGGATTATAGACAACACGCAATGATATCTTTGAGAATTGTGAGATTTTTGTAACAATACCCAAAAGTGTAAATAAGATTTCTATTTTCATTTCCTTTCTCATATTGTCTAATAATTTTTTAACTAGTGAAAAAGTTTTACTTCAGGTGATTAGATTGCAATTATAAGTTAACAAATACAGGTTTATAGATGATGTTTTGGAAAGCAAAAAGTCTAATGTAGTAGTAGTAGTAATAATAAATCTATGTCTCTGAGTGTCTGTAAAAATTGGACTTGTCTACTTTTATACGGACCTTCACTTTTAATTTGTTTTTAATATAAAAGAAAAAATATTTTGTGTGACAAACCAGTTCGAGTTCAGGTCACAAAAATTTTTAGATGGTGAATTTTCTGTAGTTGTAGTAATTTGAACTGGTGTTCTATCTGACCTAAATAATGCTGTTTGAAGTGTTTGTGAGATATAAATGGCATAGTCCTGATTTTACCTTATAATTAAAATCAGTTTGTATACATTAATGAAAATAAATTGATGTTTCCTGTCCACTTAAAATTTAAGTCTCTCTGCTGTTACCTATTTCATCCATGTGGAATTTTGAGTTTTCTATGACCTATACAGTAAAAATGGCTACCTGTTGCAGTTTTAGTCAAAATGGATTTAAGAAAAAATACTGTTAGTAAATACTTGTTAAAATAAAATGAAGAATTATATATACTATATTCTCTTGCTTCTCTTTCTGTTTTTTTTCCCCCTAGCAAGAAAAGTAACTTCCTTTAGTTTAACTAAGGTTAATTTTCATTTTCAGATTTTCCTTCAGGTTAAGTGATCTAAATGAAAACTCAAGACAGTTTAAGATCTTGCCTCCTCATAATGTGGTGCTATATCAAATTTCTAAGTGGCTTGCTGGGAGTGCTATGTTGGATATAAGAGCTGAGAAGTGAGCATATGCTTCTGTTCCTTGACTATGGCATCCTTTGAGGTGTCATCATCCCTTTTGATTTCCTGCTGTCTGTCAGCAAAGGTCACAGCTGTGTTCTCCTCATCCCCTCAAAGTCCCTGTTACTGGACATATCTGTGAAATAGTTTTCTGATTCTTCCTGTGGCATAAGATATTTCAGGAGTATTTTAAAGGTCCATTTGACCATTGTATTTGTCTCCATCTACTATTCCTGCACATTACTAGATTTAGAACAACTTCTTGAGACTAGATATCTATACCTCTTTTCTGTGCTTGCAGAGTAAGGTGTGGGATCCTTGGCATCAGGATTAAAAACCTTACCTTAGGGCTCTGCTTTTTTCTATTTTCCTCTTCCAGCTTTTGAGAAGGGTGGAGGATGTCACACATGTTCTTCTTTCAGGGATATACTTCATGAAATTTGATTGTTTTGTACAATTTGTCAGTTTATTTTATTTTGCTGGAAGGAAAACAGTTTAAATTAAATGGTATTTCTATTATTTTTTTACTTGTTTTTACCTCAGTGAGAGAAATATAAAAGATCTTTATTGTTTCAGTTGGGTGATAATTGTGAATTTTGAAAGAGTATAGTTTGGAGGCTTATGAGTCATGCATTTCTAAATGTTTGTAAATTACTGAATCACAAAATAATATAGCTTAAAGAAATTTTGAAAGAGAGTATTTAAGACCTAGAGATGTCAAATGATCTATCCATGGACATAACCTGTTAATGTCAGAATCAGTGTGAGAATATAGATCTCATGACTTCTTGTTCATTGCTCTTTCCTTAACAACACATTGTTTTATCTTTTATATCTAGCCAATTACTACTGTCAAATTTCTGAGTGATTTTATATCTACTTTTCATTCTGTATATGTTCTATTAGTGTTTTTATTGATACTATTCATGAAGTAGAACCTTATATTACTCTAGAAGCCAATATTGCACTGTATGTTAACTGAGTGAAATTTAGGAAAAAAAAACCCCAAACCTTATAATAACAAAATAGTGGTATGCAGCCATTTTAGTCCTGAGGACCACCTTGGGTTCCTAAACATGAAAGAAAGCAATACAAAATTAGGGATGAAAAGGAGAAATTAGAAGAAAAAGGATATGCTGAAAAAAAGGAATTTTGGAGTAACACAAAGTAGTCGTCAGGGATGAATATACATGGCCTTTCAGACTCTAAAAGGTATTACATTTAGAATATATGAATATTTTTGGTAGTAAAGGTAAGGACCCCAGCATTGTCTTTTGTTTTGAGTTTATAAAAGAACAAAAAAGGATCAGTTGAAGGATATTATGTAGGTATTATGTAGGATATTATGTAGGTAGAATGTAAGGGGCTCCTTAGTTTTAAAGACCATAGAGATTATATATTTCCACATATTTAAAAATTAATTTAAATATCAATAGTTAAAAATAGATATACATGTGCTTACCCATACCCACACACATACATACCTTGGCATTTCTCAACTCTAGCAACATTTCACGCATACATGCACATTTGGGCGCATGCATGGATCTTTCTCAACTCTGGTTACTTTTCAAGTCATGTAGGCCCAGCCCGATGGATTAATGTTTACTTTATATATTTGTATATGTTTTGAGTTGTATGTTTATATATTTATATATGTTTTGAGATGACAGTTTAAAAAACTCATTTATAGGGCGCTTGGTTGGCTCAGTTGGTTAAGCGACTGCCTTTGGCTCAGGTCATGATCCCAGAGTCCTGGGATCAGGTTTTGCATTGGGCTCCCAAATCCGTGGGGAGATTGCTTCTCCCTCTGACCTTCTCCCATCCCGTGTTCTCTCTCAGTCTATGTCTCCCTCAAATGAATAAATAAAATCTTCGAAAAAAGCTCATTTATTCATACTTTACTGGTTTATTTCCTACCTAAGCTTTTTAGTGGATAATTATTCATAAAAAATATAATTAATAGATTTGTACCGTCTTCTGCTAATTCATAGTCTAATGAACTATAGTTTTCCAGCTCAGAAGTAGTCTAGCCAGATTCACTGATCTTTCCTCTTTCTCAATTAATCATCAATTTTTGTGGTAGAATGTGTGCTATTTATTGTGTAGCAAACTATCTAATTCTGTCTTCCCCTCATTTGGGGAAGTGATGCATCTCTTTTCTTAAACAAAAACCTCTCTCCTTGGTCTGTGCTGGCTTCCTTTCCAACTCCCAGTATTTTAGTTGAATTAGTAGTATATTATGGTATAGGACAAAAAGGGCAATATGTATATATGGTTAGGGTTTTTGGTTTATATAGAATCAAATTGTTGCTAACTTGTTTAGTTTAATTTTGAATGTCAACCATTCATGTGTTCACTGGGCTTCCTTGAGTAGGCAGCATATTTAACCAAACTTTTCCTTTAAGAGGTAAGATGTGAAATTGATACGGGTGATGTTTTTCATAATTGTTTAAAAAAAATAATCTGTTATTTTTTTCAGCTATTTTCTGCCTTTTTTCCTTTTTTTCTTTAGGAGTGGCAGAATTCTATCCAGAAGAATGCAGGCCTTGCTTTTATTGAACTTGTCAACGAAGGAAGGTAACCTATTTTTATATCCATTTTTGTTTTACTTGGCAAAATCTTACCATATTTTTGCCATTGAAACTGACCTTTTGGGGTAAAGTGTTGTTTTTGTAGTCAGTAATGTAATGGAGCTTAATTTTTACAAATGTGTCAATATTTAATTATGGTTTTCTTCATGGTTACATGCTTGATGATAAAGTTCTGATCTTTATTTTTTGGTAGGTAAGGCTGAATTTGGCAAAGGTAATAGTAATGATTTTGTTAGCAGGTATAAAGAAAGTGAATACTTACTTGGAGTTCCTACAAATTTAATTATATTTGTAGAGCCCAATAATTAGATTTAGATGTCTATATTATCTCTCTTATGTCATGGCCTGATCATAAAAGAATGAGAGAACAGGTTTTGTTCTGTGTTGCAAAGTGATGAGAAAGAGAGTTGAGGAAGTTGTTAAGGTTTCCATTTAAAGATAGAAGAATTCAAGGAAAAGAAAATTCAGTAGTAAGAAAGAAAAATGAAACAAGTCCAGGAGATGAAAAGAAAGCTACACGGGAGAACATAGATTGAAGAGAGTGAGAGAATTAAAAGGTAGAAGTAAATTGAGGAAATGATGAGTGGAGTACTTTGAGTCTGTTTTGTGGGAGCTAATTTTTGATTAATTGGACTGAAGACCCAGGGTATGGATTAAACGGTGTGTGTAGCTGCCATTTGAATTTGTATTTTAGGCAAAATTGTTGTTTAGAAATGTTTCTTTATCGTGTTCTGGCTAGTGTTGAGACTGATGCTATCACTTTGGGGATGATTTGAACTAGTAACTAGGAATCCAGCATCTGTCTCATTAATGTTACAGAAGAGGGCAAAAAGAGTAGGGGTAACTTCACTTGACATTAAATACTTCTAAAATTCTTCTACTGGGCAAGTGCTCACATACATGCTCACATGCTAGTATTGGAAACTAATTAATAAACCTGCAATTATAATGCCTTTTGCTAAATTCTGTTGTAGAAGTATGTAATACATGTTAAAAGAAATACTTGACAGTTTAGTATGGAAGAATTAGGTGACACTTCACCAGGGTTCATGATTCTTGAGAGGTATTTTCTTTTTAAATTTTCTTCTTTTTTAAAAATTTTTTCCGGTTTTATTGAGAAATAACTGACATATATCACTGTATAAGTTTAAGATATACAGGAGGGTGGTTTGATTTACATTTATCATGACATTATCACAGTGGGTTCAGCTAACTTCCGTTATCTCATGTAGATACAATATAAATAAAAGAATGAAGGAAAGGAAAAAAAAATTCTCCTTGTGATGAGAACTTTTAGGATATACTTTCTTTACAACTTTCCTGTATATTGTATAGCACTGTTAGCTGTAGTCATCATGTTGTACGTTATATCCTTGGTAATTATTTATCTTGTGACTGGAAGTTTGTACTTTTTGACCACCTTCCTTCAAGTCCACCTTTCTCTTTCTTCTGCCTCTGCTAACTATATGTCTTGTGTCTTTTTCTGGAAGTTGGGTTTTTTGTTTGTTTCTTAGATTCTACATGTAGGTGAGATTATGTCATATTTGTCTTTCTCTGTCTGACTTACTTCACCTAGCAAAATGCCTTCTACTTCCAGCCATGTAGTTGCAAATGGTAGGATTTCCTCACTTTTGGGGCTCCTGGGTGGGTCAGTTGTTAAGCATTTCCCTTCAGCTCAGGTCATGATCCTAGGGTCCTGGGTTCGAGACCCCCATTACGCTCCCTGCTCAGTGAGGAGCCTGCTTCTCCCTCTCCCAGAACCCCTACTTGTATTCCATCTTTTGCCATCTTTCTATCAAGAAATCTTTTTTTTTAAATAAATGAAATCTTAAAAAAAAAGATTTCCTCAATTTTAATGACTGAATAATATTCCATTATATTTATTTACATCTCTGTCTTTTCCACTGCTTCTTTGTCCATATATCAGTGGACACTTAATTTGTTTCCATGTCTTGTTTATTGTAAATAATGCTGCTATGAAAATGGATGTGTAGATAATCTTTTTGAGTGTTTTCATTTCCTTTGGGTGTATTTCTGAAAGTAGAATTGCTGGGTCAGATGGTAGTCCTCTTTTTAATTGTTCAGTGAACCTCCATGCTGTTTTCCATAGTGTCCATACCAGTTTAAAGTCCCACAAAGAGTGCACAGATGTTCCCTTTTCTCCACATCTGTGACAAGATTTGTTATTTCTCATCTTTTTGATGATGACCATTCTAGTAGGTATGAGGTGAAAGTTCATTGTTGTTTTACTTTGCATTTCCCTAATGACTGGTGATGTTGATCATCTTTTAATCTATGGCCTTTCATATATTTACTTTTGGAAAAACAAACCAAACAAAAAAAATCTATTCAGGTTGTTTGCCTGTTTTTAAGTTGGGGTGTGTGTGTGTGTGTGTGTGTGTGTGTGTGTGTGTGTGTGTGTGTGTGTGTGTTTTGCTTTTGAGTTGTATGAGTTTTCTATATATTTTGGATATTAATCTCTTATCAGATGTATTGGCTTAAAAATACTCCATTTCATAGTTTGTCATTTCATTGATGGTTTCTTTTGCTGAAGGGAAGCTTTTTAGATGGATGTAGTCACACTCTTTATTTTTTATTTTGTTGCTTGTGCTTGAGGTGTTATATATTAAAAAAAAAAAAAAAAAGTCATTTCCAGGGAACATGTCCAGGAATTTTCTTCCTAAGTTTTCTTCTAGAGTTTTATGGTTTCAGATTTTACATTTAATTCTTTAGTTCATTTCAAGTTAATGTTTATGAGTGGCATAAGATGGAGGTTCAGTTTCGTTCTTTTACCTGTAAATGTCCAAATATCCCAGCACCATTTATTGAAGAGACTTGTCTTTTCTCCATTGAGTAATTTTGACTCCCTTGTCAAATATTAGTTGACCATGAAATGCTTTGGTTTATTTCTCAGCTCCTGATTCTGTTTTATTTGTTTATTTGCTTTTATGCTAGTACCAAACTGTTTTGATTACTGTAATTTTTCATATGGCTTGAAATTGGGAAGTGTGGCGCATCCTGCTTTGTTCTTCTTTCTCAAGATTTCTCTGTTCAGGATCCTTTGTTGTTTCATATAAATTTTAGGAGTTTTTTTTTAATTTTAGTAAAACATGCTACTGGAATTTTGATAGGGATTGCTGAATTTTAATGACATTTTAACAATATTAATTCTTTCAGTCCATGAATACAAGATACCTTTCTATTTGTGTTTTCTTTGATTACTTTCATCAGTGTTTTGTCGTTTCTAGGGTAGAGATCTTTTACCTTCTTGATTAAATTTACTCCTAAGTATTTTATTATTTTTGATGATACTGTAAAAGGGATCAATTTCTTTATTTCTTTCACCAGAAAATTCATTGTTACTATACTGAACTGCTATTGGTTTTGTCAATTTTGTATGTTGTAACTTTACTACATGCATTGATTAAGTCTAACACTTATTAGGTTGAGTATTTATGATTTTCTATATATAAAATCATGTCATCTGCAAATAGAGACAGTTTTACTTCTTCCTTTCCAATTCTGATACCTTTAATTTTTTTTTCTTGCCTAATTGCTTTAGCTAGAAATTTTTAATTCTGTGTTTAATAGGAACAGTTGAGTGGGCACCCTTGTGTTTTTCTTAATCTTAGAGGAAAAGTTTTCAGCCTTCACTGTTATGTCTGATAACTGTGGGTTTGTGATATAAGGCCTTTGTTATGTTGAGATCTCTTCCTCCTGTGCCTAATTTGGTAAGAATTTTTATTATCACAAATGGATGTTGAATTTTGTCAGATACCTTTTATGCAACTATTGAGATGATCATATGATTTTTTTCTTTCGTTCTGTTAATGTGATGTGTCACATTGCTTGAGTTGCATATGTCAAACCATTATTGCATTTGGGATAAATCCTATTTGATCATGGTGAATGGTCCTTTAGTGTGCTGCTGAATTAAGTTTCTTGTTATGTTATTGAGAACTTTTGCATCTACATTCATTTCTCTTTTTTACCTTGGTTAGTCTACCTGTATGTTTGCCAATTTTATCTTTCAAAGAACCAACTCTTGGTTTGGTTCATCTTTTCGGTTATTTCTTTATTCCCTGTTTCTGTTGATTTCTGCTCTAATTTTTATTATTTCCTTTTTTCTGCCAACCTTGTGCTTGGTTTGTTCTTTTTCTAGTTCATTAAGGTGTTGCATTAGGTTGTTTATTTGAGATCTTTCTTGCTTCTTTTTTTTAAAGATTTTTATTTATTTATTTGACAGAGATCACAAGTAGGCAGAGAATCAGGCAGAGAGAGATGAGGAAGCAGGCTCCCTGCTGAGCAGAGAACCCAATGTGGGGCTCGATCCCAGGACCCTGAGATCATGACCTGAGCCAAAGGCAGAGGCTTTAACCCACTGAGCCACCCGGGCACCCTCTTTCTTGCTTCTTAATGTAGGCATTTGTTGCTATGAACTTACCTCTTGGAATTGCTTTTGCTGTATATCATAAGTTCTGATGTGTTTCCATTTTTCATTTGTCTCAAACTTTTAAATTTCTCCTTTAATTTATTCATTGATCCATTGGTTGTTCAGAAAAGTGGAGTTTAATTTCCATGTGTTTGTGAATTTTTCAGTTTTCCTTTTGTTATTAGGATTTCTAGTTCTGTGCTCCTGTGGTCTGAGAAGATAAATTGGCATGATTTAAGTCTTCTTGGATTTGCTAAGGCCATTTTATAGTCTAGCGTATGGTCTACCTTTGAAGATGTTGCATGTGTGTATTCTGCTATTGTCGGATAGAATGTTCTTTATATGTTTGCTAGGTCCTTTCAGTCTGTAGTGTTCAGATTAGCTGTTTTTCTTAACGATTCTCTGTCTAGATCATTTATCTTTTGTTGAGAGTGGATATTAGTGTCCCCGGCTATTATTATATTACTATATATTTATCCTTTTTATCTGTGTTATTTTTTGCTTCATATATTTAGGTGTTCTGATGTTGGATCTATAGATATTTATAATTGTTTCAGTTTCTTGATTGATTGATCCCTTTATCATTATGTAATGATCTTCTTTGTCTCCATTAACTATTTTTAAAGTCTATTTTGTCTGATATAACTACCTTGCTTTTATTTTATTTTCTATTTTAATTTGATTTAATTTTATTTATTTCCATTTGCATGAAGTGATTATTTTTATCCTTTCACACTCTGTGTATGTCTTTATAGACTAAAGCAAGTGTCTGTTAGGTTTCTTATCCTTGGATTGTTTTTGTTTAATCCATTCAATCATGCTATGTCTTTTGATTAGATAATTAAATCTGTTTCTATTTAGAGTACTTACTGATGGGTAAGGTCTTATGTTGTCATTTTGATATTTGTCTTTTGGTTGTTTGGTAGGTCTGTTGCTCCTTGTTTCTTAAACTGATACCTTTTTTGTGTGTGTTGATCTCTTTTGGTACCTGTATGCTTTGATTTCTTTATCATGTTCTTTTGTGTAATTGCTATAGGTTTTTTTCTGAGGGTTACATAAAATATCTTAAAATTATATTCCTCTATTTTAAATGTAACTTCAGTAGCATTTAAAAATTTTATATTTTTAATTTCTTCTCCCACATACATTTTAGATTTATTGCTATTCAGTTTGTATATTTTAATTTTGTGTAACGAATAACAGATTATTGTAGTTATGATTATTTTACTGTGTTTACTTTTGAAACCTTTAAATGAGAGTTGTATGTGAATTATGCATTATCTTTACCAAATTACAGAATCTGACTTTGACTGTAGATTTACCATCACCAGTCAGTTTTACACTATGCTACATTTAATTTAATTTGTCCTCTCTCTCTTTTTTTTTTTTTTTTTTGTAGTTTAAGAACTCCCCTTAGCATTCCTTATAAGGCATGTCTAGTGGTAATGGATTCCCTGTATTTCTTTTTTTTTTTCTTTTTTTTTTTTTTTAAGATTTTATTTATTTATTTGACAGACAGAGATCACAAGTAGGCAGAGAGACAGGCAGAGAGAGAGGAGGAAGCAGGCTCCCCGCTGAGCAGAGAGCCCGATGTGGGGCTCGATCCCAAGACCCTGAGATCATGACCTGAGCCAAAGGCAGAGGCTTAACCCTCTGAGCCACCCAGGTGCCCCTCCCTGTATTTCTTTTATATGTCTTTATCTGTCTTTAACTTCTTAAGGATAACTTCACTTGCTGTAGTATTCTTTATATTTTTTAATTTTTAAAAAATTTTTTATAAACATATAATGTATTTTTATCCCCAGGGGTACAGGTCTGTGAATCGCCAGGTTTACACACTTCACAGCACTCACCATAGCACACCCTCCCCAATGTCCATAACCTCACCCCCCTCTCCCAAACCCCCTCCCCCAGCAACCCTCAGTTTGTTTTGTGAGATTAAGAGTCTCTTATGCTTTGTCTCCCTCCCAATCCCATCTTGTTTCATTTATTCTTCTCCTGACCCCTTAACCCCCCATGTTGCATCTCCACTCCCTCATATCAGGGAGATCATATGATAGTTGTCTTTCTCCGATTAACTTATTTCGCTAAGCATAACACCCTCTAGTTCCATCCACGTCATCGCAAATGGCAAGATTTCATTTCTTTTGATGGCTGCATAGTATTCCATTGTGTATATATACCACTTCTTCTTTATCCATTCGTCTGTTGATGGACATCTAGGTTCTTTCCATAGTTTGGCTATTGTAGACATTGCTGCTATAAACATTCGGGTGCATGTGCCCCTTCGGATCACTACGTTTGTATCTTTAGGGTAAATACCCAGCAGTGCAATTGCTGGGTCATAGGGTAGTTCTATTTTCAACATTTTGAGGAACCTCCATGCTGTTTTCCAGAGTGGTTGCACCAGCTTGCATTCCCACCAACAGTGTAGGAGGGTTCCCCTTTCTCCACATCCTCGCCAGCATCTGTCATTTCCTGACTTGTTAATTTTAGCCATTCTGACTGGTGTGAGGTGATATCTCATTGTGGTGTTGATTTGTATTTCCCTGATGCCAGGTGATGAGGAGCACTTTTTCATGTGTCTGTTGGCCATCTGGATGTCTTCTTTGCAGAAATATCTGTTCATGTCTTCTGCCCATTTTTTTTTTAAAGATTTTATTTATTTATTTGTCAGAGAGAGAGAGGGAGAGAGAGCAAGCACAGGCAGACAGAATGGCAGGCAGAGGCAGAGGGAGAAGCAGGCTCCCTGATGAGTAAGGAGCCCGATGTGGGACTCGATCCCAGGACGCTGGGATCATGACCTGAGCCGAAGGCAGCCGCTTAACCAACCGAGCCACCCAGGCGTTCCCTCTTCTGCCCATTTCTTGATTGGATTATTTGTTCTTTGGGTGTTGAGTTTGCTAAGTTCTTTATAGATTTTGGACACTAGCCCTTTATCTAATATGTCGTTTGCATATATCTTCTCCCATTCTGTCTGTTGTCTTTTGGTTTTTTAACTGTTTCCTTTGCTGTGCAAAAGCTTTTGATCTTGATGAAGTCTCAATAGTTCATTTTTGCCCTTGCTTCCCTTGCCTTTGGCAGTGTTCTAGGAAGATGTTGCTGCGGCGGAGGTCGAAGAGGTTGCTGCCTGTGTTCTCCTCAAGGATTTTTGCTGTAGTGGTCTTAGTTAAGAGGTTTTCCTTTCAATATTTTGAACATATCATCCCATCCTCTCCTGGACTGAAGTGTTTTTGTTGAGAAATCCACCAATATTTTTATGGGCATTCCCTTGTATGTAACTTCTCTCTTTCTGTTGTTGCTTTTAAGATTTTTTTTTTTTTTTGCCTTTGTTTTTGACAATTTAATTATAATTTATCTCATTGTACTTTCAGGTTCCACTTACTTGGAGTTCTTTGAGCCTCATGGACCTGGATGTCCATTTCTCTTCCCAGATTTGGGGAGTTTTTAGTCATTATTGCTTCAAATATATTTTCTGTTCTTTTCTCTTTTTCTTCTCCTTCTGGAATTCCATAATGCAAATGTTTCTTTTCATTGTGTCCTATAAGTCTCATATGCTCTCTTCAGTTTTTCTCATTCTTTTTGTTTGTTTCTTTGGATAATTTCTAATGTCCTATCCCCCATTTCACTGATTCTTTCTGCTATGTAGCTGAGTCTCTTTTTGAAACTATAATGAATCTTTCAGCTTAGTTACTCAGTTTTCATCCTTAAGATTTTGTTCATTTTTTTAATGTTCTCTATTGCTTTGTTGATCTTGTTATGTTCATGCATTGTTTCCCTAATTTGGTTCAGTTGTCTGTATGTGTGTTTTTGTAATTCATTAAATTTTAAGTTGTTACTCTGAATTCCTTGTCTTACGTTCATAGATCTCCATTTCTTTAGAATCAGTTATTAGAGCTTTATTAATTTCCTTGGGGGGGGTGTCATATTTATCTGCTTTTTTGTGATCTTAGATTTCCTTATATTGGTATAGTTGAGTGGTTGGGTTCTTCTTTCAGACTTTGCAGGTTACCTCAGTTTGGTTTCTAGGTGTGTCTGATCATAATATTCTTGGCCAGGTGTGGCCTGCTATTACCATCTATTTTTGGATGAGGCAGCTGTTTGGAGTGTGGTTCTGGTTGAGAACAGTTGGATAGGACTTCTGGCTTGATACCCTACCAAAGTGAGTCTATACAATGGGCTCTGTGATTACTTGAATTTTGTGGTTAGGTTTACTAGATGCTTAGGACTGAGTACTGTTGTCACTGATAGATGCAACTATGAATTATTTTTGCCCTGTGAGGCTGGGACCCAGGGCTGTGACTCATTGTTTGGGGACCCAAATCAGGCAAGAGTATGCACCTAATTCTCTGCTCGGTTGAGGCCACAGATTTTATTCTGCAGACAAGGAAAGCCATGGTTTGTGCTGTCTGTTCAAGTGTGTATATAAGTGGAGTTGTTGGATGGACTCTGTAGTTTACCATGTACTATGGTTAGTTTCCCTAATCAGGCAGGCTGGAGACTGTGTTCATTATTGAGTTGGGCTACAAGTTAGTTCCCTTGCCTGGATCAGTGGTTCAAGTAGCTCTGAAGTTGGAAAAGTTCCTTGTTTATTGTCTTAAGTCATGTTGATCCACTACCCACATGCACTGCTTTGCATTACCAGCTGTGGACTCTTCTTGTCCTTCTCTTGGCTTGAGTGCCATGGGGCTGCACAGCTTTCAGGTTGTTCTTGCCAGCCCTTCTGGTGAAATGGGGCCGGGAGATAATAGCTGCTATGTGGAGTAATGTCTCAGCTCCCTCACCTGGGTGGAAATGTAAGGGGTTGCTTCATGTAGTTCTCAGTTTCCCAAACAAGGAAGGACTTGGAGCTGTCCTTGGCTATGAATGAATCCCCATGCCCATTCCTAGCAAAAGAATCCTCCATACTTGGTACTGGCTTTTCTTTGGGGACAATTAGTTTCGCCTGCCTACCTTTCTGCTCAAGCATTCCTGGGCTACATATCTTCTAGTTCTTCCCACCAGCATCTCTGTCAGGTGTGGCCGGGAAATACTCTTTACAGTATGTGGGTGTGTGACTCAGCTCCTTGCCCTGGTGAGGGCAAAGCAGTCTCTAGTGCTGGTGAACCTCCTTGTTTGAGGATTGGAGTTGAGTGATATGCATCCTGCCAAATTGCCTGCTTAGGGAGTGCCATTGACTTGGTTCTGCAGTTGAGCAAAGCTGCTGGTTGGGAGTATTATTTGGGCTCTACAGGTGTGTAACTCCATTGGCCAATATCTTTGTGTTGGTTGTTGCAAGCACTTCCCCACTCCTTGTCACACTCAGATTCCCAGTGGTTGAGTCATGCAGATTCTCCTGCAGTCCTCATTGGGTATGATTAGAATAGTGGCTCCCACAAGGCCAGCTGGGGGGCTGGTTGTCCAGGGCTAGGTTCTCTTCACAGTGACGGAGGAGTTAGCAGTTCTGAGGAACCACATGGTGCTGTGCTTGGGGGAGGGGTAATATAGTCAACATTTAGTTTCTTCTCTTAACCTCCTAATGCAGTTTGTTTAGTTCTCTGTAGTGTAATGGGTACTCTAGCACCATTCTTTTGTTCTAGAATTCCCTCAGTGGTGTCTTGTTCCTGAGTAATTATTAGTTGTTTTTCTTGTGAGGGGGAGTGAGGTCACAAATAATGTATGTTGCCATCTTGGTGATGTATTTTCAAAGATGAGTAGGGATAGTCTTATAGACGTAAAAGTGAGGATTATAGATAAATTGGAGGCTGTGTGTGAGAAAAGCATTCCAAATAGAGGAAATAGAATATCTGAAGACACCATGATATGGCACAATATTCAAGTGTGTGTGTTCATGTATTTGAATTACTGGATAAGAATTGGACATCTGGATCATAAAAGGCCTATTGTAACAAATTTGGACTTTTATCTAAAGGCAGCAGAAAGCTTGGAGTATTTTAAGCAAAGGAATATGATATTTGGGTTTTGAAAAGATAACTGAGAGAAATACTTAGGGTGGGTTGTTGGAAAGGAGACCTGAATGAAATCAGGCAGCACAGTAGTAAGGTTATTGCTGTGATTCATATGAGAAAGAGAGCTAAGTTGCAGTCATGAGTATGGCAAATGATAGAAAATCAAGAAATACTTCTCACTGAGTGAATGACTAATAACATAGCTATTGAAATTTCAAAGTACGTAATCTTCAAAAAACTAAATTACTCTTTGGCTGAATTTCAACACTGAGGTATTGAGTTTATATATAGAATAAGAGGTAGTTAGAGCCCTTGGTCAAATATGTATTTGTTCTACTTAATGCAAAACACGAACAGATTCTCTACCATTTATAGGGTTTATTTGTTTAAAGAATATTCTTGCCCTTTTTAAAATAGAAAACTTGTTATAAAAGCCAATTTTTATTAGTATAGGCTTTTACTCAGCATAACCACCCATGATTACACAAGTTACTGTTACATTTACTAGATAAGGCTTCATACCTTTTTGATTAATAGCATCAGCTTTAAAGTTTGCTTTGGGTTCCAGTTTCAGCTTCTATATTTGGAAAGTACTTTTACTTCTATTAGCCTGTGTTTTCTCATCTATTCATCAGCCAATATTTATTATTCACTACGTACCATGAATTGCCCTTGTTGCTGGGGATAGAGCAATAAACAGGTACATATATATTTATTTGTAGATGTTACTTTAAACAGTTATTGGTTGGCTATGAACAATAAAATAAGTACTGGAGGGCGCCTGGGTGGCTCAGTGGGTTAAAGCTTCTGCCTTCGGCTCAGGTCATGGTCCCAGAGTCCTGGGATCGAGGCCCGCATCGGGCTCTCTGCTCAGCGGGGAGCCTGCTTCCTCCTCTCTCTCTGACTGCCTCTCTGCCTACTTGTGATCTATCTCTCTGTCAAATAAATAAATAAAATCTTTAAAAAAAATAAGTACTGGATTATGTGACATGTGAATGATGTTATGTACTGTGGAAGAAGATAATGTGCAGCAGGTTGAGGAAAATGGAGACTTTTGAAGGAAGTAGAAAGTGTTGGCATATTTGCAGTTTAAAAAGAATAGTCACATTAGAGCACATTGATTAAAAAGTGACATTTAAGCAAGGAACTGAAGAACCTGAGGGAGTTAACCATAGGGGTTGATCATTTCCAGTCCTGGGGAACAACAGTTATACAGATGAAAGCTTCCCTGCCATATTTGAGGAATGAGGACAATGTAGCAAAAACAAAATGATCAAAGTGAAGAGAGAAGTAAGATATGAGAATATAGAGATAACATAGGGATAAGATTTTGTAGAGAGATTTTGCAACTTATTCAGTGGGAAATGACAGTCATTGCAGAATCATTGCAGTAGAGGAGGGAGACAGTATGTTTTACGTATTAAGAAGATCACTCTTATTATGCTGAGTGAAATAAGTCAAGCAGAGAGAGTCAATTATCATATGGTTTCACTTATTTGTGGAGCATAACAAATAGCATGGAGGACAAGGGGAGATGGAGAGGAGAAGGGAGTTGAGGGAAATTGGAAGGGGAGGTGAACCATGAGAGACTATGGACTCTGAAAAACGATCTGAGAATTTTGAAGGGGTGGGGGGTGGGAGGTTGGGGGCACCAGGTGGTGGGTATTGTAGAGGGCACGGATTGCATGGAGCACTGGGTGTGGTGCAAAAATAATGAATACTGTTATGCTGAAAAAATAAAAAATTAAAAAAAAAAAGATCACTCTTGGCTGATACATGTAGAAATTTAAGGACAGAAGTAAGACGTCAGTTAGGAAGCTATTGTAATCCTTGTCAAGCATAATGGTGATTTGGACTAGGATAGTAATAGTTGAGGAGATAAGAAGTAGTAGGATTCTGAATATGTTTCAAAGCTAGAGCCTATAGGATATACTAACACATTTGATGTGGGTTTTGAGAGAAAGCGGGGAGTCTAGTATTACTCTTAAGATTTTTGGCCTGCACAGCCGAGAAGATGGTGTTTCTTTCAACCAGGAGGGAAAAGACTGTGGATAAACAGGTATTGGGGACGGTGAGGAGTTTAGTCTTGGAAGTACTAATTTTTAGACTTCTAGTCAACCTTTTTTTTTTTTTTTAAATTTGATAGACAGAGATCACAAGTAGGCAGAGAGGCAGGCAGGAGGGAGAGGAGGAAGCAGGCTCTCCGCCAAGCAGAGAGCCCGATACGGGGCTCGATCCCAGGACCCTGGGATCATGACCTGAGCCGAAGGCAGAGGCTCTAACCCACTGAGCCACTCAGGCGCCCCAGACTTCTAAGTCAACCTTTTTGCAGCAATGTTAAATAGGGGTTGACTAGTTATTTTTCTGGGCTAGAGATACAAATTTGTGTGTTATAACCATTTAGATGGTATTTAATGTCTTCAGAGTAGATGAAATTCTTAAGATTGTAGGATGACAACTGGATATGACCATTGGCTTAGAAGCAGTTTCTTACTTGGATACGAGTTAATTTGGGGAGAGTGATGTGGAAAAAAGCCCATTTGCAGTGCATTTAGAAAAGAAGAAAAAAATGAGAGGGGGAATTAGAGAATGTCTATAAATGTTTGTTTAAAGGAGTTTTGCCACAAAGTGGAGCAGAAATAAAATAGAGAGGTAGCTTGTGGGTAAAGTAGAAATCGAGTCAAGGGAAATAGAGTTTTAAAAAATGAGAGCAAGACTATAGTTTCATGGTGGTGAGTGGGGAAATTGATGTAGGAGCAATAGGTGAAAGTTTCTGGAGTGACTTTTTTTTATTGAATTAGAAAGTCAGGGAATTTTTATACAAATGAATGATTTGCAGATATTTTCTGCCAGTTTTAGTTGTCCTTTCATTTTCATTGAAGAACAAAATATTTTAATTTTGATAAAGTAAAAATTTATTTTTTTCTTTTACAGATCATGTTTTTATTGTCAATTTGAAGAAATTTTAGCCTAATACAAGGTCTTAGAGACTTTTTATTTCTATAAATATTTTTTTTTTGTTCTAAAAATATTATAGTTTGAGCTTCTATATATAGGTCTTTGATTCATTTGGAGTTACTTTTTTTGCATGGTGTGAAATAAAGGCCTAAGTTCAGTTTTTGCATGTTAATATTCAATTATTTGTTGAAAAGTTCACCATTTCCCTAGTAAATTGTCGTATTACCATTATTGAAAATAAGTTGACTGGAATTACAGGGATTTATTTCTGGATTTTCATTTTAGTTCCATTGATCTCTTTATCGGTTTATGGCATTGTCACAGTGTTCTTTTTATTGAAATGTAATGAGTTTTGAAATTGGGCAGGTTAATTCTTTTATATTCTTTTTCAAAATTGTTTTGGCTAATTTAGATTGTTTACATTCCCATATAAATTCTGAATCAGCATATTGATATCCGTAAAAAAGCCTGCTGGAATTATGATAGGAAGTGTGTTAATTTTGAGGCTTCTAATCCATGAACATGTAATATCACTCTATTTACTCAGCTCTTCTTTATTAGCAGAGTTTTTAGTATATAAGCATTACACTTAAGAAAAAGTTTATTCCTGTGTAATTTATTCTTTTTGAAGCTACTATATATGATGGAATTTCTTCATTTCACTTTCAGATTGTTCATTATTAGTTCATAAAAGTGTAGTTGATACTTGTGTATTGATCCTATATCCTGTAACCTTTCTGACCTTATTCATTACTTTTAGTTTTTTTGTTTTGTTTTTAGATTCTTTAGCCTTTGCTGCATATAGAATTAAGTTGACGGTGAAAAAGAGTTGTTAGTTTTACTTCTTCCTTTCTAGTCTGGATGTCCTTCATTGCTTTTTCTTGCTATATTGTACTGGTTAGGACTTCTAGAATGATATTAAGCAGTAGTAAAATTGGACATTCTTGCCTGATTCTTGATTTTAGAGGGAAAGCATTTGGTCTCTTACTATTACGTATTCTGTTAGCTGAAACTTTGTAGCTGCTCTGTATCAAGTTTCGGCAGTTCTCTCCTGTTTTTTGTTTATAGAAGAGTTTTTGTTATGAATGTATCTTGGATTTTGACAGTTGTTTCCTTCTTTGTGTTATAAATTGATCATTTGGTTTTGTTCTTTGTTAATATGGTGATTTATATTGATATTTCTGCATGAAATAAATTTTATATTCCTGGCATGAAATCTACTTGGTCATAATGTATAATTATTTAAAATGTTATGGGATTCATTCTGCTAATATTTTGTTATGGGATTTTTTTGGTCTGTTTTTATGAATGAGTTGATTATAGTGGTCTCACGATTTGTCTGTCTGGCTTGGCGTCAGGATAATACTGGCCTCAATAAATGAGATGAGAATTGCTTCTTTATTTTCTGAAAGAATTTGTATAGTCATTCTATTCAGGTCTTCTTTAAATGTTTTATAGAATTCACCTATGAAGGTATCCAAGCCTGGGATTTTCTCTGTGCCAAGATTTTAAATTACTAATTCAGTCACATACCTTGTTATAGGTGCTTCACATATTCTGTTACTTAAGTGTCAAATGTGGAAAGATTAATTTTGTAGGAATTTACCCATTTATTTATTGTGTGGCAGAGAGTTGTTCATAATAATCTCTTGTAGTGCTTTTAATTTTTTTTAAAAGATTTTATTTATTTATTTGACAGAGAGAGATCACAAGTAGGCAGAGAGGCAGGCAGAGAGAGGGGGAAGCAGGCTCCCTGCTGAGCAGAGAGCCCGATGCGGGACTTGATCCCAGGACACTGGGATCATGACCTGAGCCGAAAGCAGAGGCTTTAACCCACTGAGCCACCCAGGTGCCCTGCTTTTAATTTTTGTAGGTGTTAGTGATGTTCCTTCTTTCATTCCTGAGGAAAATTTCCAAAGAAACACATTTTTTTTAATTGATGCTTTTCTTCTTTTTTCTGTTTCAATTTCTTTGATTTCTGTTTGTTTCTATTATTTCCATCCTTCATTGTTTAGGTTTTGTTTACTCTTCTTTTCCTAGTTTCTTAAGGTGCAAGCTTTTTGATTTGAGATGTTCCTACTTTTCCAGTATGGGTATTTGCAGCTGTACATTTCTAACACAGCATTTTTTAGCTTTGTTCTGTAAATTTTTACATGCTTTTTTGCGTTGACTTTGAGTTCAAAATGCTCACTTATTTTACCCGTGATTACTAAGTTGACCCATGGGTTATTTTGTGTTAATAACCAGATATTTGGGGGCGCCTGGGTGGCTCAGTTGGTTAAGCGACTGCCTTCGGCTCAGGTCATGATCCTGGAGTCCCAGGATCGAGTCCCGCATCAGGCTCCCAGCTCCACGGGGAGTCTGCTTCTCCCTCTGACCTTCTCCTCGCTCATGCTCTCTCTCACTGTCTCTCTCTCTCTCAAATAAATAAATAAAATGTTTAAAAAAAAATAACCAGATATTTGGGGTTTAACAGTTACCTTTCCATTTTGATTTCTGATTTAATTCCACTGTGATCTGAGAATTCCTTTAAATGATTTCAGTTCTTTTAAAGTTATTGAGACTCCTTTATTGCCTAGTTCCTGGTCTTTCTGGAGAACGTGCCAAATATATTAGAAAAGAATATACTATCATTGCATGGTGTGTTTATATCACTTACGTTAAGTTGGTTGATGGTATCATTCAAATCTCAAGTCTTCAAAAAATCCTTTCTGATTCACTTTCTAGTTCTATTATCTTGAGATTTGAGGTACTGAAATCTCCAACTACAGCTTCCTCTCATTCTGTCAGTTTTTATTTTGTGTTCTTTGGGTCTTTTTTTTAATGAAAGATTTTATTTATTTTTTCATAGTTTATAGTATTTTTTCATGTTAAGTGCATTTAAATACAGGTCATAGTGCTTTTTAAAATTTAAATTCAGTTAATTAACATATAACGTAGTATTGGTTTCAGAGGTAGAGTTCAGTGATTCATCAGTCTTATAAAATACCCAGTGCTCTTTACATCACATGCCCTCCTTAATGTCCATTACCCAGTTATCCCATCCCCTCACTCCCCTACCCTTTAGCTACCCTCAGTTTGTTTCCTATGATTAAGAGTCTCTTATGTTTCTCTCCCTCTCTGATTTCATCTTGTTTCATTTTTTTCCTCTCTTTCCTTATGATCCTCTGCTTGGTTTCTTAAATTCCACATATGAGTGAGATCATGTGATAATTGTTTTTCTCTGATTGACTTCTTTTGCTTAGCATAATACCCTCTAGTTCCATCCATGTCATTGCAAATGGCAAGATTTCTTTTTTTTTTTTGATGGCTGAGTAGTATTCTACTGTATGTATGTATATATGCATATGCATATGTGTGTATATATGTGCGTGTGTGTGTGTGTATCTCACTTCTTTATTCATTCATCTGTCGATGGACATCTGGGCTCTTCCCATAGTTTGGCTGTTGTGGACATTGCTGCTATAAACATCGGGGTGCACATGCCCCTTCAGATCACTACATTGTATCTTTGGGGTAAATACCCAGTAGTGCTATTGCTGGGTTGTAGAGTAGCTCTATTTTCAGCTTTTTGAGGAACCTCCATACTTTTTCCCAGAGTGGCTGTACCAGCTTGCATTCCCACCAACATTGTAGGAGTGTTCCTCTTTCTCTGTATCCTCACCAACATCTTTCCCTGACTTGTTAATTTTAGCCATTCTGAATGCTGTGAGGTGGTATCTCATTATGGTTTTGATTTATATTTCCCTGATGTTGAGTCACATCGAGTACTTTTTCATATGTCTGTTGGCCATTTGGATGTCTTTTTTGCAGAAATGTCTATGTCTTTTGCCTACTTCTTGATTGGATTATTTGCTCTTTGGGTATTGAGTTTGATAAGCTCTTCATAGATTTTGGACATTAACCCTTTATCTGATATGTAATTTGTTTCCTTTGCTGTGCAAAAGCTTTTTTTTTCTTGATGAAGTCCCAATAGTTCATTTTTGCCTTTATTTCCCTTGCCTTTGGAGGTGTGTCTAGCAAGAAGTTGCTGCAGCAGAGGTCACAGGGGTTGCTGCCTGTGTTCTCCTTTAGGATTTTGATGGATTCCTATCTCACATTAGGCCCTTCCTCAATTTTGAGTCTATTTTTGTGTGTGTTGTAAAGAAATGGTCGAGTTTCATTCTTCTACATATGGCTGTCCAGTTTTCCTAACTGGGTCTCTGTTGTTATGTGCATACGTATTGTTATATTTTCCTCTTACTGACTTTTTTCATTATAGTACATCATTATTTTTAGTAATATTTCTTGACTTCAGGTCTGTTTTGTATATTAATATTTCCTGGTTCTTATGCTTACTCTTTGCATACTACCTTTCTGTGCTTTTACCATCAATCTATTTGAAATGTCTCTTGTAGGCAACAAAATGTTATGTAATGCTCTTTTAACTAGTCTATCAATCCCTCCTTCTGTTTAGTCAATTCACAATAAATTTAATTATTAATGTGTTTGGCTTTGCACCAGTCATTTGCTATTTGTTTTATATATGAATATATAATATGTTTTTTGTTGCTGTGTTGAACTAGTATTTTTAGGTGTACCATTTTAATTCCGATTTTTTTGTTATATATTTAAACGTTTTTTTATTGGTTGCTGTAAGGATTATATGATACATTTTAATTTAGCATAACCTATTTCCAATTAATAATAACAATCTCAGTAAAATGTAGGAAATTTGCTCTAATATAGTTCTATTTCCAGCCCCACTTGTGATTGTATTGTTATATATATTATTATATATCTTATAAGCCCTGGCAGATGCTGGTATTTCACATAGCATACAGATCACCTGTCTAAAGTGTACAGTTTTGATCATATTTAATATACTCAGAATTGTGCAACCATCACCATAATCTAACTTTAGAACATTTTTATCACCCCAAAAGAAAATCTGTGCTCATTATCAGTCATCCTCTATTTTCCCCTTTCCCTAGTGCTAGCCAACCAGTCTTGTTTCTGTAGGTTTTCTTGTTCTGAACATGGCATACAAATGCAATTTGCAATATTTATGGTCTATATATATGGTGACTGCCAAATTTCACTTTACATGTTTATAAGATTCATCTGTTATAGCATGAGTCAGTACTGTATTCCTTTTTATTGGTGAATAATATTTTATAGATATACCACATTTCATTCCCCTACTGAATGGACAGTTTGGTGTTCCCACTTTTTTGCAGTTGTGAATAATGATATTGTAAATATTTATGAGTGTGTGTACTTAAATTTTCAGTTCTCTTGGTTATATACCTAATAAAAGAATTGTTGGGTCATTTGTTAAACCTATGCTTAACTTTTTGCAGAACTACCAGACTTTTTTTCCTAGAGTGTTTTCAGTTTTAAAAGATAGTTTTGCTGCATATGAACTTCTTGTTTGATTTTTTTCATTTTATTTTATTTCTTTTCAGTGTTCCAGCATTCATTGTTTAATCTTTGATTTTTTAAAAATACTTTGAATAAGTCACATGGCCTCCAGGTTTTCTGATACAAAGTTAGCCTTTAATTCTATTGTTGTTCTCTCATATGTAATGAATCCTTTTTTTCCCATCTTGTTATTTACCTTTGTTTTGTAACACTTTTTTTTTTTTAATAAGACATCTCTTTGTTATTGGAAGGAATTCTTTATTGACCTGTCACATTTCTGCATGTCCTGCAAGCAGAAGAAACCTTTGTGATTGTTGGAAGATAATTCTCTATTGATCTCTCACATTTCTGCATGACTTGCACATAGAAGGACCAAATGCTTTTGTTCTGTACTGTACTGTTATTTTTTTAAAAGATTTTATCTATTTATTTGACAGAGATCACAAGTAGGCAGAGAGGCAGGCAGAGAGAGAGGGGGAAGCAGGCTCCCTGCGGAGCAGAGAGCCCCGATGCGGGGCTTGGTCCCAGGACCCCGGGATCATGACCTGAGCCGAAGGCAGAGGCTTTAACCCACAAACCACCCTGGCACCCCTGTACTATTATTTTAAAGATATTTATGTAACACACAGCTCTGGAATATAGTAGTGTCTCCATTTGAAGGGCTGTTTCCTGTCTACTATAATAGTAATAATATCTCCCTTTGAGGCAAATGTTATCAAGCCTACTGGCCATCAGAAAAGATTCTAGGGCCCTAAGCTCAGGTTTCCTCCTGTGTAACATTCTGTGTTTCTGTCTCCTGGACTTGAGTCAGTGTGTGGAACTGGGGCTTAGAAGTTTAGAAGTACAAGCACAAATGCTGACACTCTGGCTGCTGCTGTTGTTGAGAATAATAAACTGTCATTTGTCTATGAATATCTGGGTCAGATATTCATATTTCATATTGAATATCTTCATATTTCATATTGAATATCTTCATATTTCATATCTTCTGTCAGGATCCATAAAAGGTTAACTTGGTAGCTTACATGTAGAATAAAACCTCATACTCTCTGCAGTGCTTGGGGGTGTTTATCATGCTTGGAGTTCCTTGAGCATCTGGGGTCCGTCAGTAAATGCTTTTCATAACAGTTGGAAAGTTTTCAGTCATTCTTTCTTTCTTTTCTTTTCTTTTCTTTTTTTTTTGTGTGTGCTTATTTTGCCTCTTTTTCTGAACTCCCATTATACATATATTGGTCCTCTTGATATCCTGCAGGCACTCTGAAGCCATTTTTAATCTTTTCTCTGTTGCTCAATTTATTAATCCTATTGTGTTTTTCCAAGTTCACTCATTCCTTCTGCTATCTTAGAGTCCCCTGCAGTTTTTCTTCTTGATTATTGTCTTTTTACCTGACGGAATTTGCATTTGGGTCTCTCTAGTAGATTCTAATTATTTATATTCACTGTTTATGTAGTCATTTTCATCACATTCTCTTTATTTTCAAAGTATGAGTGCCTTAAATTCTTTAAACATAATTTATAATAGCTACCTTGAAGTATTTTTTACTAAATCCAACACCTGGTCCTACTCAGAGAAGAGATTCTTTTGATCATTGGTTCATTAGTATTGGTCACATTTTCTTATTTTTTGCCTATCTTAATGTTATATTATTGTTATTAATTATTAGAAAACTTAATATAAGATCTAAGCAAGTTTTTAAGTATATAATATTTTTAAATATAGGCACTTTGCTATACAATAGGTCTCTAGGATTTATTCATCTTGTGTAACTGAAACTTTATAGCCTTTGATGACTATCTCTCATTTCCTCCTCCTGCAGTCCCTGGTAACCACCATTTTACAACATGCTGGTGTTTTTGATAATTAGGTCTTTGAGGAATTAACATTGAGGAAAAGTGTTACTGTTAATGCTAGGCTTCTAGGGATGAGTGAAGTCGTAATGAAGAGTAGTGCTTTAAGGAGGCCACCTAATTTTTGGATATCTTATTCGTCTAGATTTTGAATAATGGATGCAGAACACAAACATAGCATGGTTTTGAAGAATGCTCTATGCATATTTCTAGAAATGCTTAATTTGGTTGGTTATTGCTCATTGTTACTGTTATTAAGCATAATTGGCTGGAGGAGGAGAAGGTGACAATTTTTTAAATGTCAATTTGGGTAAGAGCACAGATTTCTATAAATAGTGTAGTGATAGCTCCTAGGCAGATCGTTAGTGTTTGACAGGTTTTATTAACTTCTGTTAATGGATGGAAATGGATTAGTAGGAAGATACCTGCTACAAATATTGTACTTGAATGAAGCAAGGCTAAGATGGATGTAGGGCTTTCTGTGGCTGAGTGAAATCATGTGTGAAGGGCACATTGGATGACTTTGCCAATTGTGGCCAAAGTTTGATTAATGAAAGATTAATATGATTGAGATTGACTATAAAGTTTTGTTGGAAGTTTAATGAATTTAGATTAAACAGGAATCCTGCTACTGATGTAATGTATCCTGTATCTTGCAGGTGGCAGTGTTGGAAGTTTGACTATTTTAGATTCCTTATAGAAGCTTTTCTATTCTTTTCCCTTGATATATCTGTCTAGTCTTTCACCAACACTACACTTTCTTGATTATTGTACCTTTATAATAGGTTTTGAAGTTGGGTTGTGTTAGACCTCCAACTTCTCTTTCAGTATTGTGTTTTGGGCCTTTGCTTTCTGTATACACTATAAAATCATTTTGTTGATATCTGTGTAATAATTTTATGGAATTTTGAATTGGATTGTATTGAATTTATAGACCATGGGATGACACGACAACTTGGCAATATTGAATCTTCCTATCTGTGAACATAAAATATTTCTCCAAATACTGAATTCTTTAATTTTGTTCATTTGAGTTTTCTTGTTTTCCTCATATAGATCTTTTAAAAAAATTTTTATTTATTTGTCAGAGAGAGAGAGAGAGCACAAGCAAGGGGAGTGACAGGCAGAGGGAGAGGGAGAAGCAAACTCCCCACTGAGCAGGAAGCCCATGTGGCACTCAATCCGAGGACCCTGGGATTGTGACCTGAGCCAAAGGCAGAAATTTAACGACTAAGCCACCCAGGTGTCCCTCATACATATCTTGTACATAATCTGTTAGATTTATACCTAAGTGTTTCACTTTTTATGGTGATAATGTAAATGGCATTTTGTTTTTATTTTTAAATTGCACTTGTTCATTTTGGCATATAAAATATCAATTGACTTTTGTAGATTAACCTTGTATCCTGCAACCCGAAATAATTGCTTATTAGTTCCTGGTCTTTGACCATTGTTTTGGATATTCTTTTCTCTTTCCTTCTTTCTTTCTTTTTTTTTTTTAAGATTATTTATTTGAGAGCATGCTTGAGAGAGAGAGAGGGAGAGAAAGTGTGCGTGCGTGAGGGAGGGGAGGGTCAGAGGGAGAGGATCTTCAAGCTGACTCCCTGCTGGATGTGGATCCCAGTGTGTGTTTGATCTCTTGATCTATGAGATCATAACCTGAGCTGAAGCCAAGAGTCAGACACTTAACTGAACCACCCAGACACCCCATGGATATTCTATATAGACAATCATGTCATCTGTAAACAAATACATGCTCATGTCTTCCTTCCCAATCTGTCTTTCATTTCCTTTTCATGTCTTACTGCTTTAGTTAAAACTTGTACATGATGTTGGAAGGGGTGGTAAGAGGTGATATTCTTAACTTTTAATGATCTTGGTGAGAAAGTCTTATTTCTTACCATTCTGTATGTTAGCTGTAGTTTTTTTGTTTTTTGGAGTTTTTTTGGGTAGATCTTTTATCAAGTTGAGGACTTTTTCTGTTTATGAAGCATTTATCATGAATGGGTGTTGGATTTTGTCATATGCCTTTGCTGCATCTATGAATATAATGATGTGATACTTTTAGCTTCTTGATATTTAATAGATCATATTAAATGATTTTGAAGTGTTGAACTAGCTTTTAAAAAAAGTTACTCCTTTGAGGTTAATTTGCAGAATTTCTCTCTTGTTTTATGGTGCTATTAATGTTATTGCTTAGCTTTTCCAAAATCTGTATTTTAATTTTTTAGTCTAGTTTTTTAGGGGTCAGGTTAGAGTTTCTCCAAATGAGAGTTCTGTAAGTGATTGGTGACAAGGTTTGCTAAAACCTTTGACCATGTATTGCTATGTGTTTGGTTTGATGAACACATTAAAATTTGGGGCAGTTTTCATCTCTGTTCTAGCTTTCACTTCCCATTGATCTTCTTCAAGTCTGCGGTGTATGTGTGCATAGGCGTCCTGATAGCCATGGATTGTTTGAAATTATTATGAAGTTCCCTAATATACATATAATAAATAGCCTGGCTGTTTCATTTGCATGATCTTCTTCAATCCCTGGTTGGTTCTCTGGTCTCCTCCTCACCCTAATTGCAAATGTAACCTCATTCTAGGAGATTTAAAGGCTTTTTTCCCATTTTCAGCTTGGCAAGCATTTTTTTGAACTGCCCTTCAAATAAGTTAGTGATCTGTGTCAGTGAAGTTGTTGTTTTTTTGAGCAGCCACAGCCTTGTAGAACTACTTCATCTCTGGTGCTTGGTTGGCGCAGTCCTGAAAAGATCACTGCAAATTTCATTTGTTCTTACTCAACATTTAGCCTACTTTTTTGAATAAAATTAATGTGGATTTTACTGTTTTCCTCTGGTCAATTTTCAGAGCCCTCAAATGATTGATAGATATTCTCTAGTTCTTTACTTGGTCTTCTGGGATAGGATTTCTTGGCCTCCTTTATTCCACTATAGCTGTAAGATATACTCCCTGATTTTTTTCATGGCTGATTCATTCTCCTTCCCCCCCCCCCCCCCCCAAAGATTTTATTTATTTACTTGAGAGAGAAAGAGATTGGGAGAGAGCACAAGCAGGGGAAGTGGCAGATGGAGGGAGAGGGAGAAGCAGGCTTCCGGCTGAGGAGGGAGCCCAGTGCGGGTCTTGATCCCAAGACCCTAGAATCAGAACATGAGCTAAAGGCAGATGATTAACCCACTGAGCCATCTAGGTGCCCCTGGTTCATTCTCCTTTAAGTCCCAGTTCAGATGTCACCTCCTCAGAGAAGTTTTCCTGAAAAGTATCCAGGTTACTTTTACCTTTCTTATAAACCTTTCCCCCTATCTCTTATTTGTCTCCTAGGTTTATTTTCATTGTCTCTCTCCTTTTGTAAAGTGTATGTTCTGTGAGAGCAGTCTCCTGTCTCTTGTTTATGGTTGTATTTAGAGAAGTACCTTACAAATTTAGTAAATATTTATGTTTAACCGAGAAGATATTATCTCTATAAGTACATTGTTTTTATAATAAGTTTTGGTTTCAATTATTGATATTTTTCATGTAAACAATATCTTTTAACATTCTTATATGTAAATTCATTTTATACAGATCTTTATAATAGTCAAGTAATACTTCGTTGAGGATTTTTACCAAGAGAAAAGGAAATACATGCATATAATATAATACATATTTTGTGTTAAAAATTTTTATATTTTATGAAGAAATGAATTCTTTTATATTGTTCAGATAACCTTATCCAGAATAGCTGATTCTTATTGGATACAGTCATTTGAATAGCTTACTCATTTTTATGTCATCTATAATCACAGGTTTTATAATACCTTTTTCAGATTTCTTACCTGTGCTTGTCTTTACTCTGTTTGGATTTGTTTGCCTCCTTTTGTTAGTAGAAACTGTCTTCTTTACTTCAGTGATAATCCTATAGAAAGTACTTATTAGCCTTTACCTTTTGAATGTCAGAAATTAATCATGGTAGAAAGAAAACTAACATTCATTAGTGAAATAGTGGAACTAGTATTTGAAATTTGTATTTGAGATTTTTATTATATCTTTATTTAGAAGGTAGAATATGTTTTATTTATTTTTATTTTTTTTAATAACATGTAATGTATTATTTGTTTCAAGGGTGTAGAATATATTTTAAAGAAACATTTCCGAGATTTATTTTTCTAAATCAATGGGTTTAGCTTTGCTTTTATAAATATTCAGTACATTGAGGTTACTTGAGTGTACATAGCTATGGATATATTTGTGAAGTAGTTTGCAGTGTTTATCTACTGGACTTAATCCCAGGGGCAGAAAGAATAAGTAGTAAGGGTTTTTCTTTTCACTGCAGAGACCTTTTCTTTTTCTTCCCTTATTATGTAAGTCTGACCTACCTTGACCTCATTTATAGCGTTGCTGCTATAAATTTAGTCCTTGATTAATGTTTTATTAGTGAAATAACATGAAGACCTTTACAGACTGACACTACAGCATAAGGTTTATTGGACTTGATGGTTATCATTAGCAAATCAATTACTTAGGTCAGACATAAGTAATTGTTATTTGGTAGAAATGTTTCTGTAAACTTACCTATTCAATTGATAGGGTACTTTCTCTGTAAATACATTGTTTTGATAGTTTTGAGTTCAGTTATTGATTTTTTTTTATGTAAGCAGCAATCCATTTTAAACAAATTTATAGAAAGGAAATAATTAGTAATCATTGGCATAATTGATACTTTCTTGACATTTTGTTCATCAATATAAAAGAAAATACATATACATTTAAAACAAGATTTCAGTTTAAAAACATTGATTTTCTACATTTATTGAACAAGAATGTTGTTATTCCTAAATCATAATTTTGTTTATAGACGTTTTATGTCATTATTATCATCACTGTCATCTCTGTTTACTTTTTATGTGTGCAAGAAATTGGTCTAAAAGAGTCCTGTTTTTCCTGAAAGGTACAAATTTTTTTAAACAGTTTTAAATTCTTTAAAGAATATTAAAGACTTGTTTTAGAATGTTTTGTGGAACTGTGACATCATATTAATAGGAAATAGGAAAGTCACTTATCACCATTGCCTTTGACCTTCATAATGAAATCTGAGGGTCATTGTTATACTAAATTCATGTGTGGTAGGTCACATTATTATGTATATTGGGCTTCAGTTGATTTATTTGTGTACTTGATTTTTGTATTACTTGCTTTTTCCTTCACCTTAAAAATGTATTTAATTGAAAAATGTATTTAATTACACTGCTTCCAAACTATTGCTTAAATTTTAAAATTAAATTCTTTATCAATGAATCTTTAAAGTCATTCCTCATTTAGATAAAGAAATTTGTATTTCATATTTTTGACTTTCTTTTTATTCCTATCATTATCAATTGGTTTTGTTGACATCTCTTCTTAAAATCTGTCTTGGGGTGCCTGGATGGCTCAGTGGGGTAATAAGCCTCTGCCTTCAGCTCAGGTCATGGTCTCAGGGTCCTGGGATCAAGCCCTGCATTGGGCTTTCTGCTGAGCAGGGAGCCTGCTTTCCCCTCTCTCTCTGCCTGCCTCCCTGCCTACTTGTGATATCTCTCTCTGTCAAATAAGTAAAAAAAATCTTAATAAAACAAAAACTTTACTATCTCAATATGGCTGTTAAATTCGCCAGCAGAAATAGATCCAGCTGTTAGGTAGCTTTCTTTCTTCCTGCCAGAATGCCTGCCATCCCTTCAACTAATATATTTTAGGGCATTTTAAGTTGCTGATGTTGTTCCAGGCATCTGTAGTCATGACAGCTGCTCTTGAGCATTTCAAAATCTTACAACTTCTCTTGTTTAACTTGTGTTAGGAGGAACAGTGTTTTGGAAAAGTATTTTCCAATGTTTGTTCCCTGTTTTTGTCCTTATACTCTGAAGTTCTGAAAAATCAGTTCCAATTCCCTATAAATAAATTTTTTATTCCCTATAAATAAAATTTTTATAGCTTAAAATGCAAAAGAAATTCTGTGAAGTTCCCTGTCTTTCTTGTTATGTAATTTAATTTTTCTCTTTACTTATATTTTAAAGGAAAAAAGTATATAAATAATATATATTGTTATATATAAATAAAATTGTTATATTTAAAAATATATAAGTTTCTTTGATCAAATTTTAGAAGTTTTTGCTAGTAAAAGTGAGGAAAAGTAGTAGAGTATAGAACTTCACTTAAAGGTAGAATAATTGTTAAATACTTTCTTATAGTTAAAAAACGGTTAAGATGAATTCTTGTCTTGAATTTTATAATTTGTGAAATAGATGAGTAATTTTTAAATGGCCTATAATCACAATATTGGGTTTAGTTTCCTAAAAATACACTTTGAGAACTTCTATAATCTTTTCCGATTTTTCTCTGAAATATGCTACTATGACTTTCTTCTTTTCTTCATCTTTCAAAAGCACAATAAAGGGTAGATTATCCCACATCCTGTTGGGCACATTGCATAATTGTCCTCTGGGGATAGTCAGTATCTGTTTATTACAGCAATAATTCAGGCTCGTATCCCGATATGTAAATAGCCCTCATAAAAGACATAATGTTTCTAGTACTGATAGACTTGTGTATCTCTTCAAAATTCAACTGCTTAGATTGCACTTCTACTTTCTGAGCATTCATTTAGTAGTTCCAGCATTTTCCTTCATTCTAAATATTATAGATTCTTAATCAGTGCCTGTGGAGTAAATGAAAAGAAGAATGAATGAAAGGGAAGGTGAAGAGGGAAAAGGAAGATAGGGAGGGAGAGAGGGTAAAATGCATTTTATTCTGACCACTTTGGGTTATATTTTGGTAAGAGACAGAAGTATTTGTTGCACTTAAGTAAACAGTATGGCTAGGATATAGTATCTGAAATAACCAAAGGTGAAATGTAAATTAAAGTAGAGTTTATATCTTGGAAACTCTGCAGTATTTCTTAAAGGGCTATATTCTCTCTGGTTAAATTTTTAAAAAATATATGTGAGGTGATATATTATATAGAAAAACTCAATTAAATATTTTAAACATTTGTTTGGAAGTGATCCTATTTCAGAAGTCATTGTTTCAAAGATATATTGTGAGGTACTTTCATCTCTATTTACTCTAACCCTGGATCTAATAATAATAGACATTAATGTGGGTTGTTTAGAAAGAGGTACATGCTTTCTTTCCTCTTAAAGATTAGACAATTTAATGTTTATTATTTTATGAAAATTTAATGGCTATTAAAGAGGATTAGACGGGCACCTGGGTGGCTCAGTGGGTTAAAGCCTCTGCCTTCGGCTCAGGTCATGATCTCAGGGTCCTGGGATCGAGCCCCACATTGGGCTCTTTGCTCAGCAGAAGGCCTGCTTCCTCCCTCTCTCTCTGCCTGCCTCTGCCTACTTGTGATCTCTCTCTGTCAAAGAAATAAATAAAATCTTAAAAAAAAAAGAGGATTAGAATTTTCTCTCCTTAATTACGAGAAACATTTTCCTTTTCTTCATGTGTTTTGGCTTAAAATAGTCATATGGTCAAATTATTTTCATTTTTAATTTTCCAGCTTGATCTCAGTTTTCTATGGTTACTTTTCAGGCTTGTTTTGTTCTGATTAAATTAAGCAGTGGTGCTGCATTTAAATTGTGCTTTTCACCCCCTAAAAATGCTAAATTCCAGTAGGTTTCAGGGCTTTAAGTGTTGGGCAGGGTAGAATTTGCTGTTTAACCTTTCTCACCAAGACCAAAGCATGCAACTTCCAGACAAGGGTGGTATGCTTGTAGAAGTTTTAGAGCTGTATGCATTTTTAAAAACTACAGCAGTTTAATGTATAAAAGGAAACATTGCATTAAATGAGAATGAATGTAGAAAAAAAGGGGGACAGACTAGGGGTGGGAGAAAAAAAAGCTAAACATTGAGAAGAGTTAAATGATAACAAAATGAAGATAGAAATTGATTCATTGGGAAAATATTTATGCACATCAGCTATGTGCTGGTCTATGTTCTGAGTTCTGGGGATTAGACAATGGACAGAATAGACACCCTTGCCCTCATGCAGTGTATTTTAATTAGCATAAGTAGACAATAAAAAAATAATAAAGTTTATATGATGTCAGAGGGTGATAAATGCTGTAAGAAAGAACAGGGAGAGGAAGAATAGATACAGTATAGGGCAGAGACATGTTGCAGTTTTAAATAAGGTGCTCAAAGAATCTAAAAGGGTTTAGTTCCTATGAAATGCTAAGCAATTGCTACTAGTAGTGAAGAGACAAAGGCGGGTATAGGAAAAAAGAAAATGATATTTTGTAACAGGGAAATCCTAAACTGGAATTGAAGTGGGATGTAGTCAGAGGTGTTTCCCTCATTGTTTCACTTTTTTTGCATAGAACTATCTTGTGTGTGTGTGTGTCCTTGAGAATAAATTCTTTCATAGTCCTAAGAATTTCTGTTATCTAGAACATGCCAGCTTGCACACAGGTCCTTCTGCTTCCATTCTAGCCTTTTTACTGTAATGAGTTACTGTTTTAAAATGCTCAACTAGGGGTTGTGTAAAGTAAATTTGGAAAAATAGGTTGATAGCAGATTGTGACATTCATGTTAAATTTGAAATTTATATTAAATTACTGAGCTCTTATATTTTCAGGAAGAAATAATTTTATATGGACTATTTGCTATTTTCATTCCAAAAATAAAATGTATGGATACATTGTGGTTTCCTTAATAAAAAGGATCCTGACTTTTAGAAGTGGGCACCATATGGGTTAGTTCTAAACTGAACAAGATCTAGATTTTCTTTAAATATGTATGAGGCCAGTTAAAGAATTTTGAAAACTGTTTAAAAATACTGTTTTGTTAGTCACCAGTGTGTTCTTTTTATGGCTTGTGTATTCTATGTTAAACCCTTTGCATCTCTTACTCAAAGTTTTTACTATGAGCTGTACCTCAGGGGCGCCTAGGTGGCTCAGTCCTTAAGCATCTGCCTTCAGCTCAGGTCATGATCCCAGAGTCCTGGGATCGAGCCCTACATCAGACTCCCCACTTAGCGAGGCGCCTGCTTCTCCCGCTTTCACTGTCTGCTGCTTCCCCTATTTGTGCCCTCCGTCAAATAAATAAATACATAAAATATTAAAAAAAAAAAAAAAGCTGTACCTCAGAAAGGAGGAAAGAGATATCGGTTTAAAGATCTTTGTGATATTGAATTATTAAATATGCCATGTATGTCTGTATGTGTGTGAGGGGAGATGTGAGCAAGGAAGTATTTACATGGAGAGTTTGGTAATAATTCTGCAATGTAAGAATGAGGACTATGTTAATAAACGCAGATACAGTCTGAGGAGTGAGGTTTAATAGTTGTCATATTATTCCAGGAAGACTTGGAAACATTTTTTTTCCCCTTTTAGAAATTGGTTTGTTACTATTCTCTGTAGTTAATTCTAAAGAAATAATAATTTTAGAAGAATTGCCAGTTCAGGAGCATTGCTTCCATACTGCAGTTGTTAGGGTGTGGAAAAGTGGTAACATTCCTATCAATGCTGAAGATGTTTAGTACAGAAAATCTGACAGTTTCTGCTAATGGGGGTCACAGAAAGCTCAGGAAACAGAGCAGTAATATTGGAAAACTCTTGGCGAAAATGTGTGTATGTGCTTACCCAAGGTCTAGACTAGTATAATCAGATGTGGACAATGGGCTGTAATGTAGTTATGGGAGAGGGTTGTCATCATTACTGTTATTTATTGAGCCTCTAGCGTGAATCTTTTCTAGTTGGTCACTTGATAGGGCTGTTTGTTTCCTAAGGCTGACACAAGCATTTTTTTCTCCTTGCACTGTAGATATAAATTATACATAGTTTTTCTTCTTAACATTAAAATATGTGTATCATTTTATGCTCTGCATTTAGAGATCTATACAGTGAAACTAATGTTTTGAGACTGATTATAATTAAAACTCTATCTCTAATCTTTAATGGAAATAATAGTTTCTACAACTATTAAATAAAATTACAGTTAACTAAATGCTATATAATTTGTATATTTAGGAAAATATGCATACAGATGGGAAAAGAATTGGTCCCTTAGAAAAGCAAAAAGAAAACCCCTATTCATTTAGATATCTTACTTTAATTTTTGAAGTAATTTTTATTTTTTCCATAATGAGAGGAAAAGTTGTATTTGTGTGTCTAAATGGGAGGTGTGTAAATTAAAAGCATTTTGTAATTATGGAGGGAAAAAGTGCTTCCTTTCTTATGTGAACGTAATATTAAATACCTTATGCATAGCCCAGTCAAATTTCGTAATATTGAGGTTAGACAGTAATATTCTGTATGATGTGGTGAAAATGGTGCAAACTTAAAATTCTGATATATTTATGACAACTTAAAAGCTCTAGAGTTTTGCTTTTAATTACTTAGATAAATTTAGATACTTGAGAATATTTACTTTAAAGCATTGCCACAAACTATCCATTTATCAAATAATGACTGTACAGCTAAATAGTACCTCTTAGGTGCTATGGTTGATTAAAAAAGAATAATTAAATGATGTGCTCTCTTAATCAGCTGTCATCTCATAGTGAAAATAAAGGAATAGCAATCAAATAGAATTTTCCTGATACTGTATAAACAAGCATATACTATATATACATATATGTAAAATAAACATCAGGTATAAGATTTACAAAAATAAAAGTCTTTGTAGAAGAGAATTGCAGAATATTACTTAGAGGGAAAGAGGACTGAATTGGATCTTCTAGAAATTGAAATTTTGGATGTATAGAAAGGACAAAATAATAGACTTGGGGGTAGTTTTGGCACTCAGTTTCTATCATTTGTTTATTACCTATTTATTGATTGTATCCTACATGCCAGACACTCTTGTGGAGTCTGAGGATAAAGCTGTGAATAAGATTCAACTGTCATGGAGGAGAGGATAAATAATAAACATGTTTGTGAACGAATAATTCAGATAGTAATAAATGCTTAGAGGAAAAGCAGGATTATGAGAGTATAGAGGGGAAAGTTTATAGGGAGGCCAATATATTGAGTGTTTAGAGAAGATTTGAGGAGTGACACTTGATTTGAATGAAGAAAAGTAGCCAGTCATTTTGAGATCTAGGTCACAACATTTTAAGGTGAGGAAATTGCAAAAACAAAGGCCTTGAGTAGGGAATGATGTTTATTATTGAAATAAAAAGCTGGAGTAGCTGGAACAAAATTTGTAAGGGAGAGGGGTTAAGAAATACTAGAGGTATTGAGGTTTCAGATCACATTAGGGCCCTGTAAGCTGGGATAAGAAATTTGGATTTAATCTTGTTCAGTAAGAATACATTGAATAGTTTTAAGAACAGGAGTGGCATGATATAAGTTTTTGGTTTTGGTTTTGTTTTTTGATGGTGACATTTAACTTAAGTGTTTTCTAATTTTAATTAATTTTTAGCATAGATTTTACCACCTCAACCATCTTAAAGTGTACGGTACAATAGCATTAAGTATATTCACATCGTTCTGCGACTGTCTCTACCATCCATCTCCAGAACTCATTTTATCTTGCAGAACTGAAACTCTATACGCATTAAATAACTTCCCATTCCTCCCTCCCCATCAACCCCTGGCAAACACCACTGTGCTTTCAGTCTCCATGAATTTGACTACTCTAGGTACCTTGTATAAGTGAAATCATAACAGCATTTATCCTTGGTGTCTGGCTTTATTTACTTAGCATAATGTCTTCAAGATTCATCCATGTTGTAGCACATGTCAGAATTTCCTTTTATTTCATTGTATTCATATACCACATTTTACTATTCATTCACGCATTGGTGGACACTGGGTTGCTTCTACCTTTTGGTTTTTGTGAGTAATGCTGCTAACCTCTGCTTTTAATTCTTTTGACTATAAACCCAGAAGTGGATTTGCTGGATCATATGATCCATATGTGATCATTTTAATTTTTTTGAGGAATTGCCATTCTGCTTATCTTAGTGGGGGCACAATTTCACATTCCCACCACCAGTGTGTAAGAGTTTCTGTTTCTCCATATCCTTGCTAACATTAATTGTTTAATCCTAGGGCTTACAGAAGTGGACTTACGTGCTATTTATTGAAGTAATAAAAAAGAGAGGTAGAGATAGGGAAAGAGGTTTTACTGAAGATGGGTAGATAGAATCAAGAGTTCCATTTTGGAAATATTAAATTTGAAATGCCCACTGGGTATTCATGTGAAGATTTCAGTTGGACAGTTGGTTGTATGAGTTGACAATACAGGGAACCAAGAGATACAGGGTTAGAGATACATGAATCAGCATGTAGGTGAGATTTTAAGGGGCACAGGATGGTTGAGATAATTTGGATAGAGAAAAGAGCACAGAACTGCGCTCTGGGACACAACAAAATGTAGAGGTAGTACAGAGGAGACAGGAAAGGACAAAGTGAGTAAGCAGCTAGTAAGTAAGGGGAAAACCAGGAAACTGCTAAATTGTGTTGAAGAGGCTAGAAGAAAATGTTTTAAGAACCTTAAGGTACTTACCACAGTTACCTTACTATTTACATGTAGTCCTACCTTCCTAGTGAGATGGTAAACGCCTTGTGGACAGTTTTATGCATCTTTGTATTCCTCGCATTTAATAGCCTAGAATTGCCTGGCATCAGTGAGTATGCAAAGAATTTATTTTCCCAACACGCACTGCTGGACACCATCTATGCCTGGGGATACAAGGATAAATTACATAGGGTTGGTGCAATCTGGAATGTAAGATAATTGAGATGGTTTTATACAGAATGATACGATGTAGTAAGTTCCACAAAAGAGACATGCACACCTTGGTAGAGAGGATTAGTTCTGTGGAGGGAAAACAGATGTAGAATCAGGAAAGGTTTTATGTAGTTGACTTTTGAATTTTGCTTTGAGGGATTAGTGAGATAGGCAAGGTGGAATAAGAAATGAGGTCATTCCTGGCTGAGAGAATAGTAGGAACAGATGCAAAGAGGTGTAAAATATAGGGTGTAATGTTTGAGAAAGCAGTCTTAGAGTATAAAAGAGTAGCAGAAGGGAACTTGGTTTGTAAACCATGCAAAGATGGTAGCTTTTTCTTGTAGATCATGGGAAGATAGTTAAAACTTTAAAAAGTATACCGTGATGATCAGGTTTTCATTTTGGAAAAATAACTTTGGTGAAGCATTGACTAGAATAATAAAACTAATGGAAAGAAGTTTGATTGGTGGCTATTGTAATGATTGCAGCCATGATATTGAATGCCTGAGGAGGACTGGAAAGTGTTACAGAGAGAAACAGCCTTTTTTTTTTTTTTTTAAAGGTTTTATTTATTTGAGAGAGAGCAAGTGAGAGAGAACACGAGCAGGGTAGCTGTGGGCAGGGGGAGAAGCAGGGTTCTGCTGAGCAGGGAGCCCGATGCAGGGCTGGAACCCAGGATCCTAGGAGCACAACCTGAGCCGAAGACAGACACTAAACCAACTGAGGCACTCAGGTGCCCCTTTCAGTGTTTTGTTTTGTTTTTTTAATTTTTAATTTTTAAAAAAAAATTTTGAGGAGTACATAATCATCTTTGCTTCTACTGAACTATGATACCTATATGTACCTATGTAGTAATTATTTAATTATCTCTTGTTGCCTAACAAATTACCACAAACACTGTGGTTTATTATTTATTTATTTGTAAATATTTGAGAGAGAGAGAGTGTGCAGTAGCGTGGGGTGGGGTAGGGGAGAGTCTGAGGGAGAGGAAGAGGGAGAAAGAAACTCAGATGGACTCCTTACTAAGCATAGGGCTTCATCTTACTGCTAAGATCATGACCCAGAGATCACAACCTGAGCCAGAACCAAGAGTGAGACACTTAACTGACTGCACCATCCAGGCGTTCTGAAGTTTAAAAACAACATGTATTTCCTATCTTATAATTTTTCGGGGTCAGGTGTTTGGGTACAGCTCAACTGGATACTCTACTTAAAATTCTCCACATTTGTAAAGGTGTTGTCCAAGCTGTGTTCCTCTCTGGAACTTGGATTCCTCTTCTGAGCCCACATTGTTGTTGGCATAATTTAGTTCCTTTCAGTTGTAAGACTGAGATCCCCGTTTTCTTGCTTGCTGTCACTAGCATCCAATCTCAGCTCCTAAAGGCTGCCTTTAGCACTTTGTCATATGGTCCTCTCACAACATGGTAGCTTTCTTTTTCAAGGATGGCTGGAGAATTTCTCTGGTTTGCTAAAGCAGAGCCTTCTAATGTAACCTCTTTAAGGAATGACTGTCCCATCAATTTTGCTATATTCTGTTTCCTAGAAGCAAGTCCCAGATTTTCCCAGATTAAATTCAGAAGAAGACCTTGACTCATTGGAGGTTACCTTAGAGTTTGTTTATCACAGCATTTATATTAGAGTTTAAAGCTGGAAGGAAACTCAAGAGTATTCTCTTCTCCCCAACTAAAATATAAGAAAAACTTGTCTCTAGTGCTTAGCCTAGTCTTTATAGCATAATAGATGTTGCATAGATATTTGATAGTGATTCAAAAGACAGGGAATTATGTACAAACATGTTAAAAGATCAGAAGACATACTCAGTTATAGTGTAGATGAAACGATTAAAGCTTGATTTTTAGGACATTAGCTGTGAAATACAGAGCATAAATTAAACCTGGAAATACTACAGAGAAGTACTGACAATGTTTGCTGATTGATTAGGGGCCTGTAGGAAGGTGGTAGGGAAGAGGAAGGAGAAGAGAATAACTTTGAGGTTGCTTGGTTAGGGACTGGGAGGATGGTGTATCTTTGACTAATCAATTCAATTAATGTTTGAGTGCTATGAGGCAATATATTGATGTTAATTCACGATGTGGTTTTTGGTCTCTGGAGAGAAACTAAGAAGCACAAACCAGTATTTCACGTTTATACTCATGAAAGCCCTTGCTTTCTCTATCTGTAGAGTCGTAGGAAGTTATTCATTAGCTGATTTTAAACTTGCACTAGGGATTGTTTTTTATCTGTAATGTCTGAATGTGTACTGTTTAATAGCATTTGAAAAATACCCTAATGATTTTACCCCCAAATCACAAGACATTGCATTAACTTCTAAAGTGGCTGGGTTATAGTTTCAGGATAATGGAGAGGGTCTGACAGATTTGGAATCAAACTATAAAGAGTGTATATGAACTTAATAGAGATATGGAGGGTTACCCTGGTGGCTCAGTTCTTGGTTTTGGCTTAGGTCATGATCTTAGGGTCCTGAGATCGAGCCTTGAGTCAGGCTCCATGCTAGACATGAAGTCTCCTTACGATTCTCTCTCTCCCTCTCCTCCTGCCTCTCCCCCAACTCACGAACATGTGCTCTCCCTCTTCTTTCTCCACAAAACAAAGCAACAACCAAATAGAGATATGAAAAAAGTGGTAGAAGAGCCGAAAGCTTTTCTATTTTCTATAAATATCTTCTGTTTTTCTTTCTTTTAGTTATTCCTTATCTTAAAACTTCAAAGAATAGAGAAATACAAAAAGAGCATAAAGCCCTACTTTTTAGAGCAGGGACTGGCATACTTTTTCGTGAAGGGCCATGTAGTAAATATTTTAGACTTTGTGGGACATATAGTTTGTGTCACTGCTGCTCAACTTGTTGCAGAGTTATGATGTTAGGACACTATAGATAATAAACAAATGGGCATGTCTTTGTTCCAATTAAAAAAAAACCACTGGCAGGCCAGATTTGGCCTAAGGCCCTATTTTGCTGACCTCATTCTAGGTAAATGGCAAATTTGGTGTATTTTCTTTAGTATTTTTTCCAAGCACCCATCGTACATAGTATTCTTTTAATTTTCTTTTCTCACTTAACAACATATTGTTGTAATCCTTTTATTGTCAACTCAGAAGAATCTGTCTCATTATAGGTTTGCATATTTTGGTTCTTTTAGTTTTTCACTTTATAAACAGTATTTTAATGAAATTCCTTGTACACACACATGTATTTCTGTACTTGTGGGAATATGTTCATATGGTAACTAGGAGTAGTGTAATGATTGCATTGTATCAAAGTCTATGCATATTTTATTGACATTTTGATTAAAATATTGCTACAAAGACAGGTACCTCATGATATGACAATGGGTTTTTTTTTTTTTTAAAGATTTTATTCATTTCATTTGACAGACAGAGATCACAAGTAGGCAGAGAGGCAGGCAGAGAGAGAGAGGAGGAAGCAGGCTCCCCACCAAGCAGAGAGCCCGATGCGGGGCTCGATCCCAGGACCCTGGGATCATGACCTGAGCCGAAAGCAGAGGCTCCAACCCACTGAGCCACCCAGGTGCCCCGACAATGGGTTTTTGTTATCTGTTCATAGACATGCCATTGTTGATAACTGTTGTTGGGTCTAAGTTTTGAAGGTAGGCATTGTCTAGTTGCAGTTTAGTCCCCTAGACTATTAAATTAAAGATTTCTTTCTTTCTTTCTTTCTTTTTCCTTCTTTCATTCATTCATTCATTCATTCATTCATTTGACAGAGAGAGATCACAAGCAGGCAGAGAGGCAGGCAGAGAGAGAGGAAGGGAAGCAGGCTCCCTGCTGAGCAGAGAGCCTGACTCGGGGCTCGATCCCAGGACCCCAGGATCATGACCTGAGCCGAAGGCAGAGCCTTAACCCACTGAGCCACCCAGGTGCCCCTAGACTATTAAATTAAAACAATAATCCTAATCCTGCCCAGGCTTTCTTTCTAATTCCTTTTAAAGAAAGAAGTTTAGAAGACCTATTCATAGTAAACTTGTTCCAGAAGGATTAAATTTATGTGAAATGAATCATTTTGTTAGTATTCGTCATAGTTAAATGGTGTTGTGGAAATATTCATCAAAATGTTCTTATATCCAGGGTATTTTGCTGGGAAGTTTAGAACTCATCATTTCTAAAGTTCCGTATGAGTCATTACATGTAAGGTCTTAAGTAGCATCAAAGGTAAACCATCTCGGGCGCCTGGGTGGCTCAGTGGGTTAAGGCCTCTGCCTTTGGCTCAGGTCATGATCCTGGGGTCCTGGGATCGAGTCCCTCATCGGGCTCTCTGCTCAGCAGGGAGCCTGCTTCCTCCTCTCTCTCTCTCTGCCTCCTCTCTGCCTACTTGTGGTCTCTGTCTGTCAAATAAATAAAACCTTTAAAAAAAAAAAAAGGTAAACCATCTCTTAAGCTCTTGCCTAGTACCATAGATGAGTTTATTTATTTATTTTTAAGATTTTATTTATTTATTTGAGAGAGAGATTGAGAAAGAGTGAACATGCATGAGATGGGGGAGGGCCAGAGGAAGGAACAGACTCCCTGTTGAGCAGGGAGCCCAATGTGGGACTCAGTCTTAGGACTCCAGGATCATAACCTTAGCAAAAGACAGTTGCTTAACCAACTGAGCCACCCAGGTGCCCTGTAGATGAGTTTAAGAAACCTTTTTATACAAGATGATTCATATAGTACATATTCTTTTGTACTTTTGCCCAACATTGTTATTGAAATTAATTTTGTTTTGTATAATATTAGTTGGTTCTTTTGTTACTGCTTAGTGTTTTATTATTTGAATATTCTGTTTTTTTTTTTTTTTTTAACTCTTAGTAAGCATTTCAGTAGTTCCTGGTCTTGGCTATTATAAGTAAAGTTGCTATAAATCTTTTTTTCATATATTTTGTGATTATGAGAGTCCCTGTTTATTTATATCCTTGTCAGAATCTGACAGTACCTTTTTTTTAAAAAATATAGTAATTCTGGTGCGATGTACTATAGCTTATGGTTTTATTTGTATTTCTCTGGTAACTAGTAATGTTGAGCACCTTTTCATGGATTTATTTGACTTTTGGAAATCTTTTGTGAAGTGCTTATTTGTGTACTTTGCTCGTTTTTTAAAAAAATTATTATTGTCTTTTATTTGTAAGAATTTCTTATATATTTAAGATAGTAAGTTCCTTGTTGACTGTAGGTATTCCAAATGTATTCTCCCTTCTGAAAGTTTGTCTTTTAGTTCTCTTAATGGTGGCTTTCATAAGCACAGATCTTTAATTTTAAAGAAGCCCAGTTTACCAGTGTTTTTTCTTTATGTTGTATTTTGTGTTTTTTTTTTTTTTCCAAGAAATCTTTGTCATTAAAGATACTATGTGATCTTAAAAGCTTCTAGAAGTGTTTAGGTCTTGTCTATAACCCATTTGGAATTGATTTGTTTGTTACGGGTTGAAATAGAAGTCAAGGTTAATTTTGTTCATATGATTAAACCAGTACCAGTTATTAAAAAAATCCCATCTTCTTCCTCCTTAATGCAAAAGTGCCTTTATCTTAAATCTGGTGAGCATATATGTGTGAGTCTGTTTCTGGATGTTCCCTTCTGATTCACTGGTCTGTTCATCTGTGTTTTCCCAGGACTACATTGTCTTGATTAATATATCATTCTAATGAGTCCTAATATTTGGTGGTATTAGTCCTCTGTTAAGATTATGATTATTGTTATCTCTCCTCTTTTTTCCTTCTCTTTCTTCCTCCTCTTTTAAGAATGTCTCAGCTTTTCTTTGTTCTTTACATTTTCATATAACTGTTAGAATCAACTTCTCAAATTCCATAGAGAGACTTGCTAGAATGGGATTTATTATAGCTGTACATCACTTTGTGGAGAATCGATACCTTAACAATATTGAGACTTTCATTTTCATGAACAAGGTATGGTCCTTCTTTAATTCTTTTTGTATATATATAGAATTCTAGACATTTGGTTAGTTCCTACATATTTTGATGATTTTTAATGCTTTTCAAAGTAGTACTTAAAATTATTTCCACTTTTTGGGTAACTATTAAGCAGAGTGTAGTAGATTTTTCTGTATTTTGTATATCACTTGTGGTGATCTAAATCACTTCAACCGAGTGATTTCTAATTTTGGTTCTTAAAGCCAACTTTTTCTTACATTAATAAAGGTACATTAGTCTTCTTTCACTATTTTTTAAATTGTTTATCTTTTTGAAAAATGACTTTCAACATTTGTGCAACCTTACATTGAAACTGTGTTATGTTTAAACAGCACATACTTTAAAAAAATGTACCTGACAATAATTGTGTCATTACATCTGTTTTACTTTCTATATTTTCCTGATGTATTTAGCCTAAAACTTACCTTCTTATTATCTGTGTCCTTTTTGCTTTCTGCATGTTTTTTGTGTATCTTTCTTCTTTCTTTCTTTTTTTTCCCTTTCTTTTAAGCTAAATGATTTTCTTATTCAGTTTTTTTTTTTCTTATTAGTGTATTGGTCATACGTTATTTTAGATGTCTTTTGTGGTTGCCTAGGGATTGAAACATGAATATTAGAATTGTTAACATCTTAAATAAATTGGTTCTTTCACCAGTTCATGGATATGAAAGAACATTACAACACTGATTCCTTTTAATTTCTCTTGCTTTGACTGCTGTTGTATATTTTAACATTATGATATTTTTTAATTTTAGAAGTCATTATTATAATTGTTACATTCATTATTCTTTTAGATTTACCCATGTTGACTTTTCTTTTGTTTTCTACCTCCCTTGTGTTAAATCAATCTGATATTATTTTCCTTGTCTGAAAAACTTCCTTTAATTTGGGTTGTCTATTGACAATTTCTCTGTTTTGTTTCTCATTGAATGTGCTTATTTTGCTTTTGCCTGAGAGGAAAAATTTTTCCTCTGTCCTCTTAGGTTCTTATTTGGGGGTCTGTGAATCATCCTGACAAAATTGCCAAGAGAAATGATTTTTTTTTTTTTTAAATTCATGGGTATTTAAGAGAAGTCATAGAAAAACGTGACTCAAGAAAGACCTTAAATTTTGAGGCTTATGCCATCTTAATAAGTGAGGGTGAAGAGAGAGGGCATTTAGGGAAAATGGTCTCAAACCTCAAAGGAAAGATAAATGGACCCTTAGGAGAATAGATGGGAGATAAGATAGTTTTGAGACAGTGTGCCTTTAGGCAATTTCTTCTCCAGGTACTGACTTCTAAGTCTCTAGATAATAGGCATATTTCTTTCTTGGTTGTGAAACTTCAGTGGAGAGGACTTGTGACAGATGAATTCTTTTGGGAGACTGTGCTTCTAGGTAGACAATGGGAGTTCAGAAAAAAGACTCTTCACAGTGGTATATTTTGGATACTTACACTTTTATTTTTAAAAGATATTTTGGGGTATAGAATTCTTAGCTGCTATTTTTGTTTAGCAGTTGATAGAGATTATTGCATTCTTACCGGGCTTCCTCTTATTCTTAATCTTATTCTTGATCTTTTGAAGGCATGTAGGTACCCTTACCTCTTCCACTTTCTCCCTCCCTCTGGCTTTTATGATTATTTTCCTTTGGCAGTTTTATTATGACTAGACTATGTATGCTATTCTTTGATCCTCCTTGGCCTTTTTTTTTTTTTTTTAATTTATTTATTTGACAGAGAGATCACAAGTAGGCTGAGAGGCAGGCAGAGAGAGAGAGGAAGGGAAGCAGGCTCCCTGCTGAGCAGAGAGCCCGATGCGGGGCTCGATCCCAGGACCCCGGGATCATGACCCGAGCCGAAAGTGGAGGCTTAACCCACTGAGCCACCCAGGCGCCCCCTCCTTGGCCTTTGTAGCACTTCAACATATGGCTCAATGGCTTTCCCCCCAGATTTTCAAAAAAATATTTCCCATTATCTCTTCAAATGCTGCTCCTTTTGAATTATTTGTCTTTTTTCCTTACTCCAGATATACTCATGTTAGACCTTTTTACCATGTTCCATATATCTGTTTTTTTGGGTCAGATTTTCATCATTTTTCTTACCCTGTGGTTCTGTTTAGTTGTTATTGATTTATTCTTCAGTTAATTACTTCTTTAATTGAGTTTAATAAGCTGGTAAGTCCATTCTTAATTTCATTTTTGTTTTGTTCAGTACTTTAACAGTTTCCAATCTCTACTGGAATTCTTTTTCTTAGAATCTGTTGTCATGAACTGGTAACTACATTTTTTTTCAATGTTAAGGTATGAAACTTTACTGTCTTGATTGTCTTGAGTTGTCTTCTATTTGGTTTTCATTCCTTTCTTATCTCTTTTTATTCCTATTAATTGGTGATTGACTGTTTGAAATTATATTTAAAATTACAGGAGTAAATGTTAAGTCTATAGGTGATGATACCCTCTTCTAGGGATTTCCTTTTGATTTCTGATGACCAGTTAGTCTGAGTGTTGTTTATGTTAATTTAGGACTGAGATGATTCAAGCCTGGAATTTTCAAAATCTTTATGAGTTTTCAAAATCTTTATAAGAGTTTGCCTTTCTCCTGTGTTGGTATATCTATTTCTTTTCTCTTTACCTTGTGAGATTTTGAAATTTTTGTTTAGCTTTTTGGCTCCCTAATAACTAAGTACAGATGACTATAATGTTATTTGAGTGTCTGTTTTAAGTGTCTATGACGACTGGTCTATGCTGTTTCGTAGGGTATACTTGGGTTCCTTCTGTAAGCCTGGATAATCTACTAGGTTCCGTATACCTTGACAGCTTATCACATTCAATTTTTGTCTCCCTAGCTCTGTAAGACTAACTCTGTTTTGCTTTTCTATTTCCACATCTGAAAAGTAAATGTTTCAATAAAAAAGTCATGCTGAATGTCATCTGTGTGCTTTCTTCTCTAGGATCTTGGCTCCTTAAATCGTGGCTGCCTTGTAAACTCTCCAGTTCCTTAAAAAAAGATTAAAACACAAATTTAATCCAGCAGTTTTAGTTTTTTCAGGTAGCTAGTTGGATGAAAGCTAATCTGCTATTGCAAGAAGGATAACTTTTTGCTATTATAATCTTTAGTTATGTAGTGTGAAATAATGGTACTTCATTGGGTATGGTGATAGGAGAGTAAACATCCTTTCCTTCCCCAAATAACAAGATACATTGACTCTGAGCATTGATTAATCATATATGTTGTGTGTGTATACATTTATTTATTTGACAATATTCATCTCTTTGTAGGTTGCTTAGCCAAACAATGAAGGATCATCTAGTAAGAGTAGCAAATGAAGCTGAATTTATCCTGAGCAGGCAACGAGCAGAGGATATTCACAGACATGCAGAATTTGAGGTAGGTTAAACATATGGTTGGTGTGAGGAAGTTGCCATTTTTAATGGTAATTGTGGGAAACTGCATGGGTAAAATAGTTTAGGCAAACATATATCATCAAAAAATTAAATACTAATTTTTGAGAGTTATGGGAGAATCTGGGAAGATAGTACAGGTTTCTGTAGCCCTCTCTTCTCAACTCCTTTTTATCTACAAGTTGCTCATGGCAGCTTCTGTGTTTAGTTGACCTGATCTTAACCATGTAAGTGGGTTTGGCTCTGGTAGTTTTCCTTTAATGTGAGTTAGTGAAGAACTTCTGCCCTCCCTGGGCAAGGCAGAGCTAGTTAACCAGAAGTGACAACCAAGCAGAAATGAAAATTGCTTTAGTAGAGAAAATATCTTCCAGGTTCTAGGGAAAAGCTGAAACTCAGAGGCATGAAGTTTCTTAACCTTTGAGGTTTGAGACCATGCTAATATTTGTAGCTGAGGAAATGAGGGAGAATACAGCTTTCTTTTTGAGTCCTCACAGGGGGAACAAGTGACAGACCCATCATGGGACCACTGCTTATCTTGGCAGTTGTGCATGAACATGTGTAACGAACGTGAAATCACAGAGGAAATTAATGGTGCGATGGGTATATAAATTACCAAAATTCACACCTAAAGTGAAGTAGAAAATTTGACAAGAACATTTGCTAAGAATTAGAAAAGAAAAAATTAAAAAGGACCTTCTGGGTTCTTTAGAAAATGTTAAAAACAGATAATTCAAATGTTGCTGATATTCTCTGGTACCTTAAAAAAGATGCACTCCCAGGATTTTATACAACTGTCACAACATGAAACTTTAGAGGACCAGTTTCATTTAAGAATATGGATGCAAAATTCTAACTAAAACTTGAACCAACAATTTAACAACACGATGAAAGAATTTTATAGTGTGTCCACTTAGAATTTACTCATGGAGTCCAAAGATGGTTTAATGTTAAGATGTTTACCTATAAAATAAATTATCATCAACAAATTAAAAATAGAAAAATCATGTGAAGGTATCAATAAATATAGAAAGAAGCATATGATAAATTTTAGCAGGCAGCCCTACTGTATATAACAATTTGAATATGATAAAGACTTATTAAACATCATTTTCAATAATGAAAGCCATTTTTATTAAAATCAGGAAAAGTGATCCCCACTATCACCGTTATATAACATTTTCTGATGTTTTTATAAATGTAAGATATAGTTAATGTAAATGATACAAAAGAAAAAATAATAATAATTCCAGATTGCTAATGCTATAGGAAAAGTTGAGAGATTCTTGAAAATTTTTCTACCAGAATTAATAGGGACTTTGGTAAAATTATTGGATATAAGATGTTGTACATAAACAATGAATCATGGAACACTGCATCAAAAACGAATGATGTATTTTATGTGACTAACATAGCACAATTCAAAAAAAATATGCAAAAAAATAATATATGTTTGATGAATAGCAAGCAATAGTCACTAAGAATGGAAATCATTAATACAGTCTGTTTGTAGTTAAGACAAAAATACTATTTTGGGTCAAATTCTATAAGAATGCACAGATACTATTTGGAACAAAACTATAAAAGCTTAATACAAAACAAAATATAAGCTACTGGAAAATCATTCTATGCTGGGTTGTATATGTTGCTCTGTGTGTGTGTATGTGGGAGGGGAACAGACAGAATCACTCTTTTATTTTGAAATAAATTGATACTTAAAAGTCGTAAGAGTGATATAAGAACTCTTGTTCACCCCTATTCTAGATTCTATGATTCTTAAAGTTTTATTACTTTACTTTTTAAAGTTTTTTTATTTTTTATTAATTATTTTTATTAACATATAATGCATTATTTACCCCAGGGGTACAGGTCTGTGAATCGTCAGGCTTACCCATTTCATAGCACTCATATCACTTACCCTCCCCAATGTCCATATATTACTTTACTCTTCTCCCTCTTTTTTGTTCTTTTGAATTTGAGAGCAAGCTGAAGTCATAGTGATCTTCTATTTTTAATTTCTTCAGTGAAAATTTCCTATGCCTGTTCTGTTTTAATTCTGCACAGTTCTGTATATTCTACACAGTTATTAAATCAGAAAATTAATGTTGGTTATAACCAATAAAGTGGTTATTATTTAATCTACAGACTTATTCATGTTTTCTGCATAATGTCCTTTATAGTCAAAATGAGATAATTTTAATGTCACAAAAATGTCAGTTTTTCTCACATGCATAAATTCAGTGCAATATCCATTACTATATCATTCATTAGAAAAACAGTGGAGTAATTTGACACTTAAATATTCATTTCAAAATGTCCAGATATTAAATACTTCCAAATTATATATTCAGATAACCAAATACCCAGATAAAATGGGAAAATAAATGCTTTTATACAGCCGTGAGATTTATGAAAAGAGAATATTGAAGATGTACTTGCCTTTCCAGATATTCAGTACTAATTAATGCTATAAAAGATAGCATATACAAAAAAAAATCCTCCCTATAGAATAAGGAAAAAGACATGAAAGATGACACAGTATATATTTTAGGAAAATATTTGGAAAGCTATAAAAATGGAACTAAGGCATATGAGGGAAATTTCTAACCAAGACGGGCACTTAGAAAAAGTAAACAGCTGTTACTATACATAACATTAACCTGAGGAAAGATATCAATAATATGTAAAGATATAATGGAGTGTGGAAAGACTATTAAATTAATATGTTCACTATGTTAATAATTTTTATGAAATGATGAGCAAAAAATAACCCAAAGACATACTCAGAGGATTTGAATAGGAATTTCACTGAAGAATGTAAGTAACCAGTAACATATAAAATGATACTCAAAAACACAAATATTAAAGGAAATGCAAATTTCAGAAATCATGATCTTTCACTTCTCTGTTCTCATATTGGGATAAATAGAGTGATAAGTAAATAGGGTGATGTACTGCTGAAGGAGATAGGGGAGATGGACAGTGATTTTTTTTTTAGATGTATAGTAGAAATGTACATTTTAAGTGTTAAAATAAGGCATTATGGCCATATGTATTTTGATAATTATATAGACGCACACAAATACTCATTTACCCAATATTCCTATTTTGTCAATTTATCTTTTGGAAATAGTGCTAGTATATAAGGATATACAAAGAAGGCTCTTTATTACACATTGTTTGTAAACTCTAACAGATAAAACTGAGGAAAAACAGAAAGAAAAGTCTCTGTGACAAAGAAGAAAACAAAACAAAACAACCCAGTAGTTTCTCAAAGAATAGGAGGTTGGTCAATTATGAAAAAATTATGTGGTCAGTGGCTTATTTTTTTAAATAAGAGCTTTATTCATGTCAATCTTGAAAAATTTCATATTTCAATTTGCAGCCTATTATGAAAGCTGAGGACATTAGTCCTCTCATATTTTTTTCTTCACTTACCAATTTTAAAAGTTATACTTTAATTTTGATATTGTCTCAGTGTACAACATTCATGTTTTACAGTCACAATTCTTTTTATTTTTTTTTAAGATTTTATTTATTTATTTGACAGAGATTACAAGTAGGCAGAGGGGCAGACAGAGAGAGAGGAGGAAGCAGGCTCCTTGCCGAGCAGAGAGGCTCAATCCCTGGACCCTGAGATCATGACCTGAGGCTTTAACCCACTGAGCCACCCAGATGCCCCTACAGTCACAATTCTGATAGTACTTGAGTGATTGAAAATATTTAAAAGGAATCAGTACACCCTTTTATTAGTCATAGTTTATTAAAACTAGGCTTCTTTATTTTTTAATTTATTTACTTTTAAAGATTTAATTTATTTATTTGACACAGAGAGAGAGAAAGAGTGCAAACAATACAGGGGGAGTGGCAGGCAGAGGGAGAAGCAGGCTCACCCTGAGCAGAGCACTTGATGTAGAACCGGATTCCAGGATCCTGTGATCTTGACCTGAACTGAAGGCAGACGCTTAACAGACTGAGCCGCCAAGGGGCCCCTGGGCTCCTTCTTTAGATTCAATTCATATTTGGCTAGGTTTCATCATTTTTTTCCCCCTACAAGGGTTCATGTGTGCTGGACACTGAACATTTTTTCATGTTTAAGAACATTTGCCTTCTCTCTTTATATTTGAATGACATCTTGATGAGTTTAGTGTTCTTGGCTAACACATGCAATCCTTTAGAATTTTGTAGACATTCCTTCTTTGTCTTCTGGCTTTAAATGTTCTTTCAGAGAAATTTGAGGCCAGTCTGATATTAGCCCTCAATCGATTATTTGCTTCTATTCTGTCTGAGATTTCTTTACTTGCCCATGAAGTTCATCTCCGTAATGGCAGTATGGTACAGTATTGAACATCATTTATCAAATTTTCCTGGAACGTGGTCTTTTGTTATTATCTGCAAATTCACGTTTTTCTTTCAGGTCTTGGAGTTAAATTTTGAAATATATTTTTTAAGGTTTTTTAAAATTTATTTATTTGAAAGAGAGTAGAGCTAGCAAGAGATAACATGAGTCAGGGGAAGGGGCAGAGAGAGAGAGGGAGAAGTGGATTCCCCACTGAGCAGGGCATCTGGTGTGGGGCTTGATCTCAGGACCCTGAGATCATGACCTGAGCAGAAGGCAGCTTAACAACCGAGCCAGGGCATCCCTGAAATATCTTTTCAATTTTATTTTCTTCTTCTTTAGTTAACAACACACTCTATGTCAGATACATCTTTTTGTCTTTCATATCTATCAGTTATTTCTTGTTGTACCTTCTTTGATCTCTAGCCATCAGCAATTAAATTTTTAGTGTTTCATTTTGTTTGTAATGCCCGATGTTTGTAGTTTATTAGTCTCTAATTTTTTTTTTTTTTAAGATTTCATTTATTTACTTGACAGAAAGAGCCAGAGGGAATGGCAGAGAGAGTGGGAGAAGCAGGCTCCCTGCTGAACAGGGAGGCTGATGCCGGGCTCCATCCCAGGCCCCTGAGATCATGACCTGAGCTGAAGGCAGACTTAACCATCTGAGCCACCCAGGCGCCCCCAAAATGAAAATACTCTTAAGAATAGAAAGAAAAGAACAAAGGAATAAGCAAAAGATGTTCAGCATGTCCACATCTTCAGACAAAATAACTTCCAATTTCAAAGCTTTTTTATAGATCCAGCTATGATATGCTCAATAATAAAATAAAATTCGTCCTTGCAACAATATAAAGACTGGCTAATACCTCTCTCTGTTTTATTTTTATTATTTTTTTAAATTTTGTTTATTTATTTGACAGACAGAGATCACAAGTAGGCAGAGAGGCAGGCAGAGAGACAGGGGGAAGCAGGCTCCCTGCTGAGCGGAGAGCCCACGGGGGGCTCCATCCCAGGACCCTGGGATCATGACCTGAGCCCATGGCAGAAGCTTTAAACCACTGAGCCACCCAGGTACCCTCTTTATTTTATTCTACCACACAAGTGGGCAACCATGATAGGGAGAGAGTTTTTTTGTTTTTTGTTTTTTTCTTTCCCCTAATGATTATGTTTTGTTCTTTATTTAGGTCTTAACTTTTTTCTTTATTTTATTCACTTATTTTAACTATTTTTTTTTTTTTTTTGGTATTTAAGTTACATTTTTGTTCAGTTGTTCATTAGAAGAAGGTAATCCTAGGGCATTTCTTTTTTTTGTCACATTCTCTTAGGATTCATTGTCATTTATATAGACTCTTTCAGTTTTATATAAAAATTTTATTATTAGGTCATTTTTAATGTATTCATTGATTGGTGATATATTTTTGCATCACTACTACCATGCTCTTACTTTTCATTTTGTTCATTCTTAGAATGTTTTGTCCAGATAATCTGTTGGTTTAGACAAACAGACTATCTTAATCACTTCTTCCTTTCTCTCCAGTGTCGGTAAAACTAATTTTTTCCCTTTTTGAACTACAGTTTGATGTTTGCAATTTGATATTTGCCCAATATTGTGCAGCTTATCGTGAAGAGAGGGAGAGAGATCTTTGAAATAGATGAGGAGGCTTTCTTAGCACACCTAAGGTTTGCTTTCTTTTGTAGGATTTTAAGTATCTTCTGCCAGGTTTGTTCCATTTTATTAGAAGCTATGGACAGTTCTCATCAGGGAAAAATGTGCTTAGGTTTTGAATCATAATCCATCATTTCAGAAAATAATCTCGAGTCTATTTCTGCCCTGGGAAATTAGTCTTATATTTTTGCCTCCTTGCTTCATCAGTTTTTGCACTGTAGATTTTTCTAGCATCTTCAATTAGAAGCTGCAAGGAATAGTGATACATGCTCAGGTTGTTTCTCTCCATATGTGAAAGTGTTAAGAAAAATTCTCAGAGTTTTTGTCAACTTAACAGTATTGCTTTGGGCACATGGGGCATGGTTAAAAGCTAAACTTTGCTGCACCCTTAGCTCTAATTCTGTTTATTTTCTTCATGACAACCAGTTATTTAATGTTTGATGTTTTATGTTATGTTCTTTTTGTTGCTTGGTTATTTTTATTAAATTTTTTTGTTAAATATTTTTTGTTTGCAAATTTTTTAGGAATTGAAGGAAGAAAAAAGTTTTTAATTGCCATTTCTGCCTACCATTCTGTCCTGGAACTTACTCCTTAGTGTTCTTTCTATTTGATTTTGGAGAAGTTATGGTGTAACTCTGGGTTAAGATTGTAGTTCCTTCTTTTAATTCATTCTTTTAAAAAAAATTTTAGATATAATGTTAGTGGTGTTATATATGTTCTTATGGGTATGAATGAGAGACAATGAGGAAGGAGAAAATATGGAATTGAAAAGAGGAAAAATACTTATAAAGCACTGTGTTATGCAAGAGATTGAGGTCATTGGACCGAGACAGTGTGTGTGCACGTGTGCATGCACACAGTTCAGATGAGGGATGATGGTAACAACAGTAGCTCATTATGCGTGAGTCCTTATGTTGTGTGAGGAACTTTATGGGTGCTTTGTAGGTTTTAACTAATTTAATCTTCACAGTAAAACCCTGAGGTAGAACTGTTATATCTCATCTTATAAATGAGAAAACAGCATAAAAAGGAGTTACAACTAGAATCCAGATCAAGGCAATTTATCTCTTAATCTGAAATCTATGTATTTGGCTCACATTTTATTAGATTTCTGTAGAATGTGTAAGTAGGATTTAATCTTTGTCAAACACAGTAGCTTTATTCTGAGCTATTTAGTTTCATGCTTTATCTGGTACAGTTTTTCATTTAAATCTTTATCATCTTGCTATGAGATTTGCAATATAGTATAGTAATATTATAAAGCATGATAATAAAATACCAAAATAAAAACAAATATTTCTAAACAAATTTTATTGTTACTTAAATTTTTAATAGAGAGCATATATTTGTTCAACTGTTCCATATGAGATTCACTTTTAAGAGACCAAACGTGTTTTTTTATATACTAGTCTTTTATTTTCATAGAAAAATAATTCCCTTTGTTTATATAAAAAAACCCCAATTAATTGAGGCATACTCATATTTAATATATTTCTAACTATATTGCTCTGAAATCTTAAAATACTCCATATGATGCATATTTTTTCCTAGACAGCTTATATTCTAAAGGTTATCTATATTCTGCCTTGAATTCATGCTATGCAGCTTTTAATGATATATCTGAACTTTATCTACTGCTTATTACTTCCTTCTGCAAAAAAGAGATGTTGTTATATATTTAATATACCATCTTTTGTTGTAAAATAGCTGACTTGTTTCATTTATTATCGGGGAATTGGTGACAGTGTAGATCTGAAATGCACATCTCTTTAGTTCATTACCTGATTATCATTGGAGTGGGATATCTTTGACATTTCCTGATTTTGATTTATGTAGATGTTCTTTATGTGTCATGACATCATTGATTAGGTGTACATCTTAACTTCTTTTTTTCTTAATCTTACAGCTGTAAAAGGAATGTTTATTAAAAACTATCTTGTGTAAAACATTGGGCCCTGTTTTGTAAATATGGTATATATATTGAGTGTACACAGTTTACAACATTTTTTAAGTTTTGTCTATCAAAGTAGTTTATTTAAACTCATGACATAGCATAGCTATAAAACTTGTAATCAAGATTGTTATGTAACAATTTAATTTTTAGGCAGCCGTGGAAGTTAAAATCCACTTTAATAAGAATTCTTAATATCTTTTTGGCTGATGTCCCTTTGAGTTTCATGTACTGTACAGTAGACCTTACTCACTTAGCTTCAATGAAACTGCAAACTAGTGGCCAGTCAGCTTATTCAAAGCAATAAAAACAGATGTTTTTTGAGAAAAGGACCACGAAAAAACTTGATTAATTCTTAATATAGCAATCTATACATTTTTTTAGATGAAAGATTTAAATATATTTTCATATTAGTGAACAAACTATTTTTCAATAAAATAGTGAACTTTTTTTTTTTTGGCCAGTTGAATACTTTGAAGATTTTAAAAAATTAGTAAATAGTTCTGTGGTATCACATATTTATGCCCATACCAAGGATAAAATAAATCCTTTTAATAGTCTTTTGAGGTAAATATTGTTACTATCATCACCCAGATTTTACAGATAAGGAAACCTGAAGCACAGAGAGGTTAAGTGATTTGTTCTAGGTCATACAGCTAATATGTAGTAAAGCTAGGGTTTGAATTCATGTCAGCTACAACAAAGTTGTGACTGCTTTGCTTTGTGGCCTCTCTAACATCATCTGTTAGATGATTCATTACACATTTTCTCATTTCAGCACCACAACAGATCTGTGAAATATGTGGGATAGATTGAGAAAATGTGATTTGGTCTTGATCACATGGCTAGGAAATTGATTTTGAGCCAGAGCCCAGGTCTTGTAACAGGGTAGTCTTGTGTCCCCATATCTTTGGATGATTTCATGGCATCATTGAAGTGTTTGTTGTTGAAATAATATACTATTCAACATATGCGTGACAGTTCTGAAGGAATATGAAACGTATTTAAAAATGTAATATTAGAGACTTAAACTAACAATTTAAAGGTTAATTATTGTGAGTTATCCAATTTATCTTTTTAATTTTTTTATCTTTGCATTTTTTTGGATTGATGGTCATTTTCTTTATTTGAAATAATGTTTATTATTCTAATTATAAAAGTGATACATGTTTATTATAAGAACCTTAGAAAATAATGAAAAATATAATGAAATATTATTCATTGTGTGGTTTTAACATCTGTTTATCTCATTTGTTTTCTTTTAACTTTAACTTTAAAAATTATAGACTTTATAAGAGGTTGCAAAAGTATCTAAGCAGTCCCATATATCTGTCGTCTTTTCAAAATACACATATAATAACTTAGTTACTGAAAGTTACCATTCACCAAATTACACTCCCAAGGAGATTTTAAAATATTTGACATTATCTATTGACAAATACTTTTGTATATTCCCTATACTATTATAAATAATGTTGCCATAAACATAGGGGTATACATATCCTTTGAATTCATGATTTTTATTTTTTTTTAGTAAATACCCACTAGTGGAATTACTGGATCATATGTTATTTCTATTTTTAATATTTTAAAAACCTCCATACTGTTTTCCTCAGTAGCTGTACCAATTTGTATTCACATCAACAGTGCCTGCAGGATCCTTTTTCTTCATATTCTTGTCAATACTACTTTTGTTCTTGTCTTTTTGATTTTAGCTATTCTGATAGGTGTAAGGGGATATATCATTGTGATTTTGGTTTGTGTTTTCCTGATGATTAGCAATGTTGAGCATTGTTTCATGTGTCTATTGGCTATCTGTATGTCTCCTTTGGAAAAATGTCTTCAGATTTTCTGCCCATTTTATACTCAGATTTCTTTCTTTCTTCCTTCCTTTCTTTCTTTCTTTCTTTTAATTGAATTGAGTAAGTTCTTTATATAGTTTGGATATTAACTCCTTATTGGACATATCATTTGCAAATATCTTCTCCCTTTCAGAAGGTTGCCTTTTTTTTTTTTTTAATTGATGATTTCCATAGCCGTGTGAAAACTTACTTTGGTGTAATCCCAATAGTTTATTTTTGCTTTTGTTTCCCTTGTCTTTGGAGACATACCTAGAGAAACGTTGCCAAGACCAATGTGAGAGAAATTATCACATGTGTTCTCTTCTGGGAGTTTTATGGTTTCAGGTTTTACTTGTAGGTCTTTAATCCATTTTGAGTTTATTTCTGTTGATGATGTAAGATAATAGTCCAGTTTCATTCTTTTGCATGTGGCTGTCCAGTTTTCCCAATACCATTTATTGAAGAGATTGTCTTTTCCCCACTGTATATTCTTGCCTCCTTTGTCATCGATTAATTGATCCTATAGGTGTGAGTTTATTTCTGGGCTCGCTCTCCTGCTCCATAGATATGTGTGTCTCTTTGTGCCAGTACCATGCTGTTTTGATACTACAGCTTTGTAGCATATCTTGAAATCTGGGATTGTGATACCTCCAGCTTTGCTGTTTTTTATTGAGATTGCTTTGGCTCTTGGGGTGTTTTGTGTACCATACAAATTTTAGTATTATTTGTTCTAGTTCTGTGAAAAATGCTTTTAGTATTTTGATAAGGATTGCATTGAATTCTTAGATTGTGTTGGGTAGTACGGACATTTTAGCAGTGTGTGTTCTTCCAATCCATGAGCGTGGAATATCTTTTTCCATTGGTGTCACCTTGAATTTCTTTTATCAGATTTTTAGTTTTTGGAGCACAGGTCTTTTACCTCCTTGGTTAGTTTTATTCCTACAAGTTTTATTCTTTTTGATGGAATTGTAAATGGGATTGTTTTCTTAATTTCTCTTCCTGCTACTTTGTTATTAGTGTAGAGAAATGCTACCGATTTCTGGGTATTAATTTTGTATGCTACTATTTCACTGAATTTACCTAGTGAATAAATCCAGTAGTTTTTTTGGGGGATTCTTGAAGTTTTGTATGTATAGTATCATGCCATTTGCAAAGAATGGCAGTTTAACTTCTTCGTTACCAGTGTGCCTTTTCTTTCCTTTTGTTGTCTGGTTGCGTTGGCTAGGACTTCTAGTACTATGATGAATGAAAGTGGTGAGAGTGGACATCCTTCTTTTGTTCCTGATCTTAGAGGAAAGGCTCTCAGTTTTTCACCATTGAGTATTATGTCAGATGTGGGTTTTCCATAAATGTCCTTTATTATTTGAGTTTGTTCCCTCTGAACCCCCTTTTTTGAGAATTTTTATTGTAGGTAGATGTTGAATTTTGTCAAATGCTTTTTCTGAATCTGTTGAGATTATCATATGATTTTTATTTTTCATTTTTTAATATGCTGTTTCATGTTGATTGATTTGCCAACATTTAATCATATTTGCATCCCTAGAATATATTCCACCTGATTGTAGTGAATGATTTTTTTAAAGGTATTGTTGCATGGATTTTGCTAATATTTCATTGTGGATTTTTGCATTTATGTCCATCAGGGGTATTGGTCTGTAGTTTTCTTTTTTGGTGGTGTCTTTCGTTTTGGACTGGACTTAGAATGTATTTGGAATATTCTCTTCCTCTCCTATTTTTGTAGTATTTTGAGAAGAATAGGTGTTAACCCTTCTTTAAATATTAGGTAGAATAAACCTATGAATCTGTCTGGTCTTGAACTTTTAGTTTTTGGTAGTGTGTTAATAACCTATTTAATTTTGTTACTGAGTAGATAGTCTGTTCAGATTTTTTTTTTTTTTAATTTCTTCTTGATTCAGTTTTGCTGTATGTTTCTAGGAACTTATTCATTTTCTCTAGGTTTTTCAAGTTGTTGCTATGTAATTTTTCATAATCTTCTTTTATAATTATTTGTATTTCTACGGTGCCAGTTATTCTCTGTCATTTCTGATTTTATTTATTTGGATCCTTTTTCTTTTCTTCTTGGTGAGTTTGGCTAAAGGCTTATGAATGTAGTTTTTCCTTTCAAAGAACCAACTCTGGTTTCATGAATTTTTTCTATGTTTTTTTACTTATAAATCGGTATTTTTTTTTTTTTTTACTTATAAATCGGCATATTACTTATTTCTGTTCTGATCTATTTATTTCCTTCTTTCTATTTGCCTTGGGTTTGTTTGTATTCTAATTCCTTTAGATGTATGTTTATATTGTTAATTTGAGTTTTTTTTTTCCTAGTTTTTGAGGTAGGCCTTTATCCCTATATAATGCATCTTAGAACTGCTTTCCTGTGTCCCAAGGACTTTGGATCTTGTATTTTCATTTTTACTTGTCTGCATGGATTTTTTGATATCTTATTTGACTCATTTATTGTTTAGTAACATGTTGTTTAGCATACATGTGTTCATGTTTTATCTAAATCTTTCCTGTGATTGGTTTCTAGTTTCATACTGTTGTGGTTGGAAAAGATGCATGCTATCGTTTTAGTCTTAGAAAATTTATTGAGGCTCATTTTGTGATCTTCACTGGAGAATATTCCATGTGCACTTGAATGTGTATTCTGTTTTTGAATGGAATGTTATGTATCTGTCTGTTCTGTCCATCTGCTCTAATGTGTCCTTCAAAGACACTGTTTCCTTATTGATTTTCTGCCTGGATGATCTATCTATTGATGTAAGGAGGGCACTCTTGTGTTGCCACCCGTTTCTTCCTTATGTCAGGTAATACTTGCTTTATGTATTTAGGTGCTCCAATATTGGGTGCATAATTGTTATATTCTCTTGTTGGGTTGATCCTTTTATCATTATGTAATGCTCTTCTTTGTGTGTTGTTACAGTGTTTTAAAGTCCATTTTATCTGATATAATAATTGGAAAGACAAAGTTTGAAAAACAATTTCTTGGACTCCTTGTTATATCATTTTCTCTTTTTTTTGGTGATTTTGTGAACTTCTAGATGCTTTTCATAGGTAAAATTGTGAGGAATGTTTCCTCTTGGAAAAAGGACTGCAAAATGCAATATGCCAATTTTTTCTCTATCTGTGTAGCAAATAGGGCTTCTTATAGACAGCAACTAAGAAATCATTGATCATGGTTCTTTATACTATTGATTATCATCACATCAATAAAATATTATGATTTTATTATATAGAACTGTGATGTTAATTGTATGTTTTTTCTTTGATCACTTTTTATGCCACAATTTTTCTGTGTATTTTCATCTGATTTTCTGTATGATGTAGTATATGGTAAAGGACCTATCTTCTACTTACTAAGCAGGAATGTTTTTTGATTTTGCTGTTTTATAGTTTGGTAATGTTCTTTGAGGCTTTTTGTGTAAGGTATTTTCTCTTTTATATGTGTCTTGACCAGTAGACCTGCTATCATAGGGATATTTTTTTGGCAGTAAATATTTTGCTATATTCAAGAAGTTTTTTACTACTTTTGTCTTGCCCATCACTGTAAAATGGGAAATTACAGGAAGATAGCAATTACAGTATTTTCTAAGGATGGAATATAACATACAAACATTACTCCTAAAGACAAACTTGTGAAATTTTACCTTATACTAGATTTTGATTAGAAGAATGTTTGATGGGACTTTAGACTTTGAGGGTTTTATAAACTGAAACAGTTGTGATCATTTTTCCATTTATTCCTGTAGTGTAATCCCCAGCATGTTAGTGTATCTGGACTGTCCTAAGAATGTCAGAGTTCATTAATAATAGTTACTGTTAATTATTGCACATTTATTATGTGTCAAGCACTGTTCTAAGCATTTTTCACACAGTAATTCATTTAATCCTCACAGTAACCTGTGAACCAGTAAGCATTATTTATTATCCCTATTTTGTACATGAAAAAGACAAAAACATTGTTAAAAAATTGCCTCATGATTCCAACTCTATGCTCTAAGTTCTGCTCTTTTATTTTTTAAATTTATTAACATATAATTATTATTTGCCCCAGAAGTACAGGTCTATGAATCATCAGGATTACAAATTTCACAGCAGTCACCATGGCACATTCCCTCCCCAATGTCCATAACTCAGCCACCCTATCCTTACCCCATACCCCCCGGCAATCCTCAGTTTGTTTTTGTGAGATTAAGAGTCTCTTATGGTTGTCTCCCTCCTGATCCCATCTTGTTTCATTTCCCCCCCCCCTTCACCCTATGATCCCACACCCTGCCTCTTGAAAATTCTGCGTATCAGAGAGATCATATGATAATTGTCTTTCTCTGACTGACTTATTTCGCTCAGCATAATACCCTTTAGTTCCACCCACGTCATTGCAAATGGCACAATTTCATTTCTTTTGAAGGCTGCATAGTATTCCATCGTGTGTGTGTGTGTGTACACATACCACATCTTCTTTATCCATTCATCTGCTGATGGACATCTAGGTTCTTTCCATACTTTGGCTGTTGTAGACACTGCTGCTATAAACATTTGGGTGCATATGCCCCTTTGGATCACTGCATTTGTATCTCTGGGGTAAATACTCAGTAGTGTGATTGCTGGGTCATAGGATAGCTCTATTTTCAACTTTGCGAGGAACTCCATGCTGTTTCCCAGAGTGGCACCAGCTTGCATTCCCACCAATAGTGTAGGAGATTTCCCCTTTCTCCGCATCCTTCCAACATCTGTCATTTCCTGACTTGTTAATTTTAGCCATTCTGACTGGTGTGAGGTGATATCTCACTGTGTTTTTGATTTGTATTACCCTGATGCTGAGTGATGTGGAGCACTTTTTCATGTGTCTCTTGGCCATCTGGATGTCTCTTGCAGAAATGTCTGTTCATGTCTTCTGCCCATTTCTTGATTGGATTATTTGTTCTTTGGGTGTTGACTTTGATAAGTTCTTTATAGATTTTGGATACTAGCCCTTTATCTGATATGTTGTTTGCAAATATCTTCTCCCATTCTGTTTGTTGTCTTTTGGTTTTGGTTTTGTTGGCTGTTTTCTTTGTCTTTCCCTTGCCTTTGGCAATATTTCTAGGAAGAAGTTGCTGCAGCTGAAGTCAAAGAGGTTGCTGCCTGTGTTCTCCTCAAGGATTTTGATGGATTGCTGCTTCACATTGAGGTTGTTCATCCATTTTGAGTCTATTTTTGTGTGTGGTGTAAGGAAATGGTCCATATTCATTCTTCTGCATGTGGCTGTCCAATTTTCCCAACACTATTTGTTGAAGAGACTATTTTTTTCCATTGGATATTCTTTCCTGCTTTGTCAAAGATTAGATGACCAGAGAGTTGTAGGTCTATTTCTGGGCTCTCTATTCTGTTCCATTGATCTATGTGTCTGTTTTTGTGCCAGTATCATACAGTCTTGATGATTACAGCTTTTTAATAGAGCTTGAAGTCTGGAGTTGTGATGTCAACAACTTTGGGTTTCTTTTTCAACATTCCTCTGGCTATTTGGGGTCTTTTCTGGTTCATATAAATTTTAGGATTATTCCATTTCTTTAGAAAAAAATGATGGTATTTTGATGGGGTTTGCATTAAATGTGTAGATTGCTTTAGTAGCATAGAGATTTTCACAATTTTGTTCTTCCAATCCATGAGCATGGGACGTTTTTCCATTTCTTTATGTCTTCCTTAATTTCTTTCATGAGTACTTTATAGTTTTCTGAGTACAGATTCTTTGCCTCTTTGGTTAGATTTATTCCTAGGTATCATACGGTTTTGGGTGCTATTGTAAATGGGATGAACTCTTTAATTTCTCTTTTCTTCTATCTTTTTGTTGGTATATAGAAATGTAACTGATTTCTGAATATTGATTTTATATCCTGAAATTTTATTGAATTCCTGTATGAGTTCGAGCAGTTTTGGCATGGAGTCTTTCAGGTTTTCCATATAAAGTATCATATCATCTGCAAAGAGTGAGAGATTAACTTCTTTTTTGCTGATTGAGATGCCTTTTATTTCTTTTTGTTGTCTGATTGCTGAGGCTAGGACTTCTAGTACTATGTTGAATAGCAGTGGTGATAGTAGACATCCCTGCCGTATTCCTGACCTTAGGGGAAAAGCTCTCAGTTTTTCCCCATTGAGAATGATATTTGCTGTAGGTTTCTCATAGATAGCTTTGATGGCTTTGAGGTAAGTTCCCTCACTGCCTACACTTTGAAGCATTTTGATCAAGAAAGGATGCTGTACTTTGTCAAATGCTTTTTCAGCATCTATTGAGAGGATCATATGGTTCTTGTTCTTTCTTTTATTAATATATTGTATAACATTGATTGATTTGTGGATGTTGAATCAACCTTGCAGCCCAGGAATAAATTCCACTTCGTCATGGCAAATAATCCTTTTAATGTACTGTTGGGTATTTTGGTGAGAATTTTTGCATCCGTGTTGATCAAGGATATTGGTCTATAATTGTCTTTTCTGATTGGGTCATTGTCTGATTTTGGGGTCAAGGTAATGCTGGCCTCATAAAATGAGTTTGGAAGTTTTCCTTCCATTTCTATTTTTTGGAACAGTTTCAGGAAAATAGATATTAATTCTTCTTTAAATATTTGGTAAAATTCCCCACGGGAAGCCATCGGGCCCTGGGCTCTTGTTTGTTGAGAGATTTTTGATGAGTGCTTCAATCTTCTTACTGGTTATGGGTCTGTTCAGGTTTTCTATTTCTTCATGGTTCAGTTTTGGTAGTTTATATGCCTCTAGGAATGCATCCATTTCTTCCAGATTGTCAAATTTGCTGGCTTATACTTGCTCATAATATGTTCTTATAATTGTTTGTATTTCTTTGGTGCTGGATGTGATCGCTCCTCTTTCATGCATGATTTTATTAATTTGGGTCCTTTCTCTTTTCTTTTTGGTAAGTCTGGCCAGGGGTTCATCAGTTTTATTAATTTTTTTCAAAGAACCACCTCCTAGTTTTGTTGATTTGTTCCACTATTCTTTTGGTTTCTATTTCATTGATTTCTGCTATGATCTTTATTATTTCTCTTCCCCTGCTGGGTTTAGGCTTTCTTTGCTTTTCTTTCTCTGTCTCCTTTAGGTGTAGGGTTAGGTTGTATACTTGAGACCTTTCTTGTTTCTTTAGAAAGGCTTGTTTTGCTATAAACTTTCCTCTCAGGACTGCCTTTGCTGCATATCAAAGATTTTGAATAGTGGTGTTTTCATTTTCATTTGTTTCCATGAATTTTTTCAGTTCTTTAATTTCCTGGTTGACCCATTCATTCTTTAGTAGGATGTTCTTTAGCTTCTGTGTATTTGGGTTCTTTCCAGTTTTCCTCTTGTGATTGAGTTCTAGTTTCAGAGCATTGTGTTCTGGAAATATTCAGGGAATGATCCCAGTCTTTTGGTACCAGTTAAGACCTGATTTGTTACCCAGGGTGTGATCCATTCTGGAGAATGTTCTGTGTGCACTAGAGAAGAATGTATATTCTGTTGCTTTGGGATGGAATGTTCTGAATATATCTGTAATGTCCTTCTGGTCCAGGGTGTCATTTAAAGCCTTTGTTTCCTTGTTGATCATTTGCTTAGATGATCTATTTCAGTGAGGGTGTGTTAATGTCCTCTACTATTATTGTATTATTGTTGATGTGTTTCTTTGATTTTATTATTAATTGGTTTATATAATTTTCTTCTCCCATGTTATGGGCATAGATGTTTAAAATTTTAGATCTTTTTGTTGGACAGAACCTTTAAGTATGATCTAGTATCCTTCCTCATCTCTTATTATAGACTTTGGCTTAAAATCTAATTTATCTGATATAAGGATTGCCACGCCAGCTTTCTTTTCATACACATTAACGTGGTATATTGTTTTCTACCCCATCACTTTATTCTTTCTTCACCCCTTCACTTTAAATCTGGAGTTGTCTTTGGGTCTAAAATGAGTTTCTTGCATATAGCATATCATTGGGTCTTGGTTTTTTTATCCATTCTGATACCCTGTGTCTTTTGATTCGGGCTTTTAGACCATTTGCATTCAGGGTAACCATTGAAAGATACGAATTTAATACCATTGTATTGCCTGTAAGGTGACTGTTACTGTAAATTGTCTTTGTTCCTTTCTGGTCTGTTAGTTTTAGGCTTTCTCTTTGCTTAGAGGACCCCTTCAATGTTTTCTGTAGGGCTGGTTTGTTGTTGGGAAATTCTTTTAGTTTTTGTTTGTCCTGGAAGCTTTTTATCTCTCCTTCTATTTTCAATAACAGCCTAGTTGGATATAGTATTCTTGGCTATGTATTTTTCTCGTTTAGAGCTCTGAATATATTATGCCAGTCCTTTCTGGCCTTTCATGTCTCTTTGGATAGGTCTGCTGCCTATTTAATATTCCTACTGTTGTATGTTTCTACCCTCTTGTCTTGAGCTGGTTTCAGGATTTTCTCTTTGTCACTAAGACTTGTAAGTTTTACTATTAGATGACGGAGTGTTGACCTAGTTATATTGTTTTTCAGGGGTGTTCTCTGTGCTTCCTGGATTTTGATGCTTGTTCCCTTCCCCCAGTTAGGGAAATTCTCTGCTATAATTTCTCCAGTATACCTTCTGCCCCTCTATCTTGTTCTTCTTCTTTTGGGATCCTAATTATTCTCATATTGTTTCGTCTTATGGTATCAATTATCTCTCACATTCTCCCCTCATGGTCCAGTAGTTGTTTGTCTCTCTTTTGCTGAGCTTCTTTATTCTCCATCATTTTGTCTTCTATATCACTAATCTCTTTTCTGCCTCATTTATCCTAGCAGTAAGAGACTCCATTTTTATTGCACCTCATTACTAGCTTTTTAAATTTAAATTTGGTTATATTTTAGTTCTTTTATTCTCCAGAAAGGGATTTTATTTCTCCAGAAAGTGATTCTCTAATGTTTTCTATGCTTTTTTTGAGCCCAGCTAGCACCTTGATAATCATCATTCTGAACTCTAGTTCTGACGTATTACTAATATCTGTATTGATTAGGTCCCTAGTCGTTGGTACTGTCTCTTGTTCTTTTTGTTTTTTTTTTGAGGTGAGTTTTTCTGCTTTGTCATTTTATCTAGATAAGAATAGATGAATGAGAGAACAAACTATTAAAAAAGTAGCAGTGACCCCAGAAAAATATACACTAACGCAATCAGAGGAGACCCGAAACTTGGCGAGGAGAAGAAAGGGGGGGACAAGTATATATGTATACACACACACACACACACACACACACACACACACACACACATATTTGTATGTATATCTTAGATTAGTGAATAGAACAGAGCCACACACTTGATTTTGGGTGTGATTTGGTCTGTTAGAAGAAACTACCTCCCAAAATTTTAAAGGAAGAAAAACATATATATATACAAAAATAAGGGTAAACACGATGAAGGGATGAAATATGACTGTGAAGATGAAAATTAAAAATGATTCTAGGGGCGCCTGGGTGGCTCAGTGGGTTAAGCCGCTGCCTTCGGCTCAGGTCATGATCCCAGGTCCTGGGTTCGAGCCCCACATCGGGCTTTCTGCTCAGCAGGGAGCCTGCTTCCTCCTCTCTGTCTGCCTCTCTGTTTACTTGTGATTTCTCTCTGTCAAATAAATAAATAAAATCTATAAAAAAATAAAGATTCTAAAAAAGGAATTGATAAGTTGTTTGAAAAAAGAAAAAAAAAGAATGTGATCAGGCTGGAGACTAGAACAAAGCCATGCAATAGATTTAGGCTATATTTTGATCTAGTAGAAGAAATTGTATCCCAAAATTTTAAATAAAAGAAAATCTAAATGTATACAAGAATTAAGGTTAAATACAATGAAGGGATAAAATATGAGTATAACACGAGAATTAAAAAAGATTTTTGAAAAGGTATTGATAAGATAAAGTAGTTTAAAAACGTTAAAATTAAAAAGAAAAATTTAAAAAATAGAATAGGAAAAAAATAAAATAAAAAGAAATTTAACTTTGAAAGACTAAAGGATCATTGGAAAAAGCCATGAATTCTATGTGCTGCATTCCCCTAGCTCTTGAGTTCCATAGTTCTCATTGAATAGTGAACTTGGTCTTAGATGAGTGTTCTTGCTTATCTTCTGGGTAAGGAGCCTGGTGCAGTTATTCTCAAATGTATTTTCCCGAGACAGAATTGCACCGCCCTTCTCAGGGCCCTGGCTAAGTAACTGGCTTGTGTTCTTCTTGGTAGTTTTTGTTCCCTAAATGCTTTCCGTAGAGTTCTGGAAGGTGGCAATGAAAATGGCAGCCTTCCAATCTCCAGCCTGCAGTTGCTGAGAGCTTGGGATCCCACTTCTCAGTGCACCCCCAGAGAAAAGCATTGAAGCAAAAGAATCCCTCCTGTCTCCCTGATCTCCAGCTATACTCTGTGCTCACCTGGCCTGTGACAGAGCGTTTCTGTCTCTGGCACAGAGCCCCGTTTGGAGTCTCCAAACCCAACTGGTATCTGCAGCATGTTTCCATACTGCTCCTACCAGAGGAGGAAAGTGAGTCTCCCTGGATCTTCCACTTACCGGGTCCTTTCTTGAAGAGCAGTGGCCTGACTGTGCCTTGGATCATGGTTTAAGGTAAATCTGGGCTGATAGCACACTCCTCATCTCGGTCTCTGTAGCCAGTGTCCCTGCTCCAATATCTGGGAGCTCTGCCACTCTCAGGCACCCCTGGTATTTCTGTTACCTGGCAGGTCCTGAGACCACATTGTCCCTGCAAAGGCTCAACCTTCCACTTAGCCTCTGGAGCGATATCCCTCAGTGGAGCAGAGTTCTCAACTTTCTGATTTTATACTCTGCTGCTCTCTCAGGGTGGTCTCTATTACCATCAGTTTGTATTTACTTCTCCCTATGTCTTACCTTCTGGAAAGTGGTTGATTTTCTGTTCCCAGAATTGCTGCTCTTCTCTTCTCTCTCCTTTTGAGTTTGTAGGTATTTAGAATGATTTGATAACTATCTAGCTGGACTTCTGGGACCTGATGATATTTAGGTCTCCTCCTCCTCCACAATCTTGCCCCTCATTTCTGCTGTTTTAAACACTAGCAGTTTGCCTCTCCTTGAGTCATACCAAATAAGTTGAAATAAAAATTATTTCTTTCTTAATGTTAAAAAATAGACTAAAGTATCATTGTAGAATGATGGACTTTGTTAATGAGTATGTTTCTATATTTTGTTAACATGAATGGGTAAACTTTGGTTTTAGTCGAGAAGAGATTCGTGATACAAAGCCGTTTTGAAGACCTTCTATTGATACTATCACATTTGTTCCTATACTTGTTACATTGCACAAATAATTTTTGCTTTGGCTCATTGATGTCCCCAATACTATCACTGTAGTATAGTTTACTAGTATAAGTTATGTAGAATCCCTTTAAAAGCAATTTTTACAAATGCTGAAGGTATATGAAGTACCTTTATAGTTACTAATTCTTCCATATTTTCTTGAAGATAGTGAATCTTAGTAAACTTGAAATTTTGCTTTCACCTACCAGGGAATGCTATCTTTAGTGCAGTTCTTGAAGTTATATTGTGACTGAAAATTTTAACTTCTTTAATTTTACTTTCTACTTTGGTACGTTTGTTGTGCTCTAAATGAAAGCCATGATTTAACCACAAACTGGCGTTTTTGTGGATATAAATAAATATTACCACTGACCTCTAGTTAGTGAGATGTTTAGATTGGGAATTATACTGAAACATTCATTCAACTTTTTCCTTATGGCTTTTATTTTACGACTAGAAGTTATTTGTGAGATAATTCTTTGAAAATAGTGGTCTGTCTGTGGTCATGAAGTCCCTTTTTGGGAAGTATTTAGCTCTCAGTCTTGGAGATAGAAGTGTAAACTTAGCCTTATTAATAGCATATGTTAGCCAACTGAGCTGACACTGCATTAAGCAGAGTTTAAAAATGTAGCTCTAATAAACAAGGGCCTCTTTTTCTTCTAATTAATGTATAGACATCTTCCTCTCACATTATTGATACATGAAGATAGATTACCATAAAAAATACAATATTTGTTCTTCTTTGCCTTATTTAGGGTCAAAGTAATGTAAATAATATATAAAGATTAGCTCTAATTGTTTGAAAAAGAGAGAAGTGGGAAATTGGATAGACCTTTTGACTTGTATTTACTACTTGTTATCAAAAGCTGGGCTAGACTATGGCTTTTTCTTTAAAGATTTTTATTTATTTATTTGATGGACAGAGATCACAAGTAGGCAGAGAGGCAGGCAGAAAGAGAGAGAGAGGAGGAAGCAGACTCCCTGCTGAGCAGAGAGCCCGATGCAAGGCTCGATGCAAGGACCCTGGGATCATGACCCTGAGCCGAAGGCAGAGGATTTAACCACTGAGCCACCCAGGAACCCCTAGACTATGGCTTTTTCTGTGAATGGGAAATGTTCTTAACATATATCTTCAAACTTTCTTTTTTAACTCTGCTTTTGGGGATTTTTTTCCCCCCATTTCTTAGTCCAAATTTATTATCTTCAGCTTCCTTATTTGTATGTCAAACTGTGACTTCTCTTCTGATTGTCAGAGCCACATGGAACTATCTATTCTTTACCTTCACTTAGAAATTTCTTAGAAATATTCCCATTTTTCTTGGAGAATTTCCCAAACTCAAATATTTCCCAGGCATCTGTCTCCTCCTTGTTTGCCCATCTGAGTAAATATCAGCTCCGTGTACTTACTTTGTCACCTGAGTCACCAATCACCTAATTTTTTTTTACCCCAACATTTCATATCCATCATCAAGTTCTATATATTTTACATCTAAAAATCTGTAATCAGTACTTTTATTTCTGATGTATCACACATCTGTAGTCCAAACATCTGAAGTGTAGTAATCTCTTATCAGGTCTTTTTTTATGCCACTAATGTTTCCTTCATTTTCTACAGAATAGCCAAAGTAGTCATTCTGAAACATTAGAATGTTTATGCTGATTATGCATAAAACCATGCAGTGCTTTCCTGTTGCATTTACAAGAAAGCCTATTATCCTTCATCTTTTCCAGAAGACTGTATAATCTGTCTCTTACCTATCATTCCACATCATTTCAGTACTGTACTGTTTTTACCTTATTCTGTAGTCACAAAACCCTTTCATTCATCCTCACTTCTTCTTCTTCTTCTTCTTCTTCTTTTTTTTTTTTAAAGATTTTGTTTATTTAGGAGGGAGAGAGCAAGAGTGGGGAAAGGGGTAGAGGGAAAGGTAGAGGTAGAATCTCAAAGCAGATTCCACTTTGGTCACAGAGCCTAGCATGGGGCTCTGTCTCACAACCCTGAGATCATGACTTGAGCCGAAACCAAGAGTCAGGTGCTTAAATGACTGAGCCACCCAGGTGCACTTATTCATCCTGACTTCTACTCATCTTTCAGATTTACCCTTAAATGTCACTTTTACATAAAAGCCTTCTTTGCTGTCATCCTCTACTCACACCAACCATCTAATGTGAGTCTAAATTATGTTTTTGTTATAATTTCTCACAGTTTATACTAATTGTTTGCAGTTATATATTTACTTGTGTGATTATTTGTTTTTTACTGTTCTGTGTGCTTCCTGAAGGTACATATCTGTATATATACATAGTACCTGGCACATTGCCTTATACATAGTAGGTACTCAGTAAATAGTTAATAAATAAATGCTCACGATAACCTACACATTTGGTTTCTTTTTTTCTTTTTTCTGCTTAAAAGTGGAATTCTGCTTTTTATGGAAACATAAAGGGTTAAATGCAGTGAAAAAGGCCAGTGCAGAAATATGTTCTACCTGTTATCAGCAAAAGTATGGGATATAATATCTCAAATTACTATGATTGGTGGCTTTTAAATTACAGTTTTGAGTTCTTCAGTCCAAAATGTGCTTATTGTACTAAAAAATGAAGTAGTAGGCAATTTGAACTATAAAATACAGGTTAGCATACTTCATATTAAAAAATTGCAAGGAGCATTGTTGTCTATATTCTTTGAGTTTCTCTTTGGTGTTTAAGGGTAACCTAAATTTGATACTATGTTAATACTACTATAGCAGGAGGGCGCCTGGGTGGCTCAGTGGGTTAAGCCGCTGCCTTCGGCTCAGGTCATGATCTCAGGGTCCTGGGATCGAGGCCCGCATCGGGCTCTCTGCTCAGCAGGGAGCCTGCTTCCCTCTCTCTCTCTCTCTCTCTCTCTCTGCCTGCCTCTCCGTCTACTTGTGATCTCTCTCTGTCAAATAAATAAATAAAATCTTTAAAAAAAAAAAAAATACTACTATAGCAGGAACATGGACTTAGAAAACATGTTCAGATTCTAAGCTCCCCAGTTGATTAATTGGAAAGTCTTGGGAAAAATTCACTGAACTTCTATGAGTCTTCTTTTCTTTCTATAAAATGGATATAATGAAACCTTAATAAAAAGTGTATTGTGGAGATTAAGATTTTATATTTTGGGTTTTTTTTTTTCAATTAGCATTAATTGCGCCTCGGATAAACCTCATTGGCTATGATATTGCCACTGCACAAAGCTATATATTTTGGGTTTTTAATGTAATTTTATCATATAAATATTTTACACATAAATGTACTAACATATTTATATAAACATACAAACTTAATATTGTATATACATAGTGTTTAAGATATTTTCTATAAATATATATGGTATATAAATATAAACAAATATATTTAATATTCATCTAAGTATATATGTATATTTTATTTTTATGTTTATATATTATATATAAATTTATATTTTATAAAATCTAGTATTTACACAAAATGATGTTTTTATATAAAGATAATTTTATTTAATTTTATAATGTGGGTTAAATTAGTTATGTTCATCAGATATTTGAATTTGGATTAGTTTGTGTTTCAAATGATCTTGGTGCTATGTAGATTTTAATTTAAATTAAGAAACTCAAACTTATAGAATTTCTTATTCTAATTTCTGATACTGTACCTTTTTGTTTTATTTTTCCTTTCTGTTATGAAATGCTCGTTTAGAATATAGATAGAAATACATTTCCTTGCAAGAACTGTTATTCAAGTAATATTGTTGATGCTCTTTTTGAAAATGAGTTTCCTAGTATTATATTTTCTAAAATATGCTTTACTAAATGCTATTTAAGGATGAAAGGGTTAAAATAGTATTTGTGATATCATTGTTAATAGCATCTGATTAATAGTATTCTTTTATTTGAACTCACTGTTAGAGATAACTATATAAACAAATTGAAACTTCAGGTAATTTACCAGTTCTATATGCTGATAGTATTGTCTTTGTATTTAAGAATGATTAATTAAGTCTTTTTGTTTAAGTCATGGCAACCGTTTCCACCGACTGTGTAACATAACTGCAGACCATATATTTGTCTCATGATTTCTTCCATCAAAGCATGAAGAAGTGAATTATTGAAAAGATAAAAATAAATTTGTTTGCTTTCTGTCAGAGTTCATATCCACAGCCAACCTTGATAGAAGACCAGAATGATTTAGACATGTTTGCTTTGGAGATTCATAACATATGCTTGCTGGACAGAATTGAGTTATCTCTGCTCTGGAGAGTAAGTTATTGTAGCAGGAGCTGACAGAGATGAAGATAACTGAGGGAAATTCAATTACCTTTTAGTGTTTTCTTTCTAATAGGATTCTTAATGTGAAAAAGATCCTTAGATGATGCGCCTCTGTTTCTTGTGAGATCTGCCTTGATACCTGTTTCCAGAATACCATGAACTTTTCAGTTCCAGACCTTCAATAAGTATGAAATAGGCAGCTCACTGTTAAAGAGTAGTTTTGATTGAAACATCTTATTTTTACTTAATGTCATTGGTGATCTTTATAATCATTGACTACTCTCTGTGGTTTTCTTTAACAAAGTGTAGTGTTTTGTATGAGATTATTATTTAATATGTTGGGAGCTTTCCCTGACCCTCCCTCTCAACTGACCTTTTTGGGAGTGTGTTATAGCATCTCAGTGGTGATATATTGATATTTTTCTGTCTAATTATCATAGACTGAGTCTTGGCAACCTTGTTTCAAAGTGCTGTTAGAATTTTCAAGCTTCCATTTTCACTTTCCTCTGTCATTCTGCCAACCTTTTGCTTGAATGGTGTCTTTACTTTCACACCCCCTGACATTTTCAGTTTCTTGCAGCATGGCTTCCCTCCTTTCCATCTCCAATCCTAGAACAAATAAATTAAAAATGTTCTCTTGCATATCATTAGTGATCTAATTATGCTGTCCAGTGGCTGCTTTTCAGTTTTTTTTTTTTTAAAGATTTTATTTATTTATTTGACAGAGAGAAATCCCAAGTAGGCAGAGAGGCAGGCAGAGAGAGAGGAGGAAGCAGGCTCCCTGCTGAGCAGAAAGCCCGATGTGGGGCTCGAACCCAGGACCTGGGATCATGACCTGAGCCGAAGGCAGCGGCTTAACCCACTGAGCCACCCAGGCGCCCCTGCTTTTCAGTTTTTATCCCTTTTGGTCTCTGTGTCATTTGACATTGATGACCAACACTTACATTTTGAAATTCGTTTTTTGTTTGGCTTTCTTACCTCACACTTGTCTGATCAGCTTTTTACTTCTCATGGTTCTTGTAGTTTCACTTTTTTCTCCATTTCTTATTCCTGTTTCAAAAGTATAGGTCTACAAGAATACCTCTTGGTACTTTTAACTTTGTGCTCTTTTAGCAATCTCATGTAATGTTGCTATTACCTAAAACCTCCATAGAGAAGACAAGGCATTAAATAGTTTTTTAAAATTTTGTATTTAGTAGTTTCTGTAGTTATTTTAAAATGAAAAAAGGGTGAGAAGGAAGGACCATAGTGAAAAGTCCTCCTCTAACCACGTCCTCATCCTTCTAGGAAACCATTGCTAGTTTCTTGTATATCTTCTGAGTTTCTTCATACACATGTATAAAAATAGAAATATATATGCTTATCTCCTTTCCTTATACAAGTACAAACACGTGTATAATGTTCTGTATTTTGGTTTTTAAACTTAATATTATTTTGGTGAATCTTTTTTACTTCTATAAGCAACATATGTCTGTTTCCTAATAGTGTGTAATCAGACTTTTAGACTTCTGTCATTTTCGTAGATTGTCCATAGTGGTTGATAGTTTTTATTTTTATTTCTTCCTGATGTTTTAGCTTATGTTTCTGCTTTTTATGAATGAGGTTGATTAGTTTGTAGCCATATGTCTTTCTGAGAACATATCCTTTGCCTATTCTGTTGGATTGTTTTTTTCCTTACTAATTTGTAGAAGTTCTACATGTATTAAGGAATCAGCTTCTTTTGTTGCAACTATTTTTACCAATTTGCTGACTTACGAATGATGGATTTTTGTTGTTGTTGTTGTCCTATAGAGGTTTTTAAAACAACGTTTCTATTGTTGGATTTATGAATATTTTCTTTTATGACTTCTGAATTTTTTGATTGGTAGTTGAAAAGGTCTACCACTCATAGATTAAGAAGGAATTTCTTTATGTTTCTGTTAGTATTTCTACAGTTTTATTATTTTACATTTAAATATTTTATTTGTAATTTATCTTAGGATAAACTGATATGAATATAACTATTTATGTGATAATATAGGTCTCCCTGTATCATCTACTACATAGTCTAAATTTTCTTCACTAGTTTGAGATGCCACTGTTACCATAGAGTAAATGCCTATATATTTTTAGGCCTCTTTCTTGACATTTTATTTTTTCCCTCTTGTTCTGTCTGATTTCATGTATTGATGAATTGTTCAGGCTTTATAGTGTGCTTTAATATTTGTGAGGCCACACTCCTTCTTGCTCACATTGACTTTAGAACTTCTTTTTAGAATTCTATGACTCGTCTTGTTTATCTGATATAAGGTTCAAAAAATTATTTTCATTTATTTCTCATGGACATATCAGGTATGCATTGATATCTTTTGCAGATATTGATAGTTTTTCCTTCTTATTTCCAACTTTTATTCTTCTAATTGCTGTTTTATTACATAATTGAATTGGTTTATTCAATTGTTATTGAGTAATAATGATTATTATTAATTGCTAGTTTCTGTTTGCTGGTATTTTATTTTGTGTTTAAGCATTCTGCTCTATTACTATAAGTTAAGCTTTTTTTTTTTTCTATTCTACATGTAAGTGAGATAAGCAGTGTACTGTTAAAAAAAAAAATAGTGGGCATCTATTTAGTTCCTGATTTTAGCAGAGATGTTTCAGTCTTTTCCTAGTTAATTGTGACACAGTTTGAGCTAAAGTAGACATATCATTTTAATGAATTATTAGCTTTTCTGTTTTGTTGATTTTTTTCCTTTTTAATAAATAAGGAATTTTATCCAGTTTTATCATCCTTAAGTGGAGCGATAGAGTAGATACTGTGCTTTAAAATATATTAGGTATGTCAATATTATACCAGTATGATGTGCTCATAAGTTTTTTCCTTAATGTGCTGCGAGATTGTGTTTGCTAATGTTTCATTTGTGATTTTTGCATTCTGTTCATAAGGTAAATTGTGTTTGTTTCTACCTTTCTAATCAGTTTTAGGTATTTGGCAGGTTTTGGATATCAGTATTATCCCTGCGTCACAGTATTTGGCAGGTTTTGGATATCAGTATTATACCTGCGGTTTTGGATATCAGTATTATACCTGCGTCACAGAAAGAATTAAAAACTTTGTGTGTTAGCGACTATCATTCTCAATTTAAAAGGGAAAAATGGACAGCCTTCCCTTTGAGATAAGGAACATGACAAGGATGCCCACTCTTGCCACTGTTGTTCAACATAGTACTAGAACTCCTAGCAACAGCAGTATGACAACAAAAAGAAATAAAATTCAGATTGGCAAAGAAGAAGTCAAACTCTCTCTCTTCGCAGATGACATGATACTTTATATGGAAAACCCAAAAGACTCTACCTGCAAACTACTAGAACTCATACAGCAATTCAGTAATGTGGCAGGATACAAAATCAGTGTAGAGAAATCAGTTGCTTTCTTATACACTAACAATGAAAATATAGAAAGGGAAGTTAGAGAATAGATCCTATTTACTATAGTACCAAGAACCATATGATACCTGGGAATGAACCTAACCAAAGATGTAAAGGATCTGTACTCAAGGAACTACAGAACACTCATGAATGAAACTGAAGAAAACACAAAAAGATGGAGAAGCATTTCATGCTCATGGATCAGAAAAAAAAAATGTTGTTAAAATGTCTGTATTGCCTACAGCAATCTATATTTTCAGTGCCATCCTGATAAAAATTCCACAGCATGTTTCAAAGGGCTGGAACAAACAATCCTAAAATTTGTATGGAACCAGAAGAGACCCCGAATTGCTAAGGAAATGTTGAAAAAGAAAAACAAAATTGGGGGCATCATGTTGCCTGATTTCAAGCTTTACTACAAAACTGTGATCACCAAGACAGCATGGCACTGGCACAAAAACAGACATATAGACCAGTGGAACAGAGTAGAGAGCCCAGATACAGACCCACAGCTCTATGGTCAAGTAATCTTCAACAAAGCAAGAAAAAATACCCAATGGAAAAAAGACAGTCTCTTCAATAAATGGTGCTGGGAAAATTGGACAGCTATGTGTAGAAGAATGAAACTTCACCATTCTCTTACACCATGCACAAAGATAAACTCGAAATGGATAAAAGACCTCAACATGAGTCAAGAACCTATCAAAATCCCAGAGGAGAACATAGGCAGTAACCTCTTTGACATCGGCCACAGCAACTTCTTTCAAGATGTGTCTCCAAAGGCAAAGGAAACAAAAACGAAAATGAACTTTTGGGACTTCATCAAGATCAAAAGTTTCTGCACAGCAAAGGAAACAGTCAACAAAAAAAGAGGCACCCCATGGAATGGGAGAAGATATTTGCAAATGACAGTACAGACAAAGGGCTGAGATCCAAGATCTATAAAGAACTCCTCAAACTCAACACACACAAAACAGATAATCACGTCAAAAAATGGGCAGAAGACATCAGCAGACACTTCTGCAAAGAAGACATACAAATGGCTAACAGACACATGAAGAGATGTTCATCATCATTAGCCATCAGGGAGATTCAAATCAAAACCACATTGAGATACCACCTTACACCAGTTAGAATGGCCAAAATTAACAAGACAGTAAACAAGTATTACAGAGGGTGTGGAGAAAGGGGAACACTCTCACACTATTGGTGGGAATGTAAGTTGGGGCAGTCACTTTGGAAAACAGTGTGGAGATTCCTTAAGAATTTAAAAATAGAGCTACCCTATGACCCTGCAATTGCACTCCTGGGTATTTACCCCAAAGATACAGATGTAGTGAAAAGAAGGGCCATCGGTACCCCAGTGTTCATAGCAGCAATGACCACAGTCACCAAACTGGAAAGAGCCAACATGCCTTCAACAGATGAATGGATAAAGAAGATATGGTCCATATGTACAATGGAGTATTATGCCTCCATCAGACAGGATGAATACCCAACTTTTGTATCAACATGGGTGGGACTGGAGGAGATTATGCTGAGTGAAATAAGTCAAGCAGAGAGAGTCAGTTATCTTACGGTTTCACTTGTGGAGCATAAGGAATAACATGGAGGACTTTGGGAATTGGAGAGGAGAAGTGAGTTGGGGGAAATTGGAGGGGGAGATGAACCATGAGAGACTGTGGACTCTGAGAAACAAAGTGAGGGTTTTGTAGGGGAAGGGGGGTGAGGGGTTGGGTGAGCCTGGTGATGGGTATTATGGAGGGCACGTATTGCATGGAGCACTGGGTGTGGTGCATAAACAACGCTGGAACACTGAAAAAACAAAGTTAAATTAAAAAAAAAAGATTTTGTGTGTTTTTATATGCTTAGTTTCAGTGCTAGTAGAAGTGGAGTTGTTGACTTTTAAACATTTGGTAGAATTTTGGTGTAATTACTATGCTGTAGACCTCAACTGCCATTTTACATTTCCCCAAATTTGCTGTATATCTCTACGTAGGTATCTTCCTAATATGTAATATGTCTTCCTAATTTTGTCTAAAACATATGTATATTACTATCTCTTCTAATCCTCTTTCTTGTTTTATTAACAGTGGTAAAATAGTATAGAAGTTGTAAATGTACTCTTTATTCTAGATGGTTAAACACTTTGGTAAAAATCTTGAGTTGCTGGTACTGTTGAAGAAGGAACATTTGGGGGAATAAAAAATTGATGTCATGCTCTCCTTTCATTTTTCAGTTTTGAAACTTATGTCCAATTTTCATTAATGCAGTGCATAATATATCACTACATGTGAATTCATCTTTTCATATCAACGATATTCAGTTATTGCATTAGTGTTCTGCAGCAAGCCATTTTCACAATATAGAATTAGTTTTAGATTTAAGTCAATACTGAAATGCTAGTCTGTGATGCCTTTCAGTTAAGTATTATTATGAAAGAAGTTTTGTCATTATAATTGGTAAAATCAGCTGCATATAGTAATTTTCATGGATTGATTCCATTTTAACATTATGGTAGTCTAAGGCTCATTAATTCATTGGAGGTTATATTCTCACTTTAAGCAATCATAAATAATACAAATACATTGATTTTTTTTGTGCTGTTGCTTTAATTTTTGATTAATTGGGTTGTAGTTGTATAAAAGTTGTGTAGTTGTGTATAAGCACTTCTACATATCTATAATCCAGATAACCTAAAATCTATTTTTATTGGTTTGCTTAGATTATTATGAAAATTAAAAATAAAGTGTCTTTTTTTTTTTTAAAGATTTTATTTATTTATTTGACAGAGAGAAATCACAAGTAAGCAGAGAGGCAGGCAGAGAGAGAGGAGGAAGCTGGCTCCCTGCTGAGTAGAAAGCCCGATGTGGGGCTCGAACCCAGGACCTGGGATCATGACCCGAGCCGAAGGCAGCGGCTTAACCCACTGAGCCACCCAGGCGCCCCTAAAAATAAAGTGTCTTTTAAAAGTAGAATTCAGCACATCCCAGAAAGTTGAATGGAGAGATCCTGATTTACAAAAAAATTTCATTTAGATCAATGGCTTTTTCTGGTTTTCTTTTTTTTCTTTTTCTTTTTTTTTTTTTTAAAGATTTTATTTATTTATTTGACAGAGACCAGAAGTGGGCAGAGAGGCAGGCAAGGAGAGAGAGAGGGGGAAGCAGGCTCCCACGAGCAGAGAGCCCGATGCGGGGCTCGATCCCAGGGCCCTGAGATCACGACCCGAGCCGAAGGCAGAGGCTTTAACCCACTGAGCCACCCAGGCGCCCCTTTTTCTGGTTTTCTTAACTCAAAAAAATTACACTGGAATATAACGTGCCAATAAAAGGTGGGGGACAAAGAACAGAAGAGACAATGTAATGAGAACAGTAGTATAAATTTAAAACAAACAAACAAACATTCTTCAGTATCTTTCCTCTTACCATACCTCCCAAGGTAATGGTTTGGCACATAACTTTTTAGTAGCTCTACTGTAAATGTACACTTTATATATATTTTTTGTATATATATTTCACATATCATATATATTCAACCAAAAATGGGATTATAATATGTTAGGTGTTATTTTGAGTCAGTACTTCTCATGTTTTCATTTTGGTATGAACTTTTTTGAGAATATGACCTTGAGAAATTCAAACAAATATAACTGTAACATTTTACATATAATTTGGGGAGGTTTACAGATTCTGGCTTGAGAATGTCTTATATAAGAGTCTGTGTGGTTTGCATACCTCACTTCTCTTATAGCAGTCATGTAATGGGGATAGAGGTCACCTCACTGCTATTTCTCTTTGATATAGATACTGCATTTTAAAATTCTAGATAATGTTATCTTCTTAGATACCTTGTGAGAGTTACTTATATCCATTAAAAATGTTTTGAAATTATTTGTATCTACTGAGGGAAACAAACATTAGGTATTGACCCCTTTGTAATGGGCTCTGTTTCTTATTTTTGTTTGAATTCCTAGCATGGGCTTTGAACATGGGAAGCATTCAATAAAGAATTGCTAAATGAATGAAAGTATCAACTGCTACATGATATAAGATTCATGAAGATTTTCATATTTAGTTAGCAAAGTCTGGGGATTCAGTCTTTTCCTGTGAAATCCTAGATTATTTTAGATTAATAAAATATTCTGTTCCTATTTTAGTAGAGGCATAACAAAAAGTAGTAATTCTTTTGTTGCTTATAGATTTAAACTGTTTTTTCTCTCTAGTTTTATTGAGATATGGTTGTCAAATAAATATTGTGGATATCTAAAGTGCATAACAGTGATATTTTGATATATGATACATTAGTACATTGTGAATAAGTACCACAGTCAAGTAAATTAACATATACATCACCTCACATAGTTACCATTTTTTGTGTGTGTGTGTGTGGTGAGAAAACTTAAGATTCCAAGTTTGCAAAATACATTATTGTTAATTATAGTCACCATGCTGTACATTGAGTATCAAGAACTTACTCATTTCATAACTTAAACTTTATACTCTTTCATTAATATCTTTTCTTTCCCCCACTCCCTAGCTTTTGGTTACTATCATTCTACTCCCTTAGTGTGAGCTCTGTTTTTGTTTTAGATTCCACATATAAGTGAAATCATGCAGTATTTGTCATTGTGTGTTTGGTTTATTTCAGGTAGGATAATGTCTTTCAGGTTAATCCACGTTGTCTTAAGTGACTAATTTACTTTTTTTAAAGCCTGAATAATATTCCATTGTATGTATATGTGTGTGTATGTTTATATGTATGTATATATGTATATATATGTAGGAGTGTGTGTGTGTGTGTTTATAATTTTGTTTATCCAACTGCTAGTAGATGCTTAGAATGTTTCTAATGTCTTGGCATTTGAAATAATCCTGCAATGAAATGTATTTTAGAGATAGTAATTTATTTCTTTTGGATATAAAGAAGTGGAATTACTGAATCATAAGGTAGTTCTATTTTTAGTTTTTTGAGGAACTTCCATGTTTTCCATAGTGGTGAATCGGTTTACATTTCACTTATGGTGCACAACAGTTCCTTTTTCTTCACATCCTTCCCAACAGTTAATATCTCTTGTCTTCTTGATGATAGCCATTCTAACGGGTATGATGTGAAATCTCATTTTGGTTTTGATTTGCATTTTCCTGTTGATTAGTGATGGTGACTGAGTGTCTTATCATGCACATCTTGGCCACTCATATATGTTCTTTGGAAGACTATGTATTTAGATCCTTTGCCCATTTGTAAAAATCAGATTATTTTTCTTCTACTGAATTTGGATAGTAACCCCTTATTGGGTATTTGGTTTGCATATATTTTCTCCCATTCTGTGGATTGCCTTTTCATTTTGTTTATTATTTGCTTTGTAGAAAATTTTTGTTTGATAGGGTCCTTCTCATTTGTTAGTGCTTTTTTTGCCTGTGCTTTTGGTGTTAAGCATGAAAAATCATTGCCAAGATCTGTGTGAAAGAGCTTATCCCCTATGTTTTCTTCAAGGAGTTTTATGCCTTCAGGTCTCATGTTTAAATAATTCATTTTGAGTTGTTTTTTATGTGTGGTGTAAGGTAAGGGTACAATTTCATTCTTTTGCATGGGGGTATTCAGTTTGCCAATGTTTTTGAACTACATTTAATGATGTATAAAGTCAGAGAATTTAAATCTCTGTAGTAATTATTTGCTGAACTTACAGTATGGTGGTTGTTATGTATGTACTACAATACTTAAGTTTTCTAAGGGTTAAGACTTGCTTTTTGATTTGATAAATAAAAAACTCTCTAAAAATCCTGTGGTCGACTCTTTTTTTGCTTAAGAGGTTTGTAGTTTTTAGCTTTTATTTTATGAGACTTAGAGTATTGATTTAAATATTTAATTACATGTGGTCTGTAAAATTATTATTATGATCCTCAGTGTATAGATTTGGGATTTGTCAGAACTAGGATTTAGTTCTGGTTCAGCCCTTAACTTACTATGTAGTATTTTAGACCAGGTATTTAAATTCTTTGTAATATGGGGCTCCTTAAAGGTCATTAAGTATAACCCCAAATCTGGGGCTTATAATTTATTTGGTCCAGCCCCAAAGATGGGTACTAAATGGCAGTATTATTAGAGTTTCACCTATGTAATAATCTTGAAATTTTCCTTCATTCACTTAATTAAAAATAAATTTATAGTTGATCTTTGAACAACATGGGTTTGAACTGTGTGGGTCCACTTAAATCCACCTTTGAATTTTAGGGGTTGAATTGTTCAAGTTCTTTATGTTTTAGATATTAACCCCTTATTGGATGTATCATTTGCAGATAGATTCTCCCATTGAGTAGGTTGTCTTTTAGTTTTATTGTTGGTTTCCTTCTCAGTGTAAAAGCTTTTTATCTTGATATAGTCCCAATTATTTTTGCTTTTATTGACCTTGCCTGAGAGACAGATCCAAAATATCTTAAAACTCATGTCCAAGAGTTTACTGCTTATGTTTTACTTTAGGAGTTTTATGGTTTCAAAAAAGTCTCACATGTAGGTATTTACTTATTTATTTATTTTTAATTATGTTATGTTAGTTACCATACAGTACATCATTAGTTTTGGATGTAATGTTCCATGATTAATTTGCCTATAACACCCAGTGTTCCATGTCATATGTGCTCTCCTTAATACCCATCACCGGGCGAACCCATTTCTGCACCTCCGCTCTAAAACCCTCGAGTTTTTCTTTATGGTGTAAGAAAGTGATGCAGTTTCATTTTTTGCATGTAGTTGTGCAGTTTTCCCAAAACCAACTATTGAAGAGACTATGTTTTTTTCCATTCTATAGTCTTGCCTCCATCATAGATGAACTGACCATATAAATGTGGGTTCATTTCTGGTCTCTCTGTTTTATTTCATTGATTTGTGTTTTTGCATTTGTGTCATTGCCATAGTATTGTGATTGGTATAGCTTTGCAGAGTACTTTGAAATCTGGGATTGTGATATATCCAGCTGTGTTCCTTTTTTTCTTAATATTTCTCTGGCTATTCAGGGTTTTGTGGGTTTTTTTAGTTGTATACAAATCTAAGTGTGTTTGTTCTAGTTCTGTGGAAAATGCTATTAGTATTTTGATAAGGAGGCATTGAATCTGTAAATTGCTTTGGGTAGTATACACATTTTAACAATAATTCCAGTCTATGAGCATGGTATATCTTTCCATCTATTTGTGTCATTTTTCATTCGCTTTTGTAGAAGTTTTTTTGAAACTAAACCTTAAATATATATTCTTTCTCTTTATTTTGCTCTTTTATACTGATTTGAAATATTTGTTCCCATATGCATGTAAAATTGGCAGAGTTCAAAAGAAGTCTGAGCTGTTTAATAATTGAATTACAACTTTTTTTTTTACATGTGTGTCTAGTTTTTTATCTTGTATTCCCATTACACAATTGAATTCCCCATTTGTCTTTCATTTAGTGGTTGAAATTTAGTACAAATGAAATACTGTTTACTGTTTTTTCTACTATTTATGAGTGAGAGAGAGAGAGCACAACAGGGGTGGAGGGGCATAGGCAGAGAAAGAGAGAGAGTCTTAAGCAGACTCCATGCTCAGTGCAAATCTCAACACAGGACCCGATCTCACAATGCTGAGATCATGACCTCAGCTAAAGTCAAGAGTCATACACTCTACTTATTGAGCCACCCAAGTGCCTCTGTTTTTTCGAGCTTTTAAATTAAACCTGTAATAATGAGACAATGCAAAGTATTTTTTCATTCAAACTCCTGTTTATGCTTTCCTGTTTGTCATCTTTCTGCTTCTTTTAACTTTATCCTCCTTATTTTTGGCTTTTATTTAGCTCTCTCATCTTAAAATGTTAATGTGAGACTGATAGTCAAAGTTAATGAAAACTTTTTTGAATCTAAGGATGATACTATTCTATTTCCTGTGTGATTCTCCATTAGTAGTGATTAATGCACCCCATTGTCTTGCCACATTTCTTTTTTTAATTATTATTTTTAAATTATTTTTATACATATAATGTATTATTTGTTCCAGGGGAACAGGTCTGTGAATCATCAGGCTTACACATTTCCACAGCAGTCACCATAACACATACCCCCCAATGTCCACAGCCCATCCACCTTATCCCTACGCCCTCAACCCCCCAGCAACCCTCTATTTGTTCTGTGAGATTGAGTCTCTTATGGTTTGTCTCCCTCCCGATCCCATATTGTTTCATTTTTCCCTTCCCTACTTCCCTACCCCCTGCCCTACCTCTCAAATTCCTCATATCAGAGATATCGTATGATAATTGTCTTTCCCTGATTGACTTATTTTGCTCAGTGTAATACCCTCTAGTTCCATCCACATTGTTTCAAATGGCAGGATTTCATTTGTTTTGATGGCTGCGTAGTATTCCATTGCATATATATACCACATCTTCTTTGTCCATTCATGTGCCGATGGACATCTAGGTTCTTTCCATAGTTTGGTTATTGTGGACATTGCTGCTATAAACATTTGGGTACATGTGGCTCTTCAGATCACTACATTTCTATCTTTAGGGTAAATACCCAGTAGTGCGATCGCTGGGTTGTAGGGTAGCTCTGTTTTCAACTTTTTGAGGAATCTCCATGCTGTTTTCCAGAGTGGCTGCACCAGCTTGCATTGTAGTTTAAGAGTGATCCCCTTTCTCCGCATCCTCGCCTACATCTGTTGTTTCCTGACTTGTTAATTTTAGCCATTCTGACTGATGTGAGGTGGTATCTCACTGTGGTTTTGATTTATATTTCCCTGATGCCAAGTTATGTGGAGCACTTTATGTGTCTGTTGGCCATCTGAATGTCTTCTTTGCAGAAATGTCTGTTCATGTCTTCTGCCCATTTCTTGATTGGATTATTTGTTCTTGGGTATTGACTTTGATAAGTTCTTTATAGATTTTGGCTACTAGCCCTTTATCTGATATGTTGTTTGCAAATATCTTCTCCCATTCTGTCGGTTGTCTTTTGGTTTTGTTGACTGTTTCCTGTGCTGTGAAAAAGACTTGGATCTTGATGAAGCCTCAAGAGTTCATTTTTGCCCTTGCTTCCCTTGCCTTTGGCGATATTTCTAGGAAGAAGTTCCTACAGCTGAGGTCGAAAAGGTTGCTGCCTGTGTTCTCCTTAAGCATTTGATGTGGATTCCTTTCTCACATTGAGGTCCTTCATGCATTTTGAGTCTGTTTTCATGTGTGGTGTAAGGAAATGGTCCAGTTTCATTTTTCTGCATGTGGCTGTCCATTTTTCCCAATACCATTTGTTGAAGAGACTGTCTTTTCTCCATTGGACATTCTTTCCTGCTTTGCTGAAGATTAGTTGATCATAGAGTTGAGGGTGTATTTCTGGGCTCTCTATTCTGTTCCATTGATCTAGCCCCATTTCTTTCTTTCTTTCTTTCTTTCTTTCTTTCTTTCTTTCTTTCTTTCTTTCTTTCTTTCTTTTTTTAAAAAAGATTTTATTTATTTATTTGACAGAGATTACAAGTAGGTAGACAGGCAGGGAGAGAGAGAGGGAAGCAGGCTCCCTGCTGAGCAGAGAGGCCGATGTGGGACTCGATCCCAGGACCCTGAGATCATGACCTGAGCCAAAGGCAGCGGCTTAACCCACTGAGCCACACAGGCACCCACCCACACTTCTTTCTTGATGTATCCTTTGCATGATTAATTTTGTCATTTTGTGAAGAGATGGCTAATTAATATATCTTGAGGCATCATAGCTTAATAATGAAGCATTAGAATGATATTTCTCACCTTAGATATAACCTTTACATGCATTATAGTTTTGGGCATCTTTCTAAAGCTCTTTATTTCTTCAAAAAGCCAGGAATAGGGAAATGGTAATCTTGACAATATATATAATTTTTAATTGTAGCTTTTGTATTATTTTCTTTGCCTGGGATAAAAATTTTGATAAATAATCATGAACGTGATAAAATACTAGCATAATTAACTAAGGATTATAGTCCTTGTAAATGTCCAAATCACTATATTGTAGCAACTTGCTGATGAGACCATGTGATTATTATTTTTTTTAAATTTTTACTTATTTGAGAGAAAGAGAGCATGAGAGGAGAGAGGTCAGCAGGAGAAGTAGACTCCCCGCTGAGCAAGGAGGCTGATATGGGACTTGATCCCGAGACTCTAGGATCATGACCTGAGCTGAAGGCAGTCACTTAACCAACTGAGCCACCTGGGCACTTGAGACCATGTGATTATTATGGTGCAATTAATATAGCTCTGACTTTCTAGTGAGAAAACCTAGTCCCTTAACCTTGGCTCTGTCATTTACTAGCTATGTGAACTAAGGCACCATTGCTTCATCTTAAAATCAGGATAGTAATTGTACCTACTTATAGTAATTTTGATGAGTAGTTGGGATTTGATAAATGTAAAGCACCTATTACTGTAAATTCATATTAAGTGTATAACAACATAGCTAGTGTTGTCAGTATCAAAGGGAGAGCATTTTTTTCTATTCTAAGTAATCTCCGGGAATATCCAAGGAATGCTTCCATGTCCCACAGTACATCTGGAGCTGTCACCTCTGCCATAAGGCTTGATCCAGGCTACTCTCTGTGGAGTCCTGAAAGTTACCTCTTACTATCATACAAGTGGCTATTCTAGGAATGAGTTGCTGTTTCCTTATCATTTTTTGCTCATTGTATCGGCATAGACTTTTCCTTTCTCATTTATAAGCTTAGCAGTGATAGGAGAATATCACAGTGCAGAAATGGAAAATAAAACTCAGTGAAAGATATTGTATCTCCTGGAATTCACAGGTAGTGGTTCTGCTTAGGATGTTTTCTCTTGACCTTTTCTTGATCTGACTGTCTAGCTTTGTCCCTTTGCCATCTTGCAAGGGGCTGATTCAACTCTTCCACAGAGAGAGCTCCTTTGACAGTAATCCCTCTTCTTAGAATAGTACAGACGCACCTGCCTCCAGTCTTGGAGAGGAGAGAATATTGGTTGTTCTTCATTCTAAGGTTCTCCTTTTTTTGCCTAAGGTTGATTGGTCATGTGACCATCACATTCCTTAAGGGAGATGCCCAACCCAGTTTAACATCTATATTCTACAATATGTTCTGTACCTGAACTATGCAATCACATTTCTCAGTATATTTCCAGAGTCTGGTGTATTTGGTCTGAAGTGCACTACTTTTAGAGTTTGTTTGTTTTTTTTTTAGGATGTGTTTTCGCTTGTCTCACTTTCAATTTCAGTTTCTTGATAACTAAAATTAACTTAAATAGCTGGGTTACAACATTTTTTGTTCTCAGTTTTCTGTGGGAAAGTTTTGTACAAACCATATGCATACCTATATGCGGTATAAGTATACATACATACATATTTTTTAAAAATCTTACATTTTATGGGGCGTCTGGGTGGCTCAGATGGTTAAGTGTCTGCCTTCAGCTCAGGTCATGATCTCAGGGTCCTGGGATCAAGCCCCACATCTAGCTCCTTGCTCTGTCAGGAGACTGCTTCCCCTTTTCCCCGGGTCTGCTGCTCCCTCTACTTGTGCTCTCTCTCTGTATCTGATAAATAAAATCTTTTAAAAAAGTAGAAATAAAAATCTTACATTTTAGAGTAATTTGTGAAACTGAAGGAGTTACCATTTTTGGTGCAAAGGAAGGCCACTTTAAGGCAATGCTGCCATGGGTTGAAAATTTTAAATAATGCATCTTTAGCTTTTGGTAAACAAAGCAATGTTGCTAGGAACTCTATTAGAGGTGAGAAGCTAGAAAAAAACAAAGGAACTATAGCATAGATATGATCAAACTCATAACTACGAGCAGCACTGATCAGTTTAAATCCAAAATGAAAAATACTTTTTTATAACTTCCATTATATTCTAATAATGTAAAATACAGTCTTGATAGAAGACTAGGCCTCTTACTGCTATTGAAAAATCTCTTCTAAGAAAAGATCTGAATATATTTTTATGGATATATCAAGTCTCTGTTTAAGCTTTCAATTTATATGTTCTGCTTGTGTTAACCGCTGACCAAATCATGTGTTAGTGTAAAAATTGCCTTTTCTTAGTGAATTTTAAATTAAAGACAGAGAAGAAAATAAGCTAGCTTTAAAGTCATCATAGTGCATTTCATTTACTTATCACTTAAAAATTGTGCACATGAAATTAGAATTTGGGGGGCGCCTGGGTGGCTCAGTGGGTTGGGCCGCTGCCTTCGGCTCAGGTCATGATCTCAGGGTCCTGGGATCGAGTCCCGCATCGGGCTCTCTGCTCAGCGGAGAGCCTGCTTCCTCCTCTCTCTCTCTCTCTCTCTCTGCCTGCCTCTCTGCCTACTTGTGATCTCTCTCTGTGAAATAAATAAATTAAAAAAAATCTTTAAAAAAAAATTAAAAAAAAAAGAAATTAGAATTTGGCTTTTGTTATTTGTGGGTTATTAGTGTGCAAAGTAAAGCTCTGAATATAAGATCAGTTATTTTATCATGAAAAGGAAGATGGCAGTTCTTGAGTCAATAAAAATAGTTTCCTTCAATTTTTCTGTTATACTAGTGCTACTTAGATACGGTGTGCTGAACAAACTGTTTATAACTAGTCCACTAGTCCACAAAGAGATTGAGTACAGAAATTAAATAAATATTTGGAACTTTTGTAGCTCGAATGTCTGGGTTTGTCAGAATATTTTTTGAAGTGTCATTTTTTTATAAAAGTATAATAAAAAGTGGTTCTTCATTATAGATAGCTTGATAACAGTACCCAAAAGCCAGTTCATATCCAATTGTGTCATTTTGAAGTAGTCTATATTAGCAGTACGTTTGAAGAAAAACTTATAGCAGTCTAACAGTATTCAGCTAAGTGATACAGTTAGCAGTACTCAGCTAAGTGATATAATTAACTATATGTGAAATGATTTATATAAACCTTTGGGGAAGAATTTTCTTTTAAGGAAATAGTAAAAATATATAGGCACCCAAGGTCTTTTAGGGTTCCTAAACCCAATTCTAAAGTGGAAGTGGGGGTCCACCCCCAAACCCAAACACTTCTCAGATAGGAGGGTGTCTAAGAACTCAACCAAGATCTGACATGACACTGTACCCAAAAGTGGCATCATATTCCACAGGTTTAAGGGTTTAGTTATATAATACTGCTTCCCACTCTCTACTTCATATCCAAGCTCCAGGCTGCTACCTGGGCTTCTGATTAACTAACTACATTCTGGAGGTTCCAAATGGCTCCACTTTAGGTTTGATTAATTTGCTAGAGTGGCTCACAGAACTTGGGGAACACTTACATATTTTTGCCAGTTTATTAAAGGATATGATAAAGGATATGAATCAATAGCCAGACGAAGAGATATGTAGGGTGAGGTCTTGAGCAAAGGAGCTTCAGTGCTTGTTAAGGTTGGAGCTTGGTGTGAGGGACCCATCTGGTTCCTCAAGATTTGAAGCTCTCTAAAAGAGACCCAAAAGATGTACTTTTGGGTTTGTATGGAGGCTTCATTTTATAATCATGTTTGTCTAAGTTATTGGCCATTGGCTGATTCAATCTTCATTTCCTTTCCACTTCTAGGAAGTCAGGGGAGGGGTGGGAACTGAAAATTGAAAAAACTTTAATCACATGGTTGGTTTTCTTGGCAGTCAGCCCCCATCCTATGGTCAGGTCCAAAAGTCACCTCATTAACATAACAAAAGATACCTTTAGAACTCTCAACCTTTAAGAAATTCAAAGAATTTTAGGAGCTGCAAGCCAGGGACTGTGGATGAAGACCAAATACATATTGTAGTCATCTGAATGACCAGATATACATGTCATACAAATTACAATATTGCACAAGGAAAATATAAGCAAGTGTATATTAGGGGATTTAAAAAGGAAGGGCTGTGTAAATTACATGTCTTATTCTGTTATTCTTTTTAAAAAGTTACTTACTCCCCTTCTCTCTCTGCCTACTTGTGATCTCTCTCTCTGTCAAATAAATGGATAAAATCTTTAAAAAAAAAAACAAAAAAAAAGGGCGCCTGGGTGGCTCAGTGGGTTAAAGCCTCTGCCTTCGGCTTTAGGATCCTCAGGGTCCTGGGATGGAGCCCCATATCAGGCTCTCTGCTCGGCGGGGAGCCTGCTTCCCATTCTCTCTCTGCCTACGTGTGATCTCTCTCTCTCTGTCAAATAAATGGATAAAATCTTAAAAAAAAAAAAAGTTACTTACTGGGAAACTTGTGTGGCTCAGTCATTTGAACATCAGACTCTTGGTTTCAGCTCAGGTCATGATCTCTTGGGGTCATAAGATCAAGCCCCATGTTGGGTTCCACAGAAGGCAGGGAGTCCACTTGAGATTCTCTGTCCTCCCTCTGTCCCCAGCCCCACTTGTCCACTTTCTCTGTCTCTCTCAAATAAATAAATCTTTTAAAAAAAATAAAGAGGTATTTATTTGAGCTTGTTCTCTTATTTTCATTGCCTCTTCATTTTGCTGTATTTTATATTTTCTATCTTAAGCCCTTCCTTCTTGGTGAACAGTTTACTTAGGCTTTCATTTCTCTGTAAAACTCTCAGATTCTAAACAGTTCTTTCTTGCTCCTCCCAAATATACTATATATACCTCTTAGCAGTTCCTCATATTGTAATTATATTTAATCCCTTGTTTCTCAACTCCAATGAGATGCTGGAAGAAAGAACTGTTTGCTGTGTAATTTGTTCACTTCATGACTAAGCCTATAATAAATGTCAGGTGTTACTATATGCCTGGCAAGTTCTAATTGTTTCATGTCTATTTTTATTTGATCCTTCCCCAAAACATATCATGTTATATCCTTTTTTATATGAGGAGACTGAGGCACAGGGATTTAAATAATTTGCCTGTGCATGAAAGTGTCAGAGCTGGGATTTAAATTCAAGTTGTCTGGCTCTACAATCTGTGTTCTAAACAATAGTGTTAAGTATGTTTTTTATAAGAATGAATCATTTTTTTTGTCTTTTGATTTTTTATGTTTGTTCTTAAGATACTTTAATTTGAAATTTAAGTGTAAGTCTTAGCTGTTCGTAGTTAGTGTGTTTAATTGTGATTAGCCTAATATAATTGAGAGGCTCTAGTTCTGTATAACTTAAAAAAATCTATTAGGTAATTATGTTGAGCTAAAAGATGATAGAATTTGCTTATCATCTTCTAGCTCTTGTGCATATTAGCAAAAAGACTTTGAAACTCAATTTTTCCTCCATGTGTGTATGTATTTGTGTATAATTATATAATCTTTTGCAATGATATATTTCTATCTCATGTTATGATTTTTAAAAATGTAATTACATGGGTTTAACCCTATCTGTTTAAATTCGTTGTTGATTTTATTGATCACACGTAATAACGATACTTTATTTACTTGTATATGATATATGCAGCCATTACATGAAATTTGTTATTTACCTAACAATTTTGTGATTTTTTAATCGTGAATAACTCTAATGAGGTAATGAAATAAAATAATTGAATAAAAACAATACTGTGTGTGTGTTTGACACAGAAATGAAAACTGTAACCCTCTTAGTGTTGACTTGCTTTTACAAATGACATGTAGAAGCATTTTAAAACAAGTTTTTTATTATCAGAAGTCTAAATTAAATATTTAAATCCATATTAATCTCCAAATTATTTTAAAATGTTGTTTGAAGACTGCAGTTTGTTGAGATGAGAACCCAACGCATTTTATCCAGTCCTTAAAACAATAAGAAATCATAGAGATATTTTGATAAGTGTTCTGCCTGTTGTAACCTTGAATGCTGTTATGGGGGGGTGATGCTGTATCTGTTCCATTGGCTTAGGCTTTTTCATGCTGAGAGAAATCAATACTTTGAGGCGTTGGATGACAGAGGAATTATTTCAGAATTAAAGGTGGCTGTCACACATTGTCTTTGGTTGACTTTTGTTTGCTGTTGAGGTTTTTAAGCTTTCATTTTTCTAAGTCTTTTTCAGGACCTTTCTAAGATTCCTGTAGATAACTTTTTTTTTTTTTTTAAACTATTAAACTGTTAATCTGAGCTAAGGGATCAAATACAAAGACCTTCAAAAGTCAAATATTGAAAAGCTTCTTTACTTGTCCTTTAAGTAATTTTTCCCTTTTACATGATTTCCAATGAGATAAGTAATTGATAGTGTAAGAGATTTGGGGGCAAATTGGGAATTAAGGTAGTATACACTTAAAGGTGTTTACCAGTAGGTGTGTTTAGTTAACTAAAAATATAATACCCTATGTGTAGCCATGAGAAAGAAAGAAGGTAGAACTGGATCTCCTGATATGGAATGATCTAGTTTGGTTTCATTTATATGGGAACTGTGTATTATTATTAATAGTGATTACCCCTGTAGAAAACAACTAGCCAGCTAGGGAGGAGGTGGAAGCAAGAACTTTCTTTTAATTTCATATGTCATTACTTTTTTATTTTTAAAAACAAGTATATGTTTCTTAAAAAAAGTTTAAATTCAAAATTTGTAAAACCAACACACTTAAGTTGCTTAAATATTAAAGGCTTGTATAACATTTTTTAAGATTTTTAACGTTGAACTTTTTAACTTATTTTTATTTCATAATAATATGCAGACTTAATGAAAATTTGCTTTATAATCTGTTTCTCATAAAACATACTGAAACTTAACTGTAGAAACAGTGTGCATTTAACATTATTAATTTACTTCATTTTCTTGATACTGAAAATGCTTCTGAGGAGCACTTTATGTGTGTTTATCCAGTCATAACCCCTTTTTGCCCCATTGAACTAAATACTGTTCTGATTTTATGGAATGACTTTTTTACTTTTGTTTTCCACTCAATACTTAAGTGTGTTTCTTTTGTCTTTTTTTTTAGGTTCCTCTTTTTTTATTTTTTATTTTTTTAAATTAACATATAATGTATTATTAGCCTCAGGGGTACAGGTCTGTGAATCGCCAGGTTTACACATTTCACAGCACTCACCATAGCACATACCTTCCCCAATGTCCATAACCCTACCACCCTCTCCCTACCCCCGTACCCCCGGCAACCCTCAGTTTGTTTTGTGAGATTTAGAGTCTCTTATGCTTTGTCTCCCTCCTGATCCCATCTTGTTTCATTTATTCTTTTCCAAACCCCCAAACCCTCCATGTTGCCTCTCCACTTCTTCATATCAGGGAGATCATACGATAGTTGTCTTTCTCCGATTGACTTATTTCGCTAAGCATAATACCCTGTAGTTCCATCCATGTTGTCTCAAATGACAAGATTTCATTTCTTTTGATGGCTGCATAGTATTCCATTGTATATATATACCACATCTTCTTTGTCCATTCATCTGTTGATGGACATCTAGGTTCTTTCCATAGTTTGGCTATTGTGGACATTGCTGCTGTAAACATTCAGGGGCACGTGCCCCTTCGGATCACTACATTTGTATCTTTAGGGTAAATATCTAGTAGTGTGATTACTGGGTCGTAGGGTAGCTCTATTTTCAACTTTTTGAGGAATCTCCATGCTGTTTTCCAGAGTGGTTGCACGAGCTTGCATTCCCACCAACAGTGTAAGAGGGTTCCCCTTTCTCTACATCCTCACCAGCATCTGTCATTTCCTGACTTATTAATTTTAGCCATACTGACTGGTGTGAGGTGGTATCTCATTGTGGTTTTGATTTGTATTTCCCTGATGCCAAGTGTTGTGGAGCACTTTTTCATGTGTCTGTTGGCCATCTGAATGTCTTCTTTGCAGAAATGTCTGTTCATGTCCTCTGTCCATTTCTTGATTGGATTATTCTTTGGGTGTTGAGTTTGCTAAGCTCTTTATAGATTTTGGATACTAGCCCTTTATCTGATGTGTCATTTGCAAATATCTTCTCCCATTCTGTCAGTTGTCTTTTGGTTTTGTTAACTCTTTCCTTTGCTGTGCAAAAGCTTTTGATCTTGATGAAGTCCCAATAGTTCATTTTTGCCTTTGCTTCCCTTGCCTTTGGCGATGTTCCTAAGAAGAAGTTGCTGCAGTTGAGGTCGAAGAGGTTGCTGCCTGTGTTCTACTCAAGGATTTTGATGGATTCCTTTCTCACATTGAGGTCCTTCATGCATTTTGAGTCTGTTTTCGTGTGTGGTGTAAGGAAATGGTCCAGTTTCATTTTTCTGCATGTGGCTGTCCAGTTTTCCCAATATCCTTTGTTGAAGAGACTGTCTTTTTTCCATTGGACATTCTTTCCTGCTTTGTCAAAGATTAGTTGATCATAGAGTTGAGGGTCTATTTTTGGGCTCTCTATTCTGTTCTGTTGATCTATGTGTCTGTTTTTGTGCCAGTACCATACTGTCTTGATGATGACAGCTTTGGAGTAGAGCTTAAAGTCTGGAATTGTGATGCCACCAACTTTGGGTTTCTAAGTGAGTTACTTTTAGTATTTTAATTTCTTTAACAATTTTTGAACTTGATATAAATGGAATCATAAAGTGTGTGTTTAGATCTGGCATTATTCAACATTATTTTTGTGAAATTTGTTCAGTTTGTTACATTTTCCTATTTTATTTTCAGTGCTGTATGCCATACTTTACATGAATAGATGATAGTTTTTCATAGTCTCTCTACTGTTGATAGGTTGTTTCCCGTTTTTAATTGTAATGAATAGTGTGATTTTGACAATTTACAAGTCCTTGGTGTACATGCTTATGTGTTTCTGTAGGGTACACTTACTTGACTGTAAAGTATTTATCTTTTCAATTTTAATAGATATTGCTGTAGTGTCTTCCAAAGGTGTGTATCAATATCAAAATGTAGCTATTTCCATAAAAAATTGTCATAAAAAATTGACAAGTACTTTTTATTTTAGTAGTTGTGTAGAGGTAACCTCATTGTGTTCTTATTTGGATTTTATTTACAGATGAAGCTGTGTATTTTTTCTCCTGCTTGTTATTTTTTTTTTTAAGTTTTTTTTTGTTTGTTTGTTTTTTGTTTTTGCAATACCTGTTTTTCTCTTACCCAGTTCCTTATTGGTTACCTTTTTTTTTCTTTATTGATTTGTGGATGATATTGACCTATTTGATAGATTTGCAGATTTTTTGATATGAATATTTTAACTACTTTCTTCCCTGTCAGTACCTTGCCTATTTACTTTTTAAAAACTTCTTAAATAAACATTATTAAAATATAGTTTGTATATAATAAAACATTCCTTTTAGATATATACTTCAATGAGTTTTGACAGGTGTATATACTTGTATACTTGTATATATATACTTGTATATACTGTCATAGTCAAGTCACAGAAAATTTGTCATCTCAGAGAATTCCCTTGTGATTCATTGTGGTCAGCTCCTCTTCACATACATACACCCATCCTCTACAACTGCTCATCTGGTTTTTGTTATTGGAGATGGTTTTATATACTCTACAACTTTGTATAAGAGTTATATAGTAGGTTCTGTAATGTCTGGATTCTTTTGGTCACCGTATAGTTTTTTATATTCATCCACCTTGTGTATATCACTCATTTGTTTCTTTTTATTACCAAATAGTATAACTTTATCCATTCATGGATAGGTGGATATTAGATCATTTCCAGTGTCTGCCTCTTAAAGCACTATGGGAATTTTCATGCAACATAGTTTTGTGAAAATGTTTTCTTCATTTTGAGGAAATACATAGGAGTGGAATTGCTAGGTGGTATTGTAAGTATATTTTTAAACTTGAAAGAAACTGCCAAACTGTTTTCTAAAGTAGTTGTGGATTTTGCACTCTAACCAGCTGGATACCATTTGTTGCACATTTTTGCCAATATTTGATACTGTCTGCCTTTTAAATTTTGCCCTTCTACTGGGTATATAGTGATAGTTTATTGTGGTCTTTATTTGAATTTCCCTGTTGACTAAGCATCTTCTCATGTACTTATTAGTCATTTGTATATCTTTTGTGAAGTGTCTGTTCAAATCCCTTGACCTTATTTTAAATTGGCTTCTTTGCCTTATTAATTCATGAGAGTTCTTCATATGTCTTTTAGGAAAATTATTAGCTAGATGTATGGTGAATATTTTGTCCCATCTTAGGGCTTATCTTTTCATTTGCTAAATAGTATCTTTTAAAGACAAGATTTTATAAATTTTGGTATAGTTTAATATATCAGATTCTTTATGGTTATGAATTTCTTTTATGGATCTTTTTATGTCTAAGAATTTCAGTGTGAGAATTTTCTGCCTACCCCAAAGTCATAAGATTTTCTGCTATATTTTCTTCTAGAAGTGTTACAGTGTTTATATGTAGATCTTCAGTTCATTTTGAATTAAACATTTTGTTTATGGTGTGAAGGTTAGACAAGTTTCTTTCTTTCTTTCTTTCTTTTTTTTCCTGTGAGTGGTAAGATATTTTAGTTCAGTTGTCAAAAAATTATTCCTTCTTGATTTAACAACTTAAACTCTTCTTAGTTTCACATTTTATAACATTATACAAACAATTAAATTCTACAGTTTTCTTTTTCTTAGGTAAAACTGTTTTGTCATTAATTATTTTCTTTTTGTATAAGTATACATATGTTTGAGAATCAGCTTGTCAATATCCATAAGAAAGGTGAAATTTTTATTTTTTATTTATTTTTGTTTTTCATTATTTTTTAAGTAGGCTCCATGCCCAGTGTGGAGCCCAACACAGAGCTTGAACTTAACAACCCTGAGATCAGGACCCGAGTTGAAATCAAGAGTCAAATGCTTAACTGGCGGAGCCACGCAGTCACCCCAAGGCTTTTAATCTTTTATTTAAGATTGTGTTGAATCTATAAAATCAGTTTGAAGAGAGAAGGTGTTTTGACAGTATGGAGTTTTAAAATCTATAAACATTGTCTATTTCTCCACTTACTTAGTTTTCTTTAATTTTTGTTAGCAATGTTTTATAAAAGTTTCATTGTAATTTATTTTATATTTTAATGCTATTGTAAATAGTATTGTTTTCATTTTCCAGTTCGTTATTGTCGGTATGTAGACATGTAATTTTTATTATATTGACCTTATATCCAAGAAACCTGTCAACTTAGAAGTCTTATAATTTTTCCAGAACCTTTAGGAGTATTACATACATGAATGTCTCTACAAATAAATATGTTATTCCTTCTATTCCAAACCATCTTTTTATGTCTTTTCTTTTAAGGATTATTTATTTATTTATTTATTTGACAGAGAGAGAGAGAGAGAGAGATCACAAGTAGGCAGAGAGGCAGGCAGAGGGAGAGGTGGAAGCAGGCTTCCTGCCAAGCAGAGAGCCTAATGCGGTGCTTGATCCCAGGACTCTGAGATCATGGCCTGAGCTGAAGGCAGAGTCTTAACCCACTGAGTCACCCAAGCACCGTATTTCTTTTCTTTATCTCTTTTGGAACTGGTTAGGACCCTGTTAGAGTATTGAGTGGAAGTCAAGAGAAAGGAGACATACTTGTTTTATCCACAATTTTAACTGAATGATCTTCATAGATGTGCTTCCTGAGGTTTAAAAAGTCTCTATTACTAGTTTGGGGAGTGTCTTTTTGTTTGTTTTTTAAAAATCACGAAATGCTTCTGGGTGTTGTAAAGTGCTTAAAAAAAACTATTGAGATTATATGTTTTTCTCTCCTTTTTTTGTTGTATGATGACTTATACTGATTGATATTCAAATATTAAATCAACCTTGCATTCCATGGATAAACTCTTATTCATCATGATGTATATACTTTATTTTGTGTATAGCTGAATGCTAATGTTTTGTTATGGATTTTGTGTTTATTTACACAAATTAATTTTTAGTTTTCTATTCCTGTAATACAAATTGCATTGTATTCCTTAGCGTCTACCATATGAAAAGAGTTTAAGATTTTTGTTATTTCTTCCTTAAATATTTAATATTTTATAATATATAAATGTATACATGTAAAATGCATACATGCAAAGCTATACATTTTTCTTTGAATTTGTCTCACCCAGTTGCCACAAATTTTTGTAATTTTGCTTGTGATTTTTATCTTTGATCCATAAGCTATTTGGAGTTGAAATGCTTAATTTTCAATTATTTTGGAACTTTTTAGATTTTTTTTTAAAGATTTTATATATTTATTTGACAGAGAGAGGGAACACAAGCAGGGGGAGTGGGAGAGGGAGAAGCAGCCTTCCCACCGAGCGGGGAGCCCCATGTAGGGCTCAATCCCAGGACCCTGGGATCATGACCTGAGCCCAAGGCAGACGCTTAACAACTGAGTCACCAGGGCGCCCCTAGAAATTTTTTTTATTCTATGTATTCTGCTGAAGAATCAAGAGGACCTGTATTTGTATTTCTATCTTTCTCAATAACTTCTTCTCTAGTAGTTTGTCCTTCAAGTTTCTAACTTACCTTCTCAATAGACACCATTAAATTTGTTTCATATACAAAGGCTATAGGAGAAATATATTTCCTAAGTCTTGAAAATGTCTCAAGGATAGATGGGGAATAGCATAAAATCTGAGGGTGTCTGGAATATAGGATACATAGGAAGGCATAAAGATAATATACCACACTGCTGAATTATAAAAGGACACATGGTCTTAGCTAGTAAAATTTGGTCCTAATTGTTCATTATTTGTTGTTCATATATGTTCATATATATGTTGTTCATATTTTGTCCTAATTGTTCACATACTTTTTAAGGTGTAGGGTATATAAATGTATCTGTGAAATGTCAAATTCTTGAAGTAATTCTGGGACTGTGAGAAAGCAGTTATAAGATTATTTCAAGAACTGAACTGTAAACTAATGATGATGTTTTAGGGCAGTGGTAAGAGTGATAAGTGGTAAGAGGTAAATGAGTTTTGTTGAAATGAAATGATGAGATATGAAGAGAAGGAAAATTGAGAAGTCACAAATGACAGAAGTATAATAGCATGTTTGGGATAAAGTTGGTAATTATATTTTTGTATATTTTGAGTTTTAGGTGCTTATTGGATAATTGGAGATTATCCTACAGGTAGACATATGGCCTGAGAGTTCAGGGAAACAGCTAGGGCAGATATGAAAAATTTAAAAGATAGATCTAAATTAATAATAGGAGGTGATGTGTGAGTAAATGATAATGCCAAGGAACATTTGGCAAAACTTTAAGGAAATGCCAGCATTTCATAATGAGGAATAGTAAAGGACAAAGTTTGACCATAAAGAAGTAAGCAATGACAAGAGGATACTAGAGGAATCTGCTTCATTTTAAATTCATTCCTCTGAGCTTTCACGTAAAGGACAAATAATAAAGTTTGGTAGAGATATAACATCTGGAGGGAAAGACCAAATATGATACTGTTTTATGTATTCATTTACATTTAAAGAGCTGGAATAGTCACTTGAATTATAAATGGCCGGTCTAAATTGTTTCTGTCTTCAGTTGTCACTTTATCTGCAAGTAAGTGAATTTCTTTTAAGATGTAGGTTAGTCTTATATTTATTAATTCTGTGGTAGTGTCTTAAATTTCTTAAGTAATAATCAAATATATTCGAATTGTTAGTTCCCAAGATTCCTACTTCTTTTCTTTTTAGAGTCTGATATTTTTGTTAAGTTTCAAATATTTTTGTGGTCATTATTATGATGTCATCTAGTTTATGTGTTACTTAAAATAGGAAAACAGAAAAGTTGATGTGAAGTAAAACTGAGTGAAAATATTAGACTTGGCCTTTGACTTTATTGATAGATGATTAGGATTTCTTGGGGTCCCTCCACTCAATGTTTGGCCACAAGCACATACACATACCCATATTGCAAATATATACTCCACCAATTATGTAACATGCGTTTGATCTTGGAGCAAATATTCTTCATCTCTTGTTCACTTTGAATGATAGGTCTTACAAAGAATATACTATTGGTTTTTAATAAGAACATGTTCAAATTATAATTTAAAGATATTTAAAAAAATAGATACAAGTTCATTATATCTTTACAAAACATTCTTGTTTGGTTTCCTTTTATCATGTTTTAAGGTCAGAATGTGACTCTAATGTTCCACAATGAGACAGAGATTGATAATCGGGAAAGAATAGCCCTTTAATGTGATTTATATCTATAGATTTTATGTCAGATATGAAAAGTTGCTGTTTAAATTGTAAAGGAGGATCCATTAAAGAACACTTTAAGCCATTTTACTATTTAGCTTACTTTGGACTCTTCTGTTTAGAATTATGCCTTTTCAATCAAAGTTTAATGACTTACCAAATGTTTACAAAGTAAATTTGATAGTTAAATTTGTGTAATATTAATAAAGAAAAAATGGGCTATTCAGTAATTTTTTTTGCTATTTTTAGTCCTGTTTAATATGAATGTATATGGTGTTGGGGCAATATGGAATCCAGTAATTTTCTAATTTTCATCAGTAATTTTAATTTCCTCTTACCCGGTGAGGTTAGACAAGACAGATTATGGATATAGTAGAGAATGTTGAAGGTATAAAAATTCTTCCTGAGTGCCTTTCCCTGAGTCAGTTTGTCACTGTGGGTGTGATTATTATCCTTCTTGGTATAGAACATTCTTCCTCTAAGTCACTTTGCCTGGAGTGCTTTGTAGCCCCCTTCTTGCCACATTACTTGGTAATGTGGACCCCTGAATCTTCATATGATTGGCTTCTTCCAATTATTTAGGTCTGCTTAAAAGCCACTTTTGAGTGTGTCTTATGAATGACTTCAGAGTAATAAATTCTTGTGGGATTGTTATGCTGAGGGTAGTGGATCACTAAATCTCAGTTCAGTTAATGAGGGATATAAAAATAATTTTAAAGTTTTGGTTGGTTCATTTCCCGTTAGAAAGAATTTCCTGGTGTGTTGTAAGTTTTTTCCCATATTTTTATAGTATTAATAGATGTTTCTTTTTTCCTATCCAAGTCACTGTGTGCCCAGTATTCAGCAGACAAACGAGAAGATGAGAAGATGTGTGATCATCTGATAAGAGCAGCTAAATATCGGGACCATGTGACAGCAACTCAACTAATCCAGAAAATTATCAACATTCTCACAGACAAGCATGGAGCCTGGGGGAATTCTGCAGTGAGGTAAAGGGAAACCTTTAGGATTTGGGCACTGATTTTTCTACAGAAGGCTTAGGTTTAGATAAATAGCTCTGAGTATGATCAAGGCCAGATGAAGAACAGAGTAATTTTGTGCTTTATCTTCTATCATGAATGAGGGGTAGAAGAAGGGGGTAGGAGAAAATTAGTGTGGGTACAGTTAGGGATCTTTATCCATGTTTTAGTTCCCTCAACTACTTCTTCTTCTTTTTTTTTTTTAATTTTATTTATTTGACAGAGATCACAAGTAGGCAGAGAGGCAGGCAGAGAGAGAGGAGGAAGCAGGCTCCCTGCTGAGCAGAGAGCCCAATGTGGGGCTCCATCCCAGGACTCTGGGATCATGACCTGAGCCGAAGGCAGAGGCTTTAACCCACTGAGCCACCCAGGCGCCCACCCTCAACTACTTCTAAAGGAATATTTGTTCATATTCTTTTCGAAGTTAACTTTTAAGGGAAATAGTTAATATAAGCTATTTTATTAGCTAAACTTACATCTGAATTTGCACAAATACAATATTTAAAGAAAACCTTCCCTATTTTGCACTTCAGAGTTTACAACACATAAAACATTTGAAAACATTACTATGTGTTCTTTTCAACTGCCTTGCAAATTGTAAGACTATGATAATAAAAATGGTTAAATGCCTTCTTTGAAATTTTATTAATTAATCTTCCTCCTCTTTAGATTCTCAAAGTGAACATCCTGTGCTTTATTTTAATTTCTAGAAATAAATTACCTTCTAAAGGAACTTGGACAAATTAGAAAAGTTAGTTTTCTTAGAATATTCTATGCTACAAATCTTTGAAACATGTTTGGGGACACCTGGCTGGCTCAGTTGGTTGAGCACCCCATTCTTGATTTCAGCTCAAGTCACAATCTCAGGTTCATGAGTTTGGGCCCAGCATCAGGCTCCCTGCTCAGTGGGGTGTCTGCTTGAGATTCTCTCTCTCCCCCTCCCCCACTGCCCCTCCACACCCAGCTCACTCACTCTCTCTCTGTCTCAAAAAAATAAATCTTAAAGTATTTGACTCATTTAAGTAATGTTGATGAAAAATTTTTTAATCCCACATTTCTACATAACTTTTTCTACAAGACAACAAAAAATGAAAATAGTAAATTGTATATCATGTATAGGTGTAACTGGTTTCCACTTGTGTTTTATGTATCTTATGTGTCTAACACACTAAGTCTAGCTTTAGAAATTTTCCAGTAAATAGAAAATATTTTTAATTTTTTTAAGTCGAACTTTAAACTGAGTAGAAATCTGCTTGTTATGGGATATTTTTGTTTTGAGTGCCACTGTTCACTAATATAAAATAGCTATATCTTGTGCTTATTATGAAGAATACTTAAAACAAATTACATGTCTGGACATAACGTTTTTGGTGTTTAGAAGGAATTCAGGTCAGGACTTGAGGGCAAGAGGACTGAATAAAGGCAGGAATGGTATTTGTTTAATTCTATTCCAGTGATCTCAGCTCAAGAGCATCATGGAAATGACATGAATTACTGGCTCAGAGGTTTGGGTGCCTTATCTTACAACATGTAAAAGCCTATGGGTGTGTGTTTGGGGTGGGGTGCAAAGGTCGCAGGGCTGGGGTGCTGCTGAGGGTTTACAGTTTCAAGATACCTTAATGTAACAGATTTGATGTAGTCCTTTTATAATTAGGCACTGAATAAATTAGGATATGACTTTGACATACAGTGCTTATCACATATTGGGAATTCTAAAATGTGTTAATATGTTTAAAAGTATTTTTTTCTTCTTAAATGGAGTTTTATGATTTTAAAATTGAAAACTCTTAGGTAACTTAGGCCAAATGTTGTAATTATGCCAAGTCGGTATTTTATAGGATCAAAATTTTTCTAATTATGTCTTTATTATTGTAGAGCATATACCTGTGCTATCAACATGAAAGCATTGTTTTTCTGCAGTGATTTTGGTGCAATAAAGTATCTTGGAGAACTAAATGGACTGTGAAATGTATTTGTGTAAAAGTAATTAGTGTTTCTGTAATAGAGTTGTTCAAAGGTATCGACTCATTTTATATAGCAAAAAAAAATTCTGAAATTTTAATATTTCAGAAAACCCATATAAGAAAACATTTTTTACCTTTTACCTCCCAAATGGAAGCAGCTATCAAACTGTTAGCTTTTAAATGTGTACATTTTTAATTAAAAGCAGCAACAAAAGACTTCTCATCAAAAGGAAAATTAGTATTAGTGAATTGTTATTTTTCTTGAAGTGAAACTCATAGCTTACGTAGATTTTATTCAAAAGAATATTATTGCAAAGTACGTTACCTCC